>NW_027362765.1:473688815-478688815 GCF_046119375.1 Phyllobates terribilis | reverse complement strand
ACTACATCCTTACCTGAGAGTGAGATATCACACCTCTGGGTGAGGTGCAATACCTCTGTAGCAACCGAGCCCTCAGGGTGCTACAGTTCCATTTATCTTCAGCCTAGGTGACGTATTGCGATACAGGGCCGTGATTTTGGCTATAAAAGGGTCCCCTAGACCCCTACCCCAAGCTTTTTAAGAGAATCATATATGGCGTGCCAGGAGACTCTATGGAATGCTTTCTCAGCATCCAACGAGAGTATCTAATTACAAATTTTTAACTGCATCTAGCCCAGGAAATACTTTGTGCCTAGTAGCAGGGTCTGCTAGTCAGCGGATTATCCCGGCTGTTAAGCAAACTACACCACCTGTAGTTTGGACACTTCATTTTTTCAAAGGAAATGCTTCGGGACCACGGGATACTCAGTGAAGAGCATCAGGAGGCACCCCAAGGCATAGGGGCTCGGACTGGCAGTAGGATGCCTTGCGGTGGACAGCCGAGCTCGATCCTTATAAAAGCTTTTTAACTGCAGCAGCTTTAGTGGACGCTACTGGAGCTGGAATTATGCGGCTGCTGGCATGAGACTTGCCCTCCAATAGATCCTTGTAAATGGATTTAAAGTGTATTTATTCAAATTAGAGGGACAATTTAAATTAAAAAGCTTAGAGCTGCCTCCACCACAGGGGGGCTCGCTCGACCCACCAGCGGACAGGCACCAGTATTGGGAGAGGGGGGCTGGCCGTCAGGGTTCACCGCGGCTCTGGCACAAACCCGGCGACACGGAGGTGGCACGGGCAGGAGCGGACTGAACGTGTCGGCTTCTCACTTTTTGGATTTTAGAAGGGCATGACATGCCTATATCTGTGTCTCCCCCTCCTTTTACTCCTCCACCTCTTTTCTTTTCGCATGACTATATGTACTTGTCACTTTTCCATGTGTTAGTTGTGTCTTCTGAGCAGTTTGTCAGCTTTTGGACACCTTTGAAGGTGTTTTCTATGTGTTTCCATGTGTTTTTGTTTGCCTGCCATTGGTTTTAACGGTGTTCGAAGGTGTTCGATGAACAGTTCGACGAACAGTTCGGCGAACACACGGGTGTTCGACGAACCGAACCGAACTCGAACACTACGGGGGTGGCTCAACACTAGTGAGGAATGTGTAAGAAATAGACATTCCATACATGTACTAAAGCTGTCAAACAGTCGCAAATCATGCACACGGCATACTCGCTGAAAGGGTTAACAAAACATTCTCGCTCATCACTAATAAACATGAGAATGGCATGGTGACATCACGCACAACAAGCATCATGTAGTTGTATAGGTTTAGAGGCCCTTTTTTATATTTACTGTACAATCACTTTACTGTACCTGAACCAGAATGGAGTCCATAAAACAGTAAAATGTCTAACTTTACAGAGGTTGTCTGCCTTTGTCAATCTCTACCTGTTAGGAATATCCCTGTGTCACGGGTTTATCGTGACAGAGAGGAGCCAGAAGATCGCAGCGTCTGTATCCTTCCACTCCTGCACTCATTAGAAGCCTTTTCACTTTCATACTAAATGGTGCAGGTTTCTTTTAGTAGTGCAGGGGCTAATCTTCTCAGTTGTGAGCTCATGGAATCTTACCTTCATTTAGGCTGTTCACTGTTAGCCACTCCCCACTCCTATATATTCTGTACTTTGGCTAGCTATCATTGCCAGAGCTAGCTTGATACTGCATGGTTCTTGGAGTGTGTTGGAGAGTTGTTATTTGAGAAGGCACTTGGTGGATTAAAGCTAAGATTGTTTATTTTCTCTTAGCTCATCGGTTACTTCAGTATCTGGTACACTGTAAGAATTATGGTCCTGAAGAAAGGATGTGGGTACCCACATCTGACAACCATGCAGCCAGGTTGATCTGGTCTTTTCATGTGTCACACCTGTATAAACCCAGTTCTGAGGTTCCAGAGGTCTATTGTTGAAGGGAGGTACTGTCATGGGCTTACTGCGACAGAGAAGAGACAGAAGACCGCAGGGTCTCCTTCATCCCATTCCTGCACTCATTAGAAGCCTTTCACCTTCATATTAAACAGTGCAGGTTTATCTGATCAGTGCAGGGGTTAATCTGCTCAGTTGTGAGCTCCTGGAAGCTTACCTTCATTTAGGGTCTCAGCTGTTCACTGTTAGCCACTCCCTGCTCCTATATATTCTGGGTTTTGGCTAGCTATCATTACCAGAGCTAGCTTTATGCAGCATGGTTTTTGGAGTGAGGTGGAGAGTTGATGTTTGAGAAGGCGTTTGTTGGATTTAAGATTAGACTGTTGTGCAGTTTAGATTGGACACCCTGATCACAAAGTGTTCCTCTAATGGGTCCCCCATTGATCTGCGGCATTCTGCGAGAAAACGTGACAGTAAGTGATTTTCCTGAAATGCTACAACTGTGCTTATTTACATTTTGCTTGAGACATGCACAACAATTTTGGGCACAATTTGAGTAAGAATTCTGCCCTGTATATTTAGTCATGGTTTGAGTAAAGTTCCTTCAGAGTTGTTGCAGGATGGGCTACTGGCAACATTTGTGAGCAATCAATTAATTACATAAATCTAAATGTATTAGGAACTCACCACAACAAACAATTAAAAGTAGAGATGAGCAGATCAGGCAAAATTCAAATTTGACTGTTTGCATGGATTTTTCAGTGAAATTTGATTTCCAGAAAAGTTATCTTCAGCTAATATGATGTCCGTTATTATGCTCTAGGATCTCTCTTAACCCCAGGGGATAATTTACGTAATATTGTTATGTTAGAAAAGTAAAAAAAAATTATACTCACCCCATTGGTCACCTCTCTTGCCACTCTGTTTCTCACCGCCTCTCATCCGGTTTTTGATGTATCTTTTGATCATTGCCTCTCGCATTGGAATTGCCAAGCCTCTCATGCTAGGCCAGGACTTTGAGGACTGATGTGAACCTGGGAGGATTTTGTACAAACGCATGAGAGATCTCAACATCATGATGTCACAACATGCACAGAACAGTCCTGGGCTTCATTAGAGCCTTAAGTCCCTGGCAAGTGCATAACGTGGATACCAGCTTAAGCGGTGATGATCAGAAAATGCGATGAGGACCGGATAGGTGACCGTGTGGAATAAAGGGCCGGAGATGTGAGCGGTGTAGTGAGTATAAAGATTGGGTTTTCAGTGAGGAATGGAAGGGCTGGTAATGTGAGCAGTGAGGTGAGTATAAGGACTTTTTATTTTTTACCTTTTGATGACAGTGGTCACCATTTAGCTGAATCCACACAGAAGCTAATTACAAAAAATGCATTTTGGTGAATGGGGATTTTTGTAGAATTCAAGAAGAATTCAATTCCACTTACAAATATTCCGTGATCTCTAAGGGCACAGTCAGAAGGTCACATAACACAGATTACAATAGCATAGCAATGCCCAGACTGGGCAGCGGCTCTTCTCACCCGAGCGTGACAGCTGCATAGAAATACATGTTTTTAGATAAAAACTGGAAAGACAAATAGCACAATAGGATCTTATCTGGATTACAAAGAAAAGAGTAAAATGGGATTGGCTGACCTGGGGGGGGTTGTGAAAGTCACAGTCACAACCCCTTTGCTTGCTTTTAAGCAAAGATGGCTGGTGCATATCCAAACAGATAGTAAGAAAACTTGGAAATGAAGGTGGATATAAAACCCAGTCTGCCGAGGATCCATTATACGATAGGAAACCAGATGTAGTATGGATGCGGTTTTATTTGTCAATGCGTTTCGAGGTCCTCATGCCTCAATCACGCCCTATCATTCTGGTTTATCCTGATGAAAAGGTATGATGACCTCAAAATGCGCTGACAAATAAAACTGCATCCATACCACATCTGGTTTCCTATCGTATATTGGATCCTCGGCAGCGTGGGTTTTATATCCACTTTCATCTCGAAGTTAGAAATACATGTTGTCATGCTCGGGTGAAGAGAGCCACCGGCCAGTCCAAGCATTGCGATGCGATCATCGTCTGTGTTATATGTCTGTCTGACTGCGCCCTCACTATAAGGGACAAACAAGATGAATGAATAGGAGGCCAGAATGGATATAGATAAAATTAAGTCCTAATGCAAAACTGTTTAAGTGGTCTCAGCTCTCGGACAACCAGGTGACAAAAAGTAAATCTTGGGTCTCTGTATAAACATCATGACTATTTTCTTTTGTACAATACAAATCATAGCTAAACTATCGAAATGACGAACTATTAAAGACCCATCCACAAAAATTAGTAGGAACTGCTTTTATCTGTTTCTTTTTTTTGGAATGGCGAGCCCCCTTGCCTACAGGGTACTTGTGCAGTTGAACACGGTGCAGAGATGAAACGCCAGTTCCTAGCTTGAATCGTTGGTATACTATGGAAAAATGTTGCTCATGACTCATTTAGACTACATTTTATATTGCCTAATGCTAGTTATGATATAAACACATTGCTTACCTGATATTATCTTACAGCATAATGAATACACATTTGCTATAATAATAGCTATTCCTGCTCGGTGAGGACATTATTCCATAAGAAACATATCCCTATTCCTGAAAAGTGAACAGTCTGGCAGTATAGGGATTTCTGTACAGTATTTTCTCAAAGTGAAACACCAAAAGAAAATCATGAAGCGCTGGAGATCTAAAACTGACGGCCTGGAAAATCCCTGCTGAGCTCACCTCATCTTTCTACTGTAATTCACTTCCAAGTGCTGGCGGAAGAAACTACCGCGTTTTACAATCAAGGATATCATGATATACAACATATCATATCCCCAATGCTAAATACTTAAATAGTTATGTCACATAGTATATTTGCAAAGATATTGCAACCATAATAATGATGTAGCAAAGTTATTATTATGGAAAATGTGACTTCTGTGCATGAAGCACAAAACTGGAGCTGTGCTATAATAAAGCAGTACAGAAGCTCTTGACTAGGAAAAAACACTTTAAAGTAGACTGCTAATTGTACATGAAAGAATGGGACATTAACATAAAACATTAACACCACTTATTCTCCTGCTAGAAAAAAGGCAGCTAAAGCTACTCTATAATACTCACTTTACAACTGTTTTATATAACCTTTTTCCAACTCACATAATCCATCTATTTGTCCTCCAACACATACTGTACAAAAGCAATAGATGTCATAAATCTATGATGGCTAAAGAATAGTGTTGATCGAGCACTGAAATGCTCGAGTGCTTGACACTCGAATCAAGCTCTTCATACGCACGGATGTGCTCGACTCGAGTAGTGAGGAGGACTCTCTCCAGTATGGCGCTCGGCTCAGATTATTCAAATGAGTTTCTTACAGGGACTCGAGCATTTTTTCGGAGGACTCTCTCCAGTATGGCGCCCGGCTCAGATTATTCAAATGAGTTTCTTACAGGGACTCGAGCATTTTTTCAGAGGACTCTCTCTCGTCAGTGTGGCGCCCGGCTCAGATAATTCAAATGAGTTTCTTACAGAGACTCTAGCAACACGCGATACTCAGAACTGCTCGATACTCGAAAGAGCACCCCAATGCTCGATCTAGTGTCGAGGAGTGCCGAGCATGCTCGTCCATCACTCTTAAAGAACCCCATTGCTGTACCATATACCACAAAGCGTAGTTAATTCTTAAGTGCCATTGGATAATGAACATATTAGTTAAATGTAAAGCAAGAACATAGAAGCAAACACCACACAGCCTCTTAAAGGGAATGTATTACCTATTATTTTTCTAATAAATACAAGATAATGAAGCAGACTGGTGTGTGCAATGCCGGTCTTAATGATTCAAACCCATTATTTTTAATGCAGAAAATAGTATTTAAAGGGAATTTGACAGTAGAATCAATCCTCCTAAGCTGTCTATATGGACATGCAGGTCAAAGGAGACCGAATAAAATGATACCTTAATATCTGCAATCCAATGTCTTATTCCAGAGGAATCCACTCTTTCCTTATACAGCTCTGGCAAAAATTAAGAGACCACTGAACAGTTTTCTATTGGAAAGCATGGAAATACTGGTTGAAAGCATGCCAAGACGCATGAAGGCTGCGATTAAAAATCATGGTTAGTCCACCAAATATTGATTTCTGAACTCTTCCTGAGTTAAAACATGAGTAATTTGAGGTCTGAAAGCGCTGTTTCTTTTTTTGTATTTTGACACTTTATCATTTGCTGCAAATAAATACAAAATTTTTAGCTTTGAATTTCGGAGACATGTTGTCGGTAGTTTATAGACTAAAACAACAATACATTTTACTCAAAAATATACATATAAAGAGAAAAATCAGAGAAACTGAAAAATTTGCAGTGGTCTCTTAATTTTTGCCAGAGCTGTCTATAAATGAGCTGCTCAGGACTCTGGGCTGGACATAGATCTCCCTGAGAATCTGCCTCCAGGGCTTATTTTAAATGAAAGGGGGCATTACCACTGTGAGACATGTAATGATTGACAGTCTGCTCTCATAACAATAATGTGGATTTCTCTGAAATAAGACATGAGATTTCTGATTTTAAGGTATTACATTATTTAGCTTACTATAATCTACATGCCCATATAGATGGCAAAGAAGGGTTGATCCTTCTGGCAGATTCCCTTTAAATAGTATTTTCTGCATTAAATAGAATAAGTTTGGATCATTAAGTCTGGAAGTGCATACACCAGTTTTAATGAATGGGTTTGCTGGAGCACGATGTATCTAATTCATTGGGAGACTCATTCCAGTTAATGAATTAGGTACATCTCTCAACCATCATTCGCTAACGCCAGTAATGTACTCCAGTTATCGCAACTTTTCATGAATTTGATGAGTGGGTGTATCCATGCCTGTCCCACCCATGCTCTGCCCACCTTGACAAATGTGAGAACGCCAAAAGTCTAAAAAATATTATAGCACCGCTTCCAAATTTAATGAATCATACCTAATGTGTCAGCAGAAAAATGACCTAATACTTAAAACAGACTTAGATTTGTATTTTTTAACATTTTTGGGTAAATTTTTTAGTTTTCATTTCAATGTCTTTTTTTTTTTTTTTATAAAATTTGGCACTTTTTATACCTGCCACTGGAACTATTATAGACCCATATTTCCTGATCATCCAGAAAAAAATATCATGTACATTAGCAGCAATAGACTAGCTCAAATCCTATATTGAGAATATGCAAAAGTCATTGTTAAGGGAGGAGGAGCAGGGTCAGCAGTGACATCACCTATTCTGATTGTTAGATCCAGTATTATCAGCTGTGTATAGAAGTTACCTGCTATTGTAATCCTGTCAGTGGTGAGAGATTTCTGAAAAGTTTCTTGAAAGAATAGTAAGCTTGAGTCTAAAATAGTCCCAGTGGCTAGTGCGAAAATTTCCAAATTACCAATGTAGTTTGTGATATGAAAAACATTGTAACAATTTAAAAAAATACATAAAAAAATCAATCACTATTTTTATGATGATACATTCCCTTTATGATTTTTGTTGCATCATGATATATCTGTACAGTTAGAAAATGCAATATCTGTATGTGAAGAAGGCTGCACGGTGGCACACTGAGACTCCATGTGACATTGCATAGTGCTGTTTACCTCTGGAATATAGTAGGTGATGTTGTGACTGGGCATATGGAAATACATGGCTTTATTATGATTCTGAGACCTAAATCCCAGCATGGAGATGGAAAAACACTCTACTTTCATGGAGCCTAGATAATAAGTCATTTCATTATGTAAACATTGACTTTCAATAGTCAAGGGAAGTGACCTGCTACAAGGGTTGATTCCTACAGTTTGCACCTTACAATTTCCTACAGTGATGTACGAAACCTGTGGAAACAAATGTAAAAATAGGAACGTATACAATAGGCTACCTAGATGTATAATTAAACTTAGCTTTAGTACATTCTCATTCAAAGTTTGAAAATGTAATTTTCTGAATAAAAAAAATCGTCATTTCAAGGTTGGCTCTCAAAAAGCTGAAAAATACCTTGTTAACTAATGTAACATGTACTTTGGACCTAACATCAACCCTTATTTTTTACAGTTGTTAGATATAATAAAATCTAAATATTATTTTTTGCCAATTTGTTCTATACCCTAAGTGTCCTACAGCTCCTACACAGTTCTTCCATCAAATTTCATCAACGTCACTACTACAGCTTTTATTACTGCCTTGTTTGATATTTATAGAAAAGTAAGTGCTTTTTCCCTTCTACCAATAACTTGGTGCCAACATTTGATTAACAATATGCCCTTAAAATCTCTCCCTGTGAAAGGCAGGGCATGACAGAGATCCGACTTCCTGCGCAAAGAAAATGAAAAGGCTCGAGCTGAAGTTGATTCATCCCTCGGTTGACTTGAAGGTTGCGCTAAGACGAGGCACAGTTAATATAGTGTCTACTTTTAATTAATTATGTTGTAAATTACCAATGATTTACATGGCAAGAGATAAAAAGCACATGGAAACCACTTAATATAACAACAAGATTTGCATATTTAAATGGGAATACTGGGATTCAGCTCTTGAGATTTACAATGTTGGAAGCAGGACTCTGGTAACTTAAGCCAACTTACGTGTAGGATCCAACTGCTTGTAGTATTTTAATAAAGATAGGTCCTAATTAGTACTGCTCCCTAAATACACTCTTTAGACCTATCAAGAAGCAAAAATAAGGTAATTTATTGGAAACTCCAAGGCCATCATCCTCTTGCCATTACTAATCTCTAAGAGATGTGATACTTTATCTTCCAGCAATTATAATACAATACCTTAGATTTAATTAACAAGAAAGCCCATAGTTGATCGTTTTGATCTTGGCTTTGCTACATTATATTAGGTATTCAATGGAACAGTCAAGCTATGTCAGGAGGAAGCTTGACTTTCTTACCTTTAAATCTTTTGCAAATCCTAGGACATATTTAAAATTATATGAGGTTATGTGTATGTAGCTCATACAAGAGTGTCCTTAGATGGTATTTTTAAGTTGGAACTCCCTCGGCTACAGAATCCAGAACTAAAAGTCAGTAACAATAGGTTATAATATATTTGCTGCTCTACTTACTGTATGGTGCATTGGTAATAAGGCACTCACTGCTGGCAATCTCTGCAGCAAGCATCAATTGTATGTGTTTCAGTAGCAGCGCTAATAGGCTGTCCATGTTTCCTTACCTCAACCTGTTAATTTAACTCTGCCATACTTTTATTTGCTAAAATATATTGAATAATACCTTTGGAAATAGGGTAAAATAAAGGAGAATTATATAATCATTCTGCTTGCTTTCCATATTGCCTACATGTAATATATTCTGATAAAATCCATATATTTTTTTTTTAAATAGAAGCAGTTCTCTATTTCAAGTATACAGTTATAAATCCCTACATCCCTCATTGTTAAAATTACTAGTGGCTGCCGCCACAACTAGGAGGGGCTTAGTGATAACAGATATATACAGCTCCCATATGTTGCATAGGCACACATAGAAACAATTTCTGGTGCCTGCCTCCACAACTAGGAGGAGCTTTGTGATGACAGATATATACAGCTCCAATATTTTGCATTGTCATACATAGTTACAATTATTGGTGATTGCCATCACAACTGGGAGGAGCTTAGTGATGACAGATATATAGAACTCCCATATGTTGCATTGGCATACATAGTTACAATTACTGGTGCCTGCCACCACAACTAGGAGGAGCTTAGTGATGACAGATATATACAACTCCCATATGTTGCATTGGCATACACAGTTACAATTACTGGTGCCTGCCACCACAACTAGGAGGAGCTTACTGAGAACAGATATATACAACTCCCGTATGTTGCATTGGCATACATAGTTTAAATCACTGGTGTCTTCAACAACTAGGATGAGCTTACTGACAACAGATATCTACAGCTCCCATATTTTGCATTTGTATACAGGATTTGGACATTGTTGTAATGGCACTTTGAAGCTGATTAAAATGATAACTTTTTATAAGAAATCTGTTTTGTCGTTCTTCTGTAATTAGACGTATAACTTTTATGCTAATAAAGTGTAAGTACACCTAGGGTAGACATTGCACTTATTTTTCTCCTGCCAGAGTATAATCCACACCCTTGCCTCCCTCCAGTCTATGACTCACAGGTGAATGATCTTTCTTGACCTGCCTCCCCTCGCCGAAATATCATGCAGATAGCACTGCTGCTGGGGGCTTGTCAAGCAGAGATAATTTTTTTCATTAAATTATTTGAAAGTTACTGCGCATGTCCAGCATCCAGCAGTGACAGAACCTGCATGATATTTCAGCCAGGGGAGGCAGCCAATGGAAAAAATAGTGACCTTCTAGTGAACAAAAAGTATTTTTTGGTCATGGTGATGGATGCACATGTACACTGTTTGTCAAAGCTAAAGCAGTTTTTAGAGCTTTGTCTGATGATCTGTGTGTCCATCACATGAACAGGAAATTACAATGATAGCCGTAAAACCATAGATAATGAATGATCTCAGTGAATCATTTACTATAATCTTGAAAACTGTAAGAACTTGATACATAAACGGTAGTAAAAAATTGTTGGTGAATATAATAGGAGAAGGGGCTTTCCAGGATGATCAGGCATCTTTAAAGAGGACTTCTACACACAATCTTTATATTAGCAATTTCGTTTAACAGGACTTAGTAAACATCTTGGTTTACATGCTTTCACCCCTGTGCTGGGATCTGCTCTTTGCCATAAAGGCCCCTTGGTTGAATCCATGGAGTTTCTGCCATATCATGGTAATCAGCAAGCTAAAGAGTAATCAGGAGGACTATCATGGTCAAAACCAGGAAAGCGTTACCATAGACAAAATCAGAAAGCAACAAAAGGGTTAAGTTGTCGAAGGTCAGGTTCAAGTAGAATATAAGCTGGTTGGGGTAAGAGGAGCAAACTACAGGGGAATAGCAATATCAATGTTCAAAAATTATTACAAACCTAAGACTACAATTGAAATGGAGGATAATGAAGAAATAAAGGAAAGTGCACAATCCCTTAAGTATGTAATCATTTTAAGTTTGCACTCTTGTTATCACATGACATAAAAAAAACTCCAAAGTAGGACAGTGCTGTATCAATGGTAGTCCACTGGTACTTGTAGACCACCTAGACCACCAGTGTAGCTTAAAAAAATCCCAATTTTGATCTCGAAAAGAAGGAAACAAAAGCAACATCCAAGGTGCACTATTCCAACATGACTTTTGTAGTCAACATTTTTTTTTTTCAAAAGTCTAAAACATGACATATTTGGGAGCGGTATGCTCCTTTCTGAAATGATAAGACATGGGATTTGATTTCAATATGACTAGAAATACATTAAGTATAATACCATAGTGAAGAGATTTTTTTTTTAGGCTTAAGAAAGGTCAATTATGGCCAAAAAGTTGCCTGCTTTGTTTTCCTGTTTTAACTAATAGGGAATAAAGATCAAGTTTTTATCAAGAACCTGTAGTTTTGGACCCTTGGCTTCTCTAAATTTTTTATGTTGTTTTTGGACCTGGTGGGAGGTCCGGTTGAGCTAAGCACAAGTTTGGCCAGTGGTGCATATAAATCTACTATTGGGCTGAGTAATGCCATAGTGCAGAGATCTCACACTTGCATAACCAAGAGGTCATTTATTCTTATGTACTTACAAATAATGGTAAAAAACGTGTGTTGTATAAAAAATATAAAATCCTAGTTGCACATCAGACTACTGCCCAACTCTGGGTTTTGCTTTACCAGCTTCTTCCAAATCATATGAAACCCAGGATTGGACAGGACTGTGTGCCACTCAGTACCTGAGCAGCTTCTTTTTACTACAGGTCAACAAACATGAGCCACAGTGGCGGTGACTGATGGCAGAAAGGCTATGCAGGAGCATGGTCAGGAAAGCATGTGATAGTGGAACTCTAATTATCCTTACAACTTTGATGTAAATTTTCCATTTTAAGACTATGGTTTCTTTTATGTATCAAAAACTGGCTAGGTTTATACTTTTCTTAAAGTTTAAAATGAGGTTAATAGCAATGAGGGTTTTGTTGAGTCACCTATGCAATTGGTCTAGTGAAACTTCAATGTGGCTTTTAGGAGATGCTGCTTAACCTATGGATGACTGCCTGCTAGAAATTCACTTATCTTCCTACCCTGGAGCAAGAATGTACACTAAGGAGTATACATTACACTTTGCCATGGTTACTGGTTAGGCATTATCATATACCCTAGAGCACAGTTTGACGACTATGACTTTTGTAGATGCAATACCTTCTGAATCCTGCCCGCATCTCAGCAGTCGTGTTGTACGCATTATTACAATATACATCCAAAAGCAAAGGGAAACCGTGCACAATACAACAATCAAGATGCTTACTAACACCAGCTTAACAGCCTACAAACACCTCCTGGAGGCAGTGTTAGATTAATTAATTGATTTTGTCAGCATAGGATGACTGTTCAAACAAAGTCCCTCCACTCGGTGCTTCAAGACGAGGCCAATCATTTCAATGCACCTTCACATCTGCTTATTTTCCCTCTATTTCCACCCCCTCTTCTTTGATTGACAGCTTTGGCTTCATAGATCCAGAGAAGGGTGGAGATATATGGAAAACTAGTAGGTGAGAAGGTATATGTAAATGATTGGCCCCGCCATGATGCATTGAGCGTGTGTACTTGGTTTGAACAGTCATTCTGTGCTGACGAGTCCCTTAAATAATATTGCAAGACATATGAATTTAGTTATGAAATGTGAAAATTGCGCTAAATTTATCAAAAGGGCACCTGAGGCTAAATATATCTGATGTTTTTTACTAGTCATGATAAACGCTATTTTATTTCCCCTTTTTAGCATCCTTATATTTTGTCACATTTTACAACTCATCTTGTCTAAACTGGGGGCAGTAGTGTAACTTGAAGGTTGCTGACCCCAATGCAAAATCTCCGATAGGACCCCGGACTAATGCAGGTTTTTAATTGTAATTGTCTTTTCATATCGGCCAAAGGAACCTTTTGGGCCTCCTAGGCTCCAGGGCATCGGTGCGATTGCAACTCCTTCACCTATCATATTTACCCCCCTGCCTAGCCGTTTAACTATGGTGGATGTAGAGGTAGCAGTTACACCTTAGCCCTGCAGCCTAGTGGGAGCCCAAAAGTCTCTTTGATCTATATGAGAAGACCAACACTATAAGCCTTACGTGAAAACAAACATTACCCATAATAAATGAGGGGCACGTTAGAAACTTTTGCTTTGCACCTACAATCATCCAATGAAGCGACAGATCATTATCCTGTTTATAAGTTATAATTTGGGTGCATTATGTTTTACATTTTTTGGATACAATTTTGAAGAGAATTGTGGTACATTTCAGATACTTAATAATAATAATCATGATTGGGTCAAGTATTCAAGGACTATAAAAGTCATAGTAATAAATATGCACAGAATTGTCATTATATTGTCTAGTTTTATCATTAGACCTCCATGTATATAGGAAAGGGAAAATAATAACAATATAATATTACTCCTTATAGACAAGACCAACTTTGGCCTCACAGGTTCTATTCACTTTTGCAGACATTTTTATAATTGTGTCAATGCATTTAAAATAAAAAACTGCATTTTATAATTAGTCATCAATGTTCATTCAAAATATACTACTGTTTTTTGTCTACAATTTTTATGAACACCTATCGTGGTGACTGACAACAAATGGACTTGGTGTAGTTTAATTCAGTTTTTACCCTGCAGAGCTGTAAGCACACTTAGTCCTTTTCATTAATGATTACAAACTGAAATCCATTGACAAAGAACAGGAAACCCTTAAGGTTGACACCCTAAATACCTATTGTATGAATGATTAAAGTTCCCATACGCATTGGGTAACTATATCTCTGCCGACGTCCCCATGTATAGAAATGCTAAACTCGGCAGAGAACTCCTGTGTTTCCTATGAAAAAGCAGCTGCCAAACTCGTCTGCCAGTGGCTTATCAATAGAGAAACAATAGACTCAGACACTTGATTTCTTCACCGAAATCATATTGACAGTTTCAGATGACTTTAGCCTAATGTACATGGGGGCCTTTATTCTGCTGACATCTATCACTCAGTTTGTATATATACAGTTGTGCTCAAAAGTTTACATACCCCGGCAGAATTTTTTCTTTCTTGGCCTTGTTTCAGAGAATATGAATGATAACAAAATACTTTTTCTCCACTCATGGTTATTGGTTGGGTGAAGCCATTTATTGTCAAACTACTGTGTTTTATAATCTTAATAATCTTTTTATTTATATAGCGCCAACATATTCTGCAGCACTTTACAATTCAGACAATATTGGCACTGTCCTCATTGGGGCTGACAATCTACATCCTCTATCAGTATGTCTTTGGAGTGTGGGAGGAAACTGGAGAACCCAGAGGAAACCCATGCAAACATGGGGAGAACATACAAACTCCTTGCAGTTGTTGTCCTTGGTGGGATTTGAACCCAGGACCCCAATGCAGCAAGGCTGCAATGCTAACCATTGAGCCACCATTCTGCCCTGTGTTTTCTCTCTTTAAATCTTAATGACAACCAAAAACATCCAAATTACTCTGATCAAAAGTTCACATACCCTGGTGATTTTGGCCTGATAACATGCACAGAATTTAACACAAATGGGTTTGAATAGCTACTAAAGGTAACATCCTCATCTGTGACCTGTTTCCTTGTAATCAGTGTATGGGCATAAAAGCTGAGTGAGTTTCTGGGATCCAGACAGACTCTTGCATCTTTCATCCAGACACTGACATTTCTGGATTGTGAGTCATGGGGAAAGCAAAAGAATTGTCAATGGATCTGTGGGAAAAGATGCAAAAAGGGAAAGGGATACAAAAAGATATCCAAGGAATTGATAATGCCAGTCAGCAGCGTTCAAACTGTGATTAACAAATGAAAAATCAGGGGCTCTGTAAAAACCAAACCAGTCAGGTAGACCAACAAAAAATTCCTCCACAACTGGCAGGAAAATTGTTCAGGATGCAAAGAAAAAGCCAGAAATAACATCAGCTGAAACTCAGGACTTTCTGAAAACTAGAGGTGTGGCTGTTTCAAGATGCACAATAAGG
The DNA here is from genome assembly GCF_046119375.1 of Phyllobates terribilis. Classification (NCBI taxonomy): domain Eukaryota; kingdom Metazoa; phylum Chordata; class Amphibia; order Anura; family Dendrobatidae; genus Phyllobates; species Phyllobates terribilis. The sequence goes on along the minus strand of NW_027362765.1, from coordinate 478,673,729 downwards.
AGGCACTTGAAGAAAAATGGGCTGCATGGTCTAGTCGCCAAAAGAAAGACATTACTGCGCAAATGCTACAAAGTATCTACATCCAAAATAGTGAAAAGTCAAGGATCCTGTATTCGCCAATACTAGCAATGTGTCAACTCTTTCAAAATTGAGAAAGACTTCATAGAGAGAGTTGAAACGTAGCTGGTGTTGGTGAATGCTTTTTTACTATTTTGGATGGGCTGCCTCCTTCTTTGCATTGATATACCTTTGATAGAGAGCTTTGCCAGTTTCCTAGGAGGAGATTTAGGCAGTGCTGCTGTTTTTCTTTGGATATATATATATATATATATATATATATATATATATATATATACATATATATTTCAATGGTCACTGGAAAAATACTGGAGGGGAGATATGTTTCACTTAAGTTCTTAGTTTCAGTAATATGAACTCAGAGGCATGCTCCAGCATGCTATGTGCTGAAAGGGGTTAATCAGCTATGACAGGGCTGGGTTTTTGTGAACAGCTAAAGACTTGGGTGGGACAGCTGTTCACCATATCTCCACCCTAGTGTGCTGTCCAGAAGGTAAAAGTAAAGCTTCTGGACTCACTCAGGGTTCGGTATACCTGAAGGTGAGCTGACCTCCAGAGCTGTGCTCATGTTAAACAGAGCTGAACCCTGTTTCTGAGTGGATGGTCCCCGCAGTTATACGGACAGTAGAAAATGCTGTTTTTTGGGGTTTTGTTGTGCCAGCAAGATTGAGTATGTTTATTTTGGACACTGGTTTATGAAGTCTATTTTTTAATAAACCAGTTGAAGAAATTAAATGTAAAGCATTCCATAAATATATACATATATACTGTATATATATATATATATATATATATATATATATATATACATATATATATATATATATATATATATACAGTGCATTGTGAAAGTATTTGGCCCCCTTGAACTTTTCTACCTTTTGCCACATTTCTGGCTTCAAACATAAAGATATAAAATTCAAATTTTTTAGGGAAGAATCAACAACAAGTGGGACACAATCGTGAAGTGGAATGAAGTTTATTGGATATTTTAAACTTTTTTAACAAATTAAAAACTGAAAAGTGGGGCATGCAATATTATTCGGCCCCCTTGAGTTAAAACTTTGAAGCGCCACCTTTTGCTGCGATTACAGCTGCAAGTCGCTTGGGGTATGTCTCTTATCAGTTTTGCACATCGAGAGGCTGAAATTCTTGCCCATTCTTCCTTGGAAAAACAGCTCGAGCTCATTGAGGTTGGATGGAGGGCGTTTGTGAACACATTTTTCAGCTCTTTCCACAGATTCTCGATTGGATTCAGGTCTGGACTTTGACTTGGCCATTCTAACACCTGGATACATTTATTTTTGAACCATTCCATTGTAGATTTTGCTTTATGTTTGGGATCATTGTCTTGTTGGAAGATAAATCTCTGTCCCAGTCTCAGGTCTTTTGCAGACAGCAACAGGTTTTCTTCCAGAATGGTCCTGTATTTGGCTCCGTCCATCTTCCCATCAATTTTAACCATCTTCCCTGTCCCTGCGGAAGAAAAGCAGGCCCAAACCATGATGCTGCCACCATCATGTTTGACCGTGGGGATGGTGTTTTGAGGGTGATGAGTTGTGTTGCTTTTATGCCAAACATATCGTTTTGCATTGTGGCCAAAACATTCTATTTTGGTTTCATCTGACCAGAGCACTGTATTCCACATGTTTGGTGTGTCGTGGCAAACTTCAAACGAGACTTTTTATGGATATCTTTGAGAAATGGCTTTCTTCTTGCCACTCTTCCTTAAAGGCCAGATTTGTGCAGTGTACGACTGATTGTTGTCCTATGGACAGACTCTCTCACCTCAGCTGTAGATCTCTGCAGTTCATCCAGAGTGATCATTGGCCTTTTGGCTGCATCTCTGATCAGTCTTCTCCTTGTTTGAGATGAAAATTTAGAGGGACGGCTGGGTCTTGGTAGATTTGCAGTGGTCTGATATTCCTTCCATATCAATATGATCGCTTGCACAGTACTCCTTGAGATGTTTAAAGATGTTTAAAACTTGGGAAATCTTTTTGTATCCAAATCCAGCTTTAAACTTTGCCACAACAGTATCTCGGACCTGCCTGATGTGTTCCTTGGTCTTCATGATGCTCTCTGCACTTGAAACAGAACCCTGAGACTATCACAGAGCAGGTGCATTTACAGTTAGATCCATATATATTTGGACAGAGACAACATTTTTCTAATTTTGGTTCTAGACATTACCACAATGAATTTTAAACAAAACAATTCAGATGCAGTTGAAGTTCAAACTTTCAGCTTTCATTTGAGGGTATCCACATTAAAATTGGATGAAGGGTTTAGGAGTTTCAGCTCCTTAACATGTGCTACCCTGTTTTTAAAGGGACCAAAGGTAATTGGACAATTGACTCCAAGGCTATTTCATGGACAGGTGTGGGCAATTCCTTCGTTATGTCATTCTCAATTAAGCAGATAAAAGGCCTGGAGTTGATTTGAGGTGTGGTGCTTGCATATGGAAGGTTTTTGTGGAAGTAAACATGGGTTCAAAGGAGCTCTCCATGCAGGTGAAGCAAGCCATCCTTAAGCTGCAAAAACAGAAAAAACCCATCCGAGAAATTGCTACAATATTAGGAGTGGCCAAATCTACACTTTGGTACGTCCTGAGAAAGAAAGAAAGCACTGGTGAACTCATCAATGCAAAAAGACTTGGGCGCCCACAGAAGACAACAGTGGTGGATGATCGCAGAATATTCTCCATGGTGAAGAGAAACCCCTTCACAACAGCCAACCAAGTGAACAACACTCTACAAGAGGTAGGCGTATCAATATCCAAATCTACCATAAAGAGATAACTGCATGAAAGTAAATACAGAGGGTTCACTGCACGGTGCAAGCCACTCATAAGCATCAAGAATAAAAAGGCTAAACTGGACTTTTCTAAAAAACATCTAAAAAAGCCAGCACAGTTCTGGAAGAACATTCTTTGGACAGTTGAAACCAAGATCAACCTCTACCAGAATGATGGAAAGAGAAAAGTATGGCGAAGGAATGGTACAGCTCATGATCCAAAGCATACCACATCATCTGTAAAACACGACGGAGGCAGTGTGATGGCTTGGGCATGCATGGCTGCCAGTGGCACTGGGTCACTAGTGTTTATTGATGATGTGACACAGGACAGAAGAAGCCGAATGAATTTTGATGTATTCAGAGCCATACTGTGTGCTCAGATCCAGCCAAATGCAGCCAAACTGATTGGTCATCGTTTCATACTACAGATGGACAATGACCCAAAACATAAAGCCAAAGCAACCCATGAGTTTATTAAAGCAAAGAAGTGGAATATTCTTGAATGGCCAAGTCAGTCACCTGATCTCAACCCAACTGAGCATGCATTTCACTTGTTAAAGACTAAACTTCAGACAGAAAGGCCCACAAACAAACAGAAACTGAAAACCACCGCAGTGAAGGCCTGGCAGAGCATCAAAAAGGAGGAAACACAGCGTCTAGTGATGTCCATGAGTTCAAGACTTCAGGCAGTCATTGCCAACAAAGGGTTTTCAACCAAGTACTAGAAATGAACACTTTATTTACAATTATTTAATCTGTCCAATTACTTTTGGTCCCTTTAAAAACAGGGTGGCACATGTTAAGGAGCTGAAACTCCTAAACCCTTCATCCAATTTTAATGTGGATACCCTCAAATGAAAGCTGAAAGTCTGAACTTCAACTGCATCTGAATTGTTTTGTTTAAAATACATTGTGGTAATGTCTAGAACCAAAATTAGGAAAATGTTGTCTGTCCAAATATATATGGACCTAACTGTATAAGGAGACTTGATTACACACAGGAGGATTCTATTTATCATTACCAGTCATTTAGGACAACATTGGATCATTCAGAGATCCTTACTGAACTTCTGGAGTGAGTTTGCTGCACTGAAAGTAAAGGGGCCAAATAATATCGCACACCCCACTTTTCAGTTTTTAATTTGTTAAAAAAGTTTAAAATATCCAATATATTTTGTTCCACTTCACGATTGTGTCCCACTTGTTGTGGATTCTTCCCAAAAAATTATAATTTTATATCTTTATGTTTGAAGCCAGAAATGTGGCAAAAGGTAGAAAAGTTCAAGGGGGCCAAATACTTTCACAATGCACTGTATATATAGGGGCAGACACACCATTGCTGCAACTTGTGGGGCCCAACAAGGGCCCAAGAGGTAATTCACCAAGCAAGTGGAATTGTGCATTATAATGAGCTATTGGACTGTAAAGGGCTCATACATTGTTCTTTTACAAGGGCTTCTTCTGTCTGTGTCTACTGCTGTATACCTTCAATATATATATATATAGATATATACATACATATATATATATACAGTGCTGGCCAAAAGTATTGGCACCCCTGCAATTCTGTCAGATAAAACTCAGTTTCTTCCTGAAAATGATTGCAATCACATATTCTTTGGTATTATTATCTTCATTTAATTTGCTTGCAAGGAAAAAACACAGAAGAGAATGAAGCAAAAATCAAATCATGGATCATTTCACACAAAACTCCAAAAATGATCCAGACAAAAGTATTGGCACCCTCAGCCTAATATTTGGTTGCACAACCTTTAGCCAAAATAACTGTGAACAACCGCTTCCGGTAACCATCAATGAGTTTCTTACAATGCTCTGCTGGAATTGTAGACCATTCTTCTTTGGCAAACTGCTCCAGGTCCCTGATATTTGAAGGGTGCCTTCTCCAAACTGCCATTTTGAGATCTCTCCACAGATGTTCTATGGGATTCAGGTCTGGACTCATTGCTGGCCACCTTAGAAGTCTCCAGTGCTTTCTCTCAAACCATTTTATAGTGCTTTTGGAAGTGTGTTTTGGGTCATTGTCCTGCTGGAAGACCCATGACCTCTGAGGGAGACCCATCTTTCTCACACTGGGCCCTACATTATGCTGCAAAATTTGTTGGTAGTCTTCAGACTTCATAATGCCATGCACACGGTCAAGCAGTCCAGTGCCAGAGGCAGCAAAGCAACCCCAAAACATCAGGGAACCTCCGCCATGTTTGACTGTAGGGACCGTGTTCTTTTCTTTGAATGCCTCTTTTTTTTCCTGTACACTCTATGTTGATGCTTTTGCCAAAAAGCTCTACTTTTGTCTCATCTGACCAGAGAACATTCTTCCAAAACGTTTTAGACTTTCTCAGGTAAGTTTTGGCAAACTCCAGCCTGGCTTTTTTATGTCTCGGGGTAAGAAGTGGGGTCTTCCTGGGTATCCTACCATACAGTCCCTTTTCATTCAGACGCCGAAGGATAGTACAGTTGACACTGTTGTACCCTCGGACTGCAGGGCAGCTTGAACTTGTTTGGATGTTAGTCGAGGTTCTTTATCCACCATCCGCACAATCTTGCGTTGAAATCTCTCGTCAATTTTTCTTTTCCGTCCACATCTAGGGAGGTTAGCCACAGTTCCATGGGCTTTAAACTTCTTGATGACACTGCGCACGGAAGACACAGGAACATTCAGGTCTTTGGAGATGGACTTGTAGCCTTGAGATTGCTCATGCTTCCTCACAATTTGGTTTCTCAAGTCCTCAGACAGTTCTTTGGTCTTCTTTCTTTTCTCCATGCTCAATGTGGTACACACAAGGACACAGGACAGAGGTTGAGTCAAATTTAATCCATGTTAACTGGCTGCAAGTGTGATTTAGTTATTGCCAACACCTGTTAGGTGCCACAGGTAAGTTACAGGTGCTGTTAATTACACCAATTAGAGAAGCATCACATGATTTTTCAAAGGGTGGCAATACTTTTGTCCACCCCCTCTTTTAGGTTTGGTGTGGAATTATATCCAATTTGGCTTTAGGACAATTCTTTTTGTGTTTTTTTCATTGAAGACAAATTAAATGAAGATAATAATCCCAAAGAATTTGTGATTGCAATAATTTTCAGGAAGAAACGGAGTATTATCTGACAGAATTGCAGGGGTGCCAATTCTTTTGGCCAGCACTGTATGTATATATATATATATATATATATATATATACATATATATATACACACATATATATATATATAATTAAAATTGTGCAAGTTTATCAAGTTTATATACATTTTGAGAATGTGAAAGTTTAAAAGTCAATATAGAATTAAACCTCATACCTTCATCACTCTGTGCCAGATTGTATTTGAAAGAGTTTCCTAACACTATTGCAAAAGTTATCCAGTTCCAGAGCTTCAGTATCATTTTCTGTCAAACGTCACTCGGGGCCAATCTGAAATGAAAAAGAAAAAAAAACAACAACATGAAGATATGACAGGCTCATTCATCATTCATTCAATGACAGTCATGTTGCGGAGACTTCTATTCTGTTCATCATCGTTGACTGGTATCAATAACAGTGTAACTGTTCTTCTCCACAGAAATAAGCAGTGTGACTTTACTTATTGCCCTCTAGCAATCCTGAAAAGAAGGTCTTCTGATAACAAATCCGCAGTAAAGAGCGACTTTTGTTTTCTTTTTCTTTCTATAACGCTACAATGTGTCAGGAGTTCAGAAAATGGTACCAAAGTACTAAAACTGACTGTAAAATGTTATGGCAGTTGTAGAAAAACATCAATCTAAAAATCAAACCACTCTCTTCTGTGATACAGACATCAGCATGAAATCTCAGATGCAACTTAAAAGAAAACCAAGGCTGGAACGCCAACAGATCTACAAAAGAGAGCAAATATTCTTTATTTTTATCTAGACCGCTCATGGGCTGTGTGAACTTTTGTAAAGAGTATTTAGCACCGAAATGTATTAATAACTGTTATGTAATTCATATGCCTGTGAGAATATGAAATGGAGGGGTTAAAACAACTATATATGTATATGTCTTGCCAATGCTATTTTAACCCCTTCCGTATTGAACGCTGGCGGTGCTGGTTCCAAGTCTGCAGAGACATATTTTGACATCGCTACATTAACAATCCAGCTCCTGCAATCTAGCAGGAGCAGGTCATGTCAGGTCCTCAGCTGTCAGAAGCAACCGGGTACTCTGAGGAGCAGACAAAAAGATGCTATTACCGCTTTTCTTTTCTTTTCAAGGCTACATATAGCAAATGTGATGCTTCTGTTGAACTCTGTGATCAGATGGTCTTTGAGGTCTACAAAGGATAATAGAGTTATTTCTCGTGAATTTCCTATTAATGTTCCAGTCGTAATTAAAAAAAAAATAATGATAAAGAAAAACAAAAATGTGACATTCTTTAGAAGTCTTTTATGACCGCTTTGGCCCCTGAATGAGAAATTTAAATATACATAAAAATAGATATGAAATCTAAGACGTAAAAAATAAAATGTTATAAAAGTAATTGAAAATGTGATTCTATAGTAAAAATTACCTTTTATTACACATACATAATGTATGAAGAAAGAACACACATAAATTAGGTATATCCACATGTCCATATTAATCTTAAGAATTAATTCAAGGGGTTTAATCCAAAGAACTAGTCTGATTGCCATATGTGGAGACGGGAAGGAATTTTTACCATAATATGGAGCTATTAATGTCTGCCTCATGGGGTTTTTGCTTTCCTCTGGATCAACATGTTAAGGTATAGGTTGAACTCAATGGACTTAAGTCTACCTTCAACCTTAAAAACTATGAAACATTAAATTGTAAAAGTATTAAATATAGAAAACGGGCCAAAATGTCTTTTTTTCTATAGTCGGCTCCCAGGGACAACCACATAAGTGGTACAGAGATAACAAACACTTCTCTGCCTTGATGCCTGAGTTGGCCAACAGTTCCTCTGTTGTATAAGGAGACAGAAGTAAAATAAATGGTGCACCGTAGGTGGGGGTACCTTGTTTCTGCTCATGCCTTGAGGCCTTGAAGCTTCACCTTACACCTAGGACTATGTCTCTGCTCCAATTTCTCTTGATAACTTTGGTTATGTAATTGGTGGAAATCAGCTTTAGGCCACATTCACACATTCAGTATTTGGTCAGTATTTTACCTCAGCATTTGTGAGCTAAAACCAGGAGTGGGTGAAAAATACAGAAGTGGTGACATGATATTTCTGTCATACTTTTCCTCTGATTGTTTCTCACCTGATTTTGGCTTACACATACTGATGTACAATACTGACCAAATACTGAATGAGTGAACATGGCCTCAGCCCTTTTTATTATCTGGATTCTTATGCTCATTCTAAACTGAACACAGTTCTCTAAAGGGTTTTGTGGCGATCTTAGCTTGTTTCCGTTCAACCATGGGAGCCTCAGGTTTTGAGAGTCACATGTCCATTTGCACCTATGTGTTCTATCCATGTATTTCAGGGATACAACATATACCAATTCTAAGAATGGAGGAGGAAGGGAATTAGCAAATAGGTGTGGCACAAAAATTGATGTGATAAATGAATACGTATGTAAATAAAATAATTCCACACCAAGTGATGCACAGAACAGTAATGGCGAAAAAACATACCCATTACAGTCTATAGAACTGTTCACAAGTCCATGTTTTTTCATGGATCGTGTGTCCATGCAAAGCTCAAGGAGACATGTCTGTTTTTTTCCAGAATCAGGGATGAAAAGAGCCAATACAAGTCTACTATTATATCAGGCGGGCAAGCCTGTGCATTTTGAATACTAGGCAGCCACCTCACTGATGTTTGGTGGGTTAGTAAGTGGCTGCTGTATTAGTATTTTGCACCTGTGCTGCCCCCGCCTTAATAATGGGGGGCCTGTTACATCCTGTTGTCCATTTGAGTCTGGACATGGTGTTGCAAGTATGGCTGCTTCTTTTTGTCTCTGATATCTTTTATCGATTTTTGTCCCTTTTTCAGTGAATTACTAAGGACACACTGATGGTAAAAACGGACACATTGACAATACACTGATGACACACTGATCCAAAACACTGATGACACCGTTATAATTACTGGTACTATGAGCCTTAGGGCTCATTCACCATCAGTTTTACACATATCTGTGAGAGTCTAGGAGGCTGTTCACATGTCAGAGATTTTTTGCAGAATCACAGAGACATATCTGATATTGATCCGATAGTTGGATTAAACGCAGCAATGAAAATCTAATGGTCCATGAAAAATTCAAACAGCACTCTGATGCCATCTGTGTGCTGTCCGTTTTTCACTTATGGATAGATAGGAGAAGGTGGAGAAACTGTTTTTTCTCTTCAGCGAAAAAAAACTCATGAAACTTTGACCAAATTCTGATAAAAATTAATGATGAAACTTAGTCCAATTTATCTTGTACGTCACAAAAACTGACGTCTGAATGAGGCTTTGAAGTAGAAACAAGAACAGTTCTGTTTGTCCATGCACTTTATCTGGTATTGCCACTCATCCCCATTCAATCAAACATTAAGAATGACTGCTAAATAATATTAATGACAAAACTATGAGAATAATAATAAAAAGAATCCCGAAAAATGGTTAAGATTAGATTTAAAATACATACTGTATATATCTTTGTATGTACTAATAATAAAAATAATTCCTCTTGTATCCAAAAATTCAACTCTTGACATTTTTCTATTGTCAAGAACCCAACATTCTTTGTTGCAAAGTTCATTTAGGTTATGTGCCCACGATCTGTAATAGCAGCATTTTTAACGCAGCTCACCTGCACTGCATCCAAAATGCTGCGTTGTACAGTAGAAGCACAGTGAATGGGATTTATAGAAATCCCATGCCCACTGTACTTCTATTTGACGCTGCTGAAACTCATCGGCGGCGCGGCTTTACGAGCCGCAGCATGTCAAGTTTTGGTCTCTGCAACAGAAATTTCCCCAATAAAATGTACTGGATGTGGTAACTTCGCATGTATTCAATGAACACACGTGGATTTACCTGCGTAATCGAACACAGTGCTTTGGACGCAGCGAAAATATGCTGCGTCCAAAGTGCTGCTATATCCTGATCGTGGGCACATATGTGGCACCCAGGGGATGGGGACTACTCGGCGCCCGGGCCTTAATGTCTGGTCTTGGGGGATGTCGCGGTGGTCGGCTCCCGGGCCCGTACCCTGGGGTCTCTCTTAAAAATGGGGAAAAATAAAATGTCAAAGTTCGTGACGCCACCTGTGGTGTCTGGTGAGGACCACCAGCGCTGCTGCAGTCCACTGAGGCCGGTGTTACGGCAGCTATGATGGAGTAGCTCCCCACAGGTGGAGCTAGACCTCAGGGCAGCGGTGTTTGGTAAAGTGCACGATATGGCGGTGACTCAGCCGGGTCCAAGGAAACATGGGAGACACACTCACGTTTCGCTTCAGTACCTTTTTACTGGTGGAGTTGCGGTACCGCCCAGAGCACTGTAGGGTGAGGGGTGCACTGCAGGTCTCTCCCCAGTGAGCAGGTATAGGGCCTCCTGTATCCTTGCCGCTTCGTGTAGTTTATGCCCCTTCTGAAACTAGGCCTAACTTAGTCCTTGTGATGCGCCAGCTGACTTGGTGTTAGGGCCTTTTGCTGAAGAGCACGCTCCTGGTATGGCGGAGCCTCCGTGCCTCCTGGTCCTGCTATGTGTCAGCTCCTGGGCTATCCTGAGACCTGAAGTCTTCCAGGAAAGATCCGGCTGTTTTCCACAGAGGGTATACTGCTCTGCAGACTCGGAGCCGGTGTCCGGTATATTTCTGGGGCGAGCTTATGAAGCTCCTCTGTCCCAAATACTACTGTTCCACTAGCCTTCGGCCTACTCTGGGCCCTCACTAGGCTATACACACTGGCAGTTAGCTGGCTGCCTCTTCTGCCGCTCTCTAGAGCGTCGGCAACGCTCCTAGCTGTCTCCTTCTCTGCTCTGCTAGATTGCTTGCAGAACCTGCTGACACACTGTCTCTCTGTCTCTGGCTGCAGCAGACTCCAGACTGTTCTCTCTCTGCAGAAACCTGCTGAGTCACTCACTGCCTAGCTCCACCATCCCTATTTATATATCCCTGTAGGGCTCCCTCTGGTGGTTCTGAGGTAGGGTGGAGGTGTGTGCATGCTCTGTGGGCCTCTTGTGGAGAAAACCTGAAATGCACCCCCCTTGGATCTGTGACTCCATGCACAGCAGGGCGTCACACATAGCCTTAGGATTTAGTCCAATGAAAGTTTTAAATTCTTTTTATTGTATTTTATATTCAAAGGCTCCATTTGTGAAATATTTTACAAAAGGTTTTATTGATGCATCATTGAAATAAAATGTCCATAATACACGTACTTTCACTATTTTCTCACTTAGCCCACTCTTTGATTCTGGCGTGTAACATTTTACATTGCTTTGAAACAATGTACTTTTATGTATGTCCATAACATCGAAAGACAATTGTATGACCTTCAAGTTGCTATCTTTCGTTTAGTCTGCTATTATTCCTATGCCATTTAAGCATGAAAAAATAAGTTGCATTTCATATATTCGCTTACTAATAGGTAGATGATCCAAACTGGTAAATTAATCTCGGCAGCATTCTCAGTTATGTACTACAGAAGCCATAATTATTATACTAAATGTAAGAAAAAGTGTTTCTAGAAGGTCAACTCCAGCATCCTGAATAATATCAGCATGCCAAGAGATGTCTGATATATTGCTTCTTTTGAATTATCTGCATATTACATATATTAAAGGAACAATCTAGTCTGTATAATCTTTTCTTTTAAACCCATTTGGTGAATGTCGAGCTCATAAGCAAGAGGGGACTTCTACTATTTAATGGTTTGAACTAAGAGTAGCACAAAAGAGGACCACAAAACAAAGCTTTTGTGCTTAATTTTTAAATACTCAACCATCATAACAATTTTCTTGAACTTTCAGATGTAGCAAGTGCCAATCGAACATCTATTGCACTACAAGACTATTGTGCTATGAAATGCTATTGTATTTGCATGGCACGGTCACTACAATACAAAGTTAGCGGGCGTCCAAGTTAAATAAATAGCAGAAACATGATATGAAAATTTGTTAGCGCAAAAAAAAACCTTCAACCACTCACTTATAGCAAGGGAGAAACAGCACGGTCTGAATTCCACTAGTACATTCAAAGGGAAAAATGATAGTAGGGTACAATTGCTCTTGCAGTTCTTGGGATGATCCTATAGATATATAAAAAGAATGAATTCAAGGCAGTACTCCAAAGGGATCAAGTCATTAAAGGTGTAGTTTATGTCACCTGATGCACTATTATTCACTGGATTACTCTGGAGTACTGAATTTAATTATTGTTCATTATACATTTATAGTATCCTCCCAAATACTCCAAGTACCTTAAACCAAAGCTATATTTCACATCTCTCAAAGGGAATCTGTCACCTGGTTTTTGCCACCTTATCAGAGAGCAGTATAATATTGGAAAAGAGACCCTGATTCCAATGATGTATCACTTAGTTTACTGGGTGCAGCAGTTGTGACACAGAGCTTTTAGACGTAGCATGTAGCAGAACTCAGAAGGCTTCCCCTGCCCACACCACAGTTTCTATGTTCATTGTCTACTGACAGTGAGCTGCTTAGCAGAAAAGTGGGCGTGGTCAGACCAGGGTTCTCATGTACTGTGGTCTGAGCAGTGATTATCTCCTAGTGATAAAACCTTCATTGTATGTAAACAACATCACACAGACTAATAAGTGACATCTCTCTGAAATTAGTGTTTCAGCCCCTACCTCATACTGTCCTCAGATTACATAGCAAAAACCTGCGGATAAAATTTCTTTCATCAGGTCTATGCAACATAGTAGCCAAAGAACAGACAGGTAAGGTGTACTGTCTATCAAAAATACAATATGATCCCCTATTGCATCCATATTAAATCTAGCCATTCACAATGTAGCCATAACTGATATTGTATTGGTATTGTGTTTATTGCCATAAACAAGAGCTATCCATCCAAACAGAGACATGAGTGTTGCTTTACACATTCAAATAATTCTATGCAGTTATTTCATACTATGCAAAATTAATAAGCCATGGCTTTCCTTTAAAACTGTATCCTATTCCCATGAACAATTATGGGTTATTTTGTCTGGTATTCCATCTTATCCTTATTAAAGGGAATACGCATGATATGCAATTCCGGAGACAATGTATAGACAAATGTGATGTTATTTCTGGAAGAAAGCATACACTATTTTCCTAATACTTTATAACTCATTTAATTATATAAATACACATGCTTTGCATTTACATTTATGATTATAATATAATCTGATGTAGAAACAATAATGTTTTCTAGCATAAAGAACAATATAACATCACTAGCAGACAAGCTGTTGACAATTCCCAGTAGCAACCTGCAAATTCTTAATTCTCACTTAGTAATCAATATTAGTGCAGCATTATGATCTGGACCTAAAGGAGTAAGAAGAAGTTATCATATATCCTAAGAACAGGTGATGATTTCTATGTCAGTTGAAGTCTGACCACTAAGACCCCCCACTGACTGTAACAGCAGGTGACTTGGTCACCATAGGAATGGTGTGGCAGTGTGAATGTTTGACTATGCCGCATTAATTTTCAATTGAACTGCCGAGTACAGAGCTTGGCTGTTTCTGTTAGACACACTGCCTCCTCACTTATCTCTATCCTCCTTGTCTGCTTGTTTCCTTGCAGCCTAAGATCTCTGCATTAGTGTTGAGCCACCCCCGTAGTGTTCGAGTTCGGTTCGGTTCGTCGAACACCCGTGTGTTCGCCGAACTGTTCGTCGAACTGTTCGTCGAACACATTCGAACACCGTTAAAACCAATGGCAGGCAAACAAAAACACATAGAAACACATAGAAAACACCTTCAAAGGTGTCCAAAAGCTGACAAACTGCTCAGAAGACATAACTAACACATGGAAAAGTGACAAGTACATATAGTCATGCGAAAATAAAAGAGGTGGAGGAGTAAAAGGAGGGGGAGACACAGATATAGGCATGTCATGCCCTTCTAAAATCCAAAAAGTGAGAAGCCGACACGGCCAGTCCGCTCCTGCCCGTGCCACCTCCGTGTCGCCGGGTTTGTGCCAGAGCCGCGGTGAACCCTGACGGCCAGCCCCCCTCTCCCAATACTGGTGCCTGTCCGCTGGTGGGTCGAGCGAGCCCCCCTGTGGTGGAGGCAGCTCTAAGCTTTTTAATTTAAATTGTCTCTCTAATTTGAATGAATACACTTTAAATCCATTTACAAGGATCTATTGGAGGGCAAGTCTCATGCCAGCAGCCGCGGTAATTCCAGCTCCAGTAGCGTCCACTAAAGCTGCTGCAGTTAAAAAGCTTTTATAAGGATCGAGATCGGCTGTCCACCGCAAGGCATCCTACTGCCAGTCCCAGCCCCTATGCCTTGGGGTGCCTCCTGATGCTCTTCACTAAGTATCCCATGGTCCCGAAGCATTTCCTTTGAAAAAATTAAGTGTCTAAACTACAGGTGGTGTAGCTTGCTTAACAGCCGGGATAATCCGCTGACTAGCAGACACTGCTACTAGGCACAAAGTATTTCCTGGGCTAGATACAGTTAAAAATTTGTAATTAGATACTCTTGTTGGATGCTGAGAAATCATTCCATAGAGTCTCCTGGCACGCCATATATGATTCTCTTAAAAAGCTTGGGGTAGGGGTCTAGGGGACCCTTTTATAGCCAAAATCACGGCCCTGTATCGCAATACGTCACCTAGGCTGAAGATAAATGGAACTGTAACACCCTGAGGGCTCGGTTGCTACAGACGTATTGCACCTCACCCAGAGGTGTGATATCTCACTCTCAGGTAAGGATGGAGTGTGGATCAGGACCCGACACCTGCATGCATTACACCACATTGCCGTGGGGCAGGGCGACCAATATGCCCCTGAGATGGGCACGACAGTCCCTGTCCCTGGCTGGAGTGGGGGGAGGGAACACTGAGGAAGGGGAACCCTGTAGTGCAGGAGCAGGGAGGAAGCAGTTCCTGGGTGCATTGAGAAGGGAGTATAAAAGGTGGGCACCATCTTAGTTCAGTGCAGAGAAGTCTGAGCAGAAGTGGCAGGGAGCAGGGGCTCTGCATGAGCTCTGCTCCGGAGGCGGGCCTAGTAACAGAGGCCCAGGCCTGGAAGAGGGAGAAGGAAGGAAGAGGAGCGGAGAAGGCTCCAGGAACGAGGAATGAAGGGATCCCAGGGGTGCGGACGGGCGAGTTGCCACCGCACGCCCGAATCCACCTGCGTGGAGGGGTCAGGCCAAAGGGGGAGACCGGTCCCCAAACTAGTGGAGGCAGGAAACGACCCTCAGCTAGAAACCGGAGGCTCTGACATTTTATGTGGCGCAGCCCCTCGCTACACCCGCTAGGAAGGCACCACATAGGGTCAGGGAAACTGGCGCCAAGTTTACCAAGAGGAGGCCCGAGGCAGCCGGACAGAAGTGTTGGAAAGAAAGGCCAGACAAAGGACACACAAAGGGGGTCCTGTGAAGTGCTCCAAAGTTATCTGGGAGTTGTCTGAGCCCCTCACCTGGTGAGCACAGTACGACGTGGGCAGCCGTTACCTGCAGACGTGGTCTGGATAATAAGAACTGTGAGTAAAGGCCCTGGACTGCATCACTGACTCTGTGTCGTTACTGCTGCTGCCCTGCACCATCACCCCCATCCTCCGCATACACTGCCCTGAGGCTATACTCCTCCCGTGGGGAGTTATGCTACGCTCTGCTGCACCCACAACACCAGCCTCAGCGGTCTGCCCTGTAGCGGCGGTTCACTCTGACCGCAATCCACGGGTGGCGTAGTCGGACATTTAAACATCAAAACCACATAAATAGTTCCGCCACTGGTTTGACCGCCCTGAGCCACGGAACCGGGTCGCCGCCACGAAGACTACAACCACCAGCATCCACCAAAAAGGGTCCGGCTCCGGGTGTCCCAAGGCCCAGGGGTGCGTCAGAACATTTTCATCACCTTTCACAATCACCAATGTGACAAGGCAGTGATGTCCTCTGTCCCCTCTCTTATACATCCTAGTGACGGAGCACCTGCTCTCATCAATTCGCCATAACCCCAATATTAGGTGGATTGAGGTGGGAGGCACCGAGTACAAGTGCTCTCTATTTGCTGATGATGTCCTAGTATATATCACTCAATCACATATATCCATCCATGCTGTTATGGCTGAAATAGATCACTTTGTTACATGGTAAAATTTTAAAATCAATGCAGCGAAGTCTGAGGCCCTCGATGTCTCCCTCCCCAAATCCATATAGGATTCCATCCAGTCCAACTTTCCCTTTGCCTGGCCCTCACAGGGTATCAAATACTTAGGAATTCCTATTCATAGAGACCTCTCCCATCTATGTTATCTTAATTTTGGGCCCTTTATTGAACAACTCCATACAGACCACGGTTGGCAAGTTAGAACTGTAAGATTCACTACGTGAACCACTGGTGTTTTGTGGAAAAGCACATGTACACTGCGTTCCAAATTATTATACAAAAAGTGTTTAGGAGTGATAAGGGAAGAATTTGTTTGTTTGTCAGTTAAACTCATTGATGGTGATGTGTGTCAGGGCTCTTTATATCACTGTAAGCAATTGCAGACACCTGTGCTAATTAGTTTGGCAGGTGTGTCCAATGAAAGGCAAGACTACTTAAGAAGGCTCTCTCACATTATTAAGCAGCCTACATTTTCTGCCAAAATGGGAAAGAAAAAGGATGTGTCGGCTGCTGAGAAGCAACAAATTGTGGAGTGTTTAGGTCAAGGCATGACTACAATCAACATTGTGCGATGATCAGGATGAAGTGTCTTGGCAATCAAGAAGTATGTAGCTGATTCACAGTACACACGTGTGCGTGCTGATAAGGGCAAATTGAGGACTCTTTCCTACAGGCAATTAGGTCAGGTTGAAAGAGCAGCGGCAAAAAAGCCTTGTCATAGCAGCAGACAAGTTTTTGAAGCTGCTTGTGCCTCCAACGTCCCCCGAACAACAAGATGCAGGGTCCTTCAGAGGTTTGCAGCTGTGCATGCGCCATCCTGTCGACCTCCTCTATCCACTTTACACAAGCAGAAACGGCTCCAGTGGGCCAAACATTACATGAAGACTGATTTCAAAACTGTTTTGATCACGGATGAGTGCCGTGCAGCGCTCGATGGTCCAGATGGATGGAGTGGAGGATGGCTGGTTGATGGACACCCCATGCAAACACGGCTACAGCGCCAACAAGGAGGAGGTGGAGTAATGTTTTGGGCTGGAATCATGGGGAGAGAGATTGTCGGCCCCTTTAGGATCCCTGAAGGCGCTAAAGATGAACTCCATAATGTATGTGGATTTTCTCAAACAGCACTTCCTGCCATGGTTCAAGAAGAAGAACCGTGTATTTCACAGCAAGATCATTTTTCTGCATGATAATGCACCATCTCATGCTGCACATAAAACATCTGCATCTCTGGCTGATATGGGCATAAAAGGGGACAAACTTATGGTGTGACCCCCATGCTCCCCTGACCTCTACCCCATTCAGAACCTTTGGAGCATCATTAAAAGGAGTGTCTATGATGGCGGGAGGCAGTTCACATCTAAGCAACAGCTCTGGGAGGGTATTCTGTCCTCATGCAAAACAATTGAAGCAGAAACCATCCAAAACCTGACAAATTCAATGGACGAGAGAGTTCAGAAGCTCCTTTCGAACAAGGGGTCCTATGTGAAAATGTAACATCACCTAGAATAAAGTTTTGAGTTGAAAACTGTTTGATTTCAGTTTCTAACAACCTGCTAATGCTTATAATTTCAAAAATGACCATTTTTTTGGTCTTTATTAAAATGAAAAGGTTGATCGAAAAGTTTGGGGGATCTAAGAGTGTGGCAACCCAGTAGTCATGATTACTTCGAATTCTGACAATATGAGGGTCATGCTGCAGGTAGTGCAGCAAGAAGGCACTTAT
The DNA here is from genome assembly GCF_046119375.1 of Phyllobates terribilis. NCBI lineage: Eukaryota > Metazoa > Chordata > Amphibia > Anura > Dendrobatidae > Phyllobates > Phyllobates terribilis. The sequence goes on along the minus strand of NW_027362765.1, from coordinate 478,655,839 downwards.
GTGCCTTGCGCATCTCGGAGCCCCAAAATTATTTTCCGGGCTAGATGCAGCTAAAAATTATTTTTAATTTTAAATCTGGTGAAGCTTTAGTATAGATGGCCTAATAGGATCAGTGCTGCACACTGCTACAAAGCCCAAATTATTTTCCAGTCAAGATACAGATAAACATGATTAGTAATTTGAAAGCTTAAAATGGTTGGTAGGGTGATTTTAACCAATCATCAAGCTTTTACTCTCCCCAGGATGACACAGGGGTAGAAAAGTCGTTTCGGATCCATGATTTGTTCATCTTTATGAACGTGAGTCTGTCTACATTATCAGTGGAGAGCCGCGTGCGCTTATCTGTCAGCACACCACCAGCAGCGCTGAACACACGTTCAGACAGAACGCTGGCTGCGGGGCATGACAAGATCTCCAAGGCGTAAGTGGCTAGCTCCGGCCATATATCCAGATTGGAAGCCCAAAAAGAGCAAGGGTCCAGTGACACAGTCGTGGCTTCAATGTTTGCTTGGAGATACTCCTGTACCATCGTCTCTAGGCGTTGACTATGTGTCAGACTTCTTGTCTCCTGTGGCCTTGCAAAGGATGGGCTAAAAAAGTGGTGAAATGATTCCGCAAAATTGATGTTACCAGCAGATACTGTGGTTCTGTTACGGTTTGAGTGCTGAACACTTGACGGTCCCACGGTTGGCAAGTTGGAACTGTGAGATTCACTACGTGCACCACTGGTATTTTGTGGAAAAGCACATGTAAGATTCTGCAACAGTCTCTGCTGATACTCCTGCATGCGTGCATCCCTTTCTATGGCAGGAATAATTTCTGCAAATTTACTTTTGTACCGGGGATCTAACAGTGTGGCAACCCAGTAGTCAGGATTATTTCTAATTCTCACAATTCGAGGGTCATGTTGCAGGTAGTGCAGCAAGAAGGCACTCATGTGTGTTGCGCATCCAGGAGCACCAAGTCCCTGTTGTGTTGGTGGCGAGGTAACAATCATGCTTCCTTCCTCTGTCCTCTCCCCCCAACCTCGCACAACAGAAATGTGATCAAGGTCTCCCTCATCTGATGAGTCTTCCATCAGTTCGTCCTCCACTTCTTCCTGGGCTCCTGCACCTTCCTCACTAGTTTGGCTGCTACCATGCGCCCTGGTAAAACCATCTCCCCCACCCTCACATGCCTGCCGCCTTGGTGCTGCCGACCGTCTGGACCTTGCAGATGTTAGCCCTTCCGCATACAACTCCTCCTCCTCTACTTCCTCCACCTCCTCTTGTGCCACCACCTGACTCCGAATTCTGTTTAACATGTGCTCCAGCATGTAAATCACCGGAATAGTCATGCTGATAATGGCATCGTCAGCACTAAACATCTTCGTCGCCATTTCAAAACTGTGCAGAAGGGTGCATAGGTCCCTGATCTGAGACCACTCCTCCAGCGTGATTTGCCCCACCTCTGAATCTCGTTGGCCCAGGCTATACGTCAGAACGTATTGCACCAGGGCTTGTCGGTGCTGCCACAGTCGCTGCAACATGTGCAGAGTTGAATTCCACCGGGTAGGCACATCGCATTTTAGCCGGTGAAGTGGCAGGCCCAACGACTTCTGTAGAGATGTAAGTCGCTGAGCTGCGGGATGCGAACGGCGGAAGTGAGCACACAGCGACCGTGCCCTCTGCAGAAGGCCATCTAGTCTGGGATAGTGGGCTAAAAATTGCTGGACAACCAGGTTCAACACGTGAGCCATACAAGGCACGTGTGTGACATTGCCCCGGCGAAGGGCCGCACCCAGGTTTGCAGCATTGTCGCACACGGCCTTCCCTGGTTTCAGGTCCAGTGGAGACAACCATTCATGAAATTGGTTCTCCAGAGCTGACCACAACTCCTCAGCTGTGTGACTCACATTTCCCAGACATTTCAATGTAAAAACCGCCTGATGACGTTGAGCCCTACTGCCAGCATAGTAAGGAGGTGTGCAGGATCCCTTCTGCGCAGTTAGAAAGCTTGTGGCATGACCAGACAGGCTTTGGGTGCAGGTGGAAGACTGAGAGGAGGTTGAGGAGGCAGAAGCAGTGGAGGAACTTTGACATAAAGAGGATTGACGCACAACTCGTGGGGACGGCAAGACTTGGACAGCAGCCCCTTGTCCTGCTGTCACCATAGTTACCCAGTGCCCAGTCAGCGACATGTAACGCCCCTGTCCATGCCTACTCGTCCAAGTGTCTGTGGTGAAATGCACCCTGTCACACACAGAGTTTCTCAAAGAAGCGGTGATGTTGTGTGCGACATGCTGGTGGAGCGCAGGCACACCTTTCTTTGAGAAGTAGTGCCGACTGGGCATCTGGTACTGGGGCACTGCGACGGACATAAGGTCTCGAAAATCCTCTGTGTCCACCAGGCGGAAAGGCAGCATTTCTGTAGCCAAGAGCTTGCAGATGGTGAAATTCAACCTCTTAGCTTTCTCATGGCTAGGAGGAAATGGTCTTTTACTTGTCCAAATCTGAGGGACCGAGGGCTGGCTATTGTGCTTAGACGGGGTTGATAAGGGTGTCCCCGGCAAACTGCCGGTCTGTGAGGAAGATGCAGGCGGACATGTTAGGTTGCCTTGATCCAAAGGTGGTGCTATCGATGTCGGACAGCGCTCAACACCAGCTGGTGTTACCACCTCCAAAGAAAATGATGACCTGCCAATCACGCTGGCTGTTGCGGGTAAAGAGGTGGCAGGTCTGCGCCCCAAAACAGGTGTGACTGCTGTCCCCCCAGTCACAGAGGATGAAGAGGCCGCGGATGCACAAGATATGGCAGACGGTGATTGGCCACATTGTAGCACACTGAGCTTCCCACTGCAACTTATGCTTCATGTCCATGTGCCGGTTCATGCATGAAGTACTCAAACTATGTATTTTTTGGCCTCTACTTAGCTTTTGCTGACAAATGTTACAGATAACACGAGTTGGGTCATCTTTATCGATCTGAAAAAATGCCCAGGCTATGCAAGGCTTAGCACCCATGCGACCTGAAGAGCCACCACGACTTGTGGTGAGAGGCAGAGTTGTGTTTGAGGATGCAGTTGTTGACGTGCTTCCAGTACTACGTCTCTGTCCAGGAAGGCGCAACCTGACCTCGTCGTCACTAGCATCTTCCTCCACCTCCTCTGCTGACCTCATCTCTTGGCTGACTGTGGGTTGACAGTAAGTGGGATCTCCGACCTCATCATCATCACCCTGTGCGTTATCACACCCGTCGTCCTCAGAGCCAACCTGTTCCTGCCCTGACAAAAAACTAAAGTTGTCGCTCCAATCAGGTATTTGAGTCTTATCATCGTCTTCCTCATTGTCTCCACCAACAGGAGTTACAGTTTGGGAATGAGGGTCTACATTATGGTCAGAACCTTCTGCGTCTGGTCCTGGATCCGACTCATAAAGATTCTGGGCATCAGTGCAGATCATTTCCTCATCTGGATTCACAGAAGCGCTGGAGTCGACCTCTGATTCCCAGGCTATAGTATGAGTAAACAGCTCTGCAGACTCAACCATCTGTTCTACCTCATACTCAGACGGGCAGCTGGAGATTTGGGAGCTGTGAGGAAGCAAGTGCGATTTGGGTGACACCTTTGAGGACTGGAGTATTTGTGATGTTGAAGTTGATGTGGAGGAGAGCCCACTTAAAGGAGCACTTGATATCCGTTGAAGCACCTGCTGTTTTTGTGCCTCATCTGGAATTTGTAGCGATTGGCGTTGCCGTAAGAAAGGGATCTTATCACATTGTCCGCTAAAAGAAGTAGACATTTTAGTTTGGCTGGAAGATGGTCTTTCTTCTGCAGATGTTACTGTTGCTTTAACACCTACCCCACGGACACAACCTTTTTTCCCCTTCCCAACACGCCTATTCCCCTTTCCACCAGCAGCAGGCCTTTTTCCACTCATTTTGGTGGTTAACTAATTCACAACTCTGGAGTTGTTTGCACAAAAAAACAATGGATGGTAACCGAGCAGAGCTGAGTGGCCAAACTGTGGTATTAGGCCAAAACTATTGGCTGGGTTAGATGCAGAAAAAAATTATTTTGAATTTGCAACCTGATGGAGGTCAGTATAGATGGACTAATACAAATAGTCCCACACACTGCTAGAAGCCCAAATATTTTTTCAGAGGTACTGTAGATGCAGATAAAAATTATTTTTAATTTGCAACCTGATGGAGGTCAGTATAGATGGACTAATAGACCAAGTCCCACACACTGCTAGAAGCCCAACTATTTTTTCAGAGCTAGATGCAGAAAAAAATTATATTCAATTTGCAACCTGCTGGAGGTCAGTATAGAAGGACTAATAGAACAAGTCCCACACACTGCTAGAAGCCCAAATATTTTTTCAGAGCTAAATGAAGAAAAAAATTATTTTTAATTTGCAACCTGATGGAGGTCAGTATAGATGGACTAATAGACCAAGTCCCACACACTGCTAGAAGCCCAAATATTTTTTCAGAGCTAGATGCAGAAAAAAATTATATTCAGTTTGCAACCTGATGGAGGTCAGTATAGATGGACTAATAGAATGATGCTATGCCCAAAAGATTTTACTTCACTAGGTGCAGTAAAAAAATTGGTATTCTATACACAGGTGTTATATCTTGCAACACAGATAGGCTACTCCACTGACTAACACACTCTGCAATAGGCCAAAAAGGATTAGCTTTGCTAGATTCAGCCAAATGCTGTGAAAAAAACTTGCACAGCACTGGCACAGACCTGCCTGGCAAAAACTGATAGGAACTCATGTAACCTAGTCCTGAAAAGGACTCCAATTACAATTAGTCTTTACTCCCACAACCTATCTATTTAAGAGCACAGACCTCCCTGATAAAAGTCGTAGGAAATGCTGTAACCTAGTCCTTAAAAGGACTGCAATCACAACTATTCCCTACTCCCAAGCTATCTGTATATTTGTGCGAAAATTGGCTTGAAATTAACAAGGTATAGCGCACACAGCAACAGCGGTGCCGTCTAACACGCAGCTGCAGCAGTGAGAAAATGGTAGCGACGGGGAAAATGGCTTGGTCTTATAGGGCAAGGACATGTGACATACACTGCCAATGACACATGCCCTTGCTTGTATGAAAAAAAGCACTTCGCTCCGTGTGTGCGCTGCTGATAGGCTGACAGATTGCACCTCCCCACTGCAAATGCGGGAAAGAGAAAAAAAAATGGAGATCTTCATTGTTCCTGCAGAGATCCATCCCCTGCCCCTCCCCCCACCCCGCTGTACACTCAAACTGCGTATTAACATTAATTTTCATCATTACTGAGAAAAAATCCAGTTATGATTTTGGTGCACGAACAGTTATCGAACATAACCTCGAACAGCCGAATTTTTCTCAAATTGTTCGTGTTCGCCGAACGGCTCGAACACCGCCCAAAACAGCTCGAATTTGAGATTGGCGAACAGTTCGAGTAGAACAACGCTCATCTCTACTCTGCATTATATAAATCAAACGTGATGAAGTACGAGTCTATACAATGTTTAACTGCAGCGAGTGTGCATTATCTCCATTTTAACCTGTGAGATATAGTTACTAGTGTTGAGTAAATTTGTTCTGCATTTCAAATTCGGGTTCGTTTTCAGGGTTCCGGTTTGTTCGCGCCAAAATATCGGCTCCGCCCATGAACAGCCCTGATTTGCCATGCTGTCATGCAGATGTTAACAAGATGCAAACATGCCGGAACCCCGAACACGAACCCAAATTTGAAATGCCGAACAAATTCGCTCAACACTAGTAGTTACAGCTTCTCTTCCCTGTCTTCTGCTCCTAAGAGCTGACAAGAAGAAACCTATGACAAGCAGAAGGCAGGGGAGACAGGCTGAAGCTCCATTACATGGGATGCACTGAAACTCAATAATCTGAGGTCACAGCATTTTTCTGTCACTGATCTATCAATGCTGCCATTAGATAGGATAAAATGCAATGTGAATAAACTCTGCCCTCTCTGAGTAGCCAGAGGCATCATGGGAAATGTTGTCTGCATTAGGGGAATCATATATGAATAGCACATCAAATAAAACAGGTATACACAAGGGTCTCTATGTTATACCTTAATAATTAATGCTGCATTACAATGTAGGGAAAAAAGCTTGTAAAACCTACATTCATGCATATGATAGAAGAGGCGTTAGTGATCAAGTCATTTAAAAAAAATTCCATGTGTTTGAATGCTGCACCTACATTGTGTACAAAATGAAATGTTACATAGTACAACAATGCTTTATAGTTAAATGGTTTAAGGTACATCACGGCACTCACAAAACTACCAAGTAATGTGAATCCATGGGCAGCAAAGTTCCATACCATTAACACTACTTTTAAGAAAATCAACAGTAGTTAAGTGAATTCAATCTATTCAGCAAGCAGCCTGCCGCAACCTGCAGCAAATTGTTTTACAATATAGTATACCTATTACAGATAGGAAGTTAAACAGGCTTAAATGTTTATTACACTTGGTGGATTGTGAGAGCTTATCTAGAATATTTATTTTTCAATTACTGTGATAGACATTTTTAATTTATTTAAACAGAACAACACATTGCAGTTGAATGAGATTGAAACAATACATTTTTTTTTCTTTTACGGATTCAATTACTATGTGTCCTGGGAAAATGTGCATTATCTATGATTGTACCTAGTTTTGCCCTTTTTTGTTCATTGACTTCCAGAAGCACAGATCAGTTAAATAAAGCTCCTTTATGAGAAATGACTCATCATGGTGGAAAGATGCCAAGGTGAAAAAACTCCATACAATACGGAGACATGAGATACTTCTGCCAACTCCTCAGCACCACCCTTCATCTGATAGATTACAAATTAATATGCTATTTTTATTCTACCAGAAGAATGAATCCATGCTTCATAGTCTACATGTGTTCACAGTGGAAAGAGAGAAAATACAACTGATTGGAATTCAATTCTTCAAGGACAACAGGCAACCTCTTCTTCGTGCATTACTCAGTTTCATCCTATCATTGGTGAGTTGTGATTATTGCTAGAAAATTGTAATTCTCTCAGGTTTCTACCTTGCATTGTTCATTTAGCGGCTGCAGCTGCTATTACTGTTGAGGTTCACCAGTGTATTTCTAGCTGTTACTTAGGTTTGTCTTAAGAACTGTATCCATATTGCAGCCAGGTGGAACCAAAAAAAATACCTACCTCAGTCTAAATATGTGATCTTATATTACCATCACACTATTAATAATGCTATACCAGATATAAATAAACAGTATAATTTAATTATGAGGTTTATGAGATTGCCACTAGTGATGAGTGAGCATGCTCGCTACTTGAGATTTACGAGCATGCTCAAGTGTTTTCCGAGTATCTTCAGCGTGCTCGGGTGTTATGTTTTAATCATTCCGTACTCATGATTTGCGACTGTTTGACAGCTTTAATATATGTGAGGAATGTTTCTTTCTTAGGCATTCCTCAGATGTATTAAAGCTGTCAAACAGTCGCAAATCATGAGCACTGAGTGACTAAAACATAACACCGAGAACGCTGAAGATACTCGGCGAGCACTTGAGCATGCTCGCCGAAAGGGTTAACAGAACATACTCGCTCATCACTAATTGCCACTATATAAGTGATCACTGTTCTATAAAGAATTTCCTTTTTAACCTCTTCCCGACCTGGAGATTTTCCATTTTTGTGCTTTCGCTTTTTCCTCCCCTTCTTCCAGGAGCTATAACTTTTTTATTTGTCCATCTACATAGACATACGAGGGCTTGTTTTTTGCAGGATGAGTTGTACTTTTGAATAATACAATTAATTATAACGTAATACACTGGAAAGCAGGAAAATAATTCCAAGTGCGGCAAAATAGCTGAAAAAAGCGCAATTCCAAATTTGCTTTATGGGTGTTTTATTTGCCATGTTATTTATATGGTTGCCATCATCTACTGAGAAAGATGTGGGTTCAGCTTGTGAGACCGCATGACAGTCAGGAAGCTGGAATATGACATGACTGTATGTCTTGTCAGGAAGGGGTTAAGCAGTCATTTGTCATTTTGGCAGCATTGACAAAATATGCATAATCTGCACTCATTGACTAAACAGGTAGCATGTTTTTCCCAACATGTGAGGGTGATGGTCGGGGAGATAAAATTGCTACTAGCAAGTGACCCCATTCACTTGATGGAAGTTGCACCGCTGCGGATGGGATGTCCTTAAGCAGAGATAACAATAAACTATGAAGAAGACTCAGTGCTGTCAGGGTGGAGAGTCCTAGACTTTGTGCCCCCCAGTGACAATTATGCCATCACTTACTGGGTTGCAGATGCCATTTCAAGTCCTTGTGCCTCCATGTAAAAATAAAGGCGACAGTGCCTGGCATGCCCTCTACCATGCATAGGATGTTAGTTTTCCACATCCACAAAAGTTTGCTAATACAAACCATGTACATGCCAGAAACAAATTGACTTCATTTAACCCTTTGAGGACCAAGACAATTTTTATTTTTCCGTTTTTCTTTTTTCCTCTTTTTTTTCAAATAGCCATAACTTTTTTTTATTTCTCCATCAACACAGTTTGTCCATAAGTTGTAGTTTCGATTGACAATATTTATTTTGCCATTATGAGTGAAGGAAAAAAAATCTAAATGTGGTGACATGCCATTGTTTTTTTTGATTTTATCTTTATGGCATTAATTGTGCAGTGAAAATAACCTGCCAAAATCATTCTGCAAGGGCAGTATCATTACAGCAATATCAAGCGTATATTTTTTTCTAATATTTTAGTGAATTTAAAAAAATTCTCAAATTAAAAAAAAATAATAATTTGTAAAGCTATTTTCCAAAACCCATATATTTTTGATTTCTCCATCTATGGAGCATGTCTTGAATGGAGTAAAGGTGCACATGCTCAATATTCATATGACTACAGCGCTTGGATATTTCTGGCAGCCCCATTGACAATAAATGCAGCTGAGGCTGAGCATCACTTCATTCAAGATGAGCCTCATTCTCTGGGCTCCAAAGCCTTTTTCATCTCAGTGCACTGACACAATTGAGAAAATGGAGAAATTTTTTCTTTGTCACCTCCTCATCTGAGAGAATTGGATCACACTATGCTGACACTGTGATCAAACTCTGATCAGAGATTAATCAGAGTGTAATTTGCATAATTGGGCCGATTACAGTCTTTTGACTTTAGTCTTAGGCATAGCAATTATCAAGGTGATCATACACAGCCCAAAGGTGCTCCCTTCTCTTATGGTTGTACAGTTGTCAAAGTAAAATACCTACCATATCTGTCAACAAAAATTATTTTTATAGTTTTCTTAAAATACTCGATTAGATTCTATAGAAGATATATTTCTTGCTACTACAAGGAGGAAATTTTTTTTTCCAACTCACATTGATCTGGTGCAACATACAGATCATACCATAATAGTTTCCATGTGGATTAGGCAAAATTACGGCCATTGGCTAACATTTTTTTGAACCATAAAAGGCCACCAAAATGTTTGAAAAATTTCATATACTCACCTTTCCGGACCATCTGCAACAACTGTCCGGTCCTCACCACATATTCAGATCATCGCTCACGCAGAAATCCTTGAGCCTCTCACACTAGGCCGACACTCCCAGCTTTGATGAGGGCCTGGGAGGGTTTTCCACAAACATGCTAAAGGCCACGGCATCATGATGACATGGTGTGAGCAGTGACCTTGCCCACTTATGAGAAGAACCCTACCGAGCGCCATCAAATACCAACCCAGCATGAGAAGCCTGGTAATTTCAGTGCAAGCAGTGGCCATCTGAAGATGAGGAGAGGATTGGATGGGCGATGGTGAGGAGCGTAAGAACTGGAGAAGTGAGCGGTATGGTGAGTATAACAATTTTTATTTTACATTTATTTTAGCTCTAGGGTCTGGCAACATCCCGATCATAATAAGGGACATTTAATTTGCAGATAATAACTTCTCCGTAAATCAAATTTCTCAGGAAAAACAAGTGAACAGGTGAATTAGAATTTTGCCTAATCCACTCATCTCTAAGGATATATTCACACGTTGAGACTTTGGTGGTGACTAGTGTTGAGCCACCCCCGTAGTGTTCGAGTTCGGTTCGGTTCGTCGAACACCCGTGTGTTCGCCGAACTGTTCGTCGAACTGTTCGTCGAACACCTTCGAACACCGTTAAAACCAATGGCAGGCAAACAAAAACACATAGAAACACATAGAAAACACCTTCAAAGGTGTCCAAAAGCTGACAAACTGCTCAGAAGACACAACTAACACATGGAAAAGTGACAAGTACATATAGTCATGCGAAAAGAAAAGAGGTGGAGGAGTAAAAGGAGGGGGAGACACAGATATAGGCATGTCATGCCCTTCTAAAATCCAAAAAGTGAGAAGCCGAGACGGCCAGTCCGCTCCTGCCCGTGCCACCTCCGTGTCGCCGGGTTTGTGCCAGAGCCGCGGTGAACCCTGACGGCCAGCCCCCCTCTCCCAATACTGGTGCCTGTCCGCTGGTGGGTCGAGAGAGCCCCCCTGTGGTGGAGGCAGCTCTAAGCTTTTTAATTTAAATTGTCCCTCTAATTTGAATGAATACACTTTAAATCCATTTACAAGGATCTATTGGAGGGCAAGTCTCATGCCAGCAGCCGCGTAATTCCAGCTCCAGTAGCGTCCACTAAAGCTGCTGCAGTTAAAAAGCTTTTATAAGGATCGAGCTCGGCTGTCCACCGCAAGTCATCCTAGTGCCAGTCCCAGCCCCTATGCCTTGGGGTGCCTCCTGATGCTCTTCACTGAGTATCCCGTGGTCCCGAAGCATTTCCTTTGAAAAAATTAAGTGTCCAAACTACAGGTGGTGTAGCTTGCTTAACAGCCGGGATAATCCGCTGACTAGCAGACACTGCTACTAGGCACAAAGTATTTCCTGGGCTAGATGCAGTTAAAAATTTGTAAGTAGATACTCTCGTTGGATGCTGAGAAAGCATTCCATAAGGTCTCCTGGCACGCCATATATGATTCTCTTAAAAAGCTTGGGGTAGGGGTCTAGGGGACCCTTTTATAGCCAAAATCACGGCCCTGTATCACAATACGTCACCTAGGCTGAAGATAAATGGAACTGTAGCACCGAGGGCTCGGTTGCTACAGACGTATTGCACCTCACCCAGAGGTGTGATATCTCACTCTCAGAGAAGGATGGAGTGTGGATCAGGACCCGACACCTGCATGCATTACACCACATTGCCGTGGGGCAGGGCGACCAATATGCCCCTGAGATGGGCACGACAGTCCCTGTCCCTGGCTGGAGTGGGGGGAGGGAACACTGAGGAAGGGGAACCCTGCAGTGCAGGAGCAGGGAGGAAGCAGTTCCTGGGTGCATTGAGAAGGGAGTATAAAAGGTGGGCACCATCTTAGTTCAGTGCAGAGAAGTCTGAGCAGAAGTGGCAGGGAGCAGGGGCTCTGCATGAGCTCTGCTCCGGAGGCGGGCCTAGTAACAGAGGCCCAGGCCTGCAAGAGGGAGAAGGAAGGAAGAGGAGCGGAGAAGGCTCCAGGAACGAGGAATGAAGGGATCCCAGGGGTGCGGACGGGCGAGTCGCCACCGCACGCCCGAATCCACCTGCGTGGAGGGGTCAGGCCAAAGGGGGAGACCGGTCCCCGAACTAGTGGAGGCAGGAAACGACCCTCAGCTAGAAACCGGAGGCTCTGACATTTTATGTGGCGCAGCCCCTTGCTCCACCCGCTAGGAAGGCACCACATAGGGTCAGGGAAACTGGCGCCAAGTTTACCAAGAGGAGGCCCGAGGCAGCCGGACAGAAGTGTTGGTAAGAAAGGCCAGACAAAGGACACACAAAGGGGGTCCTGTGAAGCGCTCCAAAGTTATCTGGGAGTTGTCTGAGCCCCTCACCTGGTGAGCACAGTACGACGTGGGCAGCCGTTACCTGCAGACGTGGTCTGGATAATAAGAACTGTGAGTAAAGGCCCTGAACTGCATCACTGACTCCGTGTCGTTACTGCTGCTGCCCTGCACCATCACCCCCATCCTCCGCATACACTGCCCTGAGGCTATACTCCTCCCGTGGGGAGTTATGCTACGCTCTGCTGCACCCACAACACCAGCCTTAGCGGTCTGCCCTGTAGCGGCGGTTCACTCTGACCGCAATCCACGGGTGGCGTAGTCGGACATTTAAACATCAAAACCACATAAATAGTTCCGCCACTGGTTTGACCGCCCTGAGCCACGGAACCGGATCGCCGCCACGAAGACTACAACCACCAGCATCCACCAAAAAGGGTCCGGCTCCGGGTGTCCCAAGGCCCAGGGGGTGCGTCAGAATATTTTCATCACCTTTCACAATCACCAATGGGACAAGGCAGGGATGTCCTCTGTCCCCTCTCTTATACATCCTAGTGACGGAGCACCTGCTCTCATCAATTCGCCATAACCCCAATATTAGGTGGATTGAGGTGGGAGGCACCGAGTACAAGTGCTCTCTATTTGCTGATGATGTCCTAGTATATATCACTCAATCACATATATCCATCCCTGCTGTTATGGCTGAAATAGATCACTTTGTTACATGGTAAAATTTTAAAATCAATGCAGCGAAGTCTGAGGCCCTCGATGTCTCCCTCCCTAAATCCATATAGGATTCCATCCAGTCCAACTTTCCCTTTGCCTGGCCCTCACAGGGTATCAAATACTTAGGAATTCCTATTCATAGAGACCTCTCCCATCTATGTTATCTTAATTTTGGGCCCTTTATTGAACAATTCCATACAGACCACGGTTGGCAAGTTGGAACTGTGAGATTCACTACGTGCACCACTGGTATTTTGTGGAAAAGCACATGTAAGATTCTGCAACAGTCTCTGCTGATACTCCTGCATGCGTGCATCCCTTTCTATGGCAGGAATAATTTCTGCAAATTTACTTTTGTACCGGGGATCTAACAGTGTGGCAACCCAGTAGTCAGGATTATTTCTAATTCTCACAATTCGAGGGTCATGTTGCAGGTAGTGCAGCAAGAAGGCACTCATGTGTGTTGCGCATCCAGGAGCACCAAGTCCCTGTTGTGTTGGTGGCGAGGTAACAATCATGCTTCCTTCCTCTGTCCTCTTCCCCCAACCTCGCACAACAGAAATGTGATCAAGGTCTCCCTCATCTGATGAGTCTTCCATCAGTTCGTCCTCCACTTCTTCCTGGGCTCCTGCACCTTCCTCACTAGTTTGGCTGCTACCATGCGCCCTGGTAAAATCATCTCCCCCACCCTCACATGCCTGCCGCCCTGGTGCTGCCGACCGTCTGGACCTTGCAGATGTTAGCCCTTCCGCATACAACTCCTCCTCCTCTACTTCCTCCACCTCCTCTTGTGCCACCACCTGACTCCGAATTCTGTTTAACATGTGCTCCAGCATGTAAATCACCGGAATAGTCATGCTGATAATGGCATCGTCAGCACTAAACATCTTCGTCGCCATTTCAAAACTGTGCAGAAGGGTGCATAGGTCCCTGATCTGAGACCACTCCTCCAGCGTGATTTGCCCCACCTCTGAATCTCGTTGGCCCAGGCTATACGTCAGAACGTATTGCACCAGGGCTTGTCGGTGCTGCCACAGTCGCTGCAACATGTGCAGAGTTGAATTCCACCGGGTAGGCACATCGCATTTTAGCCGGTGAATTGGCAGGCCCAACGACTTCTGTAGAGATGTAAGTCGCTGAGCTGCGGGATGCGAACGGCGGAAGTGAGCACACAGCGACCGTGCCCTCTGCAGAAGGCCATCTAGTCTGGGATAGTGGGGAGGAAAAATGACATAAAGAGGATAGACGCACAACTCGTGGGGACGGCAAGACTTGGACAGCAGCCCCTTGTCCTGCTGTCACCATAGTTACCCAGTGCCCAGTCAGCGACATGTAACGCCCCTGTCCATGCCTACTCGTCCAAGTGTCTGTGGTGAAATGCACCCTGTCACACACAGAGTTTCTCAAAGAAGCGGTGATGTTGTGTGCGACATGCTGGTGGAGCGCAGGCACACCTTTCTTTGAGAAGTAGTGCCGACTGGGCATCTGGTACTGGGGCACTGCGACGGACATAAGGTCTCGAAAATCCTCTGTGTCCACCAGGCGGAAAGGCAGCATTTCTGTAGCCAAGAGCTTGCAGATGGTGAAATTCAACCTCTTAGCTTTCTCATGGCTAGGAGGAAATGGTCTTTTACTTGTCCACATCTGAGGGACCGAGGGCTGGCTATTGTGCTTAGACGGGGTTGATAAGGGTGTCCCCGGCAAACTGCCGGTCTGTGAGGAAGATGCAGGCGGACATGTTAGGTTGCCTTGATCCAAAGGTGGTGCTATCGATGTCCGACAGCGCTCAAGACCAGCTGGTGTTACCACCTCCAAAGAAAATGATGACCTGCCAATCACGCTGGCTGTTGCGGGTAAAGAGGTGGCAGGTCTGCGCCCCAAAACAGGTGTGACTGCTGTCCCCCCAGTCACAGAGGATGAAGAGGCCGCGGATGCACAAGATATGGCAGACGGTGGTTGGCCCGGCCGGCTAGACCGCATTGTAGCACACTGAGCTTCCCACTGCAACTTATGCTTCATGTCCATGTGCCGGTTCATGCATGAAGTACTCAAACTATGTATTTTTTGGCCTCTACTTAGCTTTTGCTGACAAATGTTACAGATAACACGAGTTGGGTCATCTTTATCGATCTGAAAAAATGCCCAGGCTATGCAAGGCTTAGCACCCATGCGACCTGAAGAGCCACCACGACTTGTGGTGAGAGGCAGAGCTGTGTTTGAGGATGCAGTTGTTGACGTGCTTCCAGTACTACGTCTCTGTCCAGGAAAGCGCAACCTGACCTCGTCGTCACTAGCATCTTCCTCCACCTCCTCTGCTGACCTCATCTCTTGGCTGACTGTGGGTTGACAGTAAGTGGGATCTCCGACCTCATCATCATCACCCTGTGCGTTATCACACCCGTCGTCCTCAGAGCCAACCTGTTCCTGCCCTGACAAAAAACTAAAGTTGTCGCTCCAATCAGGTATTTGAGTCTTATCATCGTCTTCCTCATTGTCTCCACCAACAGGAGTTACAGTTTGGGAATGAGGGTCTACATTATGGTCAGAACCTTCTGCGTCTGGTCCTGGATCCGACTCATAAAGATTCTGGGCATCAGTGCAGATCATTTCCTCGTCTGGATTCACAGAAGCGCTGGAGTCGACCTCTGATTCCCAGGCTATAGTATGAGTAAACAGCTCTGCAGACTCAACCATCTGTTCTACCTCATACTCAGACGGGCAGCTGGAGATTTGGGAGCTGTGAGGAAGCAAGTGCGATTTGGGTGACACCTTTGAGGACTGGAGTATTTGTGATGTTGAAGTTGATGTGGAGGAGAGCCCACTTAAAGGAGCACTTGATATCCGTTGAAGCACCTGCTGTTTTTGTGCCTCATCTGGAATTTGTAGCGATTGGCGTGGCCGTAAGAAAGGGATCTTATCACATTGTCCGCTAAAAGAAGTAGACATTTTAGTTTGGCTGGAAGATGGTCTTTCTTCTGCACCTACCCCACGGACACAACCTTTTTTCCCCTTCCCAACACGCCTATTCCCCTTTCCACCAGCAGCAGGCCTTTTTCCACTCATTTTGGTGGTTAACTAATTCACAACTCTGGAGTTGTTTGCACAAAAAAACAATGGATGGTAACCGAGCAGAGCTGAGTGGCCAAACTGTGGTATTAGGCCAAAACTATTGGCTGGGTTAGATGCAGAAAAAAATTATTTTTAATTTGCAACCTGATGGAGGTCAGTATAGATGGACTAATAGACCAAGTCCCACACACCGCTAGAAGCCCAAATATTTTTTCAGAGCTAGATGCAGAAATTTTTTTTATTCAATTTGCAACCTGATGGAGGTCAGTATAGATGGACTAATAGACCAAGTCCCACACACTGCTAGAAGCCCAAATATTTTTTCAGAGCTAGATGCAGAAAAAAATTATTTTTAATTTGCAACCTGATGGAGGTCAGTATAGATGGACTAATAGACCAAGTCCCACACACCGCTAGAAGCCCAAATATTTTTTCAGAGCTAGATGCAGAAAAAAATTATTTTTAATTTGCAACCTGATGGAGGTCAGTATAGATGGACTAATAGACCAAGTCCCACACACCGCTAGAAGCCCAAATATTTTTTCAGAGCTAGATGCAGAAAAAAATTATATTCAATTTGCAACCTGCTGGAGGTCAGTATAGAAGGACTAATAGAACAAGTCCCACACACTGCTAGAAGCCCAAATATTTTTTCAGAGCTAAATGAAGAAAAAAATTATTTTTAATTTGCAACCTGATGGAGGTCAGTATAGATGGACTAATAGACCAAGTCCCACACACTGCTAGAAGCCCAAATATTTTTTCAGAGCTAGATGCAGAAAAAAATTATTTTTAATTTGCAACCTGATGGAGGTCAGTATAGATGGACTAATAGACAAAGTCCCACACACCGCTAGAAGCCCAAATATTTTTTCAGAGCTAGATGCAGAAATTTTTTTTATTCAATTTGCAACCTGATGGAGGTCAGTATAGATGGACTAATAGACCAAGTCCCACACACTGCTAGAAGCCCAAATATTTTTTCAGAGCTAGATGCAGAAAAAAATTATTTTTAATTTGCAACCTGATGGAGGTCAGTATAGATAGACTAATAGACCAAGTCCCACACACCGCTAGAAGCCCAAATATTTTTTCAGAGCTAGATGCAGAAAAAAATTATATTCAATTTGCAACCTGCTGGAGGTCAGTATAGAAGGACTAATAGAACAAGTCCCACACACTGCTAGAAGCCCAAATATTTTTTCAGAGCTAAATGAAGAAAAAAAATATTTTTAATTTGCAACCTGATGGAGGTCAGTATAGATGGACTAATAGACCAAGTCCCACACACTGCTAGAAGCCCAAATATTTTTTCAGAGCTAGATGCAGAAAAAAATTATATTCAGTTTGCAACCTGATGGAGGTCAGTATAGATGGACTAATAGAATGATGCTATGCCCAAAAGATTTTACTTCACTAGGTGCAGTAAAAAAATTGGTATTCTATACACAGGTGGTATATCTTGCAACACAGATAGGCTACTCCACTGAGTAACACACTCTGCAATAGGCCAAAAAGGATTAGCTTTGCTAGATTCAGCCAAATGCTGTGAAAAAAACTTGCACAGCACTGGCACAGACCTGCCTGGCAAAAACTGATAGGAACTGATGTAACCTAGTCCTGAAAAGGACTCCAATTACAATTAGTCTTTACTCCCACAATCTATCTATTTAAGAGCACAGACCTGCCTGATAAAAGTCGTAGGAAATGCTGTAACCTAGTCCTTAAAAGGACTGCAATCACAACTCTTCCCTACTCCCAAGCTATCTGTAGATTTGTGTGAAATTTGGCTTGAAATTAACAAGGTATAGCACACACAGCAACAGCGGTGCCGTCTAACACGCAGCTGCAGCAGTGAGAAAATGGTGGCGACGGGGAAAATGGCTTGGTCTTATAGGGCAAGGACATGTGACATACACTGCCAATCACACATGCCCTTGCTTGTGTGAAAAAAAGCACTTCGCTCCGTGTGTGCGCTGCTGATAGGCTGACAGATTGCACCTCCCCACTGCAAATGCGGGAAAGAGAAAAAAAAATGGAGATCTTCATTGTTCCTGCAGAGATCCATCCCCTGCCCCTCCCCCCGCCCCGCTGTACACTCAAACTGCGTATTAACATTAATTTTCATCATTACTGAGAAAAAATCCAGTTATGATTTTGGTGCACGAACAGTAATCGAACATAACCTCGAACAGCCGAATTTTTCTCAAATTGTTCGTGTTCGCCGACCGGCTCGAACACCGCCCAAAACAGCTCGAATTTGAGATTGGCGAACAGTTCGAGTAGAACAACGCTCATCTCTAGTGGTGACGTGTTTCTATTATTCTTTTCACATATCCACGTGACACTTCTGTTTGCTGTATGTTTTTTTCTCAGGCAGCACACTGACCCATAGAATTTCATTAATCCATATCATTTTTAAAAACAGATGCATTTCTCCAGTCGGTGAGACACGGAGCATTTCCTATTCCCATCTTTTTTCCAGATAATACTTGAACATTTAAGTTTATTGGGAACCACGTAAAATGGATGAAGACAGACTTTGAACTTCAGTGTCCTATTCGAGTTTCTTTAGTTTTTAACTGACACATTGTTAAGAGTCAATAGATAGAAAAGTTCCGACATTCCACCTGTTTGGGTGGGTTAACAATCGTTTTCTATCCATCCTAGGAAAATGGTCCGATTGTGGTAAACAGAGTCTGATCAGAGTTTGATCAGAGTGGGATCTGTTTTTATCTGAGGTGAAGAGAAAAAAAAAGTTTCTCTACCCTCTCGATTCTGTTTTGTCAGTCCATGAAATTCAGACCGCAGTCCAATGTTTTCGGCGAACCCATAGACTTCCATGGCCGAGTATAATCCAACACTCAGTTGAAAATCAGACATGTCAGCGATTTTTTCCTCTTTCCACTCAGTCTGAGGAAATCAGTCATGTGCACGACCCCATAGAATAACATGTGTACTAGTGCTATCTGTCAAAACTAAGGATAGCACTCGTCAGATTCAAATGGTTGTGGGCCAAAGCCCTTACAGTAGAGAAAACGGATTAGAAACAAAAAGGAAGCAACTAGAATTCAACTAGGATGACACTTGAGGAAAAAAAACAGTCCATTTCTCTAGGATGGCAACACTAACACGGATGTGTGAAGTTCGTGTAATCGTATAAGACATATGGACAAGGAGTTGTTCTAAAAAAGGTAGGTTCATGCAAACATACAGTGTAGGAATATTAATCTTTTCACATCAACCAAGTAACCTTCCTGAATTTTTTTAAAAAATGACTCCCGTTTGCAGACAAATAAAAGATTTGCTTAATATGAGCACATGTATTCCAATTTGTAGCACTGACACAATATAACATTAAAGAATCATTAAGGATTTCATTATCAATTTGCTGCTGGGTAGAAAAATAGTAGCCTACAAGACATTTGCTATATGTAAAGTTATAAGTATCACGAAGGACGCTTTCAGTCACTTGTCCTTGTGATTATTTGAGGGTTTATAGCTGTCCTAAGAACCCAAGGTCATTCTTTCATTCAACGTAAATGTATCGAATTTCTTTTTTTTTCACTGTAAGCAAAACACGCAAGACCGATATCAACCTTTACCATCCAAAAGGTTTACTATGACTTTCGGGTTCAAACATCTGTCAAGCTCATTTGTAATCAGCAAAGTCATGTACTATGTGACACTGTGATGTAGAGCATTGGTCGGTTCAGAAGAAATACAAGTTAGTTTTACCTTTCTTTCTGCTCTCCTCTGATTTTGGAAAAAAAAAAGACTTAGTTGCTGGTTACTGAATAGAACTATTATAAATGAATAGGCACATGGTGTAATAAAAATTTGTGCATATAAAATTTGTTTGCCCATACTGACAACCATGCAGTTGTATTTCAGCTAAAGGGGTTGTTTGATCCCTTGCGAATACTTTGTGTAGCGTAAAAAATTAAACCCATGATTTGTTCCTAGCTAAGCGCCATTCAACCGATGTTGTCGCTGTGAACTCCAGTCAACAGTGAAGTCTGTAGCTCATAACAGTAACAAGGTCCGATAACAATGTCATATGTGGGACATAGCACCAACATTGGAAAAATCACTTTGGTCCAGATGGAAAGTATGAAGTTTTTTTTTGTTTGTTTTTCTTTCTTTAGATTGCACAGTCAAACTATTTCTAGGAGATTGTCCAGTAATGGATAACCAACTTTATGCTGGTCTACGCATTCCTGTTTGAGAAGCAAATTTAAAAAATGAAAGAATAATGCATAAAGAAAAGTATGTTGATCAAAAAGGTGGTAATAATAAGCCATAATTTGTTTTACCTCTTTTCTGAACTAGCACAATGATGAGTTTGTAAAATAATTGGTAAACAATTTAAAGATTCAAGAAAAACCTGACAAAAAGTAACCATGTATTAAAGAACCTATCAATTGATTCATGCTGCCCAAATGGCAGGCAGCAAGAATCATAGCCCGGCTGCATGATTGCAGTGAGGTACACATTTCTCTGAAACACTCTAACATTTCAGAGAAAACATACTTTGAGGGACCAACCATAGCTAGAGACGAGACTAGTGTGGCTCCGCAAATGGCCAATTCTTCCCAGCAATGCTGCTGTTCACAGGTTTCTCCCTTGTGTGTACATAGGGAGACACCTGTCAATGACCTTTAGTAGTGCTGGGAAGATCTGGACTAGTCTCTTCTCCAGCTATTAAGTTGAAAAAGAGAATGGACAGAACCTCCAAAAACATACATTGATCTAATGCCTCTCGGCAAAAATATATAAAACTGAATATGAGGTTCTTAGTTTAACATTCTGATCAGACTATATAAAGCCCACTGCCATGTCACGGCAAACCTCTTAGTGGGTCCTAACATTTCCTGCCTGACCGGGACTGCACTGCACTCCTCCCTTTTGGCACAGGCGATTTTAGTTAGCAGGAGACTGCAAAGAGGGTCTAGCCTATTTTTGCTCTCACTTGAGTGCTTGAGGAAGGTGAGTAGAAATTCTCCTTTCATGCAGTGTTGGTGCAGTATGTCAGCCATTGTTGCTGTGGCTTTGTGCTTGTGAGGCGGCGTGGTCTGGAGTCATGGGGACTCAGTCTTGCAGCATGGGTGTTGTGAGGCACCAAGGCCGCCCGCCCTGCTGGTGCATTGTCGCTGCAGCAGTGGTTGACGCACGGCTCCGCTCCCGTTCAGGCAGGAAATGTTAGGACCCACTATGAGGTTTGCCGTGACATGGCAGTGGGCTTCATACAGTCTGATCTGAATGTTAAACTAAGAAGCTCATGTTCAGCTATATATATTTTTGCCGAGAGGCATTAGATCAAATGTATGATGTTTTGGAGGTGCGGTCAAAGCTTCTTTTTCTTCTCCAGCTATGTTTCCCAGCTGGATCCTCAAAGTATATTTAATCTGGAATTCTGAATATACCTGGTTGTAACAGTGCAACAAGGCTGTGATTCATGCTAACCATAATTTGGGTAGCATGAATCGCCTGACAGGTTCTCCTTAACGATTTAAAGCCTCACCCTTAGGTTGGGTTGATTATACTAATGACACTCTGATAAAATTCTGAGTTTGATCATAGTGTCAGCATAGTGTGATCTGATTGTCTCGGATGAGAAAATCAGAGCGCACTGTGAGAAGAAGATGCAGAACAAAATTTCTCTATGTTCTCCATTGTGTAAGTGTGTGGAAAGAGGACTGCACTGAGATGCCATCTGAGTGTAGTCCAATGGTTTCCACGCACTCATTAACTTGCATGGTTGAGTGCGATCTGAAAATCAGATCAAACCTGGACATGCTACAATTTTTTCCTTGCACTGGCTCTATCCGAGGAACAAATTGGAAATGTGCGCAGCCCCATAGAATAACATTGGTCTGGCAGCGATCTGACATTTTGTCGGATTGCACTGTACCAATAATATAGTGGTGTGAGCGAGTCCTTATGATAGTTCATCAATATCAGATGTCAGTCGTTACAAAAAACGGCACATACACTAATCAGCTGTTTTCAGCTCCTGCAAAGGCTGACTGCAGTGAAATGACTAGCTCAAATCCTATAGAAGCGAATAGAATCTGACCTTATAAGGGTTTATTTGTGCAGGATGAGTTGTACTTTTTTGTATAAAACTGTCAAGCAGTTAAGTTAAAAGCTTCATAGATTTACATACAGATACCATACAAAAAAAACATTTATTTTATTATTACAAGATAGGACAACTTTAGAATTTATACATTCACAATAATATTTCGTTGCTCAGCGAAAGATATTTGTGCCGCTAAAAATGAAAATTCAAAAAAATAAAATGAACTTTTTTTTACTTTTTTCTCGTTTGAATAAAAATTTACATATATTCCTGTGAATGTCAACTTCTAACGATAACAGTTTTCCAATGTAATTCTACTTTAATGCAGAACTTTTTCAGTTATTCACATTAGGTATTCATGGAAACTTCGATTTAACTCTACAGCATATTCAGACAAGTTTGGTCTACCGTGTAAATTTAAAAAATTAAAGTGATGTCTATTGAACAGCTGAATTGAAGCCAAATTCTTTGGAGTGCTCTCATGAAGGAGAATCAGGTGACATTGATTATAGTGTGACCTTATGGGAAAATGAATGTTGCTTTCGACCAAGCCATTATTCTGATGGAAGTATTTAAGTCTGGCATGTATCCTAACACATCAATACCAATCTGAATATACTCTCAAGTTTGTGGACAGATAAAACTTTTACAATAATTTGTATTGTTAATCCTTGAGGAATGGCCATAGAAAACCATATTTATTTTTACTGCAATTTACTCAACCTCCTTACTAAACTTATCATAATAAATGAAAACATACTTTCCCCTATACCACAAGTCCGCTGCCTAGATGAAACCTTTGATTGCATCCTTTGCTTCAAACCACACATCCAAGCTTTTACCATCTGCTGCTGCCTCCAACTCAAAAATAATTCAAGAATTCATCCTTTTGTCTCAATCATAAATCTATTAAAATATTACTGCATGTCCTCATCACTTCCCACCTTGACTATTGCAATATCCTTCTCTCCAGTCCATCCTTAACTCTACTGCCTGATTAATCCACCTTTCCCTTCACTACTTCTCTGCCTCTCCACTCTGTCAATCCCTTCACTGGATTCCAATTCCCCAGAGAATCCAGTTTAAACTACTAACAATGACATATAAGGCTGTCAATATTATGGCTTCTCCACACATCTACAAACTAATCTCCCGATACTTCCCCATACATAATCTCGGGTCCTCACGAGACCTTCTTCTCTTCTCCGCCATCTTAAGTTTCTCACTCAATCACCTCCAAGATTTGTCTTGCGCATAACTAATCCTCTAGGATTCAGTCCTTCAACAAATCCAATTGTCTCCCACATTTTGGAACCTTCAGGCGCAACTGAAAAAGTCGGTAATAGCCTTGCTGCTGCCTCACTACCGCCGGAGCTGCTCCAACATAAAAAGCTTTGACTAACATATTCCACTCTCAATGGTAATCATAAAAACATTTAAAAACTTTAGTAAACACTTCTGGGCAGTCTTTAATTTGTAGCCAAAACTAATAGGAATCTAATATTTGCATCCATTCCTGATTTTGGCTTACAAATATCCATGCAAAATTCTGCCCAAAATACTTCTATATGAAAGTGGCCATAAAGGTAATAAATGTGATTTGACACCTGCCTTACATTTAAATTTGAGGAACTGAAACAATTGCAGCTTTTGTCATTCTTAAAAAGATTTATATCTAAACACTAGTGATGAGCGAGTACCGTAATATTCGTAATCGCTATACTCGTAACGAGTACTTTGTAATAATCGCGTATTCGTTCCAAATAGCGAGTACAATGTAAGTCAATGGGAAATGTGAGTAATTTTCTGCTGGACCCTACAAAGGAGTCTGGGGGCCTGAGGAAAAGGCTGCAATGGATGGGAAAGTAATGAAACAGAATGGTAAGAGCCTGGAGAATATGCCTCCATGCATTTCTGACTCACATATGGTTTCTGGGAATAAGTTTGTAGCAGTGTTACACCACTTTTTATAGACACACAAGAACAACTACCAAGCCTAACCTAAATTGCATGTAACAGGCCAAAAATGCAATATCAAATATATCACTTGTGCAAGTCAAAGGACAAAGGATATATGGTGCCCCCCTCCAGAATGAGTTGGAAAAGCTTCTCCAAATGGCTCAGAGATTTTTATTGTCAATATTTCACCGATTATATTGGAAGAGAAAACTAATTGATACTGTACTGCTTGGTCCAGTGCAGAACGTGCAGCATCGTATTTCCAAAAATTACTCCTGGGGGCTGTGTCGTAGGTGCAGGGAGATTCCATGACAAGGGCCTCCCTTGTCTGCATTTTCCATGGAGAGGCATGTGCGCCTATCAGTGGTGATTGCCCCAGTGGAACTGAAAACACGCTCTGACAGCACACTAGCAGCACCTCCAAAGCATATAATGAGAGGACAGGCCAACTGTTAAGCTTAGACACCCAATAATTAAAGGGAACTGAAGCGTCAGAAAGGATGCACGTATGGTCACTTAAGTACCTCTTTACCATGTTCTGCAACTTATCCCTCCTTGGCATTGTTACAGGCACAGATAACCCTTGCTGGTGTACTGGTTTATTGAAAATTGCCTAATTTGTACACATTTTCCCCCCACCTCTGTTGGAGCTGGTGTTCGTGTCCCTCCCCATTATCTCTTGGTGTTGAAAACACCCGATACCTCTGCCACCTGCATTGTCTGAGGGTGATGTTTTCAGCAACTGATCAACAACGATACTCTTGAGCGATTCCATTGTAAAACTATTTGGTGACTCCAAAAGGAAATTTCTCCTTGTACCATGGATCGAGAAAGGTGGCCAACCAGTTTAGGTTGTTGGATAAAATGTGTATCACGCGAAGGTCTTGCCACAGACACTTACACATGAACGGTGCCATGTGGGCCAAGCTGCAAAAAGTCAAATGTTCTGTGTCCCCAACTGTAGAAACATTACCCATCCCATCCTATCCTCATGCTGACTGGCCTCCTTCTCCTCCTCCACCTCCTCCTCTCCAGCAGATCCAGGCTGGACAGACATGAAGCTTGGGTTGGGTGCCCCCTCTGTAGCATTACGAGTCCCCTCGGTAGCACAGAAAAACATGTCCTCTCCCTCCTCATCCTCCTTATCTTCCTCCTCATCAACCAATGTTGTCTGAGAATATTGGCTAGGCTGGGTAGTATCACCCATTGGGAAATCTGGTTTCATACCAACATGCTGGGCACTCAAAGCTTCCTCTTTGAGATTCTGCAGTGACTGCTTCAAGAGACACAGCAGTGGGAAGGTTACGCTGATAATAGCCTGATCACCGCTCATGAGGTTGGTACAGTACTCAAAGTTCTCAAGAACCTAGCAAATGTCAGCAATCCACACCCACTCAACAGTTGTTATGTGTGGTGGCTGACTTTCAGTCTGATGGGCACGTTGAAGCTGGTATTCAGCTACTGCCCTCTGCTGTTCACTAACCCTCACCAACATATGATAGGTGGAGTGCCACACAGTGGGCAGGTCGCAAATGAGTCGGTGACTTGGTAAATTCAAATGCTTTTGCAGCACTGTAAGAGCAGCAAAAGCGGTAGAGGAATGGCGAAAATGGGTGCTAATACGACGGACCTTCTCAAGTAGGTACGGCAAGTCACAGTAAGTTTTCAGAAATTTCTGAACAACCAGGTTCAGCACATGAGCAATGCATGGCACGTGTACCAGCTTGCCAACCTTTAAAGCCACCACCAGGTTCTGCCCATTATCGCAGACAACCAGACTGGGTTGGAGGTGCAGCGGGGAGAGCCACTGATCGGTCTGTGGTTTTAAAGCTTGCCACAGCTCTGCTGCAGTGTGTGCTATCTGACCTAAACAGATCAGCTTCAGCAGAGCGCGTTACCGCTTTGCCAATGTGCTGCTGCACAGGCCCCAGCTTGGCAGTGATGGGGAGGGTAATTCAGCAGAGGATGAGGAGCAGGAGGAGGGGAGAGAGGAAGTGGAATATGAAGAGGCGGTAACTCTGACAGAAGTTGGGCCCTCTATTCTTGGCGTGGGTAGGATGTGTGTTGATCCCGTTTGCGCCTTTGTCCCACCCTCCACCAGGTTCACACAGTGTGCCGTGACAGAAATGTATCGTCCCTGTCCACAACAACTTGTCCAGGTGTCTGTTGTTAGGTGGACCTTCCCGGTTACGGCATTGATGAGAGCACAGTTCATATTGTTTAACACGTGCTTGTGTAAAGCAGGGACGGCACACAGGGCAAAATAGCGGCGGCTGGGAACACTGTATCGTGGGGAAGCCACAGGCAAGTGATCACGGAAAGACTGTGTTCCCACAAGCCTAAAATGGTAACATCTCCACAGCTAGCAATTTGGCAATCTGCAAGTTTAGTATTTGTGCCTGTGGGTGCGTGGCTTTGTATTTACACTTTCTTTCCAAGATCTCAGGCACGGGGTGCTTGACTGCCATGTGGTTTTGCATACTGGTGGTGCTTAGGTTGCCTTTGCCTTGGCCTCTGCTCAACTTGGTATGGCAGATGCTACAAATTACAATGTTTTTCTCTGAAGGACTTTCAGAAAAAAAATTCCACACAGCAGCTGAACGCCCCCTGACTTGGCGCACAGTAGGGGTGCTCTTGGGAACAGTTGACCCAATTCTCAATCTGGGCAAACCATGACCCCTTGTTGCCTGTGTTGGTGCTACATATCCATCTACCTCTGTGTTGCTATCATGGTTATGCATGCCAACAGTCCAGGTCGGATCAGTGGACTCATCATCGACCACCTCGTCTTCCATCTCATTGTCATTTCCAGTTGACATTGTAGGCTGACCTGATGGCAACTGTGTCTCATCATTAGCCTCCACCTCTGGAGACAGTAAATGACGTTCCGCCAAGCTGGTTTCTTCTGGCCGTAGGTCCTCAAATACTTGAGCATCAACGCACGCCACCTCCTCTTGTCCCTCTTCAATACTGCATGGTAATAGGCCAGAGTCAACCAAAGGATACGTACCAAACAGATTCTCGGAGTGGCCAAGCTTGGGGTTATATGTCTCCTCTGACTGAAAATTGGCGGTAGGAAGGAGAACCGGCTTCAGGATTGGATGGGCCAGCCTTCTGTGTATCCACAGTAGACTGTATGGTCGTGGAAGATTTGTTGCAGCTTGACAAATGCGTAGAGGCCTTGTCTGCTATCCAAGACAGAATCTTCTCCCCCTCTTCTGGCTTCCACACACGTTTACTTTCCAGACCGGGAATTTTTTCCAGGATTATAGTGGATGCATCAAGCTTCTTCTGACCTGACACAGACTGAGTGCCTTCTTGCGCACGATGGACAACACCACGTCCACATCCCTTAACAACAGGCTTTTTTGGCATTTTGGGTTTTGTTGACAGATTTTGAGTTGTTGATGACACAAACCAAGCTAGCTGTCACAGCCAAAATAGTGGTTAAAATGGCCTGGTGCTTGTTTGTAGCAGGCAGTAGGAAATGTTTGGACTACTGTTTTGTGCAGGGCAATCAAAGATTTTTCAAGTGGACTAATACAGACAGAAGGCAGGCTGACATCCCAAAATAATGGTTAAAATGGCCTGGTGCTTGTTTCTAGCAGGCAGTAGGAAATGTTTGGACTACTGCTTTGTGCAGGGCAATCAAAGATTTTTTATGTAGACTAATACAGACAGAAGGCAGGATCATACCCCAAAATAGTGGTTAAAATGGCCTTTTGCTTGTTTGTAGCAGGCAGTAGGAAATGTTTGGACTACTGCTTTGTGCAGGGCAATCAAAGTGTTTTTACGTACACTAATATGGACAAAAGGCAGTCTCTGACCCCTAAAACAGTGGGGAAAATAGACCAGTGCTAAGAAAAAAAAGGCAGCACACAATGCTAATTTTGTGTGTGCAGGAAAATATTGTTTTGCCTCTGACAAGAGCTGTTTTAAGATGGACAATGGAAGAATTCTTTATCCTCTCCCTAGCTAATGCACCAGCTCTTGCCTGTACCCTGACTTTGTTGTGAGTCTTCAGCTCTGAAAAGAGCTATTTTTTGGTGGTATTATGGAGCTAGTGAGTGGCTCCTTTAAACACAGAACTAGTACACACTGCAGGTAGCCCTTACAAGGGCTTTTGTTTGATCAAGAGGCCTAAACACTCTCCCTTGCAGCTCAGTGATGTCTCACTATACTTATAGATCGCAGGTTCCTGAGGCAATGTGCACAAAATGGTGGCGGCAGGGCTTAAATAGACCCTATGACGCTGGGCAGCCAGCCAATCACAGTAATGCCACAATCAAGATGTCTGTGGCATTACTGTGATTAGTTAAGAAGCCCAGCCTGTTTAGTGTCTGCAAAGAAGGCGCCAAAACTGCAGGGCGGGACATCCGAATATAGCAAGGCGAGTACACAAATACTCGCAATATAACGAGTAACCCGAATACCGTACTATTCGTGCGAATAGCCAATAGTAACGAATACACTCACTCATCACTAATAAACACCCAATGATTATTAATACTATTAAGGCTAATTCACATCAGTATTTGGTCAGTATTTTTCTATTTTTCATGTCAAAACCAGGAGTGGAACATACAGAAAAAAAATATAATGAAACATTGACACCTGTTCTGTGTTTTGGAGACACTCCTAGTTTTGGCATACAAATACTGATGAAATATTAATCAAAAATACTGATGTGTGAATAAAGCCTTATGCTTACTTATATAGCACCATCATATTGCACAATCAGTAAGTCTTTTGAGTGTTGGAGGAAAACTATACAAAAATGGGAAGAACATACAAACTCCTAGCTGATATTGTCCTTGATGGGATTTGAGCCCAGCATCCTAGCGCGGCAAAGCTACAGTGCTAACCACTGAGCCACCCTGTTGCCCAATGGCAAAATCTCATTAATTACACAGCCCGGAAAAACACCATAAGACAGGAATAATTATTTATTCAAGCATATTTAGATTGGTATTTTTAATAATTGATAAACTAACACCAAGAGTAGAATCTAAACTTAGTGTATTTAGCTTATACCGTATATAGCAAAAAATAAATCCGAATGTAGAAACCAGATACAGTATAATCCCCAATAGAATAATAAAGGATTGAACAGTAGGAAAATTGTGTTTTCCCACTGTTCAATCTGCTATTATTTACTTAGCGTGCGGGTGGTGGGGAATTTGGCCAAGACCCTTCTTGCCAAGGCTTCATAGAAATTACATGCACTGCAATTCTCCTGCTGACCAATGCACTATTATTTTATTATAGGAAACATTAAATTGCATGTCTACATTATACTTCATGCTAAGTTATTATTATTATTAGTTATTATAGATTTTAGTATCAGTTACAGTATAATATTTACTTTAGCTACTTATTCATTTTTTACTCAATTTTTCATTGAGATCACTTTAAAAATTTAAGTACATTTTATGACCAAAAAAGAAAACCTTTTCGGACTTCTATTTCCAAAAAGTTATTTACACACCAAAATAACTTCTTAAGATTATAGTGTTTTTTTTTTCTTCCTTCTTTACTGTTCATGAAAATGTTATGTTAAGGATCAATCAACTTTTCATCTTTTGCATTCAGAGGTTTTTGCTGCACGGAAAAAAAAATCAAAGCATTCAGTTGAACTAATTTTTCTTGGATTCCTCATCTGCTTCATCTTTGATAAAAAAAATTAAATTTAAAATAATAGGATATGAAAATAAATGTCAACTAGAATGGCTAACATATGTTATAATGTTGCAATGCTGCACATTCATGAAAAAAAGATAAAGTTTGTGTGTCTAAACTATAATTGATTAAAGCACTCCAGTGATGTAAAAACCCAACTCCATATGATCCCCACTAATCATTTTCCATCTGCCTGACTAATTCTGTCTTTGTTGTAGTATTATATTGTAGGAATATACATTATTTGATTGTACATCTGCTCTATGCTTGTCTTACAGTATAAATTGTTAGTCCCCTTGCTAGGCATAGCATTACTCTTGGACGAAAACCATGGCATAGAGTAAACATGAGGCTGAAAATATGGTGGCGACAATGACCAGAAAGCACGCTGGAAGGAGCGGGGAGAGGCTCTGTCAGGCTCAATCCTTGGAATTACTCAGTATCTCACGAAAGTCTTTCCTCTACTCAAGCACACTGGATATCTAACTCCAATGTGGCTTCAGCCATGCACTGCATCTATTTCCTGCTTTCAGCTCTTCATACATCCTCCTCCTAATATATCAGAGATACTTACTATAAACACTACAACACACAATTTCCACATTGCATCACATACAAACAGATTTGGGCACAACACAGCACAAACAGTGTATATAGAATATAGGTAACATTCACAGCATACTTACATGAGAAAAAAACATTGGGCAATTGATAAATATTTTTTCTATGTAAGGAGGGGGTTCCTCGTGAGGTCCCCCATCATATACATATACTGAGATTACTCCTGAGGACATGGAAAATACAGAAGACAAATTTAAGGTGCTATAGTTAATCCTCACTAGTTATCATTATAAATCACCAAGAGTATACTGTGTACAAAGTCAGTGCTAATATCCTAATGCTACAATACAATCATAGAAAACTTTATTTGCTGCTGTATATTTATATTTGGATTGGATAATGTATGTGCCCACACAGGCCATGCTGGATATTCTGAATTCAATCTCCCAGCTCCATATTCCACTGAAAAAGCTATAATCATGTCAATGTACTATTTACTGTTCATGTAAAAGATCGCTGCTGTGTAAGGAGGTGGAAATACAGCCCACATTCTCCCTTGAAGAACATGCATATTGCTGTATTGTATAATGTGTGTAACATCCATGGCGGTGTGCTTGCATGGCTTACCATCTCCCACCATGCAAGACCGCAATCTTACCTATCAGGCCAGGCTGCACACTTTGCTCCAGTACCTGCTGTTTGTATGTCTCTTGTCTGCTGGCTTAGGGCGGCGGCGCTGTTGCTTCCTGATTCTTAAAGCTACAGTGTGCGCAGTCCTAATGCGTCCCCAGCCTATTGCTGTGAGTCACTGGGTGCTTAAACCCCCTCCACCCAGTAGGAGGGGCATGAGCACCATTTTCTTACAGTGTGTTCTGTGCAACTGTGAGTTACCAGGTCCTGTCTTGATTCTAGTCTATTTCGGCCACCCTGGGGGCTGAGTACCCAGGGCCGCTACCTGTACCTGTGACTTCTAGTCAGTTTCTGCCACACTGGGGGCTGAGTTCTCAGGCTCGTTCCTGTATCTTGTTCCTGGCTCAGATCCTGTCTGAACAGTGTCCTAGTCCATTACCTGTTTGTTTCTATGTCTGTATCTTCCTTTTTCCTGCAGTATCTGAACCTGCACCTAACTCCAACTCGTTGTCTCTGTACTTCTGTTTGTGAGTTTTGTGTCCACTTGCTACTTCATTGCAAGTACCTTGTGTGTATCTGGTTCTGCTTGTTCTGTTTCCCTGCCTCTGTATCTAACTCCTGTGTTCTAGCTATCTTCTTGTGTTTTCCAGTCTGTTCCATGTGAACAGAGCCCTGTCCTGTCTACCGCATCTGTGGGTTTTTGCTTTGCTCTGCTTGTTCGCCACACCTGCGGTTTTGCTCTGCTTTGCTTGTTCACCGCATGTGCAATTTTGCTCTGCTTTGCTTGTTCACCGCATCTGTGGATTTTGCTCTGCTTTGCTTGTTCACCGCATCTGCGGGTTTTGCTCTGCTTTGCTTGTTCACCTCATCTGTGCTTTTGCTCTGTTTCGCTTGTTCACTGCATCTGCGGGTTTTGCTCTGCTTTGCTTGTTCACCGCATCTGTGGGTTTTGCTTTGCTTTGCTTGTTCAACGTATCTGCGGTTTTGCTCTGCTTTGCTTGTTCACCGCATCTGCGGTTTTGCTCTGCTCTGCTTGTTCACCGCATCTGCGGGTTTTGCTTCACTCTGCTTGCTTACCGCACCTGCGGTTTTGCTCTGCTCTGCTTGTTCACCGCATCTGCGGGTTTTGCTTTGCTCTGCTTGTTCACCGCATCTGCGGGTTTTTCTTTGCTCTGCTTGTTCACCACACCTGCGGTTTTGCTCTGCTCTGCTTGTTTACCACACCTGCGGTTTTGCTGTGCTCTGCTTATTCACCGCATCTGCGGTTTTGCTTTGCTCTGCTTGTTCACCGCACCTGCGCTTTGCTCTTGTCTGCTTGTTCACCGCACCTGCGGGTTTTGCTCTGCTCCGCTTGTCTACCGCACTTGTGGGTTTTGCTTTGCTCTGCTTGTCTACCGCACCTGCGGCTCTGTTCCTGTATCCCAGTCTGTACTGGTCCCTATCCTGCCTATATTTCTACCTGCCAGTACCCGCCTGTCTGCATGTCAGCCGTGCCTGCCTGTGCCCACCTGTCTGCATATCAACTGTGCCTGTCAATATCCACCTGTCTGCATACCAGCCGTGCCTGCCAGTACCCACCTGTCAATATGCCAGTCTAACCTGCCTGTTCCTGCATTCCCCGGTGTGGGTCAACAGCTGTAACTGGGGTCTGACCTGGAGTAGCACCTGGTCCCTCTGCTCGGTTCCTCCCTGGTTCACAGAGTCCACTGAGCCGCCGTGCGACCTTGGTCAGATCGGGTTGATACTTATTTATGCCCCTCCAGGCACTCCTTGGTTCATGGTGCAGTATGATCACTAATCACGCACATGCCAGTCAGTCCAGGCGTGAGCGTAACAGTTTGCTCAAGCCATGGTTAACATTGAGCCCCATGGCCTTTCACTCTCAGAGACATTTGATTCCTTGTCTGGCGAACACGTGCACGAAGGAAATTTTTTTTCGCAAGCTGAGGTCCAGGCGATTTACGCACCAGGCCAAATGGAGCTATCAGCACTCGTTCCTGCGGATCCACCACGGTACACTGGGGATCCAAAATTAAGCTGTGCATTTGTGGAGCAATGTATGCTGCATTTCAAATTCTATGCTCACTGTTTTCCTACCGATTGGGTTGAAGTAGCATTTCTGATGTCCTACCTAGCGGGTGATGCCTTGAAATGGATCACCCCCCTATGGGAAGCATGGGATCCTATCGTCTCTGACCTGCAGACCTTCCTGGTGGCCTTTCTAATGGTCTTCGATGACCCTAATCCTGAATCTTCGGCTAAAGCTTCCCATCCCAATATCCTGGAGCAGCCCCGATGGGTGATGTGTGTACGTAGCCTACCAGTTTTCCAGCCTGAAGAGACTGCTGCCCACACAGAATCCACACAGGATGACAATGCTCAACAGAATACTTCTCTTCCCAACCTCAAGAGGCAGTCCAGACGTGCAAGGCGTAGTGGTAAACCGTCACGCCAGGTTCTGTCCTCCCAAAGACCTCCTGTTCCCGAGCCTGCAGAGGCAGCTATCAGCACAGAATCCATGAAGGATGACTATGTTCGTCAGGCAAAACAGAGGCCAGAACTCAGTCACAAAATCGGACTGCGGTCCCGCTGCAGTTGTTTGGGACCCTCTGACGGTTTTTGTCCAGCGAACTTTGGAGAATCCCAAGACATTAGGCCTGTAGCAGAGGCTGGCCTTGGCGTTAGTGTTTCCTCTCCACAGATGACCATGACTGTCTCCGTGGAAAGTGAAGGCCTCGGATTAACCGGAAGTTTCAGGCTTAAAGCCTTGAAGAGTCGGTGTCTGATTCCCGTCCGACAACTCCAGAAGCCGGTTTGGGCATTGTCAGGGGAAGGACAAGCCCTACTCAGAAACACTCAAAATATGTCTGTACAAATTAAGCTCCAGATTGGAGCATTACACATGAAGAAGTTCACACTCCAGGTGCTGTCTGGTTTACCCACAGGTCGTCCAGAGCAGAGAGATCTAGTGCCCGCTCAGGTCTGGAGATCCTGCATGGTATTTCCTGGGGGACTGCTGAGGTGCAAGGGGTGTCCAGTCCCCATATCTTCAGGACAGTCAGCAGTTTCTTCTTCTTCTTCACTAGATCTACTAGTCGCTGACTCACTGTGCGCTGAAGCCCCCACACAGTCTCGACGATTGTATCAATGATCTGGCTTCAGGTACTGCCCCGCCTAGCAGATGTGTCATCTCAGAAACCAGACTGAAGTTGGTCCCTAAGCAAGGATCCTCCATCTCTAACAAATCTGGCAATAAGTCCATCAAGGCGGTGGCTACCCCCGAGTCTCTGCACCCCTCCAACCAGGCGGAGGACTTCCAGTTGTCTCCGGAATCCCCCGGGGTGCTACCTGATAACAAATGGAGAGAGAATTTTCTGCACCCTGTACGTGGTACTTCGACCACTTCATCCAGTAAGCTTGGCAAAGTGTACGTCAAGGCGGTGGTTACCCCCGAGTCTCTGCACCCCTCCAACAAGGCAGAGGACTTCTAGTTGTCTCCTGAATCCCCCGGGGTGCTACCTGATAACAAATGGAGAGAGACTTTTCTGCACCCTGTACCTGGTACTTCACCCACTTCATCCAGTAAGTTTGGCAAAGTGTACGTCAAAGCGGTGGTTAACCCCGAGTCTCTGCACCCCTCCAACCTGGTGGAGGACCTCCAGTTGCCCCGTGAATCCTTTGGGGTACTACCCGATATTAACAAGTGGAGAGAGACTTTCCTGTGTCCTGTTCCTGGTACTTCACCAACTTCCTCGGTTGCTGAGGATGGCTCGATGGGAGGAAGCATCCTAGTTACCAAGATGGTGAGACCAGTTTCATTCCCTCTAGTGGACAGAAGAGGTAATTTTCTTGAAGAGAAGGATCAGCCTCCAAATTCTCTGCAGGAAATCCTTGCTGGCTTGAAGAAGAGGGGGCATAAAGGGGGGGGTACTGTAACATCCCTGGCGGCGTGCTTGCATGGCTTACCATCTCTCACCATGTAAGACCGCAATCTTACCTATCAGGCCAGGCTGCACACTTTGCTCCAGTACCTGCTGTTTGTATGTCTCTTGTCTGCTGGCTTAGGGCAGCGGCACTGGTGCTTCCTGTTTCTTAAAGCTACAGTGTGCGCAGTCCTAATGCGTCCCCAGCCTATTGATGTGAGTCACTGGATATTTAAACCCCCTCCACCCAGTAGGAGGGGCATGAGCACCACATTCTTACAGCGTGTTCTGTGTAACTGTGAGTTGCCAGGTCCTGTCCTGACTCTAGTCTGTTTCCTCCACCCTGGCGGCTGAGTACCCAGGGCTACTACCTGTATCTCTGACTTCTAGTCTGTTTCCGGCAGCCTGGGCCTGAGTACCCAGGGCCGCTACCTGTACCTGTGACTTCTAGTCAGTTTCTGCCACCCTGGGGGCTGAGTAACCCGGCTCGTTCCTGTATCTTGTTCCTGGCTCAGATCCTGTCTGAACAGTGTCCTAGTCTGTTACCTGTTTGTCTCTATGTCTATATCTTCCCTTTTTACCGCAGTATCTGAACTTGCACCTAACTCCAACTCGTTGTCTCTGTACTTCTGTTTGTGAGTTTTGTGTCCACTCGCTACTTCATTGCAAGTACCTTGTGTGTATCTGGTTCCGCTCATTCTGTTTCCCTGCCTCTGTATCTAACTCCTGTGTTCCAGCTATCTTCTTGTGTTTTCCAGTCTGTTCCATGTGAACAGAGCCCTGTCC
Source organism: Phyllobates terribilis (assembly GCF_046119375.1). Taxonomy (NCBI): domain Eukaryota; kingdom Metazoa; phylum Chordata; class Amphibia; order Anura; family Dendrobatidae; genus Phyllobates; species Phyllobates terribilis. Next base: position 478,620,578 of record NW_027362765.1, on the reverse strand, counting down.
GGTCTACCGCATCTGTGGGTTTTTGCTTTGCTCTGCTTGTTCGCCACACCTGCGGTTTTGCTCTGCTTTGCTTGTTCACCGCATCTGCGGGTTTTGCTCTACTTTGCTTGTTCACCGCATCTGCGGGATTTGCTCTGCTTTGCTTGTTCACCGCATCTGCAGTTTTGCTCTGTTTTGCTTGTTCACCGCATCTGCGGTTTTGCTCTACTTTGCTTGTTCACCACATTTGCGGGTTTTGCTCTGATTTGCTTGTTCACCGCATCTGCAGTTTTGCTCTGTTTTGCTTGTTCACCGCATCTGCGGGTTTTGCTCTACTTTGCTTGTTCAGCGCATTTGCGGGTTTTGCTCTGGTTTGCTTGTTCACCGCATCTGTGGGTTTTGCTTTGCTTTGCTTGTTCACGGTATCTGCGGTTTTGCTCTGATTTGCTTGTACACAGCATCTGCGGTTTTGCTCTGTTTTGCTTGTTCACCGCATCTGTGGGTTTTGCTCTGCTTTGCTTGTTCACCGCATATGCGGTTTTGCTCTGCTTTGCTCGTTCACCGCATCTGCGGTTTTGCTCTGCTCTGCTTGTTCACCGTATCTGCGGGTTTTGCTCTGCTCTGCTTGTTTACCGCACCTGCGGTTTTGCTCTGCTCTGCTTGTTCACCGCATCTGCAGGTTTTGCTTTGCTCTGCTTGTTCACCACATCTGCGGGTTTTGCTTTGCTCTGCTTGTTCACCGCTCCTGCGGTTTTGCTCTACTCTGCTTGTTTACCGCACATGCGGTTTTACTGTGCTCTGCTTGTTCACCGCATCTGCGGGTTTTGCTTTGCTCTGCTTGTTCACTGCACTTGCAGGATTTGCTCTGCTCCGCTCGTCTACCGCACTTGGGGGTTTTGCTTTGCTCTGCTTGTCTACTGCACCTGCGGGTTTATCTCCGCTCTGCTTGTCTACCGCACCTGTGGCTCTGTCCCTGCATCCCAGTCTGTACTGGTCCCTATGCTGCCTACGTTCCTACCTGCCAGTACCCACCTGTCTGCATGTCAGCCGTGCCTGCCTGTGCCCACCTGTCTGCATACCAGTTGTGCCTGTCAATATCCACCTGTCTGCATACCAGCCGTGCCTGCCAGTACCCACCTGTCAATATGCCAGTCTAACCTGTCTGTTCCTGCATTCCCCGGTGTGGGTCAACAGCTGTGACTGGGGTCTGACCTGGAGTAGCACCTGGTCCCTCTGCTTGGTTCCTCCCTGGTTCACGGAGTCGACTGAGCTGCCATGCAACCTTGGTCGGATCGGATTGATACGTAGTTACGCCTCTCCAGGCACTCCTCAGTTCATGGTACAGTGGGATCACTAATCACGCTCACGCCAGTCAGTCCGGGCGCGAGCGTAACAATGTGAAGTTTTGGTGTTGTGTTTTGCTTGACAGTAAGGAGAGTTAAAATTAATAGCTGGGACTAGCTCAGAGCAGGAGGGGATAAGGTGAAGGGACAGAGACCATTTCCAGTCAGGGAGACAGGGCCCAGCATGCAGTAAAAGCAGACCTATGGTATGACTGGTGAGCAGTGCCGCGTGATGTGGGCGTCTCTGATGTGAGTGGAGACCTAGGCAGTGGATAGCATGATCCAAAGTAGAGAAAAAAGTCACTCGTCGAACGCGAACGATTTGCAAAAAATTCGGATGTTAGAAGTTATGTTCGATAACTGTTCGTGCACCAAAAGCGTGTCCTGCATGTCTGGCGCTATTTAGAGCACCAATCATGCCGGGATTGTCTGCCACTGACTGTAATGCCACAGCCATGGTGAAACATGAAAAGCCGGCAATTCAGCAGCGGCATACACCGGTACCCGACAATTTAGAACCGAAAGAATAGAGTATCACACATAGATTAGATATATAGAAGCATGTCAGTCACATATATAATAAGTACAGTGACAGTGTTGGTTACTGTACTTGTCATTTAGTGTAAAGGATTTATTAAAAAAAATATTAGTGTTTTCATGCACCGTCTCTTTAAAAAAGCCGGCCGGCAATTCAGCATCAGTACCCGACAATTTATAACAGAAAGAATAGAGCATCACTCATAGATTAGATAGATAGAAACATGTCAGTCACATATATAAGAAGTACAGAGACAGTGTTGGTTACTGTACTTGTCATTTAGTGTAAAGGATTTATTAAAAAAAATATTAGTGTTTTCATGCACTGTCTCTTTAAAAAAGCCGGCCGGCAATTCAGCATCAGTACCCGACAATTTATAACAGAAAGAATAAAGCATCACACATAGATTAGATAGATAGAAACATGTCAGTCACATATATAAGAAGTGCAGTGATAGTGTTGATTACTGTACTTGTCATTTAGTGTTAAAATAAAGGATTTATTAAAAAAAAAATTGGCGTGGGGTTCCCCGTAATTTTAGTCTCTCCTATGGATGCGCCATTTCTGGGGCGGTTGACGGCTGGTGTTTCTAGCCCGGGAGGGGGCCAATATTCATGGCACCCTTCCTGGGCCATTAATATCAGCCCCCAGCTGTCTGCCTAGCCTTTGCTATTAAAATAGGGGGGACCCCATGTCATTTTTTGGGGGGTCCCCCATTTTAATAGCTATTAAAGGCTAGGGGGTTGATATTAGTAGCCTGGGAAGCTCCGTGGGTATTACCCCCTTCCCAGGCTTCAAACATCTGCCCCAGCCATCTGCTTAACCTCCGCTAGAGACTAAAATTACGGGGAACCCCACGCCAATTTTTTTTTTAATAAATCCTTTATTTTAACTCTAAATGACAAGTACAGTAATCAACACTATCACTGTACTTCTTATATATGTGACTGACATTTTTCTATCTATCTAATCTATGCGTGATGCTCTATTCTTTCTGTTATAAATTGTCGGGTACTGATGCTGAATTGCCGGCCAGCTTTTTTAAAGAGACGGTGCATGTGTAGCACCCTGAGGATTCGGCTGCTACAGGGGTATTGCACCTCAACCCAGAGGTGTGATATTCCACTCCCGGGTAAGGATGGAGTGTGGAACTGAGCTCGGTAGGCTGCATGCACTACATACATCCCATTTCCGAGGAACAGGCCGACGGTACTCCCACTTAGAAATGTGCAGGTACGACCGAGTCTGTTCCTGGCTGGAGTGGGAGGGGGGTGGTACATCCCAGTAGTGTAGGGGCAGATAGGGGGAGCAGCCTGGGTAAAGATAGGAGCTCATTGGGTGCTGGTCACCTGAGCTCACACATAGAGGGTGTATATAAGGTGGGCACCATCAAAGAACAGGGTCAGTCTGTCAGTCTTTGCAGAGGAGAGGAAGAGAGCAGAAGAGGAGCAGAGCAGCCCCAGAGAGAGAGAGGAGAAAGCAAGAGAGACCCAGAGGGGGAAACAGAAGAGAGGACTCTGAGACCCCAAATCCAATCCACGGGTGAAGAGTCGGCATCAGGGTACCGGAACCCAAGCTGGTGGGGGCAAAAGCACACCCCAGCCAGAGACCGGAGGCCGTGGGCAGCGTCTGCCACGGCCACCCACCACATCCACCCCGAAGGCATACCACGTGGAGGGTCAGGGAACCCAAGGCCAAGGGTCTCCCAACAGAAGGCCCGAGGGAGCTGGACCTGGGTGGATCACTAGTGGGGACGGCCAGAGAAAGGACAGAAGGAGAGCTCAGGGTCACGCTCCGGACTCGCTTGGGGGTTGGCTGGATCCAGGACCTGGTGGATGCAGCACGGCTCGGGAGGTCACTTGAAGCTGGAGTGACCGGAACATCGGCAGTGAGTAAATACCCTTAACTGCATAACCCGACTCTGTCTTCCTTTAACATCTATGCTGCACCACCACAACCCCCATCCTCTGCACCTGACCCCCTGAGGCTATACCCCACCCGTTGGGGGTTATACCATCAAAAGCTGCACCTACACCATCAGCCTCAGCGGACCCTGCTGCAGCGGCGGCCATAGTGACCGCAATACAACGGGTGGCGTAGTCGACATTAAGAACTTATTAACATCTGTAGGACTGCCACATACAACTGAGTTTGACACCCTGGGCACGGACCGGGTCACAGCCACTCGGAGACTACAACCCCCATCTGATCCGGCTCCGGGTATTCCCCTAAAGAATATGGCCCAGGGGGCGCGTCAACTTTGGCGTAGTCGGCAGGATTACGTGCCCGCAACAACCGGGTACTGCGTGCCTGAAGAAAAGAACGAGTTTACCTCAAAAAGAAGTCTCCTGCCGGTTCCGGAGGGTCCCCGCCATCGGACCCCATCACCAGTCGATTCCAGCCGGTTGTCCGCCATTAACCGCGTTTTCCCGCCATCTGCAGAGTTTCCCGCCACTGGGAAGCGATTCCCGCCATTTCCAAAGGTTTCCCGCCTTGGAAGAGCGGACGCCATTATGGGCGTGCCAGAGGGTGGCGAGAGGCCACCTCCCATCGTGGGCCAGGACCGAAAATGGCGCCAAAAGTGGAAACCGCCCCCACCAACAGAGACTGTGATGCTAGAGGTGTCTGTCAGCGTGAAAGAACTGCCCCTGGAGCTGACAGTCACCAAGTGGCCCCGGGACCGCCCTCGAAGGGGGAGGAGACGAAAGGAGAGAAAAAAGATGGGTGCCGTCTGGAGCAGTCTAGAGCGAGCGCACCCGGAGGCAAGAAGCCTGGAGAAGAATATCGGAGGAGCTTACCCGGAGATGGCGAGAAAGCAGAGCAGCACCGGCCCGCTGGCCAGGAGCCTGCTGGAGACGACTGTAGGAGAGCAGAGCAGCACCGACCCGTTGGTCAGGAGCCTGCTGGAAACAACGACCCCACTAGGCCTAGTGGAGGTCCTAGCACAGCTCCCCCGAGATCGGGAGTGTGCACAGACCGCTCTGGAGGGCCTCGCAAGGAGGATGGCCCGGGTGCAGCGAGAGACGTTGGCGGAGTGGAGCCGTGAGATGGCCCAGCAGACTGAGACCTGTCAGCGGAGCACGCCACCCGAGACGAGGAGACAGACCGCCTCTGAGGATGGCGCGGGAGGACTGAAGGCCGGAGACGGCGCTGAGAAGGGAGCCGAACGAGTGGAGGCAGGTAAAGGGGACGTCTATACCCCAGACCGGGAAACCGCGTACCTGCCCCAGCTCCCCGTCGCAGAGCCCGAAGTCTATCCTGCCGTGCCCGTCGCTGCAACGTCACCGCCGCAGACTAGGCCTCAAACGGGAGCCGCGACCCCTGTGACGTCACACGCCTCGACCCCGAGCGTGACCAAGCAGGAAGTACCACCAGCCTGGTCGCAAGGCCTAGTACCCCCGGGCGCCGCAATACCAACAGCGCCCCCTACCTCCGCGGAGCCCCCGGCCTGGTCGCAGGGCCAAGTAGCCCAGGGCGCCGCCGTCCTTACGGTGCCCTTTACCTTCCAGATACCCCAGGCCTGGCCGCAAGGCCCGGGCAACCCGGGCGCCACCACCACCGCGCCCATAAGACCAAGAGTGCCGCATCTGGGAGAGGACCTGTACGCCCAGCATACGTGCCCGGATGGGCAGCCATTTATATGGCCACCGGAGTTTCACCATCCCCGACTCCGGAGAGAGAGACCCCTGGATGAACCCCTGATCCCGGCTCCAAAGCCCGTAAAGAGGATATCGCCCCCGCTAGCGGAAGCACAGTTTGAGTGGGACCCCACCGGAGAAGATCTTATGGGGTTCACTCAAGAGACTCGGGCAGCTGCAGCGGAGCGTGCTGAGTGCTGCCGCCAACAGCTCGAGGACTTCGAGAGGGAGCGGAGAGAGAGGCGGGTCCGGGAACAGCAAGCTCAAGTAAAGAGCGCGGAGCAGAAGAGCCGGGCCAGGAGAGACCCCCGTGCAGCGCATAGTCCCCGCACCACCGGGACTGTGATAAAGTTTAACCTGCAGCATGGGTGGGGCTTCATCCGAGACCACCACACCCTAGGCGACGTCTTCGTAACCAGGAGAGACGTTGAGTCCCACCTACCGGAGGGACACAGAGGTCGTGACCTTTACATCGGGGACGAGGTCACCTTCACCCGGCACAAGTGTGCCAAAGGTCCCTACGCCCTCCATGTGCATCGCCTGACGGAGGAAGAGCTGCGGTGTGAGGAGGAAGAGCAAGAGGACCCGGACGGGTCTGAAGCCAAAGGTAACCATAAAGCAAGAGCAGGAGGACGCCGTCGCTAAGGACAGCGAAGCAGAAGCTGTATATAGTTGCCCGTCGGGGCACCGTGAACTGAAACCGTGAACTGGAACTGAAACTGAAACTGAAATTGAAACCGTGAACTGGAACTGAAACTGAAACTGAAACTGAAACCGTGAACTGAAACTGAAACTGAAACTGTTGCTGTTGCTAATATAGTCCCCGTTGGGACCAGCATGTGTGAACTGTTACCCGTATTTCCCTTAATCCCACTGACCGAGGACTGAGAGCGGTCATTCCTCCCTAATACCTGGCCGAGGACTGAGAGCGGCCATATCCTTGTATATAGTTGCGCGTCCTAAAGCGCCCCCTACCGGTTTTATAGGAAAACCAGTTTTCCAGAGAGACTGTCGCACTTTACCCGGTCACACGTTGCACAGTGACCGGAGGAGGAGCCAGAGGCGACGAGAATGTTTTATATTGATATATATATATATAATGTTTTATATGTTTTATATGTTTATGCAAAAATTTGTATGTTTTGGTGTTATGTCTTACAGCCCGAGGACGTGCTGTGATTTACCAGGGGGGAATGTAGCACCCTGAGGATTCGGCTGCTACAGGGGTATTGCACCTCAACCCAGAGGTGTGATATTCCACTCCCGGGTAAGGATGGAGTGTGGAACTGAGCTCGGTAGGCTGCATGCACTACATACATCCCATTTCCGAGGAACAGGCCGACGGTACTCCCACTTAGAAATGTGCAGGTACGACCGAGTCTGTTCCTGGCTGGAGTGGGAGGGGGGGTGGTACATCCCAGTAGTGTAGGGGCAGATAGGGGGAGCAGCCTGGGTAAAGATAGGAGCTCATTGGGTGCTGGTCACCTGAGCTCACACATAGAGGGTGTATATAAGGTGGGCACCATCAAAGAACAGGGTCAGTCTGTCAGTCTTTGCAGAGGAGAGGAAGAGAGCAGAAGAGGAGCAGAGCAGCCCCAGAGAGAGAGAGGAGAAAGCAAGAGAGACCCAGAGGGGGAAACAGAAGAGAGGACTCTGAGACCCCAAATCCAATCCACGGGTGAAGAGTCGGCATCAGGGTACCGGAACCCAAGCTGGTGGGGGCAAAAACACACCCCAGCCAGAGACCGGAGGCCGTGGGCAGCGTCTGCCACGGCCACCCACCACATCCACCCCGAAGGCATACCACGTGGAGGGTCAGGGAACCCAAGGCCAAGGGTCTCCCAACAGAAGGCCCGAGGGAGCTGGACCTGGGTGGATCACTAGTGGGGACGGCCAGAGAAAGGACAGAAGGAGAGCTCAGGGTCACGCTCCGGACTCGCTTGGGGGTTGGCTGGATCCAGGACCTGGTGGATGCAGCACGGCTCGGGAGGTCACTTGAAGCTGGAGTGACCGGAACATCGGCAGTGAGTAAATACCCTTAACTGCATAACCCGACTCTGTCTTCCTTTAACATCTATGCTGCACCACCACAACCCCCATCCTCTGCACCTGACCCCCTGAGGCTATACCCCACCCGTTGGGGGTTATACCATCAAAAGCTGCACCTACACCATCAGCCTCAGCGGACCCTGCTGCAGCGGCGGCCATAGTGACCGCAATACAACAGGTGGCGTAGTCGACATTAAGAACTTATTAACATCTGTAGGACTGCCACATACAACTGAGTTTGACACCCTGGGCACGGACCGGGTCACAGCCACTCGGAGACTACAACCCCCATCTGATCCGGCTCCGGGTATTCCCCTAAAGAATATGGCCCAGGGGGCGCGTCACATGAAAACACTAATATTTTTTTTAATAAATCCTTTAACACTAAATGACAAGTACAGTAACCCACACTGTCACTGTACTTCTTATATATGTGACTGACATGTTTCTATCTATCTAATCTATGTGTGATGCTCTATTCCTTCTTGTCTAAATTGTTGGGTACCGGTGTATGCCGCTGCTGAATTGCCGGCCGGCTTTTTTAAAGAGAGAGTCTTCTGAGCAGTTTGTCAGCTTTTGGACACCTTTGAAGGTGTTTTCTATGTGTTTCTATGTGTTTTTGTTTGCCTGCCATTGGTTTTAATGGTGTTCGATGGTGTTTGACGGTGTTCTAAGGTGTTCAACGAACAGTTCGTCGAACATCCCGGTGTTCGACGAACCGAACTGAACCCGAACTCTACGGGGGTGGCTCAACACTAGTTAAGAATAGGACTCTCACTTACTAGACTGAAGTACTTTGCTGGGTAGGGGGGAAATATAGGACTGAGTGAGGCAGAACTGAGTCATTCTGAGAACGACAGGAAAAATGTATGTGAAGATGTTGATGATGCTCCATGTGTTAAAGGAAAACGTTCACGAAGTATTGCACTCGCTATCTAGTGTAAAAAGTTCCCACCAAGTTGTTGTTTAGAAAAGGACTGTTTGTTGTTGCTTGTTGGTGTCCATCATTGAACTTTGCAACAACTGGTTCTGGCCAACTGAAGTCACAGGCATCATGACACCTGTAAGGCTGTAGCACCCCCATAGCACACGTCCACACACCCAGATAGGACCCCCACCTTCATGTAATGTGCCGGGGCATAAGAGATGAGTACCTCGCACATGGCTACTGCCCTGTGCCACGATACAGCTATCAGAACTGTTGTTGGGCCTACAGGTATCTGTCATCATACAGAAGCACACTTGTTTCCTTCATGCATATGTATTCAATGGAAAAAGGAAATTGAGTTATTGTCAGTCACCTCTGGCAGAGGCTAATCTGTTGTTCGGAGGAGCAAAATGATTAGAATTCAATGTGTTTTATCATTATTTTCACCAACATCATCTGTTGGGAGGAAGGTTTGGGAAAACCCGTACACATTTGATAGTCAACTCAGCCTGACAAAATCAGTTGCTGTTAATTTTAATCAGCTGGTGAATATTTTTCCAATGTGCATAGTTGCCTTAACAGTGAGAACAGGGAAGGGGAAGAGAAATTTGCATATCAAGTAATTCAACATGTAGTTGACTAGCATAATAATACGTAGGTTGGATTGCATCTTTATGGATTGAGATGGCTTCCAATATTACTTCTCTGGTGATCTAAGGTAAGTTCACTAGAACTAGGCTTTGTCCATATTTTTATGCCGACAGCTCATGTATGTCATCATAAACTGATCATATGACCACAAACAATGTGATTGCATTAAGAAATCCTTAAATTAATTAATTAATTAATTAATTTTTTTTTTATTTTTTTTTCCTTGACTATGAGACACAATCTTTATGGCATCATTTTAAAAAGTTTATATTTGTATGCAAATATTAACCCCTTAAGCACCGGGTGATTTTTAATGTTTGCGATTTCATTTTGTCCTTCCCTTATTCCAAGAGTGATAACTTTTTTATTTTTCCATTGACATATCTTTTTGAATGCTTGTTTCTTGAGGGATGAGTTGTTCTTTTGAAAGACACCATCCATTTTATCATGTGATGTATTAGAAAGCAGGAAAAAAAATCCAAGTGTGACAAAATAACAAAAGCAGAGCAAAAATTACTTGGCAATATGATTCTCCAGGGCAGTGCGATTAAGGAGATGCCAACCATGCATAGTTTTTTTTGAGAAATTTGAAAAAAAAAAAATTGCTTACAAGAGCTGTAATGTTTTCAATTTTCAGGATATGGAGCTGTGTGAGGGGTTGTTTTTTGCACCATGAGATGATATTTTTATGGATATCAGTTTTGCCTAGATGGATGTTTTGATTACCTCTTATTACATTTTTTTGTGTTGTTGCGGTGTCCAAAAAACTGCAATTCTGCTGTTTTTTTTTTTTTTTTTTATAGTTTACGTTGCTTATCAATTGGATTAATTTATTTTATATTTGGATATATCATACTTTTACTAATGCAGTGATATCAAATATATTTATTTTTTACATTTCTTTAATTTCTCAATTTTAATGGGGGTAAAGAGGAGTGAGTTGAACTGTTATATTTTTTTATATTTTCATATTTTTTTAAAACTATTTTTTAGCTTTCACTATGTAGCTTACCGGGAGAACGGTGGTGGTGGACAGAGTCACAGTAAACAGGGTCACCACAGCAGGAAGCTGATGGCGACAGGAGGAGGGCAATGCTATGGGAACTGGGTTGGGAGGAGAGGATGTCCCATTGGTGCGAGGCAGGAGCCATTGATCTCATAGTGGTGGAATTCAGGAAAAGTCACCGCTGTGCACATTGATCTCAGATTGGGCTTCAGGAAAATGGCACTGAGATCTCAATCTGCGCATGTGCCACCGCATGTACCATTTTTCTGAAGCCCACCACCAGGAGATTAATGGCTCCTGCCTCACTCAACTGGGACATCACTTCCTCCCAGCCCGGAGCTCACAGCATCGCTCCACTCCTGTCGCTGACTTCTTGTAGTGGCGACCCTACTCCTGCCTCCTGTGACACCGTTCCACCGCCGCCATTGCCCCCGTGGTAAGCTAAATTGAAACTATATGACGGACCCCCATTTTCACATAAAAAATTCTTTTTTTTCTATCTCCCTCCACTAAATTTGGGGTGTGTCTTATAGTCCAAAAATACAGTATACAAATAAGTGAAAAACAGTTGGAAACATACATAAGCAAATAATTTATCAAGTCATTCAACTTTATATTTACATTTCAATTGAGAAAATTTGTTTGTAGGTTGAATTTCATTTAAAACTTTTTTTGTCCTATTAAGAGGTAACCTATGACATTGAAGATGGTAAAGTTAACAATCCAGTGGTATTGCTATAATGAGTCAAAATATTTTAAATTGTGGTTAACATTTTTGACTTATTATGATTCCTGAATATCTGAAGCTTTTAACTAATTCATATTCTAGTTTCAAAAAATACTAAAAGCTACAACTGCAATTTTACATAGGAATAATAAAATAACCTGAAATCTTCCTAAGCGACAGGGGAAGATGGGCTGTTTTGTATGATGTCCGAGCTGTTACAATAATTTTTTGGCCTTTTAAGAAAATGTGCTCTTGGCAAATCACATGAAACAGCAGTATGTCCTGTACTAAAAGTCCTAAAAATAGTATTCAATAATTGCACTCAATAAACACCTTAAGATTAGCGTTGGTTTATTACAAAGAAAGTCTCAATAGATCTAAAAATATCCAAATAAATCAATGAACCTAAAGACTATAAAAGAATAAAAACACAAAAATAAAGTGTTAAGTATTTTATATTCCAGCCTTGTTAGGCTTAAGGAGAGATTCATTAACGTGTGATTAAATATTAATGAAGCCATTTCACTATTACACATATCTCTTTCTACCACTATTAAAAAGGTTTATTGACTTCCAGTAAAATGTGACTTCTAATATGTAAGATTTTTTTTTTAAATTTTTCTTTTAACATAAAAGCTACACTCCCTATGCAAATCATTACATTTAATTCTAATAAAAGGTATTTTTCCTGTCCTTTTTTATTGGCCACGGATAATTTTATTAGAAATTTTATGAACAAAAGTCTTACTAGATTAAAAATTACATTTTTATATTTTCTGGTTAACTAAAATATATATTAGGTTAAACTGACAATATTAATTCAGCTTACATAGGAATTAATAATAATTATTCAAATATAAAGTAGAACCAGAGAAAATAGACACATTGCTAAGGTCCAATATTGCTTTAAAAAGTGTGTTGCCTTTTTCTATCCCTAACATTACCTGTACCTGATTTGTTTTTTTCTTAACTATTTTGTGTATCTTTAATGTATTTATTTTGCTTACAAGAAAGGTATCCCACTGCTTCCACCAATTTATCAGGAAGAAGCACTCTACTGACTACATTCCTCAGGACAATTACACAATTGACTGCCAATTGATAGATGAGGCCATGGCTGCTTTTGCTACTACCCATGTTATTGATGCACTTCAAAGTGAACATCTGGTAAATATACATCTGATTCCAACTCATGGAATATATATATACTTTGGTTCGGTCACAGTCAAGCTCTGTAATAACCCAAGAAAAACTATCTGCCACCATCAATCATTTATGCAGGCCAATTGGACACGGGCAACGTATAATATATGGACTCATGAGGCATCAGGGATGTGGTTTATAGAGCAAAAGGAACAAAGATATTAAATATTATATATTTAACCCAAAAAGTAGGCAGTGTTATAAAAATATATAAAAGATATTACAAAAGGCGACAAAACATACAGTATATACAATTACTTAATATAAAAAGGGATAAACAAAAGAAAAGTACTGAACCTGTGGCCGCAGGAATGGTGCAAATCTTTTATGGAGGGAAGGACTCCGATTAGGAAAAGGGAACAATCCTACAGCAAGCTGTACCTTCCAGCACTGAACAATGATAATAATTCTGAATCTGCATTTATTAGGTAAAAGTCACACCCACATACCTCCCTTTGTTGAGCTCAGATGGGGGCTTGCCAATGCGACGTGGCTAGGTCCCAAAAAATTATGGGATCCTTGATTTTCAGGATATCCACCCACCTGGAGGTCCCAGGCAGGAGATATTAATACCATATTTCCCATCATGAATTTTGCTTTTTATAGATAGAAGGCATGACATATCCAACTTTGTCCATTTGGCCAATATTAATTCTGGGCGGCATAGTGATGTAAGTAAATGTGTTATGTTCGCCACATTGTCATGACACAGAAAATATAGTATGTCTACCATAACTATGTCAGTCACAAAAAAAACAATATTCATGACTGAAATACAGCTCCAAAGAGTCTTCTTATAGTTCAATCATAGAGTTATCTCCACAGGCAATACATTTGTTGCAGTGTCTTGTATCTGGGACTTTGTGTTTGCTTTCCAGCAGATAACCCACTTCAATTAGTTGTTAACAGCAGGAGATCATAGAGTAACCAGGGTCAGATCTTTAGAGTGCAAGCTTTTGTTCCCTTTCCAAGTTATGATGAAGCCTTGCTTCAATCCTCAATATGAGAGTGACATGTACCCTCTAAAGAGATGGCTTTGATATTGGTCCCATTTAACCATTACATCTATGACTTGCAGCATGCACTACTTTGTTCTGATTTATAGTTCAAACTAGTGCATGTCAAAAGCAAGCAGCTTCTGTACTTGTTCAATATTAGAACAAGCATATGCGTACTGTAACTGGTCCAAGATTTTGCACAGTGTTCTGAACCCAGCCTAAAGCTATGTTTTACATCATGTATCTTGTGTAGACATGAGTTATCTGATTTGTATAAAAAAAAGAGACTAAAAAGACAACTCACCAATGCAGCAATACGTCCCCCTGGATATAGAGGAGATACAAATCAAGACAGAGTAAAACATTCCAGACTTTATTCAAGTGTACTAAAATAGTGATAGAATCACAAAAAATGCACTGATCAGAAAGCAGCATCTATGCGTTCCTGGTGTGTATAGCACCCACGCAATAAAATCTGGTATTTTTTACTCCATCTTGTGCTGGGTCTCCCCTATATCCTTAATTACCTGATTTGTATGCCAAAAAATGTATTTAAACTTATATAGACCAAACTATCCATTTGTAACATGTCTGACCAGTATGCATATGTGATGTTCTATGATTATTTTTTGCAATACTAATCTATAGCAGGGATGAGCTTTCTTCCAAAGTTCGGTTCGGATACCAGAACTGTACCCGAACATGAACCAGAAACCTAATCCCATTGAAAACAATGTATACCTGAGCTTTTTGTCTGGTTAAGAAAAAATAAATATCTCTCTTTCTCTCTCTCGAACTTCCCCTTGAACTGCAAACATTGCAACAAACTTCCGGGGAAAGTCCGTGTTCAGCGTTTAACACCGGACACAAACTGTCCGGTATGAACGCCGAACTTGTAAGTTTGGATTTGCTTTTCTCTAGTAGGTAGATTTCCCCAGCATATGCATGAAAGTCCTCCCAAACTTAGGACCCAGGTACATACAACTGTATGCCTATATATATATATATATGCAAATGTATTCTCCTGAATGGCTTTATGTGGATTACACCAATTAGCAAATGTTTGTTAGACATACACAAGGTTTAAACTTAGAAATATTCCAAAGAACTCTATTCTTTTTCCTTATCAATATATTGGTCACAATTCACTTTTTTATGGCTTCATGTATAAAGATAAAAGGTTGACTGCAATGCCAAAGATATGATTTTCCAATAAAATTTAGCCTTATGCTGAAAGTCCATTATATCAATAATTATGCACCCAGCATTTACTGTGTATTGGTTCACTGCACATAAGAATTTTCTTTATCTCGGAATCACTTTGGTAAATAAAGTGTCCAAATTATCAGTGTTCTTTTTCAGACTCTATTTGCATATCCCTGAAGTATTTCATGCCAGTAAACACATGATTGGCAAATTTGTCAGTAATCCTTGTTCTTCTGACTTAATAAAGTACAGATCCCCTATGAATGTGGAATACATAATGATTATTTTGCAATGCTTATGGATTTCAATGGATTCAATTGAGCTTACGCTCCACCATTTTATTTATTACTTCAACAATGGTGTTAATACAGTTTGAATATAATTTCTATATTAAAAAAAACACACAAGTTATTTTAAAAATCTATCCACAGACACCCAATATGAATAAAGTACAAAATGTACACTCAAATTAAATCCCTACTGTTCCATGTGACTGCTGCAAACCAAATAATGTCCTCAGCTATATATGGCAGAAGACCACTAAAAGTTAATTATTGGTACCGATGAGAAGTCACCACTGCAACAATGGTAATATTTAGATAACTTGATAGACCCCAGAAAACACCAGGCAATGATCAGCTTAACAACCTTTCATCCAAACATTTGTTCCCACTCTATGTCTGTTTTAAACACAGACGTCAATTAAACAACAATAGAAAAAATGCTTGTTTGAAAACATTAAAAGCATTTCTGTTGGCAACCCATTTCCTCCTGTAAACAGGGACGTGTTACCAACAGTAATATAAAGGGTTTTGTATCAACGATTATAAGCCCATAAGGGTTGCATTATGGAAATGTAACTAAACAATCACTAATCGTCTTGATGTATTATTCACCAGCGCTTTTTAAGGGGCCCATTATCAATATGTGTAAATGGTCCATGTCCTGATAATGACTTGAAACTGATCAGTAGTGTTATTTATCTCAAAACCTAATAGTGGACATACACCATCAATAGTTGGTGATTGAACCCCTGTCACCACACATTTAACCCTCTCAACTTTATAATAACAATGCTTAACATGTTGGATAAACATGTACAGTGGTGGCCAAAAGTATTGGCACCCCTGCAATTCTGTCAGATAATACTCAGTTTCTTCCTGAAAATGATTGCAATCACAAATTCTTTGGTCTTATTATTTTCATTTAATTTGCTTGCAAGGAAAAAACACAAAAGAGAATGAAGCAAAAATCAAATCATAGATCATTTCACACAAAACTCCAAAAATGGGCCAGACAAAAGTATTGGCACCCTCAGCCTAATACTTGGTTGCACAACCTTTAGCCAAAATAACTGCGAACAACCGCTTCCGGTAACCATCAATAAGTTTCTTACAATGCTCTGCTGGAATTGTAGACCATTCTTCTTTGGCAAACTGCTCCAGGTCCCTGATATTTGAAGGGTGCCATCTCCAAACTGCATTTTGAGATCTCTCCACAGGTGTTCTATGGGATTCAGGTCTAGACTCATTGCTGGCCCCCTTAGAAGTCTCCAGTGCTTTCTCTCAAACCATTTTATAGTGCTTTTGGAAGTGTGTTTTCGGTCATTGTCCTGCTGGAAGACCCATGACCTCTGAGGGACACCCAGCTTTCTCACACTGGGCTCTACATTATGCTGCAAAATTTGTTGGTAGTCTTCAGACTTCATAATGCCATGCACACGGTCAAGCAGTCTAGTGCCAGAGGCAGCAAAGCAACCCCAAAACATCAGGGAACCTCCGCCATGTTTGACTGTAGGGACCGTGTTCTTTTCTTTTAATGCCTTTTTTTTTTCCCTGTACACTCTATGTTGATGCTTTTTCCCAAAAAGCTCTACTTTTGTCCCATCTGACCAGAGAACATTCTTCCAAAACGTTTTAGGCTTTCTCAGATAAGTTTTGGCAAACTCCAGCCAGCCTTTTTTATGTCTCGGGGTAAGAAGTGGGGTCTTCTTGGGTATCCTACCATACAGTCCCTTTTCATTCAGACGCCGACGGATAGTATGGGTTGACACTGTTGTACCCTCAGACTGCAGGGCAGCTTGAACTTGTTTGGATGTTAGTCGAAGTTCTTTATCCACCATCCGCACAATCTTGCGTTGAAATTTTTCTTTTCCGTCCACATTTAGGGAGGTTAGCCACAGTGCCATGGGCTTTAAACTTCTTGATGACACTGCACACGGAAGACACAGGAACATTCAGGTCTTTGGAGATGGACTTGTAGCCTTGAGATTGCTCATGCTTCCTCACAATTTGGTTTCTCAAGTCCTCAGACAGTTCTTTGGTCTTCTTTCTTTTCTCCATGCTCAATGTGGTACACACAAGGACACAGGACAGAGGCTGAGTCAACTTTAATCCATATTAACTGGCTGCAAGTGTGATTTAGTTATTGCCAACACCTGTTAGGTGCCACAGGTAAGTTACAGGTGCTGTTAATTACACGAATTAGAGAAGCATCACATGATTTTTCAAACTGTGCCAATACTTTTGTCCACCCCCTTTTTTAGGTTTGGTGTGGAATTATATCCAATTTGGTTTTAGGACAATTCTTTTTGTGTTTTTTCATTGAAGACAAATTAAATGAAGATAATAATACCAAAGAATTTGTGATTGCAATCATTTTCAGGAAGAAACTGAGTATTATCTGACAGAATTGCAGGGGTGCCAATACTTTTGGCCACCACTGTATGTGTTCCTAATGAAAGGGCAGGTACAAGAGGTAAAAGCTACTACTGGAGAGATTTGCTGATGGCTGATCCATACCAGATACTTTCTGCTGAACGAATGTCAACTACATAACAAATACATATTAGATGGATGACATTTTCCACAGGACTGAATGACCATGTATTGTGTATAAGGTTTGTATAATGTTTAGTCAAATAATCCTTTTTATGAGTAAAGGCTTATTCAGACAAATATATTAAAGAGGACCTTTCACAAAATGTTGCATGTTTAAAGAGAACCTGTCAGCACGATTTTATAACATAAAGTAAAGACATGGCTGTAATGGTGCTGTAATATAGATTAAATTGCTCCCTTTGGTGAAGAAATCTCCTTTGTGGTTTAATCACCAATTGAAGTTTTCTGCTAATTAGATTTTGGTGCACAGGGGCCAGACTGTGCACTGGGTCTTCTCCTCCCTGTCTGTGATTCCCTGGCCATTCCACCTGCCTCCAGCCTTTGAATGACCTGCCTCCTTTGTTTGAAATCTGAGCAGTGATCAGCCATTCGTAGACCAGAGTTAGGGGGAGGTGCTGGGAAATCACACACAGGGAGGAGAAGACCCAGTGCACAGTCCGGCCCCTGTGCACGAAAGTCTAATGTGCAGAAAACTTCAAATGGTGATTAAAGAATAACCACAAAGCGAATTTCTTCACAAAAGGTGCAAATTTAATCTGTGTTACAGCGCCATTACAGCCATGTCTTTACATTACAAAATCCTTCTGAGGCTAAGTGCCCACGATGCAGAAATGCTGCAGATTTCTTCCGCATCTCCCTGGCAGGAAAAACTCAGGTGGATTTTACATGTGTTTTTCCTGCCAGGTAGAAGCGTTTTTCAAGCGTTCTTCACATGCATTTCTGCATGCGGGTTATCAAGCGCTTTTCCAAGCGATTTTAGCATCACTTGGAAAAGTGCTTGAAAACTTGGTCACACTATATAAATCCATGCAACTGGCATGGATTTATATAGTGTGACTAAGTTAATAGTTAAAAAAAAGAATATAAATGGTAAAATATAAAAAATAAAGGTTATAGTTACCTTCTGATGGCCCCATCACGTGACCTGTCACATGACTAAATGATGTCATGGCAGGTCCTTTCACACCACCACGAGCCGTACAACAGACCAGAAGCAGTGGAGAAAACACCGAGGGCCATCAGAAGGTAAGTATAATCTTTATTTTTTATTTTAATTTTTTTTTTAACAGGTTCTATGGTACCTGAGTGTGGAGGAGAGTCTCCTCTTCTCCAGACCTGGGTACCATCCGCACATTAAATCGTCAATATCCGCATGTGCACATGTAGTCATGCAGATATTAAGCGATTCAATGCAAGTAAATGGAGGCAATTACGATGCGTGTCCGCAAAATTAATGGACATGCTGCGCATTTTTCGGCAATGATAATCCGCAGCGGAAATTTCCGCAGCATGTGCACAGCACATGCGGATTATCATTGGGGACCATGGGGCACGTATTACCAAGCATTTTTTAAGCATTTTCGCTGCGGAAATTTCGCGGCAAAAAGGCTTGAAAAACACATAGAGGGCACACAGCCTGACGGGTTCTATTTATCTGGACAGACAATGTAATAGGCGCTGCAGAGCAGAATAAAATGTTTTTGTATTTTTTCTTTTACGTTGTGGTGATATTAACGATCAAAGTTTGATGCCTAAATAGTTTTTCTTATTTAATTCCAAGAAAGCATTACTAGAGAGATTTCACTGAGGGCATGTACTTCTTCCACTTTCTAATGATGACTAATCATAAGCAAGTAGCAAGACTCTACTGACAACAGGCTCAGTATGAGACATATAACAACAAAGAGTCTGCTCCCCTCACTGCAGAGTGACGACATGTGCATTAATGCCCCTCACCCCACATTGACTGCCAACGATAAGAGTTGAAAGATGTCAGTTAATCAAATGCAGGTCTGCTGGGCTCCAATACGTCATTGCTCTACAATGAGGAGAGCAGACTGTTTATCAATACATATTTTTTCCAAGATCCCCATTAGTCCCAATAATGGACAGAGGGAAAAGGAGACTGCAGCTCAAATTTTCTATAAAAATAACATTTTTATTAATAGATAAAAAGTTGAACAAAACACACAAGACACAAGGGAACCTCACTGTGGAGGGGAGATCAGAGCTGTCCACAGACAAAATGCATTCTAATGGTGGTTGTCAATGACAAAGATAATGAGCAGAGCAAGAAAGTATATAACGAACATGAACCATACTAATCTTTGACTGCAAACACCAGGGCTAAGTAAGGTGCATAATGCATATCTATTCAATATTTACCTCTAGTGGATCAATACAAGGAAATAGTTAACAGAAATCTAGATAAGGTGCTATATGCATAGTAAGTCTTACCCATAAAAAATGCCATTATTATATAATGCTTAGTGGGTTTCCTGCAACCAAATACCAAAATGGGCTATAACAATAGAATACAGTGTACTCTAAGCCCATCAGTAAAACAACCAATGATAAATACCTCAAGTGCTATGGCATTAGTAGTGGAGGACTGACTATGTTACCCAGAGATGTAAGGCACAGTATATATAGAGGAGCTAATCCATTTGATGTAAGTACTGCTCCATTTTACCTTTAAAGTAAAGGCCATGATGTGGGCTGTCTCCTGAGCTGGAGTCTCTTTTTCCCGCTCTCTATTATTGGGACTAATGGGGATCTTGGAAAATATATGTTGAAAAGTGTCTAGCACCAAACTATTTTCATTTAGACTTATGAGATTAATATTGTTTATCAATACATGTCTCACACTGACTTTTCTAATCTACAGTATTATGGGAGCGTGTTCTTCTTTCCCCAGTGTGTTGCTGGCTGTTAATGATTGGTGACTGAGGGAGCATCAGAAAAAGGAAGTTGTAGACACTTCCAGTGAAATCTCTCTGGTAATACCCACTTGTACTTTAAAAAAAATAACAGTTTAGGTACAGTTTGTGTTACAGCGGAAAAATTCCTTCTTGACCCCAAGAAAAGGCGATCAGTCCTAGAACCCTGGATCAAACCTAATTATAATAATACTTAAATAATTACTATTACTGTACTAAATGTACTACTATAGGTGTAACATTTTGTCTAATTTAACTGTAACCCACAATGTTATGTGTATCGAGGAAATCATCCAGCCCTTTTTTGAAAGCTGTTATAGTGTCGGCCATCACTATCTCTTGTGGTCGGCATTCCAGAGTCTGAGTGACTGTAAAGAACCCTTTCCTGTTTAAGTGCCAGAATCACATTTCTTCCAATGGTAATGAGTGCCCCCTGGTCCTTAGTATGGTCTTTGGAAGGAATAAGTCATGTGCTAGTCCTTTGTACTGACCACACATATATTTATACATGTAAATGAGATCCCATCTGAGGCGTCGTTTTTCTAAGCTAAACAAGCTCAACTTTTTCAACCTCTCATCATATGAGAGGCCTCCATCCATCTTGTAATAATTTAGTTGCCACCTTTGAACTTACTCTAACTTCTGAATATCCTTTTAAAATGTGGAGCCCAAAACTGGATCCCATATTCCAGATGTGGCCTCACCAGTGATTTATAAAGGAACTGGGATCGCAGGATTTTTTACATTTTGATGGCCTTTTACAATCAAGGGTAATGGTGGTCAGCGGCTGAGAGCAGCATGATGAACGGGTGGAGACCCTGAATCCAGTGATGTATGACTTACTGGGTTGCCCACATCACTGATTGGCAGCATTTTGTGTACACTGTGCATAGGCAGAAATTTGCCAATCAGTGTTGGAGGTGGGGATATACCGAGCTCGTGAATATGGAGGACTTCTAATGAAATCTCCTGCTGATAAAACAGTGATCTCATTAAAACTACAACAAGTAAGGCAGTAAGTTACACATTGCTGGAATCAGGATCCCTGTCTCTCTATTATGCTGCTCTCAGATTAGTTGCCAAAAATCTGGTGACAGATTCCCTTTAAAGGTTTGTATGTTAAACACTGTGTAGCTGTCTGAGCTGATTTGCATACCCTTTTAAAAAAGGTAAAGGTTAACAAATCTTGCAATCTTTTATTCAATGGCAGCTGTTCAATCTTTAGCTTTTATTACTATTACTAATTATAATCAGCAGCCATACTCTTAAATTAATATTCAGAACATGTTTATACACGAAATATCGCACATATTTTGGAAGCATGCTTTAACACTTGATATTTGTATGAGATATGAATTATGAGACACCCAAAATTGCCTGGCAAAGATTAGACATTTCCAACATAAAAGCATTTTCTTTTTTTTTTTAGAAGACAATTCCATTCTACAGCATGAAGGTTGAAGAGATTACACGTTCTGAATATTGTGTCCATGTATTAGTCCGGACTTAAAAAAAAAGCTATTTTCTGATTTAAACAACTAAATAGATCATTGTCAAGTGCCATTATTTTCAACCTAATCATTGTGCTATATGGAGTAAAAGAAAGACAGTCAAGCCGATGATCCTATTCACATTCTCTATAAAAGAAGCTATGACATGTTAATAGAGGTTACTCAAGATTGATTAGACTCTCCTAACCTGAAAATGAGAGTATGCCTTCAGACGACCTCTAGATGATGTCCTCTAGAAGTCTGTATCATTGATGACAGCAGTGGAGTGATTGAAAGAATCCTCAATGCATACACTGTTGCCAAATGATAACTAAACCAATATTTATTGAAATCGTCTGACTAGACCAGTCACACAGAGATCGCCATTTTTTTTCCAAGTAAGAACAAAAGAAAAGAATATATTTCCTAGTATAAACTTTTATTTGCATATTATTCAAATTTTTTAAATGAAACTCATTACATGATATCCAGATTAGAGATGATCAAATCGATCCAATGCGAATCTACTTTGGGTCTAATTCCATGAAATTCGCATGTCCTGACAACTTCGAATAATTTGTGATTCGATTTCCATGAATCGCAAAAAAAAAAAATGTGCAGTGCCATTTTACACATTACAGAAAATTGCTTCAGTCACAGAAGCAACTGCACAGGATTCCCCCCTAGGTTTGCAGTTATCACATCACATGGTATAGAACAGCCAATCAGGACTATGAAATTCTGTATAAAAGCCCAAACAGGGATTGCAGCAGCTATTATAGGGTGATTTTAGATTAGTGAGAAAATGTTAGAGCTCAGTAATGGAGACAAGAAAACAATACCTAAAACAAATGCCCTAGTCAGTATTATGTAGAATATATACAAGCAGATGACCCAAGTAGTCTCCAATACACATCTGCAAATAATAGGCTGATATAGAGAGATATTGCAGGTTACAGCAGCAGTGCCAATGTATTTGATTAATGATATGGTGTATCTGGTATCTATTCTGCAGTATTTGTATTCAATTTGCATACAATTTTCATCCTTCTTTTTTGCTGCAAAAAGCAGTACAATAGTTTGGAATGTAAAACCTTACGATCTTTCTCCTCTCTGAAATTTAATTTTTGGGAAAAGAAATGCTGAATCTGGCAAATCCAATTTTCAAAAGAAGTGAACATCTCCAGTCCATATCTTTTCTTTCTGTACTCTCTACCATATCAAGATTTATATATTTTTCTACAAGACAATTTTTTTGTCTAAACTGGAAATTGAAATAATTAAGATAATTAACATCACTTATTCTGTTGAAGGCAAATGAAGAATTTCTGACATTTCTATGTATTATGTATAGTATATGTAATGTAAAAGTATTAGTCTCTTTCCCTGGAGGACTATCTATGCCTATGCAGCAATTACATGGATAGCCCACTGATGTTAGTGGCTGATGTGCAATTCTATATTTTCTCAGTGGTGATGCTGCAGTAGAATAAAACACAAACAACCCGATTCATCAAAGATTTTATGACAGTATTCTGGCGTAAAAAGCTTTGAAAAGTTGCAACATTTTGGCGCAACTTGAGGCTGCACTTATGTTTTGCATTCTCACACCATCGGTGCTCAGCTCTGACAAATTGGGTAGAGCAGGGGTAGGATGGGCACATGGTGACCTCTGCTCATCAGATTCATGACTAGCAGCAGCGTTCACTATGCCATAAATTTAATTCCAGCAGGGACTTGAGTAGGATTAGTGGTGAGACACACACAGAGGCACATACCACTTGTACAAGACTCATGATTCATTAAGAGTTATGGGCCCCTTAATGAATCAGAAGCATCTGACTCAAGCACTAATCACCAGCAACAACAATGCCAGTCTCACTGCAAAATGCAAATACATTTATCTAATTTATACAATGTGATTTTCTTGATTTTTTTTGGATATTCTATCTCTCAAAGGGTAAAATTAACCTACCCTTGAAATTATAGACTGTTCATGTCTTTCTCAGTGTGCAAACTTACAAAAACAGTAAGGGATCAAATAATTATTTCCTTCACTGTATGTTGATGGTGGGATTGGGGCAGTGGAGAGTCTCAGATATTAATTTATATGGTACTTTAAATGGAGCACTGGTAGCATTGTTAAAGAAGTTGTCCATACCATGGATAAAACTGGAGACAAAGTATACCATGTTGAATCCTAATACATCGTGTTCCAAATTATTATGCAGAACAGAAATTCCAAATATTTTATAGGTTGTCAAGAACTGAAAATGGCCATTCATTGAATTTGCAGCATTAGTAGGTCACTGAAATCAAAAGCTTTTTTAATCAAAAACATCTTAAGAGGCCAAGTTACATGATAACATAGGACCCAGTCTTTGATATCACCTTCACAAATCTTGCATCCATTGAACTTGTGAGTTTTTGGATAGTTTGTGCTTGAACTTCTTTGCAGCATTTCAGAACTGCTTGATGCAAACTGCCTCTCTCCCTGTTTTATATTTTGCTTGAGGATACTACAAAACTTCTCAATAGGGTCGAGGTCAGGGGAGGATGGTGGCCACACCATGAGTTTCTCTATGTCTATAGCAGCCAATGACTCAGAGGTATTTTTTGCAGCATGAAATGGTGCATTGTCGTGTATGAAGATACTTTTCGCTACGGATGGCATGGTTCATCTTTTTGTACCATGGAAGAAAGTGACCAGTCAGAAACGCTATATACTTTGCTGAGGTAATTTTCACACCTTCAGGGAACCTAAAGGGGCCTACCAGCTCTTTGCCTATGATTGCAGCACAACAAATATCTCCGCCACCTCCTTGCTAACGATGCATGGCACTCATCAATTAACTGTTTTAAAATGAGTCTTCATGTATTTCTAGGCCCACTGCAACTATTTCTGCTTGTGAATACTGCTTAGGTGTGGCCAAATAGTTGGTTTATGCACAACTGTAAGCCTCTGAAGGATCCTACACATTGAGGTTTGCAAGACTACAGAGGCACCATCAACTTCAAATACCTGTTTGCTGCTTTGTAATGGCATTTTAGCTGAAACCTTCTTCATTATGCCTTTATCTGCATGAAATCATCTGTGCTCTGTATCAACCACAAAAAACTTCACAGTACAATCAAGTACGTTTTTGTGAAATATCTAATTTTTTCATACCTTGTCCGAGGCAGTGCACTATTTGACACTTTTTGCCAGCAGAGAGATTCTTTTTCTTCGCCATATTGCTTGAAACCTGAGGCCTGCTTAATAATGTGGAACATCCTTCCAAACTAAGGTTTCATTTAATGGGGTTCAAATGGCAATCTAATTATCACAGGTGTTTGAGATTGATTTCAGTGATCAAAGAACCAACATCCCATCCATGAGTTTATTTGAAAAACAAAAAACTACATCTTTATGACACTTAAATCCAATTTGCATAATAATTTGTAATGTGGTGTGGCAACCACTATAATTTTGGTGGCACTATTAATGTTAACACTTTGAAATGAGATTACTGTGACAGAATTAATCAGCATTCCTTGACGATGTTGGTAAAAGGGGTACTGTGGAGACATTATTATTAGGGATGAGTGGACCCATGGAAGTTCGTGTTCTGGTTCTTAGTCCAAATTTCGGTTCGGGTAACAGAACAATACCCGAACTTGAACCAGACCTCATTGAAAACAATGGAGATGCAAAAAAACATCTCTCTCTCCTTGTCTCTTTCTCTGCAAGGGGCTTCACCCAGAACTCTAAACATTACAATTGACTTCCGGGAGAAGTTTAGCACTGGACACTAACTGTCTGGTATGAACCCCAAACTTTTAAATTCAGGTTCGCTCATTTCTAATTATTATCAAAGTATTTTACTTCCAGTGAAAATTAAGGCAGTGTGGCGACTCTATTAATCAGTTCAAGGCAAGGCCATTTTTCCCCATTTATGACTTTTTTTGTACAGTAGAATGTAAAAGTTTGGGCATCTCTGGTCAAAATTACTGTTATTGTGAACAGTTAAGAAAGTTGAAGATGAAATGATCTCTAAAAGGGCTAAAGTTAAAGATAACACATTTCCTTTGTATTTTAGGAAAAAAAGAATATATATATATATATATGTATATATATATATGTATATATATATATATATACAGTACAGACAAAAAGTTTGGACAAAACTATGAATTAACACATGTGGAATTATATACTTAACAAAAAAGGGAAACAACTGAAAATATGTCTTATATTCTAGGTTCTTCAAAGTAGCCACCTTTTGCTTTGATGACTGCTTTGCACACTCTTGGTATTCTCTTGATGAGCTTCAAGAGGTAGTCACCGGAAATGGTTTTCACTTCAGTGGGGGGGGCCCTGTCAGGATTAATAAGTGGGATTTCTTGCCTTATAAATGGTGTTGGGACCATCAGTTCTGTTGTGTAGAAGTCTGGTGGATACACAGCTGATAGTCCTACTGAATAGACTGTTTGAATTTTAATTATGGCAAGAAAAAAGCAGCTAAGTAAAGAAAAACGAGTGGAAGTCATTACTTTAAGAAATGAAGGTCAGTCAGTGCGAAAAATTGGGAAAACTTTGAAAGTGTCCCCAAGTGCAGTTGCAAAAACCATCAAGCGCTACAAAGAAACTGGCTCACATGAGGACCGCCCCAGGAAAGGAAGAGTAAGAGTCACCTCTGCTTCTGAGGATAAGTTTACCCGAGTCACCAGCCGCAGAAATCGCAGGTTAACAGCAGCTCAGATTAGAAACCAGGTCAATGCCACACAGAGTTCTAGCAGCAGACACATCTCTACAACAACTGTTAAGAGGAGACTTTGTGCAGCAGGCCTTCATGGAAAAATAGCTGCTAGGAAACTACTGCTAAGGACAGGCAACAAGCAGAAGAGACTTCTTTGGGCTAAACACAAGGAATGGACATTAGACCAGTGGAAATCTGTGCTTTGGTCTGATGAGTCCAAATTTGAGATCTTTGGTTCCAATCACCGTGTCTTTGTGCGACACAGAAAAGGTGAACGGATGGACTCTACATGCCTGGTTCCCACCGTGAAGCATGGAGGAGGAGGTGTGATGGTGTTGGGGTGCTTTGCTGGTGACACTGTTGGGGATTTATTCAAAATTGAAGGTATACTGAACCAGCATGGCTACCACAGCATCTTGCAGCGGCATGCTATTCCATCCGGTTTGCGTTTAGTTGGACCATCATTTATTTTTCAACAGGACAATGACCCCAAACACACCTCCAGCCTGTGTAAGGGCTATTTGACCAAGAAGGGGAGTGATGGGGTGCTACGCCA
Source organism: Phyllobates terribilis (assembly GCF_046119375.1). Taxonomy (NCBI): domain Eukaryota; kingdom Metazoa; phylum Chordata; class Amphibia; order Anura; family Dendrobatidae; genus Phyllobates; species Phyllobates terribilis. The sequence continues at coordinate 478,593,907 of NW_027362765.1, read as the reverse complement.
GATGACCTGGCCTCCACAGTCACCAGACCTGAACCCAATCGAGATGGTTTTGGGTGAGCTGGACCGCAGAGTGAAGGAAAAAGGGCCAACAAGTGCTAAGCATCTCTGGGAACTCCTTCAAGATTGTTGGAAGACCTTTTCCGGTGACTACCTCTTGAAGCTCATCAAGAGAATGCCAAGAGTGTGCAAAGCAGTCATCAAAGCAAAAGGTGGCTACTTTGAAGAACCTAGAATATAAGGTATATTTTCAGCTGTTTCACACTTTTTTGTTAAGTATATAATTCCACATGCATTAATTCATAGTTTTGATACCTTCAGTCTGAATGTACAATTTTCATAGTCATGAAAATACAGAAAAATCTTTAAATGAGAATGTGTGTCCAAAATTTTGGTCTGTACTGTATATATATATATATACATATATATACAGTACAGACCAATATATATATATATATTGTCATTTTTACATTTTAAAAATTGCAAAAAGGAAAATGAGCTGATGGAGGAAAAGTTTTGGCACCCTGCATGGTTAGTACATAGTAATAGCATCCCCTTTTGAAAGTACCACCGCTTGTTAATACTTTTTGCAGCCAGCCAAGAGTCTTTGAATTCTTGTTAGAGGGATTTTCATCCTTTCTTCCTTTGAAAATTCATCCAGTTCTGTGAGATTCCTGGGTCGTCTTGCATGCACTGCTATTTTGAGGTCTAGCCACAGATTTTCAATGATGTTCAGATCAGGAGGCTGTGAAGGCCATTGTAAAACCTTCAGCTTGAGCATTTTGAGGTAGTCTATTGTGGATTTTGACATGTGTTTAGGATCATTATCTATTTTTAGAAGCCATCCTCTTTTTAACTTCAGCTATTTTACAGATGGTTTTATGTTTGCATCAATAATTTGTTGAAATTTAATTGAATCCATTCTTTCCTATACCTGTGAAATGTTCCCCATACTATTGGCTGCAACACAACCCCAAAGCATGATTGATCCACCCCCATGCTTAATGGCTGGCAAGATGTTATTTTCTTGAAATTCTGTGCCTTTTTTTCTCCACGCATACCTTTGATTATTGTGGCCAAAGAGTTCTATTTTAATCTCATCAGTCCACATGTCTCATTTCCAAAATGCATCAGGCTTGTTTACATGTTCTTTTGCATACTTCTGATGCTGAATTTTATGGTGAGACTGCAGTAGAGGTTATCTTCTGATGTCTCCGTGAAGGCCATATTTGTGCAGGTGTCTCTGGACAGTAGAACAATGCACCACTACTCCAGACTCTGCTAAATCTTTCTGAAGATCTTTTGCAGCCAAGAAGGGTTTTTTTATTTGCCTCTCTTGCAATCCTATGAGCATCTCTCAATTAAATTTTGCTTGGTCTTCCAGACCTCATCTTGACCTTCATTGTTCCTGTTTCTTAATTACAGTACGAACTGAGGAAATGGCAACTTGAAAACACTTATCTTCTTATAGCCTTCTCCTGCATTGTGGGCCTTCAGCATTTTCATTTTCAAAGTGCTAGGCAGCTGCTTAGAAGAACCCATGGCTGCTGTTTTTTGGCACAAGTTAAAGGAGGCTGGGTTTTTATAAAGCTTGGAAATTTGTATCACCTGGCCTTTCTTAACGATGATAGTGAACAAGCCATAAAACTCACAGGCTAATTAAGGTCTGAAACCTTAGTCAAAGTTATTTGAGGGTGCCCAAATGTTTGAACTGGCCCATTTTCCTTTTTGGAATGTTTAAAAAGTAAAAAATGTCAATGTATATATTTTTTTGCCTAAAATGTGTCATTTTTAACTTTAAGCTTTTTAGAGATCATTTCATCTTCAACTTGCTTAACTGTTCATAACATTAATTTTCATCAGGGGTGCCCAAAGTTTTACATGCCACTTGTGGCAAGACCACTTGCTCGGCTCTCCGGAGGTAGACACAGGACACACGGTTTGGGTAAAATTCTTGCTGGTTTATTCTGTGGCATAAACTCCAGCAGTGTCCCATAAAAATAAACAGTCCCTCTTGGGGTTAACGGGAAAACTAGAGATTAGGTATGACAGAGTCAAATAGTAAGCAAAGCTCTGCCAGCTGCAGGTAACACAGTGAAGTCTTCAGCAACACCAGTCCTCCGGTGTTGCTCTCTGGTTTCACCCAAACACAGCCTGGAGACTACACACTCCACCGAAACAAAGCTGACTGAACATTTAAACTTTACTCAACCACACCCTGAGGGGAGGTAGGGGGGATGACTTCCCTCCCATCTCTGCGTCATTCTCATAAAATCACACCCTTTAAATGAGTTAACCCTCCAGCATATAACATGCTGGCAGAAAGTTTATTGGTTTCAGTTCACACAGGCTAGTAACCTGTGTGACACATGCCTCCCCTCATAGATCCTTCCAATGACTCTGTCACATATTCCCCATTCCACCCAAAGCTGGGGGTTTGGGCACCTTCCGACATCAGGCAGGGAATCCTAGAGAGGGCATCCGGGTTTCCATGTAACTTCCCGGGCCTATGCTCCATGTGAAAGTTAAAATCTTGGAGCGATAGGAACCATCTTGTTACCCTGGCGTTTTTTCCCCTCTTCTCCTTCAACCATCTCAACGGGGCATGATCAGATACTAATTTAAACTTCCGGCCTAGTAGGTAATATTGTAGTGTATCCACGGCACACTTTATGGCTAAACACTCTTTCTCTACTATGGCGTAGTCCTTCTCGCAGGACGAAAGCGGCCAGCTCAGGGAGAATGAGATGCTCTTCCCCATTTATCTCTTGAGAAAGTATGGCCCCTGGACCAACCTCTGAAGCGTCTGTCTGGGCCATAAATTCTTTCTTAAGGTCTGGCTGGACCAGGACCGGCTGCTTGCACATTGCTAGCTTCAACTGTTGAAAGGTGGTCTCTTTTTCTTCCGTCCATTTCACCATGGTTGATTTGGTGCCTTTTAGAAGATCCGCCAGTGGTGTGACCATCATGGCAAAATTCTGGATAAACTGCTGGTAATATTCCACCATTCCCAAGAACGCTCTTACTTGCTTCTTGGAGAGCGGTTGCGGCATGGTCTGGATTGCCTCCACTTTCTTGACTTGTGGCTATTTTGCCTCTCCCGATGACATAGCACAAGTACTTGGCCTCTTCTTTTCCAAAGGCACATTTTTTCCGATTTATAGTCAATTCCGCCTTTCTCAGAGCATCCAGAAAGGCCTGTAGCTTAGGTAGATGACTAGCCCAGTCTAGGCTAAAGACCACAATGTCGTCAAGGTAGGCTGCGGCATACTTCTTTTGTGGGACTAGGATCCGAACCATAGCCCTCTGGAAGGTGGCTGGTGCCCCCTGTAGTCCGAACGGCATCTGCGTATATTGAAAACACCCATCAGGTGTCGAGAAAGCCGTCTCCTTGGCCGTCTGAGACATGGGGATCTTCCAGTAGCCCTTTGTCAGGTCAAGAGTGGTGATGTACATCGCCGGTCCAAACTTCTCGATGAGTTCATCGAAGCGGGGCATTGGGTATGCGTCATACTTGGATACCTCATTCAGTCGATGGTAGTTATTACAAAACCTCCATTCTCCATTGGGTTTTGGCACGAGAACGATTGGGCTCGACCACCCACTCTTTGACTCCTCTATCACCCTGAGGTCTAACGTCCTCTTCACCTTGGCCGAGATCATCTCCCGCCGTGCTTACGGAATCCGGTACTGCTTCAGATTCACTCTTAAGTGTGGCTCTGTTAGCACGTCATGCTCTACCATCTGAGTATGCCCCGGCAACTCTGAGAACAGCTCCTGATTCCGCTGTAGTTGTTCTCGACACTGTTGCTTCTAGGCCGGCGATAGAGTCTCTGCAATAGTGACCTCCTCCACCTTGCCTTCGGGTGCGGCTCCCAGGCAAGGAGTTTCCACAGGTGCGGCTCCCAGGCAAGGAGTTTCCACAGGTTCCCTGTCCCGCCACAGATTGAGTAAGTTCACATGGTATATTTGGTGCGGTTTTCTTCGGCCAGGCTGGTGGACTTTATAATTAACCTCGCTGACTTTCTCCACCACATCGTACAGACCTTGCCGTTTGGCCAGGAGCTTGCTCTCGGTAGGGATTAGCACCAAAACATGGTCTGGAACTGTCTTAGTCTCGCCGATCGGTTATGTACCCTCGACTAGGCTTCCTGTGCCTGAAGGAGATGTTCCTTCACTAAGGGCATCACCTTTGACATTCTCTCCTGTAAGTGGGCAACATGTAGAGATGAGCATTGTTCTACTCGAACTGTTCGCCAATCTCAAATTCGAGCTGTTTTGGGCGGTGTTCGAGCCGTTTGGCGAACACGAACAATTTGAGAAAAATTCGGCTGTTCGAGGTTATGTTCGATAACTGTTCGTGCACCAAAATCATAACTGGATTTTTTCTCAGTAATGATGAAAATTAATGTTAATACGCAGTTTGAGTTTACAGCGGGGTGGGGGGGAGGGGCAGGGGATGGATCTCTGCAGGAACAATGAAGATCTCCATTTTTTTTCTCTTTCCCGCATTTGCAGTGGGGAGGTGCAATCTGTCAGCCTATCAGCAGCGCACACACGGAGCGAAGTGCTTTTTTTCACACAAGCAAGGGCATGTGTCATTGGCAGTGTATGTCACATGTCCTTGCCCTATAAGACCAAGCCATTTTCCCCGTCGCCACCATTTTCTCACTGCTGCAGCTGCGTGTTAGACGGCACCGCTGTTGCTGTGTGTGCTATACCTTGTTAATTTCAAGCCAATTTTCGCACAAATCTACAGATAGCTTGGGAGTAGGGAATAGTTGTGATTGCAGTCCTTTTAAGGACTAGGTTACAGCATTTCCTACGACTTTTATCAGGCAGGTCTGTGCTCTTAAATAGATAGATTGTGGGAGTAAAGACTAATTGTAATTGGAGTCCTTTTCAGGACTAGGTTACATCAGTTCCTATCAGTTTTTGCCAGGCAGGTCTGTGCCAGTGCTGTGCAAGTTTTTTTCACAGCATTTGGCTGAATCTAGAAAAGCTAATCCTTTTTGGCCTAATGCAGAGTGTGTTAGTCAGTGGAGTAGCCTATCTGTGTTGCAAGATATACCACCTGTGTATAGAATACCAATTTTTTTACTGCACCTAGTGAAGTAAAATCTTTTGGCATAGCATCATTCTATTAGTCCATCTATACTGACCTCCATCAGGTTGCAAATTGAATATAATTTTTTTCTGCATCTAGCTCTGAAAAAATATTGGGCTTCTAGCTGTGTGTGGGACTTGTTCTATTAATCCATCTATACAGACCTCCAACAGGTTGCAAACTGAATATATTTTTTTCTGCATCTACCTCTGAAAAAATATTGGGCTTCTAGCTGTGTGTGGGACTTGTTCTATTAATCCATCTATACAGACCTCCATCAGGTTGCAAACTGAATATATTTTTTTCTGCATCTACCTCTGAAAAAATATTGGGCTTCTAGCTGTGTGTGGGACTTGTTCTATTAATCCATCTATACAGACCTCCATCAGGTTGCAAACTGAATATATTTTTTTCTGCATCTACCTCTGAAAAATATTGGGCTTCTAGCTGTGTGTGGGACTTGTTTTATTAGTCCATCTATACTGACCTCCATCAGGTTGCAAACTGAATATATTTTTTTCTGCATCTATCGCTGAAAAAATATTGGGCTTCTAGCTGTGTGTGGGACTTGTTCTATTAATCCATCTATACAGACCTCCATCAGGTTGCAAACTGAATATATTTTTTTCTGCATCTACCTCTGAAAAAATATTGGGCTTCTAGCTGTGTGTGGGACTTGTTCTATTAATGCATCTATACAGACCTACATCAGGTTGCAAACTGAATATAATTTTTTACTGCATCTAGCTCTGAAAAAATATTGGGCTTCTAGCTGTGTGTGGGACTTGTTCTATTAATCCATCTATACAGACCTCCAACAGGTTGCAAACTGAATATATTTTTTTCTGCATCTACCTCTGAAAAAATATTGGGCTTCTAGCTGTGTGTGGGACTTGTTCTATTAATCCATCTATACAGACCTCCATCAGGTTGCAAACTGAATATATTTTTTTCTGCATCTACCTCTGAAAAAATATTGGGCTTCTAGCTGTGTGTGGGACTTGTTCTATTAATCCATCTATACAGACCTCCATCAGGTTGCAAACTGAATATATTTTTTTCTGCATCTACCTCTGAAAAATATTGGGCTTCTAGCTGTGTGTGGGACTTGTTTTATTAGTCCATCTATACTGACCTCCATCAGGTTGCAAACTGAATATATTTTTTTCTGCATCTATCGCTGAAAAAATATTGGGCTTCTAGCTGTGTGTGGGACTTGTTCTATTAATCCATCTATACAGACCTCCATCAGGTTGCAAACTGAATATATTTTTTTCTGCATCTACCTCTGAAAAAATATTGGGCTTCTAGCTGTGTGTGGGACTTGTTCTATTAATGCATCTATACAGACCTACATCAGGTTGCAAACTGAATATAATTTTTTACTGCATCTACCTCTGAAAAAATATTTGGGCTTCTAGCTGTGTGTGGGACTTGTTCTATTAGTCCATCTATACTGACCTCCATAAGGTTGCAAACTGAATATAATTTTTTTCTGCATCTACCTCTGAAAAAATATTTGGCCTTCTAGCTGTGTGTGGGACTTGTTCTATTAGTCCATCTATACTGACCTCCATCAGGTTGCAAATTGAATATAAAATTTTTCTGCATCTAGCTCTGAAAAAATGTTTGGCCTTCTAGCAGTGTGTGGGACTTGTTCTATTAATCCATCTATACAGACCTCCATCAGGTTGCAACCTGAATATATTTTTTTCTGCATCTACCTCTGAAAAAATATTGGGCTTCTAGCTGTGTGTGGGACTTGTTCTATTAATCCATCTATACAGACCTCCATCAGGTTGCAAACTGAATATATTTTTTTCTGCATCTACCTCTGAAAAAATATTGGGCTTCTAGCTGTGTGTGGGACTTGTTCTATTAATGCATCTATACAGACCTACATCAGGTTGCAAACTGAATATAATTTTTTTCTGCATCTACCTCTGAAAAAATATTTGGGCTTCTAGCTGTGTGTGGGACTTGTTCTATTAGTCCATCTATACTGACCTCCATAAGGTTGCAAACTGAATATAATTTTTTTCTGCATCTAGCTCTGAAAAAATGTTTGGCCTTCTAGCAGTGTGTGGGACTTGTTCTATTAGTCCATCTATACTGACCTCCATCAGGTTGCAAACTGAATATATTTTTTTCTGCATCTACCTCTGAAAAAATATTGGGCTTCTAGCTGTGTGTGGGACTTGTTCTATTAATGCATCTATACAGACCTACATCAGGTTGCAAACTGAATATAATTTTTTTCTGCATCTACCTCTGAAAAAATATTTGGCCTTCTAGCTGTGTGTGGGACTTGTTCTATTAGTCCATCTATACTGACCTCCATCAGGTTGCAAATTGAATATAATATTTTTCTGCATCTAGCTCTGAAAAAATGTTTGGCCTTCTAGCAGTGTGTGGGACTTGTTCTATTAGTCCATCTATACTGACCTCCATCAGGTTGCAAACTGAATATATTTTTTTCTGCATCTACCTCTGAAAAAATATTGGGCTTCTAGCTGTGTGTGGGACTTGTTCTATTAATCCATCTATACAGACCTCCATCAGGTTGCAAACTGAATATATTTTTTTCTGCATCTACCTCTGAAAAAATATTGGGCTTCTAGCTGTGTGTGGGACTTGTTCTATTAATCCATCTATACAGACCTCCATCAGGTTGCAAACTGAATATATTTTTTTCTGCATCTACCTCTGAAAAATATTGGGCTTCTAGCTGTGTGTGGGACTTGTTTTATTAGTCCATCTACACTGACCTCCATCAGGTTGCAAACTGAATATATTTTTTTCTGCATCTACCTATGAAAAAATATTGGTCTTCTAGATGTGTGTGGGACTTGTTCTATTAATCCATCTATACAGACCTCCATCAGGTTGCAAACTGAATATATTTTTTTCTGCATCTACCTCTGAAAAAATATTGGGCTTCTAGCTGTGTGTGGGACTTGTTCTATTAATCCATCTATACAGACCTCCATCAGGTTGCAAACTGAATATATTTTTTTCTGCATCTACCTCTGAAAATATATTGGGCTTCTAGCTGTGTGTGGGACTTGTTCTATTAATGCATCTATACAGACCTACATCAGGTTGCAAACTGAATATAATTTTTTACTGCATCTACCTCTGAAAAAATATTTGGGCTTCTAGCTGTGTGTGGGACTTGTTCTATTAGTCCATATATACTGACCTCCATAAGGTTGCAAACTGAATATAATTTTTTTCTGCATCTACCTCTGAAAAAATATTTGGCCTTCTAGCTGTGTGTGGGACTTGTTCTATTAGTCCATCTATACTGACCTCCATCAGGTTGCAAATTGAATATAATATTTTTCTGCATCTAGCTCTGAAAAAATGTTTGGCCTTCTAGCAGTGTGTGGGACTTGTTCTATTAATCCATCTATACAGACCTCCATCAGGTTGCAACCTGAATATATTTTTTTCTGCATCTACCTCTGAAAAAATATTGGGCTTCTAGCTGTGTGTGGGACTTGTTCTATTAATCCATCTATACAGACCTCCATCAGGTTGCAAACTGAATATATTTTTTTCTGCATCTACCTCTGAAAAAATATTGGGCTTCTAGCTGTGTGTGGGACTTGTTCTATTAATGCATCTATACAGACCTACATCAGGTTGCAAACTGAATATAATTTTTTTCTGCATCTACCTCTGAAAAAATATTTGGGCTTCTAGCTGTGTGTGGGACTTGTTCTATTAGTCCATCTATACTGACCTCCATAAGGTTGCAAACTGAATATAATTTTTTTCTGCATCTAGCTCTGAAAAAATGTTTGGCCTTCTAGCAGTGTGTGGGACTTGTTCTATTAGTCCATCTATACTGACCTCCATCAGGTTGCAAACTGAATATATTTTTTTCTGCATCTACCTCTGAAAAAATATTGGGCTTCTAGCTGTGTGTGGGACTTGTTCTATTAATGCATCTATACAGACCTACATCAGGTTGCAAACTGAATATAATTTTTTTCTGCATCTACCTCTGAAAAAATATTTGGCCTTCTAGCTGTGTGTGGGACTTGTTCTATTAGTCCATCTATACTGACCTCCATCAGGTTGCAAATTGAATATAATATTTTTCTGCATCTGGCTCTGAAAAAATGTTTGGCCTTCTAGCAGTGTGTGGGACTTGTTCTATTAGTCCATCTATACTGACCTCCATCAGGTTGCAAACTGAATATATTTTTTTCTGCATCTACCTCTGAAAAAATATTGGGCTTCTAGCTGTGTGTGGGACTTGTTCTATTAATCCATCTATACAGACCTCCATCAGGTTGCAAACTGAATATATTTTTTTCTGCATCTACCTCTGAAAAAATATTGGGCTTCTAGCTGTGTGTGGGACTTGTTCTATTAATCCATCTATACAGACCTCCATCAGGTTGCAAACTGAATATATTTTTTTCTGCATCTACCTCTGAAAAAATATTGGGCTTCTAGCTGTGTGTGGGACTTGTTCTATTAATCCATCTATACAGACCTCCATCAGGTTGCAAACTGAATATATTTTTTTCTGCATCTACCTCTGAAAAAATATTGGGCTTCTAGCTGTGTGTGGGACTTGTTCTATTAATCCATCTATACAGACCTCCATCAGGTTGCAAACAGAATATAATTTTTTACTGCATCTACCTCTGAAAAAATATTTGGGCTTCTAGCTGTGTGTGGGACTTGTTCTATTAGTCCATCTATACTGACCTCCATAAGGTTGCAAACTGAATATAATTTTTTTCTGCATCTAGCTCTGAAAAAATGTTTGGCCTTCTAGCAGTGTGTGGGACTTGTTCTATTAGTCCATCTATACTGACCTCCATCAGGTTGCAAACTGAATATATTTTTTTCTGCATCTACCTCTGAAAAAATATTGGGCTTCTAGCTGTGTGTGGGACTTGTTCTATTAATGCATCTATACAGACCTACATCAGGTTGCAAACTGAATATAATTTTTTTCTGCATCTACCTCTGAAAAAATATTTGGCCTTCTAGCTGTGTGTGGGACTTGTTCTATTAGTCCATCTATACTGACCTCCATCAGGTTGCAAATTGAATATAATATTTTTCTGCATCTGGCTCTGAAAAAATGTTTGGCCTTCTAGCAGTGTGTGGGACTTGTTCTATTAGTCCATCTATACTGACCTCCATCAGGTTGCAAACTGAATATATTTTTTTCTGCATCTACCTCTGAAAAAATATTGGGCTTCTAGCTGTGTGTGGGACTTGTTCTATTAATCCATCTATACAGACCTCCATCAGGTTGCAAACTGAATATATTTTTTTCTGCATCTACCTCTGAAAAAATATTGGGCTTCTAGCTGTGTGTGGGACTTGTTCTATTAATCCATCTATACAGACCTCCATCAGGTTGCAAACTGAATATATTTTTTTCTGCATCTACCTCTGAAAAAATATTGGGCTTCTAGCTGTGTGTGGGACTTGTTCTATTAATGCATCTATACAGACCTACATCAGGTTGCAAACTGAATATAATTTTTTTCTGCATCTACCTCTGAAAAAATATTTGGCCTTCTAGCTGTGTGTGGGACTTGTTCTATTAGTCCATCTATACTGACCTCCATCAGGTTGCAAATTGAATATAATATTTTTCTGCATCTGGCTCTGAAAAAATGTTTGGCCTTCTAGCAGTGTGTGGGACTTGTTCTATTAGTCCATCTATACTGACCTCCATCAGGTTGCAAACTGAATATATTTTTTTCTGCATCTACCTCTGAAAAAATATTGGGCTTCTAGCTGTGTGTGGGACTTGTTCTATTAATCCATCTATACAGACCTCCATCAGGTTGCAAACTGAATATATTTTTTTCTGCATCTACCTCTGAAAAAATATTGGGCTTCTAGCTGTGTGTGGGACTTGTTCTATTAATCCATCTATACAGACCTCCATCAGGTTGCAAACTGAATATATTTTTTTCTGCATCTACCTCTGAAAAAATATTGGGCTTCTAGCTGTGTGTGGGACTTGTTCTATTAATCCATCTATACAGACCTCCATCAGGTTGCAAACAGAATATAATTTTTTACTGCATCTACCTCTGAAAAAATATTTGGGCTTCTAGCTGTGTGTGGGACTTGTTCTATTAGTCCATCTATACTGACCTCCATAAGGTTGCAAACTGAATATAATTTTTTTCTGCATCTACCTCTGAAAAAATATTTGGCCTTCTAGCTGTGTGCTGGGACTTGTTCTATTAGTCCATCTATACTGACCTCCATCAGGTTGCAAATTGAATATAATATTTTTCTGCATCTAGCTCTGAAAAAATGTTTGGCCTTCTAGCAGTGTGTGGGACTTGTTCTATTAGTCCATCTATACTGACCTCCATAAGGTTGCAAACTGAATATAATTTTTTTCTGCATCTACCTCTGAAAAAATATTTGGCCTTCTAGCTGTGTGTGGGACTTGTTCTATTAGTCCATCTATACTGACCTCCATCAGGTTGCAAATTGAATATAAAATTTTTCTGCATCTAGCTCTGAAAAAATGTTTGGCCTTCTAGCAGTGTGTGGGACTTGTTCTATTAATCCATCTATACAGACCTCCATCAGGTTGCAACCTGAATATATTTTTTTCTGCATCTACCTCTGAAAAAATATTGGGCTTCTAGCTGTGTGTGGGACTTGTTCTATTAATCCATCTATACAGACCTCCATCAGGTTGCAAACTGAATATATTTTTTTCTGCATCTACCTCTGAAAAAATATTGGGCTTCTAGCTGTGTGTGGGACTTGTTCTATTAATGCATCTATACAGACCTACATCAGGTTGCAAACTGAATATAATTTTTTTCTGCATCTACCTCTGAAAAAATATTTGGGCTTCTAGCTGTGTGTGGGACTTGTTCTATTAGTCCATCTATACTGACCTCCATAAGGTTGCAAACTGAATATAATTTTTTTCTGCATCTAGCTCTGAAAAAATGTTTGGCCTTCTAGCAGTGTGTGGGACTTGTTCTATTAGTCCATCTATACTGACCTCCATCAGGTTGCAAACTGAATATATTTTTTTCTGCATCTACCTCTGAAAAAATATTGGGCTTCTAGCTGTGTGTGGGACTTGTTCTATTAATGCATCTATACAGACCTACATCAGGTTGGAAACTGAATATAATTTTTTTCTGCATCTACCTCTGAAAAAATATTTGGCCTTCTAGCTGTGTGTGGGACTTGTTCTATTAGTCCATCTATACTGACCTCCATCAGGTTGCAAATTGAATATAATATTTTTCTGCATCTAGCTCTGAAAAAATGTTTGGCCTTCTAGCAGTGTGTGGGACTTGTTCTATTAGTCCATCTATACTGACCTCCATCAGGTTGCAAACTGAATATATTTTTTTCTGCATCTACCTCTGAAAAAATATTGGGCTTCTAGCTGTGTGTGGGACTTGTTCTATTAATCCATCTATACAGACCTCCATCAGGTTGCAAACTGAATATATTTTTTTCTGCATCTACCTCTGAAAAAATATTGGGCTTCTAGCTGTGTGTGGGACTTGTTCTATTAATCCATCTATACAGACCTCCATCAGGTTGCAAACTGAATATATTTTTTTCTGCATCTACCTCTGAAAAATATTGGGCTTCTAGCTGTGTGTGGGACTTGTTTTATTAGTCCATCTATACTGACCTCCATCAGGTTGCAAACTGAATATATTTTTTTCTGCATCTACCTATGAAAAAATATTGGTCTTCTAGATGTGTGTGGGACTTGTTCTATTAATCCATCTATACAGACCTCCATCAGGTTGCAAACTGAATATATTTTTTTCTGCATCTACCTCTGAAAAAATATTGGGCTTCTAGCTGTGTGTGGGACTTGTTCTATTAATCCATCTATACAGACCTCCATCAGGTTGCAAACTGAATATATTTTTTTCTGCATCTACCTCTGAAAATATATTGGGCTTCTAGCTGTGTGTGGGACTTGTTCTATTAATGCATCTATACAGACCTACATCAGGTTGCAAACTGAATATAATTTTTTACTGCATCTACCTCTGAAAAAATATTTGGGCTTCTAGCTGTGTGTGGGACTTGTTCTATTAGTCCATCTATACTGACCTCCATAAGGTTGCAAACTGAATATAATTTTTTTCTGCATCTACCTCTGAAAAAATATTTGGCCTTCTAGCTGTGTGTGGGACTTGTTCTATTAGTCCATCTATACTGACCTCCATCAGGTTGCAAATTGAATATAATATTTTTCTGCATCTAGCTCTGAAAAAATGTTTGGCCTTCTAGCAGTGTGTGGGACTTGTTCTATTAATCCATCTATACAGACCTCCATCAGGTTGCAAACTGAATATATTTTTTTCTGCATCTACCTCTGAAAAAATATTGGGCTTCTAGCTGTGTGTGGGACTTGTTCTATTAATCCATCTATACAGACCTCCATCAGGTTGCAAACTGAATATATTTTTTTCTGCATCTACCTCTGAAAAAATATTGGGCTTCTAGCTGTGTGTGGGACTTGTTCTATTAATGCATCTATACAGACCTACATCAGGTTGCAAACTGAATATAATTTTTTTCTGCATCTACCTCTGAAAAAATATTTGGGCTTCTAGCTGTGTGTGGGACTTGTTCTATTAGTCCATCTATACTGACCTCCATAAGGTTGCAAACTGAATATAATTTTTTTCTGCATCCAGCTCTGAAAAAATGTTTGGCCTTCTAGCAGTGTGTGGGACTTGTTCTATTAGTCCATCTATACTGACCTCCATCAGGTTGCAAACTGAATATATTTTTTTCTGCATCTACCTCTGAAAAAATATTGGGCTTCTAGCTGTGTGTGGGACTTGTTCTATTAATGCATCTATACAAACCTACATCAGGTTGCAAACTGAATATAATTTTTTTCTGCATCTACCTCTGAAAAAATATTTGGCCTTCTAGCTGTGTGTGGGACTTGTTCTATTAGTCCATCTATACTGACCTCCATCAGGTTGCAAATTGAATATAATATTTTTCTGCATCTAGCTCTGAAAAAATGTTTGGCCTTCTAGCAGTGTGTGGGACTTGTTCTATTAGTCCATCTATACTGACCTCCATCAGGTTGCAAACTGAATATATTTTTTTCTGCATCTACCTCTGAAAAAATATTGGGCTTCTAGCTGTGTGTGGGACTTGTTCTATTAATCCATCTATACAGACCTCCATCAGGTTGCAAACTGAATATATTTTTTTCTGCATCTACCTCTGAAAATATATTGGGCTTCTAGCTGTGTGTGGGACTTGTTCTATTAATGCATCTATACAGACCTACATCAGGTTGCAAACTGAATATAATTTTTTACTGCATCTACCTCTGAAAAAATATTTGGGCTTCTAGCTGTGTGTGGGACTTGTTCTATTAGTCCATCTATACTGACCTCCATAAGGTTGCAAACTGAATATAATTTTTTTCTGCATCTACCTCTGAAAAAATATTTGGCCTTCTAGCTGTGTGTGGGACTTGTTCTATTAGTCCATCTATACTGACCTCCATCAGGTTGCAAATTGAATATAATATTTTTCTGCATCTAGCTCTGAAAAAATGTTTGGCCTTCTAGCAGTGTGTGGGACTTGTTCTATTAATCCATCTATACAGACCTCCATCAGGTTGCAACCTGAATATATTTTTTTCTGCATCTACCTCTGAAAAAATATTGGGCTTCTAGCTGTGTGTGGGACTTGTTCTATTAATCCATCTATACAGACCTCCATCAGGTTGCAAACTGAATATATTTTTTTCTGCATCTACCTCTGAAAAAATATTGGGCTTCTAGCTGTGTGTGGGACTTGTTCTATTAATGCATCTATACAGACCTACATCAGGTTGCAAACTGAATATAATTTTTTTCTGCATCTACCTCTGAAAAAATATTTGGGCTTCTAGCTGTGTGTGGGACTTGTTCTATTAGTCCATCTATACTGACCTCCATAAGGTTGCAAACTGAATATAATTTTTTTCTGCATCTAGCTCTGAAAAAATGTTTGGCCTTCTAGCAGTGTGTGGGACTTGTTCTATTAGTCCATCTATACTGACCTCCATCAGGTTGCAAACTGAATATATTTTTTTCTGCATCTACCTCTGAAAAAATATTGGGCTTCTAGCTGTGTGTGGGACTTGTTCTATTAATGCATCTATACAGACCTACATCAGGTTGCAAACTGAATATAATTTTTTTCTGCATCTACCTCTGAAAAAATATTTGGCCTTCTAGCTGTGTGTGGGACTTGTTCTATTAGTCCATCTATACTGACCTCCATCAGGTTGCAAATTGAATATAATATTTTTCTGCATCTAGCTCTGAAAAAATGTTTGGCCTTCTAGCAGTGTGTGGGACTTGTTCTATTAGTCCATCTATACTGACCTCCATCAGGTTGCAAACTGAATATATTTTTTTCTGCATCTACCTCTGAAAAAATATTGGGCTTCTAGCTGTGTGTGGGACTTGTTCTATTAATCCATCTATACAGACCTCCATCAGGTTGCAAACTGAATATATTTTTTTCTGCATCTACCTCTGAAAAAATATTGGGCTTCTAGCTGTGTGTGGGACTTGTTCTATTAATCCATCTATACAGACCTCCATCAGGTTGCAAACTGAATATATTTTTTTCTGCATCTACCTCTGAAAAAATATTGGGCTTCTAGCTGTGTGTGGGACTTGTTCTATTAATCCATCTATACAGACCTCCATCAGGTTGCAAACTGAATATATTTTTTTCTGCATCTACCTCTGAAAAAATATTGGGCTTCTAGCTGTGTGTGGGACTTGTTCTATTAATCCATCTATACAGACCTCCATCAGGTTGCAAACAGAATATAATTTTTTACTGCATCTACCTCTGAAAAAATATTTGGGCTTCTAGCTGTGTGTGGGACTTGTTCTATTAGTCCATCTATACTGACCTCCATAAGGTTGCAAACTGAATATAATTTTTTTCTGCATCTACCTCTGAAAAAATATTTGGCCTTCTAGCTGTGTGCTGGGACTTGTTCTATTAGTCCATCTATACTGACCTCCATCAGGTTGCAAATTGAATATAATATTTTTCTGCATCTAGCTCTGAAAAAATGTTTGGCCTTCTAGCAGTGTGTGGGACTTGTTCTATTAGTCCATCTATACTGACCTCCATCAGGTTGCAAACTGAATATATTTTTTTCTGCATCTACCTCTGAAAAAATATTTGGGCTCCTAGCTGTGTGTGGGACTTGTTCTATTAGTCCATCTATACTGACCTCCATAAGGTTGCAAACTTAATATAATTTTTTTCTGCATCTACCTCTGAAAAAATATTTGGCCTTCTAGCTGTGTGTGGGACTTGTTCTATTAGTCCATCTATACTGACCTCCATCAGGTTGCAAATTGAATATAATATTTTTCTGCATCTAGCTCTGAAAAAATGTTTGGCCTTCTAGCAGTGTGTGGGACTTGTTCTATTAGTCCATCTATACTGACCTCCATCAGGTTGCAAACTGAATATATTTTTTTCTGCATCTACCTCTGAAAAAATATTTGGGCTCCTAGCTGTGTGTGGGACTTGTTCTATTAGTCCATCTATACTGACCTCCATAAGGTTGCAAACTTAATATAATTTTTTTCTGCATCTACCTCTGAAAAAATATTTGGCCTTCTAGCTGTGTGTGGGACTTGTTCTATTAGTCCATCTATACTGACCTCCATCAAGTTGCAAATTGAATATAATATTTTTCTGCATCTACCTCTGAAAAAATATTTGGCCTTCTAGCTGTGTGTGGGACTTGTTCTATTAGTCCATCTATACTGACCTCCATCAGGTTGCAAATTGAATATAATATTTTTCTGCATCTAGCTCTGAAAAAATGTTTGGCCTTCTAGCAGTGTGTGGGACTTGTTCTATTAGTCCATCTATACTGATCTCCATCAGGTTGCAAACTGAATATATTTTTTTCTGCATCTACCTCTGAAAAAATATTGGGCTTCTAGCACTGTGTGGGACTTGTTCTATTAATCCATCTATACAGACCTCCATCAGGTTGCAAACTGAATATATTTTTTTCTGCATCTACCTCTGAAAAAATATTGGGCTTCTAGCTGTGTGTGGGACTTGTTCTATTAATCCATCTATACAGACCTCCATCAGGTTGCAAACTGAATATATTTTTTTCTGCATCTACCTCTGAAAAAATATTGGGCTTCTAGCTGTGTGTGGGACTTGTTCTATTAATCCATCTATACAGACCTCCATCAGGTTGCAAACTGAATATATTTTTTTCTGCATCTACCTCTGAAAAAATATTGGGCTTCTAGCTGTGTGTGGGACTTGTTCTATTAATCCATCTATACAGACCTCCATCAGGTTGCAAACAGAATATAATTTTTTACTGCATCTACCTCTGAAAAAATATTTGGGCTTCTAGCTGTGTGTGGGACTTGTTCTATTAGTCCATCTATACTGACCTCCATAAGGTTGCAAACTGAATATAATTTTTTTCTGCATCTACCTCTGAAAAAATATTTGGCCTTCTAGCTGTGTGTTGGGACTTGTTCTATTAGTCCATCTATACTGACCTCCATCAGGTTGCAAATTGAATATAATATTTTTCTGCATCTAGCTCTGAAAAAATGTTTGGCCTTCTAGCAGTGTGTGGGACTTGTTCTATTAGTCCATCTATACTGACCTCCATCAGGTTGCAAACTGAATATATTTTTTTCTGCATCTACCTCTGAAAAAATATTTGGGCTCCTAGCTGTGTGTGGGACTTGTTCTATTAGTCCATCTATACTGACCTCCATAAGGTTGCAAACTTAATATAATTTTTTTCTGCATCTACCTCTGAAAAAATATTTGGCCTTCTAGCTGTGTGTGGGACTTGTTCTATTAGTCCATCTATACTGACCTCCATCAGGTTGCAAATTGAATATAATATTTTTCTGCATCTAGCTCTGAAAAAATGTTTGGCCTTCTAGCAGTGTGTGGGACTTGATCTATTAGTCCATCTATACTGACCTCCATCAGGTTGCAAACTGAATATATTTTTTTCTGCATCTACCTCTGAAAAAATATTTGGGCTCCTAGCTGTGTGTGGGACTTGTTCTATTAGTCCATCTATACTGACCTCCATAAGGTTGCAAACTTAATATAATTTTTATCTGCATCTACCTCTGAAAAAATATTTGGCCTTCTAGCTGTGTGTGGGACTTGTTCTATTAGTCCATCTATACTGACCTCCATCAGGTTGCAAATTGAATATAATATTTTTCTGCATCTACCTCTGAAAAAATATTTGGCCTTCTAGCTGTGTGTGGGACTTGTTCTATTAGTCCATCTATACTGACCTCCATCAGGTTGCAAATTGAATATAATATTTTTCTGCATCTAGCTCTGAAAAAATGTTTGGCCTTCTAGCAGTGTGTGGGACTTGTTCTATTAGTCCATCTATACTGATCTCCATCAGGTTGCAAACTGAATATATTTTTTTCTGCATCTACCTCTGAAAAAATATTGGGCTTCTAGCTCTGTGTGGGACTTGTTCTATTAATCCATCTATACAGACCTCCATCAGGTTGCAAACTGAATATATTTTTTTCTGCATCTACCTCTGAAAAAATATTGGGCTTCTAGCTGTGTGTGGGACTTGTTCTATTAATCCATCTATACAGACCTCCATCAGGTTGCAAACTGAATATATTTTTTTCTGCATCTACCTCTGAAAAAATATTGGGCTTCTAGCTGTGTGTGGGACTTGTTCTATTAATCCATCTATACAGACCTCCATCAGGTTGCAAACTGAATATAATTTTTTTCTGCATCTACCTCTGAAAAAATATTTGGGCTTCTAGCTGTGTGTGGGACTTGTTCTATTAGTCCATCTATACTGACCTCCATAAGGTTGCAAACTGAATATAATTTTTTTCTGCATCTACCTCTGAAAAAATATTTGGCCTTCTAGCTGTGTGTGGGACTTGTTCTATTAGTCCATCTATACTGACCTCCATCAGGTTGCAAATTGAATATAATATTTTTCTTCATCTAGCTCTGAAAAAATGTTTGGCCTTCTAGCAGTGTGTGGGACTTGTTCTATTAGTCCATCTATACTGACCTCCATCAGGTTGCAAACTGAATATATTTTTTTCTGCATCTACCTCTGAAAAAATAATGGGCTTCTAGCTGTGTGTGGGACTTGTTCTATTAATCCATCTATACAGACCTCCATCAGGTTGCAAACTGAATATATTTTTTTCTGCATCTACCTCTGAAAAAATATTGGGCTTCTAGCTGTGTGTGGGACTTGTTCTATTAATCCATCTATACAGACCTCCATCAGGTTGCAAACTGAATATATTTTTTTCTGCATCTACCTCTGAAAAAATATTGGGCTTCTAGCTGTGTGTGGGACTTGTTCTATTAATCCATCTATACAGACCTCCATCAGGTTGCAATCTGAATATAATTTTTTTCTGCATCTACCTCTGAAAAAATATTTGGGCTTCTAGCTGTGTGTGGGACTTGTTCTATTAGTCCATCTATACTGACCTCCATAAGGTTGCAAACTGAATATAATTTTTTTCTGCATCTAGCACTGAAAAAATATTTGGCCTTCTAGCTGTGTGTGGGACTTGTTCTATTAGTCATCTATACTGACCTCCATCAGGTTGCAAATTCAAAATAATTTTTTTGTCTGCATCTACCTCTGAAAAAATATTTGGCCTTCTAGCAGTGTGTGGGACTTGTTCTATTAGTCCATCTATACTGACCTCCATCAGGTTGCAAACTGAATATAATTTTTTTCTGCATCTAACTCTGAAAAAATATTTGGCCTTCTAGCAGTGTGTGGGTCTCATTGTATTAGGCCATCTATACCAAGCTCCACAAGCTTTTCAATTAATAATAATTTTTCTGCATCTAGCCCTGAAAATAATTTTTCTTCCCAATAGTGGTAGCAATAGAAATATGGGGCGCGCTCCTGGCTTACAAAAATATACGCTTCATAACAAAAAACACCAGCTTAGCACACTGCATTAATAAGATGGCATCATCGTCTCTCCCAGTGCTAGGCCTACTACCCAGGCTAGCATTCCTTTGCCTAAAACACAATGTATGGGTCCGCGCTAGCCACTATGCTGAGGGGTCTAAAGCTGCTGCTAACGCTTTATAACAATTCAATTGGCAGATTTTCACAGAGCTCTTCCACAATGCCCACCCATCGGGACAACAGTTGCCCACCTTCCCTATGGGATCTAGTGGCGAATAGTTGATGCCATTAATCAGAGCGTCAGTTGCCCCGTCGACGTGGCAAGCATACGGTAAGGCATGGGAAGAGTGGACACGACTAGTAGCAGGCAGACGGGTTGACCAATGTGAACAAGCCAGATCACAAGTCACCATAGAATTTCTCCACCAGCTAATGATGAGGGGCATATCAGGGGCGTCAGTGCAGCGGTGTCTGATCGGAGTAGCATTTCACTTCCAACTACTGAATTGGGGAGATGTGACAAAGATTCATCATCAGACAATCCATAAAAGGGTGGAAAAGGGGTCAGCCAAGTCAGGAGTGTAGACGTCCCGTCCCGTGTCACTAAAACTGATTTCTCACATCATATCCCTAACACCATTTACATGACACTCACAATTTGAAGCAACACTACTGTCTACTGCATTTGTGATCGCCTTCTTCGGGGCGCTATGCATAAGCGAATTAGTCCCTCAATCCAAAATTAGCACCAGTGGAGGCTTATTACACCAGGACGTAGTCATAGGCAATAATGCAATACGTCTACGCATACACAAATCGAAAATGGTTCCAGTGGGCAGGGGCACTTGGGTACTTCTACAACCCACAAACGGTACACTGAGTCGGGTAACAATAGTAAAACCATATCTAACCATCAGATCGCAAAGTAATTTGTTCCTATCACACATTGATGGGACGCCATTATCAAGATACCAGTTCCAAGCTATATTTAATAAATGCATAACTTTGGCAGGGAACCACCCCAAAGATTACGGGACACACTCATTCCGCATAGGCACGGCCACAGAAGCAGCAAGAGCAGGACTGTCAGAAACGGAAGTTCAGAGGATAGAGAGATGGTGATCCACGTGTTTGGCAAGATACATAAGACCGGACTTGTTATCCTAACGTGGTTTGTTTCTTTTACAGGTGACGCTAAGCCAACAGTGTGGGTGATAGGCCACTCGTATATATATTGGGCAGATTAAAGGGCGAAAGTCCGCCCAGGCGGGAGGAAATTAGAGTTTCATAACATATATTTCAACTGGAGAGGTATTAGAGGCCTGCTATGGCCACAGGTACTAATGGAGGTAATCAAGGTAGGGAGAGAGGCAAGATGTCTGGTCATCTTAGTTATACAGGCCGGGGGAAACAACCTAGGTCATCACAAGAGCGCATAACTAATGGCAATAATGAAACTAGACACTGAGCGCTTCAGAGAATTTTTCACAAAACTAGCTATAGTATGGTCAGAGATTGTGCCGATAGCGGTATGGCAAGGTGCGCGAGACATCACGGCCATCGAACGGACAAGGCGGGTAATAAATATTCGGATGGCAAAATTTAGAAGAGACAGAGGCGGTGTAGTGGTACGACACCGACAACTGGAAGGAGATAAAGCAGGCCTCATACGGCCCGACGGTGTTCACTTAATGGATATTGGACTGGACATATTCCTGTCAGGACTCCAGGACGGAGTGGAACAAGCGTTAAGAGTGATGGGTGGGGGTCAGAGTCCTGCATACGAGTACGCAGGATCCTCCGTGGCCTGGAAATAGAAAGGACATGTTGGAGAGTTACACTTGTTGGCCAAATTGCCGGAGTGGAGACCCAGGGCATGCTGCAACAAGCTGAATTATTTTAGAAATAAAATGTCTTTCTAATGGAATGAGTATAAAGAGTTAATAAAGCTGTGACCGATCCTCACCCATCCAGTTGTAAGAGTTACATTATTGTATTGTCAAGGAAAGGGGGGCGGTAGGGGGGCTGAGCGTCTGGGTTTGGTTGGGGGTCCCCACAGTCTGCCTAGGCTAGATGCATTTAAAAATTCTTATTAGATACACAGGCGGTGCAGCTTGCTTTGCAGCTGGGCTACTACGCCCAAAGTATTGCCTAGGCTAGATGCAGTTAAAAATTCTACGCTGACTAGCAGACACTGAAGATTTGGAGCAGACCTCTGAGTAAACAGCTCTTCAGACTCAATCATCTGTGTTACCCCAAGCCATAGTGTATGTAGTTTCTTACAGTTAAAAGGGGGGGGGGAGCGACCCAACCCACCTGGAATTGACGATGCCAACGTCACGTAAGACACAGCAAGGGGACTCCAAAAAGAGTTTCCATTTTTTCCCAAAATTGTGGCACAGACACCACTTAACCCTAGAACGCATACCTGGGGCCTCGCAGTCCCGCCCTGTTAATTGTTTTCTATTTTCTGCAAGATTACTTTAGTTAGAATTTTGAAACTCTAGGTATTCTTCATGTATATAGTTGTTTGTCATTTGAGTTTGAGTTTTTCAATGTTATTTGCACACGGGCCTAAAAGGCCCCAGGTATATGAAAGTGTAGATTTTTATGGTCATGCGTTCTAGGGTTAAGTGGCATCAATTGCCCCACAGTTGCTTAAAACGGTTGGTGAGGTGATATTACCAAATCCTCAAGCTTTTAGCCTCCCAAGGACACACAGGATTAGAAAAGTCCTTGCGAATCCATGATTTGTTCATCTTTATGAACGTGAGTCTGTCTACATTCTCAGGGGACAGCCGCGTGCGCTTATCTGTCAGCACACCATCAGCAGCGCTGAACACACGTTCAGAGAAAACACTGGCTGCAGGGTATGACAAGATCTCCAAGGCGTGAGTGGCGAGCTCCGGCCATTTTTCCAGATTGGAATACCAAAATGAGCAAGGGTCCAGTGACACAGTCATGGGTTCGATGTTCACTTGGAGATACTCCTGCACCATCCTCTCTAGGCATTGACTATGTGTCAGACTTCTTGTTTCCTATGGCCTTGCAAAGGATGGTCTAAAAAAGTGGTGAAACGATTTCACAAAATTGCTGTTACCAGCAGATACTGTGTTACTGTTACGGTTTGAGTGATGAAGACTCGACAGTCCCGCGGTTGGCAAGTTAGAACTGTGAGATTCACTTCGTGCACCACTGGTGTTTTGTGGAAAAGCACATGTAAGATTCTGCAACAGCGTCTGCAGATACTCCTGCATGCGTCAATCCCTTTTTATGGCAGGAATTATTTCGGCAAATTTACTTTTGTACCGGGGATCTAAGAGTGTGGCAACCCAGTAGTCGAGATTACTTCGAATTCTGACAATCTGAGGGTCATGTTGCAGGTAGTGCAGCAAGAAGGCACTCATGAGTCTTGCGCATCCAGGAGGACCAAGTCCTTGTTGTGTTGGTAGCGAGGTAAGAATCATGCTTCTTTCCTCTGCCCTCTCCCCCCAACCTCGCACAACAGAAATGTGATCAAGGTCTCCCTCATCTGATGAGTCTTCCATGCCCATCGCCAGTTCATCCTCCAATTCTTCCTCGGCTCCTGCACCTTCCTCAACAGTTTGGCTGCTACCATGCGCCCTGTTTAATCCCTCTCCCCCACCCTCCCATGCCTGCCTCCTTGGTGCTGCCAACCGTCTAGACCTTGGAGATGTTATCCCTTCCGCATACGACTCCTCCTCTACTTCCTCCACCTCCTCTTGTCCGACCACCTGACTCTGAATTCTGTTTAATGTGTGCTCCAGCATGTAAATCACCGGAATAGTTATGCTGATAATGGCATCGTCGTCAGCACTAAACATCTTCGTCGCCATTTCAAAACTGTGCAGAAAGGTGTGTGGCGCCCCTGAGGGTGCAGTCACCACAGAGTTACTGCATCTCACCCAGAGGTGTGGTATCTCACCCTCAGGTAAGGAAGGCGTATGGCTCGGGACCCTAACACCTGCATCCAACACATACCCGCAGTGGGGTTAGGGCGAGATTGCTCCTAAGGGAGAGCACAGTCCCAGGTCCCTAGCTGGTGGGAGGATCCTATGTAGTGGGTGCTTAGGGGAGCAGCTTAGGGGAGCACATGACAGGGAGAGTATAAATAGGAAGCCATCTTAGAAAGAGCAAGCCAGTTAGAGGAGGAAAAGTGACAGGAGCAGAGGCTCGGCATGAGCTCTGCTCCGGAGGCGGGCCTAGCCTGGGAGGCCCAGGACTGAAGGAGAGAAGAGAGGAGTGGGAGCAGGAAGGCTCCAGGAACCGAAGGGACCCTAGGGCTATGGGCCGTGCAGAAGGCCACCTGTACTACCGCTGCTACCAGGAGGTAGAGGGGTCAGGCCAGATAAGGGGAACCGGTCCCTCAACTAGAGGAGAAACAGCAAGGCTCAACTAGAAACCGGAGGCTGCAGCATTTCATGTACTGCAGGCAAAAGTCCACACCAGTCTCACTAAGAAGGTAGCCACATAGGACCCAGGGGACGGAACACAAATCGCCCGCCAAGGCCCGAGGATACCGGATAGAAGTGTCACTGGGTGTGAGGTGCAGGGAGAAGGCCAGAGAAAGGACACACAGAAGGGGGTCCTGCTAAGTACTCCGGAGCTATCTGGGGGTGGACTGAGCCCCTCACTGAGTACGCACAGCACGACGGGTGAGATAGCTCTGGTACCTGTAATCTGGACTGCAACAACTGTGAGTAAAGATCTTGGGACTGCATCACACGGACTCTGTGTTCATTACTGACTCCCTGCACTACAACCACCATCATCCACCCACACTGCCCTGAAGCTACACTCTTCCTGTGGTGAGTAATAATACCATTGCAGCAAAACCACCAGCTTCAGAGGACTGTTCCGCAGCGGCGGCCCCTTTGGCCGCACTCCACAGGTGGCGTAGTCGGACATTATAAAATCCATATATACAAATTACCGTTGGATTGACCGCCCTGGGTCAAGGACCGGGTCACCGCCACAGTGACTACAACCCCCAGCGTCTACCGGCCTGGCTCCGGGTACCCCACGGCGCAGGGGGCGCGTCAACTTCATAGTTCCCTGATCTGAGACCACTCCTGCTGTGTGATTTGCCCCACCTCTGGATCTCGTTGGCCCAGGCTATACGTCAGAAACTATTGCACCAGGGCTTGTCGGTGCTGCCACAGTCGCTGCAACATGTGCAGAGTTGAATTCCACCGTGTCGGCACATCGCATTTCAGCTGGTGAACTGGCAGGCCCAAAGACTTCTGTAGAGATGGAAGTCGTTGAGCTGCGGGATGCGAACGGCGGAAGTGAGCACACAGCGACCGTGCCCTCTGCAGAAGGCCATCTAGTCCGGGATAGTGGGCTAAAAATTTATGGACAACCAGGTTCAACACGTGAGCCATACAAGGCACGTGTGTAACATTGCCCCGGCGAAGGGCCGCACCCAGGTTTGCAGCATTGTCGCACACGGCCTTCCCTGGTTGCAGGTCCAGTGGAGACAACCATTCATGAAACTGGGTCTCCAGAGCTGACCACAAGTCCTCAGCTGTGTGACTCACATTTCCCAGACATTTCAAAGGAAACACTGATGCCGTTGAGCCCTGCTGCCAGCATAGTAAGGAGGTGCGCAGTTAGAAAGCAGGTGGCATTACCAGACAGGCTTTGGGTGCAGGTGGAGGACCGAGAGGAGGTTGAGGAGGCAGAAGCAGTGGAGGAACTTCTAGATAAAGAGGAATGACGTACAACTCGCGGGGACGGCAAGACTTGGACAGCAGCCCCTTGTCCTGCTGTCACCATAGTTACCCAGTGCCCTGTCAGCGACATGTAACGCTCCTGTCCATGCCTACTCGTCCAAGTGTCTGTGGTGAAATGCACCCTGTCACACACAGAGTTTCTCAAAGAAGCGGTGATGTTGTGTGCGACATGCTGGTGGAGCGCAGGCACACCTTTCTTTGAGAAGTAGTGCCGACTGGGCATCTGGTACTGGGGCACTGCGACGGACATAAGGTCTCAAAAATCCACTGTGTCCTCCAGGCGGAAAGGCAGCATTTCTGTAGCCAACAGCTTGCAGATGGTGAAATTCAACCTCTTAGCTTTCTCATGGCTAGGAGGAAATGGTCTTTTACTTGTCCACATCTGAGGGACCGAGGGCTGGCTGTTGTGCTTTGACGGGGTTGAGTAGGGTGTCCCTGGCAAACTGCCGGTCTGTGAGGAAGATGCAGGCGGACATGTTAGGTTGCCTTGATCCAAAGGTGGTGCTCTCGATGTCAGAGAGCTCTCAACACCAGCAGGTGTTTCTACTTCCCAATGAACTGACGACCTGCCAATCACACTGGCTGTTGCAGGTAAAGAGGTGGCAGGTCTGCGTCCAAAAACATGTGTGACTGCTGTCCCCCCAGTCACAGAGGATGAAGAGGCCGCGGATGCACAAGATGGGGCAGACGGTGGTTGGCCCAGCCTGCTAGGCCGCATTGTAGCACAGTGAGCTTCCCACTGCAACTTATGCTTCATATCCATGTGACGGTACATGCATGAAGTACACAAACTATGGATTTTTTGGCCTCTACTTAGCTTTTGGTGACAAATATTACAGATAACACGAGTTGGGTCATCCTTATCGATCTGAATAAATGCCCAGGCTATGCAAGGCTTAGAGCCCATGCGACCTGAAGAGCCACTACGACTTGTGGTCAGAGGCGGAGTTGTGGTTGAGGATGCAGTTGTTGACGTGCTTCCAGTACTCCGTCTCTGTCCAGGAAGGCGCAACCTAACCTCGTCGTCAATAGCATCTGTGACGCCCCGCTGCGCTTGGTATCACAGATCCTAGAAGAGTGTATTGATGGAATCCTCCACAAGAGGCCCCCATAAACATTCACACATCTCCACCTTCCACCTCAGACCAGCAGAGGGAGCCCGTTAGGGATATAAATAGGGAAGGTGGAGCTAGGCAGTTCAGTTCCTCTGAAGAGTTCCTGCAGTAGAGAAGCCTAAGAGAGGTCAGTCTGCAGTGGAGCTCAGTCTAGTCTAGAGAACTCAGTTAATAGTTCAGCAGTGGAGCACGAGGCTCCTGCTAGCTAGATTCAGGGAGCCCAGATAGAGCTTAAGGTGTGCCGGCGTCATAAGTTCGGTGAAGCACGGCAAGCTGCCGTTAGTGTGTATAGCCTATTGAGGGCCCGAGTAGGCCGAAGGCGAGTGGCGAATTAGTACATAAGGGGCAGAGGAGCTTAACCAGCTCACCCCGAAGCATTTACCGGACACCGGATGCGAGCTTACCGGGATCTCTATGACCCAGTAAGGCATAACCGGAATCCCTGGAGAACTACAAGTCCCAGGATCGCTAAGGTGCTGATACGTAACAGAGCCAGGAGACGCTTAGGCCCCGCATACTGGGAGTGTGAACTTCAAGAGAAGGCCCTACCACAAGGTCAGCCAGCGCAGGACAGAGACAAAGTTAGGCCTAGCTCCAGGCAGGTCAGAAACTTACTGCGCAGAGGCAAGAAACAGGAGGCCCTAAACCCGCTCATTGGGGAGGATCCTGATATGCACCCTTCACCCTACAGTGCTCCAGGATGTGCCTGAATTTCCTCCAGTAAAAGGTACTGAAGTGACTACCGTGTCCGTTTCCGTTCTTGCTCTGAACCAGCTGGGTCTCGCCTGTCCTGCATTCCCCCTGCATACGCTGCCCTGAGACCTAGCTCCACCTGTGGGGAGCTATACCATCGAGCTGCCTTATCACGGGCCTCAGTGGACTGCTGCAGCGCTGGTGCTTCTCACCAGATACCACAGGTGGTGTCACAAACTCTTATAAAATTAACAATTATCCACCCTTTTAAAGAGTGACCCCAGGGTACGGGCCAGGGAGCCAACCACCGCGACATCCCAAAGGCCAGGCAAAGGCCCGGGTGACCTCATCGACTGGCTGACTGTGGGTTGACAGTAAGTGGGATCTCCAACCTTGTCATCATCACCCTGTGTGTTATCACACCCGTCGTCCTCAAAGCCAACCTCTTCCTGCCCTGACCGAAAAGTCAAGTTGTCGCTACAATCAGGTATTTGAGTCTCATCATCGTCTTCATCATTGTCTCCACCAACAGGAGTTACAGTTTGGGAACGAGGGTCTACATTATGCTCACAACCTTCTTCATCTGGTCCTGGATCCGACTTATAAAGATTCTGGGCATCAGTGCAGATCATTTCCTCGTCTGGATTAACAGAAGCTCTGGAGCAGACCTCCGTTTCCCAGGCTATAGTATGAGTAAACAGCTGTGCAGACTCAACCATCTGTGTTACCCCATACTCAGACGGGCAGCTGGAGACTTGGGAGCTGTGAGGAAGCAAGTGCGATTGGGGTGACACCTCTGAGGACTGGAGTATTTGTGATGTTGAAGTTGAGGTGGAGGAGAGCCCACTTGAAGGAGCACTTGATTTCCGCTGAAGCACCTGCTGTTTTTGTGCCTCATCTGGAATTTGCAGCGATGGGCATGTCCATAACAAAGGGATCGTATCACATTGTCCACGAAAAGAAGTCGACATGTTAGTTTGGCTGGAAGATGGTCTTTCTTCTGCAGATGTTATCCCCCCCCCACCGCGGGGGGCTCGACCCACCAGCGGACAGGCACCAGTATTAGGAGAGGGGGGCTGGCCGTCAGGGTCCACCGCGGCTCTGGCACAAACTCGGTGACACGGAGGTGGCACGGGCAGGAACGGACTGGCCGTGTCGGCTTCTCACTTTTTGGATTTTAGAAGGGCATGACATGCCTATATCTGTGTCTCCCCCTCCTTTTACTCCTCCACCTCTTTTATTTTCGCATGACTATATGTACTTGTCACTTTTCCATGTGTTAGTTATGTCTTCTGAGCAGTTTGTCAGCTTTTGGACACCTTTGAAGGTGTTTTCTATGTGTTTCTATGTGTTTTTGTTTGCCTGCCATTGGTTTTAACGGTGTTCGAAGGTGTTCGACGAACAGTTCGATGAACAGTTTGGCGAACACACGGGTGTTCGACGAACCGAACCGAACTCGAACACTACGGGGGTGGCTCAACACTAGCAACACGTTGATGATACTCCGGTGTGGCATGACCTCGGCCTCCCAGGTTTCCTTGGCGATGTCTAGGAAACCTCATGAAGGCCACCCATATAGGAGCTCAAATGGAGAGAAGCCGGTGGAGGCTTGAGGAACTTCTCTGATGGAGAAAAGTAGAAATGGGAGCAGGTAGTCCCAGTCTTTCCCATCCTTTTCAATGACCTTCCTGAGCATTGCCTTTAAGGTCTTGTTGAAACATTCTGCTAGGCCGTCCGTCTGTGGATGATAAACCGAGGTCCGAATCTGAGCTATCTGAAGGACTCTGCAAAGCTCCTTCATCACCTTGCTCATGAAAAGGGTTCCTTGGTCTGTCAGAATCTCTTTTGGCAGACCGGTTCAAGCAAAAATATGGACCAGCTCGCGGGCTATACTTTTACTGGACGAGTTCCTTAGGGGTACTGCTTCGGGGGAAAAGAGTCGCATAGTCCATGATCACCAGGCTATATTAGTGGCCCTGAGCTGATTTAACTAAGGGATTCACTAGGTCCATGGCAATCCTCTCAAAGGGAACCTCTATCAGAGGTAGTGGAACTAAGAGGCTACGAAAGTGGGAAGAGGGAGCGGTTATTTGGCAGGTGAGGCAGGACCAACAATAGTTCTGAATTTCTCGGTAACATCCTGGCAAGTAAAACCTCCTCAGTATCCGCTCCTGAGTTTCTCGACCCCTAGGTGTCCCCACAGAACATGTGAATGGGCCATATCTAGTACCCTCCATCTGTATGACCCCGGCACTAACAGCTGTTCCACTATCTCACTGCTCCTTAGTTTGTCCACCCGATGCAGCAACTCCCCCTGCACTGCAAGCTGGGGGAACCTGGTGTCAGCCCCCGGCTCTTGGGCAGCCCCTTTAAATACAGTAACCAGGTAAAACGCCCCCTTTAAGGTCAAGTCTCGAACTTGAGTAGTCCCAAAGTTCTCTTTGGACATATCTAAATCAGGGAGGTTGGCCTCCTCGGTCACCGTCTCGCCCTCGTTGCCGGCAAGGACGCTCAGTGGGAAGTCATCCACCTGAGACTTCGTCGGGGGTTCTTCTCCACGGACCTGTCTTTTGCTCACAGTACTTAGTCCTGTTCCCTTCCCCCAGAAGTACCAAAATAAAGAAAATTCACGGTCCAGTATGATGGGATGTATCAGATCCTTAACCACCCAGAGCTCGTGGGATTGGGTACCACAGTCTGTTCCCACTGTCACTGAGGCCACGGGATAGTCCTTGGCGTCGCCATGGATTCACCGTATGGCCACAGTTTTGGAAGGGATCAATTGGTGGGGAAGGGTAGCTCGGATTAAGGTCACCAGACTCCCAGAGTCTAACAGTCCAAGCACTTTAACTTCATTAATGGATACGGCACATGCCTGTGGCCCCTCACCGGGACGATAGTCCACAGTGCAGGCTGGGTAAGCATAATAGGAGACCCGTCTGCCCAGCCTGCAGTCTATGGGCTCAGTAGCATATGACACCTGGTGGGTACATGTCCAGGGTTGTGACACCACCAACAGACAATATCCTTAACCCCAGTCCTTGTGGCACCATCAGTGGGAGTGGGACGCCCTCCAGTAGTGGCTCTAGACCCCTTCTGTCATAAACCCCTCCCCCTTTTTGGTATCCCAGTATAGAGAATGACTATATCTGGTTTCCCAATGGATTTCTCAACCACCTGGTACCTCTTTATGAGGTCGATGAAGTCATCTGCGTTCTGGGGATCGCCCTGGGCAACCCAGGTCTGTACTAGTTTATGAAGGGAATGCACAAATCTGTCAATCACCCCCACTAAACCATCTGGGCTGTAGTGGAGGACTCTGGTTTCAACCACTTCAGAACGAGATGCAGTAGGTCAAACATCTGCGAGCAGGGGAGTTTGTCACTGGCATACACCCAGTGATGGACTCGTTGGGCTCTCACCACCATATTCACTCCCAGGCGCGCTAAGATCTCTGTCTTTAGTTTGGCATATTACTTGGCATCCTGCAGTGCCAAGTCGTAATACGCATTTTGGGGTTCATCAGACAAATATGGCACCAGAACCTCTGCCCACTGTTCTGGTTGAAGACTCTCTCGATCAGCCACCCACTCAAAGACAGTCAAAAATGCTTCTACATCATCCCCGGGGGTAATTTCCTGCATGGCCCATCTTACCGCCTTCCTGACGTGGATATCATCAGTCATCCCAGGAGGTGGGGCAGTCGCCCTGTCTTGGATGGCGGCCGCAAGAATCTGTATCTGCTGTTGCGCCTCCTGATGGTGCTGCTGCTGCACCTTTTACTGCAACTGGATCTGCTGAAGCAACAGTTTGGTTGTCTCCTGTTGAGCTTGCTGCTGCTGCAGGATCTGCTGCTGCTGTAACTTCCAGTGTTGCTATAATTGTTGCAGGTGCTGCTGATGTTGCTGCTGCTGGCTCTGGACTAAATGCATAATAAGCTCTTCCATGTTGCCCAACATCTCTGGCTGGCTGAAGGCCTTCACCCAGGACATCCACCAGCAACTGTGGCAGGTAGATGTGTTCCTAGAATCTTGCACGCACTCTCATACCAACTGTGGAAAGCCACTTGCTCTGCTCTCCGGAGGCAGACACAGGACTCAAGGCTTGGGTAAACATCCTGCTGGTTTATTCTGTGGCATAAATTCCAGCAATGTCCCATAAAAATAAACAGTCCCTCTTGGGGTTAATGGGAAAACAAAAGATAAGGTATGACAGAGTCCAATAGTAAGCGAGGCTCTGCCCACTGCAGGTAAAAAGTGAGTCTTCAGCAACACCAGTCCTCCACTGTTGCTTTCTGGTTTCACCCAAACACAGCCTGGAGACTTCACTCTCCAGACAACACACACTCCACAGAAACAATGTTGACTGAGCATTTAAACCTTGCTCAGTCATTCCCTGAGTGGAGGTAGGGGGAATGACTTCCCTCCCATCTCTACATCATTCCCATAAAACCACACCCTTTAAATGAGTTAACCCTTCAGCATACAACATGCTGGCAGAAAGTTTATTGGTTTCAGTTCACACAGGCTAGCAACCAGTGTGACACATACCTCCCCTCATAGATCCTACCAGTGACTCTGTCACACACTGTACATGTAGTTTTAAAAGCTCTAAAAAATGTTTTCCTGTTTTGAAATTCAAATAGTATTTGCCTCTTTTTTGTGCTACATGGTTCTTAAACGTCATTGCAAAGTTATATGTGTTGCAGGCAACCGACCTTTAAGTTATTGGGCAGCCTGCAAATAGTTAAAATACAATATAGATCTTGCAAGTAACCACATTTCATTTGTACAATGTAGGATCTAGTGGGGTCAATTTCCAGACAAACACAGACACATTATAGAATTATAGGTAAAATTTTAAACTCCCCCTTACCATAAACTCTTTGTTTTTTGGAATATAATCACTAACCAAATCCTGTAACCATTTTCACATTTTGGTTATTATAACCCTGGCTCACTATAAAAATAATAGCCTCCTTTTCCTTTGCAGAAAAATAACACATCATACATTATAAAGGAACATAGTGCTTCCTATAATTAATGCCTTAAGTGGAGCATGTTCAATACCATATGTCGCAACTGCAGACCTTGAAATGTAACTTAAAACTAGAATACTATTAGTGTTTGTCTCTTTTCAGAGAAAAAATAAAGCAAATCACAAGATCAAAGTATCCTTGTGCACTCTGTACGACTCAGTTGTTTTTCTGTACCTTGATAAGAAAGCAATGTCACAGCTTTTATGAAATTTGTGGTATAGAAAAAGAAAATACAATATGAATGTTACTTTGCGTTAATGTATCCTTTCTTACAAATGAAACAGACGACCCTATTATAGTTGAGGTAACAAATGAGCTTAGAAACAATAAAGGTATTATTCCATGCATTCATTTATTAAAATTTGTACTTAGTTTTACAGCTCATCAAGACTAAATTATTATAGTTCAGCTGTATAATTGTAACTTTCTGCAAACTTTATCTCCCAACTATATGAATAAAGTTTAAAACTTTCAGAATGAATAACAAAGAACAGCAAATTACGAGGATGGAAGGGAGCACATAGAGCACCTCTTGCTCCATTCTACAGAAATATTAGCACTCTGTGTGCCCCTGTATGGTACCTCTGTGCTGCAGGTTTATCCCAAATGCTCTGTATAAGGGCTCATTCAGAGATTGTCAGCAGGCTTAGCCTGGCCCACAGCAGAACAGGAGAATCCTCTGGTGGGCCATCACCCTTTTATATGAGCAGTACTTGGAACAATATGCTTGAATCACTATGTACAGACAAAGTCGACATCTTATACATTTACTAATCTACCCAGTTCATTGTTATGTCAATTTGTGATTGAGGTTAATGTCACCTTTGCATGTAGCTGAAAAGTGAGGCCCTGGAGATGGTTACTGGTGGGCCCTTGGCACGCGAGTCCGACATTGGCTATGTGTCATCGTGTACATGCAAGCACTGATTGGCTGTAACCATCCCATGGCATCATGCCACGCCAGTCCGACACTGTTTGCCAGTGGTTTTTCTCATACTTAAAAAACTGAACGATTTTCATCGTTTTAGATCAGATTTTCATCAGTATTTGGTCAGTTTGTCAGTTTTTATCATCAGAGTTTTATAAGTTTTTCTCATACACAAAACAAAAAAAAAACAGATGGAGGTTTCTCAAGTTTCTCCTGTGAGTAAATGACACATGGACAGTTTCATCCATGACTCGTATCAAAATCATTAATGCCTCCATGCTTTAGTGTAGACCACCTGGTCTGCAATAATACGACGTATGAACAGCCCCATAGTCAATAATAGGCACGAGTTCCAACCATTACAAACATGAATAAAATTAGTTCCTAAAAAACTGATGTCTGAATAAGACCTAATCAACAGCTTTATAGTACCACATCTGACAGAGCATGCTTCAATTTTCTTAATTCATATACTCATTCATCTATAGTTCTTGCTCCAGCAGGTTCGACTAGATATCCACCTGTATGGGCACATGACAAGATTCATATTCTACAATATAGCCATTGTTGCCTTTGATTTGAAGTTTGTCAATATATATGGGTGAGTCAATAAATATCCGCACTTAGTCTGTAATATGTAT
Organism: Phyllobates terribilis; assembly: GCF_046119375.1. Lineage (NCBI taxonomy): Eukaryota > Metazoa > Chordata > Amphibia > Anura > Dendrobatidae > Phyllobates > Phyllobates terribilis. The sequence continues at coordinate 478,559,643 of NW_027362765.1, read as the reverse complement.
TTAATCAACTTTTTTAAAAGATACATACATCATTTTTCAACATAACCTTTTTAATATTTTGTCCATCTGTCAACAAGCTTTTGTATTTCCTCGTTAACGAATATTTCAGGCAGGGTTACGAGCCACAAATGCACAGCTGTTTTCATCTCTGATGATGATTTGGCACATAATTCACTGTCACTCATTTATGTAACAGAATTAGTTCACATGCATTCTCAATGTGTGTGTGGACAGACATCCGGCATCTTCTTCATGGCTAACACTTGTACAACCTTCCTTGAACTGCTTCATCCATTCATATATACTTCTTTGTGACAGAACACTTTCTTCATACTGTGCACAAAGTCATCGATAAATATCAACACTAAACACTCGGACCACAAAAAAAAAAAATCACTGCATGCTGTTCTCCTTTTGTGAGGCAGCTATTGTCTCTCGTACTGCAGTCAAAAATGAACTGATGTAACATATTTACACCTGCAAAATAGTGACTGGGAGCCAGTGACCTCCTACAGAAGCACTGTTAAGACATTGCAGCCAACAGAAGTGTTAATGTAATCAGACTATAGAAAATTTTTGATACACCCTAGTATAATTAAATATGTTTATTCTGTAACTATGTATGTATGTACTCTTTATGTTGTAAAGTATGTAAATGTAATGTTTGTATGTTATATTAATACTTACAATTTTTATATGTTATATCGTAATGTGCCTGAAGAAGATCCAGAGGAAAAGACTAAAAGTCACATGTTGTACTCAAAAAGCTTTATTAAATAAACAAACAAACTTACTTGGTGGTAAAGCCCTAGAGTGGAGTGGGTGATTATGCAGCAATGTGAATAGTTTATTTATGGGCCCAACATTGCTATTCTGCCAGTCTTCCTATGACTACAGGTGCATCTCACTAAATTAGAATATCATCAAGAAGTTAATTTATTTCAGTTCTTCAATACAAAAAGTGAATCTCATATATTATATAGAGTCATTACAAACAGAGTGATCTATTTCAAGAGTTTATTTCTGGTAATGTTGATGATTATGGCTTACAGACAATGAAATCACAAAAGTCATTATCTCAGTAAATTAGAATAATTAACAAAAAAACACCTGCAAAGGCTTCCGAAGCATTAAAAAAGATCACTTAGTCTGTTTCAGTAGGCTCCACAATCATGGGGAAGACTGCTGACTTGACAGATGTCCAGAAGACAGTCAATGACACACTAAGTAAATGCAAAGTACATTTTGCATTTCATTTGGAAATCAAGGTCCCAGAGTCTGGAGGAAGAGTAGAGAGGCCACAATCCAAGCTGCTTGAGGTCTAGTGTGAAGTTTCCACAATCAGTGATGGTTTGGGGAGCCATGTCATCTGCTGGTGTAGATCCACTGTGTTTTATCAAGACCAAAGTCAGCGCAGCCGTCTACCAGCAAATTTTAGAGCTCTTCATGCTTCCCTCTGTCGACAAGCTTGTTGGAGATGGAAATGTCATTCTCCTGCAGGACTTGGCACCTGTCCACACTGCCAAAAGTACCAATACCTGGTATAAAAACAACAGTATCACTGTGCTTGATTGGCCAGCAAACTCGCCTGACCTTGACCTCACAGAGCATTTATGGGGTATTGTCAAGAGGAAGATGAGAGACACCAGACCCAACAATGCAGACGAGCTGAAGGCTGCTATCAAAGCAACCTGGGCTTCCATAACACCTCAGCAGTGCCACAGGCTGATCGCCTCCATGTCACGCCGCATTGATGCAGTAATTGATGCAAAAGGAGCCCCGACCAAGTATTGAGTGCATTTACTGAACATACATTTCAGTAGGCCAGCATTTCGGATTTTAAAAACATTTTTCAAGCTGTTGTTATAAAGTATTCTAATTTATTGAGATAATGACTTTTGTGTTTTCATTGGCTGTAAGCCATAATCATCAACATTAACACAAATAGATTACTCTGTCTGCAATTACTCTATATAATATATGAGTTTCACTTTTTGTATTGAAGAACTAAAATAAATTAATTTTTGATGATATTCTAATTTAGCGAGATGCATCTGTATGTGATACAGGCCTCTCCTTGTATGCCTATCTGGAGGCACTCAAGGGTGAAGAGCGTGGGGAATACAAAAACATTATGCTCATAAATATTGGAATCAAAAGGTTAATAGGTTTTACTAAACGTTTAGCCCAAATGCTTTGCCAATTTACATGCAATTTTTCCACTTTGCAGTGGTCCTTTATCATTTGCTGTACTAAACAGGGAGAATAGATATGCAAAGATTCTAAAATAGTCTTATTAGATCTTATGGTATCATATTGGTAACTGTTGGAACTATGTACATTATATAAGCACTGTTGTGTGCACACAATAATACCTGGCTTTGTAGGGAACCTGATACCTGAAAAAATGTTATTAACCTGCAATTTAATGGGATTAATCTGCAGGTTAATAGCATTCTGAACATGCCCGGCGCCCGCACCTACAACCCCACTACCATGCATTTCAGTCTCGGCGATGGAGCTTGTGCAGGTTCAGTCACAGCTCTGTGTTTAGAGAGCAGTGGCTGTAATCACATCCTCGGCACTCATGGACAGCCAACCCTAATGCTGATCCTGTCAGTGCTGGGGGTACGTTTACAGCTGCCGCTCTCTATACACAGAGATGCGACTGAACCAGTTTCAGTGCTACCCCATGACTGAAACCCAAATGTTAAAGGAAGGAATAAAGTTAATTTTCTCCTGGCAGCGGGGGTATGTGCGGGCATCGGGCAGGTTCAGAACGATATGTACCTGCAGATTATCCCCATATTTGCAGGTTAATAGCGTTTTTCACTTGACAGGTTACCTTTAATTTAGCATCACTGTAGCTTTTCTATTACAATGCTGAAGGTGAGCCCAGATTGATGTTTATGGTAGCCTGCACAGCTATAAAACATTTCTGGTATTGCATAGTCAGAACAATCCTGCAGCTCTAATATTATAATTTATTGCCTTATAAATTATAATCTTTGCTGCTGCAACTTAAAAAATATCAAGGTAGCATCTGCATTTAGTATAGGGATAGGTGCTAGGTATCATCTGCTTAAAATGATTGTTCATTCTGGTCATATACATCTCTTCCACTGTCCATCACTTGATTGCTTTTTTCCATACACTCATTGACAGATTCATGTTTTTTATGGTGATCTGTACTGAGAAATTTATCAAAGCAAGCAAAATTAACTGATTTAATGTGTCCATTCGCAGTTTATCTGTAACATCTATATGTAAGAGCTACAGGAGCTGTAATTACCACTTCAGAACTCTCCAGTGCTTTGTTTCCATCCATTTCTGGGTGATTCTTGAAGTATGTTTGGGGTCATTGTTCCTGCTGGAAGACCCATGACATAGGATGCAAACCCAGCTTTCTGACACTGGACACTACATTGCAACCCAAAATCCTTTGGGAATCTTCACATTTCATGATGCTTTACACACAGTCAAGGCACCCAGTGCCAGAGGCAGCAAAACAACTCCAAATATCTTTGAGCCTCCACCATATTTGACTGTAAGTACTGTGTTCTTTTATTTGTAGGCCTCATTCCATTTACAATAAACAATTGAAGGATGTGCTTTAACAAAAAGCTATATCTTGGTCTCATCTGTCCACAAGACACTTGCTGGCCCACAAAGTTTCAAACTTTACAGTATTAATACTATGAATACGAAAAAGAAAATGTGATCTTCTCAGATAGATACATTATATTACAGTAGCAATATACAGCTAGGCAAAACATATCTAACTTCTGGCCCTCCAAAAATGCTTAGTGAGCTCATTTAAAGGGTTAAATGAGCATGCTCGCTCATCACTAGTAAATACTCATTCTCTCCTCCATTAGGTTGGTGTGGAGTCCTCCTTTCCTAAGTGCATATTATTGGCTCACCTTTGTCCAATGATGTTGGTACTTTGAGTCAATATACTCATGTTTGGGATAAGACTTGCAGCCATATTACTGGTGCAAATTAGAGATGAGTGAATCGATATGAGGAAAATCAAATTCATCTTAAATTTTATAAAACAATGTAATTATCTCCATTCAAATTTTTTTTTAAGAATTTTCAGCTGGAGAATACAGAGAAATGGTAGCTGGTCAGCCATCAATCTGCTTGATCTATAGAGAGCTGGGAAGATAATTGATATGCTTTGCACCACATGTGGTCAAATGCATTGTGATGCACATCATTGACTATAGTGAAAACATGCCAGTGAAAGCTTGTGCAATTATCCTTCTCATTCACATTTTAGCATATTGGAAAAGAACAGCAAGAGATCAGTTCAACAAGGTGAGATGAGTAGTACGTCAGAACATGATGATTATATAATGTAGTAATTGTGCTTTTTATTATGGCAATATATCCAATTACATAGTAGGGAAGTTATAAGAAAATCAAAATTCTTTCCACTTTGCAATAAGCGTGTAAAAGAAATAGCCTTAGACTTGTTTGAGGAAAAAGTAGGTTTTAGTCCAAAATGCATTGTAATAAATTGGGCGTTTTTTATATTTACTGACTGGATAAACCTTTGTCAGTGGCAGTGATCTGGATACACTGCACTCCTCTCTCCATTACTTGTTATGTCCTCTCTCCATTTGGTGTGAGTACAGTGGCCAAAGCAGCAGCCATGATAGGATTATATATATCACTCTTCATGTAGTTTAGCTGCGCACAACCTGATCAGGTGAGCGCCCAAACCTCCAACTCACCCTCACCTGTTGCCCACGGTGTTATACAGAGAGCACCTCCTGTTTTTTATCTCTCTATAAACAGACAAAGGCAGTATTCAGGCTGCTTTTCCCATTCATAATACAATGACCCTAAACTTAAAAAATATTAAATAACTGAGATTATTGCATGTTCCTATGATACTATATACCAATATGTAAATCTGAAGATATAAAGGGTAGTGATGAGCGAACGTGCTCGGATATCGCATTAACCGAGCACGCTCGGGTGCTTACTGAGCATCTTCAGTGTGCTCAAAAACTATGTACGAGTTACCGCGGCTGTAAGACAGCCACGACGCATGCAAGGATGCCTATTTGTTAAGCAATCCCTGCAAAAGTCGTGGCTGCCTAACAGACGCAAGACATGCAGCTGCGGCAACTCGAACATATTGTACGAGCACACGAAAGATACCCAGTAAGCACCCAATTGTGCTCAGTTAACTCCTTATCCGAGCATATTCGCTCATCACTAATAACAAGCTGAACTCTACTACCTAAAATTACAATCATTAATAGAGATGAGCGTTGTTCGACTTGAACTGTTCGCCAATCTCAAATTCGAGCTGTTTTGGGCGGTGTTCGAGCCGTTCGGCGAACACGAACGATTTGAGAAAACTTCGGCTGTTCGAGGTTATGTTCGATAACTGTTCGTGCACCAAAATCATAACTGGATTTTTTCTCAGTAATGATGAAAATTAATGTTAATACGCAGTTTGAGTGTACAGCGGGGTGGGGGGAGGGGCAGGGGATGGATCTCTGCAGGAATAATGAAGATCTCCATTTTTTTTTCTCTTTCCCGCATTTACAGTGGGGAGGTGCAATCTGTCAGCCTATCAGCAGCGCACACACGGAGCGAAGTGCTTTTTTCACACAAGCAAGGGCATGTGTCATTGGCAGTGTATGTCACATGTCCTTGCCCTATAAGACCAAGCCATTTTCACCGTCGCCACCATTTTCTCACTGCTGTAGCTGCGTGTTAGACGGCACCGCTGTTGCTGTGTGCGCTATACCTTGTTAATTTCAAGCCAATTTTCGCACAAATCTACAGATAGCTTGGGAGTAGGGAATAGTTGTGATTGCAGTCCTTTTAAGGACTAGGTTACAGCATTTCCTACGACTTTTATCAGGCAGGTCTGTGCTCTTAAATAGATAGATTGTGGGAGTAAAGACTAATTGTAATTGCAGTCCTTTTCAGGACTAGGTTACATCAGTTCCTATCAGTTTTTGCCAGGCAGGTCTGTGCCAGTGCTGTGCAAGTTTTTTTCACAGCATTTGGCTGAATCTAGCAAAGCTAATCCTTTTTGGCCTATTGCAGAGTGTGTTAGTCAGTGGAGTAGCCTATCTGTGTTGCAAGATATACCACCTGTGTATAGAATACCAATTTTTTTACTGCACCTAGTGAAGTAAAATCTTTTGGGCATAGCATCATTGTATTAGTCCATCTATACTGACCTCCATCAGGTTGCAAATTGAATATAATTTTTTTCTGCATCTAACTCTGAAAAAATATTTGGGCTTCTAGCAGTGTGTGGGACTTGTTCTATTAGTCTATCTATACTGACCTCCATCAGGTTGCAATCTGAATATAATTTTTTTCTGCATCTAGCTCTTAAAAAATATTTGGCCTTCTAGCAGTGTGTGGGACTTTCTCTATTAGTCCATCTATACTGACCTCCATCAGGTTGCAAACTGAATATATTTTTTTTCTGCATCTACCTCTGAAAAAATATTGGGCTTCTAGCTGTGTGTGGGACTTGTTCTATTAATCCATCTATACAGACCTCCATCAGGTTGCAAACTGAATATAATTTTTTTCTGCATCTACCTCTGAAAAAATATTTGGGCTTCTAGCTGTGTGTGGGACTTGTTCTATTAGTCCATCTATACTGACCTCCATCAGGTTGCAAATTAAAAATAATTTTTATCTGCATCTACCTCTGAAAAAATATTTGGGCTTCTAGCTGTGTGTGGGACTTGTTCTATTAGTCCATCTATACTGACCTCCATCAGGTTGCAAACTGAATATAATTTTTTTCTGCATCTAGCTCTGAAAAAATATTTGGCCTTCTAGCAGTGTGTGGGACTTGTTCTATTAATCCATCTATACAGACCTCCATCAGGTTGCAAACTGAATATAATTTTTTCTGCATCTACCTCTGAAAAAATATTTGGCCTTCTAGCAGTGTGTGGGACTTTCTCTATTAGTCCATCTATACTGACCTCCATCAGGTTGCAAATTAAAAATAATTTTTATCTGCATCCAGCTCTGAAAAAATATTTGGCCTTCTAGCAGTGTGTGGGACTTTCTCTATTAGTCCATCTATACTGACCTCCATCAGGTTGCAAATTCAAAATAATTTTTTGTCTGCATCTAGCTCTGAAAAAATATTTGGCCTTCTAGCAGTGTGTGGGACTTTCTCTGTTACTCCATGTATACTGACCTCCATCAGGTTGCAAATTAAAAATAATTTTTATCTGCATCTAGCTCTGAAAAAATATTTGGCTTTCTAGCTGTGTGTGGGACTTGGTCTATTAGTCCATCTATACTGACCTCCATCAGGTTGCAAATGAAAAATAATTTTTATCTGCATCTAGCTCTGAAAAAATATTTGGCCTTCTAGCAGTGTGTGGGACTCATTGTATTAGTCCATCTATACCAAGCTCCACCAGCTTTTAAATTAATAATAATTTTTAGCTGCATCTAGCCCTGAAAATAATTTTTCTTCCCAATAGTGGTAGCAATAGAAATATGGGGCGCGAGCCTGGCTTACAAAAATATACGCTTCATAACAAAAAACACCAGCCTAGCGCACTGCATTAATAAGATGGCATAATCGTCTCCCCCAGTGCTAGGCCTACTACCCAGGCTAGCATTCCTGTGCCTAAAACACAATGTATGGGTTCGCGCTAGCCACTATGCTGAGGGGTCTAAAGCTGCTGCTAACGCTTTATAACAATTCAATTGGCAGATTTTCACAGAGCTCTTCCACAACGCCCACCCATCGGGCAACAGTTGCCCACCTTCCCTATGGGATCTAGTGGCGAATAGTTGATGCCATTAATCAGAGCGTCAGTTGCCCCGTCGACGTGGCAAGCATATGGTAAGGCATGGGAAGAGTGGACACGACTAGTAGCAGGCAGACGGGTTGACCAATGTGAACAAGCCAGATCACAAGTCACCATAGAATTTCTCCACCAGCTAATTATGAGGGGCATATCAGGGGCGTCAGCGCAGCGGTGTCTGACCGGAGTAGCATTTCACTTCCAACTACTGAATTGGGGAGATGTGACAAAGGTTCATCATCAGACAATCCATAAAAGGGTGGAAAAGGGGTCAGCCAAGTCAGGAGTGTAGACGTCCCGTCCCGTGTCACTAAAACTGATTTCTCACATCATATCCCTAACACCATTAACATGACACTCACAATTTGAAGCAACACTACTGTCTACTGCATTTGTGATCGCCTTCTTCGGGGCGCTATGCATAAGCGAATTAGTCCCTCAATCCAAAATTACCACCAGTGGAGGCTTATTACACCAGGACGTAGTCATAGCCAATAATGCAATACGTCTACGCATACACAAATCGAAAACGGTTCCAGCGGGCAGGGGCACTTGGGTACTTCTACAACCCACAAACGGTACACTGAGTTGGGTAACAATAGTAAAAACATATCTAACCATCAGATCACAAAGTAATTTCTTCCTATCACACATTGATGGAATGCCATTATCAAGATACCAGTTCCAAGCTATATTTAATAAATGCATAACATCGGCAGGGAACCACCCCAAAGATTACGGGACACACTCATTCCGCATAGGCGCGGCCACGGAAGCAGCAAGAGCAGTACTGTCAGAAACGGAAGTTCAGAGGATAGGGAGATGGCGATCCACGTGTTTGGCAAGATACATAAGACCGGACTTGTTATCCTAACGTGGTTTGTTTCTTTTACAGGTGACGCTAAGCCAACAGTGTGGGTGATAGGCCACTCGTATATGTATTGGGCAGAAAAAAGGGCGAAAGTCTGCCCAGGCGGGAGGAAATTAGAGTTTCATAACACATATTTCAACTAGAGAGGTATTAGAGGCCTGCTATGGCCACAGGTACTAATGGAGGTAATCAAGGTAGGGAGAGAGGCAAGATGTCCGGTCATCTTAGTTATACAGGCCGGGGGAAACAACCTAGGTCATCATAACAGCGCATAACTAATGACAATAATGAAACTAGACACTGAGCGCTTCAGAGAATTTTTCACAAAACTAGCGATAGTATGGTCAGAGATTGTGCCGATAGCGGTATGGCAAGGTGCGCGAGACATCACGGCCATCGAACGGACAAGGCGGGTAATAAATATTCGGATGGCAAAATTTAGAAGAGACAGAGGCGGTATAGTGGTACGACACCAACAACTGGAAGGAGATAAAGCAGGCCTCATACGGCCCGACGTTGTTCACTTAATGAATATTGAATTGGACATATTCCTGTCAGGACTCCAGGACGGAGTGGAACAATCGTTAAGAGTGATGGGTGGGGTCAGAGTCCTGCATACGAGTATGCAGGATCCTCCGTGGCCTGGAAATAGAAAGGACATGTTGGAGAGTTACACTTGTTGGCCAACTTGCCGGAGTGGAGACCCAGGGCATGCTGCAACAAGCTGAATTATTTTAGAAATAAAATGCCTTTCTAATGGAATGAGTATAAAGAGTTAATAAAGCTGTGACCGATCCTCACCCATCCAGTTGTAAGAGTTACATTATTGTATTGTCAAGGAAAGGGGGGCGGTAGGGGGGCTGAGCGTCTGGGTTTGGTTGGGGGTCCCCACAGTCTGCCTAGGCTAGATGCATTTAAAAATTCTTATTAGATACACAGGCGGTGCAGCTTGCTTCGCAGCTGGGCTACTACGCCCAAAGTATTGCCTAGGCTAGATGCAGTTAAAAATTCTACGCTGACAAGCAGACACTGAACATTTGGAGCAGACCTCTGAGCTCTTCAGACTCAACCATCTGTGTTACCCCAAGCCATAGTGTATCTAGTTTCTTACAGTTAAAAGGGGGGGGGGAGCGACCCAACCCACCTGGAATTGACGATGCCAACGTCACGAAAGAACGCATACCTGGGGCCTCGCAGGCCCGCCCTGTTAATTGTTTTCTATTTTCTGCAAGATTACTTTAGTTAGAATTTTGAAACTCTAGGTATTCTTCATGTATATAGTTGTTTGTCAATTGAGCTTGAGTTATTCCATGTTATTTGCACACGAGCCTAAAAGGCCCCAGGTAAATGAAAGTGTAGATTTTTATGGTCATGCGTTCTAGGGTTAAGTGGCATCAATTGCCCCACAGTTGCTTAAAACGGTTGGTGAGGTGATTTTACCAAATCCTCAAGGTTTTAGTCTCCCAAGGATAACACAGCGGTAGAAAAGTCCTTGCGAATCCATGATTTGTTCATCTTTATGAACGTGAGTCTGTCTACATTCTCAGTGGACAGACGCGTGCGCTTATCTGTCAGCACACCACCAGCAGCGCTGAACACACGTTCAGAGAGAACACTGGCTGCAGGGCATGACAAGATCTCCAAGGCGTGAGTGGCGAGCTCCCGCCATTTTTCCAGATTGGAATACCAAAATGAGCAAGGGTCCAGTGACACAGTCATGGCTTCGATGTTCACTTGGAGATACTCCTGCACCATCCTCTCTAGGCGTTGACTATGTGTCAGACTTCTTGTCTCCTGTGGCCTTGCAAAGGATGGTCTAAAAAAGTGGTGAAACGATTCCACAAAATTGCTGTTACCAGCAGATACTGTGTTACTGTTACGGTTTGAGTGATGAAGACTCGACAGTCCCACGGTTGGCAAGTTAGAACTGTGAGATTCACTACGTGCACCACTGGTGTTTTGTGGAAAAGCACATGTAAGATTCTGCAACAGCGTCTGCAGATACTCCTGCATGCGTCAATCCCTTTTTATGGCAGGAATTATTTCGGCAAATTTACTTTTGTACCGGGGATCTAAGAGTATGGCAACCCAGTAGTCGGGATTACTTCGAATTCTGACAATCTGAGGGTCATGTTGCAGGTAGTGCAGCAAGAAGGCACTCATGAGTCTTGCGCATCCAGGAGGACCAAGTCCTTGTTGTGTTGGTAGCGAGGTAAGAATCATGCTTCCTTCCTCTGCCCTCTCCCCTCAACCTCGCACAACAGAAATGTGATCAAGGTCTCCCTCATCTGATGAGTCTTCCATGCCCATCGCCAGTTCGTCCTCCACTTCTTCCTCGGCTCCTGCACCTTCCTCAACAGTTTGGCTGCTACCATGTGCCCTGGTTAATCCCTCTTCCCCACCCTCCCATGCCTGCCGCCTTGATGCTGCCAACCGTCTGGACCTTGGAGATGTTATCCCTTCCGCATACGACTCCTCCTCTACTTCCTCCACCTCCTCTTGTCCCACCACCTGACTCTGAATTCTGTTTAGTGTGTGCTCCAGCATGTAAATCACCGGAATAGTCATGCTGATAATGGCATCGTCGTCAGCACCAAACATCTTCGTCGCCATTTCAAAACTGTGCAGAACGGTGTGTGGCGCCCCTGAGGGTTCAGTCGCCACAGGTACTGCATCTCACCCAGAGGTGTGGTATCTCACCCTCAGGTAAGGAAGGCATATGGCTCGGGACCCTAACACCTGCATCCAACACATACCCACAGTGGGGGTAGGGCAAGATTGCTCCTAAGGGAGAGCACAGTCCCAGGTCCCTAGCTGGTGGAAGGGTCCTATGTAGTGGGTGCTTAGGGGAGCAGCTTAGCGGAGCACATGACAGGGAGAGTATAAATAGGAAGCTATCTTAGAAAGAGCAAGCCAGTCAGAGGAGGAAAAGTGACAGGAGCAGAGGCTCGGCATGAGCTCTCCTCCAGAGGCGGGCCTAGCCTGGGAGGCCCAGGACTGAAGGAGAGAAGAGAGGAGTGGGAGCAGGAAGGCTCCAGGAACCGAAGGGACCCTAGGGCTATGGGCCGTGCAGAAGGCCACCCGTACTCCTGCTGCTACCAGGAGGTAGAGGGGTCAGACCAGATAAGGGGAACGGGTCCCTCAACTAGCGGAGAAACAGCAAGGCTCAACTAGAAACCGGAGGCTGCAGCATTTCATGTACTGCAGGTAAAAGTCCACACCAGTCTCACTAAGAAGGTAGCCACATAGGACCCAGGGGACGGAACACAAGTCGCCCGCCAAGGCCCGAGGATACCGGATAGAAGTGTCACTGGGTGTGAGGTGCAGGTAGAAGGCCAGAGAAAGGACACACAGAAGGGGGTCCTGCTAAGTACTCCGGAGCTATCTGGGGGTGGACTGAGCCCCTCACTGAGTACGCACAGCACGACGGGTGAGATTGCTCTGGTACCTGTAATCTGGACTGCAAAAACTGTGAGTAAAGATCTTGGGACTGCATCACACGGACTCTGTGTTCATTACTGACTCCCTGCACTACAACCACCATCATCCACCCACACTGCCCTCAAGCTACACTCTTCCTGTGGTGAGTAATAATACCATTGCTGCAAAACCACCAGCTTCAGAGGACTGTTCCGCAGTGGCGGCCCCTTTTGCCCCACTCCTGAGGTGGCGTAGTCGGACATTATAAAACCCATATATACAAATTACCCTTGGATTGACCGCCCTGGATCACGGACCGGGTCACCGCCACAGTGACTACAACCCCCAGCGTCTACCGGCCCGGCTCAGGGTACCCCACGGCCCAGGGGGCGCGTCAACTTCATAGGTCCCTGATCTGAGACCACTCCTGCAGCGTGATTTGCCCCACCTCTGGATCTCGTTGGCCCAGGCTATACGTCAGAACGTATTGCACCAGGGCTTGTCGTTGCTGCCACAGTCGCTGCAACATGGTCAGAGTTGAATTACACCGTGTCGGCACATCGCATTTCAGCCGGTGAACTGGCAGGCCCAACGACTTCTGTAGAGATGTAAGTCATTGAGCTGCGGGATGCGAACGGCGGAAGTGAGCACACAGCGACCGTGCCCCCTGCAGAAGGCCATCTAGTCCGGGATAGTGGGCTAACAATTTATGGACAACCAGGTTCAACACATGAGCCATACAAGGCACGTGTGTGACATTACCCCGGTGATGCAGCATTGTCGCACACGGCCTTCCCTGGTTGCAGGTCCAGTGGAGACAACCATTCATGAAACTGGGTCTCCAGAGCTGACCACAACTCCTCAGCTGTGTGACTCACATTTCCCAGACATTTCAAAGCAAACACTGATGCCTTGAGCCCTGCTGCCAGCATAGTAAGGAGGTGTGCAGGATTCCTTCTGCGCAGTTAGAATGCAGGTGGCATTACCACACAGGCTTTGGGTGCAGGTGGAGGACCGAGAGGAGGCTGAGGAGGCAGAAGCAGTGGAGGAACTTCGAGATAAAGAGGATTGACGCACAACTCGTGGGGACGGTAAGACTTGGACAGCAGCCTCTTGTCCTGCTGTCACCATAGTTACCCAGTGCCCAGTCAGCGACATGTAACGCCCCTGTCCATGCCTACTCGTCCAAGTGTCTGTGGTGAAATGCACCCTGTCACACACAGAGTTTCTCAAAGAAGCGGTGATGTTGTGTGCGACTGCTGGTGGAGCGCAGGCACACCTTTCTTTGAGAAGTACTGCCGACTGAGCATCTGGTACTGGGGCACTGAGACGGACATAAGGTCTCAAAAATCCACTGTGTCCTCCAGGCGGAAAGGCAGCATTTCTGTAGCCAAGAGCTTGTAGATGGTGAAATTCAACCTCTTAGCTTTCTCATGGCTAGGAGGAAATGGTCTTTTACTTTTCCACATCTGAGGGACCGAGGGCTGGCTGTTGTGCTTAGACGGGGTTGAGTAGGATGTCCCCGGTAAACTGCCGGTCTGTGAGGAAGATGCAGGCGGACATGTTAGATTGCCTTGATCCAAAGCTGGTGCTCTCGATGTCAGAGAGCGCTCAACACCAGCAGGTGTTTCCACTTCCCAATGAACTGATGACCTGCCAATCACACTGGCTGTTGCAGGTAAAGAGGTGGCAGGTCTGCGTCCAAAAACATGTGTGACTGCTGTCCCCCCAGTCACAGAGGATGAAGAGGCCGCGGATGCACAAGATGGGGCAGACGGTGGTTGGCCCAGCCTGCTAGGCCGCATTGTAGCACAGTGAGCTTCCCACTGCAACTTATGCTTCATATCCATGTGCCGGTTCATGCATGAAGTACTCAAACTATGGATTTTTTGGCCTCTACTTATGTTTTGGTTACAAATATTACAGATAACACGAGTTGGGTCATCCTTATCATTCTGAATAAATGCCCAGGCTATGCAAGGCTTAGAGCCCATGCGACCTGAAGAGCCACTACGACTTGTGGTCAGAGGCAGAGTTGTGGTTGAGGATGCAGTTGTTGACGTGCTTCTAGTACTCCATCTGTGTCCAGGAAGGCGCAACCTAACCTCGTCGTCAATAGCATTTGTGACGCCCCGCTGTGCTTGGTATCACATATCCTAGAAGAGTGTATTGATGGAATCCTCCACAAGAGGCCCCCATAAACATTCACACATCTCCACCTTCCACCTCAGACCAGCAGAGGGAGCCCGTTAGGGATATAAATAGGGAAGGTGGAGCTAGGCAGTTCAGTTCCTCTGAAGAGTTCCTGCAGTAGAGAAGCCTAAGAGAGGTCAGTCTGCAGTGGAGCGCAGTCTAGTCTAGAGAACTCAGTTAATAGTTCAGCAGTGGAGCACGAGGCTCCTGCTAACTAGATTCAGTAAGGCATAACCGGAATCCCTGGAGAACTACAAGGTGCTGATACGTAACAGAGCCAGGAGACGCTTAGGCCCCGCATAGTGGGAGCGTGAACTCCAAGAGAAGGCCCTACCACAAGGTCAGCCAGCGCAGGACAGAGACAAAGTTAGGCCTAGCTCCAGGCAGGTCAGAAACTTACTACGCAGAGGCAAGAAACAGGAGGCCCTACACCCGCTCATTGGGGAGGATCCTGATATTCACCCTTCACCCTACAGTGCTCCGGGATGTGCCTGAATTTCCTCCAGTAAAAGGTACTGAAGTGACTACCGTGTCCGTTCCCGTTCTTGCTCTGACCCAGCTGGGTCTCGCCTGTCCTGCATTCCCCCTGCATACGCTGCCCTGAGACCTAGCTCCACCTGTGGGGAGCTATACCATCGAGCAGCCTTATCACAGGTCTCAGTGGACTGCTGCAGCGCTGGTGCTTCTCACCAGATACCACAGGTGGCGTCACAAACTCTTATAAAATTAACAATTATCCACTCTTTTAAAGAGTGACCCCAGGGTACGGGCCAGGGAGCCGACCACCGCGACATCACCAAGGCCAGGCAAAGGCCCGGCTACCGAGTCATCCCCATCCCCTGGGCTAGTCACATCCTCCTCCACCTCCTCCGTTGACCTCATCGACTGGCTGACTGTGGGTTGACAGTAAGTGGGATCTCCAACCTCGTCATCATCACCCTGTGTGTTATCACACCCGTCGTCCTCAAAGCCAACCTCTTCCTGCCCTGACCGAAAAGTCAAGTTGTCGCTCCAATCAGGTATTTGAGTCTCATCATCGTCTTCATCATTGTCTCCACCAACAGGAGTGACAGTTTGGGAACGAGGGTCTACATTATGCTCAGAACCTTCTTCATCTGGTCCTGGATCCGACTTATAAAGATTCTGGGCATCAGTGCAGATCATTTCCTCGTCTGGATTAACAGAAGCTCTGGAGCAGACTTACGTTTCCCAGGCTATAGTATGAGTAAACAGCTCTGCAGACTCAACCATCTGTGTTACCCCATACTCAGACGGGCAGCTGGAGACTTGGGAGCTGTGAGGAAGCAAGTGCGATTGGGGTGACACCTCTGAGGACTGGAATATTTGTGATGTTGAAATTGAGGTGGAGGAGAGCCCACTTGAAGGAGCACTTGATATCCGCTGAAGCACCTGCTGTTTTTGTGCCTCATCTGGAATTTGTAGCGATGGGCGTGTCCGTAAGAAAGGGATCGTATCACATTGTCCACGAAAAGAAGTCGACATCTTAGCTTGGCTGGAAGATGGTCTTTCTTCTGCAGATGTTACCCCCCCCCCACTGCGGGGGGGCTCGAACCACCAGCGGACAGGCACCAGTATTGGGAGAGGGGGGCTGGCCGTCAGGGTCCACCGCGGCTCTGGCACAAACCCGGCGACACGGAGGTGGCACGGGCAGGAACGAACTGGCCGTGTCGGCTTCTCACTTTTTGGATTTTAGAAGGGCATGACATGCCTATATCTGTGTCTCCCCCTCCTTTTACTCCTCCACCTCTTTTCTTTTCGCATGACTATATGTACTTGTCACTTTTCCATGTGTTAGTTATGTCTTCTGAGCAGTTTGTCAGCTTTTGGACACCTTTGAAGGTGTTTTCTATGTGTTTCTATGTGTTTTTGTTTGCCTGCCATTGGTTTTAACGGTGTTCGAAGGTGTTCGACGAACAGTTCGGCGAACACACGGGTGTTTGACGAACCGAACCGAACTCGAACACTACGGGGGTGGCTCAACACTAATCATTAATAGAAAACGGATAACTTTTCTTAAGTCAAAGTAGGTCTACAATTTGCTATTCACATATTCTATTCAATCACAGTATTTACCCCAAAGCTTATAATAAAGGAAACCAGTCACCTACAAAAATGCTATTTGTCTGATGAGCCTTGGATGCTTCTGAGCATGAGTGTTAAGGCCCCGTCACACTAAGCGACGCTACAGTGATCCCGATATGACGTGTCAGGGATCGTTGCTGCGTCGCTATGTGGTCGCTGGTGAGATGTCAAAAAGTCAGATCTTCTCAACGACGCAGCAACGATGCGGCGACCCGTAACAATCTGTATAACGATGCATGCCTATGTGTTTCTGTGTCTGAGTCGTTAACAAGGTCATTGGTAAGGTGTCAAACACAGCGATGCATGCTACCCAGCGGGGCCTCAACGATCAAAGAAATGTCCAGACCATCCCGACATGACCAGCGATCTCACAGCAGGGGCCTGGTCGCTGCTAAGTGTCAAACGTAGCGAGATCGCTACTGAGGTCTCTGTTGCGTCACAAAACTTGTGACTCAGCAGAGATCTCGCTAGCGATCTCGCTTAGTGTGACGGGGCCTTTAAGTTTCATGACGCATGCCGAGATATCACTACGCTGTGACACGTCACGCTCTTGCGCAGAACCCTCTTGGGCTCTCATCAGAGCCAGAAGTTCTGGCCTAGCATGAGAAACCTGGGAATTTGAGCGGAACGATCTGAAGATGAGACGTGGACCGGACTGGTGACGTGGAGGGACCAGAGAGGTGAAGTGAGTATAAGGATTATTTTTTTTACATTTTTTTATAGTTTCTTTTTACCGAATCTGCATGAAAGTGAATTATGCAAAATCTGTGTTTTTTAGCAAATAATTTTTTGAATAAGATTTTTGTAAAATTTGAGTAGAATTCAATTCTACTCAAATTTATTTGCTCAACTCTAATGACAAGTTACCTTTAAAATAACATTTTTATATTTATTTTTACATATAATTATTTCTAAAGAATCCATTCAGTTAGTAAATTACTATTAATTTATTGGATTAAAGAGCATTACAGTGCATCTACTAAGCAAAAGGATAGGGCTAAGCCTAAAACTGAATAACCCATTTCTAAATATAGTCAACTAAGCTATTTTGCAAACATTGTTTCCTAAGGAGAGATTACACAGCAAGATCAGAATTCTCTGACTCAGTCAATATACTTAGCCATAATGGACGGGAACCTTTGGATAGTATTGACAGATTTGCACTCACACACTCAGAAAAGAAGAATGGCTGTATTCCATGTGAAGCAAATTGCTATGTGTCAAACCACGTCAGACCGAGGCTCTCTGTTTTAAACCTTTTGTTACAAATGTATAATAAAAAGAAAAAAAATAAAGGACATTTCTGCTCTAGATCGTGGCATAGAATGAGTGACATAACTTTAGTCAGTGATAAATGTAGTAATAGAATTATCTAGGAAAACACATATAGCAATGAATTACCTGAGCATACGTTTTAGATTACATTTGGATAAAATGACGCAGCTTATAGAAAATTGTCCCAGTGTGCAAAAAAAAATGCTACCGGCACCTAAAGTTTTAATTGTTTCCTCTTTATGTTAATGGAAGTTGTATTGCCTAGTGTATTGTGTGTCAAAGCCCCGAAGCTCAAAAGACTACCTCTGCCAGACTTGGCCCAAGCCACACAGTCTGGCAGAATCCAGAGAAACCCGGATACCCTTTAACCCTTATACAGGGATCTGATTTAACAGAAGGATCCACTGGATAGCTACTATGGATGCCATCCAGAGGCAGGAATGGTCGCCAAGAATGGTCAAGCCGAGAAGTCCTGCCAAGGACAAAAAAAGGCGGCAAGCGGGTAGTCAGAAAACAAGCCTAGACAGAACCCAGGAAAGACAAAACAGATAACCAGAGCTGAGTCAGAGCAAGGACAGAGAGCCTATGACACTAGCTGAACACAATCTAATATCTGGCGGCTAGCGTCAGTCTGCTGGGGTTTATATAGAAGGGAGCCCGCCCATGGCCCTCAGCAGTGAGAGAATTACTTACCAGCTCACTGCAGAAAAATACAAGTTAAAAACAAACAAAACGGTCTCATCAATTGGAAACCTAAACACCCACATGCTGTGACAGTAGTGTTACTGTGTGTACATGTTCAGACACAGATGTGACACCTAGCCATTGGAAAATTCAAACTAGCCTTTGTATTGCAACTCAGACATAAAAAATATTATCTTTTTTTTCTTTTTTATCCTAGATCATATTGCACAATTCGTTAAAGGGTTGATTGTGACTTGCAGGATTGCTGCTTCCAATAGGTGGCGCTATAGAGTTCAAGTCCTCTTTTTCTCTGAAGAGGCAATTTGCAAATTATCTTTTTCTTTAAATTATCAGTAGACACTGTCAGAAATAACCATTTTTCTATCTACTTTTATGTCATGTGAATTATGTAGAATATTAATACATCTCATTTAATTCAGCTGATTTTTGACACAATGATGCAGCAGCAGGAGTCCTACTAATTAGCAGATTTAGGAGATATTGCTCTGTCTCCAAATATTATTTTGCACCGGAGGACTAAATTATGTTTACACGCTTTCGGAACGTGAATACATGCAAAGTGTCCACCAGCATAAAACATGAGGTATACATTTCTATTCTGAGGAAAAAAGATATCACATCACAATAAGTAAAATTTAGTAAAAGCTTAAAGGGGTAAAACATGATTTCTTTTTTTCAAAAACAGCATAACACCTGCCCCATATTGCTAAATAATAAGTCAATGCTGCCAGGGTGACTTTAAAGGGATGCTTCTGTAAATTTTTTATTTTGCATACTAACAGAAAGTATGTGAGCATGGTATTTTAAGGATGACTTGTCAGCCGGTCAAAAGTTGCCAGTTTTTGCTCTTATTTTATTACTGCTGCTCTCCTGAGCATCCCATATTTTTATTTATTTTTTATTTGCCATAAGGCTCCAGAGACGTGTGCCTTTTTATTTTGAGCTGCTTATTATGGTCTTTATCAAGGAGTTGTGGCTCACATGTTTCTCTGGGGGGTGGGTGTTTTTAGGCTGCTCTGCAAAGTTCACCTATGAGCCATGCCCCCCTTAATAAAGACCAGAAAAAAGTGATTTAAATGAAAAGGCTCAATTGTCTGAAGTTGAACAGCATACTTAAGGGAGCAGTGGGAATAAAATAAGAGAAAAAAAGCGGTCACTTTTTAACACGCTGAGAGGATATCTTTAAAAAATGGGGGACTTGTTTTAGTGAGTGCCAAGCCCTCTTTGTACCGATTCATTAACACTCGCATTTTATATGTCAGTCAAGAAACAAATGTGCCATTCATTAAAGAGGTTGGCCTCTACTTTTTATTGATGGGCTAGCCTTAGGATAAGTCATCAATACCTGATCGGTGGGGTTGTGACACCTGGCTACCTTGCTGATATGCTGTAACTGAAAAGGGTGTGGATCTGCAGTAAGTGGCCATGGCCACTATAGAAAAGGTGGAGCTGCTGTGTTCCAGCAGCATCCGAGAACTTCCAGCCATTGCCGATGCGGTTAACAGTTGAGTGGCGGGTATGCCAGATGTCACACCCCTACCGATTAGATATTGATGGTCTATCTTAAAGATAGCCTATCAATATAAAAGTAGTGGCTGACCCCTTGTTACGCACATGCCCCAACCCGTTTGATTTTCTGGTGCTCAACATCGGACTTTGAAAGTAGCCCGGCATGATCCATGTGTTTTATTTTCAAGGCCTATTTAAAGGCACCTTAGAGATCCACCTGTGTCTTGGTATTGCTCTAAGTCTTGTAGTAACACTCTTGGTTTGTTATGCACAGTTCCAGTTCACATTCATCAGGATGTCTCCTGGCTATCTGTGGTTCCCTGTCCATGGGTTAGTTGTCTTTGGTTTCCGAAAACCCTGCTTCCTGTCAGTTGAGGACCTCACATACTTGTCTGCGGTTTCCAGTAACCTTGCCACCTGCCAGAGGAGGACCTTCTCTGTTTGTTTGTGGTTTCCACTATTGCAACTTACTTGCCTGCGGTCTCCAGTATCAACCTGCAGCTTCCAAGGTATTTGAATTTTGTTACTCTGGACTTTTGTCTGCTACCTGTCCCCGATCTTCTAGGACCACTTCTACGTGCCCGTTTGCGGTTTTCAGGATGTCTCATGTCTTCCTGGCAGTGTGTGACTTCCATGGTATTAGACTTTCTTGTCACTCCGGAGTTTTTTATCACCTTTGTATGGATTTACTCGTTTTAATGACGTTACAATAAAGGAATTCTATCTTATCAGATGGATGTGCTGATTTTCCCCTCTTCTACATAATGAATCGATTGAGGCCTTTGTCTTCAATTTTCATAATTATCACAGTATTAAAGGAATCAGCTTATAGTTAGCTCCCTGGCTAACGTAAAGTTTGACTTTAGGAGGTGTTATTGAGTTCCTCCAGAACTGTTCATATTTTCGTATAAGGTAAGATTTTTTACAATATTAATTGAATGCACACTACTGAATGTTGGGATGCTCCCTGTATATTAATTATAGATGGGGCAGTACATTAGATTAATATATTCTAAGAAGTCATCTTTACAAAACTTAGGAACCATATGATCATGACAGTCTATCCAGACAACTGGGTTGTGACCCAGCTTTTCTACAGCTTAAATAATCATCCTAGCTCACATGTCAGTAGGAAAGCTATAAACCAGCTTTCCTACTGATTTAGTGTTGTTAATGCATTGATACAAGTAGTGGAAAAGCTGGGAGGCAACTCATTGATGATATGTTCTGAAAATGGTAATGATTCTGGGGAAAATGGGTTGTAGGTCAGAGAAACTCATTTCTGAAATGGCTCCGATGCTAGGGTTGCAGATCAGTGATGGTACTGAACATGCTGCCCATGCTGGGAAAACTGCATGTTTAGTGATATAACTTTCAAAAACTGTTGACAATAAGAATAAAAGGTGAGCTATAGCTCAGCGATTATACTTTCTGGGACCGCTGTTGGCTTTTTTTTCGATATTTCCTAGTGTATGTCACGTTTATTTTGTTTTATCAAGAGTAGTGTTGAGTGAATTTGTTCGGCATTTCAAATTCGTGTTTGTGTTCGGGATTCTGCGTGACAGCTGAAGGCTGCTATTAAAGCAACCTGGGCTTCCATAACACCTCAGCAGTGCCACAGGCTGATCTCCTCCATGCCACGCCGCATTGATGCAGTAATTGATGCAAAAAGAGCCCCGACCAAGTATTGAGTGCATTTACTGAACATACATTTCAGTAAGCCAACATTTCAGGTTTTAAAAAGATTTTTCAAGCTGTTATAAAGTATTCTAATTTACAGAGATAATGACTTTTGTGTTTTCATTGGCTGTAAGCCATAATCATCAAGATTAACAGAAATAAACACTTGAAATAGATCACTCTGCTTGTAATGACTCTATAAAATATATGAGTTTCACTTTTTGTATAGAAGAACTGAAATAAATTAACTTTTTGATGATATTCTAATTTAGTGAACACTGCACCTGTCCATTCCTCATATAAAATATTTCCTGAGCATCTTCCATCCTTTGGAATTCATTGCCTAAGCATGTCTGAATGTCTCCAACAATTGAAAATTATTAAGATTTTATAGTCCTAAGTGGTTGATACCTTTTAATGGCTAACTGAAAAGATGGTAACAAATTGCAAGTTTTCGAGACTACACATGTGTGACGCCCCTGAGGGTTCGACCACCACAGGGATGCTGCACCTCTTTAATGGGGTGTAGTGTTCCTCCTTTGAGGTAAGAAAAGTACGATGGTCAGGACCCTACCTCCACATCCAACACCACACTTCTCCCACCAGAGGGGGCTAGTAGGCACTAGGTGCTGCCCCTACTGGAAGTTGGGAGACTGGGGAACCAAGAGATAGGGGAACCAACTAGTGGGTGAGGGTGGAGGATTCACATTTTAGTGACACTTAAAATTTCATATTTAATACACTGCCATCTTGGTTCTTGGTTCTTTGATCGTGACTAGTGTTGAGCCACCCCCGTAGTGTTCGAGTTCGGTTCGGTCGTCGAACACCCGTGTGTTCGCCGAACTGTTCGTCGAACACCTTCGAACACCGTTAAAACCAATGGCAGGCAAACAAAAACACATAGAAACACATAGAAAACACCTTCAAAGGTGTCCAAAAGCTGACAAACTGCTCAGAAGACACAACTAACACATGGAAAAGTGACAAGTACATATAGTCATGCGAAAAGAAAAGAGGTGGAGGAGTAAAAGGAGGGGGAGACACAGATATAGGCATGTCATGCCCTTCTAAAATCCAAAAAGTGAGAAGCCGACACGGCCAGTCCGCTCCTGCCCGTGCCACCTCCGTGTCGCCGGGTTTGTGCCAGAGCCGCGGTGAACCCTGACGGCCAGCCCCCCTCTCCCAATACTGGTGCCTGTCCGCTGGTGGGTCGAGAGAGCCCCCCTGTGGTGGAGGCAGCTCTAAGCTTTTTAACTTAAATTGTCCCTCTAATTTGAATGAATACACTTTAAATCCATTTACAAGGATCTATTGGAGGGCAAGTCTCATGCCAGCAGCCGCGTAATTCCAGCTCCAGTATCGTCCACTAAAGCTGCTGCAGTTAAAAAGCTTTTATAAGGATCGAGTTCGGCTGTCCACCGCAAGGCATCCTAGTACCAGTCCCAGCCCCTATGCCTTGGGGTGCCTCCTGATGCTCTTCACTGAGTATCCCGTGGTCCCGAAGCATTTCCTTTGAAAAAATTAAGTGTCCAAACTACAGGTGGTGTAGCTTGCTTAACAGCCGGGATAATCCACTGACTAGCAGACACTGCTACTAGGCACAAAGTATTTCCTGGGCTAGATGCAGTTAAAAATTTGTAAGTAGATACTCTCGTTGGATGCTGAGAAAGCATTCCATAGAGTCTCCTGGCACGCCATATATGATTCTCTTAAAAAGCTTGGGGTAGGGGTCTAGGGGACCCTTTTATAGCCAAAATCACGGCCCTGTATCACAATACGTCACCTAGGCTGAAGATAAATGGAACTGTAGCACCGAGGGCTCGGTTGCTACAGACGTATTGCACCTCACCCAGAGGTGTGATATCTCACTCTCAGATAAGGATGGAGTGTGGATCAGGACCCGAAACCTGCATGCATTACACCACATTGCCGTGGGGCAGGGCGACCAATATGCCCCTGAGATGGGCACGACAGTCCCTGTCCCTGGCTGGAGTGGGGGGAGGGAACACTGAGGAAGGGGAACCCTGCAGTGCAGGAGCAGGGAGGAAGCATTTCCTGGGTGCATTGAGAAGGGAGTATAAAAGGTGGGCACCATCTTAGTTCAGTGCAGAGAAGTCTGAGCAGAAGTGGCAGGGAGCAGGGGCTCTGCATGAGCTCTGCTCCGGAGGCGGGCCTAGTAACAGAGGCCCAGGCCTGCAAGAGGGAGAAGGAAGGAAGAGGAGCGGAGAAGGCTCCAGGAACGAGGAATGAAGGGATCCCAGGGGTGCGGACGGGCGAGTCGCCACCGCACGCCCGAATCCACCTGCGTGGAGGGGTCAGGCCAAAGGGGGAGACCGGTCCCCGAACTAGTGGAGGCAGGAAACGACCCTCAGCTAGAAACCGGAGGCTCTGACATTTTATGTGGCGCAGCCCCTTGCTCCACCCGCTAGGAAGGCACCACATAGGGTCAGGGAAACTGGTGCCAAGTTTACCAAGAGGAGGCCCGAGGCAGCCGGACAGAAGTGTTGGTAAGAAAGGCCAGACAAAGGACACACAAAGGGGGTCCTGTGAAGCGCTCCAAAGTTATCTGGGAGTTGTCTGAACCCCTCACCTGGTGAGCACAGTACGACGTGGGCAGCCATTACCTGCAGACGTGGTCTGGATAATAAGAACTGTGAGTAAAGGCCCTGAACTGCATCACTGACTCCGTGTCGTTACTGCTGCTGCCCTGCACCATCACCCCCATCCTCCGCATACACTGCCCTGAGGCTATACTCCTCCCGTGGGGAGTTATGCTACGCTCTGCTGCACCCACAACACCAGCCTTAGCGGTCTGCCCTGTAGCGGCGGTTCACTCTGACCGCAATCCACGGGTGGCGTAGTCGGAGATTTAAACATCAAAACCACATAAATAGTTCCGCCACTGGTTTGACCGCCCTGAGCCACGGAACCGGATCGCCGCCACGAAGACTACAACCACCAGCATCCACCAAAAAGGGTCCGGCTACGGGTGTCCCAAGGCCCAGGGGGTGCGTCAGAACATTTTCATCACCTTTCACAATCACCAATGGGACAAGGCAGGGATGTCCTCTGTCCCCTCTCTTATACATCCTAGTGACGGAGCACCTGCTCTCATCAATTCGCCATAACCCCAATATTAGGTGGATTGAGGTGGGAGGCACCGAGTACAAGTGCTCTCTATTTGCTGATGATGTCCTAGTATATATCACTCAATCACATATATCCATCCCTGCTGTTATGGCTGAAATAGATCACTTTGTTACATGGTAAAATTTTAAAATCAATGCAGCGAAATCTGAGGCCCTCGATGTCTCCCTCCCTAAATCCATATAGGATTCCATCCAGTCCAACTTTCCCTTTGCCTGGCCCCCACAGGGTATCAAATACTTAGGAATTCCTATTCATAGAGACCTCTCCCATCTATGTTATCTTAATTTTGGGCCCTTTATTGAACAATTCCATACAGACCACGGTTGGCAAGTTAGAACTGTAAGATTCACTACGTGAACCACTGGTGTTTTGTGGAAAAGCACATGTACACCGCGTTCCAAATTATTATGCAAAAAGTGTTTAGGAGTGATAAGGGAAGAATTTGTTTGTTTGTCAGTTAAACTCATTGATGGTGATGTGTGTCAGGGCTCTTTATATCACTGTAAGCAATTGCAGACACCTGTGCTAATTAGTTTGGCAGGTGTGTCCAATGAAAGGCAAGATTACTTAAGAAGGCTCTCTCACATTATTAAGCAGCCTACATTTTCTGCCAAAATGGGAAAGAAAAAGGATGTGTCGGCTGCTGAGAAGCAACAAATTGTGGAGTGTTTAGGTCAAGGCATGACTACAATCAACATTGTGCGATGATCAGGATGAAGTGTCTTGGCAATCAAGAAGTATGTAGCTGATTCACAGTACACACGTGTGCGTGCTGATAAGGGCAAATTGAGGACTCTTTCCTACAGGCAATTACGTCAGGTTGAAAGAGCAGCGGCAAAAAAGCCTTGTCATAGCAGCAGACAAGTTTTTGAAGCTGCTTGTGCCTCCAACGTCCCCCGAACAACAAGATGCAGGGTCCTTCAGAGGTTTGCAGCTGTGCATACGCCATCCTGTCGACCTCCTCTATCCACTTCACACAAGCAGAAACGGCTCCAGTGGGCCAAACATTACATGAAGACTGATTTCAAAACTGTTTTGTTCACGGATGAGTGCCGTGCAGCGCTCGATGGTCCAGATGAATGGAGTGGAGGATGGCTGGTTGATGGACACCCCACGCAAACACGGCTACAGCGCCAACAAGGAGGAGGTGGAGTAATGTTTTGGGCTGGAATCATGGGGAGAGAGATTGTCGGCCCCTTTAGGATCCCTGAAGGCGCTAAAGATGAACTCCATAATGTATGTGGATTTTCTCAAACAGCACTTCCTGCCATGGTTCAAGAAGAAGAACCGTGTATTTCACAGCAAGATCATTTTTCTGCATGATTATGCACCATCTCATGCTGCACATAAAACATCTGCATCTCTGGCTGATATGGGCATAAAAGGGGACAAACTTATGGTGTGACCCCCATGCTCCCCTGACCTCTACCCCATTCAGAACCTTTGGAGCATCATTAAAAGGAGTGTCTATGATGGCGGGAGGCAGTTCACATCTAAGCAACAGCTCTGGGAGGGTATTCTGTCCTCATGCAAAACAATTGAAGCAGAAACCATCCAAAACCTGACAAATTCAATGGATGAGAGAGTTCAGAAGCTCCTTTCGAACAAGGGGTCCTATGTGAAAATGTAACATCACCTAGAATAAAGTTTTGAGTTGAAAACTGTTTGATTTCAGTTTCTAACAACCTGCTAATGCTTATAATTTCAAAAATGACCATTTTTTTGGTCTTTATTAAAATGAAAAGGTTGATCGAAAAGTTTGGGGGATCTAAGAGTGTGGCAACCCAGTAGTCATAATTACTTCGAATTCTGACAATATGAGGGTCATGCTGCAGGTAGTGCAGCAAGAAGGCACTTATGTGTCTTGCGCATCTCGGAGCCCCAAAATTATTTTCCGGGCTAGATGCAGCTAAAAATTATTTTTCATTTTAAATCTGGTGAAGCTTATTATAGATGGCCTAATAGGATCAGTGCTGCACACTGCTACAAAGCCCAAATTATTTTCCAGTCAAGATACAGATAAACATGATTAGTAATTTGAAAGCTTAAAACGGTTGGTAGGGTGATTTTAACCAATCATCAAGCTTTTACTCTCCCCAGGATGACACAGGGGTAGAAAAGTCGTTTCGGATCCATGATTTGTTCATCTTTATGAACGTGAGTCTGTCTACATTATCAGTGGAGAGCTGCGTGCGCTTATCTGTCAGCACACCACCAGCAGCGCTGAACACACGTTCAGACAGAACGCTGGCTGCGGGGCATGACAAGATCTCCAAGGCGTAAGTGGCTAGCTCCGGCCATTTATCCAGATTGGAAGCCCAAAAAGAGCAAGGGTCCAGTGACACAGTCGTGGCTTCAATGTTTACTTGGAGATACTCCTGTACCATCGTCTCTAGGCGTTGACTATGTGTCAGACTTCTTGTCTCCTGTGGCCTTGCAAAGGATGGGCTAAAAAAGTGGTGAAATGATTCCGCAAAATTGATGTTACCAGCAGATACTGTGGTTCTGTTACGGTTTGAGTGCTGAACACTTGACGGTCCCACGGTTGGCAAGTTGGAACTGTGAGATTCACTACGTGCACCACTGGTATTTTGTGGAAAAGCACATGTAAGATTCTGCAACAGTCTCTGCTGATACTCCTGCATGCGTGCATCCCTTTCTATGGCAGGAATAATTTCTGCAAATTTACTTTTGTACCGGGGATCTAACAGTGTGGCATCCCAGTAGTCAGGATTATTTCTAATTCTCACAATTCGAGGGTCATGTTGCAGGTAGTGCAGCAAGAAGGCACTCATGTGTGTTGCGCATCCAGGAGCACCAAGTCCCTGTTGTGTTGGTGGCGAGGTAACAATCATGCTTCCTTCCTCTGTCCTCTCCCCCCAACCTCGCACAACAGAAATGTGATCAAGGTCTCCCTCATCTGATGAGTCTTCCATCAGTTCGTCCTCCACTTCTTCCTGGGCTCCTGCACCTTCCTCACTAGTTTGGCTGCTACCATGCGCCATGGTAAAATCATCTCCCCCACCCTCACATGCCTGCCGCCTTGGTGCTGCCGACCGTCTGGACCTTGCAGATGTTAGCCCTTCCGCATACAACTCCTCCTCCTCTACTTCCTCCACCTCCTCTTGTGCCACCACCTGACTCCGAATTCTGTTTAACATGTGCTCCAGCATGTAAATCACCGGAATAGTCATGCTGATAATGGCATCGTCAGCACTAAACATCTTCGTCGCCATTTCAAAACTGTGCAGAAGGGTGCATAGGTCCCTAATCTGAGACCACTCCTCCAGCGTGATTTGCCCCACCTCTGAATCTCGTTGGCCCAGGCTATACGTCAGAAAGTATTGCACCAGGGCTTGTCGGTGCTGCCACAGTCGCTGCAACATGTGCAGAGTTGAATTCCACCGGGTAGGCACATCGCATTTTAGCCGGTGAAGTGGCAGGCCCAACGACTTCTGTAGAGATGTAAGTCGCTGAGCTGCGGGATGCGAACGGCGGAAGTGAGCACACAGCGACCGTGCCCTCTGCAGAAGGCCATCTAGTCTGGGATAGTGGGCTAAAAATTGCTGGACAACCAGGTTCAACACGTGAGCCATACAAGGCACGTGTGTGACATTGCCCCGGCGAAGGGCCGCACCCAGGTTTGCAGCATTGTCGCACACGGCCTTCCCTGGTTTCAGGTCCAGTGGAGACAACCATTCATGAAATTGGTTCTCCAGAGCTGACCACAACTCCTCAGCTGTGTGACTCACATTTCCCAGACATTTCAATGTAAAAACCGCCTGATGACATTGAGCCCTACTGCCAGCATAGTAAGGAGGTGTGCAGGATCCCTTCTGCGCAGTTAGAAAGCTTGTGGCATGACCAGACAGGCTTTGGGTGCAGGTGGAAGACCGAGAGGAGGTTGAGGAGGCAGAAGCAGTG
Source organism: Phyllobates terribilis (assembly GCF_046119375.1). Taxonomy (NCBI): domain Eukaryota; kingdom Metazoa; phylum Chordata; class Amphibia; order Anura; family Dendrobatidae; genus Phyllobates; species Phyllobates terribilis. The sequence goes on along the minus strand of NW_027362765.1, from coordinate 478,530,987 downwards.
GAGGAACTTTGACATAAAGAGGATTGACGCACAACTCGTGGGGACGGCAAGACTTGGACAGCAGCCCCTTGTCCTGCTGTCACCATAGTTACCCAGTGCCCAGTCAGCGACATGTAACGCCCCTGTCCATGCCTACTCGTCCAAGTGTCTGTGGTGAAATGCACCCTGTCACACACAGAGTTTCTCAAAGAAGCGGTGATGTTGTGTGCGACATGCTGGTGGAGCGCAGGCACACCTTTCTTTGAGAAGTAGTGCCGACTGGGCATCTGGTACTGGGGCACTGCGACGGACATAAGGTCTCGAAAATCCTCTGTGTCCACCAGGCGGAAAGGCAGCATTTCTGTAGCCAAGAGCTTGCAGATGGTGAAATTCAACCTCTTAGCTTTCTCATGGCTAGGAGGAAATGGTCTTTTACTTGTCCACATCTGAGGGACCGAGGGCTGGCTATTGTGCTTAGACGGGGTTGATAAGGGTGTCCCCGGCAAACTGCCGGTCTGTGAGGAAGATGCAGGCGGACATGTTAGGTTGCCTTGATCCAAAGGTGGTGCTATCGATGTCGGACAGCGCTCAAGACCAGCTGGTGTTACCACCTCCAAAGAAAATGATGACCTGCCAATCACGCTGGCTGTTGCGGGTAAAGAGGTGGCAGGTCTGCGCCCCAAAACAGGTGTGACTGCTGTCCCCCCAGTCACAGAGGATGAAGAGGCCGCGGATGCACAAGATATGGCAGACGGTGGTTGGCCCGGCCGGCTAGGCCGCATTGTAGCACACTGAGCTTCCCACTGCAACTTATGCTTCATGTCCATGTGCCGGTTCATGCATGAAGTACTCAAACTATGTATTTTTTGGCCTCTACTTAGCTTTTGCTGACAAATGTTACAGATAACACGAGTTGGGTCATCTTTATCGATCTGAAAAAATGCCCAGGCTATGCAAGGCTTAGCACCCATGCGACCTGAAGAGCCACCACGTCTTGTGGTGAGAGGCAGAGTTGTGTTTGAGGATGCAGTTGTTGACGTGCTTCCAGTACTACTTCTCTGTCCAGGAAGGCGCAACCTGACCTCGTCGTCACTAGCATCTTCCTCCACCTCCTCTGCTGACCTCATCTCTTGGCTGACTGTGGGTTGACAGTAAGTGGGATCTCCGACCTCATCATCATCACCCTGTGCGTTATCACACCCGTCGTCCTCAGAGCCAACCTGTTCCTGCCCTGACAAAAAACTAAAGTTGTCGCTCCAATCAGGTATTTGAGTCTTATCATCGTCTTCCTCATTGTCTCCACCAACAGGAGTTACAGTTTGGGAATGAGGGTCTACATTATGGTCAGAACCTTCTGCGTCTGGTCCTGGATCCGACTCATAAAGATTCTGGGCATCAGTGCAGATCATTTTGTCTGGATTCACAGAAGCGCTGGAGTCGACCTCTGATTCCCAGGCTATAGTATGAGTAAACAGCTCTGCAGACTCAACCATCTGTTCTACCTCATACTCAGACGGGCAGCTGGAGATTTGGGAGCTGTGAGGAAGCAAGTGCGATTTGGGTGACACCTTTGAGGACTGGAGTATTTGTGATGTTGAAGTTGATGTGGAGGAGAGCCCACTTAAAGGAGCACTTGATATCCGTTGAAGCACCTGCTGTTTTTGTGCCTCATCTGGAATTTGTAGCGATTGGCGTGGCCGTAAGAAAGGGATCTTATCACATTGTCCGCTAAAAGAAGTAGACATTTTAGTTTGGCTGGAAGATGGTCTTTCTTCTGCACCTACCCCACGGACACAACCTTTTTTCCCCTTCCCAACACGCCTATTCCCCTTTCCACCAGCAGCAGGCCTTTTTCCACTCATTTTGCACAAAAAAACAATGGATGGTAACCGAGCAGAGCTGAGTGGCCAAACTGTGGTATTAGGCCAAAACTATTGGCTGGGTTAGATGCAGAAAAAAATTATTTTTAATTTGCAACCTGATGGAGGTCAGTATAGATGGACTAATAGACCAAGTCCCACACACCGCTAGAAGCCCAAATATTTTTTCAGAGCTAGATGCAGAAAAAAATTATTTTTAATTTGCAACCTGATGGAGGTCAGTATAGATGGACTAATAGACCAAGTCCCACACACCGCTAGAAGCCCAAATATTTTTTCAGAGCTAGATGCAGAAAATTTTTTTATTCAATTTGCAACCTGATGGAGGTCAGTATAGATGGACTAATAGACCAAGTCCCACACACTGCTAGAAGCCCAAATATTTTTTCAGAGCTAGATGCAGAAAAAAATTATTTTTAATTTGCAACCTGATGGAGGTCAGTATAGATGGACTAATAGACCAAGTCCCACACACTGCTAGAAGCCCAAATATTTTTTCAGAGCTAGATGCAGAAAAAAATTATTTTTAATTTGCAACCTGATGGAGGTCAGTATAGATGGACTAATAGAACAAGTCCCACACGCTGCTAGAAGCCCAAATATTTTTTCAGAGATAAATGAAGAAAAAAATTATTTTTTAATTGCAACCTGATGGAGGTCAGTATAGATGGACTAATAGACCAAGTCCCACACACTGCTAGAAGCCCAAATATTTTTTCAGAGCTAGATGCAGAAAAAAATTATTTTTAATTTGCAACCTGATGGAGGTCAGTAGAGATGGACTAATAGAATGATGCTATGCCCAAAAGATTTTACTTCACTAGGTGCAGTAAAAAAATTGGTATTCTATACACAGGTGGTATATCTTGCAACACAGATAGGCTACTCCACTGACTAACACACTCTGCAATAGGCCAAAAAGGATTAGCTTTGCTAGATTCAGCCAAATGCTGTGAAAAAAACTTGCACAGCACTGGCACAGACCTGCCTGGCAAAAACTGATAGGAACTGATGTAACCTAGTCCTGAAAAGGACTCCAATTACAATTAGTCTTTACTCCCACAATCTATCTATTTAAGAGCACAGACCTGCTTGATAAAAGTCGTAGGAAATGCTGTAACCTAGTCCTTAAAAGGACTGCAATCACAACTATTCCCTACTCCCAAGCTATCTGTATATTTGTGCGAAAATTGGCTTGAAATTAACAAGGTATAGCGCACACAGCAACAGCGGTGCCGTCTAACACGCAGCTGCAGCAGTGAGAAAATGGTGGCGACGGGGAAAATGGCTTGGTCTTATAGGGCAAGGACATGTGACATACACTGCCAATCACACATGCCCTTGCTTGTGTGAAAAAAAGCACTTCGCTCCGTGTGTGCGCTGCTGATAGGCTGACAGATTGCACCTCCCCACTGCAAATGCGGGAAAGAGAAAGAAAAATGGAGATCTTCATTGTTCCTGCAGAGATCCATCCCCTGCCCCTCCCCCCGCCCCGCTGTACACTCAAACTGCGTATTAACATTAATTTTCATCATTACTGAGAAAAAATCCAGTTATGATTTTGGTGCACGAACAGTTATCGAACAGAACCTCGAACAGCCGAATTTTTCTCAAATTGTTCGTGTTCGCCGACCGGCTCGAACACCGCCCAAAACAGCTCGAATTTGAGATTGGCGAACAGTTCGAGTAGAACAACGCTCATCTCTAATCGTGACCTTCCTCCCTGAGTGTGGATCCTGTGTGGACCTGCAGAGGATGGAGGCATGGCCCTCGTATCCTGGCCATGGGTCGAGGGGCAGGTTGCAGATAAAGTATGTCTCAGCCCGGTCAAGGACCATGACCAAGAAGGCCCGGGGCTTAGGAGTGTAGCTCCACCACAAATGGATCCCAGGCGGATACAGACGGAGCGGTATACGCCACCTGTCCTCGCCAACCTGATCTATTCAGAGGGATTCCGGCTGCAAGAGGGAAACCGGCCCCCGACACATGACCTTGCCACTCTACGTCCTGGTTAGGGAAGTCCGGTAGGCCCTGAGGATCCCACCGGGTAACGGAAGGAGAGGAGCTGCCGCCGTACCCTTTTTCTGAGTGAAGTTCAGAGGGAGACCCGGCCTATCTACACACACACAGACAGGAAAGGACCCGGTCTTAAGTCTAGGAGCACTCCGGTGCGGGGTCCTGATTGAACACTTGACTTACTCGGAGGTTGTCGGACCCCTTTCCTGGTGACCGCAGAACTCCGCGAGGAGCAGGGAGAAGCCTTGCAACTGTACTCTCCACCGTGAGTAAAAACCCTGGAAGTTAACCCCTATGGCCTCCGGACTCTTTATTCTGCATTACACCACACTACGCAGCACCAGACCTCCTAGACAACAATACCCTCCATCCTGTCTCTCGGCCTGAGGCCCTGCTCCGCCTGTGGAGAGTAGAAACAAAGACGGCTGCAATAACATCCTGCCTCAGCGGACTGCAGCAGCACTGGTGGCCTTCACAAGGTGCCACAGGTGGCGTAGTCGAGATCAGCCACTCAACCCGGATAAGCCCATACCATCCTTTTTAATGCGACGGCCTTGGGCCATGGCTGCACCCCATCTACAACACAGGACCCGGCTCCGAGTCCCCCATCTCCCAGGGTAGGGCTTCCAGCGTCGCACACATGTATCTTCATCGGGCCTGATGAAAAGGCCTGAGCAATCTCGAAAGCTTGCAATTTGTTACCATCTTTTCAGTTAGCCATTAAAAGGTATCAGCCACTGAGAACTCTCAAATCTTAACATTTTTCTATCTACTGGCTAACACGGTACAAAAATATATCTTTCTCCTGTTCCACAATTGAAATCTTTAGACATAATGTGAAAAGAGAATATGTCACCAGGTTTTTGCTACTTTATCTGAGAGCAACATAATGTAGAAAAAGAGACCCTGATTCCAGCAATGTATCACTTATAGGAATGAGCAGATCCATAGAGTTTGGGCTCATCTGATTCAACCGAACTTTAGTCCAAACTTCAGTTCAGGTACCAGAACTGTTCCCAAACTTGAACCTGAATCCGAGCCCCATAGAAATCAATTGGGACCCAAATTTGGAGCTGGAAAATCTAATTTTCTCCTCTCTGAACTTCCGAACTGTAAAATAGACTTCCAGGAAAAGTCCATGTTTGGACAACCCCAAACTTTACAGTTCGGGTTCTCTCATCTCTAATCACTTAGTTCCTGGGTCTGGCAGTTGTGACGCACAGTTCTTAGATGCAGCATGAAGTAGAACTGAGAAAGCTAACCCCGCTCTCACCAGGTTCTCTATGTACATTGTCTATTGACTATGTCTATTTACTTGGCTATTAACAGTGAGCTACTTATCAGAGGAGGGGGCATGGTGGAATGAATCCAAGCAACAAAAGTAAAGATAAGCTGCACTCATCGTTTTCAATGAATAAAATGTCCTTTATTTCATCATCATGATAAAAGCAGTGGAAAGCAGGGAGTGCGGGAAGGAGAAGACGATGACAGCTGTTTCATGCTTCAGTTCAGTTTTTCTGCTTGGATTTATTTTCTACATTTTTCTAAAAACTAGCACCTCCATTTCATATTTGCTAAGAGTATTTGGCCCAGTGTTTATCAGGTAGAGTCATCAAGTGTTGACAGACCAGGGACCTGCCTTTGAAGCGGAGGTCTTCCAAGAATTCTGCACTCTGTATGGCTGCCGGAAGATAAGGACGACACCCTATCATCCGCAAACTAATGGACTTTGTGAGAAAATGAACCAGGTGGTAATGGATCTTCTGAAAACGTTGCCCCTGGATGAACGCAGTCTGTGGCCTGAGAAGCTGCCCGATCTGGTGGACCTATACAACCACATCCCGGTAGGTTCCACCAACTGTACCCCGGCTTACCTAATGAGGGCAAGACCTGGTAAGTTACCTGTTGACCTGGAAATGGGAGTCCTGACACCCGAGGACACTTCACCAGAAGCAGACTGGGACACAGAGAGGCAGCAGCAGTACCGGAGAGTACAGGAGAGCGTGGAGCGAAGTCTCTGTCAGGCTAGGGAAAGACAAGAGAAAACTTACAACCAGTATGCTCCCGCTGTTCCCCTGGTACCCAGAGAGCAGGTCTTGAAGAGGAAGAGACGGCTCCACAAGTTGGACAACCAGTGGGAGAAGGACCCGTACACCGTACTGCCCTCAAGCCACGAGAACCCGAAGGTTTGTACCATCAGTAAAGACGGAGGGGAAACCACAGCCATTGTATCCCGGGACCACCTGAAGAAGTGTCCCGAACAACTGAGGAACCCTGAAGAGGAACCAGAAGACCATTGACCCGTAGAGGAAAGGGAAGATATGGTTAGTACTGTGCTCGGGGACTTCCCTCGGTCTTGGACTCAAGTCAATGGTGCAGTTGTGGTACCCGTACTCACCTTCCTCCAACCAGCATCCCAAGCCCCTACGGAGCAACAGGTAGAGCTGGAAGAACAGCCGGTCCAGGAGGCAGAAGACCCCACACCCGCAGACCAGGAGGATCAACCCTCTGCTTGCAGTGAGCCTGCCATATCCCTAGTGAGCCAAAGAGCCGGTAGACAGCTGCCCAGTTTACCCTTGACAGCTCCTACACCCTGTAGTTCAGGGCTAGACAGTCAGCTCCGTAGGTCCACTAGGGCCACTAGAGGCCAGTTACCCGCACGTTGGAGGATTTGAAGTGTATAAATTGTTTTATTTATGTTTACCTGTGTATTGTTGCTTGTGTATAATTTTGTGTTTCTAGTTATTTGTAGGAGTCCTTGGTGGATTTACCGGGAATCCTTTGTACATAGTTGGAGCGTAACCCAGGACGGACTAAAGACTGTTAAGGACTCGGGGCAGGACAAACCCCTACCTGGTTACGTCTCCCTGTTTTGGTGAAATGGACACCTTGCTTTTCTTCAAAGACTACACCCGGTTACGGACCACCTTTATGGGTTTATTCTTATTGTACTATTATTGTTGTTATATCTTGTTATGTTTTTCTAAGATATGTTTAGTCCCGGAGTACTAAATTTCACTAGGGGGGAATGTGGCACCCCAGGGGTCTGGTTTCCCACAGTAATGTAATGTTATGTCTGAGAGCAGGTGGGAGGTCCTTTGGTCAGGGATCCTGTGCATGCCACACCTCCTGCCCAGTCTTGGGAGGGGAAGAACTTCCCCTATATAAACCCGGGGCTGAGGCAGGGTGAGGAGTAGAGAAGAAGTAGAGACGAAAAACAGTCATAGGAAGAAACAGCAGAAGCCCAGTGGGAGCAATACTACTACGAGTCAGGGGCTGGCAGCTGCAGAGCTCGCCCTGACTGAGAAGCTTTCTTACCGGACCCGGCGTCCGAGGCTGTGGGGACTAACTCTTACCCAGCAGCAGAAGCCGACCGGCAGGGGATTTCAGGTCCCCAGGCCCAGAAACCCGAAGGCACGGTCACACGCGTGGGACCAGCACCGCCATCGTGGAGCGGAAGCCATTAGAAGGCCCCGAGTCACCGGCCATACGGGTGAGCACCACACGTAAACACTCAGGGACGTGGGCTACTTATATCCGCTTCTAGCAAGGTAGCCAGAAGAGTACAGTCAGATTGGGAGGCCTACAACTCTGCCTGGCCAGGGGAGATCCCATCTGCTCAAGGACTGACCAGGCCCCGTTCGCTAGCAAGTACTCCGGGAGGGTCTATCGTTGTTACCAGTAAAGACCCTGAATTACACCGCACCGTCTCTGAGTGGTTCCTGCTACCCCCATCTTCCACGTCGGCTGCCCTGAGGCCATACCCCTCCCGTTGGGGGTTATACTATCACGCTGCACAATTCTACACCGGCCTCAGCGGTCTGCCCTGCAGCGGCAGCTCCATAGCTGCAAATCAACGGGTGGTGTAGTCGACACTCAAATAACATCTATCAAGACTGCCACACACTGAGTTTGACTCCCTGGGCACGGACCGGGTCCCCGCCACTCGGAGACTACAACCCTCATCTGATCCGGTTCCGGGTAAGCCCCCGTGCGCGAGATGCTGCGCGACACAGCAGGCCCAGGGGCGCGTCATATATATATACAATTTACATACCCCTGCAGAATTTTTGCTTTCTTGGCCCTGTTTTAGAGAATATGAATGATAACCAAAAAACTTTAAAACTTTTTCTCCACTCATGGTTATTGGTTGAGTGTAACCATTTATTGTCAAACTACTGTGTTTTCTCTTTTTAAATCTTAATGACAGCTAAAAACATTCAAATGACCCTGATCAAAAGTTCACATACCCTGGTGATTTTGACCTGATAACATGCACAGAATTTGACACAAATGGGTTTGAATGGCTACTAAAGATAACATCCTCACCTGTGACCTGTTTGCTTGTAATCAGTGTGTGTGCATAAAAGCAGAGTGAGTTTCTAGGATCCAGACAGACTCTTGCATTTTTCATCCAACCACTGATGTTTCTGGATTGTGAGTCATGGGGAAAGCAAAAGAATTGTCAACGGATCTACGGGAAAAGGTAGTTGAAATGTTTAACTCAGGAAAGGGAAACAAAAAGATATCCAAGGAATTGATAATGTCAGTCAACAGCGTTAAAACTGTGATTAACAAATGGAAGACCAGGGACTCTGTAAAAACCAAACCACAATCAGGTAGACCAATAAAAATTTCGGCCACAACTGTCAGGAAAATTGTTCAAGATGCAAAGAAAAACCCACAAATAACATCAGCTGAAAATCAGGACTCTCTGAAAACTAGCAGTGTGGCTGTTTCAAGATGCACAATAAGGAGGCACTTGAAGAAAAATGGGCTGCATGGTCGAGTCGCCAGAAGAAAACCATTACTGCACAAATGCCACAAAGTATCTTGCTTACAATATGCCAAACAGCACAGAGACAAGCCTCAAAACTTCTGGATCAAGGTAATTTAAAGTGATGAGAACAAAATTGAACTTTTTGGCCACAACCATAATCTTTACAATTGGAGAGAGGTCATCAAAGCCTATGATGAAAGAAACACCATTCCTACTGTAAAACACGGAAGTGGATAGCTGATGTTTTGGGGATGTGTGAACTACAAAGGTGTAATGCAGGTGTCAGAATGCAACGCGCAGAATCACAAAATGAGGGCAGTCAAATAGCTAGAAATAACAGTTTATATATGTATATATATTAAACAAAGCTGACAGGGATTGTAACAGGGGTTAGTAATGAGAACAATAACAAATACTTATGAAATAGCAATAAAATCCTTCTCTAAAATACTGTATCTAGCCCAAATATGAGATTAATCACTGAAGTCCATCAGTTCTGCAAATGGCCCAAGCGGGGGTCTCCGGTTATTCCCACTAGGCCTTTAAGTCTTTTTCTGACAAAGTCAATTAGATCTTGCTTGGCTTGTTCCACCTCACCCGTCCCCCTTCCAACCTGATAACCTAAACCCGATTGTTCCCGGTACCGTGAGGGAGCGGTTGAAGTGACAGCCCTGCTCAGTGATGACACTCGTCAGCTTTTGCTGACGTGATCTCTCCGGCACGACTCGATCCTATCCTCTCTTTGTTCTGTCAATTGGGTTGGTTTACCACGTTGTGGGTAGGAGCGTCTTGTACATTTCCTTAATGTCGTATCCAAGTCCCGGTCCTCTTCCATAGCTGTGACACCCGAGGGACCGCTGCGCTGAATCCTGCACTCATTCATCGGCAGCCACCCGTCTTGCCTTACAGGTCCTCATCCCAGTCTCTCTCGCTGGTTCCTTCAGCGCGTCCAGCCTGCATCTTCCTGTGTCTGGAGCCGAAATCACCTCAGGCACTGCGCTCTCGACCGTTAAATTTTGAAAGGTCACCTGACCGGGTCCAAAGTCCAAACTTGAAATGCTCAACAGATGGTGCTCTTTCTCCTTATTACATACATCTCGCACTGATTCTCTGAAAGACTTTTCTCCATCTATTACAAAGGCACATGAAACTTGGTAAAAGTTGAAGGAAAAATGAATGCAGCACGTTATCAGCAAATACTGGAAGCAAATTTGCACTCATCAGCCTGGAAGCTGTGCATGGGATGGGACATACTAGGACGTTCCAACGTGACAACGATCCAAAACACAAGGCCAAGTCGACCTGTCATTGGCTACAGCAGAACAAAGTGAAGGTTCTGGAGTGGCCATCTCAGTCTCCTGACCTCAATATCATTGAGCCACTCTGGGGAGATCTCAAGCATGCAGTTCATGCTAGACAGCCCAGGAATTTACAGGAACTGGAGGCTTTTTGCAAAGAAAAATGGGCAGCTTTACCATCTGAGAAAATAAAGAACCTCATCCACAACTACCTCAAACCTCAAAAGACTTCAAGCTGTCATTGATGTTAGAGGGGGCAATACACGGTATTAAGAACTGAGGTATGTGAACTTTTGATCAGGGTCATTTGGATGTTTTTTCGCTGTCATTAAGATTTAAAAAGAACACAGTAGTTTAACAATAAATGGCTTCATCTAACCAATAACCATGAGTGGATTAAGTTTTTTTGTTATCATTCATATTCTCTGAAACAAGGCCAAGAAAGCAAAAATTCTCCCGGGGTATGTAAACTTTCAAGCACAACTGTATATATACTTGATGGTAGCATCTTCCCCTTCAATACAGAGCAGTACATCTGTGAATTCATGATGCTTTAAATAAAATGCAGCTCCCCGACACCAGGAGCACTCATGCAGCCCCACATAAAGAAACCGCTACCATGTTTGTAAGGCTCTTTATCAGCAAAGGCAGGATTGCAATGACAATGAACACCTCTTATACACAACTGATAACCCAGGATCCAGAATAGTTAATGTCACAGCTGATCCTGTTCCTAGATACTTAAACACAATACATAGGGTCATATTTTGTTCAATGTGTCTAATGTCTATGTGTTGTTTCCTTAAATAACAGGAAGCTGTAGTCTAAAAAAGCCCCAGTGGGCGCTGTGAAAATTGCAAAATTTCTATTTTGCATTCTCTTTATATACAGATTGCAATAAAGAAAAAAAAATGCAAAGATTAAAAAAAAATACATTTAACACAAAAATCTGATTTAAAGCACCGCATCCATTTTTTTTTATCCCTTTTTAGGGTTCACAGACAAAAGTGTAATGCATATAGTTACATACTTACCAGTAGACATCTTCACTCATTTTCATCTATGCTCTGACATCATTTGACATCAGTTGTGGCCTTTCACATCACTCAGTGGTTGCTGTGTGAAGAGGAGGTCACTTTTTTAAATCTTCTCAATGCAAATATATGGGAATTCAGAATGAAGCTCTGTAGTGCCATTCTATGTCCCATAGACTTTAGTTGAGAAAAATGGCTTCCAGAGTACACAGCGGTATGACAGCTTACAAAAACCGGAATGATCGGAGTAAGGCTGAAAATTGATGAAGATGCCAACCAGTGAGTATGTAACTACATGCATTACACTCACATAAATGATCTCTAACAAAGGGATAAAGAAAAATAAAATGCTAGTGTCATGCTTTAAACAATAAGTAATTTCCTGATGACAGCTTCCCTTTATTTTTTTCCTTATTGCTTGAAAGGAAACAAAGGCTTGGTCCCAATATTGAAAAAAAAATTGACACTAATCATCAGGTCAATAATGCCACTGTTGTCCATGGATGTGATTTTTATATCTGATAGTTGCCATCTGTTATCTATTAAAGACTTTTGCTTTGATATTTTTTTTATCTGACGTTGTCAAAGAGCAGAACATTGCTAAGTGCATTGTCCTGAGATGAAGAATACACCGTTAAACAAAATATAACTGAAACTTTTTATGTAAAAAAACTTTTTGCTTTTGGTTTAAATACTTTGTCCACCTACTAAGGTTCCATCTATCTGAACTTGGCTTTCTCACGCTTTCCTTCCTCAGATGGATGTTTGTTTTTATACAGTAAATCTATATGAATTTGAACTGCAGTCCAGTGAGAGCACTTTATAAAGTGTAACTTCAATTTCTGACCACAGCAGAACTATAGATTTGTCCTCCATTCATTTATCTCGAAACCTCACATACCCCTGAATGTATGACATGTTCAACAAGCATTAAAAAAGCATCCAACTGATGCCTCTACGGAGATATATCCATACACGGTGCTCAACATACTGCAATTAGTGAATTCATGAATTCCACTATTGCTATTGATGTAAAAAAAAAAAATGAAGTACTTAGTTAACATTTTTTTCATCAAAAAGCATAAAAGTCATCCAAGTGATCTCAATCTGAATGGCGCATAAATCTAATGATTAACTTCTTCACGTGTGCAGTCATGCCTCAAATGAAATGTGGAAGAGTTAGGAACCAGGCTTAGCTCCTAATAACACCTTTTTGGGAAAGATGGATAGATAAGGGTGCACAGCCTCCAATGTAAGCTACACAAAAGAGAGGGCACACTTTTATTTCAAATCATTACAATTTATACAAAAAATATAAAAATAGTGTCAATTCAGCTCACCATTCTTGTGTTAGACCTAAGTATCCCAGTAAACTTCCTGGGAAGACAATCTGTGGTCTAGATGTAGTGCACAGAGTATGCATTGGTCTGGTTTCCAGGTCAACTAGCTCTCAATGAAGAGTAGTAAAAAGTCAGCTCACCCACTTGGTGGTCCGTGGTTCGGAACCAGCAATGCAACAGAGTCGAATATGGAAGAGAATTATTCCAGCATCGGGATCTTGATTAAAATTTAAATTATATTTAGATCTATATAAAAACATATGGCATAATGTCACAATCCCACAACAGAGTATTCCATAGAGTTAACGCGTTTCAGATGCAATGACTAAAGACACACAGTCTGAAACGCGTTTGCTCTATTGAATACCTTTTTGTGGGACTGTGCCATTATGTCATACGTTTTTATACCGATCTACATAAAATTTAAATATTAATCAAGATCCTGATCCTGGAATAATTCTCCTCCAAATAACTCTCAATGGTCCAATGGTTAAAGGTTTTTCCACCCAAAATGCGTTAGCATTATTGGTTTATTAATATATTGCACACTCTTCCAATTTTTTTTATCCTATACAATTAAAGGCTACATTTTAACTACTTTCCTTTGGTGCTAGAGAACATCTCCTTTTGGAACACTGAGAGCCATTTACATTTGTGCACTTGCATATAATTTAGTAAACAAAATTCCCAGGAGAACAAGGGGTGAGTAATCCAGCACTCAATTCCCCAAAAATGACTGAACGGAACCTGTCACCAGAAAAAATTATATTAACCTGCAGAAATGGGGTTAATCTTCAGGTTAATAGCATTAATAACCTGGCCAGTGCCCACCGGCACGGGTTCAGTCACCGCTGAGTATACAGTGCTGCGATTGCAGCCACACCACTGGCCTTGACTGACAGCAGGCCCCAATGCAGAGCCAGGGTCATTCAAGGCCAGGGTCGTGGATACTGCTGCCGCTCTGTATACTCAGAGTGGTGACATCCATAATAACGTCAAAGCGATTTTCACACATATATAGGTATGGGTAAACAGAAAGTAACTTTTCTTCACTACTGTTTTGTCACACACACTACCTGACCAGTACAATGAGAGTTTGGGACTTTTTTCCTATATTTCTACTGCTAACTAATATCTGTGTACCGTGTTTGCCAGTAGATAGAAATATATTAAGATTTGAGAGTCTCAGTGGTTGATACCTTTTAATGGCTAACTGAAAAGATGGTAACAAATTGCAAGCTTTCAAGACAACTCAGGCAACAAGAAAAAATGTAAAACCTGTCCATTTATAATGACCAAGACAAGATAAAGATCCCCAACTCATATCAGGACTACAAGATCCCAGATAATTCCAGCTGCATCACATCTAATGTGGTGTACTTAATTATATGTACCAAATGTCCAACTGGGGTCTGTATGTTGGGGAGACAGAGCAAAAACTTAGAACAAGGAACAATTCTCATTGCCACACAATAAAAGAAAAAAGAATAGATCTACCTGTGCCAAACATTTTTGTATGCCTGATCACAGCACCATAGACATGAAATTACTGCTATTAAACGGTAACTTCATATCTCAGAGAGACAGGAGAGTCTAGGAATACAAATTCATGACAACCTTTGACACACTCAGTGGAGGACTTAATGTGTCGCATGGATTTATGTTTTTGTATATCAACTAAGGGATGTTATCCTCTGACCATGTGGGGGCATCACATTCATGGACCAGAACTCAATCACAGGACAATAAAACTTTCACACTTCTTATCTATGAACTGGTCCAATATTTACAGTCACAACTGTTTATCCCTCTTCCATAATGATAGTTCTGTAAAAAATGTAAGAGAGCAATAGGGTCTTATCCACGTTAAAAAGGTAAGTATCTATAAGCAGAACGGCTCACCCTGCGTGGTTGTGTGAGACAAAACACTTATAGAGCCTGAATACCAGATGCAGCAGCTTCCAAAAATCAGTAATTTAAATAGCAGGATAGGAAGTTTTATGTGCTCTCCGGAATACACCACAAATACTGGTAATAGAATTGTAGGTTTATTGTCAATGCGTTTCAGAGTCCATAGATTCCTTCATCAGGACAACCATACATCACAATCATGGACCAGAACTCAATCACAGGACAAAAAAACTTTCACACTCCTTATCTATGAGCTGGTCCAATATTTACGGCCACAACTGTTTATCCCTCTTCCATAATGATAGTTCTGCTTCACGTCACTTGTCTCAGCTATTGCATTTTTTCTGTGTCCTGTTGTGCATAAATATGTGACTCTTCAGATTTTGTGTTATTCTATGCCTGATGAAGAGACCTGAGTAGTCTCGAAAGTTTGCAATTTATTGCTATCTCTTCAGTTAGCCACTAAAACGTATCAACCACTGAGGACTCTCAAATCTTAATATTTTACTGCTAACCTGTAAGTTTTGACATGCTCTCATTATCCAGATTCACCCCAAAATGGTTGATGCGCTGGATTCACTACCTCAGCTTTCATTCAGGCTATTAGTAGCTGTACTATGCTGTGGGATGTAATAGCTGGAGTCATTATTGAGAAACACACTGGATCACACTTGTGGTTAAGTGAGCCTCCTCTGGCTGATGCAACTTCTTCATCATGTCTAGTGGTCAGCATTTATGGTGATTTGTGTGAATTGAATTGCAAATTGCTCAAATATCTACCAGGCATCTATGCAAAAAAAATCCACATAAATGTATATTAAGATAAATCACTGTTGATCAGCGCTCATGCACATTGATTTTACTGTAACTTTTATACATGGAAACAGATGCAATGAAAACGATGCCAAGTTCATTAAAACATACAAATAGACCTGAGCAATGTACAGTAATGTGTAAATATGGGAGCGGACATCATGCTGCTTTTAGAATTCTGGAAGGCAATGTTTCTCACATATCAGATGCATTAGCAAATTCCTTCTATGTACTGAACACTGAAAAAAAATTCTTCTCACAAATTGATCATTAGAGGGCAAGAAACAAGTTCACATGATACAATGTATACATGTACTTTTTCAATAGCACAAAGGAAACATTGACCTTCTGTACTACATTTTGGCATAGAAATATTGGTTGCCAAGTAGAGATGAGCAAATCAAATTTTACAAAATTTAGAATTCCCAGACTTTGAATATTTTACATTCACATTGTCTAAATTCTTTTAAATAGTGACTGCTAATTTCCATGAATTGTAGTGAAAGATAGAGTAAAAAAAAAAACTCACAGCTTATGTGTCCCACTACCGCTGCTCACCTTCTCTTGTGCCTCATCATGCTCAGAAGCCCAGCACCACGTGAAGGTTGCAGAAGATGACACGAAAGTAGGAGAACCGGATGGTGAGCTGCAGCAGTGGTACAAGTAAGCGGTGAGTTGTTTATTTTTCCACCCCATGTTTATGATGCTCTATGATCTTGAGAGACCCCAGAGCATAAGAAACATTTGTTTTACATCTAACAACTTTGATGCAAATCTAATTTCCTTCTCATATTAGTTTTCCTTACGTTTTACAGCAAAATAAAAAAGTTATTCCAAGCATAATATAGAAAGGAACATTTCCTATGTGGTTTTCTTTCTTAAGATTACTATAAATATTTTAATAAATGCATGAATTTAAGTTATTTTTATGTTTGCTCACAAGTAATGAAAATCTAGTCGTGGATAATTTCAGATTTAGCATGATGTGCTGATGGGATTTACTGCATTTTGGAAAAGTATTGCAATGATGGTCTTCCCGAAAAAAGACAATAACTTTTTCTATTTAAGCAGGCTCCTGTAATTCTCATACTTTTTTGAAAAACTGTATTTTTTTGCCCTAAAGTGTGGCTGCAAGTTAACAGAGAAGTATTATATTCTTGTACTATAAACAGTGCAATTTTGAGTCTTTGCCATCCAATAAAAAACTTTTTGGAATTTTTTACAAGTCTAAAGACATAATGAAAAAAAAATACAGTACCTGGCTCTCCATGATTAGAATAAGGATGTTATATACAGTCATATGAAAAAGTTTGGGCACCCCTATTAATCTTAAGATTAATGTTTTATAAAAATTGGTGTTTTTGCAACAGCTATTTCAGTTTGATATATGTAATAACTGTTGGACACAGTAATGTTTCTGCCTTGAAATGAGGTTTATTGTGCTAACAGAAAATGTGCAATCTGCATTCAAACAAAATTTGCCCTGTGCATAAGTATGGGCACCCTTATCATTTTCTTGTTTTAAATACTCCTGCCTACTTTTTACTGACTTACTAAAGCACTTTTTTTGGTTTTGTAACCTCATTGAGCTTTGAACTTTATAGCCAGGTGTATGCAATCACGAGAAAAGCTACTTAAAGTGGCCACTTGCAAGTTGTTCTCCTGTTTGAATCTCCTCTGAAGAGTGGCATCATGGGCTCCTCAAAACAACTGTCAAATGATCTGAAAACAAAGATTATTCAACATAGTTGTTCAGGGGAAGGATACAAAAAGCTGTCTCAGAGATTTAACCTGTCAGTTTCCACTGTGAGGAACATAGTAAGGAAATGGAAGAACATAGGGACAGTTCTTGTTAAGGCCAGAAGTGTCAGGACAAGAAAAACATCAGAAAGGCAGAGAAGAAGAATGGTGAGATCAGTCAAGGACAATCCTCAGACCACCTCCAGAGAGCTGCAGCATCAACTTGCTGCAGATGGTGTCACTGTGCATCGGTCAACTATACAACGCACTTTGCACAAGGAGAAGCTGTATGGGAGAGTGATGCGAAAGAAGCCGTTTCTGCAAGTACGCACAAACAGAGTCGGCTGAGGTATGCAAAAGCACATTTGAAGAAGCCTATTTCTTTTTGGAAGAAGGTCCTGTGGACTGATGAAACCAAGATTGAGTTGTTTGGTCATACAAAAAGGCATTATGCATGGTGGCAAAAAAACACAGCATTCCAAGAAAAACACTTGCTACCCACAGTAAAATTTGGTGGAGGTTCCATCATACTTTGGGGCTGTGTGGTCAATGCCGGCACTGGGAATCTTGTTAAAGTTGAGGGACGCATGGATTCCACTCAGTATCAGCAGATTCTTGGCAATAGTGTTCAAGAATCAGTGATAAAGTTGAAGTTACGCAGTGGATGGATCTTTCAGCAAGACAATGATCCAAAACACCGCTCCAAATCTACTCAGGCATTCATGCAGAGGAACAATTACAATGTTCTGGAATGGCCATCCCAGTCCCCAGACCTGAATATCATTGAACATCTGTGGGATCATTTGAAGAGGCTGTCCATGCTCGGCGACCATCAAACTTAACTGAACTGGAATTGTTTTGTAAAGAGGAATGGTCAAAAATACCTTCATCCAGGATCCAGGAACTCATTAAAAGCTACAGGAAGCGACTAGAGGCTGTTATTTTTGCAAAAGGAGGATCTACTAAATATTAATGTCACTTTTCTGGTGAGGTGCCCATACTTATGCACCTGTCAAATTTTGTTTGAATGCAGATTGCACATTTTCTGTTAGTACAATAAACCTCATTTCAAGGCAGAAACATTACTGTATCCAACAGTTATTACATATATCAAACTGAAATAGCTGTTGCAAAAACACCAATTTTTATAAAACATTAAGCTTAAGATTAATAGGGGTGCCCAAACTTTTTCATATGACTGTATTTTATATAAGCCATCAATCAGTGTCTCACTTCTGTGTCCCTAAGGCTATGTGCCCATGATGCAGAAATGCTCCGGATTTTTTCCTGAGCGTTTCAGCATCTCCCTGGCAGAAAAAACGCATGCGGGTTGTGCATGCGTTTTTTTCTGCCAGGGACAAACGGATGTGAAGCGTTCTTCACATGCATTTAAGCATGTGGTTTGTCAAGCGCTTTCCAAGCGATATTAGCATCACTTGGAAAGTGCTTAACAACTTAGTCACACTATATAAATCCATGCAAACGGCATGGATTTATATACTGTGACCGAAAGAATGGTAAAAAAATATATATATATATATTATACTTACCTTCTGATGTCCCCCGGTGTCCTTGTCTTGGCTTGCCGGAAGCTCGCGGTAGACTAAAGGACCTGCCGACGTCAGCAGTCGCGTGACCCGTCACATGACTAAATTACGTCACCACAGGTTCTTTAGTCTACTGCGAGCTGCTGGCAAGCCGAGACAAGGACACCGGGGGCCATCAGAAGGTAAATATAATATTTATTTATTTTTTATTCTCTTTTTTTACAGGTACTATAGAACCAGGGTCCGGCGGAGAGTCTCCTCTTGTACAAACCCGGGAACCATCTGCACATTGAAACGCATGGAATACGCATGTACAGATTCAGTGATGTGGATTCCATGCATTCCAATGCAAGTCAATGGAGGCAAAAACACTGCGCTTTCGCAAAATAATTGGTAGTGCTGCGGATTTTTATCATTGGGGAACATGGCAGACCTTCTACCAAGCATTTTCTAAGCGTTTCTGCAGCGGAATTGCCACTGCGAAAACACTTAAAAAACGCATAGTGGGCACACAGCCTTATACTGTTTCAAAAACTCAGCTTGTCCATCCATTCCTGATAATGCATTTTGTCCTATTTAACCCTCCGTCAGGCGCAGCTGATCTGACAGTCACAGCTCAATTTAGTTTTGTTTCTCTTTCCTCTCAAAATTATCAGAGAATCTCCCCCTTCCCAGTTCCTGACTTTACATGCTCTTTGAAACCTGATCTCACAGTGCTACAGCAGACCTTCTGTAAAGCAGATCTGACCTTTGTGGCTTCTCAGGCTCACTGCACCTGAACTCGTCTCACATTTTAAGGTTAATATTTTCTCTTTTTATTCATCACAATTGTTTATTTTGCTTGTATTATGAATGAATATTGCAAAGTTTGTGGAAATAAGTAGGGTTTTCTTAGAAAAAAGAGGGTGGCCTCTAAGGCACAATGTTTAGTAATAGTTATGTCATGAAAATTGGAGGCTATTTGGTGGTAGTTGTGAAATTTGGTACTTTTTGTTTTAATATGTTTATGGTTATTAAATTGTTTTTTTTGGGGCTTCTGATTTTGTGTGCACTCCTTTAATACATCCATATGAATGTCACTAATTACTTTTAGAGTCCTGAAATTGTGATAATTCGATATTGTAGGTGGTTTTATAACCTTTGCCTGTCCCGCCTTACGAAGGGTTAACTTAAAGGTGATGTCAGTGCATCTAATGTTGATCACCTCTACATAGGATAGGTCATCAGAATTAGATTGGTGAGAGTCTGACACCTGCCAGCTGCCGTATGTTTTGGCATTGGCCAGGTATAAACACTGGAAAGAGTTGCACAGCTACATTCAAAGTGTAGCTTCCATGACCCCGTACTGCATATCAGCTTTTTTTTCCAGGAAAGGAAGACATTTTATAGTATAACTTTTTAACCTACATTTCAACATGTTCATGTACAGGTACCTTTCTGATCAACCAGATCCAAGTTGTGTGCTTCCAACAGAGTAGAAATATCAGTCAATTTTTTCACAGTGGACATGAACATCCAAAGAAATCTTAGTACAGACCAGGGAACAATGTACGAGACGACTATTTGTTTCTATTCTGACAAGAGTTTGGAAGTCCATGGAGTGTAAAATGTTTCCACATGGCCAATGGACATAAAGAGCTTGTGCAGCTTTTTACAATAAACAAGTGTTTAGATACAGTAAAATCGGAGACATGTACTAATTATAAACTGCCCAAAATATTCTCTGTTCTGAATAATTCATGTGTCCTCATTTAGTGAGAACTGCTCATAGGTACAGCCCCTACATTGTGCTTAAAAGGTATTATAGAAGTATTTTATCATAGTAAGAAGAGCATATTATGTTGGGTTCTCGTACATTGCATTTGGAATTCTACCACCAAGTTTAAGTCTAGTTGTTCAAGGACACAACAGTTTTCTATATAGGGGACATTGCAAGCCGACATATAACTTGCTTCATGCATGGCTACTGGAAAAATGAATAATATGAGAGTGTCCAGTCATCCTCCTGATATCAACTTTAATAAAAAAACTTAGGAGTCATACTTGGTTTTGGTAGGATTTAGGGTCTGTCAATCACCTTCTAGGACTTTTGATAGCATTACTGCTGTACTTTCAGTGCTAGCAGTATGACATGGGACATATTTTGAAGTGCTTGTCTAAAATGACCAAACCATGGCTGCTTTTTTTCAGAACAGTGACACACTTGTCCATGGGTTGTGTCTGGAATTGATTCTCAGATCCACTGGGACAAATGCAGCAAAGCCGCAATATCACTAACATATTGTGTACTGGTGTGATGTTATTTATGGAAGAATCATGACCACCAGAGAGATGTTTCCATTTACAATGCTGTGAAAAAGAAGAAAAATGAATAAATAAACAGCACATTTTAACCTATATATCAGACTTGGTGCCGCCGTGCTCGTCATAGTCTACTCTGCAATCAGGCAGTGTAGGGAGAGGTGCTGCTGCTGAGCTAGGGAGAGATTTGCTTGTTTATTAGTTGTAGGTATTCCACAAGATTCTCTACATATCCATCTCCATTAATAGTCCTTCTGAGGACTAATCCAGCTGCAGAGATATCCGTGCTAGGCAGACAGGCAGGGTATATAGCAGACTGCAGTGCATATAGCATGAGGGTCCATTCCAGTTCTCTCTGCTGGTGCTTTTACAGATATTTGTAGAAATAGCCCCAGGTATCAGGGGCCAGGAATCATTTTTTTTATCTTAATCCTGATTATTTGCTTAAAAAGCAATCCAGAGAACACGGTTTTCTGCGACATTTGCTTGGTGGCACTGCAGAATACAGCCAGGTTCTTTCCATATTACAGCGCTAAAAATCCTGCTATTTAAAACTGTGGTTTGTCCGTCACACGGATCACATATAATTGTGCTGAAAATTCTGCCATTTCTGGCCTCTATTAAAATTTTGCTGCAGTGTGTCAGCGAAGTTATTAACACCAGTTTGCTGTTAAAAATAGTTACCTACAGGCCAGCTATTTAAAACTGTGGTTTGTCCATCACACGGATCAAATATAAGTTCGCTGAAAATTCTGCCATTTCTGGCATCCATTAAAATTTTGTTTCAGTGTGTCAGTGAAGTTATTGACACCAGTTTGCTGTTAAAAATAGTTACCTACAGGCCAGCTATTTAAAACTGTGGTTTGTCCGTCACACGGATCACATATAAGTTAATTCCAAAATCAGCCATTTGTAGTGAGCGTGGAAAATATTGTCCTCCATTTAAAATGGGCAAGGGACGGGGAGCTGGACGATGGTGATGATGATTGTGCATGCAGAGGCCGAGGCCGTGGGCAAGCTGAAATTGTGCCACAACAAACACCCACATGTTCTCACCCGACCTTCCTGACCCAATAACTAGGGGACCGCAACAAACCACTATTGAACCCAGAGCAGTGTCAAAAGGTTGTTGGTTGGATAGGGTTGGATAGCAAATAATGCTCCAGTCAGTTTGCACCACCACCACCACCCTGTCTTCCACACAGTCAAGTCTCAGTAGCCGTGAGTATGGACCGCATTTCCCTCACCGTGATCCTCCTTCTTCCCACCATGCCGAGTGCCTGGAGACAACTGATCCCACACTTAGACACTCAGAAGAGCTGTTCACTTTTCCATTTATAAATTTGGGCCTTTCGCCTGGTCCACTTGAAGCGGGACAAGTGGAGATCGCATGTAGCGATGCCAAAATATTTGAGCAGCCATGGTCATACAAAGGTGACTGTGGGAAAGTGTCACAAGAGATGGACCATGATGGGACACAATTGAAGTGGAAGACGAGGTGGTGGATGATATAGTAACTGACCCAACCTGGCTGGAGGACATGTAGAGTGAGGACAGCAGCAGACAAGGGGAGGGAGGCAGAGCACCCCAACAGGCAGGAAGAAGCACTGTGGTGGCCACAGACAGAAGGCGGGAAACTGTTCCCTGTAACACCAACATGACGGAAGTTGCCAGTACAACTGTTAGGTCTTCCCGAGTCTGGTTGTTTTTTAAAGACTCTGCCGATAACCTCAAAAAGGCCATTTGCACCACCTGCCAGGCCAGCATCAGCAGGGGTAGCAAAACTACCAGCATGACCACCACCAGTATGATCAGGCACTATGCAGCAAAGCACCCAGCTTTGTGGGCTGAACCCCAGGGTCCAAGAACAGTGTCTGAGGGTGACACCACTGTTTCTTCCGCTGTTTTGCGTGCAAGCCAATACCCTGTCCGTAGTATATGTGAAGATGCCTCCTGCCCTGCACCTGTCATTGCACACTCTCAACTAGCACCATCAACAAGCATGTCCTTGTCCCTGCACAGCATTCAGTTGTCCATACCCCAGTCCTTGGAACGCAAGTGCAAATACGCAGCCAATGCCCAACAGGCCAAACTACTAAATTCCCACATTTCACGACTGCTTGCACTCGAAATGTTGCCTTTTAGGTTCGTGGAGACGGAAGCTTTCCGCAACCTGATGGCGGCGGCAGTCCCGCAGTACTCGGTCCCCAGCTGCCACTATTTCTCCCAGTGTGCCGTCCCCACATTACACAAGCACGTGTTCCACAACATTAGCCGTGCCATCAACAATGCAATTACTGGAAAAGTCCAACTAACCACGGTCACGTGGACAAGTGCTTGTAGGCAGGGATGGTACATCTCGCTGATGGCACACTGGGTTAACATAGTGGAAGCCGGGACCCAGTCGGACCTTGGGACGGAACACATCCTACCGACGCCAAGGATTGCGGGCCCTAGGTCAATCAGGGTTGCCCCCACAGTCTACAGCTCCTGCAACTCATCTTCATCCTCTTCAGCCTCCATCTCCGAAATGACCACATCATCAGAAGCTGGAATCACTGCAGTTCTGCCTCAACCAAGCATCAAGAGGCTGTGCTGAAGCTAATATGCTTAGGTGACAAACGGCACAATGCTGAAGAGTTGTGGACAGCTCTGAAAAAGCAGGCAGTGGCTGACACTGCTGAACCTACAGTCAGGCATGGTTGCGTGTGACAATGGCAGGAATCTGGTGGCGGCTCTGAGGCGAGGCGAGCTCACACACGTTCCATGCCTGGCCCATGTACTTAACCTCGTGGTTCAACTGTTTCTCAAAACCTACCCGGAGCTGCCGGATCTGCTTGTCAAAGTACGCCACCTGTGTGCCCATTTTCGAAAGTCAGCTACAGCTTCCTCCGCACTTGCCATGCTTCAGCAGCGTTTGCAACTTCCGGCTTACTGACTGGTGTGTGATGTCCCCACTCATTGAAACTCTACATTGCAGATGTTGGGAAGGATTTGTGAGCAGAAGAGGGCAGTTTTTGACTACCAGCATCAACAAGGCCATAGGTATTCAGTTCAGACTTTACACATAAGACCTCAGGAGTGGACATGAATGTTATACACCATCCTCCAATACTTTGAGGACTCCACCAATATGGTGAGCAGCGATGACACCATAATTAGAGTCACCATCCCGCTTCTCTGTCTTCTGAAAAGTTCTCTGCTCACAATTAATAAGGATGCATTGCAGGTGGAGTATGATGAGATGGAGCAAGGAACCATACAGGGTGATTACACACAGCCCAAACTCATCTCATCCCAATGGGACGGGTGACAATGAGGAAGAGGAGGAGGAAGAACAAGAGCTAATTTCCTGCGCTATAGACGGAACTATCTGCACAACTGTCATACCGTCTATTCAGTGTGGATGGCCTAAGGACAGGGAGGAGGAGAAGGAGAGCATGGTCAGTCGTCCTCTTGGTGAGAAGGAAGTCTTGCATGTTAGCAGTCTGGCATGCATGGCTGAGTATATGTTACACTGCCTTTCCTGTGACCCTCGCATTCTCAAAATTTTGGGTGACAGTCATTACTGGTTGGTGACACTTCTAGACCCACGCTACAAGGAGAACTTTCTATCTCTTAATCCTAAGGCGGACAGGTCTACAAAAATGGGGCAGTACCAGAAGGTCCTTGCTGCAGAACAATTAAAAAAATTCCCATTTGAAAATGCTGGCAGCAGAAATCACACTTCGTTGGACAACTAAGGCATAGAGGCGAGAGAGACACAACTCCAGTTTAGCAGAGGCAGGGGAACACTGTCAAAGTCCTGGGAGAGTTTTCTCAGCCCCTTCCATCGCACAGGCCCTGAGGCGCAGGGTACTCTCACAAGGAGTGCAAAGTTTGGTAAGATGCTGAGGGAGTACCTTGCCGTCCTCCGTGATTCCTCTGTGCCTTATAATTATTGGGTATCCAAGATGGACATGTGGAATGAACTGGCTCTCTACGTCTTCAAGGTCCTGGCCTGCCCTGCCGCTAGCGTTTTATCAGAGCGGGTTTTTAGTGATGCTGGTGGAATTATAACTGATAAGAGCATCTGCCTGTCAACTGAAAATGCTGACAGGCTGACTCATATAAAAATGAACAAGGGCTGGATTGGGCCAGACTTCTCAACACCACCGAATGATAGCAGCGTAACAAACACAAATCCAATGTCTTTTTTTGGGAGGTGTATTCCCATGCACCTTTTTACACCCACACATGGGTATATGCCTCCTGATTTTGGCTATTTGCTCTTGTCCTCCTCCTTCTCCTCATTCTCCACCATCATATCACCAGGGTGACCGTGGTCCATGATGCAACACCCACCTATTTTTTTTAAAGGGTGTTTATGATGCCCGTAAAATAAACAAATTTAAACAGTATGTTCATGTATACCACCCAGGGGTAAATGTTTGTCAGCCCATACACTTAGTGCATGGGCTTTACAAGTATAGGAGTCACGCTCCTGTCTAATAGGAACATTTTTTTATAAGGCCCTCCTCCACATCTTTTCCAAGGGGCATTGGAGTGCCTCCCAATTATTGGCAGCACTTGCATTCACTGCATACGCCAATACTGTGGGAGACCCACTTCCTAATAATGGGAACATTTTTTCAGGAGGCCCTCTGACATCCACTTCTCTTCCATGGGGCATTGGAGTGCCTCCAAATTTTTGGCAACCCTTGTATTCACTGCATAGGCAAACACAATGGGAGACCCACTTCCTACTAATGGGAACATTTTTTTTTCAGGAGGCTCTCCTCTACATCTCATCCAAGGGGCATTCGAGTAGGGCCAAATTTATGGCAGCCCCTGCATTCACTGCATAGGCAAACAGTATGGGAGACTCACTTCCTAATAATAGGAAAATTGTTTTCGGAAGACCCTCCTTTATGTCTTTTTAAAGGGGTATTGCGGTGCTTCCAAATTTTCAAAGGGGTAATGGGGTGGGTCCAAATTTTGGGCAGCCCTGCCACTCACTGCATAGGCAATTATAGTATAGGAGACCCACTCTTAGTAATGGGAACAACAAAGCATATCCGGCTGATGGCTCTCCAAGAATAGTGAGGGCCGACTGCTGGCCTTTTAAGAATAGTAAAGGCCGCCTGATGACCCTATAAAAATAGGCTTTGTGACTTTCAGAGTCCCTCCTTCATAAATGAAACAGGATGTGTCTGATTATGTCTCACACACCACATGGCCAGATAAGGTTGTAAAATGTTAAAATGACATTTCCTGGTGAATGCATTTGTCACAGTTGAAAGCAATGCAAAAGTGCAAAAGCGCATCAAAAACGCTACGTGTGAACATAGCCCAAGATGTGGAGGAGCATTTTTGTTTTTGGTTATTTATTTTGCCTTATAAACAAGTCATTACCCTGGAAAGGATGTTCCTTAACATATTTCCCAGGAAAATCCATTTTGGTTTAGTTTTTGTATGTTTTATTGTGAGTCCGTAAAAGTGGCGTAATACCTCTGGCAACATTGTTTACAGCAGTGACCTGGGAATCAGAAATGCTTCCAGGGGTCTTCCCCATGCTGTTCCCATGTAATTTGAGCACTATTCACATCGATTTGGTCAATTTTTAGGCCCTCTGCAGAACGCGTGGGGGCAGCCGCCTGAAAAATGCTCGAGTTTCCCATAGATTTACATAGAGTATTCCAATGTGCTTGACCTGAGCAACGAGCACCCGAGTATTTTAGTGCTTGCCCATCAGTATCAGAGACCCTTTTTTACCCCCCATCACAAGCCACATCTGCTAGCCTGTGTTTTCCATGGTGGGACTTCTAGCCCTGACCAGGCATCTGAAGTCACTGCACATCACATATCCATCACAAACATGTGACGTGCAATTACTTCTGAGGCCTGGTCACAGCCAGAAATCCTGGCCTAGAGTAAACAGGCCAGAGACACAAGTGCAGAAAAAAAGAGACCCTGATGAATGGACATCAGGCACTGAGCAGCCAACAGTTTGCTGAGTTCATGCAAAGCTAATTTACAGCAATCCATATTCCAATGTGGATTTTTTGTATATTCGAGAAAAATTAAATTCCACTTAAATAAATTCACTCATCTCTACAAAATACATTTTTTTTCTTAGAAATGACTGCACATTTGTGAATCAATTATATAAAAACAAAGCAAAACTAAAAAGTCCAAGTCAGAAATGTCAATATATAATTATTAAAATGGAAGAGAAAGAATAAAAAGGAAACTAAATTCAAAGGAAAAGTTAACGAAAAAGCCAATGAAAAGTTATTTGAATAGTTGGTCTCATTTAACCATAGGTATCAGATACTTCTAAAGATTACGACAAAAACGTTACATCATTAATAGCTGCTATTAAGATAATAACACAGCATGTGCGATCCAAACTTAGCACAATTTCTTCTAATAGCTTACTTACAATATATTATCCCCATGAATGCCTATAAATGAGGTCAGAAGACAAGTGATGTACTGTAGATCTATATAAGTGATTATTAACTGTCTACACTATCCGACTCTACAGTGTCCTACAAGAAACAAGCTAATTTTAGCAGTATTTAGCAGTGCCTTGGGTTTTTATGTTTTGTATTTTAATATTATACGGGTATTCCATGAATTAGAATGGAGGCTCTCTATGTTGAAAATTTAAGATCATCAATCTTTACAACTAATTTCCAAAATTTACAGCTTCTCAACAATCACCATCCTAATAGTCTACTCCCCAGGCTCTATGTACCTTCCCTTGCTAATAGAGATGTAGCTCTTATTGTGATGTTTGTGCAGCACTCTAAGTTTAAGTTCCACCATTGCGTTTTAGGTGAGTTTTTGACGCTTTATATATTACAGTTTCAGCAAAGTGGATGGGATTTATAGAAATGTTATCCCCACTGTGCTTTTATTAATGTAATGCGTTTCTAAAACCCATTACATGTCAATTTCTCTTGCAGGATGCTAAGTTTTATATGCAAATTTGTCTCATAGAATTGCATTAGATGCGGAAAATACACAGGGAAACAACACATATAATAAAGATTTGTCAAAGCCTAATACAGTACCATGAAGAATCAAAAACAAAGCAACATTATTTAAAACATGCAATGAAAAAACGCAAGTAACCTAATTCACCTATCCAAACCTCATCACTTACAGTGGGAATGTAGCCTAAACATCCAATAACACTGAAGAATTATTGGGAGTGAGCATTCCTAGGAACAAATGTTTCACTTTAATCTAAACAGGCTGTCGATGTTGGGGGAAATGATTTTTTGGTCTGCACAAATGATCATTGTTCTCGGAAGTGAATTGTCCTGTGTAAAGGCCCCGTCACACTAAGCGATGCAGCAGCGATCCCGACAACGATACGACCTGTCAGGGATCGTTGCTGCATCGCTAATACATCGCTGGTGAGCTGTCAAACAGGCAGGCTCACCAGCGATCAGGGGAGCAGCGATATCGTGGAAAGAATCGTTCCACGATGTCTTGCTCCAGTTACCAGCCTGCTGCAAGCAGGAGCAGGCTGGTAACTATGGTAAACATCGGGTTACTAAGTGTGCGTGTGCCCCTAGTAACCCGCTGTTTACCATGGATACCACTCTGCTACGGTGCGCGGGAACCTCCGAGCACCGTAGCAGAGTGGTATCCATGGTAAACAGCGGGTTACTAAGTGCGCGCGTGCCCCTAGTAACCCGCTGTTTACCATAGTTACCAGCCAGATCGTTGGTCCCGCTGGTCACACACAGCGATGTGTGCTGGCCAGCGGGAGGCCAACGACCAAAAAATGGTCCAGGACACTTTGCAGCGATCAGCGACCTCACAGCAGGGGCCTGATCGTTGCAAAGTGTCACACACAGCGACATCGCTGGTGAGGTCGCTGGTGAGTCACCAAAACCGTGACTCAGCAGCGATATCGCTAGCGATATTGCTATGTGAGACGGGGACTTTACAGAACTGTGCTGTTGAGAACAAAGGCAGCCTATGCTCACTGAACAATCTATCACAGACCGTTTGGTGACCATTTATCTGAAACGTGTTCTGCCAGTGTAAACAGGCTATTAAACGACTGACGATCAGCAAAGAAATAGCTGATCAGCAGTCATTTAGTGCCTTTGGTCATCAGTTGTAAATTCACCTTAACACCTACCATTCACTGTTGCTTTAACATCCTGAAGATAATTGCGCATGCTCGATTTACCATAGTCAATGTTGGCCAAGCATTTGAAGCTCCTTCTTTAGCTTCTCTCTTTCACTCCCAATGTAATGCTCTGCTAAGAAACTGCCCCTGCTCATCATATGCAGACCTGGCCGCAATGGGCAGCTTCTACTCTAATTTCTACCATTCTGTCACGACTTTGTTGTCGGGTATCTCAGGGCCAGGGACTCCTACACTGTCCCAAATGCTTGCTGGCCCTGTTCGCTGGATTACTTCTGAAGGTGAAGATACTGGGGCCATGTACCTTGTCTGAGCTCCTCAATCCGCCCTCAGTCTGTTCCCTTCCTCCACCAGAGAAGTAGTGTATGGCAGTACACCAACTAGACTAGTAAGGTAATACAAACAGGGCTAAAGGAAAATACCAATCATACAAATATATGCACAAAAACAGAGGATAACACCTGGGAGTGGAGGATGGGGAACAAACCAAAATAGGAGAAGAATAGGATTAACACGCAACCTCAGCCACACAACAGTCTAAGCTTAAATCCATCAAACGCCTTCTCAAACAACAACTCTCCACCACACTCCAAGAACCATGCAGCATGAAGCTAGCTCTTGCAATGATAGCTAGCCAAAATCCACAATATATAGGAGCGGGGAGTGGCTAACAGTGAACAGCTGACAGCCTAAATGAAGGTAAGCTTCCAGGAGCTCACAACTGAGCAGATTAACCCCTGCACTGCTAAAATTAACCTGCACCGTTTAATATGAAGGTGAAAGGCTTCCAATGAGTGCAGGAGTGGGAAGAATCTGATGCTGCAGTCTCCTGGCTCCTCTCTGTCACGATAAACACGTGACACATTCACTGCCACTGTAATACTTTGCTGAGAAATTGCTCATGCTCAGCATACTGTACTCAGCTCTGCATGCAAAACTCTCTATCTGCTACCTTTTGACTCTTTCGTCTACTGTGAAAATTCACTGTACTTATTGTTGAACATCTGCTTGCATAATTTTATCCATATATTGTTGTTTTCTTTAGTAAGATGATCATATTCCCACATTACAGCAGATGAACTTTTACAGGTGTGGCAACGTAGGCCATGCACAGAGATGAAAGAAGGCATCTGCAGCCCAAAAGAGAATCAGTGTCTTGCTGGGAAATGTTGTTTCTTGTAGCATTTAGTGCTTTTAAAGAGGACATACATCGAGGCAGAAACAAATCAAACAAGATAACGGGAGAACAAAGTAAGTTGATTTCAGCCTGGGCTGTCTACAAACAGTGGTTTTGAAAGTTATGGATTTTTCTTTTTGTAAAAATGACAGAGTGTTGGGAGATCATTTTAAAGGGGTATTTCAGTTTCAGGAAAAAAAATCTTATGAAATTTTCTAGTATTCTTTTTGTGCTCATTTCTCACTGTTCTAATGAACTCTTCTTACAGGTATTCAATAGGAAACGATATTGTTTTTTTTGTCATGTGATCTTGAAAATTCTGGTCATTACTAGAGATGAGCGGTGTTCGACTAGAACTGTTCGCCAATCTCAAATTCGAGCTGTTTTGGGCGGTGTTCGAGTTGTTCAACGAACCTGAACGATTTGCAAAAAATTCGGCTGTTCGAGGTTATGTTCGATAACTGTTCGTGCACCAAAAGCGTGTCCTGCATGTCTGGCGCTATTTAGAGCACCAATCATGCAGGGATTGTCTGCCACTCACTGTAATGCCACAGCCATGGTGGTTGTGGCATTACAGTGATTGCCCAAATCGATGGGAACAGTGCTCACAGTGAAACATGAAAAGCCGGCAATTCAGCTGCAGTATACACCGGTACCCGACAAATTAGAACAGAAAGAATAGAGAATCACACATAGATTAGATAGATAGAAACATGTCAGTCACATATATATGAAGTACAGTGACAGTGTTGCTTACTGTACTTGTCATTTAGTGTAAAGGATTTATTAAAAAAAATAATAGTGTTTTCATGCACTGTCTCTTTAAAAAAGCCGGCCGGCATTTCAGCATCTGTACCCGACAATTTATAACAGACAGAATAGAGCTTCACACATAGATTAGATAGATAGAAACATGTCAGTCACATATATAAGAAGTACAGTGATAGTGTTGATTACTGTACTTGTCATTTAGTGTTAAAATAAAGGATTTATTTAAAAAAAAATTGGCGTGGGGTTCCCCTTAATTTTAGGCTCTAGCGGAGGTTAAGCAGATGGCTGGGGCAGATGTTTGAAGCCTGGGAAGGGGGTAATACCCACGGAGCTTCCCAGGCTACTAATATCAGCCCCCAGCGGAATACCTAGCCTTTACTAGCTATTAAAATGGGGGACCACCCCCAAAAAAATGACGTGGGGTCCCCCCTATTTTAATAGCTAGCAAAGGCTAGGCAGACAGCTGGGGGCTGATATTAATAGCCCAGGAAGGGTACCATGAATATTGGCCCCCTCCCAGGCTAGAAACACCAGCCGTCAGCCGCCCCAGAAATGGCGCATCCATAGGATGCGCCAATTCTGACACTTAGCCTCGCTCTTCCCACTGCCCTGTAGCGGTGGCTGTGGGGTAATAGGGCTGGGGTTGATGTCAGCTTATAATGCCAGCTGACATCAAGCCCAGGTTAGTAATGGAGAGGCGTCTATAAGACACCCCCATTACTAACCCCATAGTCAAAGTTAAAAGAAAACACAAACACCCAGAATAAAGTCCTTTAATTGAAATAAAGACACAATCCTTTATTGTTCTAAATTAAACCATACTTACCACCACGCCCATTCCAGCTGAAGCCAACGATCTCCTGCAATAAAAGTAAAATAATAAAGCAACCTCATCCTTACCTTTCCATGGTTCCCACGATGGCTTCAGCTCTGCAACATCGAGATGACAGGCTGGACCGCAGCAGAACGCTGCCATCCAGCCTGTCATCCCGCGGACACTGAGAAGCGCAGGCATGCTTGCGCTCCTCAGTGTCTCGCTGTGACGGCATCCAGATGAGCCGACAATGAACTCGGCTCACCTCATGCACGTCACTGACAGCGTGGGAGAATTCTCCTGCACTCAGCGCTTCAGCGTGAGAATTTTCCCACGCTGTCAGTGACGTGCATGAGGTGAGCCGAGTTCATTGGACATGAATGAGCTCACCTCATGCACGTCACTGACAGCGTGGGAAAATTCTCACGCTGAAGCGCCGAGTGCAGGAGAATTTTCCCACGCTGTCAGTGACGTGCATGAGGTGAGCTCATTCATGTCCATTGAACTCAGCTGACCTCATGTACGTCACTGACAGCGTGGGAGAATTCTCACGCTGAAGCGCTGAGTGCAGGAGAATTCTTCCACGCTGTCAGTGACGTACATGAGGTGAGCTGAGTTCATTGGACATGACCTCGGCTCATCTGGATGCCGTCACAGCCAGACACTGAGGAGCGCAAGCAAGCCTGCGCTTCTCAGTGTCTGCGGGATGACAGGCTGGATGGCAGCGTTCTGCTGCGGTCCAGCCTGTCATCTCGATGTAGCAGAGCTGGAGCCATCGTGGGAACCATGGAAAGGTAAGGATGAGGTTGCTTTATTATTTTACTTTTATTGCAGGAGATCGTTGGCTTCAGCTGGAATGGGCGTGATGGTAAGTATGGTTTAATTTAGAACAATAAAGAATTGTGTGTTTATTTCAATTAAAGGACTTTTTTCTGGGTGTTGTGTTTTTTTAAATACTTTACTAGAAATTCATAGTGGTCATGTCTAATATTGGTGTGACCCCATGAATTTCGGGCTTAGGGCCAGCTGATAATGCCAAGCTGGCCCTAACCCCTTTATTATCCAGTGAGCCACCGCACCAGGGCCCTGGATGAGTTGGGTACAGCGCCAGAAGATGGCGCTTCTATGAATGCGCCATTTTCCGGGGTGGCTGCGGACTGCAATTTGCAACGTGTGGGGCCCAGAAAGCTTGGGCCTCCCTGCGCTGCAGATTCCAGCCCCCAGCTGCCTAGTTGTACCTGGCTGGACACAAAAATAGGGCGAAGCCCCACGTATTTTTTTTTTAAATTATTTCATGAAATTCATGAAATAATTAAGAAAAAACGGGCTTCCCTACATTGTTGTGTCCGGCCAGGTACAAATAGGCAGCTGGTGGTTGGGGGCAGTCCGTTCCTGCCTGCTGTACCTGGCTGGACACAAATATAGTGCGAAGCCCCACGTCAATTTTTTTTAAAATTATTTCATGAAACTAAATGGTGGCCCGATTCTAACTCATCGGGTATTCTAGAATATGTATGCGGCAGACCCGGCACAATCAGCAGAGCGGTGTTTAAATTTGGCGCCAAAATCGCTGACTGGTCGCGGCCAGCAACCGCGACCAATCAGCAAAGCGGTGTTGAAATTTGGCGACTATATCACTGATTGGTCACGGCCGGCGGTCGCGAATAATCAGCAGAGCGGGGTTTAAATTTTGCGCCAATAATGCTGATAGGTTGTGGTCGCGACCAATCAGCAAAGCGGTGTTTAAATTTGGCGCCAATAATGGTGATTGGTTACGACCTCGACCATTCAGCAGAGCGGTGTTTAAATTTGGCGGCAACAATGTTGATTAGTCGCGGCCGGCGGTCGCGACCAATCAGCAGAGCGGGGTTTAAATTTGGCGCCAATAATGCTGATTGGTCGCAATCGCCGGCCGCGACCAATCAGCAGAGCGGTGTTTAAATTTGGCGTCAAAATCGCTGATTGGTCGGGGAAGGCAACTGTGACCAATCAGCAGAGCGGGGTTTAAATTTGGCGCCAATACTGCTGATTGGTCGCGGCCGGCAACCGTGACCAATCAGCCGAGCAGGGTTTAAATTTGGCGCCAATACTACTGATTGGTCGCGGACGGCGACCGCGATCAATCAGCAGAGCGGTGTTTAAATTTGGCGCCAATAATGCTGATTAGTCGCGGCCGGCATCCGCGACCAATTAGCAGAGTGGGGTTTAAATTTGGCGCCAAGCTCGCTGATTGGTCGCGGCCGCTATTTAAATGTGGCGCCCAAATCGGTGATTGGTCGCGGGCAGCGTCCGCGACCAATCAGCAGAGCGGTGTTTAACTTTAGCGCCAAGATCACTGATTGGTCGCGTGCGGAGAGCGCGACCAATCAGCTAATCGTATTGGTGAGGACCGGGGAGCGCCGCTGCCTGGTCGGATACTTCCGTTGCGAGAAGCCGGGAGATGAGCGACTGCTCGCAGCAGAAGTATCCCGACACGCAGCGCCGCTCCCCGGTCCTCCCTTCACACCCTAGCCGCTGATGTCCCCACAGTATCCGCATGGTGTTACAAAGATCCGGACATTTGTGTTAAAAATCGTTGATTGGTCGCTGGCGCTGCCCGCGACCAATCACCGATTTGGGCGCCAAATTTAAATATCGGCCGCAACCAATCACCGATCTTGGCTCCACATTTAAACACCGCTGTGCTGATTGGTCGCCGACGCTGGGCGCGACCAATCACCGATTTTGGCGCCACATTTAAATAGCGTCCGCGACCAATCAGTACAGCGGTGTTTAAATGTGGAGCCAAGATGGGTGATTGGTCGCGGAGGATATTTAAATTTTAGCGCCCAAATAGGTGATTGGTCGCGGCTGATATTTAAATTTGGTGCCCAAATCGCTGATTGGTCACGGGCAGCGCCAGCGACCAATCAGCGATTTTTAACACAAATGTCCGGACCTTTGTAACACCATGCGGATACTGTGGGGACATCAGCGGCTAGGGTGTGAAGGGAGGACCGGGGAGCGGCGCTGACATCCAATTGGTCGCGGCCGCTATTTAAATGTGCCGCACAAATCGGTGATTGGTCACGGTCTTGGCGCGCGACCAATCACTGATCTTGCCGCCAAAGTTGAACACTACCGTGCTGATTGGTCGCGGACGCTGCCCGCGACCAATCACCGATTTGTGCGCCAAATTTAAATATCAGCCTCATGCACGTCACTGACAGCGTGGGAAAATTCTCCTGCACTCAGCGCTTCAGCGTGAGAATTCTCCCACGCTGTCAGTGACGTACATGAGGTGAGCTGAGTTCATTGGACATGACCTCACCTCATGCACGTCACTGACAGCGTGGGAAAATTCTCCTGCACTCAGCGCTTCAGTGTGAGAATTCTCCCACGCTGTCAGTGACGTACATGAGGTCAGCTGAGTTCAATGGACATGAATGAGCTCACCTCATGCACGTCACTGACAGCGTGGGAAAATTCTACTGCACTCAGCGCTTCAGCGTGAGAATTTTCCCACGCTGTCAGTGACGTGCATGAGGTGAGCTCATTCATGTCCAATGAACTCGGCTCACCTCATGCACATCACTGACAGCGTGGGAAAATTCTCACGCTGAAGCGCTGAGTGCAGTAGAATTCTCCCACGCTGTCAGTGACGTGCATGAGGTGAGCCGAGTTCATTGTCGGCTCATCTGGATGCCGTCACAGCGAGACACTGAGGAGCGCAAGCATGCCTGCGCTTCTCAGTGTCCGCGGGATGACAGGCTGGATGGCAGCGTTCTGCTGCGGTCCAGCCTGTCATCTCGATGTAGCAGAGCTGAAGCCATCGTGGGAACCATGGAAAGGTAAGGATGAGGTTGCTTTATTATTTTACTTTTATTGCAGGAGATCGTTGGCTTCAGCTGGAATGGGCGTGGTGGTAAGTATGGTTTAATTTAGAACAATAAAGGATTGTGTCTTTATTTCAATTAAAGGACTTTATTCTGGGTGTTTGTGTTTTCTTTTAACTTTGACTATGGGGTTAGTAATGGTGGTGTCTTATAGACGCCTCTCCATTACTAACCTGGGCTTGATGTCAGCTGGCATTATAAGCTGACATCAACCCCACCACTATTACCCCCTGCCACCGCTACAGGGCAGTGGGAAGAGCGAGGCTAAGTGCCAGAATTGGCTCATCCTATGGATGCGCCATTTCTGGGGCGGCTGACGGCTGGTGTTTCTAGCCTGGGAGGGGGCCAATATTCATGGTACCCTTCCTGGGCTATTAATATCAGCCCCCAGCTGTCTGCCTAGCCTTTGCTGGCTATTAAAATAGGGGGGACCCCACGTCATTTTTTTGGGGGTGGTCCCCCATTTTAATAGCTAGTAAAGGCTAGGTATTCCGCTGGGGGCTGATATTAGTAGCCTGGGAAGCTCCGTGGGTATTACCCCCTTCCCAGGCTTCAAACATCTGCCCCAGCCGTCTGCTTAACCTCCGCTAGAGCCTAAAATTAAGGGGAACCCCACGCCAATTTTTTTTTAAATAAATCCTTTATTTTAACACTAAATGACAAGAACAGTAATCAACACTATCACTGTACTTGTTATATATGTGACTGACATGTTTCTATCTTTCTAATCTATGTGTGATGCTCTATTCCTTCTATTCTAAATTGTCGGGTACAGATGCTGAAATGCCGGCCGGCTTTTTTAAAGAGACAGTGCATGAAAACACTATTATTTTTTTTAATAAATCCTTTACACTAAATGACAAGTACAGTAAGCAACACTGTCACTGTACTTCATATATATGTGACTGACATGTTTCTATCTATCTAATCTATGTGTGATGCTCTATCTTTCTGTTCTAAATTGTCGGGTACAGATGCTGAATTGCTGGCCGGCTTTTTTAAAGAGACGGTGCATGAAAACACTAATATTTTTTTAAATAAATCCTTTACACTAAATGACAAGTACAGTAAGCAACACTGTCACTGTGCTTCTTATATGTGTGACTGACATGTTTCTATCTATCTAATCTATGTGTGATGCTCTATTCCTTCTTGTCTAAATTGTCGGGTACCGGTATATGCCGCTGCTAAATTGCCGGCCGGCTTTTTTAAAGAGAGCGTCTTCTGAGCAGTTTGTCAGCTTTTGGACACCTTTGAAGGTGTTTTCTATGTGTTTCTATGTGTTTTTGTTTGCCTGCCATTGGTTTTAACGGTGTTCGACGGTGTTCTAAGGTGTTCGACGAACAGTTCGACGAACAGTTCCTCGAACATCCCGGTGTTCGACGAACCGAACCGAACCCGAACACTATGGGGGTGGCTCAACACTAGTCATTACACATAGTACAATGGAAAAGTATGCAACAACCTCTGTATGCTAACACTGAAATATCCTTTTAATAATATAAAAATATATTAGCTAATTCTATGAGGATAGTGATAAGCTTTTCTGTGAGTTGTATTTAAGCTGATTTATTCCTGCTTTCTATGTAGCAGTTGCCGTCAATGATGTCTTTGTTAATTAAAGGGAACCTGACAGAATGCTATTGGAACCACAGGTAGGGTTTTTTTTTAATAAAGCTTACTTTAAAAGCCACCAGGGACTAAGCCGCATGTTAGACTAGTCAGATAATTGGCTCTCCTGTGGCTTCTTCCCACTTGCTCCAAGTCTCTTACTACCTGCAATTTTTTTTTGCATATGAAGGAATATAGCAATAATTCCTTAAAGTGATTGTCCCACAATAACAATTTGTAATATATATACAAGATAGGTTATAAGTTGCTGATTTCTGAGGATCTGACTGCTGGGACTAATTTTGATCCCAAGAATGGAGCGAAGATCAGGTATGTTCAGTATACCATTGTTCGATTCATTGTCTTAGGACTACGGAAGACAGCTAACCATTCGACAATTTTCATCAGTCCCATTGAAAAAGAATAAAGTGGTGCCTATTATGCTCAACTATGGCTTTATTTAAATAAGGGACTGTAGAGCCCATTTCTGGGTAATGTAGTAAAAGTCTTAGTGTGCTTTCACATTGCATTTTTCACCATGTCCAGTGTTCCTATCGGGGCTTGCATCTGACCCCCCCGAAAGACGTAGTAGACTGCATCTGGGTATCTTCTACAGTAGGTGCACAAGCCAGAAAATGATGCATGACAGAGTACAAGGTGATTCCATCTGCATCATTATAGCCAATGGTCCCATCGGTGCATACGCTTGAAACAAGATTTGTGGGAGGTTCAGACGTTAGTCCCGACGGGATTATTAAACATGGAGAATAATTCAGTGTGAAAGCACCCTCACTGGTGAGACCTCCAGTGAATAGCAATTTGTGACTTATCCTGTGGGTATGTGATACATTTTTATGATGGACCAATCCTTTTAAGATCTCCTAAGACACTGGCCATAGTTGGAGTCACAGTTAAGAGACAGCAGAGTAGTTCATGGTTTATGAACGGTCAAACTAATAGGCTGTATACAAATAGCAGTTGTCCTTGTGCCAGGATGTCTCAACAGGTCCAAAGTAAATTCTTCCACATCAGAAGAAACCAGCATTGTAGATTGCACATGGTGGGTGTGAGCCCCTTTATAAGAAATTTTATAGAGGCCCTGAAGCTTCAGGATACTCCAAAGGGTCTGGATCATGGACTACTAGATCAAGAGTTATGTATACTAAGAACAATTGCTTTTAATCTGTGCTGCATTATTTGGAAGTCTTAAAGAGAATCTATGACTTTATCAACTTTATTGTTGAAGTTGAATATTTTTTTATCTTAAGAAAAGAGAAAACTGTGAAACAAATTGGAGTTTGGAGAAGTTTACACAAGATGAACAGTTATTTAAATATGTTTTAGTAATGCCTCTCGAAAAATTGTAATTTCATACAGACTTACTGTCAAGCCATCTGCTCCAAGTATTAAAATGTATAAGATACGTATCGTTATCTATAGCAACCAGAAATTGCATTAAATAAATATCATTAATCCTTCTGACAAGTAAAACAAGGATTTAGTGAAGAAAATGGCACTATGGGGCAACGTATACTATGCTAAAAAAATATTATTTGGACACATTTTTATAACTTTGTACAAAATTTATAGCTGTTAAGCCTTAATAGGAATTAAATATCATCCACGTGCCCATATCTATAATGGTTTGTATCTGGTTGTTTTGAGACTTGACAGAATGAGTAATATTCTAAGTGCTACTAAAAGCCCCATGTAGGCTTGTTAAATCAAATTACCTGAGCAATACATAGTACAAGGAGGCCAAACTAAAAGGTAAAGGTTTGCGCCTTTGACAAGACCTTAATGTTACACATATGTACTGAGTGCAACTGAATTACACCTTCCTTTTACTTACATCATGAGATCGTTGATGGATGACGCTCTGATTGTGGCCTCCACAGTACACGAGAAGCGGAGCAGAAAATAATAATAATAGTTTGTAGACTATTCTGCTGTTGTTTTTTGTATGTGAATGTGAACAGAAAGTAATGGCAACATAGGAAATAATGATGACAATTACCATAGTCATGAAGAAAACCTTCCCTGAAATCATTGTTTAGTGGAACAATTAATCAAGGTTATTAGTCTGAATTACAGTTTACAGAAAAACAAAACAATAGACAATAGACGTTGACAAGGAAATCTAATTGTTTAAACATCAAAGATATAAACTAGTTGAGTTTCGTAGATTCAAGACTCTCGCCGCCCTCGTGAACAAAAGAATATATCCACATTTTGCATGTCTATTCTTATTGAGAATGTACATTTTCAAGGAGAATTTAACTTAGAAATGAATGTTTAGCTGAAACAAGAAATGTAGTGGTCCTTTACTCGCTATTAGTCTGCACTAGTGTTGAGCGAGCACTAAAATGCTCGGATGCTCGAAGCTCGGGCCGAGCTCCCTGTGATACTCAGGTGCTCGACCCGAGCAACGAGCCCAATGTTAGTCTATGGGAGACCTGAGCATTCTTGCGGCGGCACCCCCGGCAGTCTTTTAAAAGCCTAACAAGTGCCAAAAACGATAGTGACAGTGCTCAAATGACATGGGGACAGCATGGGGGTCGCCCCAGGAAGCATTTCTGACCCCCAGGTCACTGCTGTCAACAATGTGGTCAGAGGTATTAAGCCACATTTACAGGCTCAAATTAAAACGTTCAAAAACGAAACTGAATCTGCTTTCCTGTGAAATATGTTAAAGAAGTTCCTTTCCAGGGTAAAGACTTGTGTATAAGGTAAAATAAATAACCCCCCAAAAAAATACTCCTTCACACCTTGGGCTATGTTCAAAACTAGCATTTTTTATGCGTTTTTGCACTTTTGTATTGCTTTCAACCGTGACAAATGCATTCACCGGGAAATGTCATTTTAACATTTTACAACCTTATCTGGCTATGTGCTGTATGACACATGCATACAGTGCTGAAAAGACATGGGAACAGCATGGGGATGACCCCTGGAAGCATCTCTGACACCCAGGTCACTGCCTAAAAGTGTGCCCATCAGAAGTCATCCTTGCCGCATCAGAAGATGCAGACTTACAACTATCCCCGTGCAAGTCCTTGTCCCAGAGCAGTGTTCAATTGTACCTCCCCCATTCCTTGCAACACAAGCGCAAGTATGCAGCCTGCCACCCACCCGCCCCCATGCTGCAATACCATACTGCTTGCTTGCACTTGAAATTGGGCCTTTTAGGCATGAGGAGGCGGAATCTGGTCACCACGTCATGGCTGCGTTGGCGGCCTGGTATCCATACTCAGTTCCCAGCCGCCAGGTGTCCACACTTGGTCCCCTGCCGCCAGGTGGCGGCCGGGTGTCCATACTCGGTCCCCAGCCGCCCCGCAGCCGGGTGTCCACACACAGTCCCCAACAGCCTGGGGGCAGCCGGGTGTCCATAAACGGTCCTCAGCCACCCCTATTTCTCCTGTCAACTTCCCCCCTACATACTTTTCTTAGCCCGGCCTGCTTTAGGGCAGCATTGGACGAGCCCACCAGCGAACCAGACTCCTCCGGTGGGCCCTAGCTTCTCCATCAGGGGAGTTGAGAATGCCAAGGTGAGGAGCATGATGATGATGATAGAAGTTAGCATCTGCTTTGTTTTCTTGGAATGCAAGTTCATGCATGTAGTAGCGGCTAGGCCTGAGGTGTTCAGCGTTTTGGCGCATATCCTACCTCCTCCAAGGATTGCTGGATGTTTTCCTGCTACTATCCCAGTTCTATGACTCACATTAAAACAAAGCTTCAGGTGATAAATGATGGATGAGGTGGTGGCAAAGGAGAAAGAGCAGGAGGAACAGGGACCATTCACATCAATATCAGGCCAGTCAACCACATATGTCTTGTAGGATATGTTTCTGTAACAAAAGGAGCGGTTCGGCTACACAGTTATAGGGCATACAGTGAGTGCAATGCCTAACAAAAATTTCGAGGCACTCAAGTTCCCCTTGGAAATGACATGGAGGTCAGAGGGCCTTAACTAAACCATTTTTTCCATTTATAGCAACTATGTCTCCTGTACACTGTTGGCCTAAGCAGTGAATGGAAGGCTTTCCAAAAATTATGAGGAACTTCAATGCCCCTTGAAACAGACGTGGATTACAGCGTACTAAAAACCTTCTACCCATTATTGGGGAGTGTGTCTCCCTTAGTTTTCGTCTTTGCATTGAAAAGCAAAAGCTGACTAAAATTACGAGGAAATGCAATGCCCGTTGCAAGAGTCGTGCAGGTTAGAGGTAATTAAAAACAACAATTCAATGCCCCTTGGAAGAGCTGTGGAGTTCAGAGTGGCTTAAGAAGACGCTTTTAATGCCCCTTTAAAGAGATGTGGAGGTCCCAGTAGCTTAACAAAACGGTATGAATGCCCCTCGGAAGAGACGTGGAGGTCCCAGTAGCTTAACAAGACGGTTTTAATGCCCCTTGGAAAAGGGGTGGAGGTCACAGTAGCTAAACAAGATGGTTTTAATGCCCCTTACAAGAGCCATACAGTACAGCATCTTAAAAATATTATTCCCATTATTGGGGAGTGGGTCTCCCACAGTCTTTGCTTATGCCTTCCAAGCACAAGCTGACAAAAATAAGGATGGAGGAACTTTCAATAATGGCAACACGGACCATGGTCACCCTGGTGGTATAGTGGTGGTGGAGCCTGAGGATAAGGAGAAGAACATAAAACAGCCGAAATGAGGAAGCGTATACCCATGTGTGGGTGTGAAGCGGTGTATGTGAATACAATTTCCGAAATAACACAGTGGATTTGACTTTATGTTACTCTGCTGTCATTCTGTGGTGATGAGAAGTCTGGCCCAATCCAGCCCTTGTTCATTTTGATAAGGGTCAGCTTGTCAGTATTGTCAGTTGACAGGCGAGTGCGCTTATCAGTAGAGATGAGCGGTGTTCGACTAGAACTGTTCGCCAATCTCAAATTCGAGCTGTTTTGGGCGGTGTTCGAGTTGTTCCACGAACCCGAACGATTTGCAAAAAATTCGGCTGTTCGAGGTTATGTTCGATAACTGTTCGTGCACCAAAAGCGTGTCCTGCATGTCTGGCGCTATTTAGAGCACCAATCATGCAGGGATTGTCTGCCACTCACTGTAATGCCACAGCCATGGTGGTTGTGGCATTACAGTGGTTGCCCAAATCGATGGGAACAGTGCCAACAGTGAAACATGAAAAGCCGGCAATTCAGCAGCGGCATACACCTGTACCCGACAATTTAGAACCGAAAGAATAGGGCATCACACATAGATTAGATAGATAGAAACATGTCAGCCACATATATACGAAGTACAGTGAAAGTGTTGCTTACTGTACTTGTCATTTAGCGTAAAGGATTTATCAAAAAAAATAATAGTGTTTTCATGCACCGTCTCTTTAAAAAAGCCGGCCGGTAATTCAGCATCTGTACCCGACAATTTATAACAGACAGAATAGAGCTTCACACATAGATTAGATAGATAGAAACATGTCAGCCACATATATACGAAGTACAGTGACAGTGTTGCTTACTGTACTTGTCATTTAGCGTAAAGGATTTATCAAAAAAAATAATAGTGTTTTCATGCACTGTCTCTTTAAAAAAGCCGGCCGGCAATTCAGCAGCGGTACCCGACAATTTATAACAGACAGAATAGAGCTTCACACATAGATTAGATAGATAGAAACATGTCAGTCACATATATATGAAGTACAGTGATAGTGTTGGTTACTGTACTTGTCATTTAGTATTAAAATAAAGGATTTATTATTAAAAAAATTGGCGTGGGGTTCCCCTTAATTTTAGGCTCTAGCGGAGGTTAAGCAGACGGCTGGGGCAGATGTTTGAAGCCTGGGAAGGGGGTAATACCCACGGAGCTTCCCAGGCTACTAATATCAGCCCCCAGCTGAATACATAGCCTTTACTAGCTATTAAAATGGGGGACACCCCAAAAAAAATGACGTGGGGTCCCCCCTAATTTAATAGCTAGCAAAGGCTAGGCAGACAGCTGGGGGCTGATATTAATAGCCCAGGAAGGGAGCCATGAATATTGGCCCCCTCCCAGGCTAGAAACACCAGCCGTCAGCCGCCCCAGAAATGGCGCATTCATAGGATGCGCCAATTCTGGCACTTAGCCTCGCTCTTCCACGCTGCCCTGGTGCGGTGGCAGGGGGTAATAGGGTTGGGGTTGATGTCAGCTTATAATGCCAGCTGACATCAAGCCCAGGTTAGTAATGGAGAGGCGTCTATAAGACACCCCCATTACTAACCCCATAGTCAAAGTTAAAAAAAACACAAACACCCAGAATAAAGTCCTTTAATTGAAATAAAGACACAATCCTTTATTGTTCTAAATTAAACCATACTTACTGTCACGCCCATTCCAGCTGAAGCCAACGATCTCCTGCAATAAAAGAAAAATAATAAAGCAACCTCATCCTTACCTTTCCATGGTTCCCACGACAGCTTCAGCTCTGCTACATCGAGATGACAGGCTGGACCGCAGCAGAACGCTGCCATCCAGCCTCTCATCCCGCAGACACTGAGAAGCGCAGGCTTGCTTGCGCTGCTCAGCGTCTCTCTGTGACGACATCCAGATGAGCCGAGTTCATGTCCAATGAACTCGGCTCACCTCATGCACGTCACTGACAGCGTGGGAAAATTCTCACGCTGAAGCGGTGAGTGCAGGAGAATTCTCCCACGCTGTCAGTGACGTGCATAAGGTGAGCTCATGTCCAATGAACTCAGCTCACCTCCTGCACTTCACTGACAGCGTGGGAGAATTCTCCTGCACTCAGCGCTTCAGCGTGAGAATTCTCCCACGCTGAAGCGCTGAGTGCAGGAGAATTTTCCCACGCTGTCAGTGACGTGCATAAGGTGAGCTCATGTCCAATGAACTCAGCTCACCTCCTGCACGTCACTGACAGCGTGGGAGAATTCTCCTGCACTCAGCGCTTCAGTGTGAGAATTCTCCCACGCTGAAGCGCTGAGTGCAGGAGAATTTTCCCACGCTGTCAGTGATGTGCATGAGGTGAGCCGAGTTCATTGGACATTAACTCGGCTCATCTGGATGCCCTCACAGAGAGACACTGTGGAGCGCAAGCAAGCCTGCGCTTCTCAGTGTCTGCGGGATGAGAGGCTGGATGGCAGCGTTCTGCTGCGGTCCAGCCTGTCATCTCGATGTAGCAGAGCTGAAGCTGTCATGGGAACCATGGAAAGGTAAGGATGATGTTGCTTTATTATTTTTCTTTTATTTCAGGAGATCGTTGGCTTCAGCTGGAATGGGCGTGATGGTAAGTATGGTTTAATTTAGAACAATAAAGAATTGTGTGTTTATTTCAATTAAAGGACTTTTTTCTGGGTGTTGTGTTTTTTTTAAATACTTTACTAGAAATTCATGG
The DNA here is from genome assembly GCF_046119375.1 of Phyllobates terribilis. Classification (NCBI taxonomy): domain Eukaryota; kingdom Metazoa; phylum Chordata; class Amphibia; order Anura; family Dendrobatidae; genus Phyllobates; species Phyllobates terribilis. The sequence continues at coordinate 478,486,577 of NW_027362765.1, read as the reverse complement.
TGGTCATGTCTAATATTGGCGTGACCCCATGAATTTCGGGCTTAGGGCCAGCTGATAATGCCAAGCTGGCCCTAACCCCTTTATTACCCAGTGAGCCACCGCACCAGGGCCCTGGATGAGTTGGGTACAGCGCCAGAAGATGGCGCTTCTATGAACGCGCCATTTTCCGGGGTGGCTGCGGACTGCAATTTGTAGCGGGGGGGGGCCCAGAAAGCTCGGGCCTCCCTGCGCTGCAGATTCCAGCCCCCAGCTGCCTAGTTGTACCTGGCTGGACACAAAAATAGGGCGAAGCCCCACGTACTTTTTTTTTATTTATTTCATGAATTTCATGAAATAATTAAGAAAAAAAGGCCTTCCCTATATTGTTGTGTCCGGCCAGGTACAAATAGGCAGCTGGTGGTTGGGGGCAGCCCGTTCCTGCCTGCTGTACCTGGCTGGACACAAATATAGTGCGAAGCCCCACGTCAATTTTTTTTAAATTATTTCATGAATTTCCTGAAATAATTTAAAAAAATTGAAGTGGGGCTTCGCACTATATTTGTGTCCAGCCAGGTACAGCAGGCAGGAACGGGCTGCCCCCATCCACCAGCTGCCTATTTGTACCTGGCCGGACACAACAATATAGGGAAGCCCTTTTTTTCTTAATTATTTCATGAATTTCATGAAATAATTAAATAAAATTGAAGTGGGGCTTCGCACTATATTTGTGTCCAGCCAGGTACAGCAGGCAGGAACGGGCTGCCCCCAACCACCAGCTGCCTATTTGTACCTGGCCGGACACAACAATATAGGGAAGGCCTTTTTTTCTTAATTATTTCATGAAATTCATGAAATAATTAAAAAAAAAGTACGTGGGGCTTCGCCCTATTTTTGTGTCCAGCCAGGTACAACTAGGCAGCTGGGGGCTGGAATCTGCAGCGCAGGGAGGCCCAAGCTTTCTGGGCCCCCCCCGCTACAAATTGCAGTCCGCAGCCACCCCGGAAAATGGCGCGTTCATAGAAGCGCCATCTTCTGGCGCTGTACCCAACTCATCCAGGGCCCTGGTGCGGTGGCTCACTGGGTAATAAAGGGGTTAGGGCCAGCTTGGTATTATCAGCTGGCCCCAAGCCCAAAATTCATGGGGTCACGCCAGTATTAGACATGACCGCCATGAATTTCTAGTAAAGTATTTAAAAAAAACACAACACCCAGAATAAAGTCCTTTAATTGAAATAAAGACACAATTCTTTATTGTTCTAAATTAAACCATACTTACCATCACACCCATTCCAGCTGAAGCCAACGATCTCCTGCAATAAAAGAAAAATAATAAACCAACCTCATCCTTACCTTTCCATGGTTCCCACGACAGCTTCAGCTCTGCTACATCGAGATGACTGGCTGGACCGCAGCAGAACGCTGCCATCCAGTCTGTCATCCCGCAGACACTGAGAAGCGCAGGCATGCTTGCGCTCCTCACTGTCTCGCTGTGACGGCATCCAGATGAGCCGAGGTCATGTCCAATGAACTCGGCTCACCTCATGCACGTCACTGACAGCGTGGGAAAATTCTCACGCTGAAGTGCTGAGTGCAGGAGAATTCTCCCACGCTGTCAGTGATGTGCATGAGGTGAGCTCATGTCCAATGAACTCAGCTCACCTCCTGCACGTCACTGACAGCGTGGGAAAATTCTCCTGTAATCAGCGCTTCAGCGTGAGAATTTTCCCACGCTGTCAGTGACGTGCATGAGGTGAGCCGAGTTCATTGGACATGAACTCGGCTCATCTGGATGTCGTCACAGAGAGACGCTGAGCAGCGCAAGCAAGCCTGCGCTTCTCAGTGTCTGCGGGATGACAGGCTGGATGGCGGCGTTCTGCTGCGGTCCAGCCTGTCATCTCGATGTAGCAGAGCTGAAGCTGTCGTGGGAACCATGGAAAGGTAAGGATGAGGTTGCTTTATTATTTTTCTTTTATTGCAGGAGATCGTTGGCTTCAGCTGGAATGGGCGTGATGGTAGGTATGGTTTAATTTAGAACAATAAAGGATTGTGTCTTTATTTCAATTAAAGGACTTTATTCTGGGTGTTTGTGTTTTTTTTAACTTTGACTATGGGGTTAGTAATGGGGGTGTCTTATAGACGCCTCTCCATTACTAACCTGGGCTTGATGTCAGCTGGCATTATAAGCTGACATCAACCCCAACCCTATTACCCCCTGCCACCGCACCAGGGCAGCGTGGAAGAGCGAGGCTAAGTGCCAGAATTGGCGCATCCTATGAATGCGCCATTTCTGGGGCGGCTGACGGCTGGTGTTTCTAGCCTGGGAGGGGGCCAATATTCATGGCTCCCTTCCTGGGCTATTAATATCAGCCCCCAGCTGTCTGCCTAGCCTTTGCTAGCTATTAAATTAGGGGGGACCCCACGTCATTTTTTTGGGGGGCTCCCCCATTTTAATAGCTAGTAAAGGCTATGTATTCAGCTGGGGGCTGATATTAGTAGCCTGGGAAGCTCCGTGGGTATTACCCCCTTCCCAGGCTTCAAACATCTGCCCCAGCCGTCTGCTTAACCTCCGCTAGAGCCTAAAATTAAGGGGAACCCCACGCCAATTTTTTTAATAATAAATCCTTTATTTTAATACTAAATGACAAGTACAGTAACCAACACTATCACTGTACTTCATATATATGTGACTGACATGTTTCTATCTATCTAATCTATGTGTGAAGCTCTATTCTTTCTGTTCTAAATTGTCGGGTACAGATGCTGAATTGCCGGCCGGCTTTTTTAAAGAGACGGTGCATGAAAACACTAATATTTTTTTAAATAAATCCTTTACACTAAATGACAAATGCAGTAACCAACACTGTCACTGTGCTTCTTATATGTGTGACTGACATGTTTCTATCTATCTAATCTATGTGTGATGCTCTATTCCTTCTTGTCTAAATTGTCGGGTACCGGTGTATGCCGCTGCTGAATTTGCCGGCCGACTTTTTTAAACAGAGTGTCTTCTGAGCAGTTTGTCAGCTTTTGGACACCTTTGCAGGTGTTTTCTATGTGTTTCTATGTGTTTTTGTTTGCCTGCCATTGGTTTTAACGGTGTTCGACGGTGTTCTAAGGTGTTCGACGAACAGTTCGACGAACAGTTCCTCGAACATCCCGGTGTTCGACGAACCGAACCGAACCCGAACACTACGGGGGTGGCTCAACACTACTTATCAGTTATATTTCCCCCAGCGGCACTAGAAACACGCTCCGATAACACGCTAGCGGCAGGGCAGGCCAGGACCTCCAAGGCATACAGAGTGAGTTCATTCCAAGTGTCCAGCTTGGATACCCAATAGTTAAAAGGCACAGAGGAATCATGGAGGATGCTGGTACAGTCGGCAAGGTACTCCCTCACCATCTTTTGAAACTTTCCACTACTTGTGAGAGTACCCCGCACCTCAGGGTCTGTCCGAAGGGAGGGTCTGAGAAAACTGTCCCAGAACATTGACAGTGTTCCCCTGCCTCTGCTGGATTGGAGTTGCGTCTCTCTCGCATGTACGCCTTGGCTGGGCAACGAACTGTGACCTTTGCAGCGAGCGTGTTCAGATGGGAATTTTTTTAACAGATCTGCAGCAAGGGCCTTCTGGTACTGCCCCATTTTTGTAGACCTCTCCACCTCAGGAATAAGAGAGTGAAAGTTCTCCTTGTAGCGGGGGTCTAAAAGTGTCACCAACCAGTAATGACTGTCACCCAACATTTTGACAACGCAAGCGTCATGGTTAAGGCAGCGTACCATAAAGTCAGCCATGCATGCCTGACTGGTAACAGGCAAGACTTCCGTGTCCTCACCAAGATGACGACTGACCATGCTTTCCTCCTCCTCCTCCCCCCTGTCCTCAGGCCACCCACGCTGAACCGACGGTATGACAGCTGTACAGGTACTACTATCTACAGCGCATGATACAAGCTCCTGTTCTTCCTCCTCCTCCTCCCCCTCTCCCTCATTGTCCCCGAATGCACGTTGGGATGAGATGAGGCTGGGCTGTGTGTAATCGACCGCTAAGGCTTCTTGATCCATCTCATCATACTCTGGCTGCAATGCCTCCTCTTTAATTCTCTGCAGAGAGCGTTGCAAAAGACAGACAAGTGGAATGCTGACGCTAATGATGGCGTCATTGCCACTCACCATCTTGGCGGACTCTTCAAAGTTTATCAAGATGGTACATATGTCAGACATCCAGGTCCACTCCTGAGGTCTTATGTGTGGAGTCTGACCTAAATATCGACGGCCTTGTTGCAGCTGGTACTCCACAACTGCTCTCTTCTGCTCACAAATCCTTTGCAACATGTGGAGGGTAGAGTTCCAATGTGTGGGGACATCAGACACCAGTCGGTGTGACGGAAGCTGCAAACGCTGCTGCGACACAGCAAGGGAGGAGGAAGCTGTAGCCGACTTGCGAAAATGAGCTGACAGGCGGCGTACTTTGACGAGCAGATCTGGCAACTCGGGGTACGATTTAAGAAACCGCTGAACCATGAGGTTAAGCACATGAGCCAGGAATGGTACGTGTGTGATCTCGCCTCACCTCAGAGCCGCCACCAGGTTATGGCCATTGTCACACACCACCATGCATGGATGTAGGTTCAGCGGTCTCAGCCACAGATCTGCCTGCTCTTTCACAGTTGTCCACAACTCACAAGCAGTGTGAGGTTTCTCACCTAAGCTTATGAGTTTCAGCACAGCCTGTTGCCGCTTTCGGAGGCAGTACTGCAGTGCTTCCAGCTTGTAACTGATGTGGTGATATCTGAGATGGAGGCTGAACATGAGGAGGAGGAGGAGGATGATGCGCAGGAGCTGTGGGGACAACTCTGACTGACATAGGGCCCACAATCCTCGGTGTGGGGAGGATGTGTTCCGTCCCAAGGTCCGACTGGGTCCCAGTTTCCACTATGTTTACCCAGTGTGCCGTCAGGGAGATGTACCGTCCCTGGCCACAAGCACATGTCCACGTGTCCATTGTCAGGTGGACTCTCCCAGTAACTGCGTTGTTGAGGGCACGGCAGATGTTTTGGGACACGTGCTTGTGTAGCGCGGGGATGGCAAACCGGGCAAAATAGTGTCGGCTGGGGACCGAGCACAGAGGGACGGCCACCGCCATAAGGTTGCAGAAGGATTCCGTCTCCACTAGCATAAAAGGCAGCATTTCCAACGCAAGCAGTCGAAATATGTGCGAATTTAGGACTGTGGCCTGTGGGGCGTTGGCTGCAAATTTCCGCTTTCGTTCAAAGGTCTGGGATATGGATAATTGAACGCTGCGGTGGGATGTGGACGTGGACGTTGATGCTGTTCCTTGAGAAACTGCCATAACAAGTGAAGACTGAGAGGAGGGGGCATCTTTGCATGCAGTATGGACAGGGGATTGCCTTGCACACACAACAGGGGGTTTTATTACACGCACAACAGCAGAAGAAGCAGTGGTGACACCCGCTGACACTGGTCGTGGACCCTGGAGTTCACCCCACAAAGTCGGGTGCTTTGCTGCCATGTGCCTGATCATGCTGGTGATGGTCAGGCTGGTAGCTTTGTCACCTCTGCTGATGCTGGCATGGCAGGTGGTACAAGTGGCCTTTTTGGGGCTATCAGCAGAGTCTTTCAAAAAATTCCAGACTCTGGAAGACATACAGGTTGTACTGGCAACGTCCCTCATGTTGGTGTTACGGGGAACTGTTGCCTGCCTTCTGTGTGCGGCCACCACTCTGCTTCTTCCTGCCTGTTGGGGTACTCTGCCTCCCTCACCCTGTGTGCTGCTGGTCGCGCTCTGCATGTCCTGCTGCCACATTGGGTCAGTTACTAGATCATCCACCACCTCCTCCTCTTCCACTTGCGCACCACGATCCTCCTCCTCACTTCCTGGCAATTGTGTCCCGTCATCGTCCACCTCTTGTGACAAATTGCCAGCGTTGACTTCCTGTGGCCGTGGCTGTTCAAATATTTGGGCATCGCTACATGGGATTTCCTCTTCCACCACTTCATGCGGAGCAGGCGAGAGGCACAAATATGGAAATGGACCAGTGAACAGCTCTTCAGAGTGTCCAAGTGTGGGATCAGTTGCTGTCTGACGACACACGGCATGGTGGGAGGAAGGAGCATCAGGTTGAGGAGGAGTATGCGGTCGAGACTAACGGCTACTAAGAGTTGACCATGTGGAAGACAGACCGGAGGTGGTGATGCCCAGATAACTGGAAGTACTATCTGCTATCCAATTAATAACATGTTTACACTGATCAGTTCGCAATACTGGTGTTGTTCTGTGCTTCCCTAGTAATTCGGTCAAGAAGTGAGAGCGAAAGATGTGGCTGTTGGTTGTGGCACATTTTCACCTTGGCCACGGCCCCGTCCTCTGCACGCACCATCACCAGAACGTTCAGTTCCACGTCCCTTGCCAAGCGCCTTGCCCATTGTAAAGGAAGTAAAATAGCTTACACTCGCACTATCAATGGTAATAAAAAGTAGATTAGAGCCGTGGAAGAGGAAAACCACAGTTCTATCTCTCTGGCCTACACCCGACTCTTTTAAACAATCTGAACAATCAGGGAAAAACTATTACTGTTTTTCTTTACGGAAAAAATACCAAAAGCTGAATAATAGAGATTTTTTACCGTGGAATGGCAAAACCACAGTAACTGTTTACTGGGGTATACCAGACAATTTTAAATAGATATATTTGCGGCTGAACAGTGAGCGACACACTCAAACTGTTTTTTTTAAGATACAAATGGCCCTAAAGTGGATAATACAGAGATTTGACCCGTGGAACTGCAAAACCACACTTCTATTTCTCGGGCCTACACCAGACTATTTTCAACAGACATATTTGTGTCTGAAAAATCAGGCAGACACTATTAGTTTTTCTTTAAGGCAAAAAATGCCAAAAGCAGGATAATACAGAGATTTGACCCATGGAACTGCAAAACCACACTTCTATTTTTCGGGCCTACACCAGACTATTTTCAACAGATATATTTGTGTCTGAAAAATCAGGGAGACACTATTAGTTTTTCTTTACGGCAAAAAATGCCAAAAGCAGGATAATACTGAGATTTGATCCAATGAACTGCAAAACCACACTTCTATTTCTCAGGCCTACACCAGACTATTTTCAACAGATATATTTGTGTCTGAAAAATCAGGGAGACACTATTAGTTTTTTTTTACGGCAAAAAATGCCAAACGCAGGATAATACAGATTTTTTACCGTGGAACAGCAAAACCACAGTTATAATTTACTGGTGTATACCAGACTTTTTTAAATATATATATTTGAGGCTGAACACTGAGCGACATACTCAAACTGTTTTTTTAGATGCAAATGGCCCAAAAGCGGATAATACAGAGGTTTGAACCGTGGAACTGCAAAACCACACTTCTGCTTCTCTGGCCTACACCAGACTATTTTCAACAGATATATTTGCGTCTGAACTGTCACAGACACACTTTTTTTTTTTTTTTACGGGGGGGGGGGACACCAAAAGGTTAATAAGACGGGTATTTGTACAGTGTGAAGGAGGAAAACAAAAAGAGGATTTAGATGAAAAAAAATAGTTTTTCCTGGCCCCCGAGACCTGGAGCTAAGTCCAGCAATTTCAGCAACAGGAGTAGCACACAGGGCGGTAATGCAGCATTTGTTGGTATAACCACTGCATCTCCTATACAGCCTGCCTGCCTGCCTGATATCTGGGATGGATATTAGTCCTGAGAAGGACTGTTTGTTTGATCTGGCAACCTTTACAGACCCTACACTAACTTTTTCGCACTATATATCTCTCCCTAAATCAGCAGCGCTGTCCCTACACTGTCTGATCCCAGAAGTCTGTGTTCAAGATGGCGGCGCCCGGTTTTAAATACTCGATGTAACGCTGTGCGGCCAGCCAATCAATGTAATGCCCACAACCAACATTGCTGCGGCATTACAGTGACTGGCTGGCAATCCCTGCATGTTCATTGGCTCTGTAAAGGGCGCCAAACATTCAGGGCGGAGACCCGAGCTCCCGCCCGAGTAACCCGGAAATGCTCTGTGCTCGCCGAACATCCCGAGCAGCGTGATGCTCGGGCGAGTACCGAGCAGTGTCGATCATGCTCGCTCAACACTAGTCTGCACTGTTTTCTACATAATCCTGGAATAGTCAAACTTTTCAAGATTCCAGGTTAATTTGCTCATCAGTTGCATCTTTGGCTGAGGATTGAATGATGCACTACCCCCTTAGCCAGGGATGGGGATTTAGCAGTATTTTTTAATAATGTAGACAGATCAGATTCCGGCTGAGGTTGGTTGTCTTACGGCCACCCACAGTACTTTAAGGAGGAAGAGAAGGGGAGACACAGCTGAGCTCCTGGTAGACCTAGAGACAATTTCTTTATACTTTCTGAGTTTTAATTGTAACATGAAATAAGACTGGATTAAATAACAAGAGAGGAATTGCTGGAATTTTTTTTTCTATTTTTATGCAACTTCCGTGTGTGATGTTGCTTTAAATGGATTGTCTCAGTAGAGACAATAATGTCCTATTCCTCTTAATTGCATATTGCTCCCAATACACTGGTAAATCTTTCTACATTGCAGACAGATTTTCAGCTCAATGAGCAAAGAGATATCAGTTTCTGCTCATAAATGTCTATGGAGAGGCAGAGGGGCACAGAAAGACAGACAAACATGTTTCTCCAAATTCATTTGAAACAACAGTAACATTTCAAAGGGGACCTGCAAAAAGGTGTTTTACAAAAATATTCCCAAAAATTCCCCACAGTTTTCTGCAGTGCACAAAGGTGTTCTTAGTACCTCCAGATGATGGGTGATTTTGGTAAAACTGAACTATAACACCTGTTCGCATTATATGTAAATATGATCTATCCAGTAAAGGGACAATGATGATGCAAAGTCCTGTGAAGCTGTTCACACCTTAGTCCATTGAGCAATGGTCCCCAAACTTTCTGACCTTGAGAGCTGCATTCGGCTTTGAGAGAAGGTCGCGAGCCACATTTAGTACTAAGACAAAGTTGCTAGCCACATCCAACTCCCGCCCTCCTCACAGTAGGACACACAGAGCCCTCCTTGCTGCCAAATCTTTTCACAGAAATCACCACCGATGCAGTACATCTAGATCAAGAGGTCCTCAAAATACCGCCATTCAGTATTCTCACATCAATCACTCCCACCACACTGTTGCATCCAGCTTCAAGCACCTCCTCTGACAGTTACCATCATCCGGTCTCCAGCCTACCATACTTAAATCATCTCCAAATCCTCAAGACAAGAATATGCATATCCAGATCTGCACTTGTGTGTATGGCTACTCACAAAATTCATCATCTGGAGACCTGATCTTCATAGTTTTTTGCTAGATCTGGTGCTAATTCGCCAAGCTGGCCGGAAGCCCGTGAGCCACAGGTTGGGGACCCCTGCCATAGAGCTTTATTGACATTTCTAAGGACAAGAAATCTCATCACAAGCCCTGTTCTCAGGGACATTGATTAAGCCATTTAGAGTGTGGACAACTTGAAGAAGCCTCTCATTAACTTTTTTTTCCTTAAACCTGTGTAAATTCTAGTGTAGTGTAACATCAGTGTGTTAATATACTCACTGATTGTTGACTGATCACTGTCTTCTCTGGTATTCAGCACAATTTTGGTCCTTTTCTGAGTCACGTGACAGCAAATTAGACTCGTTCTGGTGCTCCATAGGCTTCCATTATAAAAGCCAGTTCTTGGTCACATAAAGCGCAGTGTGATCCAGAAGGTCTGAATCACCATCATGTGACTCAGAAGAGGAGCAGAACAGCGCTGGCTAGAAGAGAAGATAGCAATAGGTGAGTATATTAACACACTGTTACTGCATTACCCACTAATAGTACTTGGTCAGTATTCGGTCAGTATTTTTTCTTAGCAGTGGGAGCAAAAACCAGGAGTGGGTGATAAATGCAGAATTGGTGACTTGTTTCTATTATACCTTTTCTCTGATTGTTCCTCACCTGGTTTTGGCTCCCACTCCTGAGAAAAAATACTGATCGAATATGGACCAACTACTGATAGTGGGGCCGTGGCCTAAGGCTTTGTTCACATGTCCTGCATTCATCTGTTAGGCTATGTTCACATGTCCAATAATCATCAGTTTGAACAGATCCAGCAGCACAAAAAAAGATGTGCAGACACAACTTTATTGACAGCTAAAAATAACTGATTTCAACTGGATTCGTTTTTTTAAAATGAAGTCTCTGGAAAACTGATCCATTAAATAGCCATCAGTTTTGTTCCATTTGAAACTGTAAGAAAGAAAATAAAAAGGATCCTTTCCAAATGAAAGAAAAACTGACGGCTATTTAACGGATCAGTCTTCCATAGACTTTAGTGTTAAATAAAAAACGGTTCCAGCAGAGATCAGTTTTTTAAAAATCGAAAAACAAGTTATGTCTATACAACTTTTTTGCTGATTGCTGCTGGATCTGTTCTAATGGGTGATTACTGGACATTTGAACAAAGCCTTTTTAATGGATCCAGCAGAAAGGATCCAGTTGACAAACAAAGTTGCGCAGTCACAACTTTTTTTGTTTGGCCAAAGGAAACTGATTTCAACGGGATCCGTTTTTTTTTTAAAACTGAAGTCTATGAAAAACTGATCCTTTAAAAAGCCATCTGTTTTTCTTTCATTTAAAAAGGATCAATTTTTTCTTAACTGGATCAGTTTGAAATGGAAGGAAAAAAAGCCATTCCACATAGACTTCAATGTTAAAAAATAATGGATCTAGTTGAAATCAGCTTTTTTAAGCCGGACAAAAAAGGTGTTTCTGCACATTTTATTTGTCACTGGATTGCTGCTAGATCCGTTGTAACGGATGATTACTGAACATGTGAATGTAACCTTAGAGAGTAAAAATAGCTCATGATAGTGCTTCATGATAGTGCTTCTTTAACTATAGATTCTCCATCTCCTTGACTGGATAGACCGGATTAGCGTACAGTGCAAGCGGACATTTATTTTTTTTATGGATTTTTTTTACGTGACACAATAACTGGGGCAACTACAGACACTTTTGGAGACTGCGGTGAGAGAAGAAGTGTGTGAATTCCATGGTTTGTAGAAGAGAAAAAAGTCACATTTGAGATCAGCGCAGAATTGATATTTTGTGATTTTACAAGCCCAATTGCAATTTTTTTTTCTAATGGTACAACAATGAAGTTACCCGCTAGTCACACTAATGAGATTTTAGCACAAATCATTGTTTACATAATGAGAATATATATTTATAATCCGGATTTCTTTTCTATTTGTAAAACCTTCTGGTGAAGACAGCCTTATGTTTGCCATCTCACTGTGAAAGACATGGCACAGGGGATTTTTGCAAACTGTGAAGTTGCTTTACAAATGTGAATAATAATTAGACTATAATTGCTGGATATAATTCTATTGAGATAAAACAATGAGTTGAGAAAGAAGTATGTAATCAGACAGAACATGTATTTATAACCTTCAGTCATTCCGATATTTTATTCATGAAAGGAACAGAGCTAATGATTGAAATGGTCCCAGGAATGTCATTTGGAATATACGTAAGGATGGATCTGCTAACAAGTATATATTACTCATTCTCGAAGCCTTTTATTGAGAATATTACTTCATGGTCCTGTCTTGTAGGCAGGTCATCATTAACACTATACATGAATGAAATAAAGATGAGAATAAATACATAATGCATCTGCCACAGTGTGAGAAAACAAGAGCTGCTTAGCACTGTCGAGCTGTTCTGTTATAGTGTACTGCTGAGTCACTGTACAGGTGCTTTAATTCTGGAAAAATACACAAGGGCCCTTCTTTCTTAAATCACCTTTTCTTTTTTGATTTGTGGTTTTCATTGATGATTTTTGCACCAAAATCATCAAAATGGTGCAAGGACTTTATTCATTTTCTGCAGAGTCTTTTTTTGTCTTTAACAGTTTTTTCGTCTTTTTAGCAGGAAAAATTGAACACCTTGCAAAATGTTGCAAAATAATGTACCAAATTGACTGTCATACACAGTATCATTTCAGGTGAGGACGGAGTAGAGCTGTGACTAGAGATGAGCGAACACAAACTTAAAAGTTCAGGGATCGTACCGGACAGTTAGCGTCCGATGCTAAACGCTAAACACAGACTTCCGTTGCAATGTTTGGAGTTCCGGGGAAAGTCTGGGAGGAGAGAGAGATTTCCAGCTCAATTGTTTTAAATGGGGTTTGAGTTCTGGTTCAGGTTCTGGTACCAGAACTGAACTTTGGAATAAAGTTTGGGTAGTGTACCAGAACCCAAACTTCCAAGGATCCGCCCATCCCTAGCTGTGATAATGTCACACCAGGTGAGGGAAAGACCCAGTGAACACAGAGGGAAAAGGGAAAGGGAGCCCAGACACAAGGGAAAGGGGGGAGCGGAGACCACCCAGTGCGGTCCAGCGTCACCCCGTCTCAACTATCATCCCCATACTGGCCCTTCACCAACCACCGCACGCTCGCCTCGCCCTGGCCCTCCCCGATGCATGGCCAAGGCCAGGGAAGGGAGGAGACGAGCACCAGCCGATCCCACCAAACTCCACAGACAACAAGGGTAGACAAACAGGGGGAGATTGTTTAGCTTTAGATGAACTCCAGACAAAAGCATACTCGGCCTCAAGCTCCAGAGAGGACAAAGTACTGCTCTTGCTAAGCCTTCACAATTAGTAATGAATATAGCTGGCACCTTCCTCTGAGACACACCAAGTATTTATACACCCAGGCCAGAGAGCTAATTAGCCAGAGGGAGGTAGCCGCTAGGTCGTAGAGACAGCCTCTCATCTAAAAAGATGTCTGTAATGCCAAACGTAGAGATCTCCTGCAACCAACTGCTGGGCGACTGTCTGTCACCTCTGACACACCCGTGAAAGATAAATCTTGTGACTTTTTAAAAAAAGTTGCATTTCATGAATCTGTTTGAAAAAGCCACATTTATATAAAAATCAGAAAGCCAATGCACAAAAGATGAATTGATAAAAGGCACAAATTGTTTGATGAATTTGACGTAAATCAAAAAGTCATAAATTGAGAGGTATTCAGGTAAAAAAATTGGCAGAAATATAAGGACGAATTTGGCTGTCATAGTTCTTAAAGATATATTAAAAGGACTTGATCACTTGATGTGATGGGCTGACCTTAGGCTACATTCATACAGCAGTATTTTGGTCAGTATTTCTCATCAGTATTTGTAAGCCAAAACCAGGAGTGGGTGATAAATACAGAAGTGGTGACTTGTTTCTATTATACTTTTCCTCTGATTGCTCCTTTCCTGGTTTTGGCTTACAAATATTGAGGTAAAATACGGACCAAAATACGGCCATGTGAATAGAGCCTTAGGTTGTTTGGTACCTAATGCATTACCTTTAGGGCTTGTGCACATGACTGATTTTCTCATCCAAGTGCTATCTGTGGTTTTCACAGATAGAACTCATAATCATGATACTGTATGGGGCTGGGCACGTCTGTATTTTTCCTCAGACCAAGAGGTCTGCCAAAAAATTGTAGGCATGTCTAATTTCCATCCAAGTGTCAGATCCAAATTGGCAGTGCACATCAATAGGTACGTGAACAAAATCGGACTGCACTCAAAAGACATGAAAGTGCAGTTCAATTTTCATGGATTGACAGAATGAAGAAGTTGGAGAAACTTTTTTTTTCTTTCTCCACGTAGGAGAAAAACTGATGCCACTCTGATCAAAAACTGATCAAAGTCTGATCAGACTAATCGGACCACTTTTCTCAGACGTAGAAAAAACAGCATGTATATACATCTCTACAGTATATGTACAGTATATACAGTACAGACGAAACGTTTGGACACACCTTCTCATTTAAAGATTTTTCTGTATTTTCATGACTATGAAAATTGTACATTCACACTGAAGGCATCAAAACTATGAATTAACACATGTGGAATTATATACTTAACAAAAACGTGTGAAACAACTGAAAATATGTCTTATATTCTAGGTTCTTCAAAGTAGCCACCTTTTGCTTTGATGACTGCTTTGCACACTCTTGGCACTCTCTTGATGAGCTTCAAGAGGTAGTCACCGGAAATGGTTTTCACTTCACAGGTGTGCCCTGTCAGGTTTAATAAGTGGGATTTCTTGCCTTATAAATGGGGTTGCAACCATCAGTTGTGCTGTGCAGAAGTCAGGTGGATACGCAGCTGATAGTCCTACTGAATAGACTGTTAGAATTTGTATTATGGCAAGAAAAAAGCAGCTAAGTAAAGAAAAACGAGTGGCCATCATTACTTTAAGAAATGAAGGTCAGTCAGTCCGAAAAATTGGGAAAACTTTGAATGTGTCCCCAAGTGCAGTTGCAAAAACCATCAAGTGCTAGAAAGAAACTGGCTCACATGAGGACCGCCCAGGAAAGGAAGACCAAGAGTCACCTCTGCTTCTGAGGATAAGTTTATCTGAGTCACCAGCCTCAGAAATCGCAGGTTAACAGCAACTCAGATTAGTGACCAGGTCAATGCCACACAGAGCTCTAGCAGCAGACACATCTCTACAACAACTCTGAAGAGGAGACTTTGTGCAGCAGGCCTTCATGGTAAAATAGCTGCTAGGAAACCACTGCTAAGGACAGGCAACAAGCAGAAGAGACTTGTTTGGGCTAAAGAACACAAGGAATGGACACCGTGAAGCAATGAGGAGGAGGTGTGATGGTGTGCGGGTGCTTTGCTGGAGACATTGTTGGGGATTTAACATAGTATACTTAGTAAATACCGTTTTTGATTTAAAAAAAAGCATATTACACAGCCAATACACAGTACACAGCAAGAGCACCTTTATAAGATTATCTCAGCACAGGAACATTTTTTTTAAACACATCCAATTCTGAAACATATTTCTATTCCAAGATCTGTTAATTAAAATGTTCTTTATTCATGGGAAAGCCCATTTAACCATTGTCCCCAATAAACCAGTGGTTTGTCCACTGTTACACCCTCACTAGTGGCTAGATAGAAGTCAGACGATGCCAGTGATGACACTACAATTGCAAGAAGCTAAATCCAATAATCCATCACACACTGAGTGTTCAATCAAAGCTTCACTGTATTAAACTCTGCAGAGACTGAATTCTTCATACACAGCACTGACATTGTAAGACAATTCACTTTCCTTAAATTAGGAAAAAAACAAAAAGATTTGGCAATTATACTTTCTGCTTGCAGCAGACATTTTCCTGTGTTCATTATGACTCTCTCTAGCTAGCATTTGCTCATCAACAGAACAGAAAACAATTACACAGATTTTTGACTACTTTCATTGTGCATCATTGAGCAGGCAGAATGTGTTTCTTTCATAATCATACATGCAGAATTTGGTCTGTTTTATTATACTGAACTATACAAAAATACACATGTATATTTATACACATCATCTTAAAATGACAACTACTGTGATATGAGTCTTCACATCAGCATCTTTCTTTGAGCTCATTTTTGTGATTCTACCGATTGGGTGGATGAATAAGAGTGCAGAATTCATTCAAGATAGCCTGATCCTTCCTTTATTTAACCTCTGCTCCTGGGGACTGTTTGGCTATGTTCACATGTTGCGTTTTTGCTGCACTTTTTTTAAGCAAATTAAAAGCTGCTTTTTACAGAACCAGCAAAAGATATGAGATTTTAGAAATCTCATTCACACACTTGCTTTTTTTTTCTGACTAAATTGGAAAACTGCTGTTTTTTTACAAATCTGCAATATGTCAATTCTTTCAGCGTTTTTGCAGCATTTTTTTCACCATAAACAGCAACAGCAAAAAGAAAGTGCAAAAACACTAGAAAAAATGCAGCCCTGCGTTTTTGCTGTGTTTTTGTTCCGTTTTTGATGAAAAAAAACAAGCTTTATTAAACATGTACGCAAGAAATCTGCACCAAAAAAGCAGCAAAAACGCTCCAAAAACTGCTTTTTGTAAGCAGCTTTTTTATTGCCAAGAGATCAGGTTTTGTTTGTAAAAAAAAAATGCAACATGTGAACATAACCTTTGGAATTCCTTTGATCTATGAATTTAGATTTAGGCTAAGGTCACACAACCATATGTTCTCCATCAGAGATAAACGGTCAGATTAAGCTAATCAGACTCTGATCAGAGTTTGATCACAGTGGGATCCATTTTTCTCGGCTGTGAATAAATGAAAAAGAAAACATTTCTCCATCTTGTCCATTCTGTCAATCTGTGACAATCAGACCGCACGTGGATGTCATCTGAGTGCTGTCCGATTTTTTTCACGGAATCATAGACTTGAATGCTCGAGTGTGATCCGATTATCAGAGGCAAATCACGCATGTGCGATTTCAGACATGTGCAAGGACTCATTAAATTGCATTGGTCCAAGTGCAATCCGATGTTTTGACGGGTCGCATTAGGGCCAAAACTACGGTGGCTGCACCTGCCCTTACACAGAGAAAATGAATGTCCAAACAATTGTTTATAGGACACATTGTTCTTGATACTTGCATGGTGTAAAAAAGTTCATGAAGCAAAATGATCAGCGACTATTCACTTATTGATGATCGAATCTTTTATGCTTAACTAAAAATCATTATTAGATGACAGTACATGCATTGCAGTAAATAGGGGATATCAAGCAGACTATACTGGAAAGGATTTTTATTCAAGTGATTCTTCCAATAGTTGCAACATGTAACTGATATTAAATAAGTGCTGAATGACTTGATAAAAGGTCAATCATCACATGTTGTGGGCTATTTATCTACCATTGTCAAAGAACCCTATGCAGAGGGGTGATGACTAGTGTTGAGCATTCCGATACTGAAATATCGGGTATCGGCCGATATTCACTGTATCGGAATTCCGATACTTAATTCCGATACTTTTATAATATCGAATACCGGAATCGGAAGTTCCCATAATGCCTGCGCTCTGCAGTGTCTCTGAAGGATGACAAGCTGGATGGCAGCGCTCAGCTGCGATCCAGCTTGTCATCAGAAAGCCATCCCAGCGTGGGAGAATTCTCCTGATTGTTTAAAAGCCGGCGCGCGGTAAAAAGCCGCCGGCTTTTAAACAATCACGCAGCCCCATACTGCTTCCCCGCAGCCTCCCACCCCGATCCTCCGCTCCCCTCGCCACCTCCCATCCCGATCGTAAATTAGGACCGGGCGGGGAGCGCAGCACCAAGGAGCGAAGGACCCGGGCGGGGAAGCCGGCAGTGAAAAGACTTCACCGCCGGCTTTCCCGTTCTGTGCTGCGCTTTCCCGCCGGTTATTTCAAATGAACAGCTGAGGTATCAGGTGATGCTGATCAGCTGTTCATTTGAAGTAGCCGCGGTGCCCTCAGAGGGTTCATGTGAGTTCATGCTTGACTGCATGAACTCACATCAACTTTCCCACGGCCGCACAGGTCAGCCTCACCTCCCGGACCCGTCATGATTAGTGTGTGCGGGGTGTGTGTGTGTGCGGGGTGTGTGTGCGGGTGTGTGTGCGGGGTGTGTGTGTGCGGGGTGTGTGTGTGCGGGTGTGTGTGCGGGTGTGTGTGCGGGTGTGTGTGCGGGCAGACATAGGCCGATGTGACACTACTACTCCCATCGGCCTATGTCTGTCCCCCGTCCACTCCTGCCAGCAGGATCAGCTCGATGGGAGCAGTAGTTCCCATCAGCCTGATCCTGCTATTTAAATTGCCCTACTGTGTCCCCAATAAATGTTAAATACATGTCATTGGTGGCCAGTGGTTACCTACAATAAATTAGTTCATACATTACCTGTCCCCGCCGATCGCCACCTAAAATAAAGTAAAAAATAAAAAACTACACCTATACTCACCAAGACACCTAATTCCCCGAAGCCATCGATCTCCTGTAATAAAATATAAAATAATAAACCACAACCTTATCCTTACCCCTCCGTAGTAGTCCACGAGTGTCCCACGAAGATCTCCAGTTCAGAGCAGCCACATAGAATGTGACCGCTCTGAACCGCTGCCGCCGCTAGAATGACGGGGCCGTAAGGGTTCACCGGAGTTCAGGCAGCGCTACTCCGGTTAGCTCCTTTACGGCACTGCTGTATCGTGAGAAATTCCCACGGTACAGCACTGCCGTAAAGGAGGTCTCCGGAGCTGCGCTGCCTGAATGCACTCCGGTGACCTCAGTCAGTGGCTCCCGCTGCCGGGAGCGGACGTGTTCCCGGCAGCGTGAGCTTACAGCAGCCATGCACAGCTGTCACCATCTCCAGATGTGACAGCTGTGCATGGGAGATCAGCGCAGGAACGTGGACAGGTAACTATTTTTTTTTTAGTAAACTAAGAATTAAATAAAATGGTGTTTTATTTCAAATAAATTATTTTTTTCTGGGTGTAGTGTGTTTTTTCTTTTTAACACTTTGTAGGTTAGTAATGGGGGTGTCATATAGACGGCCATCATTACTAACCTGGGCTTCATGGCAGCTGGCGCTGACATGAACCCCACCACTATTACCCCCTGCCACCGCACCAGGGCAGCGTGGAAGAGCGAGGCTAAGTGCCAGAATTGGCGCATCCTATGGATGCGCCATTTCTGGGGCGGCTGACGGCTGGTGTTTCTAGCCTGGGAGGGGGCCAATATTCATGGCACCCTTCCTGAGCTATTACTATCAGCCCCCAGCTGTCTGCCTAGCCTTTGCTAGCTATTAAAATAGAGGGGACCCCACGTCATTTTTTTTTGGGGGGTCCCCCATTTTAATAGCTAGTAAAGGCTAGGTATTCAGCTGGGGGCTGATATTAGTAGCCTGGGAAGCTCCGTGGGTTTTACCCCCTTCCCAGGCTTCAAACATCTGCCCCAGCCGTCTGCTTAACCTCCGCTAGAGACTAAAATTATGGGGGATCCCACGCCATTTTTTTTTTAAATAAATCCTTTATTTTAACACTAAATGACATTTGAGGACTTAATAAAGATGCAGTCCCTAAATTATTATTTATTTTTTAATAAATTTTTCCCAAAACTTTTGACGTGGGCTTCGCCATATTTTTGTATGCCAGCCAGGTACAGCATCCAGCTTCTATGAACGCGCCATTTTCCGGGGCGGCCGCGGACTGCAATTTTCAGCGGGGGGGGGGAGGGCAAAAAGCTTGGGCCTCCCTGCGCTGCAGATTCCATCCCCCAGCTGCCTAGTTGTACCTGGCTGGACACAAAAATAGGGAGAAGCTCCACGTTTTTTTTTTTTTAATTATTTCATGAAATTCATGGAATAATTAAGAAAAAAAGGGCTTCCCTATATTGTTGTGTCCGGCTAGGTACAAATAGGCAGCTGGTGGTTGGGGGCAGCCCGTTCCTGCCTGCTGTACCTGGCTGGACACAAATATAGTGTGAAGCCCCACGTCAATTTTTTTTTAATTATTTCAGGAAATTCATGAAATAATTAAAAAAAAATTATGTGGGGCTTCGCCCTATAATTGTGTCCAGCCAGGTACAGCAGGCAGGAACGGGCTGCCCCCAACCACCAGCTGCCTATTTGTACCTAGCCGGACACAACAATATAGGGAAGCCCTTTTTTTCTTAATTATTCCATGAATTTCATGAAATAATTAAAAAAAAAAATGTGTGGCGCTTCGCCCTATTTTTGTGTCCAGCCAGGTACAACTAGGCAGCTGGGGGCTGGAATCTGCAGCGCAGGGAGACCCAAGCTTTCTGGGTCCCACCCGCTGCAAATTGCAGTCCGCAGCCGCCCCGGAAAATGGCGCGTTCATAGAAGCGCCATCTTCTGGCGCTGTACCCAACTCATCCAGGGCCCTGGTGCGGTGGCTCACTGGGTAATAAAGGGGTTAAGGCCAGCTTGGCATTATCAGCTGGCCCTAAGCCCGAAATTCATGGGGTCACGCCAATATTAGACATGACCGCCATGAATTTCTAGTAAAGTATTTAAAAAAAACACAAACACCCAGAAAAAAGTCCTTTAATTGAAATAAAGACACAATTCTTTATTGTTCTAAATTAAACCATACTTACCGCCACACCCATTCCAGCTGAAGCCAACGATCTCCTGCAATAAAAGTAAAATAATAAAGCAACCTCATCCTTACCTTTCCATGGTTCCCAGGACAGCTTCAGCTCTGCTACATCGAGATGACAGGCTGGACCGCAGCAGAACGCTGCCATCCAGCCTGTCATCCCGCGGACACTGAGAAGCGCAGGCATGCTTGCGCTCCTCAGTGTCTTTCTGTGACGTCATCCAGATGAGCCGAGGTCATGTCCAATGAACTCAGCTCACCTCATGCACGTCACTGACAGCGTGGGAAAATTCTCCTGCACTCAGCGCTTCAGCGTGAGAATTCTCCCACGCTGTCAGTGACGTGCATGAGGTGCGCCGAGATCATGGGACATGACCTCACCTCATGCACGTCACTGACAGCGTGGGAAAATTCTCACGCTGAAGCGCTGAGTGCAGGAGAATTCTCCCACGCAGTCAGTGACGTACATGAGGTGAGCCGAGTTCATTGTCGGCTCATCTGGATGCCGTCACAGCCAGACACTGAGGAGTGGAAGTATGCCTGCGCTTCTCAGTGTCTGCGGGATGACAGGCTGGATGGCAGCGTTCTGCTGCGGTCCAGCCTGTCATCTCGATGTAGCAGAGCTGGAGCCGTCGTGGGAGCCATGGAAAGGTAAGGATGAGGTTGCTTTATTATTTTTCTTTTATTGCAGGAGATCGTTGGCTTCAGCTGGAATGGGCGTGATGGTAAGTATGGTTTAATTTAGAACAATAAAGAATTGTGTGTTTATTTCAATTAAAGGACTTTTTTCTGGGTGTTTGTGTTTTTTTTAAATACTTTACTAGAAATTCATGGTGGTCATGTCTAATATTGGCGTGACCCCATGAATTTCGGGCTTAGGGCCAGCTGATAATGCCAAGCTGGCCTTAACCCCTTTATTACCCAGTGAGCCACCGCATCAGGGCCCTGGATGAGTTGGGTACAGCGCCAGAAGATGGCGCTTCTATGAACGCGCCATTTTCCGGGGCGGCTGCGGACTGCAATTTGCAGCGGGTGGGGCCCAGAAAGCTTGGGCCTCCCTGCGCTGCAGATTCCAGCCCCCAGCTGCCTAGTTGTACCTGGCTGGACACAAAAATAGGGCGAAGCTCCACGTTTTTTTTTTTTTAAATTCATGAAATTCATGGAATAATTCAGAAAAAAAGGGCTTCCCTATATTGTTGTGTCCGGCTAGGTACAAATAGGCTGCTGGTGGTTGGGGGCAGCCCGTTCCTGCCTGCTGTACCTGACTGGACACAAATATAGGGCGAAGCCCCACATCAATTTTTTTAAATTATTTCATGAATTTCCTGAAATGATTTAAAAAAAATTGACGTGGGGCTTCGCACTATATTTGTGTCCAGCCAGGTACAGCAGGCAGGAACGGGCTGCCCCCAACCACCAGCTGCCTATTTGTACCTGGTTGGACACAACAATATAGGGAAGCCCTTTTTTTCTTAATTATTTCATGAATTTCATGAAATAATTAAAAAAAAAAAATACGTGAAGCTTCTCCCTATTTTTGTGTCCAGCCAGGTACAACTAGGCAGCTGGGGGATGGAATCTGCAGCGCAGGGAGGCCCAAGCTTTCTGCCCCCTCCCCCTCCCCCCGCTGAAAATTGCAGTGCGCAGCCACCCCGGAAAATGGCGCGTTCATAGAAGCTGGATGCTGTACCTGGCTGGCATACAAAAATATGGCGAAGCCCACGTCAAAAGTTTTGGGAAAAATTAATTAAAAAATAAATAATAATTTAGGGACTGCATCTTTATTAACTCCTCAAATGTCATTTAGTGTTAAAATAAAGGACTTATTTTAAAAAAAATTGACGTGGGGCTTCGCCCTATATTTGTGTCCAGCCAGGTACAGCAGGCAGGAACAGGCTGCCCCCAACCACCAGCTGCCTATTTGTACCTGGCCGGACACAACAATATAGGGAAGCCCTTTTTTAAAAAAATTATTTCATGAAATAATTAAAAAAAAATTGACGTGGGGCTTCGCACTATATTTGTGTCCAGCCAGGTACAGCAGGCAGGAATGGGCTGCCCCCAACCACCAGCTGCCTATTTGTACCTGGTTGGACACAACAATATAGGGAAGCCCTTTTTTTCTTAATTATTCCATGAATTTCATGAAATAATTTTAAAAAAAAATGCGTGGGGCTTCGCCCTATTTTTGTGCCCAGCCAGATACAACTAGGCAGCTGGGGGCTGGAATCCGCAGCGCAGGGAGACCCAAGCTTTCTGGGCCACCCCCGCTGCAAATTGCAGTCCGCAGCCGCCCCAGAAAATGGCGCGTTCATAGAAGCGCCATCTTCTGGCGCTGTACCCAACTCATCCAGGGCCCTGGTGCGGTGGCTCACTGGGTAATAAAGGGGTTAAGGCCAGCTTGGCATTATCAGCTGGCCCTAAGCCCAAAATTCATGGGGTCACGCCAATATTAGACATGACCACCATGAATTTCTAGTAAAGTATTTAAAAAAACACAACACCCAGAAAAAAGTCCTTTAATTGAAATAAACACACAATTCTTTATTGTTCTAAATTAAACCATACTTACCACCACGCCCATTCCAGCTGAAGCCAACGATCTCCTGCAATAAAAGTAAAATAATAAAGCAACCTCATCCTTACCTTTCCATGGCTCCCACGACAGCTTCAGCTCTGCTACATCGAGATGACAGGCTGGACCGCAGCAGAACGCTGCCATCCATCCTGTCATCCCGCAGACACTGAGAAGCGCAGGCATACTTCCACTCCTCAGTGTCTGGCTGTGACGGCATCCAGATGAGCCGAGGTCATGTCCAATGAACTCCGCTCACTTCATGTACGTCACTGACAGCGTGGGAAAATTCTCCTGCACTCAGCACTTCAGCGTGAGAATTTTCCCACGCTGTCAGTGACGTGCATGAGGTGAGCTGAGTTCATTGGACATGACCTCACCTCATGTATGTCACTGACAGCGTGGGAGAATTCTCACGCTGAAGCGCTGAGTGCAGGAGAATTTTCCCACGCTGTCAGTGACGTGCATGAGGTGAGCTGAGTTCATTGGACATGAACTCGGCTCATCTGGATGACGTCACAGAGAGACACTGAGGAGCGCAAGCATGCCTGCGCTTCTCAGTGTCTGCGGGATGACAGGCTGGATGGCAGCTTTCTGCTGCGGTCCAGCCTGTCATCTCGATGTAGCAGAGCTGGAGCTGTCCTGGGAACCATCGAAAGGTAAGGATGAGGTTGCTTTATTATTTTTCTTTTATTGCAGGAGATCGTTGGCTTCAGCTGGAATGGGCGTGATGGTAAGTATGGTTTAATTTAGAACAATAAAGAATTGTGTCTTTATTTCAATTAAAGGACTTTACTCTGGGTGTTTGTGTTTTCTTTTAACTTTGACTATGGGGTTAGTAATGGGGGTGTCTTATAGACGCCTCTCCATTACTAACCTGGGCTTGATGTCAGCTGGCATTATAAGCTGACATCAACCCCAACCCTATTACCCCCTGCCACCGCACCAGGGCAGTGTGGAAGAGCGAGGCTAAGTGCCAGAATTGGCGCATCCTATGGATGCGCCATTTCTGGGGCGGCTGACGGCTGGTGTTTCTAGCCTGGGAGGGGGCCAATATTCATGGCACCCTTCCTGGGCTATTAATATCAGCCCCCAGCTGTCTGCCTAGCCTGTGCTAGCTATTAAATTAGGGGGGACCCCACGTCATTTTTTTGGGGGGGTCCCCCATTTTAATAGCTAGTAAAGGCTAGGTATTCAGCTGGGGGCTGATATTAGTAGCCTGGGAAGCTCCGTGGGTATTACCCCCTTCCCAGGCTTCAAACATTTGCCCCAGCTGTCTGCTTAACCTCCGCTAGAGCCTAAAATTAAGGGGAACCCCACGCCAATTTTTTTTTAAATAAATCCTTTATTTTAACACTAAATGACAAGTACAGTAATCAACACTGTCACTGTACTTCATATATATGTGACTGACATGTTTCTATCTATCTAATCTATGTGTGATTCTCTATTCCTTCTATTCTAAATTGTCGGGTACAGATGCTGAATTGCCGGCCGGCTTTCTTAAAGAGACGGTGCATGAAAACACTATTATTTTTTTAAATAAATCCTTTACACTAAATGACAAGTTCTGTAAGCAACACTGTCACTGTACTTCTTATATATGTGACTGACATGTTTCTATCTATCTAATCTATGTGTGAAGCTCTATTCTGTCTGTTATAAATTGTCGGGTACAGATGCTGAATTGCCGGCCGGCTTTTTTAAAGAGACGGTGCACGAAAACACTAATATTTTTTTTAATAAATCCTTTACACTAAATGACAAGTACAGTAAGCAACACTGTCACTGTACTTCATATATATGTGACTGACATGTTTCTATCTATCTAATCTATGTGTGAAGCTCTATTCTTTCTGTTGTAAATTGTCGGGTACCGGTGAATGCCGCTGATGAATTGCCGGCTTTTCATGTCATTCTACATTATTCTTAGTTGTTTTACTTCATGTAGAATTAACCTACAAGGAAAGAAAGGGTTTATTTTCATTCCGATATTTGTGTCCCATTGACTTGCATTGGTTTCCGGTATCGGAATCGGCGATATCCGATACTTTTTGGGTATCGGCCCGATCCAATCCGATACGATATTTCCTGATATCGGAAGGTATCGCTCAACACTAGTGATGACCTTGGTTACCGCTGCGACCGGGCCCGGCGGGTGAGGGGCCTGCCAAAGCCATCCCGTGCTTCATCTGGATGTGCATCCTCACCAAATTGTGATTCAACAAATAGTGCAGTAATGACTAGTGTTGAGCGAGTATGTTCTGTTCCGAGTATGCTCGGGCCGAGCTCCGAGTATTTACAGCTGCTCGGTGATATGGTTGAATCGCTCCCGTGTGCATGATTTGCAACTGTTTGACAGCTTTATTACATGTGAGGAATGTGTAAGAAATAGACATTCCTCACATGTAGTAAAAATGTCAAACAGTCGCAAATCATGCACACGGGAGCGATTCAAATATATCACCGAGCAGCTGTAACTACTCGGCCCGAGCATACTCGCCGAAAGGGTTAATAGAACATACTCGCTCAACACTAGTAAAATAAATTGCTTCAAAGGTATAGAATAAGAGCTATAATTATCTTGATAGATTTTATTGCTAACATAGCAAGGGGGTGAGGGATGGAGGAATATAACTTGATCACGTCACAAGTAACTAAAGAAAAATCCTGTTGCCAAAAAAACTTGTCGAAGCTTCTCAGATCTGAAGAAGTGTCCATGAGATAACATGGGATCCTGGGAATTAACGTCTGTAAATGCTCATCCAAAATCTGACTGAGATTCTCATTAAGGCTACGGCCCCACTATCAGTATTTGGTGAGTTTTTTACCTCAGTATATGTAAGCCAAAACCAAGACTGGAACAATCAGAGGAAATAATGGAAACACATCACCACTTCTGTATTTCTCACCCACTTCTGGTTTTGGCTTACAAATACTGATGTAAAAAATTCACCAAATACTCGACTTTTGCACGGGATCTTATAGGACTTTATTTGTGTTAAAGATCTCAAAAGGGGCTCAATACAATCCTAGGAGACCTCAGTGTGTTACACACTTATTTTCCAGGCAATTAGAGGCTTCACAATATTGTTAATCGCAGCAAATTTACTTGCTGCAAATACCAGTCTTTGGAAAAATTCAGCGACGCTGGTGAATTTCAAATTATCTGCTCATCTCTAATGGCCACTTTAGGTAGATTACTGAAAGAAATATATATAAGAAATAAATATTCTATATTTTATCCACATTGGGGTGCATTTATAAAAGCTTTTAGTCTTGAAAGAAGTTAAACTAAATTCTTACATGGAAAATATTTTGCCTGCAAAAACAGAGTCCCCTATCCATCTTCCCCTCACAATTCTACAAAAGAAAATTTAAAGTGCTTACTAATATAGCTATAAGTATGTTGATGGATGGAAAACTGTTCAGTGTACAATTGTCTAGTGAATTGCTGCATCTGCTTATTAAGCAGAAACAACAATGTGCATTTTAGTCTTTAATAGCTATTGCAGCTGTTCAAACAGGCCATACATGGGCAACGGCATTGGGCAAAGGAAGTATGATCTTTATGGCAGCGTTCTTTTAAAGAAAGTCTAGTCCTGGGTAAAGATTTTTCATTCAAACAAATATTTGTTGGCCACTGTAAGAAGAGAACATCAAACGATGATTATGCATCATTGGTTGGCAAAAACTAGGGGTAGACATTCCATTAATGAAACCTCTGCAGCCGCACGAGGGCCCAAGAGGTAAGATGTCCATGTCCTCCTCCAAATCATGTGGAATGGTGCATTATGATGAACTATTGCACTACAAAAGGCCTAAATATTAGTCTTGCACAGGGGCCCTCTTCCGTCTGTCTGTTTTTGCCTGTGTGATCTATTTTTATTTTAATAAATTAAATGGTGCCATGATAACGTGTCACTTATTGATCTTTCAAGAGTGTAGATTCTCCTTTTTTTCTCGTTAGTGTAGCTATTCTCAGAGACTGGACATAGTTCTTGGTCTCAGAATGGATGCCGAAACTGTCCATCAGTTTCCTCCAATTAAAAAACATGGGTCAAGAGAAAGGTGTTTGGCTATTGAAGGAGACTGATGTACAGGTCTTGTCACATGCTCCATCAATCAATAGCCATTGTGAGAGCAAAAATTCTGTGGTGTCTGTGAGGACGGCTGAAGTAACAAATGCATGAAGAGAACCTACTGTACTTATACACTAGTTGGAAAAAAAAGCAAGACGCTCTCCAGCATTCTGATGATGATGAGTTTATTGAAGAACCGACAAATATATATATATATATATATATATGTATATATATATATATGTGTGTGTATATGTCAGAATTCCAATAAACTCATCACTCTCTTAGGATAATGGCAAATGTTTCTTCTATGTATATGGATCGAGTGGAGAGCCTATGTTAGGCCACGTTAACACCAGGGGCGTCGCTAGAGTCAAAGATCCAGTGCTCTGACCCCAAACCTCTTACCCAAAGCTCCGGATCTCCTGTGACCGCCCCATTGAACTATGTCAGCGTTCAAATGACACCGACACAGTTCAAGCCCATGATAGAGCAGCAAGCAAAAAGCTCCCCACCCTATGACTGTCCGACTCATAAGCCACAGACCGCGGTGCTTACGAGATGTCAGCACACCCGTGCCGCTCTGCAGGCCCACCATAGAAGATGAGACAGAGGCTGCAGTGTTGGAAATCAGGATTACCACGCTATCCCCTTGGTGAGCCTTACCATAATTTATTATTTTTATCCCCCTTTAATAGGTTCACCCTATTTTGAGCGCTCTTTTTAACTCCACAGCTTTAATCACAGCCTGACCACACTGTGAGACAGTACCACAAGCCAGAGACTACTCCAAAGACTCAACCAAGGGCATCTATGTAGGTTTACATCTTTGTACAGGAGTCAAAAAGTGAACTTCAGGGCTCTCCTGGGACCAGGTAGTTATAGTAGCCAGCAAAAATCCTGTCCGTGGTAGCCCTTTTTAGAGCTGCCAGGTGACCACAGATAGAACCACATAACATGAACATTTAGATTGTGGTTGCAAAACCTAAGACTTCACTGGCCCTGTGGTATCCAACTCAGATGACCATGGAACCATGGTTGTGGTGGGTAAGTAGATTATGAACTTTACTGGTAACTAGGTAACTGTATTTTAATTCAATACTTTACTATATGTTATCACTATATTAATAATAAATAATAAGTATAGTACATTTTAATTGCCATGTGTAATAACGGGTACTAAACTATTATAGCTAAATCCTTAGTAATGAGTTCTCATCTAAAATAATGAGATGGTTTTCAAAAAAGGAAACAGCTCTTGTTTCTAGCACAAGCACAGACTGCATGAGTTGCAAGTGAATACGTTATGTTTTCCCTAGAACTATAACAGTACTTGAGAAAAGTGCTACATAGTCAAAAACAGGTAATCATATGTAACAGTCAGTCACTGTTTTGGAACTAAATGTAAAATATGCATCTATTCTACAAGCTTATTCACTGCGCAGCGAGTGCATTACATGATGTGCGAGGAAGCCCTCTCCACTCAAGTTACGGTCTGCCTGAAATAACATCTTCTGTTAGCGGCAGTTTTCTATCTACTATTTAATATTCCTCCCATTGTACTTATAAATTTATCACAGAACAGCTTTACAGCCAATTTTCTATGGATTGTAATGGCATCCGTATAGCTTATAATCAAAAGGAAATATCTCCATAAAATGCAGAAGCGCACATATACTACACAACAATTGCTGCATTTTAATAATGCCTGTGCCATGCTCCTTCCCTATAAAACATCAATGCAATTAAAATGGCATACTCTACAACCTACACAGCTGAGTGATTGATCCTGTGAGCGACGGAGGAAGGGAAAAGATTGACAATGAGTGTAATTCATGCAATTCATATATAGATCCAGAAAATGCTCTCAAAAGTTGGAAATTGGTCTGTGCCATCATTGCATCATTGAAATGGCAATTTAACATTTTTTAGGTCATTCTTTTAAGAGATCTAATGTAATGATGTTCAGTGGCACATTACACGTTGGACAGGAGATAATACTGCAATACTCTGTTCCTTTAAGCTTTCACCACATAGTTCCTGCAGTAAGAAGGTCATCACTAACTACAAGAAGTTCTGCGGCAAGAGTACATGGTTATTTCCATGGAAAATCCACATAAAAAGCTATCAGATATCATTCCTTGATAAAAAAAAAGGTAGTGTTAAAATCCAACACGAAGAAACTTGTCTTCTCCATCTGATTTTGTGGGGTTTATGGACAGCCTAAACAAAATTTCATGTCACTTCCTGAGTTCTCTGTCGACAGTTATATTATGTTTGATGTTCCCAATCCACGCATTATGTTGACTTGATACTTTTTAGGGAAAACTAACAATTTTTGGTTCCAAAGGATCTTCACAGACCTTGATTTAATGTCCCCTGCTCCCTTTTACTGTATATATTCATTCTGGTAAGGATAGAGCTTTAAAATTATCACACATAGAGACAGTGAGATACATTTATGATAGTGGCCAGATTAGAACTTGGAGTAAAAAAGCTGATAATTGTGGCTCACATCATATGTACGCCATAATTTGCAACTTTTTTAACATTCTCCTCCACTTACAAGACATTTCTAAAAAGTGGGCAAAGGTAAGCTGAACAAAAGAGGCCACAAAGTGCCCAACAAATTTACTATCATTTACCCCAGAAAGTGTCTTAAGTCACAGTGCAAATCACCATGGGCTGGCATAGATTTTTATTAAGAGTAATGTATCCCGGTTTAATAAATGTCCCCAAAAGAACGTTTTTTGAGCATCTTGATTTCATTAGTATGTTGTGTTAACTCTTTCTTTTTCAGAGTGCACAACTTACAAGTAACACTAGCGGTTGGAGAAGAGTGAATAAATATGAGTGGAATTGAATTGTATGCAAATTTAAAAAAAAAAATCTGCATTCACCAAAATGCAGATTTCTTGTAAATTGCTACTGCGTGGATGCAATAAAATGTTGTCCACTGGATGCCACTTTTCTGATACATCAAAATGTTAAGAAAAAAAACTTTAAACTCATCTCTCCGGCCCCTCCTTGTCACCTGTCGGGTCCTTGCCATATCTTTAGATCGCTTCTGCTCATGCTGTGCCAGGACTTCCGGATTTGATGAACAGGTTCCATCAAAGCCAGAATTCCCTTTCCAGCATGGAGAGGTCCAGGGATTTTAGCACAAGCAGTAGTGGTCTGAAGATGCGGTGAGGACTAGACAGGAGACAGAAAGCGGCAGAGGGGATGGAAATGTGAGCGGTGAGGTGACTGTGGCAATCTTTATTTTTACATCTTACATTATGATCTGAGGTCGGGAGAGATCCAAGAGCATAATAAGGAACATTAAATTTGTGGAGAATAACTTTTCTGCTAATCAAATTTGTCAGAAAAAAAACGCAAAAACAGGCGAATTTAAATTTTGTCTGATCCGTTCATCCCTACTGATGGTATTGGCATGGCCCATGAAACTAAATATGTCTTGATAGTACTAGAAAGAAGAGCATTTCATTATACAGTCATTGCAACATTTCATTAAGCAGCTAATGGAAGTCTCTCACATGGCATACATGTGGCATATTCATATGAAACATACTACAGTCCCGCTGAGCACCATGTAGAAATCCTCACAGAATCTTAAGACAATAATACACAGGGAGGTGGCTTCTTTTTGGGAAAAATATCCCTACCCTCCCAAAATTGATTATAATTATATGTTTAACCAGTAAATATTTCAATCTTTACATGATCTTATGTTCTTTCGCATAATTTAGTCAGTAAAGTTTACGAAGCAACTGATCACTTTGAAGTGTCTATGTAATCTTAGCCTTGACTAATGAATCCTGCAAATTACAGCAACTATAAATAACCCAAATTATGACCGAACCTCATTATTTTGTTAAAGCTTGTAGTCTGCCATAATTACTTATAAATAGTAATTGAGAACATACATACATTTTGAAGCGGTGATTTTAGGCTTTTAAAATAACCCAAGTTGAACTTAAATTAGGTTACCTAACAAAGACATTCAAATGAAGTAAATTCTTAATAAAAAGAACTCATGCACTTGGAAAATTTCACAAAGTTGCAAAAGAACTATAGTATTGTAATTATGATCTTAATGCTTAGCTCATTTTCGCTGTTTTTATTGTGTTGATCAAAAACGACCAAACCTTTTTAGAATATTGCCACTTTTGATTTACAGATGGAGCAAGGACCAGTTCTGGTGGCGCACAGAGGATTGGGAGTTGGGCAAAATTATTCTAGTAGAATTGAATTGTACTTGAATTTTACAAAAATCTGAATTCTCCAGAATGCAGACTTCTTGTAATTTGCTCCACTCTAGTTCATCAAGGTGGAGGGCAGATGGCCACAGCTTTCTTGAACCATAGAGGGCTGTCAAAAGTAGTGTTGAGCCACCCCCGTAGTGTTCGAGTTCGGTTCGGTTCGTCGAACACCCGTGTGTTCGCCGAACTGTTCGTCGAACTGTTCGTTGAACACCTTCGAACACCGTTAAAACCAATGGCAGGCAAACAAAAACACATAGAAACACATAGAAAACACCTTCAAAGGTGTCCAAAAGCTGACAAACTGCTCAGAAGACATAACTAACACATGGAAAAGTGACAAGTACATATAGTCATGCGAAAATAAAAGAGGTGGAGGAGTAAAAGGAGGGGGAGACACAGATATAGGCATGTCATGCCCTTCTAAAATCCAAAAAGTGAGAAGCCGACACGGCCAGTCCGCTCCTGCCCGTGCCACCTCCGTGTCGCCGGGTTTGTGCCAGAGCCGCGGTGAACCCTGATGGCCAGCCCCCCTCTCCCAATACTGGTGCCTGTCCGCTGGTGGGTCGAGCGAGCCCCCCTGTGGTGGAGGCAGCTCTAAGCTTTTTAATTTAAATTGTCTCTCTAATTTGAATGAATACACTTTAAATCCATTTACAAGGATCTATTGGAGGGCAAGTCTCATGCCAGCAGCCGCGTAATTCCAGCTCCAGTAGCGTCCACTAAAGCTGCTGCAGTTAAAAAGCTTTTATAAGGATCGAGCTCGGCTGTCCACCGCAAGGCATCCTACTGCCAGTCCCAGCCCCTATGCCTTGGGGTGCCTCCTGATGCTCTTCACTGAGTATCCCATGGTCCCGAAGCATTTCGTTTGAAAAAATTAAGTGTCTAAACTACAGGTGGTGTAGCTTGCTTAACAGCCGGGATAATCTGCTGACTAGCAGACACTGCTACTAGGCACAAAGTATTTCCTGGGCTAGATGCAGTTAAAAATTTGTAATTAGATACTCTCGATGGATGCTGAGAAAGCATTCCATAGAGTCTCCTGGCACGCCATATATGATTCTCTTAAAAAGCTTGGGGTAGGGGTCTAGGGGACCCTTTTATAGCCAAAATCACGGCCCTGTATCACAATACGTCACCTAGGCTGAAGATAAATGGAACTGTAGCACCCTGAGGGCTCGGTTGCTACAGAGGTATTGCACCTCACCCAGAGGTGTGATATCTCACTCTCAGGTAAGGATGGAGTGTGGATCAGGACCCGACACCTGCATGCATTACACCACATTGCTGTGGGGCAGGGCGACCAATATGCCTCTGAGATGGGCACGACAGTCCCTGTCCCTGGCTGGAGTGGGGGGAGGGAACACTGAGGAAGGGGAACCCTGTAGTGCAGGAGCAGGGAGGAAGCAGTTCCTGGGTGCATTGAGAAGGGAGTATAAAAGGTGGGCACCATCTTAGTTCAGTGCAGAGAAGTCTGAGCAGAAGTGGCAGGGAGCAGGGGCTCTGCATGAGCTCTGCTCCGGAGGCGGGCCTAGTAACAGAGGCCCAGGCCTGGAAGAGGGAGAAGGAAGGAAGAGGAGCGGAGAAGGCTCCAGGAACGAGGAATGAAGGGATCCCAGGGGTGCGGACGGGCGAGTCGACACCGCACGCCCGAATCCACCTGCGTGGAGGGGTCAGGCCAAAGGGGGAGACCGGTCCCCGAAACTAGTGGAGGCAGGAAACGACCCTTAGCTTGAAACCGGAGGCTGTGACATTTTATGTGGCGCAGCCCCTCGCTACACCCGCTAGGAAGGCACCACATAGGGTCAGGGAAACTGGCGCCAAGTTTACCAAGAGGAGGACCGAGGCAGCCGGACAGAAGGGTTGGTTAGAAAGGCCAGACAAAGGACACACAAAGGGGGTCCTGTGAAGCGCTCCAAAGTTATCTGGGAGTTGTCTGAGCCCCTCACCTGGTGAGCACAGTACGACGTGGGCAGCCGTTACCTGCAGACGTGGTCTGGATAATAAGAACTGTGAGTAAAGGCCCTGGACTGCATCACTGACTCCGTGTCATTACTGCTGCTGCCCTGCACCATCACCCCCATCCTCCGCATACACTGCCCTGAGGCTATACTCCTCCCGTGGGGAGTTATGCTACGCTCTGCTGCACCTACAACACCAGCCTCAGCGGTCTGCCCTGCAGCGGCGGTTCACTCTGACCGCAATCCACGGGTGGCGTAGTCGGACATTTAAACATCAAAACCACATAAATAGTTCCGCCACTGGTTTGACCACCCTGAGCCACGGAACCGGGTCGCCGCCACGAAGACTACAACCACCAGCATCCACCAAAAAGGGTCCGGCTTTGGGTGTCCCAAGGCCCAGGGGGTGCATCAGAACATTTCCATCACCTTTCACAATCACCAATGGGACAAGGCAGGGATGTCCTCTGTCCCCTCTCTTATACATCCTAGTGACGGAGCACCTGCTCTCATCAATTCGCCATAACCCCAATATTAGGTGGATTGAGGTGGGAGGCACCGAGTACAAGTGCTCTCTATTTTCTGATGATGTCCTAGTATATATCACTCAATCACATATATCCATCCATGCTGTTATGGCTGAAATAGATCACTTTGTTACATGGTCAAATTTTAAAATCAATGCAGCGAAGTCTGAGGCCCTCGATGTCTCCCTCCCCAAATCCATATAGGATTCCATCCAGTCCAACTTTCCCTTTGCCTGGCCCTCACAGCGTATCAAATACTTAGGAATTCCTATTCATAGAGACCTCTCCCATCTATGCTATCTTAATTTTGGGCCCTTTATTGAACAACTCCATACAGACTACGGTTGGCAAGTTAGAACTGTAAGATTCACTACGTGAACCACTGGTGTTTTGTGGAAAAGCACATGTACACTGCGTTCCAAATTATTATGCAAAAAGTGTTTAGGAGTGATAAGGGAAGAATTTGTTTGTTTGTCAGTTAAACTCATTGATGGTGATGTGTGTCAGGGCTCTTTATATCACTGTAAGCAATTGCAGACACCTGTGCTAATTAGTTTGGCAGGTGTGTCCAATGAAAGGCAAGACTACTTAAGAAGGCTGTCACATTATTAAGCAGCCTACATTTTCTGCCAAAATGGGAAAGAAAAAGGATGTGTCGGCTGCTGAGAAGCAACAAATTGTGGAGTGTTTAGGTCAAGGCATGACTACAATCAACATTGTGCGATGATCAGGATGAAGTGTCTTGGCAATCAAGAAGTATGTAGCTGATTCACAGTACACACGTGTGCGTGCTGATAAGGGCAAATTGAGGACTCTTTCCTACAGGCAATTACGTCAGGTTGAAAGAGCAGCGGCAAAAAAGCCTTGTCATAGCAGCAGACAAGTTTTTGAAGCTGCTTGTGCCTCCAACGTCCCCCGAACAACAAGATGCAGGGTCCTTCAGAGGTTCGCAGCTGTGCATACGCCATCCTGTCGACCTCCTCTATCCACTTCACACAAGCAGAAACGGCTCCAGTGGGCCAAACATTACATGAAGACTGATTTCAAAACTGTTTTGTTCACGGATGAGTGCCGTGCAGCGCTCGATGGTCCAGATGGATGGAGTGGAGGATGGCTGGTTGATGGACACCCCACGCAAACACGGCTACAGCGCCAACAAGGAGGAGGTGGAGTAATGTTTTGGGCTGGAATCATGGGGAGAGAGATTGTCGGCCCCTTTAGGATCCCTGAAGGCGCTAAAGATGAACTCCATAATGTATGTGGATTTTCTCAAACAGCACTTCCTGCCATGGTTCAAGAAGAAGAACCGTGTATTTCACAGCAAGATCATTTTTCTGCATGATAATGCACCATCTCATGCTGCACATAAAACATCTGCATCTCTGGCTGATATGGGCATAAAAGGGGACAAAATTATGGTGTGACCCCCATGCTTCCCTGACCTGTACCCCATTCAGAACCTTTGGAGCATCATTAAAAGGAGTGTCTATGATGGCGGGAGGCAGTTCACATCTAAGCAACAGCTCTGGGAGGGTATTCTGTCCTCATGCAAAACAATTGAAGCAGAAACCATCCAAAACCTGACAAATTCAATGGACGAGAGAGTTCAGAAGCTCCTTTCGAACAAGGGGTCCTATGTGAAAATGTAACATCACCTAGAAAAAATTTTGAGTTGAAAACTGTTTGATTTCAGTTTCTAACAACCTGCTAATGCTTATAATTTCAAAAATGACCATTTTTTTGGTCTTTATTAAAATGAAAAGGTTGATCGAAAAGTTTTGGGGATCTAGGAGTGTGGCAACCCAGTAGTCATGATTACTTCGAATTCTGACAATATGAGGGTCATGCTGCAGGTAGTGCAGCAAGAAGGCACTTATGTGTCTTGCGCATCTCGGAGCCCCAAAATTATTTTCCGGGCTAGATGCAGCTAAAAATTATTATTAATTTTAAATCTGGTGAAGCTTTAGTATAGATGGCCTAATAGGATCAGTGCTGCACACTGCTACAAAGCCCAAATTATTTTCCAGCCAAGATACAGATAAACATGATTAGTAATTTGAAAGCTTAAAACGGTTGGTAGGGTGATTTTAACCAATCATCAAGCTTTTACTCTCCCCAGGATGACACAGGGGTAGAAAAGTCGTTTCGGATCCATGATTTGTTCATCTTTATGAACGTGAGTCTGTCTACATTATCAGTGGACAGCCGCGTGCGCTTATCTGTCAGCACACCACCAGCAGCGCTGAACACACGTTCAGACAGAACGCTGGCTGCGGGGCATGACAAGATCTCCAAGGCGTAAGTGGCTAGCTCCGGCCATTTATCCAGATTGGAAGCCCAAAAAGAGTAAGGGTCCAGTGACACAGTCGTGGCTTCAATGTTTACTTGGAGATACTCCTGTACCATCGTCTCTAGGCGTTGACTATGTGTCAGACTTCTTGTCTCCTGTGGCCTTGCAAAGGATGGGCTAAAAAAGTGGTGAAATGATTCCGCAAAATTGATGTTACCAGCAGATACTGTGGTTCTGTTACGGTTTGAGTGCTGAACACTTGACGGTCCCACGGTTGGCAAGTTGGAACTGTGAGATTCACTACGTGCACCACTGGTATTTTGTGGAAAAGCACATGTAAGATTCTGCAACAGTCTCTGCTGATACTCCTGCATGCGTGCATCCCTTTCTATGGCAGGAATAATTTCTGCAAATTTACTTTTGTACTGGGCATCTAACAGTGTGGCAACCCAGTAGTCAGGATTATTTCTAATTCTCACAATTCGAGGGTCATGTTGCAGGTAGTGCAGCAAGAAGGCACTCATGTGTGTTGCGCATCCAGGAGCACCAAGTCCCTGTTGTGTTGGTGGCGAGGTAACAATCATGCTTCCTTCCTCTGTCCTCTCCCCCCAACCTCGCACAACAGAAATGTGATCAAGGTCTCCCTCATCTGATGAGTCTTCCATCAGTTCGTCCTCCACTTCTTCCTGGGCTCCTGCACCTTCCTCACTAGTTTGGCTGCTACCATGCGCCCTGGTAAAACCATCTCCCCCACCCTCACATGCCTGCCGCCTTGGTGCTGCCGACACTCTGGACCTTGCAGATGTTAGCCCTTCCGCATACAACTCCTCCTCCTCTACTTCCTCCACCTCCTCTTGTGCCACCACCTGACTCCGAATTCTGTTTAACATGTGCTCCAGCATGTAAATCACCGGAATAGTCATGCTGATAATGGCATCGTCAGCACTAAACATCTTCGTCGCCATTTCAAAACTGTGCAGAAGGGTGCATAGGTCCCTGATCTGAGACCACTCCTCCAGCGTGATTTGCCCCACCTCTGAATCTCGTTGGCCCAGGCTATACATCAGAACGTATTGCACCAGGGCTTGTCGGTGCTGCCACAGTCGCTGCAACATGTGCAGAGTTGAATTCCACCGGGTAGGCACATCGCATTTTAGCCGGTGAAGTGGCAGGCCCAACGACTTCTGTAGAGATGTAAGTCGCTGAGCTGCGGGATGCGAACGGCGGAAGTGAGCACACAGTGACCGTGCCCTCTGCAGAAGGCCATGTAGTCTGGGATAGTGGGTTAAATATTGCTGGACAACCAGGTTCAACACGTGAGCCATACAAGGCACGTGTGTGACATTGCCCCGGCGAAGGGCCGCACCCAGGTTTGCAGCATTGTCGCACACGGCCTTCCCTGGTTTCAGGTCCAGTGGAGACAACCATTCATGAAATTGGTTCTCCAGAGCTGACCACAACTCCTCAGCTGTGTGACTCACATTTCCCAGACATTTCAATGTAAAAACCGCCTGATGACGTTGAGCCCTACTGCCAGCATAGTAAGGAGGTGTGCAGGATCCCTTCTGCGCAGTTAGAAAGCTTGTGGCATGACCAGACAGGCTTTGGGTGCAGGTGGAAGACCGAGAGGAGGTTGAGGAGGCAGAAGCAGTGGAGGAACTTTGACATAAAGAGGATTGACGCACAACTCGTGGGGATGGCAAGACTTGGACAGCAGCCCCTTGTCCTGCTGTCACCATAGTTACCCAGTGCCCAGTCAGCGACATGTAACGCCCCTGTCCATGCCTACTCGTCCAAGTGTCTGTGGTGAAATGCACCCTGTCACACACAGAGTTTCTCAAAGAAGCGGTGATGTTGTGTGCGACATGCTGGTGGAGCGCAGGCACACCTTTCTTTGAGAAGTAGTGCCGACTGGGCATCTGGTACTGGGGCACTGCGACGGACATAAGGTCTCGAAAATCCTCTGTGTCCACCAGGCAGAGAGGCAGCATTTCTGTAGCCAAGAGCTTGCAGATGGTGAAATTCAACCTCTTAGCTTTCTCATGGCTAGGAGGAAATGGTCTTTTACTTGTCCACATCTGAGGGACCGAGGGCTGGCTATTGTGCTTAGACGGGGTTGATAAGGGTGTCCCCGGCAAACTGCCGGTCTGTGAGGAAGATGCAGGCGGATATGTTAGGTTGCCTTGATCCAAAGGTGGTGCTATCGATGTCGGACAGCGCTCAACACCAGCTGGTGTTACCACCTCCAAAGAAAATGATGACCTGCCAATCACGCTGGCTGTTGCGGGTAAAGAGGTGGCAGGTCTGCGCCCCAAAACAGGTGTGACTGCTGTCCCCCCAGTCACAGAGGATGAAGAGGCCGCGGATGCACAAGATATGGCAGACGGTGGTTGGCCCGGCCGGCTAGGCCGCATTGTAGCACACTGAGCTTCCCACTGCAACTTATGCTTCATGTCCATGTGCCGGTTCATGCATGAAGTACTCAAACTATGTATTTTTCGGCCTCTACTTAGCTTTTGCTGACAAATGTTACAGATAACACGAGTTGGGTCATCTTTATCGATCTGAAAAAATGCCCAGGCTATGCAAGGCTTAGCACCCATGCGAACTGAAGAGCCACCACGACTTGTGGTGAGAGGCAGAGTTGTGTTTGAGGATGCAGTTGTTGACGTGCTTCCAGTACTACGTCTCTGTCCAGGAAGGCGCAACCTGACCTCGTCGTCACTAGCATCTTCCTCCACCTCCTCTGCTGACTGTGGGTTGACAGTAAGTGGTATCTCCAACCTCATCATCATCACCCTGTGCGTTATCACACCCGTCGTCCTCAGAGCCAACCTGTTCCTGCCCTGACAAAAAACTAAAGTTGTCGCTCCAATCAGGTATTTGAGTCTTATCATCGTCTTTCTCATTGTCTCCACCAACAGGAGTTACAGTTTGGGAATGAGGGTCTACATTATGGTCAGAACCTTCTGCGTCTGGTCCTGGATCCGACTCATAAAGATTCTGGGCATCAGTGCAGATCATTTCCTCGTCTGGATTCACAGAAGCGCTGGAGTCGACCTCTGATTCCCAGGCTATAGTATGAGTAAACAGCTCTGCAGACTCAACCATCTGTTCTACCTCATACTCAGACGGGCAGCTGGAGATTTGGGAGCTGTGAGGAAGCAAGTGCGATTGGGGTGACACCTTTGAGGACTGGAGTATTTGTGATGTTGAAGTTGATGTGGAGGAGAGCCCACTTAAAGGAGCACATGATATCCGTTGAAGCACCTGCTGTTTTTGTGCCTCATCTGGAATTTGTAGCGATTGGCGTGGCCGTAAGAAAGGGATCTTATCACATTGTCCGCTAAAAGAAGTAGACATTTTAGTTTGGCTGGAAGATGGTCTTTCTTCTGCAGATGTTACTGTTGCTTTAACACCTACCCCACGGACACAACCTTTTTTCCCCTTCCCAACACGCCTATTCCCCTTTCCACCAGCAGCAGGCCTTTTTCCACTCATTTTGGTGGTTAACTAATTCACAACTCTGGAGTTGTTTGCACAAAAAAACAATGGATAGGAACCGAGCAGAGCTGAGTGGCCAAACTGTGGTATTAGGCCAAAATTATTGGCTGGGTTAGATGCAGAAAAAAATTATATTCAATTTGCAACCTGATGGAGGTCTGTATAGATGGATTAATAGAACAAGTCCCACACACAGCTAGAAGCCCAATATTTTTTCAGAGGTAGATGCAGAAAAAAATATATTCAGTTTGCAACCTGATGGAGGTCAGTATAGATGGACTAATACAACAAGTCCCACACACAGCTAGAAGCCCAATATTTTTTCAGAGGTAGATGCAGAAAAAAATATATTCAGTTTGCAACCTGATGGAGGTCTGTATAGATGGATTAATAGAACAAGTCCCACACACAGCTAGAAGCCCAATATTTTTTCAGAGGTAGATGCAGAAAAAAATATATTCAGTTTGCAACCTGATGGAGGTCTGTATAGATGGATTAATAGAACAAGTCCCACACACAGCTAGAAGGCCAATATTTTTTCAGAGGTAGATGCAGAAAAAAATATATTCAGTTTGCAACCTGATGGAGGTCTGTAGAGATGGATTAATAGAACAAGTCCCACACACAGCTAGAAGCCCAATATTTTTTCAGAGGTAGATGCAGAAAAAAATATATTCAGTTTGCAACCTGATGGAGGTCTGTATAGATGGATTAATAGAACAAGTCCCACACACAGCTAGAAGCCCAATATTTTTTCAGAGGTAGATGCAGAAAAAAATATATTCAGTTTGCAACCTGATGGAGGTCTGTATAGATGGATTAATAGAACAAGTCCCACACACAGCTAGAAGCCCAATATTTTTTCAGAGGTAGATGCAGAAAAAAATATATTCAGTTTGCAACCTGATGGAGGTCAGTATAGATGGACTAATACAACAAGTCCCACACACAGCTAGAAGCCCAATATTTTTTCAGAGGTAGATGCAGAAAAAAATATATTCAGTTTGCAACCTGATGGAGGTCTGTATAGATGGATTAATAGAACAAGTCCCACACACAGCTAGAAGCCCAATATTTTTTCAGAGGTAGATGCAGAAAAAAATATATTCAGTTTGCAACCTGATGGAGGTCTGTATAGATGGATTAATAGAACAAGTCCCACACACAGCTAGAAGCCCAATATTTTTTTCAGAGGTAGATGCAGAAAAAAATATATTCAGTTTGCAACCTGATGGAGGTCTGTATAGATGGATTAATAGAACAAGTCCCACACACAGCTAGAAGCCCAATATTTTTTCAGAGGTAGATGCAGAAAAAAATATATTCAGTTTGCAACCTGATGGAGGTCTGTATAGATGGATTAATAGAACAAGTCCCACACACAGCTAGAAGCCCAATATTTTTTCAGAGGTAGATGCAGAAAAAAATATATTCAGTTTGCAACCTGATGGAGGTCTGTATAGATGGATTAATAGAACAAGTCCCACACACAGCTAGAAGCCCAATATTTTTTCAGAGGTAGATGCAGAAAAAAATATATTCAGTTTGCAACCTGATGGAGGTCTGTATAGATGGATTAATAGAACAAGTCCCACACACAGCTAGAAGCCCAATATTTTTTCAAAGCTAGATGCAGAAAAAAATATATTCAGTTTGCAACCTGATGGAGGTCTGTATAGATGGATTAATAGAACAAGTCCCACACACAGCTAGAAGCCCAATATTTTTTCAGAGCTAGATGCAGAAAAAAATTATATTCAATTTGCAACCTGATGGAGGTCAGTATAGATGGACTAATAGAATGATGCTATGCCCAAAAGATTTTACTTCACTAGGTGCAGTAAAAAAATTGGTATTCTATACACAGGTGGTATATCTTGCAACACAGATAGGCTACTCCACTGACTAACACACTCTGCAATAGGCCAAAAAGGATTAGCTTTGCTAGATTCAGCCAAATGCTGTGAAAAAAACTTGCACAGCACTGGCACAGACCTGCCTGGCAAAAACTGATAGGAACTGATGTAACCTAGTCCTGAAAAGGACTCCAATTACAATTAGTCTTTACTCCCACAATCTATCTATTTAAGAGCACAGACCTGCCTGATAAAAGTCGTAGGAAATGCTGTAACCTAGTCCTTAAAAGGACTGCAATCACAACTATTCCCTACTCCCAAGCTATCTGTAGATTTGTGCGAAAATTGGCTTGAAATTAACAAGGTATAGCGCACACAGCAACAGCGGTGCCGTCTAACACGCAGCTGCAGCAGTGAGAAAATGGTGGCGACGGGGAAAATGGCTTGGTCTTATAGGGCAAGGACATGTGACATACACTGCCAATGACACATGCCCTTGCTTGTGTGAAAAAAAGCACTTCGCTCCGTGTGTGCGCTGCTGATAGGCTGACAGATTGCACCTCCCCACTGCAAATGCGGGAAAGAGAAAAAAAAATGGAGATCTTCATTGTTCCTGCAGAGATCCATCCCCTGCCCCTCCCCCCACCCCGCTGTACACTCAAACTGCGTATTAACATTAATTTTCATCATTACTGAGAAAAAATCCAGTTATGATTTTGGTGCACGAACAGTTATCGAACATAACCTCGAACAGCCGAATTTTTCTCAAATTGTTCGTGTTCGCCGAACGGCTCGAAAACCGCCCAAAACAGCTCGAATTTGAGATTTCTCGAACAGTTCGAGTAGAACAACGCTCATCTCTAGTCAAAAGGTTTAAAAAAAAATTTTCACCTCACTGTTCATCTCTTGGCCACCTCCACTGCAGAGTCTCCCCTGTAGATTCTTCACTGCTTCTTTTTACTGTCACCGAAACCCAGAGCCTCTTCACACTAGACGGAGACTTCTGGCTGAATTGACATCAAGACGTATACCGCAACCTTAAGACGTGCACTCTTGACCCCCGGAATAAGAGGAACTGTGGACTGTACAGTGAACAGCAAGAAGCAGGGGCAAGCGGTGAGCATTGATTGTTTCTCTTTTTTCGCTACATATTACTTTTATAATGCTCTGGGGACTCTCCAGACTCTAGAGCATAATCTGGGACATTCAATTCACAGAGAATTAATTCACTGCAAATCGAATTTCCCCATTAAATTTGGTGAATTTGAATCTCACCAGATACGCTCATCTCTAGTTTGCTCATTATCAGAAGGCTCAGTAATCCCAAAATAGTGATAGGAATTTCTGCAAACTTCTTAATGAACTTGTTCTACCTAGGTGTCTTTTTCATTTATGACCATGCATACAGATGACAATACAGATAAAAAAAATTGTCTTTTTTTTGGATTAAAATCGGACAATTTTTCATATGCTCGTGTGAACTTAGCCTAACACATAAGGGTGGTGGCTTACATTCCAAGTCCTTCCAGAAACAAAGTTATTAAACTAAACCAAAAACTCTGAGGCATGATTTACGTGCAGTGTTTAGATCTGTTTTCATAGTAGATTTAGGAAATAATGTGCGTTTTTCTTAAGAAAAAAGAGACCAATTTTTACTGTTAAAAATATTAAGTCATCTGTAATAAGGTGAGATTGATAGTTACAGTTTAAAGGCTATGGTCACACGTCACGTTTTTGCCCCATTTTTTTCACGCGTTTATGGTAAAACAAAAACACATAAAATAATCAATGCAAAAATGCACAAATTTTCTTGCTTACACATCTGCTGCAAATACTGAGCGTGTGCACATACCCTAATACAATATTTGGGGCAGTTTTTTTGATCCAGGGGACTAGAGGACTGGATTATTAAGGAATGCTGTTAACCCTTATGTGATCATAAGCTTACATATCTGAAACAATGGATACTGGAAGCCTGTGCTAGCATTTCTTCTGTGGTGTTGCTATCAGTGTGTCAAGAGTGGGAGAAGAGGGTTGCATTGACAATCCAACACAATGGGCAGCACTTTGAACACATTTTATAAGTGGTCATAAACTTGTAAACAACTCATGAAAAAATAAAGTTACGTTAAAACCAAGCACACCATTGTTTTTCTTATGAAATTCTCAATAAGTTTGATGTGTCATATGACCCTCTTCCCATTGAA
The DNA here is from genome assembly GCF_046119375.1 of Phyllobates terribilis. Classification (NCBI taxonomy): domain Eukaryota; kingdom Metazoa; phylum Chordata; class Amphibia; order Anura; family Dendrobatidae; genus Phyllobates; species Phyllobates terribilis. The sequence goes on along the minus strand of NW_027362765.1, from coordinate 478,443,320 downwards.
AAAAATAAAGTTGGATCCAAAATGGCCAACTTCAAAATGGCCACCATGGTCACCACCCGTCTGGAAAAGTTTTTCCCCTCCCATATACTAATGTGCCACAAACAGGAAGTTGATATCACCAACCATTCCATTTAATTTAAGTGTATCCATATAAATGGCCCACAATGTACAATAAAAGCAGCTAATAGAAAATGGTATAATTTCGATTTAGAAGTAGAAATTTGCAGACTCTGCAATATCCTATTGAGCCCTTAAAATATAAAGTAAATAGTACGTCATTGAATAGTTTTCTGGTTCAACTGAGGTTCTTTTTGTGGTGGATCATTAAACTACAATTGATGGAATTGAATTAAAGTGTTCATGTAAATAAGAAAAAAATAAGAGCAATTACGTTGGTTATTACCGTGTCTGTTTGCTTTTGACAACCCTCCAAAATATCATATTTTCCAGACATGTAGTCTGGAGTTTAAACTTGTTTACCAAAGAGTTTCAGGGATTACTGACACAGATAAGTGTTTATCCCTTTTGTATTTTTTTCTCAGCTGCAAAAAGATTGAAGGATTTGAAGTGTAGTAGCTTTGAAAGGAAAAGGTAGGCTGGATGCTGTCCTTGAATGTCCTCCACTTAGTACAAATAAATTAATGTGGATAAAAAAATAATAATTTTTATGAATGCGATCACTTTTGCTTTTTTTTAAGCACTAAAAATAAATTTTCTAAAAGAAAAAAAATAGCTTTTTAATGGTAAGGTAAGGAAAAAAGTATAGGTAGGAAGATGTTTTTACTAAAGCTAGGGTTGCACTGCTCAAGGAAAAATCTTAAAAGTCAGAGAATCAAGGCACAGGAAGAAATTAAAGAGGACTTAAATCCTTTCATACTGAGTTTTGGAATACAGGCAGAAAGAGCATGATATGAAATTCATCTAGGGGTCCATACACACAGTATTAAATGTTCTTTTGTACTTATTATGATACCCATGGTTGTCAACCGCCCAGTTAATCCTGAACAGTTCGTAAAAAATAGGGCACTTTTTTCCTTCTCCGTAAAAAAAGAAATAGATGCGTCCGTGATATTTTTAAAACTCGAGAAACTTGTACAGATTTTATGACTGTATTTATCACCCTTTTACAGCTCACAGTGAATGCAGCTCATGTTTACATATAGGATTTATAGTCTGTAGACATGTATCACTTATAATCAAGGGTGTGGAATCGGAGTCGTGGAGTCGGAGTCTGTGTCCATTTTGGTGGAGTCGGAGTCGAAGTTGGAGTCGGTATAATATGGACCGACTCCGACTCTTAAAATATATAATACATTGGTTACACTAGTTGAATGCAGGATGTGCTGTAAATTTTTTTCATAAGAATTTGGAAAAGTTATGAAATGTCCTATAAATGTCTGTTCTATTGCTGATCTAAGGATCTAGGAGAGGAATCTGTGCTACACTTTATGTACATGCTCAGTAGCGAGGCAGTGCTGTAGAGTCGGAGTCGTGGAGTCGGAGTCTGAGTTGGAAGTCAGGAAAATTGAGGAGTTGGAGTCAGAGTCAGTGGTTTGGCTTACCGTCTCCACAGCCCTGCTTATAATCTTCATGATTTATTATAGTCAAATAATGTGTCTGTAAAAAAAAGTTGACTGTCCAGAAAAAAAATGTAAAAAAAAGTTGGCAAACCTGATGGGGCCCTATAATTGTCCCTAAAAGTTTTGCTTTCTGTCATATCGGAGGGAATAAAAAGAGACAAAAAGGTAAGATTGGTGAAAAAAACATCTAAGTGTTGAATATTAAAATTAGAAAGCAAATATTTATGTAAGGTTGCTTTAGGATTGCTCATATGACCATGTTCATCAGTTGCTGCATCGGACCCTTCAAGAAGTTGGATCAGAAATCACTATGGTGCTGATGCGTCAAAGTGTTTAGGCCAGAAACTGGCATAAATTGCACAAAATATTGCACAAAATATTGCGACTTTTGATGTTTTTACTGAAGTTTCAAGAGCTCCTCCAAAATGGGCCGAGCTTTGGAGGAGTCGGGGCAGGGCCAGGGCTTGGCTACACTGGTAACAGCATATACCAGTCAATGACTGAAGTAACATTTCTGGTGAAGCGCACGGAGGGGCATGCCACTGATAAGATGTGCCAAAGTTATTAAATGGCATGCACCTCTTTATGAATTTGGCACCATTTATTATTGCACGTCCCTCATTAAGTCTGCTATAAAAATGACAGTCATAATGAATCAAGACCTTTATGTTGAGTATTTCAATCCAGGTCTATATTTTTTGCAGTAGAAACTGGATGACAACTGATTCGGTTTTGACATCTATTGTAATCAGTTGAAGCACAAGAAACCTGATTCCAAAGCCACAGATAAATGGAAACACAGTCTAAGCAATCATTTAAAATCAGGACATATTATCAATGCACGCAGTATATAATATCTGGCTAATAGGATTCAGTGCTAGTTTGGGGGTTTTTGTCTACATGGAAGGCAAATTTCCATTTTGAATATTCAAAAAAAAATCTTCCTCTTCTGTTAAAGTAATTTAATCCTAAAGACTATTTACAATGGGGCAGATTTATTAGTATTGTCTTAAGCCTAGACATATTAGAAGTAGACAAGATGCACCAAACTTATCACAGTGACTCATGCCGGATGTTAAATTTGGCCGTTTTACACATGTTGATTACCGTTATACTTTTGTTTCTTTAGACATGCCTTTTTAACCACAATTTGATACATACTAAAGGAATACTCACACAAAACTCTTTTTATTGCCTAGACTTAAACTGTGAGTGTATATATAGTGTAGTGTAAATGCTGTAATATACTCATCGATCGCCGTCTTTTCCAGTTACCTGCACAGCTCTGGTCCTCTTCTGAGTCACACGACTTCTATTCTGACTTTCTGGATTTTTCAGGTGTTTATGTGTGAGCCAGACGTAGCTTTTACAATGTAAGTCTATGTAGCGTAACAACAAGGCTCCATAGACTGACAATGTAAAAGCGACTTCCGGTACACATATAAACCCCGGTGTCTTCCGGAGAGTTAGAGTTGCAGTCACATCAGGAAGAAGACCGGAATGGATCTGGAAACCAGGAATGATTGATGAGTATATTAACACACTTATACTACACTACAAATAATTTTACACAAGTTTAGGGTATAAAAAGTTTCATGGCAGTGCTTTATAAGTTTTTCCCTCCTTCTAAGTAAGTAATGCCCCCTTGTCAAATCAGTAGTGTATAAAACATTTGACAAACGTGATTAATTGGAATAAGCCAAGGCTGTGCAGCCTGGTTGACTAAACCTGAAGAAGGTGCAAATCCTTCCAAAAATGTGATGTTTTTTTCATTTACATTTTAATAAATTTCCTTTTGTTTTACAACTGGCTTTTTTGTATATCCTTTGGCAGCGTCCACAGAGCTTATTTGTGCACATAAACAATATTTGTTTTTTAAGGCATATCTACTAAATATTTTTTAATGGTTTATTGTGAAATTTGACCTAAATAGTTTATCTTGTACTGATACAATTTTTCAAAGTCTTAGCCACATGAAGAGGCAGCCAACATCCGCTCGGAGTTGTTTATTGTCCCAGCGACACTAATGCATAGAGTTGCGCTTAAATACTAGAACAACCTTAAAAAGTAAATGTTGTACTGTTTATCTGTCTAATGGTTTGTAAAGTTATTGCACGTTGGAGCATTCTTTTTCTTTTGACACTTGAAAAATGTGGTCACAAATATGCAGACATATGGTGGGTTGGGATGGCATGTCTTAAAGACACCTTAAAGAAGAGTCTTTGCATCTACCATAACAATTCATCTTTGATGTGACATGGTAAACCTTCATTGCCTTTAATGGTAAAATACTCTATTAATTAATTGTAATATTTATTTAAAAGACAAAATCACACTATATATTAACACATTAACCAACAAACAGGTTTTAGCACTGAAAATACAGGAATTTCAGCACAATTGATGCTCAATTTCCTAATACTCAATGCTCTTTTAAAATCACTGAATTTTGGGGGATGCTATTATTTAATGATGATGTTCCAGGTAGGCTTTAACTTTTCTTTTCCAATTGTTCAACAGTAGAAATAACCCCAGAACAAAAGTTACCGATATGCCAGCTGAAACACCAGCTTTACAGACTTGTTAAATCTTTTCTGAGAAGGATCAAAGAATACTATAGTTTTGTACAGGAGCTACAGAAGATCAGATCCGGTCGCTGGAATGTTTATGTGACAGATGCAACATTATGAAAACAGACAATGGCAAAAAAGAACCATCCTTTAAGGAATACTGTATTTCATTCTAACATGAAAGAAAGATCATTTAAGAAAGAAAGATTATTTTCCTAAACACACGATGTGACAGCGTGATAAGGCATGCTTGTGTTGTAAAATTCATGTTTGGAGTACACAGAAAGGCCTCTCTAAGGGGCCAGTTCAAAATTCGAGTAAAAGAGCAGTTTTTATATGCATTTGTTAGTTTTGTCTCGTATGGAATTAAGCCCTCGGAGATGGCATTAATTGCTATGTCAAAGTAGAATTTCCAAACACCACTAGTCCTCTGTACTTTTTCTTTAGAAAAATAATGATAATTATTTGGTAGACTAATTGGAGATGTATGATGAATAAAGGCATACAGATGCAATATAGGAGCTCCTTTATTTGCAGTAGCTAAATACTTAAGCACTTGGTGTTTCTGAGCAATGCAAGTTTTATTGGGTCATGCAATACTTCATTTCTCATGAAATATGTCTACATGAAAGATTAGAAAGTTCTGGATTAAAAAGGTAGTCAAACCTTGATTCAATCCAGGGAACATACCAATTATGAAAGCTGTGCAGGGACCTGAGAGAAAAAAGAGATCACTTCCACCTCCAAAGGAGTAAAGGCCCCGTCACACTTAGCGACGCTGCAACGATCCCGACAACGATACGACCTGTCAGGGATCGTTGCTGCGTCACTATGTGGTCGCTGGTGAGCTGTCAAACAGGCAGGCTCACCAACGATCAGGGGAGCAGCGACATCGTGGAAAGAATCTTTCCACGATGTCCTGCTCCTGGTTGCCAGCCTGCTGAAGCTGGAGCTGGATGGTAACCATGGTAAACATCGGGTTACTAGGGGCACACGTGCCCCTAGTAACCCATTGTTTATCATGGTTACCACTCGGCTACGGTGCGCGGGAGGTTACCGCTCACTTTAGCAGGCTCGTAACCATGATAAACATCGGGTTACTAGGGGCACACGCGCACCTAGTAACCCGTTGTTTATCATGGTTACCACTCTGCTATGGTGAGCGGGAGGTTACAGCTCACTTTAGCAGGCTCGTAACCATGATAAACAGTGGGTTACTAAGTGCGCGTGTGCCCCTAGTAACCCGATGTTTATCATGGTTACCAGCCTGAATGCTGCTCCCGCTGGTCACACACAGCGATGTGTGCTGACCAGTGGGAGGGCAACGATCAAAAAATGGTCCAGGACACTTTGCAGCCATCAGCGACCTCACAGCAGGGGCCTAATCGCTGCAAAGTGTCACACATAGCAACATGGCTGGTGAGGTCGCTGTTGCGTCACCAAAACCGTGACACAGCAGCGATCTCACTAGCGATCTCGCTATGTGAGACGGGGGCTTCAGAAGTTTATGTGAAGGGGCCGATGTACTCTTCCTGCACAGGGACCTTCTTCAGTCTGTGTCTACCACTGATTCAATCAGAACAGAAATGAATGTGTCGACTGGATTTAGATCATTCTATACTACATGACGGGGCATTTCAGCCAAACCATGTTAACTGCTGTTCACTGAAAGCAGATAGCTGTTATACTGCTGCAGATTAAGCTCATTCCCATGTCAGGATTTAGGGAGATCATCAATAATTCTGAATGGTATAATAACCAATAAACCGTCCCACACACTCATAATTGAGTGGTAAGTGGTAAGAAATGTGTGCTGCAATATTATGTCCCTCTTCCTGATATGCGAATGACTTGACTGATTCCCCAACAGCTTAACAATAGAGTCATCTCCCTGCTGTTACAAAATCACCACTGACAAATCTAAGAACAATGATAAGTTCCCAAAGGTATGAAGAAAGACAAGGATTTCCCTATAAAGTATTTGTATTATTCAGCACAGATTTCTATGGACGGCAGTGCCTTTTTCACTCAATCCAGTGAGGAAACTAAAGCTGGTTACAGTTTCCTCATATTGTAGATTTCATGTCTCACGATTTGTAACCCAATCTCTGAACACCAGGCAATGGCTCTTAAAGGGCTTGTCCTCTTTTAGCAAAATCCATTGTGATAAAAAAACACCCTTTCTTCAGTTACCCTCCCCAGGTCCACCACTCAGGGCTTGATTCATCAAGACCGGTGTTGTTAAGGGGGCACGTTGGAGTCAGACCCTCCTGATTCTTGAAGAGGTGCATGCATCTTCATGAATCTGGAGCATGTGATGAGCAGTATGCGCCTCAATGCGCTACGCCAGAAATCTCACTCCAGTCAGGTAATGGAGTAAAATTTCGGGTATAGGGACCACCATAGCTCGTCATGAATGAAACATGCTCCCGCTGCGCCTCTGTTCTGCCCAAGCTTCATTCATTTCCGTGCAGCCGGGAGAAACTAGCGTGAAAACACCAAAAGTCGCAAAATTTAGGCGCAACATTGAGTCATACCTAATTTTTGCCACTTTTCAAAGCTTTTATGTTAGAATTCTGGTCTGAAAGATTTGATGAATCGGAGGCTCGGTCTTTGACACTGCTTCCGGTATCTGATATTGTCTGCAGCACTGACGTCATGTTGATAGTGTATAAATTAATAACAGAGCTTAGCGGTTTTGAAAGTCTACATTGAACCCCTCCCTCAGAGCCACTGAGCTCCATGATTGGCTGCCGACCCAAGACTCAAGGATTATGAGCAAAGTATGGTTTGTTTTTTTTATATAACAAACTGCACCTGGGAACCGAGATTTTCTGAAAAGAGACAACCCCTTCAAGCATTATGACACAAGTTTAAATTATAGTCCCCAGTATGTGTAGTATAATGAACAAGAATGTGCCACCAATCTCCAACCAAATAATGACATTGCTTTAAACACATTTTCATGCAGTCTTAATAATAATAATCATGCTTGTATATCACCTCCTGCTTAAAAAAATCATGATAAAGATTTGTGAGTGTCCTAAACTGGAGCATAGTGGCAGGGCACTTCTGGTGCAGTGTTGCAACCAGAGGAGAATAAGAGAGAATGAGGAAAATCAGTCCTTCAATCTTGAGATTGGTGGGAGTCTGACCTCCAAAGGTCTAACGACTATCTTCTCTCAGTGAATTGTTTAGGCTGGAAAAGTTCTTTAAATGATGTAGAATGACATAAATCCATGCAACACTTTCATTTCTGTTCTGTTTGTGCCAAAGGTTTGGACAACCCTTTTTGCTTTATAACATTCTACAGTAATTCCCCCTGAAGACATGTTGGATAAGACTAAATGAATTGAATGAGGTTTACTTGCAATGCTCAGAAACACCAAGTACACAACTCTGCTGCAGATCTTCACTCCACAGGGCAAAAAAAACATTGCAGAAAAATGGCAGCCATAATTACAAGCACCAATACACAAAATTAAATGCACTACAGGATGCAGCAGGCCTCCATGCTAAAGGTGGAGGCAGCACAGGTGCAAAACACTGATGAATCAACCATTCACAACCTATCAATTCACGAAGGCGGAGGTTGCTTAGTATTGGAACTGCACACAAATGAAACTTGTATAGGGCACCCTGTAGTATGTACACAGATGTAGTGCATGGTGTCTGGCTTTGAAGTTTGGTGTAGAGAATCGAAAGACATGGAGCTTAAGTATTTTGGCCAAAATATGTACCAATACCTCATGTATTTTATACATCTTTTTTTTTTTTGCAAATTTCTCAACCCTTGCAGAGTGCCACCAGGCCCTTTTGTGTTAGATTGGGGAATTAGGGTGTCTGTCTTTGAGGGGTGAACTTATATTGTGATGGTCAGCCCACCTGATCAAATAGTATGGGTGTCACTAATAGACTGTAAGCCAGACACTGTGAACTACACTTATCTGTGTGACTGGTGTCCTATACAAGCCTTTTTTGTATGCAATTATAACACTAAGCGACCACCATCTTCAGGAATTGGTAGGTTGTGAGTTGATGTTTCATCAATATTTTGCACCTGTGCTGCCACCGCCATTATCACAGGGGGCTGCTGCATCCTTCACTGCATTAGTATTGTGTCTTGAGGTTGGTATTATGGCTGCCTTATTTCTCTGATATTTTTTGAATTTATGTCATTTTTGGCAAGTTGCTCCAAATAAGGAGACTCTCTATATTATATCTGTATAACCTAATATGCTGTACAAATGAACAATATCCAAAGCAGGAACTATTTCAATGTTTTCAGCCATTATACTACTTTAACATTCTCCAAGTGCAAAAAAGTTATTTTTCTGATTTAATGTCCCTATATACAATGTATACAGCACTTACAGTCATAGCAGCCAGATTCCAGATTCAGTAAAAGTGCCTCTGGGAGAGTACAAATGTCAATTCCTGCAAATCTCTACGCATTGTGGCTCTGAACTAATAGTGATCCAGGGGTCGGTGCCCTCATAGGGAGACACAAAGTAAGCCTCCTGAGATGAGGTGGCAGGAGCTTGGCCGTATTAATCAGGTGGCTGAACTGTCATGCTCTTTTGTCGTACAATGTTTTAAGCAGCAGTGAGATTTCTCAGGGACTAGATTTAGCATCACCAGCACTGGTCTTGAAATGAGATTTCTTTCCTAAGCTACACATTCATCATTTTTATTTCTTTTAGAAGCTAAATAAATGAAACACATTAACTGAGATAATTATCAGTGGGAAGGTTATATCTTTGCTGTGGTTAGAATGAATCCTATATCACATATCATGTATATGTTGTTTAAAGCTAAAAAAAGGCAGACACGGGGGATAGACTCGGGGCAGCGTGCTGCCATCGACTCTAGTACCGTGCATACTTCTATGGCGGCAGATTGGGAAAAACAGACCTTCTTCTTTTAGGGTCACTTTAAAGGGAACCTGCCACATGAACAAAACTATAATAACTGCAGATATCAAAAGACTGACCGTCACTTCCAAAACAGAAAACGTGCGTACGCATTACTTCTCTAGAAAATAGGAATAATTGAGAATACTTGGTGCATAAATTGGCCAATTCATGTGTACAGTCAGTTTTTTGATATTTGTATACATAGACTTTCTGACTGAGCACTCCACCCCTAATCTTCAGGCAGTTTTAAATATAGCAGGATCTTACCTTCCTATATAGATGTAGGCTTCAGTCTAAGAGAGGATTCACACTAGGTAGGTTCGCAGCACCGAGAGTCGCCTCACCGTGGCTGCCGGGCAAACATCAATTGGCCAATTTATGCGCTAAGTATTCTCAATTATTCCTATTTACTAGAGCAGTAATGCAATTCAAATTTCATATATTTCATGTTTGCGTACTATAGCGCTACAAAGTGGACTCGGTTACAGTCAACGCTCTCTATACACAAAGTGGTGACTGAAACTGTTCCGGCGCCACCCCTATGTCTGAATGCCGAATTCTGCCAGGAGGAATAAACTTTATTTCCTCCCAACAGCGGAGCTCTAAGTGTGGGGACCGGGCAGGTTCAGAACACTATTGACCTACAGATTAACCCCATATCTCCAGGATTATGCCATTTTTTTATTTGACAGGTTGCCTTTAAAGGGAGTTTGTCAGGTCTACTTTAAACTGTTCCCATTACCTTTTAGACCTTTATTCACTTATTCCAGTAATAGGTTTATGGATTTTTGTTTTAACTACACATTTATTTTGCAAAATCAACTTACATAACGCACATTGCTGTACACTAATAAACCAGGACTAGTCTGGTGAACTGCAATCTCCCCCCATGAATGTAATTGATAGTCCCTGAACTGCCCGGGTCTTCCATAATTTGCACTCTATTACCCTGTTAAGGCTCTGCTGTCTGGTGGGCTTGCCAAGTATCTGATTTTGGATCGGCAAGCTATTAGGAGAACAGAACTGTGACAGCGGAGGGAGCTGCTGGGAGGAGCATAAACCATTAGACAACACAGGGAATGTTAATCACATCCATTGGACGAGACTGGAATCACTGAACATGGGCTAGTCTCTTTATCAGACTAGTCCTTGTTCATTAGAATTTGATAGTGCTAAACATGATTGCTGTTCCATAAACAATAAATATATTGCTAGAATATCTTAATAAAGGTCTAAAAGGTCATGGGGGTGCAGTTTAGAGGAAATTTGACAAGTTCACATTAAAAGGGGCCCTAAAAGAATAAGGCCTGCTTCCAGAAAAGTGAGCACAACACTAGAGCCCATAAACAGCACACTGCCCAGGTTCTATCCCCAGTGCCTGCTTCATTGACTCATAATTGATGGGGAGGGTGGAGGGATAATGTATTTTGTGTGCCGCAATGCTGCTGCATTCTGGCAGAATGAGGTCAGAATGAGCACTCGAAGAGGACATCATTAAGGCTGCGTTCACACATTGCGTATTTCCCAGCGTTTTTTTACGCGCGCGTATTTTCCTGTTTTTTTTACTTGCGTTTTTTACGCAGGTAAAAAAAGCACCTCCATTCACACACTGTGTTTTTTTACGGAGGTGCAGGAGAAATGAAGTGTGATGAGCATGGACACCTGTATGTAATGAAATGTATGTGTATGTATGTAATGTAATGTAATGTATGTGTCTGTGTGTCGTGTGTGTACTGTCTGTGTCTATGTGTCGTGTGTGTGAGTGTGAGTGTCCCCCTAGCAGTGTATGTACAGACAGCTTCTGGCTGCATTACATACACTGCTAAGAAAAAAACTATGGATACTCACCTATCCGATGGATGGGAGAGGCCTCTGGTCCGGTCCCGCGGTTTCCAACATCTGCCGTGAAGCGATCAGCTGACTGTCAGCTGACCGGCTTGTAAATCAGCTGACCGGCCGGTTACAAGCCGGTTAGCTAACAGCTGATCGCTTCACCGGCAGATGCTGGAAGCGCGGGACCGGACCGGACACCTCTCCCATCCATCGGATAGGTGAGTATCCATAGTTTGTCCTGTGCCTCCGTAAAAAAGCGATGGAATTACGCAGTGTGTGAACACTGCTGCGTAATTCCAGCGCTTATAATGGGCACAATAGAGAGAAAGCGCAGGACGCAGCTGCGTAAAGAATTGACATGTCAATTCTTTACGCAGCTGCGCTTTCGCGCTGTGTAAAATCACACAGTGTCTGAACGGCAAAGTGAATTTCCCATTCACTTTGCTGGCAGACACAAGGCACATTGCGTATTTTGAAAAAGCGCACGCAAAAAAGCGCGCGAAAATACGCAATGTGTGAACGCAGCCTAATTCTGTATCCTATATTAAACAGCCCCACACACTTACAGTACAATTCAGTAGAAAGTGGAAGACATTGTGTGCTGCAACATAATATCACTCTTACTGATATGCAAAGAGGGATCACTTGACTGGGTCACTAACTGGTCAAAAAGAAAGGCATCTATCCCTGCTGTTGCAAAATCTGCACACACAAATCTAGACACAATGATAACATGCCAAAGGTATGAAGAAAGACAATGATTCGACTGCAGAGTATTTGTGCAATTCAGCACAGATTTCTACCTACTGCACTGACTTCTCACTCGATCCAGGAAACATAATAAGGAGATTTTCACATGTTGCGGTTTGCAGCTTTTTTTTTTTTGCTGCATTGTTTATGCAAATTAAAAGTTGCTTTTTATGTTAACAGTAAAAGCTATGAGATTTCAGAAATCTCATACACACAATTATTTTTTTTCCTCACTGAATTGGAAAACTCCAGCGTTTTTAAAAAACTGCAACATGTCTATTCTTTCAGTGTATTTGCAGCGTTTTTGCAACCATGCATATCTGCAGCTTTGTGGTTGAATAAAACTAACTTTATTAAATATGTTCTGTAGATAAATGTAAATTGTCTCTTCAGAGAGGAAGAGGACTGGAACTCTAGTGCCACCTATAGGAAGTAGCAATCCTAAAAGTCAATATCGACTCTCTAACAAGCCTTGTCACATGACTTAGCATTAACGCCAAAACCAAAATCTCAATTTTCAGACACTGTGTTTCAGGGTACTGCCCCTCATCTGTGCAAAGTGTGAGATCTGGTTTGGCTGGGTGAGAGGCATCTGACCGAGATGCAAGGGGTAACATTTTTCATTGTGGAGAGTGATATGTCAAGCCTGACATGCCAAGGTGAGGCGACTTTTAAGCCACAATGCTCCTCTAGGAAATATGCAAATTCTTTCTTCAGAGACACACTTTGCACTGATGAGGAGCAGTACCCTGAAAAACAGTGTCTGTAAACTGAGATTTTAGTTTTGGCTTTAATCCTAAGTCATGTGACAAGGCTCGTTAGCGAGTCGATATTGACTTTTAGGATTGCTACTTCCTATAAGTGGCATTAGAGTTTTAGCACTCTTCCTCTCTGAAGAAACAAATTACATATTTCCCAGAGGAGAATTACGGCATAAAAGTCTCCTCACCTCGGCATGTCAGGCTTGACATGCCACTCTCCGCAAGGAGAAATGTTACCTCTTGGATGCCTGTAGATAAGTGACACCTATAAGCTGCACCAAAGAAAAGCAGCAAAAATGCAGCAAAATCTGGTTTTGAAAGCAGCTTGTTTACTAAAAGAGCAGGTTTTGCCTGCTGAAAAAAGTGCAGCAAAAATGCAATGTATAAACATAGCCTAAGGCTCGTTTTAGTTTCCTCAGTGTAAATTGGATGGTGCATATGTCTCCATGTTTGTAATCCAAACTCTGCACATCAAGCTATGTCATTAGAGAACACTCTCACAATTGTCCAAAATTCTCATCTTAAAGGAAATTTGCAAGACAACTGTTGTGGTCTACTGTCCAGTATGTGTGGTGTAATGAAAGGGGTTTGCCAGCTATATCAGACTCTTTAAAGACATTATTTGAATGATATTTTTGGGTAATCTTTATAATAAGCATGCTTGTAAATCACCTCCTGCATGACAAAAAAAAATATTAAGAAAAATAGGACATTAATGTAACATTCTTCTATTTCAGCTCCTCTTTTATTGCATTCTTCTGCCTGTGTTCTCTGCAATAAATGGAATCTTTAGAAGCGGGTAATAGGCACCACTTGGGATTATAATTTAAGATGAGTAAAGTTGGTCCAATTTGGTTTGCAAATGCATATGCAGATTTTTATAGATGTTTCTACAAAGAATCTTTGGAGTAAAATCGCTTGCTTTGCATTCTCACAGTGACTGAAGATCATCAGTATTACCAGCATTTACCAAAATATTTTTAGAACGTTCCTCAGACTTGCATATTTTAACCTCTACATAGACATGAATGGTTGTTTGAACCGATCAAGAAAACAATGAAGAACTTTAAGCAAGGCAAAGATTTATAAAGTTTTTAGGTGAAAACTTTCACTATCTCTCTCCGTGTATATTGTGAAAGATGAGACATGCAGGATAATTATTTGAAAATGTTTATTTTTTTTAACTTAAATGGGCTGTCCACTACTAGGACAACCCCTTCTTGAACAAAATGTTTGGCCCCGATAAAGTAGAAAAAACAATACTCACCTCCCGTGCTGGCACTGTTCCAGCGGTGTCGGCACTTGCGGTCCCGGGGTTCTTGTAAATTGGAATGACATGTGGTGCCCAGTGCCCAATCAGCATTGGCATCATTTTCCCCACTTTATTACCAAATTGAACATGAAGAGGAAGTCAGAGATCAGCTGCAGCCGGGACTTCCTCTTCATGTTCAAAACGTCTGAAGGCAGGGACAGTGACACCAGCACTGATTGGGCGCCCGGTGCCATGTGTCATTCCACCGCACCAGAGCCCCGGGACCATGAGTGCCGACACTGCTGGAACGGCAACAGCACGGGGGGTGAGTATAGCTTTTTTTATTTTATCGGGGCAAAATTTAGTTCAAGAAGAGGTTGTCCTAGTAGTGGACAACTCCTTTAAAAAAAACACTGTTTTTAGTCAAGAACAATCTGCTTGTGTCCACCATGTTCTTCCAAAGTGAAGTATGGCCTCATGTAGATGCATTTATTGAAATCTTGTTTTCATACCTTAAAATGGTTGGCCCGCAAATAACATTCATCACGTATCCACAGGATAGATGATATATATATATTGATCATATTGATATTTCAGCTGAAACCCCCACTGATCCTGAGAACAAGGGTCCTGAAGCACTGCATGATTTAATCATTACAGAGCATGTGCAATCTCACAGCTTCATTAATCAGTGGCTGAGCATGCTCAGTAACGCTTGACATGTTAAACTTTGGGACTCCATTTGTTATGATTGTTGTATGTCCCAGCATTTAGACTCCCAGAAAATTTGCACTTATTGACTATCATATGGAAAGATGATGTATGTTGAATAAAAGTCATACCCTTTATTTCAACGTAACATGTGGAACCTTTTTGTCTTTAGAAAACTGAAGCTACATTACTATAGATCCCTATGGTGCTACAAGCTTGACTGAGTAGAAATGTCTTAATGAGGCCCAAATCAGCTTTCAAGTAAAATGATTCCATCAGCACATATCTCTAATTGCTGGACCCCACAGAGATATTAACTATGTTTTTTTTCTGCTGAGTATAAACCTATAATTTAATGGGGTTCACAAAACTGTGTTGTTTCTGTATAGGGATCTATGCACTGTATGCATCCAATCTAGAAAAAAAAGTTCCAAAGTTCAGATATGTATTTTACTCTCTATATGTATCATTATATATGGATAACCCAAAGACTTTCCCTGGATTCCTCTTTTGCAAGACATTTAGAATCAATAAGAGAAGGAAAATAATGGGTTAATCATTGTAATAATTCTTCGAACCTCTATGTCAGATTATATGACTGAATTTAGAAATGTAAATTATGGTGTTTTTGCAATGTAAAGAGAAAAATAAGACAATAGTAACTGATACTTAAATTCCAATTTAAAACAGAGTCGGAGATGACGTACTATAGCGGTTTGCAGTAAGCACACAACGGGTATTATTTGCTCATGGTAAGAAGGTTCAATCACATATAGCAAACAGTAATCAATGTTGGCTGATCTAATGTATATTTGACAAGGAGATTGAGCAACTAATTGGCTGCTATAGATTTGACTATATTTGTACTTCCTTAGTTCATAAACCAACTTGTGAACAAGAGCTAAAGGGCTCTGCTTTTCATTGACAAGAAGTTTAAAGAACTCAGAAAGACAAAATGTAGATACCGAATTCATAAAAGCAAAAAAAATCTTCATGTATTGTGACTCATGTGAATATAGGAGAGGAGAAGACAGAAAGCGAGAACAAGAAAGCAAAAAAGAGATAAAGAAATAAAAGAAAAGAAAGAAAGCAAGAAAGAAAGAGAAAAAGAAAAGGAGAAGAAAAAAGAAAGTGAAAGGGAAAAAGAGAGAACAAAAAATACAAAGAAAGAGAAATCAAGAGAAAAAAAGAAAAACAAAATACAAAGCAAAGATAAAATGAAAAATAAAAGAAAAAGAATGAGAGTGTTAAAGAGAAAGAGAGCAAAAGAGAAAAATATGGATTCACAGCAACACTGCCTATTCTTGCTTTATAATGTCCTCAATACTACTACTACTTAGTAAGTGAGACCCGGGAGGGAGTTGGATCTCCTCTATGTGTGCGGCATGTAAAACAACATATAAACTAGTCTCTGCTCTCTCTGAATCTGAGATGGAACCTGCAAAAGGAAAAGCTGCTAATAAATTGAAGTATTCATGGCATATAACAACCGGAAAAACTGCTATTCCTTGTGTACTTCTTCATATACCTAAGTAATATAGCTTATTCCAAAAAATCACCTGAAATATCAGTTATCTAATTTTTAAGCTTATTTTTTAAGTGGATTTTGAAGCAGATTTGCTTAAACATTTACATCAAAGGATTCCAAGAGTGCTGAATATGGTTTATGATGTGAATTTTGAAGTAGAGCTACTTCAAAATTCACATAAAAAACCTTTGTGGGAAAATACCCTTACATTTTAAAGTTGCATAGTTGTAGACCATCAGGAATGTACTACTGATGTGTCTGGGGCTGTTTTTTTTTCTTTTTTCCTTTCTTTTAAAGGGGTTGTCCACTATTCAGACAACTACTTCTCAATCAGCATATTTGCCCTCGTAAAATAATAACAGATATAGATATCTCCAGTGCTGTTCCAGTGATGTTGGCACTCGCTCTCCCATGGTTCGCTTGAGATTTTCATGTCACGTGAGCCTTGCATCCAATCAGCTCTGACTTTACTCTCCCCACATACGGACGAATCAGGCATCAAGAGGAATTCAAAGCTGCAGCTGGCCGCTAACTTCCTCTTGATGTCCAATACGTCCGAAGGTGAGGAGAGTAAAGTCAGAGCTGATTGGACACAAGGCTCATGTGACATAAAAATCTCACGAGAACCCTGGGAAAATGATTGCCAGCACCACTAGAATGGCGCTGGCAGCAGAGGTGAGTATAAGGCCAGGTTCACCCGAGCATTGATTCTCTCATGAGAGAGAACTGAATAGATTTTCTTAATGACACTCCGAATTAAACTGTGATCTGAGTTTGATCAGAGTGTCAGCATTGTGTCAACCGATTTTCTCACATGAGAGAACCATATTTCAGGTGAGGAGGAGATGGAGGACAAAATTTCTCCATCTTCTTCATTCTGTGAGTCCACAGAAATCGGACTCAGATTACATCTGTGTACAGCAGGATGACTTTCACGCACTCATAAATATGAATGTGTGAGTGGCATCTGATTTGCGGAGCCATTCACACAATGCTGCAATTTTTTTTTCTCGCGCCGAATCGGTATGAGAAAAAATACGGTGATCAGCACTGCCCCATAGTATAATATTAGTCCAAGTGCTATCTAATAAAACATCGGATAGCACTCATCCGATGTATACGCTCGACTTAGCAATCACTAAGTGTTGTTATTTTACGGGTGCAATCATGCTGATTGAGAAGGGGTTGAATAGTGGACAAACCCTTTAAGTATTGTGCGTAACACTGTATTGCCCATTGATGATACTGCAAATTCTTTCCGGTTGAATAAAAAAATTATCACAATATTACAATATAACTGATTCTGTGTCTGCTAAGATGTGACAACTTTATTCCCCTACAAAATACTTGGAACGTTGGTTATTCGGATATAATGACTTTAGTTAAACTGGGGCTAATACAAGAAGCACTGGGCCATTTAAATGGATTTATTATGCACACACTGAGGTTTATGCATTGCACTATAATACACCTATGGACTTTAAATTTATTTTATTAACATAACCCCCCAGACATCCCACAGTTCGACGCTATGTGCTCTACATGGACTTAGTCCTGTAAATTGAGTTCAGACATTGGTTTTATAAATGTAACATCCGGGAAATTAAAAAAAAAATAAAGACTACAAAAATCTAAATGATGCCCTAGTTTTTAAGGTCTATTATCATTTTAACTAATTCATTATGTTTCATTTCAGAGTATTATTTCTATGCAACAAGAATGAAATGTTTCCTTCTGAGCTTGAAAATACACATTAACACATTACATAAAGTGTATGACTAGGGACAAAAAAATAATTTCAAAACAAAGAGGAAATATGGAGTTTAAGCTGGTCATATTCATGTAATTTTCTGCTAGTCTGTCTCAAATCATTCCTGACAACAATTTATTCTGCCTGAGGGAAACAAAGAAAATGTGCGGTGCTTGGAACAAATACATTTGTAATGTGGTATGGGTGTCAAAATTCTAATAAATAATAAAAAAAAAATCAAATAGAAAATAATATTGCTGTTACTTTACAATATATAACATAAAATTAACAGCTCAGCTATATTTAGGTATGTAAAAACAGATTATTAAATCTCAATGGGGAAATTCATCAAAAGTATTGCAAAGGAAAAACAGGAGAATTGCACATTATGACTCAATGGGTCGGCTCTGCAGCTTTATTTGTCTTGTAGGCAATCTTCTCCAGTGAGTTTTCCATTGTAACATTTGACTGCAGGTAAACTACTTAAATGTTCTACTCAGAAATTTAACATAACAATAATAAAAAAAACTTAAGTCACTGGAAATCAAGGTTGCTAACTTTTTATTTTTTTCTGGACAGCCTATGAAAAAATCACGGACAGACAATATTTTTTACAGACACATTTGAAAACCATAATAAAGAAATCCATGTCTACAGTTCATGGTTCTGATAAGACGACATCAGCTGCATTCACTGTAAACTGTAAAATGATGATAATTACAGTCAAAATAATCTGTATTAGTTTCCTCATCCTAAATAAAAAACACAGACGCCTAAAAAAAATTCTCTGAACAGGGAAAAATCGTGATCAATTTTTATGGACTGTCCTGGAATTTATGGACAGTTGAAAACATTGTTGAAATATAAAAACAAATCTAAATATTGAAGTGAAGTGCAGATAGATAGAGGGGGGGGGGGCATATCATTGGTGCAACCTGTGCAGGAATACGGGGGGCTCAAGAAGTAAGGGGGCCCACTTCCACTTCCAAAGCAAATGGAATTGTGCATTGTTGGACTACAAAGGGGCCTATATACTGTTTTGTGTCCACTACTGGATAGATAGATAGATAGATAGATAGATAGATAGATAGATAGATAGATAGATAGATAGATAGATAGATGCATAGATAGATAGATAGATAGATAGATAGATAGATAGATAGATAGATAGATAGATAGATAGATGGGGTTAACATCATATTGTAAGCTCCAAAATAATAGTAATAGTTGACTCATAAATAGTCAACAGATGCTTAGTCCAAGACAAATATATGCCACCATATGAACATATACAAAGAGAGGGGTCTACACTCAGATACTGTCATGTGCTCCTGCCCTTGTTAAATCTAGAACTTAGACATTCACATGCATGGAAATGCAGCTGACAAAAAGGTTGCACACAGGGAAAAATGGGTGAGATACAAACCTCAAGCAACTAATGAATTGACCAAGGACAAATGTACTATTTTTATAACTACGTGCTTCTTCTGTATTTTGCTGCATTAATTCTCTTTCAGAATAATCCAATAAACCACTATATCTTTGTATTAGAATTATTGTGACATTTTATCGCATCTGGTAAGAAGTCCTGAATAAATGTATATACATTAAATGTATATTTAACAGACATACAGTACAAACCAAAAGTTTGGACATCATTATTTTAAGAAATGAAGGTCAGTCAGTCCGAAAAATTGGGCAAACTTTGAAAGTGTCCCCAAGTGCAGTTGCAAAAACCATCAAGCGCTACAAAGAAACTGGCTCACATGAGGACCTCCCCAGTAAAGGAAAACCAAGAGTCACCTCTGCTTCTGAGGATAAGTTTATCCGAGTCACCAGCCTCAGAAATCGCAGGTTAACAGCAGCTCAGATTAGAGACCAGGTCAATGCCACACAGAGATCTAGCAGCAGACACATCTCTACAACAACTGTTAAGAGGAGACTTTGTGCAGCAGGCCTTCATGGTAAAATAGCTGCTAGGAAACCACTGCTAAGGACAAGCAACAAGCAGTAGAGACTTGTTTGGGCTAAAGAACACAAGGAATGGACATTAGACCAGTGGAAATCTGTGCTTTGGTCTGATGAGTCCAAATTTGAGATCTTTGGTTCCAACCACCGTGCCTTTGTGCAACGCAGAAAAGGTGAACGGATGGACTCTACATGCCTGGTTCCCACCGTGAAGCATGGAGGAGGAGGTGTGATGGTGTGGGGGTGCTTTGCTGGTGACACTGTTGGGGATTTATTCAAAATTGAAGGCATACTGAACCAGCATGGCTACCACAGCATCTTGCAGCAGCATGCTATTCATTTGCGTTTAGTTGGACCATCATTTATTTTTCAACAGGACAATGACCCCAAACACACCTCCAGGCTGTGTAAGGGCTATTTGACCAAGAAGCAGAGTGATGGGGTGCTATGCCAGATGACCTGGCACCCACAGTCACCAGACCTGAACCCAATTGAGATGGTTTGGGGTGAGCTGGACTGCAGAGTGAAGGCAAAAGGGCCAACAAGTGCTAAGCATCTCTGCGAACTCCTTCAAGACTGTTGAAAGATCATTTCCAGTGACTACCTCTTGAAGCTCATCAAGAGAATGCCAAGAGTGTGCAAAGCAGTCAACAAAGTAAAAGGTGGCTACTTTGAAGAACCTAAAATATAAGACATATTTTCAGTTGTTTCACACTTTTTTGTTAAGTATATAATTCCACAAGTGTTATTTCATAGTTTTGATGCCTTCAGTGTGAATGTACAATTTCCCTAGTCATGAAAATACAGAAAAATCTTTAAATGAGAAGGTGTGTCCAAACTTTTGGTCTGTACTGTATATATTCAAGTAATGCATACTTGAATATAAATACACCTAAATACACCTCTCCTTCAATGTAATGAAACTCCGGGATATATGGTGGTGCATGTCCAAGTAAACAGTCAAGTAATGCAGAAGCAAAAATAAAGGTAGCACTCACCAAAAGTTCCGAAGATGTCCTTTATTAGTACTAACAGTACATGTTGGCTGGTGGCATAGGACGGGGACCCCTAAGGGTGTGCGGGGGAGTGAGGGAGAGGATGACGGCCATTTTGCTCACTTCCGGAGCTTCAACGGGTCCCAGGTGAAGTGAACACCTAATCGCAGGGGAGTGAGGGAGAGGACGTCGGCCGTTTCGCTCCCTTCCGGAGCTTCAACGGCCGTCGTCCTCTCCCTCACTCCCCTGCACACCCTTAGGGGTCCCCGTCCTATGCCGCCAGCCAACATGTACTGTTAGTACTATTAAAGGACATCTTCGGAACTTTTGGCGAGTGCTACCTTTATTTTTGCTTCTGCATTACTTGACTGTTTATTTGGACTTGCACCACCATATATCCGGGAGTTTCATTACATTGAAGGAGAGGTGTATTTAAAGCAGAGGTAGTGCCGGATTTCTTCTCTTTTACTGCTCATATATATATATATATATATATATATATATATATATATATATATATATATATACAGTTAGGTCCATATATATTTGGACAGAGACAACATTTTTCTAATTTTGGTTCTAGACATTACCCCAATGAATTTTGAACAAAACAATTCAGATAAGGTTGAAGTTCAGACTTTCAGCTTTCATTTGAGGGTATCCACATTAAAATTGGATGAAGGGTTTAGGTGTTTCAGCTCCTTAACATGTGCCACCCTGTTTTTAAAGGGACCAAAAGTAATTGGACAAATGACTCCAAGGCTATTTCATGGACAGGTGTGGGCAATCCCTTTGTTATGTCATTCTCAATTAAGCAGATAAAAGGCCTGGAGTTTATGCGCGGTGTGGTGCTTGCATTTGGAAGGTTTTGCTGTGAAGTAAACATGCGGTCAAAGGAGCTCTCCATGCAGGTGAAACAAGCCATCCTTAAGCTGCAAAAACATAAAATAACCATCTGAGAAATTGCTACAATATTAAGAGTGGCAAAATCTACAGTTTGGTACATCCTGAGAAAGAAAGAAAGCACTGGTGAACTCATCAATGCAAAAAGACCAGGGCGCCCACGGAAGACAACAGTGGTGGATGATCGCAGAATACTCTCCATGGTGAAGAGAAACCCCTTCACAACAGCCAACCAAGTGAACAACACTCTCCAGGAGGTAGGCATATTGTAACATACCTGGTGGCGGGCTTGCATGGTGCACCATCTCTCACCATGCAAGATCGCAAACTTGATCTTCAGTCCAGTCTGCTAGCCTAGCTTCTATTCATGCTTTCTGTTTGTCTCTGTTCTGACTGCTTAGGGCGGCGGCCCGGTTGCTTCCTGTTTCTTGTAGCTGCTGTGGGCACACCCCTAATGCGTCCTCAGCCTATTGTTGTCTGTCACTGGATATTTAAACCAGCTTCACCTGGAAGCTGATGCCTGAGCAACTTTATCATTCAGTGTGCTCCTTGACTCTGAATGTGCCAGGTCCTGTTCTATTTCTCCTGCCTGTCAGCCTTCCTGGAGGCTGTATTTCCAGGCCTGTCTGAACACGCTCCTAGCCTGTTCGTCCCGCCTTCTAGGGGCCGCATACCTAGATCTGTTATCTGTGTTTTCTTGCCTGCCTGTCCACATTCCTGGAGGCTGTATTCCCAAGCCTGTCTGAACACGCTCCTAGCCTGTTCGTTTCTGCCTCTGGGGGCCGTATACCCAGGCTCGTTCCAGTATTTTGCTGCAGTAACAGTGCCTGTCTGAACTGTCTCCTAACCTGTTACTTGTTTTGTCTCTATGTCCGTTTCCTCCCTTTTGCTGCAGTGTCTGAACCAGCTCTTGGCTATACCTAGGCTCGTTCCTGTATTTCGTTGCAGTACAGTTCCTGTCTGAACTGTCTGCTAGCCTGTTACCTGTCTTTCTCTATGTCCGTACCTTCCCTTTTTCTTCAGAGTCTGAACCTGCACCTAACTCCTACTCGTTGTCGCTGTACTTCCGTTTGTGAGTTTAGAGTCCTCTCGCTACTTCATTGCAAGTATCTTGAGTGTATCAGGTTCTGCCTTTCCCTTCCAGTCTGTTCTGTGTGAACAGAGCCCTGTCCCCTCTGCTCTGCCTTTGCTCACTGCTCCGGCGGTTTCTGCCCGCTCTAACTTGCTCACCGCTCCAGACGGTCTCGCTCCACTCTGCCTTGCTCACCGCTTCAGGCGGTCTCGCTCTGCCCTGCCTTTGCTCACCGCTCCATGCGGTCTCATTCTCCTCTGCCTGTGCTCACCGCTCTAGGTGGTCTCTCTCTGCTCTGCCTTTGCTCACCGCTCCAGGCAGTCTCGCTCTGCTGTGCCTTTGCTCACCGCTCTAGGCGGCCTCGCTCTGCTCTGCCTTTGCTCACCGCTCCAGGCGGTCTCGCTCTGCTCTGCCTTTGCTCACCGCTCCAAGCGTTCTCGCTCTGCCCTGTCTTTGCTCACCGCTCCAGGCGGTCTCGCCCTGCTCTGCTCTTGTTCAACGCTCCTGCGGTCTCGCTCTGCTCTGCTGGTCTACCGCATCTGCGGTTCTGTTCCTGAGTCCCAGTCTGTACTGGACCTTATCCAGTCTGTGCTCCAACCTGCTAGTGCCTCCCTGTCGGCACACCAGCTGTGCTTGCCAGTACTCCCTGCCTGCATACCAGTAGAGCTTACCAGTGCCCACTTGTCTGCATACCTGTCGTGCCTGCCTAAACCCACCAGCCAGTGTGCCAGCCTAACCTGCCTGTTCCTGTATTCTCTGGTGTGGGTCAACATCCGTGTCCGGGGTCTGACCTGGAGTAGCACCTGGTCCCTCTGCTCGGTTCCTCCCTGGTGCACTGGCGTCGTTAGCCATCCTGCGACCTTGGTTGGATCGGGTAGATACTTAGCTACGCCCTTCCAGGCACTCTTCGGTTCATGGTCCAGTGGTATCACTAAACACGCACATGCCAGTCAGTCCGGGCGTGGGCATAACACGTATCAATATCCAAATCTACCATAAAGAGAAGACTGCATGAAAGTAAATACAGAGGGTTCACTGCACGGTGCTAGCCACTCATAAGCATCAAGAGTAAAAAGCATAGACCGGACTTTGCTAAAAAAAAACATCTAAAAAAGCCAGCACAGTTCTGGAAGAACATTCTTTGGACAGATGAAACCAAGATCAACCTCTACCAGAATGATGGAAAGAGAAAAGTATGGCGAAGGCGTGGTACAGCTCATGATCCAAAGCATACCACATCATCTGTAAAACACGGCAGAGGCAGTGTGATCGCTTGGGCATGCATGGCTGCCAGTGGCACTGGGTCACTAGAGTTTATTGATGATGTGACACAGGACAGAAGCAGCCGAATGAATTCTGATGTATTCAGAGCCATACTGTGTGCTCAGATCCAGCCAAATGCAGCCAAACTGATTGGTCGTCGTTTCATACTACAGATGGACAATGACCCAAAACATAAAGCCAAAGCAACCCAGGAGTTTATTAAAGCAAAGAAGTGGAATATTCTTGAATGGCCAAGTCAGTCACCTGATCTCAACCCAATTGAGCATGCATTTCACTTGTTAAAGACTAAACTTCAGACAGAAAGGCCCACAAACAAACAGCAACTGAAAACCACCGCAGTGAAGGCCTGACAGAGCATCAAAAAGGAGGAAACACAGCGTGTGGTGATGTCCATGAGTTCAAGACTTCAGGCAGTCATTGCCAACAAAGGGTTTTCAACCAAGTACTAGAAATGAACATTTTATTTACAATTATTTAATCCGTCCAATTACTTTTGGTCCCATTAAAAACAGGGTGGCACATGTTAAGGAGCTGAAACTCCTAAACCCTTCATCCAATTTTAATGTGGA
Organism: Phyllobates terribilis; assembly: GCF_046119375.1. Taxonomy (NCBI): domain Eukaryota; kingdom Metazoa; phylum Chordata; class Amphibia; order Anura; family Dendrobatidae; genus Phyllobates; species Phyllobates terribilis. Next base: position 478,418,878 of record NW_027362765.1, on the reverse strand, counting down.
TACCCTCAAATGAAAGATGAAAGTCTGAACTTCAACCTTATCTGAATTGTTTTGCTTAAAATTCATTGTGGTAATGTCTAGAACCAAAATTAGAAAAATGTTGTCTCTGTCCAAATATATATGGACCTAACTGTATATATATATATATATATATATATATATATATATATATATATATATAAATATATATATATATATACCGGTATTTTCGACATGAACAAGGCATTATGTAAAATTGAGAGCTAAAATATGGAGTCTGCAAAATGTAATGCCAATACAAATTATATTAAGGAGCCATTATTCTCTAGATGCAATGTTTCAAGAGAATACCTGCAAAATACAGCAGCCTACAATATGTCCCAACTTCATTCCATTAGATACATATAGTATATAGAATAATGAAGATAAAACCTCTTTACATTATGTCGTTTTATGAAATTGGTGATGGGCATAAGTACAGTTGGCCTTTATAAAACTTAACTAGTACCATAATACAGCTCTGTGCAACATAGAATTTGTATGACGCTATAAAATGTTTGTGTTCATCAGTCCGTAACCACATACCACAAATCATGATACATTGAAACCTCCTTTCAAGTAGAATCCAAAATTGCATTAACAAATTGTCCTCTAGGGTGGTGAGCCTCTCAAAGTAAATCTCCAAGATGAATTGTGTGTGATGGAATGGAAAATATGACTTAGAAAATCTGGTTTTGATAATGGGATGGTCTTCCCAAAGAACTGATCTTATGCCGTAGACTGCATCACAATATATTATCAGTGACTTTCCAGACGACTAAGATAAATTGATCACTGCATAATTTTACTTCAGAGAATTATCATGAGTAAAAATGTTAATTAGTTAAATAGATAAATATTTGGCGTGGTCTAAAAACAATAATTCCATAGCTAGTGTAATTTATATTATAAAGATATACAGTACAGACCAAAAGTTTGGACACATCTTCTCATTTAAAGATTTTTCTGTGTTTTCATGACTATGAAAATTGTACATTCACACTGAAGGCATCAAAACTATGAATTAACACATGTGGAATTATATACTTAACAAAAAAGTGTGAAACAACTGAAAATATGTCTTATATTCTAGGTGCTTCAAAGTAGCCACCTTTTGCTTTGATGACTGCTTTGCACACTCTCTGCAATCTCTTGATGAGCTTCAAGAAGTAGTCACCGGAAATGGTCTTCCAACAATCTTGAAGGAGTTCCCAGAGATGCATAGCACTTGTTGGCCCTTTTGCCTTCACTCTGCAGTCCAGCTCACCCCAAACCATCTTGATTGGGTTAAGGTCTGGTGACTGTGGAGGCCAGGTCATCTGGCGTAGCACCCCATCACTCTCCTTCTTGGTCAAATAGCCCTTACACAGCCTGGAGGTATGTTTGGGGTCATTGTCCTGTTGAAAAATAAATGATGGTCCAGCTAAACGCAAACCGGATGGAATAGCATGCCGCTGCAAGATGCTGTGGTAGCCATGCTGGTTCAGTATGCCTTCAATTTTGAATAAATCCCCAACAGTGTCACCAGCAAAGCACCCCCACACCATCACACCTCCTCCTCCATGCTTCACGGTGGGAACCAGGCATGTAGAGTCCATCCGTTCACCTTTTCTGCGTCGCACAAAGACACGGTGGTTAGGAAGCAAAGATCTCAAATTTGGACTCATCAGACCAAAGCACAGATTTCCACTGGTCTAATGTCCATTCCTTGTGTTTTTTAGCCCAAACAAGTCTCTTCTGCTTGTTGCCTGTCCTTAGCAGTAGTTTCCTAGCAGCTATTTTACCATGAAGGCCTGCTGCACAAAGTCTCCTCTTAACAGTTGTTGAAGAGATGTGTCTGCTGCTAGAACTCTGTGTGGCATTGACCTAGTCTCTAATCTGAGCTGCTGTTAACCTGCGATTTCTGAGGCTGGTGACTCGGATAAACTTATCCTCAGAAGCAGAGGTGACTCTTGGTCTTCCTTTCCTGGGGCGGTCCTCATGTGGGCCAGTTTCATTGTAGCGCTTGATGGTTTTTGCAACTGTACTTGGGGACACTTTCAAAGTTTGCCCAATTTTTCGGACTGACTGACCTTCATTTCTTAAAGTAATGATGGCCACTCGTTTTTCTTTACTTAGCTGTTTTTTTCTTGCCATAATACAAATTCTAACAGTCTATTCAGTAGTACTATCAGCTGTGTATCCACCTGACTTCTGCACAACACAACTGATGGTCCCAACCCCATTTATAAGGCAAGAAATCCCACTTATTAAACCTAACAGGGCACACCTGTGAAGTGAAAGCCATTTACGGTGACTACCTCTTGAAGCTCATCAAGAGTATGCCAAGAGTGTGCAAAGCAGTCATCAAAGCAAAAGGTGGCTACTTTGAAGAACCGGGAATATAAGACATATTTTCAGTTGTTTCACACTTTTTTGTTAAGTATATAATTCCACATGTGTTAATTCATAGTTTTGATGCCTTCAGTGTGAATGTACTATTTTCAAAGTCATGAAAATACAGAAAAATCTTTAAATGAGAAGGTGTGTCCAAACTTTTGGTCTGTACTATAGATATATATATATACATATACTGTAAACACTGATAGACTGAAATTTTCCCAATTCTGTTAGTGCGGACCAAACATACTGATAGTGAATGTGGATTGTGAGCCGCAATGGGGATGGAATATGTTGGCGCTATATAAATAAAAAGATTATTATTATTATGTCCAAGATCACAGGAAAATATGGTGCTCAGATCACGCACCATTCTAGAACAGGACTTTCAGCCGCTAGCAGGCCTCAAAGGTCACGACACATTGTGAAATTACATTGTTAGAACACACCCTTACCTTCAAGGCCTGGTGTTTTCACTTTAGAACAGGACTTTCAGCCACTAGCAGGCCTCAAAGTTCATGACACGTTGTGACGTCACAACGTTATGAAACACTGTGTGTAAGCTTGGTCGTGGCCGTAAGGTCTGTTCCAGAGTGGAGAAACGAGTGTGCAACTGTGGAAAGAAGGGGTCCTGAGGCTCGGATAGCAGGAACCCGGAAGGAAGTGGGATGCCAATACAGATTGTCAGTGAGTTAATTTTTTTAAAACCTTTTATTGGCCCTCTATAGTTCAGCAAAACGCCGGCCGGTAAATTAATGAAGAGCAAATTACAAAAAATCCGTATTCAAGTAGAATTCAATTACACTCAAATACATTTGATCATTTCCATAAAAATATGCATTTTTACCATTTTTATGCAGCTCACTGGGAACGTTCACAAGGGGTTGTCCGGTAATGGTCAATCCCTTTAAGAAATAGCAGTTTGCTCCTAGAAACATGATGATACAAAATGTTGAGATAAATCAGCTCTCCAAGGTGTTGAAACACATTGAGAAACTTCACATCTTGCCCACATTATTGCTTCATTTTTTTAGAGGCTTCTACTATTGTGACGTTTGAGGAACACACTATGCACTATGCACTTCTGCAGAATAATAAAGTCATAAATTACTGCTTTCCTTGGGGTCATTAAGCAGTTAATGCATAATCAATTATATTACTTTGATCATTATATTACCAATAGGCAACTGCTATAGGGCAATGAACATCTTCCCAATGGATCTTTATTGGCTTATTAATATCTAGCTATGCGATAGAATGAAGTTATAAAGAGTTTTCTGGAGGTCAAGTGAAGCACTGGTGGTTTTGGAAGAGCATTCACGGGGCTTGCACAAAACCTTATTAGCAGTAAAGTCAGGACACTATGACATCTAATAGCTTTGTAATGAAAGTTCATGCTAGCATACATTATAAACAAGCCACAGACATACCTAATGCCTAGTCACTGATTTCATATCATGATACACCTATTATGCTTCTTAATAACTATTAATCACTTTATGCTCTTGAATATATTTGCTTTTGTCAGGCACAGGCAAAGAATATTGTGCTATTTTAACCACTCTTTGCAACTGTAAACCATACGTGGAGTGGCAGTACTGTATTATTTTCCTTTGTGAGTCTTAAATGGAACAGTAGTTAAATATTTTAATTGTTGCATCAGCAAAAGCCTCTATAATTGTAATCAGGCTTTTATAGCACAGAGAAATATACCCGCCAGGGCTATACCCAGCTATTCTCCGACTGGTGCATCTTTTGTCCCATAGACAATAACACAATCATTTTAATATAATCCATATATATTGTAATATCTTTGGCGCCAGATCAAGAAAAGCTCTTATTTTATTATTAGCACTTTTTTTACAATTGATTTAATTGAGGCATTCATTGAATCATAGAATCATAGAATGTTAGAGTTGGAGGGGACCTCCAGGGTCATCGTGTCCAACCCTCTGCTCAATGCTGGATTCACTAAACCATCTCAGACAGATGTCTGTCCAGCCTTTGTTTGAAGACTTCCATTAAAGAACTCACCACCTCTCGTGGCCGCCTGTTCCACTCATTGATCACCCTCATTGTCAAAAAGTTTTTTTAATATCTAATCTGTATCTGCTTCCTTTCAGTTTCATTCCATTGCTTCTTGTGTTTCCATGTGCAAATGAGAATAAGGATCATCCCTCTACACTGTGACAGTCCTTCAGATATTTTTAGACAGCTATAAAGTCTCCTCTCAGTCTTCTTTTTTGCAAGCTAAACATTCCCAGATCCTTTAACCATTTCTCATATGACATAGTTTGCAGTCTGCTCACCATCCGGGTAGCTCTTCTCTGAACTTGCTTCAGTTTTTTTATTTTTTTTTTAAATATGGTACCCAGTATTATAGATGACGTCTGACCAAGGAGGAGTATAGGATAATATATAGGGATAATTACTTCACGTGAGCTAGACTCTATGCTTCTCATCCCATCTCTAAATATATCTCTTAATACATGTCTTAATACATTTAACAGGTTTATCTATGCAGCTGAGTTAAGTCCGGTTATATCCATAGCTTAGTTACAATGTCATCCCATTCTATTATGATTAATATGAGATGGCTAGGGTCACACCAGCGTATTTTCTCTCATCCGAGATTCGGGAATATTCTGCAAATGACACTCTGATAAAACTCTGATCACAGTTTGATCAGAGTGTGATCATAGTGTGATCCGATTTTCTCGGATGTGGGGAAGATGCAAAAGAAAATTTCTCCATGTTCTCCATCCTATCAATGAAAATTGGACTGCACTCAGATGTCATCCTAGTGCTGTCCAATGTTTTCCATGGATGCATTAACTTGCATGGCTGAGTGTGATCCAAATATCGAATGCAAATTGTGAAACTTTTCTCCTTGAACAGACTCTGTCTGAGGACAAAATAGCACATGTGCATGGCCCCATAGCATAACACTGGTCTGAGTGCAATATGATGTTTTGTTGGATCGCACTCAGTCTGATAATATGGTCATCAGCACGAGCCCATATACTGTCATTAAAATAGGGTTTGGTTACTCCTGTTTGCTATATATTTTAAAAATTCTGACGGCTCAGTGGTTAGCACTGCTGCTTTGCAGCGCTGGGGTCCTGGATTCAAATCCCCCAAGGACAACATCTGTGAGGAATTTAAATGTTCTCCATAAGGTTGCATTGGGTTTCCTCCCGCACTACTACAAGGATAGTGAATTTTATATTGTGAGCCTCAATGGGGTCAGTAATGATAATATAATACCTACAAAAACGAATTGGATCAACCAAAAATAACCAGAAAAGATTACCATTTATTCCACAAATAATTTCACATTTTATTGAGAGACACCACAATAAAAAGACATAAAAAGACATAATAAAAAAAGTGTGGAAAAAAAGGGGGGCTATGGAGCAACTACAACAACATGATATCATATGTAAAGTATAGGGTTTCCGTATATAAATATATAAATGTGCAAGCAAAAAAATATAAATCTTTAAAAAGTGCATAGTGCAAACATGATTTGGATGAAATGCATGCTTAGCAAATAATGGCAGTAACATATGGTTAATGAATTCTTATTATTATTATTATTAATTATTATAGCGCCATTTATTTCATTGCACTTTATATATGAAAAGGATATACATAGCACAAACAATTACAGTAAATTTTGAACAATGCAAGTTGGCAACTGGTACAGGAGGAGCGAGGATCCTGCCCATGAGGGCTCACAATCTACAAGGGATGGGTGAGGATACAGTAAGTGGGGGTAGAGCTGGTCAAGCAGCGTTATGGTGGAGCGAGGGTTACTGCAGGCTGTACGCTTGTCGGAAGAGGTGGGTCTTCAGGTTCCTTTTGAAGTTTTCTATGGTAGGAGAGAGTCTAATATGTTGGGGTGGAGAGTTTCAGAGTAAGGGGGAAGCACGGGAGAAATCTTGTATACGATTGTGGGAAGAGGAGATAAGAGAGGAGTAGAGAAGGAAATCTTGTGAAGATCGGAGGTTGCGTGCAGGTAAGTACTGGGAGACTAGGTCACAGATGTATGGAGGAGACAGGTTGCGGATGGCTTTCTTTGCCAAGGTTAGGGTTTTGGACAGGAGTCTCCGAGCAATTGGGAGTCAGTGAAGGGATTGACAGAGAGGAAAGGCCGGGGAGTAGCGGTGGATCAGGTGGATTAGTCTGGCAGCAGAGTTTAGGATAGATTGGAGGGGTGAGAGAGTGTTAGAAGGGAGGCCACAGAGCAGGAGGTTGCAGTAGTTGAGGTGGGAAATGATGAGGGCATGCACTAATGTTTTTGCAGATTCATGGTTGAGGAATGTACGGATCCGGGAGATATTTTTGAGTTGGAGTCAGCAGGAGGTGGAAAGGGCTTCGATATGTGGTTTGAAGGAGAGATGAGAGTCTAGGGTTACCCTGAGGAAGCGAGCTTGTGGGACTAGGGATAGTGGGCAGCTATTGACTATGATGGATAGGTCAGATGGGAGGGTTGAGTGAGACGGAGGAAAGATGATGAATTCTGTTTTATTCATGTTAAGTTTTAGAAATCTATCAGAGAAGAACGATGAAATAGCGGAGAGACATGCATCATCCAATATTTAATATAAGACCCAGATTTAGCTGTTATACTGACCCACACTCATGTTTCTGAAGTGTGCACGTCTGCCCCTCACTCCTACGTGCGTTTCACTGCTCCCTGAGGAAGCACGCTGTGAAACGCGCGTAGGAGTGAGGGGCAGATGTGGACACTTCAGCAACAAGAGTCTGGGTAAGTATAGCAGCTATATCTGGGTCTTATATTAAATATTGGATGATGCATTAACAGTATGTTACTGCCATTATTTGCTAAGCATGCATTTCATCCAAATCATGTTTGCACTATGCACTTTATAATGATTTATATGTTTTGCTTGAATATATACATTATATATTTATATACGGAGACCCTATACTTTATATATGATTATTGCTGTTGTTCTAATTGGGTAGTGCTGAATTGCACACATAAACCTATTGTTATATGAGATATGCTCTTCCTATTATAGGACTAAGATCAGTAATGATAATGTCTGTAATGAATATGATGGCGCTATATATGTAATTGTATATCATATTTTTTGGATTAAAAGACAAACTTTTTTTTCCCTCCAAATTTGGGAGGAAAATGTGGGTGCGTCATATAATCTGAAGTGAGCTGACCGTGGGCAATGGAATGGGGTCACAGAGGGCAGGGTCACTTATTCAAGAGCGGCAGGAGCAGGGCAAAGGGATATCTACGGGACACGGGACTCCACTCACCGGCGCTGACATCTTCTGAGACCCCAGGCACCGAAGCATCGCCCCTGCTCTTGCAGCATCTGGCTAGCTGAAGCAGCAACCCTGCCTCCTATGACAAAGCTCCACCGCAGCCGCCCCCCAGGAAATCTACCATTAAAAGGGAATATAAGATGCACAACCATTTTATTTAAAAAAAAAATCCTATTTTCCACCCCAAAATTTGGGGTACGTCTTATGGTCCGGTGCGTCTTATAATCTGCAAAATACGGTATATAAAAAAAGAAACTGAAATTTACCTACATTTTTTGACCCATTCACACTAATGTATTATAAGCTTTTACTACTGTAAATATAAAAACACAAATACACAGAGACTTATGGCGTGGCCTTACATCAAACAAAGCAAAGTATACAATACGAGCAGCCTAGACACTGTATGCTAGCTGTACATCTCCACACAAGCGAAGTTTACAGTACAAATGCTAGATTTGTAGCAGAAGAAAACAGAGGCAAATGCCCTGACAATTGAATAAAAAATTACTTACTGATTTAGGGCTCATGTACTTGCCATTTCTTATGTAACTGTACATGGAACAACAACATGGCACCAGAAGAAACCCTTGGGGCTCTACTGTTCCTCTGTGTCATTCTACTTTCATATATATACTTATGAAGGGTTTTTATTTCTGGTGGATTCTTTATGAGTTCTACGTTTCATCAGATGCTATAATATAAAAGTTAAATGGAAACTATTACGTTTAGGAGAGCTGTGCTGCGGGTATCTTGGCATTCCAAATCGGTTAACAATTGTTTTTGATACATTGAGAAAGGCGCCGATCCGGTGCAGAAACATTGGTACTAATAAAGACTGATTTTGACATAGTTAGCACGGTGGCTCAGTGGTTAGCACCATTGCTTTGCCGCACTAGGGTCCTGGGTTCAAATCCCACCAAAGACAACATCTACAAGGAGTTTGAATGTTCTCCCGGTGTTTGTGTGGGTTTCCTCTGGGTGCTCCAGTTTCCTCCCAATCTCCAAAGACATACAGATAGGGAATTTAGATTGTGAGCCCAAATGGAGACAGAGATGATAATGTACATAAACCGAGAAACCAGGAGAATGATAGCGCTATATAATCAAGCACAATAATAATAGATTAGGAATTCCAAGGCTCTTCATTCCGGCAGCGCAGCCTGCTGATATGTGACAGTTGCCATAATACATCTGGAAGAACCATTTCCTCCAGCCATGTAGTAGCAGCAGAGGCTTTCCATGCTTTTAAAGGTGTTGCACCTGCACATAACATGTTCAGGTCAGCACTACCATAGCTTATACTTAACTTTTATCACATGGTATTGCCCTTTTTTGTTTGCACTTCTGTCCCTCTCCAGAGATTCTCATGATGTAAAGTTATATTCTTTATAAGACTTGGGGAAGCCCCATGTGGTGGCACAATGAGTGCCTACAGCTCTGCAGCACAACGTCACAGGGATGCCATGTAATCCTCTACAGCTTCTATGCACATGGCCAACTAGAGATTCGTATACATGCAACTGAGCTGAATGTGATAGCTGAGCAGAGGTGCCATTTGGTCAATGGTGGGGGAGGAATTGCGATGATTGATAGCAGTAAGCACTTTAATCCCATTTGGTTACACAAAAATAGCAAAACATACTTAGTGAAATGCTTGACATTATTTTCAGCTGACCTACAGAATATCTGTAACTTATAGGATAAATAATAGATATATAGAATATAGAAAAAGTAAGGTCAAAGACTCTTGCCAGCAATTCAGTTAATGTTTATCATTGTTTAAGAAACATACAATAGAAGAAAAATAAAATAAAAAACATTGTGCTTAATGCAAGCAGGAATTAATAATGCATGCACTAGGTCAACATCTACAATACATAGCAAGGTACCAGTAATGAGAAACAGAAATATTTATAAATAATGCAATGTATAATACGCTGAGCATACATAATAGAAGCAAAAGAACACAACGCAACGTATATACAGTATACCATCACAGGAAGGACATTGCTGAGCGACCTAAGTGATATAAATCTATATACTCCATGGTAATCTGTGATGGAGTTCCCAAGCTAGATACTCATGGCTATTTCATAGAGAAAAGCAACCAAAGAGACCATTGTGTTTATATTAAGTTTATTGTAGAAGAAAAGAAAAGGTTTCAAAGGAGTTTGATAGATTATCCACATAATAACAGGAACCATCCACTCAACCACTCAGTTATTAGATGCTTGCTTTAGGCTCACTTATGGTTCATGTGCATTGGAGAGCAAGAGAATTGGCAAGCGAATGCAAATGAGATTGTAAAAGTGAAAACTTTTATTAACTCCTTCACGACGGGGCCAATTTCCGTTTTTGCATTGTCTTTTTTCCTAACCTTCCACCAAGACCCATAACTTTTTAATTTTTTCCTTCATATAGTGGACATAGTGTACATTTTGCGGTAAAAATGAACTCACAATGTGATTCACTTCATCAGTATGAATAAGGCGATACCAAACATGTAAAGTTTTTTCTTATTTTAGTGGTGAAAAAAAACTATAAGTTTGTCCAAAAAAAAATTTGGTTGTATCACAATTTTCTGAGATCTGTAACATTTTTATTTTTTGTTTGATGGAGCTGTGTGACATCCTATTTTCTTATGGGGCGAGATGACGCTTTTATAGATACCATTCTGAGATATGATGCTTTTATCACTTGTTACAGCATTTTTTGTGGTATTGCAAGGACCAAAAAAAACGTAATTTTGGCGTTCTTGAATTTTTTTTCGATTTTGGTATTTACTGATTGGGTTATTTTTATATTTTGATACATAGGACTTTTCTGAATGCAGCCACACATTTGCATTTTTTTTAAACATTTTATTATCTTAACGGCAAAAGGAAGGTGATTTGAACTTTTATTTTTTTTACATTTTTTTTAGAGTTTTTAAAAGTATTTTTTTTTAATTTTCAGTGTTCTTATTAGTCCCCTTAGAGGACTTGAAGCTGTGATTATTTGATCGCTTGTGCTATATACAGCAATATCACATTGCTGAATATAGTAAAAATTAAGGTCTCCTTTGAAGCCCGGCCACCAGCTGAGTTCCAAGGGAGATTTGTAATGATAAGCATGGAGGTCTTCAACAGACCTCCTCCTGTCATAGCAACCCAACGGCGACCTATGAAAACATCACGTCATGGAATGCCGGCGCTTGTTAAATGCCGTTGTCAAGGTTTGACAGAGGTATTTAACAAGTTAACAATCGCGGGTGGTGCTTTGTGCTATATTCTGCAATAAAATATTTTAATACAGATCTTGGGATCCTTAACTGCAGAGTAGGGAAATGTTGCCTACTTAGTTCTTGATCGGACCTCTCCTGTTAGTGATTGATGCATTTGAAGCCTCTGTGGGCATGCGCATCTACTGGTTATTGTACAGTAACTTTCACTCAGAAGCTCCTGAACCAAACACAAAAGCTTTAACTTCGTGCCTCAAAGTATCACTGGTCTCATCATATGGAAAAGAGACTTTTGGGCACCCCTTGTAATGTTTTTGTTGAAGCCTTTATAGACCACTGCTCTCCATTTTTATGCTCTGTACACAGATCAATAATATGGCACCTGAAGTAGCCTTTCTGTGATTATTCTGTAACATGGTTCAGGGAGGTAGCCATGGGCGAGGTACTTGTCTTCCATGCCCCGGAACACTACATGAAGACGAAGGTCCTGGCTGGGTTTGTGGACCTCGTCTATTGGGGCACTACGCGCTTGCAGGCCGCATGCAACCGATAACTTTGGTTGGCCAGGACCAGTTGTTGTAGAGTTCAATGAGGGAGACCACCAGTCAACAATAAACAATCTTTTACTGAACAGCAATTTGGTGGGAACTATGTACAATAGATAGCGAGTGCATAACTTCATAAATGTATCCTTAAAAACATGGAGCATCTTCACACACAGTCTCTCTACCTCTTCCAAGCTTACTTGTTTCTGCCCCCAAATTCCTCTGCTTTCAAAATAACTGAGCGCTGTACTATAGTCCAATATGTGAGAATCCTGTCCTCAACCTGCAGTTCCACATCCTCTTTTCTCCTTAGTTTGCCACTATGGCCGTTACTTAACTTCTTTGCTCGCTGACGCCTTTGAACTACCACCCGGGCAATCTTTTCATCTCATGTTTCCTGTTCCATCCTGGCTCGCTAACTCTCCAACTTGCATACGTGGTGCCATACTGCTAGGTGTCCTGTTCCAGGACCAATCTCCAATGCATCACTGTATCCTTCTGTCACGTTTCCTTTCTCTACTCCAGATCTAGTTACTTCTTGTCTCGGTCTCCACTCGTGTCAGGGACACCCATGTCATGTGGCTCTGCTGATTAGTCAGACCTTAGGTCTGCTTCTACTGCAGGTTGGACTTTATCTCTCTTCCTGACAGGAAAATGTGTCTGTCCCTGCACTTTATCCCCTCCCATTCTAGGCTAGTCCCAACCATTAACCCTAACTGTCCCTACTATCGAGCAGAACATAACACTATCACTAATTACACATGTCACAATACACATTACAATAATATACTTGTTTTAAGGGGAGCGTGAGCAGTATGTCAATCACCTTACAATTCCACATCCCAATAACACATTTTTCCCAATTCCTCTACACCTCTCCATGCTCTCTCAATGAAAAAAATATTCTGAAGCCATTACTTTCTGTGTGATTTTGAAAGGATTTGGTCTGCACCCAAGGTTTTCCAACTCTTCCAAGTGTCCAGGAAGTCCTCCTTTCACGCCATATTCACGCGTTCAGCATTTGGTTGGAGTTTTTTGATTATGTTTTGTAAGCCAAAATCAGGAATGGGTGAAAAATGGAGATGTGGAGTATGTGTTTCTATTATACTTTTCCTCTGATTGTTCCACTTCTGATTTTGGCTTACAAATACTAATGTAAAATAGTGACAAAATACTGATTGTGTGAATGTGGCCTAAGTTGCTGAGTATTTTGTAAGTTAATCAGTCTGTTGTAAGATATATATGTACTGAAAAAAATTAACATATTAGAAATTACTATCAGTATTGTAGATATATGGGTAGTAGAAACTAGATTTACACCGCCAAAGTGGTATCAGAAAGGGCTTGTAGGGTGTCAGAACTATATACTATATATGTTTCTCTTTCATTTATACTATATTAGCTAGATGAAAAATTATGGACAATATTAAAAGTTTAAATAGCAGCTATATATACTAATTAAAAGCATACAGAAAGTATCAATTGAGGAATACAAATTATATACGCTTTAAATCAGAAATAAGACTGAATGTTTTCCTCTAAGGGATTGCTGCATTCGTAATGAATGCAGCTCTTGTTCACATTCCTTTGGATTTCATTATAGTCTGGATCTGTGAATGGGATCTTCTGCATTACATTTGCCAGTTTGGATGACTTGCGCATTCAGAATAGAGAAACTGTTGTATGTGTGAAATGTTATTTCCCAGAAGTTAAAGCTTTCAGTCACTGTGGCAGGTGGCCTGGCAGAATCTACAACTGACAGACAGAGAAAGATACAAAAACTCTACAGTAGACTAGTTCAGTGTAGCCAGCAATTATCACAGGGAATATGGAAATCTAATCTCACTAAATGTTTTCTTTTCCTGCCTAAATCGAAAAGACTCGCTGATTGCATGTATAAAATGAATCATTGTGTAATGTACAAAGAACGGAAATACAAACCCATTACAGGGATAATGTAGTAATTCATTATGATGTTGGAAATGAAAATGTTTGCAGATGTCCAAAAATAAGCCGTCTTCAAAAACAAGTTACAGATGCAGCAGACTGGAATGTGTCACTCTTTGGGACAGCACAATTTGTATTCATATGACTGGTATTACACCTATTTTATATCAGAGCAGAGTTATATGCATAAAGTCTACAGATGCAGTGAACCACAAAAGTGAATGTCCATGGTGCGCCATTGTGCCTTATGATAAGTCTTTTGTTAGTGCATCACAAATATTTATTTAGCATTCTCTACATCTGTATATGGAGCCAGATCCTATGATTTCATATTATTGAACTGTAGGTACTAGTTGAGTCTCTACTTGATGCCTCTATACCACCACCTATTATGTAAGTAACCCATGCTTTTAGTAACAAATTACACTGAAATACAGAATATTATTAAAGAAGCACTCCTCCTCTGATCAAAATTTTTTTCCTCTTACAATATTTCAATCATCATATTATATAGCACTGCATACTTACAATTGCTCATATTGCCCTTCTACCCAGTTAATTCTTCTCTTTTCCATTAGTTTCTGACGTTACGTTATTAGAAACTAAGTAGCTGAATCCTTCTAAGCTCTATGTAGAAATAGGAGGTCAACTTTTCCTGTGTGAGTCAAAAGTAACTGCAAAAGTCCCTGGCAGGGGGGAGGAGCAGAGCAGCTGGGTCAGGAGTTGAAAAGAGGAATTATAAACACAGGGACAAGAGACTTCTTGTTTCTTCACAGAGCAGAGAAAAGAGAAAAATGTACTGGGTCGAAAGGCAAAATGAGCAATTGTAAGTACACAGTGCTATTTTTCTCCACCAGCTATTGTATATAGGAGATCTTGTGTTATCTAAATAGATGACAATTTTCATTATTATTCAGCCTGTGATGATAATGAGATGGCTGCCGAAAAGTAATTTCTGTAGAAGAGTAACTATCCGCCTAATATAAAATAATAAAAGTTGCACTATTTTCGGATTCACCTTAAATGGAATCTGTCAATAGGTACAACCCTCCTAAATAGTCTATATGGGCACGCAAGTCATAGAAAGCTGAATAAAATGATACCTTGATATCTGCAATCCTATGTCTTATTCCAGAGCAATCCATGTTTTTCTTATATGTAAATGAGCTGTTAAGATCTATTGGCGGGACACTGATCTGCATGAGAATCTGCCTCCTGAGATTATTATAACTGCAAGGGGTCATTACCAGTGTGAGAGATGCAACTACCACAGAACAGTAGAACTGAACTTTGTCTCACAACAAACATGTTAACAGAAACTTTGCCAACTTTAATTTTTTATTTTTCTGGACAGCTTATCAAAAAATCCCAAAAGGACAATATTTTTTATGGTCACATTAGAAAACCATAATGAATCATTATGATTCTAAATAATAGATGTCTACAGGCCATAATTCTGCTAAAACTTCAGCTGCATTCACTGTAAATTGTAAAGTAATGATAATTAAAGACAAAATAATGTGGATAATTTTCTTCAGCCTCTAAAAAATCGTGGACGCCTCAATTTTATCCATGAACAGTGCAACAAAGTGCCCTATTTTTAAGTACTGTAAATTAAATTATGGACGTTTGTCAGCCCTGGTTAGCAGCGGCAGCTCTCACAGCTCTGCTGTATTGCTGTTGCACTGAGAGGAATCTGCAGATGTGTCAGTTAGGGCTCGCTCACACTAGCGTATAAATCGGACAAGTGCAATCGGATAAAAAATCTGATTGCCCTCGAACCAATGTTGGCAGTGTAGATCTGCATATTTTTACTTAGCTGTATTTAGCAAGAGAAAAAAATTGCAGCATGCTGCGATTTTACTCCAAAATCGGACAGTGCGAGAAAAAAATTGCATGCCATATGGCATCCGATTTCTAAAGATACATTACAATTCTGTAACAAAGGAAACGGTAAATGGTCCTGTAAAAGATTAATAGCTGCTCAGTAAGAAAAGGATTGTATACGGACAGCACAAGGACGACTAATGAGAAAAAATCGTCCCACTCTCCTCGATGAGAATGGGACCACTTTTTGAAACATTAGTGTGAGAGAACAATTATAATCACACACAGCTCTGCAGTGAGATCAGGAGAGCAGAGAGCGGCCATTACACATCACACTGGTAACACTGGTAACCATCACACATCACACTGGTAACACTGGTAACCATCACACATCACACTGGTAACTCCCATTTTATTAAAAATAATCTCTGGAGACAGATTCACAGGGAGGTCAGTGTCTGACCCAGAGTCCAGAACAGCTCATTTCCATATAAGAAAAACATGGATTTCTCTGGAATAAGACATCTGATCACATATATCTAGGAATCATTTTATTTAACTTTCTATAGCCTACATGCCTATATAGATGGCTTAGGAGGGTTGATCCTACTTACAGATTCCCTTTAAATATAGATAGTGACATTTAACATGTAATCTGAGAGCAGCATGATGTAGGGACAAAGGCCCTGATTCTTGCAATGTGTCATTTATTGGGCTGCTTGCTGCAGTTTTGATAAAATCACTGTTTTCTCTACTGCAGATTTATCAGTTCTCAGAATGCTAAGCTCTGTATACCACCACCCACACCACTGATTAGCAGCTTTATGTGTACACTGTTAATTGGCATAAAGCTGCTATTCAGTGGTGGAGGCATGGTTACACAGAGCAGGAGGACTACATGGCACGAGACAGCCAATCATCTAGTGATAATCTCCTGTTGATAAAACACTGATTTTATTGAAACATCAACACGCAGCCTAGTTCGTGATGTATCACTGGAATAGGGATCTCAGCCCCAACATCATGCAGTTCTCAGATTACATAGCAAAAAAACTGCTGACAGATTGCCTTTAATAAGTCACCAAAAATTCTTAGGAACCTCTCCATCGAATATTTTTCTCTAAAATGATCTGGTGTTTCAGAAAAAAGCATAGTTTGAAGAACCATCATGGGATCATAGGAATAGACCTATATTCTATGCAGCCACCAGCTGGCTGCTACTCTTAACACTCTAGGTGATTGACAGGTCTTACCCTATGTACACATATAGAATAAACAAGAGAGATGCGGGAAGAAGACGGCCTAGGGGGGCGCCAGACTAGTTAGGTTCTATGGCCCCAGGATGACTCTTCAAACTATAATTTTTCTGAAACACTGAATCGTTTAAGAGATGCAGTGCTCTGATTGTATAAGCGCCAGTAGCGGAAATATCATTGGTGCGACCTCTGCAGCCACACAGGGGCCCAAGAGATATGATAAACTATTAGGCTATAAAGGGCCCATATACTGTCCTTGCACATGGGCCGTCTGCTGTCTGTCTCCACCAGTGATGACGAGCGCTCTCCTTATGCACATGCTATTCACAGCAGTACCACAATTGTATTTTAGTCAGGTTCCTGTCGCAACTGCTAGGATTGGAGATCACTGCAATGCCATCAGTTTAATCAGTTAGATACCAGATTCAACAGTGACT
Organism: Phyllobates terribilis; assembly: GCF_046119375.1. NCBI lineage: Eukaryota > Metazoa > Chordata > Amphibia > Anura > Dendrobatidae > Phyllobates > Phyllobates terribilis. Next base: position 478,401,933 of record NW_027362765.1, on the reverse strand, counting down.
ATGGCATCTGACAGTTTGGAATACTCTGGCTATTGGCATCTTGTGATGTGATTGAAGATTCTGATGACTTACCATGGCATACATTGAGCCCAAGAAATTACCAGGCATGCCACCAGTAACTGCATATTAACCTTTAAGGATTTCCATTAAAATATGCAAATTTGATATTAATGCAATTGTAATAAACTGCAGAATATAAATAATTAATTGATTATGGCGCATGTGTTACGCCCTCCCTGAGCGGTGGGGGTACTCGGAGCCGGGCCTCTCTGATGTTGAGGGGATGCAGTCATGGCCTAGACCCGTTCCGTGCCCAGGGCTGTCACATAAAAATAATGGGCTTCTTTTAGGATGCGTGGTATTTCGACTACGCCACCTGTGGTGTCTGGTGAGGGCCACCAGCGCTGCAACAGTCCACTGAGCCTGGTGATATGGGCAGCTAAGATGGGACGGCTCCCCACAGGCGGAGCAGGCCTCAGGGCAGTGTGAGAAGGAATGGTGGTTGCAGTGCCGCGCAGGAAATAACAGGCTGAGGCGGTGTGTGAAGTCATCCAGTTCTTTACTCAGGTTAGATGAACTTTAGCCGCAAAGCTTCCCTTTGCTACACACGGCGTACTGCGGCCACCAGGAAGGGGGTTCAGCACTTCCCAGGTAGATCAGGAGCACCTGTCGAGACCCCTCTGGTGTGTGTTCCTCTCCTTGGTAAGTTCTCCCACTAAGTCTTCTCCTGACTGATGGCACAGGTACTGCTTTTTCTGGTATCGGCTTCAGGGCTCTCTCACACTTCCCCTTTATGAACTACTTGAGATTCGGTGGACTACGTCGGAATCCCTGGACTGTATGTTTTTTTTTATAAATTGGTGTAAGAGGGCTACAGTTGGGGGGGGTTTAAATAAAACTATTGTGTGTGTTTTTCTCTTTTAAAATAATGGGTTAGTAATGGAGTAAAAGGGCCCAATAACCAGGGACTTTCCCAACCTGATAATATAAGCCCGCAGCTGTCTGCTTTACCTTGGCTTGCTATGAAAAATAGAGGGACCCTACGTTATTTTTTATTATTTATTTAATAGGTTTAATAAGACTAAATACCCTTTAGTGCCACATGAAAGGCACTGAAGGGTGCTAGTTTATTATATGTAGGGGGCTATCTATCAGTCTGTACATACGATTGCCTTATTAGATACAGATGTCATACGGATGCTAGATGAGGAAAAAAATTGCAGATTCACATAACACTTGCATAGCATAAGTTGAACCATATGAAATCCACTCGTCTAACTTTTCAGGAGCAACATCAGAGCGATTTTGTATACACTAATGTGAGCAAGCCCTTATACGGACGAGTGAATGGGGCCTGGATCTGCAAAAATACTGCCCTCATATAGCTACATTGACAGAATTTTTTTTTTTTTAATATGGCTCTTGAGATGTAACTTCACAGAAAACTAAATTTTTCTTTAAAATACATTTTTGTTATGAGAAAAATAGTAAAATCTGAATTAAACTACACATTTGGTATGGCCCCATTTACACCAACTGGTAAAATAAAGTAAACATGCTAAATTCACCAAAGGGTAAATAGTGAGAAAAAATGCAAAAATCAATGTTGATATTAAAATCGTAATATATTCATTAAATTGTGGCTATATTATGGTTATGTCCAAGCTATCACTTATAACTCTTCTTTTGTTTCAAAAATGGATTAAGTTATTACAGAGAAGACCACAAGTTTAATTGAATATCACTAAGTATTTGGCAGAGCATCAATTACAGGACATGATTTTTGTATTTTAATTAATATCACCATTCATTATAATTTGCTGTATGCTCAGGATTTATTCCACCTGTTTTATGCTGAGACTGGTCGCCACAAAACGTCTACACAAGGGACAAATGGAAGACAGAGGTCCATCAGAGAGTCTAATAGTCCATATCCCTGCCACATTAGTACTAAGAATTACTATGTATTTAGTAAATGTCACCTTACTAACATTAGATACACTCAAAGTCCGATGATGCTTAATTACTCTATTAAAGGGAACCTCACAATTGATTTGTGCTGCCCAAACCACAGGTAGCATGAATCAGAGCCCGGCAGCATGAGTGCATCAAAGTATGTTTTTCCCATCATTTCAGTAAAAACATAGTTTAACTATCTGGCCTAGACTATAAAGAAGATTGGATTAGTCCTTCAGTATACACATAGAAGAGACTCCATGTATATACCTCCCCATTCTGGTATATGCCTCAACCAAAAAAGTATATTCCTCCACAATTCTTGTATATGCCTCCCCAATCCTTGTATATGTCTCCCACAAACCATGTATATGTCTCCCACAATCCATGTATATGCCTCCCTAATCCTTGTATATGCTCCCTCCAATCCTGGTATATCCCCCCTCCTTGTATATGCGCCCCCACCCTGGTATATTGTCTGGCATCCTTGTATATGTGCCCCCATCCTAGTATATGGCCCCCATCCTTGCATATGCGCCCCCATCCATGAATATGCCCCCCATCCTGGTAGATGCTGCTCCTATCCTTGTATATGCCCCCATCCCGATAAATGCCCCATTAGTTTATATGCCCTGAATCCTGGTATATGCCCCATCAGTGTAAATGCTGCCCCCATCCTGGTATATGCCCCATCAGTATATATGCTGCCCCCATCCTGGTATATCCCCCATCAGTGTATATGCTGCCCTCATCCTGGTAAAACTCCCATCAGTGTATATGCTGCCCCCATCCTGCTATATCCCTCATCAGTGTATATGCTGCCCCCATCCTTGGATATCCCCCATCAGTGTATATGCTGGCCCCATCCTGGTATATCTCCCATCAGAGTATATGCTGCCCCCATCCTGGTATATCCCCCATCAGTGTATATGCTGCCCCCATCCTGGTATATTTCCCATCAGTATATATGCTGCCCCCATCCTGGTATATCCCCCATCAGTGTATATGCTGCCCCCATCCTGGTATATCCCCCATCAGTGTATATGCGCCCCATCCTGGTACATGCTCCGCCACCACTGTATATGCGCCCCCATCAGTGTATATGCTGCCCCCAATCCTGGTATATCCGCTATCATTGTATATGCTCCCCCAATCCTGGTATATCCCCCAACCTGCCGGCACCGCTGTTCATCGCATATATATAAAAAAACCATAATAAACACTCCTACTCACCTTCCTTCCTCTCTCGCGCCACGCTCTCTCCTGTAGCCGGCAGCTGATTTCAGCATCCTAGCGACGCGTGCCATAAGTTCACCAGCACTGACCTAGTGTATGATTAAGGGGGTTAACAGATGACCTTGCAAGGAATATTTGAAGTTCCTCTTTAACCCCTTTGCTCCGAGCCTGCTTTCACCTTCCTGACCAGGCCAAATTTTACAATTCTGACCAGTGTCATTTTATGCTGTAATAGCTCTGGAATGCTTCAATGAATCCCAGTGATTCTGAGAATGTTTTTTCGCGACACATTGTACTTTATGATAATGATAAGTTTAGGTTGAAATTTTTTGCATTTGTGAAAATATCGGAATTTCGCGATTTTCAAACTTTCAATTTTTATATACTGAAACCAGTTGCACCTGTTGTACAAATTAATTTATAAATAACATTTCCCAAATGTCTACTTTACATCAGCATCCTTTTTGAAACATAATATTTTTTTGTTAGAAAGACAGAAGGGTGAAAGATTTATCAGCAATTTCTAATTTTTCCAACAAAATTTACTAAACCAATTATTTTAAGGACCACATCACTTTTGAAGTTACTTTGACAGAAAATACCCAAAAGTGAAACCATTTAAAAAACTGCATCCCTTAAAGTGCTTAAAACCACATTCAGTAAACTTATTAACCCTTTACGTTCTCACAGGAATTAAAGTAATGTGGAAGCAAAAGAGGAACATTTTCATTTTCCCCACAAAAATGTTCATTTACCCCCCATTTATGCCCCATTTTCATTTTTACAAGGTTAACAGGACAAAAGGAAATGTACATGTAGGAGCGCCATTTGAATTTTGGAGGGTAACAGGAGAAAATGGATTATACAATTTGTTGGCCGATTACCCATACGTGGTGAAAAAATACTGTTTGGGCAGACAGCAGGGTTTGAAACGGAAGGAGCGCCATTTGACTTTTGGAGTGCAAAATTAGCTGGAATAGACAGCAGATGCCATGTCGAGTTTGGAGAGCCGCTGAAGTGCCTAAACAGTGGAAGCCCCCCACAAGTGACCCCATTTTGGAAACTAGACCCCTCAAGGAATTTATCTAAATGTGTGGTGAAACCTTGAACCCCCGGGTGCTTCACAGAAGTTTATAACGTTGAGCCATGAAAATGAAAAATCTAATTTTTTCCACAAAAATCTTCTTTTAGCCCCAAATGTTTTATTTTCACAAGGGTAACAAAGGTGGACCACAAAAATTGTTGTGCAATTTCTCCTGAGTACGCTGATACCCCATATGTGGGGGGGGGGACTACTGCTGCTCCTGCCGAAAAAAAAAATTCACAAGAGCAAGAGGAAAAAATGGACTATGCAATTTGTTGTGCAATTTGTCCTGAGTACACCGATACCCCATATATCGTGGAAACTTGTGTCTGTGCATATGGTAGGCCTTGGTAGGGAATGAGCGCTAATTGAATTCTGGAGCACAATTTTGTCTGGAACAGATTGCGGATGCCATGTCACATTTGAAGAGCCTTTAGCATGCCAAAACAGCAGAAACCCCCACAAACTACAGCTCTTGAGGAATTAATCTAGCGGGTTTAATGAGCATTTTTAACTCTTAGGCAATTCATAGAATTGTATAACATTGGGCTGAATCAATGGAAAATTACCAGTTTTTTCCACCAAAACATTACTTTGGCCTCAAGTTTTCAATTTTCAAAAGTGATAATAAGAGAAAATGGACCACAAAATAAGTTACACAATTTCTCCTGAGTATGCTAATACCTCATATGTGGTTAAAAACTAGTTTTGAAGCACAGTGCAGAGCTCAGAAGGGAAGGAGCACCATATTATAGTGCACATTTTGCTGTAATGATTTGAGGATGCCATGTCACATTGGCAGAGCCCATGATGTGCCAAAACAACAGAAACCCCCTCCAAGTTACCTCATTTTACAAACTACTCTACTCAATGAATTCATCTGGGGGTGCAGTCATATTGACACCACATGTGTGTCATAGAATTTTATACCATTGGGTGGTGAAGAAAAAATAATAACAATTTTACCATAAAAATTTAGTTTTAGCCCCAGATTTTACATTGTCACATGGGAAAATGGGTAAAAATGCCTCGAAAATGTGTCACGCAATTTCTGCTGAACATGACAATGCCCCATTTGTGGCTGCACAGTACTGTTTAGCCACACAGCGAGACATGGGAGAGAAGGAGCACTATTTGAGTCTTTCAGAACAAATTATAGTAGAATAGTTTGCGGGTTCCATATACACAGCCCCTATGTGCCAGAAGAGCAGAATCCCCCCTCATCGTGACCCCATTTTGAAAATTACATCCCTTTGGGAATTTATCTACAGGTGCAGTGCCGCTTTTTGACTTCATGTGTGTTTGCCAGAAACAAACAGCAGTGAGTGTTGCTCAGTGAAACTTGCAAATCTGCCATTATAGTGCCCGAACATTGTAGTGCCCATACATTGTAGTACTCATACATTGTGCCCAGCTCATGCTGGAAAACACCGATTGAGGGTGTTGCAGAAGGGTGTCAACTCTCAGATAGTGCTGATATCAAACTTTGATCGCTCCGGACCTGGAGAGAAAGTGCGAGATCATCACGCCACGCACGCACGGCGATTTGTAGTAACGCACCTCCTGCAGCGTCGTACATGTACGGTGGATGTCGTGAAGGGGTTAATTATCAGTGAGGTCTAGTAATTTCACTTTTCTCTCAAACCACTATCTGAGGTCAGGACAATAATGATAACTCTGAGCATCGTTTCTTTCATATTTCATGCTTGATAAATAGAATTAGAGGCTTGTCAGCTTTTACATATAATTGCATTCAGTCGATAATTTTGACGGTGTGTGAAAAATTTTCTAACCCAGAATTCATTTTGACATGGTGCTATGGTATCTGTGATTTACAATGACATAATATTAGATAAAAAAATGTTCACATTAACACGACATAACTTTAATTCATACTTACACCTGTTTTCAACTAAAAAAAATATACATACAGTACAGACCAAAAGTTTGGACACACCTTCTCATTTAAAGATTTTTCTGTATTTTCATGACTATGAAAATTGTACATTCACACTGAAGGCATCAAAACTATGAATTAACACATGTGGAATTATATACTTAACAAAAAAGTGTGAAGCAACTGAAAATATGTCTTATATTCTAGGTTCTTCAAAGTAGCCACCTTTTGCTTTGATGACTGCTTTGCACACTCTTGGCATTCTCTTGATGAGCTTCAAGAGGTAGTCACCGGAAATGGTTTTCACTTCACAGGGGTGCCCTGTCAGGTTTAATAAGTGGGATTTCTTGCCTTATAAATGGGGTTGGGACCATCAGTTGTGTTGTGCAGAAGTCAGGTGGATACACAGCTGATAGTCCTACTGAATAGACTGTTAGAATTTGTATTATGGCAAGAAAAAAACAGCTAAGTAAAGAAAAATCAGTGGCCATCATTATTTTAAGAAATTAAGGTCAGTCAGTCCGAAAAATTGGGCAAACTTTTAATGTGTCACCAAGTGCAGTTGCAAAAACCATCAAGCACTACAAAGAAACTGGCTCACATGAGGACCGACGCAGGAAAGGAAGACCAAGAGTAACCTCTGCTTCTGAGGATAAGTTTATCCGAGTCACCAGCCTCAGAAATCGCAGGTTAACAGCAGCTCAGATTAGAGACCAGGTCAATGCCACACAGAGTTCTAGCAGCAGACACATCTCTACAACAACTGTTAAGAGGAGACTTTGTGCAGCAGGCCGTCATGGTACATGGTAAAATAGCTGCTAGGAAACCACTGTTAAGGACAGGCAACAAGCAGAAGAGACTTGTTTTGGCTAAAGAACACAAGGAATGGACATTAGACCAGTGGAAATCTGTGCTTTGGACTGATGAGTCCAAATTTGAGATCTTTGGTTCCAACCACCGTGTCTTTGTGCAACGCAGACAAGGTGAACGGATGAACTCTACATGCCTGGTTCCCACCGTGAAGCATGGAGGAGGTGTGATGGTGTGGGGGTGCTTTGCTGGTGACACTGTAGGGGATTTATTCAAAATTGAAGGCATACTGAACCAGCATGGCTACCACAGCATCATGCAGCGGCATGCTATTCCATCCGGTTTGCGTTTAATTGGACCATCATTTATTTTTCAACAGGACAATGACCTCAAACAAACCTCCAGGCTGTGTAAGGGCTATTTGACCATGAGGGAGAGTGATGGGGTGCTACGCCAGATGACCTGGCCTCCACAGTCACCAGACCTGAACCCAATCGAGATGGTTTGGGGTGAGCTGGACCGCAGAGTGAAGGCAAAAGGGCCAACAAGTGCTAAGCATCTCTGGGAACTCCTTCAAGATTGTTGGAAGACCATTTCCGATGACTACCTCTTGAAGCTCATCAAGAGAATGCCAAGAGTGTGCAAAGCAGTCATCAAAGCAAAAGGTGGCTACTTTGAAGAACCTAGAATATAAGACATATTTTCAGTTGTTTCACACTTTTTTGTTAAGTATATAATTCCACATGTGTTAATTCATAGTTTTGATGCCTTCAGTGTGAATGTACAATTTTCATAGTCATGAAAATACAGAAAAATCTTTAAATGAGAAGGTGTGTCCAAACTTTTGGTCTGTACTGTATATTTCTTCATTAATGGACACTACAGATGAGCAGATCAATCTGTGGAGGATAGCGTTTGAGTCAAATTTCCTGAAATTAGCGGTTTCATGCATATTTAAACTGTTTTGGATTTGACTCATTGTCCATTAAACTGCTGGAGCATCAGTGAGCGGGCTCATATAATTTTTCATTGCCACTAAGGGCTCCCCATAATGGCCTGCAGCTATGACATCTAGTGGATTATTTTATCTTGTACAGTGAAGGACAGTACCTGTGCCATCACTGATCAGGAATTTCCATTAGAGCACAGTTTGCTCTTATGGTCAAAGGGGTCCTCTTTCTCCAGTAGATTGTAAGCTCTAATGATCAGTGGGGTCCTCTCTCTCCCTATCTCTCCTCTCTCTCACGTGTATTTTCCAAGCAATTACAAGCTTTCCAGTACTGAGAACTTATTTTCCGCAAATCAATTTTTTGGAGGGAAATTTGATGATTCCAGCGAATTTGAATTGAAAAAAATTCCTTCAACTTGATAAAAATGATCAACTTAAAGGCTTACATTGCACGTGACCTTTAGTTTACTATTTGTGTAAAACTTTATGACAGCATTTATAATGTCTGCCAGAACGCATATTTATTTCTCTGTAACTTACCAGGAAAGTGGTACATGTCACAAAGGGTTAGTTGAATTTTATTTTTGCATATAATTTTTTGTCGTTTTGTTGTAGATCTACTATAGTTTACACAAGGGGTATTATTGATTGGTTATAGGACAGCTACCTATTTATGATGCAGTTATGTGCACAGCAACTGGTTAGGAACCTTCAACCTGACCTTCTTGTGATTTTGTTTAGATCAAAGCAGTCAACTCCTACCCTTCAGTAGGTGATGCCATATCCTGGCAATAGGCCATTATATGCTTAGATAGGGAAATAAAAGTATCACTTAATCACTCTGATTTTTTTCATTGTAGGAAAATAGCTACGGTAGAAATGTGGTTTGCCTTTTAGCCACATACATGTAGAGTTTCATGGTTGGTTACATATGTGGAAAGTATACTAAAGGAAATCTATCAACATGTTTTCACACCCCAACTATTTATACATTCATGGAGCACTGTTAGGCTGAATTCACACGATGCGTATTTAATGCGTTTCCGCGGCGTTTTTGCAGTTGCGGAAATGAATTAAAAACGCATGGTAGAAGGGCAGCAATGTTCCCCAATTGAAATCCGCATGTGCTGTGCCCATGATGCGGATTTTTCCGCAGCGTAAACGCTGCGCTCAAAAATCCGCAGCATGTCAATTAATTTTGCGGAAACGCGGCGTTTTCGCCGCCATTGACTTGCATTAGAATGCGCCAATTCCGCAAGACTGCATCTGTACTTGCGTAATTGGCGCGTTCTAATGTGCGGATGGTACCCGGGTGTGGAGGAGAGGAGAGTCTCATCCACACCCAGGTACCATTAAAAAAGCTGTAAAAAAAGAATAAAATAAAAAATAAATGTATACTTACCTTCTGTCGGCCCGCGCAGCGCTCCTTCTTGGTTCCCGGCACTTGCAGTGAGTTGTAGGACCTGCACTGACGTCAGAGTCATGTGACGGGTCACGTGACGCTGACGTCGGCAGGTCTTTCAATTCAAAGTTGCCGGCGAGGGAGAATGGATTGAGCAGGACAGCGCGGGCCATCGGAGGTAAGTATATACACTCTCTTGGGTCACACTATATAAATCCATGTCGGCTGCATGGATTTATATAGTGTGACCTAGTTGTCAAGCACTTTCCAGGTGATGCTAAAATCGCCTGGATTGCGCTTGTCAATCCACATGCGGAAACGCATGTGGAAACGCATGTGAATCCGCATGTATTCCGCAGGAAAAACGCATGTACAATCTGCATGCGTTTTTTCTGCCAGGGAGATGCAGAAATGATGCAGAAATTTTCTGCTTCATTTCTGCATCGTGTGCACATACCCTTAGGCTATGTGCTCACGATGCAGATTTGAAGCAGAAAATTCCTGAGCATTTCTGCGTCTCCTTGGCAGGAAAAACGCATGCGGATTTTACATGCGTTTTTTTCAGCGTTTTTACATGCGTTTATGCATGCCTTTTTTTCAAGCGTTTTTTCTAAGCGATTTTGAGCATCACTTGGAAAAGGGCTTGGCAAGTTGGTCACACAATATAAATCCATGCAGCTGCATGGATTTATATTGTGTGACCACCTTATGAGGAGATTTCTGCTTCAAATCATGAATTAAAAAGTAAACAAAAACAAAAAACTTATATTCACCTCTCCGGCGTCCCCCGGTCTCCTCATGGCAGCATCCTCTCTCCTCGGCGTCATGCGGTGTCCTGGCAGGACCTGCAGTGACGTCATTTAGTCAGCTGATGGTCACGCGACCATCACCTGACCGCTGACGTCAGCGGTCGCGTGTCCATCAGCTGACTAAATGGTCCTGCCAGTACACCCCGGGATGCCGAGTAGAGAGGACGAGGCCAGGAGGAGACCGGGGGCCGCCGAGAGTTGACTATGAATATATTTTTTTTATTTTTTACTTTATAACTTGCAGGTACCATGGTACCCGGGTTGCAGGAGAATCTCCTCTTCTCCAGACCCGGGTACCATCCGCGCACTGAACCACATAACATCCGCATGTATACCTGTATACATGTGGATATTATGCAGTCTAATGCAAGTCAATGGGTGCGGTTTCGCCGCAAAATCGAGCCCAAATTGGTTGTACTGCTGATTTTTCCGCAATGATAATCCACAGTGGAAATTTCCGCAGCATGTGCATAGCACATGCAGATTATCATTGGGATACATCCCAGACCTCTTAACAAGCGATTTTAATGTAATTCCGCGGTCGAAATGCCGCCACAGAAAAGCATTAAATCCGCATTGTGGGCACTCAGCCTTAAATACAAGTCCAACGATACCTTAACATGATCAGTTCGTTCCTGTTTTGCTGAGAAATCAGTGTTTGATTTGATATTCAAATAAGGCTGAAAAACTATGGTAGATCTGAAACTTCTGTCACTCCAGCTCTATACTCCGCCCAGCACCGCCTCCTCCTACTTTACTGACAGCCGCTATGCTGTGTGACTTCAGTCAAAGGAGTCATCAATGAAGCAGGAGGAGCTAGAGTGACAGAGGCTTCAGATACTCCACAGTCCTTCGACTTCATTTGTATACCAATTCAAACATTGATTTCTCAGTAACAGAGGAATGGACTGGCCATGTAAAGATATTGCTGGACTTGGCTTTGAAGGCGCTTGTGCACATATAAATAGTTTGGGGTGAAGTCCTGCTGATAGATTCAAAAGCAATATAAATTATGACTCCCATGTAGCGGGGATCATATTTTTTGAACAATATTTAACATTTTGTATAGAGAAATTATAGCAAATATATTGCTATATGTTTCACAACTTTAAGTGCATTTGAAGTGTGGTCCCGAGCTAAATATCATAGTTAGTGTTGAGCGATACCTTCCGATATCAGGAAATATCGTATCGGATTGGATCGGGCCGATACCCAAAAAGTATCGGATATCGCCGATTCCGATACCGGAAACCAATGCAAGTCAATGGGACACAAATATCGGAATGAAAATAAACCCTTTCTTTCCTTGTAGGTTAATTCTACATGAAGTAAAACAACTAAGAATAATGTAGAATGACATGAAAAGCCGGCAATTCATCAGCGGCATTCACCGGTACCCGACAATTTACAACAGAAAGAATAGAGCTTCACACATAGATTAGATAGATAGAAACATGTCAGTCACATATATATGAAGTACAGTGACAGTGTTGCTTACTGTACTTGTCATTTAGTGTAAAGGATTTATTAAAAAAAATATTAGTGTTTTCGTGCACCGTCTCTTTAAAAAAGCCGGCCGGCAATTCAGCATCTGTACCCGACAATTTATAACAGACAGAATAGAGCTTCACACATAGATTAGATAGATAGAAACATGTCAGTCACATATATAAGAAGTACAGTGACAGTGTTGCTTACAGAACTTGTCATTTAGTGTAAAGGATTTATTTAAAAAAATAATAGTGTTTTCATGCACCGTCTCTTTAAGAAAGCCGGCCGGCAATTCAGCATCTGTACCCGACAATTTAGAATAGAAGGAATAGAGAATCACACATAGATTAGATAGATAGAAACATGTCAGTCACATATATATGAAGTACAGTGACAGTGTTGATTACTGTACTTGTCATTTAGTGTTAAAATAAAGGATTTATTTAAAAAAAAATTGGCGTGGGGTTCCCCTTAATTTTAGGCTCTAGCGGAGGTTAAGCAGACAGCTGGGGCAAATGTTTGAAGCCTGGGAAGGGGGTAATACCCACGGAGCTTCCCAGGCTACTAATATCAGCCCCCAGCTGAATACCTAGCCTTTACTAGCTATTAAAATGGGGGACCCCCCCAAAAAAATGACGTGGGGTCCCCCCTAATTTAATAGCTAGCACAGGCTAGGCAGACAGCTGGGGGCTGATATTAATAGCCCAGGAAGGGTGCCATGAATATTGGCCCCCTCCCAGGCTAGAAACACCAGCCGTCAGCCGCCCCAGAAATGGCGCATCCATAGGATGCGCCAATTCTGGCACTTAGCCTCGCTCTTCCACGCTGCCCTGGTGCGGTGGCAGGGGGTAATAGGGTTGGGGTTGATGTCAGCTTATAATGCCAGCTGACATCAAGCCCAGGTTAGTAATGGAGAGGCGTCTATAAGACACCCCCATTACTAACCCCATAGTCAAAGTTAAAAGAAAACACAAACACCCAGAATAAAGTCCTTTAATTGAAATAAAGACACAATTCTTTATTGTTCTAAATTAAACCATACTTACCATCACGCCCATTCCAGCTGAAGCCAACGATCTCCTGCAATAAAAGAAAAATAATAAAGCAACCTCATCCTTACCTTTCGATGGTTCCCAGGACAGCTTCAGCTCTGCTACATCGAGATGACAGGCTGGACCGCAGCAGAAAGCTGCCATCCAGCCTGTCATCCCGCAGACACTGAGAAGCGCAGGCATGCTTGCGCTCCTCAGTGTCTCTCTGTGACGTCATCCAGATGAGCCGAGTTCATGTCCAATGAACTCAGCTCACCTCATGCACGTCACTGACAGCGTGGGAAAATTCTCCTGCACTCAGCGCTTCAGCGTGAGAATTCTCCCACGCTGTCAGTGACATACATGAGGTGAGGTCATGTCCAATGAACTCAGCTCACCTCATGCACGTCACTGACAGCGTGGGAAAATTCTCACGCTGAAGTGCTGAGTGCAGGAGAATTTTCCCACGCTGTCAGTGACGTACATGAAGTGAGCGGAGTTCATTGGACATGACCTCGGCTCATCTGGATGCCGTCACAGCCAGACACTGAGGAGTGGAAGTATGCCTGCGCTTCTCAGTGTCTGCGGGATGACAGGATGGATGGCAGCGTTCTGCTGCGGTCCAGCCTGTCATCTCGATGTAGCAGAGCTGAAGCTGTCGTGGGAGCCATGGAAAGGTAAGGATGAGGTTGCTTTATTATTTTACTTTTATTGCAGGAGATCGTTGGCTTCAGCTGGAATGGGCGTGGTGGTAAGTATGGTTTAATTTAGAACAATAAAGAATTGTGTGTTTATTTCAATTAAAGGACTTTTTTCTGGGTGTTGTGTTTTTTTAAATACTTTACTAGAAATTCATGGTGGTCATGTCTAATATTGGCGTGACCCCATGAATTTTGGGCTTAGGGCCAGCTGATAATGCCAAGCTGGCCTTAACCCCTTTATTACCCAGTGAGCCACCGCACCAGGGCCCTGGATGAGTTGGGTACAGCGCCAGAAGATGGCGCTTCTATGAACGCGCCATTTTCTGGGGCGGCTGCGGACTGCAATTTGCAGCGGGGGTGGCCCAGAAAGCTTGGGTCTCCCTGCGCTGCGGATTCCAGCCCCCAGCTGCCTAGTTGTATCTGGCTGGGCACAAAAATAGGGCGAAGCCCCACGCATTTTTTTTTAAAATTATTTCATGAAATTCATGGAATAATTAAGAAAAAAAGGGCTTCCCTATATTGTTGTGTCCAACCAGGTACAAATAGGCAGCTGGTGGTTGGGGGCAGCCTGTTCCTGCCTGCTGTACCTGGCTGGACACAAATATAGGGCGAAGCCCCACGTCAATTTTTTTTAAAATAAGTCCTTTATTTTAACACTAAATGACATTTGAGGAGTTAATAAAGATGCAGTCCCTAAATTATTATTTATTTTTTAATTAATTTTTCCCAAAACTTTTGACGTGGGCTTCGCCATATTTTTGTATGCCAGCCAGGTACAGCATCCAGCTTCTATGAACGCGCCATTTTCCGGGGTGGCTGCGCACTGCAATTTTCAGCGGGGGGAGGGGGGGGGGCAGAAAGCTTGGGCCTCCCTGCGCTGCAGATTCCATCCCCCAGCTGCCTAGTTGTACCTGGCTGGACACAAAAATAGGGAGAAGCTTCACGTATTTTTTTTTTTTAATTATTTCATGAAATTCATGAAATAATTAAGAAAAAAAGGGCTTCCCTATATTGTTGTGTCCAACCAGGTACAAATAGGCAGCTGGTGGTTGGGGGCAGCCCGTTCCTGCCTGCTGTACCTGGCTGGACACAAATATAGTGCGAAGCCCCACGTCAATTTTTTTTAAATCATTTCAGGAAATTCATGAAATAATTTAAAAAAATTGATGTGGGGCTTCGCCCTATATTTGTGTCCAGTCAGGTACAGCAGGCAGGAACGGGCTGCCCCCAACCACCAGCTGCCTATTTGTACCTAGCCGGACACAACAATATAGGGAATCCCTTTTTTGCTGAATTATTCCATGAATTTCATGAATTTAAAAAAAAAAAAACGTGGAGCTTCGCCCTATTTTTGTGTCCAGCCAGGTACAACTAGGCAGCTGGGGGCTGGAATCTGCAGCGCAGGGAGGCCCAAGCTTTCTGGGCCCCACCCGCTGCAAATTGCAGTCCGCAGCCGCCCCGGAAAATGGCGCGTTCATAGAAGCGCCATCTTCTGGCGCTGTACCCAACTCATCCAGGGCCCTGATGCGGTGGCTCACTGGGTAATAAAGGGGTTAAGGCCAGCTTGGCATTATCAGCTGGCCCTAAGCCCGAAATTCATGGGGTCACGCCAATATTAGACATGACCACCATGAATTTCTAGTAAAGTATTTAAAAAAAACACAAACACCCAGAAAAAAGTCCTTTAATTGAAATAAACACACAATTCTTTATTGTTCTAAATTAAACCATACTTACCATCACGCCCATTCCAGCTGAAGCCAACGATCTCCTGCAATAAAAGAAAAATAATAAAGCAACCTCATCCTTACCTTTCCATGGCTCCCACGACGGCTCCAGCTCTGCTACATCGAGATGACAGGCTGGACCGCAGCAGAACGCTGCCATCCAGCCTGTCATCCCGCAGACACTGAGAAGCGCAGGCATACTTCCACTCCTCAGTGTCTGGCTGTGACGGCATCCAGATGAGCCGACAATGAACTCGGCTCACCTCATGTACGTCACTGACAGCGTGGGAGAATTCTCCTGCACTCAGCGCTTCAGCGTGAGAATTTTCCCACGCTGTCAGTGACGTGCATGAGGTGAGGTCATGTCCCATGAACTCGGCGCACCTCATGCACGTCACTGACAGCGTGGGAGAATTCTCACGCTGAAGCGCTGAGTGCAGGAGAATTTTCCCACGCTGTCAGTGACGTGCATGAGGTGAGCTGAGTTCATTGGACATGACCTCGGCTCATCTGGATGACGTCACAGAAAGACACTGAGGAGCGCAAGCATGCCTGCGCTTCTCAGTGTCCGCGGGATGACAGGCTGGATGGCAGCGTTCTGCTGCGGTCCAGCCTGTCATCTCGATGTAGCAGAGCTGAAGCTGTCCTGGGAACCATGGAAAGGTAAGGATGAGGTTGCGTTATTATTTTACTTTTATTGCAGGAGATCGTTGGCTTCAGCTGGAATGGGTGTGGCGGTAAGTATGGTTTAATTTAGAACAATAAAGAATTGTGTCTTTATTTCAATTAAAGGACTTTTTTCTGGGTGTTTGTGTTTTTTTTAAATACTTTACTAGAAATTCATGGCGGTCATGTCTAATATTGGCGTGACCCCATGAATTTCGGGCTTAGGGCCAGCTGATAATGCCAAGCTGGCCTTAACCCCTTTATTACCCAGTGAGCCACCGCACCAGGGCCCTGGATGAGTTGGGTACAGCGCCAGAAGATGGCGCTTCTATGAACGCGCCATTTTCCGGGGCGGCTGCGGACTGCAATTTGCAGCGGGTGGGACCCAGAAAGCTTGGGTCTCCCTGCGCTGCAGATTCCAGCCCCCAGCTGCCTAGTTGTACCTGGCTGGACACAAAAATAGGGCGAAGCGCCACACATTTTTTTTTTTAATTATTTCATGAAATTCAAGGAATAATTAAGAAAAAAAGGGCTTCCCTATATTGTTGTGTCCGGCTAGGTACAAATAGGCAGCTGGTGGTTGGGGGCAGCCCGTTCCTGCCTGCTGTACCTGGCTGGACACAATTATAGGGCGAAGCCCCACATAATTTTTTTTTAATTATTTCATGAATTTCCTGAAATAATTAAAAAAAAATTGACGTGGGGCTTCACACTATATTTGTGTCCAGCCAGGTACAGCAGGCAGGAACGGGCTGCCCCCAACCACCAGCTGCCTATTTGTACCTAGCCGGACACAACAATATAGGGAAGCCCTTTTTTTCTTAATTATTCCATGAATTTCATGAAATAATTAAAAAAAAAAAAACGTGGAGCTTCTCCCTATTTTTGTGTCCAGCCAGGTACAACTAGGCAGCTGGGGGATGGAATCTGCAGCGCAGGGAGGCCCAAGCTTTTTGCCCTCCCCCGCCCCGCTGAAAATTGCAGTCCGCGGCCGCCCCGGAAAATGGCGCGTTCATAGAAGCTGGATGCTGTACCTGGCTGGCATACAAAAATATGGCGAAGCCCACGTCAAAAGTTTTGGGAAAAATTTATTAAAAAATAAATAATAATTTAGGGACTGTATCTTTATTAAGTCCTCAAATGTCATTTAGTGTTAAAATAAAGGATTTATTTAAAAAAAAAATGGCGTGGGATCCCCCATAATTTTAGTCTCTAGCGGAGGTTAAGCAGACGGCTGGGGCAGATGTTTGAAGCCTGGGAAGGGGGTAAAACCCACGGAGCTTCCCAGGCTACTAATATCAGCCCCCAGCTGAATACCTAGCCTTTACTAGCTATTAAAATGGGGGACCCCCCAAAAAAAAATGACGTGGGGTCCCCTCTATTTTAATAGCTAGCAAAGGCTAGGCAGACAGCTGGGGGCTGATATTAATAGCTCAGGAAGGGTGCCATGAATATTGGCCCCCTCCCAGGCTAGAAACACCAGCCGTCAGCCGCCCCAGAAATGGCGCATCCATAGGATGCGCCAATTCTGGCACTTAGCCTCGCTCTTCCACGCTGCCCTGGTGCGGTGGCAGGGGGTAATAGTGGTGGGGTTCATGTCAGCGCCAGCTGCCATGAAGCCCAGGTTAGTAATGATGGCCGTCTATATGACACCCCCATTACTAACCTACAAAGTGTTAAAAAGAAAAAACACACTACACCCAGAAAAAAATAATTTATTTGAAATAAAACACCATTTTATTTAATTCTTAGTTTACTAAAAAAAAAATAGTTACCTGTCCACGTTCCTGCGCTGATCTCCCATGCACAGCTGTCACATCTGGAGATGGTGACAGCTGTGCATGGCTGCTGTAAGCTCACGCTGCCGGGAACACGTCCGCTCCCGGCAGCGGGAGCCACTGACTGAGGTCACCGGAGTGCATTCAGGCAGCGCAGCTCCGGAGACCTCCTTTACGGCAGTGCTGTACCGTGGGAATTTCTCACGATACAGCAGTGCCGTAAAGGAGCTAACCGGAGCAGCGCTGCCTGAACTCCGGTGAACCCTTACGGCCCCGTCATTCTAGCGGCGGCAGCGGTTCAGAGCGGTCACATTCTATGTGGCTGCTCTGAACTGGAGATCTTCGTGGGACACTCGTGGACTACTACGGAGGGGTAAGGATAAGGTTGTGGTTTATTATTTTATATTTTATTACAGGAGATCGATGGCTTCGGGGAATTAGGTGTCTTGGTGAGTATAGGTGTAGTTTTTTATTTTTTACTTTATTTTAGGTGGCGATCGGCGGGGACAGGTAATGTATGAACTAATTTCTTTTAGGTAACCACTGGCCACCAATGACATGTATCTAACATTTATTGGGGACACAGTAGGGCAATTTAAATAGCAGGATCAGGCTGATGGGAACTACTGCTCCCATCGAGCTGATCCTGCTGGCAGGAGTGGACGGGGGACAGACATAGGCCGATGGGAGTAGTAGTGTCACATCGGCCTATGTCTGCCCGCACACACACCCGCACACACACCCGCACACACACACCCCGCACACACACCCGCACACACACCCCGCACACACACACACCCCGCACACACTAATCATGACGGGTCCGGGAGGTGAGGCTGACCTGTGCGGCCGTGGGAAAGTTGATGTGAGTTCATGCAGTCAAGCATGAACTCACATGAACCCTCTGAGGGCACCGCGGCTACTTCAAATGAACAGCTGATCGGCATCACCTGATACCTCAGCTGTTCATTTGAAATAACCGGCGGGAAAGCGCAGCACAGAACGGGAAAGCCGGCGGTGAAGTCTTTTCACTGCCGGCTTCCCCGCCCGGGTCCTTCGCTCCTTGGTGCTGCGCTCCCCGCCCGGTCCTAATTTACGATCGGGATGGGAGGTGGCGAGGGGAGCGGAGGATCGGGGTGGGAGGCTGCGGGGAAGCAGTATGGGGCTGCGTGATTGTTTAAAAGCCGGCGGCTTTTTACCGCGCGCCGGCTTTTAAACAATCAGGAGAATTCTCCCACGCTGGGATGGCATTCTGATGACAAGCTGGATCGCAGCTGAGCGCTGCCATCCAGCTTGTCATCCTTCAGAGACACTGCAGAGCGCAGGCATTATGGGAACTTCCGATTCCGGTATTCGATATTATAAAAGTATCGGAATTAAGTATCGGAATTCCGATACAGTGAATATCGGCCGATACCCGATATTTCAGTATCGGAATGCTCAACACTAATCATAGTAAAGCTAAATATGTAAAAAAAAAAAAAAAAGCCCATGCAGTATTTTTTTTAGTATTGAATAAAAAACCATCAATTTTATAAATACTAAATTATAAAAGCGGTAATACACAATACATAAATAAGGCAAACAATGAACCTAAAGTGTCAATGACATTGTGCTGGTGCACAGTCTAGGTCTGCAGTTTTTCAGCACTCACCATAATGACAACTGTCTGTTATATGATCTAGCCACAGATGCCAAGTGCTAGTGATACGGATCTCAGACTGTCAACTATCAGTGGCAAGGCTGATACTAAATTTCAGAAGTACTTTAACAACCTGGGAGTCACAGGCGCACAGTAGTATCTAAAGTTACAACAGCCAAGGAGCCACATGCAGGGGGCCTGTTGGCCATGTGTGCAATCAATTAAGGAACATGGCCACAATGCAGACAAAATGTACCAATTTGGTATCAGAAAGTGTTAGTAAGACTTGTTTATACCTGAAATTATAAATAATGTAAGCCCCAAAAGTCATATTATTCCAAAAGTTTCAGAGTATTTTTGTGCACTTTACCACCTAAATGATTCAGGACTTTATAACCCTACAGAGATTAACCACAGAGACTATAGAATTGTCTACGACAACTATGCATTTGGTATTTGGTAAAGTATAAGTATTCAGGTTTCTTGGGAATGCAGTTAGATGACATTGAGACATATACAGGGAGCATTGGTAATAGTGTAGGATGTCTGATTTCTCAATGATCATATTGACGCAAATTCACCAAAAGTGAACACACAGAGATCACTGCAGATGTGACCTCCTGGTCCTACCGTACAAACAAATGGAGACATAGTCATAAAGACCTTTCACTGCAGTCCAGACCTTTACTGCAACATGTGTCATACATCGACTTCATGAATGTTAAGCAGAGAAGAGGAATTAAAATCTGCTGCTGAGGGACAATCTCTTTGCATTTCCATATGGATGCGCTGATCCAGATTATGAGAAGCCTCCCTTTGACACCTCACTAAAACAACAGGGGAAACATTCATTAGCTGGACTCGCCATTAGGATGATGCACTTCATTAAGCCCAATGCTGTTGCAGAGTACATATGAAACTGATTTTAATGCAGAACCCAACAATCAGACATTGCATTTCTTATGGACAGGATGGAAAGCTTTAGTGATGATAATGAGATCTCATGTACAGCTGCCACAGCAAGGGCACTCGGACATCCTAATAGAAGCCGAAAAGAAGAAATATACTCATTAAATAAAGAAGAACAGGCTGCAGTGCTGCAAACACCAGCTCATCAGATCAAACATATCACTGCCATCAATGCAAACACAACCTTTATAGCCTTAGTGTGGAATATTCAGCAGACCTTGCTCCTCATCAGAGTCCTAAAAGATAGATAGACAGATAGATGATAGATAGATAATATATATATATATATATATATATATATATATATATATATACATAGATTAATTGATAGATAATATATATAGAGTAATAGCTAGATGATAGATAGATGATAGATTGATAGATAGTTGCTAGATTAATAGATAAATAGATAGATGATAGATTAATAGATTATAGATAGATTACTAGATATATTATAGATAGATAGATAGATAATAGAATAGTTTGGTAACTTAACTTTAACTACTAATTAATGTCAAAACCTAAAAAAAGCCACAAACCAGTTCTGAAATATTCTACAGGAATAGATAAGCCTTTGAATAATTCATACAGACCCAATACACACGTATCATTATGTACTGGTGCAGTCATTTGCTAAATAAAGCCATCAATTAATCTGCCATCCATTTAATTTAATGGTAGCTTTTTTTTTTCTCCCATAGGCTACTCCATAGAGTACAGAGAGCACATTGGACACAGCAGCACTCTCAATCAGATAGCTTCAAACTTTTTCCCTAACTTTCCCAAAGAGGACATGGACTACATACAGAGAGGCAGTTCATCTGTACCATATACCTGTGACATTTCCTATGGAGGTGCCTTACCTTATAGGAGGTTATAGGTGAAAATATTCCATTGATAGCATAATAGCCCCGTAACCATAAATGGTTAAATCTTCTAATACCAATGCAGCAGGTTTTGAGATATGGGGTCTTTCCGATTCATCCAAAGATTATCCCTGATAAGTGTGTACCAGCCAGGATGAGATCCCATACTCAGCATCAGCAACACCCCTCATCCCCAGCACAGACTGCAGGAGAGGGCTTCATTATTAAATGCAAGAGTGCACTCACTCAGTGCTAGTCTTCTTCCCCAATATAAAAGGATTAGGTTACTGAAATCCGATCACATCAAAGGCAAGAACATATGTAAGGAATGGAAGAAGCAGCAGCAGCAGCTTGTAGAAGGCAAAGAATCCCAAAGCTTCCTTCAGATGGCAAGCAGCAAGTGCAATGTGAACAGGCTGAGCTGCATCCTCCTCTCATCTATGGCTCAGGAATGTTGTGGCTGCTGGAGCAGAGAAGGCAGCAGGTAAACAGGCTTGTGTCCTCTCCTCAATGCAATCATTAACTCCACCCTCTGCCATCTGATCTTACTAAACGTGACAATTACTGGAGCTGCTCCTGAGAGAGGCACCAGAGTGTGGACACAGGCTGGAGACCCATCTGAGCTGTGCCTGCTCCAGATACAGGGAGATGCTGTGTGCCACTGACTGATACAATGTGCTGAGTTCTGTGTGGATCACAGGAGGAGGATGCTGCTGGCTACTGTGGCTTACTGACTCATATTTGATGAGTCTAATACATTTCCCTGCCCTTCAGAGACTTATCCTTGAAACTCGAACTGCATTTAGATAGAAATTCTACGTAAAGTTCTTATAGTCAAGTTCTGCAAAGTCAAGTCTGTTACTGGACATCTGTAGTGGTAATGTCACTGATAGGAGCAGGAGGATCACTGTAAACTTATGGACTAGTTTCTTCTATGTCGATAGAAACTATATTATATTTATGAATAGAGATGAGCGAACCCGAACTTAAAAGTTGGGGCTCATACCGGACAGTTAGTGTCTGGTGCTAAACTCCGAACATGGACTTCTCCGGGGGAAATCCATTGGAGAGAGAGATTTTTCAAGTTCAAAAGTCCAGGTCCCTATTGTTTTCAATGGGGTTCAGGTTCTGGTTGAAGTTCCAGTATAGTTCTGTTACCCTAACCGATCCTTGGAATAAAGTTCGGGTCAGGTACCAGAACCCGAACTTCCACGGCTCCACTCATCCCTATCAATGAACTGTACATTGTAACAAACTGTATTATGTTTAAAGTGTTTTATTATTAGCTCTTTGACGGTCTATAATAAAAATCAAAGACATTTAAAGGAGATATTCACAAAGCTGTAGCTTTATTTTACAAACTTATTATATGCAATATATGGTATTGGTGTCTATATTCATCAATTAATACTCCCAATAATAGTGTAGAGTCATTGGGGGTGATGGAGATAGCTGAGGAAACCACTTAGTTATCTTTATTAGCCACCTAGGAGGCTCAGGTCTCCCATTTTTGTGATTGTGTAAGGGCTCGTGCAGACGACCATATTTTCAGTCCAAGTGCAATCTGACAAAAAAGCGGATCGCGTTTGACCCATGCACATGTCCAATTTTTTCCTCAGAGCGGGTTTGATTAAGGAGAAAATAGGAGCATTCCTGCTTTGCATCCGATATTCGGATTGCACTCGGTCATACAAGTCAATGCGTCCGTTGAAAAAATCGGACTGCGCTCAGATGACATCTGAGTGTAGTCCGATTTTCACGGACTAACAGAATGGCGAAGATGGAGAAATTGTTTTTTTCTATATTCTCTTCATTCAAGAAAATCGGATCACCCTATGCTCACACTCTGATCAAACACTGAGCCTAGAAGTTAGACTTTTATCACCTAAACTATGGGTAAACCTCCTTTACTGGACCCACTGTAAGCTATGGAGATGTTCAGAGGATATGTCAGGAACATTTCCAGGTGTATTAGGTGAACAGTCACCACAAATTTGGTATAAACATAGCCTTGCTACATAGGAAAGCCCATTTAAAGGGAATTTATCAGCAGGATCCCCCCCCTTACTATTTATATGCACACGTAGCTCTTTCAAACCCAAGTCTAGCAATATCTTTACACGACCAGTCTGTTCCTTCATTACTGATTAATCAGCATTTTATTTGATATATAAATAAGTCTGAAGAACTATTTGTATATCAGAAGCCACTGTCACTCCAGCTCTATTCCCTAACTATCACATCCTGCTCCTGCTTGAATGGTGGCTCCCTTGCCTGAAGCCACACAACATATAGGCTTTAGGTCAAGCAGGAGGAGGCAGCTGTGCTGGGTGGGGAATAGAGTTGGAGTGACGGAGGCTACAGAGTTACATATCAATTCAAAGGCTGATTTCTTGGTAACAGATGAAGGGACTGGCCATGTAAAGGTATTGCTAGATTTGTCTTTGAAAGAGCTACATATGCATATATTGTTTAGGAAGTTGAAATCCTGTTGACAGAATCCCTTGAAAGCAAAAAAGCATTGATTTAACATAATTTAGGGTAGTATACAATACCATCTTTCACTATTTTATAACGTGTAGTAGACTAAAAAGTGTATTGTCCCACATATTTCAATATAAAGGGACCCCACCTAAAAACATATAGTCGAGATATGCATTTTTTTTGTTGTTGTTCAATGGGATTCAATGAGTATTGTGTGCAACTCTATATAATGTAGTTCCATACAGTTGGATATAGGTTTGGTATATTCTGTACATCATTTGAACAGATTGAATGTTAAAAGTAACTAATGGAGTGCAGAATGTGCAAATGAACCAATGAACCATGTATCTTTGTGCCTATGTTTTTTATTAGTAAAAAAAAAATTGACAAGACATGTACTGAACTAGCATCAAATTCAATATATTGTAAGAGATGTGAACGTATCTAATATCCCAACTGTGTCTTTTTAATTGGCAAATATGTAACGCCAAGTCAGACAATTTTTGGCACAAAATAAACTAAAATACTCTTTATAAATGTGTAATGAATTAAACCATGACCCCAAAGGTGAACACTATTGGACATTAGGAAATCACCATAAAACTATGAAGCAAAAGACTGTTCATACATTAGTACATTTGCAAAAATGAAGAAACCTTTCTCAGTTAGGTAATCCAGATTTGCATCAAGTTCTACATGTTATATACACCAGGGGCAGATACTGTCAGCAGGACCCTCGTGAATTCAGTCACTTGCATGCTATTTAAAGGGAATCTGTCATCAGGTTTTTGCTATGAAATCAGAGAATAGCATGATGTAGGGGCTGAGACCCTGATTCCAGTGATGTGTCACTTGCTGGTCTGCATGCTGTCATTTTGCTCCTGTTTTCTCCACTGCAGATCTAGCAGTGTTCAGAATACTGAGCCTTGTATAACCCCGCCCCCACACCACTGATTGGCTGCTTCCTGTGTACACTGTATATTGGCATGCTAATAAGTAATGGGGGCAGGGTTACACAGAGCAGTTGACTAACAGGCACAAGACATGTAGTCCTGTATTGATAATCTCCTGCAGATAAATCACTGATTTTATTGAAACAGCAACACACAGCAAATAACATATCATTGGAATCAGGCTCTCAGCCCCTCCGTCATGCTGATCTCAAATTACATGGTAAAAGCATATTGACAGTTTCCCTTTAATATACAGAAAGAAGATATCCTCCCTGTTGCCTATTGGACCCATGTGCAACTTCATTTATAGTGTATCAGCCCCATCATACAAGCATTTCTTTTGAAAACACAGAAGTAGGTAGGGAAGTAGGTGAACATATCAGGAAATCAGACAATTGGCTGAAAAATTGTTTGCAGTTTGTTTTTGATGGATTTTATTTGTATACATGTCACTGAGCCTAGGGTCAGATGACCGTATTTTCCCTTATCTGAGAAAATCACTCATAGTAATCACCCGCTGATAAAACGCTGATCAGAGTGGGATCATAGTCTGATCCGATTTTCACGGATGAAGAGAAGATGGAAAAAAAATGTACTATTTTTCCACGGACTCATTGACTTGCATGGCCGAGTGCAATGTGCAATTTTCTTGGACAGACTCGGTCCAAGAAAAAAAAATCGGACATGTGCACGGCCCCATAGAATAACATTGGTTTGCGTGCGATCCGATGTTTTGTTGGATCGCACTCGGACCACAGGTATGGTCATCTGCGCGAACCCTTAAACTGATGCATCAGTCTCCATCAGATTCCTCATGGTCAGTTTCCACAAGGGATCTTTCAGGACCATGGACAACAGCTTGAGAAACCAGATTGAAAAAAAAAAATACTGATGAAAGCTGAGGACAATATGCTGTCACTTTTCTAATCATTTTAGATCTGTGTCTTAATAAAAAAAAATATGTTCTAAGCCCCCAACACTTCAATATGTGTGGACCCTGTATAGCACACAAAGCCCCTAAGTAACCATAATGTCCTTTGTAACATAGAGAATACATATGGCATCTGATGAAGTATTTGTACTCAGATAGAGACATCTGATAGAGGTTAGTATGGAATTAAAGAGGAGAAGATTTGACAGTGAGGGTGATCAATGAGAGGAACAGGCGGCCACGAGAGGTGGTGAGTTCCCCTTCAATGGAAGTCTTCAAACAGAGGCTGGACAGATATCTGTCTGAGATGGTTTAATATATCCTCATTGAGCAGGGGGGTGGACACTATGACCCCGGAGGTCCCCTCCAACTCTAACATTCTATGATTCTAAGATTTCTGCATGACTTTATGCAAGTTAGAGGCATATGGATGGACAGTAAAAGGCTAATCGTCTTGCATGGATGAATTTAGAAATAGCAGAAATTTTTGAGGATTTTTCCTCACCAAAAATTTGCGATGATATATTGCACCTTTCTGGCAACTTCATTCTTACATAATGAAAACTCCAAAAATTTGCTCACAATTCGGAGCATGTTCATGTGATTATACCTTTAGTTCTTTGCAAATAACGCCAATGTAAAACGACTTTGTGCCTGAACAGAGGTAACAGGTTTTTTTTTTCTTTGTTTCTAAGAATCATTCTCAACTGAAGTGGAAAAAAATGATCCGTGAGTCTTCATTAAGACAGTAAATTCACTTCATCTGCTTCTGATGATAACAAGGACCCAGGCAGGTGTCTCTCCTGTACTTTATATTACTATGGTAAATTCCCTAATAACTGAATAGGACGCATGCAGTAATGTTCTTCCAGTGCTGTTGGTAATATTTTGCTGTGTAATATCGTTCCAAAAGAACATGATGCAGCCAAGATTTTCTTCCCTTTTCTGTAAAATGCTTTATTAGAAGGAGCAGACTTGGAACTTACAAGGGTTTTACTGCCCTCTATCTGCAGCTATTGGCACTACATGCATTCTGTATGGCTTGAGGCACCAGCAATTAGTAAATTTTGCTCTCATAGTAAATGCTTGCAATGTCTCCGCAGAATCATCACACCAATTACTAGCAGGTGCTATAGCCTAAAAAGCAAAATGATGTATCGTTAATCAACACCGGTCTTTAAACGCGCGGAGCTCAATCACACTTGTGTACTCTATCCATGTTCTCCTTCGACTCTATTATATTCTAAGTTGTATTCAGCTTCTGTTTTCTAAAATCCATTTACAAGGTTCTTTGACAAGAAAATTATTTCTTCCCACAATCCAGTAACACAAACGATGAACCTGGTTCAATCTAGTGGATGAAACCACAAACAAATTGTAGCTGCCAGGCGAAGAGATAGCAATGAAAGGGATATATTTTTCTTTCTCGCAAGGCACAAAGTCAGTTAATTATGCCGCGCTTAAGATAAACCATGATAAGTAAAGACAACAGGAATACATGCCACCTGACAAATTAAAAGTTTTCTGTACTTTATCACATTTTCTTTAACTCTTGGTGCTCCCATTGCAAACTGGTAATAGATAAGACTGCAGTAAGGTCACACGCATAGACTGGCATGTCAAGATCTTTCACTATAAAACTTAGAATCAATCCAACATCATAAAGGATTCTCCTACTGCACTGCAAAGGCAAGTTTATGACCTTGCCCTTACTAAATTGTTCCCTATTAGACAAGGGTCACGCAACTGTATTTTCTCTCATTCGAGAATATTTGTCCGATTATGCTAATCACAGTCTAAATAGAGTTTGATCAAGGTGTGATCATGGTGGGATCTACCGTAATTTTCTCGGATGAAAAGGTGGAAAAAAAAATGTCTCCATCTTCTCCATTCTTTCAGTCTGTAAAAAATCAGACCGCACTCGGATGTCATCAGAGTGCGGTCTGATGTTTTCCATAGATTCATTGACTTGCCTGGCTGAGTGCAATCGGATGCAAATCGTACATGCTGTGATTTTTTTCCTTTAATCGGACATGTGCACGGCCCTATAGAATAAAATTTGGTCCAGAGCTGGAGTTCGTTGTGGAGCATCATCAGTATGGATCATCAGACAGGAGAGGATTTCTTTGTTTTGCTTTTTTATTTTTCTTTGGATATTAACCCCTTTCTGATGTATGTGTTAATAGTACGTCCCTGTGCCCTGGGTCTTTTGGACCAGGGACGTACTATTACTGCATACTGTGCATACAGTGATCGCGCCCGCACACAAGCGGTGCAGGGCGAACGGTGCCGGGTGTTAGCTGATTGTCACAGCTGACACCCGGTACTATGTGCAAGGAGCAGTCCCGCACCACTCCCTGCACATTAACCCCCAAAATGTGCAAGGGGAGGTAAGCCCGATACTTACCTCCTCTCTGGAGTACAGCGATGTCTGAGTCAGGTTCGAGTGGTTGTCATGGTGTCTCGGATGTCGTCATGAAAACATCCGGGTCACCAGACAGCAAGAAGTTGCTTTAATCATGCGCAGTGCACTATCAAAGTAACTTTTCCCTCTGCTGCTCTGACAGCCTGTATAGCACAGGGATGCTGCTGCATTCCTATGCTTTAGAGGCGATCAGAATGTAAAAAGTGAAAGTCGCATAGTGGGACAATGTGTAAAAGTAAGAAAAGTGTCAGAAAGTGAAAAAAAAAAATTATAAAAATATTTTTTAAAAAATGAAAAAAATAATCCAAAAAAATAAAAATATACTGTACCCATAAATAAATGTTATTATGAAAAAAAAAAAAACAATAAATGTACACATATGTGGCATTTCTGCATCCAGAACGACCTGACCTATAAAACTGTGCCACTAGTTAACCCCTTTAGTGAACACGGTAAAAAAAACAAAAACAAAGCAAAAAACAATGCTTTATCATCATATTGTCAAAAAAAAATGCAATAAAAAATTGTACCGCTGAAAACATCATCCTGTCCCTCAAAAAAACAAGCCGCCATACAGCTCCATCAGCAAAAAAATAAAAATGTTATAGCTCTCAGAATAAAGCGATACAAAAAATTATTTTTTCTATAAAATAGTTTTTATTGTGTAAAAGTGCTAAAACATACAAAAATTTATTTTTGTGGTACCGCTGTGAACGTACTGACCCGAAGAATAAAGCTGCCTTATCAATTTTACCACACGTGGAACGGCATAAAAATAAAAAATAAAAATTTTCGGAATTGTTGGTTTTTGTTTATTCTGCCTCCCAAAAACGGAATAGAAAGCAATCAAAAAATGTCACATGCTCGAAATTGGTACCAATAAAAACGTCAACTTGTCCCACAAAAACAAGCCATCACATGACTCTGTCAGCCGAAATATGGAAAAATTATAGCTCTCAAAATATGGCGATGCAAAAACTAATCTTTGCAAAACAAGCATCTTTTAGTGTAACAGCTGTCAATCATAAAAAAACGATATGAATCTGGTATCGCTGTAATCGCACCGACCCGAAGAATAAAGTCGTCTAATCACTTATACCGCATGAGGAACGGCGTAGAAAATAAACTATAGGGTTAGGGTTGTGCTAGGGTTAGGGTTGGGCTAGGGTTAGGGTTGGGGTTGGGGTAGGGTTAGGGTTGGGCTAGGGTTAGAATTGAGGTTGGGCTAGGGTTAGGGTTAGGCTAGGATTATGGTTGGGCAAGGGTTAGGGTTGGGTTAGGGTTGGGCTTGGGTTAGGGTTGGGCTATGGTTAGGGTTGGGCTAGGGTTAGGGTTTGGCTAGAGTTATGGTTGGGCTAGAGTTGGGTTTGGGCTAGGGTTAGGGTTGGGCTAAGGTTAGGGTTATTGTTTGGCTAGAGTTAGGGTTGGGTTACGGATGGGCTATGGTTAGGGTTGTGCTAGGGTTAGGGTTGTGCTAGGGTTAGAGTAGGGTTAAGTTTGTGCTAGGGTTAGGGTTGGGGTTGTGGTAGGGTTAGGGTTGGGCTAGGGTTAGAGATGAGGTTGGCTAGGTTTAGGGTTAAGGTTGGGCTAGGGTTATGGTTGGGCTAGGGTTAGGGTTGGGCTAGAGTTGGGGTTGGGCTAGAGTTGGGGTTGGGCTAGGGTTGGGCTAGGGTTTTGTGTTTGGCTAGGGTTAGGGTTGGGTTAGTGTTGGGCTAGGGTTAGTGTTGAGCTAGGATTAGAGTTGGGCTACGGTTGGGCTATTGTTAGGGTTGTGGTAGGGTTAGGGTTGTGCTAGGGTTAGGGCAAGGTTAGGGTTAGGGTTGTTCTAGGGTTGGGGTTGTATTAGGGTTGGGATTTTTTCAAAAGTATAGAAAAAAATGACGATGATATTGAATGCAAGTGCTCGCTACTTGAGTTTGCATCTGGTGCTCGGGTATGCACCGAGTATCGCTTGTGCTCCAGTGACATGCTTGAGTCTTCACCCCATATATTTTGCAGCTGTTATACAGCCAAAAAACCTTGTGAGAATTGCCTGCCATGCACGAGCAATCCCTGTATGTTTTTTTGGGTGTCTAATAACCGTGAAAAATGCGGAGCGGCAACTCAAGCATCCGCGATACATGGTGCATACCCAAGTAACCGATGCAAACTCAAGTAGCGAGCACTTGCGCTCAAGACTAATGACAACTTATTCAATATGATGACCTAATGTTATCAAATTCTGTGTCGTACCTCGGGGTTCAAAATATTCACTATACCCCTTGATAAAACAGTGGTTTTCCCCCATATATGGGGTATCGGCGTGCTCAGGAGGAATTCCACAACAAATTTTACGGTCCACTTTTTCCTGATACCCTTGCGTAAATAAAAAGTTGGGGTCTAAAGTAAAATTTTTGTGAAAAAAGTTAAATGTTCATTTTTTTCTTCCACATTCCAAAAATTCCTGTGAAGCACCTGAAGGGTTAATAAATGTCTTGAATGTGGTTTTGAGCACATTGAGGCGTGCAGTTTTTTGAAGGATGTCACTTTTGGGTATTTTCTGCCTTAAAGGCCCCTCAAAGTGACTTCAAATGTGATGTTGTCCTTAAAAAAATGGTTTTGTAAATTTTGTTGGAAAAATGAGAAATCACTGGTCAACTTTTAACCCTTAGGCTGCGTGCTCACTACGCGTTTTTCAAGCCCCATGCTCCCCAATGATAATCCGCATGTGCTGTGCACATGCTGTGGAAATTTCCACTGCGGATTATCATTGCAGCATGTCCATTAATTTTGTGGACACTCAGTGTAATATCCGCATGACTACATGTGCACATGCGGATATTAAGTGATTCAATGTGCGGATGGTACCCTGGTCTGGAGAAGAGGAGACTCTACTCCAGACCCGGGTACCATAAGTAACTGTAAAAAAAAGAATTTAAAATAAAAAAAAACATTATGCTCACCTCCTGATGGCCCCCGGTCTCCATAGCGATGTGTCCTCGCTCCCCGGTAGCTTGCGATGGTCTAAAAGGACCTGCCATTACGTAATTTAGTCAAGTGTCCGGTCTCACGACCGCTGACGTCGGCGGTCGTGTGACCTGTCACTTTACTAAATGACGTCATGGAAGGTCCTTTTAGACGATCGCAAGCCGCCGGGGAGACCAGAGAAGGAGACTGTGGGGCCGGGGCCATCAGAAGGTAAGTATAATTTTTTTTTTTTTTTTACCATTTGTATTCTTTTTTTTAACTAACTTGGTCACACTATATAAAATCCATGCCAGTTACATGGATTTATATAGTGTGACAAAGTTGTCAAGCACTTTTCCAAGTGATGCTAAAATCGCTTGGAAAAGCGCTTGATAACCCCCATGCAGAAATGCATGCAAGAACGCTCGACAAACGCTTCTACCTTGCAGGAAAAACGCATGTAAAATTCGCATGCGTTTTTCCTGCCAGGGAGATGCAGAAAAAATCTGCAGCATTTCTGCATCGTGGGCACTTAACCTTATAACTTCATAACAAAAAAAATTTTGGTTCCAAAATTGTGCTGATGTAAAGTAGACATGTGGGAAATGTTATTTATTAACTATTTTGTGTGAAATACAGTACAGACCAAAAGTTTGGACACACCTTCCCATTGAAATATTTTTCTGTATTTTCATGACTATGAAAATTGTACATTCACACTGAAGGCATCAAAACTATGAATTAACACATGTGGAATTATATACTTAACAAAAAAGTGTGAAACAACTGAAAATATGTCTTATATTCTAGGTTCTTCAAAGTAGCCACCTTTTGCTTTGATGACTGCTTTGCACACTCTTGGCATTCTCTTGATGAGCTTCAAGAGGTAGTCACCAGAAATGGTTTTCACTTCACAGGTGTGCCCTGTCAGGTTTAATAAGTGTATATAAGACATATTTTCAGTTGTTTCACATTTTTTGTTAAGTATATAATTCCACATGTGTTAATTCATAGTTTTGATGTACAATTTTCATAGTAATGAAAATACAGAAAAATCTTTAAATGAGAAGGTGTGTCCAAACTTTTGGTCTGTACTGTATATCTCGGATTTAAGGGCATGAAAATTCTAATTTTGAAAATTGCAAAATTTTCTACATTTTCACCAAATTTTCGATTTTTTCACAAAATCATATCGAAGAAATTTTACCACTATCATGAAGTACAATATGTCACGAAAAAAACATTCTCAGAATCAGTGGGATCCGTTGAAGCGTTCCAGAGGTATTACCTCATAAAGTGACAGTGGTCAGAATTGTAAAAATTGGCCTGGTCATTAATGTGCAAACCTCCCTCAGGCGTAAAGGGGTAATAAATGGATAAAAGAGGGTCAGGGAGTGTTTGTTCATATAAAGAACTCTGCTAGGTGTGTGTGTGTTTTTTTACTTAATCTGATGGGGTTAGTAATGAGGGTTTTATAGATGCTTCTCTGTTACTAACCCCCAGGCTTGATGTCATCTGACAATACAAAGCTGATATCAACCCCAATACTATTACGCCACTTGCCACCACACCAGGGCAAGTGGGAAAAGCCGAGGCTAATGGATCTAATCATCTAATGGATGCGCCATTTCTGGGGTGGCTGAGGGCTGATGTAATTTGACTGGGAGGGGGCCAATATCCATGGCCCCTTCCTGGGCTTTTAATATCATCCTGCAGTTTTCTGTCTAGCCATTGCTGGTTATTAAAAATAGTGGGAACCCCAAATCATTTTTTTGGGGTAACCCCTTGTTAATAACCAGTAAAGGCTACGCAGAAAGCTGTGAGGTGATATTAATAGTCTGGGAAGCTGCATGTTTATTACCCCCTTTCTAGACTATAAACATCAGCCCCCAGCTGTCGGCTTTCCCTCAGCTGGTTAAGAAAAATATAGAAATCCCCACGCCAGTTTTTTATTTTATTCTATCTATATATCTATTCTATTCTATCAGTTCATGCTGTGAATTTACAGTACTCGGTTGATGAAAGGCTGGGTTTCCTATGAGATGGGTAGAAATCGCACGGCATTCACATGGTCCGTGCACCATGCAATTTTTTTTCTCACACCCATTGACTTTTATTGGTGATTCTTGCTTGAGTTGTTGAATTGTGAACTGCTGAGTGCTTTTATACCTGTTTAGTTTTATTGGGCTGTTTAAAACCTATTTTCTCTACAGTTTTACAGTCTCTTATTTTACTACCTGTGTGTTTAAGGGTTAACTACATTACACTTAACTCCTGAGGTGTAGCTATACTCACAAGGGGTTATTAAAGGGTGAGGGGTCATAATTAAGGGTTTATAAGGGGCAGCTGGTTGGGGCATCCAGTCGTTTGGAAGTGCATTGAGCTGTAGGTTGGATTGCTGATAAAAGGGAAAAAAAAAATAACTCTTTAAACCTCCTTCATAAGTGAGTGTGAAGGAGCTGAGTGTGACCGGAGCCTAAGCGCAAACGGAAGTAAGTGTGTGACTTGTTTTTCACTGAAGAAGTATTTGGGAATCCTGCAGAAAATACCTGTGTGAATTACTCAGGTAAATTACTGATAGGGGTTTGTTATAAGTCTCCAAAAATAATGGAAGCAGCGGAGAATATCCTTATAAAGCAAATAGATGAAGCAGCGACTCAAGGAGAAGTCATTATTATGGGGGGACTTCAACTACCCTGAAATACATTGGGGAACAGAAACCTGCAGTTCAAGCAAAGGTAATAGGTTTTTGACAACTATGAGAGACAATTATCTTTCACAACTGGTTCAGGACCCAACAAGAAGGGGGGCACTGCTAGACCTAATATTAACCAATAGGCCAGACCGCATATCAAATATACGAGTTGGAGGTCACTTGGATAATAGTGATCACAAAATAGTAAATTTCTATGTATCCTTTAATAAGATGTGTAGTAGAGGGGTTATAAGGACACTAAACTTCAGGAAGGCAAATTTCCAACGTTTGAGAGATGATCTTAGTGCAATAAACTGGGACGATATCCTGAGACAAAAAACTACACAAAGCAAATGGGAGACATTTATTAGCATCCTGAATAGGACCTGTGCACAATATGTACCCTATGAGAATAAACATGCTAGAAATAGGAGGAAATTACTATGGCTAAATAGAGCTATAAGGGGCGCAATAAGAGACAAAAAGAAAGCATTTAGAGAACTAAAGCAAGTAGGTAGCGATGAGGCATTAAATAAATACAGAAAATTAAATAAATTCTGTTAAAACCAAATCAAGGCAGGAAAGATTGAGGCAGAGAGACTCATTGCCAGAGAAAGTAAAAATAATCTCAAAATATTTTTTAAATACATAAATAGTAAAAAACTAAAAAATGATAGTGTTGGCCCCCTTAAAAATAGTCTGGGTGAAATGGTGGATGAGGAAGAGGAAAAAGCCAATATGCTAAATGATTTTTTTTCAACAGTATTTACACAAGAAAATCGCATGACAGAAAAAATAATTAGTGATAACAAAAATTCTCCATTAAATGTCACTTGCTTAACCCAGTAGGAAGTATGGCGGCGTCTAAAAATCACTAAAGTTGACAAATCCCGGGGCCCGGATGTGATACACCCGCAAGTACTGCAGGAATTAAGTAACGTCATAGATAGACCATTATTTTTAATTGTTAAAGATTCCATAATAACAGGGTCTGTACCACAGGACTGGCGTATAGCAAATGTGGTGCCAATATTCAAAAAGGGGACAAAAACTGAACTTGGAAATTATAGGCCAGTAAGCTTAACCTCTACTGTGTGTAAAATCCTGGAGGGTTTCCTAAGAGATGCTATAATAGAGTATCTGAAGAAGAATACCCTCATGACCCAATATCAACATGGGTTTACGAGGGACCGTTCCTGTCAAACTAATCTGATCAGCTTTTATGAGGAGGCAAGTTCCGGACTGGACCATGGAAATGCAGTGGATGTTGTGTATATGGACTTTTCAAAAGCTTTTGATACGCTTCCACACAAAAGGTTGATACATAAAATGAGAACAATGGGGATAGGGGAAAATATATGTAAGTGGGTTAAGAACTGGCTCAGTGATAGGAAACAAAGGGTTGTTATTAATGGAACATACTCAGACTGGGTCTCAGTTAACAGTGGGGTACCACAGGGGTCAGTATTGGGCCCCCTTCTTTTTAACATATTTATTAATGACCTTGTAGGGGGCATACAGAGTAATATTTCAATATTTGCAGATGACACTAACCTCTGCAGGCTAATCAATACAGAGGAGGACAATTTTATATTACAGGAGGATCTATGTAAACTAGAAGCTTGGGCTGATAAATGGCAAATGAGCTTTAATGGGGATAAATGTAAGGTAATACACTTGGGCAGAGGAAATAAAATGTATAATTATATGCTTAATTGTAAAACACTGGGAAAAACTGTAACTGAATAAGACCTGGGTGTATTGGTGGATGACAAGCTCACATTTGGTGGCCATTGTCAGTCAGCTGCTGCAAAGGCAAATAAAATAATGGGATGCATTAAAAGAGGCATAGATGCTCATGAGGAGAACATAATTTTATCTCTATACAAGTCACTAGTGCGACCACACTTAGAATACAGTGTACAGTTCTGGTCTCCGGTGTATAAGAAAGACATAGCTGAACTAGAAAGGGTGCAGAGAAGAGCGACCAAGGTTATTAGAGGACTGGGGGGTCTGCAATAGCAAGACAGGTTTTTACACTTGGGGTTATTTACTTTGGAAAAACAAAGGCTTAGGGGTGATCTTAATTACTATGTACAAGTATATGAGGGGACAGTGCAAAGACCTGTCTATTGATCTTTTTACGCTGAGGCCTGAGATGGGGACAAGGGGGCATCTTCTACGTCTGGAGGAAAGAAGGTTTAATCATAATCACAGATGCGGATTCCTTACTTTAAGAGCAGTGAGACTATGGAACTCTCTGCCGCATGATGTTGTAATGAGTGATTCACTATTAAGATTTAAGAAGGGCATGGGTGCCTTTCTTGAAAAGTATAATATTACGGGTTATATATACAAGATTCCTTGATAGGGCGTTGATCCAGGGAACTAGTCTGATTGTCGTATGGAGTCAGGAACAAATTTTTTTCCCCAATGTGGAGCTTAGAGTTTGCCACATGGGTTATTTTTGCCTTCCTCTTAATCAACATGTTAGGCTATGGGTTGAACTAGATGAACTTAGTCTTCCTTCAACCTTAAAATGTATGTTACTATGTTACTATGTTAGATCGCACTCAGCCATTCATGTCCATGGATCCGTGGAAAACATTGGACTGCATTCGGATATCATCAGATTTTTACAGACTGACAGACAGGAGAATTTTTTTTTATTCTTCACATCCAAGAAAATCGGATCACACTCTGAAACATTGATCAGAGTTTGATAAGAGTGTGGCTATCACAGTCAGCCAGATTTTCTTGGATGAGAGAGAAAAGGTTGCGTGACCCTAGTCTAAGGCTATGTTCCCACGACGTGCTTTTGGTGAGTTTTTTACACTGTATATTTTTGAAAACGTATTTTACTAAATGAGTGTCGAAATGGTGCAACATAAAAAACTAACGAAAAACTCATCACTGGAATGTAGCCTTCTCTCTTAACTTGTCTCTTTCTCTTAGGCCACAGCCCCACTGCCAGTATTCGGTCAATATTTTTTCTCAGGAGTGGGAGCCAAAACCAGGAGTGGGTGATAAATACAGAATTGGTGCTCTTTTTTCTATTATACCTTTTCTCTGATTGTTCCTAACTGGTTTTGATTCCCACTCCTGAGGAAAAATACTTACCAAATACTGATAGTGGTGTTGTGGCCTTAAGCTACATTACCGCAAAAAGCTTTCGGTGAGTTTTTGATGTTGCAGACTTTCTGCACCATTTCTGCACCCATTAAGCAAAATGGGTTACTTGCAATTTTTCTAAGTTGCACAGCAAAAAATCTCACCAAAAACTTATTGTGGGAATGTAGCATTATTTATCAAAACCCTGATCATTCTGGGCTTAGTAATCAAACGGGTGGTGTCACCTAGTGATTGACAGCTATCTATATACTCACAATTAGGGAAGGTTCACATGTTGCATATTTGGTGAGCATTTTGCATCTTGGATTTGTGTGCAGAAAACCTGTAGTACCAGGTAAGTAGATGTGAATTCAACAAATTTCATCTACATGTTGCTGAAATTTTCTGGACAAAAATTGACCTAGAATGCTGATTTTAAAATCTATTGTTGTATTTGAATGCAGAATTTTTGCATAAATTTGACCCGAAGCTATATCAGATTTTCACACAAGTTCAAAAGGTACATAAAGAGAACCAAGTCAAACTAAGCAGTTAGAAATACTAGACTTTTTTTTGTTAAATGAGTAAAATGATCCAATGTCACATGTCTGTGAGTGTCAAAAATATGTAACCTTTGATTTCAGTAACTAGTGTGACCCCCTCGTGCAGATATTACTACATCTAAACTTCTGCTAATTGTTGATTAGTTCTGTATATTGGGTTGAAGCAATTTTAACAATTTCTTCCCTATGAAACTGCTTGAATT
The DNA here is from genome assembly GCF_046119375.1 of Phyllobates terribilis. NCBI lineage: Eukaryota > Metazoa > Chordata > Amphibia > Anura > Dendrobatidae > Phyllobates > Phyllobates terribilis. The sequence goes on along the minus strand of NW_027362765.1, from coordinate 478,364,608 downwards.
CTGTTATCTTGGTGATTTTTTTCCCATTGAGAGATCTATTATGCTCTGTGCCCCAATGAGATCTTGGTGAGTTTTTGATGCTGCTTACTTTTGCTGCGTCAAAAACACAGCATGTTGCAATTCCAGCAAAGTTGAGGGGATATATAGAAATCTCATGCCCACTGTGCTTTTTAACTCAGCGTAAACTGACCGGCGGTACGTGTTTTAAGTCTGCAACATGTCAGGTTGATATTACTAAAGGATTAATTTGGAAGTTCACAGGTGGTTGGGAAAATGGCAGGTGAAGTGCCGATATAAGAGATGTATGAAAGATTAACTGTTGGTTAATAGAATAATTTGTGAATATAGATGTAACATGCAGTCAGTCTCCAATCACTCTAAGGAAAAAGGACAAATTATATAGTTTTATTTTGAGGAAATTTATACCAGTATTTAGATTAAGTTGAGATAACTTATGAAAAGGGATTTGAGGATGCCTACCCTCCCATGAAATAAAGGTTGGATACAAATAACTTATTTGTTTTACATCTTTTGACTTTAGGTATAAGGGTAGGGATTGGAGTAGGTAAAACAATTTGAGAAATGCTACCATTTTAAGTACATTTTCTGTACCTAAATAAAAAAGGGTATAATGGCAGCATTTCCTTAGCGTGGAATTTAGTGACTGAATGTAGGGCTAAATATTAGGTGAATATAACTGTAGGGGAAATATAGTGATTGTGACCCTTAACCCCTTTACAACCCAAGGTGGTTTGGACGTTAATGACCAAGCCAATTTTTACAATTCTGACCACTGTCAATTTATGAGGTTATTACTCTGGAACGTTTCAACGGATCCCCCTGATTCGGAGACAGTTTTTTCATGACATATTGTACTTCATGATTGTGGTAAAATTTCTTCAATATCACTTGCGTTTATTTATGAAAAAAACAGAAATTTGGCAAAAAAAATGAAAATTTAGCAGTTTTCAAAATTTGAATTTTTATGTCCTTAAATCAGAAAGATATATCACACAAAATAGTTAATAAATAACATTTCCCACATGTCTACTTTACATCAGCACAATTTTCACATTTTTCCAACAAAATTTACAAAACCGTTTTTTTTGGGACCACATCACATTTGAAGTCACTTTGAGTGGTCTTTTTGACAGAAAATACCTAAAAGTGACACCATTCTAAAAAGTGCACCCCTCAAGGTGCTCAAAAACCACATTCAAGAACTTTATTAACCCTTCAGGTGCTTCACAGGAATTTTTGGAATGTGGAACAAAAAAATTTACCATTAACTTTTTTCACAAAAATGTTATTTTAAACCCATTTTTTTTATTTTTGCAGGGATAACAGGAAAAAATGGACCCCAAAATTTGTTGTTCAATTTACCCTGAGCACGCAGATACCCCATATGTGGGGAAAAAACACTGTTTGGGCGCACGGTAGGAGCAGAAGGGAAGGAGATCCATTTGACTTTTTGATTGTAAAATTTGCTTGAATAATTAGCGGACGCCATGTTGCATTTGGAGAGCCCCTGATGTGCCAAAACAGTGGAAACCCCCCACAAGTGACACCATTTTGGAAACTAGACCCCTCAGGGAACTTATCTAGATGTGTGTTGAGCACCTTTAACCCCCAGGTGCTTCACAGAAGTTTACAACATTGTGCCGTAAAAAAAAAATTTTCACATTTTTCCCACAAAAATGTTTTTCAGCCCCCAATTTTGCATTTTCATAATGGTAACAGGAGAAATTGCACCATGCAGTTTGTTGTGCAATATCTTCTGAGTAAGAAGATACCTCATATGTGGGGAAAACCACTGTTTGGGCGCACGGCAGGGTTCGGAAGGGAAGGAGCGCCATTTGACTTTTTGATTGTAACATTTGCTTGAATAATTAGCGGACGCCATGTTGCGTTTGGAGAGCCCCTGATGCGCCTAAACAGTAGAAAACCCCCACAAGTGATACCATTTTGGAAACTAGACCCCTCAGGGAACTTATCTAGATGTGTGGAGAGCACCCTGAACCCCCAAGTCCTTTATAGAAGTTTATAACATGGAGCCGTGAAAATAAAAAAATCTAACTTTTTCCACAAAAATTATGTTTTAGCCCCAATTTTTTTATTTTCACAAGGGTAAGATGAGAAAATGGACCTCAAAAACTTTTGGGCAGTGTCTCCTGAGTACGCCAATACCCCATATGTGGGTAAAATACAGTGTTTGGGCGCACAGCAGGGTTCAGAAGGGAAGAAGCACTGTGTGACTTTTTGAACACAAAATTGGCTGGAATCGAGAGCGGACGCCATGTTACATTTGGAGAGCCCCTGATGTGCCTAAATATTGGAAACCCCCCACAAGTGACCCCATTTTGGAAACTACACCCCTCAAAGATTTTATCAAGGGGTATAGGGAACATTTTGAACCCAGAGGAACAACGCAGAATTTGATAACATTAGGTCATCATATTGAATAAGTTGTCATTAGTCTTGAGCGCAAGTGCTCGCTACTTGAGTTTTCATCGGGTACTCAGGTATGAACCATGTATCGCGGATGCTCGAGTGACATGCTCGAGTCCCCACCGACATGTTTCATGGTTATTAGACAACCAAAAAAAAAAACATGCTGGGATCGCTCATGCATGGCAGGCAATCTCCGCAAGGATTTTTTCCGCAAAGCATATGGGGCGGAGACTTGATCACCCGCGATATACTCAGTGCATACCCAAGTACCCGATGCAAACTCAAGTAGCGAGCACTTGCGCTCAACTCTAGTTGCCATAGCACCATCTTTTTTTTTTACTTTTGAAAAAAATCCCAACCCTAACCCAACCCTAACCCTAACCCTAGCCCTAGCCCAACCCGAACCCTAGCACAACCCTAACCCAAGAGTTTATTTTTTACGCCGTTCCTCGTGCGGTATTAGAGATTAGACATAGTTATTCTTCTGGTCGTCGGTGCGATTACAGTGATATCAGAATCTTATCGGGTTTTTATGATTGACAGCTGTCAGACAGTAAAAGACGCATTTTTTGTGAAATCTAGTTTTTGCATCGCCATATTTTGAGAGCTATAATTTTTCCATATTTTGGCCGACATTGTCATGTGATGGCTTGTTTTTTGCGCGACTAGTTGACATTTTTATTGGTGCCATTTTCAGGCACGTAACATTTTTTGATCGCTTTCTATTCCGATTTTGGGAGGCAGAATAAACAAAAACCAACCATTCAGCAATTGTTTTTTCTTAGTTTTTTTATGCTGTTCCGCATGTGGTAAAATTGATAACGTAGCTTTATTCTTTGGGTCAGTTCGCTTACAGCGGCACCACATTTATATCATTTTTCTGTGTTTTGGCGCTTTTACACAATAAAAGCTATTTTATAGAAAAAAATATTTTTTGCATCACTTTATTCTGAGAGGTATAACTTTATTTTTCGGTTGATGGAGCTGTATGGCGGCTTGTTTTTTGCGGGACAACATGACATTTTCAGCGGTACCATTTTTATTCATATTCGTCTTTTTGATCGCGTGTTATTCCATTTTTTGTTTAGCGGTATGGTGATAAAGCATTGTTTTTTGCTTCGTTTTTTATTTAATTTTTTTACCGTGTTCACTGAAGGGGCTAACTAGTGTGACAGTTTTGTAGGTCAGGTCATTCCGGACGAGGCGATACCAAATATGTGTACTTTTATAGTTTTCCTTTGTTTTTTTTTCATAATAATATTTATTGATGGGTACATTATATTTTTATTTTTCATGGATTATTATTATTTTTTTTTTTATAATTTTACAATTTTTTTTTTTTTTTTAATTTTTAGCACTTTTTAGACTTTTATTCTGTGTCCCACTCTGGGACTTTCACTTTTTTTAATTCTGATCGCCTGTATAGCACAGGAATGCAGCACCATCCCTGTGCTATACAGGCTGTCAGTGCTGCACAGGAAGAAAATTCTTTGGTCATGCACTGCGCATGACCAAAGAATCTTCCTGCTGTCTGGTGACCTGGATGTTGTCATGACTACATCGGGTCGTCATGGCAACATCCAGGAAGTCGCGGCAGAAAGCGCTGGAGGCCAGAAGAGGAGGTGAGTATTGCGATCACCTCCCCTTGCCACCGCAATGCTGCGATCGACTTCGATCGCAGCATTGTGGTGGTTAATGTGCCGGGAGCGGTGCGGGACTGCTCCCTACACATAGTTTTGATTCCCACTCCTGAGAAAAAATACTTACCAAATACTGATAGTGGTGTTGTGGCCTTAAGCTACATTACCGCAAAAAGCTTTCGGTGAGTTTTTGATGTTGCAGACTTTCTGCACCATTTCTGCACCCATTAAGCAAAATGGGTTACTTGCAATTTTTCTAAGTTGCACAGCAAAAAATCTCACCAAAAACTTATTGTGGGAATGTAGCATTATTTATCAAAACCCTGATCATTCTGGGCTTAGTAATCAAACGGGTGGTGTCACCTAGTGATTGACAGCTATCTATATACTCACAATTAGGGAAGGTTCACATGTTGCATATTTGGTGAGCATTTTGTATCTTGGATTTGTGTGCAGAAAACCTGTAGTACAAGGTAAGTAGATGTGAATTCAAAAAATTTCATCTACATGTTGCTGAAATTTTCTGGACAAAAATTGACCTAGAATGCTGATTTTAAAATCTATTGTTGTATTTGAATGCAGAATTTTTGCATAAATTTGACCCGAAGCTATATCAGATTTTCACACAAGTTCAAAAGGTACATAAAGAGAACCAAGTCAAACTAAGCAGTTAGAAATACTAGACTTTTTTTTGTTAAATGAGTAAAATGATCCAATGTCACATGTCTGTGAGTGTAAAAAATATGTAACCTTTGATTTCAGTAACTAGTGTGACCCCCTCGTGCAGAAATTACTACATCTAAACTTCTGCTAATTGTTGATTAGTTCTGTATATTGGGTTGAAGCAATTTTAACAATTTCTTCCCTATGAAACTGCTTGAATTCTGTTATCTTGGTGATTTTTTTCCCATTGAGAGATCTATTATGCTCTGTGCCCCAATGAGATCTTGGTGAGTTTTTGATGCTGCTTACTTTTGCTGCGTCAAAAACACAGCATGTTGCAATTCCAGCAAAGTTGAGGGGATATATAGAAATCTGATGCCCACTGTGCTTTTTAACTCAGCGTAAACTGACCAGCGGTACGTGTTTTAAGTCTGCAACATGTCAGGTTGATATTAATAAAGGATTAATTTGGAAGTTCACAGGTGGTTGGGAAAATGGCAGGTGAAGTGCCGATATAAGAGATGTATGAAAGATTAACTGTTGGTTAATAGAATAATTTGTGAATATAGATGTAACATGCAGTCAGTCTCCAATCACTCTAAGGAAAAAGGACAAATTATATAGTTTTATTTTGAGGAAATTTATACCAGTATTTAGATTAAGTTGAGATAACTTATGAAAAGGGATTTGAGGATGCCTACCCTCCCATCAAATAAAGGTTGTATACAAATAACTTATTTATTTTACATCTTTTGGCTTTAGGTATAAGGGTAGGGATTGGAGTAGGTAAAACAATTTGAGAAATGCTACCATTTTAAGTACATTTTCTGTACCTAAATAAAAAAGGGTATAATGGCAGCATTTCCTTAGCGTGGAATTTAGTGACTGAATGTAGGGCTAAATATTAGGTGAATATAACTGTAGGGGAAATATAGTGATTGTGACCCTTAACCCCTTTACAACCCAAGGTGGTTTGGACGTTAATGACCAAGCCAATTTTTACAATTCTGACCACTGTCAATTTATGAGGTTATTACTCTGGAACGTTTCAACGGATCCCCCTGATTCGGAGATTGTTTTTTCATGACATATTGTACTTCATGATTGTGGTAAAATTTCTTCAATATCACTTGCGTTTATTTATGAAAAAAACAGAAATTTGGCAAAAAAAATGAAAATTTAGCAATTTTCAAAATTTTAATTTTTATGTCCTTAAATCAGAAAGATATGTCACACAAAAGAGTTAATAAATAACATTTCCCACATGTCTACTTTACATCAGCACAATTTTCACATTTTTCCACAAAATTTACAAAACCATTTTTTTTGGGACCACATCACATTTGAAGTCACTTTGAGTGGTCTTTATGACAGAAAATACCTAAAAGTGACACCATTCTAAAAAGTGCACCCCTCAAGGTGCTCAAAACCACATTCAAGAACTTTACTAACCCTTCAGGTGCTTCACAGGAATTTTTGGAATGTGGAACAAAAAAATTTACCATTAACTTTTTTCACAAAAATGTTATTTTAAACCCATTTTTTTTATTTTTGCAGGGGTAACAGGAAAAAATGGACCCCAAAATTTGTTGTTCAATTTACCCTGAGCATGCAGATACCCCATATGTGGGGAAAAAACACTATTTGGGCGCACGGCAGGAGCAGAAGGGAAGGAGAACCATTTGACTTTTTGATTGCAAAATTTGCTTGAATAATTAGCGGACGCCATGTTGCATTTGGAGAGCCCCTGATGTGCCAAAACAATGGAAACCCCCCACAAGTGACACCATTTTGGAAACTAGACCCCTCAGGGAACTTATCTAGATGTGTGTTGAGCACCTTTAACCCCCAGGTGCTTCACAGAAGTTTACAACATTGTGCCGTAAAAATAAAATTTTCACATTTTTCCCACAAAAATGTTTTTCAGCCGCCAATTTTGCATTTTCATAATGGTAACAGGAGAAATTGCACCATGCAGTTTGTTGTGCAATTTCTCCTGAGTAAGAAGATACCTCATATGTGGGGGAAAACCACTGTTTGGGCGCACGGCAGGGTTCGGAAGGGAAACTAGACCCCTCAGGGAACTTATCTAGATGTGTGGAGAGCACCCTGAACCCCCAAGTCCTTTACAGAAGTTTTAACATGGAGCCGTGAAAATAAAAAAATCCAACTTTTTCCTCAAAAATTATGATTTAGCCCCAATTTTTTTTTTTTCACAAGGGTAAGAGGAGAAAATGGACCTCAATAACTTTTGTGCAGTGTCTCCTGAGTACGCCAATACCCCATATGTGGGTAAAATACAGTGTTTGGGCGCACAGCAGGGTTCAGAAGGGAAGAAGCACTGTGTGACTTTTTGAACACAAAATTGGCTGGAATCGAGAGCGGACGCCATGTTACATTTGGAGAGCCCCTGATGTGCCTAAATATTGGAGACCCCCCACAAGTGACCCCATTTTGGAAACTACACCCCTCAAAGATTTTATCAAGGGGTATAGTGAACATTTTGAACCCAGAGGAACGACGCAGAATTTGATGACATTAGGTCATCATATTGAATAAGTTGTCATTAGTCTTGAGCGCAAGTGCTCGCTACTTGAGTTTTCATCGGGTACTCAGGTATGAACCATGTATCGCGGATGCTCGAGTGACATGCTCAAGTCCCCACCCACATGTTTCATGGTTATTAGGCAACCAAAAAAAACAACATGCTGGGATCGCTCATGCATGGCAGGCAATCTCCGCAAGGATTTTTTTCCGCAAAGCATATGGTGCGGAGACTTGATCACCCGCGATACTCAGTGCATACCCAAGTACCCGATGCAAACTCAAGTAGCGAGCACTTGCGCTCAACTCTAGTTGCCATATCGCCATCTTTTTTTTTTACTTTTGAAAAAAATCCCAACCCTAACCCAACCCTAACCCTAACCCTAGCCCTAGCCCAACCCGAACCCTAGCACAACCCTAACCCAAGAGTTTATTTTTTACGCCGTTCCTCATGTGGTATTAGAGATTAGACATCTTTATTCTTCTGGTCGTCGGTGCGATTACAGTGATATCAGAATCTTATCGGGTTTTTATGATTGACAGCTGTCAGACACTAAAAGACGCATTTTTTGTAAAATCTAGTTTTTGCATCACCATATTTTGAGAGCTATAATTTTTCCATATTTTGGCCGACATTGTCATGTGATGGCTTGTTTTTTGCCCGACTAGTTGACATTTTTATTGGTGCCATTTTCAGGCACGTAACATTTTTTGATCGCTTTCTATTCCGATTTTGGAAGGCAGAATAAACAAAAACCAACAATTCAGGAATTGTTTTTTTTTAGTTTTTTTATGCTGTTCCACGTGTGGTAAAATTGATAAGGTAGCTTTATTCTTTGGGTCAGTACGCTTACAGCGGCACCACATTTATATCATTTTTCTGTGTTTTGGCGCTTTTACACAATAAAAGCTATTTTATAGAAAAAAATATTTTTTGCATCACTTTATTCTGAGAGCTATAACTTTATTTTTCGGTTGATGGAGCTGTGTGGCGGCTTGTTTTTTGTGGGACAACATGACGTTTTCAGCGGTACCATTTTTATTCATATTCGTCTTTTTGATTGCGTGTTATTCCATTTTTTGTTTAGCAGTATGGTGATAAAGCATTGTTTTTTGCTTCGTTTTTCATTTAATTTTTTTACCGTGTTCACTGAAGGGGCTAACTAGTGTGACAGTTTTGTAGGTCAGGTCATTCCGGACGAGGCGATACAAAATATGTGTACTTTTATAGTTTTGTTTTTTTTTCATAATAATATTTATTGATGGGTACATTATATTTTTATTTTTCATGGATTATTATTATTTTTTTTTTTATAATTTTACAATTTTTTATTTTTTTTTTAAATTTTTAGCACTTTTTAGACTTTTATTCTGTGTCCCACTCTGGGACTTTCACTTTTTTTAATTCTGATCGCCTGTATAGCACAGGAATGCAGCACCATCCCTGTGCTATACAGGCTGTCAGTGCTGCACAGGGAGAAAATTCTTTGGTCATGCACTGCGCATGACCAAAGAATCTTCCTGCTGTCTGGTGACCTGGATGTTGTCATGACTACATCGGGTCGTCATGGCAACATCCAGGAAGTCGCGGCAGAAAGCGCTGGAGGCCAGAAGAGGAGGTGAGTATTGCGATCACCTCCCCTTGCCACCGCAATGCTGCGATCGACTTCGATAGCAGCATTGTGGGAGTTAATGTGCCGGGAGCGGTGCGGGACTGCTCCCTGCACATAGTTTTGATTCCCACTCCTGAGAAAAAATACTTACCAAATACTGATAGTGGTGTTGTGGCCTTAAGCTACATTACCGCAAAAAGCTTTCGGTGAGTTTTTGATGTTGCAGACTTTCTGCACCATTTCTGCACCCATTAAGCAAAATGGGTTACTTGCAATTTTTCTAAGTTGCACAGCAAAAAATCTCACCAAAAACTTATTGTGGGAATGTAGCATTATTTATCAAAACCCTGATCATTCTGGGCTTAGTAATCAAACGGGTGGTGTCACCTAGTGATTGACAGCTATCTATATACTCACAATTAGGGAAGGTTCACATGTTGCATATTTGGTGAGCATTTTGCATCTTGGATTTGTCTGCAGAAAACCTGTAGTACCAGGTAAGTAGATGTGAATTCAACAAATTTCATCTACATGTTGCTGAAATTTTGGGAAAATGGCAGGTAAAGTGCCGATATAAGAGATGTATGAAAGATTAACTGTTGGTTAATAGAATAATTTGTGAATATAGATGTAACATGCAGTCAGTCTCCAATCACTCTAAGGAAAAAGGACAAATTTTATAGTTTTATTTTGAGGAAATTTATACCAGTATTTAGATTAAGTTGAGATAACTTATGAAAAGGGATTTGAGGATGCCTACCCTCCCATCAAATAAAGGTTGGATACAAATAACTTATTTGTTTTACATCTTTTGGCTTTAGGTATAAGGGTAGGGATTGGAGTAGGTAAAACAATTTGAGAAATGCTACCATTTTAAGTACATTTTCTGTACCTAAATAAAAAAGGGTATAATGGCAGCATTTCCTTAGCGTGGAATTTAGTGACTGAATGTAGGGCTAAATATTAGGTGAATATAACTGTAGGGGAAATATAGTGATTGTGACCCTTAACCCCTTTACAACCCAAGGTGGTTTGGACGTTAATGACCAAGCCAATTTTTACAATTCTGACCACTGTCAATTTATGAGGTTATTACTCTGGAACGTTTCAACGGATCCCCCTGATTCGGAGATTGTTTTTTCATGACATATTGTACTTCATGATTGTGGTAAAATTTCTTCAATATCACTTGCGTTTATTTATGAAAAAAACTGAAATTTGGCAAAAAAATTTAAAATTTAGCAATTTTCAAAATTTGAATTTTTATGTCCTTAAATCAGAAAGATATGTCACACAAAAGAGTTAATAAATAACATTTCCCACATGTCTACTTTACATCAGCACAATTTTCACATTTTTCCAACAAAATTTACAAAACCATTTTTTTTGGGACCACATCACATTTGAAGTCACTTTAAGTGGTCTTTATGACAGAAAATACCTAAAAGTGACACCATTCTAAAAAGTGCACCCCTCAAGGTGCTCAAAACCACATTCAAGAACTTTATTAACCCTTCAGGTGCTTCACAGGAATTTTTGGAATGTGGAACAAAAAAATTTACAATTAACTTTTTTCACAAAAATGTTATTTTAAACCCATTTTTTTTATTTTTGCAGGGGTAACAGGAAGAAATGGACCCAAAAATTTGTTGTTCAATTTACCCTGAGCACGCAGATACTCCATATGTGGGGAAAAAACACTGTTTAGGCGCACGGCAGGAGCAGAAGGGAAGGAGAACCATTTGACTTTTTGATTGTAAAATTTGCTTGAATAATTAGCGGACGCCATGTTGCATTTGGAGAGCCCCTGATGTGCCAAAACAGTGGAAACCCCCAACAAGTGACACCATTTTGGAAACTAGACCCCTCAGGGAACTTATGTAGATGTGAGTTGAGCACCTTTAACCCCCAGGTGCTTCACAGAAGTTTACAACATTGTGCCGTAAAAATAAAATTTTCACATTTTTCCCACAAAAATGTTTTTCAGCCCCCAATTTTGCATTTTCATAATGGTAACAGGAGAATTTGCACCATGCAGTTTGTTGTGCAATTTCTCATGAGTAAGAAGATACCTCATATGTGGGGGAAAACCACTGTTTGGGCACACGGCAGGGTTCGGAAGGGAAGGAGCGCCATTTGACTTTTTGATTGTAACATTTGCTTGAATAATTAGCGGACGCCATGTTGCGTTTGGAGAGCCCCTGATGCGCCTAAACAGTAGAAAACCCCCACAAGTGATACCATTTTGGAAACTAGACCCCTCAGGGAACTTATCTAGATGTGTGGAGAGCACCCTGAACCCCCAAGTCCTTTACAGAAGTTTATAACATGGAGCCGTGAAAATAAAAAAATCTAACTTTTTCCACAAAAATTATGTTTTAGCCCCAATTTTTTTATTTTCACAATGGTAGGAGGAGAAAATGGACCTCAAAAACTTTTGTGCAGTGTCTCCTGAGTATGCCAATACCCCATATGTGGGTAAAATACAGTGTTTGGGCGCACAGCAGGGTTCAGAAGGGAAGGAGCACTGTGTGACTTTTTGAACACAAAATTGACTGGAATCGAGAGTGGACGCCATGTTACATTTGGAGAGCCCCTGATGTACCTAAATATTGGAAACCTCCCACAAGTGACCCCATTTTGGAAACTACACTCCTCAAAGATTTTATCAAGGGGTATAGTGAACATTTTGAACCCAGAGGAACGACGCAGAATTTGATAACATTAGGTCATCATATTGAATAAGTTGTCATTAGTCTTAAGCGCAAGTGCTCGCTACTTGAGTTTTCATCGGGTACTCAGGTATGAACCATGTATCGCGGATGCTCGAGTGACATGCTCGAGTCCCCACCCACATGTTTCATGGTTATTAGACAACCAAAATAAAAAACATGCTGGGATCACTCATGCATGGCAGGCCATCTCCGCAAGGATTTTTTTCCGCAAAGCATATGGGGCAGAGACTTGATCACCCGCGATACTCAGTGCATACCCAAGTACCCGATGCAAACTCAAGTAGCGAGCACTTGCGCTCGACTCTAGTTGCCATATCGCCATCTTTTTTTTTTACTTTTGAAAAAAATCCCAACCCTAACCCAACCCTAACCCTAACCCAACCCTAACCCTAACCCTAGCCCTAGCCCAACCCGAACCCTAGCACAACCCTAACCCAAGAGTTTATTATTTACGCTGTTCCTCATGCGGTATTAGTGATTAGACATCTTTATTCTTCTGGTCGTCGGTGCGATTACAGTGATATCAGAATCTTATCGGGTTTTTATGATTGACAGCTGTCAGACACTAAAAGACGCATTTTTTGAAAAATCTAGTTTTTGCATCGCCATATTTTGAGAGCTATAATTTTTCCAGATTTTGGCCGACATTGTCATGTGATGGCTTGTTTTTTGCGCGACTAGTTGACATTTTTATTGGTGCCATTTTAAGGCACGTAACATTTTTTGATCGCTTTCTATTCCGATTTTGGGAGGCAGAATAAACAAAAACCAACAATTCAGGAATTGTTTTTTTTTAGTTTTTTTATGCTGTTCCGCGTGTGGTAAAATTGATAAGGTAGATTTATTCTTTGGGTCAGTACGCTTACAGCAGCACCACATTTATATAATTTTTCTGTGTTTTGGCGCTTTTACACAATAAAAGCTATTTTATAGAAAAAAATATTTTTTGCATCACTTTATTCTGAGAGCTATAACTTTATTTTTCGGTTGATGGAGCTGTATGGCAGCTTGTTTTTTGCGGGACAACATGATGTTTTCAGCGGTACCATTTTTATTCATATTCGTCTTTTTGATCGCGTGTTATTCCATTTTTTGTTTAGCGGTATGGTGATAAAGCATTGTTTTTTGCTTCGTTTTTTATTTAATTTTTTTACCGTGTTCTCTGAAGGGGCTAACTAGTGTGACAGTTTTGTAGGTCAGGTCATTCCGGACGTGGCAATACCAAATATGTGTACTTTTATAGTTTTGTTTTTTTTTTTTTTTCATAATAATATTTATTGATGGGTACATTATATTTTTATTTTTCATGGATTATTATTATTTTTTTTTTATAATTTTACAATTTTTTTTTTTTTTTTTAATTTTTAGCACTTTTTAGACTTTTATTCTGTGTCCCACTCTGGGACTTTCACTTTTTTTAATTCTGATCGCCTGTATAGCACAGGAATGCAGCACCATCCCTGTGCTATACAGGCTGTCAGTGCTGCACAGGGAGAAAATTCTTTGGTCATGCACTGCGCATGACCAAAGAATCTTCTTGCTGTCTGGTGACCCGGATGTTGTCATGACTACATCGGGTCGTCATGGCAACATCCAGGAAGTCGCGGCAGAAAGCGCTGGAGGCCAGAAGAGGAGGTGAGTATTGCGATCACCTCCCCTTGCCACCGCAATGCTGCGATCGACTTCGATAGCAGCATTGTGGGGGTTATTGTGCCGGGAGTGGTGCGGGACTGCTCCCTGCACATAGTACCGGGTGTCAGCTGTGACAATCAGCTGACACCCGGCGGCGATCGCGCCCACACAGCTTGTGTGCGGCGCAATCGCCATGACGTACAATTCCATACCTGGCTCTTAAAGGCCAGGGTGCAGGTATGGAATAGTACGTCATGGGCTTTAAAGGGGTTAAGTAGGTAAGAGAGTTTGTTTTCAAAATTATTGGTATGTTTGTTGACTAAAGTGGTTGACTGGGACATTTGAGGAGGAAAGCCTTTGATTTGACCATGTTTAAAGTATATCCAGTCAAGGCTCCCACTTTCAAGATCATTTAGCATATTTATTAAGGAATGTGTGGGGTTTGAAATCATTAGAATGAAGTTATCTGCCAAAGCTACAATCCAAAAATTTCCATCAGCCATTTTAAGACCTGGAAAACTTGAGGTGTGTTGAAGATGATAGAGTAATGGGCCGAGGGTTAAATAAAATAAAAAAAAAAGATAGTTGCCAACCCTAGTGGGTTCCTCTAAACATGTTAGTGATTTGAACTTTTATATTGTCTAAATGTTTGTTTTGATTGTATATTTTATTATTTTAGCCTATTAGGGGCCTTGAGTCAGCGAATGTCCAATTGTTTATGCTATATAATGCTATGCTACAGTATTGCAGTATATAGAGTAAACCCTGGTCTCCTTTAGAGCTCATCATATGGCTGAGCTTCAGAAGATGCAGAAGATGGCACTGACAATGGACTATAGCAGACCCCCAACTGTCATGATAGCCCATCAAAGCACTGGGATCACTTCACAGGGCTCAGATTCCATTTAAACACCACTGTCAAGAGATTGACAGCGGCATTTAAATGTTTATGATCCAAAATGGGAGCTCAGCTCCAGCTGTTAGAGACATGTTTAACATACCCAATAACTGCCACATGTGGAAAGAGATCGCCCTTGTAATCACGTACATGTACGTAATATTGCGACGAGTTAAAGATTATCCGTCGTTAGATAAAAAGTGGACAGCTTTTCCTCTTCATTTTATTCCCTGTACTCTGATGAATATTATATTTTTTAAGGTTCCAGAGATTTTGGCCTTTTTATTTAGGTCTTATTTTTATAGTCTTTACTAAGAGGGTGTGGCTCACATGATTCTCTGGGGGCGTGTTTTTGGGTTACTCTGCTTTATTACCCTGTGAGTAAAATTCCCTTTATGGTAAAGACCATAAAAAATGCCCTTATCAATGGAAGCATAAAGCAGATTAAAAAACAAACAAAATAAAACAGTAAAAAAACACAGAATACTCAAGGGAGCAGTGGGAATAAAATAGGAACAAAAGCTGAATCTGTACTTAAGCGGTATGGCAGCTGCTATATGCAAGAGCCCTTATGCAAAAGCTCATATATATAAAGAATGATAAATATTGTACTTCTTCATTGTACTTTTTTGTAGGTGCATAAAGAAGTCAATGCTCGTAGGAGAATAACAATATAAAATAGTATTAAGAGGAGACACGAAGCAAATGTTTTTTTTCAGTTAAGCTTTCTCTTGAACAGAGAAAGTAGTCTGATTACACATTCTGTTTGCCTTATCCATGATACTTTATCTGCTTTCTTAAATCATTCCTTTGCTCGATTTTTATATCAGTCTGTGGAAATGTGTACACTTTGCCTGATGATAAAACATATGGCCTAGTAACTGAACAACAGGGAAACTAAAATGAAAAATCAATGGATGTGGGGAATGGTGCAAGAAGATGCACAACATGAATGCATCAAGATCATTTGAAGGTGACAGCTATTTAAAACCTCATGGATGGTTTTTAAGAGAACATTGAGATTCATTTCTCAAGCATGATATGGCTGACTAATACTTTTCTGTTTTTGAAAGCCAGAGATTGTGCTTTCTTCTCCCAAATGTCACAGAAAAAGTCCAGTTTGCCTTTAAAAATAAAGGCTCTCATGAGTATAGTCTATCAAAAGACTACTTCAAATGGAGAAAGCTCTTCAATTTATTCCCTAACTGTTTGATCCAGAAGGACCTGAATGGGTCAAGTTGTGTCTCCCTCAAAATCAAGAGTTGAGTTTCAGTAAATGAGAAGAGAAATGAAATGGTGATATTCCCCATGTGGACATTCAAAACTGACATTATTAAGGGAACTGCACCTTGAAAAAATCTTACAAAACAATATTCAAATAAACAAGAAAGTGAACAAACAAATAATGTAAAATATGAAAAATATTGAAAAATGCTTATATTTAAAGAAGACAAAAGCTATAGCTTAAATAGAGCTGTTTGAATAAATAAAATAATGCAGGTTTCTGAGATAGAGATGAGCTAGAGATGTACAGCTAAAGCAAATTTGATTTCAGAATCACCTATTCACACAGATTTTCCCAGGAAGTATAAAAAATATTCTTATAATTACCTCTCCAGCCTATCTGCTTTTCACCGTTCCTTGTCCGGTCCTCGTCACATCTTTTAATCACCAACGCCCACTTTGAAATCCACAGGCCTCCCACGCTAAGCTGGGACTTCTGACTCTGATCAGGGCTTGCGAAATATCACTGTGTCATGACATGCATCGCAAGCGTCGGTGATCAGAAGATGCAGTAAGGATTGGATGGGTGAGAGGGGCTGGAGAGATAAGCAGTAAGGTGAATATAAAGATTTCTTTTATTATTAATTACAGCTCCGTCATCTGTCACAAGATATGGCGCATTACTACGTTTGGGGAAAGTGCACAAAAAATTGTGGGGTCCAGTTTCAACTATTAACCCTTGTTTAAGTGACAAACATACAGTAAGTAAAAAAAATACACTTTTATCACTAAAATGTTATATTTCCACGTCCCAGTGTTATAAAATTTTGTTGGGCACCTGTGGGTTCAAAATACTCACTACACTCCTAGATTAAATCTTTAAGTAGTCAAGTTGATGAATTCCTTGATGTCTAATTTTCAAAATGGGGTCACTTTTGGAGTTGTTTCTGCTGCCTTGGCATCTCAGTGGCTCTGCAAATGTGAAATGGCATTCACAATCAATTCCAGATAAATTTACGATCCAAAAATCTACTAACCCTGCCATCTCAGCAGTTTTTGACCGCATATGGGGTAATATGGCGTTCGGGAGCATTTGCGCAACAAATAATCTTCTATTATCCATTGTGTTACAAATGTGTGTCTAAAACTACATTTTAGAAGAAAAAGTGTAATTTTCGTTTTCACAACTACATTTTAAAAAGTTCTGTGAAGCACTGATGAGTTCAACATGCTCAACCCAGCTCTAGATGAATTCCTTGATGGGTCTAGTTTCCAAAACAGGGTCAGTTGAATGTATTTCTCCTGTTTGGTATCTTAGTGGCTCAGTAAATGAGGGGCTCTGCAATCTATTTCAGAAATCTATTCCAAATTCATATTCCAACTACCAAATATCGCTTCTTCCCTTCCTAGCCCTACTGTGTGTCCAAACAGAACTGTTTGACTACATGTGGGGTATCACCACACTCAGAAGAATGTGAGTAACAAACTGTGTGGTCCACTTTTTGTGTTTCCTCTTGAAAAAGTGAAAAATCATGGGCTACAGCAACATTTTTGTGAAATTTAAAAGGTTACAATATGACAACCTAATATTTTCAAATTCTGTGTATTACCAGTGGGTTCAAAATACCCACTACACCCCTGAATAAAATTCTTGAAGAAGAAGGACCGCGTCTCCTTTGAAACGCATTGGTCTGTGGCCCCACCAAGGCTCCGTAGCCTTTCCAAGCATGATGTCACGTTAGACATGCTGCCCTTCTCTACCACCAGCAAGCAGCAGCGCTTCAGGCAGGAGCCCGCAGCGATTGTTACACCGCCTGGCGTACACGGAGAGGAGTACCATCAGGAGGACCCTGCCTCAACGAACTCTAGCCAGCAGGACTTCACGGTGTGCTCTACACCTCACGCTGAATTGGAGAAGCACCAGATCACCAACAGTTAGTACCCCAATTACAGCAGCAACCTTTAGCAAGTGACTAGTCTCAAACTGACATTTTGTCTTAACAATGGACTTTTTTGGGACCGTGAGTTCCCAACCTTCTTCTACAACCAGCTCTTTGGACTTTTATCCCCTTATCAGGGAAGCATTATGCTATTATCTGTATTGCAGGGCATCATCTTTATATGTTACACACCACGTGGTCAAAATTGTTGGTACCCCTTGTTTAATGAAAGATAAACCCACAATGGTCACAGGAATAACTTGAATCTGACAAAAGTAATAATAAATTAAAAATCTCTGAAAATGAACAAATGAAAGTCAGACATTGCTTTTCAACCCTGCTGCCACAAAATGTAAAAAAATTAAACTCATGAAATAGGCCTGGACAGAAATGATGGTACCCTTAACTTAATATTTTGTTGAACAACCTTTGAGGCAATCACTGCAATCAAACGATTCCTGTAACTGTCAATGAGATGTCTGCACCTCTTGACAGGTATTTTGGCCCACTCCTCATGAGCAAACTGCTCCAGTTGTCTCGTGTCTGAAGGTTGCCTTTTCCAGACAGCATATTTCAGCTCTTTCCAAAGATGCTCAATAGCATTTAGGTCAGGGCTCATAGAAGGCCACTTCAGAATAGTCCAATTTTTTCCCCTTAGCCATTGTTGGCTTGTTTTTAGCTGTGTGTTTTGGATCATTATCCTGTTGCAAGACCCATGACCTGCAACTGAGACCAAGCTTTCTTACACTGGGCAGCACATTTCTCTCTAGAATCCCTTGCTTGTCTTGAGATTTAATTGTACCCTGCACAGATTCAAGACACCCTGTGCCAGATGCAGCAAAGCAGTCCCAGAACATAACAGAGCCTCCTCCATATTTCAAAGTAGGGGAAGTTTTCTTTTCTTGATATGCTTCATTTTTACATCTGTGAACATAGAGCTGATGTGCCTTGCCAAAAACTTCCTTTTTTGTCTCATCTGTCTATAGGACATTCTCCCAGAAGTTTTGTGGCTTGTCAACATGTAGATTGGCAAATTCCAGTCTGGCTTTTTTATGATTTTTTTTCAACAATGGTATTCTCCTTGGTCGTCTCCAATGAAGTCCACTTTGGATCAAACAACGACGGATGGTGCGATCTGACACTGATGTTCCTTGAGCTTGAAGTTCACCTTTAATCTCTTTAGAAGTTATCCTGGGCTCTTTTGTTACCATTCGTATTATCCGTCTCTTTGATTTGTCATCAATTTTCCTCCTGTGGCCACGTCCAGGGAGGTTGGTTACAGTCCCATGGATCTTAAATTTCTGAATAATATGTGCAACTGTAGTCACAGGAACATCAAGCTGCTTGGAGATGGTCTTATAACCTTTACTTTTAACATGCTTGTCTATAATTTTCTTTCTAATCTCCTGAGACAACTCTTTCCTTTGCTTCCTCTGGTCCATGCTGAGTGTGGTACACACCATGTCACCAAACAGCACAATGAGTATCTGTATCCCTATATACAGGTCCACTGACTGATTACAAGATTGTAGACACCTGTGATTCTAATTAGTGGACACAACTTGATTTAACATGTCCCTTTTGTCACATTATTTTCAGGGGTGCCATCATTTCTGACCAGGCCTATTTCATGAGTTTAATTTTTTTTTAAATTCTATGGAAGCAGGGTTGAAAAGCAATGTCTGACTTTCATTTGTTCATTTTCATAGATTTTTAATGTATTACTTTTGTCAGATTCAAGTTATTTCTGTGACCATTGTGGGTTTTTCTTTCATTAAACGTGATGTACCAACAATTTTGACAACGTATGTATATGTCCTGAGGATACATCATAATAAGGGGTGCACAACTGGTGATTTATCCACATATTTCAGGTTAGTTCACCTTGTCTTTGTTACGGATCCGGGTGGTGGAACCTCTGTGCTGCGGTGCAAGGAGGGATCAGAGGGGCGTAACTAGGTATCAACTCGGACTGACCTAGGTCGCACGGTGGCTCAATCGACTCCGTGAACCAGGGAAGTACCGAGCAGAGGGACCAGGTGCTACTCTGGGCCAGTCCTTGTATGAGAGCAGGTGACTCCCATGGGTCAGAAGGCAGGGACTGACCGGTACAGCATATGAGCATGGCAGGCAGGTAGACGGACTGGCAGACACCACGGGTAACTGGCAGGAGCCTCCAGATATGCAGGCTGGTAGGCACGGCAGGTAACAAGCAGGAGCTTCCAGGTAGGCTGGCTGGTAGGCACGGCAGGTAAAGGCTCCGGATAAGCGGACAGGCCAAGCCCATAGACAGACTGGCGGGCTGGGCCGTGAGCAGACTGTCGGGCTGGACTGGTAGTCAGGCTGGCAGGGGGACCTGAGGGCTGAAGCAGAGTAAGTACACAGAGCTACAACCTTGCATGGGCACCTCCATTTTGGAGGAGGTGCCTTTTATTGCCATTGGCCGGGAACTCCTTAGAACGGTGTGCGCGGCCCCTTTAAGAGGAAGGGAGAGCGCGCGCCCTAAGCACAGTGCCCAGGAAGCTGCGCACGCCGGCAGCAGCAGGAGAGCCGGAAGATGTCGGGCCAGGAACGCGGCGGTAAGGGGGTCGGCGTCTCTGCCTGTCAGGGGGCAGAGACGCCGATGTTACAGTCTTATGCTCTTTTAATAGATTATGCTTTGTGGAGTAGCATGGTAGCGTACTTTACTATTATCATGCTCAGAAGAAACTGGGTAACAAATTATGTTGTCCATTTTCTCATGCCATTCTTTGTAAATGTGAAAAAATTGGGGCTGAAGCAAAATTTTTTTTTTTCAATCCACTTTGAATTAATTCCTATGTAGCAGCTGAAGGGTTAAAAAAATTCTGACAGCAGTTTTGAAGTATTCGAGGGATGCGTTTTTTTAAATTGTATCACATTTGTAGAGTTTCCAATATATTGGCCCGCAAAGACCTTTTAAAAATCTGAGAAGTTCCCTATAGAAACAGGTTTTGTAAATGTGTTGAAAAAATGAGAAATTGCTGCTCAACTTTTAACCCTTTTAAAATCCTAACAAAATATCATGACATTTGAATGCAGATGTAAAGTAGACATATGGGAAATGTTATATATTATTTTTTCTGTACTGCATGACTAAATGGTTTAAGGAAATAAAAACTGAAAGTTTTAAAATTGTGAATTTTTCAAAATGTTCGCCAAAATTCCGATATATTCCGATATTTTAACAATAAAAGCAAAACATATCGACCTAAATTTACTACTAACTTAAAGTGCAATGTATCACAGAAAAACATCCTTAGAATTACAGGGGTATGTTGAAGCGTTCCAGAGTTATTATCACATGAATTGACACTGGCCAGATTTCAAAAATTTGACCTGGACATTACGTTCAAATTTGGCTCGGTCACTAAGGAGTGATATTTCTTTGTACAGACATTGACTTGCAGGATCCAAAACATTAGTGCTTCTGTTTTTTTTACCATTATGGCTTACATAGTTGATTAACCTGAAGTTCTATAAAGAAGGTAAAACTTGGCCATCTAATTAATCAAATTTTCCTACACTAACAAACTCAATTCTGCTATATCTGAAATTTTGTTCTTTTAAAGCATATTGGTTCATGTGTTATGGTTGTTCCCATACTCCTTCCCTTCATTCAATTTCCTTTTCTCCCACCTATCAGTTGAATTTGACATGTTTTTTTTTAAAACCGTTAAAATGAAAACCTAGAAATCATAGCAAAATTGCATTTTTTTCATTATTTCACTCCATTTAAAAGTGATTTTATTTTATTTTTATTTTTTCAAATTTAAGTTCATTGTATGGTAAAGTGAAAGGTGGCTTTCAAGATTGCAATCAGACACCCAAAAACAAGCCATCATCTGGCTATGTTGACAGAAAAAATAAAAAACAATTATGACTAATAAGTAAAATGGTCGCATCTCCAAGACTTAATTAAAGTCACCAGAGCACAGTTTTTTTCAATACAGTGTTCTAAATCCTTTGCATTTGCATCGATTTAAAGAAAACCTGTTAGCACCATTTTTTAAGATAAAGTGAAGGCATGGCTGTAATGGTGCTATTATACAGGTTAATCTGATTATTTTAGTGAAGAAATCTACTTTGTGGTTTCCACAGTCTTTGCTGCCGATTTATTTCTGCCTGGTCTGTGTTAAAATTGCACTGGGGTGGCGCATGCACAGATTGAGAACTCGTCTCAATGGCACCTTTTAGGCCGGAGTCACACTATCATATAACATGGCTGAGTGCTATGTGATAAAACATTGCATAGCACTCAGACTTGTGTTATTCTATGGGACAGATCAGATTTGTGATTATTTTCTCATGCCGATTCGGCAGGAGAGAATAATCATTGGCAGCAATATTCAACATACAAGTTTATTGGTGCATGTGAAACATTGGACTGCACTCAGATGTCATCCCAGTGCAGTCTGATATACACCGAGACAGACAATTGAGGAGATGGAGAAATAATTTTTTCCATTTCCTCAGCACCTGTGCTGCTATTCTCTCATTACAGAGGATCAAAGCACAGTACATTGACACTCGGCTCCCGCTCCCAGCAGTGATGGAGCTGAGGGTCATTAGCATATCGCATTCAATGCTCTCACATCAGATGCGATACTCTAGTCTGTTTCCAGCCTTAGAGATGTTATTGAACCGAGACCTCAATCTGTGCATGCGCTACTCTCAGCACCATTTTATTTAAATGGGTTGTCCATTCTAAAATTATAAGTCTGCAGTAACTGTGTGTGACTGTAGACTTTTGAATCCTCACAGCACACACACTGTGCGCTGTGAAGAATTGCTGGTTTCTGCGGTGACGTATGCACTATACATACTCATGGCGAGAACCCGACTAGTGGGCATGACCTCACTCCATACACTTATTGAGCGTGGACACGCCCATTAGACGGTGGTACCCACTAGTTGGCCACATCACTTGACGGGGCCCGGTCTCACTCTATACAAGTGTATGGAGTGAGGCCACGCCTACTAGATGGGCTCTGGCCTGTAGTATGTATAACACATACGTACCTACCAGTCCAGGCTCAGAAACCTGTGAATCCCTGCACCGCACACTGCGTGTGCTGGGGTTATTCAGAAGTCTCCAGTCACACAGAATGATTGCAGACTTATCATTTTAGACTTGACAACCCATTTAAGATCAATCTGTGCACACTTCGACTGCGAAAATGATGGCACTTGCATAAAATTCCAAACAGGAGGCAGATCACTGAAAAAGCATTGACCTGTCATTCAAACAGCAGAGGCAGACAGAGGGGCCAGGGAAGAAGGAGAAGACCCAGTGTACAGTCCGGGCCTCGTGCACCAAAATCTCATTACCAGAAAACTTCAAATGGTGATTAAAGAAGAACAACAACCAAATATATCAATTTAATCTGTTTATTAGCCCCATTAAAACCAAGCCTCTACTTCAACTTGCAAAATAATGCTGACAGGTTTTCTTTATAAGATAATATGCTAACAACCTGTAGCCGCCACTAGAGGGAGTATGAGAGCTTACTGCATACAGTCTTATCAATGCATTCAATGGATTACAGTGGACAGGAAACACCTCAGCTCCTTCCATTGGTGGTTGCAGGTAGCAAGCAACTCACTTTTTTAATCCATTTCTAACCAGTGGATTTCGAACACAGTATATAAAAGCAAAGCTTTGACCATTATAAATGTATTTTAAGAAATTCATCAGCAATGAATTTTAAACCCTTCCAGCATACAAATAAAATATTGAAAGTGAAGAAAATCATGGGAATCCTTTATTAAATCTTCATTAAAAATTCTATGTCCATGCTAGAGGGAGGTAGCGGTATAAAGTTGACACGTTTCAACCGCTAAACGGTCTTAGTCATAACATGAACAATGTAAACAAGAAATGACTAGTGATGAGCGAGCATGCTTGCCACTGCTCGGTACTCGCCTGAGCATCTCAGTACTCGAGATGCTCGGAGCTCGCCGAGTACTTTCAAGATGCTCGAGCGGGAGCTCGGGTCCCCGTCCTGCATGTTTGGCGCTATTTAGAGCACCAATGATGCAGAGATTGTCTGCCACTCACTGTAATGTCACAGCCATGGTGGTTGTGGCATTACAGTGATTGCCCAAATCGATGGGAACAGTGCTCACAGTGAAACATGAAAAGCCGGCAATTCAGCAGCGGCATACACCGGTACCCGACAATTTAGATCAGAAAGTATAGAGCATCACACATAGATTAGATAGATAGAAACATGTCAGTCACATATATAATAAGAACAGTGACAGTGTTGGTTACTGTACTTGATATTTAGTGTTAAAATAAAGGATTTATTAAAAAAAAATAATAGTGTTTTCATGCACCCGTCTCTTTAAAAAAGCCAGCCGGCAATTCATCAGCGGCATACATCGGTACCCGGCAATTTAGAAGAGAAAGAATAGAGCATCACACATAGATTAGATAGATAGAAACATGTCAGTCACATATATAATAAGTACAGTGATAGTGTTGGTTACTGTACTTGTCATTTAGTGTTAAAATAAAGGATTTATTAAAAAAAAAATTGGCGTAGGGTTCCCCGTAATTTAAGTCTCTAGGGGAGGTTAAGCAGATGTTTGAAGCCTGGGAAGGGGGAGTAATACCCACGGAGCTTCCCAGGCTACTAATATCAGCCCCCAGCAGAATACCTAGCCTTTACCAGCTATTAAAATGGGGGACCCCCCTAAAAAATGACGTGGGGTCCCCCCTATTTTAATAGCTAGCAAAGGCTAGGCATACAGCTGGGGGCTGATATTAATAGCCCAGGAAGGGTGCCGTGAATATTGGCCCCCTCCCAGGCTAGAAACACCAGTCGTCACCCGCCCCAGAAATGGCGCATCCATAGGATGCAGCAATTCTGGCACTTAGCCTTGCTCTTCCCACTGCCCTGTAGCGGTGGCAGTGGGGTAAACGGGCTGGGGTTGATGTCAGCTTATAATGCCAGCAGACGTCAAGCCCAGGTTAGTAATGGAGAGGCATCTATAAGACACCCCCATTACTAACCCCATAGTCAAAGTAAAAAAAAACGCAAACACCCAGAATAAAGTCCTTTAATTGAAATAAACACACAATTTTTTAATGTTCTAAATTAAAGTATACTTACCATCACGCCCATTCCAGCTGAAGCCAATGTCTTCTGCAATAAAAGTTAAATAATAAAGCGACCTCATCCTTACCTTTCCATGGTTCCCACAACAGCTTCAGCTCTGCTACATTCACATGACAGGCTGGACCGCAGCAGAACGCTGCCATCCTGCTTGCCATGCCGCAGACACTGAGAAGCGCAGGCATGCTTGCGCTCCTCAGTGTCTGGCTGTGACGGCATCCAGATGAGCCGAGTTCATGTCCAATGAACTCAGCTCACCTCATGCACGTCACTGACAGCGTGGGAAAATTCTCACATTAACTTAATATTACTGCCTTTCTCTGACATGTGCATGGAATTTTTAATGAAAATTTTATAAAGCATTCCCATAATTTTACACAAATGCAGCCATTTTTTATTAATTTTCAATATTCACTTACCGAAGCTGACTAGTCTACCTCGGATTTCTATGGTCATTGAGCTTCTATATTGGATTGACATTGGTGCGCATATTTTTCTCAAGTCTTGCACTTTTATAAACATTAAATAATATGCAATAATATTTTTAAATTGGATATTCACTTAAAAATTATTTGACTGCAGTAAGGTTTTCCTATCTGACAGAATCTTCTTCTTATAAGGCTGTATGTTGTATTTTTTACTTTTTTTAAGTCTTTGAATCTATAGTGTTAAATCAGCACTCAGTGTGGCTGTAATAGCATTTATGGCGGTCATATAATGAAAAGCATATGTTTTCTCTTTTAAACCTATTTTTAAAGTAGAAAACTGGAACACAAGATTTGATGACATATAAGAACCACTTGGCTCCAACACTGTATCAATTTTATTAGTCTTTCTAAAAAACTCAGAACAGGCAACTCAAGGTTCATTCCTCAAAGGGCATGCACATGAGAAAATGTAATGGAATCCTTGATGTAGCTCAGGTAATCATCAACTCAGACATTTAAAGAAAAATAAAAAAAAATAAAACTTTTAGCCTGGTGTAATTCCATTTCAGATTCATTGGTAAAAGTATCATAAAACACATTTATCTTTAGCAGTGTGCAAATAATATAAGTGAGTTTTCAGGCTCAGATCATAGATTCCATTTGGTTTTAAAGCTTGTGCGGAATATAGATACACTTGGCATACTCCAGTACAAAATAAAAAAGTGAACATTTTCTTTTTTTCCTTTTTTATTGCAATGCTTGGCTGCATTATACATATCTGCCTAGTAGAATGAGTTAAAACATTAAATAAAAAAACATCTCCACTATTCTGTATGAGCTGTGTGTGGTATTGCCGTCTAGAACCATTCTTTTAAATGGGAGTAAGCCTTCAATAACTCATACAGCCAATGTGAAAGAGGGGCACTGTTTTAAATAATAAAAATGTTTTTAAAATCCCAAACAACCCATTTATCAACATAAGCTTGTGATTAGTGTTGAGCCACCCCCGTAGTGTTCGGGTTCGGTTCGGTTCGTCGAACACCGGGATGTTCGAGGAACTGTTCGTCGAACTGTTCGTCGAACACCTTAGAACACCGTCGAACACCGTTAAAACCAATGGCAGGCAAACAAAAACACATAGAAACACATAGAAAACACCTGCAAAGGTGTCCAAAAGCTGACAAACTGCTCAGAAGACACTCTCTTTAAAAAAGCCGGCCGGCAAATTCAGCAGCGGCATACACCGGTACCCGACAATTTAGACAAGAAGGAATAGAGCATCACACATAGATTAGATAGATAGAAACATGTCAGTCACACATATAAGAAGCACAGTGACAGTGTTGGTTACTGCACTTGTCATTTAGTGTAAAGGATTTATTTAAAAAAATAATAGTGTTTTCATGCACTGTCTCTTTAAAAAAGCCGGCCGGCAATTCAGCAGCGGTACCCGACAATTTAGAACAGAAAGATAGAGCATCACACATAGATTAGATAGATAGAAACATGTCAGTCACATATATATGAAGTACAGTGATAGTGTTGGTTACTGTACTTGTCATTTAGTATTAAAATAAAGGATTTATTATTAAAAAAATTGGCGTGGGGTTCCCCTTAATTTTAGGCTCTAGCGGAGGTTAAGCAGACGGCTGGGGCAGATGTTTGAAGCCTGGAAAGGGGGTAATACCCACGGAGTTTTCCAGGCTACTAATATGAGCCCCCAGCTGAATACATAGCCTTTACTAGCTATTAAAATGGGGACCCCCCCAAAAAAATGACGTGGGGTCCCCCCTAATTTAATAGCTAGCAAAGGCTAGGCAGACAGCTGGGGGCTGATATTAATAGCCCAGGAAGGGAGCCATGAATATTGGCCCCCTCCCAGGCTAGAAACACCAGCCGTCAGCCGCCCCAGAAATGGCGCATTCAGAGGATGCGCCAATTCTGGCACTTAGCCTCGCTCTTCCACGCTGCCCTGGTGCGGTGGCAGGGGGTAATAGGGTTGGGGTTGATGTCAGCTTATAATGCCAGCTGACATCAAGCCCAGGTTAGTAATGGAGAGGCGTCTATAAGACACCCCCATTACTAACCCCATAGTCAAAGTTAAAAAAAGCACAAACACCCAGAATAAAGTCCTTTAATTGAAATAAAGACACAATTCTTTATTGTTCTAAATTAAACCATACTTACCATCACGCCCATTCCAGCTGAAGCCAACGATCTCCTGCAATAAAAGAAAAATAATAAAGCAACCTCATCCTTACCTTTCCATGGTTCCCACGACAGCTTCAGCTCTGCTACATCGAGATAACAGGCTGGACCGCAGCAGAAGGCTGCCATCCAGCCTGTCATCCCGCAGACACTGAGAAGCGCAGGCTTGCTTGCGCTGCTCAGCGTCTCTCTGTGACGACATCCAGATGAGCCGAGTTCATGTCCAATGAACTCGGCTCACCTCATGCACGTCACTGACAGCGTGGGAAAATTCTCACGCTGAAGCGCTGATTGCAGGAGAATTTTCCCACGCTGTCAGTGACGTGCAGGAGGTGAGCTGAGTTCATTGGACATGAGCTCACCTCATGCACATCACTGACAGCGTGGGAGAATTCTCCTGCACTCAGCACTTCAGCGTGAGAATTTTCCCACGCTGTCAGTGACGTGCATGAGGTGAGCCGAGTTCATTGGACATGACCTCGGCTCATCTGGATGCCGTCACAGCGAGACAGTGAGGAGCGCAAGCATGCCTGCGCTTCTCAGTGTCTGCGGGATGACAGACTGGATGGCAGCGTTCTGCTGCGGTCCAGCCAGTCATCTCGATGTAGCAGAGCTGAAGCTGTCGTGGGAACCATGGAAAGGTAAGGATGAGGTTGGTTTATTATTTTTCTTTTATTGCAGGAGATCGTTGGCTTCAGCTGGAATGGGTGTGATGGTAAGTATGGTTTAATTTAGAACAATAAAGAATTGTGTCTTTATTTCAATTAAAGGACTTTATTCTGGGTGTTGTGTTTTTTTTAAATACTTTACTAGAAATTCATGGCGGTCATGTCTAATACTGGCGTGACCCCATGAATTTTGGGCTTGGGGCCAGCTGATAATACCAAGCTGGCCCTAACCCCTTTATTACCCAGTGAGCCACCGCACCAGGGCCCTGGATGAGTTGGGTACAGCGCCAGAAGATGGCGCTTCTATGAACGCGCCATTTTCCGGGGTGGCTGCGGACTGCAATTTGTAGCGGGGGGGGGCCAGAAAGCTTGGGCCTCCCTGCGCTGCAGATTCCAGCCCCCAGCTGCCTAGTTGTACCTGGCTGGACACAAAAATAGGGCGAAGCCCCACGTACTTTTTTTTTAATTATTTCATGAAATTCATGAAATAATTAAGAAAAAAAGGCCTTCCCTATATTGTTGTGTCCGGCCAGGTACAAATAGGCAGCTGGTGGTTGGGGGCAGCCCGTTCCTGCCTGCTGTACCTGGCTGGACACAAATATAGTGCGAAGCCCCACTTCAATTTTTTTTAATTATTTCATGAAATTCATGAAATAATTAAGAAAAAAAGGGCTTCCCTATATTGTTGTGTCCGGCCAGGTACAAATAGGCAGCTGGTGGATGGGGGCAGCCCGTTCCTGCCTGCTGTACCTGGCTGGACACAAATATAGTGCGAAGCCCCACTTCAATTTTTTTTAATTATTTCATGAAATTCATGAAATAATTAAGAAAAAAAGGGCTTCCCTATATTGTTGTGTCCAGCCAGGTACAAATAGGCAGCTGGTGGATGGGGGCAGCCCGTTCCTGCCTGCTGTACCTGGCTGGACACAAATATAGTGCGAAGCCCCACTTCAATTTTTTTAAATTATTTCAGGAAATTCATGAAATAATTTAAAAAAAATTGACGTGGGGCTTCGCACTATATTTGTGTCCAGCCAGGTACAGCAGGCAGGAACGGGCTTCCCCCAACCACCAGCTGCCTATTTGTACCTGGCCGGACACAACAATAGAGGGAAGCCCTTTTTTTCTTAATTATTTCATGAAATAATTTAAAGAAAACTGACGTGGGGCTTCGCCCTGTTTTTGTGTCCAGCCAGGTACAACTAGGCAGCTGGGGGCTGGAATCCGCAGCGCAGGGAGGCCCAAGCTATCTGGGCCACCCCCGCTGCAAATTGCAGTCCGCAGCCACCCCGGAAAATGGCGCGTTCATAGAAGCGCCATCTTCTGGCGCTGTACCCAACTCATCCAGGGCCCTGATGCGGTGGCTCACTGGGTAATAAAGGGGTTAGGGCCAGCTTGGCATTATCAGCTGGCCCTAAGCCCGAAATTCATGGGGTCACGCCAATATTAGACATGACCACCATGAATTTCTAGTAAAGTATTTAAAAAAAACACAACACCCAGAAAAAAGTCCTTTAATTGAAATAAACACACAATTCTTTATTGTTCTAAATTAAACCATACTTACCATCACGCCCATTCCAGCTGAAGCCAACGATCTCCTGAAATAAAAGAAAAATAATAAAGCAACATCATCCTTACCTTTCCATGGTTCCCATGACAGCTTCAGCTCTGCTACATCGAGATGACAGGCTGGACCGCAGCAGAACGCTGCCATCCAGCCTGTCATCCCGCAGACACTGAGAAGCGCAGGCTTGCTTGCGCTCCACAGTGTCTCTCTGTGAGGGCATCCAGATGAGCCGAGTTAATGTCCAATGAACTCGGCTCACCTCATGCACGTCACTGACAGCGTGGGAGAATTCTCACACTGAAGCGCTGAGTGCAGGAGAATTCTCCCACGCTGTCAGTGACGTGCAGGAGGTGAGCTGAGTTCATTGGACATGAGCTCACCTTATGCACGTCACTGACAGCGTGGGAAAATTCTCCTGCACTCAGCGCTTCAGCGTGGGAGAATTCTCACGCTGAAGCGCTGAGTGCAGGAGAATTCTCCCACGCTGTCAGTGACATGCAGGAGGTGAGCTGAGTTCATTGGACATGAGCTCACCTTATGCACGTCACTGACAGCGTGGGAGAATTCTCCTGCACTCACCGCTTCAGCGTGAGAATGTTCCCACGCTGTCAGTGACGTGCATGAGGTGAGCCGAGTTCATTGGACATGAACTCGGCTCATCTGGATGTCGTCACAGAGAGACGCTGAGCAGCGCAAGCAAGCCTGCGCTTCTCAGTGTCTGCGGGATGAGAGGCTGGATGGCAGCGTTCTGCTGCGGTCCAGCCTGTCATCTCGATGTAGCAGAGCTGAAGCTGTCGTGGGAACCATGGAAAGGTAAGGATGAGGTTGCTTTATTATTTTTCTTTTATTGCAGGAGATCGTTGGCTTCAGCTGGAATGGGCGTGACGGTAAGTATGGTTTAATTTAGAACAATAAAGGATTGTGTCTTTATTTCAATTAAAGGACTTTATTCTGGGTGTTTGTGTTTTTTTTAACTTTGACTATGGGGTTAGTAATGGGGGTGTCTTATAGACGCCTCTCCATTACTAACCTGGGCTTGATGTCAGCTGGCATTATAAGCTGACATCAACCCCAACCCTATTACCCCCTGCCACCGCACCAGGGCAGCGTGGAAGAGCGAGGCTAAGTGCCAGAATTGGCGCATCCTATGAATGCGCCATTTCTGGGGCGGCTGACGGCTGGTGTTTCTAGCCTGGGAGGGGGCCAATATTCATGGCTCCCTTCCTGGGCTATTAATATCAGCCCCCAGCTGTCTGCCTAGCCTTTGCTAGCTATTAAATTAGGGGGGACCCCACGTCATTTTTTTGGGGGGGTCCCCCATTTTAATAGCTAGTAAAGGCTATGTATTCAGCTGGGGGCTGATATTAGTAGCCTGGGAAGCTCCGTGGGTATTACCCCCTTCCCAGGCTTCAAACATCTGCCCCAGCCGTCTGCTTAACCTCCGCTAGAGCCTAAAATTAAGGGGAACCCCACGCCAATTTTTTTAATAATAAATCCTTTATTTTAATACTAAATGACAAGTACAGTAACCAACACTATCACTGTACTTCATATATATGTGACTGACATGTTTCTATCTATCTAATCTATGTGTGATGCTCTATCTTTCTGTTATAAATTGTCGGGTACCGCTGCTGAATTGCCGGCCGGCTTTTTTAAAGAGACGGTGCATGAAAACACTATTATTTTTTTTGATAAATCCTTTACGCTAAATGACAAGTACAGTAAGCAACACTGTCACTGTACTTCGTATATATGTGGCTGACATGTTTCTATCTAATCTATGTGTGAAGCTCTATTCTGTCTGTTATAAATTGTCGGGTACAGATGCTGAATTGCCGGCCGGCTTTTTTAAAGAGACGGTGCATGAAAACACTATTATTTTTTTTTATAAATCCTTTACGCTAAATGACAAGTACAGTAAGCAGCACTTTCACTGTACTTCGTATATATGTGGCTGACATGTTTATATCTATCTAATCTATGTGTGAAGCTCTATTCTTTCGGTTCTAAATTGTCGGGTACAGGTGTATGCCGCTGCTAAATTGCCGGCTTTTCATGTTTCACTGTTGGCAATGTTCCCATCGATTTGGGCAATCACTGTAATGCCACAACCACCATGGCTGTGGCATTACAGTGAGTGGCAGACAATCCCTGCATGATTGGTGCTCTAAATAGCGCCAGACATGCAGGACACGCTTTTGGTGCACGAACAGTTATCGAACATAACCTCGAACAGCCGAATTTTTTGCAAATCGTTCGGGTTCGTCGAACAACTCGAACACCGCCCAAAACAGCTCGAATTTGAGATTGGCGAACAGTTCTAGTCGAACACCGCTCATCTCTACTTGTGATGTATAAAGTAATATAAGCACAGTTTAATTAATACAACTTGAAGCTTCATATTTGCTTTCAGCTATCCTTGTCAAAACACAGTGTGACCGTTAGAGAGAAAACTAGTGATTTTACTAAATTGATGATTATAAATAAAATGAGTATAAATATTGTGATCCATCATTTAAACAATGAGTTGATGTGTTTATATTCAAATGTAGTTGCTATTTTTCATGATTTGCAAAGTCTCTGATTTACGCTATTAGAAGTAGTATATTATAGTTGTAGAACATAATTGTGCTGGGCTGGCCGTAAAACTGAATTACCTATTGATGTTATGCATAAAATACTTAACCTGTTATCTAAAGGATTGTTAACCCTAGAACACATACCTGGGGCCTCGCCGGCCCGCCCTGTTAATTGTTTTCTATTTTCTGCAAGATTACTTTAGTTAGAATTTTGAAACTCTAGGTATTCCTCAGGTATATAGCTGTTTGTCATTTTTGTTTGAGTTATTCCATGTTATTTGCACACGGGCCTAAAAGTCCCCAGGTATGTGAAAAAGTAGATTTTTATGGTTATGTGTTCTAGGGTTAAAGGGAACCTATCACATGAAAAAACACTATTAACCTGCAGATATGGGGTTAATCTGCAGGTTAATAGCTTTCTGAACCTGCCCTGTGCCGGTTCTTAGACAACCACTGCCAGGAGGAAATTAACTTTATTTCTTCCCGCAGTGTTCGATTTTCAGTCACGGGGATGGTTCTGTTACGGTTCTAGTCACCGCTCTGTGTATAGAAAGCGGCGGCTGTAACCACACCCCCAGCACTGACTGATAGCCATCCCTAATGCTGAGTTGCTATCAGTCAGTGCAAGGGCCATGGTTACAGCTTCCGAGCTCTATTCATGCAGCGGTGACTGAAACCATTCTGGCACCACCCCCATGACTGAAACCCAAACACTGCCAGGGAGAATAAAGTTCATTTCCACACTGCAGCTAGGGGTCTACGTGCGGGCGCCAAGCAAGTTCAGAACGCTATTTATCTGTAGATTAACATCATACATGCAAGTTAATAGCAATTTTTCACGTGACAGGTTCCCTTTAAGCAAACGAGTAATTTGAAGATTGTGGATCCCAATGCAAAATCCCAAACAGAACCTCCAACTTTCACAAATGTTTAATAGTATCCAGAGCAGCGGTTATAATTTCGTCCCCAGCCCTGACTAACAGTAGGCTAAGCAATGAGGCTAACATGAAGTTTTATCTTATTTCCTATGTGTTTTACTTACTCAAATAAGGAAGTTTGCACATCTGTGGAACTGGATTTTCCCCTTTCACCCACCATTTCATCAAGCTTAGACAGAGCTTATTTTCTGTGCTCTAGATTGCATAGGATACACAAATGGTGAGCTGAAACTCCTTTTTCACTGTTTCAAAAACGCTATTAACCTGCAGATTAACTCCATATCTGCAGGTTAATAGCATTTATTTTGATGACAGGTTCTCTCCAACATGTTTGATCCTACTGTCCTAAATGGCTGATGTTGGTTTGGCCACTAAGTGCAATATAAAAAGTTTTTATGCTTTATCAGTACATTTTTGCAAAACCCTTGACAGGCTCCAGCTCTCATTATAACCACTGGGATGCCAAACATTGCAATTGTATAAAAAATATCTACCAATAGAGCATAGCCAAATTGTGTTTTTCGACAAAACACAAAATAGAAAGGAAGGATATATCAGTGCTAGTGATGAGGCAATCTCCCAAAATTTATTTCACCAGATTCGCTCCAACACGAGGGACATTGCCAGTACAACCGGTAGGTCTTCCAGAGTCTGGAATTTTTTTAAAGACTCTGCTGATAACCCCAAAAAGGCCATTTGTACCACCAGCCAGGCCAGCATCAACAGGGGTGACAAAACTACCAGCCTGACCACCACCAGCATGATCAGGCACATGTAAGCAAAGCACCCGACTTTGTGGGGCGAACCCCAGGGTCCACGACCAGTGTCAGCGGGTGTCACCACTGCTTCTTCCGCTGTTGTGCATGTAAGAGAACCCCCTGCTGTGCGTGCAAGGCAATCCCCTGTCCATACAGCATGCAAAGATGCCCCCTCCTCTCAGTCTTCACTTGTTATGGCAGTTTCTCAAGAAACAGCATCAACATCCATGTCCACGTCCCACCGCAGCGTTCAATTGTCCATATCCCAGACCTTTGAATGAAAGCGCAAAATTCACAGCCAACGCCCCACAGGCCACAGTCCTAAATTCACACATTTCACGACTGCTTGCGTTGTAAATTCTGCCTTTTAGGCTGGTGGAGACAGAATCCTTCCGCAACCTTATGGCGGTGGCCGTCCCTCGGTACTCGGTCCCCCGCCGACACTATTTTGCCCGGTGTGCCATCCCTTCACTACACAAGCGCGTGTCCCAAAACATCTGCTGTGCCCTCAACAACGCAGTTACTGGGAGAGTCCACCTGACAACGGACACGTGGACAAGTGCTTTTGGTCAGGGACGGTACATCTCCCTAACGGCACACTGGGTAAACATAGTGGAAGCCGGGACCCAGTCGGACCTTGGGACGGAACACATCCTCCCCACACTGAGGATTGCGGGCCCTATGTCAGTCAGAGTTGCCCCCACATTGTACAGCTCCTGCGCATCATCCTCCTCCTCCTCCTCATGTTCAGCCTCCATCTCAGATATCACCACATCAGTTACAAGCTGGAAGCACTTCAGTTCTGCCTCAGCCAAGTGGCAACAGGCTGTGCTGAAACTCATAAGCTTAGATGATGAACCTCACACTGCTTGTGAGTTGTTGACAGCTGTGAAATAGCAGGCAGATCTGTGGTTGAGACCGCTGAACCTACATCCAGGCATGGTCGTGTGTGACAATGGCCGTAATCTGGTGTCGGCTCTGAGGCGAGGCGAGATCACACACGTACCATGCCTATCTCATGTGCTTAACCTCGCGGTTCATCGGTTTCTTAAATCGTACCCCGAGTTGCCAGATCTGCTCGTCAAAGTATGCCGCCTGTCAGCTCATTTTCAGAAGTCAGCTACAGCTTCCGCCGCCCTTCCTGTGTTGCAGCAGCATTTGCAGCTTCCGGCACACCGACTGGTGTGTGATGTCCCCACACGTTGGAACTCTACCCTCCACATGTTGCAAAGGATTTGTGAGCAGAAGAGAGCAGTTGTGGAGTACCAGCTGCAACAAGGCCATCGATATTCAGGTCAGACTCCACACATAAGACCTCAGGAGTGGACCTGGATGTCTGACATATGTACCATCCTGACAAACTTTGAGGAGTCCACCAAGATGGTGAGTGGCGATGACACCATCTTTAGCATCAGCATCCCACTTGTCTGTCTTTTGCAACGCTCTCTGGAGACAATTAAAGAGGAGGCATTGCAGCCAGAGTATGATAAGATGGATCAAGAAGACGTAGCGGGCGATTACACACAGCCCAGCCTCATCTCATCCCAACGTGCATTGGGGGACAAAGAGGGAGAGGAGGAGGAGGAGGAGGAAGAATAGGAGCTGGTATCATGCGCTGTAGATGGTAGTACCTGTACAACTGTCATACCGTCGGTTCAGCATGGGTGGCCTGAGGACAGGGGGAAGGAGGAGGAGGAGAGCATGGTCAGTCGTCATCTTGGTGAGGACACAGAAGTCTTGCCCGTTACCAGTCTGGTATGCATGGCAGACTTTATGTTACGCTGCCTCAACCGTGACCCTCGCGTTGTCAAAATATTGGGTAACAGTCATTACTGGTTGGTGACACTTTTAGACCCCCGCTACAAGGAGAACTTTCATTCTCTTATTCCTGAGGTGGAGAGGTCTACAAAAATGGGGCAGTACCAGAAGGCCCTTGCTGCAGAACTGTTAAAAAAATTCCCATCTGAACACGATAGCGGCAGAGGTCACAGTTCGTTGCCCAACCAAGGCGTACAGGCAAGAGAGACACAACTTGAATCCAGCAAAGGCAGGGGAACACTGTCAACATTCTGGGACAGTTTTATCAGACCCCCCCTTCGGACAGACCCTGAGGCGTGGGGAACCCTCACAAGGAGAGGAAAGTTTCAAAGGATGGTGAGGGAGTACCTTGCCGACCGTACCAGCGTCCTCCGTGATTCCTCTGTGCCTTTTAATTATTGGATATCCAAGCTGAACACTAGGAATGAACTTGCTTTGTACACCTTGAAGGTCCTGGCCTGCCCTGCCGCTAGCGTGTTATCGGAGTGTGTTTTTAGTGCCGCTGGGGGAATTATAACTGATCAGCGCACTCGCCTGTCAACTGACAATGCTGTCAAGCTGACCCTTATCCAAATGAACAAGGGCTGGATTGGGCCAGACTTCTCATCACCACCAAATAACAGCAGAGTAACATAAAGTCAAATCCACTGTGTTATTTCGGGAGGTGTATTCCCATGCACCACTTCACCCCCACACATGGGTATGTGCTTCCTCATTTCAGCTGTTTTATGCTCTTCTCCTTATCCTCAGCCTCCACCACCACTATATCACCAGGGTGACCGTGGTCCGTGTTGCCAGCATTGCAAGTTGCTCCGTCATAATTTTTGGCAGCTTTTGCTTGGAAGGCATAGGCAAAGACTATGGGAGACCCACTCCTCAATAATGGGAATAATGTTTTTAATATGCTGTACTGCATGGCTCTTGTAAGGGGCATTAAAACCATCTTATTAAGCTACTATGACCTCCACGTCTCTTCCAAGGGACATTAAAACCGTCTTGTTAAACCACTGTGAACACCACGTCTCTTCCAAGGGACATTAAAATCGTCTTGTTAACCTACTGTGACCTCCACGTCTCTCCCAAGGGGCATTAAAACCGTCTTCTTAAACCACTCTGACCCCCACGTCTCTTCCAAGGGGCATTAAAATCATTTTGTTAAGCTACTGTTACCTCCACGTCTCTTCCAAGGGACATTAAAACTGTCTTTTAAAGCTACTGTGACCTCCACGTCTCTTCCACGGGGCATTAAAAACGTCTTGTTAAACCACTCTGACCTGCACGTCTCTTCCAAGTGGCATTAAGACCGTCTTGTTAAGCTACTGTGACCTCCACGTCTCTTCCAAGGGGCATTAAAACCATCTTGTTAGACCACTCTGGCCTCAAAGTCCCTTCCAAGGGGCATTAAAACTGTCTTGTTAAACCACTCTGAACTCCACGTCTTTTCCAATGGGCATTAAAACCGTCTTGTTAAACCACTCTGACCTCCACGTCTCTTCCAAGGGGCATTAAAACCGTCTTATTAAGCTACTGTGACCTCCATGTCTCTTCCAAGGGGCATTAGAACAGTCTTGTAAAGCTACTGTGACCTCCACGTCTCTTCCACGGGGCATTAAAAATGTCTTGTTAAATCACTCTGACCTCCACGTCTCTTCCAAGGGGCATTAAAACTGTCTTTTTAAGCTACTGTGACCTCCACATCTCTTCCAAGGGGCATTAAAACCGTCTTGTTAAACCACTCTGACCTCCAAGACCCTTCCAAGGGGCATTAAAACTGTCTTGTTAAACCACTCTGAACTCCACTTCTCTTCCAAGGGGCATTAAAACCATCTTGTTAAACCACTCTGAACTCCACGTCTCTTCCAAGGGGCATTAAAACTGTCTTGTTAAGCTACTGTGACCTCCATGTCTCTTCCAAGGGGCATTAAAACCATCTTGTTAAACCTATCTGACCTCTACGTCTCTTCCAAGGGGCATTAAAACCGTCTTGTTAAGCTACTGTGACTTCCACGTCTTCTCCAAGGGGCATTAAAACCGTCTTGTTAAACCACTCTGAACTCCACGTCTCTTCCAAGGGGCATTAAAACTATCTTGTTAAGCTACTGTGACCTCCACGTCTCTCCCAAGGGGCATTAAAACCATCTTGTTAAACCACTCTGAACTCCACGTCTCTTCCAAGGGGCATTAAAACTGTCTTGTTAAACCACTCTGAACTCCACATCTCTTCCAAGGGGCATTAAAACCATCTTGTTAAACCACTCTGAACTCCACGTCTCTTCCAAGGGGCATTAAAACCATCTTGTTAAACCACTCTGACCTCCACGTCTCTTCCAAGGGGCATTAAAACCGTCTTGTTAAACCACTCTGAACTCCACGTCTCTTCCAAGGGGCATTAAAACCATCTTGTTAGACCACTCTGAACTCCACATCTCTTCCAAGGGGCATTAAAACCGTCTTGTTAAACCACTCTGAACTCCACAGCTTTTCCAAGTGGCATTGAAATGTTGTTTTTAATTACCTCTAACCTCCACGATTCTTCCAATGGGCATAGCATTTCCTCCTAATTTTAGTCAGCTTTTGCTTTTCAATGCATAGGTGAACACTAAGAGAGACCCAAACCCATATAATGGGTAGAAGGTTTTTAGTACGCTGTAATCCACGTCTGTTTCAAGGGGCATTGCAGTTCCTCATAATTTTTGGAAAGCCTTCCATTCACTGCTTTGGCCAACAGTGTACAGGAGACCTAGTTGCTATAAATGGAAAAAATGGTTTAGTTAAGGCCCTCTGACCTCCGTGTCACTTCCAAGGGGCATTGGAGTGCCTCTAAATTTTTGGTAGGCATTGCACTCACTGTATGCCCTATAACTGTGTAGCTGAACCGCTACTTTTGGTACAGAAACATATCCTACAAGACATGTGTGGTTGACTGGCCTGATATTGATGTGAATGGTCCCTGTTCCTCCTGCTCTTTCTCCTTTGCCACCACCTCATCCATCATTCATCACCTGAAGCTTTGTTTTAATGGGAGTCATAGAACTGGGATAGTAGCAGAAAACGTCCAGCAATCCTCGGAGGAGGTAGGATATGCGCCAAAACGCTGACCACCTCAGGCCTAGCCGCTACTACATACATGCGCTTGCACGCCAGGGAACAGAAAGCTAAGGAGATGGATGGCCTCATGATTATGAATAATTTACTTCTTGTGTAGGAGGCCGACCACTGCTGCTGTCTACCTTCTGAACTTTGTGTTGAAGCCTGATTGACCCAGGACCCACAATCCTCTATGTCTGGAGGACGTGTTGCATCCCAGTGTCCAACTGTGTCCCGGCTTCCACAATATTAACCCAGTGTGAAGGCATCAGTGAGATGGACCATCCCTGGCCACATTCACTTGTCCACGTGTTTGTGGTTAGGCTGTCCTTCCCACTAAATGCACTGGGGAGGGCACAGGTAATGTTTTGGTATGCGCTCTTGTGTATAAGGCGCACCGGTACAAATAGGGGTGGCTGGGTACCGTTTATGGAGACCCGGCCGCCCCCAAGCGGCTGGGGACCATGTGTGGGCACCCAGCCGCGGGGCGGCTTGGGACCGAGTATGGATACCAGGCCGCCGACGCAGCCATGACGTGATGGCCAGATTCCGCCTCCACATGCCTAAAAGGCCCAATTTCATGTGCAAGCAAGCAATATGGTATTGCAGCCTGGGGGATGGTGGGTGGCAGGCTGCATACTTGTGCTTGCATTGCAAGGAATGGGGGAGGTACAATTGAACACTGCCATGGGACAAGGACTTGCACGGGGATAGTTTCAAGTCTGCATCTTCTGATGCGGCAAGGATCACTTCTGATGGGCACACTTTTAGGCAGTGACCTGGGTGTCAGAGATGCTTCCACGGGTCTTCCCCATGCTGTTCCCATGTCTTTTCAGCACTGTATGCATGTGTCACACAGCACATGGTCAGATAAGGTTGTAAAATGCTAAAATGACATTTCCCTGTGAATGCGTTTGTCATGGTTGAAAGCAATACAAAAGTGCAAAAACGCATAAAAAATGCTACTTGTGAACGTAGCCCAAGGTGTGGAGGAGTATTTTTGTTTTTGATTTTTTATTTTACCTTATACACAAGTCTTTACCCTGGAAGGGATGTTCCTTAACATATTTCACAGGAAAGCAGTTTCAGTTTAGTTTTTGAACGTTTTATTGTGAGCCCGTAAAAGTGGCTTAATACCTCTGACCACGTTGTTGACAGCAGTGACCTGGGGGTCAGAACTGCTTCCTGGGGCGATCCCCATGCTGTCCCCATGTCATTTGAGCACTGTCACTATCGTTTTGGGCACTTTTTAGGTGTTCTACAGACTGCCGGTGTTAGAACCCTCCTGTTAGTTTTTGCTATCTTGTGTTTTGCGGTCACGTGACCAGCTGCCTATATATTCCAGCTCCGCCCTTCTGGCTTTGCTGAACTTCAGTGTTGTTTTGACTGTCTCTCTAGCCAGGTGCTTCGGTGCCTATCATTGTCAGTTCTTGGTCCTATGGGACCTTTAGTACTTTTTGTCAGTTTGTCCTTTTTGCTCTGCAACAACTTCTGTTTAGGAGGGGTCTCATTTTTGTCCCAGTCCTTAGTTCTTTTAGGGACCCCTCCCTTTATTCTATAGGTCTCCGTCAGACTAGCCGAGGATGAAGGCGGGTCTGTTCACAAGGAACAGGCAGCCCACTGCATTGTAGGGATTCAGCTTAGTCTTACTGTAGAGACAGCTTTCCCTTATCTTTCCTTAGTTTATGTTGCAGATTATAACAGCCGGGGGTGCCGCCGCAAAAATGCTCGGGTCTCCCATAGACAAACATTGGGCTCATTGCTCGGGTCGAGCACCCGAATATCACGGTGAGCTCGGCCCGAGCTTCGAGCACCCGAGCATTTTAGTGCACGCTCAACACTATTGGGGAGTGATTTTTTTCAAATAAAGGACTTTTGTGTGTGTGTTGATTTCTTAAGACTACTGGATTAGTAATGGGGGTAATAGATGCCTGTCTATTAATAACCCATGGGCTTGATGTCAGTGCCAGTTGCTGATATCAACCCCGCAATCCCATGAAGAGCCGAGGCTAAGTTCTAGAATTGGTGCATCTAATGGAGGTGCCATTTCTGGAGCAGCTGAGGGCTGGTCTTATTAGGCTGGGAAGGGGTCAATATCCATGGCCTT
This sequence comes from Phyllobates terribilis, assembly GCF_046119375.1. Classification (NCBI taxonomy): domain Eukaryota; kingdom Metazoa; phylum Chordata; class Amphibia; order Anura; family Dendrobatidae; genus Phyllobates; species Phyllobates terribilis. Next base: position 478,323,962 of record NW_027362765.1, on the reverse strand, counting down.
TCCCAGCCTATTAATATCAGCCTCCAAGAGTCCCCTTATTTTTTTCTAGGGTCCTGTGTCAAGTTTGGGTCAAGTTCTGGTACTCGAACCGAACGTTGAACCCAAGTTCGGCCAAACCCGAACTACCTCGTGTACGCTCACCCCTACTCACTAAGCCTCACGCAACATCATATCAGCCTTGGACATCATGACATGACGTAAAGCTTAGGAAGTCAGCATCATTTGCTTTGAATCAATTCACTCACTAATCTGTAGACTTCAAAGCTCAGCTCCATTTTTAGACCGTCATGTAATGCATTAATATAAGCTTACAATTATTTAAGCTGCATAACTTTCAAGTTTTTAGTCTTCAAGAGTTTTCTGGTCTTAGTTGTTTCTCATTCACATCCAAGGTTGTATCACATAGAAAGGGTTCAAGTACAATTTGCATTTTAAAAGAATCATTACACAGGGAGTGTTTGTCAATATTTTTGACCTTTTTGCATGCTTCTCCAACAGATAACCGCCATAATTTAAATTCAGCATCAATATAAATACTTTGGAACAAGTAGTACAAAATAATCAAAAAACATATTGTCATTATTTGCTATAGTTTGCTATGCAGAATATAATTCCATTTTTTTTAATTCATTGGATTTGATGGAAACTCTGCAGTGTACATGTTTGACTTTGCAGAATTATTCACCTCTCTTGTCTGGTAATGCTACCTTTGTCTCTACATTTACTTCCAGATTCGGAGATACGAGAGGAGTCATAGAAAAGATCAAAACACTGCTGCGACTTACCTTAGAGTCAATGTAATGAGTCATCAACACTTTAACTTAAAGTCGATGTGTGTAAGTCCCTTCACAGACTGAACTCTCTGACATCTTGTTAGTGCCTAATGAATAGAAAGACCCAGTCGAAAAAGCTTGCAAATATACACTCACTGTTATCTCATCTGGGAATGCCCCAAGGATCATTGTCAGAAATACAGCTGTAATGTCCAATATGATCCAGAGTGGATATACCTGCTGCTAATTTGGTGATATTTAGCCCTTGAAGAATGTGGTGTGAACCTGGTGCCTGAAAACCATCATGTATCATTAGGATAATAAGTGTCTCCTCAAACCTCCCTAAGGCAATGTCAGTCCTAAGAAAATCCTATGGTCAAAATTCCAAAACAGAGGTAGGAAACAACATATTAAATACAAATTTTGCTTGTAGAATGGCATGATGGTTAATAAAATGACAATGAGAAAAGAAAAATGGTTTTCAGTAAAGCTGGTGAGTCAAATTCAATACTATTTTCATACTTTTTTTCTTGGTTGCTTAAAATAAACTTTCCGACTAATTTATAAAAAAGGTAAAAATGAACGTCAGCCTCCTGGTAGTGCTAAAATTAGCAGCAAATACACATGATTAATTATAACTTATTTGCTTACTGTTGTCCCCACACACAATACATTACTTTCTGCTGAATGATAGCGAAACACAGGAGTGCACTGCTTTATCAGGCTCTCCTGTGTTCTCTATTGAGATAGCGGTTGGCAGACTCCTCTGGCAGAGGCTTATGTCCTGGAAAACATAAGGATCACTGATTCAAAATCAGACTTTCTGGATCTGATGTTGGCAGGTTCAGCTGACAATATTCCAATGTGTATAGGGGCCTTACAGGAACGTAACCATAGATGAGTGGATTTTTTTACATTCAAATTTGCCAACTTCCCTAAATTTTCCATAAAAATTAGATTTGTGATGAAAAAAATTTGCGTCAATCTCAGTGCTGGAAATCTTGAAATTCCTTGGTAAATATATGTGGGGAGAGAGAATAAACCCTGCTGAAAATAAGAGCTTACAAAATACATTTGAGAGAGAGGATACACTGACCATAAGAGCTTAAACTCTACAGGATAGAGATAGTGAGGACACTGCTGGCCATAAGAGCTTACACACCACAGAAAAGAGATAGAGGACCTCGCTGAATAAAAGAGCTTAAACTCTACAGGAGAGATTGGGAGGACCCCGCTGATCATAAGAGCTAACACTTTACAGGAGACAGAGAGGACCTTGCTGAACATAAGAGCTTACACTTTGCAGGCGAGATAGAGAGTATCTTACTGACCATAACAGCTTACACTCTTCAACAGAGAATGACTCTGGAGATGCAGAACGAATCTGTGGCACAAACTATTTTCTGCTGGGAACGACTAATGTGTGATGGTCACGTACTGACCACCACTGTACAAGGTGTGATAATTCATAAGATGTCATAGCTGCAGGACATTATGGGGAGGTCCACGTGATAATACAAAATTACATTAGACTGCTCTGTGAATCTTCAGCATTGTGAGAAATGGTGCTGGGCATAAAAATCAATGTACCCAACGATTTGTTTGGTGATTGCGGCTTTGTTTTGATGGGATGATAATTGAGAACTAGTGTTCTTAGTAAAAACACATTCATTCTTGATTATCGTCTTGTCTTAGGCCAATGGAGAGCTCTTGTATGTTTATGTTTTCTTGTGATTTTCCTATGTAACCATCACATTAGCTTTATTATCCCTAACATGTCATTCCAGCTACAGCAAAGCACCAAGATCTGCTTAATTCCATGCACATTAGATAAAGTGTTCTTAAATAGTTACATTTTGCTAAATAAAAAAGCAGGAAGGTGGTAGATGCTTGGAACAATCTTCCTACGGAGTTACAGAAATATAATCATGGTTTGGAGAAACATATGTTACATCTATCGTTGAGGATTAGCCATGTGAAAAGAATGAGGTTAGTTGAACCAGTTGGAATTATCTGCCATTATCTTTCCACTATATGTTTCCTAAATTGTTACAAAATGGTAAAGGAGTGAAAACTTCAAACTTTATGCAAAGTATTTCAACTTTAATCAAAGACTAAAACTAACAATCTTCCTTTTGTTGCATGCGGTATCATTTAGATGCCGGCGCAACCACCAAGTTTTCCCAGGCAAAGCCGCTTTAAGAAAGTGCCAGTCATTTTCCAGAGGTGGCTTCACCTGTGGCTATGAAGTTGCTCTTGCAGTGGAGCCACCACCATTGGCTTTCACTCTATACTGTTAAGAATAATAACAAGAATGAGAATGTAACTTCTTTTAACCCTTTCAAGGTTTCCGAACCCTGAAGTGGTTAAAAAAAGTGATGCAAAATGGAGCATGTGCACATCAAAGTTGTTTTGACATTGCTGTGCACTATATTACTTTTATGTGCACTATGTTCATTTTATTGGATGCTTTTGCTATGCTCAGGTGGATTCTGCATGGAAGATGCCATGTGCATATACCTTTACTGCATAAAATAATTCAGATCTCTCCTATAGCATGCTAATAAAAGGACATGCTGCTACAATAAACTATATTTCACCCTTGAAAGAAGCACTAGTGAAATACTCATTGGGTCGCAGAAAGCTTGCTAGGTTGGTACTAAAATTAAAATAGTGTAAGTACTTGTCCTTTTGTTGTTTGCTACTTTGCAGATTTTATACCCAAGATTTATGTCTATAGCTAATGTGCAATCATTATATATAACTCATATATTGGATTAACATTTCTGTGTCATTCATATTGTGTTATATACAACCCAACCCATGGCTTTCTGTTTTTTGTCTTTCGGTTTCTCCACCTATATATGTGGGTTTTTTTTAAAAAAAAATTCTTGATGGTACATTCAATTTAAATCTACTTTTCAATCTAAAAAGTCTTAATTATCAAAGTAAAAAAAAAAAAAAAAAAAAAACATGACACAGTGATTGCGCTACATGTGAGATGTTTACTAGAGCATGGAGTAGTCTTTACAAAGATCTGCAATCTCTCCATCTGTTCACAGTCAGGGATTAAATTAAATCCCATTGAGCCTCTATAGTCTGAAACCTAGGGAACAGTAGTAATTGGTTGTTAAGATAATTGAGAGAATTGTCACTTGACTTTTACTAGAAGTATTTTATAAAACTATTAAATCCGCAAGAAAAGATTATATAGACGGATAGATAGATAGATAGAAACAACTGTGCGTCATTTTCAATGGAAAACTTTTTCTAACATTTATTTTAACTTTTCTAAACTTTTCGTAACTTCACAAGAAGACAATCAATTTATCTTTGATTTTTTGAACATTTTTACATGTATTTTTTATGCAACCATGGTAACCCTTTCCTCTCCCCTTTGTCAATTTTCAAAGATTTTGGGCCTATTTTTTTGCTATATTCCTGGAAAATACTCATTGAAAATAAAAGTGATTTTACTACTAACGATACTTAATATACTTTATGTTTGTGCAATAAAATAAAAGACAACTGTGTATTATCTATAGACATATATAATATAAAATATAACTTTTAGAAGTAAAGATTTTTTTTTTTTAGAAATTGTATTGCATTCTACTGTATATTTCTAGTTAAATACTCAGGCTAAGCTGACACAGACGGTGCCTAGTCATTATACACACATCTAGAAGCTGTAAAGGAAGGCACTACGGCAATCAAATACATTATTAATATATCCAACAGGACCTATAAGTGAACTTGACAAGGACATAACATACTTTTTCTAGATCAAGGACATAGTGTGCCTAAGCTATTATTACATTATTAGCAACATTCTTGGATTCACTTATAGGATTAAATCATTGTGACTACATATAAAACAATAATGGACTTCTAGGGCAATGACGGTTCAAAAGTGGAAAGAATCTGGCAACATAATAAGTAGGAAACACATGTGCCTTTGTCTCCCTTCTTATTTAATTAACTCACAATGTAGAGAGCTTGTTACATACTTTCAATTCTTGTTCTAGATCACTTAGTGTTATGTTGTTTTTTGCATCATTTATATTCATTTATAGATTGTTGAAATTAATATTTGGGATTTTTTTTTTCCAAGATTTTTGCACATGGCATGGATATCAAAGGCAAAAGCTCCTGCAATAATTATCATAGATGGCTGGGAAGAAACAATTTCTTATTCTAATTATACAACGAGATCAGCTTAATCCTCTAATTCTTCCACTTGGCAAGTTTAGTAGAATGCCACTTTATACTATATACATGAAATAACAACACAGAAAATAAATCCGTATGACGGAGAATACAATAGCTCATATTCTTAGATGAAGCTTCAAAACAGGTAGTATCATTACAAATGCCAGTGGCCTATGAATTATTTTAATTCACAAATGCTACAGCTTAGATCAAAGTATTCAGAAGATTCTAAAAAATATATTAACATTCCTTGGAAGACGCATAATTTTATTGATCTAACCTGAATAAATTTCCCTGAAGACCCATCGACATTTCTCTTGAAGTGTCACTTTTGGGAAGATCGCTGTGCATACTTCATCTTGAGTAATCAGGGGTAAAATTTTGGCTACCCATCAGGTCTGCACAATGCAGGGAAGCTTGGACAACAAATTGCCTTTCTCGTTTCTCTCTACAACCAAATCCCAAAGAAGATTATAGATGTAGAAGCCAGACTGAGTCCTAAAGCCCACACGCTGGCAGACATTCAGATTCAGTATCATTGTACTTTCTAAATTATAAACTGGAACAGTAGTTAACTAAAGTACGTATGAATATGACTGGAAAATGGATGATGGTGATTTACAAGAACAGTTTTATTGATTTTTTGTGGATTTGTATGAAAATGTTGTTATTTTTTATTTTTTTGCTGACTGCAAATGTTTGAATTCTTACTACATAGGAAATAGTCACACCGACCTGCTTTATTATCGATGAAGAAAGTACAGAGGATATATTGAACATTGATCACGCTGTATGGATAGACAGCTATTTATAGTATTGTAATATAATGTCAAGCAAGCTTGATGCCCAGAGAAATAAAATAAGCTTTTTTTTAAAAAAAAACAAAAAAAAAACCGATTGGATAATTGGATAATATATAATAGAAAACTCTTTTGGGGACATTGAAAAAGAAATCTGCACCAGTTTTCTGGCATTAAAGAAGCACTCCTCCCATCAAAATGTGTATCTTAATATATTCCAATCATCATATTATATGGCACTGCTTACTTACAGTGGGTACGGAAAGTATTCAGACCCCTTTAAATTTTTCACTCTTTGTTTCATTGCAGCCATTTGGTAAATTCTAAAAAGTTCATTTTTTCTCATTAAAGTACACTCTGCACCCCATCTTGACTAAGCAAAAACAGAAACGTAGAAATTTTTGCAAATTTATTAAAAAACAAAAACTGAAATATCACATGGTCATAAGTATACAGACCATTTGCTCAGTATTGAGTAGAAGCACTCTTTTGAGCTAGTACAGCCATGAGTCTTCTTGGGAATGATGCACCAAGTTTTTCACACCTGGATTTGGGGATCCTCTGCCATTCTTCCTTGCAGATCCTTTCCAGTTCCGTCAGGTTGGATAGGGAACGGTGGTGGACAGCCATTTTCAGGTCTCTCCAGAGATGCTCAATTTGGGTTTAGGTCAGTGCTCTGGCTGGGCCAGTCAAGAAAGGTCACAGAGTTGTTCTGAAGCCACTCCTTTGTTATTTTAGGTGTGTGCTTACGGTCATTGTCTTGTTGGAAGGTGAACCTTCAGCCAATTCTGAGGTCCAGAGCACTCTGGAAGTGGTTTTCATCCAGGATATTTCTGTACTTGGCCGCATTCATGTTTCCTTCAATTGCAACCAGTCGTCCTGTCCCTGCAGCTGAAAAACACGCCCATAGCATGATGCTGCCACCACCATGTTTCACTCTTGGAATTGTATTGGGCAGGTGATGAGCAGTGCCTGGTTTTCTCTACACATACCACTTAGAATTATCAACAAAAAGTTCTATATTCATCTTATCAGACCAGAGAATCTTATTTCTCATAGTCTGGGAGTCCTTCATGTGTTTTTGAGCAAACTCTATGCGGGCTCTCATATGTCTTGCACTGAGGAGAGGCTTCCATCAGGCCACTCTGCCATAAAGGCCCGACTGGTGGAGGGCTGTAGTGATAGTTGACTTTGTTGAACTTTCTCCCATCTCCCTACTGCATCTCTGGAGCTCAGCCACAGTCATCTTGGAGTTCTTCTTTACTTCTCTCACCAAGGCTCTTCTCCCACGATTGCTCAGTTTGGCTGTATGGCCAGGTGTAGGAAGACTTCTTGTGTTCCCAAACTTCTTCCATTGAAGGATTATGGAGGCCACTGTGCTCTTAGGAACCTTGAGTAATGCAGAAATTCTTTTATAACCTTGGCCAGATCTGTGCCTTGCCACAATTCTGCTCCTTGGGCAGTTCCTTTGAGCTCATGATTCTCATTTGGTCTGACATGCATTGTGAGCTGTGAGGTCTTATATAGACAGGTGTGTGCCTTTCCAAATCAAGTCCTATCAGTTTAATTAAACAGAGCTGGACTCCAATGAAGAAGTAGAACCATCTCAGGGAGTATCACAAGGAAATGGACAGCATGTGACTGAAATATGAGTGTCTGAGCAAAGGGTCTGAATATTTATGACCATGTGATATTTAAGTTTTTCTTTTTTAATAAATTTGCAAAAATTTCTACATTTCTGTTTTTGTTCAGTCAAGATGGGGTGCAGAGTGTACTTTAATGAGAAAAAAAATGAACTTTTTAGAATTTACCAAATGGCTGAAATGAAACAAAGAGTGAAAAATTTAAAGGGGTCTGAATACTTTCCGTACCCACTGTACAATTGATCATTTCAGTCTTCTACTCAGTTAATTCTTCTCTTTTCCATTAGTTCTATGACATCATGTGATTTAAAACTGACTGGCTGAATTCTTTTAAGCTCCATGTAGAAACAGGAAGTCTATTTTTCCTGTATGAGTCATGAGTCACTACAAAAGTCCCTGGCAGGGGGGAGGAGGGAGCTGTTTGGTCAGGCGTTGAAGAGGGGAATAATAAGTAGAGATGAGCGGTGTTCAACTAGAACTGTTCGCCAATCTCAAATTCGAGCTGTTTTGGGCGGTGTTCGAGCCGTTCGGCGAACTCAAACAATTTGAAAAAAATTCGGCTGTTCGAGGTTATGTTCGATAACTGTTCGTGCACCAAAATCATAACTGGATTATTTCTCAGTAATGCTGAAAATTAATGTTAATACGCAGTTTGAGTGTACAGCGGGGTGGGGGAAGGGCAGGGGATGGATCTCTGCAGAAATCACGAAGATCTCCATTTTTTTTTCTCTTTCCCGCATTTACAGTGGGGAGGTGCAATCTGTCAGCCTATCAGCAGCGCACACACGGAGCAAACTGCTTTTTTTCACACAAGCAAGGGCATGTGTCATTGACATTGTATGTCACATGTCCTTGCCCTATAAGACCCAGCCATTTTCCCCGTCGCCACCATTTTCTCACTGCTGCAGCTGCGTGTTAGATGGCACCGCTGTTGCTGTGTGCGCTATACTTTGTTAATTTCAAGCCAATTTTCGCACAAATCAATAGATAGCTTGGGAGTAGGGAATAGTTGTGATTGCAGTCCTTTTAAGGACTAGGTTACATCATTTCCTACGACTTTTATCAGGCAGGGTTGTGCTCTTAAATAGAAAGGTTGGGAGTAAAGACTAATTGTAATTGCAGTCCTTTTCAGGGCTTGGTTACATCAGTTCCTATCACTTTTATCAGGCAGGTCTGTGCTCTTAAATAGATAGGTTGGGAGTAAAGACTAATTGTAATTGCAGTCCTTTTCAGGGCTAGGTTACATCAGTTCCTATCACTTTTTGCCAGGCAGGTCTGTGCCAGTGCTGTGCAAGTTTTTTTCACAGCATTTGGCTAAATCTAGCAAAGAAAATCCTTTTTGTCCTCTTGCAGTGTGTGTTAGTCAGTGGAGAAGCCTATCTGTGTTACAAGCTAGACCACCTGTGTATAGAATACAATTTTTTTTACTGCACCTAGTGAAGTAAAACCTTTTTGGGCATAGCATCATTCTATTAGTCCATCTAAACTAACCTCCACCAGGTTGCAAATTCAATATAATTTTTTTCTGCATCTAGCTCTGAAAAAATATTTCGGCTTGTAGCAGTGTGTGGAACTTGTTCTATTAGTCAATCTATACTAACCTCCACCCGGTTGCAAATTCAATATAATTTTTATCTGAATCTAGCTCTGAAAAAATATTTCAGCTTGTAGCATTGTGTGGGACTTGTTCTATTAGTCCATCTATACTAACCTCCACCAGGTTGCAAATTCAATATAATTTTTTTCTGCATTTAGCTCTGAAATTTTTTTTCGGCTTGTAGCAGTGTGTGGGACTTGTTCTATTAGTCCATCTATACTAACCTCCACCAGGTTGCAAATTCAATATAATTTTTATCTGCATCTAGCTCTGAAAAAATATTTCGGCTTGTAGCAGTGTGTGGGACTTGTTCTATTAGTCCATCTATACTAACCTCCACCAGGTTGTAAATTCAATATAATATTTATCTGCATCTAGCTCTGAAAAAATATTTCGACTTGTAGCACTGTGTGGGACTTGTTCTATTAGTCCACCTATACTAACCTCCACCCGGTTGCAAATTCAATATAATTTTTATCTGCATCTAGCTCTGAAAAAATATTTCGGCTTGTAGCAGTGTGTGGAACTTGTTCTATTAGTCCATCGATACTAACCTCCACCAGGTTGCAAATTCAATATAATTTTTATCTGCATCTAGCTCTGAAAAAATATTTCGGCTTGTAGCACTGTGTGGGACTTGTTCTATTAGTCCATCTATACTAACCTCCACCAGGTTGCAAATTCAATATAATTTTTATCTGCATCTAGCTCTGAAAAAATATTTCGGCTTGTAGCAGTGTGTGGGACTTGTTCTATTAGTCCATCTATACTAACCTCCACCAGGTTGGAAATTCAATTTAATTTTTTTCTGCATCTAGCTCTGAAAAAATGTTTCGGCTTGTAGCAGTGTGTGTGACTTGTTCTATTAGTCCATCTATACTAACCTCCACCATGTTGCAAATTCAATATAATTTTTTTCTGCATCTAGCTCTGAAAAAATATTTTGGCTTGTAGCTGTGTGTGGGACTTGTTCTATTAGTCCATCTATACTAACCTCCACCAGGTTGCAAATTCAATATAATTTTTTCTGCATCTAGCTCGGAAAAAATATTTTGGCTTGTAGCAGTGTGTGGGACTTGTTCTATTAGTCCATCTATACTAACCTCCACCAGGTTGCAAATTCAATATAATTTTTATCTGCTTCTAGTACTGAAAAAATATTTCGGCTTGTAGCAGTGTGTGGGACTTGTTCTATTAGTCCATTGATACTAACCTCCACCAGGTTGCAAATTCAATATAATTTTTATCTGCATCTAGCTCTGAAAAAATATTTCGGCTTGTAGCAGTGTGTGGGACTTGTTCTATTAGTCCATCTATACTAACCTCCACCACGTTGGAAATTTAATTTAATTTTTTTCTGCATCTAGCTCTGAAAAAATATTTCGGCTTGTAGCAGTGTGTGGGACTTGTTCTATTAGTCCATCTATACTAACCTCCACCAGGTTGCAAATTCAATATAATTTTTTTCTGCATCTAGCTCTGAAAAAATATTTCGGCTTGTAGCTGTGTGTGGGACTTGTTCTATTAGTCCATCTATACTAACCTCCACCAGGTTGCAAATTCAATATAATTTTTTTCTGCATCTAGCTCGGAAAAAATATTTTTCGGCTTGTAGTAGTGTGTGGGACTTGTTCTATTAGTCCATCTATACTAACCTCCACCAGGTTGCAAATTCAATATAATTTTTATCTGCATCTAACCCAGCCAATACTTATGGGCTAATACCACAGTTTGGCCACTCAGCTCTGCTCGGTTCCCATCCATTGTTTTTTGTGCAAACAACTCCAGAGTTGTGAATTAGTTAACCACCAAAATTGAGTGGAAAAAGGCCTGCTGCTGGTGGAAAGGGGAATAGGCGTGTTGGGAAGGGAAAAAAAGGTGGTGTCCGTGGGGTAGGTGTTAAAGCATCAGTAACATCTGCAGAAGAAAGACCATCTTCCAGCCAAACTAAGATGTCTACTTCTTTTAGCGGACAATGTGATAAGATTCCTTTCTTATGGCGACGCCAATCGCTACAAATTCCAGATGAGGCACAAAAACAGCAGGTGATTCAAAGGATATCAAGTGCTCCTTTAAGTGGGCTCTCCTCCACCTCAACTTCAACATCACACATACTCCAGTCCCCAGAGGTGTCACCCCAATCGCACTTGCTTCCTCACAGCTCCCAAGTCTCCAGCTGCCCTTCTAAGTATAGGGTAGAACAGATGGTTGAGTCTGCAGAGCTGTTTACTCATACTATAGCCTGGCAATCAGAGGTTGGCTCCAGAGCTTCTGTGAATCCAGACGAGGAAATGATCTTCACTGATGCCCAGAATCTTTATGAGTCGGATCCAGGACCAGACGCAAAAAGTTCTGACCATAATGTAGACCCTTGTTCCCAAACTGTAACACCTGTTGGTGGAGACAATGAGGAAGACGATGATGACACACAAATACTTGATTGGAGTGACAACTTGAGCTTTTTGTCAGGTTAGGAAGAGGTTGGCTCTGAGGACGACGGGTGTGATAACACACAGGGTGATGTTGACAAGGTTGGAGATCACACTTACTGTCAACCCACAGTCAGCCAAGAGATGAGGTCAGCAGAGGAGGTGGAGGAGGATGCTAGTGACGAAGAGGTCAGGTTGCGCCTTCCTGGACAGAGACGTAGTACTGGAAGCACGTCAACAACTGCATCCTCAAACACAAATCTGCCTCTGACCACAAGTCGTGGTGGCTCTTCAGGTCGCATGGGTGCTAAGCCTTGCATAGCCTGGGCATTTTTTAAGATCGATAAAGATGATCCAACTCGTGTTATCTGTAACATTTGTCAGCAAAAGCTAAGTAGAGGCCAAAAAATGCATAGTTTGAGTACTTCATGCATGAACCGGCACATGGATATGAAGCATAAGTTACAGTGGGAAGCTCACTGTGCTACAATGCGGCCTAGCCGGCCGGGCCAACCACCGTCTGCCACATCTTGTGCATCCGCGGCCTCTTCATCCTCTGTGACTGGGGGGACAGCAGTCACACCTGTTTTGGGACACAGACCTGCCTTCTCTTTACCCGCAACAGGCAACATGATTGGCAGGTCATCATTTTCTTTGGAGCTGGAAACACCAGCTGGTGTTCAGCGCTGTCCGACATCGATAGCACCACCTTTGGATCAAGGCAACCTAACATGTCCGCCTGCATTTTCCTCACAGACCGGCAGTTTGCCGGGGACACCCTTCTCAACACCGTCTAAGCACAACAGCCGGCCCTCGGTCCCTCAGATGTGGACAAGTAAAAGACCATTTCCTCCTAGCCATGAGAAAGCTAAGAGGTTGAATTTCACCATCTGCAAGCTCTTGGCAACAGAAATGCTGCCTTTCCGCCTGGTGGACACAGAGGATTTTCGAGACCTTATGTCCGTCGCATTGCCCCAGTACCAGATGCCCAGTCGGCACTACTTCTCAAAGAAAGGTGTGCCTGCGCTCCACCAGCATGTCGCACACAATATCACCGCTTCTTTGAGAAACTCTGTGTGTGACAGGGTGAATTTCACCACAGACACTTGGACGAGTAGGCATGGACAGGGGCGTTACATGTCGCTGACTGGGCACTGGGTAACTATGGTGAAAGCAGGACAAGGGGTATGCTGTCCAAGTCTTGCCGTCCCCACGAGTTGTGCATCAATCCTCTTTATCTCAAAGTTCCTCCACTGCTTCTGCCTCCTCAACCTCCTCTCGGTCCTCCATCTGCACCCAAAGCCTGTCTGGTCATGCCACAAGCTTTCTAACTGCGCAGAAGGGATCCTGCACACCTCCTTACTATGCTGGCAGCAGGGCTCAACGTCATCAGGCGGTTTTTACTTTGAAATGTCTGGGAAATGTGAGTCACACAGCTGAGGAGTTGTGGTCAGCTCTGGAGAACCAGTTTCATGAATGGTTGTCTCCACTGGACCTGAAACCAGGGAAGGCTATGTGCGACAATGCTGCAAACCTGGGTGCGGCCCTTCGCCGGGGCAATGTCACACACGTGCCTTGTATGGCTCACGTGTTGAACCTGGTTATCCAGCAGATTTCAGCCCACTATCCCGGACTAGATGGCCTTCTGCAGAGGGCATGGTCGCTGTGTGCTCACTTCCGCCGTTCGCATCCCGCAGCTCAGCGACTTACATCTCTACAGAAGTCGTTGGGCCTGCCACTTCACCGGCTAAAATGCGATGTGCCTACCCAGTGGAATTCAACTCTGCACATGTTGCAGCGACTGTGGCAGCACCGACAAGCCCTGGTGCAATACGATGTGACGTATAGCCTGGGCCAACGAGATCCAGAGGTGGGTCAAATCACGCTGGAGGAATGGTCTCAGATCAGGGACCTATGCACCCTTCTGCACAGTTTTGAAATGGCGACGAAGATGTTTAGTGCTGACGATGCCATTATCAGCATGACTATTCCGGTGATTTACATGCTGGAGCACATGTTAAACAGAATTCGGAGTCAGGTGGTGGCACAAGAGGAGGTGGAGGAAGTAGAGGAGAAGGATTTGTATGCGGAAGGGCTAACAACTGCAAGGTCCAGACGGTCGGCAGCACCAAGGCGGCAGGCATGTGAGGATGGGGGAGATGGTTTTACCAGGGCGCATGGTAGCAGCCAAACTAGTGAGGGAAGTGCAGGAGCCCAGGAAGAAGTGGAGGACGAACTGATGGAAGACTCATCAGATGAGGGAGACCTTGATCACATTTCTGTTGTGCGAGGTTGGGGAGAGAGGGCAGAGGAAGGAAGCATGATTGTTACCTCAGCACCAACACAACAGGGTCTTGGTGCTCCTGGATGCGCAACACACATGAGTGCCTTCTTGCTGCACTACCTGCAACATGACCCTCGAATTGTGAGAATTAGAAATAATCCTGACTACTGGGTTGCCACACTGTTAGATCCCCGGTACAAAAGTAAATTTGCAGAAATTATTCCTGCCATAGAAAGAGATGCACGCATGCAGGAGTATCAGCAGAGACTGTTGCAGAATCTTACATGTGCTTTTCCCCAAAACACTAGTAGTGCACGTAGTGAATCTAACAGTTCCAACTTGCCAACCGTGGGACCGTCGAGTGTTCAGCACTCAAACCATAACAGAAACACAGTATCTGCTGGTAACATCAATTTTGCAGAATCATTTCACCACTTTTTTAGCCCATCCTTTGCAAGGCCACAGGAGACAAGAAGTCTTACACATAGTCAACGCCTAGAGACGATGGTACAGGAGTATCTCCAAGTAAACATTGAAGCCATGACTGTGTCACTGGACCCTTGCTCTTTTTGGGCTTCCAATCTGGATAAATGGCCGGAGCTCGCCACTTACACCTTGGAGATCTTGTCATGCCACGCAGCCAGCGTTCTGTCTGAACGTGTGTTCAGCGCTGCTGGTGGTGTGCTGACAGATAAGCGCACGCGGCTCTCCACTGATAATGTAGACAGACTCACGTTCATAAAGATGAACAAATCATGGATCCGAAATGACTTTTTTACCCCTGTGTCATCCTGGGGAGAGTAGAAGCTTGATGATTTGTTAAAATCACCTCACCAACCGTTTTAAGCTTTCAAATTACTAAGCATGTTTATCTGTATCTTGGCTGGAAAATAATTTGGGCCTTGTAGCCGTGTGCAGTACTGATTCTATTAGGCCATCTATACTAAACTCCACCAGATTTAAAATTACTAATCATGTTTATCTGTATCTTGGCTGGAAAATAATTTGGGCCTTGCAGCAGTGTGCAGTACTGATTATATTAGGCCATCTATACTAAACTCCACCAGATTTAAAATTACTAATCATGTTTATGTGTATCTTGGCTGGAAAATAATTTGGGCTTTGTAGCAGTTTGCAATACTGATTCTATTAGGCCATCTATAAGATGCTCCACCAGCTTTCAAATTAATAATAATTTTTAGCTGCATCTAGCTAGAGATGAGCGTTGTTCAACTCGAACTGTTCGCCAATCTCAAATTCGAGCTGTTTTGGGCGGTGTTCGAGCCGTTCGGCGAACACGAACGATTTGAGAAAAATTCGGCTGTTCGAGGTTATGTTCGATAACTGTTCGTGCACCAAAATCATAACTGGATTTTTTCTCAGTAATGATGAAAATTAATGTTAATACGCAGTTTGAGTGTACAGCGGGGTGGGGGGAGGGGCAGGGGATGGATCTCTGCAGGAATAATGAAGATCTCCATTTTTTTTTCTCTTTCCCGCATTTACAGTGGGGAGGTGCAATCTGTCAGCCTATCAGCAGCGCACACACGGAGCGAAGTGCTTTTTTTCACACAAGCAAGGGCATGTGTCATTGGCAGTGTATGTCACATGTCCATGCCCTATAAGACCAAGCCATTTTCCCCGTCGCCACCATTTTCTCACTGCTGCAGCTGCGTGTTAGACGGCACCGCTGTTGCTGTGTGCGCTATACCTTGTTAATTTCAAGCCAATTTTCGCACAAATCTACAGATAGCTTGGGAGTAGGGAATAGTTGTGATTGCAGTCCTTTTAAGGACTAGGTTACAGCATTTCCTACGACTTTTATCAGGCAGGTCTGTGCTCTTAAATAGATAGATTGTGGGAGTAAAGACTAATTGTAATTGCAGTCCTTTTCAGGACTAGGTTACATCAGTTCCTATCAGTTTTTGCCAGGCAGATCTGTGCCAGTGCTGTGCAAGTTTTTTTCACAGCATTTGGCTGAATCTAGCAAAGCTAATCCTTTTTGGCCTATTGCAGAGTTTGTTAGTCAGTGGAGTAGCCTATCTGTGTTGCAAGATATACCACCTGTGCATAGAATACCAATTTTTTTACTGCACCTAGTGAAGTAAAATCTTTTGGGCATAGCATCATTCTATTAGTCCATATATACTGACCTCCATCAGGTTGCAAATTGAATATAATTTTTTTCTGCATATAGCTCTGAAAAAATATTTGGGCTTCTAGCAGTGTGTGGGACTTGTTCTATTAGTCCATCTATACTGACCTCCATCAGGTTGCAAACTGAATATAATTTTTTTCTGCATCTAGCTCTGAAAAAATATTTGGCCTTCTAGCAGTGTGTGGGACTTTCTCTATTAGTCCATCTATACTGACCTCCATCAGGTTGCAAATTAAAAATAATTTTTATCTGCATCTACCTCTGAAAAAATATTTGGGCTTCTAGCTGTCTGTGGGACTTGTTCTATTAGTCCATCTATACTGACCTCCATCAGGTTGCAAACTAAATATAATTTTTTTCTGCATCTAGCTCTGAAAAAATATTTGGCCTTCTAGCAGTGTGTGGGACTTTCTCTATTAGTCCATCTATACTGAACTCCATCAGGTTGCAAATTAAAAATAATATTTATCTGCATCTAGCTCTGAAAAAATATTTGGCCTTCTAGCAGTGTGTGGGACTTTCTCTATTAGTCCATTTATACTGACCTCCATCAGGATGGAAACTGAATATATTTTTTTTCTGCATCTACCTCTGAAAAAATATTTGGGCTTCTAGCTGTGTGTGGGACTTGTTCTATTAGTCCATCTATACTGACCTCCATCAGGTTGCAAACTGAAAATAATTTTTTTCTGCATCTACCTCTGAAAAAATATTTGGGCTTCTAGCTGTGTGTAGGACTTGTTCTATTAGTCCATCTATACTGACCTCCATCAGGTTGCAAACTGAATACAATTTTTTTCTGCATCTACCTCTGAAAAAATATTTGGGCTTCTAGCTGTGTGTGGGACTTGTTCTATTAGTCCATCTATACTGACCTCCATCAGGTTGCAAATTGAATATAATTTTTTTCTGCATCTAACCCAGCCAATAGTTTTGGCCTAATACCACAGTTTGGCCACTCAGCTCTGCTCGGTTCCCATCCATTGTTTTTATGTGCAAATAACTCCAGAGTTGTGAATTAGTTAACCACCAAAATGAGTGGAAAAAGGCCTGCTGCTGGTGGAAAGGGGAATAGGCGTGTTGGGAAGAGGAAAAAAGGTTGTGTCCGTGGGTAGGTGTTAAAGCAACAGTAACATCTGCAGAAGAAAGACCATCTTCCAGCCAATCTAAAATGTCTACTTCTTTTAGCGGACAATGTGATAAGATTCCTTTCTTACAGCCACGCCAATCGCTACAAATTCCAGATGAGGCACAAAAACAGCAGGTGCTTCAATGGATATCAAGTGCTCCTTTAAGTGGGCTCTCCTCCACATCAACTTCAACATCACAAATACTCCAGTCCTCAAAGGTGTCACCCCAATCGCACTTGCTTCCTCACAGCTCCCAATTCTCCAGCTGCCCGTCTGAGTATGAGGTAGAACAGATGGTTGAGTCTGCAGAGCTGTTTACTCATACTATAGCCTGGGAATCAGAGGTCGACTCCAGCGCTTCTGTGAATCCAGACGAGGAAATGATCTGCACTGATGCCCAGAATCTTTATGAGTCGGATCCAGGACCAGACGCAGAAGGTTCTGACCATAATGTAGACCCTCATTCCCAAACTGTAACTCCTGTTGGTGGAGACAATGAGGAAGACGATGATGAGACTCAAATACATGATTGGAGCGACAACTTTAGTTTTTTGTCAGGGCAGGAACAGGTTGGCTCTGAGGATGACAGGTGTGATAACGCACAGGGTGATGATGATGAGGTTGGAGATCCCACTTATTGTCAACCCACAGTCAGCCAAGAGATGAGGTCAGCAGAGGAGGTGGAGGAAGATGCTAGTGACGACGAGGTCAGGTTGCGCCTTCCTGGACAGAGACGTAGTACTGGAAGCACGTCAACAACTGCATCCTCAAACACAACTCTGCCTCTCACCACAAGTCGTGGTGGCTCTTCAGGTCTCATGGGTGCTAAGCCTTGCATATCCTGGGCATTTTTTCAGATCGATAAAGATGACCCAACTCGTGTTATCTGTAACATTTGTCAGCAAAAGCTAAGTAGAGGCCAAAAAATACATAGTTTGAGTACTTCATGCATGAACCGGCACATGGACATGAAGCATAAGTTGCAATGGGAAGCTCAGTGTGCTACAATGCGGCCTAGCCGGCCGGGCCAACCACCGTCTGCCATATCTTGTGCATCCGCGGCCTCTTCATCCTCTGTGACTGGGGGGACAGCAGTCACACGAGTTTTGGGGCGCAGACCTGCCACCTCTTTACCCGCAACAGCCAGCGTGATTGGCAGGTCATCATTTTCTTTGGAGGTGGTAACACCAGCTGGAGTTGAGCGCTGTCCGACATCGATAGCACCACCTTTGGATCAAGGCAACCTAACATGTCCGCCTGCATCTTCCTCACAGACCGGCATTTTTCCGGGGACACCCTTATCAACCCCGTCTAAGCACAATAGCCAGCCCTCGGTCCCTCAGATGTGGACAAGTAAAAGACCATTTCCTCCTAGCCATGAGAAAGCTCAGAGGTTGAATTTCACCATCTGCAAGCTCTTGGCTACAGAAATGCTGCCTTTCCGTCTGGTGGACACAGAGGATTTTTGAGACCTTATGTCCGTCGCAGTGCCCCAGTACCAGATGCCCAGTCGGCACTACTTCTCAAAGAAAGGTGTGCCTGCGCTCCACCAGCATGTCGCACACAACATCACCGCTTCTTTGAGAAACTCTGTGTGTGACAGGGTGCATTTCACCACAGACACTTGGACGAGTAGGCATGGACAGGGGCGTTACATGTCACTGACTGGGCACTGGGTAACTATGGTGACAGCAGGACAAGGGTCTGCTGTCCAAGTCTTGCTGTCCCCACGAGTTGTGCGTCAATCCTCTTTATGTCAAAGTTCCTCCACTGCTTCTGCCTCCTCAACCTCCTCTTGGTCTTCCACCTGCACCCAAAGCCTGTCTGGTCATGCCACAAGCTATGTCACACACGTGCCTTGTATGGCTCATGTTTTGAACCTGGTTGTCCAGCAATTTTTAGCCCACTATCCCAGACTAGATGGCCTTCTGCAGAGGGCACAGTCGCTGTGTGCTCACTTCTGCCGTTCGCATCCCGCAGCTCAGCGACTTACATCTCTACAGAAGTCGTTGGGCCTGCCACTTCACCGGCTAAAATGCGATGTGCCTACACGGTGGAATTCAACTCTGCACATGTTGCAGCGACTGTGGCAGCACCGACAAGCCCTGGTGCAATACGTTCTGACGAATAGCCTGGGCCAACGAGATCCAGAGGTGGGGCAAATCACGCTGGAGGAGTGGTCTCAGATCAGGGACCTATGCACCCTTCTGCACAGTTTTGAAATGGCGAAGAAGATGTTTAGTGCTGACGATGCCATTATCAGCATGACTATTCCGGTGATTTACATGCTGGAGCACATGTTAAACAGAATTCGGAGTCAGGTGGTGGCACAAGAGGAGGTGGAGGAAGTAGAGGAGGAGGAGTTGTATGCGGAAGGGCTAACATCTGCAAGGTCCAGACGTTCAGCAGCACCAAGGCGGCAGGCATGTGAGGGTGGGGGAGATGGTTTTAACAGGGTGCATGGTAGCAGCCAAACTAGTGAGGAAGGTGCAGGAGCCCAGGAAGAAGTGGAGGACGAACTGATGGAAGACTCATCAGATGAGGGAGACCTTGATCACATTTCTGTTGTGCGAGGTTGGGGGGAGAGGACAGAGGAAGGAAGCATGATTGTTACCTCGCCACCAACACAACAGGGACTTGGTGCTCCTGGATGCGCAACACACATGAGTGCCTTCTTGCTGCACTACCTGCAACATGACCCTCGAATTGTGAGAATTAGAAATAATCCTGACTACTGGGTTGCCACACTGTTAGATCCCCGGTACAAAAGTAAATTTGCAGAAATTATTCCTGCCATAGAAAGGGATGCACGCATGCAGGAGTATCAGCAGAGACTGTTGCAGAATCTTACATGTGCTTTTCCACAAAACACCAGTGGTGCACGTAGTGAATCTCACAGTTCCAACTTGCCAACCGTGGGACCGTCAAGTATTCAGCACTCAAACCGTAACAGAAACACAGTATCTGCTGGTAACATCAATTACCACTTTTGTAGCCCATCCTTTGCAAGGCCACAGGAGACAAGAAGTCTGACACATAGTCAACGCCTAGAGACGATGGTACAGGAGTATCTCCAAGTAAACATTGAAGCCATGACTGTGTCACTGGACCCTTGCTCTTTTTGGGCTTCCAATCTGGATAAATGGCCGGAGCTAGCCACTTACGCCTTGGAGATCTTGTCATGCCCCGCAGCCAGCGTTCTGTCTGAACGTGTGTTCAGCGCTGCTGGTGGTGTGCTGACAGATAAGCGCACGCGGCTCTCCACTGATAATGTAGACAGACTCACGTTCATAAAGATGAACAAATCATGGATCCGAAACGCCTTTTCTACCCGTGTGTCATCCTGGGGAGAGTAAAAGCTTGATGATTGGTTAAAATCACCCTACCAACCGCTTTAAGCTTTCAAATTACTAATCATGTTTATCTGTATCTTGGCTGGAAAATAATTTGGGCTTTGTAGCAGTGTGCAGCACAGATTCTATTAGGCCATCTATAATAAGCTCCACCAGATTTAAAATTACTAATCATGTTTATCTGTATCTTGACTGGAAAATAATTTGGGCTTTGTAGCAGTGTGCAGCACTGATCCTATTAGGCCATCTATACTAATCTCCACCAGATTTAAAATTAATAATAATTTTTAGCTGCATCTAGCCTGGAAAATAATTTTGGGGCTCCGAGATGCGCAAGACACATAAGTGCCTTCTTGCTGCACTACCTGCAACATGACCCTCATATTGTCAGAATTCGAAGTAATCATGACTACTGGGTTGCCACACTCTTACATCCCCCAAACTTTTCGATCAACCTTTTCATTTTAATAAAGACCAAAAAAATGGTCATTTTTGAAATTATAAGCATTAGCAGGTTATTAGAATCTGAAATCAAACAGTTTTCAACTCAAAACTTTATTCTAGGTGATGTTACATTTTCACATAGGACCCCTTGTTCGAAAGGAGCTTCTGAACTCTCTCGTCCATTGAATTTGTCAGGTTTTGGATGGTTTCTGCTTCAGTTGTTTTGCATGAGGACAGAATACCCTCCCAGAGCTGTTGGTTAGATGTGAACTGCCTCCCGCCATCATAGACACTCCTTTTGATGATGCTCCAGAGGTTCTGAATGGGGTAGAGGTCAGGGGAGCATGGGGGTCACACCATAAGTTTGTCCCCTTTTATGCCCATATCAGCCAGAGATGCAGATGTTTTATGTGCAGCATGAGATGGTACATTATCATGCCAAAAAATGATCTTGCTGTGAAATACACGGTTCTTCTTCTTGAACCATGGCAGGAAGTGCTGTTTGAGAAAATCCACATACATTATGGAGTTCATCTTTAGCGCCTTCAGGGATCCTAAAGGGGCCGACAATCTCTCTCCCCATGATTCCAGCCCAAAACATTACTCCACCTCCTCCTTTTTGGCGCTGTAGCCGTGTTTGCGTGGGGTGTCCATCAACCAGCCATCCTCCACTCCATCCATCTGGACCATCGAGCGCTGCACGGCACTCATCCGTGAACAAAACAGTTTTGAAATCAGCCTTCATGTAATGTTTGGCCCACTGGAGCCGTTTCTGCTTGTGTGAAGTGGATAGAGGATGTCGACAGGATGGCGTATGCACAGCTGCAAACCACTGGAGGACCCTGCATCTTGTTGTTCGGGGGACGTTGGAGGCACCAGCAGCTTCAAAAACTTGTCTGCTGCTATGACAAGGCTTTTTTGCCGCTGCTCTTTTAACCTGACATAATTGCCTGTAGGAAAGAGTCCTCAATTTGCCCTTATCAGCACGCACACGTGTGTACTGTGAATCAGCTACATACTTCTTGATTGCCAAGACACTTCATCCTGATCATCGCACAATGTTGATTGTAGTCATGCCTTGACCTAAACACTCCACAATTTGTTGCTTCTCAGCAGCCGACACATCCTTTTTCTTTCCCATTTTGGCAGAAAATGTAGGCTGCTTAATAAAGTGAGAGAGCCTTCTTAAGTAGTCTTGCCTTTCATTGGACACACCTGCCAAACTAATTAGCACAGGTGTCTGCAATTGCTTACAGTGATATAAAGAGCCCTGACACACATCACCATCAATGAGTTTAACTGACAAACAAACAAATTCTTCCCTTATCACTCCTAAACACTTTTTGCATAATAATTTGGAACACAGTGTACATGTGCTTTTCCACAAAACACCAGTGGTTCACGTAGTGAATCTTACAGTTCTAACTTGCCAACCGTGGTCTGTATGGAGTTGTTCAATAAAGGGCCCAAAATTAAGATAACATAGATGGGAGAGGTCTCTATGAATAGGAATTCCTAAGTATTTGATACCCTGTGAGGGCCAGGCAAAGGGAAAGTTGGACTGGATGGAATCCTATATGGATTTGGGGAGGGAGACATCGAGGGCCTCAGACTTCGCTGCATTGATTTTAAAATTTGACCATGTAACAAAGTGATCTATTTCAGCCATAACAGCATGGATGGATATATGTGATTGAGTGATATATACTAGGACATCATCAGCAAATAGAGAGCACTTGTACTCGGTGCCTCCCACCTCAATCCACCTAATATTGGGGTTATGGCGAATTGATGAGAGCAGGTGCTCCGTCACTAGGATGTATAAGAGAGGGGACAGAGGACATCCCTGCCTTGTCCCATTGGTGATTGTGAAAGGTGATGAAAATGTTCTGATGCACCCCCTGGGCGTTGGGACACCCGGAGCCGGACCCTTTTTGGTGGATGCTGGTGGTTGTAGTCTTCGTGGTGGTGACCCGGTTCCGTGGCTCAGGGTGGTCAAACCAGTGGCGGAACTATTTATGTGGTTTTGATGTTTAAATGTCCGACTACGCCACCCGTGGATTGCGGTCAGAGTGAACCGCCGCTGCAGGGCAGACCGCTGAGGCTGGTGTTGTGGGTGCAGCAGAGCGTAGCATATCTCCCCACGGGAGGAGTATAGCCTCAGGGCAGTGTATGCGGAGGATGGGGGTGATGGTGCAGGGCAGCAGCAGTAACGACACGGAGTCAGTGATGCAGTCCAGGGCTTTTACTCACAGTTCTTATTATCCAGACCACGTCTGCAGGTAACGGCTGCCCACGTCGTACTGTGCTCACCAGGCGAGGGGCTCAGACAACTCCCAGATAACTTTGGAGCGCTTCACATGACCCCCTTTGTGTGTCCTTTGTCTGGCCTTTCTTACCAACCCTTCTGTCCGGCTGCCTCGGGCCTCCTCTTGGTAAACTTGGCGCCAGTTTCCCTCACCCTATGTGGTGCCTTACTAGCGGGTGTAGCGAGGGGCTGCGCCACATAAAATGTCACAGCCTCCGGTTTCTAGCTGAGGGTCATTTCCTGCCTCCACTAGTTTCGGGGACCGGTCTCCCCCTTTGGCCTGACCCCTCCACGCAGGTGGATTCGGGCGTGCGGTGGCGACTCGCCCGTCCGCACCCCTGGGATCCCTTCATTCCTCGTTCCTGGAGCCTTCTCCGCTCCTCTTCCTTCCTTCTCCCTCTTCCAGGCCTGGGCCTCTGTTACTAGGCCCGCCTCCGGAGCAGAGCTCATGCAGAGCCCCTGCTCCCTGCCACTTCTGCTCAGACTTCTCTGCACTGAACTAAGATGGTGCCCACCTTTTATACTCCCTTCTCAATGCACCCAGGAACTGCTTCCTCCCTGCTCCTGCACTACAGGGTTCCCCTTCCTCAGTGTTCCCTCCCCCCACTCCAGCAAGGGACAGGGACTGTCGTGCCCATCTCAGAGGCATATTGGTCGCCCTGCCCCACGGCAATGTGGTGTAATGCATGCAGGTGTCGGGTCCTGATCCACACTCCATCCTTACCTGAGAGTGAGATATCACACCTCTGGGTGATGTGCAATACCTCTGTAGCAACCGAGCCCTCAGGGTGCTACAGTTCCATTTATCTTCAGCCTAGGTGACGTATTGTGATACAGGGCCGTGATTTTGGCTATAAAATGGTCCCCTAGACCCGTACACCAAGCTTTTTAAGAGAATAATATATGGCGTGCCAGGAGACTCTATGGAATGCTTTCTCAGCATCCAACGAGAGTATCTAATTACAAATTTTTAACTGCATCTAGCCCAGGAAATACTTTGTGCCTAGTAGCAGTGTCTGCTAGTCAGCGGATTATTCCAGCTGTTAAGCAAGCTACACCACCTGTAGTTTGGATACTTAATTTTTTCAAAGGAAATGCTTCGGGCCCCCGGGACACTCAGTGAAGAGCATCGGGAGGCACCCCAAGGCACAGGGGCTGGTACTGGCGGTAGGACGCCTTGCGGTGGACCGCCGAGCTCGATCTTTATAAAAGCTTTTTAACTGCAGCAGCTTTAGTGGACGCTACTGGAGCTGGAATTATGCGGCTGCTGGCATGAGACTTGCCCTCCAATAGATCCTTGTAAAAGGATTTAAAGTGTACTCATTCAGATTAGAGAGACAATTTAAATTAAAAATCTTAGACCAGCCTCCACCGCAGGGGGGCTCGCTCGACCCTCCAGCGGACAGTCACCAGTATTGGGAGAGGGGGGCTGGCCGTCAGGGTCCACCGCAGCTCTGTCACAAACCCAGCGACACAGAGGTCGCACGGGCAGGAACGGACTGGCCGTGTCGGCTTCGCACTTTTTTGGTTTTGGAAGGGCATGACATGCCTATATCTGTGTCTCCCCCTCCTTTTACTCCTCCACCTCTTTTCTTTTCGCATGACTATATGTACTTGTCACTTTTCCATGTGTTAGTTGTGTCTTCTGAGCAGTTTGTCAGCTTTTGGACACCTTTAAGGGTATGTGCACACGATGCAGAAATGAAGCAGAAATTTTCTGCATCATTTCTGCATCTCCCTGGCAGAAAAAACGCATGCGGATTGTACATGCGTTTTTCCTGCGGAATACATGCGGATTCACATGCGTTTCCGTATGCGGATTGACAAGCGCTTTCCAGGCGATTTTAGCATCACTTGGAAAGTGCTTGACAACTAGGTCACACTATATAAATCCATGCAACCGGCATGGATTTATATAGTGTGACCGGATAAGAATGTTTTAAAATAAAAAAATAAAGCTATACTCACCCCCGATGCCCCGGCGTGTGCTGCCGCGTTCGTTCCTGGCTTGTTCCTGGCTGCCGGGATATCGCGAGACACTGCGCTGAAGGGCCTGTGGTCACATGACTGTGACGTCACCGAAGGTCCTTCAGTCTTGCACGCGAGCAGAGGGAAGGAGACTGGGGGCCGTCAGAAGGTGAATATATCTTTATTTTTTATTTTATTCTTGTTTTACAGCTTTTTAAATGGTACCTGGGTGTGGAGGAGAGTCTCATCTTCTCCACACTCGGGTACCATCCGCACATTAGAACGCGCCAATAACGCAAGTACAGATGCAGTCTTGCGGAATTGGCACGTTCTAATGCAAGTCAATGGAGGCGAAAACGCCTCGTTTATGCAAAATTAATTGACATGCTGCGGATTTTTGAGCGCTGCATTTACGCTGCGGAAAAATCCGCATCATGAGCACAGCACATGCGGATTTCAATTGGGGAACATTGCTGCCCTTCTACCATGCGTTTTTAAAGCTTTTCCGCGGCGTTTACGCAGCTGCAAAAACGCCGCGGAAACGCATTAAAAACGCATCGTGTGAACTCAGCCTGAAGGTGTTTTCTATGTGTTTCTATGTGTTTTTGTTTGCCTGCCATTGGTTTTAATGGTGTTTGAAGGTGTTCGACGAACAGTTCGACGAACAGTTCGGCGAACATACGGGTGTTCGACGAACCGAACCGAACCCGAACACTACGGGGGTGGCTCAACACTAATAATAAGTGCATTGACAAGATACTTTGTTTTTTAACATAGAGCAGAGAAAATAGAAAAAATAGCTGGGTAGGAAGGCAAAATGAGCAATTGTAAGTACACAGTGCTGATGATTGCAATATATTAGGAGGATAAAAAGCTATAATGGGAGGAGTGCTTCTTTAAATAGTTTTCCTGCAAGCTGTAGTAGGAACTTTTTGCACATTTGTCATGACCATGACCATCATCTTTTTTTAAAGTAATGTAGGCAGAGCTGACTGCAGACTGACAGATTTTTTTTATAATTTATGGCAGAACATGGTGTAAATTACATCAGAAATCTGTGCTAGTTCATTATTGTTGCACACTGTGATAGAAGATGGACTAAATCTACTAGAAGTAGAGATGATCAAATAAATTTGAGTGGAATTTAATTCTACTTGAATTTTGCAAAAATCCATAAAAGGCCATCAAAAGATTAAAAAAATAAAAAAAAACTTATACCAGCCTTCCGCTCATATCTCAGGACACTCAACTACTCACTTCTGACCATCCGGTCCTTGCCCCATCTTTTGATCCCTTGCCACTCACATTACAATCTTCGGGCCTCTCATGCTGAGCCAGGATTTCCAGCTTTCATATCATAATAAGGCTGTTACCTTCTATGCACTTGAGCAGTACCCTCCTGGGCCTCATGAAAGCTTTTCGTCATGACTAAGTATGAGAAGCCAGTGTGAGCTGAGGGGTATCAAAAGATGTAAAGACGACCCGATGATTGGCAGTGAATAGCAGGGGGGCCTGAGAGGTGAGTATAAGGATTTTTTTTTACATATTATGTTTATTTAATAATAACTTATCCACAAATCAAATTTCCTGCGAAAAAAAGTACAAACAGGCAAATTTAAATTTGCCTGATCCACTCATCTCTAATAAGAAGGCGTATTCTTCTTAACAGATTTGGTAGATCTTACTCTAAGGGCTCGTGCCCATGACCATTTAAATCATACGAGTGCTATCCGTGGTTTTGACGGATAGCACTCGTTCTCATGTTATTCTATGGGGCTGTGCACATTGTTTCTGTGAAAAGTCCAAGTTTGATCTAAATGTCAGATAAATTTCAGCAACGCAAGTCTATGGGTCTGTGAAAAACATCAGAACGCACTCGAGTGCGGTCCGACTTTCACGGACTGGCAGAGTGGAGAAGGTGGAGAAACTTTTTTTTCCCTCTCCACTTCTGAGAAAAAAACGGATCCCACTCTGATCAAACTCTGATCAGAATCTGATTAGCATAATCAGACCATTTTTCTCGGATAGAGAAAACTTACTAGGGTAATCCTACACAATTATTGCTAACTATTTCTGGGTTAATCTGCTCAAAACTCATGGTGCAATTTAAAAGAGAATGACATTTCATGCACCTGATTTGTTCCTGAAGGCAACTGGAATGAGATGTGCCAAATTTATTTCTGTTTTAAATGTTAAAGCATTATTTGGGCTGTGGGTAGCAGGTTTGTGCCAAAATGTATGACTTTCTTTTAGATGATTAATAAAACTCTCTCATAGTCATTTCTAGTAAAGCAATACATTATAAAGCTCCTATGTCTGAACAAAGCCATTAATTGAGCTGATTCTTCAAGCATTTCACTTTAGAAAACAGGCATGAAAAAGTTTCAATTCTATGTCGGCCCCAAAAAAATTGCCACTTTTGCTCTTTCATGCTCTTTTATGCCGGTTCTGCTGACCTTTTATAAGTTGGTGTAGCTTAGTGAAAGGAACATAGCCCAGTGTCACTCCACAGATTCACAAAAAATCGCATTAATAAAGTGGCATAAATCATAGCAAAAGTATATTCTAATACATGACTCAGGTATGTTTTCTTCTCTGGCACACGGCAGCCGCAAGAAGTGCCAAATTCATTTAGAAGCACACGAGTCTCCCGAGATGGGCTAACCCAAACATTAAAGTTCAGGGTCCGTACTGGACAATTAGTGTCTGTGCATGGACCTTGAACATGGACTCTCCCGGAAGTCTGTGTTACTGTTAGGGCTCGGCAGCCTGAACAAAGCTTTTTGAAAGCAGCCAATCAACAAGCTTTTCCAGTGTGGACACTTCCAGCCCCATTACAGCCATGTCAAGTATTGGCATGGCTGTGATTGGCCAAAGAACCATGTAAAAAAAGAAAAAAATATATACATGTGGGATCCCCTCAATTTGTGATAACAAGTGCAGCTAAAACAGACAACAGCAGGCTGCAGATCTCAGCTGTCCGGTTTATCTTGGTTGGTTATCAAAAATAGAGGGACCCCAATGCCATTTTTTAAAATTATTTAAATAAATAAAAGATGCCAAATACTACCACGCTGGTAAAGCACCCCCTAGGTAGGTGAGGATGTTGGGATCCCTGAAGTACCCAGAACATGCTACAGTACACAGAATATATCCAGGTAGAGAAATTTTTTATAAACAGCGAGACTGCGCAGGAAGTGTCTCTTGTACAGAGTTGATGCCAATATTACTTGTTCCATTTACTTTGCTTAGGGATGTGCGGATGCCTGTAAGTGGTAAGGTCCAAGTCAGAGCGGAGGACTAAAGACGTCTCAGGTGATGCGTTCAGTCAGAGTGAGTGATGTCCGATGATGCAGAGTGGATCCCAGGTGGGTCAGCAGCGTAGAATGGGAGCATCCTCCAGTAAGAGCCTCACCTCGCTGCTAGCGTAACTATCCAACAAGCGCCGAGCTAGCGGTGAGTTGAGGTTCTTTAATAAATTTTGGCATATTTACAATGGACTATTTACTCCATGTTTGTTGTACATCAATCAGTGGTGTGTGCAGGGTTATACACAGCTCAGCATTCTGACCACTGCTACATCTAAAAC
This sequence comes from Phyllobates terribilis, assembly GCF_046119375.1. Classification (NCBI taxonomy): domain Eukaryota; kingdom Metazoa; phylum Chordata; class Amphibia; order Anura; family Dendrobatidae; genus Phyllobates; species Phyllobates terribilis. The sequence continues at coordinate 478,295,274 of NW_027362765.1, read as the reverse complement.
AGAGATAACAGGGATTCTATCAATGCTGCAGCAAGCAGCCCAGTAAGTGATACATCGCTGTAATCAGGGTCTTTGCCCTCACATCGGGCTACTGTCAGATTACATAGCAAAAAACTGCTGACAGATTCCTTTTAAGTTTTTGCATTGCTAACTGTCATGCCTCTGGATTCTAAACCTTGATTCTGTGTTCTGTGGTCAGTGTCTTTTTCTGCTGAGCCACAGTAGAATCACATTTTCATTGAGTGTTTTAGTTCTTTTATCTTTGTTTCTGTTGGTTTTGGGTAACAGGTCTTTTTCATTTAATCTGATTGTCTGTCCAATCACCTTTCGGTTGCAGCTTTAAATGCTTTCCCCTACTGGTGTTTCCTGCTAATGATAGACTTTGTTGGATTTATTCACTTAGCTGTAGTTTGTTTTGGTTGCAGTTGCTTTGTGTGTGTTTCATTTATTCCATTTGGAATTGCTATTTTAGCGATCCTAGGAGCTGCTAAGGACATTCAGGGTAAGCTGCCATTGAGTGGAGTGCCATTGCGTTATCTTAAGGTGCCAACCTCTGCAGTCAGACAGGGACAGACCAGGGTCAGAGAAGGGCTTTTTCCTAGTCTGAATTGGGACCTATCAGGTTCAGGTATTTGACTTATTGATTTGTATGTTACCTGTGTGAATGTGCTTTGCCAGTCATAACACTAACCATGCCTGTTTTCTAACCACTATTTAAAAAGTTGCGAGACCAGGATATAATGAATAAAGGTAACATTGCCCTATAGGGCAGCAATTATAGAGACACCGTGCGCCACATAGAAGGTTCCTGTACAAAAAACAGGCCCCAAATATTGTACATTTTTCCCATACTCTTGATTGATTTAATAGGATTAGTAGGCTTAGGAATACCTGTGCTATAGCTCCAGACAAAAAAAAAAGTTTGAAAGGTTTCTGCAGAGATATTTTTAAATATATAATTTTAAATAGATATTAAACAGTAGAATGAATGGTTATTTTGTAAAAAAAAATGTGATTGTGTGGAAGTTTTAGAGACTCCTGGAAGTGATTTCTAAAGGAATATTCTTATTTTTAATATAATGGGGAAATGTAACTAACTAAAAGTATTTTTGCAAGCATTCTTCAGGGTTCTGCTTTAAGCCGAACAATCTGAATAGAATAGAGAAAATGTGACATTTTAAAAATAGCAATGTGTTATCTATCATGTTTCCATTATGTCTGTTGTATATGAAAGTATGACATATCAGGTTGTTATTTTTGTAGAATAAATGAACAATAGCCTTTGACAGCTATCACAGTCATGCAGCAACCATAAGTAATACAAGGTCTGATTCCTACTGCTAGAGGATATTATATGGCATTTACATTCACCCAACACCGCAAAGATTCCAAAAGAATCAAGTTGTTTACTCTATGAACCTGTAACAAATGATTTGGATATTTTTCACATACGTTGGTTTAGGCATATTCATATAGATATTATATACTGTAATCTGTTGAAAATGATTATTGATGTCTTTGCTTTAGATCAAATATATGAAAAAAGCAAAGATTATCAATATTGTACATAGAAAAGGACCTATTCGAGTTGGGGTAATCCTAAAACTAACCCTTATAGCAAACATGAAAATGTACCTCTATTATACAACATAGGGGTCACTCTGTAGATGAAAAGAAGTTATATTGCAAAATACTATCTAGAAAAGGTAGTTAATGCTGCCTTGTAAATAAATTCATGATTTCACCAGGTTTTCCCAGGTTAAAGTACGGCCAGCACTTTTAAGGTTATGTTCACACATCATATTTTTTTTTGCATCACAAATCTGCAGCAAAACTTTATCTTCAGGGGCATTTTGTTAAGTATTTTTCTTGCAGTTTTGATGCTTTTTTAATGCGTTTTTGGTGCGGTTTTTCAGTGTTTTTTTCACTGTCCTTCTGTCTCTATTTATGCATGTACATAAAGTTCTATAAAAAAAAAGAACCTTATTCTATTTTGCCATCAAAAACGCTGAAAAAACGCTGATGCAAAGTTTGGTGCATTTTTTTCACCACCCTTATGGGTGAAAAAATGCTGAAATAAGTGGCATGCTCTATTTTCCAAAAAAACATGCAAGGCACAAAATACGGAACCAAAAAATAAAACATCATGTGTGAACAGAGAATTCTGGTTTCTCATAGACTTTGCTGCTACTGCAAAAGGCAGCTGAAAATTTCCATAAAATTTGCAGCAAAAAAAGCTGAAAAAAACATAATGTGTGAACATAGCCTAAGCCCTATTTTATTGCTTTCTAATATGCTGTATGTACTGTACTGTGTGTCCCCAATCCCTTATGCAAGGCACAAAAAAATCCCTTTTATTATACACACAAATAGCACTGTCCAGTCCATTGGGAGTGACTTGTCTTGATCCGATGCCTCCTCCCTTATTACGATCCCCATCTTCCTTCCCTGCTTCATGTGGATGATGCATCCTACATCATCCACACATTGTCCCCCATTGTGCTCCTGTGAACATGCACTTTTCTCTGCCCTGACGAGGACTATAATGGTCTTTGACCTTTCCCAGTGCATGCACGCTACAGTGTATATATAGTATACTAGAATGCTGTAAAATAGGGCTTAAAGGTACTGGCTGTACTTTATATTGAGAAAACCTGCTGACAGGTACTCTTTAGCAAGCCTTGCCTCTTGACCCAGGATAAATGTCAAGCCAAACACTCATCTAAAGACAGGCTGTTTCAGGGTGTTTGCCTCTCATGAGTGTAAGGGCTCGCTTAAATGAGAGATCTATCAATAGAAGTGGATCGATTACGGTAACGACTAGGCATGGGTGAACTAAAACTCTAAAGTTCGGGGTCCATACCGGACACCTAGTATCCGTGCAGGAACCTGAACATGGACTTCTACAGGAAATCCGTGTCACTGTTCAAGTTTGGTAGCCTGAGAAAAGTTTGATGAAAGGCTTCAGGGCAACCAATCAACAAGCTATTCCAGTGTGTGCACTTCCGGATCAATCACAGCCATGATAAGTATTAGCATAAATGTGATTGGCCGACACACTTTGTAAAAAAAAAAAAAAAAAAGATGTGTCGTTTCTTCTATTCTTGATAACCAGTGCAAGTAAAGCTGACAGCTGCAGTCTGCAGCCCCCAGCTGTCAGCTTCATCTTGGCTGGTTGTCAAAAATAGAGAGGTCCCATGCTGTTTTTTTAAATTATTTACATAAATAATTTAAAAAATGGCATGCCCTCCCCATTTTTGATAACCAGCCAAGTTAAAGCAGACAGCTGGGGGCTAGTAATCTCAGACTGGAAAGGGGCCCTCCCCAGCCTAAAATTAGCAACCCACAGCCGCCCTAGAAAAGACACATTTATTAGATGCACGCTTTTGCCCGACTCCTCCCACTTGCCCTGGTGCGGTAGCAAGTGGGGTAATAGTTTTGGTTTTAATGTCAACTGTTTTATGTCCACTGACATCAAGCCTAGGGGTTAGTAATGGAGAAGTGTCTATCAGTAATCAAAAGTAAGAAAGATATATACATAAAAAAGTCCTTTAATAGAAAAAAGCACTCCCCCATAATAACCCTCTTTTACCTATTTATTAATGTAAAAATAAAAAAAATCACAGTATTCCTCACCGGTCTGCCAATAATCTATTTGTCCCATGATGTGCTTTGATACATCTCAATGCATTGCTGAGCGGAGGCATTATGTAACTGCTCAGCCCGGCATCCAGGATACATTGAGCTGAGTGTGAGAAACGCTGCCGGTGACCGGCAGTAACCTTAATGAATGTCACCAAGGTCACACACAGCCGCATTCTCATGCTCAGCTCAGTGTAAGCCAGTTGGTGCGGTGAGAGGTTGCATCACTGATGTGACCACTCACCAAACCATCCGGATTGGCATGGGGCATCAGCAGTATGGATTATGGGTGGACATGTGAGGAATACTGTGATTTTTTATTTTATTTTTAATAAATGGGTAAAAGAGGGTTATTGGGGGAATTTTTTTTCAATTAAAAGATTTTTCTCTGCTTGTGTCTTTATTACTTTTGACTATGGGGTTAGTAATGAGGGAGTCTTATAGACGACTCTCCATTACTAGCCCCTGTGCTTAATGTCAGCTGACATCAAAAAGCTGACATCAACCCCAATACTATTACCACACCACACCAGAGTAAGTGGGAAGAGCCAAGGCTAAGCACCAGATTTGGTGCATCTAATGGATGTGTCATTTCTAGGGCAGCTGAGGGCAGTTTTTTAAGTCTGGGAAGGGGGGGTCATTTAAGTCATTTTTTTTTGGGGGGGTCACTTTTTTACTAACCAGTGAAGGCTATTCAGACAGCTGTGAGGTGATATTAATAGCCATGGAAGCTTTATGGATACTGGCCCCTTCCAAGACTAAAAACACCAGCCCCCAGCTGTCGGCTTTCCCTTAGCTTGTTAGGAAAATTAAGAGGGACCCCATTCCATTTTTTTCAATTTATTTATTTAGTCAAAAAGTACATGTACAGTAAGCTCTGATTTGGCATGCAAAAAATAAAAAAACAAAAGACTGGGGTCTCTCCTATTCTTGATAACAATCACAGGTAAAGCTGACAGCTCTGAGTTGCAGCCCTCAGCTGTGAGCTTTATCTTATCTTGGCAGGTTATCAAAAATAGATGGGTCCCCATGCCATTTTCTTTTTATTATTTAAATAAATAATTTAAAAAAAAAGCACGGGGTCCCCCCATTTTTGTTAACCAGCCAAGCTAAAGCAGACAGCTGGGGGCTGATATTCTCAGACTCGGAAGGGGCCCTTGGATATTGGCCCTTCACAGCCTAAAAATAGCATCCAGCAGCCGCCCCATAAAAGACACATCTATTAGACGTGCCAATTCTGGTGCTTTGTCTAGCTCTTACCACTTTCTCTGGTGCATTGCAAGTGGGGTAAGGCACATGCAGAGAAAAATCCTTTAATTACTAAGCCCATATTCAATCCTCCCTTGACTATGGGCTACGTGACAGCGTGGGAACCGCAGCGCTCTGACTGGCAGTAACATGAAAGGTTACCGCCAATCAGAGCCGGTGTTTATCGTGCTGTCACACAGATGACAGTCTGGGAAATGTTGGATGTGCAGGTCCCCCATTCATTTGAATGTGGTCCGGGTTCGGGTTCGAGTTCAGGTACAGTTCTGGTACCCAAACCAATCATTTTTTTTAACATCCCCGGGTCCGCTCATCATTAGTAACGACAATTGGCTCAAATTCTTACCAGAGTTTGAGCCAAGTGTGAGGTTACTGTGATCCGATTCTGTCATGAGAGAATCATCTCACAGGTGCATAGAAGATAGAGAACTTAATTTCCCATCTTGTCTATTGTCTGTCCCTGTGTAAATGGAACTGCAATCAGTTGACATTTGAGTGCAATCAGATGTTTTACGCGCACTTATTGATGTGAATGAGTATGCTTGATCTGATTTGTTGAGCCACTCGCAGCATGCTGCAATTTTTTTCAAGTGCCGATTCGGCATGAGATAAAAAACACAGATCTGAACTGCCCCATAGAATAACTGTTATGATCTGCAACAAGTACTAAGGAAAGATAGGGGAAAGCTGTCCCTACAGTAAGACTAAGCTGAATCCCTACGATGTAGCGGGCTGCCTGTTCCTAGTGAACAGACCCGCCATAGTCCTCAGCTATTCTGAACGAAGACCTATAGAATTAAGGGAGGGGTCCCTAAAAGAACTAAGGACTGGGACAAAAATAGGACACCTCCTAAACAGAGAAGTTGTTGCAGAACACAAAAAGACAGACTGACAAAAATATACTAGAGGTCCCAGAGGATCAAACAAACTAACAGAGAAAGGCACCGATGCACCAGGCTAGAGAAACTGTCAAACACTGAAGTCCAGCACAGCCAGAAGGGCAGAGCTGGAATATAAAGGCAGATGGTCACGTGACCGCAAAACACAAGATAGAAAAAACAAACAGGAGGGTTCTAACAGTACCCCCTCTTTTATGAGGATCCTCCAGATCCTCCAGGCCCAGGCCTATCCGAAAACCTCCTGCGAAAGCTTTAACAAGCCTAAGAGCAGAGACATCATCCGTCCTTACCCAGGAGTTGTCTTCGGGACCGAAACCCTTCCAGGAGACAAGATGCTGTAATCTCCCTCTATGCCATCTAGAATTCAAGATACGAGAAATTTCCTATTCGCCGTCTTCCACAACAGGAAGAACTGTGACAGTGGCGTCCCTATCAGATATATCAGCCTTTTTCAACAAGGAAACATGAAACACAGGATTAATCTTCCAGGAAGTAGGGACATCAAACCTAACAGCAGACGGGTTAACATCCTGAAGCACTTTAAATGGACCCACAAACTTAGGACGCAGTTTTTTAGAGGGAATCCTCAACCGCAGGTTCTTCGAGGACAACCAAACCATGTCACCCACAGTAATCAAAACCTCTTTACGTTTCCTGTCAAATTACTTCTTGGACTTCTTGTTAGCCTCTTGAAGGTTGCAATGTACATTAGTCCAAACTCTCTCCAAATCAGCGGAAAAATTCTCCTCCTCCGGAGAACGAACCAAAAGACGGATGTCTCCAGCAGAGGAGGATGTATGATTGCTAAGAGCAAATTCTGCGAGTGGCAGAAGCTCACACCACACCTCTTGATTGTCCACCACAAAACAATGCAAAAACTGTTCAACATCCTGGTTCTTTCTTTCAGTCTGTCCATTAGACTCAGGATGACAAATGTACTCCCAACATGTCACAAAAAGCACGCCAAAAGCGAGCCACAAACTGAGGTCCTCTATCAGAAACAATATCCGTGGGAACGCCATGGAGTTTGACAATCTCCTTAACAAACGCCTTAGCGAGTGTCTTGGCGCAGGGCAACTTAATGAATGGAACAAAATGATACATCTTACTAAAACGGTCCACGATCACACAGATGACAGTAAAACCCTCGGACACAGGAAGATCAGTAATAAAATCCATTGTGAGATGCGTCCAAAGTGCACTAGGAACCTTCAGAGGGCAAAGCAACCCCGCAGCAGGAGTATGTGAAGCCTTTGACCTAGCACACACAGTACACTGACGCACCCACTTGATGACTTCCTTCTGCCATCCAGGCCACCAAAAACTGTGACTGATAAGTCTCTTAGTCTCCGAAATTCCTGGATGACCAGCCAACCGAGACTCATGACACTCCACAAACAAATCTCTCCAAAAGGCTCTAGGCACGAACAAACTCACATAGGGAGTGTTAGATGGAGCATCATCTTGAGCTTTCAGAATCCCATTCTCCAAAACGGAGTCCAAAGCCGCCACCACCACTCCTTTCTGTAAAATGCTCTCCTCCTCCTCGGCACTGACCGTAGGAGAGAAGCTGCGGGATAAAGCATCGGCTTTAACATTCTTAGTACCAGGGATATAGGTAACAGAAAAATGAAACCGAGAAAAAAAAAGTGCCCACCTAGCTTGATGGGTATTCAAGCGCTTGGCAGCATCCAGAAAGATCAAATTCTTATGATCTGTGACAACCTGAATAGGAAATCTAGCGCCTTCCAAAAAATGACGCCAATGTTCAAACGCAAGTTTAACACCCAGCAACTCCTGATTTCCAACATCATAATTCAGTTCGGTTTCTGAAATTTTTTTCGAAAAGAAGGCACAATGATGTACTCCACCCTTTTTCTCCTGAGACAAAACTGCTCCGACCCCCACCGATGAAGCATCGACCTCAACCAATAAAGGCTTGGTCTCATCAGGCTGCATAAGGATAGGGGCAGAACTGAATCTCTCTTTGAGATACTCAAATGCTTCAATGGCCTCAGTAGTCCACTGGGCCGTATTCGCACCTTTCCTGGTGAGATCGGTTAGAGGTTTAACAATTACAGAAATATTCTTAATGAATTTCCTGTAATAATTGGCAAAACCTAAAAATCTCTGTATAGATTTCAAACCAATAGGTCTAGGCCATTCCTGCACAGCCTGAACCTTCACAGGGTACATCTTAAAGCCCTCGCTGGAGACAATGTAGCCCAAAAAACTAATTTTCTGCACAGCAAACTCACATTTCTCCAGCTTAGCAAAGAGTGAATTATCACTCAATAACTGCAAAACTTCACGTACACTCTGCCAATGGGACTCTAGATCTGGTGAATAAATCAAAATGTCATCCAAATACACAACCACATTCTTACCAATCAAAGGTCTCAGGATGTCATTAATAAGGTTCTGAAAAAATTCAGGTGCATTGGTAAGAGCAAAAGGCATCACCAGATTCTCAAAATGACATACCGGAGTGTTAAAAGCAGTTTTCCATTCATTACCCTCCTTCACTCGTAACAAATTGTATGCCCCCCGGATATCAATTTTGGAGAACCACTTGGCTCCCACTAACTGGTTAACCAAGTCAGGAATTAACGGTAATGGGTAGGAATTGCATATGGTAATCTTATTAATTTCACGAAAATCCAGACATGGACGTATTCAGCCGTCCTTTTTTTTAACAAAGAAGAATCCAACTGCCACAGGCGACTTAGAAGGTCTAATGTGACTAGCAGCCAGGCTAGTCTCTATGTACTCCTCCAAGACCTTTCTTTCAGGGATAGTCAGATTAAACAAGCGACTTTTGAGAAGAGTAGCACCCGGAACAAACTCAATGGCGCAATCATAATCCCTATGAGGAGGTAAAACTTGCGACTCCTCCTCCGAAAAAACCCTCCAAAAATCTTGAATATGTACCGGTAATTCCCCTTTTTCCACAGCCGCAATGCGACCATTACAACATTTATCATAGCACTTCGAACTCCAAGATTTAATCATATTAGTAGACCAGTCCAATAAAGGATTGTGCAGTTTTAACCAAGGCAATCCTAGAACAACTGGAGAGGGTAAATTATCTAAAACAACCGAGTCCAAAATTTCTTGGTGAACTCCATTGATAGTGAGGGGAAATGCAGCAGTCTTATGAGTAATACATTTCAAAGGAGTGTTATCAATTGCAATCACAGAAATAGGAGATGACAAAAGTTTCGATTTCAATTTAAGGTTTTCTAATACACTTTATCAATCACATTAAGTGTTGATCCACAATCCACAAATGCCTGAAATTCAATCAAATCTCCCTGCAGAGTAGTACTCCCAGAAAGAAATACTCCTGCAGATCGTAAACAAGCTATACGGGCGTAACTGACCTTTTTTTTTTTCTTTACTTAAACGAAGCTCACAATACTTAATCAAATGGCCAGCTTTACCACAATAAAGACACAATCCCTCGGCAAACCTCCGGTCTCTTTCCTGAGAGGGGAGCGACTTCGCCCCAACCTCCATCGGTTCTCCGTCGTCAGAACAGATTTTCTGAGGACTAGGACCTGACATTACAGGAGTCTTTACCTCATTGAGCCTGCACTTCAGTCTCCTGTGAATAGCTAACTGCATAGCATCCTGCAGAGTCTCAGGTGTAGGTAATGCAATTAGCAAATTTTTAACCCTTTCACTCAGACCAGCAAGAAATAAACATCTCAGGCCAGGATCATTCCACTTAACTTCTGAAGCCCATCTCCTGAAGTGTGTGCAATAATTTTCAACATCATCTGACCCCTGATTCAAACGTCTGAGTTCTGATTCAGCAGATGAGATTTGATCAGGATTGTCATATAATAGCCCCATAGCATAAAAAAATTCTTCAACAGACCTTAAACACGGATCATTAGGCTGGTGAGAAAAGGTCCACCCCTGTGGTTCATTATGCAAAAGTGACATAATAAAACCAATGCTCTTTGATTCATTCCCAGAGGACCTTGGTCTCAAACGAAAATATAACAAACAAGCATTTTTAAAGGAAAAAAAAATCTTGCTGTTTACCATAAAAAACATCAGGCAGTCCTACCTTTGGTTCGACAAAATGCGCTCCAGAACAGCTACTCACGTGTAACTGAAGCTTGACCACCTCCAGAGACAATCCCTGCAGACGTTTAGCCAAATCCTGAATGGAAACCATACTGATCCCCGAATTTCTTTCCTTTTTGGTTTTTGGGCTGGGCTTACTGTTATGATCTGCAACAAGTACTAAGGAAAGATAGGGGAAAGCTGTCCCTACAGTAAGACTAAGCTGAATCCCTACGATGTAGCGGGCTGCCTGTTCCTAGTGAACAGACCCGCCTTAGTCTTCGGCTAGTCTGAACGAAGACCTATAGAATTAAGGGAGGGGTCCCTAAAAGAACTAAGGACTAGGACAAAAATGGGACACCTCCTAAACAGAGAAGTTGTTGCAGAACACAAAAAGACAGACTGACAAAAATGTACTAGAGGTCCCAGAGGACCAAGCGAACTAACAGAGAAAGGCACCGACGCACCAGGCTAGAGAAACAGTCAAACACTGAAGTCCAGCACAGCCAGAAGGGTGGAGCTGGAATATAAAGGCAGATGGACACGTGACCTCAAAAAACAAAAGTCAAAAACAAACAGGAGGGTTCTAACAATAACTTTGGTCCAAAAGTTATCCCATAAAACATTGGATAACACTTGTCTGACATATACACTCATAAGAACGAGCCCTTAAGTATAGTCTGTCAGGCTGAGTTTCACTTCTTTGAGACAACATGGGGGAACTATTTGTTTTCTAAATGAAATTGAAAAAGCCTCTTTAAGTCACCATGAGTTTTGTTGTCGAAAATTATTTTCTTACAATAATACAGTAGGAGTTTATTAGAGAATTAGATTCTTCCATAAAAAAAATGGCCACTAGTAGTGATGAGCGAACTCACTCACCACTGCTCAGTACTTGCCCGAGCATCACTGTGCTTGACAAGTTTGTCGAGTATTTCCGAGTTGCTTGGGAGGGAACTCGGGATCCCTCCCTGCATGTTTGGCGCTCTTTAGAGAGCCAATGAGCATGCAGGGATTGCTTGCCATGCACTGTAATGCCGTAGCCATGTTGGTTGTTGGCATTACAGTGATTGGCTGGCCGCACAGCATCATCAGGTGTATATAAGACTGGACGCCACCATGCTCATCACAGTCTACCCCGGAACAGCTTGTTTACAGTTAGTATAGGTATTCCACAACATATATCTATATCCATCTGAACTAACAGTCCTTCTGAGGACTAATCCAGCTGCATATAATCAGTGCTAGGCAGGAAGGCACTGTATGTGGCAGACGGCAGTGTATGGTACAGCACAAGAGGGTCCATTGATCGTCCTGTCTGCTGCTGTAATAATTACAGATATTTCTAGACATAATCTTGGTTATTTGCTTAAAAAGAAATCCAGACTACACAATTTTTCTGCTACATTTGCTTGTTCTCACTGCAGAATAAAGCCAGATCTGTTCCGTATTTCAGTGATAAAAATCTATAAATTTGAACTGAGCGTGGAAAATATTGGCCTCCTTTTCCATTCTGTTGCAGTGTGTCAGAGAAGCTATTCACACTAGGTCTCTGTGTAGAATAAAATTAGTAAATTACAGGTCTACTATTTAAAATTGTGGTTCTCTGTCAGACATAACACCTATAAGACTGTTCAAAAATCAGACATTTCTTCCATTTTCTTTCCGTTGCAGTGTGTCGGTCAAGCTATTCAAACTAGGTGTCTGTGATGGATAGTATTAGCAAATTACAGGCCTGCTATTTAAAACCATGGTTCTCTGTCAGACATAACACCTATAAGAGTGTTCCAAAATAAGACATTTCTTCCATTTTGATTTCGTTACAGTGTGTCGTTCAATCTATTCACACTAGGCGTCTTCCACACGGTCAAGTCTCAGTAGCCGTGAGTCTGGACTGCATATTCCTCACCCTGATCCTTCTTCTTCCCACCCTGCCGAGTGCCCGGAGACAACTGATCTCACACTTAGACACTCGGAAAGAGATGTTCACTTTTCTATTTGTAGATTCAGACCTCTCGCCCAGCCAGCTTCAAGCGAATCAAGAGGAGAACACGTGTAGCGATACCCAAATATTGGAGCAGCCACGGTCACATGAAGGTGAAGGAGGGAAAGTGCAATTACTGTCGCAAGAGGTGGATGACGCTACAGGGAGAACTTTATGTCTCTCAGTCCCTTGCAGGACAGGCCTAATAAAATGGTGCAGTATGAGAAGGCCATTGTTGTGGAATTATTATAAAAATTCCCATCTGAAAATGCTGGCGGCAGAGGCCACAATTCGTTGGACAACCAAGGAGTACAAGCAAGAGAGCCACATATGCAATCCAGCAGAGGCAGGGGAACACTGTCAAAGTTCCGGGACAGTTTTCTCAGGCCCTTCCATCACACTGGCCCTAAGGCGCGGGGTGCTCTCACAAGGAGTGCAAAGTTTTTGAAGACGATGAGGAAGTAACTTGCTGACCGTACCAATGTCCTCCGTGATTCCTCTGTGCCTTATAATTATTGGGTATCCAAGCTGGACATGCGGCATGAACTGGCTCTCTATGCCTTGGAGGTCCTGGCCTGCCCTGCCGCTAGCCTTTTGTCAGAGCGGGTTTTTAGTGCCGGTGGAATTATAACCGATAGGTGCATTCGCCTGTCAACTGAAAATGCTGACAGGCTGACTCTTATAAAAATGAACAAGGGGTGGATTGGGCGAGACTTCTCAACACCACCGAATGATAGCAGCGTAATATAAACTCAAATCCAGCGTCTTTTCTTGGGAGGTGTATTCCCATGCACCTTTTCACACCCACACATGGGTATATGTTTCCTGATTTTGTCTATTTGCTCTGGTCCGCCTTCTTCTCCGCATCCTCATTCTCCACCACCATATCACCACCATATGTACCATATCAACATATCTACGTCTCTTGCAAGGGACATTGGAGTTCCTCCAAATTGTTGGCAGCTGTTGCTTCATTGCATAGGCAAACAGTATGGGAGACTGACTTCTTAATAATGGCAACATTGTTTTCAGCAGGCCCTCCGACCTCTACGTCTCTTGCAAGGGGCTTTGGAGCTCCTCCAAATTTTTGGCAGCCATTGCTTCACTGCATAGGTAAACAGTATGGGAGACACACTTTCTAATAATGGGAGCATTTTTTCAAGAGCCCTCCAACCTCTACGTCTCTTGCAAGAGACATTGGAGTTCCTCCAAATTGTTGGCAGACGTTGCTTCACTACATAGGCAAACAATATAGGAGACCCACTTCCTAATAATGGAAACATTGTTTTCAGGATGCCCTCCGACCTCTACATCTTTTGCAAGGGGCAGTGGAGTTCCTCCAAATTTTTGGCAGCTGTTGCTTCACTGCAGAGGCAAACAGTATGGGAGACACCCTTCCTAATAATGGGAGCATTTTTTGCAGGAGGCCCTCCGACCTCTACGTCTCTTGCAAGAGGCATTGGAGTTCCTCCAAATTTTTGGCAGCCGTTGCAGTCACTGCATAGGCAATAACAGTATAGGAGACCCACTTGTTAATAATGGGAACAATAAAGCACAGCTGGCTGATGGCTCTCTAACAATAGAGAGGGCCGAATGCTGGCCCTTTAAGAATACTAAGGGCCGCCTGATGGCCCTATAAAAATAGGCTTTGTGACTTTCAGTGTCCCTCCATCATAAATGAAACAGGATGTGTCTGATGATGTGTCACACACCACATGGCCAGATAAGGTTGTAAAATGTTAAAATTACATTTCCTGGTGAATGCATTTGTCTTGGTTGAAAGAAATGCAAAAGTGCAAAAACACATCAAAAACGCTACGTGTGAACATAGCCCAAGGTGTGGAGGAGCATTTTTGTTTCTGTATATTTATTTTGCCTTATATACAAGTCATTACCCTGGAAAGGATGTTCCTTAACATATTTCCCAGGAAAATCCATTTTGGTTTAATTTTTGTATGTTTTACTGTGAGTCCGTAAAAGTGGCATAATAGCTCTGACAACATTGTTGACCTGGGAGTCAGAAATGTTTCCAGGGATCTTCCCCATGCTGTTCCCATGTCATTTGAGCACTGTTCCCATCGATTTGGGCAATTTTTAGGCCCTCTGCAGACCGCCTGGGGGAGCCGCCAGAAAAATGCTCGAGTTTCCCATAGACTTACATTGGGCTCGTTACTCGGTCCGAGCACTCGAGCATTCCAATTTGCTCGACTCGAACAATGAGTAGTTTTTAGTGCTCGCTCATCACTAGTCACTAGTTGATCTCAATGATGAAAAAATACAGAAATTAACAAAATGCATATAATTTGCTGTTCTTTTTTTAACTGTCAAGAAATTAAAACCCTGGATGTTTGAACATTTGGAGTACACATTTTGTCTATAAAATTTTTCAGGTGCAGGATTTTATCTTCAAGGATTGCTGTAATGTGAAAGCTCTCAACAGCACCTAAAAAAAAATGATAGTAACATAGTAATGTAGGTTGAAAAAATACCTAGGTCCATCAAGTTCAACCTGTGTCCCCCAATTGTACTCTCCATACCAATAATACACTAACTTACTGGAATTAGGCCTCACAAATGAATTACCATTTTTATTTTTATCATTACTGCACTATTACAATTACAAATAAACCAGTTTATAATTTTTTAATTACTTTTATTTTTGTATTAATGTTATGGTATTACTAAAATTCCTGTACCTAAATCTGTTGATCCAGAAGAAGGTAAAAACCCCAGGATAAATTCAGCCAAGCTCATCAAGAGAATGCCAAGAGTGTGCAAAGCAGTCATCCAATCAAAAGGTGGCCACTTTGAAGAACCTAGAATATAAGACATATTTTCAGTTGTTTCACACTTTTTTGTTAAGTATATAATTCCACATGTGCTAATTTATAGTTTTAATGCCTTCAGTGTGAATATACAATTTTCATAGTCATGAAAATACAGAAAAAGCTTTAAATGAGAAGGTGTGTCCAAACTTTTGGTCTGTACTGTATGTAAATGAGATCCCTTATGAGGCATCATTTTTCTAAGCTAAACAAGCTCAACTTTTTCAGCCTCTCATCATATGAGATGCCTTCCATCCCTTGTAATATTCTAGTTGCCCGCCTTTGAACTGACTCTAACTTCTGAATATCTTTTTTAAAATGTGGAGTCCAAAACTGGATTCCATATTCTAGATGTGGCCTCACCAGTGATTTATAAAGAGGTAACAATACGTTGTGATCTTAAGATTTTATTTCTTTTTTTATACACCCTAAAATCTTGTTTGCTTTTGCGGCAGCTGCTTGACATTGAGTATTGCTGCTCAGCTTTCTCGTAACCAGAATACCCAAATCCTTCTCCTGTTCTGTAGTCCCGAGTATACTCCCATTTAATTTATATGTAGAAATAGGATTACTCCATCCTAGGTGCATTACTCTACATTTATCTACATTAAACCTCATCTGCCAAGTGTTTGCCCATTCAGTCATCTTATCCAGATCCTTCTGCAATATCGTAATGTCAAGATCAGATTCTAATATCCTACATAGTTTGGTATCGTCAGGAAAAGCTGACACTTTTCTTGCAATCCCATCCCCCAGGTCATTAATAAAGAAGTTAAAGAGAATTGGTCCTAGCACAGATCCCTACGGCACCCCACTGCTGACTATGTTCCATTTAGAGAATGTACCATTTATGACAGCCCTTTGTTACCTATCATTTAGTTAATTCCTTACCCATCTACATATAGTTCCCCCAAGTCCTTGCTTCTGTAGCTTCAGTATAAGGCTGTTATGTGGTACAGTATCAAATGCCTTCGCAAGGTCCAGATAAATCACATCAGCCGCATAACCAACATCCAGATTTGCACTTACCTCCTCATAGAACCCCAATATGTTGGTTAGACATGACCTATTCATCATGAATCCAAATGATTATCATTTGTTATATTATTCTCTGCAATATAATTCTGCAGGTCATCTCTTATGATGCCCTCAAAAACTTTGCACACTACTGATGTCAGACTTACTGGACTGTAGTTACCAGGATTCTTACCTTTCTTAAAAATTGGTACCATATTGGCTATCCTCCAAACCTGTGGCTTTACCCCTGTTACCAGAGAGTATAAGAATACGAGATACAGTGGTTTATCAATGTCTATTTATTACACAATCCTCACATGTAATAAAGCTGTCAAACAATTGCAAATCATGCACACGGGAGCGATTTAACCTTATCACCGAGCAGCTGTAAATACTCGGCGCTCGACCCGAGGATTCTCGGACAGAACATACTCGCTCAACCCTAGTGGTAAACTTTGATTTTTGCCCTGTTGAAAGATCCCTGGAACAGACTGTTTGTTGGTGAACATGGATGAAAAGTGTCTGTTTAATATCTCAGTCTTTTCTTTATCCTCTATAATTATCTCATTATTATTGTCTTTTAAGGGGCCGATACTATCTGATTTTCTCTTTTTGGCATTGATGTATGTATAAAATTTTTGGGGATTTAATTTAATGTCCCTGGCGATTTGTTGCTCTGCAGATAATTTTGCTAGCTTGATTTCTTTTTTATATTTCTTATTTAGGTCTTTATACTCCTGAAATGCTATTTCTGTATTCTTGGCCTTCAAGATCTTAAATAATTACTGTCATTTCAACAATATTTGCATAAATTAACATAAAAATATGTATATTTTTCCACTTTTAAGCCATTTATTTCCTATCCTTTATGGAGACTGACAGTAACCTCCAACAGGGCAATATGGATATTATAGGATTAAGAAAAGTATTTCAAATAATATACATGGGTACACTAACTAGCATATAAACATTGCATCCTATAAATAAAATTGCAATATTTCCTATCATAGTATTGTGGCTTGAAAGTGGAATTAAGTTTAGACAGTGGCGTTGGATTCTCTAATAACATTTGTAAGCATCTAATTAAAGTGAACTCTCTCTGTGGCAATGCCGCAATATGCATTCCATTTACTTAACTCCAATTTCAAACAAGTTAATATTATAATAAAGGGTTAACTACAAATATGCAACAAGATTTATGGTAAGTGTCACAATGTCTTTAAAAATCTTTTTGTTCATCATCTTTTTTCAGATAATTCACCAGGTTTTATTATAGAATGTGAGCCTCCTCCTCAATTCTTCTTAGAGATGTACTGTGCTTTGTTCACGGATTCCATTAGAAAACTAAAATAGTACATTCCTAACCTTCTTTTCCATTTGATTATAGCTAGAAAACATACAATTACCTTTTGTAATCCTATTGTATTTTCTTACCGTGCATTATTACTATTTAAAGTCAAAGTTGATAATAATAAGAAGAAGGAAATCGCTAACACCCACCACTATTATTGGTTTATGGTATGTCATCCTATTAATATTGGTACTCGTACTGGGTTTTCCGTGAGTAGAAACCTAGAGATGATAGAATCTTTTGAAATTTGAATTTGCTGCCTTTGCCAAATTTTCCCAGTAGTTTGTTAGTGAACAAATTTGTCATGAATAGCAATGCTGGTAAGCCTCTAGTTGCCTGGAAAATAGATTTCTAACACTTTGAGGTTCTGTAATGTTCCCTGTCAGAGCTAACGCTCTGCACCGGAATCGCAGCGCTTGCAGGACCCTGGGGGTCCTGAGCGCTGTGAGACCACCCACCGTTTTTAAACGTCCGCGCTGCACAGAGCCCAGGCAGCGCGGACGTTTATGTACAGTGGGCGGTTGGGAACCAGTTAAAAGTAAAAAAGTAATAGCTTCTCAACTGATAGGGAAAAACATTATACCTATTTTGGGATCCACAACAGGTTTGCAATTCTCAAAATGGGTAAACAATTACAAAGGCTTTTTATCAAGCATTCCTAAAACAAAACCATCTTTTAGGGTATGTGCACACGGTGCAGATTTGCTGCGGTTTTGACGCTGCATTTTTATGCAGCATCAAAACCGCAGCGTCCAGATGTTACAGCATAGTGGATGGGATATGCCCACTATGCGTTTTTGTGCACCCTGCAGAAACTGACATGAGGCGTGTCTTTCCAGACCGCAGCATGTCAATTTCTCTTGCGGAAACGCATGCAGATTTTCCCCATAGACTTGCATTAGACAAGGAAAATCCGCATGCGTAAAAACCGCATGTGCGTTTCAATAGCGTTTCCGCAGCGGAAACGCACACAAAAACGCTACATGATGATCAATAAAGTTTATTTAAAAAAGAACTATTCTCTAATTTTAACATGAAGACATGAAAAATGCATGCATAAAAAATGCATCAAAAAACGCATGCGACAAAACCGCAAGTAATCTAATTTGCACATTAGGTGCGGAAATGGTACAGAAATGGTACAGAAATTCTGCAGCTTCAAAACTGCAGCTAATCCAGACCGTGTGCACATACTCTTCGGGAGCAGGAACATGCTAGTTGCTTTAAAAGTGAAAAAGTAATGGGTGTTAACAATCTTTTAAAAATAGATATTTTGCTAGATATTTTGTCAGCTGTTTGATGTTTGTGTACTGTCAAGAGAGTATGCTTTACATCAGCAGTAAAGTCTTTTACTATAAATCACAGTGTGCACACAGGAGATGTGTAGATAGCATGAGCTGAGCAGGGGCAGTGGCAGAAGCTCCATAGTAGACCATTTGGATAGGCAGGAAAGGAGAGGTCTGGCAGTGTAGAGCCGGCAATGGCAGCCACAGCAGCAGTACAGTCTTGCACTCTAAAACACAGTGGGAAGGAATCCAGGAGATTAGTGACTGATGTGGCTCTTTAGCAACAGCAGCAGAAGCAGCACAGTACAAAATAAGGATAGTGCAAACAAGGGGATGACTAACTGTGTATGGCCAGCAATGGCAGCCCTAGAAGCAGCATTAAAGTCTAGCACTTTAAAACACCATGGGCAGGCAGCCAGGAGATGTTTGACTGGCATGGTTGTGCAGTGGATTGGCAGAAGCCACACGGAAGAGAATTAGGATGGGTCAGTCAAGGAAATGTCTGACAGTGTAAGGCCAACAATGACAGCCCCAGCAGCAGCAGTCATACAAAATAGATGACATGAAGGTCAGCTGGTAGATGCTCAGCTGTGAGTGTAAAATCAGCAGCAGAAGTGTACAGAAGACAGACAACAGTTGGGTAAGAAGATAGTATGGCTGATGTAATCAATGGTCTCAGCTATACATGAATGAAAGTCAGCACTGATTATTGCTGAATTTATTTGGACAATTTTATGATTTTCCATGCTTGAGGCTGATAATCTTGTCTACTTTACTGTCACAAATCCACCTGCCACACTGAATACCCTCTCTAACATTACAATGGAGGCTGGACATGACAGTACGCCCATAGAACTGGGCAGGTTCTTGCCACTTGTGCTAAACCAAAAGTTTGTGGGATTGGGACTCAGGGTATCTGCTTGGGAAAATACACAGTCTAGGTATGACTGAAACTGGCTGTTCAGCTGATGTGTCTATGTTTGCTGAAGTGCGTCATCTTGTCACATTGGTAGATAAAACACTTACCTATCATGTCACATAAACTGTAGGTGCTGCTGCCTTGGCTACTTACTGTAGACTTAACATTAACAAAGGAGGGGAAGTGTTGAGTCTGCAAGGATTGCAGAGGAGTTTGCTAGTCAGTAGTTTGATTGGCAGTTTAGCAGATCAGGTAGCACAACTTATCCTGGTAATAAACTTATTTAGACTTCCTTTCGGATGCCACAAAATATTCTCCTTTGTTGCCTTTAATGGTTATTGGTAACAATATGCCTGTCATCTCACAAGCATTTAAGCATATGTAGCACCCTGAGGATTCGGCTGCTACAGGAGTATTGCACCTCAACCCAGAGGTGTGATATTCCACTCCCGGGTAAGGATGGAGTGTGGAACTGAGCTCGGTAGGCTGCATGCACTACACACATCCCATTTCCGAGGAGCAGACCGACGGTACTCCCACTTAGAAATGTGCAGGTACGACCGAGTCTGTTCCTGGCTGGAGTAGGAGGGGGGGTGGTACATCCCAAGTAGTGTAGGGGCAGATAGGGGGAGCAGCCTGGGTAAAGTTAGGAGCTCATTGGGTGCTGGTCACCTGAGCTCACACATAGAGGGTGTATATAAGGTGGGCACCAACTAAGATCAGGGTCAGATGCAGAGAACAAGTCAGTTGGAGACAACAAGACAGCTGCAGAGGAGCAGACAGCAAGCAGAGAGGAAGTCAGCCTGCAGCAAGGGAGAAGAGAGACCCTGAGTGAGAGAGGAGCAGAGAAGGAGTACCCAGAGGGGAGAACAGAGAGGACCCAAGAACCCAAATTAAAGCACCGGGTGAGGAGTCGGCACAGGGTACCGGAACCCAAGCTGGTGGGGGTAAAAACACACCCTAGCCAGAGACCGGAGGCCGTGGGCAGCATCTGCCACGGCCACCCATCACATCCACATGAAGGGTCAGGGAACCCAAGGCCAAGGGTGTCCCAACAGAAGGCCCGAGGGAGCTGGACCTAGGTGGATCACTGGTGGGGACGGCCAGAGAACGGGACAGAAGGAGAGCTCAGGGCCACGCTCCGGACTTGTTTGGGGGTTGGCTGGATCCAGGACCTGGTGGACGCAGCACGGCTCGGGTGGTCACTCGGAGCTGGAGTGACCAGTACAACATCTGCAGTAAGTAAACACCCTTAACTGCACAACCCGACTCTGTCTTCATTGCCGTCTGCACTGCACCACCACAACCCCCATCCTCTGCACCTGTCCTCCCTGAGGCTATACCCCTCCCGTTGGGGGTTATCCCACCAAGCTGCGCACCCACCATCAGCCTCAGCGGACCCTGCTGCAGCGGCGGCCACAGTGACCGCATCACAACGGGTGGCGTAGTCGACACAAAAGAACTCTTAATAACATCTGTAGGACTGCCACATAACACTGAGCTTGACGCCCTGGGCACGGGGCCGGGTCACAGCCGCTCGGAGACTACAACCCCCCATCTGATCCGGTGCCGGGTATTCCCCTCAAAAAGGAATATGTCCCAGGGGGCGCGTCAACTTTGGCGTAGTCGGCAGGATTACGTGCCCGCAACACCCGGGTACTGCGTGCCTGAAGAAAAGTGCAAGTTTACCTCAGAAAGAAGTCTCCCGCCGGTTCCGGAGGGTCCACGCCATCGGACCCCATCACAAGTCGTTTCCCGCCGATTGTCCGCCATTTCCAACTTGTTCCCGCCATCTGCAGAGTTTCCCGCCACTGGGCGACGCTTCCCGCCAAAACCGCAGATTTCCCGCCTTGGAAGAGCAGCGGACGCCATTATGGGCGTGCCAAAGGAGTGCAAGAGGCCACCTCCCATCGTGGGCCGGGACAGAAAATGGCGCCAAAAGTGGAAACCGCCCCCACCAACAGAGACTGTGATGCTGGAGGTGTCTGTCAGCGTGAAAGAACCGCCCCTGGAGCTGACAATCACCAAGTGGCCCCGGGACCGCCCTCGAAGTGGGAGGAGACGAAAGAAAAGAGCAAAGATGGGTGCCGCTTGGAGGAGTCTGGAGCGAGCGGACCCGGAGGCAAGAGGTCTAACGAGGAGTAGCGGAGGAGCTCACCCGGAGATGGAGAGAAAGCAGAACAGCACCGGCCCGCTGGCCAGGAGTCTGCTAGAGACCGAGGAAGGAGGGCAGAGCAGCACCGGCCCGCTGGCCAGGAGCCTGCCGGAAGAAGAGCAGAGCAGCACCGACCCGATGGTCAGGAGCCTGCTAGAGTCCACAACCCCGCTAGGTCTAGCGGAGATCTTAGCGCAGCTCCCCCGAGACCGGGAGTGTGCGCAGACTGCCCTGGAGGGCCTCGCACGGAGGATGGCCCGGGTACAGCGCGAGATATTGGCGGAATGGAGCCGGGAGATGGCCCAGCAAGCTGAAACCAAGACGCAAGCTGAAACCAAGACCCGGAGCACGCCAGCCGAGATGAGGAAGGAGACCGCCTCTGAGGATGGCGCGGGAGGACCCAAGGCCGGAGACGGCGCCGAGGAGGGAGTCGAACGCATGGAGGCAGGTAAAGGGGACGCCTATACCCCAAGCCGTGACACCGCTTACCTGCCCCAGCTCCCCGTCGCAGAGCCCGAAAGTCCCCCTGCTGTGCCCGAAAACGCCATGTCACCGACGCAGACTAGGCCCCAACCGGAAGCCGCCGCCGCGACCCCTGTGACGTCACACGCCTCGACCCCGAGCGTGACCAAGCAGGAAGTACCACCAGCCTGGTCGCAGGGCCTAGAATTCCCGGGCGTCGCATCACCAACAGCGCCCCCTACCTCCGCGGAGCCTCCGGCCTGGCCGCAAGGCCAGGTAGCCCAGGGCGCCGCCGTCCTAACGGTGCCCTTCACCTTCCAGGTGCCCCAGGCCTGGCCGCAAGGCCTGGGCAACCCGAGCGCCACCACCACCGCGCCCGCACCCGTAAAACCAAGGGTGCCACACCTGGGGGAGGACTTGTTCAGCCAGCTCACATGGCCGGACGGGTCTGAAGTAACAACCAGCTGTAAGCAAAGAGCAGGAGGAAGACGCCGTTGAGTGCGGCAGAGCAAGTGATGTACATAGTTACTCGACCGGGTACCAAAGAAACTGTTGATACTTATATATAGTCCCCGTTGGGACCAGCTGAGTGAACTGTTTACCCGTTAACCCCTTAATCCCACAGGCTGAGGACTGTGAGCAGCCATTCCCTTCCCTCTACCTGGCCGAGGACTGAGAGCGGCCAACTTCCCCTGTATATAGTTGCGCTTCCTAAAGCGCCCCCTACCGGTTTTATAGGAAAAACAGTTTTTCTAAGAGACTGTCGCACTTTTCCCGGACACACGTTGCACAGTGTCCAGAGGAGGAACCTGAAACAAGAGACGACGAGAAAGTTTTATCTGCTAAGATATGTTATTTATATATGTTTTATATGAAAAAAAAAAAAAAAAAAAATTTTGTATGTTTTGGTGTTATTTATGTCTTACAGCCCGAGGACGTGCTGTGATTTACCAGGGGGGAATGTAGCACCCTGAGGATTCGGCTGCTACAGGAGTATTGCACCTCAACCCAGAGGTGTGATATTCCACTCCCGGGTAAGGATGGAGTGTGGAACTGAGCTCGGTAGGCTGCATGCACTACACACATCCCATTTCCGAGGAGCAGACCGACGGTACTCCCACTTAGAAATGTGCAGGTTCGACCGAGTCTGTTCCTGGCTGGAGTAGGAGGGGGGGTGGTACATCCCAAGTAGTGTAGGGGCAGATAGGGGGAGCAGCCTGGGTAAAGTTAGGAGCTCATTGGGTGCTGGTCACCTGAGCTCACACATAGAGGGTGTATATAAGGTGGGCACCAACTAAGATCAGGGTCAGATGCAGAGAACAAGTCAGTTGGAGACAACAAGACAGCTGCAGAGGAGCAGACAGCAAGCAGAGAGGAAGTCAGCCTGCAGCAAGGGAGAAGAGAGACCCTGAGTGAGAGAGGAGCAGAGAAGGAGTACCCAGAGGGGAGAACAGAGAGGACCCAAGAACCCAAATTAAAGCACCGGGTGAGGAGTCGGCACAGGGTACCGGAACCCAAGCTGGTGGGGGTAAAAACACACCCTAGCCAGAGACCGGAGGCCGTGGGCAGCATCTGCCACGGCCACCCATCACATCCACCCCGAAGGCACACCACATGAAGGGTCAGGGAACCCAAGGCCAAGGGTGTCCCAACAGAAGGCCCGAGGGAGCTGGACCTAGGTGGATCACTGGTGGGGACGGCCAGAGAACGGGACAGAAGGAGAGCTCAGGGCCACGCTCCGGACTTGTTTGGGGGTTGGCTGGATCCAGGACCTGGTGGACGCAGCACGGCTCGGGTGGTCACTCGGAGCTGGAGTGACCAGTACAACATCTGCAGTAAGTAAACACCCTTAACTGCACAACCCGACTCTGTCTTCATTGCCGTCTGCACTGCACCACCACAACCCCCATCCTCTGCACCTGTCCTCCCTGAGGCTATACCCCTCCCGTTGGGGGTTATCCCACCAAGCTGCGCACCCACCATCAGCCTCAGCGGACCCTGCTGCAGCGGCGGCCACAGTGACCGCATCACAACGGGTGGCGTAGTCGACACAAAAGAACTCTTAATAACATCTGTAGGACTGCCACATAACACTGAGCTTGACGCCCTGGGCACGGGGCCGGGTCACAGCCGCTCGGAGACTACAACCCCCCATCTGATCCGGTGCCGGGTATTCCCCTCAAAAAGGAATATGTCCCAGGGGGCGCGTCACATACAACTTTCCATGCTGGTCAGTAATTGCTATAATGGTTGGTTGTCATGGTAAACCCCATCATCATTTTCTTTCAGACTGTCAGCCAAGTTCCCTGCCTGTTCTAACTCAATGTCCCCTCCACTTCCACTTGCTGCTGCTCATCCTCTACCTCCTGTTCTTCATTTTGCCTCCAAATCCTAATTGTATGTAACCTGGACATTAAGGGTTGCCAGCAGAGAAAGCAGTGAACACATGAAAGTATCTCTTCCGACAAATTTGGCCACTTGCTTCTACAAATGGCTTATAGGGGTGGTCCAGTTCTTAAATTGCACGTTGTAAGTATCTATGTTTACACCCTAACCACTTTTGTAATTACAGTTATTATAAATACCCTACACTTCTCCCTATCCTGCTAATGCCTAAATGTGTTTTCTTTTATTTCACATCCTTTGACATTTTGTTTGATAGGAGGCTGTGACTGCAGTAATGGCAGCAGTTATTACCTCTCGTAGAGCAGGACTTCATCAGGGGCCAGTGTTAAAATTACAACTACAGTTTCTTTCATGTAAGTGACACTAGGAAATAGTACACAAACAAGAAAATGGATTGACATAGAAAACATAATATTCCAGTTTTTATTCCATCCATTTAAAAAATAGGATATCCATAATATAAATTTTAAATCATGTCCACCCTGACACGTTTCTGGCCGATGCCCTTACTCTATGACTAAGGGTTTTGGCTAGAAAAGCATCAGAGTGAACATGATTTTAATTTTATATCATGGATATCCTATTTTTAATTGGATGGAATAAAAACTGGAATCTTATATTTTCTATGCCAATCCATTTCCTTTTTTTTTTGTATTATTTATCTGTGGTCACTGTTTGATAGATTGATGTAGTTGTTTATAGGAGCAACCATACCATTCATTACACGGTGAAGCTTTTACAATTACCTTTTTTTGTATAAGTGATTAGTATTTAAAAAAAAAACACTTGCAAAATTGTTTTTTCTATGTATTTACTTTATTCACTTATATAATGCCATAAGGAACCTAGACTGTGATCATAGTTCCACAATCTAAATTCTTTATTAGTATGTCTTTGGAGTGTGGGAGGAAATCAACACAACTCCTTGCAGATGTTGTCCTTGTTGGGTTTTGAACTCAGGACCTCTGCACTGCACAGCAATAATGCTAACCACTAAGACACCATGGTTTGCACTAACTTTGCATTAACATAGAAATATTGTTATTAAGATAATGTTCTCTATATCCCAGATGAATGAAATCAAATTCATATGACTATGCAGGTGTAGCACCTCCTTATTTCATTTCAATGTTTGGATTATAATTCCAATTTTCTTCAATACTGTGCAGAAGTACAACAACTACGTAGGTCTGTCCTGTCCCTATGTGGAATCAGCTGTGTTCTCTGGCCTCTTATCTCTAGGTCGAAAAGTCCTACAATAGTGCTGATTTGCTGACCCTCATCTTTTATACTGGCAGTAATAGTCCTGCCTGATTGGCTACTCTAGTGTATTTGATGTGATAGCAGCAGGGAATTACATTTAAACCTCTGGATGTCATTAGCTCTGTGACTTTTCAGCAATGTGTGCCATTTTTTTCGATGCTGATCCTCAAAAATCGAATTGCACACTGTTCTAATTTGTGGGGATCTATGATTGTCAGGAAATTCAACTCAAATTACATTCTCCGTGAATCGATCTGCTCATCTTAATATACAGTATAAGGTAAAGTGTTTTTTCCTGGATAGACAACTAGTACATAAATTATCCTCACTGATTATACAAACACCTAGTTTCCATGTTCCAACAAACTACAAACATGATCACATCAAATGTGCCTCATACTTCAAAAAAAAAATTGAATTAGCGCCACTGTCATTTATTTTGTTTTCATGTTTGTGCCAGACAAATGTAAAAAATGATTGAAATAAAGAAATTATACATTTTTCTCCCTAGCCTTCACCTTCTATGCACAGCTCGCCATCTGAACTTCAAAGTTTCGGTCTGATCTTCAGTCATAGCAGGTCTCTTGTCTTCTTCAGAGGTTTTGTCTAGTCTTCTGCACCTCCAGTGGACAGAATTGTGTGGCGCATGTGGGATCCTTTTTGGAGAAGGTGAGAAGTGGATGAGCATTATTTTTAAAGGTAATCTGCCAGCAGAATTTCTCTTTCAAAGACAAGTGCAGCAATACCTTTACCTAGATAGCTAATTCCTCCTTTCCTGAGAAATCAATGTTTGAACTGTTTTGCAAATGATATTCCAGCTCTATTTCCCTGCCCACCGCCAACTCCTCTTCATTCTTGACCCTCAGTCTCTATGCTGTTTGACTTCAGGTTGGCAGTCAAGCAGGAGGAGGTGGCACTCAACAGGGAATAGAGCTGGAGTGACAGAGGGTTCAGATCTAAAGCCTCATTTGCATATCAAGTCAAACATTAATTTGTCAGTAAGGAGGAACGAACTGGCAATGTAATGGTATTTTATCCTGCTTTATTATGCTCTAGGGTCTTGATAGACATAAGAGAATAATAAAGCACATTTGATTCAGATCAAATGAATTCAAAGCAAATTGATTTTCCTGGACAATTTAAGCAAACCTGCAAATTTATTTTTTTGTAGATTCACTCATCCTAAACACAAAATCAAAAATCTACCATTCCTTCTTGAAATTAGTTGGAACATCATGGCCATGCATGATTTGAATTGCTCCACAAACTGTTTATGGGATTCCTGGTGATTGCTGAGCACAAAAGGAGACCCATAAGATTTGAATGGTGCAGCCACAGTCATGTGTAACCATATGATTCATTCAATCTTTACTGTATTAAGAATGAGGTGGATCAGGAACCTAATTTTTGTGATTAGTGACACTCCCAGTGATGGGGCTCCAGTGATCATAAATGTACTACCTATCTTGTGACATGACTAGACATTGTCTTCTTTTTAGGTTTTCCTACGATTATAGTAGTTAATTTCCTGTAGTTCAAATGTGCTAAGAGTTTCTTAAATGTGCAGAGTTAGGCCAGGGAATCTGAATCTTCTGTGGCAGCTGGAAATGTTCCTATAGAGCAGCTCTTTGTGCTCTTATAAAACAGCTGTTCCTGCTGAAATGTTGAGAGCAAAGTAATGATAAATCAGAATTTCCAATTACTTCTTTGCTTTTGTACACCATAATTTCACCTCCAAGAATAACAATTATAAAGAATTATTCTTAAAGCAGGACCATAATAATCATGACCACAGAGGGTGCAACTGAAGTTGGAGAGGTAGACAGGCATGATGTAAGTCTCAATAAAGCTCATTTCGCAAGATTAGTAGGACACAAGCGTGGTTGGTAAGTGGAGCTGATGGGACAGCAATTTCAACTTTTTTGCTTTCCCAGTGTATTAAGCAATAAACATACAATATGGGGCAATCTTCAAAAATAATCCACAGTACTCCAGGAACTAGAGGAAACAAAGAGAGGGATGAGGAGGACCTGGTGAGATGAAGAAAAAAATGAGACAAGAAACTCAGTGGAAAGGTGAAGTATGTCAAATTAGCAGTGAGTTAAAGCTAATCTCTCAGCAGCATTTGCCCCCCCAAACTATTTAAATGCGCATTTAGATCTTTCAAAGGCAAGTCCAGCAATATTTTTACATGGAATGTTTGTTCCTCCATTACTGAGAAATCAGCATTTGAATCTATATGCAAATGAGGCTGTAAATATGAAGCCTTTGTCACTCCAGATCAATTCCCTTTACAGCCCTGTCTTCTCCTACCTGACAGCCTCTATGCTGCTGGAATTAAAGGGAATCTGTCACCACTATGGACCTCTACTATGGCCATACAGGGTATAGAAAAGTAAATCTATACATAACTGTATGGCCCATAGTAGAAAAGCGCTTTAATCAATTCTATTTTGTACAGGCTTGGCGTCCGGGGGGCGCCAAGCAATCCCCGCCTATGTGCTTATTATTCCCCCAATTCCTCACCTATATGCTTAATTATCAAATTCCCCCCTCCCCTGCATGTCACAGGGTCCTGTGACAGGCCCTGCGATGTGCACTGTGCTCCCTGACTTCACATAGAGAGCGCTTTGCTTCATCCCGGCCCTGTCTGCCTGTGCACTGCACTGCAGGCTTCTATTGCACAAGCTCTAGGGAGTCACTGTCACTTCCTGGCGCCTGTGCAATAGAACCCTGCAGCACAGTGCACAGGCAGGAGGAGCCAGAATGAAGCAAAGTGTGAGGGGGGCGCTTTGCGCATGCACGGGAGGTCATGGAGCACAGTGCACGACACAGGGCCCTGTGATGTTCAGGGGAGGGGAGGAATATAATAATTAAGCATATAGGAGGGATTTGGGGGAATAATAAGCAGAGAGGCGGATGCCAAGCCTGTACAAAATAGAATTGATTAAAGTGATTTTCTCTGCAATCAAACCTCTACAATGGGCCATACAGGTACAGTGGGGAAAAAAAGTATTTAGTCATATTTTCCACCAAAATTTGAAAAAAAAATCTCTTATAGTTGAGGTCTACCTATAATGTCAATTACAGACCTCTCTCATCTTTTTAAGTGGGAGAACGTGCACAATTGGTGGCTGATTAAATATTTTTAACCCCACTGTATGTATAGATTTACTTTTCTGTACCCTATATGGCCATAGTAGAGGTCTGATAACTCAAAAGTGGTGACAGATTCCCTTTAAGGCAAAATAACCATCAGTCAAGAGGAGATGGTGCTGGGGCAGGGAGCGGAGCTGGACTGACATAGGCTTCAGATCTACAGCTTAATGTGCATATCAATTCAAACACTGATTTCTCAGGAATGGAGGTCATGTAAAGGTATTGCTGGACTTGCCATTGAAAGAGCTACATGTCAACACTTTTACACAATGGATGCTCTCCCAATTAGTATTCCAGGTTAGTAAAACTTATAAAAAGTGAGGTAGGAATGTAAAAAGTTCTAAATTCAGGTAATTGGACTCTTGGTTAAGCCATGATTTGCATCCATAACACAGACAAAAAAGCAGCTATAAAATGCGAGCCCATAGGTTAACTTCATGTGAGCGTATAAAAAATCCTTTGATTTTTATCCAGAAAAAAACGTATGTGTCATCCATTTGCATCGGTATGGCATCTGTTTTTATACATCAGCAGAGAATAAAGTTTACAAGACCTAAAGCAGTTTCTTATATTAATAATTGTAATGCATCTGTAAAAATCGGATGCAATATGGATGATCTGTATGGGGTCGTCATTCTTTTGAGCACCCTTAGAATTGAATAGATAAGTCTCATTTGAAATACGGAAGAGGTGTGTGCATGCTGCATTTTTTTTCTGTGAAAATTTTGTTAGACTGAAAAAAACTGTCATCTGAACTGCCCCTTTGAATAACAATTATTTAATTTTTTTTTCACGACCATCACTTTTACCAAAAATACGTTAAACCCTTCACATGCGCAGACCTTGGGAGACAAGATTTTTACTATCACTGACCATAATCCCGCCCACCCCTCTGCTCCAATATCAGTGATAATAAAAATCTTGCTCATGCACGAAGCATCCCTAGGTCTGTGCATGTGGGCTATTTCTATACAGTCATTTACTATCACAGATGGAGGCACAGAGGGGCTGGGCAGGTTTATGGGTGTGGGGAGCACTGCATATTCATTTTGGATTTACATATGCTTGACCAGCAGTCGTGCGGCTGTGAATTGTCTGGTGCTAACAGCAAGAAAACTGGAGAAGTTGCAGCAATAAATGTTACTGATTCTCAAAGAGCTGCCCAAACATTATTTCAAGATATTATTATTATCCTACTAAACAATCACGACAGATTCCCTTTAATTTTGCTTCACTGGTAAAGCATCTCTTTGTTTCCCACTCTCTGCTTTTCTCTCCTATGAGCATACCTTTGCTGATCGCTACTCCTCTACAACTCTTCAATTGATATTAAGCAGCACTTACCTTCAGCACAGCGAATCTTTGATTAATACCAATCAAAGAGGAACCACTCAGAAGCAATGTTCGGAAATGAGTGCAGCCTCTGAATGTAAATTAAAAAGCATAGGTCACAAAACTTTTTATGACTTGTGTTTATAGATTTTACATGACCCCATTAAGTTTGCACCTTGGAAAGATGACCCTTGATACATTTCTCAGCTCTTTCTTCTAATCATATACATTAAAGCTACACTTAATCATCTTAATTCTATGCAGTACATCTTACAGTACAGTCAGTTGCGTATCTAGAGTTCGATGGCTCCAGGTGCAATATTTGGACCTGGGTCCCCACCAGCATGTTTGTCTGATGTAAGGGCCCCTATAGTGTTCTAGGTCCGATAAAGACATAAACGTTTGATCTTATAGATAATATATATAAATCTCATGGAAAACACAGCAATGAGATCATTGTCCTAGTAATACTTCTAATTAGTGGTCATGGAATTACTAAATAATATAACAATATTGTTACAGAACAAGTTCTCTATACCAAAGCTAAAATACCTATAATGAAACACACAAAGGGGATAAATACCACCATATAATACACTGTAAATATATTATCATCACCACCTAGTGATTGAGTACAATTACCATACTGTTATTGAACAAAATACACTATACTAAGACCAATATACTGATAATACCACATACAAGGGATAAAAACAACCACATCATGACCAAACCACTTATTACCACCACTTAATAGTTGAATAATAGCACAATACTGATCATTATTAAAAAACATAGTTAAGCTAAGTTCCCACAATGAGCTTTTGGTGAGGTTTTGAAACTGCAGAATTTCTGCACCATTTCTACACCTATAATATAAATTAGGTTTAGTGTTGAGCCACCCCCGTAGTGTTCGAGTTCGGTTCGGTTCGTCGAACACCCGTGTGTTCGCTGAACTGTTCGTCGAACTGTTCGTCGAACACCTTCGAACACCGTTAAAACCAATGGCAGGCAAACAAAAACACATAGAAACACATAGAAAACACCTTCAAAGGTGTCCAAAAGCTGACAAACTGCTCAGAAGACATAACTAACACATGGAAAAGTGACAAGTACATATAGTCATGCGAAAATAAAAGAGGTGGAGGAGTAAAAGGAGGGGGAGACACAGATATAGGCATGTCATGCCCTTCTAAAATCCAAAAAGTGAGAAGCCGACACGGCCAGTCCGCTCCTGCCCGTGCCACCTCCGTGTCGCCGGGTTTGTGCCAGAGCCGCGGTGAACCCTGATGGCCAGCCCCCCTCTCCCAATACTGGTGCCTGTCCGCTGGTGGGTCGAGCGAACCCCCCTGTGGTTGAGGCAGCTCTAAGCTTTTTAATTTAAATTGTCTCTCTAATTTGAATGAATACACTTTAAATCCATTTACAAGGATCTATTGGAGGGCAAGTCTCATGCCAGCAGCCGCGTAATTCCAGCTCCAGTAGCGTCCACTAAAGCTGCTGCAGTTAAAAAGCTTTTATAAGGATCGAGCTCGGCTGTCCACCGCAAGGCATCCTACTGCCAGTCCCAGCCCCTATGCCTTGGGGTGTCTCCTGATGCTCTTCACTGAGTATCCCATGGTCCCGAAGCATTTCCTTTGAAAAAATTAAGTGTCTAAACTACAGGTGGTGTAGCTTGCTTAACAGCCGGGATAATCCGCTGACTAGCAGACACTGCTACTAGGCACAAAGTATTTCCTGGGCTAGATGCAGTTAAAAATTTGTAATTAGATACTCTCGTTGGATGCTGAGAAAGCATTCCATAGAGTCTCCTGGCACGCCATATATGATTCTCTTAAAAAGCTTGGGGTAGGGGTCTAGGGGACCCTTTTATAGCCAAAATCACGGCCCTGTATCACAATACGTCACCTAGGCTGAAGATAAATGGAACTGTAGCACCCTGAGGGCTCGGTTGCTACAGAGGTATTGCACCTCACCCAGAGGTGTGATATCTCACTCTCAGGTAAGGATGGAGTGTGGATCAGGACCCGACACCTGCATGCATTACACCACATTGCCGTGGGGCAGGGCGACCAATATGCCTCTGAGATGGGCACGACAGTCCCTGTCCCTGGCTGGAGTGGGGGGAGGGAACACTGAGGAAGGGGAACCCTGTAGTGCAGGAGCAGGGAGGAAGCAGTTCCTGGGTGCATTGAGAAGGGAGTATAAAAGGTGGGCACCATCTTAGTTCAGTGCAGAGAAGTCTGAGCAGAAATGGCAGGGAGCAGGGGCTCTGCATGAGCTCTGCTCCGGAGGCGGGCCTAGTAACAGAGGCCCAGGCCTGGAAGAGGGAGAAGGAAGGAAGAGGAGCGGAGAAGGCTCCAGGAACGAGGAATGAAGGGATCCCAGGGGTGCAGACGGGCGAGTCGCCACCGCACGCCCGAATCCACCTGCGTGGAGGGGTCAGGCCAAAGGGGGAGACGGGTCCCCGAAACTAGTGGAGGCAGGAAATGACCCTCAGCTAGAAACCGGAGGCTGTGACATTTTATGTGGCGCAGCCCCTCGCTACACCCGCTAGGAAGGCACCACATAGGGTCAGGGAAACTGGCGGCAAGTTTACCAAGAGGAGGCCCGAGGCAGCCGGACAGAAGGGTTGGTAAGAAAGGCCAGACAAAGGACACACAAAGGGGGTCCTGTGAAGCGCTCCAAAGTTATCTGGGAGTTGTCTGAGCCCCTCACCTGGTGAGCACAGTACGACGTGGGCAGCCGTTACCTGCAGACGTGGTCTGGATAATAAGAACTGTGAGTAAAGGCCCTGGACTGCATCACTGACTCCATGTCGTTACTGCTGCTGCCCTGCACCATCACCCCCATCCTCCGCATACACTGCCCTGAGGCTATACTCCTCCCGTGGGGAGTTATGCTACGCTCTGCTGCACCCACAACACCAGCCTCAGCGGTCTGCCCTGCAGCGGCGGTTCACTCTGACCGCAATCCACGGGTGGCGTAGTCGGACATTTAAACATCAAAACCACATAAATAGTTCCGCCACTGGTTTGACCACCCTGAGCCACGGAACCGGGTCGCCGCCACGAAGACTACAACCACCAGCATCCACCAAAAAGGGTCCGGCTCCGGGTGTCCCAAGGCCCTGGGGGTGCATCAGAACATTTTCATCACCTTTCACAATCACCAATGGGACAAGGCAGGGATGTCCTCTGTCCCCTCTCTTATACATCCTAGTGACGGAACACCTGCTCTCATCAATTCGCCATAACCCCAATATTAGGTGGATTGAGGTGGGAGGCACCGAGTACAAGTGCTCTCTATTTGCTGATGATGTCCTAGTATATATCACTCAATCACATATATCCATCCATGCTGTTATGGCTGAAATAGATCACTTTGTTACATGGTCAAATTTTAAAATCAATGCAGCGAAGTCTGAGGCCCTCGATGTCTCCCTCCCCAAATCCATATAGGATTCCATCCAGTCCAACTTTCCCTTTGCCTGGCCCTCACAGGGTATCAAATACTTAGGAATTCCTATTCATAGAGACCTCTCCCATCTATGTTATCTTAATTTTGGGCCCTTTATTGAACAACTCCATACAGACCACGGTTGGCAAGTTAGAACTGTAAGATTCACTACGTGAACCACTGGTGTTTTGTGGAAAAGCACATGTACACTGCGTTCCAAATTATTATGCAAAAAGTGTTTAGGAGTGATAAGGGAAGAATTTGTTTGTTTGTCAGTTAAACTCATTGATGGTGATGTGTGTCAGGGCTCTTTATATCACTGTAAGCAATTGCAGACACCTGTGCTAATTAGTTTGGCAGGTGTGTCCAATGAAAGGCAAGACTACTTAAGAAGGCTGTCTCACATTATTAAGCAGCCTACATTTTCTGCCAAAATGGGAAAGAAAAAGGATGTGTCGGCTGCTGAGAAGCAACAAATTGTGGAGTGTTTAGGTCAAGGCATGACTACAATCAACATTGTGCGATGATCAGGATGAAGTGTCTTGGCAATCAAGAAGTATGTAGCTGAATCACAGTACACACGTGTGCGTGCTGATAAGGGCAAATTGAGGACTCTTTCCTACAGGCAATTACGTCACTTTGAAAGAGCAGCGGCAAAAAAGCCTTGTCATAGCAGCAGACAAGTTTTTGAAGCTGCTTGTGCCTCCAACGTCCCCCGAACAACAAGATGCAGGGTCCTTCAGAGGTTTGCAGCTGTGCATACGCCATCCTGTCGACCTCCTCTATCCACTTCACACAAGCAGAAACGGCTCCAGTGGGCCAAACATTACATGAAGACTGATTTCAAAACTGTTTTGTTCACGGATGAGTGCCGTGCAGCGCTCGATGGTCCAGATGGATGGCGTGGAGGATGGCTGGTTGATGGACACCCCATGCAAACACGGCTACAGCGCCAACAAGGAGGAGGTGGAGTAATGTTTTGGGCTGGAATCATGGGGAGAGAGATTGTCGGCCCCTTTAGGATCCCTGAAGGCGCTAAAGATGAACTCCATAATGTATGTGGATTTTCTCAAACAGCACTTCCTGCCATGGTTCAAGAAGAAGAACCGTGTATTTCACAGCAAGATCATTTTTCTGCATGATAATGCACCATCTCATGCTGCACAAAAAACATCTGCATCTCTGGCTGATATGGGCATAAAAGGGGACAAACTTATGGTGTGACCCCCATGCTCCCCTGACCTGTACCCCATTCAGAACCTTTGGAGCATCATTAAAAGGAGTGTCTATGATGGCGGGAGGCAGTTCACATCTAAGCAACAGCTCTGGGAGGGTATTCTGTCCTCATGCAAAACAATTGAAGCAGAAACCATCCAAAACCTGACAAATTCAATGGACGAGAGAGTTCAGAAGCTCCTTTCGAACAAGGGGTCCTATGTGAAAATGTAACATCACCTAGAATAAAGTTTTGAGTTGAAAACTGTTTGATTTCAGTTTCTAACAACCTGCTAATGCTTATAATTTCAAAAATGACCATTTTTTTGGTCTTTATTAAAATGAAAAGGTTGATCGAAAAGTTTGGGGGATCTAAGAGTGTGGCAACCCAGTAGTCATGATTACTTCGAATTCTGACAATATGAGGGTCATGCTGCAGGTAGTGCAGCAAGAAGGCACTTATGTGTCTTGCGCATCTCGGAGCCCCAAAATTATTTTCCAGGCTAGATGGAGCTAAAAATTATTATTACTTTTAAATCTGGTGAAGCTTTAGTATAGATGGCCTAATAGGATCAGTGCTGCACACTGCTACAAAGCCCAAATTATTTTCCAGTCAAGATACAGATAAACATGATTAGTAATTTTAAATCTGGTGGAGCTTATTATAGATGGCCTAATAGAATCAGTGCTGCACACTGCTACAAAGCCCAAATTATTTTCCAGCCAAGATACAGATAAACATGATTAGTAATTTGAAAGCTTAAAACGGTTGGTAGGGTGATTTTAACCAATCATCAAGCTTTTACTCTCCCCAGGATGACACAGGGGTAGAAAAGTCGTTTCGGATCCATGATTTGTTCATCTTTATGAACGTGAGTCTGTCTACATTATCAGTGGAGAGCCGCGTGCGCTTATCTGTCAGCACACCACCAGCAGCGCTGAACACACGTTCAGACAGAACGCTGGCTGCGGGGCATGACAAGATCTCCAAGGCGTAAGTGGCGAGCTCCGGCCATTTATCCAGATTGGAAGCCCAAAAAGAGCAAGGGTCCAGTGACACAGTCGTGGCTTCAATGTTTACTTGGAGATACTCCTGTACCATCGTCTCTAGGCGTTGACTATGTGTCAGACTTCTTGTCTCCTGTGGCCTTGCAAAGGATGGGCTAAAAAATTGTTGAAATGATTCCGCAAAATTGATGTTACCAGCAGATACTGTGGTTCTGTTACGGTTTGAGTGCTGAACACTTGACGGTCCCACGGTTGGCAAGTTGGAACTGTGAGATTCACTACGTGCACCACTGGTATTTTGTGGAAAAGCACATGTAAGATTCTGCAACAGTCTCTGCTGATACTCCTGCATGCGTGCATCCCTTTCTATGGCAGGAATAATTTCTACAAATTTACTTTTGTACCGGGGATCTAACAGTGTGGCAACCCAGTAGTCAGGATTATTTCTAATTCTCACAATTCGAGGGTCATGTTGCAGGTAGTGCAGCAAGAAGGCACTCATGTGTGTTGCACATCCAGGAGCACCAAGTCCCTGTTGTGTTGGTGGCGAGGTAACAATCATGCTTCCTTCCTCTGTCCTCTCCCCCCAACCTCGCACAACAGAAATGTGATCAAGGTCTCCCTCATCTGATGAGTCTTCCATCAGTTCGTCCTCCACTTCTTCCTGGGCTCCTGCACCTTCCTCACTAGTTTGGCTGCTACCATGCGCCCTGGTAAAACCATCTCCCCCACCCTCACATGCCTGCCACCTTGGTGCTGCCGACCGTCTGGACCTTGCAGATGTTAGCCCTTCCGCATACAACTCCTCCTCCTCTACTTCCTCCACCTCCTCTTGTGCCACCACCTGACTCCGAATTCTGTTTAACATGTGCTCCAGCATGTAAATCACCGGAATAGTCATGCTGATAATGGCATCGTCAGCACTAAACATCTTCGTCGCCATTTCAAAACTGTGCAGAAGGGTGCATAGGCCCCTGATCTGAGACCACTCCTCCAGCGTGATTTGCCCCACCTCTGAATCTCGTTGGCCCAGGCTATACGTCAGAATGTATTGCACCAGGGCTTGTCGGTGCTGCCACAGTTGCTGCAACATGTGCAGAGTTGAATTCCACCGGGTAGGCACATCGCATTTTAGCCGGTGAAGTGGCAGGCCCAACGACTTCTGTAGAGATGTAAGTCGCTGAGCTGCGGGATGCAAACGGCGGAAGTGAGCACACAGCGACTGTGCCCTCTGCAGAAGGCCATCTAGTCTGCGATAGTGGGCTAAAAATTGGTGGACAACCAGGTTCAACACGTGAGCCATACAAGGCACGTGTGTGACATTGCCCCGGCGAAGGGCCGCACCCAGGTTTGCAGCATTGTCGCACACGGCCTTCCCTGGTTTCAGGTCCAGTGGAGACAACCATTCATGAAATTGGTTCTCCAGAGCTGACCACAACTCCTCAGCTGTGTGACTCACATTTCCCAGACATTTCAATGTAAAAACCGCCTGATGACGTTGAGCCCTACTGCCAGCTTAGTAAGGAGGTGTGCAGGATCCCTTCTGCACAGTTAGAAAGCTTGTGGCATGACCAGACAGGCTTTGGGTGCAGGTGGAAGACCGAGAGGAGGTTGAGGAGGCAGAAGCAGTGGAGGAACTTTAACATAAAGAGGATTGACGCACAACTCGTGGGGACGGCAAGACTTGGACAGCAGCCCCTTGTCCTGCTGTCACCATAGTTACCCAGTGCCCAGTCAGCGACATGTAACGCCCCTGTCCATGCCTACTCGTCCAAGTGTCTGTGGTGAAATGCACCCTGTCACACACAGAGTTTCTCAAAGAAGCGGTGATGTTGTGTACGACATGCTGGTGGAGCGCAGGCACACCTTTCTTTGAGAAGTAGTGCCGACTGGGCATCTGGTACTGGGGCACTGCGACGGACATAAGGTCTCGAAAATCCTCTGTGTCCACCAGGCGGAAAGGCAGCATTTCTGTAGCCAAGAGCTTGCAGATGGTGAAATTCAACCTCTTAGCTTTCTCATGGCTAGGAGGAAATGGTCTTTTACTTGTCCACATCTGAGGGACCGAGGGCTGGCTATTGTGCTTAGACGGGGTTGATAAGGGTGTCCCCGGCAAACTGCCGGTCTGTGAGGAAGATGCAGGCGGACATGTTAGGTTGCCTTGATCCAAAGGTGGTGCTATCGATGTCGGACAGCGCTCAACACCAGCTGGTGTTACCACCTCCAAAGAAAATGATGACCTGCCAATCACGCTGGCTGTTGCGGGTAAAGAGGTGGCAGGTCTGCGCCCCAAAACAGGTGTGACTGCTGTCCCCCCAGTCACAGAGGATGAAGAGGCCGCGGATGCACAAGATATGGCAGACGGTGGTTGGCCCGGCCGGCTAGGCCGCATTGTAGCACACTGAGCTTCCCACTGCAACTTATGCTTCATGTCCATGTGCCGGTTCATGCATGATGTACTCAAACTATGTATTTTTTGGCCTCTACTTAGCTTTTGCTGACAAATGTTACAGATAACACGAGTTGGGTCATCTTTATCGATCTGAAAAAATGCCCAGGCTATGCAAGGCTTAGCACCCATGCGACCTGAAGAGCCACCACGACTTGTGGTGAGAGGCAGAGTTGTGTTTGAGGATGCAGTTGTTGACGTGCTTCCAGTACTACGTCTCTGTCCAGGAAGGCTCAACCTGACCTCGTCGTCACTAGCATCTTCCTCCACCTCCTCTGCTGACCTCATCTCTTGGCTGACTGTGGGTTGACAGTAAGTGGGATCTCCAACCTCATCATCATCACCCTGTGCGTTATCACACCCGTCGTCCTCAGAGCCAACCTGTTCCTGCCCTGACAAAAAACTAAAGTTGTCGCTCCAATCAGGTATTTGAGTCTTATCATCGTCTTCCTCATTGTCTCCACCAACAGGAGTTACAGTTTGGGAATGAGGGTCTACATTATGGTCAGAACCTTGTGCGTCTGGTCCTGGATCCGACTCATAAAGATTCTGGGCATCAGTGCAGATCATTTCCTCGTCTGGATTCACAGAAGCGCTGGAGTTGACCTCTGATTCCCAGGCTATAGTATGAGTAAACAGCTCTGCAGACTCAACCATCTGTTCTACCTCATACTCAGACGGGCAGCTGGAGATTTGGGAGCTGTGAGGAAGCAAGTGCGATTGGGGTGACACCTTTGAGGACTGGAGTATTTGTGATGTTGAAGTTGATGTGGAGGAGAGCCCACTTAAAGGAGCACTTGATATCCGTTGAAGCACCTGCTGTTTTTGTGCCTCATCTGGAATTTGTAGCGATTGGCGTGGCCGTAAGAAAGGGATCTTATCACATTGTCCGCTAAAAGAAGTAGACATTTTAGTTTGGCTGGAAGATGGTCTTTCTTCTGCAGATGTTACTGTTGCTTTAACACCTACCCCACGGACACAACCTTTTTTCCCCTTCCCAACACGCCTATTCCCCTTTCCACCAGCAGCAGGCCTTTTTCCACTCATTTTGGTGGTTAACTAATTCACAACTCTGGAGTTGTTTGCACAAAAAAACAATGGATGGGAACCGAGCAGAGCTGAGTGGCCAAACTGTGGTATTAGGTCAAAACTATTGGCTGGGTTAGATGCAGAAAAAAATTATATTCAATTTGCAACCTGATGGAGGTCAGTATAGATGGACTAATACAACAAGTCCCACACACAGCTAGAAGCCCAATATTTTTTCAGAGGTAGATGCAGAAAAAAATATATTCAGTTTGCAACCTGATGGAGGTCTGTATAGATGGATTAATAGAACAAGTCCCACACACAGCTAGAAGCCCAATATTTTTTCAGAGGTAGATGCAGAAAAAAATATATTCAGTTTGCAACCTGATGGAGGTCTGTATAGATGGATTAATAGAACAAGTCCCACACACAGCTAGAAGCCCAATATTTTTTCAGAGGTAGATGCAGAAAAAAATATATTCAGTTTGCAACCTGATGGAGGTCTGTATAGATGGATTAATAGAACAAGTCCCACACACAGCTAGAAGCCCAATATTTTTTCAGAGGTAGATGCAGAAAAAAATATATTCAGTTTGCAACCTGATGGAGGTCTGTATAGATGGATTAATAGAACAAGTCCCACACACAGCTAGAAGCCCAATATTTTTTCAGAGGTAGATGCAGAAAAAAATATTTTCAGTTTGCAACCTGATGGAGGTCTGTATAGATGGATTAATAGAACAAGTCCCACACACAGCTAGAAGCCCAATATTTTTTCAGAGGTAGATGCAGAAAAAAATATATTCAGTTTGCAACCTGATGGAGGTCTGTATAGATGGAATAATAGAACAAGTCCCACACACAGCTAGAAGCCCAATATTTTTTCAGAGGTAGATGCAGAAAAAAATATATTCAGTTTGCAACCTGATGGAGGTCAGTATAGATGGACTAATACAACAAATCCCACACACAGCTAGAAGCCCAATATTTTTTCAGAGGTAGATGCAGAAAAATATATATTCAGTTTGCAACCTGATGGAGGTCAGTATAGATGGACTAATACAACAAGTCCCACACACAGCTAGAAGCCCAATATTTTTTCAGAGGTAGATGCAGAAAAAAATATATTCAGTTTGCAACCTGAAGGAGGTCTGTATAGATGGATTAATAGAACAAGTCCCACACACAGCTAGAAGCCCAATATTTTTTCAGAGGTAGATGCAGAAAAAAATATATTCAGTTTGCAACCTGATGGAGGTCTGTATAGATGGATTAATAGAACAAGTCCCACACACAGCTAGAAGCCCAATATTTTTTCAGAGGTAGATGCAGAAAAAAATATATTCAGTTTGCAACCTGATGGAGGTCTGTATAGATGGATTAATAGAACAAGTCCCACACACAGCTAGAAGCCCAATATTTTTTCAGAGGTAGATGCAGAAAAAAATATATTCAGTTTGCAACCTGATGGAGGTCTGTATAGATGGATTAATAGAACAAGTCCCACACACAGCTAGAAGCCCAATATTTTTTCAGAGGTAGATGCAGAAAAAAATATATTCAGTTTGCAACCTGATGGAGGTCTGTATAGATGGATTAATAGAACAAGTCCCACACACAGCTAGAAGCCCAATATTTTTTCAGAGGTAGATGCAGAAAAAAATATATTCAGTTTGCAACCTGATGGAGGTCAGTATAGATGGACTAATACAACAAGTCCCACACACAGCTAGAAGCCCAATATTTTTTCAGAGGTAGATGCAGAAAAAAATATATTCAGTTTGCAACCTGATGGAGGTCAGTATAGATGGACTAATACAACAAGTCCCACACACCTAGAAGCCCAATATTTTTTCAGAGGTAGATGCAGAAAAAAATATATTCAGTTTGCAACCTGAAGGAGGTCTGTATAGATGGATTAATAGAACAAGTCCCACACACAGCTAGAAGCCCAATATTTTTTCAGAGGTAGATGCAGAAAAAAATATATTCAGTTTGCAACCTGATGGAGGTCTGTATAGATTGATTAATAGAACAAGTCCCACACACAGCTAGAAGCCCAATATTTTTTCAGAGGTAGATGCAGAAAAAAATATATTCAGTTTGCAACCTGATGGAGGTCTGTATAGATGGATTAATAGAACAAGTCCCACACACAGCTAGAAGCCCAATATTTTTTCAGAGGTAGATGCAGAAAAAAATATATTCAGTTTGCAACCTGATGGAGGTCTGTATAGATGGATTAATAGAACAAGTCCCACACACAGCTAGAAGCCCAATATTTTTTCAGAGGTAGATGCAGAAAAAAATATATTCAGTTTGCAACCTGATGGAGGTCTGTATAGATGGATTAATAGAACAAGTCCCACACACAGCTAGAAGTCCAATATTTTTTCAGAGCTAGATGCAGAAAAAAATTATATTCAATTTGCAACCTGATGGAGGTCAGTATAGATGGACTAATAGAATGATGCTATGCCCAAAAGATTTTACTTCACTAGGTGCAGTAAAAAAATTTATATTCTATACACAGGTGGTATATCTTGCAACACAGGCTACTCCACTGACTAACACACTCTGCAATAGGCCAAAAAGGATTAGCTTTGCTAGATTCAGCCAAATGCTGTGAAAAAAACTTGCACAGCACTGGCACAGACCTGCCTGGCAAAAACTGATAGGAACTGATGTAACCTAGTCCTGAAAAGGACTCCAATTACAATTAGTTTTTACTCCCACAATCTATCTATTTAAGAGCACAGACCTGCCTGATAAAAGTCGCAGGAAATGCTGTAACCTAGTCCTTAAAAAGACTGCAATCACAACTATTCCCTACTCCCAAGCTATCTGTAGATTTGTGCGAAAATTGGCTTGAAATTAACAAGGTATAGCGCACACAGCAACAGCGGTGCCGTCTAACACGCAGCTGCAGCAGTGAGAAAATGGTGGCGACGGGGAAAATGGCTTGGTCTTATAGGGCAAGGACATGTGACATACACTGCCAATGACACATGCCCTTGCTTGTGTGAAAAAAAGCACTTCGCTCCGTGTGTGTGTAGCACCCTGAGGATTCGGCTGCTACAGGGGTATTGCACCTCAATCCAGAGGTGTGATATTCCACTCCCGGGTAAGGATGGAGTGTGGAACTGAGCTCAGTCAGCTGCATGCACTACACACATCCCATTTCCGAGGAGCAGACCAACGGTACTCCCACTTAGAAATGTGCAGGTACGACCGAGTCTGTTCCTGGCTGGAGTGGGAGGGGGGTGGTACATCCCAGTAGTGTAGGGGCAGATAGGGGGGAGCAGCCTGGGTAAAGTTAGGAGCTCATTGGGTGCTGGTCACCTGAGCTCACACATAGAGGGAGTATTTAAGGTGGGCACCATCTAAGATCAGGGTCAGTCTGTGAGAAGTCTTTGCAGAGAGGAGAGGAAGAGAGCAGAGGAGCAGAGCAGCCCCAGAGCGAGAGTGAGAGAGGAGAGCCAGAAAGACCCAGAGGGGGAGACAGAAAGGAACTCTGAGAACCCAAGTACAACCCCAGGGTGAAGAGTTGGCAATAGGGTACCGGATCCCAAACTGGTGGGGGCTAAAGCATACCTCAGCCAGAGACCGGAGGCCGTGGGCAGGATCTGCCACGGCCACCCACCACATCCACCCTGAAGGCAAACCACGTGTAGGGTCAGGGAACCCAAGGCCAAGGGTCTCCCAACAGAAGGCCCGAGGGAGCTGGACCTAGGTGGATCCCTGGTGGGGACGGCCAGAAGAAAGGACAAGAAGGAGGGCTCAGGGACACGCTCCGGACTTGCTTGGGGGTTGGCTGAATCCAGGACCTGGTGGACGCAGCACGGCTCGGGTGGTCACTCAAGGCCGGAGTGACCGGAATATCTGCAGTAAGTAAACACCCTGAACTGCACAACCCGACTCTGTCATTACTTATCATCTACGCTGCACCACCACAACCCCCATCCTCTGCACCTGACCCCCTGAGGCCATACCCCTCCCGTTGGGGGTTATACTATCTAAAGCTGCACCAACACCATCAGCCTCAGCGGACCCTGCTGCAGCGGCGGCCGTAGTGACCGCAATCCAACGGGTGGCGTAGTCGACATAACGAACTTTGTAACATCTGTAGGACTGCCACACACACTGAGTTTGACACCCTGGGCACGGACCGGGTCACAGCCACTCGGAGACTACAACCCCCATCTGATCCGGCTCCGGGTATTCCCCTAAAGAATATGGCCCAGGGGGTGCGTCAACTTTGGCGTAGTCGGCAGGATTACGTGCCCACAACAACCGGGTACTGCTTGCCTGAAGAAAAGAATAAGTTTACCTCAAAAAGAAGTCTCCTGCCGGTTCCGGAGGGTCCCCGCCATCGGACTCCATCACAGATCGATTCCCGCCGGTTGTCCGCCATTAACAGCTTTTTCCCGCCATCTGCAGAGTTTCCCGCCACTGGGAGACGATTCCCGCCATTTCCAAAGGTTTCCCGCCTTGGAAGAGCGGACGCCATTATGGGCGTGCCAGAGGGTGGTAAGAGGCCACCTCCCATCGTGGGCCAGGACCGAAAATGGCGCCAAAAGTGGAAACCGCCCCCACCAACAGAGACTGTGATGCTAGAGGTGTCTGTCAGCGTGAAAGAACTGCCCCTGGAGCTGACAATCACCAAGTGGCCCCGGGACCGCCCTCGAAGTGGGAGGACTGAGAAGAAGAGAGCAAAGATGGGTGTCGCCTGGAGCAGTCTGGAGAGAGCGCACCCGGAGACAAGAAGCCTAGAGCTGAGTCCAGAAGAAGCTTACCCGGAGATGGGAGAAGAGCAGAGCAGCACCGACCCGTTGGTCAGGAGCCTGCTAGAAGCAACGACCCCACTAGGCCTAGTGGAGGTCTTGGCACAGCTCCCCCGAGATCGGGAGTGTGCACAGACCGCGCTGGAGGGCCTCGCATGGAGGATGGCCCGGGTGCAACGAGAGACGTTGGCGGAGTGGAGCCGTGAGATGGTCCAGCAGACAAGAACTCGTCAGCGGAGCACGCCACCCGA
Organism: Phyllobates terribilis; assembly: GCF_046119375.1. NCBI lineage: Eukaryota > Metazoa > Chordata > Amphibia > Anura > Dendrobatidae > Phyllobates > Phyllobates terribilis. The sequence goes on along the minus strand of NW_027362765.1, from coordinate 478,251,036 downwards.
GACGAGGAGACAGACCGCCTCTGAGGATGGCGCAGGAGGACTCAAGGCCGGAGACGGCGCCGAGAAGGGAGCCGAACGAAAGGAGGCAGGTAAAGGGGACGTCTCTACCCCAAACCGGGAAACCGCGTACCTGCCCCAGCTCCCCGTCGCAGAGCCCGAAGTACCCCCTGCCGTGCCCGTAACCGCAACGTCACCGCCACAGACTAGGCCTCAACCGGAAGCCGCAGCCGCGACCCCTGTGACGTCATACGCCTCGACCCCGAGCGTGACCAAGCAGGAAGTACCACCAGCCTGGTCGCAAGGCCTAGTACCCCCGGGCGCCGCAATACCAACAGCGCCCCCTACCTCCGCGGAGCCACCGGCCTGGTCGCAGGGCCAAGTAGCCCAGGGCGCCGCCGTCCTTACGGTGCCCTTCACTTTCCAGGTGCCCCAGGCTTGGCCGCAAGGCCTGGGCAACCCGGGCGCTACCACCACCGCGCCCATAAAACCAAGAGTGCCGCATCTGGGAGAAGATCTGTTCGCCCAACATACGTGCCCGGATGGGCAGCCCTTTATTTGGCCACCGGAGTTTCACCATCCCCGACTCCGGAAAGAGAGACCCCTAGATGAACCCCTGATCCCGGCTCCAAAGCCCGTAAAGAGGATCTCGCCCCCGCTAGCAGAAGCGCAGTTTGAGTGGGACCCCACCGGAGAAGATCTCATGGGGTTCACTCAGGAGACCCGGGCAGCTGCAGCGGAGCGTGCAGAGTGCTGCCGGCAGCAGCTCGAGGTCTTTGAGAGGGAGCGGAGAGAGAGGCGGGTCCGGGAACAACAAGCGCAGATAAGGAGCGCGGAGCAGAAGAGCCGGGCCAGGAGGAGTCCCCGTGCAGCTCATGGTCCCCCTTCCACCGGGACTGTGATCAAGTTTAATATGCAGCACGGGTGGGGCTTCATCCGAGATCACCGCACCCCAGGCGACGTCTTCGTGACAAGAAGAGACGTTGAGTCCCACCTACCGGAGGGACACAGAGGACGTGACCTGTATATAGGGGACAAGGTCACCTTCACCCGGCACAAGTGTGCCAAAGGACCCTACGCCCTCCATGTGCATCGCCTGACGGAGGAGGAGCTGCGGTGTGAGGAGGAGCAAGAGGACCCGGACGGGTCTGAAGTTAAAGGTAACCACAAAGAAAGAGCAGGAGGACGTCGTCGTTGAGTACAGCGGAGTAGAAGCTGTATATAGTTGCCCGTCGGGGCACAGTGAACTGTTACTGCTGCTATTATAGTCCCCGTTGGGACCAGCAAATTGAACTGTTACCCGTATTTCCCTTAATCCCACTGACCGAGGACTGAGAGCGGTCATCCCCTTCCTAAATACCTGGCCGAGGACTGAGAGCGGCCATATCTCCTTGTAAATAGTTGCGCTTCCTAAAGCGCCCCCTACCGGTTTTATAGGAAGACCAATTTTCTAGAGAAACTGTTGCACTTTTCCCGGGCACACGTTGCACAGTGTCCGGAGGAGGAGTTAGAAGCAAGAAACGACTACGAGAATGTTTTATATGAAAAGTTTTATGATGCTGCTAATATATATGTTTTATATGTTTTATTATGTTTATATGAAAAAAAATTGTATGTTTGGTGTTTTATATCTTACAGCCCGAGGACGTGCTGTGATTTACCAGGGGGGAATGTAGCACCCTGAGGATTCGGCTGCTACAGGGGTATTGCACCTCAACCCAGAGGTGTGATATTCCACTCCCGGGTAAGGATGGAGTTTGGAACTGAGCTCAGTCAGCTGCATGCACTACACACATCCCATTTCCGAGGAGCAGACCAACGGTACTCCCACTTAGAAATGTGCAGGTACGACCGAGTCTGTTCCTGGCTGGAGTGGGAGGGGGGTGGTACATCCCAGTAGTGTAGGGGCAGATAGGGGGGAGCAGCCTGGGTAAAGTTAGGAGCTCATTGGGTGCTGGTCACCTGAGCTCACACATAGAGGGAGTATTTAAGGTGGGCACCATCTAAGATCAGGGTCAGTCTGTGAGAAGTCTTTGCAGAGAGGAGAGGAAGAGAGCAGAGGAGCAGAGCAGCCCCAGAGCGAGAGTGAGAGAGGAGAGCCAGAAAGACCCAGAGGGGGAGACAGAAAGGAACTCTGAGAACCCAAGTACAACCCCAGGGTGAAGAGTTGGCAATAGGGTACCGGATCCCAAACTGGTGGGGGCTAAAGCATACCTCAGCCAGAGACCGGAGGCCGTGGGCAGGATCTGCCACGGCCACCCACCACATCCACCCTGAAGGCAAACCACGTGTAGGGTCAGGGAACCCAAGGCCAAGGGTCTCCCAACAGAAGGCCCGAGGGAGCTGGACCTAGGTGGATCCCTGGTGGGGACGGCCAGAAGAAAGGACAAGAAGGAGGGCTCAGGGACACGCTCCGGACTTGCTTGGGGGTTGGCTGAATCCAGGACCTGGTGGACGCAGCACGGCTCGGGTGGTCACTCAAGGCCGGAGTGACCGGAATATCTGCAGTAAGTAAACACCCTGAACTGCACAACCCGACTCTGTCATTACTTATCATCTACGCTGCACCACCACAACCCCCATCCTCTGCACCTGACCCCCTGAGGCCATACCCCTCCCGTTGGGGGTTATACTATCTAAAGCTGCACCAACACCATCAGCCTCAGCGGACCCTGCTGCAGCGGCGGCCGTAGTGACCGCAATCCAACGGGTGGCGTAGTCGACATAACGAACTTTGTAACATCTGTAGGACTGCCACACACACTGAGTTTGACACCCTGGGCACGGACCGGGTCACAGCCACTCGGAGACTACAACCCCCATCTGATCCGGCTCCGGGTATTCCCCTAAAGAATATGGCCCAGGGGGTGCGTCATGTGCGCTGCTGATAGGCTGACAGATTGCACCTCCCCACTGCAAATGCGGGAAAGAGAAAAAAAAATGGAGATCTTCATTGTTCCTGCAGAGATCCATCTCCTGCCCCTCCCCCCACCCCGCTGTACACTCAAACTGCGTATTGACATTAATTTTCATCATTACTGAGAAAAAATCCAGTTATGATTTTGGTGCACGAACAGTTATCGAACATAACCTCGAACAGCCGAATTTTTCTCAAATTATTCGTGTTCGCCGAACGGCTCGAACACCGCCCAAAACAGCTCGAATTTGAGATTGGCGAACAGTTCGAGTAGAACATCGCTCATCTCTAATTAGGTTACTTGCAGTTTTTCCTTGCGTTTTTGTGTGCGTTTTTTAAACACACGTTTCTGTCGTGTTTTTGACTCTGCTTTTCTGTCTCTTTTTGCTTTGTCATGCTTTAAATAAAGCTGCTTTGTTTTTGATACATATACTTCCTGTTTTTTTGCTTTGACAAAACTTTATTAATATACTTACAGTATGTGCTGATTACATGCGTTTTTGATGCATTTCCACCACACCTGGTGGCTAGATGGGAGTCACCCGAGTCTCCTATCTTTCGGCATCCCGATGTGGCATTTAATTTGTCAAGGCTTGCGCAACGTCATTTGTTTTGCTGTTTTGCTTGTGTCAAATTTATCAGCGTGTGTTGTGCAATGAATGATAAATTGGACACATCTTTAAATTAACCCTTCAATCTAGAGCTGATGCTCCAGTTTTTTTTGACAGTCCACCTACTGGAGTGAGTTTGCAATTTTTCAAAAGTTGAAAATCTAAGTTTGGCTTTCATCTCCTTCCATTGCTAATCACACCCACTTTTTTAAAAAATGGGGATTGAAAAAAAGTAAAATGTAAAGCAAATTTAGTGCAAAAACAATGTTTGTTAAACAGAAAACTGACATGAAAAAAAAGCCTTAATGTCTTGCCCTGTTTTTTTATCAAAAGGTTCCATGATGTATGCTGAATTCACAAAGCAATACAACATGAAAACGTGTAAGTGGATTGGCAGATCGGTTATACATTCAGCCAAAAGAAAACATAGCTTTTTCAACCCTTTTATCCCCAGGGGTTTTTTGCACGTTAATGACCGGGCCAATTTTTACAATTCTGACCACTGTCACTTTATGAGGTAATAACTCTGGAACACTTCAACGGATCATTCTGATTCTGAGATTGTTTTTTCATGACATAATGTACTTCATGATAGTCGTAAAATTTCTTTGGTATGATTTGCATTTATTTGTGAAAAAATTGGAAATTTGGAAAAATTTTAGAAAATGTAGCAATTTTCAAACTTTGAATTTTCATGCAATTAAATCAGAGAGATATGTCCCACAAAATAGTTAATAAATAACATTTCCCACATGTTTATTTACATCAGCACAATTTTGGAACAAATTTTTTTTTTTTGTTAGGAAGTTGTAAGGGTTAAAAGTTTACCTGCGATTTCTCATTTTTCCAAAAAATTTACAAAACCATTTTTTTTAGGGACCACATCACAAAATTGAAGTGACTTTGAGGGGCCTTTATGACAGAAAATACTCAAAAGTGACACCATTTTAAAAACTGCACCCATCAAGGTGCTCAAAACCACATTCAAGAAGTTTATTAACCCTTCAGGTGCTACTCAGGAATTTTTGGAATGTGGAAGAAAAAAATGAACATTTATTTTTTTTCACAAAAATGTTACTTTAGACATCATTTTTTTATTTTTTGAAGGGTAACAGGAAAAAATAGACCCAAAAATTTGCTGTGCAATTTCTCCTGAGTAATCCTATACCCCATATCTGGGAGGAAAACACTGTTTGGGCGCATGGCAGGGTTCGGAAGGGAAAGAGCGCCATTTGACTTTTTGAATGTAAAATGTGCTTGAATAATTAGCGGACACCATGTTGCGTTTGAAGAGCCCCTGACGTGCCTAAACAGTGGAAACCCCCCATAAGTGACACCATTTTGGAAACTAGACCCCTCATGGAACTTATCTAGATGTGTGATGAGCACCTTGAACCCCCAGGTGCTTCACAGAAGTTTATAACATTGAGCCGTAAAAATAAAATTTTCACATTTTTCCCACAAAAATGTTTTTTAGCCCCCAATTTTGCATTTTCATATGGGTAATAGGATAAATTGCGCCATACCATTTGTTGTGCAATTTCTCCTGAGTAAGCCTATGCCCTATATCTGGGAGAAAACCACTGTTTGGGCGCACGGTAGGGTTCGGAAGGGAAAGAGCGCCATTTGACTTTTTGAATGTAAAATGTGCTTGAATAATTAGCGGACACCATGTTGCATTTGAAGAGCCCCTGATATGCCTAAACAGTGGAAACCCCCCACAAGTGACACAATTTTGGGAACTAGACACCTCAGGGAACTTATCTAGATGTGTGGTGAGCTCCCTGAACCCCCAGGTGCTTCACAGAAGTTTATAACAAGAGCCATGAAAATAAAAAAATCTAACTTTTTCCACCAAGATGATGTTTTAGCCCCAATTTTTTATTTTTACAACAGTAAGAGGAGAAAGAGGGGAAAATGGACCGCAAAAACTTTTGTGCAATTTCTCCTGAGTAAGCTGATACCCTATATGTGGGGAAAATACACTGTTTGGGCACACGGCATGGTTCAGAAGGGAAGGAGCACTGTATGACTTTTTGAACGCAAAATTCGCTGGAATTGAGAGCGGATGCCATATCGCGTTTGGAGAGCCCCAGATGCGCCTAAATAGTGGAAACCCCCCACAAGTGACCCCATTTTGGAAACTAGACGCCTGAAGGATTTTATCAAGGGGTACAGTGAACATTTTGAACCCAGAGGTATGACACAGAAGTTGATAACATTAGGTCATCATATTGAACAAGTTATTAGTCTTGAGCGCAACTGCTCCCTACTTGAGTTTGCATAGGGTACTCAGGTATGCACTATGTATCGCGAGTTCTCGGGTGACAAACTCGAGTCTCCGCCCCACATGTTCCATGGTTGTTAGACACCCCAATAAAAAAACATGTGGGGATAACTTGTGCATGGCAGGCAATCCGCGCAAGGTTTTTTTGGCCGCAAAGAATATGGGTCAGAGACTCGAAAATGTCACTCGAGCACCCGCGATACTCAGTGCATACCCGAGCACTCGATGCAAACTAAAGTAGCAAGCACTTGCGCTCCACACTAGTCGCCATATCATCATATATTTTTTTACTTTTGAAAAAATCCCAACCCTAACCCTAACACAACCCTAACCCTAGCATAAACCCTAACTCCAGCACTAACCCTAAACCTAGCCCTAACCCTAGCACTAACCCTCGCACAAATCTAACCCTAGCACAACCCTATCCCTAGCACAATCCTAACCCTAACTCAAGCACAACCCTAACCTTAACCCTAGCACAACCCTAACCCTAGCATAACCCAATCCCTAACCCTAGCATAACCCTATCCCTAACCCTAGCACAACACTAAACCAAGCACAAACCTAACCCTAGAGTTTATTTTTTATGCCTTTCCTTGTGCGGTTTAAGGGATTAGATGACTTTATTCTTCGGGTTGGTGCGATTACAGCAATGACAGATTCATATCGGGTTTTTATGATTGACAGATATCACACACTAAAAGACGCTTTTTTTTCGCAATGACGAGTTTTTGCATCGCCATATTTTGAGAGCTATAAATTTTCCATATTTCAGCCGACAGAGTTATGTGATGGCTTTTTTTTTGTGGGACCAGTTGACGTTTTTATTGGTACCATTTACAGGCACGTGACATTTTTTGATCACTTTCTATTCCAATGTTTGGGAGGCAGAATAAGCAAAAACCAACAATTCAGGAATTTTTTTTTTATGCCGTTCTGCATGTGTTTAGATTGGTAAGACAGCATTATTCTTCGGGTCAGTATGTTTACAGCGGCATCACATTTATATCTTTTTTTATGTTTTGGCGCATTAACACGTTAAAAGCTATTTATAGAAAAAAAACATTTTTTTGCATTGCTTTATTCTGAGAGCTATAATTTTTTTAATTTTTGACTAATAGAGCTGTATGGCTGCTTGTTTTTTGCAGGATAAGATGACATTTTCAGCGACACCATTTTTATTTACATTCGTCTTTTTGATTGCGTTTTATTGAGTGACGAGTGAGCACTAAAATGCTTGGGTACTCGTTGTTAGAGTCAAGTAAATTGGAATGCTCGAGTGCTCGGACCAAGTAACGAGCCCAATGTAAGCCTATTGGAAACTCAAGCATTTTTCCGGCGGCTCCCCTCGGCGCTCTGCATAGGGACCAAAAATTGCCCAAATAGATGGGAACAGTGCTCAAATGACATGGGATCAGCAACCAGGGATTGAAGCTTGAAGAGGGCAATTTGCATATTCCAGGTGCCTTCTGGGAAAAGCGAAGAGTCTCCTTCAGCTAGAAGATCGTTGGGTACAGCCGGGACCAGCTGCTTGGAAAGCATCGCCAAACCAGGGATTGAAGCTTGAAGAGGGCAATTTGCATATTCCAGGTGCCTTCTGGGAAAAGCGAAGAGTCTCCTTCAGCTAGAAGATCGTTGGGTACAGCCGGGACCAGCTGCTTGGAAAGCATCGCCAAACCAGGGATTGAAGCTTGAAGAGGGCAATTTGCATATTCCAGGTGCCTTCTGGGAAAAGCGAAGAGTCTCCTTCAGCTAGAAGATCGTTGGGTACAGCCGGGACCAGCTGCTTGGAAAGCATCCCCAAACCAGGGATTGAAGCTTGAAGAGGGCAATTTGCATATTCCAGGTGCCTTCTGGGAAAAGCGGAGTCTCCTTCAGCTAGAAGATCGTTGGGGTATCACAAGAAAGAAGACAGACATCAAGTCAGCAGGGACAAGGAGCAGCATGGCAGATGTGACAACCTACATGGTGAGCTGCAACATGTGCTACATGTTCACAGATCGACCAGAAGCTGAAACCAACTTCACCTGCCAGAAGTGTAGACTACTGGCTCTTTTAGAAGAAAAGGTGCGGGGACTGGAAGAAAGAATTGTGACATTAAAACTCATCAAGGAAAATTAAGACTTCCTGGACAGAACAGAAGCGTCACTACTGGTCACAGAAAGTGAAGGAAGCGTCAGAGAACCTCCAGAGGCAGACAAGTGGAGGCAAGTGACCAAAAGAAGCAAGAAGACCATGGAGACACCACCAACCACACAACTGAGAAACAGATTCCAAGGACTTGTGGAGGACAAAGATGGCACACCTAAGGATGAGGAACTACCAGCAAGCAAAAAAGAAAAGAGTACCCAGAAACACCCAGAAGCGACAAGAAAAAGGACAGCCAAGAAGGGAAGAAGAGTGGTGGTGGTGGGAGACTCACTACTGAGAGGAACAGAAGCAGCTATCTGCAGACCGGACATAACCGCAAGAGAAGTATGCTGCCTCCTAGGGGCGAAGATCTAGGATGTTACCGATAGGATACCAAAGCTCATCAGTCCCAAGGATGTCCACCCATTTCTTCTGATACATGTTGGCACCAATGACACGGCAAAGAAGGACCTACCGACAATCTGCAAGGACTTTGAAGCATTGGGGAAGAAAGTAAAAGAACTGGATGCGCAGGTAGTTTTTTCTTCTATCCTTCCAGTAGATGGGCATGGCGTCAGGAGATGGAACAGGATCCTTGATGTGAACAGCTGGCTGAGACGATGGTGCAGACAACAAGGATTTGGATTCCTGGACCACGGTGTGAATTACCTCTATGATGGACTCCTTGCCAGAGACGGACTACACCTCAACAAACCCGGGAAACACACATTCGCCAGGAGACTCGCAACACTCATCAGGAGGGCGTTAAACTAGAAGAAGAGGGGATGGGAAGAAAAACGCCAGACATGAACATGCAACCAGAGGACATACTAATGAAAGATATGAAGTGCGACAAAGAAGGTCCAAGACAAGATACTTGGAAGGGAGGTAAGAAAATTTCTAATACAATCCACAGGGAGAAGATTGGAACAAAACAAAATCGTGTAAACTGCGTGCTAGCAAATGCCAGGAGCCTGACAAACAAGATGGATGAACTGGAAGCAGAAATATCTACAGGTAACTATGACATAGTGGGAATAACCGAGACATGGTTGGATGAAAGCTATGACTGGGCAGTTAACTTACAGGGTTACAGTCTGTTTAGAAGGGATCGAAGAAATCGGAAAGGGGGTGGAGTCTGTCTATATGTAAAGACGTGTCTAAAGCCTACAATACGGGAGGATGTATGGGAGGGAAATGAGGAGGTCGAGTCCTTATGGGTGGAGATACATGGGGCAAAAAACAATAATAAAATTATCATAGGAGTCTGTTATAAACCACCAAATATAGCAGAAGCCACGGAAAGTCTATTAATGAGACAAATAGACGAAGTAGCAAAAAATAACGAGGTGATTATTATGGGGGACTTCAACTACCCCGATATAGACTGGGAAACCGAAAGCTGTAGATCTCAGAAAGGAAACAGGTTTCTGTCAATTATCAAAGACAATTATTTGTCACAACTTGTGCAGGAACCAACTAGAGGGACGGCCCTTTTAGACTTAATATTAACTAACAGGCCAGACAGAATAACTGAGGTGCAGGTCAGGGGGCACCTGGGAAATAGTGACCACAACATTATACAATTCCACATGTGCTTCAGTAGGGTGCCCAGCAAGGGAGTCACAAAAACACTGAACTTCAGGAGGGCAAAGTTTGATCAGCTAAGAGATGCCCTTCACCTTATAGACTGGGATAGTATCTTCAGTAATAGGAGCACGGATAGAAAATGGGAAATTTTCAAAACAGTCCTACATAGTCACTGTAGAAGGTACATACCTTATGGGAATAAAAGGGCTAGGAATAGGAGGAAGCGAATGTGGCTAAATAAGGAAGTCAAGAGGGCAATGAAAAACAAAAAAAGGGCTTTCGGTAAACTTAAACAAGAAGGCAGCGAGGAAGCGCTAATAACTTATAGGGAAAAAAACAAAATCTGTAAGAAACAAATAAGAATAGCAAAAGAGGAGACAGAGAGACTAATTGCCAAAGAAAGTAAAATGAATCCCAAACTGTTCTTTAACTATATAAACAGTAAAAGGATTAAAACTGATGGAGTTGGCCCATTGAAAAATAACCTGGGTAAAATCATAGAGGGCGATGAGGGTAAAGCAAACCTACTCAATAGCTTCTTCTCCACTGTTTTCACAAAAGAAAACAATTTATCGGAGGAAATGCAAAGTGATAAAGTAAACCCTACGCTAAATATCACCCACCTAACCCAGGAGGAAGTTCAGAAACGCCTAAATAATATCAAAATAGACAAGTCACCAGGCCCAGATGGCATACACCCCCGGGTACTAAAAGAATTAAGTAATGTGATAGACAGACCGCTGTATCTTATATTCAAGCACTCTTTATGGACAGGGACTGCCCCACTAGACTGGCGCCAAGCAAATGTGGTACCAATATTCAAAAAGGGGTCTAAAAGTGACCCTGGGAACTATAGACCAGTCAGCTTAACGTCTGTTGTGGGTAAATTGTTTGAAGGATTTCTTAGAGATGCTATTGTAGAATATCTTAATGATAATAACTGTCTAACTCCATATCAACATGGATTCATGAGAGATCGCTCCTGCCAAACAAACCTGATTGCCTTCTACGAGGAGGTGAGCTCACAGCTGGACCGGGGAGAGTCAGTGGATGTTGTATACCTTGACTTCTCCAAAGCGTTTGATACCGTGCCACACAAAAGGTTGGTATATAAAATGAGAATGCTTGGTCTGGGGGATAATGTGTGCAAGTGGGTAAATAGCTGGCTGAGTGATAGAAAGCAGAGGGTGGTTATCAATGGAGTAAGCTTAGGGGGTGTCAGGGTTACTAGCGGGGTGCCTCAAGGGTCTGTCTTGGGCCCTATATTATTTAATATATTTATTAATGATCTAGTGGAAGGGTTGCATAGTAAAATAGCAATATTTGCAGATGATACTAAACTTTGTAAAGTAGTTAACACAGATGAGGATAGGGCACAGCTACAGGAGGATTTAGATAAATTGGGGAGTTGGGCCAAAAAATGGCAAATGGGGTTCAATGCCAATAAATGTAAGGTCATGCACATGGGAAAGAAAAACAGCAGTCACCCATACATATTAAACGGGAAAACGTTGGGGAAATCTGACATGGAGAAGGACCTGGGCGTCTTGGTTAATAGCAAATTAAATTGGAGTGCCCAGTGTCAGGCAGCAGCTGCGAAGGCAAATAGAGTCATGGCATGCATCAGAAGAGGAATAGGGGCATATGATGAGAACATTGTTCTTCCTCTGTATAAAGCGCTGGTAAGGCCGCACTTAGAATATTGTGCACAGTTCTGGGCTCCGGTGCTCAGGAAAGACATATTGGAGCTAGAGAGGGTACAAAGGAGGGCGACTAAGGTAATAAAGGGAATGGAGGGACTAGAATACCCAGAGAGGTTGTCAAAATTAGGCCTATTTACGTTGGAAAAGAGAAGGCTTAGGGGAGACCTCATAAACATGTATAAATACATCAGGGGGCAGTACAGAGATCTCTCCCATGACCTGTTTATACCAAGGATGGTGACAAAGACGAGGGGGCACACTATGCGTCTGGAGGAAAAGAGGTTCCTGCACCAGCATAGAAGGGGATTCTTTACGGTCAGAGCCGTGAGACTCTGGAACTCTCTGGGAGAGGAAGTGGTGATGTCCAACTCACTTAATGAGTTCAAGAGAGGCCTGGACGCCTTTCTTGAGAACAATAAAATTACATCTTATGCTTAGTGATAGTTAATTAATCCAGATTGGTGTCGGGAAGTGAATTTTTTCCTCAATGATGTCAATTGGCCTATACCGCATGTTTTTTTTTTGTTTGTTTTGTTTTTTTTTGCGTTCCCCTGGATCAACGCTGCGGAATAGCTGCAGTGCACAAGAAATAGGCTGAACTGGATGGACGCTTGTCTTTTTTCGGCCTTATAAACTATGTAACTATGTAACTATGTGGAAGACCCCTGGAAGCATTTCTGACTCCCAGGTCACTGCTGTCAACAATGTTGTCAGAGCTATTACGACACTTTTACGGACTCACAATAAAACATACAAAAACAAAACCAAAATGGATTTTCCAGGGAAATATGTTAAGGAACATCGTTTCCAGGGTAATGACTTGTTTATAAGGCAAAATAAATAGCCAAAAACAAAAATGCTCCTCCACACCTTGGGCTATATTTGTACATAGCGTTTTTGATTAGTGATAAGTAGTGTTGAGCGATACCTTCCGATATCGGGAAATATCGGATCGGATTGGATCGGACCGATACCCAAAAAATATCGGATATCGCCGATTTCGATACCGGAAACCAATGCAAGTCAATGGGACACAAATATCGGAATGAAAATAAACCCTTTCTTTCCTTGTAGGTTAATTCTACATGAAGGAAAACAACTAAGAATAATGTAGAATGTATTACATGAAAAGCTGGCAATTCAGCAGCGGCATACACCGATACCCGACAATTTAGAACAGAAAGAATAAAGCATTACACATAGATTAGATAGATAGAAACATGTCAGTCACATATATAAGAAGTACAGTGACAGTGTTGCTTACTGTACTTGTCATTTAGTGTTAAAGGATTTATTAAAAAAAATAATAGTGTTTTCATGCACCGTCTCTTTAAAAAAGCCAGCCGGCAATTCAGCATCGGTACCCGACAATTTATAAAAGAAAGAATAGAGCATCACACATAGATTAGATACATAGAAACATGTCAGTCACATATATAAGAAGTACAGTGATAGTGTTGGTTACTGTACTTGTCATTTAGTGTTAAAATAAAGGATTTATTAAAAAAAAAATTGGTGTGGGGTTCCCCGTAATTTTAGTTTCTAGCGGAGGTTAAGCAGATTGCTGGGCAGATGTTTGAAGCCTGGGAAGGGGGTAATACCCACGGAGCTTCCCAGACTACTAATATCAGCCCCCAGCTGAATACCTAGCCTTTACTAGCTATTAAAATGGGGGACCCCCAAAAAAATGATGTGGGGTCCCCCCTATTTTAATAGCTAGCAAAGGCTAGCAAATTCAGGGATTGCCTGCCACTCATTGTAATGCCGCAGCCATGGTGGTTGTGACATTAAAGTGATTGGATGGTCGCACAGCGTCATCAGGTCTATGTCAGACCAGGCGCCGCTTTGCTCGTCACAGTCACTCCGGAATCAGGCAGAGTAGGTAGAGGTGCTGCTGCGTCAGGGAGAGATTTGCTTGTGTATTAGGTAATGTAGGGACAAAAACCGTACATTACACATATCCATCTTAACAAACAGTCCTTCTGAGGACTAATCCATCTGCAGAGATATCAGGCAGGCAGGGTATATAGCAGACTGCAGTGCATATAGCACAAGATGCTCCATTCCAATTCTGCCTTCTCCTGCTGTTAGATATTTCTATACAAAGATCCAGGTCTCAGGGGCCAGGATTACTCTTTTTTGGATCTTAATCCTCATTATTTGCTTAAAAAGCAATCCAGAGAACACCGTTTTTCTGCGGCATTTGCTTGTTGGCACTGCAGAATACAGCCAGGTCCTTTCCATATTACAGCGCTAGAAATGTTTTCTCCGTCACACGGATCACATATACATTTTCAGAAAATATTGCCATTTTTGGCCTCCATTCCAATTTTTTTTCACTGTGTCAGAAAAGTTTTTGACACCAGTTTGCTGTTCAAACTAGTTACCTACAGGCCGGGTATTTAAAACTCTGTTTTCTACATTACACGGATAACATATAACTTCGCTCCAAACTCAGTCATTTGTAGTGAACGTGGAAGATACTGTCCTCCATTTAAAATGGGCAAGGCACGCGGCAAGGGATGGGGAACTAGACGTGATGGTGATGGTGCATGCAGAGGCCGAGGACAAGGCCGTGGGCAAGCTGAAATTGTGCCACAACAAACACCCACATCTTCTCGCCCGACCTTCCTGTCCCAATTCCTAAGGGACCGCAGCACACCACTATTGAACCCAGAGCAGTGTTAAAAGGTTGTTGGTTGAATAGCGGATAATGCTTCCAGTCACTTAGCCACTACCACCACCCTGTCTTCCACACGGTCAAGTCTCAGTAGCCGTGAGTCTGGACCGTATATTCCTCACCCTGATCCTCCTTCCTCCCACCATGCCGAGTACCCAGAGACAACTGATCCCACACTTGGACATTCTGAAGAGCTGTTCACTTTTCCATTTATAGATTCGGGCCACTCGCCCGGTCCACTTGAAGCGGGGCAAGAGAAGATCGCATGTAGCGATGCCCAAATAATTGAGCAGCCACGGTCACATGAAGGCGATGATGGGAAAGTGTCACAAGAGGTGAATGATAATGAATCACAATTGCCAGAAAGTCTGGAGGAGGACCAGGGTGCGGAAGTGGAGGACGAAGTGGTGGATGATATAGTAACTGACCCAACCTGGCAGGAGGACATGCAGAGCGAGGACAGCAGCACACAGGGGGAGGGAGGCAGAGCACCCCAAAAGGCAGGAAGAAGCAGTGTGGTGGCCGCAGACAGAAGGCAGGCAACTATTCCCCGTAACACCAACACGAAGGAAGTTGCCAGTACAACTGTTAGGTCTTCCCAAGTCTGGTTGTTTTCTAAAGACTCTGCCGATAACCCCATTTGCACCACCTGCCAGGCCAGCATCAGCAGGGGTGGCAAAACGACCAGCCTGACCACCACCAGCATGATCAGGAGTATGTCATCAAAGAACCCGACTTTGTGGGCCGAACCCCAGGGTCCAGGAACAGTGTCTGCGGGTGGCACCATTGCTTCTTCCGCTGTTGCAAGCCAATCCCCTGTCCATGGTGCATGCAAAGATGCCTCCTGCCCTGCACCTGTCGTTGCACAGTCTCAAGTAGCAGCATCAGGAAGCACGTCCATGTCCTTGTCCCAGCACAGCGTTCAGTTGTCCATACCCCAGTCCTTGGAACGCAAGCGCAAATATGCAGCCAACGCCCCACAGGCCACACTATTAAATTCTCAGATTTCATGACTGATTGCGCTCGAAATGTTGCCTTTTAGGCTCGTGGATACGGAAGCATTCCGCAACCTGATGGCAGCGGCCATCCCTCGGTAATCGGTCACCAACCGCCAATATTTCTCCTGGTGTGCCGTCCCCGCATTACACAAGTACTTGTCCCAAAACATAAGCCGTGCCCTCAACAACGCAGTTACCGGGAAAGTCCACTTAACCACAGACACGTGCACAAGTGCTTGGTTGCAGGGACAGTACATCTCGCTGACGGCACACTGGGTTAACATAGTGAAAGCCGGGACCCTGTCGGACCTTGGGACGGAACACGTCCTCCCGACGCCAAAGATTGCGGGCCCTAGGTCAATCAGGGTTGCCCCCATGGTCTACAGCTCCTGCACCTCATCCTCCTCAACCTCCTCCTCCTCCTCAGCCTCCATCTCCAAAATGACCACATCAGTCACAAGCTGAAACTGCACAATGATGAAGAGTTGTGGACAGCTCTGAAAGAGCAGGCAGATCTGTGGCTCACACCGCTGAACCTACAGATAGGCATGGTCGTGTGTGACAATGGCCGGAACTTGGTGGCGGCTGTAGCATCAGCGTCTCTGCCTCCTGCCGGGCAGAGACGACGTTCCCCTCAACACCAGGGCCCTGGTCCAGCGTCTTCCGGCTCCCGTCCTGCAGCTACTGTGGCGCGCACTGCGCGCAGCTTCCCGGGCACTGTGCTTAGGGCGCGTGCGCTCCCTCCCTCTTAGAGGGGCCGCGCGCCGTCCTAAAAAGTCCCCGGCCAATGGCCGGAGGACTTCCCCTATTTAAAGCACCTCCTCCAATATGAAGGTGCCTGTGCAATGGTTGTTGTTCTGGATCCCAAGAAGGTTTCTGCCGCCTTAAAGTGGCCCCGACCGGAGGGGTTGAAGGCGATTCAGCGATTCCTGGGCTTCACAAATTATTACCGCCTCCTCATCCCTCATTTCTCCTCCCGGACCGCTCTCATCTCCCCGCTCACCCATAAGGGAGAAAATCCCAGGGAATGGACTTCCGAAGCAGAGGAGGCCTTTGTCTCCCTAAAACAAGCTTTCTCCTCCACCCCTGTGCTGCACCATCCGGATTGCAACAAGAACTTCATCCTGGAGGTTAATGCATCCTCCACCAGAGCCGGAGCGGTGCTCACCCAGAAATACCCGTCCGGGAGAATGGTAACCTGTGGCTTCTTCTCCAAGCTCTTCTCCTCATCCGAGCGCAACTACTCCATAGGCGATCGTGAGCTGCTAGCCATCAAATTGGCGCTGGAGAAGTTGCATTACCTACTGGAGGAGGCTCTGCACCCGGTGATCATCAACACTGACCACAAAAAGCTGGCCTATTTACAAAACACTCAAAGACTTAATCCGCGTCAGGCCAGGTGGTCTCTATTCTTTGCCCGATTCTGCTTCTTTCTGCATTACCGCCCGGCAGACAAGAACATTAAGGCTGACACTTTATCCCGCTCGTTCCTGTCCACTGACCAAGAGGAGGAGCCTCTACATATCATTGATCCCTCCAAAGTAATGACTGTGTCTCCGTTTGACCTGTCTCTTCTTCCACCCGGTAAGACTTTTGTGGCAGTTCCAGATCGTAAGAAGGTTGTACTCTGGGGCCATTCATCCAAACTAGCCGGTCATGCTGGTCAGAGGAAGACCTTTATGCTCATCGCCTGACATTACTGGTGGCCTTCTCTGCGCAAGGATGTTGCGTACTTTGTCGCAGCTTGTTCCTCCTGTGCCCGTAACAAGGTTCCCTGGCACCTTCCATCCTGCCGTCTCCTTCCTCTTCCCGTGCCTTACACTCCGTGGCAACACATAGCTATGGACATCATTACGGATCTCCCTCTCTCTGCTGGTTGTACAGTCATTTGGGTGGTTCCTGACCGCTTCTCTAAAATGGCCCACTTCATCCCTCTGCCTGGTCTTCCATCTGCATCTGTGCTGGGTAAGTACTTCATCAATCACATCTTCCGTCTTCATGGCCTACCCCTCCACATTGTGTCTGATCGCGGGGTTCAGTTCACTTCACGCTTCTGGAGAGATACGTGCAAGCTGATGAATGTCTCCTTGGATTTTTCCTCTGCTTTTTACCCTCAATACAATGGTCAAGTGGAACGTATCAACCAGGTCCTTACCAGTTTTCTTCGGCACTTCGTCAATGCTCACCATAACGATTGGGTTGAGCTCCTGCCCTGGGCCGAGTTCTCCTATATCAAGCATGAGACCGAGTCTTCTACTAAATCCCCGTTCTTTTTGGTCTACGGTCATCACCCCCGGATTCCGTTTCCTGTCTCCTCTTCTGTGGACAATCTTGCCGCGGAGTCTCTTGTCAGCGAATTTTCGGCAATTTGGCAAGACACTAGATCTGCAGTTCTTCAGTCCTTCGAGCGGATGAAGAGACATGCTGATAAGAGATGTCTGGATCCGCCTCAATTCTGTCCGGGAGACAATGTCTGGCTTTCCTCCAAATATGTTCGTCTCAAGATACCTTCCTATAAGTTGGGTCCGCGGTTCATCGGCCCATTCAAGGTTCTGAACCGAATCAATCCCATGGCCTACAAGCTGAAACTCCCGGTCACCTTACGGATTCCCAACTCTTTTCATGCATCCCTTCTCAAACCTGTTGTCCTTAATTCCTTCTCTGATGATCCAGGTACCTCTCCAGCTCCAGTCTCCGCTGAGGACGTCTTTGAGGTAGAAAACGTTTTGGCCACCAAGAGGGTAAGAGGAAAGACTTTCTTTCTTGTGGATTGGAAGGGGTTTGGCCAGGAGGAGAGGTCTTGGGAACCCAGGGAGAACATTCATGCCCCTCAGCTTCTTAAAAAATTTCTCTCGGGCTTAAAGAAGGGGGGGCGTAAAGGGAGGGGTATGTAGCATCGGAGTCTCTGCCTCCTGCCGGGCAGAGACGGCGTTCCCCTCACTGCCACGGCCCAGGTCCGGCGTCTTCTGGCTCCCGTCTTGCAGCTACTGTGGCGCGCACTCCATGCAGCTTCCTGGGCACTTTGCTTAGGGCCAATGTCCGGAGGACTTCCCCTATTAAAAGCACCTCCTCCAATATGGAGGTGCCTGTGCAATGGTTGTTGTTCTGTGTGCTAATACTTGCTTCTGCCCTCAGGTCCCGCCAGCCTGTCTATAGTCTGCCTGCCTGCTTACCTGGAAGCACCTGCCAGTTACCTGCCATGCCCGCCAGCCTGCTTACCTGGAAGCATCTACCAGTTACCTGGCATGTCCGCCAGCTCGCCTACCTGGATCACCCGTCTGGCTATCTGCCGAACCAGCCTGCAAATCTACACAGACCTCCTGTCAGCCTCCCTGCCGTGCTCATCCGGTGTAGTGGTCAGTTCCTGCCATCTGACCCGTGGGAGTCACCTGCTCTCACATGGTCGGTCCCAGAGTGGCACCTGGTCCCCCTGATGGGTCCCTCCCTGGTTCACGGAGTCGATTGAGCCGCCGTGTGACCTTGGTCGGGCCAAGTAGGTACTTAGTCACGCCCCTCTAGTCCCTCCTTGAACCGAAGCACAGAGGTTCCACCACCCAGACCCGTAACAGCGGCTCTGAGGTGAGGCGAGCTCACACACATACCATGCCTGGCCCATGTGCTTAACCTCGTGGTTCAGCGGTTTCTCAAATCCTACCCGGAGCTGCCAGATCAGCTTGTTAAAGTACGCCGCCTGTGTGCCCATTGTAGAAAGTCACCTACAGCTTCCGCTGCCATTGCCGTGTTTCAGCAGCGTTTGCCGCTTCCGGCTCACAGACTGTTGTATGATGTCCCCATGCATTGGAACTCTACAGTGCAGATGTTGGGAAGGATTTGTGAGCAGAAGAGGGCAGTTGTTGAGTAACAGCATTAACAAGGCCATCGGTATTCAATTCAGACTCCACGCATAAGACCTCAGGAGTGGACATGAATGTAAGACATATGTACCATCCTCCAAAACTTTGAGGACTCTACCAAGATGGTGAGCGGCGATGAAGCCTTAATTAGCGTCACCATCCCGCTTCTCTGTCTTCTGAAATGCTCTCTGATCACAATCAAAGAGGATGCATTGCAGGCAGAACACGATGAGATGAAGCAAGGAATCATACAGAGTGATTACACACAGCCCAGCCTCATCTCATCCAACATGGATTGGGTGACAATGAGGAAGAGGAGGAGGAGGAGGAAGAACAGGAGTTAGTTTCATGAGCTATAGACGGTACTACCGGCACAGCTGTCATACCGTCTGTTCAGCGTGGATGGCCAGAGGACAGAGAGGAGGAGGAGGAGGAGAGCATGGTCAGTCACCCTCTTAGTGAGGACACGGAAGTCTTGGCTGTTAGTAGTCTGGCGCGCATGGCTGAGTTTATGTTACGCTGCCTTTCCCATGACCCTCGCGTTCTCAAAATTTTGGGTGACAGTTATTACTGGTTGGTGACACTTCTAAACCCATGCTACAAGGATAACTTTATATCTATTATTCCTGAGGCGGACATGTCTACAAAAATGGGGCTGTGCCAGAAGGCCTTTGCTGCGGAAAAATTAAAAAAATTCCCATCTGAAAACGCTGGCGGCAGAGGGCATACTTTGTTGGACAACCAAGGAGTACAGGCGAGAGAGACACAACTTCAATCCAGCAGAGGCACGGGAACACTGTCAAAGGTCTGAGAGAGTTTTCTCAGCCCCTCCCATCGCACAGGCACTGAGGGTACTCTCACAAGGAGTGCAAAGTTGGGGAAGATGCTGAAGGAGTTCCTTGCTGACTTACCAAAGTCCTCCGTGATTCCTCTGTGCCTTATAATTATTGGGTATCCAAGCTGGATACATGAAATGAACTGGCTCTCTATGCCTTGGAGGTCCTGGCCTGACCTGCCACCAGCGTTTTATCACAGCGGGTTTTTAGTGCCGCTGGTGGAAATATAACTGATCAGCGCATCCGCCTGTCAACAGAAAATGTTGACAGGCTGACTCTTATAAAAATGAACAAGGGGTGGATTGAGCCAGACTTCTCAACACCACCGAATGATAGCAGCGTAACATAAACTCAAATCCAGTGTCTTTTCTTGAGAGGTGTATTCCCATGCACCTTTTCACACCCACACATGGATATATGCTTCCTGATTTTGGCTATTTGCTCTTGTCCTCCTCCTTCTCCTCATACTCCACCACCATATCACCAGGGTTACCGTGGTCCATGATGCAACACCCACATAATTTTTTTAAAGGGTGTTTATGATGCCCGAAAAAAAAATTGAATACAGTATGTTCATGTATACCCCCCAGGGGTAAATGTTTGTCATCCCATACGCTTAGTGCATGGGTATTACAAGTATAGGAGGCCCGCTCCTTTCTAATGGGAACATTTTTTTATGAGGCCCTCCTCCACGTCTCTTCCAAGGGGAATTGGAGTGCCTCCAAATTTTTGGCAACCCTTGCATTCACTGCATAGGCCAGCACTATGGTAGACCCACTTCCTAAAAATGGGAACATTGTTTTGAGGAGGCCCTCTGACCTGCATGTCTATTCCAAGGGCATTGTAGTGCTTCCAAATTTTTGGCAACCCTTGCATTCACTGCATAGGTCAACACTATGGGAGACCTACTTCCTATTAATGGGAACATTGTTTTGAGGAGACCCTCTGACCTCCAAGTCTCTTCCAAGGGGCATTGAAGTGCCTCCAAATTTTTGGCAACCCTTGCCTTCACTGCATAGACCAGCACTATGGGAGACCCACTTCCTAATAATGGGAACATTGTTTTGCGGAGAACTTCTGACCTCCATGTCTCTTCCAAGGGGCATTGAAGTGCCTCCAAATTTTTGGCAACCCTTGCATTCACTGCATTGGCCAGCACTATGGGAGACCCACTTCCTAAAAATGGGAACATTGTTTTGAGGAGGCTGTCTGACCTCCATGTCTCTTCCAAGGGGCATTGGAGTGCCTCCATATTTTTGGCAACCCTTGCATTCACTGCATAGGCCAGCACTATGGGAGACCCACTTCCTCATAATGGGAACATTGTTTAGAGGAGGCCCTCTGACCTCCATGTCTTTTCCAAGGGGCATTGTAGTACCTCCAAATTTTTGGCAACCCTTGCATTCACTGCATGGGTCAACACTATGGGAGACCCACTTCCTATTAATGGGAACAATGTTTTGAGGAGACCCTCTGACCTCCATGTGTTAGAACCTTGCTCTTAGGTTTTTTCCTTTGCTGGTCACATGACCTTGTTGGCCTATTTAATCCTGCTCCGCCCTTCTGGCTTTGCTGGACTTCATTGTATAACTACTTTCTAGCTAGCCTGTGCTCTGTATCTAACTCTGTTAGTTTGCTTGGTCTACGGACCTCTATATTCTATATATTTTGTTTGTTCGTCTGTCTGCTACTATTTCTGTTAGGAGGTGTCCCATTTTCCTCCCAGTCCTTAGTACTTGTAGGGATTCCTTCCCCACATCTATAGGTCTCCGTACAGACTAGCTTAGGACTTTAGCAGGTCTGATCGCAGGATCAGGTTCCCTGTTACATCGTAGTGATTCAGCTGAGTTCTATCGTAGGGACAGATCTCCTCTCTTTCCTTAGCTCTGGTAGCAGAACATAACAGTAAGTCCAGCCTGCAAATTCTCTAAGGAAAAGATTTTTCTGTTCCATCATGGTGTCGGTTCAGGATTTGGCTCATCGCCTGCAGGGACTCTCTCTGGAGGTGGCCGAGCTCCGTCAGCACGTGAGTAACTGTCCTGGAGCACATTTCTTGGAGCCTAAGGTATGTTTGCCGGATTTATTTTTTGGTGAACACCGAGAATTTTTTTCATTTAAAAATGCTTGCTTATTGTATTTTCGTTTGAGACCCAAGTCCTCTGGGGATGAATCCCAGCGCATAGGGTTCATAATGTCACTTTTGCGCAAAGAGCCTCAGGAGTGGGCCTTTTCTTTGCAACCTAGTGATACATGCTTCAGATCAGTGGATAGTTTTTTTTTCTGCTTTGGGACTATTATATGATGATCCTGACTGTGTCGCATCAGCTGAGACTGAGTTGAGACGTTTGAAACAGGGATCAGGTAATGTGGAAAAATATTGTACTCATTTCCGTCGATGGTCTACTCAAATAGGGTGGAACGATTCTGCTCTGAAAAGTCTGTTTCTTGCTGGGCTCAATGAAAGGGTTAAAGACCTGCTAATTGCTTATCCTACACCTGAAGATTTGCAACAGGCTATGCAATTAGCTATACGGGTGGATAGGAGACTGCGTGCAAGGGTTAATGAGAGCAAATCCTCTGCTATGTCAGTTTCTGGTTATGAGAATGTGTGTACTAACAGTGGTGAACCGATGGAGATTGGAGCGATGGCACCTCGCTCTCAAGAAAAAGATCGCAGATTTTCTGAAGGCTTGTGTTTCTATTGCGGAAAATCTGGTCATTTGATTAAAGGCTGTGAGCTTCGTATGAAGAAAGAAAAAAAAATGGTCAGTCATGCCCGTATTGCCTGTTTAAATTCCAAGGGTGTATTTTTAGCTGCTTCCACGATTGCTCAGGAAAAATTAATGGAATTTCGGGTGTTTGTCGATTGTGGGTCTACTCTGAATGTAATTGATGGGGGATTCTTGGAAAGACTCAATTTAAAACCCGAACCTTTATCATCCCCCATTGCTGTGGTTTCTGTGGATGGCTCCCCTTTGAAGAATATTACTCTCAAGGTCTGTGAATTTCCTCTCACTATTAATGGTGTTCACCATGAGAAATTGGATTTGGTAGTTTTGAATAACTTGCCTTCTCCAGTAATATTGGGATTGCCCTGGTTAAAATTTCACAATCCTGTACTGGATTGGTCTACCAGTGAAATTAAATCCTGGAGCCATAAATGTTATGACTAGTGTTGAGCCACCCCCGTAGTGTTCGAGTTCGGTTCGGTTCGTCGAACACCCGTGTGTTCGCCGAACTGTTCGTCGAACTGTTCGTCGAACACCTTCGAACACCGTTAAAACCAATGGCAGGCAAACAAAAACACATAGAAACACATAGAAAACACCTTCAAAGGTGTCCAAAAGCTGACAAACTGCTCAGAAGACACAACTAACACATGGAAAAGTGACAAGTACATATAGTCATGCGAAAAGAAAAGAGGTGGAGGAGTAAAAGGAGGGGGAGACACAGATATAGGCATGTCATGCCCTTCTAAAATCCAAAAAGTGAGAAGCCGAGACGGCCAGTCCGCTCCTGCCCGTGCCACCTCCGTGTCGCCGGGTTTGTGCCAGAGCCGCGGTGAACCCTGAAGGCCAGCCCCCCTCTCCCAATACTGGTGCCTGTCCGCTGGTGGGTCGAGAGAGCCCCCCTGTGGTGGAGGCAGCTCTAAGCTTTTTAATTTAAATTGTCCCTCTAATTTGAATGAATACACTTTAAATCCATTTACAAGGATCTATTGGAGGGCAAGTCTCATGCCAGCAGCCGCGTAATTCCAGCTCCAGTAGCGTCCACTAAAGCTGCTGCAGTTAAAAAGCTTTTATAAGGATCGAGCTCGGCTGTCCACCGCAAGGCATCCTAGTGCCAGTCCCAGCCCCTATGCCTTGGGGTGCCTCCTGATGCTCTTCACTAAGTATCCCGTGGTCCCGAAGCATTTCCTTTGAAAAAATTAAGTGTCCAAACTACAGGTGGTGTAGCTTGCTTAACAGCCGGGATAATCCGCTGACTAGCAGACACTGCTACTAGGCACAAAGTATTTCCTGGGCTAGATGCAGTTAAAAATTTGTAAGTAGATACTCTCGTTGGATGCTGAGAAAGCATTCCATAGAGTCTCCTGGCACGCCATATATGATTCTCTTAAAAAGCTTGGGGTAGGGGTCTAGGGGACCCTTTTATAGCCAAAATCACGGCCCTGTATCACAATACGTCACCTAGGCTGAAGATAAATGGAACTGTAGCACCGAGGGCTCGGTTGCTACAGACGTATTGCACCTCACCCAGAGGTGTGATATCTCACTCTCAGATAAGGATGGAGTGTGGATCAGGACCCGACACCTGCATGCATTACACCACATTGCCGTGGGGCAGGGCGACCAATATGCCCCTGAGATGGGCACGACAGTCCCTGTCCCTGGCTGGAGTGGGGGGAGGGAACACTGAGGAAGGGGAACCCTGCAGTGCAGGAGCAGGGAGGAAGCAGTTCCTGGGTGCATTGAGAAGGGAGTATAAAAGGTGGGCACCATCTTAGTTCAGTGCAGAGAAGTCTGAGCAGAAGTGGCAGGGAGCAGGGGCTCTGCATGAGCTCTGCTCCGGAGGCGGGCCTAGTAACAGAGGCCCAGGCCTGCAAGAGGGAGAAGGAAGGAAGAGGAGCGGAGAAGGCTCCAGGAACGAGGAATGAAGGGATCCCAGGGGTGCGGACGGGCGAGTCGCCACCGCACGCCCGAATCCACCTGCGTGGAGGGGTCAGGCCAAAGGGGGAGACCGGTCCCCGAACTAGTGGAGGCAGGAAACGACCCTCAGCTAGAAACCGGAGGCTCTGACATTTTATGTGGCGCAGCCCCTTGCTCCACCCGCTAGGAAGGCACCACATAGGGTCAGGGAAACTGGCGCCAAGTTTACCAAGAGGAGGCCCGAGGCAGCCGGACAGAAGTGTTGGTAAGAAAGGCCAGACAAAGGACACACAAAGGGGGTCCTGTGAAGCGCTCTAAAGTTATCTGGGAGTTGTCTGAGCCCCTCACCTGGTGAGCACAGTACGACGTGGGCAGCCGTTACCTGCAGACGTGGTCTGGATAATAAGAACTGTGAGTAAAGGCCCTGAACTGCATCACTGACTCCGTGTCGTTACTGCTGCTGCCCTGCACCATCACCCCCATCCTCCGCATACACTGCCCTGAGGCTATACTCCTCCCGTGGGGAGTTATGCTACGCTCTGCTGCACCCACAACACCAGCCTTATCGGTCTGCCCTGTAGCGGCGGTTCACTCTGACCGCAATCCACGGGTGGCGTAGTCGGACATTTAAACATCAAAACCACATAAATAGTTCCGCCACTGGTTTGACCGCCCTGAGCCACGGAACCGGATCGCCGCCACGAAGACTACAACCACCAGCATCCACCAAAAAGGGTCCGGCTCCGGGTGTCCCAAGGCCCAGGGGGTGCGTCAGAACATTTTCATCACCTTTCACAATCACCAATGGGACAAGGCAGGGATGTCCTCTGTCCCCTCTCTTATACATCCTAGTGACGGAGCACCTGCTCTCATCAATTCGCCATAACCCCAATATTAGGTGGATTGAGGTGGGAGGCACCGAGTACAAGTGCTCTCTATTTGCTGATGATGTCCTAGTATATATCACTCAATCACATATATCCATCCCTGCTGTTATGGCTGAAATAGATCACTTTGTTACATGGTAAAATTTTAAAATCAATGCAGCGAAGTCTGAGGCCCTCGATGTCTCCCTCCCTAAATCCATATAGGATTCCATCCAGTCCAACTTTCCCTTTGCCTGGCCCTCACAGGGTATCAAATACTTAGGAATTCCTATTCATAGAGACCTCTCCCATCTATGTTATCTTAATTTTGGGCCCTTTATTGAACAATTCCATACAGACCACGGTTGGCAAGTTAGAACTGTAAGATTCACTACGTGAACCACTGGTGTTTTGTGGAAAAGCACATGTACACCGCGTTCCAAATTATTATGCAAAAAGTGTTTAGGAGTGATAAGGGAAGAATTTGTTTGTTTGTCAGTTAAACTCATTGATGGTGATGTGTGTCAGGGCTCTTTATATCACTGTAAGCAATTGCAGACACCTGTGCTAATTAGTTTGGCAGGTGTGTCCAATGAAAGGCAAGACTACTTAAGAAGGCTCTCTCACATTATTAAGCAGCCTACATTTTCTGCCAAAATGGGAAAGAAAAAGGATGTGTCGGCTGCTGAGAAGCAACAAATTGTGGAGTGTTTAGGTCAAGGCATGACTACAATCAACATTGTGCGATGATCAGGATGAAGTGTCTTGGCAATAAAGAAGTATGTAGCTGATTCACAGTACACACGTGTGCGTGCTGATAAGGGCAAATTGAGGACTCTTTCCTACAGGCAATTACGTCAGGTTGAAAGAGCAGCGGCAAAAAAGCCTTGTCATAGCAGCAGACAAGTTTTTGAAGCTGCTTGTGCCTCCAACGTCCCCCGAACAACAAGATGCAGGGTCCTTCAGAGGTTTGCAGCTGTGCATACGCCATCCTGTCGACCTCCTCTATCCACTTCACACAAGCAGAAACGGCTCCAGTGGGCCAAACATTACATGAAGACTGATTTCAAAACTGTTTTGTTCACGGATGAGTGCCGTGCAGCGCTCGATGGTCCAGATGAATGGAGTGGAGGATGGCTGGTTGATGGACACCCCACGCAAACACGGCTACAGCGCCAACAAGGAGGAGGTGGAGTAATGTTTTGGGCTGGAATCATGGGGAGAGAGATTGTCGGCCCCTTTAGGATCCCTGAAGGCGCTAAAGATGAACTCCATAATGTATGTGGATTTTCTCAAACAGCACTTCCTGCCATGGTTCAAGAAGAAGAACCGTGTATTTCACAGCAAGATCATTTTTCTGCATGATAATGCACCATCTCATGCTGCACATAAAATATCTGCATCTCTGGCTGATATGGGCATAAAAGGGGACAAACTTATGGTGTGACCGCCATGCTCCCCTGACCTCTACCCCATTCAGAACCTTTGGAGCATCATTAAAAGGAGTGTCTATGATGGCGGGAGGCAGTTCACATCTAAGCAACAGCTCTGGGAGGGTATTCTGTCCTCATGCAAAACAATTGAAGCAGAAACCATCCAAAACCTGACAAATTCAATGGACGAGAGAGTTCAGAAGCTCCTTTCGAACAAGGGGTCCTATGTGAAAATGTAACATCACCTAGAATAAAGTTTTGAGTTGAAAACTGTTTGATTTCAGTTTCTAACAACCTGCTAATGCTTATAATTTCAAAAATGACCATTTTTTTGGTCTTTATTAAAATGAAAAGGTTGATCGAAAAGTTTGGGGGATCTAAGAGTGTGGCAACCCAGTAGTCATGATTACTTCGAATTCTGACAATATGAGGGTCATGCTGCAGGTAGTGCAGCAAGAAGGCACTTATGTGTCTTGCGCATCTCGGAGCCCCAAAATTATTTTCCGGGCTAGATGCAGCTAAAAATTATTTTTAATTTTAAATCTGGTGAAGCTTATTATAGATGGCCTAATAGGATCAGTGCTGCACACTGCTACAAAGCCCAAATTATTTTCCAGTCAAGATACAGATAAACATGATTAGTAATTTGAAAGCTTAAAACGGTTGGTAGGGTGATTTTAACCAATCATCAAGCTTTTACTCTCCCCAGGATGACACAGGGGTAGAAAAGTCGTTTCGGATCCATGATTTGTTCATCTTTATGAACGTGAGTCTGTCTACATTATCAGTGGAGAGCCGCGTGCGCTTATCTGTCAGCACACCACCAGCAGCGCTGAACACACGTTCAGACAGAACGCTGGCTGCGGGGCATGACAAGATCTCCAAGGCGTAAGTGGCTAGCTCCGGCCATTTATCCAGATTGGAAGCCCAAAAAGAGCAAGGGTCCAGTGACACAGTCGTGGCTTCAATGTTTACTTGGAGATACTCCTGTACCATCATCTCTAGGCGTTGACTATGTGTCAGACTTCTTGTCTCCTGTGGCCTTGCAAAGGATGGGCTAAAAAAGTGGTGAAATGATTCCGCAAAATTGATGTTACCAGCAGATACTGTGGTTCTGTTACGGTTTGAGTGCTGAACACTTGACGGTCCCACGGTTGGCACGTTGGAACTGTGAGATTCACTACGTGCACCACTGGTATTTTGTGGAAAAGCACATGTAAGATTCTGCAACAGTCTCTGCTGATACTCCTGCATGCGTGCATCCCTTTCTATGGCAGGAATAATTTCTGCAAATTTACTTTTGTACCGGGGATCTAACAGTGTGGCAACCCAGTAGGCAGGATTATTTCTAATTCTCACAATTCGAGGGTCATGTTGCAGGTAGTGTAGCAAGAAGGCACTCATGTGTGTTGCGCATCCAGGAGCACCAAGTCCCTGTTGTGTTGGTGGCGAGGTAACAATCATGCTTCCTTCCTCTGTCCTCTCCCCCCAACCTCGCACAACAGAAATGTGATCAAGGTCTCCCTCATCTGATGAGTCTTCCATCAGTTCGTCCTCCACTTCTTCCTGGGCTCCTGCACCTTCCTCACTAGTTTGGCTGCTACCATGCGCCCTGGTAAAATCATCTCCCCCACCCTCACATGCCTGCCGCCTTGGTGCTGCCGACCGTCTGGACCTTGCAGATGTTAGCCCTTCCGCATACAACTCCTCCTCCTCTACTTCCTCCACCTCCTCTTGTGCCACCACCTGACTCCGAATTCTGTTTAACATGTGCTCCAGCATGTAAATCACCGGAATAGTCATGCTGATAATGGCATCGTCAGCACTAAACATCTTCGTCGCCATTTCAAAACTGTGCAGAAGGGTGCATAGGTCCCTGATCTGAGACCACTCCTCCAGCGTGATTTGCCCCACCTCTGAATCTCGTTGGCCCAGGCTATACGTCAGAACGTATTGCACCAGGGCTTGTCGGTGCTGCCACAGTCGCTGCAACATGTGCAGAGTTGAATTCCACCGGGTAGGCACATCGCATTTTAGCCGGTGAAGTGGCAGGCCCAACGACTTTTGTAGAGATGTAAGTCGCTGAGCTGCGGGATGCGAACGGCGGAAGTGAGCACACAGCGACCGTGCCCTCTGCAGAAGGCCATCTAGTCTGGGATAGTGGGCTAAAAATTGCTGGACAACCAGGTTCAACACGTGAGCCATACAAGGCACGTGTGTGACATTGCCCCGGCGAAGGGCCGCACCCAGGTTTGCAGCATTGTCGCACACGGCCTTCCCTGGTTTCAGGTCCAGTGGAGACAACCATTCATGAAATTGGTTCTCCAGAGCTGACCACAACTCCTCAGCTGTGTGACTCACATTTCCCAGACATTTCAATGTAAAAACCGCCTGATGACGTTGAGCCCTACTGCCAGCATAGTAAGGAGGTGTGCAGGATCCCTTCTGCGCAGTTAGAAAGCTTGTGGCATGACCAGACAGGCTTTGGGTGCAGGTGGAAGACCGAGAGGAGGTTGAGGAGGCAGAAGCAGTGGAGGAACTTTGACATAAAGAGGATTGACGCACAACTCGTGGGGACGGCAAGACTTGGACAGCAGCCCCTTGTCCTGCTGTCACCATAGTTACCCAGTGCCCAGTCAGCGACATGTAACGCCCCTGTCCATGCCTACTCGTCCAAGTGTCTGTGGTGAAATGCACCCTGTCACACACAGAGTTTCTCAAAGAAGCGGTGATGTTGTGTGCGACATGCTGGTGGAGCGCAGGCACACCTTTCTTTGAGAAGTAGTGCCGACTGGGCATCTGGTACTGGGGCACTGCGACGGACATAAGGTCTCGAAAATCCTCTGTGTCCACCAGGCGGAAAGGCAGCATTTCTGTAGCCAAGAGCTTGCAGATGGTGAAATTCAACCTCTTAGCTTTCTCATGGCTAGGAGGAAATGGTCTTTTACTTGTCCACATCTGAGGGACCGAGGGCTGGCTATTGTGCTTAGACGGGGTTGTTAAGGGTGTCCCCGGCAAACTGCCGGTCTGTGAGGAAGATGCAGGCGGACATGTTAGGTTGCCTTGATCCAAAGGTGGTGCTATCGATGTCGGACAGCGCTCAAAGACCAGCTGGTGTTACCACCTCCAAAGAAAATGATGACCTGCCAATCACGCTGGCTGTTGCGGGTAAAGAGGTGGCAGGTCTGCGCCCCAAAACAGGTGTGACTGCTGTCCCCCCAGTCACAGAGGATGAAGAGGCCGCGGATGCACAAGATATGGCAGACGGTGGTTGGCCCGGCCGGCTAGACCGCATTGTAGCACACTGAGCTTCCCACTGCAACTTATGCTTCATGTCCATGTGCCGGTTCATGCATGAAGTACTCAAACTATGTATTTTTTGGCCTCTACTTAGCTTTTGCTGACAAATGTTACAGATAACACGAGTTGGGTCATCTTTATCGATCTGAAAAAATGCCCAGGCTATGCAAGGCTTAGCACCCATGCGACCTGAAGAGCCACCACGACTTGTGGTGAGAGGCAGAGTTGTGTTTGAGGATGCAGTTGTTGACGTGCTTCCAGT
Organism: Phyllobates terribilis; assembly: GCF_046119375.1. Classification (NCBI taxonomy): domain Eukaryota; kingdom Metazoa; phylum Chordata; class Amphibia; order Anura; family Dendrobatidae; genus Phyllobates; species Phyllobates terribilis. Next base: position 478,220,923 of record NW_027362765.1, on the reverse strand, counting down.
ACTACGTCTCTGTCCAGGAAGGCGCAACCTGACCTCGTCGTCACTAGCATCTTCCTCCACCTCCTCTGCTGACCTCATCTCTTGGCTGACTGTGGGTTGACAGTAAGTGGGATCTCCGACCTCATCATCATCACCCTGTGCGTTATCACACCCGTCGTCCTCAGAGCCAACCTGTTCCTGCCCTGACAAAAAACTAAAGTTGTCGCTCCAATCAGGTATTTGAGTCTTATCATCGTCTTCCTCATTGTCTCCACCAACAGGAGTTACAGTTTGGGAATGAGGGTCTACATTATGGTCAGAACCTTCTGCGTCTGGTCCTGGATCCGACTCATAAAGATTCTGGGCATCAGTGCAGATCATTTCCTCGTCTGGATTCACAGAAGCGCTGGAGTCGACCTCTGATTCCCAGGCTATAGTATGAGTAAACAGCTCTGCAGACTCAACCATCTGTTCTACCTCATACTCAGACGGGCAGCTGGAGATTTGGGAGCTGTGAGGAAGCAAGTGCGATTTGGGTGACACCTTTGAGGACTGGAGTATTTGTGATGTTGAAGTTGATGTGGAGGAGAGCCCACTTAAAGGAGCACTTGATATCCGTTGAAGCACCTGCTGTTTTTGTGCCTCATCTGGAATTTGTAGCGATTGGCGTGGCCGTAAGAAAGGGATCTTATCACATTGTCCGCTAAAAGAATAGACATTTTAGTTTGGCTGGAAGATGGTCTTTCTTCTGCACCTACCCCACGGACACAGCCTTTTTTCCCCTTCCCAACACGCCTATTCCCCTTTCCACCAGCAGCAGGCCTTTTTCCACTCATTTTGGTGGTTAACTAATTCACAACTCTGGAGTTGTTTGCACAAAAAAACAATGGATGGTAACCGAGCAGAGCTGAGTGGCCAAACTGTGGTATTAGGCCAAAACTATTGGCTGGGTTAGATGCAGAAAAAAATTATTTTTAATTTGCAACCTGATGGAGGTCAGTATAGATGGACTAATAGACCAAGTCCCACACACTGCTAGAAGCCCAAATATTTTTTCAGAGCTAGATGCAGAAAAAAATTATCTTTAATTTGCAACCTGATGGAGGTCAGTATAGATGGACTAATAGACCAAGTCCCACACACCGCTAGAAGCCCAAATATTTTTTCAGAGCTAGATGCAGAAAAAAATTATTTTTAATTTGCAACCTGATGGAGGTCAGTATAGATGGACTAATAGACCAAGTCCCACACACTGCTAGAAGCCCAAATATTTTTTCAGAGCTAGATGCAGAAAAAAATTATCTTTAATTTGCAACCTGATGGAGGTCAGTATAGATGGACTAATAGACCAAGTCCCACACACCGCTAGAAGCCCAAATATTTTTTCAGAGCTAGATGCAGAAAATTTTTTTATTCAATTTGCAACCTGATGGAGGTCAGTATAGATGGACTAATAGACCAAGTCCCACACACTGCTAGAAGCCCAAATATTTTTTCAGAGCTAGATGCAGAAAAAAATTATTTTTAATTTGCAACCTGATGGAGGTCAGTATAGATGGACTAATAGACCAAGTCCCACACACTGCTAGAAGCCCAAATATTTTTTCAGAGCTAGATGCAGAAAAAAATTATTTTTAATTTGCAACCTGATGGAGGTCAGTATAGATGGACTAATAGAACAAGTCCCACACGCTGCTAGAAGCCCAAATATTTTTTCAGAGATAAATGAAGAAAAAAATTATTTTTAATTTGCAACCTGATGGAGGTCAGTATAGATGGACTAATAGACCAAGTCCCACACACTGCTAGAAGCCCAAATATTTTTTCAGAGCTAGATGCAGAAAAAAATTATTTTTAATTTGCAACCTGATGGAGGTCAGTATAGATGGACTAATAGACCAAGTCCCACACACCGCTAGAAGCCCAAATATTTTTTCAGAGCTAGATGCAGAAAAAAATTATATTCAATTTGCAACCTGCTGGAGGTCAGTATAGAAGGACTAATAGAACAAGTCCCACACACTGCTAGAAGCCCAAATATTTTCTCAGAGCTAAATGAAGAAAAAAATTATTTTTAATTTGCAACCTGATGGAGGTCAGTATAGATGGACTAATAGACCAAGTCCCACACACCGCTAGAAGCCCAAATATTTTTTCAGAGCTAGATGCAGAAAATTTTTTTATTCAATTTGCAACCTGATGGAGGTCAGTATAGATGGACTAATAGACCAAGTCCCACACACTGCTAGAAGCCCAAATATTTTTTCAGAGCTAGATGCAGAAAAAAATTATTTTTAATTTGCAACCTGATGGAGGTCAGTATAGATGGACTAATAGACCAAGTCCCACACACTGCTAGAAGCCCAAATATTTTTTCAGAGCTAGATGCAGAAAAAAATTATTTTTAATTTGCAACCTGATGGAGGTCAGTATAGATGGACTAATAGAACAAGTCCCACACGCTGCTAGAAGCCCAAATATTTTTTCAGAGATAAATGAAGAAAAAAATTATTTTTAATTTGCAACCTGATGGAGGTCAGTATAGATGGACTAATAGACCAAGTCCCACACACTGCTAGAAGCCCAAATATTTTTTCAGAGCTAGATGCAGAAAAAAATTATTTTTAATTTGCAACCTGATGGAGGTCAGTATAGATGGACTAATAGACCAAGTCCCACACACCGCTAGAAGCCCAAATATTTTTTCAGAGCTAGATGCAGAAAAAAATTATATTCAATTTGCAACCTGCTGGAGGTCAGTATAGAAGGACTAATAGAACAAGTCCCACACACTGCTAGAAGCCCAAATATTTTCTCAGAGCTAAATGAAGAAAAAAATTATTTTTAATTTGCAACCTGATGGAGGTCAGTATAGATGGACTAATAGACCAAGTCCCACACACTGCTAGAAGCCCAAATATTTTTTCAGAGCTAGATGCAGAAAAAAATTATATTCAGTTTGCAACCTGATGGAGGTCAGTATAGATGGACTAATAGAATGATGCTATGCCCAAAAGATTTTACTTCACTAGGTGCAGTAAAAAAATTGGTATTCTATACACAGGTGGTATATCTTGCAACACAGATAGGCTACTCCACTGACTAACACACTCTGCAATAGGCCAAAATAGATTAGCTTTGCTAGATTCAGCCAAATGCTGTGAAAAAAACTTGCACAGCACTGGCACAGACCTGCCTGGCAAAAACTGATAGGAACTGATGTAACCTAGTCCTGAAAAGGACTCCAATTACAATTAGTCTTTACTCCCACAATCTATCTATTTAAGAGCACAGACCTGCCTGATAAAAGTCGTAGGAAATGCTGTAACCTAGTCCTTAAAAGGACTGCAATCACAACTATTCCCTACTCCCAAGCTATCTGTATATTTGTGCGAAAATTGGCTTGAAATTAACAAGGTATAGCGCACACAGCAACAGCGGTGCCGTCTAACACGCAGCTGCAGCAGTGAGAAAATGGTGGCGACGGGGAAAATGGCTTGGTCTTATAGGGCAAGGACATGTGACATACACTGCCAATCACACATGCCCTTGCTTGTGTGAAAAAAAGCACTTCGCTCCGTGTGTGCGCTGCTGATAGGCTGACAGATTGCACCTCCCCACTGCAAATGCGGGAAAGAGAAAAAAAAATGGAGATCTTCATTGTTCCTGCAGAGATCCATCCCCTGCCCCTCCCCCCGCCCCGTTGTACACTCAAACTGCGTATTAACATTAATTTTCATCATTACTGAGAAAAAATCCAGTTATGATTTTGTTGCACGAACAGTTATCGAACATAACCTCGAACAGCCGAATTTTTCTCAAATTGTTCGTGTTCGCCGACCGGCTCGAACACCGCCCAAAACAGCTCGAATTTGAGATTGGCGAACAGTTCGAGTAGAACAACGCTCATCTCTAGTTATGACAAGTGTTGTAACGGGCGTATTGCAGCTTTGGATAGGGGAGAATTGCCTGTTCCTATTCAGGATTTTTGGAGAGTTTTTTCTGAGAAGGAATCGCAGATTTTGCCTCCCCATAGAGACTATGATTGTTCTATTGAATTTTTCCCTGGAGCGACTCTTCCTAAAAGTCGTTTATTTAACCTTACTATTCCTGAGAGGAAGGCTTTGGAGGAATACATACAGACAAGTTTGGCCGCCGGTCACATTAGGCCCTCTAAGTCTCCTGTGGCGGTTGGATTTTTTTTTGTAAAAAAAAAGGACGGCGGTTTACGTCCTTGTCTGGATTTTCGTGAGATTAACAAAATTACTGTACGCAATCCTTACCCACTGCCATTGATTCCTGATCTGTTTAACCAGTTAATGGGGGCCAAGTGGTTCTCTAAAATTGACCTTAAGGGGGCATACAATCTGTTGCGCATGAAGGAGGGTGACGAATGGAAGACTGCTTTTAACACTCCTGTGGGTGATTTTGAGAACCTGGTTATGCCTTTTGGTCTTACTAATGCTCCTGCATTTTTTCAGAATCTTATTAATGACATCCTTAGACCTTTGATCGGCAAAAATGTGGTTGTGTATTTGGATGACATTTTGATTTATTCGCCGGATCTGGAGTCTCATTGGCGGAGCGTACGTGAGGTATTACAGTTATTAATGGACAATTCGCTTTTTTCTAAGCTGGAGAAATGTGATTTCGCTGTACAGAGAATTAGTTTTTTGGGTTACATTATCTCCAGCGAAGGTTTTGAGATGGACCCGGTTAAAGTTCAAGCTGTACAGGAATGGCCTAGGCCTATTGGTTTGAAATCGATACAGAGGTTTTTGGGTTTCGCCAATTATTATAGAAAATTCATAAAAAAATTTTCTAGTATTGTCAAACCTCTGACCGATCTCACCAGGAAAGGTGCTGATGCGGTTCAGTGGTCTTCTGAGGCCATTGAAGCTTTTGTGTATCTCAAGGAGAGGTTCACCTCTGCTCCCATCCTTATGCAGCCTGATGTGACTAAGCCGTTTTTGGTTGAGGTTGATGCTTCCTCTGTGGGGGTTGGCGCAGTATTGTCTCAGGATAACGGGGACGGATTACATCCCTGTGCCTTTTTTTCAAAAAAATTTTCGGAGACTGAACTGAATTACGATATTGGTAATCGGGATTTATTGGCTATTAAACTCGCATTTGAACACTGGCGCCACTTCTTGGAAGGTGCGGAATTTCCCGTTCAGGTTCTTACGGATCATAAAAATCTGATATATCTTGATGCTGCCAAGCGCCTGAATGCCCGTCAGGCTAGGTGGGCACTGTTTTTCTCGCGGTTTAATTTCTCCGTTTCTTACATCCCTGGTACTAAGAATGTTAAGGCGGATGCCTTGTCTCGCAGTTTTTCTCCCATAGTTGGTGCTGAGAAAGAGGAGAACATTTTACAAGAAGGTGTTGTGATAGCTGCTTTGGACTCCGTTTTGGAAGATGAGATTCTTAAAGCACAGGAGAATGCCCCATCTAACACTCCTCATGGGAGGTTGTTTGTGCCTGGGACCTTTAGGAGAGATTTGTTTGTTGAGTGTCACGAATCTCGGTTGGCAGGTCATCCCGGAATCTCTGAGACCAAGAGACTGGTGGGTCGCAGTTTTTGGTGGCCTGGATGGCAGAAGGAAGTCATTAAGTGGGTGCGTCAATGTATTATATGTGCTAGATCTAAGTCCTCACATACTCCTGCTGCGGGGTTGCTTTGTCCTTTGGAGGTTCCCAGTGCTCCTTGGACACATTTGGCTATGGACTTTATAACTGACCTTCCCTCCTCTGAGGGTTTTACTGTCATCTGGGTGGTCGTGGACCGTTTTAGCAAGATGTGTCACTTGGTTCCCTTCGTCAAACTGCCCTGCGCTAAAACTCTCGCTAAGGCCTTTGTCAAGGAAATTGTCAGACTTCATGGCGTTCCTACTGACATTGTTTCTGATAGGGGTCCTCAGTTCGTGGCTCGTTTTTGGCGTGCCTTTTGTGACAGGTTGGGAGTTCATTTGTCGTTCTCGTCCGGATATCATCCTGAATCTAATGGCCAGACAGAAAGGAAAAACCAGGATGTTGAGCAGTTCTTGTGTTGTTTTGTGGCAGACAATCAAGAGGGGTGGTCTGAGTTTCTGCCACTTGCTGAATTTGCTCTGAACAATCATACATCTTCTTCTGCTGGTTGTTCGCCTTTTTTTTGTTGTTCTGGGAGACATCCGTCGTTTGGGTCGTTCTCCAAGTTGGGATCTGCCGTGCCTGAGGAGGAGAATTTTTCCGGTGATTTGGAGAGAGTTTGGACGGATGTGCGTGGTAATCTTCAGGAGGCCAACAGAAAATCTAAAGACTACTTTGATAGGAAACGACAGGAGGTTTTGTTTGCTGTTGGTGACATGGTTTGGTTGTCCTCTAGTAATCTGCGGTTGAGGATTCCTTCTAAGAAATTGGGTCCCAAGTTTGTAGGGCCCTTTAAGGTGCTTCAGGTTGTCAACCAATCTGCTGTTAGGTTGGAGAATTAATCCGGTATTTCATGTCTCTCTGTTAAAAAAAGCTGTTGTGTCGGATGGTGACGCCTCTGCCTCTGTTCCTCCGGTGGTGGAGGACGGGGAATATGAAATTTCTCGCATCCTTAACTCTAGACGGTATAGAGGTAGTTTGCAGTATCTTGTGGCCTGGAAAGGTTTCGGACCCGAGGATAACTCTTGGGTGAGGTCAGATGATGTTTCCGCGTCCAGACTTATCAGAGCGTTTCACAGGAGATTTCCTGATAAGCCTGGTCCTAGGGGATCCGGAGGATCCTCTTAGAAGGGGGGGGTACTGTTAGAACCTTGCTATTAGGTTTTTTCCTTTGCTGGTCACATGACCTTGTTGGCCTATTTAATCCTGCTCCGCCCTTCTGGCTTTGCTGGACTTCATTGTATAACTACTTTCTAGCTAGCCTGTGCTCTGTATCTAGCTCTGTTAGTTTGCTTGGTCTACGGACCTCTATGTTCTATATATTTTGTTTGTTCGTCTGTCTGCTACTATTTCTGTTAGGAGGTGTCCCATTTTCCTCCCAGTCCTTAGTACTTGTAGGGATTCCTTCCCCACATCTATAGGTCTCCGTACAGACTAGCTTAGGACTTTAGCAGGTCTGATCGCAGGATCAGGTTCCCTGTTACATCGTAGTGATTCAGCTGAGTTCTATCGTAGGGACAGATCTCCTCTCTTTCCTTAGCTCTGGTAGCAGAACATAACAGTAAGTCCAGCCTGCAAATTCTCTAAGGAAAGATTTTTCTGTTCCATCATGGTGTCGGTTCAGGATTTGGCTCATCGCCTGCAGGGACTCTCTCTGGAGGTGGCCGAGCTCCGTCAGCACGTGAGTAACTGTCCTGGAGCACATTTCTTGGAGCCTAAGGTATGTTTGCCGGATTTATTTTTTGGTGAACACCGAGAATTTTTTTCATTTAAAAATGCTTGCTTATTGTATTTTCGTTTGAGACCCAAGTCCTCTGGGGATGAATCCCAGCGCATAGGGTTCATAATGTCACTTTTGCGCAAAGCGCCTCAGGAGTGGGCCTTTTCTTTGCAACCTAGTGATACATGCTTCAGATCAGTGGATAGTTTTTTTTTCTGCTTTGGGACTATTATATGATGATCCTGACTGTGTCGCATCAGCTGAGACTGAGTTGAGACGTTTGAAACAGGGATCAGGTAATGTGGAAAAATATTGTACTCATTTCCGTCGATGGTCTACTCAAATAGGGTGGAACGATTCTGCTCTGAAAAGTCTGTTTCTTGCTGGGCTCAATGAAAGGGTTAAAGACCTGCTAATTGCTTATCCTACACCTGAAGATTTGCAACAGGCTATGCAATTAGCTATACGGGTGGATAGGAGACTGCGTGCAAGGGTTAATGAGAGCAAATCCTCTGCTATGTCAGTTTCTGGTTATGAGAATGTGTGTACTAACAGTGGTGAACCGATGGAGATTGGAGCGATGGCACCTCGCTCTCAAGAAAAAGATCGCAGATTTTCTGAAGGCTTGTGTTTCTATTGCGGAAAATCTGGTCATTTGATTAAAGGCTGTGAGCTTCGTATGAAGAAAGAAAAAAAAATGGTCAGTCATGCCCGTATTGCCTGTTTAAATTACAAGGGTGTATTTTTAGCTGCTTCCACGATTGCTCAGGAAAAATTAATGGAATTTCGGGTGTTTGTCGATTGTGGGTCTACTCTGAATGTAATTGATGGGGGATTCTTGGAAAGACTCAATTTAAAACCCGAACCTTTATCATCCCCCATTGCTGTGGTTTCTGTGGATGGCTCCCCTTTGAAGAATATTACTCTCAAGGTCTGTGAATTTCCTCTCACTATTAATGGTGTTCACCATGAGAAATTGGATTTGGTAGTTTTGAATAACTTGCCTTCTCCAGTAATATTGGGATTGCCCTGGTTAAAATTTCACAATCCTGTACTGGATTGGTCTACCAGTGAAATTAAATCCTGGAGCCATAAATGTTATGACAAGTGTTGTAACGGGCGTATTGCAGCTTTGGATAGGGGAGAATTGCCTGTTCCTATTCAGGATTTTTGGAGAGCTTTTTCTGAGAAGGAATCGCAGGTTTTGCCTCCCCATAGAGACTATGATTGTTCTATTGAATTTGTCCCTGGAGCGACTCTTCCTAAAAGTCGTTTATTTAACCTTACTATTCCTGAGAGGAAGGCTTTGGAGGAATACATACAGACAAGTTTGGCCGCCGGTCACATTAGGCCCTCTAAGTGTCCTGTGGCGGTTGGATTTTTTTTTGTAAAAAAAAAGGACGGCGGTTTACGTCCTTGTCTGGATTTTCGTGAGATTAACAAAATTACTGTACGCAATCCTTACCCACTGCCATTGATTCCTGATCTGTTTAACCAGTTAATGGGGGCCAAGTGGTTCTCTAAAATTGACCTTAAGGGGGCATACAATCTGTTGCGCATGAAGGAGGGTGACGAATGGAAGACTGCTTTTAACACTCCTGTGGGTCATTTTGAGAACCTGGTTATGCCTTTTGGTCTTACTAAGGCTCCTGCATTTTTTCAGAATCTTATTAATGACATCCTTAGACCTTTGATCGGCAAAAATGTGGTTGTGTATTTGGATGACATTTTGATTTATTCGCCGGATCTGGAGTCTCATTGGCGGAGCGTACGTGAGGTATTACAGTTATTAATGGACAATTCGCAGGTCTGATCGCAGGATCAGGTTCCCTGTTACATCGTAGGGATTCAGCTGAGTTCTATCGTAGGGACAGATCTCCTCTCTTTCCTTAGCTCTGGTAGCAGAACATAACACCATGTCTCTTCCAAGGGGCATTGAAGTGGCTCCAAATTTTTGGCAACCCTTGCATACACTGCATAGGCCAGCACTATGGGAGACCCAATTCCTAATAATGGGAACATTGTTTTGAGGAGACCTTCTGACCTCCATGTCTCTTACAAGGGGCATTGAAGTGCCTCCAAATTTTTGGCAACCCTTGAATTCACTGCATTGGCTAGCACTATGGGAGACCCACTTCCTAATAATGGTAACATTGTTTTGAGGAGGCTGTCTGACCTCCATGTCTCTTCCAAGGGGCATTGGAGTGCCTCCAAATTTTTGGCAACCCTTGCATTCACTGCATAGGCAAACACAATGGGATACCTACTTCATAATAATGGTAACATTGTTTTCAGGAGGCCCTCCTCTAAGTCTCTTCAAAGGGGTACTGGGGTGTATCCAAATTTTCAAAGTGGTATTGGTGTACGTCAAAATTTTGGCACTCACTGCATATGCAATAACAGTATAGGAGACCCACTCTTTAGTAATGGGAACAATAAAACATAGCCGGCTGATGGCCCTCTAAGAATAGTGAGGGCCGACTGCTGGTCAATAAAAGAATAGTAAAGGCCACCTGATGGCCCTATAAAAATATGCTTTGTGACTTTCAGAGTCCCTCTTTCATAAATGAAACACGATGTGTCTGATGATATCTCACACACCACATGGCCAGATATGGTTGTAAAATGTTAAAATGACATTTCCTGTTGAATGCATTTGTCTTGGTTGAAAGCAATGCAAAAGTGCAAAAACGCATCAAAAATAGTGATGAGCGAGCACTAAAATGCTTGGGTGCTCCCTCACCATCTTCCAAAACTTTGCACTCCTTGTGAGAGTACCCCACGCCTCAGGGCCTGTGCGATAGGAGGGTCTGAGAAAACTGTCCCAGAACTTTGACAGTGTTCCCCTGCCTCTGCTGGATTGCATTTGTGGCTTTCTCGCCTGTAATCCTTGGTTGTCCAAAAAACTGTGACCTCTGCCACCAGCGTTTTCAGATGGGAATTTTTTAAATAATTCAGCAACAAGGGCCTTCTCGTACTGCACCATTTTATTAGGCCTGTCCTGCTAGAGAATAAGAGACATAAAGTTCTCCCTGTAGCTTGGGTCTACAAGCATCACCAACCAATAATGACTGTCACCCAAAATTTGGAAAACGTGAAGGTCACGGCAAAGGCAGCGTAACATAAACTCAGCCATGTGTGCCAGACTGCAAAGAAGCAAGACTTCCTTGTCCTCACCAAGAGGACGACAGACGATGCTCTCCTCCTCATCCTCCTCCTCTTCCTCCTCCTCTCTGTCCTCAGGCCATCCATGCTGAAAAGACGGTATGACAGTTGTGCAGGTAGTACCGTCTATAGCGCTGGAAACTAGCTCCTGTTCTTCCTCCTCCTTCTCTTCCTCATTGTCACCCAGTCCACATTGGTATGAGATGATGCTGGGCTGTGTGTAATCACCCTGTATGGTTCGTTGCTCCATCTCATCGTGCTCCGCCTGCAATGCATCCTCTTTAATTGAGAGCAGGGAGCGTTTCAGAAGACAAAAAAGTGGGTTGGTGATGCTAATTATGGCGTCATCGCCGCTCACCATCTTGGTGGAGTCCTCAAAGTTTTGGAGGATGGTACAGTTGTCTGACATCCAAGTTTACTCCTGAGGTTTTATGTGTGGAGTCTGATCTAAATACCGACGGCCTTGTTGATGCAGGTAGTCAACAACTGCCCTCTTCTGCTCACAAATCCTTCCCAACATCTGCAGTGTGGAATTCCAATGCATGGGGACATCACACACCAGTCGGTGAGCCGGAAGCTGCAATTGCTGCTGAAGCACGGCAAGGGCGACGGAAGCTGTAGATGACTTTCAAAAATGGACACACAGGCGGCGTACATTGACAAGCAGATCAAGCAGCTCCGGTTAGGTTTTGAGAAACCGCTGAACCACGAGGTTAAGCACATGGGCCAGGCATGGTATGTGTGTGAGCTCGCCTCGCCTCAGAGCCACCATCAGATTCCGGCCATTGTCACACATGACCATGCCTGGCTGTACGATCAGCGGTTTCAGCCACAGATCTGCCTGCTCTTTCAGAGCTGTCCACAACACTTCAGCGGTGTGTGGTTTGTCTCCTAAGCATATTAGCTTCAGCACAGCCTGTTGTCGTTTGGCCAAGGCAGTGCTTCCAGCTTGCGACTGATGTGGTCATTTCGGAGATGGGTGATGAAGAGGAGGAGGTGCAGGAGCTGTAGAATGTGCGGACAACCCTGATTGACCCAGGGACTGCAATCCTCGGCATCGGGAGGACATGTTCCGTCCCAAGGTCCGACTGAATCCCGGCTTTCAACACTTGTTAAGCCAGTGTGCCGTCAGTTGTACTGGAAATTCGCGTCATGTTGATGTTACGGGGAACGGTTGCCCGCCTTCTGTCTGTGGCCACCACACTGCTTGTTCTTGCCTGTTGTGGTGCTATGCCTCCCTTCCCCTGTGTGCTGCTGTCCTCTCTCTGCATGTCACCTTGCCAGGTTTGGTCAGTGACTTCATCGTCCACCACCTCATCTTCCACTTCCGCACCCTGACTTTCTGGCAATTGTGTCTTATCATCCACCTCTTGTGCTACATGTGATCTCCTCTTGCCCCACTTCAAGTGGACTGGGTGAGAGGTCCGAATCTATAAATGGAAAAGTGAACAGCTCTTTGGAGTGTTCAAATGTGGGATCAGTTGTCTCAAGGCACTCGGCATGGTGGGAGGAAGGAGGATCAGGATGAGGAATATACTACTGAGACTTGACCGTGTGAAAGACAGGGTGGTTGTGGTGGTGGTGGCTAAGTAACTGGAAGAATTATCTGCTATCCAACCAATAACTTTTTCACACTGCTCCGTGTTCAATAGTGGTATTCTGCGGTCCCCTATTGACTGGGACAGGAAGGTCAAGCGACAAGATGTGGGTGTTTATTGTGGCACAATTTCAGCTTGCCCACGGCCTCGTCCTCTGCATGCACCATCACCATCATGTCCACTTCCCCTTCCCTTGCCATGCGCCTTGCCCATTTTAAATGGAGGACAATATTTTCCACGTTCACTACAAATGCCTGGATTTGAACCGCACTGATATGTGATATGTGTGACGGAAAACCACAGTTTTAAATACCTGGCCTGTAGGTTATTATTTTTCTCGGCGACATGATGTCAATAACTTCACTAACACACTGCAACAAAATTTAAATGGAGGCCAGAAATGGCTGAATTTGGAGCAAACTTATATGTGATAAGTGTGACGGAAAGCCACAGTTTTACATAGCCGGCGTGTAGGTTATTATTTTTCACAGCAACCTGATGTCAATAACTTCACTAAAACACTGCAACAAAATTTAAATGGAGGTCATAAATGGCTGAATTTGGAGCGAACTTATATGTGATACGTGTGACGGAAAACCACAGTTTTAAATAGCTGGCCTGTAGGTTACTATTTTTCACAGCGACCCTGTGTCAATAACTTCACTAACACACTGCAACAAAATTTAAATGGAGGCCAGAAATGGCTAAATTTGGAGCAAACTTATATGTGATACGTGTGACGGAAAAACCTGGTTTAAAATAGCTGGCCTGTAAGTTACTAGTTTTCACAGCGACCTGGTGTCAATAACGTCACTAACACACTGCAATAAAATTTTAATGGAGGCCAATATTTTCCACATTCACTACAAATTTCTGGATTTTTATCACTGTGATATGAAAAGGATCTGGCTGTATTCTGCAGTAGCAACAAGCAAATGGAGCAGACAATTGGTGTTCTCTAGATTGCTTTTAACCTCTTTACAACCCAAAGTGGTTTGCACGTTAATGACCAGGCCAATTTTTACAATTCTGACCACTGTCACTTTATGAGGTAATTACTCTGGAACTCTTCGAAGGATCCCCCTGATTCTGAGATTTTTTTTCATGACATATTGTGGTAAAATTTGTTCGATATCACTTGCGTTTATTTGTGAAAAAAATGGAAATTTGGCAAAAATTTTTAAAATGTTGCAATTTTCAAAATTTTCATTTTTATGCCCTTAAATCAGAGAGATATGTCACACAAAAAAGTTAATAAATAACATTTCCCACATGTCTACTTTACATCATAACAATTTTGGAACCAAAATTTTTTTTTATTAGGGAGCTACAACCCCTGGCAAAAATTATGGAATCACCGGGCTCGGAGGATGTTCATTCAGTTGTTTAATGTATTTGTTAAAAGGCAGATCACAGACATGGCACAAAAATAAAGTCATTTCAAATGGCAACTTTAGGGCTTTAAAAACACTAAAAGAAATCAAGATTAAAAATGTGGTACTCAGTAAGGGTAATTTTTTTCAGACCAAGCAGAGGGAAAAAAATATGGAATCACTCAATTCTAAGGAAAAAATTATGGTATCGTGAAAAACAAACACACGAAAGAACACTCCAATACATCACTAGTATTTTGTTGTACCATCTCTGGCTTTAATAACAACTTGCAGTCTCTGAGGCATGGACTTAATGAGTGACAAAACAGTACTCTTCATCAATCAGGCTCCAACTTTCTCTCATTGTTGTTGCCAGATCAGCTTTGCAAGTTGGAGCCTTGTCATGGACCATTTTCTTCAACTTCCACCAAAGATTTTCAATTGGATTGAGATCCGGACTTTTTGCAGGCCATGACATTGACCTTATATGTCTTCTTTCAAGGAATGTTTTCACAGTTTTTGCTCTATGGCAGGATGCATTATCATCTTGAAAAATGATGTCATCATCCCCAAACATCCTTTCAATTGATGGGATAAGAAAACTGTCCAAAATATCAATGTAAACTTGGGCATTTATTGAAGATGCAATGACAGCCATCTCCCCAGTGCCTTTACCTGACATGCAGCCCCATATCATCAATGACTATGGAAATTTGCATGTTCTCTTCATGCAGTCATCTTTATAAATCTCATTGGAACGGCACCAAACAAAAGTTCCAGAATCATCACCTTGCGCAATGCAGATTCGCGATTCATCACTGAATATGACTTTCATCCAGTCATCCACAGTTCACGATTGCTTTTCCTTAGCCCATTGTAACCTTGTTTTTTTCTGTTAAGGTGTTAATGATGGCTTATGTTTAGCTTTTCTGTATGTAAATCCCATTTTCTTTAGGCGGTTTCTTACAGTTCGGTCACAGACATTGACTCCAGTTTCCTCCCATTCGTTCCTCATTTTTTTTGTTGTGCATTTCCTGTTTTGGAGACATATTGCTTTAAGTTTCCGGTCTTGACGCTTTGATGTCTTCCTTAGTCTACCAGTATGTTTGCCTTTAACAACCTTCCCATGTTGTTTGTATTTGGTCCAGATTTTAGACACAGCTGACTGTGAACAACCAACGTCTTTTGCAACATTGCATGATGATTTACCTTATTTTAAGAGTTTGACAATCCTCTCCTTTGTTTCAATTGAGATCTCTCGTGTTGGAGCCATGATTCATGTCAGTCCACTTGGGGCAACGGCTCTCCAAGGTGTGATCACTCCTTTTTAGATGCAGACTAACGAGAAGATCTAATTTGATGCAGGTGTTTGTTTTGGAAATGAAAATTTACAGGGTGATTCCATAATGTTTTCCTCAGAATTGAGGGATTCCACAATTTTTTCCCTCTGCTTGGTCTGAAAAAAATTACCCTTACTGAGTGCCACATTTTTAATCTTGATTTCTTTCAGTGTTTCTTAAAGCCCTAAAGTTGCCATTTGAAATGACTTTAATTTTGTGCCATGTCTGTGATCTGCTTTTTTTCAACAACATTAAACAACTGAATGAACATCCTCCGAGCCCGGTGATTCCATAATTTTTGCCAGGTGTTGTATAAGGGTTAAAAGTTGACCAGCGATTTCTCCTTTTTCAAACTGAATTTACAAAACCATTTTTTTAGGGACCACATCACATTTAAAGTCACTTTCAGGGATCTTTATGACAGAAAATATCCAAAAGTGACACCATTCTAAAAACTGCACCCCTCAAGGTGCTCAAAACCACATTCAAGAACTTTATTAACCCTTCAGGTTCTCCACAGGAATTTTTGGAATGTGGAAGAAAAAAATAACATTTAACTTATTTCACAAAAATGTTACTTTAGACATCATTTTTTTTTATTTTTGCAGGGGTCACAGGAAAAAATGGACCCCAAAATGTGTTGTGCATTTTCCCTTGAGCACGCAGATACCCCATATGTGGGGAAAAAACACTACAGGGTTTGGAAGGGAAGGAGCGCCATTTGACTTTTTGAATGTAAAATTTGCTTCAATAATTAGCGGATGCCATGTTGCGTTTGGGGAGCCCCTGATGTGCCTAAACAGTGGAAACCCCCCACAAGTGACACCATTTTGGAAACTAGACACCTCAGGGAACTTATCTAGATGTCTGGTGAGCACCCTGAACCCCCAAGTGTTTTACAGAAGTTTATAACATGGAACCGTGAAAATAAAAAAATCTAACTTTTTCCACAAAAATGATGTTTTAGCCCCAATTTTTTTATTTTCACAAGGGTAAGAGGAGAAAATGGACCCCAAAAACATTTGTGCAATTTCTCCTGAGTATGACAATACCCCATATGTGGGGAAAATACAGTGTTTGGGCGCATGACAGATTTCAGGAGGGAAGGAGCACTGTGTGACTTTTTGAACGCAAAATTGGCTGGAATTGAGAGCGGACGCCATGTCGCGTTTGGAGAGCTCTTGATGTGCCTAAATAGTGGAAACCCCCCACAAGTGACCCATTTTGGAAACTACACCCCTGAAGGATTTTATCAGGGGGTATAGTGAACATTTTGAACTCAGAGGTATGACACAGAATTTGATTACATTAGGTCATCATATTGAATAAGTTGTCATTAGTCTTGAGTGCAAGTGCTCGCTACTTGAGTTTGCATCAGGTACTCAGGTATTGTGTTGAGCCACCCCCGTAGTGTTCGGGTTCGGTTCGGTTCGTCGAACACCGGGATGTTCGAGGAACTGTTCGTCGAACTGTTCGTCGAACACCTTAGAACACCGTCGAACACCGTTAAAACCAATGGCAGGCAAACAAAAACACATAGAAACACATAGAAAACACCTGCAAAGGTGTCCAAAAGCTGACAAACTGCTCAGAAGACACTCTCTTTAAAAAAGCCGGCCGGCAAATTCAGCAGCGGCATACACCGGTACCCGACAATTTAGACAAGAAGGAATAGAGCATCACACATAGATTAGATAGATAGAAACATGTCAGTCACACATATAAGAAGCACAGTGACAGTGTTGGTTACTGCACTTGTCATTTAGTGTAAAGGATTTATTAAAAAAAATAATAGTGTTTTCATGCACCGTCTCTTTAAAAAAGCCGGCCGGCAATTCAGCATCTGTACCCGACAATTTAGAACAGAAAGAATAGAGCTTCACACATAGATTAGATAGATAGAAACATGTCAGTCACATATATAATAAGTACAGTGATAGTGTTGCTTACTGTACTTGTCATTTAGTGTAAAGGATTTATTTAAAAAAATAATAGTGTTTTCATGCACTGTCTCTTTAAAAAAGCCGGCCGGCAATTCAGCAGTGGTACCCGACAATTTAGAACAGAAAGATAGAGCATCACACATAGATTAGATAGATAGAAACATGTCAGTCACATATATATGAAGTACAGTGATAGTGTTGGTTACTGTACTTGTCATTTAGTATTAAAATAAAGGATTTATTATTAAAAAAATTGGCGTAGGGTTCCCCTTAATTTTAGGCTCTAGCGGAGGTTAAGCAGACGGCTGGGGCAGATGTTTGAAGCCTGGGAAGGGGGTAATACCCACGGAGCTTCCCAGGCTACTAATATCAGCCCCCAGCTGAATACATAGCCTCTACTAGCTATTAAAATGGGGGACCCCCCAAAAAAAATGACGTGGGGTCCCCCCTAATTTAATAGCTAGCAAAGGCTAGGCAGACAGCTGGGGGCTGATATTAATAGCCCAGGAAGGGAGCCATGAATATTGGCCCCCTCCCAGGCTAGAAACACCAGCCGTCAGCCGCCCCAGAAATGGCGCATTCATAGGATGCGCCAATTCTGGCACTTAGCCTCGCTCTTCCACGCTGCCCTGTTGCGGTGGCAGGGGGTAATAGGGTTGGGGTTGATGTCAGCTTATAATGCCAGCTGACATCAAGCCCAGGTTAGTAATGGAGAGGCGTCTATAAGACACCCCCATTACTAACCCCATAGTCAAAGTTAAAAAAAACACAAACACCCAGAATAAAGTCCTTTAATTGAAATAAAGACACAATCCTTTATTGTTCTAAATTAAACCATACTTACCATCACGCCCATTCCAGCTGAAGCCAACGATCTCCTGCAATAAAAGAAAAATAATAAAGCAACCTCATCCTTACCTTTCCATGGTTCCCACGACAGCTTCAGCTCTGCTACATCGAGATGACAGGCTGGACCGCAGCAGAACGCTGCCATCCAGCCTGTCAATCCGCAGACACTGAGAAGCGCAGGCTTGCTTGCGCTGCTCAGCGTCCCTCTGTGACGACATCCAGATGAGCCGAGTTCATGTCCAATGAACTCGGCTCACCTCATGCACGTCACTGACAGCGTGGGAAAATTCTCACGCTGAAGCGCTGATTGCAGGATAATTTTCCCACGCTGTCAGTGACGTGCAGGAGGTGAGCTGAGTTCATTGGACATGAGCTCACCTCATGCACATCACTGACAGCATGGGAGAATTCTCCTGCACTCAGCACTTCAGCGTGAGAATTTTCCCACGCTGTCAGTGACGTGCATGAGGTGAGCCGAGTTCATTGGACATGACCTCGGCTCATCTGGATGCCGTCACAGCGAGACAGTGAGGAGCGCAAGCATGCCTGCGCTTCTCAGTGTCTGCGGGATGACAGACTGGATGGCAGCGTTCTGCTGCGGTCCAGCCAGTCATCTCGATGTAGCAGAGCTGAAGCTGTCGTGGGAACCATGGAAAGGTAAGGATGAGGTTGGTTTATTATTTTTCTTTTATTGCAGGAGATCGTTGGCTTCAGCTGGAATGGGTGTGATGGTAAGTATGGTTTAATTTAGAACAATAAAGAATTGTGTCTTTATTTCAATTAAAGGACTTTATTCTGGGTGTTGTGTTTTTTTTAAATACTTTACTAGAAATTCATGGTGGTCATGTCTAATACTGGCGTGACCCCATGAATTTTGGGCTTGGGGCCAGCTGATAATACCAAGCTGGCCCTAACCCCTTTATTACCCAGTGAGCCACCGCACCAGGGCCCTGGATGAGTTGGGTACAGCGCCAGAAGACGGCGCTTCTATGAACGCGCCATTTTCCAGGGTGGCTGCGGACTGCAATTTGAAGCGGGGGGGGCCCAGAAAGCTTGGGCCTCCCTGCGCTGCAGATTCCAGCCCCCAGCTGCCTAGTTGTACCTGGCTGGACACAAAAATAGGGCGAAGCCCCACGTACTTTTTTTTTAATTATTTCATGAAATTCATGAAATAATTAAGAAAAAAAGGCCTTCCCTATATTGTTGTGTCCGGCCAGGTACAAATAGGCAGCTGGTGGTTGGGGGCAGCCCGTTCCTGCCTGCTGTACCTGGCTGGACACAAATATAGTGCGAAGCCCCACTTCAATTTTTTTTAATTTTTTCATGAAATTCATGAAATAATTAAGAAAAAAAGGGCTTCCCTATATTGTTGTGTCCGGCCAGGTACAAATAGGCAGCTGGTGGATGGGGGCAGCCCGTTCCTGCCTGCTGTACCTGGCTGGACACAAATATAGTGCGAAGCCCCACTTCAATTTTTTTAAATTATTTCAGGAAATTCATGAAATAATTTAAAAAAAATTGACGTGGGGCTTCGCACTATATTTGTGTCCAGCCAGGTACAGCAGGCAGGAACGGGCTGCCCCCATCCACCAGCTGCCTATTTGTACCTGGCCGGACACAACAATATAGGGAAGCCCTTTTTTTCTTAATTATTTCATGAATTTCATGAAAAAATTAAAAAAAATTGAAGTGGGGCTTCGCACTATATTTGTGTCCAGCCAGGTACAGCAGGCAGGAACGGGCTGCCCCCAACCACCAGCTGCCTATTTGTACCTGGCCGGACACAACAATATAGGGAAGGCCTTTTTTTCTTAATTATTTCATGAATTTCATGAAATAATTAAAAAAAAAGTACGTGGGGCTTCGCCCTATTTTTGTGTCCAGCCAGGTACAACTAGGCAGCTGGGGGCTGGAATCTGCAGCGCAGGGAGGCCCAAGCTTTCTGGGCCCCCCCCGCTTCAAATTGCAGTCCGCAGCCACCCTGGAAAATGGCGCGTTCATAGAAGCGCCGTCTTCTGGCGCTGTACCCAACTCATCCAGGGCCCTGGTGCGGTGGCTCACTGGGTAATAAAGGGGTTAGGGCCAGCTTGGTATTATCAGCTGGCCCCAAGCCCAAAATTCATGGGGTCACGCCAGTATTAGACATGACCACCATGAATTTCTAGTAAAGTATTTAAAAAAAACACAACACCCAGAATAAAGTCCTTTAATTGAAATAAAGACACAATTCTTTATTGTTCTAAATTAAACCATACTTACCATCACACCCATTCCAGCTGAAGCCAACGATCTCCTGCAATAAAAGAAAAATAATAAACCAACCTCATCCTTACCTTTCCATGGTTCCCACGACAGCTTCAGCTCTGCTACATCGAGATGACAGGCTGGACCGCAGCAGAACGCTGCCATCCAGCCTGTCATCCCGCAGACACTGAGAAGCGCAGGCTTGCTTGCGCTCCACAGTGTCTCTCTGTGAGGGCATCCAGATGAGCCGAGTTAATGTACAATGAACTCGGCTCACCTCATGCACGTCACTGACAGCGTGGGAAAATTCTCCTGCACTCAGCGCTTCAGCGTGGGAGAATTCTCACACTGAAGCGCTGAGTGCAGGAGAATTCTCCCACGCTGTCAGTGACGTGCAGGAGGTGAGCTGAGTTCATTGGACATGAGCTCACCTTATGCACGTCACTGACAGCGTGGGAAAATTCTCCTGCACTCAGCGCTTCAGCGTGGGAGAATTCTCACGCTGAAGCGCTGAGTGCAGGAGAATTCTCCCACGCTGTCAGTGTCGTGCAGGAGGTGAGCTGAGTTCATTGGACATGAGCTCACCTTATGCACGTCACTGACAGCGTGGGAGAATTCTCCTGCACTCACCGCTTCAGCGTGAGAATTTTCCCACGCTGTCAGTGACGTGCATGAGGTGAGCCGAGTTCATTGGACATGAACTCGGCTCATCTGGATGTCGTCACAGAGAGACGCTGAGCAGCGCAAGCAAGCCTGCGCTTCTCAGTGTCTGCGGGATGAGAGGCTGGATGGCAGCGTTCTGCTGCGGTCCAGCCTGTCATCTCGATGTAGCAGAGCTGAAGCTGTCGTGGGAACCATGGAAAGGTAAGGATGAGGTTGCTTTATTATTTTTCTTTTATTGCAGGAGATCGTTGGCTTCAGCTGGAATGGGCGTGACGGTAAGTATGGTTTAATTTAGAACAATAAAGGATTGTGTCTTTATTTCAATTAAAGGACTTTATTCTGGGTGTTTGTGTTTTTTTTAACTTTGACTATGGGGTTAGTAATGGGGGTGTCTTATAGACGCCTCTCCATTACTAACCTGGGCTTGATGTCAGCTGGCATTATAAGCTGACATCAACCCCAACCCTATTACCCCCTGCCACCGCACCAGGGCAGCGTGGAAGAGCGAGGCTAAGTGCCAGAATTGGCGCATCCTATGAATGCGCCATTTCTCGGGCGGCTGACGGCTGGTGTTTCTAGCCTGGGAGGGGGCCAATATTCATGGCTCCCTTCCTGGGCTATTAATATCAGCCCCCAGCTGTCTGCCTAGCCTTTGCTAGCTATTAAATTAGGGGGGACCCCACGTCATTTTTTTGGGGGGGTCCCCCATTTTAATAGCTAGTAAAGGCTATGTATTCAGCTGGGGGCTGATATTAGTAGCCTGGGAAGCTCCGTGGGTATTACCCCCTTCCCAGGCTTCAAACATCTGCCCCAGCCGTCTGCTTAACCTCCGCTAGAGCCTAAAATTAAGGGGAACCCCACGCCAATTTTTTTAATAATAAATCCTTTATTTTAATACTAAATGACAAGTACAGTAACCAACACTATCACTGTACTTCATATATATGTGACTGACATGTTTCTATCTATCTAATCTATGTGTGAAGCTCTATTCTGTCTGTTATAAATTGTCGGGTACCGCTGCTGAATTGCCGGCCGGCTTTTTTAAAGAGACGGTGCATGAAAACACTATTATTTTTTTTGATAAATCCTTTACGCTAAATGATAAGTACAGTAAGCAGCACTTTCACTGTACTTCGTATATATGTGACTGACATGTTTATATCTATCTAATCTATGTGTGAAGCTCTATTCTTTCGGTTCTAAATTGTCGGGTACCGGTGTATGCCGCTGCTGAATTGCCGGCTTTTCATGTTTCACTGTTGGCACTGTTCCCATCGATTTGGGCAATCACTGTAATGCCACAACCACCATGGCTGTGGCATTACAGTGAGTGGCAGACAATCCCTGCATGATTGGTGCTCTAAATAGCGTCAGACATTCAGGACATGCTTTTGGTGCACGAACAGTTATCGAACATAACCTCGAACAGCCGAATTTTTTGCAAATCGTTCGGGTTCGTCGAACAACTCGAACACCGCCCAAAACAGCTCGAATTTGAGATTGGCGAACAGTTCTAGTCGAACACCGCTCATCTCTACTCAGGTATGCACCATGTATAGTGGGTGCTCGAGTGACATGCTCGAGTCCCCACCCGCATGTTTCATGGTTATTAGACACCCAAAAAAAAACATGCGGGGATCGCTCGTCCATGGCAGGCAATCCTCGCAAGGTTTTTTTTGGCTGCGAAGCATATGGGGCGGAGACTCGAGCATGTCACTTGACCAACTCTAACTCTAGCCCAACCCTAACCATACCCCATCCGTAACCTCAACCCCAACCCTAGCCCAATCCTAGCCCAACCCTAGCCCAACCCTAACCCTACCCCAACCCTAACCCTACCCCAACCCTAACCCTAACCGCAACCCTAACCCTAGCCCAACCCTAACCCTAGTCCAACTCTAACCCCAACCCTAGCCCAGCCCTAACCCCAACACTAATCCCAACCCTAGCCCCAACCCTAGCCCAGCCCTAACCCTAGCCCAACCCTAGCCCAACCCTAACCCTAGCCCAACCCTAACCCCAACCCTAACCCTAGCCCTAACCCAGCCCTAATCCTAGCCCAACCCTAACCCTAACCCGAAAGTTTATTTTTTACGCCGTTCCTCATGTGGTATAAGTGAAGTTATTCTTCGGGTCAGTGCGAATACAGCAATACCAGAATCATACCTGGTATTTATGATTGACAGCTGTCACACACTAAATTACACATTTTTTTGTAAAATATAATATTTGCATCACCATATTTTGAGACCTATAATTTTTCTATATTTTGGCCAACAAAGTCATGTGACGGCTTCTTTTTTGCGGGATGAGTTGACATTTTTATTGGTGCCATTTTCAGGAACGTGACATTTTTTGATCACTTTCTAATCCAATTTTTGGGAGTCAGAAAAAACAAAAACCAACAATTCAGGAATTGTTTTTTTTTTAAATGTCTTTATTTTTAAATAGCTTTATTTTTCGGGTCAGTACGTTTACAGTGGTAACACATTTATATTGTTTTCTATGTTTTGGCGCTTTTACACAATAAAAGCTATTTTATAGAAAAAAATATTTTTTTGCATCGCTTTATTCTGACAGCTATAACTTTTTTATTTTTCAGCTGATGGAGCTGTATGACGGTTTATTTTTTGCGGGACAAGATGTCATTTTCAGTGGTACCATTTTTATTTATATTCGTCCTTTTGATCGTGTGTTATTCATTTTTTGTTTGGCGGTATGATGATAAAGTATTGTATTTTGCTTCGTTTTTTTTTTTTTTTTTTACCAGGGTTCACTAAAGGGGTTAACTAGTGGGACAGTTTTATAGGTCGAGTCGTTCTGGACGCGGCGATACCAAATATGTGTATTTTTATTGTTTTTTTTTCATAATAATATTTATTGATGGGTACATTATATTTTTATTTTTGGTGGATTATTATTTTTTTTTTTTTTAATATTTTTAAAAAATTGTAAAACATTTTTTTAACTTTTTGACACTTCTTTTACTTTTATTCTTTGTCCCACTATGGGACTTTCACTTTTTTTTATTCTGATCGTCTGTATAGCACAGGGATGGAGCAACATCCCTGTGCTATACAGGCTGTCAGCGCTGCAGATGCAGAAGATATTCTGGTCATGCACTGCGCATAACCAAAATATCTTGCTGCTGTCTGGTGACCCGGATATTGTTATGATGACATCAGGTCTTCATGGCAACATCCGGGAAGCCGCGGCAGATAGCGCTGGAGGCCGGCAGGAGAGGTGAGTATCCCAATCACCTCCCCTTGCGACCGCAATGCTGCGATCGGCTTCGATCGCAGCATTACCGGGGTAATTGTGCTGGGAGGGGTGCGGGACCGCTCCCTGCACATAGCTCCGGGTGTCAGCTGTGACAATCAGCTGACACCCGGTGGCGATCGCGCCTGCACAGCCTGTGTGCGGGCGCGATCGCAAAGACGTATTAATATGTATTAGGCTGTTAAAGCCCAGGGCGCAGATATGTAGTAATACGTCTTGGGCTTTAAAGGGGTTAAGCAAATAATCAGGATTAAGATAAAAAAAAAAAATTGCCTAGACCCTGATACCTGGGGCTATTTCTAGAAATATCTGTAACAGCAGCAGCAGACAGAACTGGAATGGAGCCTCTTGTGTTGTATTCACTGCAGTCTGCCGCATACTCTGCCTGCCTAACTCCTGCTGTCACCACTGAATAGATGCTGCTGGACTAGTCCTCAGAAGGACTGTTAGTTCAGATGGATATACACTGCTCAAAAAAATAAAGGGAACACTCAAATAACACATCCTAGATCCGAATGAATGAAATATTCTCATTGAATACTTTGTTCTGTACAAAGTTGAATGTGCTGACAACAAAATCACGCAAAAATCATCGATGGAAATCAAATTTATTCATCAATGGAGGCCTGGATTTGGAGTCACCCCCAAAATTAAAGCAGAAAAACACACTACAGGCTGATCCAACTTTGATGTAATGTCCTTAAAACAAGTCAAAATGAGGCTCAGCATTGCGTGTGGCCTCCACGTGCCTATATGACCTCCATACAATGCCTGGGCATGCTCCTGATGAGGTTGCGGATGGTCTCCTGTGGGATCTCCTCCCAGACTTGGACTAAAGCATCCGCCAACTCCTGGACAGTCTGTGGTGCAACGGGACTTTGGTGAATGGAGTGAGACATGATGTCCCAGATGTGCTCAATCGGATTCAGGTCTGGGGAATGGGCAGATCTGTCCATAGCTTCAATGCCTTCATCTTGCAGGAACTGCTGACACAGTCCAGCCACATGAGGTCTGGCATTGTCCTGCATTGGGAGGAACCCAAGGCCAACCGCACCAGCATATGGTCTCACAAGGGGTCTGAGGATCTCATCTCGGTACCTAATGGCAGTAAAGCAACCTCTGGCGAGCACATGGAGGGCTGTGCGTCCCTCCAAAGTAATGCCACCCCACACCATTATTGACCCACTGCCAAACTGGTCATGCTGAATGATGTTGCAGGCAGCAGATCGCTCTCCACGGAATCTCCAGGCTCTGTCACGTCTGTCACATGTGCTCAGTGTGAACCTGCTTTCATCTGTGAAGAGCACAGGGTGCCAGTGGCGACTTTGCCAATCCTGGTGTTCTGTGGCAAATGCAAAGCATCCTGCACGGTGTTGGGCTGTGAGCACAACCCCCTTCTGTGGACGTCGGGCCCTCATACCACCCTTATGGAGTCGGTTTCTAACCGTTGGTACAGACACATGCACATTTGTGACCGGCTGGAAGTCATTTTGCAGGGCTCTGGCAGTGCTCCTCCTGTTCCTCCTTACACAAAGGAGGAGGTAACGGTCCTGCTGCTGGGTTGTTGCCCTCCTATGGCTCCCTCCACATCTCCTGGTATCTGCTCCATGCTCTGGACACTGTGCTGACAGACACAGCTACCCTTCTTGCCACAGCTCGCATTGATGTGCCATCCTGGATGAACTGCACTACCGGAGCAACT
This sequence comes from Phyllobates terribilis, assembly GCF_046119375.1. Lineage (NCBI taxonomy): Eukaryota > Metazoa > Chordata > Amphibia > Anura > Dendrobatidae > Phyllobates > Phyllobates terribilis. The sequence goes on along the minus strand of NW_027362765.1, from coordinate 478,195,434 downwards.
TCTGTGGGTTGTACTGTAGACTCCTCCTCATGCTACTGTATCTCTAGGGGTGAGAGCAATGGCAAAATGAAACAGTGACCAAAACAACAGTCAAAAAGGATGAGAACAGAGAAATGGTCTGTGGTCACCACCTGCAGAAACACTCCTTTATAGGGGGTATCTTGCTAATTGCCTATCATTTCTACCAGTTGTCTGTTCCATTTGCACAACAGCAGGAGAAATTGATTCACAATCGGTGTTGCTTCATAACTGGACAGGTAGATTTCACTGAAGTGTTATTGACTTGGAGTTGCATTATGTTGTTTAAGTGTTCCCTTTATTTTTTTGAGCAGTGTATATATAGATGTTGTGGTATACCTACACTAACTAATAAACAAGCAAATCTCTACCTAGCTCAGCAGCATCTCTCTAAACTGTCACGTGTCTTATATAGACCTGATGACACTGTGCGGCCAGCCAATCACTGTGATGTCACAACCAACATGGCTACGGCATTACAGTGTGTGGCAGGCAATCCCTGCATGTTCATTGGCAATCCAAAGAGCGCCAAACTTGCAGGGAGGGGACCCAAGCTCCTGCCGGAGCAAACAGGGAATACTTGCAGAGCGGCGAGCTTCTCAAGCAGTGAGATGCTCAATGAGTGGCGAGCACATTCGCTCATCACTAGTGTTGAGCCACCCCCGTAGTGTTCGAGTTCGGTTCGGTTCGTAGAACATCCGTGTGTTCGCCGAACTGTTCGTCGAACTGTTCGTCGAACACCTTCGAACACCGTTAAAACCAATGGCAGGCAAACAAAAACACATAGAAACACATAGAAAACACCTTCAAAGGTGTCCAAAAGCTGACAAACTGCTCAGAAGACATAACTAACACACGGAAAAGTGACAAGTACATATAGTCATGCGAAAAGAAAAAAGGTGGAGGAGTAAAAGGAGGGGGAGACACAGATATAGGCATGTCATGCCCTTTTAAAATCCAAAAAGTGAGAAGCTGACACGGCCAGTCCGCTCCTGCCCATGCCACCTCCTCCCATGGGGAGTTAGGCTACGCTCTGCTGCACCCACAACACCAGCCTCAGCGGTCTGCCCTGCAGCGGTGGTTCACGCTGACTGCAATCCACGGGTGGTGTAGTCGGACACTTAAACATCAAAACTACATAAATAGTTCCACCACTGGTTTGACCGCCCCGAGCCACGGAACCAGGTCGCCGCCACGGAGACTACAACCACCAGCATCCACCAAAAAGGGTCCGGCTCCGGGTGTCCCAAGGCCCAGGGGGCGCGTCAGAACATTTTCATCACCTTTCATAATCACCAATGGGACAAGGCAGGGATTTCCTCTGTCCCTTCTCTTATACATCCTAGTGACGGAGCACCTGCTCTCATCAATTCGCCATAACCCCAATATTAGGTGGATTGAGGTGGGAGGCACCGAGTACAAGTGCTCTCTATTTGCTGATGATGTCCTAGTATATATCACTCAATCACATATATCCATCATTGCTGTTATGGCTGAAATAGATCACTTTGTTACATGGTCAAATTTTAAAATCAATGCAGCGAAGTCTGAGGCACTCGATGTCTCCCTCCCCAAATCCATACAGGATTCCATCCAGTCCAACTTTTCCTTTGCCTGGCCCTCACAGGGTATCAAATACTTAGGAATTCCTATTCATAGAGACCTCTCCCATCTATGTTATCTTAATTTTGGGCCCTTTATTGAACAACTCCATACAGACCACGGTTGGCAAGTTAGAACTGTAAGATTCACTACGTGAACCACTGGTGTTTTGTGGAAAAGCACATGTACACTGTGTTCCAAATTATTATGCAAAAAGTGTTTAGGAGTGATAAGGGAAGAATTTGTTTGTTTGTCAGTTAAACTCATTGATGGTGATGTGTGTCAGGGCTCTTTATATCACTGTAAGCAATTGCAGACACCTGTGCTAATTAGTTTGGCAGGTGTGTCCAATGAAAGGCAAGACTACTTAAGAAGGCTGTCCCACATTATTAAGCAGCCTACATTTTCTGCCAAAATGGGAAAGAAAAAGGATGTGTCGGCTGCTGAGAAGCAACAAATTGTGGAGTGTTTAGGTCAAGGTATGACTACAATCAACATTGTGCGATGATCAGGATGAAGTGTCTTGGCAATCAAGAAGTATGTAGCTGATTCACAGTACACACGTGTGCGTGCTGATAAGGGCAAATTGAGGACTCTTTCCTACAGGAAATTAAGTCAGGTTAAAAGAGCAGCGCCAAAAAAGCCTTGTCATAGCAGCAGACAAGTTTTTGAAGCTGCTGGTGCCTCCAACGTCCCCCGAACAGCAAGATGCAGGGTCCTTCAGAGGTTTGCAGCTGTGCATATGCCATCCTGTCGACCTCCTCTATCCACTTCGCACAAGCAGAAACGGCTCCAGTGGGCCAAACATTACATGAAGACTGATTTCAAAACTGTTTTGTTTACGGATGAGTGCCGTGCAACGCTCGATGGTCCAGATGGATGGAGTGGAGGATGGCTGGTTGATGGACACTCCATGCAAACATGGCTACAGCGCCAACAAGGAGGAGGTTGAGTAATGTTTTGGGCTGAAATCATGGGGAGAGAGATTGTCAGCCCCTTTAGGATCCCTGAAGGGGTAAAGATGAACTCCATAATGTATGTTGAGTTTCTCAAACAGCACTTCCTGCCATGGTTCAAGAAGAAAAACCGTGTATTCCACAGCAAGATCATTTTTATGCATGATAATGCACCGTCTCATGCTGCACATATAACATCTGCATCTCTGGCTGATATGGGCATAAAAGGGGACTAACTTATGGTGAGACCCCCATGCTCCCCTGACCTCTACCCCATTCAGAACCTCTGGAGCATCATCAAAAGGAGTGTCTATGATGGCGGGAGGTAGTTCACATCTAAGCAACAGCTCTGGGAGGGTATTCTGTCCTCATGCAAAACAATTGAAGCAGAAACCATCCAAAACCTAACAAATTCAATGGACGAGAGAGTTCAGAAGCACCTTTCGAACAAGGGGTCCTATGTGCAAATGTAACATCACCTAGAATAAAGTTTTGAGTTGAAAACTGTTTGATTTCAGTTCTAATAACCTGCTAATGCTTATAATTTCAAAAATAACCATTTTTTTGGTCTTTATTAAAATGAAAAGGTTGATCGAAGAGTGTGGGGGATCTAAGAGTGTGGCAACCCAGTAGTCAGGATTACTTCGAATTCTGACAATCTGAGGGTCATGTTGCAGGTAGTGCAGCAAGAAGGCACTTATGTGTCTTGCGCATCTCGGAGCCCCGAAATTATTTTCCGGGCTAGATGCAGCTAAAAATTATTATTAATTTTAAATCTGGAGGAGCTTAGTATAGATGGCCTAATAGAATCAGTACTGCACACTGCTACAAAGCCCAAATTATTTTCCAGCCAAGATACAGATAAACATGATTAGTAATTTTAAATCTGGTGGAGCTTAGTATGGATGGCCTAATAGAATCAGTACTGCACACTGCTACAAAGCCCAAATAATTTTCCAGCCAAGATACAGATAAACATGATTAGTAATTTGAAAGCTTAAAATGGTTGGTGAGGTGATTTTAACCAATCATCAAGCTTTTACTCTCCCCAGGATGACACAGGGGTAGAAAAGTCGATTCGGATCCATGATTTGTTCATCTTTATAAACGTGAGTCTGTCTACATTATCAGTGGAGAGCCGCGTGTGCTTATCTGTCAGCACACCACCAGCAGCGCTGAACACACGTTCAGACAGAACGCTGGCTGCGGGGCATGACAAGATCTCCAAGGCGTAAGTGGCTAGCTCCGACCATTTATCCAGATTAGAAGCCCAAAAAGAGCAAGGGTCCAGTGACACAGTCATGGCTTCAATGTTTACTTGGAGATACTCCTGTACCATCGTCCCTAGGCGTTGACTATGTGTCAGACTTCTTGTCTCCTGTGGCCTTGCAAAGGATGGGCTAAAAAAGTGGTGAAATGATTCCGCAAAATTGATGTTACCAGCAGATACTGTGTTTCTGTTACGGTGTGAGTGCTGAACACTCGACGGTCCCACGGTTGGCAAGTTGGAACTGTGAGATTCAGTATGTGCACCACTGGTGTTTTGTGGAAAAGCACATGTAAGATTTTGCAACAGTCTCTGCTGATACTCCTGCATGCGTGCATCCCTTTCTATGGCAGGAATAATTTCTGCAAATTTACTTTTGTACCGGGGATCTAACAGTGTGGCAACCCAGTAGTCAGGATTATTTCTAATTCTCACAATTCGAGGGTTATGTTGCAGGTAGTGCAGCAAGAAGGCACTCATGTGTGTTGCGCATCCAGGAGCACCAAGTCCCTGTTGTGTTGGTGGCGAGGTAACAATCATGCTTCCTTCCTCTGCCCTCTCCCCCCAACCTCGCACAACAGAAATGTGATCAAGGTCTCCATCATCTGATGAGTCTTCCATCAGTTCGTCCTGCACTTCTTCCTGGGCTCCTGCACCTTCCTCACTAGTTTGGCTGCTACCATGCGCCCTGGTAAAACCATCTCCCCCACCCTCACATGCCTGCCGCCTTGGTGCTGCCGACCGTCTGGACCTTGCAGATGTTAGCCCTTCCGCATACAACTCCTCCTCCTCTACTTCCTCCACCTCCTCTTGTGCCACCACCTGACTCCGAATTCTGTTTAACATGTGCTCCTGCATGTAAATCACCGGAATAGTCATGCTGATAATGGCATCGTCAGCACTAAACATCTTCATAGCCATTTCAAAACTGTGCAGAAGGGTGCATAGGTCCCTGATCTGAGACCACTCCTCCAGCGTGATTTGCCCCACCTCTGGATCTCGTTGGCCCAGGCTATACGTCAGGACGTATTGCACCAGGGTTTGTCGGTGCTGCCACAGTCGCTGCAACATGTGCAGAGTTGAATTCCACCGGGTAGGCACATCGCGTTTTAGCCGGTGAAGTGGCAGGCCCAACGACTTCTGTAGAGATGTAAGTCGCTGAGCTGCGGGATGCGATTGGCGGAAGTGAGCACACAGCGACCGTGCCCTCTGCAGAAGGCCATCTAGTCCGGGATAGTGGGCTAAAAATTGCTGGGCAACCAGGTTCAACACGTGAGCCATACAAGGCACGTGTGTGACATTGCCCAGGTGAAGGGCCGCACCCAGGTTTGCAGCATTGTCGCACACGGCCTTCCCTGGTTTCAGGTCCAGTGGAGACAACCATTCATGAAATTGGTTCTCCAGAGCTGACCACAACTCCTCAGCTGTGTGACTCACATTTCCCAGACATTTCAAAGTAAAAACCGCCTGATGACGTTGAGCCCTACTGCCAGCATAGTAAGGAGGTGTGCAGGATCCCTTCTGCGCAGTTAGAAAGCTTGTGGCATGACCAGACAGGCTTTGGGTGCAGGTGGAGGACCGAGAGGAGGTTGAGGAGGCAGAAGCAGTGGAGGAACTTTGAGATAAAGAGGATTGACGCACAACTCGTGGGGACGGCAAGACTTGGACAGCAGCCCCTTGTCCTGCTGTCACCATAGTTACCCAGTGCCCAGTCAGTGACATGTAACGCCCCTGTCCATGCCTACTCGTCCAAGTGTCTGTGGTGAAATGCACGCTGTCACACACAGAGTTTCTCAAAGAATCGCTGATGTTGTCTGCGACAAGCTGGTGGAGCGCAGGCACACCTTTCTTTGAGAAGTAGTGCCGACTGGGCATCTGGTACTGAGGCACTGCGATGGACATAAGGTCTCGAAAATCCTCTGTGTCCACCAGGCGGAAAGGCAGCATTTCTGTAGCCAAGAGCTTGCAGATGGTGAAATTCAACCTCTTAGCTTTTTCATGGCTAGGAGGAAATGGTCTTTTACTTGTCCACATCTGAGGGACCGAGGGCTGGCTATTGTGCTTAGACGGGGTTGATAAGGGTGTCCCCGGCAAACTGCCGGTCTGTGAGGAAGATGCAGGTGGACATGTTAGGTTGCCTTGATCCAAAGGTGGCACTATCGATGTCGGACAGTGCTCAACACCAGCTGGTGTTACCACCTCCAAAGAAAATGATGACCTGCCAATCACGCTGGCTGTTGCGGGTAAAGAGGTGGCAGGTCTGCGCCCCAAAACAGGTGTGACTGCTGTCCTCCCAGTCACAGAGGATGAAGAGGCCGCGGATGCACAAGATATGGCAGACGGTGGTTGGCCCGGCCGGCTAGGCCGCATTGTAGCACAGTGAGCTTCCTACTGCAACTTATGCTTCATGTCCATGTGCCGGTTCATGCATGAAGTTCTCAAACTATGTATTTTTTGGCCTCTACTTAGCTTTTGCTGACAAATGATACAGATAACACGAGTTGGGTCATCTTTATCGATCTGAAAAAATGCCCAGGCTATGCAAGGCTTAGCACCCATGCGACCTGAAGAGGCACCACGACTTGTGGTGAGAGCCAGAGTTGTATTTGAGGATGCAGTTGCTGACGTGCTTCCAGTACTATGTCTCTGTCCCGGAAGGCGCAACCTGACCTCGTCGTCACTAGCATTCTCCTCCACCTCCTCTGCTGACCTCATCTCTTGGCTGACTGTGGGTTGACAGTAATTGGGATCTCCAACCTCATCATCATCACCCTGTGCGTTATCACACCTGTCGTCCTCAGAGCCAACCTGTTCCTGCCCTGACAAAAAACTAAATTGTCGCTCCAATCAGTTATTTGACTCTCATCATCGTCTTCCTCATTGTCTCCACCAACAGGAGTTACAGCTTTGGAATGAGGGTCTACATTATGGTCAGAACCTTCAGCGTCTGGTCCTGGATCCGACTCATAAAGATTCTGGGCATCAGTGCAGATCATTTCCTCGTCTGGATTCACAGAAGCGCTGGAGCCGACCTCTGATTCCCAGGCTATAGTATGAGTAAACAGCTCTGCAGACTCAACCATCTGTTCTACCTCAAACTCAGATGGGCAGCTGGAGATTTGGGAGCTGTGAGGAAGCAAGTGCGATTGGGGTGACACCTTTGAGGACTGGAGTATTTGTGATGTTGAAGTTGATGTGGAGGAGAGCCCACTTAAAGGAGCACTTGATATCCGCTGAAGCACCTGCTGTTTTGTGCCTCATCTGGAATTTGTAGCAATTAGCGTGGCCGTAAGAAAGGGAACTTATCACATTGTCCGCTAAAATAAGTAGACATTTTAGTTTGGCTGGAAGGTGGTCTTTCTTCTGCAGATGTTACTGTTGCTTTAACACCTACCCCAAGGACACAACCATTTTTCCCCTTCCCAACACGCCTATTCCCCTTTCCACCAGCAGCAGGCCTTTTTCCACTCATTTTGGTGGTTAACTAATTCACAACTCTGGAGTTGTTTGCACAAAAAAACAATGGATGGGCACGCAGCAGAGCTGAGTGGCCAAACTGTGGTATTAGGCCAAAACTATTGGCTGGGTTAGATGCAGAAAAAATGATATTCAATTTGCAACCTGATGGAGGTCAGTATAGATGGACTAATAGAACAAGTCCCACACACTGCTAGAAGGCCAAATATTTTTTCAGAGCTAGATGCAGATAAAAATTATTTTTAATTTGCAACCTGATGGAGGTCAGTATAGATGGACTAATAAAACAAGTCCCACACACTGCTAGAAGCCCAAATATTTTTTCAGAGGTAGATGCAGAAAAAAATTACATTCAGTTTGCATCCTGATGGAGGTCAGTATAGATGGACTAGTAGAACAAGTCCCACACACTGCTAGAAGGACAAATATTTTTTCAGAGCTAGATGCAGATAAAAATTATTTTTAATTTGCAACCTGATGGAGGTCAGTATAGATGGACTAGTAGAACAAGTCCCACACACTGCTAGAAGGAGAAATATTTTTTCAGAGCTAGATGCAGAAAAAAATTATATTCAATTTGAAACCTGATGGAGGTCAGTATAGATGGACTAATAGAACAAGTCCCACACACTGCTAGAAGCCCAAATATTTTTTTAGAGCTAGATACAGACAAAAAATTATTTTTAATTTGCAACCTGATGGAGGTCAGTATAGATGGACTAATAGAACAAGTCCCACACACTGCTAGAAGGCCAAATATTTTTTCAGAGCTAGATGCAGATAAAAATTATTTTTAATTTGCAACCTGATGGAGGTCAGTATAGATGGACTAATAAAACAAGTCCCACACACTGCTAGAAGCCCAAATATTTTTTCAGAGGTAGATGCAGAAAAAAATTACATTCAGTTTGCATCCTGATGGAGGTCAGTATAGATGGACCAGTAGAACAAGTCCCACACACTGCTAGAAGGACAAATATTTTTTCAGAGCTAGATGCAGATAAAAATTATTTTTAATTTGCAACCTGATGGAGGTCAGTATAGATGGACTAGTAGAACAAGTCCCACACACTGCTAGAAGGAGAAATATTTTTTCAGAGCTAGATGCAGAAAAAAATTATATTCAATTTGGAACCTGATGGAGGTCAGTATAGATGGACTAATAGAACAAGTCCCACACACTGCTAGAAGCCCAAATATTTTTTTAGAGCTAGATGCAGACAAAAAATTATTTTTAATTTGCAACCTGATGGAGGTCAGTATAGATGGACTAATAGAACAAGTCCCACACACTGCTAGAAGGCCAAATATTTTTTCAGAGCTAGATGCAGATAAAAATTATTTTTAATTTGCAACCTGATGGAGGTCAGTATAGATTGACTAATAGAACAAGTCCCACACACTACTAGAAGCCCAAATATTTTTTCAGAGCTAGATGCAGATAAAAATTATTTTTAATTTGCAACCTGATGGAGGTCAGTATAGATGGACTAATAGAACAAGTCCCACACACTGCTAGAAGACCAAATATTTTTTCAGAGTTAGATGCAGACAAAAAAATATTTTTAATTTGCAACCTGATGGAGGTCAGTATAGATGGACTAATAGACCAAGTCCCACACACTGCTGGAAGGCCAAATATTTTTTCAGAGCTAGATGCAGACAAAAAAATATTTTGAATTTGCAACCTGATGGAGGTCAGTATAGATGGACTAATAGAACAAGTCCCACACACTGCTAGAAGCCCAAATATTTTTTCAGAGCTAGATGCAGACAAAAAATTATTTTGAATTTGCAACCTGATGGAGGTCAGTATAGATGGACTAGTAGAACAAGTCCCAAACGCTGCTAGAAGGACAAATATTTTTTCAGAGCTAGATGCAGAAAAAAATTATATTCAATTTGCAACCTTATGGAGGTCAGTATAGATGGACTAATAGAATGATGCTATGCCCAAAAGGTTTTACTTCACTAGGTGCAGTAAAAAAATTGGTATTCTATACACAGGTGGTGTATCTTGCAACACAGATTGGCTACTCCACTGACTAACACACTCTGCAATAGGCCAAAAAGGATTAGCTTTGCTAGATTCAGGCAAATGCTGTGAAAAAACTTGCATAGCACTGGCACAGACCTGCCTGGCAAAAACTGATAGGAACTGATGTAACTTAGTCCTGAAAAGGACTGCAATTACAATTAGTCTTTACTCCCACAACCTATCTATTTAAGAGCACAGACCAGCCTGATAAAAGTCGTAGGAAATGCTGTAACCTAGTCCTTAAAAGGACTGCAATCACAACTATTCCCTACTCCCAAGCTATCTGTAGATTTGTGCGAAAATTGGCTTGAAATTAACAAGGTATAGCGCACACAGCAACAGCGGTGCCGTCTAACACGCAGCTGCAGCAGTGAGAAAATGGTGGCGACGGGGAAAATGGCTGGGTCTTATAGGGCAAGGACATGTGACATACACTGCCAATGACACATGCCCTTGCTTGTGTGAAAAAAAGCACTTCGCTCCGTGTGTGCGCTGCTGATAGGCTGACAGATTGCATCTCCCCACTGTAAATGCGGGAAAGAGAAAAAAATGTAGATCTTCATTGTTCCTGCAGAGATCCATCCCCTGCCCCTCCCCCCGCCCCGCTGTACACTCAAACTGCGTATTAACATTAATTTTCATCATTACTGACAAAAAATCCAGTTATGATTTTGGTGCACGAACAGTTATCGAACATAACCTCAAACAGCCAAATTTTTCTCAAATCGTTCGTGTTCGCCGAACGGCTCGAACACCGCCCAAAACAGCTCGAAATCGAGATTGGCGAACAGTTTGAGTCGAACAACGCTCATCTCTACTCATCACTAGTTTTATTCCATTTTTTGTTTGGCTGTATGATGATAAAGCATCGTTTTTTGCTTTGTTTTTTATTTCTTTTTTTTACTGTGTTCACTAAAGGGGTTAACTAGTGGGACAGTTTTATAAGTCGTTCCATACGCGACAATACCAAATATGTGTACATTTATTGCTTTGTTTGTTTTCAGAATAATATTTATTCATAGGTACAATATATTTTTATTTTTTTGGGGCTTACTTTTTTTCATTTTTTTTATATTTTTACATTTTTTTTTTTCATTTCCTTACACTTTTTTAACTTTTACACTTTGTCCCACTATGGGACTTTCATTTTTTTCACCCAAATTGCTTTCACAGCATAGAAATGCTGCAGCAGTGTCTCTATGCTATAAAGGCTGCAGTCCTGCGCACACAAGTTAGTTAGACCGCGCACTGAGCACAGTCTACCTAACCTCCTGCTGTCTGGTGACCCGGATGTCGTCATGACGACATCGGGTCACCATAACAACCACCGGGACCTCGAACAGACAGCGCGTGATGCTGGAGAGGAGGTAAGTATCGGTGCTTACCTCCCCTTGCCACCGGAATGCTGCAATCTACTTCAATCGCACTATTTCGGGGGTTAATGTGCCGTGAGCAGTGCGGGACTGCTGTTGGCTCATAGTACCGGGTGTCAGCTGTGACAATTAGCTGACATCCGGCGGCGATCGCCTCGTACCACTTGTGTGCGGGCGCGATCGCATTTTGCATAATAGTACATCCCTAGTCCAATAGGCCCAGGGCACAAGGATGTACTATTACCCCAAATGTCAGAAAGGGATTAATGGAAACAAGTCAGCTCATTTCTTCATATAGCTATGGTTGTATGGCTTGTCCCAAAATAAAAGTGATACTTTTTTTTGGAAAGATCCAATGCGCCACTCATGAGAAAGCCATATGAAGATGACACTGGAATTGCATTGGGGTGTGTTCTCCCACTTGGAGGGAGCAGAACAAGTGCATGGACATGCTCACAGTGCACTTAAAGTCTGATTGGCAAATGGTTTCCACACTAGATTTCTTATGACTGTGTAAGGAGGTGGACTGCTGCTGTCGCATTCCATTCCCTTTAGACGCCAATTGCATTATTGTAATATAAAGTGAATTATGATGTAAGTAGTGTTGGTAACAAGTGTAGTTTGACTACATAGATAGTTGGAGTTAATGTTTGGGACTAGCTCAGAGTGGGAGGAGATGTTTTATAGGGAAAGTAATGGTTTCCTGTTGGAGAGGGAGATAAGACCTGGAGTGTGTAGTGAGTGGACTAAGGGGGTCCAAGGTGAGTAGTGCCACATTCTGAGATGACCCTAAAATGAGGGGAGACCGAAGAGAATGGATAGCGAGATCTGAATTACAAGTGACTAAGAGAAATTGTGGCCTTCCACAAACTGATCCTAGTAAAGGACACCTCTCCACGAGACCTCAAGCTTGTAACATTGGAAGGTACTAGGCCTAAACAGAACTGAGTACGTGAGACTAGTAAAGGGTTCCAAGTGGGAGATCCAGGTTGCCAGTAGTGGAAAGAAGACGTGGAACCACAGAACACGTAAAGGACATTTGTTAATCAGGACTGTAGTGTTAAAGCTGAATTGTGGTGAAGTAAGGAGAAACAGTGGATATAGAAAACCCTGGAGTAAACTACCAAGGATGAATACTGTGGGGAAAATGCTTCAAGTTGTAAGGGAAAAGTTCATAAGACTGTGTACCCGCTATCCCCATATATAACCCTTACCAAGTTACCGTTTAGTAAAGAGTTTATTTTTGAATGGTGGTCTCCCTCATTGAACTGTGAAACATCTGGTCCTGGCAAACAAGCAACAACAGTTACATGCGGACTGCATGGGGGTAATGCCCCAACAACACAAGTCCATACACCCAGCCAGAACCCACACTTTCATGTAACGTGCCTCACTGCTACTCCGCACTGCTACTCCTCACTGCCACGTTACAACTGCACATCGGATTTCAACAAAAAAGGTATTTTTTATTTTAGGACACACACCTACCCAGCCATAAAACTACTTCCATAATTAAAAACATGCTGACTGGTTCCCTTTAAGGCTAAAGAGAAAGATAGAGAACGTTACGAGTTTCAGAAGAAAAAAAATATTTCCACATGGTATTGTACAATTTGCAAAATATCTTATTACTTCACACCAACGCTGAATGCCATGAAGTAAAAATAAAAAAAATACATATACAGTACAGACCAAAAGTTTGGACACACCTTCTCATTTAAAGATTTTTCTGTATTTTCATGACTTTGAAAATTGTACATTCACACTGAAGGCATCAAAACTATGAATTAACACATGTGGAATTATATACTTAACAAAAAAGTGTGAAACAACTGAAAATATGTCTTATATTCTAGGTTCTTCAAAGTCGCCACCTTTTGCTTTGATGACTGCTTTGCACACTCTTGGCATTCTCTTGATGAGCTTCAAGAGGTAGTCACCGGAAATGGTTTTCACTTCACAGGTGTGCCCTGTTAGGTTTAGTAAGTGGGATTTCTTGCCTTATAAATGGGGTTGGGACCATCAGTTGTGTTGTGCAGAAGTCTGGTGTATACACAGCTGATAGTCCTACTGAATAGACTGTTAGAATTTGTATTATGGCAAGAAAAAAAGCAGCTAAGTAAAGAAAAACGAATGAACATCATTACTTTAAGAAATGAAGGTCAGTCAGTCCGAAAAATTGGACAAACTTTGAAAGTGTCCCCAAGTGCAGTTGCAAAAACCATCAAGCGCTACAAAGAAACTGGCTCACATGAGGACCGCCCCAGGAAAGGAAGACCAAGAGTCACCTCTGCTTCTGAGGATAAGTTTATCCGAGTCACCAGCCTCAGAAATCGCAGGTTAACAGCAGCTCAGATTAGAGACCAGGTCAATGCCACACAGAGTTCTAGCAGCAGACACATCTCTACAACAACCGTTAAGAGGAGACTTTGTGCAGCAGACCTTCATGGTAAAATAGCTGCTAGGAAACCACTGGTAAGGACAGGCAACAAGCAGAAGAGACTTGTTTGGGCTAAAGAACACAAGGAATGGACATTAGACCAGTGGAAATCTGTGCTTTGGTCTGATGAGTCCAAATTTGAGATCTTTGGTTCCAATCACCGTGTCTTTGTGCGACGCAGAAAAGGTGAACGTATGGACTCTACATGCCTGGTTCCCACCGTGAAGCATGGAGGAGGAGGTGTGATTGTGTGGGGGTGCTTTGCTGGTGACACTGTTGGGGATTTATTCAAAATTGAAGGCATACTGAACCAGCATGGCTACCACAGCATCTTGCAGCGGCATGCTATTCCATCCGGTTTGCGTTTAGTTGCACCATCATTTATTTTTCAACAGGACAATGACCCCAAACACACCTCCAGGCTGTGTAAGGGCTATTTGACCAAGAAGGAGAGTGATGGGGTGCTACGCCAGATGACCTGGCCTCCACAGTCACCAGACCTGAACTCAATCGAGATGGTTTGGGGTGAGTTGGACCGCACAGTGAAAGCACAAGGGCCAACAAGTGCTAAGCATCTCTGGGATCTCCTTCAAGATTGTTGGAAGACCATTTCCGGTGACTACCTCTTGAAGCTCATCAAGAGAATGCCAAGAGTGTGCAAAGCAGTCATCAAAGCAAAAGGTGGCTACTTTGAAAAACCTAGAATATAAGACATATTTTCAGTTGTTTCACACTTTTTTGTAAAGTATATAATTCCACATGTGTTAATTCATAGTATTGATGCCTTCAGTGTGAATGTTCAATTTTCATAGTCATGAAAATACAGAAAAATCTTTAAATGAGAAGGTGTGTCCAAACTTTTGGTCTGTACTGTATATGTATATATATATATATATATATCTATATCTATACAATGCTCAGAAAAATAAAGGGGACACTTAAACAACAGAATATAACTCCAAGGAAATCAAACTTCTGTGAAATCAAACTGTCCACTTAGGAAGCAACACTGATTGACAATCAATTTCACATGCTGTTGTGCAAATGGAATGGACAATCGATGGAAACTATTGGCAATTATCAAGACACCCTCAATAACGGAGTGGTTCTACAGGTGGGGACCACAGACCTCATCTCAGTACCAATGCTTTCTGGCTGATGTTTTGGTCACTTTTTAATGTTGGTTGTGCTTTCACACTTGTGGTAGCATGAGACGGACTCTACAACCCACAGAAGTTGCTCAGGTAGTGCAGCTCATCCAGGATGGCACATCAATGTGAGCTGTGGCAAGAAGGTTTGCTGTGTTTGTTCAGCGTAGTGTCCAGAGGCTGGAGGTGCTACCAGGAGACAGGCCAGTACACCAAGAGACATGGAGGGGGCCATAGGAGGGCAACAACCCAGCAGCAGGACCGCTACTTTCGCCTTTGTGCAAGGAGGAACAGGAGGAGCACTGCCAGAGCCCTGCAAAATGACCTCCAGCAGGCCACAAATGTGCATGTGTCTGCACAAACGGTTAGAAACCGACTCCGTGAGGGTGGTATGAGGGCACAACGTCCACAGATGGGGGTTGTGCTCACAGCCTAACACCGTGCAGGACGCTTGGCATTTGCCACAGAACACCAGGATTGGCAATGTCGCCACTCGTACCCTGTGCTTTTCACAGATGAAAAAAGGTTCACACTGAGCACATGTGACAGACGTGACAGAGTCTGGAGACGCCGTGGAGAGCGATCTGCTGCCTGCAACATCCTTCAGCATGACCGGTTGGCAGTGGGTCAGTAGTGGTGTGGGGTAGCATTTCTTTGGAGGGCCGGTCAGCCCTCCATGTGCTCGCCAGAGGTAGCCTGACTGCCATTAGGTACCGAGATGAGATCCTCAGACCCCTTGTGAGACCATATGCTGGTGTAGTTGGCCCTAGGTTCCTCCTAATGCATGACAATGTGCCAGACCTCATGTGGCTGGAGTGTGTCAGCAGTTCCTGCAAGATGAAGGCATTTAAGCTATGGACTGGCCCGCCCGTTCCCCAGACCTGAATCCGATTGAGCACATCTGAGACATCATGTCTCGCTCCATCCACCAACGTCACATTGCACCACAGACTGTCCAGGAGTTGGCGGATGCTTTAGTCCAAGTCTGGGAGGAGATCCCACAGGAGAGCATCCGCAACCTCATCAGGAGCATGCCCAGGCATTGTAGAGGTCATACAGGCACGTGGAGGCCACACACAATACTGACCCTCATTTTGACTTGTTTTAAGGACATTACATCAAAGTTGGATCAGCCTGTAGTGTGTTTTTCCACTTTAATTTTGGGGGTGACTCCAAATCCTGGCCTTCATTGGTTAATAAATTTGATTTCCATTGATGATTTTTGTGTGATTTTGTTGTCTGCACATTCAACTTTGCACAGAACAAAGTATTCGATGAGAATATTTCATTCATTCAGATCTGGGATGGGTTATTTGCGTGTTTCCTTTATTTTTTTGAGCAGTGTATATATATATATATATATATATATATATATATATATATATATATATATATAAAAAAAATATTGGTCAAAAATAAAAGAAAAACTATATATATATATATATATATATATATATATATATATATATATATATATAATATATATATATATATATATATATATATATATACTGAATGTATATGTATATATATATATACATATACAGGTGCATCTCACTAAATTAGAATATCATCAAAAAGTTAGTTTATTTCAGTTCTTCAGTACTAAAAGTGAAACTCATATATTCTATAGAGTTATTACAAACAGAGTGATCTATTTCAAGTGTTTATTTCTGTTAATGTTGATGATTATGGCTTACAGCCAATGAAAACAGAAAAGTCATTATTTTAGTAAATTAGAATGATTAACAAAAAACTCCCACAAAGGCTAGTCTGTTTCAGTAGGCTCCACAATCATGGGGAAGACTGCAGACTTGACAAATGTCCAGAAGGCAGTCATTGACACACTAAGTAAATGCAAAGTAAATTTTGCATTTCATTTGGAAATCAAGGTCCCAGAGTCTGGAGGAAAAGTGGAGAGGCCACAATCTAAGCTGCTTGAGGTCTAGTGTGAAGTTTCCACAATCAGTGATGGTTTGGGGAGGCATGTCATCTGCTGGTGTAGGTCTACTGTGTTTTATCAAGACTAAAATCAGCGCAGCCGTCTACCAGGAAATTTTAGAGCACTTAATGCTTCCCTCTGCCCATAAGCAGATGGAAATTTCATTCTCAGCAGGACTTGGCATCAGTCCACACTGCCAAAAGTATGAATACCTGGTTTAAAAACAAGAGTATCACTGTGCTTGATTGGTCAGCAAACTCGCCTGACCTTAACCTCATAGAGAATCTATGGGGTATTGTCAAGGGGAAGATGAGAGATACCAGACCCAACAATGCAGACGAGCTAAAGGCTGCTATCAAAGCAACCTGGGGTTCCATAACACCTCAGCAGTGCCACAGGCTGATCGCCTCCATGCCACGTCGCATTGATGCAAAAGGAGCGCCGACCAATTATTGAGTGAATTTACTGAACATACATTTCAGCAGGCCAAGATTTTGGATTTTAAAAATATTTTTCAAGCTGTTGTTATAAAGTATTCTAATTCACTGAGATAATGACTTTTGTGTTTTCATTGGCTGTAAGCCATAATCATCAGCATTAACAGAAATAAACATTTGAAAATGATCACTGTGTTTGTAATGACTCTATATAGTATAAGAGCTTCACTTTTTGTATTGAAGAACTGAAATAAATTAACTTTTTGATAATATTCTAATTTGGTGAGATGCACCTGTATAAATACAGTATGTATATATATATATATATATATATATATATATATATATATATACTAGATGGTGGCCCGATTCTAACGCATCGGGTATTCTAGAATATGTATGCGGCCGACCGGGCGCAATCAGCAGAACGTTGTTTAAATTTGGCGCCAAAATCGCTGATTGGTCGTGGCCAGCAACCACGACTAATCAGCAAAACGGTGTTTAAATTTGGCGGCAATATCGGTGATTGGTCACGGTTGGCGGCCGCGACCAATCAGCGAACTGTGTTAGTGAGGACCGGAGAGATTGTTTAAATTTGGCGATAAAATCGACCAATCAGCAGAGCGTTGTTTAAATTTGCCGGCAATCTCGCTGATTGGTCTCGGCCGGCGGCCGGGACCAATGAGCAGAACGGTGTTTAAATTTGGCGCCAAAATCGCTGATTGGTAGCGGTCGCCGGCGGCCGCGACCAATCAGCAGAGCATTGTTTAAGTTTGGCGCCAATCTCGCTGTTTGGTCGCGGCTGGCGGCCGAGACCAATCAGCACAGCGGTGTTTACATTTGGCGCCAATCTCGCTGATTGGTTGCGGTCGGCCGGCGGCCGCAACCGATCAGCAGAGTGGTGTTTAAATTTAGCGGCAATCTCGCTGATTGGTCGTGGTCGGCCACCGCGACCAATCAGCAGAGCGGCATTTAAATTTGCCGCCCATCTCGCTGATTGGTCGCGGCCGGCCACCGCGACCAATCAGCAGAGCGGCGTTTAGATTTTCCGCCGATCTCGCTGATTGGTCGCGGCCGGCCACCGCGACCAATCAGCAGAGCGGCATTTAAATGTGCCGCCCATCTCGCTGATTGGTCGCGGCCCGGCCACCGTGACCAATGAGCAGAGCGGCGTTTAAATTTGCCGGCCACCTCGCTGATTGGTCGCGGCCGGCCACCGCAACCAATCAGCAGAACAGCATTTAAATTTGCCGCCAATCTCACTGATTGGTCGCGGTCGGCCACTGCGACCAATCGGCATAGCGGCGTTTAAATTTGCAACCTATATCGCTGATTGGTCGCGGCCGGCGACCGTGACCAATCAGCAGAACGGCGTTTAAATTTGCCGCCCATCTCGCTGATTGGTCGCGGTGGCCGGCCGCGATTAATCAGCAGAGCGGCGTTTAAATTTGCCGCCCATCTCGATCATTGGTCGCGGCCGGCCACCGCGACCAATCAGCAGAGCGGCGTTTAAATTTGCCGCCGACATGGCTGATTGGTGACGGTGGCGGGCCGCGACCAATCAGCAGAGCGGGGTTTAAATTTGCCACCCATCTTGCTGATTGGTCGCAGTGGCCGGCCGCGATTAATCAGCAGAGCGGCGTTTAAATTTGCTGGACATCTCGCTGATTGGTCGCTGTGGCCGGCCGCGACCAATCAGCAGAGCGGCGTTTAAATTTGCCGCCCATCTCGCTGATTGGTCGCGGTGGCTGGCCGCGATTAATCAGCAGAGCGGCATTTAAATTTGCCGCCCATCTCGATCATTGGTCGCGGCCGGCCACCGCGACCAATCAGCAGAGCGGCGTTTAAATTTGCCGGCCATCTCGCTGATTGGTCGTGGAGGACGGCTGCGACCAATCAGCAGAGCGGCGTTTAAATTTGCCGCCCATCTCGCTGATTGGCCACGGCCGGCCACCGCGACCAATCAGCAGAGCGGCGTTTAAATTTGCCGCCCATCTCGCTGATTGGTCACGGTAGCCGGCCACCGCGACCAATCAGCAGAGCGGCGTTTAAATTTGCCGCCCATCTCGCTGATTGGTCGCGGCCGGCCACCTCGACCAATCAGCAGAGCGGCGTTTAAATTTGCCGCCCATCTCGCTGATTGGTCGCGGTCAGCCGGCCACCGCGACCAATCAGCAGAGCGGCATTTAAATTTGCCGCCCATCTCGCTCATTGGTCGTGATGGCCGGCAGCGATTAATCAGCACAGCGGCGTTTAAATTTGCCTGCCATCTCGCTGATTGATCACGGCCGGCCACCGTGACCAATCAGCACAGCAGCCTTTAAATTTGCCGCCCATCTTGCTGATTGGTCACAGTAGGCCACCGCGACCAATTAGCACAGCGGCGTTTAAATTTGCCGCCCATCTCGCTGATTGGTCGCGGCCGGCCGGCCACCGCGACCAATCAGCAGAGCGGCGTTTAAATTTGCCACCCATCTCGCTCATTGGTCGCGGTGACCGGCCGCGATCAATCAGCAGAACGGCGTTTAAATTTGCCGCCCATCTCGCTGATTGGTCACGGAGGCCGGCCGCGATTAATCAGCAGAGCGGCATTTAAATTTGCCACCCATCTCGATCATTGGTCATGGCCGGCCACCGCGACCAATCAGCAGAGCGGCGTTTAAATTTGCCGGCCATCTCGCTGATTGGTTGCGGTGGACGGCTGCGACCTATCAGTAGAGCGGCATTTAAATTTGCCGCCCATCTCGCTGATTGGTCACGGAGGCCGGCCGCGATTAATCAGCAGAGCGGCATTTAAATTTGCCACCCATCTCGATCATTGGTCATGGCCGGCCACCGCGACCAATCAGCAGAGCGGCGTTTAAATTTGCCGGCCATCTCGCTGATTGGTTGCGGTGGACGGCTGCGACCTATCAGTAGAGCGGCATTTAAATTTGCCGCCAATCTCGCTGATTGGTCGCGGTAGCCTGCCGCGACCAATCAGCAGAGCGGCGTTTAAATTTGGCGCCCATCTCGCTGATTGGTCGTGGCAGCCGGCCACCGTGACCAATCAGCAGAGAGGCGTTTAAATTTGCCGCCCATCTCGCTGATTGGTCACGGCCGGCCACTGCGACCAATCAGCAGAGCGGCGTTTAATTTTGCCTCCCATCTCGCTCATTGGTCGCGGTGGCCGGCCGCGATTAATCAGCAGAGCGGCGTTTAAATTTGCCGGCCATCTCGCTGATTGATCACGGCCGGCCACCGTGACCAATCAGCACAGCAGCCTTTAAATTTGCCGCCCATCTCGCTCATTGGTCGCGGTGGCCGGCCGCGATCAATCAGCAGAGCGGCGTTTAAATTTGCCGCCCATCTCGCTGATTGGTCGCGGCCGGCCACCGCGACCAATCAGCAGAGTGGCGTTTAAATTTGCCGCCCATCTCGCTGATTGGTCGAGGCCGGCCACCGCGACCAATCAGCAGAGCGGCGTTTAAATTTGCCGGCCATCTCGCTGATTGGTCGCAGTGGACGGCTGCGACCAATCAGTAGAGCAGCGTTTAAATTTGCCGCCCATCTCGCTGATTGGTCGCGGTAGCCGACAGCGACCAATCAGCAGAGCGGCGTTTAAATTTGGCGCCCATCTCGCTGATTGGTCGTGGCAGCCGGCCACCGCGACCAATCAGCAGAGCGGCGTTTAAATTTGCCGCCCATCTCGCTGATTGGTCACGGCCGGCCACTGCGACCAATCAGCACAGCGGCGTTTAAATTTGCTGCCCATCTCGCTGATTGGTCGCGGTAGCCAGCCACCGCGACCAATCAGCAGAGCGGCGTTTAAATTTGCCGGCCATCTCGCTGATTGATCACGGCCGTCCACCGTGACCAATCACCACAGCAGCCTTTAAATTTGCCGCACATCTCGCTCATTGGTCGCAGTGGCCGGCCGCGATCAATCAGCAGAGCGGCGTTTAAATTTGCCGCCCATCTCGCTGATTTGTCACGGCCGGCCACCGCGACTAATCAGCACAGCGGCGTTTAAATTTGCCGCCCATCTCGCTCATTGGTCGCGGTGGCCGGCCGCGATTAATCAGCAGAGCAGCGTTTAAATTTGCCGGCCATCTAGCTGATTGGTTGCGGTGGCCGGCCGCGAACAAACAGCAGAGCGTCGTTTAAATTTGCCGCCCTGTTTGCTAATTGGTCGCGGCCGGCCACCGCGACTAATCAGAAGAGCGGCATTTAAATTTGCCGTCCATCTCGCTGATTGGTCGCGGCCGGCCACCGCGACCAATCAGCAGAACGGCGTTTAAATTTGCCGCCCATCTCGCTGATTGGTCGCGGCCGGCCATCGCGACCAATCAGCGTCTTATTAGTGTGAGCCCGGGAGCGGCGCTGCTTGTGCGGCTCCGTATTAGCGAGGACCGGGGAGCGGCGCTGCCTGTGCGGCTCCTGCTGCTGCAAGAAGCCGGGAGATGAGCGGCTGCTCGCAGCAGAAGCATCACGACCGGCGGCGCCGCTCCCCGGTCCTCCGTTCACACTTGCAGTCGGGAGATCAGCGGGCCAAGCCGCTGATCTTCCGACGTTAGCCGCATGGAGGTCAGCGGCGCCGGTCGGGGTAGTTGTGCTGCTAGCACCGCTCATCTCCCCGCTGCATCGCCGCTGAGCTCCGTCCCGCACATGAGCCGCTAACGGCCGCCATCTTTTTTCAGAAATCCCGCGGCGCTGATTGGCTGCTGCCGGACCAATGAGCGACGCGGGATTTCCAGGACAGACAGACAGACAGAAAGGCAGACAGACAGATAGACAGACAGACAGATGGGATAAGACAATTATATAGTAGATATATATATATATATATATATATATATATATATATATAAATAATTTTATTTTAGTAATAACAATGGTAACCTCTCAGCTTTAGTTTGCTGCAAAGGGTCTATGCCACGTTTATAGTATATCTTTGTTTTGATTTGATTTTAATATTGTCTAGGTTTGTTTTAGGTCACTTTTCAATCAATCTCGAATTCATGGAACAGTTTATAAGTGAAGTTTATTCTCAGTTAAATGAATTATTTGTTCAATATACTGGTGATGCCGGAAGAATTAATTTACACAGTTTAAGTAAAATTATTGATACAAATTGAAGATAATGAAATGCATTTTATGTAACAAAAATGTATTATAAAATAACACCGTAAATGAGAAAAAAAAACAAAGCATACTTTGTCTATTTGGCAGTCTGTGGGAAAATGTGCAAACTTCTGAGAGAGAGGTGGCTTTTAGACACTTGTTTTCTCCATGTTCAGCTTGTCTTCATACCGTATTTTAATAAGAAACAAAGGTCATATAGTTTTGCTACATTTTCTTTTTTTTATGTTTTAAAAGCTACCAGTTGCTCCCAAGTAATTAAAAGGATTTTCCATTTTCAGAAAAATTGTGATCTGACCTGTTAGCTTGTGGAGATAACTTTCCTTAAAACATAAAACTCCATTTAATAGAAAATTATGACATGCAGGATGCAAATTGTAATGTGTCAGGTGTAGTGTTGGCATTCTGATACTGAAATATCGGGTATCGGCCGATATTCACTGTATCGGAATTCCGATACTTAATTCCGATACTTTTATAATATCGAATACCAGAATCGGAAGTTCCCATAATGCCTGCGCTCTGCAGTGTCTGTGAAGGATGACAAGCTGGATGGCAGCGCTCAGCTGCAATCCAGCTTGTCATCAGAATGCCATCCCAGCGTGGGAGAATTCTCCTGATTGTTTAAAAGCCGGCGCGCGGTAAAAAGCCGCCGGCTTTTAAACAATCACGCAGCCCCATACTGCTTCCCCGCAGCCTCCCACCCCGATCCTCCACTCCCCTCGCCACCTCCAATCCCAATCGTAAATTAGGACCGGGCGGGGAGCGCAGCACCAAGGAGCGAAGGACCCGGGCGGGGAAGCCGGCAGTGAAAAGACTTCACCGCCGGCTTTCCCGTTCTGTGCTGCGCTTTCCCGCCGGTTATTTCAAATGAACAGCTGAGGTATCAGGTGATGCCGATCAGCTGTTCATTTGAAGTCGCCGCGTTGCCCTCAGAGGGTTCATGTGAGTTCATGCTTGACTGCATGAACTCACATCAACTTTCCCACGGCCGCACAGGTCAGCCTCACCTCCCAGACCCGTCATGATTAGTGTGTGCGGGGTGTGTGTGTGTGCGGGGTGTGTGTGCAGGTGTGTGTGCGGGGTGTGTGTGTGCGGGTGTGTGTGCGGGGTGTGTGTGTGTGCGGGGTGTGTGTGTGTGCGGGGTGTGTGTGTGCGGGTGTGTGTGCGGGTGTGTGTGCGGGGTGTCTGTGCGGGGTGTCTGTCCGTGCAGGCAGACATAGGCCGATGTGACACTACTACTCCCATCGGCCTATGTCTGTCCCCGGTCCACTCGTGCCAGCAGGATCAGCTCGATGGGAGCAGTAGTTCCCATCAGCCTGATCCTGCTATTTAAATTGCCCTACTGTGTCCCCAATAAATTTTAAATACATGTCATTGGTGGCCAGTGGTTACCTAAAAGAAATTAGTTCATACATTACCTGTCCCCGCCGATCGCCACCTAAAATAAAGTAAAAAATAAAAAACTACACCTATATTCACCTAGACACCTAATTCCCCGAAGCCATCGATCTCCTGTAATAAAATATAAAATAATAAACCACAACCTTATCCTTACCCCTCCGTAGCAGTCCACGAGTGTCCCACGAAGATCTCCAGTTCAGAGCAGCCACATAGAATGTGACCGCTCTGAACCGCTGCCGCCGCTAGAATGACGGGGCCGTAAGGGTTCACCGGAGTTCAGGCAGCGCTGCTCCGGTTAGCTCCTTTACGGCACTGCTGTATCGTGAGAAATTCCCACGGTACAGCACTGCCGTAAAGGAGGTCTCCGGAGCTGCGCTGCCTGAATGCACTCCGGTGACCTCAGTCAGTGGCTCCCGCTGCCGGGAGCGGACGTGTTCCCGGCAGCGTGAGCTTACAGCAGCCATGCACAGCTGTCACCATCTCCAGATGTGACAGCTGTGCATGGGAGATCAGTGCAGGAACGTGGACAGGTAACTATTTTTTTTTTAGTAAACTAAGAATTAAATAAAATGGTGTGTTTTATTTCAAATAAATTATTTTTTTCTGGGTGTAGTGTGTTTTTTCTTTTTAACACTTTGTAGGTTAGTAATGGGGGTGTCATATAGACGGCCGTCATTACTAACCTGGGCTTCATGGCAGCTGGCGCTGACATGAACCCCACCACTATTACCCCCTGCCACCGCACCAGGGCAGCGTGGAAGAGCGAGGCTAAGTGCCAGAATTGGCGCATCCTATGGATGCGCCATTTCTGGGGCGGCTGACGGCTGGTGTTTCTAGCCTGGGAGGGGGCCAATATTCATGGCACCCTTCCTGAGCTATTAATATCAGCCCCCAGCTGTCTGCCTAGCCTTTGCTAGCTATTAAAATAG
Source organism: Phyllobates terribilis (assembly GCF_046119375.1). Classification (NCBI taxonomy): domain Eukaryota; kingdom Metazoa; phylum Chordata; class Amphibia; order Anura; family Dendrobatidae; genus Phyllobates; species Phyllobates terribilis. The sequence goes on along the minus strand of NW_027362765.1, from coordinate 478,171,282 downwards.
GGGGGACCCCACGTCATTTTTTTGGGGGGGGTCCCCCATTTTAATAGCTAGTAAAGGCTAGGTATTCATCTGGGGGCTGATATTAGTAGCCTGGGAAGCTCCGTGGGTTTTACCCCCTTCCCAGGCTTCAAACATCTACCCCAGCCGTCTGCTTAACCTCCGCTAGAGACTAAAATTATGGGGGATCCCACGCCATTTTTTTTTAAAATAAATCCTTTATTTTAACACTAAATGACAATTGAGGACTTAATAAAGATGCAGTCCCTAAATTATTATTTATTTTTTAATAAATTTTTCCCAAAACTTTTGACGTGGGCTTCGCCATATTTTTGTATGCCAGCCAGGTACAGCATCCAGCTTCTATGAACGCGCCATTTTCCGGGGTGGCCGCGGACTGCAATTTTCAGCGGGGGGGGGGGGGCAGAAAGCTTGGGCCTCCCTGCGCTGCAGATTCCAGCCCCCAGCTGCCTAGTTGTACCTGGCTGGACACAAAAATAGGGAGAAGCTCCACGTTTTTTTTTTTTTAATTATTTCATGAAATTCATGGAATAATTAAGAAAAAAAGGGCTTCCCTATATTGTTGTGTCCGGCTAGGTACAAATAGGCAGCTGGTGGTTGGGGGCAGCCCGTTCCTGCCTGCTGTACCTGGCTGGACACAAATATAGTGTGAAGCCCCACGTCAATTTTTTTTTAATTATTTCAGGAAATTCATGAAATAATTAAAAAAAAATTATGTGGGGCTTCGCCCTATATTTGTGTCCAGCCAGGTACAGCAGGCAGGAACGGGCTGCCCCCAACCACCAGCTGCCTATTTGTACCTAGCCGGACAAAACAATAAAGGGAAGCCCTTTTTTTCCTAATTATTCCATGAATTTCATGAAATAATTAAAAAAAAAAATGTGTGGCGCTTCGCCCTATTTTTGTGTCCAGCCAGGTACAACTAGGCAGCTGGGGGCTGGAATCCGCAGCGCAGGGAGACCCAAGCTTTCTGGGCCCCACCCGCTGCAAATTGCAGTCCGCAGCCGCCCCGGAAAATGGTGCGTTCATAGAAGCGCCATCTTCTGGCGCTGTACCCAACTCATCCAGGGCCCTGGTGCGGTGGCTCACTGGGTAATAAAGGGGTTAAGGCCAGCTTGGCATTATCAGCTGGCCCTAAGCCCGAAATTCATGGGGTCACGCCAATATTAGACATGACCGCCATGAATTTCTAGTAAAGTATTTAAAAAAAACACAAACACCCAGAAAAAAGTCCTTTAATTGAAATAAAGACACAATTCTTTATTGTTCTAAATTAAACCATACTTACCGCCACGCCCATTCCAGCTGAAGCCAACGATCTCCTGCAATAAAAGTAAAATAATAAAGCAACCTCATCCTTACCTTTCCATGGTTCCCAGGACAGCTTCAGCTCTGCTACATCGAGATGACAGGCTGGACCGCAGCAGAACGCTGCCATCCAGCCTGTCATCCCGCGGACACTGAGAATCGCAGGCATGCTTGCGCTCCTCAGTGTCTCTCTGTGACGTCATCCAGATGAGCCGAGGTCATGTCCAATGAACTCAGCTCACCTCATGCACGTCACTGACAGCGTGGGAAAATTCTCCTGCACTCAGCGCTTCAGCGTGAGAATTCTCCCACGCTGTCAGTGACGTGCATGAGGTGCGCCGAGTTCATTGGACATGACCTCACCTCATGCACGTCACTGACAGCGTGGGAAAATTCTCACGCTGAAGCGCTGAGTGCAGGAGAATTCTCCCACGCTGTCAGTGACGTACATGAGGTGAGCCGAGTTCATTGTCGGCTCATCTGGATGCCGTCACAGCCAGACACTGAGGAGTGGAAGTATGCCTGCGCTTCTCAGTGTCTGCGGGATGACAGGCTGGATGGCAGCGTTCTGCTGCGGTCCAGCCTGTCATCTCGATGTAGCAGGGCTGGAACCGTCGTGGGAGCCATGGAAAGGTAAGGATGAGGTTGCTTTATTATTTTTCTTTTATTGCAGGAGATCGTTGGCTTCAGCTGGAATGGGCGTGATGGTAAGTATGGTTTAATTTAGAACAATAAAGAATTGTGTGTTTATTTCAATTAAAGGACTTTTTTCTGGGTGTTTGTGTTTTTTTTAAATACTTTACTAGAAATTCATGGTGGTCATGTCTAATATTGGCGTGACCCCATGAATTTCGGGCTTAGGGCCAGCTGATAATGCCAAGCTGGTCTTAACCCGTTTATTACCCAGTGAGCCACCGCACCAGGGCCCTGGATGAGTTGGGTACAGCGCCAGAAGATGGCACTTCTATGAACGCGCCATTTTCCGGGGCGGCTGCGGACTGCAATTTGCAGCGGGTGGGGCCCAGAAAGCTTGGGCCTCCCTGCGCTGCAGATTCCAGCCCCCAGCTGCCTAGTTGTACCTGGCTGGACACAAAAATAGGGCGAAGCTCCACGTTTTTTTTTTTTTAATTCATGAAATTCATGGAATAATTAAGAAAAAATGGGCTTCCCTATATTGTTGTGTCCGGCTAGGTACAAATAGGCAGCTGGTGGTTGGGGGCAGCCCGTTCCTGCCTGCTGTACCTGACTGGACACAAATATAGGGCGAAGCCCCACATAATTTTTTTTTAATTATTTCATGAATTTCCTGAAATGATTTAAAAAAAATTGACGTGGGGCTTCGCACTATATTTGTGTCCAGCCAGGTACAGCAGGCAGGAACGGGCTGCCCCCAACCACCAGCTGCCTATTTGTACCTGGTTGGACACAACAATATAGGGAAGCCCTTTTTTTCTTAATTATTTCATGAATTTCATGAAATAATTAAAAAAAAAAAAAACGTGAAGCTTCTCCCTATTTTTGTGTCCAGCCAGGTACAACTAGGCAGCTGGGGGATGGAATCTGCAGCGCAGGGAGGCCCAAGCTTTCTGCCCCCCCCCCCCCGCTGAAAATTGCAGTCCGCAGCCACCCCGGAAAATGGCGCGTTCATAGAAGCTGGATGCTGTACCTGGCTGGCATACAAAAATATGGCGAAGCCCACGTCAAAAGTTTTGGGAAAAATTAATTAAAAAATAAATAATAATTTAGGGACTGCATCTTTATTAACTCCTCAAATGTCATTTAGTGTTAAAATAAAGGATTTATTTTAAAAAAAATTGACGTGGGGCTTCGCCCTATATTTGTGTCCAGCCAGGTACAGCAGGCAGGAACAGGCTGCCCCCAACCACCAGCTGCCTATTTGTACCTGGCCGGACACAACAATATAGGGAAGCCCTTTTTTAAAAAAATTATTTCATGAAATAATTAAAAAAAAATTGACGTGGGGCTTCGCACTATATTTGTGTCCAGCCAGGTACAGCAGGCAGGAATGGGCTGCCCCCAACCACCAGCTGCCTATTTGTACCTGGTTGGACACAACAATATAGGGAAGCCCTTTTTTTATTAATTATTCCATGAATTTCATGAAATAATTTAAAAAAAAAATGCGTGGGGCTTCGCCCTATTTTTGTGCCCAGCCAGATACAACTAGGCAGCTGGGGGCTGGAATCCGCAGCGCAGGGAGACCCAAGCTTTCTGGGCCACCCCCGCTGCAAATTGCAGTCCGCAGCCGCCCCAGAAAATGGCGCGTTCATAGAAGCGCCATCTTCTGGCGCTGTACCCAACTCATCCAGGGCCCTGGTGCGGTGGCTCACTGGGTAATAAAGGGGTTAAGGCCAGCTTGGCATTATCAGCTGGCCCTAAGCCCAAAATTCATGGGGTCACGCCAATATTAGACATGACCACCATGAATTTCTAGTAAAGTATTTAAAAAAACACAACACCCAGAAAAAAGTCCTTTAATTGAAATAAACACACAATTCTTTATTGTTCTAAATTAAACCATACTTACCACCACGCCCATTCCAGCTGAAGCCAACGATCTCCTGCAATAAAAGTAAAATAATAAAGCAACATCATCCTTACCTTTCCATGGCTCCCACGACAGCTTCAGCTCTGCTACATCGAGATGACAGGCTGGACCGCAGCAGAACGCTGCCATCCATCCTGTCATCCCGCAGACACTGAGAAGCGCAGGCATACTTTCACTCCTCAGTGTCTGGCTGTGACGGCAACCAGATGAGCCGAGGTCATGTCCAATGAACTCAGCTCACCTCATGTACGTCACTGACAGCGTGGGAAAATTCTCCTGCACTCAGCACTTCAGCGTGAGAATTTTCCCACGCTGTCAGTGACGTGCATGAGGTGAGCTGAGTTCATTGGACATGACCTCACCTCATGTATGTCACTGACAGCGTGGGAGAATTCTCACGCTGAAGCGCTGAGTGCAGGAGAATTTTCCCACGCTGTCAGTGACGTGCATGAGGTGAGCTGAGTTCATTGGACATGAACTCGGCTCATCTGGATGACGTCACAGAGAGACACTGAGGAGCGCAAGCATGCCTGCGCTTCTCAGTGTCTGCGGGATGACAGGCTGGATGGCAGCTTTCTGCTGCGGTCCAGCCTGTCATCTCGATGTAGCAGAGCTGGAGCTGTCCTGGGAACCATCGAAAGGTAAGGATGAGGTTGCTTTATTATTTTTCTTTTATTGCAGGAGATCGTTGGCTTCAGCTGGAATGGGCGTGATGGTAAGTATGGTTTAATTTAGAACAATAAAGAATTGTGTCTTTATTTCAATTAAAGGACTTTACTCTGGGTGTTTGTGTTTTCTTTTAACTTTGACTATGGGGTTAGTAATGGGGGTGTCTTATAGACGCCTCTCCATTACTAACCTGGGCTTGATGTCAGCTGGCATTATAAGCTGACATCAACCCCAACCCTATTACCCCCTGCCACCGCACCAGGGCAGCGTGGAAGAGCGAGGCTAAGTGCCAGAATTGGCGCATCCTGTGGATGCGCCATTTCTGGGGCGGCTGACGGCTGGTGTTTCTAGCCTGGGAGGGGGCCAATATTCATGGCACCCTTCCTGGGCTATTAATATCAGCCCCCAGCTGTCTGCCTAGCCTGTGCTAGCTATTAAATTAGGGGGGACCCCACGTTATTTTTTTGGGGGGGTTCCCCCATTTTAATAGCTAGTAAAGGCTAGGTATTCAGCTGGGGGCTGATATTAGTTGCCTGGGAAGCTCCGTGGGTATTACCCCCTTCCCAGGCTTCAAACATTTGCCCCAGCTGTCTGCTTAACCTCCGCTAGAGCCTTAAATTAAGGGGAACCCCACGCCAATTTTTTTTAAAATAAATCCTTTATTTTAACACTAAATGACAAGTACAGTAATCAACACTGTCACTGTACTTCATATATATGTGACTGACATGTTTCTATCTATCTAATCTATGTGTGATTCTCTATTCCTTCTATTCTAAATTGTCGGGTACAGATGCTGAATTGTCAGCCGGCTTTCTTAAAGAGACGGTGCATGAAAACACTATTATTTTTTTAAATAAATCCTTTACACTAAATGACAAGTACAGTAAGCAACACTGTCACTGTACTTCATATATATGTGACTGACATGTTTCTATCTATCTAATCTATGTGTGAAGCTCTATTCTGTCTGTTATAAATTGTCGGGTACAGATGCTGAATTGCCGGCCGGCTTTCTTAAAGAGACGGTGCATGAAAACACTATTATTTTTTTAAATAAATCCTTTACACTAAATGACAAGTACAGTAAGCAACACTGTCACTGTACTTCATATATATGTGACTGACATGTTTCTATCTATCTAATCTATGTGTGAAGCTCTATTCTTTCTGTTATAAATTGTCGGGTACCGCTGCTGAATTGCCGGCCGGCTTTTTTAAAGAGACGGTGCACGAAAACACTAATATTTTTTTTAATAAATCCTTTACACTAAATGACAAGTTCTGTAAGCAACACTGTCACTGTACTTCTTATATATGTGACTGACATGTTTCTATCTATCTAATCTATGTGTGATTCTCTATTCTGTCTGTTATAAATTGTCGGGTACCGCTGCTGAATTGCCGGCCGGCTTTTTTAAAGAGACGGTGCACGAAAACACTAATATTTTTTTTAATAAATCCTTTACACTAAATGACAAGTACAGTAAGCAACACTGTCACTGTACTTCATATATATATATGACTGACATGTTTCTAACTATCTAATCTATGTGTGAAGCTCTATTCTTTCTGTTGTAAATTGTCGGGTACCGGTGAATGCCGCTGATGAATTGCCGGCTTTTCATGTCATTCTACATTATTCTTAGTTGTTTTACTTCATGTAGAATTAACCTACAAGGAAAGAAAGGGTTTATTTTCATTCCGATATTTGTGTCCCATTGACTTGCATTGGTTTCCGGTATCGGAATCGGCGATATCCGATACTTTTTGGGTATCGGCCCGATCCAATCCGATACGATATTTCCTGATATCGGAAGGTATCGCTCAACACTAGTCAGGTGCTATTTTGCTATTTTCATCCACCCACACCATAATAGCAAACATAATCACCAGCAATATACCACTCCTCTCAGAACCCTGAGTACATCTCCATCCTGCAGTGCATGACTTTGTTGCTCTATATACAGCCCCATCGTGCAGTACATTGTTTCTCTCATCTATATAAAGACCCTTTCTGCAATATATCAGTTTCATCATGTAATTTATCACTGCTCTTATCTATATACAGTCCCATCCTGCCTAGTATACAGTATATACTGCCCCATCCAGCAGTATATCACTCTTCTCAGCATGCAGTATGTACAGCCTAATCCTACAATACCTCACTCTTCTCAGCCCCCTATACACAGCCCAAATCTGTTGTTCTTCACTGTTCTCATCTATATTCAGCCTCATCCTCAGTGGTGTAAATAAAGTCCAATGGGCCCTGATGCAAAATTTTGACCTGGCCCTCCCCCTCATGTTGATAAGGTGTATGGGCCCTTGTAGGATTCTAAATCATATAAGGACATACATGATTCCCCCATTGTGTAGTAATGTCCCTCATCCTGGGCCCCTTAATGGTATATATTCTCCTTCCTGGTATATATGTCCCTTATACTAGGCCTGTGAAGACCCGAGGTCTTCCGTGGGCGTAATACTTCTCAGACGACACAAGGTGAGGGTAAAACAGTGTGGCAATACTTTATTGAACCACAACGCGGACAATAACACACAGAACAGTCAAAGCATGTACTCGAGGTGGTACAACATTCCTCCCTTCTCCGCCCGCCTGGGATAGAACAACTACGACTTTGGGACTTCCAGGGCCAACTACCTCAACCAGTGGACCCCGCTTCTGGCGGACCCCCACAGAAAGAAGGTAGCGACAAGCTTAGGAAGCTAGCAGTCCATCGAGGTACAATGCCAGGAGATCTGAGAGTCCCACCATGGCTACTTCAAGAGTTTCCAAGGTGTCAGATGACCAGCGGGTCCCAATCTGGCTTCTTCGAATGTCTCTATGGGTTCCAGATGACTAGTGGGTCCCTCCTGGCAACCCCAAACAACATATCCATGGGTCCTGGTGACTTCCTCGTCCCACCCTGGTCTCCCCAAAATGTATCCATGTTTCTCTGATGGTTAATGGAGCAGATCTGTATCTTTCCTTTCAGGGCCGATACCCTTAGGCTAGAAGCATGTAGAATCAAAATCTGTGTCTCTTTGAATGGAGCTGCCATGCAATTCATCTACTTTCCTGAAGGATGTCTCTCATTCTCCTTGTAAAAGTCTTTCTGACTCTCTGTCCCAAGTCTGACTGCTACAGAAGCACGTGTCCATTTTAAGTGTACATCCACTGGTCAAGGCTCATTAGTCACAGGTAAGGTGCATGGCTCACCAGGTCTCATTGTTTGAGCTAATCAATTTACATACACTACAGTTCAAAAGTTTGAGGTCATTTAGAAATTTCATTATTTTTGAAAGAAAAGCACATTTTTTTTCAATCAAGATAACATTAAATTAATCAGAAATACACTCTATACATTGTTAATGTGGTAAATAACTATTCTAGCTCCAGATGTCTTGTTTTTATTGCAATATCTACATAGGTGTATAGAGGCCCATTTCCAACAACCACCACTCCAGTGTTTTAATGGTACATTGTGTTTGCTAACTGTGTAAGAAGGCTAATGGATGTTTAGAAAACCCTAGAAAACCCTTGCACAAGTATGTTAGCCCAGCTGAAATTGATTTGGCTGATTTTAGAAGCTATAAAATTGACCTTCCTTTGAGCTAGTTGAGAATCTGGAGCATTACATTTGTTTGTTCTATGAAACTCTCAAAATAGCCAGAAAAAGAGAACTTTCATGTGAAACTCGACAGACTATTCTTGTTTTTAGAAATGAAGGCTATTCCCTGCGAGACATTGACAAGAAACTGAAGATTTCCTACAACGGTGTGTATTACTCCCTTCAGAGGAGAGCACAAACAGGCTCTAACCAGAGTAGAAAGAGAAGTGTGAGGCCCCGCTGCACAACTGAGCAACAAGTACATTAGAGTCTCTTGTTTGACAAATCGACGCCTCACAGCTCCTCAACTGGCAGCTTCATTAAATAGTACATGCAAAACGCCAGTGTCAACGGCTACATTGAAGAGGCGACTCTGGGATGCTGACCTTCATGGCAAAGTGGCAAAGAAAATGCCATATCTGAGACTGGCTAATAATAGGAAAAGATTAATACGGACAAAAGAACACAGACATTGGACAGAGGAAGATTGGAAAAAAGTTTTATGGACAGACGAATCAAAGTTTGAGGTGTTTGGATCACACAGAAGAACATTTGTAAGATGCAGAACAACTGAAAAGATGCTGGAAGAGTGCCTGACGCCATCTGTCAAACATGGTGGAGGTAATGTGATGGTCTGGGGTTGCTTTGGTGCTGGTAAAGTGGAAGATTTGTACAAGGTAAATGGGATTTTGAATAAGGAAGTCTATCACTCCATTTTGCAAAGCCATGCCATACCCTGTGGACAGCGCTTGATTGGAGCCAATTTCATCCTACAACAGTACAATGACCGAAAGCACACCTCCAAATTATGCATGAACTATTTAGGGAAGAAGCAGGCAGCTGGTATTCTATCTGTAATGGAGTGGCCAGCGCAGTCACCAGATCTCAACCCCATTGAGCTATTGTGGGAGCAGCTTGACCGTATGGTAAGCAAAAAGTGCCCATCAAGCCAATCCAACTTGTGGGAGGGGCTTCAGGAAGCATGGGGTGAAATTTCTCAAGATTACCTCAGAAAATTAACAGCTAGAATGCCAAAGGTCAGCAATGCTGTAATTGCTGCAAAGGGAGCATTCTTTGACGAAAGCAAAGTTTGAAGAAGAAAATTATTCTTTCAAATAAAAATCATTATTTCTAACCTTGTCAATGTCTGGACTATATTTTCTAATCATTTTGCAACTGATTTGATAAATAAAAGTATGAGTTTTCATGGAAAACACAAAATTGTCTTGGTGACCCCAAACTTTTGAATGGTAGTGTAGCTGGTATCAAAGGGGGCTCTTGTAAATACACAACTAGCTGGCTTTTTAGTACAATATGTCATTAGCATAGTAAACTTCATTGATCCAAACGAATAGAAGTCAGCATTCAGGGTTATTCACATAATAGCCTGTCCACAGCCTCATATATTTACAAGTCAACACAAAGATAATAGTGTATTGCTCTAGGATTAACGATCTAAATGTCTGGCTTATTAAGGTTATAGGTTGTATAGTCACATTGCTCCCCCAATCTTAATTAGCCAGACAAGATAGGATCTCAATCATCCTTCTCCACTTATTGGAGACAGTCCATCAGCATGTTTTTAAGCACAGACATGAATGTAAGAGGTCTCACCTTCATGAGAACAAAACTTTGCATCATCCAGTTTCCTCAGAGCATATTCCGTGTCTTCCTTGCGAATAAACTCCACACGTAATTGACGAAAACAGACTGGTATCCATTGTGTCCACACATGCCTTCCTGAGTATCCTGTGGTTCCTGACTTAAATCCGATAAGTGTCAGTGGTCTGGTATTCAATCTATTGAAGCTAACACAGCTCCTGTAGTTGCCGTATCATGTTGCTGCTGTATGTCCTCTCCAGTCCTCCTCTCAAGGCCGGGCTGGTGGGGTTGGACATGGTAGCATCCGAAACCCGCTGTTCATGCCTCCCCTACAGTCTGCTGGGTCTGTCTATATGCCTCCCTGGTTGAGGAGCCCCTAGACGGTGTCTGCGAACACTAGTCCCCTGCATCTCCACCAGATCGGCCGGGCTTAGTAGTATCCCACTGTTGCCACCAATATGTGAAGACTCGGGGTCTTCTGTGGGTATAACACTTCTCAGAAAACAGACAACACAGGGTGAGGGTAAAACAGTGTGGCAATACTTTATTGAACCACAAAGCGGACAATAAACACTCAGAACACTCCCAGCGTATACTCGAGTTGGTACAACATTACACAGTCTCACCCTTCCTTCTCTGCCCACCTGGGAAAGAAAAACTGCAACTTTAGGACTTCCAGGACCAACTATCTCAGCCAATGGTACCCTGCTTCTGGCATGTCCCTACAGAGAGAAGGTATCAGCAAGTTTAGGAAGCTAGCAGTCCATCGAGGAACAATGCCAGTAGACCTGAGAGTCCCACCCTGGCCTCTCCGAGAGTTTCCATGGGGTCAGATTACTGACGGGTCCCAATCTGGCTTCTCCGAATGTCTCTCTCGGTTCCAGGAGACCGGTAGGTCCCTCCTGGCAACCCCAAACAGCATATCCATGGGGCCAGGTGACTTCCTCGTCCCACCCTGGTCTCCCCAAAAAGTACCCATGTCTCTCTGATAGTTAATGGAGCAGATCTGTTTCTTTCCAGTCTGGGCCGATACCCTTAGGCTAGAATCATGTATAATCCAAATCTGTGTCTCTTTGAATGGAGCTGCCATGCAATTCATCTACTTTCCTGAATGATGTCTCTCATTCTCCTTGTAAAAGTCTTTCTGACTCTCTGTCCCAAGTTTGACTGCTACAGAAGCACATGTCCATTTTAAGTACACATCCACTGGTCAAGGGTCATTAGTCACAGGTCAGAGGTAAGGTGCATGGCTCACCAGGTCTCATTGTTTGAGCTAATCAATTTACATAGCTGGTATCACAGGGGGCTCTTGTAAATACACATCTAGCTGGCTTTTTAGTACAATATGTCATTAATATAGTAAACTTCATGGTTTCCAAACGAATAGAAGTCAGCATTCAGGGTTATTCACATAATAGCCTGTCCACAGCCACATATATTTACAAGTCAACACAAAGATAATAGTGTATTGCTCTTGGATTAACGATCTAAATGTCTGGCTTATTAAGATTATAGGCTGTATAGTCACATTGCTCCCCCAATCTTAATTAGCCCGACATGATAGGATCTCAATCATCCTTATCCACTTATTGGAGACAGTCTATCAGCATGTTTTTAAGCACAGACACAAATATAAGAGGTCTCACCTTCATGATAACAAAACTTTGCATCATCCAGTTTCCTCAGAGCATATTCCATGTCTTCCTTGTGAATAAACTCCACACGTAATTGACAAAAGCAGACTGATATCCATTGCATATACACATGCCGTCCTGAGCATCCTGTGGTTCCTGACTTAAATCCGATATGTGTCAGTGGTTTGGTATTCAATGTGTTGAAGCTAACACAGCTCCTGTAGTTGCCGTATCTTGTTGCTGCTGTATATCCTTTCTAGTCCTCCTCTCAAGGCCGGGCTGGTGGGTTTGGACATGGTAGCATCCGAAACCCGCTGTGCATGCCTCCCCTAAAGACTGCTGGGTCTGTCTATATGCCTCCCTTGTTGCAAAACCCCTGGACAGTGTCTGCGAACACCAGTCCCCTGCAGCTCCACCAGATCGGCCGGGCTTAGTAGTATCCCACTGTTGCCACCAATATGTGAAGACCCGGGGTCTTCTGTGGGCATAACACTACTCAGAAAACAGACAACACAGGGTGAGGGTAAAACAGTGTGGCAATACTTTATTGAACCACAAAGCGGACAATAACACACAGAACAGTCCTAGCATATACTCGAGGTTGTACAACATTACACAGTCTCACCCTTCCTTCTCCACCCACCTGGGAAAGAAAAACTGCAACTTTGGGACTTCCAGGACCAACTACCTCAACTAGTGGCCCCCCGCTTCTGGCAGGCCCCCACAGAGAGAAGGTAGCAGCAAGCTTAGGAAGCTAGCAGTCCATCGAGGTACAAGGCCAGGAGACCCGAGAGCCCCACCCTGGCCTCTCTGAGAGTTTCCATGGGGTCAGAAGACCAGCGGGTCCCAATCTGGCTTCTCTGAATGTCTCCATGGGTTCCAGGTGACCGGTGGGTCCCTCCTGGCAACCCCAAACAACATATCCATGGGGCCAGGTGACTTCCTCGTCCCACCATGGTCTCCCCAAAATGTACCCATGTCTCTCTGATAGTTAATGGAGCAGATCTGTATCTTTCCAGTCAGGGCCATTACCCTTAGACTAGAATCATGTAGAATCCAAATCTCTGTGTCTTTGAATGGAGCTGCCATGCAATTCATCTACTTTCCTGAAGGATGTCTCTCATTCTCCTTGTAAAAGTCTTTCTGATTCTATGTCCCAAGTTTGACTGCTACAGAAGCACATGTCCATTTTAAGTACACATCCATTGGTCAAGGGTCATTAGTCACAGGTCAGAGGTAAGGTGCATGGCTCACCAGGTCTCATTGTTTGAGCTAATCAATTTACATAGCTGGTATCACAGGGGGCTCTTGTAAATACACATCTAGCTGGCTTTTTAGTACAATATGTCATTAGCATAGTAAACATCACTGTTTCCAAACAAATAGAAGTCAGCATTCACGGTTATACAAATAATAGCCTGTCCACAGCTACATATATTTAAAAGTCAACACAAGGATAATAGCGTATTTCTCTTGGATTAACGATCTAAACATCTGGCTTATTAAGATTATAGGCTGTATCATCACATGGCCCATCCTGGTAAATATGTACCCCTTCCTGATACATATGCCCCCCATGCTGTATATATATGTCCCCATTCCTGGGCCGTTTCCTAGTATATATGTCCCCTATCCTTGTGTATATCTTTCCCATCCTTGGTTCATCCTAGTAGATATGTCCCCACATTCTGGGCCCATCCTACTATATGTCCCCTATCTGGTGTATAAGACTCCAATCCTGGACCAATCCTGGTATATATGTACAACATCCTGGTATATATGTACAACATCCTGGTATATATGTCCCTCGTTCTGCTGCTATTCTTTAACACATAGCAAAAAAATAAACAATTCTACTCACTTTCCTCCCCTCCCATGTTGCATGACATCCTCTTCCATAGCTGGCACAGAAGCAAGCAGCTGACGTCAGCATGCAAGCGATGGGCAGCCCGTGACCACACTGCCCTGTGCAGCCAGTGACTTGCCCGCTGATGTAAGCTGCCAGCCTCTGATTGGCTGGCAACTTGTATAACAGTGCAGGGTCAGCTAAATGTGCATCCTCAGACGCACATCCAGCTGAATTATATGTTGGCATCGGCGAGAAACCCTCTAGCACAGGCCTGGTCACAGTTGCAACCCCTGCAACCATGATTGTTACACTCCTGCTCATTCTACAGTGTATAATTTCACTTAAATACCTGTATACATTTGCACTACTGTCGCTTCCTTTTTTGAGCTCCTCACTGTAATGTGAAAGGGTCTGCATCTTCTCATGATGTCATTCCTCACAGGAGCATGTCCAATGTTGATCAGTGTAGATAATGGTAGAAGCAGAAAACAGAACTATCAGAATAAAGATTCAGTCAAGTGACACATGGTTACTTTCACAACTCTGTAGACTGTTTCTTCCCTGTGCTTCGCTATCTGGCCAGCGTCCTTCTGCTTATTCAATGAGGAAACAGAATATGGAGACTGTTCTATCTCCTCACCAATTATTAAACCAGATTGTGGTATGTTGTCTCCGGTACTCCACCCCCCCCCCCGCTGTAATCTGGGTGCAATAGCATTATGTGATAGCACAGGTACTGTATAGCTAAGACCCGCCATCTCTGGGAATGACTTTTAAATGTGTTCTTTCGTTATGTTTTTAAATTCCAACTCATATGGCTCTATTAGAAGCAACATGATCAATAAATCACGTCTTGTATTGAAAAGATCTCAACTGAAAAAAGCTGGTAAAAATCAGTAACAAATCCTATGAAAAAACAAAAGGTTTTTGCCCTTTTTTGACCAAAAAATGCAACAAAATTGCATGCAAGCAATATAGTGAATATCCACGATTCTATATTGTTGTGCTTTAATTGTAAATATTATAAGCTCACACTTCAATGCTGTTTAATGTGTTATAATGCTTTGAGACATTTTTTATTGACACAGACCTCCAAATATTTGAGCTAATAACACAGAACTTCAGGACCATAGATTAACAACGTGGAAGCTGGACCTAAGCCATCTTCCGTCAATGTCCGCGATGCCTATACTAATTAGTTTACTTATAGACAAATCAAGCATGTGGTTACTCAAGGATGATTGCTTTCTTTATCATGGTTTTGCTATGACCATTAAAAGGTATTAACTTCAAACAGTAGAAGATTGCTTTTCTGTGCCCCGTTATCTTCTAAAACCAACATGATCATTCTATGGTCAAATAACACCTTAGATGTTGAGCTCAGTAGTGACTACAGCATCTAAAGTGTTTGAAAGAGTAAGGGAGGGTGTCTCAGTCTCACGTAAGACACATGTGGCTACTAATCTGTTCATTTGAATACTATTAATATGGTTTTGTGTATTACTAACAGCAAATTAACCGTAAATGTATTATTAATAGCTTGGAGCTACAAGTGCTTCTCACTAAATTAGAATATCATCAAAAAGTTAATTTATTTCAATTTTTCAATACAAAAAGTGAGACTCATATATAATATAGAGTCATTACAAATAGAGTGATCTATTTCAAGTGTTTATTTCTGTTAATGTTGATGATTATAGCTTACAGCCAATGAAAACACAAAAGTCATTATCTGAGTAAATTAGAATAATTAACAAAAAACACCTGCAAAAAGGCTTCCGATGCATTTAAAAAGGTTCATTAGTCTGTTTCAGTAGGCTCCACAATCATGGAGAAGACTGCTGACTTGGCAGATTTCCAGAAGACAGTCATTGACACACTCAACAAGGAGGGTAAGCAACAAAAGGTCATTGCTAAAGAAGTTGGCTGTTCACAGAGTGCTGTATCCAAGCATATTAATGGAAAGTTGAGTGGAAGGAAAAAGTGTGGTAGAAAAAGGTGCACAAGCAACTGGGATAACTAAGGCCATTCAAAAATTTGGGGGAGATTTACATGAAATGGACTGCTGCTGGAGTCATTGCTTCAAGAGCCACCACACAGACGAATCCAGGACATAGGCTTCAAGTGTCGCATTCCTTGTGTGAAGCCACTCATTATTATTATTATTATTTGTTATTATAGCGCCATTTATCACATGGCGCTTTACATGTGAAAAGGGGTATACATAGCAAATACAAGTACAATAATCTTGAACACAATGTGACAGCGACTGATACAGGAGGAGCGAGGACCCTGCCCGCGAGGGCTCACAATCTACAAGGGATGGGTCAGGATACAGCAGGTGAGGGTAGAGCTGGTCATGTAGCGGTGGTTACTGCAGGTTGTAGGCTTGTCGGATGAGGTGAGTCTTCAGGCTCATTTTGAAGGTTTCCACAGTCGACGAGAGTCTGATGTGTTGGGGTAGAGAGTTCCAGAGTAGGGGAGAAGCATGGGAGAAATCTTGTATGTGATTGTGGGAGGAGGAGATAAGAGGGGAGTAGAGAAAGAGATCTTGTGAGGATCGGAGGTTGCGTGCGGGTATGTAACGGGAGACTAGGTCAGAGATATAACACTCATGACCAAGAGACAACACCAGAAGCATCTTACCTTGGCAAAGGAGAAAAAGACCTGGACTGATGCTCACTGGATCAAGGTGTTGTTTTCAGATGAAAGTAAATTTTGCATTTCATTTGGAAATCAAGGTCCCAGAGTCAAGAGGAAGAGTGGGTGGAGAGGCACACAATCCAAGCTGCTTGAGGTCTAGTATGAAGTTTCCACAATCATGATGGTTTGGGGAGCCATGCCATCTGCTGGTGTAGGTCCACTGTGTTTTATCAAGACATAAGTCAGCATAGCCGTCTACCAGGAAATTTTAGAGAAGTTCATGCTTCCCTCTACCGACAAGCTTTTTTGAGATGGAAATTTAATTTTCCAGCAGGACTTGGCAACTGTCCACACTGCCAAAAGTACGAATACCTGGTTTAAAAACAACAGTATCACGGTGATGATTGGCCAGCAAACTCTCCTGACCATAACCCTATAGAGAATCTATGGGGTATTGTCAAGAGGAAGATGAGAGACACCAAACTCAACAATGCAGACAAGCTCAAGACTGCTATCAAAGCAAACACCTCAGCAGTGCCACAGGCTGATCGCCTCCATGCCATGCCGCATTGATTCAGTAATTGATGCAAAAGGAGCCTCAACCAAGTATTGAGTGTATTTACTGAATATTAGTGATGATCGAGTTCTAAAATGCTTGGGTACTAGTTGTTCAAGTCTAGCAAATTGGAATGCTCGTGTGCTCGGTCTGAGTACCGAGCCCAATGTAAGTCTATGGGAAACTTGAGTATTTTTCAGGCGGCTCCCCCGGGCGGTCTGCAGAGGGCCTAAAAATTGCCCAAATCTATGGGAACAGTGCTCAAATGGCATGGGAACAGGATGGGGAAGACCCCTGAAGCATTTCTGACTCCCAGGTCACTGCTGTCAACAATGTTGTCAGAGGTATTGCGCCACTTTTACGGACTCACAATAAAACATACAAAAAGGAAACCAAAATGGAATTCCCTGGGAAATATGTTAAGGAACATCCTTTCCAGGGCAATGACCTGTATATAAGACAAAATAAATATACAAAACAAAAATGCTCCTCCACACCTTGGGCTATGTTTAGTGTTGAGCGAGCACTAAAAGGCTCGGGTGCTCGAAGCTCGGGCTGAGCTCGCCGTGATACTCGGGTGCTCGACCCGAGCAACGAGCCCAATGTTAGTCTATGGGAGACTCGAGCATTTTTGCGGTGGCACCCCCGGCAGTCTTTTAAAAGCCTAACAAGTGCCCAAAACGATAGTGACAGTGTTCAAATGACATGGGGACAGCATGGGGATCGCCCCAGGAAGCATTTCTGACCCCCAGGTCACTGCTGTCAACAACGTGGTCAGAGGTATTAAGCCACTTTAACAGGCTCACAATAAAACATTCAAAAACGAAAGTGAAACTTTTTTCCTGTGAAATATGTTAAGGAACATCCTTTCCAGGGTAAAGACTTGTGTATAAGTTAAAATAAATGACCAAAAACAAAAATACTCCTCCACACCTTCGGCTATGTTCACAAGTAGCATTTTTTAAGCGTTTTTGCACTTTTGTATTGCTTTCAACTATGACAAATGCATTCACCGTGAAATGTCATTTTAACATTTTACAACCTTATCTGGCCATGTGCTGTGTGACACATGCATAAAGTGCTGAAAAGACAAGTGAACAGCATGGGGAAGACCCCGGGAAGCATCTCTGACTCCCAGGTCACTGTCTAAAAGTGTGCCCATCATAAGAGATCCTTACCGCATCAGAAGATGCAGACTTGCAACTATCCCCATGCAAGTTCTAGTCCCAGGGCAGTGTTCAATTGTACCTCCCCCATTCCTTGCAATACAAGCTCAAGTATGCAGCCTGCCACCCACCCACCCCCAGGCTGCAATACCATACTGCTTGCTTGCACTTTAAATTGGGCCTTTTAGGCATGTGGAGGCGGAATCTGGCCACCACGTCATGTCTGTGTTGGCGGCCTGGAATCCATACTCAGTCCCCAGCCGCCCGGCGGCCGGGTGTCCATACTCGGTCCCCAGCCGCCCCGCGGCCGGGTGTCCACACACGGTCCCCAGCCGCCTGGGGGCAGCCGGGTGTCCATAAACGGTCACCAGCCGCCCCAATTTCTCCTTGGAACATCCCCCCACACACTTTTCTTAGCCCGGCCTGCTTTAGGCAGCATTGGACGAGCCCACCAGAGAACCAGACTCCTCCGGTGGGCCCTGACTTCTCCATCGGTGGAGTTGAGAGTGCCAAGGTGATAAGCATGATGATGATGACAGAAGTTAGCATCTGCTATGTTTTCTTTTAATGCAAGTATAAGTGTGCAGCCTGCCACCCACCCACCCCCAGACTGCAATTCCATACTGCTAGCTTGCACTTGAAATGGGGCCTTTTAGTTTGGAGGAGGCCGAAGCTGGCCACTACCTCATGGCTGCTTCGGCAGCGAGGTATCCATACTCAGTCCCCAGCCGCCCATATTTGTCCTGGTGTGCCTTATACATAAGATTAAGCGCGTATACCAAAACATTACCTGTGCCATCCCCAGTGCATTTAGTGGGAAGGAGAGCCTATTCCGCTGTAGTGTGTGCATGCCAAACCCCTGTTCATGGTACATGCGAAGATGCCTCCCACCTTGCACCTGTCTTTGCAGACTTGCAACTATCCCAATTCAAGTCCTTGTCCCAGGGCAGTGTTCAATTGTACCTCTCCCATTCCTTGCAATGCAAGCGCAAGTATGCAGCCTGCCACCCACCCACCCCCAGGCTGCAATACCATACTGCTTGCTTGCACTTTAAATAGGGCCTTTTAGGCATGTGGAGGCGGAATCTGGCCACCACGCCATGGCTGTGTCGGCGGCCTGGTATCCATACTCAGTCCCAAGCCGCCAGGTGGCCGTGTGTCCCCGCTTGCTACCCAGCCTCCAGGGGGTGGCCGGGTGTCCATACTCGGTCCCCAGCCACCCCTATTTGTCCCGGTAACCTTTCCCACACTTTTCTTAGCCTGGCCTGCTTTAGGGCAGCATTGGCCGAGCCCACCGGACTATCAGACTCCTCCAGTGGGCCCTGGCTTCCCCATCAGGGGAGTTGAGAGTGCCAAGGTGAGGAGCATGATGAGGATGATAGAAGTTAGCATCTGCTTTGTTTTGTTGTAATGCAAGCGCATGTATGTAGTAGCGGCTAGGCCTGAGGAGGTCAGCATTTTGGCGCATATCCTACCTCCTCCGAGGATTGCTGGATGTTTTCCTGCTACTATCCAAGTTCTATGACTCCCGTTAAAACAAAGCTTCAGGTGATAAATGATGGATGAGGTAGTGGCAAAGGAGAAAGAGCAGGAGGAACAGGGAACATTCACATCAATATCAGGCCAGTCAACCAGATATGTCTTGTAGGATATGTTTCTGTAACAAAAGGAGCGGTTCGGCTACACAGTTATAGGGCATACAGTGAGTGCAATGCCTACCAAAAATTTCGAGCCACTCCAATGCCCCTTGGAAATGACATGGAGGTCAGAGGGCGTTAACTAAACCTTTTTTTCCATTTATAGCAACTGGGTCTCCCGTGCACTGTTGGCCTAAGCAGTGAATGGAAGGCTTTCCAAATATTATGAGGAACTGCAATGCCCCTTTCAAGAGCCATGTGTGGCACCCCAGGGGTCGGGTCACCACAGTAATAGAGATATTACATCGGAGAGCAAGTGGGAGGTTTCCTGGTCAGGATCCCTTAAACATGCAACATCCTCCTGCCCCAATCCTGGGAGGGGAGAATTCTGCCCTTGTAAACTGGATCTGGGGCGGGGTTGAGTGAGTCAGAGAACAGTCAGAGTCAGAGTGAGAGCAAGGGAAAGTAACAGCAAGGAGCTCTGTAGGAGGTAGGAGCTAAAGACCAGGGGCTGGAAGCTGAGCAGAGCTCGCCCTGGCAGAAGACATTAGGAACCGGACACAGGAGTCCGAAGCTGTGAGGACTTATATATCCAGCAGCAGAAACCAGCCGGCAGGGGATTTCAGGTCCTCTGGCCATAGAAGCCCGGAGGCTCAGTCACAAGCAATGGACCAGCACCGCCGTCGTGGAGCGGAGGCTAACAGAAGGCCCCAAGTCACCAGCCATACGGGTTAGCACTACACGGTACACTCAGGGACGTGGGCTACTTCTACCCGCTTACAGCAAGGTAGCCAGGAAGAGTGCAGACAGACGGGGAGGCCTACAACTCCACCTGGCCAGGGGAACTCCTGCTTGCTCACAGACTGGCCAGGCCTCTTATGCTAGCCAGTGATCCCGGGAGGGTCTACCTTATAATCATCAGTAAAGACCCTGAACTGCACTGCAAAGACTCTGAGTCATTCCTGCTGCACTCATGCACCATCACCCCCATCATCCACACTCACTGCCCTGAGGCTATACTCCTCCCGAGGGGAGTTATCCCATTCTATGCAGCGCACACAACACCAGCCTCAGCGGTCTGCCTCGCAGCGGTGGTACTCCCTGACCGCAATCCATGGGTGGCGCAGTCGGACAATTAACCTCAAAACCTAAGAAAGACTGCCACTGGTTTGACGAGCCTGAGCCACGAGACCGGGTCACCGCCACGGAGACTACAGACCCCAGAGACCCGGCACCGGGTATCCCACACACGTGTACACACGGCCCAGGGGGCGCGTCACATGCAGTACAGCATATTACAAACATAAGTCCCAATATTGGGGAGTGGGTGTCCCATGGTATTTGCTTATGCTTTCCAAGCAAAAGCTGCCAAAAATTAGGACAGAGCAACTTGCAATGCCCCTTACAAGAGCCATGCAGTACAGCATATTACAAACATAAGTCCCATTATTGGGGAGTGGGTGTCCCATAGTATTTGCTTATGCTTTCCCAGCAAAAGCTGCCAAAAATTAGGACGGAGCAACTTGCAATGCCCCTTACAAAAGCCATGCAGTACAGCATATTACAAACATAAGTCCCATTATTGGGGAGTGGGTGTCCCATAGTATTTGCTTATGCTTTCCCAGCAAAAGCTGCCAAAAATTAGGATGGAGCAACTTGCAATGCCCCTTACAAGAGCCATGCAGTACAGCATATTACAAACATAAGTCCCATTATTGGGGAGTGGGTGTCCCATAGTATTTGCTTATGCCTTGCAAGTAAAAGCTGCCAAAAATAAGGACAGAGGAACTTGCAATGCTAGCACCCTGGTGGTATAGTGGTGGTGGAGGCTGTGGATAAGGAGAAGAAGATTAAACAGCCGAAACGAGGAAGCGAATACCCATGTGTGGGTGTGAAGCGGTTCATGTGAATACACCTCCCGAAATAACAGTGGATTTGACTTTATGTTACTCTGCTGTCATTTGGTGCTGATGAGAAGTCTGGCCCAATCCAGCCCTTGTTCATTTTGATAAGGGTCAGCTTGTCAGCATTGTCAGTTGACAGGCGAGTGCGCTTATCAGTTATAATTCCCCCAGCGGCACTAAAAACACGCTCCGATAACACGCTAGCGGCAGGGCAGGCCAGGACCTCCAAGGCGTACAGAGCGAGTTCATTCCAAGTGTCCAGCTTGGATACCCAATAATTAAAAGGCACTGAGGAATCACGGAGGACGCTGGTACGAAACTTTCCACTCCTTGTGAGAGTACCCTGCGCCTCAGGGCTTGTAAGCTGGGCGGGTGTCAGAAAACTGTTCCAGAACATTGACAGTGTTCCCCTGCCGCTGCTGGATTGAAGTTGCATCTCTCTCGCCTGTACGCCTTGGTTGGGCAACGAACTGTGACCTCTGCCGCTAGCGTGTTCAGATGGGAATTTTTTTAAGAGTTCTGCAGCAAGGGCCTTCTGGTATTGCCCCATTTTTGTAGACCTCTCCACCTCAGGAATAAGAGAGTGAAAGTTCTCCTTGTAGCGGGGGTCTACAAGTGTCACCAACCAGTAATGACTGTCACCCAACATTTTGACAATGCGAGGGTCACGGTTAAGGCAGCGTAACATAAAGTCAGCCATGCGTGCCAGACTGGTAACGGGCAAGATTTCCGTGTCCTCACCAAGATGACGACTGACCATGCTCTCCTCCTCCTCCTCCTCTTCCTCCTCTCCCCTGTCCTCAGGCCACCCACGCTGAACCGACGGTATGACTCTTGTACAGGTACTACCGTCTACAACGCATGATAGCAGCTCCTGTTCTTCCTCCTCCTCCTCCTCCTCTCCGTCATTGTCCCCCAATGCACGCTGGGATGAGATGAGGCTGGGCTGTGTGTAATCGCCCACTACGGCTTCTTGACCCATCTCATCATACTCTGGCTGCAATGCCTCCTCTTTAATTCTCTGCAGAGAGCGTTGCAAAAGACAGACAAGTGGGATGCTGACACTAATGATGGCGTCATCGCCACTCACCATCTTGGTGGCCTCCTCAAAGTTTGTCAGGATGGTACATATGTCAGACATCCAGGTCTACTCCTGAGGTCTTATGTGTGGAGTCTGACATTAATATCGATGGCCTTGTTGCAGCTGGTACTCCACAACTGCTCTCTTCAGCTCACAAATCCTTTTCAACATGTGGAGTGTAGAGTTCCAACGTGTGGGGACATCACACACCAGTCGGTGTGCCGGAAGCTGCAAACGCTGCTGCAACACAGCAAGGGCGGTGGAAGCTGTAGCCAACTTGCGAATATGAGCTGACAGGCGGCGTACTTTCACGAGCAGATCTGGCAACTCGGGGTACGATTTAAGAAACCGCTGAACCACGAGGTTAAGCACATGAGCCAGGCATGGTATGTGTGTGATCTCACCTCGCCTCAGAGCCGCCACCAGATTACGGCCATTGTCACACACGACCATGGCGGGATGTAGGTTCAGCGGTCTCAGCCACAGATCTGCCTGCTCTTTCACAGCTGACCACAACTCACAAGCAGTGTGAGGTTTATCACCTAAGCTTATGAGTTTCAGCACAGCCTGTTGCCGCTTGGCGGAGGCAGTACTGCAATGCTTCCAGCTTGTAACTGATGAGGTGATATCTGAGATGGAGGCTGAACATGAGGAGGAGGATGCGCAGGAGCTGTACACTGTGGGGGCAACTCTGACTGACATAGGGTCCGCAATCCTCGGTGTGGGGAGGATGTGTTCTGTCCCAAGGTCCGACTGGGTCCCGGCTTCCACTATGTTTACCCAGTGAGCAGTCAGAGAGATGTACCGTCCCTGGCCACAAGCACTTGTCCACGTGTCCGTTGTCAGGTGGACTCTCCCAGTAACTGCGTTGTTGAGGGCACGGCAGATGCTTTGGGACACGTGCTTGTGTAGTGCGGGGATGGCACACCGGGCAAAATAGTGTCGGCTGGGGACCGAGTACCGAGGGACGGCCACCGCCACAAGATTGCGGAAGGATTCGGTCTCCGCCAGCCTAAAAGGCAGCATTTCCAATGCAAGCAGTCGTGAAATGTGTGAATTTAGGACTGTGGCCTGTGGGGCGATAGCTGCGAATTTCCGCTTTCGTTCAAAGGTCTGGGATATGGACAAATGAACGCTGCGGTGGGACGTGGACATGGACGTTGATGCTGTTTCTTGAGAAATTGCCATAACAAGTGAAGACTGAGAGGAGGGGGCATCTTTACATGCAGTATAGACAGAGGATTGCCTTGCACACACAACATGGGGTTCTATTGCACGCACAACAGTGGAAGAAGCAGTGGTGACACCCGCTGACACTGGTCGTGGACCCTGGGTTTCGCCCCACAAAGTTGGGTGCTTTGCTGCCATGTGCCTGATCATGCTGGTGGTGGTCAGGCTGATAGTTTTGTCACCACTGCTGATGCTGGCATGGCAGGTGGAACATATGGCCTTTTTGGGGTTATCAGCAGAGTCTTTAAAAAAATTCCAGACTCTGGAAGACCTATCGCTTGTACTGGCAACGTCCCTCGTGTTGGTGTTACGGGGAATGGTTGCCTGCCTTCTGTCTGTGGCCACCACACTGCTTCTTCCTGCCTGTTGGGGTACTCTGCCTCCCTCCCCCTGTGTGCTGCTGGCCTCACTCTGCATGTCCTCCTTCCACGTTGGGTCAGTTACTAGATCATCCACCACCTCCTCCTCTTCCACTTGCGCACCACGATCCTCCTCCTCACTTCCTGGCAATTGTGTCTCGTCATCGTCCACCTCTTGTGACAGATTGCCAAAGTTGACTTCCTGTGGCCGTGGCTGTTCAAATATTTGTGCATCGCAACATGGGATCTCCTCTTCCACCACTTCAAGCTTATCAGGCGAGGGGCCCAAATATGGAAATGGACCAGTGAACAGCTCTTCAGAGTGTCCAAGTGTGGGATCACTTGCTGTCTGACGACACTCAGCATGGTGGGAGGAAGGAGCATCAGGGTGAGGAGGAGTATGCGGTCGAGACTCACGGCTACTAAGAGTTGACCGTGTGGAAGACAGACCGGAGGTGGTGGTGCCCAGGTAACTGGAAGTATTATCTGCTATCCAATTAATAACTTGTTCACACTGATCAGTTCTCAATACTGGTGTTGTTCTGTGCTTCCCTAGTAATTCGGTCAAGAAGTGGGAGCGAGAAGATGTGGCTGTTGGTTGTGGCACATTTTCACCTTGGCCACGGCCCCGTCCTCTGCACGAACCATCACCAGAACGTCCACTTCCATGTCCCTTGCCACGCGCCTTGCCCATTGTAAATGAAGTAAAATAGCTTACACTTGCACTATCAATGGATAAAGGGTAATAAAGAGTAGATTAGAACCGTGGAAGAGGAAAACCACATTTATTGTTTACTGGGGTATACCACACTTTTTTAAATAGAGATATTTGTGGCTGAACAGTGAGCGGCACACTCAAACTGCTTTTTTTTTAGATACCAAAGGCCCAAAACTGGATAGTACAGCGATTTGACCAGTGGAACTGCGAAACCACACTGGGATGTCGGGCCTACACAAGACTATTTTCAACAGATATATTTTTGTGTTACAACAGTCAGTAGACATTACTGTTTTTCTTTACGGAAAAAACTACCAATACCTGAATAATAGAGATTTTTCACCGTGGGATGGCAAAACCACAGTTATTGTTTACTGGGGTATACCACTCTTTTTTAAATAGAGATAATTGCGGCTGAACAGTGAGCGACACACTCAAACTGCTTTTTTTTTAGATACCAAAGGCCCAAAACTGGATAGTACAGCAATTTGACCCGTGGAACTGCGAAACCACACTGGGATGTCGGGCCTACACAAGACTATTTTCAACAGATATATTTTTGTGTCACAACAGTCAGGAGACACTACTGTTTTTCTTTACGGAAAAAAATACCAAAACCTGAATAATAGAGATTTTTTACCGTGGGATGGCAAAACCACAGTTATTGTTTACTGGGGTATACCACACTTTTTTAAATAGGGAGATTTGCGGCTGAACAGTGAGCGACACACTCAAACTGCTTTTTTTTTTAGATACCAAAGGCCCAAAACTGGATAGTACAGCGATTTGACCCGTGGAACTGCGAAATCACACTGGGATGTCGGGCCTACACAAGACTATTTTCAACAGATATATTTTTGTGTCACAACAGTCAGGAGACACTACTGTTTTTCTTTACGGAAAAAACTACCAAAAGCTGAATAATAGAGATTTTTTTACCGTGGGATGGCAAAACCACAGTTATTGTTTACTGGGGTATACCACACTTTTTTAAATAGAGATATTTGCGGCTGAACAGTGAGCGACACACTCAAACTGCTTTTTTTTAAGATACCGAACGCCCAAAACTGGATAGTACAGCGATTTGACCCGTGGAACTGCGAAACCACACTGGGCTGTCGGGCCTACACAAGACTATTTTCAACAGATATATTTTTGTGTCACAACAGTCAGTAGACACTACTGTTTTTCTTTACGGAAAAAACTACCAAAACCTGAATAATAGAGATTTTTTACCGTGGGATGGCAAAACCACAGTTATTGTTTATTGGGGTATACCACACTTTTTTAAATAGTGATATTTGCGGCTGAACAGTGAGCATCACACTCAAACTGCTTTTTTTTTAGATACCAAAGGCCCAAAACTGGATAGTACAGCGATTTGACCAGTGGAACTGCGAAACCACACTGGGATGTCGGGCCTACACAAGACTATTTTCAACAGATATATTTTTGTGTCACAACAGTCAGGATACACTACTGTTTTTCTTTACGGAAAAACTACCAAAAGCTGAATAATAGAGATTTTTTACCGTGGGATGGCAAAACCACAGTTATTGTTTACTGGGGTATACCACACTTTTTTAAATAGAGATATTTGCGGCTGAACAGTGAGCGACACACTCAAACTGCTTTTTTTTTTAGATACCAAAGGCCCAAAACTGGATAGTACAGCGATTTGACCCGTGGAACTGCGAAATCACACTGGGATGTCGGGCCTACACAAGACTATTTTCAACAGATATATTTTTGTGTCACAACAGTCAGGATACACTACTGTTTTTCTTTACGGAAAAAACTACCAAAAGCTGAATAATAGAGATTTTTTTACCGTGGGATGGCAAAACCACAGTTATTGTTTACTGGGGTATACCACACTTTTTTAAATAGAGATATTTGCGGCTGAACAGTGAGCGACACACTCAAACTGCTTTTTTTTAAGATACCAAAGGCCCAAAACTGGATAGTACAGCGATTTGACCCGTGGAACTGCGAAACCACACTGGGATGTCGGGCATACACAAGACTATTTTCAACAGATATATTTTTGTGTCACAACAGTCAGGAGACACTACTGTGTTTCTTTACGGAAAAAACTACCAAAAAACCTGAATAATAGAGATTTTTTACCGTGGGATGGCAAAACCACAGTTATTGTTTACTGGGGTATACCACACTTTTTTAAATAGAGATATTTGCGGCTGAACAGTGAGCGACACACTCAAACTGCTTTTTTTTTAGATACCAAAGGCCCAAAACTGGATAGTACAGCAATTTGACCCGTGGAACTGCGAAACCACACTGGGATGTCGGGCCTACACAAGACTATTTTCAACAGACATATTTTTGTGTCAAAACAGTCAGGAGACACTACTGTTTTTCTTTACGGAAAAAACTACCAAAAGCTGAATAATAGAGATTTTTTACCGTGGGATGGCAAAACCACAGTTATTGTTTACTGGGGTATACCACACTTTTTTAAAAAGAGATATTTGTGGCTGAACAGTGAGCGACACACTCAAACTGCTTTTTTTTAGATACCAAAGGCCCAAAACTGGATAGTACAACGATTTGACCCATGGAACTGCGAAACCACACTGGGATGTCGGGCATACACAAGACTATTTTCAACAGATATATTTTTGTGTCACAACAGTCAGGAGACACTACTGTTTTTCTTTACGGAAAAAACTAACAAAACCTGAATAATAGAGATTTTTTACCGTGGGATGGCAAAACCACAGTTATTGTTTACTGGGGTATACCACACTTTTTTAAATAGAGATATTTGCGGCTGAACAGTGAGCGACACACTCAAACTGCTTTTTTTTTAGATACCAAAGGCCCAAAACTGGATAGTACAGCAATTTGACCCGTGGAACTGCGAAACCACACTGGGATGTCGGGCCTACACAAGACTATTTTCAACAGACATATTTTTGTGTCAAAACAGTCAGGAGACACTACTGTTTTTCTTTACGGAAAAAACTACCAAAACCTGAATAATAGAGATTTTTTACCGTGGGATGGCAAAACCACAGTTATTGTTTACTGGGGTATACCACACTTTTTTAAATAGAGATATTTGCGGCTGAACAGTGAGCGACACACTCAAACAGTTTTTTTTTTTAGATACAAATGGCCCAAAATGGATAATACAGAGGTTTGAACCGTGGAAGTGCAAAACAACGCTTCTGTTTCTCTAGCCTACACCAGACTATTTTCAACAGTTATATTTGTGTCTGAAAAATCAGAGACACGCTTTTTTTGGGGGGAGGGGGGTACACACCAAAAGGTTAATAAGAAGGGTATTTGTACAGTGTGAAGAAGGAAAAAAAAAGGAGGATTTAGATGAGAAAAAAGGATTTTTCCTGGCCCCCGACACCTGGTGCTAAGTAGTGTTGAGCCACCCCCGTAGTGTTCGAGTTCGGTTCGGTTCGTCGAACACCCGTGTGTTCGCCGAACTGTTCGCCGAACTGTTCGTCGAACACCTTCGAACACCGTTAAAACCAATGGCAGGCAAACAAAAACACATAGAAAACACCTTCAAAGGTGTCCAAAAGCTGACAAACTGCTCAGAAGACACAACTAACACATGGAAAAGTGACAAGAACATATAGTCATGAGAAAAGAAAAGAGGTGGAGGAGTAAAAGGAGGGGGAGACACAGATATAGGCATGTCATGCCCTTTTAAAATCCAAAAAGTTCAGTCCGCTCCTGCCCGTGCCACCTCCGTGTCGCCGGGTTTGTGCCAGAGCCGCGGTGAACCCTGACGGCCAGCCCCCCTCTCCCAATACTGGTGTCTGTCCGCTGGTGGGTCGAGCGAGCCCCCCTGTGGTGGAGGCAGCTCTAAGCTTTTTAATTTAAATTGTCTCTCTAATTTGAATGAATACACTTTAAATCCATTTACAAGGATCTATTGGAGGGCAAGTCTCATGCCAGCAGCCGCGTAATTCCAGCTCCAGTAGCGTCCACTAAAGCTGCTGCAGTTAAAAAGCTTTTATAAGGATCGAGCTCGGCTGTCCACCGCAAGTCATCCTACTGCCAGTCCCAGCCCCTATGCCTTGGGGTGCCTCCTGATGCTCTTCACTGAGTATCCCATGGTCCCGAAGCATTACCTTTGAAAAAATTAAGTGTCCAAACTACAGGTGGTGTAGCTTGCTTAACAGCCGGGATAATCCGCTGACTAGCAGACACTGATACTAGGCACAAAGTATTTCCTGGGCTAGATGCAGTTAAAAATTTGTAATTAAATACTCTCGTTGGATGCTGAGAAAGCATTCCATAGAGTCTCCTGGCACGCCATATATGATTCTCTTAAAAAGCTTGGGGTAGGGGTCTAGGGGACCCTTTTATAGCCAAAATCACGGCCCTGTATCGCAATACGTCACCTAGGCTGAAGATAAATGGAACTGTAGCACCCTGAGGGCTCGGTTGCTACAGAGGTATTGCACCTCACCCAGAGGTGTGATATCTCACTCTCAGGTAAGGATGGAGTGTGGATCAGGACCCGACACCTGCATGCATTACACCACATTGCCGTGGGGCAGGGCGACCAATATGCCCCTGAGATGGGCACGACAGTCCCTGTCCCTGGCTGGAGTGGGGGGAGGGAGCACTGAGGAAGGGGAACCCTGTAGTGCAGGAGCAGGGAGGAAGCAGTTCCTGGGTGCATTGAGAAGGGAGTATAAAAGGTGGGCACCATCTTAGTTCAGTGCAGAGAAGTCTGAGCAGAAGTGGCAGGGAGCAGGGGCTCTGCATGAGCTCTGCTCCGGAGGCGGGCCTAGTAACAGAGTCCCAGGCCTGGAAGAGGGAGAAGGAAGGAAGAGGAGCGGAGAAGGCTCCAGGAACGAGGAACGAAGGGATCCCAGGGGTGCGGACGGGCGAATCGCCACCGCACGCCCGAATCCACCTGCATGGAGGGGTCAGGCCAAAGGGGGAGACCGGTCCCCGAAACTAGTGGAGGCAGGAAACGACCCTCAGCTAGAAACTGGAGGCTGTGACATTTTATGTGGCGCTGCCCCTCGCTACACCCGCTAGGAGGGCAGCACATAGGGTCAGGGAAACTGGCGCCAAGTTTACCAAGAGGAGGCCCGAGGCAGCCGGACAGAAGGGTTGGTAAGAAAGGCCAGACAAAGGACACACAAAGGGGGTCCTGTGAAGCGCTCCAAAGTTTTCTGGGAGTTGTCTGAGCCCCTCACCTGGTGAGCACAGTATGACGTGGGCAGCCGTTACCTGCAGACGTGGTCTGGATAATAAGAACTGTGAGTAAAGGCCCTGGACTGCATCACTGACTCCGTGTCATTACTGCTGCTGCCCTGCACCATCACCCCCATCCTCCGCATACACTGCCCTGAGGCTATACGCTCTGCTGCACCCACAACACCAGCCTCAGCGGTCTGCCCTGCAGCGGCAGTTCACTCTGACCGCAATCCACTGGTGGCGTAGTCGGACATTTAAACATCAAAACCACATAAATAGTTCCGCCACTGGTTTGACCACCCTGAGCCACGGAACCGGGTCGCCGCCAAGAAGACTACAACCACCAGCATCCACCAAAAAGGGTCCGGCTCTGGGTGTCCCAAGGCCCAGGGGGTGCATCAGAACATTTTCATCACCTTTCACAATCACCAATGGGAGAAGGCAGGGATTTCCTCTGTCTCCTCTCTTATACATCCTAGTGACGGAGCACCTGCTCTCATCAATTCGCCATAACCCCAATATTAGGTGGATTGAGGTGGGAGGCACCGAGTACAAGTGCTCTCTATTTGCTGATGATGTACTAGTATATATCACTCAATCACATATATCCATCCATGCTGTTATGGCTGAAATAGATCACTTTGTTACATGGTCAAATTTTAAAATCAATGCAGCGAAGTCTGAGGCCCTCGATGTCTCCCTCCCCAAATCCATATAGGATTCCATCCAGTCCAACTTTCCCTTTGCCTGGCCCTCACAGGGTATCAAATACTTAGGAATTCCTATTCATAGAGACCTCTCCCATCTATGTTATCTTAATTTTGGGCCCTTTATTGAACAACTCCATACAGACCACGGTTGGCAAGTTAGAACTGTAAGATTCACTACGTGAACCACTGGTGTTTTGTGGAAAAGCACATGTACACTGTGTTCCAAATTATTATGCAAAAAGTGTTTAGGAGTGATAAGGGAAGAATTTGTTTGTTTGTCAGTTAAACTCATTGATGGTGATGTGTGTCAGGGCTCTTTATATCACTGTAAGCAATTGCAGACACCTGTGCTAATTAGTTTGGCAGGTGTGTCCAATGAAAGGCAAGACTACTTAAGAAGGCTCTCTCACATTATTAAGCAGCCTACATTTTCTGCCAAAATGGGAAAGAAAAAGGATGTGTCGGCTGCTGAGAAGCAACAAATTGTGGAGTGTTTAGGTCAAGGCATGACTACAATCAACATTGTGCGATGATCAGGATGAAGTGTCTTGGCAATCAAGAAGTATGTAGCTGATTCACAGTACACACGTGTGCGTGCTGATAAGGGCAAATTGAGGACTCTTTCCTACAGGCAATTACGTCAGGTTAAAAGAGCAGCGGCAAAAAAGCCTTGTCATAGCAACAGACAAGTTTTTGAAGCTGCTGTTGCCTCCAACGTCCCCCGAACAACAAGATGCAGGGTCCTTCAGAGGTTTGCAGCTGTGCATATGCCATCCTGTCGACCTCCTCTATCCACTTCACACAAGCAGAAACGACTCCAGTGGGCCAAACATTACATGAAGACTGATTTCAAAACTGTTTTGTTCACGGATCAGTGCCGTGCAGCGCTCGATGGTCCAGATGGATGGAGTGGAGGATGGCTGGTTGATGGACACCCCAAGCAAACACGGCTACAGCGCCAACAAGGAGGAGGTGGAGTAATGTTTTGGGCTGGAATCATGGGGAGAGAGATTGTCGGCCCCTTTAGGATCCGTGAAGGCGCTAAAGATGAACTCCATAATGTATGTGGATTTTCTCAAACAGCACTTCCTGCCATGGTTCAAGAAGAAGAACCATGTATTTCACAGCAAGATCATTTTTTTGCATGATAATGCACCATCTCATGCTGCATATAAAACATCTGCATCTCTGGCTGATATGGGCATAAAAGGGGACAAACTTATGGTGTGACCCCCATGCTCCCCTGACCTCTACCCCATTCAGAACCTCTGGAGCATCATCAAAAGGAGTGTCTATGATGGCGGGAGGCAGTTCACATCTAAGCAACAGCTCTGGGAGGGTATTCTGTCCTCATGCAAAACAATTGAAGCAGAAACCATCCAAAACCTGACAAATTCAATGGACGAGAGAGTTCAGAAGCTCCTTTCGAACAAGGGGTCCTATGTGAAAATGTAACATCACCTAGAATAAAGTTTTGAGTTGAAAACTGTTTGATTTCAGTTTCTAATAACCCGCTAATGCTTATAATTTCAAAAATGACCATTTTTTTGGTCTTTATTATAATGAAAAGGTTGATCGAATAGTTTGGGGGATCTAAGAGTGTGGCAACCCAGTAGTCATGATTACTTTGAATTCTGACAATATGAGGGTCATGCTGCAGGTAGTGCAGCAAGAAGGCACTTATGTGTCTTGCGCATCTCGGAGCCCCAAAATTATTTTCCGGGCTAGATGCAGCTAAAAATTATTATTAATTTTAAATCTGGTGGAGCTTAGTATAGATGGGCTAATAGGGTCAGTGCTGCACACTGCTACAAAGCCCAAATTATTTTCCAGTCAAGATACAGATAAATATGATTAGTAATTTGAAAGCTTAAAACGGTTGGTAAGGTGATTTTAACCAATCATCAAGCTTTTACTCTCCCCAGGATGACACAGGGGTAGAAAAGTCGTTTCGGATCCATGATTTGTTCATCTTTATGAACGTGAGTCTGTCTACATTATCAGTGGAGAGCCGCGTGCGCTTATCTGTCAGCACACCACCAGCAGCGCTGAACACACGTTCAGAGAGAACGCTGGCTGCGGGGCATGACAAGATCTCCAAGGCGTAAGTGGCTAGCTCCGGCCATTTATCCAGATTGGAAGCCCAAAAAGAGCAAGGGTCCAGTGACACAGTCATGGCTTCAATGTTTACTTGGAGATACTCCTGTACCATCGTCTCTAGGCGTTGACTATGTGTCAGACTTCTTGTCTCCTGTGGCCTTGCAAAGGATGGGCTAAAAAAGTGGTGAAATGAATCCGCAAAATTGATGTTACCAGCAGATACTGTGGTTCTGTTACGGTTTGAGTGCTGAACACTTGACGGTCCCACGGTTGGCAAGTTGGAACTGTGAGATTCACTACGTGCACCACTGGTGTTTTGTGGAAAAGCACATGTAAGATTCTGCAACAGTCTCTGCTGATACTCCTGCATGCATGCATCCCTTTCTATGGCAGGAATAATTTCTGCAAATTTACTTTTGTACCGGGGATCTAACAATGTGGCAACCCAGTAGACAGGATTATTTCTAATTCTCACAATTCGAGGGTCATGTTGCAGGTAGTGCAGCAAGAAGGCACTCATGTGTGTTGCGCATCCAGGAGCACCAAGTCCCTGTTGTGTTGGTGGCGAGGTAACAATCATGCTTCCTTCCTCTGTCCTCTCCCCCCAGCCTCGCACAACAGAAATGTGATCAAGGTCTCACTCATCTGATGAGTCTTCCATCAGTTCGTCCTCCACTTCTTCCTGGGCTCCTGCACCTTCCTCACTAGTTTGGCTGCTACCATGCGCCCTGGTAAAACCATCTTCCCCACCTTCACATGCCTGCCGCCTTGGTGCTGCCGACCGTCTGGACCTTGCAGATGTTAGCCATTCCGCATACAACACCTCCTCCTCTACTTCCTCCACCTCCTCTTGTGCCACCACCTGACTCCGAATTCTGTTTAACATGTGCTCCAGCATGTAAATCACCGGAATAGTCATGCTGATAATGGCATCGTCAGTACTAAACATCTTCGTCGCCATTTCAAAACTGTGCAGAAGGGTGCATAGGTCCCTGATCTGAGACCACTCCTCCAGCGTGATTTGCCCCACCTCCGGATCTCGTTGGCCCAGGCTATACGTCAGAACGTATTGCACCAGGGCTTGTCGGTGCTGCCACAGTCGCTGCAACATGTGCAGAGTTGAATTCCACCGGGTAGGCACATCGCATTTTAGCCGGTGAAGTGGCAGGCCCAACGACTTCTGTAGAGATGTAAGTCGCTGAGCTGCGGGATGTGAACGGCGGAAGTGAGCACACAGCGACCGTGCCCTCTGCAGAAGGCCATCTAGTCTGGGATAGTGGGCTAAAAATTGCTGGACAACCAGGTTCAACACGTGAGCCATACAAGGCACGTGTGTGACATTGCCCCGGCGAAGGGCCGCACCCAGGTTTGCAGCATTGTCGCACACGGCCTTCCCTGGTTTCAGGTCCAGTGGAGACAACCATTCATGAAATTGGTTCTCTACAGCTGACCACAACTCCTCAGCTGTGTGACTCACATTTCCCAGACATTTCAAAGTAAAAACCGCCTGATGACGTTGAGCCCTACTGCCAGCATAGTAAGGAGGTGTGCAGGATCCCTTCTGCGCAGTTAGAAAGCTTGTGGCATGACCAGACAGGCTTTGGGTGCAGGTGGAAGACCGAGAGGAGGTTGAGGAGGCAGAAGCAGTGGAGGAACTTTGACATAAAGAGGATTGACGCACAACTCGTGGGGACGGCAAGACTTGGACAGCAGCCCCTTGTCCTGCTGTCACCATAGTTACCCAGTGCCCAGTCAGCGACATGTAACGCCCCTGTCCATGCCTACTCGTCCAAGTGTCTGTGGTGAAGTGCACCCTGTCACACACAGAGTTTCTCAAAGAAGCGGTGATGTTGTGTGCGACATGCTGGTGGAGCGCAGGCACACCTTTCTTTGAGAAGTAGTGCCGACTGGGCATCTGGTACTGGGGAACTGCGACGGACATAAGGTCTCGAAAATCCTCTGTGTCCACCAGGCGGAAAGGCAGCATTTCTGTAGCCAAGAGCTTGCAGATGGTGAAATTCAACCTCTTAGCTTTCTCATGGCTAGGAGGAAATGGTCTTTTACTTGTCCACATCTGAGGGACCGAGGGCTGGCTATTGTGCTTAGACGGGGTTGATAAGGGTGTCCCCGGCAAACTGCCGGTCTGTGAGGAAGATGCAGGCGGACATGTTAGGTTGCCAAAACAGGTGTGACTGCTGTCCCCCCAGTCACAGAGGATGAAGAGGCCGCGGATGCACAAGATATGGCAGACGGTGGTTGGCCTGGCCGGCTAGGCCGCATTGTAGCACACTGAGCTTCCCATTGCAACTTATGCTTCATGTCCATGTGCCGGTTCATGCATGAAGTACTCAAACTATGTATTTTTTGGCCTCTACTTAGCTTTTGCTGACAAATGTTACAGATAACACGAGTTGGGTCATCTTTATCGATCTGAAAAAATGCCCAGGCTATGCAAGGCTTAGCACCCATGCGACCTGAAGAGCCACCACGACTTGTGGTGAGAGGCAGAGTTGTGTTTGAGGATGCAGTTGTTGACGTGCTTCCAGTACTACGTCTCTGTCCAGGAAGGCGCAACCTGACCTCGTCGTCACTAGCATCTTCCTCCACCTCCTCTGCTGACCTCATCTCTTGGCTGACTGTGGGTTGACAGTAAGTCGGATCTCCAACCTCATCATCATCACCCTGTGCGTTATCACACCCGTCGTCCTCAGAGCCAACCTGTTCCTGCCCTGACAAAAAACTAAAGTTGTCGCTCCAATCAGGTATTTGAGTCTCATCATCGTCTTCCTCATTGTCTCCACCAACAGGAGTTACAGTTTGGGAATGAGGGTCTACATTATGGTCAGAACCTTCTGCGTCTGGTCCTGGATCCGATTCATAAAGATTCTGGGCATCAGTGCAGATCATTTCCTCGTCTGGATTCACAGAAGCGCTGGAGTCGACCTCTGATTCCCAGGCTATAGTATGAGTAAACAGCTCTGCAGACTCAACCATCTGTTCTACCTGATACTCAGACGGGCAGCTGGAGATTTTGGAGCTGTGAGGAAGCAAGTGCGATTGGGGTGACACCTTTGAGGACTGGAGTATTTGTGATGTTGAAGTTGATGTGGAGGACAGCCCACTTAAAGGAGCACTTGATATCCGTTGAAGCACCTGCTGTTTTTGTGCCTCATCTGGAATTTGTAGCGATTGGCGTGGCCGTAAGAAAGGGATCTTATCACATTGTCCGCTAAAAGAAGTAGACATTTTAGTTTGGCTGGAAGATAGTCTTTCTTCTGCAGATGTTACTGTTGCTTTAACACCTACCCCACGGACACAACCTTTTTTCCCCTTCCCAACACGCCTATTCCCCTTTCCACCAGCAGCAGGCCTTTTTCCACTCATTTTGGTGGTTAACTAATTCACAACTCTGGAGTTGTTTGCGCAAAAAAACAATGGATGGGAACCGAGCAGAGATGAGTGGCCAAACTGTGGTATTAGGCCAAAACTATTGGCTGGGTTAGATGCAGAAAAAAATGATATTCAATTTGCAACCTGATGGAGGTCAGTATAGATGGACTAATAGAGAAAGTCCCACACACAGCTAGAAGCCCAAATATTTTTTCAGAGGTAGATGCAGAAAAAAAATATATTCAGTTTGCAACCTGATGGAGGTCAGTATAGATGGACTAATAGAGAAAGTCCCACACACTGCTAGAAGGCCAAATATTTTTTCAGAGCTGGATGTAGATAAAAATTATTTTTAATTTGCAACCTGATGGAGGTCAGTATAGATGGACTAATAGAGAAAGTCCCACACACTGCTAGAAGGCCAAATATTTTTTCAGAGCTGGATGCAGATAAAAATTATTTTTAATTTGCAACCTGATGGAGGTCAGTATAGATGGACTAATAGAGAAAGTCCCACACACTGCTAGAAGGCCAAATATTTTTTCAGAGCTAGATGCAGACAAAAAATTATTTTCAGTTTGCAACCTGATGGAGGTCAGTATAGATGGACTAATAGAACAAGTCCCACACACAGCTAGAAGCCCAATATTTTTTCAGAGGTAGATGCAGAAAAAAAATATATTCAGTTTGCAACCTGATGGAGGTCAGTATAGATGGACTAATAGAGAAAGTCCCACACACTGCTAGAAGGCCAAATATTTTTTCAGAGCTAGATGCAGACAAAAAATTGTTTTTAATTTGCAACCTGATGGAGGTCAGTATAGATGGACTAATAGAGAAAGTCCCACACACTGCTAGAAGGCCAAATATTTTTTTCAGAGCTGGATGCAGATAAAAATTATTTTTAATTTGCAACCTGATGGAGGTCAGTATAGATGGACTAATAGAGAAAGTCCCACACATTGCTAGAAGGCCAAATAATTTTTCAGAGCTGGATGCAGATAAAAATTATTTTTAATTTGCAACCTGATGGAGGTCAGTATAGATGGACTAATAGAGAAAGTCCCACACATTGCTAGAAGGCCAAATAATTTTTCAGAGCTGGATGCAGATAAAAATTATTTTTAATTTGCAACCTGATGGAGGTCAGTATAGATGGACTAATAGAGAAAGTCCCACACACTGCTAGAAGGCCAAATATTTTTTCAGAGCTAGATGCAAGCAAAAATTATTTTCAGTTTGCAACCTGATGGAGGTCAGTATAGATGGACTAATAGAACAAGTCCCACACAAAGCTAGAAGCCCAAATATTTTTTCAGAGTTAGAAGCAGAAAAAAATTATATTCAGTTTGCAACCTGATGGAGGTCTGTATAGATGGATTAATAGAACAAGTCCCACACACAGCTAGAAGCCCAATATTTTTTCAGAGGCAGATGCAGAAAAAAAATATATTCAGTTTGTAACCTGATTGAGGTCAGTATAGATGGACTAATAGAGAAAGTCCCACACACTGCTAGAAGGCCAAATATTTTTTCAGAGCTAGATGCAGACAAAAAATGATTTTTAATTTGCAACCTGATGGAGGTCAGTATAGATGGACTAATAGAGAAAGTCCCACACACTGCTAGAAGGCCAAATATTTTTTCAGAGCTGGATGCATATAAAAATTATTTTTTATTTGCAACCTGATGGAGGTCAGTATAGATGGACTAATAGAGAAAGTCCCACACACTGCTAGAAGGCCAAATATTTTTTCAGAGCTGGATGCAGATAAAAAATATTTTTAATTTGCAACCTGATGGAGGTCAGTATAGATGGACTAATAGAGAAAGTCCCACACACTGCTAGAAGGCCAAATATTTTTTCAGAGCTAGATGTAGAAAAAAATTATATTCAGTTTGCAACCTGATGGAGGTCAGTATAGATGGACTAATAGAACAAGTCCCACACACAGCTAGAAGCCCAAATATTTTTTCAGAGGTAGATGCAGATAAAAATTATTTTTAATTTGCAACCTGATGGAGGTCAGTATAGATGGACTAATAGAGAAAGTCCCACACACTGCTAGAAGGCCAAATATTTTTTCAGAGCTAGATGCAGACAAAAAATTATTTTCAGTTTGCAACCTGATGGAGGTCAGTATAGATGGACTAATAGAACAAGTCCCACACACAGCTAGAAGCCCAAATATTTTTTCAGAGGAAGATGCAGAAAAAAATTATATTCAGTTTGCAACCTGATGGAGGTCTGTATAGATGGATTAATAGAACAAGTCCCACACACAGCTAGAAACCCAATATTTTTTCAGAGGTAGATGCAGAAAAAAAATATATTCAGTTTGCAACCTGATGGAGGTCAGTATAGATGGACTAATAGAGAAAGTCCCACACACTGCTAGAAGGCCAAATATTTTTTCAGAGCTAGATGCAGAAAAAAATTATATTCAGTTTGCAACCTGATGGAGGTCAGTATAGATGGACTAATAGAACAAGTCCCACACACTGCTAGAAGCCCAAATATTTTTTCAGAGCTAGATGCAGAAAAAAATTATATTCAATTTGCAACCTGATGGAGGTCAGTATAGATGGACTAATAGAATGATGCTATGCCCAAAAGATTTTACTTCACTCGTGCAGTAAAAAAATTGGTATTCTATACACAGGTGGTATATCTTGCAACACAGATAGGCTACTCCACTGACTAACACACTCTGCAATAGGCCAAAAAGGATTAGCTTTGCTAGATTCAGCCAAATGCTGTGAAAAAAACTTGCACAGCACTGGCACAGACCTGCCTGGCAAAAACTGATAGGAATTGATGTAACCTAGTCCTGAAAAGGACTGCAATTACAATTAGTCTTTACTCCCACAATCTATCTATTTAAGAGCACAGACCTGCCTGATAAAAGTCGTAGGAAATGCTGTAACCTAGTCCTTAAAAGGACTGCAATCACAACTATTCCCTACTCCCAAGCTATCTGTAGATTTGTGCGAAAATTGGCTTGAAATTAACAAGGTAAAGCGCACACAGCAACAGCGGTGCAGTCTAACACGCAGCTGCAGCAGTGAGAAAATGGTGGCGACGGGGAAAATGGCTTGGTCTTATAGGGCAAGGACATGTGACATACACTGCCAATGACACATGCCCTTGCTTGTGTGAAAAAAGCACTTCGCTCCGTGTGTGCGCTGCTGATAGGCTGACAGATTGCACCTCCCCACTGTAAATGCGGGAAAGAGAAAAAAAAATGGAGATCTTCATTATTCCTGCAGAGATCCATCCCCTGCCCCTCCCCCCACCCCGCTGTACACTCAAACTGCGTATTAACATTAATTTTCATCATTACTGAGAAAAAATCCAGTTATGATTTTGGTGCACGAACAGTTATCGAACATAACCTCGAACAGCCGAATTTTTCTCAAATCGTTCGTGTTCGCCGAACGGCTCGAACACCGCCCAAAACAGCTCGAATTTGAGATTGGCGAACAGTTCGAGTAGAACAACGCTCATCTCTAGTGCTACGTCCAGCAATTTCAGCAACAGGAGCACACAGGACTGTAATGCAGCGTTTGCTGGTATAACCACTGTGTCTCCTATACAGCCTGCCTGCCAGGTATCTGGGATGGATATTAGTCCTGAAAAGGACTGTTTGTTTGTTTTGGCAGCCTTTACAGACCCTACACTAACTATTTTGCAGTTTATATCTCTCCCTAAATCAGCAGCGCTGTCCCTACACTGTCTTATCCGGAGCGACTGTGTCCAAGATGGCGCGCCCCGTTTTAAATACTCGAGGTGACGCTGTGCGGCCAGCCAATCACTGTAATGCCCACAACCAACATGGCTGCAGCATTACAGTGACTGGCTGGCAATCCCTGCATGTTCATTGGCTCTGTAAAGAGCGCCAAACATGCAGGGCGGAGACCTGAGCTCCCTCCCGAGTAACCCGGAAATGCTCGGTGCTCGCCGAACATCCCGAGTAGCATGTTCGCTCAACACTAGCTATGTTCACATGTAGCGTTTTTGACCCGTTTTTGCACTTTTGTATTGCTTTCAACAGTGACAAATGCATTCACCGGGAAATGTCATTTTAACAAATTACAACCTTATCTGGCCATGTGGTGTGTGACACATCATCAGACACATGGTGTTTCATTTATCATGGAGGGACTCTGAAAGTCGCAAAGCCTATTTTTATAGGGCCATCAGGTGGCCCTTACTATTCATAAAGGGCCAGCAGTTGTTCCTCGCTATTGTTAGAGAGCCATAAGTCGGCTATGCTTTGTTGTTCCCATTATTAATGAGTGGGTCTCCTATACTGTTATTGCTTATGCAGTGACTGCAAGGGCTGCAAAAAATTCAGACGCAACCCAATACCCCTTTGAAGAGAAATAGAGGAGGGTCTCAGTAAAAAAATGTTCCCATTATTAAGGAGTGGGTCTCCTATAGTGATAATGTCCATGCTGTGACTGCAAGGGCTGCCAAAAATTTGGGAAAAACCCCACTAACAATTTAAAGACACATAGAGCTGGGCCACAGTAACGACATGTTCCCAGTAGAAAGGAGAGGGTCTGCTATACAGTTATAGGGTATACAGTGAGTCCAACGGCTGCCAAAATTTAGGAAAAATCCCACTAACAATTTAAACACACAAGGAGCTGGGTCAAAGTAACGACATGTTCACATTAGAAAGAAGAGGGTCTGCTTTACAGTTATACGGTATGCAGTGAGTCCAACGGCTGCCAAAATTTAGGAAAAATCCCACTAACAATTTAAAGACACATAGAGCTGGGCCACAGTAATGACATGTTCACATTAGAAAGGAGAGGGTCTGCTATACAGTTTCAGGGTATGCAGTGAGTCCAACGGCTGCCAAAATTTATGAAAAAACCCAAATAACAATTTAAAGACACATAGAACTTGGACACAGTAATAAGTACGACATGTTCCGATTAGAAAGGAGATGGTCAGCTATTTAGTTATAGCTTATGCAGTGAGTCCAATAGCTGCCAAATTTTAGGAAAAACCCCAGTAACAATTTAAAGACACATAGAGGTAGACCTCAGTAACGACATATTCCCATTAGAAAGGAGCGGGTCTCCAATACTGTTTGACTATGCGGTGAATGCAACAGCTGCCAAAAATTTGGAGGAACTCCAATGCCCCCTGCAAGACATGTAGAGGTCGGAGGGCCTCCTGAAAAAAACGTTCCAATTATTAGGAAGAGAGTCTCCCCTTCTGTTTGCCTATACAGTGAAGCAACGGCAGACAAAAATTTGGAGGAACGCCAATGTCCCTTGCAAGAGACGTAGATATGTTGATATGGTACATAAGGTGGTGATATGGTGGTGGAGGATGAAGATGCGGAGAAGGAGGAGGAAAAGAGCAAAGAGACAAAATCAGGAAGCATATACCCATGTCTGGATGTGAAGACAGAGGTGCATGGAAATAGAGTTAGACTTCCCAAAAAAAAGACACTGGATTTGAGTTTATGTTATGCTGCTATCATTGGGTGGTGTTGAGATGTCTGGCTCAATCCAGCCCTTGTTCATTTTTATAAGAGTCAGCCTGTCAGCATTTTCAGTTGACAGGCGGATGCATCTATTGGTTATAATTCCACCAGCGGCACTAAATAGGTGCTCTGACAAAACGCTAGTGGCAGGGCAGGCCAGGACCTCCAAGGTTGTAGAGAGCCAGTTCATGCCACATGTCCAGCTTGGATAACCAATAATTATGAGGTACAGAGGAATTACTGAGGATGTTGGTACGGTCGGCAAGGTACTCCCTCACCATCTTCTGAAACATTTCCCTCCTTGGGAGAGTACCCCGCACCTCCGAGCCTGTGCGATGGGAGGGTCTGAGAAAACTGTCCCTTAACTTTGACAGTGTTCCCCTTCCTCTGCTAGATTGCATTTGTGTCTCTCTCGCCTGTACTCCTTGGATGTCCAACGAACTGTGACCTCTGCCACCAGCATTTTCAGATGGGAATTTTTTAAATAATTCTGAAACAAGGGCCTTCTTGTACTGCCCCATTTTATTAGGCCTGTCCTGCGCAGGAATAAGAGACAGAAAGTTCTCCTTGTAGCGTGGGAATAGAAGTGTAACCAACCAATAATGACTGTCACTCAAAATGTGGACAACGTGAGAGTCACTGGAAAGTCAGCTTAACAAAAACTCAGCCATGTGTGGCAAACTGCAAAGAGGAAAGACTTCCATGTCCTCACCAAGAAGACGACTGACCATGCTCTGCTCCTCATCCTCCATCTCTTCCTCCTCCTCTCTGTCCTCAGGCCATCAATGCTGAACATACAGTTTGACAGTTGTGCATGTAGTACCATCTATAGAGCAGGAAACTAGCTCCTATTCTTCCTCCTCCTCCTCTTCCTCATTGTCACCCAATCCACGTTGGGATGATATGAGGCTGGGCTGTGTGTAATCACCCTGTATGGTTCCTTGCTCCATCTCATCGTGCTCCACCTGCAATGCATCCTCTTTGATTGTGAGCAGAGAGCGTTTCAGAAGACAGAGAAGCGGGATGGTGACGCTAATTATGGCGTCATCGCCGCTCACCATCTTGGTGGAGT
Source organism: Phyllobates terribilis (assembly GCF_046119375.1). Lineage (NCBI taxonomy): Eukaryota > Metazoa > Chordata > Amphibia > Anura > Dendrobatidae > Phyllobates > Phyllobates terribilis. The sequence continues at coordinate 478,128,750 of NW_027362765.1, read as the reverse complement.
CCTCAAAGTTTTGGAGGATGGTACATATGTCTGACATCCATGTCCACTCCTGAGGTCTTATGTGTGGAGTCTGAACTGAATACCGACGGCCTTATTGATGCTGTTACTCAACAACTGCCCTCTTCTGCTCACAATTCCTTCCCAACATCTGCAGTGTAGAGTTCCGACACATGGGGAAATCACACACCAGCTGCAAATGCTGCTGAAAGACGGCAAGGGCGGCGGAAGCTGTAGCTGACTTTCTAAAATAGGCACACAGGTGCTGTATTTTGACAAGCAGACCTGACAAATCCGGTTAGGTTTTGAGAAACTGCTTAACCACGAGGTTAAGCACATGGGCCAGGCATGGTACGTGTGTGAGCTCGCCTCACCTCAGAGCCACCACCAGATTACAGCCATTGTCACACACGATCATGTCTGTCGTGTCACTGGTGTCAGCCACAGGTCTGCATACTCTTTCAGAACTGTCCACAACTCTTCAGCGTTGTGCGGTTTGTCACCTAAGCATATTAGCTTCAGCACAGCCTGTTGCCGCTTCGCCAAGGCAGTGCTGCAGTGCTTTTAGCTTGCGAGTGATGTGGTCATTTCGGAGATGGTGGCTGAAGAGGAAGAGGAGGAGGTGCATTAGCTGTAGAATTTGGTGGCAACCCTGATTGACCCAGGGCCCGCTATTCTCAGGGTCGGGAAGGCGTGTACAGTCTCAAGGTCTGACTGGGTCCCGGCTTACACTGTATTAACCCAGTGTGCCGTCAGCGAGATGTACCGTCCCTGACCACAAGCAGTTGTCCACTTGTCCGTTGGTTGGTGGACTTTCCCATTAACTGCGGTGTTGAGGGCACGGCTAATGTTGTGGGACACGTGCTCGTGTAATGTGGGGACGGCACACCGGGAGAAGTAGTGGTGGCTGGAGCCCGAGTACCGAGGGACGGCTGCCGCCATCAGGTTGTGGAATGCTTCCATTTCCACGAGCCTAAAAGGCAATATTTCGAGCACAAGCATTTGCGAAATGTCTGAATTTAGTAGTGTGGCCTATGGGGCATTGACTGCGTATTTGCGCTAGCGTTCCAATGACTGGGGTAGGAACAACTGAACGCTGCGCTGGGTCAAGGATGTGGACGTGATTGCAGATGGTGCTACTTGAGAGTGTGCAACAACAGGTGCAGGGCAGGAGGCATCTTGGTATGCACCATGGACAGGATATTGGCGTGCATGCACAACAGCGGAAGAAGCAGTGGTGTCACCCGCAGATACAGTTGCTGAACCCTGAGGTTCGGCCCACTTAGTCATGTGCTTTTCTGCCATGTGCCTGATTATGCTGGTGGTGGTCAGGCTGCTAGTTTTGCTACCCTTGCTGATGCTGGCCTGGCAGGTTGTGCAAATGGGCTTTTTTGGGTTATCTGCACAGTCTTTAAAATATAAACAGACTCGGGAAGATCTAACAGTTGTACTGGCAACTTCCGTCGTGTTGGCATTATGAGGAACGCTTTCCCACCTTGTGTCTGCGGCCACCACACTGCTTGTTCTTGCCTGTTGTGGTGCTATGCCTCCCTCCCCCTGTGTGCTGTTGTCCTCACTCTGTATGTCCCCCTGCTAGGTTGGGTCAGTTACTCAAACATCCACCACCTCGTCTTCCACTTCCGCACCCTGGTCGCCTCCCTGACTTTCTGGCAATTGTGTCTCATCATCATCATCCACCTCTAGTGACAGTAATTGCACTTTCCCACCGTCACCTTCATGTGACCATGGCTGCTCCAATATTTGGGCATCGCTACACGTGTCCTCCTCTTGACTCACTTGAAGCTGGCCAGGCAAGAGGCCCGAATCTATAAATGGAAAAGTGAACAGCTCTTCTGAGTGTCCAAGTGTGGTATCAGTTACCTCAGGGCACTCAGCATGGTGGGAGAAAGTAGGATCAGGGTGAGGAATATGCTGTCCAGATTCACGGCTACTGAGACTTGACAGTGTGGAAGACAGGGTGGTGGTCGTGGTGGCAAAGTGACTGGAAGCATTATCTGGTATCCAACCAGCAACCTTTTGACACTGCTCTGTGCTCAATAGTGGTGTACTGCGGTCGCCTAGTAATTGGGACAGGAAGGTCGAGCGACAACATATGTGTGTTTGTTGTGGCACAATTTTAGCTAGTTTTCCACCTAGGTCTCTGCATGCGCCATCACCATCACGTCCACTTCCCCGTACCTTGGCCAACACCTTGCTCTTTTTAAATGGAGGACAATATTTTCCACATTCACTAGAAATGGCTGATTTTGGAACCCAGTTATATACGATACGTCTAACAGAGAACCACGATTTTAAATAGCAGGCTTGTAATTTAATAATATTATTCTACACAGAGACCTGGTGTGAATAGCTTGACCTATACACTGCAACATAATGGAAATGGAAGAAATGGCTGATTTTTGAACACTCTTATAGTTGATATGTCTGACAGAGAACCACGGTTTCAAATAGCAGGCCGGTAATTTACAAATACTATTCTTCACAGACACCTAGTGTTAATAGCTTGACCGACACACTGCAAAAGAATGGAAATGGAAGAAATGGTTGATTTTGGAACAGTCTTATAGGTGATATGTCTGACAGAGAACCACGGTTTTAAATAGCAGGCCTGTAATTTACTAATATTATTTTACACAGAGACCTAGTATGAATAGGTTGACCGACACACTGCAACAGAATGGAAATGGAAGAAATGGTTGATTTTGTTACAGTCTTATAGGTGATATGTTTGACAGAGAACCACGGTTTTAAATAGCAGGCTTGTAATTTACTAATACTATTCTTCACAGACACCTAGTGTGAATAACTTGACTGACACACTGCAGCAGAATGGAAAAGAAGGCCAATATTTTCCAAGTTCAGTTCAATTTTCTGGATTTGTATCACTGAAATATGGAACAGATCTGGCTTTACTTTGCAATGCTAACAAGCAAATGGAGCAGAAATATGGTGTACTCTGGATTGCTTTTTAAGCAAATATCCAGGGTTAAGATAAAAAAAAAATGCCCTGGCCCCTGTGATCTGTGGCTATGCCTACAAATATCTGTAATTATTACAGCAGCAGACAGGACGTTCAATGGACCCTCTTGTGCTATATCATACACTGCAGTCTGCCACATACACTGCCTGCTTGCCTAGCACTGATTATATGCAACTGGATTAGTCATCAGAAGGACTGTTAATTCAGATGAATATATATATATATTGTGGCATGACGACTCGCTCGGCCACTTCTGGAAATAGACTCAGGAACCCGGGTTTTCTTTGCAGGCTTTATTAACATTATAAAGCTCTGCATTCCAGCAAAATAAATGCAGCCTTACTTGGCAAAACAACAAAACAAAAGATAAACTGCAGCAGAGTCCATATATGTGTGTGCGGTTTGCCCACACAGGTATGGCCAGCCTTCAGCTCCCTCCTGAGCTATGGCTGTCCAGTCTGGAGACCTTGCCACTCCAAACACAACACAGAGAAAAAAAAACAGCTGTACATTTAAACATTGCTCAGCCACACCCTGAGGTGGAGGTATGGGGAATGATGTCCCTCCCATCTCTAGGTCATTCCCCTAAAACCATGCCCTTTAAGGGAGTTAACCCTCCAGCATATAATTCGCCGGCAGAAAGTTTATTTTTTTCAGTTCATACAGGCTTGCAACCTATGTGACACATACAGTACAGACCAAAAGTTTGGACACACCTTCTCATTTAAAGATTTTTCTGTATTTTCATGGCTATGGAATTTGTACTTTCACACTGAAGGCATCAAAACTGTGAATTAACACATGTGGAATTATATATTTGCAAAAAAGTGTGAAACAACTGAAAATATGTCTTATATTCTAGGTTCTTCAAATTAGCCACCTTTTGCTTTGATGACTGCTTTGCACACTCTTGGCATTCTCTTGATGAGCTTCAAGAGGTAGTCACCGGAAATGGTCTTCTTCATGAAAATACAGAAAAATCTTTAAATGAGAAGGTGTATCCAAACTTTTGGTCTGTACTGTACCTCCCCTCATAAATCATACCAGTGACTCTGTCACATATTCCCCCATTCTGCTCAAAGCTGGAGGTTTCGGCACCTTCCGATACCAGACAGGGAATTCTAGAAAGGGCATCAGCGTTCCCGTGCAACTTCCTGGGCCTATGCTCTACATGAAAGTTGAAGTCCTGAAGAGCTAGGATCCATCTAGTTACCCTGGCATTTTTACCCTTCTTTTCCCTCAACCATCTCAACTGGGCATGGTCTGACACCAGCTTAAACTTCCAGCCTAGTAGGTAGTATCTTAGTGTATCTACAGCCCACTTTATGGCTAAACACTCTTTTTCTACTATTGCATAGTTTTTCTCACAGGACACAAGCTTCCGGCTCAGATAGAGAATGGGATGCTCTTCCTCATTTATCTCTTGAGAGAGTACTGCTCCTAGACCAACCTCTGAAGCATCTGTCTGGGCCATAAACTCTTTCTTGAAGTCTGGTGTGATCAGGACCGCCTGTTTACACAGTGCTGACTTCAACAGTTGAAACGCGGTCTCTGTTTCCTCTGCCCACTGTACCATGGTTGATCTGGTGCCTTTTAGTAAGTGCCTTTTAGTCAGTGGCGCAGCCATTGTGGAAAAATTTGGGATAAACTGCTGGTAATATCCAACCATTCCCAGGAACGCTCTCACTTGCTTCTTGGAGATCGGTTTCGGCCAGGTCTGGATTGCCTCCACTTTATTTACTTGCGGCTTTATTTTGCCTCTTCCGACAACGTAACCCAAGTACTTGGCCTCCTCTTTTCCAATGGCACATTTTTTTGGATTTATAGCAAATCCCGCCTTCCTTAGAGCATCCAGAATGGCCTGTAGCTTAGGTAGATGACTACAATGTCGTCAAGATAGGCTGCGGCATATTTCTTATGTGGGGCTAGGATCCGATCCATAACCCTCTGGAAGGTGGCTGGGGCACCCTGTAGTCCGAATGGCATCCGAGTATATTGAAAGCACACATCAGGTGTCGAGAAAGCCGTCTTCTCCTTGGCCGTCTGGGACATGGGGATCTGCCAGAATCCCTTCGTCAGGTCAGAGTGGTGATGTACCTTGCCGATCCAAGCCTCTCGATGAGTTTGTCGACATGGGGCATTGGGTACGCATCACACTTGGACACCTCATTCAGCCAGTGGTAGTCATTACAAAACCTCCACTCTCCGTTGGGTTTTGGCACGAGGATGATTGGGCTCGACCACCCACTCTTTGACTCCTCTATCACCCCGAGGTCTAGCATCCTCTTTACCTCGTCGGAGATCACCTTCCAGCGTGCTTCCGGAATCCGTTACGGCTTCAGATTCACTCTTACATGTGGCTCTGTCAGTGCTCTACCACCTGAGTATGCCCTGGCAACTCTGAGAACAACTCCCGATTTCACTGTAGCAGTTCTCGACATTTCTGCTTCTGGGCCGGCGATAGAGTCTCTGCTATAGTGACGTCTTCCACCTTGCCTTCAGGAGCGACTCCCAGGCAAGAAGTTTCCACCGGTTCCCGGTCCCGCCACGGCTTGAGCAAGTTCACATGGTATACTTGGTGTGGCTTTCTTTGGCCAGGCTGGGGAACTCAGTAGTTCACTTCACTGAGTTTCTCCACCACCTCATACAGGCCTTGCCACTTGGCCAGAAATTTACTTTCAACAGTGGGAATGCGAACCAGAACGCGATCCCCAGTCTGGAACTGTCTCAGCCTTGCCGACTGGTTATACACCCTCGCCTGGGCTTCCTGCGCCCGGAGGAGATGTTCCTTCTCGATGGGCATCACTTTCGCCATTCTCTTCTGTAACTGGGTGACATGATTGATGATGCTCCGGTGAAGGGTGACCTCGGCCTTCCAGGTTTCCATAGCGATATCTAGGAGACCCCTTGGATGCCGACCATACTGAAGCTGAAACAAAGAGTAGCCAGTGGAGGCTTGGGGAACTTCCCTGATGGAAAACAATAGAAACGGAAGCAGGTAGTCCCAGTCACGACCATCCTTCTCGACGACCTTTTTGAGCTTTGCTTTCAGAGTCTTATTAAAGAGCTCCACCAGGCCATCGGTCTGTGGATGGTAAATGGAGGTTCGCAGCTGGGTAATTCGAATCACTTAAACAGCACCTTCATCACCTTGCTCATGAATGGGGTTGCTTGGTCCATCAGGAATTTCCTTCGGCAGGCTGGTCCTGGCAAAGATGTGGACAAGTACCCGAGCTATGCTCCTACTGGACGAGTTCCTTAAGGGTATTGCTTCGGGGTACTGGGTCGCATAGTCCATGATGACCAAGATATGGTGGTGTCCCCAGGCCAGTTTAATTAAGGGGCCCAAGAGGTCCATGGCAATCCTCTCAAAGGCAACTTCTATCACAGGTAGTGGAACTAAGGGGCTACGGAAGTAGGAGGTTATCTGGCAGGTGGGGAAGTACCTACAATAGTTTAAGATCTCCCAGTAACATCCTGGCCAATAAAACCTCCTCAATAATCTCTCCTGAGTTTTTTCCACCCCTTGGTGTCCCCCTAAAATATGTGAGTGAGCCATATCCAATACCCACCGTCGGTATAGTTCTGGCACTAACAGCTGTTCCACTGTCTCACCGCTCCTTAGTTTAGCCACCCGATAAAGCAACTCCCCCTGTACTGCAAAGTGGGGGAACCTGGTATCTGCCCCCGGCTCTTTGGCATCCCTACTACATACAGTAACCTGGTCAAACTCCCCCCTTAAGGTCAGGTCCCAAACTTGAGCAGTTCCAAAATTTTCTCCAAACAAATCTAACTCAGGGAACTCGGCTTCCTCAGGCACCGTCTCACCCTCATCGTCGGCAAGGACGCACAGTGGGAACTCATCCACTTGAGACTTCGTCGGGGGATCTTCTCCAGGGACCTGTTTTTTTCTCATTCTACTTAGTCTGGTTCCCCTTCCCCACAAGTCCCAAAATAAAGAAAAATCAGGGCCCAGTATGACGGGATGTATCATGTCTTTAACCACCCTGGCCACAGGATAGTCCTTGGCATCACCATGGATGCACCGAATGCCCTCAGTTTTGGAAGGGATCAGCTGGTGGGGAAGGGTAGCTCTGATTAAGGTCACCAGACTCCCAGAGTCCAACAGTCAAAGCACCTTTACTCCATTAATGGATACGGCACATGCCTGCTGCCCCTCGCCGGTCCGACAGTCTGCACTGCTGGCTGGATAAGCATAATAGGAACCCCGTCTTCCTAGGCTGCAGTCCATGGGCACAGAGGACATATGACACTGGGCGGCTACGTGTTGAGACATCGCCAACAGACTATATCTTTAACAACAGTCCTTGTGGCACCTTCAATGGTAGTGGGACGCCCTCCAGTGGTGGCTCTAGACCCCTTCCGTGATGAACCCGCCCACTTTTGGGTATCCCAGTATGGAGAAGTGACTATATCCGGTTTCCCGAGGGATTTCTCAACCACCTGATACCTCTCTACCAGGCCGATGATGTCATCTGCGAGCGAGGGGGTTTTGTCGCTGGCATACGCCCAGTAATGGACTCGTTGGGCTCTCACCGCCATATTCACTGCCAAGTGTGCTAAGATCTCTGTCTTTAGCTTGGCATATTCCTTGGCATCCTGCAGAGCCAAGTCGTAATTTGCTTTTTGGGGTTCACCCGACAAATATGGCGCCAGAACCTCTGCCCACTGTTCGGGTGGAAGTCTCTCCCAATTAGCCACCCTCTCAAAGACTGTCAGAAAGGCTTCTACATCAACCCCGGGGGTCATCTTCTGCATGGCCTGTCTTACCACCTTCCTGACGTGGGAGTCATCAGTCGGCCCTGGGGGTGGGGCGGTTGTTCTGCCCTGGACGGTGTCTGCCAGAAGCTGTATCTGCTGTTGCTGCTCCTGCTGGTACTTTTGTTGCTCCTACTGGTGCTGCTGCAACATTTTCTGCAACTGGATCTGTTGAAGCAACAGTTTGGTTTTCTCCTAGTGCTGCTGCTGCATGCTCTGCTGGCTTTGCTGCATGCTCTGCTGGCTTTGCAAGAGCTGCTGTTGCATCTGTTGTTGGCTCTGCACCAGGTGCTTAATGAGCTCCTTCATGCTGCCGGACTTCTCTGGCTGGCTGGCGGCCCTCATCCAGTACATCCACCGGTCTCTGTGGCAGGTACATGTGTTCCTGGAATCTTGCCAGCACTCTCACACCAACTGTGGCAGGACGACTCACTCGGCTACTTTCAGAAGTAGACTTAGGAACCCAGGTTTTCTTTACAGGCTTTATTAACAGCATAAAGCTCTTCACTCCAGCAAAATAAACACAGCCTTACTTGGCAAAACAACAAAACAAAAGATAAACTGCAGCAAAGTCCATATATGTGTGTGCGGTTTGCCCACACAGGTTATGTCCAGCCTTCAGCTCCCTCCTGAGCAATGGCTGTCCAGTTTGGAAACCTTGCCCCTCCAAACACAACACAGAGAAAAAAAACAGGGTTGAACATTTAAATGTTGCTTAACCACACCCTAAGGTGGAGGCATGGGGAATGATGTCCCTCCCATCTCTAGGTTATTCCCATAAAACCACGCCATTTAAGTGAGTTAACCTTCCAGCATGTAACATGCTGGCAGAAAGTTTACTGTTTTCAGTTCACACAGGCTAGCAACCTGTGTGACACATACCTACCCTCATAAATCATACCAATGACTCTGTCACAATGTATTTATATAATTGTCTTATCCCGTCTGTCTGTCTTTCTGTCTGTCTTTCTGTCTGTCTTTCTGTCTGTCTGTCTGTCTGTCTGTCTTTCTGTCTGTCTGTCTGTCTGTCTGTCCTGGAAATCCCGGGTCGCTGACTGGTCCGGCCGCAGCCAATAAGCGATGCGGCATTTCAGAAAAGCATGGCGGCCATTAGCGGCTCATGTGTGGCACGGAGGTCAGCGGCGATGCAGCCGGGAGATGCAGCCTGCTGCTCGCAGCATAAGTCCTCCGACCGCAGGCGCCACTGACCTACATGCGGCTATCGTCAGAAGATCAGCGGCTACGGCCGCTTATCTCCCGAGGACAAGTGTGATGCCCCTCCCCTCCCCTCCTCTCCCCTCCCCTCCCCTCCTTTCCCCTCCTTTCCCCTCCTCTCCCCTCCCCTCCTCTCCTCTCCCCTCTCCTCCCGTCCCTCCCCGTCCCTCCCCCCGCTCGACCAGGACCCCGGCACCTGGCGTCATATTTACCACTCCCCTCCCCTCCTCTCCCCTCCCCTCTCCTCTCCTCCCATCCCTCCCCCGCTCGATCAGGACCCCGGCGTCATACTTACCCCTCCCCGTGCCTACGCAGCAGCTCCTGTCTCTTCCGCGGCAGCTCTGTGACGTCTCAGGTCAGAGGGCGCGGTGACGTCTTTACACCGTGCTCTCTCCTGAGCGGTCACAGCACACATCGTGAAGATGCTGGCTACGCTGGAGTCCAGAGAAGCAGTGAGGTGAGTATTGTTTTTTTTTTTTTGTATGGGGCCATAGGGGACCTGCATGGGGCACTATGGGGGGATGGGACATCCTGCATGGGGTATTATATAGGGGGGATGTGACAGCCTGCATGGGGCATTATATGGGGGGAGAGGTGACATCCTTTGATCAGTACAAAGTTGTATGTGCTGACAACAAAATCACACAAAAATCATCAATGGAAATCAAATTTATTAACCAAAGGAGACCTGGATTTGGAGTCACCCCCAAAATTAAAGTGGAAAAACACACTACAGGCTGATCCAACTTTGATGTAATGTCCTTAAAACAAGTCAAAATGAGGCTCAGCATTGTGGGTGGACTCCACGTGCCTGTATGACCTCCCTACAATACCTGGGCCTTCTCCTGATGAAGTTGCGGATGCTCTCCTGTGGGATCTCCTCCCAGACCTGGACTAAAGCATCCGCCAACTCCAGGACAGTCTGTGGATGGAGTGAGACATGATGTCCCAGATGTGCTCAATCGGATTCAGGTCTGGGAAACGGGTGGGCCAGTCCATAGCTTCAATGCCTTCATCTTGCAGGAACTGCTGACTCAGTCCAGCCACATGAGGTCTGACATTGTCCTGCATTAGGAGGAACCCAGGGCCAACCGCACCAGCATATGGTCTCACAAGGGGTCTGAGGATCTCATCTCGGTACCTAATGGCAGTCAGGCTACCTCTGGCAAGCACATGGAGGGCTGTGCGGCCTTCCAAAGAAGTGCCACCCTACACCATTACTGACCCACTGCCAAACCAGTCGTGCTGAAGGATGTTGCAGGCAGCAGATCGCTCTCCACGGCGTCTCCAGACTCTGTCACGTCTGTCACATGTGATCAGTGTGAACCTGCTTTCATCTGTGAAGCACACAGGACGCCAGTGGTGACTTTGCCTGTCCTGGTGTTCTGTGGCAAATGCCAAGTGTCCTGCACAATGTTGGGTTGTGAGCACAACCCCCATCTGTGGACGTCTGGCCCTCATACCACCCTCATGGACTCGGTTTCTAACCGTTTATGCTGACACATGCACATTTGTGGCCTGCTGGAGGTCATTTTTCAGTGCTCTGGCAGTGCTCCTCCTGTTCCTCCTTGCACAAAGGTGGAGATAGCGGTCCTGCTGCTGGGTTGTTGCCCTCCTACGGCCTGCTCCATGTCTCCTGGTGTGCTGGCCTGTCTCCTGGTAGTGCCTCCAGACTCTGGACACTACGCTGACAGACACAGCAAACCTTCTTGCCACAGCTTGATGTGCCATCCTGGATGAGCTGCACTATCTGAGCAACTTCTGTGGGTTGTAGAGTCTGTCTTATGCTACCACGAGTGTGAAAGCACAACCAACATTCAAAAGTGACCAAAACATCAGCCAGAAAGCATTAGTACTGAGATGTGGTCTGTGGTCCCCACCAGCAGAACAACTCCTTTATTGAGTGTGTCTTGATAATTGCCAATAATTTCCGTCTATTGTCTATTCCATTTGCACAACAGCATGTGAAATAGATTGTCAATCAATGTTGCTTCCTAAGTGGACAGTTTGATTTCACAGAAGTTTGATTTACTTGGAGTTATATTCTGTTGTTTAAGTGTTCCCTTTATTTTTTTTGAGCAGTGTATATATATATACATATGTTGTGGAATACCTATAGTAACAGGAATTTCAATGGACCCTCTTGTGCTGTATCATGTACGGAAGTCTGCCACATACCCTGCCTGCCTAACTCCTGCTATCACCACTGAATATATGCAGCTGGATTAGTCAGAACGACTGTTAGTTGAGATGGATATATTATATTTATATATATATATATATATATATATATATATATATATATATATATAAATATATATACTCAGACATATATATATATATAGTGGAATACCTAGACTAACTATAAAGAAGCAAATTTTTCCCTGACTCAGCAGCACCTCTCCCTACCGCCTGTTTCTGGGGTAGACTGTGACGAGCATGGCGGTGCCAGGTCTTATATAGACTTGATGATGCTCTGTGCTCTAAAGAGTGTCAAACATGCAGGAAGGGGACGCGAGTTCCCGCCCGAGAAACCCGGAAATACCTGCCGAGTTACGAGCTTGTCGAGCACAGTGATGCTCGGGCAAGTACCGAGCAGTGGCGAGTATGTTCTCTCATCACTACTGAACATAGATTTAAGTAGCCCAACATTTTGGATTTTAAAAACATTTTTCAAGCTGTTGTTATAAAGTATTTTAATTTACTGAGATAATTACTTTTGTGTTTTCATTGGCTATAAGCCTTAATCATTAGTGATGAGCGAGTATGTTCTGTTAACACTTTCAGTGAGCATGGACGGGTGCTTGCTGAGTATCTTCAGCATGCTCAGGTGTTATGTTTATGCAATCTGTGTGCATGATTTGCTACTGTTCGACAGCTTTAATACATGTGAGGAATGCCTAAGAAACAAACATTCCTCCCATGTATTTAAGCTATCAAACAGTCGCAAATCATGCACACAGATTGACTAAAACATAACACCCGAGCACGTTGAAGATACTCAGAAAACACCCAAGCATGCTCGTAAATCTTGAGTAACGAGCATGCTCACTTATCACTAATAATCATCAACAGAAACAAACACTTGAAATAGATTACTATGTTTGTAATGAATTTATATAATATATGAGTTTAACTTTTTGTAATGAAGAACTGAAATAAATTAACTTTTTGATGATATTCTAATTTAGTGAGAAGCACTTGTAACTGTATCTGATAAGCTTCATAAATGTTCTTCTTGGGATACCTAAAAATCTTCTTTCTCTGTATGATTTGGAGATTGAATGCGGATGTGAGAGACTGATGTTTAATGTTTAATATAGCACTCACAGACTAAGCAGTAATGCACACATCATTTATTAATCTAAATCAATATAATCCTCAATAAAACTCACGCAATGTTAAGAAATCAGGTTTGCATAGAGTTATCACCAACCGCCAACTCCCAAGTTATACTGTAACTACTTCGATTTTAGCATTTCAAAGTTTGGAAAGTGCTAAAAGCGAGGTGATAGCTTTGATTTTGTCCAGGATGTGACAGGGAGTGAGGTTATCACCACGGGCTTCTCTTGTCTTTTCTATTATACATAAATGACAGGTTCTGCAATTCCCAAGAGAGGGTCTTACAGTGCTACAGTGACAATGCGGTTGTCTGCCACTATGTCACTATTCATTTAAAACTAAAACTGAACTGATTCTGGAAAGAAAAAATTTCCGTTTTGAGACAACAAACTAATGAAATATGTTTCAAAGATAAATAATTGATCATATATCCATTCGCTAAAAGGAACATTCCAATGTAAATTACCAACTATTCATTGGATAGTCAGAATGTGTCCATTGTATTCCTAGGTTTTCTCTTAGCTGCAAGACAATGGCTCGGAAGTGTTGAATGGAGCAGCAGGGTACACATGCATCCTGCCACTTTAGTTAAGTCTATAGAATTGGTGGCAACAGCTGAGAACTGGGCTTGGCTGTCATTGTATCTTCAGGGCATTCACAATTCGATTCCTCCTGATTTTGATCTTGCACTCAGAGGAGAGCCATTGGAAAATGAGGGGACTCCCTTATTCTTATGTACAATGGGTAAGACCCAAACATATCGAACAGCTATCACCTTTCCCATGTATAGGTGATTACTTTCTTAAGGAAGCACTTCTACAGTATTAAGTTTTTTATTCATTAAATATGTATATACTGTATGTGCATTTAGTATAGTGTGAGTCTATTAATATACTCACCTACCACTGCTCTCTCCGAGATCCAGTGCTCTTCTGCTCCTTTTCTCAGTTACGTCACCACTCGGCATACTGCCCGGGTCACACTGTGCTCTGCATGACACAGAAGTGATTTTTACAATGTAAGCATATGGAGTGTCCGAACGAGGCTCCATAGATTTACACCATAAAAAAAACTTCTGGCTCACGCATCGAGCATATAGTGAGCTGGCTAGTCGCAATTGTGGTGACGTCACTGAGAAATAGAGCAGAACAACACTGTACACAAGAGAGAGCAGCAATAGATGAGTATATAAAAGGGGTTGTCCAGGACTTTAACATTGATATCCTATCCTTAGGATACGTCATTAATGTCTGATGGGTGGGAGTGCAAGTTTTTTATTCATTAAATGTGTATATACTGTATGTGCATGTATTATAGTGTGAGTGTATTAATATATTCACCTACTGCTGCTCTCTCCAAGATCCAGTGCTGTTCTGTTCCTCTTCTCGGTTACGTCACCACTCGGCATACTGTCTGGGTCACGCTGCGCTCTGCGTGACCCTGAAGTGAATTTTACAATGTAAGCATATGGAGTGTCAGAACGAGGCTCCATAGATTTAGACCATATAAAAGACTTCCGGCTCACGCATCGAGCATATAGTGAGACGGGTAGTCGCAATTGTGGTGAAGACTAGAGATGAGCGTTGTTCGACTCGAACTGTTGCCCAATCTCAAATTCGAGCTGTTTTGGGCGGTGTTTGAGCCGTTCGGCGAACACGAACGATTTGAGAAAAATTCGGCTGTTCGAGGTTATGTTCGATAACTGTTCGTGCACCAAAATCATAATTGGATTTTTTCTCAGTAATGATGAAAATTAATGTTAATACGCAGTTTGAGTGTACAGCGGGGTGGGGGGAGGGGCAGGGGATGGATCTCTGCAGGAATAATGAAGATCTCCATTTTTTTTTCTCTTTCCCGCATTTACAGTGGGGAGGTGCAATCTGTCAGCCTATCAGCAGCGCACACACGGAGCGAAGTGCTTTTTTTCACACAAGCAAGGGCATGTGTCATTGGCAGTGTATGTCACATGTCCTTGCCCTATAAGACCAAGCCATTTTCCCCGTCGCCACCATTTTCTCACTGCTGCAGCTGCGTGTTAGACGGCACCGCTGTTGCTGTGTGCGCTATACCTTGTTAATTTCAAGCCAATTTTCGCACAAATCTACAGATAGCTTGGGAGTAGGGAATAGTTGTGATTGCAGTCCTTTTAAGGACTAGGTTACAGCATTTCCTACGACTTTTATCAGGCAGGTCTGTGCTCTTAAATAGTTAGATTGTGGGAGTAAAGACTAATTGTAATTGCAGTCCTTTTCAGGACTAGGTTACATCAGTTCCTATCAGTTTTTGCCAGGCAGGTCTGTGCCAGTGCTGTGCAAGTTTTTTTCACAACATTTGGCTGAATCTAGCAAAGCTAATCCTTTTTGGCCTATTGCATAGTGTGTTAGTCAGTGGAGTAGCCTATCTGTGTTGCAAGATATACCACCTGTGTATAGAATACCAATTTTTTTACTGCACCTAGTGAGGTAAAATCTTTTGGGCATAGCATCATTCTATTAGTCCATCTATACTGACCTCCATCAGGTTGCAAATTGAATATAATTTTTTTCTGCATCTAGCTCAAAAAAAATATTTGGGCTTCTAGCAGTGTGTGGGACTTGTTCTATTAGTCCATCTATACTGACCTCCATCAGGTTGCAAACTGAATATAATTTTTTTCTGCATCTAGCTCTGAAAAAATATTTGGCCTTCTAGCAGTGTGTGGGACTTGTTCTATTAGTCCATCTATACTGACCTCCATCACGCTGCAAATTCAAAATAATTTTTTGTCTGCATCTAGCTCTGAAAAAATATTTGGCCTTCTAGCAGTGTGTGGGACTTTCTCTATTAGTCCATCTATACTGACCTCCATCAGGTTGCAAATTAAAAATAATTTTTATCTGCATCCACCTCTGAAAAAATATTTGGGCTTCTAGCTGTGTGTGGGACTTGTTCTATTAGTCCATCTATACTGACCTCCATCAGGTTGCAAACTGAATATAATTTTTTTCTGCATCTAGCTCTGAAAAAATATTTGGCCTTCTAGCAGTGTGTGGGACTTTCTCTATTAGTCCATCTATACTGACCTCCATCAGGTTGCAAATTAAAAATAATTTTTATCTGCATCTAGCTCTGAAAAAATATTTGGCCTTCTAGCAGTGTGTGGGACTTTCTCTATTAGTCCATCTATACTGACCTCCATCAGGTTGCAAACTGAATATATTTTTTTTCTGCATCTACCTCTGAAAAAATATTGGGCTTCTAGCTGTGTGTGGGACTTGTTCTATTAATCCATCTATACAGACCTCCATCAGGCTGCAAATTGAATATAATTTTTTTCTGCATCTACCTCTGAAAAAATATTTGGGCTTCTAGCTGTGTGTGGGACTTGTTCTATTAATCCATCTATACAGACCTCCTTCAGGTTGCAAACTGAATATAATTTTTTTCTGCATCTACCTCTGAAAAAATATTTGGGCTTCTAGCTGTGTGTGGGACTTGTTCTATTAGTCCATCTATACTGACCTCCATCAGGTTGCAAACTGAATATAATTTTTTTCTGCATCTAGCTCTGAAAAAATATTTGGCCTTCTAGCAGTGTGTGGGACTTTCTCTATTAGTCCATCTATACTGACCTCCATCAGGTTGCAAATTAAAAATATTTTTTATCTGCATCTAGCTCTGAAAAAATATTTGGCCTTCTAGCTGTGTGTGGGACTTGTTCTATTTGTCCATCTATACTGACCTCCATCAGGTTGCAAACTGAATATAATTTTTTTCTGCATCTAGCTCTGAAAAAATATTTGGCCTTCTAGCAGTGTGTGGGACTTTGTCTATTAGTCCATCTATACTGACCTCCATCAGGTTGCAAATTAAAAATATTTTTTATCTGCATCTAGCTCTGAAAAAATATTTGGCCTTTTAGCTGTGTGTGGGACTTGTTCTATTAGTCCATCTATACTGACCTCCATCAGGTTGCAAACTGAATATAATTTTTTTCTGCATCTAGCTCTGAAAAAATATTTGGCCTTCTAGCAGTGTGTGGGACTTTCTCTATTAGTCCATCTATACTGACCTCCATCAGGTTGCAAATTAAAAATAATTTTTTGTCTGCATCTAGCTCTGAAAAAATATTTGGCCTTCTAGCAGTGTGTGGGACTTTCTCTATTAGTCCATCTATACTGACCTCCATCAGGTTGTAAACTGAATATATTATTTTTCTGCATCTACCTCTGAAAAAATATTTGGGCTTCTAGCTGTGTGTGGGACTTGTTCTAGTAGTCCATCTATACTGACCTCCATCAGGTTGCAAATTGAATATAATTTTTTTATGCATCTAACCCAGCCAATAGTTTTGGCCTAATACCACAGTTTGGCCACTCAGCTCTGCTCGGTTCCCATCCATTGTTTTTTTGTGCAAACAACTCCAGAGTTGTGAATTAGTTAACCACCAAAATGAGTGGAAAAAGGCCTGCTGCTGGTGGAAAGGGGAATAGGCGTGTTGGGAAGGGGAAAAAAGGTTGTGTCCGTGGGGTAGGTGTTAAAGCATCAGTAACATCTGCAGAAGAAAGACCATCTTCCAGCCAAATTAAAATGTCTACTTCTTTAAGCGGACAATGTGATAAGATCCCTTTCTTACGGCCACGCCAATCGCTCCAAATTCCAGATGAGGCACAAAAACAGCAGGTGCTTCAACGGATATCAAGTGCTCCTTTAAGTGGGCTCTCCTCCACATCAACTTCAACATTACAAATACTCCAGTCCTCAAAGGTGTCACCCCAATCGCACTTGCTTCCTCACAGCTCCCAAATCTCCAGCTGCCCGTCTGAGTATGAGGTAGAACAGATGGTTGAGTCTGCAGAGCTGTTTACTCAAACTATAGCCTGGGAATCAGAGGTCGACTCCAGCACTTCTGTGAATCCAGACGAGGAAATGATCTGCACTGATGCCCAGAATCTTTATGAGTCAGATCCAGGACCAGACGCAGAAGGTTCTGACCATAATGTAGACCCTCATTCCCAAACTGTAACTCCTGTTGGTGGAGACAATGAGGAAGACGATGATGAGACTCAAATACCTGATTGGAGCGACAACTTTAGTTTTTTGTCAGGGCAGGAACAGGTTGGCTCTGAGGACGACGGGTGTGATAACGCACAGGGTGATGATGATGAGGTTGGAGATCCCACTTACTGTCAACCCACAGTCAGTCAAGAGATGAGGTCAGCAGAGGAGGTGGAGGAAGATGCTAGTGACGACGAGGTCAGGTTGCGCCTTCCTGGACAGAGACGTAGTACTGGAAGCACGTCAACAACTGCATCCTCAAACACAACTCTGCCTCTCACCACAAGTCGTGGTGGCTCTTCAGGTCGCATGGGTGCTATGCCTTGCATAGCCTGGGCATTTTTTCAGAACGATAAAGATGACCCAACTCGTGTTATCTGTAACATTTGTCAGCAAAAGCTAAGTAGAGCCCAAAAAATACATAGTTTGAGAACTTCATGCATGAACCGGCAGATGGACATGAAGCATAAGTTGCAGTGGGAAGCTCAGTGTGCTACAATGCGGCCTAGCCGGCCGGGCCAACCACCGTCTGCCATATCTTGTGCATCCGCGGCCTCTTCATCCTCTGTGACTGGGGGGACAGCAGTCACACCTGTTTTGGGGCGCAGACCTGCCACCTCTTTACCCGCAACAGCCAGCGTGATTGGCAGGTCATCATTTTCTTTGGAGGTGGTAACACCAGCTGGTGTTGAGCGCTGTCCGACATCGATAGCACCACCTTTGGATCAAGGCAACCTAACATGTCCGCCTGCATCTTCCTCACAGACCGTCAGTTTGCCGGGGACACCCTTATCAACCCCGTCTAAGCACAATAGCCAGCCCTCGGTCCCTCAGATGTGGACAAGTAAAAGACAATTTCCTCCTAGCCATGAGAAAGCTAAGAGGTTGAATTTCTCCATCTGCAAGCTCTTGGCTACAGAAATGCTGCCTTTCCACCTGTTGGACACAGAGGATTTTCGAGACCTTATGTCCGTCGCAGTGCCCCAGTACCAGATGCCCAGTCGGCACTACTTCTCAAAGAAAGGTGTGCCTGCGCTCCACCAGCATGTCGCAAACAACATCACCGCTTCTTTGAGAAACTCTGTGTGTGACAGGGTGCATTTCACCACAGACACTTGGACGAGTAGGCATGGACAGTGGCGTTACATGTCGCTGACTGGGCACTGGGTAACTATGGTGACAGCAGGACAAGGGGCTGCTGTCCAAGTCTTGCCGTCCCCACGAGTTGTGCGTCAATCCTCTTTATGTCAAAGTTCCTCCACTGCTTCTGCCTCCTCAACCTCCTCTCAGTCTTCCACCTGCACCCAAAGCCTGTCTGGTCATGCCACAAGCTTTCTAACTGCGCAGAAGGGATCCTGCACACCTCCTTACTATGCTGGCAGTAGGGCTCAACGTCATCAGGCGGTTTTACTTTGAAATGTCTGGGAAATGTGAGTCACACAGCTGAGGAGTTGTGGTCAGCTCTGGAGAACCAATTTCATGAATGGTTGTCTCCACTGTACCTGAAACCAGGGAAGGCCGTGTGCGACAATGCTGCAAATCTGGGTGCGGCCCTTCGCCGGGGCAATGTCACACACGTGCCTTGTATGGCTCACGTGTTGAACCTGGTTGTCCAGCAATTTTAAGCCCACTATCCCAGACTAGATGGCCTTCTGCAGAGGGCACGGTCGCTGTGTGCTCACTTCCGCCGTTCGCATCCCGCAGCTCAGCGACTTACATCTCTACAGAAGTCGTTGGGCCTGCCACTTCACCAGCTAAAATGCGATGTGCCTACCCGGTGGAATTCAACTCTGCACATGTTGCAGTGACTGTGGCAGCACCGACAAGCCCTGGTGCAATACGTTCTGACATATAGCCTGGGTCAACGAGATCCAGAGGTGGGGCAAATCACGCTGGAGGAGTGGTCTCCGATCAGGGACCTATGCACCCTTCTGCACAGTTTTGAAATGGCAACGAAGATGTTTAGTGCTGACGATGCCATTATCAGCATGACTATTCCGGTGATTTACATGCTGGAGCACATGTTAAACAGAATTCGGAGTCAGGTGGTGGCACAAGAGGAGGTGGAGGAAGTAGAGGAGGAGGAGTTGTATGCGGAAGGGCTAACATCTGCAAGGTCCAGACGGTCGGCAGCACCAAGGCGGCAGGCATGTGAGGGTGGGGGAGATGGTTTTACCAGGGCACATGGTAGCAGCCAAACTAGTGAGGAAGGTGCAGGAGTCCAGGAAGAAGTGGAGGACGAACTGATGGAAGACTCATCAGATGAGGGAGACCTTGATCACATTTCTGTTGTGCGAGGTTGGGGGGAGAGGACAGAGGAAGGAAGCATGATTGTTACCTCGCCACCAACACAACAGGGACTTGGTGCTCCTGGATGCGCAACACACATGAGTGCCTTCTTGCTGCACTACCTGCAACATGACCCTCGAATTGTGAGAATTAGAAATAATCCTGACTACTGGGTTGCCACACTGTTAGATCCCCGGTACAAAAGTAAATTTGCAGAAATTATTCCTGCCATAGAAAGGGATGCACGCATGCAGGAGTATCAGCAGAGACTGTTGCAGAATCTTACATGTGCTTTTCCACAAAACACCAGTGGTGCACGTAGTGAATCTCACAGTTCCAACTTGCCAACCGTCGGACCGTCAAGTGTTCAGCACTCAAACCGTAACAGAACCACAGTATCTGCTGGTAACATCAATTTTGCGGAATCATTTCACCACTTTTTTAGCCCATCCTTTGCAAGGCCACAGGAGACAAGAAGTCTGACACATAGTCAATGCCTAGAGACGATGGTACAGGAGTACCTCCAAGTAAACATTGAAGCCATGACTGTGTCACTGGACCCTTGCTCTTTTTGGGCTTCCAATCTGGATAAATGGCCGGAACTAGCCACTTACTCCTTGGAGATCTTGTCATGCCCCGCAGCCAGCATTCTGTCTGAACGTGTGTTCAGCGCTGCTGGTGGTGTGCTGACAGATAAGCACACGCGGCTCTCCACTGATAATGTAGACAGACTCACGTTCATAAAGATGAACAAATCATGGATCCGAAACGACTTTTCTACCCCTGTGTCATCCTGGGGAGAGTAAAAGCTTGATGATTGGTTAAAATCACCCTACCAACCGTTTTAAACTTTCAAATTACTAATCATGTTTATCTGTATCTTGGCTGGAAAATAATTTGGGCTTTGTAGCAGTGTGCAGCACTGATTCTATTAGGCCATCTATAATAAGCTCCACCAGATTTAAAATTACTAATCATGTTTATCTGTATCTTGACTGGAAAATAATTTGGGCTTTGTAGCAGTGTGCAGCACTGATCCTATTAGGCCATCTATACTAAGCTCCACCAGATTTAAAATTAATAATAATTTTTAGCTGCATCTAGCCCGGAAAATAATTTTGGGGCTCCGAGATGCGCAAGACACATAAGTGCCTTCTTGCTGCACTACCTGCAACATGACCCTCATATTGTCAGAATTCGAAGTAATCATGACTAGAGATGAGCGTTGTTCTACTCGAACTGTTCGCCAATCTCAAATTCGAGCTGTTTTGGGCGGTGTTCGAGCCGGTCGGCGAACACGAACAATTTGAGAAAAATTCGGCTGTTCGAGGTTATGTTCGATAACTGTTCATGCACCAAAATCATAACTGGATTTTTTCTCAGTAATGATGAAAATTAATGTTAATACGCAGTTTGAGTGTACAGCGGGGCGGGGGGAGGGGCAGGGGATGGATCTCTGCAGGAACAATGAAGATCTCCATTTTTTTTTCTCTTTCCCGCATTTGCAATGGGGAGGTGCAATCTGTCAGCCTATCAGCAGCGCACACACGGAGCGAAGTGCTTTTTTTCACACAAGCAAGGGCATGTGTGATTGGCAGTGTATGTCACATGTCCTTGCCCTATAAGACCAAGCCATTTTCCCCGTCGCCACCATTTTCTCACTGCTGCAGCTGCGTGTTAGACGGCACCGCTGTTGCTGTGTGCGCTATACCTTGTTAATTTCAAGCCAATTTTCGCACAAATATACAGATAGCTTGGGAGTAGGGAATAGTTGTGATTGCAGTCCTTTTAAGGACTAGGTTACAGCATTTCCTACGACTTTTATCAGGCAGGTCTGTGCTCTTAAATAGATAGATTGTGGGAGTAAAGACTAATTGTAATTGGAGTCCTTTTCAGGACTAGGTTACATCAGTTCCTATCAGTTTTTGCCAGGCAGGTCTGTGCCAGTGCTGTGCAAGTTTTTTTCACAGCATTTGGCTGAATCTAGCAAAGCTAATCCTTTTTGGCCTATTGCAGAGCGTGTTAGTCAGTGGACTAGCCTATCTGTGTTGCAAGATATACCACCTGTGTATAGAATACCAATTTTTTTACTGCACCTAGTGAAGTAAAATCTTTTGGGCATAGCATCATTCTATTAGTCCATCTATACTGACCTCCATCAGGTTGCAAACTGAATATAATTTTTTTCTGCATCTAGCTCTGAAAAAATATTTGGGCTTCTAGCAGTGTGTGGGACTTGGTCTATTAGTCCATCTATACTGACCTCCATCAGGTTGCAAATTAAAAATAATTTTTTTCTTCATTTAGCTCTGAAAAAATATTTGGGCTTCTAGCAGTGTGTGGGACTTGTTCTATTAGTCCTTCTATACTGACCTCCAGCAGGTTGCAAATTGAATATAATTTTTTTCTGCATCTAGCTCTGAAAAAATATTTGGGCTTCTAGCGGTGTGTGGGACTTGGTCTATTAATCCATCTATACTGACCTCCATCAGGTTGCAAATTAAAAATAATTTTTTTTTGCATCTAGCTCTGAAAAAATATTTGGGCTTCTAGCAGTGTGTGGGACTTGGTCTATTAGTCCATCTATACTGACCTCCATCAGGTTGCAAATTAAAAATAATTTTTTTCTTCATTTATCTCTGAAAAAATATTTGGGCTTCTAGCAGCGTGTGGGACTTGTTCTATTAGTCCATCTATACTGACCTCCATCAGGTTGCAAATTAAAAATAATTTTTTTCTGCATCTACCTCTGAAAAAATATTTGGGCTTCTAGCAGTGTGTGGGACTTGGTCTATTAGTCCATCTATACTGACCTCCATCAGGTTGCAAATTAAAAATAATTTTTTTCTTCATTTATCTCTGAAAAAATATTTGGGCTTCTAGCAGCGTGTGGGACTTGTTCTATTAGTCCATCTATACTGACCTCCATCAGGTTGCAAATTAAAAATAATTTTTTTCTGCATCTAGCTGTGAAAAAATATTTGGGCTTCTAGCAGTGTGTGGGACTTCGTCTATTAGTCCATCTATACTGACCTCCATCAGGTTGCAAATTAAAAATAATTTTTTTCTGCATCTAGGTCTGAAAAAATATTTGGGCTTCTAGCAGTGTGTGGGACTTGGTCTATTAGTCCATCTATACTGACCTCCATCAGGTTGCAAATTAAAAATAATTTTTTTCTTCATTTAGCTCTGAAAAAATATTTGGGCTTCTAGCAGTGTGTGGGACTTGTTCTATTAGTCCTTCTATACTGACCTCCAGCAGGTTGCAAATTGAATATAATTTTTTTCTGCATCTAGCTCTGAAAAAATATTTGGGCTTCTAGCGGTGTGTGGGACTTGGTCTATTAGTCCATCTATACTGACCTCCATCAGGTTGCAAATTAAAAATAATTTTTTTCTGCATCTAGCTCTGAAAAAATATTTGGGCTTCTAGCGGTGTGTGGGACTTGGTCTATTAGTCCATCTATACTGACCTCCATCAGGTTGCAAATTAAAAATAATTTTTTTCTGCATCTAGCTCTGAAAAAATATTTGGGCTTCTAGCAGTGTGTGGGACTTGGTCTATTAGTCCATCTATACTAACCTCCATCAGGTTGCAAATTGAATAAAAAAATTTTCTGCATCTAGCTCTGAAAAAATATTTGGGCTTCTAGCGGTGTGTGGGACTTGGTCTATTAGTCCATCTATACTGACCTCCATCAGGTTGCAAATTAAAAATAATTTTTTTCTGCATCTAACCCAGCCAATAGTTTTGGCCTAATACCACAGTTTGGCCACTCAGCTCTGCTCGGTTACCATCCATTGTTTTTTTGTGCAAACAACTCCAGAGTTGTGAATTAGTTAACCACCAAAATGCGTGGAAAAAGGCCTGCTGCTGGTGGAAAGGGGAATAGGCGTGTTGGGAAGGGGAAAAAAGGTTGTGTCCGTGGGGTAGGTGCAGAAGAAAGACCATCTTCCAGCCAAACTAAAATGTCTACTTCTTTTAGCGGACAATGTGATAAGATCCCTTTCTTACGGCCACGCCAATCGCTACAAATTCCAGATGAGGCACAAAAACAGCAGGTGCTTCAACGGATATCAAGTGCTCCTTTAAGTGGGCTCTCCTCCACATCAACTTCAACATCACAAATACTCCAGTCCTCAAAGGTGTCACCCAAATCGCACTTGCTTCCTCACAGCTCCCAAATCTCCAGCTGCCCGTCTGAGTATGAGGTAGAACAGATGGTTGAGTCTGCAGAGCTGTTTACTCATACTATAGCCTGGGAATCAGAGGTCGACTCCAGCGCTTCTGTGAATCCAGACGAGGAAATGATCTGCACTGATGCCCAGAATCTTTATGAGTCGGATCCAGGACCAGACGCAGAAGGTTCTGACCATAATGTAGACCCTCATTCCCAAACTGTAACTCCTGTTGGTGGAGACAATGAGGAAGACGATGATAAGACTCAAATACCTGATTGGAGCGACAACTTTAGTTTTTTGTCAGGGCAGGAACAGGTTGGCTCTGAAGACGACGGGTGTGATAACGCGCAGGGTGATGATGATGAGGTCGGAGATCCCACTTACTGTCAACCCACAGTCAGCCAAGAGATGAGGTCAGCAGAGGAGGTGGAGGAAGATGCTAGTGACGACGAGGTCAGGTTGCGCCTTCCTGGACAGAGACGTAGTACTGGAAGCACGTCAACAACTGCATCCTCAAACACAACTCTGCCTCTCACCACAAGTCGTGGTGGCTCTTCAGGTCGCATGGGTGCTAAGCCTTGCATAGCCTGGGCATTTTTTCAGATCGATAAAGATGACCCAACTCGTGTTATCTGTAACATTTGTCAGCAAAAGCTAAGTAGAGGCCAAAAAATACATAGTTTGAGTACTTCATGCATGAACCGGCACATGGACATGAAGCATAAGTTGCAGTGGGAAGCTCAGTGTGCTACAATGCGGTCTAGCCTGCCGGGCCAACCACCGTCTGCCATATCTTGTGCATCCGCGGCCTCTTCATCCTCTGTGACTGGGGGGACAGCAGTCACACCTGTTTTGGGGCGCAGACCTGCCACCTCTTTACCCGCAACAGCCAGCGTGATTGGCAGGTCATCATTTTCTTTGGAGGTGGTAACACCAGCTGGTGTTGAGCGCTGTCCGACATCGATAGCACCACCTTTGGATCAAGGCAACCTAACATGTCCGCCTGCATCTTCCTCACAGACCGGCAGTTTGCCGGGGACACCCTTATCAACCCCGTCTAAGCACAATAGCCAGCCCTCGGTCCCTCAGATGTGGACAAGTAAAAGACCATTTCCTCCTAGCCATGAGAAAGCTAAGAGGTTGAATTTCACCATCTGCAAGCTCTTGGCTACAGAAATGCTGCCTTTCCGTCTGGTGGACACAGAGGATTTTCGAGACCTTATGTCCGTCGCAGTGCCCCAGTACCAGATGCCCAGTCGGCACTACTTCTCAAAGAAAGGTGTGCCTGCGCTCCACCAGCATGTCGCACACAACATCACCGCTTCTTTGAGAAACTCTGCGTGTGACAGGGTGCATTTCACCACAGACACTTGGACGAGTAGGCATGGACAGGGGCGTTACATGTCGCTGACTGGGCACGGGGTAACTATGGTGACAGCAGGACAAGGGGCTGCTGTCCAAGTCTTGCCGTCCCCACGAGTTGTGCGTCAATCCTCTTTATGTCATTTTTCCTCCACTGCTTCTGCCTCCTCAACCACCTCTCGGTCTTCCACCTGCACCCAAAGCCTGTCTGGTCATGCCACAAGCTTTCTAACTGCGCAGAAGGGATCCTGCACACCTCCTTACTATGCTGGCAGTAGGGCTCAACGTCATCAGGCGGTTTTTACATTGAAATGTCTGGGAAATGTGAGTCACACAGCTGAGGAGTTGTGGTCAGCTCTGGAGAACCAATTTCATGAATGGTTGTCTCCACTGGACCTGAAACCAGGGAAGGCCGTGTGCGACAATGCTGCAAACCTGGGTGCCGCCCTTCGCCGGGGCAATGTCACACACGTGCCTTGTATGGCTCACGTGTTGAAGCTGGTTGTCCAGCAATTTTTAGCCCACTATCCCAGACTAGATGGCCTTCTGCAGAGGGCACGGTCGCTGTGTGCTCACTTCCGCCGTTCGCATCCCGCAGCTCAGCGACTTACATCTCTACAGAAGTCGTTGGGCCTGCCACTTCACCGGCTAAAATGCGATGTGCCTACCCGGTGGAATTCAACTCTGCACATGTTGCAGTGACTGTGGCAGCACCGACAAGCCCTGGTGCAATACGTTCTGACGTATAGCCTGGGCCAACGAGATTCAGAGGTGGGGCAAATCACGCTGGAGGAGTGGTCTCAGATCAGGGACCTATGCACCCTTCTGCACAGTTTTGAAATGGCGACGAAGATGTTTAGTGCTGACGATGCCATTATCAGCATGACTATTCCGGTGATTTACATGCTGGAGCACATGTTAAACAGAATTCGGAGTCAGGTGGTGGCACAAGAGGAGGTGGAGGAAGTAGAGGAGGAGGAGTTGTATGCGGAAGGGCTAACATCTGCAAGGTCCAGACGGTCGGCAGCACCAGGGCGGCAGGCATGTGAGGGTGGGGGAGATGATTTTACCAGGGCGCATGGTAGCAGCCAAACTAGTGAGGAAGGTGCAGGAGCCCAGGAAGAAGTGGAGGACGAACTGATGGAAGACTCATCAGATGAGGGAGACCTTGATCACATTTCTGTTGTGCGAGGTTGGGGGGAGAGGACAGAGGAAGGAAGCATGATTGTTACCTCGCCACCAACACAACAGGGACTTGGTGCTCCTGGATGCGCAACACACATGAGTGCCTTCTTGCTGCACTACCTGCAACATGACCCTCGAATTGTGAGAATTAGAAATAATCCTGACTACTGGGTTGCCACACTGTTAGATCCCCGGTACAAAAGTAAATTTGCAGAAATTATTCCTGCCATAGAAAGGGATGCACGCATGCAGGAGTATCAGCAGAGACTGTAGCAGAATCTTACATGTTCTTTTCCACAAAATACCAGTGGTGCACGTAGTGAATCTCACAGTTCCAACTTGCCAACCGTGGGACCGTCAAGTGTTCAGCACTCAAACCGTAACAGAACCACAGTATCTGCTGGTAACATCAATTTTGCGGAATCATTTCACCACTTTTTTAGCCCATCCTTTGCAAGGCCACAGGAGACAAGAAGTCTGACACATAGTCAACGCCTAGAGACGATGGTACAGAAGTATCTCCAAGTAAACATTGAAGCCACGACTGTGTCACTGGACCCTTGCTCTTTTTGGGCTTCCAATCTGGATAAATGGCCGGAGCTAGCCACTTACGCCTTGGAGATCTTGTCATGCCCCGCAGCCAGCGTTCTGTCTGAACGTGTGTTCAGCGCTGCTGGTGGTGTGCTGACAGATAAGCGCACGCGGCTCTCCACTGATAATGTAGACAGACTCACGTTCATAAAGATGAACAAATCATGGATCCGAAATGACTTTTCTACCCCTGTGTCATCCTGGGGAGAGTAAAAGCTTGATGATTGGTTAAAATCACCCTACCAACCGTTTTAAGCTTTCAAATTACTAATCATGTTTATCTGTATCTTGACTGGAAAATAATTTGGGCTTTGTAGCAGTGTGCAGCACTGATCCTATTAGGCCATCTATAATAAGCTTCACCAGATTTAAAATTAAAAATAATTTTTAGCTGCATCTAGCCCGGAAAATAATTTTGGGGCTCCGAGATGCGCAAGACACATAAGTGCCTTCTTGCTGCACTACCTGCAGCATGACCCTCATATTGTCAGAATTCGAAGTAATCATGACTACTGGGTTGCCACACTCTTAGATCCCCCAAACTTTTCGATCAACCTTTTCATTTTAATAAAGACCAAAAAAATGGTCATTTTTGAAATTATAAGCATTAGCAGGTTGTTAGAAACTGAAATCAAACAGTTTTCAACTCAAAACTTTATTCTAGGTGATGTTACATTTTCACATAGGACCCCTTGTTCGAAAGGAGCTTCTGAACTCTCTCGTCCATTGAATTTGTCAGGTTTTGGATGGTTTCTGCTTCAATTGTTTTGCATGAGGACAGAATACCCTCCCAGAGCTGTTGCTTAGATGTGAACTGCCTCCCGCCATCATAGACACTCCTTTTAATGATGCTCCAAAGGTTCTGAATGGGGTAGAGGTCAGGGGAGCATGGGGGTCACACCATAAGTTTGTCCCCTTTTATGCCCATATCAGCCAGAGATGCAGATGTTTTATGTGCAGCATGAGATGGTGCATTATCATGCAGAAAAATGATCTTGCTGTGAAATACACGGTTCTTCTTCTTGAACCATGGCAGGAAGTGCTGTTTGAGAAAATCCACATACATTATGGAGTTCATCTTTAGCGCCTTCAGGGATCCTAAAGGGGCCGACAATCTCTCTCCCCATGATTCCAGCCCAAAACATTACTCCACCTCCTCCTTGTTGGCGCTGTAGCCGTTTTTGCGTGGGGTGTCCATCAACCAGCCATCCTCCACTCCATTCATCTGGACCATCGAGCGCTGCACGGCACTCATCCGTGAACAAAACAGTTTTGAAATCAGTCTTCATGTAATGTTTGGCCCACTGGAGCCGTTTCTGCTTGTGTGAAGTGGATAGAGGAGGTCGACAGGATGGCGTATGCACAGCTGCAAACCTCTGAAGGACCCTGCATCTTGTTGTTCGGGGGACGTTGGAGGCACAAGCAGCTTCAAAAACTTGTCTGCTGCTATGACAAGGCTTTTTTGCCGCTGCTCTTTCAACCTGACGTAATTGCCTGTAGGAAAGAGTCCTCAATTTGCCCTTATCAGCACGCACACGTGTGTACTGTGAATCAGCTACATACTTCTTGATTGCCAAGACACTTCATCCTGATCATCGCACAATGTTGATTGTAGTCATGCCTTGACCTAAACACTCCACAATTTGTTGCTTCTCAGCAGCCGACACATCCTTTTTCTTTCCCATTTTGGCAGAAAATGTAGGCTGCTTAATAATGTGAGAGAGCCTTCTTAAGTAGTCTTGCCTTTCATTGGACACACCTGCCAAACTAATTAGCACAGGTGTCTGCAATTGCTTACAGTGATATAAAGAGCCCTGACACACATCACCATCAATGAGTTTAACTGACAAACAAACAAATTCTTCCCTTATCAATCCTAAACACTTTTTGCATAATAATTTGGAACGCGGTGTACATGTGCTTTTCCACAAAACACCAGTGGTTCACGTAGTGAATCTTACAGTTCTAACTTGCCAACCGTGGTCTGTATGGAATTGTTCAATAAAGGGCCCAAAATTAAGATAACATAGATGGGAGAGGTCTCTATGAATAGGAATTCCTAAGTATTTGATACCCTGTGAGGGCCAGGCAAAGGGAAAGTTGAACTGGATGGAATCCTATATGGATTTGGGGAGGGAGACATCGAGGGCCTCAGACTTCGCTGCATTGATTTTAAAATTTTACCATGTAACAAAGTGATCTATTTCAGCCATAACAGCAGGGATGGATATATGTGATTGAGTGATATATACTAGGACATCATCAGCAAATAGAGAGCACTTGTACTCGGTGCCTCCCACCTCAATCCACCTAATATTGGGGTTATGGCGAATTGATGAGAGCAGGTGCTCCGTCACTAGGATGTATAAGAGAGGGGACAGAGGACATCCCTGCCTTGTCCCATTGGTGATTGTGAAAGGTGATGAAAATGTTCTGACGCACCCCCTGGGCCTTGGGACACCCGGAGCCGGACCCTTTTTGGTGGATGCTGGTGGTTGTAGTCTTCGTGGCGGCGATCCGGTTCCGTGGCTCAGGGCGGTCAAACCAGTGGCGGAACTATTTATGTGGTTTTGATGTTTAAATGTCCGACTACGCCACCCGTGGATTGCGGTCAGAGTGAACCGCCGCTACAGGGCAGACCGCTAAGGCTGGTGTTGTGGGTGCAGCAGAGCGTAGCATAACTCCCCACGGGAGGAGTATAGCCTCAGGGCAGTGTATGCGGAGGATGGGGGTGATGGTGCAGGGCAGCAGCAGTAACGACACGGAGTCAGTGATGCAGTTCAGGGCCTTTACTCACAGTTCTTATTATCCAGACCATGTCTGCAGGTAACGGCTGCCCACGTCGTACTGTGCTCACCAGGTGAGGGGCTCAGACAACTCCCAGATAACTTTGGAGCGCTTCACAGGACCCCCTTTGTGTGTCCTTTGTCTGGCCTTTCTTACCAACACTTCTGTCCGGCTGCCTCGGGCCTCCTCTTGGTAAACTTGGCGCCAGTTTCCCTGACCCTATGTGGTGCCTTCCTAGCGGGTGGAGCAAGGGGCTGCGCCACATAAAATGTCAGAGCCTCCGGTTTCTAGCTGAGGGTCGTTTCCTGCCTCCACTAGTTCGGGGACCGGTCTCCCCCTTTGGCCTGACCCCACCACGCAGGTGGATTCGGGCGTGCGGTGGCGACTCGCCCGTCCGCACCCCTGGGATCCCTTCATTCCTCGTTCCTGGAGCCTTCTCCGCTCCTCTTCCTTCCTTCTCCCTCTTGCAGGCCTGGGCCTCTGTTACTAGGCCCGCCTCCGGAGCAGAGCTCATGCAGAGCCCCTGCTCCCTGCCACTTCTGCTCAGACTTCTCTGCACTGAACTAAGATGGTGCCCACCTTTTATACTCCCTTCTCAATGCACCCAGGAACTGCTTCCTCCCTGCTCCTGCACTGCAGGGTTCCCCTTCCTCAGTGTTCCCTCCCCCCACTCCAGCCAGGGACAGGGACTGTCGTGCCCATCTCAGGGGCATATTGGTCGCCCTGCCCCACGGCAATGTGGTGTAATGCATGCAGGTGTCGGGTCCTGATCCACACTCCATCCTTATCTGAGAGTGAGATATCACACCTCTGGGTGAGGTGCAATACGTCTGTAGCAACCGAGCCCTCGGTGCTACAGTTCCATTTATCTTCAGCCTAGGTGACGTATTGTGATACAGGGCCGTGATTTTGGCTATAAAAGGGTCCCCTAGACCCCTACCCCAAGCTTTTTAAGAGAATCATATATGGCGTGCCAGGAGACTCTATGGAATGCTTTCTCAGCATCCAACGAGAGTATCTACTTACAAATTTTTAACTGCATCTAGCCCAGGAAATACTTTGTGCCTAGTAGCAGTGTCTGCTAGTCAGCGGATTATCCCGGCTGTTAAGCAAGCTACACCACCTGTAGTTTGGACACTTAATTTTTTCAAAGGAAATGCTTCGGGACCACGGGATACTTAGTGAAGAGCATCAGGAGGCACCCCAAGGCATAGGGGCTGGGACTGGCACTAGGATGCCTTGCTGTGGACAGCCGAGCTTGATCCTTATAAAAGCTTTTTAACTGCAGCAGCTTAAGTGGACGCTACTGGAGCTGGAATTACGCGGCTGCTGGCATGAGACTTGCCCTCCAATAGATCCTTGTAAATGGATTTAAAGTGTATTCATTCAAATTAGAGGGACAATTTAAATTAAAAAGCTTAGAGCTGCCTCCACCACAGGGGGGCTCTCTCGACCCACCAGCGGACAGGCACCAGTATTGGGAGAGGGGGGCTGGCCGTCAGGGTTCACCGCGGCTCTGGCACAAACCCGGCGACACGGAGGTGGCACGGGCAGGAGCGGACTGGCCGTGTCGGCTTCTCACTTTTTGGATTTTAGAAGGGCATGACATGCCTATATCTGTGTCTCCCCCTCCTTTTACTCCTCCACCTCTTTTCTTTTCGCATGACTATATGTACTTGTCACTTTTCCATGTGTTAGTTGTGTCTTCTGAGCAGTTTGTCAGCTTTTGGACACCTTTGAAGGTGTTTTCTATGTTTCTATGTGTTTTTGTTTGCCTGCCATTGGTTTTAACGGTGTTCGAAGGTGTTCGACGAACAGTTTGACGGACAGTTCGGCGAACACACGGGTGTTCGACGAACCGAACCGAACTCGAACACTACGGGGGTGGCTCAACACTAATCATGACTACTGGGTTGCCACACTCTTAGATCCCCCAAACTTTTCGATCAACCTTTTCATTTTAATAAAGACCAAAAAAAATGGTCATTTTTGAAATTATAAGCATTAGCAGGTTATTAGAAACTGAAATCAAACAGTTTTCAACTCAAAACTTTATTCTAGGTGATGTTACATTTTCACATAGGACCCCTTGTTCGAAAGGAGATTCTGAACTCTCTCGTCCATTGAATTTGTCAGGTTTTGGATGGTTTCTGCTTCAATTGTTTTGCATGAGGACATAATACCCTCCCAGAGCTGTTGCTTAGATGTGAACTGCCTCCCGCCATCATAGACACTCCTTTTGATGATGCTCCAGAGGTTCTGAATGGGGTAGAGGTCAGGGGAGCATGGGGGTCACACCATAAGTTTGTCCCCTTTTATGCCCATATCAGCCAGAGATGCAGATGTTTTATGTGCAGCATGAGATGGTGCATTATCATGCAAAAAAATGTTCTTGCTGTGAAATACACGGTTCTTTTTCTTGAACCATGGCAGGAAGTGCTGTTTGAGAAAATCCACATACATTATGGAGTTCATCTTTAGCGCCTTCAGGGATTCTGAAGGGGCCGACAATCTCTCTCCCCATGATTCCAGCCCAAAACATTACTCCACCTCCTCCTTGTTGGCGCTGTAGCCGTGTTTGCGTGGGGTGTCCATCAACCAGCCATCCTCCACTCCATCCATCTGGACCATCGAGTGCTGCACAGCACTCATCCGTGAACAAAACAGTTTTGAAACCAGTCTTCATGTAATGTTTGGCCCACTGGAGCCGTTTCTGCTTGTGTGAAGTGGATAGAGGAGGTCGACAGGATGGCGTATGCACAGCTGCAATCCTCTGAAGGACCCTGCATCTTGTTGTTCGGGGGACGTTGGACGCACCAGCAGCTTCAAAAACTTGTCTGCTGCTATGACAAGGCTTTTTTGCCGCTGCTCTTTTAACCTGACGTAATTGCCTGTAGGAAAGAGTCATCAATTTGCACTTATCTGCACGCACATGTGTGTACTGTGAATCAGCTACATACTTCTTGATTGCCAAGACACTTCATCCTGATCATCGCACAATGTTGATTGTAGTCATGCCTTGACCTAAACACTCCACAATTTGTTGCTTCTCAGCAGCCGACACATCCTTTTTCTTTCCCATTTTGGCAGAAAATGTAGGCTGCTTAATAATGTGAGACAGCCTTCTTAAGTAGTCTTGCCTTTCATTGGACACACCTGCCAAACTAATTAGCACAGGTGTCTGCAATTGCTTACAGTGATATAAAGAGCCCTGACACACATCACCATCAATGAGTTTAACTGACAAACAAACAAATTCTTCCCTTATCACTCCTAAACACTTTTTGCATAATAATTTGGAACACAGTGTACATGTGCTTTTCCACAAAGCACCAGTGGTTCACGTAGTGTATCTTACAGTTCTAACTTGCCAACCGTGGTCTGTATGGAGTTGTTCAATAAAGGGCCCAAAATTAAGATAACATAGATGGGAGAGGTCTCTATGAATAGGAATTCCTAAGTATTTGATACCCTGTGAGGGCCAGGCAAAGGGAAAGTTGGACTGGATGGAATCCTATGTGGATTTGGTGAGGGAGACATCGAGGGCCTCAGACTTCGCTGCATTGATTTTAAAATTTGACCATGTAACAAAGTGATCTATTTCAGCCATAACAGCATGGATGGATATATGTGATTGAGTGATATATACTATGACATCATCAGCAAATAGAGAGCACTTGTACTCGGTGCCTCCCACCTCAATCCACCTAATATTTGGGTTATGGCGAATTGAAGAGAGCAGGTGCTCCGTCACTAGGATGTATAAGAGAGGGGACAGAGGACATCCCTGCCTTGTCCCATTGGTGATTGTGAAAGGTGATGAAAATGTTCTGATGCACCCCCTGGGCCTTGGGACACCCGGAGCCGGACCCTTTTTGGTGGATGCTGGTGGTTATAGTCTTCATGGCGGCGAACTGGTTCCATGGCTCAGGGTGGTCAAACCAGTGGCGGAACTATTTATGTGGTTTTGATGTTTAAATGTCCGACTACGCCACCCGTGGATTGCGGTCAGAGTGAACCGCCGCTGCAGGGCAGACCGCTGAGGCTGGTGTTGTGGGTGCAGCAGAGCATAGCATAACTCCCCACGGGAGGAGTATAGCCTCAGGGCAGTGTATGTGGAGGATGGGGGTGATGGTGCAGGGCAGCAGCAGTAACGACACGGAGTCAGTGATGCAGTCCAGGGCATTTACTCACAGTTCTTATTATCCAGACCACGTCTGCAGGTAACGGCTGCCACGTCGTACTGTGCTCACCAGGTGAGGGGCTCAGACAACTCCCAGATAACTTTGGAGCACTTCACAGGACCCCCTTTGTGTGTCCTTTGTCTGGCCTTTCTTACCAACCCTTCTGTCCGGCTGCCTCGGGCCTCCTCTTGGTATACTTGGCGCCAGTTTCCCTGACCCTATGTGGTGCCTTCCTAGCGGGTGTAGCGAGGGGCTGCGCCACATAAAATGTCACAGCCTCTGGTTTCTAGGTGAGGGTCATTTCCTTCCTCCACTAATTTCGGGGACCGGTCTCCCCCTTTGGCCTGACCCATCCACGCAGGTGGATTCGGGCGTGCGGTGGCGACTCGCCCGTCCGCACCCCTGGGATCCCTTCATTCCTCGTTCCTGGAGCCTTCTCCGCTCCTCTTCCTTCCTTCTCCCTCTTCCATGCCTGGGCCTCTGTTACTAGGCCCACCTCCGGAGCAGAGCTCATGCAGAGCCCCTGCTCCCTGCCACTTCTGCTCAGACTTCTCTGCACTGAACTAAGATGGTGCCCACCTTTTATACTCCCTTCTCAATGCACCCAGGAACTGCTTCCTCCCTGCTCCTGCACTACAAGGTTCCCCTTCCTCAGTGTTCCCTCCCCCCACTCCATCCAGGGACAGGGACTGTCGTGCCCATCTCAGAGGCATATTGGTCGCCCTGCCCCACGGCAATGTTTTGTAATGCATGCAGGTGTCGGGTCCTGATCCTCACTCCATCCTTACCTGAGAGTGAGATATCACACCTCTGGGTGAGGTGCAATACCTCTGTAGCAACCGAGCCCTCAGGGTGCTACAGTTCCATTTATCTTCAGCCTAGGTGACGTATTGTGATACAGGGCCGTGATTTTGGCTATAAAAGGGTCCCCTAGACCCCTACCCCAAGCTTTTTAAGAGAATCATATATGGCGTGCCAGGAGATTCTATGGAATGCTTTCTCAGCATCCAACGAGAGTATCTAATTACAAATTTTTAACTTCATCTAGCCCAGGAAATACTTTGTGCCTAGTAGCAGTGTCTGCTAGTCAGCGGATTATCCCGGCTGTTAAGCAAGCTACACCACCTTTAGTTTGGACACTTAATTTTTTCAAAGGAAATGCTTCGGGACCACGGGATACTCAGTGAAGAGCATCAGGAGGCACCCCAAGGCATAGGGGCTGGGACTGGCAGTAGGATGCCTTGCGGTGGACAGCCGAGCTCGATCCTTATAAAAGCTTTTTAACTGCAGCAGCTTTAATGGACGCTACTGGAGGTGGAATTACGCGGCTGCTGGCATGAGACTTGCCCTCCAATAGATCCTTGTAAATGGATTTAAAGTGTATTCATTCAAATTAGAGAGACAATTTAAATTAAAAAGCTTTGAGCTGCCTCCACCACAGGGGGGCTCGCTCGACCCACCAGCGGACAGGCACCAGTATTGGGAGAGGGGGGCTGGCCGTCAGGGTTCACCGCGGCTCTGGCACAAACCCGGCGACACGGAGGTGGCACGGGCAGGAGCGGACTGAACGTGTAGGCTTCTCACTTTTTGGATTTTAGAAGGGCATGACATGCCTATATCTGTGTCTCCCCCTCCTTTTACTCCTCCACCTCTTTTCTTTTCGCATGACTATATGTACTTGTCACTTTTCCATGTGTTAGTTGTGTCTTCTGAGCAGTTTGTCAGCTTTTGGACACCTTTGAAGGTGTTTTCTATGTGTTTCTATGTGTTTTTGTTTGCCTGCCATTGGTTTTAACGGTGTTCGAAGGTGTTCGACGAACAGTTCGGCGAACACACGGGTGTTCGACGAACCGAACCGAACTCGAACACTACGGGGGTGGCTCAACACTAGTGAAGACACAGAGAAGTAGGGCAGAACAACACTGGATACAAGAGAGAGCAGCAAAATAGGGGAAAATAGAGACATTCATAAGTGCATAGAATGTTTCAGCTATTCTCATTACTGAAAGTTTTTAAATTTGATATAATTTTTTTTATTTAGTATGAAGAACAGCACAATGTATAAAGCATGTATTACTTATTGTGGAGTCAGTGTGCTGTATTTACTATATACCTTGTTGAAGGCCTTTTTTTATTCTTTTCCCATAAGCATATATTGAACTTTATGCTTAAAATTATTTTCTGTAGTTCTATTGTGGTTGTGTGCTTTATACGGCATGGCATTATTAAGATACAAAATGTCTTGGGTAATTATCGTAAATTCATAGGAAACACGTGCAATTGTTATTGCTTTTCCTCAAAAGGGCTTTATAGGAAACTATATTGCTGCTTGTATGATTTCCCCAAAATCAACCATTTCTAGGATTATCAGGAACTTCGACGAGAGAGATTAAATGATTGTGAAAAATGTTTCAGGGCACCCTAGAAAGTCCATCAAGTGTCAGGATTGTCTCCTAAAGAATATTTAGCTTGATAATAAGTTAAAAATTTCCGGGGTTTAGCACCAGACGGTATGAACCCCAAACTTTAAAGTTTGGGTTCGCTCAATATTTAGTGGAATGTACAAGATTATTACATTTTGATAACGTAGAAACATTTTTACAGTACATACCAATATAATGTGAACTTGGTTCCCAAGATTCCTCGCAAACTACTGCAATGCTATTGGATGTCTATTTCCTTTACAGAAATGTAGTATTGCTTGAATAATGAGTGATACATGAGTTAAACTAGAGCAATAGCCATTGCTTTCTAGAAGCACTCTACTCCGGTCATCAGCTCTCCACTTGGCTAATTATGAAATTGATATTTTTTAAAAGGGCATATAAAACCGTGCTTTTGAGAGTAAATTACACAATGAGCCAGTATTCTCATTCACTGCTGACAGGAGCCAGGCAGACATAAATGGACTGACATATCAAAATGTGAAAAGAAAAGTGTACTGTAATATTTATATTAAAGCCTCATCATATACAGTACAGACCAAAAGTTTGGACACACCTTCCCATTTAAAGATTTTTCTGTATTTTCATGACTTTGAAAATTGTACATTCACACTGAAGGCATGAAAACTATGGATTAACACATGTGGAATTATATACTTAACAAAAAAGTGTGAAACAACTGAAAATATGTCTTATATTCTTGGTTCTTCAAAGTAGCCACCTTTTGCTTTGATGACTGCTTTGCACACTCTTGGCATTCTCTTGATGAGCTTCAAGAGGTAGTCACCGGAAATGGATTTCACTTCACAGGTGTGCCCTGTCAGGTTTAATAAGTGGGATTTCTTGCCTTATAAATGGGGTTGGGACCATCAGTTGTGTTGTGCAGAAGTCAGGTGGATACACAGCTGATAGTCCTACTGAATAGACTGTTAGAATTTGTATTATGGCAAGAAAAAAGCAGCTAAGTAAAGAAAAACGAGTGGCCATCATTACTTTAAGAAATGAAGGTCAGTCAGTCCGAAAAATTGGGCAAACTTTGAATGTGTCCCCAAGTGCAGTTGAAAAAAGCATCAAGCGCTACAAAGAAACTGGCTGACATGAGGACCGCCCCAGGAAAGGAAGACCAAGAGTCACCTCTGCTTCTGAGGATAAGTTTATCCGAGTCACCAGCCTCAGAAATCGCAGGTTAACAGCAGCTCAGATTAGAGACCAGGTCAATGCCACACAGAGTTCTAGCAGCAGACACATCTCTACAACAACTGTTAAGAGGAGACTTTGTGCAGCAGGCCTTCATGGTAAAATAGCTGGTAGGAAACCACTGCTAAGGACAGGCAACAAGCAGAAGAGACTTGTTTGGGCTAAAGAACACAAGGAATGGACATTAGACCAGTGGAAATCTGTGCTTTGGTCTGATGAGTCCAAATTTGAGATCTTTGGTTCCAACCACCGTGTCTTTGTGCGACGCAGAAAAGGTGAACGGATGGACCCTATATGCCTGGTTCCCACCATGAAGCATGAAGGAGGAGGTGTGGGGGTGCTTTGCTGTTGACACTGTTGGGGATTTATTCAAAATTGAAGGCATACTGAACCAGCATGGCTACCACAGCATCTTGCAGCAGCATGCTATTCCATCCGGTTTGGGTTTAGTTGGACCATCATTTATTTTTCAACAGGACAATGACCCCAAACACACCTCCAGGCTGTGTAAAGGCTATTTGACCAAGAAGGAGAGTTATGGGGTGCTACGCCAGCTTACCTGGCCTCCACAGTCACCAGACCTGAACCCAATCGAGAGGGTTTGGAGTGAGCTGGACCGCAGAGTGAAGGCAAAAGGGCCAACAAGTGCAAAGCATCTCTGGGAACTCCTTCAAGATTGTAGGAAGACCATTTCTGGTGACTACCTCTTGAAGCTCATCAAGAGAATGCCAAGAGTGTGCAAAGCAGTCATCAGAGCAAAAGGTGGCTACTTTGAAGAACCTAGAATATAAGACATATTTTCAGTTGTTTCACACTTTTTTGTTAAGTATATAATTCCACATGTGTTAGTTTATAGGTTTGATGCCTTCAGTGTGAATGTACAATTTTCATAGTCATAAAAATACAGAAAAATCTTTAAGTGAGGTGTGTCCAAACTTTTGGTCTGTACTGTAGGTATTCAGGACATATATAACTTCCAGCTTTTTGCTGAATCTATTTGGTTTCAGATGAAATAACACACAAACAGTGTTGGATGGATTACAGAACACACTTCACTGCTAGCTTTTCCTCTGTGGATAGCCATTATTGATTAATTTGTATAAATGCTGTTTTACATTAGGCATAAGAGAAAGTTTGATGTATTTCTACATGATTTATACCAGCTAATGCTATAGCTCAGATCACATCTTCATATTTTTATATCTGTTTTAATATGGGTCATTCATGGAATATGTTGAACTGTACACATTTCATATGTACAACATTCATTGCATGGAGAGAGAAGGCTTAAACTACAGTAGCTTTAAATACCAGGGTATAATTAATTGTATTTAAAATTGGACACTACCCAACATTGAAATATCAACACCAAGAAAGAAAATATTGGAATTATGGAAATTACATTATTCGTAGTATATTAATGATATGAACATGATGAAAAAATGGAAACAAGATTTTCAGAACATCTCTGTAACAAGTATGAGCAGTTTGTGCAGAAATGCACACACTTACACGCCATGGCTGCAATCAGTAAGGTTATTAACTTCTTCACGACATGCGTTATATAAGTACGGCACAAGTTTGAAACGGGTGTATAAAGCGGGCTCATGGGGTGAACCGGTCTATAGACGGCATGTAATGGTTATGTGTTATAGCCACGAGCTGCCTCTTACAATGCTCTGGAAGGGGTCTGAATCATTCTATGCGCTTATTGGCGTGCCTGTGATATGATCGCGGGTCACCGTTTGGTTTCTGTGACAGCCAGGGGTCTGTTAAAGACCTCAATGCTTGTTATTACTGAGCTACCTTGAAACCCTGCCTGAAGCAGGGCTTCAAAGGAGACCATGATTTTTAATATATGTAGCAATACTATGGCAATGCTGTATACAGTACAAGTGATCAGACAATCTGAGTTTATAGTCCCCTAAGGGAACTAAAGAGTACAGTGAAAAGTCACCCCACTTTTCCCTCATTAAAAATAAAGATAATAATAATAAAAAAAATACACATATGTGGAATCACTGCATTCAGAAAAGTCCAAACTGGCAACCAGATCGTTAAATGGAAAAAATTCAAGAACGCCAAAATTATTCTTTTTTTGGTCATTGCAACACCACAAAATATGCTGTAACAAGCAATCAAAATGTCAAATGGTATCAATAAAAATTAAAAATGTTGCCTTGCCCCACAAAAAATAGGCTATCACATGGCTCCATTGACCTAAAAGTGATTATTAGGGGTCTCAGAAAATAGCAGCGCAACCCAATTTTTTTTTTAAAACTTCTAATTTATTTTTCACTACTAAAATAATAAAAAAACTGGACATGTTTGGTATTGCCGTAATCGTACTGATGAGCAGAATCATATTGCAAGGTCATTTTTCACACAAAATATAGAATTCCAAAAAAACAATGTCCGAATTGCGTTTTTTTGCACAATTTCTCCCAACTTAGATTTTTTCCCATTTTTCAGTACACGATGTGGTAAAATGATTGGTGCCATTAAAAATTACAACTCGTCCCACAAAAAAAACCCATATGTCTATGTGAACAGAAAAAAAATTAAATAAAAAGTTATATATCTGGGAAGAAGGGGAGGAAATAACAAAAATGCAAAAACTGAAATTGGCCGCATCGTGAAGGTGTTAATAGTATTCCGACTTATTTTCTGCGACGCTTAATGCTCTTGGGCAGGCAAATTGTTAAGATCCACAGCTGGCAGATCCCTTCACAATTGCTGACCAATGACTTCCCATATGTTCTTTATGGGAGACAAGTCTAAAGATGCAAAAACATCTGTTTATCCATGTCAAGCACATGTAGGCCATGCATGCTGCTCAGTGTTGTAGATCCGTGATATAGTGAACTGGCATTAGAGATGGGCCAATTTATTCAAAAGGAATTTAATTCTCGAATTTTACAGCTGAGAACAGCGAGAGTGGCCTGAGAGGTAAGCAGTGAGGTGAGTATAGGTGTATAGGTATTTGTTTTTATTTTTAACATCTTACATTATTATTTCTGCTCTGGGGTCTGGAGGGACATTGAATTTATGGAGAATAAATTCTCTGTGAATCATATTGCCTGGTAAAATTGTCACGTCACAGGCAAATTCAAATTTTGTCTGATCCTTCCATCTCTAACTGCCTTCTGTCCTCCTGCATTTGAATTTGAAAATATATGTTTTTTTCCTAAACCATAATGCAGTAAAAAGCAGCAGCAAGGCAGCACAATATTTTTTACAGAAAAAAAAAATTGAATTCTGTGCCAGAGGTAGTGTGCTTACTAGTAACATGTGACTGTACTATGATTTTGCATTTCTTGTGAATTTCTTTTTGTGAAGTGGGGATACTTGTTTTTTAAAGATGAAAAAAAAACTCTCCAAAAGTCCTCATAAAGTTTATGTGGTGCAAACAGTTTATCTATTTTAGTAGTCGAACAACAATCTCTTCCTGTGCTATTACTGTATTTTGTATTCTAGGCAGCTTCAAAAGATGCTTAAAGCATTACCCTTTACACATAGCTGCTCATACTAGGTGCTTTAGCTTCTAACAAAATTCTACTGCTGCAGCTAGGCTTAACACCTAATTGAAAATATATCCATCATATGCCTTATCATAGACGTATGCATGTACACTTAAATGGCTTGTTACTTCCTCTAACTGCACAATTTTACATACTTAACTAGCAAATTACTACAGCTGTGAATAACCGAACCACTTATGCAATTGTTTTCATTACAATTCATGTTCAAGGGATAATCTCTGGAGATTTGACTAAGTTTAATCATCTCTCCAGAATGTGCCATGCATGAACATTTATTGCAGACTTGTCCTTAGCAATTTGAGGTTTACTGTATGGAAAGTGATAAAATTACTTTTTTTTCCCGACAAGGAATACTTTTATACACCTTTTTTATATACATTTTTTTGCTTCTGCAAAAAGGGTGTAATAAATCAATTTTTTTTGCAATCTTTGGGTATGCGATTGCCCAACTCATCTACAACAATGGCAAAAAGATGTAATGAAGATAGTATAATCTGCATAGTAGAGTTGTTGTTGGATGATGTGGAAGCAAAGGCATAAAAGTTAGGTAAAATATTTTGCTATGCCTAGCATAGTGCACACATGCTGCAAATACAGTTTTTGATGTTCATCCTTCATAAGTCGAAAATGACCATGACTTCAAGGTTTAGAGGAGGATCAGTGGCTATGGTTATGGAGGTGACTGATGAGGCCTATCAAGGGCCCTGAAGGCTTTCCCACATACAGGACATAAGCAAGAATATTTGTGAGTGGAGGGGACTCAGCCTTACCACCAAGTTGAGGGTCTAATGCATGGTGGTCTTTACCAAACTTCTCTATGCCATTGAGACCTGGACTGTCTACAGCCAGCATGCCAAACATCTCAATCACTTTCACCTGACCTGTCTATGTAGACATCTCCACATCAGGTGGTAAGACTAGGGGCGTAAAAATCACGGTCGCTGGGGGGGGCCACCGATGCCAGCACAAACTTCAACTGGATGTGCGTCCTCGAATGGGGGATATATATATCCGGATGGGGCCCAGGATAAGGGACATATATACCAGGATGGGGAACATATATACCAGGATAGGACCTAGGATAAAGAACATATATTCCAGGGTGGAGAATATATATACCAGGATAAAGGATACATATACACCAGGATGAGGTCCATATATACCAGGATAGGGCCAGGATGGGTGACATATATACCAGGATGGGGGATATAGATACCAGGATGGTTCCAGGATGGGGAACATATATAACAGGATGGGGCCCAAGATGCGGAACATATACAGTACAGACAAAAAGTTTGGACACATCTTCTCATTTAAAGATTTTTCTGTATTTTCATGGCTTTGAAAATTGTACATTCACACTGAAGGCATCAAAACTATGAATTAACACATGTGGAATTATATGCTTAACAAAAAAGTGTGAAACAACTGAAAATATGTCTTATATTCTAGGTTCTTCAAAATAGCCACCTTTTGCTTTGAAGACTGCTTTGCACACTCTTGGCATTCTCTTGATGAGCTTCAAGAGGTAGTCATTGGAAAAGGTTTTCACTTCACAGGTGTGCCCTGTCAGGTTTAATAAGTGGGATTTCTTGACTTTTAAATGGGGTTGGGACCATCAGCTGTGTTGTGCAGAAGTCAGTTGGATACACAGCTGATAGTCCTACTGAATAGACTGTTAGAATTTGTATTATGGCAAGAAAAAAGCGGTTAAGTAAAGAAAAACGAGTGGCCATCATTACTTTAAGAAATGAAGGTCAGTCAATCCGAAAAATTGGGCAATCTTTGAAAGTGTCCCCAAGTGCAGTTGCAAAAACCATCAAGCG
Organism: Phyllobates terribilis; assembly: GCF_046119375.1. Taxonomy (NCBI): domain Eukaryota; kingdom Metazoa; phylum Chordata; class Amphibia; order Anura; family Dendrobatidae; genus Phyllobates; species Phyllobates terribilis. The sequence continues at coordinate 478,085,790 of NW_027362765.1, read as the reverse complement.
CTACAAAGAAACTAGCTCACATGAGGACCGCACCAGGAAAGGAAGACCAAGAGTCACCTCTGCTTCTGAGGATAAGTTTATCTGAGTAACGAGCCTCAGATATCGCAGGTTAACAGCAGCTCAGATTAGAGACCAGGTCAATGCCACACAGAGTTCTAGCAGCAGACACATCTCAACAACAACTGTTAAGAGGAGACTTTGTGCAGCAGGCCTTCATGGTAAAATAGCTGCTAGTAAACCACTGCTAAGGACAGGCAACAAGCAGAAGAGATTTGTTTGGGCTAAAGAACACAAGGAATGGACATTGGACCAGTGGAAATCTGTGCTTTGGTCTGATGAGTCCAAATTTGAGATCTTTGGTTCCAACCACCGTGTCTGTGTGCGACGCAGAAAAGGTGAGCGGATGGACTCTACATGCCTGGTTCCCACCGTGAAGCATGGAGGAGGAGGCGTAATGGTGTGGGAGTGCTTTGCTGATGACACTGTTGGGGATTTATTAAAAATTGAAGGCATGCTGAACCAGCATGGCTATCACAGCATCTTGCAGTGGCATGCTATTCCATCCAGTTTGCGTTTAGTTGGACCATCATTTATTTTTCAACAGGACAATGACCCCAAGCACACCTCCAGGCTGTGTAAGGGCTATTTGACCAAGAAGGAGAGTGATGGGGTGCTACGCCAGATGACTAGGCCTCCACAGTCACCAGACCTGAACCCAATTGAGATGGTTTGGGTTGAGCTGGACCGCAGAGTGAAGGCAAAAGGGCCAACAAGTGCTAAGCATCTCTGGGATCTCCTTCAAGATTGTTGGAAGACCATTTCCGGTGACTACCTCTTGAAGCTCATCAAGAGAATGCCAAGAGTGTGCAAAGCAGTCATCAGAGCAAAAGGTGGCTACTTTGAAGAACCTAGAATATAAGACATATTTTCAGTTGTTGCACATTTTTTTGTTAAGTATATAATTCCACATGTGTTAATTCATAGTTTTGATGCCTTCAGTGTGAATGCACTATTTTCAAAGTCATGAAAATACAGAAAAATCTTTGAATGAGAAGGTGTGTCCAAACTTTTGGTCTGTACTGTACACCAGGATGGCGGTCATATATTCCAGGATGGTGCAAGGATGGGGAACATATATTCCAGCATGGGGAGCATATGTGAAGACACGGGGTCTTCAGTGGGCAGAGCACTAAGACAACACAGGATGATGGTAAAGAGTGTGGCAATAATTTATTGAACCACCAGAAATCACTAACATATAAAACAATCCCAGCAAATACACAAGATGATGCAAGTTACAGAGTCTCATCCTTCCGATGGCCTGCCGGGATTAGAGTCATGAGATATGTGGCCAGGTGACCTTATTGTCCCAACCTGGATTCTTCAAATCGCCTCTGAGAGTTCAGCAATGATCAGTGGAGCAGCTCTGTATCTTTCCAGCCAGGGCTGCGGTCCCTCCGGCTGCCATCCTGTAGTGTCTTTTTGAACAGACGCAGAGAACCCTTTTTTATAGTTCACATTTTTTCTTTCCCCAGCATTCACAGGTCAAGGTTCATGGATCATGATATTAATTTACAATGCTTGAATATCCACAGCTCATGCCCCCAATGTTGGCTGGCAAATACCCTACAATGGTATTTAACATATCTTAGCAAGCATCCATTGTTCAGAGTTCCTGTATTGCAAAACTGGCAGATAATACATTGTAAGAGCTGATATAAGATGTGAGTAACAGCCATTCATCAATTACCAATATCCCCTCAAGTGATCAGCATTCCGGTTTTACAAACAATAGTCTGTGTTGAGCCACCAAAGAAGAACACAGGTTCAAAAGTCAACATAAAGGTATATTACTCCTGGCCTACAGAAAGTATGTCTGGCATAATTAAGAAGAAAAGTTGCAACATCACAGCATATATACCAGGATGGAGGACATATATATACACCAGGATGGGGCCAGGATGAAGGACGTATATACCATTATGGGAGAAATTTATACTAAGATGGACCCAGGATGGAGGACATATATACCAGGAAGGAGTCCAGGATGGGGGACATTACTACATAATGGGAGAGGGTGAGCAACTCGTATGATTTAGAATATTACAAGGTCCCTACAGCTGACCAACATGCGGGTGGCCAAGGTCCAACTTTTGCATCAGGGCCCATTGGACTCTAGTTACACCACTGAGTAAGACAAGGTCCCCAACATGGTAATACAGGAACAAGCTGGGCTCTGCAGTTTCTACACTTTCCTGCTGAAAGCTCAAGCCAGGTGGGCTGGACATGTGATCAGTATGCCAGACGGACAATTACCTAAACAGTTGCTGCATGAAGAGTAGTGTTGAGCCACCCCCGTAGTGTTCGAGTTCGGTTCGGTTCGTCGAACACCCGTGTGTTCGCCGAACTGTTCGTCGAACTGTTCATCGAACACCTTCGAACACCGTTAAAACCAATGGCAGGCAAACAAAAAAACATAGAAACACATAGAAAACACCTTCAAAGGTGTCCAAAGCTGACAAACTGCTCAGAAGACACAACTAACACATGGAAAAGTGACAAGTACATATAGTCATGCGAAAAGAAAAGAGGTGGAGGAGTAAAAGGAGGGGGAGACACAGATATAGGCATGTCATGCCCTTCTAAAATCCAAAAAGTGAGAAGCCGACACGTTCAGTCCGCTCCTGCCCGTGCCACCTCCGCGTCGCCGGGTTTGTGCCAGAGCCGCGGTGAACCCTGACGGCCAGCCCCCCTCTCCCAATACTGGTGCCTGTCCGCTGGTGGGTCGAGAGAGCCCCCCTGTGGTGGAGGCAGCTCTAAGCTTTTTAATTTAAATTGTCTCTCTAATTTGAATGAATACACTTTAAATCCATTTACAAGGATCTATTGGAGGGCAAGTCTCATGCCAGCAGCCGCGTAATTCCAGCTCCAGTAGCGCCCACTAAAGCTGCTGCAGTTAAAAAGCTTTTATAAGGATCGAGCTCGGCTGTCCACCGCAAGGCATCCTACTGCCAGTCCCAGCCCCTATGCCTTGGGGTGCCTCCTGATGCTCTTCACTGAGTATCCCGTGGTCCCGAAGCATTTCCTTTGAAAAAATTAAGTGTCCAAACTACAGGTGGTGTAGCTTGCTTAACAGCCGGGATAATCCGCTGACTAGCAGACACTGCTACTAGGCACAAAGTATTTCCTGGGCTAGATGCAGTTAAAAATTTGTAATTAGATACTCTCGTTGGATGCTGAGAGAGCATTCCATAGAGTCTCCTGGCACACCATATATGATTCTCTTAAAAAGCTTGGGGTAGGGGTCTAGGGGACCCTTTTAAAGCCAAAATCACGGCCCTGTATCGCAATACGTCACCTAGGCTGAAGATAAATGGAACTGTAGCACCCTGAGGACTCGGTTGCTACAGAGGTATTGCACCTCACCCAGAGGTGTGATATCTCACTCTCAGGTAAGGATGTAGTGTGGATCAGGACCCAACACCTGCATGCATTACACCACATTGCCGTGGGGCAGGGCGACCAATATGCCCCTGAGATGGGCACGACAGTCCCTGTCCCTGGCTGGAGTGGGGGGAGGGAACACTGAGGAAGGGGAACCCTGTAGTGCAGGAGCAGGGAGGAAGCAGTTCCTGGGTGCATTGAGAAGGGAGTATAAAAGGTGGGCACCATCTTAGTTCAGTGCAGAGAAGTCTGAGCAGAAGTGGCAGGGAGCAGGGGCTCTGCATGAGCTCTGCTCCGGAGGCGGGCCTAGTAACAGAGGCCCAGGCCTGGAAGAGGGAGAAGGAAGGAAGAGGAGCGGAGAAGGCTCCAGGAACGAGGAACGAAGGGATCCCAGGGGTGCGGACGGGCGAGTCGCCACCGCACGCCCGAATCCACCTGCGTGGAGGGGTCAGGCCAAAGGGGGAGACCGGTCCCCGAAACTAGTGGAGGCAGGAAACTACCCTCAGCTAGAAACAGGAGGCTGTGACATTTTATGTGGTGCAGCCCCTCGCTACACCCGCTAGGAAGGCACCACATAGGGTCAGGGAAACTGGCGCCAAGTTTACCAAGAGGAGGCCCGAGGCAGCCGGACAGAAGGGTTGGTAAGAAAGGCCAGACAAAGGACACACAAAGGGGGTCCTGTGAAGCGCTCCAAAGTTATCTGGGAGTTGTCTGAGCCCCTCACCTGGTGAGCACAGTACGACGTGGGCAGCCGTTACCTGCAGACGTGGTCTGGATAATAAGAACTGTGAGTAAAGGCCCTGGACTGCATCACTGACTCCGTGTCTTTACTGCTGCTGCCCTGCACCATCACCCCCATCCTCCGCATACACTGCCCTGAGGCTATACTCCTCCCGTGGGGAGTTATGCTACGCTCTGCTGCACCCACAGCACCAGCCTCAGTGGTCTGCCCTGGAGCGGCGGTTCACTCTGACCGCAATCCACGGGTGGCGTAGTCGGACATTTAAACATCAAAACCACATAAATAGTTCCGCCACTGGTTTGACCGCCCTGAGCCACAGAACCGAGTCGCCGCCACGGAGACTACAACCACCAGCATCCACCAAAAAGGGTCCGGCTCCGGGTGTCCCAAGGCCCAGGGGGCGCGTCAGAACATTTTCATCACCTTTCACAATCACCAATGGGACAAGGCAGGGATGTTCTCTGTCCCCTCTCTTATACATCCTTGTGACGGAGCACCTGCTCTCATCAATTCGCCATAACCCCAATATTAGGTGGATTGAGGTGGGAGGCACCGAGTACAAGTGCTCTCTATTTGCTGATGATGTCCTAGTATATATCACTCAATCACATATATCCATCCATGCTGTTATGGCTGAAATAGATCACTTTGTTACATGGTCAAATTTTAAAATCAATGCAGCGAAGTCTGAGGCCCTCGATGTCTCCCTCCCCAAATCCATATAGGATTCCATCCAGTCCAACTTTCCCTTTGCCTGGCCCTCACAGGGTATCAAATACTTAGGAATTCCTATTCATAGAGACCTCTCCCATCTATGTTATCTTAATTTTGGGCCCTTTATTGAACAACTCCATACAGACCACGGTTGGCAAGTTAGAACTGTAAGATTCACTACGTGAACCACTGGTGTTTTGTGGAAAAGCACATGTACACTGTGTTCCAAATTATTATGCAAAAAGTGTTTAGGAGTGATAAGGGAAGAATTTGTTTGTTTGTCAGTTAAACTCATTGATGGTGATGTGTGTCAGGGCTCTTTATATCACTGTAAGCAATTGCAGACACCTGTGCTAATTAGTTTGGCAGGTGTGTCCAAGGAAAGGCAAGACTACTTAAGAAGGCTGTCTCACATTATTAAGCAGCCTACATTTTCTGCCAAAATGGGAAAGAAAAAGGATGTGTCGGCTGCTGAGAAGCAACAAATTGTGGAGTGTTTAGGTCAAGGCATGACTACAATCAACATTGTGCGATGATCAGGATGAAGTGTCTTGGCAATCAAGAAGTATGTAGCTGATTCACAGTACACACGTGTGCGTGCTGATAAGGGCAAATTGAGGACTCTTTCCTACAGGCAATTACGTCAGGTTGAAAGAGCAGCGGCAAAAAAGCCTTGTCATAGCAGCAGACAAGTTTTTGAAGCTGCTGGTGCCTCCAACGTCCCCCGAACAACAAGATGCAGGGTCATTCAGAGGTTTACAGCTGTGCATACGCCATCCTGTCGACCTCCTCTATCCACTTCACACAAGCAAAAACGGCTCCAGTGGGCCAAACATTGCATGAAGACTGATTTCAAAACTGTTTTGTTCACGGATGAGTGCCGTGCAGCGCTCGATGGTCCAGATGGATGGAGTGGAGGATGGCTGGTTGATGGACACCCCACGCAAACACGGCTACAGCGCCAACAAGGAGGAGGTGGAGTAATGTTTTGGGCTGGAATCATGGGGAGAGAGATTGTCGGCCCCTTTAGGATCCCTGAAGGCGCTAAAGATGAACTCCATAATGTATGTGGATTTTCTCAAACAGCACTTTCTGCCATGGTTCAAGAAGAAGAACCGTGTATTTCACAGCAAGATCATTTTTTTGCATGATAATACACCATCTCATGCTGCACATAAAACATCTGCATCTCTGGCTGATATGGGCATAAAAGGGGACAAACTTATGGTGTGACCCCCATGCTCCCCTGACCTCTACCCCATTCAGAACCTTTGGAGCATCATTAAAAGGAGTGTCTATGATGGCGGGAGGCAGTTCACATCTAAGCAACAGCTCTGGGAGGGTATTATGTCCTCATGCAAAACAATTGAAGCAGAAACCATCCAAAACCTGACAAATTCAATGGACGAGAGAGTTCAGAAGCTCCTTTCGAACAAGCGGTCCTATGTGAAAATGTAACATCACCTAGAATAAAGTTTTGAGTTGAAATCTGTTTGATTTCAGTTTCTAACAACCTGCTAATGCTTATAATTTCAAAAATGACCATTTTTTTGGTCTTTATTAAAATGAAAAGGTTGATCGAAAAGTTTGGGGGATCTAAGAGTGTGGCAACCCAGTAGTCATGATTACTTCGAATTCTGACAATATGAGGGTCATGCTGCAGGTAGTGCAGCAAGAAGGCACTTATGTGTCTTGCGCATCTCGGAGCCCCAAAATTATTTTTCGGGCTAGATGCAGCTAAAAATTATTATTAATTTTAAATCTGGTGAAGCTTTAGTATAGATGGCCTAATAGGATCAGTGCTGCACACTGCTACAAAGCCCAAATTATTTTCCAGTCAAGATACAGATAAACATGATTAGTAATTTTAAATCTGGTGGAGCTTATTATAGATGGCCTAATAGAATCAGTGCTGCACACTGCTACAAAGCCCAAATTATTTTCCAGCCAAGATACAGATAAACATGATTAGTAATTTGAAAGCTTAAAACGGTTGGTAGGGTGATTTTAACCAATCATCAAGCTTTTACTCTCCCCAGGATGACACAGGGGTAGAAAAGTCGTTTCGGATCCATGATTTGTTCATCTTTATGAACGTGAGTCTGTCTACATTATCAGTGGAGAGCCGCGTGCGCTTATCTGTCAGCACACCACCAGCAGCGCTGAACACACGTTCAGACAGAACGCTGGCTGCAGGGCATGACAAGATCTCCAAGGCGTAAGTGGCTAGCTCCGGCCATTTATCCAGATTGGAAGCCCAAAAAGAGCAAGGGTCCAGTGACACAGTCATGGCTTCAAAGTTTACTTGGAGATACTCCTGTACCATCGTCTCTAGGCGTTGACTATGTGTCAGACTTCTTGTCTCCTCTGGCCTTGCAAAGGATGGGCTAAAAAAGTGGTGAAATGATTCCGCAAAATTGATGTTACCAGCAGATACTGTGGTTCTGTTACGGTTTGAGTGCTGAACACTTGACGGTCCCACGGTTGGCAAGTTGGAACTGTGAGATTCACTACGTGCACCACTGGTATTTTGTGAAAAAGTACATGTAAGATTCTGCAACAGTCTCTGCTGATACTCCTGCATGCGTGTATTCCTTTCTATGGCAGGAATAATTTCTGCAAATTTACTTTTGTACTGGGGATCTAACAGTGTGGCAACCCAGTAGTCAGGATTAATTCTAATTCTCACAATTCGAGGGTCATGTTGCAGGTAGTGCAGCAAGAAGGCACTCATGTGTGTTGCGCATCCAGGAGCACCAAGTCCCTGTTGTGTTGGTGGCGAGGTAACAATCATGCTTCCTTCCTCTGTCCTCTCCCCCCAACCTCGCACAACAGAAATGTGATCAAGGTCTCCCTCATCTGATGAGTCTTCCATCAGTTCGTCCTCCACTTCTTCCTGGGCTCCTGCACCTTCCTCACTAGTTTGGCTGCTACCATGCGCCCTGGTAAAACCATCTCCCCCACCTTCACATGCCTGCCGCCTTGGTGCTGCCGACCGTCTGGACCTTGCAGATGTTAGCCCTTCCGCATACAACTCCTCCTCCTCTACTTCCTCCACCTCCTCTTGTGCCACCACCTGACTCCGAATTCTGTTTAACATGTGCTCCAGCATGTAAATCACCGGAATAGTCATGCTGATAATGGCATCGTCAGCACTAAACATCTTCGTCGCCATTTCAAAACTGTGCAGAAGGGTGCATAGGTCCCTGATCTGAGACCACTCCTCCAGCGTGATTTGCCCCACCTCTGGATCTCGTTGGCCCAGGCTATACATCAGAACGTATTGCACCAGGGCTTGTCGGTGCTGCCACAGTCGCTGCAACATGTGCAGAGTTGAATTCCACTGGGTAGGCACATCGCATTTTAGCCGGTGAAGTGGCAGGCCCAATGACTTCTGTAGAGATGTAAGTCGCTGAGCTGCGGGATGCGAACGACGGAAGTGAGCACACAGCGACCGTGCCCTCTGCAGAAGGCCATCTAGTCTGGGATAGTGGGCTAAAAATTGCTGGACAACCAGGTTCAACACGTGAGCCATACAAGGCACGTGTGTGACATTGCCCCAGCGAAGGGCCGCACCCAGGTTTGCAGCATTGTCGCACACGGCCTTCCCTGGTTTCAGGTCCAGTGGAGACAACCATTCATGAAATTGTTTCTCCAAAGCTGACCACAACTCCTCAGCTGTGTGACTCACATTTCCCAGACATTTCAATGTAAAAACCGCCTGATGACGTTGAGCCCTACTGCCAGCATAGTAAGGAGGTGTGCAGGATTCCTTCTGCGCAGTTAGAAAGCTTGTGGCATGACCAGACAGGCTTTGGGTGCAGGTGGAAGACCGAGAGGAGGTTGAGGAGGCAGAAGCAGTGGAGGAACTTTGACATAAAGAGGATTGACGCACAACTCGTGGGGTCGGCAAGACTTGGACAGCAGCCCCTTGTCCTGCTGTCACCATAGTTACCCAGTGCCCAGTCAGCGACATGTAATGCCCCTGTCCATGCCTACTCGTCCAAGTGTCTGTGGTGAAATGCACCCTGTCACACACAGAGTTTCTCAAAGAAGCGGTGATGTTGTGTGCGACATGCTGGTGGAGCGCAGGCACACCTTTCTTTGAGAAGTAGTGCCGACTGGGCATCTGGTACTGGGGCACTGCGACGGACATAAGGTCTCGAAAATCCTCTGTGTCCACCAGGCGGAAAGGCAGCATTTCTGTAGCCAAGAGCTTGCAGATGGTGAAATTCAACCTCTTAGCTTTCTCATGGCTAGGAGGAAATGGTCTTTTACTTGTCCACATCTGAGGGACCGAGGGCTGGCTACTGTGCTTAGACGGTGTTGATAAGGGTGTCCCCGGCAAACTGCCGGTCTGTGAGGAAGATGCAGGCGGACATGTTAGGTTGCCTTGATCCAAAGGTGGTGCTATCGATGTCGGACAGCGCTCAACACCAGCTGGTGTTACCACCTCCAAAGAAAATGATGACCTGCCAATCACGCTGGCTGTTGCGGGTAAAGAGGTGGCAGGTCTGCGCCCCAAAACAGGTGTGACTGCTGTGCCCCCAGTCACAGAGGATGAAGAGGCCGCGGATGCACAAGATATGGCAGACGGTGGTTGGCCCGGCCGGCTAGGCCGCATTGTAGCACACTGAGCTTCCCACTGCAACTTATGCTTCATGTAAATGTGCCGGTTCATGCATGAAGTACTCAAACTATGTATTTTTTGGCCTCTACTTAGCTTTTGCTGACAAATGTTACAGATAATACGAGTTGGGTCATCTTTATCGATCTGAAAAAATGCCCAGGCTATGCAAGGCTTAGCACCCATGCGACCTGAAGAGCCACCACGACTTGTGGTGAGAGGCAGAGTTGTGTTTGAGGATGCAGTTGTTGACGTGCTTCCAGTACTACGTCTCTGTCCAGGAAGGCGCAACCTGACCTCGTCGTCACTAGCATCTTCCTCCACCTCCTCTGCTGACCTCAACTCTTGGCTGACTGTGGGTTGACAGTAAGTGGGATCTCCAACCTCATCATCATCACCCTGTGCGTTATCACACCCGTCGTCCTCAGAGCCAACCTGTTCCTGCCCTGAAAAAAAACTAAAGTTGTCGCTCCAATCAGGTATTTGAGTCTTATCATCGTCTTCCTCATTGTCTCCACCAACAGGAGTTACAGTTTGGGAATGAGGGTCTACATTATGGTCAGAACCTTCTGCGTCTGGTCCTGGATCCGACTCATAAAGATTCTGGGCATCAGTGCAGATCATTTCCTCGTCTGGATTCACAGAAGCGCTGGAGTCGACCTCTGATTCCCAGGCTATAGTATGAGTAAACAGCTCTGCAGACTCAACCATCTGTTCTACCTCATACTCAGACGGGCAGCTGGAGATTTGGGAGCTGTGAGGAAGCAAGTGCGATTGGCGTGACACCTTTGAGGACTGGAGTATTTGTGATGTTGAAGTTGATGTGGAGGAGAGCCCACTTAAAGGAGCACTTGATATCCGTTGAAGCACCTGCTGTTTTTGTGCCTCATCTGGAATTTGTAGCGATTGGCGTGGCCGTAAGAAAGGAATCTTATCACATTGTCCGCTACAAGAAGTAGACATTTTAGTTTGGCTGGAAGATGGTCTTTCTTCTGCAGATGTTACTGTTGCTTTAACACCTACCCCACGGACACAACCTTTTTTCCCCTTCCCAACACGCCTATTCCCCTTTCCACCAGCAGCAGGCCTTTTTCCACTCATTTTGGTGGTTAACTAATTCACAACTCTGGAGTTGTTTGCACAAAAAAACAATGGATGGGAACCGAGCAGAGCTGAGTGGCCAAACTGTGGTATTAGGCCAAAACTATTGGCTGGGTTAGATGCAGAAAAAAATTATATTCAATTTGCAACCTGATGGAGGTCAGTATAGATGGACTAATAGAACAAGTCCCACACATAGCTAGAAGCCCAAATATTTTTTCAGAGGTAGATGCAGAAAAACTTTTTATTCAGTTTGCAACCTGATGGAGGTCTGTATAGATGGATTAATAGAACAAGTCCCACACACAGCTACAAGCCCAATATTTTTTCAGAGGTAGATGCAGAAAAAAAATATATTCAGTTTGCAACCTGATGGAGGTCAGTATAGATGGACTAATAGAGAAAGTCCCACACACTGCTAGAAGGCCAAATATTTTTTCAGAGCTAGATGCAGACAAAAAATTATTTTGAATTTGCAACCTGATGGAGGTCAGTATAGGTGGACTAATAGAACAAATCCCACACACTGCTAGAAGGCCAAATATTTTTTCAGAGCTAGATGCAGAAAAAAATTCTATTCAGTTTGCAACCTGATGGAGGTCTGTATAGATGGATTAATAGAACAAGTCCCACACACAGCTAGAAGCCCAAATATTTTTTCAGAGGTACTGTAGATGCAGATAAAAATTATTTTTAATTTGCAACCTGATGGAGGTCAGTATAGATGGACTAATTGAGAAAGTCCCACACACTGCTAGAAGGCCAAATATTTTTTCAGAGCTAGATGCAGATAATAATTATTTTTAATTTGCAACCTGATGGAGGTCAGTATAGATGCACTAATAGAGAAAGTCCCACACACTGCTAGAAGGCCAAATATTTTTGCAGAGCTAGATGCAGATAAAAATTATATTCAATTTGCAACCTGATGGAGGTCAGTATAGATGGACTAATATAACAAGTCCCACACACAGCTAGAAGCCCAAATATTTTTTCAGAGGTACTGTAGATGCAGATAAAAATTATTTTTAATTTGCAACCTGATGGAGGTCAGTATAGATGGACTAATACAACAAGTCCCACACACAGCTAGAAGCCCGATATTTTTTCAGAGGTAGATGCAGAAAAAAATATATTCAGTTTGCAACCTGATGGAGGTCAGTATAGATGGAGTAATAGAACAAGTCCCACACACAGCTAGAAGCCCAAATATTTTTTCAGAGTAGATGCAGATAAAAATTATTTTTAATTTGCAGCCTGATGGAGGTCAGTATAGATGGACTAATAGAGAAAGTCCCACACACTGCTAGAAGGCCAAATATTTTTTCAGAGCTAGATGCAGATAATAATTATTTTTAATTTGCAACCTGATGGAGGTCAGTATAGATGCACTAATAGAGAAAGTCCCACACACTGCTAGAAGGCCAAATATTTTTGCAGAGCTAGATGCAGATAAAAATTATATTCAATTTGCAACCTGATGGAGGTCAGTATAGATGGACTAATATAACAAGTCCCACACACAGCTAGAAGCCCAAATATTTTTTCAGAGGTACTGTAGATGCAGATAAAAATTATTTTTAATTTGCAACCTGATGGAGGTCAGTATAGATGGACTAATACAACAAGTCCCACACACAGCTAGAAGCCCGATATTTTTTCAGAGGTAGATGCAGAAAAAAATATATTCAGTTTGCAACCTGATGGAGGTCAGTATAGATGGAGTAATAGAACAAGTCCCACACACAGCTAGAAGCCCAAATATTTTTTCAGAGTAGATGCAGATAAAAATTATTTTTAATTTGCAGCCTGATGGAGGTCAGTATAGATGGACTAATAGAGAAAGTCCCACACACTGCTAGAAGGCCAAATATTTTTTCAGAGCTAGATGCAGAAAAAAATTATATTCAGTTTGCAACCTGATGGAGGTCAGTATAGATGGACTAATAGAGAAAGTCCCACACACTGCTAAAAGGCCACATATTTTTTCAGAGGTAGATGCAGAAAAAAATATATTCAGTTTGCAACCTGATGGAGGTCTGTATAGATAAATTAATAGAACAAGTCCCACACACAGCTAGAAGCCCAATATTTTTTCAGAGTTAGATGCAGAAAAAAATATATTCAGTTTGCAACCTGATGGAGGTCAGTATAGATGGACTAATACAACAAGTCCCACACACAGCTAGAAGCCCAATATTTTTTCAGAGGTAGATGCAGAAAAAAATATATTCAGTTTGCAACCTGATGGAGGTCAGTATAGATGGACTAATACAACAAGTCCCACACACAGCTAGAAGCCCAATATTTTTTCAGAGGTAGATGCAGAAAAAAATATATTCAGTTTGCAACCTGATGGAGGTCAGTATAGATGGATTAATAGAACAAGTCCCACACACAGCTAGAAGCCCAATATTTTTTCAGAGGTAGATGCAGAAAAAAATATATTCAGTTTGCAACCTGATGGAGGTCAGTATAGATGGACTAATACAACAAGTCCCACACATAGCTAGAAGCCCAATATTTTTTCAGAGCTAGATGCAGAAAAAAATTATATTCAATTTGCAACCTGATGGAGGTCAGTATAGATGGACTAATAGAATGATGCTATGCCCAAAAGATTTTACTTCACTAGTGCAGTAAAAAAATTGGTATTCTATACGCAGGTGTTATATCTTGCAACACAGATAGGCTACTCCACTGACTAACACACTCTGCAATAGGCCAAAAAGTATTAGCTTTGCTAGATTCAGCCAAATGCTGTGAAAAAAACTTGCACAGCACTGGCACAGACCTGCCTGGCAAAATCTGATAGGAACTGATGTAACCTAGTCCTGAAAAGGACTCCAATTACAATTAGTCTTTACTCCCACAATCTATCTATTTAAGAGCACAGACCTGCCTGATAAAAGTCGTAGGAAATGCTGTAATCTAGTCCTTAAAAGGACTGCAATCACAACTATTCCCTACTCCCAAGCTATCTGTAGATTTGTGCGAAAATTGGCTTGAAATTAACAAGGTATAGCGCACACAGCAACAGCGGTGCCGTCTAACACGCAGCTGCAGCAGTGAGAAAATGGTGGCGACGGGGAAAATGGCTTGGTCTTATAGGGCAAGGACATGTGACATACACTGCCAATGACACATGCCCTTGCTTGTGTGAAAGAAAGCACTTCGCTCCGTGTGTGCGCTGCTGATAGGCTGACAGATTGCACCTCCCCACTGTAAATGCGGGAAAGAGAAAAAAAAAATGGAGATCTTCATTGTTCCTGCAGAGATCCATCCCCTGCCCCTCCCCCCACCCCGCTGTACACTCAAACTGCGTATTAACATTAATTTTCATCATTACTGAGAAAAAATCCAGTTATGATTTTGGTGCACGAACAGTTATCGAACATAACCTCGAACAGCCGAATTTTTCTCAAATTGCTCGTGTTCGCCGAACGGCTCGAACACCGCCCAAAACAGCTCGAATTTGAGATTGGCGAACAGTTCGAGTAGAACAACGCTCATCTCTAATGAAGAGCTATGTCAGGGAAAGTGAACAGTTTGGGGGCAGAAGAAACATTGTAAAGACTGACTTAAAGAGTTCTTTAAAATCCTGGAAGTCTACATCAACGAATGGGAGAAGCTTGCCCTGGACCGTCCAGTTTGGAGACGCAGGATCACCTCAGGTGCTCATACAGATGAAGACAAGAAAATTCTTTGAGGTACAATGGAAGTGAGCTGTGCACAAGGCACTAGCAGTATCTACTGTCCTGAAAATGCAGTATAATGCAACCTGTGAGAATTCCCACTTTTGGTCATAAATATCTACCGCATTTTGTGGAAATTTTGGGGAGGAAAATAGGAAAAAATTTCTTTAATAAAATAGTGGTGCGTCTTATAGTCCACTTTTATGGTAGCTTACCGGGGGAAGGTGACTGCAGTGGAGTAGGGTCCCAGGAGGCAGAGTCGCTGCTGCAGAAAGCTGGGGGCGGCAGGAGTGGGGTCATGCTGCGGGCCCCGGGCTGGGAAAAGGGGGTGTTCGGCGGTGCGAGGCTGCATGGGCTCTGGACTTTCAGAAAATGTCAGGAGCCCCCGCACTTCCTATCCTTTAAACTGCAGTGGACTTCAGGATAATGGTCACTGGAGGAAGCGCTTGAGCAGATTAATTGTAATTGTAAGTTCTCAATGCTTAGTGTAACATACATACACAGACACACAATTCAAATATTGAGTCAACTTCTCACCTTTTTATCTGGTTTCAGGTGTGATTTTAATATTGCCCACACCTGTAACTTGCCACAGGTGAGTTTGAATGAGCATCACATGCTTAAAACAAAATGGTTTACCCACAATTTTGGAAAGGTGCCAACAATTTTGCCCCACCCATTTTTGGATTTAGGTGAAATTACAGTATGAATTCAGGGTCTCTTTGCCTACATCATGATGCTCTCAGATAGCAAAAACTTGCTGACAGATTCCCTTTAAAGAAAGAACAGATACAGTGTAATTTGGTATATTGTAACAGTGGACATTTTAACCTTTTGCCCCTTTCTTTAGGCACATTATACGTTCAAAGCAGAAGTAAAGATATACATAGCCACGAGCAGAACTGTAATCACATCTCTCAAGGCTTAACAATAATTGCTAGAAAATCAGTGACTTTTTGCATTCATGTATTACTACTTCAGCTCAGACAAAAATGTGTTGACCTAGCATTTTAGAAAATTATCCACAAGCAGCACCATTGTACACTTTTTACCAGTAAATGATGTGCCATCTGTTTTTTGTGGATAAATCGGTTCTTCATTCATCATACACAGAAGTAATTAATATCACATTCTCAGAGCTTTAGAAATATACAGTGAAAAAAGATTGCAAAGGACATCTGGTCAACATTTGTCATGTTTAAGAAAAAAATTCTTCTAAACATTTATTCCAAGATTGTGACTCCTTTCTTAATCTAGTTTCTGACTGTGTCCATATTGAAACAGTAATTCTCATTTGATGTCTCCATATATTCTAAGTAATTGTTAGACAATGAACCGAAAGTTTAATTTTTGAGTTATTTTTGATCTTCTGACAAAAAGTGCAGAAGTGATGACCCCACTCACCACACTTAAAGGGTTTTCAGAAAATTCACATTCATGCCTTGTTCATCTGGTATTCGATGAAAGTGTGAACTATGCAGCATAATGCAGAATGGGACCATTCTGTTGAAGTTCCTGAGAATTCTCAAAACCTTTAAAACAACAGTGCTCTGAGAGATCTTTGTACCTCTCATTTGTTACTAAAGAATGACTGAATACCCTGTATATTGCCATTTCCCCTTTTATGACCCAATGGGCAGGAGTCCTGCTAACAACTGGTTCTTAAAGTAAATATGAAAGTCCCAAATAGTAGATGTAAAGATGACAATACTCACCACATTGTGAAAAAAATCTTATTTATTATCTCATAGCAAGCAATAAAAATCAGATTGGGTCAGTACAGTCAATCAACAGCAGGCCACGGCCGTTTTGTCTCTATTGACTCTTCTACTAGTGTCAGTAGACACAAAATGGCAGTAGCCTGCTGTTGTTTGCCTGTGCTCACTAAACCTGAAGTTTATTGCTTGCTATGAGATAGTAAAGATTTTTTGGGACTTTCAGTGACTTTTGTATAAAAACAAAGCACCACTGATTAGTACAGCATAGCTACAGTGGCATGCAAAAGGTTTGGCGCACCTGGTCAAAATTACACAAAGGAAAATTGGCCGATGCAAAAGTTTGGGCACCCTTGGAGATTTGTGTGGACAGATAACTTTGACCAAGGTTTCAGACCTTAATTTGCCTGTTAGGTTTATGGCTTGTTCACTGTCATCATTAGAAAATGCCAGGTGATGCAAATTTCCGAGCTATATAAAAACCCAGCCTCCTCTAACCTTGTGCCAAAAAACAGCAGTCAAGGGGTTCTTCTAAACAGCTGCCTGGTACTCTGAAAATGAAAATGTTGGAAGCCCACAAAGCAGGTGAAGGCTAAAAGAAGATAGCAAACTGTTCTCAAGTTGCCCTTTCCTCACTTCGAAATGCAATTAAGATATGGCAGTTAAAATAAACAGTAAAGGTCAAAATATGGTCTGGAAAACCAAGGAAAATTTCAGTGAGAGCTGCTCGTGGATTGCTAGAGATGAAAATCAGAACCCCCGCTTGACTGCAAAAGACCTTCAGAAAGATTTGGCAGACTCTGGAGTTGTGGTACATTGTTCTACTTTTCAGAGACACGTACACAAATATGGCCTTCATGGAACAGTCATCAGAAGAAAACCTCTCCTGCATCCTCACCATAAAGCAATGGTCCCACTATCAGTGTTTGGCCAGTATTCAGTCAGTATTTTTTCTCAGAAGTGGGAGCCAAAACCAGGAGTGGGTGATAAATGCAGAATTGGTGACTTGTTTCTATTATACCTTTTCTCCGATTGTTCCCCACCTGGTTTTTGCTCCCTCTCCTGAGAAAAAAATACTACTACTACTGAATACTGGAATACTGAAAAAATACTGATAATGGGACCGTGGCCTAAAATTCAGCATCAAAAGTATGCAAAAGAACATCTAAGCAAGTCTGATGCATGTTAGAAACAAGTCCTGTGGACCGACGAGATTAAAATAGAACTCTTTGGCCACAATGATCAAAGGTATGTGTGGAGAAAAAAGAGCACAGAATTTCAGGAAAAGAACATCTTGCCAACCATTAAAGGGGTTTTCCCACGAATGAAAGTTCATTTTAAAAATAGTTTCTGTCTGACCTTGTACGGATCATACCACAGTTCCTGGGCAAGGGAGGAAGCACAAGGCAATACAGACATTACAGCAGGGGATCACAGAGGATTCATTTTGTGAGGTAAAATATTGTTTAAAAACAGGAAGTGAAATGTTTTACCTCACAAAATGAATCTTCTGTGATCACAGACAATTTTTTAAATTAACTTGATCAATAATGCTTTGGGGTTGTGTTGAAGCCAATGCCATGAGGAACATTTCACAAGTAGAAGGAAGAATGGATTCAATGAAATTTCGGCAAATTCTTAATGCAAACATAACATCATCTGTAAAGAAGCTGAAGTTGAAAAGAGGATGGCTTCTACAAACGGATAATGATCCTAGACACACCTCAAACTCCACAATAGACTACCTCAAAAGGCACAAGCTGAACGTTTTACAATGGCCCTCACAGACCCATGATCTGAACATTATTGAAAATCTGTGGCTAGACCTCAAAATATCAGTGCATGCAAGACGACTCAGGAATATCACAGAACTGGAAGAATTTTCCAAGGAAGAATGCATGAAAATCCCTCAAACAAGAATTGAAAGACTCTTGTTTGGTTACAAAAAGCATTTACAAGCTGTGATACTTTCAAAAGGTACAAGGTACTATCCATGCAGGGTGCCTAAACTTTTGCATCGGCCCATTTTCCTATATATATATATATTTTTTTTTTTTTGCCTAAAATACAAAGGAAATGTGTCATCTTTCACTTTAGGCCTTATAGAGATCATTTCATCTGCAACTTGCTTAACTGTTCACAATAACAGTAATTTTGACCAGGGGTGCCCAAACTTTTACATGCCACTGTATAAAAGTAGAAAATAAATGTAATTAAAATAATATTGCAAACAATATACATTTTTCCTATTTTCACAAAATCATTTTTTATTCTGACTTCAGGAATTTATTAGTCATGTTATCATCATGCCAATTTTGGTTAATTCCCTGTAGAGCACAATTTCATTACATTTCCAATTTTCCTGATAAACTAATGATGAAGCATCCAAAATAAATCCTATGCACAAGAGAATATATATAGATGTGGTAATCTATATTAAAAGCTTTAACTGTTTAGAAATATGAATGAAGTATCTGTGGAGCAGTGGTAGATCTTTTTGCTACTTTTAACCAAAACAGCCTATAACATTAACCAATGGGATTCACAATGGTGGGACCCTCACAGATGTAACACTTTTCTCAATTCTGTATCAAAGCTGATCATATCACTTCTTGTTTGGAAGCTGGTAAAGATGAGTGATTCTTAAGCTATGTTCACACATCATTTTTTTCAGCGTTTTTTGATGCATTTTTTTATGAAATTTTTCAGCTTCCTTTTGCATTACCAGCAAAGTCTATGAGATTCCAGAAATGCACACATCATGTTTTTTTTTGTTCAGGATTTTGTGCTTTGCATTGTTTTTTGAAAAATAGAGCATGTCACTTCTTTCAGCATTTTTTCAACGTTTTCCCACCCATTGGAAGTAATGAGTAGTGAAAAAAACTCAAAAATTACACCAAAAATGCAGGTGTCAAGTATTAAGCATTTTTTTCAGCGTTTTTTGTGCATAAACCAGAATGAGTTTTTTTGAGTTCCACTGAACATTATGTACAAGCATAACAGAGAGAAAAGGACAGTGAAAAAAATACACCAAAAAAATGAATCAAAATAAAAGCAAAAAAGCAAGAAAACAGTAACAAAAATCCAGAACAACCTCCTGGCAAGAGATCAGGTTTTGCTGCAGAAAATGAACGCAGAAAAAACCATGATGTGTGAACATAGCCTTAAAGCACCACTCCAGTGTTTTTTTTATTATTGCAGCGCTGGAGTGCAGCTGCTAATCTAAGTATCTGTCCCTAATCTTACACTTACCAGCTGCCATCATCAACTGTACCCAATACTCCTCCTGTTGGTCTCCAGCGGTTTATGACCTGCAGATTGTTCCAGTGTTTGCTGGGAGATCCAGAAGTCACTTTTCAATGCAAGTCTTTGAGAGCTTCGTTCTGGCTCTCATGACTTACATTGAGAGCTTGTGATTGTTTCTTCTGATTTCCGGTCAACCAGAATTTGTGGTCACAAGATAGCAGTGTGGAACTGGAGCAGCGCTGATGGAAGGTGAAGACAGCATCGGGGAAGTATAAGACTATGGTCAGGGACCTTAGATTTGAGGCACCACTGCAGTGCTGAAAAAGAAAATGCTGAAGTATGCTTTAAAGCAGGGGTCTCAAACTCGGCTGGGTATATGGGCCGCACATGGAAAAAATTTTAATTTGGGGGGCCGCATTCTTTGTTCAATGTGACATTTTTAGTGATACCATTTTTTTTTGTGTACACCTTTTGAACATTTTTGCCGTGTTTATTTTTTTATGGCTTGGGTCGTTATGGATGTGGCGATAATAAACGTGCACTTTTTTGTGTTTACTTTAGTTTACATATAAAACAGCATTTTTAGTGCCCAATATTTTTTCATGCTTTATTTTATTTTTTATTTTTTTTACAATTTTATTTCCCCCAATTGGCCACATACAGTAATATTGTCTTACAATTAGCATCATATAGTAATAATGGAAAACATCTTGTAGTAATGTTCCCCATCCAAGTCCCCATCTTGTACTAATGTGCCCCATCCAGGTCCCCATCCTGTGGCTATGTGCCCCATCCAGGTCCCCATCCTGTGGCAACGTTCCCCATCCTGGCGCCCATCTTGTACTAATGTGCCTCATCCAGGTCCCCATCTTGGGGCTATGTGCCCCATCCAGGTCCCCATCCTGTGGCAATGTTCCCCATCCAGGTCCCCATCTTGTGGCTCTGGTCCCCATCTTGTGGCTCTGTGCCCCATCTTGTGGCTCTGTGCCCCATCCAGGTCCCCATTATGTGCCCCATCCAAGTCCACATCTTGAGGCTATGTGCCCCATCCAGGTCCACATCTTGAGGCTCTGTGCCCCATCCAGGTCCACATCCTGTGGCTATGTGCCCCATCCAGGTCCCCATCTTGTGGCTCTGGTCCCCATCTTGTGGCTCTGGTCCCCATCTTGTGGCTCTGTGCCCCATCCAGGTCCCCATTATGTGCCCCATCCAGGTCCACATCTTGAGGCTATGTGCCCCATCCAGGTCCACATCTTGAGGCTCTGTGCCCCATCCAGGTCCCCATTATGTGCCCCATCCAGGTCCACATCTTGAGGCTATGTGCCCCATCCAGGTCCACATCTTGAGGCTCTGTGCCCCATCCAGGTCCCCATCCTGTGGCTATGTGCCCCATCCAGGTCCCCATCCTGTGGCTATGTGCCCCATCCAGGTCCCCATCCTGTGGCTATGTGCCCCATCCAGGTCCCCTCTTGTGGCTATGTGCCCCATCCAGGTCCCCTCTTGTGGCTATGTGCCCCATCCAGGTCCCCTCTTGTGGCTATGTGCCCCATCCAGGTCCCCTCTTGTGGCTCTGGGCCCCATCCAGGTCCCCTCTTGTGGCTATGTGCCCCATCCTGGTCCCCATGTTGTGGCTCTGTGCCCCCTGTGCTGTTCTTCACACACATAAAATGGAAAAAAAAAAAAGATGATTCTCACCTGTCCTCCGTTCCCTCGGCGGCCTTCCTGCAGATGTGGCCCGCAGGCACCACAGAGTCCGACCCCTTGACGATCCCGACCTGGTCCAGGAGGAGCCGCCGACAGCAGCGCTGCATTGCCGCACAGAGACTGTCTCCCAGCACAGCATTTTCAATGTCAGCCGCCGGCCAATCAGAGGCCAGCAGCTGACATCTGCATATGGCAATGACGTCATACTCGCTGCGCCGACACGCAGATATCAGCTGCTGGCCTCTGATTGGCCAGCGGCTGGCATTGGAAATACAGTGCTGGGAAACAGTCTCTGTGCGGCAATTCAGCGCTGCTGTCGGCGGCTCCTCCTGGACCAGGTCGGGATCGTCAAGGGGTCTGTGCCTGCGGGCCGCATAAAGCAGCCTCAGGGGCCGCATGCGGCCCGCGGGCCGCGTGTTTGAGACCCCTGCTTTAAAGGGAGAATCCCATCTCCAAGATTCTTTCCCAACATCTAGTAGGTGTAATAACAATAATAATATTAGCAAACACCTCCAATTAGAAATATAGTATAGTACTTCTGATTCGCAATGTCGCAAACCCCTTGTGCAGGTCACTGCAGTAGCTTAGGTATCCATAGTTACGACCACTCATATAGTGACAGATAATTAGTTGTTAGTGGTTGTAACCATGGATATCTAAGTTACTGCAATGCCCTACACCGGGGGGGTAAGCAACATAGCGAATCAGAAGAACTATACTACATTTGTAATTGGAGATATTTGCTAATATTATTATTTTTACAGCTACTACATATTGTAATAGGATCTTGGGAACAATCCCTTTAAATAACAGAGAACCAAACTATATATATGCTGCATTGCTATAAATCAAAAATGTAGAAAACCCATGTACCTCTCAACTTAGAATTTCTTTTCACATTAATAGATACTTGAAAAGAAAATTTATTTTTGACTTAAAAAAAAAAACAACATTTTCTTCTATGTTTGTCATTATTACAGCACTTGTGTGCTTGTGGGTTTCCATGGCAACTACAACAAAGCTATATAATTATCCCCCTACCCTGTTATCTGAGAAATCACACGAGATCTACCTATTTGATCAGATAAACAAGGCCTCATTCATTATAACATGCAGTAATCTTATAAGGCATTTTAACTTAGCAGTGGGGCAAAAATTAACTTCCTGATCTCATCCGTCAATTCCTGCAAACTCAACACAGTGAAAGTCACAAGGGGAGAAAGTTGTACAAACAATTACGAGAGTCACACACATAGCGAGGAACTTTGGCATTTTAAGCAAAGATTTCTTCCACAATATAATTACTTCTGTTTATGGAAATGGCAAGACTTTCTTACCAGGCTGCATTTTCCTTCCAGATGAATGAGCTCTACAGAGAATTAGCAGTTACCCAGTGAACAGCCAGACTCAAATATCAAGTCAGGGTGAAATGTAACAGTGTTTCAGCGTTATACCTAGAGAATGGGCCCTGAATGGTACTGTTGACTAATGCTTTGACCTTCTCTCC
Organism: Phyllobates terribilis; assembly: GCF_046119375.1. Lineage (NCBI taxonomy): Eukaryota > Metazoa > Chordata > Amphibia > Anura > Dendrobatidae > Phyllobates > Phyllobates terribilis. The sequence continues at coordinate 478,063,295 of NW_027362765.1, read as the reverse complement.
CCTGTGAATATAGCAAGCTGAAGATCATTCAAGCATGTCTTTGAAGAGACTCTGACTTCCCGTGGGTTTATTCGCTCGCTGGGCATGCTGAAAAGGTATAATGTCATCCTTTTTGCTACTTCTGCTGTAAATATTTAGTAACTAGAGGAAAATATAACAATACATGTACAGATAGTAACTCGCTGGTTGGAAATTAAATTCTTTTTTTTTTTTTTTATTCTTGAAATGATAGCAGAAAGAGTGGATATCATATTTCTCAATTTTGTTATTTAAAACATAGTTACCAACTGTTCTGACAAAGGGAGAATTCCTGTAATTTCTGAAGCTTTGGAAAATCTCCTAGGCACCGCCAAACTTCCTGGATTGTAGTGTTTCTAAGAGTTTTCCAACATTGAAGATATTGAGCAATGGTAGAGAAGTTGTACAGGAGCGGAGCCTGCTCCATGCCATGCGGGTGCCATCACTATTACGTAGCTAGCACCCAACTTTAACTGTTGCAATCAAAGTTAGCTCTGATCACATCAGTTTTAGTTTAACCCCTTAAAGCGGTTGTGCCACCATAAAGAATACTTTTAATAACTAAGCAGATGTGGAAATAAATGGTTTTGTAATTTACATTAATTAAAAATTATGCTGCATTCTATAAATACCAAGCTTTTATCTTCTGAAGTATGCTCCCTAGCACCCCCTGGCATTATTCTATTATGTCCTTGTAGTGGGCGATCAACTGGTCGAGTTTGAGCAGTTCCTGTCATCATAAGAGGTCCCCCCAACTCCCCAACCCCACTGTGTACAAGGTATTCTCCCTCACACAAGTCTGACAACACAGGGAGTAGATTCCTGAAAGCACCGGAGCGTGAGTCTTCCCAACCCCCCTCTAGGTGAGATCATTATGCTTCAGAGAGCTATGATCGCGGGAAGCGTCTCTCTGCAATTGCACTCACAGCTCTGCGAAGAAGAATGATCTCTCCCAGAGGGGGTTTGGGAAGACTTACTCACATTTCTGTACTTTCAGGAATCGGCTCCCTGCGCTGTCAGACTTGTGTGAGGGAGATTATGTTGAGGACACTGGGGACACTGGGGGTGGGGAGTTGGGGGGACCTCTTAAGATGACAGGAACTACGCAAACTCGACCAGCTGATTGTCCACTATGATGACATAATGGAATAACACCAGGGGGCACTAGGGAGCGTACTTCAGAAGATAAAAGCTTGGTATTTATTGAATGCAGCATAATTTTTAATAAATGTAAATTGCAAACCCATTTAGTTCCACATTTTCTGCTGGGTTAAAAGTATTCTTTATGGTGGTATAACCCCTTTAAGTGAATCTTTCAAGCTTGACAGCTGGATTTAAGAAGCTTCAGCATAGCACTTATCATTTCTGACAACCACCGGCAACCCACATGACATGATTTAGGGGTACTGATTGGTTACCATGGAAACCAAATGCCTTCTGAATTCCTCCATGCCATGCCAATTTCCTATGAAGACCAACCTATGACTGGACATCAAAGGAGACAAGTGATTTCACAATATACTGTGATACTATGGTTGGTGGACCACACTATGTTTATGCAGTAAGTCTCCTGATCAACTACACTCTTCTCTATTGCTGGGCACTACTACATCTTTCAAAGCTGATGAGATGAACATATTTATATTGAGCCATCTGACAAACCCAGTACATCTGTATTGCTGGGCTCTGTTACATTGCTCAAGTACATTGATCATCTCTCCTTTGAGCTTCCGGATTTACCCAGCTCTGCTACATCACTGGGCTTTGCTATAACTCTTTCCATTTCATATAGGACTCTGTGACATATTCTGCTCTGCTTCATCACTAAATCTATTACGCTGTGCCACTATCTCGACTCAGTCTCCAACTTCTTAGTGGACAAATTCTCAGCTCCACTAGTTGTCATCCAGTCACTATACCCTTTATTATTCCAACCAGACCACCCTCCTTAGTCAATGCCATCTTTCTATGCTGTGAAACAACTATTCACTTTTACCAAGGGCTTTGAGTACCACCTTACCAGGTGAGACATAACATCCAAACTGACTGGTGGCTATAGTTGTTTGGCTTGGTGTACCTTGGCACTAAGAAAATGTCCTTCAAAGGTGATCTTCAATGTTAGAATTTAGTTAAATGGAACCTGTCACATCCTTTTCTATATTAAACAGCACCAAATATCTTGTTAGTGATGCAAATTGCAATACTAACATGTTTCTCTCAAGCAAAACATCCCAGCATTTTTTTGCAATAAAACGTTAAAACGTTTTATAGTTTGATAATTGCACCACATATCTTCTGTTTTAGCTATAGAAGTGAAGATTTCTAGCTTTCCAGTCACGGTCAGTCAAGTACATTTCCAGGAGCTGCAGAGAGTCAGTGGCTGGTGGACGCGTGCATCATTGTGATGCTCAGCGGCTCTGGAGCATGCACACAAATTAAATGCAGCTGAGATGTACACTCAGATTCAGTACGCATGCCCAGAAATCTGATAGTCATTGCGCAAGTGCGGGATCTGCTGGAACATTTCAGTGACATGGGGAGCAGTGAAAGGAATGAATTATTTATGATTAGTGTGGCGCGAACGGGCTCAGGACATGCAGCTGCGGTGATGCAAACATATTTTATGAACACACCGAAGATACTCGGTTAGGACTGGAGCGTGCACCGATAACTCCTTATCGGTGAAAGTTTGTGCAACACTAATTATGATGAGATGGGCATGGAGAATTTGAAAAGGCACTTGACTGACCGTGACTGGAAAGCAGAATGTATGTGGTGCAATCATCAAAGTATAAAGAGTATTTTTTTGTGAAAAATACTGGATGTTTTTCTTGAGAAAAACTTGTTAGTGATTTAATGAGCATCACTAATAAGACATTGGGGGCAGTTTAATATATAAAAAGGACATGACAGGTTTCATTTAAAGTACTAAGCAGCATTAATTGCTACAATCGATAGATAGATCTATATATATGTAGTATACAGTACAGCCCTAGAGCATCTTATGTGATGTATACACAACAGTCTCAGTTTATCCTTTGTGATGTATATGCAGCAGTCCCAGTGTATCCTTTGTGATGTTTCTGTATTTAATGTGCGGCCCATGACAAGTGTTCTTCCGATGTTTCTCGGAGATTCCAGAAGGTTGGACACCTTTGCTGTAGAGCCTTCTTGCACTGCTCTGAGGCTTGCTGGATTTCTGAATCTGACCAGCTTCAGTCCCCCATTGTACTTCTCCCATACTGCAGAGAAAATGCTTTTTCTACCCTCTGAATGGGATATTGCTCAGTTTTGGTCTGGTGCGTGAACACGTAGGCCACCCGAACTGTCAATCTTCAAGATAGCAGGAAGCCATGGTGGGGAGTGATGCACTCCTGAAGAAACAAAAAAGAAAAGAAAAATGATAATGTCCTTTAAACTTAAATTATGAAGAGTTGCAATTAATTGCATGTAAGCTGCTGAGCTAATGAATTTTATTGTTTGCTATTACTGGAGGATTATTAGAGATACAAAATAGGCTGCTTTATGATGAGCGATTGGAGCTCCATATACTGTACTGGTACACGGTCCCTGTCTGACATAAAATAATACATAATAAAAAGTCTAATTTTTCAATAATTCCTTATATGAGTTTAAGGAATATTTAGAACTGTGGTATGACTGATTTTTCCTCTTACCTCTTATTATTATAGAAAAGAAAAGTGAAACCTCATGAGAAACATTTTCATGCAAAACAGAAAAATTAAAAACATAAAACCACAGCATGTCTTCTTACATTGGAGAAAAAAAAGCAAATAATTATCCTAGAATCAATCTGAGTCACACTAAAGAAGAATCAAATGATATGTTCTACAAATAGAATGGGAGAAACAGGACATAAAACTGTGGGGATGATATATTCTTTTATTCAAATGTGACCTGTCCATGAAAATTCAACATCCAATAATAGGCAATGAAGATTAAACTGTAGAACTCATGAAAGCAGGTATGGTATGTTTAACGCATGAGCAGCTTCGGTCTAAAGAAATTACTTCAAGGCTGATGTCAGCTATCACAAAGTGATTACATGCATTTACCTTTCAATATGAATAGTATGTATGTCTTACACACGTAAAAAGTAAATGTTTGTATCTACAGAATTACAATGTGAAGCTTCAGCATTTAATATGCAATTTTAAATTGAAATTCCAATAATCTGGTATGTGATAGTCTGGCACTTGTTCCTAACACAGAATAACACAAAAGTTTAAAGGGATATGAGATACGGCCACCACTTTTCAGCCTTCATATACATCATTCTATAAAGCTGTATATAAGCTCCCGATCCGACCTGCAAAGACAAGAAAACGATCTTTTATTATACTCACCTGGGGAGTGGTCCGGTCCAAGGGGTGTCACTTGTCTTGGTCTGGTGGCTCCCTTCTTCTTGTTATGCCATCCTTCTTGCTTCATGTGGATGACGCATCCCTATGTCATCCACACAGTCTCCCTGCTCCTGCGCAGGCGTACTTTTATGTCATGATGAGGGCAGAGCAAAGTACTGCGGTGTGCAGGTGCCGTGAAAGGTCCAAGAGCCCTGGTGCATGCACACTGCCATTCTTTACTCTGCCATAGTCAAGGCAGAGAACTACGGGGGCGCAGGAGCGCGATGCTCAGGAACACTGTGAGAACGACGTAGGGATGCGTCATCCACACGAAGCAAGAAGGAAGATGGCATTGAAAGAAGAAGGGAGGCACCGAAACAGGACGAGCGATGCCCCTCAGACTGGACCGCCCCCCAGGTAAGTATAATAAAAGCTTTTATTCTTGTCGTGCAGGTCGGATCGGGGGCTTATATACAGCATTATAGAATGCTGTATAAGAGGGCTAAAAGGTGCTGGTTGTATCTCATATTGGCCAAACCTGTTGACAGATTCGCTTTAAAAGCAATTTAAGCTTTTGACATAGAAAACAAGATTTAAAGTATGTTAGTGGTGAATAGAAATGCACGAATTCTGCAAAATTTGCCTATTTATGCTGATTTTCCCAGGAAATTCAATTTGAAATTATTCTCTGCAATTTCTTGCCCATTATTATATTCTGTGGTCTCTCCAGATCCCAGAGCATAATGTAAAAATGTAAAAAATAAAAAAAAATCCTTATACTCACCTCACTGTTCACCTCTCCGACCCCTCCGCTCCTCTTGGTCATCCATTCGATCCTTGTAGTATCTTTTGATCACTGCAACAACTGAAATCCCCGCTAGGCTGGGACTTCCCGCTCTGATAAGGACAGGGAGGCTTCGGCGCAAGTGTACGAAAAGTTAAAACCTCATGACTTTACAACATGCGCCGTGACCTTGTATATGCATGAACAGAACTGTCCTCTATTCTAGATGAGACTTCCATATTCAAGTCAATGGGTGCACAAAAAAATTCAGATCTCAAATGGAACCATGGTATAGAATCCAATTTTTACTGATACACTTCCATTTTTTAACCGGAAACTGCATTTGATCTTCTACATTTTAATAACGACTGATGTATTAAAAACAAATGTCATATGGATCACATACAGATTGTAAATGGATGAGACTACTAATGAAAAAACATTAATTTCTTCTGGATATAAATTGGTTATTTTTTTTATACGCTCATGTGAAGTTAGAAGCAAGGGAGAGAGCAGAGAACCCTCAGGAGTAGAAGCCAGAGCTCTGATGGAATTATAAAATAAAAGACTAACAGGCACTCTATAGCTGCAAAATGGTAGAAATTAAAAAAAAAAACTATCCACAAATTTTCTTTACTTTTTAACTATGAAGCAAATGAAGAATAAAAAACCACAATAAAGGTATACTCACTAGTGTTGAGCCACCCCCGTAGTGTTCGAGTTCGGTTCGGTTCGTCGAACACCCGTGTGTTCGCCGAACTGTTCGTCGAACTGTTCGTCGAACACCTTCGAACACCGTTAAAACCAATGGCAGGCAAACAAAAACACATAGAAACACATAGAAAACACCTTCAAAGGTGTCCAAAAGCTGACAAACTGCTCAGAAGACACAACTAACACATGGAAAAGTGACAAGTACATATAGTCATGCGAAAAGAAAAGAGGTGGAGGAGTAAAAGGAGGGGGAGACACAGATATAGGCATGTCATGCCCTTCTAAAATCCAAAAAGTGAGAAGCCGAGACGGCCAGTCCGCTCCTGCCCGTGCCACCTCCGTGTCGCCGGGTTTGTGCCAGAGCCGCGGTGAACCCTGACGGCCAGCCCCCCTCTCCCAATACTGGTGCCTGTCCGCTGGTGGGTCGAGAGAGCCCCCCTGTGGTGGAGGCAGCTCTAAGCTTTTTAATTTAAATTGTCCCTCTAATTTGAATGAATACACTTTAAATCCATTTACAAGGATCTATTGGAGGGCAAGTCTCATGCCAGCAGCCGCGTAATTCCAGCTCCAGTAGCGTCCACTAAAGCTGCTGCAGTTAAAAAGCTTTTATAAGGATCGAGCTCGGCTGTCCACCGCAAGACATCCTAGTGCCAGTCCCAGCCCCTATGCCTTGGGGTGCCTCCTGATGCTCTTCACTAAGTATCCCGTGGTCCCGAAGCATTTCCTTTGAAAAAATTAAGTGTCCAAACTACAGGTGGTGTAGCTTGCTTAACAGCCGGGATAATCCGCTGACTAGCAGACACTGCTACTAGGCACAAAGTATTTCCTGGGCTAGATGCAGTTAAAAATTTGTAAGTAGATACTCTCGTTGGATGCTGAGAAAGCATTCCATAGAGTCTCCTGGCACGCCATATATGATTCTCTTAAAAAGCTTGGGGTAGGGGTCTAGGGGACCCTTTTATAGCCAAAATCACGGCCCTGTATCACAATACGTCACCTAGGCTGAAGATAAATGGAACTGTAGCACCGAGGGCTCGGTTGCTACAGACGTATTGCACCTCACCCAGAGGTGTGATATCTCACTCTCAGATAAGGATGGAGTGTGGATCAGGACCCGACACCTGCATGCATTACACCACATTGCCGTGGGGCAGGGCGACCAATATGCCCCTGAGATGGGCACGACAGTCCCTGTCCCTGGCTGGAGTGGGGGGAGGGAACACTGAGGAAGGGGAACCCTGCAGTGCAGGAGCAGGGAGGAAGCAGTTCCTGGGTGCATTGAGAAGGGAGTATAAAAGGTGGGCACCATCTTAGTTCAGTGCAGAGAAGTCTGAGCAGAAGTGGCAGGGAGCAGGGGCTCTGCATGAGCTCTGCTCCGGAGGCGGGCCTAGTAACAGAGGCCCAGGCCTGCAAGAGGGAGAAGGAAGGAAGAGGAGCGGAGAAGGCTCCAGGAACGAGGAATGAAGGGATCCCAGGGGTGCGGACGGGCGAGTCGCCACCGCACGCCCGAATCCACCTGCGTGGAGGGGTCAGGCCAAAGTGGGAGACCGGTCCCCGAACTAGTGGAGGCAGGAAATGACCCTCAGCTAGAAACCGGAGGCTCTGACATTTTATGTGGCGCAGCCCCTTGCTCCACCCGCTAGGAAGGCACCACATAGGGTCAGGGAAACTGGCGCCAAGTTTACCAAGAGGAGGCCCGAGGCAGCCGGACAGAAGTGTTGGTAAGAAAGGCCAGACAAAGGACACACAAAGGGGGTCCTGTGAAGCGCTCCAAAGTTATCTGGGAGTTGTCTGAGCCCCTCACCTGGTGAGCACAGTACGACGTGGGCAGCCGTTACCTGCAGACGTGGTCTGGATAATAAGAACTGTGAGTAAAGGCCCTGAACTGCATCACTGACTCCGTGTCGTTACTGCTGCTGCCCTGCACCATCACCCCCATCCTCCGCATACACTGCCCTGAGGCTATACTCCTCCCGTGGGGAGTTATGCTACGCTCTGCTGCACCCACAACACCAGCCTTAGCGGTCTGCCCTGTAGCGGCGGTTCACTCTGACCGCAATCCACGGGTGGCGTAGTTGGACATTTAAACATCAAAACCACATAAATAGTTCCGCCACTGGTTTGACCGCCCTGAGCCACGGAACCGGATCGCCGCCACGAAGACTACAACCACCAGCATCCACCAAAAAGGGTCCGGCTCCGGGTGTCCCAAGGCCCAGGGGGTGCGTCAGAACATTTTCATCACCTTTCACAATCACCAATGGGACAAGGCAGGGATGTCCTCTGTCCCCTCTCTTATACATCCTAGTGACAGAGCACCTGCTCTCATCAATTCGCCATAACCCCAATATTAGGTGGATTGAGGTGGGAGGCACCGAGTACAAGTGCTCTCTATTTGCTGATGATGTCCTAGTATATATCACTCAATCACATATATCCATCCCTGCTGTTATGGCTGAAATAGATCACTTTGTTACATGGTAAAATTTTAAAATCAATGCAGCGAAGTCTGAGGCCCTCGATGTCTCCCTCCCTAAATCCATATAGGATTCCATCCAGTCCAACTTTCCCTTTGCCTGGCCCTCACAGGGTATCAAATACTTAGGAATTCCTATTCATAGAGACCTCTCCCATCTATGTTATCTTAATTTTGGGCCCTTTATTGAACAATTCCATACAGACCACGGTTGGCAAGTTAGAACTGTAAGATTCACTACGTGAACCACTGGTGTTTTGTGGAAAAGCACATGTACACCGCGTTCCAAATTATTATGCAAAAAGTGTTTAGGAGTGATAAGGGAAGAATTTGTTTGTTTGTCAGTTAAACTCATTGATGGTGATGTGTGTCAGGGCTCTTTATATCACTGTAAGCAATTGCAGACACCTGTGCTAATTAGTTTGGCAGGTGTGTCCAATGAAAGGCAAGACTACTTAAGAAGGCTCTCTCACATTATTAAGCAGCCTACATTTTCTGCCAAAATGGGAAAGAAAAAGGATGTGTCGGCTGCTGAGAAGCAACAAATTGTGGAGTGTTTAGGTCAAGGCATGACTACAATCAACATTGTGCGATGATCAGGATGAAGTGTCTTGGCAATCAAGAAGTATGTAGCTGATTCACAGTACACACGTGTGCGTGCTGATAAGGGCAAATTGAGGACTCTTTCCTACAGGCAATTACGTCAGGTTGAAACAGCAGCGGCAAAAAAGCCTTGTCATAGCAGCAGACAAGTTTTTGAAGCTGCTTGTGCCACCAACGTCCCCCGAACAACAAGATGCAGGGTCCTTCAGAGGTTTGCAGCTGTGCATATGCCATCCTGTCGACCTCCTCTATCCACTTCACACAAGCAGAAACGGCTCCAGTGGGCCAAACATTACATGAAGACTGATTTCAAAACTGTTTTGTTCACGGATGAGTGCCGTGCAGCGCTCGATGGTCCAGATGAATGGAGTGGAGGATGGCTGGTTGATGGACACCCCACGCAAACACGGCTACAGCGCCAACAAGGAGGAGGTGGAGTAATGTTTTGGGCTGGAATCATGGGGAGAGAGATTGTCGGCCCCTTTAGGATCCCTGAAGGCGCTAAAGATGAACTCCATAATGTATGTGGATTTTCTCAAACAGCACTTCCTGCCATGGTTCAAGAAGAAGAACCGTGTATTTCACAGCAAGATCATTTTTCTGCATGATAATGCACCATCTCATGCTGCACATAAAACATCTGCATCTCTGGCTGATATGGGCATAAAAGGGGACAAACTTATGGTGTGACCCCCATGCTCCCCTGACCTCTACCCCATTCAGAACCTTTGGAGCATCATTAAAAGGAGTGTCTATGATGGCGGGAGGCAGTTCACATCTAAGCAACAGCTCTGGGAGGGTATTCTGTCCTCATGCAAAACAATTGAAGCAGAAACCATCCAAAACTTGACAAATTCAATGGACGAGAGAGTTCAGAAGCTCCTTTCGAACAAGGGGTCCTATGTGAAAATGTAACATCACCTAGAATAAAGTTTTGAGTTGAAAACTGTTTGATTTCAGTTTCTAACAACCTGCTAATGCTTATAATTTCAAAAATGACCATTTTTTTGGTCTTTATTAAAATGAAAAGGTTGATCGAAAAGTTTGGGGGATCTAAGAGTGTGGCAACCCAGTAGTCATGATTACTTCGAATTCTGACAATATGAGGGTCATGCTGCAGGTAGTGCAGCAAGAAGGCACTTATGTGTCTTGCGCATCTCGGAGCCCCAAAATTATTTTCCTGGCTAGATGCAGCTAAAAATTATTTTTAATTTTAAATCTGGTGAAGCTTATTATAGATGGCCTAATAGGATCAGTGCTGCACACTGCTACAAAGCCCAAATTATTTTCCAGTCAAGATACAGATAAACATGATTAGTAATTTGAAAGCTTAAAACGGTTGGTAGGGTGATTTTAACCAATCATCAAGCTTTTTCTCTCCCCAGGATGACACAGGGGTAGAAAAGTCGTTTCGGATCCATGATTTGTTCATCTTTATGAACGTGAGTCTGTCTACATTATCAGTGGAGAGCCGCGTGCGCTTATCTGTCAGCACACCACCAGCAGCGCTGAACACACGTTCAGACAGAACGCTGGCTGCGGGGCATGACAAGATCTCCAAGGCGTAAGTGGCTAGCTCCGGCCATTTATCCAGATTGGAAGCCCAAAAAGAGCAAGGGTCCAGTGACACAGTCGTGGCTTCAATGTTTACTTGGAGATACTCCTGTACCATCGTCTCTAGGCGTTGACTATGTGTCAGACTTCTTGTCTCCTGTGGCCTTGCAAAGGATGGGCTAAAAAAGTGGTGAAATGATTCCGCAAAATTGATGTTACCAGCAGATACTGTGGTTCTGTTACGGTTTGAGTGCTGAACACTTGACGGTCCCACGGTTGGCAAGTTGGAACTGTGAGATTCACTACGTGCACCACTGGTATTTTGTGGAAAAGCACATGTAAGATTCTGCAACAGTCTCTGCTGATACTCCTGCATGCGTGCATCCCTTTCTATGGCAGGAATAATTTCTGCAAATTTACTTTTGTACCGGGGATCTAACAGTGTGGCAACCCAGTAGTCAGGATTATTTCTAATTCTCACAATTCGAGGGTCATGTTGCAGGTAGTGCAGCAAGAAGGCACTCATGTGTGTTGCGCATCCAGGAGCACCAAGTCCCTGTTGTGTTGGTGGCGAGGTAACAATCATGCTTCCTTCCTCTGTCCTCTCCCCCCAACCTCGCACAACAGAAATGTGATCAAGGTCTCCCTCATCTGATGAGTCTTCCATCAGTTCGTCCTCCACTTCTTCCTGGGCTCCTGCACCTTCCTCACTAGTTTGGCTGCTACCATGCGCCCTGGTAAAACCATCTCCCCCACCCTCACATGCCTGCCGCCTTGGTGCTGCCGACCGTCTGGACCTTGCAGATGTTAGCCCTTCCGCATACAACTCCTCCTCCTCTACTTCCTCCACCTCCTCTTGTGCCACCACCTGACTCCGAATTCTGTTTAACATGTGCTCCAGCATGTAAATCACCGGAATAGTCATGCTGATAATGGCATCGTCAGCACTAAACATCTTCGTCGCCATTTCAAAACTGTGCAGAAGGGTGCATAGGTTCCTGATCTGAGACCACTCCTCCAGCGTGATTTGCCCCACCTCTGAATCTCGTTGGCCCAGGCTATACGTCAGAACGTATTGCACCAGGGCTTGTCGGTGCTGCCACAGTCGCTGCAACATGTGCAGAGTTGAATTCCACCGGGTAGGCACATCGCATTTTAGCCGGTGAAGTGGCAGGCCCAACGACTTCTGTAGAGATGTAAGTCGCTGAGCTGCGGGATGCGAACGGCGGAAGTGAGCACACAGCGACCGTGCCCTCTGCAGAAGGCCATCTAGTCTGGGATAGTGGGCTAAAAATTGCTGGACAACCAGGTTCAACACGTGAGCCATACAAGGCACGTGTGTGACATTGCCCCGGCGAAGGGCCGCACCCAGGTTTGCAGCATTGTCGCACACGGCCTTCCCTGGTTTCAGGTCCAGTGGAGACAACCATTCATGAAATTGGTTCTCCAGAGCTGACCACAACTCCTCAGCTGTGTGACTCACATTTCCCAGACATTTCAATGTAAAAACCGCCTGATGACGTTGAGCCCTACTGCCAGCATAGTAAGGAGGTGTGCAGGATCCCTTCTGCGCAGTTAGAAAGCTTGTGGCATGACCAGACAGGCTTTGGGTGCAGGTGGAAGACCGAGAGGAGGTTGAGGAGGCAGAAGCAGTGGAGGAACTTTGACATAAAGAGGATTGACGCACAACTCGTGGGGACGGCAAGACTTGGACAGCAGCCCCTTGTCCTGCTGTCACCATAGTTACCCAGTGCCCAGTCAGCGACATGTAACGCCCCTGTCCATGCCTACTCATCCAAGTGTCTGTGGTGAAATGCACCCTGTCACACACAGAGTTTCTCAAAGAAGCGGTGATGTTGTGTGCGACATGCTGGTGGAGCGCAGGCACACCTTTCTTTGAGAAGTAGTGCCGACTGGGAATCTGGTACTGGGGCACTGCGATGGACATAAGGTCTCGAAAATCCTCTGTGTCCACCAGGCGGAAAGGCAGCATTTCTGTAGCCAAGAGCTTGCAGATGGTGAAATTCAACCTCTTAGCTTTCTCATGGCTAGGAAGAAATGGTCTTTTACTTGTCCACATCTGAGGGACCGAGGGCTGGCTATTGTGCTTAGACGGGGTTGATAAGGGTGTCCCCGGCAAACTGCCGGTCTGTGAGGAAGATGCAGGCGGACATGTTAGGTTGCCTTGATCCAAAGGTGGTGCTATCGATGTCGGACAGCGCTCAACACCAGCTGGTGTTACCACCTCCAAAGAAAATGATGACCTGCCAATCACGCTGGCTGTTGCGGGTAAAGAGGTGGCAGGTCTGCGCCCCAAAACAGGTGTGACTGCTGTCCCCCCAGTCACAGAGGATGAAGAGGCCGCGGATGCACAAGATATGGCAGACGGTGATTGGCCCGGCCGGCTAGGCCGCATTGTAGCACACTGAGCTTCCCACTGCAACTTATGCTTCATGTCCATGTGCCGGTTCATGCATGAAGTACTCAAACTATGTATTTTTTGGCCTCTACTTAGCTTTTGCTGACAAATGTTACAGATAACACGAGTTGGGTCATCTTTATCGATCTGAAAAAATGCCCAAGCTATGCAAGGCTTAGCACCCATGCGACCTGAAGAGCCACCACGACTTGTGGTGAGAGGCAGAGTTGTGTTTGAGGATGCAGTTGTTGACGTGCTTCCAGTACTACGTCTCTGTCCAGGAAGGCGCAACCTGACCTCGTCGTCACTAGCATCTTCCTCCACCTCCTCTGCTGACCTCATCTCTTGGCTGACTGTGGGTTGACAGTAAGTGGGATCTCCGACCTCATCATCATCACCCTGTGCGTTATCACACCCGTCGTCCTCAGAGCCAACCTGTTCCTGCCCTGACAAAAAACTAAAGTTGTCGCTCCAATCAGGTATTTGAGTCTTATCATCGTCTTCCTCATTGTCTCCACCAACAGGAGTTACAGTTTGGGAATGAGGGTCTACATTATGGTCAGAACCTTCTGCGTCTGGTCCTGGATCCGACTCATAAAGATTCTGGGCATCAGTGCAGATCATTTCCTCGTCTGGATTCACAGAAGCGCTGGAGTTGACCTCTGATTCCCAGGCTATAGTATGAGTAAACAGCTCTGCAGACTCAACCATCTGTTCTACCTCATACTCAGACGGGCAGCTGGAGATTTGGGAGCTGTGAGGAAGCAAGTGCGATTTGGGTGACACCTTTGAGGACTGGAGTATTTGTGATGTTGAAGTTGATGTGGAGGAGAGCCCACTTAAAGGAGCACTTGATATCCGTTGAAGCACCTGCTGTTTTTGTGCCTCATCTGGAATTTGTAGCGATTGGCGTTGCCGTAAGAAAGGGATCTTATCACATTGTCCGCTAAAAGAAGTAGACATTTTAGTTTGGCTGGAAGATGGTCTTTCTTCTGCACCTACCCCACGGACACAACCTTTTTTCCCCTTCCCAACACGCCTATTCCCCTTTCCACCAGCAGCAGGCCTTTTTCCACTCATTTTGGTGGTTAACTAATTCACAACTCTGGAGTTGTTTGCACAAAAAAACAATGGATGGTAACCGAGCAGAGCTGAGTGGCCAGACTGTGGTATTAGGCCAAAACTATTGGCTGGGCTAGATGCAGAAAAAAATTATTTTTAATTTGCAACCTGATGGAGGTCAGTATAGATGGACTAATAGAACAAGTCCCACACGCTGCTAGAAGCCCAAATATTTTTTCAGAGATAAATGAAGAAAAAAATTATTTTTAATTTGCAACCTGATGGAGGTCAGTATAGATGGACTAATAGACCAAGTCCCACACACTGCTAGAAGCCCAAATATTTTTTCAGAGCTAGATGCAGAAAAAAATTATTTTTAATTTGCAACCTGATGGAGGTCAGTATAGATGGACTAATAGACCAAGTCCCACACACTGCTAGAAGCCCAAATATTTTTTCAGAGCTAGATGCAGAAAAAAATTATTTTTAATTTGCAACCTGATGGAGGTCAGTATAGATGGACTAATAGACCAAGTCCCACACACCGCTAGAAGCCCAAATATTTTTTCAGAGCTAGATGCAGAAAAAAATTATTTTTAATTTGCAACCTGCTGGAGGTCAGTATAGATCGACTAATAGACCAAGTCCCACACACTGCTAGAAGCCCAAATATTTTTTCAGAGCTAGATGCAGAAAAAAATTATTTTTAATTTGCAACCTGATGGAGGTCAGTATAGATGGACTAATAGAACAAGTCCCACACACTGCTAGAAGCCCAAATATTTTTTCAGAGCTAGATGCAGAAAAAAATTATTTTTAATTTGCAACCTGATGGAGGTCAGTATAGATGGACTAATAGACCAAGTCCCACACACCGCTAGAAGCCCAAATATTTTTTCAGAGCTGGATGCAGAAATTTTTTTTATTCAATTTGAAACCTGATGGAGGTCAGTATAGATGGACTAATAGACCAAGTCCCACACACTGCTAGAAGCCCAAATATTTTTTCAGAGATAAATGAAGAAAAAAATTATTTTTAATTTGCAACCTGATGGAGGTCAGTATAGATGGACTAATAGACCAAGTCCCACACACTGCTAGAAGCCCAAATATTTTTTCAGAGCTAGATGCAGAAAAAAAATATTTTTAATTTGCAACCTGATGGAGGTCAATATAGATGGACTAATAGACCAAGTCCCACACACTGCTAGAAGCCCAAATATTTTTTCAGAGCTAGATGCAGAAAAAAATTATTTTTAATTTGCAACCTGATGGAGGTCAGTATAGATGGACTAATAGACCAAGTCCCACACACTGCTAGAAGCCCAAATATTTTTTCAGAGCTAGATGCAGAAATTTTTTTTATTCAATTTGCAACCTGATGGAGGTCAGTATAGATGGACTAATAGACCCAGTCCCACACACTGCTAGAAGCCCAAATATTTTTTCAGAGCTAGATGCAGAAAAAAATTATTTTTAATTTTCAACCTGATGGAGGTCAGTATAGATGGACTAATAGACCAAGTCCCACACACTGCTAGAAGCCCAAATATTTTTTCAGAGCTAGATGCAGAAAAAAATTATTTTTAATTTGCAACCTGATGGAGGTCAGTATAGATGGACTAATAGACCAAGTCCCACACACCGCTAGAAGCCCAAATATTTTTTCAGAGCTAGATGCAGAAAAAAATTATTTTTAATTTGCAACCTGATGGAGGTCAGTATAGATGGACTAATAGACCAAGTCCCACACACTGCTAGAAGCCCAAATATTTTTTCAGAGGTAGATGCAGAAAAAAATTATTTTTAATTTGCAACCTGATGGAGGTCAGTATAGATGGACTAATAGACCAAGTCCCACACACTGCTAGATGCCCAAATATTTTTTCAGAGCTAGATGCAGAAAAAAATTATTTTTAATTTGCAACCTGATGGAGGTCAGTATAGATGGACTAATAGACCAAGTCCCACACACTGCTAGAAGCCCAAATATTTTTTCAGAGCTAGATGCAGAAAAAAATTATTTTTAATTTGCAACCTGATGGAGGTCAGTATAGATGGACTAATAGACCAAGTCCCACACACCGCTAGAAGCCCAAATATTTTTTCAGAGCTAGATGCAGAAAAAAATTATATTCAGTTTGCAACCTGATGGAGGTCAGTATAGATGGACTAATAGAATGATGCTATGCCCAAAAGATTTTACTTCACTAGGTGCAGTAAAAAAATTTGTATTCTATACACAGGTGGTATATCTTGCAACACAGATAGGCTACTCCACTGACTAACACACTCTGCAATAGGCCAAAAAGGATTAGCTTTGCTAGATTCTGCCAAATGCTGTGAAAAAAACTTGCACAGCACCTGCACAGACCTGCCTGGCAAAAACTGATAGGAACTGATGTAACCTAGTCCTGAAAAGGACTCCAATTACAATTAGTCTTTACTCCCACAATCTATCTATTTAAGAGCACAGACCTGCCTGATAAAAGTCGTAGGAAATGCTGTAACCTAGTCCTTAAAAGGACTGCAATCACAACTATTCCCTACTCCCAAGCTATCTGTATATTTGTGCGAAAATTGGCTTGAAATTAACAAGGTATAGCGCACACAGCAACAGCGGTGCCGTCTAACACGCAGCTGCAGCAGTGAGAAAATGGTGGCGACGGGGAAAATGGCTTGGTCTTATAGGGCAAGGACATGTGACATACACTGCCAATCACACATGCCCTTGCTTGTGTGAAAAAAAGCACTTCGCTCCGTGTGTGCGCTGCTGATAGGCTGACAGATTGCACCTCCCCACTGCAAATGCGGGAAAGAGAAAAAAAAATGGAGATCTTCATTGTTCCTGCAGAGATCCATCCCCTGCCCCTCCCCCCGCCCCGCTGTACACTCAAACTGCGTATTAACATTAATTTTCATCATTACTGAGAAAAAATCCAGTTATGATTTTGGTGCACGAACAGTTATCGAACATAACCTCGAACAGCCGAATTTTTCTCAAATTGTTCGTGTTCGCCGACCGGCTCGAACACCGCCCAAAACAGCTCGAATTTGAGATTGGCGAACAGTTTGAGTAGAACAACGCTCATCTCTAATACTCACCTCTAGTATAAAGTAAACCAGACTCATAATATAATATATTTTAGGCTGTCTATGTGAAGTGCGTCAAAAGTGTAAAATAAAGAAAAATAATTAAACAGATTTTTAAACTGTTAATTAATTCAGAATCTAATAACCTGGTACCGTGCAGATTTCATTGATGCTGTTTTTAGGAAAAAAAAATTCTGTATTACATAGAAAAAATATTGGAGTGTTTTAATTAGCAGGTATTCATTCACAATCTCATGTGGCGTCTTACTCTCTGCAAATTTTTCTGACTATAGCTTCCTATAGATGGCAATAGAGAGACAGTTTTCCTCCTTCTTGAGAACAGTTATTTGCATTCTTTTTGTCAGTACATTGCCTTTAAAAGGAATTGTCAGCAGGTGTTTGCTATGTAACTTATTCCAATAGTTTTTAGAATATGCATATCTCCAAACCAGCCCCTCAGCCTCCTCCATCAAAAGGCAACTTTTCCATGTGAGGTGTTTTACAATTGGATGAGGCTGATAGACTAATCTGGACACTTACATTGCACTCAGCAGTTATTTTAAGGACAGAAATGTCAGGCAGTTTGTAAGGAAAGCTGGGCTATAAAAAAAATGGCCATCCCTTTTAATCTAGAAAATCTGAGAAGTAGAAGTCATTCCTTTACATGTCATATATATTCCATTTTCATCTACTTCTGGTTTTAACTATGTGAGCATAATTAAACTAAATGAAAAATTTGGCTAGAAAAACGTACATTTTTCCATTCCAATTTTTATTTTCATCTGAGAATTCAAAATGTACAAAGATGTTTATCTAGAATAGGTCTTACGGAACAATGTGTTTCATTGCAAAGGTCTGGATATACGGACCAACTGGTGTCACAATACGACCACTGACTGGTAAACATTTCAAATTTGAGTTGCTGTAATCCACAGGTCACTGCAAATTTGAACACTTTGCAATTAAAATTACGAGGATCACAAAAAAATTCCCAGAGACATTTCACATGTTGCTGAAGGCTCAGAGAGTGGGCTAAAGATGTAAGAGATGGCTGTGTGGTCTCCCGTCTAATACTTTGTATCACATCTCATGGTCTGGAACTGTCAATCAATGGAGATTATCAAAGCCCGTATAAAAGATGAAGGCCAACCAAGCATTACCATTTTCCAGGAAAATTACAAATGTCAAGGGATACAGGGTGTTGCACGGACGCACTTGCTTGGTCAATAGGGTACAAAGTCGTGTGTTGACCTTATCACAATGCCTATCAGAGCTGAACAAGCTTTTTTTATCAGGTATAACATGAAAATCTTGTTTGATTCTTAACAGAAGCCAATTTCAAATGGTTAGTCTGTGAATAATCCAAAGATTAATGAGATATAAAGAGCAGCTATATCTCCATAGTCAGTGTGACTGTGAATTGATTGATCTGTGATATACTGCTATAGCAGCACCTTATTAACAGCAATTAAGAAAATTTTAATATCCCTATGTCTTGGTTTGCCAAAAAAAAATGTTAAAGCAAGGGTGGAAAAGGCAAGCCATACCATTTTTTTTATTAAGTAAAAAAAAATTCTGCACAATACAGAAAATTAACCCCAAACAGATTATGTGTATTAACAATATTATTATATTCATTTCATTTGTATACTTCCTTGTATTATGTTAGACTTGTACACACCACTCAAATACAATGGCTGGTTAAAGGTGCTAGCTTTTGAGATGTGAACTTACCTAGCTTTTCTTGTTCATTAACCCGCCGTCACGTACAATATCGGCTCTAACGAGTTCACATACAATGTGACTGTCAGGCGCAGGCTAGAAAAATACCTATAATATCTAATGTTTGCAATTTCAGTGCTCTAAAAGTGATCAGTGACCTTCATAGGGATGTAATAAAAGAGACTACACATAATCAGGTGCAAAAAAAAACCATTTCCTTAACATAAAACTAATAACTCTGAAATACAAACATTTCAAAACTCCCGCCAAATAGTCCCCAGTTCGACTCTGTCAAAAAACTCTACAAAGAAAATTTATGGAAACAAACTTAATTTTAAGGTACCTTAAGTACTATTAAACACATATTCAATCAGAATTAGATCCTGAAGTTTCCCCAGAAAAATTACACTTGCAGAGCAAAGAGCAAAAATTACACATCATTTTTGCATGTGTCAGGCAGATTGCATTATGACATTTGTGACATTCATAATTAGAAAGCCTTCTGATTCCGCTTTCCGTGGTGCAGGTGGTGCATCTCCTTCTTTTGGGAGGTGGTGCAGGTGGTGAATTTTTACTATCATCTTCTGGGCGGAATCTTTTGAGCTGAACTTGAAGGCGAGAGGGGATACCGATTGTTTTCATACTTCTCCTGCGTAGCTCTCCAAGCACTAGTTCATGGGCCAATTTTTTCAGATAGAATCGTCTACGGAGTGGTTCAAGCTTGTTTTCAAGGTAAATGACTTGTGAATTTATACCATCCAAATTCAGCATAGCAAAAAATATGACCATTGGCCAGCGTTTGGTGTTTCTGCTGACGTTGAAAGTTGAGCACATCTGATCAGCTGTATCAACACCCCCTTTGGTTGCATTATAAAATGTAATTATTTCCAGGGTTTTTTGTGCCTCAGTCCCAGGATCGATGGCATCATCATCATGAAGTGTTGATAGAAGAAGTACAATTTTTTTTGCTTGAGGTACATAGGAAACCAAAACCTTTCCATTATGGAATGCAAACATACTGCTTTACTGTTGTCTCCCTTTCACACTTACAAACTGTGTAAGCAATTCTTTTTTATCTTTTCTTACAGTTCCGACATATGAAAGCTTCTGCATTTTCAGATAATCAATCAGATCACAATTTGAAAACCAATTGTCAACTGTTATATTGCGACCCGATCCAAATAAGGGCTCAGCCAGTCTTTTTACAACATCACTGGGTTTGTTGCTGACACAGTAAGGACCTTCTGGTTGTTTTCTTGCATAAACTTCCAGGTTGTAAGTGTAGGTCTTACTGGCATCAACAAGGGCATACATTTTTATTCCATATTTGCTAGGCTTTGATGGAATATATTGACGAAAGGCACATTTACCACGAAAACCAGGGAGAATTTCGTCAATAGTGAGATTCTCCCCAGGGCAATAGCTTTTTTTACAGTTTTCAACAAATTTTTGGAATATATCACGAATTGGAGCAAGTCGGTCATGTGTTTTACGTTCGGTTCGGGTAGTTCTGTCGTCAAACCGAAGGCAACGAATTAGAAGCTTGAATCTGTTTATTTTTCAACTCCATCCCCATCTTTACTCCAAAGTTCCTCCAAACTTTGTCTATTTGCCCTATAAGCTCCTGCAAGGTATAATAATCCAAAAAAAGCATGCAGTTCTATTTCATCTGTGGCCTTGATGGTTCTGTTGCAGATGAACTTGTCCTTTATAATGTCTATATATTGGTTGGTATATGTGACAATAGAGTCCAGAATGTCATCTGTGAATAAACTATTCCAGCATTCAACTGCAGTTTTTGCATTACTTGCAGTTCCTATAACTGCAGGAAGGTGAGTAATAATGTTTTGAGGTTCCCTACATTTTTTCTGGAGTGGCTTCTTGTTACATTGTTTTTTTTTATCTTTTCCCATATAATAAGATTCTACATCTTCATCCTCATCACTGTCACCATCTTGCTCTGTTTCTGAATCCACTTCACATACTTCCACCTCATCATGAGAATCAATCTCACTTTCCTCTCCTAAATCCTCATTCAGTGTGGGGTCTGCATCATCTAACAGCATGTTTGTTACTTCCTCAACATCAAGGTTTTTTGATAAATTGTACATTTTCCTCTCCATTTCAGCAGATAATCTGAAGCAAGAGAAGGAATATGTGCTAGGGAACTACTGTATATGCCTGAGCAGCACACTTTCTTTTTTAATCTGCCTTATTTCTATGAAATATTCTCACACTTTGTGCTATGCATTCATAAAACAAGCTAAATAAACAATTGTGATGAATAAAAACATAAAATACCAACCTTATTGAGTGTGACGTGTTCACATACAATGAGCCTGAGAGATTAGCGCAGTTATATCTGTCCTCCTGAAGCTCTGCAATGCAACTGTGGTATGAGGTTTCACAGAGCTGCTAGAGACAGGAGACTACCTGGAGGGAGGGGATTTCCTCACAATCTGGTGAGGAAGGAGAAATGAAAGTAAAAGAGATGTGCCTGTCAGGCCTATTGTATGTGACGGAGGGTTAAAGGCAGATGGGTGTTATTTATTTTCTATTTTAAATATTTTAAAGAAAGGCCACATTTCAATTTTTGAATACCTGTTTAATACCTTATCTATGGATTGATTGGAGACTGTACATTATATCCACCATTGAAGATATAGAGATTCTCAGATTATGGCTTGAAGTTCAAAGGATTTTTACATTTATAAATAAATCCATTTAGTTGACATTTGGACATGTTATAAGTTTATTTTTGTTGTTGCTGTCACAACTTGGACTTCTCACAATACCCCATGCCCCATATATGAAGACCAGTAAAGTAAATTACATATGAGCGTTGGGTACTTTGCTAGATTGGGAACTAAGAGTTTACAGATTTAACACTAGGACTACTGGACTCGTGACCCCGCCTAGAACTACTGAAAGGAGTCATTTTGACTCCTTGCTTGTTTTCGTTTATTTTTAGAGTTTCATTTGTGGTTATTTATTAATAATTATATTTTTTGTAATGTATTATTATTGTGAGATCCAACAGTAATGCTTTTGATTGTTTTTTTTCTGCTTTTCTTATTTTTCTACAGAAAATAACAATAATTATAATAGACGTTTTTCAAACATTTTTTTTTATTCAAGTGCACACATATAAACAACAACTGAAGAACAAAAAGCAGAGAAAATGTAGGTGGAGGAGCATAAAAATGAAAATATGGCGCAGAATTCACCTTCTAAACATTTGGTGTTTCGCATTTTAGGCATTGCCTTTGATTTATGGCAGTACATTGCCCACACAAAGACTTACCACAAGTCTTACAATTTCCGACAGATCTATTTTTCATGCACTTTTCTTTGATCTGGCAAAATTTTGTTTGAACCATCACTTCTGAGCATGTAGAAACTTGGGACGTGGAACCCTTTTCCCTATCTGTGACATAAGGACCACTCAACTCTCTCACAAGCGTTTGCAAAAATGCCTTGCGTGACATTTTTTGGTGGGTAATCTCCTTGAATATTATCCATGCATTTATACCCGCAAAGTCTAAGGCATTTTCAAATGCATGAACAGGCCATCTCCTTGTGCATGTTCGTGTGGTATATTTTCGTGCCATCTGATCCACTACATCTACTCCATATTTTGTTTCATTGTAAAACTTTACCGTTTCTGAAGTTTTTTTAGCGGAATCAGACACAACAACAACATCTGGATGGACGGAACTCAAAATGACAACATTTTTGTTGGGCTTTCCTTGATATACTGTAAGTGTAAAATTGTCTTCATTTCTAAACACTTTAGTGTTGTACAATTCCTCTTTCATGGATTTTATTTCTTTAGGCACTTCTCGCCTTATCTTGTTCAGTGTTCCCACGATGGTTGTTCCTTTGCTTTTTAGCTGTTTAGCTAATTTTACTGAAGTAAAATAATTATCGGTTGTAACATTGCGACCTTTTTTCAAAAACGGGTCCAATAACTTCATTACCACATG
Organism: Phyllobates terribilis; assembly: GCF_046119375.1. NCBI lineage: Eukaryota > Metazoa > Chordata > Amphibia > Anura > Dendrobatidae > Phyllobates > Phyllobates terribilis. The sequence goes on along the minus strand of NW_027362765.1, from coordinate 478,040,500 downwards.
GTCAGCTAAACGGTCCTCAGCACGGCGTGTGTCATCTTTGCCTAGATAAGGGAAGCCATTTGCCAGATATTTGCTCCTCTTATCAACAGCTAGCCAATATTTGTGGCCATATTTATCTGGTTTGGAAGGCATGTACTGCGTGAATGGACACCTAGTTTTGCTTGGGAAAAGTTGCTCATCCACCGTTATGTATGGGCCAGGTTTGTAACACGCAATACAATTTTCAATAAACCTGTCCCACACAGTAGAAAATAGAGCAAACTTGTCCGTTTGCAGTCTCTCCGATCTAGTAGATTTCTCATCAAATCTGAGAAACCTCATAATTTCAACAAAGCCGTCCCTAGACATTGTCGCTTTGCAAAACGGTATTCCCCAGTCATTACACCAAATACTGCTAATCGGTTCGTGCCAGATATTCCACGAGCATAGAATATCGCAATGAATGCATCTAGCTCCTCATCAGATAGAGTAAACTGTAAATTATTGTTCCTGCATGCTTCTGCAAGCGTACAGTTCTTTATATGTGTCAATATATATGAATCAAAAAATAAACGCCATGCGCTCAAAGGACTATCGATAATGATATTTCTTCTGGCGTATCCTGTAGGGCCAGGTGCTTCTCGAAGAATATTTTGGCTGTCACGCCTACCAGGCAAGTGTTCTCCAATTTCAACAGGTTTCCATTGAATACCATCCGCTGAAACTAGTATTCCTTCAGATTCGCCTTCTCTGGTGTTTGTTGTTGCATTACCTTCGCCGCCATCGTTATCTGTTGTTCTTTCATTTCTGGGACGTTTTGCTGATTTTTTTCTGTCCACGACCAGGAGGATGGTCACGAGGCAACATAACTGCATGAGCCCGATCCCCAGTTGATGTGCTTGGAATATCTGTAAAAAAGTTGATGAATATTTAGAATTTTTGTTTTGTAAGGGTCCGTGCACACTGGCTGGATTAGCGGCGGAATATCCGACCGGATATTCTCACCACAATCCGGCCCGTACCTGCCCGCTCAGGTACAGAGTGGAGTTTCATACCTGAAGCTCCGCTCCGAACCCCGGGCTGGAGCCGCTGTCTGGGACGGAGCCGTGCTCGCGCGTAAGCAAGCGCTGCTCTGTCCCTGACAGCGGCTCCAGCCCGGGGTTCGGAGCGGAGCTTCAGGCATGAGCGGGCAGGTACGGCCTGTATTGCGGCAAGAATATCCAGATGGCTATTCAGCCAGAATTCTGCTAGTGTGCACAGGCCCTAACTCAGTGTGTGGAAGAACAAATAAATACACATAACTACTTACCTTCTGTATTTGTTCTTTCTGAGTCTTCAGATTCACTTGATATGTTCTGAGGAATGAAATCTTCATCACTGTCAGAATCAAATACATGTTCCTGCAATTCGGATTCCGATTCATCCTCCGGTATAGATTGCAAAGTAGCCAGAATATCCTGAGGCTTTATCAAACGTCTTCTCTCCATATTCCTCACAAATTCCATAATTCTATATAGTTCCCTGCTGAAAAATAGAAATTAAATGAAAACTAAAAGAAATAATAACTGTTCTGCCACCTTCAAAAGTAGGTGGGCTGAATCAGTTGACAGACAGCTAAACTATTTCATAACAATTCATACCTGTATGAGTCTTCAGAGCTCGTATGTCTGCGTCTGTTCTCTTTGTCTCTTCAGCTGAACTGAAAGTAAAGTTACTATCCAGAATACTGTCTCCTGCTAGGACCTTAGAAAAACACCACCCTTCATTAGCATAAGATAAGAGCCTAGAGTAAACAAGCTATTTTGTTCAGCATTACACAGTAATACAAGCAGGTAAAACACAAGGAAAATGTGAAAATTTGACATGTAAATTGAACTACATCTATATGAACATCAGGGTAAATAAGACAGAGTGAAAAAATTATGCACAAAACTTTATAGCAACATTTAGTGACAAAAGGACCTCAAAATATAGTAGGGAGTCAAAATGACTCCCTTCAGTAGTTCTTGGTAAATTTTGAAAAAAACGCGCAAATTTTTCACCAAAATTATTTATTCTCACAAAATCTTTTTTCACATCATATTTGAGGAAAAGTCACCGAGTTTCAAGCCGGAATTCTGAAAAATGTAGTCACAGAAGAGAAATAAAAAACAAAAGGAGTCAAATTGACTCCATCAGTAGTTCTAGTGTTAATGGAAATTGTTTCCTCTTTTTAGCTTCCTGAAAAAATGAAAATTGTGTGGAATAAGAGACTGAAAACAACATCCGGACGAAGCGGTAACATAAAGAAGAATAACCAATGTTATTCCATTATACATCTTTCCGATAAAGTCTTGGATTGTGCCGGTAGGTTTCACATCACTCCCAGCAGCTTTATAAGACAATGTGTATACATGGTAAAAAGCTTCTAATTGGAATATAATACATCTCATATACTCATTGAGAAGAACTAAGTACACCCTCTTTCAATTCCATGGATTTACATCAGTTCAAAATAAAAAAAGCATTTGGTGCTTAGAATGTCTTAAAGTTAGGGAAATACAATCTCAGGAAACAACTCCTGATAAATAACTCTGTGACATTATGTATTTAACAAAAACTAGGCCAACATAGAAAAGCAGTGTGTGAAAAACTAAGTACACCTTTGTTGCTTTAATGGGAATTAATAAGCGAAGCAGCAGCCATGTGCTGCTAATAATATGAACTTAAAGGGAACCTATATGGTCCAACAATGCTATTAGTCTGCAGATATAAGGTTAATATATAGTATAATAGTGCTATGGGGGAGTCCGGCCGCAGTAGCGAAAGTGCAGCACCCGGAAAAAATGAACTTTACTTCATCCAGGAGCTGCTGGCTTGCAGTGAACAGACGTACTCAGAGCAATTACAGTCTCCGGTCACTGAGAGCGGCGACTGTAAGCACATCCCGGCATTGTAAATCTCATGAATCAAGACCTCATGAAACATAATCACTGTGGAATGACACCAGAGCAGCTCTGTTGGTATTATGCTTCTATTTTTTACTTCTATCAGAGTAGACTGACGTCTAGAAGCTGTAGGGTTAAGGATGATACATATTATATTTTGCTGTCTACGGACAGTTCTTCATATTTTTTTGACAATTTGTACTTTTTGATACAATCCATGTTACTAACCAACATTCATGTCAGTCTGTTAACCAATATTCCTTCTATCTTTGTAGATCCGGGTGTTACAATAAAATACCAAAGAATAAATGTTATTGCCGCCGCTGTGGAGCCCGAATACATCAACTGGCCACCACGTCAGGATGTCACAGCAACAAGAGCAACTCAGGGTGAAGAGACAAGGAGGACAGCTCTCCTCGCTATACACAGTTCAAGGCTGAAGAAGCGATGGATGGAGCTGTTGTAACAGAAGCAACTTGTCTGAATTATGTTTGGGGCAGCACGGTGGCTCATTGGTTAGCACTGAAGCCTTGCAGCGTTGGGGTCCGGTGATCCAATCCCACTAAGGACAACATCTGCAAGGAGTTTGTATGTTCTCCCCGTGATTGCGTGGGTTTCCTCCGGGTACTCCGGTTTCCTCCCACACTATAAAAACAGACCGATAGGGAGTTTAGAATGTGAGCCATAACAATATCAAGAATTAGATTGTGAGCCATTGCAATAATTAAAATTTAAAATAAAATTTAACATCTGAACTGAATAAAGTATTAAATGACCTGATTCATTGCTTTCCCACCCATCTCACGATGATTAGAGCTCATCAGCTCCAGATAACAGGTGACAAGCAGAAACCTTATCACTTACAAGAGGCATTTCTCATTTAAACTCCTCCATATCAGAACCTGGTGCTCTACAAATTACCACTCTTCAGGGGTCTTACCCCAAATATTTCAGAAACAATATTTAGGTCAGGATCAGCCTCGTTTATAACTCCATTAGTAGCACAGCTCCAATATTTTAGGATGTCTACTAGACAAGATGTAACTGATTGTCATATCACTACTAGTGATGAGCAAACGTGCTTGCAACTGCTCGATACTCGATCGAGCATTTGGGTGCTCGGGTACGCTTCTTACTCGATCTAGTAATTCGAGTGATTGAGTGCCATGCTGTTAGACAGCCTATAAACATGCGAGGATTTCCTGCCTTACACCGTAATGCCATAGCCATGTTGGTTCCTATATAAGACCCGGTGATGCGATGCTCAGCACACACTCCTCTGGAAGCAGCTCAGGGAGAGTTGAACTAGGAGACAGAACTTAAATTATAGCAGGCATATGGTCAATGTTTAATTGCTGTTACAGTAATTTTATACCGCTTACACAGCATTAAAATAAAATTCTTTTTCAGGGCTACATACTGTCCTTTCTCTAGTAAACCGCTGTTACCTGCATTCAGTGTAGGAATAGCTGGTGGAGGAGGGATAGTTTTGGATAATAGGCATATAGGCTGAGTTTATTGCCTTACAGTCCTTCTACAGGTATACTGCTGCTGCATCCTAAAAATGATTATCATTTTCAGGGCTGCATAGTTTATTTTCCCTATTAATACCAGAAAGTTTGCAGGCATATATTACATGCCTAATTTAAAATACGCAAGGCATGCGGTAAGGGTCAGGGAAGTGGATGTTCTGCTGATGGTGCACCCAGAAGGCCGAGGATGTGGGCACTCACTCATCATGGGGCCCTTGCATCAAATTTTTAGAGGGTCATCATGCAGCCCTCTCTCATAGTTTTAGAGGGTTGTCATGCCACCATTACTCTTAATTTTTCCAGAGTGTGTAAGATGCCCTGCTTCATAATTTTTACAGGATGTGTATGAGGACGACCTCAACAATTCTCTTACACATAAAGATATATATATATATATATATATATATATATATATATATATATATTAGCAAGAATGTTCCCAGAGTGTTAATTTCACCGAGGCTGATCAGCTGATCAACCTCAGTGACCTCCTGCAGCATGTATACTGACAGGGATGATTTTACACTCCTTTCAGTGTACATTGCTATCTTCTACAGCAGTGACATTAGTGATGGCTGATGTCACTGCTGTAGAAGTGACCCAGATTGCCACGGGACACTCGGCTTAATTGTGGACTGCGTTGTTGACGACGGACAGGTGAGGGATATGGTTGTTTCTTTTTCCGTTTTTTCAGGAGATCGAGGGCTTCTCGGACGGAGGGTAATAAAAATTTTTTTAGAACCGTGTGTGTTTTATTTCATTAAAATACTTTATTCTGGCTTGTCTTATATGGAAAAAGCGGCCACCATTTTACTACGCAGTTAGTAATTGGGATGTCTTATAGACACCCTCCATTACTAACCTTTGTTTCACGTCAGCCGCCAGTGCAAGGCTGACATGAACCCCAACCCCATTACCCCACTTGCCTCCGCTACAGGGCAGAGGGAAAAGTGTAGGCTAAGCACCAGATTTGGTGCATCTTATGGATGCGCCATTTCTGGGACTGGTGAGGTGTGATATTAATAGTGGAGTGGGCGAGTATCCATGGCCCCTTCCTTCCTCAGCCTGCAACTGTCTAGTTTTGCCTTTGATGGTTAGATTTTATAGAGGACCCCATGTAATTTTTTTTCTGTGGTCTCCCTGTAATATAGCCAGTAAAGGCTAAACAAACAGCTGTGGGCTGATATTAATAGCCAGGGAACATTGTTGGCTAATGGCCACTTCCCCAGCTACTAATATCAGCCCACAGGGGTTAGCTTTCCCTCTGGTGGTTATAAAAATGATGCGGGAGCCCACACCATTTTTTTTTTAATTTTAGGCTTTGTGCCCATAATTCGACCGTAGCAGCACTTTGGACGCAAATTATTTTCTGCGTCCAAATCGTTGCATTCTATTGAATGCAGGTAAATCCACATGTGTTCACTGAACCATGAGGATTTATCACATTCAATACTTTCTACTGGTCAAATTTCTGTTGCAGAGACTAGCGACTCCGCAAGAGAATTTGACATGCGGCGTGTTTTTCAGGACCGCAGCATGTCAAATTCTGGTTATTCGCAGCCTCTGATGCATAGTGGACATGGGATTTTTAAAGATCCTATCCAGCATGCTGTAACATCTGGATGCTGCAGGTTTGATGCTGAATAAACACAGCGTGAAATCTGCAGTGGCTCCTGATCGTGGCCACGTACCCAAACTCACCAGCAGCATGTCAATTTCTGTAGCGGACACGCCAGTCTCCATTGCAGATTTTGACTGATTGAAGTGTCATTATTTGCAGTGGATTCACATGTACCCGCAACAAATGTGTGGTATTAGAACATAGCGTTTTGGATGCAACAAAAATATGCTGCATTCAAAGAGCTGCTGAGTGCTGATTGGGGGGACGTATTGGCTAACAAACCAGCTGTGTTATTTAATGGCCAGGTACCATGTTTGCCTAATGACACCTTCCCAGGCTAATAATAACAGCTCTCATCAGCTGCATAAATTCCATGAATAAAAATGCTAATGAAGACTGGGTGAATGGGACTAGCTGACACCCAGCTCTTTTGTTTGGTGATGACAAGGTGTCAATCAGACCTTTTTATTACCAAACTTAATTAGAGAGTTAAAGAAACACACAGACACAGAGTAAAAACACTTTATTTGAATTACAGCAGAAACATTCTTTAATCACTTAAATTAACCAATATACTCACCCCAGTTCTATGGTAATCCAAGGTGTTCAAACAATGTCCCACCAAATAACTTTATTTAGCTCTAAAAAGCATTCTTTGATGTACAAAAACGCTTCAAAAAACGTGTAAAAAATGCATGTAAAATTCGCATGTGTTTTTTTCTGGCAGGGAGAGGCAAAAACACTGAGAAAACTTCTGCTTCAAATCCACATTGTGCGCACATACCCTTAGTCATATGCTTAGTGAAAGAAAGTCCACCTGAGTGCAATCTAAGTGTCACATGTCTGTTAGTATATATAAATTGTCTTTTCTGAAAGGCCACAGAGGCTGCAACACCACTAAGCAAGAGGCACCACTAACCAAACACCATGAAGACCAAGGAGATCTCCAAAAGAAGTCAGAGACAAGGTTGTTGAGAAGTATAAGTCAGGCTTGAGTTGTTAAAAGTATCCTAATCTCTGATGATCCCCTGGAGCACCACCAAATCAATTACCATCAAATGGAAAGAACATGGTACCACAACAAACCTGCCAAGAGAGAACCTCCCACCAAAGAGCTCAGCCCAGACAAGGAGGGCATTACTCAGAGAGGTAGCACTGAAACCAATGGTAACCTTGAAGGAGCTGCAGACTTTCCAAGAAGATATCGGAGTATCTGTCCATACGGCCACGATAGGTCATACAATCCATAGAGGTGGTCTTTATCGAAGAGTGGGCAGAAAAAAAGCCTTTACATACACAAAAAAATTGTGAGGCTCATTTTGAGTTTGACAAAAGACATATGGGAGACTCCCCAAAGATATGGAGGAAGGTGCTGTGGTTAGATGAGACCAAAATTGAACTTTTTAGCCACATTGGTACACTATGTCTGGCGCAAAAACAGCACAGCTCATCACCCCAAGAACACCATCCCTACAGTGAAACATGGTGGCAGCATCATGCTGTGCGGATGTTTTTTGGCAGCAGGGACAGGGAAACTGGTCCAAGTTGAGGGGGGGGGATGGATAGTGCAAAATACAGGGATATTCTTAAGCAAAACCTGTTTCAGTCTGTCAGTGATTTGAGACTGGGACAGAGGTTCACCTTCCAAAAAGACAATGACCCAAAGCATACTGCTAAAGAAACACTCAAGTGGTTTAAGGGGAAATGGGTAATAAATGTATTTTAGTGACATAGTCAAACCCCTGTCCTTAAGTCAATTGAGAATTTGTGGTCAGACTTGAAGATTGCTGTTCATCAGAGGAAACCATCTAAATTGAAGTTGCTGGAGCAGTTTTGCCTTGAGGAATGTTGAGGAATGGGCAAAAATCCCATTGGTAAGACGTGGAAAGCTCATAGACACTTATGCAAAGCAACTTGCAGTTATAATTGGCATAATTGTTGTAAAAGGAGGCTCTACAAAGTACTGATTTTAGGGGTGTGAGTAGTTATGCACCGGGACGTTTTAAGTTAATTTGTCCCATTTGTTTCTTGCCTAAAAATAAAAATAAAACAAAATGTTCACAGTTATAGGCATGTTCTTTACATGAACTGATGCAAACCCTAAAAAAAACAATAAAATTCCAGGTTCTGAGGTGCAAAAAAGCACAAAAAATGCCAGGGTGGGGGGGTTATTACTTTTGCAAGTCACTGTACAAACATTGCATGTAATAGGATATTTCAGTGCAAAGGAATTAGTACTATTATTTCAAAATTAATACTAGCAAATACATGATGCATATTGCAAAAATCAGTCTGCACAAAAAAAAATCCTTTTAAATGTTTTATTCTTCTTTTCATTTTTTAATAATTAATACATTAAGATATTATTTATTAGTGTAGCATAATGTCTTTACTAAAATTTAAACTATGTGGGAGCCTGTTGTTTAGTTTTATAATCCAACAGGCTTCCCTATTTTTTAATATTTCTTCCCTATCTCCTCCTCTATTGCTGTACAGCGCAAACGCTACCCCATAAGTATAAATGGTGTTCAGCAACGTTAAGCAACATTATCTTACACGTGAAACGCGTGTTGTGGACTTAATTTATTTGTATGTGGTAACGTTTGCAGTGTACACTGGCACTATGGGTAGACATTTACTTTTAATTATGTTTTATGAGAATTAGATGTCAGTTTTGGGAACAAGACCACTGTGCCTTTTGAGATCACTGTGCCTTTTCAAGACCACTGTGCACATCCATCTCATATATGACTTCTATAAATGAATACACTGCTGGTTACCCTGTTACCTGTTTGGCTGTCATTTATCCAAATGGTTTACTTTTATATGCGTAATTAAAGGGGTTGTCCAGTACCTTATATTACCCATTCAAAGTGTCACATCAGGGCAACTAAGGATTTTTGTAATTACCTTACATTGCAGATAATGCCTGTGAGCGGCGCTATCACTGGCCGCTCACAGGCATCACGTGACCCCCGGCTGCAGCAGGCTCTGACATTTGCTGATGTCACAACAAGTGCTGGTAGCAGCCGGCGGTCTTAGTCTTTCGTGTTCCAGGTGGATGCCAGGCTGTGGGCGGAGTTACCCCCCGCGTCACACCCAGCATCCACCACGTGCTCTCCCTCTCCCCATTCATTGGAAAAGCGCGAGGTGGATGCTGGGTTTGATGCGGGGCGTAACCCCACCCACAACCGAGCAGCCACAGCGGGGACCCCAGCACTGAGTCATGCCTCACTTGTCGTGAAGTCAGTCCTGGGTCACGTGATGCCTGTGAGCGGCCAAGGATAGTGCCGCTCACAGGAATTATCAGCAACATAAGGAATAGAGATGAGCGTTGTTCGACTCGAACTGTTCGCCAATCTCAAATTCGAGCTGTGTGGGCAGTGTTCGAGCCGTTCGACGAACACGAACGATTTGAAAAAAAATCGGCTGTTCGAGGTTATGTTCGATAACTGTTCGTGCACCAAAATCATAACTGGATTTTTTCTCAGTAATGATGAAAATTAATGTTAATACGCAGTTTGAGTGTACAGTGGGGCGGGGGGAGGGGCAGGGGATGGATCTCTACAGAAATAATGAAGATCTCCCTTTTTTTTTCTCTTTCCCGCATTTACAGTGGGGAGGTGCAGTCTGTCAGCCTATCAGCTGTGCACACACGCAGCGAACTGCTTTTTTTCACACAAGCAAGGGCATGTGTGATTGGCAGTGTATGTCACATGTCCTTGCCCTATAAGACCCAGTCATTTTCTCCGTCGCCATCATTTTCTCACTGCTGCAGCTGCGTGTTAGACGGCACCGCTGTTGCTGTGTGCGCTATACCTTGTTAATTTAAAGCCAATTTTCGCAAAAATCTACAGATAGCTTGAGAGAAGAGAACAGTTGTGATTGCAGTCCTTTTAAGGACTAGGTTACAGCATTTCCTACGACTTTTATCAGGCAGGTCTGTGCTCTTAAATAGATAGGTTGGGAGTAAAGACTAATTGTAATTGCAGTCCTTTTCAGGACTAAGTTAGATCAGTTCCTATCAGTTTTTGCCAGGCAGGTCTGCGCCAGTGCTGTGCAAGTTTTTTTCACAGCATTTGGCTAAATCTAGCAAAGCTAATCCTTTTTGGCCTATTGCAGAGTGTGTTAGTTAGTGGAGTAGCCTATCTTTGTTGCAAGCTACACCACCTGTGTATAGAAAACCAATTTTTTTACTGCACCTAGTGAAGTAAAACCTTTTGGGCATAGCATCATTCTATTAGTCCATCTATACGGACCTCCATCAGGTTGCAAATTAAAAATAATTTTTATCTGCATCTAGCTCTGAAAAAATATTTGGCCTTCTAGCAGTGTGTGGGACTTGTTCTATTAGTCCATCTATACTGACCTCCATCAGGTTGCAAATTGAATATAATTTTTTTCTGCATCTAGCTCTGAAAAAATATTTGGCCTTCTAGCAGTGTGTGGGACTTGTTCTAATAGTCCATCTATACTGACCTCCATCAGGTTGCAAATTAAAAATATTTTTTATTTGCATCTAGCTCTGAAAAAATATTTGGCCTTCTAGCAGTGTGTGGGACTTGTTCTATTAGTCCATCTATACTGACCTCCATCAGGTTGCAAATTAAAAATAATTTTTATCTGCATCTAGCTCTGAAAAAATATTTGGCCTTCTAGCAGTGTGTGGGACTTGTTCTATTAGTCCATTCATACTGACCTCCATCTGGTTGCAAATTGAATATAATTTTTTTCTGAATCTAACCCAGACAATAGTTTTGGCCTAATACCACAGTTTGGCCACTCAGCTCTGCTCGGTTCCCATCCATTGTTTTTTTGTGCAAACAAATCCAGAGTTGTGAATTAGTTAACCACCAAAATGAGTGGAAAAAGGCCTGCTGCTCGTGGACAAGGGAATAGGCGTGTAGGGAAGGGGAAAAAAGGTTGTGTCCGTGGGGTAGGTGTTAAAGCAACAGTAACATCTGCAGAAGAAAGACCATCTTCCAGCCAAACTAAAATGTCTACTTCTTTTAGCGGACAATGTGATAAGATTCCTTTCTTACGGCCACGCCAATCGCTACAAATTCCAGATGAGGCACAAAAACAGGAGGTGCTTCAACGGATATCAAGTGCTCCTCTAAGTGGGCTCTCCTCCACATCAACTTCAACATCACAAATACTCCAGTCCTCAGAGGTGTCACCCCAATCACACTTGCTTCTTCACAGCTCCCAAATCTCCAGCTGCCCGTCTGAGTATGAGGTAGAACAGATGGTTGAGTCTGCAGAGCTGTTTACTCATACTATAGCCTGGGAATCAGAAGTCGGCTCCAGCGCTTCTGTGAATCCAGATGAGGAAATGATCTGCACTGATGCCCAGAATCTTTATGAGTCAGATCCAGGACCAGACGCAGAAGGTTCTGACCATAATGTAGACCCTCATTCCCAAGCTGTAACTCCTGTTGGTGGAGACAATGAGGAAGACGATGATGAGACTCAAATACATGATTGGAGCGACAACTTTAGTTTTTTGTCAGGGCAGGAACAGGTTGGCTCTGAGGACGACGGGTGTGATAACACACAGGGTGATGATGATGAGGTTGGAGATCCCACTTACTGTCAACCCACAGTCAGCCAAGAGATGAGGTCAGCAGATGAGGTGGAGGAGGATGATTGTGACGACGAGGTCAGATTGCGCCTTCCTGGACAGAGACGTAGTACTGGAAGCACGTCAACAACTGCATCCTCAAACAGAACTCTGCCTATGACTAGAGATGAGCGGTGTTCGACTAGAACTGTTCGCCAATCTCAAATTCGAGCTGTTTTGGGCGGTGTTCGAGTTGTTCGACGAACCCGAACGATTTGCAAAAAATTCGGCTGTTCGAGGTTATGTTCGATAACTGTTCGTGCACCAAAAGCGTGTCCTGCATGTCTGGCGCTATTTAGAGCACCAATCATGCAGGGATTGTCTGCCACTCACTGTAATGCCACAGCCATGGTGGTTGTGGCATTACAGTGATTGCCCAAATCGATGGGAACAGTGCTCACAGTGAAACATGAAAAGCCGGCAATTCAGCAGCGGCATACACCGGTACCCGACAATTTAGAACAGAAAGAATAGAGAATCACACATAGATTAGATAGATAGAAACATGTCAGTCACACATATAAGAAGCACAGTGACAGTGTTGCTTACTGTACTTGTCATTTAGTGTAAAGGATTTATTAAAAAATATAATAGTGTTTTCGTGCACCGTCTCTTTAAAAAAGCCGGCCGGCAATTCAGCAGCGGTACCCGACAATTTATAACAGACAGAATAGAGCTTCACACATAGATTAGATAGATAGAAACATGTCAGTCACATATATAATAAGTACAGTGACAGTGTTGGTTACTGTACTTGTCATTTAGTATTAAAATAAAGGATTTATTATTAAAAAAAATTGGCGTGGGGTTCCCCGTAATTTTAGTCTCTAGCGGAGGTTAAGCAGACAGCTGGGGCAGATGTTTGAAGCCTGGGAAGGGGGTAATACCCACGGAGCTTCCCAGACTACTAATATCAGCCCCCAGCTGAATACCTAGCCTTTACTAGCTATTAAAATGGGGGACCCCCCAAAAAAATGACGTGGGGTCCCCCCTAATTTAATAGCTAGCAAAGGCTAGGCAGACAGCTGGGGGCTGATATTAATAGCCCAGGAAGGGAACCATGAATATTGGCCCCCTCCCAGGATAGAAACACCAGCCCTCAGCCGCCCCAGAAATGGCGCATCCATAGGATGCGCCAATTCTGGCACTTAGCCTCGCTCTTCCACGCTGCCCTGGTGCGGTGGCAGGGGGTAATAGGGTTGGGGTTGATGTCAGCTTATAATGCCAGCTGACATCAAGCCCAGGTTAGTAATGGAGAGGCGTCTATAAGACACCCCCATTACTAACCCCATAGTCAAAGTTAAAAGAAAACACAAACACCCAGAATAAAGTCCTTTAATTGAAATAAAGACACATTCCTTTATTGTTCTAAATTAAACCATACTTACCGTCACGCCCATTACAGCTGAAGCCAACGATCTCCTGCAATAAAAGAAAAATAATAAAGCAACCTCATCCTTACCTTTCCATGGTTCCCACGACAGCTTCAGCTCTGCTACATCGAGATAACAGGCTGGACCGCAGCAGAACGCTGCCATCCAGCCTGTCATCCCGCAGACACTGAGAAGCGCAGGCATGCTTGCACTCTGCAGTGTCTGGCTGTGACGGCATCCAGATGAGCCGAGGTCATGTCCAATGAACTCGGCGCACCTCATGCACGTCACTGACAGCGTGGGAGAATTCTCCTGCACTCAGCACTTCAGCGTGAGAATTCTCCCACGCTGTCAGTGACGTGCATGAGGTCAGCTGAGTTCATTGGACATGAATGAGCTCACCTCATGCACGTCACTGACAGCGTGGGAGAATTCTCACGCTGTAGCACTGAGTGCAGGAGAATTTTCCCACGCTGTCAGTGACGTGCATGAGGTGAGCTGAGATCATTGGACATGAATGAGCTCACCTCATGCACGTCACTGACAGCGTGGGAAAATTCTCCTGCACTCAGCGCTTCAACGTGAGAATTTTCCCACGCTGTCAGTGACGTGCATGAGGTGAGCTCATTCATGTCCAATGAACTCAGCTGACCTCATGTACGTCACTGACAGCGTGGGAGAATTTTCACGCTGAAGTGCTGAGTGCAGGAGAATTCTCCCACGCTGTCAGTGACGTGCATGAGGTGCGCCGAGTTCATTGGACATGAGCTTGTCTCATCTTTATGCCGTCACAGCGAGACACTGAGGAGCGCAAGCATGCCTGCGCTTCTGAGTGTCCGCGGGATGACAGGCTGGATGGCAGCGTTCTGCTGCGGTCCAGCCTGTCATCTCGATGTAGCAGAGCTGAAGCTGTCGTGGGAACCGTGGAAAGGTAAGGATGAGGTTGCTTTATTATTTTACTTTTATTGCAGAAGACATTGGCTTCAGCTGGAATGGGCGTGACGGTAAGTATGGTTTAATTTAGAACAATAAAGAATTGTGTGTTTATTTCAATTAAAGGACTTTATTCTGGGTGTTGTGTTTTTTTAAATACTTTACTAGAAATTCATGGTGGTCATGTCTAATATTGGCGTGACCCCATGAATTTTGGGCTTGGGGCCAGCTGATAATACCAAGCTGGCCCTAACCCCTTTATTACCCAGTGAGCCACCGCACCAGGGCCCTGGATGAGTTGGGTACAGCGCCAGAAGATGGCGCTTCTATGAACGCGCCATTTTCCGGGGCGGCTGCGGACTGCAATATGCAGCGGGTGGGGTCCAGAGAGCTTGGGCCTCCCTGCGCTGCAGATTCCAGCCCCCAGCTGCCTAGTTGTACCTGGCTGGGCACAAAAATAGGGCGAAGCCCCACGCATTTTTTTTTTAAATTATTTCATGAAATTCATGGAATAATTAAGAAAAAAAGGGCTTCCCTATATTGTTGTGTCCAACCAGGTACAAATAGTCAGCTGGTGGTTGGGGGCAGCCCGTCCCTGCCTGCTGTACCTGGCTGGACACAAATATAGTGCGAAGCCCCACGTCAATTTTTTTTTAATTATTTCATGAAATAATTTTTTTAAAAAAGGGCTTCCCTATATTGTTGTGTCTGGCCAGGTACAAATAGGCAGCTGGTGGTTGGGGGCAGCCCGTTCCTGCCTGCTGTACCTGACTGGACACAAATATAGGGCGAAGCCCCACGTCAATTTTTTTTAAATTATTTCAGGAAATTCATGAAATAATGAAAAAAAAATTGATGTGGGGCTTCGCCCTATATTTGTGTCCAGTCAGGTACAGCAGGCAGGAACGGGCTGCTCCCAACCACCAGCTGCCTATTTGTACCTAGCCGGACACAACAATATAGGGAAGCCCTTTTTTTCTTAATTATTCCATGAATTTCATGAATTTAAAAAAAAAAATACGTGGAGCTTCGCCCTATTTTTGTGTCCAGCCAGGTACAACTAGGCAGCTGGGGGCTGGAATCTGCAGCGCAGGGAGGCCCAAGCTTTCTGGGCCCCACCCGCTGCAAATTGCAGTCCGCAGCCGCCCCGGAAAATGGCGCGTTCATAGAAGCGCCATCTTCTGGCGCTGTACCCAACTCATCCAGGGCCCTGGTGCGGTGGCTCACTGGGTAATAAAGGGGTTAAGGCCAGCTTGGCATTATCAGCTGGCCCTAAGCCCGAAATTCATGGGGTCACGATAAAAAAAAACACAAACACCCAGAAAAAAGTCCTTTAATTGAAATAAACACACAATTTTTTATTGTTCTAAATTAAACCATACTTACCGCCACGCCCATTCCAGCTGAAGCCAATGATCTCCTGCAATAAAAGTAAAATAATAAAGCAACATCATCCTTACCTTTCCATGGCTCCCACGACAGCTTCAGCTCTGCTACATCGAGATGACAGGCTGGACCGCAGCAGAACGCTGCCATCCAGCCTGTCATCACGCAGACACTGAGAAGCGCAGGCATGCTTGCGCTACTCAGTGTCTGGCTGTGACGGCATCCAGATGAGCCGAGGTCATGTCCAATGAACTCGGCTCACCTCATGCACGTCACTGACAGCGTGGGAAAATTCTCACGCTGAAGCGCTGAGTGCAGGAGAATTTTCCCACGCTGTCAGTGACGTACATGAGGTGAGCCGAGTTCATTGTCGGCTCATCTGGATGCCGTCACAGTCAGACACTGAGGAGCGCAAGCACGCCTGCGCTTCTCAGTGTCTGCGGCATGGCAAGCTGGATGGCAGCGTTCTGCTGCGGTCCAGCCTGTCATCTCGATGTAGCAGAGCTGGAGCTGTCCTGGGAACCATGGAAAGGTAAGGATGAGGTTGCTTTATTATTTTTCTTTTATTGCAGGAGATCGTTGGCTTCAGCTGGAATGGGCGTGATGGTAAGTATGGTTTAATTTAGAACAATAAAGAATTGTGTCTTTATTTCAATTAAAGGACTTTATTCTGGGTGTTTGTGTTTTTTTTTTAACTTTGACTATGGGGTTAGTAATGGGGGTGTCTTATAGACGCCTCTCCATTACTAACCTGGGCTTGATGTCAGCTGGCATTATAAGCTGACATCAACCCCAACCCTATTACCCCCTGCCACCGCACCAGGGCAGCGTGGAAGAGCGAGGCTAAGTGCCAGAATTGGCGCATCCTATGGATGCACCATTTCTGGGGCGGCTGAGGGCTGGTGTTTCTATCCTGGGAGGGGGCCAATATTCATGGCACCCTTCCTGGGCTATTAATATCAGCCCCCAGCTGTCTGCCTAGCCTTTGCTAGCTATTAAATTAGGGGGGACCCCACGTCATTTTTTTGGGGGGGTCCTCCATTTTAATAGCTAGTAAAGGCTAGGTATTCAGCTGGGGGCTGATATTAGTAGCCTGGGAAGCTCCGTGGGTATTACCCCCTTCCCAGGCTTCAAACATCTGCCCCAGCTGTCTGCTTAACCTCCGCTAGAGACTAAAATTACGGGGAACCCCATGCCAATTTTTTTTAATAATAAATCCTTTATTTTAATACTAAATGACAAGTACAGTAACCAACACTGTCACTGTACTTATTATATATGTGACTGACATGTTTCTATCTATCTAATCTATGTGTGAAGCTCTATTCTGTCTGTTATAAATTGTCGGGTACAGATGCTGAATTGCCGGCCGGCTTTTTTAAAGAGACGGTGCATGAAAACACTATTATTTTTTTTAATAAATCCTTTGCAGTAAATGACAAGTACAGTAAGCAACACTGTCACTGTACTTCATATATATGTGACTGACATATTTCTATCTATCTAATCTATGTGTGAAGCTCTATTCTGTCTGTTATAAATTGTCGGGTACCGCTGCTGAATTGCCAGCCGGCTTTTTTAAAGAGACGGTGCACGAAAACACTATTATATTTTTTAATAAATCCTTTACACTAAATGACAAGTACAGTAAGCAACACTGTCACTGTACTTCGTATATATGTGGCTGACATGTTTCTATCTATCTAATCTATGTGTGATTCTCTATTCCTTCTATTCTAAATTGTCGGGTACAGATGCTGAATTGCCAGCCGGCTTTTTTAAAGAGACGGTGCATGAAAACACTATTATTTTTTTAAATAAATTCTTTGCAGTAAATGACAAGTACAGTAAGCAACACTGTCACAGTACTTCATATATATGTGACTGACATGTTTCTATCTATCTAATCTATGTGTGAAGCTCTATTCTGTCTGTTATAAATTGTCGGGTACCGCTGCTGAATTGCCGGCCGGTTTTTTTAAAGAGACGGTGCACGAAAACACTATTATATTTTTTAATAAATCCTTTACACTAAATGACAAGTACATTAAGCAACACTGTCACTGTACTTCATATATATGTGACTGACATGTTTCTATCTATCTAATCTATGTGTGATGCTCTATTCCTTCATGTCTAAATTGTCGGGTACCGGTGTATGCCGCTGCTGAATTGCCGGCCGGCTTTTTTAAAGAAAGCGTCTTCTGAGCAGTTTGTCAGCTTTTGGACACCTTTGAAGGTGTTTTCTATGTGTTCCTATGTGTTTTTGTTTGCCTGCCATTGGTTTTAACGGTGTTCGACGGTGTTCTAAGGTGTTCGACGAACAGTTCGACGAACAGTTCCTCGACATCCCGGTGTTCGACGAACCGAACCGAACCCGAACACTACGGGGGTGGCTCAACACTACCTATGACCACAAGTCATGGTGGCTCTTCAGGTCGCATGGGTGCTAAGCCTTGCATAGCCTGGGCATTTTTTCAGATCGATAAAGATGACCCAACTCTTGTTATCTGTAACATTTGTCAACAAAAGCTAAGTAGAGGCCAAAAAATACATAGTTTGAGTACTTCATGCATGAACCGGCACATGAACATGAAGCATAAGTTGCAGTGGGAAGCTCACTGTGCTACAATGAGGCCTAGCCGGCCGGGCCAACCGCCGTCTGCCCCATCTTGTGCATCTGCGGCCTCTTCATCCTCTGTGACGGGGGGGACAGCAGTCACACCTGTTTTGGGACGCAGACCTGCCACCTCTTTACCCGCAACAGCCAGCGTGATTGGCAGGTCATCATTTTCTTTGGAGGTGGTAACACCAGCTGGTGTTGAGCGCTGTCCGACATCGATAGCACCACCTTTGGATCAAGGCAACCTAACATGTCCGCCTGCATCTTCCTCACAGACAGGCAGTTTGCCGGGGACACCCTTATCAACCCCGTCTAAGCACAACAGCCAGCTTTCGGTCCCTCAGATGTGGACAAGTAAAAGACCATTTCCTCCTAGCCATGAGAAAGCTAAGAGGTTGAATTTCACCATCTGCAAGCTCTTGGCTACAGAAATGCTGCCTTTCCACCTGGTGGACACAGAGGATTTTCGAGACCTTATGTCCGTCGCAGCGCCCCAGTACAAGATGCCCAGTCGGCACTACTTCTCAAAGAAACGTTTCCCTGCGCTCCACCAGCATGTCGCACACAACATCACCGCTTCTTTGAGAAACTCTGTGTGTGACAGGGTACATTTCACCACAGACACTTGGACAAGTAGGCATGGACAGGGGCGTTACATGTCGCTGACTGGGTACTGGGTAACTATGGTGACAGCAGGACAAGGGGCTCTGTCCAAGTCTTGCCGTCCCCACGAGTTGTGCGTCAATCCTCTTTATCTCAAAGTTCCTCCACTGCTTCTGCCTCCTCAACCACCTCTCGGTCCTCCACCTGCACCAAAAGCCTGTTTGGTCATGCCACAAGCTTTCTAACTGCGGAGAAGGGATCCTGCACACCTCCTTACTATGCTGGCAGTAGGGCTCAATGTCATCAGGCGGTTTTTACTGTGAAATGTCAGAGAAATGTGAGTCACACAGCTGAGGAATTGTGGTCAGCTCTGGAGAACCAATTTCATGAATGGTTGTCTCCACTGGACCTGAAACCAGGGAAGGCTGTGTGCGACAATGCTGCAAACCTGGGTGCGGCCCTTCGCTGGGGCAATGTCACACACGTGCCTTGTATGGCTCACGTGTTGAACCTCGTTGTCCAGCAATTTTTAGCCCACTATCCCGGACTAGATGGCCTTCTGCAGAGGGCACGGTCGCTGTGTGCTGACTTCCGCCGTTCGCATCCCGCAGCTCAGCGACTTACATCTCTACAGAAGTCGTTGGCCTGCCACTTCACCGGCTAAAATGCGATGTGCCTACCCGGTGGAATTCAACTCTGCACATGTTGCAGCGACTGTGGCAGCACCGACAAGCCCTGGTGCAATGCGCTCTGATGTATAGCCTGGGCCAACGAGATTCAGAGGTGGGGCAAATCACGCTGGAGGAGTGGTCTCAGATCAGGGACCTATGCACCCTTCTGCACAGTTTTGAAATGGCGACGAAGATGTTTAGTGCAGACGATGCCATTATCAGCATGACTATTCCGGTGATTTACATGCTGGAGCACATGTTAAACAGAATTCGGAGTCAGGTGGTGGCACAAGAGGAGGTGGAGGAAGTAGAGGAGGAGGAGTTGTATGCGGAAAGGTTAACATCTGCAAGGTCCAGACGGTCGGCAGCATCAAGGTTGCAGGCATGTGAGGGTGGGGGAGATGGTTTTACCAGGGCGCATGGTAGCAGCCAAACTAGTGAGGAAGGTGCAGGAGCCCAGGAAGAAGTGGAGGACGAACTGATGGAAGACTCATCAGATGAGGGAGACCTTGATCACATTTCTGTTGTGTGAGGTTGGGGGGAGAGGACAGAGGAAGGAAGCATGATTGTTACCTCGCTATCAACACAACAGGGACTTGGTACTCCTGGATGCGCAAGACACATGAGTGCCTTCTTGCTGCACTACCTGCAACATGACCCTCGAATTGTGAGAATTAGAAATAATCCTGACTACTGGGTTGCCTCACTGTTAGATCCCCGGCACAAAAGTAAATTTTCAGAAATTATTCCTGCCATAGAAAGGGATGCACGCATGCAGGAGTATCAGCAGAGACTGTTGCAGAATCTTACATGTGCTTTTCCACAAAACACCAGTGGTGCACGTAGTGAATCTCACAGTTCCAACTTGCCAACCGTGGGACCGTCGAGTGTTCAGCACTCAAACCGTAACAGAAACACAGTATCTGCTGGTAACATCAATTTTGCGGAATCATTTCACCACTTTTTTAGCCCATCCTTTGCAAGGCCACAGGAGACAAGAAGTCTGACACATAGTCAACGCCTAGAGACGATGGTACAGGAGTATCTCCAAGTAAACATTGAAGCCATGACTGTGTCACTGGACCCTTGCTCTTTTTGGGCTTCCAATCTGGATAAATGGCCGGATCTCGCCACTTACGCCTTGGAGATCTTGTCATGCCCCGCAGCCAGCATTCTGTCTGAACGTGTGTTCAGCGCTGCTGGTGGTGTGCTGACAGATAAGCGCACGCGGCTCTCCACTGATAATGTAGACAGACTCACGTTCATAAAGATGAACAAATCATGGATCCAAAATGACTTTTCTACCCCTGTGTCATCATGGGGAGAGTAAAAGCTTGATGATTGGTTAAAATCACCTCACCAACCGTTTTAAGCTTTCAAATTACTATTCATGTTTATCTGTATCTTGGCTGGAAAATAATATGTGCTTTGTAGCAGTGTGCAGTACTGATTCTATTAGGCCATCTATACTAAACTCCACCAGATTTAAAATTACTAATCATGTTTATCTGTATCTTGGCTGGAAAATAATTTGGGCTTTGTAGCAGTGTGCAGTACTGATTCTATTAGGCCATATATACTAAGCTCCACCAGATTTAAAATTAATAATAATTTTTAGCTGCATCTAGCCCGGAAAATACTACGGGGGTGGCTCAACATTAATAAGGAAATTACAAAAAGTCTTAGGGGCCTTGGAGGGATATACTGGGGGGGTAATATAAAGCACTGTACAACTTCTTTAAGGAACATCCTTTGCAGGGTAATAACTTGCATATAAGGGAAAATAAATAACCAAAAACAAAAAATGCTCCTCTACAGCTTGGGCTATATTCACACGTTGCGTTTTTTATGCATTTTTGCACATTTGCATTGCTTTCAATGGTGAAAAATACATTCACCAATAAATGTAATTTTAACATTTTACAACCTTATCTGGCCATGTGGTGTGTGAAACATCATCAGACACATCCTGTTTCATTTATGAAGGAGGGATTGTGAAAGTCACAAACACTATTTTTACAGCCTTGCTATTCTTAAAGGGCCAGCAGTCAGCTATGCATTGCTGCTCCCATAATTAAAGTGTGGGTCTCCTATACTGGTATTGCGTATGCAGTGACTACAAGGACTGCCAAAAATTTGGATGCAACCCAATACCCCTTTAAAGAGACATAGAGGAGGGTCCCAGCAAAAAAAATGTTCCCATTATAAAGGAGTGTGTCTCCTATAGTGGTAATGCCCATGCTGTGACTGCAATGGCTGCCAAAATTTTGGAAAAACCCCATTAACAATTTAAAGACACATAGAGCTGAACCACAGTGACAACATGTTTCCATTAGAAAGGAGAGGGTCTGCTATCCAGTTAAAGAGTATACAGTGAGTCCAACGGCTGCCAAAATTTAGGAAAATACCCACTAACAATTTAAAGACACGTAGAGCTGGGCCACAGCAATGACATGTTTCCATTAGAAAGGGGAGGGTCTGCTATCCAGTTATAGGGTATGCAGTGAGTCCAACGGATGACAAAATTTAGGAAAAACCCTACTAACAATTTAAAGACACATGGAGCTGGGCTACAGTAACGAGTACGACATGTTCCCATTAAAAAGGAGTGGGTCTCCCATACTGTTTGCCTATGCAGCGAATTCAACGACTGCCAAAAATGTGGGGGAACTTCAGTGTCCCTTTCAAGATACATAGAGGTCAGAGGGCCTCCTGAAAACAATGTTCCCATTATTAGGAAGTGGGTCTCCCATACTGTTTGCCTATGCAGTAAATTCAACAGCTGACAGAAATTTGGAGGCACTCCAATACCCCTTGCAAGAAACGTAGAGGTCAGAGGGAATCCTGAAAAGAATGTTCCCATTATTAGGAATTGGGTCTCCCATAATATTTGCCTTTGCTATGAATGCACCGGCTGCCAATAATTTTGAGGAACTGCAATGCCCCTTGCAAGAGACGTATATGTCGGAGGGCCTCCTGAAAACAATGTTCCATTATTAATAATTGGGACTCCCATACTGTTTGCCTATGCAGTGAATGCAACGGCTGCCAAAAATTTTGAGGAACTCCTATGCCCCTTGCAAGAGACGTAGAGGTCAGAGGGCCTCCTGAAAACAATGTTCCCATTATTAGGAAGTGAGTCTCCCATACTGTTTGCCTATGCAGTGAATGCAACAGCTGCCAAAAATTTGGAGGCACTCCAATGCCCCTTGCAAGAGAGGTAGATATCATAATATTGTAGATATGATGATGATATGGAGGAGGATGTGGAGTATGAGAATGAGGAGAAGGCAGAGGACAAGAGCAAATAGACAAAATCAGGAAGCGTATACCCATGACTGGGTGTGAAGACAGAGGTGCATGGGAATAAAGTTAGACCTCCCAAAAAAACCACTGTATTTGAGTTTATGTTACGCTGCTATCATTCAGTGGTATTGAGAAGTCTGGCCCAATCAAGTCCAAATCAAGGCAAATGTGCCGATTGGTTATAATTCTACTGGCGGCACTAAAAACCAGCTCTGACAAAGCGCTAGCGGCAGGGAAGGCTGGGATTTCCAAGGCGTAGAGAGCCAGTTCATGCTATGTGTCCAGCTTGGATACCCAATAATTAAAAGGCACAGAGGAATCACGGAGGACGTTGGTACAGTCAGCAAGGTATTCCCTCACCATCTTCCGAAACTTTTCCCTCCTTGGGAGAGTACTCCGCGCCTCAGGGCCTGTGCGATGGTAGGGTCTGAGAAAACTGTCCCAGAACTTTGACAGTGTTCCCCTGCCTCTGCTTGATTGCATTTATGTCTCTCTCACCTGTACTGCTTGGTTGTCCAACAAACTGTGACCTCTGCCGCCAGTATTTTCAGATGGGAATTTTTTAAATAATTCAGCAACAAGGGCCTTCTCGTACTGCACCATTTTATTAGGCCTGTCCTGCAAGGGATTAAGAGACAGAAAGTTCTTCTTGTAGCATGGGTCTAGAAGTGTCACTAACCAGTAATGAATGTCACCCAAAATTTTGAGAACGCGAGAGTCACTGGAAAGGCAGCGTAACATAAGCTCAGCCATGTGTGCCAGACTGCTAACAGGCAAGACATTCATGTCCTCACCAAGAGGATGACTGACTATGCTCTCCTCCTCCTCATCCTCCTCCTCCTCCCTGTCCTCAGGCCATCCATGCTGAACAGACGGTACGACAGTTGTGCAAGTAGTATCGTCTAAAGCGCATGAAACTAGCTCCTGTTCTTCCTCCTCCTCCTCTTCCTCATTGTCACCCAATCCACATTGGGATGATATGAGGCTGGGCTGTGTGTAATCACCCTGTATGGTTCGTTGCTCCATCTCACCATGCTCCTCCTGCAATGCATCCTCTTTGATTGTGAGCAGAGAGCCTTTCACAAGACAGAGAAGCGGGATGATGACGCTAAATTATGGCGCCATTGCTGCTCACCATCTTGGTGGAGTCCTCAAAGATTTGGAGGATGGTACATATGTCTGACATCCATGTCCACTCCTGAGGTCCTATGTGTGAAGTCTGACCTGAATACCGACGGCCTTGTTGATGCTGGTAGTCAACAACTGCCCTCTTCTGCTCACAAATCTTTCCCAACATCTGCAATGTAGAGTTCCAACTGGTGGGGACATCGCAGATCAGTCGGTGAGCTGGAAGCTGCAAATGCTGCTGAAGCACAGCAAGGGCGGCAGAAGCTGAAGATAACTTTCAAAAATGGATATGAATAGCGGTACCAGAGCGCCAATAACAGGGCAAAAATATTAAAAGGACTGATTTATTAATATACACACAACGCGTTTCGGTGGACACAGCCACCTTCATCAGGTGTGACAAGCAGCAAACAATTGATCCTTATATACATTTGACTAGGTATACAATTACTTAAAAGGGGCGGGGCCAGATACAGAGTAATACCTCTATATTAACCCCTTGAGTTCATATATGCTCAATAGAGTAAAAAGGATTGTTATAAAATAATGCCTAATGAAGCATATAGGGTTCTTATAAAAAGGATTCGCTGTAAAAAAACAACAACTTGTGAATCCTATAATCTTAATACTTCATAGGATATATAGTCATCTACCACCCTATATTTTAGATTATATAAAAAAATAATAATAATTTTTACATACAACATAAAACAATGCATAAATATAAAGTATAAAATTACAATCAGTTTCTATCATTATAATTAGGAAAAGTAGACGAAGAAAGGAAAGAGAAAAAAAAGAGAAAAAAAAAAAAAAAAAAAAAAATTCCAAAAAAAAAATCCCCCCCAAAAAAAAAAAAAAAAAAAAAAAAAAATAATAATAATAATAATAAAAAAAAAATAAAAAATTTTTCTTTAAATTTTTTCTCCCTTCTCTCTCTCTCCTCCCTCCTCCCCTCCCTCTCTCCTTTCCCCTCTTCCCTCCTTCTCTCTCTCCTCCCCCCTCCTCCTCCATATAAAAGATATATATAATAAATTTGCTAAAATATGAAAACAATTATTTAAAAAGTTGTCTTCTCTATATTAAGGTTCAAACCTTCAGGAGACAAGGTTCCCATTTTGAAAATCCAATAATTTTCACGTGTAATGAGACGATTTAGTCTATCAGGGTGTGTATCAACTATATGATCAATGATAGTTAGTTTTAGGTTATTAGGATTTTTTTGATGTTCTTTTAAGAAATGATTAGAAACACTATGTAGGGGAAAGCCGTTTCTAATATTTTGGCGATGTTTATTTAATCTGGAGTGCATTTCCTGGATAGTGCGGCCAATGTATTGCAGGCCGCAGGTGCACTGGAGCAGATAGATCACATATGAGGACTGACATGTAAGTCTAAAGCGAATGGGATATATCTCTCCAGTGACCGCAGAGACGAATGTTTTGGCTCCGTTATCAATGGATTGACAGCATAAGCATTTAGGGACATTACATTTATAACATCCATTATTGCTAATAGGAACTGAATGGTTCGGTCTTCTACCAATTGTTGTATTGCTAGGGGCTATATAGTTTCCTAGATTTTTACTCCTCCGATATATGACATGAGGAAATTCCAGTAAATGACCAGTTAATATTGGATCATTACTTAAAATGAACCAGTATTTTTTTAATAAACTGGATAACACTTGCGTAGGTTTACCATAGGTAGTAATCAGATTTAAACTGAAATCGCTGTATGGCTCTTGGCTGGTATTCTTGGATTTGTTGATACACAGGTTCTGTGATAGGGATCTAGTTTTGGAGAAAGCATCCTCTAATAATTTCCGGGGGTATCCCTTAGCTCTAAAACGTTTTTGTAAAACCTTAGATTCCAGAAAAAAATCCGAATCATGTGTACAATTTTTTCTGACACGCCAATATTGACCGTATGGAATATTTCTAATCCAGCTGGGTAGATGGCCACTGTCAAATTCAAGATAGCTATTTACATCCACTTCCTTAAAGTGGGTAGATGTGGATATTTTACCCGAATTGTCTATATTTATCTGAAGGTCAAGATATTGAATATTACTCTCAGATATGGTAGAGGTAAAGGAAAGACCCCAGTCGTTAGAGTTTAATTCATCAATAAATTTGGCAGCCTCCACAGTATTTCCCCTCCATATAATAAACAGATCGTCTATAAAGCGGCGGTACATAACGATGGATTTATCGGCGCCGAGGGATTGCGCGATGTGGATAGACTCGAATGCCCCCATATATAGATTTGCATAACTGGGGGCAAACCTCGTCCCCATCGCGCAGCCCCTCAGCTGCCGATACATAACCCCCTCAAAAGAAAATACATTGTTCTCAAGAATGAAAGTTATACCCCTCAATAAAAAGTTTTTTTGAGGATCTTGTAAGTTAGGGTCCTCATCTAGGAATTTTTTAATTGCCTGTAAACCCAATACATGTGTGATATTGGAATAAAGAGAGCTTATATCGAGTGTAATAAGAAGACAGCCTGGAAGAGGGGGTAATTCTCTCAATAGTCTAATTAAATGTGTGGAATCCTTTAAATGAGAATCTAGGGATAAAACGTACTTCTGTAAAAAAAGATCAATATAGTGGGATAAGTTGGATGTGATAGAATTAATACCAGAAATAATAGGACGTCCAGGGGGATTAAATTTATCTTTATGAATTTTGGGTAAAAAATAAAAATAAGGGACTTTGAATTTTTTAATGTCTAAAAAGGATTTTTCTTTTTTATTGAGGAAGCCAGCTGTAGAGGCCCCTGCTACAAGTCCTTTGTACTCCAAAAAAATGGTTACAGATGGGTCTGCTTCTAATTTCACGTAGTAGTTTGAGTCGTCTAAGATTCTGAGGCCCTCCTTGATGTACCAGCCTCTGTTCATTATCACAGTCCCCCCTCCCTTATCTGCTCTCTTTATAATTATTTCTTTATTATCCTGAAGGGTTTTTAATGCACATTTCTCCTGGTAGCTCAAGTTATTCACTTTTTTAGAAATTGGGGGGAATGTCCTAAGGTCCCTCAAAATTAATTGTTGGAAAGTTTCAAGGTGTGAACCTTTGTGATGTAATGGATAAAAATTATTTTTCCCCTTCACATTTACATGAGTGAAAGGGTCCAGTAATGGGGGGCCTGGTATATTAGGTTCTTGAATGGAGGGGGATACTGTTGAGCATGAACTAATAGGATGTGATTTTCTCTTATCTTCCAATAGAAAATGTCTTTTTAGTGTCAATTTCCTTATAAATTCATTTAAATCACAGAACAAAGTGAAATTATTAAATGGGACAGCTGGACAGAAAGATAATCCTCGACCTAACAAGGATCGTTCAGCTTCAGATAGCACATAGCTAGAAATATTAAAAATGCCCCCACAACCGATAGGGGTTTCTATCTGCAGGGAATTTGTATTCTGGTTCATTGGCAAGATTTCATTTTCTTTATATTTGGATTGTGTCTCAATTTCGGCATTTGGACTATTTTTGTTATTGAGGCCTCGGGTTTTTCCACTCCCTCTACATCCCCTAAATTTCTTTTTCGTTTTGGACAACGTCCGGGGACCACGTGAAAAAAATGTGTAATTTTCGTTTTATTAGTTTGAGATGCAACTGCATTCTGTGTTTGAGGATTTATCAAGATACTATTTTCATTCAAAATCGGAGATAATTCCAAGGATGTCATTCTGTTTATAGGGGGTTTTATGTGGTTTATACCATTTGTTTTATCAGAAGGTCTCCCTTGATTAAAAATATTCAGTGTATCCGCTATCGGGATCTGACCAGATGACTCCCCAGCAATAGGAATCTGTATTGCACTAGAAAGCTCTGAGATATTAGATCCACTATGGGATATCTCCTGTGTGTTAATATGTAATGTGAAGTTCAGTTCATCAATATCTGCTACTTGTGTGGAAATAGTAGACGGATTAGCAATAAATTCTACATCTGCTGCTTGTGTGGATAAAATAGGTGGATCAGTAATCAGTATGGAGGGAGGAGTAATTTCCATACACATTCCCTCTATTATAAGGTCATTATTTTTTTCCAAATTAGAATTAAATGCAGTATTTTTCTTGTAATTATTGTTAATGGATAACTTCTTTTTATGAGTCTCATATATTGCTTGTTGTTTTTTATTCATAAAAAACTGTTTTTGAAAACTATTCACTTGTTTTGTATGGTTATCAGGATCATTGCTTAGAATAGGGGATGATGGATTATCCCTAGTTGTTCTCTGCATAGAGATGATGGGAACAGGTGAAATTTGAAGTGGTGATTGGATTTTTTCTTTTTTAGAGTCTTTTATATCTCTTTCATATTTTTTGGCTTTTTTATTTATTAAATCATTTTCAAACTTAGCCAGTCTTAGTTTTACCTCATTATCTGTGGCAAAATATTCCGCAGATGAAGAAAAGAACTCCAAATCCCCTTTAATTTTAGCTATTGTTTCTAAAGCATGCATAGCCAGAGTATTCCTTTTATCAATCAACAATCTGATCAGTGTTGTTGAGCAATCAGAAATACACCTGTCCCATCTTTCAGTAAAAACAATATCCTGAGGAAAGGATGAGTTGAGATTCATTCTCAATCCCTTGGGTATTATGTTATCCTTAATGTAATGTTCTAAAAACATCGTGTCTACGTGATTAGTTATTTCTATTTTGCTATTATTTTCTAAGTTCAAAAACAGTCCACGTAACCTTTTTTGATCTGTATCATTCAGCATAGTTGGATTAGTATATATGCATCTGTCGCCATCTTTAGAGTCTTTACTAAGGGCTGTAATGATCAGAGATAATCTAAATTTCTCTCTATTGGTCACATAAAAGTCCATAATGATCCAGCAATTTAGATTTTAAAGTCTTAAACACAGTTCTTATCTGTTGACGATTCTGCAAGATTTTTCCGTCTCTCGATGTGTTGAATAATCTGAGTCGCCCAATTTGCAGCTCCTGGTCTTGAGGCTAAGCCCCCAGCAATAGCAGACTCAATATGTAAAGAGAGGAGAGAACAAGGCGCAATGGGTGACTCAGTATTGCAATTGTTAGAGGGGTGTGAGGATGGCTACTAACCTTATGAAGTTGTGCACCTCTGCACAACCCCAGTGTAAAGCTCCACAAGCTCCGCTCTGTTGGTGGCTGTCATCTATTTCCAGCGGCGTTCACAGATCCTGATCTCTCGGTGGTGGATCACGTGGTCAGGTTAGTTGCATGTAACGCCGAGATGGATGCCCAGCTTCACCAACACCCCCGGCAGCGTTCCGGAGGGGTTAGGGCAGCGCAGCTTGGAAAACCAGGGTAGTGATTCTAATTAAATTCCTCCCACAGGTGAAAGAACAATAAGTTAAAGGCAGCTCTACCGCACCCCAACAGGGGGAAAGGGACAATAAATGGATATGAATAGCGGTACCAGAGCGCCAATAACAGGGCAAAAATATTAAAAGGACTGATTTATTAATATACACACAACGCGTTTCGGTGGACACAGCCACCTTCATCAGGTGTGACAAGCAGCAAACAATTGATCCTTATATACATTTGACTAGGTATACAATTACTTAAAAGGGGCGGGGCCAGATACAGAGTAATACCTCTATATTAACCCCTTGAGTTCATATATGCTCAATAGAGTAAAAAGGATTGTTATAAAATAATGCCTAATGAAGCATATAGGGTTCTTATAAAAAGGATTCGCTGTAAAAAAACAACAACTTGTGAATCCTATAATCTTAATACTTCATAGGATATATTGTCATCTACCACCCTATATTTTAGATTATATAAAAAAATAATAATAATTTTTACATACAACATAAAACAATGCATAAATATAAAGTATAAAATTACAATCAGTTTCTATCATTATAATTAGGAAAAGTAGACGAAGAAAGGAAAGAGAAAAAAAAGAGAAAAAAAAAAAAAAAAAAATTCCAAAAAAAAATCCCCCCCAAAAAAAAAAATAATAATAAAAAAAAAATAAAAAATTTTTCTTTAAATTTTTTCTCCCTTCTCTCTCTCTCCTCCCTCCTCCCCTCCCTCTCTCCTTTCCCCTCTTCCCTCCTTCTCTCTCTCCTCCCCCCTCCTCCTCCATATAAAAGATATATATAATAAATTTGCTAAAATATGAAAACAATTATTTAAAAAGTTGTCTTCTCTATATTAAGGTTCAAACCTTCAGGAGACAAGGTTCCCATTTTGAAAATCCAATAATTTTCACGTGTAATGAGACGATTTAGTCTATCAGGGTGTGTATCAACTATATGATCAATGATAGTTAGTTTTAGGTTATTAGGATTTTTTTGATGTTCTTTTAAGAAATGATTAGAAACACTATGTAGGGGAAAGCCGTTTCTAATATTTTGGCGATGTTTATTTAATCTGGAGTGCATTTCCTGGATAGTGCGGCCAATGTATTGCAGGCCGCAGGTGCACTGGAGCAGATAGATCACATATGAGGACTGACATGTAAGTCTAAAGCGAATGGGATATATCTCTCCAGTGACCGCAGAGACGAATGTTTTGGCTCCGTTATCAATGGATTGACAGCATAAGCATTTAGGGACATTACATTTATAACATCCATTATTGCTAATAGGAACTGAATGGTTCGGTCTTCTACCAATTGTTGTATTGCTAGGGGCTATATAGTTTACAGCGAATCCTTTTTATAAGAACCCTATATGCTTCATTAGGCATTATTTTATAACAATCCTTTTTACTCTATTGAGCATATATGAACTCAAGGGGTTAATATAGAGGTATTACTCTGTATCTGGCCCCGCCCCTTTTAAGTAATTGTATACCTAGTCAAATGTATATAAGGATCAATTGTTTGCTGCTTGTCACACCTGATGAAGGTGGCTGTGTCCACCGAAACGCGTTGTGTGTATATTAATAAATCAGTCCTTTTAATATTTTTGCCCTGTTATTGGCGCTCTGGTACCGCTATTCATATCCATTTATTGTCCCTTTCCCCCTGTTGGGGTGCGGTAGAGCTGCCTTTAACTTATTGTTCTTTCACCTGTGGGAGGAATTTAATTAGAATCACTACCCTGGTTTTCCAAGCTGCGCTGCCCTAACCCCTCCGGAACGCTGCCGGGGGTGTTGGTGAAGCTGGGCGTCCATCTCGGCGTTACATGCAACTAACCTGACCACGTGATCCACCACCGAGAGATCAGGATCTGTGAACGCCGCTGGAAATAGATGACAGCCACCAACAGAGCGGAGCTTGTGGAGCTTTACACTGGGGTTGTGCAGAGGTGCACAACTTCATAAGGTTAGTAGCCATCCTCACACCCCTCTAACAATTGCAATACTGAGTCACCCATTGCGCCTTGTTCTCTCCTCTCTTTACAACTTTCAAAAATGGGCACACAGGCGGCGTAATTCAACAAGCAGATCTGGGTAGGTTTTTTGAGAAGCTGCTGAACCACGAGGTTAAGCACATGGGCCAGGAATGGTACGTTTGTGAGCTCGTCTCGCCCCAGAGTCACCACCAGGTTCCGGCCTTTGTCACACATGACCATACCTGGCTGTAGGGTCAGCGGTGTCAGCCACAGATCTGTCTGCTCTTTCAGAGCTGTCCACAATGCTTCAGCATTCTGCAGTTTGTCACCTAAGAATATTAGCTTCATCACAGCCTGTTGCCCCTTAGTCGAGGCAGTGCTGCAGTGCTTACAGCTTGCTACTGATGTGGTCAATTCGGAGATGGAGGCTGAAGATGAGAAGGCGGAGGAGGTGCAGGAGCTGTAGAATGTGGGGGCAACACTGCTTGACCCAGAGACCGCAATTTTTGGCGTCGGGAGGACGTGCTCCGTCCCAAGGTCCGACTGGGTCCTGGCTTCCACTATATTAACCCAGTGCGCCATCAGCAAGATGTACCATCCCTGCCCACAAGCACTTGTCAACGTGTCCGTGGTTAGGTGGACTTTCCCAGTAACTGCGTTGTTGAGGGCATGGCTAATGTTGTGGGACGCATGCTCGTGTAATGCGGGGACGGCACACCGGGAAAAATAGTAATGGCTGGGGACTGAGTACCGAGGGACGTCCACTGCCATCAGATTGCGGAAAGCTTCGGTCTCCATGAGCCTAAAAGGCAACATTTCGAGTGCAAGCAGTCGAAAAATGTGTTAATTTAGTAGTTTGGCCTGTGGTGTGTTGGCTGCATATTTGCGCTTGCGTTCCAAGGACTGGGGTAGGAAATACTGAACTCTGTGCTGGGACAAGGACGTGGATGTGCTTCCTGATGGCGCTAGTTGAGAGTGCAACAACACATGCTGGGCGGGAGGCATCTTGGCATGCGCCATGGACAGGGGATTGGTGTGCACACACAACAGTGGAAGAAGCAGTGGTGTCACCCACAGACACTGTTTCTGGACCCTGGGGTTCAGCCCACTTAGTCGGGTGCTTTGCTGCCATGTGCCTTAACATGCTGGTGGTGGTCAGGCTGCTAGTTTTGCTACCCCTGCTGATGCTGGCCGGGCAGGTGGTGCAAATGGCCTTTTTGGGGTAGAAACAACCTGATTCGGGAAGACCTAACAGTGGTACTGGCAACTTCCGTCGTGTTGACGTTACTTTTAACACTTTCCCACCTAGTGTCTGCGGCCACTACACTGCTTCTTCCTGCCTGTTGTGGTGCTATGCCTCCCTCTCCCTGTGTGCCACTATCCTCGCTCTGTATGTCCCCCTGCCAGGTTGGGTAAGTTACTATATCATCCACCACCTCGTCTTCCACTTCTGCACCCCTGGTCCTCCTCCTGACTTTCTGGCAATTGTGTCTCATCTTCATCATCATCCACCTTGCGACAGTAATTGCACTTGCCCATCGTTGCTTTCATGTGACCATGGCTGCTCCAATATTTGGGCATCGATACACACGTTCTCCTCTTGACTCGCTTGAAGCTGGTCGGGAGATAGGCCCGAATCTACAAATGGAAAAGTGAACAGCTCTTCTGAGTGTCCAAGTGTGGGATGAGTTGTCTCCAAAAACTTGGCATGGTGGAAGAAAGGAGTATCAGTGTGAGGAATATGTGGTCCAGACTCATGGCTACTGAGACTTGACTGTGTGGAAGACATGGTGGTGGTGGTGGTGGCAAAGTGACTGGAAGCATTATCTGCTATCCAACCAACAACTTTTTGACACTTCTCTGTGTTCAATAGTGGTGTACTGCAGTGCCCTGGTAATTGGGACAGAAAGGTCGAGTGACTAGATGTGGGTGTTTGTTGTGGCACAATATCAGCTTGCCCATGGCCACGTCCTCGGCCTCTGCATGCACCATCACCATGACGTTCACTTCCCTGTCCCTTGTCACGCACCTTGCCCATTTTAAATGGAGGACAATATTTTCCACGTTCACAAAAAATGGCTGATTTTGGAATGTAGTCATATGTGATATGTCTGACAGAGAACCACGGTTTTAAATAGCAGGCCTGTAATTTACTAATACTATTCTTCACAGACACCTAGTGTGAACAGTTTGACCGACAAACTGCAACGAAATGAAAATGGATGAAATGGCTGATTTTGAAACACTGTTATAGGTGATTTGTCTGACAGAGAACCAGAGAACCACGATTTTAAACAGCAGGTGTGTAATTTACTAATTTTATTCTACAGAGACCTAGTGTGAATAGCTTGACTGAAACGCTGATTTTTGAACACTGTTATAAGTGATATGTCTGACAGAGAACCACGGTTTTAAATAGCATGCCTGTAATTTACTAATATTATTCTACACAGAGAACTACTGTGAATAGCTTAAAGACATAATACAACGAAATGAAAATGGAAGAAATGACTGATTTTGGAACACTCTTGTAAGTGATATGTCTGACAGAGAACCACGGTTTTAAATAGCAGGCCTGTAATTTACTAATATTATTCGACACAGAGACCTAGTGTGAATAGCTTGACCAAAACACAGCAACTAAAAGAAAATGGAAGAAATAGCTGATTTTGGAACACTGTTATAGGTGATATGTCTGTCAGAGAACCACAGTTTTAAATAGCAGACCTGTAATTTACTAATATTATTCTACACAGGGACCTAGTATGAATAGCTTGACAGACACACTTCAACGAAATGAAAATGGAAGAAAAGGTTGATTTTGTTACACTGTTATAAGTGATATGTCTGACAGAGAACCACGGTTTTAAATAGCAGGCCTGTAATTTACTAATACTATTCTTCACAGAAACCTAGTATAAATAGATTGACCAACACACTGCAACAGAATGGAAAAGAAGGCCAATATTTTCCACATTCACTTCTAATTTTTGGATTTTTATCGCTGAAATATGGAACAGATCTGGCTTTATTCTGCAGTGCTAAAAAGCAAATGGAGCAGAAAAATAGTATATTCTGGATTTCTTTTTAAGCAAATAACCAGGATTAAAATAAAATAAATGGCCCTGGCCCCTGATATCTGGGGCTCTGTCTACAAATATCTGTAGTTATTACAGCAGTAGCAGACAGGACAGCGCTATATGCACTTCAGTTTGCCACATACATAGCCTGCCTGCCTAATTCCTGCCTAGCATTGATTATATGCAGCTGGATTAGTCCTCAGAATGACTGTTAGTTCAGATGGATATATACAGTACAGACCAAAAGTTTGGACACACCTTCTCATTTAAAGATTTTTCTGTATTTTCATCAGTATGAAAATTGAACATTCACACTGAAGGCATCAAAACGATGAATTAACACATGTGGAATTATAAAGTTAACAAAAAAGTGTGAAACAACTGAAAATATGTCTTATATTCTAGGTTCTTCAAAGTAGCCATCTTTTGCTTTGCTGACTGCTTTGCACACTCTTGGCATTGTCTTGATGAGCTTCAAGATGTAGTCACCGGGAAAGATTTTCACTTCACAGGTGTACCCTGTCAGGTTTAATAAGTGGGATTTCTTGCCTTATAAATGGGGTTGGGACCATCAGTTGTGTTGTGCAGAAGTCAGGTGGATACACAGCTGATAGTCCTACTGAATAGACTGTTAGAATTTGTATTATGGAAAGAAAAAAGCAGCTAAGTAAAGAAAAACGAGTGGCAATCATTACTTTAAGAAATGAAGGTCAGTCAGTCCGAATATTTGGGAAAACTTTGAAAGTGTCCCCAAGTGCAGTTGCAAAAACCATCAAGCGTTTCAAAGAAACTGGCTCACATGAGGACCGCCCCAGGAAAGGAAGACCAAGAGTCTCCTCTGCTTCTGGAATTGTACTTTGGGATCTTTAAAGAAGACAGTAAATATTACCACGGCAAATGAATTAACCCCCATATGGGACAATATAAACATACATTAATTTGTTAAGATACAAGACACAAGGTTTTGGAGGAGAAATGGTTTTATTTGGTTTAACATTTAATGAATGAAGGCGAGTTGATGCCATTTAATGTGTTGGAGAAAAAGTTAAGCAAAGTGGACGATTTTGACATTGTCACATTCATCATGGGGTGAAGAGTATGAAAAATTCTAATAACTTTCACATTGCCTCTCATAGAAAAAATGGGTTATTTGTTGATTAGTTGGAACTGTAAAAAAGAATATATTAAATATTTATAATTTGATATATAATGTACACTATTATATAATATAATAATTATATTTATATACCAATAATGCCTACATGTGTAATTTCACCTTTAAGGTTAGTTAATAAAAGTATACAGTAAATATTACAGCTGAAACATGGCACACAATACATATAAAAACATAAGTGAGATCGCCCTCAATAAAATCATAAATTGATCCAATTGATCCATTGGTTATATTATTCTCACCAAATATAGTACAGAATGAGCAACATAAACTGTGTAAGAAAAAGGGCAGGTGGGAAGAGATTTTGGAAAAATATAGCGGAGAGCATTAAAACGTTATTAAGAGGGATAATGATACAGCCAGGTTACCAGTGGTTTTTGTTGTTTTTTTAATGTTGGTTTATGTTAGTTTTTTTCTGAACACTTGGAATTGGGTGTGAGCGGGGGAATTAGAAGGATTGTTGTTTTTATCTGGATTCCTTTTTTGTTCATTCTAGTACAGATATTTAAATATAATTTTTGAAAAAATAAAAGAAATGCATCATTCCAATGATGTCACAAAAACATAACAATATAGTACACCCCGTCATCCAAAGTTCCATTGAGGGAGTCTGTAGGCGTTTGTAGAGAGAGGAGTGTTCTGAGTGATTATTTTGCAAATATGATGAAAAAGAAGCGCTTTAAGCGTATGATTGTTCTTTCTGATAGCGAGGGCAGTAGTGATGATGAAGATTTCCATCAGATAAATTTCAATTTTATATTGTTAATTACATAGAATACATTTGAGTTAAAAATCCCAGAAGATGAGGAGATATTTAGGTTTAAAGATTGATTTTAGTTTACATATTTGATATTTTTCCAGTCTCATCCAAGGAAGCAGCCAATTCCCAGGTCCTCAGGCCTGAATAACACCAGTGGCTTTAATTCCTGCTCATCACTGAGAAAACCAGGTACTGCGCTCTGATCCAGATAAGGTTCTGCTATATTTATTGCTGTCATTATAGTCAATGTAGTAATTGGGTGCAGCTTATGTGCACATTTTGGTAAGGGTTTGGATATATCTCTATTGTATGTCTACGGTAAAGAGCATGGACATAATTAGAGTTATTAGAGGGCAAAACTTGGACCTTTGACCCCAGAAGCATGTTGGTCAGATATACAGGCATCTGTAATAATGTCCTCCGTCCTGGCTCTTATCCTGTAATACTGTCTCCATCCAAGCCTTAATCCTATAAAAACATCCACCATCCTAAGCCCATTTTGTAATAATTTTCACCATCCTGGCCCCGTATCCTGTAATAATGTCCCCTGTCCGGTAGTAATGTCCCCCATCATGTAATGACATCCCTCTTCTTTTAATCCTTTCTTGTAATAATGTCCTCCATCTTGGCCCCCATCTTGTAATTATTTCCCCTGAATTAGCTAACATCCTGCAATAATGTCCCCCGTCCAGCCCCCATCCTGTAATTTGTTCCCCTTCTTGGCTGCCATCCTGTAATAAAGTCCCACATTGTGATCTCTTTACTGTAGTAATGTCCATCGTCCTGGCTCCTATTCTGTAATAATATCCCCCGTCCTGCCCCCTCCTGTAATTTGTTCCCCTTCTTGGCTGCCATCCTGTAATAACATCACACATCGTAATCTCTTTACTGTAATAATGTCCATCTTCCTGGCTCCTATTCTGTAATAATGTCTCCTGTCCTGGTCCCTATCCTGTAATAATGTCCCCTGTCTTGTCCCCCTATCCATTAATAATGTATCCCATCCTGATCCCTATTAAGTAATAATGTAACCCATCCTCGTCGCTATCTGGTAATAATGTCTCTAATCCTGTCCCCTTCTAGTAATAATGTCCCCCATCCTGGCTGTATTATCCAACATATTAAAAAAAACATTATTCTTACCTCACCGGCTCCCACAGTCAGCAGTGTCTCTTCCTGATCTATAACTAGTGCAGGCTGGTGGCGGCTCATGGCAAGTGACCTCATGTGCTATCCACGATGGGCA
The DNA here is from genome assembly GCF_046119375.1 of Phyllobates terribilis. Taxonomy (NCBI): domain Eukaryota; kingdom Metazoa; phylum Chordata; class Amphibia; order Anura; family Dendrobatidae; genus Phyllobates; species Phyllobates terribilis. The sequence continues at coordinate 478,003,233 of NW_027362765.1, read as the reverse complement.
TGCCTCTGATTGTCCAGCAGCATGTAAGGATATTGTGGTGTAGTTAGCAGACCACTTTCTGTGGCACAATATATTTGAGCTGAATGTATGTCCTCAGACATACATTTAACTGAAAACAGTGTTGGTGTCACTGGATTCCTTGACTCGACAGGTCTGGTCATTATCCCACCCTCTGAGACTGCTGTTTTTGCTCCCCTGATAATGAGTTTACATTTAATATTTCTTTTCACCATTTGGTTAGCAATATTCATGCTGATGTTCTTAATTCAGATAGAAATTGGATTTGGGAATTTCTTCTCATGTTGAGCCACATTGACTAAAGTTGGCCACAGTGCAGTTTACTGTAGCTGAATGGGATCATTTTCCCCATGTACAAATAGTGGTGCACTGAATACTTCATTAACATTTGTTTTTTTAATGTTGAGTCTCAGTCATTGCTATTACAATATTCTTAAAAGAGATTTATGTTTTTTTTGCTCCCGCAGATCTGAAAGTACTAACTTCAGATAGTGATTCGGACAATACCACCAGGTAGGACATACATCTTCTCTATTACTAGAGATTACTATGGGGATTAATGATTTGTGGAGGGCTCACATTTTGTTATATTTATTTAACAGCTCTGATGATGACATTAGAGATGAGCGTTGTTCTACTCGAACTGTTCGCCAATCTCAAATTCGAGCTGTTTTGGGCGGTGTTCGAGCCGGTCGGCGAACACGAACAATTTGAGAAAAATTCGGCTGTTCGAGGTTATGTTCGATAACTGTTCGTGCACCAAAATCATAACTGGATTTTTTCTCAGTAATGATGAAAATTAATGTTAATACGCAGTTTGAGTGTACAGCGGGGCGGGGGGAGGGGCAGGGGATGGATCTCTGCAGGAACAATGAAGATCTCCATTTTTTTTTCTCTTTCCCGCATTTGCAGTGGGGAGGTGCAATCTGTCAGCCTATCAGCAGCGCACACACGGAGCGAAGTGCTTTTTTTCACACAAGCAAGGGCATGTGTGATTGGCAGTGTATGTCACATGTCCTTGCCCTATAAGACCAAGCCATTTTCCCCGTCGCCACCATTTTCTCACTGCTGCAGCTGCGTGTTAGACGGCACTGCTGTTGCTGTGTGCGCTATACCTTGTTAATTTCAAGCCAATTTTCGCACAAATATACAGATAGCTTGGGAGTAGGGAATAGTTGTGATTGCAGTCCTTTTAAGGACTAGGTTACAGCATTTCCTACGACTTTTATCAGGCAGGTCTGTGCTCTTAAATAGATAGATTGTGGGAGTAAAGACTAATTGTAATTGGAGTCCTTTTCAGGACTAGGTTACATCAGTTCCTATCAGTTTTTGCCAGGCAGGTCTGTGCCAGTGCTGTGCAAGTTTTTTTCACAGCATTTGGCTGAATCTAGCAAAGCTAATCCTTTTTGGCCTATTGCAGAGTGTGTTAGTCAGTGGAGTAGCCTATCTGTGTTGCAAGATATACCACCTGTGTATAGAATACCAATTTTTTTACTGCACCTAGTGAAGTAAAATCTTTTGGGCATAGCATCATTCTATTAGTCCATCTATACTGACCTCCATCAGGTTGCAAACTGAATATAATTTTTTTCTGCATCTAGCTCTGAAAAAATATTTGGGCTTCTAGCAGTGTGTGGGACTTGGTCTATTAGTCCATCTATACTGACCTCCATCAGGTTGCAAATTAAAAATAATTTTTTTCTTCATTTAGCTCTGAAAAAATATTTGGGCTTCTAGCAGTGTGTGGGACTTGTTCTATTAGTCCTTCTATACTGACCTCCAGCAGGTTGCAAATTGAATATAATTTTTTTCTGCATCTAGCTCTGAAAAAATATTTGGGCTTCTAGCGGTGTGTGGGACTTGGTCTATTAGTCCATCTATACTGACCTCCATCAGGTTGCAAATTAAAAATAATTTTTTTCTGCATCTAGCTCTGAAAAAATATTTGGGCTTCTAGCAGTGTGTGGGACTTGGTCTATTAGTCCATCTATACTGACCTCCATCAGGTTGCAAATTAAAAATTATTTTTTTTCTTCATTTATCTCTGAAAAAATATTTGGGCTTCTAGCAGCGTGTGGGACTTGTTCTATTAGTCCATCTATACTGACCTCCATCAGGTTGCAAATTAAAAATAATTTTTTTCTGCATCTAGCTCTGAAAAAATATTTGGGCTTCTAGCAGTATGTGGGACTTGGTCTATTAGTCCATCTATACTGACCTCCATCAGGTTGCAAATTAAAAATAATTGTTTTCTGCATCTAGCTCTGAAAAAATATTTGGGCTTCTAGCGGTGTGTGGGACTTGGTCTATTAGTCCATCTATACTGACCTCCATCAGGTTGCAAATTAAAAATAATTTTTTTCTGCATCTAGCTCTGAAAAAATATTTGGGCTTCTAGCAGTGTGTGGGACTTGGTCTATTAGTCCATCTATACTGACCTCCATCAGGTTGCAAATTGAATAAAAAAATTTTCTGCATCTAGCTCTGAAAAAATATTTGGGCTTCTAGCGGTGTGTGGGACTTGGTCTATTAGTCCATCTATACTGACCTCCATCAGGTTGCAAATTAAAAATAATTTTTTTCTGCATCTAGCTCTGAAAAAATATTTGGGCTTCTAGCGGTGTGTGGGACTTGGTCTATTAGTCCATCTATACTGACCTCCATCAGGTTGCAAATTAAAAATAATTTTTTTCTGCATCTAGCTCTGAAAAAATATTTGGGCTTCTAGCAGTGTGTGGGACTTGGTCTATTAGTCCATCTATACTGACCTCCATCAGGTTGCAAATTGAATAAAAAAATTTTCTGCATCTAGCTCTGAAAAAATATTTGGGCTTCTAGCGGTGTGTGGGACTTGGTCTATTAGTCCATCTATACTGACCTCCATCAGGTTGCAAATTAAAAATAGTTTTTTTCTGCATCTAACCCAGCCAATAGTTTTGGCCTAATACCACAGTTTGGCCACTCAGCTCTGCTCGGTTACCATGCATTGTTTTTTTGTGCAAACAACTCCAGAGTTGTGAATTAGTTAACCACCAAAATGAGTGGAAAAAGGCCTGCTGCTGGTGGAAAGGGGAATAGGCGTGTTGGGAAGGGGAAAAAAGGTTGTGTCCGTGGGGTAGGTGCAGAAGAAAGACCATCTTCCAGCCAAATTAAAATGTCTACTTCTTTTAGCGGACAATGTGATAAGATCCCTTTCTTACGGCCACGCCAATCGCTACAAATTCCAGATGAGGCACAAAAACAGCAGGTGCTTCAACGGATATCAAGTGCTCCTTTAAGTGGGCTCTCCTCCACATCAACTTCAACATCACAAATACTCCAGTCCTCAAAGGTGTCACCCAAATCGCACTTGCTTCCTCACAGCTCCCAAATCTCCAGCTGCCCGTCTGAGTATGAGGTAGAACAGATGGTTGAGTCTGCAGAGCTGTTTACTCATACTATAGCCTGGGAATCAGAGGTCGACTCCAGCGCTTCTGTGAATCCAGACGAGGAAATGATCTGCACTGATGCCCAGAATCTTTATCAGTCGGATCCAGGACCAGAAGCAGAAGGTTCTGACCATAATATAGACCCTCATTCCCAAACTGTAACTCCTGTTGGTGGAGACAATGAGGAAGACGATGATAAGACTCAAATACCTGATTGGAGCGACAACTTTAGTTTTTTGTCAGGGCAGGAACAGGTTGGCTCTGAGGACGACGGGTGTGATAACGCACAGGGTGATGATGATGAGGTCGGAGATCCCACTTACTGTCAACCCACAGTCAGCCAAGAGATGAGGTCAGCAGAGGAGGTGGAGGAAGATGCTAGTGACGACGAGGTCAGGTTGCGCCTTCCTGGACAGAGACGTAGTACTGGAAGCACGTCAACAACTGCATCCTCAAACACAACTCTGCCTCTCACCACAAGTCGTGGTGGCTCTTCAGGTCGCATGGGTGCTAAGCCTTGCATAGCCTGGGCATTTTTTCAGATCGATAAAGATGACCCAACTCGTGTTATCTGTAACATTTGTCAGCAAAAGCTAAGTAGAGGCCAAAAAATACATAGTTTGAGTACTTCATGCATGAACCGGCACATGGACATGAAGCATAAGTTGCAGTGGGAAGCTCAGTGTGCTACAATGCGGTCTAGCCGGCCGGGCCAACCACCGTCTGCCATATCTTGTGCATCCGCGGCCTCTTCATCCTCTGTGACTGGGGGGACAGCAGTCACACCTGTTTTGGGGCGCAGACCTGCCACCTCTTTACCCGCAACAGCCAGCGTGATTGGCAGGTCATCATTTTCTTTGGAGGTGGTAACACCAGCTGGTCTTGAGCCCTGTCCGACATCGATAGCACCACCTTTGGATCAAGGCAACCTAACATGTCCGCCTGCATCTTCCTCACAGACCGGCAGTTTGCCGGGGACACCCTTATCAACCCCGTCTAAGCACAATAGCCAGCCCTCGGTCCCTCAGATGTGGACAAGTAAAAGACCATTTCCTCCTAGCCATGAGAAAGCTAAGAGGTTGAATTTCACCATCTGCAAGCTCTTGGCTACAGAAATGCTGCCTTTCCGCCTGGTGGACACAGAGGATTTTCGAGACCTTATGTCCGTCGCAGTGCCCCAGTACCAGATGCCCAGTCGGCACTACTTCTCAAAGAAAGGTGTGCCTGCGCTCCACCAGCATGTCGCACACAACATCACCGCTTCTTTGAGAAACTCTGTGTGTGACAGGGTGCATTTCACCACAGACACTTGGACGAGTAGGCATGGACAGGGGCGTTACATGTCGCTGACTGGGCACTGGGTAACTATGGTGACAGCAGGACAAGGGGCTGCTGTCCAAGTCTTGCCGTCCCCACGAGTTGTGCGTCAATCCTCTTTATGTCATTTTTCCTCCACTGCTTCTGCCTCCTCAACCTCCTCTCGGTCTTCCACCTGCACCCAAAGCCTGTCTGGTCATGCCACAAGCTTTCTAACTGCGCAGAAGGGATCCTGCACACCTCCTTACTATGCTGGCAGTAGGGCTCAACGTCATCAGGCGGTTTTTACATTGAAATGTCTGGGAAATGTGAGTCACACAGCTGAGGAGTTGTGGTCAGCTCTGGAGAACCAATTTCATGAATGGTTGTCTCCACTGGACCTGAAACCAGGGAAGGCCGTGTGCGACAATGCTGCAAACCTGGGTGCGGCCCTTCGCCGGGGCAATGTCACACACGTGCCTTGTATGGCTCACGTGTTGAACCTGGTTGTCCAGCAATTTTTAGCCCACTATCCCAGACTAGATGGCCTTCTGCAGAGGGCACGGTCGCTGTGTGCTCACTTCCGCCGTTCGCATCCCGCAGCTCAGCGACTTACATCTCTACAGAAGTCGTTGGGCCTGCCACTTCACCGGCTAAAATGCGATGTGCCTACCCGGTGGAATTCAACTCTGCACATGTTGCAGCGACTGTGGCAGCACCGACAAGCCCTGGTGCAATACGTTCTGATGTATAGCCTGGGCCAACGAGATTCAGAGGTGGGGCAAATCACGCTGGAGGAGTGGTCTCAGATCAGGGACCTATGCACCCTTCTGCACAGTTTTGAAATGGCGACGAAGATGTTTAGTGCTGACGATGCCATTATCAGCATGACTATTCCGGTGATTTACATGCTGGAGCACATGTTAAACAGAATTCGGAGTCAGGTGGTGGCACAAGAGGAGGTGGAGGAAGTAGAGGAGGAGGAGTTGTATGCGGAAGGGCTAACATCTGCAAGGTCCAGACGGTCGGCAGCACCAGGGCGGCAGGCATGTGAGGGTGGGGGAGATGATTTTACCAGGGCGCATGGTAGCAGCCAAACTAGTGAGGAAGGTGCAGGAGCCCAGGAAGAAGTGGAGGACGAACTGATGGAAGACTCATCAGATGAGGGAGACCTTGATCACATTTCTGTTGTGCGAGGTTGGGGGGAGAGGACAGAGGAAGGAAGCATGATTGTTACCTCGCCACCAACACAACAGGGACTTGGTGCTCCTGGATGCGCAACACACATGAGTGCCTTCTTGCTGCACTACCTGCAACATGACCCTCGAATTGTGAGAATTAGAAATAATCCTGACTACTGTGTTGCCACACTGTTAGATCCCCGGTACAAAAGTAAATTTGCAGAAATTATTCCTGCCATAGAAAGGGATGCACGCATGCAGGAGTATCAGCAGAGACTGTTGCAGAATCTTACATGTGCTTTTCCACAAAATACCAGTGGTGCACGTAGTGAATCTCACAGTTCCAACTTGCCAACCGTGGTCTGTATGGAATTGTTCAATAAAGGGCCCAAAATTAAGATAACATAGATGGGAGAGGTCTCTATGAATAGGAATTCCTAAGTATTTGATACCCTGTGAGGGCCAGGCAAAGGGAAAGTTGGACTGGATGGAATCCTATATGGATTTATGGAGGGAGACATCGAGGGCCTCAGACTTCGCTGCATTGATTTTAAAATTTTACCATGTAACAAAGTGATCTATTTCAGCCATAACAGCAGGGATGGATATATGTGATTGAGTGATATATACTAGGACATCATCAGCACATAGAGAGCACTTGTACTCGGTGCCTCCCACCTCAATCCACCTAATATTGGGGTTATGGCGAATTGATGAGAGCAGGTGCTCCGTCACTAGGATGTATAAGAGAGGGGACAGAGGACATCCCTGCCTTGTCCCATTGGTGATTGTGGATGAAAATGTTCTGACGCACCCCCTGGGCCTTGGGACACCCGGAGCCGGACCCTTTTTGGTGGATGCTGGTGGTTGTAGTCTTCGTGGCGGCGATCCGGTTCCGTGGCTCAGGGCGGTCAAACCAGTGGCGGAACTATTTATGTGGTTTTGATGTTTAAATGTCCGACTACGCCACCCGTGGATTGCGGTCAGAGTGAACCGCCGCTACAGGGCAGACCGCTAAGGCTGGTGTTGTGGGTGCAGCAGAGCGTAGCATAACTCCCCACGGGAGGAGTATAGCCTCAGGGCAGTGTATGCGGAGGATGGGGGTGATGGTGCAGGGCAGCAGCAGTAACGACACGGAGTCAGTGATGCAGTTCAGGGCCTTTACTCACAGTTCTTATTATCCAGACCACGTCTGCAGGTAACGGCTGCCCACATCGTACTGTGCTCACCAAGTGAGGGGCTCAGACAACTCCCAGATAACTTTGGAGCGCTTCACAGGACCCCCTTTGTGTGTCCTTTGTCTGGCCTTTCTTACCAACACTTCTGTCCGGCTGCCTCGGGCCTCCTCTTGGTAAACTTGGCGCCAGTTTCCCTGACCCTATGTGGTGCCTTCCTAGCGGGTGGAGCAAGGGGCTGCGCCACATAAAATGTCAGAGCCTCCGGTTTCTAGCTGAGGGTCGTTTCCTGCCTCCACTAGTTCGGGGACCGGTCTCCCCCTTTGGCCTGACCCCTCCACGCAGGTGGATTTGGGCGTGCGGTGGCGACTCGCCCGTCCGCACCCCTGGGATCCCTTCATTCCTCGTTCCTGGAGCCTTCTCCGCTCCTCTTCCTTCCTTCTCCCTCTTGCAGGCCTGGGCCTCTGTTACTAGGCCCGCCTCCGGAGCAGAGCTCATGCAGAGCCCCTGCTCCCTGCCACTTCTGCTCAGACTTCTCTGCACTGAACTAAGATGGTGCCCACCTTTTATACTCCCTTCTCAATGCACCCAGGAACTGCTTCCTCCCTGCTCCTGCACTGCAGGGTTCCCCTTCCTCAGTGTTCCCTCCCCCCACTCCAGCCAGGGACAGGGACTGTCGTGCCCATCTCAGGGGCATATTGGTCGCCCTGCCCCACGGCAATGTGGTGTAATGCATGCAGGTGTCGGGTCCTGATCCACACTCCATCCTTATCTGAGAGTGAGATATCACACCTCTGGGTGAGGTGCAATACGTCTGTAGCAACCGAGCCCTCGGTGCTACAGTTCCATTTATCTTCAGCCTAGGTGACGTATTGTGATACAGGGCCGTGATTTTGGCTATAAAAGGGTCCCCTAGACCCCTACCCCAAGCTTTTTAAGAGAATCATATATGGCGTGCCAGGAGACTCTATGGAATGCTTTCTCAGCATCCAACGAGAGTATCTACTTACAAATTTTTAACTGCATCTAGCCCAGGAAATACTTTGTGCCTAGTAGCAGTGTCTGCTAGTCAGCGGATTATCCCGGCTGTTAAGCAAGCTACACCACCTGTAGTTTGGACACTTAATTTTTTCAAAGGAAATGCTTCGGGACCACGGGATACTTAGTGAAGAGCATCAGGAGGCACCCCAAGGCATAGGGGCTGGGACTGGCACTAGGATGCCTTGCGGTGGACAGCCGAGCTCGATCCTTATAAAAGCTTTTTAACTGCAGCAGCTTTAGTGGACGCTACTGGAGCTGGAATTACGCGGCTGCTGGCATGAGACTTGCCCTCCAATAGATCCTTGTAAATGGATTTAAAGTGTATTCATTCAAATTAGAGGGACAATTTAAATTAAAAAGCTTAGAGCTGCCTCCACCACAGGGGGGCTCTCTCGACCCACCAGCGGACAGGCACCAGTATTGGGAGAGGGGGGCTGGCCGTCAGGGTTCACCGCGGCTCTGGCACAAACCCGGCGACACGGAGGTGGCACGGGCAGGAGCGGACTGGCCGTCTCGGCTTCTCACTTTTTGGATTTTAGAAGGGCATGACATGCCTATATCTGTGTCTCCCCCTCCTTTTACTCCTCCACCTCTTTTCTTTTCGCATGACTATATGTACTTGTCACTTTTCCATGTGTTAGTTGTGTCTTCTGAGCAGTTTGTCAGCTTTTGGACACCTTTGAAGGTGTTTTCTATGTGTTTCTATGTGTTTTTGTTTGCCTGCCATTGGTTTTAACGGTGTTCGAAGGTGTTCGACGAACAGTTCGACGAACAGTTCGGCGAACACACGGGTGTTCGACGAACCGAACCGAACTCGAACACTACGGGGGTGGCTCAACACTAGATGACATCACTATTAGTGCTAATGAAACTTCTAAAAGTGGAGAAACTTCCACAGATAAAAGTAAGTAATAACTTCAAGATAAAATTCAGGTTTATGTTATTGTAGAAAGAACAATTCTTAGGTTTTTTTTAGATGGACACTTCCATATTGGCAAAACAACTGACTGCCATGTTGACTTATGGCCACCGTTGTCTTTACAGAATTTCTTACATCAGTGCAATAAATTTGTTTGGGTTTTGCTGTTAGTCACTTAGACATCAACAGAGTCTTCTACAAGTGTTCCCACATCTCCATTAAAACCTATGAAAGTTACCATGACGCAGCAAATAAGGTCATGGGACGTCTATTTTCATGTTAGATGGAGGCCCCACTGAACAGACTTTTCCTTTTGATCTGCCATAAATAACTAATATGATAATATTACCTGTGCAGAACATATTAAGTGACTTAACTTTTCATATCTAGTTGGAAATCATCTAATCTAAGCATCCATTTATTTCCCGACAACCCTTGTTAGAATGGTTGAGATTTTTGAGGGTCCACACTCCGGCTACGTAGGACATATTCATTTCTAATCTTGTACTGAACATATAAATCATATAATCAATAAGGACAGTTTAACTGAGCAGCAGGTGGGGTAGACATCTGCTAAAACTCCTGGGTCCTGTTGGGTTTGGACCTCATTATCATGTCAGATTCTGGTCCTAATGTTGGATCCTGAGGATCTCTGGTAGTCTGGTCAGCGATGAATTCTCCTCTGGCTTGAACCTATATTTGTAGTCTTATTGACTCTTCAGACTCCATGTTTTTAGACCCCTCTCTAGTATAGACCTGTATACTGACATGCCTTATCATCATAAAACTTTTCAAACTTTTTAAAATATTTTCACTGTTCCATGTTTCTGAACAGATAATGAACCATCTGATAGTGAGGAGAGCTCCGACACAGAGGAGAGGTGAGTTATGTTCTACATAAATATCTCTATATAAAACCATGAACTATGTAAGAAATGTTTCCTGTGAATTTATAGATGATTCCTTACTTTTCCCAGTATGCCAATGCGAAAAATCCCTGGTTGTTTCCTGGAAGACATCATATCACCAAGTTCCATCTACGTGACAAACTTCCAGGAGAAAAAAGGAGCTAGCGGAAGAACTGTATCAGTTGTATAATGAAACAGTCTTCTTTAATCAGGTATGCTTTCATCCGTATCTGGGTTATACATGTCAAATCCATCATCTCCCTCCTCCAAAAATTATTTCCAAGAAAAGTGGCTTTAGCTCTCTGGAGGGCACTATAATACCTTTGTTACACTTCTGAAAATTAGTTATTGAAAATATGAGGAAAACCCTCTTCTTATCTATGGAATGAGTGGGGACTGTACATGATATCCACCATTCACAGACATACAGATTCTCTGATTATGGCTTGAAGTTCAAAGGATTTTTACATTTATAAATAAATCCATTTAGTTGACATTTGGACATTTTAAAATAAGTTAATTTTTGTTGTTGCTGTCACAACTTGGACTTCTCACAATACCCCATGCCCCATATAAGAAGACCAGTAAAGTAAATTACATATGAGCGTTGGGTACTTTGTTAGATTGGGAACTAAGAGTTTACAGATTTTATGGAAATTGTTTCCTCTTTTTAGCTTCCTGAAAAAATGAAAATTGTGTGGAATAAGAGACTGAAAACAACATCTGGACTAAGCGGTAACATAAAGAAGAATAACCAATGTTATTCCATTATACATCTGACGCGCCCCCTGGGCCAGTGTTGTTTGGGGGATACCCGGAGCCGGATCAGATGGGGGTTGTAGTCTCCGAGTGGCGGTGACCCGGTCCGTGCCCAGGGTGTCAAGCTCAGTGTGTGGCAGTCCTACAGATGTTGCTGGATGTTCTTTAGTGTCGACTACGCCACCCGTTGATTTGCGGTCAATACGGCCGCCGCTGCAGCAGGGTCCGCTGAGGCTGGTGGTGTGTGTGCAGCTTCTGGTAGTATAACCCCCAACGGGAGGGGTATAGCCTCAGGGGGTCAGTTGTAGAGGGTGGTGGTTGTGGTGGTGCAGTGAGGATGGTATTAAGACTCAGAGTCGGGCTGTGCAGTTCAGGGTTTTTACTTACTGCTGTTGTTCTGGTCACTCCGGCCTTGAGTGACCGCCCGAGCCGTGCTGCGTCCACCAGGTCCTGGACTCGGCCAACCCCCAGGTAATTCTGGAGCGTGATCCTGAGCTCCCTTTCTGTCGTTCCTTTTCTCTGGCCTTCCCCACCAGGGATCCACCTATGTCCGGCTCCCTCGGGTCTCTTGGTGGGTACACCTCCTCTGGGTTCCCTGACCCTATACTTGGTCTGCCTTCGTGGTGGATTTAGTGGGGGGTCGTGGCAGATCCTGCCCACAACCTCCGGTCTCTGGCTGAGGATTAGTGCCCTCCACCAGCTTGGGATCCGGTACCCTTGTGCCAACCCTTCACCCTGTTGCTTGTATTTGGGCTCTTGGGGTTCCCTCTTCTTCCCCTCTGGGTCCTTCTGACTCCTCTCTCTCTTCTTCCAGGACTGCTTGACCCTCTACAACAGACTGACTAGTAGCTGTCTGCCTGTCTGACTGTCTGACCCTGATCTAAGATGGTTCCCACCTTATATACTCCCTATATGTGTGAGCTCAGGTGACCAGCACCCAATGAGCTCCTAGCATTTCCCAGACTGCTCCCCCTATCTGCCCCTACACTACTGGGATGTTCCACCCCCCTCCCACTCCAGCCAGGGACAGACACTATCGTACCTGCACATAAACTGGTGGGAGTACCGTCGGTCTGTCCCCCGGAAATGGGATGTATGTAGTGTATGCAGCCTACTGAGCTCAGTTCCACACTCCATCCTTACCCGGGAGTGGAATACCACACCTCTGGCTTGAGGTGTAATACCCCTGTAGCAGCCGAATCCTCAGGGTGCTACATTCCCCCCTGGTAAATCACAGCACGTCCTCGGGCTGTAAGATATAAAAAACATCCAAAACATACAATTTTTTTTCATAAACATAAACATATAAAACATCACATATATTATCAGCAATAAAACTTTTCATATAAAACTTTTCATAAATAACATCCTTGTAAACACTCTTGCTCATCCGGCCACGGTGCAACTTGTGACCGGGAAAAGTGCGACAGTCTCCTTTAGAAACACGGTTTTCCTATAAAACCTGTAGAGGGCGCCTTAGAAAGCGCAACTATATACAGGGGGAATATGGCCGCTCTCAGTCCTCGGCCAGGTAATGGGAATAGGGACACACGGGTTAACAGTTCACTCTTGTCCCAACGGGGACATATTTAAAGCAGCAACAGTTCACTGTACCCCGATGGGTAACTATTTACAGTCTCTTTACCGTACTTTAACGACGGCGTCCTCCTGCTCCTTCTTTGGATTCAGACCCGTCCGGGTCCTCCTGCTCCTCCTCACACCGCAGCTCCTCCTCCGTCAGGCGATGTACATGGAGGGCGTAGGGTCCTTTGGCACACTTGTGCCGGGTGAAGGTGGCCTTGTCCCCTACATACAGGTCACGACCTCTGTGTCCCTCCGGCAGATGGCTTTCTACGTCTCTGCGGGTGACAAAGACGTCGCCGGGGGTATGATGGTCTCTTATGAAGCCCCACCCATGCTGCAGGTTGAATTTAATCACAGTCCCGGTGGTACGGGGACCATGAGCTGCACGGGGATCTCTCCTGGTCCGGCTCTTCTGCTCCGCGCTCCTTATCTGTGCTTGCTGTTCCTGGACCCGCCTCTCTCTCCGCTCCTTCTCGAAGACCTCGAGCTGCTGGCGGCAGCACTCTGCACGCTCCGCTGCGGCCGCCCGAGTCTCCTGAGTGAACCCCATGAGGTCTCCTCCGGTGGGGTCCCACTCAAACTGTGCCTCCTCTAGCGGGGGCTGGGTCCTCCTGACGGGCTTCGGAGCCGGAATCAAGGGCTCACACAGGGGCCTCGCCCTTTGGAGTTCCAGTTGGTAGTACTCCTGGGGCCATATGAAGGGCTGCCCATCCGGGCACGTATGCTGGGCGAACAGGTCCTCACCCAGGTGCGGTACTTTAGGTGTTATGGGCGCTGTGGTGGTAGCGGCGCCCGGGTTGACCAGGCCTTGCGACCAGGCTTGGGGAACGCTAAAGGAAAAGGGCACCGTAAGAACGGCGGCGCCCGTGGTTACTCGGCCCTGTGACCAGGCTGGTGGCTCCGCGGAGGTAGGGGGCGCTGTTGGAATGGCGGCGCCCGGGTGTACTAGGCCTTGCGACCAGGCCGATGGTATTTCCTGCTTTGCCGCGCTCAGGGTCGAAGCGCGTGACGTCACAGGGGTCGCGGCCGCGGTTTCCGGTTGAGGCCTAGTCTGCGGCGGTGACGATGCAGCGACGGGCACGGCAGGGGGAATTTCGGGCTCTGCGACGGGGAGCTGGGGCAGGCACGCGGTTTCCCGGCTCGGGGTAGAGACGTCCCCTTTACCTGCCTCCATTCGTTCAGCTCCCTTCTCAGCGCCGTCTCCGGCCTTGAGTCCTCCTGCACCATCCTCAGAGGCGGTCTGTCTCCTCGTCTCGGATGGCGTGCTCCGCTGACGGGTTTCGGTCCGCTGGGCCATCTCTCGGCTCCACTCCGCCAACGTCTCTCGCTGCACCCGGGCCATCCTCCGTGCGAGGCCCTCCAGCGCAGTCTGTGCACACTCCCGGTCTCGGGGGAGCTGTGCCAGGACCTCCACTAGGCCTAGTGGGGTTGTGGCTTGTAGCAGGCTCCTGACCACTGGGTCGGTGCTGCCTGACTCTCCCTCCATCTCCGGGTAGGCTTTCTCTGGACCCCTCTCCAGACTTCTTGTCTCCGGGTGCGCTCTCTCCAGACTCCTCCAGGCTGCACCCATCTTCGTTCCTTTGTTCAGTCTCCGCCGACATTGAGGGTGGTCCCGGGGCAACTTTGTGATTGTCAGTTCCAGGGGCAGTTCTCTCACGCTGATGGACACTTCCAGCATCACAGTCTCTGTTGGTGGGCGCGGTTTCCGCTTTTGGCGCCATTCTTCGACCTGGCCCACGATGGGAGGTGGCCTCTTGCTACCCTCTGGCACGCCCATAATGGCGTCCGCTCTTCCAAGGCGGGAAATCTTTGGAAATGGCGGGAATCGTCTCCCAGTGGCGGGAAACTCCATGGATGGCGGGAAAAAGCTGCAAATGGCGGACAACCGGCGGGAATCGACCTGTGATGGGGTCCGTTGGCGGGGACCCTCCGGAACCGGCGGGAGACTTCTTTTTGAGGTAACGGTGAACTTTTCTTCAGGCACGCAGTACCCGGTTGTTGCGGGCACGTGATCCTGCCGACTACGCCAAAGTTGACGCGCCCCCTGGGCCAGTGTTGTTTGGGGGATACCCGGAGCCGGATCAGATGGGGGTTGTAGTCTCCGAGTGGCGGTGACCCGGTCCGTGCCCAGGGAGTCAAGCTCAGTGTGTGGCAGTCCTACAGATGTTGCTGGATGTTCATTAGTGTCGACTACGCCACCCGTTGATTTGCGGTCAATACGGCCGCCGCTGCAGCAGGGTCCGCTGAGGCTGGTGGTGTGTGTGCAGCTTCTGGTAGTATAACCCCCAACGGGAGGGGTATAGCCTCAGGGGGTCAGTTGTAGAGGGTGGTGGTTGTGGTGGTGCAGTGAGGATGGTATTAAGACTCAGAGTCGGGCTGTGCAGTTCAGGGTTTTTACTTACTGCTGTTGTTCTGGTCACTCCGGCCTTGAGTGACCGCCCGAGCCGTGCTGCGTCCACCAGGTCCTGGACTCGGCCAACCCCCAGGTAATTCTGGAGCGTGATCCTGAGCTCCCTTTCTGTCGTTCCTTTTCTCTGGCCTTCCCCACCAGGGATCCACCTATGTCCGGCTCCCTCGGGTCTCTTGGTGGGTACACCTCCTCTGGGTTCCCTGACCCTATACTTGGTCTGCCTTCGTGGTGGATTTAGTGGGGGGTCGTGGCAGATCCTGCCCACAACCTCCGGTCTCTGGCTGAGGATTAGTGCCCTCCACCAGCTTGGGATCCGGTACCCTTGTGCCAACCCTTCACCCTGTTGCTTGTATTTGGGCTCTTGGGGTTCCCTCTTCTTCCCCTCTGGGTCCTTCTGACTCCTCTCTCTCTTCTTCCAGGACTGCTTGACCCTCTACAACAGACTGACTAGTAGCTGTCTGCCTGTCTGACTGTCTGACCCTGATCTAAGATGGTTCCCACCTTATATACTCCCTCTATGTGTGAGCTCAGGTGACCAGCACTCAATGAGCTCCTAGCATTACCCAGACTGCTCCCCCTATCTGCCCCTACACTACTGGGATGTTCCACCCCCCTCCCACTCCAGCCAGGGACAGACACTATCGTACCTGCACATAAACTGGTGGGAGTACCGTCGGTCTGTCCCCCGGAAATGGGATGTATGTAGTGTATGCAGCCTACTGAGCTCAGTTCCACACTCCATCCTTACCCGGGAGTGGAATACCACACCTCTGGCTTGAGGTGTAATACCCCTGTAGCAGCCGAATCCTCAGGGTGCTACACATCTTTCCGATAAAGTATTGGATTCTGCCGGTAGGTTTCACATCACTCCCAGCAGCTTTATAAGACAATGTGTATACATGGTAAAACGCTGATACTAGGGATATAATACATCTCATATACTCATTGAGAAGAACTAAGTACACCCTCTTTGATTTCCATGGATTTACATGAGGACAAAATAAAAAAGCATTTGGTGCTTAAAATGTCTTAAAGTTAGGGAAATACAACCTCAGGAAGCAACAACTCCTGATAAATAACTCTGTGACATTATGTGTTTGACAAAAACTAGGCCAACTGTTATGCACACGCCCGGGCTGAGCGGCGTGTGCGTGTGATTGTAGTGATTCCACTGGACCATGAACCGGAGAGTGCCTGGAGGGGCGTGACTAAGTATCTGGCCAATCCGACCAAGATGGCACGACGGCATACGACGCCAGTGCACCAGGGAGAAACCGGGCAGAGGGACCAGGTGCTACTCCAGGTCAAACTCCGGACACGGGGGTTGACCCACACAGGGATTACTGGATCAGGCTGGTTAGGCTGGCGCACAGACTGGAGGGTATAGGCAGGCACGACTGGTATGCAGGCAGGCGGGTAAAGGCAAGCGCAGCTAGAGTGCAGACAGGGAGGCACTAGCAGGTAGGAACACAGGCGGGATAGGACCCAGTACACACTGGGACTCAGGAACAATACAGGTAGAGGGGTACAGGCAAGCACAGCTAGAGTGCAGACAGGGAGGCACTAGCAGGTAGGAACACAGGCGGGATAGGACCCAGTACACACTGGGACTCAGGAACAGGCAGGTTAGGCTGGCACAGACTGGTGGATATAAGCAAACACG
Organism: Phyllobates terribilis; assembly: GCF_046119375.1. Lineage (NCBI taxonomy): Eukaryota > Metazoa > Chordata > Amphibia > Anura > Dendrobatidae > Phyllobates > Phyllobates terribilis. The sequence goes on along the minus strand of NW_027362765.1, from coordinate 477,986,851 downwards.
GCAGGTATGCAGATGGGTGGATACAGGCGAGTATGCAGGCAGGGAGGTACTGGCCGAAAGGACGGGCTGGAGCACAGAAAGGTTAAGACCCAGTACAGACTGGGTCACAGAACCGCAGATGCGGTAGACAACCACAGCAGAGAGGGAACGCCCGAAGCGGTGGGCAAGAACAGAGCAGGACGGGGCTGCAGGAGCAGCGAGCACAAGCAGGGCAGGAAAGGACTGCCGGAGCAGCGGGCAGAAGCAGGGCAGGACAGGACTGCCGGAGCAGCGGGCAGAAGCAGGGCAGGACAGGACTGCCGGAGCAGCGGGCAGAAGCAGGGCAGGACAGGACTGCCGGAGCAGCGGGCAGAAGCAGGGCAGGACAGGACTGCCGGAGCAGCGGGCAGAAGCAGGGCAGGACAGGACTGCCGGAGCAGCGGGCAGAAGCAGGGCAGGACAGGACTGCCGGAGCAGCGGGCAGAAGCAGGGCAGGACAGGACTGCCGGAGCAGTGGGCAGAAGCAGGGCAGGACAGGACTGCTGGAGCAGTGGGCAGAAGCAGGGCAGGCTAGAACCGCCGGAGCGGTAAGCAAAGGAGTCAGAGCAGACTAGAACCGCCGGAGCGGTGAGCAAAGGAGTTAGAGCAGGCTAGGCTGAGTAGGGGGGACAGGGCTCTGTTCACACGGAACAGACAGGAAGGGAAAGGCAGAGCCAGACACCCACAGGGTACTAGCAGAGAAGTAGCGAGTGGACCACAAACTCACAAACGGGAGTACAGAGACAACAAGCAGGAGTTAGGTACGAGTTCAGACTCTGCAGAAAAAGGAAGGGAACGGACATAGAGGCAAAACAGGTAAAGGATAGGAGAGAGTTCAGACTGGAACTGAGTGTACGGAGGAGACCGACACTGCAGCGGAATACAGGAGCGGGTCTGGGAATACGGCCCCAGAGAGGCAGGACGAACAGGCAAGGTGCGTGTTCAGACAGGACAGACAAGATACAGGAGCAGGTCTAGGTAATCGGCCCCTAGAAGGCAGGAGGAACAGGCTAGGAGCGTGTTCAGACAGGTCAGACAAGATACAGGAACGGGTCTAGGTAATCGGCCCCTAGAAGGCAGGAGGAACAGGCTAGGAGCGTGTTCAGACAGGCCTGGAAATACAGCCTCCAGGATAGGCAGACAAGAGAACACAGAACGGGACCTGGCACCTTCAGAGTGCAAGCACACACTGAATGAAACACTATGCTCAGGCAGGGATAGATGGGAGCAGCTGAGCTATATACCAGGTGACAGACAGCAATAGGCTGAGGACGCACAAGGGGTGTGACCCACAGCAGGTACAAAAAGCAGGAAGTGATCGGGCGCCGCCCTTAAGCAGCAGAAACAGACACAAACAGACAGCATGGAGGGAAGCCAGAGAGACATTCTGGACAGGAGATCAAGTGCGCGCTCTTGCACAGTGGGAGATGGACCACTATGCAAGGACGCCGCCAGGTATGTTACAGTACCCCCCCCTTACGCCCCCTCTTCTTCAGGCCTGCCAGAATCTTCCGCAGGGAATTCGAGGGCCAATTCTTCACTTCGAAGAGATCACTTCCCCTGTCCACCGGAAAAACTGGTCTCCTCTGGGTAGCTAGGATGCTACCTCCCATCCAGCCACCCTTAGCAACAGACGAAACGGGTGGAGTACCAGGAACAGCACACAAGGAAGTCTCTCTCCACATATTTTCAGGTGGCACCCCAGAGGGTACAGGAGACAACTGGAAGTCCTCCACCGGGTTGGAGGGGGACAGAGACTTGGGGGTAATCTCTGCTTCGAGGTACATCTTGTCAAGCTCACAGGAAGAAATAGACGGGTTATCAGGTACATAATGAGGAAAAGTCACTGTCTCTTTGTTATCTGGTGGTACCCCGGAGGATTCAGGAAACAACTGGAGGTCCTCCGCCGGGTCAGAAGAGTGCAGAGGCTCAGAGAAAACATCTGCTTCAGAGTACACTAGGTCGGACTCACTGGACGAAGCAGGCGAGGTATCGGGTACCGAGTATAGGAAAGTCTCTGTACATTCTCCACCAGGTGGCACCCCGAAGGGTTCTGGAGACAACTGGAGGTCCTCCGCCTGGTCGGAGGGGTGTAGAGACTCGGGAGTAACCTCTGCTTCGGAGTACACTAGGTTGGACTCACTGGACGAAGCGAGCGAGGTATCAGGTACAGAGTATAGGAGAGTCTCTGTCCTTTCGCTACCAGGTAGCACCCCGAAGGGTTCAGGAGACAACTGGAGGTCCTCCGCCTGGTCGGAGGGGTGTAGAGACTCGGGGGTAACTACCACTTTGGGGTACCCATTGTCAGGCTCACAGGACGAAGCGGACAAAGTATCGAGTACCGGGTGTAGAGAAGTCTCTCTCCATTTGTCATCGAGTGGTATCCCGGAGGATTCAGGAGGCAACAGGGGGTCCTCCGCCAGGTAGTAGAGGTGCACAGACTCAGAGGTAACCACAGCTTTGGAGCATCCTTGGACATGCACACCGGTTAAAGTGGGTGAAGCATCTGATGCCGGGTGCAGGAAGTTCTCCTGTGTGGAGTCTGGATGGGCAGAAGTCTCTTCGGGCAGGAGAACTGGTGCACTACCCACGCACATTACCCGTTGGGGCTTCTCCGGGATACAGGGAGATGAAGCTTCAGTAGGGACTTCAAGGTTGGGGTCAGGAGGTCTCAGGGAGGACAGACCCTGGCGTGACGGCTTGCCTCTACGTCTAGCACGTCTGGACTGCCTCTTGAGGTTGGGAGAAGTATTCCGGAAAGCGTAGTCACCCTGTGAGGATTCTGGGTGGGCAGTAGTCTCATTGGGCTGGAGGACTATTGCGCTACCCACACACATTACCCATTGGGGCTGCTCCGGGATATTGGGAAGTGAAGCTTCAGCAGGAGCCTCCGGGTTAGGATCATCGAAGACCATTAGAAAGGCCACCAGGAAGGCCATTAGGTCCAGGAGGATCGGATCCTGTGTTTCATATAGGGGGTTGATCCATTCCAAGGCATCACCCGCCAGGTAAGACATAATGAATGCCACCTTAACCCGATCGGTGGGAAAACATAGAGGGTAGAACTTGAAGTGTAGCATGCATTGCTCCACAAATGCACGACTTTGTCTAGGATCCCCATAATAACGTAGCGGATCCGCGGGAACGAGAGCAGATAGATCCATCTGGACGGGTGCGTAATTCGCCTGGAACTCAGCTAAAGGAAAAAAAATATATTTATTTATTTATTTTAATGCATGTATTCGCTGGAAAACTTCTCAGAGAGCGAAGGCCGTGGGGCTCAACGGGAACCATGGCCTGAGCATGCTGTTATGCACACGCCCGGGCTGAGCGGCGTGTGCGTGTGATTGTAGTGATTCCACTGGACCATGAACCGGAGAGTGCCTGGAGGGGCGTGACGAAGTATCTGGCCGATCCGACCAAGATGGCACGACGGCATACGACGCCAGTGCACCAGGGAGAAACCGGGCAGAGGGACCAGGTGCTACTCCAGGTCAAACTCCGGACACGGGGGTTGACCCACACAGGGATTACTGGATCAGGCTGGTTAGGCTGGCGCACAGACTGGAGGGTATAGGCAGGCACGACTGGTATGCAGGCAGGCGGGTAAAGGCAAGCGCAGCTAGAGTGCAGACAGGGAGGCACTAGCAGGTAGGAACACAGGCGGGATAGGACCCAGTACACACTGGGACTCAGGAACAATACAGGTAGAGGGGTACAGGCAAGCACAGCTAGAGTGCAGACAGGGAGGCACTAGCAGGTAGGAACACAGGCGGGATAGGACCCAGTACACACTGGGACTCAGGAACAGGCAGGTTAGGCTGGCACAGACTGGTGGATATAAGCAAACACGGCAGGTATGCAGATGGGTGGATACAGGCGAGTATGCAGGCAGGGAGGTACTGGCCGAAAGGACGGGCTGGAGCACAGAAAGGTTAAGACCCAGTACAGACTGGGTCACAGAACCGCAGATGCGGTAGACAACCACAGCAGAGAGGGAACGCCCGAAGCGGTGGGCAAGAACAGAGCAGGACGGGGCTGCAGGAGCAGCGAGCACAAGCAGGGCAGGACAGGACTGCCGGAGCAGCGGGCAGAAGCAGGGCAGGACAGGACTGCCGGAGCAGCGGGCAGAAGCAGGGCAGGACAGGACTGCCGGAGCAGCGGGCAGAAGCAGGGCAGGACAGGACTGCCGGAGCAGCGGGCAGAAGCAGGGCAGGACAGGACTGCCGGAGCAGTGGGCAGAAGCAGGGCAGGCTAGAACCGCCGGAGCGGTAAGCAAAGGAGTCAGAGCAGACTAGAACCGCCGGAGCGGTGAGCAAAGGAGTCAGAGCAGGCTAGGCTGAGTAGGGGGGACAGGGCTCTGTTCACACAGAACAGACAGGAAGGGAAAGGCAGAGCCAGACACCCACAGGGTACTAGCAGAGAAGTAGCGAGTGGACCACAAACTCACAAACGGGAGTACAGAGACAACAAGCAGGAGTTAGGTACGAGTTCAGACTCTGCATAAAAAGGAAGGGAACGGACATAGAGGCAAAACAGGTAAAGGATAGGAGAGAGTTCAGACTGGAACTGAGTGTACGGAGGAGACCGACACTGCAGCGGAATACAGGAGCGGGTCTGGGAATACGGCCCCAGAGAGGCAGGACGAACAGGCAAGGTGCGTGTTCAGACAGGACAGACAAGATACAGGAGCAGGTCTAGGTAATCAGCCCCTAGAAGGCAGGAGGAACAGGCTAGGAGCGTGTTCAGACAGGTCAGACAAGATACAGGAACGGGTCTAGGTAATCGGCCCCTAGAAGGCAGGAGGAACAGGCTAGGAGCGTGTTCAGACAGGCCTGGAAATACAGCCTCCAGGATAGGCAGACAAGAGAACACAGAACGGGACCTGGCACCTTCAGAGTGCAAGCACACACTGAATGAAACACTATGCTCAGGCAGGGATAGATGGGAGCAGCTGAGCTATATACCAGGTGACAGACAGCAATAGGCTGAGGACGCACAAGGGGTGTGACCCACAGCAGGTACAAAAAGCAGGAAGTGATCGGGCGCCGCCCTTAAGCAGCAGAAACAGACACAAACAGACAGCATGGAGGGAAGCCAGAAAGACATTTTGGACAGGAGATCAAGTGCGCGCTCTTGCACAGTGGGAGATGGACCACTATGCAAGGACGCCGCCAGGTATGTTACACCAACATAGAAAAGCAGTGTGTGAAAAATTAAGTACACTTTTGTTGCTTTAATGGGAATTAATAAGTGAAGTAGCAGCCATGTGCAGCTAATAATATGAACTTAAAGGGAACCTGTATGGTCCAATAATGCTATTAGCCTGCAGATATAGGGTTAATATATAGGATAATAGTGCTATGAGGGTGCCCGGCCGCTGTACTGAAAGTGCAGCACCCGGGAGAAAAAGAACTTTACTTCATCCAGGAGCTGCCGGCTTGCAGAGAACAGGCGTACTCAGAGCAATTACAGTCTCCGGTCACTGAGAGCGGCGACTATAAGCACATTCCGGCACTGACTGACAGCCAGCTCTACTGTGCACAGTTCAGTGTGGCTCTCAGTCAGTGTCAGGGTGTTTTTACAGCCACCGCTCTCAGTGCTCTAAGTGGTGACTGTAATTGATCCAGGCATGCCTGCATGACTGAAAGCCGGCAGCTTCTGTGGGAAATAAAGTTCATTTTCTTCCTGGTGTCACACTTCCAGTGCTGTGGCCAAGCACCTTCATAGCACTAGTAACTAGAGATGAGCGTTGTTCGACTAGAACTGTTCGCCAATCACAAATTCGAGCTGTTTTGGGCGGTGTTCGAGTTGTTCGACGAACCCGAACGATTTGCAAAAAATTCAGCTGTTCGAGGTTATGTTCGATAACTGTTCGTGCACCAAAAGCGTGTCCTGCATGTCTGGTGCTATTTAGAGCACCAATCATGCAGGGATTGTCTGCCACTCACTGTAATGCCACAGCCATGGTGGTTGTGGCATTACAGTGATTGCCCAAATCGATGGGAACAGTGCCAACAGTGAAACATGAAAAGCCGGCAATTCAGCAGCGGCATACACCGGTACCCGACAATTTAGAACCGAAAGAATAGAGCATCACACATAGATTAGATAGATATAAACATGTCAGCCACATATATACGAAGTACAGTGAAAGTGCTGCTTACTGTACTTGTCATTTAGCGTAAAGGATTTATCAAAAAAAATAATAGTGTTTTCATGCACCGTCTCTTTAAAAAAGCCGGCCGGCAATTCAGCATCTGTACCCGACAATTTAGAATAGAAGGAATAGAGCATCACACATAGATTAGATAGATAGAAACATGTCAGTCACATATATATGAAGTACAGTGACAGTGTTGCTTACTGTACTTGTCATTTAGTGTAAAGGATTTATTAAAAAAAATAATAGTGTTTTCATGCACCGTCTCTTTAAGAAAGCCGGCCGGCAATTCAGCATCTGTACCCGACAATTTATAACAGACAGAATAGAGCATCACACATAGATTAGATAGATAGAAACATGTCAGTCACATATATATGAAGTACAGTGATAGTGTTGGTTACTGTACTTGTCATTTAGTATTAAAATAAAGGATTTATTATTAAAAAAATTGGCGTGGGGTTCCCCTTAATTTTAGTCTCTAGCGGAGGTTAAGCAGACAGCTGGGGCAGATATTTGAAGCCTGGGAAGGGGGTAATACCCACGGAGCTTCCCTGGCTACTAATATCAGCCCCCAGCTGAATACATAGCCTTTACTAGCTATTAAAATGGGGGACCCCCCCAAAAATGACGTGGGGTCCCCCCTAATTTAATAGCTAGCAAAGGCTAGGCAGACAGCTGGGGGCTGATATTAATAGCCCAGGAAGGGAGCCATGAATATTGGCCCCCTCCCAGGCTAGAAACACCAGCCGTCAGCCGCCCCAGAAATGGCGCATTCATAGGATGCGCCAATTCTGGCACTTAGCCTCGCTCTTCCACGCTGCCCTGGTGCGGTGGCAGGGGGTAATAGGGCTGGGGTTGATGTCAGCTTATAATGCCAGCTGACATCAAGCCCAGGTTAGTAATGGAGAGGCGTCTATAAGACACCCCCATTACTAACCCCATAGTCAAAGTTAAAAAAAACACAAACACCCAGAATAAAGTCCTTTAATTGAAATAAAGACACAATTCTTTATTGTTCTAAATTAAACCATACTTACCGTCACGCCCATTCCAGCTGAAGCCAACGATCTCCTGCAATAAAAGTAAAATAATAATTAGTGTTGAGCCACCCCCGTAGTGTTCGAGTTCGGTTCGGTTCGTCGAACACCCGTGTGTTCGCCGAACTGTTCGTCGAACTGTTCGTCGAACACCTTCGAACACCGTTAAAACCAATGGCAGGCAAACAAAAACACATAGAAACACATAGAAAACACCTTCAAAGGTATCCAAAAGCTGACAAACTGCTCAGAAGACACAACTAACACATGGAAAAGTGACAAGTACATATAGTCATGCGAAAAGAAAAGAGGTGGAGGAGTAAAAGGAGGGGGAGACACAGATATAGGCATGTCATGCCCTTCTAAAATCCAAAAAGTGAGAAGCCGAGACGGCCAGTCCGCTCCTGCCCGTGCCACCTCCGTGTCGCCGGGTTTGTGCCAGAGCTGCGGTGAACCCTGACGGCCAGCCCCCCTCTCCCAATACTGGTGCCTGTCCGCTGGTGGGTCGAGAGAGCCCCCCTGTGGTGGAGGCAGCTCTAAGCTTTTTAATTTAAATTGTCCCTCTAATTTGAATGAATACACTTTAAATCCATTTACAAGGATCTATTGGAGGGCAAGTCTCATGCCAGCAGCCGCGTAATTCCAGCTCCAGTAGCGTCCACTAAAGCTGCTGCAGTTAAAAAGCTTTTATAAGGATCGAGCTCGGCTGTCCACCGCAAGGCATCCTAGTGCCAGTCCCAGCCCCTATGCCTTGGGGTGCCTCCTGAAGCTCTTCACTAAGTATCCCGTGGTCCCGAAGCATTTCCTTTGAAAAAATTAAGTGTCCAAACTACAGGTGGTGTAGCTTGCTTAACAGCCGGGATAATCCGCTGACTAGCAGACACTGCTACTAGGCACAAAGTATTTCCTGGGCTAGATGCAGTTAAAAATTTGTAAGTAGATACTCTCGTTGGATGCTGAGAAAGCATTCCATAGAGTCTCCTGGCACGCCATATATGATTCTCTTAAAAAGCTTGGGGTAGGGGTCTAGGGGACCCTTTTATAGCCAAAATCACGGCCCTGTATCACAATACGTCACCTAGGCTGAAGATAAATGGAACTGTAGCACCGAGGGCTCGGTTGCTACAGACGTATTGCACCTCACCCAGAGGTGTGATATCTCACTCTCAGATAAGGATGGAGTGTGGATCAGGACCCGACACCTGCATGCATTACACCACATTGCCGTGGGGCAGGGCGACCAATATGCCCCTGAGATGGGCACGACAGTCCCTGTCCCTGGCTGGAGTGGGGGGAGGGAACACTGAGGAAGGGGAACCCTGCAGTGCAGGAGCAGGGAGGAAGCAGTTCCTGGGTGCATTGAGAAGGGAGTATAAAAGGTGGGCACCATCTTAGTTCAGTGCAGAGAAGTCTGAGCAGAAGTGGCAGGGAGCAGGGGCTCTGCATGAGCTCTGCTCCGGAGGCGGGCCTAGTAACAGAGGCCCAGGCCTGCAAGAGGGAGAAGGAAGGAAGAGGAGCGGAGAAGGCTCCAGGAACGAGGAATGAAGGGATCCCAGGGGTGCGGACGGGCGAGTCGCCACCGCACGCCCGAATCCACCTGCGTGGAGGGGTCAGGCCAAAGGGGGAGACCGGTCCCCGAACTAGTGGAGGCAGGAAACGACCCTCAGCTAGAAACCGGAGGCTCTGACATTTTATGTGGCGCAGCCCCTTGCTCCACCCGCTAGGAAGGCACCACATAGGGTCAGGGAAACTGGCGCCAAGTTTACCAAGAGGAGGCCCGAGGCAGCCGGACAGAAGTGTTGGTAAGAAAGGCCAGACAAAGGACACACAAAGGGGGTCCTGTGAAGCGCTCCAAAGTTATCTGGGAGTTGTCTGAGCCCCTCACCTGGTGAGCACAGTACGACGTGGGCAGCCGTTACCTGCAGACGTGGCCTGGATAATAAGAACTGTGAGTAAAGGCCCTGAACTGCATCACTGACTCCGTGTCGTTACTGCTGCTGCCCTGCACCATCACCCCCATCCTCCGCATACACTGCCCTGAGGCTATACTCCTCCCGTGGGGAGTTATGCTACGCTCTGCTGCACCCACAACACCAGCCTTAGCGGTCTGCCCTGTAGCGGCGGTTCACTCTGACCGCAATCCACGGGTGGCGTAGTCGGACATTTAAACATCAAAACCACATAAATAGTTCCGCCACTGGTTTGACCGCCCTGAGCCACGGAACCGGATCGCCGCCACGAAGACTACAACCACCAGCATCCACCAAAAAGGGTCCGGCTCCGGGTGTCCCAAGGCCCAGGGGGTGCGTCAGAACATTTTCATCACCTTTCACAATCACCAATGGGACAAGGCAGGGATGTCCTCTGTCCCCTCTCTTATACATCCTAGTGACGGAGCACCTGCTCTCATCAATTCGCCATAACCCCAATATTAGGTGGATTGAGGTGGGAGGCACCGAGTACAAGTGCTCTCTATTTGCTGATGATGTCCTAGTATATATCACTCAATCACATATATCCATCCCTGCTGTTATGGCTGAAATAGATCACTTTGTTACATGGTAAAATTTTAAAATCAATGCAGCGAAGTCTGAGGCCCTCGATGTCTCCCTCCCCAAATCCATATAGGATTCCATCCAGTCCAACTTTCCCTTTGCCTGGCCCTCACAGGGTATCAAATACTTAGGAATTCCTATTCATAGAGACCTCTCCCATCTATGTTATCTTAATTTTGGGCCCTTTATTGAACAATTCCATACAGACCACGGTTGGCAAGTTGGAACTGTGAGATTCACTACGTGCACCACTGGTATTTTGTGGAAAAGCACATGTAAGATTCTGCAACAGTCTCTGCTGATACTCCTGCATGCGTGCATCCCTTTCTATGGCAGGAATAATTTCTGCAAATTTACTTTTGTACCGGGGATCTAACAGTGTGGCAACCCAGTAGTCAGGATTATTTCTAATTCTCACAATTCGAGGGTCATGTTGCAGGTAGTGCAGCAAGAAGGCACTCATGTGTGTTGCGCATCCAGGAGCACCAAGACCCTGTTGTGTTGGTGGCGAGGTAACAATCATGCTTCCTTCCTCTGTCCTCTCCCCCCAACCTCGCACAACAGAAATGTGATCAAGGTCTCCCTCATCTGATGAGTCTTCCATCAGTTCGTCCTCCACTTCTTCCTGGGCTCCTGCACCTTCCTCACTAGTTTGGCTGCTACCATGCGCCCTGGTAAAATCATCTCCCCCACCCTCACATGCCTGCTGCCCTGGTGCTGCCGACCGTCTGGACCTTGCAGATGTTAGCCCTTCCGCATACAACTCCTCCTCCTCTACTTCCTCCACCTCCTCTTTTGCCACCACCTGACTCCGAATTCTGTTTAACATGTGCTCCAGCATGTAAATCACCGGAATAGTCATGCTGATAATGGCATCGTCAGCACTAAACATCTTCGTCGCCATTTCAAAACTGTGCAGAAGGGTGCATAGGTCCCTGATCTGAGACCACTCCTCCAGCGTGATTTGCCCCACCTCTGAATCTCGTTGGCCCAGGCTATACGTCAGAACGTATTGCACCAGGGCTTGTCGGTGCTGCCACAGTCGCTGCAACATGTGAAGAGTTGAATTCCACCGGGTAGGCACATCGCATTTTAGCCGGTGAAGTGGCAGGCCCAATGACTTCTGTAGAGATGTAAGTCGCTGAGCTGCGGGATGCGAACGGCGGAAGTGAGCACACAGCGACCGTGCCCTCTGCAGAAGGCCATCTAGTCTGGGATAGTGGGCTAAAAATTGCTGGACAACCAGGTTCAACACGTGAGCCATACAAGGCACGTGTGTGACATTGCCCCGGCGAAGGGCCGCACCCAGGTTTGCAGCATTGTCGCACACGGCCTTCCCTGGTTTCAGGTCCAGTGGAGACAACCATTCATGAAATTGGTTCTCCAGAGCTGACCACAACTCCTCAGCTGTGTGACTCACATTTCCCAGACATTTCAATGTAAAAACCGCCTGATGACGTTGAGCCCTACTGCCAGCATAGTAAGGAGGTGTGCAGGATCCCTTCTGCGCAGTTAGAAAGCTTGTGGCATGACCAGACAGCCTTTGGGTGCAGGTGGAAGACCGAGAGGAGGTTGAGGAGGCAGAAGCAGTGGAGGAAAAATGACATAAAGAGGATTGACGCACAACTCGTGGGGACGGCAAGACTTGGACAGCAGCCCCTTGTCCTGCTGTCACCATAGTTACCCAGTGCCCAGTCAGCGACATGTAACGCCCCTGTCCATGCCTACTCGTCCAAGTGTCTGTGGTGAAATGCACCCTGTCACACACAGAGTTTCTCAAAGAAGCGGTGATGTTGTGTGCGACATGCTGGTGGAGCGCAGGCACACCTTTCTTTGAGAAGTAGTGCCGACTGGGCATCTGGTACTGGGGCACTGCGACGGACATAAGGTCTCGAAAATCCTCTGTGTCCACCAGGCGGAGAGGCAGCATTTCTGTAGCCAAGAGCTTGCAGATGGTGAAATTCAACCTCTTAGCTTTCTCATGGCTAGGAGGAAATGGTCTTTTACTTGTCCACATCTGAGGGACCGAGGGCTGGCTATTGTGCTTAGACGGGGTTGATAAGGGTGTCCCCGGCAAACTGCCGGTCTGTGAGGAAGATGCAGGCGGACATGTTAGGTTGCCTTGATCCAAAGGTGGTGCTATCGATGTCAGACAGCGCTCAAGACCAGCTGGTGTTACCACCTCCAAAGAAAATGATGACCTGCCAATCACGCTGGCTGTTGCGGGTAAAGAGGTGGCAGGTCTGCGCCCCAAAACAGGTGTGACTGCTGTCCCCCCAGTCACAGAGGATGAAGAGGCCGCGGATGCACAAGATATGGCAGACGGTGGTTGGCCCGGCCGGCTAGACCGCATTGTAGCACACTGAGCTTCCCACTGCAACTTATGCTTCATGTCCATGTGCCGGTTCATGCATGAAGTACTCAAACTATGTATTTTTTGGCCTCTACTTAGCTTTTGCTGACAAATGTTACAGATAACACGAGTTGGGTCATCTTTATCGATCTGAAAAAATGCCCAGGCTATGCAAGGCTTAGCACCCATGCGACCTGAAGAGCCACCACGACTTGTGGTGAGAGGCAGAGTTGTGTTTGAGGATGCAGTTGTTGACGTGCTTCCAGTACTACGTCTCTGTCCAGGAAGGCGCAACCTGACCTCGTCGTCACTAGCATCTTCCTCCACCTCCTCTGCTGACCTCATCTCTTGGCTGACTGTGGGTTGACAGTAAGTGGGATCTCCGACCTCATCATCATCACCCTGTGCGTTATCACACCCGTCGTCCTCAGAGCCAACCTGTTCCTGCCCTGACAAAAAACTAAAGTTGTCGCTCCAATCAGGTATTTGAGTCTTATCATCGTCTTCCTCATTGTCTCCACCAACAGGAGTTACAGTTTGGGAATGAGGGTCTACATTATGGTCAGAACCTTCTGCGTCTGGTCCTGGATCCGACTCATAAAGATTCTGGGCATCAGTGCAGATCATTTCCTCGTCTGGATTCACAGAAGCGCTGGAGTCGACCTCTGATTCCCAGGCTATAGTATGAGTAAACAGCTCTGCAGACTCAACCATCTGTTCTACCTCATACTCAGACGGGCAGCTGGAGATTTGGGAGCTGTGAGGAAGCAAGTGCGATTTGGGTGACACCTTTGAGGACTGGAGTAATTGTGATGTTGAAGTTGATGTGGAGGAGAGCCCACTTAAAGGAGCACTTGATATCCGTTGAAGCACCTGCTGTTTTTGTGCCTCATCTGGAATTTGTAGCGATTGGCGTGGCTGTAAGAAAGGGATCTTATCACATTGTCCGCTAAAAGAAGTAGACATTTTAGTTTGGCTGGAAGATGGTCTTTCTTCTGCACCTACCCCACGGACACAACCTTTTTTCCCCTTCCCAACACGCCTATTCCCCTTTCCACCAGCAGCAGGCCTTTTTCCACTCATTTTGGTGGTTAACTAATTCACAACTCTGGAGTTGTTTGCACAAAAAAACAATGGATGATAACCGAGCAGAGCTGAGTGGCCAAACTGTGGTATTAGGCCAAAACTATTGGCTGGGTTAGATGCAGAAAAAAATTATTTTTAATTTGCAACCTGATGGAGGTCAGTATAGATGGACTAATAGACCAAGTCCCACACACCGCTAGAAGCCCAAATATTTTTTCAGAGCTAGATGCAGAAAAAAATTATATTCAATTTGCAACCTGCTGGAGGTCAGTATAGAAGGACTAATAGAACAAGTCCCACACACTGCTAGAAGCCCAAATATTTTTTCAGAGCTAAATGAAGAAAAAAATTATTTTTAATTTGCAACCTGATGGAGGTCAGTATAGATGGACTAATAGACCAAGTCCCACACACTGCTAGAAGCCCAAATATTTTTTCAGAGCTAGATGCAGAAAAAAATTATTTTTAATTTGCAACCTGATGGAGGTCAGTATAGATGGACTAATAGACCAAGTCCCACACACTGCTAGAAGCCCAAATATTTTTTCAGAGCTAGATGCAGAAAAAAATTATTTTTAATTTGCAACCTGATGGAGGTCAGTATAGATGGACTAATAGAACAAGTCCCACACGCTGCTAGAAGCCCAAATATTTTTTCAGAGATAAATGAAGAAAAAAATTATTTTTAATTTGCAACCTGATGGAGGTCAGTATAGATGGACTAATAGACCAAGTCCCACACACTGCTAGAAGCCCAAATATTTTTTCAGAGCTAGATGCAGAAAAAAATTATTTTTAATTTGCAACCTGATGGAGGTCAGTATAGATGGACTAATAGACCAAGTCCCACACACTGCTAGAAGCCCAAATATTTTTTCAGAGCTAGATGCAGAAAAAAATTATATTCAGTTTGCAACCTGATGGAGGTCAGTATAGATGGACTAATAGAATGATGCTATGCCCAAAAGATTTTACTTCACTAGGTGCAGTAAAAAATTGGTATTCTATACACAGGTGGTATATCTTGCAACACAGATAGGCTACTCCACTGACTAACACACTCTGCAATAGGCCAAAAAGGATTAGCTTTGCTAGATTCAGCCAAATGCTGTGAAAAAAACTTGCACAGCACTGGCACAGACCTGCCTGGCAAAAACTGATAGGAATTGATGTAACCTAGTCCTGAAAAGGACTCCAATTACAATTAGTCTTTACTCCCACAATCTATCTATTTAAGAGCACAGACCTGCCTGATAAAAGTCGTAGGAAATGCTGTAACCTAGTCCTTAAAAGGACTGCAATCACAACTATTCCCTACTCCCAAGCTATCTGTATATTTGTGCGAAAATTGGCTTGAAATTAACAAGGTATAGCGCACACAGCAACAGCGGTGCCGTCTAACACGCAGCTGCAGCAGTGAGAAAATGGTGGCAACGGGGAAAATGGCTTGGTCTTATAGGGCAAGGACATGTGACATACACTGCCAATCACACATGCCCTTGCTTGTGTGAAAAAAAGCACTTCGCTCCGTGTGTGCGCTGCTGATAGGCTGACAGATTGCACCTCCCCACTGCAAATGCGGGAAAGAGAAAAAAAAATGGAGATCTTCATTGTTCCTGCAGAGATCCATCCCCTGCCCCTCCCCCCGCCCCGCTGTACACTCAAACTGCGTATTAACATTAATTTTCATCATTACTGAGAAAAAATCCAGTTATGATTTTGGTGCACGAACAGTTATCGAACATAACCTCGAACAGCCGAATTTTTCTCAAATTGTTCGTGTTCGCCGACCGGCTCGAACACCGCCCAAAACAGCTCGAATTTGAGATTGGCGAACAGTTCGAGTAGAACAACGCTCATCTCTAATAATAAAGCAACATCATCCTTACTTTTCCATGGTTCCCACAACAGCTTCAGCTCTGCTACATCGAGATGACAGGCTGGACCGCAGCAGAACGCCGCCATCCAGCCTGTCATCCCGCAGACACTGAGAAGAGCAGGCATGCTTGCGCTCCACATTGTCTCTCTGTGACGGCATAAAGATGAGACGAGGTCATGTCCAATGAACTCGGCTCACCTCATGCACGTCACTGACAGCGTGGGAGAATTCTCACGCTGAAACGCTGAGTGCAGGAGAATTCTTCCACGCTGTCAGTGACGTGCAGGAGGTGAGCTGAGTTCATTGGACATGAGCTCACCTTATGCACGTCACTGACAGCGTGGGAGAATTCTCCTGCACTCAGCGCTTCAGCATGAGAATTTTCCCATGCTGTCAGTGACGTGCATGAGGTGAGCCGAGTTCATTGGACATGAACTCGTCTCATCTTTATGCCGTCACAGTCAGACACTGCAGAGCGCAAGCATGCCTGCGCTTCTCAGTGTCTGCGGGATGACAGGCTGGATGGCAGCTTTCTGCTGCGGTCCAGCCTGTCATCTCGATGTAGCAGAGCTGAAGCTGTCGTGGGAACCATGGAAAGGTAAGGATGAGGTTGCTTTATTATTTTTCTTTTATTGCAGGAGATCGTTGGCTTCAGCTGGAATGGGCGTGATGGTAAGTATGGTTTAATTTAGAACAATAAAGGATTGTGTGTTTACTTCAATTAAAGGACTTTATTCTGGGTGTTTGTGTTTTCTTTTAACTTTGACTATGAGGTTAGTAATGGGGGTGTCTTATAGACGCCTCTCCATTACTAACCTGGGCTTGATGTCAGCTGGCATTATAAGCTGACATCAACCCCAGCCCTATTACCCCCTGCCACCGCACCAGGGCAGCGTGGAAGAGCGAGGCTAAGTGCCAGAATTGGCGCATCCTATGAATGCGCCATTTCTGGGGCGGCTGATGGCTGGTGTTTCTAGCCTGGGAGGGGGCCAATATTCATGGCACCCTTCCTGGGCTATTAATATCAGCCCCCAGCTGTCTGCCTAGCCTTTGCTAGCTATTAAATTAGGGGGGACCCCACGTCATTTTTTTTGGGGGGTCCCCCATTTTAATAGCTAGTAAAGGCTATGTATTCAGCTGGGGGTTGATATTAGTAGCCTGGGAAGCTCCGTGGGTATTACCCCCTTCCCAGGCTTCAAACATCTGCCCCAGCTGTCTGCTTAACCTCCGCTAGAGACTAAAATTAAGGGGAACCCCACGCCAATTTTTTTTAATAATAAATCCTTTATTTTAATACTAAATGACAAGTACAGTAACCAACACTATCACTGTACTTCATATATATGTGACTGACATGTTTCTATCTATCTAATCTATGTGTGAAGCTCTATTCTGTCTGTTATAAATTGTCGGGTACAGATGCTGAATTGCCGGCCGGCTTTCTTAAAGAGACGGTGCATGAAAACACTATTATATTTTTTAATAAATCCTTTACACTAAATGACAAGTACAGTAAGCAACATTGTCACTGTACTTCATATATATGTGACTGACATGTTTCTATCTATCTAATCTATGTGTGAAGCTCTATTCTGTCTGTTATAAATTGTCGGGTACAGTTGCTGAATTGCCCACCGGCTTTTTTAAAGAGACAGTGCATGAAAACACTATTATATTTTTTAATAAATCCTTTACACTAAATGACAAGTATAGTAAGCAACACTGTCACTGTACTTCATATATATGTGACTGACATGTTTCTATCTATCTAATCTATGTGTGAGGCTCTATTCCTTCTTGTCTAAATTGTCGGGTACCGGTGTATGCCGCTGCTGAATTGCCAGCCGGCTTTTTTAAAGAAAGCGTCTTCTGAGCAGTTTGTCAGCTTTTGGACACCTTTGAAGGTGTTTTCTATGTGTTTCTATGTGTTTTTGTTTGCCTGCCATTGGTTTTAACGGTGTTCGACGGTGTTCTAAGGTGTTCGACGAACAGTTCGACGAACAGTTCCTCGAACATCCCGGTGTTCGACGAACCGAACCGAACCCGAACACTACGGGGGTGGCTCAACACTACTAGTAACCTGCTGATTAACCCTATATCTGCAGGTTAAAAGCATTACCGAAACTGACAGGTTCCCATTAATTAATTGTTGATCCACATGGGCTTGCTTACCAAGCTATTGATTCTTGGGATGCACCTAATTTTTTACACAGTTTTTGATAAATAAATAATGACATGGAGTTGTTCATCTCAGGTTGTATCTCCCTTCTTTGAAGACCTTCTAAGGACCACATATGTTTTATTATGTTCTGATATGTAAAACCAAAGACTTCAAACAGGGTGTGCTTAGTTCATCTCATGCCAGTATAAACTCTTTTTTTCAGAGCGATTGCGATCCACACTTGCACACGAGATGTGCCATGTTGCCTGCTGGTTGATCGACGGTGAAATTAACGACAACCATGGACCGTTATGGCAGGATTATGCAAAAAGCATCAAATATATCCATCCTGAGCTGCCAGATGTGACGAAGTATCACAATTATATCATAAAATATAACTTCTACTATCAATGTACTTTATGTAATAACAAGTAAGTAAATCTCATGATTCAATGCCTCATGAAACGCAATCACTGTGGAATGACACCGGTGCGGCTCTGTTGGTATTATGCTTCTATATTTTACTGCTATCAGAGTAGACTGACGTCTGGAAGCTGTAGGGTTAAGGATGCTACATATTATATTTTGTTGCCTACAGACAGTTCTTCATACTTTTTTTTACAATTTGTTCTTTTTGATACAATCCATGGTACTAACCAACATTCATGCCAGTCTGTTAACCATTATTCCCTCTTTCTTTGTAGATCCAGGCGTTACAATAAAATACCCAAGAATAAATGTTATTGCCGCCGCTGTGGAGCCCGAATACATCAACTGGCCACCACGTAAGGACGTCACAGCAACAAGAGCAACTCAGGGTGAAGAGACAAGGCGGACAGCTCTCCTCGCTATACAGTACAAGGTTGAAGAAGCGATGGATGGAGCTGTTGTAACATAAACAACTTGTCTGAATTACATTTGGGGCAGCACGGTGGCTCAGTGGTTAGCACTGAAGCCTTGCATCGCTGGGGTCCGGTGATCCAATCTCACTAAAGACAACATCTGCAAGGAGTTTGTATGTTCTCCCGTGATTGCGTGGGTTTCCTCCGGGTACTCCGGTTTCCTCCCACACTATAAAAACAGACAGATAGGGAGTTTAGAATGTGAGCCACAATAATATCAATAATTAGATTGTGAGCCATTACAATAATTAAAATAAAAAATAAAATTTTACATCTGAACTCAATAAAGTATTAAATGACCTGATTCATTGCTTTCCCACCCATCTCATGATGATTAGAGCTCACCAGTTCCAGATAACAGGTGACAAGCAGAAACCTTATCACTTACAAGAGGCATTTCTCATGTAAACTTCTCCGCATCACAACCTGGTGCTCCACAACTTATCAGTCATCAAAGGTCTTAACCTAAATATTTCAGGACCAATATTTAGGTTTGGATCAGCCTCGTTTATTTTAGCAATTTTATACCCCTGATGCAGCATTAAAATAAAATTATTTTTCAGGGCTACATACTGTTTTTTCTCTAGTAAACTTTTGTTACCTGCATTCAGTGTAGGGATAGCTGGTGGAGGAGGGATAGTTTTGGATTAGAGGCATATAGGCTGGGTTTATAGCCTTACAGCCCTTCTATATGTATACTGCTGCTGCAACCTAAAAACAAGCATCATTTTCAGGGCTAAATAGTTTCTTTTCCCTATTAATACCAGAAAGTTTGCAGGCATATATTACATTCCTAATTTAAAATTTGCAAGGCATGCGGTAAGGGACAGGGAACTGGATGTGTTGTTGATGGTGCACGCAGAAGGCCGAGGACGTGGGCCCTCGCTCATCATGCGCCACTCTCTCCAAATATTTAGATAGTCATCATGCAGCCCTCTAATAATTTTAGAGGGTCATCATGCGATCCTTGCTCTTAATTTTTCCAGGATGTGTATGATGCCCTGCTTCATAATTTTTACAGGATGTGTATGAGGCCTAACTCAACAAAGAGTCCCTCCTTCATAAATTAAGCAGAATATGTCTGACCATGTCACACACACACAACATGCCCAGATAAGGTAGTAAAGTGTTAAAATGAATATAGCGATCTTATACCTCTAGGATATAACTTTGATAAACTGTTAGACAGGGTTAGATAGCATTGAGTATGGGGGAGAATACAGTTGTAAATTACTCTATAATACTGACTGGATGATAAGCGGTCATCCTTTTCTGGCGCTACTGTGTTGTGTATTCAGGGTAACCGTGGCAACCCAGCTGACGTGAGAGAAGACACATCTAATGTGGCCTGCTGTGATTGGCCCCGTGCTAGGGGAATGATGATTGGTTGGTGTGGATGCACGCCAGGGAAAAAGGGGGCGGTGCCCTATTTCCTTAAGCTCGGCGTCCGTGCCAACGTTTGCAACCGATATGAAGACCGGGAGTTTATAGCTCCTGTATAATATGTAATGAGACTGTCTAAAATCAACTAAAGATATTAACCTCCTGATGTGCCCACAGATATAAGGGTGAAACGCATCGAGGTGGCATTAGAAAGAGTTCTATGATTGAGAACTCGGGATGATATGATATAATGAATGAGAGTGTATCGTCATGGGAAATACATAAGCACATGATCTAGCAAAGTAGATTTTAGTGCTATGGTAGAACAGGTTGCAGTAACTATAGTTATGGAAGCCTTTTGTATACAGTCTTAGGGACAAGGCATGCGCATTAAAGGCATTTAGGAGTGGCTGTCTTGAATCATAGCGCTCTGTAGGATTTAAAAGGACAGTAACATAAATAACATAATTGGGGCAAAGTGCAATCATTACTTCCTGGAGCTATCTGAATAAAGTGTGTGGGGAGGCATATGATAAGTATTTAGGTTAGAGGTGAACAAGCCTCTAGATGGCACCTTGAACCCCAGAATATCTGTTATACTAAATTAATGGATGGGATGTCCTATGAGACCTAATGCACTTCATTTTTTTTATTATTAGTATCCAATATTGACTGAAAATATAAGTCGTTTTGGATAGACTGTTAAAAAGCATGGTGGAACAGATTTATAGTGTTTTAAATGGTATTTAATAAACATTATTTTTATATTTTTGTCCACTAAAGTCAGTGAATTGTGTGTGAGGCCTACCTCAACAAAGAGTTCCTCCTTCATAAATTAAACAGAATATGTCTGATCATGTTACACACACACACAACATGCCCAGATAAAGTAGAAAATGTTAAAATTACATTTACCGGTGACTTCCAGTGGGTGCAGTTTTATTTCCCCCTTTACTATGTCATCTACTGTAGTCAAAGGCAACGGGTAAATACGGTGAGAGTGGCATGGCTATTAAGCGGTTGTGAAGGCAGGGTTTTTTCCCTCTTTTTTATTTTGCCTTATACATAAGTCATTATACTGAAAAGAATGTTTTCTAACATTTTTTCCTGTGAAAATCCATTTTTTCTTCTGTTTTGTATGTTTTATTGTCAGTCTGTAAAAGTGGAGTAATATTCTGACAACATTGATCCCAGCAACGACCTGGAAGTCAGAGATGCATCCAGGCATCTTCCCCATGCTGTTCCCATTCAGTTTGAGCACTGTTTCCATCCATTTCAGCAATATTCCTGCCTCCCCAGCACTCCTGTTAGGGTTTTCCGGAAAAATGCTTGAGTCTCCCTTTGACTTCCATTATACTCGGTACTTGATTCGAGCCTGTCCGAGCGTCCGACCTGCTCAATTCGAATAACGAGCACTCGAACATTTTAGTGCTCGATCATCACTAATCAGTACTGCTAGGAGTGCAGCTGTGGTTGACACTTGTCAGATCATCACTAATCAGTACTGCTGGGAGTGCAGCTGTGGTTGACACTGGTCAAACAACCCTCAGTTATTTCACAACCCTGAGAATAGTCAAGACTGAGACTCTCTCAACCCTCACTACAGTCCAACCTCCATCTATTGGCAATTTGATAACGCAACTGTTATATACAAGACAAGCAGCAATAAATCTTTTGCTCTAACCCAAGATATATAGTAGCAATTTCCACCACAACTGCAGAAGATATTCGCATAGCTGGACAACTAGAACAGGGAGGCACAGATCAGAGAATTCTCCTACAGATAATCCAATAAAACAAAAATAGAGACTCTAAACTCAAATGGATGCTTTGATTTAAAGATGGTCAGAGGCTCTAAATGAGGAGTAGGTGGACACCGACCTTTTTAAAACCTTCGCAGCATCGAGTAACCCGGCATCAGAGATCACCCAGCAAGGCTTGCTGCTATCAACAAATACAATAATTCTCAGCAAAGACGTGCTATTTCAGATGCTGAGCTGAGACAACTATCCATGGCTGGTACCATCTTTCCACCCCATTTTCCTACTTCTCCCCAGTGGATATGGCAGTTGCAACATCAGAGTGAGAGCTCACGCTGACCAACTCTTCCTACAAGTGCCATAATTCCTCTGGACTAGTGACGTGATACAGGCGTGGCCTCATCCACCTGAGATGGAGGTAAGAAAAAATCCTCTATTATTTTCAAAACAATAATGTTATTTTTAGAATACTCTTGGAAATATTTAGTTTCTCATTTAGTTTCTTATTGCCTTATGTGAAGATCCTGGGTCTTCTGTGGGCGTAACACTACTCAGACAACACAGGGTGAGGGTAAAACAGCATGGCAATACTTTACTGAACCACAAAGCGAACAATAAACACACAGAACAGTCCCAGCAAATACCCAAGATGGTACAACATTAGACAGTGTCACCTTTCCTTCTCTGCCTGCCTGGGGTAGAACAGATGCGACTTTGGAGACTTCCAGGCCCGACTACCTCAACCAGTGGCCCCCTCTTCTGCCGGGCCCCCACAAAGAGGAGGTAGCGGCAAACTTAGAAAGCTAGCAGTCCATCAAAGTGCAAGGCCAGGAGACCCGAGGGTCCCAACCTGGCCTGTTCGAGAGTTTCCATGGTGCCAGATGACCGTTGGGTCCCAATCTGGCTTCTCCAAATGTCTCCATGGGTTGCAGTCCACCGGTGGGTCCATCCTGGCAACCCCAAACAACATATCCATGGTCTCTCTGATGGTTAATGGAGCAGATCCGAATCTTTCCAGTCAGGGCCATACCCTTAGTCTGGAATCATGCAGAATCGAAGTCTGTGTCTCTTTGGGTAATGCCATGCAATCCATCTGCTGTCCTGAAGGATGTCTCTCATTCTCCTTGTAAAGTCTTTCTCCAATCTCTGTTTCAAGTCTGACTGCTACAAAAACACATGTCCCTTTTGCATCTCTGGGCTCAGCCCCCTGAATGGCAGAACTGCTCTCACCTCCCCCGCAAAAGCTAAGTGTGCATTAGTGGAGGTATCTTTTTCAGGTGTACCCATCACCTGGGTCTACATGTGAGACTCCCTGTGGGGAAGGCTCCGCCAGATCTTCTTTCAACACTTACACATAAGGGCGTAGACGATTTTTGAACAATGGTTAGAGGCTCTTGAGATACTAATGAGATTAGTGGAATGCTGGACAAGTTAAATTAGTGTACATAAATAGTGTTGAGCCACCCCCGTAGTGTTCGAGTTCGGTTCGGTTCGTCGAACACCCGTGTGTTCGCCGAACTGTTCGTCGAACTGTTCGTCGAACACCTTCGAACACCGTTAAAACCAATGGCAGGCAAACAAAAACACATAGAAACACATAGAAAACACCTTCAAAGGTGTCCAAAAGCTGACAAACTGCTCAGAAGACACAACTAACACATGGAAAAGTGACAAGTACATATAGTCATGCGAAAAGAAAAGAGGTGGAGGAGTAAAAGGAGGGGGAGACACAGATATAGGCATGTCATGCCCTTCTAAAATCCAAAAAGTGAGAAGCCGAGACGGCCAGTCCGCTCCTGCCCGTGCCACCTCCGTGTCGCCGGGTTTGTGCCAGAGCCGCGGTGAACCCTGACGGCCAGCCCCCCTCTCCCAATACTGGTGCCTGTCCGCTGGTGGGTCGAGAGAGCCCCCCTGTGGTGGAGGCAGCTCTAAGCTTTTTAATTTAAATTGTCCCTCTAATTTGAATGAATACACTTTAAATCCATTTACAAGGATCTATTGGAGGGCAAGTCTCATGCCAGCAGCCGCGTAATTCCAGCTCCAGTAGCGTCCACTAAAGCTGCTGCAGTTAAAAAGCTTTTATAAGGATCGAGCTCGGCTGTCCACCGCAAGGCATCCTAGTGCCAGTCCCAGCCCCTATGCCTTGGGGTGCCTCCTGATGCTCTTCACTAAGTATCCCGTGGTCCCGAAGCATTTCCTTTGAAAAAATTAAGTGTCCAAACTACAGGTGGTGTAGCTTGCTTAACAGCCGGGATAATCCGCTGACTAGCAGACACTGCTACTAGGCACAAAGTATTTCCTGGGCTAGATGCAGTTAAAAATTTGTAAGTAGATACTCTCGTTGGATGCTGAGAAAGCATTCCATAGAGTCTCCTGGCACGCCATATATGATTCTCTTAAAAAGCTTGGGGTAGGGGTCTAGGGGACCCTTTTATAGCCAAAATCACGGCCCTGTATCACAATACGTCACCTAGGCTGAAGATAAATGGAACTGTAGCACCGAGGGCTCGGTTGCTACAGACGTATTGCACCTCACCCAGAGGTGTGATATCTCACTCTCAGATAAGGATGGAGTGTGGATCAGGACCCGACACCTGCATGCATTACACCACATTGCCGTGGGGCAGGGCGACCAATATGCCCCTGAGATGGGCACGACAGTCCCTGTCCCTGGCTGGAGTGGGGGGAGGGAACACTGAGGAAGGGGAACCCTGCAGTGCAGGAGCAGGGAGGAAGCAGTTCCTGGGTGCATTGAGAAGGGAGTATAAAAGGTGGGCACCATCTTAGTTCAGTGCAGAGAAGTCTGAGCAGAAGTGGCAGGGAGCAGGGGCTCTGCATGAGCTCTGCTCCGGAGGCGGGCCTAGTAACAGAGGCCCAGGCCTGCAAGAGGGAGAAGGAAGGAAGAGGAGCGGAGAAGGCTCCAGGAACGAGGAATGAAGGGATCCCAGGGGTGCGGACGGGCGAGTCGCCACCGCACGCCCGAATCCACCTGCGTGGAGGGGTCAGGCCAAAGGGGGAGACCGGTCCCCGAACTAGTGGAGGCAGGAAACGACCCTCAGCTAGAAACCGGAGGCTCTGACATTTTATGTGGCGCAGCCCCTTGCTCCACCCGCTAGGAAGGCACCACATAGGGTCAGGGAAACTGGCGCCAAGTTTACCAAGAGGAGGCCCGAGGCAGCCGGACAGAAGTGTTGGTAAGAAAGGCCAGACAAAGGACACACAAAGGGGGTCCTGTGAAGCGCTCCAAAGTTATCTGGGAGTTGTCTGAGCCCCTCACCTGGTGAGCACAGTACGACGTGGGCAGCCGTTACCTGCAGACGTGGTCTGGATAATAAGAACTGTGAGTAAAGGCCCTGAACTGCATCACTGACTCCGTGTCGTTACTGCTGCTGCCCTGCACCATCACCCCCATCCTCCGCATACACTGCCCTGAGGCTATACTCCTCCCGTGGGGAGTTATGCTACGCTCTGCTGCACCCACAACACCAGCCTTAGCGGTCTGCCCTGTAGCGGCGGTTCACTCTGACCGCAATCCACGGGTGGCGTAGTCGGACATTTAAACATCAAAACCACATAAATAGTTCCGCCACTGGTTTGACCGCCCTGAGCCACGGAACCGGATCGCCGCCACGAAGACTACAACCACCAGCATCCACCAAAAAGGGTCCGGCTCCGGGTGTCCCAAGGCCCAGGGGTTCGTCAGAACATTTTCATCACCTTTCACAATCACCAATGGGACAAGGCAGGGATGTCCTCTGTCCCCTCTCTTATACATCCTAGTGACGGAGCACCTGCTCTCATCAATTCGCCATAACCCCAATATTAGGTGGATTGAGGTGGGAGGCACCGAGTACAAGTGCTCTCTATTTGCTGATGATGTCCTAGTATATATCACTCAATCACATATATCCATCCCTGCTGTTATGGCTGAAATAGATCACTTTGTTACATGGTAAAATTTTAAAATCAATGCAGCGAAGTCTGAGGCCCTCGATGTCTCCCTCCCTAAATCCATATAGGATTCCATCCAGTCCAACTTTCCCTTTGCCTGGCCCTCACAGGGTATCAAATACTTAGGAATTCCTATTCATAGAGACCTCTTCCATCTATGTTATCTTAATTTTGGGCCCTTTATTGAACAATTCCATACAGACCACGGTTGGCAAGTTAGAACTGTAAGATTCACTACGTGAACCACTGGTGTTTTGTGGAAAAGCACATGTACACCGCGTTCCAAATTATTATGCAAAAAGTGTTTAGGAGTGATAAGGGAAGAATTTGTTTGTTTGTCAGTTAAACTCATTGATGGTTATGTTTGTCAGGGCTCTTTATATCACTGTAAGCAATTGCAGACACCTGTGCTAATTAGTTTGGCAGGTGTGTCCAATGAAAGGCAAGACTACTTAAGAAGGCTCTCTCACATTATTAAGCAGCCTACATTTTCTGCCAAAATGGGAAAGAAAAAGGATGTGTCGGCTGCTGAGAAGCAACAAATTGTGGAGTGTTTAGGTCAAGGCATGACTACAATCAACATTGTGCGATGATCAGGATGAAGTGTCTTGGCAATCAAGAAGTATGTAGCTGATTCACAGTACACACGTGTGCGTGCTGATAAGGGCAAATTGAGGACTCTTTCCTACAGGCAATTACGTCAGGTTGAAACAGCAGCGGCAAAAAAGCCTTGTCATAGCAGCAGACAAGTTTTTGAAGCTGCTTGTGCCTCCAACGTCCCCCGAACAACAAGATGCAGGGTCCTTCAGACGTTTGCAGCTGTGCATATGCCATCCTGTCGACCTCCTCTATCCACTTCACACAAGCAGAAACGGCTCCAGTGGGCCAAACATTACATGAAGACTGATTTCAAAACTGTTTTGTTCACGGATGAGTGCCGTGCAGCGCTCGATGGTCCAGATGAATGGAGTGGAGGATGGCTGGTTGATGGACACCCCACGCAAACACGGCTACAGCGCCAACAAGGAGGAGGTGGAGTAATGTTTTGGGCTGGAATCATGGGGAGAGAGATTGTCGGCCCCTTTAGGATCCCTGAAGGCGCTAAAGATGAACTCCATAATGTATGTGGATTTTCTCAAACAGCACTTCCTGCCATGGTTCAAGAAGAAGAACCGTGTATTTCACAGCAAGATCATTTTTCTGCATGATAATGCACCATCTCATGCTGCACATAAAACATCTGCATCTCTGGCTGATATGGGCATAAAAGGGGACAAACTTATGGTGTGACCCCCATGCTCCCCTGACCTCTACCCCATTCAGAACCTTTGGAGCATCATTAAAAGGAGTGTCTATGATGGCAGGAGGCAGTTCACATCTAAGCAACAGCTCTGGGAGGGTATTCTGTCCTCATGCAAAACAATTGAAGCAGAAACCATCCAAAACCTGACAAATTCAATGGACGAGAGAGTTCAGAAGCTCCTTTCGAACAAGGGGTCCTATGTGAAAATGTAACATCACCTAGAATAAAGTTTTGAGTTGAAAACTGTTTGATTTCAGTTTCTAACAACCTGCTAATGCTTATAATTTCAAATATGACCATTTTTTTGGTCTTTATTAAAATGAAAAGGTTGATCGAAAAGTTTGGGGGATCTAAGAGTGTGGCAACCCAGTAGTCATGATTACTTCGAATTCTGACAATATGAGGGTCATGCTGCAGGTAGTGCAGCAAGAAGGCACTTATGTGTCTTGCGCATCTCGGAGCCCCAAAATTATTTTCCGGGCTAGATGCAGCTAAAAATTATTTTTAATTTTAAATCTGGTGAAGCTTATTATAGATGGCCTAATAGGATCAGTGCTGCACACTGCTACAAAGCCCAAATTATTTTCCAGTCAAGATACAGATAAACATGATTAGTAATTTGAAAGTTTAAAACGGTTGGTAGGGTGATTTTAACCAATCATCAAGCTTTTACTCTCCCCAGGATGACACAGGGGTAGAAAAATCGTTTCGGATCCATGATTTGTTCATCTTTATGAACGTGAGTCTGTCTACATTATCAGTGGAGAGCCGCGTGCGCTTATCTGTCAGCACACCACCAGCAGCGCTGAACACACGTTCAGACAGAACGCTGGCTGCGGGGCATGACAAGATCTCCAAGGCGTAAGTGGCTAGCTCCGGCCATTTATCCAGATTGGAAGCCCAAAAAGAGCAAGGGTCCAGTGACACAGTCGTGGCTTCAATGTTTACTTGGAGATACTCCTGTACCATCGTCTCTAGGCGTTGACTATGTGTCAGACTTCTTGTCTCCTGTGGCCTTGCAAAGGATGGGCTAAAAAAGTGGTGAAATGATTCCGCAAAATTGATGTTACCAGCAGATACTGTGGTTCTGTTACGGTTTGAGTGCTGAACACTTGACGGTCCCACGGTTGGCAAGTTGGAACTGTGAGATTCACTACGTGCACCACTGGTATTTTGTGGAAAAGCACATGTAAGATTCTGCAACAGTCTCTGCTGATACTCCTGCATGCGTGCATCCCTTTCTATGGCAGGAATAATTTCTGCAAATTTACTTTTGTACCGGGGATCTAACAGTGTGGCAACCCAGTAGTCAGGATTATTTCTAATTCTCACAATTCGAGGGTCATGTTGCAGGTAGTGCAGCAAGAAGGCACTCATGTGTGTTGCGCATCCAGGAGCACCAAGTCCCTGTTGTGTTGGTGGCGAGGTAGCAATCATGCTTCCTTCCTCTGTCCTCTCCCCCCAACCTCGCACAACAGAAATGTGATCAAGGTCTCCCTCATCTGATGAGTCTTCCATCAGTTCGTCCTCCACTTCTTCCTGGGCTCCTGCACCTTCCTCACTAGTTTGGCTGCTACCATGCGCCCTGGTAAAATCATCTCCCCCACCCTCACATGCCTGCCGCCTTGGTGCTGCCGACCGTCTGGACCTTGCAGATGTTAGCCCTTCCGCATACAACTCCTCCTCCTCTACTTCCTCCACCTCCTCTTGTGCCACCACCTGACTCCGAATTCTGTTTAACATGTGCTCCAGCATGTAAATCACCGGAATAGTCATGCTGATAATGGCATCGTCAGCACTAAACATCTTCGTCGCCATTTCAAAACTGTGCAGAAGGGTGCATAGGTCCCTGATCTGAGACCACTCCTCCAGCGTGATTTGCCCCACCTCTGAATCTCGTTGGCCCAGGCTATACGTCAGAACGTATTGCACCAGGGCTTGTCGGTGCTGCCACAGTCGCTGCAACATGTGCAGAGTTGAATTCCACCGGGCAGGCACATCGCATTTTATCCGATGAAGTGGCAGGCCCAACGACTTCTGTAGAGATGTAAGTCGCTGAGCTGCGGGATGCGAACGGCGGAAGTGAGCACACAGCGACCGTGCCCTCTGCAGAAGGCCATCTAGTCTGGGATAGTGGGCTAAAAATTGCTGGACAACCAGGTTCAACACGTGAGCCATACAAGGCACGTGTGTGACATTGCCCCGGCGAAGGGCCGCACCCAGGTTTGCAGCATTGTCGCACACGGCCTTCCCTGGTTTCAGGTCCAGTGGAGACAACCATTCATGAAATTGGTTCTCCAGAGCTGACCACAACTCCTCAGCTGTGTGACTCACATTTCCCAGACATTTCAATGTAAAAACCGCCTGATGACGTTGAGCCCTACTGCCAGCATAGTAAGGAGGTGTGCAGGATCCCTTCTGCGCAGTTAGAAAGCTTGTGGCATGACCAGACAGGCTTTGGGTGCAGGTGGAAGACCGAGAGGAGGTTGAGGAGGCAGAAGCAGTGGAGGAAAAATGACATAAAGAGGATTGACGCACAACTCGTGGGGACGGCAAGACTTGGACAGCAGCCCCTTGTCCTGCTGTCACCATAGTTACCCAGTGCCCAGTCAGCGACATGTAACGCCCCTGTCCATGCCTACTCGTCCAAGTGTCTGTGGTGAAATGCACCAAGTCACACACAGAGTTTCTCAAAGAAGCGGTGATGTTGTGTGCGACATGCTGGTGGAGCGCAGGCACACCTTTCTTTGAGAAGTAGTGCCGACTGGGCATCTGGTACTGGGGCACTGCGACGGACATAAGGTCTCGAAAATCCTCTGTGTCCACCAGGCGGAAAGGCAGCATTTCTGTAGCCAAGAGCTTGCAGATGGTGAAATTCAACCTCTTAGCTTTCTCATGGCTAGGAGGAAATGGTCTTTTACTTGTCCACATCTGAGGGACCGAGGGCTGGCTATTGTGCTTAGACGGGGTTGATAAGGGTGTCCCCGGCAAACTGCCGGTCTGTGAGGAAGATGCAGGCGGACATGTTAGGTTGCCTTGATCCAAAGGTGGTGCTATCGATGTCGGACAGCGCTCAAGACCAGCTGGTGTTACCACCTCCAAAGAAAATGATGATCTGCCAATCACGCTGGCTGTTGCGGGTAAAGAGGTGGCAGGTCTGCGCCCCAAAACAGGTGTGACTGCTGTCCCCCCAGTCACAGAGGATGAAGAGGCCGCGGATGCACAAGATATGGCAGACGGTGGTTGGCCCGGCCGGCTAGACCGCATTGTAGCACACTGAGCTTCCCACTGCTACTTATGCTTCATGTCCATGTGCCGGTTCATGCATGAAGTACTCAAACTATGTATTTTTTGGCCTCTACTTAGCTTTTGCTGACAAATGTTACAGATAACACGAGTTGGGTCATCTTTATCGATCTGAAAAAATGCCCAGGCTATGCAAGGCTTAGCACTCATGCGACCTGAAGAGCCACCACGACTTGTGGTGAGAGGCAGAGTTGTGTTTGAGGATGCAGTTGTTGACGTGCTTCCAGTACTACGTCTCTGTCCAGGAAGGCGCAACCTGACCTCGTCGTCACTAGCATCTTCCTCCACCTCCTCTGCTGACCTCATCTCTTGGCTGACTGTGGGTTGACAGTAAGTGGGATCTCCGACCTCATCATCATCACCCTGTGCGTTATCACACCCGTCGTCCTCAGAGCCAACCTGTTCCTGCCCTGACAAAAAACTAAAGTTGTCGCTCCAATCAGGTATTTGAGTCTTATCATCGTCTTCCTCATTGTCTCCACCAACAGGAGTTACAGTTTGGGAATGAGGGTCTACATTATGGTCAGAACCTTCTGCGTCTGGTCCTGGATCCGACTCATAAAGATTCTGGGCATCAGTGCAGATCATTTCCTCGTCTGGATTCACAGAAGCGCTGGAGTCGACCTCTGATTCCCAGGCTATAGTATGAGTAAACAGCTCTGCAGACTCAACCATCTGTTCTACCTCATACTCAGACGGGCAGCTGGAGATTTGGGAGCTGTGAGGAAGCAAGTGCGATTTGGGTGACACCTTTGAGGACTGGGGTATTTGTGATGTTGAAGTTGATGTGGAGGAGAGCCCACTTAAAGGAGCACTTGATATCCGTTGAAGCACCTGCTGTTTTTGTGCCTCATCTGGAATTTGTAGCGATTGGCGTGGCCGTAAGAAAGGGATCTTATCACATTGTCCGCTAAAAGAAGTAGACATTTTAGTTTGGCTGGAAGATGGTCTTTCTTCTGCACCTACCCCACGGACACAACCTTTTTTCCCCTTCCCAACACGCCTATTCCCCTTTCCACCAGCAGCAGGCCTTTTTCCACTCATTTTGGTGGTTAACTAATTCACAACTCTGGAGTTGTTTGCACAAAAAAACAATGGATGGTAACCGAGCAGAGCTGAGTGGCCAAACTGTGGTATTAGGCCAAAACTATTGGCTGGGTTAGATGCAGAAAAAAATTATTTTTAATTTGCAACCTGATGGAGGTCAGTATAGATGGACTAATAGACCAAGTCCCACACACCGCTAGAAGCCCAAATATTTTTTCAGAGCTAGATGCAGAAATTTTTTTTATTCAATTTGCAACCTGATGGAGGTCAGTATAGATGGACTAATAGACCAAGTCCCACACACTGCTAGAAGCCCAAATATTTTTTCAGAGCTAGATGCAGAAAAAAATTATTTTTAATTTGCAACCTGATGGAGGTCAGTATAGATGGACTAATAGACCAAGTCCCACACACCGCTAGAAGCCCAAATATTTTTTCAGAGCTAGATGCAGAAAAAAATTATTTTTAATTTGCAACCTGATGGAGGTCAGTATAGATGGACTAATAGACCAAGTCCCACACACCGCTAGAAGCCCAAATATTTTTTCAGAGCTAGATGCAGAAAAAAATTATATTCAATTTGCAACCTGCTGGAGGTCAGTATAGAAGGACTAATAGAACAAGTCCCACACACTGCTAGAAGCCCAAATATTTTTTCAGAGCTAGATGCAGAAAAAAATTATTTTTAATTTGCAACCTGATGGAGGTCAGTATAGATGGACTAATAGACCAAGTCCCACACACCGCTAGAAGCCCAAATATTTTTTCAGAGCTAGATGCAGAAAAAAATTATATTCAATTTGCAACCTGCTGGAGGTCAGTATAGAAGGACTAATAGAACAAGTCCCACACACTGCTAGAAGCCCAAATATTTTTTCAGAGCTAAATGAAGAAAAAAATTATTTTTAATTTGCAACCTGATGGAGGTCAGTATAGATGGACTAATAGACCAAGTCCCACACACTGCTAGAAGCCCAAATATTTTTTCAGAGCTAGATGCAGAAAAAAATTATTTTTAATTTGCAACCTGATGGAGGTCAGTATAGATAGACTAATAGACCAAGTCCCACACACTGCTAGAAGCCCAAATATTTTTTCAGAGCTAGATGCAGAAAAAAATTATTTTTAATTTGCAACCTGATGGAGGTCAGTATAGATGGACTAATAGACCAAGTCCCACACACTGCTAGAAGCCCAAATATTTTTTCAGAGCTAGATGCAGAAAAAAATTATTTTTAATTTGCAACCTGATGGAGGTCAGTATAGATGGACTAATAGACCAAGTCCCACACACCGCTAGAAGCCCAAATATTTTTTCAGAGCTAGATGCAGAAAATTTTTTTATTCAATTTGCAACCTGATGGAGGTCAGTATAGATGGACTAATAGACCAAGTCCCACACACTGCTAGAAGCCCAAATATTTTTTCAGAGCTAGATGCAGAAAAAAAATATTTTTAATTTGCAACCTGATGGAGGTCAGTATAGATGGACTAATAGACCAAGTCCCACACACTGCTAGAAGCCCAAATATTTTTTCAGAGCTAGATGCAGAAAAAAATTATTTTTAATTTGCAACCTGATGGAGGTCAGTATAGATGGACTAATAGAACAAGTCCCACACGCTGCTAGAAGCCCAAATATTTTTTCAGAGATAAATGAAGAAAAAAATTATTTTTAATTTGCAACCTGATGGAGGTCAGTATAGATGGACTAATAGACCAAGTCCCACACACTGCTATAAGCCCAAATATTTTTTCAGAGCTAGATGCAGAAAAAAATTATTTTTAATTTGCAACCTGATGGAGGTCAGTATAGATGGACTAATAGACCAAGTCCCACACACCGCTAGAAGCCCAAATATTTTTTCAGAGCTAGATGCAGAAAAAAATTATATTCAATTTGCAACCTGCTGGAGGTCAGTATAGAAGGACTAATAGAACAAGTCCCACACACTGCTAGAAGCCCAAATATTTTTTCAGAGCTAAATGAAGAAAAAAATTATTTTTAATTTGCAACCTGATGGAGGTCAGTATAGATGGACTAATAGACCAAGTCCCACACACTGCTAGAAGCCCAAATATTTTTTCAGAGCTAGATGCAGAAAAAAATTATATTCAGTTTGCAACCTGATGGAGGTCAGTATAGATGGACTAATAGAATGATGCTATGCCCAAAAGATTTTACTTCACTAGGTGCAGTAAAAAATTGGTATTCTATACACAGGTGGTATATCTTGCAACACAGATAGGCTACTCCACTGACTAACACACTCTGCAATAGGCCAAAAAGGATTAGCTTTGCTAGATTCAGCCAAATGCTGTGAAAAAAACTTGCACAGCACTTTCACAGACCTGCCTGGCAAAAACTGATAGGAACTGATGTAACCTAGTCCTGAAAAGGACTCCAATTACAATTAGTCTTTACTCCCACAATCTATCTATTTAAGAGCACAGACCTGCCTGATAAAAGTCGTAGGAAATGCTGTAACCTAGTCCTTAAAAGGACTGCAATCACAACTATTCCCTACTCCCAAGCTATCTGTATATTTGTGCGAAAATTGGCTTGAAATTAACAAGGTATAGCGCACACAGCAACAGCGGTGCCGTCTAACACGCAGCTGCAGCAGTGAGAAAATGGTGGCGACGGGGAAAATGGCTTGGTCTTATAGGGCAAGGACATGTGACATACACTGCCAATCACACATGCCCTTGCTTGTGTGAAAAAAAGCACTTCGCTCCGTGTGTGCGCTGCTGATAGGCTGACAGATTGCACCTCCCCACTGCAAATGCGGGAAAGAGAAAAAAAAATGGAGATCTTCATTGTTCCTGCAGAGATCCATCCCCTGCCCCTCCCCCCGCCCCGCTGTACACTCAAACTGCGTATTAACATTAATTTTCATCATTACTGAGAAAAAATCCAGTTATGATTTTGGAGCACGAACAGTTATCGAACATAACCTCGAACAGCCGAATTTTTCTCAAATTGTTCGTGTTCGCCGACCGGCTCGAACACCGCCCAAAACAGCTCGAATTTGAGATTGGCGAACAGTTCGAGTAGAACAACGCTCATCTCTATACATAAACTGACGAGCAAACAGAACATTAATAAAACACAGCCAGCAATAAGGTATTTCTTTTGGCTTAACTAATCTAATCATCTGGCTTATTAAGATTTTAAGCTGTATCGTCACACCTTATAAATTAAAATTAAGATAATTATTTTATATATTTTTTCTCCACATTTAAGGAGACAATGAGGGTCTGTGTTCATCACCATCAATTAACAGGAAATATTCAGAATCAACCTATTCCAACTCTAACAACGGTTCCAACGTGTATTTGCTGATACATTTTTTCAGTCTTCTACCAGAGGCTGGCACCATCTTTCCACCTCCTTCTTTTTCTCTCTCCATAGCAGATATGTCAGTTACAATGTCAGAATGTCTGTGCATGCTGATTAGATCCTCCTAGAAGTCCCATAATTCCTCTGTGCTGCTGACGTGGTACAGGTGTAGCTTCACCTGTCACTACAGCTTTCCTGCTTCACACCAGTAGATGACATAGTAGAAGGGAAAATAAAACAACTCCCACCGATAGTCACTGGTAAATGTAGTTTTAACATTTTACTACCTTATCTGGGCATATATTTCTCCTGGTGTGCCGTCCCCGCATTACACAAGCACGTGTCCCATAACATTAGCCATGCCCTCACCAATGAAGTTACTGGGAAAGTACACCTAACCACGGACACGTGGAAAAGTGCTTGTGGGCAGGGATGGTACATCTCGCTGACGGCACACTGGGTAAACATAGTAGAAGCCGGGACCCAGTCGGACCTTGGGACGGAACACATCCTCCTGACACCAAGGATTGCAGGCCTTAGGTCAATCAGGGTTGCCCCCACAGTCTACAGCTCCTGCACCTCATCCTTCACAGCCTCCTCCTCCTATTCATTCTCAATCTCTGAAATGACCACATCAGTCACAAGCTAATAATGGGAACATAGTTTGCAGGAGGCCCTCTGACCTCCACGTCTCTTCCAAGGGGCATTGGAGTGCCTCCAAATTTTTGGCAGCCCTTGCATTCACTGCTTAGGCAAACAGTATGGGAGACCCACTTCCTAATAATGGGAACATTGTTTTCAGAAGGCCCTCCTCTAAGTCTCTTCAAAGGGGTATTGGGGTGCATCCAAATTTTCAAAGGGGTATTGGGGTGCGTTTAAATTTTGGGCAGCCGTGCCACTCTCTGCATACGCAATACGCAATAGCAGTATAGGGGACCCACTCTTTAGTAATGGGAACAAAAAAGCATAGCCGGCTGATGGCTCTCTAAGAATAGTGAGGGCCGACTGCTGGCCCTTTAAGAATAGTAAAGGCCGCCTGATGGCCCTATTAAAATAGGCTTTATGACTTTCAGAGTCCCTCCTTCATAAATGAAACAGGATGTGTCTGATCATGTCTCACACACCACGTGGCAAGATAAGGTTGTAAAATGTTAAAATTACATTTCCTTGTGAATTCATTTGTCACGGTTGAAAGCAATGCAAAAGTGCAAAAGCGCATCAAAAAGGCTACTTGTGAACATAGCCCAAGGTGTGGAGGAGTAATTTTGATTTTGGTTATTTATTTTTCCTCATATACAAGTAATTTCCCTGGAAAGGATGTTCCTTAACATATTTTCCAGGAAAATCCATTTTGGTTTCGTTTTTGTATGTTTTATTGTGAGTCCGTAAAAGTGGCGTAATACCTCTGACAATATTGTTCACAGCAGTGACTTGGGAGTCAGAAATCCTTCCAGGGGTCTTCCTCATGCTGTTCCCATGTCATTTGAGCACTGTTCCCTTTGATCTGGGCAATTTTTAGGCCCTCTGCAGACCGTCAGGGGGAGCAGCCTGAAAAATGCTCGAATTTCCCATAGACTTACATTGGGCTCGTTGCTCGAGTCGAGCACCCGAGTATAACAATGTGCTCGACCCGATCAACGAGCCCCCCAGCATTTTAGTGCTCGCCCATCACTACTTACTATCCATTTTTCCCTAGCCAAATAGGTTTAGGTCACTTGACTATGTTTGCATTAAAGAGCTCATAAGGGGTTTTATACAGTCATAGCTGAACTCCATATTTTCTGGACAATGGCTTTGCAGTATTTGTGGAAAATTCATTTGATACCAGTCGATTCCTTTAGGAAAATTTGGTGAGGCTGGGGAGTTTAAATTTTAAACGATCAGCTCATCTCTAGATGTAACATTTATACACATAATTCTCCACATTTTTTGTCCAATTAGCCACTATAGTAATTATAGGTCTGCCTTTTAAAGATGTCAGGCAATGAGTAAAATGTGGCAACAACTGAGAATGTGGGTAACAAAAAGTCATATTGGTTTTTGCTGATAAGTTCCACAAAAAACATTCCGTTTGTATTAGAATCAAACATCCCATTTGAGGAATGAGCAGAAAAAGGGAAAGGCATTAATTCATATAATTTCATGTGTCCATGACTAGTGTTGAGCGAATTTGTTCGTCATTTCAAATTCGGGTTCGTATTCGGGGTTCCAGCTTGTTCGCGCCAAAAAATCGGCTCCGCCCATGAACATCCCTGATTTTCTATGGTGTCACGCAGATATTACCTGAGTGACAGCGTGGCAAATCAGGGATGTTCGTGTTCGGGGTTCCGGCTTGTTCACGCCAAAAAATTGGTTCCGCCCATGAAAATCCCTGATTTGCCCCTTTCACTCACATGTTACTTGGGTGACAGAGCTGGAACCCAGAACTCGAACCTGAATTTGAAATGCCAAACAAATTCGCTCAACACTATCCATGACAACCAAGTTGGCCCCTTCTTGGAGGACTTTGTTGTGATTGTCATATCATTCTCTAGATGAAATAAACCTCCTTATCCTGTCCTGAGATATTATAAACCCTGAAGTAAGCTATAAGGGTAGTCAAGCAGACTTTGTTCTACATTGATGAGGGGACAAATTTCCCACCAGCTAAAGTCAGACATTGGTGGACAATGCAGACATGCAGAAAGTGGAAAACATTATGGAACCAAGTAGAAAGGCTTTCCCATGGGTGTTAAAAAGGCCACATCAGAGAGTGCAAAAAGCTCTAGCCTGAGCTACCTGCTGTTGTAGTTTGTCCTAAGTGAAGGATACCGTGGGTACGAAAAGTATTCAGACCTCTTTAAATTTTTCACTCTTTGTTTCATTGTAGCCATTTGGTAAGTTCTAAAAAGTTCATTTTTTTCTCATTAAAGTACACTCTGCACTCCATCTTGACTGAAAAAAAACAGAAATGTAGAATTTTTTGCAAAATTATAAAAAAAAGAAAAACTGAAATATCACATGGTCATAAGTATTCAGACCCTTTGCTCAGTATTGAGTATAAGCACCGATTTGAGCTAGTACAGCCATGAGTCTTCTTGGGAATGATGCAACAAGTTTTTCACACCTGGATTTGGTGATCCTCTGCCATTCTTCCTTGCAGATCCTCTCCAGTTCCATCAGGTTGGATGGTTAACATTGGTGGACAGCCATTTTCAGGTCTCTCCGGAGAGGCTCAATTGGGTTTAGGTTAGGGCTCTGGCTGGGCCAGTGAAGAATGGTCACAAAGTTGTTCTGAAGCCACTCCTTTGTTATTTTAGCTTTGTGCTTAGGGTCATTGTCTTGTTGGAAGGTGAACCTTCGGCCAAGTCTGAGGTCCAGAGCACTCTGGAAGAGGTTTTCATCCAGGATATCTCTGTACTTTACCACATTCATGTTTACTTCAGTTACAACCAGTCGTCCTGTCCCTGTAGCTGAAAAACACCCCCATAGCATGATGCTGCCACCACCATGTTTAACTGTTGGGATTGTATTGGGCAGGTGATGAGCAGTGCCTGGTTTTCTCCACACATATCACTTAGAATTATCACCAAAAAGTTCTAGATTCATCTCATCATACCAGAGAATCTTATTTCTCATAGTCTGGGAGTCATTCATGCATTTTTGAGCAAACTTTATGTGGGCTTTCATATGTCTTGTACTGAAAAGAGGCTTCCGTCAGGCCACTCTGCCATAAAGGCTCGACTGGTGGAGGGCTGCAGTGATAGTTGACTTTGTGGAACTTTCTCCCATCTCCCTACTTCATCTCTGGAGCTCAGCCACAGTGATCTTGGGGTTCTTCTTTACCTCTCTCACCAAGGCTCTTCTCCCACAATTGCTCAGGTTGGCTGGATGGCCAGGTCTAGGAAGACTTATGGTGGTCCCAAGCTTCTTCCACTTAAGGATTATGGAGGCCACTGTGCTCTTAGGAACCTTGAGTAATGCAGAAATTCTTTTGTAACCTTGGCCAGATCTGTGCCTTGCCACAATACTGTCTCTGAGCTCCGTGGGCAGTTCATTTGAGCTCATGATTCTCATTTGGTCTGACATGCACTGTGAGCTGTGAGGTCTTATATAGACAGGTGTGTGCCTTTCCAAATCAAGTCCTATCAGTTTAGTTAAACACAGCTGGACTCCAATAAAGGAGTAGAACCATCTCAAGGAGAATCACAAGGAAATGGACAGCATGTGACTTAAATGAGTGTCTGAGCAAAGGGTCTGAATACTTATGACCATGTGATATTTCAGGGTTTTTTTTAATAAATTTGCAAAACATTGTACATTTCTGTTTTTTTCAGTAAAGATGGGGTGCAGAGTGTACTTCAATGAGAAAAAAAATGAACTTTTTAGAATTTACCAAATGGCTGCAATGAAGCAAAGAGTGAAAAATTAAAAGGGGTCAGAATACTTTCCGTACCCACTGTATAAGCCCACATGCGTTAGAGTACCAGTATTACTGAGTGGGCAAGGACTGCCAACACAGAGGAGGAGAGCATGAAGACTTAGTCCTGTAAACGAAGAAGGGCAAATATTGGCCGCAATAAAGGTGAAC
Source organism: Phyllobates terribilis (assembly GCF_046119375.1). Taxonomy (NCBI): domain Eukaryota; kingdom Metazoa; phylum Chordata; class Amphibia; order Anura; family Dendrobatidae; genus Phyllobates; species Phyllobates terribilis. The sequence continues at coordinate 477,948,031 of NW_027362765.1, read as the reverse complement.
ATTTTTCACAGTGTAGGGCAGCATATTGTCTTATTTCTGACTTTGAGTATTGCCATTCCAGGGTAGTCTAAGTGTTGATGCCTAATCATGAAATTAAATGCCACACCAGAGATGATTGGAGACTGGTGCCTGTGTGCAAAGAATTGATATGTGGTAACTGAAATAGTAGTCTGCAAGAAGCACAAATTTCTGGACACAACTAATGCACGGCATTGTTGGCAAGAAAGATTAATGTGAGAATGTGTATCAAGCACTGTATCTGCTGTACTATATTGTGAAACATGCAGAGACTGTGCCAGAGTAAAGGAGGTGCTGCTGAGATTGCCAGCAGCTTGTCATAAACACAAGTAAAGTGTCATAAATGTCATCCTATTTCTTGTGTCTACCACTGGTGAAGACGGCTGCCTAATGTGAGATTCTGTAGCCATCAACCACATTGTTTCATTAAATAATCTGCAACCATCAAGCTTAATGAACATGCCTCACAAAAAACACTGTTAAACTCAAGCTCCTTCCTCTCTGTGAGCAAAGTTTTGGAAATGTCATCTGTCATTCCTTCCATCCTACTTTAGTGAGGAATTAGTTTGTCATCATGGGCCATTTTATCCTATGCTATTAATGGGGCATCCTATCCTAACATAATAAAAAGTTTGCTAGATCTTCCATCACAAAATGTCTTGTGCTTGAAGCCCTTTTAATAGACTTTTCCCTTGTTTTCAGTGTTTCATAAAAAAAACATGTACAATTATGGAAACCAGGAGAAGGATAAAAATAAACTGGGAATCTGCGGGATCTCAAGGAAGCGTTAGGGAATTATCTGAAATGACCATAGGAGGCATGCTTCTCGTTTGTTTCCCTGTTCCTGCCTAGGCACTGAATTAAAGGAAGCTGCTTTTTGAACCAGTGAATGCTGCAACTTAATTTTTGCACACTGTATGAGGAACCCGCAGGTGAGACAACTTTTCCTCTAAGACACAAAGCTGCCTACGGAGTAGTAGTGATTTTTTTTGTGTGTATGATAGGTATTATTTAAGTTGATAAAAATATTATTGAAGTCCTTCAGCAACCAAGCTGCAGTGTAAACAAAAACTTGACTGTGCAGTATGAGTTCAATGTAGAGAAATCTAAAACAAGAATAAGTAAAGAAATCTAAAACAAGAATAATGTATACCATCTGAAATGCAGCTCAAGATTGATGCTGTGCCGCTTGGCACAATGGACTGCGTACGATTCACGCTGCTTTTTATCACCTGTCTAACCAGGCACTGTCAGGAACAAAATTTACTTCTTTTTTTTTTTACATTAGCTCATCTACAATATTTCTGAGATAGATAGATATTCAGAGCTGTAAATTCTACATGTCATACATTGCATGACTTTGTGTAAACCTTGAAAAAAAGTTCTCTTTAAATAGCATTAGATAATGTATCAGTGTAGTTTGATAGGTCTTGATATCGAAGCTAGACAAATTGAAGACTTCACATATATTTATAAAATAGCACTGTGTACAATGTACATGTTACAATTATAAAATCCTTTAAAACTTGTACACCATGCGATAAACTATAATAATTCAACATATAAAAAACATATATTAAAACAGGTTAATACGTAGAGCACAGCTGCACAGATACATGAGCTGCAAACTACATGGGTAACTAGTAATACACAGTAAATAAATAGTTAAAGGGAACCTGTCCAACAATTCATGTTGCGTAAACCAGGGATAGCATGAATCACAGCCTGGCTGTGTGAGAGTACATAGGTAGAGAGCTGTCAAACATTTGCAATGGTGCTGGGACGAGCCGTCGTGGGGTGTCGTTGAATGAGTCTGCTCTACAACTATGGTCCTCGGCTGGATTTTTAAAATATATTTTCTGTGAAATACTCTGGCTGCGATTCATGCAGTCTGAATAATCTGAAAGACTCCCTTTGATCTACTCTGACAGATGCAATATATGTTCTAGAAGGGCAGTGTGAAGAAAATCCAGTAAAGAGCAAGTAGTGTAAAATGCCCATACTATACACTAAGTAGCCAGTAAACCTAGAAAGCAGTACAAAAAGCTATGTGATGGTGAAGCAACACAACCCCAAAGGAGTCATATATAACCTGGATAAGTTGTAATTAGACATGAGGAAATCTTTTGAAAGTCAAATTTGCTGGCATTGGCCAAAAATTTTTTCCAGACAATTTGATTTGCGACACATAAATTTGTGCAAATTTCAATAGTAGAAAACTTGTAATTGCTTATAAAATACATATGGGGAGAGGAGAGTGAAACCTGCTAACCATAAGAGCTTACACTTTACAGAAGAGACTTACCTAGTGACTCTGGAGATGGATAATGACTCTGCTGTACAAACTGTGCTCTACTGGGAACCGCTGATCTGTGATGACCAGGGTACTGTTCACCACTCTATGAGATATGATAAATGTCATAGCAGCAGGGTATTATGGGAAATCTGCGTGGCAATGAAAAATAACGTTTATCTGCTCCCTGACGCTTCAGCAATGTAGAAAATCATGCCTAGTAAGTTTTTTTTGCAATCCATGAATCAAAGCTCAAAATGTTCTTATTTGCTTGAAACCTTAAATTTCAGGAAATTAATCTGAAACGCGATCCTTTGCAATCGATCTGCTCATCTCTATTTGTAATACAAAATAATACATATGGGATTAATAAATGGATGTGGCCTCCATATTACCCTGCTTCGTAATGTATGTTTTTTATATGTATTATATTAATAAAGTTTTTGTTGTTTTGTTAATAGAGTTGTTTTGTTTTTTAGTGTGCACTATTTGTAGGTAAACATGATTGAATCTTTTGAAATTCTAATTTGGCAAGTTAGTTAGATTTTTCCCAAAATAAATAATTAACAACAAATTAATTAATTGCAAAATAGAAAACTGTAAAGCCTCCAAATGCCCTGAAAAGATGTGTTTATCATTGTGATGTATCCTAGAAATGTATCCAACCCCTTTGAAGCTGTTTAAAACAAACACAGCCTTACTAATGTCAAAAGTGACCTCATCATAGAAAGAGATGGTAATCGGTATTAATGTTACATGCATGCCGCCTACCGCAGGCTTCTCCCTCACAAGGACCTAATAGTACACAGCATCCTTTATCCTGCATGGAGATGGAGGTGGGGAAGGGTGTGATGAAGGAGATGATCTCTATGACAGGCTTCCTTCCAGTCCTGATCTTCCTGGCTGATAATACTCCACACTGTTAGCTCAGGGAGTCTAACTAACCTTTGTTTTGTTTCCCTCCTGACCTGAATTCTGTTCCCTTGCCTTCTGTGAGATACAGATCATAAGCCACATTTCTCTTCGGCTCTGGCCAGACAGTAAACAACTTCTCCACAATCCCCCTGGGGCTCTGCTAAAACACTCCCCTACTCCTGTGACTATGTTAGCTCCTCTAGTTGCTGGATGCTTCTGGAGCATGACACTTCCTGTCTCGTGCTTGTGTAACTTCTAATATTTCTTGAATGCTTTTAAAGCAACAGCACTACTTCTGCATGTCACACTCTTCCCTCCTTTTTGAATGTTGTCCTCGACATTCGTCTTAATTGGTCAATCTTACCAATTCTGAGACAGTGGTGAAAGTTGGATAACTTTATATACAAATTGGCATTGTGAAACTGGTATAACATTCATAAACATTAATAACAACCTAATCTTACGACCTTTTTCTTGTAGGATGCCTGTAAGAAATGAACAATTAACACAATTACAACAATCAACATCTCTTCAGCTGGAGCTTTTCGTACGTCTTCAACCAGCTCTCTCTCTCTTTATGCTTTAACAATTCTTTGTTTCTTCAAAGTCTTTTAAGGAAAATCAAAGCATGAAAACAAGTCTTTCCACCAGGCAACATCTTCCATACGGCCTCTCAGTGGTGAATACCACTCAGGTGGGCTTACTGGTCCGCAGGCAGAGATACTTGTTTCCAGTTGACAGTCCTTGGCACTTGACTTGGTTCACCTAGTGTCTCATACTTCAGCATCACGGGCCTCCTCACTTCTTCAGTAGTGCTGACCGATACCTTCCGATATCGGGAAATATGGGATCGAATTGGATCGGACCGATACCCAAAAAGTATCGGATATCGCCGATTCCGATACCGGAAACCAATGCAAGTCAATGGGACACAAATATCGGAATAAAAATAAACCCTTTCTTTCCATGTAGGTTAATTCTACATGAAGGAAAACAACTAAGAATAATGTAGAATGTATTGGGGGAGGAGGGGGAGACAATAAAGGCATACAGGTTTAGCCCAATCAAATGGAATAGCAGGAATTAATATTCTTTTTAAGACGTTCTGAGTTACGGAAATATTGACTATGTTAAGTTTTTTTATATTTTGTCAGATATTTATGTTTCACTACTTCCATGCTCTTCACCTTCTTTTTTACTTCTCCCACACTTTCTCCTTCATCATCCTCAGCATCAGCGTCTTTTTCATCAACTTCTTCTTCACCTTCTTCATCTTCTTCTTCTTCATCTTCTTCGTATTATTCTTTTTTAATACATTCTTCATATTCTTCTTATTCAACTATTATTCTTCTTCATATTCTACTTCTTCATCTTCTTCATATTCTTCTTCTTCATCATATTCTTATTTGTGACAGGCTGTAGCGCCGGCGTCCCTGCCCTCTGCTAGGCAGGGACGCTGTTCCCCTCACCTCTCTGCTCCGTGCCCGGCGTCCTCCTCCCGCTCTGCTGGCAGCGCGCGCTCCTTCCCGGCCACTGTGCTTAGGGCGCGCGCGCGCTCTCCCTCCCTCTTAAAGGGGCCGCGCGCGCCGTCCTAAGGAGTCCCCGGCCAATGGCCGGAGGACTTCACCATATATAAGGCACCTCCTCCAAAATGGAGGTGCCCGAGCAATGTTGTTGCACTGTTCACTACTCTGCTTCAGCCCTCAGGTCCCGTTGCCAGTTACCTGCCAGATACCTGCCAGATTCCTGCCAGCTTGCTGTCTTATTCCTGCCTGATATTCTGCTACCTGCCTGCTAGCCTGAGGTCCGACGGTCTGCCTTACAACTCCTGTCAGTCTGTCTAAGGACCAGCTTGCCCGCTCACCTGGGAGCGCACATCAACTACCTGCCTGCTTGCCTGAGGTCCGACGGTCTGCCTTCCAACTCTTGTCAGTCTGTCTATGGACCAGCTTGCCCGCTCACCTGGGAGCGCACATCTGCTACCTGCCTGCTAGCCTACCTGGAGGCTCCGCCGTCACGTGCTGTGACCACCTGCCTGTCCAGTGACTCCTGCCCGCTCACCTGGAGCGCTCATCTGCTGCCTGTCTGCTAGCCTACCTGGAGGCTCTGCCGTCACGTGCTGTGACCACCCGCCTGTCCAGAGACTTCTGCCCGCTCACCTGGGAGCGCTCATCTGCCGCCTGTCTGTTGGTCTTCCTGGAGGCTCCGCCGTCACATGCTGTGACAACCCGTTTATCCAGAGACTCTCGCCTGCTCACCTGGGAGCTCACGTCTACCATCAGCCGCCACAGGTCGTACCAACCCTTTACCCAGAGACTGCCCCGGTCACTTGCCGTGACCATCTGCCCGTTCACCCAGAGACTGCCCCGGTCACTTGCCGTGACCATCTGCCCGTTCACCCAGAGACTGCCCCGGTCACTTGCCGTGACCATCTGCCCGTTCATCCAGAGACTGCCCCAGTCACTTGCCGTGACCTCCTGCCCATTCTTCTAGAGACTGTCCCGGTCACCTGCTGTGACTGCCTGCCTGGTCGCCACCCGCTCCCTTACAAGGACCGCCCCCTTGTATAGTAGCTCAGAGGTTCCGCCTCCCAGACCCGTTACACAGGCATTCCTGTCGGCTAACCCGACCACAACACGACAGGACAACGCATTAGAGGCAAAGTGACGTTGACACTACCCGGAAACAGCTGGCACGGTGGAACCAGGCTGGGCAGGAGGGAGTAGCCATGCCAAAGACACTGCTGGGAAACAGCTGGCGGTGCTGGAACCCAGGGTAAATACTAAAAACAGAGTGGAGCCAGAGGCCTAATTGGAGCAAGTTTAAAATCAGTAGTAGTGTGAATGTGGACAGAGCAGGAGAATTTGCCGGACACACAGCAGGGGAACAGCTGACGCTACTGAACCCCAATAACACTGGAGCAAGCGTTGACTGTGCAGATGGCACTTCTGAGCAGCAACTAATGGTGTTGGAGCCCAGGGTAAATACTAAAAACAGAGGAGCCAGAGGTGTAATTGGAGCAAGTTTTAAATTAGTAGTACAGTGGATGTGGACAGAGCAGGAGAATTTGGCGGACACACATCTGGGGATCAGCTGACGTTACTGAACCCCAATAACACTGGAGCAAGCGTTGACTGTGCAGATGGCACTTCTGAGCAGCAACTGGCGGTGTTGGAGCTCAGGGATTACAGTTCAGGTGGTAGAAACATGAACACAACAGGAGACCTGGATACTGTTGCCAACCAATTATTTATTCTGGAAGAGGACTGGCAAATTCATGCGAGATCCAGGAATTGTTCATTTTCAGAAAAGTAAGCCGGTCAACATTATCGGAGGATAGGCGCATGCGACGTTCTGTTAGTACACCACCTGCGGCACTAAAGACGCGTTCCGATAATACACTAGCAGCAGAGCAAGCCAGCACCTCCAATGCATACTGGCTAAGCTCTGGCCATGTATCCAGCTTAGGGACCCAAAACTTGAAGGGGGAAGAGCCGTCTGGGAGTACACTGAGAGGGCAAGACATGTAGTCTGTCACCATCTGACGGAAACGTTGCCTCCTGCTGACTGGAGCCGTCTGTGATGGTGTAGACATTTGTGGCGGCGGGGACACAAAACTTTGCCAAATTTGGGCCATACTGGTCTTGCCTTGTGCTGAGGCGCTGCTTCTGCTCCCTCTTTGTGCAGAGCTTCCTCCACTGCCTCGACGCATTGAGCTGCTTTGTAAAGCACTAGCAGCACTGCTCTCAGTTTGAATGGAGAACATGATGGAATGCACCAGTGCGTCTTGGTACTCCCGCATTTTACGCTCCCGGTTCAACGGTGTTATGAGGCTTTGTAAGTTGTCCAGGTAGCGAGGATCTAGGAGAGTGGACACCCAAAAATCAGCCGTGTTGAGAAAGTGGGCGTTGCGGCAGTCATTTCTCAGGCACTGCAGCATGAAATCAACCATGAGCTGCAGACTGCCAACTGGCCAAGAAACGCTGTCCCCTGATTGAGGCGTGATATCTGCCTGCTCTGCATCCCCCCACCCTCGCTCTAGATACTGACTACTAGAGCATTGTGTACCTCCCTTCTCTGGACAGATGTCTTACTCCTCCATTGACTCCTCCTCATCCTCCTCACAAAGTGTCCCCTGCCTAGGCCTTTGTGAGGAACCACGTTGCGCAGACTGTACAGAAGCAGATGGCATTTGTGACTCCTCATCCTCCACCTCTTCCAAAACCTCGTCCCTTAGTGCTTGCAGTGTTTTTTCAAGCAGGCAGATAAGGGGGATAGTCATGCTGACTAGTGCATCATCTGCACTCGCCATCCGCGTGGAATAATCGAAGGCACGCAAAACGTGGCAAATGTCCTTCATAGAGGCCCACTCAGAGGTGGTGAAGTGTGAATGGCGCGCACTGTGACTTGTTTGCGCCTGCTGCAGCTGGTACTCCATTACTGCTGCCTGCTGCTCACACAACCTCTCCAACATATGTAACGTTGAATTCCACCTGGTGGGTAGGTCACATATGATGCGATGTTCCGGAAGACGTAATCGGCGCTGCAGAGCAGAATGCGTGATCTTGCGTTGCTGGAACGCCGCAAGTGAGCGCACTCTATGCGGACCTTGTGAAGCAGTGCATTAATATCCGGATAGTCCCTCAAAAAACTCTGCACGACCAAGTTGAGCACATGTGCCAGACATGGGATGTGAGTGCGGTTGCCTAGGCCCAGAGCTGCCACCAGATTTTGGCCATTGTCACACACTACCATGCCTGGCTGGAGATTCGCTGGCACAAACCACGCGTCGCTCTGCTGCTTGATGGCAACCAGAGCTCCTGCGCTGTGTGGCTTCGATTCCCCAAAGAAATACATTTTAATACGGCCTGTTGACGTTTGGCCATGGCTGTGCTCATATCGGTCATCATAACAGGTAACAGTTCACGGGTCGATGTGGAGGTAGACCGTGACGGCTCCTGCAGCGCTGATTCAGAGGAACTGGAGTATGAGGAGGAGTCAATGTGTACAGACTGGATTCCTGCAATCCTTGGAGATGGCAGAACACGTACAGCGCCACTTTCAAGAGCTGTACCCGGCTCCACAACATTTACCCAATGGGCAGTGAGGGAAAGGTATCGTCCCTGTCCATGCTTACTGGTCCACGCATCGGTGGTCAGGTGAACCTTGCTACTGACGGCGTTTTGTAGCGCATGTTTACTTTTTCCCTCCACATGCTGTTGCAGGGCAGGGACGGCTTGCCTGCTGAAATAAAAGCGGCTGGGCACATTGTATTGTGGGACTGCCAATGCCATAAAGTTACGGAAGGTGTCAGTCTCCACGAGCCTGAATGATAACAATTCAAGGGCCAGTAGTTTAGCAATGCCAGCATTCAGAGCCTGTGCTCGGGAGTGGTTTGCCGAGTATGGGCGCCTTTTCTCCCATGCCTGTGCTAACGATGGCTGTAGACTGGCAAGGGAGTGTGAGGATGACAGGGAAAGTGGTGCTGTGGCTGGAATTACACTGTGTCTCTGTACAACAATGCCAGAGGTTCTTCCATGGCGATCCTGTGAGGAAGCCGAACCAGCTGTGTGTGAGCTGGAGGAAGAGGCTACAACACGAGCTGAAGAGGTAGTAGGTGGCGCTGTAGGTTGGCCTAGGTCTTCAGTGTGTTTTTGTAACTCCATCACGTGCTTGGTCCGCACATGTTTCCACATATTTGTGGTATTGAGGTTGCTGAAACTTTTCCCTCTTTTCACCTTCTGATTACACAGCTTGCATTTGACAAAGCAAATGTCATCTGCAACTGGGTCAAAAAAGGACCAGGCACTTCAAGTCTTGGGAGCGCCCGCTTTGGATTTTGGAAGAGCCATGCTCCTAATGGGTGCCGAAGTGGAGGCTGCAGGCAACCAAGTCTGCCCCCTCTCCCTCCCTCCTTTTTGGGCTGTTCGGGGAATCTCTTCCTCAGAGCTGCTCCCACCACCTTCCTGTCCCTCACGCCATGATGGGTCAAGGACCTCATCATGTACACCACCCTCTTCAAACAACTGCTTCTCCTGGGTAGTCTCGACAGCACAGTACGCACCAGAAAGTGGCACCTGAGTCTCATCATCAGATGCGTACTGAGGTGTGCTGCTGACCATACGCACTGGCCCACCCGCCTCTTCATATTCAGAGAGACAAAATGGTTGCGCATCACTGCATACTACCTCTTCTTCAAATTCTAGAATTCTGCTTGGCTGGCCCCCTCTTTCCAAGCCAAGACATTCAGAGAACAGAATTAGAGATGGTTCCTGTCCAGGGCTCTCTGACTGCCTGGGCAATTTGGCAGGTGGTGAAGAAACAGATGGGTGCTCTTCAGTGCTCAGGTCCTGAGAGGATCTGGAACTAATTGAAGTCAATGCGTTAGCTGCCATCTATCCGACAACGGCTTCAATTTGGTCCTCCCGCAGCAGTGGTGTACGGCTAGCTCCTACAAAGCTGCGCATAAAGGACTTTTCCCTGGTAAAACTGGGGGATGCTGAGTCACTGGTGCCCGCAGCAGGCACAGAATCCCCATGTCCTCTCCCTGCAGGCACAGAATCCTCACGTCCTCTCCCTGCAGAAACTCCACGCACACGACCACGACCACATGCCTTATTCCCTACCTTCTTCATCTTGGTAGACTGATAAAGATAGGCAGAAAAGTACTAAGGGCTTAGTGTGCTTATTCCTGAACAGCTGCTAACAGGTATAAGAAACACTAATTTTATAAAGTGTGGGCTAGACTTTAATATGAGCTAATGTGGCCTACACAACTGTAAAGTGGAGTGTTTGGTGAACTTTATTTAGGTTTTTTTTGTCACAAAAAGACAATGGATGTGCCCAAAGATGTAATAGCGATAGTATCACAAACTTTTTGTAGTTATTACAATGCAGGAAGGTAACATACAATGCAATAGATAGGCTACAAAAAATAGGCTAATACTAATCTGGCTGGGGCTGCAGAGCACAATGCTGCAGAAAGGCTCCTCTATCTACTCCTATATAGTGTGTTTGGAACCAATGTAGCTGAATACGGATGGAACCACCACACTAATAGGAGAAATCAGGAAAAATGATCAATTAGCAAAAAAGGACAATGTATGAGGCAGTGACGCACGCTCAGCGCACTACAACCAGACGTGGCTGAAGCACACACTACAGCGTGAGCAGCACTCACACACAGAGACCTTGCAGACAGCGGTAAACAGCACAGAGAACTGTGCACTAGCGCTGCAAGGCACAGAGATTTATAAAGTAGCTTGGGTAAAGCAGAATAGAGCAAATAGGTAGCTAAAACTGTCCCTCAGAACTACAGCGTCCTATCCCTAACTGAATTCACAGCAGAGTGAGCTCAAAATGGCGGTGGCGGCTTTTATAGTGCATCATGACATCATTTCAGCAGCCAATCACAGCCATGCCATTAGTCAACATGCCTACATGCCTAACAGGATGTGCCCACACTTCTTAGGATCCTCATTGGCTTAATAAAATGAAACTGGCTCATTGCATTATGGGAACTTCCGATTCCGGTATACGATATGCTAAAAGTATCGGAATTAAGTATCGGAATTCCGATACCGCGAATATCGGCCGATACCCGAAATTTCAGTATCGGAATGCTCAACACTATTCTTGAGTCGACATCATCCTGGTGGTTTGTTCTTCAGAGACTACGGGTTCTTCAGTCACAGAAGTTTCTTCCGCCGCACTCATTTCCCATGCTGCCTCAGATGCTCTTGGAGCTGCCTCTGTAAGTTCGTGTACTTCTCCTGAATCGCTTTTTTCCGTACAGTCTGGTAATTCCGCTCCTCCTTACTGTCGATTGGTCTCTTCAGGGGCCGGTGTTCGATCATCAGATCTGAATTGGACATCATTTGTACTCCTTGGTACGAACTCTGGAGCCTCAGGACTTAGTTCACTCTCCTGAGGATGGTACATCCCTCTCCTTGCCGGTCTGAGAAATACAACAGTGTGTTCTTCTCCATCGTAACTTTCAAGGTCACTATCCACCTCCGGAGATTCAGTTTGTGGTGGTCCCTTAGTCGATCTCGGATGATGTCGGTCTACTTCTGGGAAGTCTTGTTGTGGTGGGAGATAATCACAGGGTAGTAGTAAATTCCGATTAACTATTATTTTTTTCTTGTCTCACATTTCCTGTTGGATTTCATACACTGGGCTGTCATCAGATTTCCTCCATACGACCACATACACCTTGTCTTCCCAGTATAAACAAAGTTTTCCTGGAAAGCCTTTCTCACGTACAGTACGTTCTTGACTTGCACCGGGCTTCTCGGTGCCAATTCTGCTCCATAACATTTTCGATCATAGTACACCTTACTAGTGATGAGCGAGCACTAAAATGCTCGGGTACTCGTTGCTTCGGTCGAGCACATTGGAATACTCGGGTGCTCGACCCGAGCAACGAGCCCAATGTAAGTTTATGGGAAACTCGAGCATTTTTCAGGCGGCTCCCCCCGGCGGTCTGCAGAGGGCCTAAAAATTGCCCAAATTGATGGGAACAATGCTCAAATGACATGGGAACAGCATGGGGAAGACCCCTGGAAGCATCTCTGACTCCCAGATCACTGCTGTCTACAACGTTGTCAGAGTATTACGCCACTTTTACGGACTCACAATGAAACATACAAAAATGAAACCAAAATGGATTTTCCTGGGAAATATGTTAAGGAACATCCTTTACAGGGTAATGACTTGTATATAAGGCAAAATAAATAACCAAAAACCAAAATACTCCTCCACACCTTGGGCTATATTCACACGTAGCGTTTTTGACGCGTTTTTGCACTTTTGCATTGCTTTCAACCAAGACAAATGCATTCACCAGGAAATGTCATTTTTACAACCTTATCTAGCCATGTGGTGTGTGACACATCATCATACCCATGCACACAGTACTGAAAAGTCATGGGAACAGCATGGGGAAGACCTCTGGAAGCATCTCTGACTCCCACGTCACTGCCTAAAAGTGTGCCCATCATAAGTGATCCTTGGAGCATGCGAAGATGCCTCCCGCCATGCACCTGTCGTTGCAAACTTGCAGCAATCATTGTCCATGTCCTTGTCCCAGTGCAGCGTTCAGTTGTCCCTACCCCATTCCTTGGAATGCAAGCGCAGGTATGCAGCCAGCCACCCAGCAACCCGCAGGCTGCAATACAATACTGACAAATTTTTGACAGCTGCTTGCACTTGAAATGTGGCCTTTAAGGCTCGTGGAGGTGGAAGCTGTCCACAATCTTATGGCGGTGACCGGGTATCCATACTCGGTCCCAGCCGCCATTATTTGTCCCGGTGTCGTCTCCGCCTTCCACAAGTACGGGTCCCACAACATTACCCGTGCCCTCCCCAGTGCACTTGCTGGGAAGGACCGGGTAACCACAAACACGTGGACAGGTGAATGTGGCCAGGGACAGTACGGAGCCAGTCCACAGCTTTTTTTGCTGAGAGTTGTATTTCACCACAGCCATATTCTTTAGCTTGGTGAAAGTACTTGGGAAACCATATCTACCCAGGAAGTCCTCTAAAGCTGCTTTCACTTGAAATGTGGCCTTTACGCTCATGGAGGCGGAACCTTTTCATAACCTCATGCCAGCGGCGGCTGGGTGTCCATTCTCGATCCCCAGCCACCACTGTTTCTACCGGTATCGTCACCGCATTCCGCAAGCACTGGTCCCACAACATTACCCATGCCCTCCCCAGTGCACTTACTGGGAAGGACCGCCTAACCACGAACATGTGGACAGGTGAACCCCACTAACAATTTAAAGAGACATAGAGCAGGGCCACAGTAATGACAAATTCCAATTAGAAAGGAGAGAGTCTCCCATAGTGTTGGCCTATGCAATGAATGCAAGGGCTGCCAAAAATTTGGAGGCACTTCATTGCCCCTTGGAAGAGACATGGAGGTCAGAGGGCCTCCTTAAAATATTGTTCCCATTATTAGGAAGTGGGTCTCCCATAGTGTTGGCCTATTCAGTGAATGCAAGGGTTGCCAAAAATTTGGAGGCACTCCATTGCCCCTTGGATGAGACGTGGAGGAGGGCCTCATAAAAAATATGTTCCCATTAGAAAGCAGCGGGCCTTCTATATTTGTAATGCCCATGCACTAAGTGTATGGTCTGAAAAACATTTACCCCTGGGGGGTATACATGAACATACTGTATACATTTTTTTTTTAACGGACATCATAAACACCCTTTAAAAATATTATGTGGGAGTTGCATCACAGACCACGGTCACCCTGGTGATATGGTGGTGGAGGATGAGGAGAAAGAGGAGGGCAAGAGCAAATAGCCAAAATCAGGAAGCATATTCCCATGTGTGGGTGTGAAAAGGTGCATGGGAATACACCTCCCAAGAATATACACTGGATTTGAGTTTATGTTACGCTGCTATCATTCGGTGGTGTTGAGAAGTCTGGCCCAATCCAGCCCTTGTTCATTTTTATAAGAGTCAGCCTGTCAGCATTTTCAGTTGACAGGCAGATGCGCTTATCAGTTATAATTCCACCAGCGGCACTAAAAACCCGCTCTGATCAAACACTGGCGGCAGGGCAGGCCAGGACCTCCAAAACATAGAGAGCCACTTCATTCCTCGTATCCAGCTTTGAAACACGATAATTATAAGGCACAGAGGAATCACTTAAGATGTTGGTACGGTCAGCAAGGTACTCCCTCAGCATCTTCCCAAACTTTGTACTCCTTGTGAGAGTACCCCACGCCTCAGGGCCTGTGCGATGGGAGGGGCTGAGAAAACTCTCCCAGAACTTTGACAGTGTTCCCCTGCTTCTGCTGAATTGAAGTTGTGTCTCTCTCGCCTGTACTCCTTGGTTGTCCAGCGAAGTGTGCCCTCTGTTGCCAGCGTTTTCAGATGGGAATTTTTTTAATAGTTCTGCAACAAGGGCCTTCTGGTACAGCCCCAGTTTTGTAGACCTGTCGCCTCAGGAATAAGAGATATAAAGTTCTCCTTGTAGCGTGGGTCTAGAAGTGTCAACAACTAGTAATGACTGTCACCCAAAATTTTGAGAATGCGAGGGTTATGGGAAAGGCAGTGTAACATAAACTCAGCCATACGTGCCAGACTACTAACAGGCAAGACTTCCATATCCTCACCAAGAGGATGACTGACCATGCTCTCCTCCTCCTCCTCTCTGTCCTCTGGCCATCCACGCTGAACAGAGGGCATGACAGCTGTGCAGGTAGTACGGTCTATAGCGCATGAAATTAGCTCCTGTCCTTCCTCCTCCTCTTCCTTATTGTCACCCAATCCACATTGGGATGAGATGATGCTGGGCTGTGTGTAATCACCCTGTATGGTTCCTTGCTCCATCTCATCGTGCTCCGCCTGCAATGCATCCTCTTTGATTGTGAGCAGAGAGCATTTCAGAAGACAGAAAAGCGGGATGGTGACGCTAATTATGGCATCATCGATGCTCACAATCTTGGTGGAGTCCCCAAAGTTTAGGAGGATCGTACATATGTCTGACATCCATGTCCACTACTGAGGTCTTATGTGTGGAGTCTGATCTGAATAGCGACGGCCTTTTTGATGCTGGTAGTCAACAACTGCCCTCTTCTGCTCACAAATCCTTCCCAACATCTGTAGTGTAGAGTGCGGACATCACACTCCAGTCTGTGAGCAGGAAGCTGCAAACGCTGCTGAAACACGGAAAGGGTGGCGGAAGCTGTAGCTGACTTTCTAAAATGGGCACACAGGCAGCATACTTTAACAAGCAGATCTGGCAGCTCCGGGTAGGATTTGAGAAACCGCTGAACCTCTAGGTTAAGCACATAGGCCAGAAATGGTACGTGTGTGAGCTGGCCTCGCCTCAGAGCTGCCACCAGGATCTGGCCATTGTCACACACGACCATGCGTGGCTGTAGGTTCAGCGGTGTGAGCCATAGATCTGCCTGCTCTTACAGAGCTGTCCACAACTCTTTAGCATTGTGTGGTTTGCCACCTAAGCATTTTAGCTTCAGCACAGCCTGTTTCCGCTTGGCTGAGGCAGTGCTGTAATGCGGGGACGGCACACAGGGAGAAATAGTGGTGGCTGAGGACTGAATACCGAGGGACGGCCTCTGTCATCAGGTTCAGGAATACTTTCATCTCCATGAGCCTAAAAGGCAACATTTCAAGCGCAAGCAGTCGTGAAATGATAATTTAGTAGTGTGGCCTGTCGGGCGTTGGCTGCATATTTGCGCTTGCATTCCAAGGACTGGGGTATGGACAACTGAACACTGCGCTGGGAAAAGGACATGGACGTGCTTCCTGATGCTGCTACTTGAGAGTGTGCAATGACAGGTGCAGGTCAGGAGGCATCTTCGCATGCACCATGGACAGGGGATTGGCTTGCATGCACCACAGCGGAAGAAGCAATGGTGCCACCTGCAGACACTGGACCTTGGGGATCGGCCCACAAAGTCAGGTGCTTTGTTGCCATGTGCCTGATCATGCTGGTGATGGTCAGGCTGGCCGTTTTGCCACCCCTGCTGATGCTGGCCTGGCAGGTGGTGCAAATGGCTTTTTTGGGGTTATCGGCAGAGTCTTTAAAAAACAACCAGACTCGGGAAGACCTAACAGTTGTACTGGCAACTTCCTTTGTGTTGGTGTTACGGGGAACGGTTGTCTGCCTTCTGTCTGTGGCCACCACACTGCTTCTTCCTGCCTGTTGGGGTGCCCTGCCTCCCTCCCCCTCTGTGCTGCTGTCCTCACTCTCATGTCCACCTGCCAGGTTGGGTCAGTTACTATATCATCCACCACCTCGTCTTCAACTTCCGCACCGTTGTCCTCCTCCTGACTTTCTGGCAATTGTGTCTCATCATCATCCACCTCTTGTGACACTTTCCCACCATCGCCTTCGTGTGTCTCTGGCTGCTGAAATATTTGGGCATCGCTATTAGCGATCTCCTCTTGCCCCGCTTTAAGTGAACCAGGCGGGATGCCCGAATCTATAAATGGAAAAGTGAACAGCTCTTCAGAGTGTCCAAGTGTGGGATCAGTGGTCTCCCGGCACTCGGCATGGTGAGAGGAAGGAGGATCAGGGTGAGGAATATGTGGTCCAGACTCACGGCTACTGAGACTTGACCGTGTGGAAGACAGGGTGGTGGTGGTTGTGGTGGCTGGAAGCATTATCCGCTATTTAACCAACAACCTTTTGACACTGCTCTGGGTTCAATAGTGGTGTGATGTGGTCCCCTAGGAATTGGGACAGGAAGGTTGAAGAGAGAAGATGTGGGTGTTTGTTATGGCACAATTTCAGCTTGCCCATGGCCTTGTCCTCGGCCTCTGCATGCACCATCACCATCACATCCAGTTTCCAGTCCCTTGCCACATGCTTTGCCCATTTTAAATGGAGAACAGTATCTTTCACTCTGACCGCAAATGACTGAGTTTGGAGCGAACTTATATGTGATCC
The DNA here is from genome assembly GCF_046119375.1 of Phyllobates terribilis. Taxonomy (NCBI): domain Eukaryota; kingdom Metazoa; phylum Chordata; class Amphibia; order Anura; family Dendrobatidae; genus Phyllobates; species Phyllobates terribilis. Next base: position 477,931,370 of record NW_027362765.1, on the reverse strand, counting down.
GTGTGACGGAGAAAACAGAGTTTTAAATACCTGGCCTGTAGGTAACTAGTTTGAACAGCAAACTGGTGTGAATTGCTTCACTTACACATTGAAATTTTTTTTTAATGGAGGCCAGAAATGGCAGCATTTTCTGACAATGTATATGTGATCCATGTGACAGAGAAAAGTGAGTTTTAAATACCTGGCCTGTAGGTAACTAGTTTGAACAACAAACCGGTGTCAAAAACTATGCTGACACAGTGAAAAAAAATTGGAATGGAGGCCAAAAATGGCAGTATTTTCTAAAAACGTATATGTGATCCATGTGACGGAGAAAACACTGTTTTAAATAGCTGGATTTCTAGCGCTGTAATATGGAAAGGACCTGGCTGTATTCTGCAGTGTCAACAAGCAAATGGCGAAGAAAAACTGTATTCTCTGGATTGCTTTTTAAGCAAATAATGAGGATTAAGATCCAAAAAAAATTATTCCTGGCCCCTGAGACCTGGGCCTTTGTACAGAAATATCTAACAGCAGCAGAAGGCAGAATTGGAATGGGGCCTCTTGTGCTATATGCACTGTAGTCTGCTATATACCCTGCCTGCCTATATACCCTGCCTGCCTAATATCTCTGCAGATGGATTAGTTAGTCCTCAAAAGGACTGTTTGTTAAGATGGATATGTGTAATGCACGTTTTTTCTCCCTACACTACCTAATACAGAAGCAAATATCTCGCTGACACAGTAGCAACTCTCCCTACTCTGCCTGATTCCGGAGTGACTGTGGTGAGCACAGCGGCGCCAGGTCTGATATGGCTGTGGCATTACAATGAGTGGCAGGCAATCCCTTCATGTAGATTGGTGCTTTAAAGAGCGGCAAACATGCAGGGAGGAGACCTGAGCTCCCGCCGATCAACCCCGGAAATACTTGGTGAGTGCTGAGCATCTCGAGGAGTGAGATGCTCGTGCGAGCACCGAGCAGTAGCGAGCATGCTCGCTCATCACTACTCCTTACTCTTGCTCTGCCCTTGCGTAACCACTTTGGACGCTATGTTGTATGCCTCTGCAATCCATTCCTTCCATTTCCCCCAACTACAACCTGGTTAGAAACTGTGTTAGTTCCTGGAGGAATGTCCCCATGACGTCTTCAGCTTCTTTCTCCCCCAGCTGATCCATTTTTGCATTAATGGCAGCTAACAGTTGCCTGCGGTTGTGTGCTTTGGAAATCTGTTCTATTGACATCCTTATATGTTCTGCTACTGTTCCCAATTCTTCACAGGTTAACTGAAGAAGCAGCTCACTAATTCTGTCCATTTGTATTTCCACATCTATTGCTGCTAGTGAGTTTTACTTTAGGGCTGGTCCCCTTTAACTGGTGTAGCAGAGTTGAGTTGAGGTGCTGTGCTGCTGTGTTTTTACAGACACTTTTCCTCTTCTCCCTCTACACGCTAATTCCCACTCAGGATTCCCCATATGGGCCATCAATGTTACACGCTCACCGCCTAAGTTCAGATAGGGCCGAGACCGGTTACAAGAATTTGTTGGAATCTTGGGGTTACTCAGTGCGACCATACGCTGCAGCTTCTCTCAGGCACACGATAGATTCAGTTGCTGACCAGACACATCTGACATCTGACCTTTGTTTAGCTTCCCTCCTGACCTGAATTCTGTTCCCTTGCCTTCTGTGAGATACAGATCATAAGCCACCTTTCTCTTCTGCTCCCGCCAGACAGTGAACTACTTCCCCACAATCTCCTTGGGGCTCTGCTAAAACACTCCCCTTCTCCTGTGACTATATTTGCTCCTCTAGTTGCTGGATGCTTCTGGAGCACAACACTTCCTGTCTCCTGTGCTTGTGTTACTTCTAATAGTTGCTGAATGCTTTTAAAGCAACAGCACTACTTCTGCATGTCACACTCTGCAACAGCACTACTTCTGCATGTCACATTAACCAATAGCCCATTTAATAACAGCGTACTGACAGACTTTTCATAATGATCCCAAAATTATACCTGTTAGTGATTTGTGATCAGAAACACCATTCTATGCAGAACAGTAAATTAAACTGACAGAGTCACTGGACGAGGTAAAATAAACCTGCTGTAACTGAGATGATGTGACTTGCCATACATATTCCTTAATGCCCTCCACTTGCTCCCTAGTCAAAGAAGGCCAATTGTGTCCTTTGTGTGGCAGTACTACTGCCCAAATGAATGGTACTAGTGGTTCTGGTGGTGCTTCTGTTGCTGCTAGTGCCACTTTTTCTTTTACCACATTTTCTTTTTACAACACTATATTTAACTTTTGATAATATTTTCAACCCAATTATTCAATCTTCACCAAAAAGTAACAAGAAATGCTAGGTAGGTAGGCACATGTACAGAATGCAAAATTCGATTAGTAAAGTAATGTCGAAACTAATGTCCAAAAACAGATAAACCCAATTAAAGGTCTACATTGTTTAAATTTTATGTTATTTTTTTTTACCAAAAATCCACCCTCTTCCCAACAATAACAAAGTAAGTAATGCTAGGTAGGTACGCGTCCAAGAAGCTGGCATCTGCAACAGGGCACTGTATTGATGTGTTTGTACAGATATAAAATTTGACTAGTAGAACAAATGTGCTAAAAAAGTATGCGACACTCATGCTTTGTCAGACAGACATTTGTAGTTAATTGTTTTGATTTTGTGGCATTTCCTGTAGTATTTTTAAAAAACATTATTCCCACCTTCACAAATTGCATTGCACAAAACATGCAGTTGTTTGTGACAAGTGCACCATATCTGACTAAAACTAATTTCAGATTTTTTTGTAAAAAATATTGCGCTGGCTTAATGCTGCTTTCTACTTCATTAAGAAAGAAGAAAAAAGTGTGTAATTTTAATGAAAATGCAGCTGAACACATGCTGGCTACACTAAATCACTGATCAATCACAGTGATTCTGCCACTGCTGCTATCACCTCTCCTATATCTCTCTCAGGCTATCAATTAAATATTTGTATTATTCACAGACTACTACACTCATTTTCTTCAATGCTGCAGTTATAGATTATAATACTATCTGGAGTGTTTGTCCTAAGCAATTCAGTGTTCTCTTCCTATCTTTATTGCTGAGCTATAAGCTCTAATTCCTTCTCATTACTCTAAATCGGCCTAAAATGGCTGCTGCATTCCCTATTTTGGCTATTATGCAAGCTATAACAGTCCCTACTGATTGGCTACACTATGCCATGTGATGTGATAGCTGGAATGCATTATGTGGAAGCCCAGATGGTCATGCCTGTGAGTATATCAGCATTCTGTGGCTATAGCAATCTTCTATTCTGTGTAGAAGCTGAACAGACATTTTTTAATTAATCGAATCGATTTCAGTTGCATAGAATCAAATTGCTCCTCTCTATTTGTAAGAGTTTATGTTTCTTAATATTCTGTGTTCCATAAAAAGAGAAGAAATTAAAGAAAATCAAAGCAGAAATCAAAATATTTAGCAATCATACACTATGTGGTGTGTTATTCATAAATGGCTCTGACATATATCTCAGTTGCACAGAATAATAAGAGTATAATTCAATGAGAAACCGAGTTTCATGGACATGTTTCACTGACTCTCAAAAATGATAGCTTTACTTACCATACCAAATCATCTCAGTCAACTTTGTGAAGAATTTATTGCTTAATTTGAAATTGTTGATAGCAAGTAAATTTCTGATTCCGGGCCCTGCTTTGGACTTTAGTTACCACTAAACATTAATCTGGAAAACTCTTGGTTACACAGAGCATTTCAAAGGTTTGGATAGATACAGCGACCTGTTATGTAATATTTCTTGGAGTGTGTATCCGGCTGATTGAGCGCTCCCAGGGTCACAGACTTGAGGAAGGCTATACATCTTTCATTTTAATAGCCGAAACGCGTTGTTTTATATATCAGTTTTATCTATTTATGAACTTGAATAAATCTTTTGAAGAAGAAAATCCTTTTTTGAATAATCATTCCTTGTGACCCTGGGAGCGCTCAATCAGCCGGATACACACTCCGAACCTTACTCTTACGGACTCCAGCTGGGAGATCCATTTAATCCGGATAGAAGCTGCATACCGGTGGGACCAGCCATCTACATTAGACCAGAATTGGTCGATAACCCTTGGTACAAGATCTGCTAAAGGTAAGCAGTTCATTTTTTTTCTGTTCCCATAAATATATACAAATCTACACTTAGATCTGCGCATGTTTTTTGTCTCTCCCCCCACTAGACCTACAGCCTTGGGGTCGAATACATTGAATGGAATATTTCTCAGGAGACAGAGTCTTCATGAAGGCACGGTTAATTGCAGCTGCCTGGGAGAATTACGATTTCAAGACACTTCAGGGAATGCTTAGAGATCAAAAGAGTCATCCCTTTCATAGATTTGCACCCTTAGGTAAATATCAGACCTTGTCCCAATTGGATACTTTGAACATATACATGAATATTATTAGCTACATAATGTGTGCACAGCTCGTGACTCTTTCATGACCAACATGTCAAACTTAGGGTGTACATATAGGCATCTTGTTTAATAGGTCCTCCCTAATATTTGGTGTGTGCCTTATATCCATTAACTTGTGAATGTGTAACTAAAGCAACAAACTACCAAAATAGCAGATGAGTCTAACCATTAAACAAGGTATTGTAAGATAGCTCACAGACACATAGTCGGTGGGAGGTATGTATCACAGAGATCGTGGTCTTTTGTGATGTAATCCTGGATTGTTGCTCTATTGCACATAGAACTAAGAGGATTGTTTGCTGCATCAGGGTCCAGGTGTTATGGGCAACTTGAGAGACAGGCTGGTCTTGTTACCAACATACCTCATCTCTGAGTGTGGTTCACAAGATAAAATGGAGGCCGTTGTTTGGCACATGGTCTGTGATTGGAGGGAGAAGGCCTCCTGTATGTTGTTGTCTCCAGACTGAGCCAGTGAACTGGATGGTATCCAGCCTGTGTGCCCACAGGACTGGCTAACCAGATACTTTGCTTAAAGGACTGTTTACTTTGTTTGCTGGAACTAAAGGCTGTTTGTTTTCTTTTTGCTTTTGAGCGGTTTATGAAGCAATGAACTGGCAAACAGTATATACAGAAAAAATGTGAGAATTAAACTAAAATCTTTTATTAGAGATTTTAAAATTATCAATTTAGAGACCAAACCATTGTGCATACCAAGGATAGTGTATAATCCATATTGTTGTCCGTAACACTACCTTGGTTTGCTTAAAAATAAGATATCATCAATAGATGGGCAATACATGTCCCATTGACATAAGAAATGGAATTGTGACAAATAACTAAACAGAATCTGAAAGAGTCACAATCCCAAAACCTAATAGTTGAACATTGGGTATTTTTTGGCCAGCAGTGGTTGTGCAAAAATAATAGCAGTATAATATCCCTATATAATACATTACTCAAAAATAATATAAATACTGTTAGCATAGTACAGCGATCAATTGCAATGTCATCACTCCCAGTATGTCATTAACAATGGTAGGAGATGATGGGCAGTGTTCTTAAAAGCAAACATCAAACTGCGGACCTTACAGGAACCACAGTACTGATTAGATAAGACCGGCAATAGCACCAGTAAACGATTAAAGAGTAACTTAACTTTTGGAAGACATCTTATATGTTTTAGGTCCATTCATTCTAAGCCAGTTGTAAAAAGAAGGATAAAAGGGGAGACAAGGGGCGCAGAGTCAAAGTGTAGATGAATATTGTCACAACAATTTTTGTTTTTTGCACTCACCCTTTAGATGTCTTGTATTTTCACTCAAATGATCCGTATAGTGGATCAGCTGTTTGCAATCCTCCGGTCTGCAGCACAAATGTGGAAACTATGTCAGCCATGGTAAAAGGCTTGCATGTTGGATAGTATAGTGGAGAGAAGGTTTCCCTTTTTCGGTGCTTCTGGAGGTAAAGGATGGTTAAAGATGAATTATTTTTCTCAATATCAGATTTATTCGAACATTTTTCTAAGAACAAACAAAGCATTTCTGCCAGCAACGGCCTTCATCAGGTATAATATGCACCCTTATAATATATGCATATTATACCTGATAAAGGCCGTTGCTGGCAGAAACGCGTTGTTTGTTCTTAGAAAAATGTTCGAATAAATCTGATATTGAGAAAAATAATTCATATTTAACCATCCTTATCCTCCGGAAGCGCCGAAAAAGGGAAACCTTCTCTCCACTATTCTAAGCCAGTTGGTGTGAGTTTGGGGTCTGAAGCTCCCATTGATTACTCAAAAAACCTATTAGAAGTTCACAGCTTAGGAAACAGGACTATGACTTTGACTCACCTGTCTCCTGAGATATGTTTTTCTAAGTGGTCTTTTTAGCTAATATTGGGGATCTCAGGACGAGGCCCCCGCCGATCTGCTCAAAATTAATGGGAATGAAACAAACAATCTCACAAAAATTCAGTTACACTTTAAGGTACATTAACTTTAGCTGATCAGAAACTGATTATCAGTCTATCTAAACAGGCTGTCAATCACCCGATGCACGAGCAAAATGTTTGTTTATAAAGTGAAATAATATCTGTTACTAAAAAGACAAACTAGGTATCAAAAAGCGTACCTGTCTTTGGAGTGATGGAGCCCCTTGAGGCCTGCAGCCACATAGGGTGTGGATGTACAATGACACTTGAGGCACAACGTTGTGCTCCTCCAGTGTCAGCACTAAAGCACAGACACACACATACTGATTTTATACAACACTTGCAAATGTTTATGCAGGGTGATTAGCATTTTGGGGCTGATAAACTAATTTTAAATATCATTGTTCTCAGTAGCACATAGTCCTGTGTATACATGAGATGCCGAGAACAATGCTAATCTATGAGCACAGAACGATCATGGTAGCGGTAGTGTTGATCAAGCACTAAAATGCTCGGGTGCTCGAAGCTCGGGCAAAGCTCGCCGTGATACTCGGGTGCTCGAACCGAGCAACGAGCCCAATGTTAGTCTATGGGAGACCCGAGCATTTTTGCGGTGGCACCCCCGGAAGTCTTTTAAAAGTCTAACAAGTGCCCAAAACGATAGTGACAGTGCTCAAATGACATGGGGACAGCATGGGGATCGCCCCAGGAAGCATTTCTGACCCCCAGGTCACTGCTGTCAACAATGTGGTCAGAGGTATTAAGTAGTGTTGAGCCACCCCCGTAGTGTTCGAGTTCGGTTCGTCGAACACCCGTGTGTTCGCCGAACTGTTCGTCGAACTGTTCGTCGAACACCTTCGAACACCGTTAAAACCAATGGCAGGCAAACAAAAACACATAGAAACACATAGAAAACACCTTCAAAGGTGTCCAAAAGCTGACAAACTGCTCAGAAGACACAACTAACACATGGAAAAGTGACAAGTACATATAGTCATGCGAAAAGAAAAGAGGTGGAGGAGTAAAAGGAGGGGGAGACACAGATATAGGCATGTCATGCCCTTCTAAAATCCAAAAAGTGAGAAGCCGAGACGGCCAGTCCGCTCCTGCCCGTGCCACCTCCGTGTCACCGGGTTTGTGCCAGAGCCGCGGTGAACCCTGACGGCCAGCCCCCCTCTCCCAATACTGGTGCCTGTCCGCTGGTGGGTCGAGAGAGCCCCCCTGTGGTGGAGGCAGCTCTAAGCTTTTTAATTTAAATTGTCCCTCTAATTTGAATGAATACACTTTAAATCCATTTACAAGGATCTATTGGAGGGCAAGTCTCATGCCAGCAGCCGCGTAATTCCAGCTCCAGTAGCGTCCACTAAAGCTGCTGCAGTTAAAAAGCTTTTATAAGGATCGAGCTCGGCTGTCCACCGCAAGGCATCCTAGTGCCAGTCCCAGCCCCTATGCCTTGGGGTGCCTCCTGATGCTCTTCACTAAGTATCCCGTGGTCCCGAAGCATTTCCTTTGAAAAAATTAAGTGTCCAAACTACAGGTGGTGTAGCTTGCTTAACAGCCGGGATAATCCGCTGACTAGCAGACACTGCTACTAGGCACAAAGTATTTCCTGGGCTAGATGCAGTTAAAAATTTGTAAGTAGATACTCTCGTTGGATGCTGAGAAAGCATTCCATAGAGTCTCCTGGCACGCCATATATGATTCTCTTAAAAAGCTTGGGGTAGGGGTCTAGGGGACCCTTTTATAGCCAAAATCACGGCCCTGTATCACAATACGTCACCTAGGCTGAAGATAAATGGAACTGTAGCACCGAGGGCTCGGTTGCTACAGACGTATTGCACCTCACCCAGAGGTGTGATATCTCACTCTCAGATAAGGATGGAGTGTGGATCAGGACCCGACACCTGCATGCATTACACCACATTGCCGTGGGGCAGGGCGACCAATATGCCCCTGAGATGGGCACGACAGTCCCTGTCCCTGGCTGGAGTGGGGGGAGGGAACACTGAGGAAGGGGAACCCTGCAGTGCAGGAGCAGGGAGGAAGCAGTTCCTGGGTGCATTGAGAAGGGAGTATAAAAGGTGGGCACCATCTTAGTTCAGTGCAGAGAAGTCTGAGCAGAAGTGGCAGGGAGCAGGGGCTCTGCATGAGCTCTGCTCCGGAGGCGGGCCTAGTAACAGAGGCCCAGGCCTGCAAGAGGGAGAAGGAAGGAAGAGGAGCGGAGAAGGCTCCAGGAACGAGGAATGAAGGGATCCCAGGGGTGCGGACGGGCGAGTCGCCACCGCACGCCCGAATCCACCTGCGTGGAGGGGTCAGGCCAAAGGGGGAGACCGGTCCCCGAACTAGTGGAGGCAGGAAACGACCCTCAGCTAGAAACCGGAGGCTCTGACATTTTATGTGGCGCAGCCCCTTGCTCCACCCGCTAGGAAGGCACCACATAGGGTCAGGGAAACTGGCGCCAAGTTTACCAAGAGGAGGCCCGAGGCAGCCGGACAGAAGTGTTGGTAAGAAAGGCCAGACAAAGGACACACAAAGGGGGTCCTGTGAAGCGCTCCAAAGTTATCTGGGAGTTGTCTGAGCCCCTCACCTGGTGAGCACAGTACGACGTGGGCAGCCGTTACCTGCAGACGTGGTCTGGATAATAAGAACTGTGAGTAAAGGCCCTGAACTGCATCACTGACTCCGTGTCGTTACTGCTGTTGCCCTGCACCATCACCCCCATCCTCCGCATACACTGCCCTGAGGCTATACTCCTCCCGTGGGGAGTTATGCTACGCTCTGCTGCACCCACAACACCAGCCTTAGCGGTCTGCCCTGTAGCGGCGGTTCACTCTGACCGCAATCCACGGGTGGCGCAGTCGGACATTTAAACATCAAAACCACATAAATAGTTCCGCCACTGGTTTGACCGCCCTGAGCCACGGAACCGGATCGCCGCCACGAAGACTACAACCACCAGCATCCACCAAAAAGGGTCCGGCTCCGGGTGTCCCAAGGCCCAGGGGGTGCGTCAGAACATTTTCATCACCTTTCACAATCACCAATGGGACAAGGCAGGGATGTCCTCTGTCCCCTCTCTTATACATCCTAGTGACGGAGCACCTGCTCTCATCAATTCGCCATAACCCCAATATTAGGTGGATTGAGGTGGGAGGCACCGAGTACAAGTGCTCTCTATTTGCTGATGATGTCCTAGTATATATCACTCAATCACATATATCCATCCCTGCTGTTATGGCTGAAATAGATCACTTTGTTACATGGTAAAATTTTAAAATCAATGCAGCGAAGTCTGAGGCCCTCGATGTCTCCCTCCCTAAATCCATATAGGATTCCATCCAGTCCAACTTTCCCTTTGCCTGGCCCTCACAGGGTATCAAATACTTAGGAATTCCTATTCATAGAGACCTCTCCCATCTATGTTATCTTAATTTTGGGCCCTTTATTGAACAATTCCATACAGACCACGGTTGGCAAGTTAGAACTGTAAGATTCACTACGTGAACCACTGGTGTTTTGTGGAAAAGCACATGTACACCGCGTTCCAAATTATTATGCAAAAAGTGTTTAGGAGTGATAAGGGAAGAATTTGTTTGTTTGTCAGTTAAACTCATTGATGGTGATGTGTGTCAGGGCTCTTTATATCACTGTAAGCAATTGCAGACACCTGTGCTAATTAGTTTGGCAGGTGTGTCCAATGAAAGGCAAGACTACTTAAGAAGGCTCTCTCACATTATTAAGCAGCCTACATTTTCTGCCAAAATGGGAAAGAAAAAGGATGTGTCGGCTGCTGAGAAGCAACAAATTGTGGAGTGTTTAGGTCAAGGCATGACTACAATCAACATTGTGCGATGATCAGGATGAAGTGTCTTGGCAATCAAGAAGTATGTAGCTGATTCACAGTACACACGTGTGCGTGCTGATAAGGGCAAATTGAGGACTCTTTCCTACAGGCAATTACGTCAGGTTGAAAGAGCAGCGGCAAAAAAGCCTTGTCATAGCAGCAGACAAGTTTTTGAAGCTGCTTGTGCCTCCAACGTCCCCCGAACAACAAGATGCAGGGTCCTTCAGAGGTTTGCAGCTGTGCATACGCCATCCTGTCGACCTCCTCTATCCACTTCACACAAGCAGAAACGGCTCCAGTGGGCCAAACATTACATGAAGACTGATTTCAAAACTGTTTTGTTCACGGATGAGTGCCGTGCAGCGCTCGATGGTCCAGATGAATGGAGTGGAGGATGGCTGGTTGATGGACACCCCACGCAAACACGGCTACAGCGCCAACAAGGATCAGGTGGAGTAATGTTTTGGGCTGGAATCATGGGGAGAGAGATTGTCGGCCCCTTTAGGATCCCTGAAGGCGCTAAAGATGAACTCCATAATGTATGTGGATTTTCTCAAACAGCACTTCCTGCCATGGTTCAAGAAGAAGAACCGTGTATTTCACAGCAAGATCATTTTTCTGCATGATAATGCACCATCTCATGCTGCACATAAAACATCTGCATCTCTGGCTGATATGGGCATAAAAGGGGACAAACTTATGGTGTGACCCCCATGCTCCCCTGACCTCTACCCCATTCAGAACCTTTGGAGCATCATTAAAAGGAGTGTCTATGATGGCGGGAGGCAGTTCACATCTAAGCAACAGCTCTGGGAGGGTATTCTGTCCTCATGCAAAACAATTGAAGCAGAAACCATCCAAAACCTGACAAATTCAATGGACGAGAGAGTTCAGAAGCTCCTTTCGAACAAGGGGTCATATGTGAAAATGTAACATCACCTAGAATAAAGTTTTGAGTTGAAAACTGTTTGATTTCAGTTTCTAACAACCTGCTAATGCTTATAATTTCAAAAATGACCATTTTTTTGGTCTTTATTAAAATGAAAAGGTTGATCGAAAAGTTTGGGGGATCTAAGAGTGTGGCAACCCAGTAGTCATGATTACTTTGAATTCTGACAATATGAGGGTCATGCTGCAGGTAGTGCAGCAAGAAGGCACTTATGTGTCTTGCGCATCTCGGAGCCCCAAAATTATTTTCCGGGCTAGATGCAGCTAAAAATTATTTTTAATTTTAAATCTGGTGAAGCTTATTATAGATGGCCTAATAGGATCAGTGCTGCACACTGCTACAAAGCCCAAATTATTTTCCAGTCAAGATACAGATAAACATGATTAGTAATTTGAAAGCTTAAAACGGTTGGTAGGGTGATTTTAACCAATCATCAAGCTTTTACTCTCCCCAGGATGACACAGGGGTAGAAAAGTCGTTTCGGATCCATGATTTGTTCATCTTTATGAACGTGAGTCTGTCTACATTATCAGTGGAGAGCCGCGTGCGCTTATCTGTCAGCACACCACCAGCAGCGCTGAACACACGTTCAGACAGAACGCTGGCTGCGGGGCATGACAAGATCTCCAAGGCGTAAGTGGCTAGCTCCGGCCATTTATCCAGATTGGAAGCCCAAAAAGAGCAAGGGTCCAGTGACACAGTCGTGGCTTCAATGTTTACTTGGAGATACTCCTGTACCATCGTCTTTAGGCGTTGACTATGTGTCAGACTTCTTGTCTCCTGTGGCCTTGCAAAGGATGGGCTAAAAAAGTGGTGAAATGATTCCGCAAAATTGATGTTACCAGCAGATACTGTGGTTCTGTTACGGTTTGAGTGCTGAACACTTGACGGTCCCACGGTTGGCAAGTTGGAACTGTGAGATTCACTACGTGCACCACTGGTATTTTGTGGAAAAGCACATGTAAGATTCTGCAACAGTCTCTGCTGATACTCCTGCATGCGTGCATCCCTTTCTATGGCAGGAATAATTTCTGCAAATTTACTTTTGTACCGGGGATCTAACAGTGTGGCAACCCAGTAGTCAGGATTATTTCTAATTCTCACAATTCGAGGGTCATGTTGCAGGTAGTGCAGCAAGAAGGCACTCATGTGTGTTGAGCATCCAGGAGCACCAAGTCCCTGTTGTGTTGGTGGCGAGGTAACAATCATGCTTCCTTCCTCTGTCCTCTCCCCCCAACCTCGCACAACAGAAATGTGATCAAGGTCTCCCTCATCTGATGAGTCTTCCATCAGTTCGTCCTCCACTTCTTCCTGGGCTCCTGCACCTTCCTCACTAGTTTGGCTGCTACCATGCGCCCTGGTAAAATCATCTCCCCCACCCTCACATGCCTGCCGCCCTGGTGCTGCCGACCGTCTGGACCTTGCAGATGTTAGCCCTTCCGCATACAACTCCTCCTCCTCTACTTCCTCCACCTCCTCTTGTGCCACCACCTGACTCCGAATTCTGTTTAACATGTGCTCCAGCATGTAAATCACCGGAATAGTCATGCTGATAATGGCATCGTCAGCACTAAACATCTTCGTCGCCATTTCAAAACTGTGCAGAAGGGTGCATAGGTCCCTGATCTGAGACCACTCCTCCAGCGTGATTTGCCCCACCTCTGAATCTTGTTGGCCCAGGCTATACGTCAGAACGTATTGCACCAGGGCTTGTCGGTGCTGCCACAGTCGCTGCAACATGTGCAGAGTTGAATTCCACCGGGTAGGCACATCGCATTTTAGCCGGTGAAGTGGCAGGCCCAACGACTTCTGTAGAGATGTAAGTCGCTGAGCTGCGGGATGCGAACGGCGGAAGTGAGCACACAGCGACCGTGCCCTCTGCAGAAGGCCATCTAGTCTGGGATAGTGGGCTAAAAATTGCTGGACAACCAGGTTCAACACGTGAGCCATACAAGGCACGTGTGTGACATTGCCCCGGCGAAGGGCCGCACCCAGGTTTGCAGCATTGTCGCACACGGCCTTCCCTGGTTTCAGGTCCAGTGGAGACAACCATTCATGAAATTGGTTCTCCAGAGCTGACCACAACTCCTCAGCTGTGTGACTCACATTTCCCAGACATTTCAATGTAAAAACCGCCTGATGACGTTGAGCCCTACTGCCAGCATAGTAAGGAGGTGTGCAGGATCCCTTCTGCGCAGTTAGAAAGCTTGTGGCATGACCAGACAGGCTTTGGGTGCAGGTGGAAGACCGAGAGGAGGTTGAGGAGGCAGAAGCAGTGGAGGAAAAATGACATAAAGAGGATTGACGCACAACTCGTGGGGACGGCAAGACTTGGACAGCAGCCCCTTGTCCTGCTGTCACCATAGTTACCCAGTGCCCAGTCAGCGACATGTAACGCCCCTGTCCATGCCTACTCGTCCAAGTGTCTGTGGTGAAATGCACCCTGTCACACACAGAGTTTCTCAAAGAAGCGGTGATGTTGTGTGCGACATGCTGGTGGAGCGCAGGCACACCTTTCTTTGAGAAGTAGTGCCGACTGGGCATCTGGTACTGGGGCACTGCGACGGACATAAGGTCTCGAAAATCCTCTGTGTCCACCAGGCGGAAAGGCAGCATTTCTGTAGCCAAGAGCTTGCAGATGGTGAAATTCAACCTCTTAGCTTTCTCATGGCTAGGAGGAAATGGTCTTTTACTTGTCCACATCTGAGGGACCGAGGGCTGGCTATTGTGCTTAGACGGGGTTGATAAGGGTGTCCCCGGCAAACTGCCGGTCTGTGAGGAAGATGCAGGCGGACATGTTAGGTTGCCTTGATCCAAAGGTGGTGCTATCGATGTCGGACAGCGCTCAAGACCAGCTGGTGTTACCACCTCCAAAGAAAATGATGACCTGCCAATCACGCTGGCTGTTGCGGGTAAAGAGGTGGCAGGTCTGCGCCCCAAAACAGGTGTGACTGCTGTCCCCCCAGTCACAGAGGATGAAGAGGCCGCGGATGCACAAGATATGGCAGACGGTGGTTGGCCCGGCCGGCTAGACCGCATTGTAGCACACTGAGCTTCCCACTGCAACTTATGCTTCATGTCCATGTGCCGGTTCATGCATGAAGTACTCAAACTATGTATTTTTTGGCCTCTACTTAGCTTTTGCTGACAAATGTTACAGATAACACGAGTTGGGTCATCTTTATCGATCTGAAAAAATGCCCAGGCTATGCAAGGCTTAGCACCCATGCGACCTGAAGAGCCACCACGACTTGTGGTGAGAGGCAGAGTTGTGTTTGAGGATGCAGTTGTTGACGTGCTTCCAGTACTACGTCTCTGTCCAGGAAGGCGCAACCTGACCTCGTCGTCACTAGCATCTTCCTCCACCTCCTCTGCTGACCTCATCTCTTGGCTGACTGTGGGTTGACAGTAAGTGGGATCTCCGACCTCATCATCATCACCCTGTGCTTTATCACACCCGTCGTCCTCAGAGCCAACCTGTTCCTGCCCTGACAAAAAACTAAAGTTGTCGCTCCAATCAGGTATTTGAGTCTTATCATCGTCTTCCTCATTGTCTCCACCAACAGGAGTTACAGTTTGGGAATGAGGGTCTACATTATGGTCAGAACCTTCTGCGTCTGGTCCTGGATCCGACTCATAAAGATTCTGGGCATCAGTGCAGATCATTTCCTCGTCTGGATTCACAGAAGCGCTGGAGTCGACCTCTGATTCCCAGGCTATAGTATGAGTAAACAGCTCTGCAGACTCAACCATCTGTTCTACCTCATACTCAGACGGGCAGCTGGAGATTTGGGAGCTGTGAGGAAGCAAGTGCGATTTGGGTGACACCTTTGAGGACTGGAGTATTTGTGATGTTGAAGTTGATGTGGAGGAGAGCCCACTTAAAGGAGCACTTGATATCCGTTGAAGCACCTGCTGTTTTTGTGCCTCATCTGGAATTTGTAGCGATTGGCGTGGCCGTAAGAAAGGGATCTTATCACATTGTCCGCTAAAAGAAGTAGACATTTTAGTTTGGCTGGAAGATGGTCTTTCTTCTGCACCTACCCCACGGACACAACCTTTTTTCCCCTTCCCAACACGCCTATTCCCCTTTCCACCAGCAGCAGGCCTTTTTCCACTCATTTTGGTGGTTAACTAATTCACAACTCTGGAGTTGTTTGCACAAAAAAACAATGGATGGTAACCGAGCAGAGCTGAGTGGCCAAACTGTGGTATTAGGCCAAAACTATTGGCTGGGTTAGATGCAGAAAAAAATTATTTTTAATTTGCAACCTGATGGAGGTCAGTATAGATGGACTAATAGACCAAGTCCCACACACCGCTAGAAGCCCAAATATTTTTTCAGAGCTAGATGCAGAAAATTTTTTTATTCAATTTGCAACCTGATGGAGGTCAGTATAGATGGACTAATAGACCAAGTCCCACACACTGCTAGAAGCCCAAATATTTTTTCAGAGCTAGATGCAGAAAAAAATTATTTTTAATTTGCAACCTGATGGAGGTCAGTATAGATGGACTAATAGACCAAGTCCCACACACCGCTAGAAGCCCAAATATTTTTTCAGAGCTAGATGCAGAAAAAAAATATTTTTAATTTGCAACCTGATGGAGGTCAGTATAGATGGACTAATAGACCAAGTCCCACACACCGCTAGAAGCCCAAATATTTTTTCAGAGCTAGATGCAGAAAAAAATTATATTCAATTTGCAACCTGCTGGAGGTCAGTATAGAAGGACTAATAGAACAAGTCCCACACACTGCTAGAAGCCCAAATATTTTTTCAGAGCTAAATGAAGAAAAAAATTATTTTTAATTTGCAACCTGATGGAGGTCAGTATAGATAGACTAATAGACCAAGGCCCACACACTGCTAGAAGCCCAAATATTTTTTCAGAGCTAGATGCAGAAAAAAATTATATTCAATTTGCAACCTGCTGGAGGTCAGTATAGAAGGACTAATAGAACAAGTCCCACACACTGCTAGAAGCCCAAATATTTTTTCAGAGCTAAATGAAGAAAAAAATTATTTTTAATTTGCAACCTGATGGAGGTCAGTATAGATGGACTAATAGACCAAGTCCCACACACTGCTAGAAGCCCAAATATTTTTTCAGAGCTAGATGCAGAAAAAAATTATTTTTAATTTGCAACCTGATGGAGGTCAGTATAGATGGACTAATAGACCAAGTCCCACACACCGCTAGAAGCCCAAATATTTTTTCAGAGCTAGATGCAGAAAAAAATTATATTCAATTTGCAACCTGCTGGACGTCAGTATAGAAGGACTAATAGAACAAGTCCCACACACTGCTAGAAGCCCAAATATTTTTTCAGAGCTAAATGAAGAAAAAAATTATTTTTAATTTGCAACCTGATGGAGGTCAGTATAGATGGACTAATAGACCAAGTCCCACACACTGCTAGAAGCCCAAATATTTTTTCAGAGCTAGATGCAGAAAAAAATTATTTTTAATTTGCAACCTGATGGAGGTCAGTATAGATGGACTAATAGACCAAGTCCCACACACCGCTAGAAGCCCAAATATTTTTTCAGAGCTAGATGCAGAAATTTTTTTTATTCAATTTGCAACCTGATGGAGGTCAGTATAGATGGACTAATTGACCAAGTCCCACACACTGCTAGAAGCCCAAATATTTTTTCAGAGCTAGATGCAGAAAAAAATTATTTTTAATTTGCAACCTGATGGAGGTCAGTATAGATGGACTAATAGACCAAGTCCCACACACTGCTAGAAGCCCAAATATTTTTTCAGAGCTAGATGCAGAAAAAAATTATTTTTAATTTGCAACCTGATGGAGGTCAGTATAGATGGACTAATAGAACAAGTCCCACACGCTGCTAGAAGCCCAAATATTTTTTCAGAGATAAATGAAGAAAAAAATTATTTTTAATTTGCAACCTGATGGAGGTCAGTATAGATGGACTAATAGACCAAGTCCCACACACTGCTAGAAGCCCAAATATTTTTTCAGAGCTAGATGCAGAAAAAAATTATTTTTAATTTGCAACCTGATGGAGGTCAGTATAGTTGGACTAATAGACCAAGTCCCACACACTGCTAGAAGCCCAAATATTTTTTCAGAGCTAGATGCAGAAAAAAATTATTTTTAATTTGCAACCTGATGGAGGTCAGTATAGTTGGACTAATAGACCATGTCCCACACACTGCTAGAAGCCCAAATATTTTTTCAGAGCTAGATGCAGAAAAAAATTATTTTTAATTTGCAACCTGATGGAGGTCAGTATAGATGGACTAATAGAACAAGTCCCACACGCTGCTAGAAGCCCAAATATTTTTTCAGAGATAAATGAAGAAAAAAATTATTTTTAATTTGCAACCTGATGGAGGTCAGTATAGATGGACTAATAGACCAAGTCCCACACACTGCTAGAAGCCCAAATATTTTTTCAGAGCTAGATGCAGAAAAAAATTATTTTTAATTTGCAACCTGATGGAGGTCAGTATAGATGGACTAATAGACCAAGTCCCACACACCGCTAGAAGCCCAAATATTTTTTCAGAGCTAGATGCAGAAAAAAATTTTATTCAATTTGCAACCTGCTGGAGGTCAGTATAGAAGGACTAATAGAACAAGTCCCACACACTGCTAGAAGCCCAAATATTTTTTCAGAGCTAAATGAAGAAAAAAATTATTTTTAATTTGCAACCTGATGGAGGTCAGTATAGATGGACTAATAGACCAAGTCCCACACACTGCTAGAAGCCCAAATATTTTTTCAGAGCTAGATGCAGAAAAAAATTATATTCAATTTGCAACCTGCTGGAGGTCAGTATAGAAGGACTAATAGAACAAGTCCCACACACTGCTAGAAGCCCAAATATTTTTTCAGAGCTAAATGAAGAAAAAAATTATTTTTAATTTGCAACCTGATGGAGGTCAGTATAGATGGACTAATAGACCAAGTCCCACACACTGCTAGAAGCCCAAATATTTTTTCAGAGCTAGATGCAGAAAAAAATTATTTTTAATTTGCAACCTGATGGAGGTCAGTATAGATGGACTAATAGACCAAGTCCCACACACCGCTAGAAGCCCAAATATTTTTTCAGAGCTAGATGCAGAAAAAAATTATATTCAATTTGCAACCTGCTGGACGTCAGTATAGAAGGACTAATAGAACAAGTCCCACACACTGCTAGAAGCCCAAATATTTTTTCAGAGCTAAATGAAGAAAAAAATTATTTTTAATTTGCAACCTGATGGAGGTCAGTATAGATGGACTAATAGACCAAGTCCCACACACTGCTAGAAGCCCAAATATTTTTTCAGAGCTAGATGCAGAAAAAAATTATTTTTAATTTGCAACCTGATGGAGGTCAGTATAGATGGACTAATAGACCAAGTCCCACACACCGCTAGAAGCCCAAATATTTTTTCAGAGCTAGATGCAGAAATTTTTTTTATTCAATTTGCAACCTGATGGAGGTCAGTATAGATGGACTAATTGACCAAGTCCCACACACTGCTAGAAGCCCAAATATTTTTTCAGAGCTAGATGCAGAAAAAAATTATTTTTAATTTGCAACCTGATGGAGGTCAGTATAGATGGACTAATAGACCAAGTCCCACACACTGCTAGAAGCCCAAATATTTTTTCAGAGCTAGATGCAGAAAAAAATTATTTTTAATTTGCAACCTGATGGAGGTCAGTATAGATGGACTAATAGAACAAGTCCCACACGCTGCTAGAAGCCCAAATATTTTTTCAGAGATAAATGAAGAAAAAAATTATTTTTAATTTGCAACCTGATGGAGGTCAGTATAGATGGACTAATAGACCAAGTCCCACACACTGCTAGAAGCCCAAATATTTTTTCAGAGCTAGATGCAGAAAAAAATTATTTTTAATTTGCAACCTGATGGAGGTCAGTATAGATGGACTAATAGACCAAGTCCCACACACTGCTAGAAGCCCAAATATTTTTTCAGAGCTAGATGCAGAAAAAAATTATTTTTAATTTGCAACCTGATGGAGGTCAGTATAGTTGGACTAATAGACCAAGTCCCACACACTGCTAGAAGCCCAAATATTTTTTCAGAGCTAGATGCAGAAAAAAATTATTTTTAATTTGCAACCTGATGGAGGTCAGTATAGATGGACTAATAGAACAAGTCCCACACGCTGCTAGAAGCCCAAATATTTTTTCAGAGATAAATGAAGAAAAAAATTATTTTTAATTTGCAACCTGATGGAGGTCAGTATAGATGGACTAATAGACCAAGTCCCACACACTGCTAGAAGCCCAAATATTTTTTCAGAGCTAGATGCAGAAAAAAATTATTTTTAATTTGCAACCTGATGGAGGTCAGTATAGATGGACTAATAGACCAAGTCCCACACACCGCTAGAAGCCCAAATATTTTTTCAGAGCTAGATGCAGAAAAAAATTTTATTCAATTTGCAACCTGCTGGAGGTCAGTATAGAAGGACTAATAGAACAAGTCCCACACACTGCTAGAAGCCCAAATATTTTTTCAGAGCTAAATGAAGAAAAAAATTATTTTTAATTTGCAACCTGATGGAGGTCAGTATAGATGGACTAATAGACCAAGTCCCACACACTGCTAGAAGCCCAAATATTTTTTCAGAGCTAGATGCAGAAAAAAATTATATTCAGTTTGCAACCTGATGGAGGTCAGTATAGATGCACTAATAGAATGATGCTATGCCCAAAAGATTTTACTTCACTAGGTGCAGTAAAAAAATTGGTATTCTATACACAGGTGGTATATCTTGCAACACAGATAGGCTACTCCACTGACTAACACACTCTGCAATAGGCCAAAAAGGATTAGCTTTGCTAGATTCAGCCAAATGCTGTGAAAAAAACTTGCACAGCACTGGCACAGACCTGCCTGGCAAAAACTGATAGGAACTGATGTAACCTAGTCCTGAAAAGGACTCCAATTACAATTAGTCTTTACTCCCACAATCTATCTATTTAAGAGCACAGACCTGCCTGATAAAAGTCGTAGGAAATGCTGTAACCTAGTCCTTAAAAGGACTGCAATCACAACTATTCCCTACTCCCAAGCTATCTGTATATTTGTGCAAAAATTGGCTTGAAATTAACAAGGTATAGCGCACACAGCAACAGCGGTGCCGTCTAACACGCAGCTGCAGCAGTGAGAAAATGGTGGCGACGGGGAAAATGGCTTGGTCTTATAGGGCAAGGACATGTGACATACACTGCCAATCACACATGCCCTTGCTTGTGTGAAAAAAAGCACTTCGCTCCGTGTGTGCGCTGCTGATAGGCTGACAGATTGCACCTCCGCACTGCAAATGCGGGAAAGAGAAAAAAAAATGGAGATCTTCATTGTTCCTGCAGAGATCCATCCCCTGCCCCTCCCCCCGCCCCGCTGTACACTCAAACTGCGTATTAACATTAATTTTCATCATTACTGAGAAAAAATCCAGTTATGATTTTGGTGCACGAACAGTTATCGAACATAACCTCGAACAGCCGAATTTTTCTCAAATAGTTCGTGTTCGCCGACCGGCTCGAACACCGCCCAAAACAGCTCGAATTTGAGATTGGCGAACAGTTCGAGTAGAACAACGCTCATCTCTAGTATTAAGCCACTTTTAAGGACTCACAATAAAATGTTCAAAAATGAAACTGAAACTTTTTTCCTGTGAAATATGTTAAGGAATTTCTTTTCCAGGGTAAAGACTTGTGTATAAGGTAAAATAAATAACCAAAAACAAAAATACTCCTCCATACCTTGGGCTATGTTCACAAGGAGCATTTTTTATGCGTTTTTGCACTTTTGTATTGCTTTCAACTGTGACAAATGCATTCACCGGGAAATGTAATTTTAACATTTTACAACCTTATCTGGCCATGTGCTGAAAATGCATAAAGTGCTGAAAAGACATGGGAACAGCATGGGGAAGACCCCTGGAAGCATCTCTGACACCCAGGTCACTGTCTAAAAGTGTGCCCACCATAAGTGATCCTTGCCGTATCAGAAGATGCAGACTTGCAACTATCCCCTTGCAAGTTGTAGTCCCAGGGCAGTGTCCAATTGTACCTCCCCCATTCCTTGCAATACAAGCGCAAGTATGCAGCCTGCCACCCACCCACCCCCAGGCTGCAATACTATACTGCTTGCTTGCACTTGAAATTGGGCCTTTTAGGCATGTGGAGGTGGAATCTGGCCACCACGTCATGGCTACGTTGGCGTCCTGGAATCCATACTCAGTCCCCAGCTGCCCGGCGGCTGGGTCTCCATGCTCGGTCCCCACCCGCCCCGAGGCCGGGTGTCCACACACGGTTCCCAGCCGCCTGGGGGCAGCTGGGTGTCCATAAACGGTCCCCAGCCGCCCCTATTTCTCCTTGGAACTTCCCCCCCACACTTTTCTTAGCCCGGCCTGTTTTAGGGCAGCATTGGACGAGCCCACCAGAGAACCAGACTCCTCCAGTGGGCCCTGGCTTCTCCATCAGGGGAGTTGAGAGTGCCAAGGTGAGGAGCATGATGATGATGACTGAAGTTAGCATCTGCTTTGTTTTCTTTTAACGCAAGTGTAAGTGTGCAGCCTGCCACCCACCCACACCCAGACTGCAATGCCATACTGCTAGCTTGCACTTGAAATGGGGCCTTTTAGTTTGGAGGAGGCCAAAGCTGGCCACTACCTCATGGCTGCTTCGGCAGCGAGGTATCCATACTCAGTCCCCAGCCGCCCCTATTTGTCCTGGTGTGCCTTATACATAAGATTAAGCGCGTATACCAAAACATTACCTGTGCCCTCCCCAGTGAATTTAGTGGGAAGGAGAGCCTATTCCGCTGGAGTGTGTGCATGCCAAACCCCTGTTCATGGTACATCTATCCCCGTTCAAGTCCTTTTCCCAGGGCAGTGTTCAATTGTATCTCTCCCATTCCTTGCAATGCAAGCGCAAGTATGCAGCCTGCCACCCATCCACCCCCAGGCTGCAAAATCATACTACTTGCTTGCTTGCACTTTAAATTGGGCCTTTTAGGCATGTGGAGGCGGAATCTGGCCACCACGCCATGGCTGCATCGGCGGCCTGATATCCATACTCAGTCCCCAGCCGCCCGGTGGCCGGATGTCCCCGCTTGCTCCCCAGCCTCCAGGGGGCGGCCGGGTGTCCATACTCGGTCCCCAGCCACCCCTATTTGTCCCGGTAACCTTTCCCACACTTTTCTTAGCCTGGCCTGCTTTAGGGCAGCATTGGCCGAGCCCACCAGACAACCAGACTCCTCCGGTGGGCCCTGGCTTCTCCATCAGGGGAGTAGAGAGTGCCAAGGTGAGGAGCATGATGAGGATGATAGAAGTTAGCATCTGCTTTGTTTTATTGTAATGCAAGCGCATGTATGTAGTAGCGGCTAGGCCTGAGGTGGTCAGCGTTTTGGCGCATATCCTACCTCCTCCGAGGATTGCTGGATGTTTTCCTGCTACTATCCAAGATCTATGACTCCCGTTAAAACAAAGCTTCAGGTGATAAATGATGGATGAGGTAGTGGCAAAGGAGAAAGAGCAGGAGGAACAGGGACCATTCACATCAATATCATTCCAGTCAACCAGATATGTCTTGTAGGATATGTTTCTGTCACAAAAGGAGCGGTTCGGCTACACAGTTTAAGGGCATACAGTGAGTGCAATGCCTACCAAAAATTTCGAGGCACTCCAATGCCCCTTGGAAATGACATGGAGGTCAGAGGGCCTTAACTAAACCTTTTTTTCCATTTATAGCAACTGGGTCTCCTGTGCACTATTGGCCTAAGCAGTGAATGGAAGGCTTTCCAAAAATTATGAGGAACTGCAATGCCCCTTACAAGAGCCATGCTGTACAGCATATTACAAACATAAGTCCCATTATTGGGAGTGGGTCTCCCATAGTATTTGCTTATGCCTTCCAAGCAAAAGCTTCCAAAAATTAGGACGGAGCAACTTGCAATGCCCCTTACCAGAAACATGCAGTACAGCATATTACAAACATAAGTACCATTATTGTGGAGTGGGTCTCCCATAGGATTTGCTTATGCCTTCTAAGCAAAAGCTTCCAAAAATTAGGACGGAGCAACTTGCAATGCCCCTTACAAGAACCATGCAGTACAGCATATTACAAACATAAATCCCATTATTGCGGAGTGGGTCTCCCAGAGTATTTGCTTATGCCTTCCAAGCAAAAGCTTTCAAAAATTAGGACGGAGCAACTTGCAATGCCCCTTACAAGAACCATGAAGTACAGCATATTACAAACATAAGTCCCATTATTGCGGAGTGGGTCTCCCATAGTATTTGCTTATGCCTTCCAAGCAAAAGCTTCCAAAAATTAGGACGGAGCAACTTGCAATGCCCCTTACAAGAACCATGCATTACAGCATATTACAAACATAAGTCCCATTATTGCGGAGTGGGTCTCCCATAGGATTTGCTTATGCCTTCCAAGCAAAAGCTTCCAAAAATTAGGATGGAGCAACTTGCAATGCCCCTTACAAGAACCATGCAGTACAGCATATTACAAACATAAGTCCCATTATTGCGGAGTGCGTCTCCCAGAGTATTTGCTTATGCCTTCTAAGCAAAAGCTTCCAAAAATTTGCCTCCCTCCCCCTGTGTGCTGCTGGCCTCACTCTGCATGTCCTCCTGCCACGTTGGGTCAGTTACTAGATCATCCACCACCTCCTCCTCTTCCACTTGCGCACCACGATGCTCCTCCTAACTTGCTGGCAATTGTGTCTCGTCATCGTCCACCTCTTGTGACAAATTGCCAGCGTCGACTTCCTGTGGCCGTGGCTGTTCAAATATTTGGGCATCGCTACATGGGATCTCCTCTTCCACCGCTTCAAGCGTATCAGGCGAGGGGCAAAAATCTGGAAATGGACCAGTGAACAGCTCTTCAGAGTGTCCAAGGGTGGGATCAATTGCTGTCTGACGACACTCGGCAAGGTGGAGGGAAGGAGCATCAGGGTGAGGAGGAGTATGCAGTCGAGACTCACGGATACTAAGAGTTGACCATGTGGAAGACAGACCGGAGGTGGTGGTGCCAAGGTACCTGGAAGTATTATCTGCTATCCAATTAATAACCTGTTCAAACTGATCAGTTCTCAATACTGGTGTTGTTCTGTGCTTCCCTAGTAATTCGGTCAAGAAGTGGGAGCGAGAAGATGTGGCTGTTTGTTGTGGCACATTTTTACCTTGGCCACGGCCCCGTCCTCTGCACGCACCATCACCAGAACGTCCACTTCCACATCCCTTGCCACGGAGCCTTGCCCTTTGTAAAGGAAGTAAAATAGCTTACACTTGCACTATCAATGGAAAAGGGATAACAGAAAGTAGATTAGAACAGTGGAAGAGGAAAACCACAGTTCTACTTCTCAGGCCTACACCCGAATCTGATAAACAATCTGAACAATCAGGGAGAAACTATTACTGTTTTTCTTTATGTAAAAAATACCAAAACCTGAATAATAGAGATTTTTTACCGTGGGATGGCAAAACCACAGTTATTGTTTACTGGGGTATACCAGACTTTTTTAAATAAATATAATTGCGGCTGAACAGTGAGCGACACACTCAAACTGTGTTTTTCTAGATACCAAAGGCCCAAAACTGGATAGTACAGAGATTTGACCCATTGGACTGCAAAACCACAGTGGGATTTGTCGGGCCTACATCAGACTATTTTCAACAGATATATTTAAGTGTCACAGTAGTCAGGAGACACTACTGTTTTTCTTTACGGAAAATATACCAAAACCTGAATAATAGAGATTTTTTACCGTGGGATGGCAAAACCACAGTTATTGTTTACTGGGGTATACCAGACTTTTTTAAATAGATATAATTGCGGCAGAACAGTGAGCGACACACTCAAACTGTGTTTTTTTAGATACCAAAGGCCCAAAATTGGATAGTACAGAGATTTGACCCGTTGAACTGCAAAACCACACTGGGATTTGTCGGGCATACACCAGACTATTTTCAACAGATATATTTTTGTGTCACAACAGTCAGGAGACACTACTGTTTTTCTTTATGGAAAATATACCAAAACCTGAATAATAGAGATTTTTTACCGTGGGATGGCAAAACCACAGTTATTGTTTACTGGGGTATACCAGACTTTTTTAAATAGATATAATTGCGGCTGAACAGTGAGCGACACACTCAAACTGTGTTTTTTTAGATACCAAAGGCCCAAAACTGGATAGTACAGAGATTTGACCTGTTGAACTGCAAAACCACACTGGCATTTGTCGGGCCTGCACCAGACTATTTTCAACAGATATATTTTTGTGTCACAACAGTCAGGAGACGCTACTGTTTTTCTTTACGGAAAATATACCAACACCTGAATAATAGAGATTTTTTACCGTGGGATAGCAAAACCACAGTTATTGTTTACTGGGGTATACCACACTTTTTTAAATAGATATAATTGCGGCTGAACAGTGAGCGACACACTCAAACTGTGTTTTTTTTAGATACCAAAGGCCCAAAACTGGATAGTACAGAGATTTGACCTGTTGAAATGCAAAACCACACTGGGATATGTCGGGCCTGCACCAGACTATTTTCAACAGATATATTTTTGTGTCACAACAGTCAGGAGACGCTACTGTTTTTCTTTACAGAAAATATACCAAAACCTGAATAATAGAGATTTTTTACCGTGGGATAGCAAAACCACAGTTATTGTTTACTGGGTATACCACACTTTTTTAAATAGATATAATTGCGGCTGAACAGTGAGCGACACACTCAAACTGTGTTTTTTTTAGATACCAAAGGCCCAAAACTGGATAGTACAGAGATTTGACCCGTTGGACTGCAAAACCACAGTGGGATTTGTCGGGCCTACATCAGACTATTTTCAACAGATATATTTAAGTGTCACAGTAGTCAGGAGACACTACTGTTTTTCTTTACGGAAAATATACCAAAACCTGAATAATAGAGATTTTTTACCGTGGGATGGCAAAACCACAGTTATTGTTTACTGGGGTATACCAGACTTTTTTAAATAGATATAATTGCGGCAGAACAGTGAGCGACACACTCAAACTGTGTTTTTTTAGATACCAAAGGCCCAAAATTGGATAGTACAGAGATTTGACCCGTTGAACTGCAAAACCACACTGGGATTTGTCGGGCATACACCAGACTATTTTCAACAGATATATTTTTGTGTCACAACAGTCAGGAGACACTACAGTTTTTCTTTACGGAAAATATACGAAAACCTGAATAATAGAGATTTTTTACCGTGGGATGGCAAAACCACAGTTATTGTTTACTGGGGATATACCAGACTTTTTTAAATAGATATAATTGCGGCTGAACAGTGAGCGACACACTCAAACTGTGTTTTTTTAGATACCAAAGGGCCAAAACTGGATAGTACAGAGATTTGACCCATTGAACTGCAAAACCACACTGGGATTTCTCGGGTCTACACCAGACTATTTTCAACAGATATATTTTTGTGTCACAACAGTCAGGAGACACTACTGTTTTCCTTTACGGAAAATATACCAAAACCTGAATAATAGAGATTTTTTACTGTGGGATGGCAAAACCACAGTTATTGTTTACTGGGGTATACCAGACTTTTTTAAATAGATATAATTGCGTCAGAACAGTGAGCGACACACTCAAACTTTGTTTTTTTAGATACCAAAGGCCCAAAACTGGATAGTACAGAGATTTGACCCGTTGAACTGCAAAACCACACTGGGATTTGTCGGGCCTACACCAGACTATTTTCAACAGATATATTTTTGTGTCACAACAGTCAGGAGACACTACTGTTTTTCTTTATGGAAAATATACTAAAACCTGAATAATAGAGATTTTTTACCGTGGGATGGCAAAACCACAGTTATTGTTTACTGAGGTATACCAGACTTTTTTAAATAGATTTAATTGCAGCTGAACAGTGAGTGACACACTCAAACTGTGTTTTTTTTAGATACCAAAGGCCCAAAACTGGATAGTACAGAGATTTGACCTGTTGAACTGCAAAACCACACTGGGATTTGTCGGGCCTGCACCAGACTATTTTCAACAGATATATTTTTGTGTCACAACAGTCAGGAGACGCTACTGTTTTTCTTTACGGAAAATATACCAACAGGTGAATAATAGAGATTTTTTACCGTGGGATAGCAAAACCACAGTTATTGTTTACTGGGGTATACCAGACTTTTTCAAATAGATATAATTGCGGCTGAACAGTGAGCGACACATTCAAACTGTGTTTTTTTAGATACCAAAGGCCCAAAACTGGATAGTACAGAGATTTGACCTGTTGAACTGCAAAACCACACTGGGATTTGTCGGGCCTGCACCAGACTATTTTCAACAGATATATTTTTGTGTCACAACAGTCAGGAGACGCTACTGTTTTTCTTTACGGAAAATATACCAACAACTGAATAATAGAGATTTTTAACCGTGGGATAGCAAAACCACAGTTATTGTTTACTGGGGTATACCACACTTTTTTAAATAGATATAATTGCGGCTGAACAGTGAGCGACACACTCAAACTGTGTTTTTTTTAGATACCAAAGGCCCAAAACTGGATAATACAGAGATTTGACCTGTTGAAATGCAAAACCACACTGGGATTTGTCGGGCCTGCACCAGACTATTTTCAACAGATATATTTTTGTGTCACAACAGTCAGGAGACGCTACTGTTTTTCTTTACGGAAAATATACCAAAACCTTAATAATAGAGATTATTTACCGTGGGATGGCAAAACCACAGTTATTGTTTACTGGGGTATGCCAGACTTTTTTAAATAGATATAATTGCGGCTGAATAGTGAGGGACACACTCAAAATGTGTTTTTCTAGATACCAAAGGCCCAAAACTGGATAGTACAGAGATTTGACCGATTGAACTGCAAAACCACACTGGGATTTGTCGGGCCTACACCAGACTATTTTCAACAGATATATTTTTGTGTCACAACAGTCAGGAGACACTACTGTTTTCCTTTACGGAAAATATAACAAAACATGAATAATAGAGATTTTTTACCGTGGGATGGCAAAACCACAGTTATTGTTTACTGGGGTATACCAGACTTTTTTAAATAGATATAATTGCGGTTGAAAAGTGAGCGAGACACTCAATCTGTGTTTTTTTAGATACCAAAGGCCCAAAACTGGATAGTACAGAGATTTGACCCGTTGAACTGCAGAACCACACTGGGATTTGTCGCGCCTACACCAGACTATTTTCAACAGATATATTTTTGTGTCACAACAGTCAGGAGACACTACTGTTTTCCTTTACGGAAAATATACCAAAACCTGAATAATAGAGATTTTTTACTGTGGAATGGCAAAACCACAGTTATTGTTTACTGGGTATACCAGACTTTTTTAAATAGATATAATTGCGGCTGAACAGTGAGCGACACACTCAAACTGTGTTTTTTTAGATACCAAAGGCCCAAAACTGGATAGTACAGAGATTTGACCCGTTGATCTTCAAAACCACACTGGGATTTGTCGGGCCTACACCAGACTATTTTCAACAGATATATTTTTGTGTCACAACAGTCAGGAGACACTACTGTTTTCCTTTACGGAAAATATACCAAAACATGAATAATAGAGATTTTTTACCGTGGGATGGCAAAACCACAGTTATTGTTTACTGGGGTATACCAGACTTTTTTAAATAGATATAATTGCGGTTGAAAAGTGAGCGAGACACTCAATCTGTGTTTTTTTAGATACCAAAGGCCCAAAACTGGATAGTACAGAGATTTGACCCGTTGAACTGCAGAACCACACTGGGATTTGTCGGGCCTACACCAGACGATTTTCAACAGACATATTTTTGTGTCACAACAGTCAGGAGACACTACTGTTTTCCTTTACGGAAAATATACCAAAACCTGAATAGTAGAGATTTTTTACCGTGTGATGGCAAAACCACAGTTATTGTTTACTGGGGTATACCAGACTTTTTTAAATAGATATAATTGCGGCTGAACAGTGAGCGACACACTCAAACTGTGTTTTTTTAGATACCAAAGGCCCAAAACTGGATAGTACAGAGATTTGACCCATTGAACTGCAAAACCACACTGGGATTTGTCGGGCATACACCAGACTATTTTCAACAGATATATTTTTGTGTCACAACAGTCAGGAGACACTACTGTTTTTCTTTACGGAAAATATACCAAAACCTGAATAATAGAGATTTTTTACCGTGGGATGGCAAAACCACAGTTATTGTTTACTGGGGTATACCAGACTTTTTTAAATAGATATAATTGCGGCAGAACAGTGAGCGACACACTCAAACTGTCTTTTTTTAGATACCAAAGGCCCAAACCTGGATAGTACAGAGATTTGATCCGTTGAACTGCAAAACCACACTGGGATTTGTCGGGCATACACCAGACTATTTTCAACAGATATATTTTTGTGTCACAACAGTCAGGAGACACTACTGTTTTTCTTTACGGAAAATACACCAAAACCTGAATAGTAGAGATTTTTTACCGTGGGATGGCAAAACCACAGTTATTGTTTACTGGGGTATACCAGACTTTTTTAAATAGATATAATTGCGGCTCAACAGTGAGCGACACACTCAAACTCTGTTTTTTTAGATACCAAAGGCCCAAGACTGGATAGTACAGAGATTTGACCCATTGAACTGCAAAACCACACTGGGATTTTTCGGGCCTACACCAGACTATTTTCAACAGATATATTTTTGTGTCACAACAGTCAGGAGACACTACTGTTTTCCTTTACGGAAAACATTCCAAAACCTGAATAATAGAAATTTTTTACCGTGGGATGGCAAAACCACAGTTATTGTTTACTGGGTATACCAGACTTTTTTAAATAGATATAATTGCGGCTGAACAGTGAGCGACACACTCAAACTGTGTTTTTTTAGATACCAAAGGCCCAAAACTGGATAGCACAGAGATTTGACCCGTTGAACTTCAAAACCACACTGGGATTTGTCGGGCCTACACCAGACTATTTTCAACAGATATATTTTTGTGTCACAACAGTCAGGAGACACTACTGTTTTTCTTAACGGAAAATATACCAAAACCTGAATAATAGAGATTTTTTACCGTGGGATGGCAAAACCACAGTTATTGTTTACTGGGGTATACCAGACTTTTTTAAATAGATATAATTGCGGCTGAACAGGGAGCGACACACTCAAACTGTGTTTTTTTAGATACCAAGGGCCCAAAACTGGATAGTACAGAGATTTGACCCGTGGAATTGCAAAACCACAGTGGGATTTGTCGGGCCTACACCAGACTATTTTCAACAGATATATTTTTGTGTCACAACAGTCAGGAGACACTACAGTTTTTCTTTACGGAAAATATACGAAAACCTGAATAATAGAGATTTTTTACCGTGGGATGGCAAAACCACAGTTATTGTTTACTGGGGATATACCAGACTTTTTTAAATAGATATAATTGCGGCTGAACAGTGAGCGACACACTCAAACTGTGTTTTTTTAGATACCAAAGGCCCAAAACTGGATAGTACAGAGATTTGACCCATTGAACTGCAAAACCACACTGGGATTTGTCGGGCCTACACCAGACTATTTTCAACAGATATATTTTTGTGTCACAACAGTCAGGAGACACTACTGTTTTCCTTTACGGAAAATATACCAAAACCTGAATAATAGAGATTTTTTACTGTGGGATGGCAAAACCACAGTTATTGTTTACTGGGGTATACCAGACTTTTTCAAATAGATATAATTGCGGCTGAACAGTGAGCGACACACTCAAACTGTGTTTTTTTTAGATACCAAAGGCCCAAAACTGGATAGTACAGAGATTTGACCTGTTGAAATGCAAAACCACACTGGGATTTGTCGGGCCTGCACCAGACTATTTTCAACAGATATATTTTTGTGTCACAACAGTCAGGAGACGCTACTGTTTTTCTTTACGGAAAATATACCAAAACCTGAATAATAGAGATTTTTTACCGTGGGATCGCAAAACCACAGTTATTGTTTACTGGGGTATACCACACTTTTTTAAATAGATATAATTGCGTCTGAACAGTGAGCGACACACTCAAACTGTGTTTTTTTTAGATACCAAAGGCCCAAAACTGGATAGCACAGAGATTTGACCCGTTGGACTGCAAAACCACAGTGGGATTTGTTGGGCCTACATCAGACTATTTTCAACAGATATATTTATGTGTCACAGTAGTCAGGAGACACTACTGTTTTTCTTTACGGAAAATATACCAAAACCTGAATAATAGAGATTTTTTACCGTGGGATGGCAAAACCACAGTTATTGTTTACTGGGGTATACCAGACTTTTTTAAATAGATATAATTGCGGCAGAACAGTGAGCGACACACTCAAACGGTGTTTTTTTAGATACCAAAGGCCCAAAATTGGATAGTACAGAGATTTGACCAGTTGAACTGCAAAACCACACTGGGATTTGTCGGGCATACACCAGACTATTTTCAACAGATATATTTTTGTGTCACAACAGTCAGGAGACACTACAGTTTTTCATTACGGAAAATATACGAAAACCTGAATAATAGAGATTTTTTACCGTGGGATGGCAAAACCACAGTTATTGTTTACTGGGGATATACCAGACTTTTTTAAATAGATTTAATTGCAGCTGAACAGTGAGTGACACACTCAAACTGTGTTTTTTTTAGATACCAAAGGCCCAAAACTGGATAGTACAGAGATTTGTCCTGTTGAACTGCAAAACCACACTGGGATTTGTTGGGCCTACACCAGACTATTTTCAACAGATATATTTTTGTGTCACAACAGTCAGGAGACACTACTGTTTTTCTTTACGGAAAATATACCAACAGCTGAATAATAGAGATTTTTTACCGTGGGATAGCAAAACCACAGTTATTGTTTACTGGGGTATACCAGACTTTTTCAAATAGATATAATTGCGGCTGAACAGTGAGCGACACACTCAAACTGTGTTTTTTTTAGATACCAAAGGCCCAAAACTGGATAGTACAGAGATTTGACCTTTTGAACTGCAAAACCACACTGGGATTTGTCGGGCCTGCACCAGACTATTTTCAGCAGATATATTTTTGTGTCACAACAGTCAGGAGACGCTACTGTTTTTCTTTACGGAAAATATACCAAAACCTTAATAATAGAGATTTTTTACCGTGGGATGGCAAAACCACAGTTATTGTTTACTGGGGTATGCCAGACTTTTTTAAATAGATATAATTGCGGCTGAATAGTGAGGGACACACTCAAAATGTGTTTTTCTAGATACCAAAGGCCCAAAACTGGATAGTACAGAGATTTGACCCGTTGGACTGCAAAACCACAGTGGGATTTGTCGGGCATACACCAGACTATTTTGAACAGATATATTTTTGTGTCACAACAGTCAGGAGACACTACTGTTTTTCTTTACGGAAAATATACCAACACCTGAATAATAGAGATTTTTTACCGTGGGATAGCAAAACCACAGTTATTGTTTACTGGGTATACCAGACTTTTTTAAATAGATATAATTGCGTCAGAACAGTGAGCGACATACTCAAACTGTGTTTTTTTAGATACCAAAGGCCCAAAACTGGATAGTACAGAGATTTGACCCGTTGAACTGCAAAACCACACTGGGATATGTCGGGCATACACCAGAGTATTTTCAACAGATATATTTTTGTGTCACAACAGTCAGGAGACACTACTGTTTTTCTTTACGGAAAATATACCAAAACCTGAATAGTAGAGATTTTTTACCGTGGGATGGCAAAACCACAGTTATTGTTTACTGGGGTATACCAGACTTTTTTAAATAGATATAATTGTGGCTGAACAGTGAGCGATACACTCAAACTGTGTTTTTTTAGATACCAAAGGCCCAAAACTGGATAGTACAGAGATTTGACCCATTGAACTGCAAAACCACACTGGGATTTGTCGGGCATACACCAGTCTATTTTCAACAGATATATTTTTGTGTCACAACAGTCAGGAGACACTACTGTTTTTCTTTACGGAAAATATACCAAAACCTGAATAGTAGAGATTTTTTACCGTGGGATGGCAAAACCACAGTTATTGTTTACTGGGGTATACCACACTTTTTTAAATAGATATAATTGCGGCTGAACAGTGAGCGACACACTCAAACTGTGTTTTTTTTAGATACCAAAGGCCCAAAACTGGATAGTACAGAGATTTGACCCGTTGGACTGCAAAACCACAGTGGGATTTGTCGGGCCTACATCAGACTATTTTCAACAGATATATTTAAGTGTCACAGTAGTCAGGAGACACTACTGTTTTTCTTTACGGAAAATATACCAAAACCTGAATAATAGAGATTTTTTACCGTGGGATGGCAAAACCACAGTTATTGTTTACTGGGGTATACCAGACTTTTTTAAATAGATATAATTGCGGCAGAACAGGGAGCGACACACTCAAACTTTGTTTTTTTAGATACCAAAGGCCCAAAACTGGATAGTACAGAGATTTGACCCGTTGAACTGCAAAACCACACTGGGATTTGTCGGGCATACACCAGACTATTTTCAACAGATATATTTTTATGTCACAACAGTCAGGAGACACTACTGTTTTTCTTTACGGAAAATACACCAAAACCTGAATAATAGAGATTTTTTACCGTGGGATTGTAAAACCACAGTTATTGTTTACTGGGGTATACCAGACTTTTTTAAATAGATATAATTGCGACTGAACAGTGAGCGACACACTCAAACTGTGTTTTTTTATATTCCAAAGGCCCAAAACTGGATAATACAGAGATTTGACCCATTGAACTGCAAAACCACACTGGGATTTGTCGGGCCTACACCAGACTATTTTCAACAGATATATTTTTGTGTCACAACAGTCAGGAGACACTGCTGTTTGTCTTTATGGAAAATATACCAAAACCTGAATAATAGAGATTTTTTACCGTGGGATGGCAAAACCACAGTTATTGTTTACTGGGGTATACCAGACTTTTTTAAATAGATATAATTGCGGTTGAAAAGTGAGCGAGACACTCAATCTGTGTTTTTTAGATACCAAAGGCCCAAAACTGGATAGTACAGAGATTTGACCCATTGAACTGCAAAACCACACTGGGATTTGTCGGGCCTACACCAGACTATTTTCAACAGATATCTTTTTGTGTCACAACAGTCAGGAGACACTACTGTTTTCCTTTACGGAAAATATACCAAAACCTGAATAATAGAGATTTTTTTCCGTGGGATGGCAAAACCACAGTTATTGTTTACTGGGTATACCAGACTTTTTTAAATAGATATAATTGCGGCTGAACAGTGAGCGACACACTCAAACTGTGTTTTTTTAGATACCAAAGGCCCAAAACTGGATAGCACAGAGATTTGACCCGTTGAACTTCAAAACCACACTGGGATTTGTCGGGCCTACACCAGACTATTTTCAACAGATATATTTTTGTGTCACAACAGTCAGGAGACACTACTGTTTTTCTTTACGGAAAATATACCAAAACCTGAATAGTAGAGATTTTTTACCGTGGGATGGCAAAACCACAGTTATTGTTTACTGGGGTATACCAGACTTTTTTAAATAGATATAATTGCGTCAGAACAGTGAGCGACACACTCAAACTTTGTTTTTTTAGATACCAAAGGCCCAAAACTGGATAGTACAGAGATTTGACCCGTTGAACTGCAAAACCACACTGGGATTTGTCGGGCATACACCAGACTATTTTCAACAGATATATTTTTGTGTCACAACAGTCAGGAGACACTACTGTTTTTCTTTACGGAAAATATACCAAAACCTGAATAATAGAGATTTTTTACCGTGAGATGGCAAAACCACAGTTATTATTTACTGGGGTATACCAGACTTTTTTAAATAGATATAATTGCGGCTAAACAGTGAGCGACACACTCAAACTGTGTTTTTTTATATTCCAAAGGCCCAAAACTGGATAATACAGAGATTTGACCCATTGAACTGCAAAACCACACTGGGATTTGTCGGGCCTACACCAGACTATTTTCAACAGATATATTTTTGTGTCACAACAGTCAGGAGACACTACTGTTTTTCTTTATGGAAAATATACCAAAACCTGAATAATAGAGATTTTTTACCGTGGGATGGCAAAACCACAGTTATTGTTTACTGGGGTATACCAGACTTTTTTAAATAGATATAATTGCGTCAGAACAGTGAGCGACACACTCAAACTTTGTTTTTTTAGATACCAAAGGCCCAAAACTGGATAGTACAGAGATTTGACCCGTTGAACTGCAAAACCACACTGGGATTTGTCGGGCATACACCAGACTATTTTCAACAGATATATTTTTGTGTCACAACAGTCAGGAGACACTACTGTTTTTCTTTACGGAAAATATACCAAAACCTGAATAATAGAGATTTTTTACCGTGGGATGGCAAAACCACAGTTATTGTTTACTGGGGTATACCAGACTTTTTTAAATAGATATAATTGCGGCTGAACAGTGAGCGACACACTCAAACTGTGTTTTTTTAGATACCAAAGGCCCAAAACTGGATAGTACAGAGATTTGACCCATTGAACTGCAAAACCACACTGGGATTTGTCGGGCCTACACCAGACTATTTTCAACAGATATCTTTTTGTGTCACAACAGTCAGGAGACACTACTGTTTTCCTTTACGGAAAATATACCAAAACCTGAATAATAGAGATTTTTTTCCGTGGGATGGCAAAACCACAGTTATTATTTACTGGGGTATACCAGACTTTTTTAAATAGATATAATTGCGGCTGAACAGTGAGCGACACACTCAAACTGTGTTTTTTTATATTCCAAAGGCCCAAAACTGGATAATACAGAGATTTGACCCATTGAACTGCAAAACCACACTGGGATTTGTCGGGCCTACACCAGACTATTTTCAACAGATATATTTTTGTGTCACAACAGTCAGGAGACACTACTGTTTTTCTTTATGGAAAATATACCAAAACCTGAATAATAGAGATTTTTTACCGTGGGATGGCAAAACCACAGTTATTGTTTACTGGGGTATACCAGACTTTTTTAAATAGATTTAATTGCAGCTGAACAGTGAGTGACACACTAAAACTGTGTTTTTTTTAGATACCAAAGGCCCAAAACTGGATAGTACAGAGATTTGACCTGTTGAACTGCAAAACCACACTGGGATTTGTTGGGCCTACACCAGACTATTTTCAACAGATATATTTTTGTGTCACAACAGTCAGGAGACACTACTGTTTTTCTTTACGGAAAATATACCAACAGCTGAATAATAGAGATTTTTTACCGTGGGATAGCAAAACCACAGTTATTGTTTACTGGGGTATACCAGACTTTTTCAAATAGATATAATTGCGGCTGAACAGTGAGCGACACACTCAAACTGTGTTTTTTTTAGATACCAAAGGCCCAAAACTGGATAGTAAAGAGATTTGACCTGTTGAACTGCAAAACCACACTGGGATTTGTCGGGCCTGCACCAGACGATTTTCAACAGATATATTTTTGTGTCACAACAGTCAGGAGACGCTACTGTTTTTCTTTACGGAAAATATTCCAAAACTTTAATAATAGAGATTTTTTACAGTGGGATGGCAAAACCACAGTTATTGTTTACTGGGGTATGCCAGACTTTTTTAAATAGATATAATTGCGGCTGAATAGTGAGGGACACACTCAAAATGTGTTTTTCTAGATACCAAAGGCCCAAAACTGGATAGTACAGAGATTTGACCCGTTGGACTGCAAAACCACAGTGGGATTTGTCGGGCCTACACCAGACTATTTTGAACAGATATATTTTTGTGTCACAACAGTCAGGAGACACTACTGTTTTCCTTTACGGAAAATATACCAACACCTGAATAATAGAGATTTTTTACCGTGGGATAGCAAAACCACAGTTATTGTTTACTGGGGTATGCCAGACTTTTTTAAATAGATATAATTGCGGCTGAATAGTGAGGGACACACTCAAAATGTGTTTTTCTAGATACCAAAGGCCCAAAACTGGATAGTACAGAGATTTGACCCGTTGGACTGCAAAACCACAGTGGGATTTGTCGGGCCTACACCAGACTATTTTGAACAGATATATTTTTGTGTCACAAAAGCCAGGAGACACTACTGTTTTCCTTTACGGAAAATATACCAACACCTGAATAATAGAGATTTTTTACCGTGGGATAGCAAAACCACAGTTATTGTTTACTGGGTATACCAGACTTTTTTAAATAGATATAATTGCGTCAGAACAGTGAGCGACACACTCAAACTGTGTTTTTTTAGATACCAAAGGCCCAAAACTGGATAGTACAGAGATTTGACCCGTTGAACTGCAAAACCACACTAGGATTTGTCGGGCATACACCAGTCTATTTTCAACAGATATATTTTTGTGTCACAACAGTCAGGAGACACTACTGTTTTTCTTTACGGAAAATATGCCAAAACCTGAATAGTAGAGATTTTTTACCGTGGGATGGCAAAACCACAGTTATTGTTTACTGGGGTATACCAGACTTTTTTAAATAGATATAATTGCGGCTCAACAGTGAGCGACACACTCAAACTGTGTTTTTTTAGATACCAAAGGCCCAAAACTGGATAGCACAGAGATTTGACCCGTTGAACTTCAAAACCACACTGGGATTTGTCGGGCCTACACCAGACTATTTTCAACAGATATATTTTTGTGTCACACCAGTCAGGAGACACTACTGTTTTTCTTTACGGAAAATATACCAAAACCTGAATAGTAGAGATTTTTTACCGTGGGATGGCAAAACCACAGTTATTGTTTACTGGGGTATACCAGACTTTTTTAAATAGATATAATTGCGGCTGAACAGTGAGCGACACACTCAAACTGTGTTTTTTTATATACCAAAGGCCCAAAACTGGATAGTACAGAGATTTGACCCATTCAACTGCAAAACCACACTGGGATTTGTCGGGCATACACCAGACTATTTTCAACAGATATATTTTTGTGTCACAACAGTCAGGAGACACTACTGTTTTTCTTTACGGAAAATATACCAAAACCTGAATAGTAGAGATTTTTTACCGTGGGATGGCAAAACCACAGTTATTGTTTACTGGGGTATACCAGACTTTTTTAAATAGATATAATTGCGGCAGAACAGTGAGCGACACACTCAAACTGTCTTTTTTTAGATACCAAAGGCCCAAAACTGGATAGTACAGAGATTTGACCCGTTGAACTGCAAAACCACACTGGGATTTGTCGGGCATACACCAGACTATTTTCAACAGATATATTTTTGTGTCACAACAGTCTGGAGACACTACTCTTTTTCTTTACGGAAAATATACCAAAACCTGAATAGTAGAGATTTTTTACCGTGGGATGGCAAAACCACAGTTATTGTTTACTGGGGTATACCAGACTTTTTTAAATAGATATAATTGCGGCTCAACAGTGAGCGACACACTCAAACTCTGTTTTTTTAGATACCAAAGGCCCAAAACTGGATAGTACAGAGATTTGACCCATTGAACTGCAAAACCACACTGGGATTTGTCGGGCCTACACCAGACTATTTTCAACAGATATATTTTTGTGTCACAACAGTCAGGAGACACTACTGTTTTCCTTTACGGAATACATTCCAAAACCTGAATAATAGAGATTTTTTACCGTGGGATGGCAAAACCACAGTTATTGTTTACTGGGTATACCAGACTTTTTTAAATAGATATAATTGCGGCTGAACAGTGAGCGACACACTCAAACTGTGTTTTTTTAGATACCAAAGGCCCAAAACTGGATAGCACAGAGATTTGACCCGTTGAACTTCAAAACCACACTGGGATTTGTCGGGCCTACACCAGACTATTTTCAACAGATATATTTTTGTGTCACAACAGTCAGGAGACACTACTGTTTTTCTTTACGGAAAATATACCAAAACCTGAATAATAGAGATTTTTTACCGTGGGATGGCAAAACCACAGTTATTGTTTACTGGGGTATACCAGACTTTTTTAAATAGATATAATTGCGGCTGAACAGGGAGCGACACACTCAAACTGTGTTTTTTTAGATACCAAGGGCCCAAAACTGGATAGTACAGAGATTTGACCCGTGGAATTGCAAAACCACAGTGGGATTTGTCGGGCCTACACCAGACTATTTTCAACAGATATATTTTTGTGTCACAACAGTCAGGAGACACTATTGTTTTTCTTTACGAAAAATATACCAAAACCTGAATAATAGAGATTTTTTACCGTGGGATGGCAAAACCACAGTTATTGTTTACTGGGGTATACCAGACTTTTTTAAATAGATATAATTGCGGCTGAACAGTGAGCGACACACTCAAACTGGGTTTTTTTTAGATACCAAAGGCCCAAAACTGGATAGTACAGAGATTTGACCCGTTGAACTGCAAAACCACACTGGGATTTGTCGGGCCTACACCAGACTATTTTCAACAGATATATTTTTGTGTCACAACAGTCAGGAGACACTACTGTTTTTCTTTACGGAAAATATACCAAAACATGAATAATAGAGATTTTTTACCGTGGAATGGCAAAACCACAGTTATTGTTTACTGGGGTATACCAGACTTTTTAAGTAGATATAATTGCGGCTGAACAGTGAGCGACACACTCAAACTGAGTTTTTTTAGTTACCAAAGGCCCAAAACTGGATAGTACAGAGATTTGACCCGTGGAACTACAAAACCACACTGGGATTTGTCGGGCCTACACCAGACTATTTTCAACAGATATATTTTTGTGTCACAACAGTCAGGAGACACTACTGTTTTTCTTTACGGAAAATATACCAAAACCTGAATAATAGAGATTTTTTACCGTGGGATGGCAAAACCACAGTTATTGTTTACTGGGTATACCAGACTTTTTTAAATAGATATAATTGCGGCAGAACAGTGAGCGACACACTCGAACTGTGTTTTTTTAGATACCAAAGGCCCAAAACTGGATAGTACAGAGATTTGACCCGTTGAACTGCAAAACCACACTGGGATTTGTCGGGCATTCACCAGACTATTTTCAACAGATATATTTTTGTGTCACAACATTCAGGAGACACTACTGTTTTTCTTTACGGAAAATATACCAAAACCTGAATAGTAGAGATTTTTTACCGTGGGATGGCAAAACCACAGTTATTGTTTACTGGGGTATACCAGACTTTTTTAAATAGATATAATTGCGGCTGAACATTGAGCGACACACTCAAACTGTGTTTTTTTAGATACCAAATGCCCAAAACTGGATAGTACAGAGATTTGACCCGTTGAACTGCAAAACCACACTGGGATTTGTCGGGCATACACCAGACTATTTTCAACAGATATATTTTTGTGTCACAAAAGTCAGTAGACACTACTGTTTTTCTTTACGGAAAATATATCAAAACCTGAATAGTAGAGATTTTTTACCGTAGGATGGCAAAACCACAGTTATTGTTTACTGGGGTATGCCAGACTTTTTTAAATAGATATAATTGCGGCTGAATAGTGAGCGACACACTCAAAATGTGTTTTTTTAGATACCAAAGGCCAAAAACTGGATAGTACAGAGATTTGACCCATTGAACTGCAAAACCACAGTGGGATTTGTCGGGCCTACACCAGACTATTTTCAACAGATATATTTTTGTGTCACAACAGTCAGGAGACACTACTGTTTTTCATTCCGGAAAATATACCAAGACCTGAATAATAGAGATTTTTTACCGAGGGATGGCAAAACCACAGTCATTGTTTACTGGGGTATACCAGACTTTTTTAAATAGATATAATTGCGGCTGAAAAGTGAGCGAGACACTCAATCTGTGTTTTTTTAGATACCAAAGGCCCAAAACTGGATAGTACAGAGATTTGACCCATTGAATTGCAAAACCACACTGGGATTTGTCGGGCCTACACCAGACTATTTTCAACAGATATATTTTTGTGTCACAACAGTCAGGAGACACTACTGTTTTCCTTTACGGAAAATATACCAAAACCTGAATAATAGATATTTTTTACCGTGGGATGGCAAAACCACAGTTATTGTTTACTGGGGTATACCAGACTTTTTTAAATAGATATAATTGCGGCTGTACAGTGAGCGACACACTCCAACTGTGTTTTTTTAGATACCAAGGGCCCAAAACTGGATAGTACAGAGATATGACCCGTGGAATTGCAAAACCACACTGGGATTTGTCGGGCCTACACCAGACTATTTTCAACAGATATATTTTTGTGTCACAACAGTCAGGAGAAACTATTGTTTTTCTTTACGGAAAATATACCAAAACCTTAATAACAGAGATTTTTTACCGTGGGATGGCAAAACCACAGTTATTGTTTACTGGGGTATACTAAACTTTTTAAATAGATATAATTGCGGCTGACCAGTGAGCGACACACTCAAACTGAGTTTTTTTAGATACCAAATGCCCAAAACTGGATAGTACAGAGATTTGACCCGTTGAAATACAAAACCACACTGGGATTTGTCGGGCCTACACCAGACTATTTTCAACAGATATATTTTTGTGTCACAACAGTCAGGAGACACTACAGTTTTTCTTTACGGAAAATATACCAAAACATGAATAATAGAGATTTTTTTACCGTGGAATGGCAAAACCACAGTTATTGTTTACTGGGGTATACCAGACTTTTTTAAATAGATAAAATTGCGGCTGAACAGTGAGCGACACACTCAAACTGTGATTTTTTAGATACCAAAGGCCTAAAACTGGATAATACAGAGATTTGACCCATTGAACTGCAAAACCACACTGGGATTTGTCGGGCCTACACCAGACTATTTTCAACAGATATATTTTTGTGTCACAACAGTCAGGAGACACTACTGTTTTCCTTTACGGAAAATATACCAAAACCTGAATAATAGAGATATTTTACCATGGTATGGCAAAACCACAGTTATGGTTTACTGGGGTATACCAGACTTTTTAAAATAGATTTAATTGCGGCTGAACAGTGAGCGACACACTCAAACTGTGTTTTTTTAGATACCAAAGGCCCAAAACTGGATAATACAGAGATTTGACCCATTGAACTGCAAAACCACACTGGGATTTGTCGGGCCTACACCAGACTATTTTCAACAGATATATTTTTGTGTCACAACAGTCAGGAGACACTACTGTTTTTCCTTACGGAAAATATACCAAAACCTGAATAATAGAGATTTTTTACCATGGGATGGCAAAACCACAGTTATTGTTTACTGGGGTATACCATACTTTTTTAAATAGATATAATTGCGGCTGAAAAGTGAGCGACACACTCAATCTGTGTTTTTTTAGATATCAAAGGCCCAAAACTGGATAGTACAGAGATTTGACCCGTGGAACTGCAAAACCACACTGGGATTTGTCGGGCCTACATCAGACTATTTTCAACAGATATATTTTTGTGTCACAACAGTCAGGAGACACTACTGTTTTTCTTTACGGAAAATATACCAAAACCTGAATAATAGAGATTTTTTACCTTGGGATGGCAAAACCACAGTTATTGTTTACTGGGGTATACCAGTTTTTAAATAGATATAATTGCAGCTGACCAGTGAGCGACACACTCAAACTGTGTTTTTTTAGATACCAAAGGCCCAAAACTGGATAGTACAGAGATTTGACCCGTTGAACTACAAAACCACACTGGGATTTGTCGGGCCTACACCAGACTATTTTCAACAGATATATTTTTTTGTCACAACAGTCAGGAGACACTACTGTTTTTCTTTACGGAAAATATACCAAAACATGAATAATAGAGATTTTTTTACCGTGGAATGGCAAAACCACAGTTATTGTTTACTGGGGTATACCAGACTTTTTTAAATAGATATAATTGCGGCTGAACAGTGAGCAACACACTCAAACTGTGTTTTTTTAGATACCAAAGGCCCAAAACTGGATAATACAGAGATTTGACCCATTGAAATGCAAAACCACACTGGGATTTGTCGGGCCTACACCAGACTATTTTCAACAGATATATTTTTGTGTCACAACAGTCAGGAGACACTACTGTTTTTCTTTACGGAAAATATACCAAAACCTGAATAATAGAGATTTTTTACCGTGGGATGGCAAAACCACAGTTATGGTTTACTGGGGTATACCAGACTTTTTAAAATAGATTTAATTGCGGCTGAACAGTGAGCGACACACTCAAACTGTGTTTTTTTAGATACCAAAGGCCCAAAACTGGATAATACAGACATTTGACCCATTGAACTGCAAAACCACACTGGGATTTGTCGGGCCTACACCAGACTATTTTCAACAGATATATTTTTGTGTCACAACAGTCAGGAGACACTACTGTTTTTCCTTACGGAAAATATACCAAAACCTGAATAATAGAGATTTTTTACCATGGGATGGCAAAACCACAGTTATTGTTTACTGGGGTATACCATACTTTTTTAAATAGATATAATTGCGGCTGAAAAGTGAGCGACACACTCAATCTGTGTTTTTTTAGATATCAAAGGCCCAAAACTGGATAGTACAGAGATTTGACCCGTGGAACTGCAAAACCACACTGGGATTTGTCGGGCCTACATCAGACTATTTTCAACAGATATATTTTTGTGTCACAACAGTCAGGAGACACTACTGTTTTTCTTTACGGAAAATATACCAAAAACTGAATAATAGAGATTTTTTACCTTGGGATGGCAAAACCACAGTTATTGTTTACTGGGGTATACCAGTTTTTAAATAGATATAATTGCGGCTGACCAGTGAGCGACACACTCAAACTGAGTTTTTTTAGATACCAAAGGCCCAAAACTGGATAGTACAGAGATTTGACCCGTTGAACTACAAAACCACACTGGGATTTGTCGGGCCTACACCAGACTATTTTCAACAGATATATTTTTTTGTCACAACAGTCAGGAGACACTACTGTTTTTCTTTACGGAAAATATACCAAAACATGAATAATAGAGATTTTTTTACCGTGGAATGGCAAAACCACAGTTATTGTTTAATGGGGTATACCAGACTTTTTTAAATAGATAAAATTGTGGCTGAACAGTGAGCGACACACTCAAACTGTGATTTTTTAGATACCAAAGGCCCAAAACTGGATAATACAGAGATTTGACCCATTGAACTGCAAAACCACACTGGGATTTGTCGGGCCTACACCAGACTATTTTCAACAGATATATTTTTGTGTCACAACAGTCAGGAGACACTACTATTTTCCTTTACGGAAA
Organism: Phyllobates terribilis; assembly: GCF_046119375.1. NCBI lineage: Eukaryota > Metazoa > Chordata > Amphibia > Anura > Dendrobatidae > Phyllobates > Phyllobates terribilis. Next base: position 477,886,811 of record NW_027362765.1, on the reverse strand, counting down.
ATATACCAAAACCTGAATAATAGAGATATTTTACCATGGTATGGCAAAACCACAGTTATTGTTTACTGGGGTATACCAGACTTTTTTAAATAGATATAATTGCGGCTGAACAGTGAGCAACACACTCAAACTGTGTTTTTTTAGATACCAAAGGCCCAAAACTGGATAATACAGAGATTTGACCCATTGAACTGCAAAACCACACTGGGATTTGTCGGGCCTACACCAGACTATTTTCAACAGATATATTTTTGTGTCACAACAGTCAGGAGACACTACTGTTTTTCTTTACGGAAAATATACCAAAACCTGAATAATAGAGATTTTTTACCGTGGGATGGCAAAACCACAGTTATTGTTTACTGGGGTATACCAGACTTTTTTAAATAGATATAATTGCGGCTGAACAGGGAGCGAGACACTCAAACTGTGTTTTTTTAGATACCAAGGGCCCAAAACTGGATAGTACAGAGATTTGACCCGTGGAATTGCAAAACCACAGTGGGATTTGTCGGGCCTACACCAGACTATTTTCAACAGATATATTTTTGTGTCACAACAGTCAGGAGACACTATTGTTTTTCTTTACGAAAAATATACCAAAACCTGAATAATAGAGATTTTTTACCGTGGGATGGCAAAACCACAGTTATTGTTTACTGGGGTATACCAGACTTTTTTAAATAGATATAATTGCGGCTGAACAGTGAGCGACACACTCAAACTGGGTTTTTTTTAAATACCAAAGGCCCAAAACTGGATAGTACAGAGATTTGACCCGTTGAACTGCAAAACCACACTGGGATTTGTCGGGCCTACACCAGACTATTTTCAACAGATATATTTTTGTGTCACAACAGTCAGGAGACACTACTGTTTTTCTTTACGGAAAATATACCAAAACATGAATAATAGAGATTTTTTACCGTGAAATGGCAAAACCACAGTTATTGTTTACTGGGGTATACCAGACTTTTTAAATAGATATAATTGCGGCTGAACATTGAGCGACACACTCAAACTGTGTTTTTTTAGATACCAAATGCCCAAAACTGGATAGTACAGAGATTTGACCCGTTGAACTGCAAAACCACACTGGGATTTGTCGGGCATACACCAGACTATTTTCAACAGATATATTTTTGTGTCACAAAAGTCAGTAGACACTACTGTTTTTCTTTACGGAAAATATATCAAAACCTGAATAGTAGAGATTTTTTACCGTAGGATGGCAAAACCACAGTTATTGTTTACTGGGGTATGCCAGACTTTTTTAAATAGATATAATTGCGGCTGAATAGTGAGCGACACACTCAAAATGTGTTTTTTTAGATACCAAAGGCCAAAAACTGGATAGTACAGAGATTTGACCCATTGAACTGCAAAACCACAGTGGGATTTGTCGGGCCTACACCAGACTATTTTCAACAGATATATTTTTGTGTCACAACAGTCAGGAGACACTACTGTTTTTCATTCCGGAAAATATACCAAGACCTGAATAATAGAGATTTTTTACCGAGGGATGGCAAAACCACAGTCATTGTTTACTGGGGTATACCAGACTTTTTTAAATAGATATAATTGCGGCTGAAAAGTGAGCGAGACACTCAATCTGTGTTTTTTTAGATACCAAAGGCCCAAAACTGGATAGTACAGAGATTTGACCCGTTGAATTGCAAAACCACACTGGGATTTGTCGGGCCTACACCAGACTATTTTCAACAGATATATTTTTGTGTCACAACAGTCAGGAGAAACTATTGTTTTTCTTTACGGAAAATATACCAAAACCTTAATAACAGAGATTTTTTACCGTGGGATGGCAAAACCACAGTTATTGTTTACTGGGGTATACTAAACTTTTTAAATAGATATAATTGCGGCTGACCAGTGAGCGACACACTCAAACTGAGTTTTTTTAGATACCAAATGCCCAAAACTGGATAGTACAGAGATTTGACCCGTTGAAATACAAAACCACACTGGGATTTGTCGGGCCTACACCAGACTATTTTCAACAGATATATTTTTGTGTCACAACAGTCAGGAGACACTACTGTTTTTCTTTACGGAAAATATACCAAAACATGAATAATAGAGATTTTTTTACCGTGGAATGGCAAAACCACATTTATTGTTTACTGGGATATACCAGACTTTTTTAAATAGATAAAATTGCGGCTGAACAGTGAGCGACACACTCAAACTGTGATTTTTTAGATACCAAAGGCCTAAAACTGGATAATACAGAGATTTGACCCATTGAACTGCAAAACCACACTGGGATTTGTCGGGCCTACACCAGACTATTTTCAACAGATATATTTTTGTGTCACAACAGTCAGGAGACACTACTGTTTTCCTTTACGGAAAATATACCAAAACCTGAATAATAGAGATATTTTACCATGGTATGGCAAAACCACAGTTATTGTTTACTGGGGTATACCAGACTTTTTTAAATAGATATAATTGCGGCTGAACAGTGAGCAACACACTCAAACTGTGTTTTTTTAGATACCAAAGGCCCAAAACTGGATAATACAGAGATTTGACCCATTGAACTGCAAAACCACACTGGGATTTGTCGGGCCTACACCAGACTATTTTCAACAGATATATTTTTGTGTCACAACAGTCAGGAGACACTACTGTTTTTCTTTACGGAAAATATACCAAAACCTGAATAATAGAGATTTTTTACCGTGGGATGGCAAAACCACAGTTATGGTTTACTGGGGTATACCAGACTTTTTAAAATAGATTTAATTGCGGCTGAACAGTGAGCGACACACTCAAACTGTGTTTTTTTAGATACCAAAGGCCCAAAACTGGATAATACAGAGATTTGACCCATTGAACTGCAAAACCACACTGGGATTTGTCGGGCCTACACCAGACTATTTTCAACAGATATGTTTTTGTGTCACAACAGTCAGGAGACACTACTGTTTTTCCTTACGGAAAATATACCAAAACCTGAATAATAGAGATTTTTTACCATGGGATGGCAAAACCACAGTTATTGTTTACTGGGGTATACCATACTTTTTTAAATAGATATAATTGCGGCTGAAAAGTGAGCGACACACTCAATCTGTGTTTTTTTAGATATCAAAGGCCCAAAACTGGATAGTACAGAGATTTGACCCGTGGAACTGCAAAACCACACTGGGATTTGTCGGGCCTACATCAGACTATTTTCAACAGATATATTTTTGTGTCACAACAGTCAGGAGACACTACTGTTTTTCTTTACGGAAAATATACCAAAACCTGAATAATAGAGATTTTTTACCTTGGGATGGCAAAACCACAGTTATTGTTTACTGGGGTATACCAGTTTTTAAATAGATATAATTGCGGCTGACCAGTGAGCGACACACTCAAACTGAGTTTTTTTAGATACCAAAGGCCCAAAACTGGATAGTACAGAGATTTGACCCGTTGAACTACAAAACCACACTGGGATTTGTCGGGCCTACACCAGACTATTTTCAACAGATATATTTTTTTGTCACAACAGTCAGGAGACACTACTGTTTTTCTTTACGGAAAATATACCAAAACATGAATAATAGAGATTTTTTTACCGTGGAATGGCAAAACCACAGTTATTGTTTACTGGGGTATACCAGACTTTTTTAAATAGATAAAATTGTGGCTGAACAGTGAGCGACACACTCAAACTGTGATTTTTTAGATACCAAAGGCCCAAAACTGGATAATACAGAGATTTGACCCATTGAACTGCAAAACCACACTGGGATTTGTCGGGCCTACACCAGACTATTTTCAACAGATATATTTTTGTGTCACAACAGTCAGGAGACACTACTATTTTCCTTTACGGAAAATATACCAAAACCTGAATAATAGAGATATTTTACCATGGTATGGCAAAACCACAGTTATTGTTTACTGGGGTATACCAGACTTTTTTAAATAGATATAATTGCGGCTGAACAGTGAGCAACACACTCAAACTGTGTTTTTTTAGATACCAAAGGCCCAAAACTGGATAATACAGAGATTTGACCCATTGAACTGCAAAACCACACTGGGATTTGTCGGGCCTACACCAGACTATTTTCAACAGATATATTTTTGTGTCACAACAGTCAGGAGACACTACTGTTTTTCTTTACGGAAAATATACCAAAACCTGAATAATAGAGATTTTTTACCGTGGGATGGCAAAACCACAGTTATTGTTTACTGGGGTATACCAGACTTTTTTAAATAGATATAATTGTGGCTGAACAGGGAGCGACACACTCAAACTGTGTTTTTTTAGATACCAAGGGCCCAAAACTGGATAGTACAGAGATTTGACCCGTGGAATTGCAAAACCACAGTGGGATTTGTCGGGCCTACACCAGACTATTTTCAACAGATATATTTTTGTGTCACAACAGTCAGGAGACACTATTGTTTTTCTTTACGAAAAATATACCAAAACCTGAATAATAGAGATTTTTTACCATGGGATGGCAAAACCACAGTTATTGTTTACTGGGGTATACCAGACTTTTTTAAATAGATATAATTGCGGCTGAACAGTGAGCGACACACTCAAACTGGGTTTTTTTTAGATACCAAAGGCCCAAAACTGGATAGTACAGAGATTTGACCCGTTGAACTGCAAAACCACACTGGGATTTGTCGGGCCTACACCAGACTATTTTCAACAGATATATTTTTGTGTCACAACAGTCAGGAGACACTACTGTTTTTCTTTACGGAAAATATACCAAAACATGAATAATAGAGATTTTTTACCGTGGAATGGCAAAACCACAGTTATTGTTTACTGGGGTATACCAGACTTTTTAAATAGATATAATTGCGGCTGAACATTGAGCGACACACTCAAACTGTGTTTTTTTAGATACCAAATGCCCAAAACTGGATAGTACAGAGATTTGACCCGTTGAACTGCAAAACCACACTGGGATTTGTCGGGCATACACCAGACTATTTTCAACAGATATATTTTTGTGTCACAAAAGTCAGTAGACACTACTGTTTTTCTTTACGGAAAATATATCAAAACCTGAATAGTAGAGATTTTTTACCGTAGGATGGCAAAACCACAGTTATTGTTTACTGGGGTATGCCAGACTTTTTTAAATAGATATAATTGCGGCTGAATAGTGAGCTACACACTCAAAATGTGTTTTTTTAGATACCAAAGGCCAAAAACTGGATAGTACAGAGATTTGACCCATTGAACTGCAAAACCACAGTGGGATTTGTCGGGCCTACACCAGACTATTTTCAACAGATATATTTTTGTGTCACAACAGTCAGGAGACACTACTGTTTTTCATTCCGGAAAATATACCAAGACCTGAATAATAGAGATTTTTTACCGAGGGATGGCAAAACCACAGTCATTGTTTACTGGGGTATACCAGACTTTTTTAAATAGATATAATTGCGGCTGAAAAGTGAGCGAGACACTCAATCTGTGTTTTTTTAGATACCAAAGGCCCAAAACTGGATAGTACAGAGATTTGACCCGTTGAATTGCAAAACCACACTGGGATTTGTCGGGCCTACACCAGTCTATTTTCAACAGATATATTTTTGTGTCACAACAGTCAGGAGAAACTATTGTTTTTCTTTACGGAAAATATACCAAAACCTTAATAACAGAGATTTTTTACCGTGGGATGGCAAAACCACAGTTATTGTTTACTGGGGTATACTAAACTTTTTAAATAGATATAATTGCGGCTGACCAGTGAGCGACACACTCAAACTGAGTTTTTTTAGATACCAAATGCCCAAAACTGGATAGTACAGAGATTTGACCCGTTGAAATACAAAACCACACTGGGATTTGTCGGGCCTACACCAGACTATTTTCAACAGATATATTTTTGTGTCACAACAGTCAGGAGACACTACTGTTTTTCTTTACGGAAAATATACCAAAACATGAATAATAGAGATTTTTTTACCGTGGAATGGCAAAACCACAGTTATTGTTTACTGGGGTATACCAGACTTTTTTAAATAGATAAAATTGCGGCTGAACAGTGAGCGACACACTCAAACTGTGATTTTTTAGATACCAAAGGCCTAAAACTGGATAATACAGAGATTTGACCCATTGAACTGCAAAACCACACTGGGATTTGTCGGGCCTACACCAGACTATTTTCAACAGATATATTTTTGTGTCACAACAGTCAGGAGACACTACTGTTTTCCTTTACGGAAAATATACCAAAACCTGAATAATAGAGATATTTTACCATGGTATGGCAAAACCACAGTTATTGTTTACTGGGGTATACCAGACTTTTTTAAATAGATATAATTGCGGCTGAACAGTGAGCAACACACTCAAACTGTGTTTTTTTAGATACCAAAGGCCCAAAACTGGATAATACAGAGATTTGACCCATTGAACTGCAAAACCACACTGGGATTTGTCGGGCCTACACCAGACTATTTTCAACAGATATATTTTTGTGTCACAACAGTCAGGAGACACTACTGTTTTTCTTTACGGAAAATATACCAAAACCTGAATAATAGAGATTTTTTACCGTGGGATGGCAAAACCACAGTTATGGTTTACTGGGGTATACCAGACTTTTTAAAATAGATTTAATTGCGGCTGAACAGTGAGCGACACACTCAAACTGTGTTTTTTTAGATACCAAAGGCCCAAAACTGGATAATACAGAGATTTGACCCATTGAACTGCAAAACCACACTGGGATTTGTCGGGCCTACACCAGACTATTTTCAACAGATATATTTTTGTGTCACAACAGTCAGGAGACACTACTGTTTTTCCTTACGGAAAATATACCAAAACCTGAATAATAGAGATTTTTTACCATGGGATGGCAAAACCACAGTTATTGTTTACTGGGGTATACCATACTTTTTTAAATAGATATAATTGCGGCTGAAAAGTGAGCGACACACTCAATCTGTGTTTTTTTAGATATCAAAGGCCCAAAACTGGATAGTACAGAGATTTGACCCGTGGAACTGCAAAACCACACTGGGATTTGTCGGGCCTACATCAGACTATTTTCAACAGATATATTTTTGTGTCACAACAGTCAGGAGACACTACTGTTTTTCTTTACGGAAAATATACCAAAACCTGAATAATAGAGATTTTTTACCTTGGGATGGCAAAACCACAGTTATTGTTTACTGGGGTATACCAGTTTTTAAATAGATATAATTGCGGCTGACCAGTGAGCGACACACTCAAACTGAGTTTTTTTAGATACCAAAGGCCCAAAACTGGATAGTACAGAGATTTGACACGTTGAACTACAAAACCACACTGGGATTTGTCGGGCCTACACCAGACTATTTTCAACAGATATATTTTTTTGTCACAACAGTCAGGAGACACTACTGTTTTTCTTTACGGAAAATATACCAAAACATGAATAATAGAGATTTTTTTACCGTGGAATGGCAAAACCACAGTTATTGTTTACTGGGGTATACCAGACTTTTTTAAATAGATAAAATTGTGGCTGAACAGTGAGCGACACACTCAAACTGTGATTTTTTAGATACCAAAGGCCCAAAACTGGATAATACAGAGATTTGAACCATTGAACTGCAAAACCACACTGGGATTTGTCGGGACTACACAAGACTATTTTCAACAGATATATTTTTGTGTCACAACAGTCAGGAGACACTACTATTTTCCTTTACGGAAAATATACCAAAACCTGAATAATAGAGATATTTTACCATGGTATGGCAAAACCACAGTTATTGTTTACTGGGGTATACCAGACTTTTTTAAATAGATATAATTGCGGCTGAACAGTGAGCAACACACTCAAACTGTGTTTTTTTAGATACCAAAGGCCCAAAACTGGATAATACAGAGATTTGACCCATTGAACTGCAAAACTACACTGGGATTTGTCGGGCCTACACCAGACTATTTTCAACAGATATATTTTTGTGTCACAACAGTCAGGAGACACTACTGTTTTTCTTTACGGAAAATATACCAAAACCTGAATAATAGAGATTTTTTACCGTGGGATGGCAAAACCACAGTCATGGTTTACTGGGGTATACCAGACTTTTTAAAATAGATTTAATTGCGGCTGAACAGTGAGCGACACACTCAAACTGTGTTTTTTTAGATACCAAAGGCCCAAAACTGGATAATACAGAGATTTGACCCATTGAACTGCAAAACCACACTGGGATTTGTCGGGCCTACACCAGACTATTTTCAACAGATATATTTTTGTGTCACAACAGTCAGGAGACACTACTGTTTTTCCTTACGGAAAATATACCAAAACCTGAATAATAGAGATTTTTTACCATGGGATGGCAAAACCACAGTTATTGTTTACTGGGGTATACCATACTTTTTTAAATAGATATAATTGCGGCTGAAAAGTGAGCGACACACTCAATCTGTGTTTTTTTAGATATCAAAGGCCCAAAACTGGATAGTACAGAGATTTGACCCGTGGAACTGCAAAACCACACTGGGATTTGTCGGGCCTACATCAGACTATTTTCAACAGATATATTTTTGTGTCACAACAGTCAGGAGACACTACTGTTTTTCTTTACGGAAAATATACCAAAACCTGAATAATAGAGATTTTTTACCTTGGGATGGCAAAACCACAGTTATTGTTTACTGGGGTATACCAGTTTTTAAATAGATATAATTGCGGCTGACCAGTGAGCGACACACTCAAACTGAGTTTTTTTAGATACCAAAGGCCCAAAACTGGATAGTACAGAGATTTGACCCGTTGAACTACAAAACCACACTGGGATTTGTCGGGCCTACACCAGACTATTTTCAACAGATATATTTTTTTGTCACAACAGTCAGGAGACACTACTGTTTTTCTTTACGGAAAATATACCAAAACATGAATAATAGAGATTTTTTTACCGTGGAATGGCAAAACCACAGTTATTGTTTACTGGGGTATACCAGACTTTTTTAAATAGATAAAATTGTGGCTGAACAGTGAGCGACACACTCAAACTGTGATTTTTTAGATACCAAAGGCCCAAAACTGGATAATACAGAGATTTGAACCATTGAACTGCAAAACCACACTGGGATTTGTCGGGCCTACACAAGACTATTTTCAACAGATATATTTTTGTGTCACAACAGTCAGGAGACACTACTATTTTCCTTTACGGAAAATATACCAAAACCTGAATAATAGAGATATTTTACCATGGTATGGCAAAACCACAGTTATTGTTTACTGGGGTATACCAGATTTTTTTAAATAGATATAATTGCGGCTGAACAGTGAGCAACACACTCAAACTGTGTTTTTTTAGATACCAAAGGCCCAAAACTGGATAATACAGAGATTTGACCCATTGAACTGCAAAACCACACTGGGATTTGTCGGGCCTACACCAGACTATTTTCAACAGATATATTTTTGTGTCACAACAGTCAGGAGACACTAATGTTTTTCTTTACGGAAAATATACCAAAACCTGAATAATAGAGATTTTTTACCGTGGGATGGCAAAACCACAGTTATGGTTTACTGGGGTATACCAGACTTTTTAAAATAGATTTAATTGCGGCTGAACAGTGAGCGACACACTCAAACTGTGTTTTTTTAGATACCAAAGGCCCAAAACTGGATAATACAGAGATTTGACCCATTGAACTGCAAAACCACACTGGGATTTGTCGGGCCTACACCAGACTATTTTCAACAGATATATTTTTGTGTCACAACAGTCAGGAGACACTACTGTTTTTCCTTACGGAAAATATACCAAAACCTGAATAATAGAGATTTTTTACCATGGGATGGCAAAACCACAGTTATTGTTTACTGGGGTATACCATACTTTTTTAAATAGATATAATTGCGGCTGAAAAGTGAGCGACACACTCAATCTGTGTTTTTTTAGATATCAAAGGCCCAAAACTGGATAGTACAGAGATTTGACCCGTGGAACTGCAAAACCACACTGGGATTTGTCGGGCCTACATCAGACTATTTTCAACAGATATATTTTTGTGTCACAACAGTCAGGAGACACTACTGTTTTTCTTTACGGAAAATATACCAAAACCTGAATAATAGAGATTTTTTACCTTGGGATGGCAAAACCACAGTTATTGTTTACTGGGGTATACCAGTTTTTAAATAGATATAATTGCGGCTGACCAGTGAGCGACACACTCAAACTGAGTTTTTTTAGATACCAAAGGCCCAAAACTGGATAGTACAGAGATTTGACCCGTTGAACTACAAAACCACACTGGGATTTGTCGGGCCTACACCAGACTATTTTCAACAGATATATTTTTTTGTCACAACAGTCAGGAGACACTACTGTTTTTCTTTACGGAAAATATACCAAAACATGAATAATAGAGATTTTTTTACCGTGGAATGGCAAAACCACAGTTATTGTTTACTGGGGTATACCAGACTTTTTTAAATAGATAAAATTGTGGCTGAACAGTGAGCGACACACTCAAACTGTGATTTTTTAGATACCAAAGGCCCAAAACTGGATAATACAGAGATTTGACCCATTGAACTGCAAAACCACACTGGGATTTGTCGGGCCTACACCAGACTATTTTCAACAGATATATTTTTGTGTCACAACAGTCAGGAGACACTACTATTTTCCTTTACGGAAAATATACCAAAACCTGAATAATAGAGATATTTTACCATGGTATGGCAAAACCACAGTTATTGTTTACTGGGGTATACCAGACTTTTTTAAATAGATATAATTGCGGCTGAACAGTGAGCAACACACTCAAACTGTGTTTTTTTAGATACCAAAGGCCCAAAACTGGATAATACAGAGATTTGACCCATTGAACTGCAAAACCACACTGGGATTTGTCGGGCCTACACCAGACTATTTTCAACAGATATATTTTTGTGTCACAACAGTCAGGAGACACTACTGTTTTTCTTTACGGAAAATATACCAAAACCTGAATAATAGAGATTTTTTACCGTGGGATGGCAAAACCACAGTTATTGTTTACTGGGGTATACCAGACTTTTTAAAATAGATTTAATTGCGGCTGAACAGTGAGCGACACACTCAAACTGTGTTTTTTTAGATACCAAAGCCCAAAACTGGATAGTACAGAGATTTGACACGTGGAACTGCAAAACCACACTGGGATTTGTCTGGCCTACATCAGACTATTTTCAACAGATATATTTTTGTGTCACAACAGTCAGGAGACACTACTGTTTTTCTTTATGGAAAATATACCAAAACCTGAATAATAGAGATTTTTTACCGTGGGATGGCAAAACCACAGTTATTGTTTACTGGGGTATACCAGACTTTTTTAAATAGATAAAATTGCGGCTGAACAGTGAGCGACACACTCAAACTGTGTTTTTTTAGATACCAAAGGCCCAAAACTGGATAGTACAGAGATTTGACCCGTTGAATTGCAAAACCACACTGGGATTTTTCGGGCCTATACCAGACTATTTTCAACAGATATATTTTTGTGTCACAGCAGTCAGGAGACACTACTGTTTTTCTTTACGGAAAATATACCAAAACCTGAATAATAGAGATTTTTTACCGTGGGATGGAAAAACCACAGTTATTTTTTGCTGGGGTATACCAGACTTTATTAAAAAGATATAATTGTGGCTGAACAGTGAGCGACACACTCAAACTGTGTTTTTTTAGATACCAAAGGCCCAAAACTGGATAATACAGAGATTTGACCCATTGAACTGCAAAACCACACTGGGATTTGTCGGGCCTACACCAGACTATTTTCAACAGATATATTTTTGTGTCACAACAGTCAGGAGACACTACTGTTTTTCCTTACGGAAAATATACCAAAACCTGAATAATAGAGATTTTTTACCATGGGATGGCAAAACCACAGTTATTGTTTACTGGGATATACCATACTTTTTAAAATAGATATAATTGCGGCTGAAAAGTGAGCGACACACTCAATCTGTGTTTTTTTAGATACCAAAGGCCCAAAACTGGATAGTACAGAGATTTGACCCATGGAACTGCAAAACCACACTGGGATTTGTCGGGCCTACATCAGACTATTTTCAACAGATATATTTTTGTGTCACAACAGTCAGGAGACACTACTGTTTTTCTTTACGGAAAATATACCAAAACCTGAATAATAGAGATTTTTTACCGTGGGATGGCAAAACCACAGTTATTGTTTACTGGGGTATACCAGTTTTTAAATAGATATAATTGCGGCTGACCAGTGAGCGACACACTTAAACTGAGTTTTTTTAGATACCAAAGGCCCAAAACTGGATAGTACAGAGATTTGACCCGTTGAACTACAAAACCACACTGGGATTTGTTGGGCCTACACCAGACTATTTTCAACAGATATATTTTTTTGTCACAACAGTCAGGAGACACTACTGTTTTTCTTTACGGAAAATATACCAAAACATGAATAATAGAGATTTTTTTACCGTGGAATGGCAAAACCACAGTTATTGTTTACTGGGGTATACCAGACTTTTTTAAATAGATAAAATTGTGGCTGAACAGTGAGCGACACACTCAAACTGTGATTTTTTAGATACCAAAGGCCCAAAACTGGATAATACAGAGATTTGACCCGTTGAACTGCAAAACCACACTGGGATTTTTCGGGCCTATACCAGACTATTTTCAACAGATATATTTTTGTGTCACAGCAGTCAGGAGACACTACTGTTTTTCTTTACGGAAAATATACCAAAACCTGAATAATAGAGATTTTTTACCGTGGGATGGAAAAACCACAGTTATTGTTTTGCTGGGGTATACCAGACTTTATTAAAAAGATATAATTGTGGCTGAACAGTGAGCGACACACTCAAACTGTGTTTTTTTAGATACCAAAGGCCCAAAACTGGATAGTACAGAGATTTGACCCGTTGAACTGCAAAACCACACTGGGATTTGTCGGGCCTACACCAGACTATTTTCAACAGATATATTTTTGTGTCACAACAGTCAGGAGACACTACTGTTTTTCTTTACGGAAAATATACCAAAACCAGAATAACAGAGATTTTTTACCGTGGGATGGCAAAACCACAGTTATTGTTTACTGGGGTATACCAGACTTTTTTAAATAGATATAACTGCAGCTGAAAAGTGAGCGACACACTCAAACTGTGTTTTTTTAGATACCAAAGGCCCAAAACTGGATAGTACAGAGATTTGACCCGTTGAACTGCAAAACCACACTGGAATTTGTCGGGCCTACACCTGAATATTTTCAACAGATATATTTTTGTGTCACAACAGTCAGGAGACACTACTGTTTTTCTTTACGGAAAATATACCAAAACCTGAATAATAGAGATTTTTTACCATGGGATGGCAAAACCACAGTTATTGTTTACTGGGGTATACCATACTTTTTTAAATAGATATAATTGCGGCTGAAAAGTGAGCGAGACACTCAATCTGTGTTTTTTTAGCTACCAAAAGCCCAAAACTGGATAGTACAGAGATTTGACCCGTTGAACTGCAAAACCACACTGGGATTTTTCAGGCCTATACCAGACTATTTTCAACAGATATATTTTTGTGTCACAACAGTCAGGAGACACTACTGTTTTTCTTTACGGAAAATATACCAAAACCTGAATAATAGAGATTTTTTACCGTGGGATGGCAAAACCACAGTTATTGTTTACTGGGGTATACCAGACTTTTTTAAATAGATATAATTGCGGCAGAACAGTGAGCGACACACTCAAAGAGTGTTTTTTTAGATACCAAAGGCCCAAAACTGGATAGTACAGAGATTTGACCCGTTGAACTGCAAAACCACACTGGGATTTGTCGGGCCTACACCAGACTATTTTCAACAGATATATTTTTGTGTCACAACAGTCAGGAGACACTTCTGTTATCCTTTACGGAAAATATACCAAAACCTGAATAATAGAGATTTTTTACCGTGGGATGGAAAAACCAGTTATTGTTTGCTGGGGTATACCAGACTTTATTAAAAAGATATAATTGTGGCTGAACAGTGAGCGACACACTCAAACTGTGTTTTTTTAGATACCAAAGGCCCAAAACTGGATAGTACAGAGATTTGACCCATTGAACTGCAAAACCACACTGGGATTTGTCGGGCCTACACCAGACTATTTTCAACAGATATATTTTTGTGTCACAACAGTCAGGAGACACTACTGTTTTTCTTTACGGAAAATATACCAAAACCAGAATAACAGAGATTTTTTACCGTGGGATGGCAAAACCACAGTTATTGTTTACTGGGGTATACCAGACTTTTTTAAATAGATATAATTGCGGCTGAACAGTGAGCGACACACTCAAACTGTGTTTTTTAGATACCAAAGGCCTAAAACTGGATAGTACAGAGATTTGACCAGTTGAACTGCAAAACCACACTGGGATTTGTCGGGCCTACACCAGACTATTTTCAACAGATATATTTTTGTGTCACAACAGTCAGGAGACACTACTGTCTTTCTTTACGAAAAATATACCAAAACCTGAATAATAGAGATTTTTTACCGTGGGATGGCAAAACCACAGTTATTGTTTACTGGGGTATACCAGACTTTTTTAAATAGATATAATTGCGGCTGAACAGTGAGCGACACTCTCGGTGTTTTTTTAGATACCAAAGGCCCAAAACTGGATAGTACAGAGATTTGACCCGTTGAACTGCAAAACCACACTGGGATTTGTCGGGCCTACACCAGACTATTTTCAACAGATATATTTTTGTGTCACAACAGTCAGGAGACACTATTGTTTTTCTTTACGGAAAATATACCAAAACCTGAATAACAGAGATTTTTTACCGTGGGATGGCAAAACCACAGTTATTGTTTACTGGGGTATACCAGACTTTTTAAATAGATATAATTGCGGCTGACCAGTGAGCGACACACTCAAACTGTGTTTTTTTAGATACCAAGGGCCCAAAACTGGATAGTACAGAGATTTGACCCGTGGAATTGCAAAACCACACTGGGATTTGTCGGGCCTACACCAGACTATTTGCAACAGATATATTTTTGTGTCACAACAGTCAGGAGACACTATTGTTTTTCTTTACGGAAAATATACCAAAACCTGAATAACAGAGATTTTTTACCGTGGGATGGCAAAACCACAGTTATTGTTTACTGGGGTATACCAGACTTTTTAAACAGATATAATTGCGGCTGACCAGTGAGCGACACACTCAAACTGAGTTTTTTTAGATACCAAAGGCCCAAAACTGGATAGTACAGAGATTTGACCCATTGAACTGCAAAACCACACTGGGATTTGTCGGGCCTACACCAGACTATTTTCAACAGATATATTTTTTTGTCACAACAGTCAGGAGACACTACTGTTTTTCTTTACGGAAAATATACCAAAACATGAATAATAGAGATTTTTTTACCGTGGAATGGCAAAACCACAGTTATTGTTTACTGGGGTATACCAGACTTTTTTAAATAGATAAAATTGCGGCTGAACAGTGAGCGACACACTCAAACTGTGATTTTTTAGATACCAAAGGCCCAAAACTGGATAATACAGAGATTTGACCCATTGAACTGCAAAACCACACTGGGATTTGTCGGGCCTACACCAGACTATTTTCAACAGATATATTTTTGTGTCACAACAGTCAGCAGACACTACTGTTTTCCTTTACGGAAAATATACCAAAACCTGATTAATAGAGATATTTTACCATGGTATGGCAAAACCACAGTTATTTTTTTCTGGGGTATACCAGACTTTTTTAAATAGATATAATTGCGGCTGAACAGTGAGCAACACACTCAAACTGTGTTTTTTTAGATACCAAAGGCCCAAAACTGGATAATACAGAGATTTGACCCATTGAACTGCAAAACCACACTGGGATTTGTCGGGCCTACACCAGACTATTTTCAACAGATATAATTTTTTGTCACAACAGTCAGGAGACACTACTGTTTTACTTTACGGAAAATATACCAAAACATGAATAATAGAGATTTTTTTACCGTGGAATGGCAAAACCACAGTTATTGTTTACTGGGGTATACCAGACTTTTTTAAATAGATAAAATTGCGGCTGAACAGTGAGCGACACACTCAAACTGTGATTTTTTAGATACCAAAGGCCCAAAACTGGATAATACAGAGATTTGACCCATTGAACTGCAAAACCACACTGGGATTTGTCGGGCCTACACCAGACTATTTTCAACAGATATATTTTTGTGTCACAACAGTCAGGAGACACTACTGTTTTTCCTTACGGAAAATATACCAAAACCTGAATAATAGAGATTTTTTACCATGGGATGGCAAAACCACAGTTATTGTTTACTGGGGTATACCATACTTTTTTAAATAGATATAATTGCGGCTGAAAAGTGAGCGACACACTCAATCTGTGTTTTTTTAAATACCAAAGGCCCAAAACTGGATAGTACAGAGATTTGACCCGTGGAACTGCAAAACCACACTGGGATTTGTCGGGCCTACATCAGACTATTTTCAACAGATATATTTTTGTGTCACAACAGTCAGGAGACACTACTGTTTTTCTTTACGGAAAATATACCAAAACCTGAATAATAGAGATTTTTTACCTTGGGATGGCAAAACCACAGTTATTGTTTACTGGGGTATACCAGTTTTTAAATAGATATAATTGCGGCTGACCAGTGAGCGACACACTCAAACTGAGTTTTTTTAGATACCAAAGGCCCAAAACTGGATAGTACAGAGATTTGACCCGTTGAACTACAAAACCACACTGGGATTTGTCGGGCCTACACCAGACTATTTTCAACAGATATATTTTTTTGTCACAACAGTCAGGAGACACTACTGTTTTTCTTTACGGAAAATATACCAAAACATGAATAATAGAGATTTTTTTACCGTGGAATGGCAAAACCACAGTTATTGTTTACTGGGGTATACCAGACTTTTTTAAATAGATAAAATTGTGGCTGAACAGTGAGCGACACACTCAAACTGTGATTTTTTAGATACCAAAGGCCCAAAACTGGATAATACAGAGATTTGACCCATTGAACTGCAAAACCACACTGGGATTTGTCGGGCCTACACCAGACTATTTTCAACAGATATATTTTTGTGTCACAACAGTCAGGAGACACTACTATTTTCCTTTACGGAAAATATACCAAAACCTGAATAATAGAGATATTTTACCATGGTATGGCAAAACCACAGTTATTGTTTACTGGGGTATACCAGACTTTTTTAAATAGATATAATTGCGGCTGAACAGTGAGCAACACACTCAAACTGTGTTTTTTTAGATACCAAAGGCCCAAAACTGGATAATACACAGATTTGACCCATTGAACTGCAAAACCACACTGGGATTTGTCGGGCCTACACCAGACTATTTTCAACAGATATATTTTTGTGTCACAACAGTCAGGAGACACTACTGTTTTTCTTTACGGAAAATATACCAAAACCTGAATAATAGAGATTTTTTACCGTGGGATGGCAAAACCACAGTTATTGTTTACTGGGGTATACCAGACTTTTTAAAATAGATTTAATTGCGACTGAACAGTGAGCGACACACTCAAACTGTGTTTTTTTAGATACCAAAGGCCAAAAACTGGATAGTACAGAGATTTGACCCGTGGAACTGCAAAACCACACTGGGATTTGTCGGGCCTACACCAGACTATTTTCAACAGATATATTTTTGTGTCACAACATTCAGGAGACACTACTGTTTTTCTTTACGGAAAATATACCAAAACCTGAATAATAGAGATTTTTTACCATGGGATGGCAAAACCACAGTTATTGTTTACTGGGGTATTCCATACTTTTTTAAATAGATATAATTGCGGCTGAAAAGTGAGCGAGACACTCAATCTGTGTTTTTTTAGCTACCAAAGGCCCAAAACTGGATAGTACAGAGATTTGACACGTGGAACTGCAAAACCACACTGGGATTTGTCTGGCCTACATCAGACTATTTTCAACAGATATATTTTTGTGTCACAACAGTCAGGAGACACTACTGTTTTTCTTTACGGAAAATATACCAAAACCTGAATAATAGAGATTTTTTACCGTGGGATGGCAAAACCACAGTTATTGTTTACTGGGGTATACCAGACTTTTTTAAATAGATAAAATTGCGGCTGAACAGTGAGCGACACACTCAAACTGTGTTTTTTTAGATACCAAAGGCCCAAAACTGGATAGTACAGAGATTTGACCCATTGAACTGCAAAACCACACTGGGATTTTTCGGGCCTATACCAGACTATTTTCAACAGATATATTTTTGTGTCACAGCAGTCAGGAGACACTACTGTTTTTCTTTACGGAAAATATACCAAAACCTGAATAATAGAGATTTTTTACCGTGGGATGGAAAAACCACAGTTATTGTTTGCTGGGGTATACCAGACTTTATTAAAAAGATATAATTGTGGCTGAACAGTGAGCGACACACTCAAACTGTGTTTTTTTAGATACCAAAGGCCCAAAACTGGATAATACAGAGATTTGACCCATTGAACTGCAAAACCACACTGGGATTTGTCGGGCCTACACCAGACTATTTTCAACAGATATATTTTTGTGTCACAACAGTCAGGAGACACTACTGTTTTTCCTTACGGAAAATATACCAAAACCTGAATAATAGAGATTTTTTACCATGATATGGCAAAACCACAGTTATTGTTTACTGGGGTATACCAGACTTTTTTAAATAGATTTAATTGCAGCTGAACAGTGAGTGACACACTCAAACTGTGTTTTTTTTAGATACCAAAGGCCCAAAACTGGATAGTACAGAGATTTGACCCGTGGAACTGCAAAACCACACTGGGATTTGTCGGGCCTACACCAGACTATTTTCAACAGATATATTTTTGTGTCACAACATTCAGGAGACACTACTGTTTTTCTTTACGGAAAATATACCAAAACCTGAATAATAGAGATTTTTTACCATGGGATGGCAAAACCACAGTTATTGTTTACTGGGGTATTCCATACTTTTTTAAATAGATATAATTGCGGCTGAAAAGTGAGCGAGACACTCAATCTGTGTTTTTTTAGCTACCAAAGGCCCAAAACTGGATAGTACAGAGATTTGACACGTGGAACTGCAAAACCACACTGGGATTTGTCTGGCCTACATCAGACTATTTTCAACAGATATATTTTTGTGTCACAACAGTCAGGAGACACTACTGTTTTTCTTTACGGAAAATATACCAAAACCTGAATAATAGAGATTTTTTACCGTGGGATGGCAAAACCACAGTTATTGTTTACTGGGGTATACCAGACTTTTTTAAATAGATAAAATTGCGGCTGAACAGTGAGCGACACACTCAAACTGTGTTTTTTTAGATACCAAAGGCCCAAAACTGGATAGTACAGAGATTTGACCCGTTGAACTGCAAAACCACACTGGGATTTTTCGGGCCTATACCAGACTATTTTCAACAGATATATTTTTGTGTCACAGCAGTCGGGAGACACTACTGTTTTTCTTTACGGAAAATATACCAAAACCTGAATAATAGAGATTTTTTACCGTGGGATGGAAAAACCACAGTTATTGTTTGCTGGGGTATACCAGACTTTATTAAAAAGATATAATTGTGGCTGAACAGTGAGCGACACACTCAAACTGTGTTTTTTTAGATACCAAAGGCCCAAAACTGGATAATACAGAGATTTGACCCATTGAACTGCAAAACCACACTGGGATTTGTCGGGCCTACACCAGACTATTTTCAACAGATATATTTTTGTGTCACAACAGTCAGGAGACACTACTGTTTTTCCTTACGGAAAATATACCAAAACCTGAATAATAGAGATTTTTTACCATGGGATGGCAAAACCACAGTTATTGTTTACTGGGGTATACCAGTTTTTAAATAGATATAATTGCGGCTGACCAGTGAGCGACACACTTAAACTGAGTTTTTTTAGATACCAAAGGCCCAAAACTGGATAGTACAGAGATTTGACCCGTTGAACTACAAAACCACACTGGGATTTGTCGGGCCTACACCAGACTATTTTCAACAGATATATTTTTTTGTCACAACAGTCAGGAGACACTACTGTTTTTCTTTACGGAAAATATACCAAAACATGAATAATAGAGATTTTTTTACCGTGGAATGGCAAAACCACAGTTATTGTTTACTGGGGTATACCAGACTTTTTTAAATAGATAAAATTGTGGCTGAACAGTGAGCGACACACTCAAACTGTGATTTTTTAGATACCAAAGGCCCAAAACTGGATAATACAGAGATTTGACCCATTGAACTGCAAAACCACACTGGGATTTGTCGGGCCTACACCAGACTATTTTCAACAGATACATTTTTGTGTCACAACAGTCAGGAGACACTACTATTTTCCTTTACGGAAAATATACCAAAACCTGAATAATAGAGATATTTTACCATGGTATGGCAAAACCACAGTTATTGTTTACTGGGGTATACCAGACTTTTTTAAATAGATTTAATTGCGGCTGAACAGTGAGCGACACACTCAAACTGTGTTTTTTTAGATACCAAAGGCCCAAAACTGGATAGTACAGAGATTTGACCCGTGGAACTGCAAAACCACACTGGGATTTGTCGGGCCTACACCAGACTATTTTCAACAGATATATTTTTGTGTCACAACAGTCAGGAGACACTACTGTTTTTCTTTACGGAAAATATACCAAAACCTGAATAATAGAGATTTTTTACCATGGGATGGCAAAACCACAGTTATTGTTTACTGGGGTATACCAGACTTTTTTAAATAGATATAATTGCAGCTGAAAAGTGAGCGACACACTCAAACTGTGTTTTTTTAGATGCCAAAGGCCCAAAACTGAATAGTACAGAGATTTGACCTGTTGAACTGCAAAACCACACTGGAATTTGTCGGGCCTACACCTGACTATTTTCAATAGATATATTTTTGTGTCACAACAATCAGGAGACACTACTGTTTTTCTTTACGGAAAATATACCAAAACTTGAATAGTAGAGATTTTTTACCGTGGGATGGCAAAACCACAGTTATTGTTTACTGGGGTATACCAGACTTTTTTAAATAGATATAATTGCGGCTGAACAGTGAGCGACACACTCAAACTGTGTTTTTTAGATACCAAAGGCCCAAAACTGGATAGTACAGAGATTTGACCCGTTGAACTGCAAAACCACACTGGGATTTGTCGGGCCTACACCAGACTATTTTCAACAGATATATTTTTGTGTCACAACAGTCAGGAGACACTACTGTCTTTCTTTACGAAAAATATACCAAAACCTGAATAATAGAGATTTTTTACCGTGGGATGGCAAAACCACAGTTATTGTTTACTGGGGTATACCAGACTTTTTTAAATAGATATAATTGCGGCTGAACAGTGAGCGACACACTCAAACTGTGTTTTTTAGATACCAAAGGCCCAAAACTGGATAGTACAGAGATTTGAACCGTTGAACTGCAAAACCACACTGGGATTTGTCGGGCCTACACCAGACTATTTTCAACAGATATATTTTTGTGTCACAACAGTCAGGAGACATTACTGTCTTTCTTTACGAAAAATATACCAAAACCTGAATAATAGAGATTTTTTACCGTGGGATGGCAAAACCACAGTTATTGTTTACTGGGGTATACCAGACTTTTTTAAATAGATATAATTGCGGCTGAACAGTGAGCGACACACTCAGTGTTTTTTTAGATACCAAAGGCCCAAAACTGGATAGTACAGAGATTTGACCCGTTGAACTGCAAAACCACACTGGGATTTGTCGGGCCTACACCAGACTATTTTCAACAGATATATTTTTGTGTCACAACAGTCAGGAGACAATATTGTTTTTCTTTACGGAAAATATACCAAAACCTGAATAACAGAGATTTTTTACCGTGGGATGGCAAAACCACAGTTATTGTTCACTGGGGTATACCAGACTTTTTAAATAGATATAATTGCGGCTGACCAGTGAGCGACACACTCAAACTGTGTTTTTTTAGATACCAAGGGCCCAAAACTGGATAGTACAGAGATTTGACCCGTGGAATTGCAAAACCACACTGGGATTTGTCGGGCCTACACCAGACTATTTTCAACAGATATATTTTTGTGTCACAACAGTCAGGAGACACTATTGTTTTTCTTTACGGAAAATATACCAAAACCTGAATAACAGAGATTTTTTACCGTGGGATGGCAAAACCACAGTTATTGTTTACTGGTGTATACCAGACTTATTAAATAGATATAATTGCGGCTGACCAGTGAGCGACACACTCAAACTGAGTTTTTTTAGATACCAAAGGCCCAAAACTGGATAGTACAGAGATTTGATTCATTGAACTGCAAAACCACACTGGGATTTGTCGGGCCTACACCAGACTATTTTCAACAGATATATTTTTTTGTCACAACAGTCAGGAGACACTACTGTTTTCCTTTACGGAAAATATACCAAAACATGAATAATAGAGATTTTTTTACCGTGGAATGGCAAAACCACAGTTATTGTTTACTGGGGTATACCAGACTTTTTTAAATAGATAAAATTGCGGCTGAACAGTGAGCGACACACTCAAACTGTGATTTTTTAGATACCAAAGGCCCAAAACTGGATAATACAGAGATTTGACCCATTGAACTGCAAAACCACACTGGGATTTGTCGGGCCTACACCAGACTATTTTCAACAGATATATTTTTGTGTCACAACAGTCAGGAGACACTACTGTTTTCCTTTACGGAAAATATACCAAAAACTGAATAATAGAGATATTTTACCATGGTATGGCAAAACCACAGTTATTGTTTACTGGGGTATACCAGACTTTTTTAAATAGATATAATTGCGGCTGAACAGTGAGCAACACACTCAAACTGTGTTTTTTTAGATACCAAAGGCCCAAAACTGGATAATACAGAGATTTGACCCATTGAACTGCAAAACCACACTGGGATTTGTCGGGCCTACACCAGACTATTTTCAACAGATATATTTTTGTGTCACAACAGTCAGGAGACACTACTGTTTTTCTTTGCGGAAAATATACCAAAACCTGAATAATAGAGATTTTTTACCATGGGATGGCAAAACCACAGTTATTGTTTACTGGGGTATACCATACTTTTTTAAATAGATATAATTGCGGCTGAAAAGTGAGCGAGACACTCAATCTATGTTTTTTTAGCTACCAAAGACCCAAAACTGGATAGTACAGAGATTTGACCCGTGGAACTGCAAAACCACACTGGGATTTGTCGGGCCTACACCAGACTATTTTCAACAGATATATTTTTGTGTCACAACAGTCAGGAGACACTACTGTTTTTCTTTACGGAAAATATACCAAAACCTGAATAATAGAGATTTTTTACCATGGGATGGCAAAACCACAGTTATTGTTTACTGGGGTATACCATACTTTTTTAAATAGATATAATTGCGGCTGAAAAGTGAGCGAGACACTCAATCTGTGTTTTTTTAGCTACCAAAGGCCCAAAACTGGATAGTACAGAGATTTGACACGTGGAACTGCAAAACCACACTGGGATTTGTCTGGCCTACATCAGACTATTTTCAACAGATATATTTTTGTGTCACAACAGTCAGGAGACACTACTGTTTTTCTTTACGGAAAATATACCAAAACCTGAATAATAGAGATTTTTTACCGTGGGATGGCAAAACCACAGTTATTGTTTACTGGGGTATACCAGACTTTTTTAAATAGATAAAATTGCGGCTGAACAGTGAGCGACACACTCAAACTGTGTTTTTTTAGATACCAAAGGCCCAAAACTGGATAGTACAGAGATTTGACCCGTTGAACTGCAAAACCACACTGGGATTTTTCGGGCCCATACCAGACTATTTTCAACAGATATATTTTTGTGTCACAGCAGTCAGGAGACACTACTGTTTTTCTTTACGGAAAATATACCAAAACCTGAATAATAGAGATTTTTTACCGTGGGATGGAAAAACCACAGTTATTGTTTGCTGGGGTATACCAGACTTTATTAAAAAGATATAATTGTGGCTGAACAGTGAGCGACACACTCAAACTGTGTTTTTTTAGATACCAAATGCCCAAAACTGGATAGTACAGAGATTTGACCCGTTGAACTGCAAAACCACACTGGGATTTGTCGGGCCTACACCAGACTATTTTCAACAGATATATTTTTGTGTCACAACAGTCAGGAGACACTACTGTTTTTCTTTACGGAAAATATACCAAAACCAGAATAACAGAGATTTTTTACCGTGGGATGGCAAAACCACAGTTATTGTTTACTGGGGTATACCAGACTTTTTTAAATAGATATAATTGCAGCTGAAAAGTGAGCGACACACTCAAACTGTGTTTTTTTAGATACCAAAGGCCCAAAACTGGATAGTACAGAGATTTGACCCGTTGAACTGCAAAACCACACTGGAATTTGTCGGGCCTACACCTGACTATTTTCAACAGATATATTTTTGTGTCACAACAGTCAGGAGACACTACTGTTTTTCTTTACGGAAAATATACCAAAACCTGAATAATAGAGATTTTTTACCATGGGATGGCAAAACCACAGTTATTGTTTACTGGGGTATACCATACTTTTTTAAATAGATATAATTGCGGCTGAAAAGTGAGCGAGACACTCAATCTGTGTTTTTTTAGCTACCAAAAGCCCAAAACTGGATAGTACAGAGATTTGACCCGTTGAACTGCAAAACCACACTGGGATTTTTCAGGCCTATACCAGACTATTTTCAACAGATATATTTTTGTGTCACAACAGTCAGGAGACACTACTGTTTTTCTTTACGGAAAATATACCAAAACCTGAATAATAGAGATTTTTTACCGTGGGATGGCAAAACCACAGTTATTGTTTACTGGGGTATACCAGACTTTTTTAAATAGATATAATTGCGGCAGAACAGTGAGCGACACACTCAAACAGTGTTTTTTTAGATACCAAAGGCCCAAAACTGGATAGTACAGAGATTTGACCCGTTGAACTGCAAAACCACACTGGGATTTGTCGGGCCTACACCAGACTATTTTCAACAGATATATTTTTGTGTCACAACAGTCAGGAGACACTTCTGTTATCCTTTACGGAAAATATACAAAACCTGAATAATAGAGATTTTTTACCGTGGGATGGAAAAACCAGTTATTGTTTGCTGGGGTATACCAGACTTTATTAAAAAGATATAATTGTGGCTGAACAGTGAGCGACACACTCAAACTGTGTTTTTTTAGATACCAAAGGCCCAAAACTGGATAGTACAGAGATTTGACCCATTGAACTGCAAAACCACACTGGGATTTGTCGGGCCTACACCAGACTATTTTCAACAGATATATTTTTGTGTCACAACAGTCAGGAGACACTACTGTTTTTCTTTACGGAAAATATACCAAAACCAGAATAACAGAGATTTTTTACCGTGGGATGGCAAAACCACAGTTATTGTTTACTGGGGTATACCAGACTTTTTTAAATAGATATAATTGCAGCTGAAAAGTGAGCGACACACTCAAACTGTGTTTTTTTAGATGCCAAAGGCCCAAAACTGAATAGTACAGAGATTTGACCTGTTGAACTGCAAAACCACACTGAAATTTGTCGGGGCTACACCTGACTATTTTCAATAGATATATTTTTGTGTCACAACAATCAGGAGACACTACTGTTTTTCTTTACGGAAAATATACCAAAACCTGAATAATAGAGATTTTTTACCGTGGGATGGCAAAACCACAGTTATTGTTTACTGGGGTATACCAGACTTTTTTAAATAGATATAATTGCGGCTGAACAGTGAGCAACACACTCAAACTGTGTTTTTTAGATACCAAAGGCCCAAAACTGGATAGTACAGAGATTTGACCCGTTGAACTGCAAAACCACATTGGGATTTGTCGGGCCTACACCAGACTATTTTCAACAGATATATTTTTGTGTCACAACAGTCAGGAGACACTACTGTCTTTCTTTACGAAAAATATACCAAAACCTGAATAATAGAGATTTTTTACCGTGGGATGGCAAAACCACAGTTATTGTTTACTGGGGTATACCAGACTTTTTTAAATAGATATAATTGCGGCTGAACAGTGAGCGACACACTCAAACTGTGTTTTTTAGATACCAGAGGCCCAAAACTGGATAGTACAGAGATTTGAACCATTGAACTGCAAAACCACACAGGGATTTGTCGGGCCTACACCACACTATTTTCAACAGATATATTTTTGTGTCACAACAGTCAGGAGACACTACTGTCTTTCTTTACGAAAAATATACCAAAACCTGAATAATAGAGATTTTTTACCGTGGGATGGCAAAACCACAGTTATTGTTTACTGGGGTATACCAGACTTTTTTAAATAGATATAATTGCGGCTGAACAGTGAGCGACACACTCAGTGTTTTTTTAGATACCAAAGGCCCAAAACTGGATAGTACAGAGATTTGACCCGTTGAACTGCAAAACCACACTGGGATTTGTCGGGCCTACACCAGACTATTTTCAACAGATATGTTTTTGTGTCACAACAATCAGGAGACACTACTGTCTTTCTTTACGAAAAATATACCAAAACCTGAATAATAGAGATTTTTTACCGTGGGATGGCAAAACCACAGTTATTGTTTACTGGGGTATACCAGACTTTTTTAAATAGATATAATTGCGGCTGAACAGTGAGCGACACACTCAAACAGTGTTTTTTAGATACCAAAGGCCCAAAACTGGATAGTACAGAGATTTGACCCGCTGAACTGCAAAACCACACTGGGATATGTCGGGCCTACACAAGACTATTTTCAACAGATATATTTTTGTGTCACAACAGTCAGGAGACACTACTGTTTTTCTTTACGGAAAATATACCAAAACCTGAATAATAGAGATTTTTTACCATGGGATGGCAAAACCACAGTTATTGTTTACTGGGGTATACCATACTTTTTTAAATAGATATAATTGCGGCTGAAAAGTGAGTGAGACACTCAATCTGTGTTTTTTTAGCTACCAAAAGCCCAAAACTGGATAGTACAGAGATTTGACCCGTTGAACTGCAAAACCACACTGGGATTTTTCAGGCCTATACCAGACTATTTTCAACAGATATATTTTTGTGTCACAACAGTCAGGAGACACTACTGTTTTTCTTTACGGAAAATATACCAAAACCTGAATAATAGAGATTTTTTACCGTGGGATGGCAAAACCACAGTTATTGTTTACTGGGGTATACCAGACTTTTTTAAATAGATATAATTGCGGCAGAACAGTGAGCGACACACTCAAACAGTGTTTTTTTAGATACCAAAGGCCCAAAACTGGATAGTACAGAGATTTGACCCGTTGAACTGCAAAACCACACTGGGATTTGTTGGGCCTACACCAGACTATTTTCAACATATATATTTTTGTGTCACAACAGTCAGGAGACACTACTGTTTTTCTTTACGGAAAATATACCAAAACCTGAATAATAGAGATTTTTTTCCGTGGGATGGCAAAACCACAGTTATTGTTTACTGGGGTATACCAGACTTTTTTAAATAGATATAATTGCGGCTGAAAAGTGAGCGACACACTCAAACAGTGTTTTTTTAGATACCAAAGGCCCAAAACTGGATAGTACAGAGATTTGACCCGTTGAACTGCAAAACCACACTGGGATTTGTCGGGCCTACACCAGACTATTTTCAACAGATATATTTTTGTGTCACAACAGTCAGGAGACACTACTGTTTTTCTTTACGGAAAATATACCAAAACCTGAATAATAGAGATTTTTTACCGTGGGATGGCAAAACCACAGTTATTGTTTACTGGGGTATACCAGACTTTTTTAAATACATATAATTGCGGCTGAACAGTGAGCGACACACTCAAACTGTGTTTTTTTAGATACCAAAGGCCCAAATCTGGATAGTACAGAGATTTGATCCGTTGAACTGCAAAACCACACTGATATTTGTCGGGCCTACACCAGACTATTTTCAACAGATATATTTTTGTGTCACAACAGTCAGGAGACACTACTGTTTTTCTTTACGGAAAATATACCAAAACTTGAATAATAGAGATTTTTTACCGTGGGATGGCAAAACCACAGTTATTGTTTACTGGGGTATACCAGACTTTTTTAAATAGATATAATTGTGGCTGAACAGTGAGCGACACACTCAAACTGTGTTTCTTTAGATACCAAATGGCCCAAAAGTGGATAATACAGAGGTTTGAACCGTGGAAGTGCAAAACAACACTTCTGTTTCTCTAGCCTACACCTGACTTTTTTCAACAGATATATTTGTGTCTGAAAAATCAGAGACACACTTTTGTTTGGGGGGTTGGACACCAAAAGGTTAATAAGACGGATATTTGTACCGTGTGAAGGAGGAAAAAAAAAAGAGGATTTAGATGAAAAAAATAGATTTTTCCTGTCCCCTGAGACGTGGAGCTAAGTCCAGCAATTTCAGCAACAAGAGCAGCACACAGGACTGTAATGAAGCATTTGCAGGTATAACCACTGCTTCTCCTGTACAGCCTGCCTGCCTGATATCTGGAATGGATATTAGTCATGAGAAGGACTGTTTGTTTGATCTGGCCGCCTTTACAGACCCTACACTAACTATTTTGCAGTTTATATCTCTCCCTAAATCAGCAGCGCTGTCCCTACACTGTCTGATCCAGAGCGACTGTGTCCAAGATGGTGGCTCCCGGTTTTAAATACTCGAGGTGACGCTGTGCGGCCAGTCAATCACTGTAATGCCCACAACCAACATGACTGCAGCATTACCTTGACTGGCTGGCAATCCCTGCATGTTCATTGGCTCTGTAAAGAATGCCAAACATGCAGGGCGGAGACCCGAGCTCCCGCCCGAGTAACCCGGAAATGCTTTGTGCTCGCCGAACATCCCAAGTAGCGTGATGCTCGGGCGAGTACCGAGCAGTGTCGAGCATGTTCGCTCAACACTAGTTAACGGTCATTCTGTGCACATGAAATAAAACAAATTGGCTATCATTTATGATTGGCCAATGTAAATGCACCCTTAGATCTAGCTACCTTACAGATCTTGAGCTTGAATCCATGAGGAGTTTTCATAGACACAGCATACCTTTGCAAACTCCTCTGCAAACTCCTCTGCAAACTCCTCTTCTCTGCAGCACATCCTGACTCAGTCCCCTTAATAATCATAAGTGTCATTATAATGTTACCTGAAAAAAAATAAACACCCATGTTGTGCCCTAAATAGTCCCTACACTGAATATATAATTATTCCTTACTGTGTTCCTTGCACAAAAAAATTACCCCTACACTATCCCACTTAGGGTACATGGCCTGCACACTATCCTCTGCTATAAAGTAGTTCCACCATTCTTCCCCACATATCCACAATGATCTCCTAATATACCATGATTGCCACACTGTCTACTCTTGTGACCTATGACTGCCACACTGTTCTTCTTTATGCATTATACAAACCACATATTCCTCACTTATGACCTATGGTTTCTCCACTGTCTCCACATCATGCTTTTCCCTCTTCACATTGTCTACCCCCAAGCTGCTCCCTCTCTATACTGATCATCCCATTCTTCCCTTTCCACATACTAAGCCCCTCATGCTACTCCATCACCCTTATGTTTCCCCTTTCCATGCCAATACCCTCAGATGCCTCTTTTCCATACTGAGCCCCCCACACTGCCCTTTATCCATAATGAGCCCCTTATACTGCCCCTTCCCTATACTGAACCTCACACCACCCTTTTCCAATACTGAGCTCCCCATGCGTACCTTTTCCTTACTGAGCCCCCATACCTCCTCAATAATGAGTTCCTCACATCAACACTTCTCTATATTAAGCCCTTATGCCATCTTTTCTGAATACTGAGCCAGCCATACTGCCCCTTCTCCATACTGAACTGTTTCTGCTGCCCCTCTTCATTCTTAGCTCCCCTTGCTGCTTTTTCTTCATACTGAGCCCTCATGCTGGCCTCTCCCCATAATGAGACCCTGTGCTTCCCCTTCTCTATACTGAACCCCCATGCTGCTCCTTCTACATACTGATCCCTTTGATGCCCTCTATCCATACTGAGCACCCATGTTGCTACTTCTCAATACTAGCCTCCATGCTTTCCTCTCTCCAAACTGAGCCCCCACTATGCTGCCCATTCTCCATACTAAGTCCCTAACAAAGTTCCTACTGTTCCTCACACTACTCTGCACTCTGTAGCCTTTGTAAGGCGGCGGTGTTTAGTAACTGAGGCAGTGACCCAAGCAAGTCCAACATAAACAGCTTTATTCAGCAGCTCATGGGTAAACAGAAAAGTCCTCCGGTTCGCAGCCGAGTTAACATGAGTTCTTAAACAACGGTTGCCGTGGGCAACGGCCGCGCCGGGCTGGTCAGAGCCCAACGGGTGCATAGACTTTCCAGGCGTGTGTTCAGCTACACACAGGCCCGCCGAGCTTTCCTGCTATGTTTCTAGCAGGTCCCAACACTGAACAACACTACTCCTTAATGCAGGGTTTTTAAAGGACCTGTGGCAAGAGCCACTGGAAAACCCGGGTTGGAGGGAGGAGGCTGCCCCACTGTAGCCTCCTCCAAGAAATGAAGCCCCTGCCAGGTTTTACTAATGTGCCTTAGCCAGATGGCCTGACCAGGTCAATGCTCACCTTCATTTCTGCATTGCAGCCACAGGTGAGTTTGTGACTGCAATGCACTCCAATGGATTTAATAGGTCTCTGTACACATTCTGGGGAATATATAACATCACTCGTATACGATCCCGGTCACTACCTCACATACCCCCTCCTCTGTTCAAACTTGTGGGGTTGAACATTTGACATCATACATGGTGCCCGGTACAGGGCATCCACGTTTGCCTGCGACTTCCCAGGGCGATGTTCTACAGAGAAACTGAAATTTTGCAGTGACAGGAACCACCTGGTGACTCGCGCATTCCTCTCCTTGGCATTCCTCATCCATACCAAGGGTGAGTGGTCTGTCACCAAGTGGAACTGACACCCAAGTAAATAATAATGTAGCGATTCCAAGGCCCACTTAATAGCTAAACACTCTTTCTCTACCACGCTATAGTTTTTCTCTGCCGGGACAAGTTTTCTACTCAAGTAGGTGACCGGGTGCTCTTCACCATTCACTTTTTGTGACAATACGGCCCCTAGGCCTACCTCCAAGGCATCTGTCTGTACAATGAAGGTTTCCTTGAAGTTGGGGCTGATGAGGATCGGCTATCCACACAGGGCCAACTTCATGGACTGAAACGCTTCTTCTACCTGAGGGTTCCACCGAACCATTACCGATTTTTTTCCTTTCAAGAGATCGGTCAGGGCCGCTGTTCTGCCAGCAAAATTAGGTATAAACCGGCGATAATACCCAAGGATGTCAAGGAACGCCCTCACCTGCTTTGTACTTGACGGTTTAGGCCAGTTTTTTATGGCCTCAACTTTATTAATTTGGGGCTTGATAACTCCTCGGTCAATCACATACCCCAAATATCGGGCTTCCTCTAGCCCTATCGCACATTTTTTGGGGTTTTCCGTTAACCCCCAACTCTGAGAGAATCCAGCACCGCTTGTACCTGGGATAGATGCGTATGCCAGTCAGTGCTAAAAATGATAATATCATCTAGATACGTGGACGCGTACTCCTGATGAGGCTTGAGGACTATGTCCATCAACCTCTGGAATGTAGCCGGGGCCCCATGTAACCCAAAAGGTAAGACCACATAGTGATATAGACCCTCCGGAGTTATGAAGGCGGTCTTTTCCTTCACCGATTTCGTGAGAGGTACCAGCCAGTAACCCTTGGTGAGATCAAGCGTGGTAAAGTACTGGGCCTGTCCCAGTCTATCAGTCAGCTCATCCACCCTGGGCATTGGATAAAGGTCAAACTTTGACACTTCATTTAATTTCCGGAAATGGAAATAATTACAGAAGCGGAACGATCTGTCTGGTTTCAGAATCAGTACGATGGGGCTAGCCCACTCACTCTGTGATTCCTCGATGACTCCTAACTGGAGCATTTGTTTTACCTCAGCCGTGATAGCTTGCCTCCGGGCTTCGGGTACCCGGTACGGTCTCATTCGCACCCTTACCCCAGGTTCAGTGACAATGTCATGTTTGAGAACTGTAGTCCTACCCGGTAGCTCTGAGAACACGTCGGTATTCTGCTGCACCAGCGAACGAGCCTCCCGTCGCTGCTGTTTAGTGAGAGCATCACTTATCCTGACCTATCCCCTGGACGCATCTCTGGCTTAAGGTAGAGAACTCTCTGGCGATATGCCCGAAGTGACATCTGTAACTAAAACACTCTCGATCTTTCCAAGGTTTTAGCAGGTTTACATGATAAAGCTGCTCAGGTTTCCTCCTTCCGGGCTGATACACCCGGTAATTTAATTCCCCCACATTTTCTCGAACCTCATATGGCCCTTGCCACTTGACCATGAGCTTACTCTCGGCTGTGGGTACCAGTACTAACATCCTATCACCCTTGTTAAAAGATCTGACTGTGGCTCTTTTATTACATGTGCACCTCTGGGCTGCCTGGGCATCTAACAGATGTTCTTACACGATGGGCATGACCGCCACAATCCGGTCCTGCATACTAGCCACGTGTTCAATTATACTCCTCTGTGGAGTGGGCTCTTGTTTCAACGTCTCTTTGGCTACGTCCAACAGACCCCTAGGGTGTCAGCCATACAATAACTCAAAGGGAGAGAACCCTGTGGAAGCCTTGGGTACCTCACGGACAGCGAACATCAAATAGGGTAGCAACATGTTCCAATCCCTTCCGTCCTTAGAAACCACCTTTTTTAACATGGACTTGAGGGTTTTATTGAACCGTTCTTCTAGCCTGTCGGTTTGAGGGTGGTACACCGAGGTACGCAATTGTTTAATTTTTAGCAGTTTGAACAGTTCCCTTGTCACCTTGGACATAAAAGGGGTCCCTTCATCCATCAGGATCTTCTTAGGTAGTCAAAGGCGACAGAACATGGCAAACAGCTCCCGTGCAATCAGTTTCGCTGAGGTGTGGCGTAGCAGTATAGCCTCCGGGTACCGGGTGGCATAGTCGACGACCACCAGTATATGTTGGTGGCCACGAGCGGATTTTACAATGGACCCTACCAAGTCCATTGCAATCCGTTCAAAAGGTACCTCTATCACTGGCAGGAGTACCAATTGGCTACGGAAACTTGCAGTGGGTGTAGTCAACTGACATGCGGGGAAGTATTCGCAGTACTTTTGGACCTCCGCGTAAATCCCCAGCCAAAAGAACCGCTGCAAGATACGCTCTTGCATCTTTTTAATACCTAAGTGTTTACCCAGCAGGTGTGTGTGTGCCAACTCCAGAACCGCCTGAGGGTACGACTGAGGTACCACTAACTGTTCCATGACCTTGTCCCTGATTTTGTCTACCCTATAGACCAACTCACTGTTGACTACCATGCGTGGAAATACAGTATCTGCACCGGGCTGTTAAGCTGCGCCATTTACCTTTAACACTCTTTCCTGCGCCCGAGTCAGAGTGGGATCCTGTAGCTGAGCTGTCCCAAGCGTGCCCCGGGACACTTCCAGCTCGGGGATCAATGGGGTCTCTTCGACCTCTCCTGCCAGCACCTCAAGGGGAGACATATCGGGGTCGCACTCTGTCCCTAGATTGGACACCCCTACGGTAATTGATTGGAGCTTGTCTGACACTTGAAGTATCAGCGCATTCAGAGGTTCATTTGCATACTTGTCTTAAAGCTACAAATGAATGCACATACCCTTCCCCCTTTTCTCCTCCGCAAAGATGTCATTTTTCTCATGGGGTCTGGCTTAAAGGAAGGAAGATTAAATTTTTTTTCTGCTGCTTAAGTTTTAATCTTTGGGCTGTCCCCTCTAACCCGATATTCTAGGCACCCGACTTCAGGTGCCTAAAAGACCTGACAGCAGCACTCATGAGTCATGTGTCATGGGTCAAATGTTACCTACTTTACATATAGTGTGGTAACTTTGTATCACTTCCAGGAGTTATTTCATGAAGAGAGTCCCTGTCAGTATGCCCTACTAAGTCATAAGGAAATAATAGAGGCAACTCTCATTTTTTTGACTCTGCTGCATGAGCCAGAAAGAAGAGCCATTTGGAAGGAGCACCTTATGTTATGACAGACCAAGGCACCCTTATATTGATGGCTATTTGTCTTAATAGATCATCTATTCAATTAAAGTAATTTATCTACACTTCTACTGTTACATTTCAATATAGACAGCGGATTGGGGAAGCAATGAAAACTTCTACAAGGCTACCTTGAAATAAGTTTATATCTAACGAAATATTTGCTTGAAGTTTTTACATTTTCCAAATGCCTTTACAGACCTTTCCACCAGGTTTCCACTGCTGTATCCTGATGAGAATAGAGTATCATGTTGTTCTGTCATATCCAGGAAAAACAAAAAGGAAATCTATGAGAAGCAAATGCCTTTTGTCAGTATAAAGTGATTTTTATAAAAGGCACATATACTGCACAATAATATGTTCGTTACCATAATAAACCAAATGCTTCAAGGAGTCATGTGCTACATGACAATTCCAACTTAATCGATTTAGAAACCCAGTGAAAATAAAAACAGTCCATATTTATCTCCTGCAGTAGCGATGTTTCAGAGATGTCTAAGCTGCAGTTCCCAGAGAGGCATGTGACCTGTTGTATCACATGCAGGCTGCAGTCGAGTGGACATCTGCTCAGATAGTGTTACGCCCAATGGTAGCGCACATGGATTTGTGGACCCACTGTGCCACAGGGTCGGGCCTGACTAGGTAGGGCCATAGCTAAGAGGCTACCTGGTGTTCACTTGTAAGGTGCCCCAGCGAGGTAGTCGTGGGCGAGCTGTAGCCCCCTCTCGCTATGGCACCCTACAGACAATACGTGTCCTCCCTCTGAAGTGTGGCTGTGTATGTGGTGCTCTTCACTTACTTCAAGCCATCCGATCGCGGCCGTCTCCAGGCATTTTTCTTCTGGGACCAGGGCAGCAATAATTTCAGAGGACACGAGGTTCTTAACCAGAACTTGGACTTTACCTGGGGAAGAGGAATATGTACAATATTTACAGGCAGATATAATGGATAAGGCCCGACAGGTTATCATCTCTCTCTCAGGTGCTGGTGACTCCTTCAGCCCTGGCTCCCTCTGTAAGCGAAGCATCTCCGTGACCCTATTCTCTGGACCAAGAGACTCTTCTGTATTAACAGTGACCTGGATCTGATATCTCTCCCCCACGTCTTAGCCTGGAGTCCTATTTATCTTCCTCTGCTCCCTGCAGACTAGAAGTGCCCCGTGTCTTCACTACGTTTGATGAGTTTCTACGGCGGGCAATCAGGACTCGCGCTCTTGTGTGGGGAGAATTGCGCAGTAGGATCTCACTGTCTGAGGGTACGGAGCTCCCGTCTACCCTAGCAGCCACTATAGTCAGGCTGTCTGAACAACTTGCTGCCTCAACTCGTACTCAAGAATCACTTCCTGATTCTGGAAACTAAACAGAGATTTTCCTAATGTGCCCACCCTCAGTGAGCTGTCATCACACAGCATTAACTCATCCCTGTCTGTAACACTGCTAGCAGACTCAACCTGACATCTGCACCCAGGACAGTGGCATCTTGTGGCTGTTTACAGGTACTGCAGCCCACAATGAATTATGCCAGGAACAAGCTCTATATCACTCAAGGCTTGATCCAGGCACTAAGTTCCCCCTCAACTCTACTGACTGGACCACTGAAGCTAACCCCTTAGCTTGGCCTACCACAGTTCAGAGAGGATTAACTAAGGGAACATTTTCCTTAACTACTTCAGTGCCTAGGGAAGGCTACATCCTTCCCCACTATTACATTCCCCAACACTTTAATGTTGGTCGTCCCCGACCACACTAAACAATCAACAAAAATCAGCAGCTATGACATCATATCACATTACTATAGTTACTAAAACACTTTAGTATACGACTGGTCCTGAAGTCGTCTTCTTAGATGGGAGACCGGCCCTTCTCGGTTAAGGGCCCCGGAAGAGCAATTCAGGACAGTCCATTATCAACTTTTCAAAACTTCTCAGAGGTACCGGTCCATCTTGGTAAGGACCCTGGAAACACAGTGTCCATGTCCATATTTTTAATATTTTTAAGACAGGTCAACACCTCAATAGCCCCCATTCTTCTTCAAGGGCTGCATTCTGAGGCACACAGTCACAGGAAACACCCATGAGTCTCTTTCTTCTTGGCCCTAGCGGGGGTCACCGGTTCTTCCCGCTAGGCCGCAAGTCTCTTAGATTTGGAGGATATCCATCCTCAAGGTGTGCCTCAGCATTTTAAATTCCATCAGAAAAAGGCGCAACAAGCACAAAAAAAAAAATAGAAAGTAAAAACAAAAAGAGCAGCTCTCCTGGGCACACAACTTTGGTGCTGCTTAAGGCCTTCCTGGCCTGGGAGGTAGGGGAACAGTCCTCCATTTTTCTCTCCAACCTAATTCAACATGGGGCACTCCGCCCCCATTGGGAATCAGTCCCAGAATCAGGACCACAGCTGGTGGGTCCTAGTAGAAGAAAAAGAGAAAGGTCAACGGACCTTTCAGCCAGCTCACTTCTTCCGGACCTCCTTCCGTTACTTCATGAAGGCGGCCCATGCTGCAGAGGAAGGTGGCTTCTTCCACCTCCAAGGCTGATCGGGGTACTTAGTAGGCCCAGGGTCCTCGTCCAAGGATGTAGCACTGCCACAGCCGACCTGAGTAGGGCCGTAGCTGGTCACTGTAAAGCTGTGGACGACATTACTGGTGCCAGCTTGAATTTCCCCGACAACTCTCTCAGCCCCTCCTGGGTATTGTGGCGCCGACTCCTCCTCTGGCACCTCACTAGGGAAATCAGCTTTCTTGCCACTTGCGAGATCTTCCTCTTCCTCGCTCACAATCTTCCCCCACTGCCGCCTCCTAGGCTCCTCTGCTGGCGGAGCACTGGCCTTAGGTGGGGGCAGAAAGCCTTTAGGGGCTTCCTTAGCCCAGCGCTGCTTAGCCTCCCTCTTGGCCCTCCTTCTGAAGACCTCTTCGTCCTTTTCCAGGACATCTTTCCATTCATACGGTCGGGTGAGCGCAGCCGCGTACCACCCTCTGGAACACTCGCACTTAACGAAGTGCACTATGTCCCCCACACGCAGATTGTGAAGGCAATCAGGCAGATAATCTCGCTTAATTACCTCGCGAGTAACGAACACCTCGTGCCCGGTCCACTCTTCCTGCTGGAATCCGTACCCCTCACGGATGTGGAACTCAAGAACTCGTCCCCGAGTCTGGGAGGCCTCCACCGACTCTCTCCGTGCCGCGTTGGACCCTTCCAGCCAGCCTCTGAGGAAGGTGTCGGTCCATCGCCGCTGCTCTCGTGGCGTCATTGG
Source organism: Phyllobates terribilis (assembly GCF_046119375.1). Lineage (NCBI taxonomy): Eukaryota > Metazoa > Chordata > Amphibia > Anura > Dendrobatidae > Phyllobates > Phyllobates terribilis. The sequence goes on along the minus strand of NW_027362765.1, from coordinate 477,849,260 downwards.
GGGGTTGCGGGTAGTCCACTTCAGACTCCCGAGCTTGGCGTAACGCTTCGCCGAAGGGGTGTTGATGGCCTCCACCGCCAGCTGCCAAAAACTCTCTTGCGGGGCCTTCTTCCTGGGAGGCCTCGCCTCCACCTCCGCACCACCCCCTTCAGGCCTAGGGGCCCCTGTTGCCGTGGAAGCTGTTGCGGCAGGCGCCGCATGCGAAACCGGCCGCTGGGGTATAGGCTGCTCACCTCCATCAGGCTCCACTGCAGCTGTTGCTTCGGCCCCACCAGAATGTTCTCCACCCTCGACCAAGGGGGACGGGTCTTCTGGCATCCAGCTCCAGCACCACATGCGGAACTCATAGATAAGCAGGCCCAGCTCCGGATCGGGCCTATTAGACCACTGGACAGCCACTGGGGGTAAAGACTCACGGGCGGCATCCGCGAGCGAGCGACTCTCGCTTGCAGCCCCTGGGGTACTTGGCTCTAGCATCTCTTCCTCAGCGCACATTCCGGACAGGTCATTCGATCCTCCGGTTGCCAACTTCGCAGAGCATCCACCGCAGCACTTCCTTCCTCTCGTGTGCTGGACAGAAAATAGCGCTGGTTGCTTACTAGTGACGCGCGTCCTGCGCGACCAACTCCTCCTCTTCCTGGGCCGGCTTTCTGACGCGACCGCCGCGTCACTCGTCACTCTCGGCAGCTCCGCCTTCAGCCGCGCCCCTTCTCTGTGCGAGCTGATACTCACGGGGCCAGACTTCACTTTACGCCGCGCCCTCTTCCTCACTGGACGTCCCATCCTGGGACGCATCTTCACTGCTGAACCCATCCTTCTTTGGGCCGGAACTCGTAGGGGCTGGACATCTTTTCGCGCTCTCCGGCGCCGTCCACTCCCACGATAGGCGGTTCTTCTCCCAGACTTTACCGCCATTGTCAACATCTTGGAATCCATGCTTCGGGCAGCCATCTTGGGCCGCACGCCTTCCAACACTTTCTTCCCAGTCTTCTGCGTCGGCTCTTCCCCGCTTTCTTCATGCGAGGAGCTCGCATCCTGCCGACTACGCCAAATGTAAGGTGCCCCAGCGAGGTAGTCGTGGGCGAGCTGTAGCCCCCTCTCGCTATGGCACCCTACAGACAATTCGTGTCCTCCCTCTGAAGTGTGGCTGTGTATGTGGTGCTCTTCACTTACTTCAAGCCATCTGATCGCGGCCGTCTCCAGGCATTTTTCTTCTGGGACCAGGGCAGCAATAATTTCAGAGGACACGAGGTTCTTAACCAGAACTTGGACTTTACTTGGGGAAGAGGAATATGTACAATATTTACAGGCAGATATAATGGATAAGGCCCGACAGGTTATCATCTCTCTCACAGGTGCTGGTGACTCCTTCAGCCCTGGCTCCCTCTGTAAGCGAAGCATCTCTGTGACCCTATTCTCTGGACCTAGAGACTCTTCTGTATTAACAGTGACCGGGATCCGATATCTCACCCCCACGTCTTAGCCTGGAGTCCTATTTATCTTCCTCTGCTCCCTGCAGAGTAGAAGTGCCCCGTGTCCTCACTACGTTTGATGAGATTCTACGGCGGGCGAACAGGACTCGCGCTCTTGTGTGGGGAGAATTGCGCAGTAGGATCTCACTGTCTGAGGGTACGGAGCTCCCGTCTACCCTAGCAGCCACTATAGTCAGGCTGTCTGAACAACTTGCTGCCTCAACTCGTACTCAAGAATCACTTCCTGATTCTGGAAACTAAACAGAGATTTTCTTAATGTGCCCACCCCCAGTGAGCTGTCATCACACAGCATTAACTCAACCCTGTCTGTAACACTGCTAGCAGACTCAACCTGACATCTGCACCCAGGACAGTGGCATCTTGTGGCTGTTTACAGGTACTGCAGCCCACAATGAATTATGCCAGGAACAAGCTCTATATCACTCAAGGCTTGATCCGGGCACTAAGTTCCCCCTCTACTCTACTGACTGGACCACTGAAGCTAACCCCTTAGCTTAGCCTACCACAGTTCAGAGAGGATTAACTAAGGGAACATTTTCCTTAACTACTTCAGTGCCTAGGGAAGGCTACATCCTTCCCCACTATTACACACTGTGGCTACCGATGGTGGAGACAGACTGGGCTGCAGGTAGCCGCCAGGCACTACGACTAGGCAGATCCCGGTACTGAAGCAGCTGACACAAACTTGGGCTCCATTCTTCAGGCTCCATTCAGATTAATAGGTTCAGGATCACTGCAGAATGGTTATTGACACAGAAACTCAGACAAGTACTTCAGAAATAGATTACCTTCCGCCCGGATACATGTGTTACTCAGATATGGAAGTGTTCAGATACTGGCTGCAAATGAACCAGGGAACTTCGGGAATAGAATTGGCTTCACAAGGAACAGGGGACTTTGGGAACAGTATGGCCATACCAGGACCAGGGAACAATGTTCAGGCACTGGCCGCACATGGACCAGATTACTTTGGGGATAGGACTGGTCGCACCAGGACCAGGGGAAAATGTTCAGGCACTGGTCTCACCAGGACCAGGGTACTATGAAGCCAAGACTGGCCACACCAGTGCCAGGGGACAATGTTCAGGCACTGGCTGTATCGGGACCTGGGGACTACGGGAACAGAACACTGGCCAGACTAAGACCAGCGTACCTAACAACTCACTAGTAAAGGCAACTACACACTAATGAATGTTGTTGATTTGGTGACTCCCTGAACGGGGGGGATTCTTTTATATAAGATGCCTCCCAGCAATTGGCTGGGAGCCATCTTGCAGGTGTACTCAAATACTAAATGCCTCCCAGCTATTTTCTGGGGGCATGTTACAATGCACGTGCACTGCCTCTTCAAGAATGGGAGAGTGCGCACACGTACACTAGGAGCACTGCCAGGAAATGCGGCATGCACAAGCAGGAGACATGCCAGCAGAAGGAGACCATGCCGCGGGGCCAGAGCAGTTAATATGCCAGTATCCCTGCATGGAGGGGGAAGAGAAAAAATGCAGGGCAGCTGTCAATAGTGTTACTGACAGCTGCTAATTGACTGTAGCCGACACGTCTCGCAGGTGCATAAATCTGTATTTATATATTATGTTGTGATCAGATTTCGTGGTGACAGTTTCCTTTTAACAGAGTTTGCTTTGAAAGCGTGATCATTTCCTTGCAAATGGATTTTCCACCTAACTGCGCCATTTGAAACTTTTTTTAAGGATTATAAAATTTGTAAACACATAAACAAGGAAATTGTCAGGAGAACTCGGAAGGAGTGCTAAACTGTCCTGTTCCAAACTTTCTGTCCACTTTGTTTTTTTGTGTCCTTGTTCTTTATAGATTACACCCAGCTCTTTAAATAAGCATTCTAGCCAATAAATCAACATGCATTACCAGCAAAACATAGTGCATAAAAGTTAATTCTTTCATTCATCAATTTCTGACTGTTTATAACAAATCTTTTAAGTCTTTTGTCACATTCTTAACACCTCTTAATACTAATCGATGAGCCAATCAATGAATCCACAAATCACATGAATGTCCCAGGCATTTCTACTGTACACAGAAAAACTAAATAACTGAGAGCACTAGATATTTTTGACCTCCTTTGGATCCATGTTTTAAAAAAGTTGAAAAGGCTTAATTAACTGTCTCAGCGTGTATTCAACAAGCACACTAGTTGTTTTAATCTGCTGATGTTTCAACATACAGTAAAATGTGTGCAGTTTTTTTATGGTATTATTAATTTTTGGCATAATACAAAATAATACAGTAATAGTACAAGGACAACATATTTGTGGAGCACATATTCATCAGTTGTTACTTGTGCTATTTTTAGCATTTATCTGTTAAAGGGCACTGCGCACTGTGAAGATTCACAGGATGCAAATGCTGGGAGCGGGCGGTCATGTGACCACAAACATGCGATTTGCATACTTCTGACAACATTCTGACTTGATGTGTCTGGCCTCGCTCAATTCACTTTCATTGAATGAGGCCGTGCACTTCTAGTGGGCACATGACCACATGTATGCCAATCGAATGCTTGCAGTCACGAGCCTGCCGCTCCCGGTGCCGGCAGCAGGGAATCTTCACAGCGTGCACTGTGTATGCTGTGCGGATTTATAAGTCTACAATCATATAAAGTGCCTTAAGGCTGGACAATCCCAGTAAGTTTCCTTAACTCATCTATAGAAATGAGCTAATTGAATTTGAGTTCAATTTTTAGGAATTTGCTAAACCCAGTGAATTCAAACAATATGCAATTCACTTTGAGTGAATTGCTTAAGATGGCCACAACCATTTTACACATAAGAGGATTATATCAGTAAGAGAAGGGTCACATAACCTCGAAAGTGGCTAGTCAGGCTTCCCCAAAATGTCTTGCTGCTAATACATTATGTGGTATCACACAGCCAATCAGGAGGGCCTTTTATAGCCAGTATAAAAGCAGAAGCAGGAAATGCATCCACTATTTTGTAGTGAATCTGGATAGCAAGAGGGTGTAACAGCTCTCCACATAGCCATAGAGAAAATGTTGTGAAATACCATTATTATGCAAATTTGCACTTCTGGTGCCTGGAGGATATTTAAACCATTTAGATGTGATATATATGCTATAATAATAATAAGTTCCACAATTGGATGCATTAAAAAAATGTTCTTGTCCCAAGATAATCTTATAATGTGCCCCTATGTAATGGCTGTGGTCTGATCGTGCAGGAATATGGTCTGAACACACCACATCTCTTGGGCAGGGGAGAAAGAAAAAGAGTATACAAACATTACAGCAGGGGATCACATCTGATTATTTATGTGAGGTAAAACACATTTTTAAACAGGCATGGAAATGTTTTCCTTACAGAAACCAGCATCTGTGATCCAATGCTGTCCTGTCTGTATGCTCTCTTTTGCTTCCTCCCCTTCCCAGGAGATGTGGTATGATCAGACCATGTTCCTGCACAGTCAGACACAGCCATCACACAGTACACAGCAGGGGCACATTTATAACATTATCTCAGCACAGGAACATTTTTTTTGACGCATCTACTGTAAATGTGAAAGTTATTATTATTCCAAGACTAGTGATTAAAGTGTACTTTGTTCATGTAACAAAAACTTAAATGAGTTTGAAAGGTGTTGAATACAGTGCAAAGAATCCTCACAATGGGGTACATGTGTTTCTAGGGCAATTGGATCTTTAGAATATTTTTATTAGTGTCAAATTGAGTCATGGCAAACCAAATTTTCTGGCAAAATTTGGCAAAGCTTGTGAATTTGAATTTGAAAAGACTTACTGAATTAAATCTCAAGTCAATTTGTTTAAATTTGGATAGAATTTTGTTACTCCTAATATTAGGTGAATTTTATAAACACTTGATTTCACTTTTGATCTTCAATGTTTTTGGATTTGATTCTAGTAACTGTTCTGCACATTCAGTTCACTCTTTTGATCTGCTACACTGTTGGTCTTGCTTCTAGAATCTAAAGATTTTTTTCTCTGCTTTCACTTTGTCTCCTGGTTGTCTTAGTTATCGCCATTGGTTTGGTTTCAGCTTACTCAATGCATTGTCTGGTCCAATATCGAAGCAAATATGTCAATGGATTTTAAATACAAACAGCTGACATTACTAAACAGATCTCTTTAATCTGATGAGGTTGGCTAAATTTAAACTTATAAAATATAAGGGAATTTGTCACTAGGTTTTAGCTCTCTCATCTGAAAACCATATAAAGGAGGGAAATAAATCTTGATTCTAGCAATGTATCCTTTATTTTACGGGGAGCAGCAGTTGTGAGACAATCAGAGTTTTTAGATGTACCATGTAGCAGAGCTCAGAAAGCTAACCCCGCCCACATCCCTGATTAGCGGCTTTCTATTTACATTGTATATTGACAGTAAGCTGCTAATCAGTGATGGGGGAGTGGTTGGACCAGGAGGCACATGGGCACATGGGCAGCTAGTCTAGAAGTGATAATCTGCTAGTAAAACACTAATTGTATTGAAACAACACAGCCTAATAGGTGACACATAAGGGTCTCAGCCCCTACCTCATGCTTCCCTCACACTACGTAGCATAAACCTGCTGACAGATTCCCTTTAATGCTTAGATTAATTTGAATATACTGCCATTGTGATATGGATTTTTAAAGTTAGCACAGCAACATGTTTTCATTGAGTATTGTACAGTTTGAATCAAGAATCTATCCAGAAACAATTAAGGTGTTGCATAAAAAGTCCACTATCCTCCTCCTGTAATGTAATGTACATATAAAATTACATAGACATTAGTAGCAATAAACTGACAATGACCCTATTTTTTGTTTTGAAGCATCTGATGATCTTGTCATTGAAAGGCCATTGTGAAGGTTGAGGGAGCAGGAGTAGCTGTGAAATTACCTATTTTGATTGTTGGATCTCATGTTATGATCTGTGTCTTATTAGTTATGAATAGAGGTGTTACCTGTATACATATTCTTGTTTGGCATAATAAGAAAACTGCTTTAAAATCTTCCAGAGAGAAATCTAAATAAGCCCCAGTGGCCTGTACCAAAACATGCAACTGTTCTATTTTTTTTTTTATATAGATCATGAAATAAAAAAAAATAAATAAAAGCTATACAAAAATACATTTAACATAAAAATCTCATTTAAAAATAGGTCAACTTTTGATTGTGTATCCACTTTAATGCCAATATACTGTATGTATTATTACAATTGAATTATTTGAATAAAAAATCTAACTTATTTCAATCCATCAGTATTGAATGCTATAATAGGTTAAAAATAATTTTACTAGAATTATAAATTTCAGATTTGGCTGTTTATTTATCAGTCAATTATGTTGTACTACAGTACAGACCAAAAGTTTGGACACACCTTCTCATTTTAAGATTTTTCTGTATTTTCGTGACTAAGAAAATTGTACATTCACACTGAAGGCATCAAAACTATGAATTAACACATGTGGAATTATATACTTAACAAAAAAGTGTGAAACAACTGAAAATATGTCTTATATTCTAGGTTATTCAAAGTAGCCATCTTTTGCTTTGATGACTGCTTTGCACACTCTTGATGAGCTTCAAGAGGTAGTCACCGGAAATGGTCTTCCAACAATCTTGAAGGAGTTCTCAGAGATGCTTAGCACTTGTTGGCCTTTTTGCCTACACCCCAAACCATTTTGATTGGGTTCAGATCTGGTGACTGTGAAGGCCAGGTCATGTGGCGTAGCACCCCATCACTCTCTTTCTTGGTCAAATAGCCCTTACACAGCCTAGAGGTGTGTTTGTGGTCATTGTCCTGTTAAAAAATAAATCATGGTCCAACTAAATGCAAACCGGATGGAATAGCATGCCGCTGCAAGATGCTGTGGTAGCCATGCTGGTTCAGTACGCCTTCAATTTTGAATAAATCCCCAACAGTGTCACCAGCAAAGCACCCCTACACCATCACACCTCCTCCTCCATGCTTCACGGTAGGAACCAGGCATGTAGAGTCCATCTGTTCACCTTTTCTGTGTCGCACAAAGACACGGTGGTTGGAACCAAAGATCTCAAATTTGGACTCATCAGACCAAAGCACAGATTTCCACCGATCTAATGTCCATTCCTTGTGTTCTTTAGCCCAAACAAGTCTCTTCGGCTTGTTGCCTGTCCTTAGCAGTGGTTTCATAGCAGCTATTTTATCATGAAGGCCTTCTTCACAAAGTCTCCTCTTAACAGTTGTTGAAGAGATGTGTCTTCTGCTAGAACTCTGTGTGGCATTGACCTGGTCTCTAATATTAGCTGCTGTTAACCTGCGATTTCTAAGGCTGGTGACTCGGATAAACTTATCCTCAGAAGCAGAGGTGACTCTTGGTCTTCCTTTCCTGCGGCGGTCCTCATGTGAGCCAGTTTCTTTGTAGCGCTTGATGGTTTTTGCAACTGCACTTGGGGACACTTTCAAAGTTTTCCCAATTTTTCGGACTGACTGACCTTCATTTCTTAAAGTAATGATGGCCACTCGTTTTTCTTTACTTAGCTGCTTTTTTCTTGCCATAACACAAATTCTAAAAGTCAATTCAGTAGGACTATCAGCTGTGTATCCACCTGACTTCTGCACAACACAACTGATGGTCCCAACCCCATTTATAAGGCAAGAACTCCCACTTATTAAATCTGACAGGGCACACCTGTGAAGTGAAAACCATTTCCGGTGACTACCTCTTGAAGCTCATCAAAAGAATGCCAAGAGTGTGCAAAGCAGTCATCAAAGCAAAAGATGGCTACTTTGAAGAACCTAGAATATTAGACATATTTTCAGTTGTTTCACATTGTTTTGTTAAGCATATAATTCCACATGTGTTAATTCATAGTTTTGATGCCTTCAGTGTGAATGTACAATTTTCATAATCATGAAAATACAGAAAAATCTTTAAATAAGAAGGTTTGTCCAAACTTTTGGTCTCTACTGTATACTTGGTTCTTTGACAAAACCACAAGAATATTGTAGGTAATGATTTTGTTCCTTAACATTTCCTTGCTATTAAATTTATTTTATTCAGTGAAGAAGTGATCCAAAAAGACAATTTCAAATTCCTCACTATTGACTAGTGGAACCATTTTTTTAAAAGATTGTGCATTTTTTTTCCTCATTTGTAATGGGGGAAAATGAGAGGATTCCAACTTTTTTTTCATATTTCTTAAAACTTTTTTTTGTACGTTTTACTGTTTTTGTTAGTCTTCTTATGAGACTTGAAATTGTGATCATCCGATTGCTCCTACTATACAAAGCAATACCACAGTATTGCTGCATACATCAAAAATTTGGGTCTCTTGTGAAGCTCAGCCACAGGCTTGGTTTTAATGGAGCTCTGTAATGACAGGTATAGAGGTCTTCAACAAACGATCAAATCACAAGAGTACCGATGGGTGCATAGAATTACGCACCCTCATGTCGGTGCACCAGAAGCATAGCTAGGAGTTTGTCTCAAGGCGGGTGGGGGCCAAAAATCTGAGTATGCCACAGGTAACTCTGATTCTCACTACAGTGGTGCAGCCTATTCATGGGTATAGGGAAACCTCAGCAGATGACTGTGCTTTTACTGAAGATAAATCACTATACAAAGACCAACACCGATATTACCCCCTAATGGTGATGGTATAGTGGTAGAACATATAAGTGATTACAGTATAGTTATTGATAGTGACTTAGAGTTGACGTTCTCTCTGAATTGTTCACTTTTTTCATCTTTTCCATCTGACTCAGACCGACATGGCAACTTCTTCCAGCCATGACTCACCTGCAGAGTTTACAACAAGGATACATTTGACTTTTCACATTTCCAGCACCATCCCCATCTAAACTAAAGTTGATTTTAATTATAAATACCTAATTGCTTCACTAAAACACTTTAACCATAAAGTCCTTATCATTCTGTTTTGATAAAATTTCATTTGAGAATCATCAGTGCTTGCTGGAAGACTGAAACAGAACTCCAAAACTGAGATGGGGTTGAAGTCACTACCGCATCTAAGGCAAGAGAGATCACTGTCAGTGTGCATTGTAAAGGAGAGAATACGGAGAGCAGAGAGGGCAGAGACATCTGTTTTGGAAATGGTGCTGGTCTCTGCTCTCCTTGCTCACTTTGCACTCTCTTTTACAGTGCGCTCTCATGCCATTATGTTACTTCTCATTAGAGTCGGCAAGGGGAAAACTGTCACTGTGCATTTAAAAGGAATATCACATAGTGGAAAACCTAACATTTGTAAAAATGAATCAGGCATGGATCAGGGCAGATTTTCATGCAGCTTATGCCAATGATTAAATTGGACATGCCCTTTGTCTGTCTGCCTGTCTATTTGACTGTCGTCTACACCCTTCTGCTGGGATAATTTTTGAAGGTCTTTGTAAAACATGGTCCCTACAGTGAAATATGGTGGTGGCAGTATCCTTGTCTGGGGCTGCATGAGTGCTGCTAGTGTTGGGGATCTTCATGTCATTGATGGTATCATGAATTCACAGATTTACTTCACTGTATTGAAAGAGAAGATGCTACCTTCACTCCATGCCCTTGGTAAACGTGAACCTTTCCAACATGACAATGATCAAAAAACACATCTGCTGCAGTTCTGAAGAATAACAATGTGAAATCGAACACCTATGGGGGATTCTATAGAGACAAGTTGAGCTTCACTCTCCATCCATCATCCATTCTCTAAATCCGGTCATTCTTGATGAATGGAAAAAGATGTTGCAGTATGCCACCACCTTGTTTTATGCATGCTTAGAAGACTTGCTACTGTCCTTAAAAATCATGCAAGTCTGGCAAAAAACTAGATGTGATAGATTTTGATGTGAGGTGTATTCATTTTGGTATCAAATAATTTGAATAAGGCCATGGCCGAACTACCAGGTGAGGAACAATTAGAGAAAAGGTATAATAGAAACAAGTCACCAATTCTGCATTTATCACCCACTCCTGGTTTTGGCTCCCAATCCTGAGAAAAAATACTGACCGAATACTGACCAAATACTGATAGTGGAGCCGTGGCCTAAAACTGAAGATTTTGTAATGAAAGCTATGCAATTATTCTTACTTTCATGCTATGGGTTAAAAATGTTCTATGAAACAAAGTCTTTTCAAAAATTTGGAAATTGTTCTTGTATTTAGTGAGATTAAAATCTTTCTTTTCAAAAGGGGTATGCTCATTTATGCTGAGCACTGTATGTATACACATGTGAAGCTGCTTAGTCCAATGACTGGCTGCAGGGCTGTCAGAGTGATATCCATGCTATGTTGACAGCCAAACAACCTAGACTGTGGCAGCAGTGAAGACAGGGCTGGTCAAACAAACAAACTCAGCCTATAGAGAATAGTTTTCTGAAAGTTTTCATCATATACTTAATATATTTTATGTTATTTTAATAAAATTCCTTAAATATCTTATTAAATGAAAAGAAAAGTCCAAGGACTAAATTTATAAACCATTAGCACAAAATACTCGCTAAGATAAATGTGGCTTAGCATGATCAGAAATGTGAGATAAAGTCTAATTACATATTTTCTCATGTAATGACCTTCAACGATTCATTTTTACGTAGTAAATGTTTGTGATGAAGAGAATCCCTACAGTAATTCAACAGTAAATTTGTAGATTTCAAATGCAAATAAAAGTTGATTTACATTTTATAATAATCCCAAAAGTTAAATGTTTCAGTAAATCATTAAAACTTGACACTCATTGCCCTTTCTGTTAAAAAAAATATTTGATTAGTTAGTGCAATTTTAGAAAAAAAAATATCTTGTGGGTCAATAGGAAGTTTAACTTTAGAATGGTGTCTATTTGGTTTCAATTATATTTTAGTTGTAATTTCATTTAAATCATTATAAAGCTTTGCCTTTCTTTAATTATTATTGCAATATATCAAAGCAAAAAATTGAGACACATTTAGTGGATTCAGCTGATTCATATATTATATGGATAACTATGTATTTATTACAAGGGTACTGTTTTATGATAGCCTGTCAGCTTTTAACAGGGTTTCCATGAACAGGCTTACTGTTAACCACTAACAGATCTCAGGGGTCTTCAGAATTTAACCCCTGTAGAGTGTTTTATCAGCAGGAGATTATCTCTCGAGACTAGGAGTCACATGCTAGGCAGTCCAGCAAATCTGTGCAACCCATCACTGATTGGCAGCTTGCTGATAATGTACAGTGTACACAGGAGGCTACCAATCAGGAGTGTAGGCATGGTTATACACAGCTCAGCATTGATAGATATGCTACATCTACATCAGGGAAAACAAGGATTTTATCAAAACTGCACCAAGCAGTGCAGTAAGTGACACATCACTGGAATCAGACTCTTTGCCCCTACATCATGCAGCTCTCAGATTCAATATCAATCCGTAGAGAGCTGCCCTCTACATGTCTGACCAGGAGACCCTTCTTCGCACTATGGAGTGGGAACACATCCGAATGTGGCTAAATTGAGCTGTAATGGGTACAAACAATAACAAAAAGAAAGATTTAACTATTTAAACCAAGAGGGTAGTAACAAGGCATTAAATAATTATAGAAAAAAAATTGTGTGTAAAAGAAAATCAAGCCAGCAAAGATTGAGACAGAAAAGATAATTGCAAAACAATTAAAAATAATCCGTAAGTATTCTTCAACTACATAAATTATAGGAAATTCATGAATGATAGTGTTGGCCCACTTAAAAATAATATGGGTGAACTGGTGGAACAGGATGATCGAAGGGCCAATCTACTAAACGCCTTTTTCTCTACAGTATTTACACACGAAAATTCTATGACAGACGACATGATCAAGGATACTCAATTAAGTGTCACCTGCTTAACCCAGCAAGAAGTACAGTATTGCTTCAAAATTACTAAAGTAGAAATATCCTCAGATGGCATACGCCCCCTAGAACTGCAGGAATTAAGTACAGTGATAGACAGCTCATTATTTTTAATATTCAAAGATTCAATAGTAACAGGGTCTGTACCGCAGGAATGGCATAAAACAAATGAGGTGCTAATATTCAAAAAAGGGAACAAAATCTGAGCCTGGAAATTATAGACCAGTACATTTTTAGCAAGAGATCCTATCCTGGAGTATCTCAATAAGGATACCTCATGATCGTGATCCAACATCAACATGGGTTTAGGAGGGATCAGTCCTATATTATTACACTTATATGCTTACATATATGAGGAGGCAAGTTCCTGAATGGACCATGAAAATACAGTGGATGTTGTCTTTATGGAATTTTCAAAGACGTTTGATATGGTGCCAAATAAAAGTTTGGTGCCTAAAATGAAAGTATTGGAACTAAGAGAAAATAAGTGTATATGGGTTAATAACTGGCTCAGAGACAGGAAAAAAAAGGTGGTTATTAACACACTCAGATTGGGTCACAATTAACAGTGTGTTACCACAGGGGTCAGTATTGGGGCCTCTTTATTTTAACATATGTATTAATGACCTTGTAGAGGGAATACAGAGTAGAGTTACAATATTTGCAGATGATACTAAACTCTGCAGGGTAATCAACATGGAGGAGAATTAGTTAATGTTACAGAGGGATTTATGTAACCTGGAGACTTTGGTTGAGAAATTGCAATTGACGTTTAATGTAGATAAGTGTAAGATCGTGCACTTGAGCAAAGGAAATGAAATGTATGATTATGTGCTAAATTCTAAATTCTAAAATACTGGATAAAACTGTCACTGAAAAAGACTTGGGCGTATGGGTTTATGGCAAACTTAACATTGTGACCAGTACAAGGCAGGTGCTGCCAAGGGAGATAAAATAATGAGATGCTTTAAAAGAGGCATAGATGCTCATGACAATGACATAGTTTTGCCTCTGAAAGTCTATAGAGCCTCGTTCGAATGCTCTATATGCTTACATTGTAAAAGTTGCTTCCGGGTCACGTAGAGCTCAGCATGACCGGAGAGTCTGCAGAAAGATGACGTCACTAAGAAGCAGAGCAGAATGGCGCTGGGTGGTGGAAAAAGCAGAGGTAGGTGAGTATATTAATACACTCACACTACATTACATGTACACATGCACACATTTAATTAAAAAAAATATAGATGAAAGGTTACTAAACTTGGGGGTTATACAGGAGATACAGTAGTACAGAGATCTTTATCATGATCGGTTAACACCTAAGCCTGCAAAGTTGCCAAGGGGCATCATTTATATCCAGAGGAAAGAAGGTTTAATCATAATCACAGATGCAGATTCTTTACTGTAAGAGCAGAAAGATTATGAAACTCTGCTACATGATGGTGTAATGTTTGATTCACTACAAAAGTTCAAGAAGGGTCTGTATACCTTTCATGAAAAATATTGATCCGTGTATCTAGTCTGATTGCTGTATATGAAGTCGGGAATTTTTTTTTCTCTAATATGGAGCTATTATCATCTACCATTTGAAGCTTTTGCTTTTGTCTGAATCAACAAACTAAGTTGAATTCAATGGACTTACAGTAAGTCTACCTTCAACCTTAAAAAACTAGGAAACTATGTGAGCAGCCTCTGTGCAGGACAGGTGAAAAAAAAAGGCAAAAAGTGTTTTAAGTTATCAAACAAAAATTCATCAAATTCTATAGGTGATAGTTTTGGGAAAGAAAATTATGTCATCCCCATTGACATCCACTGGTCAGCAATCTCCAAACTCTTATCACGTGCTTCATCCTTTTGTCTCACACAGTGGTCTTCCACAGCCACCCATACAGATGGATATATAGTAAATCTCATCTTCCATCCCCTCTTGGTTCCTATCCAACCTTATAACCTCACTTCTTCCACAACACCAAGCAGTTATTCAACACTTTTAACTTCCTTCTCCATCCATCATTGCCCTTCGCACCATCTTTATTTTAGAAGAAAACTTTACCTCACATTTCAGAAAAAAGATTGAATGCATCAAACAAAGATTTATTGTTAAACCACAACCTCTCTGTATAACAGATCATTGCCCTTTCACATAACCTCCTTTCCCACCATCACTGCATAAACTTGTGAACTTGATCCTATTCCATCCAACCTTACCATCTTGCTTATCCTGGCCATATCCCATCTCTTCAACTTATCATTAACCTGTGGTGTCTTTCATTACTCTGTCAAACATGCAACCATAACACCTGTCCTGAAGAAAACATCCCTTGACTCATCCTTTACATCCAGTTTTTGCCCCATATTGCTCCTCCCTTGACCCTTTAAAAACTCCTTAAATAACACATGCACACTTATCCTTAGGCTTAACAGCTAGAACGCCCATGGTCACCTGTTTGCAGCTGTCATGGCAGTCGGATGTATAAAGTGTCTAGAGTAGGATCAACAGAGTTCCACATACTCTGTGGTGGCAGTTGTCAGGTACTGAAGCTCATATTCTACCCACTTCAATGTGAAATTAAATTAAACCTGCTAAATCGAGTGGCTTGTGCTAAGCCTGGCTGTAGAAGTCCAGTTGATGACTTCCATAACACTTCTGTTAATAAAGTTAATCTACTATTTGAGTAAACTTCATCAGCAATATAGACAATAGGGAACATTTCATACTCTATTATAATGTTAATTAAACACACTATATGTAATTTCAAGAAGAATAAGAAGAATCTGTCAATGCACAAAGTGCAATGTGTAATTGCCGGAGGACATGAAAAATATACAATGTATTTTTTTCTACTCATGTCATGGCAAATTGTTTATAATTCGGTAGTATACAAATCACTACCCTGTGGAATATTGCCTTCTGTTTCGATTACATGGTTGACTTCTTCTGATTTTCTATCACAAAAAGTTGGATTACAATAAGAGGTTCATGAATCTGATTTCAATCATGTTTTTCAGCAGTGACTACTACCTAATATTTATCTATTTGTAACATGATTTTTTAATCTCTATTAAAAGATTCATATAACAAAAAGATAAATTAGTGTGCACATATATCTGTTTCCTAAAATCCTGTCTTCAGACTCCATAGTTTAATTATTATTTGTAATTATTTATTTTTAACAGAATAGATTTTTCTACTGGAAGTAGACAATGATAGTTCCTTTTGAATATCCTTTCATTATGCCAAAGAAATAATATTTAAAACCACTTTAAAGCAGATCTGTCATTAGATATCATAATGCGAACTGTATTCATTATTAAATTGTTTTTTAGACCTGATAAGGCTGGCATCCTTTCTTCAAAAATTTATGTCAAAATCTATAATATAATCGTAGTTGTGTCCCTCTGTCCGAAACCTTTATAGACTGCGCAAGCGCGATGCACCTGCGCAGTCTGGCTCTAGACAGAAGAACACATCGAGCCATTACAGGTAAGAGAAGTGTATGATGCAAGAAATCGCGGTATGCGTAGGCATTGAACGTATACCACGATCTCTGGCACCATACTTACACACTTACCTGACTGGGAGGAGTGTTGCCGCGGCGCCTATGTTCTGGCGGCGTCAAAATCGGCACATGTGCATAGCGAGCTATCTGGCGCCATTCTACTGAAGACAAATTTGCAGTGTGTCTTCAGCAAAATGGCGCCGGACAGCACGGTATGGGCATGCGCATACTCCGGCACCACACTTCTTCCCAGGCCTCAGGCAGAACGGGGCTCAGAGCTGGAGCACAGGGAAGAAAGGTGAGTATAAGTGGTTATTTTTTGTGTGTGCAGCGTGATAGGGATGAGGGGTACCATACATACCAGGATAGGGATAAGGGGTATCATACATACCAGGATAGGGATGATGGGTACCATGCATACCAGGATGAGGGATGAGTATGAGGTATGAGGTATTTGGGATCTATACTTTATACCCCTGAGGAAGCCAGGACCTAATGGCGTAACGCGTAGGGTTACGCATCGGCGACATCCCCTGTATTATAGTGTGAACCCACATGGTTAGTATCATATTTTTTGATTGATTCATGTAGCCTCTCTGTTAGATTTTTTTCTGATAGATATGCACTTATTTTTGGGAGGGTATATTCTTCCCTGAGGTTAGAATTCATTATTATAGTGACATTTCTATTCATTATTTAGAAGGCTCATCATAGTAATCTGTTCGCATTGAATCTTATATTATACTATACCTACGTCATACAGATCATCCAGAGGGCTTATTATAGCAGTTTGTTTGTACTACCAGGATCATTGGCTCTCACATTATATTTGTGCCATATATTCTCTGATGTATATATCTGTATGCACATTATATTGGATTCACATGTTAGAACTCTCTAGAGGGTTATTTTTGTCCATGCATTTTTTTGTTTTTTCTTGTCTTATATGTTTTTTAACTGTACTTTTTAATTAAGTGGTGCTGTATGTCTTTTCTATAATAAAATTTCTACAATGTTTTCAATACACTGCCTCTATATTTGATTATTTACTATGCTTGGTGCCTGCTCTACCCTTTGCTTTTTTTCTCTCATTTATTTCTCAGGGACTTTGGCACAGGTGTATGTCTTATCATAAGGTGGTGCTGGGTCTTATATATTTTTCATAGCGAGCTATCTGGCACCATTCTACTGAAGACACATTTGCAGTGTGTCTTCAGCAAAATGGCGCCGGACAGCACGGTATGGGCATGCGCATACTCCGGCACCACACTTCTCCCCAGGCCTCCGGCAGAACGGGGCTCAGAGCTGAAGCACAGGGAAGAAAGGTGAGTATAAGTGGTTATTTTTTCTGTGTGTGCAGCGTGATAGGGATGAGGGGTACCATACATACCAAGCTAGGGATAAGGGGTATCATACATACCAGGATAGGGATGATGGGTACCATGCATACCAGGATGAGGGGTACCATGCATACCAGGATAGGGATGAGGGGTATCATACATAGCAGGATGAGGGATGGGGTACCATGCATACCAGGATAAGAATGATGGGTACCATGCATACCAGGATAGGGATGAGGGGTGCCATGCATACCAGGATAGGGGATGAGGGGTACCATACATACCAGGATGAGGGATGGGGTGCCATGCTTACCAGGATAGGGGGATGAGGGGTACAATACATACCAGGATTGGGTATGAGGGGTGCCATGCATACCAGGATTGAGGATGAGGGGGGCATGCATACCAGGATTGGGGATGAGGGGTACCATACATACCAGGATAGGGATGAGGGATAGCATACATACCAGGATTGGGGATGAGGGGTACCATACATACCAGGATAGGGATGAGGGGTACCATAAATACCAGGATGAATGATGGGATGCCATGCATACCAAGATTGTGGGATGAGGTGTGCCATGCATACCAGGATGGGGATGAGGGGTACCATGCATACCAGGATGAGGGATGGGGTGCCATGCATACAAGGATGAGGGATGAGGGGTGCCATGCATACAAGGATTGGGGTTAAGGGGGCTATGCATACCAGGATTGGGGATGAGAGGTGCCAAGCATACTAGGATTGGGGATGAGGTGTGCCATGCATATCAGGATTGGGGATGAGGGGGTACCATGCATACCAGGATAGGGATGAGGGGGTACCATGCATACCAGGATAAGGATGAGGGGCTACCATGCATACTATGATAAGGAAGAGGGGCCATGCATACCAGGATATGGATGAGGGGCCATGCTTACCAGGATAGGTATGAGGGGGTACCATGCATACCAGGATAAGGATGAGGGACACCATACATACCAAGATAGGGATGAGGATACCATGCATACCAAGATGAGGGGTACCATACATACCAAGACAGGGATGAAGGATGGGGTGCTATGCATAGCAGGATAGGGATGAGGGGTACCATACATACCAGAATAAGGGATGGGGTGCCATACATACCAGGATTGGGGGATGAGGAGTGTCATGCATACCAGGATGGGGGTGAGGGGCCCATGCATGCCAGGATAGGGCTGAGGGGGCCATACATACTAGGATTGGGGATGAGGGAGCCATGCATACCAGGATGAGGGATGGGGTGCCATGTATACCAGGATGAGGGATGGGAGCCATGCATACCAGGATTGGGGATGAGGGGCCATGCATACCAGGATAGGAATAAGGGGGTACCATGCATACCAGGATAGGGATGAGGAAGTACCATACATACCAAGATAGGGATGAGGGTACCATGCAGACCAGGATGAGGGGTACCTTACTTACCAAGATAGGGATGAGGGATGGGTTACCATGCATACCAGGATAGGGATGAGGGGTACCATACATACCAGAATGAGGGATGGGGAGCTATGCATACCAGGATGGGGGTGAGGGGCCCATGCATACAAGGATAAGGCTGAGGGGGCCATACATACCAGGATTGGGGATGAGGGAGCCATGCATACCAGGATTGGGATGAGGGGTGCCATGCATACCAGGATTGGGGATGAGGGTGCCATGCATACCAGGATGAGGGATGGGGTGCCATGCATACAAGGTTTGGAATAAGGGGTGCCATGCATACCAACACTAGGGATGAGAGGTACCATACATACCAGAATTGGGGATGAGGGGTGCCATGCATACCAGGATAGGGATGAGGGGTTCCATGCATACCAGGATAGGGATGAGGGGTGCCATGCAATCCAGGATAGGATGGGGGCAGCACATAACAGGATGGGGAAACAGGATTGGGTAGCAAAAATACTAGGATGGGGACAGCACATAACAGGATTGGTGCAGCACATATCAGGATGGGGGACCATATACTCACCACCCGGGCGTAGAACGGGTTCAATAGCTAGTGGCTATATAATCCTGATAGCTCCTGGGTAGAAGTATATTCAGCCATTGCTCTTTCATCCTAACAGGTGCAGCTTATACAGAGCAGTGTGAGAGCTCAGCTGCAGTAGGGAGAAAGGATATTGACAGAGGCTAGCATGCAAAAATTTTAGCCTGGGTCAAGCACACATAAGTGGCCCATGAGAAGTGTAAAGATCTGAGGTTGTGGGTTGTAAGTAATCACTTAGGCAGGTTAACGATGCAACAATATTTTATTGATCACAGCCATGGTAATAAAGCAATTCCAGGTAAATGGCCAAAATACAGTTCTCTCAGTCCTCAAGTTCCCAATCTGGGTTCAGTAGTTCCACTGGCTTTGTATAACGCCATACTCACTGTCTCCCAACTTTTGGTCTGCCCACAGATTTCGTATCTCCAGACAGTATAGTCTGTAGCCACAATCCATGATCCTCTAGACGGCAGATAAAACGATGAAAGCACTGGTATCCAGTAGCAGCAGTCCTTTTAAGAAAGTTTAAATCCAAACGACATAATCCATAATGGTAACATGTTTATCCATCCTTCCAAGTCCATGGTCTCCATCCTCTTCCTTCAATCCTTCCACACACTCTCACTAAAACATGTCGATCCTTTCTTTCACTGGGATCAGTCCCCTCCCAGGTCAGAAGTGATCACCCTCCCCCTTAAGCATTTACTGTTAGCTAAAAACAATGAAGAATATTCTAGAAGCCTTCATCTGAGACTGCATGTAAGACCCCCTGTGGTGACAGCTCCACTGTGTCTACAATCTACACACACATAATGAGATTATTGGCTGTTGGAACAATGGTTAGATACTCCTGAGATGCAGATATCCTGAGATACAGATTAGTGGAATGCTGGACATTTTACAAGTGAATCTAGTGCACATACTGACAAGTTAGCAGAACTATATAAAACATAACAAGTAGTGTTGAGCGAGTATGTTCTATTAACCCTTTGGCCGAGTATGCTCAGCCCGAGCTCCGAGTATTTACAGCTGCTCTGTGATATGGTTGAATCGCTCCCGTGTGCATGATTTGCAACAGTTTTACAGCTTTATTACATGTGAGAAATGACTATTTCTTACACATTCCTCACATGTAATAAAGCTGTCAAACAGTTGCAAATCATGCACACGGGAGCGATTCAACCATATCACCGAGCAGCTGTAAATACTAGGAGATCGGCCCGAGCATACTCGGAATAGATCATACTCGCTCAAGACTAATAACAAGTAAATCACTAATAAAACACAATAATAATAATGACAAAAATGGTGGTCCGTTGCTGGAAAAGTATCATAGTCTTTAGTAAGTGGGCAGCTCCTCACAAGAAGCATTATTTATTTCTGGCTGCTGCATAAAGGCAGCAAGATGGCAGTTGGTGTTGTTCACACATTGTGATCGAACGCATCAATCTCATATACATGATTGAGCTGTTACCAAAATCTCAGCAGTAGAGATGAGCGTTGTTCGACTCGAACTGTTCGCCAATCTCAAATTCGAGCTATTTTGGGCGGTGTTCGAGCCGTTCGGCGAACACGAACGATTTGAAAAAAATTCGGCTGTTCGAGGTTATGTTCGATAACTGTTCATGCACCAAAATCATAACTGGATTTTTTCTCAGTAATGCTGAAAATTAATGTTAATACGCAGTTTGAGTGTTCAGCGGGGCGGGGGGAGGGGCAGGGGATGGATCTCTGCAGGAATAATGAAGATCTCCATTTTTTTTTCTCTTTCCCGCATTTACAGTTGGCAGGTGCAATCTGTCAGCCTATCAGCAGAGCACACACGGAGCGAACTGCTTTTTTTCACACAAGCAAGGGCATGTGTCATTGGCAGTGTATGTCACATGTCCTTGCCCTATAAGACCCAGCCATTTTCCCCGTCGCCACCATTTTCTCACTGCTGCAGCTGCATGTTAGACGGCACCGCTGTTGCTGTGTGCGCTATACCTTGTTAATTTAAAGCCAATTTTTGCACAAATCTACAGATAGCTTGGGAGTAGGGAATAGTTGTGATTGCAGTCCTTTTAAGGACTAGGTTACCGCATTTCCTACGACTTTTATCAGGCAGGTCTGTGCTCTTAAATAGATAGGTTGGGAGTAAAGACTAATTGTAATTGCAGCCCTTTTCAGGACTAAGTTACATCAGTTCCTATCTGTTTTTGCCAAGCAGGTCTGTGCCAGTGCTGTGCAAGTTTTTTTCACAGCATTTGGCTAAATCTAGCAAAGCTAATCCTTTTTGGCCTAATGCAGAGTGTGTTAGTCAGTGGAGTAGCCTATCTGTGCTGCAAGCTACACCACCTGTGTATAGAATACCAATTTTTTTACTGCACCTAGTGTAGTAAAACCTTTTGGGCATAGCATCATTCTATTAGTCCATCTATTCTGACCTCCATAAGGTTGCAAATTGAATATAATTTTTTCTGCATCTAGCTCTGAAAAAATATTTGGGCTTCTAGCAGTGTGTGGGACTTGTTCTATTAGTCCATCTATACTGACCTCCATCAGGTTGCAAATTAAAAATAATTGTTATCTGCATCTAGCTCTGAAAAAATATTTGGGCTTCTAGCAGTGTGTGGGACTTGTTCTATTAGTGCATCTATACTGACCTCCATCAGGTTGCAAATTGAATATAATTTTTTTCTGCATCTAGCTCTCAAAAAATATTTGGGCTTCTAGCAGTGTGTGGGACTTGGTCTATTAGTCCATCTATACTGACCTCCATCAGGTTGCAAATTGAATATAATTTTTTTCTGCATCTAACACAGACAATAGTTTTGGCCTAATACCACAGTATGGCCAATCAGCTCTGCTCGGTTCCCATCCATTGTTTTTTGTGCAAACAACTCCAGAGTTGTGAATTAGTTAACCACCAAAATGAGTGGAAAAAGGCCTGCTGCTGGTGGAAAGGGGAATAGGCGTGTTGGGAAGGGGAAAAAAGGTTGTGTCCGTGGGGTAGGTTTTAAAGCAACAGTAACATCTGCAGAAGAAAGACCATCTTCCAGCCAAACTAAAATGTCTACTTCTTTTAGCGGACAATGTGATAAGATCCCTTTCTTACGGCAACGCCAATCGCTACAAATTCCAGATGAGGCACAAAAACAGCAGGTGCTTCAATGGATATCAAGTGCTCCTTTAAGTGGGCTCTCCTCCACATCAACTTCAACATCTCAAATACTCCAGTCCTCAGAGGTGTCACCTCAATCGCACTTGCTTCCTCACAGCTCCCAAATCTCCAGCTGCCCGTCTGAGTATGAGGTAGAACAGATGGTTGAGTCTGCAGAGCTGTTTACTCATACTTTAGCCTGGGAATCAGGGGTTGGCTCCAGCGCTTCTGTGAATCCAGATGAGGAAATGATCTGCACTGATGCCCAGAATCTTTATGAGTCGGATCCAGGACCAGACGCAGAAGGTTCTGACCATAATGTAGACCCCCATTCCCAAACTGTAACTCCTGTTGGTGGAGACAATGCGGAAGACGATGATGAGACTCAAATACCTGATTGGAGCGACAACTTTAGTTTTTTGTCAGGGCAGGAACAGGTTGGCTCTGAGGACGACGGGTGTGATAACACACAGGGTGATGATGATGAGGTTGGAGACCCCACTTACTGTCAACCCACAGTCAGCCAAAAGATGAGGTCAGCAGAGAAGGTGGAGGAGGATGCTAATGACGACGAGGTCAGGTTGCGCCTTCCTGGACAGAGACGCAGTACTGGAAGCACGTCAACAACTGCATCCTTAAACACAACTCTGCCTCTGACCACAAGTTGTGGTGGCTCTTCAGGTCACATGGGTGCTAAGCCTTTCATAGCCTGGGCATTTTTTCAGATCGATAAAGATGACCCAACTCATGTTATCTGTAACATTTGTCAACAAAAGCTAAGTAGAGGCCAAAAAATACATAGTTTGAGTACTTCATGCATGAAACGGCACAAGGACATGAAGCATAAATTGCAGTGGGAAGCTCACTGTGCTACAATGCGGCCTAGCCGGCCGGACCAACCGCCATCTGCCCCATCTTGTGCATCTGCGGCCTCTTCATCCTCTGTGACTGGGGGGACAGCAGTCACACCTCTTTACCCGCAATAGCCAGCGTGATTGGCAGGTCATCATTTTCTTTGGAGGTGGTAACACCAGCTGGTGTTGAGCTCTGTCCGACATCGATAGCACCACCTTTGGATCAAGGCAACCTAACATGTCCGCCTGCATCTTCTTCACAGACCGGCAGTTTGGCGGGGACACCCTTATCAACCCCGTCTAAGCATAACAGCCAGCATTCAGTCCCTCAGATGTGGACAAGTAAAAGACCATTTCCTCCTAGCCATGAGAAAGCTAAGAGGTTGAATTTCACCATCTGCAAGCTCTTGGCTACAGAAATGCTGCCTTTCCGCCTGGTGGACACAGAGGATTTTCGAGACCTTATGTCCGTCGCAGTGCCACAGTTCCAGATGCCCAGTCGGCACTACTTCTCAAAGAAAGGTGTGCCTGCGCTCCACCAGCATGTCGCACACAACATCATCGCTTCTTTGAGAAACTCTGTGTGTGACAGGGTGCATTTCACCACAGACACTTGGACGAGTAGGCATGGACAGGGGCGTTACATGTCGCTGACTGGGCACTGGGTAACTATGGTGACAGCAGGACAAGGGGCTGCTGTCCCAGTCTTGCCGTCCCCACGAGTTGTGCGTCAATCCTCTTTATCTCAAAGTTCCTCCACTGCTTCTGCCTCCTCAACCTCCTCTCGGTCCTCCACCTGCACCCAAAGCCTGTCTGGTCACGCCACAAGCTTTCTAACTGCGCAGAAGGGATCCTGCACACCTCCTTATTATGCTGGCAGTAGGGCTCAACGTCATCAGGCGGTTTTTACTTTGAAATGTCTGGGAAATGTGAGTCACACAGTTGAGGAGTTGTGGTCATCTCTGGAGAACCAATTCCATGAATGGTTGTCTCCACTGGACCTGAAACCAGGGAAGGCCGTGTGCGACAATGCTGCAAACCTGGGTGCGGCCCTTCGCCGGGGTAATGTCACACACTTGCCTTGTATGGCTCACGTGTTGAACCTGGTTGTCCAGCAATTTTTAGCCCACTATCCCGGACTAGATGGCCTTCTGCAGAGGGCACGGTCGCTGTGTGCTCACTTCCGCCATTCACATCCCGCAGCTCAGCGACTTACATCTCTACAGAAGTCGTTGGGCCTGCCACTTCACCGGCTAAAATGCGATGTGCCTACCCGGTCGAATTCAACTCTGCACATGTTGCAGCGACTGTGGCAGCACCGACAAGCCCTGGTGCAATACGTTCTGACGTATAGCCTGGGCCAACGAGATCCAGAGGTGGGGCAAATCACGCTGGAGGAGTGGTCTCAGATCAGGGACCTATGCACCCTTCTGCACAGTTTTGAAATGGCGACGAAGATGTTTAGTGCTGACGAGGCCATTATCAGCATGACTATTCCGGTGATTTACATGCTGGAGCACATGTTAAACAGAATTCGGAGTCAGGTGGTGGCACAAGAGGAGGTGGAGGAAGTAGAGGAGGAGGAGTTGTATGCGGAAGGGCTAACATCTGCAAGGTCCAGACGGTCGGCAGCACCAAGGCAGCAGCATGTGAGGGTGGGGGAGATGGTTTTACCAGGGCGCATGGTAGCAGCCAAACTAGTGAGGAAGGTGCAAGAGCCCAGGAAGAAGTGGAGGACGAACTGATGGAAGACTCATCAGATGAGGGAGACCTTGATCACATTTCTGTTGTGCGAGGTTGGGGGGAGAGGACAGAGGAAGGAAGCATGATTGTTACCTCGCCACCAACACAACAGGGACTTGGTGCTCCTGGATGCGCAACACACATGAGTGCCTTCTTGCTGCACTACCTGCAACATGACCCTCGAATTGTGAGAATTAGAAATAATCCTGACTACTGGGTTGCCACACTGTTATATCCCCGGTACAAAAGTAAGTTTGCAGAAATTATTCCTGCCATAGAAAGGGATGCACGCATGCAGGAGTATCAGCAGAGACTGTTGCAGAATCTTACATGTGCTTTTCCTCAAAACACCAGTGGTGCACGTACTGAATCTCACAGTTCCAACTTGCCAACCGTGGGACCATCGAGTGTTCAGCACTCAAACCGTAACTGAAACACAGTATCTGCTGGTAACATCAATTTTGCGGAATCATTTCACCACTTTTTTAGCCCATCCTTTGCAAGGCCACAGGAGACAAGAAGTCTGACACATAGTCAACGCCTAGAGACGATGGTACAGGAGTATCTCCAAGTAAACATTGAAGCCATGACTGTGTCACTGGACCCTTGCTCTTTTTGGGCTTCCAATCTGGATAAATGGCCGGAGCTCGCCACTTATGCCTTGGAGATCTTGTCATGCCCCGCAGCCAGCGTTCTGTCTGAACGTGTGTTCAGCGCTGCTGGTGGTGTGCTGAGAGATAAGCGCACGCGGCTCTGCACTGATAATGTAGACAGACTCACGTTCATAAAGATGAACAAATCATGGATCCGAATCGACTTTTCTACCCCTGTGTCATCCTGGGAAGAGTAAAAGCTTGATGATTGGTTAAAATCACCTCACCAACCGTTTTAAGCTTTCAAATTACTAATCATGTTTATCTGTATCTTGGCTGGAAAATAATTTGGGCTTTGTAGCAGTGTGCAGTACTGATTCTATTAGGCCATCTATACTAAGCTCCCCCAAATTTAAAATTACTAATCATGTTTATCTGTATCTTGGCTGGAAAATAAGTTGGGCTTTGTAGCAGTGTGCAGTACTGATTCTATTAGGCCATCTATACTAAGCTCCACCAGATTTAAATTTAATAATAATTCTGGCTGCATCTAGCCCGGAAAATAATTTTGGGGCTCCGAGATGCGCAAGACACATAAGTGCCTTCTTGCTGCACTACCTGCAACATGACCCTCAGATTGTCAGAATTCGAAGTAATCCTGACTACTGAGTTGCCACACTCTTAGATCCCCACATTCTTCGATCAACCTTTTCATTTTAATAAAGACCAAAAAAATGGTCATTTTTGAAATTATAAGCATTAGCAGGTTATTAGAAACTGAAATCAAACAGTTTTCAACTCAAACTTTATTCTAGGTTATGTTACATTTGCACATAGGACCCCTTGTTTGAAAGGAGCTTCTGAACTCTCTCGTCCATTGAATTTGTCAGATTTTGAATGGTTTCTGCTTCAATTGTTTTGCATGAGGAGAGAATACCCTCCCAGAGCTGTTGCTTAGATGTGAACTGCCTCCCGCCATCATAGACACTCCTTTTGATGATGCTCCAGACGTTCTGAATGGGGTAGAGGTCAGGGGAGCATGGTGGTCACAACATAAATTTGTCCCCTTTTATGCCCATATCAGCCAGAGATGCAGATGTGTTATGTGCAGCATAAGACGGTGCATTATCATGCATGAAAATGATGTTTCTGTGGAATACACGGTTCTTCTTCTTAAACCATGGCAGGAAGTGCTGTTTGAGAAACTCGACATACATTATGGAGTTCATCTTTACCCCTTCAGGGATACTAAAGGGGCCGACAATCTCTCTCCCCATGATTCCAGCCCAAAACATTACTCCACCTCTTCCTTGTTGGCGCTGTAGCCGTGTTTGCGTGGGGTGTCCATCAACCAGCCATCCTCCACTACATCCATCTGGACCATCGAGCGTTGCACGGCACTCATCCATGAACAAAACAATTTTGAAGTCAGTCTTCATGTATTGTTTGGCCCACAGGAGCCGTTTCTGCTTGTGTGCAGTGGATAGAGGAGGTCGCCAGGATGGCATACGCACAGCTGTAAACCTCTGAAGGACCCTGCATCTTGTTGTTCGGGGGACGTTGGAGGCACCAGCAGCTTCAAAAACTTGTCTGCTGCTATGACAAGGCTTTTTTGCCGCTGCTCTTTTAACCTAATGTAATTGCCTGTAGGAAAGAGTCCTCAATTTGCCCTTATCAGCACGCACACGTGTGTACTGTGAATCAGCTACATACTTCTTGATTGCAAAGACACTTCATCCTGATCATCGCACAATGTTGATTGTAGTCATGCCTTGACCTAAACACTCCACAATTTGTTGCTTCTCAGCAGCCGACGCATCCTTTTTCTTTCCCATTTTGGCAGAAAATGTAGGCTGCTTAATAATGTGGGACAGCCTTCTTAAGTAGTCTTGCTTTCATTGGACACACCTGCCAAACTAATTAGCACAGGTGTCTGCAATTGCTTACAGTGATATAAAGAGCCCTGACACACATCACCATCAATGAGTTTAACTGACAAACAAAAAAATTCTTCCCTTATCACTCCTAAACACTTTTTGCATAATAATTTGGAACACAGTGTACATGTGCTTTTACACAAAACACCAGTTGTTCACGTAGTGAATCTTACAGTTCTAACTTGCCAACCGTGGTCTGTATGGAGTTGTTCAATAAAGGGCCCAAAATTAAGATAACATAGATGGGAGAGGTCTCTATGAATAGAAATTCCTAAGTATTTGATACCCTGTGAGGGCCAGGAAAAGGGAAAGTTGGACTGGATGGAATCCTGCATGGATTTGGGGAGGGAGACATCGAGGGCCTCAGACTTCGCTGCATTGATTTTAAAATTTGACCATGTAACAAAGTGATCTATTTCAGCCATAACAGCAGGGATGGATATATGTGATTGAGTGATATATACTAGGACATCATCAGCTAAGAGAGAGCACTTGTACTCGGTGCCTCCCACCTCAATCCACCTAATATTGGGGTTATGGCGAATTGATGAGAGCAGGTGCTCCATCACTAGGATGTATAAGAGAGGGGACAGAGGACATCCCTGCCTTGTCCCATTGGTGATTATGAAAGGTGATGAAAATATTCTGACGTGCCCCCTGGGCCTTGGGACATCCGGAGCCGGACCCTTTTTGGTGGATGCTGGTGGTTGTAGTCTCTGTGGCGGCGACCCGGTTCCGTGGCTCAGGGCGGTCCAACCAGTGGCGGAACTATTTATGTGGTTTTGATGTTTAAATGTCTGACTACGCCACCCGTGGATTGCGGTTAGAGTGAACCGCCGCTGCAGGGCAGATCGCTGAGGCTGGTGTTGTGGGTGCAGCAGAGCGTAGCATAACTCCCCACGGGAGGAGTATAGCCTCAGGGCAGTGTATGCGGAGGATGAGGGTGATGGTGCAGGGCAGCGTCAGTAACGACACGGAGTCAGTGATGCAGTCCAGGGCCTTTACTCACAGTTCTTATTATCCAGACCACTTCTGCAGGTAACGGCTGCCCACGTCATACTGTGCTCACCAGGTGAGGGGCTCAGACAACTCCCAGATAACTTTGGAGCACTTCACAGGACCCCCTTTGTGTGTCCTTTGTCTGGCCTTTCTTACCAACCCTTCTGTCCGGCTGCCTCGGGCCTCCTCTTGGTAAACTTGGCGCCAGTTTCCCTGACCCTATGTGGTGCCTTCCTAGCGGGTGTAGCGAGGGGCTGCGCCACATAAAATGTCACAGCCTCCGGTTTATAGCTGAGGGTCGTTTCCTGCCTCCACTAGTTTCGGGGACCGGTCTCCCCCTTTGGCCTGACCCCTCCACGCAGGTGGATTCGGGCGTGCGGTGGCAACTCGCCCGTCCGCACCCCTGGGATCCCTTCGTTCCTCGTTCCTGGAGCCTTCTCCGCTCCTCTTCCTTCCTTCTCCCTCTTCCAGACCTGGGCCTCTGTTACTAGGCCCGCCTCCGGAGCAGAGCTCATGCAGAGCCCCTGCTCCCTGTCACTTCTGCTCAGACTTCTCTGCACTGAACTAAGATGGTGCCCACCTTTTATACTCCCTTCTCAATGCACCCAGGAACTGCTTCCTCCCTGCTCCTGCACTACAGGGTTCCCCTTCCTCAGTGTTCCCTCCCCCCACTCCAGCCTGGGAAAAGGACTATCGTGCCCATTTCAGGGGCATATTGGTCGCCCTGCCCCACGGCAATGTGGTGTAATGCATGCAGGTTTCAGGTCCTGATACACACTCCATCCTTACCAGAGAGTGAGATATCACACCTCTGCGTGAGGTGCAATACCTCTGTAGCAACCGAGCCCTCAGGGTGCTACAGTTCCATTAATCTTCAGCCTAGGTGACGTATTGCGATACAGGGCCGTGATTTTGGCTATAAAAGGGTCCCCTAGACCCCTACCCCAAGCTTTTTAAGAGAATAATATATGGCGTGCCAGGAGACTCTATGGAATGCTTTCTCAGCATCCAACGAGAGTATCTAACTACAAATTTTTAACTGCATCTAGCCCAGGAAATACTTTGTGCCTAGTAGCAGTGTCTGCTAGTCAGCGGATTATCCCGGCGGTTAAGCAAGCTACACCACCTGTAGTTTGGACACTTAATTTTTTCAAAGGAAATGCTTCGGGACCATGGGATACTCAGTGAAGAGCATCAGGAGGCACCCCAAGGCATAGGGGCTGGGACTGGCGGTAGGACGCCTTGCGGTGGACAGCCGAGCTTGATCCTTATAAAAGCTGCAGCAGCTTTAGTGGACGCTACTGGAGCTGGATTTACGCGGCTGCTGGCATGAGACTTGCCCTCCAATAGATCCTTGTAAAAGGATTTAAAGTGTATTCATTCAAATTAGAGAGCCAATTTAAATTAAAAAGCTTAGAGCTGCCTCCACCACAGGGGGGCTCGCTCAACCCACCAGCGGACAGGCACCAGTATTGGGAGAGGGGGCTGGCCGTCAGGGTCCACCGCGGCTCTGGCACAAACCCGGCGACACGGAGGTGGCACGGGCAGGAACGGACTGGCCGTGTCGGCTTCTCACTTTTTGGATTTTAGAAGGGCATGACATGCCTATATCTGTGTCTCCCCCTCCTTTTACTCCTCCACCTCTTTTCTTTTTGCATGACTATATGTACTTGTCACTTTTCCATGTGTTAGTTATGTCTTCTGAGCAGTTTGTCAGCTTTTGGACACCTTTGAAGGTGTTTTCTATGTGTTTCTATGTGTTTTTGTTTGCCTGCCATTGGCTTTAATGGTGTTCGTAGGTGTTCGACGAACAGTTCGACGAACAGTTCGGCGAACACACGGGTGTTCGACGAACCGAACCGAACTCGAACACTACGGGGGTGGCTCAACTCTACTCAGCAGAGAGACCATGGATTGTCATTTGTGATGAGTGAACGTGCTTGGATAAGGGGTTAACCGAGCATACTCGGGTGTTATTTAAGTATTTTCGGCGTGCTCATATATTTTGTATGAGTCCCTTCATCTGCATGATTTGCAGCTGTTAGACTGCCTCAACATGTGAGGGTTCCCTAACAAACAGGCAATTCCTGCATGTGTTGAGGCTGTGTAACAGCCGCAAATCATGAAGACGCTGGGACTCAAACACAATATATGAGCATGCCCAACATATTCGGATAACAACCTAGCATGCTCGGTTAACCCCTTATCTGCGCACGTTCGCTCATCACTAATTGTCATTATTATTTACTTTGCTTCAGCTCTTTGCACAACATTGTAATGTAGATACAGTATGAGAAGCAGAGTTAAAGGTACTGTCAAAGACTTAACAACTCCATTTGACTGGCCCTAAAGTAGTGTAAAAAATAAATAAATACTCATCTGGAAGGTACGTATCTATTTCTTAGGCTGCGTGCCCACTATGCATTTTTTAAGCATTTCCACAGCGTAATTTCCACCGCGGAAACGCTTAAAAAATGCTTGGCAATAGGTCTGCAATGGTCTCCAATGATAATCCGCATGTGCTGTGCACATGCTGAGGAAATTTCCGCTGCGGATTATCATTGCCGAAAAATCCGCAGCACGTCCATTAACTTTGCGGAATCACTGCGTTTTAGCTGCTATTGACTTGCATTGTACCGCATAACATCCGCATAACTACACGTACACATGCGGATATTATGCGATTCATTCAGACTTGAGTCTCCTTAAATGTATATCTATGATGAATTGTCGGCTTCTTAATCTGTACGTTCACTTTTCTCTATCTTTTATTCACGATTGTGGTTTTTTAAATATAAAGATAGATATTTACCAGGGATATTAGGGACACCGACGTTGAGCGGGGGCGCCACAGAGCAAAAATTAGGGTGCCAACCTCCGCTGTCAGGAAGGGAGAGAATTTAGGGACAAAATAGGGACAGATAGAGCCCGTAATCCTTCCTGACTGATGTGTGACTTATCCCTGTTCCCTGGCATTTTGTCTTGTTTTAGTGTTTGCTGTTATGGTGACTACTGAGTCCTTTTTAGCATATTCGAATAAAAGTTATATTTTAGGGGTCTAATCTCCTGTTGGTTGTCTAGTTTTGCAATTGGGCCCCGCTTATACATTCCTTGTTCAGGTGTTTATTCAAATGTGAAACTACCATCATTTTACAGATTGTTCAGGTTTTTGTCCAGCTGGAACACTATGTTGTCCTTTTCATTCCCATAGTACCAGCATATAGCTCAGCATTGAGACCACCATCGATCCTGGTAAAATATCAAACACCTTTGGCTGTCAAACAACCCCATATCATCAGGCTTCCTCCGCCGAACTTGACAGTTCCTTCGATTTCTTGGTTAGCCCCTTTTTCCCTTGTCTCTTCCAGACCCATTTTCATCCATCAGAGTCTAGTCTATTGACTTTTGTCTCATCTCTCCAAATCACCTGTTTACAAACTACTACTCTCCACATTTTGTACTTTTTTGCAAACTCGAACCAACGCTTCTTATGATGATATTGAAGTCAAGGCTTCTTCAGATTTTTTTGAGCCACCATTCCAGACTTGTGTAATATGCATTGTACAGTGTTTGCATAGATGCCTGTGATCTTAATATTATGAAGCATACGAGCCCACTTCACTGCCTTGTTTGTCGCGCCAGAACTGATAGACGTTATTGACTCCGATATTTTGCCTGGACGTTCTCCTCTTGGATTTTGAGTAGATGGCTGGACTTCATTCCATATTTGTCCAACTTTCATGGCACACACATGATGCAGTTTGGCAATTTTCTTGGCTGAGAGATCACCATCGACGAGCTTCATGACGCTGTTTCTCTTTTTTTGGGAAACCTTCTTCATGTCTGCTCTTCGACTCGAACCAGTGACCTTTCGCTTAGGAATCTTCCTAATAACACACTCAGCTATTAGGGAATGTGAGAACAGGTTTTATTTTGTAGTATACAATAAGAAAAAGATTTTTTCACCACTAGGAGCAAAACAGTAACAATGCAGTGACATGACAAGAATCTGCATAACTAATTATATGCAAAATAGTTGCAAGTCAAATTTATGTATGAGATAGCCAAGATAATTGTCTAGAAAATGATGGTACTGGCACATTCAAAGCAGTAGTGGATGGTGAGAAATGCAACCTGAAAGTCAAAAGTTCAAAACATTGTTGCAAGTGATGGGAGAACTCCTGACTGTTCGGGTCCAGCCGGTTCAACCGAACACTAAACAGTTTATTAAAAGTTCGGGTTCAGGTACCAGAACAGTACCCGAACCCAAACACGGACCCCATTCGCATCCAGTCATGTGCATAACAGCACAGCAACCACTGCCTCAGTAAAGATTAATACCACCATTCAGAGGGCTGCAGTTCTCACATTGTCAGATGACAGCGTGAGCCCGCAGATGTGACCGGAGGTAAAAAATAGCAAATAGCAAATCTTTTGTGGACAAAAGCCACATACAGGCCATCTTTTTTTGGATATGTGAGGTATTGCTGGAAGTCAATGCAAATTAAATCTAAATGGGTTACATTGAACATTCTACATTTGGTTATTTCTTAAGAAATCCATTCACCTCCATTGTAAAAAAAAAAAAAATCAAAACCAGCAACTAATGTATATACAGTTGTGTCCTCTTATTTGTAGCATACCTGGATAAATTTACTAACTTGGTGCCAATCTTGTTTAAGATGCTGTTCAAAATATAAGCTCAGCATCTGTTAAGCAAGTAAGTTCAAAAGTCAGAAAACCGGTATTAAATGCTCAGGGGTGTACTAATGGTCAGACGGAGCACAGCTTTGCTAACTTATTTGCATCCTTTTGTTCAGATATATATTTTTTTACAAGTATAAATAAAGTGTGCAATTCTGCTCTTTTTATACTTAAAAAAATAATAAATAATAAGACTCATACGCAGAGAAAAAAATAATCAAATGTAGTAAAACTGAGCAGTACCTTTGAATAGCTTTTTTGTGGCAATCAATAAAAAGAAAATATGTCTCTCAGGTGGGGTAAGTGCTGCCCCCTGACACCTAGAGTTACTGCTAGAAACACCATGTAAATCCTAAAAGTAATGAGTGTAGCATGCCGCAGCCTGCTTCTAAGCGCATGCCGTGTAATAATGGTAGGCACTGCAGTTGAGGCAACCATTGGCCATATGGCTGAGCATTTAAATGGCCATAGTTTTTCTAGAAGGTTATTTCAGACTAAGGCCAGTGTCACACGAGCTTATATTCTTTCATTCAAGAGAATTGTGTCGATTATGTAATAACACTTTGATCAAACTCTGATCAGAGTGTGATCACAGTATGATCCGATTCTCTCACATGAGAAGAAGATGGAGAACAAAATTTCTCCTTCTCTATTCTGTCAGTCCATGAAAATTGGACCGCACTCAGATGTCATCTGAGTGCAGTATGATGTTTTCCACGGACTCATTCACTTGCATGGCCGAATGCAATCCGATTATCGGTTCAAACTTGGGCATACAGCGATCTGACATGTGCACGGCCCCAGAGAATAACATTGGTCCGAGTGTGATCAGATATTTTGTCACCTTGCACTCGGACCAAAAATATGACCATGTGCACAAGCCTTAAAACATATATTGGGAGACTGTCCAAGGGATCAAAATATACTCTGTCGTTCCACCAGATCTTTCCCAGGATGCTGAGGAGCTTTCAATCAACGTAGATTGGTGGAGACTGAGCTTAAGGCCCCACTATCAGTATTCGGTCAGTATTTTTTCTCAGGAGTGGGAGCCAAAACCAGGAGTGGGTGATAAATGCAGAATTGGTGACTTGTTTGTATTATACCTTTTCTCTGATTGTTCCTCACCTGGTTTTGGCTCCCACTCCTGAGAAATACTGACCGAATACTGACCAAATACTGATAGTGGGGCCATGGCCAAACAATGAGAAAAAAGTATTACACAGCCAGTCTAACATAGATTTTCAAAGTAAGTACACTAGAATAATCAAGTCCAAAATATGTATTTAATATGTATGAAGTTGCATTATTAAATCTGAGAAGTAATCTGCTTTAACTATAATCAGAAAATGAACTATAATAGAGGTCATCTTAGATTCTAAATGTTTTTTTAATTCTTTTTAAACCACTTATCAGCTCTAAATGAAATAATATAAGGAACAAAAAGTCGATACTCACATTTAAAGGGTATTTTGAGTTGCCAGCTCCCATATGATGTCCAGAGAATATCATGTACAAGTTTTATGCTAATTAGTTAGTCCCATGTGCAATAGTCTCTTGTTGTCATAAAGTCGCCATGGCAACTTCCCATCTAGCATGGCATAGCATTTTTCCTAATCCATTATCAGGATAATTTAATTGCTTTGTCTACTCAGTGCTGCTGGTCCAATAATCTGGAACACTCATATAATAATAATAATAATAATAATATAACACCATATAGCTCTGTTAATGATGATAAATGCAAGATATCTGAAAAGTTTTGTATTTCATTTCAAACTGTGAAGCGTTAAAAACTATTGCTCAATAGCGGACTTCTGGGTGACATTATATAGGAAGCATTTCAAGGCTGACAGTGTTCTTCACTGAGCAAATTAATGAAAAACATTTTTCTCTGACCTGTCCCTATCTTTTAAAGGTTTGCAATTTTAAGAGATCTACTCAAACAAATGTGCCAGTAGGAAGCTTTTTCAGCTACATGTATTTTAATGGCTGTTGAAAGACAAAAATTATAGCTTTCTTTGAAATTACTTTATCCTTGTTTACCCTTATCTTAGAGGTTTGTTTCTTTTAATGCCCATTTTATAATAAGGGTTAATCATTAGTGTTGAGCCACCCCCGTAGTGTTCGAGTTCGGTTCGGTTCGTCGAACACCCGTGTGTTCGCCGAACTGTTCGTCGAACTGTTCGTCGAACACCTACGAACACCGTTAAAACCAATGGCAGGCAAACAAAAACACATAGAAACACATAGAAAACACCTTCAAAGGTGTCCAAAAGCTGACAAACTGCTCAGAAGACACAACTAACACATGGAAAAGTGACAAGTACATATAGTCATGCGAAAAGAAAAGAGGTGGAGGAGTAAAAGGAGGGGGAGACACAGATATAGGCATGTCATGCCCTTCTAAAATCCAAAAAGTGAGAAGCCGAGACGGCCAGTCCGCTCCTGCCCGTGCCAACTCCGTGTCGCCGGGTTTGTGCCAGAGCCGCGGTGAACCCTGACGGCCAGCCCCCCTCTCCCAATACTGGTGCCTGTCCGCTGGTGGGTCGAGAGAGCCCCCCTGTGGTGGAGGCAGCTCTAAGCTTTTTAATTTAAATTGTCTCTCTAATTTGAATGAATACACTTTAAATCCATTTACAAGGATCTATTGGAGGGCAAGTCTCATGCCAGCAGCCGCGTAATTCCAGCTCCAGTAGCGTCCACTAAAGCTGCTGCAGTTAAAAAGCTTTTATAAGGATCGAGCTCGGCTGTCCACCGCAAGGCATCCTAGTGCCAGTCCCAGCCCCTATGCCTTGGGTTGCCTCCTGATGCTCTTCACTGAGTATCCCGTGGTCCCGAAGCATTTCCTTTGAAAAAATTAAGTGTCCAAACTACAGGTGGTGTAGCTTGCTTAACAGCCGGGATAATCCGCTGACTAGCAGACACTGCTACTAGGCACAAAGTATTTCCTGGGCTAGATGCAGTTAAAAATTTGTAAGTAGATACTCTCGTTGGATGCTGAGAAAGCATTCCATAGAGTCTCCTGGCACGCCATATATGATTCTCTTAAAAAGCTTGGGGTAGGGGTCTAGGGGACCCTTTTATAGCCAAAATCACGGCCCTGTATCACAATACGTCACCTAGGCTGAAGATAAATGGAACTGTAGCACCGAGGGCTCGGTTGCTACAGACGTATTGCACCTCACCCAGAGGTGTGATATCTCACTCTCAGATAAGGATGGAGTGTGGATCAGGACCCGACACCTGCATGCATTACACCACATTGCCGTGGGGCAGGGCGACCAATATGCCCCTGAGATGGGCACGACAGTCCCTGTCCCTGGCTGGAGTGGGGGGAGGGAACACTGAGGAAGGGGAACCCTGCAGTGCAGGAGCAGGGAGGAAGCAGTTCCTGGGTGCATTGAGAAGGGAGTATAAAAGGTGGGCACCATCTTAGTTCAGTGCAGAGAAGTCTGAGCAGAAGTGGCAGGGAGCAGGGGCTCTGCATGAGCTCTGCTCCGGAGGCGGGCCTAGTAACAGAGGCCCAGGCCTGCAAGAGGGAGAAGGAAGGAAGAGGAGCGGAGAAGGCTCCAGGAACGAGGAATGAAGGGATCCCAGGGGTGCGGACGGGCGAGTCGCCACCGCACGCCCGAATCCACCTGCGTGGAGGGGTCAGGCCAAAGGGGGAGACAGGTCCCCGAAATAGTGGAGGCAGGAAACGACCCTCAGCTAGAAACCGGAGGCTCTGACATTTTATGTGGCGCAGCCCCTTGCTCCACCCGCTAGGAAGGCACCACATAGGGTCAGGGAAACTGGCGCCAAGTTTACCAAGAGGAGGCCCGAGGCAGCCGGACAGAAGTGTTGGTAAGAAAGGCCAGACAAAGGACACACAAAGGGGGTCCTGTGAAGCACTCCAAAGTTATCTGGGAGTTGTCTGAGCCCCTCACCTGGTGAGCACAGTACGACGTGGGCAGCCGTTACCTGCAGACGTGGTCTGGATAATAAGAACTGTGAGTAAAGGCCCTGAACTGCATCACTGACTCCGTGTCGTTACTGCTGCTGCCCTGCACCATCACCCCCATCCTCCGCATACACTGCCCTGAGGCTATACTCCTCCCGTGGGGAGTTATGCTACGCTCTGCTCCACCCACAACACCAGCCTTAGCGGTCTGCCCTGTTGCGGCGGTTCACTCTGACCGCAATCCACGGGTGGCGTAGTCGGACAATTAAACATCAAAACCACATAAATAGTTCCGCCACTGGTTTGACCGCCCTGAGCCACGGAACCGGATCGCCGCCACGAAGACTACAACCACCAGCATCCACCAAAAAGGGTCCGGCTCCGGGTGTCCCAAGGCCCAGGGGGTGCGTCAGAACATTTTCATCACCTTTCACAATCACCAATGGGACAAGGCAGGGATGTCCTCTGTCCCCTCTCTTATACATCCTAGTGACGGAGCACCTGCTCTCATCAATTCGCCATAACCCCAATATTAGGTGGATTGAGGTGGGAGGCACCGAGTACAAGTGCTCTCTATTTGCTGATGATGTCCTAGTATATATCACTCAATCACATATATCCATCCATGCTGTTATGGCTGAAATAGATCACTTTGTTACATGGTAAAATTTTAAAATCAATGCAGCGAAGTCTGAGGCCCTCGATGTCTCCCTCCCTAAATCCATATAGGATTCCATCCAGTCCAACTTTCCCTTTGCCTGGCCCTCACAGGGTATCAAATACTTAGGAATTCCTATTCATAGAGACCTCTCCCATCTATGTTATCTTAATTTTGGGCCCTTTATTGAACAATTCCATACAGACCACGGTTGGCAAGTTAGAACTGTAAGATTCACTACGTGAACCACTGGTGTTTTGTGGAAGAGCACATGTACACCGCGTTCCAAATTATTATGCAAAAAGTGTTTAGGAGTGATAAGGGAAGAATTTGTTTGTTTGTCAGTTAAACTCATTGATGGTGATGTGTGTCAGGGCTCTTTATATCACTGTAAGCAATTGCAGACACCTGTGCTAATTAGTTTGGCAGGTGTGTCCAATGAAAGGCAAGACTACTTAAGAAGGCTGTCTCACATTATTAAGCAGCCTACATTTTCTGCCAAAATGGGAAAGAAAAAGGATGTGTCGGCTGCTGAGAAGCAACAAATTGTGGAGTGTTTAGGTCAAGGCATGACTACAATCAACATTGTGCGATGATCAGGATGAAGTGTCTTTGCAATCAAGAAGTATGTAGCTGATTCACAGTACACACGTGTGCGTGCTGATAAGGGCAAATTGAGGACTCTTTCCTACAGGCAATTACGTCAGGTTGAAAGAGCAGCGGCAAAAAAGCCTTGTCATAGCAGCAGACAAGTTTTTGAAGCTGCTTGTGCCTCCAACGTCCCCCGAACAACAAGATGCAGGGTCCTTCAGAGGTTTGCAGCTGTGCATACGCCATCCTGTCGACCTCCTCTATCCACTTCACACAAGCAGAAACGGCTCCAGTGGGCCAAACATTACATGAAGACTGATTTCAAAACTGTTTTGTTCACGGATGAGTGCCGTGCAGCGCTCGATGGTCCAGATGAATGGAGTGGAGGATGGCTGGTTGATGGACACCCCACGCAAACACGGCTACAGCGCCAACAGGGATCAGGTGGAGTAATGTTTTGGGCTGGAATCATGGGGAGAGAGATTGTCGGCCCCTTTAGGATCCCTGAAGGCGCTAAAGATGAACTCCATAATGTATGTGGATTTTCTCAAACAGCACTTCCTGCCATGGTTCAAGAAGAAGAACCGTAAATTTCACAGCAAGATCATTTTTCTGCATGATAATGCACCATCTCATGCTGCACATAAAACATCTGCATCTCTGGCTGATATGGGCATAAAAGGGGACAAACTTATGGTGTGACCCCCATGCTCCCCTGACCTCTACCCCATTCAGAACCTTTGGAGCATCATTAAAAGGAGTGTCTATGATGGCGGGAGGCAGTTCACATCTAAGCAACAGCTCTGGGAGGGTATTCTGTCCTCATGCAAAACAATTGAAGCAGAAACCATCCAAAACCTGACAAATTCAATGGACGAGAGAGTTCAGAAGCTCCTTTCGAACAAGGGGTCCTATGTGAAAATGTAACATCACCTAGAATAAAGTTTTGAGTTGAAAACTGTTTGATTTCAGTTTCTAACAACCTGCTAATGCTTATAATTTCAAAAATGACCATTTTTTTGGTCTTTATTAAAATGAAAAGGTTGATCGAAAAGTTTGGGGGATCTAAGAGTGTGGCAACCCAGTAGTCATGATTACTTCGAATTCTGACAATATGAGGGTCATGCTGCAGGTAGTGCAGCAAGAAGGCACTTATGTGTCTTGCGCATCTCGGAGCCCCAAAATTATTTTCCGGGCTAGATGCAGCTAAAAATTATTTTTAATTTTAAATCTGGTGAAGCTTATTATAGATGGCCTAATAGGATCAGTGCTGCACACTGCTACAAAGCCCAAATTATTTTCCAGTCAAGATACAGATAAACATGATTAGTAATTTGAAAGCTTAAAACGGTTGGTAGGGTGATTTTAACCAATCATCAAGCTTTTACTCTCCCCAGGATGACACAGGGGTAGAAAAGTCGTTTCGGATCCATGATTTGTTCATCTTTATGAACGTGAGTCTGTCTACATTATCAGTGGAGAGCCGCGTGCGCTTATGTGTCAGCACACCACCAGCAGCGCTGAACACACGTTCAGACAGAATGCTGGCTGCGGGGCATGACAAGATCTCCAAGGCGTAAGTGGCTAGCTCCGGCCATTTATCCAGATTGGAAGCCCAAAAAGATCAAGGGTCCAGTGACACAGTCGTGGCTTCAATGTTTACTTGGAGATACTCCTGTACCATCGTCTCTAGGCGTTGACTATGTGTCAGACTTCTTGTCTCCTGTGGCCTTGCAAAGGATGGGCTAAAAAAGTGGTGAAATGATTCCGCAAAATTGATGTTACCAGCAGATACTGTGGTTCTGTTACGGTTTGAGTGCTGAACACTTGACGGTCCCACGGTTGGCAAGTTGGAACTGTGAGATTCACTACGTGCACCACTGGTATTTTGTGGAAAAGCACATGTAAGATTCTGCAACAGTCTCTGCTGATACTCCTGCATGCGTGCATCCCTTTCTATGGCAGGAATAATTTCTGCAAATTTACTTTTGTACCGGGGATCTAACAGTGTGGCAACCCAGTAGTCAGGATTATTTCTAATTCTCACAATTCGAGGGTCATGTTGCAGGTAGTGCAGCAAGAAGGCACTCATGTGTGTTGCGCATCCAGGAGCACCAAGTCCCTGTTGTGTTGGTGGCGAGGTAACAATCATGCTTCCTTCCTCTGTCCTCTCCCCCCAACCTCGCACAACAGAAATGTGATCAAGGTCTCCCTCATCTGATGAGTCTTCCATCAGTTCGTCCTCCACTTCTTCCTGGGCTCCTGCACCTTCCTCACTAGTTTGGCTGCTACCATGCGCCCTGGTAAAATCATCTCCCCCACCCT
Source organism: Phyllobates terribilis (assembly GCF_046119375.1). Lineage (NCBI taxonomy): Eukaryota > Metazoa > Chordata > Amphibia > Anura > Dendrobatidae > Phyllobates > Phyllobates terribilis. The sequence goes on along the minus strand of NW_027362765.1, from coordinate 477,808,581 downwards.
CACATGCCTGCCGCCTTGGTGCTGCCGACCGTCTGGACCTTGCAGATGTTAGCCCTTCCGCATACAACTCCTCCTCCTCTACTTCCTCCACCTCCTCTTGTGCCACCACCTGACTCCGAATTCTGTTTAACATGTGCTCCAGCATGTAAATCACCGGAATAGTCATGCTGATAATGGCATCGTCAGCACTAAACATCTTCGTCGCCATTTCAAAACTGTGCAGAAGGGTGCATAGGTCCCTGATCTGAGACCACTCCTCCAGCATGATTTGCCCCACCTCTGAATCTCGTTGGCCCAGGCTATACGTCAGAACGTATTGCACCAGGGCTTGTCGGTGCTGCCACAGTCGCTGCAACATGTGCAGAGTTGAATTCCACCGGGTAGGCACATCGCATTTTAGCCGGTGAAGTGGCAGGCCCAACGACTTCTGTAGAGATTTAAGTCGCTGAGCTGCGGGATGCGAACGGCGGAAGTGAGCACACAGCGAACGTGCCCTCTGCAGAAGGCCATCTAGTCTGGGATAGTGGGCTAAAAATTGCTGGACAACCAGGTTCAACACGTGAGCCATACAAGGCACGTGTGTGACATTACCCAGGCGAAGGGCCGCACCCAGGTTTGCAGCATTGTCGCACACGGCCTTCCCTGGTTTCAGGTCCAGTGGAGACAACCATTCATGAAATTGGTTCTCCAGAGCTGACCACAACTCCTCAGCTGTGTGACTCACATTTCCCAGACATTTCAATGTAAAAACCGCCTGATGACGTTGAGCCCTACTGCCAGCATAGTAAGGAGGTGTGCAGGATCCCTTCTGCGCAGTTAGAAAGCTTGTGGCATGACCAGACAGGCTTTGGGTGCAGGTGGAAGACCGAGAGGAGGTTGAGGAGGCAGAAGCAGTGGAGGAACTTTGACATAAAGAGGATTGACGCACAACTCGTGGGGACGGCAAGACTTGGACAGCAGCCCCTTGTCCTGCTGTCACCATAGTTACCCAGTGCCCAGTCAGCGACATGTAACGCCCCTGTCCATGCCTACTCGTCCAAGTGTCTGTGGTGAAATGCACCCTGTCACACACAGAGTTTCTCAAAGAAGCGGTGATGTTGTGTGCGACATGCTGGTGGAGCGCAGGCACACCTTTCTTTGAGAAGTAGTGCCGACTGGGCATCTGGTACTGGGGCACTGCGACGGACATAAGGTCTCGAAAATCCTCTGTGTCCACCAGGCGGAAAGGCAGCATTTCTGTAGCCAAGAGCTTGCAGATGGTGAAATTCAACCTCTTAGCTTTCTCATGGCTAGGAGGAAATGGTCTTTTACTTGTCCACATCTGAGGGACCGAGGGCTGGCTATTGTGCTTAGACAGGGTTGATAAGGGTGTCCCCGGCAAACTGCCGGTCTGTGAGGAAGATGCAGGCGGACATGTTAGGTTGCCTTGATCCAAAGGTGGTGCTATCGATGTCGGACAGCGCTCAAGACCAGCTGGTGTTACCACCTCCAAAGAAAATGATGACCTGCCAATCACGCTGGCTGTTGCGGGTAAAGAGGTGGCAGGTCTGCACCCCAAAACAGGTGTGACTGCTGTCCCCCCAGTCACAGAGGATGAAGAGGCCGCGGATGCACAAGATATGGCAGACGGTGGTTGGCCCGGCCGGCTAGGCCGCATTGTAGCACACTGAGCTTCCTACTGCAACTTATGCTTCATGTCCATGTGCCGGTTCATGCATGAAGTACTCAAACTATGTATTTTTTGGCCTCTACTTAGCTTTTGCTGACAAATGTTACAGATAACACGAGTTGGGTCATCTTTATCGATCTGAAAAAATGCCCAGGCTATGCAAGGCTTAGCACCCATGCGACCTGAAGAGCCACCACGACTTGTGGTGAGAGGCAGAGTTGTGTTTGAGGATGCAGTTGTTGACGTGCTTCCAGTACTACGTCTCTGTCCAGGAAGGCGCAACCTGACCTCGTCGTCACTAGCATCTTCCTCCACCTCCTCTGCTGACCTCATCTCTTGGCTGACTGTGGGTTGAGAGTAAGTGGGATCTCCGACCTCATCATTATCACCCTGTGCGTTATCACACCCGTCGTCCTCAGAGCCAACCTGTTCCTGCCCTGACAAAAAACTAAAGTTGTCGCTCCAATCAGGTATTTGAGTCTTATCATCGTCTTCCTCATTGTCTCCACCAACAGGAGTTACAGTTTGGGAATAAGGGACTACATTATGGTCAGAACCTTCTGCGTCTGGTCCTGGATCCGACTCATAAAGATTCTGGGCATCAGTGCAGATCATTTCCTCGTCTGGATTCACAGAAGCGCTGGAGTCGACCTCTGATTCCCAGGCTATAGTATGAGTAAACAGCTCTGCAGACTCAACCATCTGTTCTACCTCATACTCAGACGGGCAGCTGGAGATTTGGGAGCTGTGAGGAAGCAAGTGCGATTTGGGTGACACCTTTGAGGACTGGAGTATTTGTGATGTTGAAGTTGATGTGGAGGAGAGCCCACTTAAAGGAGCACTTGATATCCGTTGAAGCACCTGCTGTTTTTGTGCCTCATCTGGAATTTGTAGCGATTGGCGTGGCCGTAAGAAAGGGATCTTATCACATTGTCCGCTAAAAGAAGTAGACATTTTAGTTTGGCTGGAAGATGGTCTTTCTTCTGCACCTACCCCACGGACACAACCTTTTTTCCCCTTCCCAACACGCCTATTCCACTTTCCACCAGCAGCAGGCCTTTTTCCACTCATTTTGGTGGTTAACTAATTCACAACTCTGGAGTTGTTTGCACAAAAAAACAATGGATGGTAACCGAGCAGAGCTGAGTGGCCAAACTGTGGTATTAGGCCAAAACTATTGGCTGGGTTAGATGCAGAAAAAAATTATTTTTAATTTGCAACCTGATGGAGGTCAGTATAGATGGACTAATAGACCAAGTCCCACACACTGCTAGAAGCCCAAATATTTTTTCAGAGCTAGATGCAGAAAAAAATTATTTTTAATTTGCAACCTGATGGAGGTCAGTATAGATGGACTAATAGACCAAGTCCCACACACTGCTAGAAGCCCTAATATTTTTTCAGAGCTAGATGCAGAAAAAAATTATTTTTAATTTGCAACCTGATGGAGGTCAGTATAGATGGACTAATAGAACAAGTCCCACACGCTGCTAGAAGCCCAAATATTTTTTCAGAGATAAATGAAGAAAAAAATTATTTTTAATTTGCAACCTGATGGAGGTCAGTATAGATGGACTAATAGACCAAGTCCCACACACCGCTAGAAGCCCAAATATTTTTTCAGAGCTAGATGCAGAAAAAAATTATATTCAATTTGCAACCTGCTGGAGGTCAGTATAGAAGGACTAATAGAACAAGTCCCACACACTGCTAGAAGAACAAATATTTTTTCAGAGCTAAATGAAGAAAAAAATTATTTTTAATTTGCAACCTGATGGAGGTCAGTATAGATGGACTAATAGACCAAGTCCCACACACTGCTAGAAGCCCAAATATTTTTTCAGAGCTAGATGCAGAAAAAAATTATATTCAGTTTGCAACCTGATGGAGGTCAGTATAGATGGACTAATAGAATGATGCTATGCCCAAAAGATTTTACTTCACTAGGTGCAGTAAAAAAATTGGTATTCTATACACAGGTGGTATATCTTGCAACACAGATAGGCTACTCCACTGACTAACACACTCTGCAATAGGCCAAAAAGGATTAGCTTTGCTAGATTCAGCCAAATGCTGTGAAAAAAACTTGCACAGCACTGGCACAGACCTGCCTGGCAAAAACTGATAGGAACTGATGTAACCTAGTCCTGAAAAGGACTCCAATTACAATTAGTCTTTACTCCCACAATCTATCTATTTAAGAGCACAGACCTGCTTGATAAAAGTCGTAGGAAATGCTGTAACCTAGTCCTTAAAAGGACTGCAATCACAACTATTCCCTACTCCCAAGCTATCTGTATATTTGTGCGAAAATTGGCTTGAAATTAACAAGGTATAGCGCACACAGCAACAGCGGTGCCGTCTAACACGCAGCTGCAGCAGTGAGAAAATGGTGGCGACGGGGAAAATGGCTTGGTCTTATAGGGCAAGGACATGTGACATACACTGCCAATCACACATGCCCTTGCTTGTGTGAAAAAAAGCACTTCGCTCCGTGTGTGCGCTGCTGATAGGCTGACAGATTGCACCTCCCCACTGCAAATGCGGGAAAGAGAAAAAAAAATGGAGATCTTCATTGTTCCTGCAAAGATCCATCCCCTGCCCCTCCCCCCGCCCCGCTGTACACTCAAACTGCGTATTAAAATTAATTTTCATCATTACTGAGAAAAAATCCAGTTATGATTTTGGTGCACGAACAGTTATCGAACATAACCTCGAACAGCCGAATTTTTCTCAAATTGTTCGTGTTCGCCGACCGGCTCGAACACCGCCCAAAACAGCTCGAATTTGAGATTGGCGAACAGTTCGAGTAGAACAACGCTCATCTCTATTACTCATATGTCATGATGTGTTATGAAGTTTCATAGTAAGTGCTACTGTGCCTATTCCCTACTCTGACATGTATACACGGTTCTAAAAACATCCAGCACATGTGTAAGAGGAAGCTATGATACCCCCGAAGAGCCCTTTCGTCATATGATATTAGTGAGGAAAGACTTCCATTTTCTGGCTAAGGAAAACCAGGTGAAAATACTAGGTACCAGAAGAATTGCAGGGGGAGTGAGTTCTTTTGCTAGACCTGGTTAGGTAATTCGCAAGACAGAGTTTCTGGATATAAAAGCCTTGCTCGCCAAACCACAGGAGGATTTTGTGCCAAGGAAGAGCGCGGGGCAGACGCGGACTCAAGATGCGTGACAGTCTGCAGCGGAAAACATATGACACCAGGGTGCCATTCATCGCCAGACAAGGTCCAAATGACACCCGGTGAGGCCCAGGGACCCGACTATGCCGGTCAAGACCCCGAGTTCAGACTGCGCTGGTCAAGACCAGAACCTGTACCCTTAGCCAGACAAGACCCAGAGGCCAGACGACACCGGTCAAGAGTCGGGACCCAGTCCTTCCCACCCCAGGCCCAGGAGACATCCGTCGACGGTCAAGCACTGAAAATCCATATGGAGACGACGATCAGAGGAGCATGCCTGCGGTTACTGAGGGACAACGTGAGTGAACAGGGCCGTCACTTCCAGCTATAACATACCATACCGGGGCTGGCCTGGATTAGGACAAGAGGTGGGGAGGACAGCGGTTGGTGCGTCGGAGGCTCAATGTGCTTTAATAGACTACGTCAGTAAGACTTGCGGCCTAGCGGGAAAACCCCGTGACCAACACTAGGGCCAGAATTGCAGGAAGAATTTACCTGGTAACTCCCGTTAATTGATGTACCTTCTCTAGAGAAAGAACATTAGCATTATATAATAAAGAATTTTCATTGTTATTACAATTGTATTGTTATATGGTGCATTGTTGATTTGCCATGCTTAATAGCACCAATTGTCTTATCTCTGTAAATTCCTTTAACCTTCTGGCTATCACTGAAACATTGATCCAGCAGTCTGACACAACCGCCGCAGCTGCTCTCTCGTATGACGGGCTACAATTTTCACATGCCCCCAGACCTGAGAGCAGACAAGTTGGAGATGTTGGTTTGTTCCTTTCACCACAATGTGCTTTCCAGGTCATCCACCCGGTTTCCTCACTTGTGTTTCCTTCCTTCAAAATCCACACCATTAGACTCTTCAAACCCTTCTCCCTGCGAATGGCAGTTGTGTGTCGCCCTCCAGGCTCCTCCTGTTAATTTCTGGATCACTTTGCCACCTGGCTTCCACACTTTGTATCCTGTGATATTCCCACTCTCATCATGGGTGACTGTAACATACCCATTGATAAGCTGCTTTCCCCATCTGCCTCTCATCTTCTTTCTCTAACCACCTCATTCGACCTCTCACGGCTTACTAACTCTCCTACCCATGAAGACAGGACTACTCTGGACCTGGTCTTCTCACGACTCTGCTCGCTGCATGATTTTACTAACTCCCCTCTACCACTCTCTGACCACAACCTTCTTTCCTTCTCTGACAAGGGCTGTCTCCTCACCTGGGACACCCCCACTTACCATTCACACAGAAATCTACGTGCCATCAATATCCAGAAGTTTATGAACAATCTACAGCCATCCTTGGCTCCCATCCTCTCCCTCCCCTGTCCAGACTCAGCATTGTCACACTATAAAAACACATTGAAAAAACAGAACAAAAGCAGAGGTTTAAGGTTTATAAATAAATTTGTATAACTTTATTAAAAACATGCAGAGTCATCAATAAATACAATTGTAAACAGCAAACATATGTTGGAGGGATACAATAAAAGTAGCAACAAGGGCGCAAAGCAAACAGGGAGCCAAACAAGCCTAGTAGGCGGTAATGGGAATTGGTTTAGCAACCAAGGGAGACACCAAACCCAGACATCATAGATGGCTAAACACCTCACAAACCATGTGGTATATTAAGTATCATAAAAAGTATGCTGAGGAATGAGTAGCCCAGAGTGTGTGAAAAAAACAAAGACTTGAGAAAATATCACTCAAAAATGCAAGAACCCAGACCTACTAATTACGGCTAAATGGCTTACCCTGAAAGAGCACAGCGCTCAAAGGGTGACAGATGAATCTGTACCGCTTCCCAACTCGCATTTCGCGTGGAGTCTATCCGGCTTTATCAAGGGAATGTCATAACTAGTGTTGAGCGAGCACTAAAATGCTCAGGTGCTCGAAGCTCGGGCCGAGCTCTCCGTGATACTCGGGTGCTCGACCCGAGCAACGAGCCCAATGTTAGTCTATGGGAGACTCGAGCATTTTTGCGGTGGCACCCCCGGCAGTCTTTTAAAAGCCTAACAAGTGCCCAAAACGATGGTGACAGTGCTCAAATGACATGGGGACAGCATGGGGATCGCCCCAGGAAGCATTTCTGACCCCCAGGTCACTGCTGTCAACAACGTGGTCAGAGGTATTAAGCCACTTTTACAGGCTCACAATAAAATGTTCAAAAACGAAAGTGAAACATTTTTCCTGTGAAATTTGTAAAGGAACATCCTTTCCAGGGTAAAGACTTGTGTATAAGTTAAAATAAATGACCAAAAACAAAAATATTCCTCCACACCTTCGGCTATGTTCACAAGTAGCATTTTGCAGGCGTTTTTGCACTTTTGTATTGCTTTCAACTATGACAAATGCATTCTCCGTGAAATGTCATTTTAACATTTTACAACCTTATCTGGCCATGTGCTGTGTGACACATGCATAAAGTGCTGAAAAGACAAGGGAACAGCATGGGGAAGAACCCTGGAAGCATCTCTGACTCCCAGGTCACTGTCTAAAAGTGTGCCCATCATAAGTGATCCTTACCGCATCAGAAGATGCAGACTTGCAACTATCCCCATGCAAGTTCTAGTCCCAGGGCAGTGTTCAATTGTACCTCCCCCATTCCTTGCAATACAAGCTCAAGTATGCAGCCTGCCACCCACCCACCCCCAGGCTGCAATACCATACTGCTTGCTTGCTTAAACTTGAAATTGGGCCTTTTAGGCATGTGGAGGCGGAATCTGGCCACCACGTCATGGCTGTGTTGGCGGCCTGAAATCCATACTCAGTCCCCAGCCGCCCGGCGGCCGGGTGTCCATACTCGGTCCACAGCCGCCCCGCGGCCGGGTGTCCACACACGGTCCCCAGCTGCCTGGGGGCAGCCGGGTGTCCATAAACGGTCTCCAGCCGCCCCTATTTCTCCTTGGAACATCCCCCCACACACTTTTCTTAGCCCGGCCTGCTTTAGGCTGCATTGGACGAGCCCACCAGAGAACCAGACTCCTCCGGTGGGCCCTGACTTCTCCATCGGTGGAGTTGAGAGTGCCAAGGTGAGGAGCATGATGATGATGACAGAAGTTAGCATCTGCTATGTTTTCTTTTAATGCAAGTGTAAGTGTGGAGCCTGCCACCCACCCACCCCCAGACTGAAATTCCATACTGCTAGCTTGCACTTGAAATGGGGCCTTTTAGTTTGGAGGAGGCCGAAGCTGGCCACTACCTCATGGCTGCTTCGGCAGCGAGGTATCCATACTCAGTCCCCAGCCGCCCATATTTGTCCTGGTGTGCCTTATACATAAGATTAAGCGCGTATACCAAAACATTACCTGTGCCCTCCCCAGTGCATTTAGTGGGAAGGAGAGCCTATTCCGCTGTAGTGTGTGCATGCCAAACCCCTGTTCATGGTACATGCGAAGATGCCTCTCACCTTGCACCTGTCTTTGCAGACTTGCAACTATCCCCATTCCTTGCAAAGTCCTTGTCCCAGGGCAGTGTTCAATTGTACCTCTCCCATTCCTTGCAATGCAAGCGCAAGAATGCAGCCTGCCACCCACCCACCCCCAGGCTGCAATACCATACTGCTTGCTTGCACTTTAAATTGGGCCTTTTAGGCATGTGGAGGCGGAATCTGGCCACCACGCCATGGCTGTGTCGGTGGCCTGGTATCCATACTCAGTCCCCAGCCGCCTGGTGGCCGGATGTCCCCGCTTGCTCCCCAGCCTCCAAGGGGTGGCCGGGAGTCCATACTTGTTCCCCAGCCACCCCTATTTGTCCCGGTAACCTTTCCCACACTTTTCGTAGCCTGCCCTGCTTTAGGGCAGCATTGGCCGAGCCCACCGGACTATCAGACTCCTCCGGTGGGCCCTGGCTTCTCCATCAGGGGAGTTGAGAGTGCCAAGGTGAGGAGCATGATGAGGATGATAGAAGTTAGTGACGCGCCCCCTGGGCCAGTGTTGTTTGGGGGATACCCGGATCCGGATCAGATGGGGGTTGTAGTCTCCGAGTGGCGGTGACCCGGTCCGTGCCCAGGGTGTCAAGCTCAGTGTGTGGCAGTCCTTATAGATGTTACTAGATGTTCTTTTATGTCGACTACGCCACCCGTTGAATTGCGGTCAATACGGCCGCCGCTGCAGCAGGGTCCGCTGAGGCTGGTGATGTGTGTGCAGCTCAGATAGTATAACCCCCAACGGGAGGGGTATAGCCTCAGGGGGTCAGGTGTAGAGGATGGTGGTTGTGGAGGTGCAGTGAGGATGGTAATGAGACTCAGAGTCGGGCTGTGCAGTTCAGGGTCTTTACTTACTGCTGTTATGCTGGTCACTCCGGCCTTGAGTGACTGCCCAAGCCGTGCTGCGTCCACCAGGTCCTGGACTCGGCCAACTCCCAAGTAATTCTGGAGCGTGATCCTGAGCTCCCTTTCTGACGTTCCTTCTCTCTGGCCTTCCCCACCAGGGATCCACCTAAGTCCGGCTCCCTCGGGCCTCTTGTTGGTAAACCCTTGTCTCTGGGTTCCCTGACCCTATTCTTGGTTTGCCTTCCGGGTGGATTTAGTGGGTGGTCGTGGCAGATCCTGCCCACGACCTCCGGTCTCTGGCTAAGGATTAGTGCCCTCCACCAGCTTGGGATCTGGTACCCTTGTGCCAACTCTTCACCCCCTGATCTAATCTTGGGTTCTTGGAGTTCTCTCTTCTCCCCCTCTGGGTCCTTCTTTCTCCTCTCTCTCTCTGGGCCTTGGAGCTGCTCTTCTCCTCTGCTCTCTTCCTCTGACTCACTCTACAAAAGACTGACAGACTGACTGACTGACAGACTGACTGACTGACCCTGATCTAAGATGGTTCCCACCTTATATACTCCCTCTATGTGTGAGCTCAGGTGACCAGCACCCAATGAGCTCCTAGCACTACCCAGACTGCTCCCCCTATCTGCCCCTACACTACTGGGATGTTCCACCCCCCTCCCACTCCAGCCAGGGACAGACACTGTCGTACCTGCACATTTCTCTAGTGGGAGTACCATTGATCTGTCCCCCGGAAATGGGATGTATGTAGTGCATGCAGCCTACTGAGCTCAGTTCCACACTCCATCCTTACCCGGGAGTGGAATACCACACCTCTGGGTTGAGGTGCAATACCCCTGTAGCAGCCGAATCCTCAGGGTGCTACATTCCCCCCTGGTAAATCACAGCACGTCCTCGGGCTGTAAGATATAAAAACATCATAAACATACAATTTTTTTTTCATAAACATAAACATATAAAACATCATATATATATCAGCAATAAAACGTTTTCATAAATAACATTCCTGTAAACATTCCTGTCGCTGGTTCCTCCGGTCACGGTGCAACTTGTGACTGGGTAAAGTGCGACAGTCTCTTGAAGAAAAATGGTTTTCCCATAAAACCAGTAGGGGGCGCTTTAGGAAGCGCAACTATATACAAAGGGGATATGGCCGCTCTCAGTCCTCGGCCAGGTATTAGGAACTAGGGACACACGGGCATAAGTTCACACTTTGTCCCTAATGGGGAACATATTTTAAATAAGTAACAGTTCTTGGTTCCCCGACGGGCAACTTTATACAGTCTCTCTCTACCGTACTTCAACGACGGCGTCCTCCTGCTCTTTCTTGTTGGTTGGTTTCAGTTTCAGACCCGTCCGGGCCCTCTTGCTCCTCCTCACACCGCAGCTCCTCCTCCGTCAGGCGATGCACATGGAGGGCGTAGGGTCCTTTGGCACACTTGTGCCGGGTGAAGGTGACCTCGTCCCCTACATACAGGTCACGACCTCTGTGTCCCTCCGGCAGATGGCTTTCTACGTCTCTGCGGGTCACAAAGACGTCGCCGGGGGTATGATGGTCTCTAATGAAGCCCCACCCATGCTGCATGTTGAATTTTATCACAGTCCCGGTGGAAGGGGGACCATGAGCTGCACGGGATTCCTCCTGGTCCGGCTCTTCTGCTCCGCGCTTCTTATCTGCATCTGCTGTTCCCGGACCCGCCTCTCTCTCCGCTCCCTCTCGAAGACCTCGAGCTGCTGCCGGCAGCACTCTGCACGCTCCGCTGCGGCCGCCCGAGTCTCCTGAGTGAACCCCATGAGGTCTTCTCCAGTGGGGTCCCACTCAAACTGTGCCTCCTCCAGCGGGGGCGAGGTCCTCTTTACGGGCTTCGGAGCCGGAATCAGGGGCTCGCACATGGACCTTGCCTTTTGGAGTTCCAGCTGAATATACTCCTGGGGCCATATGAAGGGCTGCCCATCCGGGCACGTATGCTGGGCGAATAGATCTTCACCCAGGTGCGGCACTCTAGATGTTGAGGGCGCGTTGATGGTAGAGGCGCCCGGGTTAACCAGGCCTTGCGACCAGGCCTGGGGCACCTTAAAGGCAAAGGGCACCGTAAGAACGGCAGCGCCCTGGGTTATTCGGCCCTGTGACCAGGCCGGTGGCTCCGCGGAGGTAGGGGGCGCTGTTGGAATTGCGGCGCCCGGGTGTACTAGGCCCTGCGACCAAGCCGATGGTATTTCCTGCTTGGCCACGCTCGAGGTCGAGGCGTGTGACGTCACAGGGGTCGCGGCCGCGGTTTCCGGTTGAGGCCTAGTCGGCGGCGGTGACGATGCAGCGACGGGCACGGCAGGGGGAATTTCGGGCTCTGCGACGGGGAGCTGGGGCAGGCACGCGGTTTCCCGGCTCGGGGTAGAGACGTCCCCTTTACCTGCCTCCATCCGTTCAGCTCCCTTCTCGGCGACGTCTCCGGCCTTGAGTCCTCCTGCACCATCCTCAGAGGCGGTCTGTCTCCTCGTCTCGGGTGGCGTGCTCCGCTGACGGGTTCCGGTCTGCTGGGCCATCTCTCGGCTCCACTCCGCCAACGTCTCTCGCTGCACCCGGGCCATCCTCCGTGCGAGGCCCTCCAGCGCAGTCTGTGCACACTCCCGGTCTCGGGGGAGCTGTGCCAGGACCTCCACTAGGCCTAGTGGGGTTGTGGCTTGTAGCAGGCTCCTGACCACTGGGTCGGTGCTGCCTGACTCTCCCTCCATCTCCGGGTAGGCTCTCTCTGGACTCCTCTCCAGACCTCTTGTCTCCGGGTGCGCTCTCTCCAGACTGCTCCAGGCGACACCCATCTTCGTTCTCTTGTTCTGTCTCCGCCCAAATTGAGGGTGGTCCCGGGGCAACTTTGTGATTGTCAGTTCCAGGGGCAGTTCTCTTACGCTGATGGACACTTCCAGCATCACAGTCTCTGTTGGTGGGCGCGGTTTCCGCTTTTGGCGCCATTCTTCGCCCTGGCCCACGATGGGAGGTGGCCTCTTGCCACCCTCTGGCACGCCCATAATGGCGTCCGCTCTTCCAAGGCGGGAAATCTTTGGAAATGGCGGGAATCGTCTCCCAGTGGCGGGAAACTCCATGGATGGCGGGAAAAAGCTGCAAATGGCGGACAACCGGCGGGAAACGACCTGTGATGAGGTCCGTTGGCGGGGACCCTCCGGAACCGGCGGGAGACTTCTTTTTAAGGTAACGATGAACTTTTCTTCAGGCACGCAGTACCCGGTTGTTGCGGGCACGTGATCCTGCCGACTACGCCAAAGTTGACGCGCCCCCTGGGCCAGTGTTGTTTGGGGGATACCCGGATCCGGATCAGATGGGGGTTGTAGTCTCCGAGTGGCGGTGACCCGGTCCGTGCCCAGGGTGTCAAGCTCAGTGTGTGGCAGTCCTTATAGATGTTACTAGATGTTCTTTTATGTCGACTACGCCACCCGTTGAATTGCGGTCAATACGGCCGCCGCTGCAGCAGGGTCCGCTGAGGCTGGTGATGTGTGTGCAGCTCAGATAGTATAACCCCCAACGGGAGGGGTATAGCCTCAGGGGGTCAGGTGTAGAGGATGGTGGTTGTGGAGGTGCAGTGAGGATGGTAATGAGACTCAGAGTCGGGCTGTGCAGTTCAGGGTCTTTACTTACTGCTGTTATGCTGGTCACTCCGGCCTTGAGTGACCGCCCGAGCCGTGCTGCGTCCACCAGGTCCTGGACTCGGCCAACTCCCAAGTAATTCTGGAGCGTGATCCTGAGCTCCCTTTCTGACGTTCCTTCTCTCTGGCCTTCCCCACCAGGGATCCACCTAAGTCCGGCTCCCTCGGGCCTCTTGTTGGTAAACCCTTGTCTCTGGGTTCCCTGACCCTATTCTTGGTTTGCCTTCCGGGTGGATTTAGTGGGTGGTCGTGGCAGATCCTGCCCACGACCTCCGGTCTCTGGCTAAGGATTAGTGCCCTCCACCAGCTTGGGATCTGGTACCCTTGTGCCAACTCTTCACCCGCTGATCTAATCTTGGGTTCTTGGAGTTCTCTCTTCTCCCCCTCTGGGTCCTTCTTTCTCCTCTCTCTCTCTGGGCCTTGGAGCTGCTCTTCTCCTCTGCTCTCTTCCTCTGACTCACTCTACAAAAGACTGACAGACTGACTGACTGACAGACTGACTGACTGACCCTGATCTAAGATGGTTCCCACCTTATATACTCCCTCTATGTGTGAGCTCAGGTGACCAGCACCCAATGAGCTCCTAGCACTACCCAGACTGCTCCCCCTATCTGCCCCTACACTACTGGGATGTTTCACCCCCCTCCCACTCCAGCCAGGGACAGACACTGTCGTACCTGCACATTTCTCTAGTGGGAGTACCATTGATCTGTCCCCCGGAAATGGGATGTATGTAGTGCATGCAGCCTACTGAGCTCAGTTCCACACTCCATCCTTACCCGGGAGTGGAATACCACACCTCTGGGTTGAGGTGCAATACCCCTGTAGCAGCCGAATCCTCAGGGTGCTACATTAGCATCTGCTTTGCTTTTTGTAATGCAAGCGCATGTATGTAGTAGCGGCTAGGCCTGAGGTGGTCAGCGTTTTGGTGCATATCCTACCTCCTCCGATGATTGCTGGATGTTTTCCTGCTACTATCCAAGTTCTATGACTCCCTTTAAAACAAAGCTTCAGGTGATAAATGATGGATGAGGTAGTGGCAAAGGAGAAAGAGCCGGAGGAACTGGGACAATTCACATCAATATCAGGCCAGTCAACCAGATATGTCTTGTAGGATATGTTTCTGTAAGAAAAGGAGCGGTTCAGCTACACAGTTATAGGGCATACAGTGAGTGCAATGCCTACCAAAAATTTTGAGGCACTCCAATGCCCCTTGGAAATGACATGGAGGTCAGAGGGCGTTAACTAAACCTTTTTTTCCATTTATAGCAACTGGGTCTCCCGTGCACTGTTGGCCTAAGCAGTGAATGGAAGGCTTTCCAAAAATTATGAGGAACTGCAATGCCCCTTACAAGAGCCATGTGTGGCACCCCAGGGGTCTGGTCACCACAGTAATAGAGATATTACGTCGGAGAGCAAGTGGGAGGTTTCCTGGTCAGGATCCCTTAAACATGCAACATCCTCCTGCCCCAATCCAGGGAGGGGAGAATTCTGCCCTTATAAACTGGATCTGGGGCGGGGTTGAGTGAGTCAGAGAACAGTCAGAGTCAGAGTGAGAGCAAGGGAAAGTAACAGCAAGGAGCTCTGTAGGAGCTAGGAGCTAAAGACCAGGGGCTGGAATCTGAGCAGAGCTCGCCCTGGCAGAAGACAATAGGAACCGGACATAGGAGTCCGAAGCTGTGAGGACTTATATATCCAGCAGCAGAAACCAGCCGGCAGGGGATTTCAGGTCCTCTGGCCATAGAAGCCTGGAGGCTCAGTCACAAGCAAGGGACCAGCACCGCCGTCGTGGAGCGGAGGCTAACAGAAGGCCCCAAGTCACCAGCCATACGGGTGAGCACTACACGGTACACTCAGGAACGTGGGCTACTTCTACCCGCTTACAGCAAGGTAGCCAGGAAGATTGCAGACAAACGGGGAGGCCTACAGCTCCACCAGGACAGGGGAACTCCTGCTTGCTCACAGACTGACCAGGCCTCTTATGCTAGCCAGTACTCCCGGGAGGGTCTACCTTATAATCATCAGTAAAGACCCTGAACTGCACTGCAAAGACTCTGAGTCATTCCTGCTGCGCTCGTGCACCATCACCCCCATCATCCACACTCATTGCCCTGAGGCTATACTCCTCCCGAGGGGAGTTATCCCATTCTATGCTGCGCACACAACACCAGCCTCAGCGGTCTGCCTCGCAGCGGTGGTACTCCATGACCGCAATCCACGGGTGGCGCAGTCAGAGAATTAACCTCAAAACCTAAGAAAGACTGACACTGGTTTGACCAGCCTGAGTCACGGGACCGGGTCACCGCCACGGAGACTACAGACACCAGAGACCCTGCACCGGGTATCCCACAAACGTGTACACACGGCCCAGGGGGCGCGTCACATGCAGTACAGCATATTACAAACATAAGTCCCATTATTGGGGAGTGGGTGTCCCATGGTATTTTCTTATGCTTTCCAAGCAAAAGCTGCCAAAATATAGGACGGAGCAACTTGCAATGCCCCTTACAAGAGCCATGCAGTACAGCATATTACAAACATAAGTCCCATTATTGGGGAGTGGGTGTCCCATAGTATTTGCTTAGGTTTTCCCAGCAAAAGCTGCCAAAAATTAGGACGGAGCAACTTGCAATGCCCCTTACAAGAGCCCTGCAGTACAGCGTATTACAAACATAAGTCCCATTATTGGGGAGTGGGTGTCCCATAGTATTTGCTTATGCTTTCCCAGCAAAAGCTGCCAAAAATTAGGACGGAGCAACTTGCAATGCCCCTTACAAGAGCCATGCAGTACAGCATATTACAAACATAAGTCCCATTATTGGGGAGTGGGTGTCCCATAGTATTTGCTTATGCTTTCCCAGCAAAACCTGCCAAAAATTAGGACGGAGCAACTTGCAATGCCCCTTACAAGAGCCATGCAGTATAGCATATTACAAACATAAGTCCCATTTTTGGGGAGTGGGTGTCCCATAGTATTTGCTTATGCTTTCCCAGCAAAAGCTGCCAAAAATTAGGACGGAGCAACTTGCAATGCCCCTTACAAGAGCCATGCAGTACAGCATATTACAAACATAAGTCCCATTATTGTGGAGTGGGTGTCCCATAGTATTTGCTTAGGTTTTCCCAGCAAAAGCAGCCAAAAATTAGGACGGAGCAACTTGCAATGCCCCTTACAAGAGCCATGCAGTACAGCATATTACAAACATAAGTTCCATTATTGGGGAGTGGGTGTCCCATAGTATTTGCTTATGCTTTTCCAGCAAAAGCTGCCAAAAATTAGGATGGAGCAACTTGCAATGCCCCTTACAAGAGCCATGCAGTACAGCATATTACAAACATAAGTCCCATTATTGGGGAGTGGGTGTCCCATAGTATTTGCTTATGCCTTGCAAGCAAAACCTGCCAAAAATTAGGACGGAGGAACTTGCAATGCTGGCACCCTGGTGGTAGAGGTGGTGGAGGCTGAGGATAAGGAGAAGAAGATTAAACAGCCGAAATGAGGAAGCATATACCCATGTGTGGGTGTGAAGCGGTACATGTGAATACACCTCCCGAAATAACACAGTGGATTTGACATTATGTTACTCTGCTGTCATTTGGTGGTGATAAGAAGACTGGCCCAATCCAGCCCTTGTTCATTTTGATAAGGGTCAGCTTTTCAGCATTGTCAGTTGACAGGCGAGTGCACTTATCAGTTATAATTCCCCCAGCGGCACTAAAAACACGCTCCGATAACACGCTAGCGGCAGGGCAGGCCAGGACCTCCAAGGCATACAGAGCGAGTTCATTTCAAGTGTCCAGCTTGGATACCCAATAATTAAAAGGCACAGAGGAATCACGGAGGACGCTGGTACGATCGGCAAGGTACTCCCTCACCATCTTTCGAAACTTTCCACTCCTTGTGAGAGTACCCCGCGCCTCAGGGCCTGTAAGCTGGGCGGGTGTCAGAAAACTGTCCCAGAACATTGACAGTGTTCCCCTGCCTCTGCTGGATTGGAGTTGCATCTCTCTCGCCTGTACGCCTTGGTTGGGCAACGAACTGTGACCTCTGCCGCTAGCGTTTTCAGATGGGAATTTTTTTAAGAGTTCTGCAGCAAGGGCCTTCTGGTATTGCCCCATTTTTGTAGACCTCTCCACCTCAGGAATAGGAGAGTGAAAGTTCTCCTTGTAGCGGGGGTCTACAAGTGTCACCAACCAGTAATGACTGTCACCCAACATTTTGACAACGGGAGGGTCACGGCTAAGGCAGCGTAACATAAAGTCAGCCATGCGGACCAGACTGGTAACGGGCAAGATTTCCGTGTCCTCACAAAGATGATGACTGACCATGCTCTCCTCCTCCTCCTCCTCTTCCTCCTCCCCCCTGTCCTCAGGCCACCCATGCTGAACCGACGGTATGACACTTGTACAGGTACTACCGTCTACAACGCATGATAGCAGCTCCTGTTCTTCCTCCTCCTCCTCCTCCTCCTCTCCCTCATTGTCCCTCAATGCACGTTGGGATGAGATGAAGCTGGGCTGTGTGTAATCGCCCCCTACGGCTTCTTGATCCATCTCATCATACTCTGGCTGCAATGCCTCCTCTTTAATTCTCTGCAGAGAGCGTTGCAAAAGACAGACAAGTGGGATGCTGACACTAATGATGGCGTCATTGCCACTCACCATCTTGGTGGCCTCCTCAAAGTTTGTCAGGATGGTACATATGTCAGACATCCAGGTCCACTCCTGAGGTCTTATGTGTGGAGTCTGACCTGAATATCGACGGCCTTGTTGCAGCTGGTACTCCACAACTGCTCTCTTCTGCTCACAATCCTTTGCAACATGTGGCGGGTAGAGTTCCAACGTGTGGGGGCATCACACACCAGTCGGTGTGCCGGAAGCTGCAAACGCTGCTGCAACACTGCAAGGGCGGCGGAAGCTGTAGCCGACTTGTGAAAATGAGCTGACAGGCGGCATACTTTCACGAGCAGATCTGGCAACTCGGGGTACGATTTAAGAAACCGCTGAACCACAAGGTTAAGCACATGAGCCAGGCATGGTACGTGTGTGATCTCACCTCGCCTCAGAGCCGCCACCAGGTTACAGCCATTGTCACACACGACCTTGCCGGGATGTAGGTTCAGCAGTCTCAGCCACAGATCTGCCTGCTCTTTCACAGCTGTCCACAACTCACAAGCAGTGTGAGGTTTATCACCTAAGCTTATGAGTTTCAGCACAGCCTGTTGCCGCTTGGCGGAGGCAGTACTGCATTGCTTCCAGCTTGTAACTGATGTGGTGATATCTGAGATGGAGGCTGAACATGAGGAGGAGGAGGAGGATGCGCAGGAGCTGTACACTGTGGGGGCAACTCTGACTGACATAGGGCCCGCAATCCTCGGTGTGGGGAGGATGTGTTCCGTCCCAAGGTCCGACTGGGTCCCGGCTTCCACTATGTTTACCCAGTGTGCCGTCAGAGAGATGTACCGTCCCAGGCCACAAGCACTTGTCCACGTGTCCGTTGTTAGGTGGACTCTCCCAGTAACTGCGTTGTTGAGGGCATGGCAGATGCTTTGGGACACGTGCTTGTGTAGTGCGGGGATGGCACACCGGGCAAAATAGTGTCGGCTGGGGACCGAGTACCGAGGGAAGGCCACCGCCATAAGATTGTGGAAGGATTCCGTCTTCACCAGCCTAAAAGGCAGCATTTCCAATGCAAGCAGTCGTGAAATGTGTGAATTTAGGACTGTGGCCTGTAGGGCGTTAGCTGTGAATTTCCGCTTTCGTTCAAAGGTCTGAGATATGGACAATTGAACGCTGCGGTGGGACGTGGACGTGGACGTTGATGCTGTTTCTTGAGAAATTGCCATAACAAGTGAAGACTGAGAGGAGGGGGCATCTTTACATGCAGTATGGACAGGGGATTGCCTTGCACACACAACAGGGGGTTCTATTGCATGCACAACAGTGGAAGAAGCAGTGGTGACACCCGCTGACACTGGTCGTGGACCCTGGGTTTCGCCCCACAAAGTCGGGTGCTTTGCTGCCATGTGCCTGATCATGCTGGTGGTGGTCAGGCTGGTAGTTTTGTCACCCCTGCTGATGCTGGCATGGCAGTTGGAACATATGGCCTTTTTGGGGTTATCAGCAGAGTCTTTAAAAAAATTCCAGACTCTGGAAGACCTACCACTTGTACTGGCAATGTCCCTCGTGTTGGTGTTACGGGGAAAGGTTGCCTGCCTTCTGTCTGCGGCCACCACACTGCTTCTTCCTGCCTGTTGGGGTATTCTGCCTCCCTCCCCCTGTGTGCTGCTGGCATCACTCTGCATGTCCTCTTTCCACGTTGGGTCAGTTACTAGATCATCCAGCACCTCCTCCTCTTCCACTTGCGCACCACGATCCTCCTCCTCACTTCCTGGCAATTGTGTCTCGTCATCGTCCACCTCTTGTGACAGATTGCCAACGTCGACTTCCTGTGGCCGTGGCTGTTCAAATACTTGGGCATCGCAACATGGGATCTCCTCTTCCACCACTTCAAGCGTATCAGGCGAGGGGCCCAAATATGGAAATGGACCAGTGAACAGCTCTTCAGAGTGTCCAAGTGTGGGATCACTTGCTGTCTGACGACACTCGGCATGGTGGGAGGAAGGAGCATCAGGGTGAGGAGGAGTATGCGGTCGAGACTCACGGCTACTAAGAGTTGACCGTGTGGAAGACAGACCGGAGGTGGTGGTGCCCAGGTAACTGGAAGAATTATCTGCTATCCAATTAATAACCTGTTCACACTGATCAGTTCTCAATACTGGTGTTGTTCTGTGCTTCCCTACTAATTCGGTCAAGAAGTGGGAGCGAGAAGATGTGGCTGTTGGTTGTGGCACATTTTCACCTTGGCCACGGCCCCGTCCTCTGCACGAACCATCACCAGAACGTCCACTTCCAAGTCCCTTGCCACGCGCCTTGCCCATTGTAAATGAAGTAAAATAGCTTACACTTGCACTATCAATGGAAAAAGGGTAATAAAGAGTAGATTAGAACTGTGGAAGAGGAAAACCACAGTTATTGTTTACTGGGGTATACCACACTTTTTTAAATAGAGATATTTGCGGCTGAACAGTGAGCGACACACTCAAACTGCTTTTTTTTTTAGATACAAAAGGCACAAAACTGGATAGTACAGCGATTTGACCCGTGGAACTGCGAAACCACACTGGGATGTCAGGCCTACACAAGACTATTTTCAACAGATATAATTTTGTGTCACAACAGTCAGGAGACACAACTGTTTTTCTTTACGGAAAAAACTACAAAAAGCTGAATAATAGATATTTTTTACTGTGGGATGGCAAAACCACAGTTATTGTTTACTGGGGTATACCACACTTTTTTAAATAGAGATATTTGCGGCTGAACAGTGAGCGACACACTCAAACTGCTTTTCTTTTAGATACCAAAGGCCCAAAACTGGATAGTACAGCGATTTGACCGGTGGAACTGCGAAACCACACTGGGATGTCGGGCCTACACAAGACTATTTTCAACAGATATATTTTTGTGTCACAAAAGTCAGGAGACACTACTGTTTTTCTTTACGGAAAAAACTACCAAAAGCTGAAAAATAGAGATTTTTTACCGTGGGATGGCAAAACCACAGTTATTGTTTACTGGGGTATACAACACTTTTTTAAATAGAGATATTTGCGGCTGAACAGTGAGTGACACACTCAAACTGCTTTTTTTTTTTAGATACCAAAGGCCCAAAACTGGATAGTACAGCGATTTGACCCGTGGAGCTGCGAAACCACACTGGGATGTCGGGCCTACACATGACTATTTTCAACAGATATATTTTTGTGTCACAACAGTCAGGAGACACTACTGTTTTTCTTTATGGAAAAAACTACCAAAAGCTGAATAATAGAGATTTTTTACTGTGGGATGGCAAAACCACAGTTATTGTTTACTGGGGTATTCCACACTTTTTTAAATAGAGATATTTGCGGCTGAACAGTGAGCGACACACTCAAACTGCTTTTTTTTTAGATACCAAAGGCCCAAAACTGGATAGTACAGCGATTTGACCCGTGGAACTGCGAAAACACACTGGGATGTCGGGCCTACACAAGACTATTTTCAACAGATATATTTTTGTGTCACAACAGTCAGGAGACACTACTGTTTTTCTTTACGGAAAAAACTACCAAAACCTGAATAATAGAGATTTTTTACCGTGGGATGGCAAAACCACAGTTATTGTTTACTGGGGTATACCACACTTTTTTAAATAGAGATATTTGCGGCTGAACAGTGAGCGACACACTCAAACAGTTTTCTTTTTAGATACAAATGGCCCAAATGGATAATACAGAGGTTTGAACCGTGGAAGTGCAAAACAACACTTCTGTTTCTCTAGCCTACACCAGGCTATTTTCAACAGTTATATTTGTGTCTGAAAAATCAGAGACACGCTTTTTTTTTGGGGGGGGGGAGGGGACACCAAAAGGTTAATAAGACGGGTATTTGTACAGTGTGAAGGAGGAAAAAAAAGGCGTATTTAGATGAAAAAAAAGGATTTTTCCTGGCCCCCGACACCTGGTGCTAAGTCCAGCAATTTCAGCAACAGGAGCACACAGGACTGTAATGCAGCGTTTGCTGGTATAACCACTGTGTCTCCTATACAGCCTGCCTGCCTGGTATTTGGGATGGATATTAGTCCTGAAAAGGACTGTTTGTTTGTTCTGGCAGCCTTTACAGACCCTACACTAACTATTTCGCAGTTTATATCTCTCCCTAAATCAGCAGTGCTGTCCCTACACTGTCTAATCCGGAGCGACTGTGTCCAAGATGGCGGTGCCCCGTTTTAAATACTCGAGGTGACGCTGTGCAGCCAGCCAATCACTGTAATGCCCACAACCAACATGGCTGCAGCATTACAGTGGCTGGCTGGTAATCCCTGCATGTTCATTGGCTCTGTAAAGAGCGCCAAACATGCAGGGCGGAGACCCGAGCTCCCGCCCGAGTAACCCGGAAATGCTCGGTGCTCGACAAACATCCCGAGTAGCGTGATGCTCGGGCGAGTACCGAACAGTGTCGAGCATGTTCGCTCAACACTAGTCAACCCTGGATGAAGTAGCACCTGCTACACGCAGAATGACCTGACATCAACGATAACCCTGGCACACAATGCAAACACATTTTCTCCAGCACTGCTTAAGGTGAAAGCCACTTTCAGTAGAAGACTTCATCCACTGTAAGTTCATGCTCAAAACTTACAACTCTGCTCTCCATCTGGCTAAACAAGTCTACGTTACCACCCGCATCACATCCCTAGCCAATAATGCTAAATGATTCTTTGAAACCTTCCACTCCCTCCTGAGCCCTAAAGTACAGACCCCCGTCACCAACCTAAGCACCAATGATCTGGCCACTTACTTCCTATGAAAAATCAATTGTATCCGTCAAGACATTTTTGCACAATCCCCTCAGAGGCTGGATCCTCCTCCCTCCCGCATCACAAGTGCTCTTTCCATCTTTGAGCCGATCACAGAAGAAGAAGTGACCAGACTCCTCGCTTCTTCTATCCCTACAACCTGCAACAGTGACCCTATTCCCTCACATCTCCTTCAGTCTCTTTCCCCAGCTGTCACTACCCACCTAACTAAAATATTTAACCTCTCTCTTTCTTTGGATATCTTTCCCTCTTCATTCAAACATGCCATCACAACCCCTTTACTCAAAAAGCCATCCCTGGACCAGAACTGCGGTCTCTAATCTTCCCTTCATCTTTAATCTCCTGGAACACTTGGTCCACTCCCATCTAATCCGCTATCTCTCAGATAACTCTTTTCTCGACCCTTTACAATCTGGTTTCCGCTCCTCACACTCTACTGAAACTGCCCTCACTAAAGTCTCTAATGATATACTAGCAGCTAAATCTAATGGTCACCATTCCCTGCTGTTTCTCCTGGATCTCTCTGCCACTTGTGACACTGTGAATCACCAGCTCCTCCTCACTATGCTTCGCTTTATAGGACTCAAGGACACCGCTCTCTCCTGGTTCTCCTCCTATCTCTCTGACCGCTCCTACACGGTATCTTTTCTGGCTCTTCTTCATCTAACCTTGCCCTTAATATCGGGGTTCCACAAGGATCAGTCCTAGGCCCCCTCCTCTTCTTTTTGTATACTTCCCCTTTTGGAGAAACCATCAGTAGATTTGGTTTCCAGTATAATCTCTATGCTGATGACTCCCAACTATACACCTCTTCACCTGACATCACCCTCACTTTAATACAAAATACCAGTGCTTGTCTTTCTGCTGTCTCTAACATCATGTCCTCTCTCTATCTGAAACTGATTCTCTCCAAAACTGAACTCTTTGTTTTTCCTCCCTCTATTAACCTACCTATAGCTGACTTTGCAATTTCCTTGTGTGGAGCCACCATAACTCCCAAGCAGTAAGCTCGCTTTCTTGGAGTCATGTTTGACACACAACTTTCCTTTATTCTCCATATACAATCACTCACTTGCTCCTGTCACCTGCACCTTAAAAACATCTCCAGAATCCAACCTTTTCTCACCTTTGATACTGCAAAAAATCTTACTGTCACTCTTATTAACTCTCGTCTGGACTACTGAAACTCTCTTCTAATCGGTCTCCCTCTAAACAAACTGTCTCCTCTCCAATCCCTTCTGAATGCAGCAGCCAGGGTCATATTTCTATCAGGCCGCTTCACCAATGCCTCTACCCTGTGCCAGTCGTTGCACTGGTTACTAGTGTTGAGCGATACCTTCCGATATCAGGAAATATCGTATCGGATTGGATCGGGCCGATACCCAAAAAGTATCGGATATCGCCGATTCCGATACCGGAAACCAATGCAAGTCAATGGGACACAAATATCGGAATGAAAATAAACCCTTTCTTTCCTTATAGGTTAATTCTACATGAAGTAAAACAACTAAGAATAATGTAGAATGACATGAAAAGCCGGCAATTCATCAGCGGCATTCACCGGTACCCGACAATTTACAACAGAAAGAATAGAGCTTCACACATAGATTAGATAGATAGAAACATGTCAGTCACATATATATGAAGTACAGTGACAGTGTTGCTTACTGTACTTGTCATTTAGTGTAAAGGATTTATTAAAAAAAATATTAGTGTTTTCGTGCACCGTCTCTTTAAAAAAGCCGGCCGGCAATTCAGCATCTGTACCCGACAATTTAGAATAGAAGGAATAGAGAATCACACATAGATTAGATAGATAGAAACATGTCAGTCACATATATATGAAGTACAGTGACAGTGTTGCTTACTGTACTTGTCATTTAGTGTAAAGGATTTATTAAAAAAAATATAATAGTGTTTTCATGCACCGTCTCTTTAAAAAAGCCGGCCGGCAATTCAGCATCTGTACCCGACAATTTATAACAGACAGAATAGAGCTTCACACATAGATTAGATAGATAGAAACATGTCAGTCACATATATAAGAAGTACAGTGACAGTGTTGCTTACAGAACTTGTCATTTAGTGTAAAGGATTTATTTAAAAAAATAATAGTGTTTTCATGCACCGTCTCTTTAAGAAAGCCGGCCGGCAATTCAGCATCTGTACCCGACAATTTAGAATAGAAGGAATAGAGAATCACACATAGATTAGATAGATAGAAACATGTCAGTCACATATATATGAAGTACAGTGACAGTGTTGATTACTGTACTTGTCATTTAGTGTTAAAATAAAGGATTTATTTAAAAAAAAATTGGCGTGGGGTTCCCCTTAATTTTAGGCTCTAGCGGAGGTTAAGCAGACAGCTGGGGCAAATGTTTGAAGCCTGGGAAGGGGGTAATACCCACGGAGCTTCCCAGGCTACTAATATCAGCCCCCAGCTGAATACCTAGCCTTTACTAGCTATTAAAATGGGGGACCCCCCCAAAAAAATGACGTGGGGTCCCCCCTAATTTAATAGCTAGCACAGGCTAGGCAGACAGCTGGGGGCTGATATTAATAGCCCAGGAAGGGTGCCATGAATATTGGCCCCCTCCCAGGCTAGAAACACCAGCCGTCAGCCGCCCCAGAAATGGCGCATCCATAGGATGCGCCAATTCTGGCACTTAGCCTCGCTCTTCCACGCTGCCCTGGTGCGGTGGCAGGGGGTAATAGGGTTGGGGTTGATGTCAGCTTATAATGCCAGCTGACATCAAGCCCAGGTTAGTAATGGAGAGGCGTCTATAAGACACCCCCATTACTAACCCCATAGTCAAAGTTAAAAGAAAACACAAACACCCAGAGTAAAGTCCTTTAATTGAAATAAAGACACAATTCTTTATTGTTCTAAATTAAACCATACTTACCATCACGCCCATTCCAGCTGAAGCCAACGATCTCCTGCAATAAAAGTAAAATAATAAAGCAACCTCATCCTTACCTTTCGATGGTTCCCAGGACAGCTCCAGCTCTGCTACATCGAGATGACAGGCTGGACCGCAGCAGAACGCCGCCATCCAGCCTGTCATCCCGCAGACACTGAGAAGAGCAGGCATGCTTGCGCTCCTCAGTGTCTCTCTGTGACGTCATCCAGATGAGCCGAGTTCATGTCCAATGAACTCAGCTCACCTCATGCACGTCACTGACAGCGTGGGAAAATTCTCCTGCACTCAGCGCTTCAGCGTGAGAATTCTCCCACGCTGTCAGTGACATACATGAGGTGAGGTCATGTCCAATGAACTCAGCTCACCTCATGCACGTCACTGACAGCGTGGGAAAATTCTCACGCTGAAATGCTGAGTGCAGGAGAATTTTCCCACGCTGTCAGTGACGTACATGAAGTGAGCGGAGTTCATTGGACATGACCTCGGCTCATCTGGATGCCGTCACAGCCAGACACTGAGGAGTGGAAGTATGCCTGCGCTTCTCAGTGTCTGCGGGATGACAGGATGGATGGCAGCGTTCTGCTGCGGTCCAGCCTGTCATCTCGATGTAGCAGAGCTGAAGCTGTCATGGGAGCCATGGAAAGGTAAGGATGAGGTTGCTTTATTATTTTACTTTTATTGCAGGAGATCGTTGGCTTCAGCTGGAATGGGCGTGATGGTAAGTATGGTTTAATTTAGAACAATAAAGAATTGTGTGTTTATTTCAATTAAAGGACTTTTTTCTGGGTGTTGTGTTTTTTTAAATACTTTACTAGAAATTCATGGTGGTCATGTCTAATATTGGCGTGACCCCATGAATTTTGGGCTTAGGGCCAGCTGATAATGCCAAGCTGGCCTTAACCCCTTTATTACCCAGTGAGCCACCGCACCAGGGCCCTGGATGAGTTGGGTACAGCGCCAGAAGATGGCGCTTCTATGAACGCGCCATTTTCTGGGGCGGCTGCGGACTGCAATTTGCAGCGGGGGTGGCCCAGAAAGCTTGGGTCTCCCTGCGCTGCGGATTCTAGCCCCCAGCTGCCTAGTTGTATCTGGCTGGGCACAAAAATAGGGCGAAGCCCCACGCATTTTTTTTTAAAATTATTTCATGAAATTCATGGAATAATTAAGAAAAAAAGGGCTTCCCTATATTGTTGTGTCCGGCCAGGTACAAATAGGCAGCTGGTGGTTGGGGGCAGCCTGTTCCTGCCTGCTGTACCTGGCTGGACACAAATATAGGGCGAAGCCCCACGTCAATTTTTTTTAAAATAAGTCCTTTATTTTAACACTAAATGACATTTGAGGAGTTAATAAAGATGCAGTCCCTAAATTATTATTTATTTTTTAATTAATTTTTCCCAAAACTTTTGACGTGGGCTTCGCCATATTTTTGTATGCCAGCCAGGTACAGCATCCAGCTTCTATGAACGCGCCATTTTCCGGGGTGGCTGCGCACTGCAATTTTCAGCGGGGGGAGGGGGGGGGGCAGAAAGCTTGGGCCTCCCTGCGCTGCAGATTCCATCCCCCAGCTGCCTAGTTGTACCTGGCTGGACACAAAAATAGGGAGAAGCTTCACGTATTTTTTTTTTTTAATTATTTCATGAAATTCATGAAATAATTAAGAAAAAAAGGGCTTCCCTATATTGTTGTGTCCAACCAGGTACAAATAGGCAGCTGGTGGTTGGGGGCAGCCCGTTCCTGCCTGCTGTACCTGGCTGGACACAAATATAGTGCGAAGCCCCACGTCAATTTTTTTTAAATCATTTCAGGAAATTCATGAAATAATTTAAAAAAATTGATGTGGGGCTTCGCCCTATATTTGTGTCCAGTCAGGTACAGCAGGCAGGAACGGGCTGCCCCCAACCACCAGCAGCCTATTTGTACCTAGCCGGACACAACAATATAGGGAAGCCCTTTTTTTCTGAATTATTCCATGAATTTCATGAATTTAAAAAAAAAAAAACGTGGAGCTTCGCCCTATTTTTGTGTCCAGCCAGGTACAACTAGGCAGCTGGGGGCTGGAATCTGCAGCGCAGGGAGGCCCAAGCTTTCTGGGTCCCACCCGCTGCAAATTGCAGTCCGCAGCTGCCCCGGAAAATGGCGCGTTCATAGAAGCGCCATCTTCTGGCGCTGTACCCAACTCATCCAGGGCCCTGATGCGGTGGCTCACTGGGTAATAAAGGGGTTAAGGCCAGCTTGGCATTATCAGCTGGCCCTAAGCCCGAAATTCATGGGGTCACGCCAATATTAGACATGACCACCATGAATTTCTAGTAAAGTATTTAAAAAAAACACAAACACCCAGAAAAAAGTCCTTTAATTGAAATAAACACACAATTCTTTATTGTTCTAAATTAAACCATACTTACCATCACGCCCATTCCAGCTGAAGCCAACGATCTCCTGCAATAAAAGAAAAATAATAAAGCAACCTCATCCTTACCTTTCCATGGCTCCCACGACGGCTCCAGCTCTGCTACATCGAGATGACAGGCTGGACCGCAGCAGAACGCTGCCATCCAGCCTGTCATCCCGCAGACACTGAGAAGCGCAGGCATACTTCCACTCCTCAGTGTCTGGCTGTGACGGCATCCAGATGAGCCGACAATGAACTCGGCTCACCTCATGTACGTCACTGACAGCGTGGGAGAATTCTCCTGCACTCAGCGCTTCAGCGTGAGAATTCTCCCACGCTGTCAGTGACGTGCATGAGGTGAGGTCATGTCCCATGAACTCGGCGCACCTCATGCACGTCACTGACAGCGTGGGAGAATTCTCACGCTGAAGCGCTGAGTGCAGGAGAATTTTCCCACGCTGTCAGTGACGTGCATGAGGTGAGCTGAGTTCATTGGACATGACCTCGGCTCATCTGGATGACGTCACAGAAAGACACTGAGGAGCGCAAGCATGCCTGCGCTTCTCAGTGTCCGCGGGATGACAGGCTGGATGGCAGCGTTCTGCTGCGGTCCAGCCTGTCATCTCGATGTAGCAGAGCTGAAGCTGTCCTGGGAACCATGGAAAGGTAAGGATGAGGTTGCTTTATTATTTTACTTTTATTGCAGGAGATCGTTGGCTTCAGCTGGAATGGGTGTGGCGGTAAGTATGGTTTAATTTAGAACAATAAAGAATTGTGTCTTTATTTCAATTAAAGGACTTTTTTCTGGGTGTTTGTGTTTTTTTTAAATACTTTACTAGAAATTCATGGCGGTCATGTCTAATATTGGCGTGACCCCATGAATTTCGGGCTTAGGGCCAGCTGATAATGCCAAGCTGGCCTTAACCCCTTTATTACCCAGTGAGCCACCGCACCAGGGCCCTGGATGAGTTGGGTACAGCGCCAGAAGATGGCGCTTCTATGAACGCGCCATTTTCCGGGGCGGCTGCGGACTGCAATTTGCAGCGGGTGGGACCCAGAAAGCTTGGGTCTCCCTGCGCTGCAGATTCCAGCCCCCAGCTGCCTAGTTGTACCTGGCTGGACACAAAAATAGGGCGAAGCGCCACACATTTTTTTTTTTAATTATTTCATGAAATTCATGGAATAATTAAGAAAAAAAGGGCTTCCCTATATTGTTGTGTCCGGCTAGGTACAAATAGGCAGCTGGTGGTTGGGGGCAGCCCGTTCCTGCCTGCTGTACCTGGCTGGACACAATTATAGGGCGAAGCCCCACATAATTTTTTTTTAATTATTTCATGAATTTCCTGAAATAATTAAAAAAAAATTGACGTGGGGCTTCACACTATATTTGTGTCCAGCCAGGTACAGCAGGCAGGAACGGGCTGCCCCCAACCACCAGCTGCCTATTTGTACCTAGCCGGACACAACAATATAGGGAAGCCCTTTTTTTCTTAATTATTCCATGAATTTCATGAAATAATTAAAAAAAAAAAAACGTGGAGCTTCTCCCTATTTTTGTGTCCAGCCAGGTACAACTAGGCAGCTGGGGGATGGAATCTGCAGCGCAGGGAGGCCCAAGCTTTTTGCCCTCCCCCCCCCCGCTGAAAATTGCAGTCCGCGGCCGCCCCGGAAAATGGCGCGTTCATAGAAGCTGGATGCTGTACCTGGCTGGCATACAAAAATATGGCGAAGCCCACGTCAAAAGTTTTGGGAAAAATTTATTAAAAAATAAATAATAATTTAGGGACTGCATCTTTATTAAGTCCTCAAATGTCATTTAGTGTTAAAATAAAGGATTTATTTAAAAAAAAAATGGCGTGGGATCCCCCATAATTTTAGTCTCTAGCGGAGGTTAAGCAGACGGCTGGGGCAGATGTTTGAAGCCTGGGAAGGGGGTAAAACCCACGGAGCTTCCCAGGCTACTAATATCAGCCCCCAGCTGAATACCTAGCCTTTACTAGCTATTAAAATGGGGGACCCCCCAAAAAAAAATGACGTGGGGTCCCCTCTATTTTAATAGCTAGCAAAGGCTAGGCAGACAGCTGGGGGCTGATATTAATAGCTCAGGAAGGGTGCCATGAATATTGGCCCCCTCCCAGGCTAGAAACACCAGCCGTCAGCCGCCCCAGAAATGGCGCATCCATAGGATGCGCCAATTCTGGCACTTAGCCTCGCTCTTCCACGCTGCCCTGGTGCGGTGGCAGGGGGTAATAGTGGTGGGGTTCATGTCAGCGCCAGCTGCCATGAAGCCCAGGTTAGTAATGATGGCCGTCTATATGACACCCCCATTACTAACCTACAAAGTGTTAAAAAGAAAAAACACACTACACCCAGAAAAAATAATTTATTTGAAATAAAACACCATTTTATTTAATTCTTAGTTTACTAAAAAAAAAATAGTTACCTGTCCACGTTCCTGCGCTGATCTCCCATGCACAGCTGTCACATCTGGAGATGGTGACAGCTGTGCATGGCTGCTGTAAGCTCAGGCTGCCGGGAACACGTCCGCTCCCGGCAGCGGGAGCCTCTGACTGAGGTCACCGGAGTGCATTCAGGCAGCGCAGCTCCGGAGACCTCCTTTACGGCAGTGCTGTACCGTGGGAATTTCTCACGATACAGCAGTGCCGTAAAGGAGCTAACCGGAGCAGCGCTGCCTGAACTCCGGTGAACCCTTACGGCCCCGTCATTCTAGCGGCGGCAGCGGTTCAGAGCGGTCACATTCTATGTGGCTGCTCTGAACTGGAGATCTTCGTGGGACACTCGTGGACTACTACGGAGGGGTAAGGATAAGGTTGTGGTTTATTATTTTATATTTTATTACAGGAGATCGATGGCTTCGGGGAATTAGGTGTCTTGGTGAGTATAGGTGTAGTTTTTTATTTTTTACTTTATTTTAGGTGGCGATCGGCGGGGACAGGTAATGTATGAACTAATTTATTGTAGGTAACCACTGGCCACCAATGACATGTTTTTAACATTTATTGGGGACACAGTAGGGCAATTTAAATAGCAGGATCAGGCTGATGGGAACTACTGCTCCCATCGAGCTGATCCTGCTGGCAGGAGTGGACGGGGGACAGACATAGGCCGATGGGAGTAGTAGTGTCACATCGGCCTATGTCTGCCCGCACACACACCCGCACACACCCGCACACACACACACCCCGCGCACACACACACCCCGCACACACACACACACCCCGCACACACACACACCCCGCACACACACACACCCCGCACACACACACACCCCGCACACACACACACCCGCACACACACCCGCACACACACACACCCCGCACACACACACACCCCGCACACACACACACCCCGCGCACACACACACACACACCCCGCACACACACACACCCCGCGCACACACACACACACACACACACACCCCGCACACACTAATCATGACGGGTCTGGGAGGTGAGGCTGACCTGTGCGGCCGTGGGAAAGTTCATGTGAGTTCATGCAGTCAAGCATGAACTCACATGAACCCTCTGAGGGCACCGCGGCTACTTCAAATGAACAGCTGATCGGCATCACCTGATACCTCAGCTGTTCATTTGAAATAACCGGCGGGAAAGCGCAGCACAGAACGGGAAAGCCGGCGGTGAAGTCTTTTCACTGCCGGCTTCCCCGCCCGGGTCCTTCGCTCCTTGGTGCTGCGCTCCCCGCCCGGTCCTAATTTACGATCGGGATGGGAGGTGGCGAGGGGAGCGGAGGATCGGGGTGGGAGGCTGCGGGGAAGCAGTATGGGGCTGCGTGATTGTTTAAAAGCCGGCGGCTTTTTACCGCGCGCCGGCTTTTAAACAATCAGGAGAATTCTCCCACGCTGGGATGGCATTCTGATGACAAGCTGGATCGCAGCTGAGCGCTGCCACCCAGCTTGTCATCCTTCACAGACACTGCAGAGCGCAGGCATTATGGGAACTTCCGATTCCGGTATTCGATATTATAAAAGTATCGGAATTAAGTATCGGAATTCCGATACAGTGAATATCGGCCGATACCCGATATTTCAGTATCGGAATGCTCAACACTACTGGTTACCCATTTACTACAGATTACAATACAAACTCATCTCTCTCACCCACAAAGCTCTCCACAGTTCTGCACCACCCTATATCTCTTCCCTCATTTCTTTCTATCACCCTTCCCGTGCCCTCCGTTCTACAACTGATCTAAGACTAACATCCTCCTTAATCCAAACCTTACACCTCTGTCTCCAAGACTTCTCTCGTGCTGCACTAGTTTTCTGGAATGCACTACCTCAAACTATTCGACTAATATCTGGCCCCCATGTTTTTAAACATGCTTTAAAAACACATCTGTTTAGACAAGCCTATCACCTCAACTCACTAACTTAACTCTCCCCTGTTCCCTCCTAAATGTTAATCTTAATCTGCCCCTGACTATTCATCTTTCTCCACATTCTCCATGCACTCAATAGCACATGGTAACTGCTCTTAGACAGATACTGGCTGATGACCATGTTCTACCTATTGTGTCCCCCTTTTTCCATATAGATTGTGAGCTTGCGAGCAGGGTATTCACTCCTCATGTAACTGTTGAAATGTGATACATGGTATTGTTTTTATTGTCTGTACATGTCCCTACTTATATTTAAAGTGCTGCGGAATATGTTGGTGCTATATAAATGAAAAAATATTATTATAAATTATCGCTGTGTTTGGGCAGAATTACACCATTCACTGACTATTCTTACCTTGTGTCTTTTGTGCGTTGCATCCAGTTACCTGCATTACACATGTACATATATACCAGAAGTAACAGCATGTACACTGTACACTGACATCCATTACACCTATAAATCTCAAATGCAGAATGAGATGAAGGAAAGACAACCTGGAAAGTATGTGACCACTGAAATTGTACTTTAAATGCACATGATGACTTTAACTGTACTCTAAATGATTGACAGATATCCCTCTTACAATTTTACTACACAGTGAAAATAAGTTGAAAACTTCTATAGGTCCAATCAGTTGGTGCATTTGTAAAATGAGTCTCATAAGTCCAAAAATACACTTCCTGTAATGTAAAAATGCAGTTTGAAAGAATCCATGAATGCAATTAATGCATGATCTGAACACTATGTTACCCATAGAAAGTACCATTGACATTTGCCAGTACAGACAGACAAAGAGTTGATGCCACAAGAATGGATGGCACTCACCAAGTCCAGTTCCCTGCAAGCACCATTTATGAAATGTATGGTCATTTAGGTGTTCCCCAAAGGCCTAAGGAGGTAAATTCTGAATTGTTTCCATGGAGGAAATCTCAGTCCTTATCATGGACATTCAAACAATGACAGAATGGTGTGATGTTTTTTAACATTAAAAATCATGAAAAGTCTTTAAGCAGATGAAGATACAGATAATAATAAATGCAGAATTCCTAACTAGGTCAAAGCTGAATCTACAGTGAGGAAAATAAGTTTGTAATACACTGTCAATTTTGCAAGTTTTCCCATCTACAGAGAATGGAGAAGTCCATATTTTTGATCGTACATACACTTCAGCTGTGAGAGACAGAATCTAAAGATAAAAAATAGAAAATCACATTGTATGATTTTTAAATAATTAAAATTTATTTTATTGCATGAAATAAGTGTTTGATTAACTACCAACCAGCAAGAATTCTGGCTCTCACAGACCTGTTAATTTTTCTTTAAGAAGCCCTCCTACTCTGCACTCACTACTTGTATTAATTGCACCTGTTTGAACTTGTTACCTGTATAAAAGACATCTGCCCACACACTCAATCATTCACACTCCAACATCTTCACTATGGCCATGACCAAAGAGCGGTTTAAGGACACCAGTGACAAAATTATAGACCTGTACAAAGCTGGGATGAACTACAGGACAATAGGCAAAAGGAAGGAGTGCAGAGCACATAACAACGATAGTAGCCCAATGGTTAGAAAAATAGGAAAATACTTTATTGAATATTAAACAACAGAAAGTCTGGGGAGATGATAGATACACATAAATCCACATATAATTGCATAAATCAATGTACAATTGCGTGAAAACATTAAAATCAAGCACAACATCACATGAAGTGTGACTATAACATGGAGAGTGTCCGTTATTTGAAACAAAATAGGAATTTACAAAATGCTGCGCTATATAGATCAAGTGTGCTTATGAACATTAATGTTCAATCAAAAAGAGCAGCATCATCACCATGAACAGATGGTCACATACACTATCCCCACAATATATAAATATGGATGTAAGTCAAAAGACTTTTTTACCTCTGTAAGGGGAAAAAGAGCACACTCCGTGTGTGTATCCCCGATGCGCGTTTCGGCGCTACGTGCCTTCCTCAAGGGGACTGCTCAAGTATCGCAGCTGGTCATTTAAATAGTGTCTTGCGTGAATCACGAGACACTGGGGGCGGATACTACTAGTCATGTGACCGGTCACCATGTGAACTGAAACGCTACCCAGAGATACCTCACAGTACTAATCATGTGACCGGTCACCATGTGAACCACAACGCTACCCAGAGATGCCTCGCGACGGACCGGAAGTGACGCAGAGAGCATCGCCGTTACCCAGACACCGGACTCCGACGGCATCGCGGCTAATAGCCCATGGATGTCGAAGGGAATACAGCGTGTGGGGACGACAATGCCCCTGCGTACATGGTCCAGGTATAAATAACACAAATGTATGCAACGTCACCCATTTGAAAAGAGGCGGGACCATCCCCATGTAAACTAGGACTAAACCATTACATAGACACACACACTGCATATGATTGCCAAAAATCAATACACTTATAGTGGAAAACACCAAGATGATGAAAAACAAGGGGAATATGCATCTTCAGCAATACGTATACATATATCGTGGACGACATTAATCACATATATCCCCTAGACTACATACATAACCATCAACATCGTCCATCATACATATATATACACACAATGGCTCAAACAAGGAAATATCCTGGTATGTCTATAATGAACTCAATGTGTGTATATACGTGCATGTATGCTATGTGAAAAAAATGCACGTACATAGAATCATATCATATAGATGGAAAAAAGAGTATGTATAGGAATTCACGAGAACACCATCAATAATGTCACATCATAAGTCACTACATATAAATGTACCTAATGTTGGTATACATGCATGTATGTTACTACCCATGTAACCAATTACATATATCAATAGCATTGGCCACTACCACATGGTAGGGCCATAGGTAGAACACATTTAGACATAATAGGAAAATACATTCATACGAAAAAGAAAGAAACAGTGTGTGTTTCATGGGATGGATAATTTCTTGTTGATTTCCCCTCAGCAAGGGTGACGTCGCACATAGAGTATCTATAAGACCATATGTTCAACCTTGCCAGAAACGGTGATTTCCTGCTAAGAAATATAAACAATAAAAATAAGTGCATAAAAAATACACCTTAAAAATAATACGCAACTGTGCATATCGAATAAATAACTGCAACAATACATATAGCAGCAGGTGGACCATTACAAGAAAGGTGCAAAACTATTGCCCTCATTCAACCCATCCAGATATAATGTTTTTAAGGTCCAGATATCGGTTTGGGCCAGCCTTTGGGAGACTGGACCACCACGTATACCTGCAGTCACCATGTCGATCCCTTTTACTTTTAGCAGTTTTGAGTCACAGTGGTGATGTAATTTAAAATGTCTCGGAAGAGTTTTTAACAGTGTGACATCATTTTGCTCTGCTGTGGCTGCAATTCCAAGCACATGTTCGCGCACCCGTGTCTTTAAACACCGTGTGGTCATCCCCACGTAAATAAGGCCACAGAGACATGTGGCGTGATAAATCACATTCCGTGATGTACATGTGATGTGATTTTTTATCTCAAAGGACTAAGTGCCCATGGAGTCAGTGAATGTATTGCTTCTGACCACACTCGGACAGGCAACACACCTACCACAGGGAACACAACCAACCCGAGTGGTTACTTTATCGAGAAATGTGTGTGTTCCTCCATCCACATAATGGCTCCGAACCAAATGGTCCCTGAGATTTCTCGCATGGCGAAATACAATGATGGGCTTAACTGAAATATATTTGGCCAGTATTAGATCTGCTCTCAGGATGGGCCATGCTTTGGCCAGAGCATGTCTGACTGCAGGTATACGTGTGTGGAAGGTGGTAATGAACCACACCACATCACTTTGTTGCTTCTCATGTGCTTTATACAGTAAATCATGACGTAAAGAGTATTTAGCACGATTATAGGTCCTTATAACCATTCTATGGCTATTTCCATGTTGATAAAACCGCTCTTTTAGGTCTAGCGATTGTAATTCAAAATCATGATCCGTGGAGCAGATTCTGCGAAGACGCAGAAACTGCCCCACCAGAACAGACTGAACCATATGCTGTGTTGTTGGGCCGAGGAAGCATGCAGAACAGTATTGGTGGATGTCGGCTTCCTGAAAATGTTAGTTTGGACGGCACTGTGTATATCCCTAGTGAGACATACGTCAAGAAAATCAATTTTATCTGGATCGCATACATAGGTCACCCTTATATTCAAGGGATTAATGTTCAGACCTTGCATAAATTCGTCAAGAACATCGTGTGGTCCTTGCCAGATCAGGAAAATGTCATCGATGTAGCGCGTCCAAGAAAGGACACGACCCATCGACGACCCCTGATCAGGCAGGGAGAGGTCCCTCTCCCACAGCCCCAGAAAGAGATTAGCATAGGAGGGGGCAAAGGCCGCCCCCATAGCTGTCCCCTGGAGCTGTAGGTAGAAGGACCCTTTGAACACAAAAAAGTTATGGGTTAACGTAAATTCAAGTAGTTCCAAAATCAAAATTTGTATGTCCAAAGACAAATTGGATCCCGCCAGAAAATATTTAATCGCCCTCAGGCCATCCTAATGTCTGATACTGGTATATAATGATTCAATATCAGCCGTCACCATGATGGAGTCGGGTTCAAGGTATAGACCATCTACCCTCCTCAGCAGGTCCCCTGTATCTCTCAAGAAGGAAGGAAGATTTTCCACCAAAGGACTTAATTTGGAGTCAATCCATTTGTTAATGGGTTCCAAGTAGTTACCCCTACCCGATATAATGGGCCGTCCGTGGGGTTTGTCCATATTCTTATGCAATTTAGGGAGGAGGTACAAGGTGGGGATTGTTGGTTCGGACACAGTCAACGCGGATACCAAAT
Source organism: Phyllobates terribilis (assembly GCF_046119375.1). Lineage (NCBI taxonomy): Eukaryota > Metazoa > Chordata > Amphibia > Anura > Dendrobatidae > Phyllobates > Phyllobates terribilis. The sequence goes on along the minus strand of NW_027362765.1, from coordinate 477,771,749 downwards.
CACGTGTAATAATCCCATTGTCAGTTGCCACAGTCAAAATAGTCTGCAGTTGTTTGACAAATGCAGAAAGGGGGTTAAATGTCAATTTTTTGTAACACGTTTTATCACGTAACTGGGGAAAGGCTTCAGATTCATACATTGACGGTGGCCAAACCACCAAATTCCCCCCCTAGCTTAATCACCACATCAGGTAAGTTATTCAAAATTTTAAGCCTTTGGCGCTCCTGCCCACTTAGATTGTCAAATACAATATGTCTTGATATTTTACTAACTTCATTAGACATAATTTGGACAAACATCTCCACATTTGTATTGCTGGAAAGAGGGGGGAATGGCTTGGACCGCTTAACAATAGATGAAGGTATCTTACCACAGTCATGAGTATTATGGTCCGCTGCTAATTCCTCCAAAGTCCTTAGTGCCAGTTGCTCCTCTTCTGAGGGAAATAATTTCAATACATTATCATCATGAAAATGTCTTTTAAAAATAAGAGACCTCGCAAAGATATGTAAATCTTTGATGAGTGTAAACTCATCAAAGCCCGAGGCGGGAGAGAAGGAAGGACCCCTGCCAAGGAGGGAGAGATCAGCATCTGTGAGGGGATGATTACTAAGGTTTATTACCTTGTTATCCCTTTTCTTTTTTTTGGGAGACCAAAAATCCTGACGTTTGTATGGATGGAAACCAAAATCACGTTGTTTTCTAGTATAAGTACCCGACCTGGTTGTAATAGATGTCATGCCACCGTCCCCAGCCTCACTGAGAGAGGATTCAGATGTGATTGATGATGAACGGGACATGCGGGATTGATGAGTAGGTGCTTGACGCTACCGAAATACAGTTTTAGACTGATAATCACGTGTATCACGATTGAGTTTGCTGACCTGAGTCTCTTGAATTTTTTTCACAATGCCGTCCAACATTTTATCCAATTTCAAAACAAAAGATGGTAACTTATCCGGAGGACAAATTAACCAAAAGGTAGACTGAGAAGTGTCAATAGATGTATCTAAGCAAGCTATTTTAGCTGTATTTAATTCAATCAGCTGTCTCATCAATGTGGTTGAACATTCGTTGCAGGTAGTTTCCCATCTAGAAATAAAGTTGATGTCATCTACAGGGAAGGATGGAACAATCCACACACGTAAGCCTCTAGGTATAATTTTTTTAGTTAGGTATGTTTCTAAAAAATGCCCTATTCCACCAGAGGCATGTGCGTTTAATAATCATTTCTTGTATCACGGAATATTCCTCCTCCCATTTATGATCACCATCCTGCTGCACAGTCTCACCATCAACCCCAAACACCTGCTCGACTTGATTGAGCCAGGCTTTTTCCTTAGCTTTATAATCCATGATTCTAATGAATGCACCTGTGCTAAACACAGAAATCTGAACAAGAGAGAAAGGAATTAGAATCAGACTTAGAATTGCCACTAAGTAATATATGATATATCCATGTTTATCATTATCGCAATCTACTAGTCGGATTATATAGAGGCCATAGTTAACATATAACAAAAGGAAAGAGTGCAGAGCACAAAACAATGATAGTAGCCCAATGGTTAGAAAAATAGAAAAATACTTTATTGAATATTAAACAACAGAAAGTCTGGGGAGACGATAGATACACATAAATCCACACATAACTGCATAAATCAATACACAATTGCATAAAAACATTAAAACCAAGCACAACATCACACGAAGTGTGACTAACATGGAGAGTGTCCATTATTTGAAACAAAATAGGAATGGACAAAATGCTGTGCTATATAGATCAAGTGTGCATATGAACATTAATGTTCAATCAAAAAGAGCAGCATCATCACCATGAACAGTGTAACGGGTCTGGGAGGCGGAACCTCTGAGCTACTATACAAGGGGGCAGTCCTTGTAAGGGAGCGGGTGGCGACCAGGCAGGCAGTCACAGCAGGTGACCGGGACAGTCTCTGGAAGAACGGGCAGGAGATCACGACAAGTGACTGGGGCAGTCTCTGGGTGAACGGGCAGATGGTCACGGCAAGTGACCGGGACAGTCTCTGGAAGAACGGGCAGGAGATCACGGCAAGTGACTGGGGCAGTCTCTGGGTGAACGGGCAGGTGGTCACGGCAAGTGACCGGGGCAGTCTCTGGGTAAAGGGTTGGTACGACCTGTGGCGGCTGATGGTAGACTTGAGCTCCCAGGTGAGCAGGCGAGAGTCTCTGGATAAACAGGTGGTCACAGCATGTGACGGCGGAGCCTCCAGGAAGACCAACAGACAGGCGGCAGATGAGCGCTCCCAGGAGAGCGGGCGGAAGTCTCTGGACAGGCGGGTGGTCACAGCACGTGACGGCAGAGCCTCCAGGTAGGCTAGCAGACAGGCAGCAGATGAGCGCTCCCAGGTGAGCGAGCAGGAGTCACTGGACAGGCAGGTGGTCACAGCATGTGACGGCGGAGCCTCCAGGTAGACTAGCAGGCAGGTAGCAGGTGAGCACTCCCAGGTGAGCGGGCAAGCTGGTCCATAGACAGACTGACGGGAGTAGGAAGGCAGACCGTCGGACCTCAGGCAAGCAGGCAGGTGGCTGGTGTGCGCTCCCAGGTGAGCGGGCAGGCTGGTCCTTAGACAGACTGACAGGAGTAGCAAGACAGACCGTCGGACCTCAGACTAGCAGGCAGGTAGCAGATAATCAGGCAGGAATCTGGCAGGTAACCGGCAGGTAACTGGCAGGTAACTGGCAACGGGACCTGAGGGCTGAAGCAGAGTAGTGAACAGTGCAACAACATTGCTCGGGCACCTCCATTTTGGAGGAGGTGCCTTATATATGGTAAAGTCCTCAGGCCATTGGCCGGGGACTCCTTAGGACGGCGCGCGCGGCCCCTTTAAGAGGGAGGGAGGGCGCGCGCGCGCGCCCTAAGCACAGTGGCCGGGAGGAAGCGCGCGCTGCCAGCAGAGCGGGAGAGGGACGCCGGGCACGGAGCAGAGCGGTGAGGGGAACAGCGTCCCTGCCTAGCAGAGGGCAGGGACGCCGGCACTACAGTACCCCCCCCTTTAGGCCCCCCCTTTTTTAGGCCAGATAGAAATTTAGCTAGGATGAGAGGGGCATGGATGTTCTCCCGGGGCTCCCACGTTCTCTCCTCAGGACCAAACCCCTTCCAATCTACCAGAAAAAAGGTCTTTCCTCTTACCCTTTTGGTGGCAAGAATGTTCTCTACCTCAAACTCGTCCTCAGCAGAAACCGGAGCAGGAGGCGTACCTGTAGACTTGGAAAAAGAGTTAAGCACCACGGGTTTGAGGAGAGATACATGGAAGGAGTTAGGGATCCGTAAGTTGGCCGGGAGTTTCAATTTATAGGCCACCGGGTTGATCTGACTGATGACCTCCAGAGGACAGATGAACCGAGGCCCTAACTTGTAAGAAGGTATCTTGAGTCGAACATATTTAGATGAGAGCCAGACTTTATCTCCTGGACGAAATTGTGGAGGATCCAGGCGTTTTTTGTCAGCGTGTCTTTTCATACGCTCGGATGACAGAAGGAGTGCGGACCGGGTACTCTCCCATATGGAGGAAAATTTGTTAACGAGAGATTTCGCAGCCGGGTTGTCCACAGAGGTGGAGACAGGAAAAGGAATCCGAGGATGCTGACCAAAGACTACAAAAAACGGGGATTTGGAGGAGGATTCGCTCTCGTGATTATTATAAGAGAACTCAGCCCATGGTAGGAGATCCACCCAGTCAGAATGGTGGGCATTAACGAAGTGCCGGAGGTAACTGGTCAGGTTCTGATTGATCCGCTCCACTTGACCATTGGACTGTGGGTGGTAAGCGGAAGAGAAGTCCAGGGTGAAGTCTAGTAGTTTACAAGTGGCTCTCCAGAAACGTGAGGTGAACTGTACCCCACGATCCGACACGATGTGGAGGGGCAGGCCATGAAGACGGAAGATGTGGCGGATAAAGTCTTTAGCCAGCTCGGGTGCAGACGGAAGGCCTGGCAGGGGAATAAAGTGAGCCATCTTGGAAAAGCGGTCAGCGACCACCCAAATGACTGTACAACCGGCAGAGACGGGAAGATCTGTTATAAAGTCCATTGCTATATGCTGCCAGGGGGCAGCAGGTACAGGAAGCGGAAGGAGGCGTCCGGCTGGCAGATGTCTCGGGACTTTGTTGCGGGCGCAGGACACACAGGCAGAAACAAAGTCTATTATGTCCTTGTGCAGGGTAGGCCACCAATAGTGCCGGGCAATAAGCTGGAGGGTCTTTTTCTGACCGGCGTGGCCAGCTAGTTTAGACGAATGGCCCCAGTGTAGGATCTTCTCCCGATCAGGTACTGAAACAAACGTCTTACCGGGAGGGAGACGATTTAGACTCACGGGAGCCACCTGCATTACTCTGGCGGGATCGATGATATGTTTAGGTTCTTCCTCGAGATCGGACACCAGAAAGGATCGGGACAAGGCGTCTGCTTTGACGTTTTTGTCAGCCGGACGAAAATGAAGAACAAAATCAAAGCGAGCAAAAAACAAGGACCACCGGGCTTGGCGCGGGTTAAGTCTCTGGGCATGCTGGAGGTAAGCCAAGTTCTTGTGGTCAGTGTAAATTATTACCGGATGAAGAGCCCCCTCGAGTAGGTAACGCCACTCCTCCAACGCCAGCTTGATGGCCAATAACTCTCGGTCTCCTATGGAATAGTTGCGCTCAGAAGAGGAGAAGAGTTTGGAGAAGAAGCCACAAGTTACCATTCTCCCGGAAGATGATTTTTGAGTAAGTACCGCTCCGGCTCCAGAGGAGGAGGCGTCAACTTCCAGGAAGAACTGCTTGTTGCCGTCCGGGCGATGCAGCACCGGGGCGGAAGAGAAGGCCTGTTTTAGGGAAAGAAAGGCCTCCTCTGCTTCGGGCGGCCACTCTTTGGGATTAGTACCCTTACGGGTGAGCGCGGAAATTGGGGCAGTCCGGGAAGAGAAGTGCGGGATGAAGAGGCGGTAATAGTTGGCGAAGCCCAGGAACCGTTGAATAGCCTTCAACCCCTCTGGTCGGGGCCATTTCTCGATGGCAGACAGTTTCTCAGGATCCATTTGTAGGCCGGTCTGAGAGATAATGTAGCCCAGAAACGGAAGCGAGGTCTGCTCAAAGAGGCACTTCTCATATTTAGCGTAGAGATGGTTCTGCCTGAGCCTGAGCAGGACCTGACGAACATCCCTCCGGTGAGTCTGGAGATCCGGAGAGAAGACCAAGATGTCGTCCAGGTACACCACTACGCAGGAGTAGAGAAGGTCCCGGAAGATGTCATTGACCAACTCTTGAAAGACGGCAGGAGCGTTACAGAGGCCAAAGGGCATTACCAGATATTCATAGTGGCCGTCCCGGGTGTTGAATGCCGTCTTCCATTCATCCCCCTGACGGATACGAACCAGGTTGTAAGCCCCACGGAGGTCCAGTTTGGTGAAGATTCTAGCCCCTCTCAGACGATCAAATAACTCCGGAATGAGCGGAAGGGGGTACTTATTTTTCACCGTGATCTGGTTAAGGCCTCTATAGTCTATACAGGGACGGAGAGAGCCGTCCTTCTTTTTTACGAAGAAGAAGCCTGCTCCCGCCGGGGAGGTAGACTTCCGGATGAATCCCCTGGCCAGATTCTCCTCAATATATTCGGACATCGACCGGGTCTCAGCAGCGGATAATGGATAAATACGCCCACGGGGAGGAGTAGTACCGGGCAACAAGTCGATAGGGCAGTCGTATGGTCTATGAGGGGGTAGTGTCTCTGCTTCCTTTTTATTAAAGACATCAGCATAAGACCAATAAGGAATCGGAAGTCCAGGTAGATTAGCTGGGGTAGGAGAAGGACGGACGGGATGGACGGGAACCAGACAGGTCTTATGGCAGTCCTGTCCCCAGCGAAGGACTTCTCCGGTCTGCCAGTCAAGCACGGGTGCATGTCTCTGGAGCCAAGGTAGACCTAGCAGGAGGGCGTGAGAGAGTCCAGGCAGAACATGAAAGGAGATACTCTCAGAATGCAGCATTCCCACTTGCAGAGTAATGGATTCGGTGATTAGTTGGATGGGGCGTGGTAAGAGACCCCCAGCCACGGCAGCAACAGACAAGGGTACAGCCAGAGGTTTGGTGGGGATGCGGTACTTCTCTACCAGGGACTGTGAAATAAGATTCCCGGCTGCTCCAGAGTCCAGTTGGGCTAGTTCGAAATAACGGTTCTCCCCGCAGACGATTGAAACGGACAGCAGCAGAGATGGAGAGGATTTATTCTTGTCTAGGTCGACCTCTCTGAGTGAACCTAGACACAGGCGTTTCCCGACCTCTCTGGGCAGGCACGGATCCGGTGCTCCTTACTGCCACAGTAGAAGCAGCTCCCCTCGGCACGGCGTAAGTCCTGACGGGTTTTGACCATCTTGGTCTGGTCGACCTGCATAGGCTCAGGAGAGTGTACCTGGGGAGAGACGGAGGGAGTGACGGGTTTCTGAAAAGTAGGAGCTAGACGTGGAAACCTCCTCTCATGGGTGACCTCTTTGGCACGCTCCTGGAACCGTAGGTCAATCCAGGTGGCAAGAGTTATTAGGTCATCGAGAGTGGTAGGAACGTCCCCACCGGCAAGTTCATCTTTAATACGGCCGGACAGACCCTCCCAGAAGACGGATACCAGAGCGTCGTTATCCCAGGCCAGCTCCGAGGCAAGGGTACGGAACCGTATGGCATATTGGCCCACGGTGAGACTTCCCTGGCGGAGGCGTAGCAGAGACGATGCGGATGAGGTCTTCCGTCCGGGTTCATCGAAGACTTTCCGGAAAGCCGTGAGGAAGGCAGGCAGGTCGGACACCAGGGGGTCTCCTCTCTCCCATAGAGGATTTAGCCAGGCCAGGGCCTCCCCGGTGAGATGGGACATGATGATGGCAATTTTGGCCCGGTCGGAGTTAAACTGGTGGGACAATAGTTCAAAGTGCAGGGTGCATTGATTAATGAAGCCCCGAGCCTGGGAGGGGTCGCCTCCGAAGCGAGGAGGTGCAGAAAGCCGGGGTCCGGGGTAGGATACCATGGTATTGGTGGGCAGCGGAGCTGCCGGGTTGCGAGTCATGGCACTGGCGGTGGTTGCTGGTGGAGCAGTCAGAGTGTCCAGGCGAGAATTGACATTCCGCAGGTGACCCAGGATGGACTCCTGTTGGGACCTCTGACGGGACAGTTCATAACAGAGGTCCGAGAGCGAGGGAGCTTGGGTGCCACCGGGTTCCATGGCCCGAGCAAACTGTAACGGGTCTGGGAGGCGGAACCTCTGAGCTACTATACAAGGGGGCAGTCCTTGTAAGGGAGCGGGTGGCGACCAGGCAGGCAGTCACAGCAGGTGACCGGGACAGTCTCTGGAAGAACGGGCAGGAGATCACGACAAGTGACTGGGGCAGTCTCTGGGTGAACGGGCAGATGGTCACGGCAAGTGACCGGGACAGTCTCTGGAAGAACGGGCAGGAGATCACGGCAAGTGACTGGGGCAGTCTCTGGGTGAACGGGCAGGTGGTCACGGCAAGTGACCGGGGCAGTCTCTGGGTAAAGGGTTGGTACGACCTGTGGCGGCTGATGGTAGACTTGAGCTCCCAGGTGAGCAGGCGAGAGTCTCTGGATAAACGGGTGGTCACAGCATGTGACGGCGGAGCCTCCAGGAAGACCAACAGACAGGCGGCAGATGAGCGCTCCCAGGAGAGCGGGCGGAAGTCTCTGGACAGGCGGGTGGTCACAGCACGTGATGGCAGAGCCTCCAGGTAGGCTAGCAGACAGGCAGCAGATGAGCGCTCCCAGGTGAGCGAGCAGGAGTCACTGGACAGGCAGGTGGTCACAGCATGTGACGGCGGAGCCTCCAGGTAGACTAGCAGGCAGGTAGCAGGTGAGCGCTCCCAGGTGAGCGGGCAAGCAGGTCCATAGACAGACTGACGGGAGTAGGAAGGCAGACCGTCGGACCTCAGGCAAGCAGGCAGGTGGCTGGTGTGCGCTCCCAGGTGAGCGGGCAGGCTGGTCCTTAGACAGACTGACAGGAGTAGCAAGACAGACCGTCGGACCTCAGACTAGCAGGCAGGTAGCAGATAATCAGGCAGGAATCTGGCAGGTAACCGGCAGGTAACTGGCAGGTAACTGGCAACGGGACCTGAGGGCTGAAGCAGAGTAGTGAACAGTGCAACAACATTGCTCGGGCACCTCCATTTTGGAGGAGGTGCCTTATATATGGTAAAGTCCTCCGGCCATTGGCCGGGGACTCCTTAGGACGGCGCGCGCGGCCCCTTTAAGAGGGAGGGAGGGCGCGCGCGCGCGCCCTAAGCACAGTGGCCGGGAAGGAGCGCGCGCTGCCAGCAGAGCGGGAGAGGGACGCCGGGCACGGAGCAGAGCGGTGAGGGGAACAGCGTCCCTGCCTAGCAGAGGGCAGGGACGCCGGCACTACAAACAGATGGTCACATACACTATCCCCACAATATATAAATATGGATGTAAGTCAAAAGACTTTTTTACCTCTGTAAGGGGAAAAAGAGCACACTCCGTGTGTGTATCCCCGACGCGTGTTTTGGCGCTACGTGCCTTCCTCAAGGGGACTGCTCAAGTATCACAGCTGGTCATTTAAATAGTGTCTTGCGTGAATCACGAGACACTGGGGGCGGATACTACTAGTCATGTGACCGGTCACCATGTGAACTAAAACGCTACCCAGAGATACCTCACAGTACTAATCATGTGACCGGTCACCATGTGAACCACAACGCTACCCAGAGATGCCTCGCGACGGACCGGAAGTGACGCAGAGAACATCGCCGTTACCCAGACACCGGACTCCGACGGCATCGCGGCTAATAGCCCATGGATGTCGAAGGGAATACAGCGTGTGGGGACGACGATGCCCCTGCGTACATGGTCCAGGTATACATAACACAAATGTATGCAACGTCACCCATTTGAAAAGAGGCGGGTGTTATGTTCTGCTACCAAAGCTAAGGAAAGAGAGGAGATCTGTCCCTACTATAAGACTCAGCTGAATCCCTACGATGTAACAGGGAACCTGATCCTGCGATCAGACCTGCTAAAGTCCTAATCTAGTCTGTACGAAGACCTATAGATGTGGGGAGGGAATCCCTACAAGTACTAAGGACTGGGAGGAATATGGGACACCTCCTAACAGAAATAGTAGCAGACAGACGAACAAACAAAATAGATAGAACATAGAGGTCCATAGACCAAGCAAACTAACAGAGTTAGATACAGAGCACAGGCTAGCTAGAAAGTGGATATACAATGAAGTCCAGCAAAGCCAGAAGGGCGGAGCAGGATTAAATAGGCCAACAAGGTCATGTGACCAGCAAAGGAAAAAAAACCTAACAGCAAGGTTCTAACAGTACCCCCCCTTCTAAGAGGATCCTCCGGATCCCCTAGGACCAGGCTTATCAGGAAATCTCCTGTGAAACGCTCTGATAAGTCTGGACGCGGAAACATCATCTGACCTCACCCAAGAGTTATCCTCGGGTCCGAAACCTTTCCAGGCCACAAGATACTGCAAACTACCTCTATACCGTCTAGAGTCAAGGATGCGAGAAATTTCATATTCCCCGTCCTCCACCACCGGAGGAACAGAGGCAGAGGCGTCACCATCCGACACAACAGCTTTTTTTAACAGAGAGACATGAAAGACCGGATTAATTCTCCAGGAGGTAGGAACCTCCAACCTAACAGCAGATTGGTTGACAACCTGAAGCACCTTAAAGGGCCCTACAAACTTGGGACCCAATTTCTTAGAAGGAATCCTCAACCGCAGATTCCTAGAGGACAACCAAACCATGTCACCAACAGCGAACAAAACCTCCTGTCGTTTCCTATCAAAGTAGTCTTTAGATTTTCTGTTGGCCTCCTGAAGATTACCACGCACATCCGTCCAAACTCTTTCCAAATCACCGGAAAAATTCTCCTCCTCAGGCACGGCAGATCCCAACTTGGAGAACGACCCAAACGACGGATGTCTCCCAGAACAACAAAAAAAAGGCGAACAACCAGCAGAAGAAGATGTATGATTGTTCAGAGCAAATTCGGCAAGTGGCAGAAACTCAGACCACCCCTCTTGATTGTCTGCCACAAAACAACGCAAGAACTGCTCAACATCCTGGTTTTTCCTTTCTGTCTGGCCATTAGATTCAGGATGATATCCGGACGAAAACGACAAATGAATTCCCAACCTGTCACAAAAGGCACGCCAAAAACGAGCCACGAACTGAGGACCCCTATCAGAAACAATGTCAGTAGCAACGCCATGAAGTCTGACAATTTCCTTGACAAAGGCCTTAGCGAGAGTTTTAGCGCAGGGCAGTTTGACGAAGGGAACCAAGTGACACATCTTGCTAAAACGGTCCACGATCACCCAGATGACAGTAAAACCCTCAGAGGGGGGAAGGTCAGTTATAAAGTCCATAGCCAAATGTGTCCAAGGAGCACTGGGGACCTCCAAAGGACAAAGCAACCCCGCAGCAGGAGTATGTGAGGACTTAGATCTAGCACATATAGTACATTGGCGCACCCACTTAATGACTTCCTTCTGCCATCCAGGCCACCAAAAACTGCGACCCACCAGTCTCTTGGTCTCAGAGATTCCGGGATGACCTGCCAACCGAGATTCGTGACACTCAACAAACAAATCTCTCCTAAAGGTCTCAGGCACAAACAACCTCCCATGAGGAGTGTTAGATGGGGCATTCTCCTGAGCTTTAAGAATCTCATCTTCCAAAACGGAGTCTAAAGCAGCTATCACAACACCTTCTTGTAAAATGTTTTCCTCTTTCTCAGCACCGACTATGGGAGAAAAACTGCGAGACAAGGCATCCGCCTTAACATTCTTAGTACCAGGGATGTAAGTAACGGAGAAATTAAACCGCGAGAAAAACAGTGCCCACCTAGCCTGACGGGCATTCAGGCGCTTGGCAGCATCAAGATATATCAGATTTTTATGATCCGTAAGAACCTGAACGGGAAATTCCGCACCTTCCAAGAAGTGGCGCCAGTGTTCAAATGCGAGTTTAATAGCCAATAATTCCCGATTACCAATATCGTAATTCAGTTCAGTCTCCGAAAATTTTTTTGAAAAAAAGGCACAGGGATGTAATCCATCCCCGTTATCCTGAGACAATACTGCGCCAACCCCCACAGAGGAAGCATCAACCTCAACCAAAAACGGCCTAGTAACATCAGGCTGCATAAGGATGGGAGCAGAGGTGAACCTCTCCTTGAGATACACAAAAGCTTCAATGGCCTCAGAAGACCACTGAACCGCATCAGCACCTTTCCTGGTGAGATCAGTCAGAGGTTTGACAATACTAGAAAAATTTTTTATGAATTTTCTGTAGTAATTGGCGAAACCCAAAAACCTCTGTATCGATTTCAAACCAATAGGCCTAGGCCATTCCTGCACAGCCTGAACCTTAACCGGATCCATCTCAAAACCTTTGCTGGAGATAATGTAGCCCAAAAAACTAATTCTCTGTGCAGCGAACTCACATTTCTCCAGCTAAGCAAAAAGTGAATTGTCCATTAATAACTGTAATACCTCACGCACGCTCCGCCAATGAGACTCCAGATCTGGCGAATAAATCAAAATGTCATCCAAATACACAACCACATTTTTACCGATCAAAGGTCTAAGGATGTCATTAATCAGATTCTGAAAAAATGCAGGAGCATTAGTAAGACCAAAAGGCATAACCAGATTCTCAAAATGACCCACAGGAGTGTTAAAAGCAGTCTTCCATTCATCACCCTCCTTCATGCGCAACAGATTGTATGCCCCCTTAAGGTCAATTTTAGAGAACCACTTGGCCCCCAATAACTGGTTAAACAGATCAGGAATCAATGGCAGTGGGTAAGGATTGCGTACCGTAATTTTGTTAATCTCACGAAAATCCAGACAAGGACGTAAACCGCCGTCCTTTTTTTTTACAAAAAAAAATCCAACCGCCACAGGAGACTTAGAGGGCCTAATGTGACCGGCGGCCAAACTTGTCTGTATGTATTCCTCCAAAGCCTTCCTCTCAGGAATAGTAAGGTTAAATAAACGACTTTTAGGAAGAGTCGCTCCAGGGACAAATTCAATAGAACAATCATAGTCTCTATGGGGAGGCAAAACCTGCGATTCCTTCTCAGAAAAAACTCTCCAAAAATCCTGAATAGGAACAGGCAATTCTCCCCTATCCAAAGCTGCAATACGCACGTTACAACACTTGTCATAACATTTATGGCTCCAGGATTTAATTTCACTGGTAGACCAATCCAGTACAGGATTGTGAAATTTTAACCAGGGCAAACCCAATATTACTGGAGAAGGCAAGTTATTCAACACTACCAAATCCAATTTCTCATGGTGAACACCATTAATAGTGAGAGGAAATTCACTGACCTTGAGAGTAATATTCTTCAAAGGGGAGCCATCCACAGAAACCACAGCAATGGGGAATGATAAAGGTTCAGGTTTTAAATTGAGTTTTTCCACGAATCCCCCATCAATTACATTCAGTGTAGACCCGCAATCAACAAACACCCGAAATTCCATTAATTTTTCCTGAGCAATCGTGGAAGCAGCTAAAAATATACCCTTGGAATTTAAACAGGCAATACGGGCGTGACTGACCATTTTTTTTTTTTCTTCATACGAAGCTCACAGCCTTTAATCAAATGACCAGATTTTCCGCAATAGAAACACAAGCCTTCCGAAAAACGACGGTCTTTTTCTTGAGAGCGAGGTGCCACCGATCCAATCTCCATCGGTTCACCACTGTTAGTACACACATTATCATAACCAGAAACTGACATAGCAGAGGATTTGCTCTCATTAACCCTAGCACGCAGTCTTCTATCCACCCGTATAGCTAATTGCATAGCCTGTTGCAAATCCTCAGGTGTAGGATAAGCAATTAGCAGGTCTTTAACCCTTTCACTGAGCCCAGCAAGAAATAGACTTTTCAGAGCAGAATCGTTCCACCCTGTTTGAGTGGACCAACGACGAAAATGAGTACAATATTTTTCGACATTACCTGATCCTTGTTTTAAACGTCTCAACTCAGTCTCAGCTGATGCCACACGGTCAGGATCATCATATAATAGTCCTAAAGCAGAAAAAAAACTATCCACTGATCTGAAGCATGTATCACTAGGTTGCAAAGAAAAGGCCCACTCCTGAGGCTCTTTGCGCAAAAGTGACATTATGAACCCTACGCGCTGGGATTCATCCCCAGAGGACTTGGGTCTCAAACGAAAATACAATAAGCAAGCATTTTTAAATGAAAAAAATTCTCGATGTTCACCAAAAAATAAATCCGGCAAACATACCTTAGGCTCCAAGAAATATGCTCCAGGACAGTTACTCACGTGCTGACGGAGCTCGGCCACTTCCAGAGAGAGTCCCTGCAGGTGTTTAGCCAAATCCTGAACCGACACCATGATGGAACAAAAAAAAAAAAAAAAATCTTTCCTTAGAGAATTTGCAGGCTGGACTTACTGTTATGTTCTGCTACCAAAGCTAAGGAAAGAGAGGAGATCTGTCCCTACTATAAGACTCAGCTGAATCCCTACGATGTAACAGGGAACCTGATCCTGCGATCAGACCTGCTAAAGTCCTAATCTAGTCTGTACGAAGACCTATAGATGTGGGGAGGGAATCCCTACAAGTACTAAGGACTGGGAGGAATATGGGACACCTCCTAACAGAAATAGTAGCAGACAGACGAACAAACAAAATAGATAGAACATAGAGGTCCGTAGACCAAGCAAACTAACAGAGTTAGATACAGAGCACAGGCTAGCTAGAAAGTAGATATATAATGAAGTCCAGCAAAGCCAGAAGGGCGGAGCAGGATTAAATAGGCCAACAAGGTCATGTGACCAGCAAAGGAAAAAAAACCTAACAGCAAGGTTCTAACAGCGGGACCATTCCCATGTAATCTAGGACTAAACCATTACATAGACACACACACACTGCATATGATTGCCAAAATCAATACACTTATAGTGGAAAACACCAAGATGATGAAAAACAAGGGGAATATGCATCTTCAGCAATACGTATACATATATCATGGATGACATTAATAACATATATCCCCTAGACTACATACATAACCATCAACATCGTCCATCATACATATATATACACACAATGGTTCAAACAAGGAAATATCCTGGTATGTCTATAATGAACTCAATGTGTGTATATACGTGCATGTATGCTATGTGAAAAAAGTGCACGTACATAGAATCATATCATATAGATGGAAAAAAGAGTATATATAGGAATACACGAGAACACTATCAATAATGTCACATCATAAGTCACTACATATAAATGTATCTAATGTTGGTATACATGCATGTATGTTACTACCCATGTAACCAATTACATATATCAATAGCATTGGCCTCTACCACATGGTAGGGCCATAGGTAGAACACATTTAGTCATAATAGGAAAATAAATTCATATGAAAAAGAAAGAAACAGTGTGTGTTTCATGGGATGGATAATTATAGTCACTCTTCGTGTGATGTTTTGCTTGATTTTAATGTTTTTACTCAATTGTGTATTGATTTATGCAATTATATGTGGATTTATGTGTATCTATCGTCTCCCCAGACTTTCTATTGTTCAATATTCAATAAAGTATTTTTCTATTTTTCTAACCATTGGGCTACTATCGTTGTTTTGTGCTCTGCACTCCTTCCTTTTGTTATATGTTAACGATGGCCTCTATATAATCCGACTAGTAGATTGTGATAATGATAAACATGGATAAATCATATATTACTTAGTGGCAATTTTAAGTCTGATTCTAATTCCTTTCTCTCTAGGACAATAGGCAAGCAGCTTTGTGAGAAGGCAACAACTGTTGGCACAATTATTAGAAAATGCAAGAAATACAAGATGACTGTAAGTGTTCCTCGTTCTGAGCCTCCATGCAAGATCTCACCTCGTTGGGTAAGGCTGATTCTGAGAAAGGTCAGGAATCAGCCCAAAACTACACTAGAGAACTTGGTCAATTACCTGAAGAGAGCTGGGACCACAATCTCAAGCATTACCTTTAGTAACACACTATTCAGTCATGGATTAAAATCCTACAGGGTACATAGGTCCCCCTGCTCATGCAAGCACATGTCCAGGCCCATTTTAAGTTCACCATTGACCATCTGAATGATCCAGAGGAGGCATAGGAGCAGGTCTTGAAGCCAGATGAGACCAAAACAGAACTTTTTGGTATCAACTCCACTCGCCGTGTTTGTAGGAAGAAGAAGGATGAGTACAACCCCAATAACACCATCCAAACCGTGAAGCATGGTGGGGGAAACAGCATACTTTAGAGGTGTTTTCTGCAAAGGGGACAGGATGACTGCACCGTATTAAAGGGAGGATGGATGGTGTCATGTATCGCGAGATTTTGGCCAACAACCTCCATCCCTCAGTAAGAACATTGAAGATGCGTCATGTCTGGGTATTCCAGCATGACAATGACCAAAAACACACAGCCAGAGCAACTAAGGGGTGGCTCTGTAAGATACTGTAGTGGCCTACTCAATTTCATAGAAAATATTAAGATGAATATCTTAATCCTTCCCTCTCAAACAGATTTGCATCAGGAAAAAGAACTTACAATCTACCAACCTCAATTATCTTTTGATAATAGGACCACACAGGTAACATATTGGATAGTGACTGGAATCCTAATTAAAATGCAAGATGTCTTTTGTGAAAGACTGAGGTGTATAGAATAGACAAGAAGGGCCTCTTAAGTTTTGAAAGGAATGAAGCAAATATCTACCACCTATTATAGAAAGCTATTGTTCATCCAGGATGCACATTCCTTCAAAATATCTTTGGCAGATGCTGAGGCACCTGTGAACAGTTTTGAACATCGAAGTTTGTATAGATCCGATAGTGATGGGACATACATTTTCAGCTTCAGGACGAATCGAGGAAGAAGATGCATGTTTTTTCCTAACTATAACCCCTGCCTATAAGCCTCAAATCAATAGTACCCAGATAGTTGACACCAGTCATGTCATGTTTGGTCTCTGAGTAAAGGTAAAATCCTGATAAAAAATATGGTGGCTGTGACAACACAGCCTCTAATATTAATTAGCCAGACCTCTAGAATTTGTTAGGCCAGGAGAAATACACTATTGTGTTTGTGTTGACTTTTGAATTTATGTATTTTTCTTTGGTGGGTCAAGAAGGACAGACTAGTATTTGTATAAAATTGAATGTTGACATTTCATAGAATCATAGAATCATAGAATGGTAGAGTTGGAAGGGACCTCCTGGGTCATCTGGTCCAACCCCCTGCTCAAAGCAGGATTCACTAGATCATCTCAGACAGATGTCTGTCCAGCCTCTGTTTGAAGACGTCCATTGAAGGGGAACTCATCACCTCTCGTGGCAGCCTGTTCCACTCATTAATCACCCTAACTGTCAAAAAGTTTTTTCTAATATCTAATCTGTGTCTCCTCCCATTTAGTTTCATCCCATTGCTTCTAGTCTTTCCTTGTGCAAATGAGAATAAAGATGATCCTTCTACAATGTGACAGCCCTTGACATATTTGTAGACAGCTATTAAGTCTCCTCTCAGTCTTCTTTTTTGCAAGCTAAACATTCCCAAATCCTGCAACCGTTCCTCATAGGACATGGTTTGCAGACCAGTCACCATTGTGGTCGCTCTTCTCTGAACTTGCTCCAGTTTGTCTATGTCTTTTTTAAAATGTGGTGCCCAAAACTGTACACAGTATTCCAGATGAGGTCTGACCAAAGAGGAGTAAAGACCGATAATGACTTCACGTGATCTAGACTGTATGCTTCTGTTAATACATCCCAGAATTGTATTTGCCTTTTTTGCTGCTGCATCACACTGTTGACTCATGTTCAGTCTATGATCTATTAGTATACCTAAGTCTTTTTCACATGTACTGTTGCTTAGCTCTATTCCTCCCATTCTGTATATGCTTTTTTCATTTTTATTGCCCAGATGTAGTACTTTGCATTTTTCCCTGTTAAAAACCATTCTGTTGGTTGCTGCCCACTGCTCCAGTTTATTTAGGTCTTTTTGAATCCTCTCTCTCTCTTCTCTAGTATTAGCTATCCCTCCTAGCTTTGTGTAGATATTTACGGTAACTTATTGCATGGACGACAGTGACTCAGGATTGGGGAACAATGAAGTTTGTTAATATGCTAACTACATATTGTACTAGGCCGGTTAGTTTGTTGTTTACAGAGCAGGGGGGATACAAACCATGCAAATTGATTAAATACTCAAACAATGAGATATGAGCCCTGCAGCTTCCCCCCTGACCTGTGAATGATGACCTGAGCCACAGATGCAAATATTTAAAGGGATTTTTATTGTGCTGCAAGGAAAATCTGAGAGGACAGCAGCTTGGTAGCATGACTACATCCAGAGGGACACAGATTTGGATTCTACAGGATTCCAATCTAAGGGAACACGGCTATGGCAGGAAAGATACAGATCTGCTCCATTGACCATCACTGACCCTATGGAGATGTTTGGGGAATCCAGGATTGTGACCATCCGGTCACCTGGTCCCATGGATATGTTCGGAGAAGCCAGGGTGGGACCCTGCGTCTCCTGGCCTTGTACTTGAATGGACTGTCCGCTTCCTAAGCTGCCACTACCTCCTCTCTGTGGGTGTCCACCCAAAGTGGGGTGTCACTAGTTGAGGTAGTTGGCACTGGAAGTCCCAAAGTCGCAGCTGCTCTATTCCCGATGGGCCAGCAGAAGGGTGAGAATGTGTCATTTTTCACCATCTTGGGTATTTGCTGGGAGTGATCTATATGTTTATTATCTGTTTGGTGGTTCAATAAAGTATTGCAACACTGTTTTACTTTCACCCTGTGTGGTCTGAGTAGTATTATGCCCACGGAAGACCCCAGGTCTTCACAGTGGCGATCTCAAACTTGTGCGATTAGAAGGAGTGAAATTATCGCATAAATTGGGGATTTCATAAAATCTTGTAAGGCTGAAGACATCTCTCAATCCAGCCCATGTGAGGTCAGCAAGTGGGGGGTGTGTGGGTGTAACTCAGGTGCTGATAGAAGGTCAAGACAAATTATGATCTGTGTTCCTGCAGCGTAAGCATTAATGACGTTCACTGAACATACCCAATCAAAATGCTCTCCTTAGGCCAAGTTAACTCATCTCTGTGAGCACCTTAGTAAGTTTCTTTCGTTATTCCTTTTTATTTTATTTAACTATATATGCTTTATTGTTTTGTCCCCTTTGTAAAATCTTTTTTATATTTTTTATAACCACTGCCTATTGTTCTGGATTAAATATAAAATGTAATAGTTTTGCTACTTTTGTTCTGTAACTCACACCCCAAAGCAATACACTATCAGAACCAGAACCAGGCCTCTAGTCAGCCTGTATAAAACTCGACTAGTGGTGGAAGAGAGTAGTACTTGGGTTATTGTGGCGCTAGCTGTGACCATACAGGGGGAATATGCACATATTCCATGCTTTGGAATTGGAGGTGTATATACCAATCGCTCAAGGTTCATTTCCCGATAACCGGCTTATTAGTGGAGCAGCCTGCGGGCTCCTCTGTTAATCATCGGTCAATCACATAATCATGTTTACATTCCCAGAGTTTGATCAGTGTTTGATGACAGTGTGATCTGATTTTCTCAGATGTGGAGAAGATGGGAAAAAAATATCTCCATTCTGTCAGCCCGTGAAAATTGGACTGCATTTAGATGTTGTCTGAGCACAGTCCGATTTTTTCCACTTAGTCTATCTGAGCAAAAAATCGAATATGTGAACTACCCAATAAAATAACATTGGTCCAAGTGTGATACAATGTTTTGTCAGATTGCACTTTTACTAGAAATACAGTCATGTGCACGAGCCCTAAAAATGGCTGGAGAACTCCTTTAATGTAGGCACAGACTTTTGTCACATAGTAATCCAATACGTGCAGTTAGCTTACTCAGAAAGCACAATACTCAGTATTTTGAGACTATGAAAAGATAAAATAGAGCTGAAATATTGCACTTTTACTTTCATATAAATGAAAACAGATGATTTGCATGAGAATTGCTGAAAAACTCAAATATGTTGATTTTACTGTACTTCGATTGAGTTCAAGTCAAATTTCTTGAAATGTCTAGATGCTAATTACAGAAGAATACATAACAAGTTTATAAATTTTTATTCTAAAGATTGCGATCAAAAATCTAGATAAATAAAAAACAACAAAATCTAAAATGTGATCTTATGAAACCAGTTACTTTGCCTACAAATTAGTAGCTTTAAAAGGGCATTACGAATCACACTGTTGGCATTTGATATATAAATGATATTTAAAATGTATGGGATAGGAAAATTAATTAGTGGCTTTTTTTATTACTCATATACAGTAAGCTGCAAGGTTATTTTACAATAAGGTCATTTGAATACTGTTAGTTGCTGCATTCAAATAATTGTTTTACCTTGCTACACACTCAGCCTGGAGAATGCAATATTTAGTTTTCACAAAAAAAGTCTTGAATTCTACTATTTTATTGAAAGTAAGATAACAAAAATGTGCTTTTAAAGGAAACCTTCCACTTGAGTCATACTGTCCCAAGCACGGACAGCATCAATAAGAGACTGGCTGCAAGATTAAAGTGTTTCAGTGATAATATAGTTTTTAGAGCCGGTTGTTGACTTTAGGGTGATCAAGATTAGTCAGGTCCCACCTCCAGCTTCTCCCCACTCCACTACTGAAAATTGAGAGGTCTCTTCCCATGTACACACATGGGAGAGACCTATCAATCAACTAGATCTGTGCCTGTAATTTTGGAAATGACAGGTTCCCTTTAAATAGATTGTTGAAGATTAGAAAAAGAGTCTTGCAGCTTATTTATTTTAAAGTGAATGAGACTGAGCTGCAATACCAGACACAGGCAGTTAAAAAAAGTAGAACTATTAGCAAAAAAAATGATAATTATAGCAATTATTAAAGTAGTTTTACACTACTATGTGACCCCCTTTCATATGTAAATTTAAGGCAAGTTAACTGATGGGTATATCACTCCAAAACATTGGTAGAAAAACTGTAAGGGAACAAAAGCGCACAAGACCATTGGATGATAGCCTTTTGGGTGCAAGGAAAGTAAAAGGAAGGTGCTCACCTAAGCGTATTGTGTAGGCACAACTCCTATGATCACCTGAAAATATCAGCTGCTGCTTCCCCATGGCTGGGGGATGATCACCTACAGGATAGTTAACAAATTAGTACGATGACAAGATATCAGGTTACACTACTGAAATGAAAAATCTTTGGAATCAAGGTGAGTTGAAAGGTTTTATTTCCACAATGCATTTCAATGCTGGACTAGTGTCTTTTTCAAGTGCAAAAAATCAATTACATGTAGTGCTTATATGCAGGGCCGGGCTTAGGCTGAATGGTGCCCTGTAAGAATGTGCCCTTTGGTGCCCCCACCCACTGTTTGATTATTCAGAATACATGAATGGGCATGTTTGCAAATGATCCGTACATGGTCTGCTTCCCTTTTGGCTGCAACAGGATCTTCGAGGAGCTGAACGCAGGAGATGACAGGTGTCACACCAAAAACAGTCCGATACTGATGACCTATCCAAAGTATAAGGAAACTCCATCTATATCTAAGCATTGGCCAACCCCTTTGAGATTTTTGGTAAGTACATGTGAAAATATGCAAATACAGTCCATATGATGAGAATAAGAGCTGGGTGTCAACCCTAATTTCATGTGCGATACTGTTAGCTGAGATGTTGCTTCTAAGACTACCTTGTGTGAATCTGCCTGCTGAGCTTTTTTATCCCATAGATAGAGTGGTATTCCCCACTGATAGTCTATACCAGGCCTTCACAATGTACGATCTGCCGGCGCAGCCTGACAAAGGATTTCTGCAGCCCACAGAGCTGTCTAGGAGATATCCTTTCTTCCTACATTCAAATGTATTCTCGTCTTTCTGAAGTATATACATTTGAACACTTGGATGCTGGAACTAGGGAAAAGCAGCACTCGTCAACCCCAGCTTTGATTTGCACCTCAGGAGATGGCGCGGGCAATAGTAAGCACTCTGTGAAGATTATATGGCTTGATTATAGGGTTGATTACCCCCACCAGTGGCACCCTGCTTTTGGCAGGCACCCACAGAGAGGAGAAAACAACAAGCTTAGGGAGCTGACAGTCCATTAAGGCATGTGGTCAGATTACCGGATGGTCCCAACCTGGCTTCTCTAAGCGTATCCATGGGGACCAGGTGATCTGAGGGTCCCAACCTGGCTAAACATATACATGGGACCAGGTGACCAAAGGGTCCCAACCTGGCTTTTCCGAGTGTATCCATGGGGGCAAGGTGACCGAAGAGTCCCAACCTAGCTACCCCAAACATATCAATGGGTTATGTGATAGTCAATGGAGCAGATTTGTATTCTTGAAGCCAGAGCTCTGGTCCCTTAAGCTGGCATCGTGTAGAATTCAAATCTGTGTCCCTCTTGATGGAGCCATGTGTTCTAGCTGCTGTTCTGAAGTTGAAGTGTCCTACTGAAAATAAAAAAAATATTTAGATTTGAGAGTCCTCAGGGGTTAATACATTTTTATGGCTAACTGAAAAGATGGTAACAAGTTGCAAGCTTTCGAGACTACTCAGGCCTCTTCATCAGTAGTAGTCTCGAAAGCTTGCAACTTGTTGCCATCTTTTCAGTTAGCCATTAAAAGGTATCAACCACTGAGGACTCTCAAAGCTAAATATTTTTCTATCTGGTGGCTAACACGGTACAAAAATATATATTTTCTACTGAAAATAGACATCTGGATAATTAAGATTAAATGCTGTGTCGTCACATACCCTTTTAAATTTTTTGCTGCCCTTGGGATTGGTTCTGTATGGCAATGCAGCCCTTGAACCAAAAAATGTTGTGCACCCCAGGCCTATACTAAAAATAAGTTTTCAATTTACAAGACTGGTAACTTGGTAAGCCATTTAAAGAGGGTGTTTTTAGACTCAAATAAAATTACTTGGCATGTTTTAGTAAAAATAGACTGAGGAAGAGCACATGTTTACTACCAAAATATTCCTGTATTTGTTCCTCTCTGAGAGTACTCAATATCCTCAAACTGAACACACTCCTTTTGATGGTAGGAGATGCTATTCACATCAGAACTATCTTGACCAAAAAGAGATGAGCGAATCCTTTGAAACTCAAATTTGCCGACTTAGCAGTATTTTCTCCCAATTTTTTTCTCATGGCTGGTTCCCTTTAAATGAAAATGATTCAATATCATATTCATGTGAGTGGAAAAAGTATATGAACCTGTAGAATTAGCAGATAATTTGAAAGTGAAATTTGATCTTGGAGTTTTCAATCAATGGGATGACAGAGAGCAAAGCATCTGATATTTCTCAAGATCACAAAGGAACCTAAGGTAACCTCTAAGCTACTAAAAGGTTCTCTCACATTAACTAATGTTAATGTTCATGTTATCAAGAAGACACAGAACAACAAAAGTGTGCATAGCAGGATTATAAGGAGAAATCTACTGCTTTCCAAAAAAAGAACTGTGCTGCCCATTTACAGTTTCCTAAAGATCACCTGGACACATCAGAAAACTATTTTAACCGTATTTATCTAAAAGATAAGAATAAATTTTTTATATTAATGACATGTGATATGTTTGGATAAAGAAAAATACTGCATTTCAGCATAAAAGTCTTTTATTATCTGTTTATAATAATAGCATAGGTTGGGACTGGTTTGCTGCATATTCGCCAAGATTGCTTATCATCATTGATGGTGTAATGAATTCTGAATTTTACCAGGAAATGCTAATGAAATATTTCAAGACATCTGTTTATGAGCTGAATCTCAAGAGTTTATGGATCATGCAGCAATACAATGACCAAAAGGACACAAATCATTCAACAACAGAATGGTTAAAGAAAAATAAATAAAAGTTTTGGCATGGTCAAAGCAAAGTTTGGACTTAATTCTATTGAAATATTGTGGAAGGAACTGAAGCAAGGATTTCATGAGAGAAAACCCACAAACGTAACAAAGTTTAAGGGGTTTTGTAGGAAGGAATGGGGTGCAGTTCTCCCAAGTCGATGTACAGGACTAATCAACAATTAAATAGTTATTGCTGCACAATGAGGTCACACCAGATTCTGAAAGCAAAAGTTCATAGACATGTAAAATCGGATCATTTTCCTCACTTATATTTGACTACTTATAATATTTCTGACTGATTTGTTTTATTTTGATATACTTTATCTAGTTTTTAGACTTGTATGAAAATTTTATGTAGTTTAGGTCAAATTTATACTGAAATATAAAATATTTTGAAGGCCTCACAAAAACTCATGCACCACTGTATGCATTAAGAACTAAAAATGCAATAAGCAAACTTCTTCAAATCATAGAAGCTTGTAAAAAAATCTGCGCCTCGAAAAGACACAATGTTTTAAGCATTATTTTTGCTATATCTAACTACCGGTAATTTAGTAAAAATGCAGCCAAATAAGATCACTGTTGTATGGATTCTGGGAACTTCTAGAAGCTCCTTTTCAATAATAGTTATTACTTTCAGAGATCAAATGACAG
Organism: Phyllobates terribilis; assembly: GCF_046119375.1. NCBI lineage: Eukaryota > Metazoa > Chordata > Amphibia > Anura > Dendrobatidae > Phyllobates > Phyllobates terribilis. Next base: position 477,748,127 of record NW_027362765.1, on the reverse strand, counting down.
ATGTGAAATTATTCTCCAATTCAATTTCATTGACAGTTTTGATGAATAATGAGGAAGATGCAGGTTTCCTATAATATTATGTAAATATATTTCTTTGTCAATACCATATTTTGTATGAGATCTAACAGCTTGTCGTTCTACACGCACCTTCCTGGAAAACAAAATGGTTTCAATAAAATGATATCCATATGCCATTTATATGAAAATTAAGCATCTGATTTTATGACCTATGAGCATAAGGAATGTATAACCTTGTCAAGTGCCCTTTGAGCAGTATATGTGAAAATCACCTCTGGGATTATTCCTGCAGAAGAGTTGTCAGGGAGATTTTTATCCTTAACGTCTTACAAGTCAATATGTATAATACTAATACAGTTATCAACAGATGGCTTGGAAGAATAAGTGATACCGTGCTCTCAAATATAGATATATAATCTAACGGGAAAAATCTCAATCAAATACAATAATGGATGACATTTTGTTGCACATAATACTAAATTATAGTACTGGAATACAGTAGTTCATGGTAGTTGAATATCAACTTAGTGCAAAATAAACCATTTCAAAAAATTAAAATGATTTACTATAGGGGTAAAAAAAGTAATAAGAAAAAAAGAAAGAAGGAAAGGAAAGAGAAAGAAGGAAAGGAAAGAGAGAGAAAGAAAGAAAGCTAAAGTTGGAGTTTTTCAGTCGCCTCTCCATGAAAATACAATATACCATATTTTTCTGACTATAAGACGCAACGGACCACAAGACGCACCCCAAATTTTGGGGCAGAAAATTGGAAAAAAAATATTTTTTAGAAGATGGGGGTACGTCTTATAGTCTGAATAGGTTTCTTACCTAGGGGGCGTTTGAGTGAGGGTCACAGGAGGCAGGGTCCTTCAGGAAGCCGGTGGAAGTGGATGAATGCTGTGGACCCTGGATGCGAGAAGCTGGTGCTCAAGCAGCGGGGAGGTGTGGTGGTGGTGGAGCAGGATCGAAGTGCCCTCAGTTCCCTCCCTCAGGAACCTGGCGGCTGCAACAGAAGAGGTGAGACGCTGTGGGGCCGGGGCCTGTGGTGGGGCCTAGGGCCTGTGGTGGGGCCTGGGCCTGTGGTGGGGCTTATGGTGGGGCCTGGGCCTGTGGTGGGGCTTGGGGCCTGTGCTGGGGACTGGACCTGTGGTGGGGCCTGGGGCCTGTGGTGGGGCCAGGGCCTGTGCTGGGGCCTGGGCCTGTGCTGGGGCCTGGGGCCTGGGCCTGTGGTGGGGCCTGGTCCTGTGCTGGGGCCTGGGGCCTGTGGTGGGGCTGGAGCCTGGCTGGAGCCTGTGGTGGGGCTGGAGCCTGGCAGAGGCCTGTGGTCCAGATGGGGCCGGGGTCGGGTCCTGGGCCTGTAAGCGGCGTGAGCTGCTGTCCGGTGGCTGCGGCTGTGCAGCGATGAGGCAGAGCGGTGGTGGGTGCTGTGGTGCAGCTTTCTGGTGGCCACGGCCATCTTCATGAAGCTATGATCCACAGATAAACTCCCGCTCGAGCTCCCAGATGGCGCATGCACCAGCTCGGGTGGCAATCTTCCTGTAGATCACTGTGTACCCACCACCGCAGCGCTGCACATCCACTCTTCCTCACCGACGCACAGCCGCTTTGCCTCACCGCCGCACCCACCGCCACTCTGCTGCATCGGCCCTGCCGCCGCACCCGCCACCACAAGTATCTGGTAAGGTTCGGACCATAAGACTCACGCCCATTTTCCTCCTAAATTTTTTGGGAAAAAAGTGCGTCTTATGGTCCGAAAAATACAGTAAATGTCATATTCACATTATGTTGGCATCAATAAAACCATAAGCTGGCCATACAAAAAACAAGCAGTTACACAGCTAGTCATGCATGTCGAAGAACATGGTTCTTCCTTATCAGGCCCTGTCGAAGAATTTATGCTCTTCGAAACACACTAGTATTTTTGGCTCCAACAGGCCACCACTAGTGTTGAGCGATACCTTCCGATATCGGGAAATATCGGATCGGATTGGATCGGACCGATACCCAAAAAGTACCGGATATCGCCGATTCCGATACTGGAACCCAATGCAAGTCAATGGGACAGAAATATCGGAATAAAAATAAACCCTTTCTTTCCTTGTAGGTTAATTCTACATGAAGGAAAACAACTAAGAATAATGTAGAATGTATTGGGGGAGGTGGGGGAGACAATAAAGGCATAGAGGTTTAGCCCAATCAAATGGAATAGCAGGAATTAATATTTTTTTTAAGACGTTCTGAGTTACGGAAATATTGACTATGTTAAGTTTTTTTATATTTTGTCAGATATTTATGTTTCACTACTTCCATGCTCTTCACCTTCTTTTTTACTTCTCCCACACTTTCTCCTTCATCATCCTCAGCATCAGCATCTTTTTCATCAACTTCTTCTTCATCTTCTTCATCTTCTTCTTCTTCACCTTCTTCGTATATTCTTTTTTTTTTACATTTTTCATATTCTTCTTATTCAACTATTATTCTTCTTCATATTCTACTTCTTCATCTTCTTCATATTCTTCTTCTTCATCATATTCTTATTTGTGACAGGCATTCCTGTAGTTGTTATCTATAAAAGTTTGAACATTACACCTTTCGTTCTGCCCGTCACAAAAGATTTACAACAGGATTTCTCTGCGTTCAGTTTGGCCTGCAGCAGCAGGTCTTTTCCAGGGGAACCACGAGGAGGAACGGACTCACCCCCATACACTGCTTAGTCATCTTCTGCTTGTAATTTAGATAATATCTTTTGCTCTGATTTTTAGTCTTATGCTTAATGTTCTTCCGCTTTTTGTTCTGCAGCTTCTTGTACTTCTGCTTCTTGGTTTTCTGTCTCTTGTTCTTCTGTATCTTGGTGGTTGTCTTCTTGTTCTTTGTCCTCTTGGTCATCTTCTACAGGGTTATCTTCTTGGTCTTCTTTGGGGTGGTCTTCAGGGTCGTCGTCCTCAGGGTCGTCATCTTCGGGGTCCTCGTCTTCTTCGGGGTGGTCTTCAGGGTCCTCGTCTTCAGGGTCGTCGTCTTCGGGGTCCTCGTCTTCTTCGGGGTGGTCTTCAGGGTCGTCGTCTTCAGGGTCCTCGTCTTCAGGGTCGTCGTCTTCGGGGTCCTCGTCTTCTTTGGGGTGGTCTTCAGGGTCGTCGTCTTCAGGGTCATCGTCATTGGGGTCCTCGTCTTCTTCGGGGTGGTCTTCAGGGTCCTCGTCTTCAGGGTCCTCGTCTTCAGGGTCCTCGTCTTCGATGTCCTCGTCTTCTTCGGGGTGGTCTTCAGGGTCATCGTCTTCAGGGTTGTTGTCTTCAGGGTCCTCGTCTTCTTCGGGGTGGTCTTCAGGGTCCTCGTCTTCAGAGTCCTCGTCAGGGAGATCCGGAGTGATTACCAAGAACCATTTCAAAAAGCTTAAACTTGGAAATGTAGCAGAAGGTACAAGAAGGCTGAGGAACTGCCGAGAAGCAGCTGATGGTACTGGAACCCGGATGGGTAGCAGAAGGTACAAGAGCCAATGGAACTACCGAGGACCAGCTGATGGTACTGGAACCCGGATGGGTAGCAGAAGGTACAAGAGCCAATGGAACTACCGAGGACCAGCTGACGGTACTGGAACAAGGTTACTAAGCAGAAGGTACCAGTGCCAGAAAGCACTACCAAGGACCAACAGACGTTGGTGGAACTTGGATACCGAGAAGGAGGCACCTAAGCCAAAGGCACTGCCGAGAACCAGCTGACGGTACTGGAACCCGGATGGGTAGCAGAAGGTACAAGAGCAAATGGAACTAACGAGGACCAGCTGATGGTACTGGAACCCAGATGGGTAGCAGAGGGTACAAGAGCCAATGGAACTACCGAGGACCAGCTGACGGTACTGGAACCCGGTTACTAAGCAGGAGGTACCTGTGCCAGAATGCACTACCAAGGACCAGCAGACGTTGGTGGAACTTGGATTCTGAGAACGAGGCACCTAAGCGAAAGGCACTGCCGAGAACCAGCTGATGGTACTGGAACCCGGATGGGTAGCAGAAGGTACAAGAGCAAATGGAACTACCGAGGATCAGATGACGGTACTGGAACCCGGATGGGTAGCAGAAGGTAAAAGAGCCAATGGAACTACGGAGGACCAGCTGACGGTACTGGAACTCGGTTACTAAGCAGGAGGCACCTGTGCCAGAAAGCACTACCAAGGACCAGCAGATGTTGGTGGAACTTGGATACCGAGAAGGAGGCACGTAAACCAAAGCACTGCCGAGAACCAGCTGACGGTACTGGAACCCGGATGGGTAGCAGAAGGTACAAGAGCAAATGGAACTACCGAGGACCAGCTGACGGTACTGGAACTCGGATGGGTAGCAGAAGGTACAAGAGCCAATGGAACTACCGAGGACCAGCTGACGGTACTGGAACCCGTTTACTAAGCAGGAGGTACCTGTGCAAAAAAAGCACTACCAAGGTCCAGCAGATGTTGGTGGAACTTGGATACCGAAAAGGAGGCACCTAAGCCAAAGGCACTGCCGAGAACCAGCTGACGGTGCTGGAACCCGGATGGGTAGCAGAAGGTACAAGAGCAAATGGAACTACCGAGGACCGGCTGACGGTACTGGAACCCGGATGGGTAGCAGAAAGTACAAGAGCCAATGGAACTAACGAGGACCAGCTGACGGTACTGGAACCCAGTTACTAAGCAGGAGGTACCTGTGCCAGAAAGAACTACGAAGGACCAGCAGATGTTGGTGGAACTTGGACACTGAGAAGGAGGCACCTAAGCCAAAGGCACTGCCGAGAGCCAGCTGACGGTACTGGAACCCGGATGGGTAGCAGAAGGTACAAGAGCAAATGGAACTACCGAGGACCAGCTGATGGTACTGGAACCCGGATGGGTAGCAGAAAGTACAAGAGCCAATGGAACTACCGAGGACCAGCTGACGGTACTGGATCCCGGTTCTTAAGCAGGAGGTACCTGTGCCAGAAATCACTACCAAGGACCAGCAGACGTTGGTGGAAATTTTATACTGAGAAGGAGGCACCTAAGCCAAAGGCACTGCCGAGAACCAGCTGACGGTACTGGATCCCGGATGGGTAGCAGAAGGTACAAGAGCAAATGGAACTACCGAGGACCAGCTGACAGTACTGGAACCCGGATGGGTAGCAGAAGGTACAAGAGCCAATGGAACTACGGAGGACCAGCTGACGGTACTGGAACTCGGTTACTAAGCAGGAGGTACCTGTGCCAGAAAGCACTACCAAGGACCAACAGATGTTGGTATAACTTGGATACCGAGAAGGAGGCACCTAAACCTAAAGCACTGCCGAGAACCAGCTGACGGTACTCGAACCCGGATGGGTAGCAGAAGGTACAAGAGCAAATGGAACTACCGACGACCAGCTGACGGTACTGGAACCCGGATTGGTAGCAGAAGGTACAAGAGCCAATTGAACTACCGAGGAATAGCTGACGGTACTGGAACCCGGTTACTAAGCAGGAGGTACCTGTGCCAGAAAGCACTACCAAGGACCAGCAGACGTTGGTGGAACTTGGATACAGAGAAGGAGGAACCTTAGCCAAAGGCACTGCCAGAAACCAGCTGACGGTACTGGAACCCGGATGGGTAGCAGAAGGTACTCATGAAAAAAAAAGTTGCAAGGCCACGATCCAGCCGCAGTTGCTGAAACCCACAGTCCTACAGGGGGTGCTTGTCTTATTGGCACTATGGAACCAGCCTTCATTGCCGGATCCCACAGCCCACATAGGAGTCACCTAAACTGCAGGCACCATAGAGTCGGCTAACCCGATCGCAACACGACAGGACAACGCATTGGAGGCAAAGTGACGTTGACACTAGAGATGAGCGTTGTTCTACTCGAACTGTTCGCCAATCTCAAATTCGAGCTGTTTTGGGCGGTGTTCGAGCCGTTCGGCGAACACGAACAATTTGAGAAAAATTCGGCTGTTCGAGGTTATGTTCGATAACTGTTCGTGCACCAAAATCATAACTGGATTTTTTCTCAGTAATGATGAAAATTAATGATAATACGCAGTTTGAGTGTACAGCGGGGTGGGGGAAGGGGCAGGGGATGGATCTCTGCAGGAACAATGAAGATCTCCATTTTTTTTTTCTCTTTCCCGCATTTACAGTGGGGAGGTGCAATCTGTCAGCCTATCAGCAGCGCACACACGGAGCGAAGTGCTTTTTTTCACACAAGCAAGGGCATGTGTCATTGGCAGTGTATGTCACATGTCCTTGCCCTATAAGACCAAGCCATTTTCCCCGTCGCCACCATTTTCTCACTGCTGCAGCTGCGTGTTAGACGGCACCGCTGTTGCTGTGTGCGCTATACCTTGTTAATTTCAAGCCAATTTTCGCACAAATCTACAGATAGCTTGGGAGTAGGGAATAGTTGTGATTGCAGTCCTTTTAAGGACTAGGTTACAGCATTTCCTACGACTTTTAACAGGCAGGTCTGTGCTCTTAAATAGATAGATTGTGGGAGTAAAGACTAATTGTAATTGGAGTCCTTTTCAGGACTAGGTTACATCAGTTCCTATCAGTTTTTGCCAGGCAGGTCTGTGCCAGTGCTGTGCAAGTTTTTTTCACAGCATTTGGCTGAATCTAGCAAAGCTAATCCTTTTTGGCCTATTGCAGAGTGTGTTAGTCAGTGGAGTAGCCTATCTGTGTTGCAAGATATACCACCTGTGTATAGAATACCAATTTTTTTACTGCACCTAGTGAAGTAAAATCTTTTGGGCATAGCATCATTCTATTAGTCCATCTATACTGACCTCCATCAGGTTGCAAATTGAATATAATTTTTTTCTGCATCTAGCTCTGAAAAAATATTGGGCTTCTAGCTGTGTGTGGGACTTGTTCTATTAATCCATCTATACAGACCTCCATCAGGTTGCAAACTGAATATATTTTTTTCTGCATCTACCTCTGAAAAAATATTGGGCTTCTAGCTGTGTGTGGGACTTGTTGTATTAGTCCATCTATACTGACCTCCATCAGGTTGCAAACTGAATATATTTTTTTCTGCATCTACCTCTGAAAAAATATTGGGCTTCTAGCTGTGTGTGGGACTTGTTGTATTAGTCCATCTATACAGACCTCCATCAGGTTGCAAACTGAATATATTTTTTTCTGCATCTACCTCTGAAAAAATATTGGGCTTCTAGCTGTGTGTGGGACTTGTTGTATTAGTCCATCTATACTGACCTCCATCAGGTTGCAAACTGAATATATTTTTTTCTGCATCTACCTCTGAAAAAATATTAGGTTTCTAGCTGTGTGTGGGACTTGTTCTATTAATCCATTTATACAGACCTCCATCAGGTTGCAAACTGAATATATTTTTTCTGCATCTACCTCTGAAAAAATATTGGGCTTCTAGCTGTGTGTGGGACTTGTTGTATTAGTCCATCTATACTGACCTCCATCAGGTTGCAAACTGAATATATTTTTTTCTGCATCTACCTCTGAAAAAATATTGGGCTTCTAGCTGTGTGTGGGACTTGTTCTATTAATCCATCTATACAGACCTCCATCAGGTTGCAAACTGAATATATTTTTTTCTGCATCTACCTCTGAAAAAATATTGGGCTTCTAGCTGTGTGTGGGACTTGTTGTATTAGTCCATCTATACTGACCTCCATCAGGTTGCAAACTGAATATATTTTTTTCTGCATCTACCTCTGAAAAAATATTGGGCTTCTAGCTGTGTGTGGGACTTGTTCTATTAATCCATCTATACAGACCTCCATCAGGTTGCAAACTGAATATATTTTTTTCTGCATCTACCTCTGAAAAAATATTGGGCTTCTAGCTGTGTGTGGGACTTGTTGTATTAGTCCATCTATACTGACCTCCATCAGGTTGCAAACTGAATATATTTTTTTCTGCATCTACCTCTATAAAAATTTTGGGCTTCTAGCTGTGTGTGGGACTTGTTCTATTAATCCATCTATACAGACCTCCATCAGGTTGCAAACTGAATATATTTTTTTCTGCATCTACCTCTGAAAAAATATTGGGCTTCTAGCTGTGTGTGGGACTTGTTGTATTATTCCATTTATACTGACCTCCATCAGGTTGCAAACTGAATATATTTTTTTCTGCATCTACCTCTGAAAAAATATTGGGCTTCTAGCTGTGTGTGGGACTTGTTCTATTAATCCATCTATACAGACCTCCATCAGGTTGCAAACTGAATATATTTTTTTCTGCATCTACCTCTGAAAAAATATTGGGCTTCTAGCTGTGTGTGGGACTAGTTGTATTAGTCCATCTATACAGACCTCCATCAGGTTGCAAACTGAATATATTTTTTTCTGCATCTACCTCTGAAAAAATATTGGGCTTCTAGCTGTGTGTGGGACTTGTTCTATTAATCCATCTATACAGACCTCCATCAGATTGCAACCTGAATATATTTTTTTCTGCATCTAGCTCTGAAAATATATTTGGCCTTCTAGCAGTGTGTGGGACTTTCTCTATTAGTCCATCTATACTGACCTCCATCAGGTTGCAAATTGAATATAATTTTTTTCTGCATCTAACCCAGCCAATAGTTTTGGCCTAATACCACAGTTTGGCCACTCAGCTCTGCTCGGTTCCCATCCATTGTTTTTTTGTGCAAACAACTCCAGAGTTGTTAATTAGTTAACCACCAAAATGAGTGGAAAAAGGCCTGCTGCTGGTGGAAAGGGGAATAGGCGTGTTGGGAAGGGGAAAAAAGGTTGTGTCCGTGGGGTAGGTGTTAAAGCAACAGTAACATCTGCAGAAGAAATACCACCTTCCAGCCAAACAAAAATGTCTACTTCTTTTAGCGGACAATATGATAAGATCCCTTTCTTACGGCCACGCCAATCGCTACAAATTCCAGATGACCAGACAATGTGAACTGAGGTCTAAGATGGCAGACATACAAGAAACAGAGGCATGTTCACACTAGCAAAAAAGAAGCAAGACAAAAATATATCTCATACCCTACCATAATTATATATAAATGTAAAGCAAAGTTGCATAATAAATATAGGGTACTTAGTGAACTATTGTTGATCAAAAAAAGTATACAAGCCGTCCCACCAGCGGCAAGGTGACCCTAAATTGGGACGGTACCTATACTGCCTATATTAAAAACCTTACTGTATATCAAAATTGAAGTAATGCATATAAAAGGGTAGACAAATAGGACCGGGTCCCAACTCCAGACCACCTAGGCCCGTGGTAAGCTACATATATACCAATCAGCTCAACAAAGGGCATGCCACACCCTTAAATTGCACAGAATGCAAACAAGTCAAAAAACCAGACAATGTGAACTGAGGTCTAAGATGGCAGACATACAAGAAACAGAGGCATGTTCACACTAGCAAAAAAGAAGCAAGACAAAAATATATCTCATACCCTACCATAATTATATATAAATGTAAAGCAAAGTTGCATAATAAATATAGGGTACTTAGTGAACTATTTTTGATCAAAAAAAGTATACAAGCCGTCCCACCAGCGGCAAGGTGACCCTAAATTGGGACGGTACCTATACTGCCTATATTAAAAACCTTACTGCATATCAAAATTGAAGTAATGCATATAAAAGGGTAGACAAATAGGACCGGGTCCCAACTCCAGACCACCTAGGCCCGTGGTAAGCTACATATATACCAATAAGCTCAACAAAGGGCATGCCACACCCTTAAATTGCACAGAATGCAAACAAGTCAAAAAAACAGACAATGTGAACTGAGGTCTAAGATGGCAGACATACAAGAAACAGAGGCATGTTCACACTAGCAAAAAAGAAGCAAGACAAAAATATATCTCATACCCTACCATAATTATATATAAATGTAAAGCAAAGTTGCATAATAAATATAGGGTACTTAGTGAACTATTTTTGATCAAAAAAAGTATACAAGCCGTCCCACCAGCGGCAAGGTGATCCTAAATTGGGACGGTACCTATACTGCCTATATTAAAAACCTTACTGTATATCAAAATTGAAGTAATGCATATAAAAGGGTAGACAAATAGGACCGGGTCCCAACTCCAGACCACCTAGGCCCGTGGTAAGCTACATATATACCAATCAGCTCAACAAAGGGCATGCCACACCCTTAAATTGCACAGAATGCAAACAAGTCAAAAAACCAGACAATGTGAACTGAGGTCTAAGATGGCAGACATACAAGAAACAGAGGCATGTTCACACTAGCAAAAAAGAAGCAAGACAAAAATATATCTCATACCCTACCATAATTATATATAAATGTAAAGCAAAGTTGCATAATAAATATAGGGAACTTAGTTCACTAAGTACCCTATATTTATTATGCAACTTTGCTTTACATTTATATATAATTATGGTAGGGTATGAGATATATTTTTGTCTTGCTTCTTTTTTGCTAGTGTGAACATGCCTCTGTTTCTTGTATGTCTGCCATCTTAGACCTCAGTTCACATTGTCTGGTTTTTTGACTTGTTTGCATTCTGTGCAATTTAAGGGTGTGGCATGCCCTTTGTTGAGCTGATTGGTATATATGTAGCTTACCACGGGCCTAGGTGGTCTGGAGTTGGGACCCGGTCCTATTTGTCTACCCTTTTATATGCATTACTTCAATTTTGATATACAGTAAGGTTTTTAATATAGGCAGTATAGGTACCGTCCCAATTTAGGATCACCTTGCCGCTGGTGGGACGGCTTGTATACTTTTTTTGATCAAAAATAGTTCACTAAGTACCCTATATTTATTATGCAACTTTGCTTTACATTTATATATAATTATGGTAGGGTATGAGATATATTTTTGTCTTGCTTCTTTTTTGCTAGTGTGAACATGCCTCTGTTTCTTGTATGTCAGCCATCTTAGACCTCAGTTCACATTGTCTGGTCTTTTGACTTGTTTGCATTCTGTGCAATTTAAGGGTGTGGCATGCCCTTTGTTGAGCTGATTGGTATATATGTAGCTTACCACGGGCCTAGGTGGTCTGGAGTTGGGACCCGGTCCTATTTGTCTACCCTTTTATATGCATTACTTCAATTTTGATATACAGTAAGGTTTTTAATATAGGCAGTATAGGTACCGTCCCAATTTAGGGTCACCTTGCCGCTGGTGGGACGGCTTGTATACTTTTTTTGATCAAAAATAGTTCACTAAGTACCCTATATTTATTATGCAACTTTGCTTTACATTTATATATAATTATGGTAGGGTATGAGATATATTTTTGTCTTGCTTCTTTTTTGCTAGTGTGAACATGCCTCTGTTTCTTGTATGTCTGCCATCTTAGACCTCAGTTCACATTGTCTGGTTTTTTGACTTGTTTGCATTCTGTGCAATTTAAGGGTGTGGCATGCCCTTTGTTGAGCTGATTGGTATATATGTAGCTTACCACGGGCCTAGGTGGTCTGGAGTTGGGACCCGGTCCTATTTGTCTACCCTTTTATATGCATTACTTCAATTTTGATATACAGTAAGGTTTTTAATATAGGCAGTATAGGTACCGTCCCAATTTAGGGTCACCTTTAGTGTTGAGCGATACCTTCCGATATCGGGAAATATCGGATCGGATTGGATCGGACCGATACCGAAAAAGTATCGGATATCGCCGATTCCGATACCGGAAACCAATGCAAGTCAATGGGACATAAATATCGGAATTAAAATAAACCCTTTCTTTCCTTGTAGGTTATTTCTACATGAAGGAAAACAACTAAGAATAATGTAGAATGTATTGGGGGAGGTGGGGGAGACAATAAAGGCATAGAGGTTTAGCCCAGTCAAATGGAATAGCAGGAATTAATATTTTTTTATTATGTTCTGAGTTACGGAAATATTAACTATGTTAAGTATTTTTATATTTTGTCAGATATTTATGTTTCACTACTTCCATGCTCTTCACCTTCTTTTTTACTTCTCCCACACTTTCTCCTTCATCATCCTCAGCATCTTTTTCATCCACTTCTTCTTCACCTTCTTCTTCTTCACCTTCTTCGTATTATTCTTTTTTTTACATTCTTCATATTCTACTTCTTCATCTTCTTCATATTCTTCTTCTTCATCATATTCTTATTTGTGACAGGCATTCCTGTAGTTGTTATCTATAAAAGGTTGGACATTACACCTTTCGTTCTGCCCGTCACAAAAGATTTACAACAGGATTTGTCCGCGTTCAGTTTGGCCTGCAGCAGCAGGTCTTTTCCAGGGGCACCACGAGGAGGAACGGACTCACCCCCATACACTGCTTAGTCATCTTCTGCTTATAATTTAGATATTATCTTTTGCTCTGATTTTTAGTCTTATGCTTAATGTTCTTCCGCTTTTTGTTCTGCAGCTTCTTGTATTTCTGCTTCTTGGTTTTCTGTCTCTTGTTTTTCTGTATCTTGGTGCTTGTCTTCTCTTCTTTGTCTTCTTGGTCAACTTCTTCAGGGTCATCTTCTTGGTCTTCTTCGGGGTGGTCTTCAGGGTCGTCGTCTTCGGGGGTCCTCGTCTTCGGGGTCCTCGTCTTCTTCGGGTTGGTCTTCTGGGTCCTCGTCTTCGGGGTCCTCGTCTTCTTCGGGGTGGTCTTCAGGGTCCTCGTCTTCTTCGGGGTGGTCTTCAGGGTCCTCGTCTTCAGGGTCATTGTCTTCGGGGTCCTCGTCTTCTTAGGGTTGGTCTTCAGGGTCCTCGTCTTCAGGGTCCTCGTCAGGGAGATCCAGAGTGATTACCAAGAACCATTTCAAAAAGCTTGAACTTGGAAATGTAGCAGAAGGTACAAGAAAGCTGAGGAACTACCGAGGACCAGCTGACGGTACTGGAACCCGGATGGATAGCAGAAGGTACAAGAGCCAATGGAACTACCGAGGACCAGCTGATGTTACTGGAACTCGGTTACTAAGCAGGAGGTACCTGTGCCAGAAAGCACTACCAAGGACCAGCAGACGTTGGTGGAACTTGGATACCGAGAAGGAGGCACCTAATCCAAAGGCACTGCCGAGAACCAGCTGACGGTACTGGAACCCGGATGGGTAGCAGAAGGTACAAGAGCCAATGGAACTACCGAGGACCAGCTGATGTTACTGGAACCCGGATGGGTAGCAGAAGGTACAAGAGCCAATGGAACTACCGAGGACCAGCTGATGTTACTGGAACTCGGTTACTAAGCAGGAGGTACCTGTGCCAGAAAGCACTACCAAGGACCAGCAGACGTTGGTGGAACTTGGATACCGAGAAGGAGGCACCTAATCCAAAGGCACTGCCGAGAACCAGCTGACGGTACTGGAACCCGGATGGGTAGCAGAAGGTACCCATGTAAAAAAAAAGTTCAAGGCCGCGAGCCGGCCGCAGTTACCAAAACCCACAGTCCTACAGAGGGTGCTTGTCCTATTGGCACTATGGAACCAGCCTTCATTGCCAGATCCCGCAGCCCAAATAGGAGTCACCTAAACTGCAGGCACCATAGAGTCGGCTAACCCGACCGCAACACGACAGGACAACGCATTGGAGGCAAAGTGACGTTGACACTACCCGGAAACAGCTGGCGTGCTGGAACCAGGCTGGGCAGGAGGGAGTACCCGTGCCAAAGACACTGCCGAGAACCAGCTGACGGTACTGGAACCCGGATGGGTAGCAGAAGATACAAGAGCAAATGGAACTACCGAGGACCAGCTGACGGTACTGGAACCCGGATGGGTAGCAGAAGGTACAAGAGCCAATGGAACTACCGAGGACCAGCTGATGTTACTGGAACTCGGTTACTAAGCAGGAGGTACCTGTGCCAGAAAGCACTACCAAGGACCAGCAGACGTTGGTGGAACTTGGATACCGAGAAGGAGGCACCTAATCCAAAGGCACTGCCGAGAACCAGCTGACGGTACTGGAACCCGGATGGGTAGCAGAAGATACAAGAGCAAATGGAACTACCGAGGACCAGCTGACGGTACTGGAACCCGGATGGGTAGCAGAAGATACAAGAGCAAATGGAAGTACCGAGGACCAGCTGACGGTACTGGAACCCGGATGGGTAGCAGAAGGTACAAGAGCCAATGGAACTACCGAGGACCAGCTGATGTTACTGGAACTCGGTTACTAAGCAGGAGGTACCTGTGCCAGAAAGCACTACCAAGGACCAGCAGACGTTGGTGGAACTTGGATACCGAGAAGGAGGCACCTAATCCAAAGGCACTGCCGAGAACCAGCTGACGGTACTGGAACCCGGATGGGTAGCAGAAGGTACCCATGTAAAAAAAAAGTTCAAGGCCGCGAGCCGGCCGCAGTTACCAAAACCCACAGTCCTACAGAGGGTGCTTGTCCTATTGGCACTATGGAACCAGCCTTCATTGCCAGATCCCGCAGCCCACATAGGAGTCACCTAAACTGCAGGCACCATAGAGTCGGCTAACCCGACCGCAACACGACAGGACAACGCATTGGAGGCAAAGTGACGTTGACACTACCCGGAAACAGCTGGCATGCTGGAACCAGGCTGGGCAGGAGGGAGTACCCGTGCCAAAGACACTGCCGAGAACCAGCTGACGGTACTGGAACCCGGATGGGTAGCAGAAGGTACAAGAGCCAATGGAACTGCCGAGAACCAGCTGGCGGTGCTGGAGCCCAGGGTAAATACTAAAAACAGAAGAGCCAGAGGTGTATTTGGAGGAGGTTTTAAATCCGTACTACAGTGGATGTGGACAAAGCAGGAGAATTTGCCGGACACACAGCTGGGGATCAGCTGACGTTACTGAATCCCAATAACACTGGAGCAAGCGTTGACTGTGCAGACGGCACTTCTGAGCAGCAACTAGCGGTATTGGAGCCCAGGGTAAATACTAAAAACGGAGGAGCCAGAGGTGTAATTGGAGCAAGTTTTAAATAAGTAGCACAGTGAATATGGACAGAGCAGGAGAAATTGCCGTGAACACAGCAGGGGAACAGCTGACGTTACCGAACCCCAATAACACCGCAGCAAGTGTTGACTGTGCAGACGGCACTTCCGAGCGCCAACTGGCGGTGCTGGAGCCCAGGGATAAGAATGAAAACAGAGGAGCCAGAGGTGTAATTGGAGCAACTTTAAAATCTGTAGTAGTGAGAATGTGGACAGAGCAGGAGAAATTGCCATCCGCACAGCAGGGGAACAGCTGACGTTACTGAACCCCAATAACATGGTAGCAAGTGTTGACTGTGCAGACAGCACTTCCGAGCGCCAACTGGCGGTGCTGGAGCCCAGGGATAAGAATGAAAACAGAGGAGCCAGAGGTGTAATTGGAGCAACTTTAAAATCTGTAGTAGTGAGAATGTGGACAGAGCAGGAGAAATTGCCGTCCGCACAGCAGGGGAACAGCTGACGTTACTGAACCCCAATAACACGGCAGCAAGTGTTGACTGTGCAGACAGCACTTCCGAGCGCCAACTGGCGGTGTTGGAGCCCAGGGTAAATACTAAAAACGGAGGAGCCAGAGGTGTAATTGGAGCAAGTTTTAAATAAGTAGCACAGTGAATATGGACAGAGCAGGAGAAATTGCCGTGAACACAGCAGGGGAACAGCTGACGTTACTGAACCCCAATAACATGGTAGCAAGTGTTGACTGTGCAGACGGCACTTCCGAGCGCCAACTGGCGGTGCTGGAGCCCAGGGATAAGAATGAAAACAGAGGAGCCAGAGGTGTAATTCGAGCAACTTTAAAATGTGTAGTACAGTGGATGTGGACAAAGCAGGAGAAATTGCCGTCCGCACAGCAGGAGAACAGCTGACGTTACTGAACCCCAATAACACGGCAGCAAGTGTTGACTGTGCAGACGGCACTTCCGAGCGCCAACTGGCGGTGCTGGAGCCCAGGGATAAGAATGAAAACAGAGGAGCCAGAGGTGTAATTCGAGCAACTTTAAAATGTGTAGTACAGTGGATTTGGACAAAGCAGGAGAAATTGCCGTCCGCACAGCAGGAGAACAGCTGACGTTACTGAACCCCAATAACACGGCAGCAAGTGTTGACTGTGCAGACGGCACTTCCGTGCGCCAACTGGCGGTGTTGGAGCTCAGGGATAATACTGAAAACAGAGGAGCCAGAGGAGTAATTGGAGCAACTTTAAAATGTGTAGTACAGTGGATGTGGACAAATCAGGAGAAATTGCCGTCCGCACAGCAGGGGAACAGCTGACGTTACTGAACCCCAATAACATGATAGCAAGTGTTGACTGTGCAGACAGCACTTCCGAGCGCCAACTGGCGGTGCTGGAGCCCAGGGATAAGAATGAAAACAGAGGAGCCAGAGGAGTAATTGGAGCAACTTTAAAATGTGTAGTACAGTGGATGTGGACAAATCAGGAGAAATTGCCGTCCGCACAGCAGGAGAACAGCTGACGTTACTGAACCCCAATAACACGGCAGCAAGTGTTGACTGTGCAGACGGCACTTCCGAGCGCCAACTGGCGGTGTTGGAGCTCAGGGATTACAGTTCAGGTGGTAGAAACATGAACAGAACAGGAGACCTGGATACTGTTGCCAACCAATTATTTATTCTGGAAGAGGACTGGCAAATTCATGAGAGATCCAGGCCTTGTTCATTTTGAGAAAAGTAAGCCGGTCAACGTTATCGGAGGATAGTCGCATGCGACGGTCTGTTAGTACACCACCTGCGGCACTAAAGACGCGTTCCGATAATACACTAGCAGCAGGGCAAGCTAGCACCTCCAGTGCATACTGACTAAGCTCTGGCCATGTATCCAGCTTACAGACCCAAAACTTGAAGGGAGAAGAGCCGTCTGGGAGTACACTAAGAGGGCAAGACATGTAGTCTGTCACCATCTGACGGAAACGTTGCCTCCTGCTGACTGGAGCTGTCTGTGATGGTGTAGACATTTGTGGCGGCGGGGACACAAAACTTTGCCACATTTCGGCCATACTGGTCTTGCCTTGTGCTGAGGCGCTGCTTCTGCTCCCTCTTTGTGCAGAGCTTCCTCCACTGCCTCGACGCACTGAGCTGCTTTGTAAAGCACTAGCAGCACTGCTCTCGGTTGGAATGGAGAACATGATGGAATGCACCAGTGCGTCTTGGTACTCCCGCATTTTACGCTCCCGGTTCAATGGTGTTATGAGGCTTTGTAAGTTGTCCCGGTAGCGAGGATCTAGGAGGGTGGACACCCAATAATCAGCCGTGTTGAGAATGTGGGCGATGCGGCGGTCGTTTCTGAGGCACTGCAGCATGAAATCAACCATGTGCTGCAGACTGCCAACTGGCCAAGAAACGCTGTCCCCTGCTTGAGGCGTGATCTCTGCCTGCTCTGCATCACCCCACCCTCGCTCTAGATACTGACTACTAGAGCATTGTGTACCTCCCTCCTCTGGACAGATGTCTTCCTCATCCATTGACTCCTCCTCATCCTCCTCACAAAGTGTCCCCTGCCTAGGCCTTTGTGAGGAACCACATTGCGCAGACTGTAGAGAAGCAGATGGCATTTGTGACTCCTCATCCTCCACCTCTTCCAAAACCTCGTCCCTTAGTGCTTGCAGTGTTTTTTCAAGCAGGCAGATAAGGGGGATAGTCATGCTGACTAGTGCATCATCTGCACTCGCCATCCGCGTGGAATAATCGAAGGCACGCAAAACGTGGCAAATGTCCTTCATAGAGGCCCACTCAGTGGTGGTGAAGTGTGAACGGCGCGCACTGCGACTTGTTTGCGCCTGCTGCAGCTGGTACTCCATTACTGCTGCCTGCTGCTCACACAACCTCTCCAACATATGTAACGTTGAATTCCACCTGGTGGGTAGGTCACATATGATGCGATGTTCCGGAAGACATAATCGGCGCTGCAGAGCTGCAATGCGTGATCTTGCATTGCTGGAACGCCGCAAGTGAGCGCACTCTATGCGGACCTTGTGAAGCAGTGCATCAAGATCCGGATAGTCCCTCAAAAAACTCTGCACGACCAAGTTGAGCACATGTGCCAGACATGGGATGTGAGTGAGGTTGCCTAGGCCCAGAGCTGCCACCAGATTTCGGCCATTGTCACACACTACCATGCCTGGCTGGAGATTCGCTGGCACAAACCACACGTCACTCTGCTGCTTGATGGCATTCCAGAGCTCCTGCGCTGTGTGGCTTCGATTCCCCAAAGAAATTAATTTTAATACGGCCTGTTGACGTTTGGCCACGGCTGTGCTCATATCGGTCATCATAACAGGTAACCGTTCACGGGTCGATGTGGAGGTAGACCGTGACGGCTCCTGCAGCGCTGATTCAGAGGAACTGGAGTATGAGGAGGAGTCAATGTGTACAGACTGGATTCCTGCAATCCTTGGAGTTGGCAGAACACGTACAGCGCCACTCTCAAGATCTGTACCCGGCTCCACAACATTTACCCAATGGACAGTGAGGGAAAGGTATCGTCCCTGTCCATGCTTACTGGTCCACGCATCAGTGGTCAGGTGGACCTTGCTACTGACGGCGTTTTGTAGCGCATGTTTAATTTTTCCCTCCACATGATGTTGCAGGGCAGGGACGGCTTGCCTGCTGAAATAAAAGCGGCTGGGCACGTTGTATTGTGGGACTGCCAATGCCATAAAGTTACGGAATGTGTCAGTCTCCACCAGCCTGAATGATAGCATTTCAAGGGCCAGTAGTTTAGCAATGCCAGCATTCAGAGCCTGTGCTCGGGGGTGGTTTGCCGAGTATGGGCGCCTTTTCTCCCATGCCTGTGCTAACGATGGCTGTAGACTGGCCTGGGAGTGTGAGGATGACTGGGAAAGTGGTGCTGTGGGTGGAATTACACTGTGTCTCTGTACAACAGTGCCAGAGATTCTTCCATGGCGATCCTGTGAGGAAGCCGAACCAGCTGTGTGTGAGCTGGAGGAAGAGGCTACAACACGAGCTGAAGAGGTGGTAGGTGGCGCTGTAGGTTGGCCTAGGTCTTCAGTGTGTTTGTGTAACTCCACCACGTGCTTGGTCCGCACATGTTTCCACATATTTGTGGTATTGAGGTTGCTGACACTTTTCCCTCTTTTCACCTTCTGATTACACAGCTTGCATTTGACAAAGCAAATGTCATCTGCAACTGTGTCAAAAAAGGACCAGGCACTGCAAGTCTTGGGAGCGCCCGCTTTGGATTTTGGAAGAGCCATGCTCCTAATGGGTGCCGAAGTGGAGGCTACAGGCAACCAAGTCTGCCCCCTCCCTCTCCCTCCTTTTTGGGCCGTTCGGGGAATCTCTTCCTCAGAGCTGCTCCCACCACCTTCCTGTCCCTCACGCCATGATGGGTCAAGGACCTCATCATCTACACCACCCTCTTCAAACAACTGCTTCTCCTGGGTAGTCTCGACAGCACAGTACGCACCAGAAAGTGGCAAGTGAGTCTCATCATCAGATGCGTACTGAGGTGTGCTGCTGACCATAGGCACTGGCCCACCCGCCTCTTCAGATTCAGAGAGACAAAACGGTTGCGCATCACTGCATACTACCTCTTCTTCAAATTCTCGAATTCTGCTTGGCTGGCCCCCTCTTTCCAAGCCAAGAGATTCAGAGAACAGAAGTAGAGATGGCTCCTGTCCAGGGCTCTCTGACTGCCTGGGCAATTTGGCAGGTGGTGAAGAGACAGATGGGTGCTCTTCAGTGCTCAGGACCTGAGAGGATCTGGAACTAATTGAAGTCGATGCGTTAGCTGCCATCCATCCGACAACGGCTTCAATTTGGTCCTCGCGCAGCAGTGGGGTACGGCTAGCTCCTACAAAGCTGCGCATAAAGGACTGTTCCCTGGTAAAACTGGGGGATGCTGAGTCACTGGTGCCCGCAGCAGGCACAGAATCCCCACGTCCTCTCCCTGCAGGCACAGAATCCTCACGTCCTCTCCCTGCAGAAACTCCACGCCCACGCCCACGACCACGACCACATGCCTTACTCCCTGCCTTCTTCATCTTGGTAGACTGATAAAGATAGGCAGAAAAGTACTAAGGGCTTAGTGTGCTTATTCCTGAACAGCTGCTAACAGGTATAAGAAACACTAATTTTATAAAGTGTGGACTAGACTTTAATATGAGCTAATGTGGCCTACACAACTGTAAAGTGGAGTGTTTGGTGAACTTTATTTAGGTTTTTTTTGTCACAAAAAGACACTGGATGTGCCTAAAGATGTAATAACGATAGTATCACAAACTTTTTGTAGCTATTACAATGTAGGAAGGTAACCTACAATGCAATAGATGAGGCTGCAAAAAATAGGCTAATACTAATCTGGCTGGGGCTGCAGGGCCCAATGCTGCAGAAAGGCTCCTCTATCTACTCCTATATAGTGTGTTTGGAATCAATTTAGCTGAATATGGATGGAACCACCACACTAATAGGAGATATCAGGAAAAATTATGAATTGGCAATAAAGGACAATGTATGAGGCAGTGACACACACTGAGTGCACTACAACCAGACGGGGTTGAAGCACACACTACAGGGTGAGCTGCACTCACACACCAGACCTTGCAGACAGCGGTGAACAGTACAGATGCAGAGCACTGTGCACTAGTGCTGCAAGACGGAAAAAAATTCTCTATCTACTCCTATATAGTGTGTTTGGAACCAATTTAGCTGAATACAGATGGAACCACCACACTAATAGGAGATATCAGGAAAAATTATGAATTGGCAATAAAGGACAATGTATGAGGCAGTGACACACACTGAGTGCACTACAACCAGACGGGGTTGAAGCACACACTACAGGGTGAGCTGCACTCACACACCAGACCTTGCAGACAGCGGTGAACAGTACAGATGCAGAGCACTGTGCACTAGTGCTGCAAGACGGAAAAAAATTTCTCTATCTACTCCTATATAGTGTGTTTGGAACCAATTTAGCTGAATACAGATGGAACCACCACACTAATAGGAGATATCAGGAAAAATTATGAATTGGCAAAAAAGGACAATGTATGAGGCAGTGACACACACTGAGTGCACTACAACCAGACTTGGCTGAAGCACACACTACAGGGTGAGCTGCACTCACACACACAGACCTTGCAGATAGCGGTGAACAGCACAGGGAACTGTGCACTAGCACTGCAAGGCACAGTGATTTAGAAAGTAGCTTGGGTAAAGCAGTATAGAGCAAATAGGTAGCTAAAACTGTCCCTCAGAACAACAGCGTCCTATCCCTAACTGAATTCACAGCAGAGTGAGCTCAAAATGGCGGCGGTGGCTTTTATAGTGCATCATGACATCATTTCAGCAGCCAATCACAGCCATGCCATTAGTTAAGATGCCTACATGCCTAACAGGATGTGCCCACACTTCTTAGGATCCTCATTGGCTGAATAAAATGAAAATGTCTCATTGCATTATGGGAACTTCCGATTCCGGTATACGATATTGCAATAGTATCGGAATTAAGTATCGGAATTCCGATACCGCGAATATCGGCCGATACCCGATATTTCAGTATCGGAATGCTCAACACTAGTCACCTTGCCGCTGGTGGGACGGCTTGTATACTTTTTTTGATCAACAATAGTTCACTAAGTACCCTATATTTATTATGCAACTTTGCTTTACATTTATATATAATTATGGTAGGGTATGAGATATATTTTTGTCTTGCTTCTTTTTTGCTAGTGTGAACATGCCTCTGTTTCTTGTATGTCTGCCATCTTAGACCTCAGTTCACATTGTCTGGTTTTTTGACTTGTTTGCATTCTGTGCAATTTAAGGGTGTGGCATGCCCTTTGTTGAGCTGATTGGTATATATGTAGCTTACCACGGGCCTAGGTGGTCTGGAGTTGGGACCCGGTCCTATTTGTCTACCCTTTTATATGCATTACTTCAATTTTGATATACAGTAAGGTTTTTAATATAGGCAGTATAGGTACCGTCCCAATTTAGGGTCACCTTGCCGCTGGTGGGACGGCTTGTATACTTTTTTTGATCAAAAATAGTTCACTTACTACCCTATATTTATTATGCAACTTTGCTTTACTTTTATATATAATTATGGTAGGGTATGAGATATATTTTTGTCTTGCTTCTTTTTTGCTAGTGTGAACATGCCTCTGTTTCTTGTATGTCTGCCATCTTAGACCTCAGTTCACATTGTCTGGTTTTTTGACTTGCTTGCATTCTGTGCAATTTAAGGGTGTGGCATGCCCTTTGTTGAGCTGATTGGTATATATGTAGCTTACCACGGGCCTAGGTGGTCTGGAGTTGGGACCCGGTCCTATTTGTCTACCCTTTTATATGCATTACTTCAATTTTGATATACAGTAAGGTTTTTAATATAGGCAGTATAGGTACCGTCCCAATTTAGGGTCACCTTGCCGCTGGTGGGACGGCTTGTATACTTTTTTTGATCAAAAATAGTTCACTTAGTACCCTATATTTATTATGCAACTTTGCTTTACTTTTATATATAATTATGGTAGGGTATGAGATATATTTTTGTCTTGCTTCTTTTTTGCTAGTGTGAACATGCCTCTGTTTCTTGTATGTCTGCCATCTTAGACCTCAGTTCACATTGTCTGGTTTTTTGACTTGCTTGCATTCTGTGCAATTTAAGGGTGTGGCATGCCCTTTGTTGAGCTGATTGGTATATATGTAGCTTACCACGGGCCTAGGTGGTCTGGAGTTGGGACCCGGTCCTATTTGTCTACCCTTTTATATGCATTACTTCAATTTTGATATACAGTAAGGTTTTTAATATAGGCAGTATAGGTACCGTCCCAATTTAGGGTCACCTTGCCGCTGGTGGGACGGCTTGTATACTTTTTTTGATCAAAAATAGTTCACTAAGTACCCTATATTTATTATGCAACTTTGCTTTACATTTATATATAATTATGGTAGGGTATGAGATATATTTTTGTCTTGCTTCTTTTTTGCTAGTGTGAACATGCCTCTGTTTCTTGTATGTCTGCCATCTTAGACCTCAGTTCACATTGTCTGGTTTTTTGACTTGTTTGCATTGTGTGCAATTTAAGGGTGTGGCATGCCCTTTGTTGAGCTGATTGGTATATATGTAGCTTACCACGGGCCTAGGTGGTCTGGAGTTGGGACCCGGTCCTATTTGTCTACCCTTTTATATGCATTACTTCAATTTTGATATACAGTAAGGTTTTTAATATAGGCAGTATAGGTACCGTCCCAATTTAGGGTCACCTTGCCGCTGGTGGGACGGCTTGTATACTTTTTTTGATCAACAATAGTTCACTAAGTACCCTATATTTATTATGCAACTTTGCTTTACATTTATATATAATTATGGTAGGGTAAGAGATATATTTTTGTCTTGCTTCTTTTTTGCTGGTGTGAACATGCCTCTGTTTCTTGTATGTCTGCCATCTTAGACCTCAGTTCACATTGTCTGTTTTTTTGACTTGTTTGCATTCTGTGCAATTTAAGGGTGTGGCATGCCCTTTGTTGAGCTGATTGGTATATATGTAGCTTACCACGGGCCTAGGTGGTCTGGAGTTGGGACCCGGTCCTATTTGTCTACCCTTTTATATGCATTACTTCAATTTTGATATACAGTAAGGTTTTTAATATAGGCAGTATAGGTACCGTCCCAATTTAGGGTCACCTTGCCGCTGGTGGGACGGCTTGTATACTTTTTTTGATCAAAAATAGTTCACTAAGTACCCTATATTTATTATGCAACTTTGCTTTACATTTATATATAATTATGGTAGGGTATGAGATATATTTTTGTCTTGCTTCTTTTTTGCTAGTGTGAACATGCCTCTGTTTCTTGTATGTCTGCCATCTTAGACCTCAGTTCACATTGTCTGTTTTTTTTGACTTGTTTGCATTCTGTGCAATTTAAGGGTGTGGCATGCCCTTTGTTGAGCTGATTGGTATATATGTAGCTTACCACGGGCCTAGGTGGTCTGGAGTTGGGACCCGGTCCTATTTGTCTACCCTTTTATATGAATTAATTCAATTTTGATATACAGTAAGGTTTTTAATATAGGCAGTATAGGTACCGTCCCAATTTAGGGTCACCTTGCCGCTGGTGGGACGGCTTGTATACTTTTTTTGATCAAAAATAGTTCACTAAGTACCCTATATTTATTATGCAACTTTGCTTTACATTTATATACAATTATGGTAGGGTATGAGATATATTTTTGTCTTGCTTCTTTTTTGCTAGTGTGAACATGCCTCTGTTTCTTGTATGTCTGCCATCTTAGACCTCAGTTCACATTGTCTGTTTTTTTGACTTGTTTGCATTCTGTGCAATTTAAGGGTGTGGCATGCCCTTTGTTGAGCTGATTGGTATATATGTAGCTTACCATGGGCCTAGGTGGTCTGGAGTTGGGACCCGGTCCTATTTGTCTACCCTTTTATATGCATTACTTCAATTTTGATATACAGTAAGGTTTTTAATATAGGGAGTATAGGTACCGTCCCTATTTAGGGTCACCTTGCCGCTGGTGGGACAGCTTGTATACTTTTTTTGATCAAAAATAGTTCACTAAGTACCCTATATTTATTATGCAACTTTGCTTTACATTTATATATAATTATGGTAGGGTATGAGATATATTTTTGTCTTGCTTCTTTTTTGCTAGTGTGAACATGCCTCTGTTTCTTGTATGTCTGCCATCTTAGACCTCAGTTCACATTGTCTGGTTTTTTGACTTGTTTGCATTCTGTGCAATTTAAGGGTGTGGCATGCCCTTTGTTGAGCTGATTGGTATATATGTAGCTTACCACGGGCCTAGGTGGTCTGGAGTTGGGACCCGGTCCTATTTGTCTACCCTTTTATATGCATTACTTCAATTTTGATATACAGTAAGGTTTTTAATATAGGCAGTATAGGTACCGTCCCAATTTAGGGTCACCTTGCCGCTGGTGGGACGGCTTGTATACTTTTTTTGATCAAAAATAGTTCACTAAGTACCCTATATTTATTATGCAACTTTGCTTTACATTTATATATAATTATGGTAGGGTATGAGATATATTTTTGTCTTGCTTCTTTTTTGCTAGTGTGAACATGCCTCTGTTTCTTGTATGTCTGCCATCTTAGACCTCAGTTCACATTGTCTGGTTTTTTGACTTGTTTGCATTCTGTGCAATTTAAGGGTGTGGCATGCCCTTTGTTGAGCTGATTGGTATATATGTAGCTTACCACGGGCCTAGGTGGTCTGGAGTTGGGACCCGGTCCTATTTGTCTACCCTTTTATATGCATTACTTCAATTTTGATATACAGTAAGGTTTTTAATATAGGCAGTATAGGTACCGTCCCAATTTAGGGTCACCTTGCCGCTGGTGGGACGGCTTGTATACTTTTTTTGATCAAAAATAGTTCTCTAAGTACCCTATATTTATTATGCAACTTTGCTTTACATTTATATATAATTATGGTAGGGTATGAGATATATTTTTGTCTTGCTTCTTTTTTGCTAAATTCCAGATGAGACACAAAAACAGCAGGTGCTTCAACGGATATCAAGTGCTCCTTTAAGTGGGCTCTCCTCCACATCAACTTCAACATCACAAATACTCCAGTCCTCAAAGGTGTCACCCCAATCGCACTTGCTTCCTCACAGCTCCCAAATCTCCAGCTGCCCGTCTGAGTATGAGGTAGAACAGATGGTTGAGTCTGCAGAGCTGTTTACTCATACTATAGCCTGGGAATCAGAGGTCGACTCCAGCGCTTCTGTGAATCCAGACGAGGAAATGATCTGCACTGATGCCCAGAATCTTTATGAGTCGGATCCAGGACCAGACGCAGAAGGTTCTGACCATAATGTAGACCCTCATTCCCAAACTGTAACTCCTGTTGGTGGAGACAAAGAGGAAGACGATGATAAGACTCAAATACCTGATAGGAGCGACAACTTTAGTTTTTTGTCAGGGCAGGAACAGGTTGGCTCTGAGGACGACGGGTGTGATAACGTACAGGGTGATGATGATGAGGTTGGAGATCCCACTTACTGTCAACCCACAGTCAGCCAAGAGATGAGGTCAGCAGAGGAGGTGGAGGAAGATGCTAGTGACGACGAGGTCAGGTTGCACCTTCCAGGACAGAGACGTAGTACTGGAAGCACGTCAACAACTGCATCATCAAACACAACTCTGCCTCTCACCACAAGTCGTGGTGGCTCTTCAGGTCGCATGGGTGCTAAGCCTTGCATAGCCTGGGCATTTTTTCAGATCGATAAAGATGACCCAACTCATGTTATCTGTAACATTTGTCAGCAAAAGCTAAGTAGAGGCCAAAAAATACATAGTTTGAGTACTTCATGCATGAACCGGCACATGGACATGAAGCATAAGTTGCAGTGGGAAGCTCAGTGTGCTACAATGCGGCCTAGCCGGCCGGGCCAACCACCGTCTGCCATATCTTGTGCATCCGCGGCCTCTTCATTCTCTGTGACTGGGGGGACAGCAGTCACACCTGTTTTGGGGCGCAGACCTGCCACCTTTTTACCCGCAACAGCCAGCGTGATTGGCAGGTCATCATTTTCTTTGGAGGTGGTAACACCAGCTGGTGTTGAGCGCTGTCCGACATCGATAGCACCACCTTTGGATCAAGGCAACCTAACATGTCCGCCTGCATCTTCCTCACAGACCGGCAGTTTGACGGGGACACCCTTATCAATCCCGTCTAAGCACAATAGCCAGCCCTCGGTCCCTTAGATGTGGACAAGTAAAAGACCATTTCCTCCTAGCCATGAGAAAGCTAAGAGGTTGAATTTCACCATCTGCAAGTTCTTGGCTACAGAAATGCTGCCTTTCCGCCTGGTGGACACAGAGGATTTTCGAGACCTTATGTCCGTCGCAGTGCCCCAGTACCAGATGCCCAGTCGGCACTACTTCTCAAAGAAAGGTGTGCCTGCGCTCCACCAGCATGTCGCACACAACATCACCGCTTCTTTGAGAAACTCTGTGTGTGACAGGGTGCATTTCACCACAGACACTTGGACGAGTAGGCATGGACAGGGGCGTTACATGTCGCTGACTGGGCACTGGGTAACTATGGAGACAGCAGGACAAGGGGCTGCTGTCCAAGTCTTGCCGTCCCCACGAGTTGTGCGTCAATCCTCTTTATGTCAAAGTTCCTCCACTGCTTCTGCCTCCTCAACCTCCTCTCGGTCTTCCACCTGCACCCAAAGCCTGTCTGGTCATGCCACAAGCTTTCTAACTGCGCAGAAGGGATCCTGCACACCTCCTTACTATGCTGGCAGTAGGGCTCAACGTCATCAGGCGGTTTTTACATTGAAATGTCTGGGAAATGTGAGCCACACAGCTGAGGAGTTGTGGTCAGCTCTGGAGAACCAATTTCATGAATGGTTGTCTCCACTGGACCTGAAACCAGGGAAGGCTGTGTGCGACAATGCTGCAAACCTGGGTGCGGCCCTTCGCCGGGGCAATGTCACACACGTGCCTTGTATGGCTCACGTGTTGAACCTGGTTGTCCAGCAATTTTTAGCCCACTATCCCAGACTAAATGGCCTTCTGCAGAGGGCACGGTGGCTGTGTGCTCACTTTCGCCATTCGCATCCCGCAGCTCAGCGACTTACATCTCTACAGAAGTCGTTGGGCCTGCCACTTCACCGGCTAAAATGCGATGTGCCTACCCGGTGGAATTCAACTCTTCACATGTTGCAGCGACTGTGGCAGCACCGACAAGCCCTGGTGCAATACGTTCTGACGTATAGCCTGGGCCAACGAGATCCAGAGGTGGGGCAAATCACGCTGGAGGAGTGGTCTCAGATCAGGGACCTATGCACCCTTCTGCACAGTTTTGAAATGGCGACGAAGATGTTTAGTGCTGACGATGCCATTATCAGCATGACTATTCCGGTGATTTACATGCTGGAGCACATGTTAAACAGAATTCGGAGTCAGGTGGTGGCACAAGAGGAGGTGGAGGAAGTAGAGGAGGAGGAGTTGTATGCGGAAGGGCTAACATCTGCAAGGTCCAGACGGTCGGCAGCACCAAGGCGGCAGGCATGTGAGGGTGGGGGAGATGGTTTTACCAGGGCGCATGGTAGCAGCCAAACTAGTGAGGAAGGTGCAGGAGCCCAGGAAGAAGTGGAGGACGAACTGATGGAAGACTCATCAGATGAGGGAGACCTTGATCACTTTTCTGTTGTGCGAGGTTGGGGGGAGAGGACAGAGGAAGGAAGCATGATTGTTACCTCGCCACCAACACAACAGGGACTTGGTGCTCCTGGATGCGCAACACACATGAGTGCCTTCTTGCTGCACTACCTGCAACATGACCCTTGAATTGTGAGAATTAGAAATAATCCTGACTACTGGGTTGCCACACTGTTAGATCCCCGGTACAAAAGTAAATTTGCAGAAATTATTCCTGCCATAGAAAGGGATGCACGCATGCAGGAGTATCAGCAGAGACTGTTGCAGAATCTTACATGTGCTTTTCCACAAAATACCAGTGGTGCACGTAGTGAATCTCACAGTTCCAACTTGCCAACCGTGGGACCGTCAAGTGTTCAGCACTCAAACCGTAACAGAACCACAGTATCTGCTGGTAACATCAATTTTGCGGAATTATTTCACCACTTTTTTAGCCCATCCTTTGCAAGGCCACAGGAGACAAGAAGTCTGACACATAGTCAACGCCTAGAGACGATGGTACAGGAGTATCTCCAAGTAAACATTGAAGCCACGACTGTGTCACTGGACCCTTGCTCTTTTTGGGCTTCCAATCTGGATAAATGGCCGGAGCTAGCCACTTACGCCTTGGAGATCTTGTCATGCCCCGCAGCCAGCATTCTGTCTGAACGTGTGTTCAGCGCTGCTGGTGGTGTGCTGACAGATAAGCGCACGCGGCTCTCCACTGATAATGTAGACAGACTCACGTTCATAAAGATGAACAAATCATGGATCCGACACGACTTTTCTACCCCTGTGTCATCCAGGGGAGAGTAAAAGCTTGATGATTGGTTAAAATCACCCTACCAACCGTTTTAAGCTTTCAAATTACTAATCATGTTTATCTGTATCTTGGCTGGAAAATAATTTGGGCTTTGTAGCAGTGTGCAGCACTGATTCTATTAGGCCATCTATAATAAGCTCCACCAGATTTAAAATTACTAATCATGTTTATCTGTATCTTGACTGGAAAATAATTTGGGCTTTGTAGCAGTGTGCAGCACTGATCCTATTAGGCCATCTATACTAAAGCTTCACCAGATTTAAAATTAATAATAATTTTTAGCTGCATCTAGCCCGGAAAATAATTTTGGGGCTCCGAGATGCGCAAGATACATAAGTGCCTTCTTGCTGCACTACCTGCAGCATGACCCTCATATTGTCAGAATTCGAAGTAATCATGACTATTGGGTTGCCACACTCTTAGATCCCCCAAACTTTTCGATCAACCTTTTCATTTTAATAAAGATCAAAAAAATGGTCATTTTTGAAATTATAAGCATTAGCAGGTTGTTAGAAACTGAAATCAAACAGTTTTCAACTCAAAACTTTATTCTAGGTGATGTTACATTTTCACATAGGACCCCTTGTTCGAAAGGAGCTTCTGAACTCTCTCGTCCATTGAATTTGTCAGGTTTTGGATGGTTTCTGCTTCAATTGTTTTGCATGAGGACAGAATACCCTCCCAGAGCTGTTGCTTAGATGTGAACTGCCTCCCGCCATCATAGACACTACTTTTAATGATGCTCCAAAGGTTCTGAATGGGGTAGAGGTCAGGGGAGCATGGGGGTCACACCATAAGTTTGTCCCCTTTTATGCCCATATCAGCCAGAGATGCAAATGTTTTATGTGCAGCATGAGATGGTGCATTATCATGCAGAAAAATGATCTTGCTGTGAAATACACGGTTCTTCTTCTTGAACCATGGCAGGAAGTGTTGTTTGAGAAAATCCACATACATTATGGAGTTCATCTTTAGCGCCTTCAGGGATCCTAAAGGGGCCGACAATCTCTCTCCCCATGATTCCAGCCCAAAACATTACTCCACCTCCTCCTTGTTGGCGCTGTAGCCGTGTTTGCGTGGGGTGTCCATCAACCAGCCATCCTCCACTCCATCCATCTGGACCATCGAGCGCTGCACGGCACTCATCCGTGAACAAAACAGTTTTGAAATCAGTCTTCATGTAATGTTTGGCCCACTGGAGCCGTTTCTGCTTGTGTGAAGTGGATAGAGGAGGTCGACAGGATGGCGTATGCACAGCTGCAAACCTCTGAAGGACCCTGCATCTTGTTGTTCGGGGGACGTTGGAGGCACAAGCAGCTTCAAAAACTTGTCTGCTGCTATGACAAGGCTTTTTTGCCGCTGCTCTTTCAACCTGACGTAATTGCCTGTAGGAAAGAGTCCTCAATTTGCCCTTATCAGCACGCACACGTGTGTACTGTGAATCAGCTACATACTTCTTGATTGCAAAGACACTTCATCCTGATCATCGCACAATGTTGATTGTAGTCATGCCTTGACCTAAACACTCCACAATTTGTTGCTTCTCAGCAGCCGACACATCCTTTTTCTTTCCCATTTTGGCAGAAAATGTAGGCTGCTTAATAATGTGAGACAGCCTTCTTAAGTAGTCTTGCCTTTCATTGGACACACCTGCCAAACTAATTAGCACAGGTGTCTGCAATTGCTTACAGTGATATAAAGAGCCCTGACACACATCACCATCAATGAGTTTAACTGACAAACAAACAAATTCTTCCCTTATCACTCCTAAACACTTTTTGCATAATAATTTGGAACACAGTGTACATGTGCTTTTCCACAAAACACCAGTGGTTCACGTAATGAATCTTACAGTTCTAACTTGCCAACCGTGGTCTGTATGGAGTTGTTCAATAAAGGGCCCAAAATTAAGATAACATAGATGGGAGAGGTCTCTATGAATAGGAATTCCTAAGTATTTGATACCCTGTGAGGGCCAGGCAAAGGGAAAGTTGGACTGGATGGAATCCTATATGCATTTGGGGAGGGAGACATCGAGGGCCTCAGACTTCGCTGCATTGATTTTAAAATTTGACCATGTAACAAAGTGATCTATTTCAGCCATAACAGCATGGATGGATATATGTGATTGAGTGATATATGCTAGGACATCATCAGCAAATAGAGAGCACTTGTACTCGGTGCCTCCCACCTCAATCCACCTAATATTGGGGTTATGGCGAATTGATGAGAGCAGGTGCTCCGTCACTAGGATGTATAAGAGAGGGGACAGAGAACATCCCTGCCTTGTCCCATTGGTGATTGTGAAAGGTGATGAAAATGTTCTGATGTGCTCCCTGGGCCTTGGGACACCCGGAGCCGGACCCTTTTTGGTGGATGCTGGTGGTTGTAGTCTCCGTGGCGGCAACCCGGTTCCGTGGCTCAGGGCGGTCAAACCAGTGGCGGAACTATTTATGTGGTTTTGATGTTTAAATGTCCGACTACGCCACCTGTGGATTGCGGTCAGAGTGAACCGCCGCTCCAGGGCAGACCGCTGATGCTGGTGTTGTGGGTGCAGCAGAGCGTAGCATAACTCTGAGTATAGCCTCAGGGCAGTGTATGCGGAGGATGGGGGTGATGGTGCAGGGCAGCAGCAGTAATGACACGGAGTCAGTGATGCAGTCCAGGGCCTTTACTCACAGTTCTTATTATACAGACCACGTCTGCAGGTAACGTCTGCCCACGTCGTACTGTGCTCACCAGGTGAGGGGCTCAGACAACTCCCAGATAACTTTGGAGTGCTTCACAGGACCCCCTTTGTGTGTCCTTTGTCTGGCCTTTCTTACCAACCCTTCTGTCCGGCTGCCTCGGGCCTCCTCTTGGTAAACTTGGCGCCAGTTTCCCTGACCCTATGTGGTGCCTTCCTAGCGGGTGTAGCGAGGGGCTGCACCACATAAAATGTCACAGCCTCCTGTTTCTAGCAGAGGGTCGTTTCCTGCCTCCACTAGTTTCGGGGACCGGTCTCCCCCTTTGGCCTGACCCCTCCACGCAGGTGGATTCGGGCGTGCGGTGGCGACTCGCCCGTCCGCACCCCTGAGATCCCTTCGTTCCTCGTTCCTGGAGCCTTCTCCGCTCCTCTTCCTTCCTTCTCCCTCTTCCAGGCCTGGGCCTCTGTTACTAGGCCCGCCTCCGGAGCAGAGCTCATGCAGAGCCCCTGCTCCCTGACACTTCTGCTCAGACTTCTCTGCACTGAACTAAGATGGTGCCCACCTTTTATACTCCCTTCTCAATGCACCCAGGAACTGCTTCCTCCCTGCTCCTGCACTACAGGGTTCCCCTTCCTCAGTGTTCCCTCCCCCCTCTCCAGCCAGGGACAGGGACTGTCGTGCCCATCTCAGGGGCATATTGGTCGCCCTGCCCCACGGCAATGTGGTGTAATGCATGCAGGTGTCGGGTCCTGATCCACACTACATCCTTACCTGAGAGTGAGATATCACACCTCTGGGTGAGCTGCAATACCTCTGTAGCAACCGAGCCCTCAGGGTGCTACAGTTCCATTCATCTTCAGCCTAGGTGACGTATTGCGATACAGGGCCGTGATTTTGGCTATAAAAGGGTCCCCTAGACCCCTACCCCAAGCTTTTTAAGAGAATCATATATGGCGTGCCAGGAGACTCTATGGAATGCTTTCTCAGCATCCAACGAGAGTATCTAATTACAAATTTTTAACTGCATCTAGCCCAGGAAATACTTTGTGCCTAGTAGCAGGGTCTGCTAGTCAGCGGATTATCCCGGCTGTTAAGCAAGCTACACCACCTGTAGTTTGGACACTTCATTTTTTCAAAGGAAATGCTTCGGGACCACGGGATACTCAGTGAAGAGCATCAGGAGGCACCCCAAGGCATAGGGGCTCGGACTGGCAGTAGGATGCCTTGCGGTGGACAGCCGAGCTCGATCCTTATAAAAGCTTTTTAACTGCAGCAGCTTTAGTGGACGCTACTGGAGCTGGAATTACGCGGCTCCTGGCATGAGACTTGCCCTCCAATAGATCCTTGTAAATGGATTTAAAGTGTATTTATTCAAATTAGAGAGACAATTTAAATTAAAAAGCTTAGAGCTGCCTCCACCACAGGGGGGCTCGCTCGACCCACCAGCGGACAGGCACCAGTATTGGGAGAGGGGGGCTGGCCGTCAGTGTTCACCGCGGCTCTGGCACAAACCCGGCGACACGGAGGTGGCACGGGCAGGAGCGGACTGAGCGTGTCGGCTTCTCACTTTTTGGATTTTAGAAGGGCATGACATGCCTATATCTGTGTCTCCCCCTCCTTTTACTCCTCCACCTCTTTTCTTTTCGCATGACTATATGTACTTGTCACTTTTCCATGTGTTAGTTGTGTCTTCTGAGCAGTTTGTCAGCTTTTGGACACCTTTGAAGGTGTTTTCTATGTGTTTCTATGTGTTTTTGTTTGCCTGCCATTGGTTTTAACGGTGTTCGAAGGTGTTCGACGAACAGTTCGACGAACAGTTCGGCGAACACACGGGTGTTCGACGAACCGAACCGAACTCGAACACTACAGGGGTGGCTCAACACTAGTTGACACTAACCGGAAACAGCTGGCGTGCAGGAACCAGGCTGGGCAGGAGGGAGTACCCGTGCCAAAGACACTGCTGGGAAACAGCTGTCGGTTCAGGAACCCAGGGTACATACTAAAAACAGAGTGGAGCCAGAGGCCTAATTGGAGCAAGTTTAAAATCTGTAGTAGTGTGAATGTGGACAGAGCAGGAGAAATTGCCGTACACACAGTAGGGGAACTGGTGACGTTACTGAACCCCAATAACACGGCAGCAAGTGTTGACTGTGCAGACGGCACTTCTGAGCACCAACTTTCAGTGTTGGAGCTCCTGCACTACAGGGTTCCCCTTCCTCAGTGTTCCCTCCCCCCTCTCCAGCCAGGGACAGGGACTGTCGTGCCCATCTCAGGGGCATATTGGTCGCCCTGCCCCACGGCAATGTGGTGTAATGCATGCAGGTGTCGGGTCCTGATCCACACTACATCCTTACCTGAGAGTGAGATATCACACCTCTGGGTGAGCTGCAATACCTCTGTAGCAACCGAGCCCTCAGGGTGCTACAGTTCCATTCATCTTCAGCCTAGGTGACGTATTGCGATACAGGGCCGTGATTTTGGCTATAAAAGGGTCCCCTAGACCCCTACCCCAAGCTTTTTAAGAGAATCATATATGGCGTGCCAGGAGACTCTATGGAATGCTTTCTCAGCATCCAACGAGAGTATCTAATTACAAATTTTTAACTGCATCTAGCCCAGGAAATACTTTGTGCCTAGTAGCAGGGTCTGCTAGTCAGCGGATTATCCCGGCTGTTAAGCAAGCTACACCACCTGTAGTTTGGACACTTCATTTTTTCAAAGGAAATGCTTCGGGACCACGGGATACTCAGTGAAGAGCATCAGGAGGCACCCCAAGGCATAGGGGCTCGGACTGGCAGTAGGATGCCTTGCGGTGGACAGCCGAGCTCGATCCTTATAAAAGCTTTTTAACTGCAGCAGCTTTAGTGGACGCTACTGGAGCTCCAACTTTCAGTGTTGGAGCTCAGGGATAATACTGAAAACAGAGGAGCCAGAGGTGTAATTGGAGCAACTTTTAAATCTGTAGCAGTTTGAATGTGGACAGAGCAGGAGGAATTGCCGTACACACAGCAGGGGATCAGCTGACGTTACTTAACCCCAATAACACGCCAGCAAGTGTTGACTGTGCAGATGGCATTTCTGAGCGCCAACTGGCAGTGTTGGCGCTCATGGATAATACTGAAAACAGAGGAGCCAGAGGTGTAATTGGAACAACTTTAAAATCTGTAGAAGTGTGAATGTGGACAGAGCAGGAGAAATTGCCGTTCACACAGCAGGGGAACAGCTGACGTTATTGAACCACAATAACACGACAGCAAGTGTTGACTGTACAGACGTCACTTCTGAGCACCAACTGTCGGTGTTGGAGCTCAGGGATAATACTGAAAACAGAGGAGCCAGAGGTGTAATTGGAGCAAGTTTTAAATCTGTAGTACAGTGGATGTGGACAAAGCAGGAGAATTTGCCGGACACACAGCTGAGGATCAGCTGACGTTACTGAACCCCAATAACACTGGAGCAAGCGTTGACTGTGCAGACGGCACTTCTGAGCAGCAACTAGCGGTGTTGGAGCCCAGGGTAAATACTAAAAGCAGAGGAGCCAGAGGTGTAATTGGAGCAAGTTTTAAATCTGTAGTACAGTGGATGTGGACAGAGCAGGAGAATTTGCCAGACACACAGCTGGTGATCAGCTGACGTTACTGAACCCCAATAACACTGGAGCAAGCGTTGACTGTGCAGACGGCACTTCTGAGCAGAAACTAGCAGTGTTGGAGCCCAGGGTAAATACTAAAAGCAGAGGATCCAGAGGTGTAATTGGAGCAAGTTTTAAATCTGTAGTACAGTGGATGTGAACAGAGCAGGAGGATTTGCCGGACACACAGCTGGGGATCAGCTGACGTTACTGAACCCTAATAACACTGGAGAAAGCGTTGACTGTGCAGATGTCACTTCTGAGCAGCAACTAGTGGTGTTGGAGCCCAGGGTAAATACTAAAAATAGAGGAGCCAGAGGTGTAATTGGAGCAAGTTTTAAATCTGTAGTACAGTGGATGTGGACAGAGCAGGAGAATTTGCCGGACACACAGCTGGGGATCAGCTGATGTTACTGAACCCCAATAACACTGGATCAAGGGCTGACTGTGCAGACGGCACTTCTGAGCAGCAACTGGCGGTGCTTGAGCTCAGGGATTACAGTTCAAGTGGTAGAAACATGAACACAACAGGAGACCTGGATACTGTTGCCAACCAATTATTTAATCTGGAAGAGGACTGGCAAATTCATGCGAGATCCAGGCCTTGTTCATTTTCAGAAAAGTAAGCCGGTCAACGTTATCAGAGGATAGTCGCATGCGGCGGTCTGTTAGTACACCACATGCGGCACTAAAGACGCGTTCCGATAATACACTAGCAGCAGGGCAAGCTAGCACCTACAATGCATACTGGCTATGCTCTGGCCATGTATCCAGCTTAGAGACCCAAAACTTGAAGGGGGAAGAGCCGTCTGGGAGTACACTGAGAGGGCAAGACATGTAGTTAGTTTGTCACCATCTGACGGAAACTTTGCCTCCTGCTGACTGGAGCCGTCTGTGATGGAGTAGACATTTGTAGTGGCAGGGACACAAAACCTTGCCACATTTGGGCCACACTGGTCTTGCCTTGTGCTGAGGTGCTGCTTCTGCTCCCTCTTTGTGCAGAGCTCCTCCACTGCCTCGATGCACTGAGCTGCTTTGTAAAGCACTAGCAGCACTGCTCTCGGTTGGAATGGAGAACATGATGGAATGCACGAGTGCGTCTTGGTACTACCGCATTTTACTCTCCCAGTTCAACGGTGTTATGAGGCTTTGTAAGTTGTCCCGGTAGCGAGGATCTAGGAGGGTGGACACCCAATAATCAGTCGTGTTGAGAATGTGGGCGATGCCGCGGTCGTTTCTCAGGCACTGCAGCATGAAATCAACCATGTGCTGCAGACTGCCAACTGGCCAAGAAACGCTGTCCCCTGCTTGAGGCGTGATCTCTGCCTGCTCTGCATCACCCCACCCTCCCTCTAGATACTGACTACTGGACAGATGTCTTCCTCCTCCATTGACTCCTCCTCATCCTCCTCACAAAGTGTCCCCTGCCTAGGCCTTTGTGAGGAACCACGTTGCGCAGACTGTACAGAAGCAGATGGCATTTGTGACTCCTCATCCTCCACCTCTTCCAAAACCTCCTCCCTTAGTGCTTGCAGTGTTTTTTAAAGCAGGCAGATAAGGGGGATAGTCATGCTGACTAGTGCATCATCTGCACTCGCCATCCGCGTGGAATAATTGAAGGCACGCAAAACGTGTCAAATCTCCTTCATAGAGGCCCACTCAGTGGTGGTGAAGTGTGAACGGCGCGCTCTGCGACTTGTTTGCGCTTGCTGCAGCTGGTACTCCATTACTGCTGCCTGCTGCTCACACAACCTCTCCAACATATGTAACGTTGAATTCCACCTGGTGGGTAGGTCACATATGATGCGATGTTCCGGAAGACGTAATCGGTGCTGCAGAACTGCAATGCGCGATCTTGCATTGCTGGAACGCCGCAAGTGAGCGCACTCTATGCGGACCTTGTGAAGCAGTGCATCAAGATCCGGATAGTCCCTCAAAAAACTCTGCATGACCAAGTTGAGCACATGTGCCAGACATGGGATGTGAGTGAGGTTGCCTAGGCCCAGAGCTGCCACCAGATTTCGGCCATTGTCACACACTACCATGCCTGGCTGGAGATTCGCTGGCACAAATCACACATCGCTCTGCTGCTTGATGGCATTCCAGAGCTCCTGCGCTGTGTGGCTTCGATTCCCCAAAGAAATTAATTTTAACACGGCCTGTTGACGTTTGGCCACGGATGTGCTTATATCTGTCATCATAACAGGTAACAGTTCACGGATCGATGTGGAAGTAGACCGTGACGGCTCCTGCAGCACTGATTCAGAGGAACTGGAGTATGAGGAGGAGTCACTGTGTACAGACTGGATTCCTGAAATCCTTGGAGTTGGCAGAACACGTACAGCACCACTCTCAAGATCTGTACCCGGCTCCACAACATTTACCCAATGGGCAGTGAGGGAAAGGTATCGTCCCAGTCCATGCTTACTGGTCCACGCATCGGTGGTCAGGTGGACCTTGCTACTGACGGCGTTTTGCAGCTCATGTTTAATTTTTCCCTCCACATGCTGTTGCAGGGCAGGGACGGCTAGCCTGCTGAAACAAAAGCATCTGGGCACGTTGTATTGTGGGACTGCCAATGGCATAAAGTTACGGAAGGTGTCAGTCTCCACCTGCCTGAATGATAGCATTTCATGGGCCAGTAGTTTAGCAATGCCAACTTTCAGAGCCTGTGCTCGGGGGTGGTTTGCCGAGTATGGGCGCCTTTTCTCCCATGCCTGTGCTAACGATGGCTGTAGACTGGCCTGGGAGTGTGAGGATGACAGGGAAAGTGGTGCTGTGGGTGATCCTGTGAGGAAGCCGAACCAGCTGTGTGTGAGCTGGAGGAAGAGGCTACAACATGAGCTGAAGAGGTGGTAGGTGGCGCTGTAGGTTGGCCTAGGTCTTCAGTGTGTTTTTGTAACTCCACAACATGCTTGGTCCGCACATGTTTCCACATATTTGTGGTATTGAGGTTGCTGATACTTTTCCCTCTTTTCACCTTCTGATTACACAGCTTGCATTTGACAAAGCAAATGTCATCTGCAACTGTGTCAAAAAAGGACCAGGCACTGCAAGTCTTGGGAGCGCCCGCTTTGGATTTTGGAAGAGCCATGCTCCTAATGGGTGCCGAAGTGGAGGCTACAGGCAACCAAGTCTGCCCCCTCCCTCTCCCTCCTTTTTGGGCCGTTCGGGGGATCTCTTCCTCAGAGCTGCTCCCACCACCTTTCTGTCCCTCACGCCATGATGGGTCAAGGACCTCATCATCTACACCACCCTCTTCAAA
This sequence comes from Phyllobates terribilis, assembly GCF_046119375.1. Classification (NCBI taxonomy): domain Eukaryota; kingdom Metazoa; phylum Chordata; class Amphibia; order Anura; family Dendrobatidae; genus Phyllobates; species Phyllobates terribilis. The sequence continues at coordinate 477,709,683 of NW_027362765.1, read as the reverse complement.
CAACTGCTTCTCCTGGGTAGTCTCGACAGCACAGTATGCACCAGAAAGTGGCACCTGAGTCTCATCATCAGATGCGTACTGAGGTGTGCTGCTGACCATAGGCACTGGCCCACCCGCCTCTTCAGATTCAGAGAGACAAAATGGTTGCGCATCACTGCATACTACCTCTTCTTCAAATTCTAGAATTCTGCTTGGCTGACCCCTCTTTCCAAGCCAAGAAATTCAGAGAATAGAAGTAGAGATGACTCCTGTCCAGGGCTCTCTGACTGCCTGGGCAATTTGGCAGGTGGTGAAGAGACAGAAGGGTGCTCTTCAGTGCTCAGGACCTGAGAGGATTTGGAACTAATTGAAGTCGATTCGTTAGCTGCCATCCATCCGACAACGGCTTCAATTTGGTCCTCCCGCAGCAGTGGGGTACGGCTAGCTCCTACAAAGCTGCGCATAAAGGACTGTTCCCTGGTAAAACTGGGGGATGCTGAGTCACTGGTGCCCGCAGCAGGCACAGAATCCCCATGTCCTCTCCCTGCAGGCACAGAATCCTCACGTCCTCTCCCTGCAGAAACTCCACGCCCACGACCACGACCACATGCCTTACTCCCTGCCTTCTTCATCTTGGTAGACTGATCAAGATAGGCAGAAAAGTACTAAGGGCTTAGTGTGCTTATTCCTGAACAACTGCTAACAGGTATAAGAAACACTAATTTTATAAAGTGTGGTCTAGACTTTAATATGAGCTAATGTGGCCCTCACAACTGTAAAGTGGAGTGTTTGGTGAACTTTATTTAGGTTTTTTTTGTCACAAAAAGACACTGGATGTGCCCAAAGATGTAATACTGATAGTATCACAAACTTTTTGTAGCTATTACAATGCCGGAAGGTAACCTACAATGCAATAGATGAGGCTACAAAAAATAGGCTAATACTAATCTGACTGGGGCTGCAGGGCACAATGCTGCAGAAAGGCTCCTCTATCTACTCCTACATAGTGTGTTTGGAACCAATGTAGCTGAATACGGATGGAGCCACCACACTAATAGGAGAAATCAGGAAAAATGATCAATTAGCAAAAAAGGGTAATGTATGAGGCAGTGACGCACGCTGAGCGCACTACAACCAGACGTGGCTGAAGCACACACTACAGCGTGAGCTGCACTCACACACAGAGAGCTTGCAGACAGGCGTGAACAGTGCAGATGCAGAGCACTGTGCACTAGCGCTGCAAGACAAAAAAAAAATTCTCTATCTACTCCTATATAGTGTGTTTGGAACCAATTTAGCTGAATACGGATGGAACCACCACACTAATAGGAGAAATCAGGAAAAATTATCAATTAGCAAAAAAGGACAATGTATGAGGCAGTGACGCACGCTGAGCGCACTACAACCAGACTTGGCTGAAGCACACACTACAGCGTGAGCTGCACTCACACACACAGACCTTGCAGACAGCGGTGAACAGCACAGAGAACTGTGCACTAGCTCTGCAAGGCACAGCGATTTATAAAGTAGCTTGGGTAAAGCGGAATAGAGCAAATAGGTAGCTAAAACTGTCCCTCTGAACAACAACGTCCTATCCCTAACTGAATTCACAGCAGAGTGAGCTCAAAATGGCGGCAGCGGCTTTTATAGTACATCATGACATCATTTCAGCAGCCAATCACAGCCATGCCATTGGCTAACACGCCTACATGCCTAACAGGATGTGCCCACACTTCTTCCGATTCCGGTATACGATATTCTAAAAGTATCGGAATTAAGTATCGGAATTCCGATACCGCGAATATCGGCCGATACCCGATATTTCAGTATCGGAATGCTCAACACTAGCCACCACACCTAACAGCAAGTGACTACATAGGTCATCTTTGGGAACAAGCACATGTGGTTACCAAGTATTTTAACTGCCAGAGCGCCATGACAGAAATTCTTACCGCCATACACAAGATTTTTCAGGAGACATTAGTATTGAGCATGGAACGCAGATGGGATTCTGCCATAACACTCCGGATCAACATTATTGAATCTCTTCGCTCAAGCGAGATTGTTTCCTTGACTGTGTTGTCCTCCACATATAGTTATGAAGGTCTATTTCTTGTCTTTCCATATTCTGTCTCTATATTCAGCACAGCAGTACTTATTGCAATGTACATAAAAATGAGATTGGCTTTGGAGGCAAGGATCTCCTCCTCATCTGGAATAGAGAAGTAACAAAACTAATACATGGCCTGGAGAATTGTAATTATGATAATGGTTCAAAATAATTCAATGTATTTAATATTGAGAGCAAACTTTTGATAGGGAACATAAATATAATTCATTTGCATGGGTATATAGATTTCACATGCAAAAATCTGGTCAAAAATTTTCCCCTGGTAAACCCCATCAAGATACAAGATAAAAATACCAACAACTGTTGTCTGCATCTGATTTGGATTGCTTAAAGGGAATGTGTCAGCAGGTTTCTGTTATGTAATTTGAGAGTAGCACGATTTAGGGACAGAGATCTAGAGTAGATTCCAGCAATGTATAATTTATGGTACTAGGCTGTTTTTTGCAGTTTCAATAAAATCAGTGTTTTATCAGCAGATTATCCCTAGAGGACTTGTTGTCTCATACCATGTAATTGTCCTGCTTTGTATAACCCTATCCTCAACACTGATTAGCAGCTTTCTGCCTATGCACAGTGTAAACAGAAAGCTGCCAGTCAATTGTGTGAACAGGTTTATACAGAGCTCAGCATTCAGAGAACTGGTAGATCTGCCTAGAGATTATTTTATCAAAATGACAGCTTGCAGATCAGCAAATCATACATGTCTGGAATCAGGGTTTATGTCCCTACGTCATTCTGCTCTCAGATTATATAACAAAAATCTACTCTCAGTTTCTCTTTAAGAAAGACTTATGTGATTTCTTAATGTTAAATAGCATTAATGCATATGTAAATATTTGAATTATTATTTAAATAAATTTTCATATTATAATACATTTTATTTCGCAGGGTGATGTTTATTTTTCAACATGCTATCAGATAGCAAATATCCATTTACATTTTGTAATATTAGTGTAGAATATTACGTGTCATGGTATGGGTAGTACAATTACCATGCTGTGGGAATTCATATCTTTATAATGAATTTACATAGAACATTATTTATACAATTACTAATGCACTCTGCATTTAATGGACATGATTTCTAGCGTAGCTCCTGGTGAAGGGAGTTATTAAAAGTAAGCCTGAAGGAAAAGCTAAGAAACGATTATTCTTTTTCACTAGTATATTCTAAGTAGACATTAATTATATAGGATCATTTTAAGATTATTTAAATTAAGGAATAGAGATGAGCGTTGTTCGACTTGAACTGTTCGCCAATCTCAAATTCGAGCTGTTTTGGGCGGTGTTCGAGCCGTTCGGCGAACACGAACGATTTGAGAAAAATTCGGCTGTTCGAGGTTATGTTCGATAACTGTTCGTGCACCAAAATCATAACTGGATTTTTTCTCAGTAATGATGAAAATTAATGTTAATACACAGTTTGAGTGTACAGCGGGGTGGGGGGAGGGGCAGGGGATGGATCTCTGCAGGAATAATGAAGATCTCCATTTTTTTTTTCTCTTTCCCGCATTTACAGTGGGGAGGTGCAGTCTGTCAGCCTATCAGCAGCGCACACACGGAGCGAAGTGCTTTTTTTCACACAAGCAAGGGCATGTGTCATTGGCAGTGTATGTCACATGTCCTTGCCCTATAAGACCCAGCCATTTTCCCCGTCGCCACCATTTTCTCACTGCTGCAGCTGCGTGTTAGACGGCACCGCTGTTGCTGTGTGCGCTATACCTTGTTAATTTCAAGCCAATTTTCGCACAAATCTACAGATAGCTTGGGAGTAGGGAATAGTTGTGATTGCAGTCCTTTTAAGGACTAGGTTACAGCATTTCCTACGACTTTTATCTGGCAGGTCTGTGCTCTTAAATAGATAGGTTGTGGGAGTAAAGACTAATTGTAATTGCAGTCCTTTTCAGGACTAAGTTACATTAGTTCCTATCAGTTTTTGCTAGGCAGGTCTGTACCAGTGCTGTGCAAGTTTTTTTCACAGCATTTGGCTAAATCTAGCAAAGCTAATCCTTTTTGGCCTATTACAGAGTGTGTTAGTCAGTGGAGTAGCCTATCTGTGTTGCAAGCTTCACCAACTGTGTATAGAATACCAATTTTTTTACAGCACCTAGTGAAGTAAAATCTTTTGGGAATAGCATCATTCTATTAGTCCATCTATACTGACCTCCATCAGGTTGCAAATTGAATATAATTTTTTTCTGCATCTAGCTCTGAAAAAATATTTGGCCTTCTAGCTGTGTGTGGGACTTGTTCTATTAGTCCATCTATACTGACCTCCATCAGGTTGCAAATTCAAAATAATTTTTTGTCTGCATCTAGCTCTGAAAAAAGATTTGGTCTTCTAGCAGTGTGTGGGACTTGTTCTATTAGTCCATCTATACTGACCTCCATCAGGTTGCAAATTAAAAATAATTATTTTCTGCATCTAGCCCTGAAAAAATATTTGGCCTTCTAGCAGTGTGTGGGACTTGTTCTATTAGTCCATCTATACTGACCTCCATCAGGTTGCAAATTCAAAATAATTTTTTGTCTGCATCTAGCTCTGAAAAAATAGTTGGGCTTCTAGCTGTGTGTGGGACTTGTTCTATTAGTCCATCTAAACTGACCTCCATCAGGTTGCAAACTGAATATAATTTTTTTCTGCATCTACCTCTGAAAAAATATTTGGGCTTCTAGCTGTGTGTGGGACTTGTTCTATTAGTCCATCTATACTGACCTCCATCAGTTTGCAAATTGAATATAATATTTTTATGCATCTAGCTCTGAAAAAATATTTGGGCTTCTAGCTGTGTGTGGGACTTGTTCTATTAGTCCATCTATACTGACCTCCATCAGGTTGCAAATTGAATATAATATTTTTCTGCATCTAGCTCTGAAAAAATATTTGGCCTTCTAGCAGTGTGTGGGACTTGTTCTATTAGTCCATCTATACTGACCTCCATCAGGTTGCAAACTGAATATAATTTTTTTCTGCATCTACCTCTGAAAAAATATTTGGGCTTCTAGCTGTGTGTGGGACTTGTTCTATTAGTCCATCTATACTGACCTCCATCAGGTTGCAAATTGAATATAATTTATTTCTGCATCTAGCTCTGAAAAAATATTTGGCCTTCTAGCAGTGTGTGGGACTTGGTCTTTTAGTCCATCTATACTGACCTCCATCAGGTTGCAAATTAAAAATAATTTTTATCTGCATCTAGCTCTGAAAAAATATTTGGCCTTCTAGCAGTGTGTGGGACTTGTTCTATTAGTCGATCTATACTGACCTCCATCGGGTTGCAAATTAAAATTAATTTTTATCTGCATCTAGCTCTGAAAAAATATTTGGCCTTCTAGCAGTGTGTGGGACTTGTTCTATTAGTCCATCTATACTGATCAGGTTGCAAATTAAAACTAATTTTTATCTGCATCTAGCTCTGAAAAAATATTTGGCCTTCTAGCAGTGTGTGGGACTTGTTCTATTAGTCCATCTATACTGACCTCCATCAGGTTGCAAATTAAAAATTATTTTTATCTGCATCTAGCTCTGAAAAAATATTTGGCCTTCTAGCAGTGTGTGGGACTTGTTCTATTAGTCCATCTATACTGACCTCCATCAGGTTGCAAATTAAAAATAATTTTTTTCTGCATCTAGCTCTGAAAAAATATTTGGCCTTCTAGCAGTGTGTGGGACTTGTTCTATTAGTCCATCTATTCTGACCTCCATCAGGTTGCAAATTAAAAATTATTTTTATCTGCATCTAGCTCTGAAAAAATATTTGGCCTTCTAGCAGTGTGTGGGACTTGTTCTATTAGTCCATCTATACTGACCTCCATCAGGTTGCAAACTGAATATAATTTTTGTCTGCATCTACCTCTGAAAAAATATTTGGCCTTCTAGCAGTGTGTGGGACTCATTATATTAGGCCATCTATACCAAGCTCCACCAGCTTTTAAATTAGTAATAATTTTTAGCTGCATCTAGCCCTGAAAATAATTTTTCTTCCCAATAGTGGTAGCAATAGAAATATGGGGCGCGCTCCTGGCTTACAAAAATATACGCTTCATAACAAAAAACACAAGCCTAGCGCACTGCATTAATAAGATGGCATCATCGTCTCTCCCAGTGCTAGGCCTACTTCACAGGCCAGCATTCCTGTGTCTAAAACACAATGTATGGGTCCGCGCTAGCCACTATGCTGAGGGGTCTGAAGCTGCTGCTAACGCTTTTTAACAATTCAATTGGCAGATTTTCACAGAGCTCTTCCACAACGCCCACCCATCGGGCAACAGTTGCCCACCTTCCCTATGGGATCTAGTGGCGAATAGTTGATGCCATTAATCAGAGCGTCAGTTGCCCCGTCGACGTGGCAAGCATACGTAAGGCATGGGAAGAGTGGACACGACTAATAGCAGGCAGACGGGTTGACCAATGTGAACAAGCCAGATCACAAGTCACCATAGAATTTCTCCACCAGCTAATGATGAGGGGCATATCAGGGGCGTCAGCGCAGCGGTGTCTGACCGGAGTAGCATTTCACTTCCAACTACTGAATTGGGGAGATGTGACAAAGATTCATCATCAGACAATCCATAAAAGGGTGGAAAAGGGGTCAGCCAAGTCAGGAGTGTAGACGTCCCGTCCCGTGTCACTAAAACTGATTTCTCACATCATATCCCTAACACTATTAACATGACACTCACAATTTGAAGCAACACTACTGTCTACTGCATTTGTGATCGCCTTCTTCGGGGCGATATGCATAAACGAATTAGTCCCTCAATCCAAAATTACCACCAGTGGAGGCTTATTACACCAGGACGTAGTCATAGCCAATAATGCAATATGTCTACGCATACACAAATTGAAAACGGTTCCAGCGGGCAGGGGCACTTGGGTACTTCTACAACCCACAAACGGTACACTGAGTCGGGTAACAATAGTAAAAACATATATAACCATCAGATCACAAAGTAATTTCTTCCTATCACACATTGATGGAACGCCATTACCAAGATACCAGATCCAAGCTATATTTAATAAATGCATAACATCGGCAGGGAACCACCCCAATGATTACGGGACACACTCATTCCGCATAGGCGCGGCCACGGAAGCAGCAAGAGCAGGACTGTCAGAAACGGAAGTTCAGAGGATAGGGAGATGGCGATCCACGTGTTTGGCAAGATACATAAGACCGGACTTGTTATCCTAATGTGGTTTGTTTCTTTTACAGGTGACGCTAAGCCAACAGTGTGGGTGATAGGCCACTCGTATATATATTGGGCAGAAAAAAGGGCGAAAGTCCGCCCAGGCGGGAGGAAATTAGAGTTTCATAACACATATTTCAACTGGAGAGGTATTAGAGGCCTGCTATGGCCACAGGTACTAATGGAGGTAATCAAGGTAGGGAGAGAGGCAAGATGTCCGGTCATCTTAGTTATACAGGCCAGGGGAAACAACCTAGGTCATCACAAGAGCGCATAACTAATGGCAATAATGAAACTAGACACTGAGCGCTTCAGAGAATTTTTCACAAAACTAGCTATAGTATGGTCAGAGATTGTGCCGATAGCGGTATGGCAAGGAGCGCGAGACATCACAGCCATCGAACGGACAAGGCGGGTAATAAATATTCGAATGGCAAAATTTAGAAGAGACAGAGGCGGTGTAGTGGTACGACACCGACAACTGGAAGGAGATAAAGCAGGCCTCATACGGCCCGACGGTGTTCACTTAATGGATATTGGACTGGACATATTCCTGTCAGGACTCCAGGACGGAGTGGAACAAGCGTTGAGTGATGGGTGGGGGTCAGAGTCCTGCATACGAGTATGCAGGATCCTCCGTGGCCTGGAAGTAGAAAGGACATGTTCGAGAGTTACACTTGTTGACCCAGTTGCCGGAGTGGAGACCCAGGGCATGCTGCAACAAGCTGAATTATTTTAGAAATAAAATGCCTTTCTAATGGAATGAGTATAAAGAGTTAATAAAGCTGTGACCGATCCTCACCCATCCAGTTGTAAGAATTACATTATTGTATTGTCAAGGAAAGGGGGGCGGTAAGGGGACTGAGCGTCTGGATTTGGCTGGGGGTCCCCACAGTGTGCCTAGGCTAGATGCATTTAAAAATTCTTATTAGATACACAGGCGGTGCAGCTTGCTTCGCAGCTGAGCTACTACACCCAAAGTATTGCCTAGGCTAGATGCGGTTAAAAATTCTACGCTGACTAGCAGACACTGAAGATTTGGAGCAGACCTCTGAGTAAACAGCTCTTCAGACTCAACCTTCTGTGTTACCCCAAGCCATAGTTAATGTAGTTTCTTACAGTTAAAAGGGGGGGGGGGGGAGCGACCCAACACACCTGGAATTGACGATGCCAACGTCACGTAAGACACAGCAAGGGGACTCCAAAAAGAGTCTCCATTTTTTCCCAAAATTGTGGCACAGACACCACTTAACCCTAGAACGCATACCTGGGGCCTCGCAGTCCCGCCCTGTTAATTGTTTTCTATTTTCTGCAAGATTACTTTAGTTAGAATTTTGAAGCTCTATGTATTCTTCATGTATATAGTTGTTTGTCATTTGAGTTTGATTTATTCCATGTTATTTGCACATGGGCCTAAAAGGCCCCAGGTATATGAAAGTGTAGATTTTTATGGTCATGCGTTCTAGGGATAAGTGGCATCAATTGACCCACAGTTGCTTAAAACGGTTGGTGAGATGATATTACCAAATCCTCAAGCTTTTAGTCTCCCAAGGATAACACAGGGCTAGAAAAGTCCTTGCGAATCCATGATTTGTTCATCTTTATGAACGTGAGTCTGTCTACATTCTCAGTGGACAGCCGCGTGCGCTTATCTGTCAGCACACCATCAGCAGCGCTGAACACACGTTCAGAGAGAACACTGGCTGCAGGGCATGACAAGATCTCCAAGGCGTGAGTGGCGAGCTCCGGCCATTTTTCCAGATTGGAATACCAAAATGAGCAAGGGTCCAGTGACACAGTCATGGCTTCGATGTTCACTTGGAGATACTCCTGCACCATCCTCTCTAGGCATTGACTATGTGTCAGACTTCTTGTCTCCTGTGGCCTTGCAAAGGATGGTCTAAAAAAGTGGTGAAACAATTCCACAAAATTGCTGTTACCAGCAGATACTGTGTTACTGTTACGGTTTGAGTGATGAAAACTCGACAGTCCCACGGTTGGCAAGTTAGAACTATGAGATTCACTTCGTGCATCACTTTTGTTTTGTGGAAAAGCACATGTAAGATTCTGCAACTGCGTCTGCAGATACTCCTGCATGCGTCAATCCCTTTTTATGGCAGGAATTATTTCGGCAAATTTACTTTTGTACCGGGGATCTAAGAGTGTGGCAACCCAGTAGTCGGGATTACTTCGAATTCTGCAATCTGAGGGTCATGTTGCAGGTAGTGCAGCAAGAAGGCACTCATGTGTCTTGCGCATCCAGGAGGACCAAGTCCTTGTTGTGTGGGTAGCGAGGTAAGAATCATGCTTCCTTCCTCTGCCCTCTCCCCCCAACCTCGCACAACAGAAATGTGATCAAGGTCTCCCTCATCTGATGAGTCTTCCATGCCCATCGCCAGTTCATCCTCCACTTCTTCCTCGGCTCCTGCACCTTCCTCAACAGTTTGGCTGCTACCATGCGCCCTAGTTAATCCCTCTCCCCCACCCTCCCATGCCTGCCGCCTTGGTGCTGCCAACCGTCTGGACCTTGGAGATGTTATCCCTTCCGCATACGACTCCTCCTCTACTTCCTCCACCTCCTCTTGTCCCACCACCTGACTCTGAATTCTGTTTAATGTGTGCTCCAGCATGTAAATCACCGGAATAGTCATGCTGATAATGGCATCGTCGTCAGCACTAAACATCTTCGTCGCCATTTCAAAACTGTGCAGAAGGGTGTGTGGCGCCCCTGAGGGTTCAGTCGCCACAGAGTTACTGCATCTCACCCAGAGGTGTGGTATCTCACCCTCAGGTAAGGAAGGCATATGGCTCGGGACCCTAACACCTGCATCCAAAACATACCCGCAGTGGGGGTAGGGCGAGATTGCTCCTAAGGGAGAGCACAGTCCCAGGTCCCTAGCTGGTGGAAGGGTCCTAAGTAGTGGGTGCTTAGGGGAGCAGCTTAGGGGAGCACATGACAGGGAGAGTATAAATAGGAAGCCATCTTAGAAAGAGCAAGCCACACAGAGGAGGAAAAGTGAAGGAGCAGAGGCTCGGCATGAGCTCTGCTCCGGAGGCGGGCCTAGCCTGGGAGGCCCAGGACTGAAGGAGAGAAGAGAGGAGTGGGAGCAGGAAGGCTCCAGGAACCGAAGGGACCCTAGTGCTACGGGCCGTGCAGAAGGCCACCCGTACTCCCGCTGCTACCAGGAGGTTGAGGGGTCAGGCCAGATAAGGGGAAGTGGTCCCTCAACTAGAGGAGAAACAGCAAGGCTCAATCAGAAACCGGAGGCTGCAGCATTTCATGTACTGCAGGCAAAAGTCCACACCAGTCTCACTAAGAAGGTAGCCACATACGACCCAGGAGACGGAGCACAAGTCGCCCGCCAAGGCCCGAGGATACCGGATAGAAGTGTCACTGGGTGTGAGGTGCAGGGAGAAGGCCAGAGAAAGGACACACAGAAGGGGGTCCTGCTAAGTACTCCGGAGCTATCTGGGGGTAGACTGAGCCCCTCACTGAGTATGCACAGCACGACGGGTGAGATTGCTCTGGTACCTGTAATCTGGACTGCAACAACTGTGAGTAAAGATCTTGAGACTGCATCACACGGACTCTGTGTTCATTACTGACTCCCTGCACTACAACCACAATCATCCACCCACACTGCCCTGAAGCTACACTCTTCCTGTGGTGAGTAATAATACCATTGCTGCAAAACCACCAGCTTCAGAGGATTGTTCCGCAGCGGCGGACCCTTTGGCCGCACTCCACAGGTGGCGTAGTCGGACATTATAAAATCCATATATACAAATTACCGTTGGATTGACCGCCCTGGGTCACGGACCGGGTCACCGCCACAGTGACTACAACCCACAGCGTCTACCGGCCCGGCTCAGGGTACCCCACGGCCCAGGGGGCGCGTCAACTTCATAGGTCCCTGATCTGAGACCACTCCTGCAGCGTGATTTGCCCCACCTCTGGATCTCGTTGGCCCAGGCTATACATCAGAACGTATTGCACCAGGGCTTGTCGGTGCTGCCACAGTCGCTGCAACATGTGCAGAGTTGAATTCCACCGTGTCGGCACATCGCATTTCAGCCGGTGAACTGGCAGGCCCAACGACTTCTGTAGAGATGTAAGTCATTGAGCTGCGGGATGTGAATGGCGGAAGTGAGCACACAGCGACCGTGCCCTCTGCAGAAGGCCATCTAGTCCGGGATAGTGGGCTAAAAATTTATGGACAACCAGGTTCAACACGTGAGCCATACAAGGCACGTGTGTGACATTGCCCCGGCGAAGGGCCACACCCAGGTTTGCAGCATTGTCGCACACGGCCTTCCCTGGTTGCAGGTCCAGTGGAGACAACCATTCATGAAACTGGGTCTCCAGAGCTGACCACAAGTCCTCAGCTGTGTGACTCACATTTCCCAGACTTTTCAAAGTAAACACTGATGACGTTGAGCCCTGCTGCCAGCATAGTAAGGAGGTGTGCAGGATTCCTTCTGCGCAGTTAGAAAGCAGGTGGCATTACCAGACAGGCTTTGGGTGCAGGTGGAGGACCGAGAGGAGGTTGAGGAGGCAGAATCAGTGGAGGAACTTCGAGATAAAGAGGATTGACGCAAAACTCGTGGGGACGGTAAGACTTGGACAGCAGCCCCTTGTCCTGCTGTCACCATAGTTACCCAGTGCCCAGTCAGCGACATGTAACGCCCCTGTCCATGCCTACTCGTCCAAGTGTCTGTGGTGAAATGCACCCTGTCACTCACAGAGTTTCTCAAAGAAGCAGTGATGTTGTGTGCGACATGCTGGTGGAGCGCAGGCACACCTTTCTTTGAGAAGTAGTGCCGACTGGACATCTGGTACTGGGGCACTGCGATGGACATAAGGTCTCGAAAATCCACTGTGTCCTCCAGGCGGAAAGGCAGCATTTCTGTAGCCAACAGCTTGCAGATGGTGAAATTCAACCTCTTAGCTTTCTCATGGCTAGGAGGAAATGGTCTTTTACTTTTCCACATCTGAGGGACCGAGGGCTGGCTGTTGTGCTTTGACGGGGTTGAATAGGGTGTCCCCGGCAAACTGCCGGTCTGTGAGGAAGATGCAGGCGGACATGTTAGGTTGCCTTGATCCAAAGGTGGTGCTCTCGATGTCAGAGAGCGCTCAACACCAGCAGGTGTTTCCACTTCCCAATGAACTGACGACCTGCCAATCACACTGGCTGTTGCAGGTAAAGAGGTGGCAGGTCTGCGTCCAAAAACATGTGTGACTGCTGTCCCCCCAGTCACAGAGGATGAAGAGGCCGCGGATGCACAAGATGGGGCAGACGGTGGTTGGCCCAGCCTGCTAGGCCGCATTGTAGCACAGTGAGCTTCCCACTGCAACTTATGCTTCATATCCATGTGACGGTACATGCATGAAGTACTCAAACTATGGATTTTTTTGCCTCAACTTAGCTTTTGGTGACAAATATTACAGATAACACGAGTTGGGTCATCCTTATCGATCTGAATAAATGCCTAGGCTATGAAATGCTTAGAGCCCATGCGACCTGAAGAGCCACTACGACTTGTGGTCACAGGCAGAGTTGTGGTTGAGGATGCAGTTGTTGACGTGCTTCCAGTACTCTGTCTCTGTCCAGGAAGCCGCAACCTAACCTCGTCGTCAATAGCATCTGTGACGCCCCGCTGCGCTTGGTATCACAGATCCTAGAAGAGTGTATTGATGGAATCCTCCACAAGAGGCCCCCATAAACATTCACACATCTCCACCTTCCACCTCAGAAAAGCAGAGGGAGCCCGTTAGGGATATAAATAGGGAAGGTAGAGCTAGGCAGTTCAGTTCCTCTGAAGAGTTCCTGCAGTAGAGAAGCCTAAGAGAGGTCAGTCTGCAGTGGAGCTCAGTCTAGTTTAGAGAACTCAGTTAATAGTTCAACAGTGGAGCACAAGGCTCCTGCTAGCTAGATTCAGGGAGCCCAGATAGAGCTTAAGGTGTGCCGGCGCCATAAGATCGGTGAAGCGCGGCAAGCTGCCGTTAGTGTGTATAGCCTAGTGAGGGCCCGAGTAGGCTGAAGGCGAGTTAGTACATAAGGGGCAGAGGAGCTTTACCAGCTCACCCTGAAGCATTTACCGGACACCGGATCCGAGCTTACCGGGATCTTTATGACCCAGTAAGGCATAACCGGAATCCCTGGAGAACTACAAGTCCCAGGATTGCTAAGGTGCTGATACGTAACAGAGCCAGGAAACGCTTAGGCCCCGCATACTGGGAGTGTGAACTCCAAGAGAAGGCCCTACCACAAGGTCAGCCAGCGCAGGACAGAGACAAAGTTAGGCCTAGCTCCAGGCAGGTCAGAAACTTACTACGCAGAGGCAAGAAACAGGAGGCCCTACACCCGCTCATTGGGGAGGATCCTGATATGCACCCTTCACCCTACAGTGCTCCGGGATGTGCCTGAATTTCCTCCAGTAAAAGGTACTGAAGTGACTACCGTGTCCGTTCTCGTTCTTGCTCTGACCCAGCTGGGTCTCGCCTGTCCTGCATTCCCCCTGCATACGCTGCCCTGAGACCTAGCTCCACCTGTGGGGAGCTATACCATTGAGCCGCCTTATCACGGGCCTCAGTGGACTGCTGCAGCGCTGGTGCTTCTCACCAGATACCACAGGTGGCGTCATGAACTCTTATAAAATTAACAATTATCCCCCCTTTTTAAGAGTGACCCCAGGGTACGGGCCAGGGAGCCGACGACCGCGACATCCCCAAGGCCAGGCAAAGGCCCGGGTGACCTCATCGACTGGCTGACTGTGGGTTGACAGTAAGTGGGATCTCCAACCTTGTAATCATCACCCTGTGTGTTATCACACCCGTCGTCCTCAAAGCCAACCTCTTCCTGCCCTGACCGAAAAGTCAAGTTGTCGCTCCAATCAGGTATTTGAGTCTCATCATCGTCTTCATCATTGTCTCCACCAACAGGAGTTACAGTTTGAGAACGAGGGTCTACATTATGCTCAGAACCTTCTTCATCTGGTCCTGGATCCGATTTATAAAGATTCTGGGCATCAGAGCAGATCATTTCCTCATCTGGATTAACAGAAGTTCTGGAGCAGAACTCCGTTTCCCAGGCTATAGTATGAGTAAACAGCTCTGCAGACTCAACCATCTGTGTTACCCCATACTCAGACGGGCAGCTGGAGACTTGGGAGCTGTGAAGAAGCAAGTGCGATTGGGGTGACACCTCTGAGGTCTGGAGTATTTGTGATGTTGAAATTGAGGTGGAGGAGAGCCCACTTGAAGGAGCACTTGAAATCCGCTGAAGCACCTGCTGTTTTTGTGCCTCATCTGGAATTTGTAGCGATGGGCGTGTCCGTAACAAAGGGATCGTATCACATTGTCCACGAAAAGAAGTCGACATGTTAGTTTGGCTGGAAGATGGTCTTTCTTCTGCAGATGTTACTCCCCCCCCCACCGCGGAGGGGCTCGACCCACCAGTGGACAGGCACCAGTATTGGGAGAGGGGGGCTGGCCGTCAGGGTCCACCGCGGCTCTGGCACAAACCCGGCGACACGGAGGTGGCACGGGCAGGAACGGACTGGCCGTGTCGGCTTCTCACTTTTTGGATTTTAGAAGGGCATGACATGCCTATATCTGTGTCTCCCCCTCCTTTTACTCCTCCACCTCTTTTATTTTCGCATGACTATATGTACTTGTCACTTTTCCATGTGTTAGTTAGGTCTTCTGAGCAGTTTGTCTGCTTTTGGACACCTCTGAAGGTGTTTTCTATGTGTTTCTATGTGTTTTTGTTTGCCTGCCATTGGTTTTAACGGTGTTCGAAGGTGTTCGACGAACAGTTCGGCGAACACAAGGGTGTTCGACGAACCGAACCGAACTCGAACACTACGGGGGTGGCTCAACACTATTAAGGAACTTGCAGCTGAGTAAATGTCATTTAGGATTTTACTTTATTCGACTGCTAATGGGACCTCAGGTCAAGGTTTCTCAATGTTTCTTAACCAGGCACAACCTTCTCCAACAAATAAGATCATAGGACCCTCAATGTCATAATTTTATACTTTGCTGTATATTAAAAACATATTCACACTATGCAATTGCACTGCAATTTTATCACAATTTCCCCAAAATTATGTTACATTTTCTGCATTTTACCATGATTTTTGGAAGTCTAGGCAAAAAATTTTGTATGATTGCATCATTTGAACATGGCCTAAACGTATAGAGTACAGAATGAGCACAGTGCATGTATCCCTTAGAGATTTGGTGCATATCTCCTGTAGTACATATAACAGGGTTGCTAGTTTGACTTTTATTTTTACTTGACAGCTTATCAAAAAATCATGGACAGACAATATTTTAAATGGACACATCGTAAAACCATGGTAAATCGTTATGACTGTAAGTGATACATATCTGCAGCCCCCAAATTCTGATATGAAGACATCAGCTGCTGCATTCACTATGATCTGTAAAATGATTACAATTACAGTCAAAAGAAACTGTACAGGTTTTTTCAGCTTCCAAAAAAAAATCAGACATCTTAAAGAAGCACTGCCAGCAAAGTTTGTATACTCTTCATATATTGCAGTCATCATATTATATAGCACTGTGTACTTACAATTGCTCATTTTGCCTTTATACCCAGTTAATTATTCTCTTTTCTCTGCTCTATGTAGAAACACAAAGTCTCTTTTCCTTCCATGAGTCATCCCCTTTTTCACCTCCTGACCCAGCTGCTTCCTCTCCCCTCTGCCAGGCAGTGATGTAGAATTGTAGTTCTAATGCTGATTAATGCGGGTAAAAAGTTCATATTTCTACACAGAGCTTAGAAAAATTCAGCTAGTCAGTTTTTAATCACATGATGTCATAGACCTAATGGAAAAAAGAATAATTCACTGGGTAGAAATGCAAAATATGCAATTGTAAGTACAGTGGGGGAAATACGTATTTCATCCCTTGCTGTTTTTGTAAGTTTGCCCACTTACAAAGACATGAACAGTCTATCATTTTAAGGGTAGGTTAATTTTAACATTGAGAGATAGAATATCTAATAAAAAATCAAGAAAATCACATTGTATAAATTATATAACTTTATTTTCATTTTGCAGTGAAAAATAAGTATTTGATTCCTCTGGCAAACAACACTTTATACTTGGTGGCAAAACCCTTGTTGGCAAACACAGCAGTCAGACATTTTTTGTAGTTGATGATGAGGGTTGCTCACATGTCAGGAGAAATTTTGGTTCACTCCTCTTTGCAGATCATCTCTAAATCATTAAGATTTTGAGGCGTCACTTGACAACTCGAAGCTTCAACTCCCTCCATAAGTTTTCTGGAGGTCTGGAGACTGGGTATGCCACTCCATGACCTTACTGTGCTTCTTTTTGAGCCACTCCTTTGTTGCCTTGGCTGTATGTCTTGGGTCATTGTATTGCTGGAAGCCATGACCCATTTTCAATGCTCTTACTGAGGGAAGGAGGTTGTTGGCCAAAATCTCATGATACATGACCGTATCGTATCCATCTTCCCTTCAGTATGGTGCAGTCGTCATGTCCCCTTTGCAGAAAAGCACCCCCAAAGAATAATGTTTCCCCCACCATGCTTCACGGTTGGGATGATGTTCTTAGGGTTGTACTCATCCTTCTTCTTCCTCCAAACACAGCGAGTTGAGTTAATGCCATAGAGCTCAATTTTTGTCTCATCTGACCCCAGCACCTTCTCCCAATCACTCACGGAATCATTCAGGTGTTCATTGGCAAACTCCAGAGGGGCCTGCACATGTGCCTTCTTGAGCAGGGGGACCTTGCGGGCACTGTAGGATTTTAAACCTTTACGTCGTAATATGTTACCAATTGTTTTCTTGGTGACTGTGGTCCCAGCTGCCTAGAGATCATGAACAAGTTCCCCACCGTGTAGTTTTAGGCTAATCTCTCACCTTCCTCATGATCAAGGATACTCCACGATGTGAGATTTTGCATGGTGCCCCAGATCGATGTCAATTGACAGTCATTTTGTATTTCTTCCATTTTCTTACTATTGCACCAACACCTGTCGCCTTCTCACCCAGGGTCTTACTTATGGTTTTGTAGCCCATTCCAGCTTTTTGCAGGTCTATTATCTTGTCCCTGACATCCTTAGAAAGCTCTTTGGTCTTTCCCATGTTGAAGAGGTTAGAGTCTGACTGATTAATTGAGTCTGTGGACAGGAGTCTTTTATACAGGTGACTATGTAAGACGGCTGTCTTTAATGCAGGTAACGAGTTGATTAGGAGCGTCTAACTGGTCTGTAGGAGCCAGAACTCATAATCGTTTGTAGGGGATCAAATACTTACTTCTCAGTGCAAAATGCAAAAAAATGTATTTAATTTATACAATGTGATTTTCTAGATTTTTTGGGGGTTATTCTATCTCTCAATGTTAAAATTAACCTACCCTTAAAATTATAGACTGTTCATGTCTTTGTCAGTGGGCAAACTTACAAAAACAGCAAGGGATCAAAAACTTATTTCCCCCACTGTATGTAAGCAATATATAAAGAGGATAAAAACTTTAATGGGAGTGCCCTATTTTTACGGACTGTCCTGAAATTTCCGGACGGTTGGTAACCCTAATATGTATAGCACAGGTCAAAAAACACATATATACTAAATGTAGAGTTTCTCTCACAATGGAAGGAAATACAGTACAGACCAAAATTTTGGACGCACCTTCTCATTTAAAGATTTTTCTGTATGTTCATGACTTTGAAAATTGTACATTCACACTGATGGCATCAAAACTATGAATTAACACATGTGGAATTATATACTTAACAAAAAAGTGTGAAACAACTGAAAATATGTCTTATATTCTAGGTTCTTCAAAGTAGCCACCTTTTGCTTTGATGACTGCTTTGCACACTCTTGGCATTCTCTTGATGAGCTTCAACAGGTAGTCACCGGAAATGGTCTTCCAAAAATCTTGAAGGAGTTCCCAGAGATGCTTAGCACTTGTTGGCCCTTTTGCCTTCACTCTGCGGTCCAGCTCATCCCAAACCATCTCGATTGGGTTCAGGTCTGGTGACTGTGGAGGCAAGGTCATCTAGCGTAGCACCCCATAACTCTCCTTCTTGGTCAAATAGCCCTTACACAGCCTGGAGCTATGTTTGGGGTCATTGTCCTGTTGAAAAATAAATGATGGTCCAACTAAACGCAAACCGGATGGAATAGCATGCCGCTGCAAGATGCTGTGGTAGCCATGCTGGTTCAGTATGCCTTCAATTTTGAATAAATCCCCAACAGTGTCCCCAGCAAAGCACCCCCACACCATAACACCTCCTCCTCCATGCTTCACGGTGGGAACCAGGCATGTAGAGTATATCCATTCACCTTTTCTGCGTTGCACAAAGACACGGTGGTTAGAACCAAAGATCTCAAATTTGGACTCATCAAACCAAAGCACAGATTTACACTGGTCTAATGTCCATTCTTTGTGTTCTTTAGCCCAGACAAGTCTCTTCTACTTGTTGCTTGTCCTTAGCAGTGGTTTCCTAGCAGCTATTTTACCATGAAGGCCTGCTGAACAAAGTCTCCTCTTAACAGTTGTTGTAGAGATGTGTCTGCTGCTAGAACTCTGTGTGGCATTGACCTGGTCTCTAATCTGAGCTGCTGTTAACCTGCTATTTCTGAGGCTGGTTACTCGGATAAACTTATCCTCAGAAGCAGAGGTGACTCTTGGTCTTCCTTTCCTGGGGCGGTCCTCATGTGAGCCAGTTTCTTTGTAGTGCTTGATGGTTTAGCAACTGCACTTGGGAACACATTCAAAGTTTGCCCAATTTTTCGCACTGACTGACCTTCATTTCTTAAAGTAATGATGGCCACTCGTTTTTCTTTACTTAGCTGCTTTTTTTCTTGCCATAATACAAATTCTAACAGTCTATTCAGTAGGACTGTCAGCTGTGTATCCACCTGGCTTCTGCACAACAAAACTGATGGTTCTAACCCCATTTATAAGGCAAGAAATCCCACTTATTAAACCTGACAGGGCACACCTGTGAAGTGAAAACCATTTCCGGTGACTACCTTTTGAAGCTCATCAAGAGAATGCCAAGAGTGTGCAAAGCAGTCATCAAAGCAAAAGGTGGCTACTTTGAAGAACCTAGAGTATAAGACATATTTTCAGTTGTTTCACACTTTTTTGTTAAGTATATAATTCCACATGTGTTAATTCATAGTTTTGATGCCTTCAGTGTGATTGTACAATTTACAAAGTCATGAAAATACAGAATAATCTTTAAATGAGAAGGTGTGTCCAAACTTTTGGTCTGTACTGTATGTATTCTTAATATGTGTGCATTTTCTGCAAAGTCTAATACACTTTATTCTTTGTAGTGCTTCTATTTTGAAGGCCTTGCAAAGTATCATAAATAGAGTACAAGTAACAGGTTTGATTTCATGGATTTACTAGCTATAAGTATTTAAGCAAGAAATGGAGGGGCTCAAAAAAGGGATTATATATGTAGGACCAGACTAAAAAGCATTTGTTTGTAATCTGAAACCATTGAGACACATAAATCTGCTTAGAATTTATAGATACAAAATTGAAAAAATACAATATGGTCAGGTTGCTTGATTTGTTAGATTCATTGAAGCAATGATGAATGAGTTGGTTAAAATATGTTTTATAATTAAGTGAATATGTAATAATAATGCCAAAAGTGTTACTGGTCTATTTTTACATATTTATAGCTTAGGATTTTAGGGTGTACAGTCCCTGACAGAAGTTATGTCGCTTATCCATGTTATGTAAATAAAAGCTTCTAACCTGACGTTAAACTCATCCATTGGTTTTATAAATTACTCTTTTGAAAGCTGAAACCCTCCCAAATTTGGTTTAGGTTAAGAAAATAAATTGGCATCAATGCTGAAATATTGATCATTTAATGAACACAGAATGGTCAGATTTTGGCAAGACAAAAGTTTTGTCGCCTGGTCATATAATGCACCCAATCCTAGTTTACATCCTCACCAGTGCTCAGTAAATGATCGATTAATTAGTGGGTGTGTATAAAAAGAAACCCAGCACCCCAGACCTTCACTTGAACTGCAACTTGAGCTCTGACAACAAGCCAAACATCCACCCTGCGACCAAAGCCTTCATTATCAAGAGGCTGAAGACCAGATAAACTGCAGAGGTGGCTGGCATCTTTAATGTGTCTCAGCGTCAAGTACAAAGAATTAAAAAAAGATTTGAAGAGACTGGAGATGTGTTTGACAAGCCCAGGTCCGGCAGACACCGCAAGACAACTGCTCAGGAGGAACGTTTGTTGGTTAGAAAATCCAAAGCAAGCCCCTCTTCCACTGCAGCAGAGCTCCAATAGGCCTGGTCACCTTAAGTCCCTGTGTCAACTAGAATAGTTTGTAGAATTCTGTCTCGAAATGGCCTCCATGGTCGAATCAGTGCCCAGAAGCCAGCACTAAACAAAAGGCAAATAAAAAAACTGTGTGGCATTTGCAAAGTCCCACAGCCTTCTAAACAGATGGACGCTGGAAAAGTGGCAGACGGTGGATTTCTCTGATGAATCTTCAGTAGAATTACACCACAGCCACCACAAATACTTCAGGAGACCTAACTGGAGCCCGTATGGATCCAAAATACACGAGAAAACAGTTACATTTGGTGGTGGAAAGATCATGGTCTGGGTTACATTCAGTATGGGGTGTGCGAAACATTTGCAAGGTGGAAGGCAATATCAATAGCCAAAAATATCAAGAAGTATTAGCTACCTCTTACATTCCAAATCATAAAAGGGGTCAAATTCTGCAGCAGGATGGTGCTCCGTCTCATATATCCATCTCTACAACAAAGTTCCTCCAGGCAAAAAAAATCAAGGTGCTCAAGGACTGGCCAGCCCAGTCACCAGACATGAACATCATTGAGCTGGTTTGGGTTAGGATGAAAGAGGAAGCTTGTAAGACAAAACCAAAGAATCTAGATGAACTCTGGGAGGCATGTAAGACTGCATTCTTTGCTATTCCTGATGACTTCATTAATAAATTGTATGAATCATTGTTGAACCGCATGGATGCAGCCCTTCAAGCTCATGGAAGTCACACAAAATATTAAATATGACTCTAATAGCACCACAACTTCATTCACCAATGTTATGCAACATATATTTGTATTTTAAGATAATTATTTGTTTGAATATCACATTACTTTCTGTGGGCGACAAAACTTTTGTCTTGCCAAAATCTGCCCATTCTGTGTTCATTAAATGAACAATATTTCAGCATTAATGCCAATTTATTTTCTTAACCTAAACCAAATTTGGGAGGGTTTCAGCTTTCAAAAGAGTAATTTATAAAACCAATGGATGAATTTAACGTCAGGTTATAAGCTTATATTTACATAACATGAATAAGCGACATAACTTCTGTCAGGGAGTGTACATTGAATCACTGTGTTGCAATGTATAAGAGCACACCCTATTGCAATTGTGACATCCAATTTTCAATTTGTCTATACAATTCCAGGAGGAACATCAGCATAATGGCAAAATGCACAGTTAAAAAAAAGATGCTCCCATCTGTCACGTGTCTCTACTGGAGGAGGACGGTCCCCCTTTCCTATCAGGATCTACTTAGTAGAATTTCTGATATATGGCGGATTGAGTACCTGATGGCTGCCCATAATGCTAAGGTGGACTTATATGAGACAGTTTGAACACCTTGGGACTATTTCTGGGCTCAAAATAGTGTTTAACTCCTTTATGACTTATGACGTATAGGTACGTCATACAGTGGTGGCCAAAAGTATTGGTACCCCTGCAATTCTGTCAGATAATACTCAGTTTCTTTCTGAAAATGATTGCAATCACAAATTCTTTGGTCTTATTATCTTCATTTAATTTGCTTGCAAGGAAAAAACACAAAAGAGAATGAAGCAAAAATCAAATCATTGATCATTTCACACAAAACTCCAAAAATGGGCCGGACAAAAGTATTGGCACCCTCAGCCTAATACTTGGTTGCACAACCTTTAGCCCAAATAACTGCGAACAACCGCTTCCGGTAACCATCAATGAGTTTCTTACAATGCTCTGCTGGAATTGTAGACCATTCTTCTTTGGCAAACTGCTCCAGGTCCCTGATATTTGAAGGGTGCCTTCTCCAAACTGCCATTTTGAGATCTCTCCACAGGTGTTCTATGGGAATCAGGTCTGGACTCATTGCTGGCCATGTTAGAAGTCTCCAGTGCTTTCTCTCAAACCATTTTATAGTGCTTTTGGAAGTGTGTTTTGGGTCATTGTCCTGCTGGAAGACCCATGACCTCTGAGGGAGACCCAGCTTTCTCACACTGGGCCCTACATTATGCTGCAAAATTTGTTGGTAGTCTTCAGACTTCATAATGCCATGCACATGGTCAAGCAGTCCAATGCCAGAGGCAGCAAAGCAACCCCAAAACATCAGGGAACCTCCGCCATGTTTGACTGTATGGAACGTGTTCTTTTCTTTGAATGCCTCTTTTTTTTTCCTGCACACTCTATGTTGATGCTTTTTCCCAAAAAGCTCTACTTTTGCCTCATCTGACCAGAGAACATTCTTCCAAAACGTTTTAGGCTTTCTCAGGTAAGTTTTGGCAAACTCCAGCCTGGCTTTTTTATGTCTTGGGGTAAGAAGTGGGGTCTTCCTGGGTATCCTACCATACAGTCCCTTTTCATTCAGACGCCGACGGATAGTACGGTTGACACTGTTGTACCCTCGGACTGCAGGGCAGCTTGAACTTGTTTGGATGTTTGTCGAGGTTCTTTATCCACCATCCGCACAATCTTGCGTTGAAATCTCTCGTCAATTTTTCTTTTCCGTCCACATCTAGGGAGGCTAGCCACAGTGCCATGGGCTTTAAACTTCTTGATGACACTGCGCACCGAAGACACAGGAACATTCAGGTCTTTGGAGATGGACTTGTAGCCTTGAGATTGCTCATGCTTCCTCACAATTTGGTTTCTCAAGTCCTCAGACAGTTCTTTGGTCTTCTTTCTTTTCTCCATGCTCAATGTGGTACACACAAGGACACAGGACAGAGGTTGAGTCAACTTTAATCCATGTTAAATGGCTGCAAGTGTGATTTAGTTATTGCCAACACCTGTTAGGTGCCACAGGTAAGTTACAGGTGCTGTTAATTACACGAACTAGAGAAGCATCACATGATTTTTCAAACAGCGCCAATACTTTTGTCCACCCCCTTTTTTAGGTTTGGTGTGGAATTATATCCAATTTGGCTTTAGGACAATTCTTTTTGTGTTTTTTTCATTGAAGACAAATTAAATGAAGATAATAATACCAAAGAATTTGTGATTGCAATCATTTTCAGGAAGAAACTGAGTATTATCTGACAGAATTGCAGGGGTGCCAATACTTTTGGCCAGCACTGTATGTGTACCATAAGTGATTAGTTGATCGCTGCTTCAAGTCTCCTAAGGAGACTATTGAGGCTAGTTAAAAGTGTAAACATATGTTTTAAAAAATATAAAAAAAATAAAAAATTTATAAAAAGTTCAAATCACCCCCTTTTGCCGCTTTCAAAATAAAAATTAAAAAAAGACTCGTTTGGTTTTACATTCATTTTTTTTTTTATAAACTTTGATTTTTTTTTTGCAATTTCACCTCACTTGGATTTTTTTTTTCAGTTTTCCAGTACACTATATGATAAAATCAATGGTGTCGTTCAAAAATACAACTCATCCTGCAAAAAATAAGCTCTTAAACGGCTATATTGATGAAAAAATAAAATAAGTTATGGCTCTGGAAAGAAGGGGAGCAAAAAACAAAAACGCTAAAAAGGAAAATCCCAAGGTTGTGAAGGGGTTAATTAATTTAACATTCCCCTTGTTATTTCTCCCCGTTGTATGAGTCTACATCTCTTGGTTGTCAATGTCTGGTTTTGAATTATTTGGTAATTAGAGGCAAATTCTAACATGTGATTACATATTTGATAATTTTTACTGGTATAATGTATGGGTTTTTGGAGGTACTTTGATCTAGCTATCACATCTCTTTCCTTGGTAGATCTTACATCTTTATGTTATGCCAAAATTACCAGTATGTTCTTTGTGTTGTTTGTAAACCATTTATGTACTTTAAAAAAATTACAGTTTAAAAAAAAAATGCTCCAAAATTGTTATTTTCTGAGTAATATAATATTACAAATGTTTACTAAAAATGATATTAGGGAACTGAAAGGGCTTCTTTAAATTTGTCATAAGTTACTATAGGAGCCTGTATGATGACAAAATAGTTAATATTTCCTGTTAACTATGCCTTTAAGCCATTTAAGACCCCCACTTTAACTTAAAATAGGGAGAAAAGTCATCTAAAAATTACAAGTTTTTCTATCTTTGCTATGATACTGATGGAGCACAGCTCGAATTCAATGGCCGGAGTAGCATGAGCAGTGAAAAGCAAGCGGTAGTAGAAGCCCTGAGAGGTAGCAAGAGGATTTGTAGGAAACAATCCGGAGAGAAGTGGGAACTGTCTGGGTGAGACAGTTCAGGAGCTGGAGACTGGAACTAGACAAACAGCTAGGCACAATACTAAAGCAATGAGTGGGAGATCCATGTGGCTTTAAAGGGGTATTCCCATCTTCAAGGTCATATCCCAAAATGTACTAGGTGTAATAATAATAATATTGGCAAATACCTCCAATTAGAAATGTAGAATAGTTTTTCTGATTCGCTTTGTCGCTTTCCCAATGCAGGGCATTGCAGTTGCTTAGTTATCCATGATAATGACCACTAACAAATAACTAACTAACTGTCATTATATGAGTGGTCGTAACCATGGATACTTAAGCTACTGCAATGCCCTGCGCATTAGGTAAGTGACAAAGTGAAAAGAAGAACTATACTACATTTCTAATTGGAGGTATTAGCATATATTATTATTACACTTACTACATATTGGGATAGGATTTAGGGAGATGAGAATACCCCTTTAAACAGGCCCAAGCACAAAACAAGATGGCTTCCATGGGTTCAGAATCTTCTATTTTACAAAATTGCAATTGCAAAACACAACAGCAGCCTCCAGTGGTAAGGAGTGGAAATGCAGCCCAATTATCAAGGTGAATAATAGCAGCCACTAGTTGTCAATTCCCAGAAGGGCAACCAAATCCATACAATATTATTGATATGAAGACCTTGCAATGTTTCAGTGACAAATTATGCTGGGAAATAAGGAATCATAGATGTTAAAAGTCAAGCCCAATCCATTTGTTTTAGCCAACCATTGATGTCTGTTCCCTCTCCCCTTTGAAAATATATTTATATAGTGAATGAGAAGGAACAGATGCTGCCTGAACAAACATTTCCCTAATAACTATTTATGGTTAAAAGCAACTCACAATTGTATTTGCACAAATTTAACCAATCGAAGTTCTCACGATGTGACATTACTGTGATTTGCAAACTGAAAAATACAAATGTATGATTAGAATCTTGTACACAACTGGAAATGTTGCTTGAGATTCCGAAAAGCAAAATAACAAGCAGTTCAATGAATAATGAGAAGAGTTGATACATGCAGAGAATTCATACTGCTGGAAAGGATTGAGATATAGGAATGGCATTATTTATTTAGAATGCAATTACAAACTTTATATTCTTCAACAAAGGTGGTTAGAGCATGTATTACAATGGTACTTTGTTAGTTTATTGGAGCTCATTGCTAATAAAACATACTTCAGACCAGTGGAAATGTTTTAATTGTAGAGGATTTCTAACAAATTTTTCAGCCAAGGCGGGTTTATTTTATCTAGAAATCACAAATAAAAAAGTATGTATACAATAAGTTTGCTTAAAAAAGGGTATGGCCCTGGCAAATCTAGTCAAAAAACATATATAATTTAGCATCCTCGATAAAGATGGTGTTACACATTCATCCAGTGTTTTATTATGTTTCTAGACTCCATTATAGGTTGAATATTGGCTTACAGAGTAATTATTTATTTAGTTTTATGCTTGCCTATATAGCACCTATGTATTGTGCAGCACTTTACATACAATGTCATCTCTCACTGCCCTTATTAATACTCGAAATCTACATTACCTATCAATATGCTTTTTGGAGTTTGGAAGGAAATCAGAGTACCTGGAGGAAACTCATACAAACTCAGGTGGAATACAAAAACTGCATGCAGATGATGACTCGACCAGATTTTAATCAAGGATCCTAACGATGTAAGGTGCTAACCACTAGACAAGAGGAAATTGAGTTATAGCAAATTAAATTTGTTACAAATTTTGCAAATATTTTTGGATTACGAGATGTAAAATATTGGGTAGTTTGTCACGATACTGTTGTCTGATAACCCGGGACCAGTGGCTCATACCCTGGTCCCTAACGCTAGGGGTGCCTTTGCGAACTCTGCTTCCCAGGTTACTTCTGAATGTGAAGACGCCGGGGCCACGCACATTGCTGTTCTCCTGAATCAGCCCTTATCTGTCCCCTGCCACACCTAGGTAAGTGGGGAGGAATAGTCTATGTCAATAGACAAACCAGACAAACAAAGGAAGGACGTACAGGGATAAATGAAAATACCAAACATACAAAATATGCACCATTTAATAAGACGGAGAAGTGCTTCTATTCAATGCAGGAGTACGTGAACTCAGACACTGTGTTCTTCTGCTGGCTCCTCTCTGTCGTGGTAAACCCGTGACACAATTGATATCCAATAATTTTGTAAAATAGTCATCCTTTTTGCTGCATTCTTCTGTGGACTAGGAAGGGGTTAAACAACTAAAAGATTATAGTCACCTGTCCTAGACCTCACTCTCATATGTCCATTGTCACTCCTCAATAACGAGTGCTGCCTCACATGACCATGGCCAAATCATCCTCAGAAGATCATCCTCAGAAGATCTAAAGACAAAGAGAGAGAGCAGAGTATCCGAAGGGATAGCTTCTGTGGCAGGACAAGTGAGGGAAATGCATAGGACAGGTATAATCTTTTTAACCTCTTACCTCCCCTCTATTATGATTTTTCCTTCCTGTAGATGAATAATAGAAATATATTTTTAGGATTTACTGCTAACCTTTCTATTTGATCACATTTTCTCCATTTAACTTGTTTACCTGATAGACTTTCAGACATCTTCTAACTACTTTATGTAACTATAGAAACCTCATTATCAAACTGATCTATTTTTACTACATACTGTAGTTAACTTCATTAACAGCTTCCTTTCCACTGCATTGTCTCTTCACATCCTAATAGAAGGTGACAGTTTCCACTCGGACATGAAAAAGCTGTGCATCTTCAGGCCAAGATTGTGATCTAGGAGTTACCTCTGACTAACAGCCCTGACTTCACTCTGCTAGTACAGACACAGACACAGAGTGTAAGAGCTGTCTGGTCTGCAGAAGCTCAATTAACCCCTTGCATGCTACATCCAATAACAACTGGGGCATGCTGGGAACCAAAAGTTGCTATCACAACTAAATGTATTACACTTGCCTTGATATCGCACTACAGTCCTCGCCAAAATTTTAACACGTGTGTTTTTTGCAAAGTTTGCTGTTTTAGTGTATTTAGATCATTTAGTCACTGGTTTCTATTGTATACTTAAGTATAATTCTAAAAATTTCATTAGGTTTTTAATCTTTTATTGACAAATACATTAAGTTTAAGCAAAGACTCAATATTTACAGTGTTGACTAGTGTTGAGCGAGCACTAAAATGCTTGAGGGCTCGAAGCTCAGGCCGAGCTCACCGTGATACTCGGGTGCTCGACCCGAGCAACGAGCCCAATGTTAGTCTATGGGAGACCCGAGCATTTTTGCGGCGGCAACCCCGGCAGTCTGTAGAAAGCCTAAAAATTGCCCAAAACGATAGTGATAGTGCTCAAATGACATGGGGACAGCATGGGGATCGCGCCTGGAAGCATTTATGACCCCCAGGTCACTGCTGTCAACAACTGCCTAAAAGTGTGTCAATCAGAAGTGATACGTGCCGCATCAGAAGATGCAGACTTGCAACTATCCCCGTGCAAGTCCTTGTCCCAGGGCAGTGTTCAATTGTACCTCCCCCATTCCTTGCAATGCAAGCGCAAGTATGCAGCCTGCCATCCACCCACCCCCAGGTTGCAATACCATGCTACTAGCTTGCTTGCACTTGAAATGAGGCATTTTAGGCTTGTGGAGGCAGACGCCGGCCGCCATGTCATGACTGCGTCGGCGGCCTGGTATCCATACTCAGTCTCCAGCTGCCAGGGGGTGGCCGGGTGTCCATACTCGGTCCCCAGCTGCCCCTCTTTGTCCCAGTAACCTTCCCCACAATTTTCTTAGCCTGGCCTGCTTTAGGCAGCATTGGCCGAGCCCACCAGACAACCAAACTCCTCCGGTGGGCCCTGGCTTCTCCATCAGGGGAGTTGAGAGTGCCAAGGTGAGTAGCATGATGATGATGATGGAAGTTAGCATCTGCTTTGTTTTCTTGGAATGCAAGCGTAAGTGTGCAGCCTGCCACCCACCCACCCCCATACTGCAATACCATACTGCTAGCTTGCTTGCACGTGAAATGAGGCCTTTTAGGCTTGTGGAGGCAGACGCAGGACACCATGTCATGGCTGCGTCGGCGGCCTGGTATCCATACTCTGTCCTCAGCCACCCGGAGGCCGTGTGTCCACACTCGGTCCCCAGCCACCAGGGGGCGGCCGGTGTCCATACCCAGTCCCCAGCCGCCCCTATTTGTCCCGGTAACCTTCCCATCTCTTTTCTTAGCCTGGCCTGCTTTAGGGCAGCATTGGCTGAGCCCACCAGACAACCAGACTCCTCTGGTGGTCCCTGTCTTTTCCATCAGGGGAGTTGAGAGTGCCAAGGGGAGGAGCATGATGATGATGATAGAAGTCAGCATCTGCTTTGCTTTCTTGGAATGCAAGCATAAGTGTGCAACCTGCCACCCACCCACCCTAAGGCTGCAATACCATAGTGCTAGCTTGCTTGCACTTGAAATGAGGCCTTTAAGTCTTGTGGAAGCAGACGCTGGCCACCATGTCATGGCTGCGTCAGCGGCCTGGTATCCATACTCAGTCACCAGCCGCCCGGCGGCCCGGTGTCCATACTCGATCCCCAGCCGTCCCGCGTCCGGGTGCCCACACACGGTCCCCAGCCGCCTGGGGGCGGCCGGGTGTCAATAAACGATCCCAAGCCGCACCTATTTGTCCCAGTGCACCTTATACACAAGCGCGCATACCAAAACATTACCTGTGCCCTCCACAGTGCATTTAGTGGGATGGAAAGCCTAACCACAAACACGTGGACAAGTGAATGTGGCCAGGGATGGTCCATCTCACTGATGCCTTCACACTGGGTTAATATTGTAGAAGCCGGGACACAGTTGGACACTGGGATGCAACACGTCCTCCAGACGTAGAGGATTGCGGGTCCTGGGTCAATCATGCTTCAACACAAAGTTCAGAAGGTAGACAGCAGCAGTGGTCGGCCACCTACACAACGAATAAATTATTCATGATCATGAGTCCATCCATCTTGTTAGCTTTCTGTTCCTTGGAATGCAAGCGCATGTATGTAGTAGCGGCTAGGCCTGAGGTGGTCAGCGTTTTGTCGCATATTCTACCTCCTCTGAGGATTGCTGGATGTTTTCCTGCTACAATCCCAGTTCTATGACTCCAATTAAAACAAAGCTTCAGGTAATGAATGATGGATGAGCTGGTTTCAAAGGAGAAAGAGCAGGAGGAACAGGGACCATTCACATCAATATCAGGCCAGTCAACCACACATGTCTTGTAGGATATGTTTCTGTACCAAAAGGAGCGGCTCAGCTACACAGTTATAGGGCATACAGTGAGTGCAATGCCTACCAAAAATTTCGAAGCACTCTAATGCCCCTTGGAAATGACATGGAGGTCAGAGGGCCTTAACTAAACCGTTTTTTCCATTTATTGCAACTGGGTTTCCTGTACACTGTTGGTCTAAGCAGTGAATGGTAGGCTTTCCAAAAATTATGAGGAACTGCAATGCCCCTTGAAACAGATGTGGATTACAGCGTACTAAAAACCTTCTACCCATTATTGGGGAGTGGGTCTCCCTTTGTGTTTGCCTATGCATTGAAAAGAAAAAGCTGACTAAAATTAGGAGGAAATGCAATGCCCCTTGGAAGAGTTGTGGAGTTCAGAGAGGTTTAACAAGACTGTTTTAATGCCCCTTGGAAGAGACGTGGAGGTCAAAGTAGCTTAACAAGATGGTTTTAATGCCCCTTGGAAGAGTGGTGGAGGTCCCTTACCTCCCCTCTATTATTATTTTTCCTTCCTGTTGATAAATAATAGAAATATATTTTTAGGATTTACTGCTAACCTTTCTATTTGATCATATTTTCTCTGACTAACAGCCCTCACTTCCCTCTGCTAGTACAGACAGAGACACAGAGTGTAAGAGCTGTCTGGTCTGCAGAAGCTCAATTAACCCCTTGCATGCTACATCCAATAGCAACTGGGGCATGTTGGGAACCAAAAGTTGCTATCGCAACAAAAGGTATTACAGTTGCCTTGATATTGCACTACAGTCCTCGCCAAAAGTTTGACACAAGTGTGTTTTTTGCAAAGTTTGCTGTTTTAGTGTATTTTGATCATTTAGTCACTGGTTTCAATTATATAATTAAGTATAATTCTAAAAATTTCATTAGGTTTTTAAACTTTTATTGACAAATACATTAGGTTTAAGCACAGACTCAATATTTACAGTGTTGACTAGTGTTGAGCGAGCACTAAATTGCTCAGGTGCTCGAAGCTCGAGCCGAGCTCACCGTGATACTCGGGTGCTCGACCTGAGCAACGAGCCCATTGTTAGTCTATGGGGGACCCGAGCATTTTTCCGGCGGCACCCCCGGCAGTCTGTTGAAAGCCTAAAAAGTGCCCAAAACGATGGTGACAGTGCTCAAATGACATGGGGACAGCACGGGGATCGCCCCAGCAAGCATTTCTGACCCCCAAGTCACTGCTGTCAACAACGTGGTCAGAGGTATTAAGCCACTTTTACGGGCTCACAATAAAACGTTCAAAAACGAAACTGAAACTGCTTTCCTGTGAAATATGTTAAGGAACATCCTTTCCAGGGTAAATACTTGTGTATAGGATAAAATAAATAACCAAAAACAAAAAGACTCCTCCACACCTTGGGCTATGTTCACAAGTAGCATTTTTTATGCGTTTTTGCACTTTTGTAATGCTTTCAACCGGAGACCGATGCATTCACCATCAAATATAATTTTAACATTTTACAACCTTATCTGGCCATGTGCTGTGTGACACATGCATACAGTGCTGAAAAGACATGGGAACAGCATGGGGAAGACCCCTGGAAGCATCTCTGACACCCAGGTCACTGCCTAAAAGTGTGCCCATCAGAAGTGATGCAGACTTGCAACTATCCCCGTGCAAGTCCTTGTCCCAGGGCAGTGTTCAATTGTACCTCCCCGATTCCTTGCAATGCAAGCGCAAGTATGCAGCCTGCCACCCACCCACCCCCAGGCTGCAATACCATACTGCTAGCTTGCTTGCACTTGAAATGAGGCCTTTTAGGCTTGTGGAGGCAGACGCCGGCCACCATGTCATGGCTGCGTCAGCGGCCTGGTGTCCACACTCGGTCCCCTGCCGCCAGGGGGCGGCCGGTGTCCTTACACGGTCCCCAGCCGCCCCTATTTGTCCCGGTAACCTTCCCCACACTTTTCTTAGGGCAGCATTGGCTGAGCCCACCAGACAACCAGACTCCTCCGGTGGGCCCTGGCTTCTCCATCACGGAAGATGAGAGTGCCAAGGTGAGGAGCATGAAGATGATGATAGATTTTAGCATCTGCTTTGTTTTCTTGGAATGCAAGTGTAAGTGTGCAGCCTGCCACCCACCCACACCCAGGCTGCAATACCATACTGCTAGCTTGCTTGCACTTGAAATGAGGCCTTTTAGGCTTGTGGAGGCAGACGCCGGCCACCATGTCATGGCTGCGTCAGCTGCCTGGCATCCATACTCAGTCCCCAGCCGCCCGGTGGCCGGGTGTCCACACTCGGGCCCCAGCTGCCAGGGGGTGGCCGGGTGTCCATACTCGGTCCCCATCCGCCCGGCGGCCGAGTGTCCACACACGGTCCCCAGCCGCCAAGGGGCAACCGGGTGTCCATAAACGGTCCCCAGCCTGCCCTATTTGTTCCAGTGCGCCTTATACACAAGCGCGCATACCAAAACATTACCTGTGCCCTCCCCAGTGCATTTAGTGGGAAGGACAGCCTAACCACAAACACGTGAACAAGTGAATCTGGCTAGGGATGGTTTATCTCACTGACGCCTTCACACTGGGTTAATATTGTGGAAGCTGGGACACAGTTGGACACTGGGATGCAACACGTCCTCCAGACATAGAGGATTGCGGGTCCTGGGTCAATCATGCTTCAACACAAAGTCCAGAAGGTAGACAGCAGCAGTGGTCGGCCTCCTACACAACGAGTAAATTATTCATGATCATGAGGCCATCCATCTCCTTAGCTTTCTGTTCCTTGGAATGCAAGCGCATGTATGTAGTAGCGGCTAGGCCTTAGGTGGTCAGCGTTTTGGCGCATATCCTACCTCCTCCGAGGATTGCTGGATGTTTTCCTGCTACAATCCCAGTTTTATGACTCCAATTAAAACAAAGCTTCAGGTGATGAATGATGGATGAGGTGGTGGCAAAGGAGAAAGAGCAGGAGGAACAAGGACCAGTCACATCAA
Source organism: Phyllobates terribilis (assembly GCF_046119375.1). Lineage (NCBI taxonomy): Eukaryota > Metazoa > Chordata > Amphibia > Anura > Dendrobatidae > Phyllobates > Phyllobates terribilis. The sequence continues at coordinate 477,676,653 of NW_027362765.1, read as the reverse complement.
TATCAGGCCAGTCAACCACACATCTCTTGTAGGATATATTTCTGTACCAAAAGGAGCGGTTCGGCTACACAGTTATAGGGCATACAGTGAGTGCAATGCCTACTAAAATTTTCAAAGCTCTCCAATGCCCCTTGGAAGTGACATGGAGGTCAGAGGGCCTTAACTAAACCGTTTTTTCCATTTATTGCAACTGGGTCTCCTGTACACTGTTGGCCTAAGCAATGAATGGAAGGCTTTCCAAAAATTATGAGGAACTGCAATGCCCCTTGAAACAGACGTGGATTACAGTGTACTAAAAACATTCTACTCATTATTGGGGAGTGGATCTCCCTTAGTGTTCGACTATGCATTGAAAAGAAAAAGCTGCCTAAAATTAGGAGGAAATGCAATGTCCGTTGGTAGAGTCGTGAAGGTTAGAGGTAATTAAAAACAACATTTCAATGCCCCTTGAAAGAGCTGTGGAGTTCAGAGTGGTATAACAAGACGCTTTTTATTCCCCTTGGAAGAGACGTGGAGGTCACAGTAGCTTAACAAGATGGTTTTAATTCCCCTTGGAAGAGTGGTGGAGGTCAGACAGGTTTAACAAGATGGTTTTAATGCCCCTTGGAAACGACATGGAGGTCAGAGTGGTTTAACAAGATGGTTTTAATGCCCCTTGGAAGAGACGTGAAGGTCAGAGTGGTTTAACAAGATGGTTTTGATGCCCCTTGGAAGAGACATGGAGGTCAGAGTAGTTTAACAAGATGGTTTTAATGCCCCTTGGAAGAGACGTGGAGGTCAGAGGTGTTTATCAAGATGGTTTTAATGCCCCTTGGAAGAGGCGTGGAGTTCAGAGTGTTTAAAAAGACGAATTTAATGCCACATGGAAGAGTGGTGGAGGTCGCAGTGGAATAGAAAGACAATATCAATGCCCCTTGGAAGAGTGTTGGAGGTTGCAGTGGAAAAAATAGACAATATCAATGCCCCGACGAAGAGTGGTGGAGGTCTCAGTTGAATAAAAAGACAATATCAATGCCCTGTGGAAGAGACGTGGAATTCACAGTAGCTTAACAAGACGGTTATAATGCCCCTTGGAAGAGACGTGGAGGTCAGTATGGTTTAACAAGAGGTTTTAATGCCCCTTGGATGAGACATGGAGGTCACAGTAGCTTAACAAGATCGTTTTAATGCCCCTTGGAAGAGTGGTGGAGGTCAGAGTGGTTTAACAAGATGGTTTTAATGCACCTTGGAAGAGACGTGGAGGTCAGAGTGGTTTAACAAGACAGTTTTAATGCCCCTTGGAAGAGACGTGGAGATCACAGTAGCTTAACAAGATGGTTTTAATGCCCCTTGGAAGAGTGGTGGAGGTCAGAGTGGTTTAACAAGATGGTTTTAATGCACCTTGGAAGAGATGTGTAGGTCAGATTGGTTTAACAAGATGGTTTTAATGCCCCTTGGAAGAGATGTGGAGGTCATAGTAGCTTAACAAGACGGTTTTAATTCCCCTTGGAAGAGTGGTGGAGGTCAGAGTGGTTTAACAAGATGGTTTTAATGTCCCTTGGAAGAGACGTGGAGGTCAGTGTGGTTTAACAAGAGGTTTTAATGCCCCTTGGATGAGACATGGAGGTCACAGTAGCTTAACAAGATCATTTTAATGCCCCTTGGAAGAGACGTGGAGGTCAGAGTGGTTTAAAAGACGGTTTTAATGTCCCTTGGAAGAGACGAGGAAGTCAAAGTAGCTTAACAAGATGGTTTTAATACCCCTTGGAAAAGTGGTGGAGGTCAGAGTGGTTTAACAAGATGGTTGTAATGCCCATTGGAAGAGACGTGTAGGTCAGAGTGGTTTAACAAGATGGCTTTAATGCCCCTTGGAAGAGACGTGGAGGTCATAGTAGCTTAACAAGACGGTTTTAATTCCCCTTGGAAGAGTGGTGGAGGTCAGAAAAGTTTAGCAAGATGGTTTTAATGCCCCTTGGAAATGACATGGAGGTCAGAGTGGTTTAACAAGATGGTTTTAATGCTCCTTGGAAGAGACGTGGAGGTCAGAGTGGTTTAACAAGATGGTTTTAATGCCCCTTGGAAGAGACGTGGAGGTCAGAGTGGTTTAACAAGATGGTTTTGATGCCCCTTGGAAGAGACGTGGAGGTCAGAGGGGTTTAACAAGATGGTTTTAATGCCCCTTGGAAGAGACGTGGAGTTCAGAGTGTTTAACAACACGGATTTAATGCCCCATGGAAGAAACTTGGAGGTCACAGCGGCTTAACAAGATGGTTTTAATGCCCCTTGGAAGAGTGGTGGAGGTCACAGTGGAATAGAAAGACAATATCAATGCCCCTTGGAAGAATGTTGGAGGTTGCAGTGGAAAAAATAGACAATATCAATGCCCCGAGGAAGAGTGGTGGAGGTCTCAGTCGAATAAAAAGACAATATCAATACCCTGTGGAAGAGACGTGGAGGTCACAGTAGCTTAACAAGATGGTTTTAATTCCACTTGGAAGAGACGTGGATGCCAGAGTTGTTTAACAAGACGGTTTTAATGCCCCTTGGAAGAGACGTGGAGGTTACAGTAGCTTAACAAGATCGTTTTAATGCCCCTTGGATGAGTGGTGGAGGTCAGAGTGGTTTAATAAGATGGTTTTAATGCCCCTTGGAAGATACGTGGAGGTCAGAGTGGTTTAACAAGATGGTTTTAATGCCCCTTGGAAGAGATGTTGTCATAGTAGCTTAACAAGACTGTTTTAATTCCCGTTGGAAAAGTGGTGGACGTCAGAAAGGTTTAACAAGATGGTTTTAATGCCCCTTGAAAGAGACGTGGAGGTCAGAGTCGTTTAACAAGATGGTTTTGATGCCCCTGGGAAGAGACGTGGAGGTCAGAGTGGTTTAACAAGATGGTTTTAATGCCCCTTGGAAGAGACGTGGAGGTCAGAGGGGTTTAACAAGATGGTTTTAATGCCCCTTGGAAGAGACGTGGAGTTCAGAGTGTTTAACAAGACGGATTTAATGCCCCTTGGAAGAGTGGTGGAGGTCACAGTGGAATAGAGAGACAATATATATGCCCCTTGGAAGAGTGGTGGAGGTCGCAGTGGAATAAAAAGACAATATCAATGCCCCTTGGAAAAGTGGTGGAGGTCGCAGTGGAAAATATAGACAATATCAATGCCCTTTGGAAGAGTTGTGGAGGTCTCAGTCGAATCAAAAGACAATATCAATGCCCTGTGGAAAAGACGTGGAGGTCACAGTAGCTTAACAAGACGGTTTTAATGCCCCTTGGAAGAGACGTGGAGGTCAGTGTGGTTTAACAATAGGTTTTAATGTCCCTTGGATGAGACGTGGAGGTCACAGTAGCTTAACAAGACGGTTTTAATGCCCCTTGGAAGAGACGTGAAGGTCAGAGTAGTTTAACAAGACGGTTTTAATGCCCCTTGGATGAGACGTGGAGGTCACAGTAGCTTAAAAAGACGGTGTTAATGCCCCTTGGAAGAGATGTGGAGGTCAGAGTGGTTTAACAAGATGGTTTTAATTCCCCTTTGAAGAGACGTGGAGGTCACAGTGGCTTAACAAGACAGTTTTAATGCCCCTTGGAAGAGTGGTGGAGGTCACAGTGGAATAGAGAGACAATATATATGCCCCTTGAAAGAGTGGTGGAGGTCGCATTGGAATAAAAAGACAATATCAATGCCCCTTGTAAGAGTGGTGGAGGTCGCAGTGGAAAATATAGACAATATCAATGCCCCTTGGAAGAGTTGTGGAGGTCTCAGTCGAATCAAAAGAAAATATCAATGCCCTGTGGAAGAGACGTGGAGGTCACAGTAGCTTAACAAGACGGTTTTAATGCCCCTTGGAAGAGACGTGGAGGTCAGTGTGGTTTAACAAGAGGTTTTACTGTCCCTTGGATGAGACGTGGAGGTCACAGTAGCTTAACAAGACGGTTTTAATGCCCCTTGGAAGAGACGTGAAGGTCAGAGTGGTCTAACAAGATGGTTTTAATGCCCCTTGGATGAGACGTGGAGGTCACAGTAGCTTAAAAAGACGGTGTTAATGCCCCTTGGAAGAGATGTGGAGGTCAGAGTGGTTTAACAAGATGGTTTTAATTCCCCTTGGAAGAGACGTGGAGGTCAGAGTGGTTTAACAAGATGGTTTTAATGCCCCTTTGATGAGCCGTGGAGGTCAATATCAATGCCCCTTGGAAGAGTGGTGGAGGTCGCAGTGGAAAATATAGACAATATCAATGCCCCTTGGAAGAGTTGTGGAGGTCTCAGTCGAATCAAAAGACAATATCAATGCCCTGTGGAAGAGACGTGGAGGTCACAGTAGCTTAACAAGACGGTTTTAACGCCCCTTGGAAGAGACGTGGATGTCAGAGTGGTTTAACAAGATGGTTTTAATGCCCTTTGGATGAGACGTGGAGGTCAGAGTGGTTTAACAAGATGGTTTTAATGCCCCTTGGAAGAGATGTGGAGTTCAGAGAGGTGTAACAAGACGGTTTTAATGCCCCTTGGAAGAGACGTGGAGGTCACAGTAGCTTAACAAGACAGCTTAAATGTCCCTTGGAAGAGACTTGGAGGTCACAGTATCTTAACAAGACAGTTTTAATGACCCTTGGAAGAATGGTGGAGGTCAGAGTGGTTTAACAAGATGGTTTTAATGCCCCTTGGAAGAGACGTGGAGTTCAGAGTGGTTTAACAAGACGGTTTTAATGCCCCTTCGAAGAGACATGGAGTTCATAGTAGCTTAACAAGACGGTTTTAATGCCCCTTGGAAGAGACGTGGAGGTGACAGTAGCTTAACAAGACGGTTTTAATGCCCCTTACAAGAGCCATGCAGTATAGCATATTAAAAACATTATTTCCATTATTGGGGAGTCGGTCTCCCATAGTATTTGCCTATGCCTTCCAAGCAAAAGCTGCCAAAAATTAGGACGGAAGAACTTGCAATGCTGGCATCACGAACCATGGTCACCCTGGTGGTATAGTGGTGGTGGAGGCTGAGTATAAGGAGAAGTGCAAAAAACAGCCGAAATGAGGAAGCGTATACCCGTGTGTGTGTGTGTGAAGCGGTGCATGGGAATACACCTCCCGAAACAACACAGTGGATTTGACTTTATGTTACTCTGCTGTCATTTGGTGGTGATGAGAAGTCTGGCCCAATCCAGGCCTTGTTCATTTTGATAAGGGTCAGCTTGTCAGCATTGTCAGTTGACATTCAAGTGCGCTTATCAGTTATAATTCCCCCAGCGGCACTAAAAACACGCTCTGATAACATGCTAGCGGCAGGGCAGGCCAGGACCTCCAAGGCATGCAGAGCAAGTTCATTCCAAGTGTCCAGCTTGGATACTCAATAATTAAAAGTCACAGAGGAATCACGGAGGACGCTGGTACGGTCGGCAAGGTACTCCCTCACAATCTTTTGAAACTTTCCACTCCTTGTGAGAGTACCCCGCGCTACAGGGCCTGTAAGCTGGGCGAGTCTCAGGAAACTGTCCCAGAACATTGACAGTGTTCCCCTGCCTCTAGCGTTTTCAGATGGGAATTTTTTTAACAGTTCTGCAGCAAGGGCCTTCTGGTACTGCCCCATTATTGTAGACCTCTCCACCTCAGGGATAAGAGAGTGAAAGCTCTCCTTGTAGCGGGTGTCTAAAAGTGTCACCAACCAGTAATGACTGTCAAACAACATTTTAACAATGCGAGGGTCACGGTTATGGCAGCGTAACATAAAGTCAGCCATGCGTGCCAGACTGGTATCGCGCAAGACTTCCGTGTCCTCACCAAGATGACGACTGACCATGCTCTCCACCTCCTCCTCCTCCCCCCTGTCCCCAGGCCACCCACGCTGAACCGACGGTATGACAGTTGTACAGGTACTACCGTCTACAGCGCATGATACCAGCTCCTCTTCTTCCTCCTCCTATTCCTCCTCCTACTTTCCTTCAATGTCCCCCAATGCACGTTGGGATGAGATGAGGCTGGGCTGTGTGTAATTGCCACCTACGGCTTCTTGATCCATCTCATCATACTCTAGCTGCAATGCCTCCTCTTTAATTCTCTGCAGAAAGCGATGCAAAAGACAGACAAGTGGGATGCTGACTCAAATGATGGCGTCATCGACACTCACCATCTTAGTAGACTCCTCAAAGTTTTCAGGATGGTACATATGTCAGACATTCAGGTCCACTCCTGAGGTCTTATGTGTGGAGTCTGACCTGAATATCGACGGCCTTGTTGCAACTGGTACTCCACAACTGCTCTCTTCTGCTCACAAATCTTTTGCAACATGTGGATGGTAGAGTTCCAATGTGTGGGGACATCACACACCAGTCGGTGTGCCGGAAGCTGCAAACGCTGCTGCAACACAGCAAAGGTGGCAGAAGCTGCAGCCGACTTCCGAAAATGAGCTGACAGGCGGCGTACTTTGGTGAGCAGATCTGGCAACTCGGGGTACGATTTAAGAAACCGCTGAAAAACAAGGTAAAGCACATGAGCCAGGCATGGTACGTGTGTGATCTCGCCTCGCCACAGAGCCGCCACCAGGTTACGACCATTGACACACATGACCATGCCTGGATGTAGGTACAGTGGTCTCAGCCACAGATCTGCCTGATCTTTCACAGCTGTCCACAACTCACAAGCAGTGTGAGGTTTATCACCTAAGCTTATGAGTTTCCGCACAGCCTGTTGCCGCTTGGCTGAGGCAGTACTGCAGTGCTTCCAGCTTGTAACTGATGTGGTGATATCTGAGATGGAGGCTGATTATGAGGAGGAGGTGGAGGATGATGCGCAGAAGCTGTACACTGTGGGGGCAACTCTGACTGACATAGGGCCTGCAATCCTCGGTGTGGGGAGAATATGTTCCGTCCCAAAGTCCGACTGGGTCCTGGCTTCCACTATGTTCACCCAGTGTGCCGTCAGGGAGATGTACCATCCCTGGCCACAAGCACTTGTCCACGTGTCCGTTGTCAGGTGGACTCTCCCAGTAACTGCGTTGTTGAGGGCACGGCAGATGTTTTGGGACACGTGCTTGTGTAGTGCGGGGGTGGCACACCGGGCAAAATAGTGTCGGCTGGCGACCGAGTACCGAGGGATGGCCACCGCCATAAGGTTACAGAAGGATTCTGTCTCCACCAGCCTAAAAGGCAGCATTTTCAATGCAAGCAGTCGTGAAATGTTCGAATTTAGGACTGTGGCCTGTGGGGTGTTGGCTGCGAATTTGCGCTTTCATTCAAAGGTCTGGGATATGGACAATTGAACGCTGCAGTGGGACGTGGACCTGGACGTTGATGCTGTTTCTTGAGAAACTGACATAACAAGTGAAGACTGAGAGGAGGGGGCATCTTTGCATTCAGTATGGACAGGGGATTGCCTTGCACGCACAACAGGGGGTTCGCTTACACGCAAAACAGCAGAAGAAGCAGTGGTGACACCCCCTGACACTTGTCGTGGACCATGGGGTTCGCCCCACAAAGCCAGGTGCTTTGCTGACATGTGCCTGATCATGCTGGTGGTGGTCAGGCTGGTAGTTTTGTCACCCCTGCTGATGCTGGCCTGGCAGGTGGTACAATTGACCTTTTTGGGGTTATCAGCAGAGTCTTTAAAAAAATTCCTGACTCTGGAAGTCCTACCGGTTGTACTGGCAACGTCCCTCGTGTTGGTGTTACGGGGAACGGTTGCTTGCCTTCCGTCTCTGGCCACCAAACTGCTTCTTACTGCCTGTTGGGGTACTCTGCCTCCCTCCCCCTGTGTGCTACTGGCCTCGCTCTGATTGTCCTCCTGCCACGTTGTGTCAGTTACTAGATCATCCACCACCTCCTCCTCTTCCACTTCCGCACAACGGTCCTCCTCCTCACTTCATGGCAATTGTGTCTCATCATCATCCACCTCTTGTGACAAATTGCCAGCGTTGCCTTCCTGTGGCCGTGGCTGTTCAAATATTTGGCCATCGCTACATGGGATCTCCTCTTCCACCACTTCAAGCGGAGCAGGCGAGTGGCACAAATATGGAAATGGACCAATGAACAGCTCTTCAGAGTGTCCAACTGTGGGATCACTTGCTGTCTGACGACACTTGGCATGGTGGGAGGAAGGAGCATCAGGGTGAGGAGGAGTATGCAGTCGAGACTCACGGCTACTAACACTTGACCGTGTGGAAGACCCACCGGAGGTGGTGGTGCCCTGTTGACTGGAAGTATTATCTGCTATCCAATTAATAACCTGTTCTCACTGATCAGTTGGAAATCGTGGTGCTGTTGTGTGCTTCCCTAGTAATTCGGTCAAGAACTAGGAGCGAGAAGATGTGGCTGTTGGTTGTGGCACATTTTCACCTTGGCCACGGACCCGTCCTCTGCACACACCATCACCAGTACTTCCAGCTCTACGTCCCTTGCCATGCACCTTGCCCATTGTAAATGAAGTAAAATAGCTTTCACTCGCACTATCAATGGCAAAAGGGTAATAAAAAGGGGATTTGAACCGTGGAAGAGGAAAACCACAGTTCTATTTCTCTGGCCTACACCAGACTCTTTTAAACAGATATATTGGTGTCTAAACAGTCAGCGAGACACTGAATATGTTTTTTTAATGGAAAAAAGACAAAAAAGTGGATAATACAGAGATTTGAACCATGGAACTGCAAAACCAGAGTTATAATTTCCTGGTGTATACCAGACTTGTTAAAATAGATATATTTGTGTCTGAACAGTCAGCGACACACTCAAACTGTTTTTTTTCATGGAAAAAAGGCAAGCAGGTTGATAACACCCAGATTTGAACCATGGAAGAGGAAAAACACAGTTCTAGTTCTCTGGCCTACACCAGACTCTTTTAAACAGATATATTTGTGTCTGAACACTCACAGACACACTCAATTTTTTTTTTTTTGGGGGGGGGAATACCAAAAGGTTTATAAGACGGGTATTTGTACAGTCTGACTGAGGAAAAAAAAGCAAAAAACAGGATTTAGATGAAAAAAAAAAGGATTTTTCCTGGCCCCTGAGACCGGGGGATAAGTCTAGCAATTTGACCAGCAGGAGCACATAGGACTGTAATACAGCGTTTGTTGGGATAACCACTGCATTTCCTATACAGCCTGCCTGCCTGCCTGATATCTGGGATGGATATTAATCCCGAGAAGGACTGTTTGTTTGATTTGGCAGGCTTTAGAGACCCTACACTAACTATTTTGCAGTATAAATCTCTCCGCAGCTCAGCAGCACTGACCCTACAATGTCTAATCCGGAGCGACTGTGTCCAAGATGGCGGCGCCCGGTTTTAAATACTCGAGGTGACGCTGTGCGGCCAGCCATTCACTGTAATGGCCACAAACAACATGGCTGCACATTACAGTGACTGGCTGGCAATCCCTGCATGTTTATTGGCTCTGTAAAGAGCGCCAAACGTGCAGGGCGGAGACCCGAGCTCCCGCCTGAGTAACCCGGAAATGCTCGGTGCTCACCGAACATCCCGAGTAGTGAGATGCTCGGGCGAGCACCGAGCAGTGACGAGCATGCTCGCTCAACACTAGTGTTGACCCTTTTTTTTAAAGACTTTTGCAAATTGCCTTGGCCTGCTGGTTATTAGCTTCTGGGCCAAATCCTGACTCATGTCAACCCATTGTTTCCTAATCAGTGTTTGGAATTTATCACATTTTCTGTGTTTCTGAATCGCCACCCGCTCACCTATTCATCTATTAACAATTATTCTTCCAGATATCCAAAACAGTATTCACAGAAGAAAACTTTGTAGGATGTACATGTATTAGACTGCAGAAAACTTAAGTAAAGTTATTTTTTCTTATAAATCTTCTTTCAGGCTGTTTAGGACATCCTGAAAAATGATTGTCCAAAGAAGAAAAGGTGATTGCACAATTGCTCGATTTTTAGCACTGTACCCTTTCAGCATTAAATCCAACCAAGGCCAACATCTGCAAGGAATTAGTAAATCCTCCCTGTGTTTGTGTGGGTCTCCTCCCACACTTCAAAGACATACTGATAGGGGATTTAGATTGTGAGCTTCCATGCTTCCAGTGATGATAATGTCGGTAAAGTGCTGTTGAATTAATGTAGTTGTATAATAAAGTAAAATAAATAAATGACAAATCCTGAGATTATGCGTGGGATTGCTTTTTATCCAGTGAAGTGGGCTCACTCACAATTTTGACAAAGAACTCTGCCATGAATAAAAAGTGAAAATAAGGTGGGCAAAAGCACACATAGGGTGATATTGAAAGGTACAGATGAGAATGGAGTTATGGCGTTTTGCACCGTAAAAGGTTATGATTGTCACCTCTCCAATAATTGCCATGGATAAGACAGTTACTGCAGTTCCGTTAGCAAATGAATGAAAAACCTCTTTTGCATACCAATTAGTAGAAAAAGAAGATTGACGTTTCATAGCAGACCACGCTGCTGTATGAAGGAAGAAGTTCCAGAATGGAAAAGTAATTTTGTAGTTTTTATTTAAATGCATTTTGTGCTCACACCAAGCCCTTTTTCAAAACCAAACTGCAGGTTCTATGTAGGTTATTTTTAAAAAGGGCTCAGTTCAAGCATGAAATGTGTAAAAATAAAAGATAGAAAATTACTTTTCCATTCTGGAACGGCTTCCTTTACACAGAATCGTGGTTAACCCTGGAATGTCAGTTTCCTTTCTCTAGAAATTAATAAATAATGGTATCTAAACATTCTCCAAGAGCAACTTCTCCGAATGATCCAAGGGTAATTTGGTGATGAATAATGTTTTATCCAGAATGATGGAATATAATGTCATAAGGCAAAAGTGACAACTAAATAGCTTGGTGAAAAACACTGTGACATTTTTGGTCCATGGCTATGAGAATCCACAGATCTCGATCCAAATGAGAACCTGTGCTCAAATTTCAAAAAAGCAGGTGGACAAACAAAAGAACAGAAATAGTGATAAATTACAAGCTCTGATTAGACAAGAATTGGTTGCCAACTTGCCATCGGTCAAAATTTGGCCCAGAAGCCGATATCCAACTAGATAGCAGTCTTGAGAAATTAAGGTCAAAGCTGTAAATATTGAGTCTTTTCATAAACTTGACACATTTGTCAATAAAAGTTTAAAACTATGAAACGCTTAGAATTGTACTTTAGTAACCATAGAAACTTCTGACTAAAATATCTTAAAACACTCAAGTATCAAACTTTATTAAAACCAAAATTGTGTCAGTTTCAAAACTTTTGGTTATGACTGGACATAAGTATTCTGAGTTCACCTGGTAAGGTAAATTTTCTAAGCCACAGGTCAGAGTTAAGAGCATGATGATGCAGTGCAAATGGACAGTACATTAATCAGAAAGGATCGGGACTTCAAGCAAGATGATGGCAGATGGAAAATCAGAACTAGATAGAGTCGATAGTCATGGAGGCAGGAGGGCAGTTGTATGTAGGAACAGCTGAAAAGTGTATATTTGCAGAAGGGATATGGTTATCTATAGGATTAATAAAGAGATGTACTTTATATGCAATAATGAACCTGCAGCGGTGATATAGTTAACCACACAATCAGCAGAGATGTATCTGCAACTAGTAGCCATATTCATAAGAGTTGAATGAGGAATAGCAGCATGATAAACTGGGATTAGCTAGTATTTGAAGTAAAATGCTGAAAAGCAGAGAGGAATAGCAAGAAGGAACATTATTAAGCTGGTTGCAAAAAAGTTTGGATGAAGATGAGGTTATCTCTTGGAAAAGCATGTGGTACAAAGGTGCTACACTATTCTGAATACTAAGGAATCAAATAGCTGGGTATTAGTTATGGGCGAGCACTAAAATGCTTGGGTGCTCGATGCTCGGGTTGAGTAAATTGGAATGCTCGGGTGCTCGAGCATTTTTCAGGCGGCTTCCCCCGGCGGTCAGCAGAGGGCCTAAAAATTTCCCAAATCGATGGGAACAGTGCTCAAATGACATGGGAACAGCATGGGGAAGACCCCTGGAAGCATTTTTGACTCCCAGGTCACTGCTGAGAACAATGTTGTCAGAGGTATTATGCCACTCTTAAGGACTCACAATAAAACATACAGAAACAAATCCAAAATGGATTTTCCTCGGAAATATGTTAAGGAACATCCTTTCCAGGATAATGACAAATAAATAACCCCTAAAAAAAACACTCCTCCACACCTTGGGCTATGTTCACACTTAGCGATTTTGATTTTAAAGTCAGGCCCAGGAACTTAGGCATAGGTTTGAGCAGCGTGGTTATAGCCGTAGATGCATTAAATATGGCTATGAGAGAGCCAGGAAAACTCCACGCAATGCCTTACTCGACCCTTCCAAAAGGAGGGGCGATGAGATTGAGAAATAAGATTCATTTCTACCTATAACCACGAATGGCCGAGCATGCATCAGATCCTGGCCAAGCATTTGGTCATATTGATGTCAGAGCGCTCCCTGAGAACTCACCTTGGGGACCACCCTCTGAAGACCCCCAAGAGATCTAAGAATATTGGCGACCTCCTAGTGAGGAGCCATTATATCCCCGAAAGACACAATCTATTCGGATCGAGGGGACCTACACTGGGCTGCTATAAATGCGGACATTGCCTGGCCTGCCCCAATGTCCTTACATGTACCTCATTTAGTTCAGTGAACGGCCAAAGGACCTTTGACATAAGACACCATATTTCCTGTAGTACTTCTAACGCGATTTATTACGCTACATATAGCTTTTCTTTAATCTTCATTGGTCTGACGTCAAGGGAACTTCGGGTCCACATCCGCGAATATGTGAGAGACATTGGGGCGGCCTGGACGACACCAGACCCGTCCCTATTAAAGACTTTCCCTCCCATTTTAGGGATAAACACAATTGCGACCCTCGTTCCCTATTGGTTCGTGAGATTGATTTAGTGAATTTAGGGATATGGAGTGGTAATGTCAAGAAACTTCTCACACAGCGGGAGGCCCAATGGATTGTGCGACTAAATACAGTCACGCCCTCCTGCCTTAATGAATCCTTGAGCTTCTCCTCCTATTTGTAATTTAAATGTGCATCCTTTTGTTATATCCCCATCCACTAAGTGGTAGTCTCGTTAAATTTTAATTGTTTTTATATTTGTGCTGTGGTGTCCTTTAACTCATTATTAGTGATGAGCGAGCACTAAAATGCTTGGGTACTCGTTGCTCGGGTCGAGAAAATTGGAATACTCGGGTGCTCGACCCGAGCAACAAGCCCAATGTAAGTCTATGGGAAACTCGAGCATTTTTCAGGCGGCTCCCCCCGGCGGTCAGCAGAGGGCCTAAAAATTGCCCAAATTGATGGGAACAGTGCTCAAATGACATGGGAACAGCATGGGGAAGACCCCTGGAAGAATTTCTGACTCCCAGGTCACTGCTGTCAACAACATTGTCAGAGTATTACACCAGTTTTACAGACTCAATAAAACATACAAAAACAAAACTAAAATGGATTTTCCTGGGAAATATATTACGGAACATCCTTTCCAGGTTAATGACTTGTATATATGGCAAAATAAATAACCAATAATTTATGAAGGAGGGACTATGAAAGTCACAAAGCCTATTCTTATAGGGCCATCAGGCAGCCTTTACTATTCTTAAAGGGCCAGCAGTCTGCCCTCACTATTTTTAGTGATCCATCAACCGGCTATGATTTGTTGTTCCCATTACTAAAGAGTGGGTCTCCTATACTGCTATTGCATATGCAGTGAGTGGCAGGGCAGCCCAAATTTTTTACGCATGCCAATGCCCTTTTGAAGAGACTTAGAGGAGGGCCTCCTGAAAACAATGTTCCCATTATTAGGAAGTGGGTCTCCCATAGTGTTGGCCTATGCAGTGAATGCAAGGGCTGAAAAAAAAATTTGAGAGCCACTCCAATGCCCCTTGGAAAAGACATAGAGGGCCTCATGAAAAAATGTTTTCATTATTAGGAAGTGGGTCTCCCAGAGTGTTGTCCTATGCATTGAATGCAAGGGCTGCCAAAAATTGTGGGGCACTCCAATGCACCTTGGAAAAGATGTGGAAGAGGGCCTCATAAAAAATTTTTCGCATTAGAAAGGGGTGGGTCTCCTATACTTGTAATGCCCATGGACTAAGTGTATGGGCTGAAAAACATTTACCCCTGGGGGGTATAAATGAACATACTGTATAAAAAAAAAATTCCGGGCATCATAAACACCCTTTAAAAATATTATGTGGGTGTTGCATCACGGACCACGGTCACCCTGGTAATATGGTGGTGGAGGATGAGTATGAGAAGAATGAGGAGGACAAGAGCAAATAGCCAAAATCAGGAAGCGTATACCCATGTGTGGGTGTGAAAAGGTACATGGGAATATATCTCCAAAAAAAAGACATTTGAGTTTATGTATTGCTATCATTCGGTGGTGTTGAGAAGTCTGGCCCTATCCAGCCCATTTTTATAAGTCAGCCTGTCAGCATTTTCAGCTGACGGGCGGATGCGCTTATTATTCCACCAGTGGCACTAAAAATGCTAAAAAGCGCTGATAAAACGCTAGCGGCAGGGCAGGCCAGGACCTCCAAGGCATAGAGAGCCGGTTCATTCCACGTGTCCAGCTTGGATACCCAATAATTATAAGGCACAGAGGAATCACAGAGGACGTTGGTAGGGTCGGCAAGGTACTCCCTCAAAATCTTCCCAAACTTTGCACTCCTTGTGAGAATACCCCATGCCTCAGGGCCTGAGCGATGGGAGGGGCTGAGAAAACTCTCCCAGACAGTGTTTCCCTGCCTCTGCTGGATTGAAGTTGTGTCTCTCTCGGCTGTACTCCTTGGATGTCCAATGAACTGTGACCTTTGCCGCCAGCATTTTCAGATGGGAATTTTTTAATTGTTCCTCAGCAAGGGCCTTCTGATACTGCCCCATTTTTGTAGACTTGTCCGCCTCAGGAATAAGAGATATAAAGTTCTCCTTGTAGCGTGGGTCTAGAAGTATCACCAACCAGTAAATACTGTCACCCAAAATTTTGAGAACGCGAGGGTCACGGGAAAGGCAGCATAACATAAATTCAGCCATGCGTGCCAGACTACTAACAAGCACGACTTCCGTGTCCTTACCAAGAGGATGACTGACCATGCTCTCCTGCTCCTCCTTCTCCTCCTCCCTGTCCTCAGGCCATTCATGCTGAACAGACGATATGACAGTTGTGCAGGTAGTACCATCTATAGCACATGAAACTAGCTCTAGCTCCTGTTCTTCCTCCTCCTCTTTCTCATTGTCACCTAATCCACATTGGGATGAGATGAGGCTGGACTGTGTGTAATCACCCAGTATGGTTCCTTGCTCCATCGCATCATGCTCCGCCTGCAATGCATCCTCTTTGATTGTGAGCAGAGAGCGTTTCAGAAGACAGAGGAGCGGGATGATGACGCTAATTATGGCACATCATCTTGGTGGAGTCCTCAAAGTTTTGGAAGATGGTACAGATGTCTGACATCCATGTCCACTCCTGAGGTCTTATGTGTGGAATCTGAACTGAATACCGATGGCCTTGTTGATGCTGGTAGTCAGCAACTGCCCTCTTATGCTCACAAATCCTTCCCAACATTTGCAGTGTAGAGTTCCAACATGTGGGGACATCACACACTAGTAGGTGAGCTGGAAGCTGCAAAAGCTGCTGAAGCACGGCAAGGGCGGTAGAAGCTGTATCTGACTTTGTAAAATGGGCACACAGGCGGCGTACTTTGACAAGCAGATCCGGCAGCTCCGGGTAGGATTTAAGAAACCGCTGAACCACGAGGTTAAGCACATGGGCCAGGCATGGTACATGTGTGAGCTTGCCTCGCCTAAGAGCCGCCACCAGATTCCGGCCATTGTCACACACGACCATGCCTGGCTCTAGGTTGAGTGGTGTAAGCCACAGATCTGCCTGCTCTTTCAGAGCTGTCCACAACTCTTCAGCATTGTGCGGTTTGTCACCTAAGCATATTAGCTTCAGCACAGCCTGTTGCCGCTTGGCCGAGACAGTGCTGCAGTGCTTCCAGCTTGTGACTGATGTGGTCATTTCGGAGATGGAGGCTGAAGAGAATAAAGAGGCTGAGGAGGATTAGGTGCAGGAGCTGTAGACTGTAGGGGCAACCCTGATTGACCTAGAGCCCGCAATCCTCCACGTCGGGAGGATGTGTTTAGTCCCAAGGTCCGACTGGATCCCGGCTTCCACAATCTTAACCAAGTGTGCTGTCAGCGAGATGTACCGTCCCTGCCCATAAGCACTTGTCCATGTGTCCATGGTTAGGTGGACTTTCCCGTTAACTGCATTGTTTAGGACACGGCTAATGTTGTGGGACACGTGCTTTTGTAATGCGGGGATGGCACACCGGGAGAAATAGTGGAGGCTGGGGACCGAGTACCGTGGGACAGCTGCCGCTATCAGGTTTCGGAAAGCTTTCATCTCCACGAGCCAAAAAGGCAACATTTAGAGCACAAGTAGTCGCGAAATGTTGGAATTTAGTAGTGTGGCCTGAGGGGCATTGGCTGCGTATTGTGCTTGCGTTCCAAGGACTGGGGTATGGACAACTGAACGCTGTGCTGGGACCAGGACGTGGTTGCTGATGGTGCTATTAGAGAGTGTGCAACGATTGGTGCAGAGCAGGAGGCATCTTCGCATGCACCATGGACAGGTGATTGGCTTGCATGCACAACAGCGGCAGAAGCAGTGGTGTCACCCGCAGACACTGGCCTGGACCGTAGGGTTTGGCCTACAGAGTCGGGTGCTTTGCTGCCATGTGCCTGATCATGCTGGTGGTGGTCAGGCTTGTAGTTTTGCTACCCCTGCTGATGCTGGCCTGGAAGGTGGTGCAAATGGCCTTTTTGGGGTTATCGGCGGAATCTTTAAAAAACAACCAGACTCGGAAAGACTTAACAGTTGTACTGGCAACTTCCGTCTTGTTGATTTTACGGGGAACTCTGGCCCACCTTCTGTCTGTGGCCACCACACTGCTTCTTCCTGCCTGTTGGGGTGCTCTGCCTCTCTCCCCCTTTGTGCTACTGTCCTTGCTCTGCATGTCCTCCTGCCAGGTTGGGTCAGTTACTATATCATCCACCACCTCGTCTTCCACTTCTGCACCCTTGTCCTCCTCCTGACTTTCTAGCAATTGTGTCTCATCTTCGTCCACCTCTTGTGACACTCTCCCACAGTCACCTTTGTATGACTATGGCTGCTCAAATATTGGGGCATCGCTTCATGTGATCTCCTCTTGCCCCACTTCAAGTGGACCAGGTGAGAGGCCCGAATCTATAAATGGAAAAGTGAACAGCTCTTCAGAGTGTCCAAGTGTGGGATCATGATGGGAAGAAGGAGGATCAGGGTGAGGAATATGCAGTCCAGATTCACGTCTACTGAGACTTGACCATGTGGAAGACAGGGTGGTGGTGTTGGTGGCTAATTGACTGGTATTATCTCCTATCCAACCAATAACCTTTTCACACTGCTCTGTGTTCAATAGTGGTATTCTGCAGTCCCCTATTAATTGAGACAGGAAGGTCGAGCGAGAAGATGTGGGTGTTTGTTGTGGCACAATTTCAGCTTGCCCACGGCCTCGGGCTCTGCATGCACCATCACCAACACGTCCAGTTCCCCGTCCCTTGCCACGAGCCTTGCCCATTTTAAATGGAGGACAATATCTTCCATGCTCACTACAAATGGCTGAATTTGGAGCGAACTTATATGTGACGGACAAAACACAGTTTTAAATAGCTGGCCTGTAGGCAACTATTTTTATATCGCCGACCTTGTTTCAATAAGTTCACTGACACACTGCAACAAAATTTCAATGGAGGCAAGAAATGGCAATATTTTCAGCACATTTATATGTGATCCGTGTGACGGACAAACCACAGTTTTAAATAGCTGACCAGTAGGTAACTCTTTTTCACAGCACCGACCTCGTGTCAATAAGGTCACTGACACACTGCAACAAAATTTTAATGAATGCCAGAAATGGTAATATTTTCAGCACATTTATATGTGATCCGTGTGACAGACAAACCACAGTTTTAAATAGCTGGCCTGTAGGTAACTATTTTTAACAGCAAACTGGTGTCAATATCTTCACTGACACACTGAAACAAAATTTTAATGGAGAGCTAGAAATGGCAGAATTTTCAGCGCAATTATATGTGATCCGCGTGATGGACAAACCACAGTTTTAATTAGCTGGCCTGTAGGTAACTATTTTTAACAGCGCCAACCTCGTGTCAATAAGTTCACTGACACACTGCAACAAAATTTTAATGAATGCCAGAAATGGCAATATTTTCAGCGCAATTATATGTGATCCTTGTGACGGACAAGCCACAGTTTTAAATAGCTGGATTTTTAGAGCTGTAATCTGGAAAGGACCTGGCTATATTCTGCAGTGCCAGCAAGCAAATGGTGCAGAAAAATGGTGTTCTCTGGATTGCTTTTTAAGCAAATAATCAGGATTAATATAAAAAAAATATTCCTGGCCACTGATACCTGGGGCTATTTCTACAAATATCTGTAAAAGCACCAGCAGACACAACTGGAATTGACCCTATTGCTATGTGCACTGCAGTCTGCTATATACCCTGCCTGCCTGCCTAGCACTGATATCTCTGCAGCTGGATTAGTCCTCAGAAGGACTGTTGGTTGAAATGGATATGTGTCTCTAATATATTCTGGTATACATACACTAACTAGAAACAAGCAAATCTCTCCCTGGCTCAGCAGCACCTCTCCCTACACTGTCTGATTCTGAAGTGACTGTGATGAGTACGGCGGTGCCAGGTCTGATATAGACCTGATGACGCTGTGCGGCCAGCCAATCACTGTAATGTCACAACCAACATGGCTTTAGCATTACAGTGTGTGGCAGACATTCCCTGCATATTGATTGGCACTCTAAAGAGCGCCAAACATGCAGGGAGGGGACCCGAGCTCCCGCTGAGCAACCTCGTAAATACTCGGTGAGCGCTGAGCATCTTGAGTAGTGAGATGCTCGGGCAAGCACCGAGCAGTAGCGAGCATGCTCGCTCATCACTACTGCCTATTTGGTTTCAATTAATATCACAAAAGAAGGGGTAATTAAAATGTAACCTTTAATAAATCTATACGTTAAATACTAATTAAAAAAATATAAAACACAGACAGCATAAAAACAGACAGCATATAAACAAGGTGTACATCTGGTTAACTGGTCAAAGCTGGGATCATCCCAGATATTGCAACAAGTGACACCCACCCTTTTGTTCCTCTAATGAGATGGGATAAATCTACCAACCTAACATCTCCATTAATTAACTTGACAACTTGGTATTGGAGTGCAGCAGTAATTTAGTGTCAGTAGAGACCATACTCTTACCAAAGTCAACTAGCACTAATGTCAGTGGTAATAGTAAAAGGATTATAAATACCAGCACATTAGCATGGCATATGTATGACAATGAAAAGACCAAGGTCAAGTGGTTTCTCCTAATGTGAAGGACAGAGAGCCTCTAAGTCTGAGCCCATCAATGGTGCAAGCTAGAGGGCCCTTTGTCCAGAGTATCTCCGGACGCATTTCTTCTTTAAAGATTCTTCAGGGTAGTTGCTGGTGACAACTGTGTTTCCTCTTGCCACTTCTTTAATACCCTTACTGCATGCTCATGGTTACACAGGTTTTGTATGCTTTTTCCGACCTGTAGTCGTTTACTGACTATCTTTCTGCCTGATGATTTTGTCCTTTTTCTATACCTCATGGTTCTGACCAGTTTTTCCAGTCTGCTTTACTTGACAGATGCTACTGCATGGACTCAACAAAGAGCACTTGCATAATTCCAAATCCCTGTACAAGGGTTAAAGGGTGAATCACAGGGTTCTGCTATGGCTTAACAGGCAGTGTAGATATAGTAGCTAGAGAGAAACCTGCCCATGGAAGCCATAAACTAACAGTGTCACTTTCAGAGGTAACATCATCCTGATGTGATGGAGATGAGTAATCTGCCATTAATTCCATTATGTTCTACACTTTATCTCAACTAATATGCTAGCCAGAGGAAAATGTAGCCAATTATGACCTGTGTTTAGTAGTGCTACTGCCTGGTTAATGCCAATGGTGGTGGTGGTGGTGCTGCTGTTGTCCAAGTAGAGTGATATTATTTACATTAAAATATAACTTTTTTTCCAAATACCATAAAACATAAGATTTTGTTGTATTCCTGCAATAACTCATCCACCACCTTAAATTAATAAGGGTTCAACTTTATAATCTACTGCTTCTTATATAATTTAATTTTGTTTTTATTTTATCTTATGATATTGTTCATGAAAGAGGAAATTATTATAGAATGCATATGAGACATGCACTTAACACAGTTTTTCACATATGAGAACATGTATTAGTTATTAGGTTATTATAATTATATTATGGTCGCCAAATGTAACAAAACTAAATACCTAGATGAATATCTAGAAAAAGAATTAAAGCAGCAGAAGCCTCAAGTTTGAACAATTGGTGCCAGATTACAGATAGTGGCCCAATAACCACACCATATAAAAGTGAAGAAAAGTAGACAGCACACAAAATTGTTTTTTAATTACCCCATGAGAGCAGTTCATTTACTACATACATTGGCTAATTAAAAACTTATTGGCTGCCTACTTTTCTATATTTTGTAGATAAATACCTATTTAAGGCCCCTTTCACACTGCGTACTTCACCACGTTCTGTGGTCCCGTCGGGGCTTACATAGTAAACTGTGTCTGAATGTCTGCTTCCAGTAGACATACTGGTGCTTCTCACAAAATTAGAATATCACTGTCACTGTCACTTCTTGGCGCCTGCGCAATAGAACCCTGCGGCTCAGTACACGGAGAGACGGGGCCGGGATGAAGCAAAGTGCGCTCTATGTGAGCGGTGCTTTGGGCATGCCCAGGAAGTCAGTGAGCACAGTGCACGTCACAGGGCCCTGTGACGTGCAGGGAGGAGGGAATATGGTAACTAAGAATTTAGGCGGGGATTTCAGGGAATAATAAAATTTAGGCGAGGATTTCTTGGCTTCCCCCGGACGCCAAGCCTATGGAAAACAGAGGTGATGAAAACACTTTTCTCTGCATTCAAACCTCTACTATGGGCCATACAGGTATGTATAGATTTTCTTTTCTATAACCTGTATGCCCATAGTAGAGGTCTGATATCTCCCAGAGGTGACAGATTCCCTTTAATGGTTTTCTTTCCCTATTTCTATTGCTGAGCTGTGAGCTCTGATGTCCTCTCCCAATTCTAAAATAGCTTATTCATTCCCAGCCCTAACTTTTTAACAGTGAACTTAACTTAGCAAAACAGCGCTACAAAAAACAATCACTCATAAAGTAAATAGGAGCACTAATATTTATTTCATCAAATTATAACCAAAAAAAACAAATGAACATGATAATAATACATTAAAAACAAGGAGTGCATTTGTCACAGTAAAAATACATGATGAAATAAATAAATATAAATAATCAAACTAAAATACAACAATTAAATCATGTACATAGTTGTTACAAGTAAGTGGCAGTATAGTAATAGGAAATAATATCCAAACAAATAGACAATGTGAGAGAGCATTTTTAAATATTTAGTTCATAAATAAAGTAATCACAAGGTAAGTTATCTACCATGCTGAGATATAGTTGCTTCTTGTTTTGTTGTATCCCTATTGTCTGATTGCGACCTGTTTCCTGACCATTCTTTAGCTTGCTGATTTTGTACCTGATTGTCCTTTTGATTCTGAGCTGGAAACCTGACCACTCCTGCCAGCTTTCACCATCGGCCAGCAGCTGACTCTGTGACTCCAGCCCTTGGCCCCTATGTAAGTGCAGAACCTTGTGTAGGGGATAATTGGTGAAGGGATCTGGTAAATTTAACAGTTTGAGCAAAGTCTGTCCTTGGTAGTCATTTATAGACCTCACTGACAATGACTGAAAGCCAGGTTATAGTATATCTGATCCCACATAATGGATCCCTTCAAAGTGGTGCTGGATCAAATGCAGGATCTGGCTCAATAAGTCCAGGATCTTGCAGAGCGATTTCGGTGTTATGAAATCGGTCAGATTCAAGCCATTTCAGCACCCACCTTATCAATTCCTAAACCCAAAGTTAATTTGACTGACCAATTTTCAGGTGACGTAAATATTTTTTTTCCTTGAAGGAAAGCTGTACTTCAGGCTCTTCCCACAATCATCTAGTTCTGAGAGCCAGCATGTGCAACAAATCTTTTCCATTCTGAAGGGTTACCCACAGAATTTTTCCTTCCTCCTTATGCTCTACAACTCTCCAGAGTGGACTCATTTTTTGAGGCCTTAGAGCTCCAATATGACGGCTCTGACCAAGTAGCTTTCACAGAAAATCATGGATACTCTGAAGGTCAAAAAATCATGGCTATATAAAAAGTTATCCGTCTTGCTATCAGGATTACAGACCCTATTTAACCTCATTTCTTGTCTGATGCATGTCCTGATCCTCTGCCTGCTTACTATTGTAAAATTACATTCATCCCTTACTTCTGAGTTCCTGTTCTGACATAACAAATTGTATTCCTCATCTCTCAGTTGTTGCTAACATAATATTACCATGAGGTTGTGACTGTGGTATTTTTTTAACCAAGTACATGTTACTCTATAGAGGTTGGTTAAAGAATGAAAAACAGGAAACCATTGGACTTCACTTTTCCCAGTCAAGCCTAAAGTAACTTTGTTGAATTATTGATAAATCACATAATTATAAAACTAATTGGGCTTGTCCTTGTCCCCCATTTTCATATTTTGTGTAGGGTCATATGGACATCATAGATGGAAGTAGGGGTGTCCCACTTAAGACTTTTCTTTAAAAGTCAATATATAAAGCTAATCACAAACAGCAGATCTTGGTGCCTATGCCCCTGGCACATCTATGTATTACGTGGCCAGTCACAGATTAGTGTTTTTCAGAATTGTCCTCAAACATGACATCCAGTCAATGTCTACCTGATCAATTATATTGATTTATCCCAAACATTAATTGTACTTCTATTAGTTTAGATGTTACTATTTTTAAAGGCAATGAATTCATCCATTCTAAAAGATTTTCCCTGTTTTCGTTTTTTTTTTTGTTTGTTTGCAGTCACTAATTACAACCGGAGGGAAATGTGACCTCAAATTACATTTACATGATTAGCTAAAGTAAAGAGGATTTTATACAACCAAACGAGTTTAAAGAATATTCAAAATGTCAATGCTCAATTAACCTTTTTCCTGTAAACAACTGTTCCATTTCATTGGTTTTTACCATCTCTCAATTCTACTTACATCAATCCTTTACTAGTTTGTCTTTTTTTTTACCAGACTAGTAACAAAAAGTAAAGGCACTGGTTTTGCTACTGATTTCTTAGATCTGATGGAGACTGGTAAGTAATTTTAGAATTAGGCAAGGTGGAGACAACATGGTATACTGGCACTCATATATCGCAACTGTTCAGCTATTAATTTCAGAAAAAAAATTAAACTGGTTGTGGTAGGCAACAAACAGGCCTGATTCTACCATGAGACGAAATGAGCATCTTGCTTCAGGTGGCGGTCTGATCTGTGTTTCAGGGGGCTGCATTTTGCCTCCATCCAGGAGTTTAACTTGGCCAGTTTTTCAAGATGGCTGTTACACTGACAGCAGGTTTGAAGAACAGGGAGAATGCCAATTCCTGCTGTCTATATTTAATTGTATTTGTGTCCTGCACATGCAAATGCAGTTGAAAACTTGAGCAGTCAGAAAACGAGTGCTTATCAGTCACCTTTCCAATGTGCCAACGTGTAGCGGCATGATGAGGCCATCTCATCACGTTGCTTACATCACAGCTGTGCCACAGAGGTGCTGAAAAGACACCAACGACAGCAAGATGGTACTTGCTCCATAGGAGCCAAAAACAGAACACTGCTTATATAGATGGAGGAGGGGAGGGTGATGTTGGTGTGAGAGAGTATATACTGGGGCTTATATTGAAATTCGAGGAGGGGTGACGTTTCAATTTTCACCTCAGGCAGCAGTAAAGTTAGGCTGTGTGCCCACGATGCATTTTTGGTGCATTTTTTGGTACGGATTTTCAATGCGGAAACGGTGCAGAAACGCATTGCATACCTTATCCCATGACTTCCTATGACATTCTGCAAGTTTTGTGCCCATGGTCAGGATTTTTTCTGCACGGATTTTACTCACAGAAAAAATCTGGACATGACCAATTCTTGTGCGTTTCTGCATGTTTATTTGCCTATACAATGCATTGGAAAAACGCAAGGCAAATCCGCATGCAGAAACTCATCAAATACGCGTAAAAAGCGCATCAAAAACGCATATAAAACCCACATGCGTTTTTCTGCCAAGGAGATGCAGAAATGCTCAGGAAAATTTCTGCTTCATTTCTGCATTATGGGCACTAAGCCTTAGAATGGGCCCTGGCAAAAGTACTTGAGTTCAAAGGCATAAAACATGACTTTATACTCTATTCACACTAGATACAGTCTGTTATGATAGTATAGCAACTCACTCGGGAAAATAGCACTAAAAAACTGCAACTGACCCTGCCAGATCCTGTACAGACTAGAGATCCTGACCCTTCAGTCCCTAGTGGTTCCTGCATGAGCTGAGATAGCAATAACCACAGACTAGGTAACTGGGACCTATGCTGCCTGAAAGGCCGACAAGCGCTTCAGTTCCTCCTAAATAACCAGAGGATAGAGCAGAGTGTAAATTACCTACAGAAGGGAAAGCGTGCTGACATAGAAAGAAATCCCAGAGTGAGTAAAACAAACCACGAAATACAAAATAAAGGATTAAGTACATACTGTTAGAAAATATGCCACCTACTTCCTAAAAACAAACAAAAGATGGGTGCAAGATAAACAACATAAATTGCAAAGAGATAAATCCTAGCTGGTCTTTCACTGACTGGCTAAAACTACAGCAGTATGGCTGGACATCCAAATGAGTCTATCACCAGTAGGAAATACCAGCAGGGGGGAAAGTATATAAAGCCACACCCGAAAGGTGATAGAAAAGATAAATGAGTAAATGAAATCACCTGTTACCCTAAAAATACTGGAACAAGGATAACAAAAATTGAAAGGACCTGCCGACGTCAGCGGTTGCGTGACCCATCACATGACTAAATGATGTCATAGCAAGTCCTTGAGTCCACTGCAATCTGCTGGCAAGCCAGGGCAAAGACATCGGGGGCCATCAGAAGGTAAGTTTAATATTTATTTATTATTTTATTCTTTGTTACACAGGTTCTATGGTACCCGGGCCCGGAGGAGAGTTTCCTGTCCTCCACACCCGGGTACCATCTGCACATTGAAATGCATGTGATCCGCATGTTCAGATCCAGTGCTGCGGATTACATGCGTTCCAATACAAGTCAATGGCGGCGAAAACGCAGCGCTTCCGCAAAATAATTGATAGTGCTGCGTTTTTCCGTAATGATAATCCGCAGCGATAATTTCCGCAGCATGTGCACAGCACATGCGGATTATCATTGGGGAACATGGCAGGCCTTCTACCATGTGTTTTTTAAGCATTTCTGCATCAGAATTGCCGCTGCGGAAATGCTTAAAAAACGCATCGTGGGCACACAGCCTAAATTAATGTAAAGGGTGCCAATACAAGGGACACAGCAAGCTTTAGGTTTTTCTAGTTTTCCCTCCCATTTTTTTGTTTTAAATTATTGTTTATCATTTGCTGTTTTGTATTTAACACGAGTGCTCTATACAAAAAACCGTTTCACTTGATTCATTTTTTTCAGTATGTACTTAAATTTTATGGGTGCCTACAACAATGAGAATGACTGTATATATATATATATATATATATATATATATATATATATATATATATATATATATTTTTTTTTTTTTTTTTTTTCGGGGGGGGAGATATGTAGATATCTGTTCAAAAAGTAGTGGAACAGCACCACAATAATCATTACACATGACATTCTAACATTTTGTCACAAAATGTCTTCACTATATGTGTGGCCACCCTGTGGTTGTGATGTGACTTGAGGCCTGTCCAGTGTTTCTACCATATGTTGTAGTATTGAATTTAATTTTGAGAGAAGTTAAAGTTCTCAATCAAGTCGGAGCTAAGGTAAGGTTGGATACCTCTGTACATGTCAAACAGCACAATGCAGCAATCTAGGAAAAGAAGCTACAGAATTGTCAATTGTAGGGACTTGCTTAAAAGAAAAAAAATTCTCATGAAATAATATCTGACATATTTTGCCAAAGGCAAATGAATACTGTATTTTCCCACATTGCAATTTTAATTGTAACCAGCTCAAAAGTCAATATATAAATTTAAATTGTATTAATCTGTACATAAAATCAATTGACTATATGAGATGTAGGAAAGTAAGGTACAAATTTGCCTACAGCAAAATAGTGAATAAATGAAGCTAATTCGCCCTTCATATTCTAGAGTTGTAGTATAAGTGTGGAATCTGGTATGTTAAAAAAAAATTAAATAAACTAAAATGTAGGTTTTGTCTATCTAGAGCTGTAAGCAATCATTTAATTTGTCGATGAATTAGTAATTATGTGTTACAGGAGCGTTCAACATCTTAACCTTTCATTTATCTCCCAGCGACCCCAAACTCTCATTGTGTTACTGAAACAGCTAGGTGATAAATGCTATTTGTTAAACTATTCCTTAAATTGTGAATGATTTTCTTCCAAGTGATACATTACATCACATGCGACGACCGGCAATGATAACAGATTTTCTTTATAGTGCTCAGCAGTAGTTTAGCAAGAATTAAGGAATGCCACAGAACCTCTGGATAAGACTACACATAGGTATTGTTTTTAATTAGCAGCTACAAAGACACACGCTTCTGAATACAATACACAACATTGTAGGAAATATTAAATATTTAATATTTTTGTCAAGTTTATGAATTATTACATTTTTTTTCTTTATTTAAGCAAAAGAGCAAAAAAAAAATGGTTGAAATATAAAACTTTTAACAGAGACCATATTTTTTTCTAAAATACCAGCTCTTTCTTAGAGCACTTACTGTGGAAGTATGCTGTGTAATTGACAAGAGTGCAGGTCCATGTAAATACACAGCAGGAATAAGTGAATGAAAGAAATTAAGAAAAAACAAAATCCAATTAGCCCCAAACCTTTTATTGCCAGCTCCCAGATGCATATTCAGCAGGGAGCTGAAACAATGAAGAAAGTTTCTGTTGGAATTTTGTTTTGCTTTTGGTAGGTTACATACTGTCATGCAGATAAGATTAAGGGCTCAATCACACCAGCGTAATTATTGAACAAGTGCTATCCGATTTTTTTTTTATCAGATAGCACACGGATTAGTTTTATTCAACGGGGAAACGGTGATGCACGAATTTTTTCACTGACAAAATTGATTAGGGCTCACTCGCACTAGCGATAAAATCAGACGAATGCAATCCGATAAAAAAATCGGATTGCATTCGGTCCAATGTTATTGTATGATTGTGTGTTCATCTGCGTTTTTTTTTCAGCTCCGATTGGATCAAGATCGGACTGAAAAAAAAAGCAGCATGCAAAATTCGGATCGCACGCACCCCATACAGGTCTATGGGTGCGTGCAAAACATCAGACTGCACTCGGATGTCGCTCGAGTGCAGTGCGATTCCTATGGATGCCTTCAACAGAAGAGATGGAGAAATTACTTTCTCCGTCTCCTCCGCACCTGTGCTCTGATACTCTGATGCGACACCATTGGAGCACAGAGTACTGAAACTCGGCTCACGCTTGCAGCATAGCAGGAGCAGAGTGTCAGTAGCATATTGTGTTGGATGCAATAGGCTAGTGTAACTCCTGCCTTAGTTAAAAAAATTGCAGCATGCTGTGATTTCACTCCGAAATCAGATGCCACTCACCTATTACTTTATTGGTGCATAGAAACCATCGGACTGTGCTCGGATGACATCTGAGTGCAGTCTGATTTCCTCTGACTCACAAAAAGGAAAAGATGGAGAAATCTTGTTCTCCATCTTCACCTAGCAGTGTGTTCTGATTCTCTCACTCAAGAGAATCAGATCACACTATTCTGACAAATGGATCAAACTTTGATCAGAGTTTAATCAGACTGTAATTGGCATCATCGGCCCGATTCTCCCAAATGAGAGAATCTATGGACATCTGACTGTAGCTTCAGGCTGTAATCATAAATTTCTGGGCTTATTCCTCTGAAATTATTTTCACCCTATATCTTCAACTTTGGTGTCATAGATATAGATCTGGTGTTTGACAGGTCTGCTCTGTTATCGCAAGTAGATCATAGGAGGTAGTTCAATCAGTACTGTAGAGTAAGGGCTCATGCAGACAAGCATATTATTCATTCATATGCTAATCAATTTTTAATCGGACAGAACAAAGACCCAAGTCATTCAATGGTGCTGTTCAGATAAATTATTTTAATCTTTGTCAGAGTGTACGTGAGAAAAGAATTGCAGCATGTAATTCTTTTATCTGCGTCTTGGATGACACTCACACATTCTAGTTTATCGGTGCGAGAAAAAATTCTGATCCCACACGGACCATCTGAGCGGCATCTAATTTTTACGGATAGATTTCTATTATAAACATAGGAAACTGTATGTGATCATCTACAAGTTTTAATGCAGTTGTATGAAAACGGATCTCACATGGACATCACACTGACATAAAATCCGAACACATGGAGGGCACATGGATAAAAAAAATTAGAATTAGAAAAAAATTGCTTGAATTTTTTGGATGAAACTCGGATGATATTTCATATGCTTGTCTGCAGGCACCCTCAAGGATAGAGCTCTACTCATAGCCTCTGGGACTGTTCACATGTCCATGTATTTTCAGGGGCTGAGTGGACCAAACCATATCATGGAGACCCGTCCGATATTGTTCCGAGTCTTGGATCGATCTCAGCAATTCATGTTTTTGGATCCATGAAAAAATTGGACAGTACTCAGATGCCATGCGCTGTCCATCTTTCACAGTGCAGAAGCTTGAGAAACCTTTATCATTTTTTTCATCTGAAAGAAAAAATGATGAAACTCTGACCAAACCCTGATGGAAAAAACTGATAAAATGACAAAACTCTGATAAAATATCCCTAATGAAACTCTGATGTTTTTTTTTTGCATGCAAGAAAAATTACTGACCTCTGAATGAGATCTTAAGGTAAATACAGTTGTGCTCAAAAGTTTACATACCCCGGCAGAATTTTTGCTTTCTTGGCCTTGTTTCAGAGAATATGAATGATAGCAAAAAAACTTTTTCTCTACTCATGGTTATTGGTTGGGTGAAGCCATTTATTGTCAAACTACTGTGTTTTCTCTTTTTAAATCTTAATGACAACCAAAAACATCCAAATGACCCTGATCAAAAGTTCACATACACCAGTTCTTAATACTGGGTATTGCCCCCTTTACTATCAATGACAGCTTGAAGTCTTTTGAGGTAGTTGTGGATGAGGCTCTTTAATTTCTCAAAAGCCTCCAAGTCCTGTAAATTCCTGGGCTGTCTAGCATGAACTGCATGCTTGAGATCTCCCCAGAGTAGCTCAATGATATTGAGGTCAGGAGGCTGAGATGACCACTCCAGAACCTTCACTTTTTTCTCCTGTAGTCAATGACAGGTCGACTTGGCCTTGTGTTTTGGATCTTTGTCATGTTGGAATGACCAAGTACGTCCCATGCACAGCTTCCAGACTGATGAGTGCAAATTTGCCTCCAGTATTTGCTGATAACGTGCTGCATTCATCTTTCCGTCAACTTTTACCAAGTCTCCTGTGCCTTTGTGGCTCCCTGCTTTACTGTAGAAATGGTGTTCCTTTCATCATAGGGATTGTTCACTTCTCTCCAAATGTAACGTTTATGGTTGTGGCCAAAAAGTTCAACTTTGGTCTCATCATTCCAAATTACCTTGTTCCAGAAGTTTGGAGGCTTGTCCCTGTGCTGTTTGGCATATTGTAGGCGAGATACTTTGTGGCATTTGCGCAGTAATGGCTTTCTTCTGGCGACTCGACCTTGCAGCCCGTTTTTCTTCAAGTGCCTCCTTATTGTGCATCTTGAAACAGCTACACCGCTAGTTTTCAGAGAGTCTTGAATTTCATCTGATGTTATTTGTGGGTTTTTCTTTTCATCCCGAACAATTTTCCTGGCAGTTGTGGCCGAAATTTTTGTTGGTCTACCTGACCGTGATTTGGTTTTTACAGAGCACTTGATTTTCCATTTGTTAATCCCAGTTTGAACGCTGCTGACTGGCATTATCAATTCCTTGGATATCTTTTTGTATCCCTTTCCTGTTATACAGTTCAACTACCTTTTCCCGTAGATCTGTTGACAATTCTTTTGCTTTCCCCATGACTCACAATCCAGAAACATCAGTGGCTGGATGAAAGATGCAAGAGTCTGTCTGGATCCCAGAAACTCACTCAGCTTTTATGCACACACACTGATTACAAGCAAACAGGTCACAGGTGAGGATGTTACCTTTAGTAGCCATTCAAACCCATTTGTGTCAAATTCTGTGCATGTTATCAGGCAAAAATCACCAGGGTATGTGAACTATTGATCAGGGTCATTTGGATGTCTTTGATTGTCATTAAGATTTATAAAGAGAAAACACAGTAGTTTGACAATAAATGTCTTCACCCAATCAATAACCATGAGTGTAGAAAAAGTTTTTTTGTTATCATTCATATTCTCTGAAACAAGGCCAAGAAAAGAAAAATTCTGTCGGGGTATGTAAACTTTTGAGCACAACTGTATATGCACACATTGTGGAGTTGAAGCAGATTTTCTGCAGATGTGCAACATGTCTTCAGTGTATCCACAGCATTTCCGCTGTATCAAAATCCCATATGGTACATGCAGATTTTCCTGAGAATTTCAACCTATCCATTGCAAGAGTGATGCCAGCAATAAATTCCTTACAAAGTAATAACAACCTGCAGATTTTAAAATCTACACAGAAGGTCAATTTACATGCAGAAAATTTCCTCAATGTGTAAATAAGATTTTTAAGATCTCATTACTTAAGCTAGACCTGTATTACATTGTCAATTTTTCATATGCAAATCTAAGAAGAAAATTCACAGCAAAAATGCATCATGTTCATTTAGCCTTAGGTCTCATGTAAACTGATCTATATTATACAAAACGATTTTTTTCTTAGTCCAACTGTCCATGATAAAAAAAATCGCAGCATGAACTAGTTTATTCAAGTTTGAGACTCACCTATTCAAATCTATGGGTGATTAAAATAAATCGGATCCCACACAGAACATCCATGTAGCATTCGATTTTTACTGATACATTCCTGTTATTATCCAAAGAAACTGTATTTTATCATGTATATTTTTTAATGTAGATATATGAAAACAGATGACACATGAATGTTGCATGGATATAAAAAATGGACACATGCATGGCACACAAATGACAATCAGTTGGACACATTCTATGTGAACAGGGTTAGCTAGAGATACATCACTCATATAGTATAATAGACAAATCTTGGATTAAATAATATAATATGAGTGTCTGTGAAAGTATAATACTGTGTAGGGGTCATCACACTATGTGTAGGAAAATTTACTTTGGGTTATCATACTGTGTAGGAAAAAATGTACAGTGGGGGAATTAAAATGTATGCGGAGGCCATAAAAGGCTATCATACTGTGCAAAAACCGTAACGACTTTACTGGAAGATTTTTAGTGAAAATATTTTTGTATGGATACATATGGATGACTAGTCGAACGGGTTAGCATTAGTGTTGAGCCACCCCCGTAGTGTTCGAGTTCGGTTCGGTTCGTCGAACACCCGTGTGTTCGCCGAACTGTTCGTCGAACTGTTCGTCGAACACCTTCGAACACCGTTAAAAACAATGGCAGGCAAACAAAAACACATAGAAACACATAGAAAACACCTTCAAAGGTGTCCAAAAGCTGACAAACTGCTCAGAAGACATAACTAACACATGGAAAAGTGACAAGTACATATAGTCATGCGAAAATAAAAGAGGTGGAGGTGTAAAAGGAGGGGGAGACACAGATATAGGCATGTCATGCCCTTCTAAAATCCAAAAAGTGAGAAGCCGACACGGCCAGTCCGCTCCTGCCCGTGCCACCTCCGTGTCGCCGGGTTTGTGCCAGAGCCGCGGTGAACCCTGACGGCCAGCCCCCCTCTCCCAATACTGGTGCCTGTCCGCTGGTGGGTCGAGCGAGCCCCCCTGTGGTGGAGGCAGCTCTAAGCTTTTTAATTTAAATTGTCTCTCTAATTTGAATGAATACACTTTAAATCCATTTACAAGGATCTATTGGAGGGCAAGTCTCATGCCAGCAGCCGCGTAATTCCAGCTCCAGTATCGTCCACTAAAGCTGCTGCAGTTAAAAAGCTTTTATAAGGATCGAGCTCGGCTGTCCACCGCAAAGCGTCCTAATGCCAGTCCCAGCCCCTATGCCTTGGGGTGCCTCCTGATGCTCTTCACTAAGTATCCCATGGTCCCGAATCATTTCCTTTGAAAAAATTAAGTGTCTAAACTACAGGTGGTGTAGCTTGCTTAACAGCCGGGATAATCCGCTGACTAGCAGACACTGCTACTAGGCACAAAGTATTTCCTAGGCTAGATGCAGTTAAAAATTTGTAATTAGATACTCTCGTTGGATGCTGAGAAAGCATTCCATAGAGTCTCCTGGCACGCCATATATGATTCTCTTAAAAAGCTTGGGGTAGGGGTCTAGGGGACCCTTTTATAGCCAAAATCACGGCCCTGTATCGCAATACGTCACCTAGGCTGAAGATAAATGGAACTGTAGCACCCTGAGGGCTCGGTTGCTACAGACGTATTGCACCTCACCCAGAGGTGTGATATCTCACTCTCAGGTAAGGATGGAGTGTGGATCAGGACCCGACACCTGCATGCATTACACCACATTGCCGTGGGGCAGGGCGACCAATATGCCCCTGAGATGGGCACGACAGTCCCTGTCCCTGGCTGGAGTGGGGGGAGGGAACACTGAAGAAGGGGAACCCTGTAGTGCAGGAGCAGGGAGGAAGCAGTTCCTGGGTGCATTGAGAAGGGAGTATAAAAGGTGGGCACCATCTTAGTTCAGTGCAGAGAAGTCTGAGCAGAAGTGGCAGGGAGCAGGGGCTCTGCATGAGCTCTGCTCCGGAGGCGGGCCTAGTAACAGAGGCCCAGGCTTGGAAGAGGGAGAAGGAAGGAAGAGGAGCGGAGAAGGCTCCAGGAACGAGGAATGAAGGGATCCCAGGGGTGCGGACGGGCGAGTCGCCACCGCACGCCCGAATCCACCTGCGTGGAGGGGTCAGGCCAAAGGGGGAGACCGGTCCCCGAACTAGTGGAGGCAGGAAACGACCCTCAGCTAGAAACCGGAGGCTCTGACATTTTATGTGGCGCAGCCCCTCGCTACACCCGCTAGGAAGGCACCACATAGGGTCAGGGAAACTGGCGCCAAGTTTACCAAGAGGAGGCCCGAGGCAGCCGGACAGAAGTGTTGGTAAGAAAGGCCAGACAAAGGACACACAAAGGGGGTCCTGTGAAGTGCTCCAAAGTTATCTGGGAGTTGTCTGAGCCCCTCACCTGGTGAGCACAGTACGACGTGGGCAGCCGTTACCTGCAGACGTGGTCTGGATAATAAGAACTGTGAGTAAAGGCCCTGGACTGCATCACTGACTCCGTGTCGTTACTGCTGCTGCCCTGCACCATCACCCCCATCCTCCGCATACACTGCCCTGAGGCTATACTCCTCCCGTGGGGAGTTATGCTATGCTCTGCTGCACCCACAACACCAGCCTCAGCGGTCTGCCCTGGAGCGGCGGTTCACTCTGACCGCAATCCACGGGTGGCGTAGTCGGACATTTAAACATCAAAACCACATAAATAGTTCCGCCACTGGTTTGACCGCCCTGAGCCACGGAACCGGGTTGCCGCCACGGAGACTACAACCACCAGCATCCACCAAAAAGGGTCCGGCTCCGGGTGTCCCAAGGCCCAGGGGGCGCGTCAGAACATTTTCATCACCTTTCACAATCACCAATGGGACAAAGCAGGGATGTTCTCTGTCCCCTCTCTTATACATCCTAGTGACGGAGCACCTGCTCTCATCAATTCGCCATAACCCCAATATTAGGTGGATTGAGGTGGGAGGCATCGAGTACAAGTGATCTCTATTTGCTGATGATGTCCTAGTATATATCACTCAATCACATATATCCATCCCTGCTGTTATGGCTGAAATAGATCACTTTGTTACATGGTCAAATTTTAAAATCAATGCAGCGAAGTCTGAGGCCCTCGATGTCTCCCTCCCCAAATCCATATAGGATTCCATCCAGTCCAACTTTCCCTTTGCCTGTCCCTCACAGGGTATCAAATACTTAGGAATTCCTATTCATAGAGACCTCTCCCATCTATGTTATCTTAGTTTTGGGCCCTTTATTGAACAACTCCATACAGACCACGGTTGGCAAGTTAGAACTGTAAGATTCACTACGTGAACCGCTGGTGTTTTGTGGAAAAGCACATGTACACTGCGTTCCAAATTATTATGCAAAAAGTGTTTAGGAGTGA
This sequence comes from Phyllobates terribilis, assembly GCF_046119375.1. Classification (NCBI taxonomy): domain Eukaryota; kingdom Metazoa; phylum Chordata; class Amphibia; order Anura; family Dendrobatidae; genus Phyllobates; species Phyllobates terribilis. Next base: position 477,642,109 of record NW_027362765.1, on the reverse strand, counting down.
TAAGGGAAGAATTTGTTTGTTTGTCAGTTAAACTCATTGATGGTGATGTGTGTCAGGGCTCTTTATATCACTGTAAGCAATTGCAACACCTGTGCTAATTAGTTTGGCAGGTGTGTCCAATGAAAGGCAAGACTACTTAAGAAGGCTCTCTCACATTATTAAGCAGCCTACATTTTCTGCCAAAATGGGAAAGAAAAAGGATGTGTCGGCTGCTGAGAAGCAACAAATTGTGGAGTGTTTAGGTCAAGGCATGACTACAATCAACATTGTGCGATGATCAGGATGAAGTGTCTTGGCAATCAAGAAGTATGTAGCTGATTCACAGTACACACGTGTGCGTGCTGATAAGGGCAAATTGAGGACTCTTTCCTACAGGTAATTACGTCAGGTTGAAAGAGCAGCGGCCAAAAAGCCTTGTCATAGCAGCAGACAAGTTTTTGAAGCTGCTTGTGCCTCCAACGTCCCCCGAACAACAAGATGCAGGGTCCTTCAGAGGTTTGCAGCTGTGCATACGCCATCCTGTCGACCTCCTCTATCCACTTCACACAAGCAGAAACGGCTCCAGTGGGCCAAACATTACATGAAGACTGATTTCAAAACAGTTTTGTTCACGGATGAGTGCCGTGCAGCGCTCGATGGTCCAGATGGATGGAGTGGAGGATGGCTGGTTGATGGACACCCCACGCAAACACGGCTACAGCGCCAACAAGGAGGAGGTGGAGTAATGTTTTGGGCTGGAATCATGGGGAGAGAGATTGTCGGCCCCTTTAGGATCCCTGAAGGCGCTAAAGATGAACTCCATAATGTATGTGGATTTTCTCAAACAGCACTTCCTGCCATGGTTCAAGAAGAAGAACCGTGTATTTCACAGCAAGATCATTTTTCTGCATGATAATGCACCATCTCATGCTGCACATAAAACATCTGCATCTCTGGCTGATATGGGCATAAAAGGGGACAAACTTATGGTGTGACCCCCATGCTCCCCTGACCTCTACCCCATTCAGAACCTTTGGAGCATCATTAAAAGGAGTGTCTATGATGGCGGGAGGCAGTTCACATCTAAGCAACAGCTCTGGGAGGGTATTCTGTCCTCATGCAAAACAATTGAAGCAGAAACCATCCAAAACCTGACAAATTCAATGGACGAGAGAGTTCAGAAGCTCCTTTCGAACAAGGGGTCCTATGTGAAAATGTAACATCACCTAGAATAAAGTTTTGAGTTGAAAAGTGTTTGATTTCAGTTTCTAACAACCTGCTAATGCTTATAATTTCAAAAATGACCATTTTTTTGGTCTTTATTAAAATGAAAAGGTTGATCGAAAAGTTTGGGGGATCTAAGAGTGTGGCAACCCAGTAGTCATGATTACTTCGAATTCTGACAATATGAGGGTCATGCTGCAGGTAGTGCAGCAAGAAGGCACTTATGTGTCTTGCGCATCTCGGAGCCCCAAAATTATTTTCCGGGCTAGATGCAGCTAAAAATTATTTTAAATTTTAAATCTGGTGAAGCTTTAGTATAGATGGCCTAATAGGATCAGTGCTGCACACTGCTACAAAGCCCAAATTATTTTCCAGTCAAGATACAGATAAACATGATTAGTAATTTGAAAGCTTAAATCGGTTGGTAGGGTGATTTTAACCAATCATCAAGCTTTTACTCTCCCCAGGATGACACAGGGGTAGAAAAGTCGTTTCGGATCCATGATTTGTTCATCTTTATGAACGTGAGTCTGTCTACATTATCAGTGGAGAGCCGCGTGCGCTTATCTGTCAGCACACCACCAGCAGCGCTGAACACACGTTCAGACAGAACGCTGGCTGCGGGGCATGACAAGATCTCCAAGGCGTAAGAGGCTAGCTCCGGCCATTTATCCAGATTGGAAGCCCAAAAAGAGCAAGGGTCCAGTGACACAGTCGTGGCTTCAATGTTTACTTGGAGATACTCCTGTACCATCGTCTCTAGGCGTTGACTGTGTGTCAGACTTCTTGTCTCCTGTGGCCTTGCAAAGGATGGGCTAAAAAAGTGGTGAAATGATTCCGCAAAATTGATGTTACCAGCAGATACTGTGGTTCTGTTACGGTTTGAGTGCTGAACACTTGACGGTCCCACGGTTGGCAAGTTGGAACTGTGAGATTCACTACGTGCACCACTGGTAGTTTGTGGAAAAGCACATGTAAGATTCTGCAACAGTCTCTGCTGATACTCCTGCATGCGTGCATCCCTTTCTATGGCAGGAATAATTTCTGCAAATTTACTTTTGTACCGGGGATCTAACAGTGTGGCAACCCAGTAGTCAGGATTATTTCTAATTCTCACAATTCGAGGGTCATGTTGCAGGTAGTGCAGCAAGAAGGCACTCATGTGTGTTGCGCATCCAGGAGCACCAAGTCCCTGTTGTGTTGGTGGCGAGGTAACAATCATGCTTCCTTCCTCTGTCCTCTCCCCCCAACCTCGCACAACAGAAATGTGATCAAGGTCTCCCTCATCTGATGAGTCTTCCATCAGTTCGTCCTCCACTTCTTCCTGGGCTCCTGCACCTTCCTCACTAGTTTGGCTGCTACCATGAGCCCTGGTAAAACCATCTCCCCCACCCTCACATGCCTGCCGCCTTGGTGCTGCCGACCGTCTGGACCTTGCAGATGTTAGCCCTTCCGCATACAACTCCTCCTCCTCTACTTCCTCCACCTCCTCTTGTGCCACCACCTGACTCCGAATTCTGTTTAACATGTGCTCCAGCATGTAAATCACCGGAATAGTCATGCTGATAATGGCATCGTCAGCACTAAACATCTTCGTCGCCATTTCAAAACTGTGCAGAAGGGTGCATAGGTCCCTGATCTGAGACCACTCCTCCAGCGTGATTTGCCCCACCTCTGAATCTCGTTGGCCCAGGCTATACGTCAGAACGTATTGCACCAGGGCTTGTCGGTGCTGCCACAGTCGCTGCAACATGTGCAGAGTTGAATTCCACCGGGTAGGCACATCGCATTTTAGCCGGTGAAGTGGCAGGTCCAACGACTTCTGTAGAGATGTAAGTCGCTGAGCTGCGGGATGCAAACGGCGGAAGTGAGCACACAGCGACCGTGCCCTCTGCAGAAGGCCATCTAGTCTGGGATAGTGGGCTAAAAATTGCTGGACAACCAGGTTCAACACGTGAGCCATACAAGGCACGTGTGTGACATTGCCCCGGCGAAGGGCCGCACCCAGGTTTGCAGCATTGTCGCACACGGCCTTCTCTGGTTTCAGGTCCAGTGGAGACAACCATTCATGAAATTGGTTCTCCAGAGCTGACCACAACTCCTCAGCTGTGTGACTCACATTTCCCATACATTTCAATGTAAAAACCGCCTGATGACGTTGAGCCCTACTGCCAGCATAGTAAGGAGGTGTGCAGGATCCCTTCTGCGCAGTTAGAAAGCTTGTGGCATGACCAGACAGGCTTTGGGTGCAGGTGGAAGACCGAGAGGAGGTTGAGGAGGCAGAAGCAGTGGAGGAACTTTGACATAAAGAGGATTGACGCACAACTCGTGGGGACGGCAAGACTTGGACAGCAGCCCCTTGTCCTGCTGTCACCATAGTTACCCAGTGCCCAGTCAGCGACATGTAACGCCCCTGTCCATGCCTACTCGTCCAAGTGTCTGTGGTGAAATGCACCCTGTCACACACAGAGTTTCTCAAAGAAGCGGTGATGTTGTGTGCGACATGCTGGTGGAGCGCAGGCACACCTTTCTTTGAGAAGTAGTGCCGACTGGGCATCTGGTACTGGGGCACTGCGAAGGACATAAGGTCTCGAAAATCCTCTGTGTCCACCAGGCGGAAAGGCAGCATTTCTGTAGCCAAGAGCTTGCAGATGGTGAAATTCAACCTCTTAGCTTTCTCATGGCTAGGAGGAAATGGTCTTTTACTTGTCCACATCTGAGGGACCGAGGGCTGGCTATTGTGCTTAGACGGGGTTGATAAGGGTGTCCCCGGCAAACTGCCGGTCTGTGAGGAAGATGCAGGCGGACATGTTAGGTTGCCTTGATCCAAAGGTGGTGCTATCGATGTCGGACAGCGCTCAACACCAGCTGGTGTTCCCACCTCCAAAGAAAATGATGACCTGCCAATCACGCTGGCTGTTGCGGGTAAAGAGGTGGCAGGTCTGCGCCCCAAAACAGGTGTGACTGCTGTCCCCCCAGTCACAGAGGATGAAGAGGCCGCGGATGCACAAGATATGGCAGACGGTGGTTGGCCCGGCCGGCTAGGCCGCATTGTAGCACACTGAGCTTCCCACTGCAACTTATGCTTCATGTCCATGTGCCGGTTCATGCATGAAGTACTTAAACTATGTATTTTTTGGCCTCTACTTAGCTTTTGCTGACAAATGTTACAGATAACATGAGTTGGGTCATCTTTATCGATCTGAAAAAATGCCCAGGCTATGCAAGGCTTAGCACCCATGCGACCTGAAGAGCCACCACGACTTGTGGTGAGAGGCAGAGTTGTGTTTGAGGATGCAGTTGTTGACGTGCTTCCAGTACTACGTCTCTGTCCAGGAAGGCGCAACCTGACCTCGTCGTCACTAGCATCTTCCTCCACCTCCTCTGCTGACCTCATCTCTTGGCTGACTGTGGGTTGACAGTAAGTGGGATCTCCAACCTCATCATCATCACCCTGTGTGTTATCACACCCGTCGTCCTCAGAGTCAACCTGTTCCTGCCCTGACAAAAAACTAAAGTTGTCGCTCCAATCAGGTATTTGAGTCTTATCATCGTCTTCCTCATTGTCTCCACCAACAGGAGTTACAGTTTGGGAATGAGGGTCTACATTATGGTCAGAACCTTCTGCGTCTGGTCCTGGATCCGACTCATAAAGATTCTGGGCATCAGTGCAGATCATTTCCTCGTCTGGATTCACAGAAGCGCTGGAGTCGACCTCTGATTCCCAGGCTATAGTATGAGTAAACAGCTCTGCAGACTCAACCATCTGTTCTACCTCATACTCAGACGGGCAGCTGGAGATTTGGGAGCTGTGAGGAAGCAAGTGCGATTTGGGTGACACCTTTGAGGACTGGAGTATTTGTGATGCTGAAGTTGATGTGGAGGAGAGCCCACTTAAAGGAGCACTTGATATCCGTTGAAGCACCTGCTGTTTTTGTGCCTCATCTGGAATTTGTAGCGATTGGCGTGGCCGTAAGAAAGGGATCTTATCACATTGTCCGCTAAAAGAAGTAGACATTTTAGTTTGGCTGGAAGATGGTCTTTCTTCTGCAGATGTTACTGTTGCTTTAACACCTACCCCACGGACACAACCTTTTTTCCCCTTCCCAACACGCCTATTCCCCTTTCCACCAGCAGCAGGCCTTTTTCCACTCATTTTGGTGGTTAACTAATTCACAACTCTGGAGTTGTTTGCACAAAAAAACAATGGAAGGTAACCGAGCAGAGCTGAGTGGCCAAACTGTGGTATTAGGCCAAAACTATTGGCTGGGTTAGATGCAGAAAAAAATTATATTCAATTTGCAACCTGATGGAGGTCAGTATAGATGGACTAATACAACAAGTCCCACACACAGCTAGAAGCCCAATATTTTTTCAGAGGTAGATGCAGAAAAAAATATATTCAGTTTGCAACCTGATGGAGGTCAGTATAGATGGATTAATAGAACAAGACCCACACACAGCTAGAAGCCCAATATTTTTTCAGAGCTAGATGCAGAAAAAAATTATATTCAGTTTGCAACCTGATGGAGGTCAGTATAGATGGATTAATAGAACAAGACCCACACACAGCTAGAAGCCCAATATTTTTTCAGAGGTAGATGCAGAAAAAAATATATTCAGTTTGCAACCTGATGGAGGTCAGTATAGATGGACTACTACAACAAGTCCCACACACAGCTAGAAGCCCAATATTTTTTCAGAGGTAGATGCAGAAAAAAATATATTCAGTTTGCAACCTGATGGAGGTCAGTATAGATGGACTAATAGAATGATGCTATGCCCAAAAGATTTTACTTCACTAGGTGCAGTAAAAAAATTGGTATTCTATACACAGGTGGTATATCTTGCAACACAGATAGGCTACTCCACTGACTAACACACTCTGCAATAGGCCAAAAAGGATTAGCTTTGCTAGATTCAGCCAAATGCTGTGAAAAAAACTTGCACAGCACTGGCACAGACATGCCTGGCAAAAACTGATAGGAACTGATGTAACCTAGTCCTGAAAAGGACTCCAATTACAATTAGTCTTTACTCCCACAACCTATCTATTTAAGAGCACAGACCTGCCTGATAAAAGTCGTAGGAAATGCTGTAACCTAGTCCTTAAAAGGACTGCAATCACAACTATTCCCTACTCCCAAGCTATCTGTATATTTGTGCGAAAATTGGCTTGAAATTAACAAGGTATAGCGCACACAGCAACAGCGGTGCCGTCTAACACGCAGCTGCAGCAGTGAGAAAATGGTGGTGACGGGGAAAATGGCTTGATCTTATAGGGCAAGGACATGTGACATACACTGCCAATGACACATGCCCTTGCTTGTGTGAAAAAAAGCACTTCGCTCCGTGTGTGCGCTGCTGATAGGCTGACAGATTGCACCTCCCCACTGTAAATGCGGGAAAGAGAAAAAAAAATGGAGATCTTCATTGTTCCTGCAGAGATCCATCCCCTGCCCCTCCCCCCACCCCGCTGTACACTCAAACTGCGTATTAACATTAATTTTCATCATTACTGAGAAAAAATCCAGTTATGATTTTGGTGCACGAACAGTTATCGAACATAACCTCGAACAGCCGAATTTTTCTCAAATTGTTCGTGTTCGCCGAACGGCTCGAACACCGCCCAAAACAGCTCGAATTTGAGATTGGCGAACAGTTCGAGTAGAACAACGCTCATCTCTAGTTAGCATAAAAGCATAAAATAAAAATTGCTGAAGAGAAATATGCAGTATGTGTTCAATCCAATTTAGGAGGTCCTTCCTGTTAAAAAACAAACAAACAACAAAAATTGGGGCAAACAGTGTAGAACAAACCAAGGTGGGTAAGATGACTAGGATGCATTAGGGTGGAAAAATGATATCCAGCATCACAATCACAATACAACAGAAGTATCAGTGGTTACAAATAACAAAATATATGAAGGAGACAAATAACACAGTAGTTTAGCATTTTACCTAACATTTCTATACTACCAGCAAGAACAGAAACAGTACCTGGTAGTGGAAGAAAGCATAATGGGATACAAACAGACTGGTGAATGGTGGAGCAGGCATAAAAGATGTTACAGGAAAAAAAAAACTAAAGGATCCATGCAGTCCAAATTGCTAAAAAGTTCTCGTCTTTATTCCATCATATTAAAAAAGTAAGGATATCCATACACTTAAAAAAGTTTGTCAATTCTAACGCGTTTCTGGCCGAAACCCTTAGTCATAGACTGTGTATGGATATCCTTACTTTTTTAATATGATGGAATAAAGACGAGAACTTTTTAGCAATTTAGACTGAATGGATCCTTTTGTTTTTGTTTTTCTGTGATTCTGTCGGTGGTCAACGGTTCAGGATCCAAGCAAACTAATCCAGGAGCTGCCGCATTATCTATCACACGGTGAGGCTTTTCCTACATATATACTTCTCTTTGTGTACATAAAAGATGTTATGAACAAAGGTCAGCATTAGGGATGAGCGAGTATACTCGTTACTATTCGTTACTCGCCGAATAGTACGGTACTCGGGCTACTCATTACTCCCCGAGTTTCCTTGTGATTACTCGCTAGGAGTAACGAGTACAATGTAAGTCAATGGGAAATGCGAGTAAGCCGCATGATTGTTTAAATGCCGGTGGTAAAAAGCTGTCGGCTTTTAAACAATCACTCAGCCCCTTACTAGCTTCCTCACAGCCTCCCATCCCGATCCTCCGCTCCCCCCACCGCCTCCCATCCCAATCCTAAGTTAGGACCGGGCGGGAAGCGCAGTATCAGGGAGCGGGGAGCGAAGTACCCGGGCGGGTAAGCCGGCAGTGAAAAGACTTCACCGCCAGCTTTCCCGTTCGGTGCTGTGCTCCCCACTCCCTGATGTGCGCTCCCCGCTCCCCCCGCCCGGTCCTAATTTAGGATCAGGATGAGAGGCGGCGGGGGGAGCGGGGAGCGCACATCAGGCAGGCTTTACTGCATGAACTCACATGAACTTTCCCACGGCTGCACAGCTCAGCTACATCTCTGGTAGAGAATCTCTACAGAGATGTAGCTGAGCTAAAGAAGAAGACTACATTGGACTACGTCAGACGGAAGATAATTTTTTTTACTAAAGATGGAGTCTCTTAAGTGTTTTTTTGCTTTATTTCTAATAAAATATTTTTTTCTGTGTTGTGTTTTTTTAAATACTTTGCTAGAAATTCATGGTGGTCATGTCTAATATTGGCATGACCCCATGAATTTCGGGCTTAGGGCCAGCGGATAATACAAAGCTGGCCCTAACCCCTTTATTACCCAGTGAGCCATCGCACCAGGGCCCTGGATGAGTTGGGTACAGCGCCAAAAAAATGATGCTTCTATGAACGCGCCACTTTCTGGGGTGGCTGTGGACTGCAATTCGCAGCGGGGGGGCCCAGAAAGCTTGGGCCACCCTGCACTGCGGATTCCAGCCCCAAGCTGCTTAGTTATACCTGACTGGACACAAAAATAGGGCGAAGCCCCACGTATTTTTTTTTTAAATTATTTCATGAAATTCATGAAATAATAAAAAAAAGGGCTTCCCTATATTGTTGTGTCCAGCCAGGTACAAATAGGCAGCTGGGGGTTGGGGGCAGCCCGTTCCTGGAAGCTGTACTTGGCTGGCATACAAAAATAAGGCAAAGCCCACGTCAGAATTTTTGGGAAAAATTAATAAAAAAATAAAATAAAAAATAATAATTTATGGACTGCATCTTTATTAACCCCTCAAGTGTCATTTAGTGTTAAAATAAAGGATTTATTTAAAAAAAAATTGGCGTGGGATCCTCCATAATTTTAGTCTTTAGCGGAGGTTAAGCAGACGGCTGGGGCAGATGTTTGAAGCCTGGGAAGGGGGTAATACCCACGGAGCTTCTCAGGCAACTAATATCAGCCCCCAGATGAATACCTAGCCTTTACTAGCTATTAAAATGGGGGACCCAAAAAAAAATGACGTGGGGTCCCCTTATTTTAATAGCTAGCAAAGGCTAGGCAGACAGCTGGGGGCTGATATTAATAGCCCAGGAAGGGTGCCATGAATATTTGCCCTCTCCCAGGCTAGAAACACCAGCCCTCAGCCGCCCCAGAATGGCGCATCCATAGGATGTGCCAATTCTGGCACTTAGCCTCGCTCTTCCCACTGCCCTGTAGCGGTGGCAGTGGGGTAATAGGGCTGGGGTTGATGTCAGCTAATAATGCCCGCTGACATCAAGCCCAGGTTAGTAATAAAGAGGCGTCTATAAGACACCCCCATTACTAACCCCATAGTGTAAGGCAAATGTTAAATAAAAACACCAACACCCAGAACAAAATCCTTTAATTGAAATAAACACACATTCCTTTAATGTTCTAAATTAAACTCTACTTACTGTCACGCCCTTTCCAGCTGAAACCAATGTCTTCTGCAATAAAAGTAAAATGATAAACCAACCTCATCCTTACCTTTCCATGGTTCCCAGAACGCTGTCATCCAGCTTGCCATGCAGCAGACACTGAGAAGATCCTCAGTGTCTCGCTTTGACGGCATCCAGATGAGCTGAGTTCATGTCCAATGAACTCAGCTCACCTCATGCACGTCACTGACAGCGTGGGAGAATTCTCCAGCGCATGCGGTGCCGGCAAATGATGTCACCGCTTGAGCAGGAGAATTCTCCCACGCTGTCAGTCACGTTCATGTTGCTCCTTAAGTCCTTGCCATAAAACCTATAATATGGAGTGAAGGATTAGTCCTCCTTACACTAAAGATGGGCAGATCAGGCAAAATTTTAATCTGCCTTTTCGTGCGGTTTTTTTCTCAGGAAATTTGATTCATGGAGAAGTTATCTTCACAAATTTAATGTCCCTTATACTCTGGAGTCTCTCCAGTCCCCAGATAATAATAATTTTAATATGTAAAAAGAGAAGATAAAAATTTTGATGCTTACCGCTCACATCTCTGGCCCGTCTGTTCTTCACTGCCGCCAATCCCTGTTGCATCTTCGAATCTCTGTTGGCCACATTGAAATCCCCAAGCATCTGCCACAACCTTTGCAGGCACATGCGCAAAACCCTCTCAGGTCAAGCAAACCTGGTAGCCTCAGCTTTGCATGCAAAGCCCATGGATTTAAATGTGGTAGACATTGATACAAAGACGACCAGATGGGTGGCAATGAGGAGTAGAGGGGCCATTAAGGTGAGCATAAGGATTTTCTTCTTTACATTTTAATGGCCCTTTATGGTTCAGAAAAATAAATTGCTGAAGCTAATTACAAAGGATCCATATTTTGCCAAATGCATATTTTTGTTCAATATAAGTTGAATTCAATTCCACTCAAATGTATTTGCTCATCTATACACTACACATCTCTGTGTCTAAATTATAAAGCCTGACCCTTTAAATCCACCCTACTAATTCCATATTACTTTTTTACTTGTTTATCATGACACTAAATGCCCTTATATCATAGTTCCCAACCAGATTGTCATGATTTGAGCAGTCAGTCCATTGTCTCGGCACATTAGGGCTTTGTCCTGACTTCCACCACCACTCACTCTTTTCTCTTGGCATCTTTTCTTCAACTCTCTGTAGCTCCTTCACCCTAAGGGCTGGGGCTTTTCTCTCTGAACACACTTACATCACATAAACAATTATCCTCTTCTTTTCTTGTGTTCTGGTCTTCCCAGGAATTGAATCCACAACTTCTATCTTCGCAGGAAGCAGATAAAGCTAGCCACAGCCTGCACTGACAAGCATAGGAGGATTTTGTATACTTGATGCTTCATTGCAGACACCAAACCCACATGCATGTGATTCTGGTACATAGAAATACATTGTATAAAGCAGTGTATTTTTATGTCCATGTATTCTAGAGGTAAAGAAAATGTAAAATTTTTTTGTTCCTGTAAAAGTACTAAAAAATAATGAAAAACAATTACAATAAATCATTTTTTTCTTCTTGAGATCTGGTCTCCCTGGGAATTGAACACACAACCCACATCAATGCAGGCAGTTGCTAAAGCTTGAGTCACAGGCCCCACTGATGGGTATTGTCACATGTGTGTTAGATTTGACAGACAGTTATCTGTGAAGATCTCTTCATTTGGCATTACAGACACCTTCTTAGCTGTTTCACTCTAGGACCCAGCGGCCGCGTCCCGGGAGACGCGGCCGGGAGCAGACCGGAGGAGACCAGAGAGCAGACCGGGGGCCGCCGGAGAGGTGAATATACAGCTTTTGGTTTTTTTTAGCTATTTTTATTTCTTTTTTTCACCGCGTGGTAGCCGGGATGAAGAGGAGTTGTAGTCTCCTCTTCATCCCAGGTACCACACGCACCACGATTACGCTGCAAATTCGCGGCCATTGAATTTAATTGAAACGCAGCAAATCCACATATACCTGCGGGTTTGCTGTGTTTCCATGTTCCTCAATTGCCGCGAATTTGCAGCGTAATCGCGGTAGAAATTGTCATTCTGCGTTTTGCAAAGCAATGCGAATTCGGTGCGCAAATTAGCACATCATGTGCACAGGACATCCGAATTCACATTGCTTTGCATGGCAGACTGTTTTACAAGCGTTTTCACGGCCGTAAAAACGCCACAAAAACACTGCAAAAACGCTACGTTGGCACATAAAGGCCCCGTCACACATAACGAGATCGCTAGCGAGATCATTATTATGTCACAGTTTTGAGATCGCTGGAGAGTCTTATCGTGATCGTTGGGAAGCCGTCAAACATGCAGAACTTGCCAACGATTTCGGCTGCCCCAGCGATCTAACTAACGATCTCGTTGGTCGCTGGGGCGCTTTCACACAGCAGCTATTTCAACTATCCACATCTTGATAGGAATTGTACTGTGTCAGAAAGGCGTGCATAAAATTACTTTTCCGCGCCCCCTCATCTCCGATTGGTGGACGCTACTGCGTTCTGATTGGGCGGCATGTTTAAAATAAGGCCACGTTGCAGCAATTCCGTTCCTTTGTTCCTATCTGCGCTCTGGTTTCGGATCGTTCCTTTGTTCCTATCTGCGCTCTGATTTCAGATCATAGCAGTGTTCTCCGGGCAATATTCGATCATCTGGGCTTTGTTAAGGCCCTGTCTGCATCCTGATTTTTGGATTCTAGTAGCGTTCTTCAGCTGTGACTTCATCTGGGCTTTGTTCCTGACAAGTGTTCTGGTTTGTGGATTTTCTTCAGCTGTGACTCCACATAGATTTCTTGGTTCTTCAGGCTCCTATATTGCTTTATTTACACGGTAAGTTATTTTAGTGGGTTTCTGCCACCCCCAACAAATATACATTTGCTTATGCATCGGAGGCCATTTTAAGGGGGTCAACAGTGTGTGGTATTTTTTACTGTGTTTTAAAATGTTTCATGTATACTCACTGTATGCTATCCTTTTTTCAGATGGCTTTTAAAACAGAAGAATTCCTCAGGGAATTGATTGACCTGAACCGCTCCCTGCCGTGCCTTTGGCAGATAAAATCAACAGACTACTGCAATAGAGAGAAAGAGAGGGAGGCGTAACAGCAATTGATTGCCCTCTTTAAAAGGCATGGCCTCAACGAGAAGGTGGATGAAGAGCTGGTGAAGAGAAAAATCCAGGGTCTACGCACCGTATATAAGAAAGAACTTAACCGGGTGGAGAAGTCAAAGAAGTCGGGTACCGGCACAGATGAGGTTTATGTGCCAACATTATGGTATTATGACTTGCTTGCCTTCACCCGTGACCAGGAGCTACCTTGGCGAATGATGTGTATGATGTGGCTGACCCCGGAAGAAGACCCTGATATCCGGACTGACTCCCCTGTTGAATATGTAAGTACCTTCTTTGCTTCCCTGTAAATAGCATTTATACTTTCAATGTACATGCCATAGTTTAGCCGCCCCTCACATTTGTTTTTTAGTGCACATGTACCCATGCTGGTCATGACTTACCTGCTGGATGTTGTAACCAAAATCTTAACTTTAATTTTGTGTTCCCACAGCACCATCGGCAAGAGACCGACATCATCCCGGCTACGGAACGTGGTATGGAGAAGGTGAGTGTGCTGTCAAGGAATGAGGAACCTATGGCATCGGTGAATGAAGACCCTATGGCCTCTACAAGTGAAGACTTTGTGCCTCGGCGACAAAGAAAATCAAGGAAAAGAAAGGCCAGCTTGCCGCCATCACCAGATCTAATATCTCTGGCGAACAAAATTCTACTTCTACAGACCCAGGCCAAGCGGGACAACTTTGCAACATTTGCTGGCGAGAGACTACAGAGGCTGGATGACCGACAGAGGGCGCACGCAGAAAGGGTCATGTTTGAGACTTTAAATAAAGCGGCAGCCGGTGAACTTAATGAGACTTCTACTGTACATACTCTGATCGACCCTGGCCCTTTTCAACAACATTCTTGGACCTATATGCTGGACCCACTTCGCAGCACACCAGTGCAGAGGATCCGGCATCCACAAAGCCTTGCCCCCCCCCCACAGTATCCCATGTTTTCGGATTCTTTTGATTCCCCCAGGCATGGATGCACAAATACAGATAATCGATACGAAGAACTGTAGTGATGTTTCATTTCAATTTTTGCTATCATTTTGTAAATATTGTTAATTTAATACTTATTTAAATTGTTAAAATTGTTCACATTTTTGTTTGTTTATAAAAAAAAATGTTTTATTGTCCTCTTTTTTAACTTTACCCCTGCCCTCCGATCTCCCCAGGATTGAAATAAAAATGTTTTTTGTTGTCTTCTTTTCTGCTTTACCTCTTCCCGAGGGTGGGACCCCTCACCCCTGCCTTCCGATCCCCCCCCACCCTCCGTTCCCTCCCCTCCATTCCCATCCCTGCTCTCCGCTGGTGATCACCTCCTCCCCTTCTCCTCTTCCCGCTCCAGGCTTCATCACCTGTCTTCTGTCTTCTCTGGTCTTCTTCCCAGCTGGTCTTCTTCCCCTCCTCTTCCTACTTCCTACTTCCCTTGTTTTAGTCTTTGGGGGTCATAGTCATGGTGCACTCTATGGCAATGATCTGCCATACCGTGAACCATGAGTCTGACTCTGATTACAGGTTATATATACTAGATTCTTGATAGGGCGTTGATCCAGGGAACTAGTCGTATGTGGAGTCAGGAAGGAATTTTTCCCCCGAAACAGAGCATGGTTTTTTTTTGCCTTCCTCTGGATCAACATGTTAGGTCTTCCTTTCATACTATGTTCCTATTCTTTCCTATTCTTTCCTCTTCTCTCTTCTTCTTGAATTAGCAGGAGGCTGTGAAAGCCGACTTCGGAGTCTGCTTTCCTGCCCCCGCACAACATCAGCTGATAACCTCAATTTGTAGGCTGGTGTGAAAGCCGACTTCGGAGTCGGCTTTCCTGCCCCCACACAACATCAGCTGATAACCTCAATTAGCAGGCGGCTGTGAAAGCCGAATTTCGGAGTCGGCTTTCCTGCTCCCGCACAACATCAGCTGATAACCTCAATTTGCAGGCGGGTGTGAAAGCCGACTTCAGAGTCAGCTTTCCTTCCCCTGCACAACATCAGCTGATAACCTCAATTTGTAGGCTGGTGTGAAAGCCGACTTCGGAGTCGGCTTTCCTGCCCCCGCACAACATCAGCTGATAACCTCAATTAGCAGGCGGCTGTGAAAGCCGACTTCGGAGTCGGCTTTCCTGCCCCCGCACAACATCAGCTGATAACCTCAATTAGCAGGCGGCTGTGAAAGCCGACTTCGGATGGCTTTCCTGCCCCCGCACAACATCAGCTGATAACCTCAATTAGCAGGCGGCTGTGAAAGCCGACATTGGAGTTGGCTTTCCTGCCCCCGCACAACATCAGCTGATAACCTCAATTATCCGCCATAGTCGGATTATAATGAGGGCAATCCGGGCTACCGCCCGGAACCCTGGGGGCCCAAAGGGCCCATGGCCAGACTGCCCTCATTATATTGTTTTGTACGGAGGCAGGGGCAGGTTTGGCAGGGGGACCACACAGTACCTGACGTCGGCCGGCCGCATCACAGGGAGGCAGACACGCCCCCTGCACGCTGTGTGCTGCGTCTCCAGGACTGACGTCACACAGCAGCGCCTGGAGCTGCATCATCCTGCCAGAGAGGAGCTCGCGCAGCAGATCTCAGTGAATGGCGGTAAATACGAGGTCTGGGGAGAATGTCTGGAGTGATGAGGGGGCTGCAGGACACTGCTCCCCTCCTGATGAGTGCACACAGGATTCCATAGTGCCAGTTCAGCGGCCGCTCTGCTGGGCTCTGTATAAGTTATTGCAGGACTTTGACCTTTGCTGCAAATCAGGTCACTCTGGGTCATCCCAGCATCACCAGATCTGCAGGAAAATTCAGAGTCCTGCAATAAATCAGACTGAGCCCAGCAGAGCGACCACAGACATCGCATACAGGATCCTATACTGTCTGATCAACCCTGAACCTGCAGGACATCACATACTATACTGCTCCATATATAATATGTGAGGTCCTGTGTGCAGGTCCAGGTGTGATCAGTACAGTGTATATCCATGTACAAAATGTCACATCTAGTATACAGATTAGTGTATGGTATACTGTGGTACAGACATCAGATGGATATAACAATGTGTATAGTATATGACGCGCCCCCTGGGCCATGGGGTACCCGGTGCCGGGCCTTGTAATTGCTGGGGGATCTGTAGTCACTGTGGCTGTGACCCGGTCCGTGACCCAGGGCAGTCAAACCAGTGGCGGATCTGTTTATGGGCTTTTATGAGTAATTAAATGTCCGACTACACTACCTGTGGATTGCGGTCATGAGGAACCGCCGCTGAGGGGCAGGCCACTGAAGCTGATGAGGTGTGCAGCTAGATGTTGTGACTCCCCACTGGAGGAGTATAGCCTCAGGGCAGCATGAGTGTAGATGGTGGGGGTTATGGTGGTGCAAGGCGACAGAAATGACTCGAGTCTTTGAGGTGCACCCAGGATCTACTCTCCCCACCCACACACTACCGGGTTCCCCCTTTCTAGGTGTTCCCTCCCCCTACTCTAGCCAGGGATTAGGGACAGTTGTGCTCACTAGTGGGAGCATTGTCGCTCTGTCCCCCGTAAATGTGGTGTAGTGCATGTGGGTGTTAGGGTCCTGAGCCATACTCCTTCCTTACCTGAGAGTGAGATATCACACCTCTGGGTGAGATGCAATAGCTCTGTAGCGACCGAACCCTCAGGGCGCTACATATATAACGTCCAATGTCTGTATCACAGTATGTCATACTAGTTATTGAATCTGTTCTACACCAGGGTCACGAGCATTTTTAGTGGTTCATTTCTTGGGCCATTTTTTTTTTTAAGACACTGTGTCTGTGAATTCTGATATACAGTGTCTTCAATAAAATGGCGCCGGATTGCATGGTATGTGCATGCACTGTCTCTGGCACCATTTCATTGAAGTATTGATCTACAAAATTAAAGGGATCCTTTAATCAGAAATAACGCTATTAACCTGCAGGTTAAAAGCGTTAATATACTTCCCAGCAGCTGAGTGCAGGGAGGAGAAAATGAACTTTATTCTCCCCGTCAGCATTCGGTTTCAGTCATGGGGGCAGTGCCGGTTTGGTCATCGCTCTGTGTATACAGAGCGTCCGCTGTAACCAAGCCCCCAGCACTGACTGACACTGGCTCTACATTGAGGCCGGCTGTCAGTCAGGGCCAGTATTACAGCGGTTGCTCTGTATACTCAAAGTAATGACTGAAACTGCACCGGGTCAGACCCCATGACTAAAACCGAATGCTCCCCCATCCTGGTACATGCTCTCTTCCCATCCTGGTATATGCTCTCTCCCCATCCTGGTATATGGTCCACCATCCTAGTTCCCCATTCTGGTACATGCTCCCAGTCCCCCCCATCCTGGTATATGCTCTCCCATCCCGGTAAACAGGGCTGTGGAGTCTGTAAGCCAAACCGCCGACTCCGACTCCTCAATTTCCATGACTCCGACTCCACGACTCCGACTCCCTCATACATGGCTCATGTGTAAGTGATACATTTCCTGTAGCACAGATTCATCTCAGCTAAAAGTCCGGACCCTTAGATCAGGAATAGGACAGACATTTATAGGACATTTCATAACTTTCCAAAATTCTTATTAAAAAATATTCCCCACAAACTGCATTGAACTATTGTACCCAATTTATTATATATTTTACGAGTCGGTCCATTTTATACCGATTCCACTAAAATAAGCACCTACTCTAACTCCACAGCCCTGCTGGTATATATTCCCCCATCCTGCTATATGCTTCCCCATACTGATATATATTCCCCATCCTGCCTGTTCTGCTGTTCTTCCATCCATACAACAAAAAAAAAAAAACACTCCTACTCGCCTTTTCCCCTCTCCCTTGCAGCGCATCCTCGAACTGGCTGGAGGAGTGTGGCGCTGGAGTTCGCACCTGCGCATGCATGAACTGCGATGCCACACTTATTCATCCTCACCAGAGATCATGGTATGTGTCCTTTTTTTCGACATTCTCTGTCTATAGATGTGATCAGAACATCTGTGTGTTGCTCACATGACCTATCACATGATCTATCAAAGGGGGTCATGTGACATGTCACGTGATACATCGGGTACCTGGGGGGGTCCACACCTAAAGAACTGCCCGGGGCCCTGGCTACTCTTAATCCACCCCTGCTGGGTGCATCTATACAGATGCATAGATATAATGGGTGTGAGTGATGAAACATGTTATTTGTTTTTAACAAAGCGTACACAACAGCGGATATAAACGTTAAAAAATTTTTATAACAAGAAAACAAATATAACAACATAAAAAAACAAAAAAAATTTGTGGCTGCCGCACCGCTGTTGGGCCCCCACATACGTTGCCAGCATCACTTCGTGCTGTTTGACAGTTTTAGTCAGTGACGCCATCATCCTCCTGTGTGACGCCAGCATCCTCCTGTGTGACGCCATCATCCTCCTGTGTGACGCCAGGAGGTCGTCTAATGGTGGGATTTCTATGGAGGGAATGGTAAAACTTAAGACTAATAATTCTGTACATTCATCTAATTAACAGGTACATGTTTGTTATTTAACACTTACGGTTTTCGTTTTGCTCGGGTGATGACGAGCTTAAGGACCAACCGGATCCTCTGGCATCACCGGCTAGAGAAAGACACAACACTTCATAGTACATGACAGCCCTATACATTCCAAGTCGTATGCACCTTATTTTATGTGAAAGAATTACCGGAAGACAAAGCTGCACCCATTTCACAGAGTGATGCTGTAGGTGACGAGCCTGTAGGTGAGTCCTGCTGCGGCTCTGGGTCACCAGGTGACTCCTGCTGGGCTTCTGGTTCACCAGATGTCTCCTGCTGGGGCTCTGGGTCTGCAGGTGCTGGAGAAAAAATAAGTTATTACATACCAAAGGTACTGCACTGTAATTACAGTTTTAACCAATGTGCCACCCTATACTGTGCTAACCTATGTTAACACCTGTGGCGGCAGACCACGCGACTGCTATGGGGCCCGTGAGCTGGGGGGGCCCATAGTATTCGCCCCCCTCCTGCACTCCTAGCTCCGCAGCTTGACTACTACCCACAGGCACTGTCTTCCGGCATGGCCGCGCGCAGTGCGCTGTGCGGCTGTGTGTTGTAGTAATGACACGGCAGGGGTGACGCTGCGTCTTTAATTGTGCTTGTCGCCCCTGCCATCATTACTAGCAGACACAGCCTTATAGCGCACTGTGCGCGGCCATGCCCGAAGATCGTGCCGGCGGTGGCAATCAAGCTGCGGAGCGGGAGGGGTGCAGGAGGGGACCCCGATGAAGGGAGGCCCCGAGAGGGGCCCTTATGAAGGGAGGCCCCGGATTTTACATGCGGTTTTCTCGCCAGGTAGAAGCGTTTGTGAGGCGTCTTTGCATGCATTTCTGCATGCGGGTTGACAGGCGCTTTCCACGCGATTTTAGCATCACTTGGAAAGTGCTTGACAACTAGGTCACACTATATAAATCCATGCAACCGGCATGGATTTATATAGTGTGACTGAAAGAATGTTAATAAATAAACAACAAACTAGACTTACCCCCTGATGGCCGCCGCAGTCTTGCCGCACTCCTGTCCTGGCTGCCATCTGATCGCGGGACACTGCACTAGGACCTGCCGTCACATGACTGTGACGTCAGCGCAGGTCCTACAGAGCAACGCGATGTGCCGGCAAAGGAGGAGAAGCGCTGCGGGGACCGCCAGTAGGTAAATATAATCTTTATTTGTTATTTTATTCATTTTTTAACAGGTACAATGGTACCCAGGTCTGGAGGAGAGTCTTCTCTCCTCCAGACCTGGGTACCATCCACACATTGAAACGCATATAATCGGCATGTACCAATGTACTGACACAGATTATATGCGTCTAAATGCAAGTCAATGGCAGTGATTACGCTGCGCTTAAGCAAAATTATTGAACATGCTGGGGATTTTTGAGCGCAGCATAAACGCTGCGGAAATATCCGCAGCATGGGCTTTGACAGTGCGGCTTGTCATTGAGGACCATGGGCGGCGGATTACCGCAGCATAAATGCTGGAAAAACGCTACGTGGGCACACAGCCTGACAACTGTGAGTAAAGACCCTGGGACTGCATAGCACGGACTCTGTGTCGTTACTGCCGCTCCCGCGCACAAACACCACAATCATCTACATACGCTGCCCTGAAGCTATACTTCTCCTGTGGGGAGTCACATCACCTAGCTGCACACATACCATCAGCTTCAGTGGTCTGTTCCGCAACGGCAGAACGCACACACACACGCACAGACATACATACACACACACACACACGCCATATCTGGAAAGTGACAGCATGGGGCCTGATTGGTGGAGCAGCAGCAGCACAACGACCGGACACTGCTGCTGCTGCTGCATGAAGGAGGGCAGGGCTCAGACAGCATCAGCGGACCTGCACAGATGCCGGGGAAGCGGCCCAGGCCACGATAACGAGTGGGCCCCTGTGATGGTCCAGGACCCCGGCACTTACCCGGGTACGCCGGGTGCTGATGTGGGCCTTGACAGTTGGGGTCAGCATACTTTGCCCTGGGAGTTGAGGTGGGGTACATTAGGGTCATCATACTGTGCATGTGGATGAATTCACCATGGGGGTATCATACTGTGTTTGGGGGCACTTTTATTGGCATCCTACTTTATGGGGCAATGCAAAAGGAATCTAGGACTTCAGCAGGAGGAAAATTACTATGTAAAGGCTGTAAAGTTGTGAGATCTGCTCTACTGTGACCCCGACAATTATTTACATTTTTTTTTGGAGGGGGGCCCAATTAGAACTTCTGCTTTGTGGCCCCATGATTCATATGTACGCCCCTGATTAACACCACTCACCACGATGGGACTGGGTCTGTGACCGGATGCTGGAGAGGCGGTCACTCGATCTGTACCTCAGATCCGCCAGCTTTTTTCGGATCTGGGTAGCGGAGCGCTGAACCCGAACCTTCGGGCCAGGCCCCGACTGATCTACTGCAGCACCACCTGTTTATGGAGCACTGGGTGTTCTGAGTGCTCAAGGCACTCATAATCCCGGGAATCCAGCTGTGCTTTGAGGTAGCGCACCTCAGCATCCCCCCATGGAGTTGCTCTCCTCATTGCTGCCATTTTGCCACCTCTCCTGATAAACTAGGCCTCAACTACGTCGTAAACCATGCCCAGGACGCATCATCACCGTAAAGAATGCCCACGACGCATCAATGTCTCCATAATGGCGCGCACGGCTTATTAGAGGACGCTACTGCGCGCGCGAAGGCAGCGGCATGAATTATAGTATCTCCGTCAAACTGGACGCATTATTGATGCAGCGTCTCCGGTCACACGGGAAGACTGGTCTGTTGGTGGTTTTAAGTGTGAATACATATCTCTATTTTTCGATAGGTATGCATACTTGTGTGTCTGTGATTATGTATGTGTATATGTAGGTATCTGTATATTTGTGTGTATATGGGTGTAGATTTTTATGTATCTCAATATGTATGTGTATATGGATGTATCTGTGTACATATGAGTACACCAGTGGCGTACTGCCATTGGCGGCAGACCACGCAACTGCTATGGGGCCCATGAGCCGCCGGACCCCATAGCAGTCGCCCCCCTTCTGCACCCCCGCTCCGCTGTTTGATAGCCGCCGCTGTGTTCAGACATGGCCGCGCGCTGTGCGGCTGTGTCTTGTAGTAATGATGGCAGGGGCGACACTGCACCTTTAATTGTGCTTGTGTCGCCCCTGCTGCGTCATTACTACAAGACACAGCCGCACTCACACTGCACGCGGCCATTCCTGAGTACAGTGCCGGCGGGCGGCGATTAATCAAACAGTGGAGCGGACGATTAATAATAAACACCTATAAACAAATATACTGATACTTGTTTGACCACCCTGGGCACGGACCGGGTCGCTGCCACGGTGACTACAACCCTCCCATCCTTCAAAAGCCCAGCTCCGGGTTCCCCGCACACACCGCCCAGGGGGCGCGTCATGTTCAAATATGTACGTATCTGTGTATGTGCGTGTCTGCATACTGTGTTTGTGTGTGTACGTGCATATCTGCATATGTGAAGGATGAGGGGACAGCCTGGGCCCTGTGTTGTATACCTACATTTCTCCGCCTTATCTGTGCATCATGAATGGTGTATGTATTAAAGGGGCCACTGAGACTCTTTCGCCCGGGGCCCAGAAAAACCTGGAGCCAGCCCAGGTTGAAAGCAATGATGGAGGAGGGAACGTCATGTGACACTCCATCTCCCATCATTGCTCCTCAGCTTCTCACTCAGTGGCGTGATGATGCGCCACGCTGTGTCAGACAGTGGAGCTGGCAGTTGCTGTGGTGTTGAGAGAGACGCGCTGCAGAGACTGAAGCAGCGGGGAACGAGGAGCGGTAACTATTTATTTATTTATTTTTGTAAATCAGTGAGTACTGATAATACTGGAGGACTGGGGCTGCCTTTTACCCTATGCTGGGGGCTGCCTTTTACCCTATGGTGGGGACTGCCTTTTACCCTATGGGGGGTTTCATTATACTGCGTGGAGAACTATAGCGAGTGCATTGTACTGTATGGAGGACCATGGGGAGTGCTTTATACTGTATGGAGGACCATGGGGAGTGCATTATACTCAGTGGGTGTGGAGAGGTGTGGGGGCCATTATACTGTATGTAGGCCCACTATACTGCATGGAAGACTGTGTGGACGTCACAGTTGGTGGATTATACTGTGTTGGGGTCACCATACTTTGCCCTGGGAGTTGAGGTGGGGTACAGTAGGCAGGGCTGTGGAGTCAGTAAGCCAAACCTCCGACTCCTCCATTTCCATGACACCGACTCCCTCTTACACAGCTCATGTGTAAGTGCTAAATTTACTGCAGCACAGATTCATCTTCGCTAATAGTCCAGACCCGATCAGGAATAGAACATTTATAGGACATTTCATAACTTTCCCAAATTCTTATGAAAAAAATATTCCACACAAACTGCATTGAACTACTGTACCCAATTTATTATATATTTTAGGAGTCGGTCCATTTTATACCGACTCCCACTCCGACTCCACAGCCCTGACAGTAGGGTCATTACACTGTGCATGTGGAGGCTAAAGAGGAGGAATTCACCATCGGGGTATCATACTGTGTTAAGGGGGACACTTTTGTTGGCATCACATTTTATGGGGCTATGAAAGTGGAATCTAGGAGTTCAGCAAGGAAGAAAATTGCTATGCAAAGGCTGGAAAGTTGTGAGATCTGCTCTTTTGTGCCTCCAACAATTAGTTACATTTTTTTTGGGGGGGGGTCCCCAATTAGAACTTCTGCTATGGGGTCCCATGATTCCTATGTACGCCCCTGGAGTACACTTATGTATATACGGGCCCTTACTACTGGAACAATGAGAAACAAAGCTTTTGCAAAGTAAAACACAGTTTATTAGACAAATCAGTACAAAACTGAAAGTAGTGTATAAATGTCAGTAGTTGCCCACTATAAGTTCTGATGCTGCCAAGTAACAGCACCAGGACTGTTAAAATACTGGCAATAGTTGTCGCGGCAGGTTTTCGCATCATGGCTGTTTCTGCCATATCCCACTGGTTGAAGGCCTGCAATTGCAGGATCGTTTGCACGCCATTCACCGAGCTCCACTTCACCATTGGCTAGGTCCACAGAGTCCACGAAGCCAGGCGGACAGTACGCAATTGCATCACATCGACAAAGGAAGTTGTGAAGCGTGCAAAAGGCCAAAACAACAGAGTCTATTGATGTAAGCTTCATGTTAATTGGCGTATGAAAAACTCTGAAGCGGTTGGCCATGATACCGAAGGTATTTTCTACAACACGACGTGCCCTTGACAAACGATAATTGAAAATTCTTTTTTCCTGTGTAAGACTTTTTTGGGGGAACGGTTTAATAAGATTGGGATGAAGTGGGAAGGCTTCATCGCCGACAAAAACAAAATTAAGGTTACCTGAAGTCTCTGAGTTGGGAGGCAAGCGTAGGTCACAGTTGTCCAATCGCTCTCCAAAAAGTGTGTGCTCTAAAACACCACCATCAGAAACCCTGCCGTTCATGCCAACATCTACATTTATAAATTCGTAATTGGCGTTAACAAGGGCCATCATGATGATGCTGAAATAGCCCTTATTATTATAAAAATAGGATCCGCTATTTGGTGGCTGAGTGATTCGGACATGTTTCCCGTCCAAAGCCCCACCACAGTTAGGGAACTGCCACAGCTGCTCAAAATCAGAGGCAATCTTTTTCCATTCCTCCTCCGTTTTGGGAAACTGTATGTAACTACGTAGACTGTGGAAAATGGCATTACATGTCTCCGGAATTAGAACGCTGAGCATGGGCCTTGAAATGGCTGCAGAAAAATGCAAGTCTTGGAATGAGCGTCCGGTGGCCAGGAATCTCAGTGTGACTGCCAATCTTTCATCTGCCGGAATGGCAGCACGCATCGCTGCATCCTTCCGTTGAATATGTGGCGTAACTCTTTCCAGTAACACTTTAAATGATTCCTCTGACATCCTCAGATAGTTGTGGAAATCATGAGGATTCTTCTCCTGAAGCTCTCTTACAAGTTGCATGTGGGACAATTCAGACCTCTTCTGCAGCCACTCTCTGGTCCACATGCGACGCTTTCGTTTGGAACGCCTCTGTAGCTCCCTTGCCTCAGCTTGACTGCGAGCTTCCTCAACCAGCAATGCAGCAACCACAATAGCACACTGCCCGTCGTCCATGATGTGCAAACTGCAAACATAAAATGAAAAGATGAGAACACTTTCAACAAAACAATTAACGTAAGTATTTAAACTGTACATGAAAAATATCATGGAAAACCGTGTTCCATTCCGTTAGTGAGCATGACAGAAAAACTCTGAAGCAGTTGGCCAGGACAGCATGTCAGAAAACGTGCTGTGTGAGTGTGTGTGCACGAGACCCCTAAAATATGGGCCCATGCAAAAGCATATATATACAGATAGAAGCCAAGACCCCCCTCCCTGAAAAGCAATGATAAAAGATAATTGGTAGATGTCCTATAAATAAATAAAAAATGGAAACTCATTTGAGACCCCAAATAATACCTACCTCGCTAAAGATGCCTGATTTCTTCAAAGTGGAGTCACAGCCGGAGAACGCTACAATGATCCGCAAAAATCAGGATTAGTCGAATGAACGGAGATTAACAGCCCGGAGAATTCTGCTAGGATCTGCAGACCAGCACCAAGTCAGGAACAAAGGATGCAATCGCTATTCTGATGCCTTCTTTATGCGCGGCCGGAAATGAGAACACTGTAGCTACCTCCAATCGGGGACGAGGGGCACGGAAAAGTCCAATTTATGCACGCCTACGTGCCTCAGCTCTGAATCGCTAACGAGGTCGTTGGTTAGGTGTCAAATACAGCGATGCACGCTGCCCAGCGGGAGAGCAACGACCCAGGAATGGTCCAGGAAGATTTGTAACGATCAACGATCTCACAACAGGGGCCTGATCGTTGCTACCTTTCAAACGTAACAAGATCGCTAGCGATGTCGCTATTGCGTCACAAAACCCGTGACGTATCAACGATCTCGCTAGCGATCTCGTTATGTGTGACAGGGCCTTAAGTCTCTCTCTCATATAGAGTGTGACCTTTTACCTTTAGCAGGGTCCTCTTTCTCTCCTATCAGTTATAGAGGTTGTCCACTGCTTTTGGACAATTGAGCTATCGGATAAGCTGCAGCGCTGTAAACATCATGTTATCGCTACAGAAATGCAACAATGACCTTAAAAGTAAATTCACAGTTTTTGTGTTTTCTTTATTTTATCCCTCAGACAATAAAGGAATAATTTTTGAAATGGGACAATCCCTTAATTGATTTACTTTTATTGGCGGAATTTTTTTATTTTTTTTGGCTTTTTCATACTGCATGCATCTTGTACTATAAATAACATTAAAGATATATTAATTTATTAATTTTGCAAATTGAAATGTCATTTTTCTTTACAGGTACAAGCATTTTGGTGTTTGTAAGTGTTTTTTGAGGGGGCAATTTTGCTACAAATTGTTAACAGTATAGACCAAAAGTTTGGACACACCTTCTCATTTAAAGATTTTTCTGTATTTTCATGACTTTGAAAATTGTACATTCACACTGAAAGCATCAAAACTATGAATTAACACATGTGGAATTATATACTTAACAAAAAAGTGTGAAACAACTGAAAATATGTCTTATATTCTAGGTACTTCAAAGTAGCCACCTTTTGCTTTGATGACTGCTTTGCACACTCTTGGCATTCGCTTGATGAGCTTCAAGTGGTGGCACTTGTTGGCCCTTTTTCCTTCACTCTGCGGTACAGCTCACCCAAACGATCTCGATTGGGTTCAGGTCAGGTGACTGTGGAGGCCAGGTCATCTGGCGTAGCACCCCATCACTCTCCTTCTTGGTCAAATAGCCCTTACACAGCCTGGAGGTGTGTTTGGGGTTATTGTCCTGTTGAAAAATAAATGATTGTCCAACTACACGCAAACCGGATGGAATAGCATGCCGCTGCAAGATGCTGTGGTAGACATGCTGGTTCAGTATGCCTTCAATTTTGAATAAATCCCCAACAGTGTCACCAGCAAAGCACCCCCACACCATCACACCTCATCCTCCATGCTTCATGGTGGGAACCAGGCATGTAGAGTCCATCCGTTCACCTTTTCTGCGTCTCACAAAGACACGGTGGTTGGAACCAAAGATCTCAAATTTGGACTCATCAGACCAGAGCACAGATTTCCACTGGTCTAATGTACATTCCTTGTGTTCTTTAGCCCAAACAAGTTTCTTCTGCTTGTTGCCTGTCCTTAGCAGTGGTTTACTTGCAGATATTTTACCATGAAGGCCTGCTGCACAGAGTCTCCTCTTAACAGTTGTTGAAGAGATGTGTCTGCTGCTAGATCTCTGTGTGGCATTGACCTGATCTCTAATCTGAGCTGCTGTTAAACTGATATTTCTGAGGCTGGTGACTCGGATATACTTGTCCTCAGAAGCAGAGGTGACTCTTGGTCTTCCTTTCCTGGGGCAGTCCTCATGTGAGCCAGTTTCTTTGTAGCGCTTGATGGTTTTTGCAACTGCACTTGGGGGCACTTTCAAAGTTTGCCCAATTTTTCGGGCTGACTGACCTTCATTTCTTATAGTAATGATGGCCACACGTTTTTCTTTACTTAGCTGCTTTTTTCTTGCCATAATACAAATTTTAACAGTCTATTCAGTAAGACTATCAGCTGTATATCCACCTGACTTCTGCACAACACAACTGATGGTCACAACCCCATTTATAAGGCAAGAAATCCCACTTATTAAACCTGACAGGGCACACCTGTGAAGTGAAAACCATTTTCGGTGACTACCACTTGAAGCTCATCAAGAGAATGCCAAGAGTGTGCAAAGCAGTCATCAAAGCAAAAGGTGGCTACTTTGAAGAACCTAGAATATAAGACATATTTTCAGGTGTTTCACACTTTTTTTTAAGTATTAGTGTTGAGCGAGCACTAAAATGCTCGGATGCTCGAAGCTCGGGCCGAGCTCACCGTGATACTCGGGTGCTCGACCGGAGCAACGAGCCCAATGTTAGTCTAAGGGAGACCCGAGCATTTTTGCGGCAGCACCCCCGGCAGTCTGTAGAAAGCCTAAAAAGTGCCCAAAACTATAGTGACAGTGCTCAAAAGACATGGGGACAGCATGGGCATCGCCCCAGGAAGCATTTCTGACCCCCAGGTAACTGCTGTCAACAACGTGGTCAGAGGTATTAAGCCACTTTAACGGGCTCACAATAAAACGTTCAAAAACTAAACTGAAACAGTTTTCCTGTGAAATATGTTAAGGAACATCCTTTCCAGGGTAAAGACTTGTGTATAAGGTAAAATAAATAACCAAAAACAAAAATACTCCTCCACACCTTGGGCTATGTTCACAAGTAGCATTTTTTATGTGTTTTTGCACTTTTGTATTGCTTTCAACCGTGACAAATGTATTCCCGGGAAATGACATTTTAACATTTTACAACCTTATCTGGCCATGTACTGTGTGACACATGCATACAGTGCTGAAAAGACATGGGGACAGCATGGGGAAGACCCCTGGAAGCATCTCTGACACCCAGGTCACTGCCTAAAAGTGTGCCCATCAGAAGTGATCCTTTCCGCATCAGAAGATGCAGACTTGCAACTATCCCCGTGCAAGTCCTTGTCCCAGGGCAGTGTTCAATTGTATCTCCCCCATTCCTTGCAATGCAAGCGCAAGTATGCAGCCTGCCACCCACCCACCCCCAGGCTGCAATACCATACTGCTAGCTTGCTTGCGCTTAAAATGGGGACTTTTAGTTTGGAGGAGGCCGAAGCTGGCCACTACCTCATGGCTGCTTCGGCAGAGAGGTATCCATGCTCAGTCCCCAGCCGCCCAGCGGCCAGGGGTCCACGCTCAGTACACAGCCACTAGGGGGCGGCCCAGTGTCCATACTCGGTCCCCAACCGCCCCGCGACCGGGTGTCCACACACGGTCCCCAGCCGCCTGGGGGCGGCCGGGAGTCCATAACGGTCCCCTGCCGCCCCTATTTCTCCTTGAAAGTTCCCCCACACTTTTCTTAGACTGGCCTGCTATAGGGCAGCATTAGACGAGTCCACCAGAGAACCAGACTCCTCCGGTGTGCCCTGGCTTCTCCATCAGGGGAGTTGAGAGTGCCAAGATGAGAAGCATGATGATGATGATAGAAGTTAGCATCTGCTTTGTTTTCTTGGAATGCAAGAGCATGTATGTAGTAGCGGCTATGCCTGAGGTGGTCAGCGTTTTGGCGCATATCCTACCTCCTCCGAGGATTGCTGGATGTTTTCCTGCTACTATCCCAGTTCTATAAAACAAAGATTCAGGTGATGAATTATGGATGAGATGTTGGCAAAGGAGAAAGAGCAGGAGGAACAGGGTCCATTCACATCAATATCAGGCCAGTCAACAACACATGTCTTGTAGGATATGTTTCTGTAGAAAAAGGAGCGGTTCGGCTTCACAGTTAAAGGGCATGCAGTGATTGCAAAGGCTACCAAAAATTTAGAGGCACTCCAATGCCTCTTGGAAGTGACATGGAGGTCAAAGGGCCTTAAATAAACCGTTTTTTCCATTTATAGGAACTGGGTCTCCTGTGCACTGTTGGCCTAAGCAGTGAATGAAAGGCTTTCCAAAAATTATGAGGAACTGCAATGCCCCTTGAAACATACGTGGATTACAGCATACTAAAAACCTTCTACCCAATATTGGGGAGTGGGTCTCCCTTAGTGTTCGCCTATGCATTGAAAAGCAAAAGCTCACTAAAATTAGGAGGAAATGCAATGCCCATTGGAAAAATGGTGGAGGTCGCAGTGGAATAAAAAGACAATATCAATGCCCCTTGGAAAAGTGGTGGAGGTCACAATAGCTTAACAAGATGGTTTTAATGCCCCTTGGAGGAATGGTGGAGGTTGCAGTAGCTAAACAAGACGGTTTTAAAGCCTCTTTGAAGAGACGTGGAGGTTGCAGTAGCTTAACAAGACGGTTTTAATTCCCCATGGAAGAGACGTGGAGGTCGGAGAGAATAAAAAGACAATATCAATGCCCCTGGGAAAAGTGGTGGAGGTCCAGTAGCTTAACAAGATGGTTTTAAAGCTCCTTGGAAGAATGGTGGAGGTCGCAGTGGAATAAAAAGACAATATCAATGCTCCTGGGAAAAGTGGTGGAGGTCGCAGTAGATTAACAAGATGGTTTTAATGCCCCTTGGAAGAATGGTGGAGGTCGCAGTGGAATAAAAAGACAATATCAATGCCCCTGGGAAAAGTGGTGGAGGTTGCAGAAGCTTAACAAGATGGTTTAAATGCCCCTTGGAAGAGACGTGGAGGTTGCAGTAGTCTAAGAAGACGGTTTTAATGCCCCTTGGAATAGACGTGGAGGTTGCAGTAGCTTATCACGATGGTTTTAATGCCCCTTGGAATAGACATGGAGGTTGCATTAGCTTAACAACGACGGTTTTAATGCACCTTGGAAGAGACGTGGAGGTTGCAGTGGAATAAAAACAGAATATCAATGCCCTTGGGAATAGAGGTGGGGGTCACAGTAGCTTATCAAGATGGTCTTAATGCCCCTTGGAAGAGATGTGGAGGTTGCAGTAGCTTAACAAGACGGTTTTAATGCCCCTTGGAATAGACGTGGAGGTTGAAGTAGCTTAACAAGACGGTTTTATTGCCCCTTGGAAGAGACGTGGAGGTTGCAGTAGCTTAGCAAGACGGTTTTAATGCCCCTTGGAAGGGACGTGGAGGTCGCAGTGGAATAAAAAGACAATATCAATGCCCTTGGGAAGAGTGGTGAAGGTCACAGTAGCTTAACAAGATGGTTTTAATGCCCCGTGGAATAGACGTGGTGGTTGCAGTAGCTCAACAAGATGGTTTTAATGCCACTTGGAAGAGACGTGGAGGTTGCAGTAGCTTAACAAGAAGGTTATAA
Organism: Phyllobates terribilis; assembly: GCF_046119375.1. Lineage (NCBI taxonomy): Eukaryota > Metazoa > Chordata > Amphibia > Anura > Dendrobatidae > Phyllobates > Phyllobates terribilis. The sequence continues at coordinate 477,611,929 of NW_027362765.1, read as the reverse complement.
TACCCCTTGGAATAGACATGGAGTTTTCAGTAGCTTAACAAGATGGTTTTAATGCCCCTTGGAAGAGACGTGGAGGTCGCAGTGGAATAAAAAGACAATATCAATGCCTCTGGTCAAAATGGTGGAGGTCGCAGTAGCTTAACAAGACGGTTTTAATGCCCCTGGGAACAATGGTGAAGGTCGCAGTGGAATAAAAAGACAATATCAATGCCCCTGGGAAAAATGGTGGAGGTCACAGTAGCTTAACAAGATGGTTTTAATGCCCCTTGAAGTATGGTGGAGGTTGCAGTGGAATAAAAAGACAATTTCAATGCCCCTGGGAAAAGTGGTGGAGGTCGCAGTAGCTTAACAAGATGGTTTTATTGCCCCTTGGAAGAGACGTGGAGGTTGCAGTAGCTTAACAAGACGGTTTAAATGCCCCTTGCAAGAGCCATGCAGTGCAGCATCTTAAAAACATTATTCTCATTATTGGGGAGTGGGTCTCCCATAGTCTTTTCCTTTGCCTTCCAAGCAAAAGCTGCCAAAAATTAGGACGGTGGAACTTGCAATGCTGGCAAACAAGAGCCATGCAGTACAGCATCTTAAAAACATTATTCCCATTATTGGGGAGTGGGTCTCCATTAGTCTTTGCCTATGCCTTCCAAGCAAAAGCTGCCAAAAATTAGGACGGAGGAACTTGCAATGCTGGCAACACAGACCAAGGTCACCCTGGTGGTATAGCGGTGGTGGAGGCTGAGGATAAGGAGAAGAGCAAAATACAGGTGAAATGAGGAAGCATATACCCATGTGTCGGTGTGAAGCGGTGCATCGGAATACACCTCCCGTAATAACACAATAGATTAGACTTTATGTTACTCTGCTGTCATTTGGTGGTGATGAGAAGTCTGGCCCAATCCAGCCCTTGTTCGTTTTGATAAGAGTCAGCTTGTCAGCATTGTCAGATGACAGGCGAGTGTGCTTATCAGTTATAATTCCCCCAGCGGCACTAAAAACAAGCTCCGATAACACGCTAGCGGCAGGGCACGCCAGGACCTCCAAGGCGTACAGAGCGAGTTCATTCCAAGTGTACAGCTTGGATACCCAATAATTAAAAGGCACAGAGGAATCACGGAGGATGCTGGTACGGTCGGCAAGGTACTCCCTCACCATCTTTTGAAACTTTTAACACCTTGTGAGAGTACCCCGCGCCTCAGGGCCTGTATGCTGAGCGGGTCTCAGAAAACTGTCCCAGAATGTTGACAGTGTTCCCCTGCCTCTGCTGGATTGGAGTTGCGTCTCTCTCGCCTGTACGCCTTGGACAACGAACTGTGACCTCTGCCACTAGCGTGTTCAGATGGGAATTTTTTTAACAGTTCTGCAGCAAGGGCCTTCTGGTACTGCCCCATTTTTGTAGACCTCTCCACCTCAGGAATAAGAGAGTGAAAGTTCTCCTTGTAGTGGGGGTCTAAAAGTGTCACCAACCAGTAATGACGGTCACACAACATTTTGACAATGCGAGGGTCACGGTTAAGGCAGCATAACATAAAGTCAGCCATGCGTGCCAGACTGGTAACGGGCAAGACTTCCGTGTCCTCACAATGATGACGACTGACCATGCTCTCCTCCTCCTCATCCTCCTCCTCCCCCTTGTCCTCAGGCCACCCACGCTGAACCGACGGTATGACAGTTGTACAGGTACTACCGTTTACAGCGCATGATACAAGCTCCGGTTCTTCCTCCTCCTCCTCCTCATCTCCCTCATTTTCCCCCAATACACATTGGGATGAGATGAAGCTGGGCTGTGTGTAATCGCCCGCTACGGCTTCTTGATCCATCTCATCATACTCTGGCTGCAATGCCTCCTCTTTAATTCTCTGCAGAGAGCGATGAAAAATACAGACAAGTGGGATGCTGATGCTATTGATGGGGTCATCGCCATTCACCATCTTGGTGGACTCCTCAAAGTTTGTCAGGAAGGTACATATGTCAGACATCCAGGTCCACTCCTGAGGTCTTTTGTGTGGAGTCTGACCTGAATATCGACGGTCTTGTTGCAGCTGGTACTTCACAACTGCTCTCTTCTGCTCACAAATCCTTTGAAACATGTGGAGGGTAGAGTTCCAACATGTGGGGACATCACACACCAGTCGGTGTGCCAGAAGCTGCAAACGCTGCTGCAACACAGCAAGGGTGGCGGAAGCTGTAGCCGACATGAGAAAATTAGCTGACAGGCAGCGTACTTTGACGAGCAGATCTGGCAGCTCGAGGTATGATTTAAGAAACCACTGAACCACGAGTTTAAGCACATGAGCCAGGCATGGTACGTGTGTGATCTCGCCTTGCCTCAGAGCCGCCACCAGGTTACGGCCATTGTCACACAATACCATGCCTGGATGTAGGTTCAGCGGTCTCAGCCACAGATCTGCCTGCTCTTACACAGCTGTCCACAACTCACAAGCAGTGTGAGTTTTATCACATAAGCTTATGAGTTTCAGCACAGCCTGTTGCCGCTAGGCTGAGGGAGTACTGCAGTGCTTCCAGATTGTAACTGATGTGGTGATATCTGAGATGGAGGCTGAACATGACGAGGAGGAGGAGGATGATGCGCAGGAGCTGTACACTGTGGGGGTAACTCTGGCTGACATAGGGCCCGAAATCCTCGGTGTGGGGAGGATGTGTTCCGTCCCAAGGTCCGACTGGGTCACGGCTTCCACTATGTTTACCCAGTGTGCCGTCATGGAGATGTACCGTCCCTGGCCACAAGCACTTGTTCACGTGTCCGTTGTCAGATGGACTCTCCCAGTAACTGCGTTGTTGAGGGCACGGCAGATGTGTTGGGACACCAGGCAAAATAGTGTTGGCTGGAACCGAGTACCGAGGGATGGCCACCGCCATAAGGTTGCGGAAGGGTTCCATCTCCATCAGCCTAAAAGGCAGCATTTCCAACGCAAGCAGTTGTGAAATGTGCAAATTTAGGACTGTGGCCTGTGGGGCGTTGGCTGCGAATTTGCGCTTTCATTCAAAGCTCTCGGATATGGACAATTGAACTCTGCGGTGGGACGTGGACGTGGACGCTGATGCTGTTTCTTGAGAAACTGCCATAACAAGTGAATACTGAGAGGAGGGGGCATCTTTGCATGCAGTATGGACAGGGGATTGCCTTGCACGCACAACAGGGGGTTCTATCACACGCACAACAGTGGAAGAAGTAGTGGTGTCACCCTCTGACACTGGTCATGGACCCTGGGGTTCACCCCACAAAGTCGGGTGCTTTGCTGCCATGTGCCTGATCATGCTAGTGGTGGTCAGGCTGGTAGTTTTGTCACCCCTGCTGATGCTGGCATGGCAGGTGGTACAAATGGCCTTTTTGGGGTTATCAGCAGAGTCTTTAAAAAAATTCCAGACTCTGGAAGATCTACTGGTTGTACTGGCAACGTCCCTCGTGTTGGTGTTATGGGTAACTGTTGCCCGCCTTCTGTGTGTGACCACCACACTGCTTCTTCCTGCCTGTTGGGGTACTCTGCCTCCCTCCTCTTGTGTGCTGCTGGCCTCACTCTGCGTGTCCTCCTGCCACGTTGGGTCAGTTACTTGATCATTCACCACCTCCTCCTCTTCCACTTGCACACCACGATCCTCCTCCTCACTTCGTAGCAATTGTGTCTCGTCATTGTCCACCTCATGTGACAAATTGCCAGCGTCGACTTCCTGTGGATGTGGCTGTTCAAATATTTGGGCATCGCTACATGGGATCTCCTCTTCCACCACTTCAAGCGGAGCAGGCGAGGGGCACAAATCTGGAAATGGACCAGTGACCAACTCTTCAGAGTGTCCAACTGTGGGATCAGTTGCTGTCTGACGACACTCGGCATGGTGGGAGGAAGGAGCATCAGGGTGGGGAGGAGTATGCGGTCGAGACTCACGGCTACTAAAACTTGACCATGTGGAAGACAGACCGGAGGTGGTGGTGCCCAGGTAACTGGAAGAATTATCTGCTATCCAATTAATAACCTGTTCACACTGATCAGTTCGCAATACTTGTGTTGTAGTGTGCTTCCCTAGTAATTTAGTCAAGAAGTGGGAGCGAGAAGATGTGGCTGTTGGTTGTGGCACATTTTCACCTTGGCCATGGCCCCGTCCTCTACACTCACCATAACCAGAAAATCCAGTTCCACATACCTTGCCACGCGCCTTGCCCATTGTAAATGAAGTAAAATAGCTTACACTCGCACTATCAATGGAAAAAGGGTAATAAAAATTAGAATTGAACCGTGGAAGAGGAAAACCACAGTTCTATTTGACTAGCCTGCATCAGATTCTTTTAAACAGATATATTTGTGACTGAACAGACAGGGATACACTATTACTGTTTTTTTTTAGGTAAAACAGGCCAAAAGCTGGATAATACAGAGATTTGAACAGTGGAACTGCAAAACCACAGTTCTAATTTCCTGGCGTATACCAGACTTTTTTAAATAGATATATTTGGGGCTTAGCAGTCAGCGACACACTCAAACTGTTTTTTTTATGTAAAAAAGACCCAAAAGTGGATAATACAGAGATTTGACCCGTGGAACTGCAAAACCACAGTTATAGTTATGTGGCATACACCAGAATCTTTCAAACAGATATATTTGTGTCTGAACAGTCAGGGAGACACTATTACAGTTTTTTTTTACGGCAAAAAATGGCAAAAGCAGGATAATACAGAGATTTGACCCATGAAACTGCAAAACCACAGTTATAGTTATGTGGCGTACACCAGACTCTTTTAAACAGATATACTGGTGTCTGACCAGTCAGAGAGACACTATTACAGTTTTTTTTTACTGCAAAAAATGCCAAAAGCAGGATAATACAGAGATTTGACCCGTGGAACTGCAAAACCACAGTTATAGTTATGTGGCATGCACCAGATTCTTTTAAACAGATATATTGATGTCTGACCAGTCAGGGATACACTATTACAGTTTTTTTTAAGGCAAAAAATGCCAAAAACAGAATACAGAGATTTGACCTGTGTATTTGCAATTCTATGTATTACTCTTGAAATAACAATTCTAAAACATTATAAGAAGAATTCTGTTTTCTCATACATTGTCTCATGGAAATGTATAAATAAGGCCTTGCTTACATAGAGACATTTTGCAATGCAACTAAGTAATTGTACCTACATCTGCAGTATCAAGCAATTGCTTGTGTTACTTGTAGTAGTAGTAGGAATGTAGTTATCACTTGATCTTTTAGTAATGCTACATATAGTATTTCTGCAGCACTGACCTAATTGACAGTCACTAATTACCATATTATCAGTATTACCTTCTGTCCATTGAATATATCCCTACATTGCAATCAGTATGCATCACATATCACCAGGGTTGCCACAGGACAGGAAAATTATTGGCACAGCCAGTATTTCTGCTTGGATCCTGATAAAATGTATTTTCACTAGCAACAGCAAGTGCTGGTATTTTATATATGTATATATATATATATGCTTGCCTGGTCAGGTTACTTCAACCTGTCAGAATTAAATACTATGCCTTTACCGTACAACCCTATGAATGTCAACACTGTCAGGACAAGGAAAAGTGTGGGATTGGCATCAGCATGGGATTGTAATGGATAATGTAGCAAATAGCCAGAGATTACATACTGCCTGGCGATGCAGATATGTGAAAACAAGGCAGAAGAGTATGCTCTTGTGATTTAACACTGCGCTTTGCAGTGTCTGTTTGCTGTACGCAACCTTTTGGCTTATGTTAGGTAGATAAATATCAATATACATTTTTTTACTGTTGTGTGGAATAGCAAAGTCCTCTGCGCTATTATATACCAGTATAAAAAAATCTAGAATCCACATTTATAGGGTATACAGTGAGTCCAACGGCTGTCAAAATTTAGGAAAAACCCCACTAACAATTTAAAGACACATTGAGCTGGGCTACAGTAACGAGTATGACATGACATGTTGCCTATGGAGTGAATGCAACGGGTACCAAAAATGTGGAGGAACTCCAGTGTCCCTTGCAAGAGACGTAGAGGTCGGAGGGCCTCCTGAAAACAATGTTCCCATTATTAGGAAGTGGGTCTCCCATACTGTTTGCCTATGCAGTGAATGCAACTGCTGCCAACAATTTGGGGGAATTCCAATGTCCCTGGCAAAAGACGTAGATATGGGGGTGATATGGAGGAGGATGAGGAGAAGAAGGAGGACAAGAGCAAACAGACAAAATCATGAAGTGCATACCCATGTCTGGGTGTGAAGACAAAGGTGCATGGGAATACAGTTAAAGCTCCCAAAAAAAACCCACTGTATTTAAGTTTATGCTACACTGCTATCATTCAGTGGTGTTGTGAAGTCTGGCCCAATCCAGCCCTTGTTCATTTTTATAAGAGTCAGCCTGTCAGCATTTTCAGCTGACAGGCTGATCCGCCTATCGGTTATAATTCCACCTGCTGCATTAAAAACCTTCTCTGACAAAACGCTGGTGGCAGGGCAGGCTAGGACCTCCAAGGCATAGAGAGCCAGTTCATGCCATGTGTCCAGCTTGGATACCCAATAATTATAAGGCACAGAGGAATCACGGAGGATGTTGGTATGGTCGGCAAATTACTCCCTCACCATCTTCCGAAACTTTTCCCTCCTTGGGACAGTACCCCGCGCCTCATGGCCTGTGCGATGGTAGGGTCTGAGAACACTGTCCCAGAACTTTGACAGTGTTCCCCTGCCTCTGCTATATTGCATTTGTGTCTCTCTTGCCTGTTCTCCTTGGTTGTCCAACAAACTGTGACCTCTGCTGCCAGAGTTTTCAGATGGGAATTTTTAGATAATTCCGCAACAAGGGTCTTCTGCTACTGCACCATTTTATTAGGCCTGTCCTGCAAGAGAATGAGAGATAGAAAGTTCTCATTGTAGAGTGGGTCTAGAAGTGTCACCAACCAGTAATGTCTGTCACCCAAAATTTGGACAACGCGAGGGTCATGGGAAAGGCAGCGTAACAATCTCAGCCATGTGTGCCAGACTGCAAAGAGGCAGGGCTTCAGTGTCCTCACCAAGAGGACGACTGACCATGCTCTCCTCCTCATCCTCCTCCTCTTCCTCCTCCTCCCTGTCCTCAGGCCATCCGCGCTGAACAGATGGTATGACAGTTGTGCAGGTAGTATCATCTATAACGCATGAAAATAGCTCCTGTTCTTCCTCCTCCTCCTCTTCCTCATTGTCACCCAATCCACGTTGGGATGAGATGAGGCTGGGCTGTGTAGAATCACCCTGTATGATTTCTTGCTCCATCTCATCCTGCTCCACCTGCAATGCATCCTCTTTAATTGTGATCAGAGAGTGCTTCAGAAGACAGAGAAGTGGGAAGGTGATACTAATTATGGCATTATCGCCGCTCACCATCTTGCTGGAGTCCTCAAAGTTTTGGAGGATGGAATAGATGTCTATGGCTGCGTGCACACGATGCGTTTTTCATGCGTTTATGCTGCGGAATTTCCGCAGCGGAAACGCATCAAAAACGCATGGTAATCCGTACCCCATGGTCCCCAATGGCATTCCGCAATGTCAATGCACATGCTGCGGATTTTTCCGCAGCGTTTCTGCAGCGCTCATAAATCCGCAGCATGTTCATTCATTTTGCGGAAGCGCAGCGGAAGTGCCGCCATGGACTTGCATTGAGACGCATAGAATGCACTTCTGTACATTTGTACAAGCGGATTCTATGCGTCTCTATGTGCGGATGGTACCCAGTTCTGGAGGAGAGAAGACTCTCATCCAGACCTGGGTACCATTGTACCTGTAAAAAAAAGAATAAAATAATAAATAAAGTTATGTTCACCTTTCCGACGGCTCTTTCTGCATGCCGGCAGCGCTGAAGGACCTTCGGTGACGTCACAGTCATGTGACCGCAGGCCCTTCACCGCTTTGTCTCGCGATATGCCGGCAGCCGGGAACCAGACAGGAATGAGCACTGCAGCACACGCCGGGTCATTGGGGGTGAGTATAGCTTTATTTTTTTTATTTTTACGGTCACACTATGTAAATCTATGCTGTTTGCGTGGATTTATATAGTGTGACCTAGTTGTCAAGCACTTTCCAAGTGATGCTATCGCCTGGAAAGCGCTTGTCAATCTGCATGCGGAAACGCATGTGAATCTGCATGTGAATCCGCATGTATTCCGCATGTATTCTGCAGGAAAAACGCATGCACAATCTGCATGCATTTTTTCTGCTGGGGAGATGCAGAAATGCTGCAGAAATTTTCTGCTTCATTTCTGCATCGTGGGCACATAGCCTAACATCCATGTCCACTCCTGAAGTTTTTTGTGTGGAGTCTGAACTGAATTCCGACGGCCTTGTTGATGCTGGTAGTCAACAACTGCCCTCTTCTGCTCACAAATCCTTCCCAACATCTGCAATGTAGAGTTCCAATGCATAGAGACTTCACAGATCAGTGATTTTGGAACACTGTTATAGGTGATATGTCTGACAAAGAACCATGGTTTTAAATAGCAGGCCTTTAATTTACTAATATTATTCTTCACAGAGACCTAGTGTGAATAGCTTGACCGACACAATACAATGAAATGAAAATGGAAAAAATGCCTCCTATTTTAGCTAGCCCCACACTACCAGACTCATTATGTAAAATAGGAGGCAGGTCAGTGAAGGCACAGCGAGCTGCCATAAGAGCATACAGATGAATATGTAAGCAGAGCACCAGATAGCGCTCACCCCACAGGCTGACCCAGAGCATGAGCATATCATTATCTCCAAACTGAAAGTAAAGATTACACAACAACCACAGAATTTCATCAACCAAGGCATCATTTTCATCAGTGTAATATCGCCCACCTGACAGTGTATGTAGTTTACTGAGCACAATCCTGCTAACAGGTGCGCTTTAAGATAGGTCATCATTATAACTGGAGAAAGTGGAGATAAACCAGCATTGCTAATAGTAAAGGATGCAATGGAAAAAAACGTGAAAGTATCAATGCGTTTTTTATTTGACTGTTGTCAACACGTTTCGAAGAACACTTGGTTCTTCATTAGAACAAACCAAATAAGTCTATGTAGTTTTTCCTGATGAAGAAGCAAGTGTGGTTCGAAACACATTGACAAACAAATAAAAACCACATTGATACCTCCACACTTTTTCCACTTCATCCTTTCCTATTATTAGCACGGGTTTATCTTCACTTTGTCCAGGTGCACATTTCATCTCCTTCTGTGGATCTGCTGCAACCAAATTCTCCAGCGATCACCGGGGTTGTGCCTTTCACAACCCTTGAATGTGAGTATAAACTTTATGTATGTATGACTTTCATCATATGTATCAGACAAAGTAGCCGTGACTGTTGTATCAGTTTGCGCATCTGTGTACTACACTTACAGTAAAAAAATATTCCATGATTACTAGCATGCATAAGTCTCATTAGCGAAATGTTAAAGTTCCTAATCCAAAATGAATGTTTATTTTAAAGTACCTCTCTCATTATATTCTATTCAATAGTTCCTGATTAAAAGGTAACAGATGTGAAATCATGCAGAAAGCTCATCTGTGCTGAATAGGTATCACCAAAGTTCAGGCATATTTCTGTGCCCTTATACAAACTTTTCAAGTTCAATTTCTGTTTTAGTACTATTAAAACTGGATATAAATAATGTCATTCTTTATTTATTTACACTGTGTGCCGAATTATTAGGCAAGTTGTATTTTAGAGGATTATTTTTATTATTGATCAATAACTATATTCTCAATCAACCCAAAAGACTCATAAATATCTAAGCTTAATATTTTTGGAAGTTGGAGTGGGTTATTTTTTAGATTTGGCTATCTTAGGAGGATATCCGTTTGTGCATTTAACTATTACTGTGCAGAATTATTAGGCAACTTAATAAAAAACAAATGTAATCCCACCTCACTTGTTTATTTTCACCAGGAAAACCATTATCAGTGCACAAAATTTAGAAATAAACATTTCTGACATGCAAAAACAAAACCCCAAAAAATTAGTGATCAATATAGCTACCTTTCTTTTTGATGTCACTCAACAGCCTTCCATCCATAGATTCTGTCAGTTGCTTGATCTGTTTTCGATCAACATTGCGTGCAGCAGCCACCAAAGCCTCCCAGACACTGTTCCGAGAGGTGTACTGTTTTCCCTCCCTGTAGATCTCACATTTTATGATGGACCACAGGTTCTCTATGGGGTTCAGATCAGGTGAACAAGGGGGCCATGTCATTATTTTTTACTGGCCAGCCACGCCGTGGAGTAGTTGGATGCATGTGATGGAGCATTGTCCTGCATGAAAATCATGTTTTTCTTGAACGATACCGACTTCTTCCTGTACCATTGCTTGAAGAAGTTGTCTTCCAGAAACTGGCAGTAGGTCTGGGAGTTGAGCTTCACTCCATCCTCAGCCCGAAAAGGTCCCACAAGTTCATCTTTGATGATACCAACCCATACCAGTACCCCACCTACACCTTGCTGACGTCTGAGTCGGAGTGGAGCTCTCTGCCCTTTACTGATCCAGCCTCTGGCCCATCCATCTGGCCCATCAAGAGTCACTATCATTTCATCAGTCCATAAAACCTTTGAAAGATCTGTCTTAAGATATTTCTTGGCCCATTCTTGACATTTTATCTTATGTTTCTTGTTCAAAAGTGGTCATTTTTAAGCCTTCCTTACCGTGGCCATGTCCCTGAGTATCGCACACCTTGTGCTTTTTGATACTCCAGTAACGTTGCAGCTCTGAAATATGGCAAAACTGATGGCGAAAGGCATCTTGGCCGCTTCACGCTTGATTTTCCTCAATTCATGGGCTGTTATTTTGCGCCTTTTTTGGCCAACACGCTTCTTGCGACCCTGTTGGCTATTTGCCATGAAATGCTTGATTGTTTGGTGATCACGCTTCAAAAGTTTGGAAATTTCAAGACTGCTGCATCCCTCTGCAAGACATCTCACAATTTTGGACTATCCAGAGCCCGTCAAATCTCTCTTCTGACCCATTTTGCCAAAGGAAAGGAAGTTGCCTAATAATTAAGCACACCTCATATAGGGTGTTGATGTCATTAGTCAACACCCCTCCTTATTACGGAGATGCACATCACCAGGTTTACTTAATTGGCAGTTGGCTCTCAAGCCTATGCAGCTTGGAGTAGGACAACATGTCTAAAAATATCATGTGATCAAAATACTCATTTGCCTAATAATTTGGCACACAGTGTATTTAGCCCCAAAAATATTGTGTAGCAATCAATTTATAATCTAGGAATTACAAAGCACACTGGTTACAGATCAAACAAAGAAAAATAAAGAAATATTAAAGGAGAGTAAGACCCTGTCATAAAAATTACAAATTTACAAGGGAAGGGGTGACTGCTACAATAGGCAAGCATGCAAATATTTGGATTTTCAGTTTCTACCAGTGGAATCGTTGTATTGCTGGCCTGAACCATGTACCCTTCTGTAACGGATCCGGAGGTGAAACCTCTGAGCGGCAATACAAAGGGAAAGTCCTTGTAAGGAAGCGGGTGACTCCCAGGGAAGGCAAGCAGGAAGTCACAGCAAGTGACGGGGACAGTCTCTGGGTAAGCAGGCAGGTGGTCACGGCAAGTGACGGGGACAGTCTCTGGTTAGACAGGCAGGAGGTCACGGCAAGTGACGGGGACAGTCTCTGGGTAGACAGGCAGGAGGTCACGGCAAGTGACGGGGACAGTCTCTGGGTAGACAGGTAGGAGGTCACGGCAAGTGACGGGGACAGACTCTGGGTAGCCGTCAGGTACCTTCAACCCAGCGGGCAGATAGACACGGCAGGTACTGGCAGGTGCTTCCGGGTAAGCAGGTGGATAGCCGCGGCAGGTGCTGGCGGGTGCTTCCGGATAAGCAGGTAGATAAACTCAGCGGGTGCTGGCAGGTGCTTCCAGGTAAGCAGGCAGAGAGACACAGCAGGCGCCGGCAGGTAGCAGACAGGTGACAGGCAGGAATCAGGCTGGACTAGACAGGCTAGCGGAGGGACCTGAGGGCTGAAACAGAGGTGAAGACACAGTGCGACAACTGTTGCTCGGGCACCTCCATTTTGGAGGAGGTGCCTTAAATGTGGGAAGTCCTCTGGCCATTGGCCGGGGACTTTTTAGGAAGATGCGCGCAGTCCCTTTAAGAGCGGGGGAGAGCGTGCGCGCGCGCCCTAAGCACTCTGCTGGAGGAGGAACGCGCGCCGGCCACAGCAGGGAACGGAGCGCAGGGAGAAGCCGCGCCAGGAGCCGGAGGGCGAGAGAGACGGTGTCCCTGTCTGACATGGGGCAGAGACGCCGCTGCGACGACAGAGAGAGGAGCACTGGAGGGACCCACGTGAGGAGCGCGGAGGTGAGAGGGACGGCATCCCTGCCTAGCAGAGGGCAGGCACGCCGATGCTACAACTTCTATGCTGCTATATGAAACAGCTTTGCCTCTGACGTATCAGAGGAGTATAGTAGTACTTAACACTGAAGCTGGCCGGGAAAAAGAGCTAAGAATCCATTTCAGAGATACTGGCCAGCTTCATGGCAGTGTTTACAAGCTCTGTTAGAAAGAGTTAATATTTTTCACCAAAAGTCCTTACATTAATTATATCCACCCATATCTCGGGTAAACACTTCAGACTAAATAGAATATAGCAAAGAACCATGCCCAGGGTACATCCTGGTAATCAAAACGTGAAATTTTAATGTCGTATAAAACAAATATTTTATTAAATCAAATTAAAAAAAAAAAAAAATCAGAAAAAGGTGCTGAAAACTTGAGGGACACAAAATCAAGTATTGCATTTGCAAGACAGGTAAAGATAAAACAGTATTATTGCGGACATAGGTTCAATCCTGATAATAATAGCAGAATGGCAACATCCATGATATAAAATATATAATGGATTATGCCATTCTGCTATTAAAATAAATAAATATAAATAAAATATTAGTTACATACAGCATTAAAATTTCACTTCTTGATTAGCACGCTATACCCTGGATCTAGTTCTTAGATATATTCTATTGGAAAGAGGTTATAAGCACTGTATAAGTAGTGTTGAGCCACCCCCGTAGTGTTCGAGTTCGGTTCGGTTCGTCGAACACCCTTGTGTTCGCCGAACTGTTCGTCGAACACCTTCGAACACCGTTAAAACCAATGGCAGGCAAACAAAAACACATAGAAACACATAGAAAACACCTTCAAAGGGGTCCAAAAGCTGACAAACTGCTCAGAAGACATAACTAACACATGGAAAAGTGACAAGTACATATAGTCATGCGAAGAGAAAAGAGGTGGAGGAGTAAAAGGAGGGGGAGACACAGATATAGGCATGTCATGCCCTTCTAAAATCCAAAAAGTGAGAAGCCGACACGGCCAGTCCGTTCCTGCCCGTGCCACCTCCGTGTCGCCGGGTTTGTGCCAGAGCCACGGTGGACCCTGACGGCCAGCCCCCCTCTCGAAATACTGGTGCCTGTCCGCTGGTGGGTCGAGCGAGCCCCCCTGTGGTGGAGGCAGCTCTATGCTTTTTAATTTAAATTGTCTCTCTAATTTGAATGAATACACTTTAAATCCTTTTACAAGGATCTATTGAAGGGCAAGTCTCATGCCAGCAGCCACGTAATTCCAGCTCCAGTAGGGTCCACTAAAGCTGCTGCAGTTAAAAAGGTTTTATAAGGATCGAGCTCAGCTGTCCACCGCAAGGCGTCCTACCGCCAGTCCCAGCTCCTATGCCTTGGGGTGCCTCCTGATGCTCTTCACTGAGTATCCCGTGGTCCCTAAGCATTTCCTTTGAAAAAATTAAGTGTCCAAACTACAGGTGGTGTAGCTTGCTTAACAGCCGGGATAATCCGCTGACTAGCAGACACTGCTACTAGGCACAAAGTATTTCCTGGGCTAGTTGCAGTTAAAAATTTGTAATTAGATACTCTCGTTGGATGCTGAGAAAGTATTCCATAGAGTCTCCTGGCACGCCATATATTATTCTCTTAAAAAGCTTGGGGTAGGGGTCTAGGGGACCCTTTTATAGCCAAAATCACGGCCCTGTATCGCAATGCATCACCTAGGCTGAAGATAAATGGAACTGTAGCACCCCGAGGGCTCGGTTACTGCAGACGTATTGCACCTCACCCAGAGGTGTGATATCTCACTCTCAGGTAAGGATGGAGTGTGGATCAGGACCCCGACACCTGCATGCATTACACCACATTGCCGTGGGGCAGGGCGACCAATATGCCCCTGAGATGGGCACGACAGTCCCTGTCCCTGGCTGGAGTGAGGGGAGGGAACACTGAGGAAGGGGAACAATGTAGTGCAGGAGCAGGGAGGAAGCAGTTCCTGGGTGCATTGAGAAGGGAGTATAAAAGGTGGGCACCATCTTAGTTCAGTGCAGAGAAGTCTGAGCAGAAGTGACAGGGAGCAGGGGCTCTGCATGAGCACTGCTCCGGAGGCGGGCCTAGTAACAGAGGCCCAGGCCTGGAAGAGGGAGAAGGAAGGAAGAGGAGCGGAGAAGGCTCCAGGAACAAGGAACAAAGGGATCCCAGGGGTGTGGACGGGCGAGTCGCCACCACATGCCGGAATCCACCTGCGTGGAGGGGTCAGGCCAAAGGGGGAGACCGGTCCCCGAAACTAGTGGAGGCGGGAAACGACCCTCAGCTAGAAACTGGAGGCTGTGACATTTTATGTGGCGCAGCCCCTCGCTACACCCGCTAGGAGGGCAGCACATAGGGTCAGGGAAACTGGCGCCAAGTTTACCAAGAGGAGGCCCGAGGCAGCCGGACAGAAGGGTTGGTAAGAAAGGCCAGACAAAGGACACACAAAGGGGGTCTTGTGAATCGCTCCAAAGTTATCTGGGAGTTGTCTGAGCCCCTCACCTGGTGAGCACAGTACGACGTGGGCAGCCGTTACCTGCAGAAGTGGTCTGGATAATAAGAACTGTGAGTAAAGGCCCTGGACTGCATCACTGACTCTGTGTCGTTACTGCTGCTGCCCTGCACCATCACCCCCATCCTCCGCATACACTGCCCTGAGGCTATACTCCTCCCGTGGGGAGTTATGCTACTCTCACCTGCAACCACAAGACCAGCCTCAGCGGTCTGCCCTGCAGCGCGGTTCACTCTGACCGCAATCCACGGGTGGCGTAGTCGGACATTTAAACATCAAAACCACATAAATAGTTCCGCCACTGGTTTGACCGCCCTGAGCCACGGAACCGGGACGCCACCACGGAGACTACAACCACCAGCATCCACCAAAAAGGGTCCGGCTCCGGATGTCCCAAGGCCCAGGGGGCGCATCAGAACATTTTCATCACCTTTCATAATCACCAATGGGACAAGGCAGGGATGTCCTCTGTCCCCTCTCTTATACATCCTAGTGACGGAGCACCTGCTCTCATCAATTCGCCATAACCCCAATATTAGGTGGATTGAGGTGGGAGGCACCGAGTACAAGTGCTCTGCATTTGCTGATGATGTCAATCACATATATCCATCAGCAGGCTGTTATGGCTGAAATAGATCACTTTGTTACATGATCAAATTTTAAAATCAATACAGCGAAGTCTGAGGCCCTCGATGTCTACCTCCCCAAATCCATACAGGATTCCATCCAGTCCAACTTTGCCTTTGCCTGGCCCTCACAGGGTATCAAATTCTTAGGAATTCCTATTCATAGAGACCTCTCCCGTCTATGTTATCTTAATTTTGGGCCCTTTATTGAAAAACTCCATACAGACCACGGTTGGCAAATTAGAACTGTAAGATTCACTACGTGAACCACTGGTGTTTTGTGGAAAAGCACATGTACACTGTGTTCCAAATTATTATGCAAAAAAGTGTTTAGGAGTGATAAGGGAAGAATTTGTTTGTTTGTCAGTTAAACTCATTGATGGTGATGTGTGTCAGGGCTCTTTATATCACTGTAAGCAATTGCAGACACCTGTGCTAATTAGTTTGGCAGGTGTGTCCAATGAATGGCAAGACTACTTAAGAAGGCTGTCCCACATTATTAAGCAGCCTACATTTTCTGCCAAAATGGGAAAGAAAAAGGATGTGTCGGCTGCTGAGAAGCAACAAATTGTGGAGTGTTTAGGTCAAGGCATGACTACAATCAACACTGTGCGATGATCAGGATGAAGTGTCTTGGCAATCAAGAAGTATGTAGCTGATTCACAGTACACACGTGTGCGTGCTGATAAGGGCAAATTGAGGACTCTTTCCTACAGGCAATTAAGTCAGGTTAAAAGAGCAGCGGCAGAAAAGCCTTGTCATAGCAGCGGACAAGTTTTTGAAGCTGCTTGTGCCTCCAACGTCCCCCGAACAACAAGATGCAGGGTCCTTCAGAGGTTTGCAGCTGTGCGTACGCCATCCTGTCGACCTCCTCTATCCACTGCACACAAGCAGAAACGGCTCCAGTGGGCCAAACATTACATGAAGACTGATTTCAAAACTGTTTTGTTCACGGATGAGTGCCGTGCAACGCTCGATGGTCCAGATGGATGGAGTGGAGGACGGCTGGTTGATGGACACCCCACGCAAACACGGCTACAGCGCCAACAAGGAGGAGGAGGAGTAATGTTTTGGGCTGGAATCATGGGGAAAGAGATTGTCAGCCCCTTTAGGATCCCTGAAGGGGTAAAGATGAACTCCATAATGTATGTGGAGTTTCTCAAACAGCACTTCCTGCCATGGTTCAAGAAGAAGAACCATGTATTCCACAGCAAGATCATTTTCATGCATGATAATGCACCGTCTCATGCTGCACATAACACATCGGCATCTCTGGCTGATATGGGCATAAAAGGGGACAAACTTATGGCGTGACCCCCATGCTCCCCTGACCTCTACCCCATTCAGAACCTCTGGAGCATCATCAAAAGGAGTTTCTATGATGGCGGGAGGCAGTTCACATCTAAGCAACAGCTCTGGGAGGGTATTCTGTCCTCATGCAAAACAATTGAAGCAGAAACCATCCAAAACCTGACAAATTCAATGGACGAGAGAGTTCAGAAGCTCCTTTCGAACAAGGGGTCCTATGTGCAAATGTAACATCACCTAGAATAAAGTTTTGAGTTTCAAACTGTTTGATTTCAGTTTCTAATAACCTGCTAATGCTTATATTTTCAAAAATGACCATTTTTTTGGTCTTTATTAAAATGAAAAGGTTGATCGAAGAGTGTGGGGGATCTAAGAGTGTGGCAACTAGAGATGAGCGTTGTTCTACTCGAACTGTTCGCCAATCTCAAATTCGAGCTGTTTTGGGCGGTGTTCGAGCCGTTCGGCGAACACGAACAATTTGAGAAAAATTCGGCTGTTCGAGGTTATGTTCGATAACTGTTCGTGCACCAAAATCATAACTGGATTTTTTCTCAGTAATGATGAAAATTAATGTTAATACGCAGTTTGAGTGTACAGCGGGGTGGGGGGAGGGGCAGGGGATGGATCTCTGCAGGAACAATGAAGATCTCCATTTTTTTTTCTCTTTCCCGCATTTGCAGTGGGGAGGTGCAATCTGTCAGCCTATCAGCAGCGCACACACGGAGCGAAGTGCTTTTTTTCACACAAGCAAGGGCATGTGTCATTGGCAGTGTATGTCACATGTCCTTGCCCTATAAGACCAAGCCATTTTCCCCGTCGCCACCGTTTTCTCACTGCTGCAGCTGCGTGTTAGACGGCACCGCTGTTGCTGTGTGCGCTATACCTTGTTAATTTCAAGCCAATTTTCGCACAAATATACAGATAGCTTGGGAGTAGGGAATAGTTGTGATTGCAGTCCTTTTAAGGACTAGGTTACAGCATTTCCTACGACTTATATCAGGGAGGTCTGTGCTCTTAAATAGATAGGTTGTGGGAGTAAAGACTAATTGTAATTGGAGTCCTTTTCAGGACTAGGTTACATGAGTTCCTATCAGTTTTTGCCAGGCAGGTCTGTGCCAGTGCTGTGCAAGTTTTTTTCACAGCATTTGGCTGAATCTAGCAAAGCTAATCCTTTTTGGCCTATTGCAGAGTGTGTTAGTCAGTGGAGTAGCCTATCTGTGTTGCAAGATATAACACCTGTGTATAGAATACCAATTTTTTTACTGCACATAGTGAAGTAAAATCTTTTGGGCATAGCATCATTCTATTAGTCCATCTATACTGACCTCCATCAGGTTGCAAACTGAATATAATTTTTTTCTGCATCTAGCTCTGAAAAAATATTTGGGCTTCTAGCAG
Source organism: Phyllobates terribilis (assembly GCF_046119375.1). NCBI lineage: Eukaryota > Metazoa > Chordata > Amphibia > Anura > Dendrobatidae > Phyllobates > Phyllobates terribilis. The sequence continues at coordinate 477,593,726 of NW_027362765.1, read as the reverse complement.
TGTGTGGGACTTGGTCTATTAGTCCATCTATACTGACCTCCATCAGGTTGCAAATTAAAAATAATTTTTTTCTTCATTTAGCTCTGAAAAAATATTTGGGCTTCTAGCAGTGTGTGGGACTTGTTCTATTAGTCCTTCTATACTGACCTCCAGCAGGTTGCAAATTGAATATAATTTTTTTCTGCATCTAGCTCTGAAAAAATAGTTGGGCTTCTAGCGGTGTGTGGGACTTGGTCTATTAGTCCATCTATACTGACCTCCATCAGGTTGCAAATTAAAAATAATTTTTTTCTGCATCTAGCTCTGAAAAAATATTTGGGCTTCTAGCAGTGTGTGGGACTTGGTCTATTAGTCCATCTATACTGACCTCCATCAGGTTGCAAATTAAAAATAATTTTTTTCTGCATCTAGCTCTGAAAAAATATTTGGGCTTCTAGCGGTGTGTGGGACTTGGTCTATTAGTCCATCTATACTGACCTCCATCAGGTTGCAAATTAAAAATAATTTTTTTCTGCATCTAGCTCTGAAAAAATATTTGGGCTTCTAGCAGTGTGTGGGACTTGGTCTATTAGTCCATCTATACTGAACTCCATCAGGTTGCAAATTAAAAATAATTTTTTTCTGCATCTAGCTCTGAAAAAATATTTGGGCTTCTAGCAGTGTGTGGGACTTGGTCTATTAGTCCATCTATACTGACCTCCATCAGGTTGCAAATTAAAAATAATTTTTTTCTTCATTTAGCTCTGAAAAAATATTTGGGCTTCTAGCAGTGTGTGGGACTTGTTCTATTAGTCCTTCTATACTGACCTCCAGCAGGCTGCAAATTGAATATAATTTTTTTCTGCATCTAGCTCTGAAAAAATAGTTGGGCTTCTAGCGGTGTGTGGGACTTGGTCTATTAGTCCATCTATACTGACCTCCATCAGGTTGCAAATTAAAAATATTTTTTTTCTGCATCTAGCTCTGAAAAAATATTTGGGCTTCTAGCAGTGTGTGGGACTTGGTCTATTAGTCCATCTATACTGACCTCCATCAGGTTGCAAATTAAAAATAATTTTTATCTGCATCTACAGTACCTCTGAAAAAATATTTGGGCTTCTAGCAGTGTGTGGGACTATTTGTATTAGTCCATCTATACTGACCTCCATCAGGTTGCAAATTCAAAATAATTTTTTTCTGCATCTAACCCAGCCAATAGTTTTGGCCTAATACCACAGTTTGGCCACTCAGCTCTGCTCGGTTACCATCCATTGTTTTTTTGTGCAAACAACTCCAGAGTTGTGAATTAGTTAACCACCAAAATGAGTGGAAAAAGGCCTGCTGCTGGTGGAAAGGGGAATAGGCGTGTTGGGAAGGGGACAAAAGGTTGTGTCCGTGGGGTAGGTGTTAAAGCAACAGTAACATCTGCAGAAGAAAGACCATCTTCCAGCCAAACTAAAATGTCTACTTCTTTTAGCGGACAATGTGATAAGATCCCTTTCTTACGGCCACGCCAATCGCTACAAATTCCAGATGAGGCACAAAAACAGCAGGTGCTTCAACGGATATCAAGTGCTCCTTTAAATGGGCTCTCCTCCACATCAACTTCAACATCACAAATACTCCAGTCCTCAAAGGTGTCACCCAAATCGCACTTGCTTCCTCACAGCTCCCAAATCTCCAGCTGCCCGTCTGAGTATAAGGTAGAAGAGATGGTTGAGTCTGCAGAGCTGTTTACTCATACTATAGCCTGGGAATCAGAGGTCGACTCCAGCGCTTCTGTGAATCCAGACGAGGAAATGATCTGCACTGATGCCCAGAATCTTTATGAGTCGGATCCAGGACCAGACGCAGAAGGTTCTGACCATAATGTAGACCCTCATTCCCAAACTGTAACTCCTGTTGGTGGAGACAATGAGGAAGACGATGATAAGACTCAAATACCTGATTGGAGCGACAACTTTAGTTTTATGTCAGGGCAGGAACAGGTTGGCTCTGAGGACGACGGGTGTGATAACGCACAGGGTGATGATGATAAGGTCGGAGATCCCACTTACTGTCAACCCACAGTCAGCCAAGAGATGAGGTCAGCAGAGGAGGTGGAGGAAGATGCTAGTGACGACGAGGTCAGGTTGCGCCTTCCTGGACAGAGACGTAGTACTGGAAGCACGTCAACAACTGCATCCTCAAACACAACTCTGCCTCTCACCACAAGTCGTGGTGGCTCTTCAGGTCGCATGGGTGCTAAGCCTTGCATAGCCTGGGCATTTTTTCAGATCGATAAAGATGACCCAACTCGTGTTATCTGTAACATTTGTCAGCAAAAGCTAAGTAGAGGCCAAAAAATACATAGTTTGAGTACTTCATGCATGAACCGGCACATGGACATGAAGCATAAGTTGCAGTGGGAAGCTCAGTGTGCTACAATGCGGACTAGCCGGCCGGGCCAATCACCGTCTGCCATATCTTGTGCATCCGCGGCCTCTTCATCCTCTGTGACTGGGGGGACAGCAGTCACACCTGTTTTGGGGCGCAGACCTGCCACCTCTTTACCCGCAACAGCCAGCGTGATTGGCAGGTCATCATTTTCTTTGGAGGTGGTAACACCAGCTGGTGTTGAGCGCTGTCCGACATCGATAGCACCACCTTTGGATCAAGGCAACCTAACATGTCCGCCTGCATCTTCCTCACAGACCGGCAGTTTGCCGGGGACACCCTTATCAACCCCGTCTAAGCACAATAGCCAGCCCTCGGTCCCTCAGATGTGGACAAGTAAAAGACCATTTCCTCCTAGCCATGAGAAAGCTAAGAGGTTGAATTTCACCATCTGCAAGCTCTTGGCTACAGAAATGCTGCCTTTCCGCCTGGTGGACACAGAGGATTTTCGAGACCTTATGTCCGTCGCAGTGCCCCAGTACCAGATGCCCAGTCGGCACTACTTCTCAAAGAAAGGTGTGCCTGCGCTCCACCAGCATGTCGCACACAACATCACCGCTTCTTTGAGAAACTCTGTGTGTGACAGGGTGCATTTCACCACAGACACTTGGACGAGTAGGCATGGACAGGGGCGTTACATGTCGCTGACTGGGCACTGGGAAATATGGTGACAGTAGGACAAGGGGCTGCTGTCCAAGTCTTGCCGTCCCCACGAGTTGTGCGTCAATCCTCTTTATGTCAAAGTTCCTCCACTGCTTCTGCCTCCTCAACCTCCTCTCGGTCTTCCACCTGCACCCAAAGCCTGTCTGGTCATGCCACAAGCTTTCTAACTGCGCAGAAGGGATCCTGCACACCTCCTTACTATGCTGGCAGTAGGGCTCAACGTCATCAGGCGGTTTTTATATTGAAATGTCTGGGAAATGTGAGTCACACAGCTGAGGAGTTGTGGTCAGCTCTGGAGAACCAATTTCATGCATGGTTGTCTCCACTGGACCTGAAACCAGGGAAGGCCGTTTGCGACAATGCTGCAAACCTGGGTGCGGCCCTTCGCCGGGGCAATGTCACACACGTGCCTTGTATGGCTCACGTGTTGAACCTGGTTGTCCAGCAATTTTTAGCCCACTATCCCAGACTAGATGGCCTTCTGCAGAGGGCACGGTCGCTGTGTGCTCACTTCCGCCGTTCGCATCCCGCAGCTCAGCGACTTACATCTCTACAGAAGTCGTTGGTCCTGCCACTTCACCGGCTAAAATGCGATGTGCCTACCCGGTGGAATTCAACTCTGCACATGTTGCAGCGACTGTGGCAGCACCGACAAGCCCTGGTGCAATACGTTCTGACGTATAGCCTGGGCCAACGAGATTCAGAGGTGGGGCAAATCACGCTGGAGGAGTGGTCTCAGATCAGGGACCTATGCACCCTTCTGCACAGTTTTGAAATGGCGACGAAGATGTTTAGTGCTGACGATGCCATTATCAGCATGACTATTCCGGTGATTTACACGCTGGAGCACATGTTAAACAGAATTCGGAGTCAGGTGGTGGCACAAGAGGAGGTGGAGGAAGTAGAGGAGGAGGAGTTGTATGCGGAAGGGCTAACATCTGCAAGGTCCAGACGGTCGGCAGCACCAAGGCGGCAGGCATGTAAGGGTGGGGGAGATGGTTTTACCAGGGCACATGGTAGCAGCCAAACTAGTGAGGAAGGTGCAGGAGCCCAGGAAGAAGTGGAGGACGAACTGATGGAAGACTCATCAGATGAGGGAGACCTTGATCACATTTCTGTTGTGCGAGGTTGGGGGGAGAGGACAGAGGAAGGAAGCATGATTGTTACCTCGCCACCAACACAACAGGGACTTGGTGCTCCTGGATGCGCAACACACATGAGTGCCTTCTTGCTGCACTACCTGCAACATGACCCTCGAATTGTGAGAATTAGAAATAATCCTGACTACTGGGTTGCCACACTGTTAGATCCCCGGTACAAAAGTAAATTTGCAGAAATTATTCCTGCCATAGAAAGGGATGCACGCATGCAGGAGTATCAGCAGAGACTGTTGCAGAATCTTACATGTGCTTTTCCACAAAATACCAGTGGTGCACGTAGTGAATCTCACAGTTCCAACTTGCCAACCGTGGGACCGTCAAGTGTTCAGCACTCAAACCGTAACAGAACCACAGTATCTGCTGGTAACATCAATTTTGCGGAATCATTTCACCACTTTTTTAGCCCATCCTTTGCAAGGCCACAGGAGACAAGAAGTCTGACACATCGTCAACGCCTAGAGACGATGGTACAGGAGTATCTCCAAGTAAACATTGAAGCCATGACTGTGTCACTGGACCCTTGCTCTTTTTGGGCTTCCAATCTGGATAAATGGCCGGAGCTAGCCACTTACGCCTTGGAGATCTTGTCATGCCCCGCAGCCAGCGTTCTGTCTGAATGTGTGTTCAGCGCTGCTGGTGGTGTGCTGACAGATAAGCGCACGCGGCTCTCCACTGATAATGTAGACAGACTCACGTTCATAAAGATGAACAAATCATGGATCCGAAACGACTTTTCTACCCCTGTGTCATCCTGGGGAGAGTAAAAGCTTGATGATTGGTTAAAATCACCCTACCAACCGTTTTAAGCTTTCAAATTACTAATCATGTTTATCTGTATCTTGACTGGAAAATAATTTGGGCTTTGTAGCAGTGTGCAGCACTGATCCTATTAGGCCATCTATACTAAAGCTTCACCAGATTTAAAATTAAAAATAATTTTTAGCTGCATCTAGCCCGGAAAATAATTTTGGGGCTCCGAGATGCGCAAGGCACATAAGTGCCTTCTTGCTGCACTACCTGCAGCATGACCCTCATATTGTCAGAATTCGAAGTAATCATGACTACTGGGTTGCCACACTCTTAGATCCCCCAAACTTTTCGATCAACCTTTTCATTTTAATAAACACCAAAAAAATGGTCATTTTTGAAATTATAAGCATTAGCAGGTTGTTAGAAACTGAAATCAAACAGTTTTCAACTCAAAACTTTATTCTAGGTGATGTTACATTTTCACATAGGACCCCTTGTTCGAAAGGAGCTTCTGAACTCTCTCGTCCATTGAATTTGTCAGGTTTTGGATGGTTTCTGCTTCAATTGTTTTGCATGAGGACAGAATACCCTCCCAGAGCTGTTGCTTAGATGTGAACTGCCTCCCGCCATCATAGACACTCCTTTTAATGATGCTCCAAAGGTTCTGAATGGGGTAGAGGTCAGGGGAGCATGGGGGTCACACCATAAGTTTGTCCCCTTTTATGCCCATATCAGCCAGAGATGCAGATGTTTTATGTGCAGCATGAGATGGTGCATTATCATGCAGAAAAATGATCTTGCTGTGAAATACACGGTTCTTCTTCTTGAACCATGGCAGGAAGTGCTGTTTGAGAAAATCCACATACATTATGGAGTTCATCTTTAGCGCCTTCAGGGATCCTAAAGGGGCCGACAATCTCTCTCCCCATGATTCCAGCCCAAAACATTACTCCACCTCCTCCTTGTTGGCGCTGTAGCCGTGTTTGCGTGGGGTGTCCATCAACCAGCCATCCTCCACTCCATCCATCTGGACCATCGAGCGCTGCACGGCACTCATCCGTGAACAAAACAGTTTTGAAATCAGTCTTCATGTAATGTTTGGCCCACTGGAGCCGTTTCTGCTTGTGTGAAGTGAATAGAGGAGGTCGACAGGATGGCGCATGCACAGCTGCAAACCTCTGAAGGACCCTGCATCTTTTTGTTCGGGGGACTTTGGAGGCACAAGCAGCTTCAAAAACTTGTCTGCTGCTATGACAAGGCTTTTTTGCCGCTGCTCTTTCAACCTGACGTAATTGCCTGCAGGAAAGAGTCCTCAATTTGCCCTTATCAGCACGCACACGTGTGTACTGTGAATCAGCTACATACTTCTTGATTGCCAAGACACTTGATCCTGATCATCGCACAATGTTGATTGTAGTCATGCCTTGACCTAAACACTCCACAATTTGTTGCTTCTCAGCAGCCGACACATCCTTTTTCTTTCCCATTTTGGCAGAAAATGTAGGCTGCTTAATAATGTGAGAGAGCCTTCTTAAGTAGTCTTGCCTTTCATTGGACACACCTGCCAAACTAATTAGCACAGGTGTCTGCAATTGCTTACAGTGATATAAAGAGCCCTGACACACATCACCATCAATGAGTTTAACTGACAAACAAACAAATTCTTCCCTTATCACTCCTAAACACTTTTTGTATAATAATTTGGAACGCAGTGTACATGTGCTTTTCCACAAAACACCAGTGGTTCACGTAGTGAATCTTACAGTTCTAACTTGCCAACCGTGGTCTGTATGGAGTTGTTCAATAAAGGGCCCAAAATTAAGATAACATAGATGGGAGAGGTCTCTATGAATAGGATTTCCTAAGTATTTGATACCCTGTGAGGGCCAGGCAAAGGGAAAGTTGGACTGGATGGAACCCTATATGGATTTGGGGAGGGAGACATCGAGGGCCTCAGACTTCGCTGCATTGATTTTAAAATTTTACCATATAACAAAGTGATCTATTTCAGCCATAACAGCATGGATGGATATATGTGATTGAGTGATATATACTAGAACATCATCAGCAAATAGAGAGCACTTGTACTCGGTGCCTCCCACCTCAATCCACCTAATATTGGGGTTATGGCGAATTGATGATTGCAGGTGCTCCGTCACTAGGATGTATAAGAGAGGGGACAGAGGACATCACTGCCTTGTCCCATTGGTGATTGTGAAAGGTGATGAAAATGTTCTGACGCACCCCCTGGGCCTTGGGACACCCGGAGCCGGACCCTTTTTGGTGGATGCTGGTGGTTGTAGTCTTCGTGGCGGCGACCCAGTTCCGTGGCTCAGGGCGGTCAAACCAGTGGCGGAACTATTTATGTGGTTTTCATGTTTAAATGTCCGACTACGCCACCCGTGGATTGCGGTCAGAGTGAACCGCCGCTACAGGGCAGACCACTGAGGCTGGTGTTGTGGGTGCAGCAGAGCGTAGCATAACTCCCCACGGGAGGAGTATAGCCTCAGGGCAGTGTATGCGGAGGATGGGGGTGATGGTGCAGGGCAACAGCAGTAACGACACGGAGTCAGTGATGCAGTTCAGGGCCTTTACTCACAGTTCTTATTATCCAGACCACGTCTGCAGGTAACGGCTGCCCACGTCGTACTGTGCTCACCAGGTGAGGGGCTCAGACAACTCCCAGAAAACTTTGGAGCACTTCACAGGACCCCCTTTGTGTGTCCTTTGTCTGGCCTTTCTTACCAACACTTCTGTCCGGCTGCCTCGGGCCTCCTCTTGGTAAACTTGGCGCCAGTTTCCCTGACCCTATGTGGTGCCTTCCTAGCGGGTGTAGCGAGGGGCTGCGCCACATAAAATGTCAGAGCCTCCGGTTTCTAGCTGAGGGTCGTTTCCTGCCTCCACTAGTTCGGGGACCGGTCTCCCCCTTTGGCCTGACCCCTCCACGCAGGTGGATTCCGGCGTGCGGTGGCGACTCGCCCGTCCGCACCCCTGGGATCCCTTCATTCCTCGTTCCTGGAGCCTTCTCCGCTCCTCTTCCTTCCTTCTCCCTCTTCCAGGCCTGGGCCTCTGTTACTAGGCCCGCCTCCGCAGCAGAGCTCATGCAGAGCCCCTGCTCCCTGCCACTTCTGCTCAGACTTCTCTGCACTGAACTAAGATGGTGCCCACCTTTTATACTCCCTTCTCAATGCACCCAGGAACTGCTTCCTCCCTGCTCCTGCACTACAGGGTTCCCCTTCCTCAGTGTTCCCTCCCCCCACTCCAGCCAGGGACAGGGACTGTCGTGCCCATCTCAGGGGCATATTGGTCGCCCTGCCCCACGGCAATGTGGTGTAATGCATGCAGGTGTCGGGTCCTGATCCACACTCCATCCTTACCTGAGAGTGAGATATCACACCTCTGGGTGAGGTGCAATACGTCTGTAGCAACCGAGCCCTCAGGGTGCTACAGTTCCATTTATCTTCAGCCTAGGTGACGTATTGCGATACAGGGCCGTGATTTTGGCTATAAAAGGGTCCCCTAGACCCCTACCCCAAGCTTTTTAAGAGAATCATATATGGCGTGCCAGGAGACTCTATGGAATGCTTTCTCAGCATCCAACGAGAGTATCTAATTTCAAATTTTTAACTGCATCTAGCCCAGGAAATACTTTGTGCCTAGTAGCAGTGTCTGCTAGTGAGCGGATTATCCCGGCTGTTAAGCAAGCTGCACCACCTGTAGTTTAGACACTTAATTTTTTCAAAGGAAATGCTTCGGGACCATGGGATACTTAGTGAAGAGCATCAGGAGGCACCCCAAGGCATAGGGGCTGGGACTGGCAGTAGGATGCCTTGCGGTGGACAGCCGAGCTCGATCCTTATAAAAGCTTTTTAACTGCAGCAGCTTTAGTGGACGCTACTGGAGCTGGAATTACCGCGGCTGCTGGCATGAGACTTGCCCTCCAATAGATCCTTGTAAATGGATTTAAAGTGTATTCATTCAAATTAGAGAGACAATTTAAATTAAAAAGCTTAGAGCTGCCTCCACCACAGAGGGGCTCGCTCGACCCACCAGCGGACAGGCACCAGTATTGGGAGAGGGGGGCTGGCCATCAGGGTTCACCGCGGCTCTGGCACAAACCCGGCGACACGGAGGTGGCACGGGCAGGAGCGGACTGGCCGTGTCGGCTTCTCACTTTTTGGATTTTAGAAGGGCATAACATGCCTATATCTGTGTCTCCCCCTCCTTTTACTCCTCCACCTCTTTTCTTTTCGCATGACTATATGTACTTGTCACTTTTCCATGTGTTAGTTATGTCTTCTGAGCAGTTTGTCAGCTTTTGGACACCTTTGAAGGTGTTTTCTATGTGTTTCTATGTGTTTTTGTTTGCCTGCCATTGGTTTTAACGGTGTTCGAAGGTGTTCGACGAACAGTTCGACGAACAGTTCGGCGAACACACGGGTGTTCGACGAACCGAACCGAACTCGAACACTACGGGGGTGGCTCAACACTAGTGGCAACCCAGTAGTCAGGATTACTTCGAATTCTGACAATCTGAGGGTCATGTTGCAGGTAGTGCAGCAAGAAGGCACTTATGTGTCTTGCGCATCTCGGAGCCCCAAAATTATTTTCCGGGCTAGATTCATCTAAAAATTATTATTAATTTTAAATCTGGTGGAGCTTAGTATAGATGGCCTAATAGAATCAGTACTGCACACTGCTACAAAGCCCAAATTATTTTCCAGCCAAGATACAGAAAAACATGATTAGTAATTTGAAAGCTTAAAACGGTTGGTGAGGTGATTTTAACCAATCATCAAGCTTTTACTCTCCCCAGGATGACACAAGTCATTTCGGATCCATGATTTGTTCATCTTTATGAACATGAGTCTTCTACATTATCAGTGGAGAGACGCGTGCGCTTATCTGTCAGCACACCACCAGCAGCGCTGAATACACGTTCAGACAGAACGCTGGCTGCGGGGCATGACAAGATCTCCAAGGCGTAAGTGGCGAGCTCTGGCCATTTATCCAGATTGGAAGCCCAAAAAGAGCAAGGGTCCAGTGACACAGTCATGGCTTCAATGTTTACTTGGAGATACTCCTGTACCATCGTCTCTAGGCGTTGACTATGTGTCAGACTTCTTGTCTCCTGTGGCCTTGCAAAGGATGAGCTAAAAAAGTGGTGAAATGATTCCGCAAAATTGATGTTACCAGCAGATACTGTGTTTCTGTTACGGTTTGAGTGCTGAACTCTCGACGGTCCCACGGTTGGCAAGTTGGAACTGTGAGATTCACTACGTGCACCACTGGTGTTTTGTGGAAAAGCACATGTAAGATTCTGCAACAGTCTCTGCTGATACTCCTGCATGCGTGCATCCCTTTCTATGGCAGGAATTATTTCTGCAAATTTACTTTTGTACTGGGGATCTAACAGTGTGGCAACCCAGTAGTCAGGATTATTTCTAATTCTCACAATTCGAGGGTGATGTTGCAGGTAGTGCAGCAAGAAGGCACTCATGTGTCTTGCGCATCCAGGAGCACCAAGTCCCTGTTGTGTTGGTGGCAAGGTAACAATCATGCTTCCTTCCTCTGTCCTCTCCCCCCAACCTCGCACAACAGAAATGTGATCAAGGTCTCCCTCATCTGATGAGTCCTCCATCAGTTCATCCTCCACTTCTTCCTGGGCTCCTGCACCTTTCTCACTAGTTTGGCTGCTGCCATGCGCCCTGGTAAAACCATCTCCCCCACCCTCACATGCCTGCCGCCTTGGTGCTGCCGACCGTCTGGACCTTGCCCTTCCGCATACAACTCCTCCTCCTCTACTTCCTCCACCTCCTCTTGTGCCACCACCAGACTCCGAATTCTGTTTAACATGTGCTCCAGCATGTAAATCACTGGAATAGTCATGCTGATAATGGCATCGTCAGCACTAAATATCTTCGTCGCCATTTCAAAACTGTGCAGAAGGGTGCATAGGTCCCTGATCTAATACCACTCCTCCTGCGTGATTTGCCCCACCTCTGAATCCAGTTGGCCCAGGCTATACGTCAGAAAGTATTGCACCAGGGCTTGTCGGTGCTGCCACAGTCGCTGCAACATGTGCAGAGTTGAATTCCACCGGGTAGGCACATCGCATTTTAGCCGGTGAAGAGGCAGGCCCAACGACTTCTGTAGAGATGTAAGTCGCTGAGCTGCGGGATGCAAATGGTGGAAGTGAGCACACAGCGACCGTGCCCTCTGCAGAAGGCCATCTAGTCCGGGATAGTGGGCTAAAAATTGCTGGACAACCAGGTTCAACACGTGAGCCATACAAGGCACGTGTGTGACATTGCCCCTGCGAAGGGCCGCACCCAGGTTTGCAGCATTGTCGCACACAGCCTTCCCTGGTTTCAGGTCCAGTGGAGACAACCATTCATGAAATTGGTTCTCCAGAGCTGACCACAACTCCTCAGCTGTGTGACTCACATTTCCCAGACATTTCAAAGTGAAAACCGCCTGATGACGTTGAGCCCTACTGCCAGCATAGTAAGGAGGTGTGCAGGATCCCTTCTGCGCAGATAGAAAGCTTGTGGCTTGACCAGACAGGCTTTGGGTGCAGGTGGAGGGCAGAGAGGAGGTTGAGGAGGCAGAAGCAGTGGAGGAACTTTGACATAAATAGGATTGACGCACAACTCGTGGGGATGGCAATACTTGGACAGCAGCCCCTTGTCCTGCTGTCACCAAAGTTACCCAGTGCCCAGTCAGCGACATGTAACGCCCCTGTCCATGCCTACTCATCCAAGTATCTGTGGTGAAATGCACCCTGTCACACACAGAGTTTCTCAAAGAAGCGGTGATGTTGTGTGCGACATGCTGGTGGAGCGCAGGCACACCTTCCTTTGAGAAGTAGTGCCGACTGGGCATCTGGTACTGGGGCACTGCGACGGACATAAGGTCTCGAAAATCCTCTGTGTCCACCAGGCGGAATGGCAGCATTTCTGTAGCCAAGAGCTTGCAGATGGTGAAATTCAACCTCTTAGCTTTCTCATGGCTAGGAGGAAATGGTCTTTTACTTGTCCACATCTGAGGGACTGAGGGCTGGCTGTTGTGCTTAGACGGGGTTGAGAAGGGAGTCCCAGGCTAACTGCCGGTCTGTGAGGAAGATGCAGGCGGACATGTTAAGTTGCCTTGATCCAAAGGTGTTTCTATCGATGTTGGACAGCGCTGAACACCAGCTGGTGTTTCCACCTCCAAAGAAAATGATGACCTGCCAATCACGCTGTCTGTTGCGGGTAAAGAGGTGGCAGGTCTGCGTCCCAAAACAGGTGTGACTACTGTCCCCCCAGTCACAGAGGATGAAGAGGCTGCGGATGCACAAGATGTGGCAGACGGCGGTTGGCCAGGCCGGCTAGGCCGCATTGTAGCACAGTGAGCTTCCCACTGCAACTTATGCTTCATGTCCATGTGCCGGTTCATGCATGAAGTACTCAAACTATGTATTTTTTGGCCTCAACTTAGCTTTTGCTGACAAATGTTACAGATAACATGAGTTGGGTCATCTTTAACGATCTGAAAAAATGCCCAGGCTATGCAAGGCTTAGCACCCATGCAACCTGAAGAGCCACCACGACTTGTGGTCAGAGGCAGAGTTGTGTTTGAGGATGCAGTTGTTGACGTGCTTCCAGTACTACATCTCTGTCCATGAAGGCGCAACCTGACCTCGTCGTCACTATCATCCTCCTCCACCTCCTCTGCTGACCTCATCTCTTGGCTGACTGTGGGTTAACAGTAAGTGGGATCTCCAACCTCATCATCATCAGCCTGTGTGTTATCACACCCGTCGTCCTCAGAGCCAACCTGTTCCTGCCCTGACAAAAAACTAAAGTTGTCGCTCCAATCAGGTATTTGAGTCTCATCATCGTCTTCCTCATTGTCTCCACCAACAGGAGTTACAGTTTGGGAATGAGGGTCTACATTATGGTCAGAACCTTCTGCGTCTGGTCCTGGATCCGACTCATAAAGATTCTCGGCATCAGTGCAGATCATTTCCTCGTCTGGATTCACAGAAGCGCTGGAGCCGACCTCTGATTCCCAGGCTATAGTATGGGTAAACAGCTCTGCAGACTCAACCATCTGTTCTACCTCATACTCAGACGGGCAGCTGGAGATTTGGGAGCTGTGAGGAAGCAAGTGCGATTGGGGTGACACCTCTGAGGACTGGAGTATTTGTGATGTTGAAGTTGATGTGGAGGAGAGCCCACTTAAAGGAGCACTTGATATCCGGTGAAGCACCTGCTGTTTTTGTGCCTCATCTGGAATTTGTAGCGATTGGCGTGGCCGTAAGAAAGGGATCTTATCACATTGTCCGCTAAAAGAAGTAGACATTTTAGTTTTGCTGGAAGATGGTCTTTCTTCTGCAGATGTTACTGTTGCTTTAACACCTACTCCACGGACACAACCTTTTTTCCCCTTCCCAACATGCCTATTCCCCTTTCCACCAGCAGCAGGCCTTTTTCCACTCATTTTGGTGGTTAACTAATTCACAACTCTGGAGTTGTTTGCACAAAAAAACAATGGATGGGAACCGAGCAGAGCTGAGTGGCCAAACTGTGGTATTAGGCCAAAACTATTGTCTGGGTGAGCTGCAGAGAAAAATTATATTCAGTTTGCAACCTGATGAAAGTCAGTATAGATGGACTAATAGAACAAGTTCCACACACTGCTAGAAGCCCAAATATTTTTTCAGAGCTAGATGCAGAAAAAAATTATATTCAATTTGCAACCTGATGGAGGTCAGTATAGATGGACTAATAGAACAAGTTCCACACACTGTTAGAAGGCCAAATATTTTTTCAGAGCTAGATGCAGAAAAAAATTATATTCAATTTGCAACCTGATGGAGGTCAGTATAGATGGACTAATTGAACAAGTCCCACAAACTGCTAGTATGCCAAATATTTTTTCAGAGCTAGATGCAGTAATTATATTCAATTTGCAACCTGATGGAGGTCAGTATAGATGGACTAATAGAACAAGTCACACACACTGCTAGAAGGCCAAATATTTTTTCAGTGCTAGATGCAGAAAAAATTATATTCAATTTGCAACCTTATGGAGGTCAGTATAGATGTACTAATAGAATGATGCTATGCCCAAAAGGTTTTACTTCACTAGATGCAGTAAAAAAATTGGTATTCTATACACAGGTGGTATATCTTGCAACACAGATAGGCTACTCCACTGACTAATACACTCTGCAATAGGCCAAAAAGGATTAGCTTTGCTAGATGTAGCCAAATGCTGTGAAAAAAACTTTCACAGCACTGGCACAGACCTGCCTGGCAAAAACTGATAGGAACGATCCAATCAGGTATTTGAGTCTCATCATCGTCTTCCACATTGTCTCCACCAACAGGAGTTACAGTTTGGGAATGAGGGTCTACATTATGGTCAGAACCTTCTGCGTCTGGTCCTGGATCCGACTCATAAATATTCTGGGCATCAGTGCAGATCATTTCCTGAAAGGACTGCAATTACAATTAGTCTTTACTCCCACAACCTATCTATTTAAGAGCACAGACCTGCCTGATAAAAGTCGCAGGAAATGCTGTAACCTAGTCCTTAAAAGGACTGCAATCACAGCTATTCCCTACTCCTAAGCTATCTGTAGGTTTGTGCGAAAATTGGCTTGAAATTAAAAAGGAATAGCGCACACAGCAACAGCGGTGCCGTCTAACACGCAGCTGCAGCAGTGAGAAAATGGTGGCGACGGGGAAAATGGCTGGGTCTTATAGGGCAAGGACATGTGACATACACTGCCAAAGACACATGCCCTTGCTTGTGTGAAAAAAAAGCACTTCGCTCCGTGTGTGCACTGCTGATAGGCTGACAGATTGCACCTCCCCACTGTAAATGCGGGAAAGAGAAAAAAAAAATGGAGATCTTCATTATTCCTGCAGAGATCCATCCCCTGCCCCTCCCCCCACCCTGCTGTACACTCAAACTGCGTATTAACATTCATTTTCATCATTACTGAGAAAAAATCCAGTTATGATTTTGGTGCACGAACATTTATCGAACATAATCTTGAACAGCCGAATTTTTTTCAAATCGTTCGTGTTCGCCGAACGGCTCGAACACCGCCCAAAACAGCTCGAATTTGAGATTGGCGAACAGTTCGAGTCGAACAACGCTCATCTCTATGTATAAGTTCAGCCACCAATGCTAGACTGCAGTGGTTACCAGTAACCGAGGCAGAAAGCATGATGAATGAATAATATAATTTCAATTACTTTGCTCTTGAGAGTGGAGAGGAGTTTTAATAAGTAAACTAAAAAGTGTTTTTACAAGCACTTTACAATTTTACCTATGAAAGAACATGTAATAATTAGTGATGATCAAACATGCTTGCCACTGCTCAGTACTCGCCCAAGCATCACAGTTCTCTACAAGCTCAGCGCTCGGCGAGCATTTTGGGGTTGCTAGGGCGGAAACTCGGGTCCCCTCCCTGTATGTTTGGTGCTCTTTAGAGCGCCAATGAACATGCAAGGATTGCCTGCCACTCACTGTAATGCTGTAGCCATGTTGGTTGTGGGAATTACAGTGATTGGCTGGCCGCACAGCATCATCAGGTCTAAAGACCTGGTTCCGCTGTGCTCGTCACAGTCTACCCCGTAAACAGGCAGAGTAGTGAGAGGTGCTGATCAGTCAGGGAGAGATTTGCTTTTTTATAGTTAGTATACAGTTATGCTCTAAAGTTTACATACCCCTGCAGAATTTTTCCTTTCTTGGCCTTGTTTCAGAGAATATGAATGATAACAAAAATACTTTTTCTCCACTCATGGTTATTGGTTGGGTGAAACCATTTATTGTCAAACTACTATGTTTTCTCTTATTAAATCTTAATGACAACCAAAAACATCCAAATGTCCCTGATCAAAAGTTCACGTACCCCAGTTCTTATTACCGTGTATTGCCCCCTCTAACATCAATGACAGCTTGAAGTCTTTTGTGGTACTTGTGGATGAGGTTCTTTATTTCTCAGATGGTAAAGCTGACCATTCTTCTTGGCAAAAAGCCTCCAGTTCCTGTAAATTCCTGGGCTGTCTAATATGAACTGCGCGCTTGAGATCTCCCCAGAGTGGCTCAATGATATTTAGGTCATGAGACTGAGATGGCCACTCCAGAAACTTCACTTTGTTCTGCTGTAGCCAATGACAGGTCGATTTGGCCTTGTGTTTTGAATCGCTGTCATGTTGGAACATTCAAGTACGTCCCATGCGCAGCTTCCAGGCTGATGAGTGCAAATTTGCCTCCAGTATTTGCTGATAATGTGCTGCATTCATCTTTCCGTCAACTTTTACCAAGTTTCCTGTGCCTTTGTAGCTCACACATCCCTATAACATCAGCGATCCACCTCCGTGCTTTACAGTAGCAATGGTGTTTTTTTTCCTCATAGGCCTTGTTGACCTCTCTCCAAATGTAACGTTTATGGTTGTGTCCAAAAAGTTAAATTTTGTTCCTATCACTCCAAATTACCTTGTTCCATAAGTTTTGAGGCTTGTCTCTGTGCTGTTTGGCATATTGTTGGCGAGATACTTTGTGGCATTTGCGCAGTAATGGCTTTCTTCTGGTGACTCGACCATGCAGCCCATTTTTCTTCGAGTTTCAGCTGATATTAATTGTGAGGTTTTTTGTGCATCCTGAACAATTTTCCTGGCAGTTGTGGCCGAAATTTTTGTTGGTCTACCTGACCGTGGTTTGGTTTTTACAGAGCCCCTGATTTTCCATTTGTTAATCACAGTTTGAACGCTGCTGATTGGCATTATCAATTCCTTGGATATCTTTTTGTACCCCTTTCCTGTGTTTGTTATACAGTTCAACTACCTTTTCCCATAGATCAGTTGACAATTATTTTTCTTATACAGTAAGGTTTTTAATATACACAGTGTATGTACCGTCCCAATTTAGGGTCACCTTGTCGCTGGTGGGACGGCTTGTATACTTTTTTTGATCAAAAATAGTTCACTAAGTACCCTATATTTAATATGCAACTTTGCTTTACATTTATATATAATGATGGTAGGGTATGAGATATATTTTTTGTCTTTTGTAGGTTTTGCTTCTTTTTGCTAGTGTGAACATGCTACTATTTCTTGCATGTGTACCATCTTAGACCTCAGTTCACATTGCTTGTTTTTTTGTCTTGTTTGCATTCTGTGCAAATTAAGGGTGTGGCATCCCCTTTGTTGAGCCGATTAGTATATATGTAGCTTACCACGGGCCTAGGTGGTCTGAAGTTGGGACCCGGTCCTATTTGTCTACCCTTTTATATGCATTACTTCAACTTTGATATACAGTAAGGTTTTTAATATAGACAGTGTAGGTACCGTCCCTATTTAGGGTCACCTTGTCGCTGGTGAGACGGCTTGAATACTTTTTTTGATCAAAAATAGTTCACTAAGTACCCTATATTTAATATGCAACTTTGCTTTACATTTATATATAATGATGGTAGGGTATGAGATATATTTTTTGTCTTTTGTAGGTTTTGCTTCTTTTTGCTAGTGTGAACATGCTCCTATTTCTTGCATGTGTACCATCTTAGACCTCAGTTCACATTGCTTGGTTTTTAGTAAATTACAGGCCTGCTATTTAAAACTGTGGTTCTCTGTCAGAAATATCACATATAACTGCGGTTCAAATCCAGCCATTTGTAGTGAACGTGTAAAATATTGTCCTCCATTTATAGATTGTAGCAGTGTGTCAGTGTACACCATTTTACAGCTCCATTTGCTTGTTCGCAGAATACAGCCAGATTTTTTTAGTTTATTCATATTATTGTATTGTGGAAGCAGAGGAACTTTTTTCAATAATGAGACGCACGTGATCCATTTGACTGCCGTAATAATACAGAAATTTTGTGGAGCGTGCCAAATATTCCACTCATTTAAAAGTCTGCCACCTGTGTTTTGTTGAACCAATTGACACTTGGTCGCTGACAAATACCATACTATTAGGCGACTGCCTGAAACCGTGACCATGAGACGTTATCCTATATGACTGCCCTAATAATCCAGCAATTATTGTGAGCATGTCAAATATTACATGCCATTTAAAGCATTGTAGTTGAGGGTTCAAAACTATTCTCAGTTGGCCGCTGACAAATAGCATATCTGTGAACAAAAAAAACATACAAAAAACAAGCTAAAGTGGAAAAAATGTTAAGAAACATTCTTTCCAGGGTATTGACATGTATATAAGACCAAAGAAATAAAAAAAAATAAAGTTATGGACTGTGGAAGACATTTAGGCGACCAGAATGAACACTCATCTGTAGATGGTGATGATACCACCTAGCAGCAGCACCTGTTCCTATTGTAAATGCATCAGTGATATTGATAGGGAATAGAATAGATTTTAAATTTTTTTGGGCAGCACCAGCAGCACGCAGTATAAGGCAATAATACCTGGCTGGATCGGTGTAATATGCTATCCATACTGTGATACCTCACCCATGAAAGAATTTCAGATCTTCCCATTATTAAGGAGTGTGTTTCCTATACTGTTATTGCATATGCAACAATTTCAAGGGCTGCCAAAAATTAGGGCGCACTCCAATACACATTTGAAGAGACGTAAAAAATAAAATAAAAGCACAGAAGGATTTTTCTTTAGTATAAAAACCAGACTCGCCAATGGAACCTCAATGTAATCACATTATATAGCTCCTGCACCACCTCCTCCAGTTCAGCCTCCATCTCCAAAATGACCACATCAGTCACAAGCTGGAAGCATTACAGCACTGCCTTGGCCAAGCAACAACAGGCAATGCTGAAGATAATATGCTTAATGCTGAGGTGACAAACCGCCCACCACTGCAGAGTTGCTGAAAGCTGTAACACAGCAGCCTGATCTGTGGCTTTCACCTCTGAACATACAGCCAGGCATGGTCGTGTGTGACAATGAGCGGAACCTGGTGGCGGAGAAATGACAGCCGGATTAGATACGGTTTCCCTCTATGCCAGTACTTTCACCGAGCTAAAGAATATGGCTGTGGTGAAATACAATTCTCACCGAGCAGCAGTGTCAGACTGAAGATCATTGGGCCCACCAGAGGATTTAATTCTGAGGGCCCACCTTTCTCCCCCGCTGAAGAGCCCCATAGCAGCTGCAAAGTTTGCGCTATCATGAACTCTCCTGATGTAGAAGTCAGAAAATTGTGTGGGAAGATTCCCGGACACTCTAAGGCTGTTTTCTTTTTTTACTGTGGACTGGCTCCATACCATCCCAGGCTACATTCATCTGTCCACGTGTTTGTGTTTAGGCGGTCCTTCCCACTTAAATGCCCTGGGAATGGCACGGGTAATGTTCTGTGACTCGGATTTGTGGAAGGCGGAGACGATACTGGGAGAAATAGTGATGGCTGGGGAACGAGTATGGACACCCAGCCGCCACCAACATGAGGTTGTGAAAAGCTTCCACCTCTACAAGCCTAAAGGCAGCATTTCAAGTGCAAGCAAGCAGTCCAGAAATGTGCCAGTTTAGTGTTGTAGCCTGTGGGTGGGTGGTTGGCTGCATACTTGCACTTGTATTCCAAGTAACACAAAACTAAGGAGATGGATGATCCAACCATCCTAAATATTTTGGTCGTTGTCTAGGAGACCGAACACAATATTAACCCATTGACATGCGTCAGTGAGAAGTACCCTCCCTGGCCACATTCACTTGTCCACCTGTTTGTGGTTAGGCGGTCCTTCTCACTTAAATGCCCTGGGAAGGGCACGGGTAATGTTCTGTGACTCGTGCTTGTGGAAGGCGGAGACGATACAGGGAGAAACAGTGGTGGCTGGGGATCGAGTATGGACACCCGGCCTCCGCCGCCATGAAGTTGTGGAAAACTTCTGCCTCCACGAGCCTAAAAGGCAACATTTCAAGTGCAAGCAGTCCAGAAATGTGGCAGTTTAGTATTGCAGCCTGTGGGTGGGTGGCTGGCTGCATACTTACGATTGCAGTCCCAGGACTGTGGTAGGGTCAACTAATACTGCAAAGGGACAAGGACGTGGACTCTGATCGTTGCAAGTCTGCAATGACAGGTGCCGGGCGGGAGGCATCTTCACATGCCCCATGGACATGTGATTGTCAGGGACTGGAGTACATTTCTGGAGTAAGTTATGACACTTAGTGGCATAATTTTTCCTGAATTAGGTGGGCAGGCATAGCCACGCCCTGTCCCATCCTTGCTTAGTCAATTTTGAAGGAGCTGGTCTGGACTGGCTCAAAACTCCAGAATTAACTAAATTATTTCGCACTTCAAAATTCTGGTATAAACATCTAAATTAAATTTGCCACATGTCTTTATAAACTTCGCTTTGGTGCAGGCACACAGTTATGCTGAGCATGAAATTTGGCTCTCCTATTCCTCAATCTTTTTTCTACTAAGTTAGATCTGCACAAATGTCAGAAATGTCTTTGTGTGCTGATGTATTAACAGTATCCTTCTTTGAACATAAGAGGTCTAGCTTCTCCCTTGTACATGAAGATTGCTACTTTCATGTATTGGCTTTTTTTTAACACGGAACTGCTTTCACTTTACTTACAGTTGACCAAGCTAGATCCAGCAGATTAGAAATCATCTAAATTGCCTAATCAGCCAATGACATTTTTACATTTGAATTCATTGAGGTCCTCATACAGTGCTGGCCAAATGTATTGGCACCCCGGCAATTCTGTCAGATAATACTCAGTTTCTTCCTTAAAATGATTGCAATCACAAATTCATTGGTATTATTCTCTTCATTTAATTTGTCTTCAATGAAAAAAACACAAAAAGAATTGTTCTAAAGCCAAATTGGATATAATTCCACACCAAACCTAAAAAATGGGGTGGACAAAAGTATTGGCACCCTTTGAAAAATCATGTGATGCTTCTCTAATTCGTCTAATTAACAGCACCTGTAACTTACCTGTGGCACCTAATAGGTGTTGGCAATAACTAAATCACACTTGCAGCCAGTTAACATGGATTAAAGTTGACTCAACCTCTGTCCTGTGTCCTTGTGTGTACCACATTGAGCATGGAGAAAAGAAAGAAGACCAAAGAACTGTCTGAGGACTTGAGAAACCAAATTGTGAGGAAGCATGAGCAATCTCAAGGCTACAAGTCCATCTCCAAAGACTTGAATGTTCCTGTGTCTTCCGTGCGCAGTGTCATCAAGAAGTTTAAAGCCCATGGCACTGTGGCTAACCTCCCTAGATGTGGACGGAAAAGAAAAATTGACGAGAGATTTCAACGCAAGATTGTGCGGATGGTGGATACAGAACCTCGACTAACATCCAAACAAGTTCAAGCTGCCCTGCAGTCCAAGGGTACAACAGTGTCAACCCGTACTATCCGTCGGCGTCTGAATGAAAAGGGACTGTATGGAAGGATACCCAGGAAGACCCCACTTCTTACCCCGAGACATAAAAAAGCCAGGCTGTAGTTTGCCAAAACTTACCTGAGAAAGCTTAAAACGTTTTGGAAGAATGTTCTCTGGTCAGATGAGACAAAAGTAGAGCTTTTTGGGAAAAAGCATCAACATAGAGTGTACAGGAAAAAAAAAGAGTCATTCAAAGAAAAGAACACGGTCCCTACAGTCAAACAAGGCGGAGGTTCCCTGATGTTTTGGGGTTGCTTTGCTGCCTCTGGCACTGGACTGCTTGACTGTGTCCATGGCAATATGAAGTATGAAGACTACCAACAAATTTTGCAGCATAATGTAGGGCCCAGTGTGAGAAAGCTGGGTCTCCCTCAGAGGTCATGGGTCTTCCAGCAGGACAATGACCCAAAACACACTTCCAAAAGCACTATAAAATGGTTTTAGAGAAAGCACTGGAGACTCCTAAGGTGGCCAGCAATGAGTCCAGACCTGAATCCCATAGAACACCTGTGGAGAGATCTCAAAATGGCAGTTTGGAGAATGCACCCTTCAAATATCAGGGACCTGGAGCAGTTTGCCAAAGAAGAATGATCTAAAATTCCAGCAGAGCATTGTAAGAAACTCATTGATGGTTACCGGAAGCGGTTGTTCGCAGTTATTTTGGCTAAAGGTTGTGCAACCAAGTATTAGGCTGAGGGTGCCAATACTTTTGTCCGGCCCTTTTTTGGAGTTTTGTGTGAAATGATCAATGATTTGATTTTTGCTTCATTCTCTTTTGTGTTTTTTCCTTGCAAGCAAATTAAATGAAGAGAATAATACTAAAGAATTTGTGATTGCAATCATTTTCAGGAAGAAACTGAGTATTATCTGACAGGATTGCAGGGGTGCCAATACTTTTGGCCATTACTGTATTTATCAATGGAGATTGCATGACTCTGTGTAAGGGTGGTACTATCAGTGCACTTTATCATCCATTGAACCAGGCAGGAACCAATTATAACACAAGTTTACTTTGTAAATAAAATGTGGGTTTTATAATAACAGAAAATCAGTTTCTGCCAAAATATTACAAATAAGATGTTCTTCAGCTTACACATGCCATACATCGTCTAGATCAGTTGATTCAGATCTTATTCTCTATCTCTTGTAGCTGTCTGTCATTCTCTCTTTTCCCAGCCACCTATTAAAAAACACTATTAACCCACAATTATAGGGGTTAATCTACAGGTTAAAGGTGTTCTGAACCTTCCCAGTGCCTGCATATCAAGACCAGATGCCGGGAGGAAATTAACTTTATTCTTTTGTGCAGATTTGGGCTTCAGTCATAGCAGTGGGCCGACGTGGGTTCAGACACCACATAGTGAGCGGTGGGTATAACCACACCCTGGAACTGACTGACAGCCAGCTCTAATGCTGAGGCATGACAGAGTAACTATGCACTGAGCGATGACTGAAGCTGCGCTGCCGAGAGGAATACAATTAATTTCCTCCCAACTGTGGGGCTCTCTTTGCGGATACCGGGCACCTTCAGAACGCTATTCAGTTTAAAACATATCTGCAGGTTAATAGTGCTTTTTACTTGATAGGTTCCCTTTAACACTAAATTTTGCAATTTTGAAAGCTCTCCTTTCAGGGGTTCATTTTTCTTCTGTAACGCTTTCTTTGGTGTCTTATGTTGGGCTGTATTGGCAAAAACAACAGTTATGAAATGGTAACTGTCACAGTAATGTCATCATTCACTAACAGATGTTTTAAAGTTCAATCAGAGCATGTTTAGACTGAACAGTGAGAAATTAAGATAACATGTGAGATCTTGCAATCTGAATGCAGAATTGGCCATGGAAGGTTGCGGAAAAGAAAGTCAGGTGCTTTAGAGGTAGTCTAAGGATGGTTTTATTAATTTGAGTTATTTAGAAAGAGGACTATTATGCGGCTGACTATTATTTTCTTCAGGGTACTCTTAATACAAGACTCAGTTTGGAAGACATTTAAAAAATTGCTATAAGGGAAGAAGAGGAGAAATGATTGAATCAATATCCTTTGCACCCATTATGAGAGAAGCACAATACAAATGTTTGTTGTTGATTCAATGCAAATTGAATTTGAGTCGAATTTTCCGAAATCCACAATTTTCACTGAATTCGAACAAGGAGTGATTCGATTCACTCGAATTGCCAAAAAAACATTTGTCACTAATTTACACATTGCAGAAGCTTGCATGAGTCACAGACTGCAAGGTATTTCCTACAGTGCAATACAGCTAATGCATAAAATGGTATAGCACCACAAACCAGGAGGGACTGTCATAGCCTGTGTCTCTAATGGTGGTATTCCAGCAGTTAGCATCGCTGGTTGTGTATTCACCTTAGAATTCTCTTTCTTGAGCAATGCAAACCTCATATTGGGATGGACCCTTTTTATCTCTTCCATAACATTATTTTGTTTCTGAAGTTCCCCTTCCTGATCATAATTAAGGAAATTAGCAATAGAAATATAAGGAAATATTCAGCTTTTGATCTTGCAAATTTTAAACAAATAAATTGGAGAAATTTTAAAATAATATAAACAACAATTATTTCAACCATAAAAATGGAAATTACCAGTGATAATTAGTATTATGGTATATTTTGTTCTTCCAATTACAAAATTATTACGTAGCTGTCTTTTTACAAATGCACCATTTCATTTCTTTAAGTTGTTTACTTCGGAAAAATATTTTAATGACATGTTTTGCCATCACATTTACATGTAAGACTTTAAAAAGTACTTTTCATGTAGTACTAATTATCGATTTTAAATATATATCCCTTGATCTACCGTGCTAAACAGACCCTGAACTTCTAAAATGTGATTGAACCTACTATGCTATGGTCATTAAAACTAATTGTTAACATTGGAATCATTAGTGATGTTATCTATTCATGTAGAGAATCATCACTACAAAATATATAGTGAATTAATAGAGTTTAATTAAAGTTATGTGGAAAAGAAACATTCATGAATTGAAAACTGAAAAATAGCAATAGGATAGGATCACACAACTATCCACAACATCCTAGAAAATTGGTCCCATTATGCTGCTCATACTCTGACTAGACTCTGATTAGAGTTTGTCAGAGTGTGATCAGACTGTGATCTTATTCTCTGCGGTGTAGAAAAAAAAAGTTTCTCCATCACCTCTATAATGTCAGTCCGTGAAAATCGGACCACACTTGGATGACATCCAAGTGTGGCCCAATTTTTTTAACGGATCCATAGAGTTGAATGGGCCAGTGCCATTTGATTCTCAGAGGCAAATCATGCATGCTGAGATTTTTTTCCTCGGATTGACTAGGTTTGAGGAAAAAAAAATATGACATGTGCACAGCCCCATAAAATATCATGGAGACGAGTGCTATACGTCAAAATGAGGGATAGCAATCATCCAAGTTATATGGTTGTCCGCATGAGCCTTTAAGGCAATTTTACTCATTATCTTTTGTGAAAAAATATGTTTGTTTCCAGATGCCAGCTTTAAATGAAATGCATGACTTCTGTTCACTATCCCGATTTTTCGTTTTTGTACTTTTGTTCTTTTTATTTTTTGTCAGCATGTTTTTGCAGAATGAGTTTTAGTTTTGGATGACACTAATCATTTTACCATTTTATGTACTGGAAAATTGTACTGGAAAAGTTTTTGGATTTATTGTCATATTATTTGGTAAAATTGACTTGCGTTACCCCCTAAGCCTAATAACTGATTGGTGCACTCTTAGCAGTAACAACTGCAATTTCCTTAGAAAATTGGTGACGTGTTTAATACTTATATCACTCGCTGTATGATATCATGGACCACATGGTTTAAATATATATTTATATGCATTTATTATATTAATTTTACAATTTATATTCACTAAAGTACATATATGTACCGAGAAGGAAATAATTATTTGATCCCTTGCTGTTTTTGTCAGTTTGCCCACTGACAAAGACATGAACAGTCTATAATTTAAAGGGTAGGTTAATTTTAACATTGAGAGATAGAATATCCACAAAAAAATCAAGAAAATCACATTGTATAAATTAGATACATTTATTTGCATTTTGCAGTGAGAAATAAGTATTGTACCCTAGTGTGAATTCCACTAGGGTACAAAAGGCAAGGTTTTTAAAAATGCCATAACTTCCAAGGTTACAATTTATATTTCAGGCTTATTTTTTGCTAAGCAGAGGATTTTTTTTTGCATTGACTAGTGTGAATTCCATAGTACTGGGTCTCTGTCCATGATTGGACACAAAAAAAAAGTTTTGTATGCTTGCTTTTTTCTGTTCTCATATTGTTTGGTAAAAATGTTGATTTTCCGGGCATTAAATGGTGTGAGTTTCCTCAGCAGTACTCTGCGCAAGATTTGGCCCATTTTTGACTGGGTACAAAACGATAGTATATTGTATTTCATAGCTGATCTTCCAGACAGATTGATGCTACCACAGCCTTCTCATAAAGTTTGATGTCTCCCACAGCTCACCACAATTTATGATGACTCTCAGCCCCCAACACAATATGATGCCCTCACTGTTCCCCACACAGTCCCTCCAGTATGATTCCCCCATAGCACCAACACACTGTTTGATGGTCCCCACACAGTATTGTTTCCCAATAGCCTTTTCAAACAGTATAATTCACCCCACATAACACAGTATGATGTTCCCAAAGCCCCACTCACAGTATAATGGCTCCTACAGCCCCCCAAAATATTATGATAGAGTTTACAGCCCTTTACCCACAATATGATGCTCAACTGAGCCCCCCCCAAATGGTATTATGCCCCCACAGTCCACACAAAATATGAGGTACCCCACAGTCTCCACACAGTATGATGACCCTCACAACCACCACCTAACAGTTTAATGCCCCCAGAGTTTTCCACCAAAAATACTGATGGACAAAATAAAAATAACTACTCACCTATTCCCATTTCCCCATTCACCAATCTGTTCTATGCAATGTGTGCAGCAAACATAATCCTTGCACATGTTGCTCTGTGACTTAGACACACAGGCAGATTGAAGAAACAGGGAGCAGATGGGCACAATTGTATTCAACTGCTTCCTCATCTGGAAATGGGGATAGAGAGATACCATTCAGCACAAAGCCCCTCCTACTCACGGTGCCCATACCAGATGAATGGTCTGCCGCTATAAGAAGTTTGACACTGTGCTGTCTGTTACCACCTGCAGCTGATGTATTCATATTCATATATAGAGGAAATTCAATTTCAAACAACTAAGCCTGTGTTTATTTAAAAGAGCATGAAAGTGTTTGGATAAAGTCAAATAGACTTCATTTTTTTCAAGGCAATTAGAAGTACTTTCAATTTGCGCCTAAAAATTTGGCATATCTGGTCAATTTGAATTTTAAAAGATTTATGCAACTTTATTTTCTACCAAGAGTGTGTCCCTATATGGGGTTGAGCAAGAGACTCCGCACTCAATATTGCAGTGAGTGAAAAATACTTTTTAATGGCAATCTAAAACAAAATTAACCTTTCAGTTAAAGATGAGTGAACTCAAACTAAAAAGTTTGGGTTTCGTACCGGACAGTCAGTGTCCGGTGCTAAACTTCTACCAGAAGTCCGTTGCAAAGTTTGGAGTTCCAGGGGAAGTCCGGATAGAGAGAGAATATAGCTTTTTTCCAGCTCAAAAGTTCGGGTCCCCATTGTTCTCAATGTGGTTCAGGTTCTGGTTCAAGATCGGGTACAGTTTTGACACCCAAACCGAACTTTGGAATACAGTTTGGGTAGGGTACCAGAACCCAGAATTCCATGGTTCCACTCATCCCTAGTTTCGGTCCCTAAATCCGGGACCTTCGTTGCTATTCCAAAGTGGCTAAGGTCGCACTTCCACTGCGCTGCTACCCTGCATATGTCCACTTACCCTACCGCAATCAGTTTCTTAAGATGGTCCAGATTTAGGGACCGAAATGTTAATATTGTTTTGGATTGCCAGTCAAACTTTTTGTTCACTCCCTGCAATATTGAGTGCTGAGTCTCTTTCTCTTTATCTATGGACTGGACCTCTACTCGAGCACCATATTTTTCTTAACGGAGTGCCGTATATCTCTTTTGCTTATTTGAAGTTGATTTAACTTGCAAATAATACAGTCTACATGCATTTTTAACTGTACAACCCTTGGCAAAAATTATGGAATCACTGGGCTCGGAGGATGTTCATTCAGTTGTTTAATGTTGTTGAAAAAAAAGCAGATCGCAGACATGGCACAAAACTAAAGTCATTTCAAATGGCAACTTTAGGGCTTTAAGAAACTCTAAAAGAAATCAAAATTAAAAATGTGGTACTCAGTAAAGGTAATTTTTTTCAGACCAAGTAAAGGGAAAAAATTATGGAATCACTCAATTCTGAGGAAAAAAATATGGAATCACCCTTTAAATTTTCATTTCCAAAACTAACACCTGCATCAAATTAGATCTGCTAGTTAGTCTGCATCTAAAAAGGAGAGATCACACCTGGGAGAGCTGTTGCACCAAGTGGCCTGACATGAATCATGGCTCCAACACGAGAGATGTCAATTGAAACAAAGGAGAGGATTATCAAACTCTTAAAAGAAGGTAAATCATCATGCATTGTTGCAAAAGATGTTGGTTGTTCACAGTCAGCTGTGTCTAAAATCTGGGCCAAATACAAACAACATGGGAAGGTTGTTAAAGTCAAACATACTGGTAGACCAAGGAAGGCATCAAAGCGTCAAGACCAGAAACGTAAAGCAATATGTCTCCAAAACAGGAAATGCACAACAAAACAAATGAGGAACGAATGGGAGGAAACTGGGGTCAATGTCTGTGACAGAACTGTTAGAAACCGCCTAAAGGAAATGGGATTTACATACAGAAAAGCTAAACATAAGCCATCATTAACACCTAAACAGAAAAAAACAAGGTTACAATGGGCTAAGGAAAAGCAAACGTGGACTGTGGATGACTGGATGAAAGTCATGATGAATCGCGAATCGGCATTGGGCAAGGTAATGATGCTGAAACTTTTGTTTGGTGCCGTTCCAATGAGGTTTATAAAGATGACTGCATGAAGAGAACATGCAAATTTCCACAGTCATTGATGATATGGGGCTGCATGTCAGGTAAAGGCACTGGGGAGATGGCTGTCATTACATCTTCAATAAATGCTCAAGTTTACATTGATATTTTGGACAGTTTTCTTATCCCATCAATTGAAAGGATGTTTGGGGATGATGACATCATTTTTCAAGATGATAATGCATCCTGGCATAGAGCAAAAACTGTGAAAACATTCCTTGAAAGAAGACACATAAGGTCAATGTCATGGCCTGCAAATAGTCAGGATCTCAATCCAATTGAAAATCTTTGGTGGAAGTTGAAGAAAATGGTCCATGACAAGGCTCCAACCTGCAAAGCTGATCTGGCAACAGCAATCAGGGAAAGTTGGAGCCAGATTGATGAAGAGAACTGTTTGTCACTCATTAAGTCCATGCCTCAGAGACTGCAAGCTGTTATTAAAGCCTGAGGTGGTGCAACAAAATACTAGTGATATATTGGAGTGTTCTTTTGTGTGTTTGTTTTTCATGATTCAATAATTTTTTTCCTCAGAATTGAGTGATTCCATAATTTTTTCCCTCTGCTTGGTCTGAAAAAAATTACCCTTACTGAGTACCACATTTTTAATCTTGATTTCTTTTAGTGTTTCTTAAAGCCATTTGAAATTACTTTAGTTTTGTGCCATGTATGTGATCTGCTTTTTTTCAACAACATTAAACAACTGAATAAACATCCTCCGAGCCCGGTAATTCCATAATCTTTGCCAGGGGCTGTATAACAATAAAGTTTGGGATTTTTGAAGGAACTTTTTGCATATTCCAATTTTTTTCTAGGTCCAAAGTGGCTCAGGTTTCAAATGGGTTTATGTGTTTTTCATGTGCAGTTCAAGTAATGTTCACCGTGCCTCCAGATTAAGAGGATTATTGGGTATAGTAATTCAGCATATACTGTAAGACCTTTGCGTATATGTTGAAAATAAGAAAAATAAGATAATATTAGCATTTTAGTAGTATTCACTTTATATTCTATTCTGTGTTCATATTCTTCAAAATAGAAGTTCTAAATTATATATACAATATATACAGTATATATATATTTTTTTCATTTGTCAGCTAATATAATTAGCTACTTAACTTTGCTTTATTTATTTAATAACGTATATTTTTTTTAAATTTCAGTATACCAGTTTTATATTCACCATTATCCTATCCTGCTTTCAACACAATAGTCGAAATATGTAAAAAAGCTGATTTAGAAAATTGAACATTAACCTTAACACCTGTTTACATTGATCAATTCCTCTGTTCTGTTTCAGAAATAAGCCAATTACTGCTCTTTGAAAAGGCTAGAGTACAGACACTTACTATTTTCACTGTAATTAGCATGCATGTTAAGGAAATGTCAAACATGTAGTTCAGAACTACTCGTTCCACTTGTTACTATTAGAACTACCTTTAGAAGAAAATTAATAAGTCTTTTTAAATTGTATAAAAACATTGCCCGCAAAATGTAAAAATAGCCTCCAGGCCATGGGCTTATGTCTCATACACATGTATGTACACAATTATCGTTCCTTACATTCTCCATGTTATTCATGGTCTCATTATAGCAGTTATTAACCATTCACCTCTGATTTAATCTGAAAGCATGAAGTTGTTCATTTTGCTGGATTCTGTGCCATTTGTACAAAATACAAATTGTGGTATATTTCATGGGATGTCAAATTACAGAGCTTTTCATTCTAAAAGAGGACCTTTCACAAATATTTTTCATGTTGAACTTTACACATGATGTAATAACAGTTGCAGAGCAGAATAAGGATTTTTTTATTTCACATATTCATTGCAGAGATAATAGCAATTAAAGTATTTGGAATTTTGGAACCTAATAAGTTAATCTTCGTTAAGACTAAGTGGATGTTATAAGAGAATTTTCACTCCGGCATGCACTTCTTTCCCCTATATGACATTGACGAATCATAAACAGGAGCAACACTCTGGAGAAAGAAGAACACATTTCCACCATAGCTTAAAATGACTTCACGACCTATGACATATATGTACGCCATAGGTTATGTCCCGGCATTTGATGCGGGCTCCAGCGCTGAGCCCGCATCTTTTCAGGCACATGACAGCTGATTTGATCTGCTCTCAAAAATTGGTACAATTTTTTTCATGGCTTCTTCACTTTAAAGACAGTAAACCTGGTCCAGCTCTGTAAATGCAGTACAATACGGACAAATCTATTATGATGCACTGAATTAAAAATAAATTAATTGTTTTATATGTCTAGTATGTCTGCAGAATACAAAGCTACATGGCATGATTCAAAAGAAGAAAAGAATGCCAAAGATAGTCATTTGTAGGGTGTGGAAGTCACCTGTCATCTCGTCCATTGCGTGCAATTAGAACTAGAGATGATCAAATTGATTTGATGCAAGTGAAATTTCTGTTGAATTGTATGAAATTCACAAGTCTTGGAGAATTTGAAGAATTTGTGATTCAGCTCACGTGAATCACACAGAAAGAATGTCTGCCACTATTTCACACATCGCTGAAGATTGAATCAGCCACAGGAAGCTCACATGACTTCAGACAAGACTATATGGGCTTCACCATAATACCTTGCAGCTATCACTTCACATGATATAACACAGCTAATCAAGATGGTTTATAATAGCCTGTATAAAAGCAAAGGCAGGGAATGCAAAAGCATTTTAAGATGATTCATGATAGTAAAGGGATGTCAGAGCTTGCAGCTCAGAAAAAGAGATATAAAGAGAATGCCATTGAACAAACACCCCAGATAGTAATGTGCTGTATAACAGCAGCTGAGAACAAGAGGAGTGTAGTAATTTGTGAATAATACGGAGATTCAATTGAAAGGTGAAGAGAGAGGGAGGTGTCAGCCTCCAAATATAATGTTTATCGACATGAGTGGATCAGCGAAATTTAAATTTGCCTGTTTGCATGGATTTATTTGGGTAATTTGATTCACTGAGAAGTTATTCTCCACAAATGTAGTGGCCCTTATCATGCTCTGGGATCTCTCTAGACACAAAGTCAAAAGTAAACATAAGTATAAAAAATAAAGAAAATCCTTAAACTCACCTCACCACGCACCACTCAGCCCTTCCCCTCCTCACTGTCACCCTTCAGCCCTTGCGCACATCTTCTTATCATCACATAAAGTACTGGGCCTCTGATGTTAAGCTATTTTTTCCCGCTCTGATAAGGGTTAGAAGGGTTTTACACAAGCATGCCATGGATCACGAAGTTATGACGTCACGAAGTACACAGCAGACTTATGCGGGTATGCGCAAAACCATGATTTCAACGTGAGCGGCAATGGTAGGAAAGGTAGGCGAGTACCAGATGGTGATGGTTAGGAGCTGGAGAAGTAAGCAGTAAGGTGAGTATAAAGAATTTTTAAAATTTTTAACCTTTTGATGGCCCTCAGAAAAATGGCATTTGCAGAAGCAGATTACAAAAAATACACATTTTGTCAACTGCAGATTTTTGTAAAAT
The DNA here is from genome assembly GCF_046119375.1 of Phyllobates terribilis. Lineage (NCBI taxonomy): Eukaryota > Metazoa > Chordata > Amphibia > Anura > Dendrobatidae > Phyllobates > Phyllobates terribilis. Next base: position 477,561,762 of record NW_027362765.1, on the reverse strand, counting down.
TTGAGTACAATTCAATTTCACTTCAAATATATTGGCTTATCTTTTAATGTACCTTAGTTAACCACTTCGCACCAGAGCCTGTTTTTGCCTTCGTGACCGGGCCAATTTTTTCAATTCTGACCACTGTCATTTTATCAAGTAATTACTCTGGAATGCTTCAACGTATTCCCCTGATTCTGAGATTATTTTTTCATGACATATTGTACTTCATGATAGTGGTAAAATTTCTTCGATATAACTTGTGTTTTTTTGTGAAAAAATCAGAAATTTGGCGAAAATTTTGAAAATTTTGCAATTTTCAAACTTTGAATTTTCATGCCCTTAAATCAGGGAGATATGTCACTCAAAATAGTTAATAAATAACATTTTCCACATGTCTACTTTACATCAGCACAAGTTTGGAACCAAAATTTTTTTTTGTTACGGAGCTATAAGGGTTAAAAGTTGACCAGCGATTTCTCATTTTTCCAACAAAATTTACAAAAACATTTTTTTAGGGACCACATCATATTTGAAGTCACTTTGAGGGGTCTTTATGACAGAAAATACCCAAAAGTGACACCATTATAAAAACTGCACCCCTCAAGGTGCTCAAAACCACATTCATGAACTTTATTAACCCTTCACATGCTTCACAGGAATTTTTGGAATGTGGAAGAAAAAAATAACATTCAACTTTTTTCACAAAAATGTTACTTTAGGCCCAATTTTTTTTTATTTTCACAGGGGTAACAGGAAAAAATGGACCCCAAATTTTTTTGTGCAATTTCTCTTGAGCGTGCTGATACCCGATATGTGAGGGAAAACCACTGTTTGGGCGCACTGCAGGGTTCGGAAGTGAAGGAGAGCCATTAGACTTTTTGAATGTAAAATTTGTCTGAATAATTAGCAGACGCCATGTTGCGTTTGGAGAGCTCCTGATGTACCTAAACAGTGGAAACCCCCCACAAGTGACACCATTTTGGAAACTAGATGTGGGAACTTATCTAGATGTGTGGTGAGCACCTTGAAACCCCAGGTGCTTCACAGAAGTTTATAATATTGAGCTGTAAAAATAAAATTTTCACATTTATCCCACAAAACCGTTTTTCATCCTTTAATTTTTCATTATCATAAGGGTAATAGGAAAAATTGCACCATGAAGTTTGTTGTGCAATTTCTCCTTAACACGCTGATACCCCATATGTGGAGGCAAATTACTGTTTGGGCGCATGGCAGGGTTTGAAAGGGAAAGAGCGCCATTTGACTGTTTGAATGTAAAATTTGTTTGAATAATTAGCAGATGCCATGTCGCATTTGGGGAGCCCCTAATGTGCCTAAACAGTGGAAACCCCATACAAGTGCCACCAATTTGGAAACTAGACCCCTTAGGGAACTTATCTAGATGTGTGGTGAGCACCTTGCACCTCCAGCAGCTTCACAGAAGTTTATAATATTGAGCCGTAAAAATAAAATTTTCACATTTTTCCCACAAAAAATGTTTTTCATTCCCTAATTTTGTATTATCATAAGGGTAACAGGATAAATTGCACCATGAAATTTGTTGTGCAATTTCTCCTGAGTACGCCAACACCCCATATGTTGGGGAAAACCACTGCTTTGGTGTACGGCAGGGTTCGGAAGAGAAAGGAGCGCTATGTTGGCTGGGATAGGCAGCAGACACCATGTCACATTTGAAGATTCGCTGACATGCCGAAACAGCAGAAACCCCCACAAGTGACCCCATTTTGTAAACTACACCTCTCAAGGAATTCATCTATGGAAGTAGTGAGTATTTTTTAATTTTTTAATTTATACCATTGGGCAGTGAAAAAAGCATAATTATATTTTTACCACAAAAAAATGTTTTACCCTCAGATTTTACATTTTCACACAGGGCAATGGGTAAAAATGGTGCCGAAATGTGTTACACAATTTCTTCTAAACGTGGCAATACCCCATATCGTACCGCTCAGCCATACGGCGAGATCTGGGGGGGACGGAGTGCTATTTGACAATTGGAGAACAAATTATTGTAGAATAGGCAATTGGATTTGGGAGCACAAAATTTTCAGAATTTCTTTTGGGGGGCAAGGGCTATTTTGCTTTTCCAGAGCCTTTCTGCTACCAGTAACTTGGAAGTCCCTTATATTATTAACAGATGACGGACCTGAGTGGGGACTAGCTTTTTTCGAGGACTGAGTTGAAGCTTTTATTGGGAACATTTTACGTAACATTTATCCGGCGCTCTAGGCTGAGCACATACATGGGGGTTTCCATCTAAATTTCCAAGTGATGTAATTCAGATGAAACCCCTGCCGGATCCATTTACTGTAATGAGGCAGCAGAGTTACTCTGGACTCCGTCTGGCCTCTGTTTAGCGGTGTACTTTTTTTCAGAAGTGCACAAACTGTGGCCAACCGCACTTTTATGCATGCCTAAAACAAATGACACCGTGGGATCACAGGCCAGATGGCATCCACAGTGGCCTATATCTGCCTCATTACAGGGAATCTTCCGTCATGGGTTCCGTCTGAATCACGTATTTCAGAGATTTACACGGAAACTCTGGTGTAAGCGCTTAGCGCAGAGCGCAGGATAAATGTGAGCAGAGCCTTACTGCGATCTTTGGGAGACATAATAAACAAATCAGTAGCAGGTGAAGAATTGGTTTTATTTATTTTTTACGCCGTTCCTAGTGTGATATAACTGATTAGATTACTTTATTCTTCGGGTCGGTGCGATTACAGAGATACCAGATTCATATCGGGTTTTTATGACTGACAGCTGTCACACACTAAGAGACGCTTTTTTTTGCAAAATCGAGTTTTTGCATCACCATATTTTGAGAGCTATAATTTTTCCATATTTCGGCCGACAGAGTCATGTGATGGCTTGTTTTTTTGTGGGACGAGTTGACATTTTTATTGGTACCATTTTTGGGTACGTGACATTTTTTGATCGCTTTCTATTCCGTTTTTTGGGAGGTAAAATTAACAAAAACAAACATTACAGGAATTGTTTTTTGAGGGGTTTTTTTATGCCGTTCTGCGTGTGGTAAAAGTGATCAGGCAGCGTTATTCTTCGGGTCAGTACGTTTACAGCGATACTACACTTACTGTATTTTTTTTATGTTTTGGCGCTTTTACACAATAAAACAATTTTATAGAAAAAAAAAATTTTTTGCATTGCTTTATTCTGAGCGCTATAACTTTTTTATTTTTTGGCTGATGGAGCTGTATGGCTGCTTTTTTTTTGCAGAACAAGATGACGTTTTCAGCGGTACCATTTTTATTTCCATATGTTTTTTGATCGCATTTTTTTCCACTTTTTGTTTGGCGATATGATGAAAAAGCATATTTCTTTGCTCCGTTTTTTATTTATTTTTATTACGGTGTGCACAGAAGGAGTTAATTATCGTGACAGTTTTATAGCTCGGGTTGTTTCGGACGCGGCTATACCAAATATGTGTACTTTTTTTGGTTTTGTAAAAATATACGGATTTATTGGTTTAATATTTTATTAATTTATTTTTATTTATTTTGTGATTTTTTTTAACAGTTTAAAAACTTTTTTTTTACTTTTTTTTACATTTTTACTTAGTCCCTGTATGGGACATTAATTTTTATTTTTCTGATCACTGATCTCATGTAATGTAAGAGACATGTATTACATTACATGAGATCTTCGCTGATTGTTTCACAGTCAGTCTCCTGCCTGGCTTCAGCTGCAGGCTGAGCCAGGCAGGACACCATATATGGCAGAGCTGGAGGCGGTCATGTGACCTCCAGCTGCCATAGCAACCCCAGGTCCTGGAAGCTATTAGGGGTTGTCGGAGAGGTAAGTAAGACGACCCCCTCTCCTCCTTCTATATTCTATAAGCCGCGATCACTATAGATCGCGGCATATAGAACATAGCAAAGGGTTAACATCACTGGGACCTGATCCAATCAGGTCCCGATGATGTCCCCTGTCAGAGCTAATGCTCTGCACCGGAATGTCAGCGCTTGCAGGACCCTGGGGGTCCTGAGCGCTGCGAGACCACCCACCGTTTTTAAACGTCGGCGCTGCACAGAGCCCTGGCTGCGCGGACGTTTACCTACAGTGGGCGGTCGGGAACCGGTTAAAGAAAAAATACTATTATTGTATCATCTGTTCACAAAACATTATTGCAATGGCATTCTGGCTTGTCCAAATGATCTTTTGCAAACTACTGCTTTCTCATTGCAATTATGAAACGTGCACCATTGTTGTTGTTCAGTGTCCTCCTAATGGTAAAATAATGAAAATAAACATTGGCTAATGTGAAAGAGGTCTTAATTATTAAACATTACCTTGGGTTCCTTTGTGACCTTGCAGACTATTATTAACCTTGATCTTGGAGTAATCTTTTTTGGTCAACCAAATAATGGCCTTAAATTTCCTCCATTTGTACACCATCTGTCTGATTGTGTATAGGTAAAGACCAAATGACCACAGTTTGGTGAATTTTTCCAGCTGATGAGCATTAACAATTCTTTATCTGGGGTCTTCAGAAATCTGCTTTGTTCATACCACTATACACTTTCACAAACATGTTGTGAAAATCAGAATTTGATAGATCCATGTTCTTTAAACAGAACAGGTTGCCCAGTCACACCTAATTGTCATCTCATCGACTTAACCCCTTAACGACCACCCTAATGAATTTTCACGGTGGTCGCTAAGGGTACTTATGCCTCAACGCCTCTCTTTCACTGTGATGAGGTATAAGTGAATAGCACTGTCCAGCAGCAGCGATTCCCCCAGGGGTCAGGTGTATATGACAGCTGACACGCTGCAGCATTAGCCCCGACAGTTTCGATGCTGATCGGGGCCAAATAACCCCTTAAATACCACTGTCAATCGTGATAGCGCTATTTAAGTTTTTACAAGGGGATCGCAAGACCCCGTTAGTCACCATCGGACCCCCACAATGAGAATCAAGGGTCCCGATGGTTAACATGGTACCCTGAGATAGTGTAATTATCCCAGGGTATGGTGGCCTGTGAGATCCAGTAATAAGCTGTTACTCACAGGCTGAGTCAGTGACTCACTGACAGGTCTCATGCACTCCAGTACAGGAGTACTGCAATGTATGAGACCAGGGATCAAAGTGAAAATTACGCATGTCCCACAGTGGAACTCAGTAGTGATGAGCGAGCACTAAATTGCTCGAGTCAAGCAAATTGGAAAGCTCGAGTGCTCGGTCCGAGCAACAAACCCAATGTAAGTCTATGGGAAACTTGAGCATTTTTCTGGCGGCCTGCAGAGGGCCTAAAAATTCAAACACACAAATATGTTCCTTCACACCTTGGGCTATGTTCACACGTAGCGTTTTTGATGTGTTTTTGCACTTTTGCATTGCTTTCAACAGTGAAAAATACATTCACCAGTAAATGTCATTTTAACATTTTACTACCTTATCTTGCCATGTGGTGTGTGAGACATGATCACACACATCCTGTTTCATTTATGAAGGAGGGACTCTTAAAGTCACAAACACTATTTTTATATTGAAATAAGGCGGCCCTTATTATTCTTAAAGGGCTAGCTGTCAGCTTTGCTTTGCTCTTCCGGTTATTAAAGAGTGGGTCTCCTATACTGTTATTCCGCATGCAGCCCCAAGTTCTGATAAAAATTTGGACGTACCCCAGTACCCCTTTGGAGAGACATAGAGGAGGGTCTCAGTAAAAAAAAATGTTCCCATTTAAAAGGAGTGGGTCTCCCATAGTGGTAATGCCCATGCAGTGACTGCAAGGGCTCCCAAAATTTGAGAAAAACCCCAATAACAATTTAAAGACACATAGAGCTGGGCCACAGTAACGATATCTTCCCATTAGAAAGGAGCAGGTCTGCTATACAGTTATAGGGTATGCAGTGAGTCCAATGGCTGCCAAAATTTAGGAAAAGCCCCAATAACAGTTTAAAGACACATTGAGGTGGGCCTCAGTAATGACATGTTCCCATTAGAAAGGAGCGGGTCTGCTATACAGTTATAGGGTATGGAGTGAGTCCAACTGCTGAGAAAGAGTAGTAAAAAGCCCACTAGCAATTTAAAGACACAGAGATGGGTTACAGGAATGACATGTTCCCACTAGAAAGGAGCGAGTCTGCTATCCAGTTCTAGGGTATGCAATGAGTACAATGGTTGCCAAAATGTAGGAAAAACCCCAATAACAACTTAAAGACACATAGAGATGGGCCTCAATAATGACATGTTCCCATTAGAAAGGAGTGGGTCTGCTATCCAGTTATCGGGTATGCAGTGAGTCCAACGACTGCCAAAATTTGGGAAAAACCTCAATAACAATTTAAAGACAGATTGAAGTGGGCCTCCGTAACGACATGTACCCATTAGAAAGGAGCGGGTCTGCTATCCAGTTATAGCGTACGCAGTGAGTACAGCGGCTGCCAAAATTTAGGAAAAACCCCATTTGCAATTTAAAGACACATAGAGTAGGCCACAGTAACGACATGTTCCCATTAGAAAGGAGTTGGTCTCCCATACTGTTCCTGCGTATGCAGTGAATGCTACGACTGTTAAAAATTTGGAGGAACTCCAATGCCCCTTGCAAGAGACATAGAGGTTGGAGGTCCTCCTGAAAACAATATTTCAATTATTAGGAAGTGGGTCTCCCATACCGTTTGCCTATGCAATGAATGCAATGGCTGTTAAAAATTTGGAGGCACTCCAATGCCACTTGCAAGAGACATAGAGGTCAGAGGACTTCCTGAAAACAATGTTACCATTATTATGAAGTGGGTCTCCCATACTGTTTGCCTATGCAGTGAATGCAATGGCTGCCAAAAATTTGGAGCCACTCCAATGCCCCTTTCAAGAGATGTAGAGGTCAGAGGGCCTCCTGAAATTTTTTTTCCCATTATTGGGACGTGAGTCTCCATACTGTTTGCCTATGCAGTGTATGCAACGGCTGCGATTAATTTGGAGGAAATCCGATGTCCCTTGTTAGAGATATACAGTACAGACCAAAAGTTTGGACACACCTTCTCATTTAAAGATTTTTCTGTATTTTCATGACTATGAAAATTGTACATTCACACTGAAGGCATCAAAACTATGAATTAACACATGTGGAATTATATACTTAACAAAAAGTGTGAAACAACTGAAAATATGTCTTATATTCTAGGTTCTTCAAAGTAGCCAACTTTTGCTTTGATGACTGCTTTGCACACTCTTGGCATTCTCTTGATGAGCTTCAAGAGGTAGTCACCGGAAATGGTCTTCCAACAATCTTGAAGGAGTTTCCAGAGATGCTTAGCACTTGTTGGCCCTTTTGCCTTCACTCTGCGGTCCAGCTCACCCCAAACCATCTCGATTGGGTTCAGGTCTGGTGACTGTGGAGGCCAGGTCATCTGGTGTAGCACCCCATCACTCTCCCTCTTGGTAAAATAGCCCTTACACAGCCTGGAGGTGTGTTTGGGGTCATTGTCCTGTTGAAAAATAAATGATGGTCCAACTAAATGCAAACCGGATGGAATAGCATGCCGCTGCAAGATGCTGGTTCAGTATGCCTTCAATTTTGAATAAATCCCCAACAGTGTCACCAGCAAAGCACCCCCACACCATCACACCTCCTCCTCCATGCTTCACGGTGGGAACCAGGCATGTAGAGTCCATCCGTTAACCTTTTCTGCGTCGCACAAAGACACGGTGGTTGGATACAAAGATCTCAAATTTGGACTCATCAGACCAAAGCACAGATTTCCACTGGTCTATTGTCCATTCCTTGTGTTCTTTAGCCCAAACAAGTCTCTTCTGCTTGTTGCCTGTCCTTAGCAGTGGTTTCCTAGCAGCTATTTTACCATGAAGGCCTGCTGCACAAAGTCTCCTCTTAACAGTTGTTGAAGAGATGTATCTGCAGCTAGAACTCTGTGTGGCATTGACCTGGTCTCTAATCTGAGCTGCTGTTAATCTGCGATTTCTGAAGCTGGTGACTCGAATAAACTTATCCTCAGAAGCAGAGGTGACTCTTGGTCTTCCTTTCCTGGGGTGGTCCTCATGTGAGCCAATTTCTTTGTAGCGCTTGATGGTTTTTGCAACTGCACTTGGGGACACTTTCAAAGTTTTCCCAATTTTTCGCACTGACTGACCTTCATTTCTTAAAGTAATGATGGCCACTCGTTTTTCTTTACTTAACTGCTTTTTTCTTGCCATAATACAAATTCTAGCAGTCTTTTCAGTAGGACTATCAGCTGTGTATCCACCAGACTTCTGCACAACACAACTGATGGTCCCAACCCCATTTATAAGGCAAGAAATCCCACTTATTAAACCTGACAGGGCACACCTGTGAAGTGAAAACCATTTCCGGTGACTACCTCTTGAAGCTCATCAAGAGAATTCCAAGAGTGTGCAAAGCAGTCATCAAAGCAAAAGGTGGCTACTTTGAAGAACCTAGAATATAAGACATATTTTCAATTGTTTCACACTTTTTTGTTAAGTATATAATTCCACATGTGTTAATTCATAGTTTTGATGCCTTCAGTGTGAATGTACAATTTTCATAGTCATGGAAATACAGAAAAATCTTTAAATGAGAAGGTGTGTCCAAACTTTTGGTCTGTACTGTAGATATGGTAGATATGGTGGTGATATTGTGGTGGATGATGAGGATGAGGAGAAGGAGGAGGACAAGAGCAAATAGACAAAATCAGGAAGCGTATATCCATGTCTGCGTTTGAAGACAGAGGTACATTGGAATAGAGTTAGCCCTCCCAAAAAAGACACTGTATTTGAGTTTATGCTTGCTGTTATCATTCGGTGGTGTTGAGAAGTCTGGCCCAAACCATCCCTTTTTCATTTTTATAAGAGTCAGCATGTCAGCATTTTCAGTATATAGGCGGATGCACCCATCGGTTATAATTCCACCAGTGACAGTAAAAACCCGCTCTAACAAAACGCTAGCGGCAGGCCAGGACCTCCAAGGCGTAGAGAGCCAGTTCATGCCACGTGTCCAACTTGGATGCCCAATAATTATAAGGCACAGAGGAAGCATGGAGGACATTTGTACAGTCAGGAAGGTACTCCCTCACCATCTTCCAAAACTTATCTTTCCTTGTGAGAATACCCCGAGCCTCAGGGCCTGTGCAATGGGACGGTTTGAGAAAACTGCCCAGAACTTTGACAGTAATCCCATGCGCCTGCTGGATTGGATTTGTGTCTCTCTCGCCAGTAGGAATTGGTTGTCCAATGAACTGTGAGCTCTGCCGCCAGCGTTTTCAAATGGGATTTTTTTTAATAATTCCGCAACAAGGGCATTCTGGTACTGCTCCATTTTATTAGGCCTGTCCTGTGCGGGAATAAGAGACAGAAAGTTCTCCTTGTAGATTGGGTCTTGAAGTGTCACAAACCAGTAATGACTGTCACCCAAAATTTGGACAATGTGTGGGTCACGGGAAAGGCAGCGTATCATAAACTCAGCCATGTGTGCCAGACTGCAAAGAGGCAAGACTCCCATGTCCTCACCAAGAGGATGACTGACCATGCTCTACTCCTCATCCTCCTCCCTGTCCTCAGGCCCTCCATGCTGAACAGACAGTATGACAGTTGTGCAGGTAGTGGTTTCAGAAGACAGAGAAGCGGGATGGTGACGCTAACTATGGCGTCATTGCCACTCAGCATCTTGATGGGTCCTCAAAGTTTTGGAGGATGGTACAGATGTCTGGCACCATGTCCAATCCTGAGGTCTTATGTGTGGTGTCTGATCTTAATACTGATGGCCTTTTTGATGCTGGTAGTCAACAACTGCCCTCTTCTGCTCAAAAATCCTTCACAACATCTGAAATGTAGAGTTCCAACACGTAGGGACATCGCACACCAGTTAGTGAGCTGGAAGCCGCAAATGTTGCTGAAGCATGGGAAGGGCGGCAGAAGCTGTAGCTGACTTTCTAAAATGGGCACACACGGCGTACTTTGACAAGCAGATCCGGTAGATCCGAGTAGGTTTTGAGAAACCGCTGAACCACGATATTAAGCACATGGGCCACGCATAGTATGTGTGTGAGCTCGCATCGCCTCAGAGCTGGCACCAGGTTCCGGCCAATGTCACACACAACCATGCCTGGCTGTAGGGTCAGTGATGTCAGCAACAGATCTTCCTGCTCTTACAGAGCTGTCCACAACTCTTCAGTGTTGTGTGGTTTATCTCCTAAGCATATTAGCTTCAGCACAGCCTGTTGCCGCTTGGCAGAGGCAGTGTTGCAGTGCTTTCAGCTTGTGACAGATGTGGTCATTTCGAAGATGGAGGCTGAAGAGGAGGAAGATGAGGATTAGGAAGTGTAGGAGCTGTATAATGTGGGGGCAACCATGACTGACTCAAGGCCCGCAATCCTCGACGTCGGGAGGACGCGTTCCCTCTCAAGGTCCAACTGGGTCCCGGCATCCACTATATTAACCCAGTGTGCCATCAGCGAGATGTACCCTCCCTATCCACAAGCACTTGTCCACTTGTCTGTGGTTAGGTGGACTTTCCCAGTAACTGCGTTGTTGAGGATACGGCTAATGTTGCGGGACACGTGCTCGTGTAATGCAGGGACGGTACACCGGGAGAAATAGTGGCGACTAGGGACAGAGTACCGAGGGATGGCCACCGCCATCAGCTTGCAGAAATCTTCCGTCTCCACAAGCCTAAAAGGCAACATTTTGAGCTCAAGCATTCACAAAATGTGTGAATTTAGTAGTGTGGCCTGTGGGGTCTTGGCTGCGTATTTGCACTTGCGTTCCAAGGACTCAGGTAGGGACAACTGATTGCTGCGCTGGGACAAGGACGTGGATGTGCTTGCTGATGGTGCTAGTTGAGAGTGTGAAACGACAGGTGCAGGGAGGGAGGCATCTTCGCATGCGCCATGGACAGGGGATTGGTGTTCACTCACAAAAGTGGAAGAAGCAGTGTTGTCACCCGCAGACACTGTTTCTGGACCCTAGGGTTCGGCCCACTTAGTCGGGTGCTTTGCTGCCATGTGCCTGTTCATGCTGGTGGTGGTCAGGCTGCTAGTTTTGCTACCCCTGCTGATGTTGGCCAGGCAGGTGGTGCAAATGGCCTTTTTGGGGTTATCTGCAGAGTCTTTAAAAAACAACCAGACTCGGGAAGACCTAACAGTTGTACTGGAAACTTCCGTCATGTTGGCGATACAGGGAATGCTTTCCTGCCTTGTGTCTGCAGCCACCATACTGCTTCTTCTTGCCTGTTGTGGTGCTACACCTCCCTACCCCTGTGTGCTGCTCTCCTCGCTCTGCATGTCCCCCTGCCAGGTTGGGTCAGTAATAGTGTTGAGCCACCCCCGTAGTGTTCGGGTTCGGTTCGGTTCGTCGAACACTGGGATGTTCGAGGAACTGTTCGTCGAACACCTTAGAACACCGTCGAACACCGTTAAAACCAATGGCAGGCAAACAAAAACACATAGAAACACATAGAAAACACCTTCAAAGGTGTCCAAAAGCTGACAAACTGCTCAGAAGATGCTCTCTTTAAAAAAGCCGGCCGGCAATTCAGCAGCGGTACCCGACAATTTATAACAGAAAGAATAGAGCTTCACACATAGATAGATATAAACATGCCAATCACATATATAATAAGTACAGTGATAGTGTTGGTTACTGTACTTGTCATTTAGTGTAAAGGATTTATTTAAAAAAATAATAGTGTTTTCATGCACTGTCTCTTTAAAAAAGCCGGCCGGCAATTCAGCATCTGTACCCGACAATTTAGAACAGAAAGATAGAGCATCACACATAGATTAGATATATAGAAACATGTCAGTGACATATATAAGAAGTACAGTGACAGTGTTGCTTACTGTACTTGTCATTTAGTGTTAAAATAAAGGATTTATTAAAAAAAAAATTGGCGTGGGGTTCCCCGTAATTTTAGTCTCTAGCGGAGGTTAAGCAGACGGCTGGGGCAGATGTTTGAAGCCTGGGAAGGGGGTAATACCCACGGAGCTTCCCAGGCTACTAATATCAGCCCCCCAGCTGAATACCTAGCCTTTACTAGCTATATAAATGGGGGACCCCCCCCCAAAAAAATGACGTAGGGTCCCCTCTTTTTTAATAGCTAGCAAAGGCTAGGCAGACAGCTGGGGGCTGATATGAATAGCCCAGGAAGGGTACCATGAATATTGGCCCCCTCCCAGGCTAGAAACACCAGCCGTCAGCCGCCCCAGAAATGGCGCATCCATAGGATGCGCCAATTCTGGCACTTAGCCTCGCTCTTCCACGCTGCCCTGATGCGGTGGCAGGGGGTAATAGGGCTGGGGTTGATGTCAGCTTATAATGCCAGCTGACATCAAGCCCAGGTTAGTAATGGAGAGGCGTCTATAAGACACCCCCATTACTAACCCCATAGTCAAAGTTAAAAAAAAAAAACACAAACACCCAGAATAAAGTCCTTTAATTGAAATAAACACACAATTCTTTATTGTTCTAAATTAAACTCTACTTACCATCACGCCCATTCCAGCTGAAGCCAACGATCTCCTGCAATAAAAGAAAAATAATAAAGCAACCTCATCCTTACCTTTCCATGGTTCCCACGATGGCTCCAGCTCTACTACATCGAGATGACAGGCTGGACCGCAGCAGAACGCTGCCATCCAGCCTGTCATCCCGCAGACACTGAGAAGCGCAGGCATGCTTGCACTCCTCAGTGTCTCTCTGTGACGGCATAAAGATGAGCCGAGTTCATGTCCAATGAACTCGGCGCATCTCATGCACGTCACTGACAGCGTGGGAGAATTCTCCTGCACTCAGCGCTTCAGCGTGAGAATTCTCCCACGCTGTCAGTGACGTGCATGAGGTGAGCTCATGTCCAATGAACTCAGCTCACCTCATGTACGTCACTGACAGCGTGGGAGAATTCTCACGCTGAAGCGCTGAGTGCAGGAGAATTTTCCGACGCTGTCAGTGACGTGCATGAGGCTGATATTTAAATTTGGCGCACAAATCGGTGATTGGTCGCGGGCAGCGTCCGCGACCAATCAGCACGGTAATGTTTAACTTTGGCGGCAAGATCAGTGATTGGTCGCGCGCCAAGACCGCGACCAATCACCGATTTGGGCGCCACATTTAAATATCGGCCGCGACCAATCAGCACAGCGTTGTTTAAATGTGGATCCAAGATCGGTGATTGGTCGCGGCCTATATTTAAATTTGGCGCACAAATCTGTGATTGGTCGCGGGCAGCGTCCGCGACCAATCAGCACAGTAGTGTTTAACTTTTGCAGCAAGATCAGTGATTGGTCGCGGTCAAGACGGCGACCAATCACCGATTTGTGCGGCACATTTAAATAGCGGCCGCGACCAATTGGATGTCAGCGCCGCTCCCCGATCCTCCCTTCACACCCTAGCCACTGATGTCCCCACAGTATCCACATGGTGTTACAAAGGTCCGGACATTTGTGTTAAAAATCGCTGATTGGTCGCTGGCGCTGCCCGCGACCAATCACCGATTTGGGCGCCAAATTTAAATATCCTTCGCGACCAATCACCCATCTTGGCTCCACATTTAAACACCGCTGTACTGATTGGCCGCGGACGCTATTTAAATGTGGCACAGCACAGCGGTGTTTAAATGTGGAGCCAAGATTGGTGATTGGTTGCGGCCGATATTTAAATTTGGCGCCCAAATCGGTGATTGGTCGCGGGCAGCGCCAGCGACCAATCAGCGATTTTTAACACAAATGTCCGGATCTTTGTAACACCATGCGGATACTGTGGGGACATCAGCGGCTAGGGTGTCAAGGGAGGACCGGGGAGCGGCGCTGCGGGTCGAGATACTTCTGCTGCGAGCAGTCGCTCATCTCTCGGCTTCTCGCAACGGAAGTATCCGACCAGGCAGCGGCGCTCCCCGGTCCTCACCAATATGATTAGCTGATTGGTCGCGCTCTCCGCACGCGACCAATCAGTGATCTTGGCGCTAAAGTTAAACACCGCTCTGCTGATTGGTCGCGGACGCTGCCCGCGACCAATCACCGATTTGGGCGCCACATTTAAAAAGCGGCCGCGACCAATCAGCGAGCTTGGCGCCAAATTTAAACAACGCTCTGCTGATTGGTCGCGGACGCCAGACGCGTCCAATCAGTGAGATTGGCGCAAAATTTAAACAACGCTCTGCTGATTGGTCGCGGACTCCAGCCGCGACCAATCAGTGAGATTGGCGCCAAATTTAAACCCCGCTCTGCTGAGTGATCGCGGTCGCCGTCCGTGACCAATCAGTAGTATTGGCGCCAAATTTAAACCCTGCTCGGCTGATTGGTCATGGTTGCCGGCCGCGACCAATCAGCAGTATTGGCGCCAAATTTAAACCCCGCTCTGCTGATTGGTCACAGTTGCCTTCCGCGACCAAGCAGCGATTTTGACGCCAAATTTAAACACCGCTCTGCTGATTGGTCGCGGCCGGCGATTGCGACCAATCAGCATTATTGGCGCCAAATTTAAACCCCGCTCTGCTGATTGGTCGCGATGCCGGCCGCGACTAATCAACATTGTTGCCGCCAAATTTAAACACCGCTCTGCTGAATGGTCGAGGTCGTGACCAATCACCATTATTGGCGCCAAATTTAAACACCGCTTTGCTGATTGGTCGCGACCACAACCTATCAGCATTATTGGCGCAAAATTTAAACCCTGCTCTGCTGATTAGTCGCGACCGCCGGCCGTGACCAATCAGTGATATAGTTGCCAAATTTCAACACCGCTTTGCTGATTGGTCGTTGTTGCTGGCCGCGACCAGTCAGCGATTTTGGCGCCAAATTTAAACACCGCTCTGCTGATTGCACCGGGTCTGCCGCATACATATTCTAGAATACCCGATGCGCTAGAATCGGGCCACCATCTAGGTTCATGAAATAATTTTAAAAAAAATTGACGTGGGGCTTCACACTATATTTGTGTCCAGCCAGGTACAGCAGGCAGGAACGGGCTGCCCCCAACCACCAGCTGCCTATTTGTACCTGGCCGGACACAACAATATAGGGAAGCCCTTTTTTTCTTAATTATTTCATGAATTTCATGAAATAATTAAAAAAAAAAATATGTGGGGCTTCGCCCTATTTTTGTGTCCAGCCAGATACAACTAGGCAGCAGGGGGCTGGAATCTGCAGCGCAGGGAGGCCCAAGCTTTCTGGGTCCCCCCAGCTGCAAATTGCAGTCCGCAGCCACCCCGGAAAATGGCGCATTCATAGAAGCGCCATCTTCTGGCGCTGTACCCAACTCATCCAGGGCCCTGGTGCGGTGGCTCACTGGGTAATAAAGGGGTTAGGGCCAGCTTGGCATTATCAGCTGGCCCTAAGCCCGAAATTCATGGGGTCACGCCAATATTAGACATGACCACTATGAATTTCTAGTAAAGTATTTAAAAAAACACAAACACCCAGAATAAAGTCCTTTAATTGAAATAAAGACACAATCCTTTATTGTTCTAAATTAAACCATACTTACCATCACGCCCATTCCAGCTGAAGCCAACGATCTCCTGCAATAAAAGTAAAATAATAAAGAAACCTCATCCTTACCTTTCCATGGTTCCCACGACAGCTTCAGCTCTGCTACATCGAGATGACAGGCTGGACCGCAGCAGAACGCTGCCATCCAGCCTGTCATCCCGCAGACACTGAGAAGCGCAGGCTTGCTTGCGCTCCTCAGTGTCTGGCTGTGACGGCATCCAGATAAGCCGAGGTCATGTCCAATGAACTCAGCTCACCTCATGTACGTCACTGACAGCGTGGAAGAATTCTCCTGCACTCAGCGCTTCAGCGTGAGAATTCTCCCACGCTGTCAGTGACGTACATGAGGTCAGCTGAGTTCAATGGACATGAATGAGCTCACCTCATGCACGTCACTGACAGCGTGGGAAAATTCTCCTGCACTCAGCGCTTCAGCGTGAGAATTTTCCCACGCTGTCAGTGACGTGCATGAGGTGAGCTCATTCATGTTCAATGAACTCGGCTCACCTCATGCACGTCACTGACAGCGTGGGAAAATTCTCACGCTGAAGCGCTGAGTGCAGGAGAATTCTCCCACGCTGTCAGTGACGTGCATGAGGTGAGCCGAGTTCATTGTCGGCTCATCTGGATGCCGTCACAGCGAGACACTGAGGAGCGCAAGCATGCCTGCGCTTCTCAGTGTCCGCGGGATTACAGGCTGGATGGCAGCGTTCTGCTGCGGTCCAGCCTGTCATCTCGATGTAGCAGAGCTGAAGCTGTCCTGGGAACCATGGAAAGGTAAGGATGAGGTTGCTTTATTATTTTACTTTTATTGCAGGAGATCGTTGGCTTCAGCTGGAATGGGCGTGGTGGTAAGTATGGTTTAATTTAGAACAATAAAGGATTGTGTCTTTATTTCAATTAAAGGACTTTATTCTGGGTGTTTGTGTTTTCTTTTAACTTTGACTATGGGGTTAGTAATGGGGGTGTCTTATAGACGCCTCTCCATTACTAACCTGGGCTTGATGTTAGCTGGCATTATAAGCTGACATCAACCCCAGCCCTATTACCCCACTGCCACCGCTACAGGGCAGTGGGAAGAGCAAGGCTAAGTGCCAGAATTGTCGCATCCTATGGATGCGCCATTTCTGGGGCGGCTGACGGCTGGTGTTTCTAGCCTGGGAGGGGGCCAATATTCATGGCACCCTTCCTGGGCTATTAATATCAGCCCCCAGCTGTCTGCCTAGCCTTTGTAAGCTATTAAAATAGGGGGGACCCCACGTCATTTTTTTTTGGGGGGGTCCCCCATTTTAATAGCTAGTAAAGGCTAGGTATTCCGCTGGGGGCTGATATTAGTAGCCTGGGAAGCTCCGTGGGTATTACCCCCTTCCCAGGCTTCAAACATCTGCCCCAGCCGTCTGCTTAACCTCCGCTAGAGCCTAAAATTACGGGGAACCCCACGCCAATTTTTTTTTAAATAAATCCTTTATTTTAACACTAAATGACAAGTACAGTAATCAACACTATCACTGTACTTCTTATATATGTGACTGACATGTTTCTATCTATTTAATCTATGTGTGATGCTCTATTCCTTCTATTCTAAATTGTCGGGTACAGATGCTGAAATGCCGGCCGGCTTTTTTAAAGAGACAGTGCATGAAAACACTATTATTTTTTTTAATAAATCCTTTACACTAAATGACAAGTACAGTAAGCAACACTGTCACTGTACTTCATATATATGTGACTGACATGTTTCTATCTATCTAATCTATGTGTGATTCTCTATTCTTTCTATTCCAAATTGTCGGGTACCGCTGCTGAATTGCCGGCCGGCTTTTTTAAAGAGACGGTGCATGAAAACACTATTATTTTTTTTGATAAATCCTTTACACTAAATGACAAGTACAGTAAGCAACACTGTCACTGTACTTCATATATATGTGGCTGACATGTTTCTATCTATCTAATCTATATGTGAAGCTCTATTCTTTCGGTTCTAAATTGTCGGGTACCGGTGTATGCCGCTGCTGAATTGCCGGCTTTTCATGTTTCACTGTGAGCACTGTTCCCATCGATTTGGGCAATCACTGTAATGCCACAACCACCATGGCTGTGGCATTACAGTGAGTGGCAGACAATCCCTGCATGATTGGTGCTCTAAATAGCGCCAGACATGCAGGACACGCTTTTGGTGCACGAACAGTTATCGAACATAACCTCGAACAGCCGAATTTTTTGCAAATCGTTCGGGTTCGTCGAACAACTCGAACACCGCCCAAAACAGCTCGAATTTGAGATGGGCGAACAGTTCTAGTCGAACACCGCTCATCTCTAGTCAGTAACTATATCATCCACCACTTCATCTTCCACTTCCGCACCCTGGTCCTCCTCCTGACTTTCTGGCAATTGCATCTCATCATCATCATCCACATCTTGCAACAGTAATTGCACTTTCTCATCGTTGACTTTGTGTGACCGTGGCTGCTCAAATATTTGGGCATCGCTACAAGCGTTCTCCTCTTGACTCGCTTGAAGCTGGCCTTGTCGTCACAGAGACCTCGTGTAAATAACTTGACCGACACACTGCAAAATTGAAATGGAAGCCCGAAATGGCTGATTTTGGAATGCAGTTATTTGTGATACGTCTGAAAGAGAACCATGGTTTTAAATAGCAGGCCTGTAGTTTACTAATGCTATTCTTCACAGAGACCTTATGTGAATAGCTTGACCGACACACTGCAACAAAATGGAAATGGAGGCCAATATTTTCCACGTTCAGTTCAATTTTTTGGGTTATTATATGGAAAAGATCTGGCTGTATTCTGCAGTGCTAACAATCAAATGGAGCACTAAAGTGGTGTACTCTGTGTTGCTTTTTAAGCAAATAATCAGGATTAAGATAAAAAAAAATTAGCCCTGGCCCCTGATATCTGGGGCTATGTCTGTAAATATTTGTCCCAGCAAGATCAGTCAGAAGTTGAGCGTGCAATGGACCCTCTTGTGCTGTATCATGCACTGCAATCTGTCACATTCCCTGCCTGCCTGCCTAACTCCTGTTATCACCTTCACAATTGACTTTCAAATGAGCAGCTGAATTAGTCCTCAGAAGGACTGTTAGTTCAGATTGATATATAATGTATATCTGTTGTGGAATACCTATACTAACTATGAAGAAGCAAATCTCTCCCTGACTCAGCAGCAGCTCTCCCTACTCTGCCTGTTTCCGAGGTTGACTGTGACGAGCATAGCGGCGCCAGGTCTTCTATAGACCTGATGACACTGTGCGGCCAGCCAATCAGTGTAATGCCCACAAAAAACATGGCTACGGAATTACAATGCGTGGCAAGCAATCCCTAAAGAGCGCCAAACATGCAGGGTGGGGACCCAAGCTCCCCCCTGAGCAACCCGGAAATTCTCGCTGAGCTTGTCAAGTTCCGTGATGCTCGGGCGAGTGTAACATCTCTGGCGGCGTGCTTGCATGGCTTACCATCTCCCACCATGCAAGACCGCAATCTTACCTTTCAGGCCAGGCTGCACACTTTTGCTCCAGTACCTGCTGTTTGTATGTCTCTTATCTGCTGGCTTAGGGCGTTGGCGCTGTTGCTTTCTGATTCTTAAAGCTACAGTGTGCGCAGTACTAATGCGTCCCCAGCCTATTGCTGTGAGTTACTGGATACTTAAACCCCCTCCACCCAGTAGGAGGTGCCTGAGCAACACTTTCTTACAGTCTGTTCTGTGCAACTGTCAGTTGCCAGGTCCTGTCCTGACTCTAGTCTGTCCACCACCGTGGGGGCTGAGTACCCAGGGCCTCTACCTGCACCTGTGACTTCTAGTCAATTTCTGCCACCCTGGGGGCTGAGTTCCCAGGCTCGTTCCTGTATCTTGTTCCTGGTTCAGATCCTGTCTGAACAGTGTCCTAGTCCATTACTTGTTTGTCTCTATGTCTGTATCCTCCCTCTTTCCTGCAGTTTCTGAACCTGCACCTAACTCCAACTCGTCTCTGTACTTCTGTTTGTGAGTTTTGTGTCCACTTGCTACTTCATTGTAAGTATCTTGTGTGTATCTGGTTCTGATCATTCTGCTTCCCTCCCTCTGTATCTGACTACTGTGTTCCAGCTATCTTCTTATGTTTTCCAGTCTGTTCCATGTGAACAGAGCCCTGTCCTATCTACCCCATCTGTGGGTTTTGCTTTGCTCTGCTTGCTCACTGCATCTGCGGTTTTGCTCTGCTTTGCTTGTTCACTGCATCTGCAGGTTTTACTCTGCTTTGCTAGTTCACCACATCTGCGGTTTTGCTCTGCTTTGCTTGTTCACCGCATCTGCGAGTTTTACTCTGCTTTGCTTGTTCACCGCATCTGCGGGTTTGCTCTGCTTTGCTTGTTCATCGCAGCTGCTTTGCTCTGCTTTGCTTGTTCACCCTGGTCCCTATCCTGCTTATGTTCCTGCTTGCCAGTACCCGCCTGTTTGCATGTCAGCCGTGCCTCCCTGAACCCTCCTGTCTGCATGCCAGCCATGCCTGCTAGTGCCCACCTGTCTGTATACCAGCTGTGCCTGTCAATATCCATCTGTCTGCATACCAGCCGTGCCTGCCAGTACCCACCAGTCAATATACCAGTTTAACCTGCCTCTTCCTGCATTCCCCGATGTGGGTCAACACCTGTGACTGGGCTCTGACCTGGAGTAGCACCTGGTCCCTCTGCTCGGTTCCTCCCTGGTTCACGGAGTTGACTGAACCGCCGTGTGACCCTGATTGGATCGGATTGATACTTAGTTACGCCCCTCCAGGCACTCCTGGGTTCATGGTACAGAGGGATCACTAATCACGCTCACGCTAGTCTGCCCGGGCGTGTGCGTAACAGCAAGTACCTAGTAGTGGCGAGCATGTTCGCTCCTCACTAATTATTATCTAAAATAATAAGTAAAAAGACACTTAACATATCATAAATTCATAAACTGGAATTAAACAGATGCTATGGTGTCTGACATCACTGAATGATGTTTTTAAAATCCCATATCAATGTTTCAAAAACATTTTTCTTTTTGGTGGGGGCACTGCACACGGCTGTTTTGCTTGGTACCAGAAGGAGGGTTCTTCTCACCTAGACAATCTATTTAGATACAGGGTTAGGGCAGAAAAGTTTGACCGGTTTTACACATCTGTATACTTGTGGTACCTGAAAAACCGATACCGGAGATATCCATGTCCATTGTGTCCTTGTGTGTCACACGTGTGGCAACCGTGTGCCGCCCGTGTGCCACATCAGGATCACTTGTACCGGCGTTTGGGAATCAGTGTACAGTAAGCACTGTTAGAATGTGCCGGATGCTGAATGCTGACCTCATCATGGTTCCCTGCCAGCGCTGCGATCAGCACCAGCAGGAACAATGATGAGGGAAGTAGTGTCTGCTCCTGCAGTGTCCACCTGTAAAAATAAGAATGAAATAAATAATTCATACACTCATTTGTTTTAAGTGTCCCCTGCTGTAATCCATGCGAATGATCAGCAGAGGAGCCGGGGAGAATGACTCGCTGCAGTGAGCGGCCCCGGAGATCTGCTAAGCTCAGGAGCCATGTTCTGTCACTCACTGAGCAGAGCTCCGGGGGCCCGCTCGCTGCAGCGGCTGATTCTCCCCGCCTCCTCTGCTGATTGGTCGCATGGATTACAGCGAGGGACACTTACGACAGGTGAGTATATGGATTTTTATTATTATTTTTACTGGTGGACACTGCAGGAGAAGACATTACTACCCTTATTATTGTCCCTGCTGGTGCTGATCGCGGTGCCGGCAGGGAACCATGAAGAGGTCAGCGTTCATCACCCTGCGCTTGGGAACGGCGCTAACTGTACACTGATTCCCGATATGTATCACACAGATGGCACACGGACACACTGTCCGTGGAATACACTGACATGTGTGCAGACCCATTCATTTGAATGTTTCTACGTGTGTCAGTGTCTCTGGTGCATGTGGAAACTGTCACCACACGTACCGAACACATGGAAGTGTGAAAGAGCCCTTAAGATGTGTTTAGGAGTCATCAAAAGTGTGGCTACTATTTTGAAGTTCTTATAAGTATATAGATTTTTAAATAGAATGCACAGACATAAAACACTAAACCTACTGCCAAGTAATATATAAGCTTTTAAAACTACATTCTATTACCACATAATCTCATAGCTCAACAAACATCAAAGGTTAACCTTTAATTTTTAATTTCGCAATCCAAATATTTGCCTATTCCATTTTATCATGTTGAAATTAATATCCCTATAACTAAGAAAGTCAATTCAACAGGGAGAATTTATTTTTTGTAATATGATGATTTCCATGAAAATAAACAAATATCAGGCTTGCAAATATCAGTTTGTTGGTTGGAAGAATGAAAGATTATAATTGAATGTTTAAAAATAAAAGTCCAATATAATTAATATACCGAATTAAACTTTATCCTCCAGGTCATTGCTCCTTTCCTTTGTTTCATTACTTTTACACTTTTATAGCGAAAAAAATCAAACAAAAAAAATGTATAGAGAAGAATGAGTATTTCCATTGTACCTTTATGCTATTTATTATCTTAACCAAACTGTGTGATTTTATTTTATCTGGGTTTTATGGGGTTCTTTTAATGTTTTTTTCTTTTGTATTTGTGTACATTAATTGTCTATCAATAAAGTTTGGATGAAATTGTGATAATATTTTTATGTACTTTATCTTATTTGTTTCTGTGGTAGTTATAGGATTATGTATTGGCTTTTCAGTAACCCTAAAATTTGGTCTTATAAAATTTTAAAATTTTCAATATGAGTCTGGCTTTCCAGTTTTGGTTAATAATATAAATATAATATACTTTTGTGCACATTACTCAGTATGTTTTTATCGTCTTCTTGAATTAGCCTACTTCTGCTGTGTATTTTTTATTTTTATGACATATGTAAGTTATTTATTGTAATAAACGTAGAATTTTACTGAATTCAGTGCTCCCACTACTTCAGTAGTATAACTAATATGTTAGATTTACATTTACAGTAAGACATGTCTATTTACTAGTGATAAACAGTTATGGAAGCATCCACTTCATAGTGGTTCTTCTTATCCATCACACTGTTCCAAGTACCAGCCCTTCAGTTCTTATACCAGAAAGTATGTCTCTACTTGTGTTATTTTCTTAGTGCACTGTACCTTGCTTATTCCTCCAACACACTTGCAATCCTCCACTCATGAAACTAATGAAGAGGGTATGGTTCCTCTTCATGTATCGTGCTGAAATAAAAGTGGTTGGGTGGGTGTCGCATGACTAAAGAATAGAGATCAAGTTATTCTCTGCAAATTTAATGTCTGTTCTAGTACTCTAGGGTCTCTGTTAGAGATGAGCGGTGTTCGACTCAAACTGTTCGCCAATCTCAAATTCGAGCTGTTTTGGGAAGTGTTCGAGCCGTTCGGTGAACCCGAACAATTTGAAAAAAATTCGGCTGTTTGATGTTATGTTCGATAACTGTTCGTGCACCAAAATCATAACTGGATTTTTTCTCAGTAATACTGAAAATTAATGTTAATACGCAGTTTGAGTGTACAGCGGGGCGGGGGGAGGGGCAGGGGATGGATCTCTGCAGAAATAATGAAGATGTCCATTTTTTTTCTCTTTCCCGCATTTACAGTGGTGAGGTGCAATCTGTCAGCCTATCAGCAGCGCACACACGGAGCGAACTGCTTTTTTTCACACAAGCAAGGGCATGTGTCATTGGCAGTGTTTGTCACATGTCCTTGCCCTATAAGACCCAGCCATTTTCCCCGTCGCCACCATTTTCTCACTGCTGAAGCTGCGTGTTAGACAGCACCGCTGATGCTGTATGCGCTATACTTTGTTAATTTCAAGCAAATTTTCGCAAAAGTCTACAGATAGCTTGGGAGTAGGGAATAGTTGTGATTGCAGTCCTTTTAAGGACTAGGTTACATAATTTCCTACGACTTTTATCACGCAGGTCTGTGCTCTTAAATAGATAGGTTGGGAGTAAAGACTAATTACAGTCCTTTTCAGGGCAAGGTTACATCAGTTACTATCACTTTTTGCCTGGCAGGTCTGTGCCAGTGCTGTGCAAGTTTTTTTCACAGCATTTGGCTAAATCTAGCAAAGCAAATCCTTTTTGTCCTCTTGCAGTGTGTGTTAGTCAGTGGAGAAGCCTATCTGTGTTGCAAGCTACACCACCCGTGTATAGAATGCAAAGTTTTTTACTGCACCTAGTGAAATAAAACCTTTTGGGCATAGCATCATTCTATTAGTCCATCTATACTAACCTCCACCAGGTTGCAAATACAAAATAATTTTTATCTGCATATAGCTATGAAAAAATATTTTGGCTTGTAGCAGTGTGTGGGACTTGTTCTATTAGTCCATCTATACTAACCTCCAGCAGGTTGCAAATTCAAAATAATATTTATCTGCATCTAGCTCTGAAAAAATATTTGGGCTTCGGCTTGTAGCAGTGTGCGGGACTTGTTCTATTAGTCCATCTATACTAACCTCCATCAGGTTGCAAATTCAATATAATTTTTTTCTGCATCTACCTCTGAAAAAATATTTCGGCTTCTAGCAGTGTGTGGGACTTGTTCTATTAGTCCATCTATACTAGCCTCCACCAGGTTGCAAATTCAATCTAATTTTGTTCTGCATCTTGCTCTGAAAAAATATTTCGGCTTCTAGCAGTGTGTGGGACTTGTTCTATTAGTCCTTCTATACTAACCTCCATCAGGTTGCAAATTCAATCTAATTTTTTTCTGCATCTAGCTCTGAAAAAATATTTCAGCTTGTAGCAGTGTGTGGGACTTGTTCTATTAGTCCATCTATACTAACCTCCACCAGGTTGCAAATTCAATCTAATTTTTTTCTGCATCTAGCTTTGAAGAAGTATTTCGGCTTGTAGCAGTATGTGGGACTTTTTCTATTAGTCCATCTATACTAACCTCCACCAGGTTGCAAATTCAATTTAATTTTTTTCTGCATCTAGCTCTGAAAAAATATTTCGGCATGTAGCAGTGTGTGGGACTTGTTCTATTAGTCCATCTATACTAACCTCCACCAGTTCGCAAATTCAAAATAATTTTTATCTGCATCTAGCTCTGAAAAAATATTTTGGCTTGTAGCAGTGTGTGGGACTTGTTCTATTAGTCCATCTATACTAAACTCCACCAGGTTGCAAATTCAATGTAATATTTATCTGTATCTCGCTCTGAAAAACCATTTTGGCTTCTAGCAGTGTGTGGGACTTGTTCTATTAGTCCATCTATACTAACCTCCACCAGGTTGCAAATTCAATATAATTTTTATCTGCATCTAACCCAGCCAATACTTTTGGGCTAATACCACAGTTTGGCCACTCAGCTCTGCTCGGCTCCCATTTATTGTTTTTTGTGCAAACAATTCCAGAGTTGTGAATTAGTTAACCACCAAAATGAGTGGAAAAAGGCTTGCTGCTGGTTGAAAGCGAAATGGGCATGTTGGGAAGGGAAAAAAAGGTTGTGTCCCTGGGGTAGGTGTTAAAGCAACAGTAACATCTGCAGAAGAAAGACCATCTTCCAGCCAAACTAAGATGTCTACTTCTTTTAGCGGGCAATGTGATAAGATCACTTTCTTATGGCCACGCCAATCGCTACAAATTCCAGATGAGGCACAAAAACAGCAGGTGCTTCAGTAGATATCAAGTGCTCCTTTAAGTGGGCTCTCCTCCACCTCAACTTCAACATCACAAATACTCCTTTCCTTAGAGGTGTCAACCCAATCGCACTTGCTTACTCACATCTCCCAAGTCTCCAGCTGCCCATCTGAGTATGGGGTAGAACAGATGGTTGAGTCTGCAGAGCTGCTTACTCATTCTGTAGCCTGGGAATCAGAGGATGGCTCCAGAGCTTCTGTGAATCCAGACGAGGAAATGATCTGCACTGATGCCCAGAATCTTTCTGAGTCGGATGCAGGACCAGACGCAGAAGGTTCTGACCATAATGTAGACCCTCGTTCCCAAACTGTAACTCCTCTTGGTGGAGACAATGAGGAAGATGATGATGAGACTCAAATACCTGATTGGAGCGACAACTTTAGTTTTTTGTCAGGGCAGGAAGAGGTTGGCTCTGAGGACGACGGGTGTGATAACTCACAGGGTGATGATGACGAGGTTGGAGATCCCACTTACTGTCAACCCACACTCAGCCAAGAGATGAGGTCAGCAGAGGAGGTGGAGGTGGATGCTAGTGACAACGAAAAGTCAGGTTGCGCCTTCCTGGACAGAGACCGAGTACTGGAAGCACGTCAACAATTGCATCCTCAAACACAACTCTGCCTCTGACCACAAGTCGTGGTGGCACTTCAGGACGCATGGGTGCTAAGCCTTGCATAGCCTGGGCATTTTTTCAGATCGATAAAGATGACCCAACTCGTGTTATCTGTAACATTTGTCAGCAAAAGCTAAGTAGAGGCCAAAAAATACATAGATTGAGTTCTTCATGCATGAACCGGCACATGGATATGAAGCATAAGTTGCAGTGGGAAGCTCACTGTGCTACAATGCGGCCTAGCCGGCCGGGCCAACAGCCATCTGCCACATCTTGTGCATCCGCGGCCTCTTCATCCTCTGTGACCTGGGGGGACAGCAG
This sequence comes from Phyllobates terribilis, assembly GCF_046119375.1. NCBI lineage: Eukaryota > Metazoa > Chordata > Amphibia > Anura > Dendrobatidae > Phyllobates > Phyllobates terribilis. The sequence goes on along the minus strand of NW_027362765.1, from coordinate 477,535,668 downwards.
TCACACCTGTTTTGGGACGCAGACCTGCCACCTCTTTACCCGCAACAGCCAGCGTGATTGGCAGGTCATCATTTTCTTTGGAGGTGGAAACACCAGCTGGTGTTCAGCGCTGTGCGACATCGATAGCACCACCTTTGGATCAAGGCAACCTAACATGTCCGCCTGCATCTTCCTCACAGACCGGCAGATTGCCGGGGACACCCTTCTCAACCCCGTCTAAGCACAACAGCCAGCCCTCGCTCCTTCAGATGTGGACAAGTAAAAGACCATTTCCTCTTAGCCATGAGAAAGCTAAGAGGTTGAATTTCACCATATGCAAATTCTTGGCTACAGTTATGCTTCCTTTCCGCCTGGTGGACACAGAGGATTTTCAAGTCCTTATGTCCGTCGCAGTGCCCCAGTACCAGATGCCCAGTCGGCAACACTTCTCAAAGAAAGGTGTGCCTGTGCTCCACCATCATGTCGCACACAACATCACCGCTTCTTTCAGAAACTCTGTGTGTGACAGGATGCATTTCACCACAGACAGCTGGACGAGTAGGCATGGACAGGGGTGTTACATGTCACTGACTGGGCACTGGGTAACTATGGTGACAGCAGGACAAGGGGCTGCTGTCCAAGTCTTGCCGTCCCCACGAGTTGTGCGTCAATCCTCTTTATCTCAAAGTTCCTCCACTGCTTCTACCTCCTCAACCTCCTCTTGGTCCTCCACCTGCAACCAAAGCCTGTCTGGTCATGCCACAAGCTTTCTAACAGCGCAGAAGGGATCCTGCACACCTCCTTACTATGCTGGCAGCAGGGCTCAACGTCATCAGGCGGTTTTTACTTTGAAATGTCTGGGAAATGTGAGTCACACAGCTGAGGAGCTGTGGTCAGCTCTGTAGAACCAGTTTCATGAATGGTTGTCTCCTCTGGACCTGAAACCAGGGAAGCCCGTGTGCGACAATGCTGCAAACCTCAGTGCGGCCCTTCGCCGGGGCAATGTCACACACGTGCCTTGTATGGCTCACGTGTTGAACCTGGTTGTCCAGCAATTTTTAGCCCACTATCCCGGACTAGATGGCCTTCTGCAGAGGGCACGGTCGCTGTGTGCTCACTTCCGCCATTCGCATCCCACAGCTCAGCGACTTACATCTCTACAGAAGTCGTTGCAGCGACTGAGGTAGCACGGACAAGCCCTGGTGCAATACGTTGTGACATATAGCCTGGGCCAACGAGATCCAGAGGTGGGGCAAATCATGCTGGAGGTATGGTCTCAGATCAGGGACCTATGCACCCTTCTGCACAGTTTTGAAATGGCGACGAAGATGTTTAGTGCTGACGATGCCATTATCAGCATAACTATTCCGGTGATTAACATGCTGGAGCACATGTTAAACAGAATTTGGATTCAGGTGGTGGCACAAGATGAGGTGGAGGAAGTAGAGGAGGAGGAGGAGTTGTATGCGGAAGGGCTAACATCTGCAAGGTCCAGACGGTCGGCACACCAAGGCGGCAGGCATGTGAGGGTGGGGGAGATGGTTTTACCAGGGCGCATGGTAGCAGCCAAACTAGTGAGGAAGGTGCAGGAGCCCAGGAAGAAGTAGAGGACGAACTGATGGAAGACTCATCAGATGAGGGAGACCTTGATCACATTTCTGTTGTGCGAGGTTGGGGGGAAAGGGCAGAGGAAGGTAGCATGATTGTTACCTCGCCACCAACACAACAGGGACTTGGTGCACCTGGATGCGCAAGACACATGAGTGCCTTCATGCTGCACTACATGCAACATGACCCTCGAATTGTGAGAATTAGAAATAATCCTGACTACTTGGTTGCCACACTGTTATATCCCCGGTACAAAAGTAAATTTCCAGAAATTATTCCTGCCATAGAAAGAGATGCACGCATGCAGGAGTATCAGCAGAGACTGTTGCAGAATCTTACATGTGCTTTTGAGCAAATCATGGATCCGAAACGACTTTTCTACCCCTGTGTCATCCTGGGGAGAGTAAAAGCTTGATGATTTGTTAAAATCACCTCACCAACCGTTTTAAGCTTTCAAATTACTAATCATGTTTATCTGTATCTTCGCTGGAAAATAATTTGGGCCTTGTAGCAGTGTGCAGTACTGATTCTATTAGGCCATCTATACTAAACTCCACCAGATTTAAAATTACTAATCATGTTTATCTGTGTCTTGGCTGGAAAATAATTTGGGCCTTGTTCCAGTGTGCAGTACTGATTCTATTAGGCCATCTATACTAAACTCCACCAGATTTAAAATTACTAATCATGTTTATCTGTTTCTTGGCTGGAAAATAATTTGGGGTTTGTAGCAGTTTGCAGTACTGATTCTATTAGGCCATCTATACTAAGCTCCACCAGCTTTCAAATTAATAATAATTTTTAGCTGCATCTAGCCCGGAAAATAATTTTGGGGCTCCTAGATGCGCAAGACACATGAGTGCCTTCTTGCTGCACTACCTGCAACATGACCCTCAGATTGTCAGAATTCGAAGTAATCCTGACTACTGGGTTGCCACACTCTTAGATCCCCCACCCTCTTCGATCAACCTTTTCATTTTAATAAAGAACAAAAAAATGGTAGTTTTGGAAATTATAAGCATTAGCAGGTTATTAGAAACTGAAATCAAACAGTTTTCAACTCAAAACTTTATTCTAGGTGATGTTACATTTGCACATAGGACCCCTTGTTCGAAAGGTGCTTCTGAACTCTCTCGTCCATTGAATTTGTCAGGTTTTGGATGGTTTCTGCTTCAATTGTTTTGCATGAGGACAGAATACCCTCCCAGAGCTGTCAGCGGATTATCCCAGCTGTTAAGCAAACTACACCAGCTGTAGTTTGGACACTTAATTTTTTCAAAGGAAATGGTTCGGGCCCCCAGGACACTCAGTGAAGAGCATCGGGGAGGCACCCCAAGGCATAGGGGCTGGGACTGGCGGTAGGACGCCTTGCGGTGGACCGCCGAGCTCGATCCTTATAAAAGATTTTTAACTGCAGCAGCTTTAGTGGACGCTACTGGAGCTAGAATTATGCGGCTGCTGGCATGAGACTTGCCCTCCAATAGATCCTTGTAAAAGGATTTAAAGTGTACTCATTCAAATTAGAGAGACAATTTAAATTAAAAAGATTAGACCTGCCTCCACCGCAGGGGGGCTCGCTCGACCCACCAGCGGACAGGCACCAGTATTGGGAGAGGGGGCTGGCCGTCAGGGTCCACCGCGGCTCTGGCACAAAGCCGGTGACACGGAGGTCGAACGGGCAGGAACGGACTGGCCGTGTCGGCTTTGCACTTTTTTGGTTTTAGAAGGGCATGGCATGCCTATATCTGTGTCTCCCCCTCCTTTTACTCCTCCACCTCTTTTCTTTTCGCATGACTATATGTACTTGTCACTTTTCCATGTGTTAGTTGTGTCTTCTGAGCAGTTTGTCAGCTTTTGGACACCTTTGAAGTTGTTTTCTATGTGTTTCTATGTGTTTTTGTTTGCCTGCCATTGGTTTTAACGGTGTTCGAAGGTGTTGGACGAACAGTTCGACGAACAGTTTGGCGAACATACGGGTGTTCGACGAACCGAACCGAACTCGAGCACTACGGGGGTGGCTCAACACTAGTCTCTGTATACCTTAAAGCATATGTTATGAACTGCTACAAACACTAAGGAAAGATAGGAAAACTGTCCCTACAATAATACTAAGCTGATTCCCTACGATGCAGCGGGGGACCTGTTCCTTGTGAACAGACCAGCCTAATTCCTCGGCTAGTCTGAACGCAGACCTATAGATATAAGGGAGGGGTCCCTACAAGAACTAAGGACTGGGATATAGTTGGACACCTCCTAGAAGAAATTGAAGCAGAGCAAAGACAAACAAACAAACAGAAGTACTAGTGGTCAAAAGACCAAGCAAAGTACAGAGCTAGGTACAAAGCACCTGGCTAGATTAAGAGTAAAAGTAACACTGAAGTCCAGCAAGGCCAGGAGGGCGGAGCTGGATTAAATAGGCAAAAAGTCATGTGACCTTCAAAATAGAAAAAACTAACAGGAGGGTTCTAACAGCATAATAACTTGTGTTGAGTGAGCACTAAAATGCTCGGGTGCTAGAAGCTCAGGCCGAGCTCGCCGTGATACTCGGGTGCTCAACCTGAGCAATGAGCACAATGTTAGTCTAAGGGAGACCCGAGCATTTTTTGCGGCGGCACCCCTGGCAGTCTGTAGAAAGCCTAAAAAGTGCCTAGAACGATAGTGACAGTGCTCAAAAACATGGGGACAGCATGGGCATCACCCCAGGAAGCATTTCTGATCCCCAGGTCACTGCTGTCAACAACATGGTCAGAGGTATTAAGCCACTTTAACGGGCTCACAATAAAATATTCAAAAACTAAACTGAAACGGATTTCCTGTGAAATATGTTAAGGAACTTCCTTTCCAGGGTAAAGACTTGTGTATAAGGTAAAATAAATAACAAAAAACAAAAATACTCCTCCACACCTTGGGCTATGTTCACATGTAGCATTTTTATGCGTTTTTGCACTTTTGTATTGCTTTCAACCGTGACAAATGCATTCACCGGGAAATGTAATTTTAACATCTTACAATCTTATCTGGCCATGTGCTGTGGGACACATGCATACAGTGTTGAAAAGACATGGGAACAGAATGGGGAAAACCCCTGGAAGCATCTCTGACACCCAGGTCGCTGCCTAAAAGTGTACCCATCAGAAGTGATCCTTTCCGCATCAGAAGACGCAGACATGCAACTATCCCCGTGCAAGTCCTTGTCCCAGGGCAGTGTTCAATTGTACCTCCCCCATTCCTGGCAATGCAAGCGCAAGTGTGCAACCTGCCACCCACCCACCCCCAGGCTGCAATACCATACTGATAGCTTGCTTGCACTTGAAATGGGGCCTTTTATTTTGGAGGAGGCCAAAGCTGGCCACTACCTCATGGCGAGGTATCCATACTCAGTCACCAGCCGCCCGGTGGCCGGGTGTCCGCGCTCGGTCCCCAGCCGCTAGGGGGCGGCCGGGTGTCCATACTCGGTCCCCAGCCGCCCCGCGGCCGGGTGTCCGCACACAGTCCCCAGATCTCCTTGGATCATCCTCCCACACTTTTCTTAGTCCAGCATGCTTTAGGGCAGCATTGGATGAGCACACCAGAGAACCAGACTACTCCATTGGGCCCTGGCTTCTCCATCAGAGGAGTTGAGAGTGCCAAGGTGAGTAGCATGTTGATGATAATAGAAGATAGCATCTGCTTTGTTTTCTTGGAATGCAAGTGTAAGTGTGCAACCTGCCACCCACCCACCCCCAGGCTGCAATACCATACTGCTAGCTTGCTTGCACTTGAAATTGGGCCTTTTAGGCATGTGGAGGCAGACGCCGGCCAACATGTTATGGTAGCCTCAGCGGCCTGGTATCCATACTCGGTCCCCAGCCGCCCCGCGGCCGGGTGTCCACACACTGTCCCCAGCCACCTGGGGGTGGCCGGGTGTCCAAAAACGGTCCCCAGCCACCCCTATTTCTCCTTGGAACATCCCCCCACACTTTTCTTAGCCCGGCCTGCTTTATGGCAGCATTGGACGAGCCCACCAGAGAACAAGACTCCTCTGGTGGGCCCTGGCTTCTCCATCAGGGGAGTTGAGAGTGCCAAGGTGAGGAGCATGATGATGATGATAGAAGTTAGCATCTGCTGTGTTTTCTTGGAATGCAAGCGTAAGTGTGCAACCTGCCTCACACCCAGCCCCAGGCTGCAATACCATACTGCTAGCTTGCTTGCACTTGAAATTGGGCCTTTTAGGCATGTGGAAGCAGTCGCCGGACACCATGTCATGGCTGCGTCGGCGGCCTGGTATCCATACTCATTCCCAGCCGCCCGGCGGCCGGGTGTCCACGCTCGGTCCCGAGCCACCAGGGGGCGGCCAGGTGTCCATACTTGGTCCACAGCCACCTGGGCGCAGCCGGGTCTCAAAAACGGTCCCCAGTCGCCCCTATTTCTCATTGGAACATCCCCACACACTTTTCTTAGCCCGGCCTGCATTAGGGCAGCATTGAACGAGCCCACCAGAGAACCAGACTCCTCCGGTGAGCCCTGGCTTCTCCATCAGGGGAGTTGAGAGTGCCAAGGTGAGGAGCATGATGATGATGATAGAAGTTAGCATCTGCTTTGTTTTCTTGGAATGCAAGCGCATGTATGTAGTAGCGGCTAGGCCTGAGGTGGTCAGCGTTTTGGCGCATATTCTACCTCCTCTGAGGATTGCTGAATGTTTTCCTGCTACTATCCCAGTTCTATGACTCTCGTTAAAACAAAGCTTCAGGTGATGATTGTTGGATAAGGTGGTGGCAAAGGAGAAAGAGCAGGAGGAACTGGGACCATTCACATCAATATCAGGCCAGTCAACCACACATGTCTAGTAGGATATGTTTCTGTACCAAAAGGAGAGGTTCGGCTACACAGTTATAGGGCATGCAGTGGGTGCAATGCCTACCAAAAATTTTGAGGCACTCCAATGCCCCTTGGAAGTGACATGGAGGTCAGAGGGCCTTAACCCCTCTACCCTCGAGGGTGGTTTGCACGTTAATGACCAGGCCAATTTTTACAATTCTGACCGCTGTCACTTTATGAGGTAATTACTCTGGAACACTTCAACAAATCCCCCTGATTCTGAGATTGTTTTTTCGTGACATATTGTACTTCATGATTGTGGTAACATTTCTTCGATATCACTTGCGTTTATTTGTGAAAAAAATTGACATTTTTTCGAAAATTTTGAAAATTTTGCAATTTTCAAAATTTGAATTTTTATGCCCTTAAATCAGAGAGATATGTCACACAAAAATAACATTTTCCACATGTTTACTTTACATCAGCACAATTTTGGAACCAAAATTTTTTTTTGTTAGGGAGCTATAAGAGTTAAAAGTTGACCAGCGATTTCTCATTGTTCCAACAAAATTTACAAAACCATTTTTTTAGGGACCACATCACATTTGAAGTCACTTTGAGAGGTCTTTATGACAGAAAATACCCAAAAGAGACACCATTTTAAAAATTGCACCCCTCAAGGTGCTCAAAACCACATTCAAGAGCTTTATTAACCCTTAAGGCACTACACAGGAATTTTTGTAATGTGGAAGAAAAAAATGAACATTTAACTTTTTTCACAAAAATGTTACTTTAGACCCAATTTTTTTTATTTTCGCAGGGGTAACAAGAAAAAATGGACCCCAAAATTTGTTGTGCAATCTCCCCTGGGCACGCAGATATGTGGGGAAAATCCACTGTTTGGGCACACGGCAGGGCTCGGAAGGGAAGGAGCGCCATTTGACTTTTTGATTGTAAAATTTGCTTGAATAATTAGCGGACGTCATGTTGCGTTTGGAGAGCCCCTGATGTGCCTAAACAGTATAAACCCCCCACAAGTGACCCCATTTTGGAAACTAGACCCCCCAAGCACCTATCTAGATGCATAGTGAGCACTTGGAACCCCTAGGTATTTGTTTTCCACTAGGTAGTATTTTTTTTCCACTTTTTCATTTTTACGAATCAATTTTTGAAGCACCTGGGGGTTCCAAGTGCTCACTATGCATCTAGATAGGTGCCTTGGGGGGTCTAGTTTCCAAAATGGGGTCGCTTGTGGTGGAGCTCCAATGTTTAGGCACACAGAGGCTCTTCAAACGCAATATGGTGTCCACTAACAAATTGAATGGAAAATCGGCTCAAATTGTTAGCGGACACCATGTTGAATTTGGAGAGCCCCTGTGTGCCTAAACATTAGAACTCTCCCACAAGTGACCCCATTTCGGAAACTAGACCCCCAAAGGCAACTATCTTGATGCATAGTGAGCACTTGGAACCCCTAGGTGCTTCACAAATTGATTCGTAAAAATGAAAAAGTATTTTTTTTCCACTTTTTCAATTTGTTAGCGGACACCATGTCGCGTTTGGAGAGCACCTGATGTGCCTAAACAGTGGAAACCCCCACAAGTGACCCAATTTTGGAAACTAGACCCCTCAAGTATTTTATCAAGGGGTATAGTGAACATTTGGAACCCAGAGGTACGACAGAGAATTTCATAACATTAGGTCATCATATGAATAAATTGTCATTAGTCTTGAGCTCAAGTGCTCACTACTTGAGTTTGCATCGGGTACTCAGGTATGCACCATGTACCGCGTGTGCTCGAGTGACATGCTCGAGTCCCTGCCCTCATGTTTCATGGTTATTAGACACCCCAAAAAAAACATACGGGGATCATTTGTGCATGGCAGGCAATCCCCGCGAAGTTTTTTTGGCCACGAAGCATATGGGGCAGAGACTCGAGCATGTCACTCAAATACCCAAGATACACAATGCATACCAGAGCACCCGATGCAAACTTAAGTAGTGAGCACTTGCACTCAACACTAGTCGCCATATCGTCATCTTTTTTTCTTACTTTTGAAAAAAATCCCAACCCCATCACAACCCTAACCCCAACCCCGGCCCTAACCCTAGCCCAACTCTAACCCTAGCACCACCCTAACCAGAGAGTTTATTTTTTACGTCGTTCCTCATGCGGTATAAGTGATTAGACGACTTTATTCTTCGGGTCGGTGCGACTACAGCGATACCAGAATCATATGGGGTTTTTATGATTGACAGCTGTCACACACTAAAAGATGCATTTTTTGTAAAATCTAGTTTTTGCATCGCCATATTTTGAGAGCTATAATTTTCCAGATTTTGGCCGACAGAGTCATGTGACAGCTTGTTTTTTGCGGGATGAGTTGACGTTTTTATTGGTGCCATTTTCAGGCACGTGACTTTTTTTATCACTTTCTATTCAGATTTTTGGGAGGCAGAATAAACAAAAACCAACAATTCAGGAATTGTTTTTTTTTTTTTTTTTTTTATTCTGTTCCGCGTGTGGTAAAATTGATAAGGGAGCTTTATTCTTTGGGTCAGTACGTTTACATCGGTACCAAATTTATATCGTTTTTCTATGTTTTGCACTTTTACATATTAAAAGCAATTTTATACAAAAAATTATTTTTTAGCGTCGCTTTATTCTGAGAGTTATAACTTTTATATTTTTCTGCTGATGGAGCTGTATGGTGGCTTGTTTTTTGCAAGACAAGATGACGTTTTTCAGCGTTACCATTTTTATTTATATTCGTCTTTTTGATCGCGTGTTATTTCATTTTTTGTTTGGCAGTATGGGGATAAAGCATTTTTTTTTGCTTCGTTTTTTTTTTTTTTTTTTTACCGTGTTCACTGAAGGGGTTAACTAGTGGGACAGTTTTATAGGTCAGGTCATTCCGGACGCGGCGATACCAAATATATGTACTTTTATAGTTTTTTTGTTTTTTTCATAATAATATTTATTGATGGGTACATTATATTTTTATTTTTGGTGTAATATTTATTTATTTTTTTTTTTTTTTAATATTATTACAATTTTTTTGTTTTTCACTTTATGACAGTTTTTTTACTTTTTTACTTTGTCCCACTATGGGACTTTCACTTTTTTTTTCTCTGATCGCCTGCATGGCACAGGAATGGAGCACCATCCCTGTGCCATGCAGGCTGTCAGCACTGGAAAGGGAGAAGATAGTTTGGAACTGCACTGCACATGTCCAAAAAATGTTCCTGCTGTCTGGTGACTCGGATGTTGTCATGACGACATCGAGTCGTCATGGCAACATCCAGGAAGCTGCTGCAGACAACGCTGGAGGCCGGAAGAGGAGGTAAGTACACCTATCACCTCCCCTTAGCCACCGCAATGCTGCGATCAACTTTGATCGCAGCATTGCGGGGGTTAATGTGCCGGGAGCTGTGCGGGACCGCTCCCTGCACATAGCCCCTTTTGTCAGCTGTGACAATCAGCTGACAACCGGCGGCGATCGCGCCCGCACAGCCTGTGTGCGGGCGAAATCGCCAGGGCGTATAAATACGTATCTGGTCCATAAGGCCCAGTTCACAGATACATAGTAATACGCCCTATGTCGTAAAGGGGTTAACTAAACTGTTTTTTCCATTTATAGCAACTTGGTCTCCTATGCACTGTTGGCCTAAGCAGTGAATAGAAGGCTTTCCAAAAATTATGAGGAACTGCAATGCCCCTTGAAACAGACGTGGATTACTGCATACTAAAAACCTTCTACCCATTAATGGGGAGTGGGTCTCCCTTAGTATTCACCTATGCATTGAAAAGCTAAAGCAGACTAAAATTAGGAGGAAATGCAACAAGATGGTTTTAATGCCCCTTGGAAGAATGGTGGAGTTCACAGTGGAATAAAAAGACAATATCAATGCCCCTTGAAAAAGTGGTGGAGGTCGCAGTAGCTTGAAAAGACGGTTTTAATGCCCCTTGGAAAAGAGGTGGAGGTCGCAGTGGAATAAAAAGACAATATCAATGCCCCTGGGAAAAGTTGTGGAGGTCACAGTAGCTTAGCAAGATGGTTTTAAGGCCCCTTGGAAGAGACGTGGAGGTCGCAGTGGAATGAAACGACAATATCAATGCCCCTGGGAAAAGTGGTGGAGGTTGCATTAGCTTAACAAGACGGTTTTAGTGCCCCTTGGAAGAGCGGTGGAGGTCGCAGTAGCTTAACAAGACGGTTTTAAAGCCCCTTGGAAGAGTGGTGGAGGTCACAGTAGCTTAAAAAGACAGCTTTAATGCCCCTTAGAAAGGTGGTGGAGGTCGCAGTAGCTTAACAAGACGGTTTTAATGCCCCTTGGAAAAGTGGCGGAGGTCACATTAGCTTAACAAGATGGTTTTAATGCCCCTTGGAAGAGACGTGGAGGTTGCAATAGCCTAACAAGATGGTTTAAATGCCCCCTGGAAGAGACGTGGAGGTCGCAGTAGCTTAACAAGACGGTTTTAATGCCCCTTGGAAGAGTGGTGGAGGTCACATTAGCTTAACAAGACGGTTTTAATGCCCCTTGGAAGAGACGTGGAGGTTGCAGTAGATTAACAAGACGGTTTAAATGCCCCTTGGAAGAGTGGTGGAGGTTACAGCAGCTTAACAGGACGGTTTTAATGCCCCTTGGAGAAGTGGTGGAGGTCGGAGTGGTTTAACAAGATGGTTTTAATGCCCCTTGGAAAAGTGGTGGAGGTCACATTAGCTTAACAAGACGGTTTTAATGCCCCTTGCAAGAGACGTGGAGGTTGCAGTAGCTTAACAAGACGGTTTAAATGCCCCTTGGAAGAGACGTGGAGGTCGCAGTATCTTAACAAGACGGTTTTTATGCCCCTTGGGAAAGTGGTGGAGGTCGCATTAGCTTAACCCTAGAACGCATACCTGGGGCCTGGCAGGCCTGCCCTGTTAATTGTTTTCTATTTTCTGCAAGATTACTTTAGTTAGAATTTTGAAACTCTAGGTATTCCTCAGGTATATAGTTGTTTGTCATTTTTGTTTGAGTTATTCCATGTTATTTGCACACAAGCCTAAAAGGCCACAGGTATGTGAAAATGTAGTTTTTTATGGTCATGCATTCTAGGGTTAACAAGACGGTTTTAATGCCCCTTGGAAGAGACGTGGAAAGATGCAGTAGCTTAACAAGATGGTTTAAATGCCTCTTGGTAAAGTGGTGAAGGTTACAGTAGCTTAATAAGAAGGTTTTAATGCCCCTTGGAGAAGTGGTGGAGGTCACAGTAGCTTAACAAGATGGTTTTAATGCCCCTTGGAAGAAACGTGGAGGTCAGAGTGGTTTAACAAGACAGTTTTAATGCCCCTTGGAAGAGTGGTGGAGGTCACAGTAGCTAAACAAGACAGCTTTAATGCCCCTTGGAAAAGTGGTGGGGGTCGCAGTAGCGTAACAAGACAGCTTTAATGCCCCTTGGAAAAGTGGTGGAGGTCGCAGTAGCTTAGCAAGACGGTTTTAATGCCCCTTGGAAAAGTGGTGGAGGTCGAATTAGCTTAACAAGATGGTTTTAATGCCCCTTGGAAGAGACGTGGAGGTTGCAGTAGCTTAACAAGACGGTTTAAATGCCCCTTGGAAGAGACGTGGAGGTTGCAGTTGCTTAACAAGATGGTTTAAATGCCCCTTGGAAGAGACGTGGAGGTTGCAGTAGCTTAACAAGACGGTTTAAATGCCCTTTGGAAGAGACGTGGAGGTCAGAGTGGTTTAAAAAGACTGTTTTAATGCCCCTTGCAATTATTCCCATTATTGGAGAGTGGGTCTCCCATAGCTTTTGCCAATGCCTTCCAAGCAAAAGCTGCCAAAAATTAGGACGGAGGAACTTGCAATGTTGGCAACACTGACCACGGTCACCCTGGTGGTATAGTGGTGGTGGAGGCTGAGGATAAGGAGAAGAGCAAAAAAAAGCCGAATTGAGGAATCGTATACCCATGTGTGGATGTGAAATGGTGCATGGGAATACACCTCCCGAAATAACACAGTGGATTTGACTTTTTGTTACTCTGCTGTAATTTGGTGGTGATGAGAAGTCTGGCCCAATCCAGCCCTTGTTCATTTTGATAAGGGTCAGCTTGTCAGCATTGTCAATGATGTACAAGAACGTAATGGTACATAAGAATGCAAAGTTTATTGTCAATACAAAGTTAAAAACTGACATATTTATTTGACATAATGACGCAGATACATTAGTAACATCTATAACTTTGTGGCTGATTTTGAAGAAATGAGCCATTGGGATGATCTGAGTAATCACATTCTTGGAGAAAGGTCCACCTTACAACGAATGATTTACCACAAATTTTTATATATATTTATATATCGTCCTATGTGCAACAACACCTATAATGTATATATATATTCATTCTATGTGTCTCATTTTCGTTCGTCTATATCGGACACTCTATTGTCCCTATTTTTTAATGCCTCTCTCCGTGGGGGCAAAGGTGCAATGCCTCCCGCGGACAGTAGCATTTTTACATAGATATATGATCCAACAATTATGTGTTGTATGGGATCTATTACATAGTAATTAGCAGTATATCAATCCATTATAATGATATTGTGAGTGTGTTATATGTCTTTTTTACTATGTATTGATAGTCTGATATTTTGATGTATTATCTGTCCTTTTGATTTTTTGGACTATGCCATCTTTTTGCTATTTACAAGGTATATGTAAAAAGTATTCCTATATATGGTTTACCTTAATACTGCGTTATATGTATAATTGTGGTGGTGACCACAAATGTATACTCTTCATTTTATCAGCCTCTTAGGTGGTAGTTTTGTCCACCCACCGCACCGCTATTATGCGCTTTTTATCTGGTCCTCCCTCTTCAACTATACTGCGATTACGTAGGTATTTCTACCCATCTGATATGGGGGTGTAACTACACTACCATGTGATGCTAGGAGGCGGTACCAATGTCTTGCGATCACGTGATGCCAGGGGCGGTGCCAGCTCCTCGCAATCACGTGATGCACGGTGACGATTCCTGCCCATCTGACTTGGGGGCTTGACACATGACCATGCGACGCGTGGGGCGGTACCTATGACTCGCGTTCACGTGATGCGATGGGTGTTACCAGCTCCTTGCAATCACGTGATGTGCGGGGTGGATCCATTTCTGCGTGGTAATTGACAGTAACATATACTTCCGGAGGGGAGGGTCTAACATGCGGATATGCATCCATCTGTTAGGTTGTATCATGATCAACGATTGGTCAATTACCAAACTTACTTTTCATCCTTTATACTGATTGGGCTAATTGCACTATAAAAATGATACCGGTTTTAGTATGTCATTACCCCCAGATGAAGGCACAGCGCCGAAACATGCGTAGGGGTGACGGTACCTGAGCTGACATTTCTGACATCTACACATGTGAGTTATATTATTTTGTTTATACTCCTGTATGCTTAATGGAGATTGTTTTTTCTATATTTAGCCATGCACTGTGCACTTTAGCGGCTCATTGGAGCCTTCCTATTACCAATTTGGTTATCGTATATGTTTGACAAATCCATACTTACATATGTCCTATTTTAGCAACTTTTCATAACAACTTTGCACCATGAGTCTTCCTCAGCCTTGTGTAGCTGTTTATATAGCCTACTACTAATGTATCTGCGTCATTATGTCAATTAAATATGTCAGATTTTAACTTTGTATTGACAATAAACTTTGCATTCTTATGTACCATTATGCTCTTGCACGTCATTTGCTCTATATGAATTACTGTTGGAGACGTTGAACAGATTTGGTTTGAAACAGACGTTGAACAGACTTTGTCAGCATTGTCAGTTGACAGGCGAGTGCTTTTATCAGTTATAATTCCCCCAGCGGCACTAAAAACATGCTCCGATAACACGCTAGCAGCAGGGCAGGCCAGGACCTCAAAGGCGTGCAGAGCAAGTTCATTCCAAGTGTCCAGCTTGGATACACAATAATTAAAAAGCACAGAGGAATCACAGAGGACGCTGATACTGTCGGCAAGGTACTCCCTCACCATCTTTTGAAACTTTCCACTCCTTGTGAGTAGAGGTGAGCGGTGTTCGACTCGAACTGTTCACCAATCTCAAATTCGAGCTGTTTTGGGCGGTGTTCAAGCCGTTCAGCGAACACGAACGATTTGAAAAAAATTTGGTTGTTCGAGGTTATGTTCGATAACTGTTCGTGCACCAAAATCATAACTGGATTTTTTCTCAGTAATGCTGAAAATTAATGTTAATACGCAGTTTAAGTGTACAGCGGGGCGGGGGGAGGGGCAGGGGATGGATCTCTGCAGGAATAATGAAGATCTCCATTTTTTTTTCTCTTTCCCGCATTTACAGTGGGGAGGTGCAATCTGTCAGCCTATCAGCAGTGCATTCACGGAGCGAACTGCTTTTTTTCTCACAAGCAAGGGCATGTGTCATTGGCAGTGTATGCCACATGTCCTTGTCCTATAAAACCCAGCCATTTTCCCCGTCGCCACCATTTTCTCACTGCTGCAGCTGCGTGTTAGACGGCACCGCTGATGCTGTGTGCGTTATACTTTGTTAATTTCAAGCCAATTTTCGCACAAATCTACAGATAGCTTGGAAGTAGGGAATAGTTGTGATTGCAGTCCTTTTAAGGACTAGGTTACATCATTTCCTACGACTTTTATCAGGCAGGTCTGTGCTCTTAAATAGATAGGATGGGAGTAAAGACTAATTGTAATTGCAGTCCTTTTCAGGGCTAGGTTACATCTGTTCCTATCACTTTTATCAGGCAGGTCTGTGCTCTTAAATAGATAGGTTGGGAGTAAAGAGTAATTGTAATTGCAGTCCTTTTCAGGGCTCGGCTACATCAGTTCCTATCACTTTTTGCAAGGCAGGTCTGTGCCAGTGCTGTGCAAGTTTTTTTCACAGCATTTGGCTAAATCAAGCAAAGCAAATCCTTTTTGTCCTCTTGCAGTGTGTGTTAGTCAGTGGAGAAGCCTATCTGTGTTGCAAGCTAAACCACCTGTGTAAAGAATGCAAAGTTTTTTACTGCACCTAGTGAAATAAAACCTTTTGGGCATAGCATCATTCTATTAGTCCATCACAATACTAACCTCCACCAGGTTGCAAATACAAAATAATTTTTATCTGCATATAGCTATGAAAAAATATTTGGGCTTCGGCTTGTAGCAGTGTGTGGGACTTGTTCTCTTAGTCCATCTATACTAACTTCCATCAGGTTGCAAATTATATATAATTTTTTCCTGCATCTAGCTCTGAAAAAATATTTCGGCTTCTAGCAGTGTGTGGGACTTGTTCTTTTAGTCCATCTATACTAACCTCCATCAGGTTGCAAATTCAATATAATTTTTTTCTGCATCTAGCTCTGAAAAACTATTTCGGCATCTAGCAGTGTGTGGGACTTGTTCTGTTAGTCCATCTATACTAACCTCCATCAGGTTGAAAATTCAATATAATTTTTTTCTGCATCTAGCTCGGAAAAAATATTTCGGCTTCTAGCAGTGTGTGGGACTTGTTCTATTACTCCATCTATACTAACCTCCATCAGGTTGCAAATTCAATTACATTTTTTTCTGCATCTAGCTCGGAAAAACTATTTCGGTTTCTAGCAGTGTGTGGGACTTGTTCTATTAGTCCATCTATACTAATCTCCATCAGGTTGCAAATTCAATATAATTTTTTCTGCATCTAGCTCTGAAAAAATATTTCGGCTTCCAGCAGTGTGTGGGACTTGTTCTATTAGTCCATCTATACTAACCTCCAGCAGGTTGCAAATTCAATATAATTTTTTCTGCATCTAGCTCTGAAAAAATATTTCGGCTTCTAGCAGTGTGTGGGACTTGTTCTATTAGTCCATCTATACTAACCTCCATCAGGTTGCAAATTCAATTACATTTTTTTCTTCATCTAGCTCGGAAAAACTATTTCGGCTTCTAGCAGTGTGTGGGACTTGTTCTATTAGTCCATCTATACTAATCTCCATCAGGTTGCAAAGTCAATATAATTTTTTCTGCATCTAGCTCTGAAAAACTATTTCGGCTTCTAGGAGTGTGTGGGACTTGTTCTATTAGTCCATCTATACTAACCTCCAGCAGGTTGCAAATTCAATATAATTTTTTTCTGCATCTAGCTCTGAAAAACTATTTCGGCTTCTAGCAGTGTGTGGGACTTGTTCTATTAGTCTACCTATACTAACCTCCATCAGGTTGCAAATTCAATTAAATTTTTTTCTGCATCTAGCTCTGAAAAACTATTTTGACTTCTATCAGTGTGTGGGACTTGTTCTATTAGTCCATCTATACTAACCTCCATCAGGTTGCAAATTCAATATAATTTTTTCTGCATCTAGCTCTGAAAAAATATTTCGGCTGCTAGCAGTGTGTGGGACATGTTCTATTAGTCCATCTATACTAACCTCCAGCAGGTTGCAAATTCAATATAATTTTTTTCTGCATCTAGCTCTGAAAAACTATTTTGGCTTCTAGCAGTGTGTGGGACTTGTTCTATTAGTCCATCTATACTAACATTCATCAGGTTGCAAATTCAATATATTTTTTTTCTGCATCTAGCTCTGAAAAACTATTTCGGCTTCTAGCAGTGTGTGGGTCTTGTTCTATTAGTCCATCAATACTAACCTCCAGCAGGTTGCAAATTCATTATAATTTATTCCTGCATCTAGCTCTGAAAAAATATTTCGGCTTGTAGCAGTGTGTGCGACTTGTTCTATTAGTCCATCTATACTAACCTCCACCAGGTTGCAAATTCAAAATAATTTTTAGCTGCATCTTGCCTGTAAACTAATTTTGGGCATATTAGCTGTGTGTGGTACTCATTCTATTAGGCCATCTATACTAAGCTCCACCAGCTTTCAAATTACTAATAATTTTTAGCTGCATCTTGCCTGGAAAATAATTTTGGGCATAGTAGCAGTGTGTGGTACTCATTGTATTAGGCCATCTATACCAAGCTCCACCAGCTTTGAAATTAATAATCATTTTTAGCTGCATCTAGCCCGGAAAAATTTTTTTCTTCTCAATAGTGGTAGCAATAGAAATATGGGGCGCGCTCCTGGCTAACAAAAATATACGCTTCATAACAAAAAACACCAGCTTATCGCTCTGCATTAATAAGATGGCATAATCGTCTCTCTCCTCTACACAGGCTAGCAATCCTGTGCCTAAAACACAATGCATGGGTCCGCGCTAGCCACAATGCTGAGGGGTCTAAAGCAGCTGCTAACGCTTTATCACAATTCAAATGGCAGATTTTCACAGAGCTCCTCCCCAACGCCCACCCATCGGGCAACAGTTGCCCACCCTCCCTATGGGATCAAGTGGCGAAAAGTTGATGCCATTAATCAGAGCGTCAGTTCCCCCGTCGATGTGGCAAGCATACGGTAAGGCATGGGAAGAGTGGACACGACTAGTAGCAGGCAGATGGGTTGACCAATGTGAACAAGCCAGATTACAAGTCACCATAGAATTTCTCCACCAGCTAATGATGAGGGGCATATCAGGGGCATCAGCGCAGCGATGTCTGACCGGAGTAGCATTTCACGTCCAACTACTGAATTGGGGAGATGTGACAAAGAGATTCATCATCAGACAATCAATAAAAGGGTGGAAAAGGGGTCAGCCAAGTCAGGATTGTAGACGTCCCATCCCGTGTCACTAAAACTGATTTCTCACATCATATCCCTAACACCATTAACATGACACTCACATTTTGAAGCAACACTACTGTCTACTGCATTTGCGATCGCCTTCTTCGGGGCGCTATACATAAGCGAATCAGTCCCTCAATCCAAAATTACGACCAGTGGAGGCTTATTACACTAGGACGTAGTCATAGCCAATAATTCAATACGTCTACGCATACACCAATCGAAAATGGTTCCAGCGGGCAGGGGCACTTGGGTACTTCTACAACCCACAAATGGTACACTGAGTCGGGTAACAATAGTAAAAACATATATAAACATCTGATCACAAAGTAATTTTTTCCTATCACACATTGATGGAACGCCATTATCAAGATACCAGTTCCAAGCTATATTTAATAAATTCATAACATTGGCAGGGAACCACCCCAAAGAATACGGGACACACTCATTCCGCATAGGCGCGGCCACGGAAGCAGCAAGAGCAGGTCTGTCTGAAACGGAAGTTCAAAAGATAGGGAGATGGCGATCCACATGTTTGGCGAGATACATAAGACCGGACTTGTTATCCTAACGTGGTTTGTTTCTTTTACAGGTGATGCTAAGCCAACAGTGTGGGTGATAGGCCACTCGCATATATATTGGGCAGAAAAAAGGGCGAAAGTCCACCCAGGTGGGAAGAAATTAGAGTTTCATAACACATATTTCAACTGGAGAGGTATTAGAGGCCTGCTATGGCCACAGGTACTAATGGAGGTAATCAAGGTAGGGAGAGAGGCAAGAGGTCCGGTCATCTTAGTTATACAGGCCCGGGAAAATGACCTAGGTCATCACAAGAGTGCATAACTAATGGCAATAATGAAACTAGACACTGAGCGCTTCACAGAATTTTTCACAAAACTAACTATAGTATGGTCAGAGATTGTGCCGATAGCGGTATGGCAAGGTGCGCGAGACATCACAGCCATCGAACGGAGAAGGCAGGTAATAAATATTCGGATGGCAAAATTTAGAAGAGACAGAGGCGGTTTAGTGATACAACACCGACAACTGGAGGGAGATAAAGCAGGCCTCATACGGCCCGACGGTGTTCACTTAATGGATATTGGACTGGACATATTCCTGTCAGGACTCCAGGACGGAGTGGAACAAGCATTTAGAGTGATGGATAGGGGTCGGAGTCCTGCATACGAGTACGCACGATCCTCCGTGACCTGGAAATAGAAAGGACATGTTGGAGAGTTACACTTGTTGGCCAACTTGCCGGTGTGGAGACCCAGGGCATGCTGCAACAAGCTTAATTAGTTTAGAAATAAAATGCCTTTCTAATGGAATGAAGATAAAGAGTTAATAAAGCTGTGACCGTTCCTCACCAATCCAGTTGTAAGAGTTACATTACTGTATTGTCAAGGAAAGGGGGGCAGTAGGGGGGCTGAGCGTCTGGGTTTGTTTGGGGGTCCCCACAGTCTGCCTAGGCTAGATGCATTTAAAAATTCTTATTAGATACACAGGCTGTGCAGCTTGCTTCGCAGCTGGGCTACTACGCCCAAAGTATTGCCTAGGCTAGATGCAGTTAAAAATTCTACGCTGACTAGCAGACTCTGAAGCTTTGGAGCAGACCTCTGAGTAAACAGCTCTTCAGACTCATAGAATCATAGAATCATAGAATGGTAGAGTTGGAAGTGACCTCCTGGGTCATCTGGTCCAACCCCCTGCTCAAGGCAGTATTCACTAAATCATCTCAGACAGATGTCTGTCCAGCCTCTGTTTGAAGACGTCCATTGATGGGGAACTCACCACCTCTCGTGGCAGCCTGTTCCACTCATTAATCACCCTAACTGTCAAAAAGTTTTTTCTAATATCTAATCTGTGTCTCCTCCCATTTAGTTTCATCCCATTGCTTCTAGTCTTTCCTTGTGCAAATGAGAATAAAGATGATCCTTCTACAATGTGACAGCCCTTGACATATTTGTAGACAGCTATTAAGTCTCCTCTCAGTCTTCTTTTTTGCAAGCTAAACATTCCCAAATCCTGCAACCGTTCCTCATAGGACATGGTTTGCAGACCAGTCACCATTCTGGTCGCTCTTCTCTGAACTTGCTCCAGTTTGTCTATGTCTTTTTTAAAATGTGGTGCCCAAAACTGTACACAGTATTCCAGATGAGGTCTGACCAAAGAGGAGTAAAGATCAATAATGACTTCACGTGATCTAGACTGTATGCTTCTGTTAATACATCCCAGAATTGTATTTGCCTTTTTTGCTGCTGCATCACACTGTTGAATCATGTTCAGTCTATGATCTATTAGTATACCTAAGTCTTTTTCACATGTACTGTTGCTTAGCTCTATTCCTCCCATTCTGTATATGCTTTTTTCATTTTTATTGCCCAGATGTTGTACTTTGCATTTTTCCCTGTGAAAAACCATTCTGTTGGTTGCTGCCCACTGCTCCAGTTTATTTAGGTCTTTTTGAATCCTCTCTCTCTCTTCTCTAGTATTAGCTATCCCTCCTAGCTTTGTGTCATCAGCAAATTTAATCAGTTTACCCTCAATTCCTTCATCTAAATCATTGATAAAGATGTTGAACAATACAGGTCCCAGGACGGAGCCCTGTGGTACCCCACTTGAGACATTCATCCAGCTGGATGTGAAGCCATTTACAATCACCCTTTGAGTCCGATCACTAAGCCAGTTATGAATCCACCTAACAGTTGCCTGGTCCATTGCATACTTGGTCATTTTTTCAATAAGGATGGTGTGAGATACTTTGTCAAATGCTTTGCTGAAGTCAAGATATACTATATCTACAGCATTTCCCTGATCCACCCAGTCAGTGATTCTGTCATAGAAGGAAATTAAGTTAGTCTGACATGACTTGTTAGTTATAAACCCATGCTGACTCTGGTTAATCACTTCATTCTTATCCAGGTACTTACATACATGTTGTTTAATAATTTGTTCAAAGATCTTTCCTGGTATAGAAGTCAGACTCACCGGCCTATAGTTCCCTGGGTCCACCTTCTTCCCCTTTTTGAAGATAGGAACAACATTTGCTCTTCTCCAGTCTTCTGGGACTTCTCCTGTTCTCCAAGAATTTTCAAAGATTATGGAGAGTGGTTCTAAAATTTCTTCTACGATCTCCTTCAGTACTCTGGGGTGTAATTCATCTGGACCTGGAGACTTGAACTCATTTATGTTAGCTAAATATTCCCTCACAATCTTTCTGTTTACAGATAACTTGGATTCTTCTATTCCTTTAAAAGGACAGTGAAGATCAGTTGATGTTACATTTTCTTTCTGAGAGAAAACAGATGCAAAATAGGAATTAAAAAGTTTGGCCTTCTCAACATCCTCTCTTACCATTTCTCCATTTTCATCCTGTAAAAATCCTATAGCATCTTTGACTTTTCTTTTACTTTTGACATACCCCCAAAATCCTTTTTTATTGCTTTTGACATCTCTTGCAAGCCTTAATTCATTGTCAGCTTTAGCTAACCTGATACATGCCCTGCAGGATCTGCAGACTGCATTATAATCTTCTTTAGATATGCCTCCCTCTTTCCATTTAATAAACATTTCTTTCTTTCTTTTTAGCATGTGTTTAAGTTCTGTGTTCATCCATCCTGGTTTCCTTAAATGCTTCCCATTCTTCCTTTTTTTCGGGATTTTTAACGATTGTGCTTTGAGAATCTCATTTTTAAAAATTTCCCATCCTTCCTGGACATTTTTGTCCTTAAGGACATCCAGCCATTGGACTCAACCATCTGTGTTACCCCAAGCAATAGTGTATGTAGTGTATGTAGTTTCTTACAGTTAAAAAGGGGGGGGAGCGACCCAATCCACCTGGAATTGACGATGACAACGTCACGTAAAACACAGCAAGGGGACTCCAAAAAGAGTCTCCATTTTTTCCAAAAATTGTGGCACAGACACGTCTTAAGTGGCATCAATTGCCCCAGAGTTGCTTAAAACGGTTGGTGAGGTGATTTTACCAAATTCTCAAGCTTTTAGTCTCCCCAGGATGACACAGGGGTAGAAAAGTCCTTGCGGATCCATGATTTGTTCATCTTTATGAACGTGAGTCTGTCTACATTCTCAGTGGACAGCCGTGTGCACTTATCTGTCAGCACACCACCAGCAGCACTGAACACACGTTCAGAGAGAATGCTGGTTGCAGGGCATGACAAGATCTCCAAGGCGTGAGTGGCGAGCTCCGGCCATTCTTCCAGATTGGAAGCCCAAAATGAGCAAGGGTCCAGTGAAACAGTCATAGCATCGATGTTCACTTGGAGATACTCCTGTACCATCCTCTCTAGGCGTTGACTATGTGTCAGACTTCTTGTCTCCTGTGGCCTTGCAAAGGATGGTCTAAAAAAGTGATGAAACGAGTGTGGCAACCCAGTAGTCGGGATTACTTTGAATTCTGACAATCCGAGTGTCATGTTGCAGGTAGGGCAGCAAGAAGGCACTCATGTGTCTTGCGCATCCAGGAGGATGTTGTGTGCATCAAGTCCTTGCTGTGTTGGTAGCGAGGTAAGAATCATGCATCCTTCCTCTGCCCTCTCCCCCCAACCTCGCACAACAATGTGATCAAGGTCTCCCTCATCTGATGAGTCTTCCATCAGTTCGTCCTCCACTTCTTCCTGGGCTCCTGCACCTTCCTCAATAGTTTGGCTGCTACCATGCGCCCTGGGTAATCCCTCTCCCCCACCCCCCCATGCCTGCCGCCTTGGTGCTGCCGACCGTCTGGACCTTGGAGATGTTATCCCTTCTGCATACGACTACTCCTCTACTTCCTCCACCTCCTCTTGTCCCACCACCTGACTCTGAATTCTGCTTAACGTGTGCTCCAGCATGTAAATCACAAGAATAGTTATGCTGATAATGGCATCGTCGTAAGCACTAAACATCTTCGTCGCCATTTCAAAACTGTGCAGAAGGGTGTGTGGTGCCCCTGAGGATTCAGTCACCACAGAGGTATTGCATCTCACCCAGAGGTGTGGAATCTCACCCTCAGGTAAGGAAGGAGTATGGCTCGGGACTCTAACACCTGCATCCAACACATACCCGCAGTGGGGGTAGGGCGAGATTGCTCCTAAGGGAGAGCACAGTCCCAGGTCCCTAGCTGGTGGGAGGGTCCTATGTAGTGGATGTGGGTGGAGAAAGCAGCTTAGCGGAGCACATGACAGGGAGAGTATAAATTGGAAGCCATCTTAGAAAGAGCAAGCCAGTCAGAGGAGGAGAAGTGACAGGAGCAGAGGCTCTGCATGAGCTCTGCTTCGGAGGCGGGCCTAGCCTGGGAGGCCCAGGACTGAAGGAGAGAAGAGAGAAGTGGGAGCAGGAAGGCTCCAGGAACCGAAGGGACCCTAGGGGTACGGGCCGTGCAGAAGGCCACCCATACGCCCGCTGCTACCAGGAGGTAGAGAGGTCAGGCCAGATAAGGGGAACCGGTCCCTCAACTAGCGGAGAAACAGCAAGGCTCAACTAGAAACCGGAGGCTGCAGCATTTCATGTACTGCAGGCCAAAGTCCACACCAGTCTCACTAAGAAGGTAGCCACATAGGACCTAGGGGATGGAACACACGTCGCCCGCCAAGGCCCGAGGGTACCGGATAGAAGTTTCACTGGGTGTGAGGTGCAGGGAGAAGGCCAGAGAAAGGACACGCAAAAGGGGGTGGACTGAGCCCCTCACTAAGTATGCACAGGACGACGGGGAGATTGCTCGGGTACCTGTAATCTGGACTGCAACAACTGTGAGTAAAGATCTTGGGACTGCATCACACGGACTCTGTGTTTATTACTGACTCCCTGCACTACAATAACCATCATCCACCCACACTGCTCTGAAGCTACACTCTTCCTGTGGGGAGTAATAATACCATTGCTGAAAAACCACCAGCTTCAGAGGACTGTTCCGCAGCGGCGGGCCCCTTTGGCCGCACTCCACAGTTGGTGTAGTCGGACATTATAAAACCCATATATACAAATTACCCTTGGATTGACCACCCTGGGTCACGGACCGGGTCACCGCCACAGTGACTGCAACCCCCAGCGTCTGCCGGCCCGGCTCCGGGTTCCCCACGGCCCAGGGAGCACGTCAACTTCATAGGTCCCTGAACTGAGACCACTCCTGCAGCGTGATTTGCCCCGCCTCTGGATCTCGTTGGCCCAGGCTATACGTCAGAACGTATTGCACCAGGGCTTGTCGGTGCTGCCACAGTCGCTGCAGCATGTGCAGAGTTGAATTCCACCGTGTCGGCACATCATATTTCAGCCGGTGAACAGGCAGACCGAATGACTTCTGTAGAGATGTAAGTCATTAAGCTGCGGGATGCGAACGGCGGAAGTGAGCACACAGCGACCGTGCCCTCTGCAGAAGGCCATCTATTCTGGGATAGTGGGCTAAAAATTGCTGGACAACCAGGTTCAACACGTGAGCCATACAAGGCCCGCTAGGCCACATTGTAGCACAGTGAGCTTCCCACTGTAACTTATGCTTCATATCCATGTGACGGGTTCATGCATGAAGTACTCAAACTATGGATTTTTTGACCTCTTCTTAGCTTTTGGTGACAAATGTTACAGATAACATGAGTTGGGTCATCCTTATCGATCTCCAAAAATGCCCAGGCTATGCAAGGCTTAGAGCCCATGCGACCTGAAGAGCCACCACGACTTGTGGTCAGAGGCAGAGTTGTGGTTGAGGATGCAGTTGTTGACATGCTTCCAGTACTCCGTCTCTGTCCAGGAAGGCGCAACCAAACCTCGTCGTCAATAGCATCCTCCTCCACCTCCTCTGCTGACCTCATCGACTGGCTGACTGTGGGTTCACAGTAAGTGGAATCTCCAACCTCGTCATCATCACCCTGTGTGTTCTCACACCCATTGTCCTCAGAGCCAACCTCTTCCTGCCCTGACCGAAAAGACAAGTTGTCACTCCAATCAGGTATCTAAGTCTCATCATCGTCTTCCTGATTGTCTCCACCAACAGGACTTACAGTTTGGGAACGAGGGTCTACATTATGCTCAGAACCTTTTTCATCTGGGCCTGGATCCGACTCATAAACTTTCTGGGCATCAGTGCAGATCATTTCCTCGTCTGGATTCACAGAAGCTCTGGAGCAGACTTCTGATTCCCAGGCTATAGTATGAGTAAACAGCTCTGCAGACTCAACCATCTGTGTTACCCCATACTCAGACGGGCAGCTGGAGACTTGGGAGCTGTGAAGAAGCAAGTGCGATTGGGGTAACACCTCTGAGGACTGGAGTATTTGTGATGTTGAAGTTGAGGTGGAGGAGAGCCAACTTGAATGAACACTTGATATCCATTGAAGCACCTGCTGTTTTTGTGCCTCATCTGGAATTTTCAGCGATGAGCATATCCGTAAGAAAGGGATCGTATAACATTGTCCACGAAAAGAAGTAGACATCTTAGTCTGGCTGGAAGATGATCTTTCTTCTGCAGATGTTACTCCCCCCCCACCACGGGGGGTCTCGACCTACCAGAGGACAGGCACCAGTATTGGGAGAAGGGGCTGGCCGTCAGGGTCCACCGCGGCTCTGGCACAAACCCGGCGACACGGAGGTTGCATGGGCAGGAACGGACTGGCCATGTCGGCTTCGCACTCCAGCGTAGTCCCTCTGCCCGCTCACGCCCGTAACCTCAAAGGGATGCGCAAGCGGCTTTTCTTCCCAGGGCTGTTCCCTGCCCAGCAGGAATGTGGGGGAGCTCAGGTTGGCCTTCCACTGTACTCCCTTACCTCCCTCGCCCTCTTTCCTTCTTCCGTTCTCCATCTAACCACTCGGCTCTGTGGTGTCCGCTCTCCCTCCAGCTCTATCCTACTCACAGGTGTACTACCACGTGTATTCACACTGTGGCAAATCTTTTGGGCCCAGGCATAAGAAGTTGTCGAGGTAATGGATAATATGTGCCCCCTTAGAAACGTCCATTACAACCCATTCAAGGAAGCAACTAAACGCCTCAAATAGTGAGCAGGATCTGGAGCACCCCATGGGCAAACAGCGATCTATATAGTATGCTCCTTCCCAGAAGCAGCCCAATAGGTGGACACTATTCGGAGGCACAGGTAGTAAGTAACCGGAACGCCGCATCAATGTCTGTTTTGGCCATTAGGGTGACCCTTCCCAACTTCTTGATCCGCCTGATTGTCTTGTCAAAGGATGTACAGTATATACTACTGTACTTGGTTCCGCGTCGATGTTGTCGTTTACTGACCTGTCCCTTGGATATGACAAATGGTGGATTAGTCCGAATGTATTGGGTTCCGTGTTTGCACAACTCACAACGGGGATACCACTACGTCTTGTAAGGAAAGTGTTCTGAATGGAACCCCCATTCTACCTAAAGATATTTCTTTTTTTAATTTTCTTGTCACGACGTCTGAGTGTTGGTAGGCTGATTTTAGATTTTTACTCCAGCCTTTCTTGAATTTAGAAGGGCATGACATGCCTATATCTGTGTCTCCCCCTCTTTTTACTCCTCCACCTCTTTTCTTTTTGCATGACTATATGTACTTGTCACTTTTC
This sequence comes from Phyllobates terribilis, assembly GCF_046119375.1. Lineage (NCBI taxonomy): Eukaryota > Metazoa > Chordata > Amphibia > Anura > Dendrobatidae > Phyllobates > Phyllobates terribilis. Next base: position 477,509,070 of record NW_027362765.1, on the reverse strand, counting down.
CATGTGTTAATTGTGTCTTCTGAGCAGTTTGTCAGCTTTTGGACACCTTTGAAGGTGTTTTCTATGTGTTTCTATGTGTTTTTGTTTGCCTGCCATTGGTTTTAACGGTGTTCTAAGGTGTTCCACGAACAGTTCGACGAACAGTTCGGCGAACATACGGGTGTTCGACGAACCGAACTCGAACACTACGGGGGTGGCTCAACACTACTTGTGAGAGTGCCCCACGCCTCAGGGCCTGTAAGCTGGGCGGGTCTCAGAAAACTGTCACAGAATGTTGACAGAGTATACCCCTGCTTCTGCTGGATTGGAGTTGCGTCTGTCTCACCTGTACGCCTTGGTTGGTCAACGAACTGTGACCTCTGCCACTAGCACGTTCAGATGGGAATTTTTTTAACAGTTCTGCAGTAATGGCCTTCTGGTACTGCCCCATTTATGTAGACCTCTCCACCTCAGGAATAAGAGAGTGAAAGCTCTCCTTGTAGCGGGGTCTAAAAGTGTCACCAACCAGTAATGACTGTCACCCAACATTTTGGCAACGCGAGGGTCATGGTTAAGGCAGCGTAGCATAAAGTCAGCAGTGCGTGCCAAACTGGTAACGGGCAAGACTTCCGTGTCCTCATCAAGATGACGACTGACCATGCTCTCCTCCTCCTCCTCCTCCTCCCCCCTGTCCTCAGGCCACCCACGCTGAACCGACTGTATGATAGTTGTACAGGTACTACCGTCTACAGCCATGATACCAGCTCCTGTCCTTCCTCCTCCTCCTCCTCCTCTCCCTCATTGTCCCCCAATGCACGTTGGGATGAGATGAGGCTGGGCTATGTGTAATTGCTCATTACGGATTCTTGATCCATCTCATCATACTCTGGCTGCAATGAATACACTATAATTCTCTGCAGAGAGCGTTGCAAAAGACAGACAAGTGGGATGCTAATGCTAATGATGGCGTCATCGCCACTCACCATCTTGGTGGACTCCTCAAAGTTTGTCAGGATGGTACATATGTCAGACATCCAGGTCCACTCCTGAGATCTTATGTGTGGAGTCTAACCGGAATATCGACGGCCTTGTTGCAGCTGGTACTCCACAACTGCTCTTTTCTGCTAACAAATCCTTTGCAACATGTGGAGGGTAGAGTTCCAACGTGCGGGGACATCACGCACCAGTCGATGTGCCAGAAGCTGCAAACGCTGCTGCAACACAGCAAGGGCGGCGGAAGCTGTAGTCGACTTGTGAAAATGAGCTGACAGGCGGCGTACTTTGACGAGCAGATCTGGCAACTCAGGGTACGATTTAAGAAACCAATGAACCACGAGGTTAAGCACATGAGCCAGGCATGGTACGTGTGTGATCTCGCCTTGCCTCAGAGCCGCCACCAGGCTACGGTCATTGACACATGTGACCATGCCTGGATGTAGGTTCAGCGGTCTCAGCCACAGATCAGCCTGCTCTTTCACAGCTGTCCCCAACTCACAAGCAGTGTGAGGTTTATCACCTAAGCTTATGAGTTTTAGCACAGCCTGTTTCCGCTTGGCAGAGGCAGTACTGCAGTGCTTCCAGCTTGTAACTGATGTGGTGATATCTGAGATGGAGGTTGAACATGAGGAGGAGGAGGAGGAGGATGATGTGCTGGAGCTGTACACTGTGTGGGCAACTCTGACAGACATAGGGCCCGCAATCCTTGGTGTGGGGAGGATGTGTCCCGTCCCAAGGTCCGACTGGGTCCCAGCTTCCACTATGTTTACCCAGTGTGCCATCAGGGAGATGTACCGTTCCTGGCCACAAGCACTTGTCCACGTGTCCGTTGTCAGGTGGACTCTCCCAGTGACTGCGTTTTTGAGGGCACGGCAAATGTTTTGGGACACGTGCTTGTGTAGTGCGGGGGTGGCACACCGGGCAAAATAGTGTCGGCTGGGAACCGAGTACCGAGGGACGGCCACCGCCATAAGGTTGCGGAAGGATTCCGTCTCCACCAGCCTAAAAGGTAGCATTTCCAACACAAGCAATCGTGAAATATGCGAATTTAGGACTGTGGCCTGTGGGGTTTTGGCTGCGAATTTGCGCTTTCATTCAAAGCTCTGGGATATGGACAACTGAACGCTGCGGTGGGACGTGGACATGGACGTTGATGCTGTTTCTTGAGAAACTGCCATAACAAGCGAAGACTGAGAGGAGGGGGAATCTTTGCATGCAGTATGGACAGGGGATTGCCTTGCACGCACAACAGCGGAAGAAGCAGTGGTGACACCCGCTGACACTGGTCGTGGACCGTGGGGTTCGCCTCACAAAGTCGGGTGCTTTGATGCCATGTGCCTGATCATGCTGGTAGTGGTCAGGCTGGTAGTTTTGTCACCCCTGCTGATGCTGGCCTGGCAGATGGTACAAATGGCCTTTTTGGGGTTATCAGCAGAGTCTTTAAAAAAATTCCAGACTCTGGAAGACCTACCAGTTGAACTGGCAACGTCTCTCGTGTTAGTGTTATGGGGAACTGTTGCCCGCCTTTTGTGTGTGACCACCACACTGCTTCTTCCTGCCTGTTGGGGTACTCTGCCTCCCTTCCCCCTGTGTGCTGCTGGCATCTCTCTGTGTGTCCTCCTTTCACGTTTGGTCAGTTACTAGATCATCCACCACCTCCTCCTCTTCCACTTGCGCACCACGATCCTCCTCCTCACTTTGTGGCAATTGTGTCTCGTCATCGCCCACCTCTTGTGACAAATTGCCAGCATCGACTACCTCTGGCTGTGGCTGTTCAAATATTTGGGCATCGCTACATGGGATCTCCTCTTCCACCACTTCAAACGGAGCAGGCGACGGGCACAAATATGGAAATGGACCTGTGAACAGCTCTTCAGAGTGTCCAAGTGTGGGATCAGTTGCTGTCTGATGACACTCGGCATGGTGGGAGGAAGGAGCATCAGGGTGAGGAGGAGTATGCGGCCGAGACTCATGGCTACTAAAACTTGACCGTGTGGAAGACAGACCGGAGGTTGTGGTGCCCAGGTAACTGGAAGTATTATCTGCTATCCAATTAATAACCTGTTCACACTGATCAGTTTGCGATACTGGAGTTGTTCTGTGCTTCCCTAGTAATTCGGTCAAGTAGTGGGAGCGAGAAGATGTGGCTGTTGGTTGTGGCACATTTTCACCTTGGCCCCGTCCTCTACACGCACCATCACAAGAACGTCAAGTTCCACGGTCCTTGTCACGCGCCTTGCCCATTGTAAATTAAGTAAATTAGCTTACACTTGCACTATCAATGGAAAAAAGGGTAAGAAAAAGGAGGTTAGAACCGTGGAAGAGGAAAACCACAGTTCTATTTCTCTGGCCTACACCAGAATCTTTTAAACAGATATATTTGTGACTGAACAGACAGGGAGACACTATTACTGGGTATTTTTATGTAAAACAGGCCAAAAGCAGGATAATACAGAGATTTGAACAGTGGAACTGCAAAACCACAGTTCTAACTTAATGGCGTATACCAGACTTTTTTAAATAGATATATTTGGGGCTGAACAGTCTGCGACACACTAAAACTGTTTTTTTTATGTAAAAAAGGCCCAAAAGTGGATAACATAGAGATTTGAACCGTGGAATTGCAAAACCACAGTTATAGTTATGTGGAGTACACCAGAATCTTTCAAACAGATATATTTGTGTCTGAACAATCAGGGAGACACTATTACTGTTTTTCTTTACGGAAAAAATACCAAAAGCTGGATAATACAGAGATTTGAACCATGGAACTGCAAAACCACAGTTCTAATTTACTGGCGTATACCAGACTTTTTAAAATGGATATATTTGGGGCTGAACAGTCAGCGACACACTCAAACTGTTTTTTTTATGTAAAAAAGGCCCAAAAGTGGATAATACAGAGATTTGAACCGTGGAACTGCAAAACCACAGTTCTTTTTTTCTGGCCTACACCAGACTCTTTTAAACAGATATATTGGTGTCTGACCAGTCAGGGAGACACTATTTCTGTTTTTTTTTACGGCAAAAAATGCCAAAAACAGGATAATACAGAGATTTGACCCGTTGAACTGCAAAACCACAGTTATAGTTTTGTGGAATATACCAGACTCTTTTAAACAGATATATTGGTGTTTGACCAGTCAGAGAGACACGTTTACAGTTTTTTTTTACGGCAAAAAATGCCAAAGACAGGATAATACAGAGATTTGACCCGTGGAACTGCAAAACCACAGTTCTATTTCTCTGGACTACACCAGACTCTTTAAAAATGATATAATGGTGTGTGAACAGTCAGGGAGACACTATTGCTTTTTTTTTTACGGCAAAAATTGCACAAAGCAGGTAATACAGAGATTTGGCATGTGGAACTGCAAAACCACAGTTATAGTTATGTGGCGTACACCAGACTCTTTTAAACAGATATATTTGTGTCTGACCAGTCAGGGAGAGACTATTACAGTTTTTTTTATGGCAAAAAATGACAAAAGCAGGATAATACAGAGATTTTACCCGTGTAACTGCAAAATCACAGTTATAGTTATGTGGCATACAGCAGACACTTTTAAACAGATATATTCGTGTTTGATCAGTCAGGGAGACACTATTACAGATTTTTTTTAGTGGAAAAAATGCCAAAAACAGGATAATACGGAGATTTGACCCGTGGAACTGAAAAACCACAGTTCTATGTTTCTGGCCTACACCAGACTCTTCTAAACAGAAATATTGGTGTCTGAACAGTCAGGGAGACACAATTACTGTTTTTTTAACGGCAAAAAATGCTAAAAGCAGGATAATACATAGATTTGACCCGTGGAACTGCAAAACCACAGTTCTATTTTTCTGGCCTACACCAGACTCTTTTAAACAGATATATTGGTGTCTGAAAAGTAAGGGAGACACTATTACTGTTTTTTTTTACAGCAAAAAATGCAAAAAGCAGGATAATAAAGAGATTTGATCCGTGGAACTGCAAAACCACAGTTATAGTTATGTGGCGTACACCAGACTCTTTTAAACAGATATATTGGTGTCTGACCAGTCAGGGAGACACTATTTCTGTTTTTTTTTGCGCCAAAAAATGACAAAAACAGGATAATACAGAGATTTGATCCGTGGAACTGCAAAACCACAGTTATAGTTTTGTGGCGTATACCAGACTATTTTAAACAGATATATTGGTGTCTGACCACTCAGGGAGACACTATTACCATTTTTTTATGGCAAAAAATGCCAAAAGCAGGATAACACAGAGATTTGATCTATGGAACTGCAAAATGACAGTTATAGTTATGTGGCATAATCTCTTTTAAACAGATATATTGGTGTTTGACCTGTTAGAGAGACACTATTACAGTTTTTTTTACGGCAAAAAATGCCAAAGACAGGATAATACAAAGATTTGACCCGTGGAACTGCAAAACCACAGTTCTATTTTTCTGGACTACACCAGACTCTTTAAAAGAGATATATTGGTGTCTGAACAGTCAGGGAGACACTATTACATTTTTTTTTACGGCAAAAAATGCCAAAAGCAGGATAACACAGAGGTTTGATAAGTGGAACTGCAAAATCACAGTTATAGTTATGTGGCGTACACCAGACTCTTTTAAACAGATATATTGGTGTTTGACCAGTCAGGGAGACACTATTACAGTTTTTTTTAGTGGAAAAAATGACAAAAACAGGATAATACCGAGATTTGACCAGTGGAACTGAAAAACCACAGTTCTATTTTTCTGGCCTACACCAGACTCTTTTAAAGAGAAATATTGGAGTCTGAACAGTCAGGGAGACAAGATTACTGTTTTTTTTTTGTGAAAAAAATGCAAAAAGCAGGATAATACAGAGATTTGACCCGTGAAACTGCAAAACCACAGTTATAGTTTTGTGGCGTACACCAGACTCCTTTAAACAGATATATTGGTGTCTGACAAGTCAGAGAGACACTATTACAGTTTCTTTTACGGCAAAAATGCCAAAAACAGGATAATTCACAGATTTGACCGGTGGAACTGCAAAACCACAGTTATAATTATGTGGCGTACACCAGACTCTTTTAAACAGATATATTGGTGTCTGACCAGTCAGGAACACACTATTACAGTTTTTTTTTTAAGGCAAAAAATGAAAAAAACAGAATAATACAGAGATTTGACGTGTAGAACTGCAAAACAACAGTTATATTTTTCTGACCTACAGCAGACTCTTTTAAACAGATATATTGGTGTCTGACCAGTCAGGGAGACACTATTATAGTTTTTTTTTTACGTCAAAAAATGCCAAAAACAGTGTAATACAGAGATTTGACCCGTGGAACTGTAAAACCACAGTTATAGTTATGTGGCGCACACCAGACTCTTTTAAACAGATATATTGGTGTCTGACCAGTCAGGGAGACACTATTACAGTTTTTTTTACGGCAAAAAACGCCAAAAACAGGATAATACAGAGGTGTGACCCAGGAACTGCAAAACCACAGTTCTATTTTTCTGGCCTACACCAGACTCTTTTAAACAGATATATTGCTGTCTGACCTGTAAGGGAGAAACTATTACTGTTTTTTTTAAGGCAAAAAATGCCAAAAACAGGAAAATACAGAGATTTTACCCGTGGAACTGCAAAACCACAGTTTTATTTTTCTGGCCTTCACGAGACACTTTTAAACAGATATATTGGTGTCTGAACAGTAAGGGAGACACTATTACTGTTTTTTTTTACAGTAAAAAAATGCAAAAAGCAGGATAATATAGAGATTTGACACATGGAACTGCAAAACCACAGTTATAGTTATGTGGCGTACACCAGACTCTTTTAAACAGATATATTGGTGTCTGACAAGTCAGGGAGACACTATTTCTGTTTTTTTTTACGGCAAAAAATGCCAAAAACAGGATAATACAGAGATTTGACCCGTTGAACTGCAAAACCACAGATATAGTTTTGTGGAATATACCAGACTCTTTTAAACAGATATATTGGTGTCTGACCAGTAAGGGAGACACTATTACATTTTTTTTATGTCAAAAAATGCCAAAAGCAGGATAACACAGAGATTTGATACGTGGAACTGCAAAATCACAGTTATAGTTATTTGGCATACTCTCTTTTAAACAGATATATTGGTGTTTGACCAGTCAGAGAGACACGTTTACAGTTTTTTTTTACGGCAAAAAATGCCAAAGACAGGATAATACAGAGATTTGACCCGTGGAACTGCAAAACCACAGTTCTATTTTTATGGACTACACCAGACTCTTTAAAAGAGATATATTGCTGTCTGAACATTCTGGGAGACACTATTGCTTTTTTTTTTACGGCAAAAATTGCACAAAGCAGGTAATACAGAGATTTGATATGTGGAACTGCAAAACCACAGTTATAGTTATGTGGCGTACACCAGACTCTTTTAAACAGATATATTTGTGTCTGACCAGTCAGGGAGAGACTATTACAGTTTTTTTTTAATGGCAAAAAATGCCAACAGCAGGATAGTACAGAGATTTGACCCGTGTAACTGCAAAATCACAGTTATAGTTATGTGGCATACAGCAGACACTTTTAAACAGATATATTTGTGTTTGACCAGTCAGGGAGACACTATTACAGGTTTTTTTTTAGCGGAAAAAATGCCTAAAACAGGATAATACGGAGATTTGACCCGTGGAACTGAAAAACCACAGTTCTATTTTTCTGGCCTACACCAGACTCTTCTAAACAAAAATATTGGTGTCTGAAAAGTAAGGGAGACACTATTACTGTTTTTTTTGGCAGCAAAAAATGCAAAAAGCAGGATAACGAAGAGATTTGATCCGTGGAACTGCAAAACCACAGTTATAGTTATGTGGCGTACACCAGACTCTTTTAAACAGATATATTGGTGTCTGACCAGTAGTGTTGAGCCACCCCCGTAGTGTTCGAGTTTGGTTCGGTTCGTCGAACACCCGTGTGTTCGCCGAACTGTTCGTCGAACTGTTCGTCGAACACCTTCGAACACCGTTAAAACCAATGGCAGGCAAATAAAAACACATAGAAACACATAGAAAACACCTTCAAAGGTGTCCAAAAGCTGACAAACTGCTCAGAAGACACAACTAACACATGGAAAAGTGACAAGTACATATAGTCATGAGAAAAGAAAAGAGGTGGAGGAGTAAAAGGAGGGGGAGACACAGATATAGGCATGTCATGCCCTTCTAAAATCCAAAAAGTGAGAAGCCGACACGTTCAGTCCGCTCCTGCCCGTGCCACCTCCGTGTTGCCGGGTTTGTGTCAGAGCCGCGGTGAACCCTGACGGCCAGCCCCCCTCTCCCAATACTGGTGCCTGTCCGCTGGTGGGTCGAGCGAGCCCCCCTGTGGTGGAGGCAGCTCTAAGCTTTTTAATTTAAATTGTCTCTCTAATTTGAATGAATACACTTTAAATCCATTTACAAGGATCTATTGGAGGGCAAGTCTCATGCCAGCAGCCGCGTAATTCCAGCTCCAGTAGCGTCCACTAAAGCTGCTGCAGTTAAAAAGCTTTTATAAGGATCGAGCTCGGCTGTCCACCGCAAGGCATCCTACTGCCAGTCCCAGCCCCTATGCCTTGGGGTGCCTCCTGATGCTCTTCACTGAGTATCCCGTGGTCCCGAAGCATTTCCTTTGAAAAAATTAAGTGTCCAAACTACAGGTGGTGTAGCTTGCTTAACAGCCGGGATAATCTGCTGACTAGTAGACACTGCTACTAGGCACAAAGTATTTCCTGGGCTAGATGCAGTTAAAAATTTGTAATTAGATACTCTCGTTGGATGCTGAGAAAGCATTCCATAGAGTCTCCTGGCACGCCATATATGATTCTCTTAAAAAGCTTGGGGTAGGGGTCTAGGGGACCCTTTTATAGCCAAAATCACGGCCCTGTATCGCAATACGTCACCTAGGCTGAAGATAAATGGAACTGTAGCACCCTGAGGGCTCGGTTGCTACAGAGGTATTGCACCTCACCCAGAGGTGTGATATCTCACTCTCAGGTAAGGATGGAGTGTGGATCAGGACCCGACACCTGCATGCATTACACCACATTGCCGTGGGGCAGGGCGACCAATATGCCCCTGAGATGGGCACGACAGTCCCTGTCCCTGGCTGGAGTGGGGGGAGGGAACACTGAGGAAGGGGAACCCTGTAGTTCAGGAGCAGGGAGGAAGCAGTTCCTGGGTGCATTGAGAAGGGAGTATAAAAGGTGGGCACCATCTTAGTTCAGTGCAGAGAAGTCTGAGCAGAAGTGGCAGGGAGCAGGGGCTCTGCATGAGCTCTGCTCCGGAGGCGGGCCTAGTAACAGAGGCCCAGGCCTGGAAGAGGGAGAAGGAAGGAAGAGGAGCGGAGAAGGCTCCAGGAACGAGGAACGAAGGGATCCCAGGGCTGCGGACGGGCGAGTCGCCACCGCACGCCCGAATCCACCTGCATGGAGGGGTCAGGCCAAAGGAGGACACCGGTCCCCGAAACTAGTGCAGGCAGGAAACGACCCTCCGCTAGAAACCGGAGGCTGTGACATTTTATGTGGCACAGCCCCTCGCTACACCCGCTAGGAGGGCAGCACATAGGGTCAGGGAAACTGGCGCCAAGTTTACCAAGAGGAGGCCCGAGGCAGCCGGACAGAAGGGTTGGTAAGAAAGGCCAGACAAAGGACACACAAAGGGGGTACTGTGAAGCGCTCCAAAGTTATCTGGGAGTTGTCTGAGCCCCTCACCTGGTGAGCACAGTACGACGTGGGCAGCCGTTACCTGCAGACGTGGTCTGGATAATAAGAACTGTGAGTAAAGGCCCTGGACTGCATCACTGACTCCGTGTCATTACTGCTGCTGCCCTGCACCATCACCCCCATCCTCCGCATACACTGCCCTGAGGCTATACTCCTCCCGTGGGGAGTTATGCTACGCTCTGCTGCACCCACAACACCAGCCTCAGCGGTCTGCCCTGCAGCGGCGGTTCACTCTGACCGCAATCCACGGGTGGCGTAGTCGGACATTTAAACATCAAAACCACATAAATAGTTCCGCCACTGGTTTGACCACCCTGAGCCACGGAACCGGGTCGCCGCCACGAAGACTACAACCACCTGCATTCACCAGAAAGGGTCCGTCTCCGGGTGTCCCAAGGCCCAGGGGGTGCATCAGAACATTTTCATCACCTTTCACAATCACCAATGGGACAAGGCAGGGATGTCCTCTGTCCCCTCTCTTATACATCCTAGTGACGGAGCACCTGCTCTCATCAATTCGCCATAACCCCAATATTAGGTGGATTGAGGTGGGAGGCACCGAGTACAAGTGCTCTCTATTTGCTGATGATGTACTAGTATATATCACTCAATCACATATATCCATCCATGCTGTTATGGCTGAAATAGATAACTTTGTTACATGGTCAAATTTTAAAATCAATGCAGCGAAGTCTGAGGCCCTCGATGTCTCCCTCCCCAAATCCATATAGGATTCCATCCAGTCCAACTTTCCCTTTGCCTGGCCCTCACAGGGTATCAAATACTTAGGAGTTCCTATTTATAGAGACCTCTCCCATCTATGTTATCTTAATTTTGGGCCCTTTATTGAACAACTCCATAGAGACCACGGTTGGCAAGTTAGAACTGTAAGATTCACTACGTGAACCACTGGTGTTTTGTGGAAAAGCACATGTACACTGTGTTTCAAATTATTATGCAAAAAGTGTTTAGGAGTGATAAGGGAAGAATTTGTTTGTTTGTCAGTTAAACTCATTGATGGTGATGTGTGTCAGGGCTCTTTATATCACTGTAAGCAATTGCAGACACCTGTGCTAATTAGTTTGGCAGGTGTGTCCAATGAAAGGCAAGACTACTTAAGAAGGCTGTCTCACATTATTAAGCAGCCTACATTTTCTGCCAAAATGGGAAAGAAAAAGGATGTGTCGGCTGCTGAGAAGCAACAAATTGTGGAGTGTTTAGGTCAAGGCATGACTACAATCAACATTGTGCGATGATCAGGATGAAGTGTCTTGGCAATCAAGAAGTATGTAGCTGATTCACAGTACACACGTGTGCGTGCTGATAAGGGCAAATTGAGGACTCTTTCCTACAGGCAATTACGTCAGGTTAAAAGAGCAGCGGCAAAAAAGCCTTGTCATAGCAGCAGACAAGTTTTTGAAGCTGCTGGTGCCTCCAACGTCCCCCGAACAACAAGATACAGGGTCCTTCAGATGTTTGCAGCTGTGCATATGCCATCCTGTCGACCTCCTCTATCCACTTCACACAAGCAGAAACGGCTCCAGTGGGCCAAACATTACATGAAGACTGATTTCAAAACTGTTTTGTTCACGGATGAGTGCCGTGCAGCACTCGATGGTCCAGATGGATGGAGTGGAGGATGGCTGGTTGATGGACACCCCACGCAAACACGGCTACAGCGCCAACAAGGAGGAGTTGGAGTAATGTTTTGGGCTGGAATCATGGGGAGAGAGATTGTCGGCCCCTTTAGGATCCCTGAAGGCGCTAAAGATGAACTCGATAATGTATGTGGATTTTCTCAAACAGCACTTCCTGCCATGGTTCAAGAAGAAGAACCATGTATTTCACAGCAAGATCATTTTTTTGCATGATAATGCACCATCTCATGCTGCACATAAAACATCTGCATCTCTGGCTGATATGGGCATAAAAGGGGACAAACTTATGGTGTGACCCCCATGCTCCCCTGACCTCTACCCCATTCAGAACCTCTGGAGCATCATCAAAAGGAGTGTCTATGATGGCGGGAGGCAGTACACATCTAAGCAACAGCTCTGGGAGGGTATTCTGTCCTCATGCAAAACAATTGAAGCAGAAACCATCCAAAACCTGACAAATTCAATGGACGAGAGAGTTCAGAAGCTCCTTTCGAACAAGGGGTCCTATGTGAAAATGTAACATCACCTAGAATAAAGTTTTGAGCTGAAAACTGTTTGATTTCAGTTTCTAATAACCTGCTAATGCTTATAATTTCAAAAATGACCATTTTTTTGGTCTTTATTAAAATGAAAAGGTTGATCGAAAAGTTTGGGGGATCTAAGAGTGTGGCAACCCAGTAGTCATGATTACTTCGAATTCTGACAATATGAGGGTCATGTTGCAGGTAGTGCAGCAAGAAGGCACTTATGTGTCTTGCGCATCTCGGAGCCCCAAAATTATTTTCCGGGCTAGATGCAGCTAAAATTTATTATTAATTTTAAATCTGGTGGAGCTTAGTATAGATGGGCTAATAGGATCAGTGCTGCACACTGCTACAAAGCCCAAATTATTTTCCAGTCAAGATACAGATAAACATGATTAGTTATTTGAAAGCTTAAAACGGTTGGTAGGGTGATTTTAATCAATCATCAAGCTTTTACTCTCCCCAGGATGACACAGGGGTAGAAAAGTTGTTTCGGATCCATGATTTGTTCATCTTTATGAACGTGAGTCTGTCTACATTATCAGTGGAGAGCCGCGTGCGCTTATCTGTCAGCACACCACCAGCAGCGCTGAACACACGTTCAGACAGAACGCTGGCTGCGGGGCATGACAAGATCTCCAAGGCGTAAGTGGCTAGCTCCGGCCATTTATCCAGATTGGAAGCCCAAAAAGAGCAAGGGTCCAGTGACACAGTCATGGCTTCAATGTTTACTTGGAGATACTCCTGTACCATCGTCTCTAGGCGTTGATTATGTGTCAGACTTCTTGTCTCCTGTGGCCTTGCAAAGGATGGGCTAAAAAAGTGGTGAAATGATTCCGCAAAATTGATGTTACCAGCAGATACTGTGGTTCTGTTACGGTTTGAGTGCTGAACACTTGACGGTCCCACGGTTGGCAAGTGGGAACTGTGAGATTCACTACGTGCACCACTAGTGTTTTGTGGAAAAGCACATGTAAGATTCTGCAACAGTCTCTGCTGATACTCCTGCATGCGTGCATCCCTTTCTATGGCAGGAATAATTTCTGCAAATTTACTTTTGTACCGGGGATCTAACAGTGTGGCAACCCAGTAGTCAGGATTATTTCTAATTCTCACAATTCGAGGGTCATGTTGCAGGAAGTGCAGCCAGAAGGCACTCATGTGTGTTGCGCATCCAGGAGCACCAAGTCCCTGTTGTGTTGGTGGCGAGGTAACAATCATGCTTCCTTCCTCTGTCCTCTCCCCCCAACCTCGCACAAAAAAAATGTGATCAAGGTCTCCCTCATCTGATGAGTCTTCCATCAGTTCGTCCTCCACTTCTTCCTGGGCTCCTGCACCTTCCTCACTAGTTTGGCTGCTACCATGCGCCCTGGTAAAACCATCTCCCCCACCCTCACATGCCTGCCGCCTTGGTGCTGCCGACCGTCTGGACCTTGCAGATGTTAGCCCTTCCGCATACAACTCCTCCTCCTCTACTTCCTCCACCTCCTCTTGTGCCACCACCTGACTCCGAATTCTGTTTAACATGTGCTCCAGCATGTAAATCACCGGAATAGTCATGCTGATAATGGCATAGTCAGCACTAAACATCTTCATCGCCATTTCAAAACTGTGCAGAAGGGTGCATAGGTCCCTAATCTGAGACCACTCCTCCAGCGTGATTTGCCCCACCTTCGGATCTCATTGGCCCAGGCGATACGTCAGAACGTATTGCACCAGGGCTTGTCAGTGAAGCCACAGTCGCTGCAACATGTGCAGAGTTGAATTCCACCGGGTAGGCACATCGCATTTTAGCCGGTGAAGTGGCAGGCCCAACGACTTCTGTAGAGATGTAAGTCGCTGAGCTGCGGGATGCGAACGGCGGAAATGAGCACACAGCGACCGTGCCCTCTGCTGAAGGCCATCTAGTCTGGGAGAGTGGGCTAAAAATTGCTGGACAACCAGGTTCAACACGTGAGCCATACAAGGCACATGTGTGACATTGCCCCGGCGAAGCGTCGCACCCAGGTTTGCAGCATTGTCGTACATGGCATTCCCTGGTTTCAGGTCCAGTGGAGACAACCATTCATGAAATTGGTTCTCCAGAGCTTACCACAACTCCTCAGCTGTGTGACTCACATTTCCCAGACATTTCAAAGTAAAAACCGCCTGATGACGTTGAGCCCTACTGCCAGTATAGTAAGGAGGTGTGCAGGATCCCTTCTGCGCAGTTAGAAAGCTTGTGGCATGACCAGACAGGCTTTGGGTCCAGGTGGAAGACCGAGAGGAGGTTGAGGAGGCAGAAGCAGTGGAGGAACTTTGACATAAAGAGGATTGATGCACAACTCGTGGGGACGGCAAGACTTGGACAGCAGCCCCTTGTCCTGCTGTCACCATAGTTACCCAGTGCCCAGTCAGCGACATGTAACGCCCCTGTCCATGCCTACTCGTCCAAGTGTCTGTGGTGAAATGCACAATGTCACACACAGAGTTTCTCAAAGAAGTGGTGATGTTGTGTGCGACATGCTGGTGGAGCGCAGGCACACCTTTCTTTGAGAAGTAGTGCCGACTGGGCATCTGGTACTGGGGCACTGCGACGGACATAATGTCTCGAAAATCCTCTGTGTCCACGAGGCGGAAAGGCAGCATTTCTGTAGCCAAGAGCTTGCAGATGGTGAAATTCAAGCTCTTAGCTTTCTCATGGCTAGGAGGAAATGGTCTTTTACTTGTCCACATCTGAGGGACCGAGGGCTGGCTATTGTGCTTAGACGGGGTTGATAAGGGTGTCCCCGGCAAACTGCCGGTCTGTGAGGAAGATGCAGGCGGACATGTTAGGTTGCCTTGATCCAAAGGTGGTGCTATCGATGTCGGACAGCGCTCAACACCAGCTGGTGTTACCACCTCCAAAGAAAATGATGACCTGCCAATCACGCTGGCTGTTGCGGGTAAAGAGGTGGCAGGTCTGCGCCCCAAAACAGGTGTGACTGCTGTCCCCCCAGTCACAGAGGATGAAGAAGCCGCGGATGCACAAGATATGGCAGACGGTGGTTGGCCCGGCCGTCTAGGCCGCATTGTAGCACACCGAGCTTCCCACTGCAACTTATGCTTCATGTCCATGTGCCGGTTCATGCATGAAGTACTCAAACTATGTATTTTTTGGCCTCTACTTAGCTTTTGCTGACAAATATTACAGATAACACGAGTTGGGTCAACTTTATCGATCTGAAAAAATGCCCAGGCTATGCAAGGCTTAGCACCCATGTGACCTGAAGAGCCACCACGACTTGTGGTGAGAGGCAGAGTTGTGTTTGAGGATGCAGTTGTTGACGTGCTTCCAGTACTACGTCTCTGTCAAGGAAGGCGCAACCTGACCTCGTCGTCACTAGCATCTTCCTCCACCTCCTCTGCTGACCTCATCTCTTGGCTCACTGTGGGTTGACAGTAAGTGGGATCTCCAACCTCATCATCATCACCCTGTGCGTTATCACACCCGTCGTCCTCAGAGCCAACCTGTTCCTGCCCTGACAAAAAACTAAAGTTGTCGCTCCAATCAGGTATTTGAGTCTCATCATCGTCTTCCTCATTGTCTCCACCAACAGGAGTTACAGTTTGGGAATTAATGTCTACATTATGGTCAGAACCTTCTGCGTCTGGTCCTGGATCCGATTCATAAAGATTCTGGGCATCAGTGCAGATCATTTCCTCGTCTGGATTCACAGAAGCGCTGGAGTCAACCTCTGATTCCCAGGCTATAGTATGAGTAAACAGCTCTGCAGACTCAACCATCTGTTCTACCTCATACTCAGACGGGCAGCTGGAGATTTGGGAGCTGTGAGGAAGCAAGTGCAATTGGGGTGACACCTTTGAGGACTGGAGTATTTGTGATGTTGAAGTTGATGTGGAGGAGAGCCCACTTAAAGGAGCACTTGATATCCGTTGAAGCACCTGCTGTTTTTGTGCCTCATCTGGAATTTGTAACGACTGGCGTGGCCGTAAGAAAGGGATCTTATCACATTGTCCACTAAAAGAAGTAGACATTTTAGTTTGGCTGGAAGATGGTCTTTCTTCTGCAGATGTTACTGTTGCTTTAACACCTACCCCACGGACACAACCTTTTTTCCCCTTCCCAACACGCCTATTCCCCTTTCCACCAGCAGCAGGCCTTTATCCACTCATTTTGGTGGTTAACTAATTCACAACTCTGGAGATGTTTGCACAAAAAAACAATGGATGGGAACCAAGCAGAGCAGAGTGGCCAAACTGTGGTATTAGGCCAAAACTATTGGCTGAGTTAGATGCTGAAAAAAATTATATTCAATTTGCAACATGATGGAGGTCAGTATAGATGGACTAATAGAGAAAGTCCCACACACAGCTAGAAGCCCAAATATTTTTTCAGAGGTAGATGCAGAAAAAAAATATATTCAGTTTGCAACCTGATGGAGGTCAGTATAGATGGACTAATAGAGAAAATCCCACACACTGCTAGAAGGCCAAATATTTTTTCAGAGCTAGATGCAGACAAAAAATTATTTTTAATTTGCAACCTGATGGAGGTCAGTATAGATGGACTAATAGAGAAAGTCCCACACACTGCTAGAAGGTCAAATATTTTTTCAGAGCTGGATGCAGATAAAAATTATTTTTAATTTGCAACCTGATGGAGGTCAGTATAGATGGACTAATAGAGAAATTCCCACACACTGGTAGAAGGCCAAATATTTTTTCAGAGCTAGATGCAGACAAAAAATTATTTTCAGTTTGCAACCTGATGGAGGTCAGTATAGATGGACTAATAGAACAAGTCCCACACACAGCTAGAAGACCAAATATTTTTTCAGAGGTAGATGCAGAAAAAAATTATATTCAGTTTGCAACCTGATGGAGGTCTGTATAGATGGATTAATAGAACAAGTCCCACACACAGCTAGAAGCCCAATATTTTTTCAGAGGTAGATGCAGAAAAAAAATATATTCAGTTTGCAACCTGATGGAGGTCAGTATAGATGGACTAATAGAGAAAGTCCCACACACTGCTAGAAGGCCAAATATTTTTTCAGAGCTAGATGCAGACAAAAAATTATTTTTAATTTGCAACCTGATGGAGGTCAGTATAGATGGACTAATAGAGAAAGTCCCACACACTGCTAGAAGGCCAAATATTTTTTCAGAGCTGGATGCAGATAAAAATTATTTTTAATTTGCAACCTGATGGAGGTCAGTATAGATGGACTAATAGAGAAAGTCCCACACACTGCTAGAAGGCCAAATATTTTTTCAGAGCTGGATGCAGATAAAAATTATTTTTAATTTGCAATCTGATGGAGGTCAGTATGGATGGACTAATAGAGAAAGTCCCACACACTGCTAGAAGGCCAAATATTTTTTCAGAGCTAGATGCAGAGAAAAAATTATTTTCAGTTTGCAACCTGATGGAGGTCAGTATAGATGGACTAACAGAACAAGTCCCACACACAGCTAGAAGCACAAATATTTTTTCAGAGGTAGATGCAGAAAAAAATTATATTCAGTTTGCAACCTGATGGAGGTCTGTATAGATGGATTAATAGAACAAGTCCCACACACAGCTAGAAGCCCAATATTTTTTCAGAGGTAGATGCAGAAAAAAAATATATTCAGTTTGCAACCTGATGGAGGTCAGTATAAATGGACTAATAGAGAAAGTCCCACACACTGCTAGAAGGCCAAATATTTTTTCAGAGCTAGATGCAGACAAAAAATTATTTTTAATTTGCAACCTGATGGAGGTCAGTATAGATGGACTAATAGAGAAAGTCCCACACACTGCTAGAAGGTCAAATATTTTTTCAGAGCTGGATGCAGATAAAAATTATTTTTAATTTGCAACCTGATGGAGGTCAGTATAGATGGACTAATAGAGAAAGTCCCACACACTGCTAGAAGGCCAAATATTTTTTCAGAGCTAGATGCAGAAAAAAATTATATTCAGTTTGCAACCTGATGGAGGTCAGTATAGATGGACTAATAGAACAAGTCCCACACACAGCTAGAAGCCCAAACATTTTATCAGAGGAAGATGCAGATAAAAATTATTTTTAATTTGCAACCTGATGGAGGTCAGTATAGATGGACTAATAGAGAAATTCCCACACACTGCTAGAAGGCCAAATATTTTTTCAGAGCTAGATGCAGACAAAAAATTGTTTTCAGTTTGCAACCTGATGGAGGTCAGTATAGATGGACTAATAGAACAAGTCCCACACACAGCTAGAAGCCCAAATATTTTTTCAGAGGTAGATGCAGAAAAAAATTATATTCAGTTTGCAACCTGATGGAGGTCTGTATAGATGGATTAATAGAACAAGTCCCACACACAGCTAGAAGCCCAATATTTTTTCAGAGGTAGATGCAGAAAAAATATATATTCAGTTTGCAACCTGATGGAGGTCAGTATAGATGGACTAATAGAGAAAGTCCCACACACTGCTAGAAGGCCAAATATTTTTTCAGAGCTAGATGCAGACAAAAAATTATTTTTAATTTGCAACCTGATGGAGGTCAGTATAGATGGACTAATAGAGAAAGTCCCACACACTGCTAGAAGGCCAAATATTTTTTCAGAGCTGGATGCAGATAAAAATTATTTTTAATTTGCAACCTGATGGAGGTCAGTATAGATGGTCTAATAGAGAAAGTCCCACACACTGCTAGAAGGCCAAATATTTTTTCAGAGCTGGATGCAGATAAAAAATATTTTTAATTTGCAATCTGATGGAGGTCAGTATAGATGGACTAATAGAGAAAGTCCCACACACTGCTAGAAGGCCAAATATTTTTTCAGAGCTAGATGCAGACAAAAAATTATTTTCAGTTTGCAACCTGATGGAGGTCAGTATAGATGGACTAACAGAACAAGTCTCACACACAGCTAGAAACCCAAATATTTTTTCAGAGGTAGATGCAGAAAAAAATTATATTCAGTTTGCAACCTGATGGAGGTCTGTATAGATGGATTAATAGAACAAGTCCCACACACAGCTAGAAGCCCAATATTTTTTCAGAGGTAGATGCAGAAAAAAAATATATTCAGTTTGCAACCTGATGGAGGTCAGTATAGATGGACTAAAAGAGAAAGTCCCACACACTGCTAGAAGGCCAAATATTTTTTCAGAGCTAGATGCAGACAAAAAAATATTTTTAATTTGCAACCTGATGGAGGTCAGTATAGATGGACTAATAGAGAAAGTCCCACACACTGCTAGAAGGTCAAATATTTTTTCAGAGCTGGATGCAGATAAAAAAATTTTTTAATTCGCAACCTGATGGAGGTCAGTATAGATGGACTAATAGAGAAAGTCCCACACACTGCTAGAAGGCCAAATATTTTTTCAGAGCTAGATGCAGAAAAAAATTATATTCAGTTTGCAACCTGATGGAGGTCAGTATAGATGGACTAATAGAACAAGTCCCACACACAGCTAGAAGCCCAAACATTTTTTCAGAGGTAGATGCAGATAAAAATTATTTTTAATTTGCAACCTGATGGAGGTCAGTATAGATGGACTAATAGAGAAAGTCCCACACACTGCTAGAAGGCCAAATATTTTTTCAGAGCTAGATGCAGACAAAAAATTATTTTTAATTTGCAACCTGATGGAGGTCAGTATAGATGGACTAATAGAGAAAGTCCCACACACTGCTAGAAGGCCAAATATTTTTTCAGAGCTGGATGCAGATAAAAATTATTTTTAATTTGCAACCTGATGGAGGTCAGTATAGATGGACTAATAGAGAAAATCCCACACACTGCTAGAAGGCCAAATATTTTTTCAGAGCTGGATGCAGATAAAAATTATTTTTAATTTGCAACCTGATGGAGGTTAGTATAGATGGACTAATAGAGAAAGTCCCACACACTGATAGAAGGCCAAATATTTTTTCAGAGCTAGATGCAGACAAAAAAATTATTTTCAGTTTGCAACCTGATGGAGGTCAGTATAGATGGACTAATAGAACAAGTCCCACACACAGCTAGAAGCCCAAATATTTTTTCAGAGGTAGATGCAGAAAAAAATTATATTCAGTTTGCAACCTGATGGAGGTCTGTATAGATGGATTAATAGAACAAGTCCCACACACAGCTAGAAGCCCAATATTTTTTCAGAGGTAGATGCAGAAAAAAAATATATTCAGTTTGCAACCTGATGGAGGTCAGTATAGATGGACTAATAGAGAAAGTCCCACACACTGCTAGAAGGCCAAATATTTTTTCAGAGCTAGATGCAGACAAAAAATTATTTTTAATTTGCAACCTGATGGAGGTCAGTATAGATGGACTAATAGAGAAAGTCCGACACACTGCTAGAAGGCCAAATATTTTTTCAGAGCTGGATGCAGATAAAAATTATTGTTAATTTGCAACCTGATGGAGGTCAGTATAGATGGACTAATAGAGAAAGTCCCACACACTGCTAGAATGCCAAATATTTTTTCAGAGCTGGATGCAGATAAAAATTATTTTTAATTTGCAACCTGATGGAGGTCAGTATAGATGGACTAATAGAGAAAGTCCCACACACTGCTAGAAGGCCAAATATTTTTTCAGAGCTAGATGTAGAAAAAAATTATATTCAGTTTGCAACCTGATGGAGGTCAGTATAGATGGACTAATAGAACAAGTCCCACACACAGCTAGAAGCCCAAATATTTTTTCAGAGGTAGATGCAGATAAAAATTATTTTTAATTTGCAACCTGATGGAGGTCAGTATAGATGGACTAATAGAGAAAGTCCCACACACTGCTAGAAGGCCAAATATTTTTTCAGAGCTAGATGCAGACAAAAAATTATTTTTAATTTGCAACCTGATGGAGGTCAGTATAGATGGACTAATAGAGAAAGTCCGACACACTGCTAGAAGGCCAAATATTTTTTCAGAGCTGGATGCAGATAAAAATTATTGTTAATTTGCAACCTGATGGAGGTCAGTATAGATGGACTAATAGAGAAAGTCCCACACACTGCTAGAATGCCAAATATTTTTTCAGAGCTGGATGCAGATAAAAATTATTTTTAATTTGCAACCTGATGGAGGTCAGTATAGATGGACTAATAGAGAAAGTCCCACACACTGCTAGAAGGCCAAATATTTTTTCAGAGCTAGATGTAGAAAAAAATTATATTCAGTTTGCAACCTGATGGAGGTCAGTATAGATGGACTAATAGAACAAGTCCCACACACAGCTAGAAGCCCAAATATTTTTTCAGAGGTAGATGCAGATAAAAATTATTTTTAATTTGCAACCTGATGGAGGTCAGTATAGATGGACTAATAGAGAAAGTCCCACACACTGCTAGAAGGCCAAATATTTTTTCAGAGCTAGATGCAGACAAAAAATTATTTTCAGTTTGCAACCTGATGGAGGTCAGTATAGATGGACTAATAGAGTAAGTCCCACACACAGCTAGAAGCCCAAGTATTTTTTCAGAGGTAGATGCAGAAAAAAATTATATTCAGTTTGCAACCTGATGGAGGTCTGTATAGGTGGATTAATAGAACAAGTCAAACACACAGCTAGAAGCCCAATGTTTTTTCAGAGGTAGATGCAGAAAAAAAATATATTCAGTTTGCAACCTGATGGAGGTCAGTATAGATGGACTAATAGAACAAGACCCACACACTGCTAGAAGCCCAAATATTTTTTCAGAGGTAGATGCAGACAAAAAATTATTTTTAATTTGCAACCTGATGGAGGTCAGTATAGATGGACTAATAGAGAAAGTCCGACACACTGCTAGAAGGCCAAATATTTTTTCAGAGCTGGATGCAGATAAAAATTATTGTTAATTTGCAACCTGATGGAGGTCAGTATAGATGGACTAATAGAGAAAGTCCCACACACTGCTAGAATGCCAAATATTTTTTCAGAGCTGGATGCAGATAAAAATTATTTTTAATTTGCAACCTGATGGAGGTCAGTATAGATGGACTAATAGAGAAAGTCCCACACACTGCTAGAAGGCCAAATATTTTTTCAGAGCTAGATGTAGAAAAAAATTATATTCAGTTTGCAACCTGATGGAGGTCAGTATAGATGGACTAATAGAACAAGTCCCACACACAGCTAGAAGCCCAAATATTTTTTCAGAGGTAGATGCAGATAAAAATTATTTTTAATTTGCAACCTGATGGAGGTCAGTATAGATGGACTAATAGAGAAAGTCCCACACACTGCTAGAAGGCCAAATATTTTTTCAGAGCTAGATGCAGACAAAAAATTATTTTCAGTTTGCAACCTGATGGAGGTCAGTATAGATGGACTAATAGAGTAAGTCCCACACACAGCTAGAAGCCCAAGTATTTTTTCAGAGGTAGATGCAGAAAAAAATTATATTCAGTTTGCAACCTGATGGAGGTCTGTATAGGTGGATTAATAGAACAAGTCAAACACACAGCTAGAAGCCCAATGTTTTTTCAGAGGTAGATGCAGAAAAAAAATATATTCAGTTTGCAACCTGATGGAGGTCAGTATAGATGGACTAATAGAACAAGACCCACACACTGCTAGAAGCCCAAATATTTTTTCAGAGGTAGATGCAGAAAAAAATTATATTCAGTTTGCAACCTGATGGAGGTCTGTATAGATGGACTAATAGAACAAGTCCCACACACAGCTAGAAGCCCAATATTTTTTCAGAGGTAGATGCAGAAAAAAAATATATTCAGTTTGCAACCTGATGGAGGTCAGTATAGATTGGCTAATAGAGAAAGTCCCACACACTGCTAGAAGGCCAAATATTTTTTCAGAGGTAGATGCAGACAAAAAATTATTTTTAATTTGCAACCTGATGGAGGTCAGTATAGATGGACTAATAGAGAAAGTCCCACACACTGCTAGAAGGCCAAATATTTTTTCAGTGCTGGATGCAGATAAAAATTATTTTTAATTTGCAACCTGATGGAGGTCAGTATAGATGGACTAATATAGAAACTCCCACACACTGCTAGAAGGCCAAATATTTTTTCAGAGCTGGATGCAGATAAAAATAATTTTTAATTTGCAACCTGATGGAGGTCAGTATAGATGGACTAATAGAGAAAGTCCCACACACTGCTAGAAGGCCAAATATTTTTTCAGAGCTAGATGCAGACAAAAAATTATTTTCAGTTTGCAACCTGATGGAGGTCAGTATAGATGGACTAATAGAACAAGTCCCACACACAGCTAGAAGCCCAAATATTTTTTCAGAGGTAGATGCAGAAAAAAACTAGATTCAGTTTGCAACCTGATGGAGGTCTGTATAGATAGATTAATAGAACAAGTCCCACACACAGCTAGAAGCCCAATATTTTTTCAGAGGTAGATGAAGAAAAAAAATATATTCATTTTGCAACCTGATGGAGGTTGTTATGTTCTGCTACCAAAGGTAAGGAAAGAGAGGAGATCTGTCCCTACTATAGGACTCAGCTGAATCCCTACGATGTAACAGGGAACCTGATCCTGCGATCAGACCTGCTAAAGTCCTAATCTAGTCTGTACGGAGACCTATAGATGTGGGGAGGGAATCCCTACAAGTACTAAGGACTGGGAGGAATATGGGACACCTCCTAACAGAAATAGTAGCAGACAGACGAACAAACAAAATAGATAGAACCTAGAGGTCCGTAGACCAAGCAAACTAACAGAGCTAGATACAGAGCACAGGCTAGGTAGAAAGTAGATATACAATGAAGTCCAGCAAAGCCAGAAGGGCGGAGCAGGATTAAATAGGCCAACAAGGTCATGTGACCAGCAAAGGAAAAAAAACCTAACAGCAAGGTTCTAACAGAGGTCAGTATAGATGGACTAATAGAGAAAGTCCCACACACTGCTAGAAGACCAAATATTTTTTCAGAGCTAGATGCAGACAAAAAATTATTTTTAATTTGCAACCTGATGGAGGTCAGTATAGATGGACTAATAGAGAAAGTCCCACACACTGCTAGAAGGCCAAATATTTTTTCAGAGCTAGATGCAGACAAAAAATTATTTTCAGTTTGCAACCTGATGGAGGTCAGTATAGATGGAATAATAGAGATAGTCCCACACACAGCTAGAAGCCCAAATATTTTTTCAGAGGTAGATTCAGAAAAAAATTATATTCAGTTTGCAACCTGATGGAGGTCTGTATAGATGGATTAATAGAACAAGTCCCACACACAGCTAGAAGCCCAATATTTTTTCAGAGGTAGATGCAGAAAAAAAATATATTCAGTTTGCAACCTGATGGAGGTCAGTATAGATGGACTAATAGAACAAGTCCCACACACTGCTAGAAGCCCAAATATTTTTTCAGAGGTAGATGCAGAAAAAAATTATATTCAGTTTGCAACCTGATGGAGGTCTGTATAGATGGATTAATAGAACAAGTCCCACACACAGCTAGAAGCCCAATATTTTTTCAGAGGTAGATGCAGAAAAAAAATATATTCAGTTTGCAACCTGATGGAGGTCAGTATAGATGGACTAATAGAGAAAGTCCCACACACAGCTAGAAGCCCAAATGTTTTTTCAGAGGTAGATGCAGAAAAAAATTATATTCAGTTTGCAACCTGATGGAGGTCTGTATAGATGGATTAATAGAACAAGTCCCACACACAGCTAGAAGCCCAATATTTTTTCAGAGGTAGATGCAGAAAAAAATATATTCAGTTTGCAACCTGATGGAGGTCAGTATAGATGGACTAATAGAGAAAGTCCCACACACTGCTAGAAGGCCAAATATTTTTTTAGAGCTAGATGCAGATAAATATTATTTTTAATTTGCAACCTGATGGAGGTCAGTATAGATGGACTAAAAGAGAAAGTCCCACACACTGCTAGAAGGCCAAATATTTTTCAGAGCTGGATGCAGATAAAAATTATTTTTAATTTGCAACCTGATGGAGGTCAGTATAGATGGACTAATAGAGAAAGTCCCACACACTGCTAGAAGGCCAAATATTTTTTCAGAGCTAGATGCAGACAAAAAAATTATTTTCAGTTTGCAACCTGATGGAGGTCAGTATAGATGGACTAATAGAACAAGTCCCACACACAGCTAGAAGCCCAAATATTTTTTCAGAGGTAGATGCAGATAAAAATTATAATCAGTTTGCAACCTGATGGAGGTCTGTATAGATGGATTAATAGAACAAGTCCCACACACAGCTAGAAGCCCAATATTTTTTCAGAGGTAGATGCAGAAAAAAAATATATTCAGTTTGCAACCTGATGGAGGTCAGTTCAGATGGACTAATAGAACAAGTCCCACACACTGCTAGAAGCCCAAATATTTTTTCAGAGGTAGATGCAGAAAAAAATTATATTCAGTTTGCAACCTGATGGAGGTCTGTATAGATGGACTAATAGAACAAGTCCCACACACAGCTAGAAGCCCAATATTTTTTCAGAGGTAGATGCAGAAAAAAAATATATTCAGTTTGCAAGCTGATGGAGGTCAGTATAGATGGACTAATAGAGAAAGTCCCACACACTGCTAGAAGGCCAAATATTTTTTCAGAGCTAGATGCAGAAAAAAATTATATTCAGTTTGCAACCTGATGGAGGTCAGTATAGATGGACTAAAAGAGAAAGTCCCACACACTGCTAGAAGGCCAAATATTTTTTCAGAGCTAGATGCAGACAAAAAATTATTTTTAATTTGCAACCTGATGGAGGTCAGTATAGATGGACTAATAGAGAAAGTCCCACACACTGCTAGAAGGCCAAATATTTTTTCAGAGCTGGATGCAGATAAAAATTATTTTTAATTTGCAACCTGATGGAGGTCAGTATAGATGGACTAATAGAGAAAGTCCCACACACTGCTAGAAGGCCAAATATTTTTTCAGAGCTGGATGCAGATAAAAATTATTTTTAATTTGCAACCTGATGGAGGTCAGTATAGATGGACTAATAGAGAAAGTCCCACACACTGCTAGAAGGCCAAATATTTTTTCAGAGCTAGATGCAGACAAAAAATTATTTTCAGTTTGCAACCTGATGGAGGTCAGTATAGATGGACTAATAGAACAAGTCCCACACACAACAAGAAGCCCAAATATTTTTTTAGAGGTAGATGCAGAAAAAAACTATATTCAGTTTGCAACCTGATGGAGGTCTGTATAGATAGATTAATAGAACAAGTCCCACACACAGCTAGAAGCCCAATATTTTTTCAGAGGTAGATGAAGAAAAAAAATATATTCATTTTGCAACCTGATGGAGGTCAGTATAGATGGACTAATATAGAAAGTCCCACACACTTCTAGAAGGCCAAATATTTTTTCAGAGCTAGATGCAGACAAAAAAATAATTTTTAATTTGCAACCTGATGGAGGTCAGTATAGATGGACTAATAGAGAAAGTCCCACACACTGCTAGAAGGCCAAATATTTTTTCAAAGCTGGATGCAGATAAAAATTATTTTTAATTTGCAACCTGATGGAGGTCAGTATAGATGGACTAATAGAGAAAGTCCCACACACTGCTAGAAGGCCAAATATTTTTTCAGAGCTAGATGCAGACAAAAAATTATTTTCAGTTTGCAACCTGATGGAGGTCAGTATAGATGGAATAATAGAGATAGTCCCACACACAGCTAGAAGCCCAAATATTTTTTCAGAGGTAGATTCAGAAAAAAATTATATTCAGTTTGCAACCTGATGGAGGTCTGTATAGATGGATTAATAGAACAAGTCCCACACACAGCTAGAAGCCCAATATTTTTTCAGAGGTAGATGCAGAAAAAAAATATATTCAGTTTGCAACCTGATGGAGGTCAGTATAGATGGACTAATAGAACAAGTCCCACACACTGCTAGAAGCCCTAATATTTTTTCAGAGGTAGATGCAGAAAAAATTATATTCAGTTTGCAACCTGATGGAGGTCTGTATAGATGGATTAATAGAACAAGTCCCACACACAGCTAGAAGCCCAATATTTTTTCAGAGGTAGATGCAGAAAAAAAATATATTCAGTTTGCAAACTGATGGAGGTCAGTATAGATGGACTAATAGAGAAAGTCCCACACACAGCTAGAAGCCCAAATGTTTTTTCAGAGGTAGATGCAGAAAAAAATTATATTCAGTTTGCAACCTGATGGAGGTCTGTATAGATGGATTAATAGAACAAGTCCCACACACAGCTAGAAGCCCAATATTTTTTCAGAGGTAGATGCAGAAAAAAATATATTCAGTTTGCAACCTGATGGAGGTCAGTATAGATGGACTAATAGAGAAAGTCCCACACACTGCTAGAAGGCCAAATATTTTTTCAGAGCTAGATGCAGATAAATATTATTTTTAATTTGCAACCTGATGGAGGTCAGTAGAGATGGACTAAAAGAGAAAGTCCCACACACTGCTAGAAGGCCAAATATTTTTCAGAGCTGGATGCAGATAAAAATTATTTTTAATTTGCAACCTGATGGAGGTCAGTATAGATGGACTAATAGAGAAAGTCCCACACACTGCTAGAAGGCCAAATATTTTTTCAGAGCTAGATGCAGACAAAAAATTATTTTCAGTTTGCAACCTGATGGAGGTCAGTATAGATGGACAAATAGAACAAGTCCCACACACAGCTAGAAGCCCAAATATTTTTTCAGAGGTAGATGCAGATAAAAATTATATTCAGTTTGCAACCTGATGGAGGTCTGTATAGATGGATTAATAGAACAAGTCCCACACACAGCTAGAAGCCCAATATTTTTTCAGAGGTAGATGCAGAAAAAAAATATATTCAGTTTGCAACCTGATGGAGGTCAGTTTAGATGGACTAATAGAACAAGTCCCACACACTGCTAGAAGCCCAAATATTTTTTCAGAGGTAGATGCAGAAAAAAATTATATTCAGTTTGCAACCTGATGGAGGTCTGTATAGATGCATTAATAGAACAAGTCCCACACACTGCTAGAAGCCCAATATTTTTTCAGAGGTAGATGCAGAAAAAAAATATATTCAGTTTGCAACCTGATGGAGGTCAGTATAGATGGACTAATAGAGAAAGTCCCACACACTGCTAGAAGGCCAAATATTTTTTCAGAGCTAGATGCAGAAAAAAATTATATTCAGTTTGCAACCTGATGGAGGTCAGTATAGATGGACTAATAGAACAAGTCCCACACACTGCTAGAAGCCCAAATATTTTTTCAGAGCTAGATGCAGAAAAAAATTATATTCAATTTGCAACCTGATGGAGGTCAGTATAGATGGACTCATAGAATGATGCTATGCCCAAAAGATTTTACTTCACTAGGTGCAGTAAAAAAATTGGTATTCTATACACAGGTGGTATATCTTGCAACACAGATAGGCTACTCCACTGACTAACACACTCTGCAATAGGCCAAAAAGGATTAGCTTTGCTAGATTCAGCCAAATGCTGTGAAAAAAACTTGCACAGCACTGGCACAGACCTGCCTGGCAAAATCTGATAGGAACTGATGTAACCTAGTCCTGAAAAGGACTGCAATTACAATTAGTCTTTACTCCCACAATCTATCTATTTAAGAGCACAGACCTGCCTGATAAAAGTCGTAGGAAATGCTGTAACCTAGTCCTTAAAAGGACTGCAATCACAACTATTCCCTACTCCCAAGCTATCTGTAGATTTGTGCGAAAATTGGCTTGAAATTAACAAGGTATAGCGCACACAGCAACAGCGGTGCCGTCTAACACGCAGCTGCAGCAGTGAGAAAATGGTGGCGACGGGGAAAATGGCTTGGTCTTAAAGGGCAAGGACATGTGACATACACTGCCAATGACACATGCCCTTGCTTGTGTGAAAAAAGCACTTCGCTCCGTGTGTGCACTGCTGATAGGCTGACAGATTGCACCTCCCCACTGTAAATGCGGGAAAGAGAAAAAAAATGGAGATCTTCATTATTCCTGCAGAGATCCATCCCCTGCCCCTCCCCCCACCCCGCTGTACACTAAAACTGCGTATTAACATTAATTTTCATCATTACTGAGAAAAAATCCAGTTATGATTTTGGTGCACGAACATTTTTTCTCAAATCGTTCGTGTTCGCCGAACGGCTCGAACACTGCCCAAAACAGCTCGAATTTGAGATTGGCGAACAGTTCGAGTAGAACAACGCTCATCTCTACTGACCAGTCAGGGAGACACTATTTCTGTTTTTTTTTACACCAAAAAAAGCCAAGAACAGGATAATACAGAGATTTGACCCGTTGAACTGCAAAACCACAGTTATAGTTTTGTGGCGTATACCAGACTCTTTTAAACAGATATATTTGCGTCTGACCAGTCAGGGAGACACTATTACCGATTTTTTATGGCAAAAAATGCCAAAAGCAGGATAACACAGAGATTTGATCCGTGGAACTGCAAAATCACAGTTTTAGTTATGTGGCATACTCTCTTTTAAACAGATATATTGGTGTTTGACCAGTCAGAGAGACACTATTACTGTTTTTTTTACTGCAAAAAATGCAAAAAACAGGATAATACAGAGATTTGACCCGTGGAACTGCAAAACCACAGTTCTATTTTTCTGGCCTACACCAGACTCTTTAAAAGAGATATATTGGTGTCTGAACAGTCAGGGAGACACTACTACTTTTTTTTTTTAACGGCAAAAAATGCAAAAAGCAGGATAATACAGAGATTTGACACGTGGAACTGCAAAACCACAGTTATAGTTATGTGGCGTATACCAGACTCTTTTAAACAGATATATTGGTGTCTGACAAGTTAGGCAGACACTATTACAGTTTTTTCACAACAAAAAATACCAAAAACAGGATAATACAGAGATTTGACCCGTGGAACTGCAAAACCACAGTTATAGTTATGTGGCGTATACCAGAATCTTTTAAACAGATATATTGGTGTCTGACCAGTCAGGGAGACACTATTACAGTTCTTTTTACGGCAAAAAATGCCAAAAGCAGGATAACACAGAGATTTGATCCGTGGAACTGCAAAATCACCGTTATAGTTATGTGGCGTACACCAGACTCTTTTAAACAGATATATTTGTGTCTGACCAGTCAGGGAGACACTATTACAGTTCTTTTTACGGCAAAAAATGCCAAAAGCAGGATAACACAGAGATTTGATCCGTGGAACTTCAAAATCACCGTTATAGTTATGTGGCGTACACCAGACTCTTTTAAACAGATATATTGGTGTCTGACCAGTCAGGGAGACACTATTACAGTTCTTTTTACGGCAAAAAATGCCCAAAACAGGATAATACGGAGATTTGACCCGTGGAACTGAAAAACCACAGTTCTATTTTTCTGGCCTACACCAGACTCTTCTAAACAGAAATATTGGTGTCGGAACAGTCAGGGAGACACTATTACTGTTTTTTTTATGGCAAAAAATGCCAAAAGCAGGATAATACAGAGATTTGACCCGAGGAACTCCAAAACCACAGTTAAATTTTTCAGGCCTACACCAGACTCTTCTAAACAGATATATTGGGGTCTGACCAGTCAGAGAGACACTATTACAGTTTTTTCTACGGCAAAAAATGCCAAAAGCAGTATAATACAGAGATTTGACCCGCGGAACTGCAAAATCACAGTTATAATTATGTGGCGTACACCATACTGTTTTAAACACAAACATTGGTGTTTGACCTGTCAGGGAGACACTTTTAAAGTTTTCTTTTCCGCAAAAAATGCCAAAAACAGGATAGTACAGAGATTTGACCCGTGGAACAGCAAAACCACAGTTCTATTTTTCTGGCCTACACAAGACTCTTTTAAGCAGAAATATTTTTGTCTGACCAGTCAGGGAGACACTATTACTGTTTTTTTACTGCAAAAAATGCAAAAAAACAGGATAATACAGAGATTTGACCCGTGGAACTGCAAAACCACAGTTCTATTTTTTTGGCCTACACCAGACTCTTTAAAAGAGATATATTGGTGTCTGAACAGTCAGGGAGACACTACTACTTTTTTTTTTAACGGCTAAAAATGCAAAAAGCAGGATAATACAGAGATTTGACACGTGGAACTGCAAAACCACAGTTATAGCTATGTGTCGTATACCAGACTCTTTTAAACAGATATATTGGTGTCTGACAAGTCAGGCAGACACCATTACATTTTTTTTCACGGCAAAAAATACCAAAAACAGGATAATACAGAGATTTGACCTGTGGAACTAAAAAACCACAGTTATAGTTATGTGGCGTATACCAGAATCTTTTAAACAGATATATTGGTGTCTGACCAGTCAGGGAGACACTATTACAGTTCTTTTTACGTCAAAAAATGCCAAAAGCAGGATAACACAGAGATTTGATCCGTGGAACTGCAAAATCACAGCTATAGTTATGTGTCGTACACCAGACTCTTTTAAACAGATATATTGTTGTCTGACCAGTCAGGGAGACACTATTACAGTTCTTTTTACGGCAAAAAATGCCAAAAGCAGGATAATACGGAGATTTGACCCATGGAACTGCAAAACCACAGTTATATTTTTCAGGCCTACACCAGACTCTTCTAAACAGATATATTGGGGTCTGACCAGTCAGAGAGACGCTATTACAGTTTCTTCTACGGCAAAAAATGCCAAAAGCAGGATAATACAGAGATTTGACCCGCTGAACTGCAAAATCACAGTTATAGTTATGTGGCGTACACCATACTGTTTTAAACACAAACATTGGTGTTTGACCTGTCAGGGAGACACTATTACAGTTTTTTTTTACGGTAAAAAATGGCAATAACAGGATAATACAAAGATTTGACCCGTGGAACTGCAAAACCACAGTTCTATTCTTGAGGACTAAATCAGACTCTTTAAAAGAGATATAATGGTGTCTGAACAGTAAGGGAGACACTATTGCTGTTTTTTTATGGCAAAAATTGCAAAAAGCAGGATAATACAGAGATTTGACATGTGGAACTGCAAAACCACAGTTATAGTCATGTGGCGTACACCAGACTCTTTTAACAGATATATTTGTGTCTAACCAGTCAGGGATACACTATTACAGTTTTTTTTTACGGCAAAAAATGCCAAAAGCAGGAGAATACAGAGATATGACCCGTGGAACTGAAAAACCACAGTTCTTTTTTTCTGGCCTACACCAGACTCTTCTAAAGAGAAATATTGGTGTCTGAACAGTCAGGGATACACTAATACTGTTTTTTTATGGCAAAAAACTCCAAAAGCAGGATAATACAGAGATTTGACCCGTGGAACTGCAAAACCAAAGTTATATTTTTCTGGCCTACACCAGACTCTTTTAAACAGATATATTGGTGTCTGAGCAGTCAAAGAAACACTATTACAGTATTTTTTACGGCAAAAATTACCAAAAACAGGATAATACAGAGATTTGACCCGTGGAACTGCAAAATCACAGTTATAGTTATGTGGCGTACACTAGACTCTTTTAAACAGATATATTGGTGTTTTACCAGTCAGGGAGACACTATTACAGTTTTTTTACGGCAAAAAATACCAAAAGCAGGATAATACAGAGATGTGACCCGTGGAACTGCAAAACCACAGCTATATTTTTCTGGCCTACACCAGACTCTTTAGTAGAGAAATATTGGTGTCGGAACAGTCAGGGAGACACTATTACTGTTTTTTTTACAGCAAAAAATGCCAAAAGCAGGATAATACAGAGATTTGACTGTTGGATCTGAAAAACCACAGTTATATTTTTCTGGCCCACACCAGACTCTTTTAAGCAGATATATTGGTGTCTGACCAGTCAGAGAGACACTATTACAGTTTTTTTACCGCAAAAAATGCCATAAACAGGATAATACAGAGATTTGACCCGTGGGACTGCAAAACCACAGTTTATTTTTTTTCTGGCCTACACCAGACTCTTTTAAACAGACATATTGGTGTCTGAACAGTCAGGGAGACACTATTACAGTTTTTTTTACGGCAAAATATGCCAACAGCAGGATAACACAAAGATTTGATCCGTGGAACTGCAAAATCACAGTTATAGTTATGTGGCATACACCAGACTCTTTTAAACAGATATATTGGTGTTTGACCAGTCAGGGAGACACTATTACAGTTTTTTTTTAATGCAAAAAATGGCAAAAACAGGATAATACAGAGATTTGACCCATGGAACTGCAAAACCACAGTTTTATTTTTCTGGCCTACACCAGACTCTTTTAAACAGATATATTGGTGTCTGACCAGTCAGGGAGACACTATTTCTGTATTTTTTACTGCAAAAAATGCCAAAAACAGGATAATACAGAGATTTGACCCGTTGAACTGCAAAACCACAGTTATAGTTATGTGGTGTATACTAGACTCTTTTAAACAGATATATTGGTGTCTGACCAGTCAGGGAGACACTATTACAGTTTTTTTGCGGCAAAAAATGACAAAAACAGGATAATACAGAGATTTGACCCGTGGAACTGTAAAACCTCAGTTATAGTTATGTGGCGTACACCAAACTCTTTTAAACAGATATATTGGTGTTTGACCAGTCAGGGAGACTCTATTACAGTTTTTTTTTTACAGTAAAAAATGTCAAAAACAGGATAATACAAAGATTTGACCCGTGGAACTGCAAAACCACAGTTCTATTTTTCTGGACTACACCATACTCTTTAAAAAAGATATATTGGTGTCTGAACAGTCAGGGAGACACTATTACATTTTTTTTTTACGGCAAAAAATGCCAAAAGCAGGATAATACAGAGGTTTGATAAGTGGAACTGCAAAATCACAGTTATAGTTATGTGGCGTACACCAGACTCTTTTAAACAGATATATAGGTGTTTGACCAGTCAGGGAGACACTAATACAGTTTTCTTTAGTGGAAAAAATGACAAAAACAGGATAATGCCGAAATTTGACCCGTGGAACTGAAAAACCACAGTTCTATTTTTCTGGCCTACACCAGACTCTTTTAAAGAGAAATATTGGAGTCTGAACAGTCAGGGAGACACTATTACTGTTTTTTTTTAGTGAAAAAAATGCAAAAAGCAGGATAAAACAGAGATTTGACCCGTGAAGCTGCAAAACCACAGTTATAGTTTTGTGGCGTACACCAGACTACTTTAAACAGATATATTGGTGTCTGACAGGTCAGAGAGACACTATTACAGTTTTTTTTTAAGGCAAAAAATGAAAAAATCTGAATAATACAGAGATTTGACGTGTAGAACTGCAAAACAACAGTTATAATTTTCTGGCCTACACCAGACTCTTTTAAACAGATATATTGGTGTCTGACCAGTCAGGGAGACACTATTAAAGTTTTTTTTAATGTCAAAAAATGCCAAAAACAGGATAATACAGAGATTTGACCCGTTAAACTGCAAAACCACAGTTATAGTTATGTTGCGTACACCAGACTCTTTTAAACAGATATATTGGTGTCTGAACAGTCAGGTAGACACTATTACAGTTTTTTTTACGGCAAAAAATGCCAAAAACAGGATAATACAGAGATGTGACCCAGGAACTGCAAAACCACAGTTCTTTTTTTCTGGCCTACACCAGACTCTTTTAAACAGATATATTGCTGTCTGACCTGTAAGGAAGAAACTACTATTGTTTTTTTTTAAGGCAAAAAATGCCAAAAACAGGAAAGTACAGAGATTTGACCCGTGGAACTGCAAAACCACAGTTTTATTTTTCTGGCTTACACCAGACTCTTTTAAACAGATATATTGGAGTCTGAACAGTAAGGGAGACACTATTACTGTTTTGTTTTACAGCAAAAAATGCAAAAAGCAGGATAATATAGAGATTTGACACATGGAACTGCAAAACCACAGTTATAGTTTTATGGCGTACACCAGACTCTTTTAAACAGATATATTGGTGTCTGACAAGTCAGGGAGACACTATTTCTGATTTTTTTTACGGCAAAAAATGCCAAAAACAGGATAATACAGAGATTTGACCCGTTGAACTGCAAAACCACAGTAATAGTTTTGTGGAATATACCAGACTCTTTTAAACAGATATATTGGTGTCTGACCAGTCAGGGAGACACTATTACAGTTTTTTTTATGGCAAAAAATGCCAAAAGCAGGATAACATAGAGATTTGATACGTGGAACTGCAAAATCACAGTAATAGTTATTGGGCATACTCTCTTTTAAACAGATATATTGGTGTTTGACCAGTCAGAGAGACACACTTACAGGTTTTTTTTATGGCAAAAAATGCCAAAGACAGGATAATACAGAGATTTGACCCGTGGAACTGCAAAACCACAGTTTTATTTTTTCTGGACTACACTAGACTCTTTAAAAGAGATATATTGGTGTCTGAACAGTCAGGGAGACACTATTGCTTTTTTTTTTACGGCAAAAATTGCACAAAGCAGGTGATACAGAGATTTGACATGTTGAACTGCAAAACCACAGTTATAGTTATGTGGCGTTCACCAGACTCTTTTAAACAGTTATATTTGTGTCTGACCAGTCAGGGAGAGACTATTACAGTTTTTTTTTATGGCAAAAAATGCCAAAAGCAGGATAAAACAGAGATTTGACCCGTGTAACTGCAAAATCACAGTTATAGTTATGTGGCATACAGCAGACACTTTTAAACAGATATATTCGTGTTTGTCCAGTCAGGGAGACACTATTACAGGTTTTTTTTAGTGGAAAAAATGCCAAAAACAAGATAATACGGAGATTTGACCCGTGGAACTGAAAAACCACAGTTCTATTTTTCTGGCCTACACCAGACTCTTCTAAACAGAAATATTGGTGTCTGAACAGTCAGGGAGACACAATTACTGTTTTTTTTTACGGCAAAAAATGCTAAAAGCAGGATAATACAGAGATTTGACCCGTGGAACTGCAAAACCACATTTCTATTTTTCTGGCGTACACCAGACTCTTCTAAAGAGAAATATTAGTGTCAGAATAGTCAGGGAGACACTATTACTGTTTTTTTTACGGCAAAAATAGCCAAAAACAGGATAATACAGAGATTTGACCCGTGGAACTGCAATATCAAAGTTATAGTTATGTGGCATACACCAGACTCTTTTAAGCAGATATATTGGTGCTTTACCTGTCAGGGAGACACTATTACAGTTTTTTTATGGCAAAAAATGCCAAAAGCAGGATAATACAGAGATTTGACCAGTGGAGCTGCAAAACCACAGTTTTATTTTTCTGGCCTACACCAGACTCTTTTAAACAGAAATATTGGTGTCTGAACAGTCAGGGAGACACTATTACTGTTTTTTTTTACGGCATAAAATGCCAAAAGCAGGATAATACAGAGATTTGACCCGTGGAACTGCAAAATCACAGTTATAATTATGTGACGTACAACAGACTCTTTTAAACAGATATATTGGTGTCTGAACAGTCAGGGAGACACTATTACAGTTTTTTTTACGGCAAAAATTTCCAAAAGCAGGATAACACAGAGATTTGATCCGTGGAACTGCAAAATCACAGTTATAGTTATGTGGCATACACCAGACTCTTTTAAACAGATATATTGGTGTTTGACCAGTCAGGGAGTCACTATTACAGTTTTATTTTACGGCAAAAAATGCCAAAAACAGGATAATACAAAGATTTGACCCGTGGAACTGCAAAACCACAGTACTATTTTTCTGGACTACACCAGACTCTTTAAAAGAGATATATTGGTGTCTGAACAGTCAGAGAGACACTACTACTTTTTTTTTTTACTGCAAAAATTGCAAAAAGCAGGATAATATAGAGATTTTACACGTGGAACTGCAAAACCACAGTTATAGCTATGTGGCGTACACCAGACTCTTTTAAACAGATATATTTGTGTCTGACCAGTCAGGGAGACACTATTTCTGTTTTTTTTTTATGGCAAAAAATGAAAAATCAGGATAATACAGAGATTTGACCCGTTGAACTGCAAAACCACAGTTATAGTTATGTGTCATATACCAGAATGTTTTAAACCGATATATTGGTGTCTGACCAGTCAGGGAGACACTATTACAGTTTTTTTACGGCAAAAAATGCCAAAAGCAGGATAACACAGAGATTTGATCCGTGGAACTGCAAAATCTCAGTTATAGTTATGTGGCGTACACCAGACTCTTTTAAACAGATATATTGGTGTTTGACAAGTCAGGGAGACACTATTACACATTTTATTATGGCAAAAAATGCCAAAAACAGGATAATATGGAGATTTGATCCGTGGAACTGCAAAATCTCAGTTATAGTTATGTGGCGTACACCAGACTCTTCTAAACAGAAATATTGGTGTTTGAACAGTCAGGGAGACACTATTACTGTTTTTTTTTTACGGCAAAAAATGCCAAAAGCAGGATAATACAGAGATTTGACACGTGGATCTCCAAAATCACAGTTATATTTTTCTGGCCTACACCAGAATCTTTTAAACAGATATATTGGTGTCTGACCAGTCAGAGAGACACTATTACAGTTTTTTTTACGGCAAAAAATGCCAAAAACAGGATAATACAGAGATTTGACCCGTGGAACTGCAAAATCACAGTTATAGTTATGTGGCGTACACCAGACTCTTTTAAACAGATATATTGGTGTTTGACCAGTCAGGGAGACACTATTATAGTTTTTTTACAGCAAAAAATGCCAAAAGCAGGATAATACAGAGATTTGACCCGCGGAACTGCAAAATCACAGTTATAGTAATGTGGTGTACACCACACTCTTTAAAACAGATACATTGGTGTTTGACCAGTCAGGGAGACACTATTACAGTTTTTTTATACCGCAAAAAATGCCAAAAACAGGATTGTACAGAGATTTGACCCGTGAAACTGCAAAACCACAGTTCTATTTTTCTGGCCTACACCAGAGTCTTTTAAACAGATATATTGGTGTCTGACCTGTCTGGGAGACACTATTAGTGTTTTTTTACAGCAAAAAATGCAAAAAACAGGATAATACAGAGATTTGACCCGTGGAACTGCAAAACCACAGTTCTATTTTTCTGGCCTACACCAGACTCTTTAAAAGAGATATATTGGTATCTGTACAGTCAGGGAGACACTACTACTTTTTTTTTTACTGCAAAAAATGCAAAAAACAGGATAATACAGAGATTTGACCCGTTGAACTGCAAAACCACATTTATAGTTATGTGGCGTATACCAGACTCTTTTTAACAGATATATTGGTGTCTGACCAGTCAGGTAGACACTATTACAGTATTTTTTTATGGCAAAAAATGCCAAAAACAGGATAATACAGAGATTTGACCCGTGGAACTACAAAAACACAGTTATAGTTATCTGGCGTGTACCAGAATCTTTTAAACAGATATATTGGTGTCTGACCAGTCAGAGAGACACTATTACAGTTTTTTTAACGGCAAAAAATGCCAAAAACAGGATAATACAAAGATTTGACCCGTGGAACTGCAAAACCACAGTTCTATTATTCTGGACTACCCCAGACTCTTTAAAAGAGATATATTGGTGTCTGAACAGTCAGGGAGACACTATTACAGTTTTTTTTACGGCAAAAATTGCAAAAAGCAGGATAATACAGAGATTTGACATGTGGAACTGCAAAACCACAGTTATAGTTATGTGGAGTACAGCAGACTCTTTTAAACAGATATATTTGTGTTAGACCAGTCAGGGATACACTATTACAGTTTTTTTTAGTGGAAAAAATGCCAAAAACAGGATAATACGGAGATATGACCCGTGGATCTGCAAAACCACAGTTCTATTTTTCTGGCCTACACCAGACTTTTCTAAAGAGAAATATTGGTGTCAGAATATTCAGGGAGACACTATTACTGTTTTTTTTTACGGCAAAAATAGCCAAAAACAGGATACTGCAGAGATTTGACCTGTGGAACTGCAAAATCACAGTTATAATTATGTGGCATACAACAGACCCTTTTAAACAGATATATTGGTGTCTGAACAGTCAGGGAGATACTATTACAGTTTTTTTTATGGCAAAAAATTCCAAAAGCAGGATAACACAGAGATTTGATCCGTGGAACTGCAAAATCACAGTTATAGTTATGTGGCATACACCAGACTCTTTTAAACAGATATATTGGTGTTTGACCAGTCAGGGAGTCACTATTACAGTTTTATTTTATGGCAAAAAATGCCAAAAACAGGATAACACAAAGATTTGACCCGTGGAACTGCAAAACCACAGTACTATTTTTCTGGACTACACCAGACTCTTTAAAAGAGATATATTGGTGTCTGAACAGTCAGGGAGACACTACTACTTTTTTTTTTACTGCAAAAAATGCAAAAAGCAGGATAATATAGAGATTTGACCCGTGGAACTGCAAAACCACAGTTATAGTTATGTGACGTACACCAGATTCTTTTAAACAGATATATTTGTTTCTGACCAGTCAGGGAGAGACTTTTTCTGTTTTTTTTTTATGGCAAAAAATGAAAAATCAGGATCATACAGAGATTTGACCCGTTGAACTGCAAAACCACAGTTATAGTTATGTGTCATATACCAGAATCTTTTAAGCAGATATATTGGTGTCTGGCCAGTCAGGGAGACACTATTACAGTTTTTTTACGGCAAAAAATGCCAAAAGCAGCATAACACAGAGATTTGATCCGTGGAACTGCAAAATCTCAGTTATAGTTATGTGGCGTACACCAGACTCTTTTAAACAGATATATTGGTGTTTGACCAGTCAGGGAGACACTATTACACTTTTTTTTATGGCAAAAAATGGCAAAAACAGGATAATACAAAGATTTGACCCGTGGAACTGCAAAACCATAGCTTTTTTTTTCTGGACTACACCAGACTCTTTAAAAGAGATATATTAGTGTCTGAACAGTCAGGGAGACACTATTGCTGTTTTTTTACGGCAAAAATTGCAAAAAGCAGGATAATACAGAGATTTGACATGTGGAACTTCAAAACCACAGTTATAGTTATGTGGCTTACACCAGACTTTTTTAACAGATATATTTGTGTCTGACCTGTCAGGGATACACTATTACAGGTTTTTTTTACGGGAAAAAAATGCCAAAAGCAGGATAATACAGAGATATGACCCCTGGAAATGCAAAATCACAGTTATAGTTATGTGGCGTACAGCAGACTCTTTTAAACAGATATTTTGGTGTTTGACCAGT
Organism: Phyllobates terribilis; assembly: GCF_046119375.1. Classification (NCBI taxonomy): domain Eukaryota; kingdom Metazoa; phylum Chordata; class Amphibia; order Anura; family Dendrobatidae; genus Phyllobates; species Phyllobates terribilis. The sequence continues at coordinate 477,469,113 of NW_027362765.1, read as the reverse complement.
CAGGGAGACACTATTACAGGTTTTTTTAGTGGAAAAAATGGCAAAAACAGGATAATATGGAGATTTGACCTGTGGAACTGAAAAACCACAGTTCTATTTTTCTGGCCTACACCAGACTCTTCTAAAGAGAAATATTGGTGTCTGAACAGTCAGGGAGACAATATTACTGTTTTTTTTTACGGCAAAAATTTCCAAAAGCAGGATAATACAGAGATTTCACCCGTGGAACTGCAAAACCACAGTTATATTTTTCTGGCCTACACCAGACTCTTTTAAACAGATATATTGGAGTCTGAGCAGTCAGGGAGACACTATTACAGTTTTTTACGGAAAAAATTGCCAAAAACAGGATAATACAGAGATTTGATCCGTGGATCTGCAAAACCAAAGTTATAGTTATGTGGCGTACAGCAGACTCTTTTAAACAGATATATTGGTGTTTGACCAGTCAGGGAGACACTATTACAGTTTTTTTTTACGTTAAAAAATGCCAAAAACAGGATAATACAGAGATTTGACCCGTGGAAATGCAAAACCACAGTTCTATTTTTCTGGACAACACCAGACTCTTTAAAAGAGATACATTGGTGTCTGAACGGTCAGGGAGACACTATTGCTGTTTTTTTTTACAGCAAAAATTGCAAAAAGCAGGATAATACAGAGATTTGACATGTGGAACTGCAAAACCACAGTTATAGTTATGTGGCGTACACCAGACTCTTTTAAACAGATATATTTGTGTCTGACCAGTCAGGGATACACTATTACAGTTTTTTTTTTACGGCAAAAAATGCCAAAAGCAGGATAATACAGAGATTTGATCCGTTGAACTGCAAAATTACAGTTATAGTTATGTGGAATACACCAGACTCTTTTAAACAGATATATTGGTGTTTGACCAGTCAGGGAGACACTATTACAGGTTTTTTTTTGTGAAAAAAATGCCAAAAACAGGATAATACAGAGATTTGACCCGTGGAACTGAAAAACCACAGTTCTATTTTTCTGGCCTACACCAGACTCTTTTAAACAGAAATATTGGTGTCTGAACAGTCAGGGAGACACTATTACTGTTTTTTTTACGGCATAAAATGCCAAAAGCAGGATAATACAGAGATTTGACCAGTGGAACTGCAAAACCACATTTATATTTTTCTGGCCTACACCAGACTCTTTTAAACAGATATATTGGTGTTTGACCAGTCAGGGAGGCACTATTATAGTTTTTTTACGGCAAAAAGTGCCGAAAGCAGGATAATGCAGAGATTTGACCCACGGAACTGCAAAATCACAGTTATAGTTATGTGGCGTACACCACACTCTTTTAAACAGATACATTGGTGTTTGATCCGTCAGGGAGACACTATTAGGCTGTGTTCACACGATGCGTATTTCATGCGTTTCCGCGGCATTTTTGCAGTTGCGTAAACGCCGCGGAAACGCATGAAAAACGCATGGTAGAAGGGAAGCAATGTTCCCCAATGGAAATCCGCATGTGCTGTGCCCATGATGCGGATTTTTCCGCAGCGTTAACGCTGCGGTCAAAAATCCGCAGCATGTCAATTAATTTTGCGGAAACGCGGCGATTTCGCCGCCATTGACTTGCATTAGAACGCGCCAATTCTGCAAGACAGCATTTGTACTTGCGTAATTGGTGCGTTCTAATGTGCGGATGGTACCCGGGTGTGGAGGAGAGGAGAGTCTCATCCACACCCAGGTACCATTAAAAAAGCTATAAAAGCAAGAATAAAATAAAAAATAAATGTATTCTTACCTTCTGTCGGCCCGCGCAGCGCTCCCGCTTGGTTCCCGGCACTTGCAGTGAGTTGTAGGACCTGCGGTGACGTCAGAGTCATGTGACGGGTCACGTGACGCTGACGTCGGCAGGTCTTTCAATTCAAAGTTGCCGGCAGCCGGGAGAACGGAGTGAGCAGGACAGCGCGGGCCATCGGAGGTAAGTATATACACTCTCTCGGTTCACACTGTATAAATCCATGCTGTTTGCATGGATTTATATAGTGTGACCTAGTTATCAAGCACTTTCCAGGTGATGCTAAAATCGCCTGGAAAGCGCTTGTCAATCTGCATGCGGAAACGCATGTGAATCTGCATGTGGATCCGCATGTATTCTGCAGGAAAAACGCATGCACAATCTGCTTGCGTTTTTTCTGCCAGGGAGATGCAGAAATGATGCAGAAATTTTCTGCTTCATTTCTGCATCGTGTGCACATACCCTTACAGTTTTTTTTACCGCAAAAAAATCCAAAAACAGGATAATACAGAGATTTTACCCATTGAACTGCAAATCCAAAGTTTTATTTTTCTGGCCTACACCATACTCTCTAATAGAGATATATTGGTGTCTGAACAGTAAGGGAGACACTACTACTGTTTTTTTTTTACGGCAAAATATGCAAAGAGCAGGATAATACAGAGATTTGACACGTGGAACTGCAAAACCACAGTTATAGTTATGTGGCGTACACCAGACTCTTTTAAACAGATATATTTGTGTCTGACCAGTCAGGGAGACACTATGACACTTTTTTTTTACGGCAAAAAATGCCAAAAGCAGGATAATACAGAGATTTGACCCGTGGAACTGCAAAACCACAGTTATATTTTTCTGGCCTACACCAGACTCTTTTAAACAGATATATTGGTGTCTGACCAGTCAGAGAGACACTATTACTGTTTTTTTTACGGCAAAAAATGCCAAAAACAGGATAATGCAGAGATTTGACCCGTGGGGCTTCAAAACCACAGTTATATTTTTCTGGCCTACAGCAGACTCTTTTAAACAGATATATTGGTGTCTGACCAGTCAGGGAGACACTTAAATTTTTTTTTTACGGCAAAAAATGCCAAAACAGGATAATACACAGATTTGACGTGTATAACTGCAAAACCACAGTTATATTTTTCTGGCCTACACCAGACTCTTTTAAACAGATATATTTGTGTCTGACCAGTCAGGGAGACACTATGACACTTTTTTTTTACGGCAAAAAATGCCAAAAGCAGGATAATACAGAGATTTGACCCGTGGAACTGCAAAACCACAGTTATATTTTTCTGGCCTACACCAGACTCTTTTAAACAGATATATTGGTGTCTGACCAGTCAGAGAGACACTATTACTGTTTTTTTTACGGCAAAAAATGCCAAAAACAGGATAATGCAGAGATTTGACCCGTGGGGCTTCAAAACCACAGTTATATTTTTCTGGCCTACAGCAGACTCTTTTAAACAGATATATTGGTGTCTGACCAGTCAGGGAGACACTTAAATTTTTTTTTTACGGCAAAAAATGCCAAAACAGGATAATACACAGATTTGACGTGTATAACTGCAAAACCACAGTTATATTTTTCTGGCCTACACCAGACTCTTTTAAACAGATATATTTGTGTCTGACCAGTCAGGGAGACACTATGACACTTTTTTTTTACGGCAAAAAATGCCAAAAGCAGGATAATACAGAGATTTGACCCGTGGAACTGCAAAACCACAGTTATATTTTTCTGGCCTACACCAGACTCTTTTAAACAGATATATTGGTGTCTGACCAGTCAGAGAGACACTATTACTGTTTTTTTTACGGCAAAAAATGCCAAAAACAGGATAATGCAGAGATTTGACCCGTGGGGCTTCAAAACCACAGTTATATTTTTCTGGCCTACAGCAGACTCTTTTAAACAGATATATTGGTGTCTGACCAGTCAGGGAGACACTTAAATTTTTTTTTTACGGCAAAAAATGCCAAAACAGGATAATACACAGATTTGACGTGTATAACTGCAAAACCACTGTTATATTTTTCTGGCCTACACCAGACTCTTTTAAACAGATATATTGGTGTCTGACCAGTCAGGGAGACACTATTACAGCTTTTTTTTTTTGGCAAAAAATGCCAAAAGCAGGATAATACAGAGATTTGACCCGTGGAACTGCAAATCCACAGATATATTTTTCTGGCCTACACCATACTCTTTTAAACAGATATATTCGTGTCAGACCAGTCAGGGAGACACTATTACTGTTTTTTTTATGCCAGAAAATGCCAAAAACAGGATAATACAGAGATTTGACCTGTGGAACTGCAAAACCTCAGAAATAGTTACTGTATGTGACATACACCAGACTCTTTTAAACAGATATATTGGTGTCTGACCAGTCAGGGAGACACTATTACAGTTTTTTTTTACGGCAAAAAATGCCAAAAGAAGGATAATACAGAGATTTGACCCGTGGAACTGCAAAACCACAGTTATATTTTTCAGGACTACACCAGACTCTTTTAAACAGATATATTGGTGTCTGAACAGTCACAGACCCACTCGATTTTTTTTTTTTGGGGGGTGAATACCAAAAGGTTAATAAGATGCGTATTTGAACAGTCTGACTGAGGGAAAAAAAATACACGATTTAGATGAAAAAAAAAAAAAATTCCTGGCCCCTGAGACCGGGGTGATAAGTCTAGCAATTTGACCAACAGGATCACACAGGACTGTAATGCAGTGTTTGCTGGTATAACCACTGCTTCTCCTTTACATCCTGCCTGCCTGCCTGATATCTAGGATGGATATTAGTCCTGAGAAAGACTGTTTGTTTGATTTGGCAGGCTTTAGAGACCCTTCACTATCTATTTCGCACTATATATCTCTCCCTATCTCAGCAGCACTCTCCCTACACCATCTGATCCGGAGCGACTGTGTCCAAGATGGCGGCGCCCGGTTTTAAATACTCGAGGTGACGTTGTGTGGCCAGCCAATCACTGTAATGCCCACAAACAACATGGATGCGTCATTACAGAGACTGGCTGGCAATCCCTGCATGTTCATTGGCTCTGTAAAGAGTGCCAAACGTGCAGGGCGGAGACCCAAGCTCCCGCCCAAGTAACCCGGAAAAGCTTGGTGCTTGCCGAGCATCCCGAGTAACGTGATGTTCGGACGAGTAACGAGCAGTGTCGAGCATGCACGCTCAACACTAATAAGCAACCATCAGCCGCCCCATCAAACACCTCTGCTTCTTTTTCCTCCTCCTCTGTTACCGTGCCAAATTGTGTCACGCAGGTGTCTGACAAAGCCAGCTGTATACCTGCTGTGGTTAGGCTGAGTGACAGCCCGTCAGCTGTAAGTGAAGAAGACATGCCTGCTGTTATGATCTGCTACAGGGACTAAGGAAAGACAGGAGAACTGTCCCTACAATAGAACTAAACTAGATCCCTACGATGTAACGGGGAACCTGATCCTGCGATCAGACCCGCTAAAGTCCTCGGCTAGTCTGTACGAAGACCTATAGATGTGAGGGAGGGATCCCTGCAAGAACTAGGGACTGGGATAAGTTGGACACCTCCTAGCAGAAATAGTAGCAGTCAAAGACAAACACACAACAAAAAGCATAGAGGTCAGAAGACCTAGCAAAACTAACAGAGAACGGCAACAGAGCACCAAGCTAGCTCAAGAGTAGTAAATACAATGAAGTCCAGCAATACAAGGAGGGTGGAGCCGGACCAAATAGGCAAAAATGGTCATGTGACCAGCAAGCTAAAAAAAAACTAACAGGAGAGTTCTAACAGTACCCCCTCTTCTAAGAGGATCCTCCGGATACCCTAGGCCCAGGCTTACCAGGAAACCTCCTGTGAAACGCTCTGACAAGTCTGGAAGCAGAAACATCATCCGCCCTCACCCATGAGTTATCCTCAGGTCCGAAACCCTTCCAAGCGACGAGATACTGCAAACTCCCTCTATACCGTCTAGAAATTAGGATGCGGGAAATTTCATATTCCCCGTCCTCCACCACCGGAGGAACAGTGGCAGAGGCGTCACCATCCGACACATCAGCTTTTTTCAACAGAGAAACATGAAACACCGGGTTAATCTTCCAGGACGTAGGAACCTCCAACCTAACAGCAGATTGGTTAACTATCTGAAGCACCTTAAAGGGCCCTATGAACTTGGGACCCAATTTTTTAGAAGGAATCCTCAATCGCAGATTCGTAGAGGACAACCAAACCATGTCACCAACAGCAAACAAAACCTCTTGCCGTTTCCTATCAAAGTACCTTTAAGATTTTTTGTTAACCTCCTGAAGATTACCACGCACATCCGTCCAAACTCTCTCCAAATCACCGGAAAAACTCTCCTCCTCAGGCACAGCCGAAACCAATTTGGAGAATGACCCAAAAGACGGATGTCTCCCAGAACAACAAAAAAAAGGCGAACACCCAGCAGAAGAGGATGTATGGTTGTTAAGAGCAAATTCAGCAAGTGGCAGAAACTCAGACCACCCCTCTTGATTGTCTGCCACAAAACAACGCAAGAACTGCTCAACATCCTCTTTCTTCCTATCTGTCTGGCCATTAGACTCAGGATGATATCCAGATGAAAACGACAAATGAACTCCCAACCTGTCACAAAAGGCACGCCAAAAACGAGCCACGAACTGAGGTCCCCTATCAGAAACAATGTCAGTAGGAACACCATGTAGTCTGACAATTTCCTTGACAAAGGCCTTAGTGAGTGTCTTAGCGCAAGGCAGTTTGATGAAGGGAACCAAGTGACACATCTTGCTAAAACAGTCCACGACCACCCAGATGACCAGGAAACCTTCAGAGGGGGGAAGGTCAGTAATAAAGTCCATAGCCAGATGTGTCCAAGGTGCACTAGAAACCTCCAGAGGGCAAAGCAACCCCGCAGCAGGAGCATGCGAAGACTTGGATCTAGCACACACAGAACATTGGCGCACCCACTTAATGACTTCCTTCTGCCATCCAGGCCACCAAAAACTGCGACACACAAGTCTCTTGGTCTCAGAAATTCCTGGATGACCTGCCAACCGAGACTCATGACACTCAACAAACAAATCTCTCCTAAAGGTCCTAGGCACAAACAACCTCCCATGGGGAGTGTTAGATGGGGCATTCTCCTGAGCTTTAAGAATCTCATCCTCCAAAACGGAGTCCAAAGCAGCAATCACAACACCTTCTTGTAAAATGCTCTCCTCTTCCTCCACAACACCGACCATGGGAGAAAAGCTGCGAGACAAAGCATCCGCTTTAACATTCTTGGTACCCGGGATGTAAGTAACGAAAAAATTAAACCGCCAGAAAAAAAGTGCCCACCTAGCCTGACGGGCATTCAAGCACTTGGCAGCATCAAGATAGATCAGATTTTCATGATCAGTGAAAACCTGAATGGGAAATTAAGCACCTTCCAAGAGGTGACGCCAGTGTTCAAATGCGAGTTTAATCGCCAGCAATTCCCGATTACCAATATCGTAATTAAGTTCAGTCTCAGAAAATTTTTTTGAAGAAAAGGCACAGGGATGTACTCCATCCTTGTTTTCCTGAGACAACACCGCACCGACCCCCAACGAAGAAGCATCAACCTCAACCAAAAACGGCTTAGTCACATCAGGCTGCATAAGGATGGGAGCAGAGGTGAACCTCTCCTTTAGGAGCACAACAGCTTCAATGGCCTCAGAAGTCCACTGAACCGCATTAGCACCTTTCCTGGTGAGATCGGTCAGCGGTTTGACAATAATAGAAAAAATTTTTATGAATTTTCTGTAATAATTGGCGAAACCCAAAAACCTCTGTATGGATTTCAAACCAATAGGCCTAGGCCATTCCTGCACAGCTTGAACTTTAACCGGGTCCATCTCAAAACCTTCACTGGAGATAATGTAGCCCAAAAAACGAATTCTCTGTACAGCGAACTCACATTTCTCCAGCTTAGCAAAAAGCGAATATTCCATTAATAACTGTAATACCTCACGTACGCTCCGCCAGTGAGACTCCAGATCAGGCGAATAAATCAGAATGTCATCCAAATACACAACCACATTTTTGCCGATTAAAGGTCTAAGGATGTCATTAATAAGATTCTGAAAAAATGCTGGAGCATTGGTAAGACCAAAAGGCATAACCAGATTCTCAAAATGACCCACAGGAGTGTTAAAAGCAGTCTTCCATTCATCACCCTCCTTCATGCGCAACAAATTGTATGCCCCCCGGAGATCAATTCTAGAGAACCACTTGGCCCCCACTAACTGGTTAAATAAATCAGGAATCAATGGCAGTGGGTAAGGATTGCGTACAGTAATTTTATTAAGCTCACGAAAGTCCAGACAAGGACGTAAACCGCCATCTTTTTTTTTTACAAAAAAAAAATCCAACAGCCACAGGAGACTTGGAAGGCCTAATGTGACCGGCGGCCAAGCTTGTCTGTATGTATTCCTCCAAAGCCTTTCTCTCAGGAATAGTAAGATTAAATAAACGACTTTTAGGAAGAGTCGCTCCAGGGACAAATTCAATGGCACAATCAAAGTCTCTATGGGGAGGCAAAATTTGTGACTCCTCCTCAGAAAAACTCTCCAAAAATCCTGAATAGGTACAGGCAATTCCCCTTTATCCACAGCAGCAATAAGTCCGTTACAACACTTGTCATAACACTTAGGGCTCCAGGACTTAATTTCATTGGTAGACCAATCCAGTACAGGATTGTGCAATTTTAACCAGGGTAACCCCAATATTACTGGAGAAGGCAAATTATCCAATACCACCAAAACCAAATTTTCTTGGTAAATACCATTAATAGTGAGGGGAAATTCACAGACCTTATGAGTAACACTCTTCAAGGGAGAGCCATCAACAGAAACCACAGCAATAGGGGATGTCAAAGTTTTAGGTTCTAATCTAAGTTTTTCCAAGAATCCCCCATCAATCACATTCAGAGTAGAACCACAATCCACAAATACCCGAAATTCAATTAATTCATCCTGAGCAGTAGTAGTGGCAGATAGGAATACTCCCTTAGAATTTAAACAGGCAATACGGGCATAACTGACCATTTTTTTTCTTTCTTCATACGAAGTACACAGTTCTTAATAAAATGACCAGAATTTCCGCAATAGAAGCACAAGCCTTCAGAAAACCTGCGGTCTTTTTCCTGAGAGCGGGGTGTCATCGCCCCAATCTCCATCGGCTCTCCATTGTCAGCACAGACCCTCTCAGGACTCGGAGCTGACATAGCAGACGATTTGCTCTCATTAACCCTTGCATACAGTCTCCTGTCCACCCGTATAGCTAATTGCATTGCCTCCTGCAAGTTTCCAGGTGTGGGATAAGCTATCTGTAAATCCTTAACCCTTTCACCTAGCCCTGCAAGAAACAAGCTTTTCAAAACTGAATCCTTTCACCCCACCTGGGCAGACCACCGACGGAAGTGAGAACAATATTTTTCCACATTACCTGATCCCTGCCTCAAACGTCTCAATTCAGACTCAGCAGATGAGACACGATCAGGATCATCATACAACAAACCCAAAGCAGAAAAAAAACTATCCACTGATCTAAAGCACGGATCACTAGGTTGGAGAGAGAAGGCCAATCCCTGAGGATCTTTGCGCAAAAGTGACATTATGAACCCAATTCGCTGTGATTCATCACCAGAGGATCCAGGTCTCAAACGAAAATACAATAAACAAGCATTTTTAAAAGAAAAAAATTCTTGTTGTTCGCCAAAAAATAGATCAGGCAGACGTACCTTTGGTTCCACAAAATGAGCTCCAGAACAGCTACTCACGTGTTGTTGGAGCTCGGCCACCTCCAGAGAGAGTCCCTGCAAGCGTTGAGCCAAATCTTGAACCGAGACCATGATGGAAAACTGGAGGTCTTTCCTTAGAGAAAATTTTTTTTTTTTTTTTAGGGCTGGACTTACTGTTATGATCTGCTACAGGGACTAAGGAAAGACAGGAGAACTGTCCCTACAATAGAACTAAATTAGATCCCTACGATGTAACGGGGAACCTGATCCTGCGATCAGACCCGCTAAAGTCCTCGGCTAGTCTGTACGAAGACCTATAGATGTGAGGGAGGGATCCCTGCAAGAACTAGGGACTGGGATAAGTTGGACACTTCCTAGCAGAAATAGTAGCAGTCAAAGACAAACACACAACAAAAAGCATAGAGGTCAGAAGACCTAGCAAAACTATCAGAGAACGGCAACAGAGCACCAAGCTAGCTCAAGAGTAGTAAATACAATGAAGTCCAGCAAGACCAGGAGGGCGGAGCCGGACAAAATAGGCAAAAATGGTCATGTGACCAGCAAACTAAAAATAACCTAACAGAAGAGTTCTAACACCTGCTGTGCTTCCTTCTCTGAGCACACCACACGTTTCTCAATGCAGCATAACATCTCCGCTTGCACCTCACTCACGGTCTATCGGTTTGTCGTTTCTCCATACTCTGCCCTCTCTCAGCACTGCAGCCAGCCCTCAATCCCGCTGTTGTGGTCACGTAAAAGATTGTTTCATCCTACATATGACAAAGCTAAGAGGTTGAACTCCACCATCTCCAATCTGTTGGCCACGGAAATGGTGGTCTTAGGCCCTATTTTTTAAATGTAAACACTTCCGCATGAGTCTGCATCTCCTGGGTTGGCTGTAGTGGGACAGGTATGAGTCTGCATTAAACTACTTGTAGTCTGATGACATTAATGTCACTTCGGTGGTGTTAGGTAGTGTTGAGCGACCCCCGTAGTGTTCGAGTTCGGTTCGGTTCGTCGAACACGCGTGTGTTCGCCGAACTGTTCTTCGAACTGTTCGTCGAACACCTTCGAACACCGTTAAAACCAATGGCAGGCAAACAAAAACACATAGAAACACATAGAAAACACCTTCAAAGGTGTCCAAAAGCTGACAAACTGCTCTGAAGACACAACTAACACATGGAAAAGTGACAAGTACATATAGTTATGCGAAAAGAAGAGAGGTGGAGGAGTAAAAGGAGGGGGAGACACAGATATAGGCATGTCATGCCCTTCTAAAATCCAAAAAGTGAGAAGCCGACACGTTCAGTCCGCTCCTGCCCGTGCCACCTCCGTGTCGCCGGGTTTGTGCCAGAGCCACGGTGAACCCTGACGGCCAGCCCCCCTCTCCCAATACTGGTGCCTGTCCGCTAGTGGGTCGAGCGAGCCCCCCTGTGGTGGAGGCAGCTCTAAGCTTTTTAATTTAAATTGTCTCTCTAATTTGAATGAATACACTTTAAATCCATTTACAAGGATCTATTGGAGGGCAAGTCTCATGCCAGCAGCCGCGTAATTCCAGTTCCAGTAGCGTCCACTAAAGCTGCTGCAGTTAAAAAGCTTTTATAAGGATCGAGCTCGGCTGTCCACCTCAAGGCATACTACTGCCAGTCCCAGCCCCTATGCCTTGGGGTGCCTCCTGATGCTCTTCACTGAGTATCCCATGGTCCCGAAGTATTTCCTTTGAAAAAATTAAGTGTCAAAACTACAGGTGGTGTAGCTTCCTTAACAGCCGGGATAATCCGCTGACTAGCAGACAATGCTACTAGGCACAAAGTATTTTCTGGGCTAGATGCAGTTAAAAATTTGTAATTAGATACTCTCGTTGGATGCTGAGAAAGCATTCCATAGAGTCTCCTGGCACGCCATATATGATTCTCTTAAAAAGCTTGGGGTAGGGGTCTAGGGGACCCTTTTATAACCAAAATCATGGCCCTGTATCGCAATACGTCACCTAGGCTGAAGATAAATGGAACTGTATTACCCTGAGGGCTCGGTTGCTACAGAGGTATTGCACCTCACCCAGAGGTGTGATATCTCACTCTCAGGTAAGGATGGAGTGTGGATCAGGACCCGACACCTGCATGCATTACACCACATTGCCGTGGGGCAGGGCGACCAATATGCCCCTGAGATGGGCACGACAGTCCCTGTCCCTGGCTGGAGTGGGGGGAGGGAACACTGAGGAAGGGGAACCCTGTAGTGCAGGAGCAGGGAGGAAGCAGTTCCTGGGTGCATTGAGAAGGGAGTATAAAAGGTGGGCACCATCTTAGTTCAGTGCAGAGAAGTCTGAGCAGAAGTGACAGGGAGCAGGGGCTCTGCATGAGCTCTGCTCTGGAGGCGGGCCTAGTAACAGAGGCCCAGGCCTGGAAGAGGGAGAAGGAAGGAAGAGGAGCAGAGAAGGCTCCAGGAACGGGGAATGAAGGGATCCCAGGGGTGTGGACGGGCGAGTCGCCACCGCACGCCCGAATCCACCTGCGTGGAGGGGTCAGACCAAAGCGGGAGACCGGTCCCCGAAACTAGTGGAGGCAGGAAACGACCCTCAGCTAGAAACCGGAGGCTGTGACATTTTATGTGGCGCAGGCCCTCGCTACACCCGCTAGGAAGGCACCACATAGGGTCAGGGAAACTGGCGCCAAGTTTACTAAGAGGAGGTCTGAGGCAGCCGGACAGAAGGGTTGGTAAGAAAGGCCAGACAAAGGACACAAAAAGGGGGTCCTGTGAAGCGCTCCAAAGTTATCTGGGAGTTGTCTGAGCCCCTCACCTGGTGAGCACAGTACGACGTGGGCAGCCGTTACCTGCAGACGTGGTCTGGATAATAAGAACTGTGAGTAAAGGCCCTGGACTGCATCACTGACTCCGTGTCGTTACTGCTGCTGCCCTGCACCATCACCCCCATCCTCCGCATACACTGCCCTGAGGCTATACTCCTCCCGTGGGGAGTTATGCTACGCTCTGCTGCACCCACAACACCAGCCTCAGCGGTCTGCCCTGGAGCGGCGGTTCACTCTGACCGCAATCCACGGGTGGCGTAGTCGGACATTTAAACATCAAAACCACATAAATAGTTCCGCCACTGGTTTGACCGCCCTGAGCCACGGAACCGGGTCTCCGCCACGGAGACTACAACCACCAGCATCCACCAAAAAGGGTCCGACTCCAGGTGTCCCAAGGCCCAGGGGGCGCGTCAGAACATTTCCATCACCTTTCACAATCACCAATGGGACAAGGCAGGGATGTTCTCTGTCCCCTCTCTTATACATCCTAGTGACGGAGCACCTGCTCTCATCAATTCGCCATAACCCCAATGTTAGGTGGATTGAGGTGGGAGGCACCGAGTACAAGTGCTCTCTATTTGCTGATGATGTCCTAGTATATATCACTCAATCACATATATCCATCCATGCTGTTATGGCTGAAATAGATCACTTTGTTACATGGTCAAATTTTAAAATCAATGCAGCGAAGTCTGAGGCCCTCGATGTCTCCCTCCCCAAATCCATATAGGATTCCATCCAGTCCAACTTTCCCTTTGCCTGGCCCTCACAGGGTATCAAATACTTAGGAATTCCTATTCATAGAGACCTCTCCCATCTATGTTATCTTAATTTTGGGCCCTTTATTGAACAACTCCATACAGACCACGGTTGGCAAGTTAGAACTGTAAGATTCACTACGTGAACCACTGGTGTTTTGTGGAAAAGCACATGTACACTGTGTTCAAAATTATTATGCAAAAAGTGTTTAGGAGTGATAAGGGAAGAATTTGTTTGTTTGTCAGTTAAACTCATTGATGGTGATGTGTGTCAGTACTCTTTATATCACTGTAAGCAATTGCAGACACCTGTGCTAATTAGTTTGGCAGGTGTGTCCAATGAAAGGCAAGACTACTTAAGAAGGTTGTCTCACATTATTAAGGAGCCTACATTTTCTGCCAAAATGGGAAAGAAAAAGGATGTGTCGGCTGCTGAGAAGCAACAAATTGTGGAGTGTTTAGGTCAAGGCATGACTACAATCAACATTGTGCGATGATCAGGATGAAGTGTCTTGGAAATCAAGAAGTATGTAGCTGATTCACAGTACACACGTGTGCGTGCTGATAAGGGCAAATTGAGGACTCTTTCCTACAAGCAATTACGTCAGGTTAAAAGAGCAGCGGCAAAAAAGCCTTGTCATAGCAGCAGACAAGTTTTTGAAGCTGCTGGTGCCTCCAACGTCCCCCGAACAACAAGATGCAGGGTCCTTCAGAGGTTTGCAGCTGTGCATACGCCATCCTGTCGACCTCCTCTATCCACTTCACACAAGCAGAAACGGCTCCAGTGGGCCAAACATTACATGAAGACTGATTTCAAAACTGTTTTGTTCACGGATGAGTGCCGTGCAGCACTCGATGGTCCAGATGGATGGAGTGGAGGATGGCTGGTTGATGGACACCCCACGCAAACACGGCTACAGCGCCAACAAGGAGGAGGTGGAGTAATGTTTTGGGCTGGAATCATGGGGAGAGAGATTGTCGGCCCCTTTAGGATCCCTGAAGGCGCTAAAGATGAACTCCATAATGTATATGGATTTTCTCAAACAGCACTTCCTGCCATGGTTCAAGAAGAAGAACCGTGTATTTCACAGCAAGATCAATTTTTTGCATGATAATGCACCATCTCATGCTGCACATAAAACATCTGCATCTCTGGCTGATATGGGCATAAAAGGGGACAAACTTATGGTGTGACCCCCATGCTCCCCTGACCTCTACCCCATTCAGAACCTCTGGCGCATCATCAAAAGGAGTGTCTATGATGGCGGGAGGCAGTTCACATCTAAGCAACAGCTCTGGGAGGGTATTCTGTCCTCATGCAAAACAATTGAAGCAGAAACCATCCAAAACCTGACAAATTCAATGGACGAGAGTGTTCAGAAGCTCCTTTCGAACAAGGGGTCCTATGTGAAAATGTAACATCACCTAGAATAAAGTTTTGAGTTGAAAACTGTTTGATTTCAGTTTCTAATAACCTGCTAATGCTTATAATTTCAAAAATGACCATTTTTTTGGTCTTTATTAAAATGAAAAGGTTGATCGAAAAGTTTGGCGGATCTAAGAGTGTGGCAACCCATTAGTCATGATTAGAGATGAGCGTTGTTCTACTCGAACTGTTCGCCAATCTCAAATTCGAGCTGTTTTGGGCGGTGTTCGAGCCGGTCGGCGAACACGAACAATTTGAGAAAAATTCGGCTGTTCGAGGTTATGTTCGATAACTGTTCGTGCACCAAAATCATAACTGGATTTTTTCTCAGTAATGATGAAAATTAATGTTAATACGCAGTTTGAGTGTACAGCGGGGCGGGGGGAGGGGCAGGGGATGGATCTCTGCAGGAACAATGAACATCTCCATTTTTTTTTCTCTTTCCCGCATTTGCAGTGGGGAGGTGCAATCTGTCAGCCTATCAGCAGCGCACACACGGAGCGAAGTGCTTTTTTTCACACAAGCAAGGGCATGTGTGATTGGCAGTGTATGTCACATGTCCTTGCCCTATAAGACCAAGCCATTTTCCCCGTCGCCACCATTTTCTCACTGCTGCAGCTGCGTGTTAGACGGCACCGCTGTTGCTGTGTGCGCTATACCTTGTTAATTTCAAGCCAATTTTCGCACAAATATACAGATAGCTTGGGAGTAGGGAATAGTTGTGATTGCAGTCCTTTTAAGGACTAGGTTACAGCATTTCCTACGACTTTTATCAGGCAGGTCTGTGCTCTTAAATAGATAGATTGTGGGAGTAAAGACTAATTGTAATTGGAGTCCTTTTCAGGACTAGGTTACATCAGTTCCTATCAGTTTTTGCCAGGCAGGTCTGTGCCAGTGCTGTGCAAGTTTTTTTCACAGCATTTGGCTGAATCTAGCAAAGCTAATCCTTTTTGGCCTATTGCAGAGTGTGTTAGTCAGTGGAGTAGCCTATCTGTGTTGCAAGATATACCACCTGTGTATAGAATACCAATTTTTTTACTGCACCTAGTGAAGTAAAATCTTTTGGGCATAGCATCATTCTATTAGTCCATCTATACTGACCTCCATCAGGTTGCAAACTGAATATAATTTTTTTCTGCATCTAGCTCTGAAAAAATGTTTGGGCTTCTAGCAGTGTGTGGGACTTGGTCTATTAGTCCATCTATACTGACCTCCATCAGGTTGCAAATTAAAAATAATTTTTTTCTGCATCTAGCTCTGAAAAAATATTTGGGCTTCTAGCAGTGTGTGGGACTTGGTCTATTAGTCCATCTATACTGACCTCCATCAGGTTGCAAATTAAAAATAATTTTTTTCTTCATTTATCTCTGAAAAAATATTTGGGCTTCTAGCAGCGTGTGGGACTTGTTCTATTAGTCCATCTATACTGACCTCCATCAGGTTGCAAATTAAAAATAATTTTTTTCTGCATCTAGCTCTGAAAAAATATTTGGGCTTCTAGCAGTGTGTGGGACTTGTTCTATTAGTCCATCTATACTGACCTCCATCAGGTTGCAAATTAAAAATAATTTTTTTCTGCATCTAGCTCTGAAAAAATATTTGGGCTTCTAGCAGTGTGTGGGACTTGGTCTATTAGTCCATCTATACTGACCTCCATCAGGTTGCAAATTAAAAATAATTTTTTTCTGCATCTAGCTCTGAAAAAATATTTGGGCTTCTAGCAGTGTGTGGGACTTGGTCTATTAGTCCATCTATACTGACCTCCATCAGGTTGCAAATTGAATAAAAAAAAATTCTGCATCTAGCTCTGAAAAAATATTTGGGCTTCTAGCGGTGTGTGGGACTTGGTCTATTAGTCCATCTATACTGACCTCCATCAGGTTGCAAATTAAAAATAATTTTTTTCTGCATCTAGCTCTGAAAAAATATTTGGGCTTCTAGCAGTGTGTGGGACTTGGTCTATTAGTCCATCTATACTGACCTCCATCAGGTTGCAAATTAAAAATAATTTTTTTCTTCATTTAGCTCTGAAAAAATATTTGGGCTTCTAGCAGTGTGTGGGACTTGTTCTATTAGTCCTTCTATACTGACGTCCAGCAGGTTGCAAATTGAATATAATTTTTTTCTGCATCTAGCTCTGAAAAAATATTTGGGCTTCTAGCAGTGTGTGGGACTTGGTCTATTAGTCCATCTATACTGACCTCCATCAGGTTGCAAATTGAATAAAAAAAATTTCTGCATCTAGCTCTGAAAAAATATTTGGGCTTCTAGCGGTGTGTGGGACTTGGTCTATTAGTCCATCTATACTGACCTCCATCAGGTTGCAAATTAAAAATATTTTTTTTCTGCATCTAGCTCTGAAAAAATATTTGGGCTTCTAGCAGTGTGTGGGACTTGGTCTATTAGTCCATCTATACTGACCTCCATCAGGTTGCAAATTAAAAATAATTTTTTTCTTCATTTAGCTCTGAAAAAATATTTGGGCTTCTAGCAGTGTGTGGGACTTGTTCTATTAGTCCTTCTATACTGACGTCCAGCAGGTTGCAAATTGAATATAATTTTTTTCTGCATCTAGCTCTGAAAAAATATTTGGGCTTCTAGCGGTGTTTGGGACTTGGTCTATTAGTCCATCTATACTGACCTCCATCAGGTTGCAAATTGAATAAAAAAAATTTCTGCATCTAGCTCTGAAAAAATATTTGGGCTTCTAGCGGTGTGTGGGACTTGGTCTATTAGTCCATCTATACTGACCTCCATCAGGTTGCAAATTAAAAATAATTTTTTTCTGCATCTAACCCAGCCAATAGTTTTGGCCTAATACCACAGTTTGGCCACTCAGCTCTGCTCGGTTACCATCCATTGTTTTTTTGTGCAAACAACTCCAGAGTTGTGAATTAGTTAACCACCAAAATGAGTGGAAAAAGGCCTGCTGCTGGTGGAAAGGGGAATAGGCGTGTTGGGAAGGGGAAAAAAGGTTGTGTCCGTGGGGTAGGTGCAGAAGAAAGACCATCTTCCAGCCAAACTAAAATGTCTACTTCTTTTAGCGGACAATGTGATAAGATCCCTTTCTTACGGCCACGCCAATCGCTACAAATTCCAGATGAGGCACAAAAACAGCAGGTGCTTCAACGGATATCAAGTGCTCCTTTAAGTGGGCTCTCCTCCACATCAGCTTCAACATCACAAATACTCCAGTCCTCAAAGGTGTCACCCAAATCGCACTTGCTTCCTCACAGCTCCCAAATCTCCAGCTGCCCGTCTGAGTATGAGGTAGAACAGATGGTTGAGTCTGCAGAGCTGTTTACTCATACTATAGCCTGGGAATCAGAGGTCGACTACAGCGCTTCTGTGAATCCAGACGAGGAAATGATCTGCACTGATGCCCAGAATCTTTATGAGTCGGATCCAGGACCAGACGCAGAAGGTTCTGACCATAATGTAGACCCTCATTCCCAAACTGTAACTCCTGTTGGTGGAGACAATGAGGAAGACGATGATAAGACTCAAATACCTGATTGGAGCGACAACTTTAGTTTTTTGTCAGGGCAGGAACAGGTTGGCGCTGAGGACGACGGGTGTGATAACGCACAGGGTGATGATGATGAGGTCGGAGATCCCACTTACTGTCAACCCACAGTCAGCCAAGAGATGAGGTCAGCAGAGGAGGTGGAGGAAGATGCTAGTGACTACGAGGTCAGGTTGCGCCTTCCTGGACAGAGACGTAGTACTGGAAGCACGTCAACAACTGCATCCTCAAACACAACTCTGCCTCTCACCACAAGTCGTGGTGGCTCTTCAGGTCGCATGGGTGCTAAGCCTTGCATAGCCTGGGCATTTTTTCAGATCGATAAAGATGACCCAACTCGTGTTATCTGTAACATTTGTCAGCAAAAGCTAAGTAGAGGCCAAAAAATACATAGTTTGAGTACTTCATGCATGAACCGGCACATGGACATGAAGCATAAGTTGCAGTGGGAAGCTCAGTGTGCTACAATGCGGTCTAGCCGGCCGGGCCAACCACCGTCTGCCATATCTTGTGCATCCGCGGCCTCTTCATCCTCTGTGACTGGGGGGACAGCAGTCACACCTGTTTTGGGGCGCAGACCTACCACCTCTTTACCCGCAACAGCCAGCGTGATTGGCAGGTCATCATTTTCTTTGGAGGTGGTAACACCAGCTGGTCTTGAGCACTGTCTGACATCGATAGCACCACCTTTGGATCAAGGCAACCTAACATGTCCGCCTGCATCTTCCTCACAGACCGGCAGTTTGCCGGGGACACCCTTATCAACCCCGTCTAAGCACAATAGCCAGCCCTCGGTCCCTCAGATGTGGACAAGTAAAAGACCATTTCCTCCTAGCCATGAGAAAGCTAAGAGGTTGAATTTCACCATCTGCAAGCTCTTGGCTACAGAAATGCTGCCTTTCCGCCTGGTGGACACAGAGGATTTTCGAGACCTTATGTCCGTCGCAGTGCCCCAGTACCAGATGCCCAGTCGGCACTACTTCTCAAAGAAAGGTGTGCCTGCGCTCCACCAGCATGTCGCACACAACATCACCGCTTCTTTGAGAAACTCTGTGTGTGACAGGGTGCATTTCACCACAGACACTTGGACGAGTAGGCATGGACAGGGGCGTTACATGTCGCTGACTGGGCACTGGGTAACTATGGTGACAGCAGGACAAGGGGCTGCTGTCCAAGTCTTGCCGTCCCCACGAGTTGTGCGTCAATCCTCTTTATGTCATTTTTCCTCCACTGCTTCTGCCTCCTCAACCTCCTCTCGGTCTTCCACCTGCACCCAAAGCCTGTCTGGTCATGCCACAAGCTTTCTAACTGCGCAGAAGGGATCCTGCACACCTCCTTACTTTGCTGGCAGTAGGGCTCAACGTCATCAGGCGGTTTTTACATTGAAATGTCTGGGAAATGTGAGTCACACAGCTGAGGAGTTGTGGTCAGCTCTGGAGAACCAATTTCATGAATGGTTGTCTCCACTGGACCTGAAACCAGGGAAGGCCGTGTGCGACAATGCTGCAAACCTGGGTGCGGCCCTTCGCCGGGGCAATGTCACACACGTGCCTTGTATGGCTCACGTGTTGAACCTGGTTGTCCAGCAATTTTTAGCCCACTATCCCAGACTAGATGGCCTTCTGCAGAGGGCACGGTCGCTGTGTGCTCACTTCCGCCGTTCGCATCCCGCAGCTCAGCGACTTACATCTCTACAGAAGTCGTTGGGCCTGCCACTTCACCGGCTAAAATGCGATGTGCCTACCCGGTGGAATTCAACTCTGCACATGTTGCAGCGACTGTGGCAGCACCGACAAGCCCTGGTGCAATACGTTCTGACGTATAGCCTGGGCCAACGAGATTCAGAGGTGGGGCAAATCACGCTGGAGGAGTGGTCTCAGATCAGGGACCTATGCACCCTTCTGCACAGTTTTGAAATGGCGACGAAGATGTTTAGTGCTGACGATGCCATTATCAGCATGACTATTCCGGTGATTTACATGCTGGAGCACATGTTAAACAGAATTCGGAGTCAGGTGGTGGCACAAGAGGAGGTGGAGGAAGTAGAGGAGGAGGAGTTGTATGCGGAAGGGCTAACATCTGCAAGGTCCAGACGGTCGGCAGCACCAGGGCGGCAGGCATGTGAGGGTGGGGGAGATGATTTTACCAGGGCGCATGGTAGCAGCCAAACTAGTGAGGAAGGTGCAGGAGCCCAGGAAGAAGTGGAGGACGAACTGATGGAAGACTCATCAGATGAGGGAGACCTTGATCACATTTCTGTTGTGCGAGGTTGGGGGGAGAGGACAGAGGAAGGAAGCATGATTGTTACCTCGCCACCAACACAACAGGGACTTGGTGCTCCCGGATGCGCAACACACATGAGTGCCTTCTTGCTGCACTACCTGCAACATGACCCTCGAATTGTGAGAATTAGAAATAATCCTGACTACTGGGTTGCCACACTGTTAGATCCCCGGTACAAAAGTAAATTTGCAGAAATTATTCCTGCCATAGAAAGGGATGCACGCATGCAGGAGTATCAGCAGAGACTGTTGCAGAATCTTACATGTGCTTTTCCACAAAATACCAGTGGTGCACGTAGTGAATCTTACAGTTCTAACTTGCCAACCGTGGTCTGTATGGAATTGTTCAATAAAGGGCCCAAAATTAAGATAACATAGATGGGAGAGGTCTCTATGAATAGGAATTCCTAAGTATTTGATACCCTGTGAGGGCCAGGCAAAGGGAAAGTTGGACTGGATGGAATCCTATATGGATTTAGGGAGGGAGACATCGAGGGCCTCAGACTTCGCTGCATTGATTTTAAAATTTTACCATGTAACAAAGTGATCTATTTCAGCCATAACAGCAGGGATGGATATATGTGATTGAGTGATATATACTAGGACATCATCAGCAAATAGAGAGCACTTGTACTCGGTGCCTCCCACCTCAATCCACCTAATATTGGGGTTATGGCGAATTGATGAGAGCAGGTGCTCCGTCACTAGGATGTATAAGAGAGGGGACAGAGGACATCCCTGCCTTGTCCCATTGGTGATTGTGAAAGGTGATGAAAATGTTCTGACGCACCCCCTGGGCCTTGGGACACCCGGAGCCGGACCCTTTTTGGTGGATGCTGGTGGTTGTAGTCTTCGTGGCGGCGATCCGGTTCCGTGGCTCAGGGCGGTCAAACCAGTGGCGTAACTATTTATGTGGTTTTGATGTTTAAATGTCCGACTACGCCACCCGTGGATTGCGGTCAGAGTGAACCGCCGCTACAGGGCAGACCGCTAAGGCTGGTGTTGTGGGTGCAGCAGAGCGTAGCATAACTCCCCACGGGAGGAGTATAGCCTCAGGGCAGTGTATGCGGAAGATGGGGGTGATGGTGCAGGGCAGCAGCAGTAACGACACTGAGTCAGTGATGCAGTTCAGGGCCTTTACTCACAGTTCTTATTATCCAGACCACGTCTGCAGGTAACGGCTGCCCACGTCGTACTGTGCTCACCAGGTGAGGGGCTCAGACAACTCCCAGATAACTTTGGAGCGCTTCACAGGACCCCCTTTGTGTGTCCTTTGTCTGGCCTTTCTTACCAACACTTCTGTCCGGCTGCCTCGGGCCTCCTCTTGGTAAACTTGGCGCCAGTTTCCCTGACCCTATGTGGTGCCTTCCTAGCGGGTGGAGCAAGGGGCTGCGCCACATAAAATGTCAGAGCCTCCGGTTTCTAGCTGAGGGTCGTTTCCTGCCTCCACTAGTTCGGGGACCGGTCTCCCCCTTTGGCCTGACCCCTCCACGCAGGTGGATTCGGGCGTGCGGTGGCGACTCGCCCGTCCGCACCCCTGGGATCCCTTCATTCCTCGTTCCTGGAGCCTTCTCCGCTCCTCTTCCTTCCTTCTCCCTCTTGCAGGCCTGGGCCTCTGTTACTAGGCCCGCCTCCGGAGCAGAGCTCATGCAGAGCCCCTGCTCCCTGCCACTTCTGCTCAGACTTCTCTGCACTGAACTAAGATGGTGCCCACCTTTTATACTCCCTTCTCAATGCACCCAGGAACTGCTTCCTCCCTGCTCCTGCACTGCAGGGTTCCCCTTCCTCAGTGTTCCCTCCCCCCACTCCAGCCAGGGACAGGGACTGTCGTGCCCATCTCAGGGGCATATTGGTCGCCCTGCCCCACGGCAATGTGGTGTAATGCATGCAGGTGTCGGGTCCTGATCCACACTCCATCCTTATCTGAGAGTGAGATATCACACCTCTGGGTGAGGTGCAATACGTCTGTAGCAACCGAGCCCTCGGTGCTACAGTTCCATTTATCTTCAGCCTAGGTGACGTATTGTGATACAGGGCCGTGATTTTGGCTATAAAAGGGTCCCCTAGACCCCTACCCCAAGCTTTTTAAGAGAATCATATATGGCGTGCCAGGAGACTCTATGGAATGCTTTCTCAGCATCCAACGAGAGTATCTACTTACAAATTTTTAACTGCATCTAGCCCAGGAAATACTTTGTGCCTAGTAGCAGTGTCTGCTAGTCAGCGGATTATCCCGGCTGTTAAGCAAGCTACACCACCTGTAGTTTGGACACTTAATTTTTTCAAAGGAAATGCTTCGGGACCACGGGATACTTAGTGAAGAGCATCAGGAGGCACCCCAAGGCATAGGGGCTGGGACTGGCACTAGGATGCCTTGCGGTGGACAGCCGAGCTCGATCCTTATAAAAGCTTTTTAACTGCAGCAGCTTTAGTGGACGCTACTGGAGCTGGAATTACGCGGCTGCTGGCATGAGACTTGCCCTCCAATAGATCCTTGTAAATGGATTTAAAGTGTATTCATTCAAATTAGAGGGACAATTTAAATTAAAAAGCTTAGAGCTGCCTCCACCACAGGGGGGCTCTCTCGACCCACCAGCGGACAGGCACCAGTATTGGGAGAGGGGGGCTGGCCGTCAGGGTTCACCGCGGCTCTGGCACAAACCCGGCGACACGGAGGTGGCACGGGCAGGAGCGGACTGGCCGTCTCGGCTTCTCACTTTTTGGATTTTAGAAGGGCATGACATGCCTATATCTGTGTCTCCCCCTCCTTTTACTCCTCCACCTCTTTTCTTTTCGCATGACTATATGTACTTGTCACTTTTCCATGTGTTAGTTGTGTCTTCTGAGCAGTTTGTCAGCTTTTGGACACCTTTGAAGGTGTTTTCTATGTGTTTCTATGTGTTTTTGTTTGCCTGCCATTGGTTTTAACGGTGTTCGAAGGTGTTCGACGAACAGTTCGACGAACGGTTCGGCGAACACACGGGTGTTCGACGAACCGAACCGAACTCGAACACTACGGGGGTGGCTCAACACTAGTCATGATTACTTCGAATTCTGACAATATGAGGGTCATGTTGCAGGTAGTGCAGCAAGAAGGCACTTATGTGTCTTGCGCATCTCGGAGCCCCAAAATTATTTTCCGGGCTAGATGCAGCTAAAAATTATTATTCATTTTAAATCTGGTGGAGCTTAGTATAGATGGCCTAATAGGATCAGTGCTGCACACTGCTACAAAGCTCAAATTATTTTCCAGCCAAGATACAGATAAACATGATTAGTAATTTTAAATCTGGTGGAGCTTATTATAGATGGCCTAATAGAATCAGTGCTGCACACTGCTACAAAGCCCAAATTATTTTCCAGCCAAGATACAGATAAACATGATTAGTAATTTGAAAGCTTAAAACGGTTGGTAGGGTGATTTTAACCAATCATCCATCTTTTACTCTCCCCAGGATGACACAGGGGTAGAAAAGTCGTTTCGGATCCATGATTTGTTCATCTTTATGAACGTGAGTCTGTCTACATTATCAGTGGAGAGACGCGTGCGCTTATCTGTCAGCAGACCGCCAGCAGCGCTGAACACACGTTCAGACAGAACGCTGGCTGCGGGGCATGACAAGATCTCCAAGGCGTAAGTGGCTAGCTCCGGCCATTTATCCAGATTGGAAGCCCAAAAAGAGCAAGGATCCAGTGACACAGTCATGGCTTCAATGTTTACTTGGAGATACTCCTGTACCATCGTCTCTAGGCGTTGACTATGTGTCAGACTTCTTGTCTCCTGTGGCCTTGCAAAGGATGGGCTAAAAAAGTGGTGAAATGATTGCGCAAAATTGATGTTACCAGCAGATACTGTGGTTCTGTTATGGTTTGAGTGCTGAACACTTGACGGTCCCACGGTTGGCAAGTTGGAACTGTGAGATTCACTACGTGCACCACTGGTGTTTTGTGGAAAAGCACATGTAAGATTCTGCAACAGTCTCTGCTGATACTCCTGCATGCCTGCATCCCTTTCTATGGCAGGAATAATTTCTGCAAATTTACTTTTGTACCGGGGATCTAACAGTGTGGCAACCCAGTAGTCAGGATTATTTCTAATTCTCCCAATTCGAGGGTCATGTTGCAGGTACTGCAGCAAGAAGGCACTCATGTGTGTTGCGCATCCAGGAGCACCAAGTCCCTGTTGTGTTGGTGGCGAGGTAACAATCATGCTTCCTTCCTCTGTCCTCTCCCCCCAACCTCGCACAACAGAAATGTGATCAAGGTCTCCCTCATCTGATGAGTCTTCCATCAGTTCATCCTCCAATTCTTCCTGGGCTCCTGCACCTTCCTCACTAGTTTGGCTGCTACCATGCGCCCTGGTAAAACCATCTCCCCCACCCTCACATGCCTGCCGCCTTGGTGCTGCTGACCGTCTGTTCCTTGCAGATGTTAGCCCTTCCGCATACAACTCCTCCTCCTCTACTTCCTCCACCTCCTCTTGTGCCACCACCTGACTCCGAATTCTGTTTAACATGTGCTCCAGCATGTAAATCACCGGAATAGTCATGCTGATAATGGCATCATCAGCACTAAACATCTTCGTAGCCATTTCAAAACTGTGCAGAAGGGTGTATAGGTCCCTGATCTGAGACCACTCCTCCAGCGTGATTTGCCCCACGTCTGGATCTCGTTGGCCCAGGCTATACATCAGAACGTATTGCACCAGGGCTTGTCGGTGCTGCCACAGTCGCTGCAACATGTGCAGAGTTGAATTCCACCGGGTAGGCACATCGCATTTTAGCCGGTGAAGTGGCAGGCCCAACGACTTCTGTAGAGATTTAAGTCGCTGAGCTGCGGGATGCGAACGGCGGAAGTGAGCAGACAGCGACCGTGCCCTCTGCAGAAGGCCATCTAGTCTGGGATAGTGGGCTAAAAATTGCTGGACAACCAGGTTCAACACGTGAGCCATACAAGGCACGTGTGTGACATTGCCCCGGCGAAGGGCCGCACCCAGGTTTGCAGCATTGTCGCACACGGCCTTTCCTGGTTTCAGGTCCAGTGGAGACAACCATTCATGAAATTGGTTCTACAGAGCTGACCACAACTCCTCAGCTGTGTGACTCACATTTCCCAGACATTTCAAAGTAAAAACCGCCTGATGACGTTGAGCCCTACTGCCAGCATAGTAAGGAGGTGTGCAGGATCCCTTCTGCGCAGTTAGAAAGCTTGTGGCATGACCAGACAGGCTTTGGGTGCAGGTGGAAGACCGAGAGGAGGTTGAGGAGGCAGAAGCAGTGGAGGAACTTTGACATAAAGAGGATTGACGCACAACTCGTGGGGACGGCAAGACTTGGATAGCAGCCCCTTGTCCTGCTGTCACCATAGTTACCAAGTGCCCAGTCAGCGACATGTAACGCCCCTGTCCATGCCTACTCGTCCAAGTGTCTGTGGTGAAATGCACCCTGTCACACACAGAGTTTCTCAAAGAAGCGGTGATGTTGTGTGCGACATGCTGGTGGAGCGCAGGCACACCTTTCTTTGAGAAGTAGTGCCGACTGGGCATCTGGTACTGGGGCACTGCGACGGACATAAGGTCTCGAAAATCCTCTGTGTCCACGAGGCAGAAAGGCAGCATTTCTGTAGCCAAGAGCTTGCAGATGGTGAAATTCAACCTCTTAGCTTTCTCATGGCTAGCAGGAAATGGTCTTTTACTTGTCCACATCTGAGGGACCGAGGGCTGGCTATTGTGCTTAGACGGGGTTGATAAGGGTGTCCCCGGCAAACTGCCGGTCTGTGAGGAAGATGCAGGCGGACATGTTAGGTTGCCTTGATCCAAAGGTGGTGCTATCGATGTCGGACAGCGGTTAACACCAGCTGGTGTTACCACCTCCAAAGAAAATGATGACCTGCCAATCACGCTGGCTGTTGCGGGTAAAGAGGTGGTAGGTCTGCGCCCCAAAACAGGTGTGACTGCTGTCCCTCCAGTCACAGAGGATGAAGAGGCCACGGATGCACAAGATATGGCAGACGGTAGTTGGCCCGGCCGGCTAGGCCACATTGAAGCACACTGAGCTTCCCACTGAAACTTATGCTTCATGTCCATGTGCCGGTTCATGCATGAAGTACTCAAACTATGTATTTTTTGGCCTCTACTTAGCTTTTGCTGACAAATGTTACAGATAACACGAGTAGAGATGAGCGGTGTTCGACTAGAACTGTTCGCCAATCTCAAATTCGAGCTGTTTTGGGCGGTGTTCGAGTTGTTCGACGAACCCGAACGATTTGCAAAAAATTCGGCTGTTCGAGGTTATGTTCGATAACTGTTCGTGCACCAAAAGCGTGTCCTGCATGTCTGGCGCTATTTAGAGCACCAATCATGCAGGGATTGTCTGCCACTCACTGTAATGCCACAGCCATGGTGGTTGTGGCATTACAGTGATTGCCCAAATCGATGGGAACAGTGCCAACAGTGAAACATGAAAAGCCGGCAATTCAGCAGCGGCATACACCTGTACCCAACAATTTAGAACCGAAAGAATAGAGCTTCACACATAGATTAGATAGATAGAAACATGTCAGCCACATATATACGAAGTACAGTGACAGTGTTGCTTACTGTACTTGTCATTTAGCGTAAAGGATTTATCAAAAAAAATAATAGTGTTTTCATGCACCGTCTCTTTAAAAAAGCCGGCCGGCAATTCAGCAGCGGTACCCGACAATTTATAACAGACAGAATAGAGCTTCACACATAGATTAGATAGATAGAAACATGTCAGTCACATATATATGAAGTACAGTGATAGTGTTGGTTACTGTACTTGTCATTTAGTATTAAAATAAAGGATTTATTATTAAAAAAATTGGCGTGGGGTTCCCCTTAATTTTAGGCTCTAGCGGAGGTTAAGCAGACGGCTGGGGCAGATGTTTGAAGCCTGGGAAGGGGGTAATACCCACGGAGCTTCCCAGGCTACTAATATCAGCCCCCAGCTGAATACATAGCCTTTACTAGCTATTAAAATGGGGGACCCCCCAAAAAAATGACGTGGGGTCCCCCCTAATTTAATAGCTAGCAAAGGCTAGGCAGACAGCTGGGGGCTGATATTAATAGCCCAGGAAGGGAGCCATGAATATTGGCCCCCTCCCAGGCTAGAAACACCAGCCGTCAGCAGCCCCAGAAATGGCGCATTCATAGGATGCGCCAATTCTGGCACTTAGCCTCGCTCTTCCACGCTGCCCTGGTGCGGTGGCAGGGGGTAATAGGGTTGGGGTTGATGTCAGCTTATAATGCCAGCTGACATCAAGCCCAGGTTAGTAATGGAGAGGCGTCTATAAGACACCCCCATTACTAACCCCATAGTCAAAGTTAAAAAAAACACAAACACCCAGAATAAAGTCCTTTAATTGAAATAAAGACACAATCCTTTATTGTTCTAAATTAAACCATACTTACCGTCACGCCCATTCCAGCTGAAGCCAACGATCTCCTGCAATAAAAGAAAAATAATAAAGCAACCTCATCCTTACCTTTCCATGGTTCCCACGACAGCTTCAGCTCTGCTACATCGAGATGACAGGCTGGACCGCAGCAGAACGCTGCCATCCAGCCTCTCATCCCGCAGACACTGAGAAGCGCAGGCTTGCTTGCGCTGCTCAGCGTCTCTCTGTGACGACATCCAGATGAGCCGAGTTCATGTCCAATGAACTCGGCTCACCTCATGCACGTCACTGACAGCGTGGGAAAATTCTCACGCTGAAGCGGTGAGTGCAGGAGAATTCTCCCACGCTGTCAGTGACATGCATAAGGTGAGCTCATGTCCAATGAACTCAGCTCACCTCCTGCACGTCACTGACAGCGTGGGAGAATTCTCCTGCACTCAGCGCTTCAGTGTGAGAATTCTCCCACGCTGAAGCGCTGAGTGCAGGAGAATTTTCCCACGCTGTCAGTGATGTGCATGAGGTGAGCCGAGTTCATTGGACATTAACTCGGCTCATCTGGATGCCCTCACAGAGAGACACTGTGGAGCGCAAGCAAGCCTGCGCTTCTCAGTGTCTGCGGGATGACAGGCTGGATGGCAGCGTTCTGCTGCGGTCCAGCCTGTCATCTCGATGTAGCAGAGCTGAAGCTGTCATGGGAACCATGGAAAGGTAAGGATGATGTTGCTTATTTTTTTTCTTTTATTTCAGGAGATCGTTGGCTTCAGCTGGAATGGGCGTGATGGTAAGTATGGTTTAATTTAGAACAATAAAGAATTGTGTGTTTATTTCAATTAAAGGACTTTTTTCTGGGTGTTGTGTTTTTTTTAAATACTTTACTAGAAATTCATGGTGGTCATGTCTAATATTGGCGTGACCCCATGAATTTCGGGCTTAGGGCCAGCTGATAATGCCAAGCTGGCCCTAACCCCTTTATTACCCAGTGAGCCACCGCATCAGGGCCCTGGATGAGTTGGGTACAGCGCCAGAAGATGGCGCTTCTATGAACGCGCCATTTTCCGGGGTGGCTGCGGACTGCAATTTGCAGCGGGGGTGGCCCAGAAAGCTTGGGCCTCCCTGCGCTGCGGATTCCAGCCCCCAGCTGCCTAGTTGTACCTGGCTGGACACAAAAACAGGGCGAAGCCCCACGTCAATTTTCTTTAAATTATTTCATGAAATAATTAAGAAAAAAAGGGCTTCCCTATATTGTTGTGTCCGGCCAGGTACAAATAGGCAGCTGGTGGTTGGGGGCAGCCCGTTCCTGCCTGCTGTACCTGGCTGGACACAAATATAGTGCGAAGCCCCACGTCAATTTTTTTTAAATTATTTCATGAATTTCCTGAAATAATTTAAAAAAATTGAAGTGGGGCTTCGCACTATATTTGTGTCCAGCCAGGTACTGCAGGCAGGAACGGGCTGCCCCCATCCACCAGCTGCCTATTTGTACCTGGCCGGACACAACAATATAGGGAAGCCCTTTTTTTCTTAATTATTTCATGAATTTCATGAAATAATTAAAAAAAATTGAAGTGGGGCTTCGCACTATATTTGTGTCCAGCCAGGTACAGCAGGCAGGAACGGGCTGCCCCCATCCACCAGCTGCCTATTTGTACCTGGCCGGACACAACAATATAGGGAAGCCCTTTTTTTCTTAATTATTTCATGAATTTCATGAAATAATTAAAAAAAATTGAAGTGTGGCTTCGCACTATATTTGTGTCCAGCCAGGTACAGCAGGCAGGAACGGGCTGCCCCCAACCACCAGCTGCCTATTTGTACCTGGCCGGACACAACAATATAGGGAAGGCCTTTTTTTCTTAATTATTTCATGAATTTCATGAAATAATTAAAAAAAAAGTACGTGGGGCTTCGCCCTATTTTTGGGTCCAGCCAGGTACAACTAGGCAGCTGGGGGCTGGAATCTGCAGCGCAGGGAGGCCCAAGCTTTCTGGGCCCCCCCCCCGCTACAAATTGCAGTCCGCAGCCACCCCAGAAAATGGCGCGTTCATAGAAGCGCCATCTTCTGGCGCTGTACCCAACTCATCCAGGGCCCTGGTGCGGTGGCTCACTGGGTAATAAAGGGGTTAGGGCCAGCTTGGTATTATCAGCTGGCCCCAAGCCCAAAATTCATGGGGTCACGCCAGTATTAGACATGACCGCCATGAATTTCTTGTAAAGTATTTAAAAAAAACACAACACCCAGAATAAAGTCCTTTAATTGAAATAAAGACACAATTCTTTATTGTTCTAAATTAAACCATACTTACCATCACACCCATTCCAGCTGAAGCCAACGATCTCCTGCAATAAAAGAAAAATAATAAACCAACCTCATCCTTACCTTTCCATGGTTCCCACGACAGCTTCAGCTCTGCTACATCGAGATGACAGGCTGGACCGCAGCAGAACGCTGCCATCCAGTCTGTCATCCCGCAGACACTGAGAAGCGCAGGCATGCTTGCGCTCCTCACTGTCTCGCTGTGACGGCATCCAGATGAGCCGAGGTCATGTCCAATGAACTCGGCTCAACTCATGCACGTCACTGACAGCGTGGGAAAATTCTCACGCTGAAGTGCTGAGTGCAGGAGAATTCTCCCACGCTGTCAGTGATGTGCATGAGGTGAGCTCATGTCCAATGAACTCAGCTCACCTCCTGCACGTCACTGACAGCGTGGGAAAATTCTCCTGCAATCAGCGCTTCAGCGTGAGAATTTTCCCACGCTGTCAGCGACGTGCATGAGCTGAGCCGAGTTCATTGGACATGAACTCGGCTCATCTGGATGCCGTCACAGTGAGACACTGAGGAGCACAAGCATGCCTGCGCTTCTCAGTGTCTGCGGGATGACAGGCTGGATGGCAGCGTTCTGCTGCGCTCCAGCCTGTGATCTCGATGTAGCAGAGCTGAAGCTGTCGTGGGAACCATGGAAAGGTAAAGATGAGGTTGCTTTATTATTTTTCTTTTATTGCAGGAGATCGTTGGCTTCAGCTGGAATGGGCGTGATGGTAAGTATGGTTTAATTTAGAACAATAAAGGATTGTGTCTTTATTTCAATTAAAGGACTTTATTCTGGGTGTTTGTGTTTTTTTTAACTTTGACTATGGGGTTAGTAATGGGGGTGTCTTATAGACGCCTCTCCATTACTAACCTGGGCTTGATGTCAGCTGGCATTATAAGCTGACATCAACCCCAATCCTATTACCCCCTGCCACCGCACCAGGGCAGTGTGGAAGAGCGAGGCTAAGTGCCAGAATTGGCGCATCCTATGAATGCGCCATTTCTGGGGCGGCTGACGGCTGGTGTTTCTAGCCTGGGAGGGGGCCAATATTCATGGCTCCCTTCCTGGGCTATTAATATCAGCCCCCAGCTGTCTGCCTAGCCTTTGCTAGCTATTAAATTAGGGGGGACCCCACGTCATTTTTTTTGGGGGTCCCCCATTTTAATAGCTAGTAAAGGCTATGTATTCAGCTGGGGGCTGATATTAGTAGCCTGGGAAGCTCCGTGGGTATTACCCCCTTCCCAGGCTTCAAACATCTGCCCCAGCCGTCTGCTTAACCTCCGCTAGAGCCTAAAATTAAGGGGAACCCCACGCCAATTTTTTTAATAATAAATCCTTTATTTTAATACTAAATGACAAGTACAGTAACCAACACTATCACTGTACTTCATAGATATGTGACTGACATGTTTCTATCTATCTAATCTATGTGTGATGCTCTATCTTTCTGTTCTAAATTGTCGGGTACCGCTGCTGAATTGCCGGCCGGCTTTTTTAAAGAGACAGTGCATGAAAACACTATTATTTTTTTAAATAAATCCTTTACACTAAATGACAAGTACAGTAAGCAACACTATCACTGTACTTATTATATATGTGACTGACATGTTTCTATCTATCTAATCTATGTGTGAAGCTCTATTCTTTCTGTTCTAAATTGTCGGGTACAGATGCTGAATTGCCGGCCGGCTTTTTTAAAGAGACGGTGCATGAAAACACTAATATTTTTTTTAATAAATCCTTTACACTAAATGACAAGTGCAGTAACCAACACTGTCACTGTGCTTCTTATATGTGTGACTGACATGTTTCTATCTATCTAATCTATGTGTGATGCTCTATTCCTTCTTGTCTAAATTGTCGGGTACCGGTGTATGCCGCTGCTGAATTTGCCGGCCGGCTTTTTTAAAGAGAGTGTCTTCTGAGCAGTTTGTCAGCTTTTGGACACCTTTGCAGGTGTTTTCTATGTGTTTCTATGTGTTTTTGTTTGCCTGCCATTGGTTTTAACGGTGTTCGACGGTGTTCTAAGGTGTTCGACGAACAGTTCGACGAACAGTTCCTCGAACATCCCGGTGTTCGACGAACCGAACCGAACCCGAACACTACGGGGGTGGCTCAACACTAAACACGAGTTGGGTCATCTTTATCGATCTGAAAAAATGCCCAGGCTATGCAAGGCTTAGCACCCATGCGACCTGAAGAGCCACCGCGACTTGTGGTGAGAGGCAGAGTTGTGTTTGAGGATGCAGTTGTTGACGTGCTTCCAGTACTACGTCTCTGTCCAGGAAGGCGCAACCTGACCTCGTCGTCACTAGCATCTTCCTCCACCTCCTCTGCTGACCTCATCTCTTGGCTGACTGTGGGTTGACAGTAAGTGGGATCTCCAACCTCATCATCATCACCCTGTGCGTTATCACACCCGTCGTCCTCAGAGCCAACCTGTTCCTGCCCTGACAAAAAACTAAAGTTGTCGCTCCAATCAGGTATTTGAGTCTCATCATCGTCTTCCTCATTGTCTCCACCAACAGGAGTTACAGTTTGGGAATGAGGGTCTACATTATGGTCAGAACCTTCTGCGTCTGGTCCTGGATCCGACTCATAAAGATTCTGGGCATCAGTGCAGATCATTTCCTCGTCTGGATTCACAGAAGCGCTGGAGTCGACCTCTGATTCCCAGGCTATAGTATGAGTAAACAGCTCTGCAGACTCAACCATCTGTTCTACCTCATACTCAGACGGGCAGCTGGAGATTTGGGAGCTGTGAGGAAGCGAGTGCGATTGGGGTGACACCTTTGAGGACTGGAGTATTTGTGATGTTGAAGTTGATGTGGAGGAGAGCCCACTTAAAGGAGCACTTGATATCCGTTGAAGCACCTGCTGTTTTTGTGCCTCATCTGGAATTTGTAGCGATTGGCGTGGCCGTAAGAAAGGGATCTTATCACATTGTCCGCTAAAAGAAGTAGACATTTTAGTTTGGCTGGAAGATGGTCTTTCTTCTGCAGATGTTACTGTTGCTTTAACACCTACACCACGGACACAACCTTTTTTCCCCTTCCCAACACGCCTATTCCCCTTTCCACCAGCAGCAGGCCTTTTTCCACTCATTTTGGTGGTTAACTAATTCACAACTCTGGAGTTGTTTGCACAAAAAAACAATGGATGGGCACCGAGCAGAGCTGAGTGGCCAAACTGTGGTATTAGGCCAAAACTATTGGCTGGGTTAGATGCAGAAAAAAATTATATTCAATTTGCAACCTGATGGAGGTCAGTATAGATGGACTAATAGAGAAAGTCCCACACACAGCTAGAAGCCCAAATATTTTTTCAGAGGTAGATGCAGAAAAAAAAATATTCAGTTTGCAAGCTGATGGAGGTCAGTATAGATGGACTAATAGAGAAAGTCCCACACACTGCTAGAAGGCCAAATATTTTTTCAGAGCTAGATGCAGACAAAAAATTATTTTGAATTTGCAACCTGATGGAGGTCAGTATAGGTGGAC
Source organism: Phyllobates terribilis (assembly GCF_046119375.1). Lineage (NCBI taxonomy): Eukaryota > Metazoa > Chordata > Amphibia > Anura > Dendrobatidae > Phyllobates > Phyllobates terribilis. The sequence continues at coordinate 477,435,520 of NW_027362765.1, read as the reverse complement.
TAATAGAACAAGTCCCACACACTGCTAGAAGGCTAAATATTTTTTCAGAGCTAGATGCAGAAAAAAATTATATTCAGTTTGCAACCTGATGGAGGTCAGTATAGATGGACTAATAGGGAAAGTCCCACACACTGATAGAAGGCCAAATATTTTTTCAGAGCTAGATGCAGAAAAAAATTATATTCAGTTTGCAACCTGATGGAGGTCAGTATAGATGGACTAATAGAGAAAGTCCCACACACTGCTAGAAGGCCAAATATTTTTTCAGAGCTAGATGCAGAAAAAAATTATATTCAGTTTGCAACCTGATGAAGGTCTGTATAGATGGATTAATAGAACAAGTCCCACACACAGCTAGAAGCCCAATATTTTTTCAGAGGTAGATGCAGAAAAAAATATATTCAGTTTGCAACCTGATGGAGGTCAGTATAGATGGACTAATACAAAAAGTCCCACACACAGCTAGAAGCCCAATATTTTTTCAGAGCCAGATGCAGAAAAAAATTATATTCAATTTGCAACCTGATGGAGGTCAATATAGATGGAGTAATAGAACAAGTGCCACACACAGCTAGAAGCCAAAATATTTTTTCAGAGCTAGATGCAGATAAAAATTATTTTTTAATTTGCAACCTGATGGAGGTCAGTATAGATGGACTAATAGAGAAAGTCCCACACACTGCTAGAAGGCCAAATATTTTTTCAGAGCTAGATGCAGAAAAAAATTATATTCAGTTTGCAACCTGATGGAGGTCAGTTATAGATGGACTAATAGAGAAAGTCCCACACACTGCTAGAAGCCCAAATATTTTTTCAGAGCTAGATGCAGAAAAAAATTATATTCAGTTTGCAACCTGATGGAGGTCTGTATAGATGGATTAATAGAACAAGTCCCACACACAGCTAGAAGCCCAATATTTTTTCAGAGGTAGATGCAGAAAAAAATATATTCAGTTTGCAACCTGATGGAGGTCAGTATAGATGAACTAATACAACAAGTCACACACACAGCTAGAAGCCCAATATTTTTTCAGAGCTATATGCAGAAAAAAATTATATTCAATTTGCAACCTGATGGAGGTCAGTATAGATGGAGTAATAGAACAAGTCTCACACACAGCTAGAAGCCCAAATAATTTTTCAGAGCTAGATGCAGATAAAAATTATTTTTAATTTGCAACCTGATGGAGGTCAGTATAGATTGACTAATAGAGAAAGTCCCACACACTGCTAGAAGGCCAAATATTTTTTCAGATCTAGATGCAGAAAAAAATTATATTCAGTTTGCAACCTGATGGAGGTCTGTATAGATGGATTAATAGAACAAGTCCCACACACAGCTAGAAGCCCAATATTTTTTCAGAGGTAGATGCAGAAAAAAATTTATTCAGTTTGCAACCTGATGGAGGTCAGTATAGATGGACTAATACAACATGTCCCACACACAGCTAGAAGCCCAATATTTTTTCAGTGCTAGATGCAGAAAAAAATTATATTCAATTTGCAACCTGATGGAGGTCAGTATAGATGGAGTAATATAACAAGTCCCACACACAGCTAGAAGCCCAAATATTTTTTCAGAGGTAGATGCAGAAAAAAATTATATTCAGTTTGCAACCTGATGGAGGTCTGAATAGATGGATTAATAGAACAAGTCCCACACACAGCTACAAGCCCAATATTTTTTCAGAGGTAGATGCAGAAAAAAATATATTCAGTTTGCAACCTGATGGAGGTCAGTATAGATGGACTAATAGAGAAAGTCACACACACTGCTAGAAGCCCAAATATTTTTTCAGAGCTAGATGCAGAAAAAAATTATATTCAATTTGCAACCTGATGGAGGTCAGTATAGATGGACTAATAGAATGCTGCTATGCCCAAAAGATTTTACTTCACTAGGTGCAGTAAAAAAATTGGTTTTCTATACACAGGTGGTATATCTTGCAACACAGATAGGCTACTCCACTGACTAACACACTCTGCAATAGGCCAAAAAGGATTAGCTTTGCTAGATTCAGCCAAATGCTGTGAAAAAAACTTGCACAGCACTGGCACAGACCTGCCTGGCAAAAACTGATAGGAACTGATGTAACCTAGTCCTGAAAAGGACTCCAATTACAATTAGTCTTTACTCCCACAACCTATCTATTTAAGAGCAGAGACCTGCCTGATAAAAGTCGTAGGAAATGCTGTAACCTAGTCCTTAAAAGGACTGCAATCACAACTATTCCCTACTCCCAAGCTATCTGTAGATTTGTGCGAAAATTGGCTTGAAATTAACAAGGTATAGCGCACACAGCAACAGCGGTGCCGTCTAACACGCAGCTGCAGCAGTGAGAAAATGGTGGCGACGGGGAAAATTGCTGGGTCTTATAGGGCAAGGACATGTGACATACACTGCCAATGACACATGCCCTTGCTTGTGTGAAAAAAAGCACTTCGCTCCGTGTGTGCGCTGCTGATAGGCTGACAGATTGCACCTCCCCACTGTAAATGCGGGAAAGAGAAAAAAAAATGGAGATCTTCATTATTCCTGCAGAGATCCATCCCCTGCCCCTCCCCCCACCCCGCTGTACACTCAAACTGCGTATTAACATTAATTTTCATCATTACTGAGAAAAAATCCAGTTATGATTTTGGTGCACGAACAGTTATCGAACATAACCTCGAACAGCCGAATTTTTCTCAAATCGTTCGTGTTCGCCGAACGGCTCGAACACCGCCCAAAAACAGCTCGAATTTGAGATTGGCGAACTGTTCGAGTAGAACAACGCTCATCTCTAGTGTTAGGCCCTCATTTAGGGCAATCTGAACACTCCTTGTTAGGTCTTCATCTCCTGGGTTGGCTGTACTGGTAGAGGTCTGGGTCTTATTTACACTATTTGTACAGTAGTGAAATTGATGCCACTTTGCTGGCATCTGCCACTAATTTTTTTAAATCTGGGGAATCCTGATTGGGTCTCCATCTATTGGGTTGGCTGCAGTGGAACCTTTCTGTTCTGCAGTCTAAGTTGTGTAAGGTTGCTTACCAGTCCTTGCTGCATCCTGATACAGACTCTGCCTGCTGCACTCCTGATACAGACTCTGCCTGCTGCACTCCTGATACAGACTCTGCCTGCTGCACTCCTGATATAGACTCTGCCTCCTGCACTACTGGATACAGACTCTGCCTGCTGCACTCCTGATATAGACTCTGCCTGCTGCACTCCTGATATAGAGTCTGCCTGCTGCACTACTTGATACAGACTCTGCCTGCCGCCCTCCTCATACACACTCTGCCTGTTGCACTCTGATACAGACTCTGCCTGCTGCACTCCTGATATAGACTCTGCCTGCTGCACTCCTGATATAGACTCTGCCTGCTGCACTCCTGATACAGACTCTGCCTGCTGCACTCCTGATACAGACTCTGCCTGCTGCACTACTGATACAGACTCTGTCTGCTACACTCGGATACAGACTCTGCCTTCTGCACTCTGATACAGACTCTGCCTGATGCACCATCTAGTCTGTCCTACTGGGTCCAGCTGCTGCGCGTCCGTTGGTCTGTCCTGGAGTGGCACCTGGCGTTCATCGGGAGCCAAGTCTAACCTCACCATCAGAGGCTCTAGTGAGCAGTTCGGTGCTCACTTAGTCATGCCCCTCCAGGCTCTCTAGAGTCTGTGGCACAGTGGTTCCACAATCCACGTCTGTGAAAGTGCACCCTCGCAGGCGGGGTCCTCTCTCCTGTTGTACCAGTCGGTAATCCCTTTTGACATGTAAAGCGCAACTGAATAAATGTCGCTGTCACAGTAATAATAATTATAGTACTTGTACTCTGGGTCAATTGATGGCACTTCCCTGGTTTCTAATCCTAATTTGATGTGTTCTGGCAGCTTTTGGTCCCGTTTCTAGGTGTTGCATATGCATTTTTTGGTCCCCCCATTGACTCCTATGGGCTTCGGAAATGTTCGACGAACATTCGGCAAATAAATTCGGCGAATATCAATTTGTTCGGCGAACGTTTCCGAACTGAACATTGAAATGTTCGCTCATGCCTACTAGCAAGTTAGCTAGATCATGAACAGTGCATGATCTAATTAACTTGTGTCAGTGCAGCACTGAGAGTTATAAAGTATAGCAATGCTCATGCATTTCTATTCTTTCTAACTGTGATCAGAGCTGTGAAAGTGCAAGTCCCATAGAGAAACTAAGTAAAAAAGGAAAAAAATTTATATATATTAAAAAAAAAATTACAAAATAAAAAAATATATATATATTGCACCATAAATAAATAATTTTATGAAAAAATAAATAAACAAAAAAATACAAATTTCATATTGCAGAGAAGACCCAAAAAATAAAGCCGCCTTATCAATTTTATCACACGCAGAACAGCATACAAAAAAACCCAAAACAATTCCTGAATTTCTGGTTTTTGTTCATTCTGCTTCTCAAAAATTGGAATAGAAAATGCTCAAAAATGTCATATGCCCAAAAATTGTTGCAACAAAAATGTCCACTTGTCCAGCAAAAAAACAGCCCTCACATGACTCTGTCGGCTGAAATCTGGAAAAATTATAGCTCTCAAAATATGGTGAAGCAAAAACTTGTTTTTGCACAAAAAAAGCATCTTTAAGGCCTCTTTCACTTGTCCAGATATTTCTGGTACTGGAAAAAATAGTACAGGACATATCTGTGTCCGTGTGTACCTGTGTTGCATTCATGTGCCGCCCATGTGACGCATCAGAATTACACGTACTGGCGCCTGGGAATCAGCAGTACAGTTTGCGTTGTTCTCAAGTGCCGGATGCTGCAAGCAAGTCTCATCATTGTCCCCTGTTTGCGCTGCGATCAGCGCAAGCAAGGGACAATGTTGAGAGTAATATTCTGCTCCTGCTGTCTCCAAGCGTAAAAATTAGAATAAAATAAAAAAATCATTATACTTAGCTGTCCGAAGATGAAATAACTGTCCTACGCTGTAATCCATCTGACCGACATTTCTTCATCAGCGTCTGTGGTGGCTTGAGGCGACCGCACATGTTGAGGAGCAGAGGAGAATGACTCTATGCAGCGAGCGGGCCCCTAAACTGCACTGAGCTCACTGAGTAGCAAGACATCGCTCAGTGAGCGCAGTGCAGTTAAGGGGCTTGCTCGCTGCAGCAAGACAGTCTCCTCTGCTCCTCAGCATGTACGGTTGCCTCAAGCCACCGCAAACATTGGAATATCAGTCAGATGGAACACAGCTTGGGACACTTATTTAATCTTCGGACAGGTGAGTATAATGATTTTTTTATTTTATTCTTATTTTTACACTTGGAGACAGCGGGAGCAGAATACTACTCTTAACATTGTCCCTTGTTCGCGCTGATCACAGCACAAGCAAGGGACAATTATGAGACTTACCTGCAGCAGCCGGCACTTGGGAACAGCTCAAACTGTAACACTGATTCCCAGGCGCGTCATTCATGTGTCATCAGTGTACACGTGTGTGGAACGTTTTGTGGCCCTTGCTGCATGTAAAAAATGGACATGTCAGCGTGTTTTGCCTATGGATACACACTGACCTGCACAGGATCATTCATTTGAATGGGTCTAGGTGTGTAAGTGTCTCCAGTAAGTGTGAAAACTGGCACCACTTGTACTGGAGACACTGACATGTGAATGAGGCCTAATTGTGTGACAGCAGCCAAACATAAAAGCCGATATAAATCTGGTTTCGCTGCAATCGCACTGACCCAAATAATAAAGTCATATAATCCCTTATACTAAATGAGAAATGGCATAAAAAATAAATAAAACCAATTCTTGACCTGCTGTCGATTTGTTCATTCTGCCTCACAAAGATTGCAGTGAGGCTTGACTCACATTTATCCTGCGCTCTTCGCTTAGCACTTACACCAGGTTTTATGTGTAAATCTCTGAAATACGTAATTTAGATGGAACCCACAGAGGAAAATTCGCTATAATGAGGCAGATGGAGGCACTGTGGATGTCGTCTGACCTATGATTTGGCGGTGTCCATTTTTTTAGGCGCCCATAAAAGTGCCATCGGCGACAGATTTGCACACCTCTAAAAAGATGGACACCACTGAACATAGGCCAAACAGAATCCAGAGGAATGCTGCTGCCTCATTATGGTAAATGGATGCCTAGGGGATTTCATTAATCTAAATCATGTCATTCGGATATTTAGATTGAAATCCCAATATAAGTGCTCAGCGCAGAGAGCGGGATAAATGTGATCCCAAAGGTTATGAAAAATGTTCCCAATAAAAGCTTCAACTCAATCCACAAAAAACGCAAGTCCCCACTCAGGTCCGTCATCTGTTAACAGAAATATATGGGACTTCCACCTTACTGGTAGTACAAAGGCTCTAGAAAAGCACTATGGCTCCTTGACTCCTAAAATAAATCCAACAAATTCTGCACTCCCAAATCCAAATGCTACCCTCCCTTCTGAGCCCCACAGTTAGACACTTAGCAGTTAGACACATTTAGCATCCACATGCTGTCTGTAGCGATGAGAGCCTGCTTAATTAACGGGAGCATGTATCCAGAAGCATGAGCTGGGCATAACATACTCGGCATTGCGATGTATTGGGCACTATAATGTACGGGCACTCCAAAAGCAGATTTGCAATTTTTGCTCAGCAACTGCTGCTTGTTTCTGGAAAACACCCATGCAATCAAAATCATCACTAAACTTGCAGATAAATTCCCAAAGGGGTATAATTTCCAAAATGAGGTCTCTTGAGTGGGGTATTCTGCTCTTCCAGCACTTAGGGGGTCTGTACATGGAGTCTACAAACTATTCTAGGAAAATCTGCGCTCCAAGAGGCAAATAACACTCCAGGAGACAATAGCACTTGTCCCTCCCAAGTCTCGCTATGGAGTACTGTACTGCCACATATGGAGTATTTTCACGTTCAGCATAAATTGTGTCACAAATTTTGGTGTCATTTTTATCCATTTCCCCATGTGAAAATGTAAAATCTGGGGCTAAAACATATTTTTTGTAGTTACATAGTTACACAGGTTGAATAAAGACCCAGGTCCATCAAGTTCAACCTTTCACCACCAATTGTACTGTATATTTTGTCACTAATTTAACTATAACATGCAATGTTATGTGTTTCGAAGAAATCATCCAGCCCCTTTTTAAAAGCTGTTATGGTGTCTGCCATTGCTATTTCTTGTAGTAGGGCATTCCACAGTCTGACTGCTCTAACTGTAAAGAACCCTTTCCTATTTTGCAGCCGGAATCGCCTTTCTTCCACTGGAAATGCGTGCCTACTGGTCCTTAGTATGGTCTTAGGAAGGAATAAGTCATGTTCCAGTACTTTGTACTGACCACACATATATTTGTACATATAAATGAGATCTTCCCTGAGGTGTCTCTTTTCTAAGCTAAACAAGCCCAACTTTTTAAACCTCTCATCATATTAGTAGTAAAAATGTAATTCATTTTTCTTCTTTGCCCAATGATATAACATTCTGTGAAACACTTGTGGTGTCAATATGATCACTGCACCCTTAGATGAAATCGTTGAGAGGTGTAGTTTGTAAAATGTGGTCACTTATGTTTTTTTTTGTCGTTCTGGCACCTCAGGTGCTCTCCCAGTGAGTCATGGCACCCGCAAACCATAAAAGTAAAATTTGCACAAATTATGGTGCTACTTTCCTTCTGAATTTTGCACTGTGCCTCCAAAGTAGTTCCTGATTACATGTAGGGAATTGGCTGACTCAGGAGAAATTTCACAACAAACTGAAAGGTCCATTTTTTCCTATTAGCCCTTATAAAAATTATAAATTTGGACTAAAACAACATTTTAACGGTAAAAATGTAATTATTCTTTTTTCGCTGCCCAATGGTACAAATTTATGTGAGGCACATGTGGTATCAACATGCTCACTGCACCCCTTGATGAATTCATTGAGAGTAGTAGTTTGTAAAATGATGTCACATATGGGGGTTTCTGGCTCCTCAGGGGCTCTGCCAATGTGACCTGGTACCCTCAAACCATTCCAGCAAAATCTGAACTTCTGAGTTTTGCATTGTGCATCAAAAATTGTTTTGACCACATATGGGGTATCAGTGTGCTCAGGAGAATTTGCACAACAAATTGTATGGTGCAATTTTTCCTGCTACCCTTGAGAAAAAAAAATTGGGGCTAAAAGAACATTTTTGTGAGAAACACAGGATTTTTATTTTCACAGCTCAACATTATAATCTTCTGCAAAACACCTTGGGGTTCAAAGTACTCACCACACATCTATAAATATTCCTTGAGGTGTCTAGTTTCCAAAATTGGGTCGCTTGTGGAGGATTTCCCCTGTTTAGGAACATCAGGGGCACTACAAATGCACCATGGCATCTGCTAATGATTCCAGTCAACTTTGTATTCAAAAAGTCAAACGGTGCTCCTTTCCTTCCGACGCCCTGCTGCGTGCCCAACAGTAGTTTTCTTCCACATATGGCACATCGGCGTACTCAGGAGAAAGTGCTAAACAATTGTTGGGGTTCATTTTCTCCTGATACCCTTGTGAAAATGAAAAATTTGGGGCTAAAAGAACATTTTTGTGGAAAAAATGTGATTTTTTATTTTTACAGCTCAATGTTTTACATTTCTGTGAAGCACCAGGGGGTTCAAGGTGCTCACTATTCATCTAGAGAAGTTCCTTGAGGGGTCTAGTTTCCAAAATCTAGTCATTTGTGGGAGGATTTCAATGTTTAGACACATCATGGGCTCTTGAAACGCGACATGGCGTCGGCTCTTCGATTCCAGACAATTTTTTGTTCAAAAAGTCAAATGATGTTCCTTCCTGTCGGAGCTCTGCCAAGTGCCCAAACAATAGTTTTCCTCCAAAAAGTATTTTTAGGGGTCCATTTTCTCCTGTTACTCTTGTTAAAATAAAAAAGTGGGTCTAAAGTTAAATTTTCGTGAAAAAAAAGTTAAATGTTAATTTTTTCCTTCTACGTTGCTTCTCTTTCTGTGAAACACCTGAAGGGGTAATAAACTTCATGATTGTGGTTATGAGCACCTTGAGGAGTGCAGTTTTTAGAGTGGTGTAAATATTGGGTATTTTCTGTCATATAGGCCCCTCAAAGTCACTTCAAATGTGATATGGTTCTTAAAAAAAATGGTTTTGTAAATTTTGTTGGAAAAATGAGAAATCGCTGATCAGCTTTTAACCCTTCAAATTTCCTAACAAAAAAAAATGTGCTGATGTAAAGAAGACATGTGGAAAATGTTATTTATTAACTATTTTGTGTGACATAACTCTCTGGTTTAAGTCATAAATATTAAAAGTTTGAAAATTGAGAAATTTTATAAATTTTCTCCAAATTTCTTATTTTTTCATAAATAAGTGGGATTCATTGAAGAGTTTCAGAGTTATTACCACATAAAATGACACTGGTCAGAATTGTAAAACTTGGCCAGGTCATGAAGGTGAAAACATGCTTGGGGTTTGAAAGTATAAGGTTAAGGATATCTGCCCCTCTGGAGGTTCCAAGCAGGAGATATTAATGCCATATTTCTTATCATGATTTTAGACTTTGATAGGTATTAGTGATGAGCGAGCGTGCTTGCTACTTCTCGGTGCTCGCCCAAGCATCTCACTGCTTGAGAAGCTCACCGTTCACCGAGTATTTCCGGGTCCCCTCCCTGCATGTTTGGCGCTCTTTAAAACGCCAATGAACATGCAGGGATTGTCTGCCACACACTGTAATGCAGCAGCCATGTTGGTTGTGGCATTGCAGTGATTGGCTGGCTGCACAGCTTCATCTATATCAGACCTGGCGCCGCCATGCTCGTCACAGTCTATTCCGGAATCAGGCAGTGTAGGGAGAGGTGCTGCTGAGCTAGGGACAGATTTGCTTGGTTCTCAGTTAGTGTAGGTATACCACAACATATTCTACACATATCCATCTAAACTAACAGTCCTTCTGAGGGCTAATCCTGCTGCATAAATATCAGTGCTAGGCAGGCAGGCAGTGTATGTAGCAGACTGCAATGCATATAGCAAGAGGGTCCATTCCAGGTCTGTCTGCTGGTGCTTTTACAGATATTTGTAGAAATAGCCCCAGGTATCAGGGGCCAGGAACATTTATTTTTGGATCTTAATCCTGATTATTTGCTTAAAAAGCAATCCAGAGAACACCGTATTTGCTTGTTGGCACTGCAGAATACAACCAGATCCGTTCCATATTACAGTGCTAAAAATCCATCTATTTAAAACTGTGGTTTGTCCGTCACACGAATCACATATAAGTGTGCTGAAAATTCTGCCATTTCAGACCTCTATTGAAATTTTGATGCAGTGTGTCAGCGAAGTTATTGACACAAGGTCGCTGTTAAAAATAGTTACCTATAGGCCAGCTATTTAAAACTGTGGTTTGTCCGTCATATGGATCACACATAATTGCACTGAAAATTCCTCCATTTCTGGCCTCCATTGAAATTTTGTTTCAGTGTGTCAGCGAAGTTATTGACATGAGGTCACTGTTAAAAATAGTTACCTACAAGCCAGCTATTTAAAATTGTGGTTTGTCCGTCACACAGATCACATATAAGTGTGCTGAAAATTCTGCCATTTCTGACCTCCAATAAAATTTTGTTGCAGTGTGTCAGCGAAGTTATTGGCACGTGGTCGCTATTAAAAATAGTTAGCTGCAGGCCAGCTATTTAAAACTGTGGTTTGTCCATCACATGGATCACATATAAGTGCGCTGAAAATTCTGCCATTTCTGTCCTCCATTTAAATTTTGTTGCAGTGTGTTAGCGAAGTTAATGACACCAGTGTGCTGTTAAAAATAGTTACCTACGGGCCAGCTATTTAAAACTGTGGTTTTCCATCACAAGGATCACATATCACTGCGGTTCAAATCTAGCCATTTGTACTGTAAGTGGAAAATATTGTCTTCCATTTAAAATGGGCAAGGCGCGTGGCAAGGGACGAGGAAGTGGACGTGATGGTGATGATGGTGCATGCAGAGGAGGAGGCCGAGGCAGTGGGCTAGCTGAAATTGTGCCACAACAAACACCAACATCTTCTCTCTCAACCTTCCTGTCCCAATTAGTGATGAGCAAGCACTAAAAGGCTCGGGTTCTCGAAGCTCGGGTCGAGCACATTGGAATACTCGTGTGCTCGACCCGAGCAACAAGCCCAGTGTAAGTCTATGGGAAACTTGAGCACTTTTCTGGCGGTCGCCCTCTGCGATCTGCAGAAGGTCAAAAATTGCCCAAATCGATGGGAACAGTGCTCAATTAAATGTCAGGCAGGCAGAATATATAGGCAGACAGGCAGGCATGATATATAGGAGGGTGCATGAAAAACATAGCAGGGCACTTGGAACACACTAGTGCCCTCCGATTTTCATGCACCCTTATCTTTAAAAAAGCCAGCAATTCAGCAGCAGCATACACCGGTAACCGACAATTTAGAACAGAAAGAATAGAGCATCACACATTGATTAGAAAGATAGAAACATGTTAGTCACATATATAATAAGTACAGTGACAGTGTTGGTTACTGTACGTGTCATTTAGTGTTAAAATAAAGGATTTATTAAAAAAAATAATAGTGTTTTCATGCACCCGTCTCTTTAAAAAAGCCGACCGGCAATTCATCATCGGTACCCGACAATTTAGAACAGAAAAAATAGAGCATCACACATAGATTAGATAGATAGAAACATGTCAGTCACATATATAATAAGTACAGTGACAGTGTTGGTTACTATACTTGTCATTTATTGTTAAAATAAAGGATTTATTAAAAAAAAAAATTGGCGTGGGGCTCCCCATAATTTTAGTCGGTAGCGGAGGTTAAGCAGACGGCTGGGGCAGATGTTTGAAGCCTGGGAAGGGGGTAATACCAACGGAGCTTCCCAGGCTACTAATATCTGCTCCCAGCAGAATACCTAGCCTTTACTAGCTATTAAAATGGGGGACCCGAAAAAAAATGACGTGGGGTCCCCCCTATTTTAATAGCTAGCAATGGCTTGGCAGACAGCTGTGGGCTGATATTAATAGCCCAGGAAGGGTGCCATGAATATTCGTCCCCTCCCAGGCTAGAAACACATCTGCCCCAGCCGTCTGCTTAACCTCCGCTACAGACTAAAATTCCGGGGAAATCCACACGTACCGATGATGAATTGGCGGCCGGCTTTTTGAAAGAGACTGGTGCATGAAAACACTATTATTTTTTTTTAATAAATCCATTATTTTAACACTAAATGACAAGTACAGTAACCAACACTGTCACTGTACTTATTATATATGTGACTGACATGTTTCTATCTATCTAATCTATGTGTGATGCTCTATTATTTCTGTTCTAAATTGTCGGGTACCGGTGCATGCCGCTGATGAATTGCCGGCTTTTCATGTTTCACTGTGAGTAGTGTTGAGCCACCCCCGTAGTGTTCGAGTTCGGTTCGGTTCGTCGAACACCCGTGTGTTCGCCGAACTGTTCGTCGAACTGTTCGTTTAACACCTTCGAACACCGTTAAAACCAATGGCAGGCAAACAAAAACACATAGAAACACATAGAAAACACCTTCAAAGGTGTCCAAAAGCTGACAAACTGCTCAGAAGACATAACTAACACATGGAAAAGTGACAAGTACATATAGTCATGCGAAAATAAAAGAGGTGGAGGAGTAAAGGGAGGGGAAGACACAGATATAGGCATGTCATGCCCTTCTAAAATCCAAAAAGTGAGAAGCCGACACGGCCAGTCCGCTCCTGCCCGTGCCACCTCCGTGTCGCCGGGTTTGTGCCAGAGCCGCGGTGAACCCTGACGGCCAGCCCCCCTCTCCCAATACTGGTGCCTGTCCGCTGGTGGGTCGAGCGAGCCCCCCTGTGGTGGAGGCAGCTCTAAGCTTTTTAATTTAAATTGTCTCTCTAATTTGAATGAATACACTTTAAATCCATTTACAAGGATCTATTGGAGGGCAAGTCTCATGCCAGCAGCCGCGGTAATTCCAGCTCCAGTAGCGTCCACTAAAGCTGCTGCAGTTAAAAAGCTTTTATAAGGATCGAGCTCGGCTGTCCACCGCAAGGCATCCTACTGCCAGTCCCAGCCCCTATGCCTTGGGGTGCCTCCTGATGCTCTTCACTAAGTATCCCATGGTCCCGAAGCATTTCCTTTGAAAAAATTAAGTGTCTAAACTACAGGTGGTGCAGCTTGCTTAACAGCCGGGATAATCCGCTCACTAGCAGACACTGCTACTAGGCACAAAGTATTTCCTGGGCTAGATGCAGTTAAAAATTCTTAATTATATTCTCTCGTTGGATGCTGAGAAAGCATTCCATAGAGTCTCCTGGCACGCCATATATGATTCTCTTAAAAAGCTTGGGGTAGGGGTCTAGGGGACCCTTTTATAGCCAAAATCACGGCCCTGTATCGCAATACGTCACCTAGGCTGAAGATAAATGGAACTGTAGCACCCTGACGGCTCGGTTGCTACAGACGTATTGCACCTCACCCAGAGGTGTGATATCTCACTCTCAGGTAAGGATGAAGTGTGGATCAGGACCCGACACCTGCATGCATTACACCACATTGCCGTGGGGCAGGGCGACCAATATGCCCCTGAGATGGGCACGACAGTCCCTGTCCCTGGCTGGAGTGGGGGGAGGGAACACTGAGGAAGGGGAACCCTGTAGTGCAGGAGCAGGGAGGAAGCAGTTCCTGGGTGCATTGAGAAGGGAGTATAAAAGGTGGGCACCATCTTAGTTCAGTGCAGAGAAGTCTGAGCAGAAGTGGCAGGGAGCAGGGGCTCTGCATGAGCTCTGCTCCGGAGGCGGGCCTAGTAACAGAGGCCCAGGCCTGGAAGAGGGAGAAGGAAGGAAGAGGAGCGGAGAAGGCTCCAGGAACGAGGAATGAAGGGATCCCAGGAATGCGGACGGGCGAGTCGCCACCGCACGCCCGAATCCACCTGCGTGGAGGGGTCAGGCCAAAGGGGGAGACCGGTCCCCGAACTAGTGGAGGCAGGAAACGACCCTCAGCTAGAAACCGGAGGCTCTGACATTTTATGTGGCGCAGCCCCTCGCTACACCCGCTAGGAAGGCACCACATAGGGTCAGTCAAACTGGCGCCAAGTTTACCAAGAGGAGGCCCGAGGCAGCCGGACAGAAGTGTTGGTAAGAAAGGCCAGACAAAGGACACACAAAGGGGGTCCTGGGAAGTGCTCCAAAGTTATCTGGGAGTTGTCTGAGCCCCTCACCTGGTGAGCACAGTACGACGTGGGCAGCCGTTACCTGCAGACGTGGTCTGGATAATAAGAACTGTGAGTAAAGGCCCTGAACTGCATCACTGACTCCGTGTCGTTACTGCTGCTGCCCTGCACCATCACCCCCATCCTCCGCATACACTGCCCTGAGGCTATACTCCTCCCGTGGGGAGTTATGCTACGCTCTGCTGCACCCACAACACCAGCCTCAGTGGTCTGCCCTGTAGCGGCGGTTCACTCTGACCGCAATCCACGGGTGGCGTAGTCGGACATTTAAACATGAAAACCACATAAATAGTTCCGCCACTGGTTAGACCGCCCTGAGCCACGGAACTGGGTCGCCGCCACGAAGACTACAACCACCAGCATCCACCAAAAAGGGTCCGGCTCCGGGTGTCCCAAGGCCCAGGGGGTGCGTCAGAACATTTTCATCACCTTTCACAATCACCAATGGGACAAGGCAGTGATGTCCTCTGTCCCCTCTCTTATACATCCTAGTGACGGAGCACCTGCTCTCATCAATTCGCCATAACCCCAATATTAGGTGGATTGAGGTGGGAGGCACTGAGTACAAGTGCTCTCTATTTGCTGATGATGTCCTAGTATATATCACTCAATCACATATATCCATCCATGCTGTTATGGCTGAAATAGATCACTTTGTTACATGGTAAAATTTTAAAATCAATGCAGCGAAGTCTGAGGCCCTCGATGTCTCCCTCCCCAAATCCATATAGGATTCCATCCAGTCCAACTTTCCCTTTGCCTGGCCCTCACAGGGTATCAAATACTTAGGAATTCCTATTCATAGAGACCTCTCCCATCTATGTTATCTTAATTTTGGGCCCTTTATTGAACAACTCCATACAGACCACGGTTGGCAAGTTAGAACTGTAAGATTCACTACGTGAACCACTGGTGTTTTGTGGAAAAGCACATGTACACTGCGTTCCAAATTATTATACAAAAAGTGTTTAGGAGTGATAAGGGAAGAATTTGTTTGTCAGTTAAACTCATTGATGGTGATGTGTGTCAGGGCTCTTTATATCACTGTAAGCAATTGCAGACACCTGTGCTAATTAGTTTGGCAGGTGTGTCCAATGAAAGGCAAGACTACTTAAGAAGGCTCTCTCACATTATTAAGCAGCCTACATTTTCTGCCAAAATGGGAAAGAAAAAGGATGTGTCGGCTGCTGAGAAGCAACAAATTGTGGAGTGTTTAGGTCAAGGCATGACTACAATCAACATTGTGAGATGATCAGGATGAAGTGTCTTGGCAATCAAGAAGTATGTAGCTGATTCACAGTACACACGTGTGCGTGCTGATAAGGGCAAATTGAGGACTCTTTCCTACAGGCAATTACGTCAGGTTGAAAGAGCAGCGGCTTAAAAGCCTTGTCATAGCAGCAGGCAAGTTTTTGAAGCTGCTTGTGCCTCCAACGTCCCCCGAACAACAAGATGCAGGGTCCTTCAGAGGTTTGCAGCTGTGCATGCGCCATCCTGTCGACCTCCTCTATCCACTTCACACAAGCAGAAATGGCTCAAGTGGGCCAAACATTACATGAAGACTGATTTCAAAACTGTTTTGTTCACGGATGAGTGCCGTGCAGCGCTCGATGGTCCAGATGGATGGAGTGGAGGATGGCTGGTTGATGGACACCCCACGCAAACATGGCTACAGCGCCAACAAGGAGGAGGTGGAGTAATGTTTTGGGCTGGAATCATGGGGAGAGAGATTGTCGGCCCCTTTAGGATCCCTGAAGGCGCTAAAGATGAACTCCATAATGTATGTGGATTTTCTCAAACAGCACTTCCTGCCATGGTTCAAGAAGAAGAACCGTGTATTTCACAGCAAGATCATTTTTCTGCATGATAATGCACCATCTCATGCTGCACATAAAACATCTGCATCTCTGGCTGATATGGGCATAAAAGGGGACAAACTTATGGTGTGACCCCCATGCTCCCCTGACCTCTACCCCATTCAGAACCTTTGGAGCATCATTAAAAGGAGTGTCTATGATGGCGGGAGGCAGTTCACATCTAAGCAACAGCTCTGGGAGGGTATTCTGTCCTCATGCAAAACAATTGAAGCAGAAACCATCCAAAACCTGACAAATTCAATGGACGAGAGAGTTCAGAAGCTCCTTTCGAACAAGGGGTCCTATGTGAAAATGTAACATCACCTAGAATAAAGTTTTGAGTTGAAAACTGTTTGATTTCAGTTTCTAACAACCTGCTAATGCTTATAATTTCAAAAATGACCATTTTTTTGGTCTTTATTAAAATGAAAAGGTTGATCGAAAAGTTTGGGGGATCTAAGAGTGTGGCAACCCAGTAGTCATGATTACTTCGAATTCTGACAATATGAGGGTCATGCTGCAGGTAGTGCAGCAAGAAGGCACTTATGTGCCTTGCGCATCTCGGAGCCCCAAAATTATTTTCCGGGCTAGATGCAGCTAAAAATTATTTTTAATTTTAAATCTGGTGAAGCTTTAGTATAGATGGCCTAATAGGATCAGTGCTGCACACTGCTACAAAGCCCAAATTATTTTCCAGTCAAGATACAGATAAACATGATTAGTAATTTGAAAGCTTAAAACGGTTGGTAGGGTGATTTTAACCAATCATCAAGCTTTTACTCTCCCCAGGATGACACAGGGGTAGAAAAGTCGTTTCGGATCCATGATTTGTTCATCTTTATGAACGTGAGTCTGTCTACATTATCAGTGGAGAGCCGCGTGCGCTTATCTGTCAGCACACCACCAGCAGCGCTGAACACACGTTCAGACAGAACGCTGGCTGCGGGGCATGACAAGATCTCCAAGGCGTAAGTGGCTAGCTCCGGCCATTTATCCAGATTGGAAGCCCAAAAAGAGCAAGGGTCCAGTGACACAGTCGTGGCTTCAATGTTTACTTGGAGATACTCCTGTACCATCGTCTCTAGGCGTTGACTATGTGTCAGACTTCTTGTCTCCTGTGGCCTTGCAAAGGATGGGCTAAAAAAGTGGTGAAATGATTCCGCAAAATTGATGTTACCAGCAGATACTGTGGTTCTGTTACGGTTTGAGTGCTGAACACTTGACGGTCCCACGGTTGGCAAGTTGGAACTGTGAGATTCACTACGTGCACCACTGGTATTTTGTGGAAAAGCACATGTAAGATTCTGCAACAGTCTCTGCTGATACTCCTGCATGCGTGCATCCCTTTCTATGGCAGGAATAATTTCTGCAAATTTACTTTTGTACCGGGGATCTAACAGTGTGGCAACCCAGTAGTCAGGATTATTTCTAATTCTCACAATTCGAGGGTCATGTTGCAGGTAGTGCAGCAAGAAGGCACTCATGTGTGTTACGCATCCAGGAGCACCAAGTCCCTGTTGTGTTGGTGGCGAGGTAACAATCATGCTTCCTTCCTCTGTCCTCTCCCCCCAACCTCGCACAACAGAAATGTGATCAAGGTCTCCCTCATCTGATGAGTCTTCCATCAGTTTGTCCTCCACTTCTTCCTGGGCTCCTGCACCTTCCTCACTAGTTTGGCTGCTACCATGCGCCCTGGTAAAACCATCTCCCCCACCCTCACATGCCTGCCGCCTTGGTGCTGCCGACCGTCTGGACCTTGCAGATGTTAGCCCTTCCGCATACAACTCCTCCTCCTCTACTTCCTCCACCTCCTCTTGTGCCACCACCTGACTCCGAATTCTGTTTAACATGTGCTCCAGCATGTAAATCGCCGGAATAGTCATGCTGATAATGGCATCGTCAGCACTAAACATCTTCGTCGCCATTTCAAAACTGTGCAGAAGGGTGCATAGGTCCCTGATCTGAGACCACTCCTCCAGCGTGATTTGCCCCACCTCTGAATCTCGTTGGCCCAGGCTATACGTCAGAACGTATTGCACCACGGCTTGTCGGTGCTGCCACAGTCGCTGCAACATGTGCAGAGTTGAATTCCACCGGGTAGGCACATCGCATTTTAGCCGGTGAAGTGGCAGGCCCAACGACTTCTGTAGAGATGTAAGTCGCTGAGCTGCGGGATGCGAACGGCGGAAGTGAGCACACAGCGACCGTGCCCTCTGCAGAAGGCCATCTAGTCTGGGATAGTGGGCTAAAAATTGCTGGACAACCAGGTTCAACACGTGAGCCATACAAGGCACGTGTGTGACATTGACCCGGCGAAGGGCCGCACCCAGGTTTGCAGCATTGTCGCACACGGCCTTCCCTGGTTTCAGGTCCAGTGGAGACAACCATTCATGAAATTGGTTCTCCAGAGCTGACCACAACTCCTCAGCTGTGTGACTCACATTTCCCAGACATTTCAATGTAAAAACCGCCTGATGACGTTGAGCCCTACTGCCAGCATAGTAAGAAGGTGTGCAGGATCCCTTCTGCGCAGTTAGAAAGCTTGTGGCATGACCAGACAGGCTTTGGGTGCAGGTGGAAGACCGAGAGGAGGTTGAGGAGGCAGAAGCAGTGGAGGAACTTTGACATAAAGAGGATTGACGCACAACTCGTGGGGACGGCAAGACTTGGACAGCAGCCCCTTGTCCTGCTGTCACCATAGTTACCCAGTGCCCAGTCAGCGACATGTAACGCCCCTGTCCATGCCTACTCGTCCAAGTGTCTGTGGTGAAATGCACCCTGTCACACACAGAGTTTCTCAAAGAAGCGGTGATGTTGTGTGCGACATGCTGGTGGAGCGCAGGCACACCTTTCTTTGAAAAGTAGTGCCGACTGGGCATCTGGAACTGGGCACTGCGACGGACATAAGGTCTCGAAAATCCTCTGTGTCCACCAGGCGGAAAGGCAGCATTTCTGTAGCCAAGAGCTTGCAGATGGTGAAATTCAACCTCTTAGCTTTCTCATGGCTAGGAGGAAATGGTCTTTTACTTGTCCACATCTGAGGGACCGAGGGCTGGCTATTGTGCTTAGACTGGGTTGATAAGGGTGTACCCGGCAAACTGCCGGTCTGTGAGGAAGATGCAGGCGGACATGTTAGGTTGCCTTGATCCAAAGGTGGTGCTATCGATGTCGGACAGCGCTCAACACCAGCTGGTGTTACCACCTCCAAAGAAAATGATGACCTGCCAATCACGCTGGCTGTTGCGGGTAAAGAGGTGGCAGGTCTGCGCCCCAAAACAGGTGTGACTGCTGTCCCCCCAGTCACAGAGGATGAAGAGGCCGCGGATGCACAAGATATGGCAGACGGTGATTGGCCCGGCCGGCTAGGCCGCATTGTAGCACACTGAGCTTCCCACTGCAACTTATGCTTCATGTCCATGTGCCGGTTCATGCATGAAGTACTCAAACTATGTATTTTTTGGCCTCTACTTAGCTTTTGCTGACAAATGTTACAGATAACACGAGTTGGGTCATCTTTATCGATATGAAAAAATGCCCAGGCTATGCAAGGCTTAGCACCCATGCGACCTGAAGAGCCACCACGACTTGTGGTGAGAGGCAGAGTTGTATTTGAGGATGCAGTTGTTGACGTGCTTCCAGTACTACGTCTCTGTCCAGGAAGGCGCAACCTGACCTCGTCGTCACTAGCATCTTCCTCCACCTCCTCTGCTGACCTCATCTCTTGGCTGACTGTGGGTTGACAGTAAGTGGGATCTCCGACCTCATCATCATCACCCTGTGCGTTATCACACCCGTCGTCCTCAGAGCCAACCTGTTCCTGCCCTGACAAAAAACTAAAGTTGTCGCTCCAATCAGGTATTTGAGTCTTATCATCGTCTTCCTCATTGTCTCCACCAACAGGAGTTACAGTTTGGGAATGAGGGTCTACATTATGGTCAGAACCTTCTGCGTCTGGTCCTGGATCCGACTCATAAAGATTCTGGGCATCAGTGCAGATCATTTCCTCGTCTGGATTCACAGAAGCGCTGGAGTCGACCTCTGATTCCCAGGCTATAGTATGAGTAAACAGCTCTGCAGACTCAACCATCTGTTCTACCTCATACTCAGACGGGCAGCTGGAGATTTGGGAGCTGTGAGGAAGCAAGTGCGATTTGGGTGACACCTTTGAGGACTGGAGTATTTGTGATGTTGAAGTTGATGTGGAGGAGAGCCCACTTAAAGGAGCACTTGATATCCGTTGAAGCACCTGCTGTTTTTGTGCCTCATCTGGAATTTGTAGCGATTGGCGTGGCCGTAAGAAAGGGATCTTATCACATTGTCCGTTAAAAGAAGTAGACATTTTAGTTTGGCTGGAAGATGGTCTTTCTTCTGCAGATGTTACTGTTGCTTTAACACCTACCCCACGGACACAACCTTTTTTCCCCTTCCCAACACGCCTATTCCCCTTTCCACCAGCAGCAGGCCTTTTTCCACTCATTTTGGTGGTTAACTAATTCACAACTCTGGAGTTGTTTGCACAAAAAAACAATGGATGGTAACTGAGCAGAGCTGAGTGGCCAAACTGTGGTATTAGGCCAAAACTATTGGCTGGGTTAGATGCAGAAAAAAATTATTTTGAATTTGCAACCTGATGGAGGTCAGTATAGATGGACTAATACAAATAGTCCCACACACTGCTAGAAGCCCAAATATTTTTTCAGAGCTAGATGCAGAAAAAAATTATTTTTAATTTGCAACCTGATGGAGGTCAGTATAGATGGACTAATAGACCAAGTCCCACACACCGCTAGAAGCCCAAATATTTTTTCAGAGCTAGATGCAGAAAAAAATTATTTTTAATTTGCAACCTGATGGAGGTCAGTATAGATGGACTAATAGACCAAGTCCCACACACCGCTAGAAGCCCAAATACTTTTTCAGAGCTAGATGCAGAAAAAAATTATTTTTAATTTGCAACCTGATGGAGGTCAGTATAGATGGACTAATAGACCAAGTCCCACACACTGCTAGAAGCCCAAATATTTTTTCAGAGCTAGATGCAGAAAAAAATTATTTTTAATTTGCAACCTGATGGAGGTCAGTATAGATGGACTAATAGACCAAGTCCCACACACCGCTAGAAGCCCAAATTTTTTTTCAGAGCTAGATGCAGAAAAAAATTATATTCAGTTTGCAACCTAATGGAGGTCAGTATAGATGGACTAATAGAATGATGCTATGCCCAAAAGATTTTACTTCACTAGGTGCAGTAAAAAAATTGGTATTCTATACACAGGTGTTATATCTTGCAACACAGATAGGCTACTCCACTGACTAACACACTCTGCAATAGGCCAAAAAGGATTAGCTTTGCTAGATTCAGCCAAATGCTGTGAAAAAAACTTGCACAGCACTGGCACAGACCTGCCTGGCAAAAACTGATAGGAACTCATGTAACCTAGTCCTGAAAAGGACTCCAATTACAATTAGTCTTTACTCCCACAACCTATCTATTTAAGAGCACAGACCTCCCTGATAAAAGTCGTAGGAAATGCTGTAACCTAGTCCTTAAAAGGACTGCAATCACAACTATTCCCTACTCCCAAGCTATCTGTATATTTGTGCGAAAATTGGCTTGAAATTAACAAGGTATAGCGCACACAGCAACAGCGGTGCCGTCTAACACGCAGCTGCAGCAGTGAGAAAATGGTGGCGACGGGGAAAATGGCTTGGTCTTATAGGGCAAGGACATGTGACATACACTGCCAATGACACTTGCCCTTGCTTGTGTGAAAAAAAGCACTTCGCTCCGTGTGTGCGCTGCTGATAGGCTGACAGATTGCACCTCCCCACTGCAAATGCGGGAAAGAGAAAAAAAAATGGAGATCTTCATTGTTCCTGCAGAGATCCATCCCCTGCCCCTCCCCCCACCCCGCTGTACACTCAAACTGCGTATTAACATTAATTTTCATCATTACTGAGAAAAAATCCAGTTATGATTTTGGTGCACGAACAGTTATCGAACATAACCTCGAACAGCCGAATTTTTCTCAAATTGTTCGTGTTCGCCGAACGGCTCGAACACCGCCCAAAACAGCTCGAATTTGAGATTGGCGAACAGTTCGAGTAGAACAACGCTCATCTCTAACTGTGAGCACTGTTCCCATCGATTTGGGCAATCACTGTAATGCCACAACCACCATGGCTGCAGCATTACAGTGAGTGGCAGACAATCCCTGCACGATTGGTGCTCTAAATAGCACAAGACATGCAGGATGGGGACCCGAGCTCCCGCCCGAGCATGTCAAAAGTACTCGGCGAGCTCCAAGCATCTCGAGTACTGAGATGCTCGGGTGAATACCGAGCAGTGGTGAGCATGCTCGCTCATCACTAGTCCCAATTTATAAGAGAAGGCGGAACACCACTATTGAATGCAGAGCAGTATGAAAGGTTATTGGCTGAATAGCTGATAATGCTTCCAGTCACTTAGCCATCACCACCACCCTGTCTTCCACACGGTCAAGTCTCAGAAGACGTGAATCTGGACTGCATATTCCTCACCCTGATCCTTCTTCCACCCACAATGCTGAGTGCCCGGAGACAACTGATCCCACACTTGTACACTCTGAAGAGCTGTTCACTTTTCCATTTATAGATTCGAGCTTCTCGCCCGGTTCACTTGAAGTGGGGCAAGAGGAGATCGCATGTAGCGATGCCCAAATATTTGAGCAGCCATGGTCACATGACGGCGATAGTGGGAAACTGTCACAAGAGGTGGACGATGATGAGACACATTTGCTAGAAAGTCAGCAGGAGGACCAGAGTGCGGAAATGGTAGATGAGGTGGTGGATGATATAGTAACTGACCCAACCTGGCAGGGGGACATGAAGAGCGAGGACAGCAGCACATAGGGGGAGGGAAGCATAGCAGCACAACAGGCAGAAAGGATCAGTGTGGTGGCCGCAGACAGAAGGCGGGCAACCATTCCCCGTAACACCAACAAGAAGGAAGTTGCCAGTACAACTGTTAGGTTTTCCCTAGTTATTTTGTAAAGACTCTGCCGATAACACCAAAAAGGCCATTTGCACCACCTGCCAGGATAGCATCAGCAGGGGCAGCAAAACTTCGAGCCTGACTACCGCCAGCATGATCAGGCACATGGCAGCAAAACACCCGAAGTAAGTAAGCCGAACCTCAGGGTCCAGAAACAGTGTCTGAGGGTGGCAACACTGCTTCTTCTGCCATTGTGCATGCAAGCCAATCCTCTGTCCATGGCGCATGCGAAGATGCCTCCTGCTCTGCACCTGTCGTTTTACACTCTCAAATAGCCCCATCAGCAAGCACGTCCATATACTTGTCCCAGCACAGCGTTCAGTTGTCCCTACCCCAGTCATTGGAACGCAAATGGAAATACGCAGCCAATGCCCCACAGGACTCACTACTAAGTTCACACATTTCTCAACTGATTGCGCTCGAAATGTTGCCTTTTAGGCTCATGGAGATGCAAGCTTTCCGCAACCTGATGGAGGCGGCTGTCCCTCGGTACTCGGTCCCCAGCCGCCTCTATTTCTCCTGGTGTGCCATTCCCACATTACACAAGCACGTGTCCCACAACATTAGCCGTGCCCTCAACAATGCAATTACTGGGAAAGTCCACCTAACCACGGACACGTGGACAAGTGCTTGTGGGCTGGGATGGTACATCTCACTGACGGCACACTGGGTTAACCTAGTGGAAGCCGGGACCCAGTTGGACCTTGGGACGGAACACGTCCTCCCGATGCCGAGGATTACAGGCCCTGGGTCAATCAGGGTTGCCCCCACATTCTACAGCTCCTGCATCTCTTCCTCCTCTTCTTCAGCATCTGCCTGCTCTTCAGCGTACATCTCCGAAATGACCACATCAGTCTCAAGCTGGAAGGACTGCAGCACTGCCTCGGCCAAGCAGCAACATGCTGTGCTGAAGCTAATATGCGTAGGTGAAAAACCACAAAACTCTGAAGAGTTGTGGACAGCTCTGAAAGAGCAGGCAGATCTGTGGCTGACACTGCTGAACCTACAGCCAGGCATGGTCGTGTGTGACAATGGCCGGAACCTGATGGCGGCTCTATGGCGAGGCGAGTTCATACACGTACCATGCCTGGCCCATGTGCTTAACCTCGTGGTACAGCGGTTTTTCAAAACCTACCCGAAGCTGCTGGATCTGCTAATCAAAGTACGCCGCCTGTGTGCCAATTTTAGAAAGTCAGCTACAGCTTCCACCGCCCTTGCCGTGTTTTAGCAGCGCTTGCAGTTTCCGGCTCAGCGACTGGTGTGTGATGTTCCCACGCATTGGAACTCTACATTTCAGATGTTGGGAAGGATTTGTGAGCAGAAGAGGGCAGTTGTTGAGTACCAGCATCAGCAAGGCCGTCGGTATTCAGTTCAGACTCCACACATAAGACCTCAGGAGTGGACATGGATGTCAGACTTATGTGCTATCATCCAAAACTTTGAGGACTCCACCAAGATGGTGAGTGGTGATGACGTCATAATTAGCATCACCATCCCGCTTCTCTGTCTTCTGAAACACTCTCTGCTCACAATCAAAGAGGATGCATTGTAGGCAGAGCACGATGAAATGGAGCAAGAAATCATACAGGGTGATTACACACAGCCCAGCCTCATCTCATCTCAATGTGGATTGGGTGACAGTGAGGAAGAGAAGGAGGAGGTAGTTTCATGCACTATAGACGGTACTACCTGCACAACTGTCATACCGTCTGTTCAGCGTGGATGGCCTGAGAACAGGAAGGAGGAGTAGGAGAGGAGAAGGAGAGCATGGTCAGTCATCCTCTTTGTGACCATGCATGGTCACGCATGGCTGAGTTTATGTTACGTTGCCTTTCCCATGACCCTTGCGTTCTCCAAATTTTGGGTGACAGTCATTACTGGTTGGTGACACTTGTAAATCCACGCTACTTGGAGAACTTTCTATCTCTTATTCACGAGGCGGACAGGTCTACTAAAATGGGGTAGTACCAGAAGTCCCTTGTTGCAGAATTATTAAAAAAATTCCCATCTGAAAACACTGGCGGCAGAGGTCACAGTTCGTTGAGCAACCTAGGAGTACAGGTGAGAGAGACACAACCCCAATCCAGCAGACACAGGGGAACACTGTCAAAGATCTGGTACAGTTTTCTCAGACCCTCGCATCTTACAAGCCCTGAGGCGTGGGGTACTCTCACAAGGAGTGGAAAGTTTGGGAAGATGGTGAGGGAGTATCTTGCCGACCGTTTCAATGTCCTCCGTGATTCCTCTGTGCCTTATAAATATTGGGTATCCAAGCTGGACACATGGAATGAAATGGCTCTCTACGTGTTGGAGAACCTGGCCTGCCCTGCTGCTAGTGTTTTATTACAGCAGATTTTTAGTGCCGCCGGTGGAATTATAACCGATATTTGCATCCGCCTGTCAATTGAAAATGCTGACAGGTTGACTCTTAAAAAAATGAACAAGGCCAGGATTGGGCCAGACTTCTCAACACCACCGAATCATAGCAGCGTAACCTATACTCAAAAACAGTGTCTTTTTTTGGAAGGTAAAATTCTATTCCCATGCACCACTGTATTCACACCCAGACATGTGTATACGCTTTTGTCTATTTGTTCTTGTCCTCCTCCTTCTCCTCATCCTCCATCACCATATCATTCATCACCCTATCTACCATATCACTATGGGAGATCCACTTCCTAATAATGGGAACTCTGTTTTTAGGAGGCTCTCTGACATCTATGTTTCTTGCAAGGGACATTGGAGTTCCTCCAAATTTTTGGCAGCTTTTGCATTCACTTCATAGGCAAACACTATCGGAGACCCACTTCCTAATAATGGAAACATTGCTTTTACGGGGCTCTCTGACCTCTATGTCTCATCCAAGAGGCATTGGAGTGGATGAAGGCTCTCTAACAATAGCGATGGCCGACTGCTGGCCCTTTAAAAATAGTAAGGGCCGCCTAATGGCCCTATAAAAATAGGGTTTGTGACTTTCAGAGTCCCTCCATCATAAATGAAACAGGATGTATCTGATGATGTGTCATACACCACATGGCCAGATAAGGTTGTAAAATGTTAAAATGACTTTTCCCGGTGAATGCATTTGTCTTGGTTGAAAGCAATGCAAAAGTGCAAAAACGCATCAAAAACGCTACGTGTGAACATAGCCCAAGGTGTTCCCATGCTGTTCCCATGTCATTTGAGCACTGTTCCCAACGATTTTGTCAATTTTTAGGCCCTCTGCAGACCGCCAGGGGGAGCCGCCTGAAAAATGCTTGAGTTTCCCATAGACTTACATTGAGTTTGTTGCTCGGATCGAGCACCCAAG
This sequence comes from Phyllobates terribilis, assembly GCF_046119375.1. Taxonomy (NCBI): domain Eukaryota; kingdom Metazoa; phylum Chordata; class Amphibia; order Anura; family Dendrobatidae; genus Phyllobates; species Phyllobates terribilis. The sequence goes on along the minus strand of NW_027362765.1, from coordinate 477,409,088 downwards.
CATTCCAATTTGCTAGAGTTACAGTTGGTGATGACCAAGCATGTAATCGATAATCGCTCGAACATCTCACTGTTTGAGATGCTCTGCAAGTATTTCCGGGATGCTCGGGCAGGAGCTCAAGTCCCCGGCCCGCATGTTTGGTGCTGTTTTAACAGCGAATAAACATGTACAGATTGCCTGCCAGTCACTGAAATGCCGCAGCTATGTTGGTTGTGACATTACAATGATTGGCTGGCCGCATAGCGTCATTGGGTCTATATCACACACGGTGATCTTATACTCGTTACAGTCTACCCTTCAGACAGGTAGAGTAAGAAGAGGTGCTGCTGAGCAAGGGAGAGAATTGGCAGTTCGTTTAGTGAGATATTAGATATTCCACAGCTATATATATATATATATACTAGCTATTGAACCCATTCTACGGCCGGGTGGTGAGCATTTTTATGGGTATATGGTCTCCCATGCTGGTATGTGCTGCCCCAATCCTGGTATTTGTGTTGCCCCTCTCCTCTCCCCACCATCCTATCCTGCTATGCATGGCACCCCCCATCCCTATCCTGGTATGCATGGCACCCCTCAACTCCAATCCTGGTATGCATGGCGCCCCTCACCCCCAATCCTAGTATGCATGGCACCCATCATCCCCAATCCTGGTATGCATGGCACCCCTCACCCCCAATCCTGGTATGCATGGCAGCCCTCACCCCCAATCCTGGTATGCATGGCACCCCTCACCCCCAATCCTGGTATGCATGACACCACTCAACCCCAATCCTGGAAGGCATGGCACCCCTCAACCCCAATTCTGGTATGTGTGGCTCCCCTCATCCCCAATCCTGGAATGCATGGTATCCCTCATCCTGGTATGCATGGGCTCCTCACCCACATCCTGGTATGCATGGCACCCCTCACCTCCATCCTGGTATGCATGGCACTCCTGATCCCTATCCTGGCATGCATGGCGCCCCTCATCTCCAATCCCAGTATGCATGGCACCTTTCATTCCCAATCCTGGTATGCATGGCACCCCTCATTCCAAATCCGGGTATGCATGGCACCCGTCATCCCCAATCCTGGTATGCATGGCATCCCTCATCCCCATTCCCTGTATGCATGGCACCCCTCATCCCCAATCCTGGTATGCATGGCACCCCTTATCCCCAATCCTAGTATGCATGGCACCCCTCATCCCCAATCCTGGTATGCATGACTCCCTCATCCCCAAGCCTGGCATGCATGACTCCCTCATCTTCAATCCTGCAATCCTGGTATGCATGGCACTGCTTATCCCCAATCCTGGTATGCATGACACCCCTCATCCCCAATCCTGTTATGCATGGCACCCCTCATCCCCAATCCCGGTATGCATGGCACCACTCATCCCCAATCCTTGTATGCATGGCTCCCTCATCCCTAATCCTGGTATGCATGGCTGTTATGGCATCCAGATGAGCCGAGTTCATTTCCAATAGGGTCTGCGCTCTGCAGTGTCCATGAAGGATGGCATGCTCTATGGCAGCACTCAGCTGCGATCCAGCCTGTCATCTCAATGCCATCCCAGCATGGGAGAATTCTCCTGCTCAAGCGCTGAGCGCAGGAGAATTCTCCCACGCTGTCAGTGACGTGCATGAGGTGAGCTGAGTTCATTGGACATGAACTCGGCTCATCTGGATGCCGTCACAGCCAGACACTGAGGAGCGCAAGCATGCCTGCGCTTCTCAGTGTCTGCGGCATGGCAAGCTGGATGGCAGCTTTCGGCTGCGATCCAGCCTGTCATGTGAATGTAGCAGAGCTGGAGCTGTCCTGGGAACCATGGAAAGGTAAGGATGAGGTTGCTTTATTATTTTATTTTTATTGCCGGAGATCGTTGGCTTCAGCTGGAATGGGCGTGATGGTAAGTATGGTTTTATTTAGTACATTAAAGGATTGTGTGTTTATTTCAATTAAAGGACTTTATTCTGGGTGTTTGTGTTTTTTTTTTAACTTTGACTATGGGGTTAGTAATGGGGGTGTCTTAAAGACGCCTCTCAATTACTAATCTGGGCTTGATGTCAGCTGACATTATAAGCTAACATCAACCCCAACCCTATTATCCCACTGCCACCGCTACAGGGCAGTGGGAAGAGCGAGGCTAAGTGCCAGAATTGGCGCATCCTGTGGATGTGCCATTTCTGGACGGCTGACGGCTGGTGTTTCTAGCCTGGGAGGGGGCCAATATTCATGGCACCCTTCCTGGGCTATTACTGTCAGCCCCCAGCTGTCTCCCTAGCCTTTACTAGCTATTAAAATAGGGGGGACCCCACGTCATTTTTTTGGGGGGTCCCCCATTTTAGTAGCTGGTAAAGCCTAAGTATTCAGCTGGGGGCTGATATTAGTAGCCTGGGAAGCTCTGTGGGTATTTCCCCCTTCCCAGGCTTCAAACATCTGCCCCAGCCATCTACTTAACGTCCGCTAGAGACTAAAATTACGGGGAACCCTATGACATTTTTTTTTAATAAATCCTTTATTTTAACACTAAATAGCAAGTACAGTAACCAACACTGTCACTGTACTTATTATATATGTGACTGACATGTTTCTATCTATTTAATCTATATGTGATACTCTATTCTTTCTGTTCTACATTGTTGGGTACCGGTGTATGCCGCTGCTGAATTGCCTGCTTTTCATGTTTCACTGTGAGCACTGTTCCCATCAATTTGGGCAATCACTGTAATGCCACAACCAATATGGCTGCGGCATTAGAGTGAGTGGCAGACAATTCCTGCATGATTGGTGCTCTAAATAGCACCAAACATGCAGGACAGGGACCCGAGCTCCCGCCCGAGCATCGCGCAAGTACTCAGCGAGCTCCGAGCATCTCGAGTACTGAGATGCTCGGGCGAGTACCAAGCAGTGGTGAGCATGTTCGCTCATCACTATGTGGCACCCAATCCTTCATCCTGGTATGCATAGCTCCCCATCCCACATCCTGGTATGCATGGTACCCCGCATTCCTATCCTGGTATGCATGGTACCCCTCATCCCTATTCTGGCATCCATGGCATCCCTCACCCCCCAATCCTGGTATGCAAGGTCCCCTCATCCCCCAATAATGGTATGTGTGGTACCCCTCATCCCCCAATCCTGGTATGCATGATCCCCTCACCCCACAATCCTGGTATGCATGGTCCCCTCACCCCCCAATCCTGGTGTGCATGATCCACTCACCCCAAAATCCTGGTATGCATGGTCTCCTCACCCTCCAATCCTGGTATGCATGGTCCCCTCACCCCCCAATCCTGGTATGCATGATTCCCTCACCCCCCAATCCTGATATGCATGGTCCCCTCACCCCCCAATCCTGGTATGTGTGGCCCACTCACCCCTCAATCCTGGTATGCATGGTCCCCTCACCCCACAATCCTGGTATGTGTAGCCCCCTCATCCCTTCCACGCTGTACACATACAAAAAAATAAACAGTTATACTCACCTTTCTTCTCTGTGCTCCAGCGCTTCTGTGTCCTGTTCTGCCGGAGGCCGGTGGAGAAGTGCGGCTTTATCCGGCGCCATTTTGCTGAAGACACACTGCAAATGTGTCTTCAGTAAAATGGCGCCAGATAGCGCTATGTGCAGAGAGAGGCGCTGCGGCAGCGCTCCTCCCGGTCAGGTAAGTATGTAAGTATGGTGCCGGAGATCGCGGTATGCATTCAGTGTCTACGCATACCGCGATCTCTGGCACCTTATACTCCTCTTACCTGTAACGGTTGGATGCGGTCTTCTGTCAGGAGCCAGACTGTGTGTCACGCATGCGCAGTCTATAAAGGCTTCAGACAGAGAAACGCTTAGCCGATTATATTATAGATATATATATATATATATACATATATATATATATATGCACACACATACAGTACAGACCAAAAGTTTGGACACACCTTCTCATTTAAAGATTTTTCTGTATTTTCATGACTATGAAAATTCTACATTCACATTGAAGGCATCAAAACTATGAATTAACACATGTGGAATTATATACTTAACAAAAAATGTGTGAAACAACTGAAGATATATCTTATATTCTAGGTTCTTCAAAGTTGCTACCTTTTGCTTTGATGACTGCTTTGCACACTCTTGGCATTCTCTTGATGAGCTTCAAGAGGTAGTCACCGGAAATGGTTTTCACTTCACAGGTGTGCCCTGTCAGGTTTAATAAGTGGGATTTCTTGCCATATAAATGGGGTTGAGACCATCAGTTGTGTTGTACAGAAGTCAGGTGGATACACAGCTGATAGTCCTACTGAATAGACTGTTAGAATTTGTATTATGGCAAGAAAAAAGCAGCTAAGTAAAGAAAAACGAGTGGCCATCATTACTTTAAGAAATGAATGTCAGTCAATCCGAAAAATTGGGCAAACTATGAAAGTGTCCCCAAGTGCAGTTGCAAAAACCATCAAGCGCTACAAAGAAACTGGCTCACATGAGGACCGCCCCAGGAAAGGAAGACCAAGAGTCATCTCTGCTTCTGAGGATAAGTTTATCTGAGTCACCAGCCTCTGAAATTGCAGGTTAATAGCAGCTCCGATTAGAGACCTGGTCAATGCCACACAGAGTTCTAGCAGCAGACACATCTCTTCAACAACTGTTAAGAGGAGACTTTGTGCAGCAGGCCTTCATGGTAAAATAGCTGCTAGGAAACCACTGCTACGGACAGGCAACAAGCAGAAGAGACTTGTTTGGGCTAAAGAACACAAGGAATGGACATTAGACAAGTGGAAATCTGTGCTTTGGTCTGATGAGTCCAAATTTGAGATCTTTGGTTCCAACCACGGTGTCTTTGTGCGACGCAGAAAAGGTGAACAGATGGACTCTACATGCATGATTCCCACCGTAAAGCATGGAGGAGGAGGTGTAATGGTGTGGAGGTGCTTTGCTGGTGACTAGAGATGAGCGGTGTTCGACTAGAACTGTTCGCCAATCTCAAATTCGAGCTGTTTTGGGCGGTGTTCGAGTTGTTCGACGAACCCGAACGATTTGCAAAAAATTCGGCTGTTCGAGGTTATGTTCGATAACTGTTCGTGCACCAAAAGCGTGTCCTGCATGTCTGGCGCTATTTAGAGCACCAATCATGCAGGGATTGTCTGCCACTCACTGTAATGTCACAGCCATGGTGGTTGTGGCATTACAGTGATTGCCCAAATCGATGGGAACAGTGCCAACAGTGAAACATGAAAAGCCGGCAATTCAGCAGCGGCATACACCTGTACCCGACAATTTAGAACCGAAAGAATAGAGCTTCACACATAGATTAGATAGATATAAACATGTCAGCCACATATATACGAAGTACAGTGAAAGTGCTGCTTACTGTACTTGTCATTTAGCGTAAAGGATTTATCAAAAAATATAATAGTGTTTTCATGCACTGTCTCTTTAAAAAAGCCGGCCGGCAATTCAGCAGCGGTACCCGACAATTTATAACAGACAGAATAGAGCTTCACACATAGATTAGATAGATAGAAACATGTCAGCCACATATATACGAAGTACAGTGACAGTGTTGCTTACTGTACTTGTCATTTAGCGTAAAGGATTTATCAAAAAAAATAATAGTGTTTTCATGCACCGTCTCTTTAAAAAAGCCGGCCGGCAATTCAGCAGCGGTACCCGACAATTTATAACAGACAGAATAGAACTTCACACATAGATTAGATAGATAGAAACATGTCAGTCACATATATATGAAGTACAGTGATAGTGTTGGTTACTGTACTTGTCATTTAGTATTAAAATAAAGGATTTATTATTAAAAAAATTGGCGTGGGGTTCCCCTTAATTTTAGGCTCTAGCGGAGGTTAAGCAGACGGCTGGGGCAGATGTTTGAAGCCTGGGAAGGGGGGTAATACCCACGGAGCTTCCCAGGCTACTAATATCAGCCCCCAGCTGAATACATAGCCTTTACTAGCTATTAAAATGGGGGACACCCCAAAAAAAATGACGTGGGGTCCCCCCTAATTTAATAGCTAGCAAAGGCTAGGCAGACAGCTGGGGGCTGATATTAATAGCCCAGGAAGGGAGCCATGAATATTGGCCCCCTCCCAGGCTAGAAACACCAGCCGTCAGCCGCCCCAGAAATGGCGCATTCATAGGATGCGCCAATTCTGGCACTTAGCCTCGCTCTTCCACGCTGCCCTGGTGCGGTGGCAGGGGGTAATAGGGTTGGGGTTGATGTCAGCTTATAATGCCAGCTGACATCAAGCCCAGGTTAGTAATGGAGAGGCGTCTATAAGACACCCCCATTACTAACCCCATAGTCAAAGTTAAAAAAAACACAAACACCCAGAATAAAGTCCTTTAATTGAAATAAAGACACAATCCTTTATTGTTCTAAATTAAACCATACTTACCGTCACGCCCATTCCAGCTGAAGCCAACGATCTCCTGCAATAAAAGAAAAATAATAAAGCAACCTCATCCTTACCTTTCCATGGTTCCCACGACAGCTTCAGCTCTGCTACATCGAGATGACAGGCTGGACCGCAGCAGAACGCTGCCATCCAGCCTCTCATCCCGCAGACACTGAGAAGCGCAGGCTTGCTTGCGCTGCTCAGCGTCCCTCTGTGACGACATCCAGATGAGCCGAGTTCATGTCCAATGAACTCGGCTCACCTCATGCACGTCACTGACAGCGTGGGAAAATTCTCACGCTGAAGCGGTGAGTGCAGGAGAATTCTCCCACGCTGTCAGTGACGTGCATAAGGTGAGCTCATGTCCAATGAACTCAGCTCACCTCCTGCACGTCACTGACAGCGTGGGAGAATTCTCCTGCACTCAGCGCTTCAGCGTGAGAATTCTCCCACGCTGAAGCGCTGAGTGCAGGAGAATTTTCCCACGCTGTCAGTGACGTGCATAAGGTGAGCTCATGTCCAATGAACTCAGCTCACCTCCTGCACGTCACTGACAGCGTGGGAGAATTCTCCTGCACTCAGCGCTTCAGTGTGAGAATTCTCCCAAGCTGAAGCGCTGAGTGCAGGAGAATTTTCCCACGCTGTCAGTGACGTGCATGAGGTGAGCCGAGTTCATTGGACATTAACTCGGCTCATCTGGATGCCCTCACAGAGAGACACTGTGGAGCGCAAGCAAGCCTGCGTTTCTCAGTGTCTGCGGGATGAGAGGCTGGATGGCAGCGTTCTGCTGCGGTCCAGCCTGTCATCTCGATGTAGCAGAGCTGAAGCTGTCATGGGAACCATGGAAAGGTAAGGATGATGTTGCTTTATTATTTTTCTTTTATTTCAGGAGATCGTTGGCTTCAGCTGGAATGGGCGTGATGGTAAGTATGGTTTAATTTAGAACAATAAAGAATTGTGTGTTTATTTCAATTAAAGGACTTTTTTCTGGGTGTTGTGTTTTTTTTAAATACTTTACTAGAAATTCATGGTGGTCATGTCTAATATTGGCGTGACCCCATGAATTTCGGGCTTAGGGCCAGCTGATAATGCCAAGCTGGCCCTAACCCCTTTATTACCCAGTGAGCCACCGCATCAGGGCCCTGGATGAGTTGGGTACAGCGCCAGAAGATGGCGCTTCTATGAACGCGCCATTTTCCGGGGTGGCTGCGGACTGCAATTTGCAGCGGGGGTGGCCCAGAAAGCTTGGGCCTCCCTGCGCTGCGGATTCCAGCCCCCAGCTGCCTAGTTGTACCTGGCTGGACACAAAAACAGGGCGAAGCCCCACGTCAATTTTCTTTAAATTATTTCATGAAATAATTAAGAAAAAAAGGGCTTCCCTATATTGTTGTGTCCGGCCAGGTACAAATAGGCAGCTGGTGGTTGGGGGCAGCCCGTTCCTGCCTGCTGTACCTGGCTGGACACAAATATAGTGCGAAGCCCCACGTCAATTTTTTTTAAATTATTTCATGAATTTCCAGAAATAATTTAAAAAAATTGAAGTGGGGCTTCGCACTATATTTGTGTCCAGCCAGGTACAGCAGGCAGGAACGGGCTGCCCCCATCCACCAGCTGCCTATTTGTACCTGGCCAGACACAACAATATAGGGAAGCCCTTTTTTTCTTAATTATTTCATGAATTTCATGAAATAATTAAAAAAAATTGAAGTGGGGCTTCGCACTATATTTGTGTCCAGCCAGGTACAGCAGGCAGGAACGGGCTGCCCCCATCCACCAGCTGCCTATTTGTACCTGGCCAGACACAACAATATAGGGAAGCCCTTTTTTTCTTAATTATTTCATGAATTTCATGAAATAATTAAAAAAAATTGAAGTGGGGCTTCGCACTATATTTGTGTCCAGCCAGGTACAGCAGGCAGGAACGGGCTGCCCCCAACCACCAGCTGCCTATTTGTACCTGGCCGGACACAACAATATAGGGAAGGCCTTTTTTTCTTAATTATTTCATGAATTTCATGAAATAATTAAAAAAAAAGTACTTGGGGCTTCGCCCTATTTTTGTGTCCAGCCAGGTACAACTAGGCAGCTGGGGGCTGGAATCTGCAGCGCAGGGAGGCCCAAGCTTTCTGGGCCCCCCCCCGCTACAAATTGCAGTCCGCAGCCACCCCGGAAAATGGCGCGTTCATAGAAGCGCCATCTTCTGGCGCTGTACCCAACTCATCCAGGGCCCTGGTGCGGTGGCTCACTGGGTAATAAAGGGGTTAGGGCCAGCTTGGTATTATCAGCTGGCCCCAAGCCCAAAATTCATGGGGTCACGCCAGTATTAGACATGACCGCCATGAATTTCTAGTAAAGTATTTAAAAAAAACACAACACCCAGAATAAAGTCCTTTAATTGAAATAAAGACACAATTCTTTATTGTTCTAAATTAAACCATACTTACCATCACACCCATTCCAGCTGAAGCCAACGATCTCCTGCAATAAAAGAAAAATAATAAACCAACCTCATCCTTACCTTTCCATGGTTCCCACGACAGCTTCAGCTCTGCTACATCGAGATGACTGGCTGGACCGCAGCAGAACGCTGCCATCCAGTCTGTCATCCCGCAGACACTGAGAAGCGCAGGCATGCTTGCGCTCCTCACTGTCTCGCTGTGACGGCATCCAGATGAGCCGAGGTCATGTCCAATGAACTCGGCTCACCTCATGCACGTCACTGACAGCGTGGGAAAATTCTCACGCTGAAGTACTGAGTGCAGGAGAATTCTCCCACGCTGTCAGTGATGTGCATGAGGTGAGCTCATGTCCAATGAACTCAGCTCACCTCCTGCACGTCACTGACAGCGTGGGAAAATTCTCCTGCAATCAGCGCTTCAGCGTGAGAATTTTCCCACGCTGTCAGTGACGTGCATGAGGTGAGCCGAGTTCATTGGACATGAACTCGGCTCATCTGGATGTCGTCACAGAGAGACGCTGAGCAGCGCAAGCAAGCCTGCGCTTCTCAGTGTCTGCGGGATGACAGGCTGGATGGCAGCGTTCTGCTGCGGTCCAGCCTGTCATCTCGATGTAGCAGAGCTGAAGCTGTCGTGGGAACCATGGAAAGGTAAGGATGAGGTTGCTTTATTATTTTTCTTTTATTGCAGGAGATCGTTGGCTTCAGCTGGAATGGGCGTGACGGTAAGTATGGTTTAATTTAGAACAATAAAGGATTGTGTCTTTATTTCAATTAAAGGACTTTATTCTGGGTGTTTGTGTTTTTTTTAACTTTGACTATGGGGTTAGTAATGGGGGTGTCTTATAGACGCCTCTCCATTACTAACCTGGGCTTGATGTCAGCTGGCATTATAAGCTGACATCAACCCCAACCCTATTACCCCCTGCCACCGCACCAGGGCAGCGTGGAAGAGCGAGGCTAAGTGCCGGAATTGGCGCATCCTATGAATGCGCCATTTCTGGGGCGGCTGACGGCTGGTGTTTCTAGCCTGGGAGGGGGCCAATATTCATGGCTCCCTTCCTGGGCTATTAATATCAGCCCCCAGCTGTCTGCCTAGCCTTTTCTAGCTATTAAATTAGGGGGGACCCCACGTCATTTTTTTGGGGGGGTCCCCCATTTTAATAGCTAGTAAAGGCTATGTATTCAGCTGGGGGCTGATATTAGTAGCCTGGGAAGCTCCGTGGGTATTACCCCCTTCCCAGGCTTCAAACATCTGCCCCAGCCGTCTGCTTAACCTCCGCTAGAGCCTAAAATTAAGGGGAACCCCACGCCAATTTTTTTAATAATAAATCCTTTATTTTAATACTAAATGACAAGTACAGTAACCAACACTATCACTGTACTTCATATATATGTGACTGACATGTTTCTATCTATCTAATCTATGTGTGATGCTCTATCTTTCTGTTCTAAATTGTCGGGTACCGCTGCTGAATTGCCGGCCGGTTTTTTTAAAGAGACAGTGCATGAAAACACTATTATTTTTTTTAAATAAATCCTTTACACTAAATGACAAGTACAGTAAGCAACACTGTCACTGTACTTCATATATATGTGACTGACATGTTTCTATCTATCTAATCTATGTGTGAAGCTCTATTCTTTCTGTTCTAAATTGTCGGGTACAGATGCTGAATTGCCGGCCGGCTTTTTTAAAGAGACGGTGCATGAAAACACTAATATTTTTTTTAATAAATCCTTTACACTAAATGACAAGTGCAGTAACCAACACTGTCACTGTGCTTCTTATATGTGTGACTGACATGTTTCTATCTATCTAATCTATGTGTGATGCTCTATTCCTTCTTGTCTAAATTGTCGGGTACCGGTGTATGCCGCTGCTGAATTTGCCGGCCGGCTTTTTTAAAGAGAGTGTCTTCTGAGCAGTTTGTCAGCTTTTGGACACCTTTGCAGGTGTTTTCTATGTGTTTCTATGTGTTTTTGTTTGCCTGCCATTGGTTTTAACGGTGTTCGACGGTGTTCTAAGGTGTTCGACGAACAGTTCGACGAACAGTTCCTCGAACATCCCGGTGTTCGACGAACCGAACCGAACCCGAACACTACGGGGGTGGCTCAACACTACTGGTGACACTGTTGGGGATTTATTCAAAATTGAAGGCATACTGAACCAGCATGGCTACCACAGCATCTTGCAGCAGCATGCTATTCCATCAAGTTTGCGTTTAGTTGGACCATCATTTATTTTTCAACAGGACAATGACCCCAAACACACCTCCCGGCTGTGTAAGGGCTATATGACCAAGAAAGAGAGTGATGGGGTGCTTCGCCAGATGACCTGGCCTCCAAAGTCACCAGACCTGAACCCAATCAAGATGGTTTGGGGTGAGCTAAACCGCAGAGTGAAGGCAAAAGGGCGAACAAGTGCTACCACATTAACCTTCGTCAGGCTGCATAATTCTACAACGTTAACAGGCTGCAGAGTTACAATTGTACCTTCATATATACCTCCACTGTGGGAAGACTTTCTCCTTTACTTGGTTTCAGAAACTAAAGTTCATTCAGCTACAAATGTTATGCTGATATCTATTGGCCAGTATTGTTACTGCTCACTTATGTTGCTGTCAATTAAGTTGATTCAAACTGGGAGTGGCTTCCACTTCTCTTCCTGCCTCCCTCCTCTCAGTAGCCATTTTGCTGTTCATCTCATTGCTGTGAGCACACACATTTCTAGGCTCGTGAATTTTTCAATTTCTTGGATACGAAGGTAAGAATGTCTCAGAGCATCTAACAGCCAGTTATACCTTCATTCGCCTTATGTGGGGACTAGAGATGAGCGTTGTTCTACTCGAACTGTTCGCCAATCTCAAATTCGAGCTGTTTTGGGCGGTGTTCGAGCCGTTCGGCGAACACGAACAATTTGATAAAAATTCGGCTGTTCGAGGTTATGTTCGATAACTGTTCGTGCACCAAAATCATAACTGGATTTTTTCTCAATAATGATGAAAATTAATGTTAATACGCAGTTTGAGTGTACAGCGGGGTGGGGGGAGGGGCAGGGGATGGATCTCTGCAGGAACAATGAAGATCTCCATTTTTTTTTCTCTTTCCCGCATTTGCAGTGGGTAGGTGCAATCTGTCAGCCTATCAGCAGCGCACACACGGAGCGAAGTGCTTTTTTTCACACAAGCAAGGGCATGTGTCATTGGCAGTGTATGTCACATGTCCTTGCCCTATAAGACCAAGCCATTTTCCCCGTCGCCACCATTTTTTCACTGCTGCAGCTACGTGTTAGACGGCACCGCTGTTGCTGTGTGCGCTATACCTTGTTAATTTCAAGCCAATTTTCGCACAAATATACAGATAGCTTGGGAGTAGGGAATAGTTGTGATTGCAGTCCTTTTAAGGACTAGGTTACAGCATTTCCTACGACTTTTATCAGGGAGGTCTGTGCTCTTAAATAGATAGGTTGTGGGAGTAAAGACTAATTGTAATTGGAGTCCTTTTCAGGACTAGGTTACATCAGTTCCTATCAGTTTTTGCCAGGCAGGTCTGTGCCAGTGCTGTGCAAGTTTTTTTCACAGCATTTGGCTGAATCTAGCAAAGCTAATCCTTTTTGGCCTATTGCAGAGTGTGTTAGTCAGTGGAGTAGCCTATCTGTGTTGCAAGATATACCACCTGTGTATAGAATACCAATTTTTTTACTGCACCTAGTGAAGTAAAATCTTTTGGGCATAGCATCATTCTATTAGTCCATCTATACTGACCTCCATCAGGTTGCAAATTAAAACTAATTTTTATCTGCATCTACCGTACCTCTGAAAAAATATTTGGGCTTCTAGCTGTGTGTGGGACTTGTTGTATTAGTCCATCTATACTGACCACCATCAGGTTGCAAACTGAATATATTTTTTTCTGCATCTACCTCTGAAAAAATATTGGGCTTCTAGCTGTGTGTGGGTCTTGTTCTATTAATCCATCTATACTGACCTCCATCAGGTTGCAAACTGAATATAATTTTTTTCTGCATCTAGCTCTGAAAAAATATTTGGATTTCTAGCAGTGTGTCGGACTTTCTCTATTAGTCCATCTATACTGACCTCCATCAGGTTGCAAATTAAAACTAATTTTAATCTGCATCTACAGTACCTCTGAAAAAATATTTGGGCTTCTAGCTGTGTGTGGGACTTGTTGTATTAGTCCATCTATACTGACCTCCATCAGGTTGCAAACTGAATATATTTTTTTCTGCATCTACCTCTGAAAAAATATTTGGGTTTCTAGCTGTGTGTGGGACTTGTTGTATTAGTCCATCTATACTGACCTCCATCAGGTTGCAAACTGAATATATTTTTTTCTGCATCTACCTCTGAAAAAATATTGGGCTTCTAGCTGTGTGTGGGACTTGTTGTATTAGTCCATCTATACTGACCTCCATCAGGTTGCAAACTGAATATATTTTTTTCTGCATCTACCTCTGAAAAAATATTGGGCTTCTAGCTGTGTGTGGGTCTTGTTCTATTAATCCATCTATACTGACCTCCATCAGGTTGCAAACTGAATATAATTTTTTTCTGCATCTAGCTCTGAAAAAATATTTGGCCTTCTAGCAGTGTGTCGGACTTTCTCTATTAGTCCATCTATACTGACCTCCATCAGGTTGCAAATTAAAACTAATTTTTATCTGCATCTACAGTACCTCTGAAAAAATATTTGGGCTTCTAGCTGTGTGTGGGACTTGTTGTATTAGTCCATCTATACTGACCTACATCAGGTTGCAAACTGAATATATTTTTTTCTGCATCTAACCCAGCCAATAGTTTTGGCCTAATACCACAGTTTGGCCACTCAGCTCTGCTCGGTTACCATCCATTGTTTTTTTGTGCAAACAACTCCAGAGTTGTGAATTAGTTAACCACCAAAATGAGTGGAAAAAGGCCTGCTGCTGGTGGAAAGGGGAAAAGGCGTGTTGGGAAGGGGAAAAAAGGTTGTGTCCGTGGGGTAGGTGTTAAAGCAACAGTAACATCTGCAGAAGAAAGACCATCTTCCAGCCAAACTAAAATGTCTACTTCTTTTAGCGGACAATGTGATAAGATCCCTTTCTTACGGCCACGCCAATCGCTACAAATTCCAGATGAGGCACAAAAACAGCAGGTGCTTCAACGGATATCAAGTGCTCCTTTAAGTGGGCTCTCCTCCACATCAACTTCAACATCACAAATACTCCAGTCCTCAAAGGTGTCACCCAAATCGCACTTGCTTCCTCACGGCTCCCAAATCTCCAGCTGCCCGTCTGAGTACGAGGTAGAACAGATGGTTGAGTCTGCAGAGCTGTTTACTCATACTATAGCCTGGGAATCAGAGGTCGACTCCAGCGCTTCTGTGAATCCAGACGAGGAAATGATCTGCACTGATGCCCAGAATCTTTATGAGTCGGATCCAGGACCAGACGCAGAAGGTTCTGACCGTAATGTAGACCCTCATTCCCAAACTGTAACTCCTGTTGGTGGAGACAATGAGGAAGACGATGATAAGACTCAAATACCTGATTGGAGCAACAACTTTAGTTTTTTGTCAGGGCAGGAACAGGTTGGCTCTGAGGACGACGGGTGTGATAACACACAGGGTGATGATGATGAGGTTGGAGATCCAACTTACTGTCAACCCACAGTCAGCCATGAGATGAGGTCAGCAGAGGAGGTGGAGGAAGATGCTAGTGACGACGAGGTCAGGTTGCGCCTTCCTGGACAGAGACGTAGTACTGGAAGCACGTCAACAACTGCATCCTCAAACACAACTCTGCCTCTCACCACAAGTCGTGGTGGCTCTTCAGGTCGCATGGGTGCTAAGCCTTGCATAGCGTGGGCATTTTTTCAGATCGATAAAGATGACCCAACTCGTGTTATCTGTAACATTTGTCAGCAAAAGCTAAGTAGAGGCCAAAAAATACATAGTTTGAGTACTTCATGCATGAACCGGCACATGGACATGAAGCATAAGTTGCAGTGGGAAGCTCAGTGTGCTACAATTCGGCCTAGCCGGCCGGGCCAACCACCGTCTGCCATATCTTGTGCATCCGCGGCCTCTTCATCCTCTGTGACTGGGGGGACTGCAGTCACACCTGTTTTGGGGCGCAGACCTGCCACCTCTTTACCCGCAACAGCCAGCGTGATTGGCAGGTCATCATTTTCTTTGGAGGTGGTAACAGCAGCTGGTGTTGAGCGCTGTCCGACATCGATAGCACCACCTTTGGATCAAGGCAACCTAACATGTCCGCCTGCATCTTCCTCACAGACCGGCAGTTTGCCGGGGACACCCTTATCAACCCCATCTAAGCACAATAGCCAGCCCTCGGTCCCTCAGATGTGGACAAGTAAAAGACCATTTCCTCCTAGCCATGAGAAAGCTAAGAGGTTGAATTTCACCATCTGCAAGCTCTTGGCTACAGAAATGCTGCCTTTCCGCCTGGTGGACACAGAAGATTTTCGAGACCTTATGTCCGTCGCAGTGCCCCAGTACCAGATGCCCAGTCGGCACTACTTCTCAAAGAAAGGTATGCCTGCACTCCACCAGCATGTCGCACACAACATCACCGCTTCTTTGAGAAACTCTGTGTGTGACAGGGTGCATTTCACCACAGACACTTGGACGAGTAGGCATGGACAGGGGCGTTACATGTCGCTGACTGGGCACTGGGTAACTATGGTGACAGCAGGACAAGGGGCTGCTGTCCAAGTCTTGCCGTCCCCACGAGTTTTGCGTCAATCCTCTTTATGTCAAAGTTCCTCCACTGCTTCTGCCTCCTCAACCTCCTCTCGGTCTTCCACCTGCACCCAAAGCCTGTCTGGTCATGCCACAAGCTTTCTAACTGCGCAGAAGGGATCCTGCACACCTCCTTACTATGCTGGCAGTAGGGCTCAACGTCATCAGGCGGTTTTTACATTGAAATGTCTGGGAAATGTGAGTCACACAGCTGAGGAGTTGTGGTCAGCTCTGGAGAACCAATTTCATGAATGGTTGTCTCCACTGGACCTGAAACCAGGGAAGGCCGTGTGCGACAATGCTGCAAACCTGGGTGCGGCCCTTCGCCGGGGCAATGTCACACACGTGCCTTGTATGGCTCACGTGTTGAACCTGGTTGTCCAGCAATTTTTAGCCCACTATCCCAGACTAGATGGCCTTCTGCAGAGGGCACGGTCGCTGTGTGCTCACTTCCGCCGTTCGCATCCCGCAGCTCAGCGACTTACATCTCTACAGAAGTCGTTGGGCCTGCCACTTCACCGGCTAAAATGCGATGTGCCTACCCGGTGGAATTCAACTCTGCACATGTTGCAGCGACTGTGGCAGCACCGACAAGCCCTGGTGCAATACGTTCTGACGTATAGCCTGGGCCAACGAGATTCAGAGGTGGGGCAAATCACGCTGGAGGAGTCGTCTCAGATCAGGGACCTATGCACCCTTCTGCACAGTTTTGAAATGGCGACGAAGATGTTTAGTGCTGACGATGCCATTATCAGCATGACTATTCCGGTGATTTACATGCTGGAGCACATGTTAAACAGAATTCGGAGTCAGGTGGTGGCACAAGAGGAGGTGGAGGAAGTAGAGGAGGAGGAGTTGTATGCGGAAGGGCTAACATCTGCAAGGTCCAGACGGTCGGCAGCACCAAGGCGGCAGGCATGTGAGGGTGGGGGAGATGGTTTTACCAGGGCATGGTAGCAGCCAAACTAGTGAGGAAGGTGCAGGAGCCCAGGAAGAAGTGGAGGACGAACTGATGGAAGACTCATCATATGAGAGAGAACCTTGATCACATTTCTGTTGTGCGAGGTTGGGGGGAGAGGACAGAGGAAGGAAGCATGATTGTTACCTCGCCACCAACACAACAGGGACTTGGTGCTCCTGGATGCGCAACACACATGAGTGCCTTCTTGCTGCACTACCTGCAACATGACCCTCGAATTGTGAGAATTAGAAATAATCCTGACTACTGGGTTGCCACACTGTTTGATCCCCGGTACAAAAGTAAATTTGCAGAAATTATTCCTGCCATAGAAAGGGATGCACGCATGCAGGAGTATCAGCAGAGACTGTTGCAGAATCTTACATGTGCTTTTCCACAAAATACCAGTGGTGCACGTAGTGAATCTCACAGTTCCAACTTGCCAACCGTGGGACCGTCAAGTGTTCAGCACTCAAACCGTAACAGAACCACAGTATCTGGTGGTAACATCAATTTTGCGGAATCATTTCACCACTTTTTTAGCCCATCCTTTGCAAGGCCACAGGAGACAAGAAGTCTGACACATAGTCAACGCCTAGAGACGATGGTACAGGAGTATCTCCAAGTAAACATTGAAGCCACGACTGTGTCACTGGACCCTTGCTCTTTTTGGGCTTCCAATCTGGATAAATGGCCGGAGCTAGCCACTTACGCCTTGGAGATCTTGTCATGCCCCGCAGCCAGCGTTCTGTCTGAACGTGTGTTCAGCGCTGCTGGTGGTGTGCTGACAGATAAGCGCACGCGGCTCTCCACTGATAATGTAGACAGACTCACGTTCAGAAAGATGAACAAATCATGGATCCGAAACGACTTTTCTACCCCTGTGTCATCCTGGGGAGAGTAAAAGCTTGAGGATTGGTTAAAATCACCCTACCAACTGTTTTAAGCTTTCAAATTACTAATCATGTTTATCTGTATCTTGACTGGAAAATAATTTGGGCTTTGTAGCAGTGTGCAGCACTGATCCTATTAGGCCATCTATAATAAGCTCCACCAGATTTAAAATTAAAAATAATTTTTAGCTGCATCTAGCCCGGAAAATAATTTTGGGGCTCCGAGATGCGCAAGACACATAAGTGCCTTCATGCTGCACTACCTGCAGCATGACCCTCATATTGTCAGAATTCGAAGTAATCATGACTACTGGGTTGCAACACTCTTAGATCCCCCAAACTTTTCGATCAACCTTTTCATTTTAATAAAGACCAAAAAAATGGTCATTTTTGAAATTATAAGCATTAGCAGGTTGTTAGAAACTGAAATCAAACAGTTTTCAACTCAAAACTTTATTCTAGGTGATGTTACATTTTCACATAGGACCCCTTGTTCGAAAGGAGCTTCTGAACTCTCTCGTCCATTGAATTTGTCAGGTTTGGATGGTTTCTGCTTCAATTGTTTTGCATGAGGACAGAATACCCTCCCAGAGCTGTTGCTTAGATGTGAACTGCCTCCCGCCATCATAGACACTCCTTTTAATGATGCTCCAAAGGTTCTGAATGGGGTAGAGGTCAGGGGAGCATGGGGGTCACACCATAAGTTTGTCCCCTTTTATGCCCATATCAGCTAGAGATGCAGATGTTTTATGTGCAGCATGAGATGGTGCATTATCATGCAGAAAAATGATCTTGCTGTGAAATACACGGTTCTTCTTCTTGAACCATGGCAGGAAGTGCTGTTTGAGAAAATCCACATACATTATGGAGTTCATCTTTAGCGCCTTCAGGGATCCTAAAGGGGCCGACAATCTCTCTCCCCATGATTCCAGCCCAAAACATTACTCCACCTCCTCCTTGTTGGCGCTGTAGCCGTGTTTGCGTGGGGTGTCCATCAACCAGCCATCCTCCACTCCATCCATCTGGACCATCGAGCGCTGCACGGCACTCATCCGTGAACAAAACAGTTTTGAAATCAGTCTTCATGTAATGTTTGGCCCACTGGAGCCGTTTCTGCTTGTGTGAAGTGGATAGAGGAGGTCGACAGGATGGCGTATGCACAGCTGCAAACCTCTGAAGGACCCTGCATCTTGTTGTTCGGGGGACGTTGGAGGCACAAGCAGCTTCAAAAACTTGTCTGCTGCTATGACAAGGCTTTTTTGCCGCTGCTCTTTCAACCTGACGTAATTGCCTGTAGGAAAGAGTCCTCAATTTGCCCTTATCAGCACGCACACGTGTGTACTGTGAATCAGCTGCATACTTCTTGATTGTCAAGACACTTCATCCTGATCATCGCACAATGTTGATTGTAGTCATGCCTTGACCTAAACACTCCACAATTTGTTGCTTCTCAGCAGCCGACACATCCTTTTTCTTTCCCATTTTGGCAGAAAATGTAGGCTGCTGAATAATGTGAGAGAGCCTTCTTAAGTAGTCTTGCCTTTCATTGGACACACCTGCCAAACTAATTAGCACTGGTGTCTGCAATTGCTTACAGTGATATAAAGAGCCCTGACACACATCACCATCAATGAGTTTAACTGACAAACAAACAAATTCTTCCCTTATCACTCCTAAACACTTTTTGCATAATAATTTGGAACACAGTGTACATGTGCTTTTCCACAAAACACCAGTGGTTCACGTAGTGAATCTTACAGTTCTAACTTGCCAACCGTGGTCTGTATGGAGTTGTTCAATAAAGGGCCCAAAATTAAGATAACATAGATGGGAGAGGTCTCTATGAATAGGAATTCCTAAGTATTTGATACCCTGTGAGGGCCAGGCAAAGGGAAAGTTGGACTGGATGGAATCCTATATGGATTTGGGGAGGGAGACATCGAGGGCCTCAGACTTCGCTGCATTGATTTTAAAATTTGACCATGTAACAAAGTGATCTATTTCAGCCATAACAGCATGGATGGATATATGTGATTGAGTGATATATACTAGGACATCATCAGCAAATAGAGAGCACTTGTACTCGGTGCCTCCCACCTCAATCCACCTAATATTGGGGTTATGGCGAATTGATGAGAGCAGGTGCTCCGTCACTAGGATGTATAAGAGAGGGGACAGAGAACATCCCTGCCTTGTCCCATTGGTGATTGTGAAAGGTGATGAAAATGTTCTGACGCGCCCCCTGGGCCTTGGGACACCCGGAGCCAGACCCTTTTTGGTGGATGCTGGTGGCTGTAGTCTCCGTGGCGGCAACCCGGTTCCGTGGCTCAGGGCGGTAAAACCAGTGGCGGAACTATTTATGTGGTTTTGATGTTTAAATGTCCGACTACGCCACCCGTGGATTGCGGTCAGAGTGAACCGCCGCTCCAGGGCAGACCGCTGAGGCTGGTGTTGTGGGTGCAGCAGAGCGTAGCATAACTCCCCACGGGAGGAGTATAGCCTCAGGGCAGTGTATGCGGAGGATGGGGGTGATGGTGCAGGGCAGCAGCAGTAATGACACAGAGTCAGTGATGCAGTCCAGGGCCTTTACTCACAGTTCTTATTATCCAGACCACGTCTGCAGGTAACGGCTGCCCACGTCGTACTGTGCTCACCAGGTGAGGGGCTCAGACAACTCTCAGATAACTTTGGAGTGCTTCACAGGACCCCCTTTGTGTGTCCTTTGTCTGGCCTTTCTTACCAACCCTTCTGTCCGGCTGCCTCGGGCCTCCTCTTGGTAAACTTGGCGCCAGTTTCCCTGACCCTATGTGGTGCCTTCCTAGCGGGTGTAGTGAGGGGCTGCGCCACATAAAATGTCACAGCCTCCTGTTTCTAGCTGAGGGTCGGTTCTTGCCTCCACTAGTTTCGGGGACCGGTCTCCCCCTTTGGCCTGACCCCTCCACGCAGGTGGATTCTGGCGTGCGGTGGCGACTCGCCCGTCCGCACCCCTGAGATCCTTTCGTTCCTCGTTCCTGGAGCCTTCTCCGCTCCTCTTCCTTCCTTCTCCCTCTTCCAGGCCTGGGCCTCTGTTACTAGGCCCGCCTCCGGAGCAGAGCTCATGCAGAGCCCCTGCTCCCTGCCACTTCTGCTCAGACTTCTCTGCACTGAACTAAGATGGTGCCCACCTTTTATACTCCCTTCTCAATGCACCCAGGAACTGCTTCCTCCCTGCTCCTGCACTACAGGGTTCCCCTTCCTCAGTGTTCCCCCCCCCACTCCAGCCAGGGACAGGGACTGTCGTGCCCATCTCAGGGGCATATTGGTCGCCCTGCCCCACGGCAATGTGGTGTAATGCATGCAGGTGTCGGGTCCTGATCCACACTCCATCCTTACCTGAGAGTGAGATATCACACCTCTGGGTGAGGTGCAATACCTCTGTAGCAACCAAGCCCTCAGGGTGCTACAGTTCCATTTATCTTCAGCCTAGGTGACGTATTGCGATACAGGGCCGTGATTTTGGCTATAAAAGGGTCCCCTAGACCCCTACCCCAAGCTTTTTAAGAGAATCATATATGGCGTGCCAGGAGACTCTATGGAATGCTTTCTCAGCATCCAACGAGAGTATCTAATTACATATTTTTAACTGCATCTAGCCCAGGAAATACTTTGTGCCTAGTAGCAGGGTCTGCTAGTCAGCGGATTATCCCGGCTGTTAAGCAAGCTACACCACCTGTAGTTTGGACACTTCATTTTTTCAAAGGAAATGCTTCGGGACCACGGGATACTCAGTGAAGAGCATCAGGAGGCACCCCAAGGCATAGGGGCTGGGACTGGCAGAAGGATGCCTTGCGGTGGACAGCCGAGCTCGATCCTTATAAAAGCTTTTTAACTGCAGCAGCTTTAGTGGACGCTACTGGAGCTGGAATTACGCGGCTGCTGGCATGAGACTTGCCCTCCAATAGATCCTTGTAAATGGATTTAAAGTGTATTCATTCAAATTAGAGAGACAATTTAAATTAAAAAGCTTAGAGCTGCCTCCACCACAGGGGGGCTCGCTCGACCCACCAGCGAACAGGCACCAGTATTGGGAGAGGGGGGCTGGCCATCAGGGTTCACCGCGGCTCTGGCACAAATCCGGCGACACGGAGGTGGCACGGGCAGGAGCGGACTGGCCGTGTCGGCTTCTCACTTTTTGGATTTTAGAAGGGCATGACATGCCTATATCTGTGTCTCCCCCTCCTTTTACTCCTCCACCTCTTTTATTTTCGCATGACTATATGTACTTGTCACTTTTCCATGCGTTAATTATGTCTTCTGAGCAGTTTGTCAGCTTTTGGACACCTTTGAAGGTGTTTTCTATGTGTTTCTATGTGTTTTTGTTTGCCTGCCATTGGTTTTAACGGTGTTCGAAGGTGTTCGACGAACAGTTCGACGAACAGTTCGGCGAACACACGGGTGTTCGACGAACCGAACCGAACTCGAACACTACGGGGGTGGCTCAACACTATTGGGGACAGAACAGTCAGAAATTGTCTTTGAGCCTGGACTTGGCTTAAATATATTTTGTATGAAACTTATCACTATAGGTATGTTTTTTATACGAAAAATGGATAATAATTAGTATCTACATATTGTTTTACGATGTTTTACTTATATTCAGCACAAAATAAAGATGGTGGCTCTGTTACAATTTTCCTATTGGTCGAAAAAACAGTCGATGATGGAATGAAAATTCTGAAACCGTATACGGTTTGCATAACATATAAATGACATTTATAAATAATTATCACTAGAAATAATTTACGTTTTTATCTGCACTTTAGAATCGAGTTTCATTCTACTTGCCACGTGTTACTGAACTAAATTACGAAGCCAAAATTCATCTACCAAGTCATCATGAGTGATAGTGATGCTGGATCTAGTTTCTGCCATAATCCAAGAAAACATGTTTGCTGGTTAGTATCATTTTGTGAAAAGCCAATAATGTAGTATTGTGTAGTATTTCGGAAAATTATTTATTTTTCATTTTTTCATATTTACAGATTTACGTCTGACGAAATAATGCGAATGCTAGAAGAATCTGATTCTGAGCATGAGGAAGAACCACATGTTGCATCTGATGATGAAAACTCTGTACCACAAGTGGATGTTACTGAAGAAGATTCAGACATTTTACAAGAAATGGTCATAGAGCAGGAAAAAGAATACGACTCAGACGAAAGTGTTGAGGATGAGTCTGTGCCTCAAAGTGCAGGCGACATTTGGACTGCTAAGGATAAAACTCAATGGTGTAGTGATCCACTGCCAAATGCACAAACAAAATCTCGTAATTTCCTACGACAAAGAGGTGGCCCTGCAGCAATCAGCAACCTGTATACAGCAAAAGAGCTATTCAAGTCAATCATGACACCCGAGATGTGTGACATCATATTACGAGAAACGAATCGAAAGGCCAAGAGAGTTTGTGATGCTTACAACAACAAACTGGTACAACGTTTTCCTGATTCTTCTGAACGGCCACCACAAAAAACATTCAAGCAATTTACTGAAACTGAACTCCATGCATTTTTGGGCATACTGATTGCTGCTGGTGTGCACAGAGACAACAAAGAGAATCTGGAGGAAATGTGCAATGTTGCTGCTCTGCCTCTTATGCGTGCAGCCATGTCTCGTGACCGCTTCAAGATGATACTCAGATTTATCAGATTTGACAACGAAAATACACGTTTAGAACGTGTGCAAACAGATAGAGCTGCACCAATACGGGACATCTGGACAATGCTGAACAGAAATCTGGAGAGAGCCTACAAGCCATATAATTGTATCACGTCGACGAGCAATTATTTCCATTTAGAGGCCATACTAAATTTACCCAGTATATACCTTCAAAACCAGCTAAATATGGCATAAAGATTTTCTGGGCTTGTGACTCGTCAAACGCCTACCCATTACAAGGTCAGCTCTACATTGGGAAACCAACTGATGGTCCTCGACAAGTAAATATTGGTGAGCGAACAGTATTGGACCTAGTGAGCTCGTATAAAGGCTCTGGAAGAAATGTCACCACCGATAACTTCTTTACAACCATGGAGCTAGCTAAGGTATTGAACTCCTGGAACATGACACTAGTTGGTACAGTGAGAAAAAACAAAAGGTTCCTACCTAGAAACATGCAGACTGCCAAAGAAAGGCCTGTAAACTCGACACATTTTGCCTACAATCATGATGCAACAGTCTGTTCATATGTACCAAAGAAGAACAAATCAGTCGTGCTTCTATCATCTATGCACATGACGGGAGAAGTTGAAGAGACACTAGCAGCCAAGCCAGAGATAATAAATAGAGATGAGCGTTGTTCTACTCGAACTGTTCGCCAATCTCAAATTCGAGCTGTTTTGGGCGGTGTTCGAGCCGTTCGGCGAACACGAACAATTTGAGAAAAATTCGGCTGTTCGAGGTTATGTTCGATAACTGTTCGTGCACCAAAATCATAACTGGATTTTTTCTCAGTAATGATGAAAATTAATGTTAATACGCAGTTTGAGTGTACAGCGGGGTGGGGGGAGGGGCAGGGGATGGATCTCTGCAGGAACAATGAAGATCTCCATTTTTTTTTCTCTTTCCCGCATTTACAGTGGGGAGGTGCAATCTGTCAGCCTATCAGCAGCGCATACACGGAGCGAAGTGCTTTTTTTCACACAAGCAAGGGCATGTGTCATTGGCAGTGTATGTCACATGTCCTTGCCCTATAAGACCAAGCCATTTTCCCCGTCGCCACCATTTTCTCACTGCTGCAGCTGCGTGTTAGACGGCACCGCTGTTGCTGTGTGCACTATACCTTGTTAATTTCAACCCAATTTTCGCACAAATATACAGATAGCTTGGGAGTAGGGAATAGTTGTGATTGTAGTCCTTTTAAGGACTAGGTTACAGCATTTCCTACGACTTTTATCAGGCAGGTCTGTGCTCTTAAATAGATAGGTTGTGGGAGTAAAGACTAATTGTAATTGGAGTCCTTTTCAGGACTAGGTTACATCAGTTCCTATCAGTTTTTGCCAGGCAGGTCTGTGCCAGTGCTGTGCAAGTTTTCTTCACAGCATTTGGCTGAATCTAGCAAAGCTAATCCTTTTTGGCCTATTGCAGAGTGTGTTAGTCAGTGGAGTAACCTATCTGTGTTGCAAGATATACCACCTGTGTATAGAATACCAATTTTTTTACTGCACCTAGTGAAGTAAAATCTTTTGGGCATAGCATCATTCTATTAGTCCATCTATACTGACCTCCATCAGGTTGCAAACTGAATCTAATTTTTTTCTGCATCTAGCTCTGAAAAAATATTTGGCCTTCTAGCAGTGTGTCGGACTTTCTCTATTAGTCCATCTATACTGACCTCCATCAGGTTGCAAATTCAAAATAATTTTAATCTGCATCTACAGTACCTCTGAGAAAATATTTGGGCTTCTAGCTGTGTGTGGGACTTGTTGTATTAGTCCATCTATACTGACCTCCATCAGGTTGCAAACTGAATATATTTTTTTCTGCATCTACCTCTGAAAAAATATTGGGCTTCTAGCTGTGTGTGGGACTTGTTGTATTAGTCCATCTATACTGACCTCCATCAGGTTGCAAACTGAATATATTTTTTTCTGCATCTACCTCTGAAAAAATATTGGGCTTCTAGCTGTGTGTGGGACTTGTTGTATTAGTCCATCTATACTGACCTCCATCAGGTTGCAAACTGAATATAATTTTTTTCTGCATCTAGCTCTGAAAAAATATTTGGCCTTCTTGTAGTGTGTCGGACTTTCTCTATTAGTCCATCTATACTGACCTCCATCAGGTTGCAAATTAAAAATAATTTTTATCTGCATCTACAGTACCTCTGAAAAAATATTTGGCCTTCTAGCAGTGTGTCGGACTTTCTCTATTAGTCGATCTATACTGACCTCCATCAGGTTGCAAATTCAAAATAATTTTTATCTGCATCTACAGTACCTCTGAAAAAATATTTGGGCTTCTAGCTGTGTGTGGGACTTGTTGTATTAGTTAATCTACAGTTATATGAAAAAGTTTGGGCACCCCTATTAATCTTAAGCTTAATGTTTTATAAAAATTGGTGTTTTTGCAACAGCTATTTCAGTTTGATATATGTAATAACTGTTGGACACAGTAATGTTTCTGCCTTGAAATGAGGTTTATTGTATTAACAGAAAATGTGCAATCTGCATTCAAACAAAATTTGACAGGTGCATAAGTATGGGCACCTCACCAGAAAAGTGACATTAATATTTAGTAGATCCTCCTTTTGCAAAAATAACAGCCTCTAGTCGCTTCCTATAGCTTTTAATGATTTCCTGGATGCTGGATGAAGGTATTTTTGACCTTTCCTCTTTACAAAACAATTCCAGTTCAGTTAAGTTTGATGGTCGCCGAGCATGGACAGCCCTCTTCAAATGATCCCACAGATGTTCAATGATATTCAGGTCTGGGGACTGGGATGGCCATTCAAGAACATTGTAATTGTTCCTCTGCATGAATGCCTGAGTAGATTTGGAGCGGTGTTTTGGATCATTGTCTTGCTGAAAGATCCATCCCCTGTGTAACTTCAACTTTGTCACTGATTCTTGAACATTATTGTCAAGAATCTGTTGATACTGAGTGGAATCCATGCGTCCCTCAACTTTAACAAGATTCCCGGTGCCGGCATTGGCCACACAGCCCCAAAGCTTGATGGAACCTCCACCAAATTTTACTGTGGGTAGCAAGTGTTTTTCTTGGAATGCTGTGTTTTTTTGCCACCATGCATAACGCCTTTTTGTATGACCAAACAACTCAATATTGGTTATATCAGTCCACAGGACCTTCTTCCAAAAAGAAATTGGCTTCTCCAAATGTGCTTTTGCATACCTCAGCCGACTCTGTTTGTGGCGTGCTGGCAGAAACGGCTTCTTTCGCATCACTCTCCCATACAGCTTCTCCTTGTGCAAAGTGCGTTGTATAGTTGACTGATGCACAGTGACCCCATCTGCAGCAAGTTGATGCTGCAGCTCTCTGGAGGTGGTCTGAGGATTGTCCTTGACTGATCTCACCATTCTTCTTCTCTGCCTTTCTGATGTTTTTCTTGGCCTGCCACTTCTGGCCTTAACAAGAACTGTCCCTGTGTTCTTCCATTTCCTTACTATGTTCCTCACAGTGGAAACTGACAGGTTAAATCTCTGAGATAGCTTTTTGTATCCTTCCCCTGAACAACTATGTTGAATAATCTTTGTTTTCAGATCATTTGACAGTTGTTTTGAGGAGTCCATGATGCCACTCTTCAGAGGAGATACAAACAGGAGCACAACTTGCAAGTGGCCACTTTAAGTAGCTTTTCTCATGATTGCATACACCTGGCTATGAAGTTCAAAGCTCAATGAGGTTACAAAACCAAAAATAGTGCTTTAGTAAGTCCGTAAAAAGTAGGTAGGAGTATTTAAAACAAGAAAATGATAAGGGTGCCCATACTTATGCACCTGTCAAATTTTGTTTGAATGCAGATTGCACATTTTCTGCTAGTACAATAAACCTCATTTCAAGGCAGAAACATTACTGTGTCCAACAGTTATTACATATATCAAACTGAAATAGCTGTTGCAAAACACCAATTTTTATAAAACATTAAGCTTAAGATTAATAGGGGTGCCCAAACTTTTTCATATAACTGTATACTGACCTCCATCAGGTTGCAAACTGAATATATTTTTTTCTGCATCTACCTCTGAAAAA
This sequence comes from Phyllobates terribilis, assembly GCF_046119375.1. NCBI lineage: Eukaryota > Metazoa > Chordata > Amphibia > Anura > Dendrobatidae > Phyllobates > Phyllobates terribilis. The sequence goes on along the minus strand of NW_027362765.1, from coordinate 477,381,889 downwards.
ATATTGGGCTTCTAGCTGTGTGTGGGTCTTGTTCTATTAATCCATCTATACAGACCTCCATCAGGTTGCAAACTGAATATAATTTTTTTCTGCATCTAGCTCTGAAAAAATATTTGGCCTTCTAGCAGTGTGTCGGACTTTCTCTATTAGTCCATTTATACTGACCTCCATCAGGTTGCAAATTCAAAATAATTTTTATCTGCATCTACAGTACCTCTGAAAAAATATTTGGGCTTCTAGCTGTGTGTGGGACTTGTTGTATTAGTCCATCTATACTGACCTCCATCAGGTTGCAAACTGAATATATTTTTTTCTGCATCTACCTCTGAAAAAATATTGGGCTTCTAGCTGTGTGTGGGACTTGTTGTATTATTCCATCTATACTGACCTCCATCAGGTTGCAAATTCAAAATAATTTTTATCTGCATCTACAGTACCTCTGAAAAAATATTTGGGCTTCTAGCTGTGTGTGGGACTTGTTGTATTAGTCCATCTATACTGACCTCCATCAGGTTGCAAACTGAATATATTTTTTTCTGCATCTACCTCTGAAAAAATATTGGGCTTCTAGCTGTGTGTGGGACTTGTTGTATTATTACATCTATACTGACCTCCATCAGGTTGCAAACTGAATATATTTTTTTCTGCATCTACCTCTGAAAAAATATTGGGCTTCTAGCTGTGTGTGGGACTTGTTGTATTAGTCCATCTATACTGACCTCCATCAGGTTGCAAACTGAATATAATTTTTTTCTGTATCTAGCTCTGAAAAAATATTTGGCCTTCTAGTAGTGTGTCGGACTTTCTCTATTAGTCCATCTATACTGACCTCCATCAGGTTGCAAATTAAAAATAATTTTTATCTGCATCTACAGTACCTCTGAAAAAATATTTGGCCTTCTAGCAGTGTGTCGGACTTTCTCTATTAGTCCATCTATACTGACCTCCATCAGGTTGCAAATTCAAAATAATTTTTATCTGCATCTACAGTACCTCTGAAAAAATATTTGGGCTTCTAGCTGTGTGTGGGACTTGTTGTAATAGTCCATCTATACTGACCTCCATCAGGTTGCAAACTGAATATATTTTTTTCTGCATCTACCTCTGAAAAAATATTGGGCTTCTAGCTGTGTGTGGGTCTTGTTCTATTAATCCATCTATACAGACCTCCATCAGGTTGCAAACTGAATATAATTTTTTTCTGCATCTAGCTCTGAAAAAATATTTGGCCTTCTAGCAGTGTGTCGGACTTTCTCTATTAGTCCATCTATACTGACCTCCATCAGGTTGCAAATTAAAAATAATTTTTATCTGCATCTACAGTACCTCTGAAAAAATATTTGGCCTTCTAGCAGTGTGTCGGACTTTCTCTATTAATCCATCTATACTGACCTCCATCAGGTTGCAAATTCAAAATAATTTTTATCTGCATCTACAGTACCTCTGAAAAAATATTTGGGCTTCTAGCTGTGTGTGGGACTTGTTGTATTAGTCCATCTATACTGACCTCCATCAGGTTGCAAACTGAATATATTTTTTTCTGCATCTACCTCTGAAAAAATATTGGGCTTCTAGCTGTGTGTGGGTCTTGTTCTATTAATCCATCTATACAGACCTCCATCAGGTTGCAAACTGAATATAATTTTTTTCTGCATCTAGCTCTGAAAAAATATTTGGCCTTCTAGTAGTGTGTGGGACTTTCTCTGTTAGTCCATCTATACTGACCTCCATCAGGTTGCAAACTGAATATATTTTTTTCTGCATCTACCTCTGAAAAAATATTGGGCTTCTAGCTGTGTGTGGGTCTTGTTCTATTAATCCATCTATACTGACCTCCATCAGGTTGCAAACTGAATATAATTTTTTTCTGCATCTAGCTCTGAAAAAATATTTGGCCTTCTAGTAGTGTGTCGGACTTTCTCTATTAGTCCATCTATACTGACCTCCATCAGGTTTCAAATTAAAAATAATTTTTATCTGCATCTACAGTACCTCTGAAAAAATATTTGGGCTTCTAGCTGTGTGTGGGACTTGTTGTATTAGTCCATCTATACTGACCTCCATCAGGTTGCAAACTGAATATATTTTTTTCTGCATCTACCTCTGAAAAAATATTGGGCTTCTAGCTGTGTGTGGGACTTGTTGTATTAGTCCATCTATACTGACCTCCATCAGGTTGCAAACTGAATATATTTTTTTCTGCATCTACCTCTGAAAAAATATTGGGCTTCTAGCTGTGTGTGGGACTTGTTGTATTAGTCCATCTATACTGACCTCCATCAGGTTGCAAACTGAATATATTTTTTTCTGCATCTACCTCTGAAAAAATATTGGGCTTCTAGCTGTGTGTGGGTCTTGTTCTATTAATCCATCTATACAGACCTCCATCAGGTTGCAAACTGAATCTAATTTTTTTCTGCATCTAGCTCTGAAAAAATATTTGGCCTTCTAGCAGTGTGTCGGACTTTCTCTATTAGTCCATCTATACTGACCTCCATCAGGTTGCAAATTAAAAATAATTTTTATCTGCATCTACAGTACCACTGAAAAAATATTTGGGCTTCTAGCTGTGTGTGGGACTTGTTGTATTAGTCCATCTATACTGACCTCCATCAGGTTGCAAACTGAATATATTTTTTTCTGCATCTACCTCTGAAAAAATATTGGGCTTCTAGCTGTGTGTGGGACTTGTTGTATTAGTCCATCTATACTGACCTCCATCAGGTTGCAAATTGAATATCATTTTTTTCTGCATCTAACCCAGCCAATAGTTTTGGCCTAATACCACAGTTTGGCCACTCAGCTCTGCTCGGTTACCATCCATTGTATTTTTGTGCAAACAACTCCAGAGTTGTGAATTAGTTAACCACCAAAATGAGTGGAAAAAGGCCTGCTGCTGGTGGAAAGGGGAATAGGCGTGTTGGGAAGGGGAAAAAAGGTTGTGTCCGTGGGGTAGGTGTTAAAGCAACAGTAACATCTGCAGAAGAAAGACCATCTTCCAGCCATACTAAAATGTCTACTTCTTTTAGCGGACAATGTGATAAGATCCCTTTCTTACGGCCACGCCAATCGCTACAAATTCCAGATGAGGCACAAAAACAGCAGGTGCTTCATCGGATATCAAGTGCTCCTTTAAGTGGGCTCTCCTCCACATCAACTTCAACATCACAAATACTCCAGTCCTCAAAGGTGTCACCCAAATCGCACTTGCTTCCTCACAGCTCCCAAATCTCCAGCTGCCCGTCTGAGTATGAGGTAGAACAGATGGTTGAGTCTGCAGAGCTATTTACTCATACTATAGCCTGGGAATCAGAGGTCGACTCCAGCGCTTCTGTGAATCCAGACGAGGAAATGATCTGCACTGATGCCCATAATCTTTATGAGTTGGATCCAGGACCAGACGCCGAAGGTTCTGACCATAATGTAGACCCTCATTCCCAAACTGTAACTCCTGTTGGTGGAGACAATGAGGAAGACGATGATAAGACTCAAATACCTGATTGGAGCGACAACTTTAGTTTTTTGTCAGGGCAGGAACAGGATGGCTCTGAGGACGACGGGTGTGATAACACACAGGGTGATGATGATGAGGTTGGAGATCCCACTTACTGTCAACCCACAGTCAGCCAAGAGATGAGGTCAGCAGAGGAGGTGGAGGAAGATGCTAGTGACGACGAGGTCAGGTTGCGCCTTCCTGGACAGAGACGTAGTACTGGAAGCACGTCAACAACTGCATCCTCAAACACAACTCTGCCTCTCACCACAAGTCGTGGTGGCTCTTCAGGTCGCATGGGTGCTAAGCCTTGCATAGCCTGGGCATTTTTTCAGATCGATAAAGATGACCCAACTCGTGTTATCTGTAACATTTGTCAGCAAAAGCTAAGTAGAGGCCAAAAAATACATAGTTTGAGTACTTCATGCATGAACCGGCACATGGACATGAAGCATAAGTTGCAGTGGGAAGCTCAGTGTGCTACAATGCGGCCTAGCCGGCCGGGCCAACCACCGTCTGCCATATCTTGTGCATCCGCGGCCTCTTCATCCTCTGTGACTGGGGGGACAGCAGTCACACCTGTTTTGGGGCGCAGACCTGCCACCTCTTTACCCGCAACAGCCAGCGTGATTGGCAGGTCATCATTTTCTTTGGAGGTGGTAACACCAGCTGGTGTTGAGCGCTGTCCGACATCGATAGCACCACCTTTGGATCAAGGCAACCTAACATGTACGCCTGCATCTTCCTCACAGACCGGCAGTTTGCCGGGGACACCCTTATCAACCCCGTCTAACCACAATAGCCAGCCCTCGGTCCCTCAGATGTGGACAAGTAAAAGACCATTTCCTCCTAGCCATGAGAAAGCTAAGAGGTTGAATTTCACCATCTGCAAGCTCTTGGCTACAGAAATGCTGCCTTTCCGCCTGGTGGACACAGAGGATTTTCGAGACCTTATGTCCGTCGCAGTGCCCCAGTACCAGATGTCCAGTCGGCACTACTTCTCAAAGAAAGGTGTGCCTGCGCTCCACCAGCATGTCGCACACAACATCACCGCTTCTTTGAGAAACTCTGCGTGTGACAGGGTGCATTTCACCACAGACACTTGGACGAGTAGGCATGGACAGGGGCGTTACATGTCGCTGACTGGGCACTGGGTAACTATGGTGACAGCAGGACAAGGGGCTGCTGTCCAAGTCTTGCCGTCCCCACGAGTTGTGCGTCAATCCTCTTTATGTCAAAGTTCCTCCACTGCTTCTGCCTCCTCAACCTCCTCTCGGTCTTCCACCTGCACCCAAAGCCTGTCTGGTCATGCCACAAGCTTTCTAACTGCGCAGAAGGGATCCTGCACACCTCCTTACTATGCTGGCAGTAGGGCTCAACGTCATCAGGCGGTTTTTACTTTGAAATGTCTGGGAAATGTGAGTCACACAGCTGAGGAGTTGTGGTCAGCTCTGGAGAACCAATTTCATGAATGGTTGTCTCCACTGGACCTGAAACCAGGGAAGGCTGTGTGCGACAATGCTGCAAACGTGGGTGCGGCCCTTCGCCGGGGCAATGTCACACATGTGCCTTGTATGGCTCACGTGTTGAACCTGGTTGTCCAGCAATTTTTAGCCCACTATCCCAGACTAGATGGCCTTCTGCAGAGGGCACGGTCGCTGTGTGCTCACTTCCGCCGTTCGCATACCGCAGCTCAGCGACTTACATCTCTACAGAAGTCGTTGGGCCTGCCACTTCACCGGCTAAAATGCGATGTGCCTACCCGGTGGAATTCAACTCTGCACATGTTGCAGCGACTGTGGCAGCACCGACAAGCCCTGGTGCAATACGTTCTGACGTATAGCCTGGGCCAACGAGATTCAGAGGTGGGGCAAATCACGCTGGAGGAGTGGTCTCAGATCAGGGACCTATGCACCCTTCTGCACAGTTTTGAAATGGCGACGAAGATGTTTAGTGCTGACGATGCCATTATCAGCATGACTATTCCGGTGATTTACATGCTGGAGCACATGTTAAACAGAATTCGGAGTCAGGTGGTGGCACAAGAGGAGGTGGAGGAAGTAGAGGAGGAGGAGTTGTATGCGGAAGGGCTAACATCTGCAAGGTCCAGACGGTCGGCAGCACCAAGGCGGCAGGCATGTGAGGGTGGGGGAGATGGTTTTACCAGGGCGCATGGTAGCAGTCAAACTAGTGAGGAAGGTGCAGGAGCCCAGGAAGAAGTGGAGGACGAACTGATGGAAGACTCATCAGATGAGGGAGACCTTGATCACATTTCTGTTGTGCGAGGTTGGGGGGAGAGGACAGAGGAAGGAAGCATGATTGTTACCTCGCCACCAACACAACAGGGACTTGGTGCTCCTGGATGCGCAACACACATGAGTGCCTTCTTGCTGCACTACCTGCAACATGACCCTCGAATTGTGAGAATTAGAAATAATCCTGACTACTGGGTTGCCACACTGTTAGATCCCCGGTACAAAAGTAAATTTGCAGAAATTATTCCTGCCATAGAAAGGGATGCACGCATGCAGGAGTATCAGCAGAGACTGTTGCAGAATCTTACATGTGCTTTTCCACAAAATACCAGTGGTGCACGTAGTGAATCTCACAGTTCCAACTTGCCAACCGTGGGACCGTCAAGTGTTCAGCACTCAAACCGTAACAGAACCACAGTATCTGCTGGTAACATCAATTTTGCGGAATCATTTCACCACTTTTTTAGCCCATCCTTTGCAAGGCCACAGGAGACAAGAAGTCTGACACATAGTCAACGCCTAGAGACGATGGTACAGGAGTATCTCCAAGTAAACATTGAAGCCACGACTGTGTCACTGGACCCTTGCTCTTTTTGGGCTTCCAATCTGGATAAATGGCCGGAGCTAGCCACTTACGCCTTGGAGATCTTGTCATGCCCCGCAGCCAGCGTTCTGTCTGAACGTGTGTTCAGCGCTGCTGGTGGTGTGCTGACAGATAAGCGCACGCGGCTCTCCACTGATAATGTAGACAGACTCACGTTCATAAAGATGAACAAATCATGGATCCGAAACGACTTTTCTACCCCTGTGTCATCCTGGGGAGAGTAAAAGCTTGAGGATTGGTTAAAATCACCCTACCAACCGTTTTAAGCTTTCAAATTACTAATCATGTTTATCTGTATCTTGACTGGAAAATAATTTGGGCTTTGTAGCAGTGTGCAGCACTGATCCTATTAGGCCATCTATAATAAGCTCCACCAGATTTAAAATTAAAAATAATTTTTAGCTGCATCTAGCCCGGAAAATAATTTTGGGGCTCCGAGATGTGCAAGACACATAAGTGCCTTCTTGCTGCACTACCTGCAGCATGACCCTCATATTGTCAGAATTCGAAGTAATCATGACTACTGGGTTGCCACACTCTTAGATCCCCCAAACTTTTCGATCAACCTTTTCATTTTAATAAAGACCAAAAAAATGGTCATTTTTGAAATTATAAGCATTAGCAGGTTGTTAGAAACTGAAATCAAACAGTTTTCAACTCAAAACTTTATTGTAGGTGATGTTACATTTTCACATAGGACCCCTTGTTCGAAAGGAGCTTCTGAACTCTCTCGTCCATTGAATTTGTCAGGTTTTGGATGGTTTCTGCTTCAATTGTTTTGCATGAGGACAGAATACCCTCCCAGAGCTGTTGCTTAGATGTGAACTGCCTCCCGCCATCATAGACACTCCTTTTAATGATGCTCCAAAGGTTCTGAATGGGGTAGAGGTCAGGGGAGCATGGGGGTCACACCATAAGTTTGTCCCCTTTTATGCCCATATCAGCCAGAGATGCAGATGTTTTATGTGCAGCATGAGATGGCGCATTATCATGCAGAAAAATGATCTTGCTGTGAAATACACGGTTCTTCTTCTTGAACCATGGCAGGAAGTGCTGTTTGAGAAAATCCACATACATTATGGAGTTCATCTTTAGCGCCTTCAGGGATCCTAAAGGGGCCGACAATCTCTCTCCCCATGATTCCAGCCCAAAACATTACTCCACCTCCTCCTTGTTGGCGCTGTAGCCGTGTTTGCGTGGGGTGTCCATCAACCAGCCATCCTCCACTCCATCCATCTGGACCATCGAGCGCTGCACGGCACTCATCCGTGAACAAAACAGTTTTGAAATCAGTCTTCATGTAATGTTTGGCCCACTGGAGCCGTTTCTGCTTGTGTGAAGTGGATAGAGGACGTCGACAGGATGGCGTATGCACAGCTGCAAACCTCTGAAGGACCCTGCATCTTGTTGTTCGGGGGACGTTGGAGGCACCAGCAGCTTCAAAAACTTGTCTGCTGCTATGACAAGGCTTTCTTGCCGCTGCTCTTTTAACCTGACGTAATTGCCTGTAGGAAAGAGTCCTCAATTTGCCCTTATCAGCACGCACACGTGTGTACTGTGATTCAGCTACATACTTCTTGATTGCCAAGACACTTCATCCTGATCATCGCACAATGTTGATTGTAGTCATGCCTTGACCTAAACACTCCACAATTTGTTGCTTCTCAGCAGCCGACACATCCTTTTTCTTTCCCATTTTGGCAGAAAATGTAGGCTGCTTAATAATGTGAGAGAGCCTTCTTAAGTAGTCTTGCCTTTCATTGGACACACCTGCCAAACTAATTAGCACAGGTGTCTGCAATTGCTTACAGTGATATAAAGAGCCCTGACACACATCACCATCAATGAGTTTAACTGACAAACAAACAAATTCTTCCCTTATCACTCCTAAACACTTTTTGCATAATAATTTGGAACTCAGTGTACATGTGCTTTTCCACAAAACACCAGTGGTTCACGTAGTGAATCTTACAGTTCTAACTTGCCAACCGTGGTCTGTATGGAATTGTTCAATAAAGGGCCCAAAATTAAGATAACATAGATGGGAGAGGTCTCTATGAAGAGGAATTCCTAAGTATTTGATACCCTGTGAGCGCCAGGCAAAAGGAAAGTTGGACTGGATGGAATCCTATATGGATTTGGGGAGGGAGACATCGAGGGCCTCAGACTTCGCTGCATTGATTTTAAAATTTTACCATGTAACAAAGTGATCTATTTCAGCCATAACAGCAGGGATGGATATATGTGATTGAGTGATATATACTAGGACATCATCAGCAAATAGAGAGCACTTGTACTCGGTGCCTCCCACCTCAATCCACCTAATATTGGGGTTATGGCGAATTGATGAGAGCAGGTGCTCCGTCACTAGGATGTATAAGAGAGGGGACAGAGGACATCCCTGCCTTGTCCCATTGGTGATTGTGAAAGGTGATGAAAATGTTCTGACGCACCCCCTGGGCCTTGGGACACCCGGAGCCGGACCCTTTTTGGTGGATGCTGGTGGTTGTAGTCTTCGTGGCGGCGACCCGGTTCCGTGGCTCAGGGCGGTCAAACCAGTGGCGGAACTATTTATGTGGTTTTGATGTTTAAATGTCTGACTACGCCACCCGTGGATTGCGGTCAGAGTGAACCGCCGCTACAGGGCAGACCACTGAGGCTGGTGTTGTGGGTGCAGCAGAGCGTAGCATAACTTCCCACGGGAGGAGTATAGCCTCAGGGCAGTGTATGCGGAGGATGGGGGTGATGGTGCAGGGCAGCAGCAGTAACGACACGGAGTCAGTGATGCAGTCCAGGGCCTTTACTCACAGTTCTTATTATCCAGACCACGTCTGCAGGTAACGGCTGCCCACGTCGTACTGTGCTCACCAGGTGAGGGGCTCAGACAACTCCCAGATAACTTTGGAGCACTTCACAGGACCCCCTTTGTGTGTCCTTTGTCTGGCCTTTCTTACCAACACTTCTGTCCGGCTGCCTCGGGCCTCCTCTTGGTAAACTTGGCGCCAGTTTCCCTGACCCTATGTGGTGCCTTCCTAGCAGGTGTAGTGACGGGCTGCGCCACATAAATGTCAGAGCCTCCGGTTTCTAGCTGAGGGTCGCTTCCTGCCTCCACTAGTTCGGGGACCGGTCTCCCCTTTTGGCCTGACCCCTCCACGCAGGTGGATTCGGGCGTGCGGTGGCGACTCGCCCGTCCGCACCCCTGGGATCCCTTCATTCCTCGTTCCTGGAGCCTTCTCCGCTCCTCTTCCTTCCTTCTCCCTCTTCCAGGCCTGGGCCTCTGTTACTAGGCCCGCCTCCGGAGCAGAGCTCATGCAGAGCCCCTTCTCCCTGCCACTTCTGCTCAGACTTCTCTGCACTGAACTAAGATGGTGCCCACCTTTTATACTCCCTTCTCAATGCACCCAGGAACTGCTTCCTCCCTGCTCCTGCACTACAGGGTTCCCCTTCCTCCCCTTTCCTGTCGTGCCCATCTCAGGGGCATATTGGTCGCCCTGCCCCACGGCAATGTGGTGTAATGCATGCAGGTGTCGGGTCCTGATCCACACTCCATCCTTACCTGAGAGTGAGATATCACACCTCTGGGTGAGGTGCAATACGTCTGTAGCAACCGAGCCCTCAGGGTGCTACAGTTCCATTTATCTTCAGCCTAGATGACGTATTGCGATACAGGGCCGTGATTTTGGCTATAAAAGGGTCCCCTAGACCCCTACCCCAAGCTTTTTAAGAGAATCATATATGGCGTGCCAGGAGACTCTATGGAATGCTTTCTCAGCATCCAACGAGAGTATCTAATTACAAATTTTTAACTGCATCTAGCCCAGGAAATACTTTGTGCCTAGTAGCAGTGTCTGCTAGTCAGCGGAATATCCCGGCTGTTCAGCAAGCTACACCACCTGTAGTTTAGACACTTAATTTTTTCAAAGGAAATGCTTCGGGACCATGGGATACTTAGTGAAGAGCATCAGGAGGCACCCCAAGGCATAGGGGCTGGGACTGGCAGTAGGATGCCTTGCGGTGGACAGCCGAGCTCGATCCTTATAAAAGCTTTTTAACTGCAGCAGCTTTAGTGGACGCTACTGGAGCTGGAATTACCGCGGCTGCTGGCATGAGACTTGCCCTCCAATAGATCCTTGTAAATGGATTTAAAGTGTATTCATTCAAATTAGAGAGACAATTTAAATTAAAAAGCTTAGAGCTGCCTCCACCACAGGGGGGCTCGCTCGACCCACCAGCGGACAGGCACCAGTATTGGGAGAGGGGGGCTGGCCGTCAGGGTTCACCGCGGCTCTGGCACAAACCCGGCGACACGGAGGTGGCACGAACAGGAGCGGACTGGCCGTGTCGGCTTCTCACTTTTTGGATTTTAGAAGGGCATGACATGCCTATATCTGTGTCTCCCCCTCCTTTTACTCCTCCACCTCTTTTATTTTCACATGACTATATGTACTTGTCACTTTTCCATGTGTTAGTTATGTCTTCTGAGCAGTTTGTCAGCTTTTGGACACCTTTGAAGGTGTTTTCTATGTGTTTCTATGTGTTTTTGTTTGCCTGCCATTGGTTTTAACGGTGTTCGAAGGTGTTCGACGAACAGTTCGACGAACAGTTCGGCGAACACACGGGTGTTCGACGAACCGAACCGAACTCGAACACTATGGGGGTGGCTCAACACTAATAATAAAATACTACAACAAAACAAAAGGCGGAGTTGATTTTATGGATAAAATGTTGGGAGAGTACACTGTGAAACGACGAACATTACTTTGGCCTCTGGCATTTTCCTACAATATGATTGACGTCACTGGGTTAGCATCCTGCATCATCTACAGAGAACACAATCCACGCTTCAGGACAAAGGATCAACGAACAAAGTTCCTGAAAGATCTCGCGAATCAGCTGTGTATGCCTGCAATTGAAGATCGTAGTACAAACCGAATGATGATGAGAAACCATTTTCTTCGAGGTGCAGTAGAAATGGTGCTTGGACGATGCATTCTGGTAGCATCGCAAGCAGCAGCTGGCCCTCAAATACCTCATGGTAGTCGTGGACCCTCCCCTGTTGTTGGTAGTTGCTATGTCTGCCGAGACCTGAGGCGATAACAACGTAAGACTAGAAAGTCTTGTGTGGTTTGTGTGAAACCCATTTGCGATGAATACTCGGTAGCAAAGACAATATGCATTACTTGCGAAGAAAAGCAATAAAAAAAGTTTCTTACATTTTCTTTTATAATGTAAAAGAACAGTTTTTTTTACTTGTTTATAATAATAAAATAGCATTATCATTAAAAAAAATATTATTCTTTTTTCCTTGCATTATCTTGCATTTGTACCTATGCAGCTTGTTATGGATGCAAAAATATCTCGACCCCTTATCTCGGAAGGGGGTGGAGATATTTTATTGAAATATGGCCAATATATTCTGGACCAAAACTGCAGAGATGTCACGAAATTTCAGCCCTCTATGGCTTTTCGAAAAAAAGTTATTGCAATTTTAAAACTGAATAGTTACAATTGTACCTACTCAGCCGGACGAAGGTTAAGCTCATCAAGAGAATGCCAAGAGTGTGCAAAGCAGTCATCAAAGCAAAAGGTGGCTACTTTGAAGAACCTAGAATATAAGACATATTTTCGGTTGTTTCACACTTTTTTGCTAAGTATATAATTCCACATGTGTTAATTCATAGTTTTGATGCCTTCAGTGTGAATGTACAGTTTTCATAGTCATGAAAATACAGAAAAACTTTAAATGAGAAGGTGTGTCAAAACCATTGGTCTGTACTGTACATATCTGAACTAATAGTCCTTCTAAGGACTAATCCAGCTGCATATATTAATACTGGTCATAGCCAGAGTTAGGCAGGCAGAGTTTGTGGAAAGTGTATAGAGCAGAATAGGGTCCATTGCATGCTCTGTCTGCTACTGTTACAGATATCCATGGCCTATGGATTCTGTTGAATACTAAAACATTGGGAACTCTAGACACTGAGATTGAAGCAATACAGAATGGACTTAAACAAGATCTGTCACCTGAGAGTCTAATATCCCTTAACTCAGAATTGGATATGAAATTCACAAAATGGGAAAAAGACATATGTGACAGCAAAGCCAAAAATTTCAGTGAGATTATAACGATCAGCAGTTCAACACGATCTGTAGGTGGAGTCACAGAAGTACAAGTATAAGGACCCTCTCACGGATGGGAGTAAGATCTTCCTCATTACAGACATCTAGTGAGGAGTCAGCAAATAGTAGATGGACCAACTATAGAAGTATGGGGTCCAATAAGAACAAACAATCCACTAGACGCAAAATATCTCCGGTTAATAACCAAGAAAAACGCAACAAAAGTGTATTAGTAGTAATAAATTTATCCAAACACACATTGACTGACACTCAGAAGAAGGTGTTAATTAAGGGTCTAACCATTGCACCAACTAATAATTTTGATCTTTTTCCAGCAATAAAAGATTTATATATGTTCGCGAGGAAGCTGATCCTTAAGAAGTTATACAACAATGTGGCAGGAGAACAACTTCCTAGCAGCACATTTTAACAAGACGCACTACAGGCCCTAGAGGACTTATTGAGGGAGCAGGCCCCTGAATGTGCAGGTATGCTCCCACGGGCAAGTTATGCACACTCCACTAGGTTCCCCCCCTTGTCACTATGTCCAGCGGTTGAAATTTTTGTGAAACTAGTTATGGAGGAGTTCCACAGGATCCCCGTTAAACGAAACTTTCATAATGTGACTTCGGGACAGTGCAGGGCTCTGCGTGAACTCCAGATGTTAGATGATATAGTCATCAAACCATTGGACCAGGGGGGGCATAGTCCTATAGCCTAAGGTCATGTACGAGAAAGAGGCCTATAGACACCTCAGGGATAGGACTACTTATCTGAAATTGGAGCGTAGCCCCGTGGCAGCATTCTCGGCGGAATTGAAAGATGTGTTATTCCAAGCCTTTGAAAAAGGCATAATCCCTAGAAAAGTTTTCGAGGGCTTAGTAACCAAATTTCCCAAAATTCCCACAATATACTTTGTACCAAAGATTCAGAAAAACCCAGTGGAACCGCCAGGACATCCGATCGTGTCTGGCATGGAGGGGATTGTGTGAACCGAAATGCAAGTTTATCGACCACTATCTAAAACCCCTAGTTGAAACATTGCCCTCTTATGTCCATGACACGACGGACGTCCTGGCCTGTCTCAATGGTATGAGCTTGGAGAAGGACATGAAGCAACAGCAGACATTGAGTTATTATACACAAGCATTCGACACGAGGACGGTCTTGAGGCATGTTGGTTCTATTTACGTAATAGCAACTGGGATAAACAAATTGGCGATTTGATTTTGGAATTACTCACGTACATCCTGACACACAATTTCTTTGTGTTCAAAGATGTATTCTAATTGCAGCGGTGCGGCACTGCCATGGGGGCGGCCTTTGCGCCCTCTTTTGCTAACCTCTTGCTGGTCTACTGGGAGAGGGAGATCTTTAGCGGGGGGGGGGGGTGCCCAGTCCGCCGACAATGTGCAGTGCTGGCTCCGCTACATAGATGACGTGCTTATTATCTGTCAGGGCACTGAGGCTCAATATCTGGAGTTCATGACACGACTCAATGTAAATAAGTTTAATATCAAGTTAACCTGTTCATATAGCAGGGCAAGGTGGACTTCCTGGACATCAGGATAAGTGTGGATTCACAACTACAGCTGCAGACTGATGTCTATCGCAAGTCCACCTCAGTCAACTCATTGCTCCATGCTGATTCAGACAATCCCAATACTAACATCAGAGGCATACCGGTAGGGCAGTTTATAAGAATTAGACAAATCTGTTATTCCGACTTGAGCTTTGAGACTTAATCCGAGTATTTAAGAGAGAGATTCCTGGCCAGGGGATATAGTAACAGATGTATCAAGAGGGGTTACACTAGAAGGAGTGAGAGGGATGGTCTATTATGACCCCACCCAAGGAACCAAGATACTCAGGAATTTGTTCGCTTTATTTCGACATTCAATGGAGAATGGGATACCATAAGGAAATGCCTAAATAAACACTCGGGTATCCTGAAGACGGGGCCAACTTTGTCTCAATATATTTCAGAATATCCCCTAATGACACCTAGAAGAAGCAAGAATCTCAAAGACCTATTCACAAAAAGCCATTATATTTCCACTCAGCTCTACCCGTTCGGTACTCGTGGACCACCCCCGGATGTTTCCCATGCGGCAACTGTATCACATGTAAAAACGTATCTCGGACGACAACCTTTGCTGCGGCCAATGGAAGCAAAACATATGACAACATATCACGTGTTCCACCACACAGGTAATCTATTACGCCGTATGTAGTTGTCTTAAAATATATATTGGTCTAACATCACGCCAACTTAATATCCGTACACGTGAACACATACGTGATATTATCGGAGCCGAAACAGTCACGGATGCCTTACAATTAAAAACAATACCTCGCCATTATAAAAAATTTCACCAATGTAACTCTATGTCCTTCATGGTTCAAGGTATTGAACATATACAACGTGGCATCAGGGGAGGGAATATAAAACGTCTATTAGCACAGAAGGCATGCCGGTGGATTACCGTATTGGGAACAATGGTGCCATACGGTCTGAATGAATCCCTCGGTTTTGCTTCGTACCTATGATTTAGATATGTCTCAGCCTACCTGTTTATTCCCCCTCCATTGTGGATTTTTTAACTTATATGTTGGTTTCATTTTCTTCGTGATTGATCATGTTTTTACCATTTTTTTTTTATTTACTATATTGCAATATACTAATTACATATATTTTAATTTCAAGATTATTCTTCACAAAATGGATGCTTATAATTACCATATGCAAGGGTTTGGGATGCATCGCATGCAGGGTGCTCTGTTCCACATCATGGTGACATCATTGCGGATCTGATTTAAACCTGTAAAAGATGAAGCGAGATCTATACCATATTGAACTTGTATCTCAAACTAATGTTATATCTATTATTTTGATACAGTGTTCTATATGATATAATGATGTAATAAGATTGGTGGGCTACTTTTGAAATGTTATATGGGTAGATATTGCTGTAACCTATAGGATGAATAATTTACTAATGATGTGGCATATTGATTTATTATAAGACATGCAAGGAATTATTTTATGATGTAGCACACCTGCACCTTATATCAGGGCTGTGTGACTCTGTTATGTGGCCAAACAGCTTACATAGTACCATGTAACATATATCTATTGCATGGCTTTGTGTGCATGCTGCGGTTTATGGCGTTCAGCCACTTGTCTACCTTGCCCGGGGCCCTCGAGCGGTTGTGGCCAGGCGCCGGCCGCGCTGCATGACTGCTGCGGGGACTGACGGGGGGTTGGACGCCGGCAGCTGCGGTGAATGGGTGCGCATGCGCCACACATAGCAATGCAATTGGACCATTCCAACCATGTGATCGGAAGGTCCTGACAGATATAATGGGACCTATGACACACAATGGCTATGCCCCCTGATGAAGCAGAGAAGCGAAAGCGCGTGTTTGGGGATCAAGGCTGGACACCTGCCACAGCACCGTACAATGGGTAATAGATTATTTACTCCCACTATTTTCTGAATAATCTTAATGGGAATTATAAATGATTATACCTACTATGTGATTGATATCTAATTTAAGCTAAGATCTTCCCTCACTGTGCTGCTGGACACATGCTCTGTATGGAGGTGGGTTGCTTTCGCTGGGATGAGTAGTGCTCACAGAGAGCTTGAATTAAGACTAGGTACATCTGTCTCTCTCCCTTGTTGGCATTGATACAAACTTAGTGACACATGTGAGACACATTAGGCAAATACTATACCCTGCATTTCACTCCACATTAGGGTGGATATTATCTTTATTGGTGCTCTTTTGGCCTGTTGTCCAAGCCTATACACTGTGCTTCCTTACTGTTTTGCTTCACACTTTTGACATTATATGTATGTGATTAAGTATGTAATATTTATAATTATTAGGAAATAAAATATATATTTTTTTAAATTCCTAACTCATAGTTCTCCGTTTTTCAAATGTATAAGCTGAGTTTTTTCTGGATAAAATAAGGGCACAAGCCATTTAAATATAAACTAGGGATTATATTCTAGAATCTATGCTATATATATAGATATCTATAGCCCTAGATATCAGGGCTAATATTCATTTTGGTCTTAATCCATTTTTTTGTCAATCCTTGCAGTTACTGCATACGCAATAACAGTATAGGAGACCCACTCCTTTATAATGGGAACATTTTTTTTTACTGAGGCCCTCCTCTATGTCTTTTCAAAGAGGAATTGGGGTGAGCCAAATTTTTGCCAACCCTTGCAGTTACTGCATGCACAATAACAGTATATGAGACCCACTCCTTAATAATGGGAACAGTAAAGTATAGTCGGTAGTGATGAGCGAGCACTAAAATGCTCCGGTACTCGTTGCTCGGGTCGAGAAATTGGAATACTCGGGTGCCTGACCCAAGCAATGAGCCCAATGTAAGCCTATGGGAAACTCGAGCATTTTTCAGGTGACTCCCCCCCGCGGTCTGCAGAGGGCCTATAAATTGCCCAAATCGACGGGAACAGTGCTTAAATGACATGGAAACAGTAAGGGGAAGACCACTGGAAGCATTTCTGAATCCCAGGTAACTGCTGTCAACAATTTTGTCAGAGTATTACGCCACTTTTACGGGCTCACAAAAAAACATACAAAATCGAAACCAAAATGGATTTTCCTGGGAAATATGTTAAGGAACATCCTTTCCAGGGTAATGACTTGTATATAAGGCAAAGTAAATAACCAAAACCAAAAATACTCCTCCACACTTTGGGCTATGTTCACACGAAGCGTTTTTGATGCGTTTTTGCACTTTTGCATTGCTTTCAACCAAGACAAATGCATTCACTGGGAAATGTTATTTTAACATTTTACAACCTTATCTGACATGGAACAGCATGGGGAAGACCTCTGGAAGCATCGCTGACTCCCAGGTCACTGCCTAAAAGTGTGCCCATCATAAGTGATCCTTGGCGTATGCGAAAATGCCTCCCGCCATGCACCTGTCGTTCCATACTTGCAACAATCACCGTCCATGTCCTTGTCCCAGTGCAGCATTCAGTTGTCCCTACCCCATTCCTTGGAATGCAAGCACAAGTATGCAGCCTGCCACCCACCCACCCACAGGCTGCAACACTATCCTGACAATTTTTTGACAGCTGCTTGCACTTGAAATGTGGCCTTTTAGGCTCATGGAGGCGGAAGCTTTACATAACCTCATGCTGGCGGTGGCCAGGTGTCTATACTCGGTCCCCAGCCGCCACTATTTCTCCCGGTGTCGTCACCGCCTTCCACAAGCACGGGTCCCACAACATTACCCGTGCCCTCCCCAGTGCACTTACTGAGAAGGACCGCCTAACCACAAACACGTGGACAGGTGAATGTGGCCAGATATGGTACAAAGCCAGTCCACAACTTTTTTTGCTGAGAGTTGTATTTCACCACAGCCATATTCTTAAGCTCGGTGAAAGGACTGGCATAGAGGGAAACCGTATCTACTCTGGGTGTCATTTCTCTCAGGAAGTCCTCTGATGCAGCTTGTTGCAGAAGGAATGGCAGCCCATTCAACATTAACTTGCACATGTCGTTGGTGCTTTGACACACAAACATCTTTCTTTGCGCATTTTATTTCATGACTATAGAGTTCGGCAATGGCCTGATCTCCAATGCGGCTTGAGAAAGAACAGCATAAGCACATCCGATCCACATTAATAAAAGCAGCCATAGAGTGTTCGGGAACCTTCCCCCACACTTTTCTTAGCCAGGGCTGCTTCTTGGCAGGGTTGGACCGGCCTATCAGAAAGCCGGAGACTCCTCCGGTAGGCCCTAGCTTCTCCATCAGGAGTTCATAGTGCCGAGTTGAGGCCATGATGATGATAGAGACCACCAACTGCTTAGTTTTCTTTTACCTGGAATGCAAGCGCAAGTATGCAGCCAGCCACTCACCCACCCACCCACAGGCCGCAATACTAAACTGCCAGATTTCTGGGCAGCTGCTTGCACTTTAAATGTGACCTTTTAGGCTCATGGAGATGGAAGCTTTTCATAACCTCATGCCTCATGCTCATACTCGGTCCCCAGCCGTCACTATTTCTCCCGGTGTTGTCTCCGCCTTCTATAAGCGCGGGTCCCTGAACATTACTGCTGGTACTTTTCTGTGGGAATTTGCTTGCCTCCTACCAGCCTGGAATATTTCCAGTAAACTATGGTACGACGCCATGGTATTAGCACTGCTCCCAGCACCAGTAGCGAAGCCATCCACAATTTCCTTCTCAGGAATTTTATTTGGTAGACTGAGTGGCTGCCCAAATACATTAGTTTCTCACAAAGGAGCTGAAGATAGAGTGGCAGCAGGTGCAAGTTTCTCCAGCCTGTTAGATATCAGAGGGTGAACGGCAGCACATTGGATCAGTGGTTAGCACTGAAGTCTTGCAACGCTGGGATCTGGGTTTCAAATCCCAGCAAGGATAACATCTGCAAGGACTTTGTATGTTCTCCCTGTGTTTGGGTGTGTTTCCACCTCAGTAAAAAAGGAGCTATAGAGTGTCCAGGAACCTTCCCACACACTTTTGTTACCCAGAACTGCTTCTCGGCAGGGTTGGACGGTCCCACCAGAGAATCCTCTGGTGTGCCCTGGCTTCTACCTCAGGAGAGTTCATGATAGCACTAACTTTGCAGCTGCTATGGGGCTCTTGAATGGGGGAGAAAGGTGAGCACTCAGAATCAAATCCTCTGGTGGGCACAATGTTTTTCCATCTGAAACAGCTTCTCAGTGAGAGTTGCATTTCAACACAGCCATATTCTTTAGCTTGACTGGCATAGAGGGAAACCGTATCTACTCCAGCTGTCATTTTTCCGTCACCAGGTTCCGCCCATTGTCACACATGACGATGCCTGGCTGTATGTTCAGCGATGAGAGTCACAGATCAAACTGCTGTGTAACAGGCTTCAACAATTCTGCAGCGCTGGGCAGTTTGTCACCTAAGCATTAAGCATGTTATCTTCAGCACAGCCTGTTGCCGTCTGGCCAAGGCAGTGCTGCAGTGCTGTCAGCATGTGACTGATGTGGTGATTTTGGAGATGGAGGAGGAGGTGCAAGAGCTGAACAATGTGATTACATTGAGGTTAAATGGGCGACGCTGTGTTTTATACTAAAGAAAGATCCTATTGTTTTGTTGTGGTTTTTTTACGTTATTTTTTAAGACAAATGCATTCACTGGGAAATGTCATTTTAACATTTTACAACCTTATCTGGCAATGTGGTGTGTGACACATCATCAGACACATCCTGTTTCATTTATGATGGAGGGACTCTGAAAGTCATAAAGCCTATTTTTATAGGGACATCAGACGGCCCTTACTATTCTTAAAAGGCCAGCAGTCGGCCCTCACTATTGTTAGAGAGCCATCAGCCGGCTATGCTTTGTTGTTCCCATTAACATTTGGGTCTCCTATACTGTTATTGCGCATGCAGTGACTGCAAGGGCTGGCAAAAATTCGGACGCAACCCAATACCCCATTGAAGAGACATAGAGGAGGGTCTCAGTAAAAAAAATGTTCCCATTATAAAGGAGCGAGTCTCCTATAGTGGTAATGCCTATGCTATTACTGATAGTGCTGCCAAAATTTGGGAAAACCTCACTAACAATATAAGACACATAGAGCTGGGCCACAGTAACAAGTACGACATGTTCCCATTAGAGAGGAGAGGGTCTGCTATACAGTTATAGGGTATGCAGTGAGTCCAATGGCTGACCAAATTTAGGAAAAACCCCTCTAAGAATTTAAAGACACATAGAGCAGGGCCACAGTAATGACAAATACCCATTAGAAAGGAGAGAGTCTGCTATACATTTATAGGGTATACAGTGAGTCGAATGGCTGACCAAATTTAGGAAAAACCCCTCTAAGAATTTAAAGACACATAGAGCAGGGCCACAGTAACAACAAATTCGCATTAGAGAGCAGAGGGTCTCCCATAGTGTTGGCCTATGCAATGAATGCAAGGGCTGCCAAAAATTGGGAGGTACTCCAATGCCCTTTGGAAGGGACTTAGAGGGCCTCATAAAAAAATGTTTCCATTAGAAAGGAGCTGGTCTCCTATACTTGGAATGCCCTTGCACTCAGTGACAAACATTTACCCCTGGGGGATATACATGAACATACTGTATATATATATATTTTTTTTTAAGGGAATCATAAACACCCTTTAACCCCTTACTTACCGGGGATGTATTAGTACGCATATTTGCGTACCCCCCGTTCAGTGAGGGCTGCTGCGCTGAGCCCTCACTGAACGGAACACATGTCAGCTGATTCTTACAGCTGACATGTGCCCGCAACAGCCGCGGGTGGAATCGCGATCCACCCGCGGCTGTTAACCAGTTAAATGCTGCTGTCAATCTCCGACAGCAGCATTTAACGCGCGCTTCCGGGTAGCGCGTCATAAGCCCCGCCCACCGGCGACCCCGTCACGTGATTGCTGGTTGCCGATGGGCGTGCATGATAACCCAGGGTCTGCAGCAGACACCTGTGGTTGTCATGATCTTGTCGCTATGAGCGCCACCTAGTGGTCGGCGCTCATAGCACAGGACCATTTCTGCTGCATGCAGGGGACCTGCTCGTCCCCTGTATGTAGCAGAGGCGATCGGATAGTTGCTGCTTCTAGTCTCCTATGGAGACTATAGAAGCATGCAAAAAGTAAAAAAAAAAAGTTTTTAAAAATATAAAAAAAAATAAAAAAATATAAAAGTTTAAATCACCCCCCTTTCGCCCCATTCAAAATAAAATATATAAAAAAAAACCCCACATACACATATTTGGTATCGCCGCGTTCAGAATCGCCCGATCTATCAATATAAAAAAAAAATTATTCCGATCGGTAAACGGCGTAGCGAGAAAAAAATTCTAAACGGCAGAATTACGTTTTTTGGTCGCCGCAAAATTGCAATAAAATGCAATAACGGGCGATCAAAACATCGGATCTACCCCAAATGTTATCAATAAAAACGTCAGCCTGGCACACAAAAAATAAGCCATCAAACAGCCCCAGATCACGAAAAATGGAGACGCTACGGGTCTTAGAAAATGGCGCTATTTTTTTATTTTTTTTTTTACCAAATTTTGGAATTTTTTTTCACCACTTAAATATAAAAGAACCTATACATGTTTGGTGTCTATGAACTCATAATGACCTGTAGAATAAGAAGGGTAGGTCAGTTTTAGCGTTCAGTGAACATGGTAAAAAAAATAAATAAAAAACAACTGTGGTATTGCACTTTTTTTGCAATTTTACCGCACTTGGAATTTTTTTCCTGTTTTCCCGTACAGGATATGATAAAACTAGTAATGACATTGAAAAGTACAACTGGTCCCGCAAAAAATAAGCCCTCACATGGCCATATTGACCAAAAAATAAAAACGCTATGGCTCTGGTAACAAGGGGAGCAAAAACGAAAATGCAAAAACGAAAAATGCTCCGGGGCTTAAGGGGTTAAAAAAATTATGTGGGTGTTGCATCACGGACCACAGTCACCCTGGTGATATTATGGTGGAGGATGAGGATGAGAAGAAGGAGAAGGACAACAAGAGCAAATAGCCAAAATCAGGAAGCGTATACCCATGTGTGGGTGTGAAGAGGTGCATGGAAATACACCTCCCAAAAAAAGACACTGGATTGGAGTTTATGTTTTGCTGCTATCATTCGGTGGTGTTGAGAAGTCTGGCCCAATACAGCCCTTGTTTATTTTTATAAGAGTCAGCCTGTCAGCATTTTCAGTTGACAGGCGGATGCGCTTATCAGTTATAATTCCACCAGCCGCACTAAAAACCCACTCTGATAAAACGCTAGCGGCAGGGCAGCCCAGGATCTCCAATGCGCAGAGAGCCAGTTCAATCCACGTATCCAGCTTGGATACCCAATAATTGTAAGACACAGAGGAATCACGTAGGACGTTGGTACGGTCAGTAAGGCATCTTCCAAAAATTAAAAGTATCCCGCGCCTCAGTGCCTGTGTGATAGGAGGGTCTGAGAAAACTGTCCCAGAACTTTGACAATGTTCCCCTGCCTCTGCTGGATTGCATTTGTGTCTCTCTCGCCTGTACTTGTTGGAAGTCCAACAAACTGTGAACTCTGCCACCAGCGTTTTCAGATGGGAATTTTCTTAATAATTCCGCAGCAACGGCCGTCTGGTACTGCCCCATTTTTGTAGACCGGTCCGCCTCAGGAATAAGAGATATAAAGTTCTCCTTGTAGCGTGGGTCTAGAAGTGTCACCAACCAGTAATGACTGTAACCCAAAAATTTGAGAATGCGAGGGTCATGGGAAAGGCAGCGTAGCAACAGCCATGCGTGCCAGACTGCTAACAGGCAACTAGCTCCTGTTCTTCCTCCTCCTTCTCCTGTTCCTCATTGTCACCCAATCCAGGTTGGGATGTGATGAGGCTGGACTGTGTGTAATCACCCAGTATGGTTCCTTGCTCCATCTCATCGTGCTCTGACTGCAATGCATCCTCTTTGATTGTGAGCAGAGATCGTTTCAGAAAACAGAGAAGCGGGATAGTGATGCTTATTATGGTGTCATAGCTGCTCATTATCTTGGTGGAGTCCTCAAAGTTTTGGAGGATGGTACATATGTCTGACATCCATGTGCACTGCTGAGGTCTTATGTGTGGAGTCTGAACTGAATACCGACGGCCTTGTTGATGCTGGGACTCAACAACTGCCCTCTTCTGCTCACAAATCCTTCCCAACATCTGCAGTGTAGAGTTCCAATGCGTGGGGACATCACATACCAGTCTGTGAGCCGGAAGCTGCAAACATTGCTGAAACATGGCAAAGGCGGCGAAAGCTGTAGGTGACTTTCTAAAATGGGCACACAGGTGGCGCACTTTAACAAGCAGATCCGGCAGCTCCGGGTAGGATTTGAGAAACCGCTGAACTATGTTGATAAGCACATGGGCCAGGCATGGTACGTGTGTGAGCTCGACTCGCCTCAGAGCCGCCACGAGGTTCCAGCTATTGTCACACATGACCATACCTGGCTGTAGGTTCAGCGGTGTGAGCCAAAGATCTGCCTGCTCTTTCAGAGCTGTGCACAACTCTTCAGCATTGTGCAGTTTGTCACCTAAGCATATTAGCTTCAGCACAGCTTGAGACTGATGTGGTCATTTCGGAGATGGAGGCTGAAGAGGAGGAGGGGGCTGAGGAGGATGAGGTGCAGGAGCTGTAGAATGTGGAGGCAACCCTGATTGACCTAGGGTCCGCAATCCTTGGAGTCGGGAGGACGTATTCCATCCCAAGATCAGACTGGATCCCGGCTTCCACTAGGTTAACCCATTGTTCCGTCAGCAAGATGTACTGTCCTCGCCCACAAGCACTTGTCCACGTTCCATGGTTAAGTGGACTTTCCCAGTAACTGCGTTGAGGGCACGGCTAATGTTTTGGGACATGTGCATGTGTTATGCTGGGACAGCACACCGGGAGAAATAGTGGCGGCTGGGGACCGAGTACCGAAGGACGGCTGCTGCCATCAGGTTGCGGAATGCTTCCATCTCCATGAGCCTAAAAGTCAACATTTCAAGCGCAAACAGTCGTGAAATGTGGGAATTTAGTACTTTTGCCTGCGGGGCGTTGGCTGCGTATTTGCGCTTGCGTTCCATGGACTGGGGTACGGACAACTGAACGCTGCGCTGGGACAAGGATGTGGACGTGCTTCCTGATGCTGCTACTTGAGAGTGTCCAACGACAGGTATAGGGCAGGAGGCATCATCGCATGCACCATGGAGAGGGGATTGGCTTGCATGCCCAACAGCGGAAGAAGCAATGGTGCCACTCACAGACACTGTTCCTGGACCCTAGGGTTCCGACCATAAAATCGGGTGCTTTGCTGTCACGTGTCTAATCATGCTAGTGGTGGTCAGGCTGGTCGTTTTGCCACCACTGCTGATGCTGGCCAGGCAGGTTGTGCAAATGGCCTTTTTGGGGTTATCGGCAGTCTTTAAAAAACAACCAGACTTAGAAAGACCTAACAGTTGTACTGGCAACTTCCTTCATGTTGGTGTTACAGGGAACGGTTGCCTGCCTTCTTTCTGTGGCCACCACACTGCTTCTTCCTTCCTGTTGGGGTGCTCTGTCTCCCTCCCCCTGTGTTCTGCTCTCCTTGCTCTGCATGTCCTCATGCCAGGTTGGGTCAGTTACTATATCATCCACCACCTCGTCTTCCACTTCTGCACTCTGGTCCTCCTCCTGACTTTCTGGTAATTGTGTCTCATTATCATCCACCTCTTGTGACAATTTCCCACCATAGCCTTCGTGTGACCGTGGCTGCTCAAATATTTGAGCATTGCTACATGTGATCTCCTCTTGCCCCGCTTAAAGTGGACCGGACGAGAGGCCTGAATCTATAAATGGAAAAGTGAACAGCTCTTCAGACTGTCCAAGTGTGGAATCAGTTTTTTCTGAACACTCGGCATGGTGGGAGTAAGGAGGTTCAGGGTGAGGAATATGCGGTCGAGACTCACAGCTACTGAGAATTGACCATGTGGAAGGCAAGGTGGTGGCTAAGTGACTGGAAGCATTACTTGCTATCCAATCAATAAACCTTTTCACACTGCTCTGTGTTCAATAGTGGTGTTCTGCGGTCCCCTATTAATTGGGACAGGAAGGTCGAGCGAGAAGATGTGGGTGTTTGTTGTGGCACAATTTCAGCTTACCCACGGCCTCGGCCTGTGCATGCACCATCATCACCATCACGTGTAGTTCACAGTCCCTTGCCATGTGCCGTGCCCATTTTAAATGGAGGACAATATCTTCCACGCTCACAACAAATGACTGAATTTGGAGGGAACTTATATGTGATCCATGTGACGGACAAACCACAGGTTTATATAGCTGGATTTTTAGCGCTGTCATATTTAAAGGACCTGGCAGTATTCTGCAGTGCCAACAAGCAAATGGTGTAGAAATACTGTGTTCTCTGGATTGCTTTTTTATGCAAATAATGAGGATTAAGATCCAAAAAAAAGTATTCCTGGCCCCTGAGATCTGGGCCTTTGTATAGAAATATCTAACAGCAGCAGGAGACAGATCTGGAATGGAGCCTCATGTCCTATGTGCACTGCAGTCTGCTATATACCCTGCC
This sequence comes from Phyllobates terribilis, assembly GCF_046119375.1. Classification (NCBI taxonomy): domain Eukaryota; kingdom Metazoa; phylum Chordata; class Amphibia; order Anura; family Dendrobatidae; genus Phyllobates; species Phyllobates terribilis. The sequence continues at coordinate 477,356,306 of NW_027362765.1, read as the reverse complement.
TGCCTATATAAACTGCCTGTCTGATATCTCTGCAGATGGATTAGTCCTCAGAAGGACTGTTTGTTGAGATGGATATGTGTCTCTAATATAGTTTGGCACACCTACACTAACTAGAAACAAGCAAATATCTCCCTAGTTTAGCAGCACCTCTCCCTACACTGTCTGATTTTGGAGTGACTGAGACGAGCATGGCGGCGCCAAGTCTTATATACACCTGATGATGCTGTGCGGCCAGCCAATCACCGTAATGCAACAACCAACATGGCTACGGCATTACAGTGAGTGACAGGCAATCCCTGCATGTTCATTGGCCCAGTAAAGAGTGCCAAACATGTAGGGAGGAGACCCGAGCTCCCGCCGAGCAACAATGGAAACACTTGGCAACCCCCGAGCATCTCGAGCAGTGAGATGCTCGGGCGATCACCGAGCAGTAGCGAACATGCTCGCTCATTACTAATAGCCGGCTGATGGCCCTCTAACAATAGTAAGGCCAACCTGATGGCTTTGTAAAAATAGGCTTTGTGATATTCACAGTCCCTCCTTCATAAATAAAACAGGATGTGTCTGATCATGTCTCACTCACCACATGGCCAGAAAAGGTAGTAAATTGTTAAAATTACATTTCCTTGTGAAAGCATTTTTCACCATTGAAAGCAATGCAAAGTGCAGAAACGCATGAAAAACGCTACGTGTAAACATAGCCCAAGGTGTGGAGGTTAATTTTTGTTTTTGGTTATTTATTTTGCCTTTTTATACAAGTCATTACCCTGTAAAGAATGTTCCTTAACATTCCTTTTTCCATTTTGATTTTGTTTTTGTATGTTTTATTGTCAGTCCGTAAAAGTGGCGTAATACTCTGACAACATTGTTCACAGCAGTGACCTGGGAGTCAGAGATACTTCCAGGGGTCTTCCCCATGCTGTTCCAATATAATTTTTACACTGTTTCCATTGATTTGGTCAATTTTTAGCTCCCTCCAGATCTCTGTGGGGGCCCCTGGAAAAATGTTCACGTTTCCCATTGACTTATATCAGACTCGTTGCTTGGGTCGAGCACACGAGCATTACAATTTGCTCTATCCAAGCAATGAGCACCTGAACATTTTAGTGCACGCTAATCACTAGTTACAGTATCTCACAAAAGTGAATACCTCCCTCACATTTTTGTAAATATTTTATTATATATTTTCATAGGACAACACTGAACATATCAGATGAAGGACAAAGCCTCCGTCAATGGAGCGCCAAGGAATGGCTGGTGAAGAGGAAATAATAAAAAAACATCTTTATTAGGTCAATAAAGCCACATGTGTTTCGGCAGTGGAATACTGCCTTCTTCAGGTTGACCTGAAGTCTGGAGTTGGATAATTAAGGGGTGTGTTTGCCATCAACCTGCAGTTCTCGGTTTGTCCTAACAGCAGAAGTGGTGCTAGAGATTAGGACTGAGAAAATTTCTGTATTTTAGACAGTGGAGCTTGAGTCAGCATGGTTGATGTTGAGTTTGTGAAAACTGATGGGCTTGCTTGCTGTATTTTAGCTAAGCCCATTCCTATTTTTGCAATGACTCAGCTCCACTTGCACAAAAATCCCTGACTTAGATTGTACATAATGTAAGACTGAGGGTGGGGTCTGCTCATTGTGAAATAATTCCTTGTTATGTCCTGGACAGCCTTCCCACTCCAATTGTACTGGGTCTACCCTGGTTAGTGAATCATAATCCTATAGTGGACTGGCAATCCAGAAAGATCATTGAATTGGGAGATTACTGCCATGAGAAATGTTTAAAAATTTCCCATCCTGCAGTCTCTACAGAGACATTATCTGTGTATTTGTCTGGATTTGAGGACTTTTTTTCTGAGAAGGGGTGTCAGGATTTTCCTCCTCACCGTGCATATGACTTTCCTATTAATCTGACCCCTGGAACTAAACTACCAAAATCCAGACTGTATAATCTTTCTGGCCCTGAGAGACAAGTCATGAAGGATTTCATTGCGGAAAGTCTGGAGAAGGTACATATCAGACCCTCATCTATGCCTGTGGTGGCACAGTTCTTCTTCATGAAGAAGAAAGATGGCGGTCTACGTACCTGTTTAGATTTCAGGGAATTTAATCAAATTACCATCCGAGATCCATACCCTCTTCTTCTGATTCCAGATTTGTTCAGCCAGGTTGTGGGATCTAAGGTCTCCAAGTTGGATTTAAGGGGAGCCTATGATCTGGTTAGAGTCAGAGAAGGGGAATCATGGAAAACAGCGTACAATACCCCTGAGGGTCATTTCGTCAGTCTGGTTATGCCTTTCGGTCTGACCAATGCACCTGCGGTGTTCCAGCATTTCATAAATTATATTTTTCCTCCTTTGGTGGGCAGGTTTGTGGTGGTCTAGATGATATTTTGGTTTACTCACCTGATTTTGAGACACATCGGGGGCATGTATAACAGGTTTCAGATATTAAGGGATAGCAAACTATATGTCAAACTAGAAAAATGTGTTTTCGCCATCCAGGAGATGTGGTTTTTGGGGTGCCTGTTAAAATCTTCGGGTTTTCAGATGGATCCGGAGAAGATCCATGCTGTCCTTGATTGGGACCATCCCGAGAACCTGAAGACTTTACAACATTTTCTGGGCTTTGCTAATTTTTACTGGAAATGTATCCAAAATTATTCAGTAATTGTGAAACCTCTCACTGACATGACATGGAAGGGGTCTGATTTTTCTAATTGGTCGGATGCCGACCTGCAGGCTTTTTCCACCCTAAAGAGTTGTTTTGCCACTGCACCTATGCTCAGTCAATCCGATGTTTCTTTTATCGTGGAAGTTGACGCGTCGGAGGTGGGGGTAAGGGCTGTGTTGTCTCAGGGTCCGTCCCCTGGTAAATGTCGTCCATGCGCTTTATTTTTCAAGAAATTATCTTTGGCTGAGAGAAAATGTGATGTGGGTAAATGGGAGCATTTGACGAATAAATTATCATTCAAAGAATGGTGACATTGCTTGGAAGGGGTTGTCCATTCTATTACTGTTATTATGGACCATAAGAACCTGTCATATCTTCAATCTGCTAAATGTCTCAACCCTAGGCAATCTAGATGGTCCCTGTTTTATACTAGATTCAATTTTGTTGTCACTTTCTGTCCAGGGGTCAAAAACGTCAACTTTGATGCCTTGTCCCAGAGTTTCCCTGGTGGTGGTGACCATGAGAACCCTGCCCCAATTTTGCAGAAGGGGGTAGTCATTTCGGCATTGTACCTTAAACTGGAGGGTGAGGTGTTGGAGGCTCAGGGGGGCGCACCTGCCTCCTGTCCTTCGGGGAGTTTATTTGTACCATCTAATCTGCACCACAAAGTAATTAGGGAACATCACATCTCTGTGCTTGCTGGTCATCCAGGTGGTAAGGCAACTGTGGACCTCATTTCTTGTTGTGTTTTTGGTGGCCGGGGTTGCATCAGGATGTGATTGAACACGCAGCTGCTTATAATATTTGCGAATGTTCTAAGGTTTTGCATACCCATCTGTCTGGTAATTTTCTTCCTCTACCTATCTCTAGTAGCCCATAGACACACTTGTCCATGGATTTTATTACTGACCTACCGGTATCTGCAGTCAAGACTGTGGTTTTTGTGGTTGTAGATAGGTTCAGTAAAATGGTTCACTTCATCGCATTACCAGCACTTCCGAATGCCAAGACTCTTGCTCAGGTGTTTACTAGTGATGAGCGAGCGTGCTCGCAACTGCTCATTACTCGCCCGAGCATCTCACTGCTCGAGATGCTCGGCGCTCGCCGAGTATTTCCGGGGTTGCTCGGAGGGTGCTCGGGTCTCCTCCCTGCGTGTTTGGCGCTTTTTACAGGGCCAATGAACATGCAGGGATTGCCTGTCACTCACTGTAATGCCGTAGCCATGTTGGTTGTTGCATTACGGTGATTGGCTGGCCGCACAGCATCATCAGGTGTAAATAAGACTTGGCGCCGCCATGCTCGTCACAGTCACTCTAGAATCAGACAGTGTAGGGAGAGGAGCTGCTAAACTAGGGAGAGGCAAATGCGTTTACCGGGAAATGTAATTTTAACATTTTACAACCTTATCTGGCAATGTGGTGTGTGACACATCATCAGACACATCCTGTTTCATTGATGATGGAGGGACTCTGAAAGACACATAGAGCAGGGCCACAGTAACAAGTACTACATGTTCCCATTAGAAAGGAGAGAGTCTTCTATACAGTTATAGGGCATGCAGTGAGTCCAACGACTGACCAAATTTAGGAAAAACCCCACTAAGAAATTAAAGACACATAGAGCAGGGCCACAGTAGCGACAAATTCCCATTAAATAGGAGAGAGTCTGCTATACAGTTATAGGGCATGCAGTGAATCCAACGGCTGACCAAATTTAGGAAAAACCCCACTAACAATTTAAATAGACATAGAGCAGGGCAACAGTAATGACAAATTCCCATTAGAAAGGAGAAAGTCTCCCATAGTGTTGGCCTATGCAGTGAATGTAAGGGCTGCCAAAAATGTGGCACTTCAATGCCCTTTGGAAGAGACGTGAAGGAGGGTCTCATAAAAAATGTTCCCATTAGAAAGGAGCGGGCCTCCTATACTTGTAATGCCCATGCACTAAGTGTATGGGTTGACAAACATTTACCCCTGGGGGGTATACATGAACATACTGTAGAATTTTTTTTTTATGGGTGTTGCATCACAGACCACGGTCACCTTGGTGATATGGTGGTGGAGGAGGACAAGAGCAAATAGACAAATCAAGAAGCGTATACTCATGTCTGGGTGTGAAAAGGTGGATGGGAATACACCTCCCAAGAAAAGACACCTGATTTGAGTTTATGTTACACTGCTATCATCCGCTGGTGTTGAGAAGTCTGGCCCAATACAGCCCTTGTTCATTTTTTTAAGAGTCAGCCTGTCAGTGTTTGTAGTTGACAGGCGGATGCGCTTATCAGTCATAATTCCACCAGAGGCACTTAAAACCCGCTGTGATAAAACACTGTTGGTAGGGCAGGCCAGGACCTCCAAGGAATAGAAACAGTTCATTCCACGTATCCAGCTTGGATACCTGATAATTATAAAGCACAGAGGAATCACGGAGGACGTTGGTACGGTCGGCAAGGTACTCCCTCAGCATCTTCCCAAACTTTGCACTCCTTGTGAGATTACCCGACGCCTCAGGGTCTGTGCGATGGGAAGGGCTGAGAAAACTCTGCCAGAACTTTGACAGTATTCCACGGCCTCTGCTGGATTGAAGTTGTGTCTCTCTCACCATTACTCCTCGGTTGTCCTCTTCCTCATTGTCACGCAATACACGTTGGGATGAGAAAGGGCTGGGCTGTGTGTAATTACCCTGTAGGGTTCCTTCCTCCATCTCATTGTGCTCCGTCTGCAATGCATCCTCTTTGGTTGTGAGCAGAAAACATTTTAGAAGACAGAGAGGCGGGATGGTGATGCTAATTATGGCGTCATCGCCGCTCACCATCTTGGTGGAGTCCTCAAAGTTTTGGAGGATAGTACATATGTCTGACATCCATGTCCACTCCTGAGGTCTTATGTGTTGAGTATAAACTGAATACCAATGGCCTTGTTGATGTTGGTATTCAACAACTGCCCTCTTCTGCTCACAAGTCCTTCCCAACATCTGCAGTGTAGAGCTCCAACACGTCGGGACATCGCAGATTAGTCGGTGAGCTGGAAGCTGCAAATGCTGTTGAATCAGGGCAAGGGTGGCGGATGCTGTAGCTGACTTTCTAAACGGGCATACAGGTGGCGTACTTTGACAAGCAGATCCGACAGATCCGGGTAGGTTTTGAGAAACCACTGAACCACGAGGTTAAGCACATGGGCCAGGCATGGTACGTGTGAGCTCGCCTCGCCTCAGAGCCACCACAAGGTTCCAGATATTTTCACACACAAACATGCCGGGTTGTAGTGTCAGCGGTGTCCGCCACATATCTGCATGCTCTTTCAGGGCTGTCCACAACTCTTCAGCATTATGTGGTTTGTCACCTAAGCATGTTAGCTTCAGCGCAACCTATTTCCACTTCGCTGATGCAGTGCTGCAGTGCTTCCAGCTTGCGACTGATGTGGTCATTTTGCAGATGGAGGCTGAAGAGGAGGAGGAGGTGCAGGATCTGTAGAATGTGGGGGCAACCCTGATTGACCTAAGGCCCGTAATCCTCAGTGTCGGGAGGATGTGTTCCATCCCAAGGTCCGACTGGGTTACGGCTTCCACTATATTAACCCAGCGTGCCGTCAGCAAAATGTACCATCCCTGCCACAAGCACTTATCCACGTGTCCGTGGTTAGGTGGACTTTCCCAATAACTGTGTTGTTGAGGGCACGTATAATGTTGTGGGACACTTGCCTGCGTAATGCGGGGACGGCACACAGGGAGAAATAGTGGCGGCTGGATACCAAGTACCAAGCGACAGCCGCCATCAGGTTGTGAAAAGCTTCTGTCTCCACGAGCCTAAAAAGCAACATTTAGAGCTCAAGCATTCGTGAAATGTGTGAATTTAGTAGTTTGGCCTGTGGGGCATTGGCTACTTATTTGCTCTTGCTTTCCAAGGACTGGGGTAGGGACAATTGAACAGTGCGCTGGAACAATGACGTGGATGTGCTTACTGATGGTGCTACTTGAGAGTGTGTAATGACCAGTGCAAGGCAGGAAGCATGTTGGCATGGGCCATGGACAGGGGATTGGCGTGCACGCACAACACAACAGTGGAAGAAGCAGTTGTGTCACCCACAGCCACTGTTGTTGGACCCTGGGTTTCAGCCTACTTAGTTGCTGCCATGTGCCTAATCATACTTGTGATGGTCAGGCTGCTAATTTTGCTACCCCTTCTGATGCTGGCCTGGCAGGTGGTGCAAATGGCCTTTTTGGGGTGATCTGCAGAGTCTTTAAAATATAACCAGACATGGGAAGACCTAACAGTTGTTCTGGCAACTTCCGTCGTGTTGACTTTACGAGGAATGCTTTGCCGCCTTGTGCCTGCGGCCACCACACTGCTTCTTCCTGCCTGTTGTGGTGCTATGCCTCCCTCGCCATGTGTGCTGCTGTCCTCGCTCAGTATGTCCAGCTGCCAGGTTGGGTTAGTTACTATATTATCCACCACCTCGTCTTCCATCTCCGCACCCTGGTTCTCCTCCTGACTTTCTAGCGATTGTGTCTCATCATCATCATCATCCACCTCTTGTGACAGTATTTGCACTTTCCCACCGTCGCCTTCATGTGACCGTGGCTGTTCAAATATTTGGGCATCGCTGCAAGCGTTCTCCTCTTGACTCGCCTGAAGCTGGCCGGGCAAGAGGCCCAAATCTACAAATTTAAAAGTAAACAGCTCTTCTGAGTGTTCAAGTGTGGGATTAGTTGTCTCCGGGCATTTGGCATGGTGGGAGGAAGGAGGATCAGGGTAAGGAATAAGCGGTCCAGACTCATGGCTACTAAGACTTGACTGTGTGGAAGACAGTGTGGGGTGGTGGTGGTGGCTAAGTGACTGAAAGCTTTATCTGCTATCCAACCAATAACCTTTTGACACTGCTCTGTGTTCAATAGTGGTGTTCTGCGGTCTCCTAGTAAATGGGACAGGAAGGTCGAGAGCCAAGATATGGGTGTTTGTTGTGGCACAATTTCAGCTTGCCCACGGCCACGTCCTCTGTCTTGGCCTATGCATGCACAATCACGTCCACTTCCCACTCCCTTGCCATGCACCTTGCCTATTTTTAATGGAGGACAATATTTTCCACGTTCACAAGAAATGGCTGATTTTGGAATGCAGTTATATGTGATACGACTGACAGAGAACCACAATTTTAAATTGCAGGCCTGTAATTTGCTAATACTATCCTTCACAGACACCTAGTGTGAATAGCTTGACCGACAATGCAACGGAATGAAAATGGAAGAAATGTGTGATTTTGGAACACTCTTACAGGTGTTATGTCTGACAGATTACCATAGTTTTAAATAGCAGGCCTGTAAATTACAAATACTATTCTTCAAAGACAACTAGTGTGAATAGTTTGACTGACACTTCAACAGAATGGAAAAGGAGGCCAATATTTTCCACGTTCTGTTCAAATTTTGGGATTTTTATCACTGAAATATGGAACAGATCTAGCTTTATTCTGTAGTGAGAACAAGTAAGTGGAGCAGAAAAATGGTGTACTTTGGATTGTTTTTTAAGTAAATAACCAGGATTAAGATAAAAAAAATATCCCTGGCCCTTGATTTCTGGGGCTATGTCTACAAATATCTGTAATTATTACAGCAGCAGAAGACGGGACGTTCAATGGACCCTCTTCTACTGTATCATGCACTGCAGTTTGCCACATACCCTGTCTGCCTACTGATATCACCACTGAATATATGCAGCTGGATTAGTCCTCAGAAGGACTGTTAGTTCAGATGGATATCTATAATATAACACTACAAGCATCCCTCTGTCTGAAGCCTCTATAGACTGCGCAAGCGCAACACGCCTGTGCAGTCTGGCGCTAGACAGAAGAACGAATGGAGCAGTTAGAGGAGGGTAAGAGGAGTGTATGGTGCTGGAGATCGCAGTATGTTTAGACACTGAACGCATACCGCAATCTCCGGCGCCATACTTGCATACTTACCTGACCAGGAGGAGCCTTGCCGCGGTGCTTGTCTTCTGGCCGGAGACCGGGGGCGGAGTGAAGGCATTGGAATCGACGCCTGCGTATAGCGCTATCTGGTGCCATTTTACTGAGGACACATTTGCATTGTGTCTTCAGCAAAATGGCGCTGGACAGTGTGGTATGGGCATGTACTCCGGTGCCGCACTCCTCCCCTGGCCTCCGGCAGAACAGGACACAGCAGCACTGGAGCACAGGGAAGAAAGGTGAGTATAAGTGTTTATTTTTTTGCATGTGTGCAGTGAGAAAGGGATGAGGGGTACCATGCATACCAGGATTGGGAGGTGAGGGGGCCACACATACCAGGATTGGGGGATGAGGGGGCCACACATACCAGGATTGGGGGATGAGGGAGCCACACATACCAGGATTGGTAGATGAGGGGGCCAAACATACCAGGTTTGGGGGATGAGGGGGCCACACATACCAGGATTGGGGGATGAGGGGTGCCATGCATACCAGGATTGGGGGTGAGGGGTGCCATGCATACCAGGATAGGGATGAGGGGTGCCATGCATACCAGGATCAGGGATGGGGTGCCATGCATACCAGGATAGGGATGAGGAAGCCATGCATACCAGGACAAGGGGCGCCATGCATGCCAGGATTGGGATGAGGGGTGCCATGCGTGCCAGCATTGGGGATAATGGGTGCCATGCATACCAGGATTGGGGATGAGGGGTGCCATGCATACCAGGAATGGGGATGAGGGGTGCCATGCATACCAGGATTGGGGATGAGGGGTGCCATGCATACCAAGATTGGAGGTGAGGGGTGCCATGCATACCAGGATAGAGGTGAGGGGTGCCATGCATACCAGGATTAGTGTTGAGAGGTGCCATGCATACCAAGATAGGGGGTGAGGGGTACCATGCATACCAGGATTGAGGGTGAGGGGTGCCATGTATACCAGGATAGGGATGAGGCGTGCCATGCATACCAGGATACGGATGAGGGCAGCACATAACAGGATGGGAAAACAGGATTGGGGAGCACAAATACCAGGATGGGAGCAGCACAAATACCAGCATGGGAGACCATATACCAAGAAAAATGCTCGCCACCCGGGCGTAGAACGGGTTCAATACCTATTAGATATATGTTACGGAATACCTATACTAACTATAAACAAGCAAATTTCTCCCTGATGCAGAAGCAGCTCTCCCTACTCTGTCTGGTTTCAGTGTAGACTGTGACGAGCATGGCGGCGCCCGGTCTTACATAGACCTTATGATGTTGTGTGGCCAGCCAATCACTGTAATGCCCACAACCAACATGGCTACAGCATTACAGTGCATGGCAGGTAATCTCTGCATGTTCATTGGCTCTCTAAAGAGTGCCAAACATGCATGGAAGGATGGGACCCGAGTACCGAGCAGTGGTGAGCACATTCGCTCATCACTAATTGGCACGTTTGGTTGCACAAGTATAAATAACTCTCTCTCTACATATAAAATGTATACATATACAGTTATATATATATTTGTGCAAGCAGATGTGATAATCTGAATATTTACCCACTTATGTGGTTATAGTTGTCACAGTGACAACCAGCATACAATTGTTCCCCTGTGGTTTTCTATATTGCGCATTTACTCTTTTTATAAAAAATCTATTTAGCTTTCTCATATTTTCTAGGCATTTATATTGTTTTGATTATATCAGCTGTATTTTAGTACATTTGTATAGAATTTGGAGTTTAACCTGTAATTTTGTTTTTGGCACTACTTCTGCTCTAAATTTTGCATTTGTAAGATTGCTCACTATATTATTCCAATTAGAGACCAGCCTGGTTTCAAAACATGTTGCCTGGTAGATTTCAAATAAAATTTTGGACATGATGATCATCAGTGCATTTACCTTGATTTGATGAGCAATGCTGAATAACAATTTTAGTTTTACTTTATCCTTTAGATTGGGAATTCTGATCCTTTGTGAGAGATGAGCCATCATTCTTGGTTACATTGACCAAAAATGTTAATAAACGGTGATTTTTGATTATGTTTATGTTTTGGATGGAAATACTCTTTAAAGCAAATTTCTAATATTAAAACAAAACATATTTAGGCTCATGAAAACACATTCTCTGGTATGATTTATCTAACGATGTTTCCCATGAAGGAAAATGTAATTGACTCTATGTTAACTTAATCAAACAGAGTGAAACATTTTTTGGGGTTTTCTTCACCTAGTAAATTTACACTTTTTTTCTATCATATATTGTTTTTACAATATGAAAGGTAAATAATGAATTTGTTCACCATACAGTTTCCTGCACAGACTAAAAAAGCAAGAATTCCCTATTTAAGTCAAACTTCTGAAGTATGGGACATAATTATTTTATTTGTAGCTGCCGGTTCCAGAAGGCAGAGATGAATGTGTTTGTTTATCAAGTCATTAGTGCTTTTCCCATCGCATTTCCCAATAAAGGATTATTATCTGGATATGCATTTTCAATCAGTGTTTAATAATTTTGGAATATAGAAAATATTAAAAACAAAATAGGTCACAAATAGACAAGTAAAAACATATCAAGGACAAGTTAAGAAACTTCTTTCCTCAGCCACACCACCAGTAGTGCTTGATTCAAGGAGATGATAATGATGTGTATACATCGGCAATGCTTAACCCTTTCACGACCTTGGACATATCCATACATCCAGGTTGGTAGGTACTTACCGACCTTTGCACATGGATACATCCAGGCAATTTTACGAGCACAAAAGCTATGCGAGCGTGATCTCCGCCGCGTGTTCAACTGACATGACAGCTGACACCCACACTCACTGCCAGGAGCGGTGCCCACACAGCTCCCAGCAGTCTAACCCTCTAAATTGCTGCGATCAATATCAATCACAGCATTTAGAAGGCAGGCAGAGGGAGGGGGCTCCTTCTGCACTTCGATCGGCACCATGACGACATCATCATGAGGGGCCGATCGTTGCCATGGTGATCCGATGTCGTCATGATGCCATTCTGCTCTTCTAGCACTTAGGGACTCTGTATATGGAGTCTGCAAACAATTCTAGGTAAATAAGTGCTTCAGGAGGCAAATGGAGCTCCAGGAGGCAAATAGAGCTCGGTCACTCCCAAGTCTCGCGGTGTGGCTAAGTAGTACTTTACAGTGGAAAACATTCATGGAGTCAAAATCTTCACTACACCTGTATATAAATTACAAAGGGGTATAATTTCCAAAATGGAGGGTGGGTTCTCCACCTTTAGCACTTAGGGGCTCTGTATATGGAGTCCGCAAACTATGCTAGGAAAATCTGCGCTCCAGGAGGCAAATAGTGCTCAGTCCCTCCCGAGTCTTGCCATGTGGCTACTGTACAGCCACATATGGGGTATTTCAATGTTCTGCTGAAATTGTGGACAAATTTTTGTGCCACTTCCCCATGTGAATATGTAAAGTCTGGGGCTAAAACAAAATTTTTGTGGTAAAAATGAAATTAATTTTTCTTCACTGCCCAATGGTATAAAATTCTGTGACACACCTGTGGTGTCAATATGATCACTGCACATTTAGATGAATTCATTGAGAGGTGTAGTTTGTAAAATTTGGTCATTCATGGAGGGTTCTGCTGTTCTGGCACTTCAGGGGCTCTCCCAGTGGGCATGGCACCCGCAACCCATAACAGTAAAATCTTCACAAAATTATGGTGCTCCTTCCCTTCTGAGTTTTTCACTGTGCCTCAAAAGTAGTTCATGTTTACTCATAGGATATTGGCACTCAGGAGAAATTGCATAAGAAGAGGTCCAATTTTTCCTATTAACCCTTATCGACCTTATAAAAATGAAAAATTGGGGGCATAAACAACATAGCAATAAAAATTTGATTATTGTTTTTTCACTGCCCAATGGTATAAATTTCAGTAAGGCACTGTGGTGTCAACATGCTTACTGCACCCCTAGATGAATTCATTTAGAGGTTTAGTTAGTAAAATGACGTCACTTATGAGGGATTTCTGCTGTTTTGGTACCTTAGTGGCTCTGCCAATGTGACATGACACTCTTAAACCATTCCAGCAAAATCTGAACTCCAGTATGGCGCTTCTTCCCTTCTGAGCTTTTCACTGTGCCTGAAAAGTAGTTTTCGACCACATATGGGGTATCAGTGTACTCAGGAGAAATTGCACAACAAACTTCATGGTGCAATTTCTCCTGTTACTCTTGCAAAAATAAAAAAAATTGGGGCTAAAAGATTATCTTCGTGGGAAAAATGGGATTTTTTTTCACAGGCTAATGTTATAAACTTTGGGTTCAATGTGCTCACCACACATCTATATACATTCCTTGAGGGGTCTAGTTTCCAAAATGTGGTCACTTGTTTGGGGATTCCACTGTTTAGGCACCTGAGGGGCTCTTCAAATGCGACATGGCTAACGATTCCAGCAAATTTTGCATTCAAAAGTCAAAGTCAAATGGCGCTCCTTCCCTTCCGAGCCCTGCCGTGTTCCTAAACAGTAGTTTTCTGGGGTATCAGCGGACTCAGGAGAAATTGCACAGCAGATTTTATGGTGCAATTTTTCCTTTTAATTTTGTGATAAAAATAAAAATTTGGGGTGAAAGAATATTTTTGCGGGAAAAATGTGATTTTTTATTTTCACAGCTCAACGTTCTAAACTTCTATGAAGCACCTGGGGGTTCAAGGTGCTCAGCACACATCTATATACATCCCTTCAGTGGTCTAGTTTCCAAAATCGTGTCATTTAGGGGAGTTTCCACTGTTTAGGCACATCAAGGGATCTCCAAATGCGACATGGTGTGCACTAATTATTCCAGTCAATTTGGAGTTCAAAAAGTCAAACGGTGCTCCTTCTCTGCCGTGGACCCAAATAGTAGTTTTCCTACTCACATGGTATATTGGTGTACTCAGGAGAAATTTCACAACAAATTTTGGGGTTCATTTTCTCTTGTTACACTAGTGAAAGTAAAAAAACTTGGGGCTAAAAGAACATTTTTGTGAAAAAAAATTAAATGTTAACTTTTTCCTTCTACATTATATTTATTCCTGTGAAGCACCTGAAGCATTAATATACTTATTTAATGTGTTTTTGAGCATCTTGAGGGTTGCAGTTTTTAGAATGGTGACAATTTTGTTTTTTTTCTATCATATGGGCCCCTCAAAGTCACTTCAAATGTTTTATGGTCCCTAAAATATGGTTTTGTAATTTTTTTGTTAGAAAAATTATAAATCACTGGTCGACTTTTCACCCTTCTAACTTCCTAACAAAAAAAATATGTTTCAAAAATTGTGCTGATGTAAAATGAACATGTGGGAAATGCTATTTATTACTATTTTGTGCGACATAACTCTCTGATTCAAGCGCATAAAATTTAAAGTTTGAAAATAGCAAAATTTTCTAAATTTTCACCAAATTTCCGATTTTTTCACAAAAAAACGCAAGTCATATCAAACAAAAGTTACCATTATCATGAAGTACAAAATGCCATGAAAAAACATCTTAGTATTAGTGGAATCGTTGAAGCGTTCCAGAGTTTTTACCACATAAAGTGACCCTGGAAGATTTGTAAAATTTGGCCTGGTAATGAAGGTGAAAACAGGCTTGGGGGTGAAGGTTAATGCTTTATTTTTTCCAAAATCAAAATATTGATAGCCTTTTGATAGGATAGGACATAAGTATCAAATTGGTCAGTGTTCCAGCATATAATTGTCTGAAGTGCCAATAGCGCTAGTGTTAGTACTGCAGTCTGTCATATAACTAGGATATTTCAGAACTTACTCATAGGTGAAGGTATACAGATTTAGCAGGCTTAAACCCCTTCATGACCAGGCTATTTTCCATCTTTTTAATTTTTGTTTTTTCCTCCCCTTCTTCCAAGAGCCATAAGTTTTTTATTTTTCCATCCACATAGCCATTTAAGGGCTTGTATTTTGCAGGATGTCTTTTTTTTTTACACACAATTGTTTTTACTATGAGATGCACTGAAAAGAGAGAAAAGATTCCAAGAATGTTAAAATTGCAAAAAAAAGTGCAATTCCACATTTGTTTTTGGTTTTTTTTTTTACCATTTCATTGTATGGTAAAACTGACCTGGCAATATGATTCTACAGGTAAGTTCAATAATGCAGATGATGAACATGTAAAGTTTTTTTTATTTATGTGGTGAAAAAAAATTCTGAAATTTGCAAAACAAAATTTTTCACTTTTGTCACCATATTCCGAGACTCTGCTTTTAATTTTCGATATATGGGGCTGTATGATGGCTCATTTTTTTTCTTGCACCATGGGCTGACGTTTTTACTAATACCATTTTGGGGTAAATACGATGTTTTGATTTTGATGCTATAGAATTGTATTGCTATGTTTTATTGGGCAATGAAACGTAATTCTTGCATTTAGATTTTTTTCTCATTACCCTGTTTACCGATTGCATTATCAAATCAAGTAGTAGTAGTTTCTTGGATCGCTCTGGTTAGGTATTTGCTATACCTATTGCCCTTCCTTGGTCTACAAGTTCTGACTTACCGTACCATGCAAATGTCTGCAGTCCTAAGTAGACCCCACCATACATTACAGACCTCCTGCTTACCTTACACAGCTTACAACTCTTTCCTCTCCTGTCCTCCCTTCCCACCCCACCTGTCCCTAGGAGTGGTCTCATACATTGTCATACAATGTGGGTGGCATTTGAATACTACCATTGCTGTCATACTCATGTATTGAATCCATTTAATGACAGCATATCCCTGATGGCTGAGTACTTTGTATGCCACTGTGTACATTTTGTGTCATGTTCATATGCACTATGGGTATTACATACACTGCACAAAAAAAATAAAGGGAACACTCAAATAACATATCCTAGATCTGAATGAACGAAATATTCTCATTGAATACTTTGTTCTGTACAAAGTTGAATGTGCTGACAACAAAATCACACAAAAATTATCAGTGGAAATCAAATTTATTAACCAATGGAGACCTGGATTTGGAGTCACCCCCAAAATTAAAGTGGAAAAACATACTACAGGCTCATCCAACTTTGATGTAATGTCCTTAAAACAAGTCAAAATGAGGCTCAGTATTGTGTATGGCCTCCACGTGCCTGTATGACCTCCCTACAACACCTGGGCATGCTCCTGAAGAGGTTTGCGGATGGTCTCCTGTGGGATCTCCTCCCAGACCTGGACTAAAGCATCCGCCAACTCCTGGACAGTCTGTGGTGCAATGTGACATTGGTGGATGGAGTGAGACATGATGTCCCAGAAATGGCTCAATCGGATTCAGATCTGGGAAACGGACGGGCCAGTCCATAGCTTCAATGCCTTCATCTTGCAAGAACTGCTGACACACTCCAGCCACATGAGGTCTGGCATTGTCCTGCATTAGGAGGAACACAGGGCCAACCGCACCAGCATATGGTCTCACAAGGGGTCTGAGGATCTCATCTCGGTACCTAATGGCAGTCAGCCTACCTCTGGCGAGCACATGGAGGGCTGTGTGGCCCTCCAAAGAAATGCCACCCCACACCATTACTGGCCCACTGCCAAACATGTCATGCCGAAGGATGTTGCAGGCAGCAGATTGCTCTCCACGGCGTCTCCAGACACTGTCACGTCTGTCACATGTGCTCAGTGTGAACTTGCTTTCCTCTGTGAAGTGCACAGGGTGCCAGTGGCGACTTTGCCAATTCTGGTGTTCTGTGGCAAATGCCAAGCGTCCTGCACGGTTTTGGGCTGTGAGCACAACCCCCATCTGTGGACATCGGGCCCTCATACCACCATCATGGAGTCGGTTTCTAACCGTTTGTGCAGACACATGCACATTTGTGGCCTGCTGGAGGTCATTTTGCAGGGCTCTGGCAGTGCTCCTCCTGTTCCTCCTTGCACAAAGGCGGAGGTAGCGGACCTGCTGCTGGGTTGTTGCCCTCCTACGGCCCCCTCCACGTCTCCTGGTGTACTGGCATGTCTCCTGGTAGCGCCTCCATCCTCTGGACACTACGCTGACAGACACAGCAAACCTTCTTGCCACAGCTCGCATTGATGTGCCATCCTGGATGAGCTGCACTACCTGAGAAACTTCAGTGGGTTGTAGAGTCCGTCTCATGCTACCACGAGTGTGAAAGCACAACCAACATTCAAAAGTGACCAAAACATCAGCCATAAAGCATTGGTTCTGAGATGTGGTCAGTGGTCCCCACCTGCAAAACCACTCCTTTATTGAGGGTGTCTTGATAATTGCCAATAATTTCCATCTATTGTCTATTCCATTTGCACAACAGCATGTGAAATTGATTGTCAATCAGTGTTGCTTCCTAAGTGGACAGTTTGATTTCACAGGAGTTTGATTTATTTGGAGTTATATTCTGTTGTTTAAGTGTTCCCTTTATTTTTTTGAGCAGTGTATTTTATAGTTACAGCAACTGGCACCAGTTCACACTAGGAGGTGCTGGTCAGGTTTCTCTGGTTTGTATTACTATAAGGGGGTGTAACTGCCTCTTGCCTGATTCTGCACTCCTCCCATTAACCAGCAGGTGTTGTATAAACAGCTCTGCTTGCCCTTTAATTGTAGGTATTTTTAGCCCAGAAGAAGACATGTTTGTCCGTTTAGTTGTAGGCTTGTAGCCCAAAAGTGGCATGGAAGGTAGAGTAGTTACCCATCAGGGGGAGGTTGCCTTGCCGTGGTTGATGGGCATACATGAATTGGCCAATTTATGCGCTAAAAACCTTCATTTTTTGTAAGTACTTGTTGCTGAGCAAAACAGTTTAGATCTAATATTTTCATTGTTAAGACGTATCTTGGCCATATGGAGTGCTGCTGCATTCTTTTGATATATTTTATAGTTACGGCAGCTGGCACCAGTTAACACTAGGAGGTGCTGGTCAGGTTTCTCTGGTTTGTATAATATATATATATATATATATATATATATATATATATATATATCCCTTGCTGTCCTTTCATTCTTTGTTGATGACACTATGTCTTGATTTACAATTTTTAGTATGGGCACTCTTGTGCAAGTAGTACCACTACAACCATTTGTCTAATAAAGGTTTTTTATCTTTCTCAATAATCGTTTTGTTGATTGTTGGACCCTATATTCGGTGTTTCTCTCTGTTTAATTGCATTCTCATTCGAATGGTCTGCCATTCATTTGTTCATATATCAAACATATATCATTCCATGGGCTTGTATCTACTATTAGATTTTTCTAAATTCATCCATATATGTTGCTATACTTAGTGTGTGCTGTTTCTTTTGCAGAAAAAATGTTGAATAGGTCATTATAGCCCTGTATACCTGTATTGTCTTTTACCAATTTCTTGCAACAATTATTGTCTGTTTCCTTTGTCTACTGTATTGTCCATTATTATTTTTCTCAGATAGAGCTGGAAGGCCGCAGCTGATCGGTGGATATAGATCAGTGGGCATTACAGCATCATGTGCAGAGGAACAGCGATAGTCCTGGAGGTGCATGTAATTTTTTTAACCACCCTGGGCCCATTGAGTTGTGAGATGTAACACATGTACAGTGTAGAATTTCTGAAACTTTATCTGCTGCTACTGAACAGGCCCAAATAAGATTAACTGGATAGACCTTTTTTTCAAATGTAAAATGTGGCTATTTATAAAATAGATAATTGTAGCTCGTTGTTCTCAGAGTAATCTATACTGAATGCTGTATGGATGATTACCTTTCCTTTATATTGTAAACTGAAGGAGGATTTAAGTTGTTGAAATATTAAAGTATCCTACAGTGGGAAAAACATTTAGCTGTTTGCATGAGCTGTACAAGTGTCATAAATAATGTGCATTACTTCAAAGTAGCAAATAAGAATTCTCCCTTAAATATTGTTCTGGTTAATAAATTGATATACGAGAGGTATCATGCAATTAAATACATTTTACTCAGCAATTTGTTTTTCCACATGAAAGTACTGTACATAAAAGGCAAATATGTAATAGAATGCAAAAATCCGGCCATTTTTTAACATCTACAATAATTTTAGCTCATGTAAAATGAATGAAAATAATCATTGACACCATGTTTAGTGGACAGAAGTCTGTGGTTAAATATAGCTGTATTTACTGCATATTTGCCTACAACATTTTAAAACCTCTGCCTGTATACAATATAGAGCAGAGCTGTTCACAAATCAATTTTTACAGGTAATGATGTATTCAGTGTTGACTTTAGATTATAAGAGCAACAAGCTATAATTATGTATTTTACACATAAGTTTGAAAATACATCCATCCAGTTAACCCTATTAGGGTCTGTTTACATTAACTGTAGCTTATTGCATATTTTACATGAGAATAAGGTTATTTCTGCTGCATTTCATAAATTTCTACAAGCAGGAGAGAGTAGAAAAAGTTGTGAGCCCCATAGCAAACTTTTGAATTACTCCCACCTCAGTTCTGCATACAAGTCACAATCATAAATCATGCTCCATGGATCAAAATATCACCCTGCTAACTTAGATCGCTGCTGTCTAAGTCACTTAAGTGGCTTGATCCCAGTGCGTCTTCATTTCTGACAACGCATTGCACTGTGCCATTGTGTTGCCTTGATTTAAGTATTTTTCTTCTGTTGTAAAATTAGGACTGATGGGACTTAAACTCCTCTCCTTTACAGAGGGTCAAAAATGAAGAAAAATGTTTGTTGTATCACAAATTAATCCGCGCAAAGTCACACAGTCTCTGATCCTGAACTTCCCTATTAATTGAATATGTGTATTATAATTTACAGACTGAGACTTTCACTCTCTTTAAATATGCTTTTCAATGCTGCTGTAGTACACCACTAGTGTTGAGCCACCCCCGTAGTGTTCGAGTTCGGTTCGGTTCGTCGAACACCGGTGTGTTCACCGAACTGTTCGTCGAACTGTTCGTCGAACACCTTCGAACACCGTTAAAACAAATGGCAGGCAAACAAAAACACATAGAAACACATAGAAAACACCTTCAAAGGTGTCAAAAAGCTGACAAACTGCTCAGAAGACATAACTAACACATGGAAAAGTGACAAGTACATATAGTCATGCGAAAAGAAAAGAGGTGGAGGAGTAAAAGGAGGGGGAGACACAGATATAGGCATGTCATACCCTTCTAAAATCCAAAAAGTGAGAAGCCGACACGGCCAGTTCGTTCCAGCCCGTGCCACCTCCGTGTCGCCGGGTTTGTGCCAGAGCCGCGGTGGACCCTGACGGCCAGCCCCCCTCTCCCAATACTGGTGCCTGTCCGCTGGTGGGTCGAGCCCCCCCGCAGTGGGGGGGGTAACATCTGCAGAAGAAAGACCATCTTCCAGCCAAGCTAAGATGTCGACTTCTTTTCGCGGACAATGTGATACGATCCCTTTCTTACGGACACGCCCATCGCTACAAATTCCAGATGAGGCACAAAAACAGCAGGTGCTTCAGCGGATATCAAGTGCTCCTTCAAGTGGGCTCTCCTCCACCTCAATTTCAGCATCACAAATATTCCAGTCCTCAGAGTTGTCACCCCAATCGCACTTGCTTCCTCACAGCTCCCAAGTCTCCAGCTGCCCGTCTGAGTATGGGGTAACACAGATGGTTGAGTCTGCAGAGCTGTTTACTCATACTATAGCCTGGGAAACGTAAGTCTGCTCCAGAGCTTCTGTTAATCCAGACGAGGAAATGATCTGCACTGATGCCCAGAATCTTTATAAGTCGGATCCAGGACCAGATGAAGAAGGTTCTGAGCATAATGTAGACCCTCGTTCCCAAACTGTCACTTCTGTTGGTGGAGACAATGATGAAGACGATGATGAGACTCAAATACCTGATTGGAGCGACAACTTGACTTTTCGGTCAGGGCAGGAAGAGGTTGGCTTTGAGGACGACGGGTGTGATAACACACAGGGTGATGATGATGAGGTTGGAGATCCCACTTACTGTCAACCCACAGTCAGCCAGTCGATGAGGTCAACGGAGGAGGTGGAGGAGGATGTGACTAGCCCAGGGGATGGGGATGACTCGGTACCCGGGCCTTTGCCTGGCCTTGGGGATGTCGCGGTGGTCGGCTCCCTGGCCCGTACCCTGGGGTCACTCTTTAAAAGAGTGGATAATTGTTAATTTTATAAGAGTTTGTGACGCTACCTGTGGTATCTGGTGAGAAGCACCAGCGCTGCAGCAGTCCACTGAGACCCGTGATAAGGCTGCTCGATGGTATAGCTCCCCACAGGTGGAGCTAGGTCTCAGGGCAGCGTATGCAGGGGGAATGCAGGACAGGCGAGACCCAGCTGGGTCAGAGCAAGAACGGGAACATACACGGTAGTCACTTCAGTACCTTTTACTGGAGGAAATTCAGGCACATCCCGGAGCACTGTAGGGTGAAGGGTGAATATCAGGATCCTCCCCAATGAGCGGGTGTAGGGCCTCCTGTTTCTTGCCTCTGCGTAGTAAGTTTCTGACCTGCCTGGAGCTAGGCCTAACTTTGTCTCTGTCCTGCACTGGCTGACCTTGTGGTAGGGCTTTCTCTTGGAGTTCACGCTCCCACTATGCAGGGCCTAAGCGTCTCCTGGCTCTGTTACGTATCAGCACCTTAGCCATCCTGGGACTTGTAGTTCTCCAGGGATTCCAGTTATGCCTTACTGAATCTAGTTAGCAGGAGCCTCGTGCTCCACTGCTGAACTATTAACTGAGTTCTCTAGACTAGACTGAGCTCCACTGCAGACTGACCTCTCTTAGGCTTCTCTACTGCAGGAACTCTTCAGAGGAACTGAACTGCCTAGCTCCATCTTCCCTTTTTATATCCCTAACGGGCTCCCTCTGCTGGTCTGAGGTGGAAGGTGGAGATGTGTGAATGTTTATGGGGGCCTCTTGTGGAGGATTCCATCAATACACTCTTCTAGGATATGTGATACCAAGCACAGCGGGGCGTCACAGATGCTATTGACGACGAGGTTAGGTTGCACCTTCCTGGACACAGATGGAGTACTGGAAGCACGTCAACAACTGCATCCTCAACCACAACTCTGCCTCTGACCACAAGTCGTAGTGGCTCTTCAGGTCGCATGGGCTCTAAGCCTTGCATAGCCTGGGCATTTATTCAGAATGAGAAGGATGACCCAACTCGTGTTATCTGTAATATTTGTAACCAAAACATAAGTAGAGGCCAAAAAATCCATAGTTTGAGTACTTCATGCATGAACCGGCACATGAATATGAAGCATAAGTTGCAGTGGGAAGCTCACTGTGCTACAATGCGGCCTAGCAGGCTGGGCCAACCACCGTCTGCCCCATCTTGTGCATCCGCGGCCTCTTCATCCTCTGTGACTGGGGGGACAGCAGTCACACATGTTTTTGGACGCAGACCTGACACCTCTTTACCTGCAACAGCCAGTGTGATTGGCAGGTCATCAGTTCATTGGGAAGTGGAAACACCTGCTGGTGTTGAGCGCTCTCTGACATCGAGAGCACCAGCTTTGGATCAAGGCAATCTAACATGTCCGCCTGCATCTTCCTCACAGACCGGCAGTTTGCCGGGGACATCCTACTCAACCCCGTCTAAGCACAACAGCCAGCCCTCGGTCCCTCAGATGTGGAAAAGTAAAAGACCATTTCCTCCTAGCCATGAGAAAGCTAAGAGGTTGAATTTCACCATCTGCAAGCTCTTGGCTACAGAAATGCTGCCTTTCCGCCTGGAGGACACAGTGGATTTTCGAGACCTTATGTCCGTCTCAGTGCCCCAGTACCAGATGCTCAGTCGGCACTACTTCTCAAAGAAAGGTGTGCCTGCGCTCCACCAGCATGTCGCACACAACATCACCGCTTCTTTGAGAAACTCTGTGTGTGACAGGGTGCATTTCACCACAGACACTTGGACGAGTAGGCATGGACAGGGGCGTTACATGTCGCTGACTGGGCACTGGGTAACTATGGTGACAGCAGGACAAAGGGCTGCTGTCCAAGTCTTACCGTCCCCACGATTTGTGCATCAATCCTCTTTATCTCGAAGTTCCTCCACTGCTTCTGCCTCCTCAACCTCCTCTCGGTCCTCCACCTGCACCCAAAGCCTGTCTGGTAATGCCACCTGCATTCTAACTGCGCAGAAGGAATCCTGCACACCTCCTTACTATGCTGGCAGCAGGGCTCAAGGCATCAGTGTTTACTTTGAAATGTCTGGGAAATGTGAGTCACACAGCTGAGTAGTTGTGGTCAGCTCTGGAGACCCAGTTTCATGAATGGTTGTCTCCACTGGACCTGCAACCAGGGAAGGCCGTGTGCGACAATGCTGCATTGCCGGGGCAATGTCACACACGTGCCTTGTATGGCTCACGTGTTGAACCTGGTTGTCCATAAATTGTTAGCCCACTATCCCGGACTAGATGGCCTTCTGCAGGGGGCACGGTCGCTGTGTGCTCACTTCCGCCGATCGCATCCCGCAGCTCAATGACTTACATCTCTACAGAAGTCGTTGGGCCTGCCAGTTCACCAGCTGAAATGCGATGTGCCGACACGGTGGAATTCAACTCTGACCATGTTGCAGCGACTGTGGCAGCACCGACAAGCCCTGGTGCAATACGTTCTGACGTATAGCCTGGGCCAACGAGATCCAGAGGTGGGGCAAATCACTCTGCAGGAGTGGTCTCAGATCAGGGACCTATGAAGTTGACGCGCCCCCTGGGCCGTGGGGTACCCTGAGCCGGGCCGGTAGACGCTGGGGGTTGTAGTCACTGTGGCAGTGACCCGGTCCGTGATCCAGGGCGGTCAATCCAAGGGTAATTTGTATATATGGGTTTTATAATGTCCGACTACGCCACCTCTGGAGTGGGGCAAAAGGGGCCGCCGCTGCGGAACAGTCCTCTGAAGCTGGTGGTTTTGCAGCAATGGTATTATTACTCACCACAGGAAGAGTGTAGCTTGAGGGCAGTGTGGGTGGATGATGGTGGTTGTAGTGCAGGGAGTCAGTAATGAACACAGAGTCCGTGTGATGCAGTCCCAAGATCTTTACTCACAGTTGTTGCAGTCCAGATTACAGGTACCAGAGCAATCTCACCCGTCGTGCTGTGCGTACTCAGTGAGGGGCTCAGTCCACCCCAGATAGCTCCAGAGTACTTAGCAGGACCCCCTTCTGTGTGTCCTTTCTCTGGCCTTCTACCTGCACCTCACACCCAGTGACACTTCTATCCGGTATCCTCGGGCCTTGGCGGGCGACTTGTGTTCCGTCCCCTGGGTCCTATGTGGCTACCTTCTTAGTGAGACTGGTGTGGACTTTTACCTGCAGTACATGAAATGCTGCAGCCTCCGGTTTCTAGTTGAGCCTTGCTGTTTCTCCGCTAGTTGAGGGACCGGTTCCCCTTATCTGGTCTAACCACTCTACCTCCTGGTAGCAGCAGGAGTACGGGTGGCCTTCTGCACGGCCCATAGCCCTAGGGTCCCTTCGGTTCCTGGAGCCTTCCTGCTCCCACTCCTCTCTTCTCTCCTTCAGTCCTGGGCCTCCCAGGCTAGGCCCGCCTCTGGAGCAGAGCTCATGCCGAGCCTCTGCTCCTGTCACTTTTCCTCCTCTGACTGGCTTGCTCTTTCTAAGATAGCTTCCTATTTATACTCTCCCTGTCATGTGCTCCGCTAAGCTGCTCCCCTAAGCACCCACTACATAGGACACTTCCACCAGCTAGGGACCTGGGACTGTGCTCTCCATTAGGAGCAATCTTGCCCTACCCCCACTGCGGGTATGTGTTGGATGCAGGTGTTAGGGTCCCGAGCCATATGCCTTCCTTACCTGAGGGTGAGATACCACACCTCTGGGTGAGATGCAGTAACTCTGTGGCGACTGAACCCTCAGGGGCGCCACACACCCTTCTGCACAGTTTTGAAATGGCGACGAAGATGTTTAGTGCTGACGACGATGCCATTATCAGCATGACTATTCCGGTGATTTACATGCTGGAGCACACACTAAAGAGAATTCAGAGTCAGGTGGTGGGACAAGAGGAGGTGGAGGAAGTAGAGGAGGAGTCGTATGTGGAAGGGATAACATCTCCAAGCCAAGGTCCAGACGGTTGGCAGCACCAAGGCGGCAGGCATGGGAGGGTGGGGGAGAGGGATTAACCAGGGCACATGGTAGCAGCCAAACTGTTGAGGAAGGTGCAGGAGCCGAGGAAGAAGTGGAGGACGAACTGGCGATGGGCATGGAAGACTCATCAGATGAGGGAGACCTTGATCACATTTCTGTTGTGCGATGTTGAGGGGAGAGAGCAGAGGAAGGAAGCATGATTCTTACCTCGCTACCAACACAACAAGGACTTGGTCCTCCTGGATGCGCAAGACTCATGAGTGCCTTCTTGCTGCACTACCTGCAACAAGACCCTCAGATTGTCAGAATTCAAAGTAATCCCGACTACTGGGTTGCCACACTCTTAGATCCCCGGTACAAAAGTAAATTTGCCGAAATAATTCCTGCCATAAAAAGGGATTGATGCATGCAGGAGTATCTGCAGACGCTGTTGCAGAATCTTACATGTGCTTTTCCACAAAACGCCAGTGGTGAACGTAGTGAATCTCACAGTTCTAACTTGCCAACCGTGGGACTGTCGAGTCTTCATCACTCAAACCGTAACAGTAACACAGTATCGGCTGGTAACAGCAATTTTGTGGAATCGTTTCACCACTTTTTTAGACCATCCTTTGCAAGGCCACAGGAGACAAGAAGTCTGACACATAGTCAACGCCTAGAGAGGATGGTGCAGGAGTGTCTCCAAGTGAACATCGAAGCCATGACTGTGTCACTGGACCCTTGCTCATTTTGGTATTCCAATCTGGAAAAATGGCCGGAGCTCGCCACTCACGCCTTGGAGATCTTGTCATGCCCTGCAGCCAGTGTTCTCTCTGAACGTGTGTTCAGCGCTGCTGGTGGTGTGCTGACAGATAAGCGCACGCGTCTGTCCACTGAGAATGTAGACAGACTCACGTTCATAAAGATGAACAAATCATGGATTCGCAAGGACTTTTTTACCCCTGTGTTATCCTTGGGAGACTAAAACCTTGAGGATTTGGTAAAATCACCTCACCAACCGTTTTAAGCAACTGTGGGGCAATTGATGCCACTTAACCCTAGAACGCATGACCATAAAAATCTACACTTTCATATACCTGGGGCCTTTTAGGCTCGTGTGCAAATAACATGGAATAACTCAAACTCAAATGACAAACAACTATATACATGAAGAATACCTAGAGTTTCAAAATTCTAACTAAAGTAATCTTGCAGAAAATAGAAAACAATTAACAGGGCGGGCCTGCGAGGCCCCAGGTATGCGTTCTAGGGTTAAGTGGTGTCTGTGCCACAATTTTGTGAAAAAATGGAGACTCTTTTTGGAGTCCCCTTGCTGTGTCTTACGTGACGTTGGCATCGTCAATTCCAGGTGGGTTGGGTCGCTCCCCCCCCCTTTTTAATTGTAAGAAACTAGATACACTATGGCTTGGGGTAACACAGATGGTTGAGTCTGAAGAGCTCAGAGGTCTGCTCCAAATCTTCAGTGTCTGCTAGTCAGCGTAGAATTTTTAACTGCATCTAGCCTAGGCAATACTTTGGGCGTAGTAGCTCAGCTGCGAAGCAAGCTGCACCGCCTGTGTATCTAATAAGAATTTTTAAATGCATCTAGCCTAGGCAGACTGTGGGGACCCCCAACCAAACCCAGACGCTCAGCCCCCCTACCGCCCCCCTTTCCTTGACAATACAATAATGTAACTCTTACAACTGGATGGGTGAGGATCGGTCACAGCTTTATTAACTCTTTATACTCATTCCATTAGAAAGGCATTTTATTTCTAAAATAATTCAGCTTGTTGCTGCATGCCCTGGGTCTCCACTCCGGCAAGTTGGCCAACAAGTGTTACTCTCCAACATGTCCTTTCTATTTCCAGGCCACGGAGGATCCTGCGTACTCGTATGCAGGACTCTGACCCCCACCCATCACTCTTAATGCTTGTTCCACTCCGTCCTGGAGTCCTGACAGGAATATGTCCAGTTCAATATTCATTAAGTGAACAACGTCGGGCCGTATGAGGCCTGCTTTATCTCATTCCAGTTGTCGGTGTCGTACCACTACACCGCCTCTGTCTCTTCTAAATTTTGCCATCCGAATATTTATTACCCGCCTTGTCCGTTCGATGGCCGTGATGTCTCGCGCACCTTGCCATACCACTAACGGCACAATCTCTGACCATACTATCGCTAGTTTTGTGAAAAATTCTCTGAAGCGCTCAGTGTCTAGTTTCATTATTGCCATTAGTTATGCGCTGTTATGATGACCTAGGTTGTTTCCCCCGGCCTGTATAACTAAGATGACCGGACATCTTGCCTCTCTCCCTACCTTGATTACCTCCATTAGTACCTGTGGCCATAGCAGGCCTCTAATACCTCTCTAGTTGAAATATGTGTTATGAAACTCTAATTTCCTCCCGCCTGGGCAGACTTTCACCCTTTTTTCTGCCCAATACATATACGAGTAGCCTATCACCCACACTGTTGGCTTAGCGTCACCTGTAAAAGAAACAAACCACGTTAGGATAACAAGTCTTATGTATCTTGACAAACACGTGGATCGCCATCTCCCTATCCTCTGAACTTCCGTTTCTGACAGTCCTGCTCTTGCTGCTTCCGTGGCCGCGCCTATGCGGAATGAGTGTGTCCCGTAATCTTTGGGGTGGTTACCTGCCGATGTTATGCATTTATTAAATATAGCTTGGAACTGGTATCTTGATAATGGCATTCCATCAATGTGTGATAGGAAGAAATTACTTTGTGATCTGATGGTTAGATATGTTTTTACTATTGTTACCCAACTCAGTGTACCGTTTGTGGGTTGTAGAAGTACCCAAGTGCCCCTGCCCGCTGGAACCGTTTTCGATTTGTGTATGCATAGACGTATTGCATTATTGGCTATGACTACGTCCTGGTGTAATAAGCCTCCACTGGTGGTAATTTTGGATTGAGGGACTAATTCGCTTATGCATTGCGCCCCGAAGAAGGTGATCACAAATGCAGTAGACAGTAGTGTTGCTTCAAATTGTGAGTGTCATGTTAATGGTGTTAGGGATATGATGTGAGAAATCAGTTTTAGTGACACGGGACGGGACGTCTACACTCCTGACTTGGCTGACCCCTTTTCCACCCTTTTATGGATGAACCTTTGTCACATCTCCCCAATTCAGTAGTTGGAAGTGAAATGCTACTCCGGTCAGACACCGCTGCGCTGACGCCCCTGATATGCCCCTCATAATTAGCTGGTGGAGAAATTCTATGGTGACTTGTGATCTGGCTTGTTCACATTGGTCAACCCGTCTGCCTGCTACTAGTCGTGTCCACTCTTCCCATGCCTTACCGTATGCTTGCCACGTCGACGGGGCAACTGACGCTCTGATTAATGGCATCAACTATTCGCCACTAGATCCCATAGGGAAGGTGGGCAACTGTTGCCCGATGGGTGGGCATTGTGGAAGAGCTCTGTGAAAATCTGCCAATTGAATTGTTATAAAGCGTTAGCAGCAGCTTTAGACCCCTCAGCATAGTGGCTAGCGCGGACCCATACATTGTGTTTTAGGCACAGGAATGCTAGCCTGGGTAGTAGGCCTAGCACTGGGGAGACGATGATGCCATCTTATTAATGCAGTGCGGTAGGCTGGTGTTTTTTGTTATGAAGCGTATATTTTTGTAAGCCAGGCGCGCGCCCCATATTTCTATTGCTACCACTATTGGGAAGAAAAATTATTTTCAGGGCTAGATGCAGCTAAAAATTATTATTAATTTAAAAGCTGGTGGAGCTTGGTATAGATGGACTAATACAATGAGTCCCACACACTGCTAGAAGGCCAAATGTTTTTTCAGAGCTAGATGCAGATAAAAATTATTTTTCATTTGCAACCTGATGGAGGTCAGTATAGATGGAGTAATAGAGAAAGTCCCACACACTGCTAGAAGGCCAAATATTTTTTCAGAGCTAGATGCAGACAAAAAATTAGTTTGAATTTGCAACCTGATGGAGGTCAGTATAGATGGACTAATAGAGAAAGTCCCACACACTGCTAGAAGGCCAAATATTTTTTCAGAGCTAGATGCAGAAAAAAATTATATTCAGTTTGCAACCTGATGGAGGTCAGTATAGATGGACTAATAGAACAAGTCCCACACACAGCTAGAAGCCCAAATATTTTTTCAGAGGTAGATGCAGAAAAAAATTATATTCAGTTTGCAACCTGATGGAGGTCTGTATAGATGGATTAATAGAACAAGTCCCACACACAGCTAGAAGCCCAATATTTTTTCAGAGGTAGATGCAGAAAAAAAATATATTCAGTTTGCAACCTGATGGAGGTCAGTATAGATGGACTAATAGAGAAAGTCCCACACACAGCTAGAAGCCCAAATATTTTTTCAGAGGTAGATGCAGAAAAAAATTATATTCAGTTTGCAACCTGATGGAGGTCTGTATAGATGGATTAATAGAACAAGTCCCACACACTGCTAGAAGGCCAAATATTTTTTCAGAGCTAGATGCAGAAAAAAATTATATTCAGTTTGCAACCTGATGGAGGTCAGTATAGATGGACTAATAGAACAAGTCCCACACACAGCTAGAAGCCCAAATATTTTTTCAGAGGTAGATGCAGAAAAAAATTATATTCAGTTTGCAACCTGATGGAGGTCTGTATAGATGGATTAATAGAACAAGTCCCACACACTGCTAGAAGGCCAAATATTATTTCAGAGCTAGATGCAGAAAAAAATTATATTCAGTTTGCAACCTGATGGAGGTCAGTATAGATGAACTAATAGAACAAGTCCCACACACAGCTAGAAGCCCAAATATTTTTTCAGAGGTAGATGCAGAAAAAAATTATATTCAGTTTGCAACCTGATGGAGGTCTGTATAGATGGATTAATAGAACAAGTCCCACACACAGCTAGAAGCCCAATATTTTTTCAGAGGTAGATGC
Organism: Phyllobates terribilis; assembly: GCF_046119375.1. Classification (NCBI taxonomy): domain Eukaryota; kingdom Metazoa; phylum Chordata; class Amphibia; order Anura; family Dendrobatidae; genus Phyllobates; species Phyllobates terribilis. The sequence goes on along the minus strand of NW_027362765.1, from coordinate 477,326,706 downwards.
AGAAAAAAAATATATTCAGTTTGCAACCTGATGGAGGTCAGTATAGATGGACTAATAGAGAAAGTCCCACACACTGCTAGAAGGCCAAATATTTTTTCAGAGCTAGATGCAGAAAAAAATTATATTCAGTTTGCAACCTGATGGAGGTCAGTATAGATGGACTAATAGAACAAGTCCCACACACTGCTAGAAGCCCAAATATTTTTTCAGAGCTAGATGCAGAAAAAAATTATATTCAATTTGCAACCTGATGGAGGTCAGTATAGATGGACTAATAGAATGATGCTATGCCCAAAAGATTTTACTTCACTAGGTGCAGTAAAAAAATTGGTATTCTATACACAGGTGGTATATCTTGCAACACAGATAGGCTACTCCACTGACTAACACACTCTGCAATAGGCCAAAAAGGATTAGCTTTGCTAGATTCAGCCAAATGCTGTGAAAAAAACTTGCACAGCACTGGCACAGACCTGCCTGGCAAAAACTGATAGGAACTGATGTAACCTAGTCCTGAAAAGGACTGCAATTACAATTAGTCTTTACTCCCACAATCTATCTATTTAAGACCACAGACCTGCCTGATAAAAGTCGCAGGAAATGCTGTAACCTAGTCCTTAAAAGGACTGCAATCACAACTATTCCCTACTCCCAAGCTATCTGTAGATTTGTGCGAAATTGGCTTGAAATTAACAAGGTATAGCGCACACAGCAACAGCGGTGCCGTCTAACACGCAGCTGCAGCAGTGAGAAAATGGTGGCGACGGGGAAAATGGCTTGGTCTTATAGGGCAAGGACATGTGACATACACTGCCAATGACACATGCCCTTGCTTGTGTGAAAAAAGCACTTCGCTCCGTGTGTGCGCTGCTGATAGGCTGACAGATTGCACCTCCCCACTGTAAATGCGGGAAAGAGAAAAAAAAATGGAGATCTTCATTATTCCTGCAGAGATCCATCCCCTGCCCCTCCCCCCACCCCGCTGTACACTCAAACTGTGTATTAACATTAATTTTCATCATTACTGAGAAAAAATCCAGTTATGATTTTGGTGCACGAACAGTTATCGAACATAAACTCGAACAGCCGAATTTTTCTCAAATCGTTCGTGTTCGCCGAACGGCTCGAACACCGCCCAAAACAGCTCGAATTTGAGATTGGCGAACAGTTCGAGTAGAACAACGCTCATCTCTATACACCACACTGATTTAGACCTTTCTCTCACTATATGTAATGATGCTCTGTGTGCTCTGAACTCCTATTTCTAGGCTGTAAGGCTGTGTGCCAACAATGCTTTTTTTAAGCATTTCCGCAGCGGCAAAAACACTACATAAATGCTTAAAAAACACATGGTAGAAGGCCTGCCATGTTCCCCAATGATAATCCGCATGTGCTGTGTACATGCTGAGGAAATTTCCGCTGCAGATTATCATTGCGGAAAAAAACGCAGCACTACCAATTATTTTGTGGAAGTGCTGCGTTTTCGCCACCATTGACTTGCATTGAATCGCTTGGATTCTGCATCACTGGATTTGTACATGCGGAATCCATGCGTTTCAATGTGCGGATGGTACCCGGGTCAGGAGGACAGGAGACTCTCCTCCGGACCCGGGTACCATAGAACCTGTAAAAAAAAGAATAAAATAAAAAATAAACATTATACTTACCTTCTGATGGCCCGCGGTGCGCTTGTCTTTGCTTGCAGATCGCGGTGGACTGAAGGACCTGCACTGACATCATAGTCATGTGACGGCAGGTCCTTCAGTGTAGTGTACCGCGAGCTGCCGGCAAGCCAGGACGGAGCGAATAAAGACTCCGGGGGCAATTAGAAGGTAAGTATAGATTTATTTATCTATTTTTTACCATTCTTTAGGTCACACTATATAAATCCATGCAGTTTGCATGGATTTATATAGTGTGACCAAGTTGACAAGTACTTTCCAAGTGATGCGGAAATGCATGTGAAGAACGCTTCACATCCGCTTTTCCCTGGCAGGAAAAATGCATGTACAATCCGCATGTACAATCTGCATGCTTTTTTTCTGTCAGGGAGATGCAGAAACGCTCAGGAAAAATCCGGAGCATTTCTGCATCATGGGCATATAGCCTAAAACCAAAACATGGCCACTGCTTTCACTGCTTTCCTCATCTTTTATAGTGCATGTAATAGTTCCCCCGTTTGGCTGCACTAGTCCATGTGATGTGATGTCTGAAAGTCATAATGGGGAAGACTGAGCGGCTGCACCTGATGTCATTTGAGCCCAGTTTCTGGCTTATGCAATCTTCAATCTTAAGCAATGTGTGAAATAGAAAATGTCGACAAATCGAATTGTCAAATAGTTTGAATTTCATGAAATTGCACGTTTATGAAAATTCCATTATATTTACAGCAGAATGATTTGATCATGTCTGCTTGCAATTCATAATATGTATATTACACATCAGGTAATGATTCTAATCAAATTGAATTTGAGTTGAAATTTTAGGAATACAATGAAGATGGCGAAATCGAACAAAATGCAAAATTGAGCTTGCTTCAAATCATCTATAAGAGCCATCACCATTTTAGAACATTACAGTACAAAAGATTGCATCGGGAAGAACCAGAGCCACATGAATTTCAGAGAATTTGGATATAGGGAAAATATATATATTCTTGTACCGTGTTAGCCAGTAGATAGAAAAATATTTAGATTTGAGAGTCCTCAGTGGTTCATACCTTTTAATGCCTAACTGAAAAGATGGTAACAAATTGCAAGCTCTCGAGACTACTCAGGTCTCTTCATCAGGCAGAGTATACTTTGGATTTATATATGGTCACTGAAGCTTTTATAGTAGAATGATTTTAACCACTTTATGACGCGGGGCGTACGAGTACGCCCGACGTCACCACGCCCTGTTTAACGTTGGCTCCGCCGCTAAGCCCGCACTGAACCGGGCACATGTCACCTGATTTATACAGCTGACAAATGCCCCCAACAGCCGCGTGTGGAATCACGATCCACCTGCGGCTGTTAATCAGTTAAATGCCGCTGTCAATCTGACAGCGGCAATTAACATCGCCGTGCTGAATGCCTGTCATTGGCCCCACCCAGTCACATGATCGCGGGTCACCCATGGGTTGGCATGACAACCCGGGGTCTGCAGCAGACCCCTGTGGCTGTCATGGCCAGATTGCTATGAGCACCGCCCAGTGGTAAAAAAAAACCCCACATACACATATTTGGTATCGCTGCATTCAGAATCGCCCGATCTATCAATATAAGAAAATAATTAATCCGATCGGTAAACGGCGTAATGATAAAAAATTTTAAACCCTAGAATTACGTTTTTTTGGCTGCCGCAACATTGCAATAAAATGCAATAACGGGTGATCAAAACATCATATCTTCACCAAAATGGTATCAATAAAAATGTCAGCTTGGCGCGCAAAAAGTAAGCCATCACTCGGCCCCAGATCTCCCGAAAAATGTAGAGACTATGGGTCTCGTAAAATGGCGCTGTTTTTTTTTAAGCAAATTTTGGATTTTTTTCACCACTCAAATAAAAAGTACCTATACATGTTTGGTGTCTACAAACTTGCAATGACCTGGAGAATCATAATGGCAGGTCAGTGTTAGCATTCATGAAACGTGGTAAAAAAAACACCTCAAAAACAACTGTGGAATTGCATTTTTTTGGCAATTTCACTGCACTTGGAATTTTTTTACCATTTTCCAGTACACAATATAGTAAAATCAGTGATGTCATTCAAAAGTACAACTTGTCACACAAAAAATAAGCCCTCATATGGCCAAATGGAGTGAAAACTAAAAAAATTATGGCTCTGGGAACAAGGGGAGCAAAAAACGAAAATGCAAAAACGGAAAATGCTCTCGTCATGAAGGGGTTAAAGATGCGTTTAGAGTTATGTTTGATATCTTGTTAAAATTCCATTTTCTTTTTACTTACACAGTGCTTATATTTAATATTTTACCTTCACATTTAAAATATATGTCAGGTTTCTTCTATAATACAAAATAATAAGTAATAATAAAAAAAAAGATTTTTCGGTATTTTCATGACTATGAAAATTGTACATTCACACTGAAGGCATAAAAACTATGAATTGACACATGTGGAATTATATATTTAACAAAAAAGTGTGAAACAACTGAAAATATGTCTTATGTTCTAGGTTCTTCAAAGTAGCCACGTTTTGCTTTGATGACTGCTTTGCACACTCTTGGCATTCTCTTGATGAGCTTCAAGAGGTAGTCACCGGAAATGGTCTTCCAACAATCTTGAAGGAGTTCCCAGAGATGGTTAGCACTTGTTGGCCCTTTTGCCTTCACTTTGCGGTCCAGCTCACCCCAAACCATCTTGATTGGGTTCAGGTCTGGTGACTGTGGAGGCCAGGTCATCTGGCGTAGCACTCCATAACTCTCCTACTTAGTCAAATAGCCCTTACACAGCCTGGAGGTTTGTTTGAGGTCACTGTCCTGTTGAAAAATAAATGATGGTCAAACTAAACGCAAACCGGATGGAATAGCATGCCGCTGCAAGATGCTGTGGTAGCCATGCTGGTTCAGTATGCCTTCAATTTTGAATAAATCCCCAACAGTGTCACCAGCAAAGCACCCCCACACCATCACACCTCCTCCTCCATGCTTCAAGGTTGGAACCAGGCATGTAAAGTCCATCCGTTCACCTTTTCTGCGTCGCACAAAGACACGGTGGTTGGAACCAAAGATCTCAAATTTGGACTCATCAGACCAAAGCACAGATTTCCACTGGTCTAATGTCCATTCCTTGTGTTATTTAGCATAAACAAGTCTCTTTTGCTTGTTGCCTGTCCTTAGCAGCGGTTTCCTAGCAGATATTTTACCATGAAGGCCTGCTGCACAAAGTCTCCTCTTAACAGTTGTTGTAGAGATGTGTCTGCTGCTAGAACTCTGTGTGACATTGACCTGGTCTCTAATCTTAGCTGCTTTTACCCTGCAATTTCTGAGGCTGGTGACTCGGATAAACTTATCCTCAGAAGCAGAGGATAATAAGAATTAGGTTTAATAAGTTTATTAAGGTTTAATAAGTGTGATTTCTTGCCTTATAAGTGGGGTTGGGACCATCAGTTGTGTTGTGCAGAAGTCTTGTGGATACACAGCGGATAGTCCTACTGAATAGACTGTTAGAATTTGTATTATGGCAAGAAAAAAGCAGCTAAGTAAAGAAAAATAAGTGGCCCTCATTACTTTAAGAAATGAAGGTCAGTCAGTCCGAAAAATTGGGCAAACTTTGAAAGTGTCCCCAAGTGCAGTTGCAAAAACTATGAAGCGCTGAAAAAAAACTGGCTCTCATGAGGACCACCCCAGGAAAGGTAGACCAAGAGTCACCTCTGCTTCTGAGGATAAGTTTATCCGAGTCACCAGCCTCAGAAATCGCAGGGTAAAAGCAGCTCAGATTAGAGACCAGGTCAATGCCACACAGAGTTCTAGCAGCAGACACATCTCTACAACAACTGTTAAGAGGAGACTTTGTGCAGCAGGCCTTCATGGTAAAATATCTGCTAGGAAACCACTGCTAAGGATAGGCAACAAGCAGAAGAGACTTGTTTGGGCTAAAGAACACAAGGAATGGACATTAGACCAGTGGGAATCTGTGCTTTGGTCTGATGAGTCCAAATTTGAGATCTTTGGTTCCAACCACCGTGTCTTTGTGCGACGCAGAAAAGGTAAACGGATGGACTCTACATGCCTGGTTCCCACCTTGAAGCATGGAGGAGGAGGTGTGATGGTGTGGGGTTGCTTTTATGGTGACACTGTAGGGGATTTAATCAAAATTGAAGGCATAGTGAACCAGCATGGCTACCACAGCATCTTGCAGCGGCATGCTATTCCATCCGGTTTGCGTTTAGTTGGACCATCATTTATTTTTCAACAGGACAATGACCCCAAACACACCTCCAGGCTTTGTAAGGGCTATTTGACTAAGAAGGAGAGTGATGGGGTGCTACACCAGATGACCTGGCCTCCACAGTCACCAGACCTGAACCCAATCGAGATGATTTGGGGTGAGCTGGACCACAGAGTGAAGGCAAAAGGGCCAACAAGTGCTAAGCATCTCTGGGAACTCCTTCAAGATTGTTGGAAGACCATTTCCGGTGACTACCTCTTGAAGCTCATCAAGAGAATGCCAAGAGTTTGCAAAGCAGTCATCAAAGCAAAAGGTGGCTACTTTGAAGAACCTAGAATATAAGACATATTTTCAGTTGTTTCATACTTTTTTGTTAAGCATATAATTCCACATGTGTTAATTCATAGTTTTTATGCCTTCAGTGTGAATGTACAATTTTCATAGTCATGAAAATACAGAAAAATATTTAAATGAGAAGCTGTGTCCAAACTTTTGGTCTGTACTGTATATATATATATATATATATATATATATATATATATATATATATATATATGTATTTTTTTTTTTTTTTTTTTTGAAATATGGAACAGTAGTTTAATAAAACATAAAAAAAGGAATAACTGGGTGGGGACCTTGATTGTGAAAACTCTCTCAGGGATTGCCTATTTCTTAGGCAATTCCTGCATGTGTCACAGCTGTCTAACAGCCGTGATACATGCAGCCGCATCGGCTCTAACAGAGATACCGAGCATGCCGAAACTGCTCGACGAGTACTAGAACGTGCTCGTTTAACCCTTTAAACTCACTCAACGCTAATGCTAAAACCTTTTTGTGGATATTGAGGATAGGAGAGACCACTTCAGAGCTCAGTCAGAGAGACAAAGTAAACAGAATATAAGACAGAAAATTGTCCTCAAAATAAAATTCTAATGATATTGATATATAAATCTGTATAAACGCAGACTCTTATGAGGCAAATGTGTTAATTTTTAATGAGCTAATAAACATACTCCATTCTGTGTGTATAGTACACAATATCCCTCTTTGATGAGCGTCCTTCATTATTAGCTGCTAATTTCCAAAAAAGAAATGTATATGCCTGCATCTGCAGGACCATATCTGCAAATATGTCTGATGAAAGACTAATACATCATGTATTTAACAAAAAAAACATGCAGAGAAAGAAGGGAAAAAAAGAAAAAGCTTTGTCGCTGCTGATACAGATTAGTATAGAAATATACTGTTGCTATGAAACCGAGATACAGCTGCATCTCATTTCACTGCTTTTCACAGAAATTTAACCCATATTTTCTGTTTTTTTTTTCAAATATTATATTATTACATTATTAAAACAACTGTCCAATCCTTTTATAAGAGTAAGGGACAATTAGATGCTGATGGGTGACATCACCAGCCTGATCTTGTCAACATCATAGAATTTATTTTGCCAATATCTATGGTTAGGCACCAGCATAGCTATCTGATGGAAACATGACACTATACACTGTATTTGGCAAAAAATAATGCTTTAAGGCAAACAGGACATCCATGGATTAACTGAATAATATGAATTATGCACTAGAGACTTATAAAAACCTAATGCATAAAAATATTGTATTTTGTTAAATTGTAATTCCCACATCTGATAAATTTTTCAAAAAATATGATTCCCAGCGAATTAATTGGCTGCAAATTGCAATACTCCAAAACCTCCAATTGCTCAGTCTGGAACTGTATCCATCCTATATCAAATTCTTTAACACAAACCCAGTCTTAACAGTTTCACGACCACCCAGAGACTTTAAAGGTCTAGATAGTCCTGCTCTTACTCTGCAGTGATGTTCTATAACATCAATGCATAGTAGCGCAGCTGCATGTTATCGTCGGTATACACCGTCTATATTATCGTCAGTGTCTACTTGATCGCTGAATGTACAGCACCACAGAAGTGCTGTTTATTCCAAGGCCAGAATGAGGGATTGGCAGGGCAGGCACCTGCCTAGGGCACTCTCTCTTGCCTACCCGAGGGGAGCGCATTTCGTAGAAAAAAAACCTCTGACATTGCCGAATGCCTCAAGCCGCCCATTACCTTCCTCCGGCTGCAGGCATTCAGCAAAGTGCCGCAGGCACACGAGGGAGCAGTGTCAATCACTGACACCACTCACCCCTCTGTCTTCTTTTACCCCAGCCATCACTCCTTCTCCAGACTCAATTGTATTTGAGACTGTAAGACGTGACGTGATGAGGAGCATAGGAGCTGTAATTAGCTCTCTGCTCTGCCAGGAACTCCAGGGCACACAGAGGATGTCAGATGTCACCATGCAGTGATGTTATTGTGCCATCCAGCGCCCCCTGATGCACCAGATAGAAGAGGAGATGGAGCAGCATTGGACCGAGAGCCTGGATTAGGTGAGTATAAGATTTTTTTATTTTTATTCTACTATTTTTGCTAATGAATTGAGGCTAATATACCTAAGGCCGGTGGTGACATTCCAAGAGGGGCTGGCTATGGGGAAAAAAGTAGTGTTGAGCCACCTCCGTAGTGTTCGGGTTCGGTTTGTCGAACACCGGGATGTTCGAGGAACTGTTCGTCGAACTGTTCGTGGAACACCTTAGAACACCGTCGAACACCGTTAAAACCAATGGCAGGCAAACAAAAACACATAGAAAACAACTTCAAAGGTGTCCAAAAGCTGACAAACTGCTCAGAAGACACTGTCTTTAAAAAAGCCGGCCGGCAAATTCAGCAGCGGCATACACCGGTACCCGACAATTTAGACAAGAAGGAATAGAGCATCACACATAGATTAGATAGATAGAAACATGACAGTCACACATATAAGAAGCACAGTGACAGTGTTGGTTACTGCACTTGTCATTTAGTGTAAAGGATTTATTAAAAAAAATATTAGTGTTTTCATGCACCGTCTCTTTAAAAAAGCCGGCCGGCAATTCAGCAGCGGTACCCGACAATTTAGAACAGAAAGATAAGAGCTTCACACATAGATTAGATAGATAGAAACATGTCAGTCACATATATAAGAAGTACAGTGACAGTGTTGCTTACTGTACTTGTCATTTAGTGTAAAGGATTTATTTAAAAAAACAATAGTGTTTTCATGCACCGTCTCTTTAAAAAAGCCGGCCGGCAATTCAGCATCTGTACCCGACAATTTAGAATAGAAAGATAGAGCATCACACATAGATTAGATAGATAGAAACATGTCAGTCAGATATATAATAAGTACAGTGATAGTGTTGGTTACTGTACTTGTCATTTAGTGTTAAAATAAAGGATTTATAAAAAAAAAAATTAGCGTGGGGTTCCCCATAATTTTAGTCTCTATCGGAGGTTAAGCAGACCGCTGGGGCAGATGTTTGAAGCCTGGGAAGGGGGTAATACCCACGGAGCTACCCATATCAGCCCCCAGCTGAATACCTAGCCTTTACTAGCTATTAAAATTGGGGACCCCCCAAAAAAATGACGTGCGGTCCCCCCTATTTTAATAGCTAGAAAAGGCTAGGCAGACAGCTGGGGGCTGATATTAATAGCTCAGGAAGGGTGCCATGAATATTGGCCCCCTTCCAGGCTAGAAACACCAGCCGTCAGCCGCCCCAGAAATGGCGCATCCATAGGATGCGCCAATTCTGGCACTTAGCCTCGCTCTTCCCACTGCCCTGTAGCGGTGGCAGTGGGGTAATAGGGCTGGGGTTGATGTCAGCTTATAATGCCAGCTGACATCAAGCCCAGGTTAGTAATGGAGAGGCGTCTATAAGACACCCCCATTACTAACCCCATAGTGAAAGTTAAAAAAAACACAAACACCCAGAATAAAGTCCTTTAATTGAAATAAACACACAATTCTTTATTGTTCTAAATTAAACCATACTTACCGTCACGCCCATTCCAGCTGAAGCCAACGATCTCCTGCAATAAAAATAAAATAATAAACTAACATCATCCTTACCTTTCGATGGTTCCGAGGACAGCTCCAGCTCTGCTACATCGAGATGACAGGCTGGACCGCAGCAGAACGCTGCCATCCAGCCTGTCAACCCGCAGACACTGAGAAGAGCAGGCTTGCTTGCGCTCCTCAGTGTCTCGCTGTGACGGCATCTAGATGAGCCGAGGTCATGTCCAATGAACTCGGCTCACCTCATGCACGTCACTGACAGCGTGGGAAAATTCTCATGCACTCAGCGCTTCAGCGTGAGAGTTTTCCCACGCTGTCAGTGACGTGCATGAGGTGAGCTGAGATCATTGGACATGAACTCACCTCATGCACGTCACTGACAGCGTGGGGAAATTCTCACGCTGAAGCGCTGAGTGAAGGAGAATTTTCCCACGCTGTCAGTGACGTGCATGAGGTGAGCTGAGTTCATTGGACATGAGCTCACCTCATGCACGTCACTGACAGCATGGGAAAGTTCTCCTGCACTCAGCGCTTCAGCGTGAGAATTTTCCCACGCTGTCAGTGACGTGCATGAGGTGAGTTCATGTCCAATGATCTCAGCTCACCTCATGCACGTCACTGACAGCGTGGGAGAATTCTCACGCTGAAGCGCTGAGTGCAGGAGAATTTTCCCACGCTGTCAGTGACGTGCATGAGGTGAGCTGAGTTCATTGGACATGAGCTCACCTCATGCACGTCACTGACAGCATGGGAGAATTCTCCTGCACTCAGCGCTTCAGCGTGAGAATTTTCCCACGCTGTCAGTGACGTGCAAGAGGTGAGCCGAGTTCATTGGACATGACCTCGGCTCATCTGGATGCCGTCACAGAGAGACACTGAGGAGCGCAAGCATGCCTGCTCTTCTCAGTGTCTGCGGGATGACAGGCTGGATGGCAGCGTTCTGCTGCGGTCCAGCCAGTCATCTCGATGTAGCAGAGCTGAAGCTGTCATGGGAACCATCGAAAGGTAAGGATGATGTTGGTTTATTATTTTTCTTTTTTTGCAGGAGATCGTTGGCTTCAGCTGGAATTTGCGTGATGGTAAGTATGGTTTAATTTAGAACAATAAAGAATTGTGTGTTTATTTCAATTAAAGGACTTTATTCTGGGTGTTGTGTTTTTTTTAAATACTTTACTAGAAATTCATGGTGGTCATGTCTAATACTGGCGTGACCCCATGAATTTTGGGCTTAGGGCCAGCTGATAATACCAAGCTGGCCCTAACCCCTTTATTACCCAGTGAGCCACCGCACCAGGGCCCTGGATGAGTTGGGTACAGCGCCAGAAGATGGCGCTTCTATGAACGCGCCATTTTCCAGGGTGGCTGCGGACTGCAATTTGCAGCGGGGGGGGGGGCCAGAAAGCTTGGGCCTCCCTGCGCTGCCGATTCCAGCCCCCAGCTGCCTAGTTGTACCTGGCTGGACACAAAAATAGGGCGAAGCCCCACGTATTTTTTTTTTAATTATTTCATGAAATTCATGAAATAATTAAGAAAAAAAGGCCTTCCCTATATTGTTGTGTCTGGCCAGGTACAAATAGGCAGCTGGTGGTTGGGGGCAGCCCGTTCCTGCCTGCTGTACCTGGCTGGACACAAATATAGTGCGAAGCCCCACTTAAATTTTTTTAAATTATTTCAGGAAATTCATGAAATAATTTAAAAAAAATTGACGTGGGGCTTCGCACTATATTTGTGTCCAGTCAGGTACAGCAGGCAGGAACGGGCTGCCCTCAACCACCAGCTGCCTATTTGTACCTGACCGGACGCAACAATATAGGGAAGCCCTTTTTTTCTTAATTATTTCATGAAATAATTTAAAGAAAATTGACGTGGGGCTTCGCCCTGTTTTTGTGTCCAGCCAGGTACAACTAGGCAGCTGGGGGCTGGAATCCGCAGCGCAGGGAGGCCCAAGCTTTCTGGGCCACCCCCGCTGCAAATTGCAGTCCGCAGCCACCCCGGAAAATGGCGCGTTCATTGAAGCGCCATCTTCTGGCGCTGTACCCAACTCATCCAGGGCCCTGGTGCGGTGGCTCACTGGGTAATAAAGGGGTTAGGGCCAGGCATTATCAGCTGGCCCTAAGCCCGAAATTCATGGGGTCACGCCAATATTAGACATGACCACCATGAATTTCTAGTAAAGTATTTTAAAAAAACACAACACCCAGAAAAAAGTCCTTTAATTGAAATAAACACACAATTCTTTATTGTTCTAAATTAAACCATACTTACCGTCACGCCCATTCCAGCTGAAGCCAACGATCTCCTGAAATAAAAGAAAAATAATAAAGCAACATCATCCTTACCTTTCCATGGTTCCCATGACAGCTTCAGCTCTGCTACATCGAGATGACAGGCTGGACCGCAGCAGAACGCTGCCATCCAGCCTGTCATCCCGCAGACACTGAGAAGCGCAGGCTTGCTTGCGCTCCACAGTGTCTCTCTGTGAGGGCATCCAGATGAGCCGAGTTTATGTCCAATGAACTCGGCTCACCTCATGCACGTCACTGACAGCGTGGGAAAATTCTCCTGCACTCAGCGCTTCAGCGTAGGAGAATTCTCACGCTGAAGCGCTGAGTGCAGGAGAATTTTCCCACGCTGTCAGTGACGTGCATGAGGTGAGCTGAGTTCATTGGACATGAGCTCACCTCATGCATGTCACTGACAGCGTGGGACAATTCTCCTGCACTCAGCGCTTCAGCGTGAGAATTTTCCCACGCTGTCAGTGACGTGCATGAGGTGAGCCGAGTTCATTGGACATGAACTCGGCTCATCTGGATGCCGTCACAGAGAGACGCTGAGGAGCGCAAGCAAGCCTGCGCTTCTCAGTGTCTCCGGGATGACAGGCTGGATGGAAGCTTTCTGCTGCGGTCCAGCCTGTCATCTCCATGTAGCAGAGCTGAAGCTGTCGTGGGAACCATGGAAAGGTAAGGATTATGTTGCTTCACTATTTTTCTTTTATTGCAGGGGATCGTTGGCTTCAGCTGGAATGGGCGTGATTGTAAGTATGGTTTAATTTAGAACAATAAAGAATTGTGTCTTTATTTCAATTAAAGGACTTTATTCTGGGTGTTTGTGTTTTTTTTTAACTTTGACTATGGGGTTAGTAATGGGGGTGTCTTATAGACGCCTCTCCATTACTAACCTGGGCTTGATGTCAGCTGGCATTATAAGCTGACATCAACCCCAGCCCTATTACCCCACTGCCACCGCTACAGGGCAGTGGGAAGAGCGAGGCTAAGTGCCAGAATTGGCGCATCCTATGGATGTGCCATTTCTGGGGCGGCTGACTGCTGGTGTTTCTAGCCTGGGAGAGGGCCAATATTCATGGCACCCTTCCTGGGCTATTAATATCAGCCCCCAGCTGTCTGCCTGGCCTTTGCTAGCTATTAAAATAGGTGGGATCCCACGTCAATTTTTTGGGGGGTCCCCCATTTTAATAGCTAGTAAAGGCTAGGCATTCAGCTGGGGGCTGATATTAGTAGCCTGGGAAGCTCCGTGGGTATTACCCCCTTCCCAGGCTTCAAACATCTGCCCCAGCTGTCTGCTTAACCTCCGCTAGAGCCTAAAATTACGGGGAACCCCACGCCAATTTTTTTTTAAATAAATCCTTTATTTTAACACTAAATGACAAGTGCAGTAATCAACACTGTCACTGTACTTCATATATATGTGACTGACATGTTTCTATCTATCTAATCTATGTGTGATGCTCTATTCCTTCCATTCTAAATTGTCGGGTACCGCTGCTGAATTGCCGGCCGGCTTTTTTAAAGAGACGGTGCATGAAAACACTAATATTTTTTTTAATAAATCCTTTACACTAAATGGCAAGTACAGTAATCAACACTGTCACTGTACTTCTTATATATGTGACTGACATGTTTCTATCTATCTAATCTATGTGTGATTCTCTATTCCTTTCATTCTAAATTGTCGGGTACCGCTGCTGAATTGCCGGCCGGCTTTTTTAAAGAGACGGTGCATGAAAACACTAATATATTTTTTTAATAAATCCTTTACACTAAATGACAAGTACAGTAAGCAACACTGTCACTGTACTTCTTATATATGTGACTGACATGTTTCTATCTATCTAATCTATGTGTGAAGCTCTATTCTTTCGGTTCTAATTTGTCGGGTACCGGTGTACGCCGCTGCTGAATTGCCGGCTTTTCATGTTTCACTGTGAGCACAGTTCCCATCGATTTGGGCAATCACTCTAATGCCACAACCACCATGGCTGTGGCATTACAGTGAGTGGCAGACAATCCCTGCATGATTGGTGCTCTAAATAGCGCCAGACATGCAGGACACGCTTTTGGTGCACGAACAGTTATCGAACATAACCTCGAACAGCCGAATTTTTTGCAAATCGTTCGGGTTCGTCGAACAACTCGAACACTGCCCAAAACAGCTCGAATTTGAGATTGGCGAACAGTTCTAGTCGAACACCGCTCATCTCTAGAAATAAGGAGCTGGCTGTGGGGACATCACAAGAGGGGCTGGTAATGGGGATATAAGAAGCTGACTATTTGGACATATGGGGCTGGCTATGGGGCTGTGAGAAACTGGCCTTGTTCTAAAGGACTTTTCCAGCAAAGAGCACTGGTTACATCAATCCTATTTCTCTGATTTATTAGACATTTGCTTGCTAGTCATTTCAGCCTCAGGAAATAAATGTCTCCATTCAGTTACAGTATATCCAAGGAATCTGGGCAGAAAAAAACCGGGACAGAAAAGGAGCACTACCTGAGTGCAATAAATAAAATAAATTTTTAAAAGAATAAAAAATTTGTATGCTCACCTGAGCTGGTTGTGCATGCCAAGACACAACTGTAGTGTAAGTTTCCTAATTATGAGGGGTCACCAACGCTGGTATGCAGCTCTTCCAGGGACCGTGGTTGCTCCATTGTCCTGGCCTGACAATGTACTGCACATGTTTGAAGGAAGAGAAAATAGTCCTGCAGGCGCTCCCGTGAGGGTTAATGGAGATCCCCGTGAGCGGACTTGATAAAAACCAATAGGTCTGCACTTGTACCATAACTCCCAATCGATTTCATAGAGGGATTTTAACGGTTAAAAGCATTTTTAAATATTACAATCAAGTGGATTGTTACAATATGATCGCACAACGCGTTTCTGCTCACAAGAGCCATCATCAGGTGTTTGGGACCATATAACATACAAACATTATATACCCATTTTCAATATAAAGGACATATATGGGAATATGGCACCAGAGCCACAGTCAGTTTTATTGAAAACTGCATCTCTTGCATGAGAGATCTAAAACCATCATAAGTATCCCTTTATAATGGAGTCTGTTTAGCTTCTATTACGGTATTTGACAAATGCTGATGTGGCGTCCCTGAGGGTTCGACCACCAGAGGGATGCTGCACTTCTTTAATGGAGTGAGGTGTTCCTCCTCTGAGGTAAGAACAGTGCGATGGTCAGGACCATTCCTTCACATCCAACACCACACTTCTCCCACCAGAGGGGGCTAGAATGCACTAGGTGCTGCCCTCCTGGTTACCGGGAGACTGGGGAACCAAGAGCTACGGGAACCATTTAGTGGGTGAGGGTGGAGGATTCACATTTTAGTGACACTTTAAATTTCATATTTAATAATAAAGCCATTTTGGTTCTTGGTCTTTTGTATTGTGATCTCCCTCCCTGAGCGTGGATCCTGTGTGGGCCTGGAGAGGACGGAGACATGGCCCTCGTACCTTAGCCTTGGGTCGAGGGGCAGGTTGCAGACAATGAATGTCTCAACCCGGTCAAGGACCATGACCAAGAAGGCCCAGAGCTCAGGAGTGTAGCTCCACAGCAAATGGATCCCAGGGAGGATGCAGACAGAGCGGTTTACACCACCTGTCCTCGCCAACCTGATATACTCAGAGGGATTCCGGCTGCAAGAGGGGTACCGGCCCCTGACACCCGACCTTGCTACTCCACATCCTGGTCGGGAAAGCCTGGTAGGCCCTGAGGTTCCCACCGGGTAACGGAAGAAGCAGAGCTGCCACCCGTACCCTTTTTCTGAGAGGAGTTCAGAGGGAGATCCGGCCTATCTACACACACGGACAGGAAAGTACCCGGTCTGCGGTCTAGGAACACTCTGGTGCGGGGTCCTGATTGAACGCTGGACTTACTCAGAGGTTGTCGGATCCTCGTCTCTGGAGACCGCAGAACTCCACGAGGAGCAGGGAGAAGCCTTGCAGCTGTACTCTACAATGTGAGTAAAAACCCTGGAAGTTAACCCCTATGGCCTCCGGACTCTATATTCTGAATTACACCGCACTATGCAGCATCAGACCTCCTAGACTACTACCCCCGTCATCCTGTCCTTCTGCCCCGAGGCCCTGCTCCGCCTGTGGGGTGTAGCAACAACTTGGGCTGCCATAACACCATGCCTCGGCGGACTGCAGCAGCGCTGGTGGTCCTCACCAGGTGCCACAGGTGGCGTAGTCGAGATCAGCCACTCAACCCGTATAAACCCGTTCCATCTTTTTTTTTTAGTGTGACGACCCTGGGCACAGAGCGGGTCCGGGCCACGGCTGCACCCCACCTCTACATCACAGGACCCGACTCCGAGTCCCCCATCTCCCAGGGTAGGGCTTTCGAGGCGTCACATTCCTGGCATAGTCGGCAGGATTGCGTGCCCGCAGCAAAGGAAGGAATTACCCATTGCTACCGGGTACAGTGTGCCTTACACCTTGGACTGTCGTTTTCACTTAAAATGGCGCCCGCCCAAGAAGAACAGGCGCCATAGTGCTGTGGAAAGATGGCCTTCTGACACCTCCCATCTTGGGCTGGGCTCCTGCTTGGCGCCAAAAGAATGGACCGCCCCTTCCATCAGAGACTGTCCGCGGGATGGGCTGAACAAGGGTGGGCCTATCAGCATGCCTCCCAGGAACCACCCCGAAAGAGGAGGAAGAATAAAAACAACAAGGTGCGGCCATTGCAGTCAGAGGTTGGCAATCTTCGGGAGCAGACATGGACGCTTCTGGAGCGCAACCTACGGAGCCTTCCAAACCCGGTCCAGGTCCTTCCCCCGGCAGGGAGCAAGGCGGCAAGATCCTAACAGTGAGAGATTTAGAGTTTCTCCACCAGGAAGCCCCGAGTCTTGTGCGGAGACAGAAAGAGGCCCAGGAGGCTGCATCTGCTGCGTGGTGGGAAGAAATGCTGCTGCGCATCCGGGCCCACCGCCAAGGAGCTGAAGCTCAGGGAGACGCGGTGACAGAGGTCGTGAGCGGCCCAGAGGCGGGTGAATGTACTACACCTGCCCCGGCTGATGAGCCTTCCGTACTCATACTGGACCTCATGATTGAGTATCTCCTGCCCAGCGCGGTCACCTGGCAGCAGGTCTTTGCCCCGGAGCTGCAAGCGTCAGCTATAGGTAGGGACCTGCACTGCCGCCCAACTCCCGAATCGGAAGCGCCTGAGGCTGCTGGGGTATCCACCGACCCCAACCCGGACTGGTCCACACTTGCAGAGGACCCGCAGCAACCCCTAATGACACCGCTACCCGCACCAACAGTCACCTGGCCGGAAGCTGAGGAGTGGGCCTGGGATAACCAGGGGAGGGACCTGATGGGCTTCCCCCGGGAGACCCGGGCTGAGGCGCAGAGGAGGAGTGAGCGGTGCCATGAGCAGATCCTCCAACTCACTTGGGAGTAACGCCAGAGGGAGGTCCGCTGCGAGCGCCTCGAGGTGCGGGCCAACGCTGCCAAGTCCCGGGCCCGACAGGAAGAGGCAGCCCATCCAAGTCCCCGTGTGGAAGGGCAAGTCGTCCGCTTCCACCATGAGGTGGGATGGGGGTTCATAAGGAGTCCCCAGTACCAGTACGACGTCTTCGTCAGCAGGCGGGACGTCATGCCGCGCATGAAGATAGGACACCCTGGCCGGAACCTCTTCCCGGGCGATGCAGTTACGTACTCTCGCCACCACAGGGTGCAGGGGTGGTATGCCCTGGATGTCCACAAGGTGTCCGGGAGCGACGCCCCTTCACGCTCAGCCTCAGAGGATCGGTCAGCCTCCGTCGGAAGGAACCAGCCTTTTCCCAGGAGGGAACCTGAGATCTAAGCAGCCCCCGGCGGCTGTAACCTGTTAAAAGTTAATATGTTGACGTTTATGTTTTGATTTTCTATCCCTAGTTTCTAGAGACATTGGTCCCTGTGGACTTGCAGCAGACAGACTCCTTGTTTTGTACATAGTTTGCATCTCTCTAGGTGCTCCTTATTGGTTTTATGCAAAACCGCGTATATATTTCTACCTCAAACCTCAGAAGAAAAACCAGTCAGGGTGGCTCTCCTGGAGATCCAACTCGGAATCTTCATGCCCTGCAGCCACCCCAGGGCCCACGTTGGGGGTTTGGGACAGGTCCTTCGCACGTCTGAACTAACTCTTCATCCTTGCACATTTACCCATCTGTCTGCATATGAATGTCTCTGGAAAATGCTAGCACTTTTATAATTTTATACTTTTATACCTTTGTACTCTTTTATTATGCATGCTGTTAGTAACGTTTAAGAAGATGTGCCTCCCATAAAGGTAAGATGGTTTATTGTTATATAAAAAGAAAACTTTCCTAGGTCTTACTCTTTTGCAGCCCGCGGACGTGCTGTGTTTCACCAGGGGGGAATGTGGCGCCCCTGAGGGTTCGACCGCCACAGGGATGCTGCACTTCTCTAATGGAGTGAGGTGTTCCTCCTCTGAGGTAAGAACAGAGCGATGATCAGGACCCTTCCTTCACATCAAACCCCACACTTCTTCCACCAGAGGGGACTAGAATGCACTACGTGCTGCCCTCCTGGTTACCAGGAGACTGGGGAACCAAGAGCTACGGGAACCATTTAGTGGGTGAGGGTGCAGGACTCACATTTTAGTGACACTTTAAATTTCATATTTAATAATAAAGCCATTTTGGTTCTTGGTCTTTTGTATTGTGATCTCCCTCCCTGAGCGTGGATCCTGTGTGGGCCTGCAGAGGACGGAGACATGGCCCTCGTACCTTAGCCTTGGGTCGAGGGGCAGGTTGCAGACAAGAAATGTCTCAACCAAGAAGGCCCGGAGCTCAGGAGTGTAGCTCCACAGCAAATGGATCCCAGGGAGAATGCAGACGGAGCGGTTTACGCCACCTGTCCTCGCCAGCCTGATATACTCAGAGGGATTATGGCTGCAAGAGGGGTACCGGCCCCTGACACCCGACCTTGCTACTCCACGTCCTGGTCAGGAAAGACCGGTAGGCCCTGAGGATCCCACCGGGTAATGGAAGGAGCGGAGCTGCCACCCGTACCCTTTTTCTGAGAGGAGTTCAGAGGGAGACCTGGCATATCTACACACACAGACAGGAAAGTATCCAGTCTGCAGTCTAGGAACACTCTGGTGCGGGGTCCTGATTGAACGCTGGACTTACTCAGAAGTTGTCGGATCCTCGTCTCTGGTGACCGCAGAACTCCGCGAGGAGCAGGGAGAAGCCTTGCAGCTGTACTCTATAATGTGAGTAAAAACCCTGGAAGTTAACCCCTATGGACTCTTTATTCTGCATTACACCGCAGTACGCAGCACCAGACCTCCTAGACTACTACCCCAGTCATCCTGTCCTTCTGCCTCGAGGCCCTGCTCCGCCTCTGGGGAGTAGCAACAACTTGGGCTGCCATAACACCATGCCTCGGCGGACTGCAGCAGCGCTGGTGGTCCTCACCAGGTGCCACAGGTGGCGTAGTCGAGATCAGCCACTCAACCCGTATAAGCCCGTTCCATCTCTTTTTTTATTGTGACGACCTTGGACACGGAGCGGGTCCGGGCCACGGCTGCACCCCACCTCTACATCACAGGACCCGACTCCGAGTCCCCCATCTCCCAGGGTAGGGCTTTCGAGGCGTCACACTGAACACCTAATGGAAATCAAACAGCCAGCATTATAATTAAGTAATATTAAGAATGTCAGGGATGAATATCGCTATTTTTTCTTTGTATTGTGTAAATGGTCTTCAAGCAATAATTGATTCTATATCTACTATGAAAACACACTCCCTGTTGAGCCTCACATCTAAAGTACACATTTATTTTATTTTTGTTGGTATTTTTTGGTGAAATAGGTAAGAATTCTAGGGGAAGTGGTCATCAAAGCTTGTTACCTGACCCATCAGAGGGGGAGGGGGTGTGCTAAGGGACCTGTTACATTACATTCCTTTACATTTTGCATCTAATCGATTCGTAATTTCTAATTTTGTTACACTGATATTAACAACAGCTATAAAAAGAACACATCATAAGTAGTGTTGAGCGAGCACTAAAATGCTCGGGTGCTCGAAGCTCGGGCCGAGCTCACTGTGATACTCGGGTGCTCGATCCGAGCAACAAGCCCAATGTTAGTCTATGGGAGACCCGAGCATTTTTGCGGCGACTCCCCCGGCAGTCTGTAGAAAGCCTAAAAAGTGCCCAAAACGATAGTGACAGTGCTCAAATGACATGGGGACAGCATGGAGATCGCCCCAGGAAGCATTTCTGACCCCCAGGTCACTGCTGTCAACAACGTGGTCAGAGGTATTAAGCCACTTTTACAGGCTCACAATAAAACGTTCAAAAACGAAAGTGAAAGTGCTTTCCTGTGAAATATGTTAACCCCTTAACGACCATGGGTCTTTCTGTTTTTGTGCTTTCCTTTTTTGCTCCCCTTCTTCCCAGAGCCAGAACTTTTTTAATTTTCGTTCAATATGGACATGTCAGGGCTTATTTTTTGCGGGACGAGTTGTACTTTTAAACACCATCACTGGTTTTACCATATCGCGTGCTGGAAAATGGGAAAAAAATTCCAAGTGCAGTGAAACTGCAAAAAAAATGCAATTCCACAGTTGTTTTTTGGGTCCTTTTTTTACCACGTTCACAGATTGCTAAAACTGACCTGCCATCATTATTTTCCAGGTCGTTACGAGTTCATAGACACCAAACATGTATAGGTTCTTTTTTATTTAAGTGGTGAAAAAAAAATCCAAAGCTTGCTAAAAAATCAAAAAAATGACGCCATATTCCGAGACCCTTAGCTTCTCCATTTTTTGGGATCTGGGGCCAGGTGAGGGCTTATTTTTTGCGTGCCGGGCTGACATTTTTATTGATACCATTTTGGGATAGATCCGATGTTTTGATCGCCCGTTATTACATTTTATTGCAAAGTTGTAGCGACCAAAAAAACTTAATTCTGGCGTTTAAAATTTTTTTCTCGTTACACCGTTTACTGATTGTATTAATTCTTCTTTTATATTGATAGATCGAGTGATTCTGAACGCGGCGATACCAAATATGTGTATGTGTTTTTTTTTTTATATATATATATTTTATTTTGAATGGGGCGAAAGGGGGGTGACTTAAACTTTTATATATTTTTTATTTTTTTAAAAACTTTTTTTTTACACTTTCTGCTTGCTTCTATAGTCTCCAGAGGAGACTAGAAGCAGCTGTTGTCTGATTGCTTCTACTGCATACAAGCGATGAGCAGATCGCTTGTATGCAGGAGAAATGCTCACTTGCTATGAGCGCTGACCACTAGGTGGCGCTCATAGCAATTGAGACATGACAACCACAGGCGTCTGCTGCAGACCCTGAGTTGTCATTCCCACCCATTGGTGACCCGCGATCACGTGACGGGGTCACTGATGGGCGGGGCTTAGGACTCCCGGAAGCGCGAGCTAAATGCCACTGTCAGAGATTTAACATGTTAACAGCCGCGGGTGGATTGCGATTCCAATAATCAGCTGACATGTGCTCGCTTCAGTGCGGGCTCACCGCCGGAGCCCCCGCTGAACCGGCCTTCCCGACCTGGTGAGTACTATTACTGACCAGGTCGGAAAGGGGTTAAGGAACATCCTTTCCAGGGTAAAGACTTGTGTATAAGGTAAAATAAATAACCAAAAACAAAAATACTCCTCCACACCTTGGGCTATGTTCACAAGTAGCATTTTTTATGCGTTTTTGCACGTTTGTATTGCTTTCAACCATGACAAATGCATTCACCGGGAAATGTCATTTTAACATTTTACAACCTTATCTGGCCATGTGCTGTGTGACACATGCATACAGTGCTAATAAGTAGAGATAAGCGTTGTTCTACTCGAACTGTTCGCCAATCTCAAATTCGAGCAGTTTTGGGCGGTGTTCGAGCCGTTCGGCGAACACGAACAATTTGAGAAAAATTCGGCTGTTCGAGGTTATGTTCGATAACTGTTCGTGCACCAAAATCATAACTGGATTTTTTCTCAGTAATGATGAAAATTAATGTTAATACGCAGTTTGAGTGTACAGCGGGGCGGGGGGAGGGGCAGGGGATGGATCTCTGCAGGAACAATGAAGATCTCCATTTTTTTCTCTCTTTCCCGCATTTGCAGTGGGGAGGTGCAATCTGTCAGCCTATCAGCAGCGCACACACGGAGCGAAGTGCTTTTTTTCACACAAGCAAGGGCATGTGTGATTGGCAGTGTATGTCACATGTCCTTGCCCTATAAGACCAAGCCATTTTCCCCGTCGCCACCATTTTCTCACTGCTGCAGCTGCGTGTTAGACGGCACCGCTGTTGCTGTGTGCGCTATACCTTGTTAATTTCAAGCCAATTTTCGCACAAATATACAGATAGCTTGGGAGTAGGGAATAGTTGTGATTGCAGTCCTTTTAAGGACTAGGTTACAGCATTTCCTACGACTTTTATCAGGCAGGTCTGTGCTCTTAAATAGATAGATTGTGGGAGTAAAGACTAATTGTAATTGGAGTCCTTTTCAGGACTAGGTTACATCAGTTCCTATCAGTTTTTGCCAGGCAGGTCTGTGCCAGTGCTGTGCAAGTTTTTTCACAGCATTTGGCTGAATCTAGCAAAGCTAATCCTTTTTGGCCTATTGCAGAGTGTGTTAGTCAGTGGAGTAGCCTATCTGTGTTGCAAGATATACCACCTGTGTATAGAATACCAATTTTTTTACTGCACCTAGTGAAGTAAAATCTTTTGGGCATAGCATCATTCTATTAGTCCATCTATACTGACCTCCATCAGGTTGCAAACTGAATATAATTTTTTTCTGCATCTAGCTCTGAAAAAATATTTGGGCTTCTAGCAGTGTGTGGGACTTGGTCTATTAGTCCATCTATACTGACCTCCATCAGGTTGCAAATTAAAAATAATTTTTTTCTTCATTTAGCTCTGAAAAAATATTTGGGCTTCTAGCAGTGTGTGGGACTTGTTCTATTAGTCCTTCTATACTGACCTCCAGCAGGTTGCAAATTGAATATAATTTTTTTCTGCATCTAGCTCTGAAAAAATATTTGGGCTTCTAGCGGTGTGTGGGACTTGGTCTATTAGTCCATCTATACTGACCTCCATCAGGTTGCAAATTAAAAATAATTTTTTTCTGCATCTAGCTCTGAAAAAATATTTGGGCTTCTAGCAGTGTGTGGGACTTGGTCTATTAGTCCATCTATACTGACCTCCATCAGGTTGCAAATTAAAAATAATTTTTTTCTGCATCTAGCCCTGAAAAAATATTTGGGCTTCTAGCAGTGTGTGGGACTTGGTCTATTAGTCCATCTATACTAACCTCCATCAGGTTGCAAATTAAAAATAATTTTTTTCTGCATCTAGCTCTGAAAAAATATTTGGGCTTCTAGCAGTGTGTGGGACTTGGTCTATTAGTCCATCTATACTGACCTCCATCAGGTTGCAAATTGAATAAAAAAATTTTCTGCATCTAGCTCTGAAAAAATATTTGGGCTTCTAGCGGTGTGTGGGACTTGGTCTATTAGTCCATCTATACTGACCTCCATCAGGTTGCAAATTAAAAATAATTTTTTTCTGCATCTAACCCAGCCAATAGTTTTGGCCTAATACCACAGTTTGGCCACTCAGCTCTGCTCGGTTACCATCCATTGTTTTTTTGTGCAAACAACTCCAGAGTTGTGAATTAGTTAACCACCAAAATGAGTGGAAAAAGGCCTGCTGCTGGTGGAAAGGGGAATAGGCGTGTTGGGAAGGGGAAAAAAGGTTGTGTCCGTGGGGTAGGTGCAGAAGAAAGACCATCTTCCAGCCAAACTAAAATGTCTACTTCTTTTAGCGGACAATGTGATAAGATCCCTTTCTTACGGCCACGCCAATCGCTACAAATTCCAGATGAGGCACAAAAACAGCAGGTGCTTCAACGGATATCAAGTGCTCCTTTAAGTGGGCTCTCCTCCACATCAACTTCAACATCACAAATACTCCAGTCCTCAAAGGTGTCACCCAAATCGCACTTGCTTCCTCACAGCTCCCAAATCTCCAGCTGCCCGTCTGAGTATGAGGTAGAACAGATGGTTGAGTCTGCAGAGCTGTTTACTCATACTATAGCCTGGGAATCAGAGGTCGACTCCAGCGCTTCTGTGAATCCAGACGAGGAAATGATCTGCACTGATGCCCAGAATCTTTATGAGTCGGATCCAGGACCAGACGCAGAAGGTTCTGACCATAATGTAGACCCTCATTCCCAAACTGTAACTCCTGTTGGTGGAGACAATGAGGAAGACGATGATAAGACTCAAATACCTGATTGGAGCGACAACTTTAGTTTTTTGTCAGGGCAGGAACAGGTTGGCTCTGAGGACGAAGGGTGTGATAACGCACAGGGTGATGATGATGAGGTCGGAGATCCCACTTACTGTCAACCCACAGTCAGCCAAGAGATGAGGTCAGCAGAGGAGGTGGAGGAAGATGCTAGTGACGACGAGGTCAGGTTGCGCCTTCCTGGACAGAGACGTAGTACTGGAAGCACGTCAACAACTGCATCCTCAAACACAACTCTGCCTCTCACCACAAGTCGTGGTGGCTCTTCAGGTCGCATGAGTGCTAAGCCTTACATAGCCTGGGCATTTTTTCAGATCGATAAAGATGACCCAACTCGTGTTATCTGTAACATTTGTCAGCAAAAGCTAAGTAGAGGCCAAAAAATACATAGTTTGAGTACTTCATGCATGAACCGGCACATGGACATGAAGCATAAGTTGCAGTGGGAAGCTCAGTGTGCTACAATGCGGTCTAGCCGGCCGGGCCAACCACCGTCTGCCATATCTTGTGCATCCGCGGCCTCTTCATCCTCTGTGACTGGGGGGACAGCAGTCACACCTGTTTTGGGGCGCAGACCTGCCACCTCTTTACCCGCAACAGCCAGCGTGATTGGCAGGTCATCATTTTCTTTGGAGGTGGTAACACCAGCTGGTCTTGAGCGCTGTCCGACATCGATAGCACCACCTTTGGATCAAGGCAACCTAACATGTCCGCCTGCATCTTCCTCACAGACCGGCAGTTTGCCGGGGACACCCTTATCAACCCCGTCTAAGCACAATAGCCAGCCCTCGGTCCCTCAGATGTGGACAAGTAAAAGACCATTTCCTCCTAGCCATGAGAAAGCTAAGAGGTTGAATTTCACCATCTGCAAGCTCTTGGCTACAGAAATGCTGCCTTTCCGCCTGGTGGACACAGAGGATTTTCGAGACCTTATGTCCGTCGCAGTGCCCCAGTACCAGATGCCCAGTCGGCACTACTTCTCAAAGAAAGGTGTGCCTGCGCTCCACCAGCATGTCGCACACAACATCACCGCTTCTTTGAGAAACTCTGTGTGTGACAGGGTGCATTTCACCACAGACACTTGGACGAGTAGGCATGGACAGGGGCGTTACATGTCGCTGACTGGGCACTGGGTAACTATGGTGACAACAGGACAAGGGGCTGCTGTCCAAGTCTTGCCGTCCCCACGAGTTGTGCGTCAATCCTCTTTATGTCATTTTTCCTCCACTGCTTCTGCCTCCTCAACCTCCTCTCGGTCTTCCACCTGCACCCAAAGCCTGTCTGGTCATGCCACAAGCTTTCTAACTGCGCAGAAGGGATCCTGCACACCTCCTTACTATGCTGGCAGTAGGGCTCAACGTCATCAGGCGGTTTTTACATTGAAATGTCTGGGAAATGTGAGTCACACAGCTGAGGAGTTGTGGTCAGCTCTGGAGAACCAATTTCATGAATGGTTGTCTCCACTGGACCTGAAACCAGGGAAGGCCGTGTGCGACAATGCTGCAAACCTGGGTGCGGCCCTTCCCCGGGGCAATGTCACACACGTGCCTTGTATGGCTCACGTGTTGAACCTGGTTGTCCAGCAATTTTTAGCCCACTATCCCAGACTAGATGGCCTTCTGCAGAGGGCACGGTCGCTGTGTGCTCACTTCCGCCGTTCGCATCCCGCAGCTCAGCGACTTACATCTCTACAGAAGTCGTTGGGCCTGCCACTTCACCGGCTAAAATGCGATGTGCCTACCCGGTGGAATTCAACTCTGCACATGTTGCAGCGACTGTGGCAGCACCGACAAGCCCTGGTGCAATACGTTCTGACGTATAGCCTGGGCCAACGAGATTCAGAGGTGGGGCAAATCACGCTGGAGGAGTGGTCTCAGATCAGGGACCTATGCACCCTTCTGCACAGTTTTGAAATGGCGACGAAGATGTTTAGTGCTGACGATGCCATTATCAGCATGACTATTCCGGTGATTTACATGCTGGAGCACATGTTAAACAGAATTCGGAGTCAGGTGGTGGCACAAGAGGAGGTGGAGGAAGTAGAGGAGGAGGAGTTGTATGCGGAAGGGCTAACATCTGCAAGGTCCAGACGGTCGGCAGCACCAAGGCGGCAGGCATGTGAGGGTGGGGGAGATGATTTTACCAGGGCGCATGGTAGCAGCCAAACTAGTGAGGAAGGTGCAGGAGCCCAGGAAGAAGTGGAGGACGAACTGATGGAAGACTCATCAGATGAGGGAGACCTTGATCACATTTCTGTTGTGCGAGGTTGGGGGGAGAGGACAGAGGAAGGAAGCATGATTGCTACCTCGCCACCAACACAACAGGGACTTGGTGCTCCTGGATGCGCAACACACATGAGTGCCTTCTTGCTGCACTACCTGCAACATGACCCTCGAATTGTGAGAATTAGAAATAATCCTGACTACTGGGTTGCCACACTGTTAGATTCCCGGTACAAAAGTAAATTTGCAGAAATTATTCCTGCCATAGAAAGGGATGCACGCATGCAGGAGTATCAGCAGAGACTGTTGCAGAATCTTACATGTGCTTTTCCACAAAATACCAGTGGTGCACGTAGTGAATCTCACAGTTCCAACTTGCCAACCGTGGGACCGTCAAGTGTTCAGCACTCAAACCGTAACAGAACCACAGTATCTGCTGGTAACATCAATTTTGCGGAATCATTTCACCACTTTTTTAGCCCATAATTTGCAAGGCCACAGGAGACAAGAAGTCTGACACATAGTCAACGCCTAGAGACGATGGTACAGGAGTATCTCCAAGTAAACATTGAAGCCAGGACTGTGTCACTGGACCCTTGCTCTTTTTGGGCTTCCAATCTGGATAAATGGCCGGAGCTAGCCACTTACGCCTTGGAGATCTTGTCATGCCCCGCAGCCAGCGTTCTGTCTGAACGTGTGTTCAGCGCTGCTGGTGGTGTGCTGACAGATAAGCGCACGCGGCTCTCCACTGATAATGTAGACAGACTCATGTTCATAAAGATGAACAAATCATGGATCCGAAACGACTTTTCTACCCCTGTGTCATCCTGGGGAGAGTAAAAGCTTGATGATTGGTTAAAATCACCCTACCAACCGTTTTAAGCTTTCAAATTACTAATCATGTTTATCTGTATCTTGACTGGAAAATAATTTGGGCTTTGTAGCAGTGTGCAGCACTGATCCTATTAGGCCATCTATAATAAGCTTCACCAGATTTAAAATTAAAAATAATTTTTAGCTGCATCTAGCCCGGAAAATAATTTTGGGGCTCCGAGATGCGCAAGACACATAAGTGCCTTCTTGCTGCACTACCTGCAGCATGACCCTCATATTGTCAGAATTCGAAGTAATCATGACTACTGGGTTGCCACACTCTTAGATCCCCCAAACTTTTCGATCAACCTTTTCATTTTAATAAAGACCAAAAAAATGGTCATTTTTGAAATTATAAGCATTAGCAGGTTGTTAGAAACTGAAATCAAACAGTTTTCAACTCAAAACTTTATTGTAGGTGATGTTACATTTTCACATAGGACCCCTTGTTCGAAAGGAGCTTCTGAACTCTCTCGTCCATTGAATTTGTCAGGTTTTGGATGGTTTCTGCTTCAATTGTTTTGCATGAGGACAGAATACCCTCCCAGAGCTGTTGCTTAGATGTGAACTGCCTCCCGCCATCATAGACACTCCTTTTAATGATGCTCCAAAGGTTCTGAATGGGGTAGAGGTCAGGGGAGCATGGGTGTCACACCATAAGTTTGTCCCCTTTTATGCCCATATCAGCCAGAGATGCAGATGTTTTATGTGCAGCATGAGATGGTGCATTATCATGCAGAAAAATGATCTTGCTGTGAAATACACGGTTCTTCTTCTTGAACCATGGCAGGAAGTGCTGTTTGAGAAAATCCACATACATTATGGAGTTCATCTTTAGCGCCTTCAGGGATCCTAAAGGGGCCGACAATCTCTCTCCCCATGATTCCAGCCCAAAACATTACTCCACCTCCTCCTTGTTGGCGCTGTAGCCGTGTTTGCGTGGGGTGTCCATCAACCAGCCATCCTCCACTCCATTCATCTGGACCATCGAGCGCTGCACGGCACTCATCCGTGAACAAAACAGTTTTGAAATCAGTCTTCATGTAATGTTTGGCCCACTGGAGCCGTTTCTGCTTGTGTGAAGTGGATAGAGGAGGTCGACAGGATGGCATATGCACAGCTGCAAACCTCTGAAGGACCCTGCATCTTGTTGTTCGGGGGACGTTGGAGGCACAAGCAGCTTCAAAAACTTGTCTGCTGCTATGACAAGGCTTTTTTGCCGCTGCTGTTTCAACCTGACGTAATTGCCTGTAGGAAAGAGTCCTCAATTTGCCCTTATCAGCACGCACACGTGTGTACTGTGAATCAGCTACATACTTCTTGATTGCCAAGACACTTCATCCTGATCATCGCACAATGTTGATTGTAGTCATGCCTTGACCTAAACACTCCACAATTTGTTGCTTCTCAGCAGCCGACACATCCTTTTTCTTTCCCATTTTGGCAGAAAATGTAGGCTGCTTAATAATGTGAGAGAGCCTTCTTAAGTAGTCTTGCCTTTCATTGGACACACCTGCCAAACTAATTAGCACAGGTGTCTGCAATTGCTTACAGTGATATAAAGAGCCCTGACACACATCACCATCAATGAGTTTAACTGACAAACAAACAAATTCTTCCCTTATCACTCCTAAACACTTTTTGCATAATAATTTGGAACGCGGTGTACATGTGCTTTTCCACAAAACACCAGTGGTTCACGTAGTGAATCTTACAGTTCTAACTTGCCAACCGTGGTCTGTATGGAATTGTTCAATAAAGGGCCCAAAATTAAGATAACATAGATGGGAGAGGTCTCTATGAATAGGAATTCCTAAGTATTTGATACCCTGTGAGGGCCAGGCAAAGGGAAAGTTGGACTGGATGGAATCCTATATGGATTTAGGGAGGGAGACATCGAGGGCCTCAGACTTCGCTGCATTGATTTTAAAATTTTACCATGTAACAAAGTGATCTATTTCAGCCATAACAGCAGGGATGGATATATGTGATTGAGTGATATATACTAGGACATCATCAGCAAATAGAGAGCACTTGTACTCGGTGCCTCCCACCTCAATCCACCTAATATTGGGGTTATGGCGAATTGATGAGAGCAGGTGCTCCGTCACTAGGATGTATAAGAGAGGGGACAGAGGACATCCCTGCCTTGTCCCATTGGTGATTGTGAAAGGTGATGAAAATGTTCTGACGCACCCCCTGGGCCTTGGGACACCCGGAGCCGGACCCTTTTTGGTGGATGCTGGTGGTTGTAGTCTTCGTGGCGGCGATCCGGTTCCGTGGCTCAGGGCGGTCAAACCAGTGGCGGAACTATTTATGTGGTTTTGATGTTTAAATGTCCGACTACGCCACCCGTGGATTGCGGTCAGAGTGAACCGCCGCTACAGGGCAGACCGCTAAGGCTGGTGTTGTGGGTGCAGCAGAGCGTAGCATAACTCCCCACGGGAGGAGTATAGCCTCAGGGCAGTGTATGCGGAGGATGGGGGTGATGGTGCAGGGCAGCAGCAGTAACGACACGGAGTCAGTGATGCAGTTCAGGGCCTTTACTCACAGTTCTTATTATCCAGACCACGTCTGCAGGTAACGGCTGCCCATGTCGTACTGTGATCACCAGGTGAGGGGCTCAGACAACTCCCAGATAACTTTGGAGCGCTTCACAGGACCCCCTTTGTGTGTCCTTTGTCTGGCCTTTCTTACCAACACTTCTGTCCGGCTGCCTCGGGCCTCCTCTTGGTAAACTTGGCGCCAGTTTCCCTGACCCTATGTGGTGCCTTCCTAGCGGGTGGAGCAAGGGGCTGCGCCACATAAAATGTCAGAGCCTCCGGTTTCTAGCTGAGGGTCGTTTCCTGCCTCCACTAGTTCGGGGACCGGTCTCCCCCTTTGGCCTGACCCCTCCACGCAGGTGGATTCGGGCGTGCGGTGGTGACTCGCCCGTCCGCACCCCTGGGATCCCTTCATTCCTCGTTCCTGGAGCCTTCTCCGCTCCTCTTCCTTCCTTCTCCCTCTTGCAGGCCTGGGCCTCTGTTACTAGGCCCGCCTCCGGAGCAGAGCTCATGCAGAGCCCCTGCTCCCTGCCACTTCTGCTCAGACTTCTCTGCACTGAACTAAGATGGTGCCCACCTTTTATACTCCCTTCTCAATGCACCCAGGAACTGCTTCCTCCCTGCTCCTGCACTGCAGGGTTCCCCTTCCTCAGTGTTCCCTCCCCCCACTCCAGCCAGGGACAGGGACTGTCGTGCCCATCTCAGGGGCATATTGGTCGCCCTGCCCCACGGCAATGTGGTGTAATGCATGCAGGTGTCGGGTCCTGATCCACACTCCATCCTTATCTGAGAGTGAGATATCACACCTCTGGGTGAGGTGCAATACGTCTGTAGCAACCGAGCCCTCGGTGCTACAGTTCCATTTATCTTCAGCCTAGGTGACGTATTGTGATACAGGGCCGTGATTTTGGCTATAAAAGGGTCCCCTAGACCCCTACCCCAAGCTTTTTAAGAGAATCATATATGGCGTGCCAGGAGACTCTATGGAATGCTTTCTCAGCATCCAACGAGAGTATCTACTTACAAATTTTTAACTGCATCTAGCCCAGGAAATACTTTGTGCCTAGTAGCAGTGTCTGCTAGTCAGCGGATTATCCCGGCTGTTAAGCAAGCTACACCACCTGTAGTTTGGACACTTAATTTTTTCAAAGGAAATGCTTCGGGACCACGGGATACTTAGTGAAGAGCATCAGGAGGCACCCCAAGGCATAGGGGCTGGGACTGGCACTAGGATGCCTTGCGGTGGACAGCCGAGCTCGATCCTTATAAAAGCTTTTTAACTGCAGCAGCTTTAGTGGACGCTACTGGAGCTGGAATTACGCGGCTGCTGGCATGAGACTTGCCCTCCAATAGATCCTTGTAAATGGATTTAAAGTGTATTCATTCAAATTAGAGGGACAATTTAAATTAAAAAGCTTAGAGCTGCCTCCACCACAGGGGGGCTCTCTCGACCCACCAGCGGACAGGCACCAGTATTGGGAGAGGGGGGCTGGCCGTCAGGGTTCACCGCGGCTCTGGCACAAACCCGGCGACACGGAGGTGGCACGGGCAGGAGCGGACTGGCCGTCTCGGCTTCTCACTTTTTGGATTTTAGAAGGGCATGACATGCCTATATCTGTGTCTCCCCCTCCTTTTACTCCTCCACCTCTTTTCTTTTCGCATGACTATATGTACTTGTCACTTTTCCATGTGTTAGTTGTGTCTTCTGAGCAGTTTGTCAGCTTTTGGACACCTTTGAAGGTGTTTTCTATGTGTTTCTATGTGTTTTTGTTTGCCTGCCATTGGTTTTAACGGTGTTCGAAGGTGTTCGACGAACAGTTCGACGAACAGTTCGGCGAACACACGGGTGTTCGACGAACCGAACCGAACTCGAACACTACGGGGGTGGCTCAACACTACTAATAAGACATGGGAACAGCATGGGTAAGACCCCTGGAAGCATCTCTGACACCCAGGTCACTGCATAAAAGTGTGCCCATCAGAAGTGATCCTTGCCGCATCAGAAGATGCAGACTTGCAACTATCCCCGTGCAAGTCCTTGTCCCAGGGCAGTGTTCAATTGTACCTCCCCCATAACTTGCAATACAAGCACAAGTATGCAGCCTGCCACCCACCCACCCCCAGGCTGCAATACCATACTGCTAGCTTGCTTGAACTTTAAATTGGGCCTTTTAGGCATGTGGAGGTGGAATCTGGCCACCACGTCATGGCTGCGTCGGTAGCCTGGTATTCATACTCAGTCCCCAACCGCCCGACGGCCGGGTGTCCATGCTTGGTCCCCAGCCGCCAGGGGGCGGCCAGGTGTCCATAAACGGTCCCCAGCCGCCCCTATTTGTCCCGGTGCGCCTTATACACAAGCGCGCATACCAAAACATTACCTGTGCCCTCCCCAGTGCATTTAGTGGGAAGGACAGCCTAACCACAAACACGTGGACAAGTGAATGTGGCCAGGAATGGTCCATCTCACTGACGCCTTCACACTGGGTTAATATTGTGGAAGCCGGGACACAGTTGGACACTGGGATGCAACACGTCCTCCAGACATAGAGGATTGCGGGTCCTGGGTCAATCAGGCTTCAACACAAAGTTCAGAAGGTAGACAGCAGCAGTGGTCGGCCTCCTACACAACGAGTAAATTATTCATGATCATGAGGCCATCCACCTCCTTAGCTTTCTTTTCCTTGGAATGCAAGCGCATGTATGTAGTAGCAGCTAGGCCTGAGGTGGTCAGCGTTTTGGCGCATATTCTACCTCCTTCGAGGATTGCTGGATGTTTTCCTGCTACTATCCCAGTTCTATGACTCCCGTTAAAACAAAGCTTCAGGTGATGAATGATGGATGAGGTGTTGGCAAAGGAAAAAGAGCAGGAGGAACAGGGACCATTCACATCAATATCAGGCCAGCCAACCACACATGTCTTGTAGGATATGTTTCTGTACCAAAAGGAGCGGTTCAGCTACACAGTTATAAGGCATACAGTGAATGCAATGCCTACCAAAAATTTTGAGGCACTCCAATGCCCCTTGGAAGTGACATGGAGGTCAGAGGGCCTTAACTAAACCGTTTTTTCCATTTATAACAACTGGGTCTCCTGTACATTGTTGGCCTAAGCAGGGAATGGAAAGCTTTCCAAAAATTATTAGGCACTGCAATGCCCCTTGAAACAGACGTGGATTACAGCGTATTAAAAACCTTCTACCCATTATTGGGGAGAGGGTCTCCCTTAGTGTTCGCCTATGCATTGAAAAGCAAAAGCTGACAAAAATTAGGAGGAAATGCAATGCCCGTTGCAAGAGTCGTGGAGGTTAGAGGTAATTAAAAACAACATGTCAATGCCCCTTGGAAGAGCTGTGGAGTTCAGAGTGGTTTAACAAGACGGTTTTAATGTCCCTTAGAAGAGACGTGGAGTTCAGAGTGGTTTAACAAGACAGTTTTAATGCCCCTTGGAAGAGATGTGGAGGTCACAGTAGCTTAACAAGATGGTTTTAATTCCCCTTGGAAGAGACGTGGAGTTCAGAGTGGTTTAACAAGACAGTTTTAATGCCCCTTGGAAGAGTGGTGGAGGTCACAGTAGCTTAACAAGACGCTTTTAATGCCCCTTGGAAGAGTGGTGGAGGTCGCAGTGGAATAAAAAGACAATATTAACGACCCTTGGAAGAGACGTGGAGGTCACAGTAGCTTAACAAGACGATTTTAACGCCCCTTACAAGAGCCATGCAGTACAGCATATTAAAAACATTATTCCCATTATTGGGGAGTGGGTCTCCCATAGTCTTTGCCTATGCCATCCAAGCAAAAGCTGCCAAAAATTAGGAAGGGGGAACTTGCAACGTCCCTTACAAGAGCCATGCAGTACAGCATATTAAAAACATTATTCCCATTATTGGGGAGTGGGTCTCCCATAGTCTTTGCCTATGCCTTCCAAGCAAAAGCTGCCAAAAATGAGGACAGAGGAACTTGCAATGCTGGCAACATGGACCACGATCACCCTGGTGGTATAGTGGTCGTGGAGGCTGAGGATAAGGAGAAGAGCAAAAAACAGCCGAAATGAGGAAGCGTATACCCATGTGTGGGTGTGAAGCGATGCATGGGAATACACCTCCCGAAATAACACAGTGGATTTGACTTTATGTTACTCTGCTGTCATTTGGTGGTGATGAGAAGTCT
Source organism: Phyllobates terribilis (assembly GCF_046119375.1). NCBI lineage: Eukaryota > Metazoa > Chordata > Amphibia > Anura > Dendrobatidae > Phyllobates > Phyllobates terribilis. The sequence goes on along the minus strand of NW_027362765.1, from coordinate 477,292,480 downwards.
GGCCCAATCCAGCCCTTGTTCATTTTGATAAGGGTCAGCTTGTCAGCATTGTCAGTTGACAGGCGAGTGCGCTTATCAGTTATAATTCACCCAGCGGCACTAAAAACACGCTCCGATAACACGCTAGCGGCAGGGCAGGCCAGGACCTCCAAGGCATACAGAGTGAGTTCATTCCAAGTGTCCAGCTTGGATACCCAAAAATTAAAAAGCACAAAGGAATCACGGAGGACGCTTGTACTCCCTCACCATCTTTTGAAACTTTCCACTCCTTGTGAGAGTACACTGCGCCTCAGGGCCTGTAAGCTGGACAGGTCTCAGAAAACTGTCCTAGAACATTGACAGTGTTCCCCTGCCTCTGCTGGATTGGAGTTGCGTCTCTCTCACCTGTATGCCTTAGTTGGGCAGCGAACTGTGACCTCTGCCGCTACCGTTTTCAGATGGGAATTTTTTTAATAGTTCTGCAGCAAGGGCCTTCTGGTACTGCCCCATTTTTGTAGACCTCTCCAACTCAGGAATAAGAGAGTGAAAGTTCTCCTTGTAGAGGGGGTCTAAAAGTGTCATCAACCAGTATTGACTGTCACCCAACATTTTGACAATGCGAGGGTCACGGTTAAGGCAGCGTAACATAAAGTCAGCCATGGGTGCCAGACTGGTAACGGGCAAGACTTCCGTGTCCTCACCAAGATGATGACTGATAGTGTTGAGCGATCACTAAAATGCTCGGGTGCTCGAAGCTCGGGCCGAGCTTACCGTGATACTCGGGTGCTCGACCAGAGCAACGAGCCCAATGTTAGTCTATGAGAGACCCGAGCATTTTTGCGGCAGCACCCCCGGCAGTCTGTAGAAAGCCTAAAAAGTGCCCAAAACGATAGTGACAGTGCTCAAAAGACATGGGGGCAGCATGGGGATCGCCCCTGGAAGCATTTCTGACCCCCAGGTCACTGCTGTCAACAACGTGGTCAGAGGTATTAAGCCACTTTTGCGGGCTCACAATAAAACGTTCAAAAACGAAACTGAAACGGTTTTCCTGTGAAATGTGTTAAGGAATTTCCTTTCCAGGGTAAAAACTTGTGTATAAGGTAAAATAAATAACCAAAAACAAAAATACTCCTCCACAGCTTGGGCTATGTTCACAAGTAGCATTTTTCATGCGTTTTTGCACTTTTGTATTGATTTCAACCGTGACAAATGCGTTCACCGGGAAATGTCATTTTAACATTTTACAACCTTGTCTGGCCATGTGCTGTGTGACACATGCATACAGTGCTGAAAAGACAAGGGATCAGCATGGGGAAGACCCCTGGAAGCATCTCTGACCCCCAGGTCACTGTCTAAAAGTGTGCCCATCAGAAGTGATCCTTGCCGCATCAGAAGATGCAGACTTGCAACTATCCCCGTGCAAGTCCTTGTCCCAGGGCAGTGTTCAATTGTACCTCCCCCATTCCTTGCAATGCAAGCGAACATATGCAGCCAACCACCCACCCACCCGCAGGCTGCAATACCATACTGCTAGCTTTCACTTGAAATGGGGCCATTTCGTTTGGAGGAGGCCGAAGCTGGCCACTACCTCATGGCCGCTTCGGCAGCGAGGTATCCATACTCTGTCCTCAGCCGCCCGGCGAACGGGTGTCCACGCTCGGTCCCTAGCCGCCAGGTGGCGGCCAGGTGTCCATACTCGGTCCCCAGCCACCCTGATTTCTCCTGTCACCTTCCCCCACACTTTTCTTAGCCTGGCCTGCTTTAGGGCAGCATTGGACGAGCCCACCAGAGAACCAGACTCCTCCGGTGGGCCCTGGCTTCTCCATCAGGGGAGTTGAGAGTGCCTAGGTGAGGAGCATGATGATGATGATAGAAGTTAGCATCTGCTTTGTTTTCTTGGAAAGCAAGCGCATGTATGTAGTAGCGGCAAGGCCTGAGGTGGTCCGCGTTTTGGCGCATATCCTACCTCCTCCGAGGATTGCTGGATGTTTTCCTGCTATTATCCTAGTTCTATGACTCCCGTTAAAACAAAGCTTCAGGTGATAAATGATGGATGAGGTGGTGGCAAAGGAGAAAGAGCAGGAGGAACAGGGACCATTCACATCAATATCAGGTCAGTCAACCAGATATGTCTTGTAGGATATGTTTCTGTAACAAAAGTAGCGGTTCGGCTTCACAGTTATAGGGCATACAGTGAGTGCAATGCCTACCTAAAATTTCGAGCCACTCCAATGCCCCTTGGAAATGAAATGGAGGTCAGAGGGCGTTAACTAAACCTTTTTTTTGATTTATAGCAACTGGGTCTCCCGTGCACTGTTGGCCTAAGCAGTGAATGGAAGGCTTTCCAAAAATTATGAGGAACTGCAATGCCCCTTACAAGAGCCATGTGTGGCACCTCAGGGGTCTGGTCACCACAGTAATAGAGATATGACGTCGGAGAGCAAGTGGGAGGTTTCCTCGTCAGGATCCCTTAAACATGCAACATCCTCCTGCCCCAGTCCTGGGAGGGGAGAATTCTGCCCTTATAAACTGGATCTGGGGCGGGGTGGAGTGAGTCAGGGAACAGAGAACAGTCAGAGTGAGAGCAAGGGAAAGTAACAGCAAGGAGCTCAGTAGGAGCTAGGAGCTAAAGACCAGGGGCTGGAAGCTGAGCAGAGCTCGCCCTGGCAGAAGACAATAGGAACCGGACACAGGAGTCCGAAGCTGTGAGGACTTAAATATCCAGCAGCAGAAATCAGCCGGCAGGGGATTTCAGGTCCTCTGGCCATAGAAGCCCGGAGGCTCAGTCACAAGCAAGGGACCAGCACCGCCGTCGTGGAGCGGAGGCCAACAGAAGGCCCCAAGTCACCAGCCATACGGGTGAGCACTACACGGTACACTCAGGGACGTGGGCTACTTCTACTCACTTACAGCAAGGTAGCCAGGAAGAGTGCAGACAGAAGGGGAGGCCTACAACTCCACCTGGCCAGGGGAACTCCTGCTTGCTCACAGACTGACCAGGCCTCTTATGCTAGCCAGTACTCCTGGGAGGGTCTACCTTATAATCATCAGTAAGGACCCTGAACTGCACTGCAAAGACTCTGAGTCATTCCTGCTGCGCTCGTGCACCATCACCCCCATCATCCACACTCACTGCCCTGAGGCTATACTCCTCCCGAGGGGAGTTATCCCATTCTATGCTGCACACACAACACCAGCCTCAGCGGTCTGCCACGCAGCGGTGGTACTCCCTGACCGCAATCCACGGGTGGCGCAGTCGGACAATTAACCTCAAAACCTAAGAAAGACTGCCACTGGTTTGACCAGCCTGAGCCACGGGACCGGTTCACCGCCACGGAGACTACAGACCCCAGAGACCCGGCACCGGGTATCCCAGACAAGTGTACACACGGCCCAGGGGGCGCGTCACATGCAGTACAGCATATTACAAACATAAGTCCCATTATTGGGGAGTGGGTGTCCCATAGTATTTGCTTATGCCTTGCAAGTAAAAGCTGCCAAAAATTAGGACGGAGCAACTTGCAATGCCCCTTACAAGAGCCATGCAGTACAGCATATTACTAACATAAGTCCCATTATTGGGGAGTGGGTCTCCCATAGTATTTGCTTATGCATTCCCAGCAAAAGCTGCCAAAAATTAGGACGGAGCAACTTGCAATGCCCCTTACAAGAGCCATGCAGTACAGCATATTACAAACATAAGTCCCATTATTGGGGAGTGGGTCTCCCATATTATTTGCTTATGCCTTGCAAGCAAAAGCTGCCAAAAATTAGGACGGAGCAACTTGCAATGCCCCTTACAAGAGCCATGCAGTACAGCATATTACAAACATAAGTCCCATTATTGGGGAGTGCGTCTCCCATAGTATTTGCTTATGCTTTCCCAGCAAAAGCTGCCAAAAATTATGACGGAGCAACTTGCAATGTCCATAACAAGAGCCATGCAGTACAGCATATTACAAACATAAGTCCCATTATTGGGGAGTGGGTCTCCCATAGCATTTGCTTATGCTTTCCCAGCAAAAGCTGCCAAAAATTAGGACGGAGCAACTTGCAATGCCTCTTACAAGAGCCGTGCAGTACAGCATATTACAAACATAAGTCCCATTATTGGGGAGTGGGTGTCCCATAGTATTTGCTTATGCCTTGCAAGCAAAAGCTGCCAAAAATTAGGACGAAGCAACTTGCAATGCCCCTTACAAGAGCCATGCAGTACAGCATATTACAAACATAAGTCCCATTATTGGGGAGTAGGTCTCCCATAGTATTTGCTTATGCTTTCCCAGCAAAAGCTGCCAAAAATTAGTACAGAGCAACTTGCAATGCCCCTTACAAGAGCCATGCAGTACAGCATATTACAAACATAAGTCCCATTATTGGGGAGTAGGTCTCCCATAGTATTTGCTTATGCTTTCCCAGCAAAAGCTGCCAAAAATTAGTACAGAGCAACTTGCAATGCCCCTTACAAGAGCCATGCAGTACAGCATATTACAAACATAAGTCCCATTATTGGGGAGTGGGTCTCCCATAGCATTTGCTTATGCTTTCCCAGCAAAAGCTGCCAAAAATTAGGACGGAGCAACTTGCAATGCCTCTTACAAGAGCCGTGCAGTACAGCATATTACAAACATAAGTCCCATTATTGGGGAGTGGGTGTCCCATAGTATTTGCTTATGCCTTGCAAGCAAAAGCTGCCAAAAATTAGGACGAAGCAACTTGCAATGCCCCTTACAAGAGCCATGCAGTACAGCATATTACAAACATAAGTCCCATTATTGGGGAGTAGGTCTCCCATAGTATTTGCTTATGCTTTCCCAGCAAAAGCTGCCAAAAATTAGTACAGAGCAACTTGCAATGCCCCTTACAAGAGCCATGCAGTACAGCATATTACAAACATAAGTCCCATTATTGGGGAGTGGGTCTCCCATAGTATTTGCTTATGCTTTCCCAGCAAAAGCTGCCAAAAATTAGGACGGAGCAACTTGCAATGCCCCTTACAAGAGCCATGCAGTACAGCATATTACAAACATAAGTCCCATTATTGGGGAGTGGGTGTCCCATAGTATTTGCTTATGCTTTCCCAGCAAAAGCTGCCAAAAATTAGGACGGAGCAACTTGCAATGCCCCTTACAAGAACCATGCAGTACAGCATATTACAAACATAAGTCCCATTATTGGGGAGTGGGTGTCCCATAGTATTTGCTTATGCCTTGCAAGCAAAAGCTGCCAAAAATTAGGACGGAGCAACTTGCAATGCCCCTTACAAGAGCCATGCAGTACAGCATATTACAAACATAAGTCCCATTATTGGGGAGTGGGTGTCCCATGGTATTTGCTTATGCTTTCCCAGCAAAAGCTGCCAAAAATTTTGACGGAGGAACTTGCAATGCTGGCACTCTGGTGGTATAGTGGTGGTGGAGGCTGAGGATAAGGAGAAGAAGATTAAACAGCCGAAACGAGGAAGCGTATACCCATGTGTGGGTGTGAATACACCTCCCGAAATAACACAGTGGATTTGACTTTATGTTACTCTGCTGTCATTTGGTGGTGATGAGAAGTCTGGCCCAATCAAGCCCTTGTTCATTTTGATAAGGGTCAGCTTGTCAGCATTGTCAGTTGACAGGCGAGTGCGCTTATCAGTTATAATTCCCCCAGCGGCACTAAAAACACGCTCCGATAACACGCTAGCGGCAGGGCAGGCCCGGACCTCCAAGGCGTACAGAGCGAGTTCATTCCAAGTGTCCAGCTTGGATACCCAATAATTAAAAGGCACAGAGGAATCACGGAGGATGCTGGTACGATTGGCAAGGTACTCCCTCACCATCTTTTGAAACTTTCCACTCCTTGTGGGAGTACCCTGCGCCTCAGCGCCTGTAAGCTGGGCGGGTGTCAGAAAGCGGTCCCAGAACATTGACAGTGTTCCCCTGCCTCTGCTGGATTGGAGTTGCATCTCTCTCGCCTGTACGCCTTGGTTGGGCAATGAACTGTGACCTCTGCCGCTAGCGTGTTCAGATGGGAATTCTGCAGCAAGGGCCTTCTGGTATTGCCCCATTTTTGTACACCTGTCCACCTCAGCAATAAGAGTGTGAAAGTTCTCCTTGTAGCGGGGGTCTACAAGTGTCACCAACCAGTAATGACTGTCACCCAACATTTTGACAACGCGAGGGTCAAGGTTAAGGCAGCGTAACATAAAGTCAGCCATGCGTGCCAGACTGGTAACGGGCAAGATTTCCGTGTCCTCACCAAGATGACGACTGACCATGCTCTCCTCCTCCTCCTCCTCTTCCTCCTCCCCCCTGTCCTCAGGCCACCCACGCTGAACTGATGGTACGACACTTGTACAGGTACTACCGTCTACAACGCATGATAGCAGCTCCTGTTCTTCCTCCTCCTCCTCCTCCTCCTCTCCCCCATTGTCCCCCAATGCACGTTGGGATGAGATGAGGCTGGGCTGTGTGTAATCGCCCGCTACGGCTTCTTGATCCATCTCATCATACTCTGGCTGCAATGCCTCCTCTTTAATTTTCTGCAGAGAGCGTTGCAAAAGACAGACAAGTGGGATGCTGACACTAATGTTGGCGTCATCGCCACTCATCATCTTGGTGGCCTCCTCAAAGTTTGTGAGGATGGTACATATGTCAGACATCCAGGTCCACTCCTGAGGACTTATGTGTGGAGTCTGACCTGAATATCGACGGCCTTGTTGCACCTGGTACTCCACAACGACTCTCTTCTGCTCACAAATCCATTGCAACATGTGGAGGGTAGAGTTCCAACGTGTGGGGACATCACACACCAGTCGGTGTGCCGGAAGCTGCAAACGCTGCTGCAGCACAGCAAGGGCGGCGGAAGCTGTAGCCGACTTGCGAAAATGAGCTGACAGGCGGCGTACTTTCACGAGCAGATCTGGCATCTCGGGGTACGATTTAAGAAACCGCTGAACCACGAGGTTAAGCACATGAGCCAGGCATGGTACGTGTGTGATCTCACCTCACCTCAGAGCCGCCACCAGGTTACGGCCATTGTCACACACGACCATGCCGGGATGTAGGTTCAGCGGTCTCAGCCACAGATCTGCCTGCTCTTTCACAGCTGTCCACAACTCACAAGCAGTGTGAGGTTTATCACCTAAGCTTATGAGTTTCAGCATAGCCTGTTGCTGCTTGGCGGAGGCAGTACTGCAATGCTTCCAGCTTGTAACTGATGTGGTGATATCTGAGATGGAGGCTGAGCATGAGGAGGAGGAGGATGCGCAGGAGCTGTACACTGTGGGGGCAACTCTGACTGACATAGGGCCCATAATCCTCGGTGTGGGGAGGCTGTGTTCCGTCCCAAGGTCCGACTGGGTCCCGGCTTCCACTATATTTACCCAGTGTGCCGTCAGAGAGATGTACCGTCCCTGGCCACAAGCACTTGTCCACGTGTCCGTTGTCAGGTGGACTCTCCCAGTAACTGCGTTGTTGAGGGCACGGCAGATGCTTTGGGACACGTGCTTGTGTAGTGCGGGGATGGCACACCGGGCAAAATAGTGTCGGCTGGGGACCGAGTACCGAGGGACGGCCACCGCCATAAGATTGCGGAAGGATTCCGTCTCCACCAGCCTAAAAGGCAGCATTTCCAATGCAAGCAGTCGTGAAATGTGCGAATTTAGGACTGTGGCCTGTGAGGCGTTAGCTGCGAATTTCCGCTTTCGTTCAAAGGTCTGGGATATGGACAGTTGAACGCTGCGGTGGGACGTGGACGTGGACGTTGATGCTGTTTCTTGAGAAACTGCCTTAACAAGTGAAGTCTGAGAGGAGGGGGCATCTTTACATGCAGTATGGACAGGGGATTGCCTTGCACACACAACAGGGGGTTCTATTGCACGCGCAACAGTGGAAGAAGCAGTGGTGACACCCGCTGACACTGGTCGTGGACCGTGGGTTTCGCCCCACAAAGTCGGGTGCTTTGCTGCCATGTGCCTGATCATGCTGGTGGTGGTCAGGCTGGTAGTTTTGTCACCCCTGCTGATGCTGGCATGGCAGGTGGAACATATGGCCTTTTTGGGGTTATCAGCAGAGTATTTAAAAAAATTCCAGACTCTGGAAGACCTACCGCTTGTACTGGCAACATCCCTCGTGTTGGTGTTACGTGGAACGGTTGCATGCCTTCTGTCTGCGGCCACCACACTGCTTCTTCCTGCCTGGTGGGGTACTCTGCCTCCCTCCCCCTGTGTGCTGCTGGCCTCACTCTGCATGTCCTCTTTCCACGTTGGGTCAGTTACTAGATCATCCACCACCTCCTTCTCATCCACTTGCGCACCACGATCCTCCTCCTCACTTCCTGGCAATTGTGTCTCGTCATCGTCCACCTCTTGTGATAGATTGCCAACGTCGACTTCCTGTGGCCGTGGCTGTTCAAATATTTGGGCATCGCAACATGGGATCTCCTCTTCCACCACTTCAAGCGTATCAGGCGAGGGGCCCAAATATGGAAATGGACCACTGAACAGCTCTTCAGAGTGTCCAAGTGTGGGATCACTTGCTGTCTGACGACACTCGGCATGGTGGGAGGAAGGAGCATCAGGGTGAGGAGGAGTATGCGGTCGAGACTCACGGCTACTAAGAGTTGACCGTGTGGAAGACAGACCGGAGGTGGTGGTGCCCAGGTAACTGGAAGTATTGTCTGCTATCCAATTAATAACCTGTTCACACTGATCAGTTCTCAATACTGGTGTTGCTCTGTGCTTCCCTAGTAATTCGGTCAAGAAGTGGGAGCGAGACGATGTGGCTGTTGGTTGTGGCACATTTTCACCTTGGTCACGGCCCCGTCCTCTGCACGAACCATCACCAGAAAGTCCACTTCCACATCCCTTGCCACGCGCCCTGCCCATTGTAAATGAAGTAAAATAGCTTACACTTGCACTATCAATGGAAAAAGTGTAATAAAGAGTAGATTAGAACCGTGGAAGAGGAAAACCACAGTTATTGTTTACTGGTGTATACCACACTTTTTTAAATAGAGATATTTGCGGCTGAACAGTGAGCGACACACTCAAACTGCTTTTTTTTTAGATACCAAAGGCCCAAAACTGGATAGTACAGCGATTTGACCCGTGGAACTGAGAAACCACACTGGGATGTCGGGCCTACACAAAACTATTTTCAACAGATATATTTTTGTGTCACAACAGTCAGGAGACACTACTGTTTTTCTTTACGGAAAAAAATACCAAAACCTGAATAATAGAGATTTTTTACCGTGGAACAGCAAAACCACAGTTATAATTTACTGGTGTATACCAGGCTTTTTAAAATATATATATATTTGCGGCTGAACAGTGAGCGACACACTCAAACTGTTTTTTTTAGATACAAATGGCCAAAAGTGGATAATACAGAGGTTTGTACCGTGGAACTGCAAAACCACACTTGTACACCAGACTAATTTCAACAGATATATTTGTGTCTGAAAAATCAGGGAGACACTATTTTTTTTTTTTTTCCAGTAAAAAATGCAAAAAGCAGGATAATAGAGATTTTTTACCGTGAAACAGCAAAAGCACACTTCTGTCTCTCTGGCCTACACCAGACTATTTTCAACAGATTTATTTGTGTCTGAAAAATCAGGGAGACACTATTATTATTTTTATACAGCAAAAAATGCCAAAAACAGAATAACAGAGATGTTTTACCGTGGATCATCAAAACCACAGTAATAATTTACTGGTGTATACCAGGCTTTTTAAAATATATATATATTTGCTGCTGAACAGTGAGCGACACACTCAAACTGTTTTTTTTAGATACAAATGGCCCAAAAGTGGATAATACAGAGGTTTGTACCGTGGAACTGCAAAACCACACTTGTATTTCTTGGGCCTACACCAGATTATTTTCAACAGATATATTTGTGTCTGAAAAATCAGGGAGACACTATTTTTTTTTTTTTTACAGCAAAAAATGCAAAAAGCAGGATAATAGAGATTTTTTACCATGGAACAGCAAAAGCACAATTCTGTCTCTCTGGCCTACACCAGACTATTTTCAACAGATATATTTGTGTCTGAAAAATCAGGGAGACACTATTATTATTTTTATACAGCAAAAAATGCCAAAAACAGGATAATAGAGATGTTTTACCGTGGAGCATCAAAACCACAGTAATAATTTACTGGTGTATACCAGGCTTTTTAAAATATATATATATTTGCGGCTAAACAGTGAGCGACACACTCAAACTGTTTTTTTAGATACAAATGGCCCATAGAACTGCAAAACCACACTTCTATTTCTCTGGCCTACACCAGACTATTTTCAACAGATATATTTGTGTCTGAAAAATCAGAGGCACACTTTTTTTTTGGGGGGGGGGGGGCACCAAAAGTTAATAAGATGGGTATTTGTACATTGTGAAGGAGGAAAAAAAGAAGAGGATTTAGATAAAAAAAAAGGATTTTTCCTGGCCCCCGGGACCTGGAGCTAAGTCCAGCAATTTCAGCAACAGGAGCAGCACACAGGACTGTAATGCAGCGTTTGCTGGTATAACCACTGCGTCTCCTATGCAGCCTGCCTGCCTGCCTGCCTGATATACCTGGGATGGATATTAGTCCTGAGAAGGACTGTTTGTTTGATCTGGCAGCCTTTACAGACCCTACACTAACTATTTTGCAGGATATATCTGTCCCTAAATCAGCAGCGCTGTCCCTACACTGTCTGATCCGGAGCGACTGTGTCCAAGATGGCGGCGCCCGGTTTTAAATAATCGAGGTGACGCTGTGCGGCCAGCCAATCACTGTAATGCTCACAAACAACATGGCTGCGGCATTACAGTGACTGGCTGGCAATCCCCGCATGTTCATTGGCTCTGTAAAGAGCGCCAAACAAGCAGGGCGGAGACCCGAGCTCCCGCCCGAGTAACCCGGAAATGCTCGGTGCTCGCCGAACATCCCGAGTAGCGTGATGCTCGGGCGAGTACCGAGCAGTGTCGAGCATGTTCGCTCAACACTAATCATAAGTAAAGATGATCAAATCAATTTGAGTTGAATTGAATGTGCAAATCCAAATTTTCTGGGATTCATTTGTTTCCAGCCAGCCAGCATTTTAATGATTTGGAAAGGGTTATTACGTGTTCTGCCGCTTACGTGTTCAGCTGCTGCAGCAACCATGGAGTTCTCTCTACAGCTTCCTCCAGCCTCTTTCTTACTACTGCAGCCAGGGCTCCCATGTAACTTTTATCCCATCAAATATTAAATAGATTTGCTTAGATTCTACATAATTGTCAAATTTTTTATTTTAACTTTAATAACGTTATTTTCAATCTTGAATGTGGACTTAAATGTCTATCTATCTATCTATCTGGCTCATCTCATTTTCACTTGACAAAGAAGATAAAACCATTATATTTCTTATGTTTAATAGCTATATAAAAAGTATAAGACAGTTATACAGTCAATATCGAATATTTCTCATTTTAGCCAGGCAGCTGGGAATTGATTGTTAGTCTCATGACAGGTTGGATGACAGCATACTCATGGAATGATATACAAAGTGCTCCTCAGTTACACGGATGTCACATTAAGGCTTTTGATCATATATTATACTACATGAGATGGAAGGTCATAAAAACTCCTTTATATGGGGCCTATGAGGCTACTCAAGCAACACGCTCTGCACCAAATGGATGTAGAAGGTTGACATTGCATATTAAAATTCTAATAAGCAAATGTAATTATAGACTTTTAAAGAAGCGGCATGAAGGATAATAATGAAATCTGCCTGTAGATGGTTTTCTGTCTCAATAGAGTGGTTAACATTCCTAATGTCACATACAGAATACAGAAAAACCTCTTACCATATGTATATCCAATTCTTTCTTTGGAACAAAAGGTGATTAAAACAGTTTAACATCTGTACTAACCCATATGGTAAATATATATAGAGAGGAAAAACAAACTCAATTTTAATTCTATACCTCAGTGTGAGGTATGTATGTGCAGACTGGTTTATTTAATTAAAACAGTCTGAGTTCTACCATTAAAAAAAAACATTTTCTTAAACTAAAATAATAGTAAAAAAAATGTTTTGGAAAATTAGGCTTCATTATATTCACGTGAGTAATGACGATCAAGCAGTTTGTGTTTCACGTTATGCAGCTGCTGCAGTCATTAGAAGGTAAGATATATATATATATATATTTTTTTTTATTCTGCAATTACAGAACAACACACCTATTACTTGATAAGGGCATTTTACTTTTACGGACTCACAATAAAATATGCAAAAACGAAACCAAAATGGATTTTCTTGGGAAAAATGTTAAGGAACATCCTATCCAGGGTAATGACTTGAATATAAGGCAAAATAAATAACCAAAAACATAAATGCTCCTCCACACCTTGGGCTATGTTCACACATAGCGTTTTTGATGTGTTTTTGCCCTTTTGCATTGCTTTAAACTAAGACAAATGCATTCACTGGGAAATGTCATTTTAACATTTTACAACCTTATCTGGCCATGTGGTGTGTGCCACATCATCAGACATATGCATACAGTGCTGAATAGACATAGGAACAGCATGGGGAAGACCCCTGGAAGCATCTCTGACTCCCAGGTCACTGCCTAAAAGTGTACCCATCACAAGTGATCCTTGGTGCATGCAAAGATGCCTCTGTCAATGCAGACTTGCAACAATGACCATCCATGTCCTTGTCCCAGTGCAGCGTTCAGTTGTCCATACCCCATTCCTTGGAATGCAAGCGCAAGTATGCAGCCAGCCAGCCTCCCGCCCACCCACAGGCTGCAATACTATGCTGACAACACACCTATTACTTGATAAGGTCATTTATTATTGAAAAATGAGCAGATGCTGAAATGATTGTGGCCGAGTTCTTTAAGAGATTAATGAGCATTGGATGATATTTTCAAAGCACAATATATCAAAATGTTTAACATGTATTTTTCATATGGAAAGAACTGTATAGCAGAATCATGAGGACCACAAAATAAATACTAAATGTCAAAGCAAAGCTCCAGGTTAAGCAGACCATATATATATATATATATATACAGTACAGATCAAAAGTTTGGACACACCTTCTCATTTAAAGATTTTTCTGTATTTTCATGACTATGAAAATTGTACATTCACACTGAAGGCATCAAAACTATGAATTAACACATGTGGAATTATATACTTAACAAAAAAGTGTGAAACAACTGAAAATATATCTTATATTCTAGGTTCATCAAAGTATCCACCTTTTGCTTTGATGACTGCTTTGCACACTCTTGGCATTCTCTTGATGAGCTTCAAGAGGTAGTCACCGGAAATGGTTTTCACTTCACAGGTGTGCCCTGTCAGGTTTAATAAGTGGGATTTCTTGCCTTATAAATGGGGTTGGGATCATCAGTTGTGTTGTGCACAAGTCTGGTGGATACACAGCTGATAGTCCTACTGAATAGACTATTAGAATTTGTATTATGGCAAGAAAAAAGCAGCTAAGTAAAGAAAAACGATTGGCCATCATTACTTTAAGAAATGAAGGTCAGTCAGTGTGAAAATTGGGAAAACTTTGAAAGTGCCCCCAAGTGCAGTTGCAAAAACCATCAAGTGCTACAAAGAAACTGGCTCACATGAGGACCGCCCCATGAAAGGAAGACCAAGAGTCACCTCTGCTTCTGAGGATAAGTTTATCCGAGTCACAAGCCTCAGAAATCACAGGTTAACAGCAGCTCAGATTAGAGACCAGGTCAATGCCACACAGAGTTCTAGCAGCAGACACATCTCTACAACAACTGTTAAGAGGAGACTTTGTGCAGCAGGTCTTCGTGGTAAAATAGCTGCTAGGAAACCACTGCTAAGGACAGGCAACAAGCAGAAGAGACTTGTTTGGGCTAAAGAACACAAGGAATGGACATTAGACCAGTGGAAATCTGTACTTTGGTCTGATGAGTCCAAATTTGAGATCTTTTGTTCCAACCACCGTGTCTTTGTGCGACGCAGAAAAGGTGAACGGATGGACTCTACATGCCTGGTTCCCACCGTGAAGCATGGAGGAGGAGGTGTGATGGTGCTTTGCTGGTGACACTGTTGGGGATTTATTCAAAACTGAAGGCATACTGAACCAGCATGGCTACCACAGCATCTTGCAGCGGCATGCTATTCTATCCGGTTTGCATTTATTGGACCATCATTTATTTTTCAACAGGACAATGACCCCAAACACACCTCCAGGCTGTGTAAGGGCTATTTGACCAAGATGGAGAGTGATGGGGCGCTATGCCAGATGACCTGGCCTCCACAGTCACCAGACCTGAACCCAATCGAGATGGTTTGGGATGAGCTTGACCGCAGAGTGAAGGCAAAAGGGCCAACAAGTGCTAAGCATCTCTGGGAACTCCTTCAAGATTGTTGGAAGACCATTTCCGGTGACTACCTCTTGAAGCTCATCAAGAGAATGCCAAGAGTGTGCAAAGCAGTCATCAAAGCAAAAAGTGGCTACTTTGAAGAACCTAGAATATAAGACATATTTTCCGTTGTTTAACACTTTTTTGTTTAGTGTATAATTCCACATGTGTTAATTCATAGTTTTGATGCCTTCAGTGTGAATGTACAATTTTCATAGTCATGAAAATACGGAAAAATCTTTAAATGAGAAGGTGTGTCCAAACTTTTGGTCTGTACTGTATATATATATTTATATAGCTAGCGTGGGGGTTGCAGAGGGTGCAATCATCTATTCACATGATTGAGTCCAATAAAAGCGTCACTCACTCTTAACTTTATCGATAAATTTAAATTCTGCAACAGTGCAGGGAACCAAGGTCTCCTGGCCCTACCACTCTGCTCTGTATTGTGCAGGTCATTTTAGGTTTTTGAGGCCCAGGTCAAGTGGCTTGAAGATGTCACTATGGCACGCCGCCTGTGCTGGAATGCTGACTGCACTGGTGGACTTTTTAGCATCTAGGAGTTAGGAGAATCTTAGTGATGAGCGAGCACTGAAATGCTCGGGTACTCATTGTTTGGGTCGAGCAAATTGGAATGCTCAAGTGCTCGGATTGAGTAATGAGCCCAATGTAAGCCTATGGGAAACTCAAGCATTTTTCAGACGGCTCCCCCCGGCGGTCTGCAGAGGGCCTAAAAATTGCCCAAATCAATGGGAACAGTGTTCAAATGACATGGGATCAGCATGGGGAAGACCCCTGGAAGCATTTTGGATGCCCAGGTTACCGCTGTCAACAATGTTATCAGAGGTATTATACCACTTTTACGGACTCACAATAAAACATGCAAAAACGAAACCAAAAAGGATTTTCCTGGTAAAAATGTTAAGGAACATCCTATCCAGGGTAATGACTTGTATATAAGGCAAAATAAATAACCAAAAACATAAATGCTCCTCCACACCTTGGGCTATGTTCACACATAGTGTTTTTGATGTGTTTTTGCCCTTTTGCATTGCTTTCAACTAAGACAAATGCATTCACTGGAAAATGTCATTTTAACATTTTACAACCTTATCTGGCCATGTGGTGTGTGCCACATCATCAGGCATATGCATACAGTGCTGAATAGACATATGAACAGCATGGGGAAGACCCCTGGAAGCATCTTTGACTCCCAGATCACTGCCTAAAAGTATACCATCACAAGTGATCCTGGGCGCATGAAAAGATGCCTCTGTTGTTGCAGACTTGCAACAATCACCATCCACGTTCTTGTCCCTCTGCAGTGTTCACTTGTCCCTACCCTATTCCTTGGAATGCAAGCGCAGGTATGCAGCCAGCCTCCCACCCACCCACAGGCTGCAATACTATACTGCCAAATTTTTGACTGCTGCTTGCACTTGAAATGTGGCCTTTTAAGCTCGTGTAGGCGGAAGCTGTCCACAACCTCATGGTGGAGGCAGCTGGGTGTCCATACTTGGTCCCCAGCTGCCACTATTTCTCCCGATGTCGTCTCCGCCTTCGACAAGCAAGGGTCCCAAAACATTACCCGTGCCCTCCCCAGTGTACTTACTGGGAAGGACCGACTAACCACAAACACATGGACAAGTGAATGTGGCCAGGGACAGTAAGGAGCCAGTCCACAGCTTGTCAGTGAGAGTTGTATTTCACCACAGCCATACTTTTTAGCTCGGTGAAAGGACTGACTTGGGAAACCCTATCTACTCCAGCTGTCATTTCTCCCAGGAAGTCTTCTAATGCAGCTTGTCGCAGAAGCAATGGCAGCCCGTCCAACATCAGCTCGCATTTGTCGGTGGTGCTTCAAAACACAAACATCTTTCTTTGCCCTTTAATTTCATGACTACACAGTTGAGCAATGGCCTGATCTGCAATGCGGTTTGAGAAATAACATGCAATTAAGTACGTCCAATCCACATTAAAAAAATCTGCCATAGAGTGTCCGTAAACCTTCCCACAAACTTTTCTTAGCCAGGGCTGCTTCTCGGCAGGGTTGGACGGACCAACCATAGAACGAGAGACTTCTCCTGTGGTCCCTTGCTTCTCCATCAGAAGAGTTCATAGTGCCAAGGTGAGGCCATGATGATGATAGAGGCCACCATTTTCTTAGTTTTTTGTTACTTGGAATGCAAGCGCAAGTATGCAGCAAGACACCCACCCACAGGTCGCAATAGTAAAGTTCCAGATTTCTGGGCAGCTGCTTTCACTTGAAATGCGGCCTTTTAGGATTGTGGAGGCTGAAACTTTTCACAACCTCATGGCGGCGGCGGTCGGGTGTCCATACTCTGTCCCCAGCCACCACTATTTCTCCCAGTATCGTCTCCGCCTTCCACAAGCAAGGGTCCCTGAACATTACTGCTGGTACTTTTCTGTGGGAATCTGCTTGCCTCCTACCAGCCTGTAATATTTCCAGTGAACTATGGTACGACACCATGGTATTAACACTGCCCCCAGTACCAGTAACAAAGCCATCCCCAATTTCCATCTCAGGAATTCTATTTGGTAGACTGAGTGGCTGCCAAAATACATTAGTTTCTCACAAAGGAGCTGAAGATAGAGTGGCAGTAGGTGCAAGTTACCCCAGCCTGTTAGATATCAGGGGGTGAATGGCAGCACATTGGCTCAGTGGTTAGCACTAGTGATGGGCAAGCACAAAAATGCTCAGATGCTCGATGATCGGATCAAGCAAATTGGAATGCTGGGGTGCTCGACCCGAGCAATGAGCCCAATATAAGTCTATGGGAAACTCAAGCATTTTTCAGGCAGCTCCCCCTGGCGGTCTGCAGAGGGACTAAAAATTGCCCAAATCGATGGGAACAGTGCTCAAATGACATGGGATCACCATGGGGAAGACTTCTGGAAGCATTTCTGACTCTCAAGTCACTGCTGTCAACAACATTGTCAGAGGTATTATGCCACTTTTACGGACTCACAATAAAACATACAAAAACGAAACCAAAATGGATTTTCCTGGGAAATTTGTTAACGAACATTTTTTCCAGGGTAATGACTTGTATATAAGGCAAAATAAATATCCCCCAAAAAAATTATCCACATCTTCGCCTATGTTCACATTTAGTGTTTTTGATGCGTTTTTGCACTTTTGCATTGCGTTCAACCAAGACAAATGCATTCACTGGGAAATGTCATTTTAATATTTTACAACCATATCTGGCCATGTGGTGTGTGACACATCATCAGACACATCATGTTTCATTTATGATGGAGGGACTCTGAAAATAATAAAGACTATTTTTATAGGGCCATCAGTCGGCCCTTTACTATTCTTAAAGAGCCAGCAGTCGGCCCTCACTATTGTTAGAGAGCCAACAACTGGCTATGCTTTGTTATTCCCATTATTAACGAGTGGGTCTCATATACTAATATTGCGTATGCAGTGAATGCAAAAGCTGCCAAAAAATTGGAGGCACTGCAATACCCCTTGGAAGAGACATAGAGGTCGAAGAGCCTCCTAAAAATGATGTTCCCATTATTAGGAAGTGGCTCTCCAATAGTGTTTGCCTATGCAGTGAATGCAAAACCTGCCAAAAATTTGGAGGCACTCTAATGCCCCTTGGAAGAGACGTAGAGGTCGGAGAGCCTCCTAAAAATTATGTTCCCATTATTAGGAAGTGGGTCTCCCATAGTGTTTGCCAATGCAGTGAATGCAAAAGCTGCCAAAAATTTGGAGGAACTCCAATGCCCCTTGCAAGACACGTAGAGGAGGTGATATGGTGGATATTGTGTTGAATGATATGGTGATGGAGGATGAGGAGAAGGAGGAGGACAAGAGCAAATAGACAAAAAACAGGAAGCATATACCCATGTCTGGGGGTGAAGACAGAAGTGCATAGGAATAGAGTTAGACCTCCCCATAAAAAGACACTGTATTTGACTTTATGTTACGCTGCTATCATTCGGTGTTGTTGAGAAGTCTGGCCCAATCTAACCCTTACCAAGCACAAAAGAAAGGTATAAAGGAGCAACACAATACTAATTATAATTCATATATTTTATTTTATTCAGTTTGAACACCAAAAAACAGACAACAAGAAGGATTAAAAAATAATTAAAACATAATTAAAATACAGCTCAGGAGGGGGGGAGGGAATCTAGCCCTTGTTCATTTTTATAAGATTCAGCCTTTTCAGTTGACAGGCGGATGCGACTATTAGTTATAATTCCACCGGCGGCACTAAAAACCCGCTTTAACAAAATGCTAGAGGCAGGGCAGGCCAGGACCTCCAAGGCATAAAGAGCCAATTCATGCCATGTGTCCAGCTTGGATACCCAATATTATAAGGCACAGAGGAATCACGGAGGATGTTGGTACTGTCGGCAAAGTACTCCTTCACCATCTTCCAAAACTTTGCACTCCTTGTGAGAATACCCCGCACCTCAGGGCCTTTGCAATGGGAGGGTCTGAGAAAACAGCCCCAGAACTTTGACAGTGTTCTCCTGCTTCTGCTGGATTTCATTTGTGTCTGTCTCGCCTGTACTCCTTGGTTGTCGAACGAACTGTAACCTCTGCCACCAGCGTTTTCAGATGGGAATTTTTTTAATAATACACGGGCCTTCTCGTATTGCACTATTTTATTGGGCCTATCTTGCAAGGGAATAAGAGACATAAAGTTCTCCCTGTAGCATGGGTCTAGATGCGTCACCAACCAGTAATGACTTCACTCAAAATTTGGACAACGTGAGGGTCACGGAAAAGGCAGCGTAACATAAACTCAGCCTGTTGTGCCAGACTGCAAAGAGGCAAGACTTCCGTGTCTCACCAAGAGGATGACTGACCATGCTCTCCACCTCATCCTCCTCCTCTTCCTCCTCCTCTCTGTCTTCAGGCCATCCACGCTGAACAGACGGTATGACAGTTGTGCAGGATGTACCGTCTATAGGAAACTAGCTTCTGTTCTTCCTCCTCCTCCTCATCTTCCTCCTTGTCACCCAATCCACGTTGGGATGAGATGAGGCTGGGCTGTGTGTAGTCACCCTGTATGGTTCCTTGCTCCATCTCATCATGATGCACCTGCAATGCATCCTCTTTATTTGAGAGCAGAGAGCGTTTCAGAAGACAGAGAAGCGGGATGGTGACGCTAATTATGGCGTCATCGCTGCTTACCATCTTGGTGGAGTCCTCAAAATTTTGGAGGATGGTACAGATGTCTGACATCCATGTCCTCTCCTGAGGCTTTGTGTGTAGAGTCTCACCTGAATACGGACGGCCTTGTTGATGCTGGTAGTCAATAACAATGCGTGAGGACAGTCAGTGAGCTGGAAACTGCAAATGCTGCTGAAGCACGGCAAGGATGGCGGAAGCTGTAGCTGACTTTCTAAAATGGGCACACAGGCAGCGTACTATGACAAGCAGATCCGACAGATCCAGGTAGGTTTTGAGAAACCGCTGAACCACTAGGTTAAGCACATGGGCCAGGCATGGTACATGTATGAGCTTGCCTCGCCTAAGAGCCGCCACCAGATTCCAGCCATTGTCACACATGACCATGCCTGGCTGTAGGGTCAGCGGTGTCGGCCACACATCTGCCTGCTCTTTCAGAGCTGTCCACAACTCTTCAGCATTGTGCGGTTTGTCACCTAAGCATATTAGCTTCAGTCCTGCTTGTTGCCGCTTGGCCTAGGAAGTACTGCAGTGCTTCAGGCTTGCGACTGATGTGGTCATTTTAGAGATGGATGCTGAAGGGGAGGAGAAGGAGGCACATGGGCCAGGCATGGTACGTGTGAGCTCGCCTCGCCTCAGAGCCGCCACAAGGTTCCAGATATTTTCACACACAAACATGCCGGGTTGTAGTGTCAGCGGTGTCCGCCACATATCTGCATGCTCTTTCAGGGCTGTCCACAACTCTTCAGCATTATGTGGTTTGTCACCTAAGCATGTTAGCTTCAGCGCAACCTATTTCCACTTCGCCGATGCAGTGCTGCAGTGCTTCCAGCTTGCGACTGATGTGGTAATTTCGGAGATGGAGGCTGAAGAGGAGGAGGAGGTGCAGGAGCTGTAGAATGTCAGGGCAACCCAGATTGACCAAGGGCCTGCAATCCTCGGCAATGGGAGGACATGTTCTGTCCTAAGGTCCGACTGGGTCACGGCTTCCACTATATTAACCCAAAGTGCCGTCAGCGAGATGTACCGTCCCTGCCCACAAGCACTTGTCCAAGTTAGGTGGACTTTCCCAGTAACTGTGTTGTTGAGGGCATGTCTAATATTGTGGGACATGTGCTTGTGTAATGCGGGGACGGCACACTGGGAGAAATTGTGGCGTCTGGCGACAGAGTACCAAAGGACGGCCGCCGCAATCAGGTTGTGGAAAGCTTCCATCTCTGTGAGCCTAAAAGGCAACATTTCAAGTGCAAGCATTTACAAAATGTGTGAATTTAGTAGAGTGGGCTGTGCGGCGTTAGCTGCGTATTTGCGCTTGTGTTCTAAGGACTGGGGTAGGGACAATTGAATGATGCGTTGGGACAAGGACATGGACGTGCTTCCTGGTGCTGCTACTTGAGAGTGTGCAATGACAGGTGCAGGGAAGAAGGCATCTTCGCGTGCACTATGGACAGGGGATTGGCTTGCATGCACAACAGCGGAAAAAGCAATGGTGCCACCCACAGACACTGTTACTGGACCCTAAAGTCGGGTGCTTTGCTGCCATGTGCCTGGTGGTGATCAGGCTGGTAGATTTTCTAACCCTGCTGATGCTGGCCTGGCAGGTGGTGCAAATGGCCTTTTTGGGGTTATCTGCAGAGTCTTTAAAAAATAACCAGGACTCGGGAAGACCTAACAGTTGTACTAGCAACTTTCGCTGTGTTGGCGTTATGGGGAACGGTTTCTTGCCTTGTGTCTGCGGCCTCCACACTGCTTCTTCCTGCCTGTTATGGTGCTACTCCTCCCTCCCCCTGTGTGCTGCTGTCCTCACTCAGTGTGTCCCCCTGTCAGGTTGGATCAGTTACTATATCATCCACCACCTCGTCTTCCACTTCCGCACCCTGGTCCTTTTCCTGACTTTCTGGTAATTATGTCTCATCATCATCATCCATCTCTTGCTACAGTAATTGCACTTTACTACCATCGCCTTTGTGTGACCGTGGCTGCTGCAATATTTGGGAATCGCTACACGCGTTCTCCTCTTGACTCACTTGAAGCTGGACGGGCGAGTGGTCCAAATCTACAAGTGTAAAAGTGAACAGCTTATCTGAGTGTCCAAGTGTGGGAACAGTTGTCTCCGGGCACTCGTCATGGTGGGAGAAAAGAGAATCAGGGTGAGGAATATGCGGTCCAGACTCACAGCTACTGAGACTTGACTGTGTGGAAGACAGGGTGGAGGTGGTGGAGACCTAGTGTGAATAGCTTCATCAACACACTGCAACAGAATGGAAAAGGAGGCCAATATTTTACACGTTCAGTTCAAATTTCTGGATTTTTATGGCTGTAATATGGAATATAGCTGGCTTTATTCTGTAGTGAGGAGAAAAATGGTGTAGTCTGGATTGCTTTTTAAGCAAATAACCAGGATTAAGGTAAAAAAAAAATGCCCTAGCCCCTGATATCTGGGGCTGTCTAGAAATATCTGTAATTATAACAGCAGCAGCAGCAGACCGGACGTTCAATGGACCCTCTTGTGCTGTATCATACACTGCAGTATGCCACATACACTGCCTGCCTGCCTAGTACTGATTATATGCAGCTGGATTACTCCTCAGAAGGACTGTTGGTTCAGATGGATATAGATATATGTTGTGGAATACCTATACTAACTATGAACAAGCAAATCTCTCCCTGATGCAGCAGCACCTCTCCCTACTCTGCTTTATTCCGGGGTAGATTGTGACGAGCATGGCAGCGCCCAGTCTTATATACACCTGACGACACTGTGTGGCCAGCCAATCACAGAAATGCCCACAACCAACATGGCTACGGCATTACAGTGCGTGGTAGGCAATCCCTGCATGTTCATTGGCTCTCTAAAGAGCGCCAAACATGCAGGGAGGGGACCTGAGTTCCTGCTTGAGCAACCCGGAAATACTCGCCGAGCGCCAAGCTCGTCAAGCACAGTGATGCTCGGCCAAGTACCGAGCAGTGGCACGCACGTTCGCTCATCACTACTTATTATCTTACAAAGCTACAATGTAAGACTGCTTTAATTTTTTACTTTTGTCATTTAACAAAATGCAAAGTGAGAGCGTGAAAGAGAAATCTGCAGTAAATCAAATCTATATTTGAATATTAAGTGTGAGCACACTTGCCTTCAACAGCATCAAAGCATCAATTTTAAATACCCTTTAACACAGTTTTTGAAGGAACTCAACAAGGAGATTTTTCCAAACATCTTGGAGAACTAACCACAGATGTTTTGTGTATATAGGCATGCACAAAACCTTATTTCCTTTACTGCAGTGTACCCCAACTCCAGTCATCCTTAAGAGCCACCAACAAGTCACGTTTTCAGGATTTCCTTAGTCTTCCACAGTTGATGGAATTATTGCATGTGCAGATGATGCAATTATCACCCGTGTTATACTAAGGAAATAAGGATATACTGAAAACATGATCTGTTGGTGGCTCTTGAGGGCTGCAGTTGGGGAACACTGCATTAAAGTTATTCTACCCAGATGTGATAATGTTGACTTCAAGGCCCTTCTTTATCATCACTTTCACAATTTCTAATTCTTGTATATACGGCGGATAGCTTTTTATGACAATTGCTGTATATTGAGTAGTTGTTCTGCTGCAGAATATATTTGGAGCCAATCAAACACCTCACCAATGATATTGCATAATGGATAAGTGCCTGACTGTATCTGCACAATTAATCCTATCCAAATTTCTAATTTTATTTGCTAAAATGCAGCCCCAAACTTGTAAGCAACCTCCACCATGCTTCACTGTTATCTGCCGAAACTCATTATTGTGCCGCTGTCCATGCCTTGGCGAACTAACTGCTTTCTGTTACAACCAAATTTTGACTCATCAGTACAGTATACCTGCTGAAATTTTTCTGCACCCCCAGTTCATATATGAAGGCATGGCTTCTTAATCAGAATTTGTCCATGAAGACCACTTCTGACCAGACTTCTCCAAATGGTAGATACTGTAAATGTAGCTGGGCCCCACTGGTTCCTGCCAGTTTTGAGCTGATGATGCTGCTGGAGATTTCTCAATTTCAAAGGAAAGAAAACATGATGTGGTTTCATTTGCTATACTATGTTTCCTAGGCTGACCATTACGTTTACAGTCTTAAACGCTACCCATTTTTTTGTGCACTCAATCAACTTTGACATTTTTGTCAGGGAGAGACTGCGCTGATGCAGTGTAAATCTCTTTTGTCTTATTGCTGTGCTCAGTCTTGCTATGGTGTATGACCTGTGCCAAGAAACTGTTTCTCACAACCTCACCTTTGTAAAAAGTCAGAAAGTGTTTCAGAAAAAAAGTTAATACTCACCTAACTCAAGTCCTCCCGTCCCATCATGCAGCCCTGTTCAGGTCCAAGTCTTTATTTCTTTATCTTTGGCAGCCTTAACTGGTTCTAGCAAAATTAATTTCAACTCTGTAAGAGCAAAACCCATTTTGTTGTAGTGGTAAAGTTGTTTGTCACAGTTTTTCTTTTTACAAAAACCATATAGCATACGCAAAAAAAAAATACTCCCTTTACTGTTCCTCTACCACTCCTCTCCAATGCCCCCCTTTATACATCCTCCTTTGGTTGAATGGTATCTGACCACCTCAGCCAATCACTGACTGAAACGGTCACACATAGGTCAGTGCTGCAGCCACTTATTGGTTGAAGCTGTCACCTTTCCTTCCAGCTTTGAGTGCTGTTATATTCTTTGTATCATTCACGTTATGCTATGTATTAAGCTTTTCCCTTAGCTCCTATGACTGTTATTTCTCTGTAAGTATCCATTTGTAGAAATCCCAGCAGTTTTTCTCTTTTCACCTGTGATGTGCCTATGTTGCAGCTGTGATAATAAAACATATAATCTTTTTGGTAATAGGTACTGAATTCTTTAAAGGAGTTGTCCCATTTTCTATCTTTTCATTCTATAGTGATGGTGGACAGTATCCTTGGCAAGGAGTGCACACTTGCAAGCCGTTTGCTATGCGACTTGCAATTACTGATGTGATGCTTCAGATGCAAAACGTCCTCTGCTGATTGCATCAGAGAGCGGGCAGTTTTGGCCAGCGAAGTTACTGGTCTTAAAGGACATACCCCTGAGAAGCAGAAAGATGGGAAGCCAGGGAGCAGTGCATGACCGTAGACATGAACTTGAGACAACTCCTTTAACATTGGGCATAGAATTTCTTCTGACTTCTTCCTGAGCATGACATCTAGTGCCCTGCTGACAATGAAGCTAGCTGCCCTATCCTGACAGGTGATTCTTGCTAAACCGTACTAACAATTCATTATTTCAGGTATTTTTGTTTTACTATGCTGTGTTGTTTTTGGGGCAAATAATTTAAAAAGGAGCTGAAAAGGGAAAAAATAGTCATTGTGTGTATCTCCTTCAGCATCATTCAACCCTGTTCAGATAGATGGAAGGATATATCAATCAAGCTGAGCTGGAAAATAAGTTTGAGACCTGCATAGATTGGTTCTTGCCTAGACTGTGTTCTGGATTCCTGGCTCCTGTTATCACCTATGTTTTCTACGAAACACTGCAGAATTTCCAAGCTATGACTTGTGGTTCCAGCATCATCAGTCAATTGACAGATTTCCTTTAAAGTGTTATTCCTAAAAAAAATGTTATCCTCCATGTTAAATATAGGGAAGAAGTTACTGAGTTCCAGGAATCAAATCTCTGGGACCCCCGGGGATTTTGAGATCAGGGATCTGCACCCCCATCTTCAAAGTAGCAAGGGTGCACACACATGCTCAACCCCCGCTCCATTTAGTGTCCGTTGGACTGCTAGAAAATGCCAAGATTAATTTTATCTATTGTCCCTTTGACAATGAATTGATCCAAGACTGAGCCTGTGTACTTCCACTCCATTCAATACAAGGCTGCACAGAACCCCAATGTGGAGATGGCTAGAGATCCCAGCACTTTTACCTCCAGCAATCAGCAATTTATCAATTAAGGCAGGGGTTTCAAACTCGGCTGGGTATATGGGCCGCACATAGAAAAAAAAATAATTTGATAGGCTGCATTCTTTGTAGGATGAGATGACATTTTAGTGATGCCTTATCCTGGTTCTAAACTTGTAGTAATGTCCTCATATTATAGTAATATGCCCATCCTGGTCCCCTTCTTGAAACAATATGCCCATGCTGGTCCTCATCTTGTAGTAATGTCCCCATCCTGTTCCCCATCTTGCATTAATGACCCCATCCTGATCCCCACCTTGCAGTAATGACCCCATTCTGTTCCCCATCCTGTAGTAATATCCTTCATTATGGTCCCCATCTTGCAGTAATGACCCCATCCTGATCCCCACCTTGCAGTAATGACCCCATTCTGTTCCCCATCCTGTAGTAATATCCTTCATTATGGTCCCCATCTTGCAGTAATGACCCTATCCTGGTCTCCATCTTGCAGTAATGACCCAATTCTGGTTCCTATCTTGCTGTAATGTCTCCATCCTGATCCCCATCTTTCAGTAATGACAGCATCCTGGTCCCCATCCTGCAGTAATGACACCATCCTGTCCTCATATTGCAGTAATGTCCACCATCCTGGTCCCCTTCTTGTTGTAATGTCCTCCATAGTTTCTCCCATTTTGCAGTAATAACCCCATCCTTGTCACCATCTTGCACTAATGATCACATCCTGGTTCCTATCTTGCAGTAATGACCCCATTCTAGTCCCCAAATTGCAGTAATGACCCCATCCTGGTCCTCCATCTTGCAGTAATGACCGCATACTGGTCCTCATGTCGCTCTTCGCACACACATGAAAAAAAAAATCCTTGTCACCTGAACTTGCTTCCTCGGCAAACAGCATCTTCTTCTCCACAGCCGGGACAGTGCATGGCAGTAACATCATACACCGACATCAGTTGTCAGCCTCTGATTGGCCAGGGGCTGGTATTGGTATTACGGCGCAGACAGCTGTTCTCTACGCCACAATATATTTCAATTGAATGTGCATCCAAGTGGCCTCATGGTCACAGGGAGCTTGGATACCTGCCGGCTGCATAGAGAAGACTCAGGGTCTGCATGCGGCCCGTGGGCCTCGTGTTTGATGACCCTGCCCAAAGGCATAGGGCATAACTTGTTTTTTTAAGAATAATTCTTTAATACAAAGATATTCATAAGAGTAATCGTAGATTTTATAAGCGTTTGTCTACAGATTTATTTAAAGAACAGACATAATGCTATTTATTCCAGTATATGGTTCCAACTCCTTGCCAGCAATAATGTTGACTATATATAGTCAAAAGTGGAAAAAATAGCATTCCTTGCCAAAAAAACTCAAAGAAAGAGAAACTTACTGTGAATAAAGAAATAATATTTTTGGTCATATTTTCGATTATAACTATGAAAGTTATATATAATATAAATCCCAAATAGATAACTTGTTATCATACTGACACCACACTATGAACAGCTGACCTAAATGGCTGCTGTACCCCTCAATAATCAGTAGTGCTTCGTATTGCAATAGTGGGCGAGTATCTGTTGGAAAAATAAGATCTTTGGCAAACAAACTTTACATAGACAGGATAAGAGAAAAGGTAATAAGAATCTAAGTCAATCTACAGAATTTACATTAAAGCAGGAATCTTAAGGCAACTTCTCGGGTATGATTGGGGCTCTTGCCTTTTTTGGATAATTAGCCAGATGCGGGTGTCCCAATATATGCTCTACCAATAGGGTTTCTTAATTCTTGATATACCACATATTGACCTCTTTTTCATTCAATTCTAAAAATAAGCAACAAACGTAAATTGAAGGACCCCATATAAATCATTTGGGCTCCTCTGTTTCTGTTTGAAACTGGATTGCACAGGATTCTAAATGGAACAGACAAACGGAAAAGATAAATATGAGCAAAACCTAATGTATAATCCATTAAAGGGAATCTGCCAGCAGGTTTTCGTTATGTAATCTGACAGCAGCAAGATTTAGAAACAGACACCCTGATTCCAACAATGTGTCACTTACTTTACTGGGTGCAGCAGTTATAACAGAGTCACAATTTCTCTGCTGCACATTTAGCAGACCTTGGAATGTTGAGCCCTACCCACACCACTGAGAGTCAACTTTCTCAGTACATTTTATATTGACAGAGAGCTGCTGCTCAGTGGATGGGGTATGGTTGGACCAGGATGCACGAGACAGCTAGACAGATAGTAATAATATCCTGCTGATAAAACACTAATTTTAATTAAACAGAATTACACATCTCTGTAATAAGAGTCTCAGCTGCTACGCCATGCTGCTCTGAGGAGAGAAATTAAAAAACCTGCTGACAGAATCCCAGATACAGTATATCTATATGCCTTTTCATATACTTCATTTTACAACAAGTAAATGAATTGGAAATACTAGTAAACTTTCAATTATTTTTCTGCCCGTGAATCCCACCTCTTGCTGGTAGATAATGTTTAGTTTTGTATTACAGGTTTGTTGTTGGTATGCCATATCTAAGCTTTGTCATCTGTATATATTTATCTATGGGGGGATTAAACACAGATTGATTACTTAGTTTGTGCCCTCACTTTCCAATAAGATTTTAAATTGAGCAAATTGAGTGTGCTCACACAGAAATTGATCATTATCTGCTTTGAATAGTTTATTTCAGCCAACAGTAAAATATAAAAGAGGCAAAAATGTAATGAAGAATCAATTCCTAATAACAAATATTGTTTTAAATGGGAGGCCATGTACACCAGGATGGAGGGTGGGGACCATGTATACCAGGAATAGGGACCGTGTATACCAGGATGGGGATAGGGGCCATATATACTAGTATGGGGGCCATGTATAGCAGGATGGGGATGGGGGCCATGTATGCCAAGATGGGAGCCATATATACCAGGATGGGGATGGGGGCCATGTATACCAGGATGGGGGCCATGTATACCAGGATGGGGATGGGGGCCATGTATACCAGGATGGGGATGGAGGCCAAGTATACCAGGAAGGGAGGCCTTGTATACCAGACTGTGGATGAGGGGCCATGTACATCAGGAAGGGGGCCATGTATACCAGAATGGGGGTCCATGTATACCAACATAGGGGGTCAAGTATACCAGGATGGGGGCCATGTGTATCAAGATGAGGGGGTCATATATACCAGGATGGGGGATATTAGTACAGAATTGGGGGACATTACTCCTTTAACAGTGTCTGCAGCAGACCAACTTCATAATTACAGTGCATCAAGACCACCACATCTTTTGCTTTAATTTTTTTTTATATTTTTCTTCTCTAAAACCTAGGTGCGTCTTATGGTCCAGTGCGTCTTATAGTCCGAAAAATACAGAAAGTGAATAAATAAACATCAAATTGTTACCAGTGGGTAAGAAAACCTGTCTGTCTTAAGATGTTTTTCATTATCCTTATATTTATCACCTGCTTGTGTGAAGGCTGGAACTCTAAGCACATGGCACATGCTGTTGTCTTTTCTGCCAGTTATATGGCTCTCCACAGCCAACCTGGATTTATAGGTGGAGTGTTTTTGTGTTGATTTGCAGGCATTAGAAATTGGAATGTAAATGAGTAGCAGAGCCATGTCTCAGTAATATTGTCTCAGTAGCAGAAACGTGTCTCACTGTGTTGTCTGACAAAATATAATATGGTTATTTGATAATATACACCAGTGATGCCTCCATTGTTGAACTGATTATTGCTTATGGCAAAACACTAATGCCCTAAGCCGTCTCTTGGTCTTATGGTCATGTACATGAGCTGAAATATTAAATCATCTCTTAATTTTTTTTTTTTACAAAAAATGCTTTCATGTATGTCTGATTAAGGGGAGAAGGGACAGGATTTTGTTTTTCCACTATTAATTTGTAAATACTTGTTGTTGTTTTTCTATTAATTCATATTTATTATCATACCCAAATGATTTTTGCCTATTTTGTTTCATAAAACTTCTTTTGTCACATATTATAGTAAAGTTTTATTTTATTTTTATTAGTGTTATTAGGAATATTGAAAAACTTACCCAATCTTTACATTATTCCTATTTTTTTAATATGTAATTAGGGCAACATATTAGATCAGTTTATAGCATAGTTCTTATGCAGTACTATAGGGAAATCTGGAGTTTGTATGTTTTTCTTGTGTTTGCGTTGGTTTCCTTTGGGTACTCTGAGTTCCTCTCACACTCCAAAAGAACATAATGATAATACTGTTAATTGACATTCTGTGAAATTGGTTGCAGTGTGTGCATTTGAGAGAAAAAAAATTGTTGCAGAAATAATGTGTATAATCTTAACCTCTGAACAACAACTCAAAAGATGCTGGCAGTACATAAGCAAAAGAAACAAACATTTAATTTATGCTAGGTACAGTCTGCATTTAAGAGAGTTTAGCTGCGTAGGAGCTATGCACTTCACAGTGGCCACAGTCAGGATGTATGCCTAGACAATTCTGATGAGCGAGCATGCTCATTTAACCCTTTCACCAAGCACACTCGGGTACTTTCCGAGTATCTTCAGCGTGCTCGTATATTAAGTTCAAGTCCCTAACAAACAGGCAATCTCTCATGTGTTGAGGCTGACTAAAAGCCATAGCTCATGAAGACGCAGGAACTCAAACTTAATATTCGAGCACGCCAAAGCTACTCGGAAAGCACACGAGCGTGCTCGGCGAAAGAGTTAAACGAGCATGCTCACTCATCACTACTAGACAACTGTCTACCCTAGGGACCCATTGTAAATAATGTACATCATATGGTATATATTTCTTTGCAGTGTTCCTCTATATACAAAAGAGCAATCTGCTGTGCTTTTCTATACAGTAAGACAAATGGCTTAGCAGATGCATACTTGCCAGACAGAGGCAGAAGAATCAAATGTTTGGGTGACATTCCACTTCCTAGTGATATACTAAAATGTCACTAAATAGTAGAGCAGCTCAGGGAGCGAGGAGCTGGCTATCAGACACAGCCGAGCTCGCATGGAGAATGCAGAGACGGTTTAATACCATCTCTGTTTTCTTAATCATTATACACACAGCTATGAAGAAGTTTTGTGGATACTCTTATAGGTAGTGCTAACGGCCCTTCCACCTACAGACTCAGCAGTCCTGCGATTGCTTTGTCTAGGAAGCGAGCAGGGGATTTTGGATTCTAGGAGGTTCAGTCAGCTCTGCAATATACAGTGGTGGCCAAAAGTATTGGCACCCCTGCAATTCTGTCAGATAATACTCAGTTTCTTCCTGAAAATGATTGCAATCACAAATTCTTTGGTATTATTTTCTTCATTTAATATGCTTGCAAGGAAAAAACACAAAAGAGAATGAAGCAAAAATGAAATCATTGATCATTTCACACAAAACTCCAAAAATGGGCCAGACAAAAGTATTGGCACCCTCAGCCTAATACTTGGTTGCACAACCTTTAGCTAAAATAACTGCGAACAACCACTTCCAGTAACCATCAATGAGTTTCTTACAATGCTCTGCTGGAATAGTAGAGCATTTTCCTTTGGCAAACTGCTCCAGGTCCATGATATTTGAAGGGTGCCTTCTCCAAACTGCCATTTTGAGATCTCTACACAAGTGTTCTATGGGATTCAGGTCTGGACTCAATGCTGGCCACCTTAGAAGTCTCCAGTGCTTTCTCTCAAACCATTTTATAGAGCTTTTGGAAGTGTGTTTTGGGTCATTGTCCTGCTGGAAGACCCATGACCTCTGAAGGAGACCCAGCTTTCTCACACTGGGCCCTACATTATGCTGCAAAATTTGTTGGTAGTCTTCAGACTTCATAATGCCATGCACACGGTCAAGCATTCCAGTGCCAGAGGCAGCAAAGCAACCCCAAAACATCAAGGAACCTCCGCCATGTTTGACTGTACGGACCGTGCTCTTTTCTTTGAATGCCTCTTTTTTTTCCTGTACACTCTATGTTGATGCTTTTTGCCAAAAAGCTCTACTTTTGTCTCATCTAACCAGAGAACATTCTTCCAAAACGTTTTAGGCTTTCTCAGGTAAGTTTTGGCAAACTCCAGCCTGGCTTTTTTATGTCTCAGGGTAAGGAGTGGGGTCTTCCTGGGTACCCTACCATACAGTCCCTTTTCATTCAGACGCCGACGGAGAGTACGGGTTGACACTGTTGTACCCTCGGACTGCAGGGCAGCTTGAACTTGTTTGGATGTTAGTCGAGGTTCTTTATCCACCATCCGCACAATCTTGCATTGAAATCTCTCGGCAATTTTTCTTTTCCGTCCACATCTAGGGAGGTTAGCCACAGTGCCATGGGCTTTAAACTTCTTGATGACAGTGCGCACGGAAGACACAGGAACATTCAAGTCTTTGGAGATGGACTTGTAGCCTTGAGATTGCTCATGCTTCCTCACAATTTGGTTTCTCAAGTCCTCAGACAGTTCTTTGGTCTTCTTTCTTTTCTCCATGCTCAATGTGGTACACACAAGGGCACAGGACAGAGGTTGAGTCAACTTTAATCCATGTTAACTGGCTGCAAGTGTGATTTAGTTATTGTCAACACCTGTTATGTGCCACAGGTAAGTTACAGGTGCTGTTAATTACACGAATTAGAGAAGCATCACATGATTTTTCAAACAGTGCCAATACTTTTGTCCACCCCCTTTTTTAGGTTTGGTGTGGAATTGTATCCAATTTGGCTTTAGGACAATTCTTTTTGTGTTTTTTCATTGAAGACAAATTAAATGAAGATAATAATACCAAAGAATGTGTGATTGCAATCATTTTCAGGAAGAAACTGAGTATTATCTGACAGAATTGCAGGGGTGCCAATACTTTTGGCCACCACGGTAGCTATGAGGCTGCATTTCCACTGTAAATAAGGCTAGTCTACAATACAATCCACAGTTGCAGGGGAAATCAGATTTTAAAAATGTATTTAAATGTTGAAATGCTCCACAAAGGTCTTTTATAATGCTATGGGAAAGGGAACAATATGTAACATAATTAAAAAATAAATTAATTAATAAATAAATAAAATGTAGGTAAAAAATAAATGTACAAAGACAAATCAAGTCACTGTTATTAACCCTGTCCAAAAAAAAATATCTGATGTATAAAAATAATTATTACAGAAATGAGAACACATTTGAAAAAGCATTTTAGTGATGTTTTGCAGTCATAAAAAATGTGAAAAACAGACAAATATTTATTTTATTTTCTTACTGATCTCACCTGATACCGGCAAAAAAATTGTTGATTTATGTGAAAATAGCTCTGGAATGCATTAAAACAACTTAGTGATTCTGAGATTGTATTTTTCCCTAGCACATTGTACTTTATGATAAGGGAATATTTAGTTTGTTATGTATTGCATTTTTTTATGAAATTATGTGAAATGTGACAAAAATAAAAAATACTGATTTTCAAAGTTTGACTGTCTTCCCCATTGATCCAGATAGGTATACCACACACACGTTTTTATAATCAACATTTAAAATATGTCTACTTTACATCAGCATCATTTTTAAAACGTACTTGTGATGTTAGATGGGATGTACAAATTCTATTTTTTATGGACCTATTCAGCTTTTAAGTTACTTGTTACTTTGAAGGGTTTAAATATTGAAAACCACCAACATTGATACCATTTTAAGTACTGTATCCATAAAACTCTTCAAACCTGCTTTTAAGAAATTTGTTAATCCTTCAGGTACTTTACGGAAATTAATGCAAAATAGATTGAAAAATGTAAAAACTATTATTTTTCTCCTGCTAAAATATTGCTTTAGCCTCAAATTTGTCATTTTCACAAGGATAAATAGGAAAAATGGAGTCCAATATGTGGTAAAAACTGCTGTAATTGATGTAATGTGGTGGAGAGGATGAGCAAAGAAGGAGGAGAGGCCATTAATAACAGAAAGTCTCTTACTGAGGCAGAAGTTGAAAAGATATAACATAACTAGCATCAGACTCAATGATATTCACACTTGGTTTGACAGAGTTTTCATACAGAAGGTTATACATGGCAGTACATTTTATTTAATCTTCAACCCAATTTCACAAACATACAGTTTCATATTAGCTGAACCCTTGTGTGCTGCTCCCTGCACTCCGGCAGCAGTAGTTACCTTCAAAGAAGCTCCCATGAGGCAAGACATAGAAGTCCTCTAAATCTTTTACATCTTTCACACTAGGTTGGTATTTTTCAATCCATCACTGTATCAGAGCGACCTTGTCAAGCCCAGAACAGTCTCAAGACTACCAGTAACTCTGCTCCACCGTGACACCCACCTATGCTCCCGTTTGGGTCTCTCAGCTTTCCACTAAACTGTACTCACTTCCAGTATAAGGCTGCTGCCACTTTTTCTGGTTCATTATTCTGGTAGAAATTGCTTTCCGTCTGACTGATGCTCACTGTGCTGCAACTACAGGCAATCTAGCATACTAGGCCTCTACAGCCCCTTCTATTGCTAAAGTCCCTCACTGAGCTTCCCATTAATTTCTAATAGAGATGAGCAGTTAGTGTCCGGTGAAAAACGCCAAACACAATGAACACAGATACTAGAATTTGCAGCTATTTGTTAATTAATCTGTATACACAAAATGTTTGATCTACCTGGGGAAAGCTCATTTTAGTCATCTGCTCACAATGGGGACACTGCCAGTGTTCACATGATCTAGGCCTTTGATTGACATAATCCAAATACAGTTAGGTCCATATATATTTGAACAGAGACAACATTTTTCTAATTTTGGTTCTAGACATTACCACAATGAATTTTAAACAAAACAATTCAGATGCAGTTGAAGTTCAGACTTTCAGCTTTCATTTTAGGGTATCCACATTAAAATTGGATGAAGGGTTTAGGAGTTTCAGCTCCTTAACATGTGCCACCCTGTTTTTAAGCTGGGATGTTTCTGCTCCCCACAGGTGGAGCGGGCCCCCAGGGCAGTGTGGAGCTTGTTGGTGGGTGGTGCTGGGACTTGTAGTGCAGCCGGGATGGCGCAGCCGGAGTAACTGACAGAGACTGGGGATTTGCTTCAATACCTTTACTGGTGCGGATGTCAGGTACGGTCCAGGGTACTCAGTAGGATGGGTGCACTTCAGGACTTCTCCCCAGTGAGCAGGTATAAGGCCTCCTGGTCCATGTCTGACTCTCTGTATGCTCCTGGCCAGCCTGCAACTGGGCCTAGCTTATGTGTCGCGCTGTTCCTTCACCTGTCGCTTGGCAGTAGGACCTCCTGCTGGCAACCACTATCCCTGGTAACGCTGGGGCCTTTGTGGTTCCTGATCCTGTTAAGGGTTTAGCTTCAAGTCAGCCAGGGACTTGTAGTCCTCCTGGTTTGCTGGTGATCCCTACTGGGTAAAAAGGACCCTGTAGGCGCGGACCCAGTGTCCATTTTGTATATTCAGGGTGAGCCTATGATGCTCCTCTGCCCCCTCAACTCCTCTCCTCCTTACCGTCGGCCACACTCGGGGCCCTCAGAACTCAGCAGCAGACGCGCTGTGTCTTCGCTGCTCTCAGCGTCAGCACACTCTCAGACTCTCTGACTCTGTCTGACTGACTCTCTCTTCTGACTGACTGCCTGGCTCCACCCTCCATATATATATCCCTAACGGGCTCCCTCTGGTGGTATGAGGTGGAAGGGTGGAAGTGTTTGTATGTAATGAGGGGCTCTTGTGGAGAAGTCCATCCATGCACCCTGGGTCCTGTGGAACCTGTGAACAGCAGGGTGCCACATTCCCCCCTAGTACAATTCAGTACTCTCGGACTGAAGCATTTTGTAAAATAGGTTAACAACAATAACAGCAATAATAATTATAACAACATTTAAGTTACAGTATGTCCCTTAACCAGGTGTCCATTTCACCGATGAAAGTGTAACAGGGAGAAACATGAAGGACCCGCCTGAAAACCCTCAACGTAGGCCCTGTGTATGGCTACAGGGCATAAGTGATCCAGGTGCTGGACCACGTCTTCAGCCACGCCAAACGGGTTTTTGTTCTGTGGTCTTATAAGGGGGCACTTTTGATGAGTGCAACTATTTACAAGGACAGTTTTTGGCTGCTCACAGTCCTCAGCCTACAAGTCTTTGTACCCTGACAGGTAACTAAATGCACACATATTATTGACAGTTTATACAATAAATAATAGGCAATACCCAACTGGGTAACTATTTACAATTTAGGCACTTCATACTTATTCCCTAAACTTGGCAGAGATTTGTCCTTGTGTGCTGCGTGTGGACCTTCGTATCACTGGGGTGTCACTAGCGTCTGTGCATGTCCTCTCTGTTAATCTAGCAGGTGTACGTGCTGGTAGATTATAGAACTGCCTTAATCTCTCTATGGGAGTGGCAAGTACACTGTCCACTGGGCCTTCAGGCTCCGTCTCAACAGGTGATCCTCCTCTTACTGGGGACTCTTCCTGATCCTGAGCAGGCTCTTCTAGAGCGCTCACAGGTTCTTCTTGTGGCTGATAGAAGTGTTTTATGGGTATAATCACTGCTCCATCAAGTTGAGGCCAGTCCGCAGGGAGATCTCCTAGAACTGTGTGAAGCACGTCTTCCTTGGGTTCTTTCGGTGCTATAGGAGGTACTTCTTCTTCCGTTGTCTTCAATCGACCTGGGCACACTTTCAGATGGTCTCTTGAGACTGTTGCAGTTGTTTTACCTCCATCTTTGCTAATCAGGCAGGTTTTACTGTTGTCAAATTTGGAGTTCAGCTCTGTGTAGGGCTTTCTTTCCCACTTGTCATCGAGCTTGTAACTTCTCCTTTACCGCTTTAGCACTATTTCTCCAGGTGCCAAGGGTTCTGCTGGGACATGTTTATTGTACTGCTCTTCTTGCCTTTCCCTTACTCTGTCTTCGACACAGGCCTGTACTCTCCTGTACTGCTCTTGCAGATTTGTATCCCAGTCTTCAGTGGACATATCTGCTTCTGGTTCTACCACTCCGAGTTCCAGGTCCATGGGCAACTTCCCAGGTCTTGCTCTCATGAGGTACGCTGGGGTACAATTTGTAGAACCTCACAGGTATGTGATTGTACAGATCTACTAGGTCAGGTAGCTTGTCTGGCCACTGATTTCTTTCTTCCAAGGGTAAGGTTTTCAGCAGGTCTATGATGATGTTGTTCATTTTCTCACACAAACCTTTGGTCTGAGGGTGATACGGCATAGTCCGTATCTTTTTGTACCGATACAGGTAGCAGAATTCTTTAAACAGCTCGGCTTAAAAGGCAGGGCCTTGATCCATCAGCACTTTGTCCGTGTATCCATGGGGCCTGCAGAAGTATGCTTGGAATGTTCTTGCTGCAGTTTCTGCTGTCAGATCCTTGACAGGGGCTACCACCAGGAACCGGTGTAGCGTCGGCGTCCCTGCCTCCTGCTAGGCAGGGACGCTGTTCCCCTCACCTCTCCACTCCGTGCCCGGCGTCCTCCTCTCGCTCTGCTGGCAGCACGCGCTGCTTCCCGGCCGCTGTGCTTAGGGCGGGCGCGCGCGTGCTCCCCCTCTCTTAAAGGGGCTGCGCGCGCCGTCCTAAGGAGTCCCCGGCCAATGGCCGGAGGATCTCACCATATATAAGGCACCTCCTCCAAGATGGAGGTGCCCGAGCAATGTTGTTGCAAAGCCTTCACTCTGCTTCAGCCCTCAGGTCCCGTTACCAGTTACCTGCCAGTCACCTGCCAGATTCCTGCTTGAGACCTGCCTGATATCCGTTTACCTGCTTGCAAGCCTGCGGTCTGACGGTCTGCCTTCTGACACCTGTCAGTCTGTCTATGGACCAGCCTGCCCGCTCACCTGGGAGCGCACATCTGCTACCTGCCTGCTAGCCTACCTGGAGACTCCGCTGTCACTTGCCGTGACCACCTGCCTGTCCAGAGACTCTTGCCTGCCCACCTGGGAGCGCTCACCTGCTACCTGTCTGCTAGCCTACCTGGAGGCTCTGCCGTCACTTGCCGTGACCACCTGCCCATCCAGAGACTCTTGCCCGCTCACCTGGGAGCGCTCACCTGCTACCTGCCTGCTAGCCTACCTGGAGGCTCTGCCGTCACTTGCCGTGACCACCTGCCTGTCCAAAGACTCTCGCCCGCTCACCTGGGAGCGCTCACTAGCCACCTGCCTGCTGTCCTTCTACCTAGAGACTGTCCCTGTCACTTGCCGTGAGTACCCGTCCTTCTACTCAGAGACTGTCCCTGTCACTTGCCGTGACTACTTGCCCTTCTACCCAGAGACTGTCACTGTCACTTGCCGTGACTACCTGCCCTTCTACCCAGAGACTGTCCCTGTCACTTGCCGTGACTACCTGCCCGTCTTCCCTGGGAGCCACCCGCTTCCTTACAAGGACCGCCCCCTTGTATAGTTGCTCAGAGGTTCCGCCTCCCAGACCCGTTACAGTTTGCTCGGGCCATGGAACCCGGTGGCACCCAAGCTCCCTCGCTCTCAGACCTATGTCATGAACTGTCCCGTCAGAGGTCCCAACAGGAGTCCATCCTGAGTCATCTGCGAAATGTCAACTTTCGCCTGGACACTCTTACTGCTCCACCAGCAACCACTGCTAGTGTCTTGACTCGCAGCCCGGCAGCACCGCTGCCCACCAATACCATGGCATCCTGCCCCGGACCCCGGCTTTCTGCACCTCCACGCTTCGGAGGCGACCCCGCTCAAGCTCGGGG
The DNA here is from genome assembly GCF_046119375.1 of Phyllobates terribilis. Taxonomy (NCBI): domain Eukaryota; kingdom Metazoa; phylum Chordata; class Amphibia; order Anura; family Dendrobatidae; genus Phyllobates; species Phyllobates terribilis. Next base: position 477,254,313 of record NW_027362765.1, on the reverse strand, counting down.
CTTCATAAACCAGTGCACCCTGCACTTTGAACTCCTGTCCCACCAGTTTATCTCCGACCGGGCCAAAGTAGCCTTCATCATGTCCCATCTCACGGGGGAGGCACTGGCTTGGCTAAATCCTCTATGGGAGAGAGGAGACCCCCTGGTGTCCAACCTGCCAGCCTTTCTCACGGCTTTCCGGAAAGTCTTCGACGAACCCGGACGGAAGACCTCATCCGCATCATCTCTGCTACGCCTCCATCAAGGAAATCTCACCGTGGGCCAATATGCCATACGGTTCCGTACCCTTGCTTCGGAGCTGGCCTGGGATAACGACGCCCTGGTGTCTGTCTTTTGGGAGGGTCTGTCCGTCCGTATTAAAGATGAACTCGCCGGTCGGGACATACCTACCACTCTCGACGACTTAATAACTCTTGCCACCTGGAATGACATCCAGTTCCAGGAACGCGCCAAAGAGGTCACCCGTGAGAGGAGGTTTCCACGTCTAGCCTCTACCTTTCAGAAACCTGTCACTTCTCCCGCTACTCCCCAGGCGCACTCACCCGAGCCTATGCAGGTTGACCAGACCAAGATGGTCAAAACCCATCAAGAGTTACACCATGCCGAGGGGAGCTGCTTCTACTGTGGCAGTAAGGAGCACTGGATCCGTTCCTGCCTGAGAGGTTGGGAAACGCCTGTGTCTAGGATCGCTCAGAGAGGTCGTCCTAGACAAGAGTAAACCCTCTCCATCTCTGTTGCTGTCAGTCTCTATCATCTGTGGGGAGAATCGTTATTTTGAACTAGCCCAACTTGACTCTGGAGCTGCCGGAAATCTCATTTCTCAGTCTCTGGTAGAGAAATACCGCATTCCCACCAAACCTCTAGCTGTACCCTTATCTGTCGCTGCCGTGGATGGGGGCCTCTTACCACATCCCATCCAACTCATCACCGAATCCATAACCCTGCAGGTGGGAATGCTGCACTCTGAGAGCATCTTCTTTCATGTTCTGCCTGGACTCTCTCACGCCCTCTTACTACGCCTACCTTGGCTTCAGAGACATGCACCCGTGCTTGATTGGCAGACCGGAGAAGTCCTTCGCTGGGGACAGGACTGCCATAAGACTTGTTTAGTTCCCGTCCATCCTGTCCGTCCTTCTCCTACTCCAGCCAATCTACCTGGTCTTCCGGCTCCTTATTGGTCGTATGCGGACGTCTTTAATAAAAAGGAGGCAGAGACATTACCCCCTCATAGACCATACTACTGCCCAATCGACCTGATGCCCAGCGCTACTCCTCCCCGTGGGCGCAGTTACCCTTTGTCCGCTGCTGAGACCCGATCCATGTCAGAATATATTGAGGAGAATCTGGCCCGGGGATTCATCCGGAAATCTACTTCCCCGGCGGGAGCAGGCTTCTTCTTCGTCAAAAAGAAGGATGGCTCACTCCGTCCCTGTATAGACTATAGAGGCCTTAACCAGATCACGATGAAGAATAAATACCCCCTTCCGCTCATTCCGGAATTATTTGACCGTCTGAGGGGGGCTAGAATCTTCACCAAGCTGGACCTCCGTGGGGCGTATAACCTGGTCCGTATCCGTCAGGGGGATGAATGGAAGACAGCATTCAACACCCGGGACGGCCACTATGAATACCTGGTAATTCCCTTCGGTCTCTGTAACGCTCCCGCGGTCTTTCAAGAGTTGGTCAATGACATCTTCCGGGACCTTCTCTACTCCTGCGTAGTGGTGTACCTGGACGACATCTTGGTCTTCTCTCCGGATCTCCCCACATACCGGAGGGATGTTTGTCAGGTTCTGCTCAGGCTCAGGCAGAACCACCTCTACGCTAAATATGAGAAGTGCCTCTTTGAGCAGACCTCGCTTCCGTTTTTGGGCTACATAATTTCTCAGACCGGCCTACGAATGGATCCTGAGAAACTGTCTGCCATCGAGAAGTGGCCTCGACCAGAGGGGTTGAAGGCTATTCAGCGGTTCCTGGGCTTCGCCAACTACTACCGCCTCTTCATACCGCACTTCTCTTCCCGGACTGCCCCAATCTCTGCGCTCACCCGTAAGGGCACTAATCCCAGAGAATGGCCGCCCGAAGCTGAGGAAGCCTTTCTTTCCTTAAAACAGGCTTTCTCTTCCGCCTCGGTGCTGCATCGCCCGGACGGCAACAAGCAATTCTTCCTGGAAGTTGACGCCTCCTCCTCTGGAGCCGGAGCGGTACTTACCCAAAAATCGTCTTCCGGGAGAATGGTAACTTGCGGCTTCTTCTCCAAACTCTTCTCCTCTTCCGATCGCAACTATTCTATAGGAGACCGAGAGTTATTGGCCATTAACCTGGCATCGGAGGAGTGGCGTTACCTGCTCGAGGGGGCTCTTCACCCGGTAATAATTTACACGGACCACAAGAACTTGGCTTACCTCCAGAGTGCCCAGAGACTTAACCCGAGCCAAGCCCGGTGGTCCTTGTTTTTTCTCGCTTTGATTTTGTTCTTCATTTTCACCCGGCTGACAAAAACATCAAAGCTGACGCCTTGTCCCGATCCTTCCTCGTGTCTGATCTTGAGGAGGAACCTAAACACATCATCGATCACGCCAGAATAATGCAGGTGGCCCCTGTGAGTCTAAATCGTCTCCCTCCCGGTAAGACGTTCGTAACGGTACCTGATCGAGAGAAGATCCTACACTGGGGTCACTCGTCTAAGCTTGCTGGCAATGCCGGTCAGAAAAAGACCCTCCAGCTTATCGCCCGGCACTACTGGTGGCCTACCCTGCACAAGGACGTAATAGACTTTGTTTCTGCCTGTGTGTCCTGCGCCCGCAACAAGGTTCCGAGACACCTGCCAGCCGGTCGCCTCCTTCCTCTTCCAGTACCTGCTGCCCCCTGGCAGCATATAGCTATGGACTTCATAACAGATCTCCCTGTCTCTGCCGGTTGTACATTCATTTGGGTGGTTGCTGACCGCTTTTCCAAAATGGCTCATTTCATTCCCCTGCCAGGCCTCCCGTCTGCACCCGAGCTGGCTAAAGACTTTATCCACCACATCTTCCGTCTCCATGGCCTGCCCCTCCACATCGTGTCGGATCGTGGGGTTCAGTTCACCTCACGCTTCTGGAGAGCCACATGTAAGCTGCTAGACGTCACCCTGGACTTCTCCTCCGCATACCACCCACAGTCCAAAGGTCAAGTGGAGCGGATCAATCAGATCCTGACCAGTTACCTCCGGCACTTCGTTAATGCTCACCATTCTGACTGGGTGTATCTCCTGCCATGGGCCGAATTCTCTTACAATAATCACGAGAGCGAATCTTCCTCCAAATCCCCGTTTTTTGTAGTCTTCGGTCTGCATCCTCGGATCCCATTTCCCGTCTCCACCTCGGTGGACAATCCGGCTGCGGAATCTCTCGTTAGCAAATTTTCCTCCATTTGGGAGAGTACCCGATCCGCATTCCTTCAGTTGTCCAAGCGGATGAAAAAACACGCTGACAAAAAACGCCTAGATCCTCCACAATTCCGTCCTGGAGATAAAGTCTGGCTCTCGTCCAAGTATGTCCGGCTCAAGATTCCTTCCTACAAGTTAGGGCCTCAGTTCATCAGCCCACTAGAAGTTATCAAACAAATCAACCCAGTGGCCTATAAATTTAAACTCCCGGCCAACTTGCGGATCCCTAACTCCTTCCATGTATCTCTCCTCAAACCCGTGGTACTTAACTCTTTTTCCAAGTCTACAGGTACGCCTCCTGCTCCGGTTTCCACTGAAAACGAGTTTGAGGTAGAGAACATTCTGGCCACCAAAAGGGTAAGAGGAAAAACATTTTTTCTGGTAGATTGGAAGGGGTTTGGTCCTGAGGAGAGAACGTGGGAGCCCCGGGAGAACATCCATGCCCCTCTCATCCTTGATAAATTTCTCTCTGGTCTAAAAAAGGGGGGGCCTAAAGGGGGGGGTACTGTAGCGTCTGCGTCCCTGCCTCCTGCTAGGCAGGGTCGCTGTTCCCCTCACCTCTCCACTCCGTGCCCGGCGTCCTCCTCCCGCTCTGCTGGCAGCGCGCGCTGCTTCCCGGCCGCTGTGCTTAGGGTGCGCGCGCGCGCGCTCCCCCTCTCTTAAAGGGGCCACGCGCGCCGTCCTAAGGAGTCCCCGGCCAATGGCCGGAGGACCTCACCATATATAAGGCACCTCCTCCAAGATGGAGGTGCCCGAGCAATGTTGTTGCAAAGCCTTCACTCTGCTTCAGCCCTCAGGTCCCGTTACCAGTTACCTGCCAGTCACCTGCCAGATTCCTGCTTGAGACCTGCCTGATATCCGTTTACCTGCTTGCAAGCCTGCGGTCCGACGGTCTGCCTTCCGACACCTGTCAGTCTGTGTATGGACCAGCCTGCCCGCTCACCTGGGAGCGCACATCTGCTACCTGCCTGCTAGCCTACCTGGAGGCTCCGCCGTCACTTGCCGTGACCACCTGCCTGTCCAGAGACTCTTGCCTGCCCACCTGGGAGCGCTCACCTGCTACCTGTCTGCTAGCCTACCTGGAGGCTCTGCCGTCACTTGCCGTGACCACCTGCCTGTCCAGAGACTCTTGCCTGCTCACCTGGGAGCGCTCACCTGCTACCTGTCTGCTAGCCTACCTGGAGGCTCTGCCGTCACTTGCCGTGACCACCTGCCTGTCCAGAGACTCTTGCCTGCTCACCTGGGAGCGCTCACCTGCTACCTGTCTGCTAGCCTACCTGGAGGCTTTGCCGTCACTTGCCGTGACCACCTGCCTGTCCAAAGACTCTCGCCCGCTCACCTGGGAGCGCTCACCAGCCACCTGCCTGCTGTCCTTCTACCCAGAGACTGTCCCTGTCACTTGCCGTGAGTACCCGTCCTTCTACTCAGAGACTGTCCCTGTCACTTGCCGTGACTACCTGCCCTTCTACCCAGAGACTGTCCCTGTCACTTGCCGTGACTACCTGCCCTTCTACCCAGAGACTGTCCCTGTCACTTGCCGTGACTACCTGGGAGCCACCCGCTTCCTTACAAGGACCGCCCCCTTGTATAGTTGCTCAGAGGTTCCGCCTCGCAGACCCGTTACAACCGGGAATAATAATTCACCATGGTCAGTGCATAGGAATAGCCTGACCTGCTGGGTGAGAGCTTGACGTGATCTAGAGCGACAATCTCCAGGGGCTGGGTTGTTTTGATGGACTGAAAGGGTGCTTTCTGGCTGCCGTAGTCTTTCCTTCTGAGGATACAGGGCCCACAATTCCGGCACCACTTCTCTATGGAACTCCGCATTCCAACCCAATAGAACCGGTCCTTCAGCAGGGTTTCCAGCTTCTTCCAGCAAAAGTGACCTGCTTGATCGTGGTAGGCCTCTAACACCATCTGGATATCTGTCCTGGGTACAACAATCTGCCACACCATTTCATGGGTCTTGGGGTTGACATATCTTCTGCACAGCTTCTCTCTGTAGATGAACATCCGGCTTCCTTCATTCCCCAGTTGCTTGGCTTGTGGAGGAGCATCCTTCTCCAGGTGAGAACCTTCCTGGGTGATCAGTGTTTTGATAAGGCTGACAACCGGGTCACTGTCCTGGGTCTCCTTCCAACTGTGGTGGGGTAGAGGATTCAGTGTCCTTCCCTGACGTCTTCTGGTGACGTGTTGCTCATGGACAACTCTGCTTTGGTGGAAAGCAGGTAATTCAACTTCCTCTAAATCATCCATTTCATCCTCGGTGTCTGACTAGTGAGGCATCCTTGACAGGGCATCAGCATTGGTGTTCTTGTGACCGGCCCAGTACTTGATGGTGAACTGATAATTTGTCAGTCTGGCCACCCAACGCTGTTCCATGGCTCCCAACCTGGCTGTCTCCAGGTGTGTCAAGGGATTGTTGTCAGTAAAGGCTGTGAATTTCGTTGAGGCTAGGTAATGCTTGAACCTTTCAGTGATAGCCCAGACCAAGGCCAGGAACTCCAGCTTGAAGGAACTGTAGTTCTCCGGGTTCCTCTCACTAGGGCAAAGCTTCCTACTGGCATACGCAATTACTTTCTCTCTGCCATTTTGCTTCTGGGACAACACAGCTCCCAGTCCCTCGTTGCTGGCCTCGGTGTACAGCAGAAAAGGCTGGCTGTAGTCAGGTTAAGCCAGGATTTCTTCACCAGTCAGGATTTCCTTCATTACTGCAAAGGATTCAGCCTGTTCTTTGCCCCACTGGAATGGGGGACTCTTTCCTCTTTTGGACTGTCCTACCAGGAGGTCTTGTAGAGGTGCTACCTTTTTGGTATAGTCCTTTATGAACCTCCTGTAGTACCCGACCAGTCCCAGGAATTGCCATACTTCTTTGATGCTTCTCGGCTCAGGCCACTTCTGGATGGCAGTGACCTTCTCCGGGTATGGTGCTACTCCCTTCGAGCTGACTATGTGCCCCAGTTACTGAACCTTCTGCTTGAGCAAGTGGCATTTAGAAGGCTTTAGTTTCATCCCATACTGGGACAATGCTTCAAATACCTCCACCAGGTGCTTCAGATGGTTCTCATACGTCCTTGAGTACACAATAACGTCATCCAGGTACAGCAGCCCTGTCTAGAAGTTCCGATGTCCCAAGCAACACTCCATCAGCCTCTGGAATGTTCCAGGTGTATTGCAGAGTCCAAATGGCATACTGTTGAACTCGCACAGTCCCATCGGGGTGGTGAAGGCCGTCTTCTCAAGCAACAGAGATTTGCCAGTACCCGCTAGTGAGATCCAGTGTAGAGATGTAATTGGCAGATTTTAGTGCAGCCAGGGATTCCTCTATATGGGGCAAAGGGTATGCATCTTTATTAGTGTTGAGCGAGTATGTTCTGTCCGAGTATGCTCGGGCCGAGCTCCGAGTATTTATAGCTGCTCAGTGATATGGTTGAATCGCTCCGGTGTGCATGATTTTCAACTGTTTGACAGTTTTATTACATGTGAGGAATGTGTAAGAAATAGACATTCCTCACATGTAATTAAACTGTCAAACAGTCGCAAATCATGCACACGGTAGTGATTCAACCATATCACCGAGCAGCTATAAATACTCAGAGCTTAGCCCGAGCATACTCGGCGAAAGGGTTAATAGAACATACTCGCTCAACACTAATCTTTATGTGTTATGCGATTAATCTGTCTATAATCTACACACATCCTCATGCTACCATCCTTTTTCCTGACCAGGACCAGGGGAGCTGCCCAAGGGCTACAGCTATCCCTTACTACCCCTGCCTTTTTCATGTCACGCAACATTTCCTTGGCATTCTGATAATGTGCTGGTGGTATGGCTCGGTAACGCTCCTTAATGGGTGGATGGTTACCGGTGGGTATGTGGTGTTGTACCCCTTTAACCCTTCCAAAGTCAAGTTGGTGTTTACTAAACACTTGTTCATATTCCTAACCCACACTGTAAACACCTTGTTTCTGATGGACAGGAGTGGCATCAGTCCCAACATGGAGCTGTTGACGCCAATCCTCCAGCTGAGCTTCAGAGTCGTTATCCTCCACTGCATCTGGTGGGTTCAAGGATTCCACTGTGTGTATGGCATCATCATTCACAGTATACAATCTTGCAGCAGTGGCATACCTTGGCAATTTGACTTCCTCCTCCCCACAATTTAGGAGTCGTATGGGCACCCTATCATTGCGTACGTCAACTACCCCTCTAGCAGTTAGGAGTGTAGGTCTGTGCTCTGAGCTAATGGGCTCCACTACAACCTGGTAGTTCTGTCCCTTGAGACCTATTGCTGCCCTACAACAAATCAGCATCTCACTCATTGGGGGAATCACAATGGGTATCGGGTCTGTCACCCGTACATTTCCAATCTCACCACCTGTTAGCTTTACCTGTTGCTGGTACAGGAGGGCTCGAATCTCTCTCTGGAGCACTTTCCTCTGCCCTGGTTTGGCAGTGTCAGCAATCTGTTGGAGCAAAAACAACACTTCTCCCAAACAGTTACCAACAATATTTGTACCAAGTATCATATACAAGTCTGTATCACCAGGGTTAGATTCTATGACAATTAGTCCTTGGTCCTTCAGTTCCACTCTCCCCACCTTCACTGTCATGTCCTTAACCCCTAGTAGGTTAAGAGGAAGGCCGTTAGAGGTATACACACAGAGGTTCGGGGCTGGCGGGTGGAGCTCATCTATGGACCAGTACCTTTTGTAGAGGACATCAGGTATGATGGTTACCTGTGAGCCGGTGTCCAGTAACGCAGGTGTTGCTATGCCATCCAGCACGATGGACAAGAAAGGCCTTCCTCCTACGAACCGGTGGTACCAGCTTGATGGGCCTGGTTGATTTACTCCTGGGTGTCGGCCCTCGGCCCCAGGGTTTGCCCGTTTAAAGGACAGTTCCGTGTGGTGGGCCTGCCTTGTGGCAGCGGTAGCAGATGAAGTCTCCTGGAGGGCAACGTTGGTCATTGGTCCTCCCATGGGGTGGCGTTGTCCTCCTTCTTCTCCTCATCTAGGGGACATCCTCAGGACTGTCGGCGAGTAGGATCCTTCCTTCCGGCTCGGGCTCCGTCTGTAGCTGCAGGGTGCTCAGGACAGTGGCCAGGGTTTTACTTAGCTGACGCACTTCAGAGAACAGGCTGTCCAGCTCGCTAGGGAGCACTGTTTGCATCTTTGTTTAAGCCATTAATGAAGGAGCAGTGGGTGCTGTGGGCACTGGGGTGGCCACACCCTGGTAACGCTGGATAGCAGTCCCTGATGTTTCCAGGGGCTGAAGGCCCTTAATAGCCATGTGCTTTAAGTTGTCAAAAGTGGCATTTGGATGATCTAAGGCCCACCACCGTACGGTTCTGCTCTCCTCCTGGGACCTCAACCCCCGGATGAATTTTTCTGTCAGCATTTTATTCTCATCTTGTATGCTGGCTGGACTAACCTGTTTCAGGGCCCGCATGGCTGTCTGTAAGTGCCAGGCATAGTCCCGGATACTGTCCTCAGGTTTCTGGGTACAGTGGTAGAAACTCATCCAGAGATCTGTCTCAGTTCGGTTTTCAAACACAGTTTGCAGTCTCTTAAAGATAATGGATACTGATTCCTGGTCTGCGGCTGGACAGGTTTCAACTTCCCACTCTGCGGCACCAGTCAATTGTCCCAGCACAACAGCGGCTCTCTGCTTACCAGTCATTGAATACATGTCCAATACACCGCATATCTTTCTCTTGAATCCAGACAGGGTGTCTGATTTTCCATCATACTGGGGAAGCCATTTTGCTCCAGGGATATACGGCAGGGCCATGGATATTAACGGAGTCACGACCCCTGCTGGTGGGGCGGCCGCTCCGGCCTGAGCAGCGCGGGGCGCGAGTTGAGCATCAGGAGCGTTATCCGGTGCTCCGGCGTCTTGCTGGTCCTCGGCCATGGTTGCGCCCCCCTAGTGAACCGTAGCCTACCTCCTTTTTCTTTAATCGGGTAGGCCACAGCTCCACCAATGACTGTCTCCTTCCAGGACCTGACGCTTCCTGGTGCTGCGTCAGAGCGCGAGGCGGGGCTTGGGCTTCGCGCGCTTCCAGCAGTCACGCCATTCCGATTCTCGCGGTTACGTCCCTCTTCTTCCCGCGCGGCGACTGGAAAATGGCGGACAATTCGGGAAACAGTGGCAATTGGCGGGAAAACTTCACCATGGTATGCGACACAGTACTTTAAGGCGCACAGTACCCGGTGGCAACGGGCGCGCAATCCTGTTCGTGACGCCAGGAAGAGTATGACGCGCCCAGGGAATGGGGACGACTCGGTACCCGGGCCTTTGCCTGGTTTGCCTTAAATGCTAATGCAGGAGGCCCAGGAGGTCCCCACTGCTGACACAGACATAAAAAAAGCTAGCCAGCAGTCTGCCAAAATATCCATGAGTAAGCCAAAATCCATCTGGAAAAGAGTCTTGTGAACAGACAAGACCAAGATAGAGCTTTTTGGTAACTTACATCATTCTACTGTTAACGAAAACATAATGAGACCTACAAATAAAAGAACACAATCCCTACAGTCAAATATGTTGGAGGTTCAAAGATGTTTTGGGCACGTTTTGCTGCCTCTGGCTCCATGCGCCTTAACTGTGTGCAAGGTATCATGAAATCTGAAGATTACAAACAAATTTTGGGTCACAATGCAGTGCCCAGTGTCAGAAAGCTGGGTGGGTGTCCTAGGCCATGGATCTTCCAGCAAGACAACAACCCAACCATACTTCAATAAGTACCCAAAAATGGATGGAAACAAAGCTCTGGAGAGTTCTGAAGTACCCAGCAATGAGTCCGGATCTAAATCCCATTGAACACCCTTGGAGAAATCTTAAAATTGCTGTTGGGAGAAGGCAGTCTTCAAATATGAGAGACCTGGAGCAGTTTGCAAAAGAAGAGTGGTCCAAAATTCAAGTTGAGAGGTGTAAGAAGCTTGTTGATTGTTATAGGAAGTGATAGATTGCAGTTATTTAGTCCAAAGGGTGTGCAACCAAAGTTGAGGGTGTCAACAATTTTGCCCAGCCCATTTTTGGAGTTTTGTGTGAAAAGATGCCCAATTTTTTTTTTTGTTTGTGTATATTAGAACAAAACAAAAAAGGAAATAAACATGTGTATAACAAAACATGTGTAATTGCAATAATTTTCTTTGAAAAATACTTAATTTTCTGCAGCAATTTCAAGGGTGCCAATGCTTTTGGCCATGACTGTATATCAAGCAGCATGTACCATGGACTTTGAGGGTCTCCAGCCAACACAAAGATGAGATTACCATATGCAAATTGAGATTTTGTTGCCTCTTTGTGGAGCTTCAATAGGTTACTTGTCCCTCATCAGCTGCTAATGATGGATCCCAAAGTGACCAATACTCTAGTTTAGCTGCTGCAGGATAAAGTCCAACACAAATTTACGCATCTCATACAGATGTTCCAATATTTGCAACATTGAATTCCACCTGGTTGCAATGTTGCAAATGAGTTGATTCTCTGGCAGACGATTCTGTTTTCCTCAAAGTCAGGTGGATGTGCTTTTCCATGCATGAATGGTTGAAATGAGCAGATATTTTCCTGGCCATAGCCCACCACCTTCCTCAAGCAGGTATATTTGTGATAGAAATATTGCACAATTAAATTCAGTATGTGTGGCAAGCAGGGAGTGTGAGTTTCATTGTCAAACTGTATGGCAGCCAGAATGCCCCAGACATTGTTGCTCATGACAATCCCCAGCTATAGTTGACTGGCAGCCAGCCAGGGTGAAATCTGGTGCTTGAATCAGAGCAGCAACTTATCCACTGTTTGACTTTTGTCCGCTATGCTATAAAATTGCTTGGCAGTGCATTACCTTGCAGAAAGAATGAGGTCAGTGAGTGGAATCAATGATGTGCCCCATGGCTGATGGGACATAGTGTCACATCTGTTAAGGCAGATCTGGAGGAGATGTTGGAAGAGATAGATAATTGCCACTTGGCCATGAAATCAGATGTACTTACCAGTCCTGGAGGCTTCACTACATATCTTGGTTGTGGTCGTACATTGTTGCCACTCAAAACATTCATCCATTGGCCCTTGAAACTCATTTATTTTCCCAATCCATAGTTGCTGCTCCATGTGTCTATGGTGCAGTGCATTAGAAGTTTAAAGATAAGTCAAGAAAATGACCTATGTTCTCCTATACTAGAGAGCACAGAGCAGACAACCCTTTCTGCAAGGAATAATGGGTGGTGGGTAGTGTTGAGTGAGCATGCTCATTACTCGAGATTTACGAGCACGCTCTGGTGTTTCCCGAGTATCTTCAATGTGCTCGGGTGTTATGTTTTATTCTCGCTGTGTGCATGATTTGCGACTGACAGTTTTAATACATGTGAGGGATGCCTGTTTCTTAGGCATTCCTCACATGTATTAAAGCTGTCAGACAGTCGCAAAACATGCGCACAGCGTGACTGAAACATAAAACCGGAGCACGCTGAAGATACTTGTGAAACACCCGAACATGCTCGCCAAAAGGGTTAACAGAACATACTAGCTCATCACTAGTGGTGGGTATCATTTAGTGAGACTGAACACTGTATGTAAATCAGTTAAACTGGACTAGTGAAACAGTTTTTCAAAATCTTACATTTCTTTTTTTATATATATTTATTGCTTAAACTATCTGCCAACTTAATAAAAATTTGGCAACTCTAAAAATCTATGTTGCTTGGTAGATAAAAAAAAAGTCAGCAGCCTCTCAATGTGACTGCCGACTGCTGAATAATGACAGTGTGTGATGCATACAGGGGCACAATTTCCCTTTATTCCATGTGCAGGTGGGCAGTGACATGATTGCATGTAAACAAACTGCGTACTTGCAGTCAGGTGCCATTTTGACTATTGCACTTCTCTCAATTCTCTTCTATTGAAGGAAACTGGGTAAGGCAAGTTGGCTTGTGACTTCAAGCATGCAAATCCCATACATTTGGGTCATGTGACTGCCACCTGCACATGGAATATAAGGAAATTGTGAAAGTGTGAGCATCCCAAAATGTCACGATTTCGCGCACACAGAGCAATTTCAGACTTTACTTCTGAGACTGGTCAACTCTTTTAATGACACATAAAGAAGTAGCTATTTTTGTGTTCCTTATAAATAATGCAAAATGCTACAAATGTTTAAACTTTAAAGTATATATTTGTGAACTTTTCGCATACCGACAGCCAGCTGTTGCAAAATTATCTGTAATTTTTCTGTTTATTCTCATTTGTTAAATCAGTTGGTAACATGTTTTCTTAGAGATGGTAGAATAGTAGAAGGTAACTTACTTTGCAATTCTGCCTAAAAAAGTAAGAGGGGAAGCAAAGTTATTTGACAACTGGAATGTCTCAATTTACATATATCTTGTAAACTTTTATTGAGAAATCACTTTTTACGACATACAGAGATGAACTTTCTTCTAGAAATAAATGCCTAGCTTCAAATATATTTTTTAATAATATATATTCTGTCAGTCGTATTACAGAACTAGAGCTCACTTTATCAATCAGAAAATGGAAACATTACGCATCAATCACGCCAACCTGAACAAATATTACTTGCGAAATGTAGATTTATTGTACACTCTCTGCATCTTACAATGTACTCAACTTTAAAAACTGAGAACAAAAGTTATGAATAATTTTTATTTATTTTTCCTATAAATGTTATTCCTTGTATTATTTGCAGAAAGAAGAAGAAAACTGACTATAATTCCTACACAATCTATTAGAGCCGACACGTATAATAATCAATATTTTTACTGTTATGCTTGTAAACAAATGCAAAATTTTAATATTGCACAGATATTTGATATATAGCCAAGTCTGTACCGCTGCATAAGAAAACTAGCAACTTTCATGCCAGTGCAAAACATGAATATACTATTACATCTTTAATAACTTGCTTTAGGAGGACTTTTCACCAAATGTTTCTCATTGAGCTGGACACAAGATGTCATAGTGGCTGCAGAGCAGAATAAAACATTTATTTTTTATTTTTTTATTTTTTCTCTTCGTAGCGGAGTTATTAGCAATCAAAGTATTTGGCTCCTAATGAATGAACTTATGCTAAAGGGAATCTGTCACCACATTTGACCTATCTAATCTATTAATATGTTCATATAGGTTATACACTGCTGAAAAAAGTCCTACCTGTATGCCTCATATCAGATGTCTTGTTGAGAAATCTTCTTTTATCACTTTATGTAAATGACCTCTTCCAGGCTCTGGGGAGTATGTTGTCTGGGAAATAACTGCCTCCAGAGCTTATTTTACATATAAGGGGGAGTTACCTGTGAGATGTGTAATAGCCGCTCTCTGCTCTCCTGATCTCATTATACCTGACATATCTGCAGGTTCCTCTCAGCTTCAGCTTCCAGATTAAAGTCAGATGAGGTGTAATATTTTTGCAATACAGCAGATATCAGAGAGCTGCAATAAAATGTGTTTGCAATAAAATAAATTTCAGTTCTCCTGTTCTGTGTTAGTTACTCACTGGTAACTTCCACTTTATGTAAAACAAGCTCTGGAGGCAGTTATCTTGTAGACAGTGTCCTCCCCATAGCCCAGAAGAGGTAATTTATATAAAGTGATAAAAGATGATTTATCCACAACAAGGCATCTGATATAAGACATACAGGCATCACTCTCCTCAGCTACTATAACATTAATGCCAATACTAATAGTTTAGATAGGTCAAATGTGGTGACAGATCCCCTTTAAGTCCAAGTGGGTATTAACCCCTTTACAACTTTGGACATATGAGTACGTCCAGGGTTGTATACCTGCACTCCATGCTGGTTCCAGCACCTGAGACCGCACCTTTTTGAGTACCTGACAGCTGATCTGAACAGCTGACATGTAATCCTAACAGCCGCGGGTGGAACCGCAATCCACTCATTGCCGTTAACTAGTTAAATGCCATTGGCATTTAACTTGTGCATCACTAATCGCACCCATGTCAAATGACTGTAAATCACCGATGGGTTGGCATGACAATCCAGGATCTGCAGTAGACCCTGTAATTGTCATTGCCAGGATGCTATGAGCGCCGCCCAGTGGTCAGTGCTCGTAGCAAGTGGACACTTTTGCTACACACAGCAGGGAATCTCTCTCAAGTAAAACTAACAGGTCAAGCAAATTCTTATCCTCTCTTGCTGACAACTTTATCTTCCAAAAGGTAGGGGAGAAAACAAGGGGATCTGCTACTTTGGATCTAATCCTTATAAACAGGGATGAAATGGTTGAGGAGGTAAAGGTGGCTGGGACCCTAGGAGGCAGCGATCATGCTATTATAGAATTTTCGATAACTAGAGGAGGAAGACATGTGAAGACTCAAACTTCAAGGTTAGATTTTAGAAAGGCAGATTTTAAGAGACTCAGAAAGAGAATAGGAGGGATCCAATGGCTGGATGTCCTTAAGGACAAAAATGTCCAGGAAGGATGGGAAATTTTTAAAACTGAGATTCTCAAAGCACAATCGTTAACAATCCCGAAAAGTAGGAAGAATGGGAAGCATTTAAGGAAACCAGGATGGATGAACACAGAACTTAAACACATGCTAAAAAGAAAGAAAGAAATGTTTATTAAATGGAAAGAGGGAGGCATATCTAAAGAAGATTATAATGCAGTCTGCAGATCCTGTAGGGCACGTATCAGGTTAGCTAAAGCTGACAATGAATTAAGGCTTGCAAGAGATGTCAAAAGCAACAAAAAAGGATTTTGGGGGTATGTCAAAAGTAAAAGAAAAGTCAAAGATGCTATAGGATTTTTACAGGATGAAAATGGAGAAATGGTAAGAGAGGATGTTGAGAAGGCCAAACTTTTTAATTCCTATTTTGCATCTGTTTTCTCTCAGAAAGAAAATGTATCATCAACTGATCTTCACTGTCGTTTTAAAGGAATAGAAGAATCCAAGTTATCTGTAAACAGAAAGATTGTGAGGGAATATTTAGCTAACATAAATGAGTTCAAGTCTCCAGGTCCAGATGAATTACACCCCAGAGTACTGAAGGAGATCGTAGAAGAAATTTTAGAACCATTCTCCATAATCTTTGAAAATTCTTGGAGAACAGGAGAAGTCCCAGAAGACTGGAGAAGAGCAAATGTTGTTCCTATCTTCAAAAAGGGGAAGAAGGTGGACCCAGGGAACTATAGGCCGGTGAGTCTGACTTCTATACCAGGAAAGATCTTTGAACAAATTATTAAACAACATGTAGGTAAGTACATGGATAAGAATGAAGTGATTAACCAGAGTCAGCATGGGTTTGTAACTAACAAGTCATGTCAGACTAACTTAATTTCCTTCTATGACAGAATCACTGACTGGGTGGATCAGGGAAATGCTGTAGATATAGTATATCTTGACTTCAGCAAAGCATTTGACAAAGTATCTCACACCATCCTTATTGAAAAAATGACCAAGTATGCAATGGACCAGGCAACTGTTAGGTGGATTCATAACTGGCTTAGTGATCGGACTCAAAGGGTGGTTGTAAATGGCTTCACATCCAGCTGGATGAATGTCTCAAGTGGGGTACCACAGGGCTCCGTCCTGGGACCTGTATTGTTCAACATCTTTATCAATGATTTAGATGAAGGAATTGAGGGTAAACTGATTAAATTTGCTGATGACACAAAGCTAGGAGGGATAGCTAATACTAGAGAAGAGAGAGAGAGGATTCAAAAAGACCTAAATAAACTGGAGCAGTGGGCAGCAACAAACAGAATGGTTTTTAACAGGGAAAAATGCAAAGTACTACATCTGGGCAATAAAAATGAAAAAAGCATATACAGAATGGGAGGAATAGAGCTAAGCAACAGTACATGTGAAAAAGACTTAGGTATACTAATAGATCATAGACTGAACATGAGTCAACAGTGTGATGCAGCAGCAAAAAAGGCAAATACAATTCTGGGATGTATTAACAGAAGCATACAGTCTAGATCACGTGAAGTCATTATCGGACTTTACTCCTCTTTGGTCAGACCTCATCTGGAATACTGTGTACAGTTTTGGGCACCACATTTTAAAAAAGACATAGACAAACTGGAGCAAGTTCAGAGAAGAGCGACCAGAATGGTGACTGGTCTGCAAACCATGTCCTATGAGGAACGGTTGCAGGATTTGGGAATGTTTAGCTTGCAAAAAAGATGACTGAGAGGAGACTTAATGGCTGTCTACAAATATGTCAAGGGCTGTCACATTGTAGAAGGATCATCTTTATTCTCATTTGCACAAGGAAAGACTAGAAGCAATGGGATGAAACTAAATGGGAGGAGACACAGATTAGATATTAGAAAAAACTTTTTGACAGTGAGGGTGATCAATGAGTGGAACAGGCTGCCACAAGAGGTGGTGAGTTCCCCTTCAATGGACGTCTTCAAACAGAGGCTGGACAGACATCTGTTTGAGATGATTTAGTGAATCCTGCTTTGAGCAGGGGGTTGGACCAGATGACCCAGGAGGTTCCTTCCAACTCTACATTCTATGATTCTATGATTCTATGATCAGATGATAATAGCTTCTAGTCTCCCATGGAGACTATTGAAGCTAGTGTAAAGTAAAAAAAAAAGTTTTTAAAAATATAAAAAAATATATAAAAGTTCAAATCACCACTCTTCTGCCCCATTCAAAATAAAACAATAAAAAATCAATTATACAAATATTTGGTATCTCTGCATTCTTAATCGCCCGGTCTATCAATATATAAAAAAAAATAATCCGATCGGTAAACTGCGTGACAAGAAAAAAATCAAAACGCCAGAATTACGTTTTTTTAGATGCGTCAACATTGCAATAAAATGCAATAACAGGCGATCAAAAGATCGTACGTACCCCAAAATGGTATCAATAAAAGCATCAGCTTGGTGGGCAAAAAATAAGCCCTCACCCAGCCCCAGATCCAAAAAATGGAAATGCTATGGGTCTCGGAAATTTTATTTATTTATTTTTTTAATTTGGGATTTTTTTTCACCAGTTAAATAAAAAAGAACCTATACATGTTTGGTATCTGTGAACTCGAAATGACCCAGAAAATAATAATGACATGTCAGTTTTAGCATTTAGTGAACATGTTAAAAAAAATAAAAATTTGTGTGAAATTGCCCTTTTTTTGCAATTACACAGCACTTTGAATTTTTTTCCCATTTTCCAGTACACAATAAGAAATGGTAAAACCAATGGTGTCGTTCAAAAGTACAACTCACCTAGCAAAAATCAAGCCCTTACATGGACATATTGATGGAAAAATAAAGAGTTATGGCTCTGGGAAGAAGAGGAGCAAAAAACGAGCATGTAAAAACGAAAAAACCCAAGGTGGTAAAGGGGTTAACAGATAGCAACTTCTACATGGAGAAGAAGTACATGCCCCAGTGAAATCACTCTTTCAGACTTAACTAAAGTTAACTCATTAGATGCTAATTGCTAATCTCTCCTCAATGGAGAGGTGAAATAAAAAAAAATGTTTTATTCCCCTCTGCAGGGACTATTACATCATGTGTGTCTTTAAAAAGATTTCTGACCCTTTCAATACCCTAGTAAAAGATCCACAAGATTAAAAAAGATACATACTCAAAGTAACTTATTTTTTTTCAGCAGAAACTAACAGCATGGCGATATAGTGTTTAGTAATACCTTCCTAATTTTTCATTAATAAAATCAGCAAATTCAAGATTCTGATTAAAAGGAAGTTATAAAACAGCATGCCCAATTCACCAAGAGTCATCTGGTTAGTGCTGGTAGGCTAAGTGCCCACGATGCAGAAATGTTCCGGATTTTTCCTGAGCGTTTCTGCATCTCCCTTGCAGAAAAAACGCATGCGGATTTTACATGTGGATTTTACATGCGTTTTTCCTGCCAGGGACAAGCGTAATTGAAGCATTTTGATCATGCGATTTCTCATGAGGGTTGTCAGCGATTTCCAAGCGATTTTAGTATCACTTTGAAAGTGCTTGACAACTTGGTCACACTATATAAATCCATGCATCACTATTTGTAAATATAGTGATGTGCTGTCTGACAAGTTAAGGGTTGCTACGTTTATATTTATGTTAAGCACATTAAACGGGTTGTCCAAGTTTGTGATGAAGTTAAGTAGTCACTCTATGCGACTGCAGACTTCTGAATTCTTATAGAAAACTCATTGCATGCTGTCAGGATTATCTGGTGCTGGCGATGAGAGAAAGAGGTCATGCACAGCAAGTTTACGATTTGCATACATGCAATCACATCCCAGCTAGGCATGAGTGGCATCACTCAATAGAATTGAATTGAGCAAGACTGGACATGTCTAGTTGGTATGTGGACAGAAGTATGTAAATTGCATATTTGGACTCATATGACCGTCCACTCTTGATGTCGGCACCAGAGGATCCTGATAGTGTGAGGGGTGCACGCTGTGAGAATTTAGAACTGCAGACTTTCATCCCAAATCTGGATAAGCCCTTTTCAATATAACATTAAGCACTGTAGCATGCCCAATCCTAATAGAGTGTAAAATACTCACTGTCAGGACTCAGCTCTACTTCCTAGTTACAACAGTCATTACATGATCACTTATGTGCGATTTTCATACTTACAGTCATGTGACAACTAGATCCCCTCTTCCTGCTTTTCTCAGTGTAGCAGGGGCTGTAGTATTTCACTGAAGATTGAGAGAATCCGGAAAAGCAGCTCATTGACATATAATTAGTCACATGATAACTACTCAAGCGGCTGAGCAGGGTGGAGGGGGGATAGGCATCAAACTGAATTTTTGCCCTGGGTGCCAGAAAACGTAGATACAACTCTGAACAACACAGAGACCAATCCCACATTGATAGGATTTAAAATATATGTTTTTAATTATTGCAATGTGATGTCATAAATCTTTACTTGTTTTAAACAGCTTGAATTCTAGAATATACATACATTTAAAATGCCATTTATTTCAAAACTGGCTGGCTTTTAGAGCTGGATCACAAGAAGGATTGCATTGGGGGACATTACATGAAACAATGAAGGAGGGTGGCTTCATATAGCTTATAGCATTGAATTTAATGCTCTAAAAGTATATCAAAAGTGTAACTTGACACCCAATTTGACATGACTTTTGATGTATTAGGTGTCCAGTTACAACTTTCTGTAACATGATATATTGTTATTGTTTTTTTTTATATCAAAAGATAGAGTAGAAGGGATCTTACCATTACAATAATATTTACTTTGTTTTATTTATTGCTTTTGTATGCATTTACATTTTATTTCTTTTTTAAGGACATATATATTCTTATGTAAATGCAGATGGCATATATACATGAATAATTTTTTCAGAATGTATATTTTGTTATTTAGGGTATAAGTGTAAAAATAATAATAATAATAATAATAATAATAATAATAATAATAACAATTATTATTATTATTATTATTATTTAAAAACTCATAGCCAAAATAATCTTAATAATAATAATAATAATAATAAATAATAGTGATAATAATAACAATAATAATTCTATATATAATGAGTCTATACATACAAATCAGAAAAAAATGCAAATCTCTAATTACTTTCAAATAATAATAATAATAATATATAATAGTGATAATAATAACAATAATAATTCTATATATAATGAGTCTATACATACAAATCAGAAAAAAAGGCAAATCTCTAATTACTTTCAAATAATAATAATAATAATAATAATAACATTAACTAGAGATTAATATTAATATAGAAATGTGCCTTTTTTCAGATTTGGATGTATAGACTCATTATATAATTATTTCTGTTGTTGTCATTATTATTACTACTATTATTTATTATTATTTTTATGTAGGATCTGAGTGCGTAAATAATAATAATAACAATAATAACAGTAAAAATTGTTGTTGTTAATATTATTATTATTATCATCATCATTATTATGATGTAAATCTCAGAAAAAATTGCGAAGTTATAGTTGTGTTTATATTCCAAAGAGGTCCTAGTCCAGTAAAGAAATATTGCTTTTTTGACATGTCGGCTCAGCTTCGCTTCACCCTTACTAAGCTTTTGTGTAATAAATAATATACTGCAGATAAAAGCAATTGGTGATGTATACTACATACTTTACAGAACACCTCCACTTCTCACTTTTACAGAGAATTATATGTATTATCACAGCTGAAGCAAGATATAGAAGCAACATAATTTCAGCCATTGTATGACAAAGACCACCTTTATAGTGAAATTATGTCCAAAAGTAATCATAACTGTCCAAAGATAAGAAGTATTGTCCTTAATTTCACTTTTACTGTACCAAAATGATAAAAGCTTGGGGTACATTATAGTCTTATGATGTAGCATAAACAACTATTCTGTTTTTCTTAATTTACTAGAATTTTGGCCTGTAATTTTATAGATTTACTATGCTATCGGATTAGATTGTTTTGATAATTAAATCAATATTTCACACTCTATATGTTTCTTGACAAACACCAATCTATGATAATGTTGTGTGGCTTGGTGTAAAGGCAGCCAAAACATTGCAATACTTGGCATTTTTTTAGTCTAGCTAGCTCTGTTTCGCACAATATGACGGTACCTAAAGCTAAAACTGATCTAAATAGATTTTTATGGTGAGAAAATGCAGTGCTAGCTTTCCTGTTATACAGTATATGATAGAATCTGTTTTGAAGGCTCTAAGCAGAAACTGTAAAAGAGTCTTTGGCACAGATATGGACATACTAGTAAACGGGCTCTCTTTTTCATGTGCTTATATTACACATTTTATTCATTGCATAGCAAAAGCAACAAGCAATAACCGATGATTAAACCCACCTCAACCACAACCATCCATCCAAATGGTGTAAGAGAAAGGAATAAGAAAAAAACAAAAGGGATAGTAAAACAAGAAAAAGTAATCCTAGAGATTTGCCATTTTTTTTTAGATTTTAAAGTATAGACTGTTTCTACTGAAAAGTGTTGCCTTTTCG
Source organism: Phyllobates terribilis (assembly GCF_046119375.1). NCBI lineage: Eukaryota > Metazoa > Chordata > Amphibia > Anura > Dendrobatidae > Phyllobates > Phyllobates terribilis. Next base: position 477,232,911 of record NW_027362765.1, on the reverse strand, counting down.
TAGCTATATATACATTTAGACACAGCCAGGTTTGTCAAACTGAATTTGCCGTAGGCGTCCAATAGATAAATACATTTAACCTGACTTATTAATTAATCTGCAAAAAAAAATCCCCAAAGAGAGAGATATACCTATATTAGAATGCCCAAACTGTATTGGACATGACCAATGCATATGCAGAATACTTGGCTTCAGAGCCCCAATCTTCAAACCATAGGGAGAATCACAAAATCCAATGTCAGACAAGAATACAGGGGGCAATGGAATTTATTGACAATCGTGAACAATGAAATTTAAGATAGGAAGAAGAAAAAGAGAAGTTAGCAGAATTTAATGTAACAGATCATCTCTCATCCAATCAAATTCCCAAACCCACTTAACCTCGTTATTTCTTTTTAATTCTAACTAGATTTTAACCCCAAATTTTACAATTTTGACCAGTGTCATTTTATGAGGTAATTACTCTGGAACATTTCAACGGATCCCACAGATTCTAAGAATGTTTTTTGTGACATATTGTACTTCATGATAGTGGTAAAAAAAATTTCAATATGACTTGCAATTATTTGTTAAAAAATCAAAAGTTTGGTAAAAATGTTGAAAATTTAGCAATTTTCAAACTTATAATTTTTATGTTCTTAAACCAGAGAGTTATGTCACACAAAACAGTTAATAAATAGCATTTCCCACATGTCTGCTTCACATCTGCACAATTTTTTTAACATAATTTTTTTTCGTTAGGAGGGGTTAAAAGTTGACCAGCGATTTCTCATTTTTACAACAAAATTTTACAAAACCATTTTTTTACGGCCCACATCACATTTGAAGGGACTTTGAGGATCCGATATGATAGAAATACCCAAAGATGACATCATTCTAAAAACTGCACCTATCAAAGTCCTCAAAATCACATTGAAGAAGTGTATTAACCTTTCAGGTGTTTCATAGGAACTGAAACAATATGGAAGAAAAAAATGAACATTTAACTTTTTTTTGCAAAAATGTTACTATAGACCCAAGGGTAACTGGAGAATATGGACCACAAAAATTGTTGTTTAAATTTTCCTGAGTATGCCGATACCTCTTATGCATTTGGAGAGCCCCTGTTGTGCCTAAACAGTGTACACTCTCATCATGTGACCCCATTTTGGAAACTAGACCCCTTAAGGAAATTATATAGTTGTGTGGTGAGCATCTTGAACCCCCAGGTGCTTTACAGAAATTTATAACAGTGAGCAGTGAAAATAAAAAAATCTAATTTTTTCCACAAAAATGATCTTTTAACCCTAATATTTTTATTTTTACAAGGGTAATAGAAGAAAATTGATCACAAAAATTTTGTGCAATTTTATCTGAGTTCGTTGGTATCCCATATGTGGGGGAAATCTACTGTTTGGGCACACAGCCGGGCTCGGAAGGAAAGGAGCAGCGTTTGCAGGAACATCTTCTTTCTTCAACAGCAGCAACAGCAGAAGTGATGGTACAGGCGCACCATAGTATGACAGAACAACTAAAATCAGGAAGTGCAGGATGGTCATTCTGTGGTCAGATGGCCTCTCTGCACTCTGGTGCTATCAATGTCATCACACTAATCAGGGCTAGCACTGGTGATGTCGTTGCTAGGCTCCAGCCTATGATCCTAGTGCTGTTACAGAACTGATCATAGGCTGTACATCAGTATTTCAGGCAATTTTATTGCCTGAAACAATGAAAATGCTGTGATTGGCTGTTCAGAATTAAACAGCTAATCACAGCAATCTTAGTTGCTGGAGGGGTCAGAGATACCCCCAGGACGACAAATACTTGATACAAATACAAGATTCAGCAGGCACCGTTTAAAGATATGATGTATCCATACATCAAAGGTCAGTATGTACCTACCAACGTGGATGTAGGAATACGTCAGAGTTCCTGAAGAGGTTAAATATGTTAAAACTGGTAAAAAGTTCACTATAAACTGAATGTGTATGTAAGAAAGTAATATATTGAAAATGCAAGTAAATAAGCATATTTTTGTGACTTGGAGGCATAGTAGTGTACAAAATAACAGCAGTCCAATATGACGAACCTGTAGTGTTGAGCGAGCACAAAAATGCTCGGGTGCTCGAAGCTCGGGCCAAGCTCACCGTGATACTCGGGTGCTCAAACCGAGCAACGAGCCCAATGTTAGTCTATGGGAGACCCGAGCATTTTTGCAGCGGCACCCCCGGCAGTCTGTAGAAAGCCTAAAAAGTGCCCAAAACGATAGTGACAGTGCTCAAATGACATGGGGACAGCATGGGGATCGCCCCAGGAAGCATTTCTGACCCCCAGGTCACTGCTGTCAACAACGTGGTCAGAGGTATTAAGCCACTTTTACGGGCTCACAATAAAACATTCAAAAATGAAACTGAAACTGTTTTCCTGTGAAATATGTTAAGGAACATCCTTTCCAGGGTAAAGACTTGTGTATAAGGTAAAATAAATAACCTAAAACAAAAATACTCCTCCACACCTTGGGCTATGTACACAAGTAGCATTTTTTATGCGTTTTTGCACTTTTGTATTGCTTTCAACCATAACAACTTCACCGGGAAATGTCATTTTAACATTTTACAACTAGTGTTGAGCGAGCATGCTCGACACTGCTCGGTACTCGCCCGAGCATCTCACTACTCGGGATTAGTGTTGAGCCACCCCCGTAGTGTTCAGGTTCGGTTTGTCGAACACCGGGATGTTCGTGGAACTGTTCGTCGAACACCTTAGAACACAGTCGAACACCGTTAAAACCAATGGCAGGCAAACAAAAACACATAGAAACACATAGAAAACACTTTCAATGGTGTCCAAAAGCTGACAAACTGCTCAGTAGACACTCTCTTTAAAAAAGCCGGCCGGCAATTCAGCAGCGGCATACACCGGTACCCGACAATTTAGACAAGAAGGAATAGAGCATCACACATAGATTAGATAGATAGAAACATGTCAGTCACATATATAAGAAGTACAGTGACAGTGTTGGTTACTGTACTTGTCATTTAGTGTTAAAGGATTTATTAAAAAAAATATTAGTGTTTTCATGCGACGTCTCTTTAAAAAAGCCAGCCGGCAATTCAGCATCGGTACCCGACAATTTATAACAGAAAGAATAGAGCATCACATATAGATTAGATAGATAGAAACATGTCAGTCACATATATAAGAAGTACAGTGATAGTGTTGATTACTGTACTTGTCATTTAGTGTTAAAATAAAGGATTTATTAAGAAAAAAATTGGCTTGGGGTTCCCCGTAATTTTATAATTTTAGTCTTTAGCGGAGGTTAAGCAGACGGCTGGGGCAGATGTTTGAAGCCTGGGAAGGGGGTAATACCCACGGAGCTTCCCAGGCTACTAATATCAGCCCCCAGCTGAATACCTAGCCTTTACTAGCTATTAAAATGGGGGACCCCCAAAAAAATGACGTGGGGTCCCCCCTATTTTAATAGCTAGCAAAGGCTAGGCAGACAGCGGGGGGCTGATATTAATAGCCCAGGAAGGGTGCCATGAATATTGGCCCCCTCCCAGGCTAGAAACACCAGCCGTCAGCCGCCCCAGAAATGGCGCATCCGCAGGATGCGCCAATTCTGGCACTTAGCCTCGCTCTTCCCACTGCCCTGTAGCGGTGGCAGTGGGGTAATAGGGTTGGGGTTGATGTCAGCTTATAATGCCAGCTGACATCAAGCCCAGGTTAGTAATGGAGAGGCGTCTATAAGACACCCCCATTACTAACCCCATAGTCAAAGTTACAAAAAAACACAAACACCCAGAATAAAGTCCTTTAATTTAAATAAACACACAATTCTTTATTGTTCTAAATTAAACCATACTTACGGTCACGTCCATTCCAGCTGAAGCCAAGCATGCCAGCGCTCTGCAGTGTCTATGATTGATGGCATGCTGGATGGCAGCGCTCAGCACAGTGGTTATACCAAAAAAAGTGCATTACAGTCCTGTGTGCTCCTGTTGGTCAAATTGCTAGACTTATCCCCCGGTCTCAGGGGCCAGTAAAAATCCTTTTCTTTTCATCTAAATCCTGTATTTTTTTTTTCCTCAGTCAGACTGTACGTCTTATTAACCTTTTGGTATTCCACCCCCCAAAAAAAATTGAGTGTGTCTGTGACTGTTCAGTCACCAATATATCGGTTTAAAAGATTCTTGTGTAGGTCACATAATTATAACTGTGGTTTTGCAGTTTCACGGTTCAAATCTCTGTATTATCCAGCTTTTGGCCTTTTTTCCGTTAAAAAAAACAGTAATAGTGTCTCCCTGACTGTTCAGACACAAATATATCTGTTTAAAAGATTCTGGTGTAGGCAAGATAACTAGAACTGTGGTTTTGCAGTTCCACGGTTCAAATCTTTGTATTATTCAGCTTTTGGCCTTTTTTCCGTAAAAAAAACAGTAATAGTGTCTCCCTGACTGTTCAGACACCAATATATCTATTTTAACAAGTCTGGTATACACCAGGAAATTATAACTGTGGGTTTGCAGTTCCACGGTTCAAATCTCTGTACTATCTACTTTTTTGTCTTTTTTGCATAAAAAAAAACATTTTCAGTGTCTTACTGACTGTTCAGACACCAATATATCTGTTTAAAAGAGTCTGGTGTAGGCCAGAGAGCTAGAACTGTGGTTTTCCTCTTCCACGGTTCAAATCTGGATGTTATCAACCTGCTTGCCTTTTTTCCATAAAAAACAAAGACAGTTTGAGTGTGTCACTGACTGTTCAGACACTAATATATCTATTTTAACAACAACGCAGTTACTGGGAGAGTCCACCTGACAACGGACACGTGGACATGTGCTTGTGGCCAGAGAGGGTACATCTCCTTGACGGCACACTGGGTAAACATAGTGGAAGCCAGGACACAATCGGACTTTGGGACGGAACACATCCTCCCCACACCAAGGATTGCGGGCCCTATGTCAGTCAGAGTTGCCCCCACAGTGTACAGCTCCTGCACATCATCCTCCTCCTCCTACTCATGTTCAGCCTCCATCTCAGATATCACCACATCAGTTACAAGCTGGCAGCACTGCAGTACTGCCTCAGCCAAGGGGCAACAGGCTGGGCAACTTACTGCTTGTGAGTTGTGGACAGCTGTGAAAGATTAGGCAGATCTGTGGCTGAGACCGCTGAACCTACATCCAGGCATGGTCATGTGTGACAATGGCCGTAACCTGGTGGCGGCTCTGAGGCGAGACGAGATCACACACGTACCATGCCTGGCTCATGTGCTTAACCTCGTGGTTCAGCGGTTTCTTAAATCGTACCCAAGTTGCCAGATCTGCTTGTCAAAGTACACCACCTGTCAGCTCATTTTCGGAAGTTGGCTACAGCTTCCGCCGCCCTTGCTGTGTTGCAGCAGAGCAGCGTTTGCATCTTCCGTCACAATGACTTGCGTGTGATGTCCCCACACGTTGGAACTCTACCCTCCACATGTTGCAAAGGATTTGTGAGCAGTAGAGAGCAGTTGTGGAGTACCAGCTGCCACAAGGCCATCGATATTCAGGTCAGACTCCACACATAAGACCTCAGGAGTGGACCTGGATGTCTGACATATGTACCATCCTGACAAACTTTGAGGAGTCCACCAAGATGGTGAGTGGCGATGATGCCATCATTAGCGTCAGCATCCCACTTGTCTGTCTTTTGCAACGCTCTCTGTAGAGAATTAAAGAGGAGGCATTGCAGCCAGAGTATGATGAAATGGATCAAGATGCCATAGAGGGCGATTACACACAGCCCAGCCTCATCTCATCCCAACGTGCATTGGGGGACAATGAGGGAGAGGAGGAGGAGGAAGAACAGGAGCTGGTATCATGCGCTGTAGACGGTAGTACCTGTACAATTGTCATACTGTCGGTTCAGCGTGGGTGGCCTGAGAACAGGGGGGGAGGAGGAGGAGGAGGAGAGCATGGTCAGTCGTCATCTTGGTGAGGACACGGAAGTCTTGCCCGTTACCAGTCTGGCACGCATGGCTGACTTTGTTACGCTACCTTAACCGTGACCCTGGCATTGTCAAAATGTTGGGCGACAGTCATTATTGGTTGGTGACACTTTTAGACCCCCGCTACAAGGATAACTTTCACTCTCTTATTCCTGAGGTGGAGAGGTCTACAAAAATGGGGCAGTATCAGAAGGCCCTTGCTGCAGAACTGCTAAAAAAAATTCCCATCTGAACACGCTAGCGGCAGAGGTCACAGTTCGTTGACCAACCAAGGCGTACAGGTGAGAGAGATGCAACTCCAATCCAGCAGAGGCAGGGGAACACTGTCAACATTCTGGGACAGTTTTCTGAGACCCGCCCAGCTTACAGGCCCAGGGTACTCTCACAAGGAGTGGAAAGTTTCAAAAGATGGTGAGGAAGTACCTTGCCGACCATACCAGCGTCCTCCGTGATTCCTCTGTGCCTTTTAATTATTGGGTATCCAAGCTGGACACTTGGAATGAACTCGCTCTGTACGCCTTGGAGGTCCTGGGCTGCCCTGCCGCTAGCGTGTTATCGGAGCGTGTTTTTAGTGCCGCTGGGGGAATTATAACTGATTTTCGAACTCGCCTGTCAACTGCCAATGCTGACAAGCTGACCCTTATCAAAATGAACAAGGGCTGGATTGGGCCAGACTTTTCATCACCACCAAATGACAGCAGAGTAACATAAAGTCAAATCCACTGTATTGTTTTGGGAGGTGTATTCCCATGCACCACTTCACACCTACTCATGGGTTTACGCTCCCTCATTTCAGCAGTTCTTTGCTCTTCTCCTTATCCTCAGCCTCCACCACCACTATACCACCAGGGTGACCGTGGTTCGTGTTGCCAGCATTGCAAGTTCCTCCATCCTAATTTTAGTCAGCTTTTGCTTGGAAGGCATAGGCAAAGACTATGGGAGATCCACTCCCCAATAATGGAAATAATGTTTATAATATGCTGTACTGCATGGCTCTTGTAAGGGGCATTAAAATCATCTTGCTAAGCTACTGTGACCTCCACCACTCTTCCAAGGGGCATTGATATTGTCTTTTTATTTCACTGTGACCTCCACTTCTCTTCCAAGGGGCATTTAAACCATCTTGTTAAGCTACTGTGACCTCCACATCTCTTCCACGGGGCATTGTTATGGTCTTTTTATTCCACTGTGACCTCCACCACTCTTCCAAGGTGCATTGATATTGTCTTTTTTATTCCACTGTGACTTCCACGTCTCTTCCAAGGGGCATTTAAACCATCTTGTTAAGCTACTGTGACCTCCACGACTCTTTCAAGGGGCATTAAAGCCGTTTTGTTAAGCTACTGAGACCTCCACCACTCTTCCAAGGAGCATTGATATTGTCTTTTTATTCCACTGTGACCTCCACTTCTCTTCCAAGGGGCATTTAAACCGTCTTGTTAAGCTGCTGTGACTTCCACGTCTCTTCAAAGGGGCATTTAAACCATCTTGTTAAGCTACTGTGACCTCCACATCTCTTCCACGGGGCATTGTTATTGTCTTTTTATTCCACTGCGACCTCCAACACTCTTCCAAGGAACATTAAAACAGTCTTGTTAAGCTACTGTGACCTCCACCACTATTCCAAGGGGCATTGATATTGTCTTTTTATTCCACTGTGACCTCCACGTCCCTTCTAAGGGGCATTTAAACCATCTTGTTAAGCTACTGTGACCTCCACGTCACTTTCAAGGGGCATTAAAACCATCTTGTTAAGCTACTGCGACCTCCACCACTCTTCCAAGGGGCATTAAAACCATCTTGTTAAGCTATTGTGACCTCCACGTCTCTTACAAGGGCATTGATATTGTCTTTTTATTCCACTGTGACCTCCACCACTCTTTCAAGGGGCATTAAAACCGTCTTGTTAAGCTACTGCGACCTCCACCACTCTTCCAAGGGGCATTGATATTGTCTTTTTATTCCACTGCGACCTCCACCACTCTTCCAAGGGGCATTGAAATGTTGTTTTTAATTAACTCTAACCTCCACGACTCTTCCAAGGAGATTTAAAACCATTTTGGTAAGCCACTGCGACCTCCACCACTCTTCCAAGGGGCATTGATATTGTGTTTTTATTCCACTGCGACCTCCACCACTCTTCCGAGGGGCATTAAAACCATCTTGTTAAGCTTCTGCGACCTCCACCACTTTTCCAAGGGGCATTGATATTGTCTTTTTATTCCACTGTGACCTCCACGTCTCTTCCAAGGGGCATTTAAACCGTCTAGTTAAGCTACTGTGACCTCCACGTCTCTTCCAAGGGGCATTAAAACCGTCTTGTTAAACCACTCTGAACTCTACAGCTCTTCCAAGGGGCATTGAAATGTTGTTTTTAATTAACTCTAGCCTCCACGACTCTTCCAAAGGGCATTGCATTTCCTCCTAATTTTAGTCAGCTTTTGCTTTTCAATGCATAGGCGAACACTAAGGGAGACCCACTCCCCAATAATGGGTAGAAGTAGAAGCTTTTTAGTACGCTGTAATCCACGTCTGCTTCAAGGGGCATTGCAGTTCCTCATAATTTTTGGAAAGCCTTCCATTCACTGCTTAGGCCAACAGAGCACAGGAGGACCAGTTGCTATAAATGGAAAAAATGGTTTAGTTAAGTCCCTCTGACCTCCATGTCACTTCCAAGGGGCATTGGAGTTCCTCTAAATTTTTGGTAGGCATTGCACTCACTGTATGCCCTATAACTGTGTAGCCGAACTGCTCCTTTTGGTACAAAAACATATCCTCCAAGACACGTGTGGTTGACTGGCCTGATATTGATGAGAATGGTCCCTGTTCCTCCTTCTCTTTCTCCTTTGCCACCAACTCATCCATCATTCATCACTTGAAGCTTTGTTTTAATGGGAGTCATAGAACTGGGATAGTAGCATGAAAACATCCAGCAATCCTCGGAGGAGGTAGGATATGCGCCAAAACGCTGACCACCTCAGGCCTAGCCGCTACTACATACATGCGCTTGCATTCCAAGGAACAGAAAGCTAAGGAGATGGATGGCCTCATGATCATGAATAATTTACTCGTTGTGTAGGAGGCCGACCACTGCTGCTGTCTACCTTTTGAACTTTGTGTTGAAGCCTGATTGACCCGGGACTGGAGGACGTGTTGCATCCCAGTGTTCAACTGTGTCCCGGCTTCCACAATATTAACCCATGTGAAAGAATCAGTGAGATTGACCATCCTGACCACATTCACTTGTCCACGTGTTTGTGGTTAGGCTGTCCTTCAAATAGAGGCGGCTGGGGACCGTGTGTGAGCACCCGGCCGTGGGGCGGCTGGGGACCGAATATGAACACCCGGCTGTCCGCTGGTGGCTGGGGACCAAGTGTGGGCACCCGGCTGTCCCCTGGTGGCTGGGGACCAAGTGTGGACACCCGGCCACCCCCTGGTGGCTGGGGACAGAGTGTGGACACCCAACCACTGGGCAGCTGGGGACTGAGTATGGATACCAGGCCGCCGATGCAGGCATGACGTGGTGGCCGGCGTCTGCCTCCTCAAGCCTAAAAGGCCTCATTTCAAGTGCAAGCAAGGTAGCAGTATGGTATTGCAGCCTGCGTGGGTGGCAGGCTGCACACTTACGCTTGCATTCCAAGAAAACAAAGCAGATGCTAACTTCTATCATCATCATGCTCCTTACCTTGGCACTCTCAACTCCCCTGATGGAGAAGCCAGGGCCAACCGGAGGAGTCAGGTTGTCTGGTGGGCTCGGCCAATGCTGCCCTAAAGCAGGCCAGGCTAAGAAAAGTGTGGGGAAGGTTACCGGGACAAATAGCGGCGGCTGGGGACCGAGTATGGACATCCGGCCGCCCCCTGGTGGCTGGGGACCAAGTGTAGACTCCCGGCCGCCGGGCGGCTGGGAACCGAGTATGGATATCAGGCCGCCGACGCAGCCATGATGTGGTGGCCAGATTCCGCCTCCACATGCCTAAAAGGCCCAATTTCAAGTGCAAGCAAGCTCGCAGTATGGTATTGCAGCCTGGGGGTGGGTGCGTGGCAGACTGCATACTTGCACTTGCATTGCAAGGAATGAGGGAGGTACAATTGAACACTGCCCTGGGACAAGGACTTGCACGGGGATAGTTGCAAGTCTGCATCTTCTGATGCGGCAAGGATCACTTCTGATGAGCACACTTTTAGGCAGTGACCTGGGTGTCAGAGATGCTTCCAAGGTTGTAAAATGTTAAAATGACATTTCCCGGTGAATGTATTTGTCATGGTTGAAAGCAATACAAAAGTGCAAAAACGCATAAAAAATGCTACTTGTGAACATAGCCCAAGGTGTGGAGGATTATTTTTGTTTTTGGTTATTTATTTTACCTAATACACAAGTCTTTACCCTGGAAAGGAAGTTCCTTAACATATTTCACAGGAAAGCACTTTCTTTTTAGTTTTTGAACGTTATATTTGAGCCCGTAAAAGTGACTTAATACCTCTGACCACGTTGTTGACAGCAGTGACCTGGGGGTCAGAAATGCTTCCTGGGGCGATCCCCATGCTGTCCCCATGTCATTTGAGCACTGTCACTCTCGTTTTGGGCACTTTTTAGGCTTTCTACAGACTGCCGGGGTTGCCGCAGCAAAAATGCTCAGGTCTCCCTTAGACTAAGATTGGGCTCGTTGCTCGGGTCGAGCACCCGAGTATCACGGTGAGCTCGGCCTGAGCTTCGAGCACCTGAGCATTTTAGTGCTCGCTCAACACTAGTTCACACTGATCAGTTCGCAATAGTGGTGTTGTTGTGTGCTTCCATAGTAATTCGGTCAAGAACTGGGAGCGAGAAGATGTGGCTGTTGGTTGTGGCATATTTTCACCTTGGCCACGGACCCGTCCTCTGCACGCACCATCACCAGAACGTCCATTTCCACGTCCCTTGCCACTCGCCTTGCCCATTCTAAATGAAGTAAAATAACTTACAATCGCACTATCAATGGCAAAAGGGTAATAAAATTGAGATTTGAACTGTGGAAGAGGAAAAACACAGTTCTAGTTCTCTGGCCTACACCAGAATCTTTTAAACAGATATATATTTGTGTCTGAACAGTCAGCGAGACACTCAAACTGTTTTTTTTTATGGAAAAAAGGCAAAAAGGTGGATAACACCCAGATTTGAACCGTGAAGAGGAAAACCACAGTTCTAGTTCTCTGGCCTACACCAGAATCTTTTAAACAGATATATTTGTGTCTGAACAGTCAGCGAGACACTCAAACTGTTTTTTTTTATTGAAAAAAGGCGAAAAGGTTGATAACACCCAGATTTGAACCGTGGAAGAGGAAAACCACCGTTCTAATTTCCTGGCATATACCAGACTTTTTTAAATAGATATATTTGTGTCTGAACAGTCAGTGAGACACTCAAACTGTTTTTTTTTCTAAAAAAAGGAAATAAAGTGGATAATACAGAGATATGAACCGTGGAACTGCAAAACCACAGTTCTAGTTATCTGGCAAAAAGCAGACTCATTTAAACAGATATATTGGTGTCTGAACACTCACAGACATGCTCAATTTTTTTTTTTGGGGGGGGATACCAAAAGGTTAATAAGACGGGTATTTGTACAGTTTGACTGAGGAAAAACAAAACAAAACAGGATTTAGATGAAAAAAAAAGGATTTTTCCTGGCCCCTGAGACCTGGGGCTAAGTCTAGCAATTTGAGCCGCAGCAGCACACAGGACTGTAATGCAGTGTTTGTTGGTATAACCACTGCGTCTCCTATACAGCCTGCCTGCCTGCCTTATATCTGGGATGGATATTAGTCCTCAGAAGGACTGTTTGTTTGATTTTGCAGGCTTTAGAGACCCTACACTACCTATTTTGCAGTATAAATCTCTCCCTTGCTCAGCAGCCCTCTACCTACACTTTCTGATCTCGAGCGACTGTGTCCAAGATGGCGGCACCCGGTTTTAAATACTCGAGGTGATGCTGTGCAGCCAGCCAATCACTGTAATGCCCACAACCAACATGGCTGCGGCATTAGTGACTGGCTGGCAATCCCTGCATGTTCATTGGCTCTGTAAAGAGCGCCAAACATGCAGGGCGGAGACCCGAGCTCCCTCCCGAGTAACCCGAAAATGCTCGGTGCTCGCCGAACATCCCGAGTAGTGAGATGCTCGGGTGAGTACCGAGCAGTGTCGAGCATGCTCGCTCAACACTACTTACCAGATTAATCACTGTTTTTTGTTTAAATTATATTACCACATGTCAAACAATTTACCAGTTGGTGCTGTAGATTCTAAGAAAACCAAAAGACTCAGCATTCATGATCTGCATGTTTTTGAGTCTGTGTATTTGAATAATTAATTGAAAGTGGGTGTGTTTAAAATAATATCAGTGTGGAGTTCAATTAGGAAGGTCAGTCATTCTGTAAAGAAACAGGTGTGAAGCAGGTAGCCCTTATTTAACCCCTTTACCCCCGAGGGTGGTTTACACGTTAATGACCAGGCCAATTTTTACAATTCTGACCACTGACACTTTATGATGTAATAACTCTGAAACGCTTCAACGGATCCCACTAATTCTGAGATTTTTTTTCCATGACATATTGTACTTCATGACAGTGGTAAAATTTCCTCGATATAACATGCGCTTATTTGTGAAAATTCGGAAATTTGGCGACAATTTTGAAAATTTCACTATTTTCAAACTTTGAATTTTCATGCCTTTAAATCAGAGAGCAATATATCACACAAAATAGTTCATAAAAAACACTTACCACATGTCTATTTTACATCAGCATAATTTTGAAACCAATTTTTTTTTTGTTAGGAAGTTATAAGGCTTAAAAGTTGACCAGTGATTTCTCATTTTTACAAAAAAATTTACAAAACCATTTTTTTAGGGACCTTGAAGTGAAGTGAATTTGAAGGGCCTTTATGACAGAAAATACCCAAAAGTAACACCATTATAAAAACTGCACACCTCAAGGTGCTCAAACCCACATTCAAGAAGTTTATTAATCCTTCAGGTGCTTCACAGGAATTTTTGGAATGTGGATGAAAAAAATGAACATTTAACATTTTTCACAAAAATGTTAATTTCGACCCCATTTTTTTTATTTTCACAAGGGTAAAAAATGGACCTCAAAATTTGCACTGTGTGACTTTTTGAATGCAATATTGGCTGGAATTGAGAGCGGACGCCATGTCGCATTTGGAGAGCCCCTGATGTGCTTAAATAGTTGAAACCCCCCACAAGTGACCCCATTTTGAAAACTAGACCCCTCAAGGATTTTATCAAGGGGTATAGAGAACATTTTGAACCCAGAAGTACGACACAGAAATTAATAACATTAGGTCATCATATTGAATAAGTTGTCATTAGTCTTGAACGCAAGTGTTCGCTACTTGAGTTTGCATCGGGTACTCAGCACCATGTATCGCGGGTGCTTGAGTGACATGCTCGAGTCCCCGCCCAGCATGTTTCATGGTTGTTAGACATCATAAAAACCATGCGGGGATCGCTCGTGCATGGCAGGCAATCACCGCAAGGTTTTTTTGGCCGCGAAGCTTATGTGATGGAGACTCGAGCATGTCACTTAAGCACCCGCGATACTCGGTGCATACCCGAGCACCCGATGAAAACTCAAGTAGCAATCACTTGTGCTCAATGCTAGTCACCATATCTTCATAATTTTTTTTTTCTTTACTTTTGAAAAAAACCCTAACCCTAACCCTAGCACAACCCTAACACTAGCACAACCCTAACCCTAACCCTAGCACTATCCTAACCCTAGCACAACCCTAACCCTAGCTCAACCCTAACCCTTGCACAACCCTAACCATAACCCCAGCACAACTCTAACCCTAGCACAACCCTAACCCGAGCACAACTCTAACCCTAACCCAAGCACAACTCTAACCCTAGCACAACCCTAACCCTAGCACAACCCTAACACAACCCTAACCCTAACGCTAGCACATCCCTAACCCTAACACAACCCTAACCCTAATCCTAGCACAGCCCTAACCCTAACCTTAGCACAACCTTAACTGTAACCCCAGCACAACCCTAACCCTAGCACAAATCTAACCCTAGAATTAATTTTTTACGCCTTTCCTAGTGCAGTATAAGTGATTAGACGACTTTATTCTTTGAGTCGGTGCGATGCCAGATTCATATCAGGTTTTTATGATTTACAGCTGTCATACACTTAAAGACGCTTTTTTTTGCAAAGACTAGTTTTTGCATTGCCATATTTTGAGAGCTATAATTTTTCCATATTTCAGATGTCAGAATCATGTAAGGGCTTGCTTTTTGCAGGTCAAGTTGACGTTTTTATTGGTACCATTTTTGGGCATGTGAGATTTTTTGATCGCTTTCTATTCCGATTTTTGGGAGGCAAAATAAACAAAGACCAACAATTCAGGAATTGTTTTTATGTTTTATTTTATGCTGTTCCGCGTGTGGTAAAATTAATAAGGCAGCGTTATTCTTCGGGTCAGTACGTTTACAGTGGTACCACATTTATATCATTTTTTTATGTTTTGGCACTTTTACACAATAAAAACAATTTTATAAAAAAAAATAATTTTTTTGTATCGCTTTATTCTGCGTGCTATAACTTTTTTATTTTCCTGCTGATGGAGCTGTATGGTAGCTTGTTTTTGCCAGGCAAGATGACGTTTTCAACGGTACCATTTTTATTTACATTAGTCTTTTTGATCGCGTTTTATTCCATTTTTTGTTTGGCGGTATGATGATAAAGCATTGTTTTTTGCTTCATTTTTTATTTTATTTTTTTTCCTTGTTCACTAAAGGGGTTAACCAGAGAGAAAGTTTTATAGGCCTGGTCGCTCTGGACACAGCGATGCTAAATATGTGTACTTTTATTGGTTTATTTTTTTTTCTCAATAATATTTATTTATGGGTACAGTATATTTTTATTTTTTGGGGATTATTTTTTTCATTTTTTTATATTTTTACATTTTTTTTTTTAATTTTCTTTCACTTTGACACTTTTTTTTTACTTCTACCCTATGTCCCACTATGCAACCTGATTGCTTATATAGCATAGAGATGCAGCAGCATGAACAAAGTAACTTCTTGCCTCCTGCCTCGGGTCACCATGACAACATCCGGGACCCGGCACAGACAGCACGGGACACCGAAGAGGAGGTAAGTATCGGCGCTTCGCTTACCTCCCCTCATTCCTGGAATGCTGTGATCGACTTTGATCGCAGCATTTCTGGGGTTAATGTGCCAGCAGTGGTGCTTAACCACTCCTGGCACACAGCACTGAGTGTCAACTGTGACAATCAGCTGACACCCGGCAGCGATCACCCCGCACTGCTTGTGCGTGAGCGCGATCATATCATGCGTAATAGTATGTATCTGATCCATAAGGCCCAGGGCGCAGCTACTTAATATTACTGACCTCGTCGTAAAAGAGTTAAGGGTGAAGCCAGCCCATGTTGTACATGCTTTTCTCCTTGAAAGCCTGAGAAATATTGGTCATTCGAGACAATGTTCAAAAGAACAGCGTACTTTGATTGGAGAGGGTAAAACTTATAAAGAAGTGCAGACAATGATAGGCGGTTCAGCTAAAATGTTTTAAAGTGGAAAACAAAACCAGAGAGACGTAGAAGAAAACGGAAGACTACCATTCTAATGGATTGAAGAATAGCCAGAATGGTAAAGACTCAGCCAATGATCCGCTCCAGGATGATCAAAGACAGTCTCAAGTTACCTGTGAGTACTGTGACTGTTAGAAGATGCCTGTGTGAAGCTAATCTCTTAGCAAGAAGTCCCTGCAAAGTCCCACTGTTTAAAAAAGATGTACTGAAGCGGATACAATTTGCCAAAGAGCACATCAACTTGGCTAAAGCGAAATGGAGAAACATTTTGTGGACTAATGAAAGCAAAATTGTTCTTTTTAGGTCTAGGGGTCGCAGACAGATTGTCAGACGACCCCCAAAATCTGAATTAAAGCTATGGTATACTCTGAAGACAATGAAGCATGGTGATGCATGATATGGGCATGTTTCTCTTACTATGATGCCGAACCTATTTACCACATACCAGGGATCATGGACCAGTTTGCACATATTAAAATACTTGAAGAGGTCATGTTGCCTTATGTTGAAGAGGATATGCCCTTGAAATGGGTGTTTCAACAAGACAACGACCCTACATATACCAATAAACAAGCAAAACCTTGGTTCCAATCCAACAAAATTGAGGTTATGGAATGGCCAGCCCAATCCCCGGACCTTAATCCCATAGAACATTTGTGGAGTGACATCAAAAATGCAGTTTCTGAGGCAAAGCCAACAAATGCCAAAAAATTGTGGGACGTAGTGAAAGCATCCAGGGCTGGAATAACAGTTGACAGGGGCCAGAAGTTGGTTGACTCTATGCAACATAGATGTGAAGCTGTTCTAAAAAACTGTGGGTAAACAACTAAATATTAGGTTAGTGATTCACAGGAATGCTAAATCCTCAAAAAAGAGTACATATTGTGAGTTTGTAAAGACAAATGCAGAGACTTTTTTAGAACAGCCCTATATTCATTTTTTGTTATTTTCTGCATGTTCTATCGGATTAACCCCTTTCCCCCGAGGGTGGTTTGCACGTTAATGACCAGGCCAATTTTTAAAATTCTGACCACTGTCAGAACTGTAGTTAAAAATGATACACATTTCTCTTCATGTTTTGAATTAGAAAACAGTATGCAATGTTCCCAATGCATGGAAATAAAAACTAGTATAAAGATTTTGTGCTTAACTCATGTTTTTGAACACACTGCTATTATTTTGAACACTACTGTAAATGATAAGACAAGACATCAAACTACAATAGAGAAAACATCACAAAGTACCTGAAAAAAAAAAGCCACATCTGTAGCCTTGCAATGTCCTGGATTTCAGTGCTCAGCAGCTGTGATAAAAGGATTCACTGGAGACTGGACTGGGGAGGGTGAAAAGTGTTGTAGCCAGAGAGGTGAGGTGTAATGTGAATATACATTTTTATATTTATTTTTTAAACTCTTTTTGGTGTTTTATGTTTTACAGCTGGCCGCGATTTTCCTAAACCGAGTTACAAAAAAAAAAAAAGAACATGTTTGTGAATGCAGATGTTTGTAATATTCAAATAGAAATCAATTCCACTAAAAAATATTTGCTCATCTCTAATCAAAATGGTCCTTGAAATGTGACACCCATCTTTGTATCCCATATAGCAAAGCAGCTTGTTTTTCACAGAACAAGCAGACACAATTTGTATGATTTGAAGTATATTCTTTACACCATGCGAGTATATCCATCAACAAGATTTCTGACTGTTTTAAACAGAATTGTGAATAGTGATGAGCGAGCATGCTCGTCACTGCTCGGTACTTGTCCGAGCATCTCTCTGCTCGAGATGCTCGGCGCTCCTCGAGTATTTCCGGGATATTCGGGCAAGAGCACAGGTCCAACCCCACATGTTTGGCGCTCTTTAGAGCACCAATTGACATGCAAGGATTGCCTGCCACTCACTGTAATGCTGTAGCCATGTTGATTGTGGCATTACAGTGATTGGCAGGCCGCATAGCATCATCAGGTCTTTATAAGACCTGGTGACTTTATGCTCATAACAGTGTACCCCAGAAACAGACAGAGTAGGGAGAGCTGTTGAGTGAGGGACAGAATTGGTGGTTTTAATCAGGCATTCCACAGCTATATGCATATATATATATATATATATATATATATATACATATATATATATATATATATATATATATATACAGGGTGGTCCAAAAGTAGGTGGCCAGAAAATAATAACATTTATTTAGATTTATATATAAAATTATATTTACTAACACAAGCATAATATTGACAGTTAAAATTTTATTCTGAACAATAATACAAAAGGCCTTAAATTTTATCAACGCAGGTGCTCAAACTGTTTTCCATTACAATTTGCATAGCTTTGAAGTCGCCTCTTACGCTTCGACAAACTTTTTTGCACAAGTCTCTTTGGGTATGAATTTCTTGAAATGCATCTCTTATTTAATTTTTCAAATCACTGACACTTTTTGGTTTTCGACTATAAACTTTGTCCTTGAGTACTCCCCAAAAGAAAAAAATCCACTGGGGTCAAGTCTGGTGAACGTGCCGGCCAATCAAGTGGGCCTCTTCGGCCAATCCATTTATTAGGAAATGTTTCATCAAGATACTCGCGAACTACTCTTGAATAATGTGGAGGCGCCCCATCTTGTTGGAAATAAAGGTCATTTGAATTAGGCTGTTGCTATAACTGGGGAACAACTTGATTCATTAGAATTTAAAGATACTTATCTCCTGTGACTGTTCCATCAAAAAATATTGGTCCTAAAACACCAAAACTTGAAATACCACCCCAAACATTGACACCAGGCTCATTTAGATGTTGCTCTAATGTTAAATGCATGTTCACATTATACCACTAAATACAATTATGTCTGTTAATATGGCCGAATAATTTGAAAGAAGCTTCATCACTCCACATAATGTTATCTAAAATTACTGGATTTTCTTCAATTTCGTTAAGCATAACCTTATTACACTTTCTGTCCACCTACTTTTGGACCACCCTGTATATACAGTACATACCAAAAATTTGGACACACCTTCTCATTTAAAGATTTTTCTGTATTTTCATGACTTTGAAAATTGCACATTCACACTGAAGGCATCAAAACTATGAATTAACACATGTGGAATTATATACTTAGCAAAAAAGTGTGAAATAACTGAATATATATCTTATATTCTAGGTTCTTCAAAGTAGCCACCTTTTGCTTTGATGAATGCTTTGCACACTCTTGGCATTCTCTTGATGAGCTTCAAGAGGTAGTCACCGGAAATGTTTTTCACTTCACAAGTGTGCCCTGTCAGGTTTAATAAGTGGGATTTCTTGCCTTATAAATGGGGTTGGGACCATCAGTTGTGTTGTGCAGAAGTCAGGTGGATACACAGCTGATAGTCCTACTGAATAGACTGTTAGAATTTGTATTATGGCAAGAAAAAAGCAGCTAAGTAAAGAAAAACGAGTGGCCATCATTACTTTAAGAAATGAAGGTCAGTCAGTCCGAAAAATTGGGCAAACTTTGAAAGTGTCCCCAAGTGCAGTTGCAAAAACCATCAAGCGCTACAAAGAAACTGGCTCACATGAGGACTGCCCCAGGAAAGGAAGACCAAGAGTCACCTCTGCTTCTGAGGATAAGTTTATCCGAGTCACCAGCCTCAGAAATCGCAGGTTAACAGCAGCTCAGATTAGAGACCAGGTCAATACCACACAGAGTTCTAGCAGCAGACACATCTCTTCAACAACTGTTAAGAGGAGACTTTGTGCAGCAGGCCTTCATGGTAAAATAGCTGCTAGGAAACCACTGCTAAAGACAGACAACAAGCAGAAGAGACTTGTTTGGGCTAAAAAACACAAGGAATGGACATTAGACCAGTGGAAATCTGTGCTTTGGTCTGATGAGTCCAAATTTGAGATCTTTGGTTGCAACCACCGTTTCTTTGTGCGACACAGAAAAGGTGAACGGATGGACTCTACATGCCTGGTTCCCACCGTGAAGCATGGAGGAGGAGGTGTGATGGTGTGGGGGTGATTTTCTGGTGACACTGTTGGGGATTTATTCAAAATTGAAGGCATACTGAACCAGCATGGCTACCACAGCATCTTGTAGCGGCATGCTATTCCATCCGGTTTGCGGTTAGTTGGACTATCATTTATATTTCAACAGGACAATGACCCAAATCACACCTCCAGGCTGTGTAAGGGATATTTGACCAACAAGGAGAGTGATGGGGTGCTACGCCAGATGACCTGGCCTCCACAGTCACCAGACTTGAACCCAATTGAGATGGTTTGGGGTGAGCTGGACTGCAGAGTGAAGGCAAAAGGGCCAACAAGTGCTAAGCATCTCTGGGAACTCCTTCAAGATTGTTGGAAGACCATTTCCTGTGACTACCTCTTAAAGCTCATCAAGAGAATGCCAAGAGTGTGCAAAGCAATCATCAAAGCAAAAGGTGGCTACTTTGAAGAACCTAGAATATAAGACATACTTTCAGTTGTTTCACACTTTTTTGTTAAGTATATAATTCCACATGTGTTAATTCATAGTTTTGATGCCTTCAGTGTGAATGTACAATTTTTAAAGTCATGAAAATACAGAAAAATCTTTAAATGAGAAGGTGTGCCTAAACTTTTGGTCTGTACTGTATATATATATATATATATATATATATATATATATGTATATAAATATATATATATACATCTAAACTAACAGCCCTTCTGAGGACTAATTCAGCTGCATATATTACTGGTGATAGCAGGAGTTAGGCAAGCAGTATATTAAGCACAATAGGGTCCATTGCACATTCTGTGCACGTTCTGTCTGCTGCTGCTGTTACATAGCTACATAGCCCTACATATCAGGGCTTTTTTTTTGCTCTTAATCCTAATTATTTGCTTAAAAAGCAATACAGTACTCCATTTTTCTGCTCCATTTGCTTGTTAGCAGAATACAGGCAGATTTTTTTGATTTTATTCACATTGCTGTATTGTGTAAGCAGAGTAACTTTTCCATCATCACACGTGATCCCATATTACTGCGGTAATAATCATGACATTTTTTGAAGTGTGTGAAATATTCCACTCCATTTAAAATCATCCATATGTGTTTTGTTGAACCTATACACACTTGGTCGCTGACCAATACTATACTACAAGGACACAGCCTAAAACCGTGGTTGTCACATGTGATCCCATATTACTTTGGTAATAATACAGATATTTTGTGGAGCTTGCCAA
The DNA here is from genome assembly GCF_046119375.1 of Phyllobates terribilis. Lineage (NCBI taxonomy): Eukaryota > Metazoa > Chordata > Amphibia > Anura > Dendrobatidae > Phyllobates > Phyllobates terribilis. The sequence goes on along the minus strand of NW_027362765.1, from coordinate 477,212,109 downwards.
ATATACTCCATTTAAAGTCAGCCAGCTGTGTGTTCTTGAACCTATTCACACTTGATTGCTGACCAATACTATACTACAAGGCCACAGCCTAAAACCGTGGTCGTCACAAGTGATCACATATTACTGGGGTAATAATTCAGACATTTGTTGGAGCGTACCAAATATTCCATTCCATTTAATGTCAGCCATTTGTGTTTTGGTAAACCTATTCACACTTGGTTGCTGACAAATACTATACTACAAGGCCACAGTCTAAAACCGTGGTCGTCACACGTCATCGTATATTACTGCAGTACTAATACAGACATTTTGTGGAGCATGCCAAATTTTCCACTCCATTTAAAGCCAGCAATCTGAGTTTTGGTAAGCCTATCCACACTTTGTCGCTGACCAATACTAAACTAGAATTCCACAGCCTAAAACCGTCGTTGTAAGATGTCACCGCATATTATTGCGGTAATAATTCAGAAATTTTCTGTAGCGTGCCAAATATTCCACTGCATTTTAAGTCAGCTTTGTGTGTTTTGGTAAACCTATTCACACTTGGTTGCTGACCAATACTACACTAAAAGGCCACAGCCTAAAACCGTGGTTGTCAAATGTCATTGCATATTACTGCGGTAATAATACAGACATTTTGTGGAGTGTGCCAAATATTACACTCCATTTAAAATGGTAAAGGCGCATGGCAAGGGACGAGGAAGTGGACGTGATGGTGATTGTGCACGCAGAGGTCGAGGCCATGGGCAAGGTTAAAATGTGTCTGCTGAGGGAGTATAACAAACACCCACATCATGTTGAAGTACCTTCCTGTCCCAATTATAAGGGAGCTGCCGAACACCACTCTTGAAGCCAGAGCAATGTGAAAAGGTTATTGGTTGGATAGCAGATAATGCTTCTAGTCTCTTTGCCACCATCACCACCACCCTGTCTTCCATGCGGTCAAGTCTCAGTAGCCGTGAATCTGAACCACATATTCCTCACCCTGATCCTCCTTCCAAAAACCATGCCGAGTGCCCGGAGACAACTGATCACACACTTGGACACTCTGAAGAGCTGTTCACTTTTCCATTTATAGATTGTGGCCTCCCGCCCGGCCCACTTGAAGCGGGGCAAGAGGAGATCGCATGTAGCAATGCCCCAATATTTGAGCAGCCACGGTCACACGAAGGCGACGGTGGGAAAGTGTCACAAGAGGTGGACGATGATGAGACAATTGCCAGAAGGTCAGGAGGAGGACCAGGGTCCCACCATGCCTAGTTTCCCGTGACAAGTGATCCCACCCTTGGACACTCCGAAGAGTTGTTCACATTTACATTTATAGATTCGGGCCTCTAGGCTGGCCAGTTTCAAGCGGGGCAAGAGGAGATCGCATTTAGTGATGCCCAAATATTTGAGCAGCCACGATCACATCAAGTCGAAGGTGGGAAAGTGAAATTACTGTCTCAAGAGGTGGATGATGATGAGACACAACTGCCAGAAAGTCAAGAGGAGGACCAGGGTGCGGAAGTAGAAGACGAGGTGGTGTATGATGAAGTCACTGACCAAACCTGGCAAGGTGACATGCAGAGCGAGGACAGCAGCACACAGGAGGAGGGAGGCATAGCCCCACAACATACAAGAACAAGCAGTGTGGTGGCTACAAACACAAGGTGGCCAACTGTTCCCCAGAAAACCAACATAACGGAAGTTGCCATTCCAAATGTTAGGTCTTCCCGTGTCTGGTTCATTTTTAAAGACTGTCCAGATAAACCCAAAAAGGCCATTAGCAACATCTGCCAGGCCAGCATCAGCAGGGACAGCAAAGCTACCAGCCTGACAACCACCAACATGCTCAGGCACATGACAGCAAAGCACCCGACTAGGTGGGCCGAACACCAGGTTCCAGAAACAGTGTGTCCGGGTGACACAACTGCCTGCTCTGCTGTTGTGCGTACATGCCAATCCCCTTTCCAATGTGCAGGGAAAGATGCCTCCTGCCCTGCACCGGTAGTTGCACTCTCTCAACTAGCATCATCAGCAACCACGTCCACGTCCTTGTCCCAGCGAAGAGTTTAGTTTTCCCTACGTCAGTTCTTATAACGCAAGTGCAAATACGCAGCCAACGCCACACAGGCCAAACTACTAAACTCACACATTTCTCAAATGCTTGTACTTGAATGTTGCCTTTTATGCTCGTAGAGACTGAATCTTTCTGCAACCTGATTGCGGCGGCTGTCCCTTGGTACTCTGTCCCCAGCTGCCACTATTTCTCCCGGTGTGCCATTCCCGCATTACACAAGCATGTGTTCCAGAACATTAGATGTGCCCTCAACAATGCAGTTACTGGGAAGGTCTGCCTAACCACGGACACGTGGAAAAGTGCTTGTGGTTAATATAGTGGAAGCCGGGACCCAGTCGGACCCTGGGACGGAACACGTCCTCCCGATGCCTAGGATTGCGGGCACTGGGTCAATCAGGGATGCCCCCACATTCTACAGCTCCTGCACCTCCTGCTCCTCCTCAGCCTCCTCAGCCTCCATATTCAAAATGACCACATCAATCACAAGTAGGAAACACTGCAACACTGCCTCGGCCGAGCGGCAACAGGCGCTGTTGAAGCTAATAAGCTTAGGGAACAAACCGCATACCTCTGAAGAGTTATTTATAGCTGTAACAAAGCAGGCAGATCTGTGGCTGACACTGCTGAACCTACAGCCACGCATGATCATGTGTGACAATGGCCAAAACCTGCTGGCGGCTCTGAAGCCAGGCAACCTCACACATGTGCCACGCCTGGCTCATGGGCTCAATATAGTGGTTCAGTGGTTTCTCAAAACCTACTCGGATCTGCCTGAGCTGCTTGTCAAAGTATGCCGCGTGTGCGCCCATTTCAGAAAAGTCACCTAGAGCTTCCAGCTGCCCTTGCCGTGCTTCACCAGCATTTGCAGCTTCCAGCTCACCGACTGTTGTGTGTGATGTCCCCATGCATTCAAACCCAACCTTGCAGATGTTGGGAAGGATTTGTGAGCAGCAGAGGGCAGTTGTTGAGTAGCAGCTTCAACACGCCAGTCGGCATTCAGGTCAGCCTCCACACATAAGAACCCAGGAGTGGGCATGGATGTCAGACATCGGTGTCATCCTCCAAAAGTTTGAGGACTCCGCCAAAATAGTGAGCGGCGATGACGAAATAATTAGCGTCACTATCCCGCTTCTCTGTCTACTGAAACGCTCGCTGCTTACAATTAAAGAGGAGGCATTGCAGGCAGTGCACCATGAGAATGAACCATAGAGGGTGATGCCACACAGCTCAGCCTCATCTCATCTCTACTTGGATTGGGTGCTAATGAGCAGGAGGAGGAGGAAAAGGAGCTGGTTTCCTGCGCTACAGACGGAACTACCCACACCACATTTATATCATCTGTTCAGCATGGATGGACTGAGGAAAGGGAGAATAACGAGGAGGAGGGTGAGGAGTAGTGTTGAGCGAGCATGCGCGACACAGCTCGGTACTCGCCCAAGCATCTCACTACTCGGGATGTTCGGCGAGCACCGAGCATTTCCGGGTTACTCGGGAGGGAGCTCGGGTCTCCACCCTGCACAATTGGCGCTCTTTACAGAGCCAATGAACATGCAGGGATTGCCAGCCAGTCACTGGAATGCCGCAGCCATGTTGTCTGTGGGCATTGCAGTGATTGGCTGGCCGCACAGCGTCACCTCGAGTATTTAAAACCAGGCGACGCCATCTTGAACACAGTCGCTCCGGATCAAACAGTGTAGGGAGAGTGCTGCCGAGTTAGGGAGAGATATATAGTGCAAAATAGGTAGTGTATGGTCTCTAAAGCCAGCTAAATCAAACAAACAGTCCTTCTCAGGACTAATATCCATCCTAGATATCAGGAAGGCAGGCTGTATAGCAGACACAGTGGTTATACCAGCAAACGCTGCATTACAGTCCTGTGTACTCCTGTTGGTCAAATAGCTAGACGTATCCCCCAGACTCAGGGGCCAGGAAAAATCTTTTATTTTCATCTAAATCCTGTATTTATTTATTTTTCCTCAGTCAGACTGTACAAATATGCATCTTATTAACCTTTTGGTATTCCCCCCCCCCAAAAAAAAAATATTTAGTGTGTCTGTAACTGTTCTGACACCAATATATCTGTTTAAAAGAGTCTGGTGTAGGCCAGAGAAATAGAACTGTGGTTTTGCAGTTCCACGGGTCAAATTTCTATATTATCCAGCTTTTGGCATTTTTTGCCATAAAAAAACAGTAATAGCATCTCCCTGACTGTTCAGACACAAATATATCTGTTTAAAAGAGTCTGGTGTAGGCCAGAGAATTAGAACTGTGGTTTTGCAGTTCCACGGGTCAAATCTCTGCATTATCCTGCTTTTGGCATTTTTTGCCGTAAAAAAAACTGTAATAGTGTCTCCCTGACTGATCAGACACCAATATATCTGTTTAAAAGAGTCTGATGTAGGCCTGAGAAATAGAACTGTGGTTTTGCACTTCCACGGGTCAAATCTCTGTATTTTCCTGCTTTTGGCATTTTTTCCGTAAAAAAAATAGTAATAGTGTCTCCCTGACTGTTCAGACACCAACATATCTGTTTAATAGAGTCTGGTGTAGGCCAGAGAAATAGAACTGAGGTCTTCGTCTTCCACGGTTCAAATCTACTTTTTATTACCCTTTTTCCATTGATGCGAGTGTAAGCTATTTTACTTCATTTACAATGGGCAAGGCGCGTGACAAGGGACGTGGAACTGGACGTTCTGGTGATGGTGCATGTAGAGGTGGGGCCGTGGCCAAGGTGAAAATGTGCCACAACCAACAGCCACATCTTCTCGCTCCCACTTCTTGACCGAATTACAAGGGAAGCACACTACAACACCAGTATTGCGAACTGATCAGTGTGAATAGGTTATCAATTGGATAGCAGATAATACTTCCAGTTACCTGGGCACCACCACCTCCGGTCTGTCTTCCACACGGTCAAGTTTAAGTAGCCATGAGTCTCGACCGCATACTCCTCCTCACCCTGATGCTCCTTCCTCCCACCATGCCGAGTGTCATCAGACAGCAACTGATCCCACACTTGGACACTCTGAACAGCTGTTCACTGGTCCATTTCCATATCTGTGCCCCTCGCCTGCTCCGCTTGAAGTGGTGGAAGAGGAGATCCCATGTAGCAATGCTCAAATATTTGAACAGCCACGGCCACAGGAAGTCGACGCTGGCAATTTGTCACAAGAGGTGGACGATGACGAGACACAATTTCCACAAAGTGAGGAGAAGGATCGTGGTGCGCAAGTGGAAGAGGAGGATGGTGGTGGATGATCTAGTAACTGAGCCAACGTGGCGGGAGGACACGCAGAGCGAGGCCAGCAGCACACAGGAGAAGGGAGGCAGAGTACCCCAACAGGCAGGAAGAAGCAGTGTGGTGGCCGCACACAGAAGGCGGGCAACAGCTCCCCGTAACACCAACATGAGGGACGTTGCCAGTACAACCGGTAGGTCTTCCAGAGTCTGGAATTTTTTTAAAGACTCTTCTGATAACCCCAAAAAGGCCATTTGTGCCACCTGCCATGCCAGCATCAGCAGGGGTGACAAAACTACCAGCCTGACCACCACCAGCATGATCAGGCACAAGGCAGCAAAGCACCCGACTTTGTGGGGCGAACCCCAGGGTCCACGACCAGTGTCAGCAGGTGTCACCACTGCTTCTTCCGCTGTTGTTTGTGTAATAGAACCCCCTGTTGTGCGTGCAAGGCAATCCCCTGTCCATACTGCATGCAAAGATGCCCCCTCCTCTCAGTCTTCACTTGTTATGGCAGTTTCTCAAGAAACAGCAACAACGTTCAAGTCCACGTCCCACCGCAGCGTTCAATTGTCCATATCCCAGAGCTTTGAACGAAAGCGCAAATTCGAAGCCAACGCCCCACAGGCCACAGTCCTAAATTCACACATTTCATGACTGCTTGCATTGGAAATGCTGCCTTTTTGGCTGGTGGAGACGGAATCCTTCCGCAACCTTATGGCGGAGGCCGTCTCTCGATACTCGGTCCCCAGCCGACACTATTTTGCCCGGTGTGCCATTACTGCACTACACAAGCATGTGTCCCAAAACATCTGCCGTGCCCTCCACAATGCAGTTACTGGGAGAGTCCACTTGACAATGGACACGTGGACAAGTGCTTGTGGCCAGGGACGGTACATATCCCTGACGGCACACTGGGTAAACATAGTGGAAGCCGGGACCCAGTCGGACCTTGGGACGGAACACATCCTCCCCACACCTTGGATTGCGGGCCCTATGTCAGTCAGAGTTGCCCCCCCAGTGTACAGCTCCTGCGCATCATCCTCCTCCTCCTCCTCATGTTCAGCCTCCATCTCAGATATCACTACATCAGTTACAAGCTGGAAGCACTGCAGTACTGCCACAGCCAAGCGGCAACAGGCTGTGCTGAAACTCATAAGCTTCAAAAACCTCACACAGCTTGTGAGTTGTGGACAGCTGTGAAAGAGCAGGCAGATCTGTGCCTGAGACCGCTGAACCTACATCCAGGTATGGTCGTGTGTGACAATGGCCGTAACCTGGTGGTGTCTCTGAGGCGACGCGAGATCACACACGTACCATGCCTGGCTCATGTGCTTAATCTCGTCATTCAGCGGTTTCTTAAATCGTACCCCGAGTTGCTAGATCTGCTCGACAAAGTACGCCGCCTGTCAGATAATTTTTGGTTGTCGGCTACAGCTTCCACCGCCCTTGCTGTGTTGCAGCAGCGTTTGCAGATGCCGGCACACCGAATGGTGAGTGATGTCCCCACATGTTGGAACTCTACCCTCCACATGTTGCAAAGAATTTGTGAGCAAAAGAGAGCAGTTGTGGAGTACCAGCTGCAACAAGGCCATCGATATTCAGGTCAGACTCCACACATAAGACCTCAGGAGTGGACCTGGATGTCTGACATATGTACCATCCTGACAAACTTTGAGGAGTCCACCAAGATGGTGAGTGGCGATGATGCCATCATTAGCGTCAGCATCCCACTTGTCTGTCTTTTGCAACGCTCTCTGCAGAGAATTAAAGAGGAGGCATTGCAGCCAGAGTTTGATGAGATGGATCAAGAAGCCGTAATGGGCGATTGCACATAGCCCAGCCTCATCTCATCTGAACGTGCATTGGGGGACAAGCATGGAGAGGAGGAGGAGGAAGAACAGGAGCTGGTATCATGCGCTGTACACGGTAGTACCTGTACAACTGTCATACCGTCGGTTCAGCGTTGGTGGCCTGAGGACAGGGGGAGGAGGAGGAGGAGGAGAGCATGGTCAGTCGTCATTTTGGTGAGGACACGGAAGTCTTGCCCGTTACCAGTCTGGCACGCATGGCTGACTTTATGTTACGCTACCTTAACCGTGACCCTCGCATTGTCAAAATGTTGGGTGACAGTCATTACTGGTTGGAGACACTTTTAGACCCCCGCTACAAGGAGAACTTTCACTCTCTTATTCCTGAGGTGGAGAGGTCTACAAAAATGTGACAGTACCAGAAGGCCCTTTCTGCAGAACTGTTAAAAAAATTCCCATCTAAACACGCTAGCGGCAGAGGTCACAGTTCGTTAACCAACCAAGGCGTACAGGAGAGAGAGACGCAACTCCAATCCAGCAGAGGCAGGGGAACACTGTCAACATTCTCGGACAGTTTTCTGAGACCCGCCCAGCTTACAGGCCCTGAGGCGCGGGGTACTCTCACAAGGAGTGGAAAGTTTCAAAAAATGGTGAGGGAGTACCTTGCCGACCGTGCCAGCATCCTCCGTGATTCCTCTGTGCATTTTAATTATAGGGTATCCAAGCTGGACACTTGGAATGAACTCGCTCTGTACGCCTTGGAGGTCCTGGCCTGCCCTTCCACTAGCGTGTTATCGGAGCGTGTTTTTAGTGCCGCTGGGGGGATTTTAACTGATAAGCGCACTCGCCTGTCAACTGACAATGCTGACAAGCTGACCCTTATCAAAATGAACAAGGGCTGGATTGGGCCAGACTTCTCATCACCACCAAATGACAGCAGAGTAAAATAAAATCAAATCCACTGTGTTATTGTGGGAGGTGTATTCCCATGCACCGCTTCACACCCACACATGGGTATACTCATCCTCATTTCGGCTGTATTTTGCTCTTCTTCTTATCCTCCACAACCACTATACCACCAGTGTGACCATGGTCCGTGTTGCCAGCATTGCAAGGTCCTCTGTCCTAATTTTTGGCAGCTTTTGCTTGGAAGGGATAAGCAAAGACTATGGGATACCCACTCCCCAATAATGGGAATAATGTTTTTAATATGCTGTACTGCATGGCTCTGGTTTGCCAGCATTGCAAGTTCCTCCGTCCTAATTTTTTGCAGCTTTTGCTGGGAAGGCATAGGCAAAGACTATGGGAGACCCACTCCCCAATAATGGGAATAATGTTTTTAATATGTTGGACTGCATGGCTCTTGTAAGGGGCATGAAAACCGTCTTGTTAAGCTACTCTGAACTTCACGTCTCTTCCAAGGGGCATTAAAACCATCTTGTTAAGCTAGTGCGACCTCCACGTCTCTTCCAAGGGGCATTAAAACCGTCTTGTTAAGCTACTGCGACCTCCACCACTATTCCAAGGGGCATTGATATTGTCTTTTTATTCCACTGCAACCTCCACCATTCTTCCAAGGGGCATTAAAACCATCTTGTTAAGCTACTGCGACCTCCACGTCTATTCCAAGGGGGATTTAAACCGTCTTGTTAAGCTACTGCGAACTCCACGTCTCTTCCAAGGTGCATTAAAACCGTCTTGTTAAGCTACTGCGACCTCCACCACTTTTCCAAGGGGCATTCAAACCGTCTTGTTAAGCTACTGTGACCTCCACGTCTATTCCAAGGGGGATTTAAACCATCTTGTTAAGCTACTGCGAACTCCACGTCTCTTCCAAGGGGCATTAAAACCGTCTTATTAAGCTACTGCGATCTCCACCTCTTTTCCAAGGGGCATTGATATTGTTTTTTTATTCCACTGCGACCACCACCATTCTTCCAAGGGGCATAAAAACCATCTTGTTAAGATACTGCGACCTCCACCACTTTTCCAAGGTGCATTAAAACCATCTTGTTAAGCTACTGCGACCTCCACCACTTTTACAGGGGGCATTGATATTGTCTTTTCATTCCACTGCAACCTCCATCATTCTTCCAAGGGGCATTAAAACCATCTTGTTAAGCTACTGTGACCTCCACCACTTTTCCAAGGGGCATTAAAACCGTCTTGTTTAGCTACTGCGACCTCCACCACTTTTTCAAGGGGCATTGACATTGTCTTTTTATTACACTGCGACCTCCACCATTCTTCCAAGGGGCATTAAAACCATCTTGTTAATCTACTGCGACCTCCACCACTTTTCCAATGGGCATTAAAACCGTCTTGTTAAGCTACTGCGACCTCCACCACTTTTCCAAGGGGCATTAAAACCGTCTTGTTAAGCTACTTCGACCTCCACCACTTTTCCAAGGGGCATTAAAACCGTCTTGTTAAGCTACTGCGACCTCCACGTCGCTTCCAAGGTGCATTAAAACCGTCTTGTTAAGCTACTGTGACCTCCTCCACTTTTCCAAGGGGCATTAAAACCGTCTTGTTAAGCTACTGCGACCTCCACCACTTTTCCAAGACGCATTAAATCCGTCTTGTTAAGCTACTGCGACCTCCACGTCTCTTCCAAGGGGCATTCAAACCATCTTGTTAAGCTACTGCGACCTCCACCACTTTTCCAAGGGGCATTAAAACTATCTTGTTAAGCTACTGCGACCTCCGCCACTTTTCCAAGGGCATTAAAACCGTCTTGTTAAGCTACTGCGACCTTCACGTCTCTTCCAAGGGGCATTAAAACCATCTTGTTAAGCTACTGCTACCTGCACCACTTTTCTAAGGGGCATTAAAACCGTCTCGTTAAGCTATTGCGACCTCCATGTAGCTTCCAAGGTGCATTAAAACCGTCTTGATAAGCTACTGCGACCTCCACCACTTTTCCAATGGGCATTAAAACCATCTTGTTAAGCTACTGCGACCTCCACCACTTTTCATAGGGGCATTGATATTGTCTTTTTATTCCACTGCGACCTCAACCCTTCTTCCAAGGGGCATTAAAATCGTCTTGTTAAGCTACTGCGACCTCCAAGTCTCTTCCAAGGGGCATTAAAACCGTCTTGTTAAACCACTCTGACCTCCACGACTCTTCCAACGGGCATTGCATTTCCTCCTAATTTTAGTCATCTTTTGCTTTTCAATGCATAGCGAACACTAAGGGAGACCCACTCCCCAATAATGGGTAGAAGGTTTTTAGTATGCTGTAATCCACGTCTGTTTCAAGGGGCATTGCAGTTCCTCATAATTTTTGGAAAGCCTGCCATTCACAGCTTAGGACAACAGTGCACAGGAGACCCAGTTGCAATAAATGGAAAAAACGGTTTAGTTAAGGCCCTCTGACCCCCATGTCACTTCTAAGGGGCATTGGAGTGCCTCAAAATTTTTGGTAGGCATTGCACTCACTGTATGCCCTATAACTGTGTAGCCGAACCGCTCCTTTTGGTAAAGAAACATATTCTACAAGACGTGTGGTTGACTGGCCTGATATTGATGTGAATGGTCCCTGTTCCTCCTGCTCTTTCTCCTTTGCCACCACCTCATCCATCATTCATCACCTGAAGCTTTGTTTAAACGGGAGTCATAGAACTGGGATAGTAGCAGGAAAACATCCAGCAATCCGCGGAGGAGGTAGGATATGTGTCAAAACGCTGACCACCTCAGGCCTAGCCGCTACTACATACATGCGCTTGCATTCCAAGAAAACAAAGCAGATGCTAACTTCTATCATCATCATCATGCTCCTCACCTAGGCACTCTCAACTCCCCTGATGGAGAAGCCAGGGCCCACTGGAATAGTCTGGTTCTCTGGTGGGCTCGTCCAATGCTGCTGCCCTAAAGCAGGCCAGGCTAAGAATAGTGTGGGGGAAGTTGACAGGAGAAATAGGGGCGGCTGGGGACCATGTGTGGACACCCGTCTGCGGGGTGGCTGGGGACCAAATATGGACAACCGGCCGCCCCCTGGTGGCTGGGGACCGAGCGTGGACACCCGGCCGCTGGGCGGTTGGGGACTGAGTGTGGATACCAGGCCGCCGATGCAGCCATGACATGGTGGCCGGCTGTCACGGGTGTGTCGCCACGAAGATCGTCACGATTACACAGCCTGACTTCTCGCAGCTGACTTTTTGGTGCTTTGTGTTATTCGGCAGTGAGGGAGTTAATTCTCTCTCTCTCTGTGCTAGACAGGTCCTGCCTCGCCCAGCTGCAATCAATGCTGCTGTAGTGAGACTCCTTCAAATGCCTGCTGGTCTGTAAGGGAAGTGTCGGTGAAAGCATTTCATGCAGACTAACAGAGCGGATCGTGGTATTTGGAGTTTCAGAGATAAGTGCATTTGGAGTGTTTTTTCCCTTCCTCGCTTTATCATTTATCTCCTTTCCCGTTGGTGTTCCCTCTGTTGTAGTTGTGTAGTTTTTGTATGCAAGGTGGTTTTGGTTTTTCCCTTGTACTGTCTCGTTCGTCTAAGTACTGTGTGTGGGCATATTATTACTTGTCCCCTTTTGTTGTGATCGGGGTCCTTCTCAGGACTAGATTACTGAGGTGCAGGGATCCTCAGGAGGTAGGGGTTACGCTGGCGGCCTGGACCTCTGTACCTTTAACAGTACCTCCAGGTTGAGGGATTAGTCAGGGCCCCAGCTTAGGGTCAGCTTAGGCCCCCTACCTCCAGTATACAGAGACAGCGTGACACCGGCGTCAGCCTCCACATGCCTAAAAGGCCCAATTTCAAGTGCAAGCAAGCTAGCAGTATGGTATTGCAGCCTTGGGGTGGGTGGGTGGCAGGTTGCACACTTACGCATGCATTCCAAGAAAACAAAGCAGATGCTAACTTCTATCATCATCATCATGCTCCTCACCTTGGCTGGGGACCGTTTATGGACACCCGGCTGCCCCCTGGTGGCTGGGGACCGTGGGTGGACATCTGGTCGCCGAGCGGCTGGGGACTTAGTATGGATACCTAGCTGCCGAAGCTGCCATGAGGTAGTGGCCAGCTTCAACTTCCTCCAAACTAAAAGGCCCCATTTCAAGTGCAAGTTAGCAGTATGGTATTGCAGCCTGGGGGTGGATGGGTGGCAGGCTGCATACTTACGCTTGCATTGCAAGGAATGAGGGAGGTACAATTGAACACTGCCCTGGGACAAGGACATGCACGGGGATAGTTTCAAGTCTGCATCTTCTGATGCGGCAAGGATCACTTCTGATGGGCATACTTTTAGGCAGTGACCTGGGTGTCAGAGATGCTTCCAGGGGTCTTCCCCATGCTATTCCCATGTCTTTTCAGCACTGTATGCATGTATCACACAGCACATGGGCAGATAAGATTGTAAAATGTTAAAATGACATGTCCCGGTGAATGCATTTGTTACGGTTGAAAGCAAAAGAAAGTGCAAAAGCGCATAAAGAATGCTACTTGTGAACATAGCCCAAGGTGTGGAGGAGTATTTTAGTTTTTGGTTATTTATTTTACCTTATGCACAAGTCTTTACCCTGGAAAGGAAGTTCCTTAACATATTTCACAGGAAAACCGTTTCAGTTTCGTTCTTGAACGTTTTATTGTGAGCCTGTAAAAGTGGTTTAATACCTCTGACCATGTTGTTGACAGCAGTGACCTGGGGTTCAGAAATGCTTCCTGGGGCGATCCCCATGCTGTCCCCATGTCATTTGAACACTGTCACTATTGTTTTGGGCACTTTTTAGACTTTCTACAGACTGCCCGGGGTGCCGCCGCAAAAATGCTCGGGTCTCCCATAGACTAACGTTGGGCTCATTGCTCGGGTCGAGCACCCGAGTATCACGGTGAGCTCGGACCGAGCTTCGAGCACCCGAGCATTTTAGTGCTCGCTCAACACTAGTGAGGAGGAGAGCATGGGCAGTCGTCCTCTTGTTCAGTACAGGGAAGACTTGGCTGGTAGCAGTCTGTCACACATGGCTGACTTTATGTTCCCCTGCCTTTCCCTTGATGCTCTCATTGTACTCATTTTGGCCAACAGTAATTACTGGTTTGTCACACTTCTAGACCCACACTAAAAGGAGAACTTTTTATCTCTCCTTCCAAAGGCGCAGAGGTCTATTAAAATGTTGCAGTACCAGAAGGCCCTTGTTGCGGAATTATTAAAAAATTTCCATCTGAAAATGCTGGTGGCAGAGGTCACAGTTCCTTGGACAACCAAGGAGTACAGGTGAGGGAGACACTAATATGACACAGCAGAGGCAGAGGAATACTGTCAATGGTGTGGAACAGTTTTCTGAGTCCCTCCCAGCACCCAAGCCCATATTCTGACAAGGAAGGAAAGTTTTGGAAGATACTGAAGGAGTACCTTGCCGATCATCCCAACTTCCTCTGTAGGAAATAATTTTAGAGGCCTACCTCTAACATTCTGTATGTTATACAGTATGTTCTGTTCATGCATACCCCTCAGGGGTAAATGTTTTTCAACCCATGCAGTGCATCGGCATTACCAGTACAAGAGACCCATTCCTTAACAATGTTAACAATTTTTTTAAATGGGGTCCTCCTGTACGTCTCTTCAAAGGGGTATTAGAGTGCGTCCAATGTTTTGCCAGCTCTTGCAGTCACTGCATGGGCATTATCAGTATAGGAGACACCATCCTTTATAATGGGAACATTTTTTTACTAAGGCCCCCCTCTATGTGTTTTCAGTGGGGTATTGGAGTACATAAAAATTTTTGCCACCCCTTACAGTCACTGCACAGGCATTACCAGTATACTAGACCCACTCCTTTATAATGGGAACATTTTTATTTACTGAGGCCATCCTCTATGTGTCTTCAAAGGGGTATTGGTGTGCGTTCTAATTTTTGGCAGACCTTACAGTTACTGCATATGCTATAACAGTATAGGAGATCCGCTCCTAAATAATGGGAAATTATTTTTTTAAATCAGGTTCTCTATGTGTCTTTAAATTGGTATTGAGGCTTTTCCAAAATTTAGGCAGCCCTTTCAGTGACTGCATACACTATAACTGTATAGAAGAAACCTCTCCTTTATAATGGGAACATTTTTTTACTGAGTCCCTCCTCTATGTGTCTTCAAATTGGTATTGGGGTCTTTCCAAAATTTAGGCAGTCATTGCAGTCACTGCATACGCTATAACCAAGTAGAAGAACAGCTCGTTTATAATGGGAACATTTTTTTTAACTGAGGCCCTCCTCTAAGTATCTTCAAATTGGTAGTGAGGTGTTTCCAAAATTTAGGCAGCCGTTGCAGTCACTTCATATGCTGTAACTGTATAGCAGAGCCGCTCCTTTATAATGGGAATATTTTATTTTAACTGAGGCTCTTCTCTATGTGTCTTCAAATTGGTATTGGGGTTTTTGCAAAATTTAGGCAGCCGTTTCAGTCACTGCATACGCAATAACTGTATAGCAGAACCGCTCCTTTATAATGTTAACATTTTTTTTAATTATGCCCTCTGCTATGCGTCTTTAAATTGGTATTGGGGTTTTTCCAATATTTAAGCAGCCCTTTCAGTCACTGCAAACGCAATAACAGTATAGCAGAATTGCTCCTTTGTAATGGGAACATTTTTTTAACTGAGGAGCTCCTCTATGTGTCTTCAAATTGGTATTGGGGTTTTTCCAAAACTTAGGCAGCCATTGCAGTCACTTCATATGCTGTAACTGTATAGCAGAGCAGCTCCTTTATAATGGAAACATTTTTTTACTGAGGCCCTCCTCTATGTGTCTTCAAATTGGTATTGGGGTTTTTCCAAAATTTAGGCAGCCATTGCAGTCACTGCAAACGCAATAACAGTATAGCAGAACTGCTCCTTTATAATGGGAACATTTTTTTTAACTGAGGCCCTCCTCTATGTGTCTTCAAATTGGTCTTGGGGTTTTTCCAAAATTTAGGCAGCCGTTTCAGTCACTGCATGCGCAATAACTGTATAGCAGAACCATTCCTTTATAATGGAACATTTTTTTAACTTAGGCCTTCATCTATGTGTATTCAAATTGGTATTGAGATTTTTCCAAAATTTAGGCAGCTCTTTCAGTCACTGCAAACGCAATAACAGTATAGCAGAACCGCTCATTTATAATGGGAACATTTTTTTACTGAGGCCCTCCTCCATGTGTCTTCAAATTGGTAATGTTTTTTTTTCAAAATGTATGCAGCCGTTGCAGTCACTACATACGCAATAACTGTATATCAGAACCACTTCGTTATAACGGGAAGTTTTTTTACTGAGGCCCTCCTCTATGTGTCTTTAAATTTGTATTGGGGTTTTTCCAAAATGTAGGCAGCCCTTTCAGTCACTGCATACTCAATAACATTATAGCAGAATCGCTCCTTTGTAATGGGAACATTTTTTTAACTGAGGCCCTCCTCTATGTGTCTTCAAATTGGTATTGGGGTTTTTCCAAAACTTAGGCAGCCGTTGCAGTCACTTCATATGCTGTAACTGTATAGCAGAGCCGCTCCTTTATAATGGGAACATTTTTTTACTGAGGCCCTCCTCTTTGTGTCTTCAAATTGGTATTGGGGTTTTTCCAAAATTTAGGCAGCCGTTTCAGTCACTGCATACGCAATAACTGTATAGCAGAAAGACTCCTTTATGATGGAACATTTTGTTAACTGAGGCCCTCCTCTAAGTATGTTCAAATTGGTAGCGAGGTGTTTCCAAAATTTAGGCAGCCGTTGCAGTCACTGTATACACAATACCTGTATAGCAGGATCGCTCCTCTATAATGGGAACTTTTATTAAGAGGCCATCCTCTATGTGTCTTCAAATTGAAATTAAGGTTTTTCCAAAATTTAGTCAGCTGTTGCAGTCACTGCATACTCTATAACGGTATAGCAGACCCGCTCCTTTAAAATGGGAATATTTTTGTTAACTGAAGCTCTTCTCTATGTGTCTTCAAATTGGAATTGGGGTTTTTTCAAAATTTAGGCAGCCATTGCAGTCACTTCATTTGCTATAACAGTATAGCAGAACTGCTCTTTTAAAATGGCAACATTTTTTTTACATATGCCCTCCTCAATGTGTCTTTAAATTGGTATTGGGGTTTTTCCAAAATTTAAGCAGCCCTTTCAGTCACTGCATACGCAATAACAGTATAGCAGAATCGCTCCTTTGTAATGGGAACATTTTTTTACTGAGGCCCTCCTTTATGTGTCTTCAAATTGGTATTGGGGTTTTTCCAAAATTTAGGCAGCCATTGCAGTCACTGCAAACGCAATAACAGTATAGCAGAACAGCTCCTTTATAATGGGAACATTGTTTTTAACTGAGGCCCTCCTCTATGTGTCTTCAAATTGGCCTTGGGGTTTTTCCAAAATTTAGGCAGCCGTTTCAGTCACTGCATGCGCAATAACTGTATAGCAGAACCACTCCTTTATAATGGAACATTTTTTTAACTGAGGCCCTCATCTATGTGTATTCAAATTGGTATTGAGATTTTTCCAAAATTTAGGCAGCTCTTTCAGTCACTGCAAATGCAATAACAGTATAGCAGAACCGCTCCTTTATAATGGGAACATTTTTTTACTGAGGCCCTCCTCCATGTGTCTTCAAATTGGTAATGTTTTTTTTTCAAAATGTATGCAGCCGTTGCAGTCACTGCATACACAATAACTGTATATCAGAACCACTTCGTTATAACGGGAAGTTTTTTTACTGAGGCACTCCTCTATGTGTCTACAAATTGGTATTGTGGTCTTTCCAAAATGTAGGCAGTCATTGCATTCATTGCATATGCTATAACAGTATAGCAGAACTGCTCCTTTATAATGGGAACATTTTTTTTTAACTGAGGCCCTCCTCTAAGTATCTTCAAATTGGTTACAAGGTGTTTCCAAAATTTAGGCAGCCGTTGCAGTCACTGTATACACAATACCTGTATAGCAGGATCGCTCCTCTATAATGGGAACTTTTTTTAAGAGGCCATCCTCTATGTGTCTTCAAATTGAAATTACGGTTTTTCCAAAATTTAGTCAGCCGTTGCCGTCACTGCATACTCTATAACGGTATAGCAGACCCGCTCCTTTATAATGGGAATATTTTTTTTAACTGAGGCTCTTCTCTATGTGTCTTCAAATTGGAATTGGGGTTTTTCCAAAATTTAGGCAGCCATTGCAGTCACTTCATTTGCTATAACAGTATAGCAGAACTGCTCCTTTATAATGGTAACATTTTTCTTACATATGCCCTCCTCTATGTGTCTTTAAATTTGTATTGGGGTTTTTCCAAAATTTAGGCAGCCCTTTCAGTCACTGCATACTCAATAACATTATAGCAGAATCGCTCCTTTGTAATGGGAACATTTTTTTAACTGAGGCCCTCCTCTATGTGTCTTCAAATTGGTATTGGGGTTTTTCCAAAACTTAGACAGTCACTTCATATGCTGTAACTGTATAGCAGAGCCGCTCCTTTATAATGGGAACATTTTTTTACTGAGGCCCTCCTCTTTGTGTCTTCAAATTGGTATTGGGGATTTTCCAAAATTTAGGCAGCCGTTTCAGTCACTGCATACGCAATAACTGTATAGCAGAAAGACTCCTTTATAATGGAACATTTTGTTAACTGAGGCCCTCCTCTAAGTATCTTCAAATTGGTAGCGAGGTGCTTCCAAAATTTAGGCAGCCGTTGCAGTCACTGTATACACAATACCTGTATAGCAGGATCGCTCCTCTATAATGGGAACTTTTATTAAGAGGCCATCCTCTATGTGTCTTCAAATTGAAATTAAGGTTTTTCCAAAATTTAGTCAGCCGTTGCAGTCACTGCATACTCTATAACGGTATAGCAGACCCGCTCCTTTAAAATGGGAATATTTTTTTTAACTGAGGCTCTTCTCTATGTGTCTACAAATTGGAATTGGGGTTTTTCCAAAATTTAGGCAGCCATTGCAGTCACTTCATTTGCTATAACAGTATAGCAGAACTGCTCTTTTATAATGGTAACATTTTTTTTACATATGCCCTCCTCAATGTGTCTTTAAATTGGTATTGGGGTTTTTCCAAAATTTAAGCAGCCCTTTCAGTCACTGCATACGCAATAACAGTATAGCAGAATCGCTCCTTTGTAATGCGAACATTTTTTTAACTGAGGCCCTCCTCTATGTGTCTTCAAATTGGTATTGGGGTCTTTCCAAAATTTAGGCAGTCATTGCAGTCACTGCATACGATATAACCATATAGCAGAACTGCTCCTTTATAATGGGAACATTTTTTTTTAACTGAGGCCCTCCTCTAAGTATCTTCAAATTGGTAGTGAGGTGTTTCCAAAATTTAGGCAGCCGTTGCAGTCACTGCATACGCTAAAACGGTATAGCAGACCCGCTCCTTTATAATGGGAATATTTTTTTTAACTGAGGCTCTTCTCTATGTGTCTTCAAATTGGTATTGGGGTTTTTCCAAAATTTAGGCAGCCGTTTCAGTCACTGCATACGCCATAACTGTATTGCAGAACCGCTCCTTTATAATAGTAACATTTTTTTTAATTATGCCCTCCTCTACGTATCTTTAAATTTGTATTGGGGTTTTTCCAAAATTTAGGCAGCCCTTTCAGTCACTGCAAACGCAATAACAGTAAAGCAGAATCGCTCCTTTGTAATGGGAACATTTTTTTAACTGAGGCCCTCCTCTATGTGTCTTCAAATTGGTATTGGGGTTTTTCCAAAACTTAGGCAGCCGTTGCAGTCACTTCATATGCTGTAACTGTATAACAGAGCCGCTCATTTATAATGGGAACATTTTTTTACTGAGGCCCTCCTCTATGTGTCTTCAAATTGGTATTGGGGTTTTTCCAAAATTTAGGCAGCCATTGCAGTCACTTCATTTGCTATAACAGTATAGCAGAACTGCTCTTTTATAATGGTAACATTTTTTTTACATATGCCCTCCTCAATGTGTCTTTAAATTGGTATTGGGGTTTTTCCAAAATTTAAGCAGCCCTTTCAGTCACTGCATACGCAATAACAGTATAGCAGAATCGCTCCTTTGTAATGCGAACATTTTTTTAACTGAGGCCCTCCTCTATGTGTCTTCAAATTGGTATTGGGGTCTTTCCAAAATTTAGGCAGTCATTGCAGTCACTGCATACGATATAACCATATAGCAGAACTGCTCCTTTATAATGGGAACATTTTTTTTTAACTGAGGCCCTCCTCTAAGTATCTTCAAATTGGTAGTGAGGTGTTTCCAAAATTTAGGCAGCCGTTGCAGTCACTGCATACGCTAAAACGGTATAGCAGACCCGCTCCTTTATAATGGGAATATTTTTTTTAACTGAGGCTCTTCTCTATGTGTCTTCAAATTGGTATTGGGGTTTTTCCAAAATTTAGGCAGCCGTTTCAGTCACTGCATACGCCATAACTGTATTGCAGAACCGCTCCTTTATAATAGTAACATTTTTTTTAATTATGCCCTCCTCTACGTATCTTTAAATTTGTATTGGGGTTTTTCCAAAATTTAGGCAGCCCTTTCAGTCACTGCAAACGCAATAACAGTAAAGCAGAATCGCTCCTTTGTAATGGGAACATTTTTTTAACTGAGGCCCTCCTCTATGTGTCTTCAAATTGGTATTGGGGTTTTTCCAAAACTTAGGCAGCCGTTGCAGTCACTTCATATGCTGTAACTGTATAACAGAGCCGCTCATTTATAATGGGAACATTTTTTTACTGAGGCCCTCCTTTATGTGTCTTCAAATTGGTATTGGGGTTTTTCCAAAATTTAGGCAGCCATTGCAGTCACTGCAAACGCAATAACAGTATAGCAGAACTGCTCCTTTATAATGGGAACATTTTTTTTAAGTGAGGCCCTCCTCTATGTGTCTTCAAATTGGTATTGGGGTTTTTCCAAAATTTAGGCAGCCGTTTCAGTCACTGCATACTCAATAACTGTATAGCAGAACCACTCCTTTATAATGGAACATTTTTGTTAACTGAGGCCCTCATCTATGTGTATTCAAATTGGTATTGCGATTTTTCCAAAATTTAGGCAGCTCTTTCAGTCACTGCAAACGCAATAACAGTATAGCAGAACCGCTCCTTTATAATGGGAACATTTTTTTAACTGAGGCCCTCCTCCATGTATCTTCAAATTGGTATTGTTTTTTTTTCAAAAAGTATGCAGCCGTTACAGTCACTGCATACGCAATAACTGTATATCAGAACCACTTCTTTATAACGGGAATTTTTTTTACTGAGGCACTCCTCTATGTGTCTTCAAATTGGTATTGGGGTTTTTTCAAAATGTATGCATCCATCGCAGTCACTGCAAACGCAATAACAGTATAGCAGAACTGCTCCTTTATAATGGGAACATTTTTTTTAAATGAGGCCCTCCTCTATGTGTCTTCAAATTGGTATTGGGGTTTTACCAAAATTTCGGCAGCCCTTTCAATCGCTGCATATGCAATAACTGTATAGCAGAACCAATCCTTTATAATGGAACATATTTTTAACTGAGGCCCTCATCTATGTGTATTCAAATTGGTATTGCAATTTTTCCAAAATTTAGGCAACTCTTTTAGTTACTGCAAACGCAATAACAGTATAGCAGAACCGCTCCTTTATAATGGGAACATTTTTTTAACTGAGGCCCCCCTCTATGTGTCTTCAAATTGGTATTGGGATTTTTTCCAAATGTATGCAGCCATTGCAGTCACTGCATACGCAATAACTATATTAGAACCACTTCTTTATAACGGGAAAATTTTTACTGAGGCACTCCTCTATATGTCTTCAAATTGGTATTGGGGTTTTTTCAAAATGTATGCAGCCATTGCAGTGATTGCATACGCAATAACTGTACATCAGAACCATTTCTTTATAACGGGAAAATTTTTTACTGAGGCCCGCCTCTATGTGTCTTTAAATTAATATTGGGCTTTTTCCAAAATTTTGGCATCCCTTTCAATCACTGCATGCGCAATAACAGTATAGCAGAACAGCTCCTTGGTAATGGGAACATTTTTTTAACTGAGGCCCTCCTCTGTGTCTTCAAATTGGTATTAGGGTTTTTCCAAAATTTAGGCAGCCCTTTCTGTCACTGCATACGCAATAACAGTATAGCTGAAACGCTCCTTTATAATGGGAACATTTTTTTACTGAGGCCCTCCTCTATGTGTATTCAAATTGGTATTGTGGTTTTTCCAAAATTTAAGCAGCCCTTACAGTCACTGTATATGCAATAACAGTATATGAGACTCGCTCCTTAATAATGGGAATTTTTTTTTTAAATCAAACCCTCTATGTCTCTTCAAAGGGGTATTGAGGTTTTTCCAAATTTTGGGAAGGCCTTGAATTCACTGCATATGGTATAACTGTATAGGAGGCCTGCTCCTTAATAATGGGAGGAACAAAGCCTAGCCAGCTGATGGCCCTCTAACAATAGGGAGGGCCGACTGCTGTCCCCTTAACAATAGTAAGGGCCGCCTGATGGCCCTATAAAAATGGGCTTTGTGACTTTCAGAGTCCCTCCTTCATAAATGAAACAGTATGTCTCGGATCATGTCTCATACACCACATGGCCAGATATGGAAGTAAAATGTTAAAATGATATTTACCAGTGAAGATATTTTTCACCGTTGAAAGCAATGCCAAAGTGCAAAAACGCATCAAATGCGCTACGTGTGAACATAGCCCAAGGTGTGGAGGAGCATTTTTGTTTTTGATTATTTATTTTGCCTTATATACAAGTCATTACCCTGGAAACAATGTTCCTTAACATTTTTTCCAGGAAAATCCAGTTTGGTTTCGCTTTTGTATGTTTTATTTTGCGTCCGTAAAAGTGGCACAATACTCTGACAACATTGTTGACTGCAGTGACCTGGGAGTCAGAGATGCTTCCAGGGGTCTTCCCCATGCTGTTCCCATGTCATTTGAGCACTGTTTCCATCGATTTGGGCAATTTTTAGGCTCTCTGCAGACCTCTGGGGGCGGCTGCTGTAAAAATGTTCGAGTTTTCCATAGACTTAAATTGGGCTCGTTGTTCGGGTTGAGCACCTGAGCATTGCAATTTGCTTGACCCAAGCAACGAACCCCCAAGCATTTTAATGCTCGCTCATTACTAATTGTGAATGCTGCTATGGACTGTAACAGTAATATTCAATGCTTGAGGAAAGATGCAATATAAGTAATGCTTTGAAAACGTTACTTAACTTTTTTATGAATATTATTCTATACATAATCCATTAGTGCTCAAAGATGAAAATATATTTTTAAATATTTTTTATGTATTTATTTTTATTCCCTGTGTACTGGTAATCTATTATGTTCTCAGCACAGAATAGTTTGAGCTTCAGAGCAGCTTTTTTGATCGCTACTTCTGATACTTAGAATATTTAGAATTTTATTTGGATTTTATAAAGAGAGAATATGGTCTAAAAAAGAGGATAAGGCTCAAGGACAAACATTAAACAATATACCATAAGTGAGGCATACACAATAGCATGCTATTGATGTCTTGATTTTGAAGAAAAATAAGACTATAATTAAAAGGTGATGGTATTAACTGCATTACTGCTGTTCACAGACTTTTAAGAAACAGATTATACTGACTGTCATGTTTCTTGTCAAAGATTAACATCGACTTACTCTCACATAACACAAAATAAAGAAAATCATTTGACCTATTAGGGTAACACTGAAAACAAGCTCCTTTTAATTGTGTGCAAGCTTTTGAAAGTACTGTTGTGACCATACAATCTATCCCACACTAATATATTTTCACATGAACCAAAGGCTCATCTGGCACATCTTGTCCTTCAGTTACATAGCCTTTAAAAAAATAGTAGTTTTGTATTTAAATATCTATAAAAAGTACACTTGCATTTCCATTACTTGCACCAGTAGAAAGCCTCTCCTATACAATGGAAGTTATTTGATTTCAGATGCCTGAATAATTTTCACAGTACTTGCAACTTTGGTTGGATGATCCGGCCTTCAAAATTCTCCGAAATTACATTTGTGATTGGAAAAACAAAGAGCTAAAGAGCTAAATATGCTATAAAGTCTTGAATACCACTCTGAACCACTTATTTTATTTGCAGAGGGAATGTATTTAACCCCTTTAACCTCGAGGGTGGTTTGCATATTAATGACCAGGCCAATTTTTACAATTCTGACCACTGTCACTTTATGAGGTAATAACTCTGGAATGCTTCAACGGATCCCCCTGATTCTGATACAGTTTTTTAGAGACATATTGTACTTCATGATAGTGGTAAAATTTCTTTAATATGACTTGAATTATTTGTGAAAAAAATTAGGTCCATATATATTTGGACAGAGACAACATTTTTCTAATTTTAGTTCTAGACATTACCACAATGAATTTTAAACAAAATAATTCAGATGCAGTTGAAGTTCAGACTTTCAGCTTTCATTTGAGGGTATCCACATTAAAATTGGATGAAGGGTTTAGGAGTTTCAGCTCCTTAACATGTGCCACCCTGTTTTTAAAGGGCCCAAAAGTAATTGGACAGATTAAATAATTGTAAATAAAATGTTCATTTCTAGTACTTGGTTGAAAACCCTTTGTTGGCAAAGACTGCCTGAAGTCTTGAACTCATGGACATCACCAGATGCTGTGCTTCCTCCTTTTTGCTGCTCTGCCTGGCCTACACTGCAGTGGTTTTCAGTTGCTGTTTGTTTGTGGGCCTTTCTGTCTGAAGTTTAGTCTTTAACAAGTGAAATGCATGCTCAATTGGGTTGAGATCAGGTGACTGACTTGGCCATTCAAGAATATTCCACTTATTTTCTTTAATAAACTCCTGGGCTGCTTTGGCTTTATGATTTGGGTCATTGTCCATCTGTAGTATGAAACGACGACCAATCAGTTTGGCTGCATTTGGCTGGATCTGAGCACACAGTATGGCTCTGAATACATCAGAATTCATTCGGCTGCTTCTGTCCTGTGTCACATCATCAATTAACACTAGTGACCCAGTGCCACTGGCAGCCATTCATGCCCAAGCCATCACACTGCCTCCGCCGTGTTTTACAGATGATGTGGTATGCTTTGGATCATGAGCTGTACCATGCCTTCGCCATACTTTTCTCTTTCCATCATTCTGGTAGAGGTTGATCTTGGTTTCATCTGTCCAAAGAATGTTCATCCAGAACTGTGCTGGCTTTTTTAGATGTTTTTTAGCTAAGTCCAGTCTAACCTTTTTATTCTTGATTCTTATGAGTGGCTTGCACTGTGCAGTGAACCCTCTGTATTTACTTTAATGCAGTCTTCTCTTTATGGTAGATTTGGATATTGATACGCCTACCTCCTGGAGAGTGTTGTTCACTTGGTTGGCTGTTGTGAAGGGGTTTCTCTTCACTATGGAGATTATTCTGCGATCATCCACCACTGTTGTCTTCCGTGGGCGCCCAGGTCTTTTTGCATTAATGAGTTCACCAGTGCTTTCTTTCTTTCTCAGGATGTACCAAACTGTAGATTTTGCCACTCCTAATATTGTAGCAATTTCTCAGATGGGTTTTTTCTGTTTTTGCAGCATAAGGATTGCTTGTTTCACCAGCATGGAGAGCTGCTTTGACCGCATGTTTACTTCACAGCAAAACCTTCCAAATGAAAGCACCACACTTCAAATCAACTGCAGGCCTTTTATCTGCTTAATTGAGAATGACCAAACGAAGGGATTGCCCACAACTGTCCATGAAATAGCCTTGGAGTCAATTGTCCAATTACTTTTGGTTCCTTTAAAAACAGGGTGGCACATGTTAAGGAGCTGAAACTCCTAAACCCTTCATCCAATTTTAATGTGGATACCCTCAAATGAAAGCTGAAAGTCTTAACTTCAACTGCATCTGAATTGTTTTGGTTAAAATTCATTGTGATAATGTCTAGAACCAAAATTAGAAAAATGTTGTCTCTGTCCAAATATATATGGACCTAACTGTATGTCACACAAAATAGTCAATAAATAACATTTCCCACATGTCTACTTTACATGAACACAATTTTGGTTCCAAAAATGTGGGGGAAAACCACTGTTTGGGCACACGGCGGGGTTCGGAAGGGTAGGAGTGCCATTTGACTTTTGAATGTAAAATTTGCTTCAAGAATTACCGGACGCCATGTTGTGTTTGGAGAGCCCCTGATGTGTGTAAACAGTGTAAACACCCCATAAATGAAACCATTTTGGAAACTAAACCCATCAGGGAACTTATCTAGATATGTGGTGAGCACCTTGAACCCCCAGGTGCTTCATAGAAGTTTATAGCATTGAGCCGTAAAAATAAAATTTTCACATTTTTCCCATAAAAATGTTTTTCAGCCCCCAATTTTGCATTTTCATAAGGGTAACAGAAGAAATTGCACCATACCATTTGTTGTGCAATTTCTCCTGAGTAAGCAGATATCCCATATGTGGGAGAAAACCACTGTTTGGGCGCACGGCAGAGTTCAGAAAGGAAGGAGTACCGTTTGACTTATTGAATGTAAAATTTGCTTGAATAATTAGAGGAGGCCATGTTGCATTTGAAGAGCCCCTGATGTACCTAAACAGTGGAAACCTCCCAAAAGTGACACCATTTTGGAAACTAGACCCCTCAGGGAACTTATCTAGATGTGTGGTGAGCACCCTGAACCCCCCGATGCTTCATAGAAGTTTATAACTTTGAGCTGTGAAAATAAAAAAAAAATCTAACTTTTTCCCCAAAATGATGTTTTAGCACCAATTTTTTTATTTTTACAATGGTAAGAGGATAAATGGACCCAAAAAACTTTTGTGCAATTTCTCCGGAGTACGCCAATATCCCATATGTGGGGAAAATATACTGTTTGGGCGCATGGCAGGGTTCAGAAAGGAAGGATCACTGTGTGACTTTTTGAATGCAAAATTGGCTGGAATTGAGTTGATGCCATGTTGTGTTTGGAGAGCCCCTGATGTGCCTAAACAGTGGAAACCCTCCACAAGTGACCCCATTTTGGAAACTAGGATTTTATCAAGGGCTATAGTGAACATTTTTAACCCTGAGGTACGACACAGAATTTGATAACATTAGGTTATCATATTGAATAAGTTGTAATATTAGTCTTGAGGTCAAGTGCTCGCAACTTGAGTTTGCATCGGGTACTCGGGTATGCACCATGTATCGGGGGTGCTTGAGTGACATGCTCGAGTCCCCGCCCTGCATGTTTCATGGTTGTTAGACACACAAAAAAATCATGTGGGGATCGCTCGTGCATGGCAGGCAATCCATGCAATGTTTTTGGCTACGAAGCATAAGGGGCGGAGACTCGAGCATGTCACTCGAGCTTCCGTGATAATCGGTGCATACCCGAGCACCCGATGCAAACTCCAGTAGTCAGAACATGCATTCAACACTGTTTGCCATATCGTCATCACTTTTTTTCTTTACTTTTGAAAACATCCCAACCCTAGCAGAACCCTAACCCTAATCCTACCACAAACCTAATCCTACCACAACCCTAATCCTAGCACAATCCTAACCTTAGCACAACCGTAGCATAGCCCTAACCCTAGCACAACCCTAACAGTAGCATATCCCTAACCCTAGCACAACCGTAACTCTAGCACAACCCTAGCACAACCCCAACCATAGCACAACCCTATCCTTAGCACAACCCTAACCCTAACTGTCATGGGTGAATCAGAAGTGACAGACAGTCGCCCTGCAGTAGGTTGCAGGAGATCTCTACGTTTGGCATTGCAGATAGTTTTTTAGATAAGAGTCTGTCTTTAGGACCGAGCGGCTACCACTTTCTTGCTAATTAACTCTCTGGCCTGGGTGTATATATACTTGGTGTGTCTGAGAGGGAGTCACCAGCTATATCCAATTCTACTTGTGAAGCTTAGTAGGAGCAGTACTTCATCCTCTCTAGAGCTTGAGGCGGTGTGCTTATTTGGAGTTAATCTAAAGTTAAGCCATTTCCCCAGTTTTATCCTCCCTTGTTGTCTATAGAGTTTAGTGGAGGTTGACTAGTGCTCATCTCCTTCCATCTCTAGCCGTAGCCATATGCCAGGGAGAGTAGGGTGAGGCACGAGTGCAGCGATTGCTGTGGAGGCAATATAGGGACGATAGTTGAGACTGGGTGACGCTAGACCAGACTAGGAGGTCTCCACTTCCCCCCTTTCCCTAGTGTCTAGGCTCCCTTTCCCTTTTGACTCTGTGTTGCACTAAGTCTTTCCCACACTCCCCCTAGTGATGGGTGAGCACTAAAATGCTCGGGTGCTCGATGCTTGTGTCGAGCACATTGGAATACTCGGGTGCTCGACTCGAGCAATGAGCCCAATGTAAGTCTATGGGAAACTCAAGCATTTTTCAGGCGGCTCCCCCCAGCGGTCTGCAGAGGGCCTAAAAATTGCCCAAATTGATGGGAACAGAGCTCAAATGACATGCGAACAGCATGGGGAAGACTCCTGGAAGCATTTCTGACTGCCTGGTCACTTCTATCAACAACGTTGTCAGAGGTAAAACGCCACTTTTACAGACTCACAATAAAACATACCAAAACGAAACCAAACTGGATTTTCCTGGGAAATATGTTAAGGAACATCCTTTCCAGGGTAATGACTTGTATATAAAGCAAAATAAATAACCAAAAACAAAAATGCTCCTCCATACCTTGGGCTATGTTCACACGTAGCGTTTTTGATGCGTTTTTTCACTTTTGCATTGCTTTCAAAAGTGACAAATGCATTCACCAGGTAATGTCATTTTAACATTTTACAACTTTATCTGGCCATGTGGTGTGTGAGATATCATCAGACATATCGTGTTTCATTTATGAAGGAGGGACTCTGAAAGTCACAAAGCCTATTTTTATGGGGCCATCTGGTGGCCTTTACTATTCTTAAAGGGCCAGCAGTCGGCCCTCACTATTCTTAGAGAGCCATCAGCCGGCTATGTTTTATTGTTCCCATTGCTAAAAAGTGGGTCTCCTATACTGTTATTGCGTATGCAGTGAGTGGCAGGGCTGCTCAAAATTTGGATGCACCTCAATACCCCTTTGATGAGACTTAGAGGAGGACCTCCTGAAAACAATGTTCCCATTATTAGGAAGTGGGTCTCCCATTGTGTTTGACTATGCAGAGACTGCAAGGGCTGCCAAGATTTGGGAGGCAGTCCATTGCCCCTTGGAAGAGACGTGGAGGAGGGCCTCATAAAAAAAATGTTCCCATTATTAGGAAGTGGGTCTTCCATTGTGTTTGCCTATGCAGTGAATGCTAGGGCTGACAAAAATTGGGAGGCACTCCAATGCCCCTTGGAAGAGACGTGGAGGAGGGCCTCATAAAAAAATGTTCCCATTATTAGGAAGTGGGTCTCCCATTGTGTTTGCCTATGCAGTGAATGCAAGGGTTGCCAAAAATTGGGAGGCATTCCAATGCCCCTTGGAAGAGACGTGGAGGAGGGCCTCATAAAATAATGTTCCCATTATTAAGAAGTGGGTCTCCCATTGTGTTTGCCTATGCAGTGAATGCAAGGGCTGCCAAAAATTGGGATGCACTCCAATGCCCCTTGGAAGAGACGTGGAGGAGGGCCTCAAAAAAAATGTTCCCATTAGAAAGGATCGGGCCTCCTAGACATGTAATGCCCATGCACTAAGTGTATGTGCTGACAAACATTTACCCCTAGGGGGTATACATGAACATGCAGTATAAAAAATTTTCTTTACGGGCATCATAAACTACCTTTAAAAAAATTATGTGGGTGTTGCATTTCAGACTACGGTCACCCTGGTGATATGGTGGTGGAGGATGAGGAGAAGGAGGAGGACAAGAGCAAATAGCCAAAATCAGGAAGTTTATACTCATGTGTGTGTGTGAAGAGGTGCATGGGAATACACCTCTCAAGAAAAGACACTGGATTTGGGATTATATTGCACTGCTATCATTCGGTGGTGTTGAGAAGTCTGGCCCAATCCAGCCCTGGCACATTTTTATAAGAGTCAGCCTGTCAGCATTTTCAGTTGACAGGCGGATGCGCTTATCAGTTATAATTCCTCCAGCGGCACTAAAAACCCGAGGCAGGACAAGCCAGGACCTCCAAGGCATAGAGAGCCAGTTCATTCCACGTATCCAGCTTGGATGCTCAATAATTTTAAGGCACAGAGGAATCAAGGAGGATGTTGGTACAGTCGGCAAGGTACACCCTCACCATCTTCCCTAACTTTGAACTCCTTGTGAGAGTACCCCGCCCCTCAGGGTTTGTGCGATGGGAGGGGCTGAGAAAATTCTCCCAGAACTTTGACAGTGTTCCCCTGGCTTTGCTGGATTTAAGTTGTGCCTCTCTCGCCTGTACTCCGTGGTTGTCCAACGAAGTGTGCCTTCTGCCGCCAGCGTTTTCAGATGGGAATTTTTTTAATAGTTCCGCAACAAGGGCCTTCTGGTACTGCCCGATTTTTGTAGACCTGTTCGCCTTAGGAATAAGAGATATAAAGTTCTCCTTGTAGCGTGGGTCAAGAAGTGTCACCAACCAGTAATGACTGTCACCCAAAATTTTGATTACGTGAGGGTCAAGGGAAAGGCAGCGTAACATAAACTCAGCCATGCATGCCAGACTACTAACAGGCATGACTTCCGTGTCCTCACCAAGAGGAAGACTGACCATGCTCTCCTCCTCCTCCTCTCTGTCCTCTGGCCATCCACGCTGAACAGACGGTATGACAGCTGTGCAGGTAGTATTGTCTATAGTGCATGAAACTAGCTCCTGTTTTTCCTTCTCCTCCTCTTCCTCATTGTAACCCAATCCACGTTGGGATGAGATGAGGCTGGGCTGTGTCTAATCACCCTGTATGGTTCCTTGCTCCATCTCATCGTGCTCTGCCTGCAATGCATCCTCTTTCATTGTGAGCAGAGAGCATTTCAGAAGACAGAGAAGCGGGATGGTGACACTAATTATGGCATCATCGCTGCTCACCATCTTGGTGGATTCCTCAAAGTTTTGGAGGATGGTACATATGTCTGACATCCATGTCCACTCCTGAGGTCTTATGTGTGGAGTTTGAACTGAATACCGATGGCCTTGTTGATGCTGGTACTCAACAACTGCCCTCTTCTGCTCACAAATCCTTCCCAACATCTGCAGTGTAGAGTTCCAACGCGTGGGGACATCACACACCAGTCTTTGAGCAGGAAGCTGCAAACGCTGCTGAAACACGGCAAGGGCGACGGAAGCTGTAGGTGACTTTCTAAAATAGGTACACAAGCGGCGTACTTTAACAAGCAGATCCGGCAGCTCTGGGTAGGATATGAGAAACTGCGGAGCCACGAGGTTAAGCACATGGGCCAGGCATGGTATGTGTGTGAGCTCGCATCACCTTAGAGCCGCCACCAGGTTCCGGCCATTGTCACACACAACCATGCCTGGCTGTAGGTTCAGTGGTGTGAGCCAAAGATCTGCCTGCTCTTTCAGAGCTGTCCACAACTTCAGCATTGTGCGGTTTGTCACCTAAGCATATTAGCTTCAGCACAGCCTGTTGCCGCTTGACTGAGGCAGTGCTGCAGTGCTTCCAGCTTGTGACTGATGTGGTCATTTCAGAGATGGAGGCTGAAGAGGATGAGGAGGCTGAGGAGGATGAGGTGCAGAAGTTGTAGACCGTGGGGGCAACCTTAATTGACCTAGTGCCCACAATTCTTGGCATCGGGAGGACGAGTTCCGTCCCAAGGTCCGACTGGGTCCCGGCTTCCACTATGTTAATCCAGTGTGCTGTCAGCGAGATGTACCGTCCCTGCCCACAAGCACTTGTCCATGTGTCCGTAGTTAGGTGGACTTTCCCGGTAATTGCATTGTTGAAGGCTTGGCTAATGTTTTGGGACACTGGCTTGTGTAATGTGGGGACGGCACACCGGGAGAAATAGTGGCGGCTGGGGACCAAGTACCGCGGGATGGCCGCCGCCATCAGGTTGTGGAAAGCTTCCATCTCCACGGGCCTAAAATGCAACCTTTTGAGTGCAAGCAGTCGTGAAATGTGAGAATTTAGTAGTGTGTCCTGTGGGGCGTTGGCTCCGTATTTGCGCTTGCGTTCCAAGGGATGGGGTATGGACAACTGAACGCTGCGCTGGGACAAGGACGTGGAAGTGATTCCTGATGCTGCTACTTGAGAGTGTGCAATGACAGGTGCAGGGCAGGAGGCGTCTTCACATGCATCATGGACAGGGGATTGGCTTGCATGCACAACAGCGAAGAAGCAATGGTGCCACCCGCAGACACTGTTCCTGTACCCTGAGTTCGGCCCACAAAGTCGGGTGCTTTTGCTGCCATGTGCCTGATCATGCTGGTGGTGGTCAGGCTGGCCATTTTGCCACCCCTGCTGATGCTGGCCTGGCAGGTGGTGCAAATGGACTTTTTGGGGTTATCGGCACTGTCTTTAAAAAACAACTAGACTCGGGATGACCTAACAGTTGTACTGGCAACTTCATTTGTGTTGGTGTTACGGGGAACTGTTGCCTGCTTTCTGTCTGCGGCCACCACACTGCTTCTTCCTGCCTGTTGGGGTGCTCTGCCTCCCTCCCCATGTGTGCTGCTGTCCTTGCTCTGCATGTCCTCCTGCCAGGTTGGGTCAGTTACTATATCATCCACCACCTTGTCTTCCACTTCGGCACCCTGGTCCTCCTCCTGACTTTCTGGCAATTGTGTCTCATCATCGTCCACCTCTTGTGACACTTTCCCACCGTCACCTTCGTGTGACCGTGGCTACTAAAATATTTGGGCATCGCTACATGCGATCTCCTCTTGCCCCTCTTTAAGGGGACAGGGCAAGAAGCCCGAATCTATAAAAGTGACCAGCTCTTCAGAGTGTCCCAGTGTGGGATCAGTAGTCTCCGGGCACTCTGCATGGTGGGAGGAAGGAGGATCAGGGTGAGGAATATGCGGTTCAGACTCACGGCTACTGAGACATGACCACGTGGAAGACAGGGTGGTGGTGGTGGTGATGGTGGTGGCTAAGTGACTGGAAGCATTATCCGCTATCCAACCAACAACCTTTTGACACTGCTCTGGGTTCAATAGTGGTGTGCTGCGGTCCCCTAGGAATTGGGACCGGAAGGTCGGGTGAAAAGATGTGGGTGTTTGTTGTCGCAAAATTTCAGCTTGCCCATGGCCTTGTCCTCGGCCTCTGCATGC
This sequence comes from Phyllobates terribilis, assembly GCF_046119375.1. Taxonomy (NCBI): domain Eukaryota; kingdom Metazoa; phylum Chordata; class Amphibia; order Anura; family Dendrobatidae; genus Phyllobates; species Phyllobates terribilis. The sequence continues at coordinate 477,179,896 of NW_027362765.1, read as the reverse complement.
ACCATCACCATCACGTCCAGTTCCCCATCCCTTGCCATGTGCTTTGCCCATTTTAAATGGAGGACAATATCTTGGAACAGAAAACTGGAGTCAATTCCTTCACTGACACACTGAAACAAATTTTTATTGGAGGCAAGAAATGGCAGTATTTTCTGAAAACGTTTATGTGATCCGTGTGACGGAGAAAACACAGTTTTAATTACCTGGCATGTAGGTAACTATTTTGAACAACAAACCAGTGTCAAAAACTTCGCTGACACAGTGAAAATAAATTTGAATGGAGGCCAAAAATGACAGTATTTTCTGAAAACGTATATGTGATCCGTGTGACGGAGAAAACACAGTTTTTAATAGCTGTATTTCTAGCGCTGTAATATGGAAAGTACCTGCCGTATTTTGCAGTGCCAACAAAGCAAATGGCGCAGAAAAACAGTGTTCTCTGGATTGCTTTTAAGAAAATAGTGAGGATTAAGATCCAAAAAAAAGTATTCCTGGCCCCTGAGACCTGAGCCAGGAAATATCGGGGTATAGAAATATCTAACAGCAGCTGAAGGCAGAATTGGAATGGAGCCTCTTGTGCTATATGCACTGAAGTCTGCTATATACCCTGCCTGCCTATATACAATGCTTGCCTGATATCTCTGCAGATGGAATAGTCTTCAGAAGGACTGTTTGTTAAGATGGATATGGGTAATGTATGAATTTTCTCCCTACACTACCTAATACACAAGCAAATCTCTCCCTAGTACAGCAGCACCTCTCCCTACTCTGCCTGATTCTGGAGTGACTGTGATGAGCACTGCGGCGCCATGTCTGATATAGACCTGATGACGCTGTGCGGCCAGCCAATCACTGTAATGCCACAACCACCATGGCTGCGGCATTACAATGAGTGTCAGGCAATCCCTGCTCTAAAGAGCGCCAAACATGCAGGGAGGGGACCCGAGCATCCACCTGAGCATCTCGCAAGTACTTGGCGAGCTCCAAGCATCTCTAGTACTGAGATGCTCAGGCGAATACCGAGTACTTGCGAGTATGCAAGATCATAACTAGAACTGACATTTTGTTTTTTTTTCTTTGTGTGTTTTTGGGTGTGCACCTTTTTTTTCCTTTCTCCCTTTGGTATGGGTTCAGTCGCAGAGCTTGCAGAGCAGTTCCACTGTCTGTCTCTGGAGGTGAATGACCCCCGCTGTGAGGTTCAGCAGCAGCATCAGCGGGTACAGGACGCCAATATGGGGATCTCTGCAGGTAGGCCTGTCTAGCCTGAACCCATGGTTGCCCTTCCAGACAGGTTTTCAGGAGGTAGGGACAAGTTTTTTGTGTTTAAGGAGGCATGTAAATTGTATTTTAAACTTCGTCCCTACTCCTCCGGTAAAGAGGAGCAACGGGTTGGTATTGTGATCTCCCTTTTGCAGGGCGATCCTCAGTCATGGGCGTTTTCGTTATCGCAGGACTCGGTTTGTCTCCAATATGTGGAGGGGTTTTTTGGAGAGCTCTGGCCCTCGTCTATGATGATCCTGACCAAGTCGCCTTGGCTGAGTCTAGGCTAAGTCGCCTTCAGCAGGGGATTCGGTCAGTTCGGAAGTCCGTAGATGGGCAACGGATTCCGAATGGAATGACTCAGCCCTTAAAAGTCAATTTTGTGAAGGGCTTACTGAAAGGTTGAAAGATGCCTTGGCTATATATGAAACTCTTCCGTCCTTGGAGGCTGCCAAGTCTTTGGCCATACGTCTTGATAGATGTTTTCGGGATAGATGGGTGCAACCACCTTCTTTGGGACGTTCTTGCCAGGGTTGTGTACCTCTGCCAGGGGAGCGGTCTGGGGGTCAACCAGTACTGGGGGAGGTGGAGGAACCCATGCAGTTAGGGGGTGTGTCTACATCATACATCTCCCTGGAGATTCGCAAGAAAAAAGGCGCTTGTTTTTTTTGTGGTAAAAAGGGACATTTTGTTGGGACCTGTCCTTCAATTCCTAAACAGGAGACTCGATTAATTAGTCTGGAGTTGGATAAACAAGGGATTCTTTTGTGGCCAAACTGCAGTTCCTGTTTTGTGCTGACAGCAGAGGTGGTGCTAGAGAGCAAAACTGAAAAAAAAATCTGTGTTTGTTGACAGTGGAGACGGAGTCATCATGGTTGATGCTGAGCTTGTGAAAACTCATGGTCTTGCTTGCTATGCTTTAGCTGAACCTATTCCCATCTTTACCATTGACTCAGTGCCACTTGCACAGAGTGTATTTACTCAGATTGCACATAATGTAAAATTAAGGGAGGGGTCAGTTCATTATGAAATCATCCCTTGCTAGGTTCTGGACAATTTTCCTACTCCTATTGTCTTGGGTATACCTTGGCTTGTTAAAGAGAATCTATTGGTGGATTGGCAAACTGGGGAGATTATTGAATGTGGAGATTACTGCCATGGAAACTGTTTAGATATTTCCATTGCTACTGTCTTTATGGAAATATTACCTGTTTTTCTGTCTGGTTTTGAGGACTTTTTTCTAAGAAGGGGTGTCAGGATTTGCCTCTTCATAGTGCTTATGACTGTCCTATTAACCTGACCCCCGGAGCTAAACTACCGAAGTCCAGAATGTATAATCTTTCTGGACCTGAGAGAAAAGCCATGAAGGATTTCATAGTGGAAAGTCTAGAGAAGGGACATATCAGACCCTTATCTTCGCCTGTGGCGGCAGGGTTTTTCTTTGTGAAGAAAAATTATGGCGGTCTGCGTCCCTGTTTAGATTTCCAGGAATTAAATCAAATTACCATCCGTGATCCATATCCTTTTCCTCTGATTCTTGATTTGTTCAGCCCGGTTGTGGGAGCTAAGGTATTCTCCAAGTTGGATTTAAGGGGAGCATACAATCTGGTTAGAATCAGAGAAGGGAACGAAGTGAACGAATGGAAGACAGTGTTCAATACCCCGGAAGGACATTTCGAGAGTCTGGTTATGCCTTTTGCTTTGACCAATGCACCTGTGGTATTTCAGCATTTCATAAATGATATTTTCCATCATTTGGTGGGGAGGTTTGTGGTGGTCTATCTGGACTATATTTTGGTTTATTCACCTGATTTTGAGGCTCATCGGGGGCATGTTAAGCAGATATTAAGGGATAACAAACTTTATGCCAAACTAGAAAAATGTGTTTTCTCTGTTCAGGAGGTATAGTTTTTGGGGTACTTGTTGTCATCTTCAGGTTTTCGGATGGATCCGGAGAAGATCTGTGCAGTTCTTGACTGGGAACGTCCCTAGAACCTAAAGGCTCTACAGCGTTTTCTGGGCTTTACTAATTTTTACAGGAAATTCATCTAAAATTACTCTGTTAGAGTGAAATCCCTGACTGACATGACTAAGAAGGGGTCTGATTTTTCCAAATGGTCTGATGCTTCCCTCCAGGCTTTTTATTCCTTAAAGAATCATTTTGCCACTACACCTATTCTCAGTCAACCCGATGTTTCTCAACCCTTTATTGTGGAGGTTGATGCTTCGGATGTCGGGTTTGGGGCTGTGTTGTCTCAGGGTTCGTCCCCTGGTAAATGGCGTCCATGCGCCTTCTTTTCTAAAAAATTGTCTTCGGCTGAGAGAAATTATTATGTTGTAATAGGGAACTTTTGGCAATCAAATTGGCTTTCGAGGAATAGCAACATTGGTTGAAGGGGACTGTCCATCCTATTACTGTTACTACTGACCATAAGAACCTGTCTTATCTCCAGTCAGCTAAACATCATAACCCCAGGCAAGCCAGATGGTCCCTGTTGTTCACTAGGTTCAATTTTGTTGTCACTTTTCGTCCAGGGGTCAAAAATATCAAGGTTGATGCTTTGTCCCGAAGCTTCCCTGGTGGTGGTGACCATGAGAACCCTTCCCCGATATTACAGAATGGGGCAGTCATTTCGGCTCTTTATCCTCAACTGGAGGGTGAGGTGTTGGAGGCTCTGGGGGACTCCCATGTCTCCTGCCCTTCAGGAAAGTTATTTGTACCATCTGATCTGCACCGCAAAGTAATCAAGGAACATCATAACTCTGTGCTTGCTGGGCATCTAGGTGGTAATGCAACCGCGGACCTCCTCTCTCGTCATTTTTGGTGGCTGGGATTGCATTGGGATGTAGTTGAACATGTTGCTGCTTGTAGTATTTGCGCGCATTCTAAGGTTTCGCATACCCGTCCGCCTGGTACTCTTCTTCCACTGAGAAAGTGAAGATGGATCCAGCTCAACACACCGGGCAATTAATTCAACAATCTTTATAGGCATTTTTTATACACACTACCCCATAATATATGCTTTGTCGTCTGAGATGTCCATTTTTTGTCTTTTCTACAAATTTTTAAAAGGATTTGCCAATAATGATTGTTGAATTTTAATTAATTGCCCGGAGTGTTGAGCTGGATCCATCTTCACTTCCTCATTGACCCAGGCGCTGTGCAGCAGCGAGGACTCCGTGCTCCATGCCAGACTGGGATTACATCTCAGGGGTAAGCTGAAATTTTCTCTTTATTCATATTACTCTTTTTCCACTACCTATCCCTAGTAGGCCATGGACACACTTGTCCATAGATTTTATTACTGACCTACCGGTTTCTGCAGGCAAAACGGTGATTTTGGTGGTAGTAGATAGGTTCAGTAAAATGGTTCACGTCGTCGCATTACCTGTACTTCCCAATGCCAAGACACTTGCTCAGGTGTTCATAAATGAGATTGTGAAGCTTCAAAGGGTTCCCTCCGATGTGGTGTCTGATCGGAGGACCCAGTTTGTTTCCAAGTTCTGGAAGGCATTCTGTTCTCGACTGAAGGTGCAGCTGTCCTTTTCCTCTGCCTTCCACCCTCAGTCGAATGGTCAGACTGAACATGTCAATCAGAACTTGGAGACATACCTCAGGTGTTTCATCTCCGAAAATCAGGAGGATTGGACATCCTACTTACCGCTGGCAGAATTTGCCATCAATAATCATCGTCAAGAATCCACTGGCAGGTTACAGTTCTTCTGTGCATACGGTTATCATCCACAGTTTGGTACCTTCAGTGGGGGAAGAGCTTCAGGAGTTCCTGAGGAGGAGCGGTTTGCTTCATAGCTCTCCTCAGTATGGCAGGGTGTTCTGTGTAATTTAAAGAACATGGGAGACAGGTGTAAACGTATGGCTGACAGAAAACGCTTGCCAGGTCCGGACTTGAATGTGAATGACTTTGTGTGGTTATCTACCAGGAATATAAGATTTAAAGTTCCTTCTTGGAAGCTGGGACTTAGGTTTATTGATCCCTATAAAATAACCACCGTCATTACACCAGCAGTGTTTCGTCTTGAACTTCCTCAGGCCCTTAAGGTCCACAATGTGTTCCACAGGTCCTTACTCAAAAGGTATGCGGAACCTTTTGAGCCCTCGCCTCTACCACCATCCCCAGTAATGGTTGGTGGTAATCTGGAGTGCCAGATTTCGAGGATTATAGATTCTCATCCCCAACTTCGTTCTCTACAATACTTGATGCACTGGAAAGGCTATGGTCCAGAGGAAAGGATGTGGGTTTCAGCGTCAGATTTGAACGCTCCCAGATTGGTTCGCTCATTCCACACCTCTTTTCCTGAGAAACCCCTTCCTGAGTGCCTTTTCCCCACTCGTAGAGGGGGGATACAGCTATGGGTGTGTCAGAGGTGACAAACAGTCACCCTGCAGTGGATTGCAGGAGATCTCTACTTTTGGCATTGCAGACAGTTCCTTAGATAAGAGGCTGTCTTTAGGAGCGAGCAGCTAGCTCTCTCTTTCCAATTAGCTCTCTGGCCTGGGTGTATATATACCAAGTATATCTGAGAGGGAGTCGCCGGCTATATCCATTTCTACTTGTGAAGCTTAGCAGGAGCAGTACTTTGTCCTTTCTGGAGCTTGAGGCCATGTGCTTAATTGGAGTTCATCTAAAGCTAAGCCATTTCCCTTGTTTTGTCTACCCTTGATGTCTGTAGAGTTTAGTGGAGGATGACTAGTGATCATCTCCTTCCATCCCTAGCCGTAGCAATACGCCAGGGAGAGTAGGGCGAGGCACGCGTGCGGCGATTGCTGATGAGACAATATAGGGATGATAGTTGAGATAGGGTGATGCCAGACCAGACAAGGAGGTCTCCACTTCCCCCTTTCCCTAGTGTCTGGGCTCCATTTCCCTTTTCCCTCTGTGTTGCACTAAGTCTTCCCCACACCTGGCGTGACGCTAACACTAGCACAGCCCTAACCCTAGCACAACCCTAACCCTAGAACAACCATAACCCTAACACAACCCTTACCCTGACACAACCCTAACCCTAGCACAACCCTAACCCTAGAGTTAATTTTTTTATGCCATTTCTTGTGCAGTATACACTACCATTCAAAAGTTTGCGGTCATTTAGAAATTTCATTATTTTTGAAAGAAAAGCACATTTTTTTACAATGAAGCTAACATTAAATGAATCATAAATACACTCAATATATTGTTAATGTGGTTTATGACTATTCTAGCTGCAAACTTCTTGTTTTTATTGCAATACCTACATAGGTGTATAGAGTCCCATTTCCAACCACCACTCCAGTGTTTAATGGTACATTGTGTTTTCTAACTGTGTAAGAAGGCTTATGGATGCTTAGAAAACCCTACGAAAACCTTGCACAAGTATGTTAGCCCAGCTGAAAGTGGTTTGGCTGATTTGAGAAGCTATAAAATTGGCCTTCCTTTGAGCTAGTTGAGAATCTGGAGCATTACATTTGTTTGTTCTATGAAACTCTCAGAATGGCCAGAAAAATATAATTTCATGTGAAACTCGACAGTCTATTCTTGTTCTTAGAAATGAAGGCTATTCCATGCGAGAAGTTGCCAAGAAACTGAAGATTTCCTACAACAATGTGCACTACTCCCTTCAGAGGACAGCACAAAATGGCTCTAACCAGAGTAGAAAGAGACGTGGGAGGCCCCTCTACACAACTGAGCAGCAAGACAAGTACATTAGAGTCTCTAGTTTGAGAAATCGATGCCTCACAGCTCCTCAACTGGCAGCTTAATTAAATCGTACATGCAAAATGCCAGTGTCAATGTCTACAGTGAAGAGGCGACTCCGGGATGCTGGCCTTCAGGGCAAAGTGGCAAATAAAAAACCATATCTGAGACTGGCTAATAAAAGGAAAAGATTAATATGGGCAAAAGAACACAGACTTTGGACAGAGGAAGATTGGAAAAAAGTTTTATGGACAGACGAATCAAAGTTTGAGGTGTTTGGATCACACAGAAGAACATTTGTGAGACGCAGAACAAGTGAAAAGATGCTGGAAGAGTGCCTGATGCCATCTGTCAAGCATAGTGGAGGTAATGTGATGGTCTGGGGTTGCTTTGGTGCTGGTAAAGTGGGAGATTTGTACAACTTAAATGGGATTTTGAATAAGGAAGGCTATCACTCCATTTTGCAATGCCATGCGATACCCGGTGGACAGCGCTTGATTGGAGCCAATTTCATCCTACAACAGGACAATGACCCAAAGCACACCTTCAAATTATGCATGAACTATTTAGGGAAGAAGCAGGCAGCTGGCATTTTATCTGTAATGGAGTGGCCAGCGCAGTCACCAGATCTCAACCCCATTGAGCTGTTGTGGGAGTAGCTTGACTGTATGGTTCGCAAAAAGTGCCCATCAAGCCAATCCAACTTGTGGGAGGGGCTTCAGGAAGCATGGGGTGAAATTTCTCAAGATTACCTCAGCAAATTAACAGCTAGAATGCCAAAGGTCTGCAATGCAGTAATTGCTGCAAAGGGAGCATTCTTTGACAAAAGCAAAGTTTGAAAGAGAAAATTATTCTTTCAGATAAAAATCATTATTTTTAACCTTGTCAATGTCTGGACTATATTCTCTATTTATTTTGCAACTCATTTGATAAATAAAGTATGAGTTTTCATGGAAAACACAAAATTGTTTGGGTGACCCCAAACTTTTGAACGGTAGTGTAAGTGATTAGATGAGTTTATTCTTCGGGTCGGTGCGATTACAGAGATGCCAGATTCATATCGGGTTTTTTTGATTGACAGCTGTCACACACTAAAAGATGCCTTTTATTGCAAAGACTAGTTTTTGCATCGCCATATTTTGAGAGCTATAATTTTTCCATATTCCAGCCGACAGAGTCATGTGTGGCTTGTTTTTTGCGGGACGAGTTGACGTTTTTATTGGTATCATTATCGGGCACGTGACATTTTTTGATTGCTCTCTATTCCAATTTTTGGGAGTCAGAATAAACAAAAACCAACAATTCAGGAATTGTTTTTTTTTTTTTTATGCCGTTCCGCATGTGGTAAAATAGCTTTATTCTTTGGGTCAGTACATTTACAGCGATACTACATTTATATCTTTTTTTTATGTTTTGACGCTTTTACATAATAAAAACAATTTTATAGAAAAAATAATTTTTTTGTATCACTTTATTCTGAGAGCTATAACTTTTTTATTTTCTGGCTGATGGAGCTGTATAGTGGCTTGTTTTTTGTGGGACAAGATGACGTTTTCAGAGATACCATTTTTTTTTTTTTCGTCTTTTTGATCGCGTTTTATTCCATTTTTTGTTTGGCAGTATGATGATAAAGCATAGATTTTTGCTTTGTTTTTTTTTTTTTTTTTTTACCGCGTTCACTAAAGGGTTAACTAGTGGGACAGTTTTATAGGTTAGGTCGTTCCGAAGGCGGTGATGCTAAATATGTGTACTTTTTTTGGTTTATTTATTTATTTTTTCATAAGATTTTTTTATAGGTACAGTATATTTTTATTTTTTGGGGATTACTTTTTTCATTTTTTTAAATATTTTTACAATTTTTTTTTTCACTTTCTGACACTTTTTGTATTTGTTCACTTTGTCCCACCATCGGACTTTTACTTTTTGCTGCCTGACCGCTTAGATAGCATAGAGATGCAGCAGCAGCATCTCTATGCTATATACAGCCTGTCAGCGCTGCATGCAGAAATTGCTTTGGTCGCGCACTGCGCATGACAAATGGAACTTCTTGCCTCCAGGTGACACGGATTTTGTCATAACGACATCGGGTCACTATGACAACATCCGGGACCGGCTCAGATTTCGCAGGACGCCGGAGAGGAGGTAAGTAACAGCGCTTACCTCCCTTATAAATGGCATGTGTTTACATTAATGCTGCATAAACTGTGCGGCAGATCCAGTGAAGTACTTCATGTGTGATGCAAGAGATTAGTGCATTGTGCATTAATAAACACTGCAGGATCTCTGACCAAGGTTTACGACTTATGACGTGCTGGGTACATCATATGCAATCTCCATGACTTTGATGTGGGATTCCAAGCTAACATTTTTGCCAGCAGATGATGACTATGATAATCAGCCATCATCTGCCTCTGTCGCAGGTGTAGCAGAGCCGTTAATCCATCAAATGCAGCTGTCAATCTGTGACAGCGGCATTTGCAGTGTGCCAGCAGGGATGGTGTGCTGTTCTACGCACCCATTGGCACTCTTGTAATGTGGTCACAGGGCGCCGATGGGTTGCTTGCCATGATGGCCAGGGGTCTGCTGAAGATGAAGGTATTTCTCTGAAAGCCAGCCCATGGCTGGTATACATAGGAGACCATGATTCTACAGTAGAAACTGTCAGACAATCACAGCTTCAAGTCCTCTAAGGGGACTAACAAATATAGTCAAAAGTAAAAAAACTTTTTAAAAATATGAAAAAAATAAAACTATATAAAAGTTCTATCACCCTTTTGCCCCCATTAAAATTAAGAAATAAAAAATGCATTCAGAAAACGAACTATAAAAATGTAAAGTAAATTAAACCAACCGGTAAACGGTGTAATGAGAAAAAAAAATCATAGTACCAGAATTGTGGTTTTTGGGCTGCCACAACAACACAATAACACGTTATATAAGGCGATCAAAACACCATAACTCCCCCAAAATAATATCAATAAAAACAAGCTCGGGGCGCAAAAAAAACTAGCTTACAGAGCTCCATATCCTGAAAATTTTAAACTTTACGGCTCTTTTACAAATATCTGAATTTTTTTCACCACTTAAATCAAAAACTAAATGTTTGATGTCTCCATAATTATACTAACCTGTAGACTCATATTGCCTGGTAAGCTTTACCCTAAAATGAACACTGTAAATAATAAAAAAAAAATGCAGAACCGCGCTTTTCCTGCTATTTCGCCACACTATAATTTTTTCCCCACTTTCCAGTACATCACATGATAAATTTGATGGTGTCATGCAATAGTACAACTCAACCTGCAGCAAACAAGCCGTCACTTGGCTATGTTGAAGGAAAAATAAAAAAGTTATGGTTTTTGGAATGAGGGGAGGAAAAATGAAAGCACCAAAATGAAAAATAACCTAGTTCTTAAAGAGTTAACATTACTAGACAGGATGTCGCTGAGTATCAGAAGTAGTGTCTGATGTCATGAATGCAGAGCTTAAAGAATTAACCCCTTTCTGACGTGTGAACTAATAGTACGTCATGGTGACCTGGGCCGATTGGACCAATGACGTACTATTAGGTCATATGGTGATTGCGCCCGCACACAGCTGACACCCGATGCTATGTGCTGGGAGTGGGCCGGCACTGCTGCCGCCACATTAACCCCCTCAATGCTGCAATCGAAGTTGATTGCAGCATTGAGGGGGCAAGGGGAGGTTATCGTAATACTCACCTCCTCTGCAGGCCTCCAGCGCTGTCTGCCGCGGCTTCCCGGATGTTGCCATGACGACCTGATGTGCTCATGACAACATCCGGGTCACCAGACAGCTGGAAGGAATTTTGGTCATGCGCAGTGCATGTCCAAAGTATCTTCTGCAACTGCAGCACTGACAGCCTGTATAGCACAGGGATTGTACTCCATCCCTGTGCTATACAGGCTATCAGAATAAAAATAGTGAAAGTCCCATAGTGAGACAAAGAATAAAAGTCCAAAAAGTGATAAAAAATGAAAAGAAAAAAAAAATTGTAAAAATATAAAAAAAAAAAATAAAAAAAAATAATCCACCAAAAATAAAAATATAATGTACCCATCAATAAATATTATTATGAAAAAAAACAAAAAAAACAATAAAAGTACACATATTTGATTTCGCCGCATCCGGAATGACCTGACCTATAAAATTGTCCCTCTAGTTAACCCCTTTAGTGAACATGGTAAATAAATTAAAACTAAAAAATGAAGCAAGAAACAATGCTTTATCATCATACCGCCAAAGAAAAAAAAATGGAATAACACGCGATCAAAAAGACGAATAAAAATAAAAATGGTACAGCTGAAAACGTCATCTTGTCACGCAAAAAACAAGCCACAATACACCTCCATCAGCCAAAAAAAAAAAAAGTTACAGCTCTCACAATAAAGCGATGCAAACAAATATTTTTTTTCTATAAAATAGCTTTTACTGTGTAAAAAAACATTAAAAAAACTATATAAATATGGTGCCACTGTAAACGTACTGACCCGAAGAATAAAGCTACCTTATCAATTTTACCACACGCGGAACAGCATAAAAAAAAAACATAAAAACAATTCCGGAAATGCTGGTTTTTGTTTATTCTGCCTTCCAAAAATCGGAATAGAAAGCGATCAAAAAATGTCACGTGCCTGAAAATGGTACCAATAAAAACAAGCCGGCACATGACTCTGTTAGCCAAAATATGGAAAAATTATAGCGCTCAAAATATGGCAATGCAAAATCTAGATTTTACAAAAAAATGCGTCTTTCAGTGTGTGACAGCTGTCAATCATAAAAACCTGATATGATTCTGGTATCGCTGTAATTGCACCGACCCGAAGAATAAAGTCGTCTAATCACTTATACCACACAAGGAAAGGCGTACAAAATAAACTAAGGTTAGGGTTGTGTTAGGGTTAGGGCTGGGGTTAGGGTTGGGCTAGGGTTAGTGTTGAGGTTGAAGTTAGCGTTGGGCTAGGGTTGGTGTTGGGATTAGGGTTGGGCTAGGGTTATGGTTTGGCTAGGGTTAGGGTTGGGTTAGGGTTAGGCTAGGGTTAGGGTTAGGCTAGGGTTAGGGTTGGCCTAGGGTTAGGGTTGGGGTTAGGGTTGGGCTAGGGTTAGAGTTGGGGTTAGGGTTGGGCTAGAGTTAAGGTTGGGCTAGGGTTAGGTTTGGTCTAGGGTTTAGGGATGTATTAGGGTTGGGATTTTTTTCAAAAGTAAAAAAAAAAGATGACGATATGGTGACTAGTGTTGATCGCAAGTGCTCGCTACTTGAGCACCCGCGATACTCAGTGCATACCCGAGCACCCGATGCAAACTCAAGTGACCTGCTCGAGTCTCCGCCCCATATGCTTTGTGGCCAAAAAAAAATAGCGGGGATTGCCTGCCATGCACGAGGGATCCCCACATGGTTTTTTTCGGGTGTCTAATAACCGTGAAACATGCGGCGCAGGGACTCGAGCATGTCACTTGAGAACCCGCGATACTTGGTGCATACCTGAGTACCCGATGCAAACTCAAGTTGCGAGCACTTGCACTCAAGACTAGAGATGAGCGGTGTTCGACTCGAACTGTTCACCAATCTCAAATTCGAGCTGTTTTGGGCGGTGTTCGAGCAGTTCGGCAAACACAAACGATTTGAAAAAAATTTGGCTGTTCGAGGTTATGTTCGATAACTGTACGTGCACCAAAATCATAACTGGATTTTTTCTCAGTAATGCTGAAAATTAATGTTAAAACACAGTTTGAGTGTACAGCGGGGTGGGGGAGGGGTAGGGGATGGATCTCTGCAGAATTAATGAAGATCTCCATTTTTTTTTCTCTTTCCCGCATTTACAATGGGGAGGTGCAATCTGTCAGCCTATCAGCACCGCACACATGGAGCGAACTGCTTTTTTTCACCCAAGCAAGGGCATGTGTCATTGGCAGTGTATGTCACATGTCCTTGCCCTATAAGACCCAGCCATTTTCCCCGTCGCCACCATTTTCTCACTGCTGCAGCTGCGTGTTAGACGGCACCGCTGTTGCTGTGTGCGCTATACTTTGTTAATTTCAAGCCAATTTTCGCACAAATCTACAGATAGCTTGGGAGTAGGGAATAGTTGTGATTGCAGTCCTTTTAAGGACTAGGTTACATCATTTCCTACGACTTTTATCAGGCAGGTCTGTGCTCTTAAATAGATAGGTTGGGAGTAAAGACTAATTGTAATTGCAGTCCTTTTCAGGGCTAGGTTACATCAGTTCCTATCACTTTTATCAGGCAGGTCTGTGCTCTTAAATAGATAGGTTGGGAGTAAAGACTAATTGTAATTGCAGTCCTTTTCAGGGCTAGGTAACATCAGTTCCTATCACTTTTTGCAAGGCAGGTCTGAGCCAGTGCTGTGCAAGTTTTTTTCACAGCATTTGGCTAAATCTAGCAAAGCTAATCCTTTTTGTCCTCTTGCAGTGTGTGTTAGTCAGTGGAGAAGCCTATCTGTGTTGCAATCTACACCACCTGTGTATAGAATACAAATTTTTTTACTGCACCTAGTGAAGTAAAACCTTTTGGGCATAGTATCATTCTATTAGTCTATCTATACTAACCTCCGTCAAATTGCAAATTCAATATAATTTTTTTCTGCATCTAGCTCTGAGAAACTATTTCGGCTGGTAGCAGTGTGTGGGACTTGCTCTATTAGTCCATCTATACTAACCTCCAGCAGGTTGCAAATTCAATATAATTTTTTTCTGCATCTAGCTCTGAAAAACTATTTCGGCTTCTAGCAGTGTATGGGACTTGTTCTATTAGTCCATCTATACTAACCTCCATCAGGTTGCAAATTCAATATAATTTTTTTCTGCATCTAGCTCTGAAAAAATATTTTGGCTTCTAGCAGTGTGTGGGACTTGTTCTATTAGTCCATCTATACTAACCTCCAGCAGGTTGAAAATTCAAAATAATTTTTATCTGCATCTAGCTCTGAAAAAATATTTGGGCTACGGCTTGTAGCAGTGTGTGGGACTTGTTCTATTAGTCCATCTATACTAACCTCCACCAGGTTGCAAATTCAAACCAATTTTTTTCTGCATCTAGCTCTGAAAAACTACTTCGGCTTCTAGCAGTGTGTGGGTCTTGTTCTATTAGTCCATCTATACTAACCTCCATCAGGTTGCAAATTCAATATAATTTTTTTTTGCATCTAGCTCTGAAAAACTATTTCAGCTTGAAGCAGTGTGTGGGACTTGTTCTATTAGTCCATCTATACTAACCTCCATCAGGTTGCAAATTCAATATAATTTTTTTCTGCATCTAGCTCTGAAAAAATATTTCGGCTTGTAGCAGTGTGTGGGGCTTGTTCTATTAGTCCATCTATACTGACCTCCATCAGGTTGTAAATTCAAAATAATTTTTATCTGCATCTAACCGAGCCAATACTTTTGGGCTAATACCACAGTTTGGCCACTCAGCTCTGCTCGGTTCCCATCCATTGTTTTTTGCTCAAACAACTCCAGAGTTGTGAATTAGTTAACCACCAAAATGAGTGGAAAAAGGCCTGCTGCTGGTGGAAAGGCGTGTTGGGAAGGGAAAAAAAGTTGAGTCCGTGGGGTAGTTGTTAAAGCAACAGTAACATCTGCAGAAGAAAGACCATCTTTCAGCAAAACTAAGATGTCTACTTCTTTTAGCAGACAATGTGATAAGATCCCTTTCTTACGGCCACGCCAATCGCTACAAATTCCAGATGAGGCACAAAAACAACAGGTGCTTCAACAGATATCAAGTTTTCCTTTAAGTGGGCTCTCCTCCACCTCAACTTCAACATCACAAATACTCCAGTCCTCAAAGGTGTCACCCCAATCGCACTTGCTTCCTCACAGCTCCCAAATCTCCAGCTGCCCGTCTGAGTATGGGGTAGAACAGATGGTTGAGTCTGCAGAGCTGTTTACTCATACTATAGCCTGGGAATCAGAGGTCGGCTCCAGATCTTCTGTGGATCCAGATGAAGAAATGATCTGCACTGATGCCCAGAATCTTTATGAGTCAGATCCAGGACCAGACGCAGAAGGTTCTGACCATAATGTAGACCCTCGTTCCCAAACTGTAACTCCTGTTGGTGGAGACAATGAGGAAGACGATGATGAGACTCAAATTCCTGATTGAAGCGACATCTTTAGTTATTTGTCAGGGCAGGAAGAGATTGGCTCTGAGGACGACGGGTGTGATAACACACAGGGTGATGATGACGAGGTTGGAGATCCCACTTACTGTCAACCCACAGTCAGCCAAGAGATGAGGTCACAGAGGAGGTGGAGGAGGATGCTAGTGACGACGAGGTCAGGTTGCACCTTCCTGGACAGAGACTTAGTACTGGAAGCACGTCAACAACTGCATCCTCAAACACAACTCTGCCTCTGACCACAAGTCATGGTGGCTCTTCAGGTCGCATGGGTGCTAAGCCTTGCATAGCCTGGGCATTTTTTCAGATCGATAAAGATGACCCAACTCGTGTTATCTGTAACCTTTGTCAGCAAAAGCTAAGTAGAGGCCAAAAAATACATAGTTTGAGTACTTCATGCATGAACCGGCACATGGATATGAAGCATAAGTTGCAGTGGGAAGCTCACTGTGCTACAATGCGGCCTAGACGGCCGGGCCAACCACCGTCTGCCATATCTTGTGCATCCGCGGCCTCTTCATTCTCTGTGACTGGGGGGACAGCAGTCACACCTGTTTTGGGGCGCAGACCTGCCAACTCTTTACCTGCAACAGCCAGCGTGATTGGCATGTCATCATTTTCTTTGGAGGTGGAAACACCAGCTGGTGTTCAGCGCTGTCCGAGATCGATAGCACCACCTTTGGATCAAGGCAACCTAACATGTCCACCTGCATCTTCCTCACAAATCGGCAGTTTGCCGGGGACACCCTTCTCAACCCCGTCAAAGCACAACAGCCAGCCCTCGGTCCCTCAGATGTGGACAAGTAAAAGACCATTTACTCCTAGCCATGAGAAAGCTAAGAGGTTGAATTTCACCATGTGCAAGCTCTTGGCTACAGAAATGCTTCCTTTCCTCCTGGTGAACACAGAGGATTTTCAAGACCTTATGTCCGTTGCAGTGCCCCAGTACCAGATGCCCAGTCGTCACTACTTCTCAAAGAAAGGTGTGCCTGCGCTCCACCAGCATGTCGCACACAACATCACCGCTTCTTTGAGAAAATCTGTGTGTGACAGGGTGCATTTCACCACAGACACTTGGACGAGTAGGCATGGAAAGGGGCGTTACATGTCGCTGACTGGGCACTGGGTAACTATGGTGACAGCAGGACAAGGGGCTGCTGTCCAAGTCTTGCCGTCCCCACAAGTTGTGCGTCAATCCTCTTTATCTCAAAGTTCCTCCACTGCTTCTGCCTCCTCAACCTCCTCTCGGTCCTCTACCTGCACCAAAAGTCTGTCAGGTGATTCCACAAGCTTTCTAACTGCGCAGAAGGGATCCTGCACACCTCCTTACTTTGCTGGCAGCAGGGCTCAACGTCATCAGGCAGTTTTTACTTTGAAATGTCTGGGAAATGTGAGTCACACAGCTGAGGAGTTGTGGTCAGCTCTGGAGAACCAGTTTCATGAATGGTTGCCTCCACTGGACCTGAAACCAGGGAAGGCCGGGTGCGACAATGCTGCAAACCTGGGTGCGGCCCTTCGCTGGGGCAATGTCACACACGTGCCTTGTATGGCTCATGTGTTGAACCTGGTTGTCCAGCAATTTTTAGCCCACTATCCCAGACTAGATGGCCTTCTGCAGAGGGCACGGTCACTGTGTGCTCACTTCCGCAGTTTGCATGCCGCAGCTCTACAGAAGTCGTTGGGCCTGCCACTTCACCGGCTAAAATGCGATGTGCCTACCCAGTGGAATTCAGCTCTGCACAATTGCAGCGACTGTGGCAGCACCGACAAGCCCTGGCGCAATACGTTCTGATGTATAACCTGGGCCAACGAGATCCAGAGGTGGGTCATATCACGCTGGAGGAGTGGTCTCAGATCAGGGACCTATGCACCCTTCTGCACAGTTTTGAAATGGCGACCAAGATGTTTAGTGCTGACGATGCCATTATCAGCATGACTATTCTGGTGATTTACATGCTGGAGCATATGTTAAACAGAATTCGGTGTCAGGTGGTTGCACAAGAGGAGGTGGAGGAAGTAGAGGAGGAGGAGTTGTATGCGGAAGGGCTAACATCTGCAAGGTCCAGACGGTCGGCAGCACCAAGACGGCAGGCATGTGAGGGTGGGGGAGATGGTTTTACCAGGGCGCATGGTAGCAGCCAAACTAGTGAGGAAGGTGCAGGAGTCCAGGAGGAAGTGGAGGACGAACTGATGGAAGACTCATCAGATGAGGGAGACCTTGATCACATTTCTGTTGTGCGAGGTTGGGGGGAGAGGGCAGAGGAAGGAAGCATCATTGTTACCTCACCACCAGCACAACAGGAACTTGGTGCTCCTGGATGCGGAAGACACATGAGTGCCTTCTTGCTGCACTACCTGCAACATGACCCTCGAATTGTGAGAATTAGAAATAATCCTGACTACTGGGTTGCCACACTGTTAGATCCCCGGTACAAAAGTAAATTTGCAGAAATTATTCCTGCCATAGAAAGAGAAGCACGCATGCAGGATTATCAGCAGAGACTGTTGCAGAATCTTACATGTGCTTTTCCCCAAAACACTAGTGGTGCACTTAGTGAATCTCACAGTTCCAACTTGCCAACCGTGGGACCGTCGAGTGTTCAGCTCTCAAAATGTAACAGAAACACAGTATCTGCTGGTAACATCAATTTTGCGGAATCATTTCACCACTTTTTTAAGCCCATCCTTTGCAAGGCCACAGAAGACAAGAAGTCTGACACATAGTCAACGCCTAGAGACGATGGTACAGGAGTATCTCCAAGTAAACATTGAAGCCATGACTGTGTCACTGGACCCTTGCTCTTTTGGGCTTCCAATCTGGATAAATGGCCGGAGCTCGCCACTTACGCCTTGGAGATCTTGTCATGCCCCGCAGCCAGCGTTCTGTCTGAACGTGTGTTCAGCGCTGCTGGTGGTCTGCAGACAGATAAGAGCACGCGGCTCTCCACTGATAATGTAGACAAACTCACGTTCATAAAGATGAACAAATCATGGATCCGAAACGACTTTTCTACCCCTGTGTCAACCTGGGGAGAGTAAAAGCTTGATGATTTGTTAAAATCACCTCACCAACCGTTTTAAACTTTAAAATTACTAATCATGTTTATCTGTATCTTGGCTGGAAAATAATTTGGGCCTTGTAGCAGTGTGCGGTACTGATTCTATTAGGCCATCTATACTAAGCTCCACCAGATTTAAAATTACTAATCATGTTTATCTGTATCTTGGCTGGAAAATAATTTGGGCCTTGTAGCAGTGTGCAGTACTGATTCTATTAGGCCATCTATACTAGACTCAACCAGATTTAAAATTAGTAATCATGTTTATCTGTATCTTGGCTGGAAAATAATTTGGGCTTTGTAGCAGTTTGTAGTACTAATTCTATTAGGCCATCTATACTAAGCTCCTCCAGCTTTCAAATTAATAATAATTTTTAGCTGCATCTAGCCTGGAAAATAATTTTGGGACCTCCTAGATGCGCAAGACATGAGTGCCTTCTTGCTGCACTACCTGCAACATGACCCTCAGATTGTCAGAATTCAAAGTAATCCGGACTACTGGGTTGCCACACTCTTAGATCCCCCACACTCTTCGATCAACCTTTTCATTTTAATAAAGAACAAAAAAATGGTCATTTTTGAAATTATAAGCATTAGCAGGTTATTAGAAACTGAAATCAAACAGTTTTCAACTCAAAACTTTATTCTAGGTGATGTTACATTTGCACATAGGACCCCTTGTTCGAAAGGAGCTTATCAACTTTCGTGTCCATTGAATTTGTCAGGCTTTGGATGGTTTCTGCTTCAATTGTTTTGCATGAGGACAGAATACCCTCCCAGAGCTGTTGCTTAGATGTGAACTGCCTCCCGCCATCATAGACACTCCTTTTGATGATGCTCCAGAGGTTCTGAATGGGGTTGATGTCAGGGGAGCATGGGGGTCACACCATAAGTTTGTACCCTTTTATGCCCATATCAGCCAGAGATGCAGATGTGTTATGTGCAGCATGAGACTGTGCATTATCATGCATGAAAATGATCTTGCTGCGGAATGCACGGTTCTTCTTCTTGAACCATGGCAGGAAGTTCTGTTTGAGAAGCTCCACATACGTTATGGAATTCATCTTTACCCCTTCAGGGATCCTAAAGGGGCCGACAATCTCTCTCACCTTGATTCCAGCCCAAAACATTACTCCACCTCCTCCTTGTTGGCGCCATAGCCGTGTTTGAGTGGGGTGTCCATCTAGCAGCCATCCTCCACTCCATCCATCTGGACCATCGAGCGTTGCACGGCACTCATCTGTGAACAAAACAGTTTTGAAGTCAGTCTTCATGTATTGTTTGGCCCACTGGAGCCGTTTCTGCTTGTGTGCAGTGGATAGAGGAGGTCGACAGGATGGCTTACGCACAGCTTCAAACCTCTGAAGGACTCTGCATCTTGTTGTTCGGGGGACGTTGGAGGCACCAGCAGCTTCAAAAACTTGTCTGCTGCTATGACAAGGCTTTTTTCCCGCTGCTCTTTTAACCTGACGTAATTGCCTGTAGGAAAGAGTCCTCAATTTTCCCTTATCAGCACGCACACGTGTGTACTGTGAATCAGCTACATACTTCTTGATTGTGCGATGATCAGGATGAAGTTTCTTGGCAATGTTGATTGTAGTCATACCTTGACCTAAACACTCCACAATTTGTTGCTTCTCAGCAGCCAACACATCCTTTGTCTTTCACATTTTGGCAGAAAATGTAGGCTGCTTAATAATATGGGACAGCCTTCTTAAGTAGTCTTGCCTTTCATTGGATACACCTACCAAACTAATTAGCACAGGTGTCTGCAATTGCTTACATTGATATAAAGAGCCCTGACACACATCACCATCAATGAGTTTAACTGACAACCAAAAACACTTTTTGCATAATAATTTGGAACACAGTGTACATGTGCTTTTCCACAAAACACCAGTGGTTCACGTAGTGAACCTTACAGTTCTAACTTTCCAACCGTGGTCTGTATGGAGTTGTTCAATAAAGGGCCAAAAATTAAATAACATAGACGGGAGAGGTCTCTATGAATAGGAATTCCTAAGTATTTGATACCCTGTGATGGCCAGGCAAAGGGAAAGTTGGACTGGATGGAATCCTGTATGGATTTGGGGAGGGAGACATCGAGGGCCTCAGACTTCGCTGCATTGATTTTAAAATTTGACCATGTAACAAAGTGATCTTTTTCAGCCATAACAGCAGGGATGGATATATGTGATTGAGTGATATATACTAGGACATCATCAGCAAATGCAGAGCACTTGTACTCGGTGCCTCCCACCTCAATCCACCTAATATTGGGGTTATGGCGAATTGATGAGAGCAGGTGCTCCGTCACTAGGATGTATAAGAGAGGGGACAGAGGACATCCCTGCCTTGTCACATTGGTGATTATGAAAGGTGATGAAAATGTTCCATTTATCTTCAGCCTAGGTGATGTATTGCAATACAGGGCCGTGATATTGCCTATAAAAGGGTCCCCTAGACCCCTACCCCAAGCTTTTTAAGGGAATAATATATGGCATGCCAGGAGACTCTATGGAGTGCTTTCTCAGCATCCAATGACAGTATCTAATTACAAATTTTTAAGTGCATCTAGCCAGGAAATGCTTTGTGCCTAGTAGTAGTGTCTGCTAGTTAGCGGATTATCCCAGCTGTTAAGCAAGCTACACCACCTGTAGTTTGGACACTTAATTTTTTCAAAGGAAATGGTTCGGGCCCCCGGGACACTCAGTGAAGAGCATCGGGGAGGCACCCCAAGGCATAGGGGCTAGGACTGGCTGTAGGACGCCTTGCTGTGGACCGCCGAGCTCGTTCCTTATAAAAGCTTTTTAACTGCAGGGGCTTTATTGGACGCTACTGGAGCAGGAATTACGCGGCTGCTGGCATGAGACTTGCCCTCCAATAGATCCTTGTAAAAGGATTTAAAGTGTATTCATTCAAATTAGAGAGACAATTTAAATTAAAAAGCTTAGACCTGCCTCCACCGCAGGGGGGCTCGCTCGACCCACCAGCGGACAGGCACCAGTATTGGGAGAGGGGGGATGGCCCTCAGGGTCCACCGCAGCTCTGGCACAAACCCGGCGACACGGAGGTCGCACGGGCAGGAACGGACTGGCCGTGTCGGCTTCGCACTTTTTTGGTTTTAGAAGGGCATGACATGCCTATATCTGTGTCTCCCCCTCCTTTTACTCCTCCACCTCTTTTCTTTTAGCATGACTATATGTACTTGTCACTTTTCCATGTGCTAGTTGTGTCTTCTGAGCAGTTTGTCAGCTTTTGGACACCTTTGAAGGTGTTTTCTATGTGTTTCTATGTGTTGTTGTTTGCCTGCCATTGGTTTTAACGGTGTTCGACGGTGTTCGATGAACAGTTTGACGAACAGTTCGGCGAACATACGGGTGTTCAACGAACCGAACCGAACTCGAACACTATGGGGGTGGCTCAACACTACTCAAGACTAATGACAACTTATTCAATATGATGACCTAATGTTATCAAATTCTGTGTCGTAGCTCTGGGTTAAAAATGTTCACTATACACCTTGATAAAATCCTTGAAGAGTGTAGTTTCCAAAATGGGGTCACTTGTGGGGGGTTTCCACTATTTAGGCACATCCGGTGCTCTCCAAACGCGACATGGCGTCCGCTCTCAATTACAGCCAATTTTGAGTTCAAAAAGTCACACAGTGTTCCTTCCCTTCTGAACTCTGCCGTGCGCCCAAACACTGTATTTTCCCCACATATAGGGTATTGGCGTACTCAGGAGAAATTGCACAAAAGTTTTTGGGGTCTATTTTCTCCTCTTAACCTTGTGAAAATAAAAAAATTGGGGCTAAAACATCATTGTTGTGGAAAAAGTTTGATTTTTTTTATTCTCATGGCTCCATGTTATAAACTTCTGTAAAGCAGTTGGGAGCTCAGGGTGCTCACCACACATCTATATAAGTTCCATGAGGGGTCTAGTTTCCAAAATGGTGTTAATTGTGGTGGTTTTCCACTGTTTAGGCACATCAGGGGAACATCCGCTAATTATTTAAGCAAATTTTACTTTCAAAAAGTCGAATGGTGCTCCTTCCCTTCCAAATCCTGCCGTGCACCCAAACAGTGGTTTTCCCCCATATATGGGGTATCGGCATGCTCAGGAGGAATTGAGCAACAAATTGCATGGTGCAATTTCTCCTGTTACCCTCATGAAAATGCAAAATTGGAGGCTGAAAACCATTTTTGTGGCAATAATGTGAAAATTTTATTTTTACGGTTCAATGTTCTAAACTTCTGTGAAGCACCTGGGGGTTCAAACTGCTCAGCACACATCTAGATAAGTTCCCTGAGGGGTCTAGTTTCCAAAATTGTGTCACTTGTGGGGGGTTTCCACTGTTTAGGCACATCAGGGGCTCTCCAAACACAACATGGTGTCCGCTAATTATTCAAGCAAATTTTACAATCAAAAAGTCAAATGGAGCTCCTTCTCTTCCTAACCCTGCCGTGCGCCAAAACAGTGGTTTTTCCCCACATATGGGGTATTTGCGTGTTCAGGGGTAATTGCACAACAAATTTTGGGGTCCATTTTTTCCTGTCACCCCTGTGAAAATAAAAAAATTGGGTCTAAAGTAACATTTTTGTGAAAAAAGTTAAATGTTAATTTTTTTCTTCCACATTCCAAAAATTCCTGTGAAGCACCTGAAGGGTTAATAAAGTTCTTGAATGTGGTTTTGAGCACCTTGAGCAGTGCAGTTTTTAGAATCGTGTCACTTTTGGGTATTTTCTGTCACAAAGACCCCTGAAAGTGACTTCAAATGTGATGTGGTCCCTAAAAAAATGGTTTTGTAAATTTTGTTGGAAAAATGAGAAATTGCTGGCCATCTTTTAACCCTTATAGCTCCCTAATAAAAAAAAATTTTCTTCCAAAATTCTGCTGATGTAAAGTAGATATGTGGGAAATGTTATTTATTAACTATTTTGTGTGACATATCTCTATATGTCACACAAAATATGTCTAAGCGCATAAAAATTAAAATTTTGAAAATTGCAAAATTTTCAAAATTTTCACCAAATTTCCTTTTTTTTCACAATTTAACGCAAGTGATATCGAAGAAATTTTACCGCAGTCATGAAGTACTATAGGTCACGAAAAAACATTCTCAGAATCAGGGGGATCCATTGAAGCGTTCCAGAGTAATTACCTCATAAAATGACAGTGGTCAGAATTGTAAAAATTGGCCCGGTCATTAACGTGCAAACCACCCTCAGGGGTAAAGGGGTTAACACACTGGGGTTCTGTGTGAAATACTGAAATATGTTGATGGTAGAATTAACATTATCATGTCTACATGTCCCTCTGAGTAAGAGCTGAGCTCTAGATAGTCTTGTGTAACTTTGCTGGAATAGAAAAGTTTGTCAGACAAGATGCAGGCTGAGGCAGGAAAGATATTTTCATGAAATGTAGTTAGCAAGTAGGGGGGTGTAACATTTTTTTAATGGTGTGCCACCCCAAAGAACTAGTTAAGGCCAAAGAGAGGCATGTAAAAAGCTTCATCCTAACTTGCAGTTTATGTCCTCTGCTCCAGTGTGATTATCTCTTATGGATGAGATATCCATCATTACAGACAAATGTCAAATATTACCACTCCAGGTTAAAGTTTTACTGCCATTAGAGCATAGATTAGACACAGCAGAGGGGTCATAAATCCTTATTCTTAACTGTGAAAAAACATGTTAATGCTGAGGTCTGAGTGTGAGGTGAATTACCAAACCAGAGTCAGCCAGAAAAGTGTCAGAAGGGTGTACACACACCCTAATTTATGTATTTGCCTCCCAGCTGTGCATGAAGGGCAATTTGCCTGGGGATGGAGAGAGTAACAGCCTCTCTAATTCCTATTGATTTTAAAGCTAAAAATTCCTCAATTATCAAAAAGGTTCTTTATGACTGCATGGTCCATGGAATTGAATGCAGCCCTTTTGTGCTAATCAACGAGGTGGTTCTGTCTTTATGTATTAGCCAATTATGACCCAAAAGTTCACAAGTTTATTACAGTACCTCTTTAAGACTTTAAAATAAGTTTATCATACATTTTACTTTAAGTAGCTGTTTTCTGTCCAAAGTGATTTGCAAAAGATTTGAATAGATGAACTCCATTGATGCTGTACAAGTAAAAAATCATATGGTACTTGCATAACATTTTTAAAGAGCTAAGCCTGGTTCCTATTTTCCCCCCGTTCATTTGAGGTCTAGAAAGGCACACAGAGTTGAGTCATTAAATGTAGGGACCATGCAAAATTAAAGGGGTTATCTGGGACTTTGGAGTTCTTTGGCTATGGGGCTAAGAACTTAACTGCAGTGCTGTGTTTCTGCTCAGAGTTTTCATGGACCATTCCTGCTAGCGATTCTCCTGTTTCCTATGATGTCACAGAGCAGCTTCTTCTCTTCCCTTCTGCTTCATCTACAGAGCATTGCTGACAATGTCATACTGATTAACAGCTGGCTCCTCACTCCTAACTGCGGGAGTCGTCTGTCAATCAGTATGACGTTGGCAGTGATGCACCGTGGTCAGAGCAGTGCGGAAGTGGAAGAGCTGCTCTGTTGATGTGTGGTATAATGAAGCAAGAAAATAAGTTACATCTTGGTGTTGTTGGATAGTTTTTAATTTCTGGATCAAACAATCTTAACCAAGTACCTTAGAATTTTATAAGTGTAAAGCAGTTGTGGAGTTCTTCTCAAACAGGGTCTCTGAACCATAGTAATATTATTACTAATCCTGTAGTTAAGTGATAAGTTTTGATTCTATCATCAAACTTGATTGAAATGTTTATACGTACAGTGCTGGCCAAAAGTATTGGCACCCCTGCAATTCTGTCAGATAATTCTCAGTTTCTTCCTGAAAATGATTGCAATCACAAATTCTTTGGTATTATTCTCTTCATTTAATTTGTCTTCAATGAAAAAAACACAAAAAGAATTGTCCTAAAGCCAAATTGGATATAATTCCACACCAAACCTAAAAAAAGGGGTTGGACAAAAGTATTGGCACCCTTTGAAAAATCATGTGATGCTTCTCTAATTCGTGTAATTAACAGCACCTGTAACTTGCATGTGGCACCTAACAGGTGTTGGCAATAACTAAATCACACTTGCAGCCTGTTAACATGGATTAAAGTTGACTCAACCTCTGTCCTGTGTCCTTGTGTGTACCACATTGAGCATGGAGAAAAGAAAGAAGACCAAAGAACTGTCTGAGTACTTGAGAAACCAAATTTTGAGGAAGCATGAGCAATCTCAAGGCTACAAGTCCATCTCCAAAGACCTGAATGTTCCTGTGTCTTCCGTGCGCAGTGTCTTCAAGAAGTTTAAAGCCCATGGCACTGTGGCTAACCTCCCTAGATGTGGACGGAAAAGAAAAATTGACGAGAGATTTCAACGCAAGATTGTGCGGATGGTGGATAAAGAACCTCGACTAACATCCAAACAAGTTCAAGCTGCCCTGCAGTCTGAGGGTACAACAGTGTCAACCCGTACTATCCGTCGACGTCTGAATGAAAAGGGACTGTATGGTAGGATACCCAGGAAGACCCCACTTCTTACCCCGAGACATAAACAAGCCAGGCTGGAGCTTGCCAAAACTTACTTGAGAAAGCCTAAAACGTTTTGGAAGAATGTTCTCTGGTCAGGTGAGACAAAAATAGAGCTTTTTGGGAAAAAGCATCAACATAGAGTGTACAGGAAAAAAAAAGAGGCATTCAAAGAAAAGAACACGGTCCCTACATTCAAACATGGCGGAGGTTCCCTGATGTTTTGGGGTTGCTTTGCTGCCTCTGGCACTGGACTGCTTGACCGTGTGCATGGCATTATGAAGTTTGAAGACTACAAACAAATTTTGCAGCATAATGTAGGGCTCAGTGTGAGAAAGCTGGGTCTCCCTCAGAGGTCATGGGTCTTCCAGCAGGACAATGACCCAAAACACACTTCCAAAAGCACTATAAAATGGTTTGAGAGAAAGCACTGGAGACTTCTAAGGTGGCCAGCAATGAGTCCAGACCTGAATCCCATAGAACACCTGTGGAGAGATCTCAAAATGGCAGTTTGGAGAACGCTCCCTTCAAATATCAGGGACCTGGAGCAGTTTGCCAAAGAAGAATGGTCTACAATTCCAGCAGAGCATTGTAAGAAACTCATTGATGGTTACCGGAAGCGGTTGTTCGCAGTTATTTTGGCTAAAGGTTGTGCAACCAAGTATTAGGCTGAGGGTGTCAATACTTTTGTCCGGCCCTTTTTTGGAGTTTTGTGTGAAATGATCAATGATTTGATTTTTGCTTCATTCTCTTTTGTGTTTTTTCCTTGCAAGCAAATTCAATGAAGAGAATAATACCAAAAAATTTGTGATTGCAATCATTTTCAAGAAGAAACTGAGTATTATCTGACAGAATTGCAGGGGTGCCAATACTTTTGGCCAGGACTGTATGTTTTTAAAACATTTCGGCATTTTTTATTTTTTTATTTTATTATTTTATTTTACTATCAACAAAAGCAGGATTACAATAAGTATAAACACCTCTATGCAAAGCTGATAACATAGGATAAACCATTCAGAATAAGCAATGTCAAAGCTGACCCTGCTCCCCCCTTCCTTCACAATGACCTTTGCACTGGCTTCAATACAAAATATAGAGTTGGAGTTATGGCCAATGTTCATGTGTTATTTCCTGAAACAACAGGAAGTTAGAGTCTAAGTTAGAGTCTAAAAAGCCACAGTGGCCAAATGGTAAATTTCTATTTTTATTTTCAATATAGATTTTTATATTAAAAAAAAATAGCCAAAAATAAAATAAATGCATTTAACACAAAACTTGATTCAAATAATAACGCATATTCTGATAACAGCTCCTCTTCAAGTTTGAAAGAAAATGTGAAATATAAGTTGTGAGTAAGAAATTAGGTGATTCTATTGCATTTCAGTTGTCTGCTTACTATGCTTTAACTTACTTATTCTCAGTTAACTAAATAAATTAAGCTCCTAAATCATGTGGGAGTTACATCTGATCAAAGAACACTTATGTTAAGTTCTACCAGCTGTCTGGTTTCTCACAAGCCCTGTAGATTGATAATTGAGTTCTAACACGATAACCATAGGGAGTTTTTAGTGTGTCTTTATACTACACATCTGGAGATGAGCCAGTGTGGTGACCACAGCTGTTACAGTGGGCCATGATTACCAAGTGACTGGCAAGTAACTTGTAAGGTAGATCTTCCTTCAAGGACATCAAATCAAATGAATTATTTAATTTTTGTACACATTGAATCCCCATGGAAACATTTGTCGCTTGACATGGAAATCACTTGAGTCTTAATATGTTAATTGTAGGTAAAGTTAGTGTTTAGATTTCAAATTGCCATTCTCATGGCCAATAAGAAAAAAAATATATAAAATGTAAAAAAAAAAAAAATTGGACTACAATTTAATTGAAATTAAAACAGACTAGCACCTCCTGAAAGAATTACCCAAATTTGAACCGGTGCTTACTACTATGACTGCATTATATACAACTCAAAGGATGGAACAGCACCTTGTGTGCACCAAGATGTAAACAAAAATTGAATTTTGAATTTTAAATGGCACTACTGCTATGTAAACTATATTTATAAAATTGAGGCAACAATAAACAAACCTTTCTTTGGAGGGAACCTAATAATGTCTTCCACTACAAATTTAAAGGGAAGGTGGGATCCAGCACTATTTAAATACAGCCTTTGCCGGATGTGAGAAATGCTTAGGCAAATATGGAGGCAGAGATTAAACTGACCAGCACCTTCTAACAAAATGAAGCAAATGTGAGCAGTTGTAAGGTTCTATGACTGCATTATATACAATAATATTCCACACTTGGAATTTTTGTTCCTGTTTTTCAGTACAACACATGGTAAAATAGATAATATCATTCAAAAGTATAACTTGGCCTGCAAAAATCACACTCTCATATGGCTACATTTATGCAAAACTGAAAAGTGTTATGACTCTTGGAAAAAGGGAAGGACAAAAAAAGAAAAAATTCAGCACAAAATTGGGAAATCACTGAGATGGGGTGGGGTGTGTAAAGGATAATGGGTAAGCCAAGTATGAGGTCACTTGGGGTTATATTGAGGAAAAATAAAAATTTCTGGAACAGAAAAATGTTCTAATACAGTAAACAATGCTCTAACAATACAACTAACTGGAATACAGGAGGAGGCAATATATAGTGATGTGAAAACGTGTTTGTCCCTTCCTGATTTCCTATTCTTTTGCATGTTTGTCACACTTAAATGTTTCAGGTCACAAAACAAATTAAATATTAGAAAAAGATAACACAAATAAACACAAAATGCCGTTTTTAAATTAAGGTCTTTATTATGGGAAAAAGAAATCCAAACACACAGGGCACTGTGTGAAAAAGTGATTGCCCCCTAAACGTAATAACTGGTTGGGCCACCCTTAGCAGCAACAGCTACAATCAAGCGTTTGCGATAACTGGCAATGAGTTTTTTATAGCACTCTAGAAATTTTGGCCCACTCATCTTTGCTAAATTGTTGTAATTCAGCCACAAAAACTGCATTTTTGTTGCCTGCGTTATCTTTTTCTAATACTTAAATTTGTTTTATGATCTGAAACAATTAAGTGTGACAAATATGCAAAAGAATAAGAAATCAGGAAGAGGGCAAACACTTTTTCACACCACTGTAGGTAGAAATAAATGGACAGTATCTATCATAAATATAGACTCTAAGAATTGTTGCAATCTTACACTTTACCTCCACCAGAACAACATAGAAAAGTACTTTGCAAATAGTGGGTTCACATAATGGTCTAAAGATATATTAGAGAACAGGGCACCCTTGCACTACTGAGGCCCATAGTCACTTTTTAGTTTCCTGGATGTATGTCTGCTTGTTCCTATAAACTGTGAGTTAAATCAAAGCATTTTTTTTTCTCTTAAGAAAGTGGTCGTCAGTACCTGGACCATCTGAGATCAGTGGTTACTAGTGGAGTAGAGTTAGTACGACAGAGTTGTTTCCCATTTACAGAGTTACTGGGTAAATCTCTCTCTTATGCAATGTCTAAGCTTTTATGGTTAACATGATTTTCTCTTTGTCTCTCTTAAAGGGGTTGTCCACTACTTTTACATTGATGCCCAATTGAATAGGAGGCGGATGTGCAGTACACCACGGTGGCCACTACCACTTGACGGCAGAGCCCCACAGGTGAGCACTTCCGGCCAGCGGCTGCCGCTGGCACCGATAACAGCTAACCGGCGGCACAGGGAATCAATGTAAAAGTAATGGACAACTTTTTTAATAATGTGTAATGTAATGTGTAAACACTTAACGCTTTCGCGCCAGAGCCTGTTTTCGCCTTCGTGGCAATGTCAAATTTTTCAATTCTGACCCGTGTCACTTTATGAGGTAATAACTCTGGAAAGCTTAAATTCCACTGATTCTGAGATAGTTTTTTCATGACATATTGTATGTCATGATAGTTGTAAAATATGTTTGATTTAACTTGCATTTATTTCTGAAAATATTGGAAATTTTGCAAAAATATAAATTTACTCTTAATTAATATTAATGAATATTATTATTATTATTATTAATATAATAAAATTAATATTAATTAATTTACTCTTAATTAATTTATTAATTAATTTAACTCTTAATTTTTATGCCCTTAAACCATAGAGTTATGTCACACAACATAGTCGATAAACTTTACATCAGCACAATTTTTGAAATGGAATTTTTTTTTGTTAGGAAGATAGAAGGGTTCAAAGTTGATCAGCAATTTCTCATTTTTCCAAAAAAGTTACAAAACCATTTTTTTAGGGACCACATCACATTTGAAGTGACATTGAGGGGCCTATATGAAAGAAAATATCCAACAGTGACTCCACTCTAAAAACTGCGCCCCTCAAGGTGCTCAAAACCAAATACAAGAAGTTTATTAACCCTTCAGGTGCTTCACAAGAATTAATGGAATGCAAAAGGAAAAAATGAAAGTTTCACTTTTTCCTATAAAATTGTTACTTTAGCACAACATTTTTCATTTTCACAAGGGTAACAGGAAAAAAAGCACCATAAAATTTGTTGTGCAATTTTTCTTGAGTACGTTGATACCCCATATGTGATGGAAAACTACTGTTTGGGTGCACGACAGGGCTCGGAAGGGAAGGAGCAGCATTTGAATTTAGGAATGCAAAATTTGCTGGAATCAATAGCGGATGTCATGTAGCGTTTCGAGAGCCCCTGATGTGCATAAATATTGAAAATCCCCCCACAAGTGAGCATATTTTTGAAACTAGACCCCTCATGGAATTTATCTAGATTTGCGGTGAGTACCTACCCTCAGGGGCTTCCAACAAAAATGTTATTTTAGCCCCTAATCTTTTATTTTCCCAAGGGTAGCAAGAAAAAATGGACCCCAAAAATTTGTGCAATTTATCCTGAGCATGCTCATACCCCATATGTGGTGGAAAGCTACTACTTGAGCACATGACAGGGCACAGAGAGGAAGGAGCACCATATAATTTTTGGAATGCAAAATTGGCTGAAATCGATAGCGGACGCCATGTCACATTTGACGAGATCCTGAGGTGCTTAAACAGTGGAAACACTCAAGTGACTCCATATTGGAAACTCAAGGAATTTATCTATATTTGTGGTTAGCACCTTGAACCCTAATTGGCTTGACAGAATTTTATAATATTGAGCCATCAAAATAAAAAATCAAATTTTTCCCACAAAAATTTTGTTTTAGCCCCAATTTTTTCATTTCCACTAGGGTAACAGGAGAAAATGACCCCTATAATTTGTTGTGCAATTTTTCCTGAGTATGCTGATAACCCACATATGGTGGGAAACAACTGCTTGAGAGCAGAGCTTAGAAGGGAAGGAGCGCTATTTTGGATGGAATAGGTTGTGGACACCATGTTTGAAATACCAAAACAGCAGTAACCCATAACATGTGACCCCATTTTGTAAACTACACCTCTCAAGGAATTCATCTAGGGGAGTAGTGAGTATTTTAACCCTCAGGCGATTCACAAACTTGTATAATATTTGGCTGAGTAAATGAACTATTACTATTTTTTCCACTAAAATGTTGTTTTGACCCCAAGTTTGCAATTTTCAAAAGGGATAATAGAAGAAAAAAAACAGTACAATTTGTTGTACAATTTCTCCAGGGTACATCAATACCCCATAAGTGGTCAAAAACTACTTCTGAGGCACAGTCCAAAGCTCAGAAAGGGAAGGAGCACCATATTAAAGCACAGATTTTGCTGTTCTGGTTTGTGTGTGCCATGTCACATTGGTAGAGACTCAGAGGCCTCAGAACAGCAGATACCCCCATAAGTGACCTCATTTTACAACCTACACCTCTCAATTCATCTAGGGCTGCAGTGATCATATTGACACCACATGTGTGTCACTGAATTTTATACCACTGGGCAGTGAAGAAAAAATAATTTAATTTTTACCACAAAATAAATTGTTTTAGCACCAGATTTTACATTTTCACATGGAAAAATGGGTAAAATTGGTGCCAAAATGTGTCACACAATTTCTGTTGAACGTATAAACACCCCATATGTTGCTGTACAGTACTGCTTAGCCACACTATTTGACTCTTGGAGAGCAAATTATTATAGAATAATGTGCGGCCTCCATATGACCACATTTTGGAAATTAAACCCCTTTGTGAATTTATCTACATGTTGTGGTAGGACAGCTTGCTTGGCCACTTCCGGAAGTAGACTCAGGAACCCGGGTTTTCTTTGCAGGCTTTATTAACAGCATAAAGCTCTGCACTTCAGCAAAATAAACAGAGCCTTACTTGGCAAAACAACAAAACAAAAGATAAACTATAGCAGAGTCCATATATGTGTTTGCGGTTCGCCCACACAGGTTATGTCCAGCTTTCAGCTCCCTCCTGAGCTATGGCTGTCCAGTCTGGAGACCTTGCCTCTCCAAACCCAACACAGAGAAAAAAAAACAGGACTGAACATTTAAATGTTGCTCAGCCACACCCTGAGGTGGAGGTATGGGGAATAACGTCCCTCCCATCTCAATGTCATTAACCTAAAGCCACACCCTTTAAGTGAGTTAACCCACCAGCATATAACAGGCTGGCAGAAAGTTATTGGTTTCAGTTCACACAGGCTAGCAACCTGTGCGACACATACCTCCCTTCATAAATCATACCAGTGACTCTGTTACAAAGTGTAGTGAAGATTTTGACTCCATGGGTGTTTTCCAGAAACAAGCAGCATTGGATGTTGCTAAGAGAAAATTGCAAACTGCGTTTAGTGACTAAAACATAGTAATGACCAGTACATTGTGGTAACCAGTACAATATGCCCAGCTCATGCTTCTGGAGACACGCACCAAGCTGCTGGCTGAGTCTAACAGGCCCACCGTATCTGGCAGACCTGGAGGTAATCATGTGACCTCCTGCTGCCATGAAAATGCTTGGATCCCCAAGATGTGATCATAACGGGGTGTCAGAGAGGTGAGTGAAGCAGTCCTCTCCCTCTCACTATCTTCTAAATGCCGTGATCTCTATTGATCGTGGCATCTAGAAGATAGCAACGGGTTAACATAATTGGGACCTGATCCAATCAGGTCCCAATGATGTCCCCTGTCAGCACTATCGCTCTGCACCTGAATTACAGTGCTTGCAGGACCCTGGGAGTCCTGAGCTCTGCAAGACCATAGACAAACGTCGATGCTGCACAGAGCCCAGCAAGCGCCGACGTTTATTAACCGCTGGCAGTCGCGAAGCGGTTAAAGACAGTGGTGTCCTTAGTCTTTTGCCTATAGAGTGCAAGCTCTTTCAGTCAGCATGGTCTTCTCTCTCTTGCCTGTAAATTGTATGCTCTTACTATCAGCAGGGTCCTCTCTTTCTCTCTCCTTCTTGCCTGTGAAGTGTAAGCTTTTATGGTCAATGAGGTTCTCTCACTCCCCCTATTTCTACACTCCCACATGTGTATTTTCTGGGTGATTTCAAGCTTTCCAGTATTAAGATCCATGCAAGTGTATTCACTGAAAATTTATTTTTGGGAAAAATTCAACAAAGTCAGCAAACTAAAATTTCCAAAGATCAACTAATCTCATGTGGTCACATACATTGCTGAAAATAAGAAGTGATCAACTCATGTATTTTCACAAATGATCATTTTTACTTTACTTCTTCGTTAAAGGGGTATTTTCAAGTTGTTTCTTAGCCAGATCAGATCTCTACAGTGTCCTTACAGTCTCCTTACTTCCTTATTGTAGAACAATAATGCTCAGTAGTGATGAGCGAGTATGTTCTGTTAACCCTTTCGCCGAGTATGCTCGGGAGAGCACCGAGTAGTTACAGCTGCTCGGTGTTATGTTTGAATCACTCCCATGTACATGATTTGCGACTGTTTGACAGCTTTAATACATGTGAGGAATGTCTATTTCTTACACATTCCTCACATGTATTAAAGCTGTCAAACAGTTGCAAATCATGCACATGGGAGTGATTCAAACATAACATCAAGCAGCTGTAAATACTCGGTGCTAACAAAACATACTCGCTCATCACTAATGCTGAGCACTAATGATGGGCGAGCACTAGAGTTGAGCCACCCCTGTAGTGTTCAGGTTCGGTTCGGTTCTGTTCGTCGAACACCGGTGTGTTCGCCGAACTGTTCGTCAAACTGTTCGTCGAACACCGTCGAAAACCGTTAAAACCAATGGCAGGCAATAAAAACACATAGAAACACATAGAAAACACCTTCAAAGGTGTCCAAAAGCTGACAAACTGCTCAGAAGACACAACTAACACATGGAAAAGTGACAAGTACATATAGTCATGCAAAAAGAAAAGAGGTGGAGGAGTAAAAGGAGGGGGAGACACAGAAATAGGCATGTCATGCCCTTCTAAAATCAAGAAAGGCCGGAGTAAAAATCTAAAATCAGCCTACCAACACCCAGACGTCGTGACAAGAAAATTGAAAAAAGAAATATCTTTAGGTAGAATGGCGGTTCCATTCAGAACACTTTCCTTACAAGACATAGTGGTATCCCCGTTGTGAGTTGTGCCAAAAACGGAACCCAATACATTCGGACTAATCCACCATTTGTCATATCCAAGGGGCAGGTCAGTAAACGACAACATCGACGGAGGAACCAAGTACAGTAGTATATACTGTACATCCTTTGACAAGGCAATCAGGCGGATGAAGAAGTTGGCATGGGTCACCCTAATGGCCAAAACAGACATTGATGCGGCGTTCGGGTTACTTACTACCTGTGCCTCAGAATAGTGTCCACCTATTGGGCTGCTTCTGGGAAGTAGCATACTATATAGATCGCTGTTTCCCCATGGGGTGGTCCTGCTCACTATTTGAGGCGTTTAGTTGCTTCCTCGAATGGGTTGTAATGGACGTTTCTAAGGGGGCACATATTATCCATTACCTCGGCAACTTCTTATGCCAGGGCCCAAAAGATTCGCCACAGTGTGAATACACATGGTAGTCCACCTGTGAGAAGGAGAGAGCTGAAGGGAGAGCGGACACGACAGACCTGAGGGGTTAGGTGGAGAACAGAAGAAGGAAAGAGGGCGAGGGAGGTAAGGGAGTGCAGGGGAAGGCCCACCTGAGCTCCCCCACATTCCTGCTGGGCGGGGAACAGCCCTGGGAAGAAAAGCCGCTTGCGCATCCCTTTGAGGTTACGGGCGCGAGCGGGCAGAGGGACTATGCTGGAGTGCAAAGCCGACACAGCCAGTCGGTTCCTGCCCGTGTGACCTCCGTGTCGCCGGGTTTGTGCCAGAGACGCGGTGGACCCTGAGGGCCAGCCCCCCTCTCCCAATACTGGTGCCTGTCCGCTGGTGGGTCGAGCCCCCCCGTGGTGGGGGGGGAGTAACATTTGCAGAAGAAAGACCATCTTCCAGCCAAATTAAGATGTCTACTTCTTTTCATGGACAATGTGATACGATCCCTTTCTTACAGACACGCCCATCGCTCCAAATTCCAGATGAGGCACAAAAACAGCAGGTGCTTCAACAGATATCAAGTGCTTCTTCAAGTGGGCTCTCCTCCACCTCAACTTCAACATCACAAATACTCCAGTCCTCAGAGGTGTCACCCCAATCGCACTTGCTTCCTCACATCTCCCAAGACTCCAGCTGCCCGTCAGAGTATGGGGTAACACAGATGTTTGAGTTTGCACAGCTGTTTACTCATACTATAGCCTGGGAAACGGAGGTCTGCTCCAGAGCTTCTGTTAATCCAGATGAGGAAATGATCTGCACTGATGCCCAGAATCTTTAGGAGTCAGATCCAGGACCAAAGGAAGAAGGTTCTGAGCATAATGTAGACCCTCGTTCCCAACTGTAACTTCTGTTGGTGTAAACAATGATGAAGACGATGATGAGACTCAAATACCTGATTGGAGCGACAAATTGACTTTTCGGTCAGGGCAGGAAGAGGTTGGCTCTGAGGACGACGGGTGTGAGAACACACAGGGTGATGATGACGAGGTTGGAGATCCCACTTACTGTCAACCCACAGTCAGCCAGTCGATGAGGTCAGCAGAGGAGGTGGAGGAGGATGCTATTTACGATGAGGTTAGGTTGCGCCTTCCTGGACAGAGACAGAGTACTGGAAGCACGTCAACAACTGCATCCTCAAACACAACTCTGCCTCTGACCACAAGTCATGGTGGTTCTTCAGGTCGCATGGGCTCTAAGCCTTGCATAGCCAGGGCATTTTTTCAGATCGATAAGGATGACCCAACTCGTGTTAACTGTAATATTTGTCACCAAAAGCTAAGTAGAGGCCAAAAAATCCATAGTTTGAGTACTTCATGCATGAACCGGCACATGGATATGAAGCATAAGTTGCAGTGGGAAGCTCACTGTGCTACAATGCAACCTAGCGGGCCGGGCCAACCACCGTCTGCCCCATCTTGTGCATCCGCGGCGTCTTCATCCTCTGTGACTGGGGGGACAGCAGTCACACATGTTTTTGG
The DNA here is from genome assembly GCF_046119375.1 of Phyllobates terribilis. Classification (NCBI taxonomy): domain Eukaryota; kingdom Metazoa; phylum Chordata; class Amphibia; order Anura; family Dendrobatidae; genus Phyllobates; species Phyllobates terribilis. The sequence goes on along the minus strand of NW_027362765.1, from coordinate 477,143,721 downwards.
ACGCAGACCTGCCACCTCTTTATCCGCAACAGCCAGTGTGATTGGCAGGTCATCATTTCATTTGGAAGTGGAGACACCAGCTGGTGTTGAGCGCTCTCCGACATCGAGAGCACCACCTTTGGATCAAGGCAACCTAACTTTTCCGCCTTCATCTTCCTCACAGACCAGAAATTTGCCGGGAACACCCTACTCAACCCCGTCTAAGCACAACAGCCAGCCCTCGGTCCCTCAGATGTGGACAAGTAAAAGACCATTTCCTCCTAGCCTTGACAAAGCAAAGAGGTTGAATTTCACCATCTGCAAGCTGTTGGCTACAGAAATGCTGCCTTTCCACCTGGTGGACACAGAGGATTTTTGAGACCTTATGTCCATCGCAGTGCCCCAGTACCAGATGCCCAGTCGGCACTACTTCTCAAAGAATGGTGTGCCTGCGATCCACCAGCATGTCGCACACAACATCACCGCTTCTTTGAGAAACTCTGTGTGTGACAGGGTGCATTTCACCACAGACACTTGGACGAGTAGTCATGGACAGGGGCGTTACATGTCGCTGACTGGGCACTGGGTAACTATGGTGACAGCTGTACAAGGAGCTGCTGTACAAGTCTTGCCGTCCCACGAGTTGTGCGTCAATCCTCTTTATCTAGAAGTTCCTCCACTGCTTCGGCCTCCTCAACCTCCTCTTGGTCCTCCACCTGCACCCAAAGCCTGTCTGGTAATGCCACTCGCTTTCTAACTGCGCAGAAGGAATCCTGCACACCTCCTTACTATGCTGGCAGCAGGGCTCAACGGCATCAGGCAGTGTTTACTTTGAATTGTCTGGGAAATGTGAGTCACACAGCTGAGGAGTTGTGGTCAGCCCTGGAGACCCAGTTTCATAAATGGTTGTCTACACTGGACCTGCAACCAGGGAAGGCCGTGTGCGACAATGCTGCAAACCTAGGTGCGGCCCTTTGCCAGGGCAATGTCACACACATGCCTTGTATGGCTCACGTGTTGAACCTGGTTGTCCAGCAATTTTTAGCCCACTATCCTGGACTAGATGGACTTCTGCAGTGGGCACGGTTGCTGTGCGCTCACTTCCGCCGTTAGCATCCCACAGCTCAACGACTTACATCTCTACAGAAGTCGTTGGGCCTGCCAGTTCACCGGCTTAAATGCGATGTGCCGACATGGTGGAATTCAACTCTGCACATGTTGCAGCGACTGTGGCAGCACCGACAAGCCCTGGAGCAATAGGTTCTGACATATAGCATGTAACGGGTCTGGGAGGCGGAACCTCTGAGCAACTATACAAGGGGGTGGTCCTTGTAAGGAAGCAAGTGGCTCCCAGGGAAGACGGGCAGGTAGTCACAGCAAGTGACAGGGACAGTCTCTGGGTAGAAGGGCAGGTAGTCACGGCAAGTGACAGGGACAGTCTCTGGGTAGAAGGGCAGGTAGTCACAGCAAGTGACAGGGACAGTCTCTGGGTAGAAGGGCAGGTAGTCACAGCAAGTGACAGGGACAGTCTCTGGGTAGACTAGCAGACAGGTAGCAGGTGGACGCTTCCAGGTGAGCGGGCAAGAGTCACTGGATGGGCAGGTGGTCACAGCAAGTGACGGCAGAGCCTCCAGGTAGGCTAGCAGGCAGGTAGCAGGTGAGCGCTCCCAGGTGAGCGGGCAAGAGTCTCTTGGCAGGCAGGTGGTCACGGCAAGTGACGGCAGAGCGTCCAGCAAGGCTAGCAGGCAGGTAGCAGGTGAGCGCTCCCAGGTGAGCGGGCAAGAGTCTCTGGACTGGCAGGTGTTCATGGCAAGTGACGGCAGAGCCTCCAGGTAGGCTAGCAGGCAGGTAGCAGGTGAGCGCTCCCAGGTGAGCAGGCAAGAGTCTCTGGACTGGCAGGTGGTCACGGCAAGTGACGGCAGAGCCTCCAGGTAGGCTAGCAGGCAAGTAGCAGGTGAGCGCTCCCAGGTGAGCGGGCAAGAGTCTCTGGACTGGCAGGTGGTCATGGCAAGTGACGGCAGAGCCTCCAGGTAGGCTAGCAGGCAGGTAGCAGGTGAGCGCTCCCAGGTGAGCGGGCAGGCTGGTCCATAGACAGACTGACAGGTGTCGGAAGGCAGACCGTCGAACCGCAGGCTTGCAAGCAGGTAAGCGGATATCAGGCAGGTATCAAGCAGGAATCTGGCAGGTGACTGGCAGGTAACTGGTAACGGGACCTGAGGGCAGAAGCAGAATGAAGGCTTTGCAACAACATTGCTCGGGCACCTCCATTTTGGAGGAGGTGCCTTATATATGGTGAGGTCCTCCGGTCATTGGCCGGGGACTCCTTAGGACGGCGCGCGCGGCCCCTTTAAGAGAGGGGGAGCGCGCGCGCGCCCTAAGCACAGTGGCCAGGAAGCAGCGTGCGCTGCCAGCAGAGCGGAAGGAGGACGCCGGGCACGGAGTGGAGAGGTGAGGGGAACAGCGTCGCTGCCTAGCAGGAGGCAGGGACGCCAACGCTGCAGTACCCCCCTTTTAGGCCCCCCCTTTTTTACGCCAGACAGAAATTTATCAAGGATGAGAGGGGCATGGATGTTCTCCCGGGGCTCCCACGTTCTCTCCTCAGTACCAAACCCCTTCCAATCTACCAGAAAAAAAGATTTTTCCTCTTACCCTTTTGGTGGCCAGAATGTTCTCTACCTCATAATCGTTTTCAGCGGAAACCGGAGCAGGAACCGTACCTGTAGACTTGGAAAAAAATTAAGTACCACGGGTTTGAGGAGAGATACATGGAAGGAGTTAGGGATCCGCAAGTTGGCCGGGAGTTTAAATTTATAGGCCACTGGGTTGATTTGTTTGATAACTTCTAGTGGGCCGATGAACCGAGGCCCTAACTTGTAGGAAGGAATCTTGAGCCGGACATACTTGGACGAGAGCCAGACTTTATCTCCAGGACGGAATTGTGGAGGATCCAGGCGTTTTTTGTCAGCGTGTTTTTTCATCCGCTTGGACGACTGAAGGAGTGCGGATCGGGTACTCTTCCAAATGGAAGAGAATTTGCTAACGAGAGATTCCGCAGCCGGATTGTCCACCGAGGTGGAGACGGGAAATGGGATCCGAGGATGCTGACCGAAGACTACAAAAAACGGGGATTTGGAGGAAGATTCGCTCTCGTGATTATTGTAAGAGAATTCGGCCCATGGCAGGAGATCCACCCAGTCTGAATGGTGGGCATTAACGAAGTGCCGGAGGTAACTGGTCAGGATCTGATTGATCCGCTCCACTTGACCATTGGACTGTGGGTGGTATGCGGAGGAGAAGTCAGGGTGACGTCTAGCAGCTTACATGTGGCTCTCCAGAAGCGTGAGGTGAACTGAACCCCACGATCAGACACGATGTGGAGGGATAGGCCATGGAGACGGAAGATGTGGTGGATAAAGTCTTTAGCCAACTCGGGTGCAGACGGGAGGCCTGGCAGGGGAATCAAATGAGCAATTTTGGAAAAGCGGTCAGCGACCACCCAAATGACCGTTCAACCGGCAGAGACAGGGAGATCTGTTATGAAGTCCATAGCTATATGCTGCCAGGGGGCAGCAGGTACTGGAAGAGGAAGGAGGCGACCGGCTGGCAGGTGTCTCGGAACCTTGTTGCGGGCGCAGGACACACAGGCAGAAACAAAGTCTATTACGTCCTTGTGCAGGGTAGGCCACTAGTAGTGCCGGGTGATAAGCTGGAGGGTCTTTTTCTGACCGGCATGGCCAGCAGGCTTAGACGAGTGACCCCAGTGTAGGATCTTCTCCCGATCAGGTACCGTTACGAACGTCTTACCGGGAGGGAGACGATTTAGACTCACAGGGGCCACCTGCATTATTCTGGCGGGATCAATGATGTGTTTAGGTTCCTCCTCAAGATCAGACACCAGGAAGGATCGGGACAAGGCGTCAGCTTTGATGTTTTTGTCAGCTGGGCGAAAATGAAGAACAAAATCAAAGCGAGCAAAAAACAAGGACCACCGGGCTTGGCGCGGGTTAAGTCTCTGGGCACTCTGGAGGTAAGCCAAGTTCTTGTGGTCGTGTAAATTATTACCGGGTGAAGAGCCCCCTCGAGCAGGTAACGCCACTCCTCCAATGCCAGCTTAATGGCCAATAACTCTCGGACTCCTATAGAATAGTTGCGCTCGGAAGAGGAGAAGAGTTTGGAGAAGAAGCCGCAAGTTACCATTCTCCCGGAAGACGATTTTTGGGTAAGTACCGCTCCGGCTCCAGAGGAGGAGGCATCAAATTCCAGGAAGAATTGCTTGTTGCCGTCCGGGCGATGCAGCACCGGGGCGGAAGAGAAAGCCTGTTTTAAGGAAAGAAAGGCTTCCTCAGCTTCGGGCGGCCATTCTCTAGGATTAATGCCCTTACGGGTGAGCGCAGAGATTGGGGCAGTCCGGGAAGAGAAGTGCGGTATGAAGAGATGGTAGTAGTTGGCGAAGCCCAGGAACCGCTGAATAGCCTTCAACCCCTCTGGTCGAGGCCACTTCTCGATGGCAGACAGTTTCTCAGGATCCATTCGTAGGCCGGTCTGAGAAATTATGTAGCCCAAAAACGGAAGCGAGGTCTGCTCAAAGAGGCACTTCTCATATTTAGCGTAGAGGTGGTTCTGCCTGAGCCTGAGCAGAACCTGACGAACATCCCTCCTGTGTGTGGGGAGATCCGGAGAGAAGACCAAGATGTCGTCCAGGTACACCACTACGCAGGAGTAGAGAAGGTCCCGGAAGATGTCATTGACCAACTCTTGAAAGACGGCGGGAGCGTTACAGAGACCGAAGGGCATTACCAGGTATTCATAGTGGCCGTCCCGGGTGTTGAATGCCGTCTTCCATTCATCCCCCTGACGGATGCGGACCAGGTTATACGCCCCACGAAGGTCCAGCTTGGTGAAGATTCTAGCCCCCCTCAGACGGTCAAATTATTCCGGAATGAGCGGAAGGGGGTATTTATTCTTCACCGTGATCTGGTTAAGGCCTCTATAGTCTATACAGGGACGGAGTGAGCCATCCTTCTTTTTGACGAAGAAGAACCCTGCTCCCGCCGGGGAAGTAGATTTCCGGATGTATCCCCGGGCCAGATTCTCCTCAATATATTCTGACATGGATCGGGTCTCAGCAGCGGACAAAGGGTAAATGCGCCCACGGGGAGGAGTAGCGCCGGGCATCAGGTCGATTGGGCAGTCGTATGGTCTATGAGGGGGTAATGTCTCTGCCTCCTTTTTATTAAAGACGTCCGCATAAGACCAATAAGGAGCCGGAAGACCAGGTAGATTGGCTGGAGTAGGAAAAGGACGGACAGGATGGACGGGAACTAAACAAGTCTTATGGCAGTCCTGTCCCCAGCGAAGGACTTCTCCGGTCTGCCAATCAAGCACGGGTGCATGTCTCTGAAGCCAAGGTAGGCCTAGTAAGAGGGCGTGAGAGAGTCCAGGCAGAACATGAAAGAAGATGCTCTCAGAGTGCAGCATTCCCACCTGCAGGGTTATGGATTCGGTGATGAGTTGGATGGGATGTGGTAAGAGGCCCCCATCCACGGCAGCGACAGATAAGGGTACAGCTAGAGGTTTGGTGGGAATGCGGTATTTCTCTACCAGAGACTGAGAAATGAGATTTCCGGCAGCTCCAGAGCCAAGTTGGGCTAGTTTAAAATAACGGTTCTCCCCGCAGATGATAGAGACCGACAGCAACAGAGATGGAGAGGGTTTACTCTTATCTAGGACGACCTCTCTGAGCGATCCTAGACACAGGCGTTTCCCGACCTCTCCGGGCAGGAACGGATCCGGTGCTCCTTACTGCCACAGTAGAAGCAGCTACCCTCGGCACGGCGTAACTCTTGACGGGTTTTGACCATCTTGGTCTGGTCGACCTGCATAGGCTCGGGTGAGTGCGCCTGAGGAGTAGAGGGAGAAGTGACAGGTTTCTGAAAGGTAGTGGCTAGACGTGGAAACCTCCTCTCACGGGTGACCTCTTTGACGCGTTCCTGGAACCAGATGTCAATCCGGGTGGCAAGAGTTATTAAGTCGTCGAGAGTGGTAGGTATCTCCCGACCGGCGAGTTCATCTTTAATACGGCCGGACAGACCCTCCCAAAAGACAGACACCAGGGCGTCGTTATCCCAGCCCAGCTCCGAAGCAAGGGTACGGAACCGTATGGCATATTGGCCCACGGTGAGATTTCCTTGATGGAGGCGCAGCAGAGATTATGCGGATGAGGTCTTCCGTCCGGGTTCGTCGAAGACTTTCCGGAAAGCCATGAGAAAGGCTGGCAGGTTGGACACCAGGGGGTCTCCTCTCTCCCATAGAGGATTTAGCCAAGCCAGTGCCTCCCCCGTGAGATGGGACATGATGAAGGCTACTTTGGCCCGGTCGGAGATAAACTGGTGGGACAGGAGTTCAAAGTGCAGGGTGCACTGGTTTATGAAGCCCCGAGCTTGAGCGGGGTGGCCTCCGAAGCGTGGAGGTGCAGAAAGCGGGGGTCCGGGGCAGGATGCCATGGTATTGGTGGGCAGCGGCGCTGCCGGGCTGCGAGTCATGACACTAGCGGTGATTGCTGGTGTAGCAGTCAGAGTGTCCAGGCGAGAGTTGACATTCCGCAGATGACTCAGGATGGACTCCTGTTGGGACCTCTGACGGGACAGTTCATGACATAGGTCCGAGAGTGAGGGAGCTTGGGTGCCACCGGGTTCCATGGCCCGAGCAAACTCTAATGGGTCTGGGAGGCGGAACCTCTGAGCAACTATACAAGGGGGCGGTCCTTGTAAGGAAGCGGGTGGCTCCCAGAGAAGACGGGCAGGTAGTCACGGCAAGTGACAGGGACAGTCTCTGGGTAGAAGGGCAGGAAGTTACGGCAAGTGACAGGGACAGTCTCTGGGTAGAAGGGCAGGTAGTCACAGCAAGTGACAGGGACAGTCTCTGGGTAGAAGGGCAGGTAGTCACAGCAAGTGAAAGGGACAGTCTCTGGGTAGACTAGCAGACAGGTAGCAGGTGAGCGCTCCCAGGTGAGCGGGCAAGAGTCTCTGGACTGGCAGGTGGTCACGGCAAGTGATGGCAGAGCCTCCAGGTAGGCTAGCAGGCAGGTAGCAGGTGAGCGCTCCCAGGTGAGCGGGCAAGAGTCTCTGGACTGGCAGGTGGTCACGGCAAGTGATGGCAGAGCCTCCAGGTAGGCTAGCAGGCAGGTAGCAGGTGAGCGCTCCCAGGTGAGCGGGCAGGCTGGTCCATAGACAGACTGACAGGTGTCGGAAGGCAGACCGTCGGACCGCAGGCTTGCAAGCAGGTAAGCGGATACCAGGCAGGTATCAAGCAGGAATCTGGCAGGTAACTGGTAATGGGACCTGAGGGCTGAAGCAGAGTGAAGGCTTTGCAACAACATTGCTCGGGCACCTCCATTTTGGAGGAGGTGCCTTATATATGGTGAGGTCCTCCAGCTATTGGCCGGGGACTCCTTAGGACGGCGTGCGTGGCGCCTTTAAGAGAGGGGGAGCGCGCGCCCTAAGCACAGTGGCCGGGAAGCAGCACGCGCTGCCAGCAGAGCGGGAGGAGGACGCCGGGCACGGAGTGGAGAGGTGAGGGGAACAGAGTCCCTGCCTAGCAGGAGGCAGGGACGCCGATGCTACATAGCCAGAGCCAACGAGATCCAGAGGTGGGGCAAGTCACGCTGCAGTAGTGGTCTCAGATCAGGGACCTATGCACCCTTCTGCACAGTTTTGAAATGGCGAAGAAGATGTATAGTGCTGACGATGCCATTATCAGCATGACTATTCCGATGATTTACATGCTGGAGCACACGTTAAACAGAATTCGGAGTCAGGTGGTGGGACAAGAGGAGGTGGAGGAAGTAGAGGAGGAGTTGTATGCGGAAGGGATAACATCTCCAAGGTCCAGACGGTCGGCAGCACCAAGGCGGCAGGCATGGGAGGGTGGGGGAAAGGGATTAACCAGGGCACATGGTAGCAGCCAAACTGTTGAGGAAGATGCAGGAGCCGAGGAAGAAGTGGAGGACGAACTGGCGATGGGCATGGAAGACTCATCAGATGAGGGAGATCTTGATCACATTTCTGTTGTGCGAGGTTGGAGGGAGAGGGCAGAGGAAGGAAGCATGATTCTTACCTCGCTACCAACACCACAAGGACTTGGTCCTCCTGGATGCGCAAGACACATGAGTGCCTTCTTGCTGCACTACCTGCTACATGACTCTCGGATTGTCAGAATTCGAAGTAATCCCGACTACTGGGTTGCCACACTCTTAGATCCCCGGTACAAAAGTAAATTTGCCGAAATAACTCCTGCTATAGAAAGGGATTCACGCATGCAGGAGTATCAGCAGAGGCTGTTGCAGAATCTTACATGTGCTTTTCCACAAAACACCAGTGGTGCATGTAGAAAATCTCACAGTTCTAACTTGCCAACCGTGGGACTGTCGAGTCTTCATCACTCAAACCGTAACAGTAACACAGTATCTGCTGGTAACAGCAATTTTGTGGAATCGTTTCACCACTTTTTTAGACCATCCTTTGCAAGGCCACAGGAGACAAGAAGTCTGACACATAGTCAACGCCTAGAGAGGATGGTACAGGAGTTTCTCCATTGAACATTGAAGCCATGACTCTGTCTCTGGACCCTTGCTCATTTTGGGCTTCTAATCTGGAAAATTGTCCGGAGCTCGCCACTCATGCCTTGGAGATCTTGTCATGCCCTGCAGCCAGCGTTTTCTCTGAACGTGTGTTCAGCGCTGCTGGTGGTGTGCTGACAGATAAGCGCACGCCGCGGTCTACTGAGAATGTAAACAGACTCATGTTTATAAAGGTGACCAAATCATGGATCCGCAAGTAGTATTGAGCCACCCCCGTAGTGTTCGAGTTCGGTTCGGTTTGTCGAACACCCGTGTGTTCGCCGAACTGTTCGTCGAACTGTTCGTCGAACACCTTCGAACACCGTTAAAACCAATGGCAGGCAAACAAAAACACATAGAAACACATAGAAAACACCTTCAAAGGTGTCCAAAAGCTGACAAACTGCTCAGAAGACACAACTAACACATGGAAAAGTGACAAGTACATATAGTCATGCGAAAAGAAAAGAGGTGGAGGAGTAAAAGCAGGGGGAGACACAGATATAGGCATGTCATGCCCTTCTAAAATCCAAAAAGTGAGAAGCCGACATGTTCAGTCCGCTCCTGCCCGTGCCACCTCCGTGTCGCCGGGTTTGTGCCAGAGCCGCGGTGAACCCTGACGGCCAACCCCCCTCTCCCAATACTGGTGCCTGTCCGCTGGTGGGTCGAGCGAGCCCCCCTGTGGTGGAGGCAGCTCTAAGCTTTTTAATTTAAATTGTCTCTCTAATTTGAATGAATACACTTTAAATCCATTTACAAGGATCTATTGGAGGGCAAGTCTAATGCCAGCAGCCGCGTAATTCCAGCTCCAGTAGCATCCACTAAAGCTGCTGCAGTTAAAAAGCTTTTATAAGGATTGAGCTCGGCTGTCCACCGCAAGGCATCCTACTGCCAGTCCCAGCCCCTATGCCTTGGGGTGCCTCCTGATGCTCTTCACTGATTATCCCGTGGTCCCGAAGCATTTCCTTTGAAAAAATTAAGTGTCCAAACTACAGGTGGTGTAGCTTGCTTAACAGCCGGGATAATCCGCTGACTAGCAGACATTGCTACTAGGCACAAAGTATTTCCTGGGCTAGATGCAGTTAAAAATTTGTAATTAGATACTCTCGTTGGATGCTGAGAAAGCATTCCATAGAGTCTCCTGGCACGCCATATATGATTCTCTTAAAAAGCTTGGGGTAGGGGTCTAGGGGACCCTTTTATAGCCAAAATCACGGCCTTGTATCACAATACGTCACCTAGGCTGAAGATAAATGGAACTGTAGCACCCTGAGGGCTCGGTTGCTACAGAGGTATTGCACCTCACCCAGAGGTGTGATATCTCACTCTCAGGTAAAGATGGAGTGTGGATCAGGACCCGACACCTGCATGCATTACACCACATTGCCGTGGGGTAGGGCGACCAATATGCCTCTGAGATGGGCACGACAGTCCCTGCCCCTGGCTGGAGTGGGGGGAGGGAACACTGAGGAAGGGGAACCCTGTAGTGCAGGAGCAGGGAGGAAGCAGTTCCTGGGTGCATTGAGAAGGGAGTATAAAAGGTGGGCACCATCTTAGTTCAGTGCAGAGAAGTCTGAGCAGAAGTGGCAGGGAGCAGGGGCTCTGCATGAGCTCTGCTCCGGAGGCGGGCCTAGTAACAGAGGCCCAGGCCTGGAAGAGGGAGAAGGAAGGAAGAGGAGCGGAGAAGGCTCCAGGAACGAGGAATGAAGGGATCCCAGGGTGCGGATGGGCGAGTCACCACCGCACGCCAGAATCCACCTGCGTGGAGGGGTCAGACCAAAGGGGGAGACCGGTCCCCGAAACTAGTGGAGGCAGGAAACGACCCTCAGCTAGAAACCGGAGACTGTGACATTTTATGTGGCGCAGCCCCTCGCTACACCCGCTAGGAAGGCACCACATAGGGTCAGGGAAACTGGCGCCAAGTTTACCAAGAGGAGGCCCGAGACAGCCGGACAGAAGGGTTGGTAAGAAAGGCCAGACAAAGGACACACAAAGGGGGTCCTGTGAAGCGCTCCAAAGTTATCTGGGAGTTGTCTGAGCCCCTCACCTGGTGAGCACAGTACGACGTGGGCAGCCGATACCTGCAGACGTGGTCTGGATAATAAGAACTGTGAGTAAAGGCCCAGGACTGCATCACTGACTCCGTGTCATTACTGCTGCTGCCCTGCACCATCACCCCCATCCTCCGAATACACTGCCCTGAGGCTATACTCCTCCCGTGGGGAGTTATGCTACGCTCTGCTGCACCCACAACACCAGCCTCAGCGGTCTGCCCTGCAGCGGCGGTTCACTCTGACCGCAATCCACGGGTGGCATAGTCGGACATTTAAACATCAAAACCACATAAATAGTTCCGCCACTGGTTTGACCGCCCTGAGCCACAGAACCGGGTCGCCGCCACGGAGACTACAACCACCAGCATCCACCAAAAAGGGTCCGGCTCCGGGTGTCCCAAGGCCCAGGGGGCGCATCAGAACATTTTCATCACCTTTCACAATCACCAATGGGACAAGGCAGGGATGTTCTCTGTCCCCTCTCTTATACATCCTAGTGACGGAGCACCTGCTCTCATCAATTCGCCATTAGAGATGAGCGTTGTTCTACTCGAACTGTTCGCCAATCTCAAATTCGAGCTGTTTTGGGCGGTGTTCGAGCCGTTCGGCGAACACGAACAATTTGATAAAAATTCGGCTGTTCGAGGTTATGTTCGATAACTGTTCGTGCACCAAAATCATAACTGGATTTTTTCTCAGTAATGATGAAAATTAATGTTAATACGCAGTTTGAGTGTACAGCGGGGTGGGGGGAGGGGCAGGGGATGGATCTCTGCAGGAACAATGAAGATCTTCCTTTTTTTTTCTCTTTCCCGCATTTGCAGTGGGGAGGTGCAATCTGTCAGCCTATCAGCAGCGCACACACGGAGCGAAGTGCTTTTTTTCACACAAGCAAGGGCATGTGTCATTGGCAGTGTATGTCACATGTCCTTGCCCTATAAGACCAAGCCATTTTCCCCGTCGCCACCATTTTCTCACTGCTGCAGCTGCGTGTTAGACGGCACCGCTGTTGCTGTGTGCGCTATACCTTGTTAATTTCAAGCCAATTTTCGCACAAATATACAGATAGCTTGGGAGTAGGGAATAGTTGTGATTGCAGTCCTTTTAAGGACTAGGTTACAGCATTTCCTACGACTTTAATCAGGGAGGTCTGTGCTCTTAAATAGATAGGTTGTGGGAGTAAAGACTAATTGTAATTGGAGTCCTTTTCAGGACTAGGTTACATCAGTTCCTATCAGTTTTTGCCAGGCAGGTCTGTGCCAGTGCTGTGCAAGTTTTTTTCACAGCATTTGGCTGAATCTAGCAAAGCTAATCCTTTTTGGCCTATTGCAGAGTGTGTTAGTCAGTGGAGTAGCCTATCTGTGCTGCAAGATATACCACCTGTGTATAGAATACCAATTTTTTTACTGCACCTAGTGAAGTAAAATCTTTTGGGCATAGCATCATTCTATTAGTCCATCTATACTGACCTCCATCAGGTTGCAAATTAAAACTAATTTTTATCTGCATCTACAGTACCTCTGAAAAAATATTTGGGCTTCTAGCTCTGTGTGGGACTTGTTGTATTAGTCCATCTATACTGACCTTCATCAGGTTGCAAACTGAATATATTTTTTTCTGCATCTACCTCTGAAAAAATATTTGGGCTTCTAGCTGTGTGTGGGTCTTGTTCTATTAATCCATCTATACTGACCTCCATCAGGTTGCAAACTGAATATAATTTTTTTCTGCATCTAGCTCTGAAAAAATATTTGGCCTTCTAGCAGTGTGTCGGACTTTCTCTATTAGTCCATCTATACTGACCTCCATCAGGTTGCAAATTAAAAATAATTTGTATCTGCATCTACAGTACCTCTGAAAAAATATTTGGGCTTCTAGCTGTGTGTGGGACTTGTTGTATTAGTCCATCTATACTGACCTCCATCAGGTTGCAAATTAAAAATAATTTTTATCTGCATCTACAGTACCTCTGAAAAAATATTTGGGCTTCTAGCTGTGTGTGGGACTTGTTGTATTAGTCCATCTATACTGACCTCCATCAGGTTGCAAACTGAATATATTTTTTTCTGCATCTACCTCTGAAAAAATATTTGGGCTTCTAGCTGTGTGTGGGACTTGTTGTATTAGTCCATCTATACTGACCTCCATCAGGTTGCAAATTAAAAATAATTTATATCTGCATCTACAGTACCTCTGAAAAAATATTTGGGCTTCTAGCTGTGTGTGGGACTTGTTGTATTAGTCCATCTATACTGACCTCCATCAGGTTGCAAATTAAAAATAATTTGTATCTGCATCTACAGTACCTCTGAAAAAATATTTGGGCTTCTAGCTGTGTGTGGGACTTGTTGTATTAGTCCATCTATACTGACCTCCATCAGGTTGCAAACTGAATATATTTTTTTCTGCATCTACCTCTGAAAAAATATTTGGGCTTCTAGCTGTGTGTGGGACTTGTTGTATTAGTCCATCTATACTGACCTCCATCAGGTTGCAAATTAAAAATAATTTTTATCTGCATCTACAGTACCTCTGCAAAAATATTTGGGCTTCTAGCTGTGTGTGGGACTTGTTGTATTAGTCCATCTATACTGACCTCCATCTGGTTGCAAACTGAATATATTTTTTTCTGCATCTACCTCTGAAAAAATATTTGGGCTTCTAGCTGTGTGTGGGACTTGTTGTATTAGTCCATCTATACTGACCTCCATCAGGTTGTGTGACGTCCAGACGTCGCGTAAGGTCCTGGAAGGAGCCCAGCAGACGCTGACGTCACAGGAGCGCGACGGAAGGTCCTCAACCCTGATGATCCACTGCGGAGCCGCGGCCTACGGAAGAGGATTATCGCAAGGTAGGCCACGGTCCACTAGGGGGGAGAAGGATGTCGGATACGGAGGAGAGCTTCACCGCTTCAACCCCCGCCAGCGCCACCGCCGTTGCGGTCATGCCTTTCACCATGCCCTATATCCCGGGGGCAGCCTGGCTACCCCAGTACTCAGGGGAGTCACATACCCTGCATGACTTTAGAGAAAAGCTGGATAGCCTCTTCCAGGTGTATCCCCTCACAGAGGAGCAAAAAGTGAGCATCCTGGTGGCCCAATTAACCGGGGCAGCCCAAAGGGAGGTAAAGTCCTGGCCACCTGGGAGGAGGACTGTCGCAGAGATACTAACCCGGCTGAGGGACACCTTTGATACCCGCACCTCAGCCGAGATCAAGCTTAGATTGTACGGGTGCAAACAGCGGGCACATGAGAGTATAAGGGACTATGCCCTGAACCTACAAGAGGCCCTGAGAGCCATTAAGCAGACCGACCCTGACGGCGTGGGAGACAAGGACAGGCTGTTGACTGAACAATTTATAGAGGGTTTATATTGCAATGCCCACCGAACCCATTTGCGGGCAATGGCCTTACAGGACCCTCATCTGGGATTTGCACAGTTCAAGGACAGAGCCATCCGGGTGCTCCGAGAACCGGCACCAGGTGGCGTTGTGACCCACAGACGCCCCACTACCACTTACCACCAGGAGGCGGCACCCTTGTCGGCAGGGCCTGTGGGAGCTGATGCGCAGGCTTTGAACAATGACCCGGCTCCAGACCTGCACCATCAGGTCCAAGAGCTAGCTAAAAGCGTTGCCGCGCTAACCCGAACTGTGCAGTCTTTACAGGTTTCCACTCCAGGGAAGATCCAGCTGGCATCCGGACCGGAGGACATCCCGTGGCGTCGACCAAGGAGGACCCCACCGGCCAGAGGAAGACCCAGCGACCGATACAACGAGGACGGACAACCCATCTGCCGCCGCTGCAATCAACCCGGACATATGGCAAGGTACTGTCCTTTAAACTGGCACAACCTGGGGTAGAGGGCCAAACCCCAGGAAAAAGATCATCAGGCCCATCGAACTGGCGCGACAGATATGTGGGAGGACGTCCAGTCTTGCCTGTGGTACTGGATGGCATCCCTATGAGTGCCCTATTGGACACCGGGTCACAGGTCACCACTATCCTGTACGTGCTCTTCAAGCAGTACTGGAATGACTCGGATATCACCCGCTACCCTGACGATGACTTGAGTATCATCGCCAGCAATGGTCAGCCTGTGCCACAGATTGGATTTAAAGAGGTGACCATTAAAATCGGTAGAGTCAAACTGGCAGCACAGGGACTGATCATTGTAGACATTGACAAACACGAGAGTCACCCAAAGATAACTCTAGGAACTGATGTAATTGAAAATTGTCTTGCAGAGGTGATTTTCCTTTTACAACAGGTTGCCAAGAACGCCAGCTCCGGCCAGCAGCGAGTGCTCCAGAAAGAGATCCGGGCACTGATGCGACGGCAACAGATAGAACTCTCCGGTGGTGAGATTGGTAGCGTAAGAATGTGTGACCCTTTCCCTATTGCCATGCCCCCAAAAAGTGAAATGATGATTTGGTGCCGGGCAGCTATTGGTCTGAGAGGTAGAGATTACCAGGCAATGGTAGAACCAGTTTACTCAGACAGCACGGGGGGTGGTCAATGTACGCCATGGGAGGGTGCCCGTTCGCATAATAAATATCGGGAAGAGGGAAGTGTACCTGCCCCGGTATGCCACGCTAGCCAAATTGTATACCATCAATCAAAATTCCATACAGTCCGTAGAACCCTTGCCTCCATCTTCCCCGGAGGAAGGTAACGGCTCTAAAGAAACAATGGAGGACTGGTGTCAGCAACTACATTTGGGTACTGACTCCACTCCCTCACACCAGAAACAGGGAGTCTATCGGGTGGTTCAAGAGTACGAGAGAGTGTTTAGTAAACACCCGTTAGACTTCGGGCGAGTCAAGGGGGTAGAACACAACATCCCCACGGGAGACCATCTTCCCATAAAAGAGAGGTATCGACCCGTACCCCCTGCACACTACCAACACGCGAAGGGGATGCTTAGGGACATGAAGGAGGCTGGGGTGATCAGGGATAGCTGTAGCCCCTGGGCAGCTCCACTAGTCTTAGTCAAAAAGAAAGACAACACCATGAGGATGTGTGTAGATTACCGGAAAATTAACCGTATCACACACAAGGATGCGTACCCCTTACCAAGGATAGAGGAGTCTTTGGCTGCTTTAAGATCTGCTAACTTCTTCTCTACCTTGGATCTCACTAGGGGGTACTGGCAGGTTCCTGTAGCAGAGGCGGACCGGGAGAAGACCGCAGTCACCACCCCGATGGGACTTAGCGAGTTTACCTGTATGCCGTTCGGACTCTGCAACGCACCGGGAACCTTCCAACGATTAATGGAGTGCTGTCTGGGCCACAGAAACTTTGAGACGGTCCTGTTGTACCTGGACGATGTCATCGTATATTCCAAGACTTATGAGGACCACCTGAAACACCTGGCGGAAGTGTTCGAAGCTCTAGCAAGCTACGGCTTAAAGGTAAAACCCTCCAAGTGTCACCTCTTGAAACCAAAGGTGCAGTACCTGGGACACGTGGTGAGCGCTGACGGAGTGGCTCCCGACCCTGATAAGATCACCGCAATTAAGGAATGGCCAAGTCCCTCCAGTGTAAAGGAAGTGCGGCAGTTCCTCGGGTTGGTAGGCTATTACCGCAGATTCATCCCCGGTTTCACCAAAAAGGCAGCTCCTATGCAGGACCTCCTGATAGGCCAGTCCCGGAAGGCCAAGAACCAGAAGCCGCTCTTCAAATGGGAGAAGTTAGAAGAAGAGTCCTTCCGCCAGCTGAAGATGGCCCTCACGGGGGATGAAATCCTGGCGTACCCTGATTACAGCCAGCCCTTTATCCTCTACACCGACGCAAGTAACATGGGGCTAGGAGCCGTATTGTCCCAGATCCAGCAGGGGAAAGAACAAGTAATCGCTTACGCTAGCCGAAAACTGCGACCCACCGAAAGAAACCCTGAGAATTACAGCTCATTTAAGCTAGAGTTCCTGGCAGTGGTGTGGGCAGTCACCGAACGCTTTAAGCACTGCCTCGCTTCTTCCCGGTTCACCGTGTACACGGATAACAACCCGTTGACACACCTGGACACGGCAAGACTCGGTGCCCTAGAGCAGAGATGGATGGCCCGTCTGTCCAACTACGAGTTCACAATCAAATACCGGGCAGGACGCTCCAATACCAACGCGGACGCCCTATCCAGGATGCCAAACCTACCGGACGAAGGAGAAGATCCAGAGGGACTGGAAGAAGTCGAACTCCCCGCGTTCCACCGTCATGGGACTATCCAGTATTCCCATCGGGTAAGGAGTAGAGATGAGCGGTGTTCGACTAGAACTGTTCGCCAATCTCAAATTCGAGCTGTTTTGGGCGGTGTTCGAGTTGTTCGACGAACCCGAACGATTTGCAAAAAATTCGGCTGTTCGAGGTTATGTTCGATAACTGTTCGTACACCAAAAGCGTGTCCTGCATGGATTGTCTGCCACTCACTGTAATGCCACAGCCATGGTGGTTGTGGCATTACAGTGATTGCCCAAATCGATGGGAACAGTGCCAACAGTGAAACATGAAAAGCCGGCAATTCAGCAGCGGCATACACCGGTACCCGACAATTTAGAACCGAAAGAATAGAGCTTCACACATAGATTAGATAGATATAAACATGTCAGCCACATATATACGAAGTACAGTGAAAGTGCTGCTTACTGTACTTGTCATTTAGCGTAAAGGATTTATCAAAAAAAATAATAGTGTTTTCATGCACCGTCTCTTTAAGAAAGCCGGCCGGCAATTCAGCATCTGTACCCGACAATTTATAACAGACAGAATAGAGCTTCACACATAGATTAGATAGATAGAAACATGTCAGTCACATATATATGAAGTACAGTGATAGTGTTGGTTACTGTACTTGTCATTTAGTATTAAAATAAAGGATTTATTATTAAAAAAATTGGCGTGGGGTTCCCCTTAATTTTAGGCTCTAGCGGAGGTTAAGCAGACGGCTGGGGCAGATGTTTGAAGCCTGGGAAGGGGGTAATACCCACGGAGCTTCCCAGGCTACTAATATCAGCCCCCAGCTGAATACATAGCCTTTACTAGCTATTAAAATGGGGGACCCCCCAAAAAAAATGACGTGGGGTCCCCCCTAATTTAATAGCTAGCAAAGGCTAGGCAGACAGCTGGGGGCTGATATTAATAGCCCAGGAAGGGAGCCATGAATATTGGCCCCCTCCCAGGCTAGAAACACCAGCCGTCAGCCGCCCCAGAAATGGCGCATTCATAGGATGCGCCAATTCTGGCACTTAGCCTCGCTCTTCCACGCTGCCCTGGTGCGGTGGCAGGGGGTAATAGGGTTGGGGTTGATGTCAGCTTATAATGCCAGCTGACATCAAGCCCAGGTTAGTAATGGAGAGGCGTCTATAAGACACCCCCATTACTAACCCCATAGTCAAAGTTAAAAAAAACACAAACACCCAGAATAAAGTCCTTTAATTGAAATAAAGACACAGTCCTTTATTGTTCTAAATTAAACCATACTTACCGTCACGCCCATTCCAGCTGAAGCCAACGATCTCCTGCAATAAAAGAAAAATAATAAAGCAACCTCATCCTTACCTTTCCATGGTTCCCACGACAGCTTCAGCTCTGCTACATCGAGATGACAGGCTGGACCGCAGCAGAACGCTGCCATCCAGCCTCTCATCCCGCAGACACTGAGAAGCGCAGGCTTGCTTGCGCTGCTCAGCGTCTCTCTGTGACGACATCCAGATGAGCCGAGTTCATGTCCAATGAACTCGGCTCACCTCATGCACGTCACTGACAGCGTGGGAAAATTCTCAAGCTGAAGCGCTGAGTGCAGGAGAATTTTCCCACGCTGTCAGTGACGTGCATAAGGTGAGCTCATGTCCAATGAACTCAGCTCACCTGCTGCACGTCACTGACAGCGTGGGAGAATTCTCCTGC
The DNA here is from genome assembly GCF_046119375.1 of Phyllobates terribilis. Taxonomy (NCBI): domain Eukaryota; kingdom Metazoa; phylum Chordata; class Amphibia; order Anura; family Dendrobatidae; genus Phyllobates; species Phyllobates terribilis. Next base: position 477,125,170 of record NW_027362765.1, on the reverse strand, counting down.
ACTCAGCGCTTCAGTGTGAGAATTCTCCCACGCTGAAGCGCTGAGTGCAGGAGAATTTTCCCACGCTGTCAGTGACGTGCATGAGGTGAGCCGAGTTCATTGGACATTAACTCGGCTCATCTGGATGCCCTCACAGAGAGACACTGTGGAGCGCAAGCAAGCCTGCGCTTCTCAGTGTCTGCGGGATGACAGACTGGATGGCAGCGTTCTGCTGCGGTCCAGCCTGTCATCTCGATGTAGCAGAGCTGAAGCTGTCATGGGAACCATGGAAAGGTAAGGATGATGTTGCTTTATTATTTTTCTTTTATTTCAGGAGATCGTTGGCTTCAGCTGGAATGGGCGTGATGGTAAGTATGGTTTAATTTAGAACAATAAAGAATTGTGTGTTTATTTCAATTAAAGGACTTTTTTCTGGGTGTTGTGTTTTTTTTAAATTCTTTACTAGAAATTCATGGTGGTCATGTCTAATATTGGCGTGACCCCATGAATTTCGGGCTTAGGGCCAGCTGATAATGCCAAGCTGGCCCTAACCCCTTTATTACCCAGTGAGCCACCGCATCAGGGCCCTGGATGAGTTGGGTACAGCGCCAGAAGATGGCGCTTCTATGAACGCGCCATTTTCCGGGGTGGCTGCGGACTGCAATTTGCAGCGGGGGTGGCCCAGAAAGCTTGGGCCTCCCTGCGCTGCGGATTCCAGCCCCCAGCTGCCTAGTTGTACCTGGCTGGACACAAAAACAGGGCGAAGCCCCACGTCAATTTTCTTTAAATTATTTCATGAAATAATTAAGAAAAAAGGGCTTCCCTATATTGTTGTGTCCGGCCAGGTACAAATAGGCAGCTGGTGGTTGGGGGCAGCCCGTTCCTGCCTGCTGTACCTGGCTGGACACAAATATAGTGCGAAGCCCCACATCAATTTTTTTTTAATTATTTCATGAATTTCCTGAAATAATTTAAAAAAATTTAAGTGGGGCTTCGCACTATATTTGTGTCCAGCCAGGTACAGCAGGCAGGAACGGGCTGCCCCCATCCACCAGCTGCCTATTTGTACCTGGCCGGACACAACAATATAGGGAAGCCCTTTTTTTCTTAATTATTTCATGAATTTCATGAAATAATTAAAAAAAATTGAAGTGGGGCTTCGCACAATATTTGTGTCCAGGCAGGTACAGCAGGCAGGAACGGGCTGCCCCCAACCACCAGCTGCCTATTTGTACCTGGCCGGACACAACAATATAGGGAAGGCCTTTTTTTCTTAATTATTTCATGAATTTCATGAAATAATTAAAAAAAAAGTACGTGGGGCTTCGCCCTATTTTTGTGTCCAGCCAGGTACAACTAGGCAGCTGGGGGCTGGAATCTGCAGCGCAGGGAGGCCCAAGCTTTCTGGGCCCCCCCCCGCTACAAATTGCAGTCCGCAGCCACCCCGGAAAATGGCGCGTTCATAGAAGCGCCATCTTCTGGCGCTGTACCCAACTCATCCAGGGCCCTGGTGCGGTGGCTCACTGGGTAATAAAGGGGTTAGGGCCAGCTTGGTATTATCAGCTGGCCCCAAGCCCAAAATTCATGGGGTCACGCCAGTATTAGACATGACCGCCATGAATTTCTAGTAAAGTATTTAAAAAAAACACAACACCCAGAATAAAGTCCTTTAATTGAAATAAAGACACAATTCTTTATTGTTCTAAATTAAACCATACTTACCATCACACCCATTCCAGCTGAAGCCAACGATCTCCTGCAATAAAAGAAAAATAATAAACCAACCTCATCCTTACCTTTCCATGGTTCCCACGACAGCTTCAGCTCTGCTACATCGAGATGACTGGCTGGACCGCAGCAGAACGCTGCCATCCAGTCTGTCATCCCGCAGACACTGAGAAGCGCAGGCATGCTTGCGCTCCTCACTGTCTCGCTGTGACGGCATCCAGATGAGCCGAGGTCATGTCCAATGAACTCGGCTCACCTCATGCACGTCACTGACAGCGTGGGAAAATTCTCACGCTGAAGTGCTGAGTGCAGGAGAAATCTCCCACGCTGTCAGTGATGTGCATGAGGTGAGCTCATGTCCAATGAACTCAGCTCACCTCCTGCACGTCACTGACAGCGTGGGAAAATTCTCCTGCAATCAGCGCTTCAGCGTGAGAATTTTCCCACGCTGTCAGTGACGTGAATGAGGTGAGCCGAGTTCATTGGACATGAACTCGGCTCATCTGGATGTCGTCACAGAGAGACGCTGAGCAGCGCAAGCAAGCCTGCGCTTCTCAGTGTCTGCGGGATGACAGGCTGGATGGCAGCGTTCTGCTGCGGTCCAGCCTGTCATCTCGATGTAGCAGAGCTGAAGCTGTCGTGGGAACCATGGAAAGGTAAGGATGAGGTTGCTTTATTATTTTTCTTTTATTGCAGGAGATCGTTGGCTTCAGCTGGAATGGGCGTGACGGTAAGTATGGTTTAATTTAGAACAATAAAGGACTGTGTCTTTATTTCAATTAAAGGACTTTATTCTGGGTGTTTGTGTTTTTTTTAACTTTGACTATGGGGTTAGTAATGGGGGTGTCTTATAGACGCCTCTCCATTACTAACCTGGGCTTGATGTCAGCTGGCATTATAAGCTGACATCAACCCCAACCCTATTACCCCCTGCCACCGCACCAGGGCAGCGTGGAAGAGCGAGGCTAAGTGCCAGAATTGGCGCATCCTATGAATGCGCCATTTCTGGGGCGGCTGACGGCTGGTGTTTCTAGCCTGGGAGGGGGCCAATATTCATGGCTCCCTTCCTGGGCTATTAATATCAGCCCCCAGCTGTCTGCCTAGCCTTTGCTAGCTATTAAATTAGGGGGGACCCCACGTCATTTTTTTGGGGGGGTCCCCCATTTTAATAGCTAGTAAAGGCTATGTATTCAGCTGGGGGCTGATATTAGTAGCCTGGGAAGCTCCGTGGGTATTACCCCCTTCCCAGGCTTCAAACATCTGCCCCAGCCGTCTGCTTAACCTCCGCTAGAGCCTAAAATTAAGGGGAACCCCACGCCAATTTTTTTAATAATAAATCCTTTATTTTAATACTAAATGACAAGTACAGTAACCAACACTATCACTGTACTTCATATATATGTGACTGACATGTTTCTATCTATCTAATCTATGTGTGATGCTCTATCTTTCTGTTCTAAATTGTCGGGTACCGCTGCTGAATTGCCGGCCGGCTTTTTTAAAGAGACAGTGCATGAAAACACTATTATTTTTTTAAATAAATCCTTTACACTAAATGACAAGTACAGTAAGCAACACTGTCACTGTACTTATTATATATGTGACTGACATGTTTCTATCTATCTAATCTATGTGTGAAGCTCTATTCTTTCTGTTCTAAATTGTCGGGTACAGATGCTGAATTGCCGGCCGGCTTTTTTAAAGAGACGGTGCATGAAAACACTAATATTTTTTTTAATAAATCCTTTACACTAAATGACAAGTGCAGTAACCAACACTGTCACTGTGCTTCTTATATGTGTGACTGACATGTTTCTATCTATCTAATCTATGTGTGATGCTCTATTCCTTCTTGTCTAAATTGTCGGGTACCGGTGTATGCCGCTGCTGAATTTGCCGGCCGGCTTTTTTAAAGAGAGTGTCTTCTGAGCAGTTTGTCAGCTTTTGGACACCTTTGCAGGTGTTTTCTATGTGTTTCTATGTGTTTTTGTTTGCCTGCCATTGGTTTTAACGGTGTTTGACGGTGTTCTAAGGTGTTCGACGAACAGTTCGACGAACAGTTCCTCGAACATCCCGGTGTTCGACGAACCGAACCGAACCCGAACACTACGGGGGTGGCTCAACACTAGTAAGGAGTAAGCAAGCCGCTACGTTTAACCCCTTGCCTCACTACAACTGGGAGGAAACGCAAGACAGTGACCCTGCCGTCCGGCTGGTAAAGGAGATGCTGACTCGGCCAGAGGCTCGCCTTGACCCAGACGCTCCGGGGAAGCCAAGCAACTGTGGGCTGAGAAGAGTCGACTGTTCCTTTACAAGGGGAAGTTGTGCCGCAGAATGGTTAACTCCCGGACGCATGAACTAATCTGGCAAGTAGAGGTGCCACGGAGAGACGCAGCCATGGTGATGGAGGCATACCACGACGGGGCTGGACACTTCGGATGGAAGAAGCTGGAGTTCCTGCTGCGTGGGCGGTTCCACTGGGTAGGCATGAGGGGAACCATCGAGAGGTGGTGCAGAGACTGTGGCCCGTGCAACCTAAGAAGGAAGGACCGTGCCAGCCAGAAGACTCCCCTGCAGTCCATCGTCACCCGGCAGCCGTTGGAACTGGTAGCCTTGGATCATGTAAAACTGACCCCAAGCAGAAGTGGCTACGTCTATGCGCTAACCATTGTGGATCATTACTCCCGGTTCTTGGTTGTCGTCCCCGTTAAGGACTTAACGGCTCAAACAGTAGCTAGAGCCTTCCAGCAGCACTTCTGCCATCCACACGGGTACCCGGACCAAGTGCTGACGGACCAGGGACCTGCCTTTGAAGCGGAGGTCTTCCAGGAATTCTGCAATCTGTATGGCTGCCGGAAGATAAGGACGACACCCTATCATCCGCAAACTAATGGACTTGGTGAGAAAATAAACCAGGTGGTAATGGATCTCCTGAAAACGTTGCCCCTGGAAGAACGCAGTCTGTGGCCTGAGAAGCTGCCCGATCTGGTGGACCTATACAACCACATCCCGGTAGGTTCCACCAACTGTACCCCGGCTTACCTAATGAGGGCGAGACCTGGTAAGTTACCTGTTGACCTGGAAATGGGAGTCCTGACACCCGAGGACACTTCCCCAGAAGCAGACTGGGACACAGAGAGGCAGCAGCAGTACCGGAAAGTACAGGAGAGCGTGGAGCGAAGTCTCTGTCAGGCTAGGGAAAGACAAGAGAAAACTTACAACCAGTATGCTCCCGCTGTTCCCCTGGTACCCGGAGAGCAGGTCTTGAAGAGGAAAAGACGGCTCCACAAGTTGGACGACCAGTGGGAGAAGGACCCGTACACCGTACTGCCCTCAAGCCACGAGAACCCGAAAGTCTGTACCATCAGTAAAGACGGAGGGGAGACCATAGCCATTGTATCCCGGGATCACCTGAAGAAGTGTCCTGAACAGCTACGGAACCCTGAAGAGGATCAAGAAGACCATCGACCCGTAGAGGAAAGGGAGGATATGGTTAGTACTGTGCTCGGAGACTTCCCTCGGTCCTGGACTCAAGTCAATGGTGCAGTTGTGGTACCCGTCCTCACGTTCCTCCAACCAGCATCCCAAGTGCCTACGGAGCAACAGGTAGAGCTGGAAGAGCAGCTGGTCCAGGAGGCAGAAGACTCCACACAAGCAGAACAGGAGGATCAACCCTCTGCTTATAGTGAGCCTGCCGTACCCCTAGTGAGCCAAAGAGCCGGTAGACAGCTGCCCAGTTTACCCTTGACAGCTCCTACACCCTGTAGTTCAGGGCTAGACAGTCAGCTCCGTAGGTCCACTAGGGCCACTAGAGGCCAGTTACCCGCACGTTGGAGGATTTGAAGTGTATAAATTGTTTTATTTGTGGTTACCTGTTTTTCTTGTTGCTTGTGTATAATTATGTGTTTCTAGTTATTTATAGGAGTCCTTGGTGGATTTACCGGGAATCCTTGTACATGGTTGGAGCGTAACCTAGGAATGGACTAAAGACTGTTAAGGACTCGGGGCAGGACAGACCCCTACCTGGTTACGTCTCCCTGTTTTGGTGAAATGGACACCTTGCTTTTCTTCAAAGACTGCACCCGGTTGCGGACACGCCGTAACCATCTTTATGTGTTTTTCTTATTGTATTATTATTGTTTATACCTTGTTATGTTTTTCTAAAAGATATGTTTAGTCCCGGAGTACTAAATTTCACTAGGGGGGAATGTGGCACCCCAGGGGTCTGGTTTCCACAGTAACAGCAATGTTATGTCTGAGAGCAGGTGGGAGGTCTCTTGGTCAGGGATCCTGTGCATGCCACACCTCCTGCCCAGTCCTGGGAGGGGAAGAACTTCCCCTATATAAACCTAGGGCTGAGGCAGGGTTAGTGAGTAGAGAAGAAGTAGAGACAGAGAAGAGAAGCAGCATAGGAAGAAACAACAGGAGCTCTGTGGGAGCAGTACTACAAAGAGTCAGGGGCTGGCATCTGCAGAGCTCGCCCTGACTGAGAAGCTATCACCGGACCCGGAGTCCGAGGCTGTGGGGACTAACTCCTATCCAGCAGCAGAAACCGACCGGCAGGGGATTTCAGGACCTCTGGCATGAAACCCGAAGGCACGGTCACACGCGTGGGACCAGCACCACCGTCGTGGAGCGGAAGCTACTAGAAGGCCCCGAGTCACCGGCCATACGGGTGAGCACCACACGGTACACTCAGGGACGTGGGCTACTTATACCCGCCTCTAGCAAGGTAGCCAGAAGAGTACAGTTAGTTTGGGAGGCCTACAACTCCGCCTGGCCAGGGGAGATCCCATCTGCTCAAGGACTGACCAGGCCCCAATCGCTAGCCAGTACTCCGGGAGGGTCTATCTTTGTGACCAGTAAAGACCCTGAACTACACCGTACCGTCTCCGAGTGGTTCCTGCTACCCCCATCATCCACGTCGGCTGCCCTGAGGCCATACCCCTCCCGTTGGGGGTGATACTATCACGCTGCACAATCCTACCACTGGCCTCAGCGGTCTGCCCTGCAGCGGCAGCTCCTTCGCTGCATTCAATGGGTGGCGTAGTCGTACAACATCTACCACTAATACAGCGCCACTTAGTCTGACTCGCTGGGCACGGACCGGGTCACCGCCACGAGACTACAACCCTCAACAGATCCGGCTCCGGGTAAGCTCCCGCGTGCGCAACGCTGCGCGACACAGGCCCAGGGGTGCGTCAGTTGCAAATTAAAAATAATTTTTATCTGCATCTACAGTACCTCTGAAAAAATATTTGGGCTTCTAGCTGTGTGTGGGACTTGTTGTATTAGTCCATCTATACTGACCTCCATCAGGTTGCAAACTGAATATATTTTTTTCTGCATCTACCTCTGAAAAAATATTGGGCTTCTAGCTGTGTGTGGGTCTTGTTCTATTAATCCATCTATACTGACCTCCATCAGGTTGCAAACTGAATATAATTTTTTTCTGCATCTAGCTCTGAAAAAATATTTGGCCTTCTAGCAGTGTGTCGGACTTTCTCTATTAGTCCATCTATACTGACCTCCATCAGGTTGCAAATTAAAAAAAATTTTTATCTGCATCTACAGTACCTCTGAAAAAATATTTGGGCTTCTACCTGTGTGTGGGACTTGTTGTATTAGTCCATCTATACTGACCTCCATCAGGTTGCAAATTAAAAATAATTTGTATCTGCATCTACAGTACCTCTGAAAAAATATTTGGGCTTCTAGCTGTGTGAGGGACTTGTTGTATTCGTCCATCTATACTGACCTCCATCAGGTTGCAAACTGAATATATTTTTTTCTGCATCTACCTCTGAAAAAATATTTGGGCTTCTAGCTGTGTGTGGGACTTGTTGTATTAGTCCATCTATACTGACCTCCATCAGGTTGCAAATTAAAAATAATTTGTATCTGCATCTACAGTACCTCTGAAAAAATATTTGGGCTTCTAGCTGTGTGTGGGACTTGTTGTATTAGTCCATCTATACTGACCTCCATCAGGTTGCAAATTAAAAATAATTTTTATCTGCATCTACAGCACCTCTGAAAAAATATTTGGGCTTCTAGCTGTGTGTGGGACTTGTTGTATTAGTCCATCTATACTGACCTCCATCAGGTTGCAAACTGAATATATTTTTTTCTGCATCTACCTCTGAAAAAATATTGGGCTTCTAGCTGTGTGTGGGTCTTGTTCTATTAATCCATCTATACTGACCTCCATCAGGTTGCAAACTGAATATAATTTTTTTCTGCATCTAGCTCTGAAAAAATATTTGGCCTTCTAGCAGTGTGTCGGACTTTCTCTATTAGTCCATCTATACTGACCTCCATCAGGTTGCAAATTAAAAATAATTTTTATCTGCATCTACAGTACCTCTGAAAAAATATTTGGGCTTCTGGCTGTGTGTGGGACTTGTTGTATTAGTCCATCTATACTGACCTCCATCAGGTTGCAAATTAAAAATAATTTGTATCTGCATCTACACTACCTCTGAAAAAATATTTGGGCTTCTAGCTGTGTGTGGGACTTGTTGTATTAGTCCATCTATACTGACCTCCATCAGGTTGCAAACTGAATATATTTTTTTCTGCATCTACCTCTGAAAAAATATTTTGCTTCTAGCTGTGTGTGGGACTTGTTGTATTAGTCCATCTATACTGACCTCCATCAGGTTGCAAACTGAATATATTTTTTTCTGCATCTACCTCTGAAAAAATATTGGGCTTCTAGCTGTGTGTGGGTCTTGTTCTATTAATCCATCTATACAGACCTCCATCAGGTTGCAAACTGAATATAATTTTTTTCTGCATCTACCTCTGAAAAAATATTTGGCCTTGTAGCAGTGTGTCGGACTTTCTCTATTAGTCCATCTATACTGACCTCCATCAGGTTGCAAACTGAATATATTTTTTTCTGCATCTAACCTAGCCAATAGTTTTGGCCTAATACCACAGTTTGGCCACTCAGCTCTGCTCGGTTACCATCCATTGTTTTTTTGTGCAAACAACTCCAGAGTTGTGAATTAGTTAACCACCAAAATGAGTGGAAAAAGGCCTGCTGCTGATGGAAAGGGGAATAGGCGTGTTGGGAAGGGGAAAAAAGGTTGTGTCCGTGGGGTAGGTGTTAAAGCAACAGTAACATCTGCAGAAGAAAGACCATCTTCCAGCCAAACTAAAATGTCTACTTCTTTTAGCGGACAATGTGATAAGATCCCTTTCTTATGGCCACGCCAATCGCTACAAATTCCAGATGAGGCACAAAAACAGCAGGTGCTTCAACGGATATCAAGTGCTCCTTTAAGTGGGCTCTCCTCCACATCAACTTCAACATCACAAATACTTCAGTCCTCAAAGGTGTCACCCAAATCGCACTTGCTTCCTCACAGCTCCCAAATCTCCAGCTGCCCGTCTGAGTATGAGGTAGAACAGATGGTTGAGTCTGCAGAGCTGTTTACTCATACTATAGCCTGGGAATCAGAGGTCGACTCCAGCGCTTCTGTGAATCCAGACGAGGAAATGATCTGCACTGATGCCCAGAATCTTTATGAGTCGGATCCAGGACCAGACGCAGAAGGTTCTGACCATAATGTAGACCCTCATTCCCAAACTGTAACTCCTGTTGGTGGAGACAATGAGGAAGACGATGATAAGACTCAAATACCTGATTGGAGCGACAACTTTAGTTTTTTGTCAGGGCAGTAACAGGTTGGCTCTGAGGAAGACGGGTGTGATAACACACAGGGTGATGATGATGAGGTTGGAGATCCCACTTACTGTCAACCCACAGTCAGCCAAGAGATGAGGTCAGCAGAGGAGGTGGAGGAAGATGCTAGTGACGACGAGGTCAGGTTGCACCTTCCTGGACAGAGACGTAGTACTGGAAGCACGTCAACAGCTGCATCCTCAAACACAACTCTGCCTCTCACCACAAGTCGTGGTGGCTCTTCAGGTCGCATGGGTGCTAAGCCTTGCATAGCCTGGGCATTTTTTCAGATCGATAAAGATGACCCAACTCATGTTATCTGTAACATTTGTCAGCAAAAGCTAAGTAGAGGCCAAAAAATACATAGTTTGAGTACTTCATGCATGAACCGGCACATGGACATGAAGCATAAGTTGCAGTGGGAAGCTCAGTGTGCTACAATGCGGCCTAGACGGCCGGGCCAACCACCGTCTGCCATATCTTGTGCATCCACGGCCTCTTCATCCTCTGTGACTGGGGGGACAGCAGTCACACCTGTTTTGGGGCGCAGACCTGCCACCTCTTTACCCGCAACAGCCAGCGTGATTGGCAGGTCATCATTTTCTTTGGAGGTGGTAACAGCAGCTGGTGTTGAGCGCTGTCCGACATCGATAGCACCACCTTTGGATCAAGGCAACCTAACATGTCCGCCTGCATCTTCCTCACAGACCGGCAGTTTGCCGGGTACACCCTTATCAACCCCGTCTAAGCACAATAGCCAGCCCTCGGTCCCTCAGATGTGGACAAGTAAAAGACCATTTCCTCCTAGCCATGAGAAAGCTAAGAGGTTGAATTTCACCATCTGCAAGCTCTTGGCTACAGAAATGCTGCCTTTCCGCCTGGTGGACACAGAGGATTTTCGAGACCTTATGTCCGTCGCAGTGCCCCAGTACCAGATGCCCAGTCGGCACTACTTCTCAAAGAAAGGTGTGCCTGCGCTCCACCAGCATGTCGCACACAACATCACCGCTTCTTTGAGAAACTCTGTGTGTTGCATTTCACCACAGACACTTGGACGAGTAGGCATGGACAGGGGCGTTACATGTCGCTGACTGGGCACTGGGTAACTATGGTGACAGCATTACAAGGGGCTGCTGTCCAAGTCTTGCCGTCCCCATGAGTTGTGCATCAATCCTCTTTATGTCAAAGTTCCTCCACTGCTTCTGCCTCCTCAACCTCCTCTCGGTCTTCCACCTGCACCCAAAGCCTGTCTGGTCATGCCACAAGCTTTCTAACTGCGCAGAAGGGATCCTGCACACCTCCTTACTATGCTGGCAGTAGGGCTCAACGTCATCAGGCGGTTTTTACATTGAAATGTCTGGGAAATGTGAGTCACACAGCTGAGGAGTTGTGGTCAGCTCTGGAGAACCAATTTCATGAATGGTTGTCTCCACTGGACCTGAAACCAGGGAAGGCCGTGTGCGACAATGCTGCAAACCTGGGTGCGGCCCTTCGCCGGGGCAATGTCACACACGTGCCTTGTATGGCTCACGTGTTGAACCTGGTTGTCCAGCAATTTTTAGCCCACTATCCCAGACTAGATGGCCTTCTGCAGAGGGCACGGTCGCTGTGTGCTCACTTCCGCCGTTCGCATCCCGCAGCTCAGCGACTTACATCTCTACAGAAGTCGTTGGGCCTGCCACTTCACCGGCTAAAATGCGATGTGCCTACCCGGTGGAATTCAACTCTGCACATGTTGCAGCGACTGTGGCAGCACCGACAAGCCCTGGTGCAATACGTTCTGACGTATAGCCTGGGCCAACGAGATTCAGAGGTGGGGCAAATCACGCTGGAGGAGTGGTCTCAGATCAGGGACCTATGCACCCTTCTGCACAGTTTTGAAATAGCGACGAAGATGTTTAGTGCTGACGATGCCATTATCAGCATGACTATTCCGGTGATTTACATGCTGGAGCACATGTTAAACAGAATTCGGAGTCTGGTGGTGGCACAAGAGGAGGTGGAGGAAGTAGAGGAGGAGGAGTTGTATGCGGAAGGGCTAACATCTGCAAGGTCCAGACGGTCGGCAGCACCAAGGCGGCAGGCATGTGAGGGTGGGGGAGATGGTTTTACCAGGGTGCATGGTAGCAGCCAAACTAGTGAGGAAGGTGCAGGAGCCCAGGAAGAAGTGAAGGACGAACTTATGGAAGACTCATCAGATGAGGGAGACCTTGATCACATTTCTGTTGTGCGAGGTTGGGGGGAGAGGACAGAGTAAGGAAGCATGATTGTTACCTCGCCACCAACACAACAGGGACTTGGTGCTCCTGGATGCGCAACGCACATGAGTGCCTTCTTGCTGCACTACCTGCAACATGACCCTCGAATTGTGAGAATTAGAAATAATCCTGACTACTGGGTTGCCACACTGTTAGATCCCCGGTACAAAAGTAAATTTGCAGAAATTATTCCTGCCATAGAAAGGGATGCACGCATGCAGGAGTATCAGCAGAGACTGTTGCAGAATCTTACATGTGCTTTTCCACAAAATACCAGTGGTGCACGTAGTGAATCTCACAGTTCCAACTTGCCAACCGTGGGACCGTCAAGTGTTCAGCACTCAAACCGTAACAGAACCACAGTATCTGGTGGTAACATCAATTTTGCGGAATCATTTCACCACTTTTTTAGCCCATCCTTTGCAAGGCCACAGGAGACAAGAAGTCTGACACATAGTCAACGCCTAGAGACGATGGTACAGGAGTATCTCCATGTAAACATTGAAGCCACGACTGTGTCACTGGACCCTTGCTCTTTTTGGGCTTCCAATCTGGATAAATGGCCGGAGCTAGCCACTTACGCCTTGGAGATCTTGTCATGCCCCGCAGCCAGCGTTCTGTCTGAACGTGTGTTCAGCGCTGCTGGTGGTGTGCTGACAGATAAGCGCACGCGGCTCTCCACTGATAATGTAGACAGACTCACGTTCATAAAGATGAACAAATCATGGATCCGAAACGACTTTTCTACCCCTGTGTCATCCTGGGGAGAGTAAAAGCTTGATGATTGTTTAAAATCACCCTACCAACCGTTTTAAGCTTTCAAATTACTAATCATGTTTATCTGTATCTTGACTGGAAAATAATTTGGGCTTTGTAGCAGTGTGCAGCACTGATCCTATTAGGCCAACTATAATAAGCTCCACCAGATTTAAAATTAAAAATAATTTTTAGCTGCATCTAGCCCGGAAAATAATTTTGGGACTCCGAGATGCGCAAGACACATAAGTGCCTTCTTGCTGCACTACCTGCAGCATGACCCTCATATTGTCAGAATTCGAAGTAATCATGACTACTGGGTTGCCACACTCTTAGGTCCCCCAAACTTTTCGATCAACCTTTTCATTTTAATAAAGACCAAAAAAATGGTCATTTTTGAAATTATAAGCATTAGCAGGTTGTTAGAAACTGAAATCAAACAGTTTTCAACTCAAAACTTTATTCTAGGTGATGTTACATTTTCACATAGGACCCCTTGTTCGAAAGGAGCTTCTGAACTCTCTCGTCCATTGAATTTGTCAGGTTTTGGATGGTTTCTGCTTCAATTGTTTTGCATGAGGACAGAATACCCTCCCAGAGCTGTTGCTTAGATGTGAACTGCCTCCCGCCATCATAGACACTCCTTTTAATGATGCTCCAAAGGTTCTGAATGGGGTAGAGGTCAGGGGAGCATGGGGGTCACACCATAAGTTTGTCCCCTTTTATGCCCATATCAGCCAGAGATGCAGATGTTTTATGTGCAGCATGAGATGGTGCATTATCAAGCAGAAAAATTATCTTGCTGTGAAATACACGGTTCTTCTTCTTGAACCGTGGCAGGAAGTGCTGTTTGAGAAAATCCACATACATTATGGAGTTCATCTTTAGCGCCTTCAGGGATCCTAAAGGGGCCGACAATCTCTCTCCCCATGATTCCAGCCCAAAACATTACTCCACCTCCTCCTTGTTGGGGTGTCCATCAACCAGCCATCCTCCACTCCATCTATCTGGACCATCGAGCGCTGCACGGCACTCATCCGTGAACAAAACAGTTTTGAAATCAGTCTTCATGTAATGTTTGGCCCACTGGAGCCGTTTCTGCTTGTGTGAAGTGGATAGAGGAGGTCGACAGGATGGCGTGCGCACAGCTGCAAACCTCTGAAGGACCCTGCATCTTGTTGTTCGGGGGACGTTGGAGGCACAAGCAGCTTCAAAAACTTGTCTGCTGCTATGACAAGGCTTTTTTGCCGCTGCTCTTTCAACCTGACGTAATTGCCTGTAGGAAAGAGTCCTCAATTTGCCCTTATCAGCATGCACACGTGTGTACTGTGAATCAGCTACATACTTCTTGATTGCCAAGACACTTCATCCTGATCATCGCACAATGTTGATTGTAGTCATGCCTTGACCTAAACACTCCACAATTTGTTGCTTCTCAGCAGCCGACACATCCTTTTTCTTTCCCATTTTGGCAGAAAATGTAGGCTGCTGAATAATGTGAGAGAGCCTTCTTAAGTAGTCTTGCCTTTCATTGGACACACCTGACAAACTAATTAGCACTGGTGTCTGCAATTGCTTACAGTGATATAAAGAGCCCTGACACACATCACTATCAATGAGTTTAACTGACAAACAAACAAATTCTTTCCTTATCACTCCTAAACGCTTTTTGCATAATAATTTGGAACACAGTGTACATGTGCTTTTCCACAAAACACCAGTGGTTCACGTAGTGAATCTTACAGTTCTAACTTGCCAACCGTGGTCTGTATGGAGTTGTTCAATAAAGGGCCCAAAATTAAGATAACATAGATGGGAGAGGTCTCTATGAATAGGAATTCCTAAGTATTTGATACCCTGTGAGGGCCAGGCAAAGGGAAAGTTGGACTGGATGGAATCCTATATGGATTTGGGGAGGGAGACATCGAGGGCCTCAGACTTCGCTGCATTGATTTTAAAATTTGAGCATGTAACAAAGTGATCTATTTCAGCCATAACAGCATGGATGGATATATGTGATTGAGTGATATATACTAGGACATCATCAGCAAATAGAGAGCACTTATACTCGGTGCCTCCCACCTCAATCCACCTAATATTGGGGTTATGGCGAATTGATGAGAGCAGGTGCTCCGTCACTAGGATGTATAAGAGAGGGGACAGAGAACATCCCTGCCTTGTACCATTGGTGATTGTGAAAGGTGATGAAAATGTTCTGACGCGCCCCCTGGGCCTTGGGACACCCGGAGCCGGACCCTTTTTGGTGGATGCTGGTGGTTGTAGTCTCCGTGGCGGCAACCCGGTTCCGTGGCTCAGGGCGGTCAAACCAGTGGCGGAACTATTTATGTGGTTTTGATGTTTAAATGTCCGACTACGCCACCCGTGGATTGCGGTCAGAGTGAACCGCCGCTCCAGGGCAGACCGCTGAGGCTGGTGTTGTGGGTGCAGCAGAGCGTAGCATAACTCCCCACGGGAGGAGTATAGCCTCAGGGCAGTGTATGCGGAGGATGGGGGTGATGGTGCAGGGCAGCATCAGTAATGACACGGAGTCAGTGATGCAGTCCAGGGCCTTTACTCACAGTTCTTATTATCCAGACCACGTCTGCAGGTAACGGCTGCCCACGTCGTACTGTGCTCACCAGGTGAGGGGCTCAGACAACTCCCAGATAACTTTGGAGCGCTTCACAGGACCCCCTTTGTGTGTCCTTTGTCTGGCCTTTCTTACCAACCCTTCTGTCCGGCTGCCTCGGGCCTCCTCTTGGTAAACTTGGCGCCAGTTTCCCTGACCCTATGTGGTGCCTTCCTAGCGGGTGTAGCGAGGGGCTGCGCCACATAAAATGTCACAGCCTCCTGTTTCTAGCTAAGGGTCGTTTCCTGCCTCCACTAGTTTCGGGGACCCGTCTCCCCCTTTGGCCTGACCCCTCCACGCAGGTGGATTCTGGCGTGCGGTGGCGACTCGCCCGTCAACACCCCTGAGATCCCTTCGTTCCTCGTTCCTGGAGCCTTCTCCGCTCCTCTTCCTTCCTTCTCCCTCTTCCAGGCCTGGGCCTCTGTTACTAGGCCCGCCTCCAGAGCAGAGCTCATGCAGAGCCCCTGCTCCCTGCCACTTCTGCTCAGACTTCTCTGCACTGAACTAAGATGGTGCCCACCTTTTATACTCCCTTCTCAATGCACCCAGGAACTGCTTCCTCCCTGCTCCTGCACTACAGGGTTCCCCTTCCTCAGTGTTCCCTCCCCCCACTCCAGCCAGGGACAGGGACTGTCGTGCCCATCTCAGGGGCATATTGGTCACCCTGCCCCACGGCAATGTGGTGTAATGCATGCAGGTGTCGGGTCCTGATCCGCACTACATCCTTACCTGAGAGTGAGATATCACACCTCTGGGTGAGGTGCAATACCTCTGTAGCAACCGAGCCCTCAGGGTGCTACAGTTCCATTTATCTTCAGCCTAGGTGACGTATTGCGATACAGGGCCGTGATTTTGGCTATAAAAGGGTCCCCTAGACCCCTACCCCAAGCTTTTTAAGAGAATCATATATGGAATGCTTTCTCAGCATCCAACGAGAGTATCTAATTACAAATTTTTAACTGCATCTAGCCCAGGAAATACTTTGTGCCTAGTAGCAGGGTCTGTTAGTCAGCGGATTATCCCAGCTGTTAAGCAAGCTACACCACCTGTAGTTTGGACACTTCATTTTTTCAAAGGAAATGCTTCGGGACCACGGGATACTCAGTGAAGAGCATCAGGAGGCACCCCAAGGCCTAGGGGCTGGGACTGGCAGTAGGATGCCTTGCGGTGGACAGCCGAGCTCGATCCTTATAAAAGCTTTTTAACTGCAGCAGCTTTAGTGGACGCTACTGGAGCTGGAATTACGTGGCTGCTGGCATGAGACTTGCCCCCCAATAGATCCTTGTAAATGGATTTAAAGTGTATTCATTCAAATTAGAGAGACAATTTAAATTAAAAAGCTTAGAGCTGCCTCCACCACAGGGGGGCTCGCTCGACCCACCAGCGGACAGGCACCAGTATTGGGAGAGGGGGGCTGGCCATCAGGGTTCACCGCGGCTCTGGCACAAACCCGGCGACACGGAGGTGGCACGGGCAGGAGCGGACTGGCCGTGTCGGCTTCTCACTCTTTGGATTTTAGAAGGGCATGACATGCCTATATCTGTGTCTCCCCCTCCTTGTACTATTCCACCTCTTTTATTTTCGCATGACTATATGTACTTGTCACTTTTCCATGTGTTAGTTATGCCTTCTGAGCAGTTTGTCAGCTTTTGGACACCTTTGAAGCTGTTTTCTATGTGTTTCTATGTGTTTTTGTTTGCCTTCCATTGGTTTTAACGGTGTTCGAAGGTGTTCGTCGAACAGTTCGACGAACAGTTCGGCAAACACACGGGTGTTCGACGAACCGAAACGAACTCGAACACTACGGGGGTGGCTCAACACTATTCGCCATAACCCCAATATTAGGTGGATTGAGGTGGGAGGCACCGAGTACAAGTGCTCTCTATTTGCTGATGATGTCCTAGTATATATCACTCAATCTCATATAGCCATCCATGCTGTTATGGCTGAAATAGATCACTTTGTTACATGGTCAAATTTTAAAATCAATGCAGCGAAGTCTGAGGCCCTCGATGTCTCCCTCCCCAAATCCATATAGGATTCCATCCAGTCCAACTTTCCCTTTGCCTGGCCCTCACAGGGTATCAAATACTTAGGAATTCCTATTCATAGAGACCTCTCCCATCTATGTTATCTTAATTTTGGGCCCTTTATTGAACAACTCCATACAGACCACGGTTGGCAAGTTAGAACTGTAAGATTCACTACCTGAACCACTGGTGTTTTGTGGAAAAGCACATGTACACTGTGTTCCAAATTATTATGCAAAAAGTGTTTAGGAGTGATAAGGGAAGAATTTGTTTGTTTGTCAGTTAAACTCATTGATGGTGATGTGTGTCAGGGCTCTTTATATCACTGTAAGCAATTGCAGACACCTGTGCTAATTAGTTTGGCAGGTGTGTCCAATGAAAGGCAAGACTACTTAAGAAGGCTGTCTCACATTATTAAGCAGCCTACATTTTCTGTCAAAATGGGAAAGAAAAAGGATGTGTCGGCTGCTGAGAAGCAACAAATTGTGGAGTGTTTAGGTCAAGGCATGACTACAATCAACATTGTGCGATGATCAGGATGAAGTGTCTTAGCAATCAAGAAGTATGTAGCTGATTCACAGTACACACGTGTGCGTGCTGATAAGGGCAAATTGAGGACTCTTTCCTACAAGCAATTACGTCAGGTTAAAAGAGCAGCGGCAAAAAAGCCTTGTCATAGCAGCAGACAAGTTTATGAAGCTGCTGGTGCCTCCAACGTCCCCCGAACAACAAGATGCAGGGTCCTTCAGAGGTTTGCAGCTGTGCATACGCCATCCTGTCGAACTCCTCTATCCACTTCACACAAGCAGAAACGGCTCCAGTGGGCCAAACATTACATGAAGACTGATTTCAAAACTGTTTTGTTCACGGATGAGTGCCGTGCAGCGCTCGATGGTCCAGATGGATGGAGTGGAGGATGGCTGGATGATGGACACCCCACGCAAACACGGCTACAGCGCCAACAAGGAGGAGGTGGAGTAATGTTTTGGGCTGGAATCATGGGGAGAGAGATTGTCGGCCCCTTTAGGATCCCTGAAGGCGCTAAAGATGAACTCCATAATGTATGTGGATTTTCTCAAACAGCACTTCCTGCCATGGTTCAAGAAGAAGAACCGTGTATTTCACAGCAAGATCATTTTTTTGCATGATAATGCACCATCTCATGCTGCACATAAAACATCTGCATCTCTGGCTGATATGGGCATAAAAGGGGACAAACTTATGGTGTGACCCCCATGCTCCCCTGACCTCTACCCCATTCAGAACCTCTGGAGCATCATCAAAAGGAGTGTCTATGATGGCGGGAGGCAGTTCACATCTAAGCAACAGCTCTGGGAGGGTATTCTGTCCTCATGCAAAACAATTGAAGCAGAAACCAGCCAAAACCTGACAAATTCAATGGACGAGAGAGTTCAGAAGCTCCTTTCGAACAAGGGGTCGTATGTGAAAATGTAACATCACCTAGAATAAAGTTTTGAGTTGAAAACTGTTTGATTTCAGTTTCTAATAACCTGCTAATGCTTATCATTTCAAAAATGACCATTTTTTTGGTCTTTATTAAAATGAAAAGGTTGATCGAAAAGTTTGGCGGATCTAAGAGTGTGGCAACCCAGTAGTCATGATTACTTCGAATTCTGACAATATGAGGGTCATGTTGCAGGTAGTGCAGCAAGAAGGCACTTATGTGTCTTGCGCATCTCGGAGCCCCAAAATTATTTTCCGGGCTAGATGCAGCTAAAAATTATTATTGATTTTAAATCTGGTGGAGCTTAGTATAGATGGCCTAATAGGATCAGTGCTGCACACTGCTACAAAGCCCAAATTATTTTCCAGCCAAGATACAGATAAACATGATTAGTAATTTTAAATCTGGTGGAGCTTATTATAGATGGCCTAATAGAATCAGTGCTGCACACTGCTACAAAGCCCAAATTATTTTCCAGCCAAGATACAGATAAACATGATTAGTAATTTGAAAGATTAAAACGGTTGGTAGGGTGATTTTAACCAATCATCCATCTTTTACTCTCCCCAGGATGACACAGGGGTAGAAAAGTCGTTTCGGATCCATGATTTGTTCATCTTTATGAACGTGAGTCTGTCTACATTATCAGTGGAGAGCTGCGTGCGCTTATCTGTCAGCACACCACCAGCAGCGCTGAACACACGTTCAGACAGAACGCTGGCTGCGGGGCATGACAAGATCTCCAAGGCGTAAGTGGCTAGCTCCGGCCATTTATCCAGATTGGAAGCCCAAAAAGAGCAAGGGTCCAGTGACACAGTCATGGCTTCAATGTTTACTTGGAGATACTCCTGTACCATCGTCTCTAGGCGTTGACTATGTGTCAGACTTCTTGTCTCCTGTGGCCTTGCAAAGGATGGGCTAAAAAAGTGGTGAAATGATTGCGCAAAATTGATGTTACCAGCAGATACTGTGGTTCTGTTATGGTTTGAGTGCTGAACACTTGACGGTCCCACGGTTGGCAAGTTGGAACTGTGAGATTCACTACGTGCACCACTGGTGTTTTGTGGAAAAGCACATGTAAGATTCTGCAACAGTCTCTGCTGATACTCCTGCATGCGTGCATCCCTTTCTATGGCAGGAATAATTTCTGCAAATTTACTTTTGTACCGGGGATCTAACAGTGTGGAAACCCAGTAGTCAGGATTATTTCTAATTCTCCCAATTCGAGGGTCATGTTGCAGGTAGTGCAGCAAGAAGGCACTCATGTGCGTTGCGCATCCAGGAGCACCAAGTCCCTGTTGTGTTGGTGGCGAGGTAACATTCATGCTTCCTTCCTCTGTCCTCTCCCCCCAACCTCGCACAACAGAAATGTGATCAAGGTCTCCCTCATCTGATGAGTCTTCCATCAGTTCGTCCTCCACTTCTTCCTGGGCTCCTGCACCTTCCTCACTAGTTTGGCTGCTACCATGTGCCCTGGTAAAACCATCTCCCCCACCCTCACATGCCTGCCGCCTTGGTGCTGCCGACCGTCTGGACCTTGCAGATGTTAGCCCTTCCGCATACAACTCCTCCTCTTCTACTTCCTCCACCTCCTCTTGTGCCACCACCTGACTCCGAATTCTGTTTAACATGTGCTCCAGCATGTAAATCACCGGAATAGTTATGCTGATAATGGCATCGTCAGCACTAAACATCTTCGTCGCCATTTCAAAACTGTGCAGAAGGGTGCATAGGTCCCTGATCTGAGACCACTTCTCCAGCGTGATTTGCCCCACGTCTGGATCTCGTTGGCCCAGGCTATACGTCAGAACGTATTGCACCAGGGCTTGTCGGTGCTGCCACAGTCGCTGCAACATGTGCAGAGTTGAATTCCACCGGGTAGGCACATCGCATTTTAGCCGGTGAAGTGGCAGGCCCAACGACTTCTGTAGAGATGTAAGTCGCTGAGCTGTGGGATGCGAACGGCGGAAGTGAGCACACAGCGACCGTGCCCTCTGCAGAAGGCCATCTAGTCTGGGATAGTGGGCTAAAAATTGCTGGACAACCAGGTTCAACACGTGAGCCATACAAGGCACGTGTGTGGCATTGCCCCGGCGAAGGGCCGCACCCAGGTTTGCAGCATTGTCGCTCACGGCCTTCCCTGGTTTCAGGTCCAGTGGAGACAACCATTCATGAAATTGGTTCTCCAGAGCTGACCACAACTCCTCAGCTGTGTGACTCACATTTCCCAGACATTTCAAAGTAAAAACCGCCTGATGACGTTGAGCCTTACTGCCAGCATAGTAATGAGGTTTGCAGGATCCCTTCTGCGCAGTTAGAAAGCTTGTGGAATGACCAGACAGGCTTTGGGTGCAGGTGGAAGACCGAGAGGAGGTTGAGGAGGCAGAAGCAGTGGAGGAACTTTGACATAAAGAGGATTGACGCACAACTCGTGGGGACGGCAAGACTTGTACAGCAGCCCCTTGTCCTGCTGTCACCACAGTTACCCAGTGCCCAGTCAGCGACATGTAACGCCCCTGTCCATGCCTACTCGTCCAAGTGTCTGTGGTGAAATGCACCCTGTCACACACAGAGTTTCTCAAAGAAGCGGTGATGTTGTGTGCGACATGCTGGTGGAGCGCAGGCACACCTTTCTTTGAGAAGTAGTGCCGACTGGGCATCTGGTACTGGGGCACTGCGACGGACATAAGGTCTCGAAAATCCTCTGTGTCCACCAGGCGGAAAGGCAGCATTTCTGTAGCCAAGAGCCTGCAGATGGTGAAATTCAACCTCTTAGCTTTCTCATGGCTAGGAGGAAATGGTCTTTTACTTGTCCACATCTGAGGGACCGAGGGCTGGCTATTGTGCTTAGACGGGGTTGATAAGGGTGTCCCCGGCAAACTGCCGGTCTGTGAGGAAGATGCAGGCGGACATGTTAGGTTGCCTTGATCCAAAGGTGGTGCTATCGATGTCGGACAGTGCTCAACACCAGCTGCTGTTACCACCTCCAAAGAAAATGATGACCTGCCAATCACGCTGGCTGTTGCGGGTAAAGAGGTGGCAGGTCTGCGCCCCAAAACAGGTGTGACTGCTGTCCCCCCAGTCTCAGAGGATGAAGAGGCCGTGGATGCACAAAATATGGCAGACGGTGGTTGGCCCGGCCGGCTAGGCCGCATTGTAGCACACTGAGCTTCCCACTGCAACTTATGCTTCATGTCCATGTGCCGGTTCATGCATGAAGTACTCAAACTATGTATTTTTTGGCCTCTACTTAACTTTTGCTGACAAATGTTACAGATAACACGAGTTGGGTGATCTTTATCGATCTGAAAAAATGCCCAGGCTATGCAAGGCTTAGCACACATGCGACCTGAAGAGCCACCACGACTTGTGGTGAGAGGCAGAGTTGTGTTTGAGGATGCAGTTGTTGACGTGCTTCCAGTACTACGTCTCTGTCCAGGAAGGCGCAACCTGACCTCGTCGTCACTAGCATCTTCCTCCACCTCCTCTGCTGACCTCATCTCTTGGCTGACTGTGGGTTGACAGTAAGTGGGATCTCCAACCTCATCATCATCACCCTGTGCGTTATCACACCCGTCGTCCTCAGAGCCAACCTGTTCCTGCCCTGACAAAAAACTAAAGTTGTCGCTCCAATCAGGTATTTGAGTCTCATCATCGTCTTCCTCATTGTCTCCACCAACAGGAGTTACAGTTTGGGAATGAGGGTCTACATTATGGTCAGAACCTTCTGCGTCTGGTCCTGGATCCGACTCATAAAGATTCTGGGCATCAGTGCAGATCATTTCCTCGTCTGGATTCACAGAAGCACTGGAGTCGACCTCTGATTCCCAGGCTATAGTATGAGTAAACAGCTCTGCAGACTCAACCATCTGTTCTACCTCATACTCAGACGGGCAGCTGGAGATTTGGGAGCTGTGAGGAAGCAAGTGCGATTGGGGTGACACCTTTGAGGACTGGAGTATTTGTGATGTTGAAGTTGATGTGGAGGAGAGCCCACTTAAAGGAGCACTTGATATCCGTTGAAGCACCTGCTGTTTTTGTGCCTCATCTGGAATTTGTAGCGATTGGCGTGGCCGTAAGAAAGGGATCTTATCACATTGTCCGCTAAAAGAAGTAGACATTTTAGTTTGGCTTGAAGATGGTCTTTCTTCTGCAGATGTTACTGTTGCTTTAACACCTACCCCACGGACACAACCTTTTTTCCCCTTCCCAACTAGAGATGAGCGTTGTTCTACTCGAACTGTTCGCCAATCTCAAATTCGAGCTGTTTTGGGCGGTGTTCGAGCCGTTCGGCGAAAACAAACAATTTGAGAAAAATTCGGCTGTTCGAGGTTATGTTCGATAACTGTTCGTGCACCAAAATCATAACTGGATTTTTTCTCAGTAATGATGAAAATTAATGTTAATACGCAGTTTGAGTGTACAGCGGAGTGGGGGGAGGGGCAGGGGATGGATCTCTGCAGGAACAATGAAGATCTCCATTTTTTTTTTCTCTTTCCCGCATTTACAGTGGGGAGGTGCAATCTATCAGCCTATCAGCAGCGCACACACGGAGCGAAGTGCTTTTTTTCACACAAGCAAGGGCATGTGTCATTGGCAGTGTATGTCACATGTCCTTGCCCTATAAGACCAAGCCATTTTCCCCGTCGCCACCATTTTCTCACTGCTGCAGCTGCGTGTTAGACGGCACCGCTGTTGCTGTGTGCGCTATACCTTGTTAATTTCAAGCCAATTTTCGCACAAATCTACAGATAGCTTGGGAGTAGGGAATAGTTGTGATTGCAGTCCTTTTAAGGACTAGGTTACAGCATTTCCTACGACTTTTATCAGGCAGGTCTGTGCTCTTAAATAGATAGGTTGTGGGAGTAAAGACTAATTGTAATTGGAGTCCTTTTCAGGACTAGGTTACATCAGTTCCTATCAGTTTTTGCCAGGCAGGTCTGTGCCAGTGCTGTGCAAGTTTTTTTCACAGCATTTGGCTGAATCTAGCAAAGCTAATCCTTTTTGGCCTATTGCAGAGTGTGTTAGTCAGTGGAGTAGCCTATCTGTGTTGCAAGATATACCACCTGTGTATAGAATTCCAATTTTTTTACTGCACCTAGTGAAGTAAAATCTTTTGGGCATAGCATCATTCTATTAGTCCATCTATACTGACCTCCATCAGGTTGCAAATTGAATATAATTTTTTTCTGCATCTAGCTCTGAAAAAATAATGGGCTTCTAGCTGTGTGTGGGACTTGTTGTATTAGTCCATCTATACTGACCTCCATCAGGTTGCAAACTGAATATATTTTTTTCTGCATCTACCTCTGAATAAATATTGGGCTTCTAGCTGTGTGTGGGACTTGTTCTATTAGTCCATCTATACTGACCTCCATCAGGTTGCAAATTGAATATAATTTTTATCTGCATCTAGCTCTGAAAAGATATTTGGCCTTCTAGCATTGTGTGGGACTTTCTCTATTAGTCCATCTATACTGACCTCCATCAGGTTGCAAATTAAAAATAATTTTTATCTGCATCTACCTCTGAAAAAATATTTGGGCTTCTAGCAGTGTGTGGGACTCATTGTATTAGGCCATCTATACCAAGCTCCACCAGCTTTGAAATTAATAATAATTTTTAGCTGCATCTAGTCCTGAAAATAATTTTTCCCAATAGTGGTAGCAATAGAAATATGGGGCGCGCGCCTGGCTAACAAAAATATACGCTTCATAACACAAAACACCAGCCTAGCGCACTGCATTAATAAGATGGCATCATCGTCTCTCCCAGTGCTAGGCCTACTACGCAGGCTAGTATTCCTGTGCCTAAAACACAATGTATGGGTCCGTGCTAGCCACTATGCTGAGGGGTATAAAGCTGCTGCTAACGCTTTATAACAATTCAATTGGCAGATTTTCACAGAGCTCTTCCACAACGCCCACCCATCGGGCAACAGTTGCCCACCCTCCCTATGGGATCTAGTGGCGAATAGTTGATGCCATTAATCAGAAGGTCAGTTGCCCCGTCAACGTGGCAAGCATACGGTAAGGCATGGGAAGAGTGGACACGACTAGTAGCAGGCAGACGGGTTGACCAATGTGAACAAGCCAGATCACAAGTCACCATAGAATTTCTCCACCAGCTAATGATGAGGGGCATATCAGGGGCGTCAGCGCAGCGGTGTCTGACCGGAGGAGCATTTCACTTCCAACTACTGAATTGGGGAGATGTGACAAAGATTCATCATCAGACAATCCATAAAAGGGTGGAAAAGGGGTCAGCCAAGTCAGGAATGTAGACGTCCCGTCCCGTGTCACTAAAACTGATTTCTCACATCTTATCCCTAACACCATTAACATGACACTCACAATTTGAAGCAACACTAATGTCTACTGCATTTGTGATCGCCTTCTTCGGGGCGCTATGTTTAAGCGAAATAGTCCCTCAATCCAAAATTACCACCAGTGGACGCTTATTACACCAGGATGTAGTCATAGCCAATAATTCAATACGTGTACGCATACACCAATCGAAAACGGTTCCAGCAGGCAGGGGTACTTGGGTACTTCAACAACCCACAAACGGTACACTGAGTCGGGTAACAATAGTAAAAACATATCTAACCATCAGATCACAAAGTAATTTCTTCGTATCACACATTGATGGAACGCCATTATCAAGATACCTGTTCCAAGCTATATTTAATAAATGCATAACATCGGCAGGGAACCACCCCAAAGATTACGGGACACACTCATTCCGCATAGGTGCGGCCATGGAAGCAGCAAGAGCAGGACTGTCAGAAAGAGAAGTTCAGAGGATAGGGAGATGGCGATCCACGTGTTTCGCGAGATACATAAGACCGGACTTGTTATCCTAACGTGGTTTGTTTCTTTTACAGGTGACGCTAAGCCAACAGTGTGAGTGATAGGCCACTCGTATATATATTGGGCACAAAAAAGGGCGAAAGTCCGCCCAGGCGGGAGGAAATTAGAGTTTCATAACACATATTTCAACTGGAGAGGTATTAGAGGCCTGCTATGGCCACAGGTACTAATGGAGGTAATCAAGGTAGGGAGAGAGGCAAGAGGTCCGGTCATCTTAGTTATACAGGCCGGGGGAAACAACCTAGGTCATCACAAGAGCGCATAACTAATGGCAATAATGAAACTAGACACTGAGCGCTTCAGAGAATTTTTCACAAAATTAGCTATAGTATGGTCAGAGATTGTGCCGATAGCGGTATGGCAAGGTGCGCGAGACATCACGGCCATCGAATGGACAAGGCGGGTAATAAATATTCGGATGGCAAAATTTAGAAGAGACAGAGGCGGTGTAGTGATACGACACCGGCAACTGGAAGGAGATAAAGCAGGCCTCATACGGCCCGACGGTGTTCACTTAATAGATATTGGACTGGACATATTCCTGTCAGGACTCCAGGACGGAGTGGAACAAGCGTTAAGAGTGATGGGTGGGGGTCAGAGTCCTGCATACGAGTACGCTGGATCCTCCGTGGCCTGGAAATAGAAAGGACATGTTGGAGAGTTACACTTGTTGGCCAACTTGCCGGAGTGGGGACCCAGGGCATGCTGCAACAAGCTGAATTATTTTAGAAATAAAATGCCTTTCTAATGGAATGAGTATAAAGAGTTAATAAAGCTGTGACCGATCCTCACCCATCCAGTTGTAAGAGTTACATTATTGGGTTGTCCATGAAAGGGGGGCGGTAGGGGGGCTGAGCATCTGGGTTTGGTTGGGGGTCCCCACAGTCTGCCTAGGCTAGATTAATTTAAAAATTCTTATTAGATACACAGGCGGTGCAGCTTGCTTCGCAGCTGGGCTACTACGCCCAAAGTATTGCTTAGGCTAGATGCAGTTAAAAATTCTACGCTGACTAGCAGACACTGAAGATTTGGAGCAGACCTCTGAGTAAACAGCTCTTCAGACTCAACCATCTGTGTTACCCCAAGCCATAGTGTATGTAGTTTCTTACAGTTAAAAGGGGGGGTGCGACCCAACCCACCTGGAATTGACGATGCCAACGTCACGTAAGACACAGCAAGGGGACTCCCAAAATTGTGGCACAGGCACCACTTAACCCTAGAACGCATACCTGTGGCCTTGCAGGCCCGCCCAGTTAATTGTTTTCTATTTTCTGCAAGATTGCTTTAGTTAGAATTTTGAAACTCTAGGTATTCTTCATGTATATAGTTGTTTGTCATTTGAGTTTGAGTTATTCCATGTTACTTGCACACGGGCCTAAAGGGCCCCAGGTATGTGAAAGTGTAGATTTTTATGGTCATGCGTTCTAGGGTTAAGTGGCATCAATTGCCCCACTGTTGCTTAAAACGGTTGGTGAGGTGATTTTACCAAATCCCCAAGCTTTTAGTCTCCCAAGGATGACACAGGGGTAGAAATGTCTTTGCGAGTCCATGATTTGATCATCTTTATGAACGTGAGTCTGTCTACATTCTCAGTGGACAGCCGCGTGCGCTTATCTGTCAGCACACCACCAGCAGCGCTGAACACACGTTCAGAGAGAACGCTGGCTGCATGGCATGACAAAATCTCCAAGGCGTGAGTGGCGAGCTCCGGCGATTTTTCAAGATTGGAATACCAAAATGAGCAAGGGTCCAGTGACACAGTCATGGCTTCGATGTTCACTTGGAGATTCTCCTGTACCATCTTCTCTAGGCATTGACTATGTGTCAGACTTCTTGTCTCCTGTGGCCTTGCAAAGGATGGTCTAAAAAAGTGGTGAAACGATTCCACAAAATTGCCGTTACCAGCAGATACTGTGTTACTGTTACTGTTTGAGTGATGAAGACTCGACAGTCCCACCGTTGGCAAGTTAGAACTGTGAGATTCACTACGTGCACCACTGGTGTTTTGTGGAAAATCACATGTAAGATTCTGCAACAGATACTCCTGCATTCGTCAATACCTTTTTATGGCAGGAATTATTTCGGCAAATATACTTTTGTACCGGGGATCTAAGAGTGTGGCAACCCAGTAGTCGGGATTATTTCGAATTCTGACAATCCGGGGGTCATGTTGCAGGTAGTGCAGCAAGAAGGCACTCATGTGTCTTGCGCATCCAGAAGGACCAAGTCCTTGTTGTGTTGGTAGCGAGGTAAGAATCATGCTTCCTTCCTCTGCCCTCTCCCTCCAACCTCGCACAACAGAAATGTGATCAAGGTCTCCCTCATCTGATGAGTCTTCCATGCCCATTGCCAGTTCGTCCTCCACTTCTTCCTCGGCTCCTGCACCTTCCTCAACAGTTTGGCTGCTACCATGCGCCCTGGTTAATCCCTCTCCCCCACCCTCCCATGCCTGCCGCCTTGGTGCTGCCAACCGTCTGGACCTTGGAGATGTTATCCCTTCCGCATACGACTCCTCCTCTACTTCCTCCACCTCCTCTTGTCCCACCACCTGACTCCGAATTCTGTTTAACATGTGCTCCAGCATGTAAATCACCGTAATAGTCATGCTGATAATGGCATCTTCAGCACTAAACATCTTCGTCGCCATTTCAAGACTGTGCAGAAGGGTGCATAGGTCCCTGATCTGAGACCACTCCTCCAGCGTTATTTGCCCCACCTCTGGATCTCGTTGGCCCAGGCTATACGTCAGAACGTATTGCACCAGGGCTTGTCGGTGCTGCCACAGTCGCTGCAACATGTGCAGAGTTGAATTCCACCGTGTCGGCACATCGCATTTCAGCCGGTGAACTGGCAGGCCCAACGACTTCTGTAGAGATGTAAGTCGTTGAACTGCGGGATGCGAAGTGAGCACACAGCGACCGTGCACTCTGCAGAAGGCCATCTAGTCCGGGATAGTGGGCTAAAAATTGTTGGACAACCAGGTTCAACACGTGAGCCATACAAGGCACATGTGTGACATTGCCCCGGCGAAGTGCCGCACCCAGGTTTGCAGGTCGCACATGGCCTTCCCTGGTTGCAGGTCCAGTGGAGACAACCTTTCATGAAACTGGGTCTCCAGAGCTGACCAAAACTCCTCAGCTGTGTGACTCACATTTCCCAGACATTTCAAAGTAAACACTGATGCGTTGAGCCCTGCTGCCAGCATAGTAAGGAGGTGTGCAGGATTCTTTCTGCGCAGTTAGAAAGCAGGTGGCATTACCAGACAGGCTTTGGGTGCAGGTGGAGGACCGAGAGGAGGTTGAGGAGGCAGAAGCAGTGGAGGAAGTTCGAGATAAAGAGGATTAACACACAACTCGTGGGGACGGTAAGACTTGGACAGCAGCCCCTTGTCCTGCTGTCACCATAGTTACCCAGTGCCCAGTCAGCGACATGTAACGCCCCTGTCCATGCCTTCTCGTCCAAGTGTCTGTGGTGAAGTGCACCCTGTCACACACAGAGTTTCTCAAAGAAGCGGTGATGTTGTGTGCGACATGCTAGTGGAGCGCAGGCACACCTTTCTTTGAGAAGTAGTGCCGACTGGGCATCTGGTACTGGGGCACTGTGACGGACATAAGGTCTTGAAAATCCTCTGTGTCCTCCAGGTGGAAAGGCAGCATTTCTGTAGCCAACAGCTTGCAGATGGTGAAATTCAACCTCTTAGCTTTCTCATGGCTAGGAGGAAATGGTCTTTTACTTTTCCACATCTGAGGGACCGAGGGCTGGCTGTTGTGCTTAGACGGTGTTGAGTAGGGTGTCCCCGGCAACTGCCGGTCTGTGAGGAAGATGCAGGCGGACATGTTAGGTTGCCTTGATCCAAAGGTGGTGCTCTCGATGTCGGAGAGCGCTCAACACTAGCAGGTATTTCCACTTCCCAATGAACTGACGACCTGCCAATCACACTGGCTGTTGCGGGTAAAGAGGTGGCAGGTCTGCATCCAAAAACATGTGTGACTGCTGTCCCCCCAGTCACAGAGGATGAAGAGGCTGCGGATGCACAAGATGGGGCAGACAGTGGTTGGCCCAGCCGGCTAGGCCGCATTGTAGCACAGTGAGCTTCCCACTGCAACTTATGCTTCATATCCATGTGACGGTACATGCATGAAGTACTCAAACTATGGATTTTTTGGCCTCTACTTAGCTTTTGCTGACAAATATTACAGATAACACGAGTTGGGTCATCCTTATCGATTAGAATAAATGCCCAGGCTATGCAAGGCTTAGAGC
Source organism: Phyllobates terribilis (assembly GCF_046119375.1). Taxonomy (NCBI): domain Eukaryota; kingdom Metazoa; phylum Chordata; class Amphibia; order Anura; family Dendrobatidae; genus Phyllobates; species Phyllobates terribilis. The sequence continues at coordinate 477,095,497 of NW_027362765.1, read as the reverse complement.
CCATGTGACCTGAAGAGCCACTACGACTTGTGGTCAGAGGCAGAGTTGTGGTTGAGGATGCAGTTGTTGACGTGCTTCCAGTACTCCGTCTCTGTTCAGGAAGGCGCAACCTAACCTCGTCGTCAAAAGCATCTATGATGCCCCGCTGCGCTTGGTATCACAGATCCTACAAGAGTGCATTGATGGAATCCTCCACAAGAGGCCCCCATAAACATTCACACATCTCCACTTTCCACCTCAGACCAGCAGAGGGAGCCCGTTACGGATATAAATAGGGAAGGTGGAGCTAGGCAGTTCAGTTCCTCTGAAGAGTTCCTGCAGTAGAGAAGCCTAAGAGAGGTCAGTCTGCAGTGGAGCTCAGTCTAGTCTAGAGAACGCAGTTAATAGTTCAGCAGTGGAGCACGAGGCTCCTGTTGCTAGATTCAGGGAGCCCAGATAGAGCTTAAGGTGTGCCGATGCCGTAAGATCAGTGAAGCGCGGCAAGCTGCCGTTAGTGTGTATAGCCTAGTGAGGGCCCGAGTAGGCCGAAGGCGAGAGGCGAGTTAGTACATAAGGGGCAGAGGAGCTTAACCAGCTCACCCCGAAGCATTTACCGGACACAGGATCCGAGCTTACCGGTATCTCTATGGCCCAGTAAGGCATAACCGGAATCCCTGGAGAACTACAAGTCCCAGGATCACTAAGGTGCTGATATGTAACAGAGCCAGGAGACGCTTAGGCCCCGCATACTGGGAGCGTGAACTCCAAGAGAAGGCCCTACCACAAGGTCAGCCAGCGCAGGACAGAGACAAAGTTAGGCCTAGATCCAGGCAGGTCAGAAACTTACTACGCAGAGGCAAGAAACAGGAGGCCCTACACCTGCTCATTGGGGAGGATCCTGATATGCACCCTTCACCCTACAGTGCTCCGGGATGTGCCTGAATTTCCACCAGTAAAAGGTACTGAAGTGACTACCGTGTCCGTTCCCGTTCTTGCTCTGACCCAGCTGGGTCTCGCCTGTCCTGCATTCCCCCTGCATATGCTGCCCTGAGACCTAGCTCCACCTGTGGGGAGCTATACCATCGAGCTGCCTTATCACCGGCCTCAGTGGACTGCTGCAGCGCTGGTGCTTGTCACCAGATACCACAGGTGGCGTCATGAACTCTTATAAAATTAACAATTATCCACCCTTTTAAAGAGAGACCCAGGGTACGGGCCAGGGAGCCGACCACCGCGACATCCCCAAGGCCAGACAAATGCCCGGGTACCGAGTCATCCCCATCCCCAGGGCTAGTCACATCCTCCTCCACCTCCTCTGCTGACCTCATCGACTGTCTGACTGTGGGTTGACAGTAAGTGGGATCTCCAACCTCGTCATCATCACCCTGTGTGTTATCACACCCGTCGCCCTCAGAGCCAACCTCTTCCTGCCCTGACCGAAAAGTCAAGTTGTCGCTCCAATCAGGTATTTGAGTCTCATCATCGTCTTCATCATTGTCTCCACCAACAGGAGTTACAGTTTGGGAACAAGGGTCTACATTATGCTCAGAACCTTCTTCATCTGGTCCTGGATCCAACTTATAAAGATTCTGGGCATCGGATCAGATCATTTCCTCATCTGGATTAACAGAAGCTCTGGAGCAGACCTCCGTTTCCCAGGTTATAGTATGAGTAAACAGCTGGACAGACTCAGCCATCTGTGTTACCCCATACTCAGACGGGCAGCTGGAGACTTGGGAGCTGTGAGGAAGCAAGTGCGATTGGGGTGACACCTCTGAGGACTGGAATATTTGTGATGTTGAAATTGAGGTGATGGAGAGCCCACTTGAAGGAGCACTTGATATCCGTTGAAGCACCTGCTGTTTTTGTGCCTCATCTAGAATTTGTAGCGATGGGCGTGTCCGTAAGAATGGGATCGTATCACATTGTCCACGAAAAGAAGACGACATCTTAGTTTGGCTGGAAGATGGTCTTTCTTCTGCAGATGTTACCCCCCCCCACCGTGGGGGGCCTCGACCCACCGGCGGACAGGCACCAGTATTGGGATAGGGGGGCTGGCCGTCAGGGTCCACCGCGGCTCTGGCACAAACCCGGCGACACAGAGGTGGCACAGGCAGGAACGGACTGGCCGTGTCGGCTTCTCACTTTTTGGATTTTAGAAGGGCATGACATGCCTATATCTGTGTCTCCCCCTCCTTTTACTCCTCCACCTGTTTTCTTTTCACATGACTATATGTACTTGTCACTTTTCCATGTGTTAGTTGTGTCTTCGGAGCAGTTTGTCAGCTTTTGGACACCTTTGAAGGTGTTTTCTATGTGTTTCTATGTGTTTTTGTTTGCCTGCCATTGGTTTTAATGGTGTTCGAAGGTGTTCAAAGAACAGTTCGACGAACAGTCCGGCGAACACACGGGTGTTCGACGAACCGAACCGAACTCGAACACTACGGGGGTGGCTCAACACTATTCCCAACACGCCTATTCCCCTTTCCACCAGCAGCAGGCCTTTTTCCATTCATTTTGGTGGTTAACTAAATCACAACTCTGGAGTTGTTTGCACAAAAAAACAATGGATGGGAACCGAGCAGAGCTGAGTGGCCAAACTGTGGTATTAGGCCAAAACTATTGGCTGGGTTACATGGAGAAAAAAATTATATTCAATTTGCAACCTGATGGAGGTCAGTATAGATGGACTAATAGAACAAGTCCCACACACAGCTAGAAGCCCAAATATTTTTTCAGAGGTAGATGCAGAAAAAAAAATATTCAGTTTGCAACCTGATGGAGGTCAGTATAGATGGACTAATAGAGAAAGTCCCACACACTGCTAGATGGCCAAATATTTTTTCAGAGCTAGAAGCAGACAAAAAATTATTTTGAATTTGCAACCTGATGGAGGTCAGTATAGGTGGACTAATAGAACAAGTCCCACACACTGCTAGAAGGCCAAATATTTTTTCAGAGCTAGATGCAGAAAAAAATTATATTCAGTTTGCAACCTGATGGAGGTCAGTATAGATGGACTAATAGAGAAAGTCCCACACACTGCTAGAAGCCAAATATTTTTTCAGAGCTAGATGCAGAAAAAAATTATATTCAGTTTGCAACCTGATGGAGGTCAGTATAGATGGACTAATAGAGAAAGTCTCACACACTGCTAGAAGGCCAAATATTTTTTCAGAGCTAGATGCAGAAAAAAATTATATTCAGTTTGCAACCTGATGGAGGTCTGTATAGATGGATTAATAGAACAAGTCCCACACACAGCTAGTAGCTCAATATTTTTTCAGAGGTAGATGCAGAAAAAAATATATTCAGTTTGCAACCTGATGGAGGTCAGTATAGATGGACTAATACAACAAGTCCCGCACACAGCTAGAAGCCCAATATTTTTTCAGAGCTAGATGCAGAAAAAAATTATATTCAATTTGCAACCTGATGGAGGTCAGTATAGATGGAGTAATAGAACAAGTCCCACACACAGCTAGAAGCCCAAATATTTTTTCAGAGGTAGATGCAGATAAAAATTATTTTTAATTTGCAACCTGATGGAGGTCAGTATAGATGGACAAATAGAGAAAGTACCACACACTGCTAGAAGGCCAAATATTTTTTCAGAGCTAGATACAGAAAAAAATTATATTCAGTTTGCAACCTGATGGAGGTCTGTATAGATGGATGAAAAGAACAAGTCCCACACACAGCTAGAAGCCAATATTTTTTCAGAGCTAGATGCAGAAAAAAATTATATTCAATTTGCAACCTGATGGAGGTCAGTATAGATGGAGTAATAGAACAAGTCCCACACACAGCTAGAAGCCCAAATATTTTTTCAGAGCTAGATGCAGATAAAAATTATTTTTAATTTGCAACCTGATGGAGGTCAGTATAGATGGACTAATAGAGAAAGTCCCACACACTGCTAGAAGGCCAAATATTTTTTCAGAGCTAGATGCAGAAAAAAATTATATTCAGTTTGCAACCTGATGGAGGTCAGTATAGATGGACTAATAGAGAAAGTCCCACACACTGCTAGAAGGCCAAATATTTTTTCAGAGCTAGATGCAGAAAAAAATTATATTCAGTTTGCAACCTGATGGAGGTCAGTATAGATGGACTAATAGAGAAAGTCCCACACACTGCTAGAAGGCCAAATATTTTTTCAGAGCTAGATGCAGAAAAAAATTATATTCAGTTTGCAACCTGATGGAGGTCTGTATAGATGGATTAATAGAACAAGTCCCACACACAGCTAGAAGCCCAATATTTTTTCAGAGGTAGATGCAGAAAAAAATATATTCAGTTTGCAACCTGATGGAGGTCAGTATAGATGGACTAATACAACAAGTCCCACACAAAGCTAGAAGCCCGATATTTTTTCAGAGCTAGATGCAAAAAAAAATTATATTCAATTTGCAACCTGATGGAGGTCAGTATAGATGGCGTAATAGAACAAGTCCCACACACAGCTAGAAGCCCAAATATTTTTTCAGAGCTAGATGCAGATAAAAATTATTTTTAATTTGCAACCTGATGGAGGTCAGTATAGATGGACTAATAGAGAAAGTCCCACACACTGCTAGAAGGCCAAATATTTTTTCAGAGCTAGATGCAGTAAAAAATTATATTCAGTTTGCAACCTGATGGAGGTCTGTATAGATGGATTAATAGAACAAGTACCACACACAGCTAGAAGCCCAATATTTTTTCAGAGGTAGATGCAGAAAAAAATATATTCAGTTTGCAACCTGATGGAGGTCAGTATAGATGGACTAATACAACAAGTCCCACACACAGCTAGAAGCCCAATATTTTTTCAGAGCTAGATGCAGAAAAAAATTATATTCAATTTGCAACCTGATGGAGGTCAGTATAGATGGAGTAATAGAACAAGTCCCACACACAGCTAGAAGCCCAAATATTTTTTCAAAGCTAGATGCAGATAAAAATTATTTTTAATTTGCAACCTGATGGAGGTCAGTATAGATGGACTAATAGAGAAAGTCCCACACACTGCTAGAAGGCCAAATATTTTTTCATAGCTAGATGCAGAAAAAAATTATATTCAGTTTGCAACCTGATGGAGGTCTGTATAGATGGATTAATAGAGCAAGTCCCACACACAGCTAGAAGCCCAATATTTTTTCAGAGGTAGATGCAGAAAAAAATATATTCAGTTTGCAACCTGATGGAGGTCAGTATAGATGGACTAATACAACAAGTCCCACACACAGCTAGAAGCCCAATATTTTTTCAGAGCTAGATGCAGAAAAAAATGATATTCAATTTGCAACCTGATGGAGGTCAGTATAGATGGAGTAATAGAACAAGTCCCACACACAGCTAGAAGCCCAAATATTTTTTCAGAGCTAGATGCAGATAAAAATTATTTTTAATTTGCAACCTGATGGAGGTCAGTATAGATGGATTAATAGAGAAAGTCCCACACACTGCTAGAAGGCCAAATATTTTTTCAGAGCTAGATGCAGAAAAAAATTATATTCAGTTTGCAACCTGATGGAAGTCTGTATAGATGGATTAATAGAACAAGTCCCACACACAGCTAGAAGCCCAATATTTTTTCAGAGGTAGATGCAGAAAAAAATATATTCAGTTTGCAACCTGATGGAGGTCAGTATAGATGGACTAATACAACAAGTCCCACACACAGCTAGAATCCCAATATTTTTTCAGAGCTAGATGCAGAAAAAAATTATATTCAATTTGCAACCTGATGGAGGTCAGTATAGATGGAGTAATAGAACAAGTCCCACACACAGCTAGAAGCCCAAATATTTTTTCAGAGGTAGATGCAGATAAAAATTATTTTTAATTTGCAACCTGATGGAGGTCAGTATAGATGGAGTAATAGAGAATGTCCCACACACTGCTAGAAGGCCAAATATTTTTTCAGAGCTAGATGCAGATAAAAATTATTTTTAATTTGCAACCTCATGGAGGTCAGTATAGATGGACTAATAGAGAAAGTCCCACACACTGCTAGAAGGCCAAATATTTTTTCAGAGCTAGATGCGGAAAAAAATTATATTCAGTTTGCAACCTGATGGAGGTCAGTATAGATGGACTAATAGAACAAGTCCCACACACAGCTAGAAGCCCAAATATTTTTTCAGAGGTAGATGCAGAAAAAAATTATATTCAGTTTGCAACCTGATGGAGGTCTCTATAGATGGATTAATAGAACAAGTACCACACACTGCTAGAAGCCCAAATATTTTTTCAGAGGTAGATTCAGAAAAAAATTATATTCAGTTTGCAACCTGATGGAGGTCTGTATAGATGGATTAATAGAACAAGTCCCACACACAGCTACAAGCCCAATATTTTTTCAGAGGTAGATGCAGAAAAAAAATATATTCAGTTTGCAACCTGATGGAGGTCAGTATAGATGGACTAATAGAGAAAGTCCCACACACTGCTAGAAGGCCAAATATTTTTTCAGAGCTAGATGCAGATAAAAATTATTTTTAATTTGCAACCTGATGGAGGTCAGTATAGATGGACTAATAGAGATAGTCCCACACACTGCTAGAAGGCCAAATATTTTTTCAGAGCTAGATGCAGATATAAATTATTTTTATTTTGCAACCTGATGGAGGTCAGTATAGATGGACTAATAGAGAAAGTCCCACACACTGCTAGAAGGCCAAATATTTTTTCAGAGCTAGATGCAGAAAAAAATTATATTCAGTTTGCAACCTGATGGAGGTCAGTATAGATGGACTAATAGAACAAGTCCCACACACAGCAAGAAGACCAAATATTTTTTCAGAGGTAGATGCAGATAAAAATTATTTTTAATTTGCAGCCTGATGGAGGTCAGTATAGATGGACTAATAGAGAAAGTCCCACACACTGCTAGAAGGCCAAATATTTTTTCAGAGCTAGATGCAGACAAAAAATTATTTTGAATTTGCAACCTGATGGAGGTCAGTATAGATGGACTAATAGAACAAGTCCCACACACAGCTAGAAGCCCAAATATTTTTTCAGAGGTAGATGCAGATAAAAATTATTTTTAATTTGCAACCTGATGGAGGTCAGTATAGATGGACTAATAGAGAAAGTCCCACACACTGCTAGAAGGCCAAATATTTTTTCAGAGCTAGATGCAGACAAAAAATTATTTTGAATTTGCAGCGTGATGGAGGTCAGTATAGATGGACTAATAGAACAAGTCCCACACACTGCTAGAAGGCCAAATATTTTTTCAGAGCTAGATGCAGAAAAAAATTATATTCAGTTTGCAACCTGATGGAGGTCAGTATAGATGGACCAATAGAACAAGTCCCACACAATGCTAGAAGCCCAAATATTTTTTCAGAGCTAGATGCAGAAAAAAAATATATTCAATTTGCAACCTGATGGGGGTCGGTATAGATGGACTAATAGAATGATGCTATGCCCAAAAGATTTTACTTTACTAGGTGCAGTAAAAAAATTGGTATTCTATACCCAGGTGGTATATCTTGCAACACAGATAGGCTACTCCACTGACTAACACACTCTGCAATAGGCCAAAAAGGATTAGCTTTGCTAGATTCAGCCAAATGCTGTGAAAAAAACTTGCACAGCACTGGCACAGACCTGCCTGGCAAAAACTGATAGGAACTGATGTAACCTAGTCCTGAAAAGGACTGCAATTACAATTAGTCTTTACTCCCACAATCTATCTATTTAAGAGCACAGACCATCCTGATAAAAGTCGTAGGAAATGCTGTAACCTAGTCCTTAAAAGGACTGCAATCACAACTATTCCCTACTCCTAAGCTATCTGTAGATTTGTGCGAAAATTGGCTTGAAATTAACAAGGTATAGCGCACACAGCAACAGCTGTGCCGTCTAACACGCAGCTGCAGCAGTGAGAAAATGGTGGAGACGGGGAAAATGGCTTGGTCTTATAGGGCAAGGACATGTGATATACACTGCCAATGACAAATGCCCTTGCTTGTGTGAAAAAAAGCACTTCGCTCCGTGTGTGCGCTGCTGATAGGCTGACAGATTGCACCTCCCCACTGTAAATTCGGGAAAGAGAAAAAAAAATGGAGATCTTCATTATTCCTGCAGAGATCCATCCCCTGCCCCTCCCCCCACCCCGCTGTACACTCAAACTGCGTATTAACATTAATTTTCATCATTACTGAGAAAAAATCCAGTTATGATTTTGGTGCACGAACAGTTATCGAACATAACCTCGAACAGCCGAATTTTTCTCAAATCGTTCGTGTTCGCCGAACTGCTCGAACACCGCCCAAAACAGCTCGAATTTGAGATTGGCGAACAGTTCGAGTCGAACAACGCTCATCTCTATCCGCAAGGACTTTTCTACCCCTGTGTCATTCTGAGGAGACTAAAAGCTTGAGGATTTGGTAAAATCACCTCACCAACCGTTTTAAGCAACTCAGTGGCAATTGATGCCACTTAAGTGGTGTCTGTGCCACAATTTTTGGAAAAAATGGAGACTCTTTTTGGAGCCCCCTTGCTGTGTTTTACGTGACGTTGGCATCGTCAATTCGAGGTGGGTTGGGTCGCCCCTCCCCCTTTTAACTGTAAGAAACTACAGTACATACACTATGACTTGGGGTAACACAGATGGTTGAGTCTGAAGAGCTGTTTACTCAGAGGTCTGCATTTTATTTCTAAAATAATTCAGCCTGTTGCAGCATGCCCTGTGTTTTCACACCGGCAAGTTAGCCAACAAGTGTAACTCTCCAACATGTCCTTTCTATATCCAGGCCACGGTGTATCTTGTGTACTCGTATGCAGGACTCTGACCCCCATCCATTACTCTTAACGCTTGTTCCACTCCGTCAAGGAGTCCTGACAGGAATAAGTCCAGTCCAATATCCATTAAGTGAACACCGTCGGGCCGTATGAGGCCTGCTTTATCTCCTTCCAGTTGTTGGTGTCGTATCACTACACCGCCTCTGTCTCTTCTAAATTTTGCCATCCGAATATTTATTACCCGCCTTGTCCGTTTGATGGCCGTGATGTCTCGCGCACCTTGCCATACCGCTATCGGTACAATCTCTGACCATACTATAGTTAGTTTTGTGAAAAATTATTTGAAGCGCTCAGTGTCTAGTTTCATTATTGCCATTAGTTATGCACTCTTGTGATGACCTAGGTCGTTTCCCCCGGCCTGTATAGCTAAGATGACCGGACCTCTTGCCTCTCTCCCTACCTTGATTACCTCCATTAGTACCTGTGGCCATTGCAGGCCTCTAATACCTCTCCAGTTGAAATATGAGTTATGAAACTCTAATTTCCTCCCGCCTGGGCGGACTTTCGCCCTTTTTTCTGCCCAATATATATACGAGTGGCCTATCACCCACACTGTTGGCTTAGCGTCACCTGTAAAAGTAACAAACCACGTTAGGATAACAAGTCCGGTCTTATGTATCTAGCCAAGCACGTGGATCGCCATCTTCCTATCCTTTGAAATTCCGTTTCTGACAGTCCTGCTCTTGCTGCTTCCGTGGCCGCGCCTATGCGGAATGAGTGTGTCCCGTAATCTTTGGGGTGGTTCCTTGCCGATGTTAGGCATTTATTAAATATAGCTTGGAACTGGTACCTTGATAATGGCGTTCCATCAATGTGTGATAGGAAGAAATTACTTTGTGATCTGATGGTTATATATATTTTTACTATTGTTACCCGACTCAGTGTACCGTTTGTGAGTTGTAGAAGTACCCAAGTGCCCCTGCCCGCTGGAACCGTTTTCGATTTGCATTTGCGTAGATGTTTTGCATTATTGGCTATGACTACATCCTGGTGTAATAAGCCTCCACTGGTTGTAATTTTGCATTGAGGGACTAATTTGCTTATGCATAGCGCCCCGAAGAAGTCGATCGCAAATGCAGTAGACAGTAGTGTTGCTTCAAATTGTGAGTGTCATGTTAATGGTGTTAGGGATATGATGTGAGAAATCAGTTTCAGTGACACGGGACGGAACGTCTACACTCCTGACTTGGCTGACCCATTTCCACCCTTTTATGGATTGTCTGATGATGAATCTCTTTGTCACTTCTCCCCAATTCAGTAGTTGGAAGTGAAATGCTACTGCGGTCAGACACTGCTGCGCTGACGCCCCTGATATGCCCCTCATCATTAGCTGGTGGAGAAATTCTATGGTGACTTGTAATCTGGCTTGTTCACATTGGTCAACTTGTCTGCCTGCTACTAGTCTTGTCCACTCTTCCCATGCCTTACCGTATGCTTGCTACGTCGACTGGGCAACTGACGCTCTGATTAATGGCATCAACTATTCGCCACTAGATCCCATAGGGAGGGTGGGCAACTGTTGCCTGGTGGGTGGGCGTTGGGGAGGAGCTCTGTGAAAATCTGCCAATTGAATTGTGATAAAGCATTAGCAGCAGCGTTAGACCCCTCTGCATCGTGGCTAGCGCGGACCCATACATTGTGTTTTAGGCACAGGAATGCTAGCCGGCGTAGTAGGCCTAGCACTTAGAGAGACGATGATGCCATTTTATTAATGCAGTGCGCTAGGCTGGTGTTTTTTGTTATGAAGCGTATATTTTTGCTAGCCAGGCGCGCGCCCCATATTTCTATTGCTACCACTATTGGGAAGAGTTCCAGGAGTGTCTGTTTTTTTGTCAGCACTTGTTTTGCCCAATATGGAGGCCATAAGCTTGTGCACCATTGGTTATTTAGTATCGCTGCCTATCCATACAGATGGGCCACTCCAATGAGTAACAGACACTGCTACAGGCCCAAAAGGTTTTACTTGGCTAGATGCAGTAAAAAATTGTTATTAAATACAAAGGTGGTGAAGCTTGGTACAGATGGGCAGCTACAATGCATAACAGACACTGCTACAGGCCCAAAAGTATTTACTGAGCTAGATGCAGTAAAAAATAGTTATTAAATACAAAGGTGGTGTAGCTTGGTACAGATGGGCTACTCCACTGACTACCAGACACTGCTACTATGCCCAAAAGGTTTTACTTGGCTAGATGCAGTGAAAAATTGTATTAAATACAAAGGTGATGTAGCTTGGTACAGATGGGCTAATACAATGAGTAACAGAAACTGATACAGGCCCAAAAGTATTTACTGGGCTAGATGCAGTAAAAAATTGTTATTAAATACAAAGGTGGTATAGCTTGGTACAGATGGGCTACTCCACTGACTACCAGACACTGCCACTATGCCCAAAAGGTTTTACTTGGCTAGATGCAGTGAAAAATTGTTATTAAATACAAAGGTGGTGTAGCTTGGTACAGATGGGCTACTCCACTGACTACCAGACACTGCTACTATGCCCAAAGGTTTTACTTGGCTAGATGCAGTAAAAAATTGTTATAAAATACAATGGTGGTGTAGCTTGGTACAGATGGGCTACTACAATGCGTAACAGACACTGCTACAGGCCCAAAAGGATTTACTGGGCTAGATGCAGTAAAAAATTGTTATTAAATACAAAGGTGGTGTAGCTTGGTACAGATGGGCTACTACAATGAGTAACAGACACTGCTATAGGCCCAAAAGTATTTACTTGGCTAGGTGCAGTAAAAAATTGGTATTAGATACATAGGTGGTATAGCTTGCAACACAGATAGGCTACTCCACTGACTAACACACACTGCTAGAGGCCCAAAAGGATTGGCTTAGCTAGATTTAGCCAAATGCTGTGAAAAACACTTGCACATCACTAAAACAGACCTGCCTGGCAAAAAGTGCTAGGTACTGCAGTAACCTAGCCCTCAAAAGGACTGCAATTCCAACTAGTCCCTACTCCCTAAACCTATCTGTCTATTTAAGAGCAAATTCGCTTGCAATTCACACAGTTACAAAGTATAACGCCCACAGCAGCAGCGGCGCCGTCTAACACTCAGCTGCAGCAGTGAGAAAATGTTGGCGACGGGGAAAATGGCTGGGTCTTATAGGGCAAGGACATGTGACATATACAGCCAATGACACATGCCCTTGCTTGTGTGAAAAAAAGCACTTCGCTGCATGTGTGCGCTGCTGATAGGCTGACAGATTGCACCTCCCCATTGTAAATGCGGGAAAGAAAAAAAAAAAGGAGATCGGCATTATTTCTGCAGAGATCCATCCCCTGCCCCTACCCCACCCACTCTACACTGAAACTGTCTATTAACATTGAATAACAGTATTACTGTGAAAAATCCAGTAACGATTTTGGTGCACGAACAGTTATCGAACATAACCTCGAACAGCCGGATTTTTTGCAAATCGTTCGGGTTCGTCGAACGGCTCGAACACCGCCGAAACAGCTCGAATTTGAGATTGGCGAACAGTTCGAGTCGAACACCGCTCATCTCTAGCGAGCACTAAAATGCTCGGTTGCTCGATGATCGGGTCGAGCACATTAGAATACTCGGGTGCTTGACCCGAGCAACGAGCCCAATGTAAGTCTATGGAAAACTCGAGCATTTTTCAGGCCACTCCCAAGTCGCCGGGCTGCAGAGGGCCTAAATTTGCCCAAATCGATGGGAACAGTGCTGAAATGACATGGGAACTGCATGGGGAAGACCCCTGGAAGCATTTCTGTCTCCCAGGTCACTGCTGTCAACAACGTTGTCAGAGGTATTACGGTACTTTTAAGGATGTAAAAATATGCAAAACATTCAAGAATAATCCAAAATGGATTTTCCTGGGAAATACTGTATGTTAAGGAACATCCTTTCCAGGGTAATAACTTGTCTATAAGGCAAATTAAATAACCAAAACCAAAAATACTCTTCCACACCTTGGGCTATGTTTACACTTAGTGTTTTTTATGCGTTTTTGCACTTTTGCATTGCTTTCAACCAAGACAAATACATTCACTGGGATATGTCATTTTAACATTTTACAACCTTATCTGGCCATGTGGTGTGTGACACACCATCAGACACATGCATACAGTGCTGAAAAAACATGGGAACAGCATGGGGAAGTCCTCTGGAAGCATCTCTGACTCCCAGGTCACTGCCTAAAAGTGTGCCCATCATAAGTGATCCTTGGTGCATGCGAAGATGTCTCCCACCATGCACCTGCCATTGCAGACTTGCAACAATCACTGTCCACGTCCTTGTCCCAGTGCAGCATTCCGTTGTCCCTACCCCATTCCTTGGAATGCAAGCGCAAGTATGCAGCCAGTCACCCACACACCCATAGGCTGCAATAATATACTGCAAAATTTTTGACAGCTACTTGCACTTGAAATGTGGCCATTAAGGCTCGTGGAGGTGGAAGCTGTCCACAATCTTATGGTGGTGGCGTCCGGGTATCCAAACTCGGTCCCCTGCCGCCACCATTTGTCCTGGTGTCGTCTCCGCCTTCCACAAGCACGGGTCACACAACATTACCCATGCCCTCCCCAGTGCACTTACTGGGAAGGACCGCCTACCCACATACATGTGGTCAAGTGAATGAGTCAAGGGACGGTACGGAGCCAGTCCACAGCATTTTTTGCTGAGTTGTATTTCACCACAGCCATATTCTTTAGCTTGTTGAAAGGACTTGGGAAACCATATCTAGTCCAGCTGTCATTTCTCCCAGGAAGTCCTCTAAAGCTGCTTTCACTTGAAATGTGGCCTTTTAGGCTCGTGGAGGCAGAAGCTTTTCATAACTTCATGCCAGCGGTGGCCGGGTGTCCATACTCGGTCCCCAGCCGCCATTATTTCTCCCAATATCGTCTCCGCCTTCCTCAAACACGGGTCCCACAACATTACCCGTGCCCTCCCCAGTGTACTTACTGGGAAAGACTGCCTACCCACAAACACGTGGTCAAGTGAATGTGGCCAGGGACGGTATGGAGCCAGTCCACAGATTTTTTGCTGAGAGTGGTATTTCACTACAGTCATATTCTTTAGCTTGGTGAAAGGACTGGGAAACTGTATCTACTCTGGGTGTCATTTCTCCCAGGAAGTTCTCTAATGCAGCTTGTTGCAGAAGCAATGGCAGCCCGTCCAACATCAACTCGCACTTGTCGGTGGTTCTTTGACACACAAACATCTTTCTTTACGCATTTAATTTCATGACTACAGAGCTGGGCAATGGCCTGATCTGCAATGCGGTTTGAGAAAAAACATGCATAAGCATGTCCGATCTACATTAAAAAAGCAGCCATAGAGTGTCCGGGAACCTTTCCGCACACTTTTCTTAGCCAGGGCTGCTTCTCGACAGGGTTGGATGAGCCCACCAGAAAACCAGAGACTCCTCCGATAGGCCCTGGCTTCTCCTTCAGGAGAGTTCATAGTGCCGAGGTGAGGCCATGATGATGATAGAGGCCGCCATCTGCTTAGTTTTCTGTTACTTGGAATGCAAGCGCAAGTATGCAGTCAGACACCCACCCACTTACCCACAGGCCGCAATACTAAACTGCCAGATTTCTGGGCAGCTGCTTCCACTTGAAATGTGGCCTTTTAGGCTCATGGAGGTGGAAGCTTTTCACAACCTCATGCCTCAGGTCTCGTATCCATACTCGGTCCCCAGCCGCAACTCTTTCTCCCGGTGTTGTCTCTGCCTTCTACCTGCGTGGGTCCCTGAACATTACTGCTGGTACTTTTCTGTGGGAATCTGCTTACCTCCTACCAGCCCGGAATATTTGCAGTAAACTATGGTATGACGCCATGGTATTAGCACTGCCCCCAGTACCAGTACCAGTACCCCCAATTTCCTTCTCAGGAATTTTATTTGGTAGACTGAGTGGCTGCCCAAATACATTAGTTTCTCACAAAGGAGCTGAAGATAGGGTGGCAGTAGGTGCAAGTTTCTCCAGCCTGTTAGATATCAGAGGGTGAACGGCAGCACATTGGATCAGTGGATAGCACTGAAGCATTGCAGTGCTGGGATCCTGGGTTCAAATCCCAGCAAGGACAACGTCTGCAAGCATTTTGTATGTTCTCCCCGTGTTTGCATGGGTTTCCACCTCAGTAAAAAAGCACCCATAGAGTGTCCGGGAACCTTCCCACACACTTTTCTTAGCCAGGATTACTTCTCGGCAGGGTTGGATGGTCCCACCAGAGAATCCTCTGGTGTGCCCTGGCTTCTACATCAGTTCATGATAGCGCTAACTTTGCAGCTGCTATGGGGCTCTTGAGCCGGGGAGAAAGGTGAGCCCTCAGAATCAAATCCTCTCGTGGGCCCAATGTTTTTCAATCTGAATTAGCTTCTCAGTGGGAGTTGTATTTCACCACAGCCATATTCATTAGCTCGGTGAAAGGACTGACATAGAGGGAAACTGTATCTAATCCGGCCGTCATATCTCTGTCATCAGGTTCCACCCATTGTCACACACGACTATGCCTGGCTGTATGTTCAGTGGTGAGAGCCACAGATGAGGCTGCTGTGTTACAGCTTTCAACAACTCTGCAGAGCTGGGTGGTTTGTTACCTAAGCATTAAGCATGTTATCTTCAGCACCGCCTGTTGCCGCTTGGCCAAGGCAGTGCTGCAGTGCTTTCAGCTTGTGACTGATGTGGTCATTTTGGAGATGGAGGAGGTGCAGGAGCTGAACTATGTGATTACATTGAGGTTACATTGTTAACTCTGTTTTTTATACTAAAGAAAGATCCTACTGTTTGTTTGTTTTTTTTTACGTTATTTTTTAAGACCAATGCATTCACCGGGAAATGTCATTTTAACATTTTACAACCTTATCTGGCCATGTGGTGTGTGACACATCATCAGACACATCCTGCTTCATTTATGATGGAGGGACTCTGAAAGTCACAAAGCCTATTTTTATAGGGCCATCAGGCGGCCCTTAATATTCTTAAAAGGCCACAATCGGCCCTCGCTATTGTTAGAGAGCCATCAGCCAGCTATGCTTTGTTTTTCCATTATTAACAAGTGGGTCTCCTATACTGTTATTTCGTATGCAGTGAATGCAAGGGCTGCCAAAATTTTGGACGCAACCCAATACCCCTTTGAAGAGACATAAAAAAAAATGTTCCCATTATGAAGGAGCGGGTCGCCTATAGTGGTAATGCCCATGCTGTGACTGCAAAGGTTGACCAAAATTTGGCAAAAACCCCACTAAGAAGTTAAAGACACATAGAACAAGGCCACAGTAATGACATGTTTCCATTACAAAGGAGCGGGTGTGCTATACAGTTATAGGATTTGCAGTGAGTCCAAAGCTGACCAAATTTAGGAAAAATCCCACTAAGAATTTAAATACACATAATAATCATTTTTATTTATATAGCGCCAACATATTCCGCAGCACTTTACAATTAAGCGAGGACATGTACAAACAATAAATTCAATACAAGGTGAGACAGTTTAAACAGTTACATCAGGAGTGAGGTCCCTGCTCGCATGCTTACATTCTACAAGGAAATGGGGGGACACAATAGGTGGAAAGTGCTTGTTATTTCAGGTCTGGCAATTATAATAAGTCGGGATTATCATATAAAGCTGTATGATCCGGTCATCAGCCTGTATGTTCAAGTGCAATACTCAGTTACCGAGTGCAGTTATCGTGTGCATGGAGGGTGTAGAGACAGATGAACAGTAAGGAGCAGATTCTGAATAGTATTTAGGAGGGAACAGGGGAAAGTTAGTTTACTGGGTATTTGAGGTGGTAGGCTTGTTTAAAGAGATGGGTTTTTAAAGCACACTTGAAGACATCGGGGCTAGGCATCAATCGGATCGTCTGGGGTAGAGCATTCCAGAGAACTGGCGCAGCATGAGAGAAGTCTTGGAGACGAAAGTGCGAGGTTCAGATTATGGGGGATGTTAGTCTTAGGTCATTTGTGGAATGGAGGGCACGTGTAGGACGATAGACTGAGATGAGAGAGGAGATATAAGGTGGTGCAGAACTGAGGAGAGCTTTGTGGGTGAGAGCAATGAGTTTATATTGGACCCTGTAGCGAATAGGTAACCAGTGTAATGACTGGCACAAGGTGGAGGCATCGGTGAAGCGGCTGGACAGAAATACGACCCTGGCTGCCGCATTCAGGACAGATTGGAAAGAGGAAATTTTGGTAAGAGGGAGACCGATCAGAAGAGAGGTGCAGTAGTCCAGACGAGAGTGAATAAGAGCGACAGTAAGAGTTTTAGCAGTTTCAAAAGTGAGAAAAGATCGGATTCTGGTGATGTTTTTAAGGTGCTGGTGACAAGAGCGAGTGAGTGATCGGATATAGGGAGTAAAGGAAAGGTTAGCGTCGAATATGACCCCAAGGCAGCAGGAGTTAGCTTATTAGAGGGGGGAAACACAAGAAGTTCAGTTTTGGAGAGATTCAGTTTAAGATAGAGGGAGGACATGATGTTAGAGACAGCAGACAAACAATCCTTGGTATTTTGGATTAGGGTAGGGGTAATGTCAGGGGAAGAAGTGTATAATTGGGTGTCGTCAGCATAGAGATGATACTGGAACCAAAATCTACTGATTGTTTGTCCAATAGGGGCAGTGTATAGAGAGAAGAGGAGGGGGCCTAGGACTGAGCCCTGCGGAACCCCGATAGTAAGGGGATGAGGAGGGGAAGAGGAGCCGTCAAAAGATACAGTGAAGGAGCGGTCAGAGAGGTAGGAGGAGAACCAGGAGAGAACGGTTTCCTTGAGGCCTATAGAGCGGAGCATAGTGAGGAAGAGCTGGTGATCCACAGTGTCAAATGCTGCAGAGAGATCCAGGAGAATCAGCAGGGAGCAGTGACCTTTGGATTTGGCTGTTAGTAGATCATTAGATACTTTAGTGAGGGCAGTTTCAGTGGAGTGTAAGGAGCGGAAACCAGATTGTAGAGGGTCGAGGAGAGAATTATCTGAGAGATAGCAGATTAGACGGGAGTGGGCAAAGCGTTTGAGGAGTTTAGAGATGAAAGGAAGATTAGAGACAGGTCTGTAGTTAGCAGTGCAGTTCGAGTCCAGGGATGGCTTTTTAAGTAAAGGGGTTATGATGGCATGTTTAAATGAGGAGGGAAAGATACCTGAAGAAAGAGAGAGGTTAAATATTTTAGTCAGGTGAGTGGTGACCACCGGTGAGAGCGACTGCAGGAGATGTGAAGGAATGGGGTCACTGTTGCAGGTTGTAGGCCGAGAAGGAGTGAGGAGCTGGGAAACTTCTTCTTCTGTAACAGGCTCAAAGATGGCAAGTGAGCTTGAAGTGCGGCAGGGAAGGGTATCCAGGCACTGAGGAGATTGGGCTGAGATGTCCTGATGGATGTGGCTGATTTTTTCAAAGAAATAAGTGGCCAGATCCTCCCCACTGAGGTTGGTGGTGGGGGCCTGTGCTTTAAGTTTCAGGAGGGAGTTTAAGGTTTCAAACAGTCGTACTGGATTGTTGGACATTGAAGTGATGTGGGTGGTGAAGTAGGATTGTTTGGCCAAATGAAGGGCAGAGTTATAGGTTTTGAGCATGAATTTATAGTGGATGAAGTCCTCTGCTAAAAGAGATTTTCTCCACATTCTCCACATAGAAAAGGACCACATTCAAATTCCCATTAGAAAGGAGACGTTCTCCCATAGTGTTGGCCTATGCAGTGAATGCAAAGGCTACCAAAATTGGGAGACACTCCAATGCACCTTGGAAAAGACGCGAAGGAGGGCCTCATAAAAAAAAAAATTCCCATTAGAAAGGAGCGGGTCTCCTATACTTGCAATGCCCATGCACTAAGTGTATGGGCTGACAAACATTTACCTCTGGGGGGTATACATGAGCATATTGTATAAAATAAATTTTTGCAGGCATCATAAACCACCTTTAAAAAAATTATGTGGGTCTTGCATCATGGACCATGGTCACACTGGCATTGCAGGCCAGTCCAGTACCTACAAGGCGTAGAGAGACAGTTCATTCCACCTATCCAGCTTGGATACCCAATAATTTTAGGGCAGAGAGGAATCACGGAGGACTTTGGTACAGACGGCAAGGTAGTCCCTCTGCATCTTCCCAAACTTTGGGCTCCTTGTGAGAGAACCCCGCGCCTCAGGGGTTGTGCTATGGGAGGGGCTGAGAAAATTCTCCCAAAACTTTGACAGTGTTCCCCTGCCTCTGCTGGATTGAAATTGTGTCTCTCTCGCCTGTACTCCTTGGTTGTCCAATGAACTGTGATCTCTGCCGCCAGCGCTTTCAGATGGGGATTTTTTTAATAGTTCCGCAAAAAGGGCCTTCTGGTACTGCCCCATTTTTGTAGAGCTGTCCGCCTCAGGAATAAGAGATTAAGTTCTGCTTTTAGCGTGGGTCTAGAAGTGTCAAAAACGTGAGGGTCATGGGAAAGGCAGCCTAACATAAACTCATCTATGCGTGCCAGACTGCTAACAGGCAAGACTTTCGTGTCGTCAACAAGAGGATGACTGACCATGCTCTACTCCTCCTCCTCCTCTCTGTCCTCTGGCCATCCACGCTGAACAGACGATATGACAGTTGTGCAGGTAGTACCACCTATAGTGCATGAAACTAGCTTCTGTTCTTCATCCTCCTCCTCCTCCTCTTCCTCATTGTCACCCAATCCTCGTTGGGATGAGATGAGGCCAAGCTGTGTGTAATCACCCAGTATGGTTCCTTGCTCCATCTCATCGTGCTCTGCCTGTAATGCATCCTTTTTGATTGTGAGCAGAAAGCTTTTCAGAAGAGAGAAGCGGGAAGGTGACGCTAATTATGGTGTCATCGCTGCTCACCATCTTGGTGGAGTCCTCAAAGTTTTGGAGGATTGTACATATGTCTGACATCCATGTTCACTCCTGAGGTCTTATGTGTGGAGTCTGAACTGAATACCGATGGCCTGGTTGATGCTGGTACTCAACAACTGCCCTCTTATGCTCACAAATCCATCCAAACATCTGCAGTGTAGAGGTTCAACGCGTGAGAACATCACATACCAGTCTATGAGCCGGAAGCTGCAAACGCTGCTGAAAGATGGCAAGGACGGAGGAAGCTGTAGGTGACTTTCTAAAATGGGCACACAGGCGGCGTACTTTAGGTTAAGCACATGGGCCAGGCATGGTATGTGTGTGAGCTCGCCTTGCCTCAGAGCCGCCACCAGGTACCGGCCATTGTCACGCACGAACATGCCTGGCTCTAGGTTCAGCGGTGTCAGCCACAGATCTGCCTGCTCTTTCAGAGCTGTCCACAACTCTTCAGCATTGTGCAGTTTTTCACCTAAGCATATTAGCTTCAGCACAGCCTGTTGCCGCTTGGCCGAGGCAGTGTTTCAGTGCTTCCAGCTTGTGACTGATGTGGTCATTTCGGAGATGGAGTCTGAAGCGGAGGAGGAGGTTGAGGAGGATGAGGTGCAGGAGCTGTACACTGTGGGTCAACTCTGATTGATCTAGGGCCCGCAATCCTTGGCGTCGGGAGGACGAGTTCCGTCCCAAGGTCCTACTGGGTCCCAGCTTCCTCTATTTTAACCCAGTGTGCCGTCAGCGAGATGTACCGTCCCTGGCCACAAGCACTTGTCCACGTGTCCGTGGTTAGGTGAACTTTCCAGGTAGCTGCATTGTTGAGGGCACGGCTAATGTTTTGGGACACATGCTTGTGTAATGCGGGGATGGCATACCGGGAGAAATAGTGGCGGCTGGGGATCGAGTACCGAGGAACGGCCGCCGCTATCATGTTGTGGAATGCTTCTGTCTCCACGAGCCTAAAAGGCAACATTTCTAGCACAAGCAGTCGCGAAATGTGGGAATTTAGTTGTGTGGCCTCTGGGGCGATGGCTGCGTATTTTCGCTTGCGTTCCAAAGACTGGGGTATGAACAACTGAACGCTGCGCTGGGAGAAGGATGTGGACATGCTTCCTGATGCTGCTACTTGAGTGTGCAGTGACAGGTGCAATGCAGGAGGCATCTTTGTATGCACAATGGACAATGGGATTGGCTTGCATGTACAACAGCGGAAAAAGCAGTGGTGACACCCGCAGACGCTGTTCCTGGACTCTGGGGTTCAGCCCACAAAGTCGGGTGGTTTTCAGCCATGTGCCTGATCATGCTGGTGGTGATCAGGCTGGTCGCTTTGCCACCCCTGCTGATGCTGGCCTGGCAGGTGGTGGAAATGGCCTTTTTGGGGATATTGGCAGAGTCTTTAAAAAACAACCAGACTCGGGAAGACCTAACAGTTGTATTGGCAACTTCCTTCGTGCTGGTGTATGAGGAACGGTTGCCTGCCTTTTTTCTGCGGCCACCACACTGCTTCTTCCTGCCCGTTGGGGTGCTCTGCCTCCCTCCCCCTGTGTGCTGCTGTCCTCGCTCTGCATGTCCTCCAGCCAGGTTGGGTCAGTTACTATATCATCCACCACCTCATCTTCCACTTCCGCACTTTGGTCCTCCTCCTGACTTTCTGGCAATTGTGTCTCATCATCGTCCACCTCTTTTGACACTTTCCTACTGTCACCTTCGTGTGACCGTGGCTGCTCAAATATTTGGGCATCACTACATGGGATCTCCTCTTGCCCCGCTTCAAGTGGACCGGGCGAGAGGCCCGAATCTATAAATGGAAAAGTGAACAGCTCTTCAGAATGTCCACGTGTGGGATCAGTTGTCTCTGGGCACTCGGCATGGTGGGAGGAAGGAGGTTCAGGGTGAGGAATATGCAGTCCAGACTCACAGCTACTGAGAATTAACCATGTGGAAGACAAGGTGGTGGTGGTGGTGACTAAGTGACTGGAAGCATTATCTGCTATCCAACCAATAACCTTTTCACACTGCTCTGTGTTCAATAATGGTGTTCTGCAGTCCCCTATTAATTGGGACAGGAAGTTCGAGAGAGAAGATGTGGGTGTTTGTTGTGGAACAATTTCAGCTTGCCCATGGCCTCGGCCTCTGCATGCACCATCATCACCATCACGTCCAGTTCCCCGTATCTTGCCACGTGCCTTGCCCATTTTAAATGGAGGACAATATCTTCCACGCTCACTACAAATGACTGAATTTGGAGCGAACTTATATGTGATCCGTGTGACAGAGAAACCACAGTTTTAAATACCTGGCATGTAGGTAACTATTTTGAACTGCAAACTGGTGTCAATTGCTTCACTGACACACTGAAACAAATTTTTAATGGAGTTCAGAAATGGCAGTATTTTCTGAAAATGTATATGTGATCTGTGTGACGTAGAAACCACACTTTTAAATACCTGGCCTGTAGGTAGCTATTTTGAACAGCAAACTGGTGTCAATTGCTTCACTGACACACTGAAACAAATTTTTAATGGAGGTCAGAAATGGTAGCATTTTCTGAGCAGTGGGAAACTCGGTAGCCGGGCCGGTCGATGCTGGGGGTTGTCACAGTGGCGGTGACCCGGTCCGTGACCCAGGGCGGTCAATAAGAGGGGAATAAAGAAAAGGAAATATAGTTTTTATGTAATGTTCGTGACGCCACCTGTGGTATGTGGCTATATGGAGCCACCGCTGTGGTGCAGAACCTCGGAGCCGATGATGACGCAGCAGAGTTGGTTCAGCTCTCCACAGACAGAGCTTAGCTCCAGGGCAGGAAGTGGTGAATTTATAGATATTGGTGTTCAGTGCAGTGCAGGGGATGGCACAGTTAATAATTAGTGTTGAGCGAACATGCTCGACACTGCTCGGTACTCGCCCGAGCATCACGCTGCTCGGGATGTTCGGCGAGCACCGAGCATTTCCGGGTTACTCGGGCGGGAGCTCGGGTCTCCACCCTGCATGTTTGGCGCTCTTTACAGAGCCAATGAACATGCAGGGATTGCCAGCCAGTCACTGAAATGCTGCAGCCATGTTGGTTGTGGGCATTACAGTGATTGGCTGGCCGCACAGCGTCACCTCGAGTATTTAAAACGGGGCGCCGCCATCTTGGACACAGTCGCTCCGGATTAAACAGTGTAGGGGCAGCGCTGCTGATTTAGGGAGAGATATAAACTGCGAAATAGTTAGTGTAGGGTCTGTAAAGGCTGCCAGAACAAACAAACAGTCCTTTTCAGGACTAATATCCATCCCAGATACCAGGCAGGCAGGCTGTATAGGAGACACAGTGGTTATACCAGCAAACGCTGCATTACAGTCCTGTGTGCTCCTGTTGCTGAAATTGCTGGACTTAGCACCAGGTGTTGGGGGCCAGGAAAAATCCTTTTTTTTTCATCTAAATCCTCCTTTTTTTTCCTCCTTCGCACTGTACAAATACCCGTCTTATTAACCTTTTGGTGTGTCCCGCCCCCCCCCCCAAAAAAAAGCGTGTCTCTGATTTTTCAGACACAAATATAACTGTTGAAAATAGTCTGGTGTAGGCTAGAGAAACAGAAGTGTTGTTTTGCACTTCCACGGTTCAAACCTCTGTATTATCCATTTTGGCCCATTTGTATCTAAAAAAAAAAACAGTTTGAGTGTGTCGCTCACTGTTCAGCCGCAAATATCTCTATTTAAAAAAGTGTGGTATACCCCAGTAAACAATAACTGTGGTTTTGCCATCCCACGGTAAAAAACTCTATTATTCTGGTTTTGGTAGTTTTTTCCGTAAAGAAAAACAGTAGTGTCTCCTGACTGTTGTGACACAAAAATATATCTGTTGAAAATAGTCTTGTGTAGGCCCGACATCCCTGTGTGGTTTCGCAGTTCCACGGGTCAAATCGCTGTACTATCCAGTTTTGGGCCTTTGGTATCTAAAAAAAAAGCAGTTTGAGTGTGTCGCTCACTGTTCAGCCACAAATATCTCTATTTAAAAAAGTGTGGTATACCCCAGTAAATAATAACTGTGGTTTTGCCATCCCACGGTAAAAAATCTCTATTATTCAGCTTTTGGTAGTTTTTTCCGTAAAAAAAACAGTAGTGTCTCCTGACTGTTGTGACACAAAAATATATCTGTTGAAAATAGTCTTGTGTAGGCCCGACATCCCAGTGTGGTTTCGCAGTTCCACGGGTCAAATCGCTGTACTATCCAGTTTTGGGCTTTTGGTATCTAAAAAAAAGCAGTTTGAGTGTGTCGCTCACTGTTCAGCCGCAAATATCTCTATTTAAAAAAGTGTGGTATACCCCAGTAAACAATAACTGTGGTTTTCCTCTTCCACGGTTCTAATCTACTCTTTATTACTAGTGTTGAGCGAGCACTAAAATGCTCGGGTGCTCGAAGCTCGGGCCGAGCTCGCCGTGATACTCGGGTGCTCGACCCGAGCAACAAGCCCAATGTTAGTCTATGGGAGACTCGAGCATTTTTGCGGTGGCACCCCCGGCAGTCTTTTAAAAGCCTAACAAGTGCCCAAAACGATAGTGACAGTGCTCAATTGACATGGGGACAGCATGGGGATCGCCCCAGGAAGCATTTCTGACCCCCAGGTCACTGCTGTCAACAACGTGATCAGAGGTATTAAGCCACTTTTACAGGCTCACAATAAAACTTTCAAAAACGAAAGTGAAACATTTTTCCTGTGAAATATGTTAAGGAACATCCTTTCCAGGGTAAAGACTTGTGTATAAGTTAAAATAAATGACCAAAAACAAAAGTACTCCTCCACACCTTCGGCTATGTTCACAAGTAGCATTTTTTATGCGTTTTTGCACTTTTGTATTGCTTTCAACTATGACAAATGCATTCACGGTGAAATGTCATTTTAACATTTTACAACCTTATCTGGCCATGTGCTGTGTGACACATGCATAAAGTGCTGAAAAGACAAGGGAACAGCATGGGGAAGACCCCTGGAAGCATCTCTGACTCCCAGGTCACTGTCTAAAAGTGTGCCCATCATAAGTGATCCTTACCGCGTCAGAAGATGCAGACTTGCAACTATCCCCATGCAAGTTCTAGTCCCAGGGCAGTGTTCAATTGTACCTCCCCCATTCCTTGCAATACAAGCTCAAGTATGCAGCCTGCCACCCACCCACCCCCAGGCTGCAATACCATACTGCTTGCTTGCTTGAACTTGAAATTGGGCCTTTTAGGCATGTGGAGGCGGAATCTGGCCACCACGTCATGGCTGTGTTGGCGGCCTGGAATCCATACTCAGTCCCCAGCCGCCTGGTGGCCGGGTGTCCATACTCGGTCCCCAGCCGCCCCGCGGCCGGGTGTCCACACACGGTCCCCAGCCGCCTGGGGGCGCCCGGGTGTGCATAAACGGTCCCCAGCTGCCCCTATTTCTCCTTGGAACATCCCCCCACACACTTTTCTTAGCCCGGCCTGCTTTAGGCAGCATTGGACGAGTCCACCAGAGAACCAGACTCCTCCGGTGGGCCCTGATTTCTCCATCGGTGGAGTTGAGAATGCCAAGGTGAGGAGCATGATGATGATGACAGAAGTTAGCATCTGCTATGTTTTCTTTTAATGCAAGTGTAAGTGTGCAGCCTGCCACCCACCCACCCAGAGACTGCAAATCCATACTGCTAGCTTGCAATTGAAATGGGGCCTTTTAGTTTGGAGGAGGCCGAAGCTGGCCACTACCTCATGGCTGCTTCGGCAGCGAGGTATCCATACTCAGTCCCCAGCCGCCCATATTTGTCCTGGTGTGCCTTATACATAAGATTAAGCGCGTATACCAAAACATTACCTGTGCCCTCCCCAGTGCATTTAGTGGGAAGGAGAGCCTATTCCGCTGTAGTGTGTGCATGTCAAACCCCTGTTCATGGTACATGCGAAGATGCCTCCCACCTTGCACCTGTCGTTGCAGACTTGCAACTATCCCCATTCAAGTCCTTGTCCCAGGGCAGTGTTCAATTGTACCTCTCCCATTCCTTGCAATGCAAGCGCAAGTATGCAGCCTGCCACCCACCCACCCCCAGGCTGCAATACCATACTGCTTGCTTGCTTGCACTTTAAATTGGGCCTTTTAGGCATGTGGAGGCGGAATCTGGCCACCACGCCATGGCTGTGTCGGCGGCCTGGTATCCATACTCAGTCCCAGCCGCCTGGTGGCCGGGTGTCCCCGCTTGCTGCCCAGCCTCCAGGGGGTGGCCAGGTGTCCATACTCGGTCCCCAGCCACCCCTATTTGTCCCGGTAAACTTTCCCACACTTTTCTTAGCCTGGCCTGCTTTAGGGCAGCATTGGCCGAGCCCACCAGACTATCAGACTCCTCCGGTGAGACCTGGCTTCTCCATCAGGGGAGTTGAGAGTGCCAAGGTGAGGAGCATTATGAGGATGATAGAAGTTAGCATCTGCTTTGTTTTGTTGTAATGCAAGCGCATGTATGTAGTAGCGGCTAGGCCTGAGGTGGTCAGCGTTTTGGCGCATATCCTACCTCCTCCGAGGATTGCTGGATGTTTTCCTGCTACTATCCAAGTTCTATGACTCCCGTTAAAACAAAGCTTCAGGTGATAAATGATGGATGAGGTAGTGGCAAAGGAGAAAGAGCAGGAGGAACAGGGACCATTCACATCAATATCAGGCCAGTCAACCAGATATGTCTTGTAGTGTATGTTTCTGTAACAAAAGGAGCGGTTCGGCTGCACAGTTATAGGGCATACAGTGAGTGCAATGCCTACCAAAAATCTCGAGCCACTCCAATGCCCCTTGGAAATGACATGGAGGTCAGAGGGCGTTAACTAAACCTTTTTTTCCATTTATAGCAACTGGGTCTCCCGTGCACTGTTGGCCTAAGCAGTGAATGGAAGGCTTTCCAAAAATTATGAGGAACTGCAATGGCCCTTACAAGAGCCATCTGTGGCACCCCAGGGGTCTGGTCACCAAAGTAATAGAGATATTACGTCGGAGAACAAGTGGGTGGTTTCCTGGTCAGGATCCTTTAAACATGCAACATCCTCCTGCCCCTATCCTGGGAGGGGAGAATTCTGCCCTTATAAACTGGATCTGGGGCGGGGTTGAGTGAGTCAGAGAACAGTCAGAGTCAGAGTGAGAGCAAGGGAAAGTAACAGCAAGGAGCTCTGTAGGAGCTAGGAGCTAAAGACCAGGGGCTGGAAGCTGAGCAGAGCTCGCACTGGCAGAAGACAATAGGAACCGGACACAGGAGTCCGAAGCTGTGAGGACTTATATATCCAGCAGCTGAAACCAGCCGGCAGGGGATTTCAGGTCCTCTTGCCATAGAAGCCCGGAGGCTCAGTCACAAGCAAGGGACCAGCACCGCCGTCGTGGAGCGGAGGCTAACAGAAGGCCCCAAGTCACCAGCCATACGGGTGAGCACTACACGGTACACTCAGGGACGTGGACTACTTCTACCCGCTTACAGCAAGGTAGCCAGGAAGAGTGCAGACAGACGGGGAGGCCTACAACTCCACCTGGCCAGGGGAACTCCTGCTTTCTCACAGACTGACCAGGCATCTTATGCTAGCCAGTTCTCCCGGGAGGGTCTACCTTATAATCATCAGTAAAGACCCTGAACTGCACTGCAAAGACTATGAGTCATTCCTGCTGCGCTTGTGCACCATCACCCCCATCATCCACACTCACTGCCCTGAGGCTATACTCCTCCCGAGGGGAGTTATTACATTCTATGCTGCGCACACAACACCAGCCTCAGCGGTCAGCCTTGCTGCGGTGGTACTCCCTGACCGCAATCCACGGGTGGCGCAGTCGGACAATTAACCTCAAAACCTAAGAAAGACTGCCACTGGCTTGACCAGCCTGAGCCACGGGACCGGGTCACTGCCGCAGAGACTACAGACCCCAGAGACCCGGCACCGGGTAGCCCACACACGTGTACACACGGCCCAGGGGGCGCGTCACATGCAGTACAGCATATTACAAACATAAGTCCCATTATTGGGGAGTGGGTGTCCCATAGTATTTGCTTATGCTTTCCCACCAAAAGCTGCCAAAAATTAGGACGGAGCAACTTGCAATACCCCTTACAAAAGCCATGCAGTACAGCATATTACAAACATAAGTCCGATTATTGGGGAGTGGGTGTCCCATAGTATTTGCTTATGCTTTCCCAGCAAAAGCTGCCATAAATTAGGACGGAGCAACTTGCAATGCCCCTTACAAGAGCCATGCAGTACAGCATATTACAAACATAAGTCCCATTATTGGGGAGTGGGTGTCCCATAGTATTTGCTTATGCTTTCCCAGCAAAAGCTGCCAAAAATTCGGACGGAGCAACTTGCAATGCCCCTTACAAGAGCCATGCAGTACAGCATATTACAAACATAAGTCCCATTATTGGGGAGTGGGTGTCCCATAGTATTTGCTTATGCCTTGCAAGCAAAAGCTGCCAAAAATAAGGACGGAGGAACTTGCAATGCTGGCACCCTGGTGGTATAGTGGTGGTGGAGGCTGAGGATAAGGAGAAGAAGATTAAACAGCCGAAACAAGGAAGCGTATACCCATGTGTGGGTGTGAAGCGGTGCATGTGAATACACCTCCCGAAATAACACAGTGGATTTGACTTTATGTTACTCTGCTGTCATTTGGTGGTGATGAGAAGTCTGGCCCAATCCAGCCCTTGTTCATTTTGATAAGGGTCAGCTTGTCAGCATTGTCAGTTGACAGGCGAGTGCGCTTATCAGTTATAATTCCCTCAGCGGCACTAAAAGCACGCTCCGATAACACGCTAGCGGCAGGGCAGGCCAGGACCTCCAAGGCGTACAGAGCGAGTTCATTCCAAGTGTCCAGCTTGGATACCCAATAATTAAAAGGCACAGAGGAATCACAGAGGACGCTGGTACGATCGGCAAGGTACTCTTTCACCATCTTTTGAAACTTTCCACTCCTTGTGAGAGTACCCCGCGCCTCAGGGCCTGTAAGCTGGGCGGGTGTCAGAAAACTGTCCCAGAACGTTGACAGTGTTCCCCTGCCTCTGCTGGATTGGAGTTGCATCTCTCTCGCCTGTACGCCTTGGTTGGGCAACGAACTGTGACCTCTGCCGCTAGCGTGTTCAGATGGGAATTTTTTTAAGAGTTCTGCAGCAAGGGCCTTCTGGTATTGCCCCATTTTTGTAGACCTCTCCATCTCAGGAATAACAGAGTGAAAGTTCTCCTTGTAGAGGGGGTCTACAAGTTTCACCAACCAGTAATGACTGTCACCCAACATTTTGACAACGCGAGGGTCAAGGTTAAGGCAGCGTAACATAAAGTCAGCCATGCGTGTCAGACTGGTAACGGGCAAGATTTCTGTGTCCTCACCAAGATGACGACTGACCATGCTCTCCTCCTCCTCTTCCTCCTCCCCCTCCTTCCCCCTTGTCCTCAGGCCACCCTCGCTGAACCGACGGTATGACACTTGTACAGGTACTACCGTTTACAACGCATGATAGCAGCTCCTGTTCTTCCTCCTCCTCCTCCTCCTCCTCCTCCTCCTATCCCTCATTGTCCCCCAATGCACGTTGGGATGAGATGAGGCTGGGCTGTGTGTAATCGCCCGCTACGGCTTCTTGATCCATCTCATCATACTCTGGCTGCAATGCCTCCTCTTTAATTCTCTGCAGAGAGCGTTGCAAAAGACAGACAAGTGGGATGCTGACACTAATGATGGCGTCATCGCCACTCACCATCTTGGTGGCCTCCTCAAAGTTTGTCAGGATGGTACATATGTCAGACATCCAGGTCCACTCCTGAGGTCTTATGTGTGGAGTCTGACCTGAATATCTACGGCCTTGTTGCAGCTGGTACTCCACAACTGCTCTCTTCTGCTCACAAATCCTTTGCAACATGTGGAGGGTAGAGTTCCAACGTGTGGGGACATCACACACCAGTCGGTGTGCCGGAAGCTGCAAACGCTGCTGCAACACAGCAAGGGCGGCGGAAGCTGTAGCCGACTTGCGAAAATGAGCTGACAGGTGGCGTACTTTCACGAGCAGATCTGGCAACTCGGGGTACGATTTAAGAAACCGCTGAACCACGAGGTTAAGCACATGAGCCAGGCATGGTACGTGTGTGATCTCACCTCGCCTCAGAGCCGCCACCAGGTTACGGCCATGGTCACACACGATCATGCCGGGATGTAGGTTCAGCGGTCTCAGCCACAGATCTGCCTGCTCTTTCACAGCTGTCCACAACTCACAAGCAGTGTGAGGTTTATCACCTAAGTTTATGAGTTTCAGCACAGCCTGTTGCCGCTTGGCGGAGGCAGTACTGCAATGCTTCCAGCTTGTAGCTGATGTGGTGATATCTGAGATGGAGGCTGAACATGAGGAGGAGGAGGATGCGCAGGAGCTGTACACTGTGGGGGCAACTCTGACTGACATAGGGCCCGCAATCCTAGGTGTGGGGAGGATGTGTTCCGTCCCAAGGTCCGACTGGGTCCCGGCTTCCACTATGTTTACCCAGTATGCCGTCAGAGAGATGTACCGTCCCTGGCCACAAGCACTTGTCCACATGTCCAATGTCAGGTGGACTCTCACAGCAACTGCATTGTTGAGGGCACGGCAGATGCTTTGGGACACGTGCTTGGGTAGTGCGGGGATGGCACACCGGGCAAAATAGTGTGGGCTGGGGACCGAGTACCAAGGGACGGCCACCGCCATAAGATTGCGGAAGGATTCCGTCTCCACCAGCCTAAAAGGCAGCATTTCCAATGCAAGCAGTTGTGAAATGTGCGAATTTAAGACTGTGGCCTGTGGGGCGTTAGCTGCGAATTTCCGCTTTCATTCAAAGGTCTGGGATATGGACAATTGAACGCTGTGGTGGAACGTGGACGTGGACGTTGATGCTGTTTCTTGAGAAACTGCCATAACAAGTGAAGACTGAGAGGAGGGGGCATCTTTACATGCAGTATGTACAGGGGATTGCCTTGCACACACAACAGGGGGTTATATTGCATGCACAACAGTGGAAGAAGCAGTGGTGACACCCGCTGACACTGGTCGTGGACCCTGGGTTTCGCCCCACAAAGTCGGGTGCTTTGCTGCCATGTGCCTGATCATGCTGGTGGTGGTCAGGCTGGTAGCTTTGTCACCCTTGCTGATGCTGGCATGGCAGGTGGGACATATGGCCTCTTTGGGGTTATCAGCAGAGTCTTTAAAAAAATTCCAGACTCTGGAAGACCTACCGTTTGTACGGGCAACGTCCCTCGTGTTGGTTTTACGGGGAACGGTTGCCTGCCTTCTGTCTGCGGCCACCACACTGCTTCTTCCTGCCTGTTGGGGTACTCTGCCTCCCTCCCCCTGTGTGCTGCTGGCCTCACTCTGCATGTCCTCCTTCCACGTTGGATCAGTTACTAGATCATCCACCACCTACTCCTCTTCCACTTGCGCACCACTATCCTCCTGTTGGTTGTGGCACATTTTCACCTTGGCCACGGCCCCGTCATCTGCACGAACAATCACCAGAACGTCCAGTTCCACGTCCCTTGCCACACGCCTTGCCCATTGTAAATGAAGTAAAATAGCTTACACTTGCACTATCAATGGAAAAAGGGTAATAAATAGTGTTGAGCGAACATGCTCGACACTGCTCGGTACTCGCCCGAGCATCACGCTACTCGGGATGTTCGGCGAGCACCGAGCATTTCCGGGTTATTCGGGCGGGAGCTCGGGTCTCCGCCCTGCATGTTTGGCGCTCTTTACAGAGCCAATGAACATGCAGGGATTGCCAGCCAGTCACTGTAATGCTGCAGCCATGTTGGTTGAGGGCATTACAGTGATTGGCTGGCCACACAGCGTCACCTTGAGTATTTAAAACGGGGCGCCGCCATCATGGGCACAGTCGCTCCGGATTAGACAGTGTAGGGACAGCGCTGCTGATTTAGGGAGAGATATAAACTGCGAAATAGTTAGTGTAGGGTCTGAAAAGGCTGCCAGAACAAACAAACAGTCCTTTTCAGGACTAATATCCATCCCAGATACCAGGCAGGCAGGCTGTATAGGAGACACAGTGGTTATATCAGCAAACGCTGCATTACAGTCCTGTGTGCTCCTGTTGCTGAAATTGCTGGACTTAACACCAGGTGTCGGGGGCCAGGAAAAATCCTTTCTTTTTCATCCAAATCCTCCTTTTTTTTTCCTCCTTCACACTGTACAAATACCCGTCTTATTAACCTTTTGGTGTGTCCCCCCCCCCCAAAAAAAAAAGCGTGTCTCTGATTTTTCAGACACAAATATAACTGTTGAAAATAGTCTAGTGTAGGCTAGAGAAACAGAAGTGTTGTTTTGCACTTCCACGGTTCAAACCTCTGTATTATCCATTTTGGGCCATTTGTATCTTAAAAAAAAACAGTTTGAGTGTGTCGCTCACTGTTCAGCCGCAAATATCTCTATTTAAAAAAGTGTGGTATACCCCAGTAAACAATAACTGTGGTTTTGCCATCCCACGGTAAAAAATCTCTATTATTCAGGTTTTGGTAGTTTTTTCCGTAAAGAAAAACAGTAGTGTCTCCTGACTGTTGTGACACAAAAATATGTCTGTTGAAAATAGTCTTGTGTAGGCCCGACATCCCAGTGTGGTTTCGCAGTTCCACGGGTCAAATCGCTGTACTATCCAGTTTTGGGCCTTTGGTATCTAAAAAAAAAGCAGTTTGAGTGTGTCGTTCACTGTTCAGCCGCAAATTTCTCTATTTAAAAAGTGTTGTATGCCCCAGTAAACAATGACTGTGGTTTTGCCATCCCACGGTAAAAAATCTCTATTATTCAGCTTTTGGTAGTTTTTTCCGTAAAGAAAAACAGTAGTGTCTCCTGACTGTTGTGACACAAAAATATATCTGTTGAAAATAGTCTTGTGTAGGCCCGACATCCCAGTGTGGTTTCGCAGTTCCACGGGTCAAATCGCTGTACTATCCAGTTTTGGGCCTTTGGTATCTAAAAAAAATCAGTTTGAGTGTGTCACTCACTGTTCAGCCGCAAATATCTCTATGTAAAAAAGTGTGGTATACCCCAGTAAACAATAACTGTGGTTTTGCCATCCCACGGTAAAAAATCTCTATTATTCAGGTTTTGGTAGTTTTTTCCGTAAAGAAAAACAGTAGTGTCTCCTGACTGTTGTGACACAAAAATATGTCTGTTGAAAATAGTCTTGTGTAGGCCCGACATCCCAGTGTGGTTTCGCAGTTCCACGGGTCAAATCGCTGTACTATCCAGTTTTGGGCCTTTGGTATCTAAAAAAAAAGCAGTTTGAGTGTGTCGTTCACTGTTCAGCCGCAAATATCTCTATTTAAAAAGTGTTGTATGCCCCAGTAAACAATGACTGTGGTTTTGCCATCCCACGGTAAAAAATCTCTATTATTCAGCTTTTGGTAGTTTTTTCCGTAAAGAAAAACAGTAGTGTCTCCTGACTGTTGTGCCACAAAAATATAACTGTTGAAAATAGTCTTGTGTAGGCCCGACATCCCAGTGTGGTTTCGCAGTTCCACAGGTCAAATCGCTGTACTATCCAGTTTTGTGCCTTTGGTATCTAAAAAAAAAAGCAGTTTGAGTGTGTCGCTCACTGTTCAGCCGCAAATATCTCTATTTAAAAAAGTGTAAACAATAACTGTGGTTTTGCCATCCCACGGTAAAAAATCTCTATTATTCAGGTTTTGGTATTTTTTTCCGTAAAGAAAAACAGTAGTGTCTCCTGACTGTTGTGATACAAAAATATATCTGTTAAAAATAGTCTTGTGTAGGCCCGACATCCCAGTGTGGTTTCGCAGTTCCACGGGTCAAATCGCTGTACTATCCAGTTTTGGGCCTTTGGTATCTAAAAAAAAAGCAGTTTGAGAGTGTCGCTCACTGTTCAGCCGCAAATATCTCTATTTAAAAAAGTGTGGTATACCCCAGTAAACAATAACTGTGGTTTTCCTCTTCCACCATTCTAATCTACTCTTTATTACCCTTTTTCCATTGATAGTGCAAGTATAAGCTATTTTACTTCATTTACCATGGGCAAGGCGCGTGGCAAGGGACGTGGGAGTGGACGTTCTGGTGATGGTTCGTGCAGAGGACGGGGCCGTGGCCAAGGTGAAAATGTGCCACAACAAACAGCCACATCTTCTCGCTCCCACTTCTTGACCGAAATACTAGGGAAGCACAGAACAACACCAGTATTGAGAACTGATCAGTGTGAACAGGTTATTAATTGGATAGCAGATAATTCTTCAAGTTACCTGGGCACCACCACCTCCGGTTTGTCTTCCACACGGTCAACTCTTAGTAGCCGTGAGTCTCGACCGCATACTCCTCCTCACCCTGATGCTCCTTCCTACCACCATGCCGAGTGTCGTCAGACAGCAAGGGATCCCACACTTGTACACTCTGAAGCGCTGTTCACTGGTCCATTTCCATATTTGGGCCCCTCGCCTGATACGCTTGAAGTGGTGGAAGAGGAGATCCCATGTTGCGACGCCCAAATATTTGAACAGCCACGGCCACAGGAAGTTGACGTTGGCAATCTGTCACAAGAGGTGGACGATGACGAGACACAATTGCCAGGAAGCGAGGAGGAGGATCGTGGTGCGCAAGTGGAAGAGGAGGAGGTGGTGGATGATCTAGTAACTGACCCAACGTGGAAGGAGGACATGCAGAGTGAGGCCAGCAGCACACAGGGGGAGGGAGGCGGAGTACCCCAACAGGCAGGAAGAAGCAGTGTGGTGGCCGCAGACAGAAGGCAGGCAACCGTTCCCCGTAACACCAACACGAGGGACGTTGCCAGTACAAGCGGTAGGTCTTCCAGAGTCTGGAATTTTTTTAAAGACTCTGCTGATAACCCCAAAAAGGCCATATGTTCCACCTGCCATGCCAGCATCAGCAGGGGTGACAAAACTACCAGCCTGACCACCACTAGCATGATCAGGCACATGGAAGCAAAGCACCCGACTTTGTGGGGCGAAACCCTGGGTCCACGACGAGTGTCAGCGGGTGTCATCACTGCTTCTTCCACTGTTGTGCGTGCAATAGAACCCCCTGTTGTGTGTGCAAGGCAATCCCCTGTCCATACTGCCTGTAAAGATGCCCCCTCCTCTCAGTCTTCACTTGTTATGGCAGTTTCTCAAGAAACAGCATCAACGTCCACATCCACGTCTCACCGCAGAGTTCAATTGTTCATATCCCAGACCTTTGAACGAAAGAGGAAATTCGCAGCTAACGCCCCAGAGGCCACAGTCCTAAATTCGCACATTTCACGACTGCTTGCATTGGAAATGCTGCCTTTTAGCTGGTGGAGACGGAATCCTTCCCCAATCTTATGGCGGTGGCCGTCCCTCGGTACTCGGTCCCCAGCCGACACTATTTTGCCCGGTGTGCCATCCCCGCACCACACAAGCACGTGTCCCAAAGCATCTGCCGTACCCTCAACAATGCAGTTACTGGGAGAGTCCACCTGACAACGGACACGTGGACAAGTGCTTGTGGCCAGGGATAGTACATCTCTCTGACGGCACACTGGGTAAACATAGTGGAAGCCGGGACCCAGTCGGACCTTGGGACGGAACACATCCTCCCCACACCGAGGATTGCGGGCCCTATGTCAGTCAGAGTTGCCCCCACAGTGTACAGCTCCTGCGCATCCTCCTCCTCCTCCTCCTCATGTTCAGCCTCCATCTCAGATATCACCACATCAGTTACAAGCTGGAAGCATTGCAGTACTGCCTCCGCCAAGCGGCAACAGGCTGTGCTGAAACTAATAAGGTTAGGTGATAAACCTCACACTACTTGTGAGTTGTGGACAGCTGTGAAAGAGCAGGAAGATCTGTGGCTGAGACCGCTGAACCTACATCCCGGCATGGTCGTGTGTGACAATGGTCGTAACCTGGTGGCGGCTCTGAGGCGAGGTGCGATCACACACGTACCATGCCTGGCTCATGTGCTTAACCTCGTGGTTGAGCGGTTTCTTAAATCGTACCCCGAGTTGCCAGATCTGCTCGTGAAAGTACGCCGCCTGTCAGCTCATTTTCGCAAGTCGGCTACAGCTTCCGCCGCCCTTGCTGTGTTGCAGCAGCGTTTGCAGCTTCCGGCACACCGACTGGTGTGTGATGTCCCCACACATTGGAACTCTACCCTCCACATGTTGCAAAGGATTTGTGAGCAGAAGGGAGCAGTTGTGGAGTACCAGCTGCAACAATTCCGTCGATATTCAGGTCAGACTCTACACATAAGACCTCAGGAGTGGACCTGGATGTCTGACATATGTACCATCCTGACAAACTTTGAGGAGGCCACCAAGATGGTGAGTGGCGATGACGCTATCATTAGTGTCAGCATCCCACTTGTCTGTTTTTTGCAACGCTCTCTGCAGAGAACTAAAGAGGAGGCATTGCAGCCAGAGTATGATGAGATGGATCAAGAAGCCATAGTGGGCGATTACACACAGCCCAGCCTCATCTCATCCCAACGTGCATTGGGGGACAATGAAGGAGAGGATGAGGAGGAGGAAGAACAGGAGCTGCTATCATGCGTTGTAGACGGTAGTACCTGTACAAGTGTCATACCGTCGGTTCAGCGTGGGTGGCCTGAGGACAGGGGGGAGGAGGAAGAGGAGGAGGAGGAGGAGAGCATGGTCAGTCGTCATCTTGGTGAGGACACGGAAATCTTGCACGTTACCTGTCTGGCACGCATGGCTGACTTTATGTTACGCTGCCTAAACCGTGACCCTCGCGTTGTTAAAATGTTGGGTGACAGTCATTACTGGTTGGTGACACTTGTAGACCCCCGCTACAAGGAGAACTTTCACTCTCTTATTCCTGAGGTGGAGAGGTCTACAAAAATGGGGCAATACCAGAAGGCCCTTGCTGCAGAACTCTTAAAAAAATTCCCATCTGAACACGCTAGCGGCAGAGGTCACAGTTCGTTGCCCAACCAAGGCGTACAGGCGAGAGAGATGCAACTCCAATCCAGCGTCCTCCGTGATTCCTCTGTGCCTTTTAATTTTTGGGTATCCAAGCTGGACACTTGGAATGAACTCGCTCTGTACGCCTTGGAGGTCCTGGCCTGCCCTGCCGCTAGCGTGTTATCGGAGAGTGTTTTTAGTGCCGCTGGGGGAATTATAACTGATAAGCGCACTCGCCTGTCAACTGACAATGCTGACGAGCTGGCCCTTATCAAAATGAACAAGGGCTGGATTGGGCCAGACTTCTCATCACCACCAAATGACAGCAGAGTAACATAAAGTCAAATCCACTGTGTTATTTCGGGAGGTGAATTCACATGCACCGCTTCACACCCACACATGGGTATACACTTACGTTTCGGCTGTTTAATCTTCTTCTCCTTATCCTCTGCCTCCACCACCACTATACCACCAGGGTGCCAGCATTGCAAGTTCCTCCGTCCTTATTTTTGGCAGCTTTTGCTTGCAAGGCATAAGCAAATATTATGGGACACCCACTCCCCAATATTGGGACTTATGTTTGTAATATGCTGTACTGCATGGCTCTTGTAAGGGGCATTGCAAGTTGCTCCGTCCTAATTTTTGGCAGCTTTTGCTGGGAAAGCATAAGCAAATACTATGGGACACCCACTCCCCAATAATGGGACTTATGTTTGTAATATGCTGTACTGCATGGCTCTTGTAAGGGGCATTGCAAGTTGCTCCGTCCTAATTTTTGGCAGCTTTTGCTGGGAAAGCATAAGCAAATACTATGAGACACCCACTCCCCAATAATGGGACTTATGTTTGTAATATGCTGTACTGCATGGCTCTTGTAAGAGGCATTGCAAGTTGCTCCGTCCTAATTTTTGGCAGCTTTTGCTGGGAAAGCATAAGCAAATACCATGGGCACCCACTCCCCAATAATGGGACTTATGTTTGCAATATGCTGTACTGCATGTTACGCGCCCCCTGGACCGTGTGTACACGTGTGTGGGATACCCGGTGCTGGGTCTCTGGGGTCTGTAGTCTCCGTGGCGGTGACCCGGTCCCGTGGCTCAGGCTCGTCAAACAAGTGGCAGTCTTTGTTAGGTTTTGAGGTTAATTGTCCGACTGCGCCACCCGTGGATTGCGGTCAGGGAGTACCACCGCTGCGAGGCTGACCTCTGAGGCTGGTTTTGTGTGTGCAGCATAGAATGGGATAACTCCCCTCGGGAGGAGTATAGCCTCAGGGCAGTGAGTGTGGATGATGGGGGTGATGGTGCACGAGCGCAGCAGGAATGACTCAGAGTCTTTGCAGTGCAGTTCAGGGTCTTTACTGATGATTATAAGGTAGACCCTCCCGGGAGTACTGGCTACCATAAGAGGCCTGGTCAGTCTGTGAGCAAGCAGGAGTTCCCCTGGACAGGTGGAGTTGTAGGCCTCCCCGTCTGTCTGCAGTCTTCCTGGCTACCTTGCTGTAAGCGGGTAGAAGTAGCCCATGTCCCTGAGTGTACCATGTAGTGCTCACCCGTATGGCTGGTGACTTGGGGCCTTCTGTTAGCCTCCGCTCCACGACGGCGGTGCTGGTCCCTTGCTTGTGACTGAGCCTCCGGGCTTCTATGACCAGAGGACCTGAAATCCCCTGCTGGCTGGTTTCTGCTGCTGGATATATAAGTCCTCACAGCTTCGGACTCCTGTGTCCGGTTCCTATTGTCTTCTGCCAGGGCGAGCTCTGCTCAGCTTCCAGCCCCTGGTCTTTAGCTCCTAGCTCCTACAGAGCTCCTTGCTGTTACTTTCTCTTGCTCTCACTCTGACTCTGACTGTTCTCTGACTCACTCAACCCCGCCCCAGATCCAGTTTATAAGGGCAGAATTCTCCCCTCCCAGGATTGGGGCAGGAGGATGTTGCATGTTTAAAGGATCCTGACCAGGAAACCTCCCACTTGCTCTCCGACGTAATATCTCTATTACTGTGGTGACCAGACCCCTGGGGTGCCACACATGGCTCTTGTAAGGGGCATTGCAGTTCCTCATAATTTTTGGAAAGCCTTCCATTCACTGCTTAGGCCAACAGTGCACGGGAGACCCAGTTGCTATAAATGGAAAAAAAGGTTTAGTTAACGCCCTCTGACCTCCATGTCATTTCCAAGGGGCATTGGAGTGGCTCGATATTTTTGGTAGGCATTGCACTCACTGTATGCACCATTAACTGTGTAGCCGAACCGCTCCTTTTGTTACAGAAACATATCCTACAAGACATATCTGGTTGACTGGCCTGATATTGATATGAATGGTCCCTGTTCCTCCTGCTCTTTCTCCTTTGCCACTACCTCATCCATCATTTATCACCTGAAGCTTTGTTTTAACGGGAGTCATAGAACTTGGATAGTAGCAGGAAAACATCCAGCAATCCTCGGAGGAGGTAGGATATGCGCCAAAACGCTGACCACCTCAGGCCTAGCCGCTACTACATACATGCACTTGCATTACAACAAAACAAAGCAGATGCTAACTTCTATCATCCTCATCATGCGCCTCACCTTGGCACTCTCAACTCCCCTGATGGAGAAGCCAGGGCCCACCGGAGGAGTCTGATAGTCCGGTGGGCTCGGCCAATGCTGCCCTAAAGCAGGCCAGGCTAAGAAAAGTGTGGGAAAGGTTACCGGGACAAATAGGGGTGGCTGGGGACCGAGTATGGACACCTGGCCACCACCTGGAGGCTGGGGAGCAAGCGGGGACACCCGGCCACCAGGCGGCTGGGACTGAGTATGGATACCAGGCCGCCGACACAGCCATGGCGTGGTGGCCGGATTCCGCCTCCACATGCCTAAAAGTCCCAATTTAAAGTGCAAGCAAGCAAGCAGTATGGTATTGCAGCCTGGGGGTGGGTGGGTGGCAGGCTGCATACTTGCGCTTGCATTGCAAGGAATGGGAGAGGTACAATTGAACACTGCCCTGGGACAAGGACTTGAACGGGGATAGTTGCAAGTCTGCAACGACAGGTGCAAGGTGGGAAGCATCTTCGCATGTACCAAGAACAGGGGTTTGGCATGCACACACTACAGCGGAATAGGCTCTCCTTCCCACTAAATGCACTGGGGAGGGCACAGGTAATGTTTTGGTATACGCGCTTAATCTTATGTATAAGGCACACCAGGACAAATATGGGCGGCTGGGGACTGAGTATGGATACCTCGCTGCCGAAGCAGCCATGAGGTAGTGGCCAGCTTCGGCCTCCTCCAAACTAAAAGGCCCCATTTCAAGTGCAAGCTAGCAGTATGGAATTGCAGTCTGGGGGTGGGTGGGTGGCAGGCTGCACACTTACACTTGCATTAAAAGAAAACATAGCAGATGCTAACTTCTGTCATCATCATCATGCTCCTCACCTTGGCACTCTCAACTCCACCGATGGAGAAGTCAGGGCCCACCGGAGGAGTTTGGTTCTCTGGTGGGCTCGTCCATTGCTGCCTAAAGCAGGCCGGGCTAAGAAAAGTGTGTGGGGGGATGTTCCAAGGAGAAATAGGGGCGGCTGGGGACCGTGTGTGGACACCCTGCCGTGGGGCGGCTGGGGACCGAGTATGCACACCCGGCCGCCGGGCGGCTGGGGACTGAGTATGGATTCCAGGCCGCCAACACAGCCATGACGTGGTGGCCAGATTCCGCCTCCACATGCCTAAAAGGCCCAATTTCAAGTTCAAGCAAGCAAGCAGTATGGTATTGCAGCCTGGGGGTGGGTGGGTGGCAGGCTGCATACTTGAGCTTGTATTGCAAGGAATGGGGGAGGTACAATTGAACACTGCCCTGGGACTAGAACTTGCATGGGGATAGTTGCAAGTCTGCATCTTCTGACGCGGTAAGGATCACTTATGATGGGCACACTTTTAGACAGTGACCTGGGAGTCAGAAATGCTTCCAGGGGTCTTCCCCATGCTGTTCCCTTATCTTTTCAGCACTTTATGCATGTGTCACACAGCACATGGCCAGATAAGGTTGTAAAATGTTAAAATGACATTTCACGGTGAATGCATTTGTCATAGTTGAAAGCAATACAAAAGTGCAAAAACGCATAAAAAATGCTACTTGTGAACATAGCCGAAGGTGTGGAAGAGTATTTTTGTTTTTGGTCATTTATTTTAACTTATACACAAGTCTTTATCCTGGAAAGGATGTTCCTTAACATATTTCACAGGAAAAAAGTTTCACTTTCGTTTTTGAACATTTTATTGTGAGCCTGTAAAATTGGCTTAATACCTCTGACCACGTTGTTGACAGCAGTGACCTGGGGGTCAGAAATGCTTCCTGGGGCGATCCCCATGCTGTCCCCATGTCATTTGAGCACTGTCACTATCGTTTTGGGCACTTGTTAGGCTTTTAAAAGACTGCCGGGGGTGCCACCGGAAAAATGCTCGAGTCTCCCATAGACTAACATTGGGCTCGTTGCTCGGATCGAGCACCTGAGTATCACGGCGAGCTCGGCCCGAGCTTCGAGCACCCGAGCATTTTAGTGCTCGCTCAACACTATTAATAATCAGTCCACAACTTAATGGTGGTTTCCTCTTATCTTTACTTGCGGTGGTTAAGCAGACCGGTGCATGGGTACTAGCTGGTAGTAGAGGTCCGGGTGGCCTAGAAGCAAGTTGGGAATCCACCTCGCCAGGTGAAGTTGAAGGCCTTCCCTTTGCGCTAATCTCTTTGGCCCTGCTGCTGGTAGCTATGCTGTGGCCCTCGTGCCTGAGTAAAACGTCTTTGTGCTCACCCGTATGGCAGGCAGCTCGGGCCTTCTTGGAGTGTCTTTCCCATGTGGCGGTGCTGGGCCCTATCATGCTGCTGAGCCTCCTGGCGTCTGATGGGGCCAGGAGACCTGCAGTCTCCTGCCCTCCGGTTTCTGCTGCTGGGCCTTCAGTGCCCCACAGCCTCGGACTCCAGTGTCTGGTTCTTCTGCGCTTCTCTCCTCTGGGGTGAACTGCCGTGCAGCTCCACTCCCTAGGTCTTTCCTCGTCGACGTCCTGACTTCAACTCCTCTCTGCTCTCCTCACACTAACTAACCCCGCCACCAGATCCCAGTTGCTAATGGGAGGAGCTCCCCTTGCTGGTCTGGAGCCAGGAAAGTTTTGCATGCTAGAAAAACCTGATTAGGAGACCCCTCCTTGCTTCCAGGCATGGCATCACCCCCTTGTGAGGGAGGCAATGCCACTGTGGCAACCGGACTCCTGGGGTGCCACATATGTGATCCGTGTGACGGAGAAACCACAGTTTTAAATACGTTGCCTGTAGGTAACTATTTTGAACAGCAATATGGTGTCAATTGCTTCACTGAACAGGAGAAGTCCCAGAAGATTGGAGAAGAGCAAATGTTGTTCCTATCTTCAAAAAGGGGAAGAAGGTGGACACAGAGAACTATAGGCCGGAGAGTCTGACATCTATACCAGGAAAAATCTTTG
This sequence comes from Phyllobates terribilis, assembly GCF_046119375.1. Classification (NCBI taxonomy): domain Eukaryota; kingdom Metazoa; phylum Chordata; class Amphibia; order Anura; family Dendrobatidae; genus Phyllobates; species Phyllobates terribilis. The sequence goes on along the minus strand of NW_027362765.1, from coordinate 477,053,553 downwards.
AACAAATTATTAAAAAAGATGTATGTAAATACCTGGATAAGAATGAAGTGATTAAACAGAGTCAGCATGGGTTTGTAACTAACAAGTCATGTCAGACTAACTTAATTTCCTTCTATGACAGAATCACTGACTGGGTAGATCAGGGAAATGCTGTAGATATAGTATATCTTGACTTCAGCAAAGCATTTGACAAAGTATATCACACCATCCTTATTGAAAAAATGACAAAGTATTGAATGGACAAGGCAACTGTTTGGTGGATTCATAACTGGCTTAGTGATCGGACTCAAAGCGTGTTCGTAAATGGCTTCACATCCAGTTAAATGAATGTCTCAAGTGGGGTACCACAGGGCTCTGTCCTAGGACATGTATTGTTCAACATCTTTATCAATGATTTAGGTGAAGGAATTGAGGGTAAACTGATCAAATTTGCTGATGACACAAAGCTAGGAGGGATAGCTAATACTAGAGAAGAGAGAGAGAGGATTCAAAAAGACCTAAATAAACTGGAGCAGTGGGCAGCAATTAACAGAATGGTTTTTAACAGGGAAAAATGCAAAGTACTACACTTGGGCAATAAAAATGAAAAAAGAATATACAGAATGGGAGGTATAGAGTAGGGTTGAGCCACCCCCGTAGTGTTCGAGTTCGGTTCGGTTCGTCGAACACCCGTGTGTTCGCTGAACTGTTCGTCGAACTGTTCGTCGAACACCTTCGAACACCGTTAAAACCAATGGCAGGCAAACAAAAACACATAGAAACACATAGAAAACACCTTCAAAGGTGTCCAAAAGCTGACAAACTGCTCAGAAGACATAACTAACACAAGGAAAAGTGACAAGTACATATAGTCATCCGAAAAGAAAAGAGGTGGAGGAGTAAAAGGAGGGGGAGACACAGATATAGGCATGTCATGTCCTTCTAAAATCCAAAAAGTGAGAAGCCGACACGGCCAGTCAGCTCCTGCCTGTGCCACCTCCGTGTCGCCGGGTTTGTGCCAGAGCCGCGGTGAACCCTGACGGCCAGCCCCCCTCTCCCAATACTGGTGCCTGTCCGCTGGTGGGTAGAGCGAGCCCCCCTGTGGTGGAGGCAGCTCTAAGCTTTTTAATTTAAATTGTCTCTCTAATTTGAATGAATACACTTTAAATCCATTTACAAGGATCTATTGGAGGGCAAGTCTCATGCCAGCAGCCGCGTAATTCCAGCTCCAGTAGCGTCCACTAAAGCTGCTGCAGCTAAAAAGCTTTTATAAGGATCGAGCTTGGCTGTCCACCGCAAGGCATCCTACCGCCAGTCCCAGCCCCTATGCCTTGGGGTGCCTCCTGATGCTCTTCACTGAGTATCCCGTGGTCCCGAAGCATTTTCTTTGAAAAAATTAAGTGTCCAAACTACAGGTGGTGTAGCTTGCTTAACAGCCGGGATAATCCGCTGACTAGCAGACACTGCTACTAGGCACAAAGTATTTCCTGGGCTAGATGCAGATAAAAATTTGTAATTAGATACTCTCGTTGGATGCTGAAAAAGCATTCCATAGAGTCTCCTGGCACGCCATTTATTATTCTCTTTAAAAGTTTGGGGTATGGGTCTAGGGGACCCTTTTATAGCCAAAATCATGGCCCTGTATTGCAATACGTCACCTAGGCTGAAGATAAATGGAACTGTAGCACCCTGAGGGCTCGGTTGCTACAGAGGTATTGCACCTCACCCAGAGGTGTGATATCTCACTCTCAGGTAAGGATGGAGTGTGGATCAGGACCCGACACCTGCATGCATTACACCACATTGCCGTGGGGCAGGGCGACCAATATGCCCCTGAGATGGGCACGACAGTCCCTGTCCCTGGCTGGAGTGGGGGGAGGGAACACAGAGGAAGGGGAACCCTGTAGTGCAGGAGCAGGGAGGAAGCAGTTCCTAAGTGCATTGAGAAGGGAGTATAAAAGGTGGGCACCATCTTAGTTCAGTGCAGAGAAGTCTGAGCAGAAGTGACAGGGAGCAGGGGCTCTGCATGAGCTCTGCTCCGGAGGCGGGCCTAGTAACAGAGGCCCAGGCCTGGAAGAGGGAGAAGGAAGGAAGAGGAGCGAGAAGGCTCCAGGAACGATGAACGAAGGGATCCAAGGGGTGCGGACGGGCGAGTTGCCACCGCACGCCCGAATCCACCTGCGTGGAGGGGTCAGGCCAAAGGGGGAGACCGGTCCCCAAAACTAGTGGAGGCGGGAAATGATCCTCAGCTAGAAACCGGAGGCTGTGACATTTTATGTGGCACAGCCCCTCGCTACACCCGCTAGGAAGGCATCACATAGGGTCAGGGAAACTGGCGCCAAGTTTACCAAGAGGAAGCCCGAGGCACCCGGACAGAAGGGTTGGTAAGAAAGGCCAGACAAAGGACACACAAAGGAAGTCCTGTGAAGCGCTCCAAAGTTATCTGGGAGTTGTCTGAGCCCCTCACCTGGTGAGCACAGTACGACGTGGGCGGCCGTTACCTGCAGAAGTGGTCTGGATAATAAGAACTGTGAGTAAAGGCCCTGGACTGCATCACTGACTCCGTGTCGTTACTGCTGCTGCCCTGCACCATCACCCCCATCCTTCGCATACACTGCCCTGAGGCTATACTCCTCCCGTGGGGAGTTATGCTACGCTCTGCTGCACCCACAACACCAGCCTCAGCGGTCTGCCCTGCAGCGGCGGTTCACTCTGACCGCAATCCACGGATGGCGTAGTCAGACATTTAAACATCAAAACCACATAAATAGTTCCGCCACTGGTTTGACCGCCCTGAGCCACGGAACCGGGTCGCCGCCACGGAGACTACAACCACCAGCATCCAACAAAAAGGGTCCGGCTCCGGGTGTCCCAAGGCCCAGGGGGCGCGTCAGAACATTTTCATCACCTTTCATAATCACCGATGGGACAAGGAAGGGATGTCCTCTGTCCACTCTCTTATACATCCTAGTGACGGAGCACCTGCTTTCATCAATTCGCCATAACCCCAATATTAGGTGGAATGAGGTGGGAGGCACCGAGTACAAGTGCTCTCTATTTGCTGATGATGTCCTAGTATATATCACTCGATCACATATATCCATCCCTGCTGTTATGGCTGAAATAGATCACTTTGTTACATGGTCAAATTTTAAAATCAATGCAGCGAAGTCTGAGGCCCTCGATGTCTCCCTCCCCAAATCCATTCAGGATTCCATCCAGTCCAACTTTCCCTTTGCCTGGCCCTCACAGGGTATCAAATACTTAGGAATTCCTATTCATAGAGTCCTCTCCCATCTATGTTATCTTAATTTTGGGCCCTTTATTGAACAACTCCATACAGACCACAGTTGGCAAGTTAGAACTGTAAGATTCACTACGTGAACCACTGGTGTTTTGTGGAAAAGCACATGTACACTGTGTTCCAAATTATTATGCAAAAAGTGTTTAGGAGTGATAAGGGAAGAATTTGTTTGTTTGTCAGTTAAACTCATTGATGGTGATGTGTGTCAGGGCTCTTTATATCACTGTAAGCAATTGCAGACACCTGTGCTAATTAGTTTGGCAGGTGGGTCCAATGAAAGGCAAGACTACTTAAGAAGGCTGTCCCACATTATTAAGCAGCCTACATTTTCTGCCAAAATGGGAAAGAAAAAGGATGTGTCGGCAGCTGAGAAGCAACAAATTGTGGAGTGTTTAGGTCAAGGCATGACTACAGTCAACATTGTACGATGATCAGGATGAAGTGTCTTGGCAATCAAGAAGTATGTTGCTGATTCACAGTACACACGTGTTCGTGCTGATAAGGGCAAATTGAGGACTCTTTCCTACAGGCAATTATGTCAGGTTAAAAGAGCAGCGGCAAAAAAGCCTTGTCATAGCAGCAGACAAGTTTTTGAAGCTGCTGGTGCCTCCAACATCCCGCGAACAACAAGATGCAGGGTCCTTCAGAGGTTTGCAGCTGTGCATACGCCATCCTGTCGACCTCCTCTATCCACTTCACACAAGCAGAAACGGCTCCAGTGGGCCAAACATTACATGAAGACTGATTTCAAAACTGTTTTGTTCACGGATGAGTGCCGTGCAACGCTCGATGGTCTAGATGGATGGAGTGGAGGATGGCTGGTTCATGGACACCCCACGCAAACACGGCTACAGCGCCAACAAGGAGGAGGTGGAGTAATGTTTTGGGCTGGAATCATGGGGAGAGAGATTGTCGGCCCCTTTAGGATCCCTGAAGGGGTAAAGATGAACTCCATAATGTATGTGGAGTTTCTCTAACAGCACTTCCTGCCATGGTTCAAGAAGAAGAACCGTGTATTCCACAGCAAGATCATTTTATGCATGATAATGCACCGTCTCATGCTGCACATAACACATCTGCATCTCTGGCTGATATGGGCATAAAAGGGGACAAACTTATGGTGTGACCCCCATGCTCCCCTGACCTCTACCCCATTCAGAACCTCTGGAGCATCATCAAAAGGAGTGTCTACGATGGCGGGAGGCAGTTCACATCTAAGCAACAGCTCTGGGAGGGTATTCAGTCCTCATGCAAAACAATTGAAGCAGAAACAATCCAAAACCTGACAAATTCAATGGACGAGAGAGTTCAGAAGCTCCTTTCGAACAAGGGGTCCTATGTGCAAATGTAACATCACCTAGAATAAAGTTTTGAGTTGAAAACTGTTTGATTTCAGTTTCTAATAACCTGCTAATGCTTATAATTTCAAAAATGACCATTTTTTTGATCTTTATTAAAATGAAAAGGTTGATCGAAGAGTTTGGGGGATCTAAGGGTGTGGCAACCCAGTAGTCAGGATTACTTCGAATTCTGACAATCTGAGGGTCATGTTGCAGGTAGTGCAGCAAGAAGGCACTTATGTGTCTTGCGCATCTCGGAGCCCCAAAATTATTATCCGGGCTAGATGCAGCTAAAAATTATTATTCATTTTAAATCTGGTGGAGCTTAGTATAGATGGCCTAATAGAATCAGTACTGCACACTGCTACAAAGCCCAAATTATTTTCCAGCCAAGATACAGATAAACATGATTAGTAATTTTAAATCTGGTGGAGCTTAGTATAGATGGCCTAATAGAATCAGTGCTGCACACTGCTACAAAGCCCAAATTATTTTCCAGCCAAGATACAGATAAACATGATTAGTAATTTTAAATCTGGTGGAGCTTAGTATAGATGGCCTAATAGAATCAGTACTGCACACTGCTACAAAGCCCAAATAATTTTCCAGCCAAGGTACAGATAAACATGATTAGTAATTTGAAAGCTTAAAATGGTTGGTGAGGTGATTTTAACCAATCATCAAGCTTTTACTATCCCCAGGATGACACAGGGGTAGAAAAGTCATTTCGGATCCATGATTTGTTCATCTTTATGAACGTGAGTCTGTCTACATTATCAGTGGAGAGCCGCGTGCGCTTATCTGTCAGCACACCACCAGCAGCGCTGAACACACGTTCAGACAGAACGCTGGCTGCAGGGCATGACAAGATCTCCAAGGCGTAAGTGGCTAGCTCCGGCCATTTATCCAGATTGGAAGCCCAAAAAGAGCAAGGGTCCAGTGACACAGTCATGGCTTCAATGTTTACTTGGAGATACTCCTGTACCATCGTCTCTAGGCGTTGACTATGTGTCAGACTTCTTGTCTCCTGTGGCCTTGCAAAGGATGGGCTAAAAAAGTGGTGAAATGATTCCGCAAAATTGATGTTACCAGCAGATACTTTGTTTCTGTTACGGTTTGAGTGCTGAACACGGTTGGCAAGTTGGAACTGTGAGATTCAGAACGTGCACCACTGGTGTTTTGTGGAAAAGCACATGTGAGATTCTGCAACAGTCTCTGCTGATACTCCTGCATGCGTGCATCCCTTTCTATGGCAGGAATAATTTCTGCAAATTTACTTTTGTACCGGGGATCTAACAGTGTGGCAACCCAGTAGTCAGGATTATTTCTAATTCTCACAATACGAGGGTCATGTTGCAGGTAGTGCAGCAAGAAGGCACTCATGTGTGTTGCGCATCCAGGAGCACCAAGTCCCTGTTGTGTTGGTGGCAGGTAACAATCATGCTTCCTTCCTCTGTCCTCTCCCCCCAACCTCGCACAACAGAAATGTGATCAAGGTCTCCCTCATCTGATGAGTCTTCCATCAGTTCGTCCTCCACTTCTTCCTGGGCTCCTGCACCTTTCTCACTAGTTTGGCTGCTACCATGAGCCCTGGTAAAACCACCTCCCCCACCCTCACATGCCTGCCGCCTTGGTGCTGCCGACTGTCTGGACCTTGCAGATGTTAGCCCCTCCGCATACAACTCCTCCTCCTCTACCTCCTCCACCTCATGTTGTGCCACCACCTGACTCCGAATTCTGTTTAACATGTGCTCCAGCATGTAAATCACCAGAATAGTCATGCTGATAATGGCATCATCAGCATTAAACATCTTCGTCGCCATTTCAAAACTGTGCAGAAGGGTGCATAGTGCCCTGATCTGAGACCACTCCTCCAGCGTGATTTGCCCCACCTCTGGATCTCATTGGCCCAGGCTATATGTCAGAACGTATTGCACCAGGGCTTGTCGGTGCTGCCACAGCCGCTGCAACATGTGCAGAGTTGAATTCCACCGGGTAGGCACATCGCATTTTAGCCGGTGAAGTGGCAGGCCCAACGACTTCTGTACAGATGTAAGTCACTGAGCTGCGGGATGCGAACGGCCGAAGTGAGCACACAGCGACCGTGCACTCTGCAGAAGGCCATCTAGTCCGGGATAGTGGGCTAAAAATTGCTGGACAACCAGGTTCAACACGTAAGCCATACAAGGCACGTGTGTGACATTGCCCCGGCGATGGGCCGCACCTAGGTTTGCAGCATTGTCTCACACGGCCTTCCCTGGTTTCAGGTCCAGTGGAGACAACCATTCATGAAATTGGTTCACCAGAGCTGACCACAACTCCTCAGCTGTGTGACTCACATTTCCCAGACATTTCAAAGTAAAAACCGCCTGATGACGTTGAACCCTACTGCCAGCATAGTAAGGAGGTGTGCAGGATCCCTTCTGTGCAGTTAGAAAGCTTGTGGCATGACCAGACAGTCTTTGGGTGCAGGTGGAGGACCGAGAGGAGGTTGAAGAGGCAGAAGCAGTGGAGGAACTTTGACATAAAGAGGATTGACGCACAACTCGTGGGGACGACAAGACTTGGACAGCAGCCCCTTGTCCTTCTGTCACCATAGTTACCCAGTGCCCAGTCAGCGACATGTAACGCCCCTGTCCATGCCTACTCGTCCAAGTGTCTGTGGTGAAATGCAACACACAGAGTTTCTCAAAGAAGCGGTGATGTTGTGTGCGACATGCTGGTGGAGCGCAGGCACACCTTTCTTTGAGAATTAGTGCCGACTGGGCATCTGGTACTGGGGCACTGCGACGGACATAAGGTCTCGAAAATCCTCTGTGTCCACCAGGCGGAAAGGCAGCATTTCTGTAGCCAAGAGCTTGCAGATGGTGAAATTCAACCTCTTAGCTTTCTCATGGCTAGGAGGAAATGGTCTTTTACTTGTCCACATCTGAGGGACCGAGGGCTGGCTATTGTGCTTAGACGGGGTTGATAAGGGTGTCCCAAGAAAACTGCCGGTCTGTGAGGAAGATGCAGGCGGACATGTTAGGTTGCCTTGATCCAAAGGTGGTGCTATCGATGTCGGACAGCGCTCAACACCAGCTGGTGTTATTTTCTCCAAAGAAAATGATGACCTGCCAATCACGCTGGCTGTTGCGGGTAAAGAGGTGGCAGGTCTGCGCCCCAAAACAGGTGTGACTGCTGTCCACCCAGTCACAGAGGATGAAGAGGCCGCGGATGCACAAGATATGGCAGACGGTGGTTGGCCCGGCCGGCTAGGCCGCATTGTAGCACAGTGAGCTTCCCACTGCAACTTATGCTTCATGTCCATGTGCCGGTTCACGCATGAAGTACTCAAACTATGTATTTTTTGGCCTCTACTTAGCTTTTGCTGACAAATGTTACAGATAACACGAGTTGGGTCATCTTTATCGATCTGAAAAAATGCCCAGGCTATGCAAGGCTTAGCACCCATGCGACCTGAAGAGCCACCACGACTTGTGGTGAGAGGCAGAGTTGTGTTTGAGGATGCAGTTGTTGACGTGCTTCCAGTACTACGTCTCTGTCCAGGAAGGCGCAACCTGACCTCGTCGTCACTAGCATTCTCCTCCACCTCCTCTGCTGACCTCATCTCTTGGCTGACTGTGGGTTAACAGTAAGTGGGATCTCCAAACTCATCATCATCACCCTGTGAGTTATCACACCCGTCGTCCTCAGAGCCAACCTGTTCCTGCCCTGGCAAAAAACTAAAGTTGTCGCTCCAATCAGGTATTTGAGTCTCATCATCGTCTTCCTCATTGTCTCCACCAACAGGAGTTACAGTTTGGGAATGAGGGTCTACATTATGGTCAGAACCTTCTGCGTCTGGTCCTGGATCCGACTCATAAAGATTCTGGGCATCAGTGCAGATCATTTCCTCGTCTGGATTCACAGAAGCGCTGGAGCCGACCTCTGATTCTCAGGCTATAGTATGAGTAAACAGCTCTGCAGACTCAACCATCTGTTCTACCTCATACTCAGACGGGCAGCTGGAGATTTGGGAGCTGTGAGGAAGCAAGTGCGATTGGGGTGACACCTTTGAGGACTGGAGTATTTGTGATGTTGAAGTTGATGTGGAGGAGAGCCCACTTAAAGGAACACTTGATATCCATTGAAGCACCTGCTGTTTTTGTGCCTCATCTGGAATTTGTAGCGATTGGCATGGCCGTAAGAAAGGGATATTATCACATTGTCCGCTAAAAGAAGTAGACATTTTAGTTTGGCTGGAAGATGGTCTTTCTTCTGCAGATGTTACTGTTGCTTTAACACCTACCCCACGGACACAACCTTTTCTCCCCTTCCCAACACGCCTATTCCCCTTTCCACCAGCAGCAGGCCTTTTTCCACTCATTTTGGTGGTTAACTAATTCACAACTCTGGTGTTGTTTGCACAAAAAAACAATGGATGGGAACCGAGCAGAGCTGAGTGGCAAACTGTGGTATTAGGCCAAAACTATTGGCTGGCTTAGATGCAGAAAAAAATTATATTCAATTTGCAACCTGATGGAGGTCAGTATAGGTGGACTAATAGAACAAGTCCCACACACAGCTAGAAGCCCAAATATTTTTTCAGAGGTAGATGCAGAAAAAAATGATATTCAGTTTGCAACCTGATGGAGGTCAGTATAGATGGACGAATAGAACAAGTCCCACACACTGCTAGAATGCCAAATATTTTTTCAGAGCTAGATGCAGAAAAATATTATATTCAATTTGCAACCTGATGGAGGTCAGTATAGATGGACTAATAGACCAAGTCCCACACACTGCTAGAAGCCCAAATATTTTTTCAGAGCTAGATGCAGAAAAAAATTATATTCAATTTGCAACCTGATGGAGGTCAGTATAGATGGACTAATAGAACAAGTCCCACACACAGCTAGAAGCACAAATATTTTTTCAGAGGTAGATGCACAAAAAAATTATATTCAGTTTGCAACCTGATGGAAGTCAGTATAGATGGACTAATAGAACAAGTCCCACACACTGCTTGAAGGCCAAATATTTTTTCAGAGCTAGATGCAGACAAAAAAATATTTTGAATTTGCAAACTGATGGAGGTCAGTATAGATAGACTAGTAGAACAAGTCCCACACACTGCTAGAAGGACAAATATTTTTTCAGAGCTAGGTGCAGAAAAAAATTATATTCAATTTGCAACCTGATTTAGGTCAGTATAGATGGACTAATAGACCAAGTCCCACACATTGGTAGAAGGCCAAATATTTTTTCAGAGCTAGATGCAGACAAAAAATTATTTTTAATTTGCAACCTGATGGAGGTCAGTATATATAGACTAGTAGAACAAGTCCCACACACTGCTAGAAGGACAAATATTTTTTCAGAGCTAGGTGCAGAAAAAAATTATATTCAATTTGCAACCTGATGGAGGTCAGTATAGATGGACTAATAGACCAAGTCCCACACATTGGTAGAAGGCCAAATATTTTTTCAGAGCTAGATGCAGACAAAAAATTATTTTTAATTTGCAACCTGATGGAGGTCAGTATAGATGGACTAGTGGAACAAGTCCCACACACTGCTAGAAGGACAAATATTTTTTCAGAGCTAGATGCAGAAAAAAAATTATTTTGAATTTGCAACCTGATGGAGGTCAGTATAGATGGACTAGTAGAACAAGTCCCACACACTGCTAGAAGGACATATATTTTTTCAGAGGTAGATGCAGAAAAAAATTATATTCAGTTTGCAACCTGATGGAGGTCAGTATAGATGGACTTATAGAACAAGTCCCACACACTGCTAGAAGGCCAAATATTTTTTCAGAGCTAGATGCAGATAAAAATTATTTTTAATTTGCAACCTGATGGAGGTCAGTATAGATGGACTAATAAAACGAGTCCCACACACTGCTAGAAGCCCAAATATTTTTTCAGAGGTAGATGCATAAAAATTTTTTATTCAGTTTGCAACCTGATGGAGGTCAGTATAGATGGACTAGTAGAACAAGTCCCACACACTGCTAGAAGGACAAATATTTTTTCAGAGCTAGATGCAGATAAAAATTATTTTTAATTTGCAACCTGATGGAAGTCAGGATAGATGGACTAGTAGAACAAGTCCCACACACTGCTAGAATGACAAATATTTTTTCAGAGCTAGATGCAGAAAAATTTTTTATTCAATTTGCAACCTGATGGAGGTCAGTATAGATGGACTAATAGAACAAGTCCCACACACTGCTAGAAGGCCAAATATTTTTTCAGAGCTAGATGCAGACAAAAAAATATTTTTAATTTGCAACCTGATGGAAGTCAGCATAGATGGACTAATAAAACAAGTCCCACACACTGCTAGAAGGCCAAATATTTTTTCAGAGCTAGATGCAGACAAAAAAATATTTTTAATTTGCAACCTGAGGGAGGTCAGTATAGATGGACTAATAGAACAAGTCCCACACACTGCTAGAAGCCCAAATATTTTTTCAGAGCTATATGCAGACAAAAAATTATTTTGAATTTGCAACCTGATGGAGGTCAGTATAGATGGACTAGTAGAACAAGTCCCTCACACTGCTAGAAGGACAAAAAATTTTTCAGAGCTAGATGCAGAAAAAAATTATATTCAATTTGCAACCTTATGGAGGTCAGTATAGATGGACTAATAGAATTATGCTATGCCCAAAAGGTTTTACTTCACTAGGTGCAGTAAAAAAATTGGTATTCTATACACAGATGGTGTATCTTGCAACACAGATAGGCTACTCCACTGACTAACACACTCTGCAATAGGCCAAAAAGGATTAGCTTTGTTAGATTCAGCCAAATCCTATGAAAAAAACTGGCACAGACCTGCCTTGCAAAAACTGATAGGAACTGATGTAACTTAGTTCTGACTGAAAAGGACTGCAATTACAATTAGTCTTTACTCCCACAACCTATCTATTTAATAGCACAGACCAGCCTGATAAAAGTCGTAGAAAATGCTGTAACCTAGTCCTTAAAAGAACTGCAATCACAACTATTCCCTACTCCCAAGCTATCTGTAGATTTGTGCAAAAATTGGCTTGAAATTAACAAGGTATAGCGCACACAGCAACAGCGGTGCTGTCTAACACGCAGCTGCAGCAGTGAGAAAATGGTGGCGACGGGGAAAATGGCTTGGTCTTATAGGGCAAGGACATGTGACATACACTGCCAATGACACATGCCCTTGCTTGTGTGAAAAAAAGCACTTCGCTCCATGTGTGTGCTGCTGATAGGCTTACAGATTGCTCCTCCCCATTGTAAATGCGGGAAAGAGAAAAAAAAATGGAGATCTTCATTATTCCTGCCGAGATCCATCCCCTGCCCCTCCCCCCGCCCCGCTGTACACTCAAACTGCGTATTAACATTAATTTTCATCATTACTGAGAAAAAATCCAGTTATGATTTTGGTGCACGAACATTTATCGAACATAACCTCGAACAGCCGAATTTTTCTCAAATCGTTCGTGTTCGCCGAACGTCTCGAACACCGCCCAAAACAGCTCGAATTTGAGATTGGCGAACAGTTCGAGTCGATCAACGCTCATCTCTAGTATAGAGCTAAGCAACAGTAGATGTGAAAAAGACTTATGTATACTAATAGATTATAGACTGAACATGAGTCAACAGTGTGATGCAGCAGCAAAAAAGGCAAATAAAATTCTGGGATGTATTAACAGAAGCATACAGTCTAGATCATGTGAAGTCATTATCAGACTTTAGTCCTCTTTGGTCAGACCTCATCTGGAATACTGTGTCCAGTCTTGGGCACCACATTTTAAAACAGACATTGACAAACTGGAGCAAGTTCAGAGAAGAGCGACCAGAATGGTGACCGGTCTGCAAACCATGTCCTATGTGGAACGGTTGCAAGATTTGGGAATGTTTAGCTTGCAAAAAAGGAGATTTAATAGCAGTCTACAAATATCTCAACGGCTGTCACATTATAGAAGGATCATCTATTTTCATTTGCATAAGGAAAGACTAGAAGCAATGGGATGAAACTGAATGGGAGGAGACACAGATTAGATATTAGAAAAAACTTTTTGACAGTTAGGGTGATCAAAGAGTGTAACAGGCTGCCACGAGAGGTGGTGAGTTCCCCTTCAATGGACGTCTTCAAACAGAGGCTGGACAGGTATCTGTCTGAGATGCTTTAGTGAATCCTGCTTTGAGCAGGGGGTTGGACCAGATGACCCAGGAGGTCCTTTCCAACTCTACCATTCTATGATTCTATGACACACTGAAACAAATTTTTAATGGAAGTCAGAAATCGCAGTATTTTCTGTAAACGTATATGTGATCCGTGTAACGGAGAAAACACAGTTTTAAATACCTGGCCTGTAGGTAACTACTTTGAACTGCAAACTGGTGTCAATTGCTTCGCTGACACACTGAAACAAATTTTTAATGGAGGTCAGAAATGACAGTATTTTCTGAAAACGTATATGTGATCCGTGTGACAGAGAAAACTGTTTTAAATAGCTGGATTTTTAGGGCTGTAATTTGGAAAGGACCTGGCTGTATTCCGCAGTGCCAACGAGCAAATGGCACAGAAAAACTGTGTTCTCTGGATTTCTTTTTAAGCAAATAATGAGGATTAAGATCCGAAAAAAAAAATATTCCTGGCCCCTGAGACCTGGGCCATTGTATAAAAATATCTAACAGCAGCAACAGACAGAACTGGAATGGAGCCTCTTGTGCTATGTGCACTGCAGTCTGCTATTTACACTGCTTGTCTGCCTATATAAACTGCCTGCCTGATATCTCTGCAGATGGATTAGTCCTCAAAAGGACTGTTTGTTGAGATGGATATGTGTCTCTAATATAGTTTGGTACACCTACACTACCTAGAAACAAGAAAATCTCTCCCTAGCTCAGCAGCACCTCTTCCTACACTGTCTGATTCAGGAGTGACTGTGACGAGCATGGCAGCGCCAGGTCTGATATAGACCTGATGATGCTGTGCGGCCAGCCAATCACTGTAATGCCACAACAAACATGGCTACTGCATTACAGTGAGTGGCAGGCAATCCCTGCATGTTTATTGGCTCTGTAAAGAGCGCTAAACATGCAGGGAGGAGACCCGAGCTCCTGCCGAGCAACCCTGGAAATACTCGGCAAGCGCCAAGCATCTCGAGCAGTGAGATGCTCAGTCGAGCACCGAGCAGTAGCGAGCATGCTCGCTCATCACTACTCAGCACAAGTTCTGCTGTGACACATTCAGCTACTGTATCAATGCTTGTTCTTGACTGTATTCTGAGATCACTGTATTTACATATAGACATAACAGTGCATTTGAAAAAGGGGTGAGTGAGTGCTGTGATTAGGAGACCTGCTCTGATTTAGCATGATTTTTAAGAGCAGTTTGTCAGGAGTTTCCTTGCAGGTGGAGAGAAGTGAGCAGCTAACTGTGTAGAAATCAAAGCACTGGAGAGTAGAGATGAGCGGTGTTCGACTAGAACTGTTCGCCAATCTCAAATTCAAGCTGTTTTGGGCAGTGTTCAAGTCGTTCGATTTGCCGAACCAAACGATTTGCAAAAAATTCGGCTGTTCGAGGTTATGTTCGATAACTGTTCGTGCACCAATAGCGTGTCCTGCATGTCTGGCGCTATTTAGAGCACCAATCATGCAGGGATTGTCTGCCACCCACTGTAATGCCACAGCCATGGTTGTTGTGGCTAGTGTTGAGCCACCCCCATAGTGTTCGGGTTCGGTTCGGTTCGAAGAACACCGGGATGTTCGAGGAACTGTTCGTCGAACTGTTCGTCGAACACCTTAGAACACCGTCGAACACCGTTAAAACCAATGGCAGGCAAACAAAAACACATAGAAAACACCTTCAAAAGGTGTCCAAAAGCTGACAAACTGCTCAGAAGACACTCTCTTTACAAAAGCCGGCCGGCAATTCAGCAGCGGCATACACCGGTACACGACAATTTAGACAAGAAGGAATAGAGCATCACACATAGATTAGATAGATAGAAACATGTCAGTCACACATATAAGAAGCACAGTGACAGTGTTGGTTACTGCTCTTGTCATTTAGTGTAAAGGATTTATTAAAAAAAATATTAGTGTTTTCATGCACCGTCTCTTTAAAAAAGCCAGCCGGCAATTCAGCAGCGGTACCCGACAATTTAGAACAGAAAGAATAGAGCTTCACACATAGATTAGATAGATAGAAACATGTCAGTCACATATATAATAAGTACAGTGACAGTGTTGCTTACTGTACTTGTCATTTAGTGTAAAGGATTTATTTAAAAAAATAATAGTGTTTTCATGCACTGTCTCTTTAAAAAAGCCGGCCGGCAATTCAGCATCTGTACTCGACAGTTTAGAACAGAAAGAATAGAGAATAACACATAGATTATAGAGATAGAAACATGTCAGTCAGATATATAATTAGCACAGTGATAGTGTTGGTTACTGTACTTGTCATTTAGTGTTAAAATAAAGGATTTATTAAAAAAAAAATTAGCGTGGGGTTCCCCGTAATTTTAGTCTCTAGCGGAGGTTAAGCAGATGGCTGGGGCAGATGTTTGAAGCCTGGGAAGGGGGTAATACCCACGGAGCTTCCCAGGCTACTAATATCAGCCCCCAGCTGAATACCTAGCCTTTACTAGCTATTAAAATGGGGGACCTCCCAAAAAAATAACGTGGGGTCCCCCCTAATTTAATAGCTAGCAAAGGCTAGGCAGACAGCTGGGGGCTGATATTAATAGCCCAGGAAGGGTGCCATGAATATTGGCCCCCTCCCTGGCTAGAAACACCAGCCGTCAGCTGCCCCAGAAATGGCGCATCCATAGGATGCGCCAATTCTGGCACTTAGCCTCGCTCTTCCCACTGCCCTGTAGCGGTGGCAGTGGGGTAATAGGGTTGGGGTTGATGTCAGCTTATAATGCCAGCTGACATCAAGCCCAGGTTAGTAATGGAGAGGCATCTATAAGACACCCCCATTACTAACCCCATAGTGAAAGTTAAAAGAAAACACAACACCCAGAATAAAGTCCTTTAATTGAAATAAATACACAATTCTTTATTGTTCTAAATTAAACCATACTTGCCATCACGCCCATTCCAGCTGAAGCCAACGATCTCCTGCAATAAAAGAAAAATAATAAAGCAACCTCATCCTTACCTTTCGATGGTTCCCAGGACAGCTCCAGCTCTGCTACATCGAGATGACAGGCTGGACCGCAGCAGAACGCTGCCATCCAGCCTGTCAACCCGCAGACACTGAGAAGAGCAGGCTTGCTTCGCTCCTCAGTGTCTCGCTGTGACGGCATCCAGATGAGCCGAGGTCATGTCCAATGAACTCGGCTCACCTCATGCACGTCACTGACAGCGTGGGAAAATTCTCCTGCACTCAGCGCTTCAGCGTGGGAGAATTCTCACGCTGAAGCGCTGAGTGCAGGAGAATTTTCCCACGCTGTCAGTGACGTGCATGAGGTGAGCTGAGATCATTGGACATGAACTCACCTCATGCACGTCACTGACAGCGTGGGAAAATTCTCACGCTGAAGCCCTGAGTGCAGGAGAATTCTCCCACGCTGTCAGTGACGTGCATGAGGTGAGCTCATGTCCAATGAACTCAGCTCACCTCATGCACGTCACTGACAGCGTGGGAAAATTCTCCTGCACTCAGCGCTTCAGCGTGAGAATTTTCCCACGCTGTCAGTGACGTGCATGAGGTGAGTTCATGTCCAATGATTTCAGCTCACCTCATGCACGTCACTTACAGCGTGGGAGAATTCTCACGCTGAAGCGCTGAGTGCAGGAGAATTTTCCCACGCTGTCAGTGACGTGCATGAGGTGAGCTGAGTTCATTGGACATGAGCTCACCTCATGCACGTCACTGACAACGTGGGAGAATTCTCCTGCACTCAGCGCTTCAGCGTGAGAATTTTCCCACGCTGTCAGTGACGTGCATGAGGTGAGCCGAGTTCATTGGACATGACCTCGGCTCATCTGGATGCCGTCACAGCGAGACACTGAGGAGCGCAAGCATGCCAGCGCTTCTCAGTGCCTGCGGGATGACAGGCTGGATGGCAGCGTTCTGCTGCGGTCCAGCCAGTCATCTCGATGTAGCAGAGCTGAAGCTGTCATGGGAACCATGGAAAGGTAAGGATGATGTTGGTTTATTATTTTTCTATTATTTCAGGAGATCATTGGCTTCAGCTGGAATGGGCGTGATGGTAAGTATGGTTTAATTTAGACCAATAAAGAATTGTGTGTTTATTTCAATTAAAGGACTTTATTCTGGGTGTTGTGTTTTTTTTAAATACTTTACTAGAAATTCATGGCGGTCATGTCTAATACTGGCGTGACCCCATGAATTTTGGGCTTAGGGCCAGCTGATAATACCAAGCTGGCCTAACCCCTTTATTACCCAGTGAGCCACAGCACCAGGGCCCTGGATGAGTTGGGTACAGCGCCAGAAGATGGCGCTTCTATGAACGCGCCATTTTCCGGGGTGGCTGCGGACTGCAATTTGCAGCGGGGGGGGGCCCAGAAAGCTTGGGCCTCCCTGCGCTGCAGATTCCAGCCCCCAGCTGCCTAGTTGTACCTGGCTGGACACAAAAATAGGGTGAAGCGCCACGTATTTTTTTTTTAATTATTTCATGAAATTCATGAAATAATTAAGAAAAAAAGGTCTTCTCTATATTGTTGTGTCCGGCCAGGTACAAATAGGCAGCTGGTGGTTGGGGGCAGCCCGTTCCTGCCTGCTGTACCTGGCTGGACACAAATATAGTGCGAAGCCCCAAGTCAATTTTTTTTAATTATTTAAGGAAATTCATGAAATATTTAAGAAAAAAAGGCCTTCCCTATATTGTTGTGTCCGGCCAGGTACAAATAGGCAGCTGGTGGTTGGGGGCAGCCCGTTCCTGCCTGCTGTACCTGGCTGGACACAAATATAGTGCGAAGCCCCACTTCAATTTTTTTTAATTATTTAAGGAAATTCATGAAATAATTAAGAAAAAAAGGCCTTCCCTATATTGTTGTGTCCGGCCAGGTACAAATAGGCAGCTGGTGGTTGGGGGCAGCCCGTTCCTGCCTGCTGTACCTGGCTGGACACAAATATAGTGCGAAGCCCCACTTCAATTTTTTTAAATTACTTCAGGAAATTCATGAAATAATTTAAAAAAAATTGACGTGGGGCTTCGCACTATACTTGTGTCCAGTCAGGTGCAGCAGCCAGGAACGGGCTGCCCCCAACCACCGGCTGCCTATTTGTACCTGGCCGGACACAACAATATAGGGAAGACCTTTTTTTTTTAATTATTTCATGAAATAATTAAAAAAAAATTGAGGTGGGGCTTCGCACTATATTTGGGTCCAGCCAGGTACAGCAGGCAGGACCGGGCTGCCCCCAACCAACAGCTGCCTATTTGTACCTGGCCGGACACAACAATGTAGGGAAGCCCTTTTTTTCTTAATTATTTCATGAAATAATTTAAAGAAAATTGACGTGGGGCTTCGCCCTGTTTTTGTGTCCAGCCAGGTACAACTAGGCAGCTGGGGGCTGGAATCCGCAGCGCAGGGAGAACCAAGCTTTCTGGGCCACCCCCGCTGCAAATTGCAGTCCGCAGCCAACCCGGAAAATGGCGCGTTCATAGAAGAGCCATCTTCTGGCGCTGTACCCAACTCATCCAGGGCCCTGGTGCGGTGGCTCACTGGGTAATAAAGGGGTTAGGGCCAGCTTGGCATTATCAGCTGGCCCTAAGCCCGAAATTCATGGGGTCACGCCAATATTAGACATGACCACCATGAATTTCTAGTAAAGTATTTAAAAAAAACACAACACCCAGAATAAAGTCCTTTAATTGAAATAAACACACAATTCTTTATTGTTCTAAATTAAACCATACTTACCGTCACGCCCATTCCAGCTGAAGCCAACGATCTCCTGAAATAAAAGAAAAATAATAAACCAACATCATCCTTACCTTTCCATGGTTCCCATGACAGCTTCAGCTCTGCTACATCGAGATGACAGGCTGTACCGCAGCAGAACGCTGCCATCCAGCCTGTCATCCCGAAGACACTGAGAAGCGCAGGCTTGCTTGCGCTCCACAGTGTCTCTCTGTGAGGGCATCCAGATGAGCCGAGTTAATGTCCAATGAACTCGGCTCACCTCATGCACGTCACTGACAGCGTGGGAAAATTCTCCTGCACTCAGCGTTTCAGCGTGGGAGAATTCTCACGCTGAAGCGCTGAGTGCAGGAGAATTTTCCCACGCTGTCAGTGACGTGCATGAGGTGAACTGAGTTCATTGGACATGAGCTCACCTCATGCACGTCACTGACAGCGTGGGAGAATTCTCCTGCACTCAGCGCTTCAGCGTGTGAATTTTCCCACGCTGTCAGTGACGTGCATGAGGTGTGCCGAGTTCATTGGACATGAACTCGGCTCATCTGGATGCCATCACAGAGAGACGCTGAGGAGCGCAAACAAGCCTGCGCTTCTCAGTGTCTGCGGGATGACAGGCTGGATGGCAGCTTTCTGCTGTGGTCCAGCCTGTCATCTCGATGTAGCAGAGCTGAAGCTGCCGTGGGAACCATGGAAAGGTAAGGATTATGTTGCTTTATTATTTTTCATTTATTGCAGGGGATCGTTGGCTTCAGCTGGAATGGGCGTGATTGTAAGTATGGTTTAATTTAGAACAATAAAGAATTGTGTGTTTATTTCAATTAAAGGACTTTATTCTGGGTGTTTGTGTTTTTTTTTAACTTTGACTACGGGGTTAGTAATGGGGGTGTCTTATAGACGCCTCTCCATTACTAACCTGGGCTTGATGTCAGCGGGCATTATAAGCTGACATCAACCCCAGCCCTATTACCCCACTGCCACCGCTACAGGGCAGTGGGAAGAGCGAGGCTAAGTGCCAGAATTGGCGCATCCTATGGATGCGCCATTTCTGGGGCGGCTGACGGCTGGTGTTTCTAGCCTGGGAGGGGGCCAATATTCATGGCACCCTTCCTGGGCTATTAATATCAGCCCCCAGCTGTCTGCCTAGCCTTTGCTAGCTAATAAAATAGGGGGGACCCCACGTCATTTTTTTGGGGGTCCCCCATTTTAATAGCTAGTAAAGGCTAGGTATTCAGCTGGGGGCTGATATTAGTAGCCTGGGAAGCTCCATGGGTATTACCCCCTTCCCAGGCTTCAAACATCTGCCCCAGCCGTCTGCTTAACCTCCGCTAGAGCCTAAAATTAAGGGGAACCCCACGCCAATTTTTTTTTAAATAAATCCTTTATTTTAACACTAAATGACAAGTACAGTAATCAACACTATCACTGTACTTATTATATATGTGACTGACATGTTTCTATCTATCTAATCTATGTGTGATGCTCTATTCCTTCCATTCTAAATTGTCGGGTACCAGTGTACGCCGCTGCTGAATTGCCGGCTTTTCATGTTTCACTGTGATCACAGTTCCCATCGATTTGGGCAATCACTCTAATGCCACAACCACCATGGCTGTGGCATTACAGTGAGTGGCAGACAATCCCTGCATGATTGGTGCTCTAAATAGCGCCAGACATGCAGGACACGCTTTTGGTGCACGAACAGTTATCGAACATAACCTCGAACAGCCGAATTTTTTGCAAATCGTTCGGGTTCGTCGAACAACTCGAACACCGCCCAAAACAGCTCGAATTTGAGATTGGCGAACAGTTCTAGTCGAACACCGCTCATCTCTAGTTGTGGCATTACAATGGTTGCCTAAATCGATGGGAACAGTGCTCACAGTGAAACATGAAAAGCCAGCAATTCAGCAGCTGCATACACCGGTACCGACAATTTAGAACAGAAAGAAAAGAGTATCACACATAGATTAGATAGATAGAAACATGTCAGTCACATATATAAGAAGTACAGTGACAGTGTTGGTTACTGTACTTGTCATTTAGTGTTAAAGGATTTATTAAAAAAAATATTAGTGTTTTCATGCACAGTCTCTTTAAAAAAGCCGGCCGGCAATTCAGCATCTGTACCCGACAATTTAGAATAGAAAGAATAAGCATCAGAAATAGATTAGATAGATAGAAACATGTCAGTCACATATATAATAAGTACAGTGACAGTGTTGATTACTGTACTTGTCATTTAGTGTTAAAATAAAGGATTTATTAAAAAAAAAAATTGGCGTGGGGTTCCTCGTAATTTTAGTCTCTAGCGGAGGTTAAGCAGACGGCTGGGGCAGATGTTTGAAGCCTGGGAAGGGGGTAATACCCACGGAGCTTCCCAGGCTACTAATATCAGCCCCCAGCTGAATACCTAGCCTTTACTAGCTATTAAAATAGGGGACCCCCCAAAAAATGACGTGGGGTCCCCCCTATTTTAATAGCTAGCAAAGGCTAGGCAGACAGCTAGGGGCTGATATTAATAGCCCAGGAAGGGTGCCATGAATATTGGCCCCCTCCCAGGCTAGAAACACCAGCCGTCAGCCGCCCCAGAAATGGCGCATCCATAGGATGCGCCAAATCTGGCACTTAGCCTCGCTCTTCCCACTGCCCTGTAGCGGTCGCAGTGGGGTAATAGGGCTAGGGTTGATGTCAGCTTATAATGCCAGCTGACATCAAGCCCAGGTTAGTAATGGAGAGGCGTCTATAAGACACCCCCATTACTAACCCCATAGTCAAAGTTAAAAAAAAACACAAACACCCAGAATAAAGTCCATTAATTGAAATAAACGCACAATTCTTTATTGTTCTAAATTAAACCAGACTTACCATCACGCCCATTCCAGCTGAAGCCAACGATCTCCTGCAATAAAAGTAAAACAATAAAGCAACATCATCCTTAACTTTCCATGGTTCCCACGACAGCTTCAGCTCTGCTACATTCACATGACAGGACAGCAGCAGAACGCTGGCATCCAGCTTGCCATGCGGCAGATACTGAGTAGCGCAGGCATGCTTGTGCTCCTTAGTGTCTAGCTGTGACGGCATAAAGATGAGCCGAGGTCATGTCCAATGACCTCAGCTCACCTCATGCACGTCACTGACAGCGGGGGAAAATTCTCTTGCGCATGCGGTGAGTGCAGGAGAATTTTCCCACGCTGTCAGTGACGTGCATGAGGTGAGCTCATGTCCAATGAACTCAGCTCACCTCATGCACGTCACTGACAGCGTGGGAGAATTCTCAGCACTCAGCGCTTCAGCAGGAGAATTCTCCCACGCTGGGATGGCATTGAGATGACAGGCTGGATGGCAGCTGAGCGCTGCCATCCAGCATGCCATCCTTCATAGACACTGCAGAGCACAGGCATGCTTGCGCTCTGCAGTGTCTCTGAAGGATGACAAGCTGGATGGCAGCGCTCAGCTGTGATCCAGCCTGTCATCTCAATGCCATCGCAGCGTCGGAGAATTCTCCTGCTGAAGTGCTGAGCGCTGAGAATTTTCCCACGCTGTCAGTGGCGTGCATGAGGTGAGCTGAGTTCATTTGACATGAGCTCACCTCATGCACGTCACTGACAGCGTGGGAAAATTCTCCTGCACTCACCGCATGCGCAGGAGAATTTTCCCATGCTGTCAGTAATAGCTAGTAAAGGCTAGGTATTCAGCTGGGGGCTTATATTAGTAGCCTGGGAAGCTCCGTGGGTATTACCCCCTTCCCAGGCTTCAAACATCAGCCCCAGCCGTCTGTTTAACCTCCGCTAGAGACTAAAATTACGGGGAACCCCACGCCTATTTTTTTTTTAATAAATCCTTTATTTTAACACTAAATGACAAGTACAGTAAACAACACTATCACTGTACTTCTTATATATGTGACTGACATGTTTCTATGTATTTAATCTATGTGTGATGCTCTATTCTTTCTGTTATAAATTGTCGGGTACCGATGCTGAATTGCCGGCCGGCTGTTTTAAAGAGACGGCGCATGAAAACACTATTATTTTTTTAAATAAATCCTTTAACACTAAATGACAAGTACAGTAAGCAACACTGTCACTGTACTTCTTATATATGTGACTGGCATGTTTCTATCTATCTAATCAATGTGTGATGCTCTATTCCTTCTTTTCTAAATTGTCGGTACCGGTGTATGCAGCTGCTGAATTGCCGGCCTGCTTTTTTAAAGAGAGTGTCTTCTGAGCAGTTTGTCAGCTTTTGAACACCTTTGAAGGTGTTTTCTATGTGTTTCTATGTGTTTTTTTTTGCCTGCCATTGGTATTAACGGTGTTCGACGAACAGTTCCACGAACATCCCGGTGTTCGACGAACCGAACCAATCCGAACACTACGGGGTGGCTCAACACTACAGGAGAGATGTGGCTGATATGTACAAGTTAAATGTATGTACAAGTACTGGAATTAAACTATTGCATCCACTTTGCCAGGATCTAGGCAGGCACTAGTGGCCAAGCTTCATAGGAACAAGCTATACACAATGAAAGCTAAAAGTTTTCATTGCAAGAGAATGACAGTAGATATAAAAAGCAAGTCACAACAATATAAATTTGATTGTGTTTAATTGTCTTGCTTTATGTTCCAGTTGGATCTACACTCTGTACTTAGTCTTTGAATACTTTGATAAAACATCAAAAAAAGTCTTAAAGTAAGTTCTTCAAGTACATATGCTTCCTAAATGGGCTTTTGACTTTGCTCAGTATGGCATCCAACTGAAGAGTGAAATGCAAGACTCAAAATTCTTTGAATTAGAAACCCCAAGGTTTAAACAATTCATGTACTGTCTTTGATCTAAATGGCCTATTTTACAATAAAATCCCCATGTACTCCTTTTATTAAGCAAATTACAATTATATTGTGAATGTCTTAAGCTTTCATTTCTCTTCTGCTTTATTCAGATTTAAGCTTTTCTTACTCAAGTTCCCTAATGACATTTCAAACTCCAGGAAACAATACAGTATTAATGGATCACTAAGCAAAAAAATGCAAAAAAATAAAAATCCATAATCTCTGTATATGTCTTGCTCCTCTTTGTTCTATATTATGTCTGCAAAATTTGTAAAAAAGAAAGCCAGAATACTTGTAGGAGGCATCCCTCATATCCTCCTTTTGTTTTATGTGTGGTTTTCACTTTAGTTAGCTCTTCTGCCATGTTATGTTCTTATTTGTTTCTACCCCACAACATGTGGTGCACTTACACATTAAAATGATAAGAGCTTCATAACATATATTTCTAAATATATAGGCATTAATAAGGAGTTGCCCAACCTACAATGGCTTTCGTCTTTTGTAGCGAATACAGCTTCTAGTATTGTGGGAAGCATTTCCAGAATATTTGGTGTTTGTATGTAAGAATTTCTGCTAATTCACCCAGAAGAGCATTTGTGAGGTCATATTCGGATGCTGGACGAGTAGGCATAGTTCATCACCGCTATTGGTCAGTACCCACCTTATCTTTATAGGGCTCATGTACAGTTATATGAAAAAGTTTGGGCACCCCTATTAATCTTAAGCTTAATGTTTTACAAAAATTGGTGTTTTTGCAACAGCTATTTCAGTTTGATATATGTAATAACTGTTGGACACAGTAATGTTTCTGCCTTGAAATGAGGTTTATTGTAGTAACAGAAAATGTGTAATCTGCATTCAAACCAAATTTGACAGGTGCATAAGTATGGGCACCTCACCCGAAAAGTGACATTAATATTTAGTAGATCCTCCTTTTGCCTCTATTCGCTTCCTGTAGCTTTTGATGAGTTCCTGGATCCTGGATGAAGGTATTTTTGACCATTCCTCTATACAAAACAATTCCAGTTCAGTTAAGTTTGATGGTCGCCGAGCATGGACAGGCCTCTTCAAATGATCCCACAGATGTTCAATGATATTCAGGTCTGGGGACTGGGATGGCCATTCCAGAACATTGTAATTGTTCCTCTGCATGAATGCCTGAGTAGATTTGGAGCGGTGTTTTGGATCATTGTCTTGCTGAAAGATCCATCCCCTGCGTAACTTCAACTTTGTCACTGATTCTTGGACATTATTGTCAAGAATCTGCTGATACTGAGTGGAATCCATGCGTCCCTCAACTTTAACAAGATTCCCGGTGCCGTCATTGGCCACACAGCCCCAAAGCATGATGGAACCTCCACCAAATTTTACTGTGGGTAGCAAGTGTTTTTCTTGGAATGCTGTGTTTTTTGCCGCCATGCATAACGCCTTTTTGTAGGACCAAACAACTCAATCTTGGTTTCATCAGTCCACAGGACCTTCTTCCAAAAAGAAATTGGCTTCTCCAAATGTGCTTTTGCATACCTCAGCCGACTCTGTTTGAGGCGTGCTTGCAGAAACGGCTTCTTTCGCATCACTCTCCCATACAGCTTCTCCTTGTGCAAAGTGCATTGTATAGTTGACCGATGCACAGTAACACGATCTGCAGCAAGTTGATGCTGCAGCTCTCTGGAGGTGGTCTGAGGATTGTCCTTGACTGATCTCACCATTCTTCTTCTCTGCCTTTCTGATGTTTTTCTTGGCCTGCCACTTCTGGCCTTAACAAGAACTGTCCCTGTGTTCTTCCATTTCCTTACTATGTTCCTCACAGTGGAAACTGACAGGTTAAATCGCTGAGACAGCTTTTTGTATCCTTCCCCTGAACAACTATGTTGAATAATCTTTGTTTTCAGATCATTTGACAGTTGTTTTGAGGAGCCCATGATGTCACTCTTCAGAGGAGATTCAAACAGGAGAACAACTTGCAAGTGGCCACTTTAAGTAGCTTTTCTCATGATTGCATACACCTGGCAATGAAGTTCAAAGCTCAATGAGGTTACAAAACCAAAAAAAGTGCTTTAGTAAGTCAGTAAAAAGTAGGTAGGAGTATTTAAAACAAGAAAATGATAAGGGTGTCCATACTTATGCACCTGTCAAATTTTGTTTGAATGCAGATTGCACATTTTCTGTTAGTACAATAAACCTCATTTCAAGGCAGAAACATTACTGTGTCCAACAGTTATTACATATATCAAACTGAAATAGCTGTTGCAAAAACACCAATTTTTATAAAACATTAAGCTTAAGATTAATAGGGGTGCCCAAACTTTTTCATATAACTGTATATAAGATGCCCTGTATCGACACACACACCCCACCACTGCCCCATGAGGAAGTACAGAAACACGTATGGGGGCTTCCCCTGGCACTGCTGGTTATCCTTTTACTTTCACTAAGTATGTCTTATTTAACCTTATCCATGTGATACCTGTATTTTCTGTGTGTTGCAGGATTTTTGATGACTGTGTATATTTGACCTGATACAGGTCATATGATTTATGTTACTATAAGTTTTCCTGCACACTTTTGTTGTGATCAATGGATTATATGGGTTGGACTATGTGACCTATTATAGGTCCAGTGTAAATTTGATACCAGCTGTGTCTCTATCTACCCTCTGTTGCCTCATATGCCCATGTTATGTCTGTTTACACATGTAATTTATACTTACGTGTCTTTTTAAATATTCAAATAAAGTATTCACCTATTTTAGTCAACATATGGTGTTGTAACTACGCTTTATTCTGGGGTTTTGTAACACTTATGGTCCCTCTTTTGCTTACCTAATGTTTAGTGGTATGCCCCTTATTACTTATGAGGTCCTATTTTTCATTGTTACTTTGTTGTGCTATAGTTCAGAATCTCCTCACGCAGGTGTTTGATGGCGTCAAGGTCAGGCATTTATGTCACCAATCAAGTTCTTCTCCATCGCATCTACTCAATTATTCCTTTTGTGGACCTTGATTTATTCATTGGGGTACAGTTTTGCTGAAATAGAAAATGGCCTTCCTTAAACTTTTTCCACAAAGTTGGATGCATACAATTGATCTGCAATTATCAAAAATGTCAAGGTATGCAGAAGCATTGGGATTTCCCTTCATAAGAACTAAAGGGCATAGGTTTAACCTTGAAAAATAACCAAATAGCATTATTTTTCTTCCACCAAGCCTCATGGCTTGCACAAATCAGTCAAGCAGATAAAGTTCTATTGGCATTAACCAAACACAGACTTGTCCATCAGATGCCAGAAAGAGAAGCTTGATTACTCACTACACAGGACATATTTCCATTGCTCCAGACTAGAGATGAGCGTTGTTCTACTCGAACTGTTCGCCAAGCTCAAATTCGAGCTGTTTTGGGCGGTGTTCGAGCCGTTCGGCGAACACGAACAATTTGAGAAAAATTCGGCTGTTCGAGGTTATGTTCGATAACTGTTCGTGCACCAAAATCATAACTGGATTTTTTCTCAGTAATGATGAAAATTAATGTTAATACGCAGTTTGAGTGTACAGCGGGGTGGAGGGAGGGGCAGGGGATGGATCTCTGCAGGAACAGTGAAGATCTCCATTTTTTTTTTCTCTTTCCCGCATTTGCAGTGGGGAGGTGCAATCTGTCAGCCTATCAGCAGCGCACACACGGAGCGAAGTGCTTTTTTTCACACAAGCAAGGGCATGTGTCATTGGCAGTGTATGTCACATGTCCTTGCCTTATAAGACCAAGCCATTTTCCCCGTCTCCACCATTTTCTCACTGCTGCAGCTGCGTGTTAGACGGCACCGCTGTTGCTGTGTGTGCTCTACCTTGTTAATTTCAAGCCAATTTTCGCACAAATCTACAGATAGCTTGGGAGTAGGGAATAGTTGTGATTGCAGTCCTTTTAAGGACTAGGTTACAGCATTTCCTACGACTTTTATCAGGCAGGTCTGTGCTCTTAAATAGATAGATTGTGGGAGTAAAGACTAATTGTAATTGGAGTCATTTTCAGGACTAGGTTACATCAGTTCCTATCAGTTTTTGCCAGGCAGGTCTGTGCCAGTGCTGTGCAAGTTTTTTTCACAGCATTTGGCTGAATCTAGCAAAGCTAATCCTTTTTGGCCTATTGCAGAGTGTGTTAGTCAGTGGAGTAGCCTATCTGTGTTGCAAGATATACCACCTGTGTATAGAATACCAATTTTTTTACTGCACCTAGTGAAGTAAAATCTTTTGGGCATAGCATCATTCTATTAGTCCATCCATACTGACCCCCATCAGGTTGCAAATTGAATATAATTTTTTTCTGCATCTAGCTCTGAAAAAATATTGGGCTTCTAACTGTGTGTGGGACTTGTTGTATTAGTCCATCTATACTGACCTCCATCAGGTTGCAAACTGAATTTTTTTTTTTCTGCATCTACCTCTGAAAAAATATTGGGCTTCTAGCTGTGTGTGGGAATTGTTCTATTAATCCATCTATACAGACGTCCATCAGGTTGCAAACTGAATATATTTTTTTCTGCATCTACCTCTGAAAAAATATTGGGCTTCTAGCTGTGTGTGGGACTTGTTGTATTAGTCCATCTATACTGACCTCTATCAGGTTGCAAACTGAATATATTTTTTTCTGCATCTACCTCTGAAAAAATATTGGGCTTCTAGCTGTGTGTGGGACTTTTTCTATTAATCCATCTATACAGACCTCCATCAGGTTGCAAACTGAATATATTTTTTTCTGCATCTACCTCTGAAAAAATATGTGGCCTTCTAGCAGTGTGTGGGACTTTCTCTATTAGTCCATCTATACTGACCTCCGTCAGGTTGCAAATTGAATATAATTTTTATCTGCATCTAGCTCTGAAAAAATATTTGGCCTTCTAGCAGTGTGTGGGACTTTTTCTATTAGTCCATCTATACTGACCTCCGTCAGGTTGCAAATTGAATATGATTTTTATCTGCATCTAGCTCTGAAAAAATATTTGGCCTTCTAGCAGTGTGTGGGACTTTCTCTATTAGTCCATCTATACTGACCTCCATCAGGTTGCAAATTAAAAATAATTTTTATCTGCATCTACAGTACCTCTGAAAAAATATTTGGGCTTCTAGCTGTGTGTGGGACTTGTTCTATTAGTCCATCTATACTGACCTCCATCAGGTTGCAAAATAAAAATAATTTTTATCTGCATCTAGCTCTGAAAAAATATTTGGCCTTCTAGCAGTGTGTGGGACTTTCTCTATTAGTACATCTATACTGACCTCCATCAGGTTGCAAATTAAAAATAATTTTTATCTGCATCTACCTCTGAAAAAATATTTGGGCTTCTATCTGTGTGTGGGACTTGTTCTATTAATCCATCTATACAGACCTCCATCAGGTTGCAAACTGAATATAATTTTTTTCTGCATCTAGCTCTGAAAAAATATTTGGCCTTCTAGCAGTGTGTGGGACTTGTTCTATTAGTCCACCTATACTGACCTCCATCAGGTTGCAAATTCAAAATAATTTTTTGTCTGCATCAAGCTCTGAAAAAATATTTGGCCTTCTAGCAGTGTGTGGGACTTTCTCTATTAGTCCATCTATACTGACCTCCATCAGGTTGCAAACTGAATATATTTTTTTTCTGCATCTACCTCTGAAAAAATATTGGGCTTGTAGCTGTGTGTGGGACTTGTTCTATTAATCCATCTATACAGACCTCCATCAGGTTGCAAACTGAATAAAAAAAATTTCTGCATCTACCTCTGAAAAAATATTTGGGCTTCTAGCTGTGTGTGGGACTTGTTCTATTAATCCATCTATACAGACCTCCATCAGGTTGCAAACTGAATAAAAAAAATTTCTGCATCTAACTCTGAAAAAATATTTGGGCTTCTAGCTGTGTGTGGGACTTGTTCTATTAGTCCATCTATACTGACCTCCATCAGGTTGCAAATTGAATATAATTTTTTTCTGCATCTAACCCAGCCAATAGTTTTGGCCTAATACCACAGTTTGGCCACTCAGCTCTGCTCGGTTCCCATCCATTGTTTTTTTGTGCAAACAACTCCAGAGTTGTGAATTAGTTAACCACCAAAATGAGTGGAAAAAGGCCTGCTGCTGGTGGAAAGGGGAATAGGCGTGTTTGGAAGGGGAAAAAAGGTTGTGTCCGTGGGGTAGGTGTTAAAGCAACAGTAACATCTGCAGAAGAAAGACCATCTTCCAGCCAAACTAAAATGTCTACTTCTTTTAGCGGACAATGTGATAAGATCCCTTTCTTACGGCCACGCCAATCGCTACAAATTCCAGATGAGGCACAAAAACAGCAGGTGCTTCAATGGATATCAAGTGCTCCTTTAAGTGGGCTCTCCTCCACATCAACTTCAACATCACAAATACTCCAGTCCTCAAAGGTGTCACCCCAATCGCACTTGCTTCCTCACAGCTCCCAAATCTCCAGCTGCCCGTCTGAGTATGAGGTAGAACAGATGGTTGAGTCTGCAGAGCTGTTTACTCATACTATAGTCTGGGAATCAGAGGTCGACTCCAGCGCTTCTGTGAATCCAGACGAGGAAATGATCTGCACTGATGCCCAGAATCTTTATGAGTCGGATCCAGGACCAGACGCAGAAGGTTCTGACCATAATGTAGACCCTCATTCCCAAACTGTAACTCCTGTTGGTGGAGACAATGAGGAAGACGATGATAAGACTCAAATACCTGATTGGAGCGACAACTTTAGTTTTTTGTCAGGGCAGGAACAGGTTGGCTCTGAGGACGACGGGTGTGATAACGCACAGGGTGATGATGATGAGGTTGGAGATCCCACTTACTGTCAACCCACAGTCAGCCAAGAGATGAGGTCAGCAGAGGAGGTGGAGGAAGATGCTAGTGAAGACGAGGTCAGGTTGCGCCTTCCTGGACAGAGACGTAGTACTGGAAGCACGTCAACAACTGCATCCTCAAACACAACTCTGCCTCTCACCACAAGTCGTGGTGGCTCTTCAGGTCGCATGGGTGCTAAGCCTTGCATAGCCTGGGCATTTTTTCAGATCGATAAAGATGACCCAACTCGTGTTATCTGTAACATTTGTCAGCAAAAGCTAAGTAGAGGCCAAAAAATACATAGTTTGAGTACTTCATGCATGAACCGGCACATGGACATGAAGCATAAGTTGCAGTGGGAAGCTCAGTGTGCTACAATGCGGCCTAGCCGGCCGGGCCAACCACCGTCTGCCATATCTTGTGCATCCGCGGCCTCTTCATCCTCTGTGACTGGGGGGACAGCAGTCACACCTGTTTTGGGGCGCAGACCTGCCACCTCTTTACCCGCAACAGTCAGCGTGATTAGCAGGTCATCATTTTCTTTGGAGGTGGTAACACCAGCTGGTGTTGAGCGCTGTCCGACATCGATAGCACCACCTTTGGATCAAGGCAACCTAACATGTCCGCCTGCATCTTCCTCACAGACCGGCAGTTTGCCGGGGACACCCTTATCAACCCCGTCTAAGCACAATAGCCAGCCCTCGGTCCCTCAGATGTGGACAAGTAAAAGACCATTTCCTCCCAGCCATGAGAAAGCTAAGAGGTTGAATTTCACCATCTGCAAGCTCTTGGCTACAGAAATGCTGCCTTTCCGCCTGGTGGACACAGAGGATTTTCGAGACCTTATGTCCGTCGCAGTGCCCCAGTACCAGATGCCCAGTCGGCACTACTTCTCAAAGAAAGGTGTGCCTGCGCTCCACCAGCATGTCGCACACAACATCACCGCTACTTTGAGAAACTCTGTGTGTGACAGGGTGCATTTCTCCACAGACATTTGGACGAGTAGGCATGGACAGGGGCGTTACATGTCGCTGACTGGGCACTGGGTAACTATGGTGACAGCAGGACAAGGGGCTGCTGTCAAAGTCTTGATGTCCCCACGAGTTGTGCGTCAATCCTCTTTATGTCAAAGTTCCTCCACTGCTTCGGCCTCCTCAACCTCCTCTCGGTCTTCCACCTGCACCCAAAGCCTGTCTGGTCATGCCACAAGCTTTCTAACTGCGCAGAAGGGATCCTGCACACCTCCTTACTATGCTGGCAGTAGGGCTCAATGTCATCAGGCGGTTTTTACATTGAAATGTCTGGGAAATGTGAGTCACACAGCTGAGGAGTTGTGGTCAGCTCTGGAGAACCAATTTCATGAATGGTTGTCTCCACTGGACCTGAAACCAGGGAAGGCCGTGTGCGACAATGCTGCAAACCTGGGTGCGGCCCTTCGCCGGGGCAATGTCACACACGTGCCTTGTATGGCTCACGTGTTGAACCTGGTTGTCCAGCAATTTTTAGCCCACTATCCCAGACTAGATGGCCTTCTGCAGAGGGCACGGTCGCTGTGTGCTCACTTCCGCCGTTCGCATCCCGCAGCTCAGCGACTTACATCTCTACAGAAGTCGTTGGGCCTGCCACTTCACCGGCTAAAATGCGATGTGCCTACCCGGTGGAATTCAACTCTGCACATGTTGCAGTGACTGTGGCAGCACCGACAAGCCCTGGTGCAATACGTTCTGACGTATAGCCTGGGCCAACGAGATCCAGAGGTGGGGTAAATCACGCTGGAGGAGTGGTCTCAGATCAGGGACCTATGCACCCTTCTGCACAGTTTTGAAATGGCGACGAAGATGTTTAGTGCTGACGATGCCATTATCAGCATGACTATTCCGGTGATTTACATGCTGGAGCACATGTTAAACAGAATTTGGAGTCAGGTGGTGGCACAAGAGGAGGTGGAGGAAGTAGAGGAGGAGGAGTTGTATGAGGAAGGGCTAACATCTGCAAGGTCCAGACGGTCGGCAGCACCAAGGCGGCAGGCATGTGAGGGTGGGGGAGATGGTTTTACCAGGGCGCATGGTAGCAGCCAAACTAGTGAGGAAGGTGCAGGAGCCCAGGAAGAAGTGGAGGACGAACTGATGGAAGACTCATCAGATGAGGGAGACCTTGATCACATTTCTGTTGTGCGAGGTTGGGGGAGAGGACAGAGGAAGGAAGCATGATTGTTACCTCGCCACCAACACAACAGGGACTTGGTGCTCCTGGATGCGCAACACACATGAGTGCCTTCTTGCTGCACTACCTGCAACATGACCCTCGAATTGTGAGAATTAGAAATAATCCTGACTACTGGGTTGCCACACTGTTAGATCCCCGGTACAAAAGTAAATTTGCAGAAATTATTCCTGCCATAGAAAGGGATGCACGCATGCAGGAGTATCAGCAGAGACTGTTGCAGAATCTTACATGTGCTTTTCCACAAAATACCAGTGGTGCACGTAGTGAATCTCACAGTTCCAACTTGCCAACCGTGGGACCGTCAAGTGTTCAGCACTCAAACCGTAACAGAACCACAGTATCTGCTGGTAACATCAATTTTGCGGAATCATTTCACCACTTTTTTAGCCCATCCTTTGCAAGGCCAAAGGAGACAAGAAGTCTGACACATAGTCAACGCCTAGAGACGATGGTACAGGAGTATCTCCAAGTAAACATTGAAGCCATGACTGTGTCACTGGACCCTTGCTCTTTTTGGGCTTCCAATCTGGATAAATGGCCGGAGCTAGCCACTTACGCCTTGGAGATCTTGTCATGCCCCGCAGCCAGCGTTCTGTCTGAACGTGTGTTCAGCGCTGCTGGTGGTGTGCTGACAGATAAACGCACGCGGCTCTCCACTGATAATGTAGACAGACTCACGTTCATAAAGATGAACAAATCATGGATCTGAAACGACTTTTCTACCCCTGTGTCATCCTGGGGAGAGTGAAAGCTTGATGATTGGTTAAAATCACCCTACCAACCGTTTTAAGCTTTCAAATTACTAATCATGTTTATCTGTATCTTGGCTGGAAAATAATTTGGGCTTTGTAGCAGTGTGCAGCACTGATTCTATTAGGCCATCTATAATAAGCTCCACCAGATTTAAAATTACTAATCATGTTTATCTGTATCTTGACTGGAAAATAATATGGGCTTTGTAGCAGTGTGCAGCACTGATCCTATTAGGCCATCTATACTAAAGCTTCACCAGATTTAAAATTAATAATAATTTTTAGCTGCATCTAGCTCGGAAAATAATTTTGGGGCTCCGAGATGCGCAAGACACATAAGTGCCTTCTTGCTGCACTACCTGCAGCATGACCCTCATATTGTCAGAATTCGAAGTAATCATGACTACTGGGTTGCCACACTCTTAGATCCCCCAAACTTTTCGATCAACCTTTTCATTTTAATAAAGACCAAAAAAATGGTCATTTTTGAAATTATAAGCATTAGCAGGTTGTTAGAAACTGAAATCAAACAGTTTTCAACTCAAAACTTTATTCTAGGTGATGTTACATTTTCACATAGGACCCCTTGTTCGAAAGGAGCTTCTGAACTCTCTCGTCCATTGAATTTGTCAGGTTTTGGATGGTTTCTGCTTCAATTGTTTTGCATGAGGACAGAATACCCTCCCAGAGCTGTTGCTTAGATGTTAACTGCCTCCCGCCATCATAGACACTCCTTTTAATGATGCTCCAAAGGTTCTGAATGGGGTAGAGGTCAGGGGAGCATGGGGATCACACCATAAGTTTGTCCCCTTTTATGCCCATATCAGCCAGAGATGCAGATGTTTTATGTGCAGCATGAGATGGTGCATTATCATGCAAAAAAATGATCTTGCTGTGAAATACACGGTTCTTCTTCTTGAACCATGGCAGGAAGTGCTGTTTGAGAAAATCCACATAAATTATGGAGTTCATCTTTAGCGCCTTCAGGAATCCTAAAGGGGCCGACAATCTCTCTCCCCATGATTCCAGCCCAAAACATTACTCCACCTCCTCCTTGTTGGCGCTGTAGCCGTGTTTGCGTGGGGTGTCCATCAACCAGCCATCCTCCACTCCATCCATCTGGACCATCGAGCGCTGCACGGCACTCATCCGTGAACAAAACAGTTTTGAAATCAGTCTTCATGTAATGTTTGGCCCACTGGAGCCGTTTCTGCTTGTGTGAAGTGGATAGAGGAGGTCGACAGGATGGCGTATGCACAGCTGCAAACCTTTGAAGGACCCTGCATCTTGTTGTTCGGGGGACGTTGGAGGCACCAGCAGCTTCAAAAACTTGTCTGCTGCTATGACCAGGCTTTTTTGCCGCTGCTCTTTCAACCAGACGTAATTGCCTGTAGGAAAGAGTCCTCAATTTGCCCTTATCAGCACGCACACGTGTGTACTGTGAATCAGCTACATACTTCTTGATTGCCAAGACACTTCATCCTGATCATCGCACAATGTTGATTGTAGTCATGCCTTGACCTAAACACTCCACAATTTGTTGCTTCTCAGCAGCCGACACATCCTTTTTCTTTCCCATTTTGGCAGAAAATGTAGGCTGCTTAATAATGTGAGACAGCCTTCTTAAGTAGTCTTGCCTTTCATTGGACACACCTGCCAAACTAATTAGCACAGGTGTCTGCAATTGCTTACAGTGATATAAAGAGCCCTGACACACATCACCATCAATGAGTTTAACTGACAAACAAACAAATTCTTCCCTTATCACTCCTAAACACTTTTTGCATAATAATTTGGAACACAGTGTACATGTGCTTTTCCACAAAACACCAGTGGTTCACGTAGTGAATCTTACAGTTGTAACTTGCCAACCGTGGTCTGTATGTAGTTGTTCAATAAAGGGCCCAAAATTAAGATAACATAGACGGGAGAGGTCTCTATGAATAGGAATTCCTAAGTATTTGATACCTTGTGAGGGCCAGGCAAAGGGAAAGTTGGACTGGATGGAATCCTGTATGGATTTGGGGAGGGAGACATCGAGGGCCTCAGACTTCGCTGCATTGATTTTAAAATTTGACCATGTAGCAAAGTGATCTATTTCAGCCATAACAGCAGGGATGGATATATGTGATTGAGTGATATATACTAGGACATCATCAGCAAATAGAGAGCACTTGTACTCGGTGCCTCCCACCTCAATCCTCCTAATATTGGGGTTATGGCGAATTGATGAGAACAGGTGCTCCATCACTAGGATGTATAAGAGAGGGGACAGAGGACATCCCTGCCTTGTCCCATTGGTGATTGTGAAAGGTGATGAAAATGTTCTGATGCACCCCCTGGGCCTTGGGACACCCAGAGCCAGCCCCTTTTGGTGGATGCTGGTGGTTGTAGTCTCCGTGGCGGCTACCCGGTTCCGTGGCTCAGGGCGGTCAAACCAGTGGCGGAACTATTTATGTGGTTTTGATGTTTAAATGTCCGACTACGCCACCCGTGGATTGCGGTCAGAGTGAACCGCCGCTGCAGGGCAGACCGCTGAGGCTGGTGTTGTGGGTGCAGCAGAGCATAATATAACTCCCCACGGGAGGAGTATAGCCTCAGGGCAGTGTATGCAGAGGATGGGGGTGATGGTGCAGGGCAGCAGCAGTAACGACACGGAGTCAGTGAAGCAGTCCAGGGCCTTTACTCACAGTTCTTATTATCCAGACCACTTCTGCAGGTAACGGCTGCCCACGTCGTACTGTGCTCACCAGGTGAGGGACTCAGACAACTCCCAGATTACTTTGGAGAGCTTCACAGGACCCACTTTGTGTGTCCTTTGTCTGGCCTTTCTGGCCGGCTGCCTCTGGCCTCCTCTTTGTAAACTTGGCCCCAGTTTCCCTGACCCTATGTGGTGCCTTCCTAGCGGGTGTAGCGAGTGGCTGCGCCACATAAAATGTCACAGCCTCCGGCTTCTAGCTGAGGGTCGTTTCCCGCCTCCACTAGTTTCGGGGACCAGTCTCCCCCATTGGCCTGACCCCTCCACGCAGGTGGATTCGGGCTTTCTGTGGCGACTCACCCGTCCGCACCCCTGAGATCGCTTCGTTCCTCATTCCTGGAGCCTTCCCCGCTCCTCTTCCTTCCTTCTCCCTCTTCCTTCCTTCTCCCTCTTCCATGCCTGGGCCTCTGTTACTAGGCCCGCCTCCGGAGCAGAAATCATGCAGAGCCCCTACTCCCTGTCACTTCTGCTCAGACTTCTCTGCACTGAACTAAGATAGTGCCCACCTTTTATACTCCCTTCTCAATGCACCCAGGAACTGCTTCCTCCCTGCTACTGCACTACAGGTTTCCCCTTCCTCGTTGTTCCCTCCCCCCACTCCAGCCAGGGACAGGGACTGTCGTGCCCATCTCAGGGGCATATTGGTTGCCCTGCCCCACGGCAATGTGGTGTAATGCATGTAGGTGTTGGGGTCCTGATCCACACTCCATCCTTACCTGAGAGTGAGATATCACACCTCTGAGTGAGGTGCAATACCTCTGTAGCAACCGAGCCCTCGAGGTGCTACAGTTCCATTTATCTTCAGCCTAGGTGACGTATTGCGATACAGGGCCGTGATTTTGGCTATTAAAGGGTCCCTTAGACCCCTACCCCAAGCTTTTTAATACAATAATATATGGCGTGCCAGGAGACTCTATGGAATGCTATCTCAGCATCCAACGAGAGTATCTAATTACAAATTTTTAACTGCATCTAGCCCATCAAATACTTTGTGCCTAGTAGCAGTGTCTTCTAGTCAGCGGATTATCCCAGCTGTTAAGCAAGCTACACCACCAGTAGTTTGGACACTTCATTTTTTCAATGGAAATGCTTCGGGACCCCGGGATACTCAGTGAAGAGCACCAGGACGCTCCCCAAGGCATAGGGGCTGGGACTGGCTGTAGGAACGCCTTGCGGTGGACCGCCAAGCTCGATCTTTATAAAAGCTTTTTAACTGCAGCAGCTTTAGTGGACGCTACAGAAGCTGGAATTACGCTGCTGCTGGCATGAGACTTGCCCTCCAATAGATCCTTGTAAAAGGATTTAAAGTGTATTCATTCAAATTAGAGAGACAATTTAAATTAAAAAGCTTAGACCTGCCTCCACCACAGGGGGGCTCGCTCGACCCACCAGCAGACAGGCACCAGTATTGGGAGAGGGGGGCTGGCCGTCAGGGTCCACCGCAGCTCTGGCACAAACCCGGCGACACGGATATCGCACGGGCAGGAACGGACTGGCCGTGTCGGCTTCGCACTTTTTCAGTTTTAGAAGAGCATGACATGCCTATATCTGTGTCTCCCCCTCCTTTTACTCCTCCACCTCTTTTCTTTTCGCATGACTATATGTACTTGTCACTTTTCCATGTGTTAGTTGTGTCTTCAGAGCAGTTTGTCAGCTTTTGGACACCTTTGAAGGTTTTTCTATGTGTTTCTATGTGTTTTTGTTTGCCTGCCATTGGTTTCACCGGTGTTCGACGGTGTTCGACGAACAGTTCGACGAACAGTTCGGTGAACATACGGGTGTTCGACGAACCGAACCGAACTCGAACACTACGGGGGTGGCTCAACACTAGTAATAACTATTGAACACAGTAATGTTTCTGCCTTGAAATGAGGTTTATTGTACTAACAGAAAATGTGCAATCTGCATTCAAACAAAATTTGACAGGTGCATAAGTATGGGCACCTCACCAGAAAAGTGACATTAATATTTTGTAGATCCTCCTTTTGCAAAAATAACAGCCTCTAGTCGCTTCTTGTAGCTTTTAATGAGTTCCTGGATCCTGAATGAAGGTATTTTTGATCATTCCTCTTTACAAAGCAATTCTAGTTCAGTTAAGTTTGATGGTCGCCGAGCATGGACAGCCCTCTTCAAATGATCCCACAGATGTTCAATGATATTCAGATCTGGGGACTGGGATGGCCATTCCAGAACATTGTAATTGTTCCTCTGTATGAATGCCTGAGTAGATTTGGAGCGGTGTTTTGGATCATTGTCTTGCTGAAAGATCCATCTCCTGCGTAACTTCAACTTTATCACTGATTCTTGAACATTATTGTCAAGAATCCACTGATACTGAGTGGAATCCATGCGTCCCTCAACTTTAACAAGATTCCCGGTGCCGGCATTGGCCACACAGCCCCAAAGCATGATGGAACCGCCACCAAATTTTACTGTGGGTAGCAAGTGTTTTTCTTGGAATGCTGTGTTTATTTGCCGCCATGCATAACGCCTTTTTGTATGACCAAACAACTCAATCTTGGTTTCATCAGTCCACAGGACCTTCTTCCAAAAAGAAATTGGCTTCTCCAAATGTGTTTTTGCATACCTCAGCCGACTCTCTTTGTGGCGTGCTTGCAGAAACGGCTTCTTTCGCATCACTCTCCCATACAGCTTCTCCTTGTGCAAAGTGCATTGTATAGTTGACCGATGCACAGTGACACCATCTGCAGCAAGTTGATGCTGCAGCTCTCTGGAGGTGGTCTGAGGATTGTCCTTGACTGATCTCACCATTCTTCTTCTCTGCCTTTCTGATGTTTTTCTTGGCCTGCCACTTCTGGCCTTAACAAGAACTGTTCCTGTGTTCTTCCATTTCCTTACTATGTTCCTCACAGTGGAAACTGACAGGTTAAATTTCTGAGACAGCTTTTTGTATCCTTCCCCTGAACAACTATGTTGAATAATCTTTGTTTTCAGATCATTTGACAGTTGTTTTGAGGAGCCCATGATGCCACTCTTCAGAGGAGATTCAAACAAGAGAACAACTTGCAAGTGGCCACTTTAAGTAGCTTTTGTCATGATTGCATACAGCTGGCTATGAAGTTCAAAGCTCAATGAGGTTACAAAACCAAAAAAAGTGCTTTAGTAAGTCAGTAAAAAGTAGGTAGGAGTATTTAAAACAAGAAAATGATAAGGGTGCCCATACTTATGCACCTGTCAAATTTTGTTTGAATGCAGATTGCACATTTTCTGTTAGTACATTAAACCTCATTTCAAGGCAGAAACATTACTGTGTCCAATAGTTATTACATATATCAAACTGAAATAGCTGTTGCAAAAACACCAATTTTTATAAAACATTAAGCTTAAGATTAATAGGGGTGCCCAAACTTTTTCATATAACTGTATATATCCATCTGAGCTAACAGTACTTCTGAGGACTAATCTAGCTGCATATATTCAGTGGTGATAGCAGAAGTTAGGCAGGCAGGCAGTGTTTATGGCACACTGAAGTGCATATAGTGCAAGAGGTTCCATTGAACGTTCCTGCTGCTGCTATTCACACTAGGTGTCTGTGAAGGATAGTATTATCAAATAAAAGGCCTGGTATTTAAAAGTGTGGTTCTCTGTCAGACATAACACCTATAAAAGTGCTCCAAAATCAGACATTTCTTCCATTTTCACTTCATTGCAGTGTGTCGGTCAAGGTATTCACACTATGTGTCTGTGAAGGATAGTATTAGCAAATTACAGGCCTACTGTTTAAAATTGTAGCTCTCTGTCAGACATATCACATATAACTGCATTCAAAAGTCAGCCATTTCTCGTGAATGTGGAAAATATTGTCCTCCATTAAAAATGGGCAAGGTGCTTGACAAAGGATGGGGAACTGGATGTGATGATGATGGTGCATGCAGAGGCTGAGTACGTGGCCATGGGCAAGCTGAAATTGTGCCACAACAAACACCCACATCTTGTCGCTAGACCTTTCTGACCCAATTAATAGGGGAACGCAGAACACCACTATTGAACACACTGCAGGACCAGGGTGCGGAAGTGGAAGACGAGGTGATGGATGATTTAGTAACTGACCCAACCTGGCAGAGGGACATACAGAGCGAGGACAGCAGCACACAGGGGGAGGGAGGAGTAGCACCACAACAGGCAGGAAGAATCAGTGTGGTGGCCGCAGACAGAAGGCGTGAAAGCGTTCCTCGTAATGCCAACACGATGGAAGTTGCCAGTACAACTGTTAGATCTTTACTTTTTAAAGACTGCAGATAACCCCTAAAAGGCGATTTGCACCCACTGCCAGGCCAGCATCAGAAGGGATAGCAAAATTAGCAGTGTGACCACCACAAGCATGATCAGGCACATGGCAGCAAGGCACCTGACTAAGTGGGCCGAACCCCAGGATCCAGCAACAGTGTCTGTGGGTGACCTCGCTGCTTGTTATGCTGTTGTGCATGCACCCCAATCCTGTGTCCTTGGCACATGCCAAGATGTCGGTCGTTGCACACTCTCAACTAGCACCATCAGCAAGCACGTCCACATCCTTGTCCCAGTGCACCATACAGTTGTCCCTACCCCAGTCCTTGGAATGCAAGCGCAAATGCGCAGCAAATGACCCACAGGCCACACTAGTAATTTCCCACACTTCGCGACTGCTTGTGTTTGAAACGTTGCCTTTTAGGCTCATGGAGATGGAAGCTTTCCGCAACCTGATGGCGGCTACCGTTCCTCGGTACTCGGTCCCCAGCTTCCACTATTTCTCCCGGTGTGCCATTCCCTCATTACACAAGCATGTGTCCCACAATATTAGATGTGCCCTCAACAAAGCAGTTAATGGGAAAGTCCACCTAACCACGGACACATGGACAAGTGCTTATGGGCAGGGACGGTACATCTCGCTGACGGCAGAGTGGGTTAATATAATGGAAGTCGGGACCCAGTCGGACCTTGGGACGGAACACATCCTCCCGATGCCGAGGATTGCGGGTTCTGGGTCAGTTAGGGTTGCCCCCACATTCTACAGCTCCTGCACCTCCTCCTCCTCCTCTTCAGCCTTAATCTCTGAAATGACCACATCAGTCGCAAGCTGGAAGCACTGCAGCACTGCCTCGGCAAAGCAGCAGCAGACTGTGCTGAAGCTAATATGCTTAGGTGACAAGCCACCCAACGCTGAAGAGTTGTGGACTAGTGTTGAGCCACCCCCGTAGTGTTCGGGTTCGGTTCGGTTCGTCGAACACCGGGATGTTCGGGGAACTGTTCGTCGAACTGTTCGTCGAACACCTTAGAACACCGTCGAACACCGTTAAAACCAATGGCAGGCAAACAAAAACACATAGAAACACATAGAAAACACCCGCAAAGGTGTCCAAAAGCTGACAAACTGCTCAGAAGACGCTCTGTTTAAAAAAGCTGGCCGGCAAATTCAGCAGCGGCATACACCGGTACCCGACAATTTAGACAAGAAGGAATAGAGCATCACACATAGATTAGATAGATAGAAACATGTCAGTCACACATATAAGAAGCACAGTGACAGTGTTGGTTACTGCATTTGTCATTTAGTGTAAAGGATTTATTAAAAAAAATATTAGTGTTTTCATGCACCGTCTCTTTAAAAAAGCCGGCCGGCAATTCAGCATCTGTACCCGACAATTTAGAACAGAAAGAATAGAGCTTCACACATAGATTAGATAGATAGAAACATGTCAGTCACATATATAATAAGTACAGTGATAGTGTTGCTTACTGTACTTGTCATTTAGTGTAAAGGATTTATTTAAAAAAATAATAGTGTTTTCATGCACTGTCTCTTTAAAAAAGCCGGCCGGCAATTCAGCAGCGGTACCCGACAATTTAGAACAGAAAGATAGAGCATCACACATAGATTAGATAGATAGAAACATGTCAGTCACATATATATGAAGTACAGTGATAGTGTTGGTTACTGTACTTGTCATTTAGTATTAAAATAAAGGATTTATTATTAAAAAAATTGGCGTGGGGTTCCCCTTAATTTTAGGCTCTAGCGGAGGTTAAGCAGACGGCTGGGGCAGATGTTTGAAGCCTGGGAAGGGGGTAATACCCACGGAGCTTCCCAGGCTACTAATATCAGCCCCCAGCTGAATACATAGCCTTTACTAGCTATTAAAATGGGGGACCCCCCAAAAAAAATGACGTGGGGTCCCCCCTAATTTAATAGCTAGCAAAGGCTAGGCAGACAGCTGGGGGCTGATATTAATAGCCCAGGAAGGGAGCCATGAATATTGGCCCCCTCCCAGGCTAGAAACACCAGCAGTCAGCCGCCCCAGAAATGGCGCATTCATAGGATGCGCCAATTATGGCACTTAGCCTCGCTCTTCCACGCTGCCCTGGTGCGGTGGCAGGGGGTAATAGGGTTGGGGTTGATGTCAGCTTATAATGCCAGCTGACATCAAGCCCAGGTTAGTAATGGAGAGGCGTCTATAAGACACCCCCATTACTAACCCCATAGTCAAAGTTAAAAAAAACACAAACACCCAGAATAAAGTCCTTTAATTGAAATAAAGACACAATCCTTTATTGTTCTAAATTAAACCATACCTACCATCACGCCCATTCCAGCTGAAGCCAACGATCTCCTGCAATAAAAGAAAAATAATAAAGCAACCTCATCCTTACCTTTCCATGGTTCCCACGACAGCTTCAGCTCTGCTACATCGAGATGACAGGCTGGACCGCAGCAGAACGCTGCCATCCAGCCTGTCATCCCGCAGACACTGAGAAGCGCAGGCTTGCTTGCGCTGCTCAGCGTCTCTCTGTGACGACATCCAGATGAGCCGAGTTCATGTCCAATGAACTCGGCTCACCTCATGCACGTCACTGACAGCGTGGGAAAATTCTCACGCTGAAGCGCTGATTGCAGGAGAATTTTCCCACGCTGTCAGTGACGTGCAGGAGGTGAGCTGAGTTCATTGGACATGAGCTCACCTCATGCACATCACTGACAGCGTGGGAGAATTCTCCTGCACTCAGCACTTCAGCGTGAGAATTTTCCCACGCTGTCAGTGACGTGCATGAGGTGAGCCGAGTTCATTGGACATGACCTCGGCTCATCTGGATGCCGCCACAGCGAGACAGTGAGGAGCGCAAGCATGCCTGCGCTTCTCAGTGTCTGCGGGATGACACGCTGGATGGCAGCGTTCTGCTGCGGTCCAGCCTGTCATCTCGATGTAGCAGAGCTGGAGCCGTCGTGGGAGCCATGGAAAGGTAAGGATGAGGTTGGTTTATTATTTTTCTTTTATTGCAGGAGATCGTTGGCTTCAGCTGGAATGGGTGTGATGGTAAGTATGGTTTAATTTAGAACAATAAAGAATTGTGTCTTTATTTCAATTAAAGGACTTTATTCTGGGTGTTGTGTTTTTTTTAAATACTTTACTAGAAATTCATGGCGGTCATGTCTAATACTGGCGTGACCCCATGAATTTTGGACTTGGGGCCAGCTGATAATACCAAGCTGGCCCTAACCCCTTTATTACCCAGTGAGCCACCGCACCAGGGCCCTGGATGAGTTGGGTACAGCGCCAGAAGATGGCGCTTCTATGAACGCGCCATTTTCCGGGGTGGCTGCGGACTGCAATTTGTAGCGGGGGGGGGCCCAGAAAGCTTGGGCCTCCCTGCGCTGCAGATTCCAGCCCCCAGCTGCCTAGTTGTACCTGGCTGGACACAAAAATAGGGCGAAGCCCCACGTACTTTTTTTTTAATTATTTCATGAATTTCATGAAATAATTAAGAAAAAAAGGCATTCCCTATATTGTTGTGTCCGGCCAGGTACAAATAGGCAGCTGGTGGTTGGGGGCAGCCCGTTCCTGCCTGCTGTACCTGGCTGGACACAAATATAGTGCGAAGCCCCACTTCAATTTTTTTTAATTATTTCATGAAATTCATGAAATAATTAAGAAAAAAAGGGCTTCCCTATATTGTTGTGTCCGGCCAGGTACAAATAGGCAGCTGGTGGATGGGGG
Source organism: Phyllobates terribilis (assembly GCF_046119375.1). NCBI lineage: Eukaryota > Metazoa > Chordata > Amphibia > Anura > Dendrobatidae > Phyllobates > Phyllobates terribilis. Next base: position 477,009,672 of record NW_027362765.1, on the reverse strand, counting down.
CAGCCCGTTCCTGCCTGCTGTACCTGGCTGGACACAAATATAGTGCGAAGCCCCACTTCAATTTTTTTAAATTATTTCAGGAAATTCATGAAATAATTTAAAAAAAATTGACGTGGGGCTTCGCACTATATTTGTGTCCAGCCAGGTACAGCAGGCAGGAACGGGCTGCCCCCATCCACCAGCTGCCTATTTGTACCTGGCCGGACACAACAATATAGGGAAGCCCTTTTTTTCTTAATTATTTCATGAAATAATTTAAAGAAAATTGACGTGGGGCTTCGCCCTGTTTTTGTGTCCAGCCAGGTACAACTAGGCAGCTGGGGGCTGGAATCCGCAGCGCAGGGAGGCCCAAGCTTTCTGGGCCACCCCCGCTGCAAATTGCAGTCCGCAGCCACCCCGGAAAATGGCGCGTTCATAGAAGCGCCATCTTCTGGCGCTGTACCCAACTCATCCAGGGCCCTGATGCGGTGGCTCACTGGGTAATAAAGGGGTTAGGGCCAGCTTGGCATTATCAGCTGGCCCTAAGCCCGAAATTCATGGGGTCACGCCAATATTAGACATGACCACCATGAATTTCTAGTAAAGTATTTAAAAAAAACACAACACCCAGAAAAAAGTCCTTTAATTGAAATAAACACACAATTCTTTATTGTTCTAAATTAAACCATACTTACCATCACGCCCATTCCAGCTGAAGCCAACGATCTCCTGAAATAAAAGAAAAATAATAAAGCAACATCATCCTTACCTTTCCATGGTTCCCATGACAGCTTCAGCTCTGCTACATCGAGATGACAGGCTGGACCGCAGCAGAACGCTGCCATCCAGCCTCTCATCCCGCAGACACTGAGAAGCGCAGGCTTGCTTGCGCTCCACAGTGTCTCTCTGTGAGGGCATCCAGATGAGCCGAGTTAATGTCCAATGAACTCGGCTCACCTCATGCACGTCACTGACAGCTTGGGAAAATTCTCCTGCACTCAGCGCTTCAGCGTGGGAGAATTCTCACACTGAAGCGCTGAGTGCAGGAGAATTCTCCCACGCTGTCAGTGACGTGCAGGAGGTGAGCTGAGTTCATTGGACATGAGCTCACCTTATGCACGTCACTGACAGCGTGGGAAAATTCTCCTGCACTCAGCGCTTCAGCGTGGGAGAATTCTCACGCTGAAGCGCTGAGTGCAGGAGAATTCTCCCACGCTGTCAGTGAAGTGCAGGAGGTGAGCTGAGTTCATTGGACATGAGCTCACCTTATGCATGTCACTGACAGCGTGGGAGAATTCTCCTGCACTCACCGCTTCAGCGTGAGAATTTTCCCACGCTGTCAGTGACGTGCATGAGGTGAGCCGAGTTCATTGGACATGAACTCGGCTCATCTGGATGTCGTCACAGAGAGACGCTGAGCAGCGCAAGCAAGCCTGCGCTTCTCAGTGTCTGCGGGATGAGAGGCTGGATGGCAGCGTTCTGCTGCGGTCCAGCCTGTCATCTCGATGTAGCAGAGCTGAAGCTGTCGTGGGAACCATGGAAAGGTAAGGATGAGGTTGCTTTATTATTTTTCTTTTATTGCAGGAGATCGTTGGCTTCAGCTGGAATGGGCGTGACCGTAAGTATGGTTTAATTTAGAACAATAAAGGATTGTGTCTTTATTTCAATTAAAGGACTTTATTCTGGGTGTTTGTGTTTTTTTTAACTTTGACTATGGGGTTAGTAATGGGGGTGTCTTATAGACGCCTCTCCATTACTAACCTGGGCTTGATGTCAGCTGGCATTATAAGCTGACATCAACCCCAACCCTATTACCCCCTGCCACCGCACCAGGGCAGCGTGGAAGAGCGAGGCTAAGTGCCAAAATTGGCGCATCCTATGAATGCGCCATTTCTGGGGCGGCTGACGGCTGGTGTTTCTAGCCTGGGAGGGGGCCAATATTCATGGCTCCCTTCCTGGGCTATTAATATCAGCCCCCAGCTGTCTGCCTAGCCTTTGCTAGCTATTAAATTAGGGGGGACCCCACGTCATTTTTTTTGGGGTGTCCCCCATTTTAATAGCTAGTAAAGGCTATGTATTCAGCTGGGGGCTGATATTAGTAGCCTGGGAAGCTCCGTGGGTATTACCCCCTTCCCAGGCTTCAAACATCTGCCCCAGCCGTCTGCTTAACCTCCGCTAGAGCCTAAAATTAAGGGGAACCCCACGCCAATTTTTTTAATAATAAATCCTTTATTTTAATACTAAATGACAAGTACAGTAACCAACACTATCACTGTACTTCATATATATGTGACTGACATGTTTCTATCTATCTAATCTATGTGTGAAGCTCTATTCTGTCTGTTATAAATTGTCGGGTACCGCTGCTGAATTGCCGGCCGGCTTTTTTAAAGAGACAGTGCATGAAAACACTATTATTTTTTTTGATAAATCCTTTACGCTAAATGACAAGTACAGTAAGCAACACTGTCACTGTACTTCGTATATATGTGGCTGACATGTTTCTATCTATCTAATCTATGTGTGAAGCTCTATTCTGTCTGTTATAAATTGTCGGGTACCGCTGCTGAATTGCCGGCCGGCTTTTTTAAAGAGACGGTGCATGAAAACACTATTATTTTTTTTGATAAATCCTTTACGCTAAATGACAAGTACAGTAAGCAACACTGTCACTGTACTTCGTATATATGTGACTGACATGTTTCTATCTATCTAATCTATGTGTGAAGCTCTATTCTTTCGGTTCTAAATTGTCGGGTACAGGTGTATGCCGCTGCTGAATTGCCGGCTTTTCATGTTTCACTGTTGGCACTGTTCCCATCGATTTGGGCAACCACTGTAATGCCACAACCACCATGGCTGTGGCATTACAGTGAGTGGCAGACAATCCCTCCATGATTGGTGCTCTAAATAGCACCAGACATGCAGGACACGCTTTTGGTGCACGAACAGTTATCGAACATAACCTCGAACAGCCGAATTTTTTGCAAATCGTTCGGGTTCGTGGAACAACTCGAACACCGCCCAAAACAGCTCGAATTTGAGATTGGCGAACAGTTCTAGTCGAACACCGCTCATCTCTATTGTGGACAGCTCTGAAAGAGCAGGCAGATCTGTGGCTGACACTGCTGAACAGCCAGGCATGGTCATGTGTGATGATGACAGAAACTTGATGGCTTCTGAGGTTAGGCAAGCTCACACACGTACCATGCCTGGCCCATGTGCTTAACCTCATGGTTTAGCAGTTTCTCAAAACCTACCAGGATCTGTCAGATCAGCTTGTCAAAGTACGCCGTCTGTGTGCCCATTTTAGAACATCAGCTACAGCTTCCACCCACCTTGCTGTGCTTCAGCTGAGTTTGTAGCTTCCAGCTCACCGACTGGTGTGTGATGTCCCCATGCATTGGAACTCTATTTTGCAGATGTTGGTAAGATTTGTGAGCAGAAGAGGGCAGTTGTTGAGTACCAGCATCAACAAGGCCGTCGGTATTCAGATCAGACTCCACACATAAGACTTCAGGAGTGGACATGGATGTCAGACATATGTACCATCCTCCAAAACTTTGAGGACTCAACCAAGATGGTGAGCGGCGATGACGCCATAATTAGCATCACCTTCCCGCTTCTCTGTCTTCTGAAATGCTCTATGCTCGCAATCAAAGAGGATGCATTGCAGGTGGAGCAGGATGAGATGAAGCAAGGAACCATACAGGGTGATTACACACAGCCCAGCATCATCTCATCCCTACGTGGATTGGGTGACAATGAGGAAGAGGAGGAGGAGGAGGAGGAGGAAGAACAGTTTCATGCTCTATAGACGGTACTACTTGCACAGCTGTCATAGCGTCTGTTCAGCATGGATGGCCTGAGGACAGAGAGGAGGAGAACATGGAAGTCTTGCCTGTTTGCAGTCTGGCACGCATGGTTTAGTTTGTTACGCTGCCTTTCCCATGACCCTCGCGTTCTCAAAATTTTGGTTGACAGTCATTACTGGTTGGTGACACTTCTAGACCCACGCTACAAAAATAACTTTATATCTCTTATTCCTGAGGCAGACAGGTCTACAAACATGGGGCAGTACCAGAGGGCCCTTGTTGCGAAACTATTAAAAAAATTGCCATCTGAAAATGCTGGCGGCAGAGATCATATTTTGTTGGACAACCAAGGACTACTGGTGAGAGAGACACAACTTCAATCCAGCAGAGGCTGGGGAACACTGTCAAAGTTCTGGGAGAATTTTCTCAGCCCCTCCCATTGCACAACCCCTGAGGCGCAGAGTACTCTCAAAAGGAGTGCAAAGTTTAGTAAGATGCTGAAGGAGTACCTTGCCAACTGTACCAACATCCTTCGTGATTCCTCTGTGCCTTATAATTATTGGGTATCCAAGCTGGATACGTGGAATGAACTGGCTCTCCGCGCCTTGGAGGTCCTGGCCTGCACTGCCTCTAGAATTTTATCAGAACGGGTTTTTAGTGCCCCTGGTAGAAATATAACTGATAAGCGCATCCGCCTGTTAACTAAAAATGCTGACAGGCTGACTCTTATAAAAATGAACAAGGGCTGGATTGAGACATTCTTCTCAACACCACCAAATGATAGCAGCGTAACATAAACTCAAATCCAGCGTCTTTACTTGGGAGGTGTATTCCCATGCACCTCTTCACACCAACACATGGGCATATACTTCCTGATTTTGGCTCTTTGCTCTTGTACTCCTCATTCTCCTCATCCTCATCCTCCACCACCATATCACCAGGGTGACCGTGGTGCGTGATGCAACACCCACATCATTTTTTTAAACGGTGTGTATGATGCCCATAAAAAAAAAATTATACCGTATGTTCATGTATACCCCCCAGGGGTAAATGTTTGTCAGCCCATACACTTATTGCTAGGGCATTACAAGTATAGGAGACCCGCTCCTTTCTAATGTTAACATTTTTTATGAGGCCCTCCTCCAAGGGACATTGGAGTGCCTCCCAATTTTTTGCAACTTTTGCATTCACTGCATAAGCAAACACTATGGGAGACCCACTTCCAAATAACGGGAACATTGTTTTTAGGAGGCTCTCCGACTTCTACGTCTCTTGCAAGGGGCATAGGAGTTCCAAATTTTAGGCAGCCGTTGCTTCACTGCATAGGCAAACAGTATGGGAGACCCTCTTCTTTCTAATGGGAATTTGTCATTTTTCTAATGGGAATTTGTCGTTACTGTGGCCCTGCTCTATGTGTCTTTAAAATGTTAGTGGGGTTTTTCCTAAATTTTTTCAGCCGTTTGATTCATTCACTGCATACCCTATAACTGTATAACACACCTGCTCCTTTGTAATGGAAGCATGTCATATTACTGTGGCCCTGCTATATGTGTCTTTAAATTGTTAGTGGGGTTTTTCCTAAATTTTGTCAGCCATTGGATTCACTGCTTACCCTATAACTGTATAGCACACCCGCTCCTTTGTAATGGAAACATGTCATTACTGTGGCCCTACTTCATGTATCTTTAAATTGTTAGTGGGGTTTTCCCAAATTTGGCAGCCCTTGCTATCACAGTATGGGCATTACCACTATAGGATACCCGATCCTTTATAATGGGAACATTTTTTTTACTGAGACCCTCATCTATGTCTCTTCAAAGGGGTATTGGGTTGCGTCTGCATTTTTGGCAGCCCTTGCAGTCGCCATAACAGTATAGGAGACCCACTCGTTAATAATGGAAACAAAAAAGCATAGCCGGCTGATGGCTCTCTAACAATAGCGAGGGCCGACTGCTGGCCTTTTAAGAACAGTAAGGGCCTTCTGATGGTCCTATAAAAATAGGCTTTGTGACTTTCAGAGTCCCTCCATCATAAATGATACAGGATGTGTCTGATGATGCGTCACACACCACTTTGCCAGATAAGGTTGTAAAATGTTAAAATGACATTTCCCGGTGAATGCATTTGTCTTAAAAAACAGACTCGCCAATGTAACATCAAGTTAATCACATTGTTCAGCTCCTGCAACTCCTCCTCCGTCTCCGAAATGACCACATCAGTCACAAGCTGAAAGCACTGCAGCACTGCCTTGGCCAAGCAGCAACAGGCTCTGCTGAAGATAACATGCTTAATGCTTAGGTGGCAAACCTCCCAGTGCTGAAGAGTTGTTAAAAGTTGTAACACAGCAGCCTGATCTGTGGCTCTCACCGCTGACCATACAGCCAGGTATGGTCGTGTGTGACAATGTGCAGAACCTGGTGATGGAGAAATGACAGCCGGAGTAGATACGGTTTCCATCTATGCCATTCCTATCACTGAGCTAAAGAATATGGCTGTGGTGAGATACAACTCCCACTGAAAAGCTGTTTCAGATTGAAAAACATTGGGCCCACCAGAGGATTTGATTCTGAAGGCTCACCTTTCTCCCCCGCTGAAGAGCCCCATAGCAGCTGCAAAGTTAGCGCTATCATGAACGCTCCTGATATAGAAGCCAGGGCACACCAGAGGATTCTCTGGTGGGACCGTCCAACCCTGACGAGAAGCAGTCCTGGCTAAGAAAAGTGTGTAGGAAGGTTCCCGGACACTCTATGGCTGTTTTTTTACTGAGGTGGAAACCCATGCAAAACGGGGAGAACATACAAAATCCTTGCAGATGTTGTCCTTGCTGGGATTTGAACCCAGGATCCCAGCGCTGCAATGCTTCAGTGCTAACCACAGATCCAATGTGCTGCCGTTCACCCTGTGTTATATAACAGGCTGAAGAAACTTGCCCCTACTGACACTCTATCTTCAGCTCCTTTGAGAGAAACTAATGTATTTAGGCAGCCACTCAGTCTACCAAATAAAATTCCTAAGAATGAAATTGGGGATGGCTTATTATAGAATCATAGAATCATAGAATCATAGAATGGTAGAGTTGGAAGGGACCTCCTGGGTCATCTGGTCCAACCCCCTGCTCAAAGCAGGATTCACTAAATCATCTCAGACAGATGTCTGTCCAGCCTCTGTTTGAAGACGTCCATTGAAGGGGAACTCACCACCTCTCGTGGCAGCCTGTTCCACTCATTAATCACCCTAACTGTCAAAAAGTTTTTTCTAATATCTAATTTGTGTCTCCTCCCATTTAGTTTCATCCCATTGCTTCTAGTCTTTCCTTGTGCAAATGAGAATAAAGATGATCCTTCTACAATGTGACAGCCCTTGACATATTTGTAGACAGCTATTAAGTCTCCTCTCAGTCTTCTTTTTTGCAAGCTAAACATTCTTGCAAATGTTTCGCTACTGGTACTGGGGGCAGTGCTAATACCATGGCGTCGTACCATAGTTTACTGGAAATATTCCAAGCTGGGAGGAGGCAAACAGATTCCCACAGAAAAGTACCAGCAGTAATATTCGGGGACCTTTGCTTGAGGAAGGCCAAGACGATACCGGGAGAGATAGTGGCGGCTGGGGACCAAGTATGGACACCCGGCCGCCGCCATGAGGTTGTGGACAGTTTTTCCCTCCACGAGGCTAAAAGGCCACATTTCAAGTGGAAGCAGCTGCCCAGAAATCTGGCAGATTAATGTTGCGGCCTGTCGGTAGGTGGCTGGCTGCATACTTGCGCTTGCATTCCAAGTAACAAAAAATGAAGCAAATGGTGGCCTCTATCATGATCATGGCCTCAACTGGGCACTTTGAACTCTCCTGAAGGAGAAGCCAGGGCCCACTGGAGGAGTCTCCGGTTTTCTGGTGGGCCCATCCAACCCTGCCAAGAAGCAGCCATGGCTAAGAAAAGTTTGTGGGAAGGTTCCCAGACACTCTATGGCTGCTTTTTTAATGAGGATTGGACGTGCTTATGCATGTTATTTTTCATACTGCACTGCAGATCAGGCCATTTCCCAACTCTGCAGTCATGAAATTAAAGGTGCAAAGAAAGATGTTTGTGTGTCTTAGCACCACGACAAGTGCGAGCTGATGTTGGACAGGCTGCCATTGCTTCTGCAATGAGCTGCATTAGAGGACTTCCTGCAAGAAATGACACCCAGAGTAGATACGGTTTCCCTCTATACCAGTCCTTTCACCGAGCTAAAGCTGTGGACTGGCTCCGTACCATCCCGGGCCAAATTTGCTTGACCACGTGTTTGTAGTTAGGTGGTCCTTCCCATTAAGTGCACTGGGGAGGGCACGGGTAATGTTGTGGGACCCGTGCTTGTGGAAGGTGGAGACGATACCGGGAGAATTAGTGGTGGCTGGGGACCAAGAATGGACACCCGGCCGCCGCCGGAATGAGGTTGTGAAAAGCTTCCACCTCCACGAGCCTAAGAGGCCACATTTCAAGTGCAAGCAGTTTTAGAGGACTTCCTGGGAGAATTGACAGCTGTAGCCGATATGGTTTCCCAAGTCCTTTCACCAAGCTAAAGAATATGGCTGTGGGAAATACAAATCTCAGCAAAAAAAGCTGAGGACTGGCTCCGTACCATCCCTGGCCACATTTAACTGTAAAAGTATTTTGTGGTTAGGCGGTCCTTCCCAGTAAGTTCACTGGGGAGGTCACGGGTAATGTTGTAGGACCTGTGCTTGTGGAAGGCGGAGAAGACACCGGGACAAATAGTGGCGGTTGGGGACTGAGTATGAATACCTGGTCGCCGCTGCCATAAGGTTGTGGACAACTTCAGCCTCCATGAGCCTAAAAGGCCACATTTCAAATGAAGCAGCTGTCAAAAATTATTCAGCATTGTATCGCAACCTGTGGGTGAGTGGATTGGTGGCTGGCTGCATACTTGCACTTGCATTCCAAGGAATAGGGTAGGGACAACTGAACGCTGCACTGGGACAAGGACTTGGACGGTGATTGTGGCAAGTCTGCAATGACAGGTGCATGGGGGGAGGCATCTTTGCATGCGCCAAGGATCACTTATGATGGGCACACTTTTAGGCAGTGACCTGGGAGTCAAAGATTCTTCCAGGGGACTTCCCCATGCTGTTCCCATGTCTTTTCAGCACTGTATGCATGTGTCTGATCATGTGTCACACATCACATGGCCAGATAAGGTTGTAAAATGTTAAAATGACATTTCCCAGTGAATGTATTTGTCTTGGTTGAAAGCAATGCAAAAGTGCAAAATCGCATCAAAAACGCTACGTGTGTACATAGCCCAAGGTGTGGAGGAGTGTTTTTTGTTTTGGTTATTTATTTTACCTTATATACAAGTCATTACCCAGGAAAGGATGTTCCTTAACATATTTCCCAGGAAAATCCATTTTGGTTTCGTTTTTGTATGTTTTATTGTGAGTCCGTAAAAGTGGCATAATACCTCTGACAACGTTGTTGACAGCAGTGACCTGGGAGTCAGAATTGCTTCCAGGGGTCTTCCCCATGCTGTTCCCATGTCATTTTAGCACTATTCCCATCGATTTGGGCAATTTTTAAGCCCTCTGCAGACTGCCGGGGGGAGCCACCAGTAAAATGCTTGAGTTTCCCATAGACTTACTTTGGGCTCGTTGCTCGGGTCGAGCACCCGAGTATTCCAATGTGCTCGAGATGAGCATCGAGCACCAGAGCATTTTAGTGCTCGCCCATCACTAATGTAAATCCATGTGTGACTCCCCACATGAACACATGAGCCTCAATTCATGTCATTAACATCAATGCCTTGTGTCCCACTCCAAGTGAAGAAATGGAGTTTAGTAAAGAATGGCAGCAATGCAGAGCCAGATAAAAAGATGGGAAGCAGAAAAGAGAAGATAGAAGAGGAATTGACTGAAGTAGAACTAAGGAGAGGTGAGCAGAATTTTTTTAACCCCTTCCTTGCATTTTCTATTTGCAACAAATATACTCTATGTGAATCCTAGTCAATTTCAAGTAACCCTGCCAAATTCAAATTTGGGGAGATTTGCCACTTCCAGAGATGAGCAGATCGATCCACTGAGGATCGAATTGAAGTAAAATTTCTTGAAATTTGCAGTTTTGCAAGCATTTTGAGTATCAACTTGCAGCTCACAAAAAAATCTTGTTCAATACCATTTCCCACACTGGTTAAGCATCAGAGAGCGGGCTGAGGTCATTTTGTGCTATCGCACAGGCTGCCACATAATGACTTGCAGCTTTGACATCTTATAGATTATCATATCTTGTACAGTGGTGGTCAGTACACAGGTCAGTCATTATCCATCTCTAGAGTCACTGAATAAGTCACTCTCCTGTAGATTGTAAGCTCCAATGGTCAGTAAGATCTTCTCTCTCTCTGGCCTGTTGTATATAAGCAGTTATGGTCAACGGAGTTCTTTCTTTTTCTTTCTCCTGTAGAGTGTAAGCTTTCATAGTCAGCAGTGTCCTCTATCTTTCTCTAATATAAAGTTTAAGCTCATAGGGTCAGCAGGGTCCTCTCATGCTCTCTCTCTCCTGTGGAGTGTAAACTCTTATGGTCAGTGGGGTTTGCTCTGTCTCCTGTAGAGTGTAAGTTCTTATAGTCACCGGGGTTCTCACTCTCTCTCTTTCTCTCCACTCCCCATGTTTATTTTCCAAGCAATTATAAGCTTTTCAGGATTGAGATTTGCACAGATTTATTCAATGTGAATAGAATTTTTGGAGAAAATTCAGAGAAGCCGCAAATTCAAATGTCGAAAGATCTGTTCATATCTATTCTACCTAACTTGAATACTAAGCATATCAAGGTAAATACTTTACTTTTGGGGTTAAAAAAATATTCTATGAAACTAAATCCTGTCGAATTTTGGAAAATTGTTCTTGTGTTCGGTGAAATATTGATTAAAAGCTTATTTTCAAAGGGGTGTACTCAATTATGCTTGACACTCTATACACAGGTAATTTGAGGTATACAATTTACAAAATAGAAGAGAGGGTATGGCTTCCTATTTGTTTACATGGTTTTATTAAAACTATCTCTTGAGCTTGTTGAAAGTCTTACAAACTATTTTATGAGTGAATTTATTTCTGGTTTTATGCTTTTGCAGATTTTAAGTCCCTAAAAATATAATTAAAATTAGTTATGTCGGTTATTAGTTATACAATTATGTCTAAAATACAATTACAATTAGTTATACTGGTTCTGAATTTCTTTTTAGTAGCTATTTAAAAGTAGCTTTTTAGCAAATAGAATAAGAGCACTCTTGTTAGCTGAATCTTTCTTCCTAAGAATTCACTGAACTGCTGGATGCATCAGATGTGAGATATTTAAAGGTTCATTAAGCTAACAGAAAGTAATGTGACATTTCCTGAGGCAATAGTGAGCACCACTTTACCTGCCATAACCACTGAATCAAAAAGGTAATGATATTAAAATATAATGACATTGTCACAATTGTGTTAAGAAAGAACAAAACCCATGTTGTGCCTATAACACCAAGGCAGTAAGAGATCGATCCAAGCCTAATGCAAGCTGAAATGTGTAAAAACCTGCTGGGATGTTGATTGGGAGGATCTAATAAATGTTAATGGCACTGCATAGCCATATTTCTTCATAGATTCTTTATGGGAAAAGGTACAGATCTGACAAAGGTTACCTTGAATCATATAACATAATATTGGGATATCACAGCACAATAGCATTCGACAGTAACATCTAACTTGACATCGGTCAGTGGATTTTGCAACGTTAATTTATGTTGCAGCATCAGAATCTTTTCTTGAAAGCCATAAGTTAATTAATACAAAAAGGGAAAAGAAGTTCAACTTCAATACCATAAAAACTTTAAAATTCTAAGCAAACGCGTTTCAGACGGCTGTTTTTAGTCATTGCATGTGACATGACATTGACATGCAGTGATTAAAGACAGCCACTTGAAACGCGTTAGCTTAGAATTTTAACGTTTTTATAGAATTAAAGTTGGGACCTCTTTTCCCTTTTTGAATTAATAAACTTATGGCTTTCAAGAATAGATTCTGACGCTACATTTCTGATCTATTTGTTCTATTATTTCCTTGTCGCACTACAAGTTTCCGTGCAGTGGATCTTCATTTGGGTGAGCCGACTCTTTTTCTATTTTTCCACTAAATTATCTTAATCCTCTTAAGTGAGATAACCTTCTGTGACAAGTTATCAAGATGGTGTATTGTGAGTCAAGATAACTTTTGTTACATTTGTATGATCGGCAGGGGCAATAAAAAGATGCGCGGAGAAGCGAGTGGAAGTAAAGAACAGAGTGGTGACCAGTGGGCTGGTATATTGCCTTTTAGGCCAAATTTTCAATTTATATTTGGTTTATCAAAGGAATATATTCTCAAAGTACATTTATACTGTATTGCCAAGTCTTGATAAATAAACAAATATGTTATATGGTTAGTTACTAGCCATGACAATTTCAACTATATGGCAATGTTTCTTTTTCATAATTGCAGTAGACAACCTGGAAATATTTACGAATCTCTAATGCCTCTATACCTCACAGAAGGATGGCTCTAAGCCATACCATGGCCCCATAGCCACTGGCAGTTAGTGCTAACAGCAGAGTCCGCTCTAAGACTCGGCACTCAATCATGTGGTGAAGCATTTGCTTATCCAGCTCCTGCCCAGCCATTTGTGTGGAGCTGTGCTGAGCCACAGCGTGTACATGATGAGCTGCCCTGTGATAGAACAGGACAAACAAGAACTATCCTGAGTGGAGTTTTTCTGGTCTGATAGAAAATAGTACAGAGATGACCATTAATAAATGTTCATCTCATTTGTTTCCATTACAAGCCTTACTTAGACATCTTGTGTTTAAAAGGTTGCCCTTTATTATGATCTTTAGAGTGTGTTATGTTGCAGGTGTGGATATTTAAACTACTGACTCTTTTTCTGTGGCTTTATTTCAGATCCAGAAGGTTTTTCATTTCTCCTTTCCTGTGGGATCTGCCTGTGAACAGGTAAAACGAATCCTCCCAGCGCACGCACTGTGCTCTGCAAGGATTTGCCGCTCTTCCCCAGGAATGACGGTCAGTAATGATGAGCGAGTTCCATAATATTCGTAATCTCTATACTCGCAACGAGTACTTTGTAATAATCGCGTATTCGTTCTGAATAGCGAGTACAATGTAAGTCAATGGGAAATGCAAGTAATTTTCAGCTGGACCCTACAAAGGGGTCTGGGGCCCTGATGAAAAGGCTGAAATGGATGGGAAAGTGATGAAACAGAATGGGAAGAGCCTGGAGAATGTGCCTGCATGCATTTCTGACTCACATATGGTTTCTGGGAATAAGTTTGTCGTAGTGTTACGCCACTTTTACAGATGCAGAAGAACAACTACCAAACCTAACCTAAATTGCATTTAACAGGCCAAAAAGGTTAAGAAACAGCTTTTCCTGCATAATCACTTGTATATAAGGCTAAATAAACCAGAGAAACCAAAAAAATATCCCTTTCAGCGTTTGTTCATACATACTGTTGTGGCTTTTTTACAATTGCCTTTTACAATTGGGAGGGCTCAGACTTCGACATTTTGTAGGTCCCTCTGTCATATATAATTTTTAGTTCCCTATTCCCCAGCACTTTACAAGCACAGCTAGAACGTACTAGTAGGTATGTTGATCTTTGACCTGAGAGGCCTCAGGTGGCTCTGTAACATGCGTTTTGGAGGAATAACTGTTACTTAGACATTTGGGTGGCCCCTCCATCATTGACACTCAGATAGTGGAATACATATTCAATAGCAGCTTACAATGTGCCCATTGTAGCATTGGGCTTGACCCTCCTCCTCCTCTTCCACCACCATGTGATAATGCGGCCTGCAGTAGGCAGGAAAGCTTCGCTTTGTGAGAGCCCTCGTGTGGCCCTGTAACATACATTTTGAAGTGCCCTCCTCTAGAGATTTTGTACAATTGTGTACAATACATTTGAGACTGCCCTCACTTATTCATATTGTAGGGCCCTCACTCTATTATTTAACTCATTTAAGATCAGAGACTACAGAGAAAAGGGCCAAGATACATGGAGAACTAGAAGGTAGCAGTGAGTGCGGCCTGCGATCCTCAAGTATGGCTGAACTCGATGAACCATAAAAATAAAGCTGCACTAGTTAACTGGATGACAAGCTCAAATATATCTCTTGTGCAAGTCAAAAGACAAAGGATATATGGTGCCTCCCTCCAGGATGGGTTGGAGAAGCTTCTCCAAATGGCTCAGAGATTTTGATGTCAAAATTCCCCAGAAGACTTCTTGATACTGTACTACTTGGTCGAGTGCAGAATGTGCATGTACTTCCAAAAATTACTCCTGGGGCTGGGGGCTGTGTCATAGGTACAGGGAGATTCCATGACAAGGGCCTCCCTTGTCAAACATTATCTATGATGGAGTACTGTAGTAGTTGTGGCCCTCAACTCAAGGTTTCAGAGGGCCATCAGTCGATCATCAAAAGTCAGTGTATATTTCTATTGAATATGTATCCCCTATCTCAGTCACAATGTGGCACAAGCCAGGCATGTTTTTTTGCCAAATAGGGTGGCTGACAGTACATTTCAATTGAATATGCATCCCCTATCTCAGTCACAATGTGGCACAACCTGTGACAAGGGCCTCCAATGAGAAATATTAGTTTAGTAGGACCACTGTACATTCCAGATTTGTCCACTGCATAATGTGAATAGGGTTTGTAAAAATGAGCCCTATGGGATGAGTCATGGCTGACGTAGGTAGCCACCATCCTAAGGGCCTCCAATCACAAATAGTAGTTAGGCTGGAGTAGGAATACTGTCCTGGTTTGTCCACTGCACAATATGCATAGGGTTTGTAAAAATTAGCCCTATGGGATGAGTCATGGTTGACGCTGGAAGCCACCATCCTAAGGGCCTCCAATCACAAATAGTAGTTAGGCTGGAGTAGGAATACTGTCCTAGTTTGTCCACGGCACAATGTGCATAGGGTTTGTAAAAATTAGCCCTATGGGCTGAGTTATGGTTCACGCAAGAAGCCACCATCGAAAGGCCTCCAATAACAAATAGTAGTTAGGCTGGAGTAAGATAAGATAAGATAAGATAAGATATACTTTATTTATCCCGGAGGAAATTGCGGTATCACAGCAGCAGAACACAGATCTCGAACATGACACATATGATAACATAACATTTGGAATGCTTTAGACATTGCTTTTCAGACATTTGTTAAACACCCCCATAGCTGTTGGAACAAACGATCTCCTGTATTTTTCCTTTTTACACCTTAGTTGTATTAGGCGATTGCTGAATGTGCTCTTCTGTTTCGCAAACAGTTCATAAAGCGGGTGTGTGTTGTTGCCCATTATAGCTCTGCACTTCTTCTTAATCCTATCCTCTACCACCTCTTCAAAAGTCCCAAGCTGTAGGCCCACCGTCACGCTAGCCTTCTTTATAAGTTTGTTGAGCTTGTTGGCGTCAGCAACACGCACACTGTTACCCCAGCAAATTATTGCCGCAAAGGTGGCACTAGCCACAATGGATTGGTAGAACACCTCAAGCATTTTGCCACACACATTAAAAGACCTTAACTTCCTTAGGAAGTACAATCTACTCATCCCCTTCTTGTAGACCTTCTCCATGTGGCACTTCCAGTCTAGCTTGCTATCCAGGTAAACCCCCAAATATTTGAAACTGTCCACCATCTCCACATCCTGACCGTCAATGGTAACAGGTAGGCATACCTTCTTGCACCTTCCATAGCTCATCACCAACTCCCTGGTTTTCTTAACATTTAGTTCTAGATGGTTAGCCTGGCACCATACTACAAAGTCCGCAACCACCCTTCTATATTCCTCTTCATCCTGGTCCTTCCCAATACCGTCAACTATCACAGAGTCATCCGAGTACTTCTGGAGGTGACAACGGTCTGATTTATACTGAAAGTCAGCTGTGTACAATGTAAAGAGGAATGGCAACAGCACTGTTCCCTGCGGGGCTCCGACACTGCTCAGTACACTATCTGATGTAGCCGTCCCCCACCTAACAAACTGTGGCCTATCCGACAGGTAGTCAATTATCCAATTCACAAGTCCCTCATCCACCGCCATTTTAATCAACTTTCCACGCAGTAAGAGTGGCTGTAATGTGTTGAACGCACTAGAGAAATCAAAGAACAAAGCACGCACTGTGGTTCCATCATTGTCCAAAAAGGAATGTACTGTTTGTAGCAGATACGCTACAGCATCGTCCACCCCCAGTCCCTGCCGGTACGCAAACCGAAGAACATCAGTATGCGCCATCACCCTCGGACACAAGTGAGCAAGTACTATTCTCTCCAAGGACTTCATCGCATGTGATGTTAAGCCACCGGTCTATAGTCCCCCGGGGAAGCCGGGAAGGTAGTCTTGGGAACCGGCACCAGGCAGGAAGTCTTCCATAGCACTGGTACTCTCTTTGATTGTAAGCTCTGGTTAAAGAGATGCTAGAAGACAGTACACAACTCATTTTCACTCACTCTGAGGACACGTGGACTGAGACCGTCAGGCCCTGCTGCTTTGCCAATGGCCAGCTTACTAAACTGGTCCCTCACGTCATTTTTGGAGACCGAGAAATGATCTATTTCACCCCCTGTTAATTTAGCTAGTTGTTCCCCGGCCTCCTCCCCCTTCCCTGCTGCTACCGCACCTTTATTGCTGAATCTATTGAAGAACTCATTCATTTCATTAGCCATTCTAAGTCCACCACCCCCCTGCTCCGACCTTGCCTTAAACCCAGTCACTAGCTTCATTCCAGCCCACACCTCTCTGGAGCTTTTTTGTGCAAATTGATTTTCTAATTTAACTCTGAATGCCTCACGGGCAATCTTAATTTTCCTCTTTAGGTCTCGCTGTATAATTTTCAATGCCTCCTTGTCCTTCCTTTTAAAAGCCAGTTTTTTCATGTTTAGTAAATGTTTCAACTCTTTTGTAATCCATGGCTTATTGTTTGCATAACACCGAATCTCTTGAACAGGTACTACAATGTCCATACAGAAGTTGATGTAATCAGTAACTCTGCCAGTAATCTCATTAACATCACAATTCTCTTTCATGGTACACAACACCTCCCAATCTGTACAATCAAAACAGTCTTGTAACGCCTCCTCTGCTGCTGGACACCACTTCCTTATCTTTTTAATTGTCACTGGTTGTTTGCGGACGTCTGGTTGGTAAGCAGGAGACAATAGTATGAGGTTGTGGTCAGATTTCCCCAGGGGGGGTAATGCAGCCGATGAATAAGCATTCTTAACATTAGCAAAGAGGAGATCCAGTGTGTTGTTGTCCCGTGTAGGACATTTGACATATTGATAGAACTTTGGTATTGCAGATGAGATCTTTACTCGATTGAAATCCCCAGAAATTACAGTTAGAGAGTTTGGCTGTTTAGTCTGAAGCCGGGCCATCACCCCTGACAACACATCCTGACAACACAGTAGGATTACTGTCCTCGTTTGTCCACTGTACAATGTGCAAAGGGTTTATAAAAATTAGCTCTATGGGCTGAGTCATGGTTGACGAAGGAAGGAAACGGGTTTTTATGGGAAGGGGGTGACGTTAACAGCAGTAGCATGAATCTGCATTTTTGATGAATTTAGGTTGGCTTGCTGTCATCTGGAGAGATTACAAACTGAGGAGATATCCTGTCCTTGCTGAATTTAATCAGAGTAAGTGCATTTTCCGTGGAGAGGCGTATGTGACTATCAGTGATGATTGCCCCAGCGGAACTGAAAACTTGGTCAGACACCACACTAGCAGCTTGGCAGGCCAGCACCTCCAAAGCTTATAAGGAGAGGTCGGGCCAAGTGTTCAGCTTAGACACCCAATAATTAAAGAGAACTGAAGCGTCACAAAGGACACACGTATGGTCACTTAAGTACCCCTTCACCATGTTCTGCAACTTATCCCTTCTTGCCATTGTTTCAAGCACAGATAGCCCTTGCTGTTGTGATTGTTTAATGAAAATTGCCCAATTTGTGCACATTTTTCCCCCACCTCTGTTGGAGCTGATGTTCTTGCCTCTCCCCATTACCCCTTGGTGTTGAAAAGAGCCGGTACCTCTGCTATCAGCATTTTCTGAGGGTGATTTTTTTAGCAACTGATCTACAACAGCTCTCTTCAATGATTCAATTGTTCCATTGTAAAACTCTTTGGTGACTCCAAAAGGAGAGACAGAAATTTCTCCTTGTACCGTGGATCGAGGAAGGTTGCAACCAGTATAGGTTGTTGGATAAAATGTGTATCATCCGAGGGTAATGCCACAGACACTTACACATGAACTGTACAATGTGGGCCAAGCTGCAAAAAGGCAAATGTTCTGTGTCCCCAACAGTACACTCCCTGACAGAAGATATGTCGCTTATCCATGTTATGTAAATGAAAGCTTATAACCTGACGTTAAATTCATCCATTGTTTTTATAAATTACTCTTTTGAAAGCTGAAACCCTCCCAAATTTGGTTTAGGTTAAGAAAATAAATTGGCATCCATGATGAAATATTGATCATTTAATGAACACAGAATGGTCCGATTTTGGCAAGACAAAAGTTTTGTCGCCCACAGAAAGTAATGTGATATTCAAACAAATAATTATCTTAAAATACAAATATATGTGGCATAACATTGGTGAATGGAGTTGTGGTGCTATTAGAATTATATTTAATATTTTGTGTGACTTCCATGAGCTTGAAGGACTGAATGAAATGAAATGAAGTCATCAGGAATAGCAAAGAATGCAGTCTTACATGCCTCCCAGAGTTCATCTTAATTCTTTGGTTTTGTCTACCAAGCTTCCTCTTTCATCCTACCCCAAACATGCTCAATGATGTTCATGTCTGGTGACTGGGCTGGCCAGTCCTTGAGCACCTTGATCTTTTTTGCCTGGAGGAACTTTGTTGTAGAGATGGATGTATGAGATGGAGCACCATCCTGCTGCAGAATTTGACCCCTTTTATGATTTGGAATGTAAGAGGTAGCTAATACTTCTTGATATTTTAGGATATTGATATTGCCTTTCACCTTGCAAATGTTTTGCACGCCCCATACTGAATGTAACCCCAGACCATGATCTTTCCACCACAAAATGTAACTGTTTTCTGGGTGTATTTTGGATCCATACGGGCTCCAGTAGGTCTCCTGCAGTGTTTGCGGCGGCTGTGGTGTAATTCTACTGAAGATTCATCAGAGAAATCCACCTTCTGCCACTTTTCCAGTGTCCATCTGTTTAGCAGGCTCTGGGACTTTGCAAATGCCACACAGTTTTTTTATTTGCCTTTTGTTTAGTGCTGGCTTCTGGGCACTGATTCGACCATGGAGGCCATTTCGAGACAGAATCCTACAAACTGTTCTAGTTGACACATGGACTTGAAGTGACCAGGCCTGTTGGAGCTCTGCTGCAGTGGAAGAGGGGCTTGCTTTGGATTTTCTAACCAACAAACGTTCCTCCTGAGCAGTTGTCTTGCGGGGTCTGCCGGACCTGGGCTTGTCAAACACATCTCCAATCTCTTCAAATCTTTTTTTAATTCTTTGTACTTGGCACTGAGACACATTAAAGGTGCCAGCCACCACTGCAGTGGATCTGGTCTTCAGCCTCTTGATAATGAAGGCTTTGGTCGCAGGGTGGATGTTTGGCTTGTTGTCAGAGCTCAAGTTGCAGTTCAAATGAAGGTCTGGGGTGCTGGGTTTCTTTTTATACTCACCCACTAATTAACCAATCATTTACTGAGCACTGGTTAGGATGTAAACTAGGATTGGGTGCATTATATGACCAGGTGACAAAACTTTTGTCTTGCCAATATCTGACCATTCTGCGTTCATTAAATGATCAATATTTCAGCATTGATGCCAATTTATTTTCTTTACCTAAACCAAATTTGGGAGGGTTTCACCTTTCAAAAGAGTAATTTATAAAACCAATGGGTGAATTTAACGTCCGGTTATAAGCTTTTATTTACATAACATGGATAAGCGACATAACTTCTGTCAGGGAGTGTAGAAAAAGTACCCATCCTCTCCTCACGCTGACTTGACTCCTCCTCCTCATCCACCTCCTCGTCCTCCTCTCCAGCTCATCCAGCCTGGACAGACATGAAGCTTGGGTTGGGTGTCCCCTCTGTAGCATTACGAGTCCCCTTGGTAGCACAGAATAACAAGTCCTCTCCCTCCTCATCCTCCTCATCTTCCTCCTCATCACCAATTGCTGCCTCAGAATATTGGCTAAGCTGGGTAGTAACACCCATTGGGAAATCTGGCTCCATACCAACACGCTGAGCACTCAAAGCTTCCTCTTTGAGATTATGCAGTGATTGTTTCAAGAGACACAGAAGCGGGATGGTTACGCTGATAATAGCCTGATCACCGCTCACGAGGTTGGAGCAATACTCAGAGTTCTCAAGAACCTCACAAATGTCAGCGATCCACACCCACTCGATAGTTGTAATGTGTGGTGGCTGATTCTCAGTCTGACGGGCATTCTGAAGCTGGTATTCAGCTTCTGCCCTCTGCTGTTCACTAATCCTTGCCAACATATGATAGAGTTCCATCGCGTGGGCAGGTCGCAAATGAGTCGATGACTTGGCAAATTCAAGCGCTTTTCAGACCTGTAAGAGCAGCAAAGCAGCTAAGGAATGGCGGAAATGGATGCTAATACGACGCATCTTCTCAAGTAGGTACGGTAAGTCACGGTAAGTTTTCAGAAATTTCTGAACAACTAGGTTCAACACGTGAGCCAATCATGGCACGTTTACCAGCTTGCCGACCTTTAACGCCGCCAATAGGTTATGTCCATTATCGCAGACGACCAGACCGGGTTGGAGGTGCAGCAAGGAGAGACACTGATCGGTCTGTTGTTTTAAAGCTTGCCACAGATCTGCTGCAGTGTGTGCTTTCTGACCTAAACAGATAAGCTTCAGCAGAGTGTGTTGCCGCTTTGCCGATGCGCTGCTGCACAGGTCCCAGCTTGGCAGTGATGGGGAGGGTAATTCAGCAGAGTATGAGGAGCAGGAGGAGGGGAGAGAGGAAGTGGAATATGAAGAGGCGGAAACCCTGACAGAAGTTGGGCCCGCTATTCTTGGCATGGGTAGGATGTGTGATGTTCCCGTTTGCGCCTTTGTCCCATCCTCCACCGGGTTCACCCAGTGTGCCGTGACAGAAATGTATCATCACTGTCCACAACAACTTGTGGACCTTCCCTGTTACGGCTTTGGTGAGAGCACGGTTCAGATTGTTTAACACGTGCTTGTGTAATGCAGGGACGGCACACCGGGCAAAATAGTGGCGGCTGGTAACACTGTATCATGGGGCAGCCACAGCCAAGAGATCACGGAAAGACTGTGTTCCCACAAGCCTATACGGCAACATCTCCACAGCTAGCAATTTGGCAAGCTACGAGTTTAGTATTTGTACCTGTGAGTGTGTGGCTGGGTAATTACGCTTTCTTTCCAAGCTCTCAGGCACGAACAATTAAACGCTTTGATGGGACAAGGAAGTGGATGTGGTTGATGTTTGTTGTATGTGAGCAACCGCAGCTTGTGGGCAGAAGGTATGAGAGCCTGCTTCCTGAACAGCAAATTCTGAAGGATATAGCCCAAGCGACTTGGCATTGGTTTGACCCGCAGATGCAGATTTGGTGTTCCGCCCACCTGCTGGGGTGCTTGGCTGCCATGTAGTTTTACATACTGGTGGTTCTTAGGTTGCCTTTGCCCTGGCCTCTGCTCAATTTGGTATGGCAGATGCTACAGACTACAATGTTTTTCTCTGAAGGACTTTATGAAAAATAATTCCTCACAGCAGCTGAACGCTCCCTTGCTTTGACTTTCCGCACAGCGGGGGTGCTCTTGGGAACAGTTGACCCAGTTCTCACTCTGAGCAAACCACGGCCCCTTGGTACATGTGTTGGTTCTACATATCCATCTTCCTCTGTGTTGCTGTCATGGCTTTGCGTGCCAATGGTCCAGGTCGGATCAGTAAACTCATCATCGACCACCTCGTCTTCCATATCATCCTCCTTCCCAGTTGACATTGTAGGTTGACCTGATGGCAACTGTGTCTTATCATCATCAGCCTCCACCTCTGGAGACAGTAAATGACGTTCCACCAAGTGGCTTTCTTCTGGCCATATGTCCTCAAATACTTGAGCATCAATGCACGCCACCTCCTCTTGTCCCTTTTCAATGCTGCATGGTGATACGCATCACAAACAAACAGATCCTCGAGGTGGCCAAGCTTGGGGTCATATGTCTCCTGTGACTGATAATGGCGGGAGGAAGGAGAACCAGCTTCAGGATTGGATGGGCCAGTCTTCTGTGTATCCACAGTAGACTGTGTGGTCGTGGAAGATTTGTTGCTGCTTAACAAATGCGTAGAGGCCTTGTCTGCTATCCAAGACAGAATCTGCTCTCGCTCTTCTGGCTTCCACACACGTTTACATTCCAGACCGGGAAATTTTTCCAGGAACATAGTGGATGCATCAAGCTTCTTCTGACCTGACACAGACTGAGTGCCTTTTCGCGCATCACTGATAACACCACGTCCATGTTCCTTAACAACCAGCTTTTTTGGCATTTTGGATTTTGTTGAGAGATTTTCAGATGTTGATGGCACAAACCAAGCAAACTGTTACAGCCAAATAGTGGTTAAAATGAGTTGGTGCGTGCTTTGTAGCAGGCAGTAGGAAATGCTTGGACTACTGCTTTGTGCAGGGCACTCAATGATTTTGTAAGTGGACTAATTTGGACAGAAGGCAGGCTGACACCCCAAAATTTATCGTGTCATGGAATGTTAAAGGTTTGAGATCTCCCCAAAAACGAATGAAAGTCCTTAGACATTTAAAAAGTTTAAAGCCCGACATAGCCGTCTTACAGGAAACACATCTACCGGAGGCAGATTTTCCCTGGATGAAAAAATTATGAGCGGGTGGTGTTTATGGCTCATCGTCCGTGGATAGAAAAGCTGGGGTTTTAATCCTCATCAATAAACAATTTACACACCAGATCATAAGCCAACAACTGGATGGAGAGGGAAGATTGGTACAATTAACATTAACCACATCTTGTGGAACCTTCCCTATCTATAATGTATATGCCCATAATATTGGAAACAAATCTTTTTTCAAACAATTGGAGACTAGACTTTTTCTCAACTCCAATCCTAACAAAATAATAAGTGGAGATTTTAATTCGGTTGTTTCAGTCCACGAGGATAGGAAAAGCACTGCTGGTACTCCGCAATCAACAACCTCGCTAGCACCTCTTATGTCCACCTGCCAATTAATCGACTCGTGGAAGTTCCTGAACCCTAGTAATAGAGAATTCACGCATTTCTCACATGCCAACGACTCTTGGTCTCGAGTCGACTATGTTTTTATCTCTCCTTCTCTGTTAGCTAAATTGATAACTGTACACATTGATAATATTGTTATTTCAGACCATGACCAGTAAATTTGGAACTATCAAAGAAATTCCCTCAGGGCTCTGATTTCTTATGGAGATTTCCAGATTATTTTTGCAAAGACGATTCATTTATTTCCTCTCTCAAATTATGGTGGCAGGAATTCTTGTCGGACAACTCGGCACACCAAAACGATCCCACATTACTATGGGAATCCGCCAAGATGGTACTTAGGGGGACAATTTTGGCGTATACGTTTTCTCACAAAAAAAAATGTTATGAGAAGATATAGTGAACTATCCTCTGAACTGAAACAAGTCTACACTACTTTTCTTCTTGACCCTTCCCCTTTAAATAAAACACAATGATCTCAGAAATAGTCTGAATTCAACCAATATGCAGATATGAGAGGAAAACTCCACTTATCCCAAACAGAAGCATATTTTTATAAGTTTGGCAACAAATCAGAGAGGATGATGGCCAATTTAGCAAGAGGTCTGTAAAAGGCTCAGGGAATATTCCAACTAAGAAATACCAACGGGGTAATTCACACAAAACCTAAATTAATTAATGAGATCCTAGGCACATTTTATAAAGACTTATACTGTATAAAAATCCAAAACAAGCCTCGCCCCTCTCCGGTACAATCTTAGATAGGGTCAAATTACCTTTATTTTCAGAAGAACAAAATCGATATTAAATGAACCATCTCATTGGAATAGATTACCAATACAATTAGAAATTTGAAATCAAACAAAGCCCCTGGACCTGATGGATACACTTCTGATTTCTTTAAATTCTTAAGGGAAGAGATTTTTCTGTTATTAGTATCGATCTTTAACAAAATAACTAGAGGCGATCCTATTTTCCCTTCTGCAAATATTGCTTACGTTAAACTATTACTGAAACCAGACAAAGATCCATTATCCCCAATTCATACAGACCATTTTCTCTCATAAATACCAACATTAAGCTATTGTCTAAAATAATGGCTGACAGACTGGCCTCTATTTTTCCTCACCTTATATCCCCTGTACAAGCAGGTTTTGTTTAGGGTCGCTCAGCCACGCTAAATATTAGGAAAGTACCGTTGGCACTGGATAATTTCACTCTACACCTAATTTAAAAGGTTCTCTGGTGATTGGCTCCTTAGACGCCGAAAAGGCCTTTGATAACATTAGTTGGGATTGGTTGCATAAGGTCTTAACTAAGATGTCGTTGGCAGGTCCCTTCTTTAATTATATACGCAATTTATATATGTCTCCAAAAGCTCAGGTGTATAGCCTGGGTTTTCTATCCACTCCCTTCCCTCTTGAGAAGGGAATGAGACAAGGGTGTCTTTTGTTCCCCTTACTTTTTAACCTAGCACTAGAACCCTTAGGCTGTGTGCCCACGATGCATTTTTTAAGCGTTTCCGCAGCGGCAAAAATGCTGCAGAAATGCTTAAAAAATGCATGGTAGAAGGCCTGCCATGTTCCCCAATGATAATCCACATGTGCTGTGCACATGCAGCGGAAATTTCCGCTGCGGATTATCATTGCGGAAAAAACCGCAGCACTACCAATTATTTTGCGGAAGTGCTGCGTTTTCGCCACCATTGACTTGCATTAGAACGCATGCATTCTGCTTCACTAGATAAGGACATGCGGAATGCATGCGTTCCAATGTGCGGATGGTACCCAGGTCTAGAGGAAAGGAGACTCTCCTCCGGACCCGGGTACCATAGAAACTGCAAAAAAAAAAAAGAATAAAATAAAAAATAAATATTATATTTACCTTCTGAAGACCCCTGCTGCACTCGTCCTTTCATGCCGGCAGCTAGTGATGGACTGAAGGACCAGCGCTGATGTCATAGTCATGTGACGGTCACGTGACGCTGACGTCGGCAGGTCCTTCAGTGTACCGCTGCCGGCAGCCAGGACGGAGGGAATCAAGACTGCGGGGGCCATCGGAAGGTAAGTATAGATTTATTTTTTATTTTTTACCATTCATACGGTCACAGTATATAAATCCATGACGTTTGCATGGATTTATATAGTGTGACCAAGTTGACAAGCACTTTCCAAGTGATGCTAAAATCGCTTGGAAAGTGCTTGCCAACCCGCATGCGGAAATGCAAGTGAAGAACGCTTCACATCCGCATGTCCCTGGTAGGAAAACGCATGTACAATTCGCATGCGTTTTTTTCTGCCAGGGAGATGCAGAAACGCTCAGGATAAAACCCTGAACATTTCTGCATCGTGGGCACATAGCCTTAGTTCGTATTCTATCAGACCCTAAAACTTTTTCAGGCATCCAATTTACTAAAAAATCAATTTAGGCGTCATTTTTTGCAGACAATAGCATTCTGTTTATGTCTGATCCCATTTCCCATTCTGCATTTACCTCTAGTAATCGACTTACTCAAAAATTTTGATACTTACTCTGGGTTTAAAATAAATGCTAAATAGTGTGAATTACTACCATTAACTTAAAAAGAAATAAAACTTTACCCAAAAGGATCTTTTAACGATATTACTATAGCTCCCTCTCACATCACCTATTTGGGCATCAAAATAGGTCGCTTGCCACCCTCTTTGTACACGTCAAATTATCCCCCGTCATTAAAAAGTCACTAATCAATTGAAGTCATGGCAGGATTTGCCCTTGTCTTTTTTGGGTAGGGCACATTTGGTCAAGATGATCAGTACTTCCAAAATTATGTATCAACTCCAAACTCTACCATTGCTATTGAAACACTTTGACGTAACTACACTCAATAGGGCCTTCAGTCATTTTATCTGGAAGGGAAAACGTCCTAGGATTAATCTATACAAACTTATGTCATCCAAAGACGATGGTGGCATTAATTTTCCAAGCATCAGGAGTTATAACCTCGCCTGCCTCTTTTGCTACATAATAGACTGGCTCCACAAAAGACATACATACTCTGATTACTGGTTGGAATCAGAATATGCCTACCCCTTCAATTTGACTGCACATCTGCACTCTCGTTATACTTCCCTACCCCTAGCAATCAAAAAATCAGTAACTTTTAAAGACACCATTTCCACTTGGAAAGTGGTAAAGAAGAAATATGGCCTTTCTTTCAGAATTTCTAAGCACTTGCCACTTTGGCGGAATCCAGAATTTCCACAGGGCATTGAAAACAAATTATTTTTTAAATGGCAACACGCGGGTTTAGATAACATATCTCATCTCCTCCACCCAACTGATCAGAGATGGTTGACATACCCAGAGTGTATGGGTAAATATGATCTACCTCTCTAACATGGCTTCCAATATGAACAAATCAGACTTTCCATTATGTCAAACTTAAGGGATGCTACTTTTGAGACCTCCCAAAATTGGATGTCATTCTACTATCTCCAACGGGTACCCCCTCAATATCTAGTCTCCATTCAGTTATGAAATCTAATTTGTTAAAGATACACCCTGACATTTTCTTTAAATATTTGAAGCAACAATTGGAAGACATTGAAATTCCCATTAAGATCAGATTAGGTTGGAAGGTATTTAGAAAATACATTATAAATGAAACATGGAGAGAAACTCAATATAAAATAATACATGGGACCATATACGCCTTTAATATACCGAAAAAGATACATTATCAAATAGACTAATTGCATGCCCTAAATGTCATCATCATCCATACTCTGACCTTATTCATGTCCTATGGTCCTGAACCGATTCAACAGTATATTGGGATCAGGTTTCAGATTTGATTCATACTATATGGGGTCCATAGTACACCCTCTCTCCATACTTAGCCCTATTACATTATTGGAGTAACCCAGAGAATCCCTACAAGAAAACAAAAAGCCCCCAATACTGCTCCCCACTCTACTCTTCTTAGCAAAAAAACAGCTAATCAAACATTGGCAAGACCCTAACATTCCCCACATAGCAGAGCTGATAATCCAATTGAAACACTTTATGGGAGTAGAGCAACTAGATGCCCTTAATGACAAGGAACAACAAGCTGGCAATTTTTTTTCAAAATGGAAACAGTTAATTATAACATGTTGCTCTCTGACTGAAAAAAATAAAATTGTCGAACCATTTACTTCTACAGAATGATATATTCTAGAGCAGTGTTCCCCAACTCCAGTCCTCAAGGCCCACCAACAGATCATGTTTTCAGGATTTCCTTAGTATTGCACAGGTGATGGAATTATTGCCTGTGCATGTGATGGAATTATCACCTGTGCAATACTAAGGAAATCCTGAAAACATGACCTGTTGGTGGGCCTTGAGGACTGGAGTTGGGGAACCCTGTTCTAGAGGATCTAAATAACAACTTAAGACTATTACGCATAAACTAAAACATGGGAGATAATCAGTACGAAATTATTATATTTACTTAATTCCTTTTGTTGACAACGATGACTTTAAGTTGTTAATATTTAATCTTTGTTTATTTGTTGTGCCAGATAATCACAATTTATTTACTGTACAATGTGCCTGATCTGCATACGGGCTCCTGATTAATGTTCATTTTGGCATTGTTCATATGTCTTTATATGTTTTTTCTTTTTTGAAAATCCCAATAAAAATGATGTTTTAAAAAAAAGAAAAAATGGGCTGGTGCGTGCTTTGTAGCAGGCAGAAGGAAATGTTTGGACTACTGCTTTGTGCAGGGCACTCAATGATTTTTTAAGTGGACCAATATGAACAGAAGGCAGTCTGACACCCCAAAATAGTGGTTAAAATGGCCTGGTGTGTGCTTTGTAGCAGGTAGTAGGAAATGTTTGGACAATTGCTTTGTGTAGCGCACTAAACGCTTTTTTAAGTGGACTAATGTGGACAGAAGGCAGGCTGTCACCCCAAAAACAGTGGGGAAAATTGGCTGGTGCGTGCTTGGTAGCAGGCAGTAGGAAATGTTTGGGTATGTGCCCACAATGCAGAAATGAAGCAGAAAATTTCTGCAGCGTTTCTGCATGCTCTTGGCAGTCAAAAACTCTTGCGGATTTTACATGTGTTTTTGACGCATTTTTGCAGAGTTTTTACATGCGGATTTGACTTGCGTTTTTCAAATGCATTGGGACCTCAAATCCGCATGCAGAAACGCACAAATAATGGCATGCTGCGGATTTTTCCGCAAGGATAATCCGCTGCAGAAAATTCATGGGCACAGAACATGCAGATTTTCAATGGGGATCATGGGGCATGGATTACCAAGCGTTTTGCAAGTGTTTACGCTGCGGAAAATCCGCTTGAAAAACGCATAGTGGATACACAGCCTTTGGACTACTGCTTTGTGTAGGACACCAAATGCCTTTTTAAGTTGACTAATGTGGACAGCAGAAGCCAGGCTCTGACCCCTAAAAACACAGGGAAAATAGACTGGTGCATAAAAAAAAAAAACGGCAGCACAAAATGCTACTTCTGTGTGTGCTGGAAAAAGTATTGCTTTGCCTCTGACAAGAGCTGTTTTAAGATGGACACTGGAAGACCACTACCTAATACACTACCTACCTAGTACACAATCTGTGTTTCCCTGTAATATGACTTTTGTTGTGTGCCTTCAACTCTGAAAAGAGCTATTTTTTTGGTGGTATTATGGATCTAGTGTCGGCTCCTTTTAAACACAGAACTAGTACACACTGCAGGTAGCCCCTAAAAGGGCTTTTTTTCTATCAAGAGGCCTAAACACTCTCCCTAGCAGCTCAGAGATCTCTCCTTAGGCTATTACAATGCAGGCTCCAGATGCAATGTGCACAAAATGTCTGCGGCAGGGCTTAAATAGACCCTATGAAGCTGGGCGGCCAGCCAATCACAGTAATGTCACAACCAAGATGTCTGCGGTATTACTTGATTTGTTAAGAAACCAAGCATGTTTAGTGTCTGCAAAGAAGGCAACAAAACTGAAGGTCGGTACATCCGAATATAGCAAGGCAAGTGCACAAATGCTCACAGAATAACGAGTAACCCGAATACCGTACTATCCATGCGAATAGCGAGTAGTAACGAATACACTCGCTCGTTACTAGCAGTCAGGTATGCATAGCTCCGGACAGAACTCGTCTAGGGGGTGTGCGGCCTTGCTCAATACAAGTGTATTCAGCCAGTCCATGCCCACATGAAAGGTTCTGCAAGGGAGTATGCATATCGCATACCTTATCGCCATTCTGGGGCAGAGAATGTTGAATCCTTGCAGTGCAAAATGCAATTAAATTGCATTTTATTGCATGAAATAAATATTTGATCACCTACCAACAAGCAATAATTCTGTCTTTCACAGACGTGTTAGTTTTTCTTCAAGAAGCCATCCAACTCTGCACTTATTATCAGTATTAAATTCACCTGTTTGAACTCCTTACCTGTATAAAAGACACCTGTCCACACACTCGATCAATGACACTCCAACCTCTCCCCCATGGCCATGACCAAAGGGCTATCTAAGGACATCAGGGACAAAATTGTAGACCTGCACAAGGCTGGGATCGGCTACAGGACAATAGGCAAGCAGCTTGTTGAGAAGGCAACAACTGTTGGCACAATTATTAGTAAATGGAATAAACACATGATGACTGTCAATCTTCCTCAGTCTGGGGCTCCATGCAGGATCTTGCCTCATGTGGTAAGAATGATTCAGAGAAAGGTCATTAATCAGCCCAGAACTACATGGGTGGACCTAGTCAATGACCTGAAGAGAGCTGGGACCACAGACTTAAACATTACCATTAGTAACACACTTAAAATCACGCAGGGCACGCAAGGTCCCTCTGCTCATGCCAGCACATGTCCAGGCCCAGTTGAAGTATGCCAATGACAATCTGGATAATCCAGAGGAGGCATGGGAGAAGGTCAAGTGGTCAGATGAGACCAAAATAGAACTTTTTCGTATCATCTCCACTCGCCATGCTTGGAGGAAGAAGGATGAGTACAACCCCAAGAACACCGTCCCAACCATAAAGCATGGTGGGGAAACATCATGCTTTGGTGGTGATTTTCTGCAAGGGGGACAGAATGACGGCACCGTATTGAAGGGAGGATGGATTGGGTCATGTACCTTGAGTTTTTGGCTAACAACCTCTTTCCCTCATTAAGAGCATTGAAGATGGGTCGTGGCTGGGTCTTGCAGCAGGGCAACTAAGAGTGGCTCCGTAAAAAGCATTTCAAGGTCCTGGAGTGGCCTAGCCAGTCCCCAGACCAGAGCCCATAAGAAAATCTTTGGAGGGAGCTAAAACTCAATGTTGTCCAGCGACATTAAACAAATATTTCTGATCACAAAACAAAAATATTAGACAAAGATTACACACGTAAACAAGAAATGCAGTTTCTAAATCAAGGTTTATTATTAAGGGAAAATAAATCCAAACCTACAGGGCCCTGTGTGAAAAAGTGATTGCCTCCTAAACCTAGTAACTAGTTGGGCCACCCTTAGAAGCAACAACTGCAGTTAAGCATCAGCAATAACTGGCAATGAGTCTCTTACAATGCTCTGGAGGAATTTTGGCACACTCATCTTTGCAAATTGCTGTAATTCAGCCACATTAAAGGGTGAACATGAGCATGAACAGACTTTTTAAGGTCATGCCACAGCATCTCAATCGGATTAAGATTAGGACTTTGACTAGGCCACTTCAAAGTCTTAATTTAGCTTTTCTTAAGCCATTCAGAGGTGGAAATGCTGGTGTATTTTTAATCATTATCCTGCTGCATACCCCAAGTGCGCTTCAGTTTGAGGTCACGAACAGATGGCTGGACATTCTCCTTCAGAATTTTATGGTAGACAGCAGAATTCATGGTTCTAATTACCATGGCAAGTGTTCCAGATCCTGAAGCACCAAAATAGCCCCCGACCATCACACTACCATCACCATATTTTACTGTTGGTATGATGTTCCTTTTATGAAATGCTGTGTTACTTCTATGCCAGATGTAATGGGACTTACACCTTCCAAAAAGCTACTTTTTCACACAAGGCCCTGTAGGTTTGGATTTCATTTTCCCTTAATATTAAATACCTTAATTTAACCCTTTTACAACCTATGATGTATAGGTCACCTCCCCCTGTTTGATACTGGCTCCGGCACTTAACGCATAGTTTCAGGCACATGACAGCTGATCTGATAAGCTCTCATGTGCCACTAACAGCCTCTGGTAAAATTGAGATTCAACTGCGGCTGTTAACATGTTAAATGCCGCTGTCAACCCCCGACAGTGGCATTTAACTTGGCCATGCCGTAAGCGTGTCATAAGACACCCCCATCGGTGTACCCATTACATGATTGCGGGACATTGATGGGTTGGCATGACAACCCGGGTTCTGCAGGAGACCCCTGTAGTTGTCATCGCCAATTTGCTATGAGCGCCGCCCAGTGGCCAGCGTTCATAGCAGATGAGCATTTCTGCTACACATAGCAGGGCTTCAAGCAATGTGTAACACCCCCCTTTTGCCCCATTCAAAATAAAACAATACAAAAATATCAAAAATACACATATTTGGTATTGCCAAGAAACCCCATTCTATCAAAATATAAAATGAATTTCTCTGATTGGAAAATGGCGCAACTTACTCCTCTCTTCTATCATGCCACTTGTAAGAAGACATCATCAGGGGGTGATGCTGTGGTCACTTACCACAGTTTCTTTCATCGTTGCCCTCTGATTACATCCGGAATCAATAATGCCAATAGAAGCTGTGGGAGAGGTGAGTACGCTGCTCAAAACTTGTTTAAAATAGGATGTCATCAGAGGGTATTGACAGAAGCAGTGTGAGTGACACTGGCAGCCCCCTCTGATGACAATTCCTTTCAGGGCAGTGATAGAAGCTGTGGAGAGGTGCTGCAGTCACTCACCCTACTTCTATCAATTCACTGAAATGAACTGTCATCAGGGGCGGCACCAGTGTCAATTCCATTGATTTTATTACCAGGTTAAAAGTAGTCAATTTTTTGCTCTGATTTTAATCCCACTGCTACCCTGAATATTTCAGGGTTTTTTAATCCATCCTTCAGTTCCATAGATATGGGCAATTTTATACAGTATAGAGCTATGTTTTATGATCTTAACCAAGTGGGCATGGTAACAATGCAGAGCAGTCTAAAAACACCCCCTAGAGAATCCTGTGAGCCACAACCTTTTAGTAAAAATCATAAAATTAAGCACAAAATAAAAACCATATGATGGAGGATTTTTAAAAAATAATTATAAAAAAATACTCAGATGAACAGCGGGAATAAAGTTTGAGCAAAAACTGTCCACAGTTGACCACATTAATGATGATCCACATTAATGATGGGACAATCCTTTTAACTCTTTGTGTACTGCATTTGGACTTAGGGAAATTAAACTTTCAGATAAAGAAGCTTTAATATTTTTCATCTGTTGAAGATACTTTTATACATTGTTTGTCAGATTGTTTTGTGACGATCTTGGCAAATGAAAACTCCTTGCAGCCCATACAATTAAATAGGCTGTAAAAAGTCAGTGAGCACCAGATGGTTTCTTACTGTACCAACAAATGTATATGATGGAAAAGAAAATGTTTCCAAAGATAGGAACCTCTTTGTTTTAAGACGGTTTCACTAAACGTTTGGATATGCTTTCTGATTGCTATCCCTCTGCAACAGGGCTTAACACGCACTTTTCTTTATCTTCAAAATCTTTCAAGAAAAATGAAAAAGACCAGTAGAAAATACATCTTGAAATCCATCTGAATAACTACTTACACTTTACTTTGTTCATTATGTTTGTGCATTGTACATGAAGTGTACACCCACAGTTTACATAACATGCTGATATAAAGGGAATGTCTCATCATAAACTACTAGTGATGACCGAGCATGCTCGCTACTGCTCGGTGCTCGCCAGAGCATCTCACTGCTCGAGATGCTTGGCGCTCGCCGAGTATTTCCGGGGTTGCTCGGCGGGAACTCGGGTTCCCTCCCTGCATGTTTGGTGCTCTTTAGAGAGCCAATGAACATGCAGGGATTGCCTGTCATGCACTGTAATGCCATAGCCATGTTGGTTGTGGGCATTACAGTGATTGGCTGCTCGCACAGCGTCATCAGGTATATATTAGAGCTGGCGCTGCCTGGCTCGTCACAGTCACTCCGGATCAGACAGTGTAGGGAGAGCTGCTGCAGCGTCTGGGAGAGATTTGCTTGTGTATTAGATAGTGCAGGGAGAAAAACTATACATTACACATATCCATCTTAACAAACAGTCCTTCTGAGGACTAATCCATCTGTAGAGATATCAGGCAGGCAGGGTGTATAGGCAGGCAGTGTATATAGCAGACTGCATTGCATATAGCACAGGAGGCTCCATTCCAATTCTGCCTTCTGCTGCTATTAGATATTTCTATACAAAGGCCCAGGTCTCAGGGGCCAGGAATACTTTTCTTTGGATCTTAATCCTTATTATTTGCTTAAAAAGCAGTCCAGAGAACACCATTTTTCTGCGCCATTTGCTTGTGTAGGGAGAAATGCTGCTGTGTCAGGGATAGATTTGCTTGTGTATTAGGTAATGTAGGGAGAAAAACTGTACATTACACATATCTATCTTAGCAAACAGTCCTTCTGAGGACTAATCCATCTGCAGAGGTATCAGGCAGGGTGTATAGGCAGGCAGTGTATATAACAGACTGCAGTGCATATAGCACAAGAGGCTCCATTCCAATTCTGCCTTCTGCTGCTGTTAGAAATTTATATACAAAGGCCCAGGTCTCAGGGGCCAGGAATACTTTTCTTTGGATCTTAATCCTCATTATTTGCTTAAAAAGCAATCCAGAGAACACCATTTTTTGCACCGTTTGCTTGTTGGCACTTCAGAATACAGCCAGGTCCTTTACATATTACAGTGCTAGAAATCCAGCTATTTAAAACTGGCTTCTCCGTCAAATGGATCACATATACATTGTCAAAAAATACTGCCATTTCTGGCCTCCATTAAAATTTCCTTTAGTGTGTCAGTGAAGCAATTCACAGCAGTTTGCTGTTCAAACTACTTACCTACAGTCCAGGTATATAAAACTCTGTTTTCTCCGTCACACGGATCACATATACGTTGTCAGAAAATACTGCCATTTCTGGCTTCCATTAAAATTTCCTTTAGTGTGTCAGTGAAGCAATTCACAGCAGTTTGCTGTTCAAACTACTTACCTACAGTCCAGGTATATAAAACTCTGTTTTCTCCGTCACACGGATCACATATACGTTGTCAGAAAATACTGCCATTTCTGGCTTCCATTAAAAATTTCTTTCAGTGTGTCAGTGAAACAATTCACAGCAGTTTGCTGTTCAAACTTCTTACCTACAGGCCAGGTATTTAAAACTCTGTTTTCTCCGTCACACCAATCACATATAAGTTCGCTCCAAACTCAGTCATTTGTAGTGAGCGTGGAAGATACTGTCCTGCTTTTAAAATGGGCAAGGCACATGGCAAGGGACGGGAAACTGGATGTGATGGTAATGGTACATGGAGAGGCCGAGGACAAGGCCGTGGGCAAGCTGAAATTGTGCCACAACAAACACCCACATCTTCTCGCCTGACCTTCCTGTCCCAATTTCTAGGGACCGCAGCACACCACTATTGAACCCAGAGCAGTGTCAAAAGGTTGTTGGTTGGATAGCAGATAATGCTTCCAGTCACTTTGCCACCACCAACAACCTGTCTTCCACACGGTCAAGTCTCAGTAGCTGTGAGTCTGGACCGCATATTCTTCACCCTGATCCTCCTTCCTCCCACCATTCCGAGTACCCAGAGACAATTAATCCCACACTTGAACACTCTGAAGAGCTGTTCACATTTCCATTTATAGATTCGGGCCTCTCGCCCTGTATACTTGTAGCGGGGAAAGAGGAGATCGCGTCTAGTGATGCCCAAATATTTGAGCAGCCACGGTCACACGAAGGCGATGGTGGGAAAGTGTCACAAGAGGTGAACGATGATGAGACACAATTCCCAGAAAGTCAGGAGGAGGACCAGAGTGCTGAAGTGGAAGACGAGGTGGTGGATGATATAGTAACTGACCCAACCTGGCAGGAGGACATGCAGAGCGAGAAGAGCAGCAAACAGGGGGATGGAGGCAGAGCACCCAAACAGGCAGGAAGAAGCAGTGTGGTGGCCGCAGACAGAAAGCAGGCAACCGTTCCACGTAACACCAACACGAAGTTAGTTGCCAGTACAACTGTTAGGTCTTCCCAAGTCTGGTTGCTTTTAAAAGACTCTGGCGATAACGCCAAAAAGGCCATTTGCACCACCTGCCAGGCCAGCATCAGCAGGGGTGGCAAAACGACCAGCCTGACAACCACCAGCATGATCAGACACATGCAACAAAGCACCCGACTTTGTGGGCCGAACCCCAGGGTCCAGGAACAGTATCTGCGGGTGGCACCACTGCTTCTTCCACTGTTGTGCATGCAAGCCAATCCCCTGTCCATGGTTCATGCGAAGATGCCTCCTGACCTGCACCTATCGGTGCACACTCTCAAGTAGCAGCATCAGGAAGCACATCCATGTCCTTTTACCAGCGCAGCATTCAGTGATCCATACCCCAGTCGTTGGAATGCAAGCGCAAATATGCAGCCAACGCCCAACAGGCCATACAACTAAATTCTCACATTTCACGATTGCTTGCGCTCGAAATGTTGCCTTTTAAGCTCGTGGAGACGGAAGCATTCCACAACCTGATGGCAGCGGCTGTCCCTGGGTACTCGGTCCCCAGCTGTCACTATTTCTCCCGGTGTGCGGTCCCCGCATTGCACAAGCACATGTCCCAAAACATCTGCCGTGCCCTCAACAATGCAATTACTGGGAGAGTCCACCTGACAACAGACTTGTGGACAAGTGCTTGTTGCCAGGGATGGTACATCTGCCTGACGGCACACTGGGTAAACTTAGTGGAAGCCGGGACCCAGTTTGACCTTGGGACGGAACACATACTCCCCACATCGAGGATTGTGGGCCCTAGGTCAATCAGGGTTGCCCCCACGGTCTACAGCTCCTGCACCTCATCCTCCTCAGCCTCCTCCTCCTCTTCAGCTTCCATCTCAGAAAAAACGACATCAGTCACAAACTGGAAGCACTGCAGCACTGCCTCGGCCAAGCGGCAACAGGCTGTGCTGAAGCTAATATGCTTAGGTGACAAACCGCACATTGCTGAAGAGTTGTGGACAGCTCTGAAAGAGCAGGAAGATCTGTGGCTGACACCGCTGAACCTACAGCCAGGCATGGTCGTGTGTGACAATGGCAGGAACCTAGTGGCTGCTCTGAGGCGAGGCGAGCTCTCACACGTACCATGCCTGGCCCATGTGCTTAACCTCGTGGTTCAGTGGTTTCTCAAATCCTACCCAGAGCTGCCGGATCTGCTTAGAGGAGGCCGTCGGTATTCAGTTTAGACTCCACACATAAGACCTCAGGAGTGGACATGGATGTCAGACATATGTACCATCCTCCAAAACTTTGAGGACTCCACCAAGATGGTGAGTGGCAATGATGACCTAATTACCATTACGCTTCTCTGTCTTCTGAAATGCTCTCTGCTCACAATCAAAAAGTATGAATTGCAGGCAGAGAACGATGAGATGGAGCAAGGAACCATACAGGGTGATTAAACACAGCCCAGCCTCATCTCATCCCAACGTGGTTGGGTGACAATGAGGAAGAGGAGGAGGAAGGACAGGAGCTAGTTTCATGCACTATAGACGGTACTACCTGCACAGCTGTCATACCGTCTGTTCAGCGTGGATGGCCAGATGACAGAGAGGAGGAGAGCATGGTCACTCGTCTTCTTGGTGAGGACACGGAAGTCTTGCCTGTTAGTCGTCTGGCACCCATGGCTGAGTTTATGTTACGATGCCTTTCCCATGACCCTCGCGTTCTCAAAATTTTGGTTGAGTCATTACTGGTTGGTGACACTTCTAGACCCACGCTACAAGGAGAACTTTATATCTCTTATTCCTGAGGCGGACAGGTCTACAAAAATGGGGCTGTACCAGAAGGCCCTTGTTGGGGAACTATTAAAAAAATTCCCATCTGAAAACACTGGCAGTAGAGGGCACACTTCGTTGGACAACCAAGGAGTACAGGCGAGAGAGACACAACTTCAATCTAGCAAAGGCAGGGGAACACTGTCAAAGTTCTGGGAGAGTTTTCTCAGACCCTCCCATCGCACAGACCCTGAGGCGTGGGGTACTCTCACAAGGAGTGCAAAGTTTGGCCGACCGTACCAACGTCCTCCGTGATTCTGCTGTGCCTTATAATTATTAGGTAACCAAGCTGGATACGTGGAATAAACTGGCTCTTTATGCCTTAGAGGTGCTTGCCTGCCCTGTCACCAGCGTTTTATCAGAGCGGGTTTTTAGTGCCGCTGGTAGAATTAAAACTGATAAGCGCATCTGCCTGTCAATTAAAAATGCTGACAGGCTAACTCTTATAAAAATGAACTAGGGCTGGATTGGGCCAGACTTCTCAACACCACCGAATGATAGCAGCATAACATAAACTCAAATCCAGTGTATTTCTTGGGAGGTGTATTCCCATGCACCTTTTCACCCCCACAAATGGGTATACACTTCCTGATTTTGACTATTTGCTCTTGTCCTCCTCCTTCTCCTCATCCTCCACCACTATATCACCAGGTTGATCGTGGTCTGTAATGCAACACCCACATAATTTTTTTAAAGGATCTTTATATTGCCCGTAAAAAAATTTTTTTTATACAGTATGTTCATGCATACCCCCCCCACCCCGAAGTAAATGTTTGTCAGCCCATACACTTGATGCATGGGCATTACAAGTATAGGAGGCCCTCTTCTTTCTAATGGGAACATTTTTTTATGAGGCGCTCCTCCAAGTCTATTCCAAGGGTCATTGAAGTGCCTCCAAATTTTTGGCAGCCCTTGCATTCAATGCATAGGCCAAAACTATGGGAGACTCTCTCCTTTCTGATGGGAATTTGTCATTACTGTGGCCCTGCTCTATGTCTCTTTAAATTGTTAGAGGGTTTTTTCCTAAAATTGGTCAGCCGTTGGACTCACTGCATACCCTAAAACTGTATAGCAGACCCTCTCCTTTATAATGGGAATATTTCATACTTGTTTCTGTGGCCCTGCTCTGTGTGTCTTGAAATTCTTAGTGGGGTTTTTCCTAAAATTGGTGAGCCGTTAGACTCACTGCATACCCTATAACTGTAAAGCAGACCCTCTCCTTTCTAATGGGAATATTTCATACTTGTTTCTGTGGCCCTGCTCTGTGTGTCTTGAAATTCTTAGTGGGGTTTTTCCTAAAACTGGTCAGCCATTGGACTCACTGCATACCCTATAACTGTATAGCAGACCCTCTCCTTTCTATTGGGGACATGTCGTACTTGTTACTGTGGCCCTGCTTTGTGTGTCTAAATATTCTTAGTGGGGTTTTTCCTAAAATTGGTCAGCCGTTGGTCAGCAGTTTAGTATTGCAGCCTGTTGGTGGGTGGCTGGCTGGCTTCCTACTTGCACTTGCATTCCAAGTAACAGAAAACAAAGCAGATGGTGGACTCTATCATCATCATGGCCTCACCTCGGCACTATGAACTCTCCTGAAGGAGAAGCCAGGGCCCACCGGAGGAGTTTCCGGTTCTCTGGTGGGCCCATCTAACCCTGCCGAGAAGCAGCCCTGGCTAAGAAAAGTGTGTCGGAAGGTTCCCGGACACTCTGTGGCTGCTTTTTTAATGTGGATCGGCCATGCTTATGCATGTTATTTCTTAAACTGCATTACAGATCAGGCCCTTGTCCAACTCTGTATTCAAGAAATGAAATGCGCAAAGAAAGATGTGTTTGTGTGTCAAAGCACCACCGACAAGTGTGACTTGATGTTGGACAGGCTGCCATTGCTTCTGCAACAATCTACAATAGAGAACTTCCTGGGAGAAATGACACGCAGGGTAGATACAGTTTCCCTCTATGCCAGTCCTTTCACCGAGCTAAATACAACTCTCAGCAAAAAAAGTTGTGGACTGGCTCTGTACCGTCTCTGGCCACATTCACCTGTCCACATATTTGTGGTTAGGCGGTCCTTCCCAGTAAGTGCACTGGGGAGGGCATGGGTAATGTTGTTGGACCTGTGCTTGTGGAAGGCGGAGGCGACACTGGGACAAACAGTGGCAGCTGGGGACCGAGTATGGACACCCGGCCACTGCCGACATGAGGTTATGAAAAGCTTCCACCTCCACGAGCCTAAAAGGCCACATTTCAAGTGCAAGCAGCTGTCAAAAATTTGGCAGTATAGTATTCCAACCTGTGGGTGGGTGGCTGGCTGCATACTTGCGCTTGCATTCCAAGGAATGTGGTAGGGAAAACTGAACGCTGCACTGGGACAAGGACGTGGACGGTGATTGTTGCAAGTCTGCAACGATAGGTGCATGGCAGGAGGCATCTTCACGTGCGCCAAGGATCACTTTTGATGGGCACACTTTTAAGCAGTGACCTGGGAGTCAGAAATGCTTCCAGAGGTCTTCCCCATGCTGTTCCCATGTCTTTTCAGCACTGTATGCATGTGACTGATGATGTGTCACACACCACATGGCCAGATAAGGTTGTAAAATGTTAAAATGACATTTGCCAGTGAATGCATTTGTCTTTGTTGAAAGCAATGCAAAAGTGCAAAAACGCATCAAAAACGCTACGTGTGAACATAGCCCAAGGTGTGGAGGAGTATTTTTGTTTTTGGTTATTTATTTTGCTTTATATACATTGTACATGTCATGGAAAGGATGTTTCTTAACATATTTCCCAGGGAAATCCATTTTGGTTTAGTTTTGGTATGTTTTATTGTGAGTCCATAAAAGTGGCATAATACCTGTGACACCGTTGTTGACAGCAGTGACCTGGGCATCAGAAATGCTTCCAGGGGTATTCTCCATGCTGTTCCCATGTCATTTGAGCACTGTTCCCATCGATTTGGGCA
The DNA here is from genome assembly GCF_046119375.1 of Phyllobates terribilis. Taxonomy (NCBI): domain Eukaryota; kingdom Metazoa; phylum Chordata; class Amphibia; order Anura; family Dendrobatidae; genus Phyllobates; species Phyllobates terribilis. Next base: position 476,969,545 of record NW_027362765.1, on the reverse strand, counting down.
ATTTTTAAGCCTTCTGCAGACCGCCGGGGGAGAGCCGCCTGAAAAATGCTTGAGTTTCCCGTAGACTTACATTGGGCTAATTACTCGGTCCGAGCACTGGAGCATTCCAATTTGCTCGACCCGAGCAACGAGTACCCGAGCATTTTAGTGCTCGCTCATCACTATAAACTACCAATTTAATTGATTAATTTGAAGATGATTTTGTCAGTGGAAGTTCTATTTGTTGATGATTTCCCCTGCAGTAACTGTTGAAGAAGAAATATATTGTTTTACAGAGTGGACAATCAATTTAATGATCCTTCATGTACTCATAGATGACTCAAATCTAACAGAGTAAGGCTGTGTGCCCACTATGTGATTTTTAAGTGTTTCTACAGGGGCAATTCCGCTGCAGAAATGCTTAAAAAACGCTTAGTAGAAGGTCTGCAATATTCCCTCATGATAATCCGCATGTGCTATGTACATGCTGTGGAAATTTTCGCTGCGGATTATCATTGTGGAAAAATCCGGAGCACTACCAATTATTTTGCGTAATCGCGGCGTTGTCGCCGCCATTGACTTGAATTGAATCGCATGACTACATGTGCACATGCAAATATTAAGCGATTCAATGTGCGGATGGTACCCGGGTTTGAAGAAGATGAGACACCCCTCCAGACCAGGGTACCATAGTGCCTGTAAAAAAAGAATTAAATTAAAAAATATACCTTATACTTAGCATCTGATGGCCCCGGTCTCCATAGCGATGCGTCTAAAAGGATGGTCTAAAAGGACCTGCCATGCCGTTATTTAGTCATGTGACGGGTCACGCGCCGCTGACGTCGGCGGTCGCGTGACCCGTCACATGACTAAATGACGGCATGACAGGTCCTTTTAGACAACCGCGAGACACCGGGAAGACCGGACTCATTGGATAAGGAGACCGGGGGCCATCGGAAGGTAAGTATAATTTTTTTTTTTTTTTACGATTTTTATTCTTTTTGTTAACTAACTTGGTCACACTATATAAAATCCATGCCGTTTGCATGGATTTATATAGTGTGACCAAGTTGTCAAGCACTTTCCAAGTGATGCTAAAATTGCTTGGAAAGCGCTTGACAACCCGCATGCAAAACTGCATGATCAAAACGTTTCACTTACGCTTGTCCCTGGCAGGAAAAACGCATGTACAATCCGCATGCGGTTTTTCTGCCAGGGAGATGCAGAAACGCTCAGGAAATATCCGAAGCATTTCTGCATTGGGGGCACTTAGCTTAAGAATCACTCACTAATTAAACTAGTTAAACATTAACAGGTTTCCTCACCAATTCAGTACATCAAACAATATTGCACTTAGTTGATAATATAGCCCAAACAAGTCCACATGACTTCCGTGTCAATCTCTAGGCCAATATATTAAATTCAGTGAACCATATCCTTTAAACAAATGTATCTTCCCTTCAGTAATACATACGTTTTTCTCCAGCTTTGAGGTCCATAGCACAATAGAAATGTTAGTTCATAAGCAGATTTGATAAAAATGTTTCAGAGTATACGCATTGGTATCTGCCTGTATTTCTCAACATTGAGGACACCATTAATCCTGACCAGATGTCTAGCCCCATTTGCTAGCATGCAGCCCCAAACTCACTAGGAACTTCTATTCTTATCCACATTTCTCCAAGCTGCCTTCTATTACAGCCAGATATTACAATTTCTTACACACCAGCCCATATCATCTGATGACATTTTATTGAACCCTACTCCCAATTTTTCTGCATAGTTGAGTCAATCTGCCTTGTGTCCATTTGAAAGGTATGACTTCATGACCACAATTTTTCAATGAAGACTACTTCTGGCCAGACTTCTCTGAACAGTAGATGATTGCAGCTGTGTCCCACTGGTAGCTGCCAGTTCTGAACTGATGGCACTGATGGCCATCCTCTGATTTTGAAGAAAAGTAAGCATTGTGTGTATTTCATCTGCCGCACTAAGTTTCCTTGGCCTGCAACTGTGTCTATAGTCCCGATCACTGACCATTTCTTAGAATTAGTGCTTTTCAAAGAAACTTGAAGAATACTTTTCAAGTGCATTTGCATTTTTAAGCCACATTTTTGTCTTGTAATATTAGTTGTTAGTTTTTTGCCAAATTCCTTAAAATGGTATACATGATTTATGAATTTGATGCATAGTCAAAAACTGGGATTTTTTATGACTTGAACTGTTTTTGTGACTTTTTGGTGTCAAAAGTCACACAATTTGCAAAATTGTTCCAAAATACTGCCGTACTCCAAAAATACACCAGAGGCGCTCTGGAGTTGCTCCAAATGTTGCAACTTTTGGAAAAGTCACAGTTAATAAATCAGGCAGCCATCTGAAATAACTGAACTCTGACCACAAAATAAAAACTTAAAAGGTAAGCACTAATACAATGTCCAATTAAAGTAAGGAGAATCCAGCTTCACTATAACGATGAATTATTGGTTTCCATTGTGAAGGAGTACAAAGACGTCAGTGCAGTTTAAAAATCATGATAGGAAAGTTAAAATATTCATCTACGTGTTTCAGGTGAGTACCCCCTTAGTCATGATGGCATGTGCATTGAAATGAAGATCTTAAATTATGGGAATTTCTGAATTACACATATTATACCTAATTAGCATTATTAGAACACCCAATGCTATACACATTACTGACAAAATGCTTAGATGACTTGACACTACTGTAGAACAATGGACTTGTTGAACTACAAATGTAGAATTGTGTGAACAGCAGCTAAATATCGAGGGATTCATATCACTATTATTCTAAATAAGGAAAATACATTATAAATATATATATATAGGATAATGTAAACAAAAAAAATCAAAATCAGGTACAAAATATATAAAACTAGACAAAAAAGCAGTGAAAAGGTAATGAATCAGGGTACTTGTATCTTGTTGCTGTGCTCACTCTTGCCATGGTGTATGAATGTGACATGAAAATGTCTTCCACAACCTCACCTTGGTAGCAGAGTTTGGCTATTTTGCAGCCAGTTTTAAGCCTCCTACACAGATGTTTATATTTCAGTTAATGACGACGGTTTGAATCTACGTATGAAAATGATGATCATTATCACCTGTTTGGTATAATTGGTTACTATTATACCTGACAATAAAAGCAGAAGCAGATGAGCATATATTCTCTCAACCTAGAGAATCTGGCAAGTTATGCAAATCACACTCTGAGCAGAGTTTGATCAGAGTGTGATCACAGTGTGATCCGATTCTCTCAAATTCTCTCCATTCTGTCAATCTGTGGAAATTGGACTGCAGGACTTAATGAGCAACTGACATACAGCTGTTTTATTTAATATGCCCTTAACATATCTCTCATCAATGCCTGTTTTAAATATTCTGTGACAGATCCTAGTCAAAAATACCCCAAAAAAAGATTTTTTATTGCCTTTCTATATATTATGGTTCAGAGGTTGGTCTACACATTTAAACATTGAATGCTTCTCTATAAGATACAGTGGTGGCCAAAAGTATTGGCACCCCTGCAATTCTGTCAGATAATACTCAGTTTCTTCCTGAAAATGATTGCAATCACAAATTCTTTGGTATTATTATCTTCATTTAATTTGTTTGCAAGGAAAAAACACAAAAGAGAATGAAGCAAAAATCAACTCGTGGATAATTTCACACAAAACTCCAAAAATGGGACAGAAAAAAGTATTGGCACCCTCAGCCTAATACTTGGTTGCACAACTTTTAGCCAAAATAACTGCGAACAACCGCTTCCAGTAACCATCAATGAGTTTCTTACAATGCTCTGCTGGAATTGTAGACCATTCTTCTTTGGCAAACTGCTCCAGGTCCCTGATATTTGAAGGATGCCTTCTCTAAACTGCCATTTTGAGATCTCTCCACAGGTGTTCTATGGGATTCAGGTCTGTACTCATTGCTGGCCACCTTAGAAGTCTTCAGTGCTTTCTCTTAAACCATTTTATAGTGCTTTTGGAAGTGTGTTTTTGGTCATTGTCCTGCTGGAAGACCCATGACCTCTGAAGGAGACCCGGCTTTCTCACACTGGGCCCTACATTATGCTGCAAAATTTGTTGGTAGTCTTCAGACTTCATAATGCCATGCACACGGTCAAGCAGTCCAGTGCCAGAGGCAGCAAAGCAGCCCCAAAACATCAGGGAACCTCCGCCATGTTTGACTGTAGGGACCGTGTTCTTTTCTTTGAATGCCTCTTTTTTTTCCTGTACACTCTATGTTGATTCTTTTTCCCAAAAAGCTCTACTTTTGTCTCATCTGACCAGAGAACATTCTTCCAAAACGTTTTAGGCTTTCTCAGGTAAGTTTTGGCAAACTCCAGCCTGGCTTTTTTATATCTCGGGGTAAGAAGTGGGGTCTTCCTGGGTATCCTACCATACAGTCCCTTTTCATTCAGACGCCGACGGATAGTACGGTTTGACACTGTTGTAACCTCGGACTGCAGGAGAGCTTGAACTTGTTTGGATGTTAGTCGAGGTTCTTTATCCACCATCCGCACAATCTTGCGTTGAAATCTCTCGTAAATTTTTCTTTTCCGTCCACATCTAGGGAGGTTAGCCACAGTGCCAGGGGCTTTAAACTTCTTGATGACACAGCGCACGGAAGACACAGGAACATTCAGGTCTTTGGAGATGGACTTGTAGCCTTGAGATTGCTCATGCTTCCTCACAATTTGGTTTCTCAAGTCCTCAGACAGTTCTTTGGTCTTCTTTTTTTTCTCCATGCTCAATGTGGTACACACAAGGACACAGGACAGAGGTTGAGTCAACTTTAATCCATGTTAACTGGCTGCAAGTGTGATTTAGTTATTGCCAACACCTGTTAGGTGCCACAGGTAAGTTACAGGTGCTGTTAATTACAAGAATTAGAGAAGCATCACATGATTTTTAAAACAGTGCCAATACTTTTGTCCACCCCCTTTTTTAGGTTTGGTGTGGAATTATAACCTATTTGGCTTTAGGACAATTCTTTTTGTGTTTTTTCATTGAAGACAAATTAACTGAAGAAAATAATACCAAAGAATTTGTGATTGCAATCATTATCAGGAAGAAACTGAGTATTATCTGACAGAATTGCAGGGGTGCCAAAACTTTTAGCCACCACTGTATATTTTATATTCTTGTTGACATGGACTAATATAAATTGAGTAGGTTTTGATGTGATCCATATTAGACATTCATGATTTGAATGATATATGGGGCACTTGATGAGGATCTTATATTACCTGGCGCGGGCCCTATATTTTATTTACGTGGTACCTTATGAATATTACTGATTGGAGGCAATGATTGGAGGCAATGATGCAGTGTTTGGCTGTGGCCCTACCCCACTGGCAGACATGGGGGCGGAGCGCAGGTTGCGCTCCCTGGGGCAGGCACCTATTCAGCTCACAGCTGCATTTCCTGCTCCATAGCCACATGGGTGGAGTGCACGGCACGTTCCACCAAACAGGATGTGACGGGGATTCACATGGGTGGAACGCACGATGGGCATCTGGTGTTCAACCAAACAGGATGTGACGCTGGTGACGATGATGCACCGGAAATTAAGTCTCTCCATCGTTTGCGCATCGGAAATGACATCTGCCGGCATGTGTGGAGCGCACTCTTGCGTACCACAGCATGAGAATGGATGCCCAAGGCATGTGGACTATGGGGCATTTGAATAATGGGCGCCATCTGAATACTTTGACATGATTCTGGACACACCTAAAGAGGATCATTGCTTAAGGTAGGACATCCCTCTGATTTGCCTGTGAGGCTGTTATTTTTTGAATTTGTCCAACCATGGTGTGACACCCCAGGGGTCTGGTTGCCACAGTAATAGAGATATTATGTCTGAGAGCAAGTGGGAGGTTTCTCTGGTCAGGAGCCCTAAGCATGCAACACGGCCCACCCAGACCTGGGAGGGGAGGAATCTGCCCTTATAAACTGGGTCTGGGGCGGGATTAAGGGAGACAGAGCCTGCAGAACAAGCAGAGCAGTCAGAGCCTAGAGTGAAGCTGCAGATACAGGAAAAGATACAACAGGAGCTCTGTAGGAGCAGAGGCAGAAGGCCAGGGGCTGTGAGCAGAGATATAGCTCGCCCTGGCTGAAGTTACTAAAACCGGACACAGGAGTCCGAGGCTGTGGGGACAGATATATACCCAGCAGCAGAAACCAGCCGGCAGGGGATTCCAGAAGCCCGGAGGCTCAGTCACAAAGAAGGGACCAGCACCGCCATCCAGGAGCGGAGGCTAACAGAAGGCCCCAAGTCACCAGCCATACGGGTGAGCACCACACGGTATACTCAGGGACGTGGGCTACTTGTAACCGCTGACAGCAAGGTAGCCAGGAAGAGTGCAGATAAACGGGGAGGCCTACAACTCCACCTGGCCAGGGGAACTCCTGCTTGCTCGCAGACTGACCAGGCCCCTTATACTAGCCTGTACTCCCGGGAGGGTCTGCCTTGTACCATCAGTAAAGACCCTGAACTGCACCTCACGTCTCTGTGATTCCTTGCCGCACCAGCACCATTAGCACTGGTACCCTCACACCATCACTCCCATCATCTCTCACATTAGCTGCCCTGAGGCAATACTTCTCCCGTGGGGAGTCATCCCATACTCAGCTGCGCAAACAACATCAGCCTCAGCGGTCGGCAGCGCAGCGGCGGTCCCCACTGACCGCAATCCACGGGTGGCGTAGTCGGACAATTACAATACCAATAGACTGCCACTGGTTTGACCGCCCTGGGCACGGACCGGGTCACCGCCACATTGAGACTACAACCCCCAGCGATCCGGCTCCGGGTATCCCCCTGCACAGCCCAGGCCCAGGGGGCGCGTCAACTTTGGCGTAGTCGGCAGGATTTCGTGCCCGCAATCACCGGGTACTGCGTGCCTGAAAAAGAGACTTTTAAACTTACCTGTGGTGAAGTTTCCCGCCGTCCGGAGTCGTTTCCCGCCATCCGCAGCCGATTCCCGCCATCGGACGCCATCTTGGACCGTTTGCCGCCGTCTTCTGCCTTCTTCCCGCCATCCGCAGCTGCTTCCCGCCTTCGAACGCCATCTTCGGGACGCCGCACGGGAAGAAGAGGGGCGTGGACGCCGAAAGCGCGCGAGAACCGAAGCTCTGCCCCACGCTCCGCCCCACGCTCTGACGCTGCGTAAGGTCCTGGAAGGAAGGAAGAGCGATGCTGACGTCATTGGAGCGCGACGCCAGGTCCTCAACCCCGACGATCGACTGCGGAGCCGCGGCCTACGGAAGAAGAGCATCGCAAGGTAGGCCACGGTCCACTAGGGGGGAAGGAGGATGTCGGACACCGAGGGGAGCTCCACTGCCACAGCCACCGCCAGCGCAACCACTGCAGCAGTCATGCCATTCACCATGCCCTATATCCCGGGGGCAACCTGGCTACCCCAGTACTCAGGAGAGTCACATACCCTGAGTGACTTTAGGGAAAGACTTGATAGCCTCTTCCAGGTATACCCCCTCACAGAAGAGCAAAAAGTGAGCATTCTGGTGGCCCAGTTAATCGGGGCAGCCCAAAGGGAGGTAAAGTCCTGGTCACCTGGGAAGAAGAGGACTGTCAGAGAGGTACTAGCCCGGCTGAAAGACACGTTTGACACCCGCACCTCAGCCGAGATAAAACTAAGATTTTATGGGTGCAAACAACGGGCACATGAAAGTATAAGAGACTATGCTCTAAACCTACAAGAGGCCCTGAGAGCCATTAAGCAGGCAGACCCTGACAGCGTGGGAAACGAAGACAAGCTGTTGACTGAACAATTTATTGAGGGTCTACTGTGCAATGCCCACCGAACCCAGTTGAGGGCAATGGCCTTACAGGACCCTGACCTGGACTTTGCACAGTTCAAGGACAGAGCCATCCGGGTGCTCCGAGAACCGGCACCAGGTGGCGCTGTGACCCACAGGCGCCCTGCTATCACTTACCACCAGGAGACGGCGCCCTTGTCTGCAGGGCCTGTGGGAGCTGATGCGCAGGCTTTGAACAATAACCCGGCTACAGACCTGCACCATCAGGTTCAAGAGCTGACTAAGAGCGTTGCCGCGCTAACCAGAACTGTGCAGTCTTTACAGGTCTCTTCTGCAGAAAAGATCCAGCTGGCATCCGGACCGGAGGACATCCCGTGGCGCCGACTGAGGAGGACCCCACCGGCCAGAGGAAGACCAAGCGACAGATACAACGAGGACGGACGACCCATCTGCCACCGCTGCAATCAACCCGGACATATGGCAAGGTACTGTCATTTAAACGGGCACAACCTGTGGTAGAGGGCCAACCCCCAGGCATAAGATCATCAGGCCCATCGAACTGGCGTGACAAATACGTAGGGGGACGTCCGGTCTTGCCTGTGGTACTGGATGGCATTCCTATGAGTGCCCTACTAGACACCGGGTCACAGGTCACCACAATCCCGTACGTGCTCTTCAAGCAGTACTGGAATGACTCGGACCTAACCCGCTACCCAGATGATGACCTGAGCATTATCGCCAGCAATGGTCAGCCCGTGCCACAGATAGGATTTAAGGAAATGACCATCAAGGTCGGTAAGGTTCAACTGCCGGCACAAGGACTTATCATTGTGGACATTGACCGTCGCGAGAGTCACCCAAAAATCACCCTAGGTACTAACGTAATTGAAAACTGTCTTGCAGAGGTGATTCTTATTTTGCAGCAGGTTGCCAAGAACGCCAGTTCCAGCCAGCAGCGTGTGCTCCAAAAAGAGATCCGGGCACTGATGAAGCGGCAACAGGTGGAACTATCTGGTGGTGAGATAGGTAGCGTGAGAATGTGTGACCCGTTCCCTATTGCCATGCCCCCAAAAAGTGAGATGATGATTTGGTGACGGGCAGCTATTGGTCTAAGAGTTAGAGACTACCAAGCAATGGTAGAACCCATCTACTCAGACAGTAGGCCCAACATTTTGACAGCACGGGGGGGTGGTCGATGTACGCCATGGGAGGGTGCCCGTCCGCATCATCAATATCGGGGAGAGAGAAGTATACCTTCCCCGGTATGCCACGCTAGCCAAATTGTTCACCATCAACCAGAACTCTGTACAGGCCGTGGAACCCTTGCCTCCATCTCAACCAGAGGAAGGTAATGGCTCTAAGAAACCAATGGAGGACTGGTGTCAGCAACTACATTTGGGTACTGACTCCACTCCCTCACACCAAAAACAGGGAGTCTATCGGGTGGTTCAAGAGTACGAGAGAGTGTTTAGCAAACACCCGCTAGACTTCGGGCGAGTAAAGGGGGTAGAACACCACATCCCCACGGGAGACCATCCTCCCATAAAGGAGAGATACCGACCCGTACCCCCGGCACACTACCAACACGCCAAGGGTATGCTTAGAGACATGAAGGAGGCTGGGGTAATCAGGGACAGCTGTAGCCCCTGGGCAGCTCCACTAGTCTTAGTGAAAAAGAAAGACAACACCATGAGAATGTGTGTAGACTACAGGAAGGTCAACCGCATCACACACAAAGATGCGTACCCGTTACCAAGGATAGAAGAGTCCTTAGCTGAATTAAAATCTGCTAACTTCTTCTCTACTTTGGATCTCACTAGCGGGTACTGGCAGGTTCTTGTAGCAGAGGCGGACCGGAAGAATACCGCATTCACCACCCCGATGGGTCTCAGCGAATTTAACTGTATGCCGTTCGGGCTCTGCAACGCACCAGGAACCTTCCAACGGTTGATGGAATGCTGTCTGGGACACCGGAACTTCGAGACGGTCCTGTTATACCTGGACAATATCATCGTCTATTCCAAGACCTACGAGGACCACCTGAAACACCTGGCAGAAGTGTTTGAAGCTCTGGCAAACTACGGCCTAAAGGTGAAACCCTCCAAGTGTCACCTCCTGAAACCAAAGGTGCAGTACCTGGGACACGTGGTGAGTGCTGACGGAGTGGCTCCCGACCCTGATAAGATCACCGTGATTAAGGACTGGCCAAGACCCTCCAGCATAAAGGAAGTGAGGCAGTTCCTCGGGTTGGTAGGCTACTACCGAAGATTCATTCCCGGTTTCACCAAAATGGCAGCCCCTATGCAGGATCTCCTGATAGGTCAATCTCGGAAAGCCAAAAACCAGAAGCCGCCCTTTAGGTGGGAAAAGCTGGAAGAGGAGTCCTTCTGCCAGCTGAAGATGGCCCTCACGGGGGATGAAATCCTAGCATATCCAGACTACAGCCAGCCCTTTATCCTCCACACGGACGCAAGCAACATCGGGCTAGGAGCCGTACTGTCCCAGATCCAGCAAGGGAAAGAACGGGTAATCACTTACGCCAGTCGAAAGCTACGGCCCACGGAGAGGAACCCTGAGAATTATAGCTCATTCAAGCTGGAGTTCCTGGCAGTAGTGTGGGCAGTGACCGAACGTTTCAAGCATTACCTTGCCTCCTCCAAATTCACAGTGTACACGGATAACAACCCGTTGACACACCTGGACACTGCAAGGCTCGGTGCCCTGGAACAGAGATGGATGGCCCGCCTGTCCAACTTTGAATTCACCATCAAATACCGGGCAGGACGCTCAAATGCCAACGCGGATGCCCTGTCTAGAATGCCGAACTTACCGGACGTAAGGGAAGATCCAGAAGATCTGGAAGAAGTTGAGCTCCCTGAGTTCCACCGTCATGGGATTACCCTGTATTCCCACCGTGTGAAGGACAGGCGCTCCGTGACGTTCAATCCCTTGCCCCACTACAACTGGGTGGAGACGCAAGACAGTGATCCCGCAGTCCATTTGGTGAAGGAAATGCTGACCCAGGCCGATGCCCGTCTTGACCCAGATGCTCCGGAGGAGACCAAGCAACTGTGGAAGGAGAAAAGTAAGCTGTTCCTCTACAGGGAGAAGCTGTGCCGGAGAATGGTTAACTCTCGAACACATGAGTTGACCTGGCAGGTAGTGGTCCCAAGACGAGACGCAGCTATGGTTCTGGAGGCATACCACAACGGAGCAGGGCATTTCGGATGGAAGAAGCTGGAGTTCTTGTTGTGTGAACGGTTCTACTGGGTAGGCATGAGAGGAGCCATCGAGAGGTGGTGCAGAAACTGTGGCCCGTGCCACCTGAGAAGAAAAGACCGAGCCAGCCAGAAGACTCCCCTGCAGCCCATCATCACCAGACAGCCACTGGAACTGGTAGCCCTGGACCATGTGAAACTGGCTCCAAGCAGATCTGGGTATGTCTACGCCCTCACAATCGTAGATCATTACTCCCGGTTCCTGGTGGTGGTCCCGGTCAAGGACTTAACGGCTCAAACAGCAGCTAGAGCCTTCCAGCAGCACTTCTGCCATCCACACGGGTACCCGGACCAAGTGTTGACAGACCAAGGACCAGCCTTCGAAGCGGAGGTCTTCCAGGAGTTCTGCAACCTGTATGGTTGCAAGAAGATAAGAACAATGCCCTATCACCCTCAAACCAATGGACTCTGCGAGAAGATGAACCAGGTGGTGATAGATCTGCTAAAAACGTTGCCCCTGGAAGAACGTAGTCTGTGGCCTGAGAAACTGCCCGATCTGGTGGACCTGTATAACCACATCCCTGTAGGTTCCACCAACTGTACCCCGGCTTACCAAATGAGAGCAAGACCTGGTAAGCTGCCTATTGACCTGGATATGGGAGTCCTGACGCCTGAGGACACCTCGCAAGAGGCAGACTGGGATACAGAACGGCAGCAGCAGTATCGGAAAGTACAGGAGAGCGTCGAGCGAAGTCTCTCTCAAGCTAGAGAAAGGCAAGTGAAGGCTTATAACCAGTATGCTCCCGCTGTTCCCCTGGTACCTGGAGAGCAGGTCTTGAAGAGGAAGAGGCGGCTCCACAAGTTGGACGACCAGTGGGAGAAGGACCCGTACACCGTACTGCCATCAAGCCATGAGAACCCAAAAATCTGCGTAATCAGTAAGGATGGAGGAGAAACCACAGCCATTGTCTCCAGAGACCACCTGAAGAAGTGTCCTGAGCAGCTGCAAAGCCCTGAAGAAGATCAAGGAAACCCTCAACCCGCAGAGGAAAGGGAAGAAATGATCAGTACCGTACTCGGAGACTTCCCCCGGTCTTGGACACAAGTAAACGGCGCTGTCGTGGTACCCATCCTCACCTTTCTCCAGCCAGCCCCGCAAGTGCCTACAGAGGAACCGGTAGAGCTGGAAGAGCAGCCGGCCCAAGAGGCAGAAGAGTCCACACCAGTAGTACAGGAGGATCAACCCTCTGCTAGTAGTGAGCCTGCCGTGCCCCTAGTGAGCCAAAGAGTGAGCAGACAGCTGCCCAGCTTACCCATAACACCTCCTACACCCTGTAGTGCAGAACCAGTTAGTGAGCTCCGTAGGTCCACTAGAGTCACTAGAGGTCAGATGCCCGCTCGCTGGAGAATCTAAACTAATGCACTGTGAATTTAACTGTTAACTGTTTATGGTTTATGTTTGTTGCCTGTTATTAGTTATGTTTCTCAGTTACCCTGCAAATTTTTATGGACTAACAGGTTATGGACGCTGGATAACCGGAACAGTTTTGTAGATAGTTGCACCTTGGTGCCTCTTGCGAAGACGGCCGCGGAAGAGAAAACCTGTCTGGCGTGGCCTCCTTGCGGCCCAAAGTAGTTAGACTACCCTTGCAGCCACGCCCAAGGACAACGCAAGGGGTTTGCTATGGACAGGTCCCCTACTTCTCTTAAAATTTCACCTTGGGTGACATGGACACCCTCTTGTTTCAAAAACCTCACCTTGGGTGATATGGACACCCGGTTGCGGACATGCCGTGTCCTTTAAAGAACTAAAGCTTCTTGTAAATATGTTATCGTATTATTGTTTATACCCTGCTATTATGTTTTAAAAATGTGATTAGTCCCGGAGTACTAAAATTTACTAGGGGGGAATGTGACACCCCAGGGGTCTGGTTGCCACAGTAAAAGAGATATTATGTCTGAGAGCAAGTGGGAGGTTTCTCTGGTCAGGAGCCCTAAGCATGCAACACGGCCCACCCAGACCTGGGAGGGGAGGAATCTGCCCTTATAAACTGGGTCTGGGGCGGGATTAAGGGAGACAGAGCCTGCAGAACAAGCAGAGCAGTCAGAGCCTAGAGTGAAACTGCAGACACAGGAAAAGATACATCAGGAGCTCTGTAGGAGCAGAGGCAGAAAGCCAGGGGCTGTGAGCAGAGATATAGCTCGCCCTGGCTTAAGTTACTAAAACTGGACACAGGAGTCCGAGGCTGTGGGGACTGATATATACCCAGCAGCAGAAACCAGCCGGCAGGGGATTCCAGGTCCTCTGGCCACAGAAGCCCGGAGGCTCAGTCACAAAGAAGGGACCAGCACCGCCATCCAGGAGTGGAGGCTAACAGAAGGCCCCAAGTCACCAGCCATGGGTGAGCACCACACGGTATACTCAGGGACGTGGGCTACTTGTAACCGCTGACAGCAAGGTAGCCAGGAAGAGTGCAGATAAGCGGGGAGGCCTACAACTCCACCTGGCCAGGGGAACTCCTGCTTGCTCGCAGACTGACCAGGCCCCTTATACTAGCCTGTACTCCCGGGAGGGTCTGTCTTGTACCATCAGTAAAGACCCTGAACTGCACCTCACGTCTCTGTGATTCCTTGCAGCACCAGCACCATTAGCACTGGGACCCTCACACCCTCACTCCCATCATCTCTCACATTAGCTGCCCTGAGGAAATACTTCTCCCGTGGGGAGTCATCCCATACTCGGCTGCGCAATCAACATCAGCCTCAGCGGTCGGCAGTGCAGCGGCGGTCCCACTGACCGCAATCCACGGGTGGCGTAGTCAGACAATTACAATACCAATAGACTGCCACTGGTTTGACCGCCCTGGGCACGGACCGGGTCACCGCCACATTGAGACTACAACCCCCAGCGATCCGGCTCCGGGTATCCCCCTGCACAGCCCAGGCCCAGGGGGCGCGTCAATGGCATAAGAACATATTGGGTGGGGAAGGTTCCCACTTAAAGGTTGTCTATATAATACGACCCATTTTCTACTAGAAATTACCTGTTTTGATACACCCATCCATATTTCATAGGGTGGGTCTCTTCCCTTATTCCCGATGTGGAAATGCATGTGCCATTCCCCTGATGACTCAGATTCCTGAAGAAACGTGTAGGGAGGCACTAAAGGGTCAGTTCAGGGCTGTGCTAGTACAATAGGGCCAGCTGTCAACTGCCCTTGTGAGGGCGGGAGTTTTGGGGTCCTAGGGCCAGCTCCAAGATACAGGGACTGGCAGGGACAGTAAATGATGAGAACTCCGCCACTCGCAGGGAATTTTGAGAGGATACAGAAGACAAAACCATACATGGGTGAGATCTTCCTTTTTTATTCCTCTGGACATTCAAATAGTATATTTATATGAGTCTGATCACTCTACAGGCTTAATTGTATTGAGACATTTTCTTATTTATATGTCTCTACCCCACTTGCTGTTCTGACCACTGTCAGTAAATGTTCTCTTGTAGGGACAGGGGTTTTGTTTTTCCTTTTTAAATTTGTAATATGTTTGTCTGTCTTAAACAGTTTTTTAAACATATCTAGTAAAAGTTCCTTTTTAAGTCAACAATTCTGCTGATTCTGGAAATTGGACTGCACTCAGATGACATGCGAATACAGTCTGATGTTTTCTATGGACTCATTGAATTGCAAAGTCGAGTGCAATCCGAACATCAGATCAAACTTGGGAATGCTGCAATTTTTTCCTCCTACAGATGCTATCCGAGAAAAAATAATCGGACATGTGCACGGCCCCAAAAGATAACATTGGTCCTATTGCGATACAATATTTTGTATTATAATAATAGCATTCGGACCAAAATATGATAGTCTGCACTTTGACTTTGTGCAAATGTTTTGAAGGTACAGAGTGGTCGCACCAAATATTTATTTGATTTAGATTTCTCTTCCACTTATTCACTTTGCATTTTATTAATTGAAAAAAATAAACTATTAACACTTTTGCTTTTGAAAGCATTCTTACTTTGCAGCATTTTTCTCCACACATGTTTAAAACTTTTCGACAATTCTGTTTATGTACATATATGTAAATGTATTTGTAGATATATTTTTTCTTTTTTTCTTAAAGGTCAATTACCATTTACATAAAATTATCTCAAAATGAAAAATTGACTGTAAAGCTAAATTCTTCTGTTTGTTTTCAGTTGTAAACACAAAAGTTCCAGAGATGTTTAAGGTTAAGTGCACACTGTGCGTCTTTTATGCGTTTTTGCTGTGTTCTTTCCACACTGAAGTGCATCAAAACGCTATGTAATCTGTCTGTCAGCTAATGCAATGACAATCCTGATGTGCTGTGCACATGATGCGGAATTTTCCGCTCAGGATTGTCATTGCATTTAAATACGCAGCATGTCTATTCTATGTAGCATAAATGCAGCGTTTCCCCTCCATTGACTTTAATTGAACCGCAGCAAACCCACAGGTATAAATATAATTGCGGATTTACTGTGGTTGTTTGCTGCGTATTTGACTAGTCAATGGGTCAAATACGCTGCAAAAATGCACATTGATTGGCATCCGAGTCGGCTGGGGAAGACTACTTCTCCCATTATCCGACCTCCGGCTCTGACAGATAGCAGCGAGAGCTGCGCGGCTGAAGGGAGCAGTAGTCTCCACAGATCAGTCGGCGTGTGAGCGGCGAGTGTAAAAAAAATAAAAAAAACCTATGCTCACCTTTCCGGCATGCCCCGGTGTCCTCGCGATGTCCCTTGGCATCTGATCCCTCGGTGGAAGGCGGTACACTGACAGGAGGGTGCTCGCTCCCGGCTGTGTACATCGCTGTGGTGCCGGTTTAGGTCATGCAAGTTCACAGCTGGAGATCAGCTGATGAGCTCGGGACCTCACTTTATGACACCAGTGCTGCGTGGGAACATTCATGAGAATGTTCCCACATGCCACTGATGCTGAGGTCCCTTGGGCTGATCAGCTGATCTTCAGCTGATAAACCCAAGTGACCTTACTCCTGCAGCAGAGCAATGTACACTGATAGGAGTTATTATACTCCTGCCAGTGTACAATGCTGTCTTCTACAGCAGTCACATCAGTGATTGAAGTGGCTGATGTAGAAGTGACCTGGATCGCCGAGGGACAATCTGGATTATGTTCAGACGGTGGACAGGTGAGGGATATGGTTAATTTATTTATTTTTTTACAGAATATTGAGGGATTTGGGGACTGGGCGTGTAATAAAAAAATTATTAAAACCGTGTGTAATTGTATTTCAATATAATACTTTATTCTGGTGGTGCGATGTCTTTTATTGAAAAAGCATCGAAAACTTTATTACGCAGTTGGTAATGGGGGCGTCTTATAGATGCCTCTCCATTAATAACCAGGGCTTCATGTCAGTCGCTCATACAAGGCTGACATGAACCCCAACCCCATTACCCCAGTCGCCACTTCTACAGGGCAGTGGGAAGAGCGGAGTCTAAGCGCCAGATTTGGTGCATCTTATGGATGCGCCATTTCTGGGACTGCTGAAGGGTGATATTATTAGCCACAGAGGGGGCTAGTATCCATGGCCCCTTCCCTGGCTATTAATATCAGCCCACAGCTGTCTGTTTAGCCTTTTCTGGTTAGATTTTATAGGGGGACCCTAAGTCAATTTTTTTCTGGGGTCCCCCTGTAATCTAGTCAGTAAAGGCTAAGCAAACAGCTGTGGGCTGTTTTTAATAGCCAGGGAACATTTTTGGCTAATGGCCCCTTCCCCGGCTACTAATATCAGCTCCCAGCGGTCGGCTTTACATCTGCTGGTCATAAAAATGATGCAGAAGCCCACGTTATTTTTCTAAAAATATTTTGGACTATGTGCCCACGATATGGACGGAGCAGCGTTTGAACACACATATTTTTGCTGCGTCCAAAACGCTGCGTTCTATTGACCGCAGGTAAATTCACATGTGTGTACTGAACCTTGCGGACTTATCGCATTCAATCCTTTCTAGTGGTCAAATTTCTCTTGCGGAGACTAGCGACTCTGCAAGAGAATTTGACATGCTGCGGTCGTGAAAGATGCGCCGCATGTCAGTGTCTGCGAGTGATCCACAGCCTCAGATGCACGCATAATGGACATGGGATTTCTAGGAATCCCATCCACTATGCTGTAACATATGCACGCTGCGGGTTTTACACTGCATAAATACACAGCTTCAAACATGCAGTGGCTCATGACCGTGGCCACGTACCCAAACTCACCAACATCATGTAAATTTCTGTAGTGGAGACGCCAGTCTCGGCTGCATATTTTGACTGATTGAAGTGTCATTATATGTGGATTCGCAAGTATTGACAACAAAAGTGCGGCATTAGAACACAGTGTTTTGGACACAGAAAAAATACGCTGTGTCCAAAGTGCTGCTGAGTGATGATCAGGGGGACATAGTGGCTAAGCAAACAGCTGTGAGCTGGTATTAAAGCCAGGGAAAATGTTTGCCTAATGGCACCTTCCTAGGCTAAAAATAGCAGCTCTCAGCTGCCCCAGAAATTACATGAATGGAGATGCTAATGAAGATTGGGTTTATGGGATTAGCTAACACCTAGCCCTTTTGTATGGTGATGATTAGGTGTCAATCAGACCCTTTCATTACTACACCTAATTAAAGTAAAGTAAAGTGTTAAATAAACACACAGACAAATAGTAAGACTCTTTATTTGAAATAGAACAGACACATTCTTTAATCATTTAAATTAACCAACATACTCACCCCGGGTATGACGGTAATCCAAGGATTAATGCAATGTCTCAAGTTTCTTTTTTCAAATAACTTTATTTAGCTCCAAAAAACATTCATTGATGTACAAAAATGCATTAAAAAATGCATCAAAAATGCATAAAAATCATGGCAAAATGCATATTTTTTTCACAGCATTTTGACTGCCAAGAGATGCAGAAACGCTTCAAAAATTTATGCATTCAAATCCTGAACGGGCACACATAGTCTTAAGTAAGTGTAAGGCTATGTGCACATAGTGCGTTATTGGTGCGTTTTTTTTACCTTGTCCCATTACTTTCTATTACATTTTGCAAGTTCTGTGCACATTATCAGGAATTTTCCTGTGTGGAAAAAAACGCAGCATGTCAGTTCTTTGTGCATTTTTGCCTATACAATGCATTGGAAAAAACGCATGTTAAACCCGTAGGCAAAAATGCACAAAAAACACATCAAAAAAGCATTTTGCTGCTAAGATGTGCAGAAATGCTGCAGAAATTTCTGCAAGCGATTCCTAAACGTGCGCACATAGCCTAAACCAAATTTACCACAGCTACATTAGGTTTGCAGAGGGTTACATTGTTGAAATTTACGTCTGCATAGCAGCTGAAAATCAAAATAATTCCTAATGAACAATATCTGCAAAATCTAATATATAAAACTGAATGTGTGTATGTGTGTATGTCCGAGATTGGCATCTGCACCGTCGCAGCAACAGCCACAAAATTTTGCATAGTCACACGTCTGGATGCCGAGAGAGTCATCGGTTATGTTGTGAGGCGAAATTTTAACCCTGCGCGTTCCAATTTACCAAACAATTTTGCCCCTGTCTGCATAATGGGAAAAAAGTGAAAGGAAAAGTGTTGGAGGCAAATTGACAGCTGCCACATGTGAACAAGGGAGAATTAAAGAATGAGAGCGATGGCGCCAAAGAGTATATACCGTACAGTTGCTAAGGTGGGGCCCTGACATGGGATACTCATACTCACCACACACGGGGATATGAACACACACACAAAATGCGCCACGCACTACCACGTGCTTGAACACATGTACAACCCTCAGCATACACAAAACTCATCTCACAAAGATTTATCAGGCTGCCAATAGCAACCAATCACAGCTCAGCTTCTATTGTGCTACAGTTAATTAATCTGAGTTGTGATTGGTTAATATTAGCAACAAAGGACATTCTCAGTATAACAAAGTTTGTGTAAGGTAATAAGATGTCAGTTAGAGTGTGTTGGTGGAAAGGCTGATGTCAGTCACATTTCTTCTATGTGAGAGGATATAGAAACTGCCAGTTACAGACTATTTTTACCACATTAATGCCTCTTATGAAAAGGAATTTCATGGCACGAATGTCAGCTGTTGCGAAAAGAAAAGCTGCTTTACGGGCCAATGAAAAATGTGAAGACCGAGAAACAAGGCTGACACACATGAGAACAGCAGCTGCTTCCTCAAGAGCCAATGAACTTTCTGAGCAGAGGGAAGCGAGGCTTGCAGACAAGAGAACAAGAGCTGCTTCTTCAAGGGCCAATGAACTTTCTGAGGAGAGGGAAGCGTGGCTTGCAGACATGAAAACAAGAGCTGCTTGCTCAAGAACCAATGAAGACAGGGAAGCCAAGCTTGCAGACATGAAAACAAGAGCAGCTTCCTCAAGAGCCAATGAACTTTCTGAGGAGAGGGAAGCGAGGTTTGCAGACATGCAAACAAGAGCTGCTTCCTCAAGGGCCAATGAACTTTCTGAGGAGAGGGAAGCGAGGCTTGCAGACAAGAGAACAAGAACTGCTTCCTCAAAAGCCAATGAACTTTCTGAGGAGAGGGAAGCGAGGCTGGCAGATAAGAGAAGAAGAGCTGCTTCCTCAAGAGCCAATGAGTCATCTAAGCAGAGAGAAGGCCGACTTGACACTAAGAGAATTGCTATTTCTTCCACCAGGGAACAGGAAATGGTTGGAGATTTGAAACATGCTGCCTTTTGTTACCAGTCAGACATAAACTATCAGGATAATCGTAAAGTTCAGATAGGAAAAATGGATGTGGTCTGCATGTACTGCAGTGCCCTGAAATGGCACACTCACCTTGATATTGTCACTATATTGCAGCAGTTCCTTCACTCCAGCAATCTATATGTTCAACTTTTCAAGACTGCACTTGAATGCATGCCAAATGACGATTACAAGGTTGTCATTCGAGCTGACAAAACACCACAAGGTGAACATCAGCGATGTTTCAATGCTTCCACATTTGATGAGGTAGCCATCTTGATTGTAGGTTATGATTTTTAAAGCCGTTACATTGTGCTTCAGAAAAGGAACAATAGTTTGCAACGAGTAGCAGAAACTCACAGGTCCTATGATGCTCTGCAATATCCAATCATCTTTTGGCAGGGATAGGATGGCTATCACTTTGGAATACCTCAGACAGATCCTACAACAGGCAACCCTTCAGGAAAAAAAGTGTCTGCCATGGACTTCTATGCATATAGGATCATGACAAGATTTGCAGAGGAAAATCACATCTTGAAATGCAAACACCTCTTCCACCAATTTATTGTTGACATGTATGCAAAGATTGAGAGTGAACATCATTTATATATCCGACTAAATCAAAAGAAGCTCAGGGCAGAGGAATATATTCACCTTAGAGATGCTGTTTCAAATGATGCTGATCCAAAAGAGTTGGGGAAAATGGTTATTCTTCCATCAGCTGTCACTGGAAGCCCACGACACATACATGTGACTCACCCCCTGGGCCGTGGGGTACCCGGAACCGGGTCTTCTAGTGTACGGTGCTGGGGTAGTAGTGGCAACCTGATCCCGTGGCTCAGGGTGGTCAGACCAAAGTTGTGGCAGTCTATTTATAGATTTGTGAATGTCCGACTACGCCACCCGTGGATTGCGGTCAGAGATAACCGCCGCTGTGAGGCAGACCGCTGAGGCTGGTGTTAGTGTGCAGCACAGGGGTAGGATAACTCCCCAAGGGAAGAGTGTAGCCTCAGGGCAGTGTAAGTGGATGCTGGGGGTGATGGTGCAGGCGCAGCAGAAATCACATAGAGTCCAATGATGCAGTCCAGGGTCTTTTACTCACAGTTGTTATCCAAGTCACTTCTGTCAGCAAGGACTGCCCGAGCCGTGCTGTGTCCACCAGGCGAGGAGCTCGGCCAACCCCCAGGCAATTCATGAGTATGGCACAGGACCCCGTTCTGTCCTTTCTCTGGCTTCTCGTGCCCCACCAGTGTACTGACTTCTGTCCGGCTACCGCGGACCATGTCGGGTAAGCGATGGCCTTCACTTCCCGCTATCCTATATGGTGCCTTCCTAGCAGGTTTAGCGGGGGGTCGCACCAATAAATGGTCACAACCTCCGGTTCTTGGCTTTGGGTAGATTCGCCTCCACCAACTTAGGGATCCGGTACCTTTCCACAGCCTGACCCTTCCACCCAGTATAATGGGGTATGCAACGGTTGCTGGCCGTTCTGCACTCTTAGGGTCGTTTCTGCCTTCTTGTTTCTGGAGCCCTTCCACTCCACTGTCTCTTCTCCTTCCTTCCTTCTCCTTCTCCTCTTCTACTCTCTGGCCCCGGCCTTCTCTCTAGGCCTGCCTCGTGGAGCTGAGCTCAGCCTGAGCCGCTGCTCCCTGTCAGCTCTCTCTCCCTTCTGCTCTGACTGAACTACTCTCCGACTTAAGATGGCTCCCTCCTTTTATCTACTTCTCTGTGTCTGAGCTCAGGTGACCTGCACCCAATGAGCTCCTTCCTGTGCTCCAGAAACCACCCCCTTTCTGCTCCTACTCCACTGGGTTCTCTCCCCCCTCCCCACTCCAGCCAGGGACATGGTCAGTTGTGCCTGCAGCTGGGAGCACCGTCGAGCTGTCCCCCAGAAATGGGGAGTGTGTGTGTGTATGCAGCTAACTGAGCCATGGTCCACACTCCATCCTTACCTGGGAGTGGAATATCACACCTCTGGTTGAGGTGCAATACCCCTGTAGCAACCGAGCCCTCGGGGCGCTATATTCCTCCCTGGTAAACCACAGCACGTCCTCGGGCTGGAACAGAGCAAAAGACAGTTCAAAAACATGCAAGTTTTTTTTTTTTTAGAATGCATCCATATATAAAATTGTAAACCATTATTACTCATCCCTTTAAGGGAGGCAATTATTCTCTTTTAACGTTACTGGCACATTTTCTCTTTCAGCAAGATTATAAGACTTTCTTCTCATATATAAAACATTATAAAACTCTTTTCACTTTTATAACCACATCTGTCGCATATAAAACATTTTCTTATAAACACTCTTCATGTAAAACTTTTGTTAACTGGTCACAGTGCGCTTTGCGACCAGGTGTCCATCTTTCTATAAAATACAAACTTGTAAACACAAACATGAGGGACCCGTTTGTAAACCCTCAACAAAGGCCCTGGGGTGGCTGCAGGGCGTAGCTGATCCAGTTGCTGGACCTCGTCTTCGGCCACCTCTAACGGGTTTTTGTTGTGAGGTCAGTTGTTGTGGTAGTCTCTTATAAAACCAGTAGGGGGCACTTTAGGAAGTGCAACTATTTACAGAATTGACCGCTCCCAGTCCTCGGCCGGATAGTTCACTAAGTTGGCTGCTCCCAGTCCTCAGCCGGTTTTAACTGACCCATTGCCGGGTAACTCTAGGTAACAGTCTCTTTTACCCTGATGGGTAACTATATACATTGTACGCTGCCGCTCCTTAGTAGCGGTGTCCCCCTTGCGCACCTTCTTCCTCCTCATAGTATTCTTCAGACCCGTCCGAAGTAGTGCTCACGGTAATACTCTTCCTCTACCCTCTGGACATTGAGGGCATACCACCCTTTCAGGCCTCGATGTCGGGTGTATATTACCCGATCTCCCGGGAACAACTCCCGCTTCGGGTGACCCGCTGGCAGGTGACCCTCCACATCCCTCCTGTCAACATGGAGGTCTGTGGCTGTGGCAGAGTCCCGGATAAACCCCCACCCTTTTTCTTGGTGGAATCTTACCACGGTCCCAGCAGTTTTAAGACCGCATGCAGCCTGAGGGTCTCGGCGGGTTCGTGTCTTCTCCTCCGCGATCCGGGCCTGCAGCTGCTTCCTCTTCTGGCGCTGCGCCCGCTCCTCCTTTTCAAGCTGCTCACAGACCTCCTGCCTGCGGGCTGCGGCCGCTCGCGTCTCCTGCGCAAACCCCATCACATCCTCCCCTGTCTGGTCCCATCCTATCTGGACCTCTTCCTCCGGGAGCTGAGAGACGGCGACTGGCTGTGGTAGAGGCAAGAGCGGAGCAAGCAGGGCCTCGGCCTCTGCGGACAGGTTTTTCCGCTGACTGGGGTGAACCCATCACTCAGGTACAGGGACCGGCTCTCCATCGGGTCCGGCGAGCTGGCTGTACAGGTCAGTCCCAGGGGGTGGAGGCTTCGGGATCGGGGGCGCATGCGGTTGGGAGGCGCCTGGGGAGGTCAGGCCTTGCGACCGGGCCTGGAGCGGGCCGCTTCCGACCGCACCCGGGGTCAGGGGGCACGGCCTGTGGCTCGATCCGGCAACGAGGCTCACAGCTTGGGGCCTGCGCGCCGGCGGCAGGAGCATGGAAGCTGCAGCGACTGCCGAGACTTCTGGCTCCGCGGCGGGATCCAGGGGTAAGCTTACGGCGTCAGGACCCGGGGCAGGGGTGTCCGCCTTACTTGCCTCCACGTCAGCGCTGTTCTCGGCCTCCGGTCTCCTCTCTCTGTCCTCGGGGGCAGGCGCACTGCCGGGTGCTGGCAGCGTCTCTTGCTGCCGGGTCGCGACCCGCTGGGCCATCTCCTCCCTCCATCCGGTGATGACTTCCCTCTGCGCCCGGACCATCATCCGGTCCAGCACCTCCAGCGCCGTCTGCAGAAATTCAGGGTCTTCTGCGGGGAGCTGAGCCATCAGCTCCGTGAGACTGTACGGGGACGCCCTTCAGCCTGCAGCAGGCCGCTTGCCAGGGTGCTGGAGTTGGTGCTCCTCTCCATCTCCGGGTGTGATCTGGTGAGACTGATCCAAACCACACCCTGCCCCTCGGTTTTATTCTCTTTCCGCCCCTGTTGGGGTGGTCCCGGGGCAACCAGCTGACAATCGCTCTCAGGGGCAGCCCCCCACCTTGATGGATATCTCTACAGCCGCTCTCATGGCTGTTGGGGGTGGGCTCCATCTTTGGTGCCTTTCTGGGACCTGGCCCACGATAGGCGGTGGCTTCCTGTGGTCTTTTGGCGCGCACATTATGGCGGCTGTTCTTCTGGGGCGGGCGCCATTTTCAATACTGTGAAACAGTCTCTTTTCAGGCACGCAATACCTGTTTGTGGCGGGTTAGTCACAATCCTGCCGACTATGCCAAAGCTGACTCGCCCACTGGGCCGTGGGGTACGCGGAACCGAGCCTTCTAGTGTACGGTGCTGGGGGTAGTAGTGGCAACCCGATCCCGTGGCTCAGGGTGGTCAGACCAAAGTTGTGGCAGTCTATTTATAGATTTGTGAATGTCCGACTACGCCACCCGTGGATTGCGATCAGAGATAACCGCCGCTGCGAGGCAGACCGCTGAGGCTGGTGTTAGTGTGCAGTACAGGGGTAGGATAACTCCCCACGGGAAGAGTGTAGCCTCAGGGCAGTGTAAGTGGGTGCTGGGGGTGATGGTGCAGGCACAGCAGAAATCACATAGAGTCCAATGATGCAGTCCAGGGTCTTTTACTCACAGTTGTTATCCAAGTCACTTCTGTCAGCAAGGACTGCCCGAGAAGATGCTGCGTCCACCAAGCGAGGAGCTCAGCCAACCCCCAGGCAATTCAGGAGTATGGCACAGGACCCCCTTCTGTCCTTTCTCTGGCCTCTCGTGCCCCACCAGTGTCCTGACTTCTGTTCGGCTACCGCAGACCGTGTCGGGTAAGCGTTGGCCTTCACTTCCCGCTATCCTATATGGTGCCTTCCTAGCAGGTTAAGCGGGGGGTCGCACCAATAAATGGTCACAATCTCCGGTTCTTGGCTGAGGGTAGATTCGCATCCACCAACTTAGGGATCCGGTACCTTTCCACAGCCTGACCCTTCCACCCAATATAATGGGGTATGCAATGGTTGCTGGCCGTTCTGCACTCTTAGGGTCCCTTCTGCCTTCTTGTTTCTGGAGCCCTTCCACTCCTCTGTCTCTTCTTCTTCCTTCCTTCTCCTTCTCCTCTTCTCCTCTCTGGCGCCAGCCTTCTCTCTAGGCCTGCCTCGTGGAGCTGAGCTCAGCCTGAGCCGCTGCTCCCTGTCAGCTCTCTCTCCCTTCTGCTCTTACTGATTTACTCTCCAACTTAAGATGGCTCCCACCTTTTATCTACTTCTCTGTGTCTGAGCTCAGGTGACCTGCACCCAATGAGCTCCTTCCTGTGCTTCAGAAACCATCCCCTTTCTGCTCCTACACCACTGGGTTCTCTCCCCCCTCCCCACTCCAGCCAGGGACATGGTCAGTTGTGCCTGCAGCTGGGAGCACCGTCGGGCTGTCCCCCGGAAATGGGGAGTGTGTGTGTTTATGCAGCTAACTGAGCCCTGGTCCACACTCCATCCTTACCTGGGAGTGGAATATCACACCTCTGGTTGAGGTGCAATACCCATGTAGCAACCGAGCCCTCGGGGCGCTACACATGAATACACAGGATGTAATGACTTATGTGAGAAAGTATGGCCGTCCAGATCTTTTCATCACATTTACTTGCAATCCTGCCTGGGAGGAAATTGGAGGGCACCTGTTGCAGGGCCAAAAAACAGTGAATCGCCATGACCTTATTGCTCTGGTTTTCAAACAGAAACTTTCAAAAATGACTAATCTCATCACAAAATCACATATTTATGGTGAGACGCAGCGCTGGATGTATTCTGTTGAATGGCAAAAAAGAGGCCTTCCTCACGCCCACATCTTGATTTGGCTGAAGCAAAAAATACAGCCTACCGAAATTGACAACATCATCAGTGCTGAATTGCCAGATCCTCAGGTTGACCCATTGCTGTTTGACACCATCACAAAAAACATGATCCATGGTCCGTGTGGGAGTCTGAACAAAAATATTCCCTGTATGATTGATTGCAGGTGTTCAAAGCATTACCCACGATCCCTGGTCCACAAAACCAAAACAGGACAAGATGGATATCCAGTCTACCGAAGAAGAAAGCCAGGGGATGGTGGTTTCATAGCAAAGCTCAAAATGCGTGTTGGATCATCACTCCAAGAGATAGAAATTGACAACAAGTAGGTAGTGCCTTACAACCCTTTGCTCTCAAAAATCTTCCAGGCCCACATAAATGTCGAATCTTGCCACTCTGTGAAATCAATCAAGTATATCTACAAATATGTCCACAAAGGAAGTGATCAAGCAGTTTTTGAACTCCAGAAAAATTGACCTATTATTGATGAAGTGGAGGCATTCCAGATGGGCAGGTACATAAGCAGCAATGAAGCAGTTTGGAGAATACTAGGATTCTCCATTGATGAGCGCTACCCACCAGTTGTGCACTTGGAAAATGGACAGAGAATTTACTTTAACCCAGCAAACTTGCAGCAGCAGCTCCTAACACCACCTAAGAGCACCCTCTTGGCATTTTTTGAGCTGTGTCAACAAGACCCTTTTGCAAAAACAATTCTCTACTGTGATTTACCAAAGTACTACACTTGGAATGCCTCCAGAAAAACAACTGGAACAAAGGAAACGGGGGCTTGATATTGAAGGTTATCCAGGGGTGAAAGCAACTGATACTCTTGGTCGCGTCTACACTGTTCATCCATCAAATGCAGAGTGCTTCTACCTGCGCATGTTACTTCATACATAATTTTCTGACCTGAAGCCCGTCGGAGGCCATGTGTGTGAAACATTCAGGGAAGCTTGCCAAAGAAAAGGACTTTTGAAAAATGATGGACTCTGGGACATGATCCCCAGTGAAGCAGCAGCCACACAAACCCCAAAGCGACTAAGACACCTCTTTGCTATTATTGTAACAACCTGTAGCATTTAAAATCCTCTTGAGTACAAAACTGATCTCAGTGAGGATATCCTCATGCAGATTAGAAGGGAAAATCCTCAGCAACTCATCAACTTCACTGAGGAAATGTTCAATGAAACTTTAATGCTCCTTGAAGATCAGTGCATAGCAATGTCAGGAAAAGCCTTACAGTTGCTTGGTTTGCCTGCTCCAATAAGAAATCCTGAAGGCATCCAAATGTGTAGGGAGATTTTCTTAGAAACAAACTACAATATTGATGAACTAACAGCATTTGTGTCTCAGAATGAGCCAATATTGGTACCAGATCAAAGGGACGCCTATAACTACATTTTAAGTTTCAGTATAACCAACAAAGGTGGGATTGTCTTCCTTGATGCTCCAGATGGAACAGGAAAGACATTTGTAATCAACTTGCTCCTGGCAAAATTTTGACAATAAAAAAAGATTGCACTAGCAGTGGCATCTTCTGGAATTGCAGCTACGCTTTTAAAAGGTGGCACGACAGCACATTCAACATTCAAACTACCACTTAACCTGTCTCATAGTGACAGCCCCGTGTGTAATATTGAAAAGGCATCAGGACTGGCCAAATTCCTTTAAAATGCAGTGCCAGAGTTTGGGATGAATGCACCATGTCACACAAAAGGGCTCTGGAGGCAGTGGACAGACTGCTGAAAGACCTGCGTAGCAACAAATATATCATGGGAGGAGTAGTTGTTGTTTTGGCAGGTGACTTCCGCAAAACACTACCTGTTATTCCAAGATCAACCCCTGCAGACTAACTGAATGCCTGTCTCAAAGCATCGTACATTTGGAGAAAAGTAAAGAAAGTGTCACTGAACACAAACATGAGGGTCTAAATGACAGGAAATGTTTCTGCTGGACTGTTTTCGAGCCGGCTGTTGACTATTGGAGATGGCAAGGAACGTGTAAACTCAACCACTGGACAGATCACCTTCCCAAGCAACTTTTGTGGATTTGTGACTTCCATTGAGGAGTGGAAAGCAAAGATTTTTCCAAACATTCAACTCCACTTCAAAAATTCTGGCTGGCTGTGTGAAAGGGCTATTCTAGCTCCCAAAAATGACAGTGTCAACAAGATCAATCTTCAAATTCTAAATCTCCCTCCAGGTGTGTGCACAACCTACAAGTCAGAGGATACAGTAATAGACCATGCTCAAGCATCCACCAAAGCTGTGTAATGGAACAAGACTCTTGGTTAAGAACCTGTTTGCACTTGTAATTGAGGCAACTATTTTGACAGGATGTGCCACAGAAGATGTTTTCATTCCAACAATTCCTCTCATTCCATCTGATTTACCTTTTGATTTTAAACACCTCCAGTTTCCTGTTCGACTGGCATTTGCTATGTCCATCAACAAGGCTCAGGGACAGTCCTTGAAAGTAGTTGGAATCGATTTACAATCTCCATGCTTTTCTCATGGTCAACTTTATGTGGCCTGTTCAAGAGTTGGAACAGCCAAAAATCTGTTTGTGTTTGCACCTGAAGGAAGAACTAAGAATTAGAGATGAGCGT
The DNA here is from genome assembly GCF_046119375.1 of Phyllobates terribilis. NCBI lineage: Eukaryota > Metazoa > Chordata > Amphibia > Anura > Dendrobatidae > Phyllobates > Phyllobates terribilis. Next base: position 476,941,263 of record NW_027362765.1, on the reverse strand, counting down.
TGTTCTACTCGAACTGTTCGCCAATCTCAAATTCGAGCTGTTTTGGGCGGTGTTCGAGCCGTTCGGCGAACACGAACAATTTGAGAAAAATTCGGCTGTTCGAGGTTATGTTCGATAACTGTTCGTGCACCAAAATCATAACTGAATTTTTTCTCAGTAATGATGAAAATTAATGTTAATACGCAGTTTGAGTGTACAGCGGGGTGGGGGGAGGGGCAGGGGATGGATCTCTGCAGGAACAATGAAGATCTCCATTTTTTTTTCTCTTTCCCGCATTTGCAGTGGGGAGGTGCAATCTGTCAGCCTATCAGCAGCTCACACACGGAGCGAAGTGCTTTTTTTCACACAAGCAAGGGCATGTGTCATTGGCAGTGTATGTCACATGTCCTTGCCCTATAAGACCAAGCCATTTTTCCCGTCGCCACCATTTTCTCACTGCTGCAGCTGCGTGTTAGACGGCACCGCTGTTGCTGTGTGCGCTATACCTTGTTAATTTCAAGCCAATTTTCGCACAAATCTACAGATAGCTTGGGAGTAGGGAATAGTTGTGAGTGCAGTCCTTTTAAGGACTAGGTTACAGCATTTCCTACGACTTTTATCAGGCAGGTCTGTGCTCTTAAATAGATAGATTGTGGGAGTAAAGACTAATTGTAATTGGAGTCCTTTTCAGGACTAGGTTACATCAGTTCCTATCAGTTTTTGCCAGGCAGGTCTGTGCCAGTGCTGTGCAAGTTTTTTTCACACCATTTGGCTGAATCTAGCAAAGCTAATCCTTTTTGGCCTATTGCAGAGTGTGTTAGTCAGTGGAGTAGCCTATTTGTGTTGCAAGATATACCACCTGTGTATAGAATACCAATTTTTTTACTGCACCTAGTGAAGTAAAATCTTTTGGGCATAGCATCATTCTATTAGTCCATCTATACTGACCTCCATCAGGTTGCAAATTGAATATAATTTTTTTCTGCATCTAGCTCTGAAAAAATATTGGGCTTCTAGCTGTGTGTGGGACTTGTTGTATTAGTCCATCTATACTGACCTCCATCAGGTTGCAAACTGAATATATTTTTTTCTGCATCTACCTCTGAAAAAATATTGGGCTTCTAGCTGTGTGTGGGACTTGTTGTATTAGTCCATCTATACAGACCTCCATCAGGTTGCAAACTGAATATATTTTTTTCTGCATCTACCTCTGAAAAAATATTGGGCTTCTAGCTGTGTGTGGGACTTGTTCTATTAGTCCATCTATACTGACCTCCATAAGGTTGCAAACTGAATATAATTTTTTTCTGCATCTACCTCTGAAAAAATATTTGGCCTACTAGTAGTGTTGAGCATTCCGATACTGTAATATCGGGTATCGGCCGATATTCGCGGTATCGGAATTCCGATACTTAATTCCGATACTTTTACAATATCGAATACCGGAATCGGAAGTTCCCATAATGCCTGCGCTCTGCAGTGTCTGTGAAGGATGACAAGTTGGATGGCAGCGCGATCCAGCCTGTCATCAGAATGCCATCCCAGCAGGGGAGAATTCTCCTGATTGTTTAAAAGCCGGCGCGCGGTAAAAAGCCGCCGGCTTTTAAACAATCATACAGCCCCATACTGCTTCCCCGCAGCCTCCCACCCCGATCCTCTGCTCCCCTCGCCACCTCCAATCCCAATCGTAAATTAGGACCGGGCGGGGAGCGCAGCACCAAGGAGCGAAGGACCCGGGCGGGGAAGCCGACAGTGAAAAGACTTCACCGCCGGCTTTCCCGTTCTGTGCTGCGCTTTCCCGCCGGTTATTTCAAATGAACAGCTGAGGTATCAGCTGATGCCGATCAGCTGTTCATTTGAAGTCGCCGCGTTGCCCTCAGAGGGTTCATGTGAGTTCATGCTTGACTGCATGAACTCACATGAACTTTCCCACGGCCGCACAGGTCAGCCTCACCTCCCAGACCCGTCATGATTAGTGTGTGTGCGGGGTGTGTGTGCGGGTGTGTGTGCGGGGTGTGTGTGCGGGGTGTGTGTGCGGGGTGTGTGTGCGGGTGTGTGTGTGGGGTGTGTGTGCGGGGTGTGTGTGCGGGGTGTGTGTGCGGGGTGTCTGTGCAGGATGTCTGTGCGATGTTTGTGCGGGTGTGCGCGGTGTCTGTGCGTGCAGGCAGACATAGGCCGATGTGACACTACTACTCCCATCGGCCTATGTCTGTCCCCCGTCCACTCGTGCCAGCAGGATCAGCTCGATGGGAGCAGTAGTTCCCATCAGCCTGATCCTGCTATTTAAATTGCCCTACTGTGTCCCCAATAAATGTTAGATACATGTCATTGGTGGCCAGTGGTTACCTAAAAGAAATTAGTTCATACATTACCTGTCCCCGCCGATCGCCACCTAAAATAAAGTAAAAAATAAAAAACTACACCTATACTCACCTAGACACCTAATTCCCCGAAGCCATCGATCTCCTGTAATAAAATATAAAATAATAAACCACAACCTTATCCTTACCCCTCCGTAGTAGTCCACGAGTGTCCCACGAATATCTCCAGTTCAGAGCAGCCACATAGAATGTGACCGCTCTGAACCGCTGCCGCCGCTAGAATGACGGGGCCGTAAGGGTTCACCGGAGTTCAGGCAGCGCTGCTCCGGTTAGCTCCTTTACGGCCCTGCTGTATCGTGAGAAATTCCCACGGTACAGCAGTGCCGTAAAGGAGGTCTCCGGAGCTGCGCTGACTGAATGCACTCCGGTGACCTCAGTCAGTGACTCCCGCTGCCGGGAGCGGACGTGTTCCCGGCAGCGTGAGCTTACAGCAGCCATGCACAGCTGTCACCTTCTCCAGATGTGACAGCTGTGCATGGGAGATCAGCGCAGGAACGTGGACAGGTAACTATTATTTTTAGTAAACTAAGAATTAAATAAAATGGTGTGTTTTATTTCAAATAAATTATTTTTTTCTGGGTGTAGTGTGTTTTTTCTTTTTAACACTTTGTAGGTTAGTAATGGGGGTGTCTTATAGACGGCCATCATTACTAACCTGGGCTTCATGGCAGTTGGCGCTGACATGAACCCCACCACTATTACCCCCTGCCACCGCACCAGGGCAGCGTGGAAGAGCGAGGCTAAGTGCCAGAGTTGGCGCATCCTATGGATGCGCCATTTCTGGGGCGGCTGACGGCTGGTGTTTCTAGCCTGGGAGGGGGCCATTATTCATGGCACCTTCCTGGGCTATTAATATCAGCCCCCAGCTGTCTGCCTAGCCTTTGCTAGCTATTAAAATAGGGGGACCCCACGTCATTTTTTTTGGGGGGGTCCCCCATTTTAATAGCTAGTAAAGGCTAGGTATTCAGCTGGGGGCTGATATTAGTAGCCTGGGAAGCTCCGTGGGTTTTACTCCCTTCCCAGGCTTCAAATATCTGCCCCAGCCGTCTGCTTAACCTCCGCTAGAGACTAAAATTATGGGGGATCCCACGCCATTTTTTTTTTAAATAAATCCTTTATTTTAACACTAAATGACATTTGAGGAGTTAATAAAGATGCAGTCCCTAAATTATTATTTATTTTTTAATTAATTTTTCCCAAAACTTTTGACGTGGGCTTCGCCATATTTTTGTATGCCAGCCAGGTACAGCATCCAGCTTCTATGAACGCGCCATTTTCCGGGGCGGCTGCGGACTGCAATTTTCAGCGGGGGGGGGCAGAAAGCTTGGGCCTCCCTGCGCTGCAGATTCCATCCCCCAGCTGCCTAGTTGTACCTGGCTGGACACAAAAATAGGGAGAAGCTCCACGTTTGTTTTTTTTTTAATTATTTCATGAAATTCATGGAATAATTAAGAAAAAAAGGGCTTCCCTATATTGTTGTGTCCAACCAGGTACAAATAGGCAGCTGGTGGTTGGGGGCAGCCCGTTCCTGCCTGCTGTACCTGGCTGGACACAAATATAGTGCAAAGCCCCACGTCAATTTTTTTTTAATTATTTCAGGAAATTCATGAAATAATTAAAAAAAAATTATGTGGGGCTTCGCCCTATATTTGTGTCCAGTCAGGTACAGCAGGCAGGAACGGGCTGCCCCCAACCACCAGCTGCCTATTTGTACCTAGCCGGACACAACAATATAGGGAAGCCCTTTTTTTCTTAATTATTCCATGAAATTCATGAAATAATTAAAAAAAAAAATACGTGGGGCTTCGCCCTATTTTTGTGTCCAGCCAGATACAACAAGGCAGCTGGGGGCTGGAATCCGCAGCGCAGGGAGGCCCAAGCTTTCTGGGCCCCACCCGCTGCAAATTGCAGTCCGCAGCCGCCCCGGAAAATGGCGCGTTCATAGAAGCGCCATCTTCTGGCGCTGAACCCAACTCATCCAGGGCCCTGGTGCGGTGGCTCACTGGGCAATAAAGGGGTTAAGGCCAGCTTGGCATTATCAGCTGGCCCTTACCCCGAAATTCATGGGGTCACGCCAATATTAGACATGACCACCATGAATTTCTAGTAAAGTATTTAAAAAAAACACAAACACCCAGAAAAAAGTCCTTTAATTGAAATAAAGACACAATTCTTTATTGTTCTAAATTAAACCATACTTACAGTCACGCCCATTCCAGCTGAAGCCAACGATCTCCTTCAATAAAAGAAAAATAATAAAGCAACCTCATCCTTACCTTTCCATGATTCCCACGACAGCTTCAGCTCTGCTACATCGAGATGACAGGCTGGACCGCAGCAGAACGCTGCCATCCAGCCTGTCATCCCGCAGACACTGAGAAGCGCAGGCATGCTTGCGCTCCTCAGTGTCTGGCTGTGACGGCATCCAGATGAGCCGAGGTCATGTCCAATGAACTCAGCTCACCTCATGCACGTCACTGACAGCGTGGGAGAATTCTCCTGCACTCAACGCTTCAGCGTGAGACTTCTCCCACGCTGTCAGTGACATACATGAGGTGAGGTCATGTCCAATGAACTCAGCTCACCTCATGCACGTCACTGACAGCGTGGGAAAATTCTCCTGCACTCAGCACTTCAGCGTGAGAATTTTTCCACGCTGTCAGTGACGTGCATGAGGTGCGCCGAGTTCATTGGACATGACCTCGGCTCATCTGGATGCCGTCACAGCCAGACACTGAGGAGCACAAGCATGCCTGCGCTTCTCAGTGTCTGCGGGATGACAGGCTGGATGGCAGCGTTCTGCTGCGGTCCAGCCTGTCATCTCGATGTAGCAGAGATGGAGCCGTCATGGGAGCCATGGAAAGGTAAGGATGATGTTGCTTTATTATTTTACTTTTATTGCAGGAGATCGTTGGCTTCAGCTGGAATGGGCGTGACTGTAAGTATGGTTTAATTTAGAACAATAAAGAATTGTGTGTTTATTTCAATTAAAGGACTTTTTTCTGGGTGTTTGTGTTTTTTTTAAATACTTTACTAGAAATTCATGGTGGTCATGTCTAATATTGGCGTGACCCCATGAATTTCGGGCTTAGGGCCAGCTGATAATGCCAAGCTGGCCCTAACCCCTTTATTACCCAGTGAGCCACCGCACCAGGGCCCTGGATGAGTTGGGTACAGCGCCAGAAGATGGCGCTTCTATGAACGCGCCATTTTCCGGGGCGGCTGCGGACTGCAATTTGCAGCGGGTGGGGCCCAGAAAGCTTGGGCCTCCCTGCGCTGCAGATTCCAGCCCCCAGCTGCCTAGTTGTACGTGGCTGGACACAAAAATAGGGCGAAGCTCCACGTATTTTTTTTTTAAATTCATGAAATTCATGGAATAATTAAGTAAAAAAGGGCTTCCCTATATTGTTGTGTCCGGCTAGGTACAAATAGGCAGCTGGTGGTTGGGGGCAGCCCGTTCCTGCCTGCTGTACCTGACTGGACACAAATATAGGGCGAAGCCCCACATCAATTTTTTTTAATTATTTCATGAATTTCCTGAAATGATTTAAAAAAAATTGACGTGGGGCTTCGCACTATATTTGTGTCCAGCCAGGTATAGCAGGCAGGAACGGGCTGCCCCCAACCACCAGCTGCCTATTTGTACCTGGTTGGACACAACAATATAGGGAAGCCCTTTTTTTCTTAATTATTTCATGAATTTCATGAAATAATTAAAAAAAAAAAAATACGTGAAGCTTCTCCCTATTTTTGTGTCCAGCCAGGTACAACTAGGCAGCTGGGGGATGGAATCTGCAGCGCAGGGAGGCCCAAGCTTTCTGCCCCCCCCCCCCGCTGAAAATTGCAGTCCACAGCCACCCCGGAAAATGACGCGTTCATAGATGCTGGATGCTGTACCTGGCTGGCATACAAAAATATGGCGAAGCCCACGTCAAAAGTTTTGGGAAAAATTAATTAAAAAATAAATAATAATTTAGGGACTGCATCTTTATTAACTCCTCAAATGTCATTTAGTGTTAAAATAAAGGATTTATTTAAAAAAAAATTGATGTGGGGCTTCGCCCTATATTTGTGTCCAGCCAGGTACAGCAGGCAGGAACAGGCTGCCCCCAACCACCAGCTGCCTATTTGTACCTGGCCGGACACAACAATATAGGGAAGCCCTTTTTTAAAAAAATTATTTCATGAAATAATTAAAAAAAAATTTACGTGGGGCTTCGCACTATATTTGTGTCCAGCCAGGTACAGCAGGCAGGAATGGGCTGCCCCCAACCACCAGCTGCCTATTTGTACCTGGCTGGACACAACAATATAGGGAAGCCCTTTTTTTTCTTAATTATTCCATGAATTTCATGAAATAATTAAAAAAAAAAATGCGTGGGGCTTCGCCCTATTTTTGTGTCCAGCCAGGTACAACTAGGCAGCTGGGGGCTGGAATCCGCAGCACAGGGAGAACCAAGCTTTCTGGGCCACCCCCGCTGCAAATTTCAGTCTGCAGCCGCCCCAGAAAATGGCGCGTTCATAGAAGCGCCATCTTCTGGCGCTGTACCCAACTCATCCAGGGCCCTGGTGCGGTGGCTCACTGGGTAATAAAGGGGTTAAGGCCAGCTTGGCATTATCAGCTGGCCCTAAGCCCGAAATTCATGGGGTCACGCCAATATTAGACATGACCACCATGAATTTCTAGTAAAGTATTTAAAAAAACACAACATCCAGAATAAAGTCCTTTAATTGAAATAAACACACAATTCTTTATTGTTCTAAATTAAACCATACTTACCGTCACGCCCATTCCAGCTGAAGCCAACGATCTCCTGCAATAAAAGTAAAATAATAAAGCAACCTCATCCTTACCTTTCCATGGCTCCCACGACAGCTTCAGCTCTGCTACATCGAGATGACAGGTTGGACCGCAGGAGAACGCTGCCATCCAGCCTGTCATCCCGCAGACACTGAGAAGCGCAGGCATACTTCCACTCCTCAGTGTCTGGCTGTGACGGCATAAAGATGAGCCGAGGTCATGTCCAATGAACTCAGCTCACCTCATGCACGTCACTGACAGCGTGGGAAAATTCTCCTGCACTCAGCACTTCAGCGTGAGAATTTTCCCACGCTGTCAGTGAAGTGCATGAGGTGAGCTGAGTTCATTGGACATGACCTCACCTCATGTATGTCACTGACAGCGTGGGAGAATTCTCACGCTGAAGCGCTGAGTGCAGGAGAATTTTCCCACACTGTCAGTGACGTGCATGAGGTGAGCTGAGTTCATTGGACATGAACTCGGCTCATCTGGATGGCGTCACAGAGAGACACTGAGGAGCGCAAGCAAACCTGCGCTTCTCAGTGTCTGCGGGATGACAGGCTGGATGGCAGCGTTCTGCTGCGGTCCAGCCTGCCATCTCGATGTAGCAGAGCTGGAGCTGTCCTGGGAACCATCGAAAGGTAAGGATGATGTTGCTTTATTATTTTTCTTTTATTGCAGGAGATCGTTGGCTTCAGCTGGAATGGGCGTGATGGTAAGTATGGTTTAATTTAGAACAATAAAGAATTGTGTCTTTATTTCAATTAAAGGACTTTGTTCTGGGTGTTTGTGTTTTTCTTTAACTTTGACTATGGGGTTAGTAATGGGGGTGTCTTATAGACGCCTCTCCATTACTAACCTGGGCTTGATGTCATCTGGCATTATAAGCTGACATCAACCCCAGCCCTATTACCCCACTCCCACCGCTACAGGGCAGTGGGAAGAGCGAGGCTAAGTGCCAGAATTGGCGCATCCTATGGATGCTCCATTTCTGGGGCGGCTGACGGCTGGTGTTTCTAGCCTGGGAGGGGGCCAATATTCATGGCACCCTTCCTGGGCTATTAAAATCAGCCCCCAGCTGTCTGCCTAGCCTTTGCTAGCTATTAAATTAGGGGGGACCCCACGTTATTTTTTTGGGGGGGTTCCCCCATTTTAATAGCTAGTAAAGGCTATGTATTCAGCTGGGGGCTGATATTAGTTGCCTGGGAAGCTCCGTGGGTATTACCCCCTTCCCAGGCTTCAAACATTTGCCCCAGCTGTCTGCTTAACCTCCGCTAGAGCCTAAAATTAAGGGGAACCCCACGCCAATTTTTTTTAAAATAAATCCTTTATTTTAACACTAAATGACAAGTACAGTAATCAACACTGTCACTGTACTTCATATATATGTGACTGACATGTTTCTATCTATCTAATCTATGTGTGATTCTCTATTCTTTCTATTCTAAATTGTCGGGTACAGATGCTGAATTGCCGGCCGGCTTTCTTAAAGAGACGGTGCACGAAAACACTAATATTTTTTTAAATAAATCCTTTACACTAAATGACAAGTACAGTAAGCAACACTGTCACAGTACTTCATATATATGTGACTGAAATGTTTCTATCTATCTAATCTATGTGTGAAGCTCTATTCTGTCTGTTATAAATTGTCGGGTACCGATGCTGAATTGCCGGCCGGCTTTTTTAAAGAGACGGTGCACGAAAACACTAATATTTTTTAAAATAAATCCTTTACACTAAATGACAAGTACAGTAAGCAACACTGTCACTGTACTTCATATATATGTGACTGACATGGTTCTATCTATCTAATCTATGTGTGAAGCTCTATTCTTTCTGTTGTAAATTGTCGGGTACCGGTGAATGCCACTGATGAATTGCCGGCTTTTCATGTTATTCTACATTATTCTTAGTTGTTTTACTTCATGTAGAATTAACCTACAAGGAAAGAAAGGGTTTATTTTCATTCCGATATTTGTGTCCCATTGACTTGCATTGGCTTCCGGTATCGGAATCGGCGATATCCGATACTTTTTGGGTATCGGCCCGATCCAATCCGATACGATATTTCCTGATATCGGAAGGTATCGCTCAACACTACCTACTAGCTGTGTGTGGGACTTGTTCTATTAGTCCATCTATACTGACCTCCATAAGGTTGCAAACTGAATATAATTTTTTTCTGCATCTACCTCTGAAAAAATATTTGGCCTTCTAGCAGTGTGTGGGTCTCATTATAATAGGCCATCTATACCAAGCTCCACCAGCTTTTCAATTAATAATAATTTTTCGCTGCATCTAGCCCTGAAAATAATTTTTCTTCCCAATAGTGGTAGCAATAGAAATATGGGGCGCGCTCCTGGCTTACAAAAATATACGCTTCATAACAAAAAACACCAGCTTAGCGCACTGCATTAATAAGATGGCATAATCGTCTCTCCCAGTGCTAGGCCTACTACCCAGGCTAGCATTCCTGTGCCTAAAACAAAATGTATGGGTCCGCGCTAGCCACTATGCTGAGGGGTCTAAAGCTGCTGCTAACGCTTTATAACAATTCAATTGGCAGATATTCACAGAGCTCTTCCACAATGCCCACCCATCGGGACAACAGTTGCCCACCTTCCCTATGGGATCTAGTGGCGAATAGTTGATGCCATTAATCAGAGCGTCAGTTGCCCCGTCGACGTGGCATGCATACGGTAAGGCAAGGGAAGAGTAGACACGACTAGTAGCAGGCAGACGGGTTGACCAATGTGAACAAGCCAGATTACAAGTCACCATAGAATTTCTCCACCAGCTAATGATGAGGGGCATATCAGGGGCGTCAGCGCAGCGGTGTCTGACCGGAGTAGCATTTCACTTCCAACTACTGAATTGGGGAGATGTGACAAAGATTCATCATCAGACAATCCATAAAAGGGTGGAAAAGGGGTGAGCCAAGTCAGGAGTGTAGACGTCCCGTCCCGTGTCACTAAAACTGATTTCTCACATCATATCCCTAACACCATTAACATGACACTCACAATTTGAAGCAACACTACTGTCTACTGCATTTGTGATCGCCTTCTTCGGGGCGCTATGCATAAGCGAATTAGTCCCTCAATCCAAAATTAGCACCAGTGGAGGCTTATTACACCAGGACGTAGTCCTAGCCAATAATGCAATACGTCTACGCATACACAAATCGAAAATGGTTCCAGCGGGCAGTGGCACTTGGGTACTTCTACAACCCACAAACGGTACACTGAGTCGGGTAACAATAGTAAAACCATATCTAACCATCAGATCACAAAAAATAATTTGTTCCTATCACACATTGATGGGACGCCATTAGCAAGATATCAGTTCCAAGCTATATTTAATAAATGCATAACATCGGCAGGGAACCACCCCAAAGATTACGGGACACACTCATTCCGCATAGGCGGGGCCACAGAAGCAGCAAGAGCAGGACTGTTAGAAACGGAAGTTCAGAGGATAGAGAGATGGTGATCCACGTGTTTGGCAAGATACATAAGACCGGACTTGTTATCCTAACGTGGTTTGTTTCTTTTACAGGTGACGCTAAGCCAACAGTGTGGGTGATAGGCCACTCGTATATATATTGGGCAGATTAAAGGGCAAAAGTCCGCCCAGGCGGGAGGAAATTAGAGTTTCATAACACATATTTCAACTGGAGAGGTATTAGAGGCCTGCTATGGCCACAGGTACTAATGGAGGTAATCAAGGTAGGGAGAGAGGCAAGATGTCTGGTCATCTTAGTTATACAGGCCGGGGGAAACAACCTAGGTCATCACAAGAGCGCATAACTAATGGCAATAATGAAACTAGACACTGAGCACTTCAGAGAATTTTTCACAAAACTAGCTATAGTATGGTCAGAGATTGTGCCGATAGCGGTATGGCAAGGTGCGCGAGACATCACGGCCATCGAACGGACAAGGCGGGTAATAAATATTCGGATGGCAAAATTTAGAAGAGACAGAGGCGGTGTAGTGGTACGACACCGACAACTGGAAGGAGATAAAGCAGGCCTCATACGGCCCGACGGTGTTCACTTAATGGATATTGGACTGGACATATTCCTGTCAGGACTCCAGGACGGAGTGGAACAAGCGTTAAGAGTGATGGGTGGGGGTCAGAGTCCTGCATACGAGTACGCAGGATCCTCCGTGGCCTGGAAATAGAAAGGACATGTTGGAGAGTTACACTTGTTGGCCAAGTTGCCGGAGTGGATACCCAGGGCATGCTGCAACAAGCTGAATTATTTTAGAAATAAAATGTCTTTCTAATGGAATGAGTATAAAGAGTTAATAAAGCTGTGACCGATCCTCACCCATCCAGTTGTAAGAGTTACATTATTGTATTGTCAAGGAAAGGGGGGCGGTAGGGGGGCTGAGCGTCTGGGTTTGGTTGGGGGTCCCCACAGTCTGCCTAGGCTAGATGCATTTAAAAATTCTTATTAGATACACAGGCGGTGCAGCTTGCTTCGCAGCTGGGCTACTACGCCCAAAGTATTGCCTAGGCAGGATGCAGTTAAAAATTCTACGCTGACTAGCAGACACTGAAGATTTGGAGCAGACCTCTGAGTAAACAGCTCTTCAGACTCAATCATCTGTGTTACCCCAAGCCATAGTGTATGTAGTTTCTTACAGTTAAAAGGGGGGGGGAGCGACCCAACCCACCTGGAATTGACGATGCTAACGTCACGTAAGACACAGCAAGGGGACTCCAAAAAGAGTTTCCATTTTTTCCCAAAATTGTGGCACAGACACCACTTAACCCTAGAACGCATACCTGGGGCCTCGCAGTCCCGCCCTGTTAATTGTTTTCTATTTTCTGCAAGATTACTTTAGTTAGAATTTTGAAACTCTAGGTATTCTTCATGTATATAGTTGTTTGTCATTTGAGTTTGAGTTATTCAATGCTATTTGCACACGGGCCTAAAAGGCCCCAGGTATATGAAAGTGTAGATTTTTATGGTCATGCGTTCTAGGGTTAAGTGGCATCAATTGCCCCACAGTTGCTTAAAACGGTTGGTGAGGTGATATTACCAAATCCTCAAGCTTTTAGCCTCCCAAGGATAACACAGGATTAGAAAAGTCCTTGCGAATCCATGATTTGTTCATCTTTATGAACGTGAGTCTGTCTACATTCTCAGTGGACAGCCGCGTGCGCTTATCTGTCAGCACACCATCAGCAGCGCTGAACACACGTTCAGAGAGAACACTGGCTGCAGGGCATGACAAGATCTCCAAGGCGTGAGTGGCGAGCTCCGGCCATTTTTCCAGATTGGAATACCAAAATGAGCAAGGGTCCAGTGACACAGTTATGGCTTCGATGTTCACTTGGAGATACTCCTGCACCATCCTCTCTAGGCATTGACTATGTGTCAGACTTCTTGTCTCCTGTGGCCTTGCAAAGGATGGTCTAAAAAAGTGGTGAAACGATTTCACAAAATTGCTGTTACCAGCAGATACTGTGTTACTGTTACGGTTTGAGTGATGAAGACTCGACAGTCCCGTGGTTGGCAAGTTAGAACTGTGAGATTCACTTCGTGCACCACTGGTGTTTTGTGGAAAAGCACATGTAAGATTCTGCAACAGCGTCTGCAGATACTCCTGCATGCGTCAATCCCTTTTTATGGCAGGAATTATTTCGGCAAATTTACTTTTGTACCAGGGATCTAAGAGTGTGGCAACCCAGTAGTCGAGATTACTTCGAATTCTGCAATCTGAGGGTCATGTTGCAGGTAGTGCAGCAAGAAGGCACTCATGTGTCTTGCGCATCCAGGAGGACCAAGTCCTTGTTGTGTTGGTAGCGAGGTAAGAATCATGCTTCTTTCCTCTGCCCTCTCCCCCCAACCTCGCACAACAGAAATGTGATCAAGGTCTCCCTCATCTGATGAGTCTTCCATGCCCATCGCCAGTTCATCCTCCACTTCTTCCTCGGCTCCTGCACCTTCCTCAACAGTTTGGCTGCTACCATGCGCCCTGTTTAATCCCTCTCCCCCACCCTCCCATGCCTGCCTCCTTGGTGATGCCAACCGTCTGGACCTTGGAGATGTTATCCCTTCCGCATACGACTCCTCCTCTACTTGCTCCACCTCCTCTTGTCCGACCACCTGACTCTGAATTCTGTTTAATGTGTGCTCCAGCATGTAAATCACCGGAATAGTTATGCTGATAATGGCATCGTTGTCAGCACTAAACATCTTCGTCGCCATTTCAAAACTGTGCAGAAAGGTGTGTGGCGCCCCTGAGGGTGCAGTCACCACAGAGTTACTGCATCTCACCCAGAGGTGTGGTATCTCACCCTCAGGTAAGGAAGGCGTATGGCTCGGGACCCTAACACCTGCATCCAACACATACCCGCAGTGGGGTTAGGGCGAGATTGCTCCTAAGGGAGAGCACAGTCCCAGGTCCCTAGCTGGTGGGAGGATCCTATGTAATGGGTGCTTAGGGGAGCAGCTTAGGGGAGCACATGACAGGGAGAGTATAAATAGGAAGCCATCTTAGAAAGAGCAAGCCAGTCAGAGGAGGAAAAGTGACAGGAGCAGAGGCTCGGCATGAGCTCTGCTCCGGAGGCGGGCCTAGCCTGGGAGGCCCAGGACTGAAGGAGAAAAGAGAGGAGTGGGAGCAGGAAGGCTCCAGGAACCGAAGGGACCCTAGGGCTACGGGCCGTGCAGAAAGCCACCTGTACTCCCGCTGCTACCAGGAGGTAGAGGGGTCAGGCCAGATAAGGGGAACCGGTCCCTCAACTAGAGGAGAAACAGCAAGGCTCAACTAGAAACCGGAGGCTGCAGCATTTCATGTACTGCAGGCAAAAGTCCACACCAGTCTCACTAAGAAGGTAGCCACATAGGACCCAGGGGACGGAACACAAGTCGCCCGCCAAGGCCCGAGGATACCGGATAGAAGTGTCACTGGGTGTGAGGTGCAGGGAGAAGGCCAGAGAAAGGACACACAGAAGGGGGTCCTGCTAAGTACTCCAGAGCTATCGGGGGGTGGACTGAGCCCCTCACTGAGTACGCACAGCACGACGGGTGAGATAGCTCTGGTACCTGTAATCAGGACTGCAACAACTGTGAGTAAAGATCTTGGGACTGCATCACACGGACTCTGTGTTCATTACTGACTCCCTGCACTACAACCACCATCATCCACCCACACTGCCCTGAAGCTACATTCTTCCTGTGTTGAGTAATAATACCATTGCAGCAAAACCACCAGCTTCAGAGGACTGTTCCGCAGCGGCGGCCCCTTTGGCCGCACTCCACAGGTGGCGTAGTCGGACATTATAAAATCCATATATACAAATTACCGTTGGATTGACCGCCCTGGGTCACGGACCGGGTCACCGCCACAGTGATTACAACCCCCAGCATCTACCGGCCCGGCTCCGGGTACCCCACGGCCCAGGGGGCGCGTCAACTTCATAGGTCCCTGATCTGAGACCACTCCTGCTGTGTGATTTGCCCCACCTCTGGATCTCGTTGGCCCAGGCTATACGTCAGAAATTATTGCACCAGGGCTTGTCGGTGCTGCCACAGTCGCTGCAACATGTGCAGAGTTGAATTCCACCGTGTCGGCACATCGCATTTCAGCCGGTGAACTGGCAGGCCCAACGACTTCTGTAGAGATGTAAGTCGTTGAGCTGCGGGATGCGAACGGCGGAAGTGAGCACACAGCGACCGTGCCCTCTGCAGAAGGCCATCTAGTCCGGGATAGTGGGCTTAAAAATTTATGGACAACCAGTTTCAACACGTAAGCCATACAAGGCACGTGTGTAACATTGCCCCGGCGAAGGGCCGCACCCAGGTTCGCAGCATTGTCGCACACGGCCTTCCCTGGTTGCAGGTCCAGTGGAGACAACCATTCATGAAACTGGGTCTCCAGAGCTGACCACAAGTCCTCAGCTGTGTGACTCACATTTCCCAGACATTTCAAAGTAAACACTGATGCCGTTGAGCCCTGCTGCCAGCATAGTAAGGAGGTGCGCAGTTAGAAAGCAGGTGGCATTACCAGACAGGCTTTGGGTGCAGGTGGAGGACCGAGAGGAGGTTGAGGAGGCAGAAGCAGTGGAAGAACTTCTAGATAAAGAGGATTGACGTACAACTCGCGGGGATGGCAAGACTTGGACAGCAGCACCTAGTCCTGCTGTCACCATAGTTACCCAGTGCCCAGTCAGCGACATGTAACGCCCCTGTCCATGCCTACTCGTCCAAGTGTCTGTGGTGAAATGCACCCTGTCACACACAGAGTTTCTCAAAGAAGCGGTGATGTTGTGTGCGACATGCTGGTGGAGCGCAGGCACACCTTTCTTTGAGAAGTAGTGCCGACTGGGCATCTGGTACTGGGGCACTGCGACGGACATAAGGTCTCAAAAATCCACTGTGTCCTCCAGGCGGAAAGGCAGCATTTCTGTAGCCAACAGCTTGCAGATGGTGAAATTCAACCTCTTAGCTTTCTCATGGCTAGGAGGAAATGGTCTTTTACTTGTCCACATCTGAGGGACCGAGGGCTGGCTGTTGTGCTTTGACGGGGTTGAGTAGGGTGTCCCTGGCAAACTGCCGGTCTGTGAGGAAGATGCAGGCGGACATGTTAGGTTGCCTTGATCCAAAGGTGGTGCTCTCGATGTCAGAGAGCTCTCAACACCAGCAGGTGTTTCCACTTCCCAATGAACTGACGACCTGCCAATCACACTGGCTGTTGCAGGAAAAGAGGTGGCAGGTCTGCGTCCAAAAACATGTGTGACTGCTGTCCCCCCAGTCACAGAGGATGAAGAGGCCGCGGATGCACAAGATGGGGCAGACGGTGGTTGGCCCAGCCTGCTAGGCCGCATTGTAGCACAGTGAGCTTCCCACTGCAACTTATGCTTCATATCCATGTGACGGTACATGCATGAAGTACTCAAACTATGGATTTTTTGGCCTCTACTTAGCTTTTGGTGACAAATATTACAGATAACACGAGTTGGGTCATCCTTATCGATCTGAATAAATGCCCAGGCTATGCAAGGCTTAGAGCCCATGCGACCTGAAGAGTAGAGATGAGCGTTGTTCTACTCGAACTGTTCGCCAATCTCAAATTCGAGCTGTTTTGGGCGGTGTTCGAGCCGGACGGCGAACACGAACAATTTGAGAAAAATTCGGCTGTTCGAGGTTATGTTCGATAACTGTTCGTGCACCAAAATCATAACTGGATTTTTTCTCAGTAATGATGAAAATTAATGTTAATACGCAGTTTGAGTGTACAGCGGGGCGGGGGGAGGGGCAGGGGATGGATCTCTGCAGGAACAATGAAGATCTCCATTTTTTTTTTTCTTTCCCGCATTTGCAGTGGGGAGGTGCAATCTGTCAGCCTATCAGCAGCGCACACACGGAGCGAAGTGCTTTTTTTCACACAAGCAAGGGCATGTGTGATTGGCAGTGTATGTCACATGTCCTTGCCCTATAAGACCAAGCCATTTTCCCCGTCGCCACCATTTTCTCACTGCTGCAGCTGCGTGTTAGACGGCACCGCTGTTGCTGTGTGCGCTATACCTTGTTAATTTCAAGCCAATTTTCGCACAAATATACAGATAGCTTGGGAGTAGGGAATAGTTGTGATTGCAGTCCTTTTAAGGACTAGGTTACAGCATTTCCTGCGACTTTTATCAGGCAGGTCTGTGCTCTTAAATATATAGATTGTGGGAGTAAAGACTAATTGTAATTGGAGTCCTTTTCAGGACTAGGTTACATCAGTTCCTATCAGTTTTTGCCAGGCAGGTCTGTGCCAGTGCTGTGCAAGTTTTTTTCACAGCATTTGGCTGAATCTAGCAAAGCTAATCCTTTTTGGCCTATTGCAGAGTGTGTTAGTCAGTGGAGTAGCCTATCTGTGTTGCAAGATATACCACCTGTGTATAGAATACCAATTTTTTTACTGCACCTAGTGAAGTAAAATCTTTTGGGCATAGCATCATTCTATTTGTCCATCTATACTGACCTCCATCAGGTTGCAAACTGAATATAATTTTTTTCTGCATCTAGCTCTGAAAAAATATTTGGGCTTCTAGCGGTGTGTGGGACTTGGTCTATTAGTCCATCTATACTGACCTCCATCAGGTTGCAAATTAAAAATAATTTTTTTCTGCATCTAGCTCTGAAAAAATATTTGGGCTTCTAGCAGTGTGTGGGACTTGGTCTATTAGTCCATCTATACTGACCTCCATCAGGTTGCAAATTAAAAATAATTTTTTTCTGCATCTAGCTCTGAAAAAATATTTGGGCTTCTAGCAGTGTGTGGGACTTGGTCTATTAGTCCATCTATACTGACCTCCATCAGGTTGCAAATTAAAAATAATTTTTTTCTTCATTTATCTCTAAAAAAATATTTGGGCTTCTAGCAGCGTGTGGGACTTGTTCTATTAGTCCATCTATACTGACCTCCATCAGGTTGCAAATTAAAAATAATTTTTTTCTGCATCTAGCTCTGAAAAAATATTTGGGCTTCTAGCAGTGTGTGGGACTTGGTCTATTAGTCCATCTATACTGACCTCCATCAGGTTGCAAATTAAAAATAATTTTTTTCTGCATCTAGCTCTGAAAAAATATTTGGGCTTCTAGCAGTGTGTGGGACTTGGTCTATTAGTCCATCTATACTGACCTCCATCAGGTTGCAAATTAAAAATAATTTTTTTCTTCATTTATCTCTGAAAAAATATTTGGGCTTCTAGCAGCGTGTGGGACTTGTTCTATTAGTCCATCTATACTGACCTCCATCAGGTTGCAAATTAAAAATAATTTTTTTCTGCATGTAGCTCTGAAAAAATATTTGGGCTTCTAGCAGTGTGTGGGACTTGGTCTATTAGTCCATCTATACTGACCTCCATCAGGTTGCAAATTAAAAATAATTTTTTTCTGCATCTAGCTCTGAAAAAATATTTGGGCTTCTATCAGTGTGTGGGACTTGGTCTATTAGTCCATCTATACTGACCTCCATCAGGTTGCAAATTGAATAAAAAAATTTTCTGCATCTAGCTCTGAAAAAATATTTGGGCTTCTAGCAGTGTGTGGGACTTGGTCTATTAGTCCATCTATACTGACCTCCATCAGGTTGCAAATTGAATAAAAAAATTTTCTGCATCTAGCTCTGAAAAAATATTTGGGCTTCTAGCGGTGTGTGGGACTTGGTCTATTAGTCCATCTATACTGACCTCCATCAGGTTGCAAATTAAAAATAATTTTTTTCTGCATCTAGCTCTGAAAAAATATTTGGGCTTCTAGCAGTGTGTGGGACTTGGTCTATTAGTCCATCTATACTGACCTCCATCAGGTTGCAAATTAAAAATAATTTTTTTCTGCATCTAGCTCTGAAAAAATATTTGGGCTTCTAGCAGTGTGTGGGACTTGGTCTATTAGTCCATTTATACTGACCTCCATCAGGTTGCAAATTAAAAATAATTTTTTTCTTCATTTATCTCTGAAAAAATATTTGGGCTTCTAGCAGCGTGTGGGACTTGTTCTATTAGTCCATCTATACTGACCTCCATCAGGTTGCAAATTAAAAATAATTTTTTTCTGCATCCAGCTCTGAAAAAATATTTGGGCTTCTAGCAGTGTGTGGGACTTGGTCTATTAGTCCATCTATACTGACCTCCATCAGGTTGCAAATTAAAAATAATTTTTTTCTGCATCTAGCTCTGAAAAAATATTTGGGCTTCTAGCGGTGTGTGGGACTTGGTCTATTAGTCCATCTATACTGACCTCCATCAGGTTGCAAATTAAAAATAATTTTTTTCTGCATCTAGCTCTGAAAAAATATTTGGGCTTCTAGCAGTGTGTGGGACTTGGTCTATTAGTCCATCTATACTGACCTCCATCAGTTTGCAAATTAAAAATAATTTTTTTCTGCATCTAGCTCTGAAAAAATATTTGGGCTTCTAGCAGTGTGTGGGAATTGGTCTATTAGTCCATCTATACTGACCTCCATCAGGTTGCAAATTAAAAATATTTTTTTTCTTCATTTATCTCTGAAAAAATATTTGGGCTTCTAGCAGCGTGTGGGACTTGTTCTATTAGTCCATCTATACTGACCTCCATCAGGTTGCAAATTAAAAATAATTTTTTTCTGCATCTAGCCCAGCCAATAGTTTTGGCCTAATACCACAGTTTGGCCACTCAGCTCTGCTCGGTTACCATCCATTGTTTTTTTGTGCAAACAACTCCAGAGTTGTGAATTAGTTAACCACCAAAATGAGTGGAAAAAGGCCTGCTGCTGGTGGAAAGGGGAATAGGCGTGTTGGGAAGGGGAAAAAAGGTTGTGTCCGTGGGGTAGGTGCAGAAGAAAGACCATCTTCCAGCCAAACTAAAATGTCTACTTCTTTTAGCGGACAATGTGATAAGATCCCTTTCTTACGGCCACGCCAATCGCTACAAATTCCAGATGAGGCACAAAAACAGCAGGTGCTTCAACGGATATCAAGTGCTCCTTTAAGTGGGCTCTCCTCCACATCAACTTCAACATCACAAATACTCCAGTCCTCAAAGGTGTCACCCAAATCGCACTTGCTTCCTCACAGCTCCCAAATCTCCAGCTGCCCGTCTGAGTATGAGGTAGAACAGATGGTTGAGTCTGCAGAGCTGTTTACTCATACTATAGCCTGGGAATCAGAGGTCGACTACAGCGCTTCTGTGAATCCAGACGAGGAAATGATCTGCACTGATGCCCAGAATCTTTATGAGTCGGATCCAGGACCAGACGCAGAAGGTTCTGACCATAATGTAGACCCTCATTCCCAAACTGTAACTCCTGTTGGTGGAGACAATGAGGAAGACGATGATAAGACTCAAATACCTGATTGGAGCGACAACTTTAGTTTTTTGTCAGGGCAGGAACAGGTTGACTCTGAGGACGACGGGTGTGATAACGCACAGGGTGATGATGATGAGGTCGGAGATCCCACTTACTGTCAACCCACAGTCAGCCAAGAGATGAGGTCAGCAGAGGAGGTGGAGGAAGATGCTAGTGACGACGAGGTCAGGTTGCGCCTTCCTGGACAGAGACGTAGTACTGGAAGCACGTCAACAACTGCATCCTCAAACACAACTCTGCCTCTCACCACAAGTCGTGGTGGCTCTTCAGGTCGCATGGGTGCTAAGCCTTGCATAGCCTGGGCATTTTTTCAGATCGATAAAGATGACCCAACTCGTGTTATCTGTAACATTTGTCAGCAAAAGCTAAGTAGAGGCCAAAAAATACATAGTTTGAGTACTTCATGCATGAACCGGCACATGGACATGAAGCATAAGTTGCAGTGGGAAGCTCAGCGTGCTACAATGCGGCCTAGCCGGCCGGGCCAATCACCGTCTGCCATATCTTGTGCATCCGCGGCCTCTTCATCCTCTGTGACTGGGGGGACAGCAGTCACACCTGTTTTGGGGCGCAGACCTGCCACCTCTTTACCCGCAACAGCCAGCGTGATTGGCAGGTCATCATTTTCTTTGGAGGTGGTAACACCAGCTGGTGTTGAGCGCTGTCCGACATCGATAGCACCACCTTTGGATCAAGGCAACCTAACATGTCCGCTTGCATCTTCCTCACAGACCGGCAGTTTGCCGGGGACACCCTTATCAACCCCGTCTAAGCACAATAGCCAGCCCTCGGTCCCTCAGATGTGGACAAGTAAAAGACCATTTCCTCCTAGCCATGAGAAAGCTAAGAGGTTGAATTTCACCATCTGCAAGCTCTTGGCTACAGAAATGCTGCCTTTCCGCCTGGTGGACACAGAGGATTTTCGAGACCTTATGTCCGTCGCAGTGCCCCAGTACCAGATGCCCAGTCGGCACTACTTCTCAAAGAAAGGTGTGCCTGAGCTCCACCAGCATGTCGCACACAACATCACCGCTTCTTTGAGAAACTCTGTGTGTGACAGGGTGCATTTCACCACAGACACTTGGACGAGTAGGCATGGACAGGGGTGTTACATGTCGCTGACTGGGCACTGGGTAACTATGGTGACAGCAGGACAAGGGGCTGCTGTCCAAGTCTTGCCGTCCCCACGAGTTGTGCGTCAATCCTCTTTATGTCAAAGTTCCTCCACTGCTTCTGCCTCCTCAACCTCCTCTCGGTCTTCCACCTGCACCCAAAGCCTGTCTGGTCATGCCACAAGCTTTCTAACTGCGCAGAAGGGATCCTGCACACCTCCTTACTATGCTGGCAGTAGGGCTCAACGTCATCAGGCGGTTTTTACATTGAAATGTCTGGGAAATGTGAGTCACACAGCTGAGGAGTTGTGGTCAGCTCTGGAGAACCAATTTCATGAATGGTTGTCTCCACTGGACCTGAAACCAGGGAAGGCCGTGTGCGACAATGCTGCAAACCTGGGTGCGGCCCTTCGCCGGGGCAATGTCACACACGTGCCTTGTATGGCTCACGTGTTGAACCTGGTTGTCCAGCAATTTTTAGCCCACTATCCCAGACTAGATGGCCTTCTGCAGAGGGCACGGTCGCTGTGTGCTCACTTCCGCCGTTCGCATCCCGCAGCTCAGCGACTTACATCTCTACAGAAGTCGTTGGGCCTGCCACTTCACCGGCTAAAATGCGATGTGCCTACCCGGTGGAATTCAACTCTGCACATGTTGCAGCGACTGTGGCAGCACCGACAAGCCCTGGTGCAATACGTTCTGACGTATAGCCTGGGCCAACGAGATTCAGAGGTGGGGCAAATCACGCTGGAGGAGTGGTCTCAGATCAGGAACCTATGCACCCTTCTGCACAGTTTTGAAATGGCGACGAAGATGTTTAGTGCTGACGATGCCATTATCAGCATGACTATTCCGGTGATTTACATGCTGGAGCACATGTTAAACAGAATTCGGAGTCAGGTGGTGGCACAAGAGGAGGTGGAGGAAGTAGAGGAGGAGGAGTTGTATGCGGAAGGGCTAACATCTGCAAGGTCCAGACGGTCGGCAGCACCAAGGCGGCAGGCATGTGAGGGTGGGGGAGATGGTTTTACCAGGGCGCATGGTAGCAGCCAAACTAGTGAGGAAGGTGCAGGAGCCCAGGAAGAAGTGGAGGACGAACTGATGGAAGACTCATCAGATGAGGGAGACCTTGATCACATTTCTGTTGTGCGAGGTTGGGGGGAGAGGACAGAGGAAGGAAGCATGATTGTTACCTCGCCACCAACACAACAGGGACTTGGTGCTCCTGGATGCGCAACACACATGAGTGCCTTCTTGCTGCACTACCTGCAACATGACCCTCGAATTGTGAGAATTAGAAATAATCCTGACTACTGGGTTGCCACACTGTTAGATCCCCGGTACAAAAGTAAATTTGCAGAAATTATTCCTGCCATAGAAAGGGATGCACGCATGCAGGAGTATCAGCAGAGACTGTTGCAGAATCTTACATGTGCTTTTCCACAAAATACCAGTGGTGCACGTAGTGAATCTCACAGTTCCAACTTGCCAACCGTGGGACCGTCAAGTGTTCAGCACTCAAACCGTAACAGAACCACAGTATCTGCTGGTAACATCAATTTTGCGGAATCATTTCACCACTTTTTTAGCCCATCCTTTGCAAGGCCACAGGAGACAAGAAGTCTGACACATAGTCAACGCCTAGAGACGATGGTACAGGAGTATCTCCAAGTAAACATTGAAGCCACGACTGTGTCACTGGACCCTTGCTCTTTTTGGGCTTCCAATCTGGATAAATGGCCGGAGCTAGCCACTTACGCCTTGGAGATCTTGTCATGCCCCGCAGCCAGCGTTCTGTCTGAACGTGTGTTCAGCGCTGCTGGTGGTGTGCTGACAGATATGCGCACGCGGCTCTCCACTGATAATGTAGACAGACTCACGTTCATAAAGATGAACAAATCATGGATCCGAAACGACTTTTCTACCCCTGTGTCATCCTGGGGAGAGTAAAAGCTTGATGATTGGTTAAAATCACCCTACCAACCGTTTTAAGCTTTCAAATTACTAATCATGTTTATCTGTATCTTGACTGGAAAATAATTTGGGCTTTGTAGCAGTGTGCAGCACTGATCCTATTAGGCCATCTATAATAAGCTTCACCAGATTTAAAATTAAAAATAATTTTTAGCTGCATCTAGCCCGGAAAATAATTTTGGGGCTCCGAGATGCGCAAGACACATAAGTGCCTTCTTGCTGCACTACCTGCAGCATGACCCTCATATTGTCAGAATTCGAAGTAATCATGACTACTGGGTTGCCACACTCTTAGATCCCCCAAACTTTTCGATCAACCTTTTCATTTTAATAAAGACCAAAAAAATGGTCATTTTTGAAATTATAAGCATTAGCAGGTTGTTAGAAACTGAAATCAAACAGTTTTCAACTCAAAACTTTATTCTAGGTGATGTTACATTTTCACATAGGACCCCTTGTTCGAAAGGAGCTTCTGAACTCTCTCGTCCATTGAATTTGTCAGGTTTTGGATGGTTTCTGCTTCAATTGTTTTGCATGAGGACAGAATACCCTCCCAGAGCTGTTGCTTAGATGTGAACTGCCTCCCGCCATCATAGACACTCCTTTTAATGATGCTCCAAAGGTTCTGAATGGGGTAGAGGTCAGGGGAGCATGGGGGTCACACCATAAGTTTGTCCCCTTTTATGCCCATATCAGCCAGAGATGCAGATGTTTTATGTGCAGCATGAGATGGTGCATTATCATGCAGAAAAATGATCTTGCTGTGAAATACACGGTTCTTCTTCTTGAACCATGGCAGGAAGTGCTGTTTGAGAAAATCCACATACATTATGGAGTTCATCTTTAGCGCCTTCAGGGATCCTAAAGGGGCCGACAATCTCTCTCCCCATGATTCCAGCCCAAAACATTACTTCACCTCCTCCTTGTTGGCGCTGTAGCCGTGTTTGCGTGGGCTGTCCATCAACCAGCCATCCTCCACTCCATTCATCTGGACCATCGAGCGCTGCACGGCACTCATCCGTGAACAAAACAGTTTTGAAATCAGTCTTCATGTAATGTTTGGCCCACTGGAGCCGTTTCTGCTTGTGTGAAGTGGATAGAGGAGGTCGACAGGATGGCATATGCACAGCTGCAAACCTCTGAAGGACCCTGCATCTTGTTGTTCGGGGGACGTTGGAGGCACAAGCAGCTTCAAAAACTTGTCTGCTGCTATGACAAGGCTTTTTTGCCGCTGCTGTTTCAACCTGACGTAATTGCCTGTAGGAAAGAGTCCTCAATTTGCCCTTATCAGCACGCACACGTCTGTACTGTGAATCAGCTACATACTTCTTGATTGCCAAGACACTTCATCCTGATCATCGCACAATGTTGATTGTAGTCATGCCTTGACCTAAACACTCCACAATTTGTTGCTTCTCAGCAGCCGACACATCCTTTTTCTTTCCCATTTTGGCAGAAAATGTAGGCTGCTTAATAATGTGAGAGAGCCTTCTTAAGTAGTCTTGCCTTTCATTGGACACACCTGCCAAACTAATTAGCACAGGTGTCTGCAATTGCTTACAGTGATATAAAGAGCCCTGACACACATCACCATCAATGAGTTTAACTGACAAACAAACAAATTCTTCCCTTATCACTCCTAAACACTTTTTGCATAATAATTTGGAACGCGGTGTACATGTGCTTTTCCACAAAACACCAGTGGTTCACGTAGTGAATCTTACAGTTCTAACTTGCCAACCGTGGTCTGTATGGAATTGTTCAATAAAGGGCCCAAAATTAAGATAACATAGATGGGAGAGGTCTCTATGAATAGGAATTCCTAAGTATTTGATACCCTGTGAGGGCCAGGCAAAGGGAAAGTTGGACTGGATGGAATCCTATATGGATTTAGGGAGGGAGACATCGAGGGCCTCAGACATCGCTGCATTGATTTTAAAATTTTACCATGTAACAAAGTGATCTATTTCAGCCATAACAGCAGGGATGGATATATGTGATTGAGTGATATATACTAGGACATCATCAGCAAATAGAGAGCACTTGTACTCGGTGCCTCCCACCTCAATCCACCTAATATTGGGGTTATGGCGAATTGATGAGAGCAGGTGCTCCGTCACTAGGATGTATAAGAGAGGGGACAGAGGACATCCCTGCCTTGTCCCATTGGTGATTGTGAAAGGTGATGAAAATGTTCTGACGCACCCCCTGGGCCTTGGGACACCCGGAGCCGGACACTTTTTGGTGGATGCTGGTGGTTGTAGTCTTCGTGGCGGCGATCCGGTTCCGTGGCTCAGGGCGGTCAAACCAGTGGCGGAACTATTTATGTGGTTTTGATGTTTAAATGTCCGACTACGCCACCCGTGGATTGCGGTCAGAGTGAACCGCCGCTACAGGGCAGACCGCTAAGGCTGGTGTTGTGGGTGCAGCAGAGCGTAGCATAACTCCCCACGAGAGGAGTATAGCCTCAGGGCAGTGTATGCGGAGGATGGGGGTGATGGTGCAGGGCAGCAGCAGTAACGACACGGAGTCAGTGATGCAGTTCAGGGCCTTTACTCACAGTTCTTATTATCCAGACCACGTCTGCAGGTAACGGCTGCCCACGTCGTACTGTGCTCACCAGGTGAGGGGCTCAGACAACTCCCAGATAACTTTGGAGCGCTTCACAGGACCCCCTTTGTGTGTCCTTTGTCTGGCCTTTCTTACCAACACTTCTGTCCGGCTTCCTCGGGCCTCCTCTTGGTAAACTTGGCGCCAGTTTCCCTGACCCTATGTGGTGCCTTCCTAGCGGGTGGAGCAAGGGGCTGCGCCACATAAAATGTCAGAGCCTCCGGTTTCTAGCTGAGGGTCGTTTCCTGCCTCCACTAGTTCGGGGACCGGTCTCCCCCTTTGGCCTGACCCCTCCACGCAGGTGGATTCGGGCGTGCGGTGGCGACTCGCCCGTCCGCACCCCTGGGATCCCTTCATTCCTCGTTCCTGGAGCCTTCTCCGCTCCTCTTCCTTCCTTCTCCCTCTTGCAGGCCTGGGCCTCTGTTACTAGGCCCGCCTCCGGAGCAGAGCTCATGCAGAGCCCCTGCTCCCTGCCACTTCTGCTCAGACTTCTCTGCACTGAACTAAGATGGTGCCCACCTTTTATACTCCCTTCTCAATGCACCCAGGAACTGCTTCCTCCCTGCTCCTGCACTGCAGGGTTCCCCTTCCTCAGTGTTCCCTCCCCCCACTCCAGCCAGGGACAGGGACTGTCGTGCCCATCTCAGGGGCATATTGGTCGCCCTGCCCCACGGCAATGTGGTGTAATGCATGCAGGTGTCGGGTCCTGATCCACACTCCATCCTTATCGGAGAGTGAGATATCACACCTCTGGGTGAGGTGCAATACGTCTGTAGCAACCGAGCCCTCGGTGCTACAGTTCCATTTATCTTTAGCCTAGGTGACGTATTGTGATACAGGGCCGTGATTTTGGCTATAAAAGGGTCCCCTAGACCCCTACCCCAAGCTTTTTAAGAGAATCATATATGGCGTGCCAGGAGACTCTATGGAATGCTTTCTCAGCATCCAACGAGAGTATCTACTTACAAATTTTTAACTGCATCTAGCCCAGGAAATACTTTGTGCCTAGTAGCAGTGTCTGCTAGTCAGCGGATTATCCCGGCTGTTAAGCAAGCAACACCACCTGTAGTTTGGACACTTAATTTTTTCAAAGGAAATGCTTCGGGACCACGGGATACTTAGTGAAGAGCATCAGGAGGCACCCCAAGGCATAGGGGCTGGGACTGGCACTAGGATGCCTTGCGGTGGACAGCCGAGCTCGATCCTTATAAAAGCTTTTTAACTGCAGCAGCTTTAGTGGACGCTACTGGAGCTGGAATTACGCGGCTGCTGGCATGAGACTTGCCCTCCAATAGATCCTTGTAAATGGATTTAAAGTGTATTCATTCAAATTAGAGGGACAATTTAAATTAAAAAGCTTAGAGCTGCCTCCACCACAGGGGGGCTCGCTCGACCCACCAGCGGACAGGCACCAGTATTGGGAGAGGGGGGCTGGCCGTCAGGGTTCACCGCGGCTCTGGCACAAACCCGGCGACACGGAGGTGGCACGGGCAGGAGCGGACTGAACGTGTCGGCTTCTCACTTTTTGGATTTTAGAAGGGCATGACATGCCTATATCTGTGTCTCCCCCTCCTTTTACTCCTCCACCTCTTTTCTTTTCGCATGACTATATGTACTTGTCACTTTTCCATGTGTTAGTTGTGTCTTCTGAGCAGTTTGTCAGCTTTTGGACACCTTTGAAGGTGTTTTCTATGTGTTTCTATGTGTTTTTGTTTGCCTGCCATTGGTTTTAACGGTGTTCGAAGGTGTTCGACGAACAGTTCGACGAACAGTTCGGCGAACACACGGGTGTTCGACGAACCGAACCGAACTCGAACACTACGGGGGTGGCTCAACACTACTGAAGAGCCACTACGACTTGTGGTCAGAGGTGGAGTTGTGGTTGAGGATGCAGTTGTTGACGTGCTTCCAGTACTCCGTCTCTGTCCAGGAAGGCGCAACCTAACCTCGTCGTCAATAGCATCTGTGACGCCCCGCTGCGCTTGGTATCACAGATCCTAGAAGAGTGTATTGATGGAATCCTCCACAAGAGGCCCCCATAAACATTCACACATCTCCACCTTCCACCTCAGACCAGCAGAGGGAGCCCGTTAGGGATATAAATAGGGAAGGTGGAGCTAGGCAGTTCAGTTCCTCTGAAGAGTTCCTGCAGTAGAGAAGCCTAAGAGAGGTCAGTCTGCAGTGGAGCTCAGTCTAGTCTAGAGAACTCAGTTAATAGTTCAGCAATGGAGCACGAGGCTCCTGCTAGCTAGATTCAGGGAGCCCAGATAGAGCTTAAGGTGTGCCAGCGTCATAAGATCGGTGAAGCGCGGCAAGCTGCCGTTAGTGTGTATAGCCTATTGAGGGCCCGAGTAGGCCGAAGGCGAGTGGCGAGTTAGTACATAAGGGACAGAGGAGCTTAACCAGCTCACCCCGAAGCATTTACCGGACACCGGATCCGAGCTTACCGGGATCTCTATGACCCAGTAAGGCATAACCGGAATCCCTGGAGAACTACAAGTCCCAGGATCGCTAAGGTGCTGATACGTAACAGAGCCAGGAGACGCTTAGGCCCCGCATACTGGGAGCGTGAACTTCAAGAGAAGGCCCTACCACAAGGTCAGCTAGCGCAGGACAGAGACAAAGTTAGGCCTAGCTCCAGGCAGGTCAGAAACTTACTGCGCAGAGGCAAGAAACAGGAGGCCCTACACCCGCTCATTGGGGAGGATCCTGATATGCACCCTTCACCCTACAGTGCTCCAGGATGTGCCTGAATTTCCTCCAGTAAAAGGTACTGAAGTGACTACCGTGTCCGTTTCCGTTCTTGCTCTGACCCAGCTGGGTCTCGCCTGTCCTGCATTCCCCCTGCATACGCTGCCCTGAGACCTAGCTCCACCTGTGGGGAGCTATACCATCGAGCTGCCTTATCACGGGCCTCAGTGGACTGCTGCAGCGCTGGTGCTTCTCACCAGATACCACAGGTGGTGTCACAAACTCTTATAAAATTAACAATTATCCACCCTTTTAAAGAGTGACCCCAGGGTACGGGCCAGGGAGCCGACCACCGCGACATCCCAAAGGCCAGGCAAAGGCCCGGGTGACCTCATCGACTGGCTGACTGTGGGTTGACAGTAAGTGGGATCTCCAACCTTGTCATCATCACCCTGTGTGTTATCACACCCGTCGTCCTCAAAGCCAACCTCTTCCTGCCCTGACCGAAAAGTCAAGTTGTCGCTCCAATCAGGTATTTGAGTCTCATCATCGTCTTCATCATTGTCTCCACCAACAGGAGTTACAGTTTGGGAACGAGGGTCTACATTATGCTCAGAACCTTCTTCATCTGGTCCTGGATCCGACTTATAAAGATTCTGGGCATCAGTGCAGATCATTTCCTCGTCTGGATTAACAGAAGCTCTGGAGCAGACCTCCGTTTCCCAGGCTATAGTATGAGTAAACAGCTGTGCAGACTCAACCATCTGTGTTACCCCATACTCAGACGGGCAGCTGGAGACTTGGGAGCTGTGAGGAAGCAAGTGCGATTGGGGTGACACCTCTGAGGACTGGAGTATTTGTGATGTTGAAGTTGAGGTGGAGGAGAGCCCACTTGAAGGAGCACTTGATATCCTCTGAAGCACCTGCTGTTTTTGTGCCTCATCTGGAATTTGTAGCGATGGGCGTGTCCGTAACAAAGGGATCGTATCACATTGTCCACGAAAAGAAGTCGACATGTTAGTTTGACTGGAAGATGGTCTTTCTTCTGCAGATGTTACTCCCCCCCCGCCGCGGGGGGCTCGACCCACCAGCGGACAGGCACCAGTATTAGGAGAGGGGGGCTGGCCGTCAGGGTCCACCGCGGCTCTGGCACAAACCCGGCGACACGGAGGTGGCACGGGCAGGAACGTACTGGCCGTGTCGGCTTCTCACTTTTTGGATTTTAGAAGGGCATGACATGCCTATATCTGTGTCTCCCCCTCCTTTTACTCCTCCACCTCTTTTCTTTTCGCATGACTATATGTACTTGTCACTTTTCCATGTGTTAGTTATGTCTTCTGAGCAGTTTATCAGCTTTTGGACACCTTTGAAGGTGTTTTCTATGTGTTTCTATGTGTTTTTGTTTGCCTGCCATTGGTTTTAACGGTGTTCGAAGGTGTTCGATGAACAGTTCGGCGAACACACGGGTGTTCGACGAACCGAACCGATCTCAAACACTACGGGGGTGGCTCAACACTACTAAGAATGTCGTTTATCAAAAGGCTCTCAAATAAGTAGTAGAAGATTACTTCACATTACTTTTCCAATTTGGTTAAATCTGTTTGGAATATCTCTGCTGTTGAAATATATGTTGTGAAATGCTTCTATTAGCTTAGTTTTTGCCTTTTAATAGTTACATTTCTATCTATTTGTTTTGCGTTTTTTGTGTGGAGAATAAAT
The DNA here is from genome assembly GCF_046119375.1 of Phyllobates terribilis. Taxonomy (NCBI): domain Eukaryota; kingdom Metazoa; phylum Chordata; class Amphibia; order Anura; family Dendrobatidae; genus Phyllobates; species Phyllobates terribilis. Next base: position 476,911,139 of record NW_027362765.1, on the reverse strand, counting down.
TTTTGTTAACACATTCTATTTTGCTAACAGCAGTTATTAACCCCTTTCCGACCATGTCAGTAATAGTATGTAGCTGAGCCCTGGGACTTATGGACCAGCTACGTATTATTACGCCCTACGATCGCGCCCGCACACAAGCGGTGCGGGGCGATCGCCGCCGGGTGTCAGCTGATTGTCACAGCTGACATCCGGTCCTCTGTGCTGGGAGCGGCATTGCGGTGGCAAGGGGGAGGTGATCGGTATACTCACCTCTCCTGCCGGCGTCCAGCGATGTCTGCGGCAGCTTCCTGATGTTCCCATGACGACCCGATGTCGTCATGACAACATCCAGGTCACCAGGAGGCAGGAGGTTACTTTGGTCATGCGCAGTGCGCGACCAAAGTAATGTCTCCCCTGTGTGCAGCGCTGACAGGCTGCATGACAAAGCGAGCTGCTGCTCTCAATGCTATGCAGCCAATCAGGCTGCAAAAAGTGAAAGTCCCATAGTGGAACAATGTGTAAAAGCAAAAAAAAAAGTAGAAAAGTGAAAAAAAAAATAAAAAAATTGTAAAAATATATAAATAAAAGAAAAAATTAATTCCAAAAAATCAAAATATATTGAGCCCATAATATTTATTTATTATGAAAAAAAAAAGAAACGAATAAAAGCACACATATTTGGTATCGCCGCATCCGGAACGACCTGAACTATAAAACTGTTCCACTAGTTAACCCCTTTAGTGAACACGGTAAAAAAAATAAACAAAAAACTAAGCAAAAAACAATGCTTTATCATCATACCGCCAAACAAAAAATGGAATAACACGCGATCAATAAGACGAATGAAATTAAAAATTGTACCGCTAAAAACGTCATCTTGTCCCGCAAAAAACAAGCCACCACACAGCTCCATTGTCCGAAAAAAAAAAATTATAGCTCTCAGAATAAAGCGATAGAATTTTTTTTTTTTTCTAGAAAATCGTTTTTATTGTGTAAAAGTGGCAAAACATAAAAAAAACTATATAAATGTGGTACCGCTGAAAATGCACTGACCCGAAGAATAACGTTGCATTATCAATTTTACCACACGCGGAACAGCATAAAAAAGAACGCAAAAAAACAATTCTTGAATTGTTGGTTTTTGTTTATTCTGCCTCCCAAAAATCAGAATAGAAAGCGATCAAAAAAGGTCACGTGCCCAAAAATGGTACCAATAAAAACGTCAACTTGTCCCGCAAAAAACAAGCCATCACATGACTCTGTTGGCCAAAATATGGAAAATTTTTAGCTCTCAAAATATGGTGATGCAAACACTAGTCTTTTCAAAAAAAAAGCATCTTTTAGTGTGTGACAGCTGTCAGTCATAAAAACCCGATATGAATCTGGTATCGCTTTAATCGCACCGACCCGAAGAACAAAGTAGTCTAATCACTTATACCACACGAGGAATGATGTAAAAAAATAAACCCTAGGGTTAGGGTTGTGCTAGGGTTAGGGTTGGGCTAGGGTTAGGGTTGGGGTTGTATTAGGGTTGGGGCTAGGGTTGGGGTTTTTTCAAAAGTAAAGAAAAAAAAAATGATGACAATATGGCGACCAGTGTTGAGCGCAAGTGCTCACTACTTGAGTTTGCATCGGGTACTCGGGTATGCACTGAGTATCGCGGGTGCTCGAATGACATGGTCGAGTCTCTGCCCCATGTGCTCCGCAGCCCAAAAAAACGTTGCTGGGATCGCCTGCCATGCACGAGCTATCCCCGCATGTTTTTTTTTGGGTGTCTAACAACCGTAAAACATGCGGGGCGGGGACTCGAGCATGTCATTCGAGCACCCACGATACTTGGTGCATACCCGAGTACCCTTTGCAAACTCAAGTAGGCAGCACTTGCGCTCAAGACTAATGACAACTTATTCAATATGATGACCTAATGTTATCAAATTCTGTCGTACCTTGGGGTTCAAAATGTACACTATACCCCTTCATAAAATTCTTGAGAGGTCTAGTTTCCAAAATGGGGTCACTTGGGGGGGGTTTCCACTATTTCGGCACATCAGGGGCTCCCGAAATGTGACATGGCGTCCGTTCTTGATTCCAGACAATTTTGCATTCAAAAAGTCACACAGTGCTCCTTCCCTTCTGAACCCTGACGTGCGCCCAAACAGTGTATTTTCCCCACATATAGGGTATTGGCGTACTCAGGAGAAATTGCAAAACAGTTTTTAGGTTCCATTTTCTTCTCTTACCCTTGTGAAATTAAAAAAATCGTTCAAAAAGATCATTATTGTGGAAAAAGTTATTTTTTTATTTTCATGGCTTCATGTTCTAAACTTCTGTGAAGCACCTGGGGGTTAAGGGTGCTCACCACACATCTAGATAAGTTCCCTCAGGGGTCTAGTTTCCAAAATGGTGTCACTTGTGGGGGTTTTCCACTGTTTAGGCACATCATGGGCACATCCGCTAATTATTCAAGCAAATTTTACATTCAAAAAGTCAGATGGCGCTCCTTCCCTTCCGAACCCTGCCGTGCGCCCAAACAGTGGTTTTCCCCCAAATATGGGGTATCGGCTTACTCAGGAGAGATTGCACAACAAGATGCATGGTGCAATTTCTCCTGTTACCCTTATGAAAATGCAAAACTGGGGGCTGAAAAACATTTTTGTGGGAAAAATGTGAAAATTTTATTTTCACGGCTCTGTGTTATAAACTTCTGTGAAGCATCTGGGAGATCAAGATGCTCACCACACATCTAGATAAGTTCCCTGAGGGTTCTAGTTTCCAAAATTGTGTCACTTGTGGGGGGTTTCCACTGTTTAGGCACATCAGGGGCTCTCTAAACGCAACATGGCATCCGCTAATTATTCAAGCAAATTTTACATTCAAAAAGTCAAATGGCGCTCCTTCCCTTCCGAACCCTGCCGTGCGCCCAAACAGTGGTTTTCCCCCACATATGGGGTATCGGCTTACTCAGGAGAGATAGAGCAACAAGTTTCATGGTGCAATATCTCCTGTTACCCTTATGAAAATGCAAAACTGGGGGCTAAAAAACATTTTTGTGGGAAAAATGTGAAAATTTTATTTTCACGGCTCCATGTTATAAACTTCTGTGAAGCACCTGGCGGTTCAAGATGCTCAGCATACACGTAGATAAGTTCCCTGAGGGGTCTAGTTTCCAAAATGTTGTCACTTGTGGGGAGTTTCCACTGTTTAGGCACATCAGGGGCTCTCCAAACGCATCATGGCGTCCGCTAATTATTCAAGCAAATTTTACATTAAAAAAGTCAAATGGCGCTCCTTCCTTTCCGAACCCTGCCGTGCACCCAAACAGTGGTTTTCCCCCACATATTGGGTATCGACTTACTCAGGAGAGATTGCACAACAAGTTGCATGGTGCAGTTTCTCCTATTACCCTTATGAAAATGCAAAACTGTGGACTGAAAAACATTTTTGTGGGAAAAATGTGAAAATTTTATTTTCACGGCTCCATGTTATAAACTTCTGTGAAGCACCTGGGGGTACAAGATGCTCACCACACATCTAGATAAGTTCCCTGAGGGGTCTAGTTTCCAAAATAGTGTCACTTGTATGGGGTTTCCACTGTTTAGGCACATCAGGGGCTCTCCAAACGCAACATTGCGTCCGCTAATTATTCAAGCAAATTTTACATTCAAAAAGTCAAATGGCGCTCCTTCCCTTCTGAGCCCTGCTGTGCGCCCAAACAGTGTTTTTTCCCCACGTATGGGGTATCTGCGTACTCAGGGGAAATTGCACAACAAATTTTGGTGTCCATTTTTTCCTGTTACCCCTGCAAAAATAAAAAAATTGGGGTCCAAAGTAACATTTTTGTGAAAAAACTTAAATGTTTATTTTTTTCTTCCCCCATTCCAAAAATTCCTGTGAAGCACGTGAAGGGTTAATAAACTTCTTAAATGTGGTTTTGAGCACCTTGAGGGATTCAGTTTTTAGAATGGTGTCACTGTGGGGTATTTTCTTTCATAAAGGCCCCTCAAAGTCACTTCAAATGTGATGTGGTCCCTAAAAAAATGGTTTTGTAAATTTTGTTGAAAAAATGAGAAATCGCTGATCATCTTTTAACCCTTATAGCGCACTAATAAAAAAATATTTTGGTTCCAAAACTGTGCTGATGTAAAGTAGACATGTGGGAAATGTTATTTATTAACTATTTTGTGTAACATATCTCTCTGATTTAACGGAATAAAAATTAAAATTTTGAAAATTGTGAAGATTTCAAAATTTTTGCCAAATTTCCAATTTTTTCACAAATAAACTCAAGTGATATCGAAGAAATGTTTCCACTATCTTGAAGTACAATATGTCATGAAAAAACAATCTCAGAATCAGTGGGAGCCGTTGAAGCATTTCAGAGTAATTACCTTATAAATTGACAGTGGTCAGAATTGTAAAAATTGGCCTGGTCATTAACGTGCAAACCACCCTCAGGGGTAAAGGGGTTAACCTGGGCGAAGCCGGGTAGTACAGCTAGTGACTTTATAATTTGTAAACATATAGTCCTGGCTTGACATACAACAAATACAAAGGGTTTGTATGTTTGCTTTGCGCATACTTTCTTCCTACAACTTCCGCAGCCATACTGTAAATGTTTTCATGACATTTAGCATTTATTTTTTAAGAAATATACTCCCCTTCTTATATTTGTTCTGAAACTTGCAGCATCTAAAACAATATTTTTTTTATAAAAGTAAAACAAATCAGTTATCTTAAATGTCTAATAAAATTATTGTTTCATTTAAAAATTAAGATGAAACAAAATAAATATTTTATATTTTTTCAAATTTTTATCCAATTAGTTTCAATCTATTTCATTTTTAATATTCAATAGTACTGTAAAACTCTGACTTCCAACAATTTTAATTATAATCTAATTGAACTTATAGCCGTTGACATTTCATTTATTTATTTTACGTCATCAACATATGAATAACACTTGCCATTATGCTAGTTAAAATCTTTACTCCAGTTTAAAGTGTGTGCAAATGATAAGTAATTTCCAGCTGAAACTCATAAATGTTCACATAGAACCCATTTAAATAAAGGTTAACACACTCCCAGGTCATATAAACCATCCAAATGATTACTTCAGTAGTATCTATCACATCTGGGGCTAAACTTTTTATTTCCTAAAAGAATGTTCAGCTGAGCTCCAGACTGGATATTTTTCTATATATACTCGATATGTTTGCACACAAAGACATCATATACAGTGTATATACGTAATCTGTATGTGTGGAGTTGTGCTGGAGCTGAATAGAGGTGTGTTTGTTTGATGAACATATTTGAAACTGCAACTGCATGGAATATCAAGATTGATGACACTGCTACATTTACTTTGTTTCACTGTGCCTGAAGAAAGAACTATTTTTCTTATTCATTTATACTGGAGAAAAGTTGTTTTATTTTTGGAGCTGTAAAGTTTAGGATGGACAATAAACTTTATGCTGTTTTGATATAAAAACCCTGTGCCTGTGCGTATCCAAGCTACCAGAGATTTGAAACCATATATAAATATATGTACTTACATCCATGATTTTCACAGATGTGTGAATGGATCAATAAAACTCGATTGGCTCGTGAGTTGTCCAATAAAAAAATCTGGCAGCACATGGATATTTCACAAGAATGTGTGATTATACTCTAAGGAATGTTATTTTACAAACAAACAAGAGTATTACTCCCATCATCTCTGCAAGTCATACAGTATAGATAGTGGGGAAGTGCAGGCTGAACAGGCAGGGAGCTGGGTAACAGTTAGAAGGGATAGAGGGAAGAAGTATAGGAAGGCTGGTTCAGAACCGGCATTATTGGAGCACGACAGATCCTCTGACCGCCGGGGGAGTGTATGCTCCAGAAATGAAGGGGAGGGGGGAAGTGTAGGGCAGGCTAGACAGGTCCTGGTAGTGGGTGACTCTATTATTAGGGGGACAGACAGGGCAATCTGTCACAAAGACCGGGATCGCCGAATGGTGTGCTGCCTCCCTGGCGCTCGAGTCCGGCACATCGCGGATCGGGTTGACAGGTTACTGGGAGGGGCTGGTGAAGACCCAGCGGTCATGGTCCACATTGGCACCAATGACAAAGTGAGTGGTAGACGGAGGGTCCTTAAAAATGTTTCAGGGATCTAGGTAGGAAGCTTAGGGCAAGGACCTCCAAGGTAGTTTTCTCAGAAATACTACCAATCCCGCGAGCTACACAGGAGCGCCAACGGGAGGTTAGGGAGGTGAATAAGTGGCTAAAGAGTTGGTGTAAGGCAGAAGGGTTTGGGTTCATGGAGAACTGGGCCGACTTCGCGGTCGGCTACAGGCTCTACCGTAGGGACGGGCTGCACCTCAATGGGGAGGGTGCAGCCGTGCTGGGGAAGAAGATGGCTAATTGGTTGGAGGAGTATTTAAACTAGAGACGGGGGGGGGAACCAAGGAAATAGGTGGGATGTGAGGCAAGCAAGGGGGAAGTGGATAAGTGAATATAATGAGGGTGGAGAGGGGGGTGGGGATAGCACAGTTAGATCATTAGAGAAGAGTAGGATGCTACATAACCCCAAAATTTTATCTTGCATGCTGACCAACGCAAGACGCCTGACCAATAAGGCGGATGAGCTACGGGCGCTTATATCGGAGGAGAGGTATGACATCGTAAGTATAACAGAGACTTGGCTAGACGATAGCTACGACTGGGCGGTAAATTTATTAGATTATAGTTTATTTAGAAGGGACCGGAAACAGGGGAAAGGCGGAGGAGTCTGCTTATATGTAAAGTCATGTCTAAAGCCCAGACTAAGGGAAGATATAGGAGAGGGAGAAGAGGGGGTCGAGTCCATGTGGGTAGAGATAGAGGGAACTAAAAATAATAATAAAATATTACTGGGGGTCTGCTATAAGCCACCCAATATAACAGAGGAGAATGAGAAACTGCTATTAGGACAAATAGACAAAGTAGCAAAAAATAATGAAGTGATTGTAATGGGGGATTTCAACTACCCGGATATTGACTTGGAAACTGAAACCTGTAGATCTCAGAAAGGAAAAAGGTTCTTGACAAACATTAAGGATAATTATCTCTCCCAACTAGTGCAGGAACCAACGAGAGGGAAGGCCGTGTTGGACTTAATATTGACTAATAGGCCTGATAGAATAACTGAAGTACAGATAGGGGGGCACCTAGGTAATAGCGATCATAATATTATCAATTTCAAAATGCCCTTCAGTAGGGTTATCAATAAGGGAACAACTAAAACATTAAACTTTAGGAGGGCGAAGTTTGATCAGCTGAAAGAAAGCCTTCAACTTATAGACTGGGACAAAGTTTTTAATCAAGGGAATACGAATAGTAAATGGGAAACCTTCAAAATAATTCTGAATACTCAGTGCGAGAGGTATATACCGTATGGGAATAAAAGGGCCAGAAACAAGAGGAAACCAATATGGTTGAATAAGAACGTAAAAGGGGCATTAAATAGCAAAAAAGAGGCATTCAAGAGATTAAAAAAGGAAAACAGCAAGGAGGCACTAATGTGTTACAAGGAAAAAACGAGAACCTGTAAAAAACAAATAAAAAAAGCGAAGGAGGAAACAGAGAGATGTATTGCTAGGGAAAGTAGATCAAATGCCAAACTGTTCTTTACGTATATAAATAGTAAAAGGGTTAAATCGGATAATATTGGACGGATAAAAAGTGATGAAGGCAAAATCATAGAGAAAGATGAGGATAAAGCTAATCTATTAAATACATTTTTTTCGTCAACTTTCACAAAGGAAAAAGAACTAACAGGCGAAATGAGAAGGGACAAGCTTAATCCTCCACTAAGTATGACAAATCTAACCCAAGTTGGGGTACAGAAACGCCTCAGTAACATTAAAATAAACAAATCACCAGGACCTGATGGCATACACCCACGGGTACTAAGGGAACTAAGTAATGTGATAGACAGACCGTTATATCTTATATTTAAGGACTCTGTTAAGACTGGGTCTGTACCACTTGATTGGCGACAGGCGAATGTAGTGCCAATATTCAAAAAGGGAGCAAAAAGTGACGCCGGAAACTATCGGCCGGTGAGTCTGACGTCCGTTGTGGGCAAAATTTTTGAAGGCTTTATTAATGAGGCAATTATGGAGCATCTTGATGCTAATAATCTATTAACCCCGAACCAACATGGATTCATGAGGAATCGCTCCTGCCAAATAAACCTGATTGACTTCTACGAGGAGGTTAGCTCTCGATTAGATCAGGGGGAACCAGTGGATGTCGTGTATCTCGACTTCTCAAAAGCGTTCGATAGCGTGCCACATAATAGGTTGGTATACAAAATGAGAATGATGGGGCTGGGGGAAAATGTTTGCAAGTGGGTAGCTAACTGGCTAAAGGATAGAAGGCAGAGGGTGGTTATAAATGGAATATACTCAGAATGGGTAAGCGTCACTAGTGGGGTACCACAAGGGTCTGTACTAGGCCCAATGTTATTTAATATCTTTATTAACGACATAGTCAATGGGTTAAATAGTAAAATATCAATATTTGCAGATGACACAAAGTTATGTAAAACAATTAATACAAAAGAGGATAGTGGAGACCTACAGAGGGATTTGGATAAACTGGGTAGGTGGAGCATTAAATGGCAAATGAGGTTTAATGAGGAGAAATGTAAGGTCATACATATGGGAAGGAAAAATGGAAGTCATCAGTACTCACTGAATGGGAAATCATTGGGGAATTCAGAGATGGAGAAGGACTTGGGCATCTTAATTGATAGTAAACTAAATTGGAGTGCCCAAAGTCAGGCCGCCGCTGTAAGGGCAAACAGGGTAATGGGATGTATCAGAAGAGGTATAGCTGCAATGGATGAGAACATTGTTCTTCCACTGTACAAAGCACTGGTCAGACCACACTTGGAATACTGTGCTCAGTTATGGGCCCCAATATATAGAATGGATATAAACGAGCTTGAAAAGGTACAAAGGAGGGCAACAAAATTAATAAGGGGAATGGAGGGACTGCAATACCCAGAGAGGTTGGCAAAACTAGGACTATTCAGCCTGGAAAAAAGAAGGTTGAGGGGGGATATAATAAATGTGTACAAATATGTTAGGGGACAGTATAGAGACCTTGCCTGGGATTTGTTCTAAAGGAGGGATATTACGGTAACAAGAGGGCACTCACTAAGACTGGAAGAGAAAAGGTTCCAGCACCAGCATAGGAAGGGGTTCTTTACGGTATGAGCAGTGAGAATATGGAATTCACTGAGTGAGGAGACGGTAATGTCGGATTCACTACACCAGTTCAAGCGGGGACTGGATGCATTTCTAGATACCAGGCAGATTTCAGCATATACTTAAAAATAGAATAAAATAGTAAGTTGATACAGGGATTTATTCTGACTGCTGGTTTCAGAGTCGGGAGGGAATTTTTCCTCAGGTGAAGATTGGCCAAATCATTTGGGGTTTTTGCCCTCCTCTGGATCAACTTTAGCAACCACATAACTTACAGGTCGAACTTGATGGACGCAAGTCTTTATTCGGCTTTACTAACTATGTAACAATGTAAAATAAATATTTACACCCAGTGACTTACTGGAGACTCCTCATTGGATTAGAGTCATTCTCTGTTCTTTCTTCTTCATTTTGTCAGACTTTTATGTTGGCATCTTCCAGTCATGATTCATCTTACCACATTGATCATCACAGCCCTGTAAATAACAAGATGATATATATTGTAAAAATGTATTTGCCTCTTGAATAAAAAGACCACCACACTGCGCCCCTGAAAACAAATATAACACTTCACTATATGCAATTAGCCACGTATTATTCAAAATATAAATTGATAAGCCAGTTATGTGCCCACCATGAACTGTAATTTCTGCCACCAATAAATATAAATAAATCAGTGATTGTGACTCTCCAATTCATTTTTAGTCTGTCCTGAGCCCTCACTTTCCCAAATTCATTATATGTCTCTGTCCTGTGTATCCCTTCCAAATTTATCATAAGTCCCTGTATAGAGCCCCCCAATTAATTATAAGTCCCAGTATAGCATTCTTCCTCACCCCTCAATTCATAAGTCCCTGAATATTGTCATTCCTCAATAATTGATTATAAGTCCCTGATAGCTTCCCACTTGATCCCTCAATTCATTATTAGTCCCTGGTAGCATCCTTCCCCACCATCAATTCATTATAAGTCCCTGATTGCATTCTCCCCATTCCCCAATTCATTATAAATCCTTGTATAGCATTTTTCCCACCATTCTGATTCATTATAAAGCCCTTATAACATCCTCCCAAAACCTATTTAGTAATACAGAAGAGTTTAGCTTTGACCATCATCTAACACTAATTGTTAATTCTGGGTTTTGAGTCAATAGGTGTTAACTTTGGATATAATCCTATCTGTCATAATAATGAGAAGAATCCTAAGAAATGAGTTTTACAGTACTAGAAGTGTCAATCTATTATAAAGTTAGGTGTTCGTGTGATAGCTGCAATATTTCAGGATATTTTTATGGAGAGACCCAAATGACCTCACCGGCAATAATGTGTTCATCAGCTTCTAGCTAAAGTATTCCATATTATCCATCATGACAACAATCAACCATTGAGACTGATAATCTTCAGGTTATTCATTTATCTACATATATATTAACAGATGATGAAAAATCAGTATTGTAACTGGGTCCCACGTCTTCACTGATATGTACATTGGACAAATTCCAATGCACTAAAGATTTACCGTATTTTTCGGACTATAAGACGCACCGGACCATAAGACGCACCTAGGTTTTAGAGGAGGAAAAAAAAAAAAAAAAGTAAGCCAAAAATGTGTTCATGATGCACTTTTAAGGGGGAGGGGGTCTTCTGCTGACACTGGAAAAGGGGTAATGTCCCCCAATACTGACAATATCCCCCATCCTGGTATATATGCCCCCTTTTCCTTTTATACGTGGTCCCCATCCCCATCCTGGTATGCCTGGCATCCCTCCATCCTGGTATGCATGGAACCCCTCCATCCTGGTATGCATGGCACCCTTCATCCTTATCCTGGTATGCATGGCACCCCTCATCCCTATCCTGGTATGCATGGCACCCCTCATCCCTGTCCTGGTATGCATGGCACCCCATCCCTCATCCCTGTCCTGGTATGCATGGCACCTCTCATCCATGTCCTGGTATGCATGGCACCCCTCATCCCTATCCTGGTATGCATGGTACCCCTCAACCCTATCCTAGTATGCATGGCACCCTTAATCCCTATCCTGGTATGCATGGCACATCAATCCCCATCCTGGTATGCATGGCACAGCAATCCCCATCCTGGTATGCATGGCACCCCTCATCCCTATCCTGATGCATGGCACCATTCATCCCTGTCCTGGTATGCATGGCACCCCTCATCCCTGTCCTGGTATGCATGGCACCCCTCATCTTTATCCTGGTATGCATGGCACCCCTCATCCTTATCCTGGTATGCATGGCACCCCTCATCCCTGTCCTAGTATGCATGGCACCCCTAATCCCCATACTGGTTTGCATGGCACCCCTAATCCCTATCCTGGAATGCATGGCACCCCTCATCCCTGTCCTGGTATGCATGGCACCCCTCATCCCTGTCCTAGTATGCATGGCACCCCTAATCCCTATCCTGGTATGCATGGCACCCCTAATCCCTATCCTGGTATGCATGGCACCCCTCATCCCTATCCTGGTATTCATGGCACCCCTAATCCCTATCCTGGTATGCATGGCATGCCTAATCCCTATCCTGGTATGCATGGCACCCCTCATCCTTACCCAGGTATGTATGGCCTCCTCATCCTTATCCTAGTATGCATGGTCCCGTGCTGCGGCTCCTGCTGCTGCCGGGCTATAGCGTGTTCCCGCTTATTAAAGGGCATGAATATTCACCCTCTCCCTAGCCCATGGGCATGGAGAGAGGTTGAATATTCATGCCCTTTAACAGCATGCACAGGCGATTCCGGCAGCAGCAGGAGTCGCAGCGCAGCTACACTGTGTGCTGCTAGTAAGGAGCATGAATATTCAGTGCTCCCCATGCCCCAAATCTAAAAAAAAAACACTCCAACTTCCAAAAATATTAAGCTTGGATATTTATGAGTCTTTTGGGTTGATTGAGAACATAGTTGTTGATCGATAATAAAAATAATCCTCTAAAATACAACTTGAACTACAGAAGTCAACAGACAGCTATCTAACTACCATTATTATCAACAAATACCATCTCATGCTATTTAAATATTTCAGAACAAATACAACAGACTGGTGGATTCTGCTTTTAACTTTGGTATAATTGCTAAATGTGAAAAACGTTTCCTACAAGTGGATCATCCTATTGTCTTGACGTTTTACATGTTGCCTAAAATACATGAAAATATGCAGACACCCACCACCCCCAGATGGCTTATCATCTCAGGTATTAGTAGTTTATGTGGAAAAGTCTGATCTTATGTTGATCATTATTTACAACCATTGGTTTTGAACTTTCCTTCACTTATCAAGGACACAATTCAATTTTTTACAATTGATAAATCAAGTGATTTTTAGTGTTGAGCCACCCCCGTAGTGTTCGAGTTCGGTTCGTCGAACACCCGTGTGTTCGCCGAACTGTTCGTCGAACTGTTCGTCAAACACCTTCGAACACCGTTAAAACCAATGGCAGGCAAACAAAAACACATAGAAACACATAGAAAACACCTTCAAAGGTGTCCAAAAGCTGACAAACTGCTCAGAAGACACAACTAACACATGGAAAAGTGACAAGTACATATAGAAAAGAGGTGGAGGAGTAAAAGGAGGGGGAGACACAGATATAGGCATGTCATGCCCTTCTAAAATCCAAAAAGTGAGAAGCCGACACGTTCAGTCCGCTCCTGCCCGTGCCACCTCCGCGTCGCCGGGTTTGTGCCAGAGCCGCGGTGAACCCTGACGGCCAGCCCCCCTCTCCCAATACTGGTGCCTGTCCGCTGGTGGGTCGAGCGAGCCCCCCTGTGGTGGAGGCAGCTCTAAGCTTTTTAATTTAAATTGTCTCTCTAATTTGAATGAATACACTTTAAATCCATTTACAAGGATCTATTGGAGGGCAAGTCTCATGCCAGCAGCCGCGTAATTCCAGCTGCAGTAGCGTCCACTAAAGCTGCTGCAGTTAAAAAGCTTTTATAAGGATCGAGCTCGGCTGTCCACCGCAAGGCATCCTACTGCCAGTCCCAGCCCCTATGCCTTGGGGTGCCTCCTGATGCTCTTCACTGAGTATCCCGTGGTCCCGAAGCATTTCCTTTGAAAAAATTAAGTGTCCAAACTACAGGTGGTGTAGCTTGATTAACAGCCGGGATAATCCGCTGACTAGCAAACACTGCTACTAGGCACAAAGTATTTCCTGGGCTAGATGCAGTTAAAAATTTGTAATTAGATACTCTCGTTGGATGCTGAGAAAGCATTCCATAGAGTCTCCTGGCACGCCATATATGATTCTCTTAAAAAGCTTGGGGTAGGGGTCTAGGGGACCCTTTTATAGCCAAAATCACGGCCCTGTATCGCAATACGTCACCTAGGCTGAAGATAAATGGAACTGTAGCACCCTGAGGGCTCGGTTGCTACAGAGGTATTGCACCTCACCCAGAGGTGTGATATCTCACTCTCAGGTAAGGATGTAGTGTGGATCAGGACCCGACACCTGCATGCATTACACCACATTGCCGTGGGGAAGGGCGACCAATATGCCCCTGAGATGGGCACGACAGTCCCTGTCCCTGGCTGGAGTGGGGGGAGGGGACACTGAGGAAGGGGAACCCTGTAGTGCAGGAGCAGGGAGGAAGCAGTTCCTGGGTGCATTGAGAAGGGAGTATAAAAGGTGGGCACCATCTTAGTTCAGTGCAGAGAAGTCTGAGCAGAAGTGGCAGGGAGCAGGGGCTCTGCATGAGCTCTGCTCCGGAGGCGGGCCTAGTAACAGAGGCCCAGGCCTGGAAGAGGGAGAAGGAAGGAAGAGGAGCGGAGAAGGCTCCAGGAACGAGGAACAAAGGGATCCCAGGGGTGCGGACGGGCGAGTCGCCACCGCACGCCCGAATCCACCTGCGTGGAGGGGTCAGGCCAAAGGGGGAGACCGGTCCCCGAAACTAGTGGAGGCAGGAAACGACGCTCAGCTAGAAACAGGAGGCTGTGACATTTTATGTGGCGCAGCCCCTCGCTACACCCGCTAGGAAGGCACCACATAGGGTCAGGGAAACTGGCGCCAAGTTTACCAAGAGGAGGCCCGAGGCAGCCGGACAGAAGAGTTGGTAAGAAAGGCCAGACAAAGGACACACAAAGGGGGTCCAGTGAAGTGCTCCAAAGTTATCTGGGAGTTGTCTGAGCCCCTCAACTGGTGAGCACAGTACGACGTGGGCAGCCGTTACCTGCAGACGTGGTCTGGATAATAAGAACTGTGAGTAAAGGCCCTCGACTGCATCACTGACTCCGTGTCGTTACTGCTGCTGCCCTGCACCATCACCCCCATCCTCCGCATACACTGCCCTGAGGCTATACTCCTCCCGTGGGGAGTTATGCTACGCTCTGCTGCACCCACAACAACAGCCTCAGCGGTCTGCCCTGGACCGGCGGTTCACTCTGACCGCAATCCACGGGTGGCGTAGTCGGACATTTAAACATCAAAACCACATAAATAGTTCCGCCACTGGTTTGACCGCCCTGAGCCACGGAACCGGGTCGCCGCCACGGAGACTACAACCACTAGCATCCACCAAAAAGGGTCCGGCTCTGGGTGTCCCAAGGCCCAGGGGGCGCGTCAGAACATTTTCATCACCTTTCACAATCACCAATGGGACAAGGCAGGGATGTTCTCTGTCCCCTCTCTTATTCATCCTAGTGACGGAGCACCTGCTCTCATCAATCCGCCATAACCCCAATATTAGGTGGATTGAGGTGGGAGGCACCGAGTACAAGTGCTCTCTATTTGCAGATGATGTCCTAGTATATATCACTCAATCACATATATCCATCCATGCTGTTATGGCTGAAATAGATCACTTTGTTACGTGGTCAAATTTTAAAATCAATGCAGCGAAGTCTGAGGCCCTCGATGTCTCCCTCCCCAAATCCATATAGGATTCCATCCAGTCCAACTTTCCCTTTGCCTGGCCCTCACAGGGTATCAAATACTTAGGAATTCCTATTCATAGAGACCTCTCCCATCTATGTTATCTTAATTTTGGGCCCTTTATTGAACAACTCCATACAGACCACGGTTGGCAAGTTAGAACTGTAAGATTCACTACGTGAACCACTGGTGTTTTGTGGAAAAGCACATGTACACTGTGTTCCAAATTATTATGCAAAAAGTGTTTAGGAGTGATAAGGGAAGAATTTGTTTGTTTGTCAGTTAAACTCATTGATGGTGATGTGTGTCAGGGCTCTTTATATCACTGTAAGCAATTGCAGACACCTGTGCTAATTAGTTTGGCAGGTGTGTCCAATGAAAGGCAAGACTACTTAAGAAGGCTGTCTCACATTATTAAGCAGCCTACATTTTCTGCCAAAATGGGAAAGAAAAAGGATGTGTCGGCTGCTGAGAAGCAACAAATTGTGGAGTGTTTAGGTCAAGGCATGACTACAATCAACATTGTGCGATGATCAGGATGAAGTGTCTTGGCAATCAAGAAGAATGTAGCTGATTCACAGTACACACGTGTGCGTGCTGATAAGGGCAAATTGAGGACTCTTTCCTATAGGCAATTACGTCAGGTTGAAAGAGCAGCGGCAAAAATGCCTTGTCATAGCAGCAGACAAGTTTTTGAAGCTGCTGGTGCCTCCAACGTCCCCCGAACAACAAGATGCAGGGTCCTTCAGAGGTTTGCAGCTGTGCATACGCCATCCTGTCGACCTCCTCTATCCACTTCACACAAGCAGAAACGGCTCCAGTGGGCCAAACATTACATGAAGACTGATTTCAAAACTGTTTCGTTCATGGATGAGTGCCGTGCAGTGCTCGATGGTCCAGATGGATGGAGTGGAGGATGGCTGGTTGATGGACACCCCACGCAAACACGGCTACAGCGCCAACAAGGAGGAGGTGGAGTAATGTTTTGGGCTGGAATCATGGGGAGAGAGATTGTCGGCCCCTTTAGGATCCCTGAAGGCGCTAAAGATGAACTCCATAATGTATGTGGATTTTCTCAAACAGCACTTCCTGCCATGGTTCAAGAAGAAGAACCGTGTATTTCACAGCAAGATCATTTTTTTTGCATGATAATGCACCATCTCATGCTGCACATAAAACATCTGCATCTCTGGCTGATATGAGCATAAAAGGGGACAAACTTATGGTGTGACCCCCATGCTCCCCTGACCTCTACCCCATTCAGAACCTTTGGAGCATCATTAAGAGGAGTGTCTATGATGGTGGGAGGCAGTTCACATCTAAGCAACAGCTCTGGGAGGGTATTCTGTCCTCATGCAAAACAATTGAAGCAGAAACCATCCAAAACCTGACAAATTCAATGGACGAGAGAGTTCAGAAGCTCCTTTCGAACAAGGGGTCCTATGTGAAAATGTAACATCACCTAGAATAAAGTTTTGAGTTGAAAACTGTTTGATTTCAGTTTCTAACAACCTGCTAATGCTTATAATTTCAAAAATGACCATTTTTTTGGTCTTTATTAAAATGAAAAGGTTGATCAAAAAGTTTGGGGGATCTAAGAGTGTGGCAACCCAGTAGTCATGATTACTTCGAATTCTGACAATATGAGGGTCATGCTGCAGGTAGTGCAGCAATAAGGCACTTATGTGTCTTGCGCATCTCGGAGCCCCAAAATTATTTTCCGGGCTAGATGCAGCTAAAAATTATTATTAATTTTAAATCTGGTGAAGCTTTAGTATAGATGGCCTAATAGGATCAGTGCTGCACACTGCTACAAAGCCCAAATTATTTTCCAGTCAAGATACAGATAAACATGATTAGTAATTTTAAATCTGGTGGAGCTTATTATAGATGGCCTAATAGAATCTGTGCTGCACACTGCTACAAAGCCCAAATTATTTTCCAGCCAAGATACAGATAAACATGATTAGTAATTTGAAAGTTTAAAACGGTTGGTAGGGTGATTTTAACCAATCATCAAGCTTTTACTCTCCCCAGGATGACACAGGGGTAGAAAAGTCGTTTCGGATCCATGATTTGTTCATCTTTATGAACGTGAGTCTGTCTACATTATCAGTGGAGAGCCGCGTGCGCTTATCTGTCAGCACACCACCAGCAGCGCTGAACACACGTTCAGACAGAACGCTGGCTGCGTGGCATGACAAGATCTCCAAGGCGTAAGTGGCTAGCTCCGGCCATTTATCCAGATTGGAAGCCCAAAAAGAGCAAGGGTCCAGTGACACAGTCATGGCTTCAATGTTTACTTGGACATACTCCTGTACCATCGTCTCTAGGCGTTGACTATGTGTCAGACTTCTTGTCTCCTGTGGCCTTGCAAAGGATGGGCTAAAAAAGTGGTAAAATGATTCCACAAATTTGATGTTACCAGCAGATACTGTGGTTCTGTTACGGTTTGAGTGCTGAACACTTGACGGTCCCACGGTTGGCAAGTTGGAACTGTGAGATTCACTACGTGCACCACTGGTATTTTGTGGAAAAGCACATGTAAGATTCTGCAACAGTCTCTGCTGATACTCCTGCATGCGTGCATCCCTTTCTATGGCAGGAATAATTTCTGCAAATTTACTTTTGTACCGGGGATCTAACAGTGTGGCAACCCAGTAGTCAGGATTATTTCTAATTCTCACAATTCGAGGGTCATGTTGCAGGTAGTGCAGCAAGAAGGCACTCATGTGTGTTGCGCATCCAGGAGCACCAAGTCCCTGTTGTGTTGGTGGCGAGGTAACAATCATGCTTCCTTCCTCTGTCCTCTCCCCCCAACCTCGCACAACAGAAATGTGATCAAGGTCTCCCTCATCTGATGAGTCTTCCATCAGTTCGTCCTCCACTTCTTCCTGGGCTCCTGCACCTTCCTCACTAGTTTGGCTGCTACCATGTGCCCTGGTGAAACCATCTCCCCCACCCTCACATGCCTGCCGCCTTGGTGCTGCTGACCGTCTGGACCTTGCAGATGTTAGCTCTTCTGCATACAACTCCTCCTCCTCTACTTCCTCCACCTCCTCTTGTGCCACCACCATTCTGTTTAACATGTGCTCCAGCATGTAAATCACCGGAATAGTCATGCTGATAATGGGATCGTCAGCACTAAACATCTTCGTCGCCATTTCAAAACTGTGCAGAAGGGTGCATAGGTCCCTGATCTGAGACCACTCCTCCAGCGTGATTTGCCCCACCTCTGGATCTCGTTGGCCCAGGCTATATACGTCAGAACGTATTGCACCAGGGCTTGTCGGTGCTGCCACAGTCGCTGCAACATGTGCAGAGTTGAATTCCACCGGGTAGGCACATCGCATTTTAGCCGGTGAAGTGGCAGGCCCAACGACTTCTGTAGAGATGTAAGTCGCTGAGCTGCGGGATGCGAACGGCGGAAGTGAGCACACAGCGACCGTGCCCTCTGCAGAAGGCCATCTAGTCTGGGATAGTGGGCTAAAAATTGCTGGACAACCAGGTTCAACACGTGAGCCATACAAGGCACGTGTGTGACATTGCCCCGGCGAAGGGCCGCACCCAGGTTTGCAGCATTGTTGCACACGGCCTTCCCTGGTTTCAGGTCCAGTGGAGACAACCATTCATGAAATTGGTTCTCCAGAGCTGACCACAACTCCTCAGCTGTGTGACTCACATTTCCCAGACATTTCAATGTAAAAACCGCCTGATGACGTTGAGCCCTACTGCCAGCATAGTAAAGAGGTGTGCAGGATCCCTTCTGCGCAGTTAGAAAGCTTGTGGCATGACCAGACAGGCTTTGGGTGCAGGTGGAAGACCGAGAGGAGGTTGAGGAGGCAGAAGCAGTGGAGGAACTTTGACATAAAGAGGATTGACGCACAACTCGTTGGGACGGCAAGACTTGGACAGCAGCCCCTTGTCCTGCTGTCACCATAGTTACCCAGTGCCCAGTCAGCGACATGTAACGCCCCTGTCCATGCCTACTCGTCCAAGTGTCTGTGGTGAAATGCACCCTGTCACACACAGAGTTTCTCAAAGAAGCGGTGATGTTGTGTGCGACATGCTGGTGGAGCGCAGGCACACCTTTCTTTGAGAAGTAGTGCCGACTGGGCATCTGGTACTGGGGCACTGCGACGGACATAAGGTCTCGAAAATCCTCTGTGTCCACCAGGCGGAAAGGCAGCATTTCTGTAGCCAAGAGCTTGCAGATGGTGAAATTCAACCTCTTAGCTTTCTCATGGCTAGGAGGAAATGGTCTTTTACTTTTCCACATCTGAGGGACCGAGGGCTGGCTATTGTGCTTAGACGGGGTTGATAAGGGTGTCCCCGGCAAACTGCCGGTCTGTGAGGAAGATGCAGGCGGACATGTTAGGTTGCCTTGATCCAAAGGTTGTGCTATCAATGTCGGACAGCGCTCAACACCAGCTGGTGTTACCACCTCCAAAGAAAATGATGACCTGCCAATCATGCTGGCTGTTGCGGGTAAAGAGGTGGCAGGTCTGCGCCCCAAAACAGGTGTGACTGCTGTCCCCCCAGTCACACCCCCAGTCACAGATGATGAAGAAGCCGCGGATGCACAAGATATGGCAGACGGTGGTTGTCCCGGCCGGCTAGGCCGCATTGTAGCACACTGAGCTTCCCACTGCAACTTATGCTTCATGTCCATGTGCCGGTTCATGCATGAAGTACTCAAACTATGTATTTTTTGGCCTCTACTTAGCTTTTGCTGACAAATGTTACAGATAACACGAGTTGGGTCATTTTTATCGATCTGAAAAAATGCCCAGGCTATGCAAGGCTTAGCACCCATGCGACCTGAAGAGCCACCACGACTTGTGGTGAGAGGCAGAGTTGTGTTTGAGGATGCAGTTGTTGACGTGCTTCCAGTACTACGTCTCTGTCCAGGAAGGCGCAACCTGACCTCGTCGTCACTAGCATCTTCCTCCACCTCCTCTGCTGACCTCATCTCTTGGCTGACTGTGGGTTGACAGTAAGTGGGATCTCCAACCTCATCATCATCACCCTGTGCGTTATCACACCCGTCGTCCTCAGAGCCAACCTGTTCCTGCCCTGACAAAAAACTAAAGTTGTCGCTCCAATCAGGTATTTGAGTCTTATCATCGTCTTCCTCATTGTCTCCACCAACAGGAGTTACAGTTTGGGAATGAGGGTCTACATTATGGTCAGAACCTTCTGCGTCTGGTCCTGGATCCGACTCATAAAGATTCTGGGCATCAGTGCAGATCTTTTCCTCGTCTGGATTCACAGAAGCGCTGGAGTCGACCTCTGATTCCCAGGCTATAGTATGAGTAAACAGCTCTGCAGACTCAACCATCTGTTCTACCTCATACTCAGACTGGCAGCGGGAGATTTGGGAGCTGAGAGGAAGCAAGTGCGATTGGGGTGACACCTTTGAGGACTGGAGTATTTGTGATGTTGAAGTTGATGTGGAGGAGAGCCCACTTAAAGGAGCACTTGATATCCGTTGAAGCACCTGCTGTTTTTGTGCCTCATCTGGAATTTGTAGCGATTGGCGTGGCCGTAAGAAAGGGATCTTATCACATTGTCCGCTAAAAGAAGTAGACATTTTAGTTTGGCTGGAAGATGGTCTTTCTTCTGCAGATTTTACTGTTGCTTTAACACCTACCCCACGGACACAACCTTTTTTCCCCTTCCCAACATGCCTATTCCCCTTTCCACCAGCAGCAGGCCTTTTTCCACTCATTTTGGTGGTTAACTAATTCACAACTCTGGAGTTGTTTGCACAAAAAAACAATGGATGGAAACCGAGCAGAGCTGAGTGGCCAAACTGTGGTATTAGGCCAAAACTATTGGCTGGGTTAGATGCAGAAAAAAATTATATTCAATTTGCAACCTGATGGAGGTCAGTATAGATGGACTAATAGAGAAAGTCCCACACACTGCTAGAAGGCCAAATATTTTTTCAGAGCTAGATGCAGATAAAAATTATATTCAATTTGCAACCTGATGGAGGTCAGTATAGATGGAATAATAGAACAAGTCCCACACACAGCTAGAAGCCCAAATATTTTTTCAGAGGTACTGTAGATGCAGATATAAATTATTTTTAATTTGCAACCTGATGGAGGTCAGTATAGATGGACTAATAGAGAAAGTCCCACACACTGCTAGAAGGCCAAATATTTTTTCAGAGCTAGATGCAGAAAAAAATTATATTCAGTTTGCAACCTGATGGAGGTCAGTATAGATGGACTAATAGAGAAAGTCCCACACACTGCTAGAAGGCCACATGTTTTTTCAGAGGTAGATGCAGAAAAAAATATATTCAGTTTGCAACCTGATGGAGGTCTGTATAGATGGATTAATAGAACAAGTCCCACACACAGCTAGAAGCCCAATATTTTTTCAGAGGTAGATGCAGAAAAAAATATATTCAGTTTGCAACCTGATGGAGGTCAGTATAGATGGATTAATAGAACAATTCCCACACACAGCTAGAAGCCCAATATTTTTTCAGAGGTAGATGCAGAAAAAAATATATTCAGTTTGCAACCTGATGGAGGTCAGTATAGATGGACTAATAGAATGATGCTATGCCCAAAAGATTTTACTTCACTAGGTGCAGTAAAAAAATTGGTATTCTATACACAGGTGGTATATCTTGCAACACAGATAGGCTACTCCACTGACTAACACACTCTGCAATAGGCCAAAAAGGATTAGCTTTGCTAGATTCAGCCAAATGCTGTGAAAAAAACTTGCACAGCACTGGCACATACCTGCCTGGCAAAAACTGATAGGAACTGATGTAACCTAGTCCTGAAAAGGACTCCAATTACAATTAGTCTTTACTCCCACAATCTATCTATTTAAGAGCACAGACCTGCCTGATAAAAGTCGTAGGAAATGCTGTAACCTAGTCCTTAAAAGGACTGCAATCACAACTATTCCCTACTCCCAAGCTATCTGTAGATTTGTGCGAAAATTGTCTTGAAATTAACAAGGTATAGCGCACACAGCAACAGCGGTGCCGTCTAACACACAGCTGCAGCAATGAGAAAATGGTGTCGACGGGGAAAATGGCTTGGTCTTATAGGGCAAGGACATGTGACATACATTGCCAATGACACATGCCCTTGCTTGTGTGAAAAAAAGCACTTCGCTCCGTGTGTGCGCTGCTGATAGGCTGACAGATTGCACCTCCCCACTGTAAATGCAGGAAAGAGAAAAAAAAAATGGAGATCTTCATTGTTCCTGCAGAGATCCATCCCCTGCCCCTCCCCCCACCCCGCTGTACACTCAAACTGCGTATTAAAATTAATTTTCATCATTACTGAGAAAAAATCCAGTTATGATTTTGGTGCACGAACAGTTATCGAACATAACCTCGAACAGCCGAATTTTTCTCAAATTGTTCGTGTTCGCCGAACGGCTCGAACACCGCCCAAAACTGCTCGAATTTGAGATTGGCGAACAGTTCGAGTAGAACAACGCTCATCTCTAGTGATTTTGCTCACAGATGCTCTTTTAGTTAGCTGTGACATTGAGTCTCTTTATTCAGACATATCACACCTTGATGGCGTTCACGCAGTCACATATCTTTTAGACTTGCAGGAGCACTCAGAGAGAATGCATGACTCATTTTTGATTGCTTTTCTTGATTTTGCATTTCTTCACAACTATTTTGTTTTTACAGGACCTTTTGCTTGCTAGTATTTAGTACCACGATGGGTGCGTGCTATGCTCCCTCCTACTCCAACCTTTTCCTAGGTTTGTGGGAGGCAGCATTTTTTTTTTCAAGTCATTAGGTGAACCAGAAATCTTTCCTTATCTACTTTACGTACTCCATACCTCTTGACAGTGTTAACATTTTGGATTTGCGGCTCCATTTGTGACACAATCAATTGGTAATTAATTTAAATTGCAAAAAAACTGCAGTCAACAGTTTACTCCATTTTAACAGTTTTCATCCCTGGTTCTTAATGATTGGCTTTCAGCATTTCAGTTCGTCACTCGTTGAGAGCCAAATGTAACTGTTTTAAAACTAAAGATTTTCAACAATAAGCCGTTGCCCTCATGGAATGTTTCAGAGAATGTGGATATCCAAAATATATTATCTTTAAAGCATAGTAATGTGCTAAACAGTGGCTGAGATACTTTGCTACAACTATGTGTGCAAAATTCTGATAACAAGTTGCGCTTTCTTATGGGTTACAACAACCAATGGGCTAATCTTGGTAAGATTTTTTTAACCATTACAAGATTCTCCTCATGGACCCTTAAAGACCCCCGCTCCCATTATCCAGAGTATACCACTAACGACTTCCAAGAGGTCGCAAAATTTGAGGGATAGTCTTCCTGGGGCCATTTTCAACGTTCCACTATTTCACTGTGTCAAGGTGTGAGTCTCAAAGAGACATTGCTTTGTGCTTACCGTAATACAGCTTATGCCAGTGTATCCAAACATCTTAATCTATTATCAAATCGTTAGATTTTAAACAATATAAAATATAAACATACAGTACACTAATTGCAAAACTGATAATGTCATTTTTACTCTATGTTCTTGCAACAAGGTTGATATTGCCAGATTTTTTAGGAACTCCGAAGGCGTATATATAAAAACACATTTCTACTGTCTTCTTTACTCACATAGATTGTTTATACTCTGCAGCCAAATGTTTCTCTTGAGATATCTTTTTTTTAATAATATAAATAATCTTTTTCACAAGTTCTATGCATAGTGGTGTGAAAAAGTGTTTGCCCTTTCTGATTTCTTATTCTTTTGCATGTTTATCACACTTCAATGTTTCAGATCACAAAACAAATTTAAATATTAGAAAAGATAGCACAAGTAAACACAAAATGCAGTTTTTAAATGAAGGTCGCGTTATTATTATGGGAAAAAGAAATCCAAACCTACAGGGTCTTGTGGGAAAAAGTGATTCCCTTTCCCCTCTTAAAACATAAATTAACTGTAGTTTATCATATCTTTGGGAAGCTGAGTTTAATTTCCCTAGCCACACACCGGCATTATTATTGCCACAACTGTTCTCAATCAAGAAATCACTTAAATATGACCTGCCTGACAAAGTGAATTAGACCAAGAGATCCTCAAATGCTAGACATCATGCTGTGATCCAAAGGAATTCAGTAACAAATGAGAAACAAAGTAATTGAGATCTATCAGTCTGGGAAAGGTTATAAATCCACTTATAAAGCTTTTGAACTCCAGTGAACAAAAGTGAGAGCCATTTTCCACAAATGGCTAAAACATGAAACAGTGCTGAACCTTCCCAGGAGTGGACGGCCGACCAAAATGACCCCAAGAGCACAGCGATGACTCATCCAAGAGGTCACAAAAGACCCCACAACAACATCCAAACAACTGCAGGTCTCACTTGCTTCAGTTAAGGTCAGTGTTCATGACTCCACCATAAGAAAGAGACTGTGCAAAAATGGCATGCATGGCACAGTTCCAAGATGAAAACCACTGCTGAACATAAAGGCTTGTCTCAGTCTTGCCAGAAAAGATCTTGATGATCGCCCAGAATTGGGGGAGAATACTTTGTGGACTGATGAGACAAATGTTGTACTTTTTGGAAAGTGTATGTCCCATTTCATGTGGCGTACAAGTAACACAGCATTTTAGAATTACCAACAGTAAAATATGGTGGTGTTAGTGTGATGGTCTGGGGCTGTTTTGCTCCTACAGGACCTGGAAGACTATGAATTTATTTTGATATGTTTGATGGATATCCTTACTCACATGTGTGTTAATTTCTTTTACTCTTTTCAAGATTCTGCTTTTGGTTTCATGCCAGACATTCACGGTTCTATTAAGAATGTTACGTATTTAATCATGTGACTAAATTCATGTGATTTAATAGTTGTGTGCATGCTTTAGATCTTTATCATATTGTGTCTCTGTGCTCTCGTTATTCTTTTCTTAAAATTACTATGCAGTTAAACTGCATCTGCATGCTGGGAATTTAATCATCACACATGGGCGTGATTGGGAAGGTATTGGCACATGGAATAATGGGATGAGGAGGAATATAGAAGCATAGTACCAGATTTTGTGGATGGGTGAAGGGCTAACTATTTACAACTAAACACAAGGAAAACTAAGGCGCTGGTGGTGAACTATAGCAGGAGAAAGATGGACTATTCACCTGTCAATATTGCTGGTCAGGAAGTGGAACAGGTCGATATAAATATTTGGGGTCCACTTGGACAGTAAACTGAGCTGGAGGTACAATACGGAGAAGATTTACAAGAAGGGATGAGCAAACTACTTCCTACGGAAACTAAGGTCATTCAATGTTTGCAGCAAAATGTTAGAAATGTTCTACCAGTCCACAGTGGCAAGTGCCATCTTTTTCGAAATCATGTACTGGGGACATAGTGTGTGGATTTCTGATGCTAATAAGCTAAATATGTAGGGGAGAAAAGAATTCAGAAAAAGTGTTTGTCAATAATGAGTAGAGATGAGCGTTGTTCTACTCGAACTGTTCGCCAATCTCAAATTCGAGCTGTTTTGGGCGGTGTTCGAGCCGTTCGGCGAACACGAACAATTTGAGAAAAATTCAGCTGTTCGAGGTTATGTTCGATAACTGTTCGTGCACCAAAATCATAACTGGATTTTTTCTCAGTAATGATGAAAATTAATGTTAATACGCAGTTTGAGTGTACAGCGGGGTGGGGGGAGGGGCAGGGGATGGATCTCTGCAGGAACAATGAAGATCTCCATTTTTTTTTTCTCTTTCCCGCATTTACAGTGGGGAGGTGCAATCTGTCAGCCTATCAGCAGCGCACACACGGAGCGAAGTGCTTTTTTTCACACAAGCAAGGGCATGTGTCATTGGCAGTGTATGTCACATGTCCTTGCCCTATAAGACCAAGCCATTTTCCCCGTCGCCACCATTTTCTCACTGCTGCAGCTGCATGTTAGACGGCACCGCTGTTGCTGTGTGCGCTATACCTTGTTAATTTCAAGCCAATTTTCGCACAAATCTACAGATAGCTTGGGAGTAGGGAATAGTTGTGATTGCAGTCCTTTTAAGGACTAGGTTACAGCATTTCCTGCGACTTTTATCAGGCAGGTCTGTGCTCTTAAATAGATAGATTGTGGGAGTAAAGACTAATTGTAATTGGAGTCCTTTTCAGGACTAGGTTACATCAGTTCCTATCAGTTTTTGCCAGGCAGGTCTGTGCCAGTGCTGTGCAAGTTTTTTTCACAGCATTTGGCTGAATCTAGCAAAGCTAATCCTTTTTGGCCTATTGCAGAGTGTGTTAGTCAGTGGAGTAGCCTATCTGTGTTGCAAGATATACCACCTGTGTATAGAATACCAATTTTTTTACTGCACCTAGTGAAGTAAAATCTTTTGGGCATAGCATCATTCTATTAGTCCATCTATACTGACCTCCATCAGGTTGCAAATTGAATATAATTTTTTTCTGCATCTAGCTCTGAAAAAATAGTGGGCTTCTAGCTGTGTGTGGGACTTGTTGTATTAGTCCATCTATACTGACCTCCATCAGGTTGCAAACTGAATATATTTTTTTCTGCATCTACCTCTGAAAAAATATTGGGCTTCTAGCTGTGTGTGGGACTTGTTCTATTAATCCATCTATACAGACCTCCATCAGGTTGCAAACTGAATATATTTTATTCTGCATCTACCTCTGAAAAAATATTGGGCTTCTAGCTTTGTGTGGGACTTTTTGTATTAGTCCATCTATACTGACCTCCATCAGGTTGCAAACTGAATATATTTTTTTCTGCATCTACCTCTGAAAAAATATTGGGCTTCTAGCTGTGTGTGGGACTTGTTCTATTATTCCATCTATACAGACCTCCATCAGGTTGCAAACTGAATATATTTTTTTCTGCATCTACCGCTGAAAAAATATTGGGCTTCTAGCTGTGTGTGGGACTTGTTGTATTAGTCCATCTACACTGACCTCCATCAGGTTGCAAATTAAAAATAATTTTTATCTGCATCTAGCTCTGAAAAAATATTTGGCCTTCTAGCAGTGTGTGGGACTTTCTCTATTAGTCCATCTATACTGACCTCCATCAGGTTGCAAATTAAAAATATTTTTTATCTGCATGTAGCTCTGAAAAAATATTTGGCCTTCTAGCAGTGTGTGGGACTTTCTCTATTAGTCCATCTATACTGACCTCCATCAGGTTGCAAATTAAAAATAATTTTTATCTGCATCTACCTCTGAAAAAATATTTGGGCTTCTAGCTGTGTGTGGGACTTGTTCTATTAATCCATCTATACAGACCTCCATCAGGTTGCAAACTGAATATAATTTTTTTCTGCATCTAGCTCTGAAAAAATATTTGGCCTTCTAGCAGTGTGTGGGACTTGTTCTATTAGTCCACCTATACTGACCTCCATCAGGTTGCAAATTCAAAATAATTATTTGTCTGCATCTAGCTCTGAAAAAATATTTGGCCTTCTAGCAGTGTCTGGGACTTTCTCTATTAGTCCATCTATACTGACCTCCATCAGGTTGCAAACTGAATATATTTTTTTTCTTCATCTACCTCTGAAAAAATATTGGGCTTGTAGCTGTGTGTGGGACTTGTTCTATTAATCCATCTATACAGACCTCCATCAGGTTGCAAACTGAATAAAAAAATTTTCTGCATCTACCTCTGAAAAAATATTTGGGCTTCTAGCTGTGTGTGGGACTTGTTCTATTAGTCCATCTATACTGACCTCCATCAGGTTGCAAATTGAATATATTTTTTTTCTGCATCTAACCCAGCCAATAGTTTTGGCCTAATACCACAGTTTGGCCACTCAGCTCTGCTCGGTTCCCATCCATTGTTTTTTTGTGCAAACAACTCCAGAGTTGTGAATTAGTTAACCACCAAAATGAGTGGAAAAAGGTCTGCTGCTGGTGGAAAGGGGAATAGGCGTGTTGGGAAGGGGAAAAAGGTTGTGTCCGTGGGGTTGGTGTTAAATCAACAGTAACATCTGCAGAAGAAAGACCATCTTCCAGCCAAACTAAAATGCCTACTTCTTTTAGCGGACAATGTGATAAGATCCCTTTCTTACGGCCACGCCAGTCGCTACAAATTCCAGATGAGGCACAAAAACAGCAGGTGCTTCAACGGATATCAAGTGCTCCTTTAAGTGGGCTCTCCTCCACATCAACTTCAACATCACAAATACTCCAGTCCTCAAAGGTGTCACCCCAATCGCACTTGCTTCCTCACAGCTCCCAAATCTCCAGCTGCCCGTCTGAGTATGAGGTAGAACAGATGGTTGAGTCTGCAGAGCTGTTTACTCATACTATAGCCTGGGAATCAGAGGTCGACTACAGCGCTACTGTGAATCCAGACGAGGAAATGATCTGCACTGATGCCCAGAATCTTTATGAGTCGGATCCAGGACCAGACGCAGAAGGTTCTGACCATAATGTAGACCCTCATTCCCAAACTGTAACTCCTGTTGGTGGAGACAATGAGGAAGACGATGACAAGACTCAAATACCTGATTGGAGCGACAACTTTAGTTTTTTGTCAGGGCAGGAACAGGTTGGCTCTGAGGACGACGGGTGTGATAACGCACAGGGTGATGATGATGAGGTTGGAGATCCCACTTACTGTCAACCCACAGTCAGCCAAGAGATGAGGTCAGCAGAGGAGGTGGAGGAAGATGCTAGTGACGACGAGGTCAGGTTGCGCCTTCCTGGACAGAGACGTAGTACTGGAAGCACGTCAACAACTGCATCCTCAAACACAACTCTGCCTCTCACCACAAGTCGTGGTGGCTCTTCAGGTCGCATGGGTGCTAAGCCTTGCATAGCCTGAGCATTTTTTCAGATCGATAAAGATGACCCAACTCGTGTTATCTGTAACATTTGTCAGCAAAAGCTAAGTAGAGGCCAAAAAATACATAGTTTGAGTACTTCATGCATGAACCGGCACATGGACATGAAGCATAAGTTGCAGTGGGAAGCTCAGTGTGCTACAATGCGGCCTAGCCGGCCGGGCCAACCACTGTCTGCCATATCTTGTGCATCCGCGGCCTCTTCATCCTCTGTGACTGGGGGGACAGCAGTCACACCTGTTTTGGGGCGCAGACCTGCCACCTCTTTACCTGCAACAGCCAGCGTGATTGGCAGGTCATCATTTTCTTTGGAGGTGGTAACACCAGCTGGTGTTGAGCACTGTCCGACATCGATAGCACCACCTTTGGATCAAGGCAACCTAACATGTCCGCCTGCATCTTCCTCACAGACCGGCAGTTTGCCGGGGACACCCTTATCAACCCCGTCTAAGCACAATAGCCAGCCCTCGGTCCCTCAGATGTGGACAAGTAAAAGACCATTTCCTCCTAGCCATGAGAAAGCTAAGAGGTTGAATTTCACCATCTGCAAGCTCTTGGCTACAGAAATGCTGCCTTTCCGCCTGGTGGACACAGAGGATTTTCGAGACCTTATGTCCGTCGCAGTGCCCCAGTACCAGATGCCCAGTCGGCACTACTTCTCAAAGAAAGGTGTGACTGCGCTCCACCAGCATGTCGCACACAACATCACCACTTCTTTGAGAAACTCTGTGTGTGACAGGGTGCATTTCACCACAGACACTTGGACGAGTAGGCATGGACAGGGGCGTTACATGTCGCTAACTGGGCACTGGGTAACTATGGTGACAGCAGGACAAGGGGCTGCTGTCCAAGTCTTGCCGTCCCCACGAGTTGTGCGTCAATCCTCTTTATGTCAAAGTTCCTCCACTGCTTCTGCCTCCTCAACCTCCTCTCGGTCTTCCACCTGCACCCAAAGCCTGTCTGGTCATGCCACAAGCTTTCTAACTGCGCAGAAGGGATCCTGCACACCTCCTTACTATGCTGGCAGTAGGGCTCAACGTCATCAGGCGGTTTTTACATTGAAATGTCTGGGAAATGTGAGTCACACAGCTGAGGAGTTGTGGTCAGCTCTGGAGAACCAATTTCATGAATGGTTGTCTCCACTGGACCTGAAACCAGGGAAGGCCGTGTGCAACAATGCTGCAAACCTGGGTGCGGCCCTTCGCCGGGGCAATGTCACACACGTGCCTTGTATGGCTCACGTGTTGAACCTGGTTGTCCAGCAATTTTTAGCCCACTATCCCAGACTAGATGGCCTTCTGCAGAGGGCACGGTCGCTGTTTGCTCACTTCCGCCGTTCGCATCCCGCAGCTCAGCGACTTACATCTCTACAGAAGTCGTTGGGCCTGCCACTTCACCGGCTAAAATGCTATGTGCCTACCCAGTGGAATTCAACTCTGCACATGTTGCAGCGACTGTGGCAGCACCGACAAGCCCTGGTGCAATACGTTCTGATGTATAGCCTGGACCAACGAGATCCAGAGGTGGGGCAAATCACGCTGGAGGAGTGGTCTCAGATCAGGGACCTATGCACCCTTCTGCACAGTTTTGAAATGGCGACGAAGATGTTTAGTGCTGACGATGCCATTATCAGCATGACTATTCCGGTGATTTACATGCTGGAGCACATGTTAAACAGAATTCGGAGTCAGGTGGTGGCACAAGAGGAGGTGGAGGAAGTAGAGGAGGAGGAGTTGTATGCGGAAGGGCTAACATCTGCAAGGTCCAGACGGTCGGCAGCACCAAGGTGGCAGGCATGTGAGGGTGGGGGAGATGGTTTTACCAGGGCGCATGGTAGCAGCCAAACTAGTGAGGAAGGTGCAGGAGCCCAGGAAGAAGTGGAGGACGAACTGATGGAAGACTCATCAGATGAGGGAGACCTTGATCACATTTCTGTTGTGCGAGGTTGGGGGGAGAGGACAGAGGAAGGAAGCATGATTGTTACCTCGCCACCAACACAACTGGGAATTGGTGCTCCTGGATGCGCAACAAACATGAGTGCCTTCTTGCTGCACTACCTGCAACATGACCCTCGAATTATGAGAATTAGAAATAATCCTGACTACTGGGTTGCCACACTGTTAGATCCCCGGTACAAAAGTAAATTTGCAGAAATTATTCCTGCCATAGAAAGGGATGCACGCATGCAGGAGTATCAGCAGAGACTGTTGCAGAATCTTACATGTGCTTTTCCACAAAATACCAGTGGTGCACGTAGTGAATCTCACAGTTCCAACTTGCCAACCGTGGGACCGTCAAGTGTTCAGCACTCAAACCGTAACAGAACCACAGTATCTGCTGGTAACATCAATTTTGCGGAATCATTTCACCACTTTTTTAGCCCATCCTTTGCAAGGCCACAGGAGACAAGAAGTCTGACACATAGTCAACGCCTAGAGACGATGGTACAGGAGTATCTCCAAGTAAACATTGAAGCCATGACTGTGTCACTGGACCCTTGCTCTTTTTGGGCTTCCAATCTGGATAAATGGCCGGAGCTAGCCACTTACGCCTTGGAGATCTTGTCATGCCCCGCAGCCAGCGTTCTGTCTGAACGTGTGTTCAGCGCTGCTGGTGGTGTGCTGACAGATAAGCGCACGCGGCTCTCCACTGATAATGTAGACAGACTCTCGTTCATAAAGATGAACAAATCATGGATCCGAAACGACTTTTCTACCCCTGTGTCATCCTGGGGAGAGTAAAAGCTTGATGATTGGTTAAAATCACCCTACCAACTGTTTTAAGCTTTCAAATTACTAATCATGTTTATCTGTATCTTGGCTGGAAAATAATTTGGGCTTTGTAGCAGTGTGCAGCACTGATTCTATTAGGCCATCTATAATAAGCTCCACCAGATTTAAAATTACTAATCATGTTTATCTGTATCTTGACTGGAAAATAATTTGGGCTTTGTAGCAGTGTGCAGCACTGATCCTATTAGGCCATCTATACTAAAGCTTCACCAGATTTAAAATTAATAATAATTTTTAGCTGCATCTAGCCCGGAAAATAATTTTGGGGCTCCGAGATGCGCAAGACACATAAGTGCCTTCTTGCTGCACTACCTGCAGCATGACCCTCATATTGTCAGAATTCGAAGTAATCATAACTACTGGGTTGCCACACTCTTAGATCCCCCAAACTTTTCGATCAACCTTTTCATTTTAATAAAGAACAAAAAAATGGTCATTTTTGAAATTATAAGCATTAGCAGGTTGTTAGAAACTGAAATCAAACAGTTTTCAACTCAAAACTTTATTCTAGGTGATGTTACATTTTCACATAGGACCCCTTGTTCGAAAGGAGCTTCTGAACTCTCTCGTCCATTGAATTTGTCAGGTTTTGGATGGTTTCTGCTTCAATTGTTTTGCATGAGGACAGAATACCCTCCCAGAGCTGTTGCTTAGATGTGAACTGCCTCCCGCCATCATAGACACTCCTTTTAATGATGCTCCAAAGGTTCTGAATGGGGTAGAGGTCAGGGGAGCATGGGGGTCACACCATAAGTTTGTCCCCTTTTATGCCCATATCAGCCAGAGATGCAGATGTTTTATGTGCAGCATGAGATGGTGCATTATCATGCAAAAAAATGATCTTGCTGTGAAATACACGGTTCTTCTTCTTGAACCATGGCAGGAAGTGCTGTTTGAGAAAATCCACATACATTATGGAGTTCATTTTTAGCGCCTTCAGGGATCCTAAAGGGGCCGACAATCTCTCTCCCCATGATTCCAGCCCAAAACATTACTCCACCTCCTCCTTGTTGGCGCTGTAGCCGTGTTTGCGTGGGGTGTCCATCAACCAGCCATCCTCCACTCCATCCATCTGGACCATCGAGCGCTGCACGGCACTCATCCGTGAACAAAACAGTTTTAAAATCAGTCTTCATGTAATGTTTGGCCCCCTGGAGCCGTTTCTGCTTGTGTGAAGTGGATAGAGGAGGTCGACAGGATGGCGTATGCACAGCTGCAAACCTCTGAAGGACCCTGCATCTTGTTGTTCGGGGGACGTTGGAGGCACCAGCAGCTTCAAAAACTTGTCTGCTGCTATGACAAGGCATTTTTGCCGCTGCTCTTTCAACCTGACGTAATTGCCTGTAGGAAAGAGTCCTCAATTTGCCCTTATCAGCACGCACACGTTTGTACTGTGAATCAGCTACATTCTTCTTGATTGCCAAGACACTTCATCCTGATCATCGCACAATGTTGATTGTAGTCATGCCTTGACCTAAACACTCCACAATTTGTTGCTTCTCAGCAGCCGACACATCCTTTTTCTTTCCCATTTTGGCAGAAAATGTAGGCTGCTTAATAATGTGAGACAGCCTTCTTAAGTAGTCTTGCCTTTCATTGGACACACCTGCCAAACTAATTAGCACAGGTGTCTGCAATTGCTTACAGTGATATAAAGAGTAGTGTTGAGCCACCCCCGTAGTGTTCGAGTTCGGTTCGGTTCGTCGAACACCCGTGTGTTCGCCGAACTGTTCGTCGAACTGTTCGTCGAACACCTTCGAACACCGTTAAAACCAATGGCAGGCAAACAAAAACACATAGAAACACATAGAAAACACCTTCAAAGGTGTCCAAAAGCTGACAAACTGCTCAGAAGACACAACTAACACATGGAAAAGTGACAAGTACATATAGTCATGCGAAAAGAAAAGAGGTGGAGGAGTAAAAGGAGGGGGAGACACAGATATAGGCATGTCATGCCCTTCTAAAATCCAAAAAGTGAGAAGGCGAGACGGCCAGTCCGCTCCTGCCCGTGCCACCTCCGTGTCGCCGGGTTTGTGCCAGAGCCGCGGTGAACCCTGACGGCCAGCCCCCCTCTCCCAATACTGGTGCCTGTCCGCTGGTGGGTCGAGAGAGCCCCCCTGTGGTGGAGGCAGCTCTAAGCTTTTTAATTTAAATTGTCCCTCTAATTTGAATGAATACACTTTAAATCCATTTACAAGGATCTATTGGAGGGCAAGTCTCATGCCAGCAGCCGCGTAATTACAGCTCCAGTAGCGTCCACTAAAGCTGCTGCAGTTAAAAAGCTTTTATAAGGATCGAGCTCGGCTGTCCACCGCAAGGCATCCTACTGCCAGTCCCAGCCCCTATGCCTTAGGGTGCCTCCTGATGCTCTTCACTAAGTATCCCGTGGTCCCGAAGCATTTCCTTTGAAAAAATTAAGTGTCCAAACTACAGGTGGTGTAGCTTGCTTAACAGCCGGGATAATCCGCTGACTAGCAGACACTGCTACTAGGCACAAAGTATTTCCTGGGCTAGATGCAGTTAAAAATTTGTAAGTAGATACTCTCGTTGGATGCTGAGAAAGCATTCCATAGAGTCTCCTGGCACGCCATATATGATTCTCTTAAAAAGCTTGGGGTAGGGGTCTAGGGGACCCTTTTATAGCCAAAATCACGGCCCTGTATCACAATACGTCACCTAGGCTGAAGATAAATGGAACTGTAGCACCGAGGGCTCGGTTGCTACAGACGTATTGCACCTCACCCAGAGGTGTGATATCTCACTCTCAGATAAGGATGGAGTGTGGATCAGGACCCGACACCTGCATGCATTACACCACATTGCCGTGGGGCAGGGCGACCAATATGCCCCTGAGATGGGCACGACAGTCCCTGTCCCTGGCTGGAGTGGGGGGAGGGAACACTGAGGAAGGGGAACCCTGCAGTGCAGGAGCAGGGAGGAAGCAGTTCCTGGGTGCATTGAGAAGGGAGTATAAAAGGTGGGCACCATCTTAGTTCAGTGCAGAGAAGTCTGAGCAGAAGTGGCAGGGAGCAGGGGCTCTGCATGAGCTCTGCTCCGGAGGCGGGCCTAGTAACAGAGGCCCAGGCCTGCAAGAGGGAGAAAGAAGGAAGAGGAGCGGAGAAGGCTCCAGGAACGAGGAATGAAGGGATCCCAGGGGTGCGGACGGGCGAGTCGCCACCGCACGCCCGAATCCACCTGCGTGGAGGGGTCAGGCCAAAGGGGGAGACCGGTCCCCGAACTAGTGGAGGCAGGAAACGACCCTCAGCTAGAAACCGGAGGCTCTGACATTTTATGTGGCGCAGCCCCTTGCTCCACCCGCTAGGAAGGCACCACATAGGGTCAGGGAAACTGGCGCCAAGTTTACCAAGAGGAGGCCCGAGGCAGCCGGACAGAAGTGTTGGTAAGAAAGGCCAGACAAAGGACACACAAAGGGGGTCCTGTGAAGCGCTCCAAAGTTATCTGGGAGTTGTCTGAGCCCCTCACCTGGTGAGCACAGTACGACGTGGGCAGCCGTTACCTGCAGACGTGGTCTGGATAATAAGAACTGTGAGTAAAGGCCCTGAACTGCATCACTGACTCCGTGTCGTTACTGCTGCTGCCCTGCACCATCACCCCCATCCTCCGCATACACTGCCCTGATGCTATACTTCTCCCGTGGGGAGTTATGCTACGCTCTGCTGCACCCACAACACCAGCCTTAGCGGTCTGCCCTGTAGCGGCGGTTCACTCTGACCGCAATCCACGGGTGGCATAGTCGGACATTTAAACATCAAAACCACATAAATAGTTCCGCCACTGGTTTGACCGCCCTGAGCCACGGAACCGGATCGCCGCCACGAAGACTACAACCACCAGCATCCACCAAAAAGGGTCCGGCTCCGGGTGTCCCAAGGCCCAGGGGGTGCGTCAGAACATTTTCATCACCTTTCACAATCACCAATGGGACAAGGCAGGGATGTCCTCTGTCCCCTCTCTTATACATCCTAGTGACGGAGCACCTGCTCTCATCAATTCGCCATAACCCCAATATTAGGTGGATTGAGGTGGGAGGCACCGAGTACAAGTGCTCTCTATTTGCTGATGATGTCCTAGTATATATCACTCAATCACATATATCCATCCCTGCTGTTATGGCTGAAATAGATCACTTTGTTACATGGTAAAATTTTAAAATCAATGCAGCGAAGTCTGAGGCCCTCGATGTCTCCCTCCCTAAATCCATATAGGATTCCATCCAGTCCAACTTTCCCTTTGCCTGGCCCTCACAGGGTATCAAATACTTAGGAATTCCTATTCATAGAGACCTCTCCCATCTATGTTATCTTAATTTTGGTCCCTTTATTGAACAATTCCATACAGACCACGGTTGGCAAGTTAGAACTGTAAGATTCACTACGTGAACCACTGGTGTTTTGTGGAAAAGCACATGTACACCGCGTTCCAAATTATTATGCAAAAAGTGTTTAGGAGTGATAAGGGAAGAATTTGTTTGTTTGTCAGTTAAACTCATTGATGGTGATGTGTGTCAGGGCTCTTTATATCACTGTAAGCAATTGCAGATACCTGTGCTAATTAGTTTGGCAGGTGTGTCCAATGAAAGGCAAGACTACTTAAGAAGGCTCTCTCACATTATTAAGCAGCCTACATTTTCTGCCAAAATGGGAAAGAAAAAGGATGTGTCGGCTGCTGAGAAGCAACAAATTGTGGAGTGTTTAGGTCAAGGCATGACTACAATCAACATTGTGCGATGATCAGGATGAAGTGTCTTGGCAATCAAGAAGTATGTAGCTGATTCACAGTACACACGTGTGCGTGCTGATAAGGGCAAATTGAGGACTCTTTCCTACAGGCAATTACGTCAGGTTGAAAGAGCAGCGGCAAAAAAGCCTTGTCATAGCAGCAGACAAGTTTTTGAAGCTGCTTGTGCCTCCAACGTCCCCCGAACAACAAGATGCAGGGTCCTTCAGAGGTTTGCAGCTGTGCATACGCCATCCTGTCGACCTCCTCTATCCACTTCACACAAGCAGAAACGGCTCCAGTGGGCCAAACATTACATGAAGACTGATTTCAAAACTGTTTTGTTCACGGATGAGTGCCGTGCAGCGCTCGATGGTCCAGATGAATGGAGTGGAGGATGGCTGGTTGATGGACACCCCACGCAAACACGGCTACAGCGCCAACAAGGAGGAGGTGGAGTAATGTTTTGGGCTGGAATCATGGGGAGAGAGATTGTCGGCCCCTTTAGGATCCCTGAAGGCGCTAAAGATGAACTCCATAATGTATGTGGATTTTCTCAAACAGCACTTCCTGCCATGGTTCAAGAAGAAGAACCGTGTATTTCACAGCAAGATCATTTTTCTGCATGATTATGCACCATCTCATGCTGCACATAAAACATCTGCATCTCTGGCTGATAT
The DNA here is from genome assembly GCF_046119375.1 of Phyllobates terribilis. Lineage (NCBI taxonomy): Eukaryota > Metazoa > Chordata > Amphibia > Anura > Dendrobatidae > Phyllobates > Phyllobates terribilis. Next base: position 476,873,979 of record NW_027362765.1, on the reverse strand, counting down.
GGGCATAAAAGGGGACAAACTTATGGTGTGACCCCCATGCTCCCCTGACCTCTACCCCATTCAGAACCTTTGGAGCATCATTAAAAGTAGTGTCTATGATGGCGGGAGGCAGTTCACATCTAAGCAACAGCTCTGGGAGAGTATTCTGTCCTCATGCAAAACAATTGAAGCAGAAACCATCCAAAACCTGACAAATTCAATGGACGAGAGAGTTCAGAAGCTCCTTTCGAACAAGGGGTCCTATGTGAAAATGTAACATCACCTAGAATAAAGTTTTGAGTTGAAAACTGTTTGATTTCAGTTTCTAACAACCTGCTAATGCTTATAATTTCAAAAATGACCATTTTTTTGGTCTTTATTAAAATGAAAAGGTTGATCGAAAAGTTTGGGGGATCTAAGAGTGTGGCAACCCAGTAGTCATGATTACTTCGAATTCTGACAATATGAGGGTCATGCTGCAGGTAGTGCAGCAAGAAGGCACTTATGTGTCTTGCGCATCTCGGAGCCCCAAAATTATTTTCCGGGCTAGATGCAGCTAAAAATTATTTTTAATTTTAAATCTGGTGAAGCTTATTATAGATGGCCTAATAGGATCAGTGCTGCACACTGCTACAAAGCCCAAATTATTTTCCAGTCAAGATACAGATAAACATGATTAGTAATTTGAAAGCTTAAAACGGTTGGTAGGGTGATTTTAACCAATCATCAAGCTTTTACTCTCCCCAGGATGACACAGGGGTAGAAAAGTCATTTCGGATCCATGATTTGTTCATCTTTATGAACGTGAGTCTGTCTACATTATCAGTGGAGAGCCGCGTGCGCTTATCTGTCAGCACACCACCAGCAGCGCTGAACGCACGTTCAGACAGAACGCTGGCTGCGGGGCATGACAAGATCTCCAAGGCGTAAGTGGCTAGCTCCGGCCATTTATCCAGATTGGAAGCCCAAAAAGAGCAAGGGTCCAGTGACACAGTCGTGGCTTCAATGTTTACTTGGAGATACTCCTGTACCATCGTCTCTAGGCGTTGACTATGTGTCAGACTTCTTGTCTCCTGTGGCCTTGCAAAGGATGGGCTAAAAAAGTGGTGAAATGATTCCGCAAAATTGATGTTACCAGCAGATACTGTGGTTCTGTTACGGTTTGAGTGCTGAACACTTGACGGTCCCACGGTTGGCAAGTTGGAACTGTGAGATTCACTACGTGCACCACTGGTATTTTGTGGAAAAGCACATGTAAGATTCTGCAACAGTCTCTGCTGATACTCCTGCATGCGTGCATCCCTTTCTATGGCAGGAATAATTTCTGCAAATTTACTTTTGTACCGGGGATCTAACAGTGTGGCAACCCAGTAGTCAGGATTATTTCTAATTCTCACAATTCGAGGGTCATGTTGCAGGTAGTGCAGCAAGAAGGCACTCATGTGTGTTGCGCATCCAGGAGCACCAAGTCCCTGTTGTGTTGGTGGCGAGGTAACAATCATGCTTCCTTCCTCTGTCCTCTCCCCCCAACCTCGCACAACAAAAATGTGATCAAGGTCTCCCTCATCTGATGAGTCTTCCATCAGTTCGTCCTCCACTTCTTCCTGGGCTCCTGCACCTTCCTCACTAGTTTGGCTGCTACCATGCGCCCTGGTAAAATCATCTCCCCCACCCTCACATGCCTGCCGCCCTGGTGCTGCCGACCGTCTGGACCTTGCAGATGTTAGCCCTTCCGCATACAACTCCTCCTCCTCTACTTCCTCCACCTCCTCTGCTGACCTCATCTCTTGGCTGACTGTGGGTTGACAGTAAGTGGGATCTCCGACCTCATCATCATCACCCTGTGCGTTATCACACCCGTCGTCCTCAGAGCCAACCTGTTCCTGCCCTGACAAAAAACTAAAGTTGTCGCTCCAATCAGGTATTTGAGTCTTATCATCGTCTTCCTCATTGTCTCCACCAACAGGAGTTACAGTTTGGGAATGAGGGTCTACATTATGGTCAGAACCTTCTGCGTCTGGTCCTGGATCCGACTCATAAAGATTCTGGGCATCAGTGCAGATCATTTCCTCGTCTGGATTCACAGAAGCGCTGGAGTCGACCTCTGATTCCCAGGCTATAGTATGAGTAAACAGCTCTGCAGACTCAACCATCTGTTCTACCTCATACTCAGACGGGCAGCTGGAGATTTGGGAGCTGTGAGGAAGCAAGTGCGATTTGGGTGACACCTTTGAGGACTGGAGTATTTGTGATGTTGAAGTTGATGTGGAGGAGAGCCCACTTAAAGGAGCACTTGATATCCGTTGAAGCACCTGCTGTTTTTGTGCCTCATCTGGAATTTGTAGCGATTGGCGTGGCCGTAAGAAAGAGATCTTATCACATTGTCCGCTAAAAGAAGTAGACATTTTAGTTTGGCTGGAAGATGGTCTTTCTTCTGCACCTACCCCACGGACACAACCTTTTTTCCCCTTCCCAACACGGCTATTCCCCTTTCCACCAGCAGCAGGCCTTTTTCCACTCATTTTGGTGGTTAACTAATTCACAACTCTGGAGTTGTTTGCACAAAAAAACAATGGATGGTAACCGAGCAGAGCTGAGTGGCCAAACTGTGGTATTAGGCCAAAACTATTGGCTGGGTTAGATGCAGAAAAAAATTATTTTGAATTTGCAACCTGATGGAGGTCAGTATAGATGGACTAATAGACCAAGTCCCACACACCGCTAGAAGCCCAAATATTTTTTCAGAGCTAGATGCAGAAAATTTTTTTATTCAATTTGCAACCTGATGGAGGTCAGTATAGATGGACTAATAGACCAAGTCCCACACACTGCTAGAAGCCCAAATATTTTTTCAGAGCTAGATGCAGAAAAAAAATATTTTTAATTTGCAACCTGATGGAGGTCAGTATAGATGGACTAATAGACCAAGTCCCACACACCGCTAGAAGCCCAAATATTTTTTCAGAGCTAGATGCAGAAAAAAATTATTTTTAATTTGCAACCTGATGGAGGTCAGTATAGATGGACTAATAGACCAAGTCCCACACACCGCTAGAAGCCCAAATATTTTTCAGAGCTAGATGCAGAAAAAAATTATATTCAATTTGCAACCTGCTGGACGTCAGTATAGAAGGACTAATAGAACAAGTCCCACACACTGCTAGAAGCCCAAATATTTTTTCAGAGCTAAATGAAGAAAAAAATTATTTTTAATTTGCAACCTGATGGAGGTCAGTATAGATGGACTAATAGACCAAGTCCCACACACTGCTAGAAGCCCAAATATTTTTTCAGAGCTAGATGCAGAAAAAAATTATTTTTAATTTGCAACCTGATGGAGGTCAGTATAGATGGACTAATAGACCAAGTCCCACACACTGCTAGAAGCCCAAATATTTTTTCAGAGCGAGATGCAGAAAAAAAATATTTTTAATTTGCAACCTGATGGAGGTCAGTATAGATGGACTAATAGAACAAGTCCCACACGCTGCTAGAAGCCCAAATATTTTTTCAGAGATAAATGAAGAAAAAAATTATTTTTAATTTGCAACCTGATGGAGGTCAGTATAGATGGACTAATAGACCAAGTCCCACACACTGCTAGAAGCCCAAATATTTTTTCAGAGCTAGATGCAGAAAAAAAATATTTTTAATTTGCAACCTGATGGAGGTCAGTATAGATGGACTAATAGACCAAGTCCCACACACCGCTAGAAGCCCAAATATTTTTTCAGAGCTAGATGCAGAAAAAAATTATATTCAATTTGCAACCTGCTGGAGGTCAGTATAGAAGGACTAATAGAACAAGTCCCACACACTGCTAGAAGCCCAAATACTTTTTCAGAGCTAAATGAAGAAAAAAATTATTTTTAATTTGCAACCTGATGGAGGTCAGTATAGATGGACTAATAGACCAAGTCCCACACACTGCTAGAAGCCCAAATATTTTTTCAGAGCTAGATGCAGAAAAAAATTATATTCAGTTTGCAACCTGATGGAGGTCAGTATAGATGGACTAATAGAATGATGCTATGCCCAAAAGATTTTACTTCACTAGGTGCAGTAAAAAAATTGGTATTCTATACACAGGTGGTATATCTTGCAACACAGATAGGCTACTCCACTGACTAACACACTCTGCAATAGGCCAAAAAGGATTAGCTTTGCTAGATTCAGCCAAATGCTGTGAAAAAAACTTGCACAGCACTGGCACAGACCTGCCTGGCAAAAACTGATAGGAACTGATGTAACCTAGTCCTGAAAAGGACTCCAATTACAATTAGTCTTTACTCCCACAATCTATCTATTTAAGAGCACAGACCTCCCTGATAAAAGTCGTAGGAAATGCTGTAACCTAGTCCTTAAAAGGACTGCAATCACAACTATTCCCTACTCCCAAGCTATCTGTATATTTGTGCGAAAATTGGCTTGAAATTAACAAGGTATAGCGCACACAGCAACAGCGGTGCCGTCTAACACGCAGCTGCAGCAGTGAGAAAATGGTGGCGACGGGGAAAATGGCTTGGTCTTATAGGGCAAGGACATGTGACATACACTGCCAATCACACATGCCCTTGCTTGTGTGAAAAAAAGCACTTCGCTCCGTGTGTGCGCTGCTGATAGGCTGACAGATTGCACCTCCCCACTGCAAATGCGGGAAAGAGAAAAAAAAATGGAGATCTTCATTGTTCCAGCAGAGATCCATCCCCTGCCCCTCCCCCCGCCCCGCTGTACACTCAAACTGCGTATTAACATTAATTTTCATCATTACTGAGAAAAAATCCAGTTATGATTTTGGTGCACGAACAGTTATCGAACATAACCTCGAACAGCCGAATTTTTCTCAAATTGTTCGTGTTCGCCGACCGGCTCGAACACCGCCCAAAACAGCTCGAATTTGAGATTGGCGAACAGTTCGAGTAGAACAACGCTCATCTCTAATAAAGAGCCCTGACACACATCACCATCAATGAGTTTAACTGACAAACAAACAAATTCTTCCCTTATCACTCCTAAACACTTTTTGCATAATAATTTGGAACACAGTGTACATGTGCTTTTCCACAAAACACCAGTGGTTCACGTAGTGAATCTTACAGTACTAACTTGCCAACCGTGGTCTGTATGGAGTTGTTCAATAAAGGGCCCAAAATTAAGATAACATAGATGGGAGAGGTCTCTATGAATAGGAATTCCTAAGTATTTGATACCCTGTGAGGGCCAGGCAAAGGGAAAGTTGGACTGGATGGAATCCTATATGGATTTGGGGAGGGAGACATCGAGGGCCTCAGACTTCGCTGCATTGATTTTAAAATTTGACCATGTAACAAAGTGATCTATTTCAGTCATAACAGCATGGATGGATATATGTGATTGAGTGATATATACTAGGACATCATCAGCAAATAGAGAGCACTTGTACTCGGTGCCTCCCACCTCAATCCACCTAATATTGGGGTTATGGCGAATTGAAGAGAGCAGGTGCTTCGTCACTAGGATGTATAAGAGAGGGGACAGAGAACATCCCTGCCTTGTCCCATTGGTGATTGTGAAAGGTGATGAAAATGTTCTGATGCGCCCCCTGTGCCTTGGGACACCCGGAGCCGGACCCTTTTGGTGGATGCTGGTGGTTGTAGTCTCCGTGGTGGCGACCCGGTTCCGTGGCTCAGGGCGGTCAAACCAGTGGCGGAACTATTTATGTGGTTTTGATGTTTAAATGTCCGACTACGCCACCCGTGGATTGCGGTCAGAGTGAACCGCCGCTCCAGGGCAGATCGCTGAGGCTGGTGTTGTGGGTGCAGCAGAGCGTAGCATAACTCCCCACGGGAGGAGTATAGCCTCAGGGCAGTGTATGCTGAGGATGGGGGTGATGGTGCAGGGCAGCAGCAGTAACGACACGGAGTCAGTGATGCAGTCCAGGGCCTTTACTCACAGTTCTTATTATCCAGACCACGTCTGCAGGTAACGGCTGCCCACGTCGTACTGTGCTCACCAGGTGAGGGGCTCAGACAACTCCCAGATAACTTTGGAGCACTTCACAGGACCCCCTTTGTGTGTCCTTTGTCTGGCCTTTCTTACCAACCCTTCAGTCCGGCTGCCTCGGGCCTCCTCTTGGGAAACTTGGCGCCAGTTTCCCTGACCCTATGTGGTGCCTTCCTAGCGGGTGTAGTGAGGGGCTGCGCCACATAAAATGTCACAGCCTCCTGTTTCTAGCTGAGGGTCGTTTCCTGCCTCCACTAGTTTCGGGGACCGGTCTCCCCCTTTGGCCTGACCCCTCCACGCAGGTGGATTCGGGCGTGCAATGGCGACTCGCCCGTCCGCACCCCTAGGATCCCTTCGTTCCTCGTTCCTGGAGCCTTCTCCGCTCCTCTTCCTTCCTTCTCCCTCTTCCAGGCCTGGGCCTCTGTTACTAGGCCCGCCTCCGGAGCGGAGCTCATGCAGAGCCCCTGCTCCCTGCCACTTCTGCTCAGACTTCTCTGCACTGAACTAAGATGGTGCCCACCATTTATACTCCCTTCTCAATGCACCCAGGAACTGCTTCCTCCCTGCTCCTGCACTACAGGGTTCCCCTTCCTCAGTGTTCCCTCCCCCCACTCCAGCCAGGGACAGGGACTGTCGTGTCCCTCTCAGGGGCATATTGGTCGCCCTGCCCCACGGCAATGTGGTGTAATGCATGCAGGTGTCGGGTCCTGATCCACACTACATCCTTACCTGAGAGTGAGATATCACACCTCTGGGTGAGGTGCAATACCTCTGTAGCAACCGAGCCCTCAGGGTGCTACAGTTCCATTTATCTTCAGCCTAGGTGACGTATTGCGATACAGGGCCGTGATTTTGGCTATAAAAGGGTCCCCTAGACCCCTACCCCAAGCTTTTTAAGAGAATCATATATGGCGTGCCAGGAGACTCTATGGAATGCTTTCTCAGCATCCAACGAGAGTATCTAATTACAAATTTTTAACTGCATCTAGCCCAGGAAATACTTTGTGCCTAGTAGCAGTGTCTGCTAGTCAGCGGATTATCCCGGCTGTTAAGCAAGCTACACCACCTGTAGTTTGGACACTTAATTTTTTCAAAGGAAATGCTTTGGGACCACGGGATACTCAGTGAAGAGCATCAGGAGGCACCCCAAGGCATAGGGGCTGGGACTGGCAGTAGGATGCCTTGCGGTGGACAGCCGAGCTCGATCCTTATAAAAGCTTTTTAACTGCAGCAGCTTTAGTGGACGCTACTGGAGCTGTAATTACGCGGCTGCTGGCATGAGACTTGCCCTCCAATAGATCCTTGTAAATGGATTTAAAGTGTATTCATTCAAATTAGAGAGACAATTTAAATTAAAAAGCTTAGAGCTGCCTCCACCACAGGGGGGCTCGCTCGAACCACCAGCGGACAGGCACCAGTATTGGGAGAGGGGGGCTGGCCGTCAGGGTGCACCGCGGCTCTGGCACAAGCCCGGCGACGCGGAGGTGGCACGGGCAGGAGCGGACTGAACGTGTCGGCTTCTCACTTTTTGAATTTTAGAAGGGCATGACATGCCTATATCTGTGTCTCCCCCTCCTTTTACTCCTCCACCTCTTTTCTTTTCGCATGACTATATGTACTTGTCACTTTTCCATGTGTTAGTTGTGTCTTCTGAGCAGTTTGTCAGCTTTTGGACACCTTTGAAGGTGTTTTCTATGTGTTTCTATGTGTTTTTGTTTGCCTGCCATTGGTTTTAACGGTGTTCGAAGGTGTTCGACGAACAGTTCGACGAACAGTTCGGCGAACACACGGGTGTTCGACGAACCGAACCGAACTCGAACACTACGGGGGTGGCTCAACACTAATAATGAGCAATAACGCACACCATTATATGAGCTGTTCATGAGGTAGAGGAGCACTTTCAGTAACCGTCTAATCCTACTAAGGTAAAAGAAGGAAAGATACAGAAAAACGTTCGTGCTGACTGCTATAGGAATATACAACAATTACCTAAGTGAGAAATTCTCCAAGTGACTGGTATATTATTGGCTTTCTAATTTTATATCGTACTGACCGGTTATGAATAGTAAAGTAGGAGATTATACCTGCAAAATTCTACTGTGATGTTGTAATTGAGGTCTATGTTCTGCTGCTGTGATACTGTAATTTCCCTCGGTATTGTATCGTATTGTACTTTTAGTTTATTATTTCAGAATTGCAATCATGTTTCTCTTTGTAATTATGTGCTCTTCATCATGGTACATTTCAGTACTGACACCCCGCTTTTATTTGCCGCTTCCCTTATGAAGCCACACTGTTTGTTGATGACAAAACGTGTGGGCCTCTTCCACAGTCTCTCTTTTGCCACCATACAGGTTGTATTATGTAACCTTTTATTAATATCCGCATTGTAAATCATATATTTTTTGACTAGTTCTATTGGTATTTAAAGTAGTTGTCCACTACTTTCACATTGATGCCCTATCCATAGGATGGGGCAACAATGTATGATCGGCCGGGGTCCTATATGCGGCACCCCCACTGATCAGCTGTTATCGGTGTCGGCAGCAGCAGCCGCCAGCCGGAAGTGCTTACCTGCGGTGCTATAGTGCTATGGGGTGCATTATATTACATGGACTATGGGGTGCATTATACTCTATGGACTATGGGGTGCATTATAGTGTATGAGCTATTTGGTGCATTATGCTGTATGTTCTATGGGGTGCATTATACTGAATGGGTTATGGGGTGCATTATACTATATGGACCATAGGGTGCATTATACTGTATGGGTTATGGAGTGCATTATACTGTATGTGCTATAGAGTGCATTATACTGAATGGGTTATGGGGTGCATTATACTATATGGACTATAGGGTGCATTATACTGTATGGGGTATGGGGTGCATTATACTGTATGGACTATGGGATGCATTATACTGTATGGGCTATGGGGTGCATTATACTGTATGGGCTATGGGGTGTATTATACTGTATGGGCTATGGGGTGCATTATACTGTATGGGCTATGGGGTGCATTATACTGTATGGACTGCATTATACTGTATGGACTATGGGATGCATTATACTGTATGGGCTATGGGGTGCATTATACTGTATGGACTATAGGATGCATTATACTGTATGGGTTAGGGGGTGCATTATACTGTATGGACTATGGTCATCATATGGCGGCAATATCAGTGTTGGTCTTTGTATAGAAATTATTTTCAGTAACAGCGCAGTCATCTGCTGAGGTTCTCCTACGTCCACCATTAGGGTGCCCACCATATTTGTAATCAGAGTTACATGGTTAAGTGCCCACTCTGAAATTTTGACCCCCCTGAACTAAACCCTTAGCTATGCCTCTGTGGAAATGGACACGAGAAATTAGAAACATTCCCACAAAAATAAATGTAACTAATGTGTAATGTAAAAACTTGATTTAAACAATTATTTGTTTTGAGTTATGGTCTAGAGTAGTGTTGAGCCACACCCGTAGTGTTCTGGTTCGGTTCAGTTCGTCGAACACCGGAATGTTCACTGAACGGTTCGTCGAACACCGTTAAAACCAATGACAGGCAAACAAAGACACATAGAAACACATAGAAAACACCTTCAAAGGTGTCCAAATGCTGACAAACTGCTCAGAAGACACAACTAACACATGGAAAAGTGACAAGTACATATAGTCATACGAAAAGAAAAGAGGTGGAGGAGTAAAAGGAGGAGGAGACACAGATATAGGCATGTCATGCCCTTCTAAAATCAAGGATTCACGGACTGAGGACCATCAACTCAAAATCTACTATATAATCGGCTTATCCGGTCTGTCTGTCCGTCCAGGAAATCCCGCGTCGCTGATTGGTCCGGCAGTGGCAAATCAGCGACCCGGGATTTCAGAACAAGTCGGGAGATAGCAGGGCTGACTCCGCCCATGTGGTCATGTGACTCACCAACTGCCCATGACGTACTGAACATGTTTTGTCAGTCACAGTATGTGATGTACTTCTGTCACGTTTAATGAATACGTTCTGTCAGTCACAGTGTGACGTACTGTACTTCTGTCACGTATCATTCACTGTGGTACGCGGAACTGAAGACCCCTGGCTGCAGCCACAAATAGTCGTGATGTAAGCGGAAGCAAGAGCCGGCTGCAGCCGGGGGAATTACGTGCTGGCTGTGCGTGGTCAGCGATGTTGTCACAAGCAGTATTGACAACATGACGTAATTACAAAATTCATTAGGGGCCCCAGGGGGGATACATTGGGGGGTTAATTTAAAGTAGTGCACAACTCATTTAAACACTGCTTCGCTGATTATTCGCGCCCGGTCGGCCGCATACATATTCTGGAATATCCGATGCGTTAGAATCGGGCCACCATCTAGTATATTATAACCACCCAAAAACACAAAACTCACTGACTGAGGTGGAATAGCAATAATTAAAAAATGTTATTTTATTATAATTATTTAAAATACTATGAACAAAACCACCGTACTGAATGCAGTCTATCCTGTATGTCCCCTATTTTATCACACGGGTCATACTCAGGATATTAATATTCCCTAAAACCAATCACCCAATGTGTAATAACTGATGTCTAGACTATTCTCAATACATCTGTATCCTAAGTTGCCAACCCTTAGACAAATATAAGCTATTTCCACCGGGGGAACATGGAATTATTATTGCACTTTGCCCACTGTGGAATATAAAACTACAAACCCCTTCTCGTCCTGTATATGGTCAGGGTTATATGAGAAAGGAGAGGTTTAAATTATTTTCACAGGGGGAGCATAAGATTATTAATGCACTTTGCCCTCTGCAGAAAATAGAACTATAGACCCCCTCACATCTTATGTATTGTCTTATTTATACAAAAATGGACAGATTTTTCCCCCCTAATCCTTTTTATAAACTACAATCCACTAATAGAGGATACAGATAACACGATTATATCTATATTGTGCTGTTGTCTAAAAGCAATTGGTCTGCAATATCGGTTTACTTACTGTAAATTTCTGTTGAATCACAGATGACTCGATGACAGCTCTACATTTACATAGGACACAGCTCTTTTTTTGTTTCACTTACAGACCTAATGAATCATCTGTCATTACACTGTCCCCTTAAGAATTGCTGCCCCTTTATTTATAACTCAGGGTATCACAGCAGCCTCTTAGCATGTACATCCCTATCTCCACATACATGCCCCAAAACATACAAGTACGCCTCTACGCGTTTCACCTATCCAATATTTTTATAGGCACATCAGGAGGCTCAGGCACTATATTATTTGATAATGCATTTGCTGGAGTCTCTGCTCCCAGCTGTTATACCCTGAGTTATAAATAAAGGGGCAGCAATTCTTAAAATATTTATAATAAAATATTATTTTTTAAGTATTGCAATTTCACCTCAGTCATTGAGTTTTTTTCCTTCTAAAATCAAGAAAGGCTGGAGTAAAAATCTAAAATCAGCCTACCAACACCCAGACGTCGTGACAAGAAAATTAAAAAAAAGAAATATCTTTAGGTAGAATGGCGGCTCCATTCAGAACACTTTCCTTACAAGACGCAGTGGTATCCCCATTGGGAGTCGTGCCAAAAACGGAACCCAATACATTCGGACTAATCCACCATTTGTCATATCCAAGGGGCAGGTCAGTCAATGACAACATCAACGCGGAACCAAGTACAGTAGTATACACTGTACCTCCTTTGACAAGGCGATCAGGCGGGTCAAGAAGTTGGGAAGGGGCACCCTAATGGCCAAAACAGACATTGAGGGGGCGTTCCGGTTACTTACTACCTGTGCCTCCGAATAGTGTCCGCCTATTGGGCTGCTTCTGGGAAGGAGCATACTATATAGATCGCTGTTTGCCCATGGGGTGCTCCATATCCTGCTCACTATTTGAGGCGTTTAGTTGCTTCCTCGAATGGGTCATCATGGATTTTTCTAAGGGGGCACATATTATCCATTATCTCGATGACTTCTTATGCCTGGGCCCGAAAGATTTGCCACAGTGTGAATACACGTGGTAGTCCACCTGTGAGAAAGAGAGAGCTGGAGGGAGAGCGGAAACCACAGAGCCAAGGGGTTAGATGGAGAATGGAAGAAGGAAAGAGGGCGAGGGAGGTAAGAGAGTATGATGAAGGCCGACCGCAGCTCCCCCACGTTCCTGCTGGGCAGGGAACAGCCCTGGGAAGAAAAGCCGCTTGCGCATCCCTTTGAGGTTACGGGTGCGAGCGGGCAGAGGGACTACACTGGAGTGCGAAGCTGACACGGCCAGGCCGTTCCTGCCCGTGCGACCTCCGTGTCCGCTGACTAGCAGACACTGCTACTAGGCCCAAAGTATTGCCTGGGCTAGATGCAGTTAAAAATTTGTAATTAGATCTACAGGCGGTGTAGCTTGCTTAACAGCTTGGCTACTCCGTTGACTAGCAGACACTGCTACTAGGCCCAAAGTATTGCCTGGGCTAGATGCAGTTAAAAATTTGTAATTAGATCTACAGGTGGTGTAGCTTGCTTAACAGCTGGACTACTCCGCTGACTAGCAGACACTGCTACTAGGCCCAAAGTATTGCCTGGGCTAGATGCAGTTAAAAAATTGTAATTAGATCTACAGGTGGTGTAGCTTGCTTAACAGCTGGACTACTCCGCTGACTAGCAGACACTGCTACTAGGCCCAAAGTATTGCCTGGGCTAGATACAGTTAAAAAATGTTATTAGATACACAGGTGGTGTAGCTTGCTTCAGATGGGCTACACCGCTGACTACGAGACACTGCTACTAGCCCAAAATGATTGGCTGGGTTAGATGCAGTAAAAAATTGCTATTAGATACACAGGCGGTGTAGCTTGCTGCACAGCAGGGCTACTGCGCTGACTAGCAGACACTGAAGCTTTGGAGCAGACCTCTGATTCCCAGGCTATAGTATGAGTAAACAGCTCTGCAGACTCAACCATCTGTGTTACCCCAAGCCATAGTGTATGTAGTTTTTTACGGTTAAAAGGGGGGGGGGCGACCTGACCCACCTGGAATTGACGATGCCAACGTCATATAAAACTCAGCAAGGGGACTCCAAAAAGAGTCTCCATTTTTCCAAAAATTGTGGCACAGACACCACTTAATTGGCATCAATTGCCCCAGAGTTGCTTAAAATGGTTGGTGAGGTGATTTTCCAAAATTCTCAAGCTTTTAGTCTCCCCAGGATGACACAGGGGTAGAAAAGTCCTTGCGGATCCATGATTTGTTGATCTTTATGAACTTGAGTCTGTCTACATTCTCAGTGGACAGCCGCGTGTGCTTATCTGTCAGCACACCACCAGCAGCGCTGAACACATGTACAGAGAGAACACTGGCTGCAGGGCATGACAAGATCTCCAAGGCGTGAGTGGCGAGCTCAGGCCATTTTTCCAGATTAGAAGCCCAAAATGAGCAAGGGTCCAGTGACACAGTCATGGCTTCGATGTTCACATGGAGATACTCCTGTACTATCCTCTCTAGGCGTTGAGTATGTGTCATACTTCTTGTCTCCTGTGGCCTTGCAAAGGATGGTCTAAAAAATTGGTGAAACAATTCCACAAAATTGCTGTTACCAGCAGAATGCGGTGTTACTGTTACGGTTTGAGTGATGAAGACTCGACAGTCCCACGGTTGGCAAGTGGGAACTGTGAGATTCACTACGTGCACACTGGTGTTTTGTGGAAAAGCAGATGTAAGATTCTGTAACAGCCTGTGCTGATACTCCTGCATGCGTGAATCCCTTTCTATGGCAGGAATTATTTCGGCAAATTTACTTTTGTACTGGGGATCTAAGAGTGTGGCAACCCAGTAGTCGGGATTACTTCGAATTCTGACAAACCGAGGGTCATGTTGCAGGTAGTGCAGCAAGAAGGCAGTCATGTGTCTTGCGCATCCAGGAGGACCAAGTCCTTGTTGTGTTGGTGGCGAGGTAAGAATCATGCTTCCTTCCTTTGCCCTCTCCCCCCAACCTCGCACAACAGAAATGTGATCAAGGTCTCCCTCATCTGATGAGTCTTCCATGCCCATCGCCAGTTCGTCCTTCACTTCTTCCTCGGCTCATGCACCTTCCTCAACAGTTTGGCTGCTACCATGCGCCCTGGTTAATCCCTCTCCCTCACCCTCCCATGCCTGCTGCCTTGGTGCTGCCGACCGTCTGGACCTTGGAGATGTTATCCCTTCCGCATACGACTCCTCCTGTCTTTCCTCCCTCTCCTCTTGTCCCACCACCTGACTCCCAATACTGTTTAAAGTGTGCTCCAGCATGTAAATCACCCGAATAGTCATGCTGATAATGGCATCGTTAGCACTAAACATCTTCGTCGCCATTTCAAAACTGTGCAGAAGGGTGCATAGGTCACTGATCTGAAACCACTCCTGCAGCGTGATTTGCCCCACCTCTGGATCTCGCTGACCCTGGCTATATGTCATAATGTATTGCACCAGGGCTAGTCGGTGCTGACACAGTCACTGCAACATGTGCAGAGTTGAATTCCATTGTGTTGGCACATCGCATTTCAGCCGGTGAACTGGCAGGCCCAATGACTTCTGTAGAGATTTAAGTCGTTGAGCTGTGGGATGCGAATGGCGGAAGTGAGCACACAGAGACCGTGCCCTCTGCAGAAGGCCATCTAGCCCGGGATAGTGGGCTAAAAATTGCTGGACAACCAGGTTCAACACGTGAGCCATACAAGGCACGTGTGTGACATTGCCCCGGCGAAGGGCCGCACCCAGGTTTGCAGCATTGTCGCACACAGCCTTCCCCGGCCGCAGGTTCAGTGGAGACAACCATTCATGAAGCTGGGTCTCCAGAGCTGACCACAACTCCTCAGCTGTGTGACTCACATTTCCCAGACATTTCAAAGTAAACACCACCTGATGCCGTTGAGCGCTTCTGCTAGCATAGTAAGGAGGTGTGCAGGATTCCTTCTGCGCAGTTAGAACACGGGTGGCATTACCAGACAGGCTTTGGGTGCAGGAGGAGGACAGAGAGGAGGTTGAGGAGGCTGAAGCAGTGGAAGAACTTCTAGATAAAGAGGATTGACGCACAACTCGTGGGGACGGCAAGACTTGGACAGCAGCCCCTTGTCCTGCTGTCACCATAGTTACCAAGTGCCCAGTCAGCGACATGTAACGCCCCTGTCCATGCCTACTCATCCAAGTGTCTGTGGTGAAATGCACCCTGTCACACACAGAGTTTCTCAAAGAAGCAGTGATGTTGTGTGCGACATGCTGGTGTAGCGCGAGCACAGCTTTCTTTGAGAAGTAGTGGCGACTGGGCATCTGGTACTGGGGCACTGCGACGGACATAAGGTCTCGAAAATCCTCTGTGTCCACCAGGCGGAAAGGCAGCATTTCTGTAGCCAACTGTTTGCAGATGGTAAATTTCAACCTCTTAGCATTGTCATAGCTAGGAGGAAATGGTCTTTTACTTGTCCACATCTTAGGGCCCGAGGGCTTGCTGTTGTGCTTAGACGGGGTTGAGCAGGGTGTCCCCAGAAACTGCCGGTCTGTGAGGAAGATGCAGGCAGACATGTTATGTTGCCTTGATCCAAAGGTGGTGCTCTTGATGTCGGAGAGCGCTCAACACCAGCAATTGTTTCCATTTCCAAATGAACTGACGACCTGCCAATCACACTGGCTGTTGCGGGTAAAGAGATGGCAGGTCTGCACCCAAAAACATGTGTGACTGCTGTCCCCCCAGTCACAAAGGATGAAGAGGCCGCGGATGCACAAGATGGGGCAGACGGTGGTTGGCCCGGCCCGCTAGGCCGCATTGTAGCACAGTGAGCTTCCCACTGCAACTTATGCTCATATCCATGTGACGGTTCATGCATAAAGTACTCAAATTATGGATTTTTTGCCTCTACTTAGCTTTTGCTGACAAATGTTACAGATAACATGAGTTGGGTCATCCTTTGCGATCTCAAAATATGCCCAGGCTATGCAAGGCTTAGAGCCTATGCGACTTGAAGAGCCACCACGACTTTTAGTCAGAGGCAGAGTTGTGGTTGAGGATGCAGTTGTTGACGTGCTTCCAGTCCTCTGTCTCTGTCCAGGAAGGCGCAACCTAACCTCGTCTTCACTAGCATCCTCCTCCACCTCCTCTACTGACCTCATCGACTGGCTGACTGTGGGTTGACTGTAAGTTGGATCTCCAACCTCGTCATCATCTCCCTGTGTGTTCTCACACCCGTCGTCCTCAGAGCCAACCTCTTCCTGCCCTGACCGAAAAGTCAAGTTGTCGCTCCAATCAGGTATCTGAGTCTCATCATCGTCTTTCTCATTGTCTCCACCAACAGGAGTTACAGTTTGGGAACGAAGGTCTACATTATGCTCAGAACCTTCTTCATCTGGGCCTGTATATGACTCATAAACATTCTGGGCATCAGTGCAGATCATTTCCTCGTCTGGATTCACAGAAGCTCTGGAGCAGACCTCTAATTCCCAAGCTATAGTATGAGTAAACAGCTCTGCAGACTCAACCATCTGTGTTACCCCATACTCAGACGGGCAGCTGGAGACTTGGGAGCTGTGAGGAAGCAAGTGCGATTGGGGTGACACCTCTGAGGACTGGAGTATTTGTGATGTTGAAGTTGAGGTAGAGGAGAGCCCAATTGAAGGAGCACTTGATATCCTTTGAAGCACCTGCTGGTTTTGTGCCTCATCTGGAATTTGTAGCGATGGGCGTGTCCGTAAGAAAGGGATCATATCACATTGTCCACGAAAAGATGTAGACATCTTAGTATGGCTGGAAGATGGTCTTTCTTCTGTAGATGTTACTGTTGCTTTACCACCTACCCCATGGACACAACCTTTTTTTCCCTTTCCAACACGCCTATTCCCCTTTCCACCAGCAGCAGGCCTTTTTCCACTCATTTTGGTGGTTAACTAATTGGCAACTCTGTAGTTGTTTGCACAAAAAACGATGGATGGAAACCGAGCAGAGCTGAGTGGCCAAACTGTGGTACTAGCCCAAAACGATTGGCTGGGTTAGTTGCAGTAAAACAATTTTATTAGATACACAGGCGGTGTAGCTTGCTTCACAGCTGGGCTACTCCTATGACTATGAGACACTGCTACTTGGCCCAAAAGGATTTCCTGGGTTAGATGCAGTAAAAGATTTGATTTAGATACACAGGCGGTGTAGCTTCCTTCACAGGTGGGCTACTCCACTTACTACCAAACACTGCTACTAGGCGCAAAAGGATTTCCTGGGTTAGATGCAGTAAAAAATTCGATTTAGATGCACAGGTGGTGTAGCTTCCTTCACAGGTGGGCTTCTCCGCTGACTACGAGACACTGCTACTATGCCCAAAAGGATTTACTGGGTTATATGCAGTAAAAAATTGTTATTAGATACACAGGTGGTGTAGCTTCCTTCACAGGAGGGCTACCCTGCTGACTACGAGACACTGCTACTAGGCCCAAAAAGATTTCCTGGGTTAAATGCAGTAAAAAATTGTTATTATATATGCAGGTAGTGTAGCTTGCTTCAGATGGGCTACTCCACTGACTACCAGACACTGCTACAGGCCCAAAAGGATTGGCTGGCTTAGATGCAGTAAAAATTTGGTATTAGATACACAGGTGGTGTAGCTTGCAACACAGATAGGCTACTCCAATGACTAACAGACACTGCTACAGGCCCAAAAGGATTGGCTGAGCTACATTTCGCCAAATGCTGTGAAAAACACTTGCACAGCACTGGCACAGACCTGCCTGGCAAAAAGTGCTATGAAATGCTGTAACCTAGCCCTCAAAAGGGCTGCAATTAGAACTAGTCCCTACTCCCTAAACCTATCTCTCTATGTAACTGGAAATTCGCTCGCAATTCACACAGTTATACTGTATAGCGCCCACAGCAACAGCAGTGCCGTCTAACACTCAGCTGCAGCAGTGAGAAAATGGTGGCGAAAGGAAAAATGGCTGGGTCTTATAGGTCAAGGACATGTGACATACACAGCCAATGACACATGCCCTTGCTTGTGTGAAAAAAAAGCACTTCACTGCGTGTGTGCACTGCTGATAGGCTGACAGACTGCACCGCCCCACTGTAAATGCGGGAAAGAAAAAAAAAATGGAGATCGGCATTATTTCTGTAGAGATCCATCCACTGCCCCTCCTCCCGCCCACTCTACACTGAAACTGTCTATTAACATTGATTAACAGTATTACTTTGAAAAAATCTAGTTACGCTTTTGGTGCACGAACAGTTATCGAACATAATCTCGAACAGCCGAATTTTTTGCAAATCGTTCGAGTTTTTCGAACGACTCGAACACCACTCAAAACAGCTCGAATTTGAGATTGGCGAACAGTTCGAGTCGAACACCACTCATCTCTAGTCTAGAGATCTCAGGAGAATGCTATTTGAATCTTGAAATCTTTTTTTAGAACATCAGAATAAGGAAATGCCCGAGATTAATTCATTGTGTCCAAGCTCAATATGTCAAAGTTGGAGGACAATCCCTTGACAGCGGATTAGATGTTTGGGCTAGTCCATTTTACTTTAGTTTCCTTGATGTACAGGGTTTCATTGAAAATCAGACATACAATTCAAATCAAAGAATATATAGTTTTCCAAACCCATTCAGAAGGATCAAGGGTATTAATGGAGATTACCTGAAATACAGAACTTAATATTTTTGCATTATTCCGGGACCTGAAGAAATTCTGAAACACACTTACCTGTGCCATCTCCCATGCAATTCTCTTCTGTTGAATGTGATGCTGTGTTTCTAGAGATTGACAGACATGTGAATTGTGCTTTCTCTGATTCTGAGCCTCAGAAGCCTCTGCATCGCTCTTTAACGCTGCACAATTACCAAGAAATGAGTTTCCTAGAAACACTTGTTCATGTTATCCATGCAGTCTAATTTCTCCCTAATCCTTGCTAGTAGTGTTGAGCCACCCCCGTAGTGTCCGAGTTCAGTTCGGTTCGTCGAACACCCGTATGTTCGCCGAACTGTTCGTCGAACACCTTCGAACACCGTTAAAACCAATGGCAGGCAAACAAAAACACATAGAAACACATAGAAAACACATAGAAAACACTTCAAAGGTGTCCAAAAGCTGACAAACTGCTCAGAAGACACAACTAACACATGGAAAACTGACAAGTACATATAGTCATGCGAAAAGAAAAGAGGTGGAGGAGTAAAAGGAGGGGGAGACACAGATATAGGCATGTCATGCCCTTCTAAAACCAAAAAAGTGCGAAGCCGACACGGCCATTCCGTTCCTGCCCGTGCGACCTCCGTGTCGCCGGGTTTGTGCCAGAGCCGCGGTGGACCCTGACGGCCAGCCCCCCTCTCCCAATACTGGTGCCTGTCCGCTGGTGGGTCGAGCGAACCCCCCTGTGGTGGAGGCAGGTCTAATCTTTTTAATTTAAATTGACTCTCTAATTTGAATGAGTACACTTTAAATCC
Organism: Phyllobates terribilis; assembly: GCF_046119375.1. Taxonomy (NCBI): domain Eukaryota; kingdom Metazoa; phylum Chordata; class Amphibia; order Anura; family Dendrobatidae; genus Phyllobates; species Phyllobates terribilis. The sequence goes on along the minus strand of NW_027362765.1, from coordinate 476,854,577 downwards.
TTTTACTAGGATCTATTGGAGGGCAAGTCCCATGCCAGCAGTCGCGGCACTTCCTGGGTGTGTCAGAGTGTGGACTGCAGCTGAGGAGAGAGGTGGTGGACTGAGGAGCTCCCGGGCCGTAAGGCTTTTACCAGCTGGAAGGACCCCCCCCCTTTGGACCCAGAGGAGGGAGGGTGGTTTTTGGACTACAGTGGGGCTTGTCCCCCGTCTCCCACCCCTCGGTTGATACCGGGGGTGGGAGTCCCATTTGGACTGTTTGGACTGTGGGAGCTTTTATTTTTATTATTATTTTTATAAGCCTCCCCCAAGATGAGGGGCACCAAGGAGGCCAAGAAGAAAAAGGAGGCCAAAGTTGCCAAGGAGGCCAAGGCGGAGCAGCCGGGGATAGGCGTCAGGGTGCCGGCCGCAGCTGGGCCTGGCGCAGAGGAGATCTCTCCTCCCGGAGGGGAACCTGGTGCTTGCTGGGGTGCAGCGGCAGTCCCCAAGGACTGGGGTGTCCAGGCCGCGGGGGAGCCCATAACCACCTATGGCTCCCGCCTGAATTTGTACCTCAGCGAGCACAAAGAGGTATGTAAGACCCTGAAGCGACTCCAGGAGGAGCTGCGGTGCGCCCAGCAGGCTGTAAACTGTGCGTCAAAGAACCGGAGGCCAGCCCTGTCGTCTCATGTGGAGGAGCTGAAAAGTTCCATTACAATAGTGGAGGAGAGGAAGATGGAGATCTTGGCAAATGCAGGACCTTTCAGAGAGAAGTTGGTGAACGACGAAAGGTTCTGGGGGGCGCCAGTGGGGTCTGGCCGCCCGACCAAGGCAGAGGAGGATGAGGCCGAGGAGCTTGCCATCAAGGAGCCTGCCATCAAGGAGTCTGCTATGGAGGAGGAGGAGAAGCCGGACAACCTGCCTGGGGACCTGGTAAGTGATCACCAGGTCACACATAGTGGGCAATTAGATCCTTACCAAGTCGCGCTCCCATCGGACGCCAGCAGTGTGGAGGATGATGATGGGAGTAGTGACAATGGTAGCGAGGGGGGTTGCCTCATGCGCCAGATCCGGCAGCTCGAGTCCCCGGGAGTGGATTTCTCCCAGTTTACATTTGGGGATGAGGGCTGCCTGAATGAGGCAACTGGGAAGGGGAGGAAGGGAAAAGGGAAGAATAAGATCAGAGCAGAGGAAAAACTTGTGTATGTCCCCCTTCCTGGGACCCCCCGTTCCCACTATGTGCCCGCTTCCCACCCCGGCCTGGGTTCTGGTGTGGGCCCAGTGCAAGGGAGCGGGAAGAGAAATGTAACCATGGTGAAGGCTACCGTCCATGCTGATTGTAGCATGGATGGGGGAAAGGGACCTAACATGAGGATGGTGCCGGAGGTCCGGCTGATCCGCGACCCCACCTTGGTGGGGGAGGTTGTGCTGCCGGGGTCCCTGGCAAGTGTGTCATCTACTGGGTCTGCGGGGGCCCCGGGGCCGGCTAGTAAGAGCAAGGGGTCGGCCGTGATAGCTGCCGCCATCCTACCCCCGCCTGCACCCTCGGCGGAGGGGGCCGGTCTGCCGGGGCCCCCTGCGAGCCCGCTTCCACCTGGGGCTGCGGGGGCCTCGGCCCCGGTAACATCGAAGGGCGGGAGGTGTGCCGTGGCTGAGGTACAGCCGGCCGTGTCCCGGACCGCACCGCCGGCGGTGGGGGCGGTGTCGCCGGGGTCCCCTGTGTGCCTGCCACCATCTGGGGCCATAGGGGCCTCGGCGCCGGCAGTGAGTAAGGGCGGGCGTTTGAGGGTTAAAACTGCAGCTACACAGCCGGCCGTGTCCCTGACTGCCACTTTGGCAGGGGGCATGGCGCTGCCAGGGTCTGCAGAAGTCCCAGTGCCAGTTTTTAGAAAAGACAAAACCAAGAAAGCAATAATAACAGCAATAACTACAATAACAACTGAAGCCCCGCCCCCAGCCGTGGGGGGGGGCCCGCCGTCAGGGGCCCCCGCTAACATTGTCTCACCTGGGTCAGTGGGGTCTCCGGCGGTGGCTGGTCCCCCCGGGAGAAACGTTCAGCAGACAGAAGTGGAGGAGCGACGCTCTGCAGCAGCTCCCACTGTTGCTGCACGCCCTGCTCAGAAAGGAGGCATGTCCAGCTTAGACAGCAGCAGTGGTGGCTGTGGAAGGAGAGAGGAGACAACACCCATAACACCCATACCTAAGCTCAGGCTCCATAGGACAACAGCAGCTGCTCCAAATCAGCACACTGTGAATAATGTGAGTAATGTGTGTAATAGGAATAACAACGGAAGGGAAAATGAGAGTGGGTCTGGAGTGAAAGTGGTAGGGAAAAGGCAGGATGTGAATGGGGGGAGGGGGAAAACGCTGGGAGGGGAAAAAACGCAGGGTTATGGTGTGAATGGTTCCAATGGTGAAAATGGGGAATGTGTGGAAATGGATGAATGGCCGGTTTTGGGAGGGGGCAGTGTGAGTGGTGAGGCTGGTGAGGCGAGTGGGGTGAATGGTGATGTGGGGGCTGGTCCACCGTCCAATCGCGCGAGTGGCGCCGGAATGAATTTTTCGGGGGCTGTGGCGGGGTCTTCCTCACCCTCAGCCTCGGGTGATGGAGATTTCCACCGCCATCTCATGCAGGCCCTGAGGCGTGGGGATCGGACGATCTCAGTAGAGGGGAGGGATGTGGACCAGTCCTTTTGGTTGGACAAATTTGGACAGGCCGCCTTCCAAGAGAAAAGGGGGGAGAGACTGTATCGTCTCTCCCTACAGCCGGGCGGGGGGTGTCCAGGAGGAATGTGGTCCATCTCCGGTGGAGGGGTAATGATTCGTGCCCACCAAGATCAAGGGTGGTGAAACTCCTCCTGGAGATGGTATTCAGGGCGAATGACATCTTTGCCCTGATACATCCTTTTGGCGCCCCCATCTTCGATGTTAGCTTTGTTCGGCCAGAGGGCATGGAGCTTTTTTGGTCGAGCTACGAGCTGGCAAAGGAGACGCCCGGCTGGCGGGGTCTCGTCGCGGAGGCAATATCCCGCCAGAATGGGCCCAAGAAGGTGACCGTGCTGACATGCAATGAGTCACTTTCAGGAGTCGATATTATGACCTGGCTCAGTAGGTATGGAGAAGTGATGGAGGTACCAAAAAAGATAATGGATGAGGGCATTTGGTCAGGGGGCTGGACCTTCATGATGAGGTTGAAGAGGTCCGGCGGTACTGTCACCCACATCCCTTCCTCGGCTTTCCTTGGGAGGGACAGGATCCTGGTTTTCTACCAGGGGCAGCCGAAAGTGTGCCACAGGTGCGGTGATCCCACGCACTTTAGTGCAGCATGCAGGGTGCAGAAATGCACCTTGTGTGGTGGGATAGGCCATCTCGCCGCCTCCTGTGGTACGGTTCGGTGTCACCAGTGTGATGCCGTCGGGCATCCGTTCAGTCGCTGCCCTCGTTCCTTCGCCAACGCCGTCTTTGGTCAGGTGGAGGGTGGCCGTGTCGGGGTGGATCCCGGCAGTGCGCCCTCTGCTGAGCCTGAGGCTGGTGGAAGCGGGGTGGCTGAGGGGCCAGTGAAGAACAAGAGGGTCCGGGGCCCCTCTTATTATCGGAGGCAGGAGAGGCACCTGCTTGGGGAAGGGCAGGGGGATCCCCAGGCAACTGGGGTGATGACTGCCCCCCCTCTGGGGGTCTCGACCAGTGCCACTGAGGCCCTGGGGGAGGAGGCGCTGAGTGAGGAGACCAGGAGGATGGAGAAGGAGGAGGCGGCTGTGCTCTCAGATTCCTCCCAATATGAAAGTGTTGAGGAGGATGAGGGCGCGTAGCATACAGCAGAGGGTGACAGTGAAACCAAAAAAAAGAGGCGAAGGAGGAAGAGGAAGATCAATGGGAAGGGGGTTAAAAAATCTGCCCCCCCCTTGACCAGCAAGGTGCCGGCAGAGGGCTTCACAATCTCCCCTCTGATCTCTGTCTCCAACCGGTTTGGAGTCCTCGAGGACCCTGATGTGGCGGGGGTCGAGGGCAAAGAGCCGGGGGAGCCACCTGAAGGGCCTGTGGGGGACGGCGAGGTCCTTCCCTCAGAGGGTATGTCATCTTCCTCTGGGGGAGGGACTGTCCCTGAACCTGGGGGTGAGGAAAAAAGGGGAGGAGGGGGTGCTATGGATATGACAGTGTCCCTCAAACGCCGTGAGCGTGACAGCAAGGGGTCTTTGTCGGACGGTGAGGGGGGTGGAGGGAAGAAGAAAGCCATCTAATTCGATCACCCAATGGCTGCACCCACCCCGTTGACGCTGGCATCCATTAATGTCGCCAGCATAAAATCAGATGCGGCTAGATTTACGGCCTTTGATTTTCTCACCCGGTTTGAGGCTGAAATTTTATTTTTGCAGGAGAAGAGACTAACGGACATGGGGGCCATTCACAAGGCAAGAAGTGAGTGGAGGTGTGGGCCCTCATACTGGTCTCTTGCGGCCGAGCCGTATAGCGGGGTGGAGGTCCTTTTTAAGACCGCAGCGGTAGAATGCCAGAGGGTTATCGAAGTAGAAATGGGGAGGTGCTTGGTTTTAGACGTCTTCATGGGGGGACAGGAGCTTCGGCTCATAAACATCTACGGTCCCCAATCAAAGTGGGACTGCAAATGTCTCCTCCTGAAGATCAAGCCCTATCTTTTTACGAATCAGCAGGTGGTCTTTGGAGGGGACTTCAACACCGTCACAAGATTACGTGACCGGGGAGGCTCCAATGGCGGGTTGGCTTACGATAGCGTGACTCTGAACAGTATAGCTAGTGATGCTCGCCTGGTGGATGTCCACATCCGGCACACCCCAGGTCACAGTGGTTTCACCTATTATAGGGGTAGTTGTAGGTCTAGAATAGACAGGTTTTTTTTAAAGGAGGAGGCAGTCTCTTCAGCAGTGTCCGCTGTTGAGGTGGAATTCTCCGATCACTGTCTAATTTTCTTTTCCTTGAATGTTTCAGAAACCCCCCGGATGGGGAGAGGACTATGGAAGCTGAATTCATCACTGCTGGAAGAAGTGGAGGTGAGACAATCCTTTGAGGATTTTCTTCAGAGCCAGGTACCGCTGTTGGATCTGTGTAGCACTAAGTCTGAGTGGTGGGAGATGTTCAAAGATCGGGTTGCGAGTTTCTTCCGCCAGCTCTCTAGCCTCAGGAGCCTGAGCAGGTACCGCCTGTACCAGAGCCTGAGGAGGAAACTTGAGCAGCTCGTCTCGACTGGAGGTGACCGTGAGGAGATCTCCAGAGTGAAGTCTTTGCTCAAGAGGAGTCAGTATGATAGACACACATCTTTGGTTTTTGAGAGGGATTTCGGGAAGTACCGCTCACCTGACCCCTACAGAAACTGTAAGATGTCAGTGAATCGTAAAGTAGTGACCGGCCTGATCGATGGTACAGGTTCCCTGAACAGATCCAAATCAGGGATCCTGGAAGTCGTCAGGTCGTTCTACTCACGCCTCTTGGGAAAGAGGGAACTAGATCGAGACGTGACGTCGACTTTCCTGGCCGAAGCCGTTCCTGAGCCAGGGGATGACCCCTCTCTCGGCGTTTTGACTGAGGCAATCAGGGAAGAGGAAGTGAGACTGGCCATAGATGGGCTTCGGCTCAAGAAATCGCCAGGTCCAGACGGCTTAACGTCTGAATTTTATAAGACCTTTAGGGACTCTTTGGTCCCCCTCTTGACGGAGATGTTCAATGAGTGCCTTTCCTCGGGTGCTCTTCCCCGTTCAATGAGGAGGTCTGCCCTGATTATCCTGTCAAAGGGTAGGGACTCGTCCTGTATTGAGAATTGGCGTCCCATAGCGCTTCTCAATACGGACCGGAAGGTTCTGGCAAAGGTGCTTTTTAATCGGTTGGTGAAGTTTGCACCCCGGCTCCTCTCGGGGTCTCAGCATTGCTCTGTTCCAGGCCGCAGCACATTTAGTGCTGTACTCGGTGTCCGTGAGGCAGTGGAGCAGGGTAGGGCTGGCCTCTGGAAGGGGTTTCTGCTGTCCCTAGATCAGGCAAAGGCTTTTGATCGGGTGAGCCACGACTACCTCTGGTCTGTCCTTTTGAGGTACGGTCTGCCCGGGGAGTTCGTAAATTGGTTAAAGGCATTGTATGCAGGGGCTGAGACTTTCCCGCTGGTAAATGGTTGGTCTGGCCGCCCTTTTGAGGAGGAATCTGGGGTTCGCCAGGGCTGTCCGTTGAGCCCGCTGTTATACGTGTTCGCCCTCGACCCCTTTTTAAGGAGGATCGAGGATGGACCGTTGGCGGGAGTCCGGATGGACCGGGCGGCCCCGGAGGCCACCTTGAGGGCAGTGGCATACGCCGATGATGTCTCCATGTTTGTATCCTCGAAAGAGGAGGCGGACTGGGTGATGTCTGATGTTGACCGCTACTCGGAGGCATCTGGGTCTAAGATCAACCAGGAGAAGTGTGAGAGTCTCTGGCTGGGAGGGGGAGACCCTAGTTTCGGTCTCCCGGACACCCTCCCAGAACCCCAAGCCACAGCAAAGATCTTAGGCATCAATTTCGGCCCGGGTGATTACCCCCAGCTAAATTGGGAGGGCAGGCTAAAGATCGCCGCTCAAAAGGTGGACCAGTGGAAGGGTTGGACTTTGACCCTAAGGGAGCGGGTGAACCTGATCAAGGGTTACCTTCTGCCTTTGCTGAACTATTTGGGCAGCGTTTGCATTTTGCCAGAGCCTCTTTGGACACGGGTCTATGGCCTGTTTTTCCAGATGTTATGGGGAAACAGGCTCAACCTAGTCAAGAGGGAGGTCACGTACTGTACGAGGAGACTAGGTGGGTTGGGTATGGTCAACCCGGTGGTATTCTTAGTGAATGCCTTCCTTAAAACCAACATAGGGAACCTCTGGCCAGAGAGGGCTCCTCCGTGGGTTTTCTCCTGCAGGGGATGGCTTCGACCCTTCTTCCAGGAATGGGAGTCAGGAGGGCGAGTGAGGGACTTACATACACCACACGGGCATCTCCCGGCTTATGCTACCCTGGTTTTGAAGGTGATCCGCCAGTGCGGTCTGGGAATGTGGGAGATCAGAACTATGCCGAGGAAATTCCTTGACAGAAAGGTTCTGTTGACCCGTTTCCAGAAGCCTCTGGTAATCAAGTATTGCCCAGGTCGGGATCTGGAGGGGGGGCTGAGGTTGCTAAATTCTACTCGGATCCCCTTGAAGTTTTGGGACTTGGCCTGGCGCTGCTTTCACGGGAGGCTGTATGGAAGGGGCAATTTGAAGTACAGGAATTCCGATGACAGGGGTTGCCCCCGTGAGGAATGCTGCGACGTGCTGGAAAGCATGGAGCACTTCCTCCTTCAGTGCCCCTTTAATACAGGGGTCTACAACAGGGTGGGTGCTTCCATTGGCTGGCCTAGGCTGGCTCGCCTCTCCTATCCGGAGTGGGCGTACGGAGCATTCGGGTCTCCTGGTGGCCGAGATCGGTGCACGTTATTTCTAGTTAGTCTAGTGGTCAGGTTCTACACTTGGAATGCACGCTGTCTAGTGTCCACTCAGCAGAAAACCCTCCCCATGGATGAGGTGGTTAGGAACATTCTTGGTGACCTTGGTAAAATGTGCTCGCTGGAATTTGACAGGTTGGGCACTGAGAAGGCCTCCCGCCTCTGGAGGGGTCTTTCATTTGAAGTGCCTTGAGGGACAGATTAATTTTAGTTTTATAGCAGTAGGGGCAGGTATCTAGGCAGTAGGGAGAGATACGCATAGGGACAGTTAGGGACAGAGGAGGGAAAGCTAGTTAGGCACGTGGTGAGGTAGATAGGGCGATAGGGGTAGGGAGGGATAGATAGGGATAGGGTTTTAATTAGGGACAGCTTTGAGATAGTGAGGGTAAGATAGGTTTATTTATTTATTTTTTTTTTTTTGTCAGGGAAAAAGCCTGCTTTTCCGGCTCCCGGTGGTGGGCTGTTAACTTTCACTGGTAGCTTTTTGTTTTCAAGGATACTGAGGTGTATGGGGCTTGCAAGCACCGAGCCATGGCTTAAAAAGAGTGGTAGGTATGGTGTTGTTATGCTATTATGTGGTTATGCTATTATGTGGTTATGCTATTATGTTTTTATGCTATTATGTTGTTATGCTGCTATGTTATTATGTTGATAAGGTATTAGAAGGTTGTAGGATTTATAGTATATAAGGAATATGTAAATAGTAGAGAAAAAGAGAAAAAGGGAAAAAAATATGATAACAATAGATATGTGGTGGAGGGTAGGTTGGTTTTTGAGTGGGGGGGGAAAAAAAAAAATTATAAAAAATAAAAAAAAATACTAAAAAAAAAAAATATATATAGTGTGTGTAGTGTTAAATAAGGCTCAGTTGTAGTTTTTGGCAGAGTGCCATCGTATTTATGTTAGGGCGGTGGACCGGGTTTTGTTCTTGATTGTATGTATAATGGAATGAAAGGAATTGTAATGCGGCCCCTTTTTTTCCCTCTCTCCTATGTAATAACATCCAAGCCTGGTAGCTCCGAGGAGTAAGGGGAAGGATTCATGGACCAAGGAGATGAGCACAGAGCCAAGAGTAAAGAACAAAGAGCACGAGCAGGAGCGAGTATGTGGATGGACTTATCCCGTATGGACTCTATGGACTCTCTGGGTTTCTTTGGACTCTTTTAAGCTTTTATGGACTCGCATAGACTCATGTTTTCTCCTGGACCTGGACCCCTAATACGCATCGCTTATTCTGCATGGGAAAGTGAAATGAACTACTCCTGGTAGGATCCCTTATCATTTTGGTTATGTTCCCCGCAAGATTCGCGGGGGGGGGGTTCTTTTTGTGTTGTTTGATGTATATGTTTTGGTAATTTATTAGGATGAATGGTTGGACTTTATGGGAATTGTTATGTATTGTTATGTATTGGTGTGGATTTTTTTTTTTTACTTTAATAAAAAAAGAGTTCCAGCTCCAGTAGCGTCCACTAAAGCTGCTGCAGTTAAAAAGCGTTTATAAGGATCGAGATAGGTTGTCCACTGCAAGGCGTCCTTCCGCCAGTCCCAGCCCCTGTGCCTTGGGGTGCCTCCCCGATGCTCTTCACTAAGTGTCCCGGGGGCCCGAACCATTTCCTTTGAAAAAATTAAGTGTCCAAACTACAGGTGGTGTATCTTGCTTAACAGCTGGATTAATCCGCTGACTAGCAGACATTGCTACTAGGCCCAAAGTATTGCTTGGGATAGATGCAGTAAAAAAATTGTAATTAGATACTCTCATTGGATGCTGAGAAAGCATTCCATAGAGTCTCCTGGCACGCCATATATTATTCTCTTAAAAAGCTTGGGGTAGGGGACCCTTTTAAAGCTAAAATCATGGCCCTGTATCGCAATCCATCAGCTATGCTGAAGATAAATGGAACATTATCATCACCTTTCATAATCACCAATGGGACAAGGCAGGGATGTCCTCTGTCCCCTCTCTTATACATCCTAGTGATGGAGCACCTGCTCTCATCAATTCACGATAACCCCAATATTAGGGGGATTGAGGTGGGAGGCACCGAGTACAAGTGCTCTGCATTTGCTGATGATGTCCTAGTATATATCACTCAACCACATATATCCATCACTGCTGTTATGGCTGAAATAGATCACTTTGGTACATGGTCAAATTTTAAAATCAATGCAGCGAAGTCTGAGGCCCTCGATGTTTCCCTCCCCAAATCCATACAGGATTCCATCAAGTCCAACTTTCCCTTTGCCTGGCCCTCACAGGGTATCAAATACTTAGGAATTCATATTCATAGAGACCTCTCCCATCTATTTTATCTTAATTTTGGGCCCTTTATTGAACAACTCCTTAGAGATCTTACTTCTTGGCCGGTAAAGGATTTTTCCTGGTTTGGCAGAATAAATATACTAAAAATGAACGTCCTACCTAAACTCTTATACCTCTTCCAAACCATTCCCGTGGTAATTCCCTCAAATTTTTGGAAAAGACTACGCAGTAGCCTTTGCAGATTTATCTGGGCAAGTGGGCGTCCACGCATTCAGGGGGACATTCTGATCAGACACAAACAAAAGGGGGGCATTAGCCTTCCGGATTGTAGAAGGTATTACATGGCAGCAGTACACGCTAGAATCCTGGACTTCTTCCATCATTCGGAGGGGAAATTGTGGGTCAAAATAGCTCAATCCATTTGTCCTAAAGCTCTTACCACTCTCCCATGGTGCGCCCATTTAATTGTCCCTTCTCTTGGCCTCATGTCATATAGCACTTATGCCACTGCTTTGGCTTTGAGATCCCCATAAAAAAGCTTATCCTCAATCGACCCCCAGGGCCCCCTGCTCCCGATTTCAGATAATCCAGATTTCCCACCAGGAATATCTGCAAATAGATTTCTCGGTTCAAATAAATACCATCCGATATTATTTTCTCATGTCATCTCCAATACTTCGCTGCTCCCCCTCAATGACTTGTTACAGGGAAGAGCCTCTTCCCCGAAGGCTAATTTTGAATATAGCCAGTTACAACACTTCTATTCAATTGTGAAGAAGCGCACACATCTTTATAGAGATCTCACAAACTTTGAAAAATTGAGCCTATCATTGTCATCCCCTACACACTCCATCTCCCTACTGTATAATCTCCTCATTGCCCAGGTAACTGACAATAGGCCAGGATTCTGCGGTGCATGGGAAAGATAACTGGGGAAGTCCTTCTCTGACTCACAATGGGATAAATGTTTCTTCCTAACACATAAAACCTCAATAGGGTCCAAAGCTCAGGAAACCTCCTTCAAAATTATCTCTAGATGGTACCGGGTACCAGCAGTCCTTCATAGATGGTATCCAGTGGTCTCAGATAGATGTTGGAGATGTGGGGAGGGGGAAGGGACAATGTCACACATATGGTGGGCATGTCCTATAATAAATGCATTTTGGGCAAAGGTGGTTCCCATGACTAAGAAAATAACTGGTTTGACTATCCCTAATACGCCAGAAGCCCTCCTTTTATCAATGTTACCAATAAGTAAAAGTAGTTATAAAAGGTCATCAATAGGCTACCTAATACAGGCGGCTAAGAATGTCATTCCACGACACTGGAAAAGCAGAGACCCACCCACTGTGGAGGAATGGTTTGCAGAGATCTCCCTCCTTAATAGGATGGAGCATCTGATTGCCATCTCACCGGCTGATGTTGATAGATACTGTGTGATTTGGAGGGATTGGATTGATTTGCAAAACTCTGACGCCTATCATCTAGCCCCCAACTAAAGTTATCCGTGATGTCGGCACAACAATGATCATAATCGCACTCTATTGATTGGTGGTCTGCCGTGGTCCGCTCCATCTCTCCCTATCTTTCATATGAAAAAATACATGCTTGATCTGGATATTGATGGAAAACCCTCCCTGTACCCCCCAATGTACTGTCGTTATGCATAGATTTATAGTTATACTACCCCTTTTTACTATGTATATTGTATTTTCTTGTACTTTTTCAACACAAAAATAAAAAAAAACTTGGATTTGAAAAAAAAAATGTAATTAGATCTAGAGGCGGTGGCTACTCTGCTGACTAGCAGACACTGAAGCTTTGGAGCAGACCTCTGATTCCTAGGCTATAGTATGAGTAAACAGCTCTTCAGACTTAACCATCTGTGTTACCCCAAGCCATAGTGTATGTAGTTTCTTACGGTTAAAAGGGGGGAGGGGACCCGACCCACCAGGAATTTGACGATGGCAACGTTATGTAAAACACAGCAAGGGGACTCCAAAAAGAGTCTCCATTTTTTCCCAAAATTGTGGCACAGACACCACATAAGTGGCATCCATTGTCCCAGAGTTGCTTAAAATGGTTGGTGAGGTGATTTTCCAAAATCCTCAAGCTTTTAGTCTCCCCAGAATGACACAGGTGGGGCAGATGGTGTTTGTCCCAGCCTGCTAGGCCGCATTGTAGCACAGTGAGCTTCGCACTGCAACTTATGCTTCATATCCGTGTGACGGTTCATGCATAAAGTACTCAAACTATGGATTTTTTGGCCTCTACTTAGCTTTTGGTGACAAATGTTACAGATAACACAAGTTGGGTCATCCTTATCGATCTGAAAAAATGCACAGGCTATGCAAGGTTTAGAGCCCATGTGACTCTGCTACTAGCAATACTATCAAATGATTGGCTGTGTTAGATGCAGAGCGTCTGGGTTTGGTTGGGGGTCCCCACAGTCTGCCTAGGCTAGATGCAGTTAAAAATTATTATTAGATACACAGGCGGTGCAGCTTGCTTCGCAGCTGGGCTAATACGCCCAAAGTATTGGTAGACTCTATACTAAATAAGGAAGGATTCACTGACTGTGGTGTCCCCTCCGGGGGCCGTGGTGATTGGTGGAGATTTGGTGGATGATTATAGGAGAAAGCTCCTTAATAGAGAAAGTTGGTGAATTTATACCTTAAATACACGTGTACCAGCGGGTTTAAACATCAGACATGATTTGATGAATGATTATGAATGATCATTTATAGATTATTATTATATATATGTTCTTTTTTTCTTCTTTTCTTTTTCTTTTGGATTATTTACATTTATATGAATTGTTTCTATGCTATACGATTTTAACATGGTATGTGTGTTTAAATTTCTGATTAACTCAGCCTTGAACAGGTGCATAGCAGGACATGACATATAAATACCACTTCCTTGCTGTTTTTTTGCTATGCAATGATTAAGAACCTTTAGTTCGAAACGCGTTTGCTGTTCTTCTCCAAGGTGGACTTTTAAAATATTTTTTGCATGACCCAATAAAAAGTGGATTTTAGAAGATTTGTTCAGCTGGATCTTCCTGGTTCCTCATGTTCGTCTGGTAGCACTCCTGGCTCCGTGCTGTTGATCTTCTAGATGGGTGAGCTGATTTTTTCCTTTCTTTTTCTGCCATGTGGCGATTGGTCATCCACTTTCACTGCCCCTTACTCAACGAATTCACAAACATCTCCCGTCAGTTTGGAGTCCCATTATGCCCAACCAAAAACATAGGCCCCACAACTAAAAAAAATCATTCTTGGGCATCGAAATCGACACCACAGCAAGGTTGTTCCGCCTCCCATGGGAAAAAATACCAAAACATTACACCTGATCTAGGTTTTTTGCGCAGCATGGAAAGTAACACTACAGCAGATGCAAGTATTACTAGGTCTCCTCGTGTTTGCGAGCTGGGTGATGCCAGTCGGAAGGGTTTTTTCTCTTCATTTATCGCCCGCAACAAAAGGGGCATCTAAATCGAGTCATACAATCAGAATCAGCAGGCAGCTATGGGCGGACTTAGAGGTGTGGAAAGCCTTCTTATAATCATTCAACGGTCACACGTTATTTATGTCAGCAGAACAGTCCAACATTCAACTAAGAATATTCACCGGGGCGGCAGAATCAGGCGGATATGCAGTGATACTAAATAACCAATGGTGCACAAGCTTATGGCCTCCGTATTGGGCAGAACAAGTGCTGACAAAAAAACAGACAGTCCTGGAACAGTTTCCAATAGTGGTAGCAATAGAAATATGGGGTGCACGCCTGGCTAACAAAAATATACACTTCATAACAAAAAACACCAGCCTAGCTGTAATGCACATGCCCGGACTGACTGGCGTGTATGAGTTTAGTGGTTCCACGGTGCCATGAACCAGAGAGTGCCTGGAGGGGCGTAACTGAGTATCTGCCCGATCCCACCAAGGTCGCACGACGGCATACGACGCCAGTGAACCAGGGAGGAACCGAGCAGAGGGACGAGGGTCTACTCCAGGTCAGACTCCGGACACGGCTGTTGACCCACACCGGGGAATACAGGAACAGGCAGGCTAGAGCGCAGGCTGGGTAGGGTCCAGTACAGACTGGGAGACGAGTTCAGAGCAGCAGATGCGGTAAACAAACAGAGTAAAGCGAAACCGCAGGTGCGGTAGACAAGGCTGAGCAGAGCGAAACCGCTTACACGGTGGACAAGGCTGAGCAGAGCAAAACCGCAGACGCGGTGGACAAGGCTGAGCAGAGCAAAACCGCAGATGCGGTGTACAAGGCTGAGCAGAGCGAAACCGCAGACGCGGTGGACAAGGCTGAGCAGAGCGAAACCGCAGAAGCGGTGGAAAAGGCTGAGCAGAGCGAAACCGCAGACGCGGTGGACAAGGCTGAGCAGAGCGATACCGCAGACGCGGTGGACAAGGCTGAGCAGAGCGAAACCGCAGACCCGGTGGACAAGGCTGAGCAGAGCGAAAACGAAGACGCGGTGGACAAGGCTGAGCAGCGCGAAACCGCAGACGCGGTGGACAAGGCTGAGCAGAGCGAAACCGCAGACGCGGTGGACAAGTCTGAGCAGCGCGAAATCGCAGACACGGTGGACAAGGCTGAGCAGAGCGAAACCGCAGACACGGTGGACAAGGCTGAGCAGAAGGAAACCACAGACGCGGTGAACAAGGCTGAGCAGAGCGAAATAGCAGATGCGGTGGACAAGGCTGAGCAGAGCGAAACCGCAGACGCGGTGGACAAGGCTGAGCAGAGCGAAACCGCAGACGCGGTGGACAAGGCTGAGCATAGCGAAACCGCAGACGCGGTGGACAAGGCTGAGCACAGCGAAACCGCAGACGCGGTGGACAAGGCTGAGATAAATCGCCGAAGAGGTAAACAAAGACAAAGCAAAAGGGATAGGGCTCTGTTCACACGGAACAGACTGGAAAAGAAAAGCAGAACCAGATACACACAAGGTACTTGCAAAGAAGTAGCGAAAGGACTCCAACTCACAAACGGAAGTACAATGACAATGAGTAGAAGTTAGGTTCAAGTTCAGACTCTACAGAAAAAGAGAGCAAACGGACATAAAGACAAAACAGGTAAGAAGCTAGGAGACAGTTCAGACAAGAACAGTTACTGCAACAAATGAAAAAATGCAGGAACGAGCCTAGGTAAAGCCAAGCGCTGGTTCAGACACTGCAGAAAAAGGGAACAAACGGACATAAAGACAAAACAGGCAGGAAGATAGGAGACAGTTCAGACAGGAACTGCACTGCAACAAATACAGGAGCGAGTCTGGGTATGCGGCCCCCAGAGGGCGAGACAAACAGGCTAGGAGCATGTTCAGACAGGCCTGGAAATACAGCCTCCAGGAAGGCAGAGAGACAGCTCGCTAGATTGCACAGACAGTACACAGTTCAGACACGGGAACTGATACCATAAGGCAGGAAACAAAGACAGGACCTGGCATGTCAGCGACCAGAAGCCAAATGACAGAATAAGATGCTCAGGCATGGATTCCAAGAAGCAGCTGGTTTAAATACCAGGTGACAGACAGCAATAGGCTGAGGACGCGTTAGGGGTGTGTCTGCAGCAGCTACAAGAATAAGGAAGTTCGGCGGGCGTCGCCCTAAACAGCAAGAGCGAAACAAAGCAGACAACATGGAAAGAAGCCAGAGTGGCAGTCTGGACTGGATATCAAGTGCGTGCTCTTGCACAGTGGGAGATGGACCACTATGCAAGGACGCCGCCAGGTATGTTACAGTACCCCCCCCCCTTATGCCCCCTCTTCTTCAGGCCTGCCAGAATCTTCCGCAGGGAATTTGAGGGCCAATCCTTCTCTTCAAGGAGATTACTAGAGATGAGCGTTGTTCTACTCGAACTGTTCGGCAATCTCAAATTCGAGCTGTTTTGGGCGGCGTTCGAGCCGTTCGGCGAACACGAACAATTTGAGAAAAATTCGGCTGTTCGAGGTTATGTTCGATAACTGTTCGTGCACCAAAATCATAACTGGATTTTTTCTCAGTAATGATGAAAATTAATGTTAATACGCAGTTTGAGTGTACAGCGGGGTGGGGGGAGGGGCAGGGGATGGATCTCTGCAGGAACAATGAAGATCTCCATTTTTTTTTTCTCTTTCCCGCATTTACAGTGGGGAGGTGCAATCTGTCAGCCTATCAGCAGCGCACACACGGAGCGAAGTGCTTTTTTTCACACAAGCAAGGGCATGTGTCATTGGCAGTGTATGTCACATGTCCTTGCCCTATAAGACCAAGCCATTTTCCCCGTCGCCACCATTTTCTCACTGCTGCAGCTGCGTGTTAGACGGCACCGCTGTTGCTGTGTGCGCTATACCTTGTTAATTTCAAGCCAATTTTCGCACAAATCTACAGATAGCTTGGGAGTAGGGAATAGTTGTGATTGCAGTCCTTTTAAGGACTAGGTTACAGCATTTCCTACGACTTTTATCAGGCAGGTCTGTGCTCTTAAATATATAGATTGTGGGAGTAAAGACTAATTGTAATTGGAGTCCTTTTCAGGACTAGGTTACATCAGTTCCTATCAGTTTTTGCCAGGCAGGTCTGTGCCAGTGCTGTGCAAGTTTTTTTCACAGCATTTGGCTGAATCTAGCAAAGCTAATCCTTTTTGGCCTATTGCAGAGTGTGTTAGTCAGTGGAGTAGCCTATCTGTGTTGCAAGATATACCACCTGTGTATAGAATACCAATTTTTTTACTGCACCTAGTGAAGTAAAATCTTTTGGGCATGGCATCATTTTATTAGTCCATCTATACTGACCTCCATCAGGTTGCAAATTGAATATAATTTTTTTCTGCATCTAGCTCTGAAAAAATATTGGGCTTCTAGCTGTGTGTGGGACTTGTTGTATTAGTCCATCTATACTGACCTCCATCAGGTTGCAAACTGCATATATTTTTTTCTTCATCTACCTCTGAAAAAATATTGGGCTTCTAGCTGTGTGTGGGACTTGTTCTATTAATCCATCTATACAGACCTCCATCAGGTTGCAAACTGAATATATTTTTTTCTGCATCTAGCTCTGAAAAAATATTGGGCTTCTAGCTGTGTGTGGGACTTGTTGTATTAGTCCATCTATACTGACCTCCATCAGGTTGCAAACTGAATATATTTTTTTCTGCATCTACCTCTGAAAAAATATTGGGCTTCTAGCTGTGTGTGGGACTTGTTCTATTAATCCATCTATACAGACCTCCATAAGGTTGCAAACTGAATATATTTTTTTCTGCATCTACCTCTGAAAAAATATTGGGCTTCTAGCTGTGTGTGGGACTTGTTGTATTAGTCCATCTATACTGACCTCCATCAGTTTGCAAACTGAATATATTTTTTTCTGCATCTACCTCTGAAAAAATATTGGGCTTCTAGCTGTGTGTGGGACTTGTTGTATTAGTCCATCTATACTGACCTCCATTAGGTTGCAAACTGAATATATTTTTTTCTGCATCTACCTCTGAAAAAATATTGGGCTTCAAGCTGTGTGTGGGACTTGTTCTATTAATCCATCTATACAGACCTCCATCAGGTTGCAAACTGAATATATTTTTTACTGCATCTACCTCTGAAAAAATATTTTGCCTTCTAGCAGTGTGTGGGACTTTCTCTATTAGTCCATCTATACTGACCTCAATCAGGTTGCAAATTAAAAATAATTTTTATCTGCATCTAGCTCTGAAAAAATATTTGGCCTTCTAGCAGTGTGTGGGACTTTCTCTATTAGTCCATCTATACTGACCTCCATCAGGTTGCAAATTGAATATAACTTTTTTCTGCATCTAACCCAGCCAATAGTTTTGGCCTAATACCACAGTTTGGCCACTCAGCTCTGCTCGGTTCCCATCCATTGTTTTTTTGTGCAAACAACTCCAGAGTTGTGAATTAGTTAACCACCAAAATGAGTGGAAAAAGGCCTGCTGCTGGTGGAAAGGGGAATAGGCGTGTTGGGAAGGGGAAAAAAGTTGTGTCCGTGGGGTAGGTGTTAAAGCAACAGTAACATCTGCAGAAGAAAGACCATCTTCCAGCCAAACTAAAATGTCTACTTCTTTTAGCGGACAATATGATAAGATCCCTTTCTTACGGCCACGCCAATTGCTACAAATTCCAGATGAGGCACAAAAACAGCAGGTGCTTCAACGGATATCAAGTGCTCCTTTAAGTGGGCTCTCCTCCACATCAACTTCAACATCACAAATACTCCAGTCCTCAAAGGTGTCACCCCAATCGCACTTGCTTCCTCACAGCTCCCAAATCTCCCGCTGCCCATCTGAGTATGAGGTAGAACAGATGGTTGAGTCTGCAGAGCTGTTTACTCATACTATAGCCTGGGAATCAGAGGTTGACTCCAGCGCTTCTGTGAATCCAGACGAGGAAATGATCTGCACTGATGCCCAGAATCTTTATGAGTCGGATCCAGGACCAGACGCAGAAGGTTCTGACCATAATGTAGACCCTCATTCCCAAACTGTAACTCCTGTTGGTGGAGACAATGAGGAAGACGATGATAAGACTCAAATACCTGATTGGAGCGACAACTTTAGTTTTTTGTCAGGGCAGGAACAGGTTGGCTCTGAGGACGACGGGTGTGATAACGCACAGGGTGATGATGATGAGGTTGGAGATCCCACTTACTGTCAACCCACAGTCAGCCAAGAGATGAGGTCAGCAGAGGAGGTGGAGGAAGATGCTAGTGACGATGAGGTCAGGTTGTGCCTTCCTGGACAGAGACGTAGTACTGGAAGCACGTCAACAACTGCATGCTCAAACACAACACTGCCTCTCACCACAAGTCGTGGTGGCTCTTCAGGTCGCATCGGTGCTAAGCCTTGCATAGCCTGGGCATTTTTTCAGATCGATAAAGATGACCCAACTCGTGTTATCTGTAACATTTGTCAGCAAAAGCTAAGTAGAGGCCAAAAAATACATAGTTTGAGTACTTCATGCATGAACCGGCACATGGACATGAAGCATAAGTTGCAGTGGGAAGCTCAGTGTGCTACAATGCGGCCTAGCCGGCCGGGCCAACCACCGTCTGCCATATCTTGTGCATCCGCGGCCTCTTCATCCTCTGTGACTGCGGGGACAGCAGTCACACCTGTTTTGCGGCGCAGACCTGCCACCTCTTTACCCGCAACAGCCAGCGTGATTGGCAGGACATCATTTTCTTTGGAGGTGGTAACACCAGCTGGTGTTGAGCGCTGTCCGACATCGATAGCACCACCTTTGGATCAAGGCAACCTAACATGTCCTCCTGCATCTTCCTCACAGACCGGCAGTTTGCCGGGGACACCCTTATCAACCCCGTCTAAGCACAATAGCCAGCCCTCGGTCCCTCAGATGTGGACAAGTAAAAGACCATTTCCTCCTAGCCATTTGAAAGCTAAGAGGTTGAATTTCACCATCTGCAAGTTCTTGGCTACAGAAATGCTGCCTTTCCGCCTGGTGGACACAGAGGATTTTCGAGACCTTATGTCCGTCGCAGTGCCCCAGTACCAGATGCCCAGTCGGCACTACTTCTCAAAGAAAGGTGTGCCTGCGCTCCACCAGCATGTCGCACACAACATCACCGCTTCTTTGAGAAACTCTGTGTGTGACAGGGTGCATTTCACCACAGACACTTGGACGAGTAGGCATGGACAGGGGCGTTACATGTCGCTGACTGGGCACTGGGTAACTATGGTGACAGCAGGACAAGGGGCTGCTGTCCAAGTCTTGCCGTCCCCACGAGTTGTGCGTCAATCCTCTTTATGTCAAAGTTCCTCCACTGCTTCTGCCTCCTCAACCTCCTCTTGGTCTTCCACCTGCACCCAAAGCCTGTCTGGTCATGCCACAAGCTTTCTAACTGCGCAGAAGGGATCCTGCACACCTCCTTACTATGCTGGCAGTAGGGCTCAACGTCATCAGGCGGTTTTTACATTGAAATGTCTGGGAAATGTGAGTCACACAGCTGAGGAGTTGTGGTCAGCTCTGGAGAACCAAATTCATAAATGGTTGTCTCCACTGGACCTGAAACCAGGGAAGGCCGTGTGCGACAATGCTGCAAACCTGGGTGCGGCCCTTCGCTGGGGCAATGTCACACACGTGCCTTGTATGGCTCACGTGTTGAACCTGGTTGTCCAGCAATTTTTAGCCCACTATCCCAGACTAGATGGCCTTCTGCAGAGGGCACAGTCGCTGTGTGCTCACTTTTGCCGTTCGCATCCCGCAGCTCAGCGACTTACATCTCTACAGAAGTCGTTGGGCCTGCCACTTCACCGGCTAAAATGCGATGTGCCTACCCGGTGGAATTCAACTCTGCACATGTTGCAGCGATGGTGGCAGCACCGACAAGCCCTGGTGCAATACGTTCTGACGTATAGCCTGGGCCAACGAGATCCAGAGGTGGGGCAAATCACGCTGGAGGAGTGGTCTCAGATCAGGGACCTATGCACCCTTCTGCACAGTTTTGAAATGGCGACGAAGATGTTTAGTGCTGACGATGCCATTATCAGCATGACTATTCCGGTGATTTACATGCTGGAGCACATGTTAAACAGAATTCGGAGTCAGGTGGTGGCACAAGAGGAGGTGGAGGAAGTAGAGGAGGAGGAGTTGTATGCGGAAGGGCTAACATCTGCATGGTCCAGACGGTCGGCAGCACCAAGGCGGCAGGCATGTGAGGGTGGGGGAGATGGTTTTACCAGGGCGCATGGTAGCAGCCAAACTAGTGAGGAAGGTGCAGGAGCCCAGGAAGAAGTGGAGGACGAACTGATGGAAGACTCATCAGATGAGGGAGACCTTGATCACATTTCTGTTGTGCGAGGTTGGGGGGAGAGGACAGAGGAAGGAAGCATGATTGTTACCTCGCCACCAACACAACAGGGACTTGGTGCTCCTGGATGCGCAACACACATGAGTGCCTTCTTGCTGCACTACCTGCAACATGACCCTCGAATTGTGAGAATTAGAAATAATCCTGACTACTGGGTTGCCACACTGTTAGATCCCCGGTACAAAAGTAAATTTGCAGAAATTATTCCTGCCATAGAAAGGGATGCACGCATGCAGGAGTATCAACAGAGACTGTTGCAGAATCTTACATGTGCTTTTCCACAAAATACCAGTGGTGCACGTAGTGAATCTCACAGTTCCAACTTGCCAACCGTGGGACCGTCAAGTGTTCAGCACTCAAACCGTAACAGAACCACAGTATCTGCTGGTAACTAGTGTTGAGCATTCCGATACTGTAATATCGGGTATCGGCCGATATTCGCGGTATCGGAATTCCGATACTTAATTCCGATACTTTAACAAGATCGGATACCGGATTCGGAAGTTCCCATAATGCCTGCGCTCTGCAGTGTCTGTGAAGGATGACAAGTTGGATGGCAGCGCGATCCAGCCTGTCATCAGAATGCCATCCCAGCGGGGGAGAATTCTCCTGATTGTTTAAAAGCCGGCGGGCGGTATAAAGCCGCCGGCTTTTAAACAATCACACAGCCCCATACTGCTTCCCCGCAGCCTCCCACCCCGATCCTCCGCTCCCCTCGCCACCTCCCATCCCGATCGTAAGTTAGGACCGGGCGGGGAGCGCAGCTCCAAGGAGCGGGGAGTGAAGGACCCGGGCGGGGAAGACTTCACCGCCGGCTTTCCCGTTCTGTGCTGCGCTTTCCCGCCGGTTATTTCAAATGAACAGCTGAGGTATCAGCTGATGCCGATCAGCTGTTCATTTGAAGTCGCCGCGTTGCCCTCAGAGGGTTCATGTGAGTTCATGCTTGACTGCATGAACTCACATGAACTTTCCCACGGCCGCACAGGTCAGCCACACCTCCCAGACCATCAGCCCGTCATGATTAGTGTGTGTGCGGGGTGTGTGCGCGGGGTGTGTGCGCGATGTTTGTGCGGGTGTGCGCGGTGTCTGTGCGATGTGTGCGGGTGTGTGCGGTGTGTGTGCGGGTGTGTGCGTGCAGGCAGACATAGGCCGATGTGACACTACTACTCCCATCGGCCTATGTCTGTCCCCCGTCCACTCGTGCCAGCAGGATCAGCTCGATGGGAGCAGTAGTTCCCATCAGCCTGATCCTGCTATATAAATGAACTCGGCGCACCTCATGCACGTCACTGACAGCGTGGGAAAATTCTCACGCTGAAGCGCTGAGTGCAGGAGAATTTAGAACAGTAAAGAATTGTGTGTTTATTTCAATTAAAGGACTTTTTTCTGGGTGTTTGTGTTTTTTTTAAATACTTTACTAGAAATTCATGGTGGTCATGTCTAATATTGGCGTGACCCCATGAATTTCAGGCTTAGGGCCAGCTGATAATGCCAAGCTGGCCTTAACCCCTTTATTACCCAGTGAGCCACCGCACCAGGGCCCTGGATGAGTTGGGTACAGCGCCAGAAGATGGCGCTTCTATGAACGCGCCATTTTCCGGGGCGGCTGCGGACTGCAATTTGCAGCGGGTGGGGCCCAGAAAGCTTGGGCCTCCCTGCGCTGCAGATTCCAGCCCACAGCTGCCTAGTTGTACCTGGCTGGACACAAAAATAGGGCGAAGCTCCACGTTTTTTTTTTTTAAATTCATGAAATTCATGGAATAATTAAGAAAAAAGGGCTTCCCTATATTGTTGTGTCCGGCTAGGTACAAATAGGCAGCTGGTGGTTGGGGGCAGCCCGTTCCTGCCTGCTGTACCTGACTGGACACAAATATAGGGCGAAGCCCCACATCAATTTTTTTTAATTATTTCATGAATTTCCTGAAATGATTTAAAAAAAATTGAAGTGGGGCTTCGCACTATATTTGTGTCCAGCCAGGTACAGCAGGCAGGAACGGGCTGCCCCCAACCACCAGCTGCCTATTTGTACCTGGTTGGACACAACAATATAGGGAAGCCCTTTTTTTCTTAATTATTTCATGAATTTCATGAAATAATTTAAAAAAAAAAATACGTGAAGCTTCTCCCTATTTTTGTGTCCAGCCAGGTACAACTAGGCAGCTGGGGGATGGAATCTGCAGCGCAGGGAGGCCCAAGCTTTCTGCCCCCCCCCCCCCCGCTGAAAATTGCAGTCCGCAGCCACCCCGGAAAATGGCGCGTTCATAGAAGCTGGATGCTGTACCTGGCTGGCATACAAAAATATGGCGAAGCCCACGTCAAAAGTTTTGGGAAAAATTAATTAAAAAATAAATAATAATTTAGGGACTGCATCTTTATTAACTCCTCAAATGTCATTTAGTGTTAAAATAAAGGATTTATTTAAAAAAAAATTGACGTGGGGCTTCGCCCTATATTTGTGTCCAGCCAGGTACAGCAGGCAGGAACAGGCTGCCCCCAACCACCAGCTGCCTATTTGTACCTGGCCGGACACAACAATATAGGGAAGCCCTATTTTAAAAAAATTATTTCATGAAATAATTAAAAAAAAATTGACGTGGGGCTTCGCACTATATTTGTGTCCAGCCAGGTACAGCAGGCAGGAACGGGCTGCCCCCAACCACCAGCTGCCTATTTGTACCTGGTTGGACACAACAATATAGGGAAGCCCTTTTTTTCTTAATTATTCCATGAATTTCATGAAATAATTTAAAAAAAAAATGCGTGGGGCTTCGCCCTATTTTTGTGCCCAGCCAGATACAACTAGGCAGCTGGGGGCTGGAATCCGCAGCGCAGGGAGACCCAAGCTTTCTGGGCCACCCCCGCTGCAAATTGCAGTCCGCAGCCGCCCCAGAAAATGGCGCGTTCATAGAAGCGCCATCTTCTGGCGCTGTACCCAACTCATCCAGGGCCCTGGTGCGGTGGCTCACTGGGTAATAAAGGGGTTAAGGCCAGCTTGGCATTATCAGCAGGCCCTAAGCCCGAAATTCATGGGGTCACGCCAATATTAGACATGACCACCATGAATTTCTAGTAAAGTATTTAAAAAAACACAACACCCAGAAAAAAGTCCTTTAATTGAAATAAACACACAATTCTTTACTGTTCTAAATTAAACCATACTTACAGTCACGCCCATTCCAGCTGAAGCCAACGATCTCCTGCAATAAAAGTAAAATAATAAAGCAACATCATTCTTACCTTTCCATGGCTCCCACGACAGCTTCAGCTCTGCTACATCGAGATGACAGGCTGGACCGCAGCAGAACGCTGCCATCCATCCTGTCATCCCGCAGACACTGAGAAGCGCAGGCATACTTCCACTCCTCAGTGTCTGGCTGTGACGGCATCCAGATGAGCCGAGGTCATGTCCAATGAACTCAGCTCACCTCATGTACGTCACTGACAGCGTGGGAAAATTCTCCTGCACTCAGCACTTCAGCGTGAGAATTTTCCCACGCTGTCAGTGACGTGCATGAGGTGAGCTGAGTTCATTGGACATGACCTCACCTCATGTATGTCACTGACAGCGTGGGAGAATTCTCACGCTGAAGCGCTGAGTGCAGGAGAATTTTCCCACGCTGTCAGTGACGTGCATGAGGTGAGCTGAGTTCATTGGACATGAACTCGGCTCATCTGGATGACGTCACAGAGAGACACTGAGGAGCGCAAGCATGCCTGCGCTTCTCAGTGTCTGCGGGATGACAGGCTGGATGGCAGCGTTCTGCTGCGGTCCAGCCTGTCATCTCGATGTAGCAGAGCTGAAGCTGTCGTGGGAACCATGGAAAGGTAAGGATGAGGTTGCTTTATTATTTTACTTTTATTGCAGGAGATCGTTGGCTTCAGCTGGAATGGGCGTGATGGTAAGTATGGTTTAATTTAGAACAATAAAGAATTGTGTCTTTATTTCAATTAAAGGACTTTATTCTGGGTGTTTGTGTTTTCTTTTAACTTTAACTATGGGGTTAGTAATGGGGGTGTCTTATAGACGCCTCTCCATTACTAACCTGGGCTTGATGTCAGCTGGCATTATAAGCTGACATCAACCCCAACCCTATTACCCCCTGCCACCGCACCAGGGCAGCGTGGAAGAGCGAGGCTAAGTGCCAGAATTGGCGCATCCTATGGATGCGCCATTTCTGGGGTGGCTGACGGCTGGTGTTTCTAGCCTGGGAGGAGGCCAATATTCATGGCACCCTTCCTGGGCTATTAATATCAGCCCCCAGCTGTCTGCCTAGCCTGTGCTAGCTATTAAATTAGGGGGGACCCCACGTTATTTTTTTTGGGGGGTTCCCCCATTTTAATAGCTAGTAAAGGCTATGTATTCAGCTGGGGGCTGATATTAGTAGCCTGGGAAGCTCCGTGGGTATTACCCCCTTCCCAAGCTTCAAACATTTGCCCCAGCTGTCTGCTTAACCTCCGCTAGAGCCTAAAATTAAGGGGAACCCCACGCCAATTTTTTTTTAAATAAATCCTTTATTTTAACACTAAATGACAAGTACAGTAATCAACACTGTCACTGTACTTCATATATATGTGACTGACATGTTTCTATCTATCTAATCTATGTGTGATTCTCTATTCTTTCTATTCTAAATTGTCGGGTACAGATGCTGAATTGCCGGCCGGCTTTCTTAAAGAGACGGTGCATGAAAACACTATTATTTTTTTAAATAAATCCTTTACACTAAATGACAAGTACAGTAAGCAACACTGTCACTGTACTTCTTATATATGTGGCTGACATGTTTCTATCTATTTAATCTATGTGTGAAGCTCTATTCTGTCTGTTATAAATTGTCGGGTACCGCTGCTGAATTGCCGGCCGGCTTTTTTAAAGAGACGGTGCACGAAAACACTAATATTTTTTTAAATAAATCCTTTACACTAAATGACAAGTACAGTAAGCAACACTGTCACTGTACTTCATATATATGTGACTGACATGTTTCTATCTATCTAATCTATGTGTGAAGCTCTATTCTTTCTGTTGTAAATTGTCGGGTACCGGTGTATGCCGCTGATGAATTGCCGGCTTTTCATGTCATTCAACATTATTCTTAGTTGTTTTACTTCATGTAGAATTAACCTACAAGGAAAGAAAGGGTTTATTTTCATTCCGATATTTGTGTCCCATTGACTTGCATTGGTTTCCGGTATCGGAATCGGCGATATCCGATACTTTTTGGGTATCGGCCCGATCCAATCCGATACGATATTTCCTGATATCGGAAGGTATCGCTCAACACTACTGGTAACATCAATTTTGCGGAATCATTTCACCACTTTTTTAGCCCATCCTTTGCAAGGCCACAGGAGACAAGAAGTCTGACACATAGTCAACTCCTAGAGACGATGGTACAGGAGTATCTCCAAGTAAACATTGAAGCCACGACTGTGTCACTGGACCCTTGCTCTTTTTGGGCTTCCAATCTGGATAAATGGCCGGAGCTAGCCACTTACGCCTTGGAGATCTTGTCATGCCCCGCAGCCAGCGTTCTGTCTGAACGTGTGTTCAGCGCTGCTGGTGGTGTGCTGACAGATAAGCGCACGCGGCTCTCCACTGATAATGTAGACAGACTCACGTTCATAAAGATGAACAAATCATGGATCCGAAACGACTTTTCTACCCCTGTGTCATCCTGGGGAGAGTAAAAGCTTGATGATTGGTTAAACTCACCCTACCAACCGTTTTAAGCTTTCAAATTACTAATCATGTTTATCTGTATCTTGGCTGGAAAATAATTTGGGCTTTGTAGCAGTGTGCAGCACTGATTCTATTAGGCCATCTATAATAAGCTCCACCAGATTTAAAATTACTAATCATGTTTATCTGTATCTTGACTGGAAAATAATTTGGGCTTTGTAGCAGTGTGCAGCACTGATCCTATTAGGCCATCTATACTAAAGCTTCACCAGATTTAAAATTAATAATAATTTTTAGCTGCATCTAGCCCGGAAAATAATTTTGGGGCTCCGAGATGCGCAAGACACATAAGTGCCTTCTTGCTGCACTACCTGCAGCATGACCCTCATATTGTCAGAATTCGAAGTAATCATGACTACTGGGTTGCCACACTCTTAGATCCCCCAAACTTTTCGATCAACCTTTTCATTTTAATAAAGACCAAAAAAATGGTCATTTTTGAAATTATAAGCATTACCAGGTTGTTAGAAACTGAAATCCAACAGTTTTCAACTCAAAACTTTATTCTAGGTGATGTTACATTTTCACATAGGACCCCTTGTTCGAAAGGAGCTTCTGAACTCTCTCGTCCACTGAATTTGTCAGGTTTTGGATGGTTTCTGCTTCAATTGTTTTGCATGAGGACAGAATACCCTCCCAGAGCTGTTGCTTAGATGTGAACTGCCTCCCGCCATCATAGACACTCCTTTTAATGATGCTCCAAAGGTTCTGAATGGGGTAGAGGTCAGGGGAGCATGGGGGTCACACCATAAGTTTGTCCCCTTTTATGCCCATATCAGCCAGAGATGCAGATGTTTTATGTGCAGCATGAGATGGTGCATTATCATGCAGAAAAATGATCTTGCTGTGAAATACACGGTTCTTCTTCTTGAACCATGGCAGGAAGTGCTGTTTGAGAAAATCCACATACATTATGGAGTTCATCTTTAGTGCTTTCAGGGATCCTAAAGGGGCCGACAATCTCTCTCCCCATGATTCCAGACCAAAACATTACTCCACCTCCTCCTTGTTGGCGCTGTAGCCGTGTTTGCGTGGGGTGTCCATCAACCAGCCATCCTCCACTCCATCCATCTGGACCATCGAGCGCTGCACGGCACTCATCCGTGAACAAAACAGTTTTGAAATCAGTCTTCATGTAATGTTTGGCCCACTGGAGCCGTTTCTGCTTGTGTGAAGTGGATAGAGGAGGTCGACAGGATGGCGTATGCACAGCTGCAAACCTCTGAAGGACCCTGCATCTTGTTGTTCGGGGGACGTTGGAGGCACAAGCAGCTTCAAAAACTTGTCTGCTGCTATGACAAGGCATTTTTGCCGCTGCTCTTTCAACCTGACGTAATTGCCTGTAGGAAAGAGTCCTCAATTTGCCCTTATCAGCACGCACACGTGTGTACTGTGAATCAGCTACATACTTCTTGATTGCCAAGACACTTCATCCTGATCATCGCACAATGTTGATTGTAGTCATGCCTTGACCTAAACACTCCACAATTTGTTGCTTCTCAGCAGCCGACACATCCTTTTTCTTTCCCATTTTGGCAGAAAATGTAGGCTGCTTAATAATGTGAGACAGCCTTCTTAAGTAGTCTTGCCTTTCATTGGACACACCTGCCAAACTATTTAGCACAGGTGTCTGCATTTGCTTACAGTGATATAAAGAGCCCTGACACACATCACCATCAATGAGTTTAACTGACAAACAAACAAATTCTTCCCTTATCACTCCTAAACACTTTTTGCATAATAATTTGGAACACAGTGTACATGTGCTTTTCCACAAAACACCAGTGGTTCACGTAGTGAATCTTACAGTTCTAACTTGCCAACCGTGGTCTGTATGGAAAAATCCTGTCTAAACATTGGCCAATATTACGTTCGGATAAAGACTTACAATATCAGTTACCAAAACATCCATCCGTGACTTGGCGGAAATCACGCACACTTGGTGATTTACTTTGCAATAGCCACTATGTTCCTCCCAAAAACCAATACCTGTTCGGCGGCTCGGTCCCCCCTTGGGGCTGCTTCCCCTGTGGAGACTGCTCGGCCTGTAAATACATAGTCAGAACAAAAACATTTGGCAATGTAAATAATAAAAAAACTTTTAAAATTGTTCATCATATCACGTGTAACACCACAGCAGTGATATATCTTGCCAAATGTCCTTGTGGACGTATTTACACGGGCATGACAACTAGGGCGTTAAAAATAAGGACACAAGAACATGTGCGGGATATAATTAATGCAGCTAATTGCCCCGATTCACATCTATTAAAAACCATCCCTAGACACTTTTTTGAATACCATATTTGTAATCCAAAGGGTCTGACTGTCTGTGGGATTGATCATGTCTATATGGGCATTAGAGGGGGGAATCTTAAGCAAAAGCTGCTCCAGAAAGAGACACGTTGGATGGTTATCTTGGACACGCTATCCCCCAATGGTCTTAATGAGACCATCAGTTTCAAGTCTTTTCTTTAAACCATGTTTTTAATCGTGGACACTATTTTTTGTGTTTTTATTTCAGTTTTGTTTATTGATATTTATATTCTCTTATATTTTGTAGTTGTTAGGTACCTTTGTACTCCATTTTTGTCTGGTATCAGGCGGTGAGGACCGGCGCTACTACTTATCCTTTACCATGAGACTGTGGATCGATGGCACCGATTTGACGGAATCTTTTACTACTAAAGCAGCAAGCTGACGGGCTGATTATTGCATATCTTCTGTAAATTCTTTACAAGGAAGATTGTCAAGATTGCCAACATTGAAATATAATATTGATGTTTGTACATTTTAATTATGTCTGTTTATACTGACCAATTATTAGCTTTGGAACTGCGCTATTAGTCTTGACAGAAGAATGTCATTATCCTTGTTAGAAATGGAGGGCTATTTTTATGGTCTTCCTAGATTGAAATCTATATTGTGGCATGTTATTTTTTCTATAAGATTGTATCTGTGGTATTTAAGAGGTGACATATACGCGTATGGCACAGTCGGTTCCTGTTATACCTGCCCACCTTATAGCCCTACTTAAATAAAATATACTATTTGTTAGTTCTCAAAAAGACATTATCGGGCTTACTTACGGTATTTGCTTTTAATAAACCTGACCTGGTAGGGTCATTATTATCATCTGAGCAAGCGGACTTATTTGTCTGCCGCTCTTAGGACACCGTGCCTATGTCAGTCAGTTTGATATCCCACCCTTAGAGGATTGTGTACCTTCATTATTTAACTACCCAATCTGACCCCCTTAATTATCATAATTACCGAATCTTGACTACCTCTTTATGCTGATGGTGCAGACGCATCCCGCTCATGCGCTGCTCGTCCCCTGTGGCGTCGCCGGCTGCACGCGTTGCCGGGACGACGGGAGCGATGACGTTGTCCTCCCTCCCATCCTCCCCCGGCGCGCGTCGGCCGGCCGCGCCTCCCAGGGGAGGAGCAACATGACGAGTGATGCGCCGATTCGCCAGCCGCCCGGACCCCGTGATATTTATAGTGTCCATTCTTAACTTGTGCTACGCCTCCTGACGAAGCCGGAAGGAGAAACGCGCGTCGAGGCACTTGTGTGGATCTCCAGCCCTCTCCCCACAACGCGGATATGTCCCCAGGTACAGCACGTATTTAATATATTATACTATGCTGTGTTACACCCGCTTGGCGTTTATTGCCAAGCTTACTTCGATCTTTATCTATATTTAAAGTTTTGCTGTCCTGGAGGCTGCTATGCATGTCTATCAGTATGTGGGGGCGAATCTCTGCCTATTTTGATTGAGGGCAGGGAATCCTCTGTGTTTCTATGAGTTTTCATTACTCATTATTGTTGTCAATATTTTAGCAACATATTTTCTCTCACCATATGTGGATTTCTCTATATGTATTAATATTTTGCTCTAATAAAATTATTTTGATATTTAATACCGATCCCGCGGCTTTTTCTTTTGACAAAGAGTCCTTTGGTTTTCTCTCTTTTTGAGACTCACTTGAACCCCTAGTTAAAACTCTGATACTGTTATAATATTCTATTTTCTTCTGGGCTCAATTGTTGTTATTATTATATACTGCAGATCAGAGGTCTTTGTCTTCCCCTCCTTTTTGGTTAAGTATATATAATCGGGTCAGATTCCACCTTTAGTGGATTCGTTATAGGTTTTCCATTTCGTGGTCTGTATGGAGTTGTTCAATAAAGGGCCCAAAATTAAGATAACATAGATGGGAGAGGTCTCTATGAATAGGAATTCCTAAGTATTTGATACCCTGTGAGGGCCAGGCAAAGGGAAAGTTGGACTGGATGGAATCCTATATGGATTTGGGGAGGGAGACATCGAGGGCCTCAGACTTCGCTGCATTGATTTTAAAATTTGACCATGTAACAAAGTGATCTATTTCAGCCATAACAGCATGGATGGATATATGTGATTGAGTGATATATACTAGGACATCATCAGCAAATAGAGAGCACTTGTACTCGGTGCCTCCCACCTCAATCCACCTAATATTGGGGTTATGGCGAATTGATGAGAGCAGGTGCTCCGTCACTATGATGTAAAGAGAGGGGACAGAGAACATCCCTGCCTTGTCCCATTGGTGATTGTGAAAGGTGATGAAAATGTTCTGACGCACCCCCTGGGCCTTGGGACACCCGGAGCCGGACCCTTTTTGGTGGATGCTGGTGGTTGTAGTCTTCGTGGCGGCAACCCGGTTCCGTGGCTCAGGGCGGTCAAACCACTGGCGGAACTATTTATGTGGTTTTGATGTTTAAATGTCCGACTACGCCACCCGTGGATTGCGGTAAGAGTGAACCGCCGGTCCAGGGCAGACCGCTGAGGCTGGTGTTGTGGGTGCAGCAGAGCGTAGCATAACTCCCCATGGGACGAGTATAGCCTCAGGGCAGTGTATGCGGAGGATGGGGGTGATGGTGCAGGGCAGCAGCAGTAATGACACGGAGTCAGTGATGCAGTCCAGGGCCTTTACTCACAGTTCTTATTATCCAGACCACGTCTGCAGGTAACGGCTGCCCACGTCGTACTGTGCTCACCAGGTGAGGGGCTCAGACAACTCCCAGATAACTTTGGAGTGCTTCACAGGACCCCCTTTGTGTGTCCTTTGTCTGGCCTTTCTTACCAACCCTTCTGTCCGGCTGCCTCGGGCCTCCTCTTGGTAAACTTGGCGCCAGTTTCCCTGACCCTATGTGGTGCCTTCCTAGCGGGTGTAGCGAGGGGCTGCGCCACATAAAATGTCACAGCCTCCTGTTTCTAGCTGAGGGTCGTTTCCTGCCTCCACTAGTTTCGGGGACCGGTCTCCCCCTTTGGCCTGACCCCTCCACGCAGGTGGATTCAGGCGTGCGGTGGCGACTCGCCCGTCCGCACCCCTGAGATCCCTTCGTTCCTCATTCCTGGAGCCTTCTCCGCTCCTCTTCCTTCCTTCTCCCTCTTCCAGGCCTGGGCCTCTGTTACTAGGCCCGCCTCCGGAGCAGAGCTCATGCAGAGCCCCTGCTCCCTGCCACTTCTGCTCAGACTTCTCTGCACTGAACTAAGATGGTGCCCACCTTTTATACTGCCTTCTCAATGCACCCAGGAACTGCTTCCTCCCTGCTCCTGCACTACAGGGTTCCCCTTCCTCAGTGTTCCCTCCCCCCACTCCAGCCAGGGACTGTCGTGCCCATCTCAGGGGCATATTGGTCGCCCTGCCCCACGGCAATGTGGTGTAATGCATGCAGGTGTCGGGTCCTGATCCACACTACATCCTTACCTGAGAGTGAGATATCACACCTCTGGGTGAGGTGCAATACCTCTGTAGCAACCGAGCCCTCAGGGTGCTACAGTTCCATTTATCTTCAGCCTAGGTGACGTATTGCGATACAGGGCCGTGGTTTTGGCTATAAAAGGGTCCCCTAGACCCCTACCCCAAGCTTTTTAAGAGAATCATATATGGCGTGCCAGGAGACTCTATGGAATGCTTTCTCAGCATCCAACGAGAGTATCTAATTACAAATTTTTAACTGCATCTAGCCCAGGAAATACTTTGTGCCTAGTAGCAGGGTCTGCTAGTCAGCGGTTTATCCCGTCTGTTAAGCAAGCTATACCACCTGTAGTTTGGACACTTCATTTTTTCAAAGGAAATGCTTCGGGACCACGGGATACTCAGTGAAGAGCATCAGGAGGCACCCCAAGGCATAGGGGCTCGGACTGGCAGTAGGATGCCTTGCGGTGGACAGCCGAGCTCGATCCTTATAAAAGCTTTTTAACTGCAGCAGCTTTAGTGGACGCTACTGGAGCTGGAATTACACGGCTGCTGGCATGAGACTTGCCCTCCAATAGATCCTTGTAAATGGATTTAAAGTGTATTTATTCAAATTAGAGAGACAATTTAAATTAAAAAGCTTAGAGCTGCCTCCACCACAGGGGTCTCGCTCGACCCACCAGCGGACAGGCACCAGTATTGGGAGAGGGGGGCTGGCCGTCAGGGTTCACCGCGGCTCTGGCACAAACCCGGCGACACGGAGGTGGCACGGGCAGAAGCGGACTGAGCGTGTCGGCTTCTCACTTTTTGGATTTTAGAAGGGCATGACATGCCTATATCTGTGTCTCCCCCTCCTTTTACTCCTCCACCTCTTTTCTTTTCGCATGACTATATGTACTTGTCACTTTTTCATGTGTTAGTTGTGTCTTCTGAGCAGTTTGTCAGCTTTTGGACACCTTTGAAGGTGTTTTCTATGTGTTTCTATGTGTTTTTGTTTGCCTGCCATTGGTTTTAACGGTGTTCGAAGGTGTTTGACGAACAGTTCGACGAACAGTTCGGCGAACACACGGGTGTTCGACGAACCGAACCGAACTCGAACACTACGGGGGTGGCTCAACACTAAAAATCACTTGATTTATCAATTGTAAAATATTGAATTGTGTCCTTGATAAGTGAAGGAAAGTTCAAAACCAATGGTTGTAAATAATGATCAACATAAGATCAGACTTTTCCACATAAACTACTAATACCTGAGATGATAAGCCATCTGGGGGTGGTGGGTGTCTGCATATTTTCATGTATTTTAGGCAACATGTAAAACGTCAAGACAATAGGATGATCCACTTGTAGGAAACGTTTTTCACATTTAGAAATTATACCAAAGTTAAAAGCAGAATCCACCAGTCTGTTGTATTTGGTCTGAAATATTTAAATAGAATGAGATGGTATTTGTTGATAATAATGGTAGTTAGATAGCTGTCTGTTGACTTCTGTAGTTCAAGTTGTATTTTAGAGGATTATTTTTATTATCGATCAACAACTATGTTCTCAATCAACCCAAAAGACTCATAAATATCCAAGCTTAATATTTTTGGAAGTTGGAGTGGTTTTTTTTTAGATTTGGGGCATGGGGAGCACTGAATATTCATGCTCCTTAATAGCAGCACACAGTGTAGCTGCGCTGCGACTCCTGCTGCTGCCGGAATCGCCTGTGCATGCTGTTAAAGGGCATGAATATTCAACCTCTCTCCATGCCCATGGGCTAGGGAGAGGGTCAATATTCATGCCCTTTAATAAGCGGGAACACGCTATAGCCCGGCAGCAGCAGGAGCCGCAGCACGGGACCATGCATACTAGGATAAGGATGAGGAGGCCATACATACCTGGGTAAGGATGAGGGGTGCCATGCATACCAGGATAGGGATTAGGCGTGCCATGCATACCAGGATAGGGATTAGGGGTGCCATGAATACCAGGATAGGGATGAGGGGTGCCATGCATACCAGGATAGGGATTAGGGGTGCCATGCATACCAGGATAGGGATTAGGGGTGCCATGCATACTAGGACAGGGATGAGGGGTGCCATGCATACCAGGACAGGGATGAGGGGTGCCATGCATTCCAGGATAGGGATTAGGGGTGCCATGCAAACCAGTATGGGGATTAGGGGTGCCATGCATACTAGGACAGGGATGAGGGGTGCCATGCATACCAGGATAAGGATGAGGGGTGCCATGCATACCAGGACAGGGATGAGGGGTGCCATGCATACCAGGACAGGGATGAGGGGTGCCATGCATACCAGGACAGGGATGAATGGTGCCATGCATATCAGGATAGGGATGAGGGGTGCCATGCATACCAGGATAGGGATTGCTGTGCCATGCATACCAGGATGGGGATTGATGTGCGGTGGACAGCCGAGCTCGATCCTTATAAAAGCTTTTTAACTGCAGCAGCTTTAGTGGACGCTACTGGAGCTGGAATTACACGGCTGCTGGCATGAGACTTGCCCTCCAATAGATCCTTGTAAATGGATTTAAAGTGTATTTATTCAAATTAGAGAGACAATTTAAATTAAAAAGCTTAGAGCTGCCTCCACCACAGGGTGGCTCGCTCGACCCACCAGCGGACAGGCACCAGTATTGGGAGAGGGGGGCTGGCCGTCAGGGTTCACCGCGGCTCTGGCACAAACCCGGCGACACGGAGGTGGCACGGGCAGAAGCGGACTGAGCGTGTCGGCTTCTCACTTTTTGGATTTTAGAAGGGCATGACATGCCTATATCTGTGTCTCCCCCTCCTTTTACTCCTCCACCTCTTTTCTTTTCGCATGACTATATGTACTTGTCACTTTTCCATGTGTTAGTTGTGTCTTCTGAGCAGTTTGTCAGCTTTTGGACACCTTTGAAGGTGTTTTCTATGTGTTTCTATGTGTTTTTGTTTGCCTGCCATTGGTTTTAACGGTGTTCGAAGGTGTTTGACGAACAGTTCGACGAACAGTTCGGCGAACACACGGGTGTTCGACGAACCGAACCGAACTCGAACACTACGGGGGTGGCTCAACACTAGAGATTACTTCTACTGTCCACAGGAAGAGACAAAACTGGTCTCATCTGGGTAGCTAGGATGCTACCTCCTGTCCAGCCATCCTCAGCACCAGACGAAACGGATGGAATACCAGGAACAGCACACAAGGAAGTCTCTCTCCACTCATTATCTGGTAGCACCCCAGAGGGTTCAGGAGACAACTGGAAGTCCTCCGCCAGGTTGGAGGGGTGCAGAGACTCGGGGGTAACCTCTGCTTCGGGGTACGTCTTGTCAAGCTCACAGGATGAAATAGGCGAGGTATCAGGTACAAGGTGTAGAAAAGTCACTATCCCTTTGTTATCTGGTGGTACCCCAGAGGATTCAGGAAACAACTGGAGGTCCTCCGCCGGGTTGGAGGAGTGCAGAGACTCGGGGGTAACATTTGCTTCGAAATACACTAGGTCGGACTTACTGGACGAAGTGGGCGAGGTATCAGGTACAGAGTATAGGAAAGTCTCTGTCCATTCGCTACCAGGGAGCACCCCGAAGGGTTCAGGAGACAACTGAAGGTCCTCTGCCTGGTCGGAGGGGTGCAGAGACTCGGGGGTAACCTCTGCTTCGGAGTACACTAGGTTGGACTCACTGGACGAAGCAGGCGAGGCATCAAGTACCGAGTATAGGAAAGTCTCTGTCCATTCGCTACCAGGTAGCACCCCGAAGGGTTCAGGAGACAACTGGAGGTCCTCCGCCTAGTCGGAGGGGTTTAGCGACTCGGGGGTAACCTCTGTTTCGGAGTACACTAGGTCGGACTCACTGGATGAAGCGGGCGAGGTATCAGGTGCAGAGTATAGGAAAGTCTCTGTCCATTCGCTACCAGATAGCACCCCAAAGGGTTCAGGAGACAACAGGAGGTCCTCCGCCTGGTCGGAGGGGTGTAGAGACTCGGGGGTAACCTCTGCTTCGGAGTACAATAGATCAGACTCACTGCACGAAGCGGGCGAGGTATCAGGTGCAGAGTATAGGAAAGTCTCTGTCCATTCGCTACCAGGCAGCACCCCGAAGGGTTCAGGAGACAACTGGAGGTCCTCCGCCTGGTCGGAGGGGTGTAGAGACTCGCGGGTAACCTCTGCTTCGGAGTACACTAGGTCGGACTCACTGGACGAAGCGGGCGAGGTATCAGGTGCAGAGTATTGGAAAGTCTCTGTCCATTTGCTACGAGGTAGCACCCCGAAGGGTTCAGGAGACAACTGGAGGTCCTCTGCCTGGTCGGAGGGGTGTAGAGACTTGGGGGTAACCTCTGCTTCGGAGTACACTAGGTCGAACTCACTGGATGAAGCGGGCGAGGTATTAGGTACCAGGTGTAGGGAAGTCTCTCTCCATTTGTCATCAAGTGGTATCCCGGAGGATTCAGGAGGCAACAGGGGGTCCTCTGCCAGGTTGCAGAGGTTCCCGGACTCGGAGGTAATCACTGCTTCGAAGTACCCATGGACAGGCTCACAGGTTAAAGTGGGTAAAGTATCAGATACCAGGTGCAGGAAGTCCTCCTGTGTGGATTCTGGGAGGGCAGCAGTCTCTTCGGCCAGGAGTACTGGTGCGCTACCAACGCACATTACCCGTCGGGGCTGCTCCGGGATACTGGGAAGTGAAGCTTCAGCAGGGACTTCAAGGTTGGGGTCAGGAGGTCTTTGGGAGGACAGACCCTGGCGTGACGGCTTGCCTCTACGCCTAGCCCATCTGGACTGCCTCTTGAGGTTGGGAGAAGTATTCCAGAGAGCGTAGTCATCCTGTGTGGATTTTGGGTGGTCAGTAGTCTCTTCGGGCAGGAGGACTAGTGCGCTACCCACACACATTACCCATCGGGGCTGCTCCGGGATATTGGGAAGTGAAGCTTCAGCAGGAGCCTCCGGGTTAGGGTCATCGAAGACCTTTAGAAAGGCCACCTGGAAGGCCTGAAGGTCCAGGAGGATAGGATCTTGTGTTTCCCATAGGGGGTTGATCCATTCCAAGGCATCACCCGCTAGGTTAGACATCATAAATCCCACCTTAACCCGATCGGTGGGAAAACAAAGAGGGTAGTACTTGAAGTGTAGCAAGCATTGCTCCACAAATGCACGACTCAGTCTTGGATCCCCATAGTACCATGGCGGATCCGCAGGAACGAGTGCAGATAGATCCATCTGGACGGGTTCGTAATTCGCCTGGAACTCAGCTGGTAGCAAAATAAATATATAAATAAATAAATAAATTTCTTCTAGATGCAAGTATTCGCTGAAAAACGTCTCAGAGAGCGAAGGCCATGGGGCTCAACGGGAACCATGGCATGAGCATGCTGTAATGCAAATGCCCGGACTGACTGGCGTGTGCGAGTTTAGTGGTTCCACTGTGCCATGAACCAGAGAGTGCCTGGAGGGGCATAACTAAGTATCTGCCCGATCCGACCAAGGTCGCACGACGGCATACGACGCCAGTGCACAAGGGAGGAACCGAGCAGAGGGACCAGGGTCTACTCCAGGTTAGACTCCGGACACGGCTGTTGACCCACACCGGGGAAACAGGAACAAGCAGGCTAGAGCGCAGGCTGGGTAGGGTCCAGTACAGACTGGGAGACGAGTTCAGAGCCGCAGATGCGGTAAACAAACAGAGTAAAGCGAAACCGCAGGTGCGGTAGACAGGGCTGAGCAGAGCGAAACCGCAGACGCGGTGGACAAGGCTGAGCAGAGCGAAACCGCAGACGCGGTGGACAAGACTGAGCAGAGCGAAACCGCATACGTGGTGGACAAGGCTGAGCAGAGCGAAACCGCAGACGTGGTGGACAAGGCTGAGCAGAGCGAAACCGCAGACGCGGTGGACAAGGCTGAGCAGAGCGAAACCGCAAACGCGGTGGACAAGGCTGAGCAGAGCGAAACCGCAGACGTGGTGGACAAAACTGAGCAAAGCGAAACCGCAGACGTGGTGGACAAGGCTGAGCAGAGCGAAACCGCAGACGTGGTGGACAAGGCTGAGCAGAGCTAAACCGCAGACGTGGTGGACAAGGCTGAGCAGAGCGAAACCGCAGACGCGGTAGACAAGGCTGAGCAGAGCGAAACCGCAGACGCGGTGGACAAGGCTGAGATAAATCGCCGAAGAGGTAAACAAAGACAAAGCAAAAGGGATAGCGCTCTGTTCACACGGAACAGACTGGAAAAGAAAAGCAGAACCAGATACACACAAGGTACTTGCAAAGAAGTAGCGAAAGGACTCCAACTCACAAAGGGAAGTACAATTACAACGATTAGAAGTTAGGTGCAGGTTCAGACTCTACAGAAAAAGGGAGCAAACGGACATAAAGACGAAACAGGTAAGAAGCTAGGAGACAGTTCAGACAAGAACAGTTACTGCAACAAAATGCAGGAACGAGCCTAGGTAAAGCCAAGCGCTGGTTCAGACACTGCAGAAAAAGGGAACAAACGGACATAAAGACAAAACAGGCAGGAAGATAGGAGACAGTTCAGACAGGAACTGCACAGCAACAAATACAGGAGCGAGTCTTGGTATGCGGCCCCCAGAGGGCGAGACAAACAGGCTAGGAGCGTGTTCAGACAGGCCTGGAAATACAGCCTCCAGGAAGGCAGAGAGACAGCTGGCTAGATTGCACAGACAGGACACAGTTCAGACACGGGAACTGATACTGTAAGGCAGGAAACATAGACAGGACTTGGCATGTCAGCGACCAGAAGCCAACTGACAGAATAAGATGCTCAGGCATGGATTCCAAGAAGCAGCTGGTTTAAATACCAGGTGACAGACAGCAATAGGCTGAGGACGCATTAGGGGTGTGTCTGCAGCAGCTACAAGAATCAGGAAGTTCGGCGGGCGTCGCCCTAAACAGCAAGAGCAAAGCAAAGCAGACAACATGGAAAGAAGCCAGAGTGGCAGTCTGGACTGGAGATCAAGTGCGCGCTCTTGCACAGTGGGAGATGGACCACTATGCAAGGACGCCGCCAGGTATGTTACACTAGCGCACTTCATTAATAATATGGCATCATCGTCTCTCCCAGTGCTAGGCCTACTACGCCGGCTAGCATTCTTGTGCCTAAAACACAATGTATGAGTCCGCGCTAGCAACGATGCTGAGGGGTCTAACACTGCTGCTGACGCTTTATCACAATTCAATTGGCAGATTTTCACAGAGCTCCTGCCCAACGCCCACCCATCGGGCAACAGTTGCCCAGCCTCCCTATGGGATCTAGTGGAGAATATTTGATGCCATTAATCAGAGTGTCAGTTGCCCCGTCGCTATGGCAAGCATACGGTAAGGCATGGGAACAGTGGACACGACTAGTAGCAGGTAGACGTGTTGACCAATTTGAACAAGCCAGATTACAAGTCACCATAGAATTTCTCCACCAGTTAATGATGAGGGTCATATCAGGAGCGTCAGCGCAGCGGTGGCTGACCGGAGTAGCATTTCACTTCCAACTACTGAATTGGGGACAAGTGACAAAGAGATTCATCATCAGACAATCCATAAAAGGGTGGAAAAGGGGTCAGCCTAGTCAGGAGTGTAGACGTCCCGTCCCGTGTCACTAAAACTGATTTCTCACATCATATCCCTAACACCATTAACATGATACTCACAATTCGAAGCAACACTACTGTCTACTGTATTTGCGATCGCCTTCTTCGGAGCACTATGAATAAGCGAATTAGTCCCTCAATCCAAAATTACCACCAGTGGAGGCTTATTACACCAGGATGTAGTCATAGCCAATAATGCAATACGTCTACGCATACGCAAATCGAAAACGGTTGCAGTGGGCAGGGGCACTTGGGTACTTCTACAACCCACAAATGGTACGCTGAGTCGGGTAACAATAGTAAAAACATATATAACCATTAGTGTTGAGCCACCCCCGTAGTGTTCGAGTTCGGTTCGGTTCGTCGAACACCCGTGTGTTCGCCGAACTGTTCGTCGAACTGTTCGTCGAACACCTTCGAACACCGTTAAAAACAATGGCAGGCAAACAAAAACACATAGAAACACATAGAAAACACCTTCAAAGGTGTCCAAAAGCTGACAAACTGCTCAGAAGACACAACTAACACATGGAA
The DNA here is from genome assembly GCF_046119375.1 of Phyllobates terribilis. NCBI lineage: Eukaryota > Metazoa > Chordata > Amphibia > Anura > Dendrobatidae > Phyllobates > Phyllobates terribilis. Next base: position 476,814,434 of record NW_027362765.1, on the reverse strand, counting down.
AAGTGACAAGTACATATAGTCATGCGAAAAGAAAAGAGGTGGAGGAGTAAAAGGAGGGGGAGACACAGATATAGGCATGTCATGCCCTTCTAAAATCCAAAAAGTGAGAAGCCGAGACGGCCAGTCCGCTCCTGCCCGTGCCACCTCCGTGTCGCCGGGTTTGTGCCAGAGCCGCGGTGAACCCTGACGGCCAGCCCCCCTCTCCCAATACTGGTGCCTGTCCGCTGGTGGGTCGAGAGAGCCCCCCTGTGGTGGAGGCAGCTCTAAGCTTTTTAATTTAAATTGTCCCTCTAATTTGAATGAATACACTTTAAATCCATTTACAAGGATCTATTGGAGGGCAAGTCTCATGCCAGCAGCCGCGTAATTCCAGCTCCAGTAGCGTCCACTAAAGCTGCTGCAGTTAAAAAGCTTTTATAAGGATCGAGCTCGGCTGTCCACCGCAAGGCATCCTAGTGCCAGTCCCAGCCCCTATGCCTTGGGGTGCCTCCTGATGCTCTTCACTAAGTATCCCGTGGTCCCGAAGCATTTCCTTTGAAAAAATTAAGTGTCCAAACTACAGGTGGTGTAGCTTGCTTAACAGCCGGGATAATCCGCTGACTAGCAGACACTGCTACTAGGCACAAAGTATTTCCTGGGCTAGATGCAGTTAAAAATTTGTAAGTAGATACTCTCGTTGGATGCTGAGAAAGCATTCCATAGAGTCTCCTGGCACGCCATATATGATTCTCTTAAAAAGCTTGGGGTAGGGGTCTAGGGGACCCTTTTATAGCCAAAATCACGGCCCTGTATCACAATACGTCACCTAGGCTGAAGATAAATGGAACTGTAGCACCGAGGGCTCGGTTGCTACAGACGTATTGCACCTCACCCAGAGGTGTGATATCTCACTCTCAGATAAGGATGGAGTGTGGATCAGGACCCGACACCTGCATGCATTACACCACATTGCCGTGGGGCAGGGCGACCAATATGCTCCTGAGATGGGCACGACAGTCCCTGTCCCTGGCTGGAGTGGGGGGAGGGAACACTGAGGAAGGGGAACCCTGCAGTGCAGGAGCAGGGAGGAAGCAGTTCCTGGGTGCATTGAGAAGGGAGTATAAAAGGTGGGCACCATCTTAGTTCAGTGCAGAGAAGTCTGAGCAGAAGTGGCAGGGAGCAGGGGCTCTGCATGAGCTCTGTTCCGGAGGCGGGCCTAGTAACAGAGGCCCAGGCCTGCAAGAGGGAGAAGGATGGAAGAGGAGCGGAGAAGGCTCCAGGAACGAGGAATGAAGGGATCCCAGGGGTGCGGACGGGCGAGTCGCCACCGCACGCCCGAATCCACCTGCGTGGAGGGGTCAGGCCAAAGGGGGAGACCGGTCCCCGAACTAGTGGAGGCAGGAAACGACCCTCAGCTAGAAACCGGAGGCTCTGACATTTTATGTGGCGCAGCCCCTTGCTCCACCCGCTAGGAAGGCACCACATAGGGTCAGGGAAACTGGCGCCAAGTTTACCAAGAGGAGGCCCGAGGCAGCCGGACAGAAGTGTTGGTAAGAAAGGCCAGACAAAGGACACACAAAGGGGGTCCTGTGAAGCGCTCCAAAGTTATCTGGGAGTTGTCTGAGCCCCTCACCTGGTGAGCACAGTACGACGTGGGCAGCCGTTACCTGCAGACGTGGTCTGGATAATAAGAACTGTGAGTAAAGGCCCTGAACTGCATCACTGACTCCGTGTCGTTACTGCTGCTGCCCTGCACCATCACCCCCATCCTCCGCATACACTGCCCTGAGGCTATACTCCTCCCGTGGGGAGTTATGCTACGCTCTGCTGCACCCACAACACCAGCCTTAGCGGTCTGCCCTGTAGCGGCGGTTCACTCTGACCGCAATCCACGGGTGGCGTAGTCGGACATTTAAACATCAAAACCACATAAATAGTTCCGCCACTGGTTTGACCGCCCTGAGCCACGGAACCGGATCGCCGCCACGAAGACTACAACCACCAGCATCCACCAAAAAGTGTCCGGCTCCGGGTGTCCCAAGGCCCAGGGGGTGCGTCAGAACATTTTCATCACCTTTCACAATCACCAATGGGACAAGGCAGGGATGTCCTCTGTCCCCTCTCTTATACATCCTAGTGACGGAGCACCTGCTCTCATCAATTCGCCATAACCCCAATATTAGGTGGATTGAGGTGGGAGGCACCGAGTACAAGTGCTCTCTATTTGCTGATGATGTCCTAGTATATATCACTCAATCACATATATCCATCCCTGCTGTTATGGCTGAAATAGATCACTTTGTTACATGGTAAAATTTTAAAATCAATGCAGCGAAGTCTGAGGCCCTCGATGTCTCCCTCCCTAAATCCATATAGGATTCCATCCAGTCCAACTTTCCCTTTGCCTGGCCCTCACAGGGTATCAAATACTTAGGAATTCCTATTCATAGAGACCTCTCCCATCTATGTTATCTTAATTTTGGGCCCTTTATTGAACAATTCCATACAGACCACGGTTGGCAAGTTAGAACTGTAAGATTCACTACGTGAACCACTGGTGTTTTGTGGAAAAGCACATGGGCACCGCGTTCCAAATTATTATGCAAAAAGTGTTTAGGAGTGATAAGGGAAGAATTTGTTTGTTTGTCAGTTAAACTCATTGATGGTGATGTGTGTCAGGGCTCTTTATATAACTGTAAGCAATTGCAGACACCTGTGCTAATTAGTTTGGCAGGTGTGTCCAATGAAAGGCAAGACTACTTAAGAAGGCTCTCTCACATTATTAAGCAGCCTACATTTTCTGCCAAAATGGGAAAGAAAAAGGATGTGTCGGCTGCTGAGAAGCAACAAATTGTGGAGTGTTTAGGTCAAGGCATGACTACAATCAACATTGTGCGATGATCAGGATGAAGTGTCTTGGCAATCAAGAAGTATGTAGCTGATTCACAGTACACACGTGTGCGTGCTGATAAGGGCAAATTGAGGACTCTTTCCTACAGGCAATTACGTCAGGTTGAAACAGCAGCGGCAAAAAAGCCTTGTCATAGCAGCAGACAAGTTTTTGAAGCTGCTTGTGCCTCCAACGTCCCCCGAACAACAAGATGCAGGGTCCTTCAGAGGTTTGCAGCTGTGCATATGCCATCCTGTCGACCTCCTCTATCCACTTCACACAAGCAGAAACGGCTCCAGTGGGCCAAACATTACATGAAGACTGATTTCAAAACTGTTTTGTTCACGGATGAGTGCCGTGCAGCGCTCGATGGTCCAGATGAATGGAGTGGAGGATGGCTGGTTGATGGACACCCCACGCAAACACGACTACAGCGCCAACAAGGAGGAGGTGGAGTAATGTTTTGGGCTGGAATCATGGGGAGAGAGATTGTCGGCCCCTTTAGGATCCCTGAAGGCGCTAAAGATGAACTCCATAATGTATGTGGATTTTCTCAAACAGCACTTCCTGCCATGGTTCAAGAAGAAGAACCGTGTATTTCACAGCAAGATCATTTTTCTGCATGATAATGCACCATCTCATGCTGCACATAAAACATCTGCATCTCTGGCTGATATGGGCATAAAAGGGGACAAACTTATGGTGTGACCCCCATGCTCCCCTGACCTCTACCCCATTCAGAACCTTTGGAGCATCATTAAAAGGAGTGTCTATGATGGCGGGAGGCAGTTCACATCTAAGCAACAGCTCTGGGAGGGTATTCTGTCCTCATGCAAAACAATTGAAGCAGAAACCATCCAAAACCTGACAAATTCAATGCACGAGAGAGTTCAGAAGCTCCTTTCGAACAAGGGGTCCTATGTGAAAATGTAACATCACCTAGAATAAAGTTTTGAGTTGAAAACTGTTTGATTTCAGTTTCTAACAACCTGCTAATGCTTATAATTTCAAAAATGACCATTTTTTTGGTCTTTATTAAAATGAAAAGGTTGATCGAAAAGTTTGGGGGATCTAAGAGTGTGGCAACCCAGTAGTCATGATTACTTCGAATTCTGACAATATGAGGGTCATGCTGCAGGTAGTGCAGCAAGAAGGCACTTATGTGTCTTGCGCATCTCGGAGCCCCAAAATTATTTTCCGGGCTAGATGCAGCTAAAAATTATTTTTAATTTTAAATCTGGTGAAGCTTATTATAGATGGCCTAATAGGATCAGTGCTGCACACTGCTACCAAGCCCAAATTATTTTCCAGTCAAGATACAGATAAACATGATTAGTAATTTGAAAGCTTAAAACGGTTGGTAGGGTGATTTTAACCAATCATCAAGCTTTTACTCTCCCCAGGATGACACAGGGGTAGAAAAGTCGTTTCGGATCCATGATTTGTTCATCTTTATGAACGTGAGTCTGTCTACATTATCAGTGGAGAGCCGCATGCGCTTATCTGTCAGCACACCACCAGCAGCGCTGAACACACGTTCAGACAGAACGCTGGCTGCGGGGCATGACAAGATCTCCAAGGCGTAAGTGGCTAGCTCCGGCCATTTATCCAGATTGGAAGCCCAAAAAGAGCAAGGGTCCAGTGACACAGTCGTGGCTTCAATGTTTACTTGGAGATACTCCTGTACCATCGTCTCTAGGCGTTGACTATGTGTCAGACTTCTTGTCTCCTGTGGCCTTGCAAAGGATGGGCTAAAAAAGTGGTGAAATGATTCCGCAAAATTGATGTTACCAGCAGATACTGTGGTTCTGTTACGGTTTGAGTGCTGAACACTTGACGGTCCCACGGTTGGCAAGTTGGAACTGTGAGATTCACTACGTGCACCACTGGTATTTTGTGGAAAAGCACATGTAAGATTCTGCAACAGTCTCTGCTGATACTCCTGCATGCGTGCATCCCTTTCTATGGCAGGAATAATTTCTGCAAATTTACTTTTGTACCGGGGATCTAACAGTGTGGCAACCCAGTAGTCAGGATTATTTCTAATTCTCACAATTCGAGGGTCATGTTGCAGGTAGTGCAGCAAGAAGGCACTCATGTGTGTTGCGCATCCAGGAGCACCAAGTCCCTGTTGTGTTGGTGGCGAGGTAACAATCATGCTTACTTCCTCTGTCCTCTCCCCCCAACCTCGCACAACAGAAATGTGATCAAGGTCTCCCTCATCTGATGAGTCTTCCATCAGTTCGTCCTCCACTTCTTCCTGGGCTCCTGCACCTTCCTCACTAGTTTGGCTGCTACCATGCGCCCTGGTAAAACCATCTCCCCCACCCTCACATGCCTGCCGCCTTGGTGCTGCCGACCGTCTGGACCTTGCAGATGTTAGCCCTTCCGCATACAACTCCTCCTCCTCTACTTCCTCCACCTCCTCTTGTGCCACCACCTGACTCCGAATTCTGTTTAACATGTGCTCCAGCATGTAAATCACCGGAATAGTCATGCTGATAATGGCATCGTCAGCACTAAACATCTTTGTCGCCATTTCAAAACTGTGCAGAAGGGTGCATAGGTTCCTGATCTGAGACCACTCCTCCAGCGTGATTTGCCCTACCTCTGAATCTCGTTGGCCCAGGCTATACGTCAGAACGTATTGCACCAGGGCTTGTCGGTGCTGCCACAGTCGCTGCAACATGTGCAGAGTTGAATTCCACCGGGTAGGCACATCGCATTTTAGCCGGTGAAGTGGCAGGCCCAACGACTTCTGTAGAGATGTAAGTCGCTGAGCTGCGGGATGCGAATGGCGGAAGTGAGCACACAGCGACTGTGCCCTCTGCAGAAGGCCATCTAGTCTGGGATAGTGGGCTAAAAATTGCTGGACAACCAGGTTCAACACGTGAGCCATACAAGGCACGTGTGTGACATTGCCCCGGCGAAGGGCCGCACCCAGGTTTGCAGCATTGTCGCACACGGCCTTCCCTGGTTTCAGGTCCAGTGGAGACAACCATTCATGAAATTGGTTCTCCAGAGCTGACCACAACTCCTCAGCTGTGTGACTCACATTTCCCAGACATTTCAATGTAAAAACCGCCTGATGACGTTGAGCCCTACTGCCAGCATAGTAAGGAGGTGTGCAGGATCCCTTCTGCGCAGTTAGAAAGCTTGTGGCATGACCAGACAGGCTTTGGGTGCAGGTGGAAGACCGAGAGGAGGTTGAGGAGGCAGAAGCAGTGGAGGAACTTTGACATAAAGAGGATTGACGCACAACTCGTGGGGACGGCAAGACTTGGACAGCAGCCCCTTGTCCTGCTGTCACCATAGTTACCCAGTGCCCAGTCAGCGACATGTAACGCCCCTGTCCATGCCTACTCGTCCAAGTGTCTGTGGTGAAATGCACCCTGTCACACACAGAGTTTCTCAAAGAAGCGGTGATGTTGTGTGCGACATGCTGGTGGAGCGCAGGCACACCTTTCTTTGAGAAGTAGTGCCGACTGGGCATCTGGTATTGGGGCACTGCGACGGACATAAGGTCTCGAAAATCCTCTGTGTCCACCAGGCGGAAAGGCAGCATTTCTGTAGCCAAGAGCTTGCAGATGGTGAAATTCAACCTCTTAGCTTTCTCATGGCTAGGAGGAAATGGTCTTTTACTTGTCCACATCTGAGGGACCGAGGGCTGGCTATTGTGCTTAGACGGGGTTGATAAGGGTGTCCCCGGCAAACTGCCGGTCTGTGAGGAAGATGCAGGCGGACATGTTAGGTTGCCTTGATCCAAAGGTGGTGCTATCGATGTCGGACAGCGCTCAACACCAGCTGGTGTTACCACCTCCAAAGAAAATGATGACCTGCCAATCAAGCTGGCTGTTGCGGGTAAAGAGGTGGCAGGTCTGCGCCCCAAAACAGGTGTGACTGCTGTCCCCCCAGTCACAGAGGATGAAGAGGCCGCGGATGCACAAGATATGGCAGACGGTGATTGGCCCGGCCGGCTAGGCCGCATTGTAGCACACTGAGCTTCCCACTGCAACTTATGCTTCATGTCCATGTGCCGGTTCATGCATGAAGTACTCAAACTATGTATTTTTTGGCCTCTACTTAGCTTTTGCTGACAAATGTTAAAGATAACACGAGTTGGGTCATCTTTATCGATCTGAAAAAATGCCCAGGCTATGCAAGGCTTAGCACCCATGCGACCTGAAGAGCCACCACGACTTGTGGTGAGAGGCAGAGTTGTGTTTGAGGATGCAGTTGTTGACGTGCTTCCAGTACTACGTCTCTGTCCAGGAAGGCGCAACCTGACATCGTCGTCACTAGCATCTTCCTCCACCTCCTCTGCTGACCTCATCTCTTGGCTGACTGTGGGTTGACAGTAAGTGGGATCTCCGATCTCATCATCATCACCCTGTGCGTTATCACACCCGTCGTCCTCAGAGCCAACCTGTTCCTGCCCTGACAAAAAACTAAAGTTGTCGCTCCAATCAGGTATTTGAGTCTTATCATCGTCTTCCTCATTGTCTCCACCAACAGGAGTTACAGTTTGGGAATGAGGGTCTACATTATGGTCAGAACCTTCTGCGTCTGGTCCTGGATCCGACTCATAAAGATTCTGGGCATCAGTGCAGATCATTTCCTCGTCTGGATTCACAGAAGCGCTGGAGTCGACCTCTGATTCCCAGGCTATAGTATGAGTAAACAGCTCTGCAGACTCAACCATCTGTTCTACCTCATACTCAGACGGGCAGCTGGAGATTTGGGAGCTGTGAGGAAGCAAGTGCGATTTGGGTGACACCTTTGAGGACTGGAGTATTTGTGATGTTGAAGTTGATGTGGAGGAGAGCCCACTTAAAGGAGCACTTGATATCCGTTGAAGCACCTGCTGTTTTTGTGCCTCATCTGGAATTTGTAGCGATTGGCGTGGCCGTAAGAAAGGAATCTTATCACATTGTCCGCTAAAAGAAGTAGACATTTTAGTTTGGCTGGAAGATGGTCTTTCTTCTGCACCTACCCCACGGACACAACCTTTTTTCCCCTTCCCAACACGCCTATTCCCCTTTCCACCAGCAGCAGGCCTTTTTCCACTCATTTTGGTGGTTAACTAATTCACAACTCTGGAGTTGTTTGCACAAAAAAACAATGGATGGTAACCGAGCAGAGCTGAGTGGCCAAACTGTGGTATTAGGCCAAAACTATTGGCTGGGCTAGATGCAGAAAAAAATTATTTTTAATTTGCAACCTGATGGAGGTCAGTATAGATGGACTAATAGAACAAGTCCCACACGCTGCTAGAAGCCCAAATATTTTTTCAGAGATAAATGAAGAAAAAAATTATTTTTAATTTGCAACCTGATGGAGGTCAGTATAGATGGACTAATAGACCAAGTCCCACACACTGCTAGAAGCCCAAATATTTTTTCAGAGCTAGATGCAGAAAAAAATTATTTTTAATTTGCAACCTGATGGAGGTCAGTATAGATGGACTAATAGACCAAGTCCCACACACCGCTAGAAGCCCAAATATTTTTTCAGAGCTAGATGCAGAAAAAAATTATTTTTAATTTGCACCCTGATGGAGGTCAGTATAGATGGACTAATAGACCAAGTCCCACACACTGCTAGAAGCCCAAATATTTTTTCAGAGCTAGATGCAGAAAAAAATTATTTTTAATTTGCAACCTGATGGAGGTCAGTATAGATGGACTAATAGAACAAGTCCCACACGCTGCTAGAAGCCCAAATATTTTTTCAGAGATAAATGAAGAAAAAAATTATTTTTAATTTGCAACCTGATGGAGGTCAGTATAGATGGACTAATAGACCAAGTCCCACACAATGCTAGAAGCCCAAATATTTTTTCAGAGCTAGATGCAGAAAAAAATTATTTTTAATTTGCAACCTGATGGAGGTCAGTATAGATGGACTAATAGACCAAGTCCCACACACTGCTAGAAGCCCAAATATTTTTTCAGAGCTAGATGCAGAAAAAAATTATTTTTAATTTGCAACCTGATGGAGGTCAGTATAGATGGACTAATAGACCAAGTCCCACACACCGCTAGAAGCCCAAATATTTTTTCAGAGCTAGATGCAGAAAAAAATTATTTTTAATTTGCAACCTGATGGAGGTCAGTATAGATGGACTAATAGAACAAGTCCCACACACTGCTAGAAGCCCAAATATTTTTTCAGAGCTAGATGCAGAAAAAAATTATTTTTAATTTGCAACCTGATGGAGGTCAGTATAGATGGACTAATAGACCAAGTCCCACACACTGCTAAAAGCCCAAATATTTTTTCAGAGCTACATGCAGAAAAAAATTATTTTTAATTTGCAACCTGATGGAGGTCAGTATAGATGGACTAATAGAACAAGTCCCACACGCTGCTAGAAGCCCAAATATTTTTTCAGAGATAAATGAAGAAAAAAATTATTTTTAATTTGCAACCTGATGGAGGTCAGTATAGATGGACTAATAGACCAAGTCCCACACACTGCTAGAAGCCCAAATATTTTTTCAGAGCTAGATGCAGAAAAAAAATATTTTTAATTTGCAACCTGATGGAGGTCAGTATAGATGGACTAATAGACCAAGTCCCACACACTGCTAGAAGCCCAAATATTTTTTCAGAGCTAGATGCAGAAAAAAATTATTTTTAATTTGCAACCTGATGGAGGTCAGTATAGATGGACTAATAGAACAAGTCCCACATGCTGCTAGAAGCCCAAATATTTTTTCAGAGATAAATGAAGAAAAAAATTATTTTTAATTTGCAACCTGATGGAGGTCAGTATAGATGGACTAATAGACCAAGTCCCACACACTGCTAGAAGCCCAAATATTTTTTCAGAGCTAGATGCAGAAAAAAATTATTTTTAATTTGCAACCTGATGGAGGTCAGTATAGATGGACTAATAGACCAAGTCCCACACACTGCTAGAAGCCCAAATATTTTTTCAGAGCTAGATGCAGAAAAAAATTATATTCAGTTTGCAACCTGATGGAGGTCAGTATAGATGGACTAATAGAATGATGCTATGCCCAAAAGATTTTACTTCACTAGGTGCAGTAAAAAAATTGGTATTCTATACACAGGTGGTATATCTTGCAACACAGATAGGCTACTCCACTGACTAACACACTCTGCAATAGGCCAAAAAGGATTAGCTTTGCTAGATTCAGCCAAATGCTGTGAAAAAAACTTGCACAGCACTGGCACAGACCTGCCTGGCAAAAACTGATAGGAACTGATGTAACCTAGTCCTGAAAAGGACTCCAATTCCAATTAGTCTTTACTCCCACAATCTATCTATTTAAGAGCACAGACCTGCCTGATAAAAGTCGTAGGAAATGCTGTAACCTAGTCCTTAAAAGGACTGCAATCACAACTATTCCCTACTCCCAAGCTATCTGTATATTTGTGCGAAAATTGGCTTGAAATTAACAAGGTATAGCGCACACAGCAACAGCGGTGCCGTCTAACACGCAGCTGCAGCAGTGAGAAAATGGTGGCGACGGGGAAAATGGCTTGGTCTTATAGGGCAAGGACATGTGACATACACTGCCAATCACACATGCCCTTGCTTGTGTGAAAAAAAGCACTTCGCTCCGTGTGTGCGCTGCTGATAGGCTGACAGATTGCACCTCCCCACTGCAAATGCGGGAAAGAGAAAAAAAAATGGAGATCTTCATTGTTCCTGCAGAGATCCATCCCCTGCCCCTCCCCCCGCCCCGCTGTACACTCAAACTGCGTATTAACATTAATTTTCATCATTACTGAGAAAAAATCCAGTTATGATTTTGGTGCACGAACAGTTATCGAACATAACCTCGAACAGCCGAATTTTTCTCAAATTGTTCGTGTTCGCCGACCGGCTCGAACACCGCCCAAAACAGCTCGAATTTGAGATTGGCGAACAGTTCGAGTAGAACAACGCTCATCTCTAATAACCATCAGATCACAAAGTAATTTTTTCCTATCACACCTTGATGGAACGCCATTATCAAGATACCAGTTCCAAGCTATAATTAATAAGTGCATAACATCGGCAGGGAACCACTCCAAAAATTATGGGACACACTCATTCCGCATAGGCGCGGCCACGGAAGCAGCAAGAGCAGGACTGTCACAAACAGAAGTTCAGAGGATAGGGAGATGGCGATCCACGTGTTTGGCGAGATACATAAGACAGGACTTGTTATCCTGACGTGGTTTGTTTCTTTTACAGGTGACACTAAGCCAACAGTGTGGGTGATAGGCCACTCGTATATATATTGGTCAGAAAAAAGGGCGAAAGTCCGCTCAGGCGGGAGGAAATTAGAGTTTCATAACACATATTTCAACTGGAGAGGTATTAGAAGCCTACAATGGCCACAGGTACTAATGGAGGTTATCAAGGTAGGGAGAGAGGCAAGAGGTCCGGTCATCTTAGTTATACAGGCCTGAGACTGAGCGCTTCAGAGAATTTTTCACAAAAATAGTCAGAGATTGTGCCGAGCCCTGTATGGAAAGGAGCCCGAGACATCACGGCCATCGAACAGACAAGGCGGCTAATAAATATTTGGATGCCAAAATTTAGAAGAGACAGAGGCGGACAACTGGAAGGAGATAAATCAGGCCTCATACGGCCCGAATGTGTTCACTTAATGGATATTGGACTGGACATATTCCTGTCAGGACTCCAGGACGGAGTGGAGCAAGCGTTAAGAGTAGTGTTGAGCCACCCCCGTAGTGTTCGAGTTCGGTTCGGTTCGTTGAACACCCATATGTTCGCCGAACTGTTCGTCGAACACCTTCGAACACCATTAAAACCAATGGCAGGCAAACAAAAACACATAGAAAACACCTTCAAAAGTGTCCAAAAGCTGACAAACTGCTCAGAAGACACAACTAACACATGGAAAAGTGACAAGTACATATAGTCATGCGAAAATAAAAGAGGTGGAGGAGTAAAAGGAGGGGGAGACACAGATATAGGCATGTCATGCCCTTCTAAAACCAAAAAAGTGCGAAGCCGACACGGCGAGTTCGTTTCTGCCCGTGCGACCTCCGTGTCGCCGGGTTTGTGCCAGAGCTGCGGTGGACCCTGATGGCCAGCCCCCCTCTCCCAATACTGGTGCCTGTCCGCTGGTGGGTCGAGGCCAGCTTTTTAAAAGAGACGGTGCATGAAAACACTATTATTTTTTTTAATAAATCCTTTACACTAAATGACAAGTACAGTAAGCAACACTGTAACTGTACTTCAAATATATGTGATTGACATGTTTCTATCTATCTAATCTATGTGTGAAGCTCTATTCTTTCTGTTCTAAATTGTCGGGTACCGGTGTATGCCGCTGCTGAATTGCCTGCTTTCCATGTTTCACTGTGAGCACTGTTCCCATCGATTTGGGCAATCACTGTAATGCCACAACCACCATGGCTGTGGCATTACAGTGAGTGGCAGACAATCCCTGCATGATTGGTGCTCTAAATAGCCAGACATGCAGGACACGCTTTTGGTGCACGAACAGTTATCGAACATAACCTCGAACAGCCGAAATTTTTGCAAATCGTTTGGGTTCGTCGAACAGCTCGAACACCGCCCAAAACAGCTCAAATTTGAGATTGGCGAACAGTTCTAGTCGAACACCGCTCATCTCTACTTGGGAGCTGTGAGGAAGCAAGTGCGATTGGGGTGACACCTCTGAGGACTGGAGTATTTGTGATGTTGAAGTTGAGGTGGAGGAGATCCCACTTGAAGGAGCACTTGATATCCATTGAAGCACCTGCTGTTTTTGTGCCTCATCTGGAATTTGTAGCGATTGGCGTGGCCATAAGAAAGGGAACTTATCACATTATCTGCTAAAAGAATAGACATCTTAGTTTGGCTGGAAGATGGTCTTTCTTCTGCAGATGTTACTGTTGCTTTAACACCTACCCCACGGACACAACCTTTTTATCCCTTCCCAACATGCCTATTCCCCTTTCGACCAGCAGCAGGCCTTTTTCCACTCATTTTGGTGGTTAACTAATTCACAACTCTGGAGTTGTTTGCACAAAACACAATGGATGGGAACCGAGCAGAGCTGAGTGGCCAAACTGTGGTATTAGCCCAAAAGTATTGGCTGGGTTAGATGCAGATAAAAATTATTTTGAATTTGCAACCTGGTGGAGGTTAGTATAGATGGACTAATAGAACAATTCCCACACGCTGCTAGAAGCCGAAATAGTTTTTCAGAGCTGGATGCAGAAAAAAATTACATTGAATTTGCAACCTGATGGAGGTTAGTATAGATGGACTAAAAGAACAAGTCCCACACACTGCTAGAAGCCGATATAGTTTTTCAGAGCTAGATGCAGAAAAAAATTATATTGAATTTGCAACCTGGTGGAGGATAGTATAGATGGACTCATAGAACCAGTCCCACACACTGCTACAAGCCGAAATATTTTTTCAGAGCTAGAAGCAGAAAAAAATTAGATTGAATTTGCAACCTGGTGGAGGTTAGTATACATGGACTAATAGAACAACTACCACACACTGCTACAAGCCGAAATATTTTTTCAGAGCTAGATGCAGAAAAAAATTAGATTGAATTTGCAACCTGTTGGAGGTTAGTATAGATGGACTAATAGATCAAGTCCCACACACTGCTACAAGCCAAAATATTTTTTCAGAGCTAGATGCAGAAAAAAATTAGATTGAATTTGCAACCTGGTGGAGGTTAGTATAGATGGACTAATAGAACAAGTCCCACAAACTGCTACAAGCCGAAATATTTTTTCAGAGCTAGATGCAGAAATAAATCAGATTGAATTTGCAACCTGTTGGAGGTTAGTATAGATGGACTAATAGAACATGTCCCACACACTGCTACAAGCCAAAGCCCATATATTTTTTCAGAGCTAGATGCAAATAAAAATTATTTTGAATTTTCAACCTGCTGCAGGTTAGTATAGATGGACTAATAGAACAAGTCCCACACACTGCTACAAGCCGAAATATTTTTTCAGAGCTAGATGCAGAAAAAAAATAGATTGAATTTGCAACCTTGTGGAGGTTAGTATAGATGGACAAATAGATAAATCTCACACACTGCTACAAGCCGAAATATTTTTTCAGAGCTAGATGCAGAAAAAAATTAGATTGAATTTGCAACCTGGTGGAGGCTAGTATAGATGGACTAATAGAACAAGTCCCACACACTGCTACAAGCCGAAATATTTTTTCAGAGCTAGATGCAGAAAAAAATTAGATTGAATTTGCAACCTTGTGGAGGTTAGTATAGATGGACAAATAGATAAATCTCACACACTGCTACAAGCCGAAATATTTTTTCACAGCTAGATGCAGAAAAAAATTAGATTGAATTTGCAACCTGGTGGAGGCTAGTATAGATGGACTAATAGAACAAGTCCCACACACTGCTACAAGCCGAAATATTTTATCAGAGCTATATGCAGAAAAAAATTAGATTGAATTTGCAACCTGTTGGAGGTTAGTATAGATGGACTAATAGAACATGTCCCACACACTGCTACAAGCCAAAGCCCAAATATTTTTTCAGAGCTAGATGCAAATAAAAATTATTTAGAATTTGCAACCTGCTGGAGGTTAGTATAGATGGACTAATACAACAAGTCCCACTCACTGATAGAAGCCGAAATATTTTTTCAGAGCTAGATGCAGAAAAAAATTAGATTGAATTTGCAACCTGGTGGAGGTTAGTATAAATGGACAAATAGAACAAGTCCCACACACTGCTACAAGTTGAAATATTTTTTCAGAGATAGATGCAGAAAAAAATTAGATTGAATTTGCAACCTGTTGGAGGTTAGTATAGATGGACTAATAGAACAAGTCCCACACACTGCTACAAGCCGAAATATTTTTTCAGAGCTAGATGCAGAAAAAAATGAGATTGAATTTGCATCCTGCTGGAGGTTAGTATAGATGGACTAATAGAACAAGTCCCACTCACTGATAGAAGCCGAAATATTTTTTTAGAGCTAGCTGCAGAAAAAAATTAGATTGAATTTGCAACCTGGTGGAGGTTAGTATAGATGGACTAATAGAACAAGTCCCACACACTGCTACAAGCCGAAGTCCAAATATTTTTTCAGAGCTAGATGCAGATAAAAATTATTTTGAATTTGCAACCTGCTGAAGGTTTGTATAGATGGACTAATAGAACAAGTCCCACACACTGCTACAAGCCGAAATATTTTTTCAGAGCTAGATGCAGAAAAAAATTATATTGAATTTGCAACCTGATGGAGGTTAGTATAGATGGACTAATAGAACAAGTCCCACACACTGCTAGAAGCCGAAATAGTTTTTCAAAGCTAGATGCAGAAAAAAATTATTTTAAATTTGCAACCTGATGGAGGTTAGTACAGAAGGACTAATAGAACAAGTCCCACACACTGCTTGAAGACGAAATAGTTTTTCAGAGCTAGATGCAGAAAAAAATTAGATTGAATTTGCAACCTGGTGGATGGAGGTAAGTATAGATGGACTAATAGAACAAGTCCCACACACTGCTACAAGCCGAAGCACAAATATTTTATCAGAGCTAGATGCAAATAAAAATTATTTTTAATTTGCAACCTGATGGAGGTTAGTATAGATGGACTAATAGAACAAGTCCCACACACTGATAGTAGCCGAAATATTTTTTCAGAGCTAGATGCAGAAAAAAATTAGATTGAATTTGCAACCTGGTGGAGGTTAGTATAGATGGACTAATAGAACATGTCCCACACACTGCTACAAGCCAAAGCCCAAATATTTTTTCAGAGCTAGATGCAGAAAAAAATTAGTTTGAATTTGCAGCCTGGTGGAGGCTAGTATAGATGGACTAATAGAACAAGACCCACACACTGCTACAAGCCGAAATATTTTTTCAGAGCTAGAAGCAGAAAAAAATTAGATTGAATTTGCAACCTGGTGGAGGTTAGTATAGATGGACTAATAGAACAAGTCCCACACACTGCTACAAGCCGAAATATTTTTTCAGAGCAAGATGCAGAAAAAAATTAGATTGAAATTGCAACCTGGTGGAGGTTAGTATAGATGGACTAATAGAACAAGTCCCACACACTGCTAGAAGCCGAAATAGTTTTTCAGAGCTAGATGCTGAAAAAAATTATATTGAATTTGCAATCTGCTGGCGGTATGTATAGATGGACTAATAGAACAAGTCCCACACACTGCTACAAGCCGAAATATTTTTTCAGAGCTAGATGCAAATAAAAATTATTTTGAATTTGCAAACTGCTGGAGGTTAGTATAGATGGACTTATAGAACAAGTCCCACACACTGAGAGAAGCCGAAATATTTTTTCAGAGCTAGATGCAGAAAAAAATTAGATTGAATTTGCTACCAGGTGGTGGTTAGTATAGATGGACTAATAGAACAAGTCCCACACACTGCTACAAGCCGAAGCACAAATATTTTTTCAGAGGTAGATGCAAATAAAAATTATTTTGAATTTGCATCCTGCTGGAGGTTAGTATAGATGGACTAATACAACAAGTCCCACTCACTGATAGAAGCTGAAATATTTTTTCAGAGCTAGATGCAGAAAAAAATTTATTGAATTTGCAACCTGGTGGAGGTTAGTATAGATGGACAAATAGAACAAGTCCCACACACTGCTACAAGTCGAAATATTTTTTCAGAGATAGATGCAGAAAAAAGTTAGATTGAATTTGCAACGTGTTGGAGGTTAGTATAGATGGACTAATAGAACAAGTCCCACACACTGCTACAAGCCGAAATATTTTTTCAGAGCTAGATGCAGAAAAAAATGAGATTGAATTTGCATCCTGCTGGAGGTTAGTATAGATGGACTAATAGAACAAGTCCCACTCACTGATAGAAGCCGAAATATTTTTTCAGAGCTAGATGCAGAAAAAAATTAGATTGAATTTAAAGCCTGGTGGAGGTTAATATAGATGGACTAATAGAACAAGTCCCACACACTGCTACAAGCCGAAGCACAAATATTTTATCAGAGCTAGATGCAAATAAAAATTATTTTGAATTTGCAACCTGATGGAGGTTAGTATAGATGGACTAATAGAACAAGTCCCACACACTGATAGTAGCCGAAATATTTTTTCAGAGCTAGATGCAGAAAAAAATTAGATTGAATTTGCAACCTGGTGGAGGTTAGTATAGATGGACTAATAGAACAAGTCCCACACACTTCTACAAGCCGAAATATTTTTTCAGAGAAAGATGCAGACAAAAATTAGATTGAATTTGCTACCTGGTGGAGGTAAGTATAGATGGACTAATAGAACAAGTCCCACACACTGCTAGAAGCTGAAATATTTTTTCAGAGCTAGATGCAGAGAAAAATTTGATTGAATTTGCAACCTGGTGGAGGTTAGTATAGATGGACTAATAGAACAAGTCCCACACACTGCTACAAGCCGAAGTCCAAATATTTTTTCAGAGCTAGATGCAGATTAAAGTTATTTTGAATTTGCAACCTGCTGAAGGTTAGTATAGATGGACTAATAGAACAAGTCCCACACACTGCTACAAGCCGAAATATTTTTTCAGAGCTAGATGCAGAAAAAAATTATATTGACTTTGCAACCTGATGGAGGTTAGTATAGATGGACTAATAGAACAAGTCCCACACACTGCTAGAAGCCGAAATAGTTTTTCAGAGCTAGATGCAGAAAAAAATTATATTGAATTTGCAACCTACTGGAGTCATGTATAGATGGACTAATAGAACAAGTCCCACACACTGCTACAAGCCGAAATATTTTTTCCGAGCTAGATGCAGAAAAAAATTAGATTGAATTTGCAACCTGGTGGAGGTTAGTATAGGTGGACTAATAGAACAAGTCCCACACACTGCTACAAGCCGAAGCACAAATATTTTTTCAGAGCTAGATGCAAATAAAAATTATTTTGAATTTGCAACCTGCTTTAGGTTAGTATAGATGAACTAATATTACAAGTCCCACACACTGATAGATGCCGAAATATTTTTTCAGAGCTAGATGCAGAGAAAAATTTAATTGAATTTGCAACCTGGTGGAGGTTAGTATAGATGGACTAATAGAACAAATCGCACACACTGCTAGAAGCCGAAATATTTTTCAGAGCTAGATGCAGAAAAAATTAGATTAAATTTGCAACCTGGTGGAGGTTAGTATAGATGGACTAATAGAACAAGTCCCACACACTTCTACAAGCCGAAATATTTTTTCAGAGAAAGATGCAGAAAAAAATTAGATTGAATTTGCTACCTGGTGGAGGTCAGTATAGATGGACTAATAGAACAAGTCCCACACACTGCTAGAAGCCGAAATATTTTTTCAGAGCTAGATGCAGAAAAAAATTTGATTGAATTTGCAACCTGGTGGAGGTTAGTATAGATGGACTAATAGAATAAGTTCGACACACTGCTAGAAGCCGAAAAATTTTATCAGAGCTAGATGCAGAAAAAAATTTGATTGAATTTGCAACCTGGTGGAGGTTAGTATAGATGGACTAATAGAACAAGTCCCACACATTGCTACAAGCCGAAGCCCAAACATTTTTTCAGAGCTAGATGCAGATAAAAATTATTTTGAATTTGCAACCTGCTGGAGGTTTGTATAGATGGACTAATAGAACAATTCCCACACACTGCTACAAGCCAAAATATTTTTTCAGAGCTAGATGCAGAAAAAAATTATATTGAATTTGCAACCTGGTGGAGCTTAGTATAGATGGACTAATAGAACAAATCCCACACACTGCTACAAGCCAAGATATTTTTTCAGAGATAGATGCTGAATTTTTTTTTTTTCAATTTGCAACCTGATGGAGGTTAGTATAGATGGACTAACAGAACAAATACCACACACTGCTACAAGCCAAAATATTTTTTCAGAGCTAGAAGCAGAAAAAAATTTGATTGAATTTGCAACTTGGTGGAGGTTAGTATAGATGGACTAATAGAACAAGTCCCACACACTGCTAGAAGCTGAAATATTTTCCAGAGCTAGATGCAGAAAAAAATTAGATTGAATTTGCAACCTGGTGGAGGTTAGTATAGATGGACTAATAGAACAAGTCCCACACTCTGCTACAAGCCAAAATATTTTTTCAGAGCTAGAAGCAGAAAAAAATTTGATTGAATTTGCAACCTGGTGGAGGTTAGTATAGATGGACTAATAGAACAAGTTCGACACACTGCTAGAAGCCGAAATATTTTATCAATGCTAGATGCAGAAAAAAATTTGATTGAATTTGCAACCTGGTGGAGGTTAGTATAGATGGACTAATAGAACAAGTCCCACACACTGCTAGAAGCCGAACCCCAAATATTTTTTCAGAGCTAGATGCAGATAAAAATTATTTTGAATTTGCAACCTGCTGGAGGTTGGTATAGATGGACTAATAGAACAATTCCCACACACTGCTACAAGCCAAAATATTTTTTCAGAGCTAGATAAAGAAAAAAATTATATTGAATTTGCAACCTGATGGAGGTTAGCACAGATGGACTAATAGAACAAGTCCAACACACTGAAAGCAGCCAAAATATTTTTTCAGAGCTAGATGCAGAAAAACATTATATTGAATTTGCAACCTGGTGGAGGTTAGTATAGATGGACTAATCGAACAAGTCCCACACACTTCTACAAGCCAAAATATTTTTTCAGAGCTAGATGCAGAAAAAAATTAGATTGAATTTGCAACCTGGTGGAGGTTAGTTTAGATCGACTAATAGATCAAGTCCCACACACTGATTCAAGCCGAAATATTTTTTTAGAGATAGATGCAGAATTTTTTTTTTTTGAATTTGCAACCTGATGGAGGTTAGTATAGATTGACTAACAGAACAAGTCCCATACACTGATAGAAGCCAAAATATTTTTTCAGAGCTAGATGCAGAAAAAAATTAGATTGAATTTGCAACCTGGTGGAGGTTAGTATAGATGGACTAATAGAACAAATCCCACACACTGATAGAAGCAAAAATATTTTTTCAGAGCTAGATGCAGAAAAAAATAAGATTGAATTTGCAACCTGGTGGAGGTTAGTATAGATGGACTAATAGAACAAGTCCCACACACTGCTACAAACCGAAGCCCAAATATTTTTTCAGAGCTAAATGCAGATAAAAATTATTTTGAAATTGCAACCTGCTGGAGGTTAGTATACATGGACTAATAGAACAAGTCCCACACACTGCTAGAAGCCGAAATATTTTTTCAGAGCTAGATGCAGAAAACAATTATATTGAATTTGCAACCTGATGGAGGTTAGTATAGATGGACTAATAGAACAAGTCACACACACTGCTAGAAGCCGAAATAATTTTTCAGAGCTAGATGCAAAAAAAAATTATATTGAATTTGCAACCTGCTGGAGGTATGTATACATGGACTAATAGAACAAGTCCCACACACTGCTACAAGCTGAAATATTTTTTCAGAGCTAGATGCAGAAAAAAATTATATTGAATTTGCATCCTTGTGGAGGTTAGTATAGATGGACTAATAGAACAAGTCCAACACACTGCTACAAGCCGAAATATTTTTTCGGAGCTAGATGCAAATAAAAATTATTTTGAATTTGCAACCTGCTGGAGGTTAGTATTGATGGACTAATAGAACAAGTCCCACACACTGATAGAAGCCAAAATATTTTTCAGAGCTAGATGCAGAAAAAAATTTGATTGAATTTGCATCTTGGTGGAGGTTAGTATAGATGGACTAATGGAACAAGTCCCACACACTGATAAAAGCCGAAATATTTCTTCAGAGCTAGATGCAGAAAAAAATAAGATTGAAATTGCAAACTGGTGAAGGTTAGTATAGATGGACTAATAGAACAAGTCCCACACACTGCTAGAAGCCGAAATATTTTTTCAGAGCTAGATGCAGAAAAAAATTAGATTGAATTTGCAACCTGGTGTAGGTTAGTATAGATGGACTAATAGAACAAGTCCCACACACTGCTACAAGCCGAAATATTTTTTCAGAGCTAGATGCAGAAAAAAATTTGATTGAATTTGCAACCTGGTGGAGGTTAGTATAGATGAACTAATAGAACAAGTCCCACACACTGCTACAAGCCGAAGCCTAAATATTTTTTCAGAGCTAGATGGAGATAAATATTATTTTGAAATTGCAACCAGCTGGAGGTTAGTATAGATGCACTAATAGAACAAGTCCCACACACTGCTAGAAGCCGAAATATTTTTTCAGAGCTAGATGCAGAAAACAATTATATTGAATTTGCAACCTGATGGAGGTTAGTATAGATGGACTAATAGAACAAGTCCCACACACTGCTAGAAGCCGAAATAATTTTTCAGAGCTAGATGCAAAAAAAAATTATATTGAATTTGCAACCTGCTGGAGGTATGTATACATGGACTAATAGAACAAGTCCCACACACTGCTACAAGCTGAAATATTTTTTCAGAGCTAGATGCAGAAAAAAATTATATTGAATTTGCATCCTTGTGGAGGTTAGTATAGATGGACTAATAGAACAAGTCCAACACACTGCTACAAGCCGAAATATTTTTTCGGAGCTAGATGCAAATAAAAATTATTTTGAATTTGCAACCTGCTGGAGGTTAGTATTGATGGACTAATAGAACAAGTCCCACACACTGATAGAAGCCAAAATATTTTTCAGAGCTAGATGCAGAAAAAAATTAGATTGAATTTGCATCTTGGTGGAGGTTAGTATAGATGGACTAATGGAACAAGTCCCACACACTGATAAAAGCCGAAATATTTCTTCAGAGCTAGATGCAGAAAAAAATAAGATTGAATTTGCAAACTGGTGAAGGTTAGTATAGATGGACTAATAGAACAAGTCCCACACACTGCTAGAAGCCGAAATATTTTTTCAGAGCTAGATGCAGAAAAAAATTAGATTGAATTTGCAACCTGGTGGAGGTTAGTATAGATGGACTAATAGAACAAGTCCCACACACTGCTACAAGCCGAAATATTTTTTCAGAGCTAGATGCAGAAAAAAATTTGATTGAATTTGCAACCTGGTGGAGGTTAGTATAGATGAACTAATAGAACAAGTCCCACACACTGCTACAAGCCGAAGCCTAAATATTTTTTCAGAGCTAGATGGAGATAAATATTATTTTGAAATTGCAACCAGCTGGAGGTTAGTATAGATGCACTAATAGAACAAGTCCCACGCACTGCTACAAGCCGAAATATTTTTTCAGAGCTAGATGCAGGAAAAAATTATATTGAATTTGCAACCTGATGGAGGTTAGTATAGATGGACTAATAGAACAAGTCCCACACACTGCTAGAAGCCGAAATAGTTTTTCAGAGCTAGATGCAGAAAAAAATTATATTGAATTTGCAAACTGATGGAGGTTAGTATAGATGGACTAATAGAACAAGTCCCACACACTGCTAGAAGCCGAAATTGTTTTTCAGAGCTAGATGAAGAAAAAAATTATATTGAATTTGCAACCTGTTGGAGGTTAGTATAGATGGAATAATAGAACAAGTCCCACACACTGCTAGAAGCCGAAATTGTTTTTCAGAGCAAGATGCATAAAAAAATTAGAATGACTTTACAACCTGGTGGAGGTTAGTATAGATGGACTAATAGAACAAGTCCCACACACTGCTACAAGCCGAAAAAAAATTTCAGAGCTAAATGCAGAAAAAAATTAGATTGAATTTGCAACCTGGTGGAGGTTAGTATAGATGGACTAATAGAACAAGTCCCACACACTGATAAAAGCCGAAATATTTTTTCAGAGCTAGATGCAGAAAAAAATAAGATTGAATTTGCAACCTTGTGAAGGTTAGTATAGATGGACTAATAGAACAAGTCCCACACACTGCTAGAAGCCGAAATATTTTTTCAGAGCTAGATGCAGAAAAAAATTAGATTGAATTTGCAACCTGTGGAGGTTAGTATAGATGGACCAATAGAACAAGTCCCACACACTGCTACAAGCCGAAATATTTTTTCAGAGCTAGATGCCGATAAAAATTATTTTGAAATTGCAACCTGCTGGAGGTTAGTATAGATGCACTAATAGAACAATTCCCACACACTGCTACAAGCCGAAATATTTTTTCAGAGCTAGATGCAGAAAAAAAATTATATTGAATTTGCAACCTGATGGAGGTTAGTATAGATGGACTAATAGAACAAGTCCCACACACTGCTAGAAGCCGAAAGAGTTTTTCAGAGCTAGATGCAGAAAAAAATTATATTGAATTTGCAAACTGATGGAGGTTAGTATAGATGGACTAATAGAACAAGTCCCACACACTGCTAGAAGCCGAAATATTTTTTCAGAGCTAGATGCAGAAAAAAATTAGATTGAATTTGCAACCTGGTGGAGGTTAGTATAGATGGACTAATAGAACAAGTCCCACACACTGCTACAAGCCGAAGCCTAAATATTTTTTCAGAGCTAGATGGAGATAAATATTATTTTGAAATTGCAACCTGCTGGAGGTTAGTATAGATGCACTAATAGAACAAGTCCCACGCACTGCTACAAGCCGAAATATTTTTTCAGAGCTAGATGCAGAAAAAAATTATATTGAATTTGCAACCTGATGGAGGTTAGTATAGATGGACTAATAGAACAAGTCCCACACACTGCTAGAAGCCCAAATAGTTTTTCAGAGCTAGATGCAGAAAAAAATTATATTGAATTTGCAAACTGATGGAGGTTAGTATAGATGGACTAATAGAACAAGTCCCACACACTGCTAGAAGCCGAAATTGTTTTTCAGAGCTAGATGAAGAAAAAAATTATATTGAATTTGCAACCTGATGGAGGTTAGTATAGATGGAATAATAGAACAAGTCCCACACACTGCTAGAAGCCGAAATTGTTTTTCAGAGCAAGATGCATAAAAAAATTAGAATGATTTTACAACCTGGTGGAGGTTAGTATAGATGGACTAATAGAACAAGTCCCACACACTGCTAGAAGCCGAAATTGTTTTTCAGAGCTAGATGAAGAAAAAAATTATATTGAATTTGCAACCTGATGGAGGTTAGTATAGATGGAATAATAGAACAAGTCCCACACACTGCTAGAAGCCGAAATTGTTTTTCAGAGCAAGATGCATAAAAAAATTAGAATGATTTTACAACCTGGTGGAGGTTAGTATAGATGGACTAATAGAACAAGTCCCACACACTGCTAGAAGCCAAAATTGTTTTTCAGAGCTAGATGAAGAAAAAAATTATATTGAATTTGCAACCTGATGGAGGTTAGTATAGATGGAATAATAGAACAAGTCCCACACACTGCTAGAAGCCGAAATTGTTTTTCAGAGCAAGATGCATAAAAAAATTAGAATGACTTTACAACCTGGTGGAGGTTAGTATAGATGGACTAATAGAACAAATCCCACACACTGCTACAAGCCGAAAAAAAATTTCAGAGCTAAATGCAGAAAAAAATTAGATTGAATTTGCAACCTGGTGGAGGTTAGTATAGATGGACTAATAGAACAAGTCCCACACACTGATAAAAGCCGAAATATTTTTTCAGAGCTAGATGCAGAAAAAAATAAGATTGAATTTGCAACCTTGTGAAGATTAGTATAGATGGACTAATAGAACAAGTCCCACACACTGCTAGAAGCCGAAATATTTTTTCAGAGCTAGATGCAGAAAAAAATTAGATTGAATTTGCAACCTGTGGAGGTTAGTATAGATGGACCAATGGAACAAGTCCCACACACTGCTACAAGCCGAAATATTTTTTCAGAGCTAGATGCCGATAAAAATTATTTTGAAATTGCAACCTGCTGGAGGTTAGTATAGATGCACTAATAGAACAATTCCCACACACTGCTACAAGCCGAAATATTTTTTCAGAGCTAGATGCAGAAAAAAATTATATTGAATTTGCAACCTGATGAAGGTTAGTATAGATGGACTAATAGAACAAGTCCCACACACTGCTACAAGCCGAAATATTTTTTCAGAGCTAGATGCAGAAAAAAATTTGATTGAATTTGCAACCTGGTGGAGGTTAGTGTAGATGGAATAATAGAACAAGTCCCACACACTGCTACAAGCCGAAGCCTAAATATTTTTTCAGAGCTAGATGGAGATAAAAATTATTTTGAAATTGCAACCTGCTGGAGGTTAGTATAGATGCACTAATAGAACAAGTCCCACGCACTGCTACAAGCCGAAATATTTTTTCGGAGCTAGATACAGAAAAAATTTTTATTGAATTTGCAACCTGATGGAGGTTAGTATAGATGGAATAATAGAACAAGTCCCACACAATGCTAGAAGCCGAAACTGTTTTTCAGAGCAAGATGCATAAAAAAATTAGAATGACTTTACAACCTGGTGGAGGTTAGTATAGATGGACTAATAGAACAAGTCCCACACACTGCTACAAGCCGAAAAAAAATTTCAGAGCTAAATGTAGAAAAAAATTAGATTGAATTTGCAACCTGGTGGAGGTTAGTATAGATGGACTAATAGAACAAGTCCCACACACTGCTACAAGCCGAAGCCTAAATATTTTTTTAGAGCTAGATGGAGATAAAAATTATTTTGAAATTGCAACCTGCTGGAGGTTAGTATAGATGCACTAATAGAACAAGTCCCACGCACTGCTACAAGCCGAAATATTTTTTCAGAGCTAGATGCAGAAAAAAATTATATTGAATTTGCAACCTGATGGAGGTTAGTATAGATGGACTAATAGAACAAGTCCCACACACTGCTAGAAGCCGAAAGAGATTTTCAGAGCTAGATGCAGAAAAAAATTATATTGAATTTGCAAACTGATGGAGGTTAGTATAGATGGACTAATAGAACCAGTCCCACACACTGCTAGAAGCTGAAATTGTTTTTCAGAGCTAGATGAAGAAAAAAATTGTATTGAATTTGCAACCTGATGGAGGTTAGTATAGATGGAATAATAGAACAAGTCCCACATACTGCTAGAAGCCGAAATTGTTTTTCAGAGCAAGATGCATAAAAAATTAGATTGACTTTACAACCTGGTGGCGGTTAGTATAGATGGACTAATAGAACAAGTCCCACACACTGCTAGAAGCCGAAATAGTTTTTCAGAGCTAGATGCAGAAAAAAATTAAATTTAATTTGCAACCTGCTGGAGGTATGTATAGATGGACTAATAGAACAAGTCCCACACACTGCTACAAGCCGAAATATTTTTTCAGAGCTAGATGCAGAAAAAAATGAGATTGAATTTGCAACCTGGTGGCGGTTAGTATAGATGGACTAATAGAACAAGTCCCACACACTGCTAGAAGCCGAAATAGTTTTTCAGAGTTAGATGCAGAAAAAAAATATATTGAATTTGCAACCTGATAGAGGTTAGTATAGATGGACGAATAAAACAAGTCCCACACACTGCTACAAGCCGAAGCCTAAATATTTTTTCAGAGCTAGATGGAGATAAAAATTATTTTGAAATTGCAACCTGCTGGAGGTTAGTATAGATGCACTAATAGAACAAGTCCCACGCACTGCTACAAGCCGAAATATTTTTCCAGAGCTAGATGCAGAAAAAAATTATATTGAATTTGCAACGTGATGGAGGTTAGTATAGATGGAATAATAGAACAAGTCCCACACACTGCTAGAAGCCGAAACTGTTTTTCAGAGCAAGATGCATAAAAAAATTAGAATGACTTTACAACCTGGTGGAGGTTAGTATAGATGGACTAATAGAACAAGTCCCACACACTGCTACAAGCCGAAAAAAAATTTCAGAGCTAAATGCAGAAAAAAATTAGATTGAATTTGCAACCTGGTGGAGGTTAGTGTAGATGGACTAATAGAACAAGTCCCACACACTGATAAAAGCCAAAATATTTTTTCAGAGCTAGATGCAGAAAAAAATTATATTGAATTTGCAACCTGATAGAGGTTAGTATAGATGGACGAATAAAACAAGTCCCACACACTGATACAAGCCGAAGCCTAAATATTTTTTCAGAGCTAGATGGAGATAAAAATTATTTTGAAATTGCAACCTGCTGGAGGTTAGTATAGATGCACTAATAGAACAAGTCCCACGCACTGCTACAAGCCGAAATATTTTTTCAGAGCTAGATGCAGAAAAAAATTATATTGAATTTGCAACCTGATGGAGGTTAGTATAGATGGAATAATAGAACAAGTCCCACACACTGCTAGAAGCCGAAACTGTTTTTCAGAGCAAGATGCATAAAAAAATTAGAATGACTTTACAACCTGGTGGAGGTTAGTATAGATGGACTAATAGAACAAGTCCCACACACTGATAAAAGCCGAAATATTTTTTCAGAGCTAGATGCAGAAAAAAATTATATTGAATTTGCAACCTGATGGAGGTTAGTATAGATGGACTAATAGAACAAGTCCCACACACTGCTAGAAGCCGAAATATTTTTTCAGAGCTAGATGCAGAAATTTTTTTTATTGAATTTGCAACCTGATGGAGGTTAGTATAGATGGAATAATAGAACAAGTCCCACACAATGCTAGAAGCCGAAACTGTTTTTCAGAGCAAGATGCATAAAAAAATTAGAATGACTTTACAACCTGGTGGAGGTTAGTATAGATGGACTAATAGAACAAGTCCCACAAACTGCTACAAGCCGAAAAAAAATTTCAGAGCTAAATTTAGAAAAAAATTAGATTGAATTTGCAACCTGGTGGAGGTTAGTATAGATGGACTAATAGAACAAGTCCCACACACTGATAAAAGCCGAAATATTTTTTCAGAGCTAGATGCAGAAAAAAATAAGATTGAATTTGCAACCTTGTGAAGGTTAGTATAGATGGACTAATAGAACAAGTCCCACACACTGCTAGAAGCCGAAATATTTTTTCAGAGCTAGATGCAGAAAAAAATTAGATTGAATTTGCAACCTGGTGGAGGTTAGTATAGATGGACCAATAGAACAAGTCCCACACACTGCTAAGATCCGAAATATTTTTTCAGAGCTAGATGCCGATAAAAATGATTTTGAAATTGCAACCTGCTGGAGGTTAGTATAGATGCACTAATAGAACAATTCCCACACACTGCTACAAGCCGAAATATTTTTTCAGAGCTAGATGCAGAAAAAAATTATATTGAATTTGCAACCTGATGGAGGTTTGTATAGATGGACTAATAGAACAAGTCCCACACACTGCTAGAAGCCGAAAGAGTTTTTCAGAGCTAGATGCAGAAAAAAATTATATTGAATATGCAAACTGATGGAGGTTAGTATAGATGGACTAATAGAACAAGTCCCACACACTGCTAGAAGCCGAAATATTTTTTCAGAGCTAGATGCAGAAAAAAATTAGATTGAATTTGCAACCTGGTAGAGGTTAGTATAGATGGACTAATAGAACAAGTCCCACACACTGCTACAAGCCGAAATATTTTTTCAGAGCTAGATGCAGAAAAAAATTTGATTGAATTTGCAACCTGGTGGAGGTTAGTATAGATGGACTAATAGAACAAGTCCCACACACTGCTACAAGCCGAAGCCTAAATATTTTTTTAGAGCTAGATGGAGATAAAAATTATTTTGAAATTGCAACCTGCTGGAGGTTAGTATAGATGCACTAATAGAACAAGTCCCACGCACTGCTAGAAGCCGAAATATTTTTTCAGAGCTAGATGCAGAAAAAAATTATATTGAATTTGCAACCTGATGCAGGTTAGTATAGATGGACTAATAGAACAAGTCCCACACACTGCTAGAAGCCGAAAGAGTTTTTCAGAGCTAGATGCAGAAAAAAATTATATTGAATTTGCAAACTGATGGAGGTTAGTATAGATGGACTAATAGAACCAGTCCCACACACTGCTAGAAGCTGAAATTGTTTTTCAGAGCTAGATGAAGAAAAAAATTATATTGAATTTGCAACCTGATGGAGGTTAGTATAGATGGAATAATAGAACAAGTCCCACACACTGCTAGAAGCCGAAATTGTTTTTCAGAGCAAGATGCATAAAAAATTAGATTGACTTTACAACCTGGTGGCGGTTAGTATAGATGGACTAATAGAACAAGTCCCACACACTGCTAGAAGCCGAAATAGTTTTTCAGAGCTAGATGCAGAAAAAAATTAAATTTAATTTGCAACCTGCTGGAGGTATGTATAGATGGACTAATAGAACAAGTCCCACACACTGCTACAAGCCGAAATATTTTTTCAGAGCTAGATGCAGAAAAAAATTAGATTGAATTTGCAACCTGGTGGCGGTTAGTATAGATGGACTAATAGAACAAGTCCCACACACTGCTAGAAGCCGAAATAGTTTTTCAGAGCTAGATGCAGAAAAAAATTATATTGAATTTGCAACCTGATAGATGTTAGTATAGATGGATGAATAAAACAAGTCCCACACAATGCTACAAGCCGAAGCCTAAATATTTTTTCAGAGCTAGATGGAGATAAAAATTATTTTGAAATTGCAACCTGCTGGAGGTTAGTATAGATGCACTAATAGAACAAGTCCCACGCACTGCTACAAGCCGAAATATTTTTTCAGAGCTAGATGCAGAAAAAAGTTATATTGAATTTGCAACCTGATGGAGGTTAGTATAGATGGAATAATAGAACAAGTCCCACACACTGCTAGAAGCCGAAACTGTTTTTCAGAGCAAGATGCATAAAAAAATTAGAATGACTTTACAACCTGGTGGAGGTTAGTATAGATGGACTAATAGAACAAGTCCCACACACTGCTACAAGCCGAAAAAAAATTTCAGAGCTAAATGCAGAAAAAAATTAGATTGAATTTGCAACCTGGTGGAGGTTAGTGTAGATGGACTAATAGAACAAGTCCCACACACTGATAAAAGCCGAAATATTTTTTCAGAGCTAGATGCAGAAAAAAATTATATTGAATTTGCAACCTGATAGAGGTTAGTATAGATCGACGAATAAAACAAGTCCCACACACTGCTACAAGCCGAAACTGTTTTTCAGAGCAAGATGCATAAAAAAATTAGAATGACTTTACAACCTGGTGGAGGTTAGTATAGATGGACTAATAGAACAAGTCCCACACACTGATAAAAGCCGAAATATTTTTTCAGAGCTAGATGCAGAAAAAAATTAGATTGAATTTGCAACCTGTGGAGGTTAGTATAGATGGACTAATAGAACAATTCCCACACACTGCTACAAGCCGAAATATTTTTTCAGAGCTAGATGCAGAAAAAAATTATATTGAATTTGCAACCTGATGGAGGTTAGTATAGATGGACTAATAGAACAAGTCCCACACACTGCTAGAAGCCGAAAGAGTTTTTCAGAGATAGATGCAGAAAAAAATTATATTGAATTTGCAAACTGATGGAGGTTAGTATAGATGGACTAATAGAACAAGTCCCACACACTGCTAGAAGCCGAAATATTTTTTCAGAGCTAGATGCAGAAAAAAATTAGATTGAATTTGCAACCTGGTGGAGGTTAGTATAGATGGACTAATAGAACAAGTCCCACACACTGCTACAAGCCGAAATATTTTTTCAGAGCTAAATGCAGAAAAAAATTTGATTGAATTTGCAACCTGGTGGAGGTTAGTATAGATGGACTAATAGAACAAGTTCCACACACTGCTACAAGCCGAAGCCTAAATATTTTTTCAGAGCTAGATGGAGATAAAAATTATTTTGAAATTGCAACCTGCTGGAGGTTAGTATAGGTGCACTAATAGAACAAGTCCCACGCACTGCTACAAGCCGAAATATATTTTCAGAGCTAGATGCAGAAATTTTTTTTATTGAATTTGCAACCTGATGGAGGTTAGTATAGATGGAATAATAGAACAAGTCCCACACAATGCTAGAAGCCGAAACTGTTTTTCAGAGCAAGATGCATAAAAAAATTAGAATGACTTTACAACCTGGTGGAGGTTAGTATAGATGGACTAATAGAACAAGTCCCACACACTGCTACAAGCCGAAAAAAAATTTCAGAGCTAAATTTAGAAAAAAATTAGATTGAATTTGCAACCTGGTGGAGGTTAGTATAGATGGACTAATAGAACAAGTCCCACACACTGATAAAAGCCGAAATATTTTTTCAGAGCTAGATGCAGAAAAAAATAAGATTGAATTTGCAACCTTGTGAAGGTTAGTATAGATGGACTAATAGAACAAGTCCCACACACTGCTAGAAGCCGAAATATTTTTTCAGAGCTAGATGCAGAAAAAAATTAGATTGAATTTGCAACCTGGTGGAGGTTAGTATAGATGGACCAATAGAACAAGTCCCACACACTGCTAAGAGCCGAAATATTTTTTCAGAGCTAGATGCCGATAAAAATTATTTTGAAATTGCAACCTGCTGGAGGTTAGTATAGATGCACTAATAGAACAATTCCCACACACTGCTACAAGCCGAAATATTTTTTCAGAGCTAGATGCAGAAAAAAATTATATTGAATTTGCAACCTGATGGAGGTTTGTATAGATGGACTAATAGAACAAGTCCCACACACTGCTAGAAGCCGAAAGAGTTTTTCAGAGCAAGATGCAGAAAAAAATTATATTGAATATGCAAACTGATGGAGGTTAGTATAGATGGAATAATAGAACAAGTCCCACACACTGCTAGAAGCCGAAATATTTTTTCAGAGCTAGATGCAGAAAAAAATTAGATTGAATTTGCAACCTGGTAGAGGTTAGTATAGATGGACTAATAGAACAAGTCCCACACACTGCTACAAGCCGAAATATTTTTTCAGAGCTAGATGCAGAAAAAAATTTGATTGAATTTGCAACCTGGTGGAGGTTAGTATAGATGGACTAATAGAACAAGTCCCACACACTGCTACAAGCCGAAGCCTAAATATTTTTTTAGAGCTAGATGGAGATAAAAATTATTTTGAAATTGCAACCTGCTGGAGGTTAGTATAGATGCACTAATAGAACAAGTCCCACGCACTGCTAGAAGCCGAAATATTTTTTCAGAGCTAGATGCAGAAAAAAATTATATTGAATTTGCAACCTGATGCAGGTTAGTATAGGTGGACTAATAGAACAAGTCCCACACACTGCTAGAAGCCGAAAGAGTTTTTCAGAGCTAGATGCAGAAAAAAATTATATTGAATTTGCAAACTGATGGAGGTTAGTATAGATGGACTAATAGAACCAGTCCCACACACTGCTAGAAGCTGAAATTGTTTTTCAGAGCTAGATGAAGAAAAAAATTATATTGAATTTGCAACCTGATGGAGGTTAGTATAGATGGAATAATAGAACAAGTCCCACACACTGCTAGAAGCCGAAATTGTTTTTCAGAGCAAGATGCATAAAAAATTAGATTGACTTTACAACCTGGTGGCGGTTAGTATAGATGGACTAATAGAACAAGTCCCACACACTGCTAGAAGCCGAAATAGTTTTTCAGAGCTAGATGCAGAAAAAAATTTAATTTAATTTGCAACCTGCTGGAGGTATGTATAGATGGACTAATAGAACAAGTCCCACACACTGCTACAAGCCGAAATATTTTTTCAGAGCTAGATGCAGAAAAAAATGAGATTGAATTTGCAACCTGGTGGCGGTTAGTATAGATGGACTAATAGAACAAGTCCCACACACTGCTAGAAGCCGAAATAGTTTTTCAGAGCTAGATGCAGAAAAAAATTATATTGAATTTGCAACCTGATAGATGTTAGTATAGATGGACGAATAAAACAAGTCCCACACAATGCTACAAGCCGAAGCCTAAATATTTTTTCAGAGCTAGATGGAGATAAAAATTATTTTGAAATTGCAACCTGCTGGAGGTTAGTATAGATGCACTAATAGAACAAGTCCCACGCACTGCTACAAGCCGAAATATTTTTTCAGAGCTAGATGCAGAAAAAAGTTATATTGAATTTGCAACCTGATGGAGGTTAGTATAGATGGAATAATAGAACAAGTCCCACACACTGCTAGAAGCCGAAACTGTTTTTCAGAGCAAGATGCATAAAAAAATTAGAATGACTTTACAACCTGGTGGAGGTTAGTATAGATGGACTAATAGAACAAGTCCCACACACTGCTACAAGCCGAAAAAAAATTTCAGAGCTAAATGCAGAAAAAAATTAGATTGAATTTGCAACCTGGTGGAGGTTAGTGTAGATGGACTAATAGAACAAGTCCCACACACTGATAAAAGCCGAAATATTTTTTCAGAGCTAGATGCAGAAAAAAATTATATTGAATTTGCAACCTGATAGAGGTTAGTATAGATCGACGAATAAAACAAGTCCCACACACTGCTACAAGCCGAAGCCTAAATATTTTTTCAGAGCTAGATGGAGATAAAAATTATTTTGAAATTGCAACCTGCTGGAGGTTAGTATAGATGCACTAATAGAACAAGTCCCACGCACTGCTACAAGCCGAAATATTTTTTCAGAGCTAGATGCAGAAAAAAAATTATATTGAATTTGCAACCTGATGGAGGTTAGTATAGATGGAATAATAGAACAAGTCCCACACACTGCTAGAAGCTGAAACTGTTTTTCAGAGCAAGATGCATAAAAAAATTAAAATGACTTTACAACCTGGTGGAGGTTAGTATAGATGGACTAATAGAACATGTCCCACACACTGCTATAAGCCGAAAAAAAATTTCAGAGCTAAATGCAGAAAAAAATTAGATTGAATTTGCAACCTGGTGGAGGTTAGTGTAGATGGACTAATAGAACAAGTCCCACACACTGATAAAAGCCGAAATATTTTTTCAGAGCTAGATGCAGAAAAAAATAAGATTGAATTTGCAACCTTGTGAAGGTTAGTATAGATGGACTAATAGAACAAGTCCCACACACTGCTAGAAGCCGAAATATTTTTTCAGAGCTAGATGCAGAAAAAAATTAGATTGAATTTGCAACCTGTGGAGGTTAGTACAGATGGACCAATAGAACAAGTCCCAAACACTGCTACAAGCCGAAATATTTTTTCAGAGCTAGATGCCGATAAAAATTATTTTGAAATTGCAACCTGCTGGAGGTTAGTATAGATGCACTAATAGAACAATTCCCACACACTGCTACAAGCCGAAATATTTTTTCAGAGCTAGATGCAGAAAAAAATTATATTGAATTTGCAACCTGATGGAGGTTAGTATAGCTGGACTAATAGAACAAGTCCCACACACTGCTAGAAGCCGAAAGAGTTTTTCAGAGCTAGATGCAGAAAAAAATTATATTGAATTTGCAAACTGATGGAGGTTAGTATAGATGGACTAATAGAACAAGTCCCACACACTGCTAGAAGCCGCAATATTTTTTCAGAGCTAGATGCAGAAAAAAATTAGATTGAATTTGCAACCTGGTGGAGGTTAGTATAGATGGACTAATAGAACAAGTCCCACACACTGCTACAAGCCGAAATATTTTTTCAGAGCTAGATGCAGAAAAAAATTTGATTGAATTTGCAACCTGGTGGAGGTTAGTATAGATAGACTAATAGAACAAGTCCCACACACTGCTACAAGCCGAAGCCTAAATATTTTTTCAGAGCTAGATGGAGATAAAAATTATTTTGAAATTGCAACCTGCTGGAGGTTAGTATAGATGCACTAATAGAACAAGTCCCACGCACTGCTACAAGCCAAAATATATTTTCAGAGCTAGATGCAGAAAATTTTTTTATTGAATTTGCAACCTGATGGAGGTTAGTATAGATGGACTAATAGAACAAGTCCCACACACTGCTACAAGCCGAAAAAAAATTTCAGAGCTAAATGCAGAAAAAAATTAGATTGAATTTGCAACCTGGTGGAGGTTAGTATAGATGGACTAATAGAACAAGTCCCACACACTGATAAAAGCCGAAATATTTTTTCAGAGCTAGATGCAGAAAAAAATAAGATTGAATTTGCAACCTTGTGATATTTAGTATAGATGGACTAAAAGAACAAGTCCCAAACACTGCTAGAAGCCGAAATATTTTATCAGAGCTAGATGCAGAAAAAAATTAGATTGAATTTGCAACCTGGTGGAGGTTAGTATAGATGGACCAATAGAACAAGTCCCACACACTGCTACAAGCCGAAATATTTTTTCAGAGCTAGATGCCGATAAAAATTATTTTGAAATTGCAACCTGCTGGAGGTTAGTATAGATGCACTAATAGAACAATTCCCACACACTGCTACAAGCCGAAATATTTTTTCAGAGCTAGATGCAGAAAAAAATTATATTGAATTTGCAACCTGATGGAGGTTTGTATAGATGGACTAATAGAACAAGTCCCACACACTGCTAGAAGCCGAAAGAGTTTTTCAGAGCTAGATGCAGAAAAAAATTATATTGAATTTGCAAACTGATGGAGGTTAGTATATATGGACTAATAGAACAAGTCCCACACACTGCTAGAAGCCGAAATATTTTTTCAGAGCTAGATGCAGAAAAAAATTAGATTGAATTTGCAACCTGGTAGAGGTTAGTATAGATGGACTAATAGAACAAGTCCCACACACTGCTACAAGCCGAAATATTTTTTCAGAGCTATATGCAGAAAAAAATTTGATTGAATTTGCAACCTGGTGGAGGTTAGTATAGATGGACTAATAGAACAAGTCCCACACACTGCTACAAGCCGAAGCCTAAATATTTTTTTAGAGCTAGATGGAGATAAAAATTATTTTGAAATTGCAACCTGCTG
The DNA here is from genome assembly GCF_046119375.1 of Phyllobates terribilis. Lineage (NCBI taxonomy): Eukaryota > Metazoa > Chordata > Amphibia > Anura > Dendrobatidae > Phyllobates > Phyllobates terribilis. Next base: position 476,778,945 of record NW_027362765.1, on the reverse strand, counting down.
GAGGTTAGTATAGATGCACTAATAGAACAAGTCCCACGCACTGCTACAAGCCGAAATATTTTTTCAGAGCTAGATGCAGAAAAAAATTATATTGAATTTGCAACCTGATGGAGGTTAGTATAGATGGACTAATAGAACAAGTCCCACACACTGCTAGAAGCCAAAAGAGTTTTTCAGAGCTAGATGCAGAAAAAAATTATATTGAATTTGCAAACTGATGGAGGTTAGTATAGATGGACTAATAGAACCAGTCCCACACACTGCTAGAAGCTGAAATTGTTTTTCAGAGCTAGATGAAGAAAAAAATTATATTGAATTTGCAACCTGATGGAGGTTAGTATAGATGGAATAATAGAACAAGTCCCACACATTGCTAGAAGCCGAAATTGTTTTTCAGAGCAAGATGCATAAAAAATTAGATTGACTTTACAACCTGGTGGAGGTTAGTATAGATGGACTAATAGAACAAGTCCCACACACTGCTACAAGCCGAAAAAAAATTTCAGAGCTAAATGCAGAAAAAAATTAGATTGAATTTGCAACCTGGTGGAGGTTAGTATAGATGGACTAATAGAACAAGTCCCACACACTGCTACAAGCCGAAATATTTTTTCAGAGCTAGATGCAGAAAAAAATTAGATTGAATTTGCAACCTGGTGGAGGTTAGTATAGATGGACTAATAGAAAAGGTCCCACCCTGCTACAAGCCAAAATATTTTTCCAGAGCTAGATGCAGAAAAAAATTAGATTGAATTTGCAACCTGGTGGAGGCTAGTATAGATGGACTAATAGAACAAGTCCCACACACTGCTACAAGCCGAAGCCCAAATATTTTTTCAGAGCTAGATGCAGATAAAAATTATTTTGAATTTGCAACCTGCTGGAGGTTAGTATAGATGGACTAATAGAACAAGTCCCACACAGTGCTAGAAGCCGAAATAGTTTGTCAGAGCTAGATGCAGTAAAAAATTATATTGAATTTGCAACCTGATGGAGGTTAGCATAGATTGACTAATAGAACAAGTCCCACATACTGCTAGAAGCCGAAATTCTTTTTCAGAGCTAGATGCAGAAAAAAATTATATTTAATTTGCAACCTGCTGGAGGTATGTATAGATGGACTAATAGAACAAGTCCCACACACTGCTACAAGCCGAAATATTTTTTCAGAGCTAGATGCAGAAAAAAATGAGATTGAATTTGCATCCTGGTGGCGGTTAGTATAGATGGACTAATAGAACAAGTCCCACACACTGCTAGAAGCCGAAATAGATTTTCAGAGTTAGATGCAGAAAAAAATTATATTGAATTTGCAACCTGATAGAGGTTAGTATAGATGGACGAATAAAACAAGTCCCACACACTGCTACAAGCCGAAGCCTAAATATTTTTTCAGAGCTAGATGGAGATAAAAATTATTTTGAAATTGCAACCTGCTGGAGGTTAGTATAGATGCACTAATAGAACAAGTCCCACGCTCTGCTACAAGCCGAAATATTTTTTCAGAGCTAGATGCAGAAACAAATTATATTGAATTTGCAACCTGATGGAGGTTAGTATAGTTGGAATAATAGAACAAGTCCCACACACTGCTAGAAGCCGAAACTGTTTTTCAGAGCAAGATGCATAAAAAAATTAGAATGACTTTACAACCTGGTGGAGGTTAGTATAGATGGACTAATAGAACAAGTCCCACACACTGCTACAAGCCGAAAAAAAATTTCAGAGCTAAATGCAGAAAAAAATTAGATTGAATTTGAAACCTGGTGGAGGTTAGTATAGATGGACTAATAGAACAAGTCCCACACACTGATAAAAGCCGAAATATTTTTTCAGAGCTAGATGCAGAAAAAAATAAGATTGAATTTGCAACCTTGTGAAGGTTAGTATAGATGGACTAATAGAACAAGTCCCACACACTGGTAGAAGCCGAAATATTTTTTCAGAGCTAGATGCAGAAAAAAATTAGATTGAATTTGCAACCTGGTGGAGGTTAGTATAGATGGACCAATAGAACAAGTCCCACACACTGCTACAAGCCGAAATATTTTTTCAGAGCTAGATGCCGATAAAAATTATTTTGAAATTGCAACCTGCTGGAGGTTAGTATAGATGCACTAATAGAACAATTCCCACACACTGCTACAAGCCGAAATATTTTTTCAGAGCTAGATGCAGAAAAAAATTATATTGAATTTGCAACCTGATGGAGGTTTGTATAGATGGACTAATAGAACAAGTCCCACACACTGCTAGAAGCCGAAAGAGTTTTTCAGAGCTAGATGCAGAAAAAAATTATATTGAATTTGCAAACTGATGGAGGTTAGTATAGATGGACTAATAGAACAAGTCCCACACACTGCTAGAAGCCGAAATAGTTTTTCAGAGCTAGATGCAGAAAAAAATTTAATTTAATTTGCAACCTGCTGGAGGTATGTATAGATGGACTAATAGAACAAGTCCCACACACTGCTACAAGCCGAAATATTTTTTCAGAGCTAGATGCAGAAAAAAATGAGATTGAATTTGCAACCTGGTGGCGGTTAGTATAGATGGACTAATAGAACAAGTCCCACACACTGCTAGAAGCCGAAATAGTTTTTCAGAGCTAGATGCAGAAAAAAATTATATTGAATTTGCAACCTGATAGATGTTAGTATAGATGGACGAATAAAACAAGTCCCACACAATGCTACAAGCCGAAGCCTAAATATTTTTTCAGAGCTAGATGGAGATAAAAATTATTTTGAAATTGCAACCTGCTGGAGGTTAGTATAGATGCACTAATAGAACAAGTCCCACGCACTGCTACAAGCCGAAATATTTTTTCAGAGCTAGATGCAGAAAAAAGTTATATTGAATTTGCAACCTGATGGAGGTTAGTATAGATGGAATAATAGAACAAGTCCCACACACTGCTAGAAGCCGAAACTGTTTTTCAGAGCAAGATGCATAAAAAAATTAGAATGACTTTACAACCTGGTGGAGGTTAGTATAGATGGACTAATAGAACAAGTCCCACACACTGCTACAAGCCGAAAAAAAATTTCAGAGCTAAATGCAGAAAAAAATTAGATTGAATTTGCAACCTGGTGGAGGTTAGTGTAGATGGACAAATAGAACAAGTCCCACACACTGATAAAAGCCGAAATATTTTTTCAGAGCTAGATGCAGAAAAAAATTATATTGAATTTGCAACCTGATAGAGGTTAGTATAGATCGACGAATAAAACAAGTCCCACACACTGCTACAAGCCGAAGCCTAAATATTTTTTCAGAGCTAGATGGACTAAAAGAACAAGTCCCAAACACTGCTAGAAGCCGAAATATTTTATCAGAGCTAGATGCAGAAAAAAATTAGATTGAATTTGCAACCTGGTGGAGGTTAGTATAGATGGACCAATAGAACAAGTCCCACACACTGCTACAAGCCGAAATATTTTTTCAGAGCTAGATGCCGATAAAAATTATTTTGAAATTGCAACCTGCTGGAGGTTAGTATAGATGCACTAATAGAACAATTCCCACACACTGCTACAAGCCGAAATATTTTTTCAGAGCTAGATGCAGAAAAAAATTATATTGAATTTGCAACCTGATGGAGGTTTGTATAGATGGACTAATAGAACAAGTCCCACACACTGCTAGAAGCCGAAAGAGTTTTTCAGAGCTAGATGCAGAAAAAAATTATATTGAATTTGCAAACTGATGGAGGTTAGTATAGATGGACTAATAGAACAAGTCCCACACACTGCTAGAAGCCGAAATATTTTTTCAGAGATAGATGCAGAAAAAAATTAGATTGAATTTGCAACCTGGTAGAGGTTAGTATAGATGGACTAATAGAACAAGTCCCACACACTGCTACAAGCCGAAATATTTTTTCAGAGCTAGATGCAGAAAAAAATTTGATTGAATTTGCAACCTGGTGGAGGTTAGTATAGATGGACTAATAGAACAAGTCCCACACACTGCTACAAGCCGAAGCCTAAATATTTTTTTAGAGCTAGATAGAAATAAAAATTATTTTGAAATTGCAACCTGCTGGAGGTTAGTATAGATGCACTAATAGAACAAGTCCCACGCACTGCTACAAGCCGAAATATTTTTTCAGAGCTAGATGCAGAAAAAAATTATATTGAAATTGCAACCTGATGGAGGTTAGTATAGATGGACTAATAGAACAAGTCCCACACACTGCTAGAAGCCGAAAGAGTTTTTCAGAGCTAGATGCAGAAAAAAATTATATTGAATTTGCAAACTGATGGAGGTTAGTATAGATGGACTAATAGAACCAGTCCCACACACTGCTAGAAGCTGAAATTGTTTTTCAGAGCTAGATGAAGAAAAAAATTATATTGAATTTGCAACCTGATGGAGGTTAGTATAGATGGAATAATAGAACAAGTCCCACACACTGCTAGAAGCCGAAATTGTTTTTCAGAGCAAGATGCATAAAAAATTATATTGAATTTGCAACCTGATGGAGGTTAGCATAGATTGACTAATAGAACAAGTCCCACATACTGCTAGAAGCCGAAATTCTTTTTCAGAGCTAGATGCAGAAAAAAATTATATTTAATTTGCAACCTGCTGGAGGTATGTATAGATGGACTAATAGAACAAGTCCCACACACTGCTACAAGCCGAAATATTTTTTCAGAGCTAGATGCAGAAAAAAATGAGATTGAATTTGCAACCTGGTGGCGGTTAGTATAGATGGACTAATAGAACAAGTCCCACACACTGCTAGAAGCCGAAATAGATTTTCAGAGCTAGATGCAGAAAAAAATTATATTGAATTTGCAACCTGATAGAGGTTAGTATAGATGGACGAATAAAACAAGTCCCACACACTGCTACAAGCCGAAGCCTAAATATTTTTTCAGAGCTAGATGGAGATAAAAATTATTTTGAAATTGCAACCTGCTGGAGGTTAGTATAGATGCACTAATAGAACAAGTCCCACGCTCTGCTACAAGCCGAAATATTTTTTCAGAGCTAGACGCAGAAACAAATTATATTGAATTTGCAACCTGATGGAGGTTAGTATAGTTGGAATAATAGAACAAGTCCCACACACTGCTAGAAGCCGAAACTGTTTTTCAGAGCAAGATGCATAAAAAAATTAGAATGACTTTACAACCTGGTGGAGGTTAGTATAGATGGACTAATAGAACAAGTCCCACACACTGCTACAAGCCGAAAAAAAATTTCAGAGCTAAATGCAGAAAAAAATTAGATTGAATTTGCAACCTGGTGGAGGTTAGTATAGATGGACTAATAGAACAAGTCCCACACACTGATAAAAGCCAAAATATTTTTTCAGAGCTAGATGCAGAAAAAAATAAGATTGAATTTGCAACCTTGTGAAGGTTAGTATAGATGGACTAATAGAACAAGTCCCACACACTGGTAGAAGCCGAAATATTTTTTCAGAGCTAGATGCAGAAAAAAATTAGATTGAATTTGCAACCTGGTGGAGGTTAGTATAGATGGACCAATAGAACAAGTCCCACACACTGCTACAAGCCGAAATATTTTTTCAGAGCTAGATGCCGATAAAAATTATTTTGAAATTGCAACCTGCTGGAGGTTAGTATAGATGCACTAATAGAACAATTCCCACACACTGCTACAAGCCGAAATATTTTTTCAGAGCTAGATGCAGAAAAAAATTATATTGAATTTGCAACCTGATGGAGGTTTGTATAGATGGACTAATAGAACAAGTCCCACACACTGCTAGAAGCCGAAAGAGTTTTTCAGAGCTAGATGCAGAAAAAAATTATATTGAATTTGCAAACTGATGGAGGTTAGTATAGATGGACTAATAGAACAAGTCCCACACACTGCTAGAAGCCGAAATATTTTTTCAGAGCTAGATGCAGAAAAAAATTAGATTGAATTTGCAACCTGGTGGAGGTTAGTATAGATGGACTAATAGAACAAGTCCCACACACTGCTACAAGCCGAAGCCTAAATATTTTTTCAGAGCTAGATGGAGATAAAAATTATTTTGAAATTGCAACCTGCTGGAGGTTAGTATAGATGCACTAATAGAACAAGTCCCACGCACTGCTACAAGCCGAAATATTTTTTCAGAGCTAGATGCAGAAAAAAATTATATTGAATTTGCAACCTGATGGAGGTTAGTATAGATGGACTAATAGAACAAGTCCCACACACTGCTAGAAGCCGAAAGAGTTGTTCAGAGCTAGATGCAGAAAAAAATTAAATTAAATTTGCAAACTGCTGGAGGTATGTATAGATGGACTAATAGAACAAGTCCCACACACTGCTACAAGCCGAAATATTTTTACAGAACTAGATGCAGAAAAAAATGAGATTGAATTTGCAACCTGGTGGCGGTTAGTATAGATGGACTAATAGAACAAGTCCCACACACTGCTAGAAGCCGAAATAGATTTTCAGAGTTAGATGCAGAAAAAAATTATATTGAATTTGCAACCTGATAGAGGTTAGTATAGATGGACGAATAAAACAAGTCCCACACACTGCTACAAGCCGAAGCCTAAATATTTTTTCAGAGCTAGATGAAGATAAAAATTATTTTGAAATTGCAACCTGCTGGAGGTTAGTATAGATGCACTAATAGAACAAGTCCCACGCTCTGCTACAAGCCGAAATATTTTTTCAGAGCTAGATGCAGAAAAAAGTTATATTGAATTTGCAACCTGATGGAGGTTAGTATAGATGGAATAATAGAACAAGTCCCACACACTGCTAGAAGCCGAAACTGTTTTTCAGAGCAAGATGCATAAAAAAATTAGAATGACTTTACAACCTGGTGGAGGTTAGTATAGATGGACTAATAGAACAAGTCCCACACACTGCTACAAGCCGAAAAAAAATTTCAGAGCTAAATGCAGAAAAAAATTAGATTGAATTTGCAACCTGGTGGAGGTTAGTGTAGATGGACAAATAGAACAAGTCCCACACACTGATAAAAGCCGAAATATTTTTTCAGAGCTAGATGCAGAAAAAAATTATATTGAATTTGCAACCTGATAGAGGTTAGTATAGATCGACGAATAAAACAAGTCCCACACACTGCTACAAGCCGAAGCCTAAATATTTTTTCAGAGCTAGATGGAGATAAAAATTATTTTGAAATTGCAACCTGCTGGAGGTTAGTATAGATGCACTAATAGAACAAGTCCCACGCACTGCTACAAGCCGAAATATTTTTTCAGAGCTAGATGCAGAAAAAAAATTATATTGAATTTGCAACCTGATGGAGGTTAGTATAGATGGAATAATAGAACAAGTCCCACACACTGCTAGAAGCCGAAACTGTTTTTCAGAGCAAGATGCATAAAAAAATTAGAATGACTTTCCAACCTGGTGGAGGTTAGTATAGATGGACTAATAGAACAAGTCCCACACACTGCTACAAGCCGAAAAAAAATTTCAGAGCTAAATGCAGAAAAAAATTAGATTGAATTTGCAACCTGGTGGAGGTTAGTATAGATGGACTAATAGAACAAGTCCCACACACTGATAAAAGCCGAAATATTTTTTCAGAGCTAGATGCAGAAAAAAATAAGATTGAATTTGCAACCTTGTGAAGGTTAGTATAGATGGACTAAAAGAACAAGTCCCAAACACTGCTAGAAGCCGAAATATTTTATCAGAGCTAGATGCAGAAAAAAATTAGATTGAATTTGCAACCTGGTGGAGGTTAGTATAGATGGACCAATAGAACAAGTCCCACACACTGCTACAAGCCGAAATATTTTTTCAGAGCTAGATGCCGATAAAAATTATTTTGAAATTGCAACCTGCTGGAGGTTAGTATAGATGCACTAATAGAACAATTCCCACACACTGCTACAAGCCGAAATATTTTTTCAGAGCTAGATGCAGAAAAAAATTATATTGAATTTGCAACCTGATGGAGGTTTGTATAGATGGACTAATAGAACAAGTCCCACACACTGCTAGAAGCCGAAAGAGTTTTTCAGAGCTAGATGCAGAAAAAAATTATATTGAATTTGCAAACTGATGGAGGTTAGTATAGATGGACTAATAGAACAAGTCCCACACACTGCTAGAAGCCGAAATATTTTTTCAGAGCTAGATGCAGAAAAAAATTAGATTGAATTTGCAACCTGGTAGAGGTTAGTATAGATGGACTAATAGAACAAGTCCCACACACTGCTACAAGCCGAAATATTTTTTCAGAGCTAGATGCAGAAAAAAATTTGATTGAATTTGCAACCTGGTGGAGGTTAGCATAGATGGACTAATAGAACAAGTCCCACACACTGCTACAAGCCGAAGCCTAAATATTTTTTCAGAGCTAGATGAAGATAAAAATTATTTTGAAATTGCAACCTGCTGGAGGTTAGTATAGATGCACTAATAGAACAAGTCCCACGCTCTGCTACAAGCCGAAATATTTTTTCAGAGCTAGATGCAGAAACAAATTATATTGAATTTGCAACCTGATGGAGGTTAGTATAGTTGGAATAATAGAACAAGTCCCACACACTGCTAGAAGCCGAAACTGTTTTTCAGAGCAAGATGCATAAAAAAATTAGAATGACTTTACAACCTGGTGGAGGTTAGTATAGATGGACTAATAGAACAAGTCCCACACACTGCTACAAGCCGAAAAAAAATTTCAGAGCTAAATGCAGAAAAAAATTAGATTGAATTTGAAACCTGGTGGAGGTTAGTATAGATGGACTAATAGAACAAGTCCCACACACTGGTAGAAGCCGAAATATTTTTTCAGAGCTAGATGCAGAAAAAAATTAAATTGAATTTGCAACCTGGTGGAGGTTAGTATAGATGGACCAATAGAACAAGTCCCACACACTGCTACAAGCCGAAATATTTTTTCAGAGCTAGATGCCGATAAAAATTATTTTGAAATTGCAACCTGCTGGAGGTTAGTATAGATGCACTAATAGAACAATTCCCACACACTGCTACAAGCCGAAATATTTTTTCAGAGCTAGATGCAGAAAAAAATTATATTGAATTTGCAACCTGATGGAGGTTTGTATAGATGGACTAATAGAACAAGTCCCACACACTGCTAGAAGCCGAAAGAGTTTTTCAGAGCTAGATGCAGAAAAAAATTATATTGAATTTGCAAACTGATGGAGGTTAGTATAGATGGACTAATAGAACAAGTCCCACACACTGCTAGAAGCCGAAATATTTTTTCAGAGCTAGATGCAGAAAAAAATTAGATTGAATTTGCAACCTGGTGGAGGTTAGTATAGATGGACTAATAGAACAAGTCCCACACACTGCTACAAGCCGAAGCCTAAATATTTTTTCAGAGCTAGATGGAGATAAAAATTATTTTGAAATTGCAACCTGCTGGAGGTTAGTATAGATGCACTAATAGAACAAGTCCCACGCACTGCTACAAGCCGAAATATTTTTTCAGAGCTAGATGCAGAAAAAAATTATATTGAATTTACAACCTGATGGAGGTTAGTATAGATGGACTAATAGAACAAGTCCCACACACTGCTAGAAGCCGAAAGAGTTTTTCAGAGCTAGATGCAGAAAAAAATTAAATTTAATTTGCAACCTGCTGGAGGTATGTATAGGTGGACTAATAGAACAAGTCCCACACACTGCTACAAGCCGAAATATTTTTTCAGAGCTAGATGCAGAAAAAAATGAGATTGAATTTGCAACCTGGTGGCGGTTAGTATAGATGGACTAATAGAACAAGTCCCACACACTGCTAGAAGCCGAAATAGTTTTTCAGAGCTAGATGCAGAAAAAAATTATATTGAATTTGCAACCTGATAGATGTTAGTATAGATGGACGAATAAAACAAGTCCCACACAATGCTACAAGCCGAAGCCTAAATATTTTTTCAGAGCTAGATGGAGATAAAAATTATTTTGAAATTGCAACCTGCTGGAGGTTAGTATAGATGCACTAATAGAACAAGTCCCACGCATTGCTACAAGCCGAAATATTTTTTCAGAGCTAGATGCAGAAAAAAGTTATATTGAATTTGCAACCTGATGGAGGTTAGTATAGATGGAATAATAGAACAAGTCCCACACACTGCTAGAAGCCGAAACTGTTTTTCAGAGCAAGATGCATAAAAAAATTAGAATGACTTTACAACCTGGTGGAGGTTAGTATAGATGGACTAATAGAACAAGTCCCACACACTGCTACAAGCCGAAAAAAAATTTCAGAGCTAAATGCAGAAAAAAATTAGATTGAATTTGCAACCTGGTGGAGGTTAGTGTAGATGGACAAATAGAACAAGTCCCACACACTGATAAAAGCCGAAATATTTTTTCAGAGCTAGATGCAGAAAAAAATTATATTGAATTTGCAACCTGATAGAGGTTAGTATAGATCGACGAATAAAACAAGTCCCACACACTGCTACAAGCCGAAGCCTAAATATTTTTTCAGAGCTAGATGGAGATAAAAATTATTTTGAAATTGCAACCTGCTGGAGGTTAGTATAGATGCACTAATAGAACAAGTCCCACGCACTGCTACAAGCCGAAATATTTTTTCAGAGCTAGATGCAGAAAAAAAATTATATTGAATTTGCAACCTGATGGAGGTTAGTATAGATGGAATAATAGAACAAGTCCCACACACTGCTAGAAGCCGAAACTGTTTTTCAGAGCAAGATGCATAAAAAAATTAGAATGACTTTCCAACCTGGTGGAGGTTAGTATAGATGGACTAATAGAACAAGTCCCACACACTGCTACAAGCCGAAAAAAAATTTCAGAGCTAAATGCAGAAAAAAATTAGATTGAATTTGCAACCTGGTGGAGGTTAGTATAGATGGACTAATAGAACAAGTCCCACACACTGATAAAAGCCGAAATATTTTTTCAGAGCTAGATGCAGAAAAAAATAAGATTGAATTTGCAACCTTGTGAAGGTTAGTATAGATGGACTAAAAGAACAAGTCCCAAACACTGCTAGAAGCCGAAATATTTTATCAGAGCTAGATGCAGAAAAAAATTAGATTGAATTTGCAACCTGGTGGAGGTTAGTATAGATGGACCAATAGAACAAGTCCCACACACTGCTACAAGCCGAAATATTTTTTCAGAGCTAGATGCCGATAAAAATTATTTTGAAATTGCAACCTGCTGGAGGTTAGTATAGATGCACTAATAGAACAATTCCCACACACTGCTACAAGCCGAAATATTTTTTCAGAGCTAGATGCAGAAAAAAATTATATTGAATTTGCAACCTGATGGAGGTTTGTATAGATGGACTAATAGAACAAGTCCCACACACTGCTAGAAGCCGAAAGAGTTTTTCAGAGCTAGATGCAGAAAAAAATTATATTGAATTTGCAAACTGATGGAGGTTAGTATAGATGGACTAATAGAACAAGTCCCACACACTGCTAGAAGCCGAAATATTTTTTCAGAGCTAGATGCAGAAAAAAATTAGATTGAATTTGCAACCTGGTAGAGGTTAGTATAGATGGACTAATAGAACAAGTCCCACACACTGCTACAAGCCGAAATATTTTTTCAGAGCTAGATGCAGAAAAAAATTTGATTGAATTTGCAACCTGGTGGAGGTTAGTATAGATGGACTAATAGAACAAGTCCCACACACTGCTACAAGCCGAAGCCTAAATATTTTTTTAGAGCTAGATGGAGATAAAAATTATTTTGAAATTGCAACCTGCTGGAGGTTAGTATAGATGCACTAATAGAACAAGTCCCACGCACTGCTACAAGCCGAAATATTTTTTCAGAGCTAGATGCAGAAAAAAATTATATTGAATTTGCAACCTGATGGAGGTTAGTATAGATGGACTAATAGAACAAGTCCCACACACTGCTAGAAGCCGAAAGAGTTTTTCAGAGCTAGATGTAGAAAAAAATTATATTGAATTTGCAAACTGATGGAGGTTAGTATAGATGGACTAATAGAACCAGTCCCACACACTGCTAGAAGCTGAAATTGTTTTTCAGAGCTAGATGAAGAAAAAAATTATATTGAATTTGCAACCTGATGGAGGTTAGTATAGATGGAATAATAGAACAAGTCCCACACACTGCTAGAAGCCGAAGTTGTTTTTCAGAGCAAGATGCATAAAAAATTAGATTGACTTTACAACCTGGTGGAGGTTAGTATAGATGGACTAATAGAACAAGTCCCACACACTGCTACAAGCCGAAAAAAAATTTCAGAGCTAAATGCAGAAAAAAATTAGATTGAATTTGCAACCTGGTGGAGGTTAGTATAGATGGACTAATAGAACAAGTCCCACACACTGCTACAAGCCGAAATATTTTTTCAGAGCTAGATGCAGAAAAAAATTAGATTGAATTTGCAACCTGGTGGAGGTTAGTATAGATGGACTAATAGAACAGGTCCCACCCTGCTACAAGCCAAAATATTTTTCCAGAGCTAGATGCAGAAAAAAATTAGATTGAATTTGCAACCTGGTGGAGGCTAGTATAGATGGACTAATAGAACAAGTCCCACACACTGCTACAAGCCGAAGCCCAAATATTTTTTCAGAGCTAGATGCAGATAAAAATTATTTTGAATTTGCAACCTGCTGGAGGTTAGTATAGATGGACTAATAGAACAAGTCCCACACACTGCTAGAAGCCGAAATAGTTTTTCAGAGCTAGATGCAGTAAAAAATTATATTGAATTTGCAACCTGATGGAGGTTAGCATAGATTGACTAATAGAACAAGTCCCACATACTGCTAGAAGCCGAAATTCTTTTTCAGAGCTAGATGCAGAAAAAAATTATGTTTAATTTGCAACCTGCTGGAGGTATGTATAGATGGACTAATAGAACAAGTCCCACACACTGATACAAGCCGAAATATTTTTTCAGAGCTAGATGCAGAAAAAAATGAGATTGAATTTCCAACCTGGTGGCGGTTAGTATAGATGGACTAATAGAACAAGTCCCACACACTGCTAGAAGCCGAAATAGTTTTTCAGAGCTAGATGCAGAAAAAAATTATATTGAATTTGCAACCTGATAGAGGTTAGTATAGATGGACGAATAAAACAAGTCCCACACACTGCTACAAGCCGAAGCCTAAATATTTTTTCAGAGCTAGATGGAGATAAAAATTATTTTGAAATTGCAACCTGCTGGAGGTTAGTATAGATGCACTAATAGAACAAGTCCCACGCACTGCTACAAGCCGAAATATTTTTTCAGAGCTAGATGCAGAAAAAAATTATATTGAATTTGCAACCTGATGGAGGTTAGTATAGCTGGAATAATAGAACAAGTCCCACACACTGCTAGAAGCCGAAACTGTTTTTCAGAGCAAGATGCATAAAAAAATTAGAATGACTTTACAACCTGGTGGAGGTTAGTATAGATGGACTAATAGAACAAGTCCCACACACTGCTACAAGCCGAAAAAAAATTTCAGAGCTAAATGCAGAAAAAAATTAGATTGAATTTGCAACCTTGTGAAGGTTAGTATAGATGGACTAATATAACAAGTCCCACACACTGGTAGAAGCCGAAATATTTTTTCAGAGCTAGATGCAGAAAAAAATTAAATTGAATTTGCAACCTGGTGGAGGTTAGTATAGATGGACCAATAGAACAAGTCCCACACACTGCTACAAGCCGAAATATTTTTTCAGAGCTAGATGCCGATAAAAATTATTTTGAAATTGCAACCTGCTGGAGGTTAGTATAGATGCACTAATAGAACAATTCCCACACACTGCTACAAGCCGAAATATTTTTTCAGAGCTAGATGCAGAAAAAAATTATATTGAATTTGCAACCTGATGGAGGTTTGTAAAAATGGACTAATAGAACAAGTCCCACACACTGCTAGAAGCCGAAAGAGTTTTTCAGAGCTAGATGCAGAAAAAAATTATATTGAATTTGCAAACTGATGGAGGTTAGTATAGATGGACTAATAGAACAAGTCCCACACACTGCTAGAAGCCGAAATATTTTTTCAGAGCTAGATGCAGAAAAAAATTAGATTGAATTTGCAACCTGGTAGAGGTTAGTATAGATGGACTAATAGAACAAGTCCCACACACTGCTACAAGCCGAAATATTTTTTCAGAGCTAGATGCAGAAAAAAATTTGATTGAATTTGCAACCTGGTGGAGGTTAGTATAGATGGACTAATAGAACAAGTCCCACACACTGCTACAAGCCGAAGCCTAAATATTTTTTTAGAGCTAGATGGAGATAAAAATTATTTTGAAATTGCAACCTGCTGGAGGTTAGTATAGATGCACTAATAGAACAAGTCCCACGCACTGCTACAAGCCGAAATATTTTTTCAGAACTAGATGCAGAAAAAAATTATATTGAATTTGCAACCTGATGGAGGTTAGTATAGATGGACTAATAGAACAAGTCCCACACACTGCTAGAAGCCGAAAGAGTTTTTCAGAGCTAGATGTAGAAAAAAATTATATTGAATTTGCAAACTGATGGAGGTTAGTATAGATGGACTAATAGAACCAGTCCCACACACTGCTAGAAGCTGAAATTGTTTTTCAGAGCTAGATGAAGAAAAAAATTATATTGAATTTGCAACCTGATGGAGGTTAGTATAGATGGAATAATAGAACAAGTCCCACACACTGCTAGAAGCCGAAATTGTTTTTCAGAGCAAGATGCATAAAAAATTAGATTGACTTTACAACCTGGTGGAGGTTAGTATAGATGGACTAATAGAACAAGTCCCACACACTGCTACAAGCCGAAAAAAAATTTCAGAGCTAAATGCAGAAAAAAATTAGATTGAATTTGCAACCTGGTGGAGGTTAGTATAGATGGACTAATAGAACAAGTCCCACACACTGCTACAAGCCGAAATATTTTTTCAGAGCTAGATGCAGAAAAAAATTAGATTGAATTTGCAACCTGGTGGAGGTTAGTATAGATGGACTAATAGAACAGGTCCCACCCTGCTACAAGCCAAAATATTTTTCCAGAGCTAGATGCAGAAAAAAATTAGATTGAATTTGCAACCTGGTGGAGGCTAGTATAGATGGACTAATAGAACAAGTCCCACACACTGCTACAAGCCGAAGCCCAAATATTTTTTCAGAGCTAGATGCAGATAAAAATTATTTTGAATTTGCAACCTGCTGGAGGTTAGTATAGATGGACTAATAGAACAAGTCCCACACACTGCTAGAAGCCGAAATAGTTTTTCAGAGCTAGATGCAGTAAAAAATTATATTGAATTTGCAACCTGATGGAGGTTAGCATAGATTGACTAATAGAACAAGTCCCACATACTGCTAGAAGCCGAAATTCTTTTTCAGAGCTAGATGCAGAAAAAAATTATGTTTAATTTGCAACCTGCTGGAGGTATGTATAGATGGACTAATAGAACAAGTCCCACACACTGATACAAGCCGAAATATTTTTTCAGAGCTAGATGCAGAAAAAAATGAGATTGAATTTGCAACCTGGTGGCGGTTAGTATAGATGGACTAATAGAACAAGTCCCACACACTGCTAGAAGCCGAAATAGTTTTTCAGAGCTAGATGCAGAAAAAAATTATATTGAATTTGCAACCTGATAGAGGTTAGTATAGATGGACGAATAAAACAAGTCCCACACACTGCTACAAGCCGAAGCCTAAATATTTTTTCAGAGCTAGATGGAGATAAAAATTATTTTGAAATTGCAACCTGCTGGAGGTTAGTATAGATGCACTAATAGAACAAGTCCCACGCACTGCTACAAGCCGAAATATTTTTTCAGAGCTAGATGCAGAAAAAAATTATATTGAATTTGCAACCTGATGGAGGTTAGTATAGCTGGAATAATAGAACAAGTCCCACACACTGCTAGAAGCCGAAACTGTTTTTCAGAGCAAGATGCATAAAAAAATTAGAATGACTTTACAACCTGGTGGAGGTTAGTATAGATGGACTAATAGAACAAGTCCCACACACTGCTACAAGCCGAAAAAAAATTTCAGAGCTAAATGCAGAAAAAAATTAGATTGAATTTGCAACCTTGTGAAGGTTAGTATAGATGGACTAATAGAACAAGTCCCACACACTGCTACAAGCCGAAATATTTTTTCAGAGCTAGATGCAGAAAAAAATTATATTGAATTTGCAACCTGATGGAGGTTTGTATAGATGGACTAATAGAACAAGTCCCACACACTGCTAGAAGCCGAAAGAGTTTTTCAGAGCTAGATGCAGAAAAAAATTATATTGAATTTGCAAACTGATGGAGGTTAGTATAGATGGACTAATAGAACAAGTCCCACACACTGCTAGAAGCCGAAATATTTTTTCAGAGCTAGATGCAGAAAAAAATTAGATTGAATTTGCAACCTGGTGGAGGTTAGTATAGATGGACTAATAGAACAAGTCCCACACACTGCTACAAGCCGAAGCCTAAATATTTTTTCAGAGCTAGATGGAGATAAAAATTATTTTGAAATTGCAACCTGCTGGAGGTTAGTATAGATGGACTAATAGAACAAGTCCCACACACTGCTAGAAGCCGAAAGAGTTTTTCAGAGCTAGATGCAGAAAAAAATTATATTGAATTTGCAAACTGATGGAGGTTAGTATAGATGGACTAATAGAACAAGTCCCACACACTGCTAGAAGCCGAAATATTTTTTCAGAGCTAGATGCAGAAAAAAATTAGATTGAATTTGCAACCTGGTAGAGGTTAGTATAGATGGACTAATAGAACAAGTCCCACACACTGCTACAAGCCGAAATATTTTTTCAGAGCTAGATGCAGAAAAAAATTTGATTGAATTTGCAACCTGGTGGAGGTTAGTATAGATGGACTAATAGAACAAGTCCCACACACTGCTACAAGCCGAAGCCTAAATATTTTTTTAGAGCTAGATGGAGATAAAAATTATTTTGAAATTGCAACCTGCTGGAGGTTAGTATAGATGCACTAATAGAACAAGTCCCACGCACTGCTACAAGCCGAAATATTTTTTCAGAGCTAGATGCAGAAAAAAATTATATTGAATTTGCAACCTGATGGAGGTTAGTATAGATGGACTAATAGAACAAGTCCCACACACTGCTAGAAGCCGAAAGAGTTTTTCAGAGCTAGATGTAGAAAAAAATTATATTGAATTTGCAAACTGATGGAGGTTAGTATAGATGGACTAATAGAACCAGTCCCACACACTGCTAGAAGCTGAAATTGTTTTTCAGAGCTAGATGAAGAAAAAAATTATATTGAATTTGCAACCTGATGGAGGTTAGTATAGATGGAATAATAGAACAAGTCCCACACACTGCTAGAAGCCGAAATTGTTTTTCAGAGCAAGATGCATAAAAAATTAGATTGACTTTACAACCTGGTGGAGGTTAGTATAGATGGACTAATAGAACAAGTCCCACACACTGCTACAAGCCGAAAAAAAATTTCAGAGCTAAATGCAGAAAAAAATTAGATTGAATTTGCAACCTGGTGGAGGTTAGTATAGATGGACTAATAGAACAAGTCCCACACACTGCTACAAGCCGAAATATTTTTTCAGAGCTAGATGCAGAAAAAAATTAGATTGAATTTGCAACCTGGTGGAGGTTAGTATAGATGGACTAATAGAACAGGTCCCACCCTGCTACAAGCCAAAATATTTTTCCAGAGCTAGATGCAGAAAAAAATTAGATTGAATTTGCAACCTGGTGGAGGCTAGTGTAGATGGACTAATAGAACAAGTCCCACACACTGCTACAAGCCGAAGCCCAAATATTTTTTCAGAGCTAGATGCAGATAAAAATTATTTTGAATTTGCAAACTGCTGGAGGTTAGTATAGATGGACTAATAGAACAAGTCCCACACACTGCTAGAAGCCGAAATAGTTTTTCAGAGCTAGATGCAGTAAAAAATTATATTGAATTTGCAACCTGATGGAGGTTAGCATAGATTGACTAATAGAACAAGTCCCACATACTGCTAGAAGCCGAAATTCTTTTTCAGAGCTAGATGCAGAAAAAAATTATGTTTAATTTGCAACCTGCTGGAGGTATGTATAGATGGACTAATAGAACAAGTCCCACACACTGATACAAGCCGAAATATTTTTTCAGAGCTAGATGCAGAAAAAAATGAGATTGAATTTGCAACCTGGTGGCGGTTAGTATAGATGGACTAATAGAACAAGTCCCACACACTGCTAGAAGCCGAAATAGTTTTTCAGAGCTAGATGCAGAAAAAAATTATATTGAATTTGCAACCTGATAGAGGTTAGTATAGATGGACGAATAAAACAAGTCCCACACACTGCTACAAGCCGAAGCCTAAATATTTTTTCAGAGCTAGATGGAGATAAAAATTATTTTGAAATTGCAACCTGCTGGAGGTTAGTATAGATGCACTAATAGAACAAGTCCCACGCACTGCTACAAGCCGAAATATTTTTTCAGAGCTAGATGCAGAAAAAAATTATATTGAATTTGCAACCTGATGGAGGTTAGTATAGCTGGAATAATAGAACAAGTCCCACACACTGCTAGAAGCCGAAACTGTTTTTCAGAGCAAGATGCATAAAAAAATTAGAATGACTTTACAACCTGGTGGAGGTTAGTATAGATGGACTAATAGAACAAGTCCCACACACTGCTACAAGCCGAAAAAAAATTTCAGAGCTAAATGCAGAAAAAAATTAGATTGAATTTGCAACCTTGTGAAGGTTAGTATAGATGGACTAATAGAACAAGTCCCACACACTGGTAGAAGCCGAAATATTTTTTCAGAGCTAGATGCAGAAAAAAATTAGATTGAATTTGCAACCTGGTGGAGGTTAGTATAGATGGACCAATAGAACAAGTCCCACACACTGCTACAAGCCGAAATATTTTTTCAGAGCTAGATGCCGATAAAAATTATTTTGAAATTGCAACCTGCTGGAGGTTAGTATAGATGCACTAATAGAACAATTCCCACACACTGCTACAAGCCGAAATATTTTTTCAGAGCTAGATGCAGAAAAAAATTATATTGAATTTGCAACCTGATGGAGGTTTGTATAGATGGACTAATAGAACAAGTCCCACACACTGCTAGAAGCCGAAAGAGTTTTTCAGAGCTAGATGCAGAAAAAAATTATATTGAATTTGCAAACTGATGGAGGTTAGTATAGATGGACTAATAGAACAAGTCCCACACACTGCTAGAAGCCGAAATATTTTTTCAGAGCTAGATGCAGAAAAAAATTAGATTGAATTTGCAACCTGGTGGAGGTTAGTATAGATGGACTAATAGAACAAGTCCCACACACTGCTACAAGCCGAAGCCTAAATATTTTTTCAGAGCTAGATGGAGATAAAAATTATTTTGAAATTGCAACCTGCTGGAGGTTAGTATAGATGGACTAATAGAACAAGTCCCACACACTGCTAGAAGCCGAAAGAGTTTTTCAGAGCTAGATGCAGAAAAAAATTATATTGAATTTGCAAACTGATGGAGGTTAGTATAGATGGACTAATAGAACAAGTCCCACACACTGCTACAAGCCGAAGCCTAAATATTTTTTCAGAGCTAGATGGAGATAAAAATTATTTTGAAATTGCAACCTGCTGGAGGTTAGTATAGATGGACTAATAGAACAAGTCCCACACACTGCTAGAAGCCGAAAGAGTTTTTCAGAGCTAGATGCAGAAAAAAATTATATTGAATTTGCAAACTGATGGAGGTTAGTATAGATGGACTAATAGAACAAGTCCCACACACTGCTAGAAGCCGAAATATTTTTTCAGAGCTAGATGCAGAAAAAAATTAGATTGAATTTGCAACCTGGTAGAGGTTAGTATAGATGGACTATTAGAACAAGTCCCACACACTGCTACAAGCCGAAATATTTTTTCAGAGCTAGATGCAGAAAAAAATTTGATTGAATTTGCAACCTGGTGGAGGTTAGTATAGATGGACTAATAGAACAAGTCCCACACACTGCTACAAGCCGAAGCCTAAATATTTTTTTAGAGCTAGATGGAGATAAAAATTATTTTGAAATTGCAACCTGCTGGAGGTTAGTATAGATGCACTAATAGAACAAGTCCCACGCACTGCTACAAGCCGAAATATTTTTTCAGAGCTAGATGCAGAAAAAAATTATATTGAATTTGCAACCTGATGGAGGTTAGTATAGATGGACTAATAGAACAAGTCCCACACACTGCTAGAAGCCGAAAGAGTTTTTCAGAGCTAGATGTAGAAAAAAATTATATTGAATTTGCAAACTGATGGAGGTTAGTATAGATGGACTAATAGAACCAGTCCCACACACTGCTAGAAGCTGAAATTGTTTTTCAGAGCTAGATGAAGAAAAAAATTATATTGAATTTGCAACCTGATGGAGGTTAGTATAGATGGAATAATAGAACAAGTCCCACACACTGCTAGAAGCCGAAATTGTTTTTCAGAGCAAGATGCATAAAAAATTAGATTGACTTTACAACCTGGTGGAGGTTAGTATAGATGGACTAATAGAACAAGTCCCACACACTGCTACAAGCCGAAAAAAAATTTCAGAGCTAAATGCAGAAAAAAATTAGATTGAATTTGCAACCTGGTGGAGGTTAGTATAGATGGACTAATAGAACAAGTCCCACACACTGCTACAAGCCGAAATATTTTTTCAGAGCTAGATGCAGAAAAAAATTAGATTGAATTTGCAACCTGGTGGAAGTTAGTATAGATGGACTAATAGAACAGGTCCCACCCTGCTACAAGCCAAAATATTTTTCCAGAGCTAGATGCAGAAAAAAATTAGATTGAATTTGCAACCTGGTGGAGGCTAGTATAGATGGACTAATAGAACAAGTCCCACACACTGCTACAAGCCGAAGCCCAAATATTTTTTCAGAGCTAGATGCAGATAAAAATTATTTTGAATTTGCAACCTGCTGGAGGTTAGTATAGATGGACTAATAGAACAAGTCCCACACACTGCTAGAAGCCGAAATAGTTTTTCAGAGCTAGATGCAGTAAAAAATTATATTGAATTTGCAACCTGATGGAGGTTAGCATAGATTGACTAATAGAACAAGTCCCACATACTGCTAGAAGCCGAAATTCTTTTTCAGAGCTAGATGCAGAAAAAAATTATGTTTAATTTGCAACCTGCTGGAGGTATGTATAGATGGACTAATAGAACAAGTCCCACACACTGATACAAGCCGAAATATTTTTTCAGAGCTAGATGCAGAAAAAAATGAGATTGAATTTGCAACCTGGTGGCGGTTAGTATAGATGGACTAATAGAACAAGTCCCACACACTGCTAGAAGCCGAAATAGTTTTTCAGAGCTAGATGCAGAAAAAAATTATATTGAATTTGCAACCTGATAGAGGTTAGTATAGATGGACGAATAAAACAAGTCCCACACACTGCTACAAGCCGAAGCCTAAATATTTTTTCAGAGCTAGATGGAGATAAAAATTATTTTGAAATTGCAACCTGCTGGAGGTTAGTATAGATGCACTAATAGAACAAGTCCCACGCACTGCTACAAGCCGAAATATTTTTTCAGAGCTAGATGCAGAAAAAAATTATATTGAATTTGCAACCTGATGGAGGTTAGTATAGCTGGAATAATAGAACAAGTCCCACACACTGCTAGAAGCCGAAACTGTTTTTCAGAGCAAGATGCATAAAAAAATTAGAATGACTTTACAACCTGGTGGAGGTTAGTATAGATGGACTAATAGAACAAGTCCCACACACTGCTACAAGCCGAAAAAAAATTTCAGAGCTAAATGCAGAAAAAAATTAGATTGAATTTGCAACCTTGTGAAGGTTAGTATAGATGGACTAATAGAACAAGTCCCACACACTGCTACAAGCCGAAATATTTTTTCAGAGCTAGATGCAGAAAAAAATTATATTGAATTTGCAACCTGATGGAGGTTTGTATAGATGGACTAATAGAACAAGTCCCACACACTGCTAGAAGCCGAAAGAGTTTTTCAGAGCTAGATGCAGAAAAAAATTATATTGAATTTGCAAACTGATGGAGGTTAGTATAGATGGACTAATAGAACAAGTCCCACACACTGCTAGAAGCCGAAATATTTTTTCAGAGCTAGATGCAGAAAAAAATTAGATTGAATTTGCAACCTGGTGGAGGTTAGTATAGATGGACTAATAGAACAAGTCCCACACACTGCTACAAGCCGAAGCCTAAATATTTTTTCAGAGCTAGATGGAGATAAAAATTATTTTGAAATTGCAACCTGCTGGAGGTTAGTATAGATGGACTAATAGAACAAGTCCCACACACTGCTAGAAGCCGAAAGAGTTTTTCAGAGCTAGATGCAGAAAAAAATTATATTGAATTTGCAAACTGATGGAGGTTAGTATAGATGGACTAATAGAACAAGTCCCACACACTGCTAGAAGCCGAAATATTTTTTCAGAGCTAGATGCAGAAAAAAATTAGATTGAATTTGCAACCTGGTAGAGGTTAGTATAGATGGACTAATAGAACAAGTCCCACACACTGCTACAAGCCGAAATATTTTTTCAGAGCTAGATGCAGAAAAAAATTTGATTGAATTTGCAACCTGGTGGAGGTTAGTATAGATGGACTAATAGAACAAGTCCCACACACTGCTACAAGCCGAAGCCTAAATATTTTTTTAGAGCTAGATGGAGATAAAAATTATTTTGAAATTGCAACCTGCTGGAGGTTAGTATAGATGCACTAATAGAACAAGTCCCACGCACTGCTACAAGCCGAAATATTTTTTCAGAGCTAGATGCAGAAAAAAATTATATTGAATTTGCAACCTGATGGAGGTTAGTATAGATGGACTAATAGAACAAGTCCCACACACTGCTAGAAGCCGAAAGAGTTTTTCAGAGCTAGATGTAGAAAAAAATTATATTGAATTTGCAAACTGATGGAGGTTAGTATAGATGGACTAATAGAACCAGTCCCACACACTGCTAGAAGCTGAAATTGTTTTTCAGAGCTAGATGAAGAAAAAAATTATATTGAATTTGCAACCTGATGGAGGTTAGTATAGATGGAATAATAGAACAAGTCCCACACACTGCTAGAAGCCGAAATTGTTTTTCAGAGCAAGATGCATAAAAAATTAGATTGACTTTACAACCTGGTGGAGGTTAGTATAGATGGACTAATAGAACAAGTCCCACACACTGCTACAAGCCGAAAAAAAATTTCAGAGCTAAATGCAGAAAAAAATTAGATTGAATTTGCAACCTGGTGGAGGTTAGTATAGATGGACTAATAGAACAAGTCCCACACACTGCTACAAGCCGAAATATTTTTTCAGAGCTAGATGCAGAAAAAAATTAGATTGAATTTGCAACCTGGTGGAGGTTAGTATAGATGGACTAATAGAACAGGTCCCACCCTGCTACAAGCCAAAATATTTTTCCAGAGCTAGATGCAGAAAAAAATTAGATTGAATTTGCAACCTGGTGGAGGCTAGTGTAGATGGACTAATAGAACAAGTCCCACACACTGCTACAAGCCGAAGCCCAAATATTTTTTCAGAGCTAGATGCAGATAAAAATTATTTTGAATTTGCAAACTGCTGGAGGTTAGTATAGATGGACTAATAGAACAAGTCCCACACACTGCTAGAAGCCGAAATAGTTTTTCAGAGCTAGATGCAGTAAAAAATTATATTGAATTTGCAACCTGATGGAGGTTAGCATAGATTGACTAATAGAACAAGTCCCACATACTGCTAGAAGCCGAAATTCTTTTTCAGAGCTAGATGCAGAAAAAAATTATGTTTAATTTGCAACCTGCTGGAGGTATGTATAGATGGACTAATAGAACAAGTCCCACACACTGATACAAGCCGAAATATTTTTTCAGAGCTAGATGCAGAAAAAAATGAGATTGAATTTGCAACCTGGTGGCGGTTAGTATAGATGGACTAATAGAACAAGTCCCACACACTGCTAGAAGCCGAAATAATTTTTCAGAGCTAGATGCAGAAAAAAATTATATTGAATTTGCAACCTGATAGAGGTTAGTATAGATGGACGAATAAAACAAGTCCCACACACTGCTACAAGCCGAAGCCTAAATATTTTTTCAGAGCTAGATGGAGATAAAAATTATTTTGAAATTGCAACCTGCTGGAGGTTAGTATAGATGCACTAATAGAACAAGTCCCACGCACTGCTACAAGCCGAAATATTTTTTCAGAGCTAGATGCAGAAAAAAATTATATTGAATTTGCAACCTGATGGAGGTTAGTATAGCTGGAATAATAGAACAAGTCCCACACACTGCTAGAAGCCGAAACTGTTTTTCAGAGCAAGATGCATAAAAAAATTAGAATGACTTTACAACCTGGTGGAGGTTAGTATAGATGGACTAATAGAACAAGTCCCACACACTGCTACAAGCCGAAAAAAAATTTCAGAGCTAAATGCAGAAAAAAATTAGATTGAATTTGCAACCTTGTGAAGGTTAGTATAGATGGACTAATAGAACAAGTCCCACACACTGGTAGAAGCCGAAATATTTTTTCAGAGCTAGATGCAGAAAAAAATTAGATTGAATTTGCAACCTGGTGGAGGTTAGTATAGATGGACCAATAGAACAAGTCCCACACACTGCTACAAGCCGAAATATTTTTTCAGAGCTAGATGCCGATAAAAATTATTTTGAAATTGCAACCTGCTGGAGGTTAGTATAGATGCACTAATAGAACAATTCCCACACACTGCTACAAGCCGAAATATTTTTTCAGAGCTAGATGCAGAAAAAAATTATATTGAATTTGCAACCTGATGGAGGTTTGTATAGATGGACTAATAGAACAAGTCCCACACACTGCTAGAAGCCGAAAGAGTTTTTCAGAGCTAGATGCAGAAAAAAATTATATTGAATTTGCAAACTGATGGAGGTTAGTATAGATGGACTAATAGAACAAGTCCCACACACTGCTAGAAGCCGAAATATTTTTTCAGAGCTAGATGCAGAAAAAAATTAGATTGAATTTGCAACCTGGTGGAGGTTAGTATAGATGGACTAATAGAACAAGTCCCACACACTGCTACAAGCCGAAGCCTAAATATTTTTTCAGAGCTAGATGGAGATAAAAATTATTTTGAAATTGCAACCTGCTGGAGGTTAGTATAGATGGACTAATAGAACAAGTCCCACACACTGCTAGAAGCCGAAAGAGTTTTTCAGAGCTAGATGCAGAAAAAAATTATATTGAATTTGCAAACTGATGGAGGTTAGTATAGATGGACTAATAGAACAAGTCCCACACACTGCTACAAGCCGAAGCCTAAATATTTTTTCAGAGCTAGATGGAGATAAAAATTATTTTGAAATTGCAACCTGCTGGAGGTTAGTATAGATGGACTAATAGAACAAGTCCCACACACTGCTAGAAGCCGAAAGAGTTTTTCAGAGCTAGATGCAGAAAAAAATTATATTGAATTTGCAAACTGATGGAGGTTAGTATAGATGGACTAATAGAACAAGTCCCACACACTGCTAGAAGCCGAAATATTTTTTCAGAGCTAGATGCAGAAAAAAATTAGATTGAATTTGCAACCTGGTAGAGGTTAGTATAGATGGACTATTAGAACAAGTCCCACACACTGCTACAAGCCGAAATATTTTTTCAGAGCTAGATGCAGAAAAAAATTTGATTGAATTTGCAACCTGGTGGAGGTTAGTATAGATGGACTAATAGAACAAGTCCCACACACTGCTACAAGCCGAAGCCTAAATATTTTTTTAGAGCTAGATGGAGATAAAAATTATTTTGAAATTGCAACCTGCTGGAGGTTAGTATAGATGCACTAATAGAACAAGTCCCACGCACTGCTACAAGCCGAAATATTTTTTCAGAGCTAGATGCAGAAAAAAATTATATTGAATTTGCAACCTGATGGAGGTTAGTATAGATGGACTAATAGAACAAGTCCCACACACTGCTAGAAGCCGAAAGAGTTTTTCAGAGCTAGATGTAGAAAAAAATTATATTGAATTTGCAAACTGATGGAGGTTAGTATAGATGGACTAATAGAACCAGTCCCACACACTGCTAGAAGCTGAAATTGTTTTTCAGAGCTAGATGAAGAAAAAAATTATATTGAATTTGCAACCTGATGGAGGTTAGTATAGATGGAATAATAGAACAAGTCCCACACACTGCTAGAAGCCGAAATTGTTTTTCAGAGCAAGATGCATAAAAAATTAGATTGACTTTACAACCTGGTGGAGGTTAGTATAGATGGACTAATAGAACAAGTCCCACACACTGCTACAAGCCGAAAAAAAATTTCAGAGCTAAATGCAGAAAAAAATTAGATTGAATTTGCAACCTGGTGGAGGTTAGTATAGATGGACTAATAGAACAAGTCCCACACACTGCTACAAGCCGAAATATTTTTTCAGAGCTAGATGCAGAAAAAAATTAGATTGAATTTGCAACCTGGTGGAAGTTAGTATAGATGGACTAATAGAACAGGTCCCACCCTGCTACAAGCCAAAATATTTTTCCAGAGCTAGATGCAGAAAAAAATTAGATTGAATTTGCAACCTGGTGGAGGCTAGTATAGATGGACTAATAGAACAAGTCCCACACACTGCTACAAGCCGAAGCCCAAATATTTTTTCAGAGCTAGATGCAGATAAAAATTATTTTGAATTTGCAACCTGCTGGAGGTTAGTATAGATGGACTAATAGAACAAGTCCCACACACTGCTAGAAGCCGAAATAGTTTTTCAGAGCTAGATGCAGTAAAAAATTATATTGAATTTGCAACCTGATGGAGGTTAGCATAGATTGACTAATAGAACAAGTCCCACATACTGCTAGAAGCCGAAATTCTTTTTCAGAGCTAGATGCAGAAAAAAATTATGTTTAATTTGCAACCTGCTGGAGGTATGTATAGATGGACTAATAGAACAAGTCCCACACACTGCTACAAGCCGAAATATTTTTTCAGAGCTAGATGCAGAAAAAAATGAGATTGAATTTGCAACCTGGTGGCGGTTAGTATAGATGGACTAATAGAACAAGTCCCACACACTGCTAGAAGCCGAAATAGTTTTTCAGAGCTAGATGCAGAAAAAAATTATATTGAATTTGCAACCTGATAGAGGTTAGTATAGATGGACGAATAAAACAAGTCCCACACACTGCTACAAGCCGAAGCCTAAATATTTTTTCAGAGCTAGATGGAGATAAAAATTATTTTGAAATTGCAACCTGCTGGAGGTTAGTATAGATGCACTAATAGAACAAGTCCCACGCACTGCTACAAGCCGAAATATTTTTTCAGAGCTAGATGCAGAAAAAAATTATATTGAATTTGCAACCTGATGGAGGTTAGTATAGCTGGAATAATAGAACAAGTCCCACACACTGCTAGAAGCCGAAACTGTTTTTCAGAGCAAGATGCATAAAAAAATTAGAATGACTTTACAACCTGGTGGAGGTTAGTATAGATGGACTAATAGAACAAGTCCCACACACTGCTACAAGCCGAAAAAAAATTTCAGAGCTAAATGCAGAAAAAAATTAGATTGAATTTGCAACCTGGTGGAGGTTAGTATAGATGGACCAATAGAACAAGTCCCACACACTGCTACAAGCCGAAATATTTTTTCAGAGCTAGATGCCGATAAAAATTATTTTGAAATTGCAACCTGCTGGAGGTTAGTATAGATGCACTAATAGAACAATTCCCACACACTGCTACAAGCCGAAATATTTTTTCAGAGCTAGATGCAGAAAAAAATTATATTGAATTTGCAACCTGATGGAGGTTTGTATAGATGGACTAATAGAACAAGTCCCACACACTGCTAGAAGCCGAAAGAGTTTTTCAGAGCTAGATGCAGAAAAAAATTATATTGAATTTGCAAACTGATGGAGGTTAGTATAGATGGACTAATAGAACAAGTCCCACACACTGCTAGAAGCCGAAATATTTTTTCAGAGCTAGATGCAGAAAAAAATTAGATTGAATTTGCAACCTGGTGGAGGTTAGTATAGATGGACTAATAGAACAAGTCCCACACACTGCTACAAGCCGAAGCCTAAATATTTTTTCAGAGCTAGATGGAGATAAAAATTATTTTGAAATTGCAACCTGCTGGAGGTTAGTATAGATGCACTAATAGAACAAGTCCCACGCACTGCTACAAGCCGAAATATTTTTTCAGAGCTAGATGCAGAAAAAAATTATATTGAATTTGCAACCTGATGGAGGTTAGTATAGATGGACTAATAGAACAAGTCCCACACACTGCTAGAAGCCGAAAGAGTTGTTCAGAGCTAGATGCAGAAAAAAATTAAATTTAATTTGCAACCTGCTGGAGGTATGTATAGATGGACTAATAGAACAAGTCCCACACACTGCTACAAGCCGAAATATTTTTTTAGAGCTAGATGCAGAAAAAAATGAGATTGAATTTGCAACCTGGTGGCGGTTAGTATAGATGGACTAATAGAACAAGTCCCACACACTGCTAGAAGCCGAAATAGTTTTTCAGAGCTAGATGCAGAAAAAAATTATATTGAATTTGCAACCTGATAGATGTTAGTATAGATGGACGAATAAAACAAGTCCCACACAATGCTACAAGCCGAAGCCTAAATATTTTTTCAGAGCTAGATGGAGATAAAAATTATTTTGAAATTGCAACCTGCTGGAGGTTAGTATAGATGCACTAATAGAACAAGTCCCACGCACTGCTACAAGCCGAAATATTTTTTCAGAGCTAGATGCAGAAAAAAGTTATATTGAATTTGCAACCTGATGGAGGTTAGTATAGATGGAATAATAGAACAAGTCCCACACACTGCTAGAAGCCGAAACTGTTTTTCAGAGCAAGATGCATAAAAAAATTAGAATGACTTTACAACCTGGTGGAGGTTAGTATAGATGGACTAATAGAACAAGTCCCACACACTGCTACAAGCCGAAAAAAAAATTCAGAGCTAAATGCAGAAAAAAATTAGATTGAATTTGCAACCTGGTGGAGGTTAGTGTAGATGGACTAATAGAACAAGTCCCACACACTGATAAAAGCCGAAATATTTTTTCAGCGCTAGATGCAGAAAAAAATTATATTGAATTTGCAACCTGATAGAGGTTAGTATAGATCGACGAATAAAACAAGTCCCACACACTTCTACAAGCCGAAGCCTAAATATTTTTTCAGAGCTAGATGGAGATAAAAATTATTTTGAAATTGCAACCTGCTGGAGGTTAGTATAGATGCACTAATAGAACAAGTCCCACGCACTGCTACAAGCCGAAATATTTTTTCAGAGCTAGATGCAGAAAAAAATAAGATTGAATTTGCAACCTTGTGAAGGTTAGTATAGATGGACTAAAAGAACAAGTCCCAAACACTGCTAGAAGCCGAAATATTTTATCACAGCTAGATGCAGAAAAAAATTAGATTGAATTTGCAACCTGGTGGAGGTTAGTATAGATGGACCAATAGAACAAGTCCCACACACTGCTACAAGCCGAAATATTTTTTCAGAGCTAGATGCCGATAAAAATTATTTTGAAATTGCAACCTGCTGGAGGTTAGTATAGATGCACTAATAGAACAATTCCCACACACTGCTACAAGCCGAAATATTTTTTCAGAGCTAGATGCAGAAAAAAATTATATTGAATTTGCAACCTGATGGAGGTTTGTATAGATGGACTATTAGAACAAGTCCCACACAATGCTAGAAGCCGAAAGAGTTTTTCAGAGCTAGATGCAGAAAAAAATTATATTGAATTTGCAAACTGATGGAGGTTAGTATAGATGGACTAATAGAACAAGTCCCACACACTGCTAGAAGCCGAAATATTTTTTCAGAGCTAGATGCAGAAAAAAATTAGATTGAATTTGCAACCTTGTAGAGGTTAGTATAGATGGACTAATAGAACAAGTCCCACACACTGCTACAAGCCGAAATATTTTTTCAGAGCTAGATGCAGAAAAAAATTTGATTGAATTTGCAACCTGGTGGAGGTTAGTATAGATGGACTAATAGAACAAGTCCCACACACTGCTACAAGCCGAAGCCTAAATATTTTTTTAGAGCTAGATGGAGATAAAAATTATTTTGAAATTGCAACCTGCTGGAGGTTAGTATAGATGCACTAATAGAACAAGTCCCACGCACTGCTACAAGCCGAAATATTTTTTCAGAGCTAGATGCAGAAAAAAATTATATTGAATTTGCAACCTGATGGAGGTTAGTATAGATGGACTAATAGAACAAGTCCCACACACTGCTAGAAGCCGAAAGAGTTTTTCAGAGCTAGATGTAAAAAAAAATTATATTGAATTTGCAAACTGATGGAGGTTAGTATAGATGGACTAATAGAACCAGTCCCACACACTGCTACAAGCCGAAATATTTTTTCAGAGCTAGATGCAGAAAAAAATTATATTGAATTTGCAACCTGATGGAGGTTAGTATAGCTG
Organism: Phyllobates terribilis; assembly: GCF_046119375.1. Lineage (NCBI taxonomy): Eukaryota > Metazoa > Chordata > Amphibia > Anura > Dendrobatidae > Phyllobates > Phyllobates terribilis. The sequence goes on along the minus strand of NW_027362765.1, from coordinate 476,748,503 downwards.
GAATAATAGAACAAGTCCCACACACTGCTAGAAGCCGAAACTGTTTTTCAGAGCAAGATGCATAAAAAAATTAGAATGACTTTACAACCTGGTGGAGGTTAGTATAGATGGACTAATAGAACAAGTCCCACACACTGCTACAAGCCGAAAAAAAATTTCAGAGCTAAATGCAGAAAAAAATTAGATTGAATTTGCAACCTGGTGGAGGTTAGTATAGATGGACCAATAGAACAAGTCCCACACACTGCTACAAGCCGAAATATTTTTTCAGAGCTAGATGCCGATAAAAATTATTTTGAAATTGCAACCTGCTGGAGGTTAGTATAGATGCACTAATAGAACAATTCCCACACACTGCTACAAGCCGAAATATTTTTTCAGAGCTAGATGCAGAAAAAAATTATATTGAATTTGCAACCTGATGGAGGTTTGTATAGATGGACTAATAGAACAAGTCCCACACACTGCTAGAAGCCGAAAGAGTTTTTCAGAGCTAGATGCAGAAAAAAATTATATTGAATTTGCAAACTGATGGAGGTTAGTATAGATGGACTAATAGAACAAGTCCCACACACTGCTAGAAGCCGAAATATTTTTTCAGAGCTAGATGCAGAAAAAAATTAGATTGAATTTGCAACCTGGTGGAGGTTAGTATAGATGGACTAATAGAACAAGTCCCACACACTGCTACAAGCCGAAGCCTAAATATTTTTTCAGAGCTAGATGGAGATAAAAATTATTTTGAAATTGCAACCTGCTGGAGGTTAGTATAGATGCACTAATAGAACAAGTCCCACGCACTGCTACAAGCCGAAATATTTTTTCAGAGCTAGATGCAGAAAAAAATTATATTGAATTTGCAACCTGATGGAGGTTAGTATAGATGGACTAATAGAACAAGTCCCACACACTGCTAGAAGCCGAAAGAGTTGTTCAGAGCTAGATGCAGAAAAAAATTAAATTTAATTTGCAACCTGCTGGAGGTATGTATAGATGGACTAATAGAACAAGTCCCACACACTGCTACAAGCCGAAATATTTTTTTAGAGCTAGATGCAGAAAAAAATGAGATTGAATTTGCAACCTGGTGGCGGTTAGTATAGATGGACTAATAGAACAAGTCCCACACACTGCTAGAAGCCGAAATAGTTTTTCAGAGCTAGATGCAGAAAAAAATTATATTGAATTTGCAACCTGATAGATGTTAGTATAGATGGACGAATAAAACAAGTCCCACACAATGCTACAAGCCGAAGCCTAAATATTTTTTCAGAGCTAGATGGAGATAAAAATTATTTTGAAATTGCAACCTGCTGGAGGTTAGTATAGATGCACTAATAGAACAAGTCCCACGCACTGCTACAAGCCGAAATATTTTTTCAGAGCTAGATGCAGAAAAAAGTTATATTGAATTTGCAACCTGATGGAGGTTAGTATAGATGGAATAATAGAACAAGTCCCACACACTGCTAGAAGCCGAAACTGTTTTTCAGAGCAAGATGCATAAAAAAATTAGAATGACTTTACAACCTGGTGGAGGTTAGTATAGATGGACTAATAGAACAAGTCCCACACACTGCTACAAGCCGAAAAAAAAATTCAGAGCTAAATGCAGAAAAAAATTAGATTGAATTTGCAACCTGGTGGAGGTTAGTGTAGATGGACTAATAGAACAAGTGCCACACACTGATAAAAGCCGAAATATTTTTTCAGCGCTAGATGCAGAAAAAAATTATATTGAATTTGCAACCTGATAGAGGTTAGTATAGATCGACGAATAAAACAAGTCCCACACACTTCTACAAGCCGAAGCCTAAATATTTTTTCAGAGCTAGATGGAGATAAAAATTATTTTGAAATTGCAACCTGCTGGAGGTTAGTATAGATGCACTAATAGAACAAGTCCCACGCACTGCTACAAGCCGAAATATTTTTTCAGAGCTAGATGCAGAAAAAAATAAGATTGAATTTGCAACCTTGTGAAGGTTAGTATAGATGGACTAAAAGAACAAGTCCCAAACACTGCTAGAAGCCGAAATATTTTATCAGAGCTAGATGCAGAAAAAAATTAGATTGAATTTGCAACCTGGTGGAGGTTAGTATAGATGGACCAATAGAACAAGTCCCACACACTGCTACAAGCCGAAATATTTTTTCAGAGCTAGATGCCGATAAAAATTATTTTGAAATTGCAACCTGCTGGAGGTTAGTATAGATGCACTAATAGAACAATTCCCACACACTGCTACAAGCCGAAATATTTTTTCAGAGCTAGATGCAGAAAAAAATTATATTGAATTTGCAACCTGATGGAGGTTTGTATAGATGGACTATTAGAACAAGTCCCACACAATGCTAGAAGCCGAAAGAGTTTTTCAGAGCTAGATGCAGAAAAAAATTATATTGAATTTGCAAACTGATGGAGGTTAGTATAGATGGACTAATAGAACAAGTCCCACACACTGCTAGAAGCCGAAATATTTTTTCAGAGCTAGATGCAGAAAAAAATTAGATTGAATTTGCAACCTTGTAGAGGTTAGTATAGATGGACTAATAGAACAAGTCCCACACACTGCTACAAGCCGAAATATTTTTTCAGAGCTAGATGCAGAAAAAAATTTGATTGAATTTGCAACCTGGTGGAGGTTAGTATAGATGGACTAATAGAACAAGTCCCACACACTGCTACAAGCCGAAGCCTAAATATTTTTTTAGAGCTAGATGGAGATAAAAATTATTTTGAAATTGCAACCTGCTGGAGGTTAGTATAGATGCACTAATAGAACAAGTCCCACGCACTGCTACAAGCCGAAATATTTTTTCAGAGCTAGATGCAGAAAAAAATTATATTGAATTTGCAACCTGATGGAGGTTAGTATAGATGGACTAATAGAACAAGTCCCACACACTGCTAGAAGCCGAAAGAGTTTTTCAGAGCTAGATGTAAAAAAAAATTATATTGAATTTGCAAACTGATGGAGGTTAGTATAGATGGACTAATAGAACCAGTCCCACACACTGCTAGAAGCTGAAATTGTTTTTCAGAGCTAGATGAAGAAAAAAATTATATTGAATTTGCAACCTGATGGAGGTTAGTATAGATGGAATAATAGAACAAGTCCCACACACTGCTAGAAGCCGAAATTGTTTTTCAGAGCAAGATGCATAAAAAATTAGATTGACTTTACAACCTGGTGGAGGTTAGTATAGATGGACTAATAGAACAAGTCCCACACACTGCTACAAGCCGAAAAAAAATTTCAGAGCTAAATGCAGAAAAAAATTAGATTGAATTTGCAACCTGGTGGAGGTTAGTATAGATGGACTAATAGAACAAGTCCCACACACTGCTACAAGCCGAAATATTTTTTCAGAGCTAGATGCAGAAAAAAATTAGATTGAATTTGCAACCTGGTGGAGGCTAGTATAGATGGACTAATAGAACAAGTCCCACACACTGCTACAAGCCGAAGCCCAAATATTTTTTCAGAGCTAGATGCAGATAAAAATTATTTTGAATTTGCAACCTGCTGGAGGTTAGTATAGATGGACTAATAGAACAAGTCCCACACACTGCTAGAAGCCGAAATAGTTTTTCAGAGCTAGATGCAGTAAAAAATTATATTGAATTTGCAACCTGATGGAGGTTAGCATAGATTGACTAATAGAACAAGTCCCACATACTGCTAGAAGCCGAAATTCTTTTTCAGAGCTAGATGCAGAAAAAAATTATGTTTAATTTGCAACCTGCTGGAGGTATGTATAGATGGACTAATAGAACAAGTCCCACACACTGCTACAAGCCGAAATATTTTTTCAGAGCTAGATGCAGAAAAAAATGAGATTGAATTTGCAACCTGGTGGCGGTTAGTATAGATGGACTAATAGAACAAGTCCCACACACTGCTAGAAGCCGAAATAGTTTTTCAGAGCTAGATGCAGAAAAAAATTATATTGAATTTGCAACCTGATAGAGGTTAGTATAGATGGACGAATAAAACAAGTCCCACACACTACTACAAGCCGAAGCCTAAATATTTTTTCAGAGCTAGATGGAGATAAAAATTATTTTGAAATTGCAACCTGCTGGAGGTTAGTATAGATGCACTAATAGAACAAGTCCCACGCACTGCTACAAGCCAAAATATTTTTTCAGAGCTAGATGCAGAAAAAAATTATATTGAATTTGCAACCTGATGGAGGTTAGTATAGCTGGAATAATAGAACAAGTCCCACACACTGCTAGAAGCCGAAACTGTTTTTCAGAGCAAGATGCATAAAAAAATTAGAATGACTTTACAACCTGGTGGAGGTTAGTATAGATGGACTAATAGAACAAGTCCCACACACTGCTACAAGCCGAAAAAAAATTTCAGAGCTAAATGCAGAAAAAAATTAGATTGAATTTGCAACCTGGTGGAGGTTAGTATAGATGGACTAATAGAACACGTCCCACACACTGATAAAAGCCGAAATATTTTTTCAGAGCTAGATGCAGAAAAAAATAAGATTGAATTTGCAACCTTGTGAAGGTTAGTATAGATGGACTAATAGAACAAGTCCCACACACTGGTAGAAGCCGAAATATTTTTTCAGAGCTAGATGCAGAAAAAAATTAGATTGAATTTGCAACCTGGTGGAGGTTAGTATAGATGGACCAATAGAACAAGTCCCACACACTGCTACAAGCCGAAATATTTTTTCAGAGCTAGATGCCGATAAAAATTATTTTGAAATTGCAACCTGCTGGAGGTTAGTATAGATGCACTAATAGAACAATTCCCACACACTGCTACAAGCCGAAATATTTTTTCAGAGCTAGATGCAGAAAAAAATTATATTGAATTTGCAACCTGATGGAGGTTTGTATAGATGGACTAATAGAACAAGTCCCACACACTGCTAGAAGCCGAAAGAGTTTTTCAGAGCTAGATGCAGAAAAAAATTATATTGAATTTGCAAACTGATGGAGGTTAGTATAGATGGACTAATAGAACAAGTCCCACACACTGCTAGAAGCCGAAATATTTTTTCAGAGCTAGATGCAGAAAAAAATTAGATTGAATTTGCAACCTGGTGGAGGTTAGTATAGATGGACTAATAGAACAAGTCCCACCCACTGCTACAAGCCGAAGCCTAAATATTTTTTCAGAGCTAGATGGAGATAAAAATTATTTTGAAATTGCAACCTGCTGGAGGTTAGTATAGATGCACTAATAGAACAAGTCCCACGCACTGCTACAAGCCGAAATATTTTTTCAGAGCTAGATGCAGAAAAAAATTATATTGAATTTGCAACCTGATGGAGGTTAGTATAGATGGACTAATAGAACAAGTCCCACACACTGCTAGAAGCCGAAAGAGTTTTTCAGAGCTAGATGCAGAAAAAAATTATATTGAATTTGCAAACTGATGGAGGTTAGTATAGATGGACTAATAGAAACAGTCCCACACACTGCTAGAAGCTGAAATTGTTTTTCAGAGCTAGATGAAGAAAAAAATTATATTGAATTTGCAACCTGATGGAGGTTAGTATAGATGGAATAATAGAACAAGTCCCACACACTGCTAGAAGCCGAAATTGTTTTTCAGAGCAAGATGCATAAAAAATTAGATTGACTTTACAACCTGGTGGAGGTTAGTATAGATGGACTAATAGAACAAGTCCCACACACTGCTACAAGCCGAAAAAAAATTTCAGTGCTAAATGCAGAAAAAAATTAGATTGAATTTGCAACCTGGTGGAGGTTAGTATAGATGGACTAATAGAACAAGTCCCACACACTGCTACAAGCCGAAATATTTTTTCAGAGCTAGATGCAGAAAAAAATTAGATTGAATTTGCAACCTGGTGGAGGTTAGTATAGATGGACTAATAGAACAAATCCCACACATTGCTAGAAGCCGAAATAGTTTTTCAGAGCTAGATGCAGTAAAAAATTATATTGAATCTGCAACCTGATGGAGGTTAGCATAGATTAACTAATAGAACAAGTCCCACACACTGCTAGAAGCCGAAATTCTTTTTCAGAGCTAGATGCAGAAAAAAAATATATTTAATTTGAAACCTGCTGGAGGTATGTATAGATGGACTAATAGAACAAGTCCCACACACTGCTACAAGCCGAAATATTTTTTCAGAGCTAGATGCAGAAAAAAATGAGATTGAATTTGCAACCTGGTGGCGGTTAGTATAGATGGACTAATAGAACAAGTCCCACACACTGCTAGAAGCCGAAATAGTTTTTCAGAGCTAGATGCAGAAAAAAATTATATTGAATTTGCAACCTGATAGAGGTTAGTATAGATGGACGAATAAAACAAGTCCCACACACTGCTGGAAGCCGAAATTGATTTTCAGAGCTAGATGCAGAAAAAAATTAGATTGAATTTGCATCTTGGTGGAGGTTAGTATAGATGGACTAATGGAAGAAGTCCCACACACTGATAAAAGCCGAAATATTTTTTCAGAGCTAGATGCAGAAAAAAATAAGATTGAATTTGCAACCTTGTGAAGGTTAGTATAGATGGACTAATAGAACAAGACCCACACACTGCTAGAAGCCGAAATATTTTTTCAGAGCTAGATGCAGAAAAAAATTAGATTGAATTTGCAACCTGGTGGAGGTTAGTATAGATGGACCAATAGAACAAGTCCCACACACTGCTACAAGCCAAAATATTTTTTCTGAGCTAGATGCAGAAAAAAATTATATTGAATTTGCAACCTGGTGGAGGTTAGTATAGATGGACTAATAGAACAAGCCCCACACACTGCTACAAGCCGAAGCCCAAATATTTTTTCAGACCTGGATGCCGTTAAAAATTATTTTGAAATTGCAACCTGCTGGAGGTTAGTATAGATGCACTAATAGAACAATTCCCACACACTGCTACAAGCCGAAATATTTTTTCAGAGCTAGATGCAGAAAAAAATTATATTGAATTTGCAAACTGATGGAGGTTAGTATAGATGGACTAATAGAACAAGTCCCACACACTGCTAGAAGCCGAAATTGTTTTTCAGAGCTAGATGCAGAAAAAAATTATATTGAATTTGCAACCTGATGGAGGTTAGTATAGATGGAATAATAGAACAAGTCCCACACACTGCTAGAAGCCAAAATTGTTTTTCAGAGCAAGATGCATAAAAAAATTAAATTGACTTTACAACCTGGTGGAGGTTAGTATAGATGGACTAATAGAACAAGTCCCACACACTGATACAAGCCGAAAAAAAATTTCAGAGCTAAATTGCAGAAAAAAATTAGATTGAATTTGCAACCTGGTGGAGGTTAGTATAGATGGACTAATAGAACAAGTCCCACAAACTGCTACAAGCCAAAATATTTTTTCAGAGCTAGATGCAGAAAAAAATTAGATTGAATTTGCAACCTGGTGGAGGATAGTATAAATGGACTAATAGAACAGGTCCCACCCTGCTACAAGCCAAAATATTTTTCCAGAGCTAGATGCAGAAAAAAATTAGATTGAATTTGCAACCTGGTGGAGGTTAGTATAGATGGACTAATAGAACAAGTCCCACACACTGCTACAAGCCGAAGCCCAAATATTTTTTCAGAGCTAGATGCAGAAAAAAATTATATTGAATTTGCAACCTGATGGAGGTTAGTATAGATGGACTAATAGAACAAATCCCACACACTGCCAGAAGCCGAAATAGTTTTTCAGAGCTAGATGCAGTAAAAAATTATATTGAATTTGCAACCTAATGGAGGTTAGCATAGATTGACTAGTAGAACAAGTCCCACACACTGCTGGAAGCCGAAATTCTTTTTCAGAGCTAGATGCAGAAAAAAATTATATTGAATTTGCAACCTGCTGGAGGTATGTATAGATGGACTAATAGATCAAGTCCCACACACTGCTACAAGCCGAAATATTTTTTCAGAGCTAGATGCAGAAAAAAATGATTGAATTTGCAACCTGGTGGAGGTTAGTATAGATGGACTAATAGAACAAGTCCCACACACTGCTAGAAGCCGAAATAGTTTTTCAGAGCTAGATGCAGAAAAAAATTATATTGAATTTGCAACCTGATGGAGGTTAGTATAGATGGACGAATAAAACAAGTCCCACACACTGCTAGAAGCCGAAATTGTTTTTCAGAGCTAGATGCAGAAAAAAATTATATTGAATTTGCAACCTGATGGAGGTTAGAATATATGGACTAATAGAACAAGTCCCACACACTGCTAGAAGCCAAAATTGTTTTTCAGAGCTAGATGCATAAAAAAATTAGATTGAATTTGCAACCTGGTGGAGGTTAGTATAGATGGACTAATAGAACAAGTCCCACACACTGCTACAAGCCGAAATATTTTTTCAGAGCTAAATGCAGAAAAAAATTAGATTGAATTTGCAACCTGGTGGAGGTTAGTATAGATGGACAAATAAAACAAGTCCTACACACTGCTACAAGCCAAAATATTTTTTCAGAGCTAGATGCAGGAAAAAATGAGATTGAATTTACAACCTTGTGGAGGTTAGTATAGATTGACAAATAGACTAATCTCACATACTGTTGCAAGCCAAAATATTTTTTCAGAGCTAGATGCAGAAAAAAATTAGATTGAATTTGCAACCTGGTGGAGGTTAGTATAGATGGACTAATAGAATAAGTCCCACACACGGCTACAAGCCGAAATATTTTTTCAGAGGTAGATGCAGAAAAAAATTAGATTGAATTTGCAACCTGGTGGAGGTTAGTATAGATGGACTAATAGAACAGGTCCCACCCTTCTACAAGCCAAAATATTTTTTCAGAGCTAGATGCAGATAAAAATTATTTTGAATTTTCAACCTGCTGGAGGCTAGTATAGATGGACTAATAGAACAAGTCCCACACACTGCAACAAACCAAAATATTTTTTCAGAGCTAAATGCAGAAAAAAATTATATTGAATTTGCAACCTGATGGAGGTTAGTATAGATGGACTAATAGAACAAGTCCCACACACTGCTAGAAGCCGAAATACTTTTTCTGAGCTAGATGCAGAAAAAAATTATATTGAATTTGCAACCTGATGGAGGTTAGTATAGATGGAAAAATAGAACAAGTTCCACACACTGCTAGAATCCGAAATAGTTTTTCAGAGCTAGATGCAGAAAAAAATTATATTGAATTTGCAACCTGATGGAGGTTAGCATAGATGGACTAATAGAACAAGTCCCACACACTGCTAGAAGCCGAAATTATTTTTCAGAGCTAGATGCAGAAAAAAATTATTTTGAATTTGCAACCTGCTGGAGGTTAGTATATATGGAATAATAGAACAAGTCCCACACACTGCTAGATGCGAAAATATTTTTTCAGAGCTAGCTGCAGAGAAAAATTATATTGAATTTGCAACCTGCTGTAGGTTAGTATAGATGGACTAATAGAACAAGTCCCACACACTGCTACAAGCCAAAATATTTTTTCAGAGCTAAATGCAGAAAAAAATTAGATTGAATTTGCAACCTGGTGTAGGTTAGTATAGATGGACTAATAGAACAAGTCCCACACACTGTTACAAGCCGAAGCCCAAATATTTTTTTCAGAGCTAAATGCAGTTAAAAATTATTTTGAATTTGCAACCTGCTGGAGGTTAGTATAGATGGACTAATAGAACAAGTCCCACACACTGCTACAAGCAGAAATATTTTTTCAGAGCTAGATGCAGAAAAAAATTATATTGAATTTGCAACCTGATGGAGGTTGGTATAGATGGACTAATAGAGCAAGTCCCACACACGGCTAGAAGCCGAAATTCTTCTTCAGAGGTAGATGCAGAAAAAAATTATATTGAATTTGCAACCTGGTGGAGGTTAGTATAGATGGACTAATAGAACAAGTCCCACACACTGCTAGAAGCCGAAATAGTTTTTCAGAGCTAGATGCATAAAAAAATTATATTGAATTTGCAACCTGGTGGAGGTTAGTATAGATGGAATAATAGAACAAGTCCCACACACTGCTAGATGCCAAAATATTTTTTCAGAGTTATATGCAGAAAAAAAATATATTGAATTTGCAATCTGATGGAGGTTAGTATAGATGGACTAATAGAACAAGTCCCACACACTGCTAGAAGCCGAAATAGTTTTTCAGAGCTAGATGCATAAAAAAATTATATTGAATTTGCAACCTGATGGAGGTTAGTATATATGGACTCATAGAATGATGCTATGCCGAAAAGGTTTTACTACACTAGCTGCAGTAAAAAAATTTGTATTCTATACACAGGTGTTGTAGCTTGCAACACAGATAGGCTTCTCCACTGACTAACACACACTGCAAGAGGACAAAAAGGATTAGCTTTGCTAGATTTAGCCAGATGCTGTGAAAAAAAACTTGCACAGCACTGGCACAGACCTGCCTTGCAAAAAGTGATAGGAACTAATGTAACCTAGTCCTGAAAAGGATTGCAATTACAATTAGTCTTTACTTCCAACTAGAGATGAGCGTTGTTCTACTCGAACTGTTCGCCAATCTCAAATTCGAGCTGTTTTGGGCGGTGTTCGAGCCGGTCGGCGAACACGAACAATTTGAGAAAAATTCGGCTGTTCGAGGTTATGTTCGATAACTGTTCGTGCACCAAAATCATAACTGGATTTTTTCTCAGTAATGATGAAAATTAATGTTAATACGCAGTTTGAGTGTACAGCGGGGCGGGGGGAGGGGCAGGGGATGGATCTCTGCAGGAACAATGAAGATCTCCATTTTTTTTTCTCTTTCCCGCATTTGCAGTGGGGAGGTGCAATCTGTCAGCCTATCAGCAGCGCACACACGGAGCGAAGTGCTTTTTTTCACACAAGCAAGGGCATGTGTGATTGGCAGTGTATGTCACATGTCCTTGCCCTATAAGACCAAGCCATTTTCCCCGTCGCCACCATTTTCTCACTGCTGCAGCTGCGTGTTAGACGGCACCGCTGTTGCTGTGTGCGCTATACCTTGTTAATTTCAAGCCAATTTTCGCACAAATATACAGATAGCTTGGGAGTAGGGAATAGTTGTGATTGCAGTCCTTTTAAGGACTAGGTTACAGCATTTCCTACGACTTTTATCAGGCAGGTCTGTGCTCTTAAATAGATAGATTGTGGGAGTAAAGACTAATTGTAATTGGAGTCCTTTTCAGGACTAGGTTACATCAGTTCCTATCAGTTTTTGCCAGGCAGGTCTGTGCCAGTGCTGTGCAAGTTTTTTTCACAGCATTTGGCTGAATCTAGCAAAGCTAATCCTTTTTGGCCTATTGCAGAGTGTGTTAGTCAGTGGAGTAGCCTATCTGTGTTGCAAGATATACCACCTGTGTATAGAATACCAATTTTTTTACTGCACCTAGTGAAGTAAAATCTTTTGGGCATAGCATCATTCTATTAGTCCATCTATACTGACCTCCATCAGGTTGCAAACTGAATATAATTTTTTTCTGCATCTAGCTCTGAAAAAATATTTGGGCTTCTAGCGGTGTGTGGTACTTGGTCTATTAGTCCATCTATACTGACCTCCATCAGGTTGCAAATTAAATATAATTTTCTTCTGCATCTAGCTCTGAAAAAATATTTGGGCTTCTAGCAGTGTGTGGGACTTGGTCTATTAGTCCATCTATACTGACCTCCATCAGGTTGCAAATTAAAAATAATTTTTTTCTTCATTTATCTCTGAAAAAATATTTGGGCTTCTAGCAGCGTGTGGGACTTGTTCTATTAGTCCATCTATACTGACCTCCATCAGGTTGCAAATTAAAAATAATTTTTTTCTGCATCTAGCTCTGAAAAAATATTTGGGCTTCTAGCAGTGTGTGGGACTTGGTCTATTAGTCCATCTATACTGACCTCCATCAGGTTGCAAATTAAAAATAATTTTTTTCTGCATCTAGCTCTGAAAAAATATTTGGGCTTCTAGCGGTGTGTGGGACTTGGTCTATTAGTCCATCTATACTGACCTCCATCAGGTTGCAAATTAAAAATAATTTTTTTCTGCATCTAGCTCTGAAAAAATATTTGGGCTTCTAGCAGTGTGTGGGACTTGGTCTATTAGTCCATCTATACTGACCTCCATCAGGTTGCAAATTAAAAATATTTTTTTTCTGCATCTAGCTCTGAAAAAATATTTGGGCTTCTAGCAGTGTGTGGGACTTGGTCTATTAGTCCATCTATACTGACCTCCATCAGGTTGCAAATTAAAAATAATTTTTTTCTGCATCTAGCTCTGAAAAAATATTTGGGCTTCTAGCAGTGTGTGGGACTTGGTCTATTAGTCCATCTATACTGACCTCCATCAGGTTGCAAATTAAAAATAATTTTTTTCTGCATCTAGCTCTGAAAAAATATTTGGGCTTCTAGCGGTGTGTGGAACTTGGTCTATTAGTTCATCTATACTGACCTCCATCAGGTTGCAAATTAAAAATAATTTTTTTCTGCATCTAGCTCTGAAAAAATATTTGGGCTTCTAGCAGTGTGTGGGACTTGTTCTATTAGTCCATCTATACTGACCTCCGTCAGGTTGCAAATTAAAAATAATTTTTTTCTGCATCTAGCTCTGAAAAAATATTTGGGCTTCTAGCAGTGTGTGGGACTTGGTCTATTAGTCCATCTATACTGACCTCCATCAGGTTGCAAATTGAATAAAAAAATTTTCTGCATCTAGCTCTGAAAAAATATTTGGGCTTCTAGCAGTGTGTGGGACTTGGTCTATTAGTCCATCTATACTGACCTCCATCAGGTTGCAAATTGAATAAAAAAATTTTCTGCATCTAGCTCTGAAAAAATATTTGGGCTTCTAGCGGTGTGTGGGACTTGGTCTATTAGTCCATCTATACTGACCTCCATCAGGTTGCAAATTAAAAATAATTTTTTTCTGCATCTAGCTCTGAAAAAATATTTGGGCTTCTAGCAGTGTGTGGGACTTGGTCTATTAGTCCATCTATACTGACCTCCATCAGGTTGCAAATTAAAAATAATTTTTTTCTTCATTTATCTCTGAAAAAATATTTGGGCTTCTAGCAGCGTGTGGGACTTCTTCTATTAGTCCATCTATACTGACCTCCATCAGGTTGCAAATTAAAAATAATTTTTTTCTGCATCTAGCTCTGAAAAAATATTTTCGCTTCTAGCAGTGTGTGGGACTTGTTCTATTAGTCCATCTATACTGACCTCCATCAGGTTGCAAATTAAAAATAATTTTTTTCTGCATCTAGCCCAGCCAATAGTTTTGGCCTAATACCACAGTTTGGCCACTCAGCTCTGCTCGGTTACCATCCATTGTTTTTTTGTGCAAACAACTCCAGAGTTGTGAATTAGTTAACCACCAAAATGAGTGTAAAAAGGCCTGCTGCTGGTGGAAAGGGGAATAGGCGTGTTGGGAAGGGGAAAAAAGGTTGTGTCCGTGGGGTAGGTGCAGAAGAAAGACCATCTTCCAGCCAAACTAAAATGTCTACTTCTTTAGCGGACAATGTGATAAGATCCCTTTCTTACGGCCACGCCAATCGCTACAAATTCCAGATGAGGCACAAAAACAGCAGGTGCTTCAACGGATATCAAGTGCTCCTTTAAGTGGGCTCTCCTCCACATCAACTTCAACATCACAAATACTCCAGTCCTCAAAGGTGTCACCCAAATCGCACTTGCTTCCTCACAGCTCCCAAATCTCCAGCTGCCCGTCTGAGTATGAGGTAGAACAGATGGTTGAGTCTGCAGAGCTGTTTACTCATACTATAGCCTGGGAATCAGAGGTCGACTCCAGCGCTTCTGTGAATCCAGACGAGGAAATGATCTGCACTGATGCCCAGAATCTTTATGAGTCGGATCCAGGACCAGACGCAGAAGGTTCTGACCATAATGTAGACCCTCATTCCCAAACTGTAACTCCTGTTGGTGGAGACAATGAGGAAGACAATGATAAGACTCAAATACCTGATTGGAGCGACAACTTTAGTTTTTTGTCAGGGCAGGAACAGGTTGGCTCTGAGGACGACGGGTGTGATAACGCACAGGGTGATGATGATGAGGTCGGAGATCCCACTTACTGTCAACCCACAGTCAGCCAAGAGATGAGGTCAGCAGAGGAGGTGGAGGAAGATGCTAGTGACGACGAGGTCAGGTTGCGCCTTCCTGGACAGAGACGTAGTACTGGAAGCACGTCAACAACTGCATCCTCAAACACAACTCTGCCTCTCACCACAAGTCGTGGTGGCTCTTCAGGTCGCATGGGTGCTAAGCCTTGCATAGCCTGGGCATTTTTTCAGATCGATAAAGATGACCCAACTCGTGTTATCTGTAACATTTGTCAGCAAAAGCTAAGTAGAGGCCAAAAAATACATAGTTTGAGTACTTCATGCATGAACCGGCACATGGACATGAAGCATAAGTTGCAGTGGGAAGCTCAGTGTGCTACAATGCGGCCTAGCCGGCCGGGCCAATCACCGTCTGCCATATCTTGTGCATCCGCAGCCTCTTCATCCTCTGTGACTGGGGGGACAGCAGTCACACCTGTTTTGGGGCGCAGACCTGCCACCTCTTTACCCGCAACAGCCAGCGTGATTGGCAGGTCAACATTTTCTTTGGAGGTGGTAACACCAGCTGGTGTTGAGCGCTGTCCGACATCGATAGCACCACCTTTGGATCAAGGCAACCTAACATGTCCGCCTGCATCTTCCTCACAGACCGGCAGTTTGCCGGGGACACCCTTATCAACCCCGTCTAAGCACAATAGCCAGCCCTCGGTCCCTCAGATGTGGACAAGTAAAAGACCATTTCCTCCTAGCCATGAGAAAGCTAAGAGGTTGAATTTCACCATCTGCAAGCTCTTGGCTACAGAAATGCTGCCTTTCCGCCTGGTGGACACAGAGGATTTTCGAGACCTTATGTCCGTCGCAGTGCCCCAGTACCAGATGCCCAGTCGGCACTACTTCTCAAAGAAAGGTGTGCCTGCGCTCCACCAGCATGTCGCACACAACATCACCGCTTCTTTGAGAAACTCTGTGTGTGACAGGGTGCATTTCACCACAGACACTTGGACGAGTAGGCATGGACAGGGGCGTTACATGTCGCTGACTGGGCACTGGGTAACTATGGTGACAGCAGGACAAGGGGCTGCTGTCCAAGTCTTGCCGTCCCCACGAGTTGTGCGTCAATCCTCTTTATGTCAAAGTTCCTCCACTGCTTCTGCCTCCTCAACCTCCTCTCGGTCTTCCACCTGCACCCAAAGCCTGTCTGGTCATGCCACAAGCTTTCTAACTGCGCAGAAGGGATCCTGCACACCTCCTTACTATGCTGGCAGTAGGGCTCAACGTCATCAGGCGGTTTTTACATTGAAATGTCTGGGAAATGTGAGTCACACAGCTGAGGAGTTGTGGTCAGCTCTGGAGAACCAATTTCATGAATGGTTGTCTCCACTGGACCTGAAACCAGGGAAGGCCGTGTGCGACAATGCTGCAAACCTGGGTGCGGCCCTTCGCCGGGGCAATGTCACACACGTGCCTTGTATGGCTCACGTGTTGAACCTGGTTGTCCAGCAATTTTTAGCCCACTATCCCAGACTAGATGGCCTTCTGCAGAGGGCACGGTCGCTGTGTGCTCACTTCCGCCGTTCGCATCCCGCAGCTCAACGACTTACATCTCTACAGAAGTCGTTGGGCCTGCCACTTCACCGGCTAAAATGCGATGTGCCTACCCGGTGGAATTCAACTCTGCACATGTTGCAGCGACTGTGGCAGCACCGACAAGCCCTGGTGCAATACGTTCTGACGTATAGCCTGGGCCAACGAGATTCAGAGGTGGGGCAAATCACGCTGGAGGAGTGGTCTCAGATCAGGGACCTATGCACCCTTCTGCACAGTTTTGAAATGGCGACGAAGATGTTTAGTGCTGACGATGCCGTTATCAGCATGACTATTCCGGTGATTTACATGCTGGAGCACATGTTAAACAGAATTCGGAGTCAGGTGGTGGCACAAGAGGAGGTGGAGGAAGTAGAGGAGGAGGAGTTGTATGCGGAAGGGCTAACATCTGCAAGGTCCAGACGGTCGGCAGCACCAAGGCGGCAGGCATGTGAGGGTGGGGGAGATGGTTTTACCAGGGCGCATGGTAGCAGCCAAACTAGTGAGGAAGGTGCAGGAGCCCAGGAAGAAGTGGAGGACGAACTGATGGAAGACTCATCAGATGAGGGAGACCTTGATCACATTTCTGTTGTGCGAGGTTGGGGGGAGAGGACAGAGGAAGGAAGCATGATTGTTACCTGCCACCAACACAACAGGGACTTTGTGCTCCTGGATGCGCAACACACATGAGTGCCTTCTTGCTGCACTACCTGCAACATGACCCTCGAATTGTGAGAATTAGAAATAATCCTGACTACTGGGTTGCCACACTGTTAGATCCCCGGTACAAAAGTAAATTTGCAGAAATTATTCCTGCCATAGAAAGGGATGCACGCATGCAGGAGTATCAGCAGAGACTGTTGCAGAATCTTACATGTGCTTTTCCACAAAATACCAGTGGTGCACGTAGTGAATCTCACAGTTCCAACTTGCCAACCGTGGGACCGTCAAGTGTTCAGCACTCAAACCGTAACAGAACCACAGTATCTGCTGGTAACATCAATTTTGCGGAATCATTTCACCACTTTTTTAGCCCATCCTTTGCAAGGCCACAGGAGACAAGAAGTCTGACACATAGTCAACGCCTAGAGACGATGGTACAGGAGTATCTCCAAGTAAACATTGAAGCCACGACTGTGTCACTGGACCCTTGCTCTTTTTGGGCTTCCAATCTGGATAAATGGCCGGAGCTAGCCACTTACGCCTTGGAGATCTTGTCATGCCCCGCAGCCAGCGTTCTGTCTGGTGGTGTGCTGACAGATAAGCGCACGCGGCTCTCCACTGATAATGTAGACAGACTCACGTTCAAAAAGATGAACAAATCATGGATCCGAATTGACTTTTCTACCCCTGTGTCATCCTGGGGAGAGTAAAAGCTTGATGATTGGTTAAAATCACCCTACCAACCGTTTTAAGCTTTCAAATTACTAATCATGTTTATCTGTATCTTGACTGGAAAATAATTTGGGCTTTGTAGCAGTGTGCAGCACTGATCCTATTAGGCCATCTATAATAAGCTTCACCAGATTTAAAATTAAAAATAATTTTTAGCTGCATCTAGCCCGGAAAATAATTTTGGGGCTCCGAGATGCGCAAGACACATAAGTGCCTTCTTGCTGCACTACCTGCAGCATGACCCTCATATTGTCAGAATTCGAAGTAATCATGACTACTGGGTTGCCACACTCTTAGATCCCCCAAACTTTTCGATCAACCTTTTCATTTTAATAAAGACCAAAAAAATGGTCATTTTTGAAATTATAAGCATTAGCAGGTTCTTAGAAACTGAAATCAAACAGTTTTCAACTCAAAACTTTATTCTAGGTGATGTTACATTTTCACATAGGACCCCTTGTTCGAAAGGAGCTTCTGAACTCTCTCGTCCATTGAATTTGTCAGGTTTTGGATGGTTTCTGCTTCAATTGTTTTGCATGAGGACAGAATACCCTCCCAGAGCTGTTGCTTAGATGTGAACTGCCTCCTGCCATCATAGACACTCCTTTTAATGATGCTCCAAAGGTTCTGAATGGGGTAGAGGTCAGGGGAGCATGGGGGTCACACCATAAGTTTGTCCCCTTTTATGCCCATATCAGCCAGAGATGCAGATGTTTTATGTGCAGCATGAGATGGTGCATTATCATGCAGAAAAATGATCTTGCTGTGAAATACACGGTTCTTCTTCTTGAACCATGGCAGGAAGTGCTGTTTGAGAAAATCCACATACATTATGGAGTTCATCTTTAGCGCCTTCAGGGATCCTAAAGGGGCCGACAATCTCTCTCCCCATGATTCCAGCCCAAAACATTACTCCACCTCCTCCTTGTTGGCGCTGTAGCCGTGTTTGCGTGGTCTGTCCATCAACCAGCCATCCTCCACTCCATTCATCTGGACCATCGAGCGCTGCACGGCACTCATCCGTGAACAAAACAGTTTTGAAATCAGTCTTCATGTAATGTTTGGCCCACTGGAGCCGTTTCTGCTTGTGTGAAGTGGATAGAGGAGGTCGACAGGATGGCATATGCACAGCTGCAAACCTCTGAAGGACCCTGCATCTTGTTGTTCGGGGGACGTTGGAGGCACAAGCAGCTTCAAAAACTTGTCTGCTGCTATGACAAGGCTTTTTTGCCGCTGCTGTTTCAACCTGACGTAATTGCCTGTAGGAAAGAGTCCTCAATTTGCCCTTATCAGCACGCACACGTGTGTACTGTGAATCAGCTACATACTTCTTGATTGCCAAGACACTTCATCCTGATCATCGCACAATGTTGATTGTAGTCATGCCTTGACCTAAACACTCCACAATTTGTTGCTTCTCAGCAGCCGACACATCCTTTTTCTTTCCCATTTTGGCAGAAAATGTAGGCTGCTTAATAATGTGAGAGAGCCTTCTTAAGTAGTCTTGCCTTTCATTGGACACACCTGCCAAACTAATTAGCACAGGTGTCTGCAATTGCTTACAGTGATATAAAGAGCAGACAATGTGAACTGAGGTCTAAGATGGCAGACATACAAGAAACAGAGGCATGTTCACACTAGCAAAAAAGAAGGAAGACAAAAATATATCTCATACCCTACCATAATTATATATAAATGTAAAGCAAAGTTGCATAATAAATATAGGGTACTTAGTGAACTATTTTTGATCAAAAAAAGTATACAAGCCGTCCCACCAGCGGCAAGGTGACCCTAAATTGGGACGGTACCTATACTGCCTATATTAAAAACCTTACTGTATATCAAAGTTGAAGTAATGCATATAAAAGGGTAGACAAATAGGACCGGGTCCCAACTCCAGACCACCCAGGCCCGTGGTAAGCTACATATATACCAATCAGCTCAACAAAGGGCATGCCACACCCTTAAATTGCACAGAATGCAAACAAGTCAAAAAACCAGACAATGTGAACTGAGGTCTAAGATGGCAGACATACAAGAAACAATTTAAGGGTGTGGCATGCCCTTTGTTGAGCTGATTGGTATATATGTAGCTTACCACGGGCCTGGGTGGTCTGGAGTTGGGACCCGGTCCTATTTGTCCACCCTTTTATATGCATTACTTCAACTTTGATATACAGTAAGGTTTTTAATATAGGCAGTATAGGTACCGTCCCAATTTAGGGTCACCTTGCTGCTGGTGGGACGGCTTGTATACTTTTTTTGATCAAAAATAGTTCACTAAGTACCCTATATTTATTATGCAACTTTGCTTTACATTTATATATAATTATGGTAGGGTATGAGATATATTTTTGTCTTGCTTCTTTTTTGCTAGTGTGAACATGCCTCTGTTTCTTGTATGTCTGCCATCTTAGACCTCAGTTCACATTGTCTGGTTTTTTGACTTGTTTGCATTCTGTGCAATTTAAGGGTGTGGCATGCCCTTTGTTGAGCTGATTGGTATATATGTAGCTTACCACGGACCTGGGTGGTCTGGAGTTGGGACCCGGTCCTATTTGTCTACCCTTTTATATGCATTACTTCAACTTTGATATACAGTAAGGTTTTTAATATAGGCAGTATAGGTACCGTCCCAATTTAGGGTCACCTTGCCGCTGGTGGGACGGCTTGTATACTTTTTTTGATCAAAAATAGTTCACTAAGTACCCTATATTTATTATGCAACTTTGCTTTACATTTATATATAATTATGGTAGGGTATGAGATATATTTTTGTCTTGCTTCTTTTTTGCTAGTGTGAACATGCCTCTGTTTCTTGTATGTCTGCCATCTTAGACCTCAGTTCACATTGTCTGGTTTTTTGACTTGTTTGCATTCTGTGCAATTTAAGGGTGTGGCATGCCCTTTGTTGAGCTGATTGGTATATATGTAGCTTACCACGGGCCTGGGTGGTCTGGAGTTGGGACCCGGTCCTATTTGTCTACCCTTTTATATGCATTACTTCAACTTTGATATACAGTAAGGTTTTTAATATAGGCAGTATAGGTACCGTCCCAATTTAGGGTCACCTTGCCGCTGGTGGGACGGCTTGTATACTTTTTTTGATCAAAAATAGTTCACTAAGTACCCTATATTTATTATGCAACTTTGCTTTACATTTATATATAATTATGGTAGGGTATGAGATATATTTTTGTCTTGCTTCTTTTTTGCTAGTGTGAACATGCCTCTGTTTCTTGTATGTCTGCCATCTTAGACCTCAGTTCACATTGTCTGTTTTTTTGACTTGTTTGCATTCTGTGCAATTTAAGGGTGTGGCATGCCCTTTGTTGAGCTGATTGGTATATATGTAGCTTACCACGGGCCTGGGTGGTCTGGAGTTGGGACCCGGTCCTATTTGTCTACCCTTTTATATGCATTACTTCAACTTTGATATACAGTAAGGTTTTTAATATAGGCAGTATAGGTACCGTCCCAATTTAGGGTCACCTTGCCGCTGGTGGGACGGCTTGTATACTTTTTTTGATCAAAAATAGTTCACTAAGTACCCTATATTTATTATGCAACTTTGCTTTACATTTATATATAATTATGGTAGGGTATGAGATATATTTTTGTCTTGCTTCTTTTTTGCTAGTGTGAACATGCCTCTGTTTCTTGTATGTCTGCCATCTTAGACCTCAGTTCACATTGTCTGGTTTTTTGACTTGTTTGCATTCTGTGCAATTTAAGGGTGTGGCATGCCCTTTGTTGAGCTGATTGGTATATATGTAGCTTACCACGGACCTGGGTGGTCTGGAGTTGGGACCCGGTCCTATTTGTCTACCCTTTTATATGCATTACTTCAACTTTGATATACAGTAAGGTTTTTAATATAGGCAGTATAGGTACCGTCCCAATTTAGGGTCACCTTACCGCTGGTGGGACGGCTTGTATACTTTTTTTGATCAAAAATAGTTCACTAAGTACCCTATATTTATTATGCAACTTTGCTTTACATTTATATATAATTATGGTAGGGTATGAGATATATTTTTGTCTTGCTTCTTTTTTGCTAGTGTGAACATGCCTCTGTTTCTTGTATGTCTGCCATCTTAGACCTCAGTTCACATTGTCTGGTTTTTTGACTTGTTTGCATTCTGTGCAATTTAAGGGTGTGGCATGCCCTTTGTTGAGCTGATTGGTATATATGTAGCTTACCACGGGCCTGGGTGGTCTGGAGTTGGGACCCGGTCCTATTTGTCTACCCTTTTATATGCATTACTTCAACTTTGATATACAGTAAGGTTTTTAATATAGGCAGTATAGGTACCGTCCCAATTTAGGGTCACCTTGCCGCTGGTGGGACGGCTTGTATACTTTTTTTGATCAAAAATAGTTCACTAAGTACCGTATATTTATTATGCAACTTTGCTTTACATTTATATATAATTATGGTAGGGTATGAGATATATTTTTGTCTTGCTTCTTTTTTGCTAGTGTGAACATGCCTCTGTTTCTTGTATGTCTGCCATCTTAGACCTCAGTTCACATTGTCTGGTTTTTTGACTTGTTTGCATTCTGTGCAATTTAAGGGTGTGGCATGCCCTTTGTTGAGCTGATTGGTATATATGTAGCTTACGACGGGCTGGGTGGTCTGGAGTTGGGACCCGGTCCTATTTGTCTACCCTTTTATATGCATTACTTCAACTTTGATATACAGTAAGGTTTTTAATATAGGCAGTATAGGTACCGTCCCAATTTAGGGTCACCTTGCCGCTGGTGGGACGGCTTGTATACTTTTTTTGATCAAAAATAGTTCACTAAGTACCCTATATTTATTATGCAACTTTGCTTTACATTTATATATAATTATGGTAGGGTATGAGATATATTTTTGTCTTGCTTCTTTTTTGCTAGTGATATAAAGAGCCCTGACACACATCACCATCAATGAGTTTAACTGACAAACAAACAAATTCTTCCCTTATCACTCCTAAACACTTTTTGCATAATAATTTGGAACGCGGTGTACATGTGCTTTTCCACAAAACACCAGTGGTTCACGTAGGGAATCTTACAGTTCTAACTTGCCAACCGTGGTCTGTATGGAATTGTTCAATAAAGGGCCCAAAATTAAGATAACATAGATGGGAGAGGTCTCTATGAATAGGAATTCCTAAGTATTTGATACCCTGTGAGGGCCAGGCAAAGGGAAAGTTGGCCTGGATGGAATCCTATATGGATTTAGGGAGGGAGACATCGAGGGCCTCAGACTTCGCTGCATTGATTTTAAAATTTTACCATGTAACAAAGTGATCTATTTCAGCCATAACAGCAGGGATGGATATATGTGATTGAGTGATATATACTAGGACATCATCAGCAAATAGAGAGCACTTGTACTCGGTGCCTCCCACCTCAATCCACCAAATATTGGGGTTATGGCGAATTGATGAGAGCAGGTGCTCCGTCACTAGGATGTATAAGAGAGGGGACAGAGGACATCCCTGCCTTGTCCCATTGGTGATTGTGAAAGGTGATGAAAATGTTCTGACGCACCCCCTGGGCCTTGGGACACCCGGAGCCGGACACTTTTTGGTGGATGCTGGTGGTTGTAGTCTTCGTGGCAGCGATCCGGTTCCGTGGCTCAGGGCGGTCAAACCAGTGGCGGAACTATTTATGTGGTTTTGATGTTTAAATGTCCGACTACGCCACCCGTGGATTGCGGTCAGAGTGAACCGCCGCTACAGGGCAGACCGCTAAGGCTGGTGTTGTTGGTGCAGCAGAGCGTAGCATAACTCCCCACGGGAGGAGTATAGCCTCAGGGCAGTGTATGCGGAGGATGGGAGTGATGGTGCAGGGCAGCAGCAGTAACGACACGGAGTCAGTGATGCAGTTCAGGGCCTTTACTCACAGTTCTTATTATCCAGACCACGTCTGCAGGTAATGGCTGCCCACGTCGTACTGTGCTCACCAGGTGAGGGGCTCAGACAACTCCCAGATAACTTTGGAGCGCTTCACAGGACCCCCTTTGTGTGTCCTTTGTCTGGCCTTTCTTACCAACACTTCTGTCCGGCTGCCTCGGGCCTCCTCTTGGTAAACTTGGCGCCAGTTTCCCTGACCCTATGTGGTGCCTTCCTAGCGGGTGGAGCAACGGGCTGCGCCACATAAAATGTCAGAGCCTCCGGTTTCTAGCTGAGGGTCGTTTCCTGCCTCCACTAGTTCGGGGACCGGTCTCCCCCTTTGGCCTGACCCCTCCACGCAGGTGGATTCGGGCGTGCGGTGGCGACTCGCCCGTCCGCACCCCTGGGATCCCTTCATTCCTCGTTCCTGGAGCCTTCTCCGCTCCTCTTCCTTCCTTCTCCCTCTTGCAGGCCTGGGCCTCTGTTACTAGGCCCGCCTCCGGAGCAGAGCTCATGCAGAGCCCCTGCTCCCTGCCACTTCTGCTCAGACTTCTCTGCACTGAACTAAGATGGTGCCCACCTTTTATACTCCCTTCTCAATGCACCCAGGAACTGCTTCCTCCCTGCTCCTGCACTGCAGGGTTCCCCTTCCTCAGTGTTCCCTCCCCCCACTCCAGCCAGGGACAGGGACTGTCCCGCCCATCTCAGGGGCATATTGGTCGCCCTGCCCCACGGCAATGTGGTGTAATGCATGCAGGTGTCGGGTCCTGATCCACACTCCATCCTTATCTGAGAGTGAGATATCACACCTCTGGGTGAGGTGCAATACGTCTGTAGCAACCGAGCCCTCGGTGCTACAGTTCCATTTATCTTCAGCCTAGGTGACGTATTGTGATACAGGGCCGTGATTTTGGCTATAAAAGGGTCCCCTAGACCCCTACCCCAAGCTTTTTAAGAGAATCATATATGGCGTGCCAGGAGACTCTATGAAATGCTTTCTCAGCATCCAACGAGAGTATCTACTTACAAATTTTTAACTGCATCTAGCCCAGGAAATACTTTGTGCCTAGTAGCAGTGTCTGCTAGTCAGCGGATTATCCCGGCTGTTAAGCAAGCTACACCACCTGTAGTTTGGACACTTAATTTTTTCAAAGGAAATGCTTCGGGACCACGGGATACTTAGTGAAGAGCATCAGGAGGCACCCCAAGGCATAGGGGCTGGGACTGGCACTAGGATGCCTTGCGGTGGACAGCCGAGCTCGATCCTTATAAAAGCTTTTTAACTGCAGCAGCTTTAGTGGACGCTACTGGAGCTGGAATTACGCGGCTGCTGGCATGAGACTTGCCCTCCAATAGATCCTTGTAAATGGATTTAAAGTGTATTCATTCAAATTAGAGGGACAATTTAAATTAAAAAGCTTAGAGCTGCCTCCACCACAGGGGGGCTCTCTCGACCCACCAGCGGACAGGCACCAGTATTGGGAGAGGGGGGCTGGCCGTCAGGGTTCACCGCGGCTCTGGCACAAACCCGGCGACACGGAGGTGGCACGGGCAGGAGCGGACTGGCCGTCTCGGCTTCTCACTTTTTGGATTTTAGAAGGGCATGACATGCCTATATCTGTGTCTCCCCCTCCTTTTACTCCTCCACCTCTTTTCTTTTCGCATGACTATATGTACTTGTCACTTTTCCATGTGTTAGTTGTGTCTTCTGAGCAGTTTGTCAGCTTTTGGACACCTTTGAAGGTGTTTTCTATGTGTTTCTATGTGTTTTTGTTTGCCTGCCATTGGTTTTAACGGTGTTCGAAGGTGTTCGACGAACAGTTCGACGAACAGTTCGGCGAACACACGGGTGTTCGACGAACCGAACCGAACTCGAACACTACGGGGGTGGCTCAACACTACTCCCAACCTATCTATTTAAGAGCACTGACCTGCCTGATAATTGTAGGAACTGATGTAACCTAGCCCTGAAAAGGACTGCAATTACAATTAGTCTTTACTCCCAACCTATCTATTTTAGAGCACAGACCAGCCTGATAAAAGTCGTAGGAAATTATGTAACCTAGTCCATAAAAGGACTGCAATCACAACTATTCCCTACTCCCAAGCTATCTGTAGATTTGTGCGAAAATTGGCTTGAAATTAACAAAGTATAGCGCACACAGCAACAGCGGTGGGGTCTAACATGCAGCTGCAGCAGTGAGAAAATGGTGGCGACGGGGAAAATGGCTGGGTCTTATAGGGCAAGGACATGTGAAATACACTGCCAATGACACATGCCCTTGCTTGTGAGAAAAAAAGCAGTTCGCTCCGTGTGTGCGCTGCTGATATTCTGACAGATTGCACCTCCCCACTGTAAATGCGGGAAAGAGAAAAAAAAATGGAGATCTTCATTATTTCTGCAGAGATCCATCCCCTGCCCCTGCCCCTGCCCCGCTGTACACTCAAACTGCGTATTAACATTAATTTTCATCATTACTGAGAAAAAATCCAGTTATGATTTTGGTGCACGAACAGTTATTGAACATAACCTCGAACAGCCAAATTTTTTTCAAATTGTTCGTGTTCGCCAAATGGCTCGAACACCGCCCAAAACAGCTCGAATTTGAGATTGGCGAACAGTTCGAGTCGAGCACTGCTCATCTATAGTTAAGAGTGATGGATGGGGGTCAGAGTCCTGCATACGAGTACGCAGGATCCTCCGTTGCCTGGAAATATAAAGAACATATTGGAGAGTTACACTTGTTGGCCAACTTGCCGTTGTGGAGACTGGAGACATAGGGCATGCTTCAACAAGATGAATTATTTTAGAAATACAGTTATATGAAAAAGTTTGGGCACCCCTATTAATCTTACGCTTAATGTTTTATAAAAATTGGTGTTTTTGCAACAGCTATTTCAGTTTGATATATGTAATAACTGTTGGACACAGTAATGTTTCTGCCTTGAAATGAGGTTTATTGTACTAACAGAAAATGTGCAATCTGCATTCAAACAAAATTTGACAGGTGCATAAGTATGGGCACCCTTATCATTTTCTTGTTTTAAATACTCCTACCTACTTTTTACTGAATTACTAAAGCACTTTTTTTGGTTTTGTAACCTCATTGAGCTTTGAACTTCATACCCAGGTGTATGCAATCATGAGAAAAGCTACTTAAAGTGGCCACTTGCAAGTTGTTCTCATGTTTGAATCTCCTCTGAAGAGTGGCATCATGGGATCCTCAAAACAACTGTCAAATGATCTGAAAACAAAGATTATTCAACATAGTTGTTCAGGGGAAGGATACAAAAAGCTGTCTCAGAGATTTAACCTGTCAGTTTCCACTGTGAGGAACATAGTAAGGAAATGGAAGAACACAGGGACAGTTCTTGTTAAGGCCAGAAGTGGCAGGCCAAGAAAAACATCAGAAAGGCAGAGAAGAAGAATGGTGAGATCAGTCAAGGACAATCCTCAGACCACCTCCAGAGAGCTGCAGCATCAACTTGCTGCAGATGGTGTCACTGTGCATCGGTCAACTATACAATGCACTTTGCACAAGAAGAAGCTGTATGGGAGAGTGATGCGAAATAAGCAGTTTCTGCAAGCACGCCACAAACAGAGTCGGCTGAGGTATGCAAAAGCACATTTGGAGAAGCCAATTTCTTTTTGGAAGAAGGTCCCATGGACTGATGAAACCAAGATTGAGTTGTTTGTGATAAAGTGATAAATCAGTGATAAAGTTGAAGTTACGCAGGGGATGGATCTTTCAGCAAGACAATGATCCAAAACACTTCTCCAAATCTACTCAGGCATTCATGCAGAGGAACAATTACAATGTTCTGAAATGGCCATCCCAGTCCCCAGACCTGAATATCATTGAACATCTGTGGGATCATTTGAAGAGTGCTGTCCATGCTCAGCAACCATCAAACTTAACTGAACTGGAATTGTTTTGTAAAGAGGAATGGTCAAAAATACCTTCATCCAGGATCCAGGAACTCATTAAAAGCTACAGGACGCGACAAGAGGCTGTTATTTTTGCAAAAGGAGGATCTACTAAATATTAATGTCACTTTTCTGGTGAGGTGCTCATACTTATGCACCTGTCAAATTTTGTTTGAATGCAGATTGCACATTTTCTATTAGTACAATAAACCTCATTTCAAGGCAGAAACATTACTGTGTCCAACAGTTATTACATATATCAAACTGAAATAGCTGTTGCAAAAACACCAATTTTTATAAAACAATTAGCTTAAGATTAATAGGGATGCCCAAACTTTTTCATATAACTGTAAAATGCCTTTCTAATGTAATGAGTATAAACAGTTAATAAAGCTGTGACCAATCCTCACCCATCCAGTTGTAAGAGTTACATGATTTTATTGTCAATGAAAGGGGGTTGGTAGGGGGCTGAGCATCTGGGTTTGGTTGGGGGTCACCACAGTCTGACTAGGCTAGATGCAGTTAAAAATCATTATTAGATACACAGGCGGTGCAGCTTACTTTGCAGCTGGGTTACTATGCTGACTAGCAGACACTGAAGATTTGGAGCAGTCCTCCGAGTAAACAGCTCTTCAGACTCAACCATCTGTGTTACCCCAAGCCATAGTGTATGTAGTTTCTTACGTTTAAAAGGGGGGGTATGACCCAAGCCACCTGTAATTGACGATGCCAACGTCACGTAAAACACAGCAAGGGGACTCCAAAAAGAGTCTCCATTTTCTCCAAAAATTTGGGCCACACACACCACTTAAGTGGCATCAATTGCCCCAGAGTTGCTTAAAAAGGTTGGTGAGATGACTTTAACTAATCCTCAAGCTTTAACTCTCCCCAGGATGACACAGGGGTAGAAAAGTCCTTGCGGATCCATGATTTGTTCATCTTTATGAACGTGAGTCTGACTACTTTGTCAGTGGACAGCCGCGTGCGCTTATCTGTCAGCACACCACCAGCAGCGCTGAACACACGTTCAGAGAGAACAAAAATTATTATTAATTTGAAAGCTGGTGGAGCTTAGTATAGATGGCCTAATAGAATGAGTACCACACACTGCTACTATGCCCAAAATTATTTTCCAGACAAAGTGCAGCTAAAAATTATTATTAATTTGAAAGCTGGTGGAGCTTAGTATAGATGGCCTAATAGAATGAGTACCACACACTGCTACAGGCCCAAAATTATTTTCCAGGCAAGATGCAGCTAAAAATTATTAGTAATTTGAAAGCTGGTGAAGCTTAGTATAGATGGCCTAATAGAATGAGTACCACACACTGCTACAGGCCCAAAATTATTTTCCGGGCTAGATGCAGCTAAAAACGGTTGGTGAGGTGATTTGAACAAATCCTCAAGCTTTTACTCTCCACAGGATGACACAGGGGTAGAAAAGTCCTTGCGGATCCATGATTTGTTCATCTTTATGAACGTGAGTCTGTCTACATTGTCAGTGAACAGCCGCGTGCGCTTATCTGTCAGCACACCACCAGCAACGCTGAACACACGTTCAGAGAGAACACTGGCTGCGGGGCATGACAAGATCTCCAAGGCGTGAGTGGCGAGCTCCGGCCATTTATCCAGATTGGAAGCCCAAAAAGAGCAAGGGTCCAGTGACACAGTCATGGCTTCGATGTTCACTTGGAGATACTCCTGTACCATCGTCTCTAGGCGTTGACTATGTGTCAGACTTCTTGTCTCCTGTGGCCTTGCAAAAAATGGGCTAAAAAAGTGGTGAAAGGATTCCGCAAAATTGCTGTTACCAGCAGATACTGTGTTTCTGTTACGGTTTGAGTGCTGAAGACATGATAGTCCCACGGTTGGCAAGTTAGAACTGTGAGATTCACTATGTGCACCACTAGTGTTTTGTGGAAAAGCACATGTAAGTTTCTGCAACAGTCTCTGCCGATACTCCTGCATGCGTGAATCCCTTTCTATGGCAGGAATTATTTTGGCAAATGTACTTTTGTACCGGGGATCTAAGAGTGTGGCTACCCAGCAGTCATGATAATTTCGAATTCTGACAATTCGAGGGTCATGTTGCAGTTAGTGCAGCAAGAAGGCACTCATGTGTCTTGCACATCCAGGAGCACAAAGTCCCTGTTGTGTTGGTGGCGAGGCAAGAATCATGCTTCCTTCCTCTGCCCTCTCCCCCCAACCACGCACAGCAGAAATGTGATCAAGGTCTCCCTCATCTGAGGAGTCTTCCATGCCCATCGCCAGTTCGTCCTCCACTCCTTCCTGGGCTCCTGCACCTTCCTCACTGTTTTGGCTGCTACCATGCGCCCTGGTTAATCCCTCTCCCCCACCCTCACATGCCTGCCGCCTTGGTGCTGCCGACCGTGTGGACCTTGCAGATGTTAGCCCTTCCGCATACAACTCCTCCTCCTCTACCTTCTCCACCTCCTCTTGTCCCTCCACCTGACTTCGAATTCTGTTTAACATGTGCTCCAGCATGTAAATCACTGGAATAGTCATGCTGATAATGGCATCGTCAGCACTAAACATCTTCGTTGCAATTTCAAAACTGTGCAGAAGGGTGCATAGGTCCCTGATCTGAGACCACTCCTCCAGCGTGATTTGCCCCACCTCTGGATCTCGTTGGACCAGGCTATAAGTCAGAACGTATTGCACCAGGGCTTGTCGGTGCTGCCACAGTCGCTGCAACATGTGCAGAGTTGAATTCCACCGTTTTGGCACATCCCATTTTAGCCGGTGAAGAGCAGGCCGAACGACTTCTGTAGAGATGTAAGTCGCTGAGCTGCGGGATGCAAACGGCGGAAGTGAGCACACAGTGACCGTGCGCTCTGCAGAAGGCCATCTAGTCCAGGATAGTGGGCTAAAAATTGCTGGACAACCAGGTTCAACACGTGAGCCATACAAGGCACGTGTGTGACATTGCCCCGGCGAAGGGCCGCACCCAGGTTTGCAGCATTTTCGCACACGGCCTTCCCTGGTTGCAGGTCCAGTGTAGACAACCATTCATGAAACTGGTTCTCCAGAGCTGACCACAACTCGTCAGCTGTGTGACTCACATTTCCCAGACATTTCAAAGTAAAAACCGCCTGATGACGTTGAGCCCTGCTGCCAGCATAGTAAGGAGGTGTGCAGGATCCCTTCTGCGCAGTTAGAGGGTGGCATCACCAGACAGGCTTTGGGTGCAGGTGGAGGATCGAGAGGAGGTTGAGGAGGCAGAAGCAGTGGAGGAACTTCGAGATAAAGAGGATTTACGCACAACTCGTGGGGACGGCAAGACTTGGACAGCAGCCCCTTGTCCTGCTGTCACCATAGTTACCCAGTGCCCAGTCAGCGACATGTAACGCCCCTGTCCATGCCTACTCGTCCAAGTGTCTGTGGTGAAATGCACCCTGTCACACACAGAGTTTCTCAAAGAAGCGGTGATGTTGTGTGCGACATGCTGGTGTAGCACAGGCACACCTTTCCTTGAGAAGTAGTGCCGACTGGGCATCTGGTACTGGGGCACTGCGACGGACATAAGGTCTCGAAAATAGTCTGTGTCCACCAGGCGGAAAGGCAGCATTTCTGTAGCCA
Source organism: Phyllobates terribilis (assembly GCF_046119375.1). Classification (NCBI taxonomy): domain Eukaryota; kingdom Metazoa; phylum Chordata; class Amphibia; order Anura; family Dendrobatidae; genus Phyllobates; species Phyllobates terribilis. The sequence continues at coordinate 476,718,090 of NW_027362765.1, read as the reverse complement.
AGAGCATGCAGATCGTGAAATTCAACCTCTTAGCTTTCTCATGGCCAGGAGGAAATAGTCTGTTACTTGTCCACATCCGAGGGACCGAGGGCTGGCTGTTTTGCTTAGACGGGGTTGAGAAGGGTGTCCCCGGCAAACTGATGGTCTGTGAGGAAGATGCAGGCGGAAAAGTTAGGTTACCTTGATCCAAAGGTGGTGCTCTCGATGTCGGAAAGCGCTCAACACCAGCTGGTGTTTCCACTTCCAAATGAAATGATGACCTGCCAATCACACTGGCTGTTGCGGGTAAAGAGGTGGCAAGTCTGCATCTCAAAACAGGTGTGACTGCTGTCTTCCCAGTCACAGAGGATGAAGAGGCCGCGGATGCACAAGATAGGGCAGACGGTGGTTGGCCCGACTCGCTAGGCCGCATTGTAGCACAGTGAGCTTCCCACTGCAACTTATGCTTCATATCCATGTGACGGTTCATGCATGAAGTACTCAAACTATGGATTTTTTGGCCTCTACTTAGCTTTTGGTGACAAATGTTACAGATGACACGAGTTGGGTCATCCTTATCGATCTGAAAAAATGCCCAGGCTATGTAAGGCTTAGAACCCATGCGACCTGAAGAGCCACCACGACTTGTGGTCAGAGGCAGAGTTGTGTTTGAGGATGCAGTTGTTGACGTGCTTCCAGTACTACGTCTCTGTCCAGGAAGGCGCAACCTGACCTCGTCGTCACTAGCTTCCTCCTCCACCTCCTCTGCTGACCTCATCGACTGGCTGGCTGTGGGTTGACAGTAATTGGGATCTGCAACCTCGTCATCATCACCCTGTGTGTTCTCACACCCGTCGTCCTCAGAGCCGACCTCTTCCTACCCTGACAAAAAACTCAAGTTGTCGCTTCAATCAGGTATTTGAGTCTTATCATGGTCTTCTCATTGTCTCCACCAACAGGAGTTACAGTTTGGGAACGAGGGTCTTCATTATGCTCAGAACCTTCTTCATCTAGTCCTGGATCTGACTCATAAAGATTCTGGGCATCAGTGCAGATCATTTCCTCGTCTGGATTCACAGAAGCTCTGGAGCCGACCTCTGATTCCCAGGCTATAGTATGAGTAAACAGCTCTGCAGACTCAACCATCTGTTCTACCCCATACTCAGATGCGCAGCTGGAGACTTAGGAGCTGTGAGGAAGCAAGTGCGATTGGGGTGACACCTCTGAGGACTGGAGTATTTGTGATGTTGAATTTGAGGTGGAGGAGAGCCCACTTAAAGGAGCACTTCATATCCGTTGAAGCACCTGCTGTTTTTGTGCCTCATCTGGAATTTATAGCGATGGGCGTGGCCGAAAGAAAGGGATTGTATCACATTGTCCACTAAAAGAAGTAGACATCTTAGTTTGGCTGGAAGATGGTCTTTCTTCTGCAGATGTTACTGTTGCTTTAACACCTACCCCACGGACACAACCTTTTTTTCCCTTCCCAACACGCCTATTCCCCTTTCCACCAGCACCAGGCCTTTTGCCACTCATGTTGGTGGTTAACTAATTGACAACTCTGGAGTTGTTTGCACAAAAAACAATGGATGGAAACCGAGCAGAGCTGAGTGGCCAAATTGTGGTACTAGCCCAAAAGGATTGGCTGTGTTAGAAGCAGTAAAACAATTTTATTAGATACACAGGAGGCGGAGCTTGGTATAGATGGCCTAATACAATGAATACCACACACTGCTACAGGCCCAACATCATTTTCCAGGCAAGACGCAGCTAAAAATTATTATTACTTTCAAAGCTGGTGGAGTTGGGTATAAATGGTCTAATACAATGAGTACCACACACTGCTACTAAGCCCAAAATTATTTTCCGGGCTAGATGCAGCTAAAAATTATTATTAGTTTCAAAGCTGGTGGAGCTTGGTATAGATTGCCTAATACAATGAGTACCACACACTGCTACTAAGCCCAAAATTATTTTCCGGGCTAGATGCAGCTAAAAATTATTATTAATTTCAAAGCTGGTGGAGCTTGGTATAGATGGCCTAATACAATGAGTACTACACACTGCTACTATGCCCAAAATTATTTTCCTGGCTAGATGCAGCTAAAAATTATTATTAATTTCAAAGCTGGTGGAGCTTGGTATAGATGGCCTAATACAATGAGCACCACACACTTCTAATATGCCCAAAATTATTTTACAGGCAAGATGCAGCTAAAAATTATTATTAATTTCAAAGCTGGTGGAGCTTGGTATAGATGGCCTAATACAATGAGTACCACACACTGCTACTAAGCCCAAAATTATTTTCCGGGCTAGATGCAGCTAAAAATTATTATTAATTTCAAAGCTGGTGGAGCTTGGTATAGATGGCCTAATACAATGAGTACCACACACTACTACTATGCCCAAAATTATTTTCCAGGCAAGATGCAGCTAAAAATTATTACTAATTTGGAAGCTGGTGGAGCTTAGTATAGATGGCCTAATAGAATCAGTACCACACACTGCTAATATGCCCAAAATTATTTTACAGGCAAGATGCAGCTAAAAATTATTATTAATTTCAAAGCTGGTGGAGCTTGGTATAGATGGCCTAATACAATGAGCACCACACACTTCTAATATGCCCAAAATTATTTTACAGGCAAGATGCAGCTAAAAATTATTATTAATTTCAAAGCTGGTGGAGCTTGGTATAGATGGCCTAATACAATGAGTACCACACACTGCTACTAAGCCCAAAATTATTTTCCGGACTAGATGCAGCTAAAACTTATTATTAATTTCAAAGCTGGTGGAGCTTGGTATAGATGGCCTAATACAATGAGTACCACACACTGCTACTAAGCCCAAAATTATTTTCCGGGCTAGATGCAGCTAAAAATTATTATTAATTTCAAAGCTGGTGGAGCTTGGTATAGATGGCCTAATACAATGAGTACCACACACTACTACTATGCCCAAAATTGTTTTCCAGGCAAGATGCAGCTAAAAATTATTACTAATTTGGAAGCTGGTGGAGCTTAGTATAGATGGCCTAATAGAATCAGTACCACACACTGCTAATATGCCCAAAATTATTTTATAGGCAAGATGCAGCTAAAAATTATTATTAATTTCAAAGCTGGTGGAGCTTGGTATAGATGGCCTAATACAATGAGTACCACACACTGCTACTAAGCCCAAAATTATTTTCTGGGCTAGATGCAGCTAAAAATTCTTATTAATTTCAAAGCTGGTGGAGCTTGGTATAGATGGCCTAATAGATTGAGTACCACACACTGCTACAGGCCCAAAAGGTTTTACTTGGCTAGGTGCAGTAAAAAATTTGTATTACATACACAGGTGGTGTAGCTTGCAACACAGATAGGCTACTCCACTGACTAACACACACTGCAAGAGGCCCAAAAGGATTTCTTAGCTAGATTTAGCCAAATGCTGTGAAAAACACTTGCACAGCACTAAAACAGACCTGCCTGGCAAAAAGTGATAGGAACTGATGTAACCTAGCCCTCAAAAGGGGCTGGAATTACAACTAGTCACTACTCCCAACCTATCTGTCGATTTAAGAGCACAGACCTGCCTGCTAAAAATGCTAGGAACTGCTGTAACCTAGCCCTCAAAAGGGCTGCAATTGCAAACTAGTCCCTACTCCCTAAACCTTTCTGTCTATTTAAGAGAAAATTTGCTTGCAATTCAGTTACACAATATAGCGCTAACAGCAGCATCAGTGCCGTCTAACACTCAGCTGCTGATAGGCTGACAGACTGCACCTCCCCACTGTAAATGCGGGAAAGAGAAAAAAAAATTTAGATCTTCATTATTTCTACAGAGATCCATCCCATGCCCCTCCCCCCGCCCCGCTGTACACTCAAACTGTGTATTAACATTGATTATCAGCATTACTGTGAAAAAAATCCATTTACGATTTGGGTGCACGAACAGTTATCGAACATAACCTCGAGCAGCCGGATTTTTTTCAAATCGTTCGGGTTCGTCGAACGGCTCGAACACGACCCAAAACAGCTCGAATTTGAGATTGGCGAACAGTTCGATTCGAACACCGCTCATCTCTACTTGTTAGGGCTGCTATTGTCAAACCCCAATCCCAAAGTTAGTTTGTCATAAACTGTTTATCTCCGATCTCAGTTTTTCTTCCATCAGGTGTTTTTTCCTAAGCCCCCCATCTTATTATGAATGTAACCCTAGATGTGTCCCTTTGTCTTGAGATCTATTTAGGTCAAAATTAAGAGATAAAGAATGTTGAGAATTTATTAGTTCTTCTTATTTTGTCTACTCTACTACAGCAGAGTCCACCTCATGATCTAAATAAAATCTGATCCTGCTGGATCAAATTTTCTTGTTTTACCAACTTGGGGTTTGCGTCATATATTTATTAACCAATATAGGTTGGATTCTGGGTTTTGAAGGAACCAGAAGGTTTTTGAAGGAATTGGTTTTATTTCTTGCTTACTCACTTAAATTGTTCTTCTGGTAGGACATAAGGGATGAACTGATTACTAACATTCATCTGTTTAAACTAGTTCTAACAGAAGCACAAACTTCACTAATTATTTTCTTTATGTTCTTTACAATAAACATGGGGTACTAAGAACTAGACTTCTTTTTAAAGGGTCAAATAGTTTTAGTTATTTAGTGTTCAATTTGATTAATTAAAAATTCCATCTGTCCTTTTGGATCACAGGGGCAGAATATTCTTTATTAATAACTTTAGAAATCAGAAATCAGAGCTTTCTTATTCAAAGTCCCAGGGGAAAGAACCACACTGAATTGTGACAAGGTTACCAGGTACTGTTAAACATTGTAATTCAGTTTAGAAAAAGATCTACATAATTTTTTTTATTTGATAGATTAATTAATTCTGGATTGTCAGTTCATCCTTTCTCATTAACTTACATAATTAAATTGTATATACCATTTGATCTAGTCTCAGTAACATATTCAACTGTATGAAAACAGTGTGAGCAGCTTCACATCACACATCATTAGTCACTGACACAGGTAATTTACAGCATACAATTTACACCAACTATTGCTTTGAAATTGTTTAAAGCCACATTAGAAGTAATATCCATTGTCAATCATTATCTAGGTAGGGTAACATTTCCAATGTTTTTCTTTTTTGTTAATTTTTTTTCATATTTCCATTAATTGCTGCTTCTAACTTTTTCATATTTTTAAACTTTGAAGCCATCTCACTATAAAATGTTTTTTTTACATTCTTTAACAAGATAATTGGTTAACTTATTTATATTTTAAAATTTTAAGTCTGATTTAACCTAATTGCAATTTTAGAAACTGAAACTACTGATCTTTAGAGTTTTAAACTTCACTTTAGTGAAAAGTTTAAAGATCTCCCTTTATCATATAAATTTGTCATTTTTTTCCTTGTTTTGTTTAAACAAGTTAATATAAGTTTACTTTTATTTTTTCTAGCCTTCAGTGGGTGACTTCAGAAAAACCTAACAATGCATCCATTGAAAATGCTTTGTTAAAATGTAATAAAGTGTAAATTGATTAGAAAAGTAAAAGATATGATAAAAAAAATGTATCAGCTTGTGTATCATACTTCTATGATATTCCTCTATTGTTGTCTGCCTCGTTTGCTGCCTAGGCGACTTATAGTAATACACAGCTAAGTGTATATGTCTCGTGGTTCCACACAGCCATATAGTGTACGTTTCTGCTGACCCGCTATTTGTTGGGCAAGACAGCAGATATGAATAAAATGGCATTCTATGGCCACAATGTTGAACACTATCCAGAATAAGTAGAAAAATGTTGGCACTCCAAATGTGATGCAAATGTGATGCAATTCTGAGTGCCAAAGTTTTTCTACTTATTGTGAATATTAATATTACTTTAGAGCACCCGACATCAAACAGTTGAGCGACCCTTCTCTCTAGTTTACAATGTTGAACACTATGCTCTATTTAAAAATCCAACAGTCTGCTGGCAATTACCCGCTATAATATTTGGTTCATCTCCTTACTCGTGATGTGTTATTTTTGGTGTTCTATCCTTATTCTGACCTGGGATTGTGTTATAATTTGTAATTTATTTTTTAAAAAAATGTGATTTTGGTATAGAAAAAATTATCTTTGTACCATGTTAGCCAGTAGATAGAAAACTATTAAAATTTGTGAGTCCTCAGTGATTTATACCTTTTAATATCTAACTGAAAAGATGATAACAAATAACAAGCTTTCAAGACTACTCAGGTGTCTTCATGGGCATAGTAACTATCTTTTATTGGAAAATTAGATTTCAAAACTACTCAAAGCTACTACTATAGCTACTATGCCTGATGAAGAGACCTGAGTAGTCCATTTAGGCCATGGCCCCACTATCAGTATATGGCCAGTATTCGGTCAGTGTTTTTTCTCAGGAGTGGGAGCCAAAACCAGGAATGGGTGATAAATGCAGAATTGGTACACTTGTTTCCATTATACCTTTTCTCTGATTGTTCCTCAACTGGTTTTGGCTCCCACTCCTGAGCAAAAATACTAACCGAATACTGACCAAATACTTAAAGTGGGGTCATTGCCTTATGGTGAAAAACTACTATTCGGACACACGTCAGGGCTCAGAAGAGAGGAAACACCATTTGACTTTTGGAGGGCAAAATTGGCTGGAAGAGTTAGCGCAAACCATGTTGCGTTTGTAGAGCCCCTGTTTTGCCTTAAAAGTGGAAACCCCATTAATTGACACCATTTTGTAAGGTACAGCGTGTAACGGGTCTGGGAGGCGGAACCTCTGAGCTACTATACAAGGGGGCGGTCCTTGTAAGGGAGCGGGTGGCAATCAGGGATGACGGGCAGGCAGTCACAGCAGGTGACCGGGACAGTCTCTGAGTGGACGGGCTGGAGGTCACGGCAAGTGACCGGGGCAGTCTCTGGAAGAACGGGCAGGAGGTCACGGCAAGTGACCGGGGCAGTCTCTGGAAGAACGGGCAGGGAGTTACGGCAAGTGACCGGGGCAGTCTCTGGATGAACGGGCAGGGAGTTACGGCAAGTGACCGGGGCAGTCTCTGGGTAAAGGGTAGGTACGACCTGTGATGGCAGAGCCTCCGGGTAGGCTAGCAGGCAGATGGTAGATGTGTGCTCCTAGGTGAGCAAGCGAGAGTCTCTGGAATGGTAGGTGGTCACAGCACGTGACGGCGAAGCCTCCAGGTAGGCTAGCAGGCAGGTAACAGGTGGGCGCTCCCAGGTGAGCGGGCAGGAGTCTCTGGAAAGGCAGATGGTCACAGCACGTGACGGCGGAGCCTCCAGGTAGGCTAGCAGGCAGGTAACAGGTGTGCGCTCCCAGGTGAGCGGGCAGGAGTCTCTGAAAAGGCAGATGGTCACAGCACGTGACGGCGGAGCCTCCAGGTAGGCTAGCAGGCAGGTAACAGGTGTGCGCTCCCAGGTGAGCGGGCAAGCTGGTCCATAGACAGACTGACAGGAGTTGGAAGGCAGACCGTCGGACCTCAGGCTAGCAGGCAGGTGACTGGATATCAGGCAGGACAAAGGCAGCAAGCTGGCAGGAATCTGGCAGGTAACTGGCAGGTAACTGGCAACGGGACCTGAGGGCTGAAGCACAGGTGAGACACAGGTGCAAACAACATTGCTCGGGCACCTCCATTTTGGAGGAGGTGCCCTCTATATGGGAGGTCCTTCGGCAATTGGCCGGGGACTCCTTAGGACGGCGCGCGCGGTCCCTTCAAGAGAGGGGGAGCGCGCGCGCGCGCGCCCTAAGCACACTGCCGGGGAAGGAGCGCGCGCCGGAAGCAGCGGGGAGAGCAGCGCTGGAGGACGCCGCGCCAGGAGCGGGGAGGTGAGAGGGACGGCGTCTCTGCCCCGTTCTAGGCCCGTGCTACAGTACCCCCCCCTTTAGGCCCCCTCTTTTTTAGGCCAGAAAGAAATTTTTCAAGGAGAAGCGGGGCGTTGATGTTCTCCCTGGGTTCCCAAGTTCTCTCCTCAGGACCAAACCCCTTCCAATCTACCAGAAAAAAGGTTTTTCCTCTTACCCTCTTGGAGGCCAGAATACTTTCTACCTCAAAGATGTCATCAGCGGAAACCGGAGCAGGAGGGGCACCTGGATTTTTGGAAAAAGAGTTAAAGACAACGGGTTTGAGGAGAGATACGTGGAAGGAGTTGGGAATCCGTAGGGTGGCCGGGAGTTTTAATTTGTAGGCCACAGGGTTAATTTGCCTGAGGACTTCGAAGGGGCCGATGAATCGAGGACCCAACTTGTAGGAGGGTATTTTGAGCCGCACATGTTTGGATGAGAGCCAAACCTTGTCTCCCGGACGGAATTGGGGCGGATCCAGACGTCCCTTATCAGCATATCTCTTCATCCGCTCAGAGGAGAGAAGAAGAGCGGACCTGGTGCTCTCCCAAATTGTAGAAAATTCGCTGACAAGAGACTCCACAGCAGGGTTGTCCACAGAAACGGAGACAGGAAGTGGAATCCGGGGATGTTGGCCACCAACTATAAAGAACGGGGATTTGGAAGAGGACTCGCTCTCATGGTTGTTATAAGAGAACTCAGCCCACGGTAGAAGATCCACCCAGTCCGAGTGGTGAGCATCCACGAAGTGCCGGAGGTAGCTGGACAAGATCTGATTGATCCGCTCCACTTGACCATTGGACTGAGGGTGGTAAGCGGAGGAGAAATCCAGGGTAATGTCCAGCAGCTTACAAGTGGTTCTCCAGAAACGAGAGGTGAACTGAACCCCACGATCCGACACGATGTGGAGGGGCAGACCATGGAGACGGAAGATGTGGCGGATAAAGTCTTTAGCCAACTCGGGTGCAGACGGAAGACCAGGCAGGGGAATGAAGTGGGCCATCTTAGAAAAACGGTCAGCGACAACCCAAATGACGGTACAACCGGCAGAAACTGGAAGGTCGGTGATAAAGTCCATAGCGATGTGTTGCCAAAGAGCAGCAGGTACGGGAAGGGGCAGGAGATGGCCGGCAGGTAGATGTCGGGGAACTTTGTTACGAGCACAGGATGAACAGGCCGCGACGAAGTCTACCACGTCCTTACGTAGGGTAGGCCACCGGTAATGCCGGGCAATAAGTTGAAAGGTCTTTTTTTGGCCAGCATGGCCAGCTAGTTTAGAAGAATGTCCCCAGCGAAGAACCCTCTCCCGATCTGGCACAGCTATGAACGTCTTACCGGGTGGAAGACGAGTTAGATCCAAGGGAGCCACATTCATCACCTTGGAGGAGTCGATGATGTGCGTAGGTTCCTCCTCTTGATCGGAGGACAGGAAAGACCGAGACAAGGCATCAGCTTTGACGTTCTTGTCCGCCGGACAGAAATTAAGAGTGAAGTCGAAGCGGGCAAAAAACAACGACCACCGGGCCTGGCGAGGATTGAGCCTCTGGGCATTTTGGAGATATGCCAGGTTTTTGTGATCCGTGTAGATAATTACCGGGTAGAGAGCCCCTTCAAGCAGATAGCGCCACTCTCCTAGTGCCAATTTGATGGCTAGCAATTCCCGGTCTCCAATGGAGTAGTTGCGCTCCGACGAGGAGAAGATTTTGGAGAAGAAGCCGCACGTTACCATTCTCCCGGTAGAAGACTTCTGGGTGAGCACCGCTCCGGCTCCGGAGGAGGAAGCATCAACCTCCAGGTAGAATTGTTTATTACAGTCCGGACGGTGCAGGACGGGAGCAGAGGCGAAGGCTTTCTTTAGGGAAAGGAAGGCCTCCTCGGCTTCAGGCGACCATATCCTGGGGTTAGCCCCCTTACGGGTAAGTGCAGATATGGGAGCAGTCCGAGACGAGAAGTGTGGGATGAAAAGACGATAATAATTAGCGAAGCCCAGGAATCGCTGTATCGCCTTCAAACCTTCAGGACGAGGCCATTTTAGAACGGAAGAGAGCTTCTCGGGATCCATTTGCAGACCTGTTTGGGAGATGACATAGCCCAAGAACGGAAGGGAGGTCTGATCGAAGAGGCACTTCTCGTATTTGGCGTAAAGGTGGTTCTGCCGAAGCCTAAGCAGGACCTGACGAACATCCCTCTGGTGTGTGGGGAGATCCGGAGAGAAGACCAAGATATCGTCCAGGTATACCACTACGCAGGAGTACAGGAGGTCACGGAAGATGTCATTGACTAGTTCCTGAAAGACCGCGGGAGCATTACAGAGACCGAAGGGCATCACAAGGTACTCGTAGTGACCGTCCCGGGTATTGAATGCCGTCTTCCACTCGTCTCCTTGACGGATACGGACCAGATTATACGCTCCTCGAAGATCCAGCTTGGAGAAGATCCTGGCGTCCTTGTGCCGGTCAAACAATTCGGAGATGAGTGGCAGGGGATATTTGTTTTTTACCGTAATGAGATTGAGTCCTCTGTAGTCAATACAGGGACGTAGCGAGCCGTCTTTCTTTTTGACAAAGAAGAATCCGGCTCCAGCCGGGGAGGTAGATTTTCGGATAAATCCCCTAGCCAGATTCTCTTCAATGTACTCAGACATGGCTCGGGTCTCGGCTGCAGATAACGGGTAGATACGCCCACGGGGAGGAGTGGTGCCAGGTACCAGGTCGATCGGGCAATCGTATGGCCTATGGGGCGGCAACGTCTCAGCTTCCTTCTTACCGAAGACGTCCGCATAGGGCCAGTAGGGAGCCGGGAGACCAGGTAAATTAGCTGGAGTAGGCTGAGGGCGAAGTGGACGGACCGGAACCAGGCAGGTCCTATGGCAGTCAGGACCCCATCGGAGTACTTCATCGGACCGCCAGTTCAATACGGGTTCATGTGTCTGGAGCCAAGGTAGACCTAGCAACAAGGAGTGAGAAAGTCCGGACAGCACATGGAATGAGATCTCCTCAGAGTGCAGCATTCCCACCTGTAGGGTTATAGGTTCGGTGACGAGCAGGATGGTCTCCGAGAGAAGTCTTCCATCCACGGAAGCAACTGACAATGGCTCCGCCAGGGACTTGGTGGGAATATGGTATCTCTCTACCAGAGACTGGGCGATGAGGTTTCCAGCAGCTCCAGAATCCAGATGGGCGAGTTCGAAGAGACGGTTTTCTCCCCAAGCAATAGAGACCGGTAAGGTCAGAGACGGAGAGGACTTACTTTTGTCTAGGACGACCTCTCCGAGTGGTCCTAGACACTGGCGTTTCCCGGCTTTTCCGGGCAGGAACGGATGAAGTGCTTCTTACTGCCACAATAGAAACAGCTTCCCTCGGCTCGGCGAGATTCTTGGCGAGAACCGACCATCTTGGTCTGGTCGACCTGCATAGGCTCAGGAGAGACGGAGGGAGTGACGGGTTGCTGAAAAGTAGGAGCTAGGCGTGGAAACCTCCTCTCACGGGTGACCTCTTTGCCACGCTCCTGGAACCGCAGGTCAATCCGGGTGGCAAGAGCTATCAGGTCATCGAGGGTGGTAGGAATGTCCCGACCGGCAAGTTCATCTTTAATACGGCCGGACAGACCCTCCCAGAAGACTGAAACCAGAGCTTCATTATCCCAGGCCAGCTCCGAGGCAAGGGTACGGAACCGTATGGCATATTGGCCCACGGTGAGGCTTCCCTGACGGAGGCGTAGCAGTGACGATGCGGATGAGGTCTTCCGTCCGGGTTCGTCGAAGACTTTCCGGAAGGCCGTGAGAAAGGCAGGCAAGTTGGACTACAGGGGGTCTCCTCTCTCCCATAGAGGATTTAGCCAGGCCAGAGCCTCTCCGGTGAGATGGGACATGATGAAGGCAATTTTGGCCCGGTCGGAGTTAAACTGGTGGGACAGGAGTTCAAAGTGCAGGGTGCACTGATTTATGAAGCCCCGAGCCTGAGCGGAGTCGCCTCCGAAGCGAGGAGGTGCAAAAAGCCGGGGTCCGGGGTAGGATACCATAGTGTTTGTGGACAGCGGAGCTGTCGGATTGCGAATCATGGCGCTGGCGGAGGTTGCTGGTGGAGCAGTCAGAGTGTCCAAGTGAGAATTGACATTCCGCAGGTGACCCAGGATGGACTCCTGTTGGGACCTCTGGCGGGACAGTTCATGACACAGGTCCGAGAGCGAGGGAGCTTGGGTGCCACCGGGTTCCATGGCCCGAGCAAACTGTAACGGGTCTGGGAGGCGGAACCTCTGAGCTACTATACAAGGGGGCGGTCCTTGTAAGGGAGCGGGTGGCAATCAGGGATGACGGGCAGGCAGTCACAGCAGGTGACCGGGACAGTCTCTGAGTGGACGGGCTGGAGGTCACGGCAAGTGACCGGGGCAGTCTCTGGAAGAACGAGCAGGAGGTCACGGCAAGTGACCGGGGCAGTCTCTGGAAGAACGGGCAGGGAGTTACGGCAAGTGACCGGGGCAGTCTCTGGATGAACGGGCAGGGAGTTACTGCAAGTGACCGGGGCAGTCTCTGGGTAAAGGGTAGGTACGACCTGTGATGGCAGAGCCTCCGGGTAGGCTAGCAGGCAGATGGTAGATGTGTGCTCCCAGGTGAGCAAGCGAGAGTCTCTGGAATGGTAGGTGGTCACAGCACGTGACGGCGAAGCCTCCAGGTAGGCTAGCAGGCAGGTAACAGGTGGGCGCTCCCAGGTGAGCGGGCAGGAGTCTCTGGAAAGGCAGATGGTCACAGCACGTGACGGCGGAGCCTCCAGGTAGGCTAGCAGGCAGGTAACAGGTGTGCGCTCCCAGGTGAGCGGGCAGGAGTCTCTGAAAAGGCAGATGGTCACAGCACGTGACGGCGGAGCCTCCAGGTAGGCTAGCAGGCAGGTAACAGGTGTGCGCTCCCAGGTGAGCGGGCAAGCTGGTCCATAGACAGACTGACAGGAGTTGGAAGGCAGACCGTCGGACCTCAGGCTAGCAGGCAGGTGACTGGATATCAGGCAGGACAAAGGCAGCAAGCTGGCAGGAATCTGGCAGGTAACTGGCAGGTAACTGGCAACGGGACCTGAGGGCTGAAGCACAGGTGAGACACAGGTGCAAACAACATTGCTCGGGCACCTCCATTTTGGAGGAGGTGCCCTTTATATGGGAGGTCCTCCGGCAATTGGCCGGGGACTCCTTAGGATGGCGCGCGCGGTCCCTTTAAGAGAGGGGGAGCGCGCGCGCGCGCCCTAAGCACACTGCCGGGGAAGGAGCGCGCGCCGGAAGCAGCGGGGAGAGCAGCGCTGGAGGACGCCGCGCCAGGAGCGGGGAGGTGAGAGGGACGGCGTCTCTGCCTAGAACAGGGCAGAGACGCCGATGCTACACAGTGTTCATGGAATTTATTTAGATGTGTGATGAGCACCTTGAACCACAGGTGATTCACAGAATTAGAAAATTAAGATTTTTCCTACAAAAATGTTCCTTTACGCCCAATTTGTTTTCATTTTCACAATCGTAACAGGAAAAATGGAACACCCAATTTGTTGTGCAATTTCTCCTGAGTACACAGATAGCCCATATGTGATTTGTTACACAATTTCTCCTGTGTATGCCAACACTACATATGTGGTCAAAAACTACTTTTGAGGCACAGTACAAAGCTCAAAAATTTAGGGGAATCATATTACAGTGCAGATTTTGCTGGTATGGTTTGCTGGTACCATGTCACATTGACAGAGCCCCTAGATGCCAGAACAGCAGAACCCTCCCAAAAATAACCCCATTTTACAAACTACAACCCTCAATGAATTCATTTAAGGGTGCAGTGATCATATTGACACCACAGGTGTGCCACAGAATGTTATACCATTGGGCAGTGAAGAAAAAATTATTACATTGTTACCACAAAAAAATAATTTTAGCCTCAGATTTTACATTTTCACATGGGGAAATCGGTAAATCAGCATACTCAGGAGAAATTGCACAACAAATTTTGGGGTCCATTTTGTCCTGTTATCCTTGTGAACATTAAAAATTGGGGACTAAAGCAGCATTTTTGTAAAAAAATTAAAATTTTCATTTTTTCCTTCCACATTGCTTTAATTCCTGTAAAATATTTAAAGAATAGGTGTCAAGCTCAAGGTCCATGGGCTGAATGCGGCTCACCATGTTATTCTATGTGGCCTGCAAGGTCAAGTCATACAGTTGAAACCAGAAATTTACATACACTGTATAGAAAGACGCATATTCATGTTTTTCTCAATATCTCACGTGAAATCAGAATAAACCTTTCCTGTCTTAGGTCAATTAGGATTATCATAATTTTTAATATTTGCCAAATGGCAATAATGAGAGAGAATGCTTTAAGGCAATTTTATTACTTACTGCAAAGTCAAAAGTTTAAATACATTTCATTAGTATTTGGTACCATTGCCCTAAAACTGAATGACTTGGGTCAAATTTGGAAGACCCATTTCCGCCCAAGGTTTAACTTCCTGGCTGATGTCTTGATATGTTGCTTCAGTATTGCCACATAATCTTCTTTTCTCATGATACCATTTATTTTATGAAGAGCAGCAGTCCCTCCTGCTGCAAAACAACCCCACAAAATGATGCTGCCACTCCCATGTTTCACAGTTGGGATGGTATTCTTAGGTTTCCAAGCTTCTCCCTTTTTCCTCCAAACATAACGATGGTCATTATGCCCAAAAAGTTCAATTTTAGTTTCATCAGACCACAGGACATGTCTCCAAAAATTAAGGTCTTTGTTCCTGTGTGCATTTGCAAACATTAATATGTCTTTTTATATTTCATTTGTAGTAATGGCTTCATCCTGGAAGAGTGGCCTTTCAACCCATGTTGATACAGTACTTGTTTCACTGTGGATAATGACACAATCTTATCAGCTTCCGCCATCATCTTCACAAGGTCTTTTGCTTTTGTCTTTGGGTTGATATGCACATGTCGGACCAAAGCAAGTTCATCACTGGGACACAGAACCCGTCTCCTTCCTGAGCGGTATGATGGCAAGACATTCCCATCTTGTTTTTACTTGCATATAATTGTTTGTACAGGCACAAGGCACCTTCAGGTATCTTGAAATTGTACCCAAGGATGAGCCATACTTGTGCAATTCCATTGCATGATGCAACTCAAAGAAGCAGTGTGTTTCAGGTGTGCATTAAAATACATCCACAGATGTGTCTCTAATTAACTCAGATGTTGCCAAAAAAACTTGCAAAAAGCTTCCAAAGACATGACATCATCACATGGGAAGTCCAGAATTGTTTAAAGGCATAATAGTCTAAATGTATGTAAACTTTTGACTTCGCAGTAAGTAATAAAAATGCCTTAAAACATTTTCTCTCTCTCATTATTCTGGCATTTGGCAAATATTAAAATTTATGGTAATCCTAATTGATCTAAAATGAGAAAGGTTTATTCTGATTTCATGTCAGATATTGATAAAAACTGTTATGGGTCCGGGTGGTGGAACCTCTGTGCCGAGGTGCAAGGAGGGACCCAGAGGGGCGTGACTAATTATCCACCCGAACCGACCCTGGTCGTATGGCAGCTAACGACACCGTGACCAGGGAAGATCCGGGCAGAGGGACCAGGTGCTACTCTGGGGACGACCTTGTAAGAGAGCAGGTGGCTCCCACGGGTCAGATGGCTGGAACTGACCGGTATGGTGGATGGATACGGCAAGCAGGCGGAAGTCTCTGGTAGCTGACAGGTGGACACAGTTCGAGAAAGCAGGGCAGGTAGCAGTCTTTAGGTTTACCAGTAAGGTGGTCACAGCAAGTGACGGCAGGGTCTCCAGGCAGGCTGGCAGAAAACAGGCAGGTGCTCCCAGGTGAGTGGGCAGACAGACGAGGCGGGTAACTGACAGGTAACTGGTGGGCGCTCCCAGGTGAGTGGGCAGACAGACGAGGCGGGTAACTGACAGGTAACTGGTGGGCGCTCCCAGGTGAGCGGGCTGACAGACACAGCAGGAAACAGGCAGGTAACTGGTGGATGCTCCCAGGTGAGCAGGCAGACAGACGAGACAGGTAACAGGCAGGTAACTGGAGGATGCTCCCAGGTGAGCGGTCTGACAGACGGGGCCGGCGGATGCGCCCAGGTGAGCGGGCAGATAGCCAAGGCAGGTAACAGGCAGGTAACAGGTGAGCGCTCCAGGTGAGCAGGCTGGAAGGCTCGGCAGGTAATGGACAGATAACAGGCTGGCAGGCAGGACGAGAAGTCAGGCACTCAGCGGAACCTGAGGGCTGAAGCACAGGTGAGACACAGTGCAAACAACTTTGCTCGGGCACCTCCATTTTGGAGGAGGTGCCTTATATATGGGAAGTCCTCCGGCAATTGGCCGGGGACTCCTTAGGACGACGCACGTGGCCCCTTTAAGAGAGGGGGAGCGCACTCGCGCCCTAAGCACAGTGCCCGGGAAGGAGTGCGTGCTGGCAGCAGCGAGGGAAGGAGCGCTGGAGAACGCCGCGCGCAGAACAGGAAGGTGAGAGGGACGGCGTCTCTGCCTAGCAGGAGGCAGAGACGCCAATGCTACAAAAACATGCATATGTGTCTTTTTATAAAGTGTATGTAAACTTTTGGTTTCAACTGTATACGTCATGACAATCGCCCAAGTAGAGTGGGCTGCGGGCGGGCGATTGCTGCCTGGTGTCAGCTGATTCTGACAGCTGACACACGGTACACAGTGCCAGGAGCGGTGCCTGCATTGCTGCTGGCACTTTAACCCACTAAAAGATGTGATTGCTGCGATCACAGCATCAAGCATGCTGTCAGGGGGGCTGGCAGAGGGAAGAAAGCCCCTATGTCCTTGGATCGGAGACCCCGCTACGTCATCACAGGGCCCGATTGTTATCATGGTGACCAGATGTCATTATGACGACATCCGGGTCACCAGAGCTAGCAAAGTTGATAGATCATGCGCAGTGCATGATCTAACAAGTTTGCCTGTCAGTGCAGGGCTGACAGTTTGCATAGCTTATAAATGCTGCCGCAAAAAGCAAAAGTCCCATAGTGGGACAAAGTGAAAAAGTAAAAGAAAAAGAAAAAAGTTTGTAAGAATATTATTCAAAAAAATCACAAAAGAATGAAAAATATATATATATTGTGGTAAAGCGACTTGCTCGGCTCTCCCAGAGTCAGACACAGGACACATTTCTCGAGTTAACTTCCTGCTGGTTTATTTAGACGGCATAAGCTCCAGCAACGTTCCACAAAAATAAACAGGCCCTCTGAGGGCAACGGAAAAGCAAAAGATAAAATATAACAGAGTCCATTAGCGAGGGAGGCTTTGTCCGCTCCGGGTAGCACAGTGAAGTCTCACCGAACACCAGTCCTTTGGTGTTGCTCTCTGGCTCCACCAAACACAGCCTGAAGACTTCCCTCTCCAGACCACATACGCCATAAAAAACAGTGACTGAGCATTTAAACTCGCTCAGCCACACCCTGAGGGGAGGAAGTGTGAATGGCTTCCCACCCTCTTTGCCATTTACAAAAAAACACATCCTTTAAGTGAGTTAACCCCCAGCATATAATATGCTGGCAGAAAGTTTGTAGGTTTCAGTTCACACAGGCTAGCAGCCGGAGTGACACATACCTCCCCTCATATATAACACTAGTGGCTCTGTCACAATATATATGTTACTGTATGTGTGTGAGTGTATATATATATATAAATATATATATATACAGTTATATTAAAAAGTTTGGGCACCCCAATAATCTTACGCTTAATGTTTTATAAAAATTGGTGTTTTTGCAACAGCTATTTCAGTTTGATATATGTAATAACTGTTGGACACAGTAATGTTTCTGCCTTGAAATGAGGTTTATTGTACTAACAGAAAATGTGCAATCTGCATTCAAACAAAATTTGACAGGTGCATAAGTATGGGCACCCTTATCATTTTCTTGTTTTAAATACTCCTACCTACTTTTTACTGACTTACTAAAGCACTTTTTTTGGTTTTGTAACCTCATTGAGCTTTGAACTTCATAACCAGGTGTATGCAATCATGAGAAAAGCTACTTAAAGTGGCCACTTGCAAGTTGTTCTCCTGTTTGAATCTCCTCTGAAGAGTGGCATCATGGGATCCTCAAAACAACTGTCAAATGATCTGAAAACAAAGATTATTCAACATAGTTGTTCAGGGAAAGGATGCAAAAAGCTGTCTCAGAGATTTAACCTGTCAGTTTCCACTGTGAGGAACATAGTAAGGAAATGGAAGAACACAGGGACAGTTCTTGTTAAGGCCAGAAGTGGCAGGCCAAGAAAAACATCAGAAAGGCAGAGAAGAAGAATGGTGAGATCAGTCAAGGACAATCCTCAGACCACCTCCAGAGAGCTGCAGCATCAACTTGCTGCAGATGGTGTCACTGTGCATCGGTCAACTATACAATGCACTTTGCACAAGAAGAAGCTGTATGGGAGAGTGATGCGAAAGAAGCCATTTCTGCAAGCACGCCACAAACAGAGTCGGCTGAGGTATGCAAAAGCACATTTGGAGAAGCCAATTTCTTTTTGGAAGAAGGTCCTGGGGACTGATGAAACCAAGATTGAGTTGTTTGGTCATACAAAAAGGCGTTATGCATGGCGGCAAAAAAACACAGCATTCCAAAAAAAACACTTGCTATCCACAGTAAAATTTGGTGGAGGTGCCATCATGCTTTGGGGCTGTGTGGCCAATGCCGGCACCGGGAATCTTGTTAAAGTTGAGGGACGCATGGATTCCACTCAGTATCAGCAGATTCTTGACAATAATGTTCAAGAATCAGTGATAAAGTTGAAGTTACGCAGGGGATGGATCTTTCAGCAAGACAATGATCCAAAACACTTCTCCAAATCTACTCAGGCATTCATGCAGAGGAACAATTACAATGTTCTGAAATGGCCATCACAGTCCCCAGACCTGAATATCATTGAACATCTGTGGGATCATTTGAAGAGGGCTGTCCATGCTCAGCGACCATCAAACTTAACTGAACTGGAATTGTTTTGTAAAGAAGAATGGTCAAAAATACCTTGATCCAGGATCCAGGAACTCATTAAAAGCTACAGGAAGCGACAAGAGGCTGTTATTTTTGCAAAAGGAGGATTTACTAAATATTAATGTCACTTTTCTGGTGAGGTGCCCATACTTATGCACCTGTCAAATTTTGTTTGAATGCAGATTGCACATTTTCTGTTAGTACAATAAACCTCATTTCAAGGCAGAAACATTACTGTGTCCAACAGTTATTACATATATCAAACTGAAATAGCTGTTGCAAAAACACCAATTTTTATAAAACAATTAGCTTAAGATTAATAGGGGTGCCCAAACTCTTTCATATAACTGTATATATATATATATAAATATATATATATATATAGATATATATACACAGTACAGACCAAAAGTTTGGACCCACCTTCTCATTCATTCACACTGAAGGCATCAAAACTATGAATTAACACATGTGGAATTATATACTTAACAAAAAAGTGTGAAACAACTGAAAATATGTCTTATATTCTAGGTTCTTCAAAGTAGCCACCTTTTGCACACTCTTGGCATTCTCTTGATGAGCTTCAAGAGGTCGTCCCCGGAAATTGTCTTCCAACAATCTTGAAGGAGTTTCCAGAGATGCTTAGCACTTGCTGGCCCTTTTGCCTTCACTCTGCGGTCCAGCTCACCCCAAACCATCTCGATTGGGTTAAGGTCTGGTCACTTTGGAGGCCAGGTCATCTGGCGTAGCACCCCATCACTCTCCTGCTTGGTCAAATAGTCCTTACACAGCCTGGAGGTGTGTTTGGGATCATTGTCCTGTTGAAAAATAAATTATGGTCCAACTAAACGCAAACCAGATGGAATAGCATGCCGCTGCAAGATGCTGTGGTAGCCATTCTGGTTCAGTATGCCTTCAATTTTGAATAAATCTCCAACAGTGTCACCAGCAAAGCACCCATACACCATCACACCTCCTCCTCCATGCTTCACGGTGGGAACCAGGCATGTAAAGTCCATCCGTTCACCTTTTCTGCGTCGCACAAAGACACGGTGGTTGGAACCAAAGATCTCAAATTTGGACTCATCAGACCAAAGCACAGATTTCCATTGGTCTAATGTCCATTCCTTGTGTTCTTTAGCCCAAACAAGTATCTTCTGCTTGTTGACTGTCCTTAGAAGTGGTTTCCTAGCAGCTATTTTACCATGAAGGCCTGCTGCACAATGTCACCTCTTAACAGTTGTTGAAGAGATGTGTCTGCTGCTAGAACTCTGTGTGGCATTGACCTGGTCTCTAATCTGAGCTGCTGTTAACCTGCGTTTTCTGAGGCTGGTGACTCGGATAAATTTATCCTCAGAAGCAGAGGTGACTCTTGGTCTTCCTTTCCTGGGGCGGTCCTTATATGAGCCAGTTTCTTTGAAGCGCTTGATGGTTTTTGTAACTGCACTTGGGGACACTTTCAAAGTTTTCCCAATTTTTCGCACTGACTGACCTTCATTTCTTAAAGTAATGATGGCCACTCGTTTTTCTTTACTTAGCTGCTTTTTTCTTGCCATAAAACAAATTCTAACAGTCTATTCAGTCGGACTATCAGCTGTGTATCCGCCAGACTTCTGCACAACACAACTGATGGTCCCAACCCCATTTATAAGGCAAGAAATCCCACTTATTAAACCTGACAGGGCACACATGTGAAGTGAAAACCATTTCCGGTGACTACCTCTTGAAGCTCATCAAGAGAATGCCAAGAGTGTGCAAAGCCGTCATAAAAGCAAAAGGTGGCTACTTTGAAGAACCTAGAATATAAGACATATTTTCAGTTGTTTCACACTTTTTTTGATAAGTATATAATTCCACATGTGTTAATTCATAGTTTTGATGGCTTCAGTGTGAATGTATAATTTTCAAAGTCATGAAAATACAGAAAAATCTTTAAATGAGAAGGTGGGTCCAAATTTTGGTCTGTACTGTATATATACACACATATAGTAGCATCGTTTTTTTTTAAGGTTGACGGAAGACTAAGTCCATCTAGTTCAACCCATAGCCTAATATGTTGATCCAGAGGAAGGCAAAAAAAACATGTGGCAAACACTTAGCTCCCCATTGGGGAAAAAAATTCCTTCCTGACTCCATACACGGCAATCAGACTAGTTCCCTGGATCAACGCCCTATCAAGGAATCTAGTATATATAACCTGTAATATTAAACTTTTTAAGACAGGCATCCATGCCCTTCTTAAATTTTAGTAGTGAATCACTCATTACAACATCATGTGGCAAAGTTCCATAGTCTCACTGCTCTTACAGTAAAGAATCCGCGTCTGTGATTATGATTAAACCTTCTTTCCTCCAGACGTAGAAGATGTCCTCTTGTCCGCGTCTCAGGCCTCAGAGTAAAAAGATCAGTAGAAAGGTCTTTGCGCTGTCTCCTCATATACTTGTACATAGTAATAAGATCACCCCTAAGCCTTTGTTTTTCCAAACTAAATAACCCCAAGTGTAATAAACTGTCTTGGTATTGGAGACCCCCTAGTCCTCTAATAACCTTGGTCGCTCTTCTCTGCACCCGCTCTAGTTCAGCTATGTCTTTCTTATACACCATAGACCAGAACTGTACACAGTAGTCTAAGTTTGGTCGCACTAGTAACTTGTATAGAGGTAAAATTATGTTCTCCTCATGAGCATCTATGCATCTTTTAATTTATCCCCTTATTTTATTTGCCTTTGCAGCAGCTGCCTGACTCTGGCCACCAAACGTGTGCTTGTCGTCCACCAATACACCCTGGTCTTTTTCAGTGATAGTTTTGCCCAGTGTTTTACAATTAAGCATATACTTATACATTTTATTTCCTCTGCCCAAGTGCATTACCTAACATTTATCCCCATTAAAGCTCATTTGCCATTTATTAGCCAAAGCTTCTAGTTTACATAGATCCTCCTGTAATATAAAATTGTCCTCCTCTGTATTGATTACCCTGCAGAGTTTAGTGTCATCTGCAAATCTGCAAATATTGAAATACTACTCTGTATGCCCACTACAAGGTCATTAATAAATATGTTAAAAAGAAGGGGGCCCAATACTGACCCTTGTGGTACCCCACTATTAACTATGAACCAGTCTGAGTGTGTTCCATTAACAACCACCCTTTGTTTCCTATCACTGAGCCAGTTCTTAACCCACTTACATATATTTTCCCCTATCCCCATTATTCTCATATTATGTATCAACGTTTTGTGTGGAACCGTATCAAAAGCTTTTGAAAAGTCCATATACACAACATCCACTGCATTTCCTTGGTCCAGTCAGGAACTTACATCTTCATAAAAGGTAATCAGATTAGTTTGACTGGAACGGTCCCTCGTAAACCCATATTGATATTGGGTCATGAGGTTATTCCTCTTCAGATACTCTAGTATAGCATCTCTTAGGAAACCCTCCAGGATTTTGCCCACCGTAGAGGCTAAGCTTACTGGCCTATAATATCCAAGTTCGGTTTTTGTCCCCTTTTTGAATATTGGCACTAGAGATGAGTGGTGTTCGACTCGAACTGTTCGCCAATCTCAAATTCGAGCTGTTTTGGGCGGTGTTCGAGCCGTTCGGCGAACACGAACAATTTGAAAAAAATTCGGCTGTTCGAGGTTATGTTCGATAACTATTCGTGCACCAAAATCATAGCTGTTTTTTATCTCAGTAATGCTGAAAATTAATGTTAATACACAGTTTGAGTGTACAGCGGGGCGGGGGCAGGGGCAGGGGATGGATCTCTGCAGAAATAATGAAGATCTCCATTTTTTTTCTCTTTCCCGCATTTACAGTGGGGAGGTGCAATCTGTCAGCCTATCAGCAGCGCACATACGGAGCGAAGTGCTTTTTTTCACACAAGCAAGGGCATGTGTCATTGGCAGTGTATGTCACATGTCCTTGCCCTATAAGACCCAGCAATTTTCCCCATCGCCACCATTTTCTCACTGCTGCAGCTGCATGTTAGACGGCACCGCTGTTGCTGTGAGCGCTATACTTTGCTAATTTCTAGCCAATTTTCGCACAAATCTACAGATTGCTTGGGAGTAGGGAATAGTTGTGATTGCAGTCCTTTTAAGGACCAGGTTACATCATTTCCTACGACTTTTATCAGGCAGGTCTGTGCACTTAAATAGATAGTTTGGGAGTAAAGACTAATTGTAATTGCAGTCCTTTTGAGGGCTAGGTTACATCAGTTCCTATCACTTTTTGCCAGGCAGGTCTGTGCCAGTGCTGTGCAAGTTTTTTTTCACAGCATTTGGCTAAATCTAGCAAAGCAAATCCTTTTTGTCCTCTTGCAGTGTGTGTTAGTCAGTGGAGAAGCCTATCTGTGTTGCAAGCTAGACCACCTGTGTATAGAATACAATTTTTTTTACTGCACCTAGTGAAGTAAAACCTTTTGGGCATAGCATCATTCTATTAGTCCATCCATACTAACCTCCACCAGGTTCCAAATTCAATATATTTTTTTTCTGCATCTAGCTCTGAAAAAATATTTCGGCTTGTAGCAGTGTGTGTGACTTGTTCTATTAGTCCATCTATACTAACCTCCAACAGGTTGCAAATTCAATATAATTTTTTTCTGCATCTAGCTCTGAAAAAATATTTCGGCTTGTAGCAGTGTGTGTGACTTGTTCTATTAGTCCATCTATACTAACCTCCACCAGGTTGCAAATTCAATATAATTTTTTCTGCATCTAGCTCTGAAAAAATATTTTGGCTTGTAGCAGTGTGTGGGACTTGTTCTATTAGTCCATCTATACTAACCTCCACCAGGTTGCAAATTCAATATAATTTTTATCTGCATCTAACCCAGCCAATACTTTTGGGCTAATACCACAGTTTGGCCACTCAGCTCTGCTCAGTTCCCATCCATTTTTTCTTAGGCAAACAACTCCAGAGTTGTGAATTAGTTAACCACCAAAATGAGTGGAAAAAGTCCTGCTGCTGGTGGAAAGGGGAATAGGCATGTTGGGAAGGGAAAAAAAGGTTGTGTCCGTGGGGTAGGTGTTAAAGCAACAGTAACATCTGCAGAAGAAAGACCATCTTCCAGCCAAACTAAGATGTCTACTTCTTTTAGCGGACAATGTGATAAGATCCGTTTCTCACGGCCACGCCAATCGCTACAATTTCCAGATGAGGCACAAAAACAGCAGGTGCTTCAATGGATATCAAGTGCTCCTTTAAGTGGGCACTCCTCCAACTCAACTTCAGCATCACAAATACTCCAGTCCTCAGAGGGGTCACCCCAATCGCACTTGCTTAATCACAGCTCCCAAGTCTCCAGCTGCCTGTCTGAGTATGGGGTAGAACAGATGGTTGAGTCTGCAGAGCTGTTTACTCATACTATAGCCTGGGAATCAGAGGTCGGCTCCAGAGCTTCTGTGAATCCAGACGAGGAAATGATCTGCACTGATGCCCAGATTCTTTATGAGTCGGATCCAGGACCAGACGCAGAAGGTTCTGACCATAATGTAGACCCTCGTTCCCAAACAGTAACTCCTGTTGGTGGAGACAATGAGGAAGACGATGATGAGACTCAAATACCTGATTGGAGCGACAACTTTAGTTTTTTGTCAGGGCAGGAACAGGTTGGCTCTGAGGACGACGGGTGTGATAACACACAGGGTGATGATGACAAGGTTGGAGATCCCACTTACTGTCAACCCACAGTCAGCCAAGAGATGAGGTCAGCAGAGGAGGTGGAGGAGTATGCTAGTGACGACGAGGTCAGGTTGCGCCTTCCTGGACAGAGACGTAGTACTGGAAGCACGTCAATAACTGCATCCTCAAACACAACTCTGCCTCTGACCACAAGTCGTGGTGGCTCTTCAGGTCGCATGGGTGCTAAGCCTTGCATAGCCTGGGCATTTTTTCAGATCGATAAAGATGACCCAACTCGTGTTATCTGTAACATTTGTCAGCAAAAGCTAAGTAGAGGCCAAAAAATACATAGTTTGAGTACTTCATGCATGAACCAGCACATGGATATGAAGCATAAGTTGCAGTGGGAAGCTCACTGTGCTACAATGCGGCCTAGTCGGCAGGGCCAACCGCCTTCTGCCACATCTTGTGCATCCGCGGCCTCTTCATCCTCTGTGACTGGGGGGACAGCAGTCACACCTGTTTTGGGATGCACACCTGCCTCCTCTTTACCCGCAACAGCCAGCGTGATTGGCAGTTCATCATTTTCTTTGGAGGTGGAAACACCAGCTGGTGTTCAGCGCTGTCCGACATCGATAGCACCACCTTTGGATCAAGGCAAACTAACATGTCCGCCTGCATCTTCCTCACAGACCGGCAGTTTGCCGGGGACACCCTTCTCAATCCCGTCTAAGCACAACAGCCAGCCCTCGGTCCCTCAGATGTGGACAAGTAAAAGACTATTTCCTCCCAGCCATGAGAAAGCTAAGAGGTTGAATTTCACCATCTGCAAGTTCTTGGCTACAGAAATGCTGCCTTTCCGCCTGGTGGACACAGAGGATTTTCGAGACCTTATGTCCGTCGCAGTGCCCCAGTACCAGATGCCCAGTCGGCAATACTCCTCAAAGAAAGGTGTGCCTGCGCTCCACAAGCATGTCGCACACAACATTAACGCTTCTTTGAGAAACTCTGTGTGTGACAGGGTTGCATTTCACCACAGACATTTGGATGAGTAGGCATGGACAGGGGCGTTACATGTCGCTGACTGGGCACTGGGTAACTATGGTGACAGCAGCTGTCAAAGTCTTGCCATCCCCACGAGTTGTGCGTAAATCCTCTTTATCTCGAAGTTCCTCCACTGCTTCTGCCTCCTCAAACTTCTCTCGGTCCTCCTCCTGTACCCAAAGCCTTTCTGGTCATGCCACAAGCTTTCTAACTGCACTAAGGTATCCTGCACACCTCCTTACTATGCTGGCAGCAGGGCTCAACGTCGTCAGGCGGTTTTTACTTTGAAATGTCTGGGAAATGTGAGTCACACAGCTTAGGAGTTGTGGTCAGCTGTGGAGAAACAGTTTCATGAATGGTTGTCTCCACTGGACCTGAAACCAGGGAAGGCCTTGTGCGACAATGCTGCAAACCTCCGTGCGGCCCTTAGCCGGGGCAATGTCACACACGTGCCTTGTATGGCTCACGTGTTGAACCTGGTTATCCAGCAATTTTTAGCCCACTATCCCGGACTAGATGGCCTTCTGCAGAGGGCACGGTCGCTGTGTGCTCACTTCCGCCGTTCGAATCCCGCAGCTCAGCGACTTACATATCTACAGAAGTCGTTGGGCCTGCAACTTCACCGGCTAAAATGCGATGTGCCTACCCGGTGGAATTCAACTCTGCACATGTTGCAGCGACTGTGGCAGCACCAACAAGCCCTGGTGCAATACGTTGTGACGTATAGCCTGCGCCAACGAGATCCAGAGGTGGGGCAAATCACGCTGGAGGAGTGGTCTCAGATCAGGGACCTATGAACTCTTCTGCACAGTTTTGAAATGGCGACGAAGATGTTTAGTGCAGACGATGCCATTATCAGCATGACTATTCCGGTGATTTACATGCTGGAGCACATGTTAAACAGAATTCGGAGTCAGGTGGTGGCACAAGAGGAGGAGGAGTTGTATGCGGAAGGGCTAACATCTGCAAGGTCCAGACGGTCGGCAGCACCAAGGCGGCAGGTATGTGAGGGTGGGGGAGATGGTTTTACCAGGGCGCATGGTAGCAGCCAAACTAGTGAGGAAGGTGCAGGAGCCCAGGAAGAAGTGGAGGACGAACTGATGGAAGACTCATCAGATGAGGGAGACCTTGATCACATTTCTGTTGTGCGAGGTTGGGGGGAGAGGGCAGAGGAAGGAAGCATGATTGTTAATTCGAAACCAACACAACAGGGACTTGGTGCTCCTGGATGCCCAAGACACATGAGTGCCTTCTTGCTGCACTACCTGCAACATCACCCTCGAATGGTGAGAATTAGAAATAATCCTGACTACTGGGTTGCCACACTGTTAGCTCCCCGGTACAAAAGTAAATTTGCAGAAATTATTCCTGCCATAGAAAGAGATGCACGCATGCAGGAGTATCAGCAGAGACTGTTGCAGAATCTTACATGTGCTTTTCCCCAAAACACTAGTGGTGCACGTAGTGAATCTCACAGTTCCAACTTGCCAACCGTGGGACCGTCGAGTGTTCAGCACTCAAAACGTAACAGAAACACAGTATCTGCTGGTAACATCAATTTTGCGGAATTATTTCACCATTTTTTAGCCCATCCTTTTCAAGGCCACAGGAGACAAGAAGTCTGACACATAGTCAACGCCTAGAGATCATGGTACAGGAGAATCTCCAAGTAAACATTGAAGCCATGACTGTGTCACTGGACCCTTGCTCTTTTTGGGCTTCCAATCTGAATAAATGGCCGGAGCTCGCCACATACGCCTTGGAGATCTTGTCATGCCCCGCAGCCAGCGTTCTGTCTGAATGTGTATTCAGAGCTGCTGGTGGTGTGCTGATAGATAAGCGCACGCGGCTCTCCACTGATAATGTAGACAGACTCATGTTCATAAAGATGAACAAATCATGGATCCGAAATGACTTTTCTACCCCTGTGTCATCCTGGGGAGAGTAAAAGCTTGATGATTTGTTAAAATCACCTCACCAACCGTTTTAAGCTTTCAAATTACTAATCATGTTTATCTGTATCTTGGCTGGAAAATAATTTGGGCCTTGTAGCAGTGTGCAGTACTGATTCTATTAGGCCATCTATACTAAACTCCACCAGATTTAAAATTACTAATCATGTTTATCTGTATCTTGGCTGGAAAATAATTTGGGCCTTGTAGCATTGTGCAATACTGATTCTATTATGCCATCTATACTAAACTCCACCAGATTTAAAATTAATAATCATGTTTATCAATATCTTGGCTGGAAAATAATTTGGGCTTTGTAGCAGTTTGCAGTACTGATTCTATTAGGCCATCTATACTAAGCTCCACCAGCTTTCAAATTAATAATAATTTTTAGCTGCATCTAGCCCGGAAAATAATTTTGGGGCTCCTAGATGCGCAAGACACATAAGTGCCTTCTTGCTGCACTACCTGCAACATGACCCTCAGATTGTCAGAATTCGAAATAATCCTGACTACTGGGTTGCCACACTCTTAGATCCCCACAATCTTCGATCAACCTTTTCATTTTAATAAAGAACAAAAAAATGGTCATTTTTGAAATTATAAGCATTAGCAGGTTATTACAAACTGAAATCAAACAGTTTTCAACTCAAAACTTTATTCTAGGTGATGTTACATTTGCACAAAGGACCCCTTGTTCGAAAGGAGCTTCTGAACTCTCTCGTCCATTGAATTTGTCAGGTTTTGGATGGTTTCTGCTTTAATTGTTTTGCATGAGGACAGAATACCCTCCCAGAGCTGCTGCTTAGATGTGAACTGCCTCCCGCCATCATAGACACTCCTTTTGATGATGCTCCAGAGGTTCTCAATGGGGTTGAGGTCAAGGGAGCATGGGGGTCACACCATAAGTTTGTCCCCTTTTATGCCCATATCAGCCAGAGATGCAGATGTGTTATGTGCAGCATGAGATGGTGCATTATCATGCATGAAAATGATCTTGCTGTGGAATACACGGTTCTTCTTCTTGAACCATGGCAGGAAGTGCTGTTTGAGAAACTCCACATACATTATGGAGTTCATCTTTACCCCTTCAAGGATCCTAATTGGGCTGACAATCTCTCTCCCCATGATTCCAGCCCAAAACATTACTCCACCTGTTCCTTGTTGGCACCGTAGCCGTGTTTGCGTGGGGTTTCCATCAACCAGCCATCCTCCACTCCATCCATCTGGACCATCGAGCGTTGCACGGCACTCATTGGTGAACAAAACAGTTTTGAAGTCAGTCTTCATGTATTGTTTGACTCACTGAAGCCATTTCTGCTTGTGTACAGTGGATAGAGGAGGTCGACATGATGGCTTACGCACAGCTGCAAACCTCTGAAGGACCCTGCATCTTGTTGTTCGGGGGACGTTGGAGGCACCAGCAGCTTCAAAAACTTGTCTGCCGCTATGACAAGGCTTTTTTGCCGCTGCTCTTTTAACCTGACGTAATTGCCTGTAGGAAAGAGTCCTCAATTTTCCCTTATCAGCACGTACATGTGTGTACTGTGAATCACCTACATACTTCTTGATTGTGCGATGATCAGGATGAAGTGTCTGGACAATATTGATTGTAGTCATGCCTTGACCCAAACACTCCACAATTTGTTGCTTCTCAGCAGCTGACCCATGCTTTTTCTTTCCCATTTTGGCAGAAAATGTAGGCTGCTTAATAATGTGGGATAGCCTTCTTAAGTAGTCTTGCCTTTCATTGGACACACCTGCCAAACTAATTAGCACAGGTGTCTGCAATTGCTTACAGTGATATAAAGTGCCCTGACACACATCACCATCAATGAGTTTAACTGACAAACAAAAAAATTCTTACTCCTAAACACTTTTTGCATAATAATTTGGAGCACAGTGTACATGTGCTTTTTCACAAAACACCAGTGGTTCAAGAAGTGAATATTACAGTTCTAACTTGCCAACCGTGGTCTGTGTGGAGTTGTTCAATAAAGGGCCCAAAATTAAGATAACATAGATGGGAGAGGTCTCTATGAATAGGAATTCCTAAGTATTTGATACCCTGTGAGGGCCAGGCAAAAGGAAAGTTGGACTGGATGGAATCCTGTATGGATTTGGGGAGGGAGACATCGAGGGCCTCAGACTTCGCTGCATTGATTTTAAAATTTGACCATGTAACAAAGTGATCTATTTCAGCCATAACAGCAGGGATGGATATATGTGATTGAGTGATATATACTAGGACATCATCAGCAAATGCAGAGCCCTTGTACTCGGTGCCTCCCACCTCAATCCACCTAATATTGGGGTTATGGCGAATTGATGAGAGCAGGTGCTCCGTCACTAGGATGTATAAGAGAGGGGACAGAGGACATCCCTGCCTTGTCCCATTGGTGATTATGAAAGGTGATGAAAATGTTCCATTTATCTTCAGCCTAGGTGACGTATTGCGATACAGGGCCGTGATTTTGGCTATAAAAGTGTCCCATAGACCCGTTCCCCAAGCTTCTTAAGAGAATAATATAGGGCATGCCAGGAGACTCTATGGAGTGCTTTCTCAGCATCCAACGAGAGTATCTAATTACAAATTTTTAACTGAATCTAGCCCAGGAAATACTTTGTGCCTAGTAGCAGTGTCTGCTAGTCAGCGGATTATCCCAGCTGTTAAGCAAGCTACACCACCTGTAGTTTGGACACTTCATTTTTTCAAAGGAAATGGTTCGGGCCCCCGGGACACTCAGTGAAGGGCATCGGGAGGCACCCCAAGGCACAGGGGCTGGGACTGGCGGTAGGACGCCTTGCGGTGGACCGCCAAGCTCGATCCTTATGAAAGCTTTTTAACTGCAGCAGCTTTAGTAGACGCTACTGGAGCTTGAATTCCCGCAGCTGCTGGCATCAGACTTGCCCTCCAATAGATCCTAGTAAAAGGATTTAAAGTGTACTCATTCAAATTAGAGAGACAATTTAAATTAAAAAGCTTAGACCTGCCTCCACCACAGGGGGGCTCGCTCAACCCACCAGCGGACAGGCACCAGTATTGGGAGAGGGGGGCTGGCCGTCAGGGTCCACCGCTGCTCTGGCACAAACCCGGTGACACGGAGGTCGCACGGGCAGGAACGGACTGGCCGTGTCGGCTTCGCACTTTTTTGGTTTTAGAGGGGCATGACATGCCTATATCTGTGTCTCCCCCTCCTTTTACTCCTCCACCTCTTTTCTTTTCGCATGACTATATGTACTTGTCACTTTTCCATGTGTTAGTTGTATCTTCAGAGCAGTTTGTCAGCTTTTGGACACCTTTGAAGGTGTTTTCTATGTGTTTCTATGTGCTTTTGTTTGCCTGCCATTGGTTTTAATGGTGTTCAAAGGTGTTCGACGAACAGTTCGAAGAACAGTTCGGCGAACATACGGGTGTTCGACGAACCGAACCGAACTAGAACACTACGGGGGTGGCTCAACACTAATTGGCACCACATTTGCTATATGCCAGTCCTGCGGTACAGATCCTGTTATTATGGAATCTTTAAAGATTAGAAATAATTGTCTATCTGTGACTTTACTTAATTCCTGCAGTACTCACGGGTGTATCCCATCCGGGCCTGGCAATTTGTCAACTTTAGTGATTTTTAGACGCCGTCATACTTCCTGCTGGGTTAAGCAAGTGACATTTAGTAGAGAATTTTTTGTTATCACTAAACATGTTTTCTGTCATGCGATTTTCTTGTGTAAATACTGTTGAAAAAAAATAATTTAGCATATTGGCTTTTTCCTCATCCGCATCCCCCATTTCACCCAGACTATTTTTAAGGGGACCAACACTATCATTTTTTAGTTTCTTACTATTTATGTAGCTAAACAATATTTTGGGATTATTTTTACTTTCTCTGGCTCAATCTTTGCGGCCTTGATTTGGTTTTTACAGAATTTATTTAATTTTCAGTATTTATTTAATGCCTCATCACTACCTACTTGCTTTAGTTCTCTAAATGCTTTCTTTTTGACACTTATTGCGCCTCTTACAGCTCTATTTAGCCATAGTGGTTTCCTCCTATTTCTAGCATGTTTATTCCCATAGGGTATATATTGTGCACAGGTCCTATTCAGGATGCTAATAAATGTCTCCCATTTGCTTTGTGTAGTTTTATGTCTCAGAATATCGTCCCAGTTTATTGCACTAAGATCATCTCTCAAACATTGGAAAATTGCCTTCTTGAAGTTTAGTGTCCTTGTAACCCCTCTACTACACATCTTATTAAAGGATACATGAAAACGTATTATTTTGTGATCACTATTACCCAAGTGACCCTCAAATCGTATATTTGATATGTGGTCTGGCCTGTTGGTTAATATTAGGTCTAGCAATGCCCCCCTTCTTATTGGGTCCAGAACCAGTTGTTAAAGGAAATTGCTGGTGACGCGCCCCCTGTGGATGCTGGGAGTTGTAGTCACCGTGGCGGCGCCCCGGTCCCGTGGCTCAGGGTGGTCATACAAGTGGCAGTCTTTATAGGGTTTTTGTGGTTTAATGTCCGACTACGCCACCCGTGGATTGCGGTCAGTGCGAACCGCCGCTGCAAGGCAGACCGCTGGGGTTGATGGTGTATGCAGCTGAGGTCGTGTAACTCCCCACGGGAGGAGTGCAGCCCCAGGGCAGTGTAGTAGATGGTGGGGGTGATTGTGCGGGCGTCCCAGCACTAGTAGTGCTGTATGCGGTGAGAAAGCACTGAGACAAGGTATTGCAGTTCAAGTTCTTTACTCACAGTTCTCATCCAGGTCACTTATGCGCAGGTAGGGCCGCCTGAGCCGTGCTGCATCCACCAGGCAGGGGGCTCGGTCAACCCCAGGTAATTCCGGAGTGTGGCACAGGACTCCCTTCTATCCTTTCGTCAGCCGTGCCCCACCAGTGACACTACTTCTGTCCAGCTGCCTCGGGTCTTCTCTTGGGAGGCTGGGTGTCCACTTCCCTGACCCTATGTGGTGTGCCTTTCTAGCAGGTGTAGTGAGGGGTCGCACCAGTAAATGGTCATGACCGCCGGTCCTTGGCTGAGGATTAGTCTCCTCCACCAACTTGGGATCCGTTACCCTGTTCTGCCTACCCGTCACCCGCAATCTCCTGGGTCCTTAGGGTTCCTTCTACTTCCGTGTCTCTGGGCCTCTCTTGGTGTTCTGTTCCTTCTTTCTTTCCTTTCTGTTCCTTTCTGTTTCTGTTCCTCTCCTCTGGCTCTGGCCTCCACTCCAGGCTTGCCTCGTGGAGCTGGGCCCAGACTGAGCCACAGCTGCCCGTCAGCCCTCTCTGGCTGAACTCCTTCTCTTCTCCAACTCTCTGCACTCTCTGCCTGGAACTAAGATGGTGCCCACCTTTTATACCTCCCTCTCTGTGTATGAGCCCAGGTGACTTGCAACCAATGGGCTCCTAACTATGCCCAGAAACCGTCCCCTCCTGCTCCTACATCACTGGGTTTTCCTCCCCCCTCCCCACTCCAGCCAGGGACATGATCTGTCGTGCCTGCATTACTGTACTAATGGGAGCACCGTTGAGCTGTCCCCCGGAAATGGTGTGTGTGTGATGCATGCAGCTAACTGAGTCCCGGTCCACACACCATCCTTACCCGGGAGTGGGATATCACACCTCTGGTTGAGGTGCAATACCTTTTTAGCGACCGAACCCTCGGGGCGCTACATTGTCAAAAACCTATTCCCTTTGCTGGAATTACAGGTTTCTGTTCCCCAATGTATTTCAGGGTAGTTAAAGTCCCCCATAATAATGACTACTCTTTGAGTTGCAGCTTCATCTATTTGCTTTATAAGGATATTCTCTGCTGCTTCCATTATTTTTGGAGACTTTTAACAAACCCCTATCAGTAATTTATTATTTTTTCCCCCTCCCCTTATCTCCACCCACAGGGACTCTACATTTCATTAGATTCACATATATTCTCACGCAAGATGGGTTTTAAGGATGATTTTACATATAAACCCACACCCCCCCCTCGCTTGTTTGTACGGTCATTTCTGAACAGACTATAGCCCTGTAAATTAACTGCCCAGTGATGGCTCTTGTCCAGCCATGTCTCAGATATCCCCACCATGTCATAATAATTTTCCAACAAAATTAATTCTAATTCCTCCATTTTGTTGGTGAGGCTTCTGGCATTAGTGTACATGCATTTTATGTATCTCTCTGCACCTCTATTCCTTCTTACTATATTGACTGTTCTAACCCCACCCCAATTTCTTTATTTGTGCCCAGGTCACTATCTGCACTATTTTCCCCACCTATAAAATGATTACCCTCCCCCAATCCCTAGTTTAAACACTCCTCCAATCTTCTAGCCATTTTCTCCCCCAGCTCAGCTGCTCCCTCCCTGCTGAGGAGCAGTCCGTCCCTAGCGTAGAACCTGTAGCTAACTGAGAAGTTGGCACAGTTCTCCATGAACCCAAACTCCTCCTTCCTACACCAATTCCTGAGCCACTTATTTATCTCCCTAATCTCCCGATGCCTCTCTGGCGTGGCACATTGTACAGGCAGAATTTCAGAGAATACTACTTTGGAGGTCTTTGCTTACAGCTTGCAGCCTAATTCCCTGAAAGCATTTTTAAGGACGTTTCACCTACCTCTATCTTTGTGCCAATGTGCACCATGAACACTGGGTCCTCACCAGCCCCTCCCAATAATCTGTGTACCCGATCAGCGATGTCCCAGACTCGAGCACCAGGTAGGCAGCACACTGTTTGACAATCCCTGTGTTTGTGACAGATTGCCTTATCTTTTCCCCTAATAATTGAGTCCCCCACTACCAGCACCTGCCTGGCCTGCCCTGCTCTCCTATTTCCCCCCTTACCAGAACTGACACTCCTCCGGCTTTCAGAGGACATGCCTTGCTGCAGCAGTGCTGCCCCTGTACTGACACCTCCCTCATCTACCAACTTTGCAAACTTATTGGAGTGTGCCAGATCAGGACTAGCCTCCCAGGCGCTCTTCCCTCTACCCCCCCTTCTAACTGCCACCTAGCCAGCTGCCACACTGTCCTGCAGCTCCATACTACCACCCTCCTCCACATCTACCCCAGTGAGCAGCTTCTCAGTGAGGAGAAGACTCCTTTCCATATTGTCTATGGATCTCAGTGTTGCCAGTTGCTCATTTAGATCCAGTATCTGTGCTTACAAACTCACAACGTGCACACATCTCGCACAGCAGTATGCACCCCCGACCAACTGTTCAAGGATTGCATACATGTGGCAAGATGTACACTGGATAGCACTGTCAATAATGGAGCTCATTTCCTAATGGGGATTGTACTAGACAGATATGTTAAGTAATAAGAAATGTAAAGAATTAATAAAATACAGATAGCAATTCAATCCAAATTCCTGCCTTCAAACTCCCTGAATCCAAAGTCACTTAATCACGAGTCACATACTTACTTCCGTTTGCACTTAAACTCCAGTCACACTCAGCTCATCCACACTCGGTAAGGAAGAAGATTTAAAGAGGTTTTTTTTTTTTCTCTTTTGCAGCAATTCAACCTACAGCTCAATGCACTTCCAAAGCACCCATAAATAAATATTTCTATGAAAAAAAAAAAGTATACATATTTAGGTATCGCCGTCTACAAAACGTCCTGACCTATAAAACTGTCCCACTAGTTAACCCCTTCAGTGAACAATGTAAAAAAAAATAAAAAACTAGACCAAAAAACTATGCATTATCATGATACTGCCAAACAAAAAGTGGAATAAAATGCGATAAATAACTAATGTGAATAAAAATGCTATCACTGAAAACACAATCTTGTCTCGCAAAAAAAACAAGCTGCCATACAGCTTCATCAGGAGAAAAATAGAAAAGTTCCCAGAATGAAGCGATGCAAAAATAATTATTCTTTTCTATAAAATAGTTTTTATTGTGAAAAAACGCCAAAACATTAAAAACTATATAAATGTACATACTGACCTGAAGAATAAAACTGCCTTATCAATTTTACCACACGCAGAACGGCATAAAAATCCTGCAAAAACAATTCCTGAGTTGCTGGTTTTTGTTCATTCTGCCTCCCAAAAAAAAAGAATAGAAAGCGATCAAAAAATATCACAAGCCCGAAATTTGTATCAATATAATCGTCAAAACATCCTGCAAAAAACGCCCTCACATGACTCTGTCGGCCAAAATCTGGAAAAATTATAGCTACCAAAACATGGGGATGCAAAAACTTGTTTTTGCAATAAAAAGCATCTTTTATTGTGTGACAGCAGCTGACCATAAAAAACCCGATATAAATCTGGTATCGCTGCAATAACACCGACCCGAAGAATAAAGTCGTCTAATCACTTATACCGCATGAGGAACGGTGTAAAAAAATAAATAGAACCAATTCTTCACCTGCTGTTGATTTGTTCATTTTGCCTCCCAAAGATCACAGTAAGGCTCGGCTCACATTTATTCTGAGCTCAGCACTGACCACTTACACCGGGAGAAATATGTGATTCAAATGGAAACCCTGGTGGAATATTCCCTTTTAATGAGGCAGATGGAGGCACTGTGGACGCCGTAGTCCCTGTGATCTGGCGGTGTCCATCTGTTTATTAGGCGTGCATAAAAGTATCGTCGGCCACAGTTTTGTGCACTTCTGAAAAGAAGGAAATTGCTGAACAGAGGCCAGACAGAGTCCAGAGTAACTCTGCTGCCTCATTATAGTGAATGGATCCCTCGGGGGTTTCATCAGAATTACGTCATTTGGAGATTTAGATGGAAACCCCCGATATAAGTGCTTAGTGTAGCGCACCGGAAAAATGTGATCCAAAATGTTATGTAAAATGCGCCTAACAAAAGCATCAAATCAATCCACAAAAAAAAAGCAAGTCCCCACTCGGGTCTGTCATCTGTTATCGGAAATATAGCTGCTTCTATGTTGCTGGTAGTACAAAGGCTCTGGAAATGCGCTATGGCTCCTCACCCCCCAAAATAAATTAATCAAATTCTGCACACCCAAATCCAAATGCTGCTCCTCCCTTCTGAGCCTCACAATGTGTCTAAACCCCAGTTAGCGTCCACATGTTTGGCTTTTCTGTAGCAAAGAGAGCCTACCTAATTTACAGGTGGCTGTCTCCAGAAGCATGACCTGGGCCCAACGCACTGGTCACTACAACATACTGGGCACTACATCGTACTGGTCACTACAATGGCAGTTAGCAATTTTCACTCAGCAACATCTGCTGTTTGGGGGTAAAAATTTAACTATTTTTTCTTCACTGCCCAATGGTATAAAATTCTGTGACCTACCTGTGGTGTCAATATGATCACTGCACCCCTAGATAGATTCATTGAGAGGTGTAGTTTGTAAAATGGGGTCTCTTATGGGGGTCTGATTTCCTGACACCTCAGGGGCTCTGTCAGCGTGATATGACACCCTCAAACCAGTCCAGCAAAATCTGAACTCCAGTATGGTGCTTCTTACCTTCTGAGCTTTGCACTGTGCATCAAAAGTAGTTTTCGACCACATGTGGGGTATTGGTGTACACAGGAAAATTTACACAACAAATTTTTGGGTCCATTTTCTCCTGTTACTGCTTTGAAAATAAAAAAAATTGAGGCTAAAAACATTTTTGCGGGTAAAAAGGGATTTTTTTATTTTCACGACTCTACTTTATAAAATTATGTGAAGCACTTGTGGGCTCAAGGTGCTCAGCACACATCTAGATAAGTTCCCTGAGGGGTCTAGATTCCAAAATGGGGTCAATTGTGGGGAGTTTCCACTGTTTGGGCACATCAGGGGGTCTCCAAGCTCAAAATGGCGTCCGCTAATTATTACAGCAAGTTTTACATTCAAAAAGTCAAATGGCGCTCCTTTCCTTATGAGCCATGCTGTGCACACAAATAATGTTTTTCCCCCATACATGGGGGATCTGCGTTCTCAGGAGAAATTGCACAACAGAGTTTGGGGTCTATTTTTTCCTGTTATCTTTATGAAAATAACAAAAATTTGGTCTAAAGTAACAATTTTTTTATGAAAAAAAGTTAAATGTTCATTGTTTTCTTCCACATTCCAAAAATTCCTGTGAAGCACCTGAAGGAATAATAAACTTCTTGAATGTGGTTTTGAGCATCTTGAGGGGTGAAGTTTTTAGAATGGTGTAACTTTTGGGTATATTTCTGTATATGTCCTGAACTGGGCGGAAGCAGAGAGTGTGGCCACCCGAGCACCATGCTCTGAAGGGCCCACCCGGAGCTACGCTACTTTTAACTGTATCAGTGTGCGCCAATAAAGTTAAACACTGTGGCAGAGCGGGGAGACATGATCTCCCTGCACTGCCTCTATGGGGCCCATTAACTGGAGGCTCCCTGTAAGTTCAACTGTATTGGCATCCGCCGATACAGTTGAAAGTGTTGGAAGAGGGATCATCAGCTGATGCTACCTTCCTATATTTTTAGAACATTGTGGTGTCCATAAAACTGTATTGAGTACTATTCGGTGCATTATATTGAATGCGCTATAGGGGTGCATTATACTGAATGGGCTATGGGAGTGCATTATACTATATAGGGGTGCATTATACTGAATAGGCTATGGAGGTGCATTATACTATTTGGGGGTGCATTATACTGTATGGACTATGGGGGTGCATTATACTATCTGGGGGTGCATTATCTTGTATGGGCTATGGGGGTGCATTATACTATGTGGGGGTGCATTATTCTGTATGGGCTATGGGGTGCATAATACTTTATTGGCTATGGGGGTGCATTATGCTGTGTGGACTATGGTGTGCATTATGCTGTATGGAGGACTATGTGGGGGCTTTTAAACTATATGCAAGCAATTATACAGTGTGAAGGTGTGTGGGGTCCATCATGCTGTGTGCTGCCATTATACAGTGTGGAGAGGTGTGGGGCCATTATATTGTATGTAGGCCCATTATACTGCATTGAGAGATGTTTGGGGCTCACAGTTGGGGGACCATGCTGTGCTGGGGTCACCATACTTTTCTGGGGCAGTTGAGGGGTGGGGTACAGAAGGGCTATCATACTTTACAAATGCAATGAAAGAGGAGTCTAGGACTCCAGTAGGAGGAAAATTAGAGGGCGCACAGTAGCACACAGTAGGTGCAGAAGTAAGGACACATATGGCAGCAATGGCTCAGTAAAGGGGTATCAGCAGGAAAAGGAGTTTGTGCAGGTTGGGGATAAATGGAGATGGTACCTGA
This sequence comes from Phyllobates terribilis, assembly GCF_046119375.1. Classification (NCBI taxonomy): domain Eukaryota; kingdom Metazoa; phylum Chordata; class Amphibia; order Anura; family Dendrobatidae; genus Phyllobates; species Phyllobates terribilis. The sequence continues at coordinate 476,679,445 of NW_027362765.1, read as the reverse complement.
AATGTGAGAAGTCATATGTGTCTTTGTTGTAATCTCTGCAGCCGAGTCCTGGCTGGAAGAAGATGTCATGTTGGTCTGGGCCAAATGGAAAAGATGGGAAAAATGAATAACTCCACCAGAAAGAACATCATCTGTAAGTCACTATCTAAAACGGTACTGGAATCGCTTATATGTTCTGCAGCACGGGTATCTAGCACTATATGGTCACCATATGGAGGTAATATCAGTGTTTGTCTTTGTATAGAGTTTTATTTTAGTAACAGCATGGTCATTTGCTGAGGTTCTCCTTCATCCACTATTAGGGTGCGCCACTATAGCTTAGGGACCCACTGAGAAGTTTCACCGCCCTTGAATCAAACCCCTAGCTACGCCTCTGGTCCTGAACCATACTGATGTTCTAGTGAAAGATTGTTGACAGTGTCAGGAATTATCCACATCCGATAGGGAAGAGATGCCAACAAGGAAAGGGCCCAATTTTCACAATGACAATTAAAAATTCGAAAGAGTTAAATTTATCAAGGCTGGTATTTCATATACCATTCTTGAACCTATAGCCTGCTGGAGTGAGATTAGTCAAATTTTTCATTAACAAATATGAGAAACATTGTGCCTTCTTTCAGGAAAATGAGCTTTAGCAACAATGTACAGTACACCAGGTTTCTGACATAAGTCATATTAAATTTGTTGTATGCCATTCGATCATGTGCACCCAACTAAGCTGCATCCACATTTTTAGAAAAATGCATCAAGCGGCCGAAGACTTAAAGAAAGGTCATAAATTATAGCACAAATATGGAGTGTAATGAAATTTACAGCACAAGTTGTTTAATAAATTTGATTCATATTTGGACTTTGCGTGCAACAGAAAATAAAATTTACATCAACTGTGGGCTGGCGTAGATTTCGGCTACTGTGTACAACAGATTTTGGCATCCATTACAGTAAATTTGCATACTACGTTCAAATCCCACAAAGGACAACATCTGCAAGGAGTTTGTATGTTCTTCCCGTGTTTGCGTGGGTTTCTGCCTGGTACTCAGATTACCTCCAACACTCCAATGACATACTGATAGGGAATATAGAGTGAGCCCCATTGGGACAGCAATGATATTGTCTGTAAAGTGCTGTGGAATTAATGGTGTTACATAAGCAAAGCATAATAAATAAAAATAAACAAAATAATAAATTTGTTGAGCAACAGTAAGTCAGTTCCAACCCCATTTGCTATAGAAAAAGTAAAGAAAAAGTAAAAAAGTCACATATTATGTAGCAAGTATTGCGTACACCATAATTTGTCAGACAGTTGGTGCAAGCAAAGATGATAAATTCTCCCCAAAGTGTTAAAGACTAGGGATGAGTGGATCCGTGGATGTTTGGGGTCTTCAGGTTAAGAAGAACTGTAGTTCAAAGTTCAGTTTGGCATTAGAACTTGACCCTTAACTTGAACCCGAACCCCAAAGAAGTCAATAGGGACCCAAACTTTGGTGCTTTAAAATGGCTGTAAAATTGTCATAGTAAGGGGTAGAGGGATGAAAAAAGAAGCTAAATGGGGGTAAATGCAGGACAATTGCCCTGCAAGCAAATGTGGATATAGAAATGACTTGAAATAACATAGAATAAACAAAATAAAAAATTATAATCTTGAACCAGTAGGCGGAGGTATAAGTGGAGGAGGAGGTGGAGAAGGAGGTAAAGGTATTGGTGCAGGTGGAAGAGGCATAGGAGGAGGAGGTAAAAAATACTGTATTTGTGTTTTGGTATTTTTTTTTGTTATTTTTGAGTGGTACTCTGAAATCAGGCTCTGTGGGAGAACTCTGCATGCGGGCAGTGTAATAATCTGCGGGCCAGTCTCTCTCTGTATTCAGGCCATGTAATACTTTACACTTTTTTGGGGAGAAAACAATGAGGAGAGCATAAAGTAAGCAATGTGTCCATGCTGTTGGTGGTGATGCTGCTGCAGAGAGAGGAAGGACATGGTCGAAATGTGACTGCGACATGCCCAAATGAAACACCTTCCTTTGGCACATGTAGGCGACACGACTTTCTGTGTAATTTCATAGGCCCGAGTACCTCTGATTGAATAGTGAGACCAGAACAAGTAGAGGTGGTTTTAGATAGCAAGGCTGAGAGTGCCTTCAGTTCCTTTGCTTTGTCTTCCACCCGTTCCCCTGCTAAAAGTGCAGATTCTGCACCTGAGGCCCATGGGAATCTATCTTCCACTTCAACCCCTTGAAAATCAGGCAAGCAGTCTGAGCCCTAAGTCATGCAGCAGTCACTTCTGTTTTTTGAGGACTCTGCTGGCTGTCGTTTCGTGGGCCATCCACCTGGACCTGGCCAACAAGTGAAAGAGATTGAATCCACTAATACCCAACCACTTGTTCTGTTTGAGGATGAGTACATGGGAGGGGTAGTGAAAATGGTCAGCAGACCACCACAGCACATCTCTTATGAGGTTGAAACACAGGTGCCAACTGCTGCAGCTTTCTGCTGTGTGTAGACCTAAAGTAACAACATTTAAGGGCCAATTATTTAAAGGGATGGTGTCATCAAGTTTTTGCTACACCAACTGGGATAAGTATGATTTAAGGGCAAAGACCCTGATTCCAGTGCTATGTTAGTTAACGGACTGCTTGCTGCAGTTTTCATAAAATCACTACTAGACCTGCAATTTCAGAGATTAACTGACCCAATAGTCTATTTATCACATTTCAGTCTCCTAAATATTTATGCTTGTGATGCGCCCCCTGGGCCAGTGCTGTAGGGGATACCCGGAGCCGGATCTCAATGGGGGTAGTAGTCCTTGTGGCGGTGACCCGGTCCGTGCCCAGGGTGTCAAACTAAGTGGCAGTCTATGGCAACAGATGTTAACTTGATTGTCGACTACGCCACCCGTTGAGTGCGGCTTTGAAGCCGCCGCTGCAGAGCATTCCACTGAGGCCGGTGGTATATGTGCAGCAGTGATGGTATAACCCCCAACGGGAGGGGTATGGCCTCAGGGCAGAAGGTGTAGATGATGGGGGTTGTGAAAATGCAGAAGGGAAGACTCAGAGTCAGGAGATGCAGTTCAGGGCTTTTACTTACTGGTGTTCTTTTGGTCACTCTGGCCTTGAATGACCACCCGAGCCGTGCTGCGTCCACCAGGTCCTGGACTCGGCCAACCCCCAGGCAATTCTGGAGCGTGGTCCTGAGCTCCTTTCTGACTCTCCCTTCCTCTGGCCGTTCCCACCAGGGATCCACTTTTGGCCGGCTCCCTCGGGTCTCTTGGTGGTCAAGCCTCCTCTGGGCTCCCTGACCCTATGCTCGGTGTGCCTTTCTAGTGGATTTGGTGAGGGTCGTGGCAGATCCTGCCCACAACCTCCGGTTCCTGGTTAAGGTTCGTTTTGGCCTCTGCCAGCTTGGGTTCCGGTACCCTTGTTCGCCAACCCCTCACCCTTCTGTCCTTATTCTGGGATCTTGGGGTTCCTTCTTGTGTCCTCTCTGGGTCCTTCTCACTCCTCTCTCTCTCTCTCTGCAGGCCTTGCTCTGGAGCTGGGCCCAGCCGGAGCCACAGCTCCCTGTCAGCCCTCCTGGCTGAGCTCCTCTGCTCTTCTCCTCCTGCCTGAACTGACTGACCCTGTTCTAAGATGGTGCCCACCTTATATACTCCCTCTATGTGTGAGCTCAGGTGACCAGCACCCAATGAGCTCCTATCTTTACCCAGACTACTCCCCCTATCTGCCCCTACACTACTGGGATGTTCCACCCCCCTCCCACTCCAGCCAGGGACAGACGCTGTCGTACCTGCATATAAACTGGTGGGAGTACCGTCGTTCTGTCCCCCGGAAATGGGATGTGTGTAGTGCATGCAGCCTACTAGCTCAGTTCCACACTCCATCCTTACCCGGGAGTGGAATACCACACCTCTGGCTTGAGGTGTGATACCCCTGTAGCAGCCGAATCCTCAGGGTGCTACATTCCCCCCTGGTAAATCACAGCACGTCCTCGGGCTGTAAAAGAATAAAAACATCCACAAACATACAAATTTTCTTTCAAAAACATATAAAACATTATATATATATATCATCAGCATAAAACTTTTCATATAAAACTTTTCATAGTAAACATTCTTGTTCCTCCGGCCACGGTGCAACTTGTGACCGGGTAAAGTGCAACAGTCTCTTGTAGTAAAAACAACAGTTTCCTATAGAACCGGTAGGGGGCGCCTTAGAAAGCGCAACTATATACAAGGGAAGGTATGGCCGCTCTCAGTCCTCGGCCAGTGGGATTAGGGATGGCTGCTCACAGTCCTCAGCCTGTGGGGAGATGGGACACACTGGAACAGTTCACTGGTCCCAACGGGGACTATAATGGTAACAGTTATTGTACCTTCACGGGTAACTATTTACAGTGCTCCTACTGTACTTTAGTAGCGACGTCCTCCAGCTCCTTCCTCCGTGTATTCTTCAGACCCGTCCGGGTCCTCTTGCTCCTCCTGACACCTCAGCTCTTTCTCTGTCAGTCGGTGTACATGAAGGGCATAGGGTCCTTTGGCACATTGGTGCCGGGTGAAGGTGACCTCATCACCCAGGTAAAGATCACGACCTCTGTGTCCCTCCGGTAGGTGGGACTCGACATCTCTTCTGGTCATGAAGACGTCGCCGGGGGTGTGATGATCTCGAATGAAGCCCCAACCGTGCTGCAACTGGAATTTAATTACAGTCCCGGTGGCACGGGGACCGTGGGCTGCACGGGGGTTCCTCCTGGTCCGGCTCTTCTGTTCTGCACTTTTTATTTGCAGCCGCTGCTCGCGGACCCGCCTCTCTCTTCTTTCTCGGTCAAAGGCTTCCAACTGCTGGCGGCAGCACTCTGCACGCTCCGCTGCAGCCGCCCGGGTTTCTTGAGTGAACCCGATGAGGTCTCCTCCTGCGGGGTCCCACTCAAACTGCGCCTCCTCTAACGAGAGCGGGGTCATCTTGACGGGCGCCGGAGCCGGGATCAGGGGCTCATCCAGAGGTCTTTCTTTCCGGAGTCGGGGATGGTGGAACTCCGGTGGCCACACAAAGGGCTGCCCATCCGGGCATGTGTGCTCGGCAAATAGGTCTTCACCCAGGTGTGGCGCTGTGGACATTGAGGGCGCTGTTTTGGTGGCGGCGCCCGGATTCACCAGGCCTTGCGACCAGGCTTGGGGCACCCTGAATGTAAAGGGCACCGTGAAGACGGCGGCGCCCGGGGTTACTTGGCCCAGCGACCAGGCCGGTGGCTCAGTGGAGGTAGAGGGCGCTGTTGGTACTGCGGCGCCCGGGGGTACTCGGCCTTGCGACCAGGCCGGTGGCGTCTCCTGCTTGGCCGCGCTCAGGGTTGAGGCGCGTGACGTCACAGGGGGCGTGGTCGCGGCTCCTGCTTGGGGCCTAGTCTGGAGCGGTAGCGGTGCGGCAACGGGCACGATCAGTGTGACTTCGGGCTCTGCGACGGGGAGCGGGGGTAGGCTTACGGTGGTTGGGCTTGGGGTAGTGACGTCCCCTTTACTTGCCTCCGTCTCTTCAGCTCCCTCTGCGGCGTCGTCTCCGGCCTCCGTCCCTTCTGCATCCTCTTCAGGGGCAGGCGTGCTCCTCGTTGCAGGTGGTGTGCTCCGCTGGCGGGTTCCAGCCTGCTGGGCCATATCTCTGCTCCATGCGGCCAGTACATCCTGCTGCACTCGGGCCATCCTCTGAGCCAAGCCCTCCAGTGCGGTCCGTGCATGCTCCCGATCTCTGGGGAGCTGCGCCAGGATCTCCACCAGGCCTTCTGGGGTTGTCGCTTGCAACAGGCTCCTGACCACTGGGTCGGTGCTGCCTGCCTCTCCCTCCATCTCCGGGTACGGCTCCTCCAGACTCCTCCAGGCTGCTCCCATCTTCTCTCTTTTGTTTTGTCTCCGCCCACATTGAGGGCGGTCCTGGGGCAACTTGGTGATTGTCAGTTCCAGGGGCAGACCCCTCACGCTGATGGACATCTCTAACATCACAGTCTCTGCTGGTGGGGGCGGTTTCCGCTTTTGGCGCCATTCCTTGACCTGGCCCACGATGGGAGGTCGTCTCTTACCACCCTCTGGCACGCCCATAATGGCGTCCGCTCTGTCAGGGCGGGAAATCTTCTGAAATGGCGGGAACCGCTTCCCAGTGGCGGGAAACTTCACCGATGGCGGGAAGAAGGCTGAAGATGGCGCCGGATGGCGGGAATCTTCACCGATGGCGGGAAAACTTCACGGATGGTAAGTTTTAAAAGTCTCTTTTTCAGGCACGCAGTACCCGGTGGTTGCGGGCACGAAATCCTGCCGACTACGCCAAAAGTTGACACGCCCCCTGGGCCAGTGCTGTAGGGGATACCCGGAGCCGGATCTCGATGGGGGTAGTAGTCCTTGTGGCGGTGACCCGGTCCGTGCCCAGGGTGTCAAACTAAGTGGCAGTCTATGGCAACAGATGTTAACTTGATTGTCGACTACGCCACCCGTTGAGTGCGGCTTTGAAGCCGCCGCTGCAGAGCAGTCCACTGAGGCCGGTGGTATATGTGCAGCAGTGATGGTATAACCCCCAACGGGAGGGGTATGGCCTCAGGGCAGAAGGTGTAGATGATGGGGGTTGTGAAAATGCAGAAGGGAAGACTCAGAGTCAGGAGATGCAGTTCAGGGCTTTTACTTACTGGTGTTCTTTTGGTCACTCTGGCCTTGAATGACCACCCGAGTCGTGCTGCGTCCACCAGGTCCTGGACTCGGCCAACCCCCAGGCAATTCTGGAGCATGGTCCTGAGCTCCTTTCTGACTCTCCCTTCCTCTGGCCGTTCCCACCAGGGATCCACTTTTGGCCGGCTCCCTCGGGTCTCTTGGTGGTCAAGCCTCCTCTGGGCTCCCTGACCCTATGCTCGGTGTGCCTTTCTAGTGGATTTGGTGAGGGTCGTGGCAGATCCTGCCCACAACCTCCGGTTCCTGGTTAAGGTTCGTTTTGGCCTCTGCCAGCTTGGGTTCCGGTACCCTTGTTCGCCAACCCCTCACCCTTCTGTCCTTATTCTGGGATCTTGGGGTTCCTTCTTGTGTCCTCTCTGGGTCCTTCTCACTCCTCTCTCTCTGCAGGCCTTGCTCTGGAGCTGGGCCCAGCCGGAGCCACAGCTCCCTGTCAGCCCTCCTGGCTGAGCTCCTCTGCTCTTCTCCTCCTGCCTGAACTGACTGACCCTGTTCTAAGATGGTGCCCACCTTATATACTCCCTCTATGTGTGAGCTCAGGTGACCAGCACCCAATGAGCTCCTATCTTTACCCAGACTACTCCCCCTATCTGCCCCTACACTACTGGGATGTTCCACCCCCCTCCCACTCCAGCCAGGGACAGACGCTGTCGTACCTGCACATAAACTGGTGGGAGTACCTTCGTTCTGTCCCCCGGAAATGGGATGTGTGTAGTGCATGCAGCCTACTAGCTCAGTTCCACACTCCATCCTTACCCGGGAGTGGAATACCACACCTCTGGCTTGAGGTGTGATACCCCTGTAGCAGCCGAATCCTCAGGGTGCTACACTTGCACATTTTCCTAATTCGAACACATCAACTTAAAAAATTGGTTTCACCATTTAGCAGTATTAATAATCAAAATGAGGCTTTAGTAGTGGCTCGCATGGCTAGCAGGAAGTCATGGGTGTGAGAGTAATATTAATACACTCCAATACATTACAATATTAATACATTTATACATTAAAACAGCTTCAAGCAAGTCAAGAGGAGAACGCGTGTAGCGATGCCCAAATATTGGAGCAGCCACGGTCACAAGATGGTGACGGTGATAAAGTGCAATTACTGTCGCAAGAGGTGGATGATGATGATGAGACACAATTGCCAGAAAGTCAGGAGGAGGACCAGGGTGCGGAATTGGAAGACAAGCTGGTGTATGATATAGTAACTGATCCAACCTGTCATATTGACACACAGAGTGAGGACACCAGCACACAGGGGGAGGGAGGTGTAGCACCACAACAGACAGGAAGAAGCAGTGTGGAGGCCGCACACACAAGGCGGGAAAATGTTCCTCGTAACGCCAACACGACGGAAGTTGCCAAGTACAACTGTTAGGTCTTCCTGAGTATGGTTATTTTTTAAAGACTCTGCAGATAACTCCAAAAAGGCCATTTGCAACACCTGCCAGGCCAGCATCAGCAGGGGTGGCAAAGCTACTAGCCAGACCATCACCAGCATGATCAGGCACATGACAGCAAAGCACCCGACTAAGTGAGCCAAACTGCAGGGTTAAGCAACAGTGTCTGAGGGTGACACCACTGCTTCTGTCACTGTTGTACATGCACGCCAATCCCCTGTCTGTGCCGCATGCCAAGATGTCTCCCGCCTTGAACATGTCGTTGCACACTCTCAAGTAGCAACATCAGCAAGCATGTCCACGTCTTTGTCCCAGCACAGCATTCAGTTGTCGCTAACCCTGTCCTTGGAACGCAAGCACAGATACAAAGCTAATGCCCCACAGGCCACACTACTAAATTCACACATTTTGCGAATGCTTGCGCTCGAAATGTTGCCTTTTAGGCTCATGGAGACGGAAGCATTCCGCAACCTGATGGTGGTGGCCGTCCCTCGGTACTTGTTCCCCAGCAGCCACTATTTCTCCCTGTGTGCCGTTCCCTCATTACACAAGCATGTGTCCCACAATATAGGACTTGCCCTCAACAACGCAGTTACTGGGAAAGTCCACCTAACCACGGACACGTGGACAAGTGCTTGTGGGCAGGGACGGTACATCTCGCTGACGGCACATTGGTTTAATATAGTGGAAACCGGGACCCAGTCGGTACTTGGGATGGAACACATCCTCCCGAGTCCCGACGCCAAGGATTGCGGGCCCTGGGTCAATCAGCGTTGCTGCTACATTCTACAGCTTCTGCACCTCCTTCTCCTCCCCTTCAGCATCCATATCCGAAATGACCACATCAGTTGCAAGCTGGAAGCACTGCAGCACTGCCTCGGCCAAGCGGCAACAGGCTGTGCTGAAGCTAATATGTTTAGGTGACAAACCACACAACGCTGAAGAGTTGTGGACAGCTCTGAAAGAGCAGGCAGATCTGTGGCTCACACCGCTGAACCTACAGAGAGGCATGGTTGTGTGTGACAATGGCCGAAATCTGGTGGCAGCTCTGAGGCGAGGCGTTCTCACACACGTACCATGCCTTGCCCATGTGTTTAGCCTCGTGGTTCAGCGGTTTCTCAAAACCTACCCGGATCTTCTGGATCTGCTTGTCAAAGTAAACCGCCTGAGTGCCCATTTTAGAAAGTCAGCTACAGCTTCCACCGCCCTTGCCGTGCTTCAGCAGCGTTTGCAGCTTTCAGCTCAATGACTGATCTGCGATGTCCCTACGCATTGGAACTCTACATTTCAGATGTTGGGAAGGATTTGTGAGCAGAAGAGGGCAGTTGTTGTCTGCCAGCATCAACAAGGCCGTCGGTTTTGAGGTCTGACTCCACACATTAAACCTCAGGAGTGGACATGGATGTCAGACATCTGTATCATCCTCCAATACTTTGAGGACTCCATCAAGATGGTGAGCGGCAATGATGCCATAATTAGCATCACCATCCTGCTTCTCTGTCTTCTGAAATCGTCTCTGCTCTCAATTAAAGACGAGGCATTGCAGGCGGAGCACGATGAGATGGAGCAAGGAACCATACAGGGTGATTACACACAGCCCAACCTCATCTCATCCCAACGTGGATGGGGTGACAATGAGGAAGAGGAGGAGGAAGAACAGAAGCTAGTTTCCTGCACTATAGACTGTACTACCAACACAACAGTCATACTGTCTGTTCAGCATGGATGGCCTGAGGACAGGGAGGAGGAGGAAGAGGAAGAGGATGAGGAGGAGAGCATGGTCAGTCGTCTTCTTGGTGAGGACATGGAAGTATTGCCTCTTTGCAGTCTGTCACACATGGATGAGTTTATGTCACCCTGCCTTTCTCGTGACCTTCCCGTTGTCCAAATTTTGGGTGCCAGTCATTACTGGTTAATGACACTTCTAGACCCACGATACAGGGAGAACTTTATGTCTCTTATTCCCTTGCAGAACAGGCCTAATAAAATGGTGCAGTACGAGAAGGCTCTTGCTGCGGAAAAAATTTCCATTTGAAGAATTCGCTGGCGGCAGAGGTAACATTTCATTGGACAACCAAGGAGTAAAGGCGAGTGAGACACAAATGCAATCCAGCAGAGGCAGGGGAACACTGTCAAAGATATGGGACCATTTTCTCTGACCCTCCCATCGTACAGGCCCCGAGGTGCGGGGAGTGCAAAGTTTCGGAAGATGGTGAGGGAGTACATTGCCGACCGTGCCAACGTCTTCCGTGATTCCTCTGTGCCTTATAATTATTGGGCATCCAAGCTGGACACGTTGCATGAACTGGCTCTCTATGCCTTGGAGGTCCTGGCCTGCCCTGCTGCTAGCGTTTTGTCAGAGTGGGTTTTTAGTGCCGCCAGTGGAATTATAACTGATAGGTGCATCCGCCTGTCAACTGAAAATGCTGACAGGCTGACTTTTATAAAAATGAACAAGGACTGGATTGGGCCAGACTTCTCAACACCACCGAATGATAGCAGCGTAACATAAACTCAAATACAGTGGCTTTTTTTTGGGAGGTCTAACTCTATTCCCATGCACCTCTGTCTTCACTCCCAGACATGGGTATATGCTTCCTGATTTTGTGTATTCGCTCTTGTCCTCCTCCTTCGCATCCTCATCCTCCGCCACATCACCACCATATATACCATATCAACATTTCTATGTCTCTTGCAAGGGATGTTGGAGTTCCTCCAAATTTTTGACAACTGGTGCTTCAGTGCATAGGCAAACAGTATGGGAGACCCACTTCCTAATAATGGGAACATTGTTTTCATTAAGCCCTCCGACCTCTACGTTTCTTGCAATGGGCACTGAAGTTCTTCCAAATTTTTGCCAGCCATTGCTTCACTGAATAGGCAAATAGTATGGGAGACACACTTCCTATTAATGGGAACATTGCTTTCCGGAGACCCTCCGACCTCCACATCTCTTCTAAGGAGCATTGGAGTGCCTCCAAATTTTTGGCAACCTTTGCATTGACTACATAGGCAAACACAATGGGAGACCTACTTCCTAATAATGTGAACATTGTTTTCAGGAGGCCCTCCTCTAAGTCTCTTCAAAGGGGTAATGCGGTGCATCCAAATTTTTTATGTCTCTTGCAAGGGGCATTGGAGTACCTCCAAATTTTTGGCAGTTGTTGCTTCACTGCATAGGCAAACAGTATGGGAGCCCTGCTCCTTTCTAATGGGAATACGTCGTTACTGAGGCCCACCTCTATGTGTCTTTAAATTGTTAGTGGGGTTTTTACTAAATTTTGGCAGCCCTTGCAGTCACAGCATGGGCATTATCACCCGCTCATTTTTAATGGGAACATTTTTTTTACTGAGACCCTCCTCTATGTCTCTTCAAAGGGGTATTGGGTTGCGTCCAAATTTTTGCAAGCCCTTGCAGTCACTGCATACGCAATAACAGTATAGGAGACCCACTTGTTAATAATGGGAACAACAAAGCATAGCCGGCTGGTGGCTCTCTATCAATAATGAGGGCCAACTGCTGGCCCTTTAAGAATTGTAAAGGCCGCCTGATGACACTATAAAATTAGGCTTTGTGACTTTCAGAATCCCTCCATCATAAATGAAACAGGATGTGTCTGATGATGTGTCACACACCACATTGCCAGATAAGGTTGTAAAATGTTAAAATGACATTTCACTGTGAATACATTTGTCTTAAAAATAAAGTAAAACAAAAAGAAATAAAAACACAGTAGGATATTTGTTTAGCATAAAAAACAAACTCGCCAATGTAACCTCAATGTAATCACATTGATCAGCTCCTGCACCTCCTCCAGTTTGGCCTCCATCTCCAAAATCACCACATCAGTCACAAGCTGAAAGCACTGCAGCACTGCCTTGGTCAAGCGGCAACAGGCTGTGCTCAAGATAACAACATGCTTAATGCTTAGGTGACAAACTGCCCACCACTGCAGAGTTGTTGAAAGCTTTAACACAGCAGCCTTATCTGTGGATCTCACCGCTGAACATACAGCCAGGCATTGTCGTGTGTGCCCCTTGGGCAGAACCTGGAGATGGAGAAATGACAGCTGGCGTAGATATGGTTTCCCCCATATGCCAGACCTTTCACCCAGCTAAAGAATATGACAGTGGTGAAATAAAACTCCCACTGAGAAGCAGTTACAAACTGAAAAACATTGGGCCCACCAGAGGATTTGATTCTGAGGGCTCACCTTTTTCCCTCGCTCAAGAGCCCCATAGCTGCTGCAAAGCTTGCGCTATCATGAACCCTCCTGATGGATAAGCCAGGGCCCACCCAAGGATTCTCTGGAGGGACCGTCCAACCCTGCTGAGAAGCAGTCCTGGCAAAGAAAAGTGTGTGGGAAGGTTCCCGGACACTCTATGGCTCCTCTATGGAAACCTACACAAACACGGGGAGAGCATACACCTTGCAGATGTTGTCCTTGCTGGGATTTGAACCCAGAATCCCGGCGCTTCAAGGCTTCAGTGCTAACCACTGAGCCAATATGTTGCCGTTCACCTTCTGATATCTAATAGGCTGGAGAAACTTGTGCCTACTGCCACTCTATCTTCAGCTCCTTTTTGAGAAACTAATGTATTTGGGCAGCCACTCAGTCTACCAAATCGAATTCCTGAGAAGGAAATTGGGGATGGCTTCGCTACTGGTACTGGGGGCAGTGCTAATACCATGGCGTCGTACCATAGTTTACTGGAAATATTCCAGGCTGGTAGGAGGCAAGCAGATTACTACAGAAAAGTACCAAGAGTAATGTTCTGGGACCCGTGCTTGTGGAAGTCGGAGGCGATACCGGGAGAAATAGTGGCGGCTGGGGGCCGAGTATGGACGCCTGGCCGCCGCCGCCATGAGGCTGTGAAAAGTTTCCGCCTCCACGAGCCTAAAAGGCCACATTTCAAGTGCAAGCAGCTGTCAAAAATTTGGCAGCATACTATTGCAGCCTGTCGGTGGGTGGGTGGCTGGCTGCATACTTGCACTTGCATTCCAAGTAACAGAAAACTAAGCAGATGGTGGCTTCTATCATCATTATGCCCTCACCTCAGCACTATGAACTCTCCCGAAGGAGAAGCCAGGGCCCACTGAAGGAGTCTCTAGTTCTCTGGTGGGCCCGTCTAACCCTGCCCAGACGCAGTCCTGGCTAAGAAAAGTGTGTGGGAAGGTTCCCGGACACTTATGGCTGCATTTTTAAAGGGGATTGGACGTGCTTAATTGCATGTTATTTCTGAAACCGCATTGCAGATCAGGCCATTGCCCAACTCTGTAGTCATGAAATTAAAGGTCAAAGAAAGTGGTTTGTGTGTCAAAGCACCACTGACAAGTGTGAGCTGATGTTGGATGGGCTGCTGCCATTGCAGTCCTTTCACCGAGCTAAAAAATTTGGCTGGGGTGAAATACAACTCTCACTGCCAAGCTGTGGACTGGCTCCATACCATCCCTGGCCACATTCACTTGTCCACATGTTTGTGGTTAGGTGGTCCTTCCCAGTAAGTGCACTGGGGAGGGCACGGGTAATGTTTTGGGACCCGCGCTTGTCAAAGACGGAGACGATACCGGGACAAATAGTGGCGGCTGGGGAACAAGTATGTACACCCGGCCACACCCGCCATGAGGTTGTGGACAACTTCTGCCTCCATAAGAATAAAAAGGCAACATTTCAAGTGCAAGTAAGCAGTCCAGAAATGTGGCAGTATAGTATTGCGGCCTGAGGGTGGGTAGGTGGCTGTCTGCATACTTGTGCTTGCATTTCAAGTAACAGAATTCTAAGCAGATGGTGGCCTCTATCATCATGATGGTCTCACCTCGGCACTATGAACTCTCCTGATGAAGGAGCCAGGGCCCACCCAAGGATTCTCGGTGGGCCCGTCCAACCCTGCGTTGTGCTTGGAAAGGTTCCCGGACACTCTATGGCTGCATTTTTAACATGGACTGGCTCTGTAACGTCTCTGGCCACAGTCACTTGTCCACATGTTTGTGGTTAGTCAGTACTTCCCACCTAAGTGCACTGGGGAGGGCACGGGTAATGTTGTGGGGCCCCTGCTTGTGGAAGGCGGAGACGACACCAGGAGAAATAGTGGCGGCTTGGGGACCGAGTATGGACGCCCGGCTGCCGCCGTCATTAGGTAGTGGACAGCTTCCGCCTCCATGAGCCTAAAAGGCCACATTTCAAGTGAAAGCAGCTGTCAAAAATTTGGCAGTATAGTATTGCAGCCTGTGGGTAGGTGGCTGCATACTTGCGCTTGTATTCCAAGGAATGGGGTAGGAACAGCTGAATGCTGCTCTGGGACAAGGATGTGGACAGTGATTGTTGCAAGTCTGCAAAGACAGGTGCATAACGGGAGGCATCTTTGCATGAGCCAAGGATCACTTATGATGGGCACACTTTTAGGCAGTGACCTGGGAGTCAGAAAAGCTTATGGGGGTCTTCCCCATGCTGTTCCCATGTCTTTTCAGCACTGTATGCATGTGTCTGATGATGTGCCACACACCGCGTGGCAAGATAAGGTTGTAAAATGTTAAAATGACATTTCCCAGTGAATGGATTTGTCTAGATTGAAAGCAATGCAAAAGTGCAAAAACGCATCAAAAACGCTACGTGTGAACATAGCCCAAGGTGTGTAGGAGCATTTTTGTTTTTGTTTATTTATTTTGCCTTATATACAAGGCATTACCCTGGAAAGGATGTTCATTAACATTTTTCCCAGGAAAATCCATTTTGGTTTAGTTTTTGCATGTTTTATTGTGAGTCCGTAAAAGTGGCATAATATCTCTAACAACATTGCTGACAGCAGTGATCTGGACATCCATATTGCTTCCAGGGGTCTTCCCCATGCTGATCCCATGTCATTTGAGCACTGTTCCCATCGATTTGGGCAATTTTTATGCCCTCTGCCTACCGCCGGGTGGGGCCAACAGAAAAATGCTTGAGTTTCCCATAGACTTACATTGGGCTCATTATTAGGTCTGAGCACTCGAGCATTCCAATTTGCTCAACCCGAACAACGAGTACCCGAGCATTTTAGTGCTCGCTCATCACTAATGTAGAATGATTAGGGAAAGTTTGACTCACGAGAGTCACTCAAATACTGGAAAAGTGTCATTGTAATAAGATAGTCAATGTTAATTCAATTCACCTGTTAGTGGTTTAAATGTTTGGATGATCAATATACCATTGCGTTAATCTCCTTACTGCACCCCTTGTTTTCAAGTTCTTAAAGAGGTTGTCTACCTTTGTGGGCATTTTTTTTCTCATGCATTTGAGGCTAAAAATAAGTTTTGCATTTTGTCTTCATTAAAAATGTTGCACTGTTTGCCTCTTATGGCTGCTGTATTACACTGTAAAATTGCTGGCAGAAAAATGAGATAACAAGACTGGCCACATTATCTTTATTTTAACAGATGTATTGAGGACATGATTTTGTGGCACTTACTGTTATATAATTATTCTATTTTCTCGTCTTGCTGTTGTTACTGAAGCTTTCCTCTCAGACTTCAGAGCTCTCCTATCCATATAACGTCTGCTAGTGGAGGAATATGTAACTAGACCTGTCCATCAGTCTCCTCCATTAGAAAAGCAGTTTTCTGATGAGAGGATTTCAATTGGAGGAGACTGATGGACAGATCTGGTCTTATGTTCTTCCACCAACAGCCTTTTTATGGGAATAAGAGTTGTGCAGTCTGTGAGGAAAGCTGCACTAACAAGAGCAGGAGGAGAACCTGTCATACCTGCATAACAGTAAATGCCACAATATCATATCTGTAACACATCTGTTAAAATAAAGATAATGTGGCCTTCCACAGTAACTCATTCTGCAGACAGCAATAGACAGTGTAATACAGTAGTTATAGGAGGCAAACAGTGCAACATTTGTAAAGAAACTCATTTGCCATTTTTTTTGGCCAATTACATGCATTTAAGTAGGAAAAAAATGCAACCAAGGGTAGACAAGACAACTTTTATTGCAATATTTTATTTTCTCTTTTCAAGATTATGCTCCTTCCAAAGACATATACAGTACAGACCAAAAGTTTGGACACACCTTCTCATTTAAAGATTTTTCTGTATTTTCATGACTATGAAAATTGTACATTCACACTGAAGGCATCAAAACTATGAATTAACACATGTGGAATTATATACTTAAGAAAAAAGTGTGAAACAACTGAAAATATGTCTTATATTCTAGGTTCTTCAAAGTAGCCACCTTTTGCTTTGATGACTGCTTTGTACACTCTTGGCATTCTCTTGATGAGCTTCAAGAGGTAGTCACCGGAAATGGTCTTCCAACAATCTTGAAGGAGTTCCCAGAGATGCTTAGCACTTGTTGCCCCTTTTGCCTTCACTCTGCGGTTCAGCTCACCCCAAACCATCTCGATATGGTTCAGGTCTGGTGACTGTGGAGGCCAGGTCATCTGGCGTAGCACCCCATTACTCTCCTTCTTGGTCAAATAGACCTTACACAGCCTGGAGGTGTGTTTGAGGTCATTGTCCTGTTGAAAATAATTGATGGTCCAACTAAACACAAACCGGATGGAATAGCATGCCGCTACAAGATGCTGTGGTAGCCATGCTGGTTCAGTATGCCTTCAATTTTGAATAAATCCCCAACAGAGTCACCAACAAAGCACCCCCACACCATCACACCTCCTCCATGCTTCATGGTGGGAACCAGGCATGTAGAGTCCATCCGTTCACCTTTTCTGCATCTCACAAAGACACGGTGGTTGGAACCAAAGATCTCAAATATGGACTCATATGTGTTCTTTAGCCCAAACAAGTCTCTTCTGCTTGTTGCCTGTTCTTAGCAGTGGTTTCCTAGCAGCTATTTTACCATGAAGGCCTGCTGCACAAAGTCTCCTCTTAACAGTTGTTGTAGAGATGTGTCTGATGCTAGAACTCCGTGTGGCATTGACCCGGTCTCTAATCTGAGCTGCTGTTAACCTGCGATTTCTGAGGCTGGTGACTCGAATGAACTTATCCTCAGAAGCAGAGGTGACTCTTGGTCTTCCTTTCCTTGGGCGGTCCTCATGAGAGCCAGTTTCTTTCTAGCGCTTGATGGTTTTTGCAACTGCACTTGGGGACACTTTCAAAGTTTCCCAATTTTTTGGACTGACTGACCTTCAATTCTTAAAGTAATGATGGCCACTCGTTTTTCTTTACTTAGCTGTTTTTTACTTGCCATACTACAAATTCTAACAGTCTATTCAGTAGGACTATTAGCTGTGTATCTACCAGACTTCTGCATAACACAACTGATGGTCCCAACCCCATTTATAGGGCAAGAAATCCCACTTATTAAACCTGACAGGGCACACCTGTGAAGTGAAAACCATTTCCGGTGACTACCTCTTGAAGCTCATCAAGAGAATGCCAAGAGTGTGCAAAGCAGTCATCAAAGCAAAAGGTGACTACTTTGAAGAACCTAGAATATAAGACATATTTTCAGTTGTTTCACACTTTTTTGTTAAGTATATAATTCCACATGTGTTAATTCATAGTTGTGATGCCTTCAGTGTGAATGTACAATTTTCATAGTCATGAAAATACAGAAAAATCTTTAAATGAGAAGGTGTGTCCAAACTTTTGGTCTGTACTGTACATTCAGAAATAAAGTCCATTTTATTTTGCTGTCACATTTCTTCCTACACTTATATACAGCTTTTTTGTTCATTGATCTACGGTCAAGCTTAGGTAATCAATAGCCTAAATCTAAAAACTTCCATCATACATAATCATTCAAAGTGATAAGCATTGCTTGTGAACAGTATCCTCCTAGAACAACAGCACAAGATGCAACAGCAGGGAGTGAAAACAACTATAGGATAATATAATTGTCAGCCCCATTAAAAATAATAAATATTTAAGATATACAATATATGTCCAATTTGTATAATTAGCTTCACTTATAAATTCAGCATATTCTTCACGTACAACATCACAACATCAGCACAACATTCGTCAGTGAAATATGAAAAATATTGTCAGGTTGATTTCACTTGCTGCTTATTAAGTGACTATATTAGACATTTGCCTTAATGTAATGATACAATAAATAATTTATAATGGCACTGTGTTATCAAAGCAGCACACTGTCAACAGTAAGACTGATAATTAGCAATATATTTCTAAATATACATTTTGGCCTTTAACACATTTCTTATGTAGAATCTGTTTTTATGGCTTTTGTTCAATAATAAAACATAATTTTAATAAACAATAGTGACAGGTGTCATTAAAGCATTAAAAGTAATGATGCATAAAAGTTTGTACCTATTTTGTACAGCAAATAGGTTGTGAAATTATAGAAAAATGTAAGAATCTTTTAATAATAGAATAAAAATATGTTTCATAAATGTCTCAAAGTTCATAAAAATTAAAAACATTTGATAGCTATATCACAAGCTTTCTTTCTTGTGTTGTTTTTAATAGGGATGAGCGAACCCAAACTGTAAAGTTCGGGGTTTGTAACGGGACACTACGGAACTACGAACACTGACTTTTTACTGTTCATCCGGTTTACTGTTCGGGTTCGGATACCTAATAAACTTTGTTGAAAGGCTGCAGTGCAGCCAATGAACAAGTTTTAGGCCTTGGGCAATTCCAGAGACATCACAGTCATGCCAAGTATTGGCATGGCTGTGATTGGCCGGCGCACCACGTGACCCGGCCTGTATAAATGCCGGATCATGGGTGTCACCGCCATTTTGCTCTGAATAGCGTAGGGACAAGGCGCAGCTGGAGTGAGGGACAGTGTTAGGTTCTGTGTTTGCGCACTCTCCAAAAAACCTCTGTTTTTGTACTTCGCACCCCTGACTTTGGGAGTACTGTACCAAAAAGCCTCTGTGTGTACTCTGCACCCCTAACTGGGAGTACTGGACCAAAAAGCCTCTGTGTGTGTACTCTGCATGCGTCTTAGTGGAGTACTGTGACAAAAAGTCTCTGTATGTACTTTGCATGCATCTAAGTGGAAGTAATGTGCCAAAAAGCCTCTGTGTACTCTCAACTGTGTCTGTGGGAGTTCTGTGTCAAAAAGACTCTGTGTACTCCACAGCCGTGTCTGTATGAGTAGTGGGCCTAAAAAATTAACAATACTCTGCACTTGTCTCTGTGTGAGTAGTATACCTAAAAAATAGTTATACTCTGCCGCTGTGTCTGTACAACTAGTGTGCCTAAAAAATAAATATTCTCTGCAGCCATGTCTGTATGAGTAGTATGCCTAAAAAATAATTATACTCTGTAGGCATTTCTGTATGAGTAGTGTGGCTAAAAACAAATTATACTGTACAGCAGAGTCTGTACGGGTAGTTTGCCTAAAAAATAATTATACTCTGCAGCCGTGTTTGTATGAGTAGTGTGCCTAAAAAATAATTATACTCTACAGCTGTGTCTCTAGGAGTAATGTGCCTAAAAATTATTATTCTCAGCCGCTGTGTCTGTGCGAGTTGTGGGCCTAAAAAATAATTAAACTCTGCAGCTGTCGCTGTTTGAGTAGTGTGCTTAAAAATAGTTATACTCTGCAGCCCTCTGTACGAGTAGTGAGCCTAAAAAATAATTATACGCTGCAGCTTTGTCTGTGCGAGTTGTGGGCCTAAAAAATAATTATACTCTGCACTTGTCTCTCTGCGAGAAGTATGCCTAAAAAATAGTTATACTCTGCACCTATGTCTACGAGAGTAATGTGCATAAAAAAAATGTTCTATTCTGCCACCATGTCAGTGAGAATACTATCCCAAAAAGCCTATGTGTGTACTCTGCACAAGTCTCTATGGGAGTACTCTGAAAAAAGCCTCTGGCATGCCTCTTTATTCAGCCAAAGGTCCGGTCAATCCTGTGTGATCCATGCCAGATTCATTTAATGTGAGCTTGCCCACGTTGGCTGTGGGCAGACGCATGCCCTTTCTGCCATGCTAAACACATGTTCTGACAGTAATCTTTCCTCAGGGCAGGCCAGCACCTCCAAGGTGCAAAAGGCAAGCACAGGCCATGTGTCCAATTTGGAGGCCCAGTAGTTAAATGGGCCTGATGCACCACTCAGTATGTGCAGACGTATGAACACATACTCTTCCCCATATTGTTGAAACTATCATGCTCATGTATTTGATTCTTGAGCTTGTGTTTTGTGCTCAGCTTCCCTTTCTGCCGAGCAACAGGAAACACACCTTTTCTCCACGTGTTTTGGTTCTGTTTTCTGACTGCACTCTGTCTAGATTAACACAGGTGTTTTCATTTGCCCACCTATCATCTTTTGAGTGCAGATTTATATTCTGTCCCCCCCAGGGTATTTCCTGTTGGTGATAGATTCATTTAGATGTTTTGTCAATGTATTGGTGTTTGGAGACAGTCTGTGAGCTTTGAGCATGTTCAGTTTTGTTTTTTCAGTGTCTAACCTATTAATCCCAAGTGAGCTGCTACACAGGCATAACCTAATTGCTGCCTCCTGCTAATATGGACAGTATCAGATGGTGGTGCTGGATGTTGCGGAGTGCTGAGTAAGATTTTCCAACCAGTGCCCGAGCTGCGTGGGTGACTTTCTCCTCCTCTGCCTTGTGCTTCCACTGAGCCCCCCGCGGTAAGGTAAGGACAACATCAGTACCACTACCAGCGCACTACTGATGGTGCTCCAGTGAAGGAATTAAGGATGGCACATTGTGCTTGTAGTGGGGATCCAGCAGGGTGGCCACCCAGTAATCAGAAATTGTAACAATCTGAGCAACTTGGTGTTCGTTGCACAGGCACAGCAGCATGTATTGGCTCATGTGTGCCAGGATGCCCAGAGGCAACCACAAGCTGTCCGTGGTGGAGGGTGTATTGTCTGTGTCCCCTGCATCCCACCAGCCACGCTCCAGTGATTCCCATGAGCAGCTTTGAGTGCCACTCTGCTGTGAACATGGTATCTCATCCCCAAAAAATGTCCGCTGGCTGGACAGCTGTGTACCTTGCCACTGTTGGTACAGTAAATCATCCTCCGAGCTATGTGTGGAAGACTGCTCTGCTAATAGTGTGAATGATCCCCGTTCCATTTCCTCCTGAGCCTCCACCTCGTCGATCATTGTCTGAAGCATTTTTCCATGGCAGCATAGAAGTGGAATAATAACACTGATTATAATCATAATTATGGCATCATTAGCACTGGCAATGTTCGTGGAGTACTTAAAGCAGCACAACATGGCACACACGTCACGTATGGAGGCCCAGTCGTTGGTCATGAAGTGGTGTTGTTCCGCAGAGCTACTCACCTGTGCATGCTGCAGCTGAAACTCCAATATTGTGTGACGCTGCTCTCACAGTCTCTCTAGCATATGCAAGATGGAGACCTTGTGGTTAAATCGCATATGAGGTGGTGAGTGGGAAGGCAGAAGTGGTGCTACAGTGCAGACAGGGAGGCATCAGCAGCAGGGTGAGAACGCCAAAAGCATGCACAAATGGCCTACACTTTCTGCAGCAGCTGGAAGTTCTGTACCACCAAATTCAACACATGCGCAAGGCAAGGGATAAGCCTCATACCCGCTAGGCCCAGAGCTGCTATGAGATTTCGTCTTTTTTCGCCAAGCTTGAGGTTCAGCAGTACCAACCACTCATCATTCTGCTGTTTGATCCCCCTTTCAAAGCTCCTATGTGGTGTAGTATTTTTCCTACAAACAGATGAGTTTCAGAACATCCTGATGTTGTTTCCCCCTGGCTCTGCTGAGGTTGCTCGTACAGGTGTTACGCTAACAGGATGAGGAGATGGTGGAGGAAGCAGAGTAGGAGGAGGAGGCAAAATTGACAGAGAAAAGGCTATGGAACGGGTGCAGTGCGCTGTAGCAGTCAACTGGATGGCTAGGTGCTGGCCTCAGTGCTTTAAAGCAGCTGACGTACTTGCTAGGGCCAGCCACGGTGAGCAGTAGCAGCCAACTTAATGGCTAAAGGCCAGCCTCATCGCTTTATAGCAACTGTAGCAGCAGACGTAATGGCTAGACGTCGGCCGCGGTGTGCAATAGCAGAAAACTTAGTGACTGGGGGCCGGCTTCGGCACTTTTGCACCCTGCTCTCCCTTTTGCTGTGCAGCTGCGGCAGCTTGAACCAATCTCATCACCCCCCATGATATCATCGGACCTCTCCAGTTTGTCATTAACTCTGCTATTAATCCACCTCTCTCCTCACTACTTCTCTGCTCCTCCCTTCTGTAAATCACTTCATTGTCTCCCAATTCCACAACGTATACACTTCAAGCTACTAACGCTGACCTACAAAGTCATCCAAAATCTTTCTCCCCTTATATCTCTGAACTAATCTCCTGATATTTCCCACAACGTAATCTCTAGTTCTCCCAAGACCTCCTTCTCTCTTCCACAATCTTGCGTTTCTCACCCAATCGCCTACAAGACTTCTCCCGAGAATCCCCCATCCTGTAGAATTCTGTGGCCCAACACGTCTGATTATCCCATGCTTGTTCAATAAAATATACAACCAATATGCCTATCAATCAATCTATTGAGGGATAAAAAGAGATTCCAGCTTCATATAAAACATAATATCTTATTGAATCAATAAAGTTAAAATCAAAAGTAGATAAAAAGACAGGGCAAAACCTCCATCTAAAAGGGAGACACAAACATAATTCAAAATAAGTTCTTTAATACTGTGGCATATCCAAGTTTGAAAAATATGTATTAGATAGTAATCACAGGTTATTGGGGTTTATTAAATCATACTGACCATAATTACAATAATGCTGTGTACGTATATAAAGTGGAAAAACAAATTACAGGCTGATTCAACTTTGATGTAATGTCCTTAAAACAAGTCAAAATGAGGCTCAGTATTGTTTGTGGCCTCCACATGCCTGTATGACCTCCCTACAATGCCTGGGCATGCTCCTGATGAGGTTGCGGATGGTCTCCTGTGGGACCTCCTCCAGGATGGCACATCAATGCGAGCTGTGTGTTTGCTGTGTCTGTCAGCGTAGTGTCCAGAGGCTGGAGGCGCTACCAGGAGACAAGCCAGTACACCAGGAGACGTGGAGGGGGCCGTAGGAGGGTAACAACCCAGCAGCAGGACTGCTATCTCCACCTTTGTGCAAGGAGGAACAGGAGGAGGACTGCCAGAGCCCTGCAAAATGACCTCCAGAAGGACACAAATGTGCATGTGTTTGCACCATCGGTTAGAAACCAACTCCATGAGAGTGGTAAGAGGGCCCGACGTCCACAGATGGGGGTTGTGCTCACATCCCAACACCATGCAGGATGTTTGGCATTGGCCACAGAACACAAGGAATGGCAAAGTCGCCACTGGTGCCCTGTGCTCTTCACAGATGAAAGAAGGTTCACATTGAGCACATGTGACAGACGTGACAGAGTCTGGAGACGCCGTGGAGAGCGATCTGCTGCCTGCAACATCCTTCAGCATGACCGGTTTGGCAGTGGGTCAGTAATGGTGTGGGGTGGCATTTCTTTGGAGGGCCGCACAGCCCTCCATGTGCTCGCCAGAGGTAGCTTGACTGCCATTAGTTACCGAGATGAGATCCTCAGACCCCTTGTGATCCCACAGGAGACCATCTACAACCTCATCAGGAGCATGCCCAGGCATTGTAGGGAGGTCATACAGGCACGTGGAAGCCACACACAATACTAAGTGTTTCATCGGCGTCTCTGCCTCCTGTTAGTCAGAGACGCCGTCCCTCTCACCTTCCTGTTCAGCGTGCAGCGTCCTCCAGCGCTCCTTCCCTCGCTGCTGCCAGCGCATGCTCCTTCCCGGGCTCTGTGCTTAGGGCGCGCGCATCGTCCTAAGGAGGACTTCCCATATATAAGGCACCTCCTCCAAAATGGAGGTGCCCGAGCAAAGTTGTTTGCACTGTGTCTGATCTGTGCTTCAGCCCTCAGGTCCCGCTGCAAGCCTGACTTCTCATCCTGTCTGCCAGCCTGTTATCTGCCCGTTACCTGCCGAGCTTGCCAGCCTGCTCACCTGGAGCGCTCACCAGTTACCTGCCTGTTACCTGCCTCGTCTGTCTGCCCGCTCACCTGGGAGCACCTGCCTGTTTCCTGTCAGCCTGCCTGGAGACCCTGCTGTCACTTGCTGTGACCACCTTCCTGGTAAACCTAAAGACTAAAGACTGCTACTTGCCCTGCTTTCTCGAACTGTGACCACCTGTCAGCTACCAGAGACTTCCGCCTGCTTGCCGTGTCCATCCGCCATACCGGTCAGTCCCAGCCATCTGACCCGTGGGAGCCACCTGCTCTCTTACAAGGTCGTCCCCAGAGTAGCACCTGGTCCCTCAGCCCAGATCCTCCCTGGTCACGGTGTCGTTAGCTGCCGTACGACCAGGGTCGGTTCGGGTGGATACTTAGTCATGCCCCTCTGGGTCCCTCCTTGCACCTCGGCACAGAGGTTCCACCACCTGGACCCGTAACAGTTTGCTCGGGCCAAGGAACCCGGTGGCACCCAAGCTCCCTCGCTCTCTGACCGATACCAGGAAGTCTCCCATCAGAGATCTCAGCAGGAGTCCATCCTGAACCACCTGGGGAATGTCAACTCCCGCCTGGACACACTGACTGCTCCACCAGCAACCACCGCTAGTTGCACGACTCGCACCCCGGCAGCGCTGCTGCCCATCAATACCATGGCATCCTGCTCTGGACCCCGGCTTTCTGCACCTCCTCATTTCGGACGCGACCCCGCACAAGCTCGGGGCTTCATAAACCAGTGCACCCTGCACTTTGAACTCTTGGCACATCACTTTACCACCGACCAGGCCAAAGTGGCTTTCATCATGTCCCATCTCACTGGGGAAGCACTGGCTTGGCTAAATCCCCTGTGGGAGAGAGGGGAACCCCTAGTATCCAACTTCTCAGCTTTCCTCACTGCTTTCCGGAAAGTCTTCGATGAACCGGGACGAAAGACCTCGTCAGCCTCCTCTCTGCTACGTCTCCGCTAAGGGAGTCTCACCGTAGGCCAATATGCCATACGGTTCCGTACCCTCGCTTCAGAACTTGCCTGGGATAACGAGGCCCTGCTATCCGTCTTCTGGGAGGGTCTTTCCGGTCGGATTAAAGATGAACTTGCCAGTCGGGACATCCCTACCACCCTGGAAGACCCGACCTGATGTCACTTGCTACCCGGATTGACATCCGGTTCCAGGAACGTACAAAGGAAACCACCCATGAGAGAAGGTTTCCCCGCCTTGCTCCTAACTTCCAGAGACCTGTCTCTTCTTCAGTCAACCCCCGGGCGCACTCACCCGAGCCCATGCAGGTCTACCAGACCAAGTTGGTCAAATCCCGCCATGAGTCAAGCCGGGCCGAGGGGAGCTGTTTAAATTGTGGCAGCAAGGAGCACCTGATCCGTTCCTGCCCGGAGAGGCCGGGAAACGCCGGTGTCTAGGATCGCTCGGAGAGGTCGTCCTAGACAAAAGTAAGTCCTCTCCCTCCCTGACTTTGTCTGTCTCTCTCTCCTGGGGAGAGGATCAGCACTTTGAAAATGCTCACCTGGACTCTGGAGCGGCTGGGAACCTCATCTCGCAGTCCTTAGTAGAGAGATACCGTATTCCCACAAAGCCTCTCACTGAACTTTTGTCAGTTGCCTCCGTGGATGGTAAACTCCTTCCAGGACCCATCCTGCTCGTCACTGAACCCTTAACTCTGCAGGTGGGAATGCTGCACTCTGAGAAGATCTCCTTCCATGTGCTATCCGGACTCTCTCACTCCCTGTTGCTAGGTCTACCTTGGCTCCAGACACATGAACCCGTATTGAACTGGCGATCCGGCGAAGTACTCCGGTGGGGTCCAGACTGCCATAAGACCTGCCAGGTTCCGGTCCGCCCAGCTCGCCCTCCGCCTACTCCAGCTAATCTACCCGGTCTCCCGGCTCCCTACTGGCCCTATGCGGACGTCTTCGGTAAAAAGGAAGCAGAGACGTTGCCACCCCATAGGCCATATGACTGCCCGATCGACCTGGTACCTGGCGCCACTCCTCCCCGTGGGCGTATCTACCCGTTGCCTGCGGCCGAAACCCGGGCCATGTCTGAATACATTGAAGAGAATCTGGCTAGGGGATTTATCCGAAAATCTACCTCCCCGGCTGGAGCCGGATTCTTCTTTGTCAAAAAGAAAGATGGCTCGCTACGTCCCTGTATTGACTACTGAGGACTCAATCTAATCACAGTAAAAAACAAATACCCCCTGCCGCTCATTTCCGAATTGTTTGACCGTCTCAAGGGCACCAGGATCTTCTCCAAGCTGGATCTACGAGGAGCATATAACCTGGTCCGCATACGTCAAGGAGACGAGTGGAAGACAGCATTCAATACCCGGGACGGTCACTATGAGTACCTTGTGATGCCCTTTGGTCTCTGTAACGCCCCCGCTGTCTTTCAAGAGCTGGTCAACGACATCTTCCGTGACCTCCTGTACTCCTGCGTAGTGGTTTACCTGGACGATATCTTGGTCTTCTCTCCGGATCTCCCCACACACCGGAGGGATGTTTGTCAGGTCCTGCTTAGGCTTCGGCAGAACCACCTCTATGCCAAATACAAGAAGTGCCTCTTCGACCAGACCTCCCTTCCATTCTTGGGCTACGTTATCTCCCAGACAGGTCGGCAAATGGATCGCGAGAAGCTCTCTTCTGTTCTTAAATGGCCCCCTCCTGAAGGTTTGAAGGCGATACAGCGATTCCTGGGCTTCGCCAATTACTATCGTCTTTTCATCCCACACTTCTCGTCCCGGACTGCTCCCATATCTGCGCTTACCCGTAAGGGGGCAAATCCCAAGGTATGGTCGCCTGAAGCCAAGGAGGCCTTCCTTTCCTTAAAGAGAGCCTTCGCCTCGGCCCCCGTCCTGCATCGTCCGGACTGTAATAAACAATTCTACCTGGAGGTTGATGCCTCCTCCTCCGGAGCCGGAGCGGTACTCACCCAAAAATCTTCTACCGGGCGAATGGTAACCTGCGGCTTCTTCTCCAAAATCTTCTCCTCGTCTGAGCGCAACTACTCCATAGGAGACTGTGAATTGCTAGCCATCAAATTGGCACTGGGAGAGTGGCGCTATCGGCTAGAAGGGGCTCTTTACCCGGTAATCATCTACACGGATCACAAAAACCTGGCATATCTCCAAAATGAACAGAGACTCAATCCTCGCCCGGCCCGGTGGTCGTTGTTTTTTGCCCGCTTCGACTTCATTCTTCATTTCCGCCCGGCGGACAAGAACGTCAAAGCTGATGCCTTGTCCCGGTCCTTCCTGTCCTCCGATCAAGAGGAGGAGCCTATGCACATCATTAACTCCTCCAAGGTGATGAATGTGGCCCCCTTGGATCTGACTCGTCTTCCACCCGGTAAGACGTTTGTAGCAGTACCAGATCGGGAGAGGGTTCTTTGCTGGGGACATTCCTCTAAACTAGCTGGCCATGCTGGCCAAAAGAAGACCTTCCTGCTCATTACCCGGCATTACTGGTGGCCTACCCTGCGTAAGGACGTTGTAGACTTCGTCGCGGCCTGTTCATCCTGTGCCCGTAACAAAGTTCCCAGACATCTACCAGCTGGCCATCTCCTGCCCCTGCCCGTACCTGCTGCTCCATGGCAGCACATTGCTATGGACTTTATCACCGATCTTCCTGTTTCTGCCGGTTGTACAGTCATTTGGGTGGTCGTTGACCGCTTTTCTAAAATGGCCCACTTCATTCCCCTGCCTGGTCTCCCATCTGCACCCAAGCTGGCTAAAGACTTTATCCGCTACATCTTCCGTCTCCATGGCCTACCCCTCCACATCGTGTCGGATCGTGGGGTTCAGTTCACCTCACGCTTCTGGAGAGCCACATGTAAGCTGCTAGACGTCACCCTGGATTTTTCCTCCGCTTACCACCCACAGTCCAATGGTCAAGTGGAGCGGATCAATCAGATCCTGACCAGCTACCTCCGGCACTTCATTAATGCCCACCATTCGGATTGAGTGGATCTCCTACCATGGGCCGAGTTCTCTTATAATAACCATGAGAGCGAATCCTCTTCCCAATCCTCATTCTTTATAGTCGGTGGCCAACATCCCCGGATTCCAGTTCCTGTCTCCGCTTCTGTGGACAATCCTGCCGCAGAGTCTCTTGTCAGCGAATTTTCTACTATTTGGGAGAGTACCAGGTCCTCCGAGCGGATGAAGAGTTATGCTGATAACAGACGTCTGGATCCACCTCAATTCCGTCCGGGAGACAAGGTTTGGCTCTCTTCCAAATATGTGCGGCTCAAAGTACCCTCCTACAAGTTGGGCCCCCGGTTCATCGGACCCTTCGAAGTGCTTAGGCAAATTAACCCAGTGGCCTACAAATTAAAACTCCCGGCCACTCTACGCATTCCCAACTCCTTCCACGTATCCCTCCTCAAACCCGTTGTCCTTAACACTTTTTCCGACAATCCAGGTACTCCTCCTACTCCGGTTTCTGTTGAGGACGTCTTTGAAGTTGAGAGTATCCTGGCCACCAAGAGGGTAAGAGGGAGAACCTTTTTTCTGGTGGATTGGAAGGGGTTTGGTCCTGAGGAAAGAACTTGGGAACCCAGGGAGAACATCAACGCTCCGCTTCTCCTTGAGAAATTTCTCTCTGGCCTAAAAAAGGGGGGGCCTAAAGGGGGGGGTACTGTTGCATCGGCGTCTCTGCCTCCTGTTAGGCAGAGACGCCGTCCCTCTCACCTTCCCTCGCTGCTGCCGGCGCGCGCTCCTTCCCAGGCACTGTACTTAGGGTGCGCGCGCGCTCCCCCTCTCTTAAAGGGGCCGCGCGCGTCATCCTAAGGAGTCTCCGGCCAATTGCCGGAGGACTTCCCATATATAAGGCACCTCCTCCAAAATGGAGGTGCCCGAGCAAAGTTGTTTGCACTGTGTCTGATCTGTGCTTCAGCCCTCAGGTCCCGCTGCTAGCCTGACTTCTCGTCCTGCCTGCCAGCCTGTTATCTGACCGTTACCTGCTGAGCCTGCCAGCCTGCTCACCTCAAGCGCTCACCTGTTACCTGCCTGTTACCTGCCTTGGCTATCTGTCCGCTCACCTGGGAGCATCCGCCTGCCCTGTCTGTCTGACCGCTCACCTGGGAGCATCCACCAGTTACCTGCCTGTTACCTGCCTTGGCTATCTGTCCGTTCACCTGGGAGCATCCGCCTGCCCTGTCAGTCAGACCGCTCACCTGGGAGCGTCCACCAGTTACCTGTCTGTTACTTGCCTCGTCTGTCTGCCCGCTCACCTGGGAGCACCTGCCTGCTTCCTGTCAGCCTGCCTGGAGACCCTGCCGTCACTTGCTGTGACCACCTTCCTGGTAAACCTAAAGACTGCTACTTTCCCTGCTTTCTCGAACTGTGACCACCTGTCAGCTACCAGAGACTTCCGCCTGCTTGCCGTGTCCATCTGCCATACCAGTCAGTCCCAGCCATCTGACCCGTGGGAGCCACCTGCTCTCTTACAAGGTCGTCCCCAGAGTAGCACCTGGTCCCTCAGCCCGGATCCTCCCTGGTCACGGTGTCGTTAGCTGCCGTACGACAAGGGTCGGTTCGGGTGGATACTTAGTCACGCCCCTCTGGGTCCCTCCTTGCACTTCGGCACAGAGGTTCCACCACCCGGACCCGTAACACTAAGCCTCATTTTGACTTGTTTTAAGGACATCACATCAAAGTTGGATCAGCCTGTACTGTGTTTTTCCGCTTTAATTTTGGGGGTTATTCCAAATCCAGGCCTCCATTGGTTAATAAATTTAATTTCCATTGATGATTTTTGTGTGATTTTTTTGTCAGCACATTCAACTTTGTACAGAGCAAAGTATTCAATGAGAATATTTCATTCATTCAGATCTAGGATGTGTTATTTGAGTGTTCCCTTTATTTTTTGAGCAGTGTATATATATATATATATATATATATATATATATATATATATACACAGAGTATATATATATAGTTCAAATGAAACACTATTAACATAGTCACACTATAGCAGAAGTTTAACAAAGGGAAGGAACACATTATTTAAACCATGTTGATACTTGGACACCAAATATGAATTGAAAAGAGAGAGGTATAGATGGCAGCATGTACACAATTAATAACTTAATCCTTGGTTCATTGACAAGAATAGAAGATAATAATATCATCCCTACAGATATTACTAAAGTGCAAGTGCCATCAAAGTAAAGAAAGGGGAAAAAAAATCCCACTGTTTAAATAATATTAGTACATAAGAGTCAATAGAGGAACAATAGAACATCAGGGATAGCTGCATATCCACGTTGGTGAATAGTAAAAGTTAAAAGAAAATGCATATGCAGTGTCTCCCTACCCCAACGCCGTTTCACATTTCGCTTCTTACGGGGTCATGGAATCTCTTTTAGTGATGAGCGGGTGCTAGATGCTCGGGTCGAGCTCATTGGAATACTCGTGTGCTTGACCCGAACAACGAGCCCAATGTAAGTCTTTGGGAAACTCGAGCATTTTTCAGGCGGCTCCCCCCGGCCGTCTTCAGAGAGCCTAAAAATTGCCCAAATCGATGGGAACAGTGTTCAAACGACATGGGGAAGACCCCTGAAAGTATTTTTGACTCCCAGGTCACTTCTGTCAACAACTTTGTCAAAGGTATTACGCCACTTTTACTGACTCCCAATAAAACATACCAAAACCAAACCAAAATGGATTTTCCTGAGAAATATGTTAAGGAACATCCTTTCCAGGGTAATGACATATATATAAAGCAAAATAAATAACCAAAACAAAAATGCTTCTCCACACCTTTTTCATTGCTTTCAACCGCGACAAATGCATTCACCATGAAATGTAATTTTAACATTTTACAACCTTATCTGGCCATATGGTGTGTGAGATATCATCAGACACATCGTGTTTTATTTATGTAGAGGGACTCTAAAAGTCACAAAGCCTATTTTTATAGGGCCATCAGGTGGCCTTTACTATTCTTAAAGGGCCAGCAGTCGGCCCTCACTATTATTAGAGAGCCATCAGCCGGCTATGTTTTATTGATCCCATTACTAAAGAGTGGGTCTCCTATACTGTTATTGTGTACGCAGTGAGTGGCAGGGCTGCCCAAAATTTGGACGCACCCCAATACCCCTTTGAAGAGACTTAGAGGAGGGCCTCCTGAAAACAATGTTCCCATTATTAGGAAGTAGGTCTCCCATGGTGTTTGCCTATGCAGTGAATGCAAAGGTTGCCCAAAATTTGGAGGCACTCCAATGCCCCTTAGAAGAGACGTGAAGGTCAGAGGACCTGATGAAAACAATGTTCCCATTATTAGGAAGTGGGTTTCCAATTGTGTTTGCCTATGCAGTGAATGCAAGGGTTGCCAAAAATTTGGAGTCACTCCAATGCCCCTTGGAAGAGATGTGGAGGTCAGAGGGCCTCCTGAAAACAATGTTCCCATTATTAGGAAGTGATTCTCCCATTGTGTTTGCCTATGCAGTGAATGCGAGGGTTGCCAAAAATTGGGAGGCACTCCAATGCCCCTTGGAATAGACGTGGAGGAGGGCCTCATAAAAAAATGTTCCCATTAGAAAGGAGCGGGCCTCCTACACTTGTAATGCCCATACACTAAGTGTATGTGCTGACAAACTATTACCCCTGGGGGGTATACATGAACATACTGTATATGTTTTTTTTTTACGGGCATTATAATCACCCTTAAAAAAATTATGTGGGTGTTGCATCACGTACCACGGTCACCATGGTGATGTGGTGGAGGATGAGAAGAAGGAGGAGGATAAGAGCAAATAGCCAAAATCTGGAAGCGTATACCCATGTGTGGGTGTGAAAAGGTGTATGGGAATACACCTCACAAGAAAAGACACTGGATTTGAGTTTATGCTGTGCTGCTATCATTCGGTGGTGTTGATAAGTCTGGCCCTATCCAGCCCTTGCTCATTTTTATAAGAGTCAGCCTGTCAGCATTTTCAGTTGACAGGCGGATGCGCTTATCAGTTATAATTCCTTCAGCGGCACTAAAAACCAGCTCTGATAAAATGCTGGCGGCAGGGTAGGCCAGGACCTCCAAAGCATAGACAGCCAGTTCATTCCACGTATCCAGCTTGGATGCCCAATAATTATAAGGCAAAGAGGAATCACGGAGGACGATGGTACGGTCGACAAGGTACTCCCTCAGCATCTTCCCAAACTTTGCACTCCTTGTGAGAGTACCCCGTGCCTCAGGGCTTGTGTGATGGGAGGGGCTGAGAAAATTCTCCCAGAACATTGACAGTGTTCCCCTGCCTCTGCTGGATTGAAGTTGGTTGTCTAATGAAGTGTGACCTCAAACGCCAGTGTTTTCATATGGGAATTTTTTTAATAGTTCGGCAACAAGGGCCTTCTGGTACAGCTTTATTTTTGTAGACCTGTCCGCCTCAGGAATAAGAGATATAAAGTTCTCCTTGTAGCATGGGTCTAGAAGTGGCACCAACCAGTAATAACTGTCACCCAAAATTTTGAGAACGCGAGGGTCATGGGAAAGGCAGTCTAACATAAAATCAGCCATGCGTGCCAGACTGCTAACAGGCAAGACTTCCGTGTCCTCACCAAGAGGATGACTGACCATGCTATCTTCCTCCTCCTCCTCTCTGTCCTCTGGACATCCACGCTGAACAGACGGTATTGCAGCTGTGCAGGTAGCACCGTCTATAGCACATGAAACTAGCTCCTGTTCTTCCTCCTCCTCCTTTTCCTCATTGTCCCCCAATCCACGTAGGGATGAGATGAGGCTGGGCTGTGTGTAATCACCCTGAATGGTTCCTTGCTCCATCTCATCGTGTTCTGCCTGCAATGAATCCAATTTTATTGTGAGCAGAGAGCATTTCAGAAGACAGAGAAGCGGGATGGTGATGCTAATTATGGTGTCATCGCTGCTCACCATCTTGGTGGAGTCCTCAAAGTTTTGGAGGATGGTACATATGTCTGATATCCATGTCCACTTCTGAGATCTTATGTGTGGAGTCTGAACTGAAAACCGACGGCCTTGTTGATGCTGGTACTCAACAACTGCCCTCTTCTGCTCACAAATCCTTCCCAACAGCTGCAGTGTAGAGTTCCAACGCGTGGGAGCATCACGCACCAGTCTGTGAGCTGGAAGCTGCAAAAGCTGCTGAAACATGGCTAGGGCAGCGGAAGCTGTAGGTGACTTTCTAAAATGGGCGCACAGGCGGCGTACTTTAACAAGCAGATGCGACAGCTCCAGGTAGGATTTGAGAAACCGCTGAACCATGAGGTAAATCACATGGGCTAGATATGGTACGTGTGTGAGCTCGCCTCACCTCAGAGCCGCCACCAGTTTGCGGCCATTGTCACACATGACCATGCCTGGCTGTAGGTTCAGCGGTGTGAGCCACAGATCTGCCTGCTCTTTCAGAGCTGTCCACAACTCTTCAGAATTGTGTGGTTTGTCACCTAAGCATATTAGCTTCAGCACAGCCTGTTGCTGCTTACCCGAGTCAATGCTGCAGTGCTTCCAGCTTGTGACTGATGTGGTCATTTCGGAGATGGAGGCTGAAGAGGAGGTTGAGGAGGATGAGGTGCAGGAGCTGTAAACAGTGGGAGCAACCCTGATTGACCTAGGGCCCGCAATCCTTGGCGTCAGGAGGATATGTTCCATCCCAAGGTCCGACTGGGTCCCAGCTTCCACTATGTTAACCCAGTGTGCCATCAGCGATATGTACCGTCCCTGCCCACAAGCCTTTGTCCACGTGTCTGTGGTTAGGTGGACTTTACCGGTAACTGTGTTGTTGAGGGCACGGCTAATGTTTTGGGACGCGTGCTTGGGTAATGCGGGGATGGCACACAGGGAGAAATAGTGGCAGCTGGGGAGAGAGTAACAAGGAACTGCCACCGCCATCAGGTTGCGGAATGCTTCTGTCTCCACGAGCCTAAAAAGCAACATTTCGAGCGCAAGCAGTTGTGAAATGTGAGAATTTAGTAG
This sequence comes from Phyllobates terribilis, assembly GCF_046119375.1. Classification (NCBI taxonomy): domain Eukaryota; kingdom Metazoa; phylum Chordata; class Amphibia; order Anura; family Dendrobatidae; genus Phyllobates; species Phyllobates terribilis. Next base: position 476,645,432 of record NW_027362765.1, on the reverse strand, counting down.
TGTGGCCTGTGAGGCTTTGGCTGCGTATTTGCGCTTGCATTCCAAGTATGGGGGTATGGACAACTGAATGCTGAGCTCGGACAAGGACGTGGACGTGCTTCCTGATGCTGCTACTTGATAGTGCCATGACAGGTGCAGGGCGTGAGGCATCGTCGCATGCACCGTGGACAGAGGATTGGCTTGCAAGCACAACAGCAGAAGAAGCAATGGTGCCACCTGCAGACAATGTTCCTGGACCCTGGGGTTCGGCCCACAAAGTCGGGTGCTTTGCTGCAATGTGCCCGATCATGCTGGTGGTGGTCAGGCTGGTCGTTTTGCCACCCCTGCTGATGCTGGCCTGGCAGGTGGTGCAAATGGCCTTTTTGGGGTTATCGGCAGAGTCTTTTAAAATCAACCAGACTCAGGAAGACCTAACAGTTGTACTGGCAACTTCCTTCGTGTTGATGTTAAGGGGAACGATTGCCTGCCTTCTGTCTGTGGCCACCACACTGCTTCTTCCTGCCTGTTGGGGTGCTCTGCCTCCTTCCCCCTGTGTGCTGCTGTCCTCGCTCTGCATGTCCTCCTGGCAGGTTGGGTCAGTTACTTTATCATCCACCACCTCGTCTTCCACTTTCGCAGCCTGGTCCTCCTCCTGATTTTCTGGCAATTGTGTCTCATTATCGTCCACCTCTTGTGACACTTTCCCACCGTCGCCTTCATGTGACCGTGGCTGCTCAAATATTTGGGCATCGCTACATGCGATCTCCTCTTGGCTCTCTTCAAGTGGACCGGGCGAGAGGCCCGAATCGATAAATGGAAAAGTGAACAGCTCTTCAGAGTGTCCAAGTGTGGGATCAGTTGTCTCCGGGCACTCGGCATGGTGGGAGGAAGGAGGATCAAGGTGAGGAATATGCGGTTGAATCTCACGGCTACTGAGACTTGACCGTGTGGAAGACAGGGTGGTGGTGGTGGTGGCTAAGTGACTGGAAGCATCTTCCGCTATCCAACCAACAACCATTTGATACTGCTCTGAGTTCAATAGTGGTGTGCTGCGGTCCCGTAGGAATTGGGACAGGAAGATCAGGCAAGAAGATGTGGGTGTTTGTTGTGGCACAATTACAGCTTGCCCACGGCCTTGGCCTCAGCCTCTGCATGCACCATTACCATCACGTCCAGTTCCCCGTCCCTTGCCACATGCCTTGCCCATTTTAAATGGCGGACAATATCTTCCACGCTCACTACAAATGATTGAATTTGGAGTAAACTTATATGTGATGCGTGTGACGGACAAACCACAGTTTAAAATACCTGGCCTGTAGGTAACTATTTTGAACTGCAAACTGGTGTCAATTGCTTCACTGACACACTGAAACAAATTTTTAATGGAGTTTAGAAATAGCAGTATTTTCTGAAAACGTATATGTGATCCGTGTGACGGAGAAACCATAGTTTTAAATAGCTGGATCTTTAGCTTTGTAATATGGAAAGGACCTGGCTGTATTCTGCAATGGCAACAAGCAAATGGCGCAGAAAAACGGTGTTCTCTGGATTGCTTTTTAAGCAAATAATGAGGATTAAGATCCAAAAAAAACTATTCCTGGCCCCTCAGACCTGGACCTTTGTCTAGAAATGTCTAACAGCAGCAGAAGGCAGAACTGGAATGTAGCCTCTTGTGCTATATGCACTGCAGTCTGCTATATACCCTGCCTGCCTGATATCTCTGCAGATGGATTAGTCCTCAGAAGCACTGTTTGTTGAGATGGATATGTGTAATGTACTTGTTTTCTCCCTACACTACCTAATACACAACCATATCTCTCCCTAGCTCAGCAGCACCTCTCCCTATACTGCCTTTTTGCAGAGTAGACTGACGAGCAGAGCGGCACCAGATCTGATATAGACCTGATGACGCTGTGCGGCCAGCCAATCACTGTAATGCCACAACCACCATGGCTGCGGCATTACAGTGAGTGGCAGGAAATGCCTGCATGTTGATTGGCGCAATATGCCATGCATCTGCCCGAACATCTCGAGTACTGAGATGCTCGGGCGAGTACCGAGTACTTTCGAGTATGCTCGCTTATCACTAATCACTTTATATCCCTCAATAGATAGATTGATTGATAGTGATATTGGTTGTATATTGATTTTGAAGTGTCTAGCATTTCATTATCCTTTTTGGGACATATGTGACTAATGTTTAATAAAATGCATGAAAGAAAACATCAAGACAAGTTTACCTTGGGAAAAATATAGCTATTTTTTTTATTGTGTTGTTTTTCTCATCATTATCTGTGAAAAATGCGGAAGTGACAGAAGTGGCGTCAGCGGAAACTGGAAGATATGCGTTCCACGTTGTGGAGCGCACTCCGACCTGCCAGGTCTAAGAGTGCTGGATTAGACTAGCAATGGAGCCTATGGAGCACAAACACATGGAGTAATGGACCTATTTGCTTAGTGGCTGCACATCTGGTATCTATTATTGGGACTTTTTGGGACCAATGGAATCATGGGGGAGGATGTATTTAAACAGGACTAGTGGAAGGCTTGAGTTACCTACCCTAGTTCTGACTATCAAAATGGACTGATCATCAGTATGCATCTATATGCTATATATCTATACCCTGGACATTCCTTCTGCATCAGCCTCCTGAGGAACTGTACATTTGGGGAAACGTGTTGAGGCACTGGGACACTAATCAGTGACCCGAGACATGAGGACATGATTTTGAGGCTTTAGGCTTCTATCGTCTATCTGGGACCACTTTTTATCTGTGGTCATGATAAGTCCTGATAAAAGACTGAAACCTTCGTTATACATCCTGGACCATCTCCTTATGGGCAAGATAAGTCATCTATTTACATTACTCTCATAGTTTTCGCTATGTTTACAATATATGCCTTAGATTGCATCGGATTGTGGTGCAATTAGGAATTAATTCTAGGACGAGCCAGGATATTTTGGGATAGCCGGCTTGGAGCGGGGGCGCCAAAATCACCAACTTTAATTAGGGTGCCAACCTCCGCAGGTAGGCAGGAATCAGCATATAGTTAACTTAGGGCCTGGTTAGTGGTATATTCAGTGTAGAGGTCTATGGAAGAGTGATCCTACTTGATTGTTTTAAATATGCACTACAATCACTTTTTTCACTGGGTTGCACTTATCCTTGAGAGGTACTGAAATACTCTCTATATGATTCTATTTAATCCTTTCTACATGTACAGTATAAAGGAAGGGATTACTTGATTATGATAAATGGTATACTAGCTGTGTGAGATATCCCCTTCTTTTTGCCAATAGGGCTCTGTGGGATAAACCAATAGAGTCCAGTACCTCTAGTGTGTTTTTTCACAATAATATGTACAGTACAGACCAAACGTTTGGACACACCTTCTCATTTAAAGATTTTTCTGTATTTTCATGACTTTGAAAATTGTACATTCACACTGAAGGTGACTACCTCTTGAAGCTCATCAAGAGAATGCCAAGAGTGTGCAAAGCAGTCATCAAAGCAAAAGGTGGCTACTCTGAAGAACCTAGAATATAAGACATATTTTCAGTTTTTTCACACTTTTTTGTTAAGTATATAATTCCACATGTGTTAATTCATAGTTTTGATGCCTTCAGTTTGAATGTACAATTTTCATAGTCATGAAAATACAGAAAAATCTTTAAATGAGAAGGTGTGTCCAAACTTTTGGTCTGTACTGTATGTTGGTCCGCTTTTTAAAGAGATTTTTCTGATTAAAGGTTTTTTATCCTGAGGTTACATGTTAGCCATGTTTTTTCCTCAGAACAGTTGTATTATAATATAATAATTACTGTCTGTGAAAAATGCAAAAGGATATTTTGGTCCCTTGCAGCTCTTATTAGGCACTTTCTATAGCTAAATTAATTAATTAGTTTATGAAAATATACAAATGAAGTAGTGTTGTAGAAAAGTATGTATATTCAGCACCTGACAGAAGCATATAAAGATGTTAATGAGCCAAAGAATGATTACTGTATAATATATGTTTGCCTCCGGGTCAATTACCCATGTATGTAATATTCACTTTTGCTGTACCAGAATCTGTAAATGGAAATATATCTTGAATAAAATATACATAGCTCAAATTTAGCTTGCATTACCGCACTAAATCACACCCCCTGCATCTTTGATTTGGGCATAAATTATGTGCTAATTAGCAAATCTTTTGACACCTCTGCAAAAATGGCTGAATTATGCCTACTTCTGTATTTGACTAATTTGCTACAAAGAGGAAGGGTGAATAACATAATCTCTGAGTCCCCTGAGACACCTAAAAAATAAAGAAATAAAGGCTAGTTAACTGAAAACAAGAGAAGTTAAACCAGCTGTTTCATAGCAATTCTTCAGATTATGATTCACTGAGAAGTAAAGCAATAGCTTTTTACATCTGAGAAGTTGAAGGAGGCTTAGCAGCCCCCACACCATAGGCTTACTGTGCATAATGACAGATCATGGGACTTCTATTGAGCCCATGAGTTGGGGTGCTCAATTCCTACGATGCAGATATATTTGAATAGAATGGCGTAATAGAGCACCACCAGCTCACTTCACCATTTCATTTGAGCGTCTCAGTCTCTTTCCAGTACGTGTGATGACATCACTAAATCACGCCTGCAGTGTGGATCCTCAGTTCACATGCTGCACAGGGAAAAGTCATATGTCAATGGAATGGGGCAAGTTAAGTACATTGTTTTTTTTAAAAGGGAAAGTACCATAAAAAAAATTCCACAATTTAAAAAAAATAAAAATATTATCATTTGTTTTTAATGAAGTAAAATATGAACACTAATTTAAAAAGGTTCAATATTTTCCACTTTTAAACACAAGGGGGAGCAACTGCTGAAATTTGTCATGAAATATTAGTGTACTGCTGGTTCTCATTACGACTGCAGTAACTATGGGCAGGATTTGCTCACATGTGTTTGATGTCACTCCTCTTCTCCCCTTCTGAGTGTTTGCAAAAGAATAAGGGAGGATAAAGTTTAGGATTACAGTGCAGAGACCTTTTGTTGGTGACTGCAAAGTGATACAGACAAGTAGACAGTATCACAGAGGATGCCTGGCAACACCGATTCTGTTAGTTGGTGCGTCTAGCTGTATCAAAAGCTGGAGATAGATATGTGAAGTGTATCACATGCAGCGATTAGATATGCTTTAAATAACACATCCTGGAATTAGATCCAGGACTCAGTGTAGTGTATGACATGATGGGATTAGATATAGGGCTCAGCAAAGTGTATCACACAGGATGGAATTAGATACACAGTATCTAATGTATGTAATATGTGGCCCTGCTCCCTTCACTTCTATGCAAGCAGTGGTGTAGTGTGTGACCTCGCTCCGTCCACTACATTAGTATTCCCATAGAAGTAGATAGAGCAGGGTCATACATTAAACTACTGCTCCTATAAAAATGGACAAAGCGGTGTCACACATTACACTACTACTCCTTTAGGAATGTGTGACCCCGCTCTGTCTGCTTCTATGGGAGCAGTTGCATAATATAATGGGCATTAGATTCACAGCTCTGGGCATTAGATACATGGCTCTGGGGGGTATCACCATGATGGGCATTAGATACATGGCTCTGGGTGGTATCACCAGAAGTGTACATAGAAATCATGTGGCCCTATAGCAGAAATTCTAAATGCCCTCTCTCACTCCCCCAAAAATAGAAATTAATATTCAGCGGGGTCATGTAAGCGCATACCTCATAACTTTGCAGCCCTTGCAAAGTAATTTTCACCCTATTGAATCCCATAGATTCCCATAAAGTCCTCCATACAGTACAATGGGCTCCATATTGACTTCTATATAGAACAATGGACCTCACATAGTGCATCATACAGTATAATGGGCCCGCATAGTGCACTATACAGTATAATTGCCCCACATAGTGATCCATACAGTATAGCGGCCCCATATAGTACACCATACAGTATAATTGTCCTGCATAATGCACCATACGGTATAATGTGCCCCACATAGTGAACCTTACAGTATAGTGTGCCTCACATAGTTCTCCACAGTATAATGGCCCTAGATAGTGCTCAATACGGTATAATGTGCCACACATAGTACAACATACAGTACAATGGCCTCACATAGTGCTCCACAGTATAATGGCCCCACATAGTCCTCCATACAGTATAATGGCCCCACATAGTGCTCAATACAGTATAATGGCCTCACATAGTTCACGATCATACTTTGTGTGGATTTTTAGGAGTATCATACTGCTTGGGGTCTATCATACTGTGTGGGGGCCATCATACTTTATATAGAGCTGTGGGGCATCACACTTAGATGCTCTGTGTAGGGGATTGTGGGGGTCATCATACTCTAAGTAATGTTGTGGGGTGGCATTGTGGCACCCCAGGGGTCCGGTTGCCACAGTGGCATTGCCTCCCTCACAGGGGGTGATGCCATGCCTGGAAGCCTGGAGGGGTCCCCTAATCATGTTTACCAGCATACAACACTTTCCAGGCTCCAGACCAGAAAGGGGAGCTCCTCCCCTTCAAACTGGAATCTAGAGGCGGGGGTAGTAAGAGTGAGTTGAGAGGAGTTGGAGTTTGGAGGATGACGAGGAAGGACCTGGGGAAGGGAGCTGTGGATAAGTTCACCGCAGAGGGAAGCTCAAGTGAACGGGACACCGGAGTCTGTGGTTGTGGGGCACTGAAGTCCCAGCAGCAGAATCCGGAGGACAGGAGACTGCAGGTCTCCTGGCCCCACCAGACGCCCAGCAACACAGCAGCACCATAGGGTTCAGCACCGCCACGTGGGAGCGACACTCCAGGAAGGCCCGAGCTGCCTGCCATACGGGTGAGGAAAAAGACGTTTTACTCAGGGACGAGGGCCGCAGCATAGCTTCAAGTAGCAGGGCCAAAGAGATTAGCGCAGAAGGAAGGCATACAACTTCACCTGGCGAGGTGGATCCCCAACTTGCTTCTAAGCCGCCCAGACCTCTGCTACCAGCTAGTACCTGTGCCCCGGTCTGCTTAACAAACCGCAAGTAAAGATAAGAGGAAACCACCATTAAGTTGTTGACTGGTCATTATCTGCGCCATCACCTGCATTGCACTACACCAGCAACATCTACTTCATAAAATCCCCATCTACTGTCCTGGAGCTAAGCTCTGCCTGTGGAGAGCTGAACCAACTCTGCTGCATCACCATCAGCTCCAGTGGATCTGCACCGCAGCGGCGGCCCCATATAGCCGCATACCACAGGTGGCGTCATGAACATTATCTCTAAAAACTTTATTTCCCCTTTTACTTTCCCTTTAGTTGACCACCCTGGGTCACGGACCGGGTCACTGCCACCAAGACACTCCCCAGCATCGACCGGCCCGACTACCGAGTATCCTATGGCCCAGGGGGCGCGTCAGCATTACACTGTGTGAGGGACTGTGGAAGCCATCATACTGTGTGTGGAAATGTGGGACCATCATTCTGTGTTGGGGGGGGTCTGTTGCGGCCATCAAACTGTATGGGGATCTGTAGACACATCATATTGTTTGGAAAGCTGTGGGGCTATCATACTATGGGGAAATAATATTGTGTTTGGCCATCATATTGAGTAAGGGCTATGATACTGTGTCTTGGAGTTGTTTGGGCCATCATACTATGTATGTATAGGGGCTGTGGGGGATTTAATAGGGGCCATGATACTGTGTGTGGGGTGCTTAATGGACACTCACAGTGTGTGTGTGTGTGTGTGTGTGTGTGTGTGTGTGTGTGTGTGTGTGTGTGACGCTTTGAGACTATCATACTGTATTGTGGATTGTAGGGGCATCATAATGTGTTGGGACCGTCATTCTGAGAGGGGGCCGTGATACTGTGTGTGAGGACTGTCGGGGCAACCATTCCTAAAGAGAACCATGATGCTATTGGGGCCATGATACTGTGTGTGGATAGATATCCAGGCCCTTATACTGTGTGTGGGAAAACTGTGGAGACATCATAATGTGTGGGGGCAATATAGGAGCATCTTGCTGTGAGGCATATTATACTGTGTTGAGGGTCACTGTGAGGACATGATGCTGAGATGGAGACACTTTGACACTGTGTTGACATAAAACCATGTTGGGGCACTGAGTGGACATTATACTGTGCTGCAGACACGCGTCAGCATCATAATTTGTAGGGAGGAACTGTGGGAGCATCATACTGTGCTGGGGGTAATGTGGCAGCATTATTCTTTGCATGTAGGAGTAAATTGTGTTGTAGAAATCACTGTGAAGATATAATACTATGTGTGTGGGGGGGTGCTGGAGTCACAATTCTATATGGGGGCCATGAAAGGAGTATTGTAGCCATTGAGAATCTTAACGGCCTCAATAAGGGCATAATCACAGTATATGATCTACAATATATGTCACTGTCCCTATTTTTAAATATTGTGAGGTATGAACCTGCCTAGTCCAGCAAAATATTTTTTAGGAGTATGTGTAGAGTGTGGTCAAGTTAGGATTTTAGCTATGGGGCCCTGTAATTTTTTTATGCATGCCTCTGCCCCAAATCTCAAGTTCCGCCAACCAACTACCCCCCACCATGCACCACTAATGAGACAATTATCCAAATGAGCATAATATTTGACATATGTGACCTGTGCGACTTCACTTATATGAAACAACTTGGGTAATACTATGTACTATGTGACCATTGGAGTCCTAACATTTCGTATACATTTACATATACAGTACAGACCAAAAGTTTGGACACACCTTCTCATTTAAAGATTTTTCTGTATTTTCATGACTATGAAAATTGTACATTCACACTGAAGGCATCAAAACTATGAATTAACACATGTGGAATTATATACTTAACAAAAAAGTGTGAAACAACTGAAAATATGTCTTATATTCTAGGTTCTTCAAAGTAGCCACCTTTTGCTTTGATGACTGCTTTGCACACTCTTGGCATTCTTTTGATGAGCTTCAAGAGGTAGTCACCGGAAATGGTTTTCACTTCACAGGTGTGCCCAGTCAGGTTTAATAAGTGGGATTTCTTGCCTTATAAATGGGGTTGGGACCATCAGTTGTGTTGTGCAGAAGTCTGGTGGATGCACAGCTGATAGTCCTACTGAATAGACTGTTAGAATTTGTATTATGGCAAGAATAAAGCAGCTAAGTAAAGAAAAACGTGTGGCCATCATTACTTTAAGAAATGAAGGTTAGTCAGTCCGAAAAATTGGGCAAACTTTGAAAGTGTCCCCAAGTGAGGTTGCAAAAACCATCAAGCGCTACAAAGAAACTGGCTCACATGAGGACCGCCCCAGGAAAGGAAGACCAAGAGTCACCTCTGCTTCTGAGGATGTTTATCTGAGTCACCAGCCTCAGAAATCGCAGGTTAACAGCAGCTCAGATTAGAGACCAGGTCAATGCCACACAGAGTTCTAGCAGCAGACACATCTCTTCAACAACTGTTAAGAGGAAACTTTGTGCAGCAGGCCTTCACGGTAAAATAGCTGCTAGGAAACCACTGCTAAGGACAGGCAACAAGCAGAAGAGACTTGTTTGGGCTAAAGAACACAAGGAATGGACATTAGACCAGTGGAAATCTGTGCTTTGGTCTGATGAGTACAAATTTGAGATCTTTGGCTCCAACCACCGTGTCTTTGTGCGATGCAGAAAAGGTGAACAGATGGACTCTACATGCCTGGTTCCCACCGTGAAGCATGGAGGAGGAGGTGTGATGGTGTGGGGGTGCTTTGCTGGTGACACTGTTGGGGATTTATTCAAAATTGAAGGCATACTGAACCAGCATGGCTACCACAGCATCTTGCAGGGCATGCTATTCCATCCGGTTTGCGTTTAGTTGGACCATCATTTATTTTTCAACAGGACAATGACCCCAAACACACCTCCAGGCTGTGTAAGAGCTATTTGACCAAGAAGGAGAGTGATGTGGTGCTACGCCAGATGACCTGGCTTCCACAGTCACCAGACCTGAACCCAATCGAGATGTTTTGGGGTGAGCTGGACCGCAAAGTGAAGGCAAAAGGGCCAACAAGTGCTAAGCATCTCTGGGAACTCCTTCAAGATTGTTGGAAGACCATTTCCGGTGACTACCTCTTGAAGCTCATCAAGAGAATGCCAAGAGTGTGCAAAGCAGTCATCAAAGCAAAAGGTGGCTACTTTGAAGAATCTAGAATATAAGACATATTTTCAGTTGTTTCACACTTTTTTGTTAAGTATATAATTCCACATGTGTTAATTCATAGTTTTGATGCCTTCAGTGTGAATGTACAATTTTCATAGTCATGAAAATACAGAAAAATCTTTAAATGAGAAGGTGTGTCCAAACTTTTGGTCTGTACTGTACATTTATTCCCACGGAGTCTAGAAAAATAGCATGATTGCTGTGATGGCAGCTGAAGTGTTATTGATATTGTCTAAGTCTGCTTTCACAATTGCCCAAAGGAAAAGTTATTGTACCAAGTGGCTTTTTCCAATAGGTAGCACTATAGTTCCTTTCCTCTTTCTCTCTGAAGAGGCTATTTGCATATTTATATTCCAGGAGGAGCATTGTATGGGCTATAAGTGGTATTATACTCATTTGGCAAACTCAACAACTGGCTTGGCAAACTCAACAAGCTGCCCTCCTGCTCTGAATACCATGGGTGACGTCTCCTGTGTCACCCAAAGAGCTAGGTGAAATCCCACGCTTGTGCAGAGAAATCACTGGCTCGCATTTAACATCAAAAAAAGGAAACTTTTGCCCATTATTGTGATTACTCAAATTAAATCTTGAAGGTACCTACCAAGAATCATTTCTATTCCAATTACGATCAAGTAAACTATAAATCACATATTCAATATATTTTGAACATATTAGCAAATTTTATTCATGAAAATTCATTAAATACCTACACAACAACAAAACAGAAAAAAATCCCATAAAAAACTCATAAAACCCAGTTAAAACCACTAAAATGGAGTAGAATGATGGATAAGGTGTTACATGTTTAAACATAAAGAAGATAATATATTAGTGAACAATTATCACTCTGATGGTTTATTATTAGTGTTGAGCGAGCACTAAAATGCTCGGGTGCTAGAAGCTCAGGCCGAGCTCACCGTGACACTCGAGTGCTCGACCCAAGCAACGAGTCCAATGTTTGTCTATGGGAGCCCCGAGAATTTTTGCGGCGGCACCCCCGGCAGTCTGTAGAAAGCGTAAAAAAGTGCCCAAAACGATAGTGACAGTGCTGAAAAGACATGTCGACAGAATGGGGATCGCCCCAGGAAGCATTTCTGACCCCCAGGTCATTGCTGTCAACAACATGGTCAGAGGTATTAAACCACTTTTACGAGCTCACAATAAAATGTTCAAAAACAAAACTGAAACGGTTTTCCTGTGAAATATGTTGAGGAACATCCTTTCCAGGGTAAAGACATGTGTATAAGGTAAAATAAATAACCGAAAACAAAAATACTCCTCCACACCTTGGGCTATGTTCACAAGTAGCATTTTTTATGCTTTTTTGCACTTTTGTATTGCTTTCAACCGTAACAAATGCATTCACCGGGAAATGTCATTTTAACATTTTACAATCTTATCTGGCCATGTGCTGTGTGACACATGCATACAGTGCTGAAAAGACATGGGAATAGCATGGGGAAGACCCCTGGAGGCATCTCTGACACCCAGGTCACTGCCTAAAAGTGTGCCCATCAGAAGTGATCCTTGCCGCATCAGAAGATGCAGACTTGCAACTATCTCCGTGCAAGTCCTTGTCCAAGGGCAGTGTTCAATTGTACCTCCCCCATTCCTTGCAATGCAAGCGCAAGTATGCAGCCTGCCACCCACCCACCCCCAGGCTGCAATACCATACTGATAGCTTGCTTGCACTTCAAATTGGGCCTTTTAGGCATGTGGAGGCAGATGTCGGCCACCATGTCATGGCTGCGTCGGCGGCCTGGTATCCATACTCAGTCCCCAGCCGCCTGGCGGCCGGGTGTCCACACTTGGTTCCCAGCCGCCAGTCGGCGGCCGGGTGTCCATACTCGCTCCCCAGCCGCCCCGCGGCCGGGTGTCCACACACGGTCCCCAGCCGCACCGCGGCCGGGTGTCCACACACGGTCCCCAGCCGCCCCTATTTCTCCTGTGAACTTCCCCCACACTTTCTTAGCCTGGCCTGCATTAGGGCAGCATTGGATGAGCCCACCAGAGAACCAGACTCCTCGGGTGGGCCCTGGCTTCTCCATCAGGGGAGTTGAGAGTGCCAAGGTGAGGAACATGATGATGATGAAAGTTAGCATCTGCTTTGTTTTCTTGGAATGCAAGCGCATGTATGCAGTAGCGGCTAGGCCTGAGGTGGTCAGGGTTTTGGCGCATATCCTACCTCCTCCGAGGATTGCTGGACGTTTTCCTGCTACTATCCCAGTTCTATGACTCCTCTTAAAACAAAGCTTCAGGTGATGAATGCTGGATGATGTGGTGGCAAAGGAGAAAGAGCAGGAGGAACAGGGACCAATCACATAAATATCAGGCCAGTCAACCACTAATGTCTTGTAGGATATGTTTCTGTACCAAAAGGAGCGGTTCGGCTACACAGTTATAGGGCATACAGTGAGTGCAATGCCTGCCAAAAATTTCGAGGCACTCCAATGCCCCTTGGAAGTGACATGGAGGTCAGAGGGCCTTAAGTAAACCGTTTTTTCCTTTTATAGCAACTGGGTCTCCTGTGCACTGTTGGCCTAAGCAGTGAATGGAAGGCTTTCCAAAAATTATGAGGAACTGCAACGCCCCTTAAAACAGACGTGGATTACAGCATACTAAAAACCTTCTACCCATTATTGGGGAGTGGGTCTCCCATAGTGTTCGCCTATGCATTGAAATGCAAAAGCTGACTAAAATTAGGAGGAAATGCAATGCCCGTTGGAAGAGTCGTGGAGGTTAGAGTTAATTAAAAACAACATTTCAATGCCCCTTGGAAGAGCTGTTGTGTTCAGAGTGGTTTAACAAGACGCTTTTAATGCCCCTTGGAAGAGAAGTGGAGGTCGCAGTAGCTTAACAAGATGGGTTTAATGCCCCTTGGAAAAGTGGTGGAGGTCGCAGTAGCTTAACAAAAAGGTTTTATTGCTCCTTGGAAAAGCCGTGGAGGTCGCAGTAGCTTAACAAGACGGTTTTAAAGCCCCTTGGAAGAGACATGGAGGTTGCAGTATCATAACAAGACGGTTTAAATACCCCTTGGAAGAATGGTGGAGGTCGCAGTAGCTTAACAAGATGGTTTTAATGCCCCTTAGAAGAGACGTGGAGGTCGCAGTATCTTAACAAGATGGTTATAATACCCCTTGGAAAAGACGTGGAGGTTGCAGTAGCTTAAAAGGATGGTTTTAATGCCCCTTGGAAGAATGGTGGAGGTCGCAGTGGACTAAAAAGACAATATCAATACCCCTTGGAAAAGTGGTGGAGGTCGCAGTAGCCTAACAAAACGGTTTTAATGCCCTTTGGATGAGACGTGGAGGTCGCATTATCTTAACAAGATGGTTATAATACCCCTTGGAAAAGTGGTGGAGGTCGCAGTAGCTTAACAAGACGGTTTTAATGCCCCTTGGAAAAGTGGTGGAGGTCGCAGTAGATTAACAAAAACGTTTTATTGCCCCTTGAAAAAGACATGGAGGTCGCAGTAGTTTAACAAGATGGTTTTAATGCCCCTTGGAAGAGACGTGGAGGTCGCAGTATCTTAACAAGACGGTTATAATACCCCTTGGAAGAGACATGGAGGTCGCAGTAGCTTAACAAGACGATTTTAATGCCCCATGGAAAAGTGGTGGAGGTCGCAGTAGCTTAACTAGATGGTTTTAGTGCCCCTTGGAAGAGACGTGGAGGTCGCAGTAGCTTAACAAGACGGTTTAAATGCCCGTTTGAAGCGACGTGGAGATCGCAGTAACTTAACAAGACGCTTTTAATGCCCCTTGGAAGAGACGTGGAGGTCGCAGTAGCTTAACAAGATGGTTTTAATGCCCTTGGAAGAAACGTGGAGGTTGCAGTAGCTTAACAAGACAGTTTTAATGCCCCTTGGAAAAGACGTGGAGGTCGCAGTAGCTTAACAAGATGGTTTTAATGCCCCTTGGAAAAGTGGTGGAGGTCGCAGTAGCTTAATAAGACGGTTTTAATGCACCTTGGAAGAGACGTGGAGGTCGCAGTAGCTTAACAAGATGGTTTTAATGCCCCTTGGAAGAATGGTGGAGGTTACAGTGGAATAAAAAGACAATACCAATGCCCCTTGGAAAAGTGGTGGAGGTTGCAGTAGCTTAACAAGACGGTTTTATTGCCCCTTGTAAGAATGGTGGAGGTTGCAGTGGAATAAAAAGACAATATCAATGCCCCTTGGAAAAGTGGTGGAGGTCACAGTAGCTTAACAAGACGGATTTAATGCCCCTTGGAAAAGACGTGGAGGTCGCAGTAGCTTAAGAAGAGGGTTTTAATGACCCTTCGAAAAGTGGTGGAGGTCACGGTAGCTTAATAAGTCTGTTTTAATGCCCCTTAGAAGAGATGTGGAGGTTGCAGTAGCTTAACAAGACTGTTTTAATGCCCCTTGGAAGAGACGTGGAGGTCGCAGTAGCTTAACAAGACTGTTTTAATGCCCCTTGGAAGAGACGTGGAGGTCGCAGTAGCTTAACAAGACGATGTTAAGGCCCCTTACAAGAGCCATGCAGTACAGCATATTAAAACCATTATTCCCATTATTGGTGAGTAGATCTCCCATAGTCTTTGCCTATGCCTTCCAAGCAAAAGCTGCCAAAAATTAGGATGGAGGCACTTGCAATGCTGGCAACATGGACCATGGTCACCCTGGTGATATAGTAGTGGTGGAGGCTGAGGATAAGGAGAAGAGCAAAAAACAGCCAAAATGAGGAAGCGTATACCCATGTGTGGGTGCGAAGCTGTGCATGGGAATACACCTCCCGAAATAACTCAGTGGATTTGACTTTATGTTACTCTGCTGTCATTTGGTGGTGATGAGAAGCCAGGCCCAATCCAGCCCTTGTTCATTTTGATAAGGGTCTGCTTGTCAGCATTGTCAGTTGACAGGCGAGTGCGCTTATTAGTTATAATTCCCCCAGCGGCACTAAAATCACGCTCCGATAATACGCTAGCGGCAGGGCAGGCCAGGACCTCCAAGGCGTACAGGGCGAGTTCATTCCAAGTGTCCAGCTTGGATACCCAATAATTAAAAGGCACAGAGCAATCACGGAGGATGCTGGTACGGTCGGCAAGGTACTCCCTCACAATCTTTTGAAACTTTCCACTCCTTGTGAGAGTACCTCGCACCTCAGGGCCTGTAAACTGGGCGGGTCTCAAAAAACTGTCCCAGAATGTTGACCGTGTTCCCCTGCCTCTGCTGGATTGGAGTTGCATCTCTCTTGCCTGTACTCCTTGGTTGGTCAACGTACTGTGACCTCAGCCACTAGCATGTTCAGATGGGAATTTTTTTAACAGTTCTGCAGCAAGGGCCTTATGGTACTGCCACATTTTTGTAGACCTCTCCACCTCAGGAATAAGAGAATGAAAGTTCTCCTTGTAGTGGGGGTCTAAAAGGGTCATCAACCAGTAATGACTATCACCCAACATTTTGACAACGCGAGGGTCACAGTTAAGGCAGCGTAACATAAAGTCAGCCATTCGTGCCAGACTGGTAATGGTCAAGACTTCCGTGTCCTCACCAAGATGACGACTGACCATGCTCTCCTCCTCCTCCTCCTCCCTGTCCTCAGGCCACCCACGCTGAACCGACTGTATGACAGTTGTACAGGTACTACCGTCTAGAGCACATGATACCAGCTCCTGTTCTTCCTCCTCCTCCTCTCCCTCATTGTCCCCCAATGCACATTGGGATGAGATGAGGCTGGGCTGTGAGTAATCGCCCATTATAGCTTCTTGATCCATCTCATCATACTCTGGCTGCAATGCCTCCTTTTTAATTCTCTGCAGAGAGCGTTGCAAAAGACAGAGAAGTGGGACACTGATGCTAATGATGGCATCATCGCCACTCACCATCTTGGTGGACTCCTCAAAGTTTGTCAGGATGGTACATATGTCAGACATCCAGGTCCGCTCCTGAGGTCTTATGTGTGGAGTCTGACCTGAATATCGACGGCCTTGTTGCAGCTGGTACTGCACAACTGCTCTCTTCAGCTCACAAATCCTTTGCAACATGTGGAGGATAGAGTTCCATTGTGTGGGACATCACACAGCAGTCGGTGTGCCAGAAGCTGAAAACGCTGCTGCAACACAGCAAGGGCGGCGGAAGCTGTAGCCGACTTCCAAAAATGAGCTGACAGGCGGCGTTCTTTGACGAGCAGATCTGGTAACTCGGAGTACGATTTCAGAAAACGCTGAATGACGAGGTTAAGCACATGAGGCAGGCATGGTACGTGTGTGATCTCGCCTCGCCTCAGAGCCGCCACCAGGTTACTGCCATTGTCACACACGACAATGACTGGATGCAGGCTCAGCGGTCTAAGCAACAGATCTGCCTGCTCTTTGGAAGCTGTCCACAACTCACAAGCAGTGTGAGGTTTATCACCTAAGCTTATGAGTTTCAGCACAGCCGCTTGGCTGAGGCAGTACTGCAGTGCTTCCAGCTTGTAACTGATGTGGTGATATCTGAGATGGAGGCTGAACATGAGGAGGAGGATGATGCGCAGGAGCTGTACACTGTGGGGGCAACTCTGACTGACATAGGGCCCGCAATCCTCGGTGTGGGGAGTATGTGTTCCGTCCCAAGGTCCGACTGGGTCCCGGCTTCAACTATGTTTTCCCAGTGTGCTGTCAGGGAGATTTACAGTCCCTGGCCACAAGCACTTGTCCACGTGTCCGTTGTCAGGTGGACTCTCCCTGTAACTACGCTGCTGAGGGCACGGCAGATGTTTTGGGACACGTGCTTGTGTAGTGCGGGGATAGCACAACGGGCAAAATAGTGTTGGCTGGGGACCGAGTACCAAGGGACGGCCACAGTTATAAGGTTGCGGAAGGATTCCGTCTCCACCAGCCTAAAAGGCAGCATTTCCAACGCAAGCAGTCGTGAAATGTGCAAATTTAGGACTGTGGCCTGTGGGGTGTTGGCAGCGAATTTGCACATCCGTTCAAAGCTCTGGGATATGGACAATTGAACGCTGCGGTGGGACGTGGACGTTGATGCTGTTTCTTGAGAAACTGCCATAACAAGTGAAGACTGAGAGGAGGGGGCATCTTTGCACGCAGTATGGATAGGGGATTGCCTTGCACACACAATAGGGGGTTCTATTGCACGCACAACAGTGGAAGAAGCAGTGGTGACCCCCGCTGACACTGGTCGTGGACCCTGGGGTTCGCCCCACAAAGTCGGGTGCTTTGCTGACATGTGCCTGATCATGCTGGTGGTGGTCAGGCTGGTAGTTTTGTCACCCCTGCTGATGCTGGCATGGCAGGTAGTACAAATGGCCTTTTTGGGGTTACCAACAGAGTCTTTAAAAAAATTCCAGACTCTGGAAGACCTACCGGTTGTACTGGCATCGTCCCTCATGTTGGTGTTACGGGGAACTGTTGCACGCCTTCTGTGTGCGGCCACCACACTGCTTCTTCCTGCCTGTTGGGGTATTCTTCCTCCCTCTCCCTGTGTACTGCTGGCCTCGCTCTGCATGTACTCCTTCCACATTGGGTCAGTTACTAGATCATCCACCACCTCCTCCTCTTCCACTTGCGCACCACGATCCTCCTCCTCACTTCGTGGCAATTGTGTCTCGTCATCGTCCACCTCTTGTGATAAATTGCCAGCGCCGACTTCCTGTGGCAGTGGTTGTTCAAATATTTGGGCATCGCTACATGGGATCTCCTCTTCCACCACTTCAAGCGGAGCAGGCGAGGGGCACAAATATGGAAATGGACCAGTGAACAGCTCTTCAGAGTGTCCAACTGTGGGATCAGTTGCTGTCTGACGACACTCGGCATGGTGGGAGGAAGGAGCATCAGGGTGAGGAGGAGTATGCGGTCGAGACTCACCGCTACTAAAACTTGACCATGTGGAAGACAGACCGGAGGTGGTGCTGCCCAGGTAACTGGAAGTATTATCTGCTATCCAATTAATTACCTGTTCACACTGATCAGTTTGCAATACTGGTGTTGTAGTCTGCTTCCCTAGTAATTCGGTAAAGAAGTGGGAGTGAGAAGATGTGGCTGTTGGTTGTGGCACATTTTCACCTTGGCCACGGCCCCATCCTCTACACGCACCATCACCAGAACGTCTAGTTCCACGTCCCTTGCCACGCACCTTGCCCATTGTAAAAGAAGTAAAATAGCTTACACTCGCACTATCAATGGCAAAAGGGTAATAAAAAGGAGATTAGAACCGTGGAAGGGAGACACTATTACAGGTTTTTTTTTTACGGAAAAAATGCCAAAAGCAGGATAATACAGAGATTTGACCCATGGAACTGCAAAACCACAGTTCTATTTCTCTGGCCTTCACCAGACTATTTTAAAAAGATATATTGGTGACTGAACAGTCACAGACACACTCAATTTTTTTTTTTGGGGTGGAAGAAATACCAAAACGTTAATAAGACGCGTATTTGTACAGTCTGACAGAGGGGAAAAAAAATTACAGGATTTAGATGAAAAAAAAAGGATTTTTCCTGGCCCCTGAGACCGGGGGATAAGTATAGCAATTTGACCAACAGGAGCAAACAGGACTGTAATGCAGCATTTGCTGGTATAACCACTGCGTCTCCTATACAGCATGCCTGCCTGCCTGATATCTGGGATGGATATTAGTCCTGAGAAGGACTGTTTGTTTGATTTGGCAAGCTTTAGAGACCCTACACTACCTATTTCGCACTATATATCTCTCCCTAACTCAGCAGCACTCTCCCTACGCTGTCTCATCCGGAGCGACTGTGTCCAAGATGGCGGCGCCTGGTTTTAAATACTCGAGGTAACGCTGTGCGGCCAGTCAATCACTGTAATGTCGACAAACAACATGACTGCAGCATTACAGTGACTGGCTGGCAATCCCTGCATGTTCATTGGCTCTGTAAAGAGCGCCAAAAGTGCAGGGCGGAGATTCGAGCTCCCGCCCGAGTTACCCGGAAATGCTCGGTGCTCACCGAACATCCCGAGTAGTGAGATGCTTGGGCGAGTACTGAGCAGTATCGAGCATGCTCGCTCAACACTATTTATTATAGTATAGCTGGTCCAGGCATCAATACAGAAAAGCATTTAAGAGATATAATACCCATACAACACATGTGCAACATTGTATAGTAACAATTTTTATTTATATTAACAACTAGTTAAATATGTATAACAGAGGTTGAGATGTGTCACACATAAGTAAATCGCAAACAATTCTTTTCACAAAAATATATGTGGGTCACAGTGAAGATTAGAGATGAGTGGTGTTCGACTCGAACGATTTGCAAAAAATTCGGCTGTTCGAGGTTATGTTTGATAACTGTTTGTGCACCAAAAGCGTAACTGGATTTTTTCACAGTAATACTGTTAATTAGTGATGAGCGAGTGAGTACTTGCGCGATGCTCGGGCGGGAGTTCGGATCCCCGTCCTGCATGTTTGGCGCAATTTAGAGCACCAACCATGCAGGGATTGTCTGCCACTCACTGTAATGTCACAGCCATGGTGGTTGTGGCATTACAGTGATTGCCCAAATCGATGAGAACAGTGCTCACAGTGAAATATGAAAAGCCAGCAATTCATCAGCTGCATACACCGGTACCCGACAATTTTGAACAGAAAGAATAGAGCATCACACATAGATTAGATAGATAGAAACATGTCAGTCACATATATAATAAGTACAGTGACAGTGCTGGTTACTGTACTTGTCATATAGTGTTAAAATAAAGGATTTATTACAAAAATATTGGCGTGGGGTTCCCCGTAATTTTAGTCTCTAGCGGTGGTTAAGCAGATGGCTGGGGCAGATGTTTGAAGCCTGGGAAGGGGGTAATACCCACGGAGTTTCCCAGGCTACTAATATCAGCCCCCAGCGGAATACCTAGTCTTTATTAGCTATTAAAATGGGTGACCCAAAAAAAATGACGTGGGGTCCCCCCTATTTTAATAGCTAGCAAAGGCTACGCAGACAGCTGCGGGCTGATATTAATAGCCCAGGAAGGGTGCCATGAATATTGGCCCCCTCCCAGGCTGGAAACACCAGCCGTCAGCCGCCCCAGAAATGGCGCATCCATAGGATTCGCAAATTCTGGCACTTAGCCTCGCTCTTTCCACTGTCCTGTAGCAGTGGCAGTGGGGTAATAGGGCTGGGGTTGATGTCAGCTTATAATGCCAGCTGACATCAAGCCCAGGTTAGTAATGGAGAGGCGTCTATAGGACACCCCCATTACTAACCTCATAGTGAAAGTAAAAAAAAAACACCCAGAATAAAGTCCTTTAATTTAAATAAAGACACAATTCTTTAATGTTCTAAATTAAACTCTACTTACCGTCATGCCCATTCCAGCTGAAGCCAATGTCTTCTGCAATAAAAGTAAAATAATAAACCAATCTCATCCTTACCTTTCCATCGTTCCCAGGACGCCTTCAGCTCTGCTACATTGACATGACAGGCTGGATTGCAGCAGAAAGCTGCCATCCTGCTCGCCATGCCACAGACACTGATAAGCGCAGGCATGCTTGCGCTCCTCAGTGTCTCACTGTGATGGCATCCAGATGAGCCGAGTTCATGTCCAATGACCTCAGCTCACCTCATGCACGTCACTGACAGCGTGGGAGAATTCACCTGCGCATGCGGTGCTGGCAAATGACGTCACCGCTTGAGCAGGAGAATTTTCCCACGCTGGGACGGCATTGAGATGACAGGATGGATGGTAGCAGAACGCTGCCATCCAGCATGCCATCCTTCAGAGACACAGCAGAGCGCAGGCATGCTTGCGCTCTGCAGTGTCTCTGAAGGATGACAAGCTGGATGGTAGCGCTCTGCTGCGATACAGCCTGTCATCTCAATGCCTTCCCAGCGTGGGAGAATTCTCCTGCTCAAGCGGTGAGCGTAGGAGAATTTTCCCACGCTGTCAGTGACGTGCATGTGGTGAGCTGACTGAACAGAAAGAATAGAGCATCACACATAAATTAGATAGATATTAAATATGTGACTGACATGTTTCTAAGTACAGTGATAGTGTTGATTACTGTACTTGTCATTTAGTGTTAAAATAAAGGATTTATTAAAAAAAAAAAATTGGGGTTCCCCTTAATTTTAGTCTCTAGCGGAGGTTAAGGAGACTGCTAGGGCAGATGTTTGAAGCCTGGGAAGGGGGTAATACCCAAGGAGCTTCCCAGGCTACTAATATGAGCCCCCAGCTGAACACCTAGCCTTTACTAGCTATCAAAATAGGGGACCCCTCAAAAAAGTGACATGGGGTCCCCCCTATTTTAATAGCTAGCAAAGGCTAGGCAGACAGCTGGGGGCTGATATTAATAGCCCAGGAAGGGTGCCATGAATATTGGCACCCTCCCAGGCTTGAAACACCAGCCGTCAGCCTCCCCAGAAATGGCGCATCCATAGGATGCGCCAATTCTGGCACTTAGCCTCGCTCTTCCCACTGCCCTGTAGCGGTGGCAGTGGGGTAATAGGGCTGGGTTGATGTCAGCTTATAATGCCAGCTGACATCAAGCCCAGGTTAGTAATGGAGAGGCGTCTAATAGACGCCCCCATTACTAACCCCATAGTGAAAGTTAAAAAAAACACAAACACCCAGAATAAAGTCCTTTAATTGAAATAAAGACACAATTTTTTAATGTTCTAAATTAAACTCCACTTACCATCAGGTCCATTCCAGCTGAAGCCAATGTCTTCTGCAATAAAAGTAAAATAATAAACCAACCACATCCTTACCTTTCCATGGTTCCCAGGATGGCTTCAGCTCTGCTACATTAACATAACAGGCTGGATCGCAGCAAAAAGCTGCCATCCAGCTTGCCATGCCGCAGACACTGAGAAGCGCAGGCATGCTTGCGCTCCTCAGTGTCTCGCTCTGATGGCATCCAGATGAGCCGAGTTCATGTCCAATGAACTCAGCTTACCTCATGCACGTCACTGACAGCATGGGAGAATTCTCCTGCGCATGCGGTGCCGACAAATGACGTCACCGCTTGAGCAGGAGAATTTTCCCACGCTGGGACGGCATTGAGATGGCAGGCTGGATGGTAGCAGAACGCTGCCATCCAGCATGCCATCCTTCAGAGACACTGCAGAGTGCAGGAATGCTTGCGCTCTGCAGTGTCTGTGAAGGATGACAAGCTGGATGGTAGCACTCTGCTGTGATCCAGCGCTTCAGAGACACTGCAAGTAGAGCTTCAGAGACAATGCAGAGCGCAAGCATGCTTGCGCTCTGCAGTGTCTCTGAAGGATGACAAGCTGGATGGTAGCGCTCTGCTGCGATTCAGCATGTCATCTCAATGTAATCCCAGCGTGGGAGAATTCTCCTGCTCAAGCGGTGACTTCATTTTCCGGCACCGCATGCGCAGGAGAATTCTCCCACGCTGTCAGTGACGTGCTTGATGTGAGCTGAGTTCATTGGACATGAACTCGGCTCATCTGGATGCAATCACAGCAAGACACTGAGGAGCTTCACTGAGGAGCTTCTCAGTGTCTGCGGCATGGCAAGCTGGATGGCAGCGTTCTGTTACGCTCCAGCCTGTCATGTCAATGTAGTAGAGCTGAAGCCGTCCCGGGAACCATGGAAAGGTAAGGATGAGGTTGGTTTATTATTTTACTTTAATTGCAGAAGACATTGGCTTCAGCTGGAATGGGCTATACAGTAAGTATGGTTTAATTTAGAACAATAAAGAATTGTGTCTTTATTTCAATTAAAGGACTTTATTCTGGGTGTTTGTGTTTTTTTGTAACTTTGACTATGGGGTAAGTAATGGGGGTGTCTTATAGACGCCTCTCCATTACTAACCTGGGCTTGATGTCAGCTGGCATTATAAGCTGACATCAACCCCAAACCTATTACCCCACTGCCACCGCTACAGGGCAGTGGGAAGAGCGAGGCTAATTGCCAGAATTGGCGCATCCTATGGATGCGCCATTTCTGGGGCGGCTGGCGGCTGGTGTTTCTAGCCTGGGAGGGGGCCAATATTCATGGCACCCTTCCTGGGCTATTAATATCAGCCCCCAGCTGTCTGCCTAGCCTTTGCTAGCTATTAAAATAGATGGGACCCCACATCATTTTTTTGGGGGTCCCCCATTTTAATAGCTAGTAAAGGCTAGGTATTCTGCTGGGGGCTGATATTAGTAGCCTGGGAAGCTCCGTTGGTATTACCCACTTCCCAGGCTTAAAACATCTTCCCCAGCCGTCTGCTTAACCTTCGCTAGAGACTAAAATTACGAGGAACCCCACGCCAATTTTTTTTAAAATAAATCCTTTATTTTAACACTAAATGACAAGTACAGTAACCAACACTGTCACTGTACTTATTATATATGTGACTGACATGTTTCTCTATCTATCTAATCTATGTGTGATGATCTATTCTTTCTCTTCTAAATTGTTGGGTACCGGTGTATGCCGCTGCTGAATTGTGAATTGAACTGAGTCTCCTCCTCCTTTTATGCCTCCACCTTTGAAGGTGTTTTCTATGTGTTTCTATGTGTTTTTGTTTGCCTGCCATTGGTTTTAACGGTGTTCGACGAACCATTCGACGCACATGCCGGTGATCGACGAACCGAACCGAACTCGAACACTACTGGGGTGGCTCAACACTAGTGAAGATCTCTGTAGGAAAATTGCCCTACAATATGTACTGTATTAGATGGTAGGACCATAATCATACACACTGTATGCCATTGTAGTGAAGAATCTGCCTGACCAGTGCACTGATATTTTCGGCTCTGCCCGCAGTAGGGAAGAACACAGTGCATGAGCGCGAGCCGGCGATTTCTCTGCGCAAGCGTGGGATTTCAGCCAGCTATTTGGATAACGTATGAGGCATCAACCATATGGGTCAAAACAGGAGAACGGCGAGCAGAAGCCAAGGGGAGGGATAGAGAGGCCTGGAGCAACACCCTTCGGACCAGACCGATAAGATTACCATACAGCGCATGAGACAGGTTTTTCGGGTGTATACAGGGGGAGTCAGGGGGTTGTACAAGGATTTAACGAATGCAGCGCAGGCGCTGAATAAGGTGATATTTTTAGTTGCTATGTGACAAAACTGGTGACAGGTTCCCTTTAAATTTCTTGTCAGAAGTCTTTCATCCAACCAAATCAGCTCAACATTTTTGCACTGATGAGTGGCAAACACCCCAAAACACATGTCTGCTAATGGAGTTTCTGGCTTGATTTCTTACCTTAACTCACAGGGCAAGACCCTTTAAAGTGTTAAATTTGAGTTTTGGGATTGCTACATCAAATACGTGGCATTAACCCCTTTACCCCCTAGGGTTTTTTGCACGTTAATGACCAGGCCAATTTTTACAATTCTGACCACTGTCACTTTATGAGGTAATTACTCTGGAACGCTTCAACGGATCCCACTGATTCTGAGAAAGTTTTTTCGTGACATATTGTACTTCATTACAGTGGTAAAATTTCTTCGATATGACTTGCGTTTATTTGTGAAAAAATTGGAAATTTGGCAAAAATGTTGAAAATTTTGCAATTTTCAAACTTTGAATTATCATGCCCTTAAATCAGAGAGATATGTCACACAAAATAATTAATAAATAACATTTCCCACATGTCTACTTTGCATCAGCACAATTTTGGAACAAATTTTTTATGGTTAGGAAGTTATAAGGGTTAAAATTTGACCAATGATTTCTCATTTTTCCAACAAAATTTGCAAAACCATTTTTTAGGGACCACATCACATTTGAAGTGACTTTGAGGGGCCTTTATGACAGAAACAACCCAAAAGTGACAGCATTCTAAAAACTGCACCCCTCAAGGTGCTCAAAATCACATTGAAGAAGTTCATTAACCCTTCAGGTGCTTTACAGGAATTTTTATAAAGTGGAAGAAAAAAAATGAACATTTAACTTTTTTCACAAAAATGTTACTTTACTTACTTTTGCAAGGGTAACAGGAAAAAATGGACCCCAAAATTTGTTGTGCAATGTCTCCTGAGTACGCCAATACCCCATATGTAGGGGCAAACCACTATTTGGGCGCACGGCAGGGTTTGAAAGGGAAAGAGCGCAATTTGACTTTTTGAATGTAAAATTTGCTTAAATAATTAGGAGATACCATGTTGCATTTGGAGAGCCCCTGATGTGCCTAAACAGTGGAAACCCCCCACAAGTGACACCATTTTGGAAACTAGACCACTCAGGGAACTTATTTAGATGTGTGGGAAGCACCTTGAACCCCCAGGTGCTTCACAGAATTTTATAACTGTCATGAAAGTTAGCCGCCATCTTAGGTATGATACGTCATACCTGAAGATATTCCCTATTGTCATTTCTAAAAATCCCTCACACAGCTCCTACCATGTCACATTTCTCCAGCCCCTGGTAAATTGAACAATTCGCCCCCCCACCTCTGGAGATCAGTCTCCAGGAACTTCTTTGATATGGTAAATAGATGGGCCAGCTTTGTTGTGTCCAAGCAGGACAGAGTCAACGAGACCCTAGGGGGTAATTAACACCTTGATGTCACTTGAAACCAGAAGCAAACCATTTGTGCAAGCCTGAAAACCTCTCCATTGTCTCGAAACCATGTGCTTTCTTTGTGGAAAATGGCCGCCAAAAGCTACAGATATACTACCAATTCATAACCACACGAAACAAGTTAGGGAACCCGAATAAAATGTATGTGGGGAAGGTGTTATGTTCTGCTACCAGAGCTAAGGAAAGAGAGGAGATCTGTCCCTACGATAGAACTCAGCTTGATCCCTATGATGTAACAGGGGACCTGATCCTGCGATCAGACCTGCTAAAGTCCTAAGCTAGTCTGTACGGAGACCTATAGATGTGGGGAAGGAATCCCTACAAGTACTAAGGACTGGGAGGAAAATGGGACACCTCCTAACAGAAATAGTAGCAGACAGACGAACAAACAAAATATATAGAACATAGAGGTCCGTAGACCAAGCAAACTAACAGAGTTAGATACAGAGCACAGGCTAGCTAGAAAGTAGTTATACAATGAAGTCCAGCAAAGCCAGAAGGGCGGAGCAGGATTAAATAGGCCAACAAGGTCATGTGACCAGCAAAGGAAAAAACCTAAGAGCAAGGTTCTAACAGTACCCCCCCTTCTAAGAGGATCCTCCGGATCCCCTAGGACCAGGATTATCAGGAAATCTCCTGTGAAACGCTCTGATAAGTCTGGACGCGGAAACATCATCTGACCTCACCCAAGAGTTATCCTCGGGTCCGAAACATTTCCAGGCCACAAGATACTGCAAACTACCTCTATACCGTCTAGAGTTAAGGATGCGAGAAATTTCATATTCCCCGTCCTCCACCACCGGAGGAACAGAGGCAGAGGCGTCACCATCCGACACAACAGCTTTTTTTAACAGAGAGACATGAAATACCGGATTAATTCTCCAGGAGGTAGGAACCTCCAACCTAACAGCAGATTGGTTGACAACCTGAAGCACCTTAAAGGGCCCTACAAACTTGGGACCCAATTTCTTAGAAGGAATCCTCAACCGCAGATTCCTAGAGGACAACCAAACCATGTCACCAACAGCGAACAAAGCCTCCTGTCGTTTCCTATCAAAGTAGTCTTTAGATTTTCTGTTGGCCTCCTGAAGATTACCACGCACATCCGTCCAAACTCTCTCCAAATCACCGGAAAAATTTTCCTCCTCAGGCACGGCAGATCCCAACTTGGAGAACGACCTAAACGACGGATGTCTCCCAGAACAACAAAAAAAAGGCGAACAACCAGCAGAAGAAGATGTATGATTGTTCAGAGCAAATTCAGCAAGTGGCAGAAACTCAGACCACCCCTCTTGATTGTCTGCCACAAAACAACGCAAGAACTGCTCAACATCCTGGTTTTTCCTTTCTGTCTGGCCATTAGATTCAGGATGATATCCGGACGAGAACGATAAATGAACTCCCAACCTGTCACAAAAGGCACGCCAAAAACGAGCCACGAACTGAGGACCCCTATCAGAAACAATGTCAGTAGGAACGCCATGAAGTCTGACAATTTCCTTGACAAAGGCCTTAGCGAGAGTTTTAGCGCAGGGCAGTTTGACGAAGGGAACCAAGTGACACATCTTGCTAAAATGGTCCACGACCACCCAGATGACAGTAAAACCCTCAGAGGGGGGAAGGTCAGTTATAAAGTCCATAGCCAAATGTGTCCAAGGAGCACTGGGAACCTCCAAAGGACAAAGCAACCCCGCAGCAGGAGTATGTGAGGACTTAGATCTAGCACATATAGTACATTGACGCACCCACTTAATGACTTCCTTCTGCCATCCAGGCCACCAAAAACTGCGACCCACCAGTCTCTTGGTCTCAGAGATTCCGGGATGACCTGCCAACCGAGATTCGTGACACTCAACAAACAAATCTCTCCTAAAGGTCCCAGGCACAAACAACCTCCCATGAGGAGTGTTAGATGGGGCATTCTCCTGTGCTTTAAGAATCTCATCTTCCAAAACGGAGTCCAAAGCAGCTATCACAACACCTTCTTGTAAAATGTTCTCCTCTTTCTCAGCACAGACTATGGGAGAAAAACTGCGAGACAAGGCATCCGCCTTAACATTCTTAGTACCAGGGATGTAAGTAGCGGAGAAATTAAACTGCGAGAAAAACAGTGCCCACCTAGCCTGACGGGCATTCAGGCGCTTGGCAGCATCAAGATAAATCAGATTTTTATGATCTGTAAGAACCTGAACGGGAAATTCCGCACCTTCCAAGAAGTGGCGCCAGTGTTCAAATGCGAGTTTAATAGCCAATAATTCCCGATTACCAATATCGTAATTCAGTTCAGTCTCCGAAAATTTTTTTGAAAAAAAGGCACAGGGATGTAATCCATCCCCGTTATCCTGAGACAATACTGCGCCAACCCCCACAGAGGAAGCATCAACCTCAACCAAAAACGGCTTAGTCACATCAGGCTGCATAAGGATGGGAGCAGAGGTGAACCTCTCCTTGAGATACACAAAAGCTTCAATGGCCTCAGAAGACCACTGAACCGCATCAGCACCTTTCCTGGTGAGATCGGTCAGAGGTTTGACAATACTAGAAAAATTTTTTATGAATTTTCTGTAATAATTGGCGAAACCTAAAAACCTCTGTATCGATTTCAAACCAATAGGCCTAGGCCATTCCTGTACAGCTTGAACTTTAACCGGGTCCATCTCAAAACCTTCGCTGGAGATAATGTAACCCAAAAAACTAATTCTCTGTACAGCGAACTCACATTTCTCCAGCTTAGCAAAAAGCGTATTGTCCATTAACAACTGTAATACCTCACGTACGCTCCGCCAATGAGACTCCAGATCCGGCGAATAAATCAAAATGTCATCCAAATACACAACCACATTTTTGCCGATCAAAGGTCTAAGGATGTCATTAATAAGATTCTGAAAAAATGCAGGAGCATTAGTAAGACCAAAAGGCATCACCAGATTCTCAAAATGACCCACAGGAGTGTTAAAAGCAGTCTTCCATTCGTCACCCTCCTTCATGCGCAACAGATTGTATGCCCCCTTAAGGTCAATTTTAGAGAACTACTTGGCCCCCATTAACTGGTTAAACAGATCAGGAATCAATGGCAGTGGGTAAGGATTGCGTACAGTAATTTTGTTAATCTCACGAAAATCCAGACAAGGACGTAAACCGCCGTCCTTTTTTTTTACAAAAAAAAATCCAACCGCCACAGGAGACTTAGAGGGCCTAATGTGACTGGCGGCCAAACTTGTCTGTATGTATTCCTCCAAAGCCTTCCTCTCAGGAATAGTAAGGTTAAATAAACAACTTTTAGGAAGAGTCGCTCCAGGGACAAAAACTCTCCAAAAATCCTGAATAGGAACAGGCAATTCTCCCCTATCCAAAGCTGCAATACGCCCGTTACAACACTTGTCATAACATTTATGGCTCCAGGATTTAATTTCACTGGTAGACCAATCCAGTACAGGATTGTGAAATTTTAACCAGGGCAATCCCAATATTACTGGAGAAGGCAAGTTATTCAAAACTACCAAATCCAATTTCTCATGGTGAACACCATTAATAGTGAGAGGAAATTCACAGACCTTGAGAGTAATATTCTTCAAAGGGGAACCATCCACAGAAATCACAGCAATGGGGGATGATAAAGGTTCGGGTTTTAAATTGAGTCTTTCCAAGAATCCCCCATCAATTACATTCAGAGTAGACCCACAATCAACAAACACCCGAAATTCCATTAATTTTTCCTGAGCAATCGTGGAAGCAGCTAAAAATACACCCTTGGAATTTAAACAGGCAATACGGGCATGACTGACCATTTTTTTTTCTTTCTTCATACGAAGCTCACAGCCTTTAATCAAATGACCAGATTTTCCGCAATAGAAACACAAGCCTTCAGAAAATCTGCGATCTTTTTCTTGAGAGCGAGGTGCCACCGATCCAATCTCCATCGGTTCACCACTGTTAGTACACACATTCTCATAACCAGAAACTGACATAGCAGAGGATTTGCTCTCATTAACCCTTGCACGCAGTCTCCTATCCACCCGTATAGCTAATTGCATAGCCTGTTGCAAATCTTCAGGTGTAGGATAAGCAATTAGCAGGTCTTTAACCCTTTCATTGAGCCCAGCAAGAAATAGACTTTTCAGAGCAGAATCGTTCCACCCTGTTTGAGTAGACCAACGACGGAAATGAGTACAATATTTTTCCACATTACCTGATCCCTGTCTCAAACGTCTCAACTCAGTCTCAGCTGATGCGACACGGTCAGGATCATCATATAATAGCCCCAAAGCAGAAAAAAAACTATCCACTGATCTGAAGCATGTATCACTAGGTTGCAAGGAAAAGGCCCACTCCTGAGGCTCTTTGCGCAAAAGTGACATTATGAACCCTATGCGCTGGGATTCATCCCCAGAGGACTTGGGTCTCAAACGAAAATACAATAAGCAAGCATTTTTAAATGAAAAAAATTCTCGGTGTTCACCAAAAAATAAATCCGGCAAACATACCTTAGGCTCCAAGAAATGTGCTCCAGGACAGTTACTCACGTGCTGACGGAGCTCGGCCACCTCCAGAGAGAGTCCCTGCAGGCGATGAGCCAAATCCTGAACCGACACCATGATGGAACAGAAAAATCTTTCCTTAGAGAATTTGCAGGCTGGACTTACTGTTATGTTCTGCTACCAGAGCTAAGGAAAGAGAGGAGATCTGTCCCTACGATAGAACTCAGCTTGATCCCTACGATGTAACAGGGGACCTGATCCTGCGATCAGACCTGCTAAAGTCCTAAGCTAGTCTGTACGGAGACCTATAGATGTGGGGAAGGAATCCCTACAAGTACTAAGGACTGGGAGGAAAATGGGACACCTCCTAACAGAAATAGTAGCAGACAGACGAACAAACAAAATATATAGAACATAGAGGTCCGTAGACCAAGCAAACTAACAGAGTTAGATACAGAGCACAGGCTAGCTAGAAAGTAGTTATACAATGAAGTCCAGCAAAGCCAGAAGGGCGGAGCAGGATTAAATAGGCCAACAAGGTCATGTGACCAGCAAAGGAAAAAACCTAAGAGCAAGGTTCTAACAGTAGGTGCCCGCGGACACAAACATGGGACTTATAAATCCATGAGTGGCCTGGAAAGCTAGATATTTAGAAGAACCATATACCAGGTCCCAGGGGAGGCATGTTTAGAGTCAATGGCTTCCCCAGAAGAGTAGGATCACGACAAGACCTCTTGTGATACGATGAGATCACCCCAGGGAAAGTTATGGGTACTTTTCTCAAATGGAGACAAAACTGGCATTGGTAGGGGGGCGGGGCTTAGTAAACTGACATCACCAAGAGTGAGCCTGACAGGACTCTATTATAGCCGACAGCCAGAAACCCCCTTCAGTTATGACCAAGGAGATGATGTGAACAGCTCCTAACATTGGGTCCAGGTCTCTGAGTCGGAGGATCAGCTTTGCCATGTGCTACTGAGGCTTGGACGACTGCAACTAAGCTTGAACCTGTGGGATAGCAAAGCTTCCCTTGCACCACAAAAACGGTAACTGATTTATTGTTGTTATTACTGTGTTTTGTATTTCTAATTGTTACATCTCTTATTCTGGCCAAATACCATTGTATAGTTAATTGTATAGCCTTGTAATCTAGTGTATTCTTATAATCGATTAAATCATAAATTAATCGAGGGCTGTAACTTTTTATTTTCACAATGGTAAGAGGAGAAAATGGACTGCAAAAACTTTTGGGCAATATCTTCTGAGTACGCTGATACCCCATATGTGTGGAAAATATATTGTTTGGGCGCACGACAGGGTTCAGAAGGGAAGAGCACTGTGTGACTTTTTTAATTAGATGGAATTGAGAGTGGATGAGTTTGCATCGGGTACTCAGGTATGCACCATGTATCGCGGGTGCTCGAGTGACATGCTCGAGTACCAGCCCAGAATGTTTCACGGTTGTTAGAAACCCCCCAAAAAAACATGCGGGGATTGCTTGTGCATGGCAGGCAATCCCCGCCAGGTTTTTTTGGTCGCGAAGCATATGGGGCGGACACTCGAGCATGTCACTCGAGCACCGGCGATACTTTGTGCATACCCAAGCCCCCGATGCACACTCAAGTAGCGAGCCCTTGAGTTCAACACTAGTCGCCATATCATCATTTTTTTTCTTTACTTGTACTTTTTTTTATGCCGTTCTGTATGTAGTAAAATTGATAAGGCAGATTTATTCTTCGGGTCAGTACGTTTACAGCGGAACCACTTTAATTTAGTTTTTTTATGTTTTGGCGCTTTTACACATAAAAACTATTTTATAGAAAATAGAATATTTTTGGCATCATTTTATTCTGAGAGCTATAACTTTTTTATTTTTCGGCTGATGGAGCTGTATGGTGGCTTGTTTTTTGCGGGACAAGATGACGTTTTCAGCAGTACCATTTTTAATTACATTTGTCTTTTTGATCACGTTTTATTCCATTTTTTGTTTGCCGCTATGATGATAATGCATCATTTTTTGCTTTGTTTTTTATCTATTTTTTTTACTGTGTTCACTAAAGAGGTTAACTAGTGGGACAGTTTTATAGGTCAGGTCGTTACGGATGCGGCAATTCCAAATTTTGTGTACTTTTATTGTTTTTTTGTTTTTTTTTCCTAATACTATTTATTGATGGGTACAATATATTTTTATTTTTTGGGGATTATTTTTTCATTTTTTTTTAGATTTTTACAATTTTTTCTTCACTTTCTGATTCTTTTTAACCTTTTAGATATTGTCTCACTATGGGACTTTCACTTTTTGCAGTCAGTTCTCCTGTATAGCACAGGAATTCAGCACCATCCCTGTGCTATACAGGCTGTCAGCGCTGCAGAGGGAGAAGATACTGTGGTTGTGCACTGCGCATGATCAAAGTATCTTCCTGGTGTCAAGTGACTATGCATTATATTGTATGGAGGACTTAGGCAAATGCATTATACTATATGGAGGACCAAGGGGGTGCATTATATTGTGTTGAGGACCATGACAAGTGCAATATACTATATGGAGGACCATGCGGGTGCATTATATTATGTGGAGAACCATGACGAGTGGATTATACTATATGGTGGACAATGGAAGTGCATTAAATTATATGGAGGACCATGGCGAGTGCATTATATTGTATGGAAGACCATGGCGAGCGCATTATATTGTATGAAGGACCATGGGGAGAGCATTATACTATATGGAAGATTATGGGAGAGAATTATACTATGTGGAAGGTTATATGGGGCCATTATATTTGGAGGGCTATGTGGAAGGCCACTATACTGTATGCAAGCAATTATACAGTGTGAATGTATGTGTGAGGTCCATCATACTGAGTGGAGGGCTGAGTGGGGACCATTATACAGTGTGGGACCATTATACTGAATATAGGCCCATTATACTGCATGGAGGGCTGTGTTGGGGTCACAGTTGAAGGATGATACTGTGTAGGGGTCATCATACTTTGCCTTGGGAGTTGAGATGGGGTACGGTAGTGTCATTATACTGTGCAAGAGGAGGCTAATGTGGAGGAATTCACCATGGAGGTATCATCATACTGTGTTTGGAGGGCAGGGAACTTTTGTTGGCAACATGCTTTATGGGGGCAAAGAAAGAAGAATCTAGGACTTCAGCAGGTGGAAAATTGCTATGTAGAGGCTGAAAAGTTGTGAGATCTGCTCTTCTGTGACCCCTACCATTATTTATTTATTTATTTTTTCTCTGGGGAGGGGGCCCAATTAGAACTTCTGCTATGGAGCTCCATGATTTCTATGTATGCTCCTTTTTGGAAGACAGGTACTCTTTGAATATTCTGAAGTCAAAATAGTGTCATATTTCAGAAATGCAAATTCATGGTGATGTATTTTAATAGCAAACATTATTGTCAGAAAACATGCTGTTTTTTTTCTCATTGATTGCACATCATTATAATGGAAACACAAGAGAATTCCAAAACTAAGAACTCATTGGAACAGATTACATCTCGTATAAAGTTCCACTGCACATTTGTGTGATTCTATAACATAAGGAAATTAATAAATGGGGTGACAGCAATCGTTTTCAGGAGGTATTTTAATAAAGCTCATTTCTATCACAAATATGGACACAGAGTTCAGAAGAAATGGGAAATGAAATTGTATTTGAGTAAAGAGTAGGAACAATCATTGGAAGCAATCATGTAGAACATGTTAGACTATTTCTAAATTATTTTGCTGTTCTAAATATGCAGGCGAACACCACTGTCTCTACTGGTTTAGTCTTATTTTCTTTTTGTTCTTTCTTGAATTTACATTTTAAGGAAAAGTATTTTAAAATGTGCAGGATGCCATGCTCTAATTTTTTGTGTTGTAAAAGTATTTGACAAAAGTTGGACTAACTGGGCTTGTACTGGTGATTTTGTGAAGTGACTGAATATTCCAAAATTATTATTGGCCAAAAGCGTTAAAAAAAATATTCAAATAAATAAATAAAAAAATTGTGATCAGGTTTCAGTCAATAAACATTGTTTATTTTATGAAGAAATGAAAAAAAAAATCTAATATACTTTCTGTCAAGTTCTTGTGGAATTCAAAAATATATATATTCTAGTTAATAGAATGACAACAAGCAAATATATTGAATTAATTCATTTTTTGTGTATTAAGCTTTGGGGATTAATCTCATTTTTTTTTGTTTGCTTGTTTATCTCATCACATTCTAAAAGCAATACCTTTGTCAATGTAGCTGTATAAAGACTTGTTTATTTGCTGCTTTTTTAAAGACAAGTTATCTTTTTTTAAATGCATTGTTTTGGGAAACATTTATTCTATTAATTAGCTCAAATTCATTTTTGGAGGGTGAAGGAGAATAAATATGGACAGTTTTTTTTTTTAAGCTTTACCACTTTTGCATGTCATTAGCTCATTTCGTAGAAAAAAATGTGTTTCTCATTGTCTTCTGTAGTGGCCAGCATAAAAAAAAACACCATCTGTAATTTTTTAACATTTTCCCACAGTTTGTATTGTGCATGCGATTAAGAAGGCTGACATGCGCAGTAGAAACTGAACATGAAGAAAAGAAGGAAGTAGGAGCTTCTCACCTCTTCCAACATCCATTGCAGACAAAATGGTGGCTGTGGGTAAGTATCACTATGCTCTCTGTTGTCTGAGAGAAAGTGACCGGCATGACTGTGCATGTGCCTGTGGGCATGTGCATACCGCAGTCTCGATGTCTCTTATGTGATGTATACACAGCAGACTTAGTGTCTCCTATGTGATGTATATTGTACATACAGTGCCTACAAGTAGTATTCAACCCCCTGCAGATTTAGCTGGTTGATACATGCGGAATTAACTTGGCATTGTGACATTTGTACTGTAGATCAGCCTGGAAGTGGGAAATGCACTGCAGCAAATTTTTTTTTTTTTTAAAACGTAAAAAGTTAATTCAGAGTGTCATTTATTATTCAACCCCTCAAACCACAAGAATTCTGTTTGGTCCCCCTAAAGTATTAAGAAGTAGTTCAGACACCAAGAATAATGAGCTTCACATGTGTGGATTAAAGATCTCTTTTGCCAGCCTTTTCTGACTATTTAAGACCCTCCCCAAACTTGTGAACAGCACTCAGACATGGTCAACATGGGAAAGACAAAGGAGCATTCCAAGGCCATCAGAGACAAGATCGTGGAGGGTCACAAGGCTGGCAAGGGGTACAAAACCCTTTCCAAGCAGTTGGGCCTACCTGTCTCCACTGTTGGGAGCATCATCCGTAAGTGGAAGGCTTATGGAACTACTGTTAGCCTTCCACGGCCAGGACAGCCTTTGAAAGTGTCCTCCCGTGCCGAGGCCAGGCTTGTCCGAAGAGTCAAGGCTAACCCAAGGACAACAAGGAAGGAGCTCCGGGAAGATCTCATGGCAGTGGGGACATTGGTTTCAGTCAATACCATAAGTAACGTACTCCACCGCAATGGTCTCCGTTCCAGACGAGCCCGTAAGGTACCTTTACTTTCAAAGCGTCATGTCAAGGCTCGTCTACAGTTTGCTCATGATCACTTGGAGGACTCTGAGACAGACTGGTTCAAGGTTCTATGGTCTGATGAGACCAAGATCGAGATCTTTGGTGCCAACCACACACGTGACGTTTGGAGACTGGATGGCACTGCATACGACCCCAAGAATACCATCCCTACAGTCAAGCATGGTGGTGGCAGCATCATGCTGTGGGGCTGTTTCTCTGCCAAGGGGCCTGGCCATCTGGTCCGCATCCATGGGAAGATGGATAGCACGGCCTACCTGGAGATTTTGGCCAAGAACCTCCGCTCCTCCATCAAGGATCTTAAGATGGGTCGTAATTTCATCTTCCAACAAGACAACGACCCAAAGCACACAGCCAAGAAAACCAAGGCCTGGTTCAATAGGGAAAAAGTCAAGGTGTTGGAGTGGCCTAGTCAGTCTCCTGACCTTAACCCAATTGAAAACTTGTGGAAGGAGCTCAAGAATAAAGTCCACATGAGACACCAAAACAACCTAGATAACTTGGAGAAGATCTGCATGGAGGAGTGGGCCAAGATAACTCCACAGACCTGTGCCGGCCTGATCAGGTCTTATAAAAGACGATTATTAGCTGTAATTGCAAACAAGGGTTATTCCACAAAATATTAAACATAGGGGTTGTATAATAATTGACCCACACTTTTATGTTTAAAATTTAATAAAATTCAACTGAGCAACATAACTTTTTGGTTTGTAATATTTATGCTTCTGTTCATAAAACCTACTCTCGTTTGCAGTTTGAAGGCTCTAACTTATTTGCATCTTATCAAGCCAGCTAAATCTGCAGGGGGTTGAATACTACTTGTAGGCACTGTAGCAGTCTATGTGAATTCTATCTAATGTACAATATATAAAGCTGCCTTAGTGTCTGCTATGTGATATATTTGTAACAGTTTCAGTATATCCTATGTGATGTATACAGCAGTCTCAGTATATCCTATGTGCTGTAAATACAGCACTCTCAGAGTGTCCTATAAAGCACTCTCAGAGTGTCCTATATGATGAATATACTGCAGCTCTGTTGTATTGTATGTGATGTATATTCAGAAGACTCAGTGTCTCCTATGTGATGTATATACAACATTCTCAGTGTCTCCTATATGATGTATATAAAGCAGTCTCAGTATCTCCTATGTGATGTATTCACTACTCTGTGTATCCTATGTGATGTATATATAGCACCCTCAATGTATCCTATGTGATGGATATACAGCAGTCTCAGTATATCCTAATTTAAGTATAAACAGCAGCCTCGGTGTCTCGTATGTAATGTATATGCAGAAGCCTTATCTTCAATTTGATGCATATGGCAGTCTCAGTGTATCCTATATGAAGTATATACTTCATTCTAAGTGTATCCTATTTTATGTATTTTATGTATATAAAACAGCCTCAGTGTATCATGTGTGATGTATACAGTAGTCTCATTGTCTCCTATGTTTTAGTATATGGGCTGGTGGGGTTTGTGTGCCAGGGCTGCTTATTTGCCCCGGTCCAGACCTGGACATACCATGGCTGGTCTAGATGTGATTAACATTGTACCCCCACAAACTAATCACAGGTATCTTGATATTATAAAAAATAGTGTCCTCTCTATGAGACTCCTTAGATACTCTGGATACCAATGACTTATACATCATAGCAGTTTAACATCAGGGTTATAGCTGCAGTGAAGTGTCAGCTGCTGGATTTAGTACAGCTGGACACTGTTGTGGATGGCATAGACATAGTCTATATGCCAGTACCATCCTTCAGATCAATAGACAGTTTAGCGACTGGTTTATTACATAAATTATTATATTCTGACCATAGTCTCTGCAAGCTTATTGTCTGCATGTGGCCAAACCTAAGGGATGCATTTTGAATAATGTTAATTGGAATTGTTATTTATTCCATTCCCACTAAATATTTGTCTCATTCATATTTTTATAGAAATAAATACCACTATAAGTATTAAACTACTTGTGAGAAGTAAAAACTTACTGTATATAATAAACCACATTAATATTTTTATTACATTCATTGAATGTATCAAGTCTCCTGAGTGCCAAGTGTATCTATTGTTTTTCTCTTTACAATGTTAAAGGTAGAGTAGATATGTATTTTCTACAACATCTGAAGTTACTGAAGTTTTGATTATATTATTATCTGCCTCTAGGATTCATCTCCAAAAGCTTCTTACTTGGAAGCTGAAGAAATGCTCACAGCCAGAGAACTGATTGCATCTATTATATATCACACAGTTTACCAAAGCCTGGCTCAAGGTCTCATTGATATAAGATACCACACTGAGACATCCAGCTAACGTGAAACATTAAGAAGCTATTAATTTGCTTGGACTGTCGTTATATGTTGTGATCCTAATATACAGGTGTGTTGTGTCTTTACTGATTCCTCCGAGCAAACTACTCCAGATAAGTGATGTCATGCTGAACATAAGTGTTGAGTATGTAAGGACCTACAAGTTTTAGTGGATGAGCACAGTAAGTGTTGTCTATACTTTTCAACCCTCCTATGTTGGGTTTAACATAGAATAGGGTTGGGAGTTAGTATTGGTTCATTTGCTTACAATTCTGAAAATGTGCTGTAATATTATATGTTTATACAGTATTTCACCTGTGGCATTTGTAGAAAAAGAAACCATAAAAAAAAATTAAAATAAAATTATTCATATGAACAAAATTACACACATATAAACATCAGTAAAAGAAATCAAAAAATTGTAAAACGTAACCTAAAAAAATAAATATCAATCAGCTCATGTAATCAGTGGAAATCTTTTCATTTTCTAATTCAACAGCTTCACCAATTCTTTTTTCTTTAAATTTGATATGCGGGAAATCTATTTGCCTGATATTGCAGAGCTCTCTATTGTCCTGAAAAGCCATGTATGACACTCCGAGGACTCTTAGGAGTGTATCCAACCCCTTTTAAGCTCTTTAAAGGGATCCTGACTAGGGATAAGCGAACTCAAGGAAGCTCGGGTTCTGGTACCCGACCAGTACTTTATTCCTAAGTTCGGTTTGGGTACAAGAACTGTACTCAAAGTTCAACCAGAACCCAAAGCCCATTGAAAAGAATAAGGACCCGAATTTTGCCAGAAAAAAAATCTCTCTCTTTCTCACTCTCTCTCTTTTCCCCGGAACTCCGAACATTGCAACAAAATTCCGGGAGAAGTCCATATTCGTGGTTTAGCACTAGACACTAACTGTCCGGTACGAGCCCTGAACTTTTAAATTCAGGTTCGCTCACCTCTAATCCTGACATGTCTTCAAGTGCTATTAACCTGCAGACATAGGGTTAATTTGCATGTTTTTAGCATTAAAAAGATTCCCTCCCACCTGAAACACGTGAAAGCACAGCTGCTGGAGAAAGGGAAGCTTATTTTTCACAGGAGCTGCAAACTTCTGTCATTGAGATGTGCATGGAGCGGCTAAAGTCATCACCCAGCATACAGTGATCGTCAAAGTAAGCACTTTGACACCTCACTTTGCAGAGCAAATTGTCAAAGTGTCAGGGTGTGCTTACATTTGCCGCTGACAATGCTATGAGCAATGACTGTACACAGCTTTAGTGCTCTCAAAGTGATCTCAGTATATTTGATTATGGATAAACAGATTGTAACCTGCGGTAGCAAACTATCTGTGCAGTTTCTTATTCATGCTTCTAGGTTTTTTCCCCTTTCCATGGCTAAGTTGGGAGCTGTGACACTCTCTTACTATCCAGAGTAACCACAAAAAGGCTGTTGAATTCCCTGATTCTGCTTTTATACTGGCTGTGATCCCTTCTGATTGGTTGTGGTATACAATGTTATGTAATAGCTACAAGGCATTATGGGAAAGTACAATCCTCTGTGAAATGGTGGTGGCTATTATAGGTGATTCATGTGCATCAAATCATCAAATGTGAAGGTTCTTCAAATTCTTAAAAATTCAACATTAATTATATTTGCATCAAATTGATTTGTTCATCTCTATTAATCATAATCACTTCTCATTTTGTAGCCAAAGCATTCTGATTATAAAACTCAGAAGCCAAAAAATGTTTCACAAAGTGCCAATGCAGTTGCACTGTTGCAGGATCCTATCACTCATCATGTTACCTATTGAAGGTATCTATATCTAGTTCAGTGAAACTGCAAGGTACTACCTGTTGCTGTCATAGTACAAATGTTAAAATGTAGAAGTAATAGGAAAAAGTACTGTTTGAGCTCATCCTGTAAGTGGTAAAGGTCTCACAATTTACATCTGTTAAGAAGTGCACAAAGCAGGTTTTTGTGTCGGTCACAGTTGTTGCAGCTTTAGAAAATATTGATCAAGCGCATGGTCAAAGGTTAAAATCATCCAAGTTTATCCTATCATTTTAAAATCCAACAGAGCAAAACATCCTTAGAGACTTTATGTGTTTCGGCCCCTTTCTCCCGAGTTCTTATTGTAGCTATTCTATGGTTGTCTCAAAATGGCCAAAATCAAAAGTTTTAATCACTGAGCAGATGCCACACATGGCACCTATGTGTGGCATCTTACTATAGGTATGTTGGTAAGATGATTATGAGCAGCAAGGATAATTGGGTAGCAGTAAGGATAATATGCAGTCCCTTTTAAAATGTGAGTTGTGTTTGAGGAGTAGAGCTATTTCAGGAGAATCCCATTGTCTGATATTATTTCTTACAGAGAACCTGTCGGTGATTCTTGATGTTTGAACTATGAGCAACCCGAGTAGGAGACAGGCTCCATAACTATAAATACCTTGGATTTTCAGTGAAAGC
Source organism: Phyllobates terribilis (assembly GCF_046119375.1). Taxonomy (NCBI): domain Eukaryota; kingdom Metazoa; phylum Chordata; class Amphibia; order Anura; family Dendrobatidae; genus Phyllobates; species Phyllobates terribilis. The sequence continues at coordinate 476,604,969 of NW_027362765.1, read as the reverse complement.
ATACTTTTAAGGGCTCTTGCAGACGGCCGTATTTTCGGTCTGAGTGTGATGCTGTAAGGGTGTGTCAGGGGCCACTCATGCGCTTCATGCCTCCTTAATAAAACGAGTATGCTTTCCTTTAGTAATGTGGATATTGTTAATAGACTGTGTATATATTTTGATGTCAGGTTTTATAATTATTAATGCTTTGAATGATTTAAATGTATTTTATTGACATTGCATGTTCTAGTATTGCATTGTATTAGATGATTAGATAGGGACAGTGTAAAATAAGAAGTTAATATATTGTTTATAGGTAGTTCAATGCATGCTGTTAGAGGGTAGTAATGGTGAAGTTTGCCCAGCAACCAAAGGAAAGTTGGTGATTGGTCTAGCTCCAGTGTAGGAGAAGCCTAGTAAATGTGTTTAGGGAATTTCTCAGTTGGGAGGGGCTTAGTTGAGATAAGAGACAGAGTTGACAGTTGGATGTGCATGACAGGAAGAAGTAGGGCAGCCATCTTGGTGACAATTGGTGGTTACTAGAAAGAGAGGAAAGGCAGATTAGGCTAGATGGCCGGAAAAGTACAGAAAGCACGGGATAATGGGATACAGCATACGGATGGCCGCCACTTCATTCAGCGGTATCTCCTGGAAAATCCGGGGCCTACAACCCGAATCAGGTGTGGGTATGGGTGCCTCTTTCATGTTCCAAAAAGGGGAGTCGGATAGGAAGCTGACACAGAGGAGTGGGCAAGGAGGCATGGGAGCTGTAGAGCTTAGAAGAGCATCTCTGGAGCCAGAAAGGCCAAAAACGAAAGGGAGAGCTCAGGCTGATAAAATGGACATGTGCTGTACTGTAACTGCCATGCGAACTGTGAACTTGTTGAGTAAGTTAATGTTAAAAATGGACACAGAGTCTGTCGTTCAATGTGTGGAGGAATCTAGATTCGGGACCGTGGTACCCGACGAGACTTCCAGCACAACAGTGAGTGTGATGCATTTCACCCACACCACATGACAGACAGGACTTAATCTTTTATTTGTGGGGTGCCAGTATCTGGGAGGAGAACAGCAGCCCTTCACCACGACTACCACCCTGTGCCCCTCCTTCACCATGCGACAAAATATCAGATCACACTTGGATTAATGTTATTCTATGGGGCTGTGCACATGTCCGATTATTTTCCTCAGACAAAGTCTGCACGGTGGAAAGAATTGCAGCATGCATAATTTACATCCAATATTTGAGTCACACTCAGCAAGGCTATGGGTACGTGGAAAATATCGGACCATACTCGGATGAGATCTGAGCATGGTCTGATTTTCACAGACTGACAAAATGGAGAAGATGGAGAATATTTTTTTCCATTTAATCCACAGCTGAAAAAATTAGATCAGTATGTGATCAAACTCTAATCAGAGAATGAGGTGACTGAGATGACTAGTCATAGAAACGAGTCCCCATTGACTTCTCTGTGAGCAGCTCTGCTTGACTTACATGTTTCTCCTTATACACATTGACTTCTGCTTGTTAGAAGCATTTTCAAAGATTGAAACGCACAGTAGGTATTTATAATGTTGGTTTGAGCTGTAATCACCTGACAAATTCCCTTTAAAAGCATCAATAAGAGTTCAAAACAATTCAACCATAAATCTCAATCAGTAGACATTTCAACTGACAATCAATACTGTCATGAAGTTCCTTAAAGAAGTAATCAGGAATTATTAAAATCAATAGGGAAAGACACAAAGCCATGTACAGTATCTAAAGAGGATATCCGGATTTTTAAAAATAGGATCCCCTATATTTGAAATATTGTCATAATTCCTTCTTCCAGAACCCACTTTTTGATGTAAGAGAGTTCCTAACATTAAAGGTTTGGTTATATAAAGTTGTATTCCCCTAGACAATAAAACTTTTTTTTCTAATGGGCAATTCAATAGATTTCGTTTTTCTAATATCGGTATTATTTTGTGAAGCAGGGCCCCAAGGAGAATATAGATTTAATTATCTGATAGGGGGTAACGTTAAAGGGGTTTTCCAGGAATATTTCTTGGGAGAATGATGGAGTAATTTCCAAACTGCCTAAGAGATTATTGCAATTTTAAGTTTTAATATTGTTGGGCAAAGCTTTCATATAAATAGGGAGAGTCATGCAAGTAATCAGAGACAAAGGATCATGAATTGCCACTTATGACTGGTGTTCATAAAACAATATGTCAGAATGTTTCGCATAAGAGAAATCCCGCAGAGTGTAACAAAAACAGATTTTTATTGATTCTGTATTGTTGCTGTGGAATGTGTCATATAGTAAACATGATGTAATTTTTTTTATCTATGGCACATGTGTCGAAGCAGCAGCATGGAAGAAACTATACAGCATTACTTGGCAATGAGGCTGTGAATCCATCTCTAATGTGAAATTTTTGCTTTTATTTTCTTCTGCTTCTTTCTCTGTTTCTCACTCTGTCCTCCATTCTGCTTGAAAATCAATAGGCAGCTGTAAAGTGATCAAGGATCTGGTAGTCCATCTTATTTTAACTACTTCTGTACTGCCAATAGACTTTATATCTTCAGGAAGTATATACTTTATCCTGCATTGATGTTCTAAAACATTAATGCAGTATCAGTAGCTAGCATATGATAGTGTAGCTTCGGGGGCAAGCACGGTGGCTCAGTGGTTAGCACTGCAGCCCTGCAGTGCTGGAGCCCTTGGTTCAAATCCCCCTTAGGACAATATCTGTAAAGAGCTTGTATGTTCTCTCCATGTTTGTGTGGGCTTTATCCCACACTCCAATGACATACTGATAGGAAAAAACCTGGGAGTCTGAACTGAAACATAAATTGATGTGCATGCAAAATGTAAATGCATATTCACAGAAGGCCACTAGACAGAGAAAAAACCCAAAGACAAGCAAAATACCCAAATAACTGGAAGTAAATGGATAAATCGCCAGTGCATAAAATAATGATAAATAATAAAGGATATTTAGTTAAAATAATTTTGATCAAAATAATGTAAAAGCTATCACGCCACGTCACGGAAACCCTTATGGGACAGTCCTAACTCTAATATTAAAACCTTACCATTTGTCAAGTGACATACATATGGACAAGGGCAGAGAGACTGAACCCCTAGTAGAAGCATGGACCAGAGAGGCAGAATGAATCTTTCAGCTCAGTCAAAGGGCGGCCACACCTTTATATGCACTAAAGCACACTAAACTACAAAGAAAAAGCCTGGGAGTCTGAACTGAAACGTAAATTGATGTGCATGCAAAATGTAAATGCATGTTCACAGAAGGCCACTAGACAGAGAAAAAACCCAACGACAAGCAAAATACCCAAATAACTGGAAGTAAATGGATAAATCGCCAGTGCATAAAAATAATGATAAATAATAAAGGGTATTTAGTTAACATAATTTTGATCAAAATAATGTAAAAGCTGTCCCGCCACGTCACGGAAACCCTTATGGGACAGTCCTAACTCTAATATTAAAACCTTACCATTTGTCAAGTGACATACATATGGACAAGGGCAGAGAGACTGAACCCCTATTAGAAGCATGGACCTGAGAGGCAGAATGAATCTTTCAGCTCAGTCAAAGGGCGGCCACACCTTTATATGCACTAAAGCACACTAAACTACAAAGAAAAAGCCTGGGAGTCTGAACTGAAATGTAAATTGATGTGCTTGCAAAATGTAAATGCATGTTCACACAAAGCCACTAGACAGAGAAAAAACCCAAAGACAAAAAAAAAAACCAAATAACTGGAAGTAAATGGATAAATCGCCAGTGCATAAAAATAATGATAAATAATAAAGGGTATTTAGTTAACATAATTTTGATCAAAATAATGTAAAAGCTATTCCGTCACGTCACGGCAACCCTTATGGGACAGTCCTAACTCTACTATTAAAACCTTACCATTTGTCAAGTGACATACATATGGACAATGGCAGAGAGACTGAACCCCTAGTAGAAGCATGGACCTGAGAGGGAATTTAGATTGTGAGCCCCAATAGGGAGAGTGATGATAATGTATGTAAAATGCTGTGTAATATATTGGCGCTATAGAAAGATTATTATTATTATTATAAAGAGCTGGTTTTCAGATGCAGCTAGACTTCCCATGAGCGAAGGTTAACATGGTTTATTAACATGCTTACTTTCTTTATCTCTGTATCTACAGTACTGAACCAGCACGTGTATACAGAGATTGGGAACCACTAACAGTGCTTCCCCCTCAGGACTCAGTGATCATGTGATCGTTGAGTGTAAGGGAAGAACAGGAGCTGCTGGATCTTGGTAGATCCAATCAGCTCTTCTATGGAGGCAGAAGGCTGAAATTTCCCTGTAACTGGATATAAAATACACTGCCAATCTAAATCACAGTTTTGTCGAACAAAAAAAGGCCATTAATTAAAAATTATTTCTATTGAACGGGGAATGTAATTTAAAATGTTTTGAGCAGTCGTTTGTGGTTTGTAAAAGAAATAAAAGAAAAAAATGTGTAAAATAGACACATATTTCCTATTTTTCCTTACATTTTCCCCAACAGTGGGCTATAGTTAGGGCAGGCACTAAGGGGATTGTGCATGATATACAGGAGATATTGTCTATGCATTTATGTGTCATGCACTACTATATATCACTAGTCTAACTTGGCAAAGTTCCATAGGAGCCCATGAATTCCCAATATTTGTCTTGTTTCTCTACTGAAGAAATAGAAAACTGAGTCCTACTGGCATCCATCTGTTCTACGGAGGGACTCTGCCACCATCCATCTGTGGTCAGCTGATGCTTTCTTATAGTAAATTAATGTGTATGTAATGTATATGCATTTGAGTATATTATATGTGTGTATACAGTGTGTTTGCATTATGTGAATATGTATGTGTAAATTGTATGTGTGTGTAGATATGTGGGTGGCAGGAATAGACACAGTTAGAAGGTGCCTGTACAAGAACTGTATACAATGGCTTGTGAAAGTATTCACCCCCTTGGCATTTTTTGTGTTTTGCTTCCTCACAACCTGGAATTTCACAGTTTTTTTGAGGGTTTGCATCAGTTCATGTAAACAATATGCTTGCAACTGGGCAGCATGGTGGCACAGTGGTTAGCACTGCAACCTTGCAGCACTTGGGACCTGGGTTCAAATCCCACCAAGGACAACAACTGCAAGATGTTCACCCCATGTTTGTGTGGGTTTCCTGCGGTGTTCTCCCACACTGCAAAGACATACTGAGAGTGAATCTAGATTATGAGCCCCAGAGGGGACAGCAATGATAATGTATGTAAAGCACTGAGGAATATGTTGGAGCTATGTAAAAATAAAGATTATTATTATATTTGGTTTACTTTTTATTGTTAATCAAACAACAAATAGGACAAAATAACTGAAAACTTCAGTGTGCATAACTATGCACCCCTTCTAAAGTCAGCATTTTGTAGAGCCTCTTTTTGCTGCAATTACAGCTACAAGTCGCTTTGGATAAGTCTTTATGAGCTTTCCACATCTTGCCACGGGGATTTTTGCCTATTCCTCAAGGCAAAACTGCTCTAGCTCCTTCAAGTTAGATGGTTTCCTCTGGTAAAAAGCAATCTTCTAGTCTGACCACAGATTCTCAATTGGATTAAGGTCTGGCCTTTGACTAGGCCATTACAAAACATTTACATGTTTCCCCTTAAGCCACTCGAGTGTTGCTTTAGCAGTATGCTTTGGGTCATTGTCTTGTTGGTAGGTGAATCTTCGACCCAGTCTCAAATCAATGATAATAATATCCTTGCATTTTGCACCATCCATCGTCCCCTTGACTCATACCATTTTCCCTGTCCTTGCTGCCGAAGAACATCCCCACAGCATGATGCTGCCACCACCATGTTTCACTGCGGTGATGGTGTTCTTGGGGTAATGAGCTGTGTTGCTTTGGGGCCAGGTACAGAATTTTTCTTGGAGTCTCCCACATATCTTTTGGCAAACTCAAAATGAGGTTTATAATTTTTGTGTGTAAGTGAAGGCTTTTTTCTGCCATCTTTTCTATGGAGTGTATGACTTACAGTGGTGGCCAAAAGTATTTGCACCCCTGCAATTCTGTCAGATAATACTCAGTTTCTTCCTGAAAATGATTGCAATCACAAATTCTTTGGTATTATTATCTTCATTTAATTTGCTTGCAAGGAAAAAACACAAAAGAGAATGAAGCAAAAATCAAATCATTGATCATTTCACACGAAACTACAAAAATGGGCCAGGCAAAAGTATTGGCACCCTCAGCCCAATACTTGGTTGCACAACTTTTAGCCAAAATAACTGCAAGCAACCGCTTCCAGTAATCATCAATGAGTTTCTTACAATGCTCTGCTGGAATTGTAGACCATTCTTCTTTGGTAAACTGCTCCAGGTCCCTGATATTTGAAGGATGCCTTCTCCAAACTGCTATTTTGAGATCTCTCCACAGGTGTTCTATGGGATTCAGGTCTGGACTCATTGCTGGCCACCTTAGAAGTCTCCAGTGCTTTCTCTCAAACCATTTTATAGTGCTTTTGGAAGTGTGTTTTGGGTCATTGTCCTGCTGGAAGACCCATGACCTCTGAGGGAGACCCAGCTTTCTCACACTGGGCCCTACATTATGCTGCAAAATTTGTTGGTAGTCTTCAGAGTTCATAATGCCATGCACACGGTCAAGCAGTCCAGTGCCAGAGGCAGCAAAACAACCCCAAAACATCAGGGAACCTCCACCATGTTTGACTGTAGGGACCGTGTTCTTTTCTTTGAATGCCTCTTTTTTTTTCCTGTACACTCTATGTTGATGCTTTTTGCCAAAAAGCTCTGCTTTTGTCTCATCTGACCAGAGAACATTCTTCCAAAACGTTTTAGGCTTTCTCAGGTAAGTTTTGGCAAACTCCAGCCTGGCTTTTTTATGTCTCGGGGTAAGAAGTGGGGTCTTCCTGGGTATCCAACCATACAGTCCCTTTTCATTCAGACACCGACGGATAGCACGGTTTGACACTGTTGTACCCTCGGACTGCAGGGCAGCTTGAACTTGTTTGGATGTTAGTCGAGGTTCTTTATCCACCATCCGCACAATCTTGCATTGAAATCTCTCGTCAATTTTTCTTTTCCGTCCACATCTAGGGAGGTTAGCCACAGTGCCATGGGCTTTAAACTTCTTGATGACACTGCGCACGGAAGACACAGGAACATTCAGGTCTTTGGAGATGGACTTGTAGGCTTGAGATTGCTCATGTTTCCTCACAATTTGGTTTCTCAAGTCCTCAGACAGTTCTTTGGTCTTCTTTCTTTTCTCGATGCTCAATGTGGTACACACAAGGACACACACAGGACAGAGGTTGAGTCAACTTTAATCCATGTTAACTGGCTGCAAGTGTGATTTAGCTATTGCCAACGCCTGTTAGGTGCCACAGGTAAGTTACAGGTGCCGTTAATTACACGAATTAGAGAAGCATCACATGATTTTTCAAACAGTGCCAATACTTTTGTCCACCCCCTTTTTTAGGTTTGATGTGGAATTATATCCAATTTGGCTTTAGGACAATTCTTTTTGTGCTTTTTCATTGAAGACAAATTAAATGAAGATAATAATACCAAAGAATTTGTGATTGCAATCATTTTCAGGAAGAAACTGAGTATTATCTGACAGAATTGCAGGGGTGCCAATACTTTTGGCCACCACTGTATTGTGGTCATATGGACAGATACTCCAGTCTCTGGTTCAGAACTCTGCAGCTCCTTCAGGGTTAATTTTGGTCTCTCTGCTGCCTCTCTGATTAATGCCCTCCTTGGCCGGGCTGAGAGTTCTGGTGGGTGACCCTCTCTTGGCTGGTTTGTTGTAGTACTATATTCTTTCCATTTGATGATAACTAGTGATGCGCGAACGTGCTCAGATAAGGGGTTATCCAAGCACGCTCTAGTCCTAATAGAGTATCTTCGGCGTGCTCGGAAAACATGTTTGAGTCGCTGTGACTGCATGATTCGTGGCTGTTTGACAGCCGCAGCAGAGATTGACTGACAAACACGCATCTGTTGTGGCTGTCTAACAGCCGAGAGACATGCATCCGTGGCGATGCAAACATGTTTTCTAAGCACGCCAAAGATACTAGGTTAGGACTCAAGCGTGCTAAAGATAGCCCCTTATCCGAGCACATTCACCCATCACTAATGATAATAAAGTTGATGGTGCTCCGAAGTATCATTAGAAATTGGGATATTTTTTTATAACCCAACTCTGACGTGTACTTCTGAACAATTTTGTCCCTGACTTGGAGATCTACTTGGTCTTCATGGTGTGGTTTGGTTAGTAGTGCCTCTTGCTTAATGGTGTTGCAGCTCGTTTGGCCTTTCAGAAAATTTAAAGTGTATATAATGACAGACCATGTGACACTTAGATTGCACAGAGGTGGATTTCCTTTCATTAAGCAAGTGACTTATGAAGGTAACTGCTTGCACCGGAGATTTTTAGGGGCTTCATCGCAAAAGGGGTGAATACATATGCACATGCCAATTTTTAGCTATTTGATCCCATAAATTTAATGTATGCCTATATTTTTCTCGCTTCACTTCATCAACTTAGACTATTTGATGCTTGTGCATCACAATCAAATTAAAAATCAAGATAGGTAAAAACAAAGGGGGCGACTACTTTAGCAAGCCATTGTATGAGCCCTTTGATGTGCAATAATGTATTCGTGGCAAAAGATGATAGCTACTTTTGAGGCAGGAGTGGACTCCTTACCTCTTACGTCTTGCACAGATTGCACCAATGATATGTCCATCCTTGATAGATGGGACATAACATTGAAGTGTCTGAATTTCTTCCTGCACAAGAGTCCTTCACAGTCAGTGTGTTCCCCTGCTGAACCCTCTTTGCCCCTGCCTTAGGCATAATACAGCACACATATATACAATTTTAGAACAGTAGTAAAGTAGTCTTCATTAAAATATTTATTAGATGTGATTTATTAATATGATTTATTATTGGTGAATATTCAATCCACAGTGAGATTTAGTTACAATTACAAATCAGACAAAGTAAATTATGTTTTTTTTCTCTGAATTTTATCTTCAAAATCCAGTGTTATTTCATTTTTCATGTTTTCTTAGTATGTCCATGGTAGAGCAATATAATTTGTGGAAAGTATCAGTGAATAAAAACAACCAAAGAGATTTCTACAGAGATAAAGCTGCATCATCATCATTCCGAAAATGAGATCTGCCAAACTAAGTAACATTAACGTCGCTTATTTCCTTCTGTAAAAATAAACATATAATTCACTTGCCATGGTTGGCTTTTTTAATGACTGTGCAGGAAAACACCACAAATAATCCCCTACTCTCCTGGGCAAATGCCTGCATGGGTTAGATAGTGAAGATTTATGTGATAAATAAGCCTAGAGCAAACTACACCATGTGCTATTAAATTGCCTAGAAAGTAGCACTCTACATAGATAGAGCTATAAACCGTAATTGATTCATTGGATTTACAGTAGGTAGTAGACTTTTTTTTCCAGCAGTTTTTAAAAGGCACCAATTTTATTCATTTTTCCTGGATAGTTGAACTCATACAAGTAATTAAAAATACAGCCCCGCGAATTAGATTTAGTGCTGGAAGATTTACATTACCCATCAAATAAGAATTTATTTTCTGCTGATGAATTTATGCTCTGAACTTGTTTTGTCTCATTCCTATTTAATTCAATGTGTCACTTGAAAGCTGATCTATGAACAAATATTACCCTGCAGGGCATCATATTTTATGTACAACAGCGTGCAGCAAGATTTCATAGGTTCTCATTCTGACAGTATGTCATTACATGGTGAGCAAAGCATTGTTAAAATATTAATTGACTGAAACGGCTTTAAGTCAGATTTGCTCACACATTGGATTTCATTTAGAATACAGCAGTAATTGGTTGAAAAGACAGATTTAGCAGTTTTTTTTCCATTTGCCATTGCAATAAACATTGGCACTGCGGTGATGCTTGTCTTGGATGCACCACTGGAAGAAAAAGTATTTTTTAGGAGAGTGAGCAGTACATGTTCATATTGTGCTATGATTTCACATTATATTGTTGATAGATAATTAGATAGATACTAGATAGATGGATAGTAGTAATGAGCGAGCACTAAAATGCTAGGGTACTCGTTGCTTGGGTTGAGCAAATTGGAATACTCGGGTGCTCGACCCGAGCAACGAGCACAGGGTACTGTAAGTCTATGGGAAACTCAAGCATTTTTCAGGCGACTCCCCACGGTGGTTAGCAGAGGGCCTAAAAATTGCCTAAATCGATGGGAACAGTCCTCAAATGACATGGGAACAGCATGGGGAAGACCCCTGGAGGCATCTCTGACTCCCAGATCACTGCTGTCAGCAACGTGGTCAGAGTATTACGCCACTTTTACGGACTCAAAATAAAACCTACAAAAACAAAACAAAAATGGATTTTCCTGGGAAATATATTAAGGAACATCCTTTCCAGTGTAATAACTTGTATATAAGGCAAAATACATAACCGAAACTAAAAGTACTCCTCCACACCTTGGGCTATGTTCACATGCAGCGTTTTTGATGCGTTTTTTCACCTTTGCAATGCTTTCAACCGTGACAAATGCATTCACTGGGAAATGTCATTTTAACATTTTACAACCTTATCTGGCCATGTGGTGTGTGACACATTCTCAGACACATGCATACAGTGCTGAAAAGACATGGGAACAGCATGGGGAAGACCTCTGGAAGCATTTATGACTCCCAGGTCACTGCCTAAAAGTGTGCCCATCATAAGTGATCCTTGGCGTATGCGAAGATGCCTCCCACAATGCACCTGTCATTGCAGACTTTCAACAATCACCGTCCACGTCCTTGTCCCAGTGCAGCGTTCAGTTGTCCCTACCCCATTACTTGGAATGCAAGCGCAAGTATGCAGCCAGCCACACACCCACCCACAGGCTGCAATACTATACTGCCAAATTTTTGACAGCTGCTTGCACTTGAAATGTTGCCTTTTAGGCTCGAGGAGGCAGAAGCTTTTCATAACCTCATGCCGGCGACGGCCGGGTGTCCATACTCAGTCCCCAATCGCCACTGTTTCTCCAAGTGTCGTCTCCACCTTCCACAAGCACGGGTCCCACAACATTACCCGTGCCCTCCCCAGTGCACTTACTGGGAAGGACCGCCTAACCACAAACACATGTACAGGTGAATGTGGCCAGGAATGGTATGGAGCCAGTCCACAGCTTTTTTTTCTGAGAGTTGTATTTAGCTCGGTGAAAGGACTGGCATAGAGGGAAACCGTATCTACCCTGGGTGTCATTTCTCCGAAGAAATCCTCTAATGAAGCTTTTCAGAAGCAATGGTAGCCCATCCAACATCAACTCGCACTTGTCGGTGGTGCTTTGACACACAAACATCTTTCTTTGCGCATTTAATTTCATGAATACAGAGTTGGACTGATCTGCAATGCGATTTAAGAAATAACATGCATAAGCTTGTCCGATCCACATTAAAAAAGCAGTTATAGAGTGTCCGGGAACCTTCCCCCACACTTTTCTTAGCCAGGGCTGCTTCTCGGCAGTGTTGGACGGGCCCACCAGAGAACCGGAGACTCCTCCGGTGGGCCCTGGCTTCTCCTTCAGGAGAGTTCATTGTGCCGAGGTGAGGCAATGATGATGATAGAGGCCACCATCTGCTTAGTTTTCTGTTACTTGGAATGCAAGCGCAAGTATGCAGCCAGCCACCCACCCATCCACAGGCCGCAACACTAAACTGCCAGATTCCTGGGCAGCTGCTTGCACATGAAATATGGCATTTTAGGCTCGTGGAGGCGGAAGCTTTTCAAAACCTCATGCTGGCGGTGACCGGGTGTCCATACCTTGTCCCCAACAGCCACTGTTTCTCCCGGTGTCGTCTCCGCCTTCCACAAGCACGGGTCCCACAACATTACCCATGCCCTCCCCAGTGCACTTACTGGGAAGGACCGCCTAACCACAAACATGTGGACAGGTGAATGTGGCCAGGGACGGTACAGAGCCAGTCCACAGCTTTTTTTGCTGAGTTGTATTTCACCACAGCCATATTCTTTAGCTTGGTGAAAGGACTTGGGAAACAATATCTACCCAGCTGTCATTTCTCCCAGGAAGTCCTCTAAAGCTGCTTTCACTTGAAATGTAGCCTCTTAGGCTGGTTGAGGCGGAAGCTTTTCACAACCTCATGCCGGCGGCGGCCGGGTATCCATACTCGGTCCCCAGCCGCCATTATTTTTCCAGGTATCATCTCCGCCATCCACAAGCACGGGTCCCACAACATTATCCATGCCCTATCCAGTGCAATTACTATATATAAATATAAAAAATTTACAACTGTACTGGGGGGTGTAGGTCAAAGCTGCCGTAATTACAAACTTTGTCCAAGCGTTCAACTATTTACAGCTTGGAAAAGCAACACAACAAGTGCTATAATATAATAATAATAATAAAACAAAAGACCATAACCACAGCGGCCTATTATTTACACGTGGACAAGTGAATGTGGCCAGGGACGGTACGGAGACAGTCCACAGGTTTTTTTGAAGAGAGTTGTATTTAGCTTGATGAAAGGAGTGGCATAGAGGGAAACCGTATCTACTCTGGGTGTCATTTCTCCATCATCAGGTTGCGCCCATTGTCACACACGACCATGCCTGGCTGTATGTTCAGCAGTGAGAGCCACAGATCAGGCTGCTGTGTTACAGCTTTCAACAACTCTGCAACACTGGGCGGTTTGTAAATTAAGCATTAAGCATGTTATCTTCAGCACAGCCTGTTGCCGCTTGGCCAAGGGAGTGCTGCAGTGTCAGCTTGTGACTGATGTGGTCATTTTGGAGATGGAGGAGGAGGTGCAGGAGCTGACCAATGTGATTACATTGAGGTTAAATTGGTGACGCTGCTTTTTATACTAAAGAAAGATCCTATTGTTTTTTTATGTTATTTTTTAAGACAAATGCATACACCGGGAAATGTCATTTTAACATTTTACAACCTTATCTGGCAATGTGGTGTGTGACACATCATCAGACACATCCTGTTTTATTTATGATGGAGGGACTCTGAAAGTCATGAAGCCTATTTTTATAGGGCCATCAGACGTCCCTTACTATTCTTAAAAGGCCAGCAGTCGGCTCTCACTATTGTTAGAGAGTCATCAGCCAGCTATGCTTTGTTGTTCCAATTATTAACAAGTGGGTCTCCTAAACTGTTATTGCGTATCCAGTGACTGCAAGGGCTGCCAAAAATTAGGACATAGCCCAATACCCCTTTGAAGAGACATAGAGGAGATTCTCAGTAAAAAAATGTTCCCATTATAAAGGAGCGTGTCTAATATAGTGGTAATGCCCATGCTGTGACAGCAAGGGCTGCCAAAATTTGGGAAAAACCCCGCTAAGAATTTAAAGACACATAGAGCAGGGCCAGTGACGACAAAATCCCATTAGAAAGGAGAGAGTCTGCTATACAGTTACAGGGTATGCAGTGAGTCCAACGACTGACCAATTATAGGAAAAACCCCACTAAGAATGAGACACATAGAGCAGGGCCACAGTAATGACAAATTCCCATTAGAAAGGAGAAAGTCTCCCATAGTGTTGGCCTATGCAGTGAATGCAAGGGCTGCCAAAAATTTAGAGGCACTTCAATGCCCCTTGGAAGAGATGTTGAGGAGGGCCTCATAAAAAAAGGTTCCCATTAGAAAGGAGCGGACCTCCTATACTTGTAATGCCCATGCACTAAGTGTACGGGCTGACAAACATTTACCCCTGGGGGGTATATATGAAGATACTGTATAAAATTTTTTTTTACGGGCATCATAAACACCCTTTAAAAAAATTATGTGGGTGTTGCATGACGGACCATGGACACACTGGGGATATGGTGGTGGAGGATGAGAAGATGGAGGAGGACAAGAGCAAATAGCTAAAATCAGAAAGCGTATACCCATGTCTTGGTGTGAAAAGGTGCAAGGGAATACACCTCCCAAGAAAAGACACTGGATTTGAGTTTATGTTATGCTGCTATCATTCGGTGGTGTTGAGAAGTCTGGCCCAATGCAGCCCTTGTTCATATTAATAAGAGTCAGTCTGTCAGCATTTTCAGTTGACAGGCAGATGTGCTTATAAGTGTTGAGCGAGCATGCTCGACACTGCTCGGTACTCGCCCAAGCATCTCGCTACTCGGGATGTTTGGTAAGCACCGAGCATTTCTGGGCTACTCGGGCGGGAGCTCGGGTCTCCGCCCTGCACTTTTGGCGCTCTTTACAGAGCCAATGAACATGCAGGGATTGCCAGTCAGTCACTGTAATGCCGCAGCCATGTTGTTTGTGGGCATTACAGTGATTGACTGTCCGCACAACGTCACCTCGAGTATTTAAAACCGGGCGCCGCCATCCTGGACACAGTCGCCCGGGATCAGACAGTGTAGGGAAAGTGCTGCTGAGTTAGGGAGAGATATATAGTGCAAAATAGTTAGTGTAGGGTGTCTAAAGGCTGCCAAATCAAACAAACAGTCCTTCTCAGGACTAATATCCATCCCAGATATCAGGCAGGCAGGCAGGCTGTATAGGAGACGCAGTGGTTATACCAACAGACAGTGCATTACAGTCCTGTGTGCTCCTGCTGGCCAAATTGCTAGACTTATCCCCCGGTCTCAGGGGCCAGGAAAAATCATTTTTTTTCATCTAAATCCTGTATTTTTTTTTTTCCTTAGTCAGACTGTACAAATACGCGACTTATTAACCTTTTGGTATTTTTCCCCCTCCCAAAAAAAAATTAAGTGTGTCTGTGACTGTTCAGACACAAATATATCTGTTTAAAATATTCTGGTGTAGGCCACACTACTATAACTGTGGTTTTCCTGTTCCACAGTTCAAATCTCTGTATTATCCAGCTTTTGGCCTTTTTTTACATAAAAAAAACAGTAATAGTGTCTCCCTGACTGTTCAGACACAAATACATACGTTTAAAATATTCTGGTGTAGGCCAGATAACTAGAAGTTTGGTTTTGCATTTCCAAGGTTCAAATCTCTGTATTATCCAGCTTTTGGCCTTTTTTGCATAAAAAAAAACAGTAATAGTGTCTTCCTGACGGTTCAGACACAAATATATAGGTTTAAAATATTCTGGTGTAAGCCAGATAACTAGAAGTTTGGTTTTGCAGTTCCACGGTTCAAATCTCTGTATTATCCAGCTTTTGGCCTCTTTTCCATAAAAAAAAAAACAGTAATAGTGTCTCCCTGACTGTTCAGACACAAATATATCTGTTTAAAATATTCTGGGGTAGGCCAGATGACTGGAAGTTTGGTTTTGCAGTTACACGGTTCAAATCTCTGTATTATCCAGTTTTTGGCCTTTTTTGCATAAAAAAACAGTAATAGTTTCTCCCTGACTGTTCAAACGCAAATAAATCTGTTTAAAATATTCTAGTGTAGGCCAAATAACTAGAAGTTTGGTTTTGCAGTTACACGGTTCAAATCTCTATATTATCCAGTTTTTGGCCTTTTTTACATAAAAAAACAGTAATAGTGTCTCCCTGACTGTTTAGACACAAATATATCTGTTTAAAAAATTCTGGTGTAGGCCAGATAACTAGAAGTTTGGTTTTGCAGTTCCACGGTTCAAATCTCAGTGTTATCCAGCTTTCGGCCTTTTTTCCGTAAAAAAAAATGTAACAGTGTCTCCCTGACTGTTCAGACACAAATATATCAGTTTAAAATTTTCTGGTGTAAGCCAGATCACTAAAAGTTTGGTTTTGCTGTTCCACGGTTCAAATCTCTGTATTATCCAGCTTTTGCCCTTTTTTACATAAAAAAAACAGTAATAGTTTCTCCCTGACTGTTCAGACACAAATATATCTGTTTAAAATATTCTGGTGTAGGCCAGATAACTGGAAGTTTGGTTTTACAGTTCCACGGTTCAAATCTCTGTATTATCCAGCTTTTGTCCTATTTTGCACAAAAAAACAGTAATAGAGTCTCCCTGACTGTTCAGACACAAATATATCTGTTTAAAATATTCTGGTGTAGGCTGTAGCAGAGATGCCGTCTGTAACGGGTCCGGGAGGCGGAACCTCTGAGCTACTATACAAGGGGGCGGCCCTTGTAAGGGAGCGGGTGGCAGTCTCTGGGTGAACGGACAGGGAGTTACGGCAAGTGATCAGGGCAGTCTCTGGGTAAGGGGTAGGTATGACCTGTGATGGCAGAGCCTCCGGGTAGGCTAGCAGGCAGATGGTAGATGTGTGCTCCCAGGTGAGCAAGCGAGAGTCTCTGGAATAGCAGGTGGTCACGGCACGTGACGGCGGAACCTCCGGGCTGGCAGGCAGGTAGGTAACGGAGAAGCGCTCCCAGGTGAGCGGGCAAGAGTCTCTGGAATAGCTGGTGGTCACCGCACGTGACAACGGGACCTCCGGGCTGGCAAGCAGGCAGGTAACGGAGATGCGCTCCCAGGTGAGCGGGCAAGAGTCTCTGAGATAGCTGGTGGTCACAGCACGTGACAACGGAGCCTCCGGGCTGGCAAGCAGGCAGATAACGGAGAAGCGCTCCCAGGTGAGCGGGCAAGCTGGTCCATAGACAGACTGACCGGAGTAGTAAGGCAGACCGTCGGACCTCAGGCAAGCAGGCAGGTAGCTGATATGCGCTCCCAGGTGAGCGGGCAGGCTGGTCCTTTAGACAGACTGACAGGAGTAGTAAGGCAGACCGTCGGACCTCAGGCTGGCAGACAGGTAACAAGTATTCAGGCAGGAATCAGGCAGGTAACTAGCAGGAAACTGGCAGGAAACTGGCAGGTAACTGGCAGGTAACTGGCAACGGGACCTGAGGGCTGAAGCACAGGTGAGACACAGGTGCAAACAACATTGCTCGGGCACCTCCATTTTGGAGGAGGTGCCTTATATATGATGAAGTCCTCCGGCCATTGGCCGGGGACTCCTTAGGACGGCGCGCGCGGCCCCTTTAAGAGGAGGGGAGCGCGCGCGCGCGCGCCCTAAGCACAGGGGCCGGGAAGGAGCGCGCGCTGAGAGCAGAGCGGGAGGAGGACGCCGGGAAGGAGCGCGCGCTGACAGCAGAGCGGGGAGAGGACGCCGGGCACGGAGCAGAGCGGTGAGGGGAGCAGCGTCCCTGCCTAGCAGAGGGCAGGGACGCCAGCGCTACACCGTCCCTTTCACCTTCCTGCTCCGGGAGCGGCGTCCTCCAGCGCTCCTTCCCTTGCTGCTGTCGGCGCGCGCTCCTTCCCGGGCACTGTGCTTAGGGCACGCGCGCGCTACCCCTCTCTTAAAGGGACCGCGCGCACCGTCCTAAGGAGTCCCCGGCCAATTGCCGGAGGACCTCTCATATTTAAGGCACCTCCTCCAAAATGGAGGTGCCCGAGCAAAGTTGTTGCAAAGCATACTCACCTCTGCTTCAGCCCTCAGGTCCCGTTGCCAGCCTGACTTCTAGTCCTGTCTGCCTGCTTGTCTTCCCTTCAGCCCGACAGTCTGTCTCCTGAATCCGACAGTCGGTCTATGGGCAAGCCCACCTGCGGAAAAGGAAGCACCTGCCACTTACCTGCCTGCTACCTGCCGTACCTGCTAGCCTGCTCACCTGGGAGTGCTCACCTGCTACCCGCCTGCTAGCCTACCTGCAGGCTCCGCCGTCACTTGCCGTGACCACCTGCCTGCCAGCCAAGAGACTCTTACCTGCTCACCTGGGAGCGCTCACCTGCGACCCGCCTGCTAGCCTGCATGGAGGCTCCGCCGTCACTTGCCGTGACCACCTGCCTACCTGCCAAGAGACTCTTACCCGCTCAGCCGTCACTTGCCGTGAGCACCTGCCTGCCAGCCTAGAGACTCTTACCTGCTCTTCCGTCACTTCCCGTGACCACCCACCTGCTCACCCAGAGACTGCTACCTACCTGTTGTGTCCACCCGCTACTCCGGTCAGTCCCAGCTATCTGACCCGTGGGAGCGACCTGCACTCTACAAGGTCATCCCCAGAGTAACTTCCGGGTCCCCCCTTGCACCGCGACACAGAGGTTCCACCACCCGGACCCGTTACATTGGCCAGATAATTAGAAGTTTGGTTTTGCAGTTCGACGGTTCAAATCTCTGTATTATCCAGCTTTTGGAGTTTTTTCCATAAAAGAAAACAGTAATAGTGTCTCGCTGACTGTTCAGACACAAATATATCTGTTTAAAATATTCTAGGGTAGGCCAGATGACTGGAAGTTTGGTTTTGCAGTTACACGGTTCAAATCTCAGTATTATCCAGTTTTTGGCCTTTTTTGCATAAAAAACAGTAATAGTTTCTCCCTGAATGTTCAAACACAAATATATCAGTTTAAAATATTCTGGTGTAAGCCAGATCACTAGAAGTTTGGTTTTGCTGTTCCACGGTTCAAATCTCTGTATTATCCAGCTTTTGCCCTTTTTTACATAAAAAAACAGTAATAGTTTCTCCCTGACTGTTCAGACACAAATGTATCTGTTTAAAATATTCTGGTGTAGGCCAGATAACTGGAAGTTTGGTTTTGCAGTTCCACGGTTCAAATCTCTGTATTATCCAGCTTTTGTCCTTTTTTGCACAAAAAAACAGTAATAGAGTCTCCCTGACTGTTCAGACACAAATATATCTGTTTAAAATATTCTGGTGTAGACTGTAGCTTCGGCGTCTCTGCCCCCTGCTAGGCAGAGACGCTGTCCATTTCACCTTCCTGCTCCGGGCGCGGCGTCCTCCAGCGCTCCTTCCCTCGCTGCTGCCGGTGCGCGCTCCTTCCCGGGCACTGTGCTTAGGGTGCGCGCGCGCTCCCCCTCTCTTAAAGGGACCGCGCGCACCGTCCTAAGGAGTCCCCGGACAATTGCCGGAGGACCTCCCATATTTAAGGCACCTCCTCCAAAATGGAGGTGCCCGAGCAAAGTTGTTGCAAAGCATACTCACCTCTGCTTCAGCCCTCAGGTCCCGTTGCCAGCCTGACTTCTAGTCCTGTCTGCATGCTTGTCTTCCCTTCAGCCCGACAGTCTGTCTCCTGCATCCGCCAGTCTGTCTATGGGCAAGCCCACCTGCGGAACAGGAAGCACCTACCAGTTACCTGCCTGCTACTGGCCGTACCTGCTAGCCTGCTCACCTGGGAGCGCTCACCTGCTACCCGTCTGCTAGCCTACCTGCAGGCTCCGCCGTCACTTGCCGTGACCACCTGCCTGCCAGCCTAGAGACTCTTACCCGCTCACCTGGGAGCGCTCACCTGCTACCCGCCTGAAAGCCTGCCTGGAGGCTCCGCCGTCACTTGCCGTGACCACCTGCCTACCTGCCAAGAGACTCTTACCCGCTCAGCCGTCACTTGCCGTGACCACCTGCCTGCCAGCCAAGAGACTCTTACCTGCTCTTCCGTCACTTCCCGTGACCACCCGCCTGCTCACCTAGAGACTGCTACCTACCTGTTGTGTCCACCCGCTACTCCGGTCAGTCTCAGCTATCTGACCCGTGGGAGCGACCTGCACTCTAAAAGGTCATCCCCAGAGTAACTTCCGGGTCCCCCCTTGCACCGCGGCACAGAGGTTCTACCACCCAGACCCGTTACATTGGCCAGATAACTAGAAGTTTGGTTTTGCAGTTCCACGGTTCAAATCTCTGTATTATCCAGCTTTTGGCATTTTTTCCATAAAAAAAACCAGTAATAGTGTCTCCCTGACTGTTGTGACACAACTATATCTGTTTAAAATATTCTAGTGTACGCCAGATAACTAGAAGTTTGGTTTTGCAGTTCCACGCTTCAAATCCCTGTATTATCCAGCTTTTGGCCTTTTTTCAGTAAAAAAAACTGTAATAGTGTCTCCCTGACTGTTCAGACAAAAATATATCTGTTTAAAATATTCTGGTGTAGGCCAGATAACTAGAAGTTTGGTTTTGCAGTTACACGGTTAAAATCTCTGTATTATCCAGCTTTTGGCCTTTTTTACATAAAAAAAAACAGTTTGAGTGTCTCGCTCAGTGTTCAGACACAAATATATCTGTTTAAAAGATTCTGGTGTAGGCCAGTGAAATAGAACTGTGGTTTTCCTCTTCCACGGTTCTCATCTCCTTTTTGTTGCCCTTTTTAAATTGATAGTGCGAGTGTAAGCTATTTTACTTCATTTACAATGCGCAAGGCGCGTGGCAAGGGACGTGGAACTGGACGTTCTGGTGATGGTGCATGTAGAGGATGGGGCCGTGGCCAAGGTGAAAATGTGCCACAACCAACAGCCACATCTTCTCGCTCCCACTTCTTGACCAAATTACTAGAGATGCACACTACAACAACAGTATTGCGAAAAGATCAGTGTGAACAGGTTATTAATTGGATAGCAGATAATACTTCCAGTTACCTGGGCACCACCACCTCCGGTCTGTCTTCCACACGGTCAAGTTTTAGTAGCCGTGAGTCTCGACCGCATACTCCTCCTCACCCTGATGCTCCTTCCACCCACGATGCCGAGTGTCGTCAGACAGCAACTGATCCCACAGTTGGACACTTTGAAGAGCTGTTCACTGGTCCATTTCCATATTTTGGCCCCTCGTCTCCTCTGCTTGAAGTGGTGGAAGAGGAGATCCCATTTAGCGATGCCCAAATAACTGAACAGCCATGGCCAGAGGAAGTCGACGCTGGCAATTTGTCACAAGAGGTGGACGATGACGAGACACAATTGCCACGAAGTGAGGAGGAGGATCGTGGTGCGCAAGTGGAAGAGGAGGAGGTGGTGGATGATCTAGTAACTGACCCAACGTGGCACGAGGACACACAGAGCGAGGCCAGTAGCACACAGGGGGAGGGAGGCCGAGTACCCCAACAGGCAGGAAGAAGCAGTGTGGTGGCCGCACACAGAAGGCGGGCAACAGTTCCCCGTAACACCAACACGAGGGACGTTGCCATTACAACTGGTAGGTCTTCCAGAGTCAGGAATTTTTTTTAAAGACTTTGCTGATAACCCCAAAAAGCCATTTGTACCACCTGCCATGCCAGCATCAGCAGAGGTGCAAAACTACGAGCCTGACCACCACCAGCATGATCAGGCACATGTCAGCAAAGCACCCGACTTTGTGGAGCGAACCCCAGGGTCCACGACCAGTGTCAGCGGGTGTCACCACTGCTTCTTCCGCTATTGTGCGTATAAGAGAACCCCCTGTTGTGGGTGCAAGGCAATCCCCTGTCCATACTGCATACAACGATGCCCCCTCCTCTCAGTCTTCACTTGTTTTGGCAGTTTCTCAAGAAACAGCATCAACGTCCACATCCACGTCCCACCGCAGCATTCAATTGTCCATATCCCAGACCTTTGAACGAAAGCGCAAATTCGCAGCCAACGCCCCACAGGCCACAGTCCTAAATTTGCACATTTCACGACTCCTTGCGTTGGAGATGGAAGTGCTGCCTTTTAGACTGGTGGAGACGTAATCCTTCCGCAACCTTATGGCGGTGGCTGTCCCTCAGTACTGTGTCCTCAGCCGACACAATTTTGCCCGGTGTGCCATCCCCGCACTACACAAGCACGTGTCCCAAAACATCTGCCGTGCCCTCAGCAACGGAGTTACAGGGAGAGTCCACTTGACAGCGGACACGTGGACAAGTGCTTGTATCCAGGGATGGTACATCTCCCTGACGGCACACTGGGTAAACATAGTGGAAGCAGGGACCCAGTTGGATCTTGGGACCGAACACATCCTTCCCACATCGATGATTGCGGGCCCTATGTCAGTCAGAGTTGCCCCCACAGTGTACAGTTCCTGCGCATCATCCTCCTCCTCCTCATGTTCAGCCACCATCTCAGATATCACCACGTCAGTTACAAGCTGGAAGCACTGCAGTACTGCCTCAGTCAAACGGCAACAGGCTGTGCTGAAACTCATAAGCTTAGTTGATAAACCTCACACTGCTTGTGAGTTGTGGACAGCTGTGAAAGAGCAGGCAGATCTGTGGCTGAGACCGCTGAACCTACATCCAGGCAGAGATCACACACGTACCATGCCTGGCTCATGTGCTTAACCTCGTGGTTCAGCGGTTTCTTAATTCATATCCCGAGTTGCCAGATCTGCTCATCAAAGTACGCCGCCTGTCAGCTCATTTTCGGAAGTCGTCTACAGCTTCTGCCGCCCTTGCAGTGTTGCAGCAGCGTTTGCAGCTTCCGTCACACCGACTGGTGTGTGATGTCCCCACATGTTGGAACTCTACCCTCCACATATTGCAAAGGATTTGTGAGCAGAAGAGAGCAGTTGTGGAGTACCAGCTGCAACAAGGCCATCGATATTCAGGTCAGACTCCACACATAAGACCTCAGGACTGGACCTGGATGTCTGACATATCTACCATCCTGACAAACTTGGAGGAGTCCACCAAGATGGTGAGTGGCGATGACGCCATCATTAGCATCAGCATCCCACTTGTCTGTCTTTTGCAACGCTCTCTGCCGAGTATTAAAAAGGAGGCATTGCAGCCAGAGTATGATGAGATGGATCAAGAAGCCTTAACGGGCGATTACACAGATCCCAGCCACATCTCATCCCAACGTGCATTGGGGGACAATGAATGAGAGGAGGAGGAGGATGAGGAAGAATAGGAGCTGGTATCATGCGCTCTAGACGGTAGTACCTGTACAACTGTCATACCGTCGGTTCAGCGTGGGTGGCCTGAGGACAGGGGGGAGGAGGAAGAGCAGAGCATGGTCAGTCGTCATCTTGGTGAGGACACGGATGTCCTGCCCGTTACCAGTCTGGCACGCATGGCTGACTTTATGTTACGCTGCCTTAACCGTGACCCTCGCATTGTCAAAATGTTGGGTGACAGTCAATACTGGTTGGTGACACTTTTAGACCCCCGCTACAAGGAGAACTTTCACTCTCTTAGTCCTGAGGTGGAGAGGTCTACAAAAATTGGACAATACCAGAAGGCCCTTTCTTCAGAACTGTTAAAACAATTCCCATCTGAACACGCTAGCAGCAGAGGTCACAGTTCGTTGCCCAACCAAGGTGTACAGGCGAGAGAGACGCAAGTCCAATCCAGCAGAGGCAGGGGAACACTGTCAACGTTCTGGGACAGTTTTCTGAGACCCGCCCAGCTTACAGGCCCTGAGGCGCAGGGTACTCTCACAAGGAGTGGAAAGTTTCTAAAGATGGTGAGGGAGTACCTTGCCGACCGTTCCAGCATCCTCCGTGATTCCTCTGTGCCTTTTAATTATTGAGTATCCAAGCTGGACACGCCTTGGAGGTCCTGGCCTGCCCTGCCATGTTATCGGAGCGTGTTTTTAGTGCCGCAGAAGGAATTATAACTGATAAGCGCACTCGCCTGTCAACTGACAATGCTGACAAGCTGACACTTATCAAAATGAACAAGGGCTGGATTGGGCCAGACTTCTCATCACCACCAAATGACAGCAGATTAACGTAAAGTCAAATCCACTGAGTTATTGCGGGAGGTGTATTCCCATGCACCGCTTCACACCCACACATGGGTATACTCTTCCTTATTTCGGCTGTATTTTGCTCTTCTCTTTATCCTCAGCCTCCACCACCACTATACCACCAGGGTGACCGTGGTCCGTGTTGCCAGCATTGCATGTTCCTCCGTCCTAATTTTTGGCAGCTTTTGCTTGCCATAGGCAAAGACTATGGGAGACCCACTCCACAATAATGGGAATAATGTTTTAAATATATCCTGTACTGCATGGCTCTTGTTTGCCAGCATTGCAAGTTCCTCCGTCCTAATTTTTGGCAGCTTTTGCTTGGAAGGCATAGGTAAAGACTATGGGAGACCCACTCCCCAATAATGGGAATAATGTTTTTAATATGCTGTACTGCATGGCTCTAGTTTGCCAGCATTGCAAGTTCCTCCGTCCTAATTTTTGGCAGCTTTTGCTTGGAAGGCATAGGCAAAGAGTAGGGGAGATCCACTCACAAATAATGGGAATAATGTTTTTAATATGCTGTACTGCATGGCTCTTGTAAGGGGCATTAAAATATTCTTGTTAAGCTTTTGCGACCTCCACCACTCTTCCAAGGGGCATTGATATTGTCGTTTTATTCCACTGTGACCTCCATGTCTCTTCCAAGGTGCAATAAAACCGTCTTGTTAAGCTACTGCGACCTCCACCACTCTTCCAAGGGGCATTGATATTGTCGTTTTATTCCACTGCGACCTCCGCCTCTCTTCCAAGGGGCATTAAAACCGTCTTGTTAAGCTACTGCGACCTCCACCACTCTTCCAAGGGGCATTGATATTGTCTTTTTATTCCACTGCGACCTCCACCACTCTTCCAAGGGGCATTAAAACCGTCTTGTTAAGCTACGGTAACCTCCACGTCTCTTCCACTGGGCATTGATATAGTCTTTTTATTCCACTGCGACCTCCACCACTCTGCCAAGGGCCATTAAAACCGTCTTCTTAAGCTACTGCGACCTCCACCACTCTTCCAAGGGGCATTGATATTGTCTTTTTATTCCACTGCGACCTCCACCACTCTTCCAAGGGGCATTAAAACTGTCTTGTTAAGCTACTGTGACCTCCACGTCTCTTCCACGGGGCATTGATATTGTCTTTTTATTCCTCCTCGATCTCCACCACTCTTCCAAGGGGCATTAAAACCGTCTTGTTAAGCTACTGCGACCTTCACTACTCCTCCAAGGGGCATTGACATTGTCTTTTTATTCCACTGTGACCTCCACATCTCTTCCAAGGGGCATTAAAACCATCTTGTTAAGCTTCTGCGACCACCACCACTCTTCCAAGGGGCATTGATATTTTCTTTTTATTCCACTGCGACCTCCACCACTCTTCCAAGGGGCATTAAAACCGTCTTGTTAAGATACTGTGACCTCCACGTCTCTTCCACGGGGCATTGATATTGTCTTTTTTATTCCACTGCGACCTCCACCACTCTTCCAAGGGGCATTAAAACCGTCTTGTTAAGGTACTGCAACCTCCACAACTCTGTGCCAAGGGGCATTGATATTGTCTTTTTATTCCACTGTGACCTCCACGTCTCTTCAAAGGGGCATTAAAATCGTCTTATTAAGCTACTGCGACCTCCATCACTCTTCCAAGGGGCATTGATATTGTCTTTTTATTCCACTGTGACCTCCACATCTCTTCCAAGGGGCATTAAAACCGTCTTGTTAAGCTACTGCGACCTCCACCACTCTTCCAAGGGGCATTGATATTGGCTTTTTATTCCACTGCGACCTCCACCACTCTTCCAAGGGGCATTAAAACCGTCTTGTTAAACTACTCTGAACTCCACAGCTCTCCCAACGAGCATTGAAATGTTGTTTTTAATTAACTCTAACCTCCAGGACTCTTCCAATGGGCATTGCATTTCCTCCTAATTTTAGTCAGCTTTTCCTTTTCAATGCATAGGCGAACACTAAGGGAGACCCATGCCCCAATAATGGGTAGAAGGTTTTTAGCATGCTGTAATCCACATCTGTTTCAAGGGGCATTGCAGTTCCTCATAATTTTTAGAAAGCCTTCCATTCACTGCTTAGGCCAACAGTGTACAGAAGACCCAGTTGCTATAAATGGAATAAACGGTTTAGTTAAGGCCCTCTGACCTCCATGTCACTTCCAAGTGGCATTGGAGTGCCTCGAAATTTTTGGTAGGCATTGCACTCACTGTTTTCCCTATAACTGTGTAGCCGAACCGCTCCTTTTAGTACAGAAACATATCCTACAAGACATGTGTGGCTGACTGGCCTGATATTGATGTGAATGGTCCCAGTTCCTCCTGCTCTTTCTCCTTTGTCACCACCTCATCCATAATTCATCACCTGAAGCTTTTTTTTAATGGGAGTCATAGAACTGGGATAGTAGCAGGAAAACATCTAGCAATCCTCGGAGGAGGTTGGATATGCGCCAAAACGCTGACCACCTCAGGCCTAGCCCCTACTACATACATGCACTTGCATTCCAAGGAACAGAAAGCTAAGTAGATGGATGGCCTCATGATCATGAATAATTTACTCATTGTGTAGGAGGCCGACCACTGCTGATGTCTACCTTCTGAACTTTGTGTTGAAGCCTGATTGACCCAGGACCCGCAATCCTCTATGTCTGGAGGACGTGTTGCATCCCAGTGTCCAACCGTGTCCAGGCTTCCACAATATTAACCCAGTGTGAAGGCTTCAGTGAGATGGACCATCCCTGGCCTTAATCACCTTTACACGTGTTTGTGGTTAGGCTGTCCTTCAAATAGGGGCCTGAGTATGGATACCAGGCCGCCAACGCAGCCACGACATGGTGACCAGATTCCACCTCCACATGCCTAAAGGGCCCAATTTCAAGTGCAAGCAAGCTAGCAGTATGGTATTGCAGCCTGGAGGTGGCTGGTTGACAGGCTGCACACTTACGCTTGCATTCCAAGAAAACAAAGCAGATGCTAAATTCTATCATCATCATGCTCCTCCTCACCTTGGCACTCTCAACTCCCCTGATGGAGAAGCCAGGGCCCACTGGAGGAGTCTGGTTGTCTGGTGGGCTCGGCCAATGCTGCCCTAAAGCAGGCCAGGCTAAGAAAAGTGTGGGGAATGTTAACGGGACAAATAGGGGTGGCTGGGGACCGAGTATGGACACCCGGCAGCCCCCTGGCGGCTGGGGAACAAGCGTCGACACCCGGCCACCGGGCAGCTGCGGACTGAGTATGGATACCAGGCCACCGACGCAGCCATGACACGGTGGCCGGCGTCTGCCTCCACATGTCCAAAAGGCCCAATTTCAAGTGCAAGCAAGCTAGCAGTATGGTATTGCAGCCTGGGGGTGGGTGGATGTCAGGCTGCATACTTGCGCTTGCATTGCAAGGAATGGGCGAGGTACAATTGAACACTGCCCTGGGACAAGGACTTGCACCAGGATAGTTGCAAGTCTGCATCTTCTGATGCGGCAAGGATCACTTCTGATGGGCACACTTTTAGGCAGTGACCTGGGTGTCAGAGATGCTTCCAGGGGTCTTCCCCGTGCTATTCCCATGTCTTTTCAGCACTGTATGCATGTGTCACACAGCACATGGCCAGATAAGATTGTAAAATGTTAAAATTACATTTCCCGGTGAATGCATTTGTCATGGTTGAAAGCAATATAAAAGTGAAAAAACGCATAAAAAATGCTACTTGTGAACATAGCCCAAGGTGTGGAGGAATATTTTTGTTTTTGGTTATTTATTTTACCTTATACACAAGTATTTACCCTGGAAAGGATGTTCCTTAATACATTTCACAGGAAAGCAGTTTCAGTTTCGTTTTTGAACGATTTATTGTGAGCCCTTAAAAGTGGCTTAATACCTCTGACCACGTTGTTGACAGCAGTGACCTGGGGGTCAGAAATGCTTCCTGGGGTGATCCCCATGCTGTCCCCATGTCATTTTAGCACTGTCACTATCGTTTTGGGCACTTTTTAGGCTTTCTACAGAATGCCGGGGGTACCGCCGCAAAAATGCTAGAGTCTCCCGTAGACTAACATTGGGCTCGTTGCTCGGGTCGAGCACCCGAGTATCACGGTGAGCTCGGCACGAGCTTCAAGCAACCGAGCGTTTTAGTGCTCGCTCAACACTAGCGCTTATTAGTTATAATTCCACCAGGGGCACTAAATACCCGCTCTGATAAAACGCTGGCGGCAGGGCAGGCCAGGACCTCCAAGGCATAGAGAGCCAGTTCATTCCATGTATCCAGCTTGGATACCCAATAATTATAAGGCACAGAGGAAGCACGGAGGACATTGGTACGGTCGGCAAGGTACTCCCTCAGCATCTTCCAAAACTTTGCACTCCTTGTGAGAGCACCTCGCTCCTCACGGCCTGTGCGATGGGAGGGTCTGAGAAAACTGTCCCAGAACTTTGACAGTGTTTCCCTGCTTCTGGATTGGAGTTTTGTCTCTCTCGCTTGTACTCCTTGGTTGTCCAGCGTAGTGTGCCCTCTGCCGCCAGCATTTTCAGATGGGAATTTTTTTAATAGTTCCTCAACAAGGGACTTCTGATACAGCCCCATTTTTGTAGACCTGTCCGCCTCAGGAATAAGAGATATAAAGTTCTCCTTGTAAGGTGGGTCTAGACGTGTCACCAACCAGTAATGACTGTCACCCAAAATTTTGAGAACGTGAGGGTCATGGGAAAGGCAGCGTAACATATACTCAGCCATGCGTGCCAGACTACTTACAGGCATGACATCTGTGTCCTCACCAAGAGGATGACAGACCATGCTCTCCTCCTCCTCCTCTTTGTCCTCTAGCCATCGACGCTAAAAGACGGTATGACAGCTGTGCAGGTAGTACCTTCTATAGTGCATGACACTAGCTCCTGTCCTTCCTCCTCCTCCTCTTCCTCATTGTTACCCAATCCATGTTGGGATGAGATGAGGCTTGGTTGTGTGTAATCACCCTGTATGGTTCCTTGCTCCATCTCATCATGCTCCGTCTGCAATGCATCCTCTTTGATTGTGAGCAGAGAACATTTTGAGAAGACAGAGAAGTGGGATGGTGATGCTAATTATGGCGTCATAGTCGCTCACCATCTTGGTGGAGTCCTCAACATTTTGGAGGATGGTACATATGTCTGACATCCATGTCCACTCCTGAAGTCTTATGTGTGGAGTCTGAACTGAATACCGACGGCCTTGTTGATGCTGGTACTCAACAACTGCGCTCTTCTGCTCACAAATCCTTCCCAACATCTGCAGTGTAGAGTTCCAACACGTGGGGACATCACACACCAGTCTGTGAGCCGGAAGCTGCAAATGCTGCTGAAACACTGCAAGGGCGGCGGAAGCTGTAGCTGACTTTCTAAAATTGGCACACAGGCAGTGTACTTTAACAAGCAGATCCGGCAGCTCTGGGTAGTATTTGAGAAACCGCTGAACCATGAGGTTGAGCACATGGGCCAGGCATGGTATGTGTGTGAGCTCGCCACACAGCCGCCACCAGAATCCTGCACACCTCCTTACTATGCTGGCAGCAGTGCTCAAAGGCATCAGGCGGTGTTTACTCTGAAATGTCTGGGAAATGTGAGTCACACAGCTGAGGAGTTGTGGTCAGCTCTGGAGACCCAGTTTCATGAATGGTTGTCTCCACTGGACCTGCAACCAGGGAATGCCGTGTGCGACAATGCTGCAAACCTGGGTGCGGCCCTTCGCCGGGGCAATGTCACACACTTCCCTTGTATGGCTCACTTGTTTAACCTGGTTGTCCAGCAATTTTTAGCCCACTCTCCCGGACTATATGGCTTTCTGCAGAGGGCACGATCGCTTTGTGCTCACTTCTGCCATTCACATCCCGCAGCTCAACGACTTGCATCTCTACAGAAGTCGTTGGGCCTGCCAGTTCACCGGCTGAAATGCGATGTGCCGACATGGTGGAATTCAACTCTGCACATGTTGCAGCGACTGTGGCAGCACCGACAAGCCCTGGTGCAATACATTCTGACGTATAGCCTGGGCCAACGAGATCCAGAGGTGGGGCAAATCACGCTGCAGGAGTGGTCTCAGATCAGGGACATATTCACCCTTCTGCACAGTTTTGAAATGGCGACGAAGATGTTTAGTGCTGACGATGCCATTATCAGCATGACTATTCCGGTGATTTACATGCTGGAGCACACGTTAAACAGAATTCGGAGTCAGGTGGTGGGACAAGAGGAGGTGGAGGAAGAAGAGGAGGAGTCGTATGCGGAAGGGATAACATCTCCAAGGTCCAAACAGTCGGCAGCACCAAGGCGGCAGGCATGGGAGGGTGGGGGAGAGGGATTAACCTGAGTGCATGGTAGCAGCCAAACTGATGAGGAAGGTGGAGGAGCTGAGGAAGAAGTGGAGGATGAACTGGCGATGGGCATGGAAGACTCATCAGATGAGGGAGACCTTGATCCCATTTCTGTTGTGCTAGGTTGGGGGGAGAGGTCAGAGGAAGGAAGCATAATTATTACCTCGCTACCAACACAACAAGGACTTGGTCCTCCTGGATGAGCAAGACACATGAGTGCCTTCTTGCTGCACTACCTGCAACATGACTCTCGGATTGTCAGAATTCGAAGTAATCCCGACTACTGGGTTGCCACACTCTTAGATCCCCGGTACAAAAGTAAATTTGCCGAAATAATTCATGCCATAGAAAGGGATTCACGCATGCAGGAGTATCAGCAGAGGCTGTTGCAGAATCTTACATGTGCTTTTCCACAAAACACAAGTGGTGCACTTAGTGAATCTCACAGTTCTGACTTGCCAACCGTGAGACTGTCAAGTCTTCATCACTCAAACCGTAACAGTAACACAGTATCTGCTGGTAACAGCAATTTTGTGGAATCGTTTCACCACTTTTTTAGACCCTCCTTTGTAAGGCAACAGGAGACAAGAAGTCTGACACATAGTCAACGCCTAGAGAGGATGGTACAGTAGTATCTCCTAGTGAACATCGAAGCCATGACTGTGTCACTGGACCCTTGCTCATTTTGGGCTTCTAATATTGAAAAATGTCCGGAGCTCGCCACTCACGCCTTGGAGATCTTGTCATGCCCTGCAGCCAGCATTCTCTCTGAACGTGTGTTCAGCGCTGCTGGTGGTGTGCTGACAGATAAGCGCACTCGGCTGTCCACTGGGAATGTAGACAGACTCACGTTCATAAAGATGAACAAATCATGGATCCGCAAGGACTTTTCAACCCCTGTGTCATCCTGGGGAGAGTAAAAGCTTGAGGATTTGGATTTTAAGCAACTCTGGGGCAATTGATGCCACTTAAGTGGTGTCTGTGCCACAATTTTTGGAAAAAATGGAGACTCTTCAAGGAGTCCCCTTGCTGTGTTTTACGTGAAGTTTGCATCGTCAATTCCAGGTGGGTTGGGTCGCCCCCCCCCCTTTTAACCGTAAGAAACTACATACACTATGGCTTGGGGTAACACAGATGGTTGAGTCTGAAGAGCTGTTTACTCAGAGGTCTGCTCCAAAGCTTCAGTGTCTGCTAGTCAGCGTAGTAGCCCAGCTCTGAAGCAAGCTACACCGCCTGTGTATCTGATAAGAATTTTTAACTGCATCTAGCCTAGGCAGACTGTGGGGACCCCCAACCAAACCCAGACGCTCAACCCCCCTACCGCCCCCCTTTCCTTGACAATACAATAATGTAACTCTTACAACTTGATGGGTGAGGATCGGTCACAGCTTTATTAACTCTTTATACTCATTCCATTAGAAAGGCATTTTATTTCTAAAATAATTCAGCTTGTTGCAGCATGCCGTGTCTCCACATCGTCAAGTTGGCCAACAAGTGTAACTCTCCAACATGTCCTTTCTATTTCCAGGCCACGGAGGTTCCTGCATACTCGTATGCAGGACTCTGACCCCCATCCATCACTCTTAATGCTTGTTCCAGTCCGTCCTGGAGTCCTGACTGGATTATGTCCAGTACTATATCCAATAAGTGAACATCGTCGGGCCGTATGAGGCCAGCTTTATCTACTTCCAGTTGTCGGTGTCGTATCACTACACCGCCTCTGTCTCTTCTAAATTTTGCCATCCGAATATTTATTACCCGCCTTGTCCGCTCGATGGCCGTGATGTCTCGCGCACCTTGCCATACCGCTATCGGCACAATCTCTGACCATACTATAGTTAGTTTTGTGAAAAATTCTCTGAAGCGCTCAGTGTTTAGTTTCATTATTGCCATTAGTTTTGCGCTCTTGTGATGACCTAGGTCATGTCCCCCAGCCTGTATAACTAAAATGACCGGACCACTTGCCTCTCTCCCTACCTTGATTACCTCCATTAGTACCTGTGGCCATTGCAGGCCTCTAATACCTCTCCAGTTGAAATATGTGTTATGAAACTATAATTTCCTCCCGCCTGGGTGGACTTTCGCCCTTTTTTCTGCCCAATATATATACGAGTGGCCTATCACCCACACTGTTGGCTTAGCGTCACCTGTAAAAGAAACAAACCACGTTAGGATAACAAGTCCGGTCTTATGTATCTCGCCAATCACATGGATCGCCATCTCCCTATCCTCTGAACTTCCATTTCTGACAGTCCTGCTCTCGCTTCTTCCGTGGCCGCGCCTATGCGGAATGAGTGTGTCCCGTAATCTTTGGGGTGGTTCCCTGCCGATGTTAGGCATTTATTAAATATAGCTTGGAACTGGTATCTTGATAATGGCGTTCCATCAATGTGTGATAGGAAGAAATTACTTTGTGATCTGATGGTTATATATGTTTTTACTATTGTTACCCGACTCAGTGTACCGTTTGTGGGTTGTAGAAGTACTCAAGTGCCCCTGCCCGCTGGAACCGTTTTCGATTTGCGTATGCGTAGACGTATTGCATTATTGGCTATGACTAAGTCCTGGTGTAATAAGCCTCCACTGGTGGTAATTTTGGATTGAGGAACTAATTCGCTTATGCATAGCGCCCCGAAGAAGGCGATCGCAAATGCAGTAGACAGGAGTGTTGCTTCAAATTGTGAGTGTCATGTTAATGGTGTTAGGGATATGATGTGAGAAATCAGTTTTAGTGACATGGGACGGGAGTTCTACAGTCCTGACTTGGCTGACCCCTTTTCCACCCTTTTATGGATTGTCTGTTGATGAATCTCTTTGTCACATCTCCCCAATTCAGAAGTTGGAAGTGAAATGCTACTCCGGTCAGACACCGCTGCGCTGACGCCCCTGATATGCCCCTCATCATTAGCTGGTGGAGATATTCTATGGTGACTTGTAATCTGGCTTGTTCACATTGGTCAACCCGTCAGCCAGCTACTAGCCATGTCCACTCTTCCCATGCCTTACAGTATGCTTGCCACGTCGACGGGGCAACTGACGCTCTGATTAAATGCATCAACTTTTCGCCACTAAATCCCATAGGGAGGGTGGGCAACTGTTGCCCGATGGGTGGGCGTTGGGGAGGAGCTCTGTGAAAATCTGCCAATTGAATTGTGATAAAGTGTTAGCCGCAGCATTAGACCCCTCAGCATCGTGGCTAGCGCAGACCCATACATTGTGTTTTAGGCACTGGAATGCTAGCCGGCGTAGTAGGCCTAGCACTGGGGGAGACGATGATGCCATCTTATTAATGCAGTGCGCTAGGCTGGTGTTTTTTGTTATGAAGCGTATATTTTTGTTAACCTGCACGCGCCCCATATTTCTATTGCTACCACTATTGGGAATAAAAATTATTTTCCGGGCTAGATGCAGCTAAAAATTATTATTAATTTCAAAGCTGGTGGAGCTAGGTATAGATGGCCTAATACAATGAGTATTACACACTGCTACTATGCCCAAAATTATTTTCCGGGCTAGATGCAGCTAAAAATTATCATTAATTTCAAAGCTGGTGGAGCTTGGTATAGATGGCCTGATACAATGAGTACCACACACTGCTACTATGCCCAAAATTATTTTCCGGGCTAGATGCAGCTAAAAATTATTATTAATTTCAAAGCTGGTGGAGCTTGATATAGATGGCCTGATACAATGAGTATCACACACTGCTACTATGCCCAAAATTATTTTCCGGGCTAGATGCAGCTAAAAATTATTATTAATTTCAATGCTGGTGGAGCTTTGTATACATGGCCTAATACAATGAGTACCACACACTGCTACTATGCCCAATATTATTTTCCAGGCTAGATGCAGCTAAAAATTATTATTAATTCAAAGCTGGTTGAGCTTGGTATAGATGGCCTACTACAAAGAGTATTATACACTGCTACTATGCCCAAAATTATTTTTCGGGCTAGATGCAGCTAAAAATATTTATTAATTTCAAAGCTGGTGTAGCTTAGTATAGATGGCCTAATACAATGAGTACCAAACACTGCTACTATGCCCAAAATTATGTTCCGGGCTAGATGCAGCAAAAAATTATTATTAATTTCAAAGCTGGTGGAGCTTGGTATAGATGGCCTATTACAAAGAGTATTACACACTGCTACTATGCCCAAAATTATTTTCCGGGCTAGATGCAGCTAAAAATTATTATTAATTTCAAAGCTGGTGGAGCTTGGTATAAATGGCCTGATTCAATGAGTACCATACACTGCTACTATGCCCAAAATTATTTTCCGGGCTAGATGCAGCTAAAAATTATTATTAATTTCAAAGCTGGTGGAGCTTAGTATAGATGGCCTAATACAATGAGTACCACACACTGCTACTATGCCCAAAATTATTTTCCAGGCTAGATGCAGCTAAATATTATTATTAATTCAAAGCTGGTGGAGCTTGGTATAGATGGCCTAATACAAAGAGTATTACACACTGCTACTATGCCCAAAATTATTTTTCGGGCTAGATGCAGCTAAAAATTATTATTAATTTCAAAGCTGGTGGAGCTTGGTATAGATGGCCTAATACAATGAGTATTACACACTGCTACTATGCCCAAAATTATTTTCCGGGCTAGATGCAGCTAAAAATTATTATTAATTTCAAAGCTGGTGGAGCTTGGTATAGATGGCCTGATACAATGAGTACCACACACTGCTACTATGCCCAAAATTATTTTCCGGGCTAGATGCAGCTAAAAATTATTATTGATTTCAAAGCTGGTGGAGCTTAGTATAGATGGCCTAATACAATGAGTAACACACACTGCTACTATGCCCAAAATTATTTTCCAGGCTAGATGCAGCTAAAAATTATTATTAATTCAAAGCTGGTGGAGCTTGGTATAGATGGCCTAATACAATGAGTATTACACACTGCTACTATACCCAAAATTATTTTCTGGGCTAGATGCAGCTAAAAATTATTAATAATTCAAAGCTGGTGGAGCTTGATATAGATGACCTAATACAATGAGTATTACACACTGCTACTATGCCCAAAATTATGTTCCGGGCTAGATGCAGCTAAAAATTATTATTAATTTCAAAGCTGGTGGAGCTTGGTATAGATGGCCTATTACAAAGATTATTACACACTGCTACTATGCCCAAAATTATTTTCCGGGCTATATGCAGCTAAAAATTATTATTAATTTCAAAGCTGGTGGAGCTTGGTATAAATGGCCTGATTCAATGAGTACCATACACTGCTACTATGCCCAAAATTATTTTCCGGGCTAGATGCAGCTAAAAATTATTATTAATTTCAAAGTTGGTGAAGCTTAGTATAGATGGCCTAATACAATGAGTACCACACACTGCTACTATGCCCAAAATTATTTTCCAGGCTAGATGCAGCTAAATATTATTATTAATTCAAAGCTGGTGGAGCTTGGTATAGATGGCCTAATACAAAGAGTATTACACACTGCTACTATGCCCAAAATTATTTTTCGGGCTAGATGCAGCTAAAAATTATTATTAATTTCAAAGCTGGTGGAGCTTGGTATAGATGGCCTAATACAATGAGTATTACACACTGCTACTATGCCCAAAATTATTTTCCGGGCTAGATGCAGCTAAAAATTATTATTAATTTCAAAGCTGGTGGAGCTTGGTATAGATGGCCTGATACAATGAGTACCACACACTGCTACTATGCCCAAAATTATTTTCCGGGCTAGATGCAGCTAAAAATTAATATTGATTTCAAAGCTGGTGGAGCTTAGTATAGATGGCCTAATACAATGAGTAACACACACTGCTACTATGCCCAAAATTATTTTCCGGGCTAGATGCAGCTAAAAATTATTATTAATTCAAAGCTGGTGGAGCTTGGTATAGATGGCCTAATACAATGAGTATTACACACTGCTACTATACCCAAAATTATTTTCCGGGCTAGATGCAGCTAAAAATTATTAATAATTCAAAGCTGTTGGAGCTTGGTATAGATGACCTAATACAATGAGTATTACACACTGCTACTATGCCCAAAATTATGTTCCGGGCTAGATGCAGCTAAAAATTATTATTAATTTCAAAGCTGGTGTAGCATGGTATAGATGGCCTAATAGAATGAGTACCACACACTGCTGCTACGCCCAAAATTATTTTCTGGGCTAAATGCAACTAAAAATTATTATTGATTTCAAAGCTGGTGGAGCTTGGTATAGATGGCCTAATACAATGAGTACCACACACTGCTACTATGCCCAAAAGGTTTTCCTTGGCTAGGTGCAGTAAAAAATTCATATTACATACACAGGTGGTGTAGCTTGCAACACAGATAGGCTCCTCCACTGACTAACACAAACTGCAAGAGGCCCAAAAGGATTTGCTTAGCTAGATTTAGCCAAATGCTGTGAAAAAACTTGCACAGCACTGGCAGAGACCTGCCTGGCAAAAAGTGCTAGGAACTGCTGTAACCTAGCCCTTAAAAGGGCTGCAATTACAAACTAGTCCCTACTCCCTAAAACTTTCTGTCTATTTAATAGAAAATTTGCTTGCAATTCACAGTTACACAATATAGCGCTAACAGCAGCAGCAGTGCCGTCTAACACTCAGCTGCAGCAGTGAGAAAATGGTGGCGACGGGGAAAATGGCTGGGTCTTATAGGGCAAGGACATGTGACATACACAGCCAATGATTCATGTCCTTGCTTGTGTGAAAAAAAACACTTTGCTGCGTGTGTGCGCTGCTGATAGGCTGACAGACTGCACCTCCCCACTGTAAATGCGGGAAAGAAAAAAAAAATGGAGATCTTCATTATTTCTGCAGATTTCAATCCCCTGCCCATCCCCCCGCCCACTGTACACTCAAACTGTGTATTAACATTGATTAACAGCATTACTGTGAAAAAATCCAGTTACGATTTTGGTGCACGAACAGTTATCGAACATAACCTCGAACAGCTGGATTTTTTTCAAATCGTTCGTGTTCGTCGAACGGCTCGAACACCGCCCAAAACAGCTCGTATTTGAGATTGGCGAACAGTTTGAGTCGAACACCGCTCATCTCTAGTCTCCACGAGCCTAAAAGGCAACATTTCGAGTGCAAGCAGTCGTGAAATGTGAGAATTTAGTAGTGTGGCCTGTGGGGCGTTGGCTGCATATTTGCACTTGCGTTCCAAGGACTGGGGTATGGACAACTGAACGCTGCGCTGGGAAAAGGACATGGACGTGCTTCCTGATGATGCTACTTGAGAGTGTGCAACGACAGGTGCAGGGCAGGAGGCATCTTCGCATGCACCATGGACAGGGGATTGACTTGTATGCACAACAGCGGAAGAAGCAATGGTGCCATCTACAGACACTGTTCCTGGACCCTGGGGTTCGGCCCACAAAGTCGGGTGCTTTGCTGCCATGTGCCTGATCATGCTGGTGGTGGTTAGGCTGGTCGTTTTGCCACCCCTGCTGATGCTGGCCTGGCAGGTGGTGCAAATGGCCTTTTTGGGGTTATCGGCAGAGTCTTTAAAACCTTCCTCTTGTGTTAGGGTCGTGACCGACCCGTTTTAGGTTTTAAATGCATACAAATTCTACATACATTTGTTTATTGCATCAAGACTTTTTGACTTTTTCAGGAATTTATTTTTTAACAAAATACAATAAATAAAGCTATTTTACTAAATTGTAAAAATGCTCTTATTAAAATTATAACATTTGTGTTGTTGGGGTCAATTTCGACCCAGGTCTAATATAAGAGTAAAAAAACAATAATAAGTCCCAAAACTGAACTCATAAACACAATATAAACCAACAGCCCACAGCCAGCTCTACCTCCAACAACTTGATTTAGGGACATGTCCAGGCATGTATGGCCAAATCAGCTTAGAGTTGGTACTTTGCAGAGTATACATCTCCAGTTTGCACATGCAACAATAAGGAGAAGATCTGATGTAAGCCAAATTCTGGATTATATCTTAGATGATAATGAATCAGAGGACACACAGCAGCAAACTGTTACAGATGAACAGGTTTCTGAGGAGGAAGAAGATGTGGAGTATCAACCGGAAGACACAGACAGTTCTGATCAGTCTGATGAGGAGGTCACTGGTGCTGAAGCTGCTCCCGCTGAAAGATTCAAATCCAAAAGTGGCAAGATCAGTTGGAGCTCAGTACCTCCAGATGTACATGGCAGGGCAGTTGCTGCAAATGTCATAAAAATGACCCCTGGGATCACAAGGTTTGCTGTGACCAGAGTAAGTGACATCAAGTCATGTTTTGATCTGTTTATGCCATTGTCAATAAAAAAGTCATTATTCCTTGAAGGAAAAAAAGTCCACGGCAACATGTGGAATGACCTTCATGATGATGTCCTGGATGCCTGCATTGGTGTTCTTCTCCTTTCTAGAGTGTACAAATCCAGCAATGAGGCCACTGATAGTCTCTGGGACGCATCGACAGGCAGGAATATTTTCCGGGCAACAATGTCACTTCAAAATTTTCAAATGATATCAAGAGTCCTCAGATTTGACAACAGAGACACCAGAACAAAATCTGACAAACTTGCTCCCATCAGGGATGTTTGGGAGAATTTGGTGCAGCTCCTTCCACTGATGTTCAACCCAGGGCCAGAGGTGACAGCAGATGAACGTTTTCTCCCTTTCCACGGAAAATGCCCCTTCCGGCAATACATGCCAAGTAAGCCAGGCAAATACGGCATAAAAATTTGGGCAGCCTGTGATGCAAAAACTAGCTATGCATGGAATCTACAGATTTACACAGGCAAGTCTGCAAGCGGCATCCCTGCAAAAAAACAAGGAAAACGTGTAGTCCTCGTTATGACTACTGGACTGCAGGGTCACAACATTACTTGTGACAATTTTTTTACCAGCTATGACCTTGGACAAGAACTTCTCAGGAGGAAAATCACCATGGTGGGCACAGTGAAAAAAAATAAACCTGTGCTGCCCACTGAATTGTTGCTGATGAAGGACAGAGCTCCACTTTCCTCAAAGTTTGTTTTTACAGACACCATCACTGCTGTTTCATTCTGCCCCAAAAAACGACGGAATGTGGTACTGAAGTCCACACTTCACAAAGATGCAGCTGTGTCATCAGGAAGTGACAAAAAGCCTAGAATCATCCTGGACTATAACAAAAACAAAGGAGGAGTGGACAACCTGGACAAGCTGACTGCCACCTACACTTGCCAGCGAATGACTAGGAGATGGCCATTGGTTGTATTTTACAACATCCTTGATGTGTCAGCATGCAATTCATTTGTGTTGTGGACCCACATTCACCAAGGATGGAATTCAAAGGAAAAACACAAGCGGAGGATGTTTCTTGAGGAACTAGGAAGATCCCTTGTCAAGGCGCACATTGACCAAAGGGAACCAGTGCCCCGAGACCCAGCCGCTGCAGCCTTGGTCCAACAACTCCAGAGCTCAACAAGTGCTTCGTCCACACCCACAGCAACACAAAGAGCATCATCACCAGCACCCTCCTCAACCAGGCCTGCTTCAACATCAACCACAACAGCCACAACCCCAGTGAGACCACCTGATTCTAAAAGAAAGAGGTGTCAGGTCTGCCCTAGCAATAAGGACAGAAAGACAAACACATCGTGCTTCGGCTGCAAAAAATACCTCTGCAAAGAACACACAAAAAGTGTCACTTTTTGCCACACATGCATCTAAATACTAATGCATCTAAAAACTAGTACTTGATTTCTGTTGATTTGCTTGATTGATTGTTGTTTGTTTGACCTAGAAAAGCTACTTTTTATTATTATTGCT
The DNA here is from genome assembly GCF_046119375.1 of Phyllobates terribilis. Lineage (NCBI taxonomy): Eukaryota > Metazoa > Chordata > Amphibia > Anura > Dendrobatidae > Phyllobates > Phyllobates terribilis. The sequence continues at coordinate 476,565,421 of NW_027362765.1, read as the reverse complement.
ATTAATGTTAATATAATTTTCATCTTTTATTTGTATTAAAGTTCTATAAAAAAAAAATCAGTTTTTTGCCTTTTTCATAAAGTAGTTAGATATGGGTCAAAATTGACCCGTAACACCATAGTTGTTACTAGAGTTAATAATATAAAATATATATATGTATACTTTTTTTTACATTTAAGAAATGTGTTCTAAAACCCTTCATTAATAGTCAGGTAATATAACAAACTTTTTTAAGTTTATATTATTCTCTTGAGGTTCATTTGACAATATTTTCATATGGGTATGCTCTCAAATGAAAGGCCCAGGGGGCCACAACAAAAATATTAAAATCAATCCTTCCATGGATGAGAAACCCTAACAAGGTAACTAATAGGTAAGAAACAAATTGGATCATAAATAACTGTTTTTAGGGTATCCTAGGGGTGATTTAAGACACGGGTCAAAACCGACCCGTTAACATAAGAAATAGTAACAGAAAGCTAACACAAGAGGAAGGTTAAAAAACAACCAGACTCGGGAAGACCTAACAGTTGTACTGGCAACTTCCTTTGTGTTGGTGTTACGGGAAACGGTTGCCTGCCTTCTGTTTGTGAGAAGATGTGGGTGTTTGTTGTGGCACAATTTCAGCTTACCCACGGCCTTGTCCTTGGCCTCTGCATGCACCATTACCATGTCGTTCAGTTCCCTGTCACTTGCCACGTGCCTTGCCCATTTTAAATGGAGGACATTATCTTCCACGCTCACTACAAATGACTGAGTTTGGAGCGAACTTATATGTGATCCATTTGACGGAGAAAACAGAGTTTTAAATACCTGGCCTGTAAGTAAGTAGTTTGAACAGCAAACTGCTGTGAATTGCTTCACTGACACACTGAAAAAATTTTTTAATGGAGGCAAGAAATGGCAGTATTTTCTGACAACGTATATGTGATCCGTGTGATGGAGAAAACAGAGTTTTAAATACCTGGCCTGTAGGTAAGTAGTTTGAACAGCAAACTGCTGTGAATTTCTTCACTAACACACTAAAGGAAATTTTTAATGGAGGCCAGAAATGGCAGTATTTTCTGACAACGTATATGTGATCCGTGTGACGGAGAAAACAGAGTTTTAAGTACATAGCCTATAGGTAAGTAGTTTGAACAGCAAACTGGTGTGAATTGCTTCACTGACACAATAAAGGAAATTTTTAATGGAGGCCAGAAATGGCAGTATTTTCTGACAACATATATGTGATCCGTGTGACGCAGAAAACAGAGTATTAAATACCGGGCCTGTACGTAAGTAGTTTGAACAGCAAACTGCTGTGAATGGCTTCACTGACACACTGAAAGATATTTTTAATGGAGGCCAGAAATGGCAGTATTTTCTGACAACTTATATGTGATCCGTGTGATGGAGAAAACAGAGTTTTAAATATCTAGCCTGTAGGTAAGTAGTTTGAACAGCAAACTGCTGTGAATTGCTTCACTGACACACTAAAGGACATTTCTAATGGAGGCCAGAAATGGCAGTATTTTCTGACAACGTATATGTGATCCGTGTGACGGAGAAAACAGAGTTTTAAGTACATAGCCTATAGGTAAGTAGTTTGAACAGCAAACTGGTGTGAATTGCTTCACTGACACAATAAAGGAAATTTTTAATGGAGGCCAGAAATGGCAGTATTTTCTGACAACATATATGTGATCCGTGTGACGCAGAAAACAGAGTATTAAATACCGGGCCTGTACGTAAGTAGTTTGAACAGCAAACTGCTGTGAATGGCTTCACTGACACACTGAAAGATATTTTTAATGGAGGCCAGAAATGGCAGTATTTTCTGACAACTTATATGTGATCGGTGTGATGGAGAAAACAGAGTTTTAAATACCTAGCCTGTAGGTAAGTAGTTTGAACAGCAAACTGCTGTGAATTGCTTCACTGACACACTAAAGGACATTTCTAATGGAGGCCAGAAATGGCAGTATTTTCTGACAATGTATATGTGATCCGTGTGATCGAGAAAACAGAGTTTTAAATACCTGGCCAGTAGGTAAGTAGCTTGAACAGCAAACTGCTGTGAATTGCTTCACTGACACACTAAAGGAAATTTTTAATGGAGGCCTGAAATGGCAGTATTTTCTGACAACGTATATGTGATCCGTGTGATGGAGAAAGCAGAATTTTAAATACTTGGGCTGTAGGTAAGTAGTTTGAACAGCAAACTTCTATGATTTGCTTCACTGACACACTGAAAGAAATTTTTAATGGAGGCAAGAAATGGCAGTATTTTCTGACAACGAATATGTGATCCATGTGACGGAGAAAGCAGAGTTTTAAATACCTGGCCTGTAGGTAAGTAGTTTGAACAGCAAACTGCTGTGAATTGCTTTACTGACACACTAACGGAAATTTTTAATGGAGGCCAGAAATGGCAGTATTTTCTGGCAACGTATATGTGATCCGTGTGACAGAGAATGCAGAGTTTTAAATACCTAGCCTGTAGGTAAGTAGTTTGAACAGCAAACTGCTGTGAATTGCTTTACTGACACACTAACGGAAATTTTTAATGGAGGCCAGAAATGGCAGTATTTTCTGGCAACGAATATGTGATCCATGTGACGGAGAAAACAGAGTTTTAAATAGCTGGATTTCTAGCGCTGTAATATCGAAAGGACCTAGCTGTATTCTGCAGTGCCAACAAGCAAATGGCACAGAAAAACAATGTTCTCTGGATTGCTTTTTAAGCAAATAATGAGGATTAAGATCCACAGAAAAGTATTCCTGGCTCCTGAGACCTGGGCCTTTGTATAGAAATATCTAACAGCAGCAGAAGGCAGAATTAGAATGGAGCCTCTTGTGCTACATGCACTGCAGTCTGCTATATACCCTGCCTGCCTTAAAAAGGACTGTTTGTTAAGATGGATATGTGTAATGTATGGTTTTTCTCCCTACACTACCTAATACACAAGCAAATCTCTCCCTGATGCAGCAGCACCTCTCCCTACACTGTCTAATTCCAGAGTGACTGTGACGAACGTGGCGGCGCCAGGTCTGATATAGACCTGATGACACTGTGCTGCCAGCCAATCAAGGTAATGCCACAACCAACATGGCTACGGCATTACAGTGAGTGGCAGGCAATCCCTGCATGTTGATTGGAGCTCTAAAGAGCGCCAAACATGCAGGGAGGGGACCCGAGGTCCCGCCGAGCAACCCCAGAAATACTCGGCTAGCGCCAAGCATCTCGAGTAGTGAGTTGCTCGGGCGAGCACCGAGCAGTAGCGAGCATGCTCGGTCATCACTAATAGATAGATAATTAGATAGATACTGGATAGATAGATATATAGATAGATAGATAGATAGATAGATGAATAGATATTAACCACCACCTATATACCATAAGGATAAAAAGGACGGACTTACCAGTCCCCAAACATTTTCCAGAAATGGGGCATAATGAAAAGCAATTGAAGTTCATGGTTATTTTTTTCACAGTTTTTATTTGGAGATCATCACTGCTCGAGATGCTCTGCGGTCGCCGAGTATTTCCGGGGTTGCTCGGCGGGAGCTTGGGTCCCCTCCCTGCATTTTTGGCGCTCTTTAGAGTGCCAATGAACATGCAGGGATTGTCTGCCACTCACTGTAATGCCACAGCTATGTTAGTTGTGGCATTACAGTGATTGGCTGGCTGCACAGCGCCATCATATCTATGTCAGATCTGGAGCCGCCATGGTCATCACAGTCTACTCCAGAATCAGGCAGTGTAGTGAGAGGTGCTGCTGAGCTGGGAAAAGATTTGCTTGTTTCTTAATTAGTGTAGGTATACCACAACATATCTACACATATTCATCTCAACTAACAGTCCTTCTGAGGACTAATCCAGCTGCATAGATATCAGTGCTAGACAGGCAGGCAGTGTATGTGGCAGACTGCAGTGCATATAGCAAGAGGATCCATTCCAGTTCTGTCTGCTGGTGCTTTTACAGATATTTCTAGAAATAGCCCCAAGTATCAGGGGCCATGAATATTTTTTTTTTTTATCTTAATCCTGATTATTTGCTTAAAAAGCAATCCAGAGAACACTGTTTTTCTGCTCCATTTGCTTGTTGGCACTGCAGAATACAGCCAGATCCTTTCCATATTACAGCGCTAAAAATCCATCTATTTAAAACTGTGGTTTGTCCGTCACATGGATCACATATAAGTGCACTGAAAATTCTGCCATTTCTGGCCTCCAATGAAATTTTGTTGCAGTGTGTCAGCAAAGTTATTGACACAAGGTCGCTGTTAAAAATAGTTACCTACAGGCCAGCTATTTAAAACTGTGGTTTGTCAGTCACACGGATCACATATAAGTGCGTTGAAAATTCTGCCATTTCTGGCTTCCATTGAAATTTTGTTGCAGTGTGTTAGCGAAATTATTGACACCAGTTCGCTGTTAAAAATAGTTACCTACAGGCCAGCTATCTAAATCTGTGGTTTGTCCGTCACATGGAACACATATAATTGCTCTAAAAATTCTGCCATTTCTTGCCTCCATTGAAATTTTGTTGTAGTGTGTTAACGAAGTTATTGACACCAGTTCACTGATAATAATAGTTATCTACAGGCCAGCTATTTAAAACTGTGGTTTGTCCATCACACGGATCACATATAAGTGTGCTGAAAATTCTGCCATTTCTGGCCCCCATTGAAACTTTGTGGCAGTGTGTCAGTGAAGTTATTGACACGAGGTCACTGTTAAAAATAGTTACCTACAGGCCAGCTATTTAAAACTGTGGTTTTCCGTCACACGTATCACATATTACTGCTGTTCAAATCCAGACATTTGTACTGAACGTGGAAAATATTGTCCTCCATTTAAAATGGGCCAGGTGCGTGGCAAGGGACGGGGAAGAGGATGTGATGGTGATGATGGTGCATGCAGAGGACGAGGCCGAGGCCGTGGGCTAGCTGACATTGTGCCACAACAAACACCCACATCTTCTTGCTTGTCCCAATTAATAGGGTACCGCAGAACACTACTATTGAACACAGAGCAGTGTGAAAAGGTTATTGGTTGGATAGCAGATAATGATTCCAGTCACTTAGCCACCACCACTACCACCCTGTCTTCCACACGATCAAGTCTCAGTAGCCATGAGTCTGGACTGCATATTCGTCACCCTGATCCTCCTGCCTCCCACCATGACGAGTGCCTGGAGACTACTGATCCCACACTTGGACACTCCGATGAACTGTTCACTTTTCCGTTTATCGATTCTGGCCTCTCGCCTGGTCCACTTGAAGCGGTGAAAGAGGCGATCGCATGTAGCTTTGCCCAAATATTTGAGCAGCCACGGTCACATAAAGGCGACGGTGGGAAACTGTCAGAAGAGGTGGATGATGATGAGACACAAATGCCAGAAAGTCAGGAGGAGGACCAGGGTGCAGAAGTGGAAGATGAGGTGGTGGATGATATTGTAACTGACCCAACCTGGCAGGGGGGCATACAGAGCAAGGACAGCAGCACAGAGGGGGAGGAAGGCGTAGCACCACAACAGGCAGGAAGAAGTAGTGTGGTGGCTGCAGACAGAAGGTGGGCAACCGTTCCCCGTAACATCAACACGACGGAAGTTGCCAGTACAACTGTTGGGTCTTCCCGAGTCTGGTTGTTTGTTAAAGACTCTGCAAATAACCCCAAAAAGGCCATTTGCACCACCTGCCAGGCCAGCATCAGCAGGGGTAGCAAAACTACCAGCCTGACCACCACCAGCATGATCAGGCACATGACAGCAAACACCCACTTAAGTGGTCTGAAACCCAGGGTCCAGGAACAGTGTCTGCGGGTGGGACTACTGCTTCTTACACTGTTGTGCGTGCAAGCCAATCCTCTTTTCATGGCGCATGAAAAGATGCCTCATGCCCTGCACCTGTCATTGCACACTCTCAAGTAGCACCATCAACAAGCACGTGCACGTCCATGTCCCAGCACAGCGTTCAGTTGTCCCTACCCCAGTCCTTGGAAGGCAAGCGCAAATACGCAGCCAACACTCAACAGGCCTCACTACTAAATTCACACATTTCGCGACTGCTTGTGTTCAAAATGTTATCTTTTAGGCTCGTGGAAACCGAAGATTTCCGCAACCTGATGGCGGTGGCTGTCCCACCTAACCACGGACACGTCGACAAGTGCTTGTTGGCAGGGATGGTACATCTCGCTGACGGCACATTGGGTTAACATAGTGGAAGCCGGGACCCAGTCAGAACCTGGGACGGAACACGTCCTCCCGAAACAGAGGATTGTGGGCCCTTGGTCAATCAGGGTTGCCCCCACATTCAACAGCTCCTGCACCTCCTCCTCCTCTTCAGCATCCATCTCCGAAATGACCACATCAGTCGCAAGCTCGAAGCACTGCAGCGCTGCCTCGGCCAAGCGGCAACAGGCTGTGCTGAAGCTAATATGCTTAGTTGACAAACCGCACAATGCTGTAGAGTTGTGAACCACTCTGAAAGAGCAGGCAGATCTGTGGCTGACACCGCTGAACCTACAGCCAGGCATGGTCATGTGTAGAGATGAGCGTTGTTCTACTCGAACTGTTCGCCAATCTCAAATTCGAGCTGTTTTGGGCGGTGTTCGAGCCGGTCGGCGAACACGAACAATTTGAGAAAAATTTGGCTGTTCGAGGTTATGTTCGATAACTGTTCGTTCACCAAAATCATAACTGGATTTTTTCTCAGTAATGATGAAAATTAATGTTAATACGCAGTTTGAGTGTACAGCGGGGCGGGGGGAGGGGCAGGGGATGGATCTCTGCAGGAACAATGAAGATCTCCATTTTTTTTTCTCTTTGCCGCATTTGCAGTGGGGAGGTGCAATCTGTCAGCCTATCAGCAGCGCACACACGGAGCGAAGTGCTTTTTTTCACACAAGCAAGGGCATGTGTGATTGGCAGTGTATGTCACATGTCCTTGCCCTATAAGACCAAGCCATTTTCCCCGTCGCCACCATTTTCTCACTGCTGCAGCTGCGTGTTAGACGGCACCGCTGTTGCTGTGTGTGCTATACCTTGTTAATTTCAAGCCAATTTTCGCACAAATATACAGATAGCTTGGGAGTAGGGAATAGTTGTGATTGCAGTCCTTTTAAGGACTAGGTTACAGCATTTCCTACGACTTTTATCAAGCAGGTCTGTGCTCTTAAATAGATAGATTGTGGGAGTAAAGACTAATTGTAATTGGAGTCCTTTTCAGGACTAGGTTACATCAGTTCCTATCAGTTTTTGCCAGGCAGGTCTGTGCCAGTGCTGTGCAAGTTTTTTTCACAGCATTTGGCTGAATCTAGCAAAGCTAATCCTTTTTGGCCTATTGCAGAGTGTGTTAGTCAGTGGAGTAGCCTATCTGTGTTGCAAGATATACCACCTGTGTATAGAATACCAATTTTTTTACTGCACCTAGTGAAGTAAAATCTTTTGGGCATAGCATCATTCTATTAGTCCATCTATACTGACCTCCATCAGGTTGCAAACTGAATATAATTTTTTTCTGCATCTAGCTCTGAAAAAATATTTGGGCTTCTAGCAGTGTGTGGGACTTGGTCTATTAGTCCATCTATACTGACCTCCATCAGGTTGCAAATTGAATAAAAAAATTTTCTGCATCTAGCTCTGAAAAAATATTTGGGCTTCTAGCAGTGTGTGGGACTTGTTCTATTAGTCCTTCTATACTGACCTCCAGCAGGTTGCAAATTGAATATAATTTTTTTCTGCATCTAGCTCTGAAAAAATATTTGGGCTTCTAGCGGTGTGTGGGACTTGGTCTATTAGTCCATCTATACTGACCTCCATCAGGTTGCAAATTAAAAATAATTTTTTTCTGCATCTAGCTCTGAAAAAATATTTGGGCTTCTAGCAGTGTGTGGGACTTGGTCTATTAGTCCATCTATACTGACCTCCATCAGGTTGCAAATTAAAAATAATTTTTTTCTGCATCTAGCTCTGAAAAAATATTTGGGCTTCTAGCAGTGTGTGGGACTTGGTCTATTAGTCCATCTATACTGACCTCCATCAGGTTGCAAATTGAATAAAAAAATTTTCTGCATCTAGCTCTGAAAAAATATTTGGGCTTCTAGCGGTGTGTGGGACTTGGTCTATTAGTCCATCTATACTGACCTCCATCAGGTTGCAAATTAAAAATAATTTTTTTCTGCATCTAGCTCTGAAAAAATATTTGGGCTTCTAGCAGTGTGTGGGACTTGGTCTATTAGTCCATCTATACTGACCTCCATCAGGTTGCAAATTAAAAATAATTTTTTTCTTCATTTAGCTCTGAAAAAATATTTGGGCTTCTAGCAGTGTGTGGGACTTGTTCTATTAGTCCTTCTATACTGACCTCCAGCAGGTTGCAAATTGAATATAATTTTTTTCTGCATCTAGCTCTGAAAAAATATTTGGGCTTCTAGCGGTGTGTGGGACTTGGTCTATTAGTCCATCTATACTGACCTCCATCAGGTTGCAAATTAAAAATATTTTTTTTCTGCATCTAGCTCTGAAAAAATATTTGGGCTTCTAGCAGTGTGTGGGACTTGGTCTATTAGTCCATCTATACTGACCTCCATCAGGTTGCAAATTGAATAAAAAAAATTTCTGCATCTAGCTCTGAAAAAATATTTGGGCTTCTAGCGGTGTGTGGGACTTGATCTATTAGTCCATCTATACTGACCTCCATCAGGTTGAAAATTAAAAATAATTTTTTTCTGCATCTAACCCAGCCAATAGTTTTGGCCTAATACCACAGTTTGGCCACTCAGCTCTGCTCGGTTACCATCCATTGTTTTTTTGTGCAAACAACTCCAGAGTTGTGAATTAGTTAACCACCAAAATGAGTGGAAAAAGGCCTGCTGCTGGTGGAAAGGGGAATAGGCGTGTTGGGAAGGGGAAAAAAGGTTGTGTCCGTGGGGTAGGTGCAGAAATAAGACCATCTTCCAGCCAAACTAAAATGTCTACTTCTTTTAGCGGACAATGTGATAAGATCCCTTTCTTACGGCCACGCCAATCGCTACAAATTCCAGATGAGGCACAAAAACAGCAGGTGCTTCAACGGATATCAAGTGCTCCTTTAAGTGGGCTCTCCTCCACATCAACTTCAACATCACAAATACTCCAGTCCTCAAAGGTGTCACCCAAATCGCACTTGCTTCCTCACAGCTCCCAAATCTCCAGCTGCCCGTCTGAGTATGAGGTAGAACAGATGGTTGAGTCTGCAGAGCTGTTTACTCATACTATAGCCTGGGAATCAGAGGTCGACTCCAGCGCTTCTGTGAATCCAGACGGGGAAATGATCTGCACTGATGCCCAGAATCTTTATGAGTCGGATCCAGGACCAGACGCAGAAGGTTCTGACCATAATGTAGACCCTCATTCCCAAACTGTAACTCCTGTTGGTGGAGACAATGAGGAAGACGATGATAAGACTCAAATACCTGATTGGAGCGACAACTTTAGTTTTTTGTCAGGGCAGGAACAGGTTGGCTCTGAGGACGACGGGTGTGATAACGCACAGGGTGATGATGATGAGGTCGGAGATCCCACTTACTGTCAACCCACAGTCAGCCAAGAGATGAGGTCAGCAGAGGAGGTGGAGGAAGATGCTAGTGACGACGAGGTCAGGTTGCGCCTTCCTGGACAGAGACGTAGTACTGGAAGCACGTCAACAACTGCATCCTCAAACACAACTCTGCCTCTCACCACAAGTCGTGGTGGCTCTTCAGGTCGCATGGGTGCTAAGCCTTGCATAGCCTGGGCATTTTTTCAGATCGATAAAGATGACCCAACTCGTGTTATCTGTAACATTTGTCAGCAAAAGCTAAGTAGAGGCCAAAAAATACATAGTTTGAGTACTTCATGCATGAACCGGCACATGGACATGAAGCATAAGTTGCAGTGGGAAGCTCAGTGTGCTACAATGCGGCCTAGCCGGCCGGGCCAACCGCCGTCTGCCATATCTTGTGCATCCGCGGCCTCTTCATCCTCTGTGACTGGGGGGACAGCAGTCACACCTGTTTTGGGGCGCAGACCTGCCACCTCTTTACCCGCAACAGCCAGCGTGATTGGCAGGTCATCATTTTCTTTGGAGGTGGTAACACCAGCTGGTCTTGAGCGCTGTCCGACATCGATAGCACCACCTTTGGATCAAGGCAACCTAACATGTCCGCCTGCATCTTCCTCACAGACCGCCAGTTTGCCGGGGACACCCTTATCAACCCCGTCTAAGCACAATAGCCAGCCCTCGGTCCCTCAGATGTGGACAAGTAAAAGACCATTTCCTCCTAGCCATGAGAAAGCTAAGAGGTTGAATTTCACCATCTGCAAGCTCTTGGCTACAGAAATGCTGCCTTTCCGCCTGGTGGACACAGAGGATTTTCGAGACCTTATGTCCGTCGCAGTGCCCCAGTACCAGATGCCCAGTCGGCACTACTTCTCAAAGAAAGGTGTGCCTGCGCTCCACCAGCATGTCGCACCCAACATCACCGCTTCTTTGAGAAACTCTGTGTGTGACAGGGTGCATTTCACCACAGACACTTGGACGAGTAGGCATGGACAGGGGCGTTACATGTCGCTGACTGGGCACTGGGTAACTATGGTGACAGCAGGACAAGGGGCTGCTGTCCAAGTCTTGCCGTCCCCACGAGTTGTGCGTCAATCCTCTTTATGTCAAAGTTCCTCCACTGCTTCTGCCTCCTCAACCTCCTCTCGGTCTTCCACCTGCACCCAAAGCCTGTCTGGTCATGCCACAAGCTTTCTAACTGCGCAGAAGGGATCCTGCACACCTCCTTACTATGCTGGCAGTAGGGCTCAACGTCATCAGGCGGTTTTTACATTGAAATGTCTGGGAAATGTGAGTCACACAGCTGAGGAGTTGTGGTCAGCTCTGGAGAACCAATTTCATGAATGGTTGTCTCCACTGGACCTGAAACCAGGGAAGGCCGTGTGCGACAATGCTGCAAACCTGGGTGCGGCCCTTCGCCGGGGCAATGTCACACACGTGCCTTGTATGGCTCACGTGTTGAACCTGGTTGTCCAGCAATTTTTAGCCCACTATCCCAGACTAGATGGCCTTCTGCAGAGGGCACGGTCGCTGTGTGCTCACTTCCACCGTTCGCATCCCGCAGCTCAGCGACTTACATCTCTACAGAAGTCGTTGGGCCTGCCACTTCACTGGCCAAAATGCGATGTGCCTACCCGGTGGAATTCAACTCTGCACATGTTGCAGCGACTGTGGCAGCACCGACAAGCCCTGGTGCAATACGTTCTGACGTATAGCCTGGGCCAACGAGATTCAGAGGTGGGGCAAATCACGCTGGAGGAGTGGTCTCAGATCAGGGACCTATGCACCCTTCTGCACAGTTTTGAAATGGCGACGAAGATGTTTAGTGCTGACGATGCCATTATCAGCATGACTATTCCGGTGATTTACATGCTGGAGCACATGTTAAACAGAATTCGGAGTCAGGTGGTGGCACAAGAGGAGGTGGAGGAAGTAGAGGAGGAGGAGTTGTATGCGGAAGGGCTAACATCTGCAAGGTCCAGACAGTCGGCAGCACCAGGGCGGCAGGCATGTGAGGGTGGGGGAGATGATTTTACCAGGGCGCATGGTAGCAGCCAAACTAGTGAGGAAGGTGCAGGAGCCCAGGAAGAAGTGGAGGACGAACTGATGGAAGACTCATCAGATGAGGGAGACCTTGATCACATTTCTGTTGTGCGAGGTTGGGGGGAGAGGACAGAGGAAGGAAGCATGATTGTTACCTCGCCACCAACACAACAGGGACTTGGTGCTCCTGGATGCGCAACACACATGAGTGCCTTCTTGCTGCACTACCTGCAACATGACCCTCGAATTGTGAGAATTAGAAATAATCCTGACTACTGGGTTGCCACACTGTTAGATCCCCGGTACAAAAGTAAATTTGCAGAAATTATTCCTGCCATAGAAAGGGATGCACGCATGCAGGAGTATCAACAGAGACTGTTGCAGAATCTTACATGTGCTTTTCCACAAAATACCAGTGGTGCACGTAGTGAATCTCACAGTTCCAACTTGCCAACCGTGGGACCGTCAAGTGTTCAGCACTCAAACCGTAACAGAACCACAGTATCTGCTGGTAACATCAATTTTGCGGAATCATTTCACCACTTTTTTAGCCCATCCTTTGCAAGGCCACAGGAGACAAGAAGTCTGACACATAGTCAACGCCTAGAGACGATGGTACAGGAGTATCTCCAAGTAAACATTGAAGCCACGACTGTGTCACTGGACCCTTGCTCTTTTTGGGCTTCCAATCTGGATAAATGGCCGGAGCTAGCCACTTACGCCTTGGAGATCTTGTCATGCCCCGCAGCCAGCGTTCTGTCTGAACGTGTGTTCAGCGCTGCTGGTGGTGTGCTGACAGATAAGCGCACGCGGCTCTCCACTGATAATGTAGACAGACTCACGTTCATAAAGATGAACAAATCATGGATCCGAAACGACTTTTCTACCCCTGTGTCATCCTGGGGAGAGTAAAAGCTTGATGATTGGTTAAAATCACCCTACCAACCGTTTTAAGCTTTCAAATTACTAATCATGTTTATCTGTATCTTGACTGGAAAATAATTTGGGCTTTGTAGCAGTGTGCAGCACTGATCCTATTAGGCCATCTATAATAAGCTTCACCAGATTTAAAATTAAAAATAATTTTTAGCTGCATCTAGCCCGGAAAATAATTTTGGGGCTCCGAGATGCGCAAGACACATAAGTGCCTTCTTGCTGCACTACCTGCAGCATGACCCTCATATTGTCAGAATTCGAAGTAATCATGACTACAGGGTTGCCACACTCTTAGATCCCCCAAACTTTTCGATCAACCTTTTCATTTTAATAAAGACCAAAAAAATGGTAATTTTTGAAATTATAAGCATTAGCAGGTTGTTAGAAACTGAAATCAAACAGTTTTCAACTCAAAACTTTATTCTAGGTGATGTTACATTTTCACATAGGACCCCTTGTTCGAAAGGAGCTTCTGAACTCTCTCGTCCATTGAATTTGTCAGGTTTTGGATGGTTTCTGCTTCAATTGTTTTGCATGAGGACAGAATACCCTCCCAGAGCTGTTGCTTAGATGTGAACTGCCTCCCGCCATCATAGACACTCCTTTTAATGATGCTGCAAAGGTTCTGAATGGGGTAGAGGTCAGGGGAGCATGGGGGTCACACCATAAGTTTGTCCCCTTTTATGCCCATATCAGCCAGAGATGCAGATGTTTTATGTGCAGCATGAGATGGTGCATTATCATGCAGAAAAATGATCTTGCTGTGAAATACACGGTTCTTCTTCTTGAACCATGGCAGGAAGTGCTGTTTGAGAAAATCCACAAACATTATGGAGTTCATCTTTAGCGCCTTCAGGGATCCTAAAGGGGCCGACCATCTCTCTCCCCATGATTCCAGCCCAAAACATTACTCCACCTCCTCCTTGTTGGCGCTGTAGCCGTGTTTGCGTGGGGTGTCCATCAACCAGCCATCCTCCACTCCATTCATCTGGACCATCGAGCGCTGCACGGAACTCATCCGTGAACAAAACAGTTTTGAAATCAGTCTTCATGTAATGTTTGGCCCACTGGAGCCGTTTCTGCTTGTGTGAAGTGGATAGAGGAGGTCGACAGGATGGCGTATGCACAGCTGCAAACCTCTGAAGGACCCTGCATCTTGTTGTTCGGGGGATGTTGGAGGCACAAGCAGCTTCAAAAACTTGTCTGCTGCTATGACAAGGCTTTTTTGCCGCTGCTCTTTCAACCTGACGTAATTGCCTGTAGGAAAGAGTCCTCAATTTGCCCTTATCAGCACGCACACGTGTGTACTGTGAATCAGCTACATACTTCTTGATTGCCAAGACACTTCATCCTGATCATCGCACAATGTTGATTGTAGTCATGCCTTGACCTAAACACTCCACAATTTGTTGCTTCTCAGCAGCCGACACATCCTTTTTCTTTCCCATTTTGGCAGAAAATGTAGGCTGCTTAATAATGTGAGAGAGCCTTCTTAAGTAGTCTTGCCTTTCATTGGACACACCTGCCAAACTAATTAGCACAGGTGTCTGCAATTGCTTACAGTGATATAAAGAGCCCTGACACACATCACCATCAATGAGTTTAACTGACAAACAAACAAATTCTTCCCTTATCACTCCTAAACACTTTTTGCATAATAATTTGGAACGCAGTGTACATGTGCTTTTCCACAAAACACCAGTGATTCACGTAGTGAATCTTACAGTTCTAACTTGCCAACCGTGGTCTGTATGGAATTGTTCAATAAAGGGCCCAAAATTAAGATAACATAGATGGGAGAGGTCTCTATGAATAGGAATTCCTAAGTATTTGATACCCTGTGAGTTCCAGGCAAAGGGAAAGTTGGACTGGATGGAATCCTATATGGATTTAGGGAGGGAGACATCGAGGGCCTCAGACTTCGCTGCATTGATTTTAAAATTTTACCATGTAACAAAGTGATCTATTTCAGCCATAACAGCAGGGATGGATATATGTGATTGAGTGATATATACTAGGACATCATCAGCAAATAGAGAGCACTTGTACTCGGTGCCTCCCACCTCAATCCACCTAATATTGGGGTTATGGCGAATTGATGAGAGCAGGTGCTCCGTCACTAGGATATATAAGAGAGGGGACAGAGGACATCCCTGCCTTGTCCCATTGGTGATTGTGAAAGGTGATGAAAATGTTCTGACGCACCCCCTGGGCCTTGGGACACCCGGAGCCGGACCCTTTTTGGTGGATGCTGGTGGTTGTAGTCTTCGTGGCGGCGATCCGGTTCCGTGGCTCAGGGCGGTCAAACCAGTGGCGGAACTATTTATGTGGTTTTGATGTTTAAATGTCCGACTACGCCACCCGTGGATTGCGGTCAGAGTGAACCGCCGCTACAGGGCAGACCGCTAAGGCTGGTGTTGTGGGTGCAGCAGAGCGTAGCATAACTCCCCACGGGAGGAGTATAGCCTCAGGGCAGTGTATGCGGAGGATGGGGGTGATGGTGCAGGGCAGCAGCAGTAACGACACGGAGTCAGTGATGCAGTTCAGGGCCTTTACTCACAGTTCTTATTATCCAGACCACGTCTGCAGGTAACGGCTGCCCACGTCGTACTGTGCTCACCAGGTGAGGGGCTCAGACAACTCCCAGATAACTTTGGAGCGCTTCACAGGACCCCCTTTGTGTGTCCTTTGTCTGGCCTTTCTTACCAACACTTCTGTCCGGCTGCCTCGGGCCTCCTCTTGGTAAACTTGGCGCCAGTTTCCCTGACCCTATGTGGTGCCTTCCTAGGGTGGAGCAAGGGGCTGCGCCACATAAAATGTCAGAGCCTCCGGTTTCTAGCTGAGGGTCGTTTCCTGCCTCCACTAGTTCGGGGACCGGTCTCCCCCTTTGGCCTGACCCCTCCACGCAGGTGGATTCGGGCGTGCGGTGGCGACTCGCCCGTCCGCACCCCTGGGATCCCTTCATTCCTCGTTCCCGGAGCCTTCTCCGCTCCTCTTCCTTCCTTCTCCCTCTTGCAGGCCTGGGCCTCTGTTACTAGGCCCGCCTCCGGAGCAGAGCTCATGCAGAGCCCCTGCTCCCTGCCACTTCTGCTCAGACTTCTCTGCACTGAACTAAGATGGTGCCCACCTTTTATACTCCCTTCTCAATGCACCCAGGAACTGCTTCCTCCCTGCTCCTGCACTGCAGGGTTCCCCTTCCTCAGTGTTCCCTCCCCTCACTCCAGCCAGGGACAGGGACTGTCGTGCCCATCTCAGGGGCATATTGGTCGCCCTGCCCCACGGCAATGTGGTGTAATGCATGCAGGTGTCGGGTCCTGATCCACACTCCATCCTTATCTGAGAGTGAGATATCACACCTCTGGGTGAGGTGCAATACGTCTGTAGCAACCGAGCCCTCGGTGCTACAGTTCCACTTATCTTCAGCCTAGGTGACGTATTGTGATACAGGGCCATGATTTTGGCTATAAAAGGGTCCCCTAGACCCCTACCCCAAGCTTTTTAAGAGAATCATATATGGCGTGCCAGGAGACTCTATGGAATGCTTTCTCAGCATCCAACGAGAGTATCTACTTACAAATTTTTAACTGCATCTAGCCCAGGAAATACTTTGTGCCTAGTAGCAGTGTCTGCTAGTCAGCGGATTATCCCGGCTGTTAAGCAAGCTACACCACCTGTAGTTTGGACACTTAATTTTTTCAAAGGAAATGCTTCGGGACCACGGGATACTCAGTGAAGAGCATCAGGAGGCACCCCAAGGCATAGGGGCTGGGACTGGCACTAGGATGCCTTGCGGTGGACAGCCGAGCTCGATCCTTATAAAAGCTTTTTAACTGCAGCAGCTTTAGTGGACGCTACTGGAGCTGGAATTACGCGGCTGCTGGCATGAGACTTGCCCTCCAATAGATCCTTGTAAATGGATTTAAAGTGTATTCATTCAAATTAGAGGGACAATTTAAATTAAAAAGCTTAGAGCTGCCTCCACCACAGGGGGGCTCTCTCGACCCACCAGCGGACAGGCACCAGTATTGGGAGAGGGGGGCTGGCCGTCAGGGTTCACCGCGGCTCTGGCACAAACCCGGCGACACGGAGGTGGCACGGGCAGGAGCGGACTGGCCGTCTCGGCTTCTCACTTTTTGGATTTTAGAAGGGCATGACATGCCTATATCTGTGTCTCCCCCTCCTTTTACTCCTCCACCTCTTTTCTTTTCGCATGACTATATGTACTTGTCACTTTTCCATGTGTTAGTTGTGTCTTCTGAGCAGTTTGTCAGCTTTTGGACACCTTTGAAGGTGTTTTCTATGTGTTTCTATGTGTTTTTGTTTGCCTGCCATTGGTTTTAATGGTGTTCGAAGGTGTTCGACGAACAGCTCGACGAACAGTTCGGCGAACACACGGGTGTTCGACGAACCGAACCGAACTCGAACACTACGGGGGTGGCTCAACACTAGTCATGTGTGACAATGGCCGGAACCTTGTGGCTGCTCTGAGGCGAGGTGAGCTCACACGCGTACCATGCCTGGCCCATGTGCTTAACCTCGTGGTTCACCGGTTTCTCAAATCCTACCCAGAGCTGCCGGATCTGCATGTTAAAGTACGCCACCTGTGTGCCAATTTTAGAAAGTCAGCTACAGCTTCTGCTGCCCTTGCCGTGTTTCCGCAGCGTTTGCAGCTTCCGGCTCACCGACTGGTGTGTGATGTCCCCATGCATTGGAACTCTACATTGCAGATGTTGGGAAGGATTTATGAGTAGGGCAGTTGTTGACTACCAGAATTCAGTTCTGACTCCACACATAAGACCTCAGGAGTGGACATGGATGTCAGACATATGTACCATCTTTCAAATCTTTGAGGACTCCACCAAGATGGTGAGCGGCGATGACTCCATAATTAGCGTCACCATCCCACTTCTCTGTCTTCTGAAATGCTCTCTACCCACAATCAAAAAGGATGCATTGCAGGAGGAGCACGATGAGATGGAGCAAGGAACCATACAGATTGATTACACACAGCCCAGCCTCATCTCATCCCAACATGGATTGGGTGACAATGAGGAAGAGGAGGAGGAGCTAGTTTCATGCTCTAGACGGTATAACCTGCACAACTGTCATACCGTCTGTTCAGCGTGGATGGCCTGAGGACAGAGAGGAGGAGTAGGAGAGCATGATCAGCCGTCCTGTTGATGAGGACACTGAAGTCTTGCCTGTTAGCAGTCTGGCACGCATGGCTGAGTTTGTTACGCTGCCTTTCCCATGACCCTCACGTTCTCCAAATTTTGGGTGACAGTCATTACTGGTTGGTGACACTTCGAGACCCAAGCTACAAGGAGAACTTTCTATCTCTTATTCTCGAGGCGGACAGGTCTACTAAAATGGGGCAGTACCAGAAGGCCCTTGTTGCGGAATTATTAAAAAAATTCCCTTCTGAAAACACTGGTGGCAAAGGTCACAGTTCGTTGGACAACCAAGCAGTACAGGCGAGAGAGACACAACTCCTATCCAGCAGAGGCAGGGGAACACTGTGAAAGTTCTGGGACAGTTTTTTCAGACCCTCCAATCTTACAGGCCCCGAAGAGCCGGGTAATTTCACAAGGAGTGCAAAGTTTGAGAAGATGTTGAGGGAGTACCTTGCCGACTGTACCAACATCCTCCGTGATTCCTCTGTGCATTATAATTACTGGGTATCCAAGCTGGACACTTGGAATGAACTGGCTCTCTACGCCTTGGAGGTCCTGTGCTGCCCTGCCGCTACCTTTTTATCAGAGTGGGTTTTTACTGCCGCCGGTGGAATTATAACTGATAGGCGCATCCACCTGTCAACTGAAAATGCTGACAGGCTGACTCTTATAAAAACGAACAAGGGCTGGACTGGGCCAGACTTCTCAACACCACCAAATGATAGCCTGCGTAAATTAAACTCAAATACAGTTTTTTTTTTTTTTTTTGGGAGGTCTAATTCTATTTCCATGCATCTGTCTTCACACCCAGACATGGGTATTGTCTATTTACTCTTCTCCTCATACTCTATCACCATATCATTCACCACTATATCTGCCATATCACCTCCTCTAAGTGTATTGCAAGTGGCACTGGAGTTCCTCCTAATTTTTGGCAGCTTTTGCATTCACTGCATAGGCAAACACAATGGGAGACCCACTTCCTAATAATGGGAACATTGTTTTTAGGAGGCTCTTCGACCTCTACGTCTCTTGCAAGGGGCATTGGAGTGCATCCAAATTTTTGGCAGCCGTTGCTTCCCTGCATAGGCAAACGCTATGGGAGACCCACTTCCTAATAATTGGAACATTGATTTTAGGAGGCTTTCCGTCCTCTACGTCCCTTGCAAGGAGTATTGGAGTTCCTCCAAATTTTAGGCAGCCATTGCTTCACTGCATAGGCAAACTCTATGGGAAACCCACTTCCTAATAATGGGAACATTGTTTTTAGGAGGCTCTCCGACCTTTACGTCTCTTGCAAGGGGCATTGGGTTCCTCCAAATTTTTGGCAGCCGTTGCTTCACTGCATAGGCAAACGCTATGGGAGACCCACTTCCTAATAATGGGAATATTGTTTTTAGGAGGCTCTCTGACCTCTACGTCTCTTGCAAGGGGCATTGGAGTGCCTCTATATTTTTGGCAGCCCTTGCAGTCACTGCATACGCAATAACAGTATAGGAGACCCACTCGTTAATAAATGGAACAACAAAGCTTAGCCGGCAGATGGCTCTCTAACAATAGCGAGGGCCAACTGTTGGCCCTTTAAGAATAGTAAGGGCCAGCTGATGGCCCTATAAAATAGGCTTTGTAACTTTCAGTGTCCCTCCATCAAAAATGAAACAGAATGGGTCAGCTGATGTGTCACACACCACAGGGCCAGATAAGGTTGTAAAATGTTAAAATGACATTTCCCAGTGAATGCATTTGTCTTGGTTGAAAGCAATGCAGAAGTGCCAAAACGCATCAAAAACGCTACGTGTGATCATAGCCCAAGGTGTGGAGGAGTATTTTTGTATATTTATTTTGCCTTATATACAAGTCATTACCCCGGAAAGGATGTTCCTTAACATATTTCCCAGATAAATCCATTTTGATTTAGTTTTTGCATGTTTTATTGTGAGTCCGTAAAATTGGCATAATACCTCTGACAACGTTGTTGACAGCAGTTACCAGGGAGTCATAAATGCTTCCAGGGGTCTTCCCCATGCTGTTCCCATGTCATTTGAGCACTGTTTCCATCGATTGGGTAATTTTTAGGCTCTCTGCAGACCGCCGGGGGGAGCCTCCAGAAAAATGCTCAAGTTTTCCATAGACTTACATTGGGCTCGTTGCTTGGGTCGAGCACCCGAGCATCCCAATGTGCTCAACCCGAGCATCGAGCACCCGAGCATTTTAGTGCTCGTCCATCACTGGTGACAGCCTTTGCATTCACCTTTTTATGATGCTGTGAATGTTATCTATGCTGTTGCTCTGAAATCACTTCTTATTATTGCTTCTCTGTAACATCACTCTGTGCACAATATTCACCTCGAAATGTATCAAAAAATTTGTCAAAGTATTTTTATGATTCTCTTTGCGTCAATTCAGCAAAATGTGGGTGACCAACATTTTATTAGATTGCACAGAGCTCCCTGACTGCTCCATCATTGGATTCTTGTGGCTCCGCTCTCTTCTAATCTTCATAACGGGAAAGAAAAAATCCAGGTGATAGGTACTCCCACAGTTATAAAAATGGGAATCCAAAACGCGTTGTGCATTTTTAATGAACATTTTGATGGTGAGTTCTCCATTTTCCTTTTGTAAAACTGTGGGAACGTTTATTGACTGGCTTTTCTTTCTCTTGAATAAGCTCTTCCTGGAGGAAATTCCTGCAGCACACCAAACCGGCTGCACCCATTTGAAACACTTCTCACACATGTTATATGGAGTTGTGTCCTCCATTTCACAACTCTATCAAGTGAGAAGTTTCAATTTTAATTTATGGTCACAGTTTTAATTTTACAACGGTCAGATAGCACATTCAGTGTTAATCTTTATGACAGAGTGTAGGAAGACATAGACTAAGATGTCAACTGCCATATAAACCAAAAATCTCTGGAGCCAGTGGAGGACTTGGTAGGGAGTTTTAGCGAAGGGACAAGTGAGTGGTGAGGTGAGTATAATTTTTTTCATTTTTAGAGCCTACATTTATTATGGTCTGTTATGACATAAATTTACACATGTAGAAAGTGCCAAATTGATTGCACAATTGAACATTTATTTTGTGAAATGGTGTCCAAATCTATTTGCATTCCTTGGCAAATATAATACAACATTAAAGAGCAGCCAATATTTGCAAAGAGCGTAAGCACAGTACAAACATTCACTGGCGCTAAACAAACATTTGAATGTTTGCACTGTGCTTATGATATTTGCATATCTTGGCTGGTCTTTAATGTTGTATTGTAATTGACAGGAACGCATATTACTATGCTAGCTATCTATGTTTTGTGACATACTTTTATGCATTATCACCATTTAGTAATCAACTTGTGCTGTTACTCCACTTTGTCCCTCTGCTGTACAAGTTTGAGGAGTTTGCTAGGGTGCTTTCACACTGTGTTCAGGCACCTGTTCATTGGTCCCATAGGGGCTTATGTCCGACAACCCCCTTCGTAAAACTGACTTACGAGCAAATGGGGCCATAGACAATAATGGTGCCGACAGAGTGAACGTATCATCTGCCATGCATAATTTTAGGGTGTATACGCCAGCTTGAGGCAGAGACGTAGACATAGTAGACTGTGTCTGAGTGTCCATCTACAGTAGGCAAACACACCCAAAAATGGTGCACGACAGAGGACACGTTCACCCTGTTTGCTCCATTATAGTCTGTGGCCCCGTCTGTGCATATGTCGAATCCTGTTTTGCCGGGGGGTTCGGATGTACGCCCAGATGGGACCAACAAACGATTGCCAGAAAGCAGTGTGAAAGCAACCTTACAGCTTTTTCATTGAGGTACAGAAACTTCAAATTATGTATGTAGATAAAGATAGATAGATAGATAGATAGATAGATAGATAGATAGATAGATAGATAGATATGGGGATCTCACCATAGTAATGTGGACTCTCCCTTTAATAATCAAGACTAAATTACTCTGATAATAGAGGAAACTATGCAGCAGTACAGTAATAGCTGCAAAGTCCCCACTATCACCCTGACTCTTACATATATGATAAGAGCAAGATAGAAACATGAAGTTATAGCTGTAGCAATTCTAGAACTAGAAGAGGTGCATAACCATTGGACCCTAGATTTAGAGAACTATCCTTTCCATTTACCATTTAACTACATCATTCAAGATCTTTTCATAAACACCTTCACTACCTTAGACCCCAGGTGTACTAACATTTATAGTTCTACTGCTCTACAAGACTAGCTACTAGTGTTGAGCCACCCCCGTAGTGTTCGAGTTCGGTTCGGTTAGTCGAACACCCATGTGTTCGCCGAACTGTTCGTCGAACTGTTCGTCGAACACCTTCGAACACCGTTAAAACCAATGGCAGGCAAACAAAAACACATAGAAACACATAGAAAACACCTTCAAAGGTGTCCAAAAGCTGACAAACTGCTCAGAAGACACAACTAACACATGGAAAAGAGACAAGTACATATAGTCATGCGAAAAGAAAAGAGGTGGAGGAGTAAAAGGAGGGGGAGACACAGATATAGGCATGTCATGCCCTTCTAAAATCCAAAAAGTGAGAAGCCGACACGTTCAGTCCGCTCCTGCCCGTGCCACCTCCGTGTCGCCCGGTTTGTGCCAGAGCCGCGGTGAACCCTGACGGCCAGCCCCCCTCTCCCAATACTGGTGCCTGTCCGCTGGTGGGTCGAGCGAGCCCCCCTGTGGTGGAGGCAGCTCTAAGCTTTTTAATTTAAATTGTCTCTCTAATTTGAATGAATACACTTAAAATCCATTTACAAGGATCTATTGGAGGGCAAGTCTCATGCCAGCAGCCGCGTAATTCCAGCTCCAGTAGCGTCCACTAAAGCTGCTGCAGTTAAAAAGCTTTTATAAGGATCGAGCTCGGCTGTCCACCGCAAGGCATCCTACTGCCAGTCCCAGCCCCTATGCCTTGGGGTGCCTCCTGATGCTCTTCATTGAGTATCCCGTGGTCCTGAAGCATTTCCTTTGAAAAAATGAAGTGTCCAAACTACAGGTGGTGTAGCTTGCTTAACAGCCGGGATAATCCGCTGACTAGCAGACACTGCTACTAGGCACAAAGTATTTCCTGGGCTAGATGCAGTTAAAAATTTGTAATTAGATACTCTCGTTGGATGCTGAGAAAGCATTCCATAGAGTCTCCTGGCACGCTATATATGATTCTCTTAAAAAGCTTGGGGTAGGGGTCTAGGGGACCCTTTTATAGCCAAAATCACGGCCCTGTATCACAATACGTCACCTAGGCTGAAGATAAATGGAACTGTAGCACCCTGAGGGCTCGGTTGCTACAGAGGTATTGCACCATACCCAGAGGTGTGATATCTCACTCTCAGGTAAGGATGGAGTGTGGATCAGGACCCGACACCTGCATGCATTACACCACATTGCCGTGGGGCAGGGCGACCAATATGCCTCTGAGATGGGCATGACAGTCCCTGTCCCTGGCTGGAGTGGGGGGAGGGAACACTGAGGAAGGGGAACCCTGTAGTGCAGGAGCAGGGAGGAAGCAGTTCCTGGGTGCATTGAGAAGGGAGTATAAAAGGTGGGCACCATCTTAGTTCAGTGCAGAGAAGTCTGAGCAGAAGTGGCAGGGAGCAGGGGCTCTGCATGAGCTCTGCTCTGGAGGCGGGCCTAGTAACAGAGGCCCAGGCCTGGAAGAGGGAGAAGGAAGGAAGAGGAGCAGAGAAGGCTCCAGGAACGAGGAATGAAGGGATCCCAGGGGTGCGGACGGGCGAGTCGCCACCGCATGCCCGAATCCACCTGCGTGGAGGGGTCAGGCCAAAGGTCAGCTAGAAACCGGAGGCTGTGACATTTTATGTGGCGCAGCCCCTCGCTACACCCGCTAGGAAGGCACCACATAGGGTCAGGGAAACTGGCACCAAGTTTACCAAGAGGAGGCCCGAGGCAGCCGGACAGAAGGGTTGGTAAGAAAGGCCAGACAAAGGACACACAAAGGGGGTCCTGTGAAGCGCTCGAAAGTTATCTGGGAGTTGTCTGAGCCCCTCACCTGGTGAGCACAGTACGACGTGGGCAGCCGTTACCTGCAGACGTGGTCTGGATAATAAGAACTGTGAGTAAAGGCCCTGGACTGCATCACTGACTCCGTGTCGTTACTGCTGCTGCCCTGCACCATCACCCTCATCCTCCGCATACACTGCCCTGAGGCTATACTCCTCCCGTGGGGAGTTATGCTACGCTCTGCTGCACCCACAACACCAGCCTCAGCGGTCTGCCCTGCAGCGGCGGTTCACTCTGACCGCAATCCACGGGTGGCGTAGTCGGACATTTAAACATCAAAACCACATAAATAGTTCCGCCACTGGTTTGACCACCCTGAGCCACGGAACCAGGTCGCCGCCACGAAGACTACAACCACCAGCATCCACCAAAAAGGGTCCGGCTCCGGGTGTCCCAAGGCCCAGGGGGTGCATCAGAACATTTTCATCACCTTTCACAATCACCAATGGGACAATGCAGGGATGTCCTCTGTCCCCTCTCTTATACATCCTAGTGACGGAGCACCTGCTCTCATCAATTCGCCATAACCCCAATATTAGGTGGATTGAGGTGGGAGGCACCGAGTACAAGTGCTCTCTATTTGCTGATGATGTCCTAGTATATATCACTCAATCACATATATCCATCCATGCTGTTATGGCTGAAATAGATCACTTTGTTACATGGTCAAATTTTAAAATCAATGCAGCGAAGTCTGAGGCCCTCGATGTCTCCCTCCCCAAATCCATATAGGATTCCATCCAGTCCAACTTTCCCTTTGCCTGGCCCTCACATGGTATCAAATACTTAGGAATTCCTATTCATAGAGACCTCTCCCATCTATGTTATCTTAATTTTGGGCCCTTTATTGAACAACTCCATACAGACCACGGTTGGCAAGTTAGAACTGTAAGATTCACTACGTGAACCACTGGTGTTTTGTGGAAAAGCACATGTACACTGTGTTCCAAATTATTATGCAAAAAGTGTTTAGGAGTGATAAGGGAAGAATTTGTTTGTTTGTCAGTTAAACTCATTGATGGTGATGTGTGTCAGGGCTCTTTATATCACTGTAAGCAATTGCAGACACCTGTGCTAATTAGTTTGGCAGGTGTGTCCAATGAAAGGCAAGACTACTTAAGAAGGCTGTCTCACATTATTAAGCAGCCTACATTTTCTGCCAAAATGGGAAAGAAAAAGGATGTGTCGGCTGCTGAGGAGCAACAAATTGTGGAGTGTTTAGGTCAAGGCATGACTACAATCAACATTGTGCGATGATCAGGATGAAGTGTCTTGGCAATCAAGAAGTATGTAGCTGATTCACAGTACACACGTGTGCGTGCTGATAAGGGCAAATTGAGGACTCTTTCCTACAGGCAATTACGTCAGGTTAAAAGAGCAGCGGCAAAAAAGCCTTGTCATAGCAGCAGACAAGATTTTGAAGCTGCTGGTGCCTCCAACGTCCCCCGAACAACAAGATGCAGGGTCCTTCAGAGGTTTGCAGCTGTGCATACGCCATCCTGTCGACCTCCTCTATCCACTTCACACAAGCAGAAACGGCTCCAGTGGGCTAAACATTACATGAAGACTGATTTCAAAACTGTTTTGTTCACAGATGAGTGCCGTGCAGCGCTCGATGGTCCAGATGGATGGAGTGGAGGATGGCTGGTTGATGGACACCCCACGCAAACACGGCTACAGCGCCAACAAGGAGGAGGTGGAGTAATGTTTTGGGCTGGAATCATGGGGAGAGAGATTGTCGGCCCCTTTAGGATCCCTGAAGGCGCTAAAGATGAACTCCATAATGTATGTGGATTTTTTCAAACAGCACTTCCTGCCATGGTTCAAGAAGAAGAACCGTGTATTTCACAGCAAGATCATTTTTTTGCATGATAATGTACCATCTCATGCTGCACATAAAACATCTGCATCTCTGGCTGATATGGGCATAAAAGGGGACAAACTTATGGTGTGACCCCCATGCTCCCCTGACCTCTACCCCATTCAGAACCTCTGGAGCATCATCAAAAGGAGTGTCTATGATGGCGGGAGGCAGTTCACATCTAAGCAACAGCTCTGGGAGGGTATTCTGTCCTCATGCAAAACAATTGAAGCAGAAACCATCCAAAACCTGACAAATTCAATGGACGAGAGAGTTCAGAAGCTCCTTTCGAACAAGGGGTCCTATGTGAAAATGTAACATCACCTAGAATAAAGTTTTGAGTTGAAAACTGTTTGATTTCAGTTTCTAATAACCTGCTAATGCTTATAATTTCAAAAATGACAATTTTTTTGGTCTTTATTAAAATGAAAAGGTTGATCGAAAAGTTTGGGGGATCTAAGAGTGTGGCAACCCAGTAGTCATGATTACTTAGAATTCTGACAATATGAGGGTCATGTTGCAGGTAGTGCAGCAAGAAGGCACTTATGTGTCTTGCGCATCTCGGAGCCCCAAAATTATTTTCCGGGCTAGATGCAGCTAAAAATTATTACTAATTTTAAATCTGGTGGAGCTTAGTATAGATGGCCTAATAGGATCAGTGCTGCACACTGCTACAAAGCCCAAATTATTTTCCAGCCAAGATACAGATAAACATGATTAGTAATTTGAAAGCTTAAAACGGTTGGTAGGGTGATTTTAACCAATCATCAAGCTTTTACTCTTCCCAGGATGACACAGGGGTAGAAAATTCGTTTCGGATCCATGATTTGTTCATCTTTATGAACGTGAGTCTGTCTACATTATCAGTGGAGAGCCGAGTGCGCTTATCTGTCAGCACACCACCAGCAGCGCTGAACACACGTTCAACAGAACGCTGGCTGCGGGGCATGACATGATCTCCAAGGCGTAAGTGGCTAGCTCCGGCCATTTATCCAGATTGGAAGCCCAAAAAGAGCAAGGGTCCAGTGACACAGTCATGGCTTCAATGTTTACTTGGAGATACTCCTGTACCATCGTCTCTAGGCGTTGACTATGTGTCAGACTTCTTGTCTCCTGTGGCCTTGCAAAGGATGGGCTAAAAAAGTGGTGAAATGATTCCGCAAAATTGATGCTACCAGCAGATACTGTGGTTCTGTTACGGTTTGAGTGCTGAACACTTGACGGTCCCACGGTTGGCAAGTTGGAACTGTGAGATTCACTACGTGCACCACTGGTGTTTTGTGGAAAAGCACATGTAAGATTCTGCAACAGTCTCTGCTGATACTCCTGCATGCGTGCATCCCTTTCTATGGCAGGAATAATTTCTGCAAATTTACTTTTGTACCGGGGATCTAACAGTGTGGCAACCCAGTAGTCAGGATTATTTCTAATTCTCACAATTCGAGGGTCATGTTGAAGGTAGTGCAGCAAGAAGGCACTCATGTGTGTTGCGCATCCAGGAGCACTAAGTCCCTGTTGTGTTGGTGGCGAGGTAACAATCATGCTTCCTTCCTCTGTCCTCTCCCCCCAACCTCGCACAACAGAAATGTGATCAAGGTCTCCCTCATCTGATGAGTCTTCCATCAGTTCGTCCTCCACTTCTTCCTGGGCTCCTGCACCTTCCTCACTAGTTTGGCTGCTACCATGCGCCCTGGTAAAACCATCTCCCCCACCCTCACATGCCTGCCGCCTTGGTGCTGCCGACCGTCTGGACATTGCAGATGTTAGCCCTTCCGCATACAACTCCTCCTCCTCTACTTCCTCCACCTCCTCTTGTGCCACCACCTGACTCCGAATTCTGTTTAACATGTGCTCCAGCATGTAAATCACTGGAATAGTCATGCTGATAATGGCATCGTCAGGACGAAACATCTTCGTCGCCATTTCAAAACTGTGCAGAAGGGTGCATAGGTCCCTGATCTGAGACCACTCCTCCAGTGTGATTTGCCCCACCTCTGGATCTCGTTGGCCCAGGCTATACGTCAGAACGTATTGCACCAGGGCTTGTCGGTGCTGCCACAGTCGCTGCAACATGTGCTGAGTTGAATTCCACCGGGTAGGCACATCGCATTTTAGCCGGTGAAGTGGCAGGCCCAACGACTTCTGTAGAGAAGTAAGTCGCTGAGCTGCGGGATGCGAACGGCGGAAGTGAGCACACAGCGACCGTGCCCTCTGCAGAAGGCCATCTAGTCTGGGTTAGTGGGCTAAAAATTGCTGGACAACCAGGTTCAACACGTGAGCCATACAAGGCACGTGTGTGACATTGCCCCGGAGAAGGGCCGCACCCAGGTTTGCAGCATTGTCGCAAATGGCCTTCCCTGGTTTCAGGTCCAGTGGAGACAACCATTCATGAAATTGGTTCTCCAGAGCTGACCACAACTCCTCAGCTGTGTGACTCACATTTCCCAGACATTTCAAAGTAAAAACCGCCTGATGACGTTGAGCCCTACTGCCAGCATAGTAAGGAGGTGTGCAGGATCCCTTCTGCGCAGTTAGAAAGCTTGTGTCATGACCAGACAGGCTTTGGGTGCAGGTGGAAGACCGAGAGGAGGTTGAGGAGGCAGAAGCAGTGGAGGAACTTTGACATAAAGAGGATTGACGCACAACTCGTGGGGACGGCAAGACTTGGACAGCAGCCCCTTGTCCTGCTGTCACCATAGTTACCCAGTGCCCAGTCAGCGATATGTAACGCCCCTGTCCATGCCTACTCGTCCAAGTGTCTGTGGTGAAATGCACCCTGTCACACACAGAGTTTCTCAAAGAAGCGGTGATGTTGTGTGCGACATGCTGGTGGAGCGCAGGCACACCTTTCTTTGAGAAGTAGTGCCGACTGGGCATCTGGTACTGGGGCACTGCGACGGACATAAGGTCTCGAAAATCCTCTGTGTCCACCAGGCGGAAAGGCAGCATTTCTGTAGCCAAGAGCTTGCAGATGGTGAAATTCAACCTCTTAGCTTTCTCATGGCTAGGAGGAAATGGTCTTTTACTTGTCCACATCTGAGGGACCGAGGGCTGGCTATTGTGCTTAGACAGGGTTGATAAGGGTGTCCCCGGCAAACTGCCGGTCTGTGAGGAAGATGCAGGCGGACATGTTAGGTTGCCTTGATCCAAAGGTGGTGCTATCGATGTCGGACAGCGCTCAACACCAGCTGGTGTTACCACCTCCAAAGAAAATGATGACCTGCCAATCACGCTGGCTGTTGCGGGTAAAGAGGTGGCAGGTCTGCGCCCCAAAACAGGTGTGACTGCTGTCCCCCCAGTCACAGAGGATGAAGAGGCCGCGGATGCACAAGATATGGCAGACGGTGGTTGGCCCAGCCGGCTAGGCCGCATTTTAGCACACTGAGCTTCCCACTGCAACTTATGCTTCATGTCCATGTGCCGGTTCATGCATGAAGAACTCAAACTATGTATTTTTTGGCCTCTACTTAGCTTTTGCTGACAAATATTACAGATAACACGAGTTGGGTCATCTTTATCGATCTGGAAAAATGCCCAGGCTATGCAAGGCTTAGCACCCATGCGACCTGAAGAGCCACCACGACTTGTGGTGAGAGGCAGAGTTGTGTTTGAGGATGCAGGTGTTGACGTGCTTCCAGTACTACGTCTCTGTCCAGGAAGGCGCAACCTGACCTCGTCGTCACTAGCATCTTCCTCCACCTCCTCTGCTGACCTCATCTCTTGGCTGACTGTGGGTTGACAGTAAGTGGGATCTCCGACCTCATCATCATCACCCTGTGCGTTATCACACCCGTCGTCCTCAGAGCCAACCTGTTCCTGCCCTGACAAAAAACTAAAGTTGTCGCTCCAATCAGGTATTTGAGTCTCATCATCGTCTTCCTCATTGTCTCCACCAACAGGAGTTACAGTTTGGGAATGAGGGTCTACATTATGGTCAGAACCTTCTGCGTCTGGTCCTGGATCCGACTCATAAAGATTCTGGGCATCAGTGCAGATCATTTCCTCGTCTGGATTCACAGAAGCGCTGGAGTCGACCTCTGATTCCCAGGCTATAGTATGAGTAAACAGCTCTGCAGACTCAACCATCTGTTCTACCTCATACTCAGACGGGCAGCTGGAGATTTGGGAGCTGTGAGGAAGCAAGTGCGATTGGGGTGACACCTTTGAGGACTGGAGTATTTGTGATGTTGAAGTTGATGTGGAGGAGAGCCCACTTAAAGGAGCACTTGATATCCGTTGAAGCACCTGCTGTTTTTGTGCCTCATCTGGAATTTGTAGCGATTGGCGTGGCCGTAAGAAAGGGATCTTATCACATTGTCCGCTAAAAGAAGTAGACATTTTAGTTTGGCTGGAAGATGGTCTTTCTTCTGCAGATGTTACTGTTGCTTTAACACCTACCCCACGGACACAACCTTTTTTCCCCTTCCCAACACGCCTATTCCCTTTTCCACCAGCAGCAGGCCTTTTTCCACTCATTTTGGTGGTTAACTAATTCACAACTCTGGAGTTGTTTGCACTAAAAAACAATGGATGGGAACCGAGCAGAGCTGAGTGGCCAAACTGTGGTATTAGGCCAAAACTATTGGCTGGGTTAGATGCAAAAAAAATTATATTCGATTTGCAACCTGATGGAGGTCAGTATAGATGGACTAATAGAACAAGTCCCACACACAGCTAGAAGCCCAAATATTTTTTCAGAGGTAGATGCAGAAAAAAAATATATTCAGTTTGCAACCTGATGGAGGTCAGTATAGATGGACTAATAGAGAAAGTCCCACACACTGCTAGAAGGCCAAATATTTTTTCAGAGCTAGATGCAGACAAAAAATTATTTTGAATTTGCAACCTGATAGAGGTCAGTATAGGTGGACTAATAGAACAAGTCCCACACACTGCTAGAAGGCCAAATATTTTTTCAGAGCTAGATGCAGAAAAAATTATATTCAGTTTGCAACCTGATGGAGGTCAGTATAGATGGACTAATAGAACAAGTCCCACACACAGCTAGAAGCCCAAATATTTTTTCAGAGGTAGATGCAGATAAAAATTATTTTTAATTTGCAACCTGATGGAGGTCAGTATAGATGGACTAATAGAGAAAGTCCCACACACTGCTAGAAGGCCAAATATTTTTTCAGAGCTAGATGCAGAAAAAAATTATATTCAGTTTTCAACCTGATGGAGGTCAGTATGGATGGACTAATTGAACAAGTCCCACAAACAGCTAGAAGCCCAACTATTTTTTCAGAGGTAGATGCAGATAAAAATTATTTTTAATTTGCAACCTGATGGAGGTCAGTATAGATGGACTAATAGAGAAAGTCCCACACACTGCTAGAAGGCCAAATATTTTTTCAGAGCTAGATGCAGAAAAAATGATATTCAGTTTGCAACCTGATGGAGGTCAGAATAGATGGACTAATAGAACAAGTCCCACACACAGCTAGAAGCCCAAATATTTTTTCAGAGGTAGATGCAGATAAAAATTATTTTTAATTTGCAACCTGATGGAGGTCAGTATAGATGGACTAATAGAGAAAGTCCCACACACTGCTAGAAGGCCAAATATTTTTTCAGAGCTAGATGCAGATAAAAAATATTTTTAATTTGCAACCTGATGGAGGTCAGTATAGATGGACTAATAGAGAAAGTCCCACACACTGCTAGAAGGCCAAATATTTTTTCAGAGCTAGATGCAGAAAAAAATTATATTCAGTTTGCAACCTGATGGAGGTCTGTATAGATGGATTAATAGAACAAGTCCAACACACAGCTAGAAGCCCAATATTTTTTCAGAGGTAGATGCAGAAAAAAAATATATTCAGTTTGCAACCTGATGGAGGTCTGTATAGATGGATTAATAGAACAAGTCCCACACACAGCTAGAAGCCCAAATATTTTTTCAGAGGTAGATGCAGAAAAAAAAAATATTCAGTTTGCAACCTGATGGAGGTCAGTATAGATGGACTAATAGAGAAAGTCCCACACACTGCTAGAAGGCCAAATATCTTTTCAGAGCTAGATGCAGAAAAAAATTATATTCAGTTTGCAACCTGATGGAGGTCAGTATAGATGGACTAATAGAACAAGTCCCACACACAGCTAGAAGCCCAAATATTTTTTCAGAGGTAGATGCAGATAAAAATTATTTTTAATTTGCAACCTGATGGAGGTCAGTATAGATGGACTAATAGAGAAAGTCCCACACACTGCTAGAAGGCCATATATTTTTTCAGAGCTAGATGCAGATAAAAATTATTTTTAATTTGCAACCTGATGGAGGTCAGTATAGATGGACTAATAGAGAAAGTCCCACACACTGCTAGAAGGCCAAATATTTTTTCAGAGATAGATGCAGAAAAAAATTATATTCAGTTTGCAACCTGATGGAGGTCTGTATAGATGGATTAATAGAACAAGTCCCACACACAGCTAGAAGCCCAATATTTTTTCAGAGGTAGATGCAGAAAAAAAATTATTTTTAATTTGCAACCTGATGGAAGTCTGTATAGATGGATTAATAGAAAAAGTCCCACACACAGCTAGAAGCCCAATATTTTTTCAGAGGTAGATGCAGAAAAAAAATATATTCAGTTTGCAACCTGATGGAGGTCAGTATAGATGGACTAATAGAGAAAGTCCCACACACTGCTAGAAGGCCAAATATTTTTTCAGAGCTAGATGCAGAAAAAAATTATATTCAGTTTGCAACCTGATGGAGGTCAGTATAGATGGACTAATAGAACAAGTCCCACACACAGCTAGAAGCCCAAATATTTTTACAGAGGTAGATGCAGATAAAAATTATTTTTAATTTGCAACCTGATGGAGGTCAGTATAGATGGACTAATAGAGAAAGTCCCACACACTGTTAGAAGGCCAAATATTTTTTCAGAGCTAGATGCAGATAAAAATTATTTTTAATTTGCAACCTGATGGAGGTCAGTATAGATGGACTAATAGAGAAAGTCCCACACACTGCTAGAAGGCCAAATATTTTTTCAGAGCTAGATGCAGAAAAAAATTATATTCAGTTTGCAACCTGATGGAGGTCTGCATAGATGGATTAATAGAACAAGTCCCACACACAGCTAGAAGCCCAATATTTTTTCAGAGGTAGATGCAGAAAAAAAATTATTTTTAATTTGCAACCTGATGGAGGTCAGTATAGATGGACTAATAGAGAAAGTCCCACACACTGCTAGAAGGCCAAATATTTTTTCAGAGCTAGATGCAGAACAAAATTATATTCAGTTTGCAACCTGATGGAGGTCAGTATAGATGGACTAATAGAACAAGTCCCACACACAGCTTGAAGCCCAAATATTTTTTCAGAGGTAGATGCAGATAAAAATTATTTTTAATTTGCAACCTGATGGAGGTCAGTATAGATGGACTAATAGATAAAGTCCCACACACTGCTAGAAGGCCAAATATTTTTTCAGAGCTAGATGCAGAAAAAATTATATTCAGTTTGCAACCTGATGGAGGTCAGTATAGATGGACTAATAGAACAAGCCCCACACACAGCTAGAAGCCCAAATATTTTTTCAGAGGTAGATGCAGATAAAAATTATTTTTAATTTGCAACCTGATGGAGGTCAGTATAGATGGACTAATAGAGAAAGTCCCACACACTGCTAGAAGGCCAAATATTTTTTCAGAGCTAGATGCAGATAAAAATTATTTTTAATTTGCAACCTGATGGAGGTCAGTATAGATGGACTAATAGAGAAAGTCCCACACACTGCTAGAAGGCCAAATATTTTTTCAGAGCTAGATGCAGAAAAAAATTATATTCAGTTTGCAACCTGATGGAGGTCTGTATAGATGGATTAATAGAACAAGTCCAACACACAGCTAGAAGCCCAATATTTTTTCAGAGGTAGATGCAGAAAAAAAATATATTCAGTTTGCAACCTGATGGAGGTCTGTATAGATGGATTAATAGAACAAGTCCCACACACAGCTAGAAGCCCAATATTTTTTCAGAGGTAGATGCAGAAAAAAAAAATATTCAGTTTGCAACCTGATGGAGGTCAGTATAGATGGACTAATAGAGAAAGTCCCACACACTGCTAGAAGGCCAAATATTTTTTCAGAGCTAGATGCAGAAAAAAATTATATTCAGTTTGCAACCTGATGGAGGTCAGTATAGATGGACTAATAGAACAAGTCCCACACACAGCTAGAAGCCCAAATATTTTTTCAGAGGTAGATGCAGATAAAAATTATTTTTAATTTGCAACCTGATGGAGGTCAGTATAGATGGACTAATAGAGAAAGTCCCACACACTGCTAGAAGGCCAAATATTTTTTCAGAGCTAGATGCAGAAAAAATTATATTCAGTTTGCAACCTGATGGAGGTCAGAATAGATGGACTAATAGAACAAGTCCCACACACAGCTAGAAGCCCAAATATTTTTTCAGAGGTAGATGCAGATAAAAATTATTTTTAATTTGCAACCTGATGGAGGTCAGTATAGATGGACTAATAGAGAAAGTCCCACACACTGCTAGAAGGCCAAATATTTTTTCAGAGCTAGATGCAGATAAAAATTATTTTTAATTTGCAACCTGATGGAGGTCAGTATAGATGGACTAATAGAGAAAGTCCCACACACTGCTAGAAGGCCAAATATTTTTTCAGAGGTAGATGCAGAAAAAAAAAATATTCAGTTTGCAACCTGATGGAGGTCAGTATAGATGGACTAATAGAGAAAGTCCCACACACTGCTAGAAGGCCAAATATTTTTTCAGAGCTAGATGCAGAAAAAAATTATATTCAGTTTGCAACCTGATGGAGGTCAGTATAGATGGACTAATAGAACAAGTCCCACACACAGCTAGAAGCCCAAATATTTTTTCAGAGGTAGATGCAGATAAAAATTATTTTTAATTTGCAACCTGATGGAGGTCAGTATAGATGGACTAATAGAGAAAGTCCCACACACTGCTAGAAGGCCATATATTTTTTCAGAGCTAGATGCAGATAAAAATTATTTTTAATTTGCAACCTGATGGAGGTCAGTATAGATGGACTAATAGAGAAAGTCCCACACACTGCTAGAAGGCCAAATATTTTTTCAGAGCTAGATGCAGAAAAAAATTATATTCAGTTTGCAACCTGATGGAGGTCTGTATAGATGGATTAATAGAACAAGTCCCACACACAGCTAGAAGCCCAATATTTTTTCAGAGGTAGATGCAGAAAAAAAATTATTTTTAATTTGCAACCTGATGGAGGTCAGTATAGATGGAGTAATAGAGAAAGTCCCACACACTGCTAGAAGGCCAAATATTTTTTCAGAGCTAGATGCAGAACAAAATTATATTCAGTTTGCAACCTGATGGAGGTCAGTATAGATGGACTAATAGAACAAGTCCCACACACAGCTTGAAGCCCAAATATTTTTTCAGAGGTAGATGCAGATAAAAATTATTTTTAATTTGCAACCTGATGGAGGTCAGTTTAGATGGACTATTAGAGAAAGTCCCACACACTGCTAGAAGGCCAAATATTTTTTCAGAGCTAGATGCAGAAAAAAATTATATTCAGTTTGCAACCTGATGGAGGTCAGTATAGATGGACTAATAGAACAAGTCCCACACACTGCTAGAAGCCCAAATATTTATTCAGAGCTAGATGCAGAAAAAAATTATATTCAATTTGCAACCTGATGGAGGTCAGTATAGATGGACTAATAGAATGAAGCTATGCCCAAAAGATTTTACTTCACTAGGTGCAGTAAAAAAATTGGTATTCTATACACAGGTGGTATATCTTGCAACACAGATAGGCTACTCCACTGACTAACACACTCTGTAATAGGCCAAAAAGGATTAGCTTTGCTAGCTTCAGCCAAATGCTGTGAAAAAAAACTTGCACAGCACTGGCACAGACCTGCCTGGCAAAAACTGATAGGAACTGATGTAACCTAGTCCTGAAAAGGACTGCAATTACAATTAGTCTTTACTCCCACAATCTATCTATTTAAGAGCACAGACCTGCCTGATAAAAGTCGTAGGAAATGCTGTAACCTAGTCCTTAAAAGGACTGCAATCACAACTATTCCCTACTCCCAAGCTATCTGTAGATTTGTGCAAAAATTGGCTTGAAATTAACAAGGTATAGCGCACACAGCAACAGCGGTGCCGTCTAACACGCAGCTGCAGCAGTGAGAAAATGGTGGCGACGGGGAAAATGGCTTGGTCTTATAGGGCAAGGACATGTGACATACACTGCCAATGACACATGCCCTTGCTTGTGTGAAAAACAGCAGTTCGCTCCGTGTGTGCGCTGCTGATAGGCTGACAGACTGCACCTCCCCACTGCAAATGCGGGAAAGAGAAAAAAAAATGGAGATCTTCATTGTTCCTGCAGAGATCCATCCCCTGCCCCTCCCCCCACCCCGCTGTACACTCAAACTGCGTATTAATTTTCATCATTACTGAGAAAAAATCCAGTTATGATTTTGGTGCACGAACAGTTATCGAACATAACCTCGAACAGCCGAATTTTTCTCAAATCGTTCGTGTTCGCCGAACGGCTCGAACACCGCCCAAAACAGCTCGAATTTGAGATTGGCGAGCACTTCGAGTAGAACAACGCTCATCTCTACTAGCTACACTGACTTTAACCATTTCACTTGCACACAATAGCTACTCATAGACTTAAATTACCCCTTCAATGCCTAAGAACACTAAAGAAGCTGAAATTAACTACCCCATTGCTCTAAACCACCAGCTATGCCATCATTAACCTTTTTATTTCGCTAGACTACCAGGGATTTTGACTTTAATCCCATCAATTTTCTATATCACCCAGAATTTAGACATTAACACTCAATGGTCTAGAACGCCAATAAAAAGAAGTTGCCCATGGGCTGAAATTTTGTTCCAGAACCCATAAGCCTTTATCCACAGTATGTCAGGAAATAAAATAAATAGCAACATATTGCGAGTAGATGGCAAATAGAGATGAGCGTTGTTCTACTCGAACTGTTCGCCAATCTCAAATTCGAGCTGTTTTGGGCGGTGTTCGAGCCGGTCGGCGAACACGAACAATTTGAGAAAAATTCGGCTGTTCGAGGTTATGTTCGATAACTGTTCGTGCACCAAAATCATAACTGGATTTTTTCTCAGTAATGATGAAAATTAATGTTAATACGCAGTTTGAGTGTACAGCGGGGCGGGGGGAGGGGCAGGGGATGGATCTCTGCAGGAACAATGAAGATCTCCATTTTTTTTTCTCTTTCCCGCATTTGCAGTGGGGAGGTGCAATCTGTCAGCCTATCAGCAGCGCACACACGGAGCGAAGTGCTTTTTTTCACACAAGCAAGGGCATGTGTGATTGGCAGTGTATGTCACATGTCCTTGCCCTATAAGACCAAGCCATTTTCCCCATCGCCACCATTTTCTCACTGCTGCAGCTGCGTGTTAGACGGCACCGCTGTTGCTGTGTGCGCTATACCTTGTTAATTTCAAGCTAATTTTCGCACAAATATACAGATAGCTTGGGAGTAGGGAATAGTTGTGATTGCAGTCCTTTTAAGGACTAGGTTACAGCATTTCCTACGACTTTTATCAAGCAGGTCTGTGCTCTTAAATAGATAGATTGTGGGAGTAAAGACTAATTGTAATTGGAGTCCTTTTCAGGACTAGGTTACATCAGTTCCTATCAGTTTTTGCCAGGCAGGTCTGTGCCAGTGCTGTGCAAGTTTTTTTCACAGCATTTGGCTGAATCTAGCAAAGCTAATCCTTTTTGGCCTATTGCAGAGTGTGTTAGTCAGTGGAGTAGCCTATCTGTGTTGCAAGATATACCACCTGTGTATAGAATACCAATTTTTTTACTGCACCTAGTGAAGTAAAATCTTTTGGGCATAGCATCATTCTATTAGTCCATCTATACTGACCTCCATCAGGTTGCAAACTGAATATAATTTTTTTCTGCATCTAGCTCTGAAAAAATATTTGGGCTTCTAGCAGTGTGTGGGACTTGGTCTATTAGTCCATCTATACTGACCTCCATCAGGTAGCAAATTAAAAATAATTTTTTTCTTCATTTAGCTCTGAAAAAATATTTGGGCTT
Organism: Phyllobates terribilis; assembly: GCF_046119375.1. NCBI lineage: Eukaryota > Metazoa > Chordata > Amphibia > Anura > Dendrobatidae > Phyllobates > Phyllobates terribilis. Next base: position 476,527,705 of record NW_027362765.1, on the reverse strand, counting down.
CTAGCAGTGTGTGGGACTTGTTCTATTAGTCCTTCTATACTGACCTCCAGCAGGTTGCAAATTGAATATAATTTTTTTCTGCATCTAGCTCTGAAAAAATATTTGGGCTTCTAGCGGTGTGTGGGACTTGGTCTATTAGTCCATCTATACTGACCTCCATCAGGTTGCAAATTAAAAATAATTTTTTTCTGCATCTAGCTCTGAAAAAATATTTGGGCTTCTAGCAGTGTGTGGGACTTGGTCTATTAGTCCATCTATACTGACCTCCATCAGGTTGCAAATTAAAAATAATTTTTTTCTTCATTTATCTCTGAAAAAATATTTGGGCTTCTAGCAGCGTGTGGGACTTGTTCTATTAGTCCATCTATACTGACCTCCATCAAGTTACAAATTAAAAATAATTTTTTTCTGCATCTAGCTCTGAAAAAATATTTGGGCTTCTAGCGGTGTGTGGGACTTGGTCTATTAGTCCATCTATACTGACCTCCATCAGGTTGCAAATTAAAAATAATTTTTTTCTGCATCTAGCTCTGAAAAAATATTTGGGCTTCTAGCAGTGTGTGGGACTTGGTCTATTAGTCCATCTAAACTGACCTCCATCAGGTTGCAAATTAAAAATAATTTTTTTCTGCATCTAGCTCTGAAAAAATATTTGGGCTTCTAGCAGTGTGTGGGACTTGGTCTATTAGTCCATCTATACTGACCTCCATCAGGTTGCAAATTGAATAAAAAAATTTTCTGCATCTAGCTCTGAAAAAATATTTGGGCTTCTAGCGGTGTGTGGGACTTGGTCTATTAGTCCATCTATACTGACCTCCATCAGGCTGCAAATTAAAAATAATTTTTTTCTGCATCTAACCCAGCCAATAGTTTTGGCCTAATACCACAGTTTGGCCACTCAGCTCTGCTCGGTTACCATCCATTGTTTTTTTGTGCAAACAACTCCAGAGTTGTGAATTAGTTAACCACCAAAATGAGTGGAAAAAGGCCTGCTGCTGGTGGAAAGGGGAATAGGCGTGTTGGGAAGGGGAAAAAAGGTTGTGTCCGTGGGGTAGGTGCAGAAGAAAGACCATCTTCCAGCCAAACTAAAATGTCTCCTTCTTTTAGCGGACAATGTGATAAGATCCCTTTCTTACGGCCACGCCAATCGCTACAAATTCCAGATGAGGCACAAAAACAGCAGGTGCTTCAACGGATATCAAGTGCTCCTTTAAGTGGGCTCTCCTCCACATCAACTTCAACATCACAAATACTCCAGTCCTCAAAGGTGTCACCCAAATCGCACTTGCTTCCTCACAGCTCCCAAATCTCTAGCTGCCCGTCTGAGTATGAGGTAGAACAGATGGTTGAGTCTGCAGAGCTGTTTACTCATACTATAGCCTGGGAATCAGAGGTCGACTCCAGCGCTTCTGTGAATCCAGACGAGGAAATGATCTGCACTGATGCCCAGAATCTTTATGAGTCGGATACAGGACCAGACGCAGAAGGTTCTGACCATAATGTAGACCCTCATTCCCAAACTGTAACTCCTGTTGGTGGAGACAATGAGGAAGACGATGATAAGACTCAAATACCTGATTGGAGCGACAACTTTAGTTTTTTGTCAGGGCAGGAACAGGTTGGCTCTGAGGACGACGGGTGTGATAACGCACAGGGTGATGATGATGAGGTCGGAGATCCCACTTACTGTCAACCCACAGTCAGCCAAGAGATGAGGTCAGCAGAGGAGGTGGAGGAAGATGCTAGTGACGACGAGGTCAGGTTGCGCATTCCTGGACAGAGACGTAGTACTGGAAGCACGTCAACAATTGCATCCTCAAACACAACTCTGCCTCTCACCACAAGTCGTGGTGGCTCTTCAGGTCGCATGGGTGCTAAGCCTTGCATAGCCTGGGCATTTTTTCAGATCGATAAAGATGACCCAACTCGTGTTATCTGTAACATTTGTCAGCAAAAGCTAAGTAGAGGCCAAAAAATACATAGTTTGAGTACTTCATGCATGAACCGGCACATGGACATGAAGCATAAGTTGCAGTGGGAAGCTCAGTGTGCTACAATGCGGCCTAGCCGGCCGGGCCAACCACCTTCTGCCATATCTTGTGCATCCGCGGCCTCTTCATCCTCTGTGACTGGGGGGACAGCAGTCACACCTGTTTTGGGGCGCAGACCTGCCACCTCTTTACCCGCAACAGCCAGCGTGATTGGCAGGTCATCATTTTCTTTGGAGGTGGTAACACCAGCTGGTCTTGAGCACTGTCCGACATCGATAGCACCACCTTTGGATCAAGGCAACCTAACATGTCCGCCTGCATCTTCCTCACAGACCGGCAGTTTGCCGGGGACACCCTTATCAACCCCGTCTAAGCACAATAGCCAGCCCTCGGTCCCTCAGATGTGGACAAGTAAAAGACCATTTCCTCCTAGCCATGAGAAAGCTAAGAGGTTGAATTTCACCATCTGCAAGCTCTTGGCTACAGAAATGCTGCCTTTCCGCCTGGTGGACACAGAGGATTTTCGAGACCTTATGTCCGTCGCAGTGCCCCAGTACCAGATGCCCAGTCGGCACTACTTCTCAAAGAAAGGTGTGCCTGCGCTCCACCAGCATGTCGCACACAACATCACCGCTTCTTTGAGAAACTCTGTGTGTGACAGGGTGCATTTCACCACAGACACTTGGACGAGTAGGCATGGACAGGGGCGTTACATGTCGCTGACTGGGCACTGGGTAACTATGGTGACAGCAGGACAAGGGGCTGCTGTCCAAGTCTTGCCGTCCCCACGAGTTGTGCGTCAATCCTCTTTATGTCAAAGTTCCTCCACTGCTTCTGCCTCCTCAACCTCCTCTCGGTCTTCCACCTGCACCCAAAGCCTGTCTGGTCATGCCACAAGCTTTCTAACTGCACAGAAGGGATCCTGCACACCTCCTTACTATGCTGGCAGTAGGGCTCAACGTCATCAGGCGGTTTTTACATTGAAATGTCTGGGAAATGTGAGTCACACAGCTGAGGAGTTGTGGTCAGCTCTGGAGAACCAATTTCATGAATGGTTGTCTCCACTGGACCTGAAACCAGGGAAGGCCGTGTGCGACAATGCTGCAAACCTGGGTGCGGCCCTTCGCCGGGGCAATGTCACACACGTGCCTTGTATGGCTCACGTGTTGAACCTGGTTGTCCAGCAATTTTTAGCCCACTATCCCAGACTAGATGGCCTATTGCAGAGGGCACGGTCGCTGTGTGCTCACTTCCGCCGTTCGCATCCCGCAGCTCAGCGACTTACATCTCTACAGAAGTCGTTGGGCCTGACACTTCACCGGCTAAAATGCGATGTGCCTACCCGGTGGAATTCAACTCTGCACATGTTGCAGCGACTGTGGCAGCACCGACAAGCCCTGGTGCAATACGTTCTGACGTGTAGCCTGGGCCAACGAGATTCAGAGGTGGGGCAAATCACGCTGGAGGAGTGGTCTCAGATCAGGGACCTATGCACCCTTCTGCACAGTTTTGAAATGGCGACGAAGATGTTTAGTGCTGACGATGCCATTATCAGCATGACTATTCCGGTGATTTACATGCTGGAGCACATGTTAAACAGAATTCGGAGTCAGGTGGTGGCACAAGAGGAGGTGGAGGAAGTAGAGGAGGAGGAGTTGTATGCGGAAGGGCTAACATCTGCAAGGTCCAGACGGTCGGCAGCACCAAGGCGGCAGGCATGTGAGGGTGGGGGAGATGATTTTACCAGGGCGCATGGTAGCAGCCAAACTAGTGAGGAAGGTGCAGGAGCCCAGGAAGAAGTGGAGGACGAACTGATGGAAGACTCATCAGATGAGGGAGACCTTGATCACATTTCTGTTGTGCGAGGTTGGGGGGAGAGGACAGAGGAAGGAAGCATGATTGTTACCTCGCCACCAACACAACAGGGACTTGGTGCTCCTGGATGCGCAACACACATGAGTGCCTTCTTGCTGCACTACCTGCAACATGACCCTCGAATTGTGAGAATTAGAAATAATCCTGACTACTGGGTTGCCACACTGTTAGATCCCCGGTACAAAAGTAAATTTGCAGAAATTATTCCTGCCATAGAAAGGGATGCACGCATGCAGGAGTATCAGCAGAGACTGTTGCAGAATCTTACATGTGCTTTTCCACAAAATACCAGTGGTGCACGTAGTGAATCTCACAGTTCCAACTTGCCAACCGTGGGACCGTCAAGTGTTCAGCACTCAAACCGTAACAGAACCACAGTATCTGCTGGTAACATCAATTTTGCGGAATCATTTCACCACTTTTTTAGCCCATCCTTTGCAAGGCCACAGGAGACAAGAAGTCTGACACATAGTCAACGCCTAGAGACGATGGTACAGGAGTATCTCCAAGTAAACATTGAAGCCACGACTGTGTCACTGGACCCTTGCTCTTTTTGGGCTTCCAATCTGGATAAATGGCCGGAGCTAGCCACTTACGCCTTGGAGATCTTGTCATGCCCAGCAGCCAGCGTTCTGTCTGAACGTGTGTTCAGCGCTGCTGGTGGTGTGCTGACAGATAAGCGCACGCGGCTCTCCACTGATAATGTAGACAGACTCACGTTCATAAAGATGAACAAATCATGGATCCGAAACGACTTTTCTACCCCTGTGTCATCCTGGGGAGAGTAAAAGCTTGATGATTGGTTAAAATCACCCTACCAACCGTTTTAAGCTTTCAAATTACTAATCATGTTTATCTGTATCTTGACTGGAAAATAATTTGGGCTTTGTAGCAGTGTGCAGCACTGATCCTATTAGGCCATCTATAATAAGCTTCACCAGATTTAAAATTAAAAATAATTTTTAGCTGCATCTAGCCCGGAAAATAATTTTGGGGCTCCGAGATGCGCAAGACACATAAGTGCCTTCTAGCTGCACTACCTGCAGCATGACCCTCATATTGTCAGAATTCGAAGTAATCATGACTACTGGGTTGCCACACTCTTAGATCCCCCAAACTTTTCGATCAACCTTTTCATTTTAATAAAGACCAAAAAAATTGTCATTTTTGAAATTATAAGCATTAGCAGGTTGTTAGAAACTGAAATCAAACAGTTTTCAACTCAAAACTTTATTCTAGGTGATGTTACATTTTCACATAGGACCCCTTGTTCGAAAGGAGCTTCTGAACTCTCTCGTCCATTGAATTTGTCAGGTTTTGGATGGTTTCTGCTTCAATTGTTTTGCATGAGGACAGAATACCCTCCCAGAGCTGTTGCTTAGATGTGAACTGCCTCCCGCCATCATAGACACTCCTTTTAATGATGCTCCAAAGGTTCTGAATGGGGTAGAGGTCAGGGGAGCATGGGGGTCACACCATAAGTTTGTCCCCTTTTATGCCCATATCAGCCAGAGATGCAGATGTTTTATGTGCAGCATGAGATGGTGCATTATCATGCAGAAAAATGATCTTGCTGTGAAATACACGGTTCTTCTTCTTGAACCATGGCAGGAAGTGCTGTTTGAGAAAATCCACATACATTATGGAGTTCATCTTTAGCGCCTTCAGGGATCCTAAAGGGGCCGACAATCTCTCTCGCCATGATTCCAGCCCAAAACATTACTCCACCTCCTCCTTGTTGGCGCTGTAGCCGTGTTTGCGTGGGGTGTCCATCAACCAGCCATCCTCCACTCCATTCATCTGGACCATCGAGCGCTGCACGGCACTCATCCGTGAACAAAACAGTTTTGAAATCAGTCTTCATGTAATGTTTGGCCCACTGGAGCCGTTTCTGCTTGTGTGAAGTGGATAGAGGAGGTCGACAGGATGGCGTATGCACAGCTGCAAACCTCTGAAGGACCCTGCATCTTGTTGTTCGGGGGACGTTGGAGGCACAAGCAGCTTCAAAAACTTGTCTGCTGCTATGACAAGGCTTTTTTGCCGCTGCTCTTTCAACCTGACGTAATTGCCTGTAGGAAAGAGTCCTCAATTTGCCCTTATCAGCACGCACACGTGTGTACTGTGAATCAGCTACATACTTCTTGATTGCCAAGACACTTCATCCTGATCATCGCACAATGTTGATTGTAGTCATGCCTTGACCTAAACACTCCACAATTTGTTGCTTCTCAGCAGCCGACACATCCTTTTTCTTTCCCATTTTGGCAGAAAATGTAGGCTGCTTAATAATGTGAGAGAGCCTTCTTAAGTAGTCTTGCCTTTCATTGGACACACCTGCCAAACTAATTAGCACAGGTGTCTGCAATTGCTTACAGTGATATAAAGAGCCCTGACACACATCACCATCAATGAGTTTAACTGACAAACAAATTCTTCCCTTATCACTCCTAAACACTTTTTGCATAATAATTTGGAACGCGGTGTACATGTGCTTTTCCACAAAACACCAGTGGTTCACGTAGTGAATCTTACAGTTCTAACTTGCCAACCGTGGTCTGTATGGAATTGTTCAATAAAGGGCCCAAAATTAAGATAACATAGATGGGAGAGGTCTCTATGAATAGGAATTCCTAAGTATTTGATACCCTGTGAGGGCCAGGCAAAGGGAAAGTTGGACTGGATGGAATCCTATATGGATTTAGGGAGGGAGACATCGAGGGCCTCAGACTTCGCTGCATTGATTTTAAAATTTTACCATGTAACAAAGTGATCTATTTCAGCCATAACAGCAGGGATGGATATATGTGATTGAGTGATATATACTAGGACATCATCAGCAAATAGAGAGCACTTGTACTCGGTGCCTCCCACCTCAATCCACCTAATATTGGGGTTATGGCGAATTGATGAGAGCAGGTGCTCCGTCACTAGGATGTATAAGAGAGGGGACAGAGGACATCCCTGCCTTGTCCCATTGGTGATTGTGAAAGGTGATGAAAATGTTCTGACGCACCCCCTGGGCCTTGGGACACCCGGAGCCGGACCCTTTTTGGTGGATGCTGGTGGTTGTAGTCTTCGTGGCGGCGATCCGGTTCCGTGGCTCAGGGCGGTCAAACCAGTGGCGGAACTATTTATGTGGTTTTGATGTTTAAATGTCCAACTATGCCACCCGTGGATTGCGGTCAGAGTGAACCGCCGCTACAGGGCAGACCGCTAAGGCTGGTGTTGTGGGTGCAGCAGAGCGTAGCATAACTCCCCACGGGAGGAGTATAGCCTCAGGGCAGTGTATGCGGAGGATGGGGGTGATGGTGCAGGGCAGCAGCAGTAACGACACGGAGTCAGTGATGCAGTTCAGGGCCTTTACTCACAGTTCTTATTATCCAGACCACGTCTGCAGGTAACGGCTGCCCACGTCGTACTGTGCTCACCAGGTGAGGGGCTCAGACAACTCCCAGATAACTTTGGAGCGCTTCACAGGACCCCCTTTGTGTGTCCTTTGTCTGGCCTTTCTTACCAACACTTCTGTCCGGCTGCCTCGGGCCTCCTCTTGGTAAACTTGGCGCCAGTTTCCCTGACCCTATGTGGTGCCTTCCTAGCGGGTGGAGCAAGGCGCCACATAAAATGTCAGAGCCTCCGGTTTCTAGCTGAGGGCCGTTTCCTGCCTCCACTAGTTCGGGGACCGGTCTCCCCCTTTGGCCTGACCCCTCCACGCAGGTGAATTCGGGCGTGCGGTGGCGACTCGCCCGTCCGCACCCCTGGGATCCCTTCATTCCTCGTTCCTGGAGCCTTCTCCGCTCCTCTTTCTTCCTTCTCCCTCTTGCAGGCCTGGGCCTCTGTTACTAGGCCCGCCTCCGGAGCAGAGCTCATGCAGAGCCCCTGCTCCCTGCCACTTCTGCTCAGACTTCTCTGCACTGAACTAAGATGGTGCCCACCTTTTATACTCCCTTCTCAATGCACCCAGGAACTGCTTCCTCCCTGCTCCTGCACTGCAGGGTTCCCCTTCCTCAGTGTTCCCTCCCCCCACTCCAGCCAGGGACAGGGACTGTCGTGCCCATCTCAGGGGCATATTGGTCGCCCTGCCCCACGGCAATGTTGTGTAATGCATGCAGGTGTCGGGTCCTGATCCACACTCCATCCTTATCTGAGAGTGAGATATCACACCTCTGGGTGAGGTGCAATACGTCTGTAGCAACCGAGCCCTCGGTGCTACAGTTCCATTTATCTTCAGCCTAGGTGACGTATTGTGATACAGGGCCGTGATTTTGGCTATAAAAGGGTCCCCTAGACCCCTACCTCAAGCTTTTTAAGAGAATCATATATGGCGTGCCAGGAGACTCTATGGAATGCTTTCTCAGCATCCAACGAGAGTATCTACTTACAAATTTTTAACTGCATCTAGCCCAGGAAATACTTTGTGCCTAGTAGCAGTGTCTGCTAGTCAGCGGATTATCCCGGCTGTTAAGCAAGCTACACCACCTGTAGTTTGGACACTTAATTTTTTCAAAGGAAATGCTTCGGGACCACGGGATACTCAGTGAAGAGCATCAGGAGGCACCCCAAGGCATAGGGGCTGGGACTGGCACTAGGATGCCTTGCGGTGGACAGCCGAGCTCGATCCTTATAAAAGCTTTTTAACTGCAGCAGCTTTAGTGGACGCTACTGGAGCTGGAATTACGCGGCTGCTGGCATGAGACTTGCCCTCCAATAGATCCTTGTAAATGGATTTAAAGTGTATTCATTCAAATTAGAGAGACAATTTAAATTAAAAAGCTTAGAGCTGCCTCCACCACAGGGGGGCTCTCTCGACCCACCAGCGGACAGGCACCAGTATTGGGAGAGGGGGGCTGGCCGTCAGGGTTCACCGCGGCTCTGGCACAAACCCGGCGACACGGAGGTGGCACGGGCAGGAGCGGACTGGCCGTGTCGGCTTCTCACTTTTTGGATTTTAGAAGGGCATGACATGCCTATATCTGTGTCTCCCCCTCCTTTTACTCCTCCACCTCTTTTATTTTCACATGACTATATGTACTTGTCACTTTTCCATGTGTTAGTTATGTCTTCTGAGCAGTTTGTCAGCTTTTGGACACCTTTGAAGGTGTTTTCTATGTGTTTCTATGTGTTTTTGTTTGCCTGCCATTGGTTTTAACGGTGTTCGAAGGTGTTCGACGAACAGTTCGACGAACAGTTCGGCGAACACACGGGTGTTCGACGAACCGAACCGAACTCGAAGCCCCTTGCTCCACCCGCTAGGAAGGCACCACATAGGGTCAGGTAAACTGGCGCCAAGTTTACCAAGAGGAGGCCCGAGGCAGCCGGACAGAAGTGTTGGTAAGAAAGGCCAGACAAAGGACACACAAAGGGGGTCCTGTGAAGCGCTCCAAAGTTATCTGGGAGTTGTCTGAGCCCCTCACCTGGTGAGCACAGTACGACGTGGGCAGCCGTTACCTGCAGACGTGGTCTGGATAATAAGAACTGTGAGTAAAGGCCCTGAACTGCATCACTGACTCCGTGTCGTTACTGCTGCTGCCCTGCACCATCACCCCCATCCTCCGCATACACTGCCCTGAGGCTATACTCCTCCCGTGGGGAGTTATGCTACGCTCTGCTGCACCCACAACACCAGCCTTAGCGGTCTGCCCTGTAGCGGCGGTTCACTCTGACCGCAATCCACGGGTGGCGTAGTCGGACATTTAAACATCAAAACCACATAAATAGTTCCGCCACTGGTTTGACCGCCCTGAGCCACGGAACCGGATCGCCGCCACGAAGACTACAACCACCAGCATCCACCAAAAAGGGTCCGGCTCCGGGTGTCCCAAGGCCCAGGGGGTGCGTCAGAACATTTTCATCACCTTTCACAATCACCAATGGGACAAGGCAGGGATGTCCTCTGTCCCCTCTCTTATACATCCTAGTGACGGAGCACCTGCTCTCATCAATTCGCCATAACCCCAATATTAGGTGGATTGAGGTGGGAGGCACCGAGTACAAGTGCTCTCTATTTGCTGATGATGTCCTAGTATATATCACTCAATCACATATATCCATCCCTGCTGTTATGGCTGAAATAGATCACTTTGTTACATGGTAAAATTTTAAAATCAATGCAGCGAAGTCTGAGGCCCTCGATGTCTCCCTCCCTAAATCCATATAGGATTCCATCCAGTCTAACTTTCCCTTTGCTTGGCCCTCACAGGGTATCAAATACTTAGGAATTCCTATTCATAGAGACCTCTCCCATCTATGTTATCTTAATTTTGGGCCCTTTATTGAACAATTCCATACAGACCACGGTTGGCAAGTTAGAACTGTAAGATTCACTACGTGAACCACTGGTGTTTTGTGGAAAAGCACATGTACACCGCGTTCCAAATTATTATGCAAAAAGTGTTTAGGAGTGATAAGGGAAGAATTTGTTTGTTTGTCAGTTAAACTCATTGATGGTGATGTGTGTCAGGGCTCTTTATATCACTGTAAGCAATTGCAGACACCTGTGCTAATTAGTTTGGCAGGTGTGTCCAATGAAAGGCAAGTCTACTTAAGAAGGCTCTCTCACATTATTAAGCAGCCTACATTTTCTGCCAAAATGGGAAAGAAAAAGGATGTGTCGGCTGCTGAGAAGCAACAAATTGTGGAGTGTTTAGGTCAAGGCATGACTACAATCAACATTGTGCGATGATCAGGATGAAGTGTCTTGGCAATCAAGAAGTATGTAGCTGATTCACAGTACACACGTGTGCGTGCTGATCAGGGCAAATTGAGGACTCTTTCCTACAGGCAATTACGTCAGGTTGAAAGAGCAGCGGCAAAAAAGCCTTGTCATAGCAGCAGACAAGTTTTTGAAGCTGCTTGTGCCTCCAACGTCCCCCGAACAACAAGATGCAGGGTCCTTCAGAGGTTTGCAGCTGTGCATACGCCATCCTGTCGACCTCCTCTATCCACTTCACACAAGCAGAAACGGCTCCAGTGGGCCAAACATTACATGAAGACTGATTTCAAAACTGTTTTGTTCACGGATGAGTGCCGTGCAGCGCTCGATGGTCCAGATGAATGGAGTGGAGGATGGCTGGTTGATGGACACCCCACGCAAACACGGCTACAGCGCCAACAAGGAGGAGGTGGAGTAATGTTTTGGGCTGGAATCATGGGGAGAGAGATTGTCGGCCCCTTTAGGATCCCTGAAGGCGCTAAAGATGAACTCCATAATGTTTGTGGATTTTCTCAAACAGCACTTCCTGCCATGGTTCAAGAAGAAGAACCGTGTATTTCACAGCAAGATCATTTTTCTGCATGATAATGCACCATCTCATGCTGCACATAAAACATCTGCATCTCTGGCTGATATGGGCATAAAAGGGGACAAACTTATGGTGTGACCCCTATGCTCCCCTGACCTCTACCCCATTCAGAACCTTTGGAGCATCATTAAAAGGAGTGTCTATGATGGCGGGAGGCAGTTCACATCTAAGCAACAGCTCTGGGAGGGTATTCTGTCCTCATGCAAAACAATTGAAGCAGAAACCATCCAAAACCTGACAAATTCAATGGACGAGAGAGTTCAGAAGCTCCTTTCGAACAAGGGGTCCTATGTGAAAATGTAACATCACCTAGAATAAAGTTTTGAGTTGAAAACTGTTTGATTTCAGTTTCTAACAACCTGCTAATGCTTATAATTTCAAAAATGACCATTTTTTTGGTCTTTATTAAAATGAAAAGGTTGATCGAAAAGTTTGGGGGATCTAAGAGTGTGGCAACCCTGTAGTCATGATTACTTCGAATTCTGACAATATGAGGGTCATGCTGCAGGTAGTGCAGCAAGAAGGCACTTATGTGTCTTGCGCATCTCGGAGCCCCAAAATTATTTTCCGGGCTAGATGCAGCTAAAAATTATTTTTAATTTTAAATCTGGTGAAGCTTATTATAGATGGCCTAATAGGATCAGTGCTGCACACTGCTACAAAGCCCAAATTATTTTCCAGTCAAGATACAGATAAACATGATTAGTAATTTGAAAGCTTAAAACGGTTGGTAGGGTGATTTTAACCAATCATCAAGCTTTTACTCTCCCCAGGATGACACAGGGGTAGAAAAGTCGTTTCGGATCCATGATTTGTTCATCTTTATGAACGTGAGTCTGTCTACATTATCAGTGGAGAGCCGCGTGCGCTTATCTGTCAGCACACCACCAGCAGCGCTGAACACACGTTCAGACAGAACGCTGGCTGCGGGGCATGACAAGATCTCCAAGGCGTAAGTGGCTAGCTCCGGCCATTTATCCAGATTGGAAGCCCAAAAAGAGCAAGGGTCCAGTGACACAGTCGTGGCTTCAATGTTTACTTGGAGATACTCCTGTACCATCGTCTCTAGGCGTTGACTATGTGTCAGACTTCTTGTCTCCTGTGGCCTTGCAAAGGATGGGCTAAAAAAGTGGTGAAATGATTCCGCAAAATTGATGTTACCAGCAGATACTGTGGTTCTGTTACGGTTTGAGTGCTGAACACTTGACGGTCCCACGGTTGGCAAGTTGGAACTGTGAGATTCACTACGTGCACCACTGGTATTTTGTGGAAAAGCACATGTAAGATTCTGCAACAGTCTCTGCTGATACTCCTGCATGCGTGCATCCCTTTCTATGGCAGGAATAATTTCTGCAAATTTACTTTTGTACCGGGGATCTAACAGTGTGGCAACCCAGTAGTCAGGATTATTTCTAATTCTCACAATTCGAGGGTCATGTTGCAGGTAGTGCAGCAAGAAGGCACTCATGTGTGTTGCGCATCCAGGAGCACCAAGTCCCTGTTGTGTTGGTGGCGAGGTAACAATCATGCTTCCTTCCTCTGTCCTCTCCCCCCAACCTCGCACAACAGAAATGTGATCAAGGTCTCCCTCATCTGATGAGTCTTCCATCAGTTCGTCCTCCACTTCTTTCTGGGCTCCTGCACCTTCCTCACTAGTTTGGCTGCTACCATGCGCCCTGGTAAAATCATCTCCCCCACCCTCACATGCCTGCCGCCTTGGTGCTGCCAACCGTCTGGACCTTGCAGATGTTAGCCCTTCCGCATACAACTCCTCCTCCTCTACTTCCTCCACCTCCTCTTGTGCCACCACCTGACTCCGAATTCTGTTTAACATGTGCTCCAGCATGTAAATCACCGGAATAGTCATGCTGATAATGGCATCGTCAGCAATAAACATCTTCGTCGCCATTTCAAAACTGTGCAGAAGGGTGCATAGGTCCCTGATCTGTGACCACTCCTCCAGCGTGATTTGCCCCACCTCTGAATCTCGTTGGCCCAGGCTATACGTCAGAACGTATTGCACCAGGGCTTGTCGGTGCTGCCACAGTCGCTGCAACATGTGCAGAGTTGAATTCCACCGGGTAGGCACATCGCATTTTAGCCGGTGAAGTGGCAGGCCCAACGACTTCTGTAGAGATGTAAGTCGCTGAGCTGCGGGATGCGAACGGCGGAAGTGAGCACACAGCGACCGTGCCGTCTGCAGAAGGCCATCTACTCTGGGATAGTGGGCTAAAAATTGCTGGACAACCAGGTTCAACACGTGAGCCATACAAGGCACGTGTGTGACATTGCCCCGGCGAAGGGCCGCACCCAGGTTTGCAGCATTGTCGCACACGGCCTTCCCTGGTTTCAGGTCCAGTGGAGACAACCATTCATGAAATTGGTTCTCCAGAGCTGACCACAACTCCTCAGCTGTGTGACTCACATTTCCCAGACATTTCAATGTAAAAACCGCCTGATGACGTTGAGCCCTACTGCCAGCATAGTAAGGAGGTGTGCAGGATCCCTTCTGCGCAGTTAGAAAGCTTGTGGCATAACCAGACAGGCTTTGGGTGCAGGTGGAAGACCGAGAGGAGGTTGAGGAGGCAGAAGCAGTGGAGGAACTTTGACATAAAGAGGATTGACGCACAACTCGTGGGGACGGCAAGACTTGGACAGCAGCCCCTTGTCCTGCTGTCACCATAGTTACCCAGTGCCCAGTCAGCGACATGTAACGCCCCTGTCCATGCCTACTCGTCCAAGTGTCTGTGGTGAAATGCACCCTGTCACACACAGAGTTTCTCAAAGAAGCGGTGATGTTGTGTGCGACATGCTGGTGGAGCGCAGGCACACCTTTCTTTGAGAAGTAGTGCCGACTGGGCATCTGGTACTGGGGCACTGCGACGGACATAAGGTCTCGAAAATCCTCTGTGTCCACCAGGCGGAAAGGCAGCATTTCTGTAGCCAAGAGCTTGCAGATGGTGAAATTCAACCTCTTAGCTTTCTCATGGCTAGGAGGAAATGGTCTTTTACTTGTCCACATCTGAGGGACCGAGGGCTGGCTATTGTGCTTAGACGGGGTTGATAAGGGTGTCCCCGGCAAACTGCCGGTCTGTGAGGAAGATGCAGGCGGACATGTTAGGTTGCCTTGATCCAAAGGTGGTGCTATCGATGTCGGACAGCGCTCAAGACCAGCTGGTGTTACCACCTCCAAAGAAAATGATGACCTGCCAATCACGCTGGCTGTTGCGGGTAAAGAGGTGACAGGTTTGCGCCCCAAAACAAGTGTGACTGCTGTCCCCCCAGTCACAGAGGATGAAGAGGCCGCGGATGCACAAGATATGGCAGACGGTGGTTGGCCCGGCCGGCTAGGCCGCATTGTAGCACACTGAGCTTCCCACTGCAACTTATGCTTCATGTCCATGTGCCGGTTCATGCATGAAGTACTCAAACTATGTATTTTTTGGCCTCTACTTAGCTTTTGCTGACAAATGTTACAGATAACACGAGTTGGGTCATCTTTATCGATCTGAAAAAATGCCCAGGCTATGCAAGGCTTAGCACCCATGCGACCTGAAGAGCCACCACGACTTGTGGTGAGAGGCAGAGTTGTGTTTGAGGATGCAGTTGTTGACGTGCTTCCAGTACTACGTCTCTGTCCAGGAAGGCGCAACCTGACCTCGTCGTCACTAGCATCTTCCTCCACCTCCTCTGCTGACCTCATCTCTTGGCTGACTGTGGGTTGACAGTAAGTGGGATCTCCGACCTCATCATCATCACCCTGTGCGTTATCACACCCGTCGTCCTCAGAGCCAACCTGTTCCTGCCCTGACAAAAAACTAAAGTTGTCGCTCCAATCAGGTATTTGAGTCTTATCATCGTCTTCCTCATTGTCTCCACCAACAGGAGTTACAGTTTGGGAATGAGGGTCTACATTATGGTCAGAACCTTCTGCGTCTGGTCCTGGATCCGACTCATAAAGATTCTGGGCATCAGTGCAGATCATTTCCTCGTCTGGATTCACAGAAGCGCTGGAGTCGACCTCTGATTCCCAGGCTATAGTATGAGTAAACAGCTCTGCAGACTCAACCATCTGTTCTACCTCATACTCAGACGGGCAGCTGGAGATTTGGGAGCTGTGAGGAAGCAAGTGCGATTTGGGTGACACCTTTGAGGACTGGAGTATTTGTGATGTTGAAGTTGATGTGGAGGAGAGCCCACTTAAAGGAGCACTTGATATCCGTTGAATCACCTGCTGTTTTTGTGCCTCATCTGGAATTTGTAGCGATTGGCGTGGCCGTAAGAAAGGGATCTTATCACATTGTCCGCTAAAAGAAGTAGACATTTTAGTTTGGCTGGAAGATGGTCTTTCTTCTGCACCTACCCCACGGACACAACCTTTTTTCCCCTTCCCAACACGCCTATTCCCCTTTCCACCAGCAGCAGGCCTTTTTCCACTCATTTTGGTGGTTAACTAATTCACAACTCTGGAGTTGTTTGCACAAAAAAACAATGGATGGTAACAGAGCAGAGCTGAGTGGCCAAACTGTGGTATTAGGCTAAAACTATTGGCTGGGTTAGATGCAGAAAAAAATTATTTTTAATTTGCAACCTGATGGAGGTCAGTATAGATGGACTAATAGACCAAGTCCCACACACCGCTAGAAGCCCAAATATTTTTTCAGAGCTAGATGCAGAAAATTTTTTTATTCAATTTGCAACCTGATGGAGGTCAGTATAGATGGACTAATAGACCAAGTCCCACACACTGCTAGAAGCCCAAATATTTTTTCAGAGCTAGATGCAGAAAAAAATTCTTTTTAATTTGCAACCTGATGGAGGTCAGTATAGATGGACTAATAGACCAAGTCCCACACACCGCTAGAAGCCCAAATATTTTTTCAGAGCTAGATGCAGAAAAAAATTATATTCAATTTGCAACCTGCTGGAGGTCAGTATAGAAGGACTAATAGAACAAGTCCCACACACTGCTAGAAGCCCAAATATTTTTTCAGAGCTAAATGAAGAAAAAAATTATTTTTAATTTGCAACCTGATGGAGGTCAGTATAGATGGACTAATAGACCAAGTCCCACACACTGCTAGAAGCCCAAATATTTTTTCAGAGCTAGATGCAGAAAAAAATTATTTTTAATTTGCAACCTGATGGAGGTCAGTATAGATGGACTAATAGACCAAGTCCCACACACTGCTAGAAGCCCAAATATTTTTTCAGAGCTAGATGCAGAAAAAAATTATTTTTAATTTGCAACCTGATGGAGGTCAGTATAGATGGACTAATAGACCAAGTCCCACACACTGCTAGAAGCCCAAATATTTTTTCAGAGCTAGATGCAGAAAAAAATTATATTCAATTTGCAACCTGCTGGAGGTCAGTATAGAAGGACTAATAGAACAAGTCCCACATACCGCTAGAAGCCCAAATATTTTTTCAGAGCTAAATGAAGAAAAAAATTATTTTTAATTTGCAACCTGATGGAGGTCAGTATAGATGGACTAATAGACCAAGTCCCACACACTGCTAGAAGCCCAAATATTTTTTCAGAGCTAGATGCAGAAAAAAATTATTTTTAATTTGCAACCTGATGGAGGTCAGTATAGATGGACTAATAGACCAAGTCCCACACACCGCTAGAAGCCCAAATATTTTTTCAGAGCTAGATGCAGAAATTTTTTTTATACAATTTGCAACCTGATGGAGGTCAGTATAGATGGACTAATAGACCAAGTCCCACACACTGCTAGAAGCCCAAATATTTTTTCAGAGCTAGATGCAGAAAAAAATTATTTTTAATTTGCAACCTGATGGAGGTCAGTATAGATGGACTAATAGACCAAGTCCCACACACTGCTAGAAGCCCAAATATTTTTTCAGAGCTAGATGCAGAAAAAAATTATTTTTAATTTGCAACCTGATGGAGGTCAGTATAGATGGACTAATAGAACAAGTCCCACACGCTGCTAGAAGCCCAAATATTTTTTCAGAGATAAATGAAGAAAAAAATTATTTTTAATTTGCAACCTGATGGAGGTCAGTATAGATGGACTAATAGACCAAGTCCCACACACTGCTAGAAGCCCAAATATTTTTTCAGAGCTAGATGCAGAAAAAAATTATTTTTAATTTGCAACCTGATGGAGGTCAGTATAGATGGACTAATAGACCAAGTCCCACACACCGCTAGAAGCCCAAATATTTTTTCAGAGCTAGATGCAGAAAAAAATTATATTCAATTTGCAACCTGCTGGAGGTCAGTATAGAAGGACTAATAGAACAAGTCCCACACACTGCTAGAAGCCCAAATATTTTTTCAGAGCTAAATGAAGAAAAAAATTATTTTTAATTTGCAACCTGATGGAGGTCAGTATAGATGGACTAATAGACCAAGTCCCACACACTGCTAGAAGCCCAAATATTTTTTCAGAGCTAGATGCAGAAAAAAATTATATTCAGTTTGCAACCTGATGGAGGTCAGTATAGATGGACTAATAGAATGATGCTATGCCCAAAAGATTTTACTTCACTAGGTGCAGTAAAAAAATTGGTATTCTATACACAGGTGGTATATCTTGCAACACAGATAGGCTACTCCACTGACTAACACACTCTGCAATAGGCCAAAAAGGATTAGCTTTGCTAGATTCAGCCAAATGCTGTGAAAAAAACTTGCACAGCACTGGCACAGACCTGCCTGGCAAAAACTGATAGGAACTGATGTAACCTAGTCCTGAAAAGGACTCCAATTACAATTAGTCTTTACTCCCACAATCTATCTATTTAAGAGCACAGACCTGCTTGATAAAAGTCGTAGGAAATGCTGTAACCTAGTCCTTAAAAGGACTGCAATCACAACTATTCCCTACTCCCAAGCTATCTGTATATTTGTGCGAAAATTGGCTTGAAATTAACAAGGTATAGCGCACACAGCAACAGCGGTGCCGTCTAACACGCAGCTGCAGCAGTGAGAAAATGGTGGCGACGGGGAAAATGGCTTGGTCTTATAGGGCAAGGACATGTGACATACACTGCCAATCACACATGCCCTTGCTTGTGTGAAAAAAAGCACTTCGCTCCGTGTGTGCGCTGCTGATAGGCTGACAGATTGCACCTCCCCACTGCAAATGCGGGAAAGAGAAAAAAAAATGGAGATCTTCATTGTTCCTGCAGAGATCCATCCCCTGCCCCTCCCCCCGCCCCGCTGTACACTCAAACTGCGTATTAACATTAATTTTCATCATTACTGAGAAAAAATCCAGTTATGATTTTGGTGCACGAACAGTTATCGAACATAACCTCGAACAGCCGAATTTTTCTCAAATTGTTCGTGTTCGCCGACCGGCTCGAACACCGCCCAAAACAGCTCGAATTTGAGATTGGCGAACAGTTCGAGTAGAACAACGCTCATCTCTAGTCACATTAGCTTGCATCTGTTGACACTTAGCTCTGGAGGTGCTGCACAGCTTTCATTTCTTTGCAGTATATATATAATCTCATCCCACACATATCAGAATATGTTGAGCCAAGAGATTGATGAAAGATAGATATGAAACCTAGAAATAATGATAAATTATTATTATAATCATAAACGCTGATAAGTGAAAAGCACATAATTTATTTCGTTCCATGATGCACATTCAGCTGAATCCATGTCATTCATATTACTGTATTACAAAACAATAGAAATATTGAAATTGACTGGTCTTTAGTGAATGTAGGTGCTTTGTATATTTTATTGTTGAGTGTTGGTCCATTATGCTAACCAGTCTGTTGCCCATAAAAACAAAAGCTCAGACACACTGAAGCGGCAGGCAGTTATTATAATTCAGATATGTGAATGTATTCAGAGCTACAGGCTTTTATTTTCTAAGTTCAGGCTTCAAATACTCCTACACATGCTGTGCTTAAAAAGGTGACAATTCCTCAAAGAGGAAGATAGTTACTTGTAGAGGACTCTTTGACTATTGTGTTCTGAAATCTTTGCTGTCTTGTCACAGAATTGATTTTTTTGTATGTTTTGCATTTAATAATGAAATAATAGAAAGTCTAACTTTATTTCTGGATGACTACGGCTTCATGCAGTTTGATTGAATTCTCTTAGGGCAGGTGCAGATGACCATATTTTCAGTCCGAATACAATCCGACAGAACACCAGATCACACTCTGACCAATGTTATTCTATGGGGCTGTGCCCATGTCTTAAAAAATTGTGTAGCGCCCCGAGGGTTCGGCCGCTACAGGGGTATTGCACCTCTGCCAGAGGTGTGGTATTCCACTCCCGGGTAAGGATGGAGTATGGACCAGGGCTCAGTTAGCTGCATACAGCACACACACCCAATTTCCGAGGGACAGCTCAACGGTGCTCCCACTAGACAGAAGTGCAGGCACGACCGACTATGTCTCTGACTGGAGTGGGGAGGGGGGGTGGAACACCCAGTGCTGTAGGGGCAGATAGGGTTTGGTTCCTGAGCGTAGGAAGGAGCCCATTGGTTGCTGGTCACCTGGGCTCATGGTCAGAGGGAGGTATAAAAGGTGGGCACCATCTTAGATCTAGGTCGAGTTCAGTTCAGTCTGTTCAGTCAGTGAGAGGAGAGGACAGGGAGTGGAGGCTCTGTAGGAGCTCCACTCAGGAGCGGGCCTAGAGAAAGGCCGAGGAAGAGAGAGTGGAAGAGAGAGAGAGAGGAGGTGAAAGGGAGCTGTGATTACGTCTCATCCCAGCTCCACGAGAAAGGAACAGAAAGGAACAGGAAGGAACAGAAAAGGAGAAGAAGAGACAGAGAAACAGAAGGGCTCAGGAGCAAGAAGGTGGAAGGGACCCTAAGAACCCACGAGAATACAGGGTGAAGGGTCAGGCAGATTAAGGGTGCCGGATCCCAAGTTGGTGGAGGAGAAACTACCCTCAGCCAAAGACCGGACGTCGTGATCATTTATTGGTGCGACACCTCATCAAACCTGCTAGGAAGGCACCATATAGGACAGCGGAGAACGGGGCCCACGTTTACCCGCACAAGTCCGCGGCAGCTGGACAAAAGTGGGTCACTGGTGAGGCAGGCCAGAGAAAGGAAAGAAGGGGGTCCTGTGCCATATTCCTGAGCTGCCTGGGGGTTGACCGAGCCCCTCACCTGGTGGACGCAGCACGGCTCGGGCTGTCACTACCTGTACAGAAGTGACACGGAGTACCTGAACTGTGAGTAAAAGACAATGGACTGCAGTACGTTGTCAGTGTGCTCTTTCGCTCCTCCAGCATTAACGGTACTGGGACTCTCACCACCATCACTCCCACCATCCACTACAATGGCCTGGGGCCGCACTCTTTCCGTGGGGAGTCACACCTTCCCAGCCGCATACATCATTGGCCCCAGCGGTCTGCCCTGCAGCGGCGGTTCCTAATAACCGCAATCCACGGGTGGCGTAGTCGGACATTATCTAAAACATCTAAAAGACTGCCACTGGTCTGACCACCCTGAGCCACGGGACCGGGTCGCCACTACTACCCCCATCGTCTCCCTATTGCCCGGTTCCGAGTGCCCCACGGCCCAGGGGGCGAGTCAATTGCAACATGCAGAATTTGCATCCGATATTCGCATTCGGCCATGCAAGTCAATAAGTCCATGGAAAATATTGGACAGCACTCGGATGACATCCGACTGTGGTGCAATTTTCACGGATTGACAAAATGGAGAAGGTGGAGAATTTCTTTTTATCTGAGAGAATCAGATCACACTGTGATCAAACTCTGATTAAACTCTGATCAGAGTGTAATTAGCATAATTGGATCAATTTTCATGAATGAGAGAAAATACGGTCATGTGACCCTAACCTATTATAATGATCCTTGAACCATATACAACAATCACTTTTAACCTCTTGTGTCTTCACTACTATCATATAGATTATAATCTTGTGAAAATGACCCTCACTTATCACATTTAAATTGTTGAATTATGTGTCACTCTGTAAAATCTGATATTGTTTGCACATGCACCCTCTGATATATCTATATATATATATGTGTGTGTGTGTATATATATATATATATATATATATATATATATATATATATATACTCTATACATATGTATAATATGTTGGTGCTGTATAAAAAAGGAATATTATTGCTATTATTATTTATCATTATTTTATGTGTCATAATGAGAAAGGGTAAGAAAGCAAGAGGATCCTTTATTCACTGCATGCATCAGGGGAAAACTGAGGATCCTCAATTTCTTCAATGAACCCTTAAAGTAATCCAAACCCATTTATATTGAAGGGATCGACCAAAGTTGTTAATTGTGTAGAGACCTCCAGGTGATGTCGATGAGTGAAGGATATGACCTGTTTTAGTTCCAACAACCAATCCTTTTGTTCCCCTACAGATAAGCCGCTAACAGAGGAAAGGAATCAGGCAGCAGTTCTCTCATAGAGCACACAGGAATTATAGGCTGAGCTGGGTGTACCTACAGGTGCATCTCACTAAATTAGAATATCATCAAAAAGTTAATTTATTTCAGTTCTTCAATACAAAAAGTGAAACTCATATATTAAATAGAGTCATTACAAACAGAGTGATCTATTTCAAGTGCTTATTTCTGTTAATGTTGATGATTGCGGTATGAACATTAAAACAGACCTCATTGTATATACACTAGGGTTTATTGAATATTTTATATTTTCTTCTTTCTTTTCAACCTTCTCCCCCTATTTTTTTCCCCAAGTTTGGTTTGGCATTTCTCCCTTTTTTTTTTTTTTTTTTTTACTATTTAATGCATTTACTTGTAACATGGAACCATGCCAGACTATGAATAAGAACTATCTAGTTTGAAACGCGTCAGACCTACTGGAGTAACTGGGTCCAGTCCCTGGGGACAGTCCCAAAAAAATGTTTTTCGTTTTTGCCTTTTAAAGAATTCATAATACATTTTTTTTGCTTTTAATCACGTTCTCCTGAACCTGTTGCTCGATACTCACCTCTATTTGGTCTAAGTTCTTGAAAATCCCTTTAACATTGTTTTTTTAACAAGTAAATATACAAATCTTTCATAAAAGTGCCTGGTGTCAGACCCCACTATTAATTCTGTTGAGTCTGATGAGAATCGGTAGAGGATAGATCATGAATATCCAAATCCTTGTCATTGACTGTAATCTGTTCATCTAAAGAACCAATCTGTCAGCCCCTTGTTCAATTGCAAAAATGTATGTAATGGTTTGATGTATGCTATAGCTCTATAAAATGTACATTTTTGTGAAGAAGATCTTGTGAGCAATACTACTAGTCAAGCACTTTCAAGAAATTGCTCAAGCTCCATTCGACTGTGATAGGGTTGTTTATAATGACAGAGTCATATATCATTTGCCTTTTAAACTTTAGGACACCCATGACATATCATTAATAAGAGCGCAAAAGCCATCCAACCACGTGAAGGTGTACCTTTTAGTATGGATGGTACCTTACCACTATATGTCCTAACTCTTCATGTGCCAAATCGGCCTCACGTGAATGGGGAGTGAAAATGAAACCAGGCTTAGTCCGCAATGAAAACCTTGTATTGGAAAGATGGGTGGGTAAAGATGCTGAGCCCTGGAGGCCCCCCCCCCATATGTACTACACTAAAAAGAAAAAATATGGCCTGTACACATTTAGTATTAAATTAATGCACAGGTGCACAAATACACTATGTGGTCAATATAAAGGCATATACCTACACGCTGTGTCAATACACTGCAACTAATGAATACATGAACTCCAATATTGCAATATTGATTTAAATGTTAGAAATGTAAGGTACTTAGTAAGGATTTTTTGAACTTATTAAAAGGTACACCTTGACCTGGTTGGATGGCTTTCGTGTTCATTGATCAAAAAATGCTAATAACATTACGTTTTTAACGTTTACAGCAATATTGCAATATTGGAGTTCATGTATTCATTAGTCGCAGTGTGCTGATGTATAGTGTATACATCTGTACTGTATAATGGCCACTTAGCGTATTTGTGCACATGTGCATTAATTTAACAGTAACAGTGTGTGGGCCGTATTTTTTTCTTTTTTGTGTGTATATCAGCAATAAGATCAGCCAATAACACTTAGTCCATAGTGGAAAGTGGCTAATTGCTCCAAAATAAATTCCACATGGTGTTGACTTCTTCTAGAACTTTAAAAAAGCTCTGCAAGATTTTTCCTTTCTTTTTAATTTCTTTTTATTTAACCTGTCACTAATCACCCACTAAATATTATTCTGCGAATATTGGTTTATTTAGATTTTACTTCTGTGACAAAGTCATTGGCAAAGTACTGGAGAAGAGATATGTTTCACTGAGGCTATTAGCTTCAGTGAGTTGAAACTTAGAAATTTGCTCTTAGCATACTATGTATCTAGGGGTTAATCGGACATTTTTAATGGGCTAGGATTTTATGTGAAGAGCTGTAGAGTGGGTAGGAGGCTGTTCACCATATCTCCACCCCAGAGTCTGACCTGAGCTATAAATAGCCACCCTTTTGAATCATTCAGTGTTCAGTAGGGCTGGAGAGAGGAACTTCAGTGCTTTGTGTCCTGACAAGGAAAAGCTGAACCCTTTGTTTACTAAACTCTGATAGAGTGGTTCCCCTCTACTACAAGGACTGTCATTTGTGCTGCCACTTTGCTTTGTTTTACTGTTTTTGCCCAAGGGCCATGTTTATTTTTATTTCACCACAGTTTATGTTGCCTGTATAATAAACTTGGGAAGAATTTACAGAGACAGTGTTCTCATGTCTACCTCTGTGTGCTGTCGAGTAAGCCGGTCTACCACAATTCTTATCTGGAAATGGAGCAGAAAATGGTGTACTCTGGATTGCTTTTTAAGCAAATAACCAGGATTAAGATAAAAAAATTGCCCTGGCACCTGATATATGGGGCTATGTCTACAAATGTCTGTAATTATTACAGCAGCAGCAGACAGGACGTTTAATGGACCCTCTTGTGATGTATCATATACTGCAGTCTGCCACATGCACTGCCTGCCTGCCTAGCTCTAATTATTTGCAGCTGGATTAGTCCTCAGAAGGACTTTTAGTTCAGATGGATATACATATATACTGTATGTATATATGTTGTGGAATACCAATACTAACAGGACGTTCAATGGACCCTCTTGTGCTGTATCATACACTGCGGTCTGCCACATAAACTGCCTGCCTGCCTAGCACTGATTATATGCAGCTGGATTAGTCCCCAGAAGGACTTTTAGTTCAGTTGGACATATATATATACAGTATGTTGTAGAATACTTATACTAACTATAAACAAGCAAATCTCTACCTGACGCAGCAGCATCTCTTCCTACAGGGTAGATTGTGACGAGCATAGTGGCACCAGGTCTTATATAGACCTGATGACGCTGTGCAGCCAGCCAGTCACTGTAATGTCACAACCAACATGGCTACGGCATTACAGTGCGTGGCAGGCAGTCCCTGCATGTTCATTGGCTCTCTAAAGAGAGCCAAACATGCAGGGAGGGGACCCAAGTTCCCGCCTGAGCAACCCGGAAATACACACCGACCACCGAGTTTGAGTATTTTCAGGGGCTGCCAAAAATTAGGACACGCTCCAACACACATTTGAAGAGACGTAAAAAAAAATAAAAAATAAAAACCCAGTAAGATCTTTCTTTAGTATAAAAACCAGACTCGCCAATGTAACCTCAATGTAATCACATTGTTCAGTTCCTGCACCTCTTTCTCTGGTTTGGCCTCCATCTCCAAAATGACCACATCAGTCACAAGCTGAAAGCACTGCAGCACTGCCTTGGCCAAGCGGCAACATGCTGTGCTGAAGATAGCATGCTTAATGCTTAGGTGACAAACCGCCCACCGATGCAGAGTTGTTGAAAGCTGTAACACAGCAGCCTGATCTGTGGCTCTCACTGCGGAACATACAACAAGGCATGGTCGTGTGTGGCAACCTGGTGGTGGAGAAATGACAGCCTGAGTAGATACAGTTTCCCTCTATGCCAGTCCTTTCACTGAGCTAAAGAATATGGCTGTGGTGAAATACAACTCCCACTGAGAAGCAGTGTCAGTGAAAAACATTGGGCCAACCAAAGGATTTGATTTTGAGAGCCCACCTTTCTTTTCCTCTCAAGAGCCCCATTTCAGCTGCAAAGTTTACGCTATCATGAACTCTCTTGATGGAGAAGCCAGGGCCCACCCAAGGATTCTCTGGTGGGCCCGTAAAACCCTGGCTAAGAAAAGTGTGTGGGAAGGTTCCTGGACACTCTATGGCTGCATTTTTTACTGTGGACTGGCTCCAGCAATCTATAAGATTGCAATCTATTTTCCCTTCACTGACTCCCCATTGGCCAGAGACTTCTGTTCAAAACCATAACCATCACATGCAAAGCCATCCACAACCTGTCTGCTGCACATATCTGTGACCTAGTCTCCCGGTACATACCTGCACACAACCTCCGATCCTCACAAGATCTCCTTCTCTACTCCCGTCTTCTCTTCTCTTCCCACAATCGCATACAATATTTTGCCTGTGCATTCCTTCTACTCTTGAACTATGTACCCCAACATATCAGACTCTCGCCTACTGTTGAAACCTTTAAAAGGAAGCTGAAGACCCACTTCTTCCGACAAGCCTACAACCTGCAGTAACCCTCGCTCCACCATACCGCTGCACGACCAGCTGTACCCTCACCTACTGTATTCTCACCCATCCCTTATAGACTGTTTTGTGCGCCCTCACGGCACCAGTCAGTGACTTCTTTTCACATCTAAAGTGCAATGGAATAAATGGCGCTATAGTAATGAATAATATTAATTACACTACTTGTACTCTGGGTCAAGGTCTTGGCACTGGGAGGGTCTGAGAAAATTGTCCCTTACCTTTGACAGCATTCTCCTGCCTCTGCCGCATCTGGTTTTGTGTCTTCTTCGCTTGTATGCCTTGGTTGTCCAATGAACTGTCGGACTGTGACCTCTGCGGTCAGCGTTGTCAGATGGGAATTTTTTTTTTGTTATAATTTTTCAGCAAGAGCCTGAACTTAATATCTCCCAAAATGAACTCTTTCAGTTTCCTCCCTCTACTTACCTACATCTGGCAGATCCGTGTAGATTTTGAGAAACTGCAGAACCACTAAGTTGAGCACATGGGCCAGGCATGGTACATGTGTGAGCTTGCCTAACTTCAGAGCTGACACCAGCTGATACAGCTTTCAACAACTCTGCAATGGTGTGCGGTTTGTCACCTAATCATACATTCCTGCTTATTGTTATTGCCACACATGAAGTTTAAGTAAATAATCTGGAATATGTCCAGAAAAAATTAATCAAGTGACGGAGATGGAGGCTGAAGAGGAGGAGGAGTAGGTGGTGCAGGAGCTGAAAAACGTAGGGCTGCAATCCTCTGCGTCGGGAGGACGTGTTCCATCCCACGGTCCCACTGGGTCCCGGCTTCCACAATATTAACTCAGTGGAATGAGTCAGTGAGATGAACCGTCCCTGGCCACATTCACTTGTTCACGTGTTTGTTGTTAGACGGTCCTTCCCACTTAAGTGCACTGGGGAGGGCACGGGTAATGTTCTGGGACTCGCGCTTGTGGAAGGCGAAGACGATACCAGGAGAAATAGTGGGAACCGTATGGCCACCCGACTGCCGCTGCCATGAGATTGTGGAAAGCTTCCGCCTCCACGAGCCTAAAAGACAATATTACAAGTGCAAGCAGTCCAGAAATGTGGAAGTTTAGAATTGCATCTTGAGGGTGGGTGGTTGGCTGCATACTTAAGCTTGCATTCCAAGTAACACAAAGCTAAGGAGATGGATGATCCAACCATCATACCATCATGAATAATTTGGTCGTTGTCTACGAGAGCGAGCACAATATTAACCCAGTGACATGCGTCAGTGAGATGTACCGTCCCTGGTCCCATTCACTTGTCCACGAGTTTGAGGTTAGGCGGTCCTTCTCACTTAAGTACATTGGGAAGGGCACACGTAATGTTCTGGGACTCGCGCTTGTGGAAGGTGGAGATGATACCGGGAGAAATAGTGGCGGCTGGGGACCGAGTATGGACACCCGGCCGCCGTCACCATGAGGTTTTGCAAAGTGTCCACCTCCATGAGCCTAAAAGGCAACATTTCAAGTGCAAACAGTCCAGAAATGTGGCAGCTTAGTATTGCGACCTGTGGGTGGGTGGATGGCTGGCTGCATACTTGCGCTTAATTCCAGGAACTGTGGTAGGGACAACTGAATGCTGCAAAGGGACAAGGACGTGAACGGTAATGGTTGCAAGTCTGCAATGACAGGTGAAGGGTGGGAAGCATCTTCGCATGCGCCATGGACAGGGATTGGCGTGCACGCACAACAGCGGAAAGGACAATGGTGTCACCCGCAGACACTGTTTCTGGAGCTTGGTGTTTGGCCCAGCTTGTCAGGTGCTTTGCTGTCATGTGCCTGAGCATGCTGGTGGTGGTCAGGCTGGTATTTTTGGTGCTCTTGCTAATGCTGGCTTGGCAAATGGCCTTTTTGGGGTTATCTAAACAGTCTTTAAAAAAGAACCAGAGTCGGGAAGACCTAACAGTTGTACTGTCAACCTCCATCACGTTGGTGTTCCGGGGAGCAGTTGCCCGCCTTGTGTCTGTGGCCACCACACTGCTTGTTCCTGCCTGTTGTAGTGCTCCTCCTGACTCTCTGTCCATTGTGTCTCCTCATCATCCACCTCTTGAGACAGTATTTGCACTTTCCCACCGTCACCTTCGGGTGACCATGGCTCCTCAAATCGCTACATGTGATTTTCTGTTGCCCTGCTCGAAGCAGGCCGGTCGGTCGAGAGGCCCAAATTTAAACAGTGAACAGCTCTTGTGGTAACCCTGGACTCTAATCTCTCCTTCAAACCACATATCCAAGATCTTTCCACTTCTGAGTGAACAAAGCAAGGGGCCAGAATCTATAAATGGAAAGATGAATAAAACAGCTCTTCAAAGTGTCCACGTGTGGGATCAGTTGTCTCAGGGCACTCGGAATGGTGGGAGAAAGAAGGATCAGGGTGAGGAAGATGCCGACTCCAAGTATAAAAAAATCTCCTAGAACCGCACATTCCTCAACCATGAATCTACTAAAACACTAGTTCACGCGCTCATCATTTTCTTTCTGGACAACTGCAACCTCCTGCTCTGTGGCCTCCCTTCTAACACTCTCGCATTCCTCCAATCTATCCTAAACTCTGTTGCCCGACTAATCCAACTGTCCCCTCGCTATTCCTTGGCCTCTCCTCTCTGTCAATCTCTTCACTGGCTCCCCATTACCCAGAGACTCCAGTTCAAAACCCTAACCTTGAAATGCAAAGCTACCCACAACCTGTCTCCTCCGTACATCTGTGACCTAGTCTCCCGGTACTTACCTGCATGCAACCTCCGATCCTCACAATATCTCCTTCTCTACTCCCCTCTTATCTCCTCTTGCCACAATTGCATACAATATTTCTCCCGTGCATCCCCCCTTCTCTGCAACTCTCTACCCCACCATTTCTGACTCTCCCCTACTGTTGAAACCTTTGAAAGGAAGCTGAAGACCCACCTCTTGCGACATGCATACAATCTGCAGTAACCCTCGCTCCACCATGCCACTGCAAGACCAGCTCTATCCTCACCTACTGTATCCTCACCCATGGCTTATAGACTGAGCCCTCGCAGGCAGGGTCCTCTCTTCTACTGTACCAGTCGCTGTCATATTTTTGTTCGAGATTATTGTAATTGTTTTTGCGATGTATACCCCTTTTTCACATGTAAAGTGCCATGGAATAAATGGCGATAAAGAAATAATAATAATGTGATCTAGACTCACATCTAATGAGACTTGACCATGTGGAACACAGGGTGTTGGTGGTGGCAAACAGACTGGAAACTTTATTTGCTATCCAACCAACAACCTTTTCACATTGCAGTGGCTTCAATAGTGGTGTTCCGCGGCCTCCTAGAAATTGGGACAGGAAGGTAGTTCGACATGACGTGGGTATTTGTTGTGCTCCCTCAGCAGGCACAGTTATATCTTGCCCACGGCCTCTGCGTGCACTATCACCATCACCATAACGTCAACTTCCCCGTCCCTTGACACACACCTTGCCCATTTTAAATGGAGTTTAAGATTTGTCAATTTTCCAAAATGTCTGTATTATTACCGTAGTAATATAGGATCATGTTTGATGAGATGACCACAGTTTTAGGCAGTGCCCTGGGAGTCAGAGATACTTTCAGCCCCAGGGGTCTCCCCCGTTCTGTTCCAATGTCACACACAACATGGCTAGATAAGGTTGTATAATGTTAAAATGACATTTCCCGGTGAATGCATTTGTCTTGGTTAAAAGCAATGCAAAAGTGCAAAAACGCATCAAAAACGCTACATGTGAACATAGCTCAAGGTGTGGAGGAGCATTTTTATTTATTTTGCCTTATATACAAGTGATTACCCTTTAAAGAATGTTCCTTAACATATTTCCCAGGAAAATCCATTTTGATTTCATTTTTGTATGTTTTATTATAATATTTAGATTTGAGAGTCCTCAGTGGTTAATACCTTTTATGACCTTTTTATAACTGCTGAGGACTCTCAAATCTAAATATTTTTCTATCTACTGGCTAACATGGTACAAAATAAATTATATATATACATATATATATTTTTTTTCCCTGTATGTTTTATTGTGAGTCGTGGCGTAATACCTCTGACAACATTGTTGACAGCAGTGACCTGGGAGTCAGAAATGCTTCCAGGGGTCTTCCCTAAGCTGTCCCCATGTCATTTGAGCACTGTTCCCATCGATTTGGGCTATTTTTAGGCCCTCTGCAGATCGCCGGGGGGGCCGCCAGAAAAATGCTTGAGTTTCGCTTAGACTTACATTGGGCTTATTATTCGGACCGAGCAATCGAGCATTCCAATTTGCTCAACTTGAACGAGTACCCGAGCATTTTAGTTCTCGCTCATCACTAGTGCTGAGCCCAGAGTCCATCAAATTCATCAAAAGTGATGGCATTTTATACCCCAGAAATGCTACTCAAGTCCCTGGTTGAAGTTGAAATTTTGGTGCGGCGCACTGAGGAACATGACACTCAGAAGAGGTGTCAAATTCATTAAGTAGTGTGCTCCTCTTAATGAATTCAGCACCTTCTACTCCAGCAAGACTGTTATAATTTGAGCTAGCAATACAGCAGTCTTGAGGAATCAGCCCCTATGTAAGAGAAGTGCACAGTGTGACAAACAATCGTCCAAAAGTTCCGGTATAGAAAAATAACTAAGAGTTCTTCTTTAAAGAAGCATGACTTTTTTTTCTCTAAACATATGTATATATGTATGTCCTGTAGTGAAGTGTGTTATTATGCTCACTAATTGCATTCTCCTTTGGTATCCAGCGCCGTTCTAGTTCTCTTTTGAGTGATGTCACCGCACTTCAGATTCTCCAGATCACGCTATGTTTCATGCGTGAGCCAGAAGTCTCTGTTACAGTGTAAGCCAATAGAATTACATTGAAAAAGCCACTTCCAGGTCTCACAGAGCATGGCAGGCAATCCCTGCATGTTCATTGGCTTTCTAAAGAGAGCCAAACATGCAGGGAGGGGACCCAAGTTTCCACCTGAGTAACCCGGGAATACACACCGAGCACCGAGCTTGAGTATTTTCAGGGGCTGCCAAAAATTAGGACGCATTTGAAGAGACAAAAAAATAAATAAATAAATAAAAAATAAAAACACAGTAAGATCTTTCTTTAGTATAAAAACCAGACTCGCCAATGTAACCTCAATGTAATCACATTGTTCAGCTCCTGCACCTCCTTCTCTGGTTTGGCCTCCATCTCCAAAATGACCACATCAGTCACAAGCTGAAAGCACTGCAGCACTGCCTTGGCCAAGCGGCAACAGGCTGTGCTGAAGATAACATGCTTAAGGCTTAGGTGACAAACCGCCCACTGCTGCAGATTTGTTGAAAGCTGTAACACAGCAGCCTGATCGGTGGCTCTCACTGTTGAACATACAGCAAGGCATGGTCGTGTGTGGCAACCTGGTGGTGGAGAAATGACAGCCGGAGTAGATACGGTTTCCCTCTCTGCCAGTCCTTTCACTGAGTTAAAGAATATGGCTGTGGTGAAATACAACTCCCACTGAGAAGCAGTGTCAGTGAAAAACATTGGGCCAACCAAAGGATTTGATTTTGAGAGCCCACCTTTCTTTTCCGCTCAAGAGCCCCATTTCAGCTGCAAAGTTTACGCTATCATGAACTCTCTTGATGGAGAAGCCAGGGCCCACCCAAGGATTCTCTGGTGGGCCCGTAAAACCCTGGCTAAGATAAATGTGTGGGAAGGTTCCTGGACACTCTATGGCTGCATTTTTTACTGTGGACTGGCTCCAGCAATCTATAAGATTGCAATCTATCATCCCTTCACTGGCTCCCCATTGGCCAGAGACTTCAGTTCAAAACCGTAACCATCACATGCAAAGCCATCCACAACCTTTCTCCTCCACATATCTGTGACCTAGTCTCCCGTTACATACCAGCACGCAACCTCCGATCCTCACAAGATCTCCTTCTCTACTCCCGTCTTCTCTCCTCTTCCCACAATCGCATACAATATTTTGCCTGTGCATCCCTTCTACTCTTGAACTATGTACCCCAAGATATCAGACTCTCGCCTACTGTTGAAACCTTTAAAAGGAAGCTGAAGACCCACTTCTTCTGACAAGCCTGCAACCTGCAGTAACCCTCGCTCCACCATACCGCTGCACGACCAGCTGTACCCTCGCCTACTGTATTCTCACCCATCCCTTATAGACTGTTTTGTATACCCTCACGGGCAGGGTCCTCTATGCTCTTGTACCAGTCAGTGACTTCATTTCACATGTAAAGCGCAATGGAATAAATGGCGCTATAATAATGAATAATAATTACACTACTTGTACTCTGGGTCAATTGATGGCACTTTCCAGGTGACTGCCCCTAAATTGATGTGTTTTGGCAGCTTTTGGTCCCGTTTGAAGGTGTTGTGTATATGTTTGGTTTTGGCACCCATTGAATCCAATGGTGTATGGCAAAGTTCAGCGAATATTTGACAATTACATTGGCGAATATTGCAAAAACGGCGATTGTAATCGGAAACAAATATTGAAATATTTGCTCAACTCTAATCAGAAACACCCTTAAAAAATGATGTGGGTGTTGCATCACGGAATTACATTAAAAAAGCCACTTCCAGGTCTCACAGAGCTCAGTGTGACCTGGGCAGTCTGAAGAGCAATGATGTCACTGAGAAGAGGAGCAGAAAGGTGCTGGACACTGGAGAAGACGGTGATAGGCGAGTGTATTAGCACACTGACACTACAATACATACAAATGTGCATATGTTTAGGAAAAAAAAAAGTTCATGAGTGCTTCTTTAAGTTATATAATATTGTATAAAGTGCCCCTTATTTTGTCAGAGCCTAGGCCCACTTATTTATCTTTTGTAGGCCAGTATAATGTGCAAGGGCATATTTAACCATACAATAACCAATGCTTCTCAGAGGAACTTACCAGTGAGGCACCCCCTCATAATTAGTGAGACACAGTTGTAGAAGCGGCTTTCATATGCAGAAAGTGATTGTAAACTGCTCAATTCTATCTATGGCAACAAAAATCTCTGGTTTACAAACATTATTTAGTTGTTTCCTGCCTATTTTAACTCTTTCTGAAGCCAGTTTTCTCCTTTCTTACCAGGTCAAATTTTCCAAATCTGACTTGTGTATGTGTCAATTTCTTTGGAATATTTTTACATATCTCAGTGATACTGAGATCATTTTTTTTCTTTACACATTGTACTTTACATACGCGGTAAATTTAGGTTGATACGTTTTGCATTAAATTATGAAAATGTCAGAAATTTTATAAAACTTTTGAAAAACTAGCAATTATTGAAATTTGAATTTTCTGCTTTTAAAACAGATATCTCACATAACAGTTTAAAAATAAGATTTATTATATGTCTATTTTATGTCAGCATTATTTTGGAAGCATCTTTTTTTACTAGGATCTTAGAAGGGTTAGAAGAACTGCTGTATTTAATTTTTTAAAAAAAATATGCAAAACCTAATTATTTAAGGATCACTTCACTCTTGAAGTAATTTTGAGGGGCCTATATGTCAGAGAGTTCCCAAACAAGACAACATTGTAAAAATTATATCCCTCAAAGTATTCAAAACCTTATGCAGATAATATGTTAACCCTTCAGATGCTTCGCAAGAACTAATTCAAAGTGGAATGAAAAAAATGAAAAATATGTTTTTTCCTCTAAAAAGTAACTTTAGTCCCAAACTTTTCATTTTCACAAGGGTAACAAAAAATAGACCTCACATTTTGTTGTACAATTTCTCCTGAATATGCCAATATTCAAAATGTGGTTGGAAACTACTGTTTGTGCTCGGAAGGGAAAAAACAGTATTTGACTTTTGAAATGCAATTTTGGCTGAAGTAGATTGAGGATGCCATGCAACATTTTAAGAGCACCTGATATGTAAACACAGTAGAAACACTTCACAAATGACCCCATTTTAGAAACTAACCCCTCAAGGAATTGATCTAAGCTTTTATTGACCATTTAGCACCCACGGGTGCTTAGCAAAAGCTTGTTACATTGGAATGCAAAATAAAAAAAAAAATTTGCACAAAAATGTTGCTTTAGCCTTACATTTTTTTTTCAGAAGAATAACTCCATTTTGAAGTGTATATTTTGCTGGAATGGTTTGCAGAGCTCCTGATTTGTCAAAACAGCAGAACCCCCAAAATTTAATAAACTACATTTCTTAAAGAATTAAACTAGATGTGTAGTGAGCATGTTAACATCACAGGTGTTTCACTGAATTTTATATCGGCCATTAAGACAAAAAAGAACATTTTTACCACTAAAAAGTTGTTTTAACCTCAGAATTTCTATTTTCAGTAGGGATAATAGGTAAAATTGGACCACATAGTTTGTTATGCAGTTTCTCCAAATTGTAGCAATATCCCATATTGTGGTCAGAAACTATTGTTATGTCACACAGCAGGGCTGTGAAGGAAAGAGCACTATTTTACTCTTAGAGCAAATTTTCCTAGAATAATTTGCAGTCAACATTTCCAGAAACAGGTGCCAGAGCTATGGAAATTCCCCTCAGGTGACCTCATTTTGGAAATTACACCTCTCTATAAATTCATATATGGATATAGGACTATTTTTACTGTGCAGGTTTTTTCCCAAAATACCCACATAGTGGGTGATGTAGAGTGAAAATTGCAAATACTCCAGCTTAGTGGCCATACACGGTGCCCAGATTGTGCTAATGGAGACACATGCCCTGTAAATTTTTAGGCAGCTTAACCCAATTGTAAAAATTAGCAAACATGTGGGTATTTATTGCAGTTTAGACACAACATTGTACTTAGAAGTTAGGGGGACAATTGAATTTAGGAGCATGGATTTCAATCTTAATTCTAAGGTGGATGCCATGTCTTTTGCTACAGCCTTTGTGCTACCAATAACATGGAAACTCCCCATATCTTTATTGGTATGTGACAGACATTATTTTGGGGTACATAACATTTTGCATCACTTTTAACACTTGTTCACATTTATCTTGTGCATTACGATGACCATTTACATCATTGTTTCCAACGAAATCTTCTAAATATGTGTTCATACAAAACCCCCAACTAAACGATTCACTGTAATAAGGCAGATGGAGTAATTTTGGACTTGGTATGGCTTTTGTTCTGGCTATGTCTGTCTTTTCAAAGGTGCACAAAAATGTGTTCAACTTTGCTTTTTGTGCCTACCTAAAAGGTATTAAATCACAAAAACAGTGGTCAAATGGAGTCTAACATTACTCTGTCTTCCTCCCTTCAATAACTGGTTACCTTGGTGGTTCTGTCTGAATCCTGTCATTTTTTTAGATTTAGATTTTAAACTCATATGTAAGTGCTCAGTCTAGAGGATAAAATAAATGTGAGCCAAGTCTTAAACTGATGTCTGGGAGATAGAATAAACAAATAATCTGCAGTTCAAGAAGTCTGTTTTTTTTAGTTATGCCATTCACCATGTGGTATAAGTGTTGACAGTTTTATTCTTCAGGTCAATATGATTACAGCAGTATCAGATTTATATTGTTTTTTTAAGTTTTGTAACTATTGCACACCAAAAATACTTTTTTTCACAAAACAAACTTTTATTTGCATTGCCATACTTTTAGAGCTATACATTTTTTATTTTTTTGTTGACAGATCTGATTGAGGGCATGTGATGAGCTCAGTTGAAGCTTTATTTGGTATTATTTAGGGGTGCTTCATTTTTTTTAAAGTGACATTTTTACAAAATTACATTTTCAGGGATGCCATTCTTTTTTACACGTGTCTTTTATTGCCCAAAGCCTTATTAATGTCCTAGTAATATCACATTATCTGTCTAGGAGTAAACAAATGGTAACGGGTAACTGGCGGTAACCAACAGCTTATTTATAAAACATTGCAGTATCAGACTTTTAATTCTACCAAAATTGTAAAAACTGTTAAAAACATATCTCTTTTTGGGAATAAATGCTTTCTTTTCTGGTTTTTATAAACAAGCTATTCTAACAGTAGAAGCCGAGGGTTTTTCACACAACATGATGCAAAAATGATCTCTGTTAGCTTTTTCCTTTGGTAAATAAGAAAAATATCCATTTCTTTGATCCACAACAGGTTTTCTATTCTGACAATGATTAGGCAATTGCATAGGCTTTCAAAAATGCTGTCTAAAAATTATCTCTTTTTTGGGGAGCAAGAACAGACTAGTTGTTTTCAAAGTGAAGAAATAATGCATGGCCAATTGGTCTTTCCAAAAATTTGTCATATTTTGCAAACTAATTCATGTTTACATAAGCTCAATGGAGTACATTTTTCAGCATCAGGAATGTCTATCATTACACAGTAAAACACAATGGCCAGCCAAAAGATATGTGGCTGGCAAAGATGTGCAATGGCAGGTCAGACTATTTCTGGTCCTCCAGGTTTAGGACCAGAAATGTCAGCACTGGCAGGTAGCAGTACAGCAGAATAGATGATATGATGGACAGGAAATAGATGCACTGGAAGAAAGAAAACATTGTACACAGACAAGAGACAGGTGAATAATATGGCTAATTTAAACATTGGCTTCAGCCATAGCTGAATGAAATTCAGCACTGATACCTTCCTGATTCATTTTGACAAGCCATGACTGGGCAGTTAATTTACAGGGCTATAGTCTGTTCAGTAATCACCGTACAAACAAGCGATGGGGGTGTGTTTATATGTAAAATCATCCTTAAAACCCATCTTGCGTGAGAATATATGTGAATCTAATGAAAATGTAGAGTCCCTGTGGGTGGAGATAAGGGGAGGGGGAAAAGTAATAAATTACTGATAGGGGTTTGCTATAAGTCTCCAAAAATAATGGAAGCAGCGGAGAATATCCTCATAAAGCAAATAGATGAAGCAGCGACTCAAGTAGAAGTCATTATTATGGGGGACTTCAACTACCCAGAAATACATTAGGGAACAGAAACCTGTAGTTTAAGCAAAGGTAATATATTTTTTGACAACTATGAGAGACAATTACCTTTCACAACTGGTTCAGCACCCAACAAGAAGAAGGGGGGCACTGTTAGACCTAATATTAACCAACAGGCCAGACTGCATATCAAAGATGTGTAGTAGAGGGGTTACAAGGACACTAAACTTCAGGAAGGCAAATTTCCAACGGTTGAGACATGATCTTAGTGCAATAAACTGGGACGATATCCTGAGACATAAAACTACACAAAGCAAATGGGAGACATTTATTAGCATCCTGAATAGGACCTGTGCACTATATATACCCTATGGGAATAAACATGCTAGAAATAGGAGGAAACCACTATGGCTAAATAGAGCTGTAAGGGGCGCAATAAGTGACAAAAAGAAAGCATTTAGAGAACTAAAACAAGTAGGTAGTGATGAGGCATTAAATAAATACAGAAAATTAAATAAATTCTGTAAAAACCAAATCAAGGCAGTAAAGATTTAGACAGAGAAACTCATTGCCAGAGAAAGTAAAAATAATCTCAAAATATTCTTTAACTACATAAAAAGTAAGAAACTAAAAAATGATAGTGTTAGCCCCCTTAAAATAGTCTGGGTGAAATGGTGGATGAGGATGGGGAAAAAGCAAATAAGCTAAATGATTTTTTTTCAACAGTATTTACACAAGAAAATCGCATGACCGAAAACATGATCAGTGATAACAATAATTCTCCATTAAATGTCACTTTCTTAACCCAGCAGGAAGTACGGCGGCATCTAAAAATCGCTAAAGTCGACAAATCCCCGGGCCCAGATGGGATACACCCCCGAGTACTGCAGGAATTAAGTAACGTCATAGATAGACCGTTATTTTTAATCTTTAAAGGTTCCATAATAACAGGGTCTGTACCACAGAACTGGCGTATAGCAAATGTGGTGCCAATATTCAAAAAGGGGACATAAACCAAACTTGGAAATTATAGGCCAGTAAGCTTAACCTCTACTGTGGGTAAAATCCTGGAGGGTTTCCTAAGAGATGCTATACTAGAGTATCTGAAGAAGAATAAGTTCATGACCGAAAATCAACATGGGTTTATGATTGACCGTTCCTGTCAAACGAATCTGATCAGCTTTTATGAGGAGGCAAGTTCCGGACTGGACCAAGGAAATGCAGTGGATGTTGTGTATATGGACTTTTCAAAAGCTTTTGATATGGTTCCACACAAAGGGTTGATACCTAAAATGAGAAAAATGGGGATAGGGCAAAATATATGTATGTGGGTAAAGAACTGGTTCAGTGATAGGGAACAAAGGGTGGTTATTAATGCAACATACTCAGACTGGGACTAAGTTAACAGTGGGGTACCACAGGGGTCAGTATTGGGCCCGCTTCTTTTTAACACGTTTATTAATGACCTTGTAGGGGGCATACAGAGTAGTATTTCAATATTAGCAGATGACACTAAACTCTGCGGGTAATAAATACAGAGGAGGACAATTTTATATTACAGGAGGATCTATGTAAACTAGAAGCTTGGGCTGATAAATGACAAATGAGCTTTAATGGGGATAAATGTAAGGTAATGCACTTGGGCAGAGGAAATAAAATGTATAATTATATGCTTAATTGTAAAACACTGGGCAAAACTGTAACTGAAAAAGAGCTGGGTGTATTGGTGGACAACAAGCTCACGTTTGGTGGCCAGTGTCAGGCAGCTGCTGCAAAGGCAAATAAGATAACGGGATGCATTAAAAGAGGCATAGATGCTCACGAGGAGAACATAATTTTACTTCTATACAAGTCACTAGTGTGACCACACTTAGAATACTGTGTACAGTTCTGGTCTCCGGTGTATAAGAAAGACATAGCTGAACTAGAGCGCGTGGAGAGAAGAGCTGTGGCGCCCCTGAGGGTTCAGTCGCCACAGAGGTACTGCACCTCACCCAGAGATGTTGTGTCTCCTTCTCTCAGGTAAGGAGGGAGTGCTGCCCGGAACCCCAACACCTGCATTCAACTCTACACTGCTCCAGGCCGGCTGGAAGGGCAAGATGCAATGTGTTTCCTGCTGAGCCCTGTCCCTGCCTGGAGTGGGGGAAACCAAAGGTAGGGGTAACCAGTAGTGGGAGTGGACGGAGGAAGAAGTTTAGAGGAGCACCATGGTAGTAGGTACAGTATATAATGGGAAGCCATTTAAGGGTGGCAGTCCAGAAGAGAGTGTTAGTCAGTCAGGGAGCAGAGTCTCGTTAGGAGTAGTGTTGAGCGAACATGCTCGACACTGCTCGGTACTCGCCCAAGCATCACGCTACTCGGGATGTTCGGCGAGCACCGAGCATTTCCGGGTTACTCGGGCAGGAGCTCGGGTCTCCGCCCTGCACGTTTGGCGCTCTTTACAGAGCC
This sequence comes from Phyllobates terribilis, assembly GCF_046119375.1. Taxonomy (NCBI): domain Eukaryota; kingdom Metazoa; phylum Chordata; class Amphibia; order Anura; family Dendrobatidae; genus Phyllobates; species Phyllobates terribilis. The sequence goes on along the minus strand of NW_027362765.1, from coordinate 476,488,591 downwards.
AATGAACATGCAGGGATTGCCAGCCAGTCACTGTAATGCCGCAGCCATGTTGGTTGTGGGCATTACAGTGATTGGCTGGCCGCACAGCGTCACCTCGAGTATTTAAAACCGGGCGCCGCCATCTTGGACACAGTCGCTTCGGATCAGACAGTGTAGGGACAGCGCTGCTGATTTAGGGAGAAATATAAACTGCAAAATAGTTAGTGTAGGGTCTGTAAAGGCTGCCAGATCAAACAAACAGTCCTTCTCAGGACTAATATCGATCCCAGATATCAGGCAGGCAGGCTGTATAGGAGACGCAGTGGTTATACCAGCAAACGCTGCATTACAGTCCTGTGTGCTGCTCCTGTTGCTGAAATTGCTTGACTTAACTCCAGGGCTCAGGGGACAGGAAAAATCCTTTTTTTTTTCATCTAAATCCTCTTTTTTTATCCTCCTTCACACTGTACAAATACCCGTCTTATTAACCTTTTGATGTCACCCCCCCAAAAAAAAAGCGTGTCTCTGATTTTTCAGACACAAATATATCTGTTGAAAATAGTCAGGTGTAGGCTAGAGAAACAGAAGTGTTGTTTTGCACTTCCACGGTTCAAACTTCTGTATTATCCACTTTTGGGCCATTTGTATCTAAAAAAAAAACACAGTTTGAGTGTGTCGCTCACTGATCATCCGCAATTCTATATATTTAAAAAAGTCTGGTATACCCCAGTAAACAATAACTGTGGTTTTGCCATCCCACGGTAAAAAATCTCTATTATTCAGGTTTTGGTATTTTTTACGTAAAGAAAAACAGTAGTGTCTCCTGACTGTTGTGACACAAAAATATATCTGTTGAAAATAGTCTGGTGTAGGCTCGACAAATCCCAGTGTGGTTTTGCAGTTCCACGGGTCAAATCTCTGTACTATCCAGTTTTGGGCCTTTGGTATCTAAAAAAACACAGTTTGAGTGTGTCGCTCACTGTTCAGCCGCAAATCTATATATTTAAAAAAGTCTGGTATACCCCAGTAAACAATAACCGTGGTTTTGCCATCGCACGGTAAAAATCTCTATTATTCCGGTTTTGGTATTTTTTACGTAAAGAAAAACAGTAGTGTCTCCTGACTGTTGTGACATAAAAATATATCTGTTGAAAATAGTCTGGTGTAGGCTCGACAAATCCCAGTGTGGTTTGGCAGTTCCAAGGGTCAAATCTCTGTACTATCCAGTTTTGGGCCTTTGATATCTAAAAAAAGAACAGTTTGAGTGTGTTGCTCACTGTTCAGCCGCAAATCTATATATTTAAAAAAGTCTGGTATACCCCAGTAAACAATAACTGTGGTTTTGCCATCGCACGGTAAAAAACCTCTATTATTCAGGTTTTGGTATTTTTTACGTAAAGAAAAATAGTAGTAGTTTCTCCCTGATTGTTCAGATTGTTTAAAAGAGTCGGGTGCAGGCCAGAGAAATAGAACTGTGGTTTTCCTCTTCCACGGTTCTAATCTACTTTTTATTACCATTTTTCCATTGATGGTGCAAGTGTAAGCTATTTTACTTCCTTTACCATGGGCAAGGCGTGTGGAAAGGGACGTGGAAGTGGACGTTCTGGTGATTGTTCGTGCAGAGGACGGGGCCGTGGCCAAGGTGAAAATGTGCCACAACCAACAGCCACATCTTCTCGCTTCCACTTCTTGACCGAATTACTAGGGAAGCACAGAACAACACCAGTATTGAGAACTGATCAGTGTGAACAGGTTATTAATTGGATAGTAGATAATACTTCCAGTTACCTGGGCACCACCACCTCCGGTCTGTCTTCCACACGGTCAACTCTTAGAAGCCGTGAGTCTCGACCGCATACTCCTCCTCACCCTGATGCTCCTTCCTCCCACCATGCCGAGTGTTGTCAGGCAGCAATTGATCCCACACTTGGACACTCTGAAGTGCTGTTCACTGGTCCATTTCCATATTTGTGCCCCTCGCCTGATACGCTTGAAGTGGTGGAAGAGGAGATCCCATGTAGCGATGCCCAAATATTTGAGCCGCCCCGGCCACAGGAAGTCGACGCTGGCAATTTGTCACAAGAGGTGGACGATAACAAGACACAATTGCCAGGAAGGGAGGAGGAGCATCGTGGTGCGCAAGTGGAAGAGGAGGAGGTGGTGGATGATCTAGTAACTGACCCAACGTGGCAGGAGGACATGCAGAGTGAGGCCAGCAGCACACAGGGGGAGGGAGGCAGAGTACCCCAACAGGCAGGAAGAAGCAGTGTGGTGGCCGCAGACAGAAGGCGGGCAACCGTTCCCCGTAACACAAACACGAGGGACGTTGCCAGTACAACCGGTAGGTCTTCCAGAGTCTGGAATTTATTTAAAGACTCAGCTGATAACCCCAAATATGTTCCACCTGCCATGCCAGCATCAGTAGGGGTGACAAAACTACAAGCCTGACCACCACCAGGCACATGGCAGCAAAGCACCCGACTTTGTGGGGCGAAACCCAGGGTCCACGACCAGTGTCAGCGGGTGTCACCACGGCTTCTTCCACTGTTGTGCGTGCAATAGAACCCCCTGTTGTGTGTGCAAGGCAATCCCCTGTCCATACTGCATGTAAAGATGCCCCCTCCTCTCAGTCTTCACTTGTTATGGCAGTTTCTCAAGAAACAGCATCAACGTCCACGTCCACGTCCCACCGCAGCGTTCAATTGTCCATATCCCAGACCTTTGAACGAAAGCGGAAATTTGCAGCTAACGCCCCAAAGGCCACAGTTCTAAATTCGCACATTTCACGACTGCTTGCGTTGGAAATGCTGCCTTTTAGGCTGGTGGAGACGGAATCCTTCCGCAATCTTATGGCGATGGCCGTCCCTCAGTACTCGGTCCCCAGCCGACACTGTTTTGCCCGGTGTACCATCCCCGCACTACACAAGCACGTGTCCCAAAGCATCTGCCGTGCCCTCAACAACGCAGTTACTGGGAGAGTCCACCTGACAACGGACACGTGGACATGTGCTTGTGGCCAGGGACGGTACATCTCCCTGACGGCACACTGGGTAAACATGGTAGAAGCCGGGACCCAGTCGGACCTTGGGATGGAACACGTCCTCCCCACACCGAGGATTGCGGGCCCTATGTCAGTCATAGTTGCCCCCACAGTGTATAGCTCCTGAGCATCCTCCTCCTCCACCTCCTCCTCATGTTCAGCCTCCATCTCAGATATCACCACGTCAGTTACAAGCTGGAAGCACTGCAGTACTGCCTCTGCCAAGCGGCAACAGGCTGTGCTGAAACTCATAAGCTTAGGTGATAAACCTCACAATGCTTGTGAGTTGTGGACAGCTGTGAAAGAGCAGGCAGATCTGTGGCTGAGACCGCTGAACCTACATCCCGGCATGGTCGTGTGTGACAATGGCCGTAACCTAGTGGCGGCTCTGAGGCGAGGTGAGATCACACACGTACCATGCCTGGCTCATGTGCTTAACCTCGTGGTTCAGCGGTTTCTTAAATCGTACCCCGAGTTGCCAGATCTGCTCATGAAAGTACGCCGCCTGTCAGCTCATTTTTGCAAGTCGGCTACAGCTTCCGCCGTCCTTGCTGTGTTGCAGCAGCGTTTGCAGCTTCCGGCACACAGACTGGTGTGTGATGTCCCCACACGTTGGAACTCTACCCTCCACATTTTGCAAAGGATTTGTGAGCAGAAGAGAGCATTTGTGGAGTACCAGATGCAACAAGGCCGTCAATATTCAGGTCAGACTCCACACATAAGACCTCAGGAGTGGACCTGGATGTCTGACATATGTACCATCCTGACAAACTTTGAGGAGGCCACCAAGATGGTGAGTGGCGATGACGCCATCATTAGTGTCAGCATCCCACTTGTCTGTCTTTTGCAACGCTCTCTGCAGAGAATTAAAGAGGAGACATTGCAGCCAGAGTATGATGAGATGGATCAAGAAGCCATAGTGGGCGATTACACACAGCCCAGCCTCATCTCATCCCAACGTGCATTGGGGGACAATGAGGGAGAGGAGGAGGAGGAGGAGGAGGAGGAAGAACAGGAGCTGCTATCATGCGCTGTAGACGGTAGTAACTGTACAAGTGTCATGCCGTCGGTTCAGCATGGGTGGCCTGAGGACAGGGGGGAGGAGGAGGAGGAGGAGGAGGAGAGCATGGTCAGTCGTCATCTTGGTGAGGACACGGAAATCTTGCCCGTTACCAGTCTGGCACGCATGGCTGACTTTATGTTACGCTGCCTTAACCGTGACCCTCACTTTGTCAAAATGTTGGTTGACAGTCATTACTGGTTGGTGACACTTTTAGACCCCCGCTACAAGGAGAACTTTCACTCTCTTATTCCTGAGGTGGAGAGGTCTACAAAAATGGGGCAGTACCAGAAGGCCCTTGCTGCAGAACTCTTAAAAAAATTCCATCTGAACACGCTAGCGGCAGAGGTCACAGTTCGTTGCCCAACCAAGGCGTACAGGCGAGAGAGATGCAACTCCAATCCAGCAAAGGCAGGGGAACACTGTCAACGTTCTGGGACAGATTTCTGACACCCGCCCAGCTTACAGGCCCTGAGGCGCGGAGTACTCTCACAAGGAGTGGAAAGTTTCAAAAGATGGTGAGGGAGTACCTTGCGGACCGTTCCAGCGTCCTCTGTGATTCCTCTGTGCCTTTTAATTATTGGGTATCCAAGCTGGACACTGGGAATGAACTCGCTCTGTACGCCTTGGAGGTCCTGGACTGCCCTGCCGCTAGCGTGTTATCGGAGCGTGTTTTTAGTGCCGCTAGGGGAATTATAACTGATAAGCGCACTCGCCTGTCAACTGACAATGCTGACAAGCTGACCCTTATCAAAATGAACAAGGGCTGGATTGGACCAGACTTCTCATAACCACCAAATGACAGCAGAGTAACATAAAGTCAAATCCACTGTGCTATTTCGGGAGGTGTATTCCCATGCACCGCTTCACACCCACATATGGGTATACGCTTCCTCATTTTGGCTGTTTTATGTTCTTCTCCACCACCACTATACCACCAGGGTGCCAGCATTGCAAGTTCCTCCGTCCTTATTTTTGTCAGATTTTGCTTGGAAGGCATTATCAAAGACTGTGGGAGACCCACTCCCCAATAATGGGACTTATGTTTGTAATATGCTGCACTGCATGACTCTTGTAAGGGGCATTGCAAGTTGCTCCGTCCTAATTTTTGGAAGCTTTTGCTTGGAAGGCATAAGCAAATACTATGGGAGACCCACTCCCCAATAATGGGACTTATGTTTGTAATATGCTGTACTGCATGGTTCTTGTAAGGGGCATTGCAAGTTGCTCCGTCCTAATTTTTGGAAGCTTTTGCATGGAAGGCATAAGCAAACACAATGGGAGACCCACTCCCCAATAATGGGACTTATGTTTGTAATATTCTGTACTGCATGGCTCTTGTAAGGGGCATTGCAAGTTGCTCCATCCTAATTTTTGGAAGCTTTTGCTTGGAAGGCATAAGCAAATCCTATGGGAGACCCACTCCCCAATAATGGGACTTATGTTTGTAATATGCTGTACTGCATTGTTCTTGTAAGGGGCATTGCAAGTTGCTCCGTCCTAATTTTTAGAAGCTTTTGCTTGGAAGGCATAATCAAATCCTATGGGAGACCCACTCCCCAATAATGGGACTTGTGTTTGTAATATGCTGTACTGTATGGCTCTTGTAAGGGGCATTGCAAGTTGCTCCGTCCTAATTTTTGGAAGCTTTTGCTTGGAAGGCATATGCAAATACTAAGGGAGACTGACTCCCCAATAAAGGGACTTATGTTTGTAATATGCTGTACTGCATGGCTCTTGTAAGGGGCATTGCAAGTTGCTCCGTCCTAATTTTTGGAAGCTTTTGCTTGGAAGGCATAAGCAAATCCTAAGGGAGACCCACTCCCCAATAATGGGACTTATGTCTGTAATATGCTGTACTGCATGGCTCTTGTAAGGGGCATTGCAAGTTGCTCCGTCCTAATTTTTGGAAGCTTTTGCTTGGAAGACATAAGGAAATCCTATGGGAGACTCACTCCACAATAATGGGACTTATGTTTGTAATATGCTATACTGCATGGTTCTTGTAAGGGGCATTGCAAGTTGCTCCGTCCTAATTTTTGGAAGCTTTTGCTTGGAAGGCAGAAGCAAATACTATGGGAGACCCACTCCCCAATAATGGGACTCATGTTTCTAATATGCTGTACTGTATGGCTCTTGTAAGGGGCATTGCAAGTTGCTCTGTCCTAATTTTTGGAAGCTTTTGCTTGGAAGGCAAATGCAAACACTATGGGAGACCGACTCCCGAATAATGGGACTTATGTCTGTAATATGCTGTACTGCATGGCTCTTGTAAGGGGCATTGCAAGTTGCTCCGTCCTAATTTTTGGAAGCTTTTGCTTGGAAGGCATAAGCAAATCCTATGAGAGACCCACTCCCCAATAATGGGACTTATGTTTGTAATATGCTGTACTGCATTGTTCTTGTAAGGGGCATTGCAAGTTGCTCCGTCCTAATTTTTAGAAGCTTTTGCTTTGAAGGCATAAGCAAATCCTATGGGAGACCCACTCCCCAATAATGGGACTTGTGTTTGTAATATGCTGTACTGTATGGCTCTTGTAAGGGGCATTGCAAGTTGCTCCATCCTAATTTTTGGAAGCTTTTGCTTGGAAGGCATATGCAAATACTATCGGAGACCGACTCCCCAATAAAGGGACTTAAGTTTGTAATATGCTGTACTGCATGGCTCTTGTAAGGGGCATTACAAGTTGCTCCGTCCTAATTTTTGGAAGCTTTTGCTTGGAAGTCATAAGCAAATCCTATGGGAGACCCACTCCCCAATAATGGGACTTATGTTTGTAATATGCTGTACAGCATTGTTCTTGTAAGGGGCATTGCAAGTTGCTCCATCCTAATTTTTAGAAGCTTTTGCTTGGAAGGCATAAGCAAATCCTCTGGGAGACCCACTCCCCAATAATGGGACTTGTGTTTGTAATATGCTGTACTGCATGGCTCTTGTAAGGGGCATTGCAAGTTGCTCCGTCCTAATTTTTGGAAGCTTTTGCTTGGAAGCCATAAGTAAATCCTATGGGAGACCCACTCCCAAATAATGGGACTTATGTTTGTAATATGCTGTACTGCATGGCTCTTGTAAGGGGCATTGCAAGTTGCTCCGTCCTAATTTTTGGAAGCTTTTGCTTGGAAGGCATAAGCAAATACTATGGGAGACCCACTCCCAAATAATGGGACTTATGTTTGTAATATGCTGTACTGCATGGTTCTTATAAGGGGCATTGCAAGATGCTCAGTCCTAATTTTTGGAAGCTTTTGCTTGGAAGGCATAAGCAAATCCTATGGGATACCCACTCCCCAATAATGGGACTTATGTTTGTAATATGCTGTACTGCATGGCTCTTGTAAGGGTCATTGCAATTTGCTCCGTCCTAATTTTTGGAAGCTTTTGCTTGGAAGGCATAAGCAAATCCAATGGGAGACCCATTGCGCAATATTGGGACTTATGTTTGTAATATGATGTACTGCATGGCTCTTGTGAGGGGCATTGCAAGTTGCTACGTCCTAATTTTTGGAAGCTTTTGCTTAGAAGGCGTAAGCAAATCCTATGGGAGTCCTACACCCCAATAATGGGACTTATGTTTGTAATATGCTGTACTGCATAGTTCTTGTAAGGGGCATTGCAAGTTGCCCCATCCTAATTTTTTGAAGCTTTTGCTTGGAAGGCATATGAGAATGCTATGGGAGACCCACTCCCCAATAATGGGACTTAAGTTTGTAATATGCTGTACTGCATGGCTCTTGTAAGGGGCATTGCAAGTTGCTCCGTCCTAATTTTTGGAAGCTTTTGCTTGGAAGGCATAAGCAAATCCTATGGGATACACACTCCAAAAATAATGGGACTTATGTTTGTAATATGCTGTACTGCATGGTTCTTGTAAGGGGCATTGCAAGTTGCTCCATCCTAATTTTTGGAAGCTTTTGCTTGGAAGGCATAAGCAAATCCTATGGGAGACCCACTCCCCAATAATGGGACTTATGTTTGTAATACGATGTACTGCATGGGTCTTGCGAGGGACATTGCAAGTTGCTCCGTCCTAATTTTTGGAAGCTTTTGCTTGGAAGGCATAAGCAAATCCTATGGGAGACCGACTCCCCAATAATGGGACTTATGTTTGTAATATGCTGTACTGCATGGTTCTTGTAAGGGGCATTGCAAGTTGCTCCATCCTAATTTTTGGAAGCTTTTGCTTGGAAGGCATAAGCAAATCCTATGCGATACCCACTCCCCTATAATGGGACTTATGTTTGTAATATGCTGTACTGCATGGTTCTTGTAAGGGGCATTGCAAGTTGCTCTGTCCTAATTTTTGGAAGCTTTTGCTTGGACAGCATAAGCAAATACTATGGGAGACCCACTCCCCAATAGAGGGACTTATGTTTGTAATATGCTGTACTGCATGGCTCTTGTAAGGGGCATTGCAAGTTGCTCCGTCCTAATTTAAGGAAGCTTTTGCTTGGAAGGCATAAGCAAATCCTATGGGAGACCCACTCCCCAATAATGGGACATATGTTTGTAATATGCTTTACTGCATGGCTCTTGTAAGGGCCATTGCAAGTTGCTCCGTCCTAATTAGAGATGAGCGTTGTTCTACTCGAACTGTTCGCCAATCTCAAATTCGAGCTGTTTTGGGCGGTGTTCGAGCCGGTCGGCGAACACGAACAATTTGAGAAAAATTCGGCTGTTCGAGGTTATGTTCGATAACTGTTCGTGCACCAAAATCATAACTGGATTTTTTCTCAGTAATGATGAAAATTAATGTTAATACGCAGTTTGAGTGTACAGCGGGGCGGGGGGAGGGGCAGGGGATGGATCTCTGCAGGAACAATGAAGATCTCCATTTTTTTTTCTCTTTCCCGCATTTGCAGTGGGGAGGTGCAATCTGTCAGCCTATCAGCAGCGCACACACGGAGCGAAGTGCTTTTTTTCACACAAGCAAGGGCATGTGTGATTGGCAGTGTATGTCACATGTCCTTGCCCTATAAGACCAAGCCATTTTCCCCGTCGCCACCATTTTCTCACTGCTGCAGCTGCGTGTTAGACGGCACCGCTGTTGCTGTGTGCGCTATACCTTGTTAATTTCAAGCCAATTTTCGCACAAATATACAGATAGCTTGGGAGTAGGGAATAGTTGTGATTGCAGTCCTTTTAAGGACTAGGTTACAGCATTTCCTACGACTTTTATCAGGCAGGTCTGTGCTCTTAAATAGATAGATTGTGGGAGTAAAGACTAATTGTAATTGGAGTCCTTTTCAGGACTAGGTTACATCAGTTCCTATCAGTTTTTGCCAGGCAGGTCTGTGCCAGTGCTGTGCAAGTTTTTTTCACAGCATTTGGCTGAATCTAGCAAAGCTAATCCTTTCTGGCCTATTGCAGAGTGTGTTAGTCAGTGGAGTAGCCTATCTGTGTTGCAAGATATACCACCTGTGTATAGAATACCAATTTTTTTACTGCACCTAGTGAAGTAAAATCTTTTGGGCATAGCATCATTCTATTAGTCCATCTATACTGACCTCCATCAGGTTGCAAACTGAATATAATTTTTTTCTGCATCTAGCTCTGAAAAAATATTTGGGCTTCTAGCAGTGTGTGGGACTTGGTCTATTAGTCCATCTATACTGACCTCCATCAGGTTGCAAATTAAAAATAATTTTTTTCTTCATTTAGCTCTGAAAAAATATTTGGGCTTCTAGCAGTGTGTGGGACTTGTTCTATTAGTCCTCCTATACTGACCTCCAGCAGGTTGCAAATTGAATATAATTTTTTTCTGCATCTAGCTCTGAAAAAATATTTGGGCTTCTAGCGGTGTGTGGGACTTGGTCTATTAGTCCATCTATACTGACCTCCATCAGGTTGCAAATTAAAAATAATTTTTTTCTGCATCTAGCTCTGAAAAAATATTTGGGCTTCTAGCAGTGTGTGGGACTTGGTCTATTAGTCCATCTATACTGACCTCCATCAGGTTGCAAATTAAAAATAATTTTTTTCTTCATTTATCTCTGAAAAAATATTTGGGCTTCTAGCAGCGTGTGGGACTTGTTCTATTAGTCCATCTATGCTGACCTCCATCAGGTTGCAAATTAAAAAAAAAATTTTTCTGCATCTAGCTCTGAAAAAATATTTGGGCTTCTAGCAGTGTGTGGGACTTGGTCTATTAGTCCATCTATACTGACCTCCATCAGGTTGCAAATTAAAAATAATTTTTTTCTGCATCTAGCTCTGAAAAAATATTTGGGCTTCTAGCAGTGTGTGGGACTTGGTCTATTAGTCCATCTATACTGACCTCCATCAGGTTGGAAATTGAATAAAAAAATTTTCTGCATCTAGCTCTGAAAAAATATTTGGGCTTCTAGCGGTGTGTGGGACTTGGTCTATTAGTCCATCTATACTGACCTCCATCAGGTTGCAAATTAAAAATAATTTTTTTCTGCATCTAGCTCTGAAAAAATATTTGGGCTTCTAGCAGTGTGTGGGACTTGGTCTATTAGTCCATCTATACTGACCTCCATCAGGTTGCAAATTAAAAATAATTTTTTTCTTCATTTAGCTCTGAAAAAATATTTGGGCTTCTAGCAGTGTGTGGGACTTGTTCTATTAGTCCTTCTATACTGACCTCCAGCAGGTTGCAAATTGAATATAATTTCTTTCTGCATCTAGCTCTGAAAAAATATTTGGGCTTCTAGCGGTGTGTGGGACTTGGTCTATTAGTCCATCTATACTGACCTCCATCAGGTTGCAAATTGAATAAAAAAATTTTCTGCATCTAGCTCTGAAAAAATATTTGGGCTTCTAGCGGTGTGTGGGACTTGGTCTATTAGTCCATCTATACTGACCTCCATCAGGTTGCAAATTAAAAATAATTTTTTTCTGCATCTAGCTCTGAAAAAATATTTGGGCTTCTAGCAGTGTGTGGGACTTGGTCTATTAGTCCATCTATACTGACCTCCATCAGGTTGCAAATTAAAAATAATTTTTTTCTTCATTTAGCTCTGAAAAAATATTTGGGCTTCTAGCAGTGTGTGGGACTTGTTCTATTAGTCCTTCTATACTGACCTCCAGCAGGTTGCAAATTGAATATAATTTCTTTCTGCATCTAGCTCTGAAAAAATATTTGGGCTTCTAGCGGTGTGTGGGACTTGGTCTATTAGTCCATCTATACTGACCTCCATCAGGTTGCAAATTAAAAATAATTTTTTTCTGCATCTAGCTCTGAAAAAATATTTGGGCTTCTAGCGGTGTGTGGGACTTGGTCTATTAGTCCATCTATACTGACCTCCATCAGGTTGCAAATTAAAAATAATTTTTTTCTGCATCTAGCTCTGAAAAAATATTTGGGCTTCTAGCAGTGTGTGGGACTTGGTCTATTAGTCCATCTATACTGACCTCCATCAGGTTGCAAATTGAATAAAAAAAATTTCTGCATCTAGCTCTGAAAAAATATTTGAGCTTCTAGCGGTGTGTGGGACTTGGTCTATTAGTCCATCTATACTGACCTCCATCAGGTTGCAAATTAAAAATAATTTTTTTCTGCATCTAACCCAGCCAATAGTTTTGGCCTAATACCACAGTTTGGCCACTCAGCTCTGCTCGGTTACCATCCATTGTTTTTTTGTGCAAACAACTCCAGAGTTGTGAATTAGTTAACCACCAAAATGAGTGGAAAAAGGCCTGCTGCTGGTGGAAAGGGAAATAGGCGTGTTGGGAAGGGGAAAAAAGGTTGTGTCCGTGGGGTAGGTGCAGAAGAAAGACCATCTTCCAGCCAAACTAAAATGTCTACTTCTTTTAGCGGACAATGTGATAAGATCCCTTTCTTACGGCCACGCCAATCGCTACAAATTCCAGATGAGGCACAAAAACAGCAGGTGCTTCAACGGATATCAAGTGCTCCTTTAAGTGGGCTCTCCTCCACATCAACTTCAACATCACAAATACTCCAGTCCTCAAAGGTGTCACCCAAATCGCACTTGCTTCCTCACAGCTCCCAAATCTCCAGCTGCCCGTCTGAGTATGAGGTAGAACAGATGGTTGAGTCTGCAGAGCTGTTTACTCATACTATAGCCTGGGAATCAGAGGTCGACTCCAGCGCTTCTGTGAATCCAGACGAGGAAATGATCTGCACTGATGCCCAGAATCTTTATGAGTCGGATCCAGGACCAGACGCAGAAGGTTCTGACCATAATGTAGACCCTCATTCCCAAACTGTAACTCCTGTTGGTGGAGACAATGAGGAAGACGATGATAAGACTCAAATACCTGATTGGAGCGACAACTTTAGTTTTTTGTCAGGGCAGGAACAGGTTGGCTCTGAGGACGACGGGTGTGATAACGCACAGGGTGATGATGATGAGGTCGGAGATCCCACTTACTGTCAACCCACAGTCAGCCAAGAGATGAGGTCAGCAGAGGAGGTGGAGGAAGATGCTAGTGACGACGAGGTCAGGTTGCACCTTCCTGGACAGAGACGTAGTACTGGAAGCACGTCAACAACTGCATCCTCAAACACAACTCTGCCTCTCACCACAAGTCGTGGTGGCTCTTCAGGTCGCATGGGTGCTAAGCCTTGCATAGCCTGGGCATTTTTTCAGATCGATAAAGATGACCCAACTCGTGTTATCTGTAACATTTGTCAGCAAAAGCTAAGTAGAGGCCAAAAAATACATAGTTTGAGTACTTCATGCATGAACCGGCACATGGACATGAAGCATAAGTTGCAGTGGGAAGCTCAGTGTGCTACAATGCGGTCTAGCCGGCCGGGCCAACCACCGTCTGCCATATCTTGTGCATCCGCGGCCTCTTCATCCTCTGTGACTGGGGGGACAGCAGTCACACCTGTTTTGGGGCGCAGACCTGCCACCTCTTTACCCGCAACAGCCAGCGTGATTGGCAGGTCATCATTTTCTTTGGAGGTGGTAACACCAGCTGGTCTTGAGCGCTGTCCGACATCGATAGCACCACCTTTGGATCAAGGCAACCTAACATGTCCGCCTGCATCTTCCTCACAGACCGGCAGTTTGCCGGGGACACCCTTATCAACCCCGTCTAAGCACAATAGCCAGCCCTCGGTCCCTCAGATGTGGACAAGTAAAAGACCATTTCCTCCTAGCCATGAGAAAGCTAAGAGGTTGAATTTCACCATCTGCAAGCTCTTGGCTACAGAAATGCTGCCTTTCCGCCTGGTGGACACAGAGGATTTTCGAGACCTTATGTCCGTCGCAGTGCCCCAGTACCAGATGCCCAGTCGGCACTACTTCTCAAAGAAAGGTGTGCCTGCGCTCCACCAGCATGTCGCACACAACATCACCGCTTCTTTGAGAAACTCTGTGTGTGACAGGGTGCATTTCACCACAGACACTTGGACGAGTAGGCATGGACAGGGGCGTTACATGTCGCTGACTGGGCACTGGGTAACTATGGTGACAGCAGGACAAGGGGCTGCTGTCCAAGTCTTGCCGTCCCCACGAGTTGTGCGTCAATCCTCTTTATGTCATTTTTCCTCCACTGCTTCTGCCTCCTCAACCTCCTCTCGGTCTTCCACCTGCACCCAAAGCCTGTCTGGTCATGCCACAAGCTTTCTAACTGCGCAGAAGGGATCCTGCACACCTCCTTACTATGCTGGCAGTAGGGCTCAACGTCATCAGGCGGTTTTTACATTGAAATGTCTGGGAAATGTGAGTCACACAGCTGAGGAGTTGTGGTCAGCTCTGGAGAACCAATTTCATGAATGGTTGTCTCCACTGGACCTGAAACCAGGGAAGGCCGTGTGCGACAATGCTGCAAACCTGGGTGCGGCCCTTCGCCGGGGCAATGTCACACACGTGCCTTGTATGGCTCACGTGTTGAACCTGGTTGTCCAGCAATTTTTAGCCCACTATCCCAGACTAGATGGCCTTCTGCAGAGGGCACGGTCGCTGTGTGCTCACTTCCGCCGTTCGCATCCCGCAGCTCAGCGACTTACATCTCTACAGAAGTCGTTGGGCCTGCCACTTCACCGGCTAAAATGCGATGTGCCTACCCGGTGGAATTCAACTCTGCACATGTTGCAGCGACTGTGGCAGCACCGACAAGCCCTGGTGCAATACGTTCTGACGTATAGCCTGGGCCAACGAGATTCAGAGGTGGGGCAAATCACGCTGGAGGAGTGGTCTCAGATCAGGGACCTATGCACCCTTCTGCACAGTTTTGAAATGGCGACGAAGATGTTTAGTGCTGACGATGCCATTATCAGCATGACTATTCCAGTGATTTACATGCTGGAGCACATGTTAAACAGAATTCGGAGTCAGGTGGTGGCACAAGAGGAGGTGGAGGAAGTAGAGGAGGAGGAGTTGTATGCGGAAGGGCTAACATCTGCAAGGTCCAGACGGTCGGCAGCACCAGGGCGGCAGGCATGTGAGGGTGGGGGAGATGATTTTACCAGGGCGCATGGTAGCAGCCAAACTAGTGAGGAAGGTGCAGGAGCCCAGGAAGAAGTGGAGGACGAACTGATGGAAGACTAATCAGATGAGGGAGACCTTGATCACATTTCTGTTGTGCGAGGTTGGGGGGAGAGGACAGAGGAAGGAAGCATGATTGTTACCTCGCCACCAACACAACAGGGACTTGGTGCTCCTGGATGCGCAACACACATGAGTGCCTTCTTGCTGCACTACCTGCAACATGACCCTCGAATTGTGAGAATTAGAAATAATCCTGACTACTGGGTTGCCACACTGTTAGATCCCCGGTACAAAAGTAAATTTGCAGAAATTATTCCTGCCATAGAAAGGGATGCACGCATGCAGGAGTATCAGCAGAGACTGTTGCAGAATCTTACATGTGCTTTTCCACAAAATACCAGTGGTGCACGTAGTGAATCTCACAGTTCCAACTTGCCAACCGTGGTCTGTATGGAATTGTTCAATAAAGGGCCCAAAATTAAGATAACATAGATGGGAGAGGTCTCTATGAATAGGAATTCCTAAGTATTTGATACCCTGTGAGGGCCAGGCAAAGGGAAAGTTGGACTGGATGGAATCCTATATGGATTTAGGGAGGGAGACATCGAGGGCCTCAGACTTCGCTGCATTGATTTTAAAATTTTACCATGTAACAAAGTGATCTATTTCAGCCATAACAGCAGGGATGGATATATGTGATTGAGTGATATATACTAGGACATCATCAGCAAATAGAGAGCACATGTACTCGGTGCCTCCCACCTCAATCCACCTAATATTGGGGTTATGGCGAATTGATGAGAGCAGGTGCTCCGTCACTAGGATGTATAAGAGAGGGGACAGAGGACATCCCTGCCTTGTCCCATTGGTGATTGTGAAAGGTGATGAAAATGTTCTGACGCACCCCCTGGGCCTTGGGACACCCGGAGCCGGACCCTTTTTGGTGGATGCTGGTGGTTGTAGTCTTCGTGGCGGCGATCCGGTTCCGTGGCTCAGGGCGGTCAAACCAGTGGCGGAACTATTTATGTGGTTTTGATGTTTAAATGTCCGACTACGCCACCCGTGGATTGCGGTCAGAGTGAACCGCCGCTACAGGGCAGACCGCTAAGGCTGGTGTTGTGGGTGCAGCAGAGCGTAGCATAACTCCCCACGGGAGGAGTATAGCCTCAGGGCAGTGTATGCGGAGGATGGGGGTGATGGTGCAGGGCAGCAGCAGTAACGACACGGAGTCAGTGATGCAGTTCAGGGCCTTTACTCACAGTTCTTATTATCCAGACCACGTCTGCAGGTAACGGCTGCCCACGTCGTACTGTGCTCACCAGGTGAGGGGCTCAGACAACTCCCAGATAACTTTGGAGCGCTTCACAGGACCCCCTTTGTGTGTCCTTTGTCTGGCCTTTCTTACCAACACTTCTGTCCGGCTGCCTCGGGCCTCCTCTTGGTAAACTTGGCGCCAGTTTCCCTGACCCTATGTGGTGCCTTCCTAGCGGGTGGAGCAAGGGTCTGCGCCACATAAAATGTCAGAGCCTCCGGTTTCTAGCTGAGGGTCGTTTCCTGACTCCACTAGTTCGGGGATCGGTCTCCCCCTTTGGCCTGACCCCTCCACGCAGGTGGATTCGGGCGTGCGGTGGCGACTCGCCCGTCCGCACCCCTGGGATCCCTTCATTCCTCATTCCTGGAGCCTTCTCCGCTCCTCTTCCTTCCTTCTCCCTCTTGCAGGCCTGGGCCTCTGTTACTAGGCCCGCCTCCGGAGCAGAGCTCATGCAGAGCCCCTGCTCCCTGCCACTTCTGCTCAGACTTCTCTGCACTGAACTAAGATGGTGCCCACCTTTTATACTCCCTTCTCAATGCACCCAGGAACTGCTTCCTCCCTGCTCCTGCACTGCAGGGTTCCCCTTCCTCAGTGTTCCCTCCCCCCACTCCAGCCAGGGACAGGGACTGTCGTGCCCATCTCAGGGGCATATTGGTCGCCCTGCCCCACGGCAATGTGGTGTAATGCATGCAGGTGTCGGGTCCTGATCCACACTCCATCCTTATCTGAGAGTGAGATATCACACCTCTGGGTGAGGTGCAATACGTCTGTAGCAACCGAGCCCTCGGTGCTACAGTTCCATTTATCTTCAGCCTAGGTGACGTATTGTGATACAGGGCCGTGATTTTGGCTATAAAAGGGTCCCCTAGACCCCTACCCCAAGCTTTTTAAGAGAATCATATATGGCGTGCCAGGAGACTCTATGGAATGCTTTCTCAGCATCCAACGAGAGTATCTACTTACAAATTTTTAACTGCATCTAGCCCAGGAAATACTTTGTGCCTAGTAGCAGTGTCTGCTAGTCAGCGGATTATCCCGGCTGTTAAGCAAGCTACACCACCTGTAGTTTGGACACTTAATTTTTTCAAAGGAAATGCTTCGGGACCACGGGATACTTAGTGAAGAGCATCAAGAGGCACCCCAAGGCATAGGGGCTGGGACTGGCACTAGGATGCCTTGCGGTGGACAGCCGAGCTCGATCCTTATAAAAGCTTTTTAACTGCAGCAGCTTTAGTGGACGCTACTGGAGCTGGAATTACGCGGCTGCTGGCATGAGACTTGCCCTCCAATAGATCCTTGTAAATGGATTTAAAGTGTATTCATTCAAATTAGAGGGACAATTTAAATTAAAAAGCTTAGAGCTGCCTCCACCACAGGGGGGCTCTCTCGACCCACCAGCGGACAGGCACCAGTATTGGGAGAGGGGGGCTGGCCGTCAGGGTTCACCGCGGCTCTGGCACAAACCCGGCGACACGGAGGTGGCACGGGCAGGAGCGGACTGGCCGTCTCGGCTTCTCACTTTTTGGATTTTAGAAGGGCATGACATGCCTATATCTGTGTCTCCCCCTCCTTTTACTCCTCCACCTCTTTTCTTTTCGCATGACTATATGTACTTGTCACTTTTCCATGTGTTAGTTGTGTCTTCTGAGCAGTTTGTCAGCTTTTGGACACCTTTGAAGGTGTTTTCTATGTGTTTCTATGTGTTTTTGTTTGCCTGCCATTGGTTTTAACGGTGTTCGAAGGTGTTCGACGAACAGTTCGACGAACAGTTCGGCGAACACACGGGTGTTCGACGAACCGAACCGAACTCGAACACTACGGGGGTGGCTCAACACTAGTCCTAATTTAAGGAAGCTTTTGCTTGGAAGGCATAAGCAAATCCTATGGGAGACCCACTCCCCAATAATGGGACTTATGTTTGTAATATGCTGTACTGCATGGCTCTTGTAAGGGGCATTGCAATTCCTCATAATTTTTGGAAAGCCTTCCATTCACTGCTTAGGCCAACAGTGCACAGGAGACCCAGTTGCTATAAATGGAAAGAAAGGTTTAGTTAAGGCCCTCTGACCTCCATGTCATTTCCAAGGGGCATTGGAGTGCCTCGAAATTTTTGGTAGGCATTGCACTCACTGTATGCCCTATAACTGTGTAGCCGAACTGCTCCTTTTGTTACAGAAACATATCCTACAAGACATATCTGGTTGACTGGCCTGATATTGATGTTAATGGTCCCTGTTCCTCCTGCTCTTTCTCCTTTGCCACTACCTCATCCATCATTTATCACCTGAAGCTTTGTTTTAACGGGAGTCATAGAACTTGGATAGTAGCAGGAAAACATCCACTAATCCTCGGAGGAGGTAGGATATGTGCCAAAACGCTGACCACCTCAGGCCTAGCCGCTACTACATACATGCCCTTGCATTCCAACAAAACAAAGCAGATGCTAACTTCTATCATCCTCATCATGCTCCTCACCTTGGCACTCTCAACTCCCCTGATGGAGAAGCCAGGACCCACCGGAGGAATCTGGTTGTCTGGTGGGCTCGGCCAATGCTGCCCTAAAGCAGGCCAGACTAATAAAAGTGTGTGAAAGGTTACCAGGACAAATAGGGGTGGCTGGGGACCGTTTATGGACACCCGGCCGCTCCCTGGAGGCTGGGGAGCAAGCGGGGACATCCGGCCACCGGGCTGCTGGGGACTGAGTATGGATACCAGGCCGCCGATGCAGCCATTGCGTGGTGGCCAGATTCCGCCTCCACATGCCTAAAAGGCCCAATTTAAAGTGCAAGCAAGCACTATGGTATTGCAGCCTTGGGGTGGGTGGGTGGCAGGCTGCATACTTGCGCTTGCATTGCAAGGAATGGGAGAGGTACAATTGAACACTGCCCTGGGACAAGGACTTGAACGGGGATAGTTGCAAGTCTGCAACGACAGGTGCAGGATGGGAGGCATCTTCGCATGTCCCATGAACAGGGGTTTGGCATGCACACACTACAGTGGAATAGGCTCTCCTTCCCATTAAATGCACTGGGGAGGGCACAGGTAATGTTTTGGTATACGCGCTTAATCTTATGTATAAGGCACACCAGGGCAAATAGGGGCGGCTGGGGACTGAGTATGGATACCTCGCTGCCGAAGCAGCCATGAGGTAGTGGCCAGCTTCGGCCTCCTCCAAACTAAAAGGCCCCATTTCAAGTGCAAGCTAGCAGTATGGCATTGCAGTCTGGGGGTGGGTGGGTGGCAGGCTGCACACTTACACTTGCACTAAAAGAAAACAAAGCAGATGCTAACTTCTATCATCATCATCATGTTCCTCATCTTGGCACTCTCAACTCCCCTGATGGAGAAGCCAGGGCCCACCGGAGGAGTCTGGTTCTCTGGTGGGCTCATCCAATGCTGCCCTAAAGCAGGCCGGGCTAAGAAAAGTGTGTGGGGGTATGTTCCAAGGAGAAATAGGGGCGGCTGGGGACCGTTTATGGACACCCGGCTGCCCCCAGGTGGCTGGGAACCGTGTGTGGACACCCGGCCAACTGGCGGCTGGGGACCGAGCATGGACACCCGGCCGCCGGGCGGCTGGGGACTGAGTATGGATTCCAGGCCGCCAACGCAGCCATGACGTGGTGGCCAGATTCCGCCTCCACATGCCTAAAAGGCCCAATTTCAAGTTCAAGCAAGCAAGCAGTATAGTATTGAAGCCTGGGGGTGGGTGGGTGGCAGGCTGCATACTTGCGCTTGTATTGCAAGGAATGGGGGAGGTACAATTGAATACTGCCCTGGGACTAGAACTTGCACGGGGATAGTTGCAAGTCTGCATTTTCTGATGCGGCAAGGATCACTTATGATGGGCACACTTTTAGACAGTGACCTGGGTGTCAGAGATGCTTCCAGGGGTCTTCCCCATGCTGTTCCCATGTCTTTTCAGCACTTTATGCATGTGTGACACAGCACTTGGCCAGATAAGGTTGTAAAATGTTAAAATGACATTTCCCGGTGAATGCATTTGTCACAGTTGAAAGCAATACAAAAGTGCAAAAACGCATAAAAAATGCTACTTGTGAACATAGCCCAAGGTGTGGAGGAGTATTTTTGTTTTTGGTTATTTATTTTACCTTATACACAAGTCTTTACCCTGGAAAAGAAATTCCTTAACATATTTCACAGCAAAAAAGTTTCAGTTTTGTTTTTGAACGTTTTATTTTGAGCCCGTAAAAGTGGCTTAATACCTCTGACCACGTTGTTGACAGCAGTGACCTGGGGGGTCAGAAATGCTTCCTGGGGCGATCCCCATGCTGTCCCCATGTCATTTTAGCACTGTCACTATCGTTTTGGGCAGTTGTTAGGCTTTTAAAAGACTGCCGGGGGTGCCACCGCAAAAATGCTCGGGTCTCCCTTAGACTAACATTGGGCTCGTTGCTCGGGTCGAGCACCCGAGTATCAGGTGAGCTCGGCCCGAGCTTCGAGCACCCGAGCATTTTAGTGCTCGATCAACACTAGTTAGGAGCTCTGCTCCACAAATAGGGCCCAGTCCTAGAGGCTCAGGTGGGGAGCAGAGGAGTAGGCTCTGATCTACCGAAGGGATCCTAGGGGGTAAGGCTAGTGCAGGACGGCACCCGTATGCCCCAAATCTGTCAGAAGACATTGGGATCGTAGGCCGCAGGAAGGGGACCGGCCCCTGGTCCAGCCGCGTTACTCTAAGTCTCGGCTTGGAAAACCGGAGGCTTCTGGCTTATAAAGTCAGTTGCCGAAGGTCAAGCAGGTCCGGGAACTCCCACGAGACAGGAGGGACTTCAGAGCACCCGAGCAAGATTGAGAGTGGGAAGCGCAGGGCAGGAGGGAGAAAAACCCAGCATGAAGATGGTCTAGCTAGGAACACAAGAAAGTGGGGTTCTGTCAGGTACTCCTAATCTGCCTGAGGAAGTGCTGAACCCCTGCTTGGTGAATGCAGCGCGACGTGGGAGGCTGACACCTGTACAGTGCACCAGTGGAACTGTCATAAGAACTGTGAGTAAAGACTCGGACGACTGCACCGCACTGCCTCCGTCCATTCTTTCATCTGCGCCATCTTTCCTTCCCTGCACTACAATGCCACAGGTGGCGTCATGAACTTTCCAAATCCCCTTTTAATAAACCCCTTTTTAGTGACCACCCTGGGCCACAGACTGGGCCAGCCACCGTGATATCCCCCAACCGGCATCCAGAGGCCCGGCTGCCGAGTACCCCACAGCCCTGGGGGCGCGTCAGAGCGAACAAGGTTATTAGAGGACTGGGGGGTCTGCAATACCAAGACAGGTTATTACACTTGGGGTTATTTAGTTTGGAAAAACGAAGGCTTAGGGGTGATCTTATTACTATGTACAAGTGTATGAAGGGACAGTACAAAGACCTTGCTACTGATCTTTTTACTCTGAGGCCTGAGACGGGGACAAGGGGGCATCTTCTTAGTCTGGAGTAAAGAAGGTTTAATTATAATCACAGATACGGATTCTTTACTGTAAGAGCAGTGAGACTATGGAGCCCTCTGCCGCATGATGTTGTTATGAGTGACTCACTACTAAAATTTAAGGAGGGCATGGATGCCTTTCTTGAAAAGTTTAATATTACAGGTTATTTATACTAGATTCCCTGATAGGGCGTTGATCCAGAGAACTAGTCTGATTGTTGTATGGAGTCAGGAAGGAATTTTTTTCCCCAATGTGGAGCTTAGTGTGTGCCACATGGGGTTTTTTTTGTCTTCCTCTGGATCAACATGTTAGGCTATGGGTTGAACTAGATGGACTTAGTCTTCCTTCAACCTTAAAAACTATGTTACTATGTAAAAGTATGGATTTCCATTAAAAAGGACTTCCACTAAATAATCTATTCCACTTGGGTGTGACAAAGCCACCAGTTGCACTGAATACCCTCTCAGACATTACACTGGAGGCTAAAATATATTATAGACTGAGCATCACAGTATGTCCATAGCAAACTGAGCCAGTTATTGCTACTGGTCCAATCGGCTGACACAGAAGTCTATAGGCTTGAGTTACTGTATCAGCCTGAAAAATAACACAATTGTTGCATTTCTGTTTGATGCAGTGCATCAGGTTGTCACAATCATAGAGTGGTTTTCTGGTCAGTCTTATTGGTAGAAGATGTCCATTCTGTGAATGCTCAGCAGAGCAGGTAACACAGCTTATACTGGTAATAAGCCAATGTGAACTCCCATTCAGAAGGAAACATATTTCCATATGTTGCTTTTTATAGTGAGGGTTTAAAAGCATGGCTATCCAATAGTCAACCCTTTGCTTGATGATAACTATACACTTGTCATCCCACAAGCATTACAGCTATATATATTACCTATATCTTGTCATGCTGGCCAACATAATGAAGGGTCTCATTGATTTATTTTTATCATTGCGCTGAGACAGATTGGTTGCTATGGCCAGTGTCATCATCCTCATCATTTTCACGCTGACTGTGAGCCTCGTCCTCTACCTATATTAACTAGAGATGAGCGGTGTTCGACTAGAACTGTTCGCCAATCTCAAATTCGAGCTGTTTTGGGTGGTGTTCGAGTTGTTCGACGAACCCGAACGATTTGCAAAAAATTCGGCTGTTCGAGGTTATGTTCGATAACTGTTCGTGCACCAAAAGCGTGTCCTGCATGTCTGGTGCTATTTAGAGCACCAATCATGCAGGGATTGTCTGCCACTCACTGTAATGCCACAGCCATGGTGGTTGTGGCATTACAGTGATTGCTCAAATCGATGGGAACAGTGCCAACAGTGAAACATGAAAAGCCGGCAATTCAGCAGCGGCATACACCGGTACCCGACAATTTAGAACCGAAAGAATAGAGCTTCACACATAGATTAGATAGATATAAACATGTCAGCCACATATATACGAAGTACAGTGAAAGTGCTGCTTACTGTACTTGTCATTTAGCGTAAAGGATTTATCAAAAAAAATAATAGTGTTTTCATGCACCGTCTCTTTAAAAAAGCCGGCCGGCAATTCAGCATCTGTACCCAACAATTTAGAATAGAAGGAATAGAGAATCACACATAGATTAGATAGATAGAAACATGTCAGTCACATATATATGAAGTACAGTGACAGTGTTGCTTACTGTACTTGTCATTTAGTGTAAAGGATTTATTAAAAAAAATAATAGTGTTTTCATGCACCGTCTCTTTAAGAAAGCCGGCCGGCAATTCAGCATCTGTACCCGACAATTTATAACAGACAGAATAGAGCTTCACACATAGATTAGATAGATAGAAAAATGTCAGTCACATATATATGAAGTACAGTGACAGTGTTGGTTACTGTACTTGTCATTTAGTATTAAAATAAAGGATTTATTATTAAAAAAATTGGCGTGGGGTTCCCCTTAATTTTAGGCTCTAGCGGAGGTTAAGCAGACAGCTGGGGCAGATGTTTGAAGCCTGGGAAGGGGGTAATACCCACGGAGCTTCCCAGGCTACTAATATCAGCCCCCAGCTGAATACATAGCCTTTACTAGCTATTAAAATGGGGGACCCCCCAAAAAAAATGACGTGGGGTCCCCCCTAATTTAATAGCTAGCAAAGGCTAGGCAGACAGCTGGGGGCTGATATTAATAGCCCAGGAAGGGAGCCATGAATATTGGCCCCCTCCCAGGCTAGAAACACCAGCCGTCAGCCGCCCCAGAAATGGCGCATTCATAGGATGCGCCAATTCTGGCACTTAGCCTCGCTCTTCCACGCTGCCCTGGTGCGGTGGCAGGGGGTAATAGGGCTGGGGTTGATGTCAGCTTATAATGCCAGCTGACATCAAGCCCAGGTTAGTAATGGAGAGGCGTCTATAAGACACCCCCATTACTAACCCCATAGTCAAAGTTAAAAAAAACACAAACACCCAGAATAAAGTCCTTTAATTGAAATAAAGACACAATTCTTTATTGTTCTAAATTAAACCATACTTACCATCACGCCCATTCCAGCTGAAGCCAACGATCTCCTGTAATAAAAATAAAATAATAAAGCAACCTCATCCTTACCTTTCCATGGTTCCCACGACAGCTTCAGCTCTGCTACATCGAGATGACAGGCTGGACCGCAGCAGAACGCCGCCATCCAGCCTGTCATCCCGCAGACACTGAGAAGCGCAGGCTTGCTTGCGCTCTGCAGTGTCTGGCTGTGACGGCATAAAGATGAGACGAGTTCATGTCCAATGAACTCGGCGCACCTCATGCACGTCACTTACAGCGTGGGAGAATTCTCACGCTGAAGCGCTGAGTGCAGGAGAATTTTCCCACGCTGTCAGTGAGGTGCATGAGGTGAGCTGAGTTCATTGGACATGAGCTCACCTCATGCACGTCACTGA
Organism: Phyllobates terribilis; assembly: GCF_046119375.1. Lineage (NCBI taxonomy): Eukaryota > Metazoa > Chordata > Amphibia > Anura > Dendrobatidae > Phyllobates > Phyllobates terribilis. The sequence continues at coordinate 476,464,417 of NW_027362765.1, read as the reverse complement.
CAGCGTGGGACAATTCTCCTGCACTCAGCACTTCAGCGTGAGAATTTTCCCACGCTGTCAGTGACGTGCATGAGGTGAGCTGAGTTCATTGGACATGAACTCGGCTCATCTGGATGCCGTCACAGCGAGACACTGAGGAGCGCAAGCATGCCTGCTCTTCTCAGTGTCTGCGGCATGACAGGCTGGATGGCAGCGTTCTGCTGCGGTCCAGCCTGTCATCTCGATGTAGCAGAGCTGAAGCTGTCGTGGGAACCATGGAAAGGTAAGGATGAGGTTGGTTTATTATTTTTCTTTTATTGCAGGAGATCGTTGGCTTCAGCTGGAATGGGCGTGATGGTAAGTATAGTTTAATTTAGAACAATAAAGAATTGTGTGTTTATTTCAATTAAAGGACTTTATTCTGGGTGTTGTGTTTTTTTTAAATACTTTACTAGAAATTCATGGCGGTCATGTCTAATACTGGCGTGACCCCATGAATTTTGGGCTTGGGGCCAGCTGATAATACCAAGCTGGCCCTAACCCCTTTATTACCCAGTGAGCCACCGCACCAGGGCCCTGGATGAGTTGGGTACAGCACCAGAAGATGGCGCTTCTATGAACGCGCCATTTTCCGGGGTGGCTGCGGACTGCAATTTGCAGCGGGGGGGGCCCAGAAAGCTTGGGCCTCCCTGCGCTGCAGATTCCAGCCCCCAGCTGCCTAGTTGTACCTGGCTGGACACAAAAATAGGGCGAAGCCCCACTTCAATTTTTTTTAATTATTTCATGAAATAATTAAGAAAAAAAGGCCTTCCCTATATTGTTGTGTCCGGCCAGGTACAAATAGTCAGCTGGTGGTTGGGGGCAGCCCGTTCCTGCCTGCTGTACCTGGCTGGACACAAATATAGTGCGAAGCCCCACTTCAATTTTTTTTAATTATTTCATGAAATTCATGAAATAATTAAGAAAAAAAGGCCTTCCCTATATTGTTGTGTCTGGCCAGGTACAAATAGGCAGCTGGTGGTTGGGGGCAGCCCATTCCTGCCTGCTGTACCTGGCTGGACACAAATATAGTGCGAAGCCCCACTTCAATTTTTTTAAATTATTTCAGGAAATTCATGAAATAATTAAAAAAAAATTGACGTGGGGCTTCGCACTATATTTGTGTCCAGTCAGGTGCAGCAGGCAGGAACGGGCTGCCCCCAACCACCAGCTGCCTATTTGTACCTGGCCGGACACAACAATATAGGGAAGCCCTTTTTTTCTTAATTATTTCATGAAATAATTTAAAGAAAATTGACGTGGGGCTTCGCCCTGTTTTTGTGTCCAGCCAGGTACAACTATGCAGCTGGGGGCTGGAATCCGCAGCGCAGGGAGGCCCAAGCTTTCTGGGCCACCCCCGCTGCAAATTGCAGTCCGCAGCCACCCCGGAAAATGGCGCGTTCATAGAAGCGCCATCTTCTGGCGCTGTACCCAACTCATCCAGGGCCCTGATGCGGTGGCTCACTGGGTAATAAAGGGGTTAGGGCCAGCTTGGCATTATCAGCTGGCCCTAAGCCCAAAATTCATGGGGTCACGCCAATATTAGACATGACCACCATGAATTTCTAGTAAAGTATTTAAAAAAAACACAACACCCAGAAAAAAGTCCTTTAATTGAAATAAACACACAATTCTTTATTGTTCTAAATTAAACCATACTTACCATCACACCCATTCCAGCTGAAGCCAACGATCTCCTGAAATAAAAGAAAAATAATAAAGCAACATCATCCTTAACTTTCCGTGGTTCCCATGACAGCTTCAGCTCTGCTACATCGAGATGACAGGCTGGACCGCAGCAGAACGCTGCCATCCAGCCTGTCATCCCGCAGACACTGAGAAGCGCAGGCTTGCTTGCGCTCCACAGTATCTCTCTGTGAGGGCATCCAGATGAGCCGAGTTAATGTCCAATGAACTCGGCTCACCTCATGCACGTCACTGACAGCGTGGGAAAATTCTCCTGCACTCAGCGCTTCAGCGTGGGAGAATTCTCACGCTGAAGCGCTGAGTGCAGGAGAATTCTCCCACGCTGTCAGTGACGTGCAGGAGGTGAGCTGAGTTCATTGGACATGAGCTCACCTTATGCACGTCACTGACAGCGTGGGAAAATTCTCCTGCACTCAGCGCTTCAGCGTGGGAGAATTCTCACGCTGAAGCGCTGAGTGCAGGAGAATTCTCCCACGCTGTCAGTGACGTGCAGGAGGTGAGCTGAGTTCATTGGTCATGAGCTCACCTTATGCACGTCACTGACAGCGTGGGAGAATTCTCCTGCACTCAGCGCTTCAGCGTGAGAATTTTCCCACGCTGTCAGTGACGTGCATGAGGTGCGCCGAGTTCATTGGACATGAACTCGTCTCATCTTTATGCCGTCACAGTCAGACACTGTAGAGCGCAAGCAAGCCTGCGCTTCTCAGTGTCTGCGGGATGACAGGCTGGATGGCGGCGTTCTGCTGCGGTCCAGCCTGTCATCTCGATGTAGCAGAGCTGAAGCTGTCGTGGGAACCATGGAAAGGTAAGGATGATGTTGCTTTATTATTTTTCTTTTATTGCAGGAGATCGTTGGCTTCAGCTGGAATGGGCGTGATGGTAAGTATGGTTTAATTTAGAACAATAAAGGATTGTGTCTTTATTTCAATTAAAGGACTTTATTCTGGGTGTTTGTGTTTTCTTTTAACTTTGACTATGGGGTTAGTAATGGGGGTGTCTTATAGACGCCTCTCCATTACTAACCTGGGCTTGATGTCAGCTGGCATTATAAGCTGACATCAACCCCAGCCCTATTACCCCCTGCCACCGCACCAGGGCAGCGTGGAAGAGCGAGGCTAAGTGCCAGAATTGGCGCATCCTATGAATGCACCATTTCTGGGGCGGCTGACGGCTGGTGTTTCTAGCCTGGGAGGGGGCCAATATTCATGGCACCCTTCCTGGGCTATTAATATCAGCCCCCAGCTGTCTGCCTAGCCTTTGCTAGCTATTAAATTAGGGGGGACCCCACGTCATTTTTTTGGGGGGGTCCCCCATTTTAATAGCTAGTAAAGGCTATGTATTCAGCTGGGGGCTCATATTAGTAGCCTGGGAAGCTCCGTGGGTATTACCCCCTTCCCAGGCTTCAAACATCTGCCCCAGCTGTCTGCTTAACCTCCGCTAGAGACTAAAATTAAGGGGAACCCCACGCCAATTTTTTTTAATAATAAATCCTTTATTTTAATACTAAATGACAAGTACAGTAACCAACACTATCACTGTACTTCATATATATGTGACTGACATGTTTCTATCTATCTAATCTATGTGTGAAGCTCTATTCTGTCTGTTATAAATTGTCGGGTACAGATGCTGAATTGCCGGCCGGCTTTTTTAAAGAGACGGTGCATGAAAACACTATTACTTTTTTTAATAAATCCTTTACACTAAATGACAAGTACAGTAAGCTACATTGTCACTGTACTTCATATATATGTGACTGACATGTTTCTATCTATCTAATCTATGTGTGAAGCTCTATTCTGTCTGTTATAAATTGTCGGATACCGCTGCTGAATTGCCGGTCGGCTTTTTTAAAGAGACAGTGCATGAAAACACTATTATATTTTTTAATAAATCCTTTACACTAAATGACAAGTACAGTAAGCAACACTGTCACTGTACTTCATATATATGTGACTGACATGTTTCTATCTATCTAATCTATGTGTGAGGCTCTATTCCTTTTTGTCTAAATTGTCGGGTACCGGTGTATGCCGCTGCTGAATTGCCGGCCGGCTTTTTTAAAGAAAGCGTCTTCTGAGCAGTTTGTCAGCTTTTGGACACCTTTGAAGGTGTTTTCTATGTGTTTCTATGTGTTTTTGTTTGCCTGCCATTGGTTTTAACGGTGTTCGACGGTGTTCTAAGGTGTTCGACGAACAGTTCGAGGAACAGTTCCTCGAACATCCCGGTGTTCGACGAACCGAACCGAACCTGAACACTACGGGGGTGGCTCAACACTAATATTAACTCTATGTCCCACTGTCACAGGGATATTGTGACAGAAAGAGCCTGGAAGATCGCAGTGTCTGGTATCACGAACACCTGCACTGGTTAGAGGTACTACATCATCTTATTTAACAATGCAGTTTTTTTCCTTGCTGGCAGTGCAAGAGTCAATCTGTTCAGTTGAAGCTCCTGGAGCTTTCCTTCTTTGATTGACTCAGCTGTTCAGTGTTGGCCACTCCCCTCCCCCTTATATGCTTGCCTCTGGCACTTAGGAATTGCCAGTATTAGTTCTTACTGCTTGGCAAGGAGTTGGAAGTTCATAGTTGGAGTTGGCATTTGGAGATTTATTCAGGAGATTTTTGCTTGGAGTTTTGTGTGCAAATCCTCATCCTGTCCTATTTGGTTTCTCCTTCTTTTAGCTACCATGTGTTCCACTCTGTTGTTCGATGAGTGTTTTTTGTACGATAGTTATTTTTATTTATCCCTGTCTGTCTTACCTTGTTTTTCTGTTGCGTGTTATCCTACTGTATACACTTTGGCTTCCCACCTCCTTGTGCGAGGGAGAGGACAGATAAGGGTTGTTATAGGAGCATAGCAAGGCACATGAACCCGACGTCTCCACCTCTAGGAGTAATCTGGGGGACAGGGATAGACTAGGGTGCCCCTAGTTCTAGGGAAATTGTTAGTGTCCTCAGTCCCAACGCACTGCATGACTCCCACTTTACATCCACCTGCTTCCACTGCTCATCCAAATATCTCTTCTGCTTCTCTTCCAAATTCTGCAGCATGTAACATGGATATTCAGGGTCCCCAACAGGCAAAGGGTGGTGATGAATGTGTTCAAGTTGCTGTTCTTCCCCCATCCCCTCTTGCATTCTAGTGAGTGGTTTTTCCAAATATAAATATGATAACATTGTTGATTTCATACATGTCCCTATTGACAAATTTTGACGCTTCTCAAAGGGCTTCAGTAGGCGACATGTGTCTCTCTTTAGGTATCAATATTGGATGTTAAAGTAACTCACGCTGCAGCATATAATCCATCATTGCTATACACTGCTTGTACACATGCCTCTACTTGTCCTGGCTCTGGTGGTGCATAACTGCCACTCAAAACATTTACCCTTGCTATTCCCGGTGTTTTTCAGTGCAGTACACTTTTATGCTCAAAGGAAGTGGACTGAGCAGAGCACTGACTCAATCATGAATGTGTCAGTGTTGACTGTGATTATGATAAGTGATCTGACATATATTCCATGACGTCTTTCACTTCCTTCCTACTAATACGCTTTTGAAGGACAAAGGAGGCCTTATGAGGACTGTGCTTGGTACTTCTACTACTGCCAGGATGTGCTGCTACTGTTAGTGGCTCTCATATTTTTTTTCGTAGTGTTTTTTTTTCTCTCACGCTTAAAAAAAACATGACCATGTGCCTTTACAAAATAGGACAGGTTTATAAGCCAAAAGTGAGCATCCGAAACAATCCGCTGTATTCAGTTGGCTTGTTTACGGTTATAATATTGCAACAATGAATTGTGCAAAAATCAGTTTTTTAACATACATATGTGACACCCCAGGGGTCTGGTTGCCACAGTGATAGAGATGTTATGTCTGAGAGCAGGTGGGAGGTCCTTTGGTCAGGGATCCTGTGCATGCCACACCTCCTGCCCAGTCTTGGGAGGGGAAGAACTTCCCCTATATAAACCCGGGGCTGAAGCAGGGTTAGGAGTCAAGGAGAGTAGAGACAAGAGACAGTCATAGGAAGAAACAGCTGGAGCTCAGTGGGAGCAATACTACTACGAGTCAGGGGCTGGCAGCTGCAGAGCTCGCCCTGACTGAGAAGCTTTCTTACCGGACCCGGCGTCCGAGGCTGTGGGGACTAACTCTTACCCAGCAGCAGAAGCCGACCGGCAGGGGATTTCAGGTCCTCAGGCCCAGAAACCCGAAGGCACGGTCACACGTGTGGGACCAGCACCGCCATCGTGGAGCGGAAGCCAATAGAAGGCCCCGAGTCACCGGCCATACGGGTGAGCACCACACGGTACACTCAGGGACGTGGGCTACTTATATCCGCTTCTAGCAAGGTAGCCAGAAGAGTACAGTCAGTTTGGGAGGCCTACAACTCCGCCTGGCCAGGGGAGATCCCATCTGCTCAAGGACTGACCAGGCCCCGTTCGCTAGCAAGTACTCCGGGAGGGTCTATCGTTGTTACCAGTAAAGACCCTGAATTACACCGCACCGTCTCTGAGTGGTTCCTGCTACCCCCATCTTCCACGTCGGCTGCCCTGAGGCCATACCCCTCCCGTTGGGGGTTATACTATCACGCTGCACAATTCTACACCGGCCTCAGCGGTCTGCCCTGCAGCGGCAGCTCCATAGCTGCAAATCAACGGGTGGCGTAGTCGACACTCAAATAACATCTATCAAGACTGCCACACACTGAGTCTGACCCCCTGGGCACGGACCGGGTCCCCGCCACTCGGAGACTACAACCCTCATCTGATCCGGTTCCGGGTAAGCCCCCGTGCGCGAGACGCTACGCGACACAGCAGGCCCAGGGGCGCGTCACATACACTTTCTGAGGTAGACCGTTGTTTTTGTTCATTTCTGGATTAAAGAGATTCTTCTTTTGTCCTAACCCCTTCAAGACATCCACTGTACAAGTCGGAAACGGGTTTATAGAACAAACTCACAGGGTGAGCCCGCCCCATACCCAACAGATCATGACTGTCTGTTACAGCCAGGACCTGCTTCTTGTTAACCTGTTAAATGCCACTGTCAAACTCTGACAGCAGCATTTAACAAACGCCGGCATGTGGACGTGTCATTCCATGCGCCCATCGGTGCGCCCATGATGTGATCACAAGTTGCCGATGGGTTGCTATGACAGCTGGAGCTCTGCTGAAAAACCTAATGTTTGTCATATTGAACCTCCTTTGAAACCCGCTGGAGGGCTTCAAAGGAAACCATGACTTTTGCTATATGCAGCAATGCTGTGGCATCACTGTATATAGCAGACGTGATTAGATGATCGCAACTTTCAGTCCCATAAGGAGAAAAATAAGAAAAATGAAAAATAAAAGAAATGATTTAAAAATATGAAAAAACCCCATAATAGTTGAAATCACAACCTTTTCCCCTATTAAAAATAAAGATAATTAAAAAGACTCATGTTGTATCACCGCATTCATAAAAGTTCCATCTATCAAAATATAAAAATAATTAAGCCAATCAGTAAATACTGTAAACAAAAAAAAAAATTAAGAACACCAAAATTAAGGTTATTTGGTCTCTGCAATTTCACAAAAAATGCTGTAATAAGCAATAAAACATTACATTTATTCCAAAATGGTATCAATAAAAACATCTCTTCCCACAAAAAATAAGACACCACACAGCTCCACTGACAGAAAAATAAAAATGTCTCGGAAAATGGTGACACAACGAAAAAAATGTACTTTGCAAACTTCAGATTTTTTTTCCCCATTAAAATAATAAAAAAACTAGACAAGTTTGGTTTCGCCATAATCATATTGATGAGCAGAATCATATTGCAAGGTTATTTTTACCACAAAATTTACACTGTAAAAACAATTCCCAAAAAACATTGTCAGAATTGCGTTTTTTTTTCACAATTTCTCCACATTTGGATTTTTTTCCCATTTTCCAGTACTCTATGTGGTAAAATTAATGGTGTCATTCAACAGTACAAGAACCAATCCCTCATGTTTCTACGTGGATTGGAAAATAAAAGATTAATGGGTTTGGAAAGAAGGGGAGGAAAAAATGAAAATGTAAAAAGGAAATTGGCCCAGTTATATAGGCGTTAAAGAAAAAAAAATATGGCTTGCCCGTGTTAAAATCCATGAAGCACACTATGCCTAAATAGGGCTATAAAAGGTGTAAAATGACAAAAAAGAAAGCATTTAGGATATTAAGGCAAAATGGTAGTGACAAGTATGGCGTAGAAGGGAGGAGGGGAGAGGAAATATAGAAAGCTTACCACGTTGCCGATTTCAAAACCATACGTCAGCTGGAATCCATCCGGAGGGTGCCGCACCCATTGGTGATCACAAGCAAATGAAAAAGAAAAGGGAAATCCACCGGTACATCCAACAGGAAATAATTAGAAATTGTTCTTTATTGAAGAAAAAACTAAAACATAACAAAATGAAACCTGAGAAACCTGACGCGTGTCTGGTGTATACAACACCCTTATTCATAGGACGACTCATCATCGTTCATGTTCGGGGTTGCGGTTTGTCAGCGCCATAAAATTGGCTCCGCCCATGAACAACCCTGTTTTGCCACGCTGTCACGTGGATAACATCTGCGTGACAGCGTGGCAAATCAGGGATGTTTGTGGGCGGAGCGGATTTTTTGGCGAGAACAAACCGGAACCACGAACACGAATTTGAAATGCCGAACAAATTCCCTCAACACTAGTGACAAGGTGCTGAATAACTATAGAGGAAAAAAAATGTTTCAAAAACAACTCAGGGCAGTAAAAGTTGCGACAGAGAAGCTCATAAACCAAATAAAGGAAAAATAATGCATTTTTTCAGCTATACAAGTAGTAGGAAACTCAAGATTGATAGTGTTGTCTCCACCAAAAACATTCAGTGTTAAATAGTGGAAGAGGATGAGGGAATAAACAATCTCTACCAAATGCCTTCTTCATAATAGTATTTACACAATGTAATACCATTGCAGACAACATGATCAGGGATACCATAAATTCTCCATTAAATGTTATCTTCTTATCCCAGCAGGAAGTATAACATTGTCTCAAATACACTTAAGTAGATAAATCGAAGGATCCAGATGGCATACACCTCTGAGTACTGTAGTAATTTAAATAGACAGACCATGATTTCTAATATTTAAGGATTCTTTAACAACAGGTTCTGTATCACAGGACTCGCGCATAGCAAAACGGGTGCCAATATTCAAAAAGTGGACAAAAACTGAGCCTGGAAATTTCAGGCAAGTAAGTTTAGCCTCTACTTAGGGCAAAATCTTTGAGAGTTTTCTAAGAGATGCTATCCTGAAGTACCTCAATTAAGAAATCTCATGACTCAACATCAAAATGGGTTTATAAAAGATTGAAAGATCATTCATATCACACTAATCTGATCAGCTTCTATGAGGAGGTAAGTTTGACACTGAAACAGAGCAATGGATGGACACTATCTGAACATTTAAAAGACGTTTGATAGTTTGATACAGTGCCATATAAAAGACTGGCATATAAAATAAGGGCAATGGGACTAGTGGAAAATAAATGCATTGGGGTAACAACTGGCTCAGTGATAGGAAACAGAGGGTGTTTTTAATAGAACATACTTGGACTGGTTAAAGAGTAAACATTGTTTTAATTTTATTTCATAAATCAATATTACTCATGAAAATAAGAAACTTTGTGATATATTTTCCTAGAGAAGTCTGCTTCTTTCCTCCTGAATTGATCATTAATTTTCAAAATCCGCAATTCAATTAAGACAGATTGTTACATTACTGAGATAGAAGTGGACATTTGCTACTAACACAATTTTATGTAGAGTGAAGGGGAAAGGAGGGAAAAGAAAAAGGCAGAGCTCCTCCCTCCTCCTCCCATCTACAGTGAATCTTATCAGTACCAAGTGCCATCTCCTATCTCAGTAATGGGAAAGACTGTCTTCACTGAGTACACATTTTACTTGTTAAATTAAACATTTGAATCAGTCCTGGTGGAAAAAGAAGCAGATTTCTCTGATACGATACCTGACAAAGTTACTTATTTTCATGCGTACTAATGTTTTATAAAATAAAAATTAAAACAATGGTTACTGTTTAACAGTGGGGTACTACAAAGGTAAGTATTGGACCATCTTTTTAATATATTTATTAATGACCTTGTAGAGGGCATAAAGAGTAGAATTTCAATATTTATAGATGACACTAAACTCTGCAAGTAATCAACACAGATGAGGATAATTTAGTGTTACATAGGGATTAATATAAATTGGAGGCTTAGGCTGAGAAATGGTCATTGAAGTTTGAAGTAGATAAATGTAAGGTCATGCACTTGGTCGGAGGAACTAAAATATATATTTATGTACTTAATGGTAAAATTGTTACTGAAAAAGATTTTGGTGTGTCAGTGGAAAGCAAATACATCTTTAATGAACAGTGCCAGGTAAGTCCTACTAAAGCAAATAAAATCAAAGAGACATTAAAAGAGGCAAAGATTTTCATTACAAGATCATTGCTTTGCCTCTATATAAGTCACTAGTGTGGCCACACTTAGAACACAGAATACAATTTTTAGGCACTAGTCTATAAGAAGAACATAGCTGAATTAGAGCAGGTGCAGATATAAGTGTAGCATCGGCGTCTCTGCCCCCTGCCAGGCAGAGACACCGTCCCTCTCACCGCCGCACTCCCCGCCCGGCGTTCTCCAGCGCTCCTCTTCCTGCTGCTGCAGGCGCGCGTAGCTTCCCGGGCACGGTGCTTAGGGCGCGTGCTCCCTCCCTCTTAAAGGGGCCGCTCGTGCCGCCCTAAGGAGTCCCCGGCCAATTGCCGGAGGTCCTCCCATATATAAGGCACCTCCTCCAAAATGGAGGTGCCCGAGCAATAGTTGTTGCACAGTGTACTTACCTCTGCTTCAGCCCTCAGGTCCCGCTGCTAGCTTGACTACTAGTTCTGCTCCCCAGCCTGACTACCAGTCCACTCCGCCAGCCTGTCTACTCTCCAGCCCGACAGTCTATCTTCCACTCAGTTTGCCAGTCTGTCTATTGGCTCTGCCCGCCTGCTTACCTGGAAGCACCTGCCCGCTACCTACCATGCCTACCTGGAGGCTCCTGCTTGCTACCTGCCGTGCCTACCTGGAGGCTCCTGCTGTCACTTGCTGTGACCACCTGTCAGCCTACCTGGAGGCTCCTGCCGGTCACTTGCCATGACCACCTGACAGCCTACCTAGAGGCTCCTGCCTGTCACTTGCCGTGACCACCTGTCAGCCTACCTGGAGGCTCCTGCCCATCACTTGCCATGAGCACCTGACAGCCTACCTAGAGGCTCCTGGCTGTCACCTGCCGTGACCACCTGACAGCCTACCTAGAGGCTCCCGCCTGTCGCCTGCCGTGTCTGCCAGTCCATCCACCCGGATTACTCGTCAGCCTGCCTGCTGTGCCCATCTGAAATTCCGGTAAGTCCATGCCTTCTGTACCGTGGGAGTCACCTGCTCCCTTACAAGGTCATCCCCAGAGTAGCACCTGGTCCCTCTGCTCGGACCCTCCCTGGTCACGGAGTCGATTGAGCCACCATATGACCTAGGTCGCTCCGAGATGATGCCTAGTTACGCCCCTCTGGGTCCCTCCTTGCACCGCAGCACAGAGGTTCCACCACCCGGATCCGTAACAATAAGCAACCAAGATTATTAAAGAAATGGGTGAACTGCACCACTGAGGCAGGTTATCCAACTTGGGATGATTCAGTTTTGAAAAATGATGGCTTAGAGGTTATCTTAGTACAATGTACATATACTGTATAGGAACTAACAGGACAGAGATCATGCTAATTATCATTTTATACCTTGGCCTGCAATCTTGACAGAGTGGCATCCTCTACGTCTAGGGGAAGGTTTAATCATGATCATAAATAGCAAATTCTTTACTGCAAGAACAGTGAAATTATTGATCTCTCAGCCACATGATGTTGTAATCACTGATTAAAAAAGTTTAAAAAGGGCCTGGATGCCTTTCTTCGAAATTATATAGCAATACAGGTTATGGGCACTTGATTCTGTAATTGGACGTTCATCCAAGGAATGAATCTGATTGCCAGATGTGATTGCCAGATGTGGAGTTGAGAAGGAATTTTTTCCCTAATGTGGGGCTATTAACATCTGTCTCTTAGGGTTTTTGTCTTACTTTGGAACTATATGTTAGGGTTGAACTCAATGGACTTATATCTACGTTTAACCTTAAAACCTATGGAAAGCACTGTGTCATAGGATTTTCAGGACATTTCAGGATTTTGGTTTAAAAAAACAGAGGGATATTAAAATGTCTTCCCTGTTTGCAGTGTGTGAATAATTTAAAAAATAATGTTGTTAAGGTGCTGTTATTGCAGGGTATCACAATCAAATCAAAGTCACACAGCGTGACTATGCATGTACAGCACTTTTCTACATATGATTTGAATAATTGGATTATTATTCAAAGACTGGGTCCCATTTTCGATGTGTGTTTCAGCACTGTAGTAGTACACCCAATCAGATTAGATCTTTTTCTATCTCTAAGTGGAGTTAGCTGTGTGCTCTGACCTCTATTCATGTGCTGTAAAAACCTAAGATGGTGCTTCATGATCAACTCTCTTCTTTTATACACCCTGTGATATCCCCCTGATTGTCTGCACTTTTTTTGCCAATCCTCGCAAGTAGTAAATAATTTGAGGTCTCTGAAACCTGCAAATTTGAAATTTAACTCAAAGTCGATTTTTTAAAGATCAATCGACTCATCTCTACCAAATATGTCTACTCTTTTTTGTTTATTATTAATTTTATATTTTAAATTGTGTTTTTATTGTGAAAAGTTTTTTCAAGATTCTTTTGTTTAATTTTTTCATTTTTTTATGTTTTTACAATTTTTATTTATTTTTTTTAACTTTTTTTTACTTTTTATTTAGTATTGTTATGGGACTTTAACTTTAATTAATGTGATCACTGGTTGAATATTTTGCAATACTTATGCATTGCAGGATATTAGACCTGTCAGTGTTACACTGACAGGATGCATGTTAAACCCTGCTTACAACAGGGCCTAATAGGCCAAAATACTTTGCCGACTCGGAGGCTATTCTATGATCTCCAGTTGCCATGGTTATCATTGGCATATCCTTCCCTTTCACAACCCTCTCATTGCCATTGATCATGGCATTTAGGGGATTAAACAGCCAGATAGCACCAACTCTGGTTATTGGTGTAGGAACTCAGCTATCAGTTAAGCTAAGCTCCCACTGTGATTACACCAGACATGTTCACCAGGACATATGAATAGTCCATTTGCAGGAACAAGGCTGGTCATACACATTAGATAACTGTTGGCCGATAGCAATCTCAGATGACGGTTCCATACACAGGAGCAATTATTTGGCCAGGCGCTCCTATGTTCTCCACCAGAAAGACGGTGGTTGAGACATCGGCTGGCAGCTTATCTCAGTGAAAACAATACGATTGTCAGTCCAAGATATCATTTTCGATACACATCTCTCCCGACCTTCACTTGGTCAGTGCCTCTATAAACAGAGTGTCGATACTGCAATGTGGAGGTCTTACTATTACATCTTATTTTGAAAAGGGGTTAAGGCAAAACAGAGGAAAGGAGAAAAATTAAAGAAAAACATTTTTTAAGCAGTATTTTTAATTTTGATGTGTCAACCACAGATGGGCAAGCCTTTTCAACACCTTGGGTTATCAAAAATAAAACTTTTGAAAGCCTTGTATTAACAAATTTCAAGTACTGCATTTATATTATTCATACTGGACTGTGGATAGATGCCACCATATTATAATGAACCAAATGGGAAAACCCATATAATTATTCCTCTCTAAACAGGCTATAAAATGTAACTTTTAATCTTTTCATTAAAATGTGAATGTAGAGGGTATTAAAATATTAACCCTAATCAGCCAAAATGATAAATAGACTAAAATCTATAACGTTCTCATGGTACCGTGAGGTGTCATTGACGCACCCCTGGGCCTACTTGGTGTAGCGTTGCGCACGCGGGGACTACCCGGAGCCGGGCCTGTTGGGGGTAGTAGTCTCGTGGCGATGACCCGGTCCGTGCCCAGGGAGTCAGACTAAGTGGCGGTATATTAGCAGTAGATGTAGGACGACTACGCCACCCGTTGAATGCAGCTATGAAGCTGCCGCTGCAGGGCAGACCGCTGAGGCCGGTGGAAGGATGGTGCAGCGTGGATGGTATAACCCCCAATGGGAGGGGTATGGCCTCAGGGCAGCCGACGTGGATGATGGGGGTAGCAGGAACCACTCAGAGACGATGCGGTGTAGTTCAGGGTCTTTACTGGTGACAAAGATAGACCCTCCCGGAGTACTGGCTAGCGGTCGGGGCCTGGTCAGTCCTTGAGCAGATGGGATCCCCCTTGGCCAGGCGGAGTTGTAGGCCTCCCCAACTAATTGTACTCTTCTGGCTTCCTTGCTAGAGGCGGGTAAAGGTAGCCCACGTCCCTGAGTGTACCGTGTGGTGCTCACCCGTATGGCCGGTGACTCGGGGCCTTCTAGTGGCTTCCGCTCCACGACGGCGGTGCTGGTCCCACGCGTGTGACCGTGCCTTCGGGTTTCTTGGCCAGAGGACCTGAAATCCCCTGCCGGGCGGTTTCTGCTGCTGGGTCTGGGTTAATCCCCACAGCCTCGGACTCCGGGTCCGGTGGTAACTCCTCAATCAGGGCGAGCTCTTCAGCTGCCAGCCCCTGATTCCTTTTAGCACTGCTCCCACTGAGCTCCTGATCTTTCTTTCCTAAGCTGCTTCTCTTCTTCTCAACTCTTCTTCTCTACTCACTAACCCTGCCTCAGCCCCAGCTTTATATAGGGGAAGTTCTTCCCCTCCCAGGACTGGGCAGGAGGTGTGGCATGCATAGGATTCCTGACCAAGAGACCTCCCACCTGCTCTCAGACATAACATTGCTATTACTGTGGAGACCAGACCCCTGGGGTGCCACATTCCCCCCCTAGTGAAAGTTAGTACTCCGGGACTAAACATACTTTTGTAAACATAACAAGGTGCAAACAATAACATTCTAATAGAGACAACACATAAGGTGGTCACGGCGTGTCCGCAACCGGGTGTAACTTTTGAGGAAAACAAGGGTGTCCATTTCACCAACACAGGGAGACGTAACCAGGTAGGGGTCTGTCCTGCCCCGAGTCCTTAACAGTCTTTCAGTCCGTCCTGGGTTACGCTCCAACTATATACACAAAGGATTCCCGGTAAATCCACCAAAGACTCCTATAAATAACTAGAAACACATAATTATACACAAGCAACAATAAACAGGTAAACATTAATAAAATAGCTTGAACATTTAGATCCTCCACCGTATGGGCAGCTGGCCTCTAGTGACCCTAGTGGACCTACGGAGCTGGCTGACTGGCCCTGAGCTACAGGGTATAGGAGCTGTCAAGGGTAAACTGGGCAACCATCTACGGACTCTTTGGCTCACTAGGGGTATGGCAGGCTCACTATAAGCAGGGGGTTGATTCTCCTGGTCTGCTTGTGTGGGGTCTTCTGCCTCCTGAACCGGCTGTTCTTCCAGCTCCACCTGTGTCTCCGTAGGTCCTTGGGATGCTGGTTGGAGGAACGTGAGGACGGGTACCACAACAGCACCATTGACTTGAGTCCAAGACCGAGGGAAGTCTCCGAGCACAGTACTAACCATATCTTCCCTCTCCTCTATGGGTCGAGGGTCCTCTTGTTCCTCTTCAGGGTTCCGTAGCTGTTCGGGACACTTCTTTAGGTGATCCCGGGATACAATGGCTGTGGTTTCCCCTCCGTCTTTACTGATTGTACAGATCTTCGGGTTGTCGTGACTTGAGGGCAGTACGGTGTACGGGTCCTTCTCCCATTGGTCGTCCAACTTGTGGAGCCGTCTTTTCCTCTTCAAGACCTGCTCTCCGGGCACCAGGGGAACAGCGGGAGCATACTGGTTGTAAGTTTTCTCTTGTCTTTCCCTAGCTTGACAGAGACTACGCTCCACGCTCTCCTGTACTTTTCGGTATTGCTGCTGCCTCTCTGTGTCCCAGTTGGCTTCTGGTGAAGTGTCCTCGGGTGTCAGGACTCCCATCTCCAGATCAACAGGAAGCTTACCAGGTCTTGCCCTCATTAGGTAAGCCGGGGTACAGTTGGTGGAACCTACAGGGATGTGGTTGTATAGGTCCACCAGGTCGGGCAGCTTTTCAGGCCACAGACTACGTTCTTCCAGGGGCAATGTTTTCAGAAGATCTATCACCACCTGGTTCATTTTCTCACAAAGTCCATTAGTTTGCGGGTGATAGGGTGTTGTTCTAATCTTCCGGCAGCCATACAGGGTGCAGAACTCCTGGAAGACTTCCGCTTCAAAGGCAGGCCCCTGGTCCGTCAGCACCTGCTCCGGGTATCCGTGCGGACGGCAGAAGTGCTGCTGGAAGGTTCTAGCTGCTGTTTGAGCCGTTAAGTACTTGACGGGGACGACAACCAAGAACCGGGAGTAGTGATCCACGATGGTTAACGCGTAGACGTAGCCACTTCTGCTTGGGGTCAGTTTTACATGATCCAAGGCTACCAGTTCCAACGGCTGTCTGGTGATGATGGACCGCAGGGGAGTCTTCTGGCTGGCACGGTCCCTCCTTCTTAAGTTGCATGGGCCACAGTCTCTGCACCACCTCTCGATGGTTCCTCTCATGCCTACCCAATGGAACCGCCCGCGCAGCAGAAACTCCAGCTTCTTCCATCCGAAATGCCCAGCTCCGTCGTGGTATGCCTCCATCACCATAGCTGCGTCTCTTCTTGGCACCACTACTTGCCAGATTAGTTCATGCGTCCGGGAGTTAACCATTCTGCGGCACAACTTTCCCTTCTAAAGGAACAGTCGACTCTTCTCAGCCCACAGTTGCTTGGCTTCCTCCGGAGCGTCTGGGTCAAGGCGTGCATCTGGCCGAGTCAGCATCTCCTTTACCAGACGGACGGCAGGGTCACTGTCTTGCGTCTCCACCCAGTTGAAATGAGGTAAGGGGTTGAACGTAGCGGTGTGCTTACTTCTTACACGGTGGGAATACTGGATAGTCCCATGACGGTGGAACGCGGGGAGCTCAACTTCTTCCAGTTCCTCTGAATCTTCCCCTACATCCGGTAGGTTTGGCATCCTGGACAGGGCGTCTGCGTTGGTATTGGAGCGTCCTGCCCGGTATTTGATTGTAAACTCATAGTTGGACAAGCGGGCCATCCATCTCTGCTCTAGGGCACCGAGTCTTGCAGTGTCCAGGTGTGTCAACAGGTTGTTATCCGTGTACACGGTGAACCGGGAAGAAGCGAGGTAGTGCTTAAAGCGTTCGGTGACTGCCCACACCACTGCCAGGAACTCTAGCTTAAATGAGCTGTAATTCTCAGGGTTTCTTTCGGTGGGTCGCAGTTTTCGGCTGGCGTAAGCAATTACCCGTTCTTTCCCCTGCTGGATCTGGGATAGTACGGCTCCTAGCCCGATGTTACTGGCGTCGGTGTAGAGGATAAAGGGCTGGCTATAATCCGGGTACACCAGGATTTCATCCCCCATGAGGGCCATCTTCAGCTGGCGGAAGGACTCTTCTTCCAACTTCTCCCATCTGAAGGGCGGCTTCTGGTTCTTGGCCTTCCTGGACTGGCCTATCAGGAGGTCCTGCATAGGAGCTGCCTTTTTGGTGAAACCGGGAATGAACCTTCGGTAGTAGCCTACCAACCCGAGGAACTGCCTCACTTCCTTTACGCTGGAGGGGCTTGGCCATTCCTTAATTGCGGTGATCTTATCAGGGTCGGGAGCCACTCCGTCAGCACTCACCACGTGTCCCAGGTACTGCACCTTTGGCTTCAGGAGGTGACACTTGGAAGATTTCACCTTTAGGCCGTAACTTGCCAGAGCTTCAAACACTTCCGCCAGGTGCTTCAGGTGGTCCTCGTAGGTCTTGGAGTAGACGATGACATCGTCCAGGTATAACAGGACCGTCTCAAAGTTCCGGTGTCCCAGACAGCACTCCATCAGTCGCTGGAAGGTTCCTGGTGCGTTGCAGAGTCCAAACGGCATGCAGGTAAACTCGCTAAGTCCCATCGGGGTGGTGAATGCGGTCTTCTCCCGGTCCGCCTCTGCTACAGGAACCTGCCAGTACCCGCTAGTGAGATCCAAGGTGGAGAAGAAGTTAGCAGATTTTAAAGCAGCCAAAGACTCCTCTATTCTCGGTAAGGGGTACGCATCTTTGTGTGTGATACGGTTAATTTTCCGGTAATCTACACACATTCTCATGGTGTTGTCTTTCTTTTTGACCAAGACTAGTGGAGCTGCCCAGGGGCTACAGCTATCCCTGATTACCCCAGCCTCCTTCATGTCTCTAAGCATCCCCTTGGCGTGTTGGTAGTGTGCAGGGGGTACGGGTCGATACCTCTCTTTTATGGGAGGATGGTCTCCCGTGGGGATGTGGTGTTCTACCCCCTTGACTCGCCCGAAGTCTAACGGGTGTTTACTAAACACTCTCTCGTACTCTTGAACCACCCGGTAGACTCCCTGTTTCTGGTGTGAGGGAGTGGAGTCAGTACCCAAATGTAGTTGCTGACACCAGTCCTCTATTGTTTTCTTAGAGCCGTTACCTTCCTCCGGATGAGATGGAGGCAAGGGTTCCACAGACTGTATAGAATTTTGGTTGATAGTATATAATTTGGCTAGCGTAGCATACCGGGGCAGGTGTACTTCCCTTTTCCCGATATTTATTATACGAACGGGCACCCTCCCATGGCGTACATCAATTACCCCCCGTGCTGTCAAAATGGTGGGCCTACTGTCTGAGTAGACTGGTTCTACCATGGCCTGGTAATCTCTACCTCTCAGACCAATAGCTGCCCGGCACCAAATCATCATTTCACTTTTCGGGGGCATGGCAATAGGGAAAGGGTCACACATTCTTACGCTACCAATCTCACCGCCGGAGAGTTCCACTTGTTGCCGTCGCATCAGTGCCCGGATCTCTTTCTGGAGCACTCGCTGCTGGCCGGAGCTGGCGTTCTTGGCAACCTGCTGTAAAATGAAAATCACCTCTGCAAGACAATTTTCAATCACATTAGTTCCTAGAGTTATCTTTGGGTGACTCTCGCGCTTGTCAATGTCCACAATGATCAGTCCCTGTGCTGCCAGTTCGACTCTACCGATTTTAATGGTCATTTCTTTAAATCCGATCTGCGGCACGGGTTGACCATTGCTGGCAATGATACTCAAGTCGTCGTCAGGGTAGCGGGTTATATCCGAGTCATTCCAGTACTGCTTGAAGAGCACGTACGGGATGGTGGTGACCTGTGACCCGGTGTCCAGTAGGGCACTCATAGGAATGCCATCCAGTACCACAGGCAAGACTGGACGTCCTCCCACATATTTGTCGCACCAACTCGATGGGCCTGGTGATCTTTTTCCTGGGGGTTGGCCCTCTACCCCAGGTTGTGCCAGTTTAAAGGACAGTACCTTGCCATATGTCCGGGTTGATTGCAGCGGCGGCAGATGGGTTGTCCGTCCTCGTTGTATTGGTCGCTGGGTCTTCCTCTGGCCGGTGGGGTCCTCCTTGGTCGACGCCACGGGATGTCCTCCGGTCCGGATGCCAGCTGGATCTTCCCTGGAGCAGCAACCTGTAAAGACTGCACAGTTCGGGTTAGCGCAGCAACGCTTTTAGCTAGCTCTTGGACCTGATGGTGCAGGTCTGGAGCCGGGTCATTGTTCAAAGCCTGCGCATCAGCCCCCACAGGCCCTGTCGACAAGGGCGCCGCCTCCTGGTGGTAAGCGGTAGTAGGGCGCCTGTGGGTCACCACGCCACCCGGTGCTGGTTCTCGGAGCACCCGGATGGCTCTGTCCTTGAACTGTGCAAAGTCCAGATGAGGATCCTGTAAGGCCATTGCCCGCAACTGGGTTCGGTGGGCATTGCAATATAGTCCCTCTATAAATTGTTCGGTCAACAGCCTGTCCTCGTTTCCCACGCTGTCGGGGTCGGTCTGCTTAATGGCTCTCAGGGCCTCTTGTAAGTTTAGTGCATAGTCCCTTATATTCTCATGTGCTCGCTGCTTGCACCCATAGAATCTAAGCTTAATCTCGGCTGAGGTGCGGGTATCAAAGGTGTCCCTCAGCCGGGTTAGTATCCCCGCGACAGTCCTCCTCCCAGGTGGCCAGGACTTTACCTCCCTTTGGGCTGCCCCGGTTAGTTGGGCCACCAGGATGCTCACTTTTTGCTCTTCTGTGAGGGGGTACACCCGGAAGAGGCTATCCAGCTTTTCTCTAAAGTCATTCAGGGTATGTGACTCCCCTGAGTATTGGGGTAGCCAGGCTGCTCCCGGGATATAGGGCATGGTAAAAGGCATGACTGCAGCAGCGCTGGCGCTGGCGGGGGTTGAGGCAGTGAAGCTCTCCTCCGTATCCGACATCTTTCTCCCCCCCCTAGTGGACCGTGGCCTACCTTGCGATGATCCTCTTCCGTAGGCCGTGGCTCCGCAGTGGATCGTCAGGGTTGAGGACCTTCCGTCGCGCTCCTGTGACGTCAGCGTCTGCTGGGCTCCTTCCAGGACCTTACGCGACGTCTGGACGTGAGGCGGGGCTTCAGTTCTCGCGCGCTTTTGGAGTCCACGCCCCTCTTCTTCCCGCGAGGCGTCTTCAAGATGGCGTCCAACGGCGGGAAAACTCCACGGAAGGCGGGAAGAAGGCTGAAAATGGCGCCGGATGGCGGGAATCTTCACCACAGGTTAGTTTAAAATCTCTTTTTTCAGGAACGCAGTATCCGGTGGTTGCGGGCACGTAATCCTGCCGACTACGCCAAAAGCTGACGCACCCCTGGGCCTACTTGGTGTAGCGTTGCGCACGCGGGGACTACCCGGAGCCGGGCCTGTTGGGGGTAGTAGTCTCGTGGCGATGACCCGGTCCGTGCCCAGGGAGTCAGACTAAGTGGCGGTATATTAGCAGTAGATGTAGGACGACTACGCCACCCGTTGAATGCAGCTATGGAGCTGCCGCTGCAGGGCAGACCGCTGAGGCCGGTGGAAGGATGGTGCAGAGTGGATGGAATAACCCCCAACGGGAGGGGTATGGCCTCAGGGCAGCCGACGTGGATGATGGGGGTAGCAGGAACCACTCAGAGACGATACGGTGTAGTTCAGGGTCTTTACTGGTGACAAAGATAGACCCTCCCGGAGTACTGGCTAGCGGTCGGGGCCTGGTCAGTCCTTGAGCAGATGGGATCCCCCTTGGCCAGGCGGAGTTGTAGGCCTCCCCAACTAATTGTACTCTTCTGGCTTCCTTGCTAGAGGCGGGTAAAGGTAGCCCACGTCCCTGAGTGTACCGTGTGGTGCTCACCCGTATGGCCGGTGACTCGGGGCCTTCTAGTGGCTTCCGCTCCACGACGGCGGTGCTGGTCCCACGCGTGTGACCGTGCCTTCGGGTTTCTTGGCCAGAGGACCTGAAATCCCCTGCCGGGCGGTTTCTGCTGCTGGGTCTGGGTTAATCCCCACAGCCTCGGACTCCGGGTCCGGTGGTAACTCCTCAATCAGGGCGAGCTCTTCAGCTGCCAGCCCCTGATTCCTTTTAGCACTGCTCCCACTGAGCTCCTGATCTTTCTTTCCTAAGCTGCTTCTCTTCTTCTCAACTCTTCTTCTCTACTCACTAACCCTGCCTCAGTCCCAGCTTTATATAGGGGAAGTTCTTCCCCTCCCAGGACTGGGCAGGAGGTGTGGCATGCATAGGATTCCTGACCAAGAGACCTCCCACCTGCTCTCAGACATAACATTGCTATTACTGTGGAGACCAGACCCCTGGGGTGCCACATCATCACTTGAGCTGAATGGGATAAATGAATCTCAGCACATGCCCCCCCAACATGTTTCACCGCACCAGCTGTCATAGATTTTAGTCTATTTATCATTTTGACTGATTAGGGATAATATTTTAATACCTTCTACATTCACATTTTAATATAAAGATTAAAAGTTACATTTTATAGCCTGTTTAGAGAGGGATAATTATATGAGTTTTCCCATTTGGTTCATTATTTGTGTATACATTCCTCCAAGGCTATCCCTTTCCTCTTTGGTTGTGTTACCACCATATTATATGTTTAAACAAATACAGATCATACACTACATGTATAGCAAGTATATTGTTACATAAAAAATTGTAAAACATATTGATAGTATTGCATGCTGCTAGCCACTTGCATTTTGTAGTTTTAATAAAAATACTTTATGCCTTGTCTTTTTATAGTCTACCTTTATCTTGATGTGCATTATTAGTCTAATATTTAAATACACTTAGCTCATAAGAGGTCCATTACAAGCACTGATACAAATGCATCAATATGATATCCTTAAAGTCATTAACATCTCTATTAGAATGTATCAACCACTAGCCAGCTATTTCAAATTAAGGTCAAGTGTGGAAGCAATATACCTGGTAATCAGCAAAAAAAAGTAATCAGGAAAGCAATTTAAACTTTGAAAAGTACAACATAGACTCACAGAGTAAGTTTAGGTTATAGCTGCAGGTTATAAATGCAAAAATAATAGTTATGACATACCGTACTTGATAAAACACTGTAAATAAGAGAAAAATACCTGTATTTTTTTTAGCAGTTAAAGAGAGGTGAGTCGAAATGACTGAAAATGAATTTAAAATAAGCAGTAATTTGTTATTCTAGTTTTATTGCATGCAAACATATTTTTATAAGCGCTATGTTTAATTCTAAGAATAATAAAATACATTTATAAATTTAACACCTTTTCATTCTGAATTTTTATCATTTCTAAAACTGACTATTTCCTTAAAGTTAAAAGATATAGAATAAAATAAAAGCTTTAGAAGAAACTACCAAGATTCTGGGTCAGGATGTACCCACATCAACATTTTCCAGCTAGGAATAATGTAAATCTGGTCATGATTTTTTTTAAAAGGCAGTCACAAAATGTGTTAAGATGACAGTAAGCATGTAAAATTATTGCCAAACTATTGAAAGGTTCGTAGCATGAGGCCAAAAAAGAAGTTCACAGATCTGTCAAAATATGAAATTTAGCAAAATACAGGGTGGGCCATTTATATGGATACACCTAAATAAAATGGGAATGGTTGGTGATGTCAACTTCCTGTTTGTGGCACATTAGTATATGGGAGGGAGAAAACTTTTCCAGATGGGTGGTGACCATGGAGACTATTTTGAAGTTGGCCATTTTGGATACAACTTTATTTTTTTTAATGGGAAGAGGGTCATGTGACATCAAACCTATTGAGAATTTCATAAGAAAAACAATGATGTGCTTTGTTTTAACATAACTTTATTCATTCATGAGTTATTTACAAGTTTATGACCACTTATAAAATGTGTTCAAAGTGCTGCCCATTGCGTTGGATTGTCAATGCAACCCTCTTCTCCCACTCTTGACACACTTTCATAAGTTATTTACAAGTTTCTGTTTACAACTATTGACGTGTCGCAGAGGTTAACACGTGAGGAGCGGACAGAAATTGTGTTGATGTTTGGTGAACGCAGTACCCAGGTCATTGCAGCAGATTTCAATGCAAGACACCCTACGAGACCACCCATCTCCCATGCTACAGTTAGCAAACTGCTTGCCAAATTTCGTGAAACAGGTTCAGTGTTGAATTTGCAAAAAACTGTTCATAAACTTGTAAATAACTCATAATAAAACCAAGCACAAGCACATCATTGTTTTTCTTATGAAATCCTCAATAAGTTTGATGTGTCACATGACCATCTTCCCTTTGAAAAAAATAAAGTTGGATCCAAAATGGCCGAATTCAAAATGGCACAAGAAGAAGAGCACAGGGCGCCAGTGGCGACTTTGCCAATCCTGGTGTTCTGTGGCAAATGCAAAGCATCCTGCATGGTGTTTGGCTGTGAGCACAACCCCCATCTGTGGATGTCGGGCCCTCATACCACACTCATGGAGTCGGTTTCTAACCGTTTGTGCAGACACATGCACATTTGTGGCCTGCTGGAGGTCATTTTGCAGGGCTCTGGCAGTGCTCCTCCTGCTCCTCCTTGCACAAAGGCGGAGGTAGTGGTCCTGCTGCTGGGTTGTTGCCCTTCTATGGCCCCCTCCACATCTCCTGGTGTACTGGCCTGTCTCCTGGTAGCGCCTCCAGCCTCTGGACACAACACTGATAGACACAGCAAACCTTCTTGCCACAGCTCACATTGATGTGCCATCCTGGATGAGCTGCACTACTTGAGCAACTTCTGTGGGTTGTAGAGTCCGTCTCATGCTACCATGAGTGTGAAAGCACAACCAACATTCAAAAGTGACCAAAACATCAGCCAGAAAGCATTGGTACTGAAATGTGGTCTGTGGTCCCCACGTGCAGAACCAGACCTTTATTGAGGGTGTCTTGAATATTGCCAATAATTTCCATCTATTGTCTATTCCAATTGAACAGCAGTATGTGAAATTCATTGTCAATCAGTGTTGCTTCCAAAGTGGACAGTTTGATTTCACAGAAGTTTGATTTACTTGGAGTTATATTCTGTTGTTTAAGTGTTCCCTTTATTTTTTTGAGCAGTGTATAATGTACACATATGTTTATTTGTGCCAATATAACCCCTTTGTACATCTGCTCTTTTTTTGCCCATATCAATCTGAATTGTAAAAAATTGCAAAGTTATTCCTTGCCATGAAAAATAAAAGTAAAGATTAACCCTTTTCTACTGACTTTTAGCCCTGCCACAAAATTACGTGCTTACTGCTTACATAATTTCAGTGATGTTGTTAGCTCAGGAGAAAGTGTTAATGAAGACAATGTATCTGATAATACTCGGTCATGTTAATTTAATTATTATGTCTATTTTTAAAAGGAGTTGGTGCTTGAAGTCATTCCATGCTATGAAAATTTACTTAACCCCTTCACGACCTTGCACTTGATACGGGCTGCGTCATTGAACCCACATCTTTCCATGAACATGATAGCTTATCTGTTCTGTTATGTGCCTCTACCAGTCGCTGGTGGATTCGAGATCTACCTTGCGGCTGTTAACAAGTTAAATGCCGTTGTCAATCTCTGACAGCGGCATTTAACATGTTTCTGGTAGAAGCACATCACAAATCCCGCCCATCGGCAAAAAGACCCCCGTGCATGTCATTGTAAATCTCCTATGAAAGACAGCCCATGGCTGACGTTCATAGGAGATCATGATTTATGCTACACATAGCAGTACTGAAGCCCTGCAATATGTAGCACAGGCGATTGGATGATCGCAACATCAAGTCTCCTAAGGGGACTATTGAAGCCAGTATAAAAATTTAAAACCCCCATTTTGCCTCATTCAAAATAAAACAATAATAAAAAAATACACATATTTGGTATCACTGCATTCAGAAATGTCCAACCTATCAAAATATAAGGTAAATTAATCCTGGAGAATCATATCAGTTTTAGCATTTAGTGAACATAGTAAATAAAAAACCCACAAAACAATTGTGGAATTGCACTTTTTTTGCAACTTCACTGCACTTGGATTTTATTCCCATTTTCCAGTACTCTATATGGTAAAATCAATAGTATCATTCAAAAGTACAACTCATCCCAAAAAAACTAAACCCTCGTAAGGCTATATTGACAGAAAAATCCAAAGTTATGGCGTTGGGAAGAAGAGGAGCAAAAACCGAAAGCGCAAAAACTGAAAATTGCAAGGTGGTGAAGGGAATATTGATAAAATCTCATTTTAACTGGCTTTTAACCCTGCCATAAAATGACCTGCTGTTCCAAGGGCAAAAATCAAAGTTCACCACCTGATATAACTAGTTTAACACAAAAAGAAGTATGCCTGCACCTGAGCAAATTAAACATTGACAAATCCCCTGGACCAAATGGTATTCATCCATGGATACTAAGGGAATTGAGCTCAGTAATTGACAAATCGCTGTATCTCATATTCTTAGACTCTCTTATAACAGGGGTAGTGCCACAGGGTTGGAGGCTAGCCGATGTGGTACCGATATTTAAGAAAGGTAAGAAGGTGGATCCAGGTAACTACCGTCCAGTAAGTCTGACATCAGTAGAGTGCAAAGTTTTTGAGTGCATCATAAGAGATGACCTGCAGAGTTAAATCACAGAGAATAATATAATAATAAAGGATAATCAGCACACATTCATGAAAAATAGGTCGTGTCTAACCAACATGTTGGGGTTCTATGAGAAGGTAAGATCAAATCTGGATGTTGGTAATATGATGGATGTGATTTAGCTGGACTTTCTGAAGGCATTTGATACTGTACCACATAACAGCCTTATAATGAAGCTTCAGAAGCAAGGACTTGAGGGAAATATATGTAGATGGGTAAGGAATTGGCTAAATTATAGGAAACAAAGAGTCATCATAAATGGTACATTCTCTAAATGGGACATAGTCAGCAGTCGTGTGCCACAAGGATCTGTGCTAGGACTGATTCTTTTCAACCTCTTTATTAATGACCTTGGGGATGGGATTGAGAGTAAAGTGTCAGTTTTTGTTGATGATACCAAACTATGTAGGATATTAAAATCTGATCTTGACATTACGATATTGCAGAATGAACACTTGGCAGATAAGGTTTAATGTAGATAAATGTAGAGTAATGCACCTAGGACGGAGTAATCCTAGAGCTACATATACATTTAATGGGAGTATACTCGGGACTACAGAACAGGAGAAGGACTTGGGTATTCTGGTTACAAGTAAGCTGAGCAGCAGTACTCAATGTCAAGCAGCAGCCTCAAAAGCAAACAAGATTTTAGGTTGTATAAAAAGAGAAATAAAATCACACGATCCCAAGGTATTGTTACCCCTTTATAAATCACTGGTGAGGCCACATCTGGAATATGAGATCCAGTTTGGGGCTCCACATTTTAAAAAGGATATTCAGAAGTTAGAGTCAGTTCAAAGATTATTACAGGGGATAGAAGGCCTTCTCATATGATGAGAGGTTGATAAAAAAGTTGAGATTGTTTAGCTTAGAAAAATGACTCCTCAGAGGGAATCTCATTTACATGTACAAATATATGTGTGGTGAGTACAAAGGACTAGCACATGACTTATTCCTTCCAAAGACCATACTAAGGACCAGGGGGCACTCATTATGGGTGGAAGAAAGGCAATTCCAGCACCTAAACAGGAATGGGTTCTTTAGAGTCAGAGAAATTGGACTGTGAAATGTCCTACCTCAAGAGGTAATAATGGCAGATACTATAACAGCTTTCAAAAAAAGGCTGGATGATTTCCTCAATACAGGTAACATTGTGGGTTACAGTTAAATTAGACAAAATGTTACACCTAACGTAGTTAGTGATGAGCATCATGCTTGGGTGTTTTCCGAGTATCTTCAGTGTAAAAGCGTGTTTCGATACTCCATCATTAGCAGGAAGCACCTGGCAACCCAGTAGTCAGCACGATTTTGAATCCTAACCATACGGGGATCATGTTGCAGATACTGCAGCATGAAGGCTCTCATATGTCGGGCTCTTCCATAAGGTCCAAGGCCAAGCTGTGTTGGTAGCTGGGTAACACTGATGCTAGTTTCCTCTGTCTCCTCCCACCAACCATGAACAACAGAGAGGGGATAATTATCCTCTTCATCTACTGACTGTTGCTCACCCATCACCTCTTCCTCCTCCATTTGTTCCCCTCGATCGCTGTAATCCACCCTCTCTTGGCACCCACCTGTGTGATGACAGTCTGGAAATTAGAGACATTGTTATTCCACCCTCATCCTCCTCTGCTTCTTCCTCTTCCTCTGGGCCCACAACCTCCTCCTGCTGGCTATTCAAGGTCTGCTCCAGCATGTAGATGACCGGAACAGTGATGCTGATGATGGCATCGTCAGCGCTAACCATCTTAGTAGACATTTCAAAACTGTGCAGAAGGGTGCAGAGGTCCTTAATTTGCACCCACTCTAAACATGATATGCCCCACGTCCATACTGCATTGGCCCTTGCCAGTGAATTTGAACCTTTTAGAGACCGAGTGCCGAAACTGCAACCCAAAACCCACCTATTTATTGCAAAGTGCCAACACGCAATTTAACTTGAGTACTTAGTTTAGGAAAAACAACTCATACAGAGAGCAGGCAGGGGCAACGGAGAGCAAGCAAATGTATCAAATAAAAATATTTTTTATTAATATAGCGCCAACATATTCCGCAGCACTTTTCAATTAAAGAGCAAGCTGAGGCAACAGTAAGCAGGCATATCAGAGAGCAAGCAGGGGCAACAAAGGGCAGGCAGGGGCAACAGAGAGCAAGAGCAAGCTGGAGCAACAGCAAGCAGGGGCAGCAGAGAGCAAGCAGGTGTATCAAATAATAATAATATTTTTTATTTATATAGCACCAACATATTCCACAGCACTTTACAATTAAATACCAAGCAGGGGCAACACCAAGCTGGTGTATTAGAGAGCAAGCAGGGGCAACAAAGGGCAGGCAGGGGCAACAGAGAGCACGCCGGGGCAACAGCAAGCAGGGGCAACAGAGAGCAAACAGGCGTATCAGAGAGCAAGCAGACGTATCAGAGAAGGTAGGGGAAACAGAAAGCAGCCAGGGGCAACAGACAGCAAGCAGGTGTATCAAAGAAGGCAGGGGAAACAGAGCAGGCAGGGGCAACAGAAAGCAAGCAAGTATATCAGAAAGCATGCAGGGGAAACAGAAAAGGCAGGCGCAACAGAAAGCAGGCAGGGGCAACAGCCAGCCAGTAGGTGTATCAGAGAGCATGCAGGAGTATCAAAGAAGTCAGGGGAAACAAAAAGCAGGCGGGTGTATCAGAGAGCAGGCAGGGGAGAGCAGGCAGGAGCAACAGAAGGCAAACGCATATGGGAGACAGGCAGGGGCAACAGCAGGCAGGTAAAACAAAGTAGGCAAAGGCAAGGGAGAGCAGGCAGGGGCAAGAGAGCAAGCTGTGGCAACAGAGAGCAAGCTGCTTCAACAGACCAAACAGATGTATCAAAGAAGACAGGCGTATTAGAAAGAGGTCAGGGGCAACAGCAGACAGGGAAACCAGTGGGCAAGAGAGAGCAGACAGGGGCAAGAGAGGGCAGGCAGGT
Source organism: Phyllobates terribilis (assembly GCF_046119375.1). Lineage (NCBI taxonomy): Eukaryota > Metazoa > Chordata > Amphibia > Anura > Dendrobatidae > Phyllobates > Phyllobates terribilis. The sequence continues at coordinate 476,435,606 of NW_027362765.1, read as the reverse complement.
GTATCAAAAGAAGGAAGGTGCAACAGAGAGCAGGCAGGGGCAACAGAGAGCAGGCAGACATATCAGAGAGAGGGCAGGGGCAACAGCAGGCAAGTGAAACAGAGTGGGCAACAGAGAGAAGACAGGGGCAACAGAGAGCGGGCAGAGGCAACAGAGAGCAGGCAGGAGCAACAGAGAGGGGGCAACAGAGAGCAGGCAGGGGCAACAGAGAGGGACAACAGAGAGCAGGCAAGGGCAACAGAGAGCAGGCAGGGGCAACAGCAGGCAGGTGAAACAGTGTGGGCAACAGAGAGCAGGAAGGGGCAACAGAGATCAGGCAGGGGCAACAGAGAGGGGGCAACAGAGAGTAGGCAGGGGCAACAGAGGGGCAACAGAGAGCAGGCAGGGGCAACAGAGAGCAGGCAGGGGCAACAGCAGGCAGGTGAAACAGAGTGGGCAACAGATAGCAGGCAGGGGCAACAGAGAGTAGGCAGGGGCAACAGAGAGCAGGCAGGGGCAACAGAGAGCAGGCAGGGGCAACAGAAAGGGGGCAACAGAGCAGGCAGGGGCAAGGGAGAGCAGGCAGGAGCAACAGAGAGCAGGCAGGGGCAACAGAGAGAATGCAAGGGCAACAGAGGGGGGACAACAGAGAGGGGCAACAGAGCAGGCCGGGGCAAGTGAGAGCAGGCAGGGGCAAAGGAGAGCAGGCAGAAGCAATAGAGAGCAGGCAGGGGTAACTGTAAGTATGTGTATAGCACACAATATATTTTTGTTAATGTAGGAGGGGGATAGGATCAGAGGTCATCCTGGAATTATCAGAGCAGCAATGACAGGACACAGTTTTGTTAGTGATTATAAGCAGAGATTTAGTGTCTGTGCTCGGAGATCACTGGTAGGTGCAGTGTGCGGATGAGAAATCTGATACTGCACTGATAAGCCAACAGAGCTTCAGACTCAATATTCACTAGCACTAGATTGCAGCCAATAACCTCTGACAGGGTCGCTCCTGACTCTGCTGCTCTAATGACACAAATAGCAGCTAATCTTGATGGTCCTTAGCTACTTGTTCCAGAAGATGAGTGTAGTTCTCAGCCCTGTGTGAGCAGACGTTCTTCTGCATCTGCAGCACAGGCTGAAGGCAAAGCAACTATCCGGGAGGAGGAGCAAGCAGAAGAGAGAATCTGTATCTGCACCACAGGGGAAAAAGAAGGTAATGTTGCGTGCGTGCCTGCGTACACTGAGACGCAGGCACTGTACATTAAAACAAAATAAACTTTCTTTAATAGAAGCATGCAGCCCAAGAGATTTGATTCACAGGCCCTGAATCAATGTGCCTACTGCCTAGCGATGCAGTTGGTGTACACTTCCCGCTGCATTCAGTGCATTGCCGAACTGCTCTGCTCCTCAGCCCCAATGCAGAGCTCCGCCTGCAAATGCTGAGGTGAAGGCGTGCGTGCCCACAGGGAGGGCTCTACGTGCCCTCTCTGGCACGCGTGCCATAGGTTCGCCACCACTGGCCTAGGCTATGCGACATGACATACTGTGTCAGGGCTCGTTGCTGATGCCACAGTCACTGCAACATGTGCAGAGTGGAATTCCACCGTGTCGGTTCATCGCACATCAACCAGTTAACTGGCATGGACAAAGACCTCGGTATCTATGCAAGTCGATGACCTGAGGGGTGCAAACGGAAAAAGTGAGCTTCTGTGCTTTCTGGAGCAGCGCATACAATTTGGGATAGTGGAGGAGAAATTGCTCTACCACCAGGTTGAGGATGTGAGCCATGCAAGGCTTGCACCGTTATCGCACACAGCTTTACCTGGCTCTACGTTCAGCAGAGACAGCCATTGCTCAAACTCAGCCTGGATAGCTGTCTTCAACTGTATGACTGCTATCTCCAAGGCATATTAATTTTAACACTGCCTGATTGTGGTGAGCCCTGGCTGCATAGTACGGAGGAGGTGGGGATTCACTTTGCACTGTTGAAACGCATGTCTCATTAAGGCAGAGGCTGACTGTCCAGGTGGAGGCCCTAGAGGAGGTGGAGGAGGCAGAAGCAGTGGAGAAAGTGTGAAATACAGAGGTGTGTCCTGCAAGCTTTGGGGATTCCATTTCTTATAGAGCAGCCCCATCCACGCCTGCCCTCACAGCCACCACAGTCACCCAGTGCCCAGTCAGCGAGATGTAATGCCCGTGGCCATGCTTAATCGTCCAGGTGTCTGTGGTGAAATGCAGCATGGCAGACATAGATTTAGTCAAGCAATGGGTGATGTTGTGTGTAACATGCTGGTGTAGCGCAGTCACAGTTTTCTTAGAGAAGTAATAGCGACTGGCCAACTGTTACTGGGGGACTGCGACGGCCATCAACTTTCAGAAACCATCTGTATCTACCAGGCGTAAAGGCAGCATTTCCCCCCCGGGGGATTACCGTCTGGTGATGAGGGTCAGGATGCTGCTTGGATCCTACTTCCTCCTGCCCCGGATTCAACCTAAAAAAATTTTGGTCATCGGTGCAGATGCTTTCCTCCTCTTGACTTTGTGAATCTTTGGAGCAGACTTCTGATGCCCTTGGCATAGAATGTGTGAACAGCTCTGCAGACTCACCCATCTGTGGTTCCCTACAGTCAGTTGGGTGGTTGGAGAGTTATGACATGGGGGGAAACAAGGGTAAGTGGGGTGCCAATTATGAGGACTATACTGTGTGTGATGTTGAGGTGAAGGAAGAGGAGAGGCCACTTGATGCAGCTCTTGCCATCCACTGGAGCACATGCTCTTTCTGGCCCTCATCTACAAGGCGTACTGCTGTGCGTCTGCCAAAGAAAGGGAGTGGAGCAGCTCGTCCAGTAACAGAAGTGGTCAGTTGTGTTTGGATAGAACGCTACGGTGTTGGTGCACTAGTGCTTTCACTAACATTACCACCTACCCCATGTATACCTTGAACACCAAGCCTATTCCCCCTTCCACCACGAATTCGCTTTTTCACACTCATCTTGCTCAGATAGTGTTGTTGGAACATGCTGTTAGCAACAAAAAAATTAGATTTTTTACTGTGGATGAGTCCTGTATTAAATGGAATATATGCTCTAAACAATTTCAAACTGAGATCTGGCCTGCAGTATCATGTTAGTAACAGAAAAAAAATAGATTTTTTTACTCTGCACAAACTCTATATACAGCTGAATTTCAGCACCACAAAATAACAAGCAGAGATATGGCGTGCTGTATCACTTTAGTAGCAGGTGAAATTAGATTTTTAAAGGTGTACTCATTTTCACGCTAGGTATGGGGAGAACCCAGCGTATAATTAGGGGAAAAGGGGAGGGAGCCATACAACTTGGGAAAGAGAGAGTGGAGACTCCCTTATAGACCCTAAATAGGTTCTGCACCTATCGCCGAGCAGGAAACCTGGCCCTAGCTAACTCTAAGACTAGGCCCTAGGTAGGGAGCGGGAGGGGTGAGCATTAAGTCAGCCCCACTACAAGCTAAAGTACACACAGGGGAAACAAACAGGAGAATACACTTAGCTCCAGGATGACACGGGAGAAAGCATGACAACAATCCATGTAGAAACTCCAAGGCAATTTTAGTCGACTACTAGAATCCCAGGCCTGAATAGGTATACACGCTATTACCAGCAACTCTCTGAGGATCTGAGTGTATTTAAATACACAGCAAGGAAGTGCTGATTAGCAGAAAGGTGAGGATTAGTGTTGAGCGATACCTTCCGATATCAGGAAATATCGGATCGGATTGGATCGGGCCGATACCCAAAAAGTATCGGATATCTCCGATTCCGATACCGGAAACCAATGCAAGTCAATGGGACACAAATATCGGAATGAAAATAAACCATTTCTTTCCTTGTAGGTTAATTCTACATGAAGGAAAACAACTAACAATAATGTAGAATGTATTGGGGGAGGTGGTTGCCCAAATCGATGGGAACAGTGCTCACAGTGAAACATGAAAAGCCGGCAATTCATCAGCGGCATACACCGGTACCCGACAATTTAGAACAGAAAGAATAGAGCTTCACACACAGATTAGATAGATAGAAACATGTCAGTCACATATATATGAAGTACAGTGACAGTGTTGCTTACTGTACTTGTCATTTAGTGTAAAGGATTTATTTAAAAAAATATTAGTGTTTTCATGCACCGTCTCTTTAAAAAAGCCGGCCGGCAATTCAGCAGCGGTACCCGACAATTTATAACAGAAAGATAGAGCATCACACATAGATTAGATACATAGAAACATGTCAGTCACATAAATAAGAAGTACAGTGACAGTGTTGCTTACTGTACTTGTCATTTAGTGTAAAGGATTTATTTAAAAAAATATTAGTGTTTTCATGCACCGTCTCTTTAAAAATGCCGGCCGTCAATTCAGCATCGGTACCCGACAATTTACAACAGAAACAATAGAGCATCACACATAGATTAGATAGATAGAAACATGTCAGTCACATATATATGAAGTACAGTGACAGTGTTGGTTACTGTACTTGTCATTTAGTGTTAAAATAAAGGATTTATTAAAAAAAAAATTTGCGTGGGGTTCCCCGTAATTTTAGTCTCTAGCGGAGGTTAAGCAGACAGCTGGGGCAGATGTTTGAAGCCTGGGAAGAGGGTAATACCCACGTAGCTTCCCAGGCTACTAAAATCAGCCCCCAGCTGAATACCTAGCCTTTAGTGTTGAGCGAGCACTAAAATGCTCGGGTGCTTTAAGCTCGGGCCGAGCTCGCCGTGATACTCGGGTGCTCGACCCGAGCAACGAGCCCAATGTTAGTCTATGGGAGACTCGAGCATTTTTGCGGTGGCACCCCCGGCAGTCTTTTAAAAGCCTAACAAGTGCCCAAAACGATAGTGACAGTGCTGAAATTACATGGGGACAGCATGGGGATCGCCCCATGAAGCATTTCTGACCCCCAGGTCACTGCTGTCAACAACGTGATCAGAGGTATTAAGCCACTTTTACAGGCTCACAATAAAACGTTCAAAAGCGAAAGTGAAACTTTTTTCCTGTGAAATATGTTAAGGAACATCCTTTCCAGGGTAAAGACTTGTGTATAAGTTAAAATAAATGACCAAAAACAAAAATACTCCTCCACACCTTCGGCTATGTTCACAAGTAGCATTTTTTATGCGTTTTTGCACTTTTGTATTGCTTTCAACTATGACAAATGCATTCACCGTGAAATGTCATTTTAACATTTTACAACCTTATCTGGCCATGTGCTGTGTGACACATGCATAACGTGCTGAAAAGACAAGGGAACAGCATGGGGAAGGCCCCTGGAAGTATCTCTGACTCCCAGGTCACTGTCTAAAAGTGTGCCCATCATAAGTGATCCTTACCGCATCAGAAGATGCAGACTTGCAACTATCCCCATTCAAGTCCTTGTCCCAGGGCAGTGTTCAATTGTACCTCTCCCATTCCTTGCAATGCAAGCGCAAGTATGCAGCCTGACACCCACCCACCCACAGGCTGCAATACCATACTGCTTGCTTGCTTGCACTTTAAATTGGGCCTTTTAGGCATGTGGAGGCGGAATCTGGCCATCACGCCATGGCTGCGTCGGCGGCCTGATATCCATACTCAGTCCACAGCCGCCTGGTGGCCGGGTGTCCCCGCTTGCTCCCCAGCATCCAGGGGGTGGCCGGGTGTCCATACTCGGTCCCCAGCCACCCCTATTTGTCCCGGTAACCTTTCCCACACTTTTCTTAGCCTGGCCTGCTTTAGGGCAGCATTGGCCGAGCCCACCGGATTATCAGACTCCTCTGGTGGGCCCTGGCTTCTCCATCAGGGGAGTTGAGTGTGCCAAGGTGAGGAGCATGATGAGGATGATAGAAGTTAGCATCTGCTTTGTTTTGTTGTAATACAAGTGCATGTATGTAGTAGCAGCTAGGCCTGAGGTGGTCAGCGTTTTGGCGCATATCCTACCTCCTCCGAGGATTGCTGGATGTTTTCCAGCTACTATCCAAGTTCTATGACTCCAGTTAAAATAAAGAGCAGGAGGAACAGGGACCATTCACATCAATATCAGGCCAGTCAACCAGATATGTCTTGTAGGTTATGTTTCTGTAACAAAAGGAGCGGTTTGGCTACACAGTTATAGGGCATACAGTGAGTGCAATGCCTACCAAAAATTTCGAGCCACTCCAATGCCCCTTGGAAATGACATGGAGGTCAGAGGGCGTTAACTAAACCTTTTTTTCCATTTATAGCAACTGGGTCTCCCGTGCACTGTTGGCCTAAGCAGTGAATGGAAGGCTTTCCAAAAATTATGAGGAACTGCAATGCCCCTAACAAGAGCCATGTGTGGCACCCCAGGGGTCTGGTCACCACAGTAATAGAGATATTACGTCAGAGAGCAAGTGGGAGGTTTCCTGGTCAGGATCCCTTAAACATGCAACATCCTCCTGGGAGGGGAGAATTCTGCCCTTATAAACTGGATCTGGGGCGGGGTTGAGTGAGTCAGAGAACAGTCAGAGTCAGAGTGAGAGCAAGGGAAAGTAACAGCAAGGAGCTCTGTAGGAGCTAGGAGCTAAAGACCAGGGGCTGGAAGCTGAGCAGAGGTCGCCCTGGCAGAAGACAATAGGAACCGGACACCGGAGTCCGAAGCTGTGAGGACTTATATATCCAGCAGCAGAAACCAGCCAGCAGGGGATTTCAGGCCCTCTGGCCATAGAAGCCCGGAGGCTCAGTCACAAGCAAGGGACCAGCACCGCCGTCATGGAGCGGAGGCTAACAGAAGGCCCCAAGTCACCAGCCATACGGGTGAGCACTACACAGTACACTCAGGGACGTGGGCTACTTCTACCCGCTTACAGCAAGGTAGCCAGGAAGAGTGCAGACAGACGGGGAGGCCTACAACTCCACCTGGCCAGGGGAACTCCTGCTTGCTCACAGACTGACCAGGCCTCTTATGCTAGCCAGTACTCCCGGGAGGATCTACCTTATAATCATCAGTAAAGACCCTGAACTGCACTTCAAAGACTCTGAGTCATTCCTGCTGCGCTCGTGCACCATCACCCCCATCATCCACACTCACTGCCCTGAGGCTATACTCCTCCCGAGGGGAGTTATCCCATTCTGTGCTGCGCACACAACACCAGCCTCAGCGGTCTGCCTCGCAGTGGTGGTACTCCCTGACCGCAAACCACGGGTGGCGCAGTCGGACAATTAACCTCAAAACCTAAGAAAGACTGCCACGGAGACTACAGACCCCAGAGACCCGGCAACGGGTATCCCACACACGTGTACACACGGCCCACGGGGCGCGTCACATGCAGTACAGCATATTACAAACATAAGTCCCATTATTGGGGAGTGGGTGTCCCATAGTATTTGCTTATGCTTTCCAAGCAAAAGCTGCCAAATATTAGGACGGAGCAACTTGCAATGCCCCTTACAAGAGCCATGCAATACAGCATATTAAAAACATAAGTGCCATTATTGGGGAGTGGGTGTCCCATAGTTTTTGCTTATGCCTTGCAAGCAAAAGCTGCCAAAGGACGGAGGAACTTGCAATGCTGGCACCCTGGTGGTATAGTGGTGGTGGAGGCTGAGGATAAGGAGAAGAAGATTAAACAGCCGAAACGAGGAAGGTATACCCATGTGTGGGTGTGAAGCGGTGCATGTGAATACACCTCCCGAAATAACACAGTGGATTTGACTTTATGTTACTCTGCTGTCATTTGGTGGTGATGAGAAGTCTGGCTCAATCCAGCCCTTGTTCATTTTGAAAAGGGTCAGCTTGTCAGCATTGTCAGTTGACAGGCGAGTGCGCTTATTAGTTATAATTCCCCCAGCGGCACTAAAAACACGCTCCGATAACACGCTAGTGGCAGGGCAGGCCAGGACCTCCAAGGCGTACAGAGCGAGTTCATTCCAAGTGTCCAGCTTGGATACCCAATAATTAAATGGCACAGAGGAATCACGGAGGACGCTGGTACGATCGGCAAGGTACTCCCTCACCATCTTTTGAAACTTTCCACTCCTTGTGAGAGTACCCCGCGCCTCAGGGCCTGTAAGCTGGGTGGGTGTCAGAAAACTGTCCCAGAACGTTGACAGTGTTCCCCTGCCTCTGCTGGATTGGAGTTGCATCTCTCTCGCCTGTACGCCTTGGTTGGGCATCAAACTGTGACCTCTGCCGCTAGCGTGTTCAGATGGGAATTTTTTTAAGAGTTCTGCAGCAAGGGCTTTCTGGTATTGCCCCATTTTTGCAGACCTCTCCACCTCAGGAATAAGAGAGTATAAGTTCTCCTTGTAGTAGGGGTCTACAAGTGTCACCAACCAGTAATGACTGTCACCCAACATTTTGACAACGTGAGGGTCACGGTTAAGGCAGCGTAACATAAAGTCAGCCATGCGTGCCAGACTGGTATCGGGCAAGATTTCCGTGTCCTCACCAAGATGACGACTGACCATGCTCTCCTCCTCCTCCTCTTCCTCCTCCCCCCTGTCCTCAGGCCACCCACGCTGAACCGACGGTATGACACTTGTACACGTACTAACGTCTACAACGCATGATAGCAGCTCCTGTTCTTCCTCCTCCTCCTCCTCCTCCTCTCCCTCCTTGTCCCCCAATGCACGTTGGGATGAGATGAGGCTGGGCTGTGTGTAATCGCCCGCTACGGCTTCTTGATCCATCTCATCATACTCTGGCTGCAATGCTTCCTCTTTAATTCTCTGCAGAGAGCGTTGCAAAAGACAGACAAGTGGGATGCTGACACTAATGATGGTGTCATCGCCACTCACCATCTTGGTGGCCTCCTCAAAGTTTGTCAGGATGGTACATATGTCAGACATCCAGGTCCACTCCTGAGGTCTTATGTGTGGAATCAGACCTGAATATCGACGGCCTTGTTGCAGCTGGTACTCCACAACTGCTCTCTTCTGCTCACAAGTCCTTTGCAACATGTGGAGGGTAGAGTTTCAACGTGTGGGGACATCACACACCAGTCGGTGTGCCGGAAGCGGCAAACGCTGCTGCAACACAGCAAGGGCGGCGGAAGCTGTAGCCGACTTGCGAAAAATGAGCTGACAGGCGGCGTACTTTCACGAGCAGATCTGGCAACTCGGGGTACGATTTAAGAAACCGCTGAACCACGAGATTAAGCACATGAGCCAGGCATGGTACGTGTGTGATCTCACCTCGCCTCAAAGCCGCCACCAGGTTAAGGCCATTGTCACACACGACCATGCCGGGATGTAGGTTCTGCGGTCTCAGCCACAGATCTGCCTGCTCTTACACAGCTGTCCACAACTCACAAGCAGTGTGAGGTTTATCACCTAAGCTTATGAGTTTCAGCACAGCCTGTTGCCGCTTGGCGGAGGCAGTACTGCAATGCTTACAGCTTGTAACTGATGTGATATCTGAGATGGAGGCTGAACATGAGGAGGAGGAGGAGGAGGATGCGCAGGAGCTGTACACTGTGGGGGCAACTCTGACTGACATAGGGCCCGCAATCCTTGGTGTGGGGAGGATGTGTTCCGTCCCAAGGTCCGACTGGGTCCCGGCTTCCACTATGTTTACCCAGTGTGCCGTCAGAGAGATGTACCGTCCCTGGCCACAAGCACTTGTCCACGTGTCCGTTGTCAGGTGGACTCTCCCAGTAACTGCGTTGTTGAGGGCACGGCAGATGCTTTGGGACACGTGCTTGTGTAGTACGGGGATGGCACACCGGGCAAAATAGTGTCGGCTGGGGACCGAGTACCGAGGGACGGCCACCGCCATAAGATTGCGGAAGTATTCCGTCTCCACCAGCCTAAAAGGCAGCATTTCCAATGCAAGCAGTCGTGAAATGTGCGAATTTAGGACTGTGGCCTGTGGGGCGTTAGCTGTGAATTTCCGCTTTCGTTCAAAGGTCTGGGATATGGACAATTGATCGCTGCGGTGGGACGTGGACGTGGACGTTGATGCTGTTTCTTGAGAAACGGCCATACCAAGTGAAGACTGAGAGGAGGGGGCATCTTTACATGCAGTATGGACAGGAGATTGCCTTGCACACACAACAGGGGGTTCTATTGCATGCACAACAGTGGAAGAAGCAGTGGTGACACCCGCTGACACTGGTCGTGGACCCTGGGTTTCGCCCCACAAAGTCGGGTGCTTTGCTGCCATGTGCCTGATCATGCTGGTGGTGGTCAGGCTGGTAGTTTTGTCACCCCTGCTGATGCTGGCATGGCAGGTGGAACATATGGCCTTTTTGGGGTTATCAGCAGAGTCTTTAAAAAAATTCCAGACTCTGGAAGACCTACTGCTTGTACTGGCAACGTCCCTCGTGTTGGTGTTACGGGGAACGGTTGCCTGACTTCTGTCTGCGGCCACCACACTGCTTCTTCCTGCCTGTTGGGGTACTCTGCCTCCCTCCCCCTGTGTGCTGCTGGCCTCACTCTGCATGTCCTCCTTCCACGTTGGGTCAGTTACTAGATCATCCACCACCTCCTCCTCTTCCACTTGCGCACCAAGATCCTCCTCCTCACTTCCTGGCAATTGTGTCTCGTCATCATCCACCTCTTGTGACAGATTGCCAACGTCGACTTCCTGTGGCCGTGGCTGTTCAAATATTTGGGCATCGCAACATGGGATCTCCTCTTCCACCACTTCAAGCGAATTAGGCGAGAGGCCCAAATATGGAAATGGACCAGTGAACAGCTCTTCAGAGCATCCAAGTGTGGGATCACTTGCTGTCTGACGACACTCGGCATGGTGGGAGGAAGGAGCAAGAGGGTGAGGAGGAGTATGCGGTCGAGACTCACGGCTACTAAGAGTTGACTGTGTGAAAGACAGACCGGAGGTGGTGGTGCCCAGGTAACTGGAAGTATTATCTGCTATCCACTTAATAACCTGTTCACACTGATCAGTTCTCAATACTGGTGTTGTTCTGTGCTTCCCTAGTAATTCGGTCAAGAAGTGGGAGCGAGAAGATGTGGCTGTTGGTTGTGGCACATTTTCACCTTGGCCACGGCCCCGTCCTCTGCACGAACCATCACCAGAACGTCCACTTCCACGTCCCTTGCCACGCGCCTTGCCCATTGTAAATGAAGTAAAATAGCTTACACTTGCACTATCAATGGAAAAAGGGTAATAAAGAGTAGATTAGAACCGTGGAAGAGGAAAACCACAGTTATTGTTTACTGGGGTATACCACACTTTTTTAAATAGAGATATTTGCTGCTGAACAGTGAGCGACACTCTCAAACTGCTTTTTTTTTTAGATACCAAAGGCCCAAAACAGGATAGTACAGCGATTTGACCCGTGGCACTGCGAAACCACACTGGGATGTCGGGCCTACACAAGACTATTTTCAACAGATATATTTTTGTGTCACAACAGTCAGGAGACACTACTGTTTTTCTTTACGGATAAAACTACCAAAACCTGAATAATAGAGATTTTTTACCGTGGGATGGCAAAACCACAGTTATTGTTTACTGGGGTATACAACACTTTTTTAAATAGAGATATTTGCGGCTGAACCGTGAGCGACACACTCAAACTGCTTTTTTTTAGATACCAAAGGCCCAAAACTGGATAGTACAGCGATTTGACCCGTGGAACTGCGAAACCGCACTGGGATGTCGGGCCTACACAAGACTATTTTCAACAGATATATTTTTGTGTCACAACAGTCAGGAGACACTACTGTATTTCTTTACGGAAAAAACTACCAAAACCTGAATAATAGAGATTTTTTACCGTGGGATGGCAAAACCACAGTTATTGTTTACTGGGGTATACCACACTTTTTTAAATAGAGATATTTGCGGCTGAACAGTGAGCGACATACTCAAACTGCTTTTTTTTAGTTACCAAAGGCCCAAAACTGGATAGTACAGCGATTTGACCCGTGGAACTGCGAAACCACACTGAGATGTCGGGCCTACACAAGAATATTTTCAACAGATATATTTTTGTGTCACAACAGTCAGGAGACACTACTGTTTTTCTTTACGGAAAAAAATACCAAAACCTGAATAATAGAGATTTTTTACCGTGGGATGGCAAAACCACAGTTATTGTTTACTGGGGTATACCACACTTTTTTAAATAGAGATATTTGCGGCTGAACAGTGAGCGACACACTCAAACTGCTTTTTTTTAGATACCAAAGGCCCAAACTGGATAGTACAGCGATTTGACCCGTGGAATTGCGAAACCACACTGGGATGTCGGGCCTACACAAGACTATTTTCAACAGATTTATTTTTGTGTCTCAACAGTCAGGAGACACTACTGTTTTTCTTTACGGAAAAAAATACCAAAACCTGAATAATAGAGATTTTTTACCGTGGGATGGCAAAACCACAGTTATTGTTTATTGGAGTATACCACACTTTTTTAAATAGAGATATTTGCGGCTGAACAGTGAGCGACACACTCAAACTGCTTTTTTTTTTAGATACCAAAGGCCCAAAACTGGATAGTACAGCATTTGACCCATGGAACTGCGAAACCACACTGGGATGTCGGGCCTACACAAGACTATTTTCAACAGATATATTTTTGTGTCTCAACAGTCAGGAGACACTACTGTTTTTCTTTACGGAAAAAACTACCAAAACCTGAATAATAGAGATTTTTTACCTTGGGATGGCAAAACCACAGTTATTGTTTATTGGGGTATACCACACTTTTTTAAATAGAGATATTTGCGGCTGAACAGTGAGTGACACACTCAAACTGCTTTTTTTTTTAGATACCAAAGGCCCAAAACTGGATAGTACAGCGATTTGACCCGTGGAACTGCGAAACCACACTGGGATGTCGGGCCTACACAAGACTATTTTCAACAGATATATTTTTGTGTCACAACAGTAAGGAGACACTACTGTTTTTCTTTACGGAAAAAACTACCAAAAGCTGAATAATAGAGATGTTTTACCGTGGGATGGCAAAACCACAGTTATTGTTTACTGGGGTATACCACACTTTTTTTAAATAGAGATATTTGCGGCTGAACAGTGAGCGACACACTCAAACTGCTTTTTTTTTAGATACCAAAGAACCAAAACAGGATAGTACAGCGATTTGACCCGTGGAACTGCGAAACCACACTGGGATGTCGGGCCTACACAAGACTATTTTCAACAGATATATTTTTGTGTCACAACAGTCAGGAAACACTACTGTTTTTCTTTACGGAAAAAACTACCAAAACCTGAATAATAGAGATTTTTTACCGTGGGATGGCAAAACCACAGTTATTGTTTACTGGGGTATACCACACTTTTTAAATAGAGATATTTGCGGCTGAACAGTGAGCGACACAATCAAACTGTTTTTTTTTTTAGATACAAATGGCCCAAAATGGATAATACAGAGGTTTGAACCGTGGAAGTGCAAAACAACACTTCTGTTTCCCTAGCCTACACCAGACTATTTTCAACAGTTATATTTGTGTCTGAAAAATCAGAGACACGCTTTTTTTTTTGGGTGGGGGGGGACACACCAAAAGGTTAATAAGACGGGTATTTGTACAGTGTGCAGGAGGAAGAAAAAAGGAGGATTTAGATGAAATAAAAAGGATTTTTCCTGGCCCCCGACACCTGGTGCTAAGTCCAGCAATTTTAGCAACAGGAGTACACAGGACTGTAATGCAGCGTTTGCTGGTATAACCACTGTGTCTCCTATACAGCCTGCCTGCCTGGTATCTGGGATGGATATTAGTCCTGAAAAGGACTGTTTGTTTGTTCTGGCAGCCTTTACAGACCCTACACTAACTATTTCGCAGTTTATATCTCTCCCTAAATCAGCAGCGCTGTCCCTACACTGTCTAATCCGGAGCGACTGTGTCCAAGATGGCGGTGCCCCGTTTTAAATACTCGAGGTGACGCTGTGCGGCCAGCCAATCACTGTAATGCCCACAACCAACATGACTGCAGCATTACAGTGACTGGCTGGCAATCCCTGCATGTTCATTGGCTCTGTAAAGAGCGCCAAACATGCAGGGCGGAGACCCGAGCTCCCGCCCGAGTAACCCGGAAATGCTCGATGCTCGCCGAACATCCCGAGTAGCATGATGCTCGGGCGAGTACCGAGCAGTGTCGAGCATGTTCGCTCAACACTACTAGCCTTCACTAGCTTTTAAAATCGGGGACCACCCCAAAAAAATGTTGTGGGGTCCCCCCTATTTTAATAGCTAGCAAAGGCTAGGCAGACAGCTGGGGCTGATATTAATAGCCCAGGAAGGGTGCCATGAATATTGGCTCCCTCCCAGGCTAGAAACACCAGCCGTCAGCCGCCCCAGAAATGGCGCATCCATAGGATGTGCCAATTCTGGCACTTAGCCTCGCTCTTCCCACTGCCCTGTAGCGCTGGCAGTGGGGTAATAGGGTTGGGGTTGATGTCAGCTTATAATGCCAGCTGAAATCAAGCCCAGGTTAGTAATGGAGAGGCGTCTATAAGACACCCCCATTACTAACCCCATAGTCAAAGTTAAAAAAAAAAACACAAACACCCAGAATAAAGTCCTTTAATTGAAATAAAGACACAATTCTTTATTGTTCTAAATTAAACCATACTTACCATCACGCCCATTCCAGCTGAAGCCAACGATCTCCTGCAATAAAAGAAAAACAATAAAGCAACATCATCCTTACCTTTCGATGGTTCCCAGGACAGCTCCAGCTCTGCTACATCAAGATGACAGGCTGGATCGCAGCCGAAAGCTGGCATCCAGCCTGTCATCCCGCGGACACTGAGAAGCGCAGGCATGCTTGCGCTCCTCAGTTTCTGGCTGTGACGGCATCCAGATGAGCCGAAAATGAACTCAGCTCACCTCATGCACGTCACTGACAGCGTGGGAGAATTCTCCTGCGCATGCGCTGAGCGTGAGAGACTCGGCTCATCTGGATGCCGTCACAGCCTAACACTGAGGAGCGCAAGCATGCCTGCGCTTCTCAGTGTCTGCGGGATGACAGGCTGGATGGCAGCTTTCTGCTGCGGTCCAGTCTGTCATCTCGATGTAGCAGAGCTGGAGCTGTCCTGGGAACCATCGAAAGGTAAGGATGATGTTGCTTTATTATTTTTCTTTTATTGCAGGAGATCGTTGGCTTCAGCTGGAATGGGCGTGATGGTATGTATGGTTTAATTTAGAACAATAAAGAATTGTGTCTTTATTTCAATTAAAGGACTTTATTCTGGGTGTTTGTGTTTTTTTTTAAATACTTTACTAGAAATTCATGGCGGTCATGTCTAATATTGGCGTGACCCCATGAATTTCGGGCTTAGGGCCAGCTGATAAATCCAAGTTGGCCCTAACCCCTTTATTACCCAGTGAGCCACCGCACCAGGGCCCTGGATGAGTTGGGTACAGCGCCAGAAGATGGCGCTTCTATGAACACGCCATTTTCCGGGGTGGCTGCGGACTGCAGTTCGCAGCAGGGGGACCCACAAAGCTTGGGCCACCCTGCGCTGTGGATTCCAGCCCCCAGCTGCTTAGTTGTACCTGGCTGGACACAAAAATAGGGCGAAGCCCCACGTTTTTTTTTTTTTTTAATTTATTTCATGAAATAATTAAAAAAAAAGGGCTTCCCTATATTTTTGTGTCCGGACAGGTACAAATAGGCAGCTGGGAGTTGGGGGCAGCCCGTTCCTGGATTCTGTACCTGGCTGGCATACAAAAATATGGCAAAGCCCACGTCAAAATTTTTGGGAAAAATTTATTATAAAATAAATAATAATTTAGAGACTGCATCTTTATTAACCCCTCAAGTGTCATTTAGTGTTAAAATAAAGGATTTATTAAAAAAAAAATTGGTGTGGGATCCCCCATAATTTTAGTCTCTAGCGGTGGTTAAGCAGACAGCCGGGGCAGATGTTTGAAGCCTGGGAAGGGGGTAATACCCACGGAGCTTCCCAGGCTACTAATATCAGCCCCCAGCTGAATACTTAGCCTTTACTAGCTATTAAAATGGGAGACCCCCCCGAAAAAATGACGTGTGGTCCCCCCTATTTTAATAGCTAGCAAAGGTTAGGCAGACAGCTGGGGGCTGATATTAATAGCCCAGGAAGGGTGCCATGAATATTGGCCCCCTCCCAGGCTAGAAACACCAGCCGTCAGCCGCCCAAGAAATGGCGCATCCATAGGATGCGCCAATTCTGGCACTTAGCCTCGCTCTTCCACGCTGCCCTGGGGACAGGTAATGTATAAACTAATTTATTTTAGGTAACCACTGTCCACCAATGACATGTATTTAAAATTTATTGGGGACACAGTAGGGCAATTTAAATAGCAGGATCAGGCTGATGGGAACTACTGCTCCCATCGAGCTGATCCTGCTGGCACGAGTTGACGGGGGACAGACATAGGCCGATGGGAGTAGTAGTGTCACATCGGCCTATGTCGGCCTGCACGCACACACTAATCATGACGGGTCTGATGGTCTGGGAGGTGAGGCTGACCTGTGTGGCCGTGGGAAACTTCATGTGAGTTCATGCAGTCAAGCATCAACTCACATGAACCCTCTGAGGGCACCGCGGCGACTTCCAATGAACAGCTGATCAGCATCACCTGATACCTCAGCTGTTCATTTGAAATAACCGGCGGGAAAGCGCAACACAGAACGGGAAAGCCGGTGGTGAAGTCTTTTCATTGCCGGCTTCCCCGCCCGGGTCCTTCACTCCCCGCTCCTTGGTGCTGTGCTCCCCGCCCGGTCCTAACTTACGATCAGGATGGGAGGTGGCGAGGGGAGCGGAGAATCGGGGTGGGAGGCTGTGGGGAAGCGAGCATGGCGCTGAGTGATTGTTTAAAAGCCGGCGGGCGGTAAAAAGCCGCCGGCTTTTAAACAATCAGGAGAATTCTCCCACGCTGGGATGGCATTGAGATGACAGGCTGGATCGCAGCTGAGCGCTGCCATCCTGCTTGTCATCCTTCAGAGACACTGCAGAGCGCAGGCATTATGGGAACTTCCGATTCCGGTATCCGATATTGTAAAAATATCGGAACTCAGTATCGGAACTTCGATACCGCGAATATCGGCCGGTACCCGATATTACAGTATCGGAATGCTCAACACTAGTGAGGATACCTAAGGGTCCTAAAGGGAAATGTATAATCCCCATGCAAGGTAAGGATCACCGCTGGGTCCTATAGAGAGAAAAATCATAAAAGGATCAGGGAGATGTTTGAAAGGCCAATTGCAGTGACCTTCTACAGCCGGACACCGTATGACTGTCTGTCAACTCTGGCATACCTGTGACACTCGTACAAGGAGTACAATAGAAGCAGTGCACAACAGAGTTCTATGCTGAAATGTACTCTGCTGTCTTTTTCTGTACCTCACTAATGGCACAAAAAAAAATATGCTGGAAGGTCGATTGCACAGCCACACAGGATCCTATCTATCTAAACTATCTGACTTAGAAGCAACCGCCTAGCTAAAATCTCTCAGTATCCTGGAGCAGCATCAGGAGCATCCTCTCTGACCTATTAGGGCATGTGCACATGGTCACTATTGGCAGCGCTTTGAATGCAGCATACTTTATGTGGCATCCACAGCGCTGCACGCAGGTGAATCCGCATGTGTTCATTGAACCATGCTTATTCACCGCAACCTATACATTACAGTGATTTAATTTGAAATTGACATGCTGCGGTTTGTAAAGACTCGCCGCATGTCCGTGTCCGCTGGTGATTCGCAGGAGCACAGAGACGCATAGTGGGCATGGGATTTCTTGGAATATCATCCACTATGCTGTAACATCAGGCCACTGCAGATTGCAAGCAGCGCAAGTGCACTGCGTCCAATCCGCAGCGATTACTGATCGTGTGCACGTACCCTTATACTGACAAAATGCCCCTAAAACAACATGTCCACTCTTTATATAGAGAGGGACATGTGATTTCAGCAGCCAATGGCACAAGCCCTTGTGTCTGGACATTGTGGATGGTTCCTGTGTCCTGATTGGCAAATTGCACATATGTTAGGAAAGAAAAAAAATGAGATTTCAAGCAGGCTGCTCCTCTGACCTCTCCACGCTATCTCCCCTCGCCAAACACGTCTTCCCCACTCATTATACTCCACCACTATCCTAGCCAAAGTGCTAAAAATACTGTAGTGGAAATGCAATCATTTCCGGCACTTTTACAGAATTTTGCCTATTTAAGTAAAAATGCTCATGTGTCTGATCACGAATCCGAATGTGCAATGTTCGTGACGAATTTGAAATTGAAGAATGTAATTTATTTAGGGAGGCACTGGGAATGGTTGGCTCCTCTCTAGTTATAGGGCATTTTAGTTAGTCACCACATTCAGTGTATACCAATTGCATTTATTAAAAACAATTTTCACCAAAAATAGCCACATAATTCCACCTTTTCTCATGGAATCAATAATACCATACGCAAAACAAAATGAAATGAAAAATACAATACACAATATCTCATTAAAATACATTACCCAGTGCTTCATTAAATAAATAATATTTCTGTATACACAATGCTACAGAAAGAAATACTGAAATAAATAATTATAAACACTGTACCACCTAAATATAAGCATGCCCCCAGAAAAGTGAAAGCTTCTAATCTGTCCCAGTTTCAACACTGTCATCTAGAAAAGCTGGATTTGTCATTGACTTAGGTGGCACAATGACCAACTACTGAAGTGTACAAGTGCTAAATGGTGGGGCAGGAAGCAAACTGACCCCTTGCACTGGTAGGCGTCTGGCCATTCAATTGTATCTGGATTTTTAATACAGGGATACTGAATTGCAAAAATTATTTCTTCTGTTTCAAGGACAAACTGAAGAAGAAGAACAGATTGTAAGAAAACTATAATCAAAGTAATGTGTTCAATTTTGGAAGAAAAAATTCATCAAATTGAGATTGGAATAGATTTTTTTTTCACTTTGAATACAAATGTGTTAAATTATCTATACCGTCTAATTAAGGTGGTCATGTTAATGTCAGTGACATTTTGTTGTTAAATAAATACTACTATTAATATTTCTTTCAAAAGATGTATATGTTTTCTCTAATTAGTTTTTACATATTAGTAAGAATAATTTGGCTGCAGGTTTGTTTTTGGAGAAATAAATCCAACAGAAGGCTAAAAATATTTAAATGTGTTATTTACCAGCAATTAATCTAAGCGTGGTTATAGTAAATGAACACTTGCATCAAGAAATAACATTCAATTATGCAAAAAATTGTGTCACTAATTCATTTTTCTTTATAACAACAATAAAAATAACGACTCGCTAAATAATAAAACTTTTTCAATTAGAAACTAAGGAGAGAAAATTGAAAATTTTAAAACAGAATTATAATTTACAAAGTCAATGTTAATCTTTATGAAACAGTCAACACAATGACATATGCTATTCAATTAGTCTTGTTATCTCTTCTGGTGCCATCTTTGACATTCCTTATAAGCATCCTGAATAGTGTTGAGCGAGCACTAAAATGCTCGGGTGCTCAAAGCTCGGGCCGAGCTCACCGTGATACTCGGGTGCTCGACCCGAGCAACGAGCCCAATGTTAGTCTATGGGAGACCCGAGTATTTTTGCGGCGGCACCCCCGGCAGTCTGTAGAAGGCCTAAAAAGTGCCCATAACGATAGTGACAGTGCTAAAATGACATGAGGACAGCATGAGGATCGCCCCAGGAAGCATTTCTGACCTCCAGGTCACTGCTGTCAACCACGTGGTCAGAGGTATTAAGCCACTTTTACGGGCTCACAATAAAAAGTTCAAAAACGAAACTGAAACTCCTTTCCTGTGAAATATGTTAAGGAACATCCTTTCCATGGTAAAGACTTCTGTATAAGGTAAAATAAATAACCCAAAACAAAAATACTTCTCCATACCTTGGGCTATGTTCACAAGTAGCATTTTTTATGCGCTTTTGCACTTTTGCATAGCTTTCAACCGTGACAAATGCATTCACCGGGAAATGTAATTTTAACATTTTACAACCTTATCTGGCCATGTGCTGTGTGAAACATGCATACAGTGCTGAAAAGACATGGGAACAGCATAGGGAAGACCCCTGGAAGCATCTCAGACACCCAGGTCACTGCCTAAAAGTGTGCCCATCAGAAGTGATCCTTGCCACATCAGAAGATGCAGACTTGCAAATATTCCAGTGCAAGTCCTTGTCCCAGGGCACTGTTCTATTGTACCTCCCCAATTCCTTGTAATGCAAGCACAAGTATGCAGCCTGCCACCCACCCACCCCAAGCTGCAATACCATATTGCTTTCTTGCTTGCACTTGAAATTGGGCCTTTTAGGCATGTGGAGGAGAAATCTGGCCACCATGTCATGGCTGCGTCGGCGGCCTGGTATCAATACTCAGTCCCCAGCTGCCCGGCGGCCGGGTGTCCACGCTTGGTCCCCAGTGGCCAGGGGGCGGCCGTGTGTCCATACTTGGTCCCCAGCCGCCCCGCGGCCGGGTGCCTACACACGGTCCCCAGCCGCTGGGGGCGGCCGGGTGTCCATAGACGGTCCCCAGCCGCCCCTATTTGAAGAACAGCCTAACCACAAACACGTGGACAAGTGAATGTGGCCAGGGATGGTCCATCTGACTGATGCGGTCACACTGGGTTAATATTGTGGAAGTCAGGACTCAGTTAGATACTGGGATGCAACACGTCCTCCAGACATATAGTATTGCGGGTCCTGGGTCAATCAAGCATCAACACAAAGTTCAGAAGGTAGACAGCAGCAGTGGTCGGCCTCCTACACAATGAGTAAATTATTCATGATCATGAGGCCATCCATCTCCTTAGCTTTCTGTTCCTTGGAATGCAAGTGCATGTATGTAGTAGGGGATAGGCCTGAGGTGGTCAACATTTTGGCGCATATCCCACGTTCTCCGAGGATTGCTGGATGTTTTCCTGCTACTATCCAAGTTCTATGACTCCCGTTAAAACTAAGCTTCAGGTGATGAATGATGGATGAGGTGGTGGCAAAGGAGAATGAGCAGGAGGAACAGGGACCATTCACATCAATATCAGGCCAGTCAACCACACATGTCTTGTAGGATATGTTTCTGTAACAAAAGGAGCAGTTCAGCTACACAGTTATAGGGCATACAGTGAGTGCAATGCCTATCAAAAATTTCGAAGCACTCTATTGCCCCTTGGAAGTGACATGGAGATCAGAGGGCCTTAACTAAACCTTTCTTTCCATTTATAGCAACTGGGTCTCCTGTACACTGTTGGCCTAAGCAGTGAATGGAAGGCTTTCCAAAAATTATGAGGAACTGCAATGCCCCTAGAAACAGACGTTGATTACAGCGTACTAAAAACCTTCTACCCATAATTGGGGAGTGTGTCTCCCTTAGTGTTCGCCTATGCATTGAAAAGCAAAAGATGACTAAAATTAGGAGGAAGTGCAATGCCCAATGGAGGAGTCATGGAGGTTAGAGGTAATTAAAAACAACATTTCAATGCCCCTTGGAAGAGCTGTGGAGTTCAGAGAGGTTTAACAAGACACTTTTAATGCCCCTTGGAAGAGTGGTGGAGGTCACAGTAGCTTAACAGGACAGTTTTAATGCCCCTTGGTAGAGTGGTGGAGGTCACAGTAGCTTAACAAGACGGTTTTAATGCCCTTGGAAGAGTGGTGGAGGTCACAGTGATATAAAAAGACAATATCAATACCCCTTGGTAGAGTGGTGGAGGTCACAGTAGCTTATCAAGACGCTTTTAATGCCCCTTGGAAGAGATGTGCAGGTCACAGTAGCTTAACAAGACGGTTTTAATGCCCCTTGGAAGAGGGGTGGAGGTCGCAGTAGCTTGACAAGACGGTTTTAATGCCCCTTGGAAGAGACGTGGAGGTCAGAGTGGTTTAACAAGATGGTTTTAATGCCCCTTGGAGGAGACGTGGTGGTCACAGTAGCTTAACAAGATGGTTTTTATGCCCCTTTTAAGAGTGGTGGAGGTCGCAGTAGCTTAACAAGACGGTATCAATGCCCCTTAGAAGTGTGGTGGAGGTCGCAGTAGCTTAACAAGACAGTTTTAATGCCCCTTGGAAGAGACGTGGAGGTCACAGTGGAATAAAAAGACAATATAAATGCCCCTTGGAAGAGTGTTGAATGTCGCAATAGCTTAACAAGACGGTTCTAATGCCTCTTGGAAGAGTGGTGGAGGTCACAGTAGCTTAACAAGACAGTTTTAATGCCCCTTGGAAGAGACGAGGAGGTCACAGTGGAATAAAAAGACAATATAAACGCCCCTTGGAAGAGTGGTGGAGGTCGCAGTAGCTTAACAAGATTGTTTTAATGCCCTTTGGAAGTGTGGTGGAGGTCGCAGTAGCTTAACAAGGCAGTTTTAATGTCCCTTGGAAGAGATGTGGAGGTCACAGTAGCTTAACAAGATGTTTTTAATGCCCCTTGGAAGAGACGTGGAGGTCACAGTGGAATATAAAGACAATATCAATGCCCCTTGGAAGAGTGGTGGAGGTCGCAGTAGCTTAACAAGACTATTTTAATGCCCCTTACAAGAGCCATGCAGTACAGCATATTCAAAACATTATTCACATTATTGGGGAGTGGGTCTCCCATAGTCTTTGCCTATGCCTTCCAAGCAAAAGCTGCCAAAAATTAGGACGAAGGAACTAGCATTGCTGGCAAACAAGAACCATGCAGTACAGCATATTCAAAACATTATTTACATTATTGGGGAGTGTGTCTCCCATAGTCTTTGCCTATGCCTTCCAAGCAAAAGCTGCCAAAAATTAGGACGTAGGAACTTGCATTGCTGGCAAACAAGAACCATGCAGTACAGCATATTCAAAATATTATTGCCATTATTAGGGAGTGGGTCTCCCATAGTCTTTGCCTATGCCTTCCATGCAAAAGCTGCCAAAAATTAGGACGGAGGAACTTGCAATGCTGGCAAACAAGAGCCATGCAGAAGAGCATATTCAAAACATTATTCCCAATATTGGGGAGTGGGTCTCCCATAGTCTTTGCCTATGCCTTCCAAGCAAAAGCTGCCAAAAATTAGGACAGAGGAACTTGCAATGCTGGCAACACGGACCACGGTCACCCTGGTGGTATAGTGGTGGTGGAGGCTGAGGATAAGGAGAAGAGCAAAATATAGCCGAAATGAGGAAGCGTATACCCATGTGTGGGTGTGAAGCGGTGCATGGGAATACACCTCCCGAAATAACACAGTGTATTTGACTTTATGTTATTCTGCTGTCATTTGGTGGTGATGAGAAGTCTGGCCCAATCCAGCCCTTGTTCATTTTGATAAGGGTCAGCTTGTCAGCATTGTCAGTTGACAGGCGAGTGCGCTTGTCAGTTATAATTCCCCCAACGGCGCTAAAAACACGCTCCGATAACATGCTAGTGGCAGGGCAGGCCAGGACCTCCAAGGCTTACAGAGCGAGTGCATTCCAAGTGTCCTGCTTGGATACCCAATAATTAAAAGGCACAGAGGAATCACTTAGAATGCTGTTACGGTCAACAAGGTTCTCTCTCACCATCGTTTGAAACTTTCCACTCCTTGTGAGAGTACCCCGCGCCTCAGGGTCTGTAAGCTGGGCGGGTCTCAGAAAACTGTCCCAGAATGTTGACAGTGTTCCCCTGCCTCTGCTGGATTGGAATTGCGTCTCTATCGCCTGTACGCCTTGGTTGGTCAACGAACTGTGACCTCTGCTGCTAGCGTGTTCAGATGGGAATTTTTTTAACAATTCTGCAGCAAGGGCCTTCTGGTACTGCCCCATTTTTGTAGACCTCTCCACCTCAGGAATAAGAGAGTGAAAGTTCTCCTTGTAGCGGGGGTCTAAAAGTTTCAACAACCAGTAATGACTGTCACCCAACATTTTGACAACGGGAGGGTCACGGTTAAGGCAGCGTAACAAAGTCAGCCATGCGTGCCAGACTGGTAATGGTCAAGACTTCCATGTTCTCACCAAGATGACGACTGACCATGCTCTCCTCCTCCTCCTCCCCCCTGTCCTCAGGCCACCCACGCTGAACTGACGGTATGACAGTTGTACAGGTACTACCGTCTACAGCGCATGATACCAGCTCCTGTTCTTCCTCATCCTCCAACTCCTCCTCTCCCTCATTGTCCCCCAATGCACATTGGGATGAGATGAGGCTGGGCTGTGTGTTTTCGCCCTTTATGGCTTAATGATCCTTCTCATCATACCCTGGCTGCAATGCCTCCTCTTTAATTCTCTTCAGAGAGCATTGCAAAAGACAAACAAGTGAGATGCTGATGCTAATGATGGCTTTATCGCCACTCACCATCTTGGTGGACTCCTCAAAGTTTGTCAGGATGGTACATATGTCAGACATCCAGGTCCACTCCTGAGGTCTTATGTGTGGAGTCTGACCTGAATATCGACGGCCTTGTTGCAGCTGGTACTCCACAACTGCTCTCTTCTGCTCACAAATCCTTTGCAACATGAGGAGGGTAGAGTTCCAATGTGTGGCGACATCACACACCAGTCAGTGTGCCGGAAGCTGCAAACGCTGCTGCAACACAGCAAGGGCGGCGGAAGCTGTGGCCGACTACCGAAAATGAGCTGACAGGCGGCGTACTTTGATGAGCGGATCTGGCAACTCGGGGTACAATTTAAGAAACCGCTGAACCATGAGGTTAAGCACATGAGCCAGGCATGGTACGTGTGTGATCTCGCCTCGCCTCAGAGCTGCCACCAGGTTACGGCCATTGTCACACACGACCATGCCAGAATGTAGGTTCAGTGGTTTCAGCCACAGATCTGCCTGTTCTTTCACAGCTATTCACAACTAACAAGCAGTGTGAGGTTTATCACCTAAGCTTATGAGTTGCAGCACAGCCTGTTGCCGCTTGGCTGAGGCAGTACTGCAGTGCTTCCAACTTTTAACTGATGTGGTGATATCTGAGATGGAGGCTGAACATGACGAGGAGGAGGAGGATGATGCGCAGGAATTGTACACTGGGGGGGAAACTCTGACTGACATAGGGCCTGCCATCCTCGGTGTGGGGAGGATGTGCTCTGTCCCATGGTCCGACTGGGTCCCGGCTTCCACTATGTTTACCCAGTGTGCCGTCCGGGAGATGTACCATCCCTGACCACAAGCACTTGTCCACGTGTCCGTTGTCAGATGGACTCTCCCAGTAAATGCGTTGTTGAGGGCACGGCAGATGTTTTGGGACACGTGCTTGTGTAGTGCGGGGATGGCACACCGGGCAAAATAGTGTCGGCTGGGGACCGAGTACCGAGGGACGGCCACCGCCGTAAGGTTGCGGAAGGATTCCGTCTCCACCAGCCTAAAAGGCAGCATTTCCAACTCAAGCAGTCGTGAAATGTGCGAATTTAGGACTGTGGCCTGTGGGGCGTTGGCTGCGAATTTGCGCTTTTGTTCAAAGGTTCGCTGTGGTGGGATGTGGACCTGGACATTGATGCTGTTTCTTGAGTGGCGTTGGCTGCGAACATGCGCTTTTGTTCAAAGGTTCGCTGCGGTGGGACGTGGACCTGGACGTTGATGCTGTTTCTTGAGAAACTGCCATAACAAGTGAAGACTGAGAGGAGTGGGCATCTTTGTATGCAGTATGGACAGAGGATTGCCTTGTATGCACAACAGGGGGTTCTCTTACATGCACAACAGCTGAAGAAGCAGTGGTGACACCCGCTGACACTGGTCGTGGATCCTGGGGTTCGCCCCACAAAGTCGGGTGCTTTGCTGCCATGTGCCTGATCATGCTGGTGGTGGTCAGGCTGGTAGTTTTGTCACCCCTGCTGATGCTGGCTTGGCAGGTGGTACAAATGGCCTTTTTGGGGTTATCAGCAGAGTCTATAAAAAAATTCCAGACTCTAGAAGACCTACCGGTTGTACTGGCAACGTCCCTCATGTTGGTGTTACAGGGAACTGTTGCCCGCCTTCTGTGTGCGGCCACCACACTGCTTCTTCCTGCCTGTTGGGTTACTCTGCCTCCCTCACCCTGTGTGCTGCTGGCCTCGCTCTGCATGTCCTCTTGCCACGTTGGGTCAGTTACTAGATTATCCACCACCTCCTCCTCTTCCACTTGCACACCACGATCCTCCTCCTCACTTTGTGGCAATTGTGTCTCGTCATAGTCCACCTCTTCTGACAAATTGCCAGCATCGACTTCCTCTGGCCGTGGCTGTTCAAATATTTGGGCATCGCTTCATGGGATCTCCTCTTCCACCACTACAAGCTTAGCAGGCGAGGGGCACAAATATGGAAATGAACGAGTGAACAGCTCTTCAGAGTGTCAAAATGTGGGATCAGCTGCTGTCTGACGTCACTCGGCATGGTGGGAGGAAGGAGCATCAGTGTGAGGAGGAGTATGCGGTCGAGAATCACGGCTACTAAAACTTGACCGTGTGGATGACAGAACGGAGGTGGTGGTGCCCAGGTAACTGGGAGTATTATCTGCTATCAAATTAATAACCTGTTCACACTGATCAGTTCGCAATACTGGTGTTGTAGTGTGCTTCCCTAGTAATTCGGTCAAGAAGTGGGAGCGAGAAGATGTAACTGTTGGTCGTGGCACATTTTCACCTTGGCCATGGCCCCGTCCTCTACACGCACCATCACCAGAATGTCCAGTTCCACATCCCTTGCCACGTGCCTTGCCCATTGTAAATGAAGTAAAATAGCTTACACTCGCACTATCAATGGAAAAAGGGAAATAAACAGGAGATTAGAACCGTGGAAGAGGAAAACCAAGGTTCTATTTCTCTGGCCTACACCAGAATCTTTTAAACAAATATATTTGTGCCTGAACACTGAGCGAGACACTCAATTTTTTTATTTTTTATGTAAAAAAGGCAAAAAGGTGTATAATACAGAGATTTGAACCGTGGAACTGCAAAACCACAGTTATAGTTATGTGGCCTACACCAGAATCTTTTAAACAGATATACAGTATTTGTGTCTGAACAGTCAGGGAGACACTATTACTGTTTTTTTTACGGAAAAAATGCCAAAAGCAGGATAATACAGAGATTTGAACCATGTAACTGTAAAACAACAGTTCTAGTTATCTGCCCTACACCAGAATCTTTTAAACAGATATATTTGTGTCTGAACAGTCAGCGAGACACTATTACTGTTTTTTTTTACGGAAAAATGGCCAAAAGTTGGATAATACAGAAATTTGAACCGTGGAACTGCAAAACCAAAGTTCTAGTTATCTGGCCTACACCAGACTCTTTTAAACAGATATATTGGTGTCTGAACAGTCACAGACACACTCAATTTTTTTTTTTGGGGGTGGGATTACCAAACGTTTAATAAGACGCGTATTTGTACAGTCTGACTGAGGAAAAAAAAATACAGGATTTAGATGAGAAAAAAAAGAATTTTTCCTGGCCTCTGAAACCGGGGGATAAGTCTAACAATTTGACCAGCAGGAGCACACAGGACTGTAATGCACTGTTTGTTGGTATAACCACTGTGTCTCCTATACAGCCTGCCTGCCTGCCTGATATCTGGGATGGATATAAGTCCTAAGAAGGACTGTTTGTTTGATTTGGCAGGCTTTAGAGACCCTACACTACCTATTTCGCACTATATATCTCTCCCTAACTCAGCAGCACTGACCCTACACTGTCTGATCCCGGGCGACTGTGTCCAAGATGGCGGCGCCCGGTTTTAAATACTCGAGGTGACGCTGAGCGGCCAGCCAGTCACTGTAATGCCCACAAACAACATGGCTGCGGCATTACAGTGACTGGCTGGCAATCCCTGCATGTTCATTGGCTCTGTAAAGAGCGCGAAACGTGCAGAGCGGAGACCCGAGCTCCCGCCTGAGTAACCCGGAAATGCTCGGTGCTCGCCGAAAATCCCGAGTAGTGAGATGCTCGGGCGAGTACCGAGCAGTGTCGTGCATGATCGCTCAACACTAATCCTGAACTATTTTGGCTCTGTACAGTCCATCTGTTGCAGCACATACAAAAATCTAATGATTACATCTGCTTGCACTCTCTGCACTCTTTAATTTCTGGCAAATATACAGGAAGAGATAAGAGTAGAACTACTTGCAGGTTTATATAAGCTTAGGGGGCTCCTTTTTGCATAGGGTCATGCGCAGCATGTAAAATTGTAAAAACTGCAGGCGATAAATCTTGAAACATCATGTGTTTAACAAGTACACATATTTACTGTATACTGTTGCTACAAATAGTGCAGCAGTTTATGATAACAGTTATGATAACTAGTAACAAAACATTACATTAAACATATGTTCTTTTTTACAATGTAACCCTATGGTGGCAGATGGCATCTGTTAGAGGGATTCATTTAACTCAGACATCCTGTTATTTGTGTTAAACAGAAGCCAAAAGATTACAAAAATATAACACTACTAAAGTTGACTAACTGCTCAGAGCTTTTATAAAATTTAAGTTGATGGATGGTTGATCAGATCATCTGTAAGTCCAAAACATCTGAACAGGAAAGGAGTGAGATTGAGGATACCTTTGCAAATATTTCTAAATATCTAATTACTCCTTTATTTATTTTATTGAGTTCTCGTCTACCTTGGCACTGCTTTTAAAATCTCATAACTAACACTGAGTGTCCATGGACAAACATTTATAACATATGCAACCCATGACAGAGTATTGCAAAATCACGACTATCTCAAAATATGTTGAACCAAAATGAAAGGTAAGGATTGTGAAATCTATACATTATCTACAGATCTTTTTCCACTTATTTCTATTTGTGGTTAATTGAAGCTTTAGACACTTTAGGGTTTCCATGGAAAAAATACATATTTGCCTGTTTTCTGTTTAACTGCTGCTAATCAGTACTGTAAAAATACAGAGAACAACAAAATGTTCCAGTACGAAAGATTATTGAGATATAATAAAATATACATTTTTATTGAGTACAAACATGTAAAAACTAGTGATGAGAGAGCACTAAAATGCTCAGGTACTCGTTGCTCAGGTCGAGCAAATTGGAATACTCGGGTGCTCGACCTGAGCAACGAGCCCAATGTAAGTCTATAGGAAACTCGAGCATTTTTCAGGCGGCTCCCCCCGGCCGTCTGCAGAGAGCCTAAAAATTGCCCAAATCGATGGGAACAGTGCTCAAATGACATGGGGACAGCATGGGAAATATGTTAAGGAACATCCTTTCCATGACATGTACAATGTACATAAAGCAAAATAAATAACCAAAAGCAAAAATACTCCTCCACACCTTGGGCTATGTTCACACGTAGCGTTTTTGATGCGTTTTTGCACTTTTGCATTGCTTTCAACCAAGACAAATGCATTCACCAGGAAATTTAATTTTAACATTTTACAACCTTATCTGGCCATGTGGTGTGTGACACATCATTAGACACATGCATACAGTGCTGAAAAGACATGGGAACAGCATGGGGAAGACCTCTGGAAGCATCTCTGACTCCCTGGTCACTGCCTAAAAGTGTGTCCATCATAAGTGATCCTTGGCGCATGCGAAGATGCCTACCGCCATGAACCTGTCGTTGCAGACTTGCAACAATCACCATGTATGTCCTTGTCCCAGTGCAGCGTTCAGTTGTCCCTACCCCATTCCTTGGAATGCAAGCGCAAGTATGCAGGCAGCCAGCCATCCACCCACAGGCTGCAATACTATACTGCCAAATTTGACAGCTGCTTGCACTTGAAATGTGGCCTTTTAGGCTCATGGAGGCAGAAACTTTTCATAACCTCATGCCGGCGGCAGCCGGGTGTCCATACTCGGTCCCCAGCCGCCACTATATTTCTCGGTATCGCCTCCGCCTTCCACAAGCACGGGTCCCACAACATTACCCGTGCCCTCCCCAGTACACTTACTGGGAAGGACTGCCTAACCACAAACACGTGGACAGGTGAATGTGGCCAGGGATGGTACGGAGCCAGTCCACAACTTTTTTTGCTGACAGTTGCAATTAGCTCGGTGAAAAGACTGGCATAGAGGGAAACCCTATCTACCCTGCATGTCATTTCTCACAGGAAGTCCTGTTATGCAGCTTGTTGCAGAGGCAATGGCAGCCCGTCCAAATCAACTAACCCTTGTCGGTGGTGCTTTGACACACACACATCTTTCTTTGTGCATTTAATTTCTTGAATACAGAGTTGGACAATGGCCTGATCTGTAATGCGTTTTGAGAAATAACATGCATAATCATGGCCGATCCACATTAAAAAAGCCATTGAGTGTCCGGGAACCTTCCCCCACACTTTTCTTAGCCAGGGCTGCTTTTCGGCAGGGTTGGACGGGCCCACCAGAGAACCGGTGACTCCTCCGGCGGGCTCTGGTTTCTCCTTCAGGAGAGTTCATAGTGCCGAGTTGAGGCCATGAAGATGATAGAGGCCACCATATGCTTAGTTTTCTGTCACTTGGAATGCAAATGCAAGTATGCAGCCAGCCACCCACCCACAGGCCACAACACTAAACTGTCAAATTTCTGGGCAGCTTTTTGCACTTGAAATATGGCCTTTTAAGCTCGTGGAGGCAGAAGATTTTCACAACCTCATGCCAAAGGCGGCCGGGTGTCCATACTCGTCCCCAGCCGCCACTTTATTTCCCGGTATCGCCTCCGCCTTCCACAAGCACGGGTCCCACAACATTACCCGTGCCCTCCCCAGTGCACTTATTGGGAATGACCGCCTAACCACAAACACGTGGACAGGTGAATGTGGCCAGGGAAAGTACGGAGCCAGTCCACAGCTTTTTTTGCTGACAGTTGTATTTAGCTCGGTGAAAGGACTGGCATAGAGGGAAACCCTATCTACCCTGCGTGTCATTTCTCACAGGAAGTCCTGTAAAGCTGTTTTCATTTGATATGTGGCCTTTTAGGCTCGTGGAGGCGGGAGCTTTTCACAACCACATGCCTCATGCCTCGTGTCCTTACTCGGTCGCCAGCCGTCACTATTTCTCCCTGTGTTGTCTCCGTCTTCTACAAGCGCGGGTCCCTGAACATTACTGCTTGTACTTTTCTGTGGGAATTTGCTTGCCTTCTACCAGCCTGGAATATTTCCAGCAAACTGTGGTACGACACCATGATATTAGCACTGCCCCCAGTTCCAGTAGCGAAGCCATCCCGAATTTCCTTCTCAGGAATTTTATTTGGTAGACTGAGTGGCTGCCCAAATACATTTTCTCACAAAGGAGCTGAAGATAGAGTGGCAGTAGGTGCAAGTTTATCCAGCCTGTTAGATATTAGAGGGTGAACGGCAGCACATTGGATCAGTAGTTAGCACTGAAGACTTGCAGCACTGGGATCCTGGGTTGAAATCCCAGCAAGGACAACATTCTCCCTGTGTTTGCGTGTGTTTCCTCCTCAGTAAAAAGCAGCCATAGAATGTCCGGGAACCTTTCCACACACTTTTCTTAGCCAGGACTGCTTCTTGGCAGGGTTGGACGGTCCCACTAGAGAATTCTCTGGTGTCCCTTGGCTTCTGCCTCAGGAGAGTTCATGATAGCGCTAACGTTGCAGCTGCTATGGGGCTCTTGAGTGAGTGAGAAAGGTTAGCCCTCAGAATCAAATCCTCTGGTGGGCACAATGTTTTTCAATCTAAAACAGCTTCTCAGTGGGAGTTATATTTCACCACAGCCATATTCTTTAGCTCGGTGAAAGGACTGGCATAGAGGGAAACCGTATCTACCCTGGCTGTCATTTCTCCGTCACCAGGTTCCGCCCATTGTCACACACGACTATGCCTGGCTGTATGTTCAGCGGTGAGAGCCACAGATCAGGCTGCTGTGTTACAGCTTTCAACAACTCTGCAGCGCTGGGCGGTTTGTCAATTACGCATTAATCATATTATCTTCAGCACAGCCTGTTGCCAAGGCAGTGCTGCAGTGCTGTCAGCTTGTGACTGATGTGGTCATTTCGGAGATGGAGGAGGAGGTGCATGAGCTGAACAATGTGATTACATTGTTGTTAAATTGGTGATGCTGTTGTTTATACTAAAGAAAGATCCTATTGTTTTGTTTTCTTCACGTTTTTTTTTAAGACAATTGCATTCACCGGGAAATGTCATTTTAACGTTTTACAACCTTATCTGGCAATGTGCTGTGTAACACATCATCAGACGCATCCTGTTTTATTTATGATGGAGGGACTCTGAAAGTCATAAAGCCTATTTTCATATGGCCATCAGACGGCCCTTACGATTCTTAAGAGGCCAGCAGTCGGCCCTAGCTATTGTTAGAGAGCCATCAGCCGGCTATGATTTGTTGTTCCCATTATTAACTAGTGGGTCTACTATACTGTTATTGCGTATCCAGTGACTGCAAGGGCTGCAAAAAATTCCTTAGGATTAAGCGCATCTGTTCCACAGATGCTCTTTTTGAACAGCAGGTGGCAGATCTAACCCATCGCTTCAAACAGAGAGGTTACAGCAATCGATGTATCGGCCGTGGCTAGGGTAGAGCCCACAGTACCCCCCGCAGTTGTCTCTTGTACCCCCCTCGCGGGCCCCCCTCTAGGTTTCCGGAGAGGACCTGCTTAATCTCTACCTACAACCATGAGTGGGGGCCCTCTCGAAACAATGGAATGTTCTTGGCGCGGAGCCCTCCCTTAGGGACACGGTGGGACCAGTCCCACTTATGACTGCTAGAAGAGCCAAGAATTTGGGTGATTTGGTTACTTCTAGCCACTATGTCCCTCCGGTCCCTAATCCATTTGGGTCGCGCGGCCCCAGGGTTGGGTCTTTCCCATGTGGCGACTGTATGGCTTACGCCAATGTCCTTCGCTGCTCATCCTTTACCAACTCGGATGGGTCCCGCACCTACCAAATCCTGAAATATATTTCCTGCAGCACTACACACGTGGTGTACTATGCCACGTGTAGCTGTCAGAAAATCTACGTAGGACTTACTACGAGAGAACTAAGGACTCGGGTGCGGGAACAGGAGCGGGACATTGGCGCAGCCAAATCCATCTCAGACCCCCGGGAGCTCAGAACGTTACCTCGACATTTTAAAAAATGTCATGATTGTGACCCACGTAGCCTTTTGGTAAGTGGTATAGATGCTGTGCATCTGGGCTCTCGGGGTGGCGACTATAAACTTTGCCTGGCGCAAAAGGAAGCCAGATGGATCAATACCCTTGATACCTTGGTGCCGCGTGGCCTTAATGAAAACTTGAGTTTCTCCTCCTTCTTATGATTTGGTCCTATTGCTTGGTTATGCTCTCCCCCAGTTTTATGTACATCTCTGATCTCTCAGTCTGTGCCTCAGTTTTTAGCCTGTTTTTTTCATTGTTTTTAATTGTGTTTGTTCTCAACTCTTGCTTTAGATTTCGGGCTACTACTTTACTGTCTTGGTGCACCTTCTCCTTGGACCTTCTCAAGTTGAAGCTCAAGACATTTCTGACAGCTGATAAGATGGAACATCGTTTACGATCCCTTCTGCAAATGTGCACCCCTCCATCTTGGAGTGAAGTCAACTCACTTTGAGTTGCATCATCTTTATGGACTTGCACACCTTGGGGGTGATCCCCTGGAATTATATCTATTTGCCTCTGTGTACCCATGGAGAATTGTACTGATGCATCACGAAGTTACTAATTGTGGATCATGAGAATGTTCTGCCTAACTCCTTCTATGATTGAGTCCTATCGCTAGTCACTTTAGTATACTTTACCTCTATCTTTATCATTGGTGGTGCGCGTGCCTCCGACTGCTCTATACTCAGGTCTCTCCCCTTCTGCTTGCTTGGGTGAGTGCCATGTACTAGACTCTGGGTGCATCCTGGACACTGTAATCTACTATATATTGGTGCCTGAGATGGGTGCATTTTTCATTGCTTTAAGTCCTTGTCCATCACTAATTATTGTACTAGACTTGATATACTGTTTTATTGACAGTATTGGATTTTCCGCCCCACAAGGGGGCTGTTTCCCTCTCAATGGAGGGTTTTTTGACTGATCTATCTATGCACCCATTTCTGGACTCCTTGTCCACTTTTTAGATGTACCTGCCAGGGTCGGATGTTCCACTGTATGATCTCCAGGAGATGCCTTAGCTCTGGCACCTCTTTTTACCTCATTGCTGTGTTATCTCTACATGACTTTTAACACTTTGTAATGTATTTTTGAATAAAATTGCTGTCTGTTTTGCCATACTGCTCTCTTTGTTCTCCTTTTTCGCATTTGATCTACGAGTAGGCAATACGAACCAGGTGTCTGATTCATTGTTTTCAGCTCCGGGGTTCATCTTATACTATGCATTTGGCCAGTTTGTTTCACACAGTTATAGGGTATGCAGTGAGTCTAACGGCTGACAATTTTAGGAAAAAGCCCACTAAGAATTTAAAGACACACGAAGCAGGGCCACTATAACAAGGTACGACATGTTCCCATTAGAAAGGAGAGGGTCTGCTATATAGATATAGGGTATGCAGTGAGTCCAACGGCTGACAATTTTAGGAAAAACTCTACTTAGAATTTAAAGACACATGGAGCAGGGCCACAGTAACAAGTATGACATGTTCCCATTAGAAAGGAGAGAGTCTGCTATACAGTTATAGGGTATGCAGTGAGTCCAACGGCTGACAATTTTAGGAAAAACCCCACTAAGAATTTAAAGACTTATGGAGCAGGGCCTCAGTAGCGACAAATTCCCATTAGAAAGGAGAGAGTCTCCCATAGTGTTGGCCTATGCAGTGAATGCAAGGACTGCCAAAGGTTTGGAGGCAGTTCAATGCCCCTTGGAAGAAACGTGGAGGAGGGCCTCATAAAAAAATGTTCCCTTTAGAAAAGAGCGGGCCTCCTATACTTGTAATGCCCATGCACTAAGTGTATGGGCTGACAAACATTTACCCCTGGGGGGTATGCATGAACATACTGTATAAAAAATTTTTTTACGGGCATCATAAGTACCCTTTAAAAAAATTATGTGGCTGTTGCATCACGCATCACCCTGGTGATATGGCGGTGGAGGATGAGGAGAAGGAGGAGGACAAGAGCAAATAGCCAAAATCAGGAAGCGTATACCCATGTGTGGGTGTGAAAAGGTGCATGGGAATACACCTCCCAAGTAAAGACACTGGATTTGAGTTTATGTTGCGCTCCTATCATTCGGTGGTGTTGAGAAGGCTGGTCCAATCCAGCCCTTGTTCGTTTTTATAAGAGTCAGCCTGTCAGCATTTTCAGTTGACAGGCGGATGCGCTTATCAGTTATAATTCCACCAGCGGCACTAAAAGCCTGCTCTGATAAAACGATGGCGGCAGGGCAGGCCAGGACCTCGAAGGCATAGAGAGCCAGTTCATTCCACGTATCCAGCTTGGATACCCAATAATTATAAGGCACAGCAGAATCACGGACCGACGTTGGTACAGTCGGCAAGGTACTCCCTCAGCATCTTCCCAAACTTTGCACTCCTTGTGAGAGTACCCCGTGCCTCATTGCCTGTCCGATGGTAGGGTCTGAGAAAACTCTCCCAGAACTTTGACAGTGTTTCCCTGCCTCTGCAGAATTGAAGTTGTGTCTCTCTCGCCTGTACTCCTTGGTTGTCCAACGAAGTGTGCCCTCTGCCGCCAGCGTTTTCAGATGGGATTTTTTTTATAGTTCCGCAACAAGGGCCTTCTGGTACAGCCCCATTTTTGTAGACCTGTCCACCTCAGGAATAAGAGATATAAAGCTCTCCTTGTAGCGTGGGTCTAGAAGTGTCACCAACTAGTAATGACTGTCATCCAAAATTTGGAGAACACGAGGGTCATGGGAAAGGCAGCGGAACATAAACTCGGCCATTCATGCCAGACTACTAAGAGGCAAGACTTCCGTGTCCTCACCAAGAGGATGACTGACCAGGCTCTCCTCCTCCTCCTCGTCCTCCTTTCTGTCCTCTGGCCATCCACGCTGAACAGATGGTATGACAGCTGTGCAGGTGGTACCTTCTATAGTTCATGAATCTAGCTCCTGTCCTTCCTCCTCCTCCTGATCTTCCTCATTGTCACCCAATCCACGTTGGTATGAGATGAGGCTTGGCTGTAAGTAATCACCCTGTATGGCTCCTTGCTCCATCTCAGCCTGCAATGCATCCTCTTTGACCTTGAGCAGAGAGCATTTCAGAATACAGAGAATCGGGATGGTGATGATGATTCTGGCGTCATCGCCGCTCACCATCTTGGTGGAGTCCTCAAAGTTTTGGTGGATGGTGCATATGTCTAACATCCATGTCCACTCCTGAGGACTTATGTGTGGAGTCTGAACTGAATACCAACGGCCTTGTTGATGCTGGTACTCAATAACTGCCCTCTTCT
This sequence comes from Phyllobates terribilis, assembly GCF_046119375.1. NCBI lineage: Eukaryota > Metazoa > Chordata > Amphibia > Anura > Dendrobatidae > Phyllobates > Phyllobates terribilis. The sequence goes on along the minus strand of NW_027362765.1, from coordinate 476,399,446 downwards.
GCTCACAAATCCTTCCCAACATCTGCAGTGTAGAGTTCCAATGCGTGGGGACATCACACACCAGTCTGTGAGCCGGAAGCTGCAAACGCTGCTGAAACACTGAAAGGGCGGCGGAAGCTGTAGCTGACTTTCTAAAATGGGCACACAGGTGGCGTACTTTAACAAGCAGATCCGGCAGCTCCGGGTAGGATTTGAGAAACCGCTGAACCACGAGGTTAAGCACATGGGCCAGGCATGGTACGTGTGTGAGCTCACCTCAGAGCCTCCACCAGGTTCCGGCCATTGTCACACATGACCATGCCTGGCTGTAGGTTCAGCGGTGTGAGCCACAGATCTGCCTGCTCTTTCAGAGCTGTCCACAACTCTTCAGCATTGTGTGGTATTTCACCTAAGCATATTAGCTTCAGCACAGCTTGTTGCCGCTTAGCCGAGGCAGTGCTGCAGTGCTTCCAGCTTGTGACTGATGTGGTCATTTCGGAGATGGAGGCTGAAGAGGAGGAGGGGGCTGAGGCGGATGAGGTGCAGGATCTGTAGACCGTGGGTGCAACCCTGATTGACCTAGGGCCCGCAATCCTTGGCCTCGGGAGGACGTGTTCCGTCCCATGGTCCGACTGGGTCCCGGCTTCCACTATGTTTACTCAGTGTGCCTTCAGCGAGATGTACCATCCCTGCCCACAAGCACTTGTCCACGTGTCCGTGGTTAGGTGGACTTTACCGGTAACTGCGTTGTTGAGAGCACGGTTAATGTTTTGGGACACGTGCTTGTGTAATGTGGAGACGGCACACCGGGAAAAAGAGTGGCGGCTGGGGACCGAGTACCGAGGGACGGCCGCCACCATCAGGTTGTGGAATGCTTAATTCTCCACGAGCCTAAAAGGCAACATTTAGAGCGCAAGCAGTCGTGAAATGTGAGAATTTAGTAGTGTTGCATGTGAGGCGTTGGCTGCATATTCTCGCTTGCGTTCCAAGGACTGGGGTATGGACAACTGGACGTTGAGCTGGAACAAGGACATGGACGTGCTTCCTGATGCTCCTACTTGAGAGTGTGCAACGACAGGTGAAGGGCAGGAGGCGTCTTCGCATGCACCATGGACAGAGGATTGGCTTGCATGCACAACAGCGGAAAATGCAATGGGGCCACCCACTGACAGTGTTCCTGGACCCTGGGGTTCGGCCCACAAAGTCGGGTGCTTTGCTGCCATGTGCCTGATCGTGCTGTTGGTGGTCAGGCTGGTCGTTTTGCCACCCCTGCTAATGCTGGCCTGGCAGGTGGTGCAAATGGCCTTTTTGGGGTTATCGGCAGAGTCTTTAAAAAACAACCAGACTCGGGAAGACCTAACAGTTGTACTGGCAACTTCCTTCGTGTAGGTGTTACGGGGAACGGTTGCCTGCTTTCTGTCTGCGGCCACCACACTGCTTCTTCCTGCCTGTTTGGGTGCTCTGCCTCCCTCCCCCTGTGTGCTGCTATCCTCGCTCTGCATGTCCTCCTGCCAGGTTGGGTCAGTTACTATATCATCCACCACCTCGTCTTCCACTTCCTCACCATGGTCCTCCTCCTGACTTTCTGGCAATTGTGTCTCATCATCGTCCACCTCTTGTGATACTTTCCCACCGTCACCTTCGTGTGACCGTGGCTGCTCAAATATTTGGGCATCGCTACACGCAATCTCCTCTTGCCCCGCTTCAAGTGGACCAGGCGAGAGGCCCGAATCTATAAATGGAAAAGTGAACAGCTCTTCAGAGTGTCCAAGTGCGGGATCAGTTGTTTCTGGGTACTCGGCATGGTGGGAGGAAGGAGGATCAGGGTGAGGAATATGCGGTCCACACTCATGGCTACTGAGACTTGACCGTGTGGAAGGCAGGGTGGTGGTGGTGGTGGCTAAGTGACTGGAAGCATTATCCACTATCCAACCAACAACCTTTTGACACTGCTCTGGGTTCAATAGTGGTGTGCTGCGGTCCCCTAGAAATTGGACAGGCAGGTCAGGCGAGAAGAAGTGGGTGTTTGTTGTGGCACAATTTCGGTTTGCCCACGGCCTTGTCCTCAGCCTCTGCATACACCATTACCATCACATCCAGTTCCCCGTCCCTTGCCATGTGCCTTGCCCATTTTAAATAGAGGACAGTATCTTCTACACTCACTACAAATGACTGAGTTTGGAGCTTACTTATATGTGATCCGTGTGATAGATAAGTAGTTTGAACTGCAAACTGCGGTGAATTGCTTCAATGACACACTAAAGGAAATTTTTAATGGAGGCCAGAAATGGCAGTATTTTCTGTCAATGTATATGTGATCCGTTTGACGGAGAAAACACAGTTTTAAATACCTGGCCTGTAGGTAAGTAGTATGAACAGCAAACTGTGGTGAATTGCTTCAATGACACACTAAAGGAAATTTTTAATGGATGCCAGAAATGGCAGTATTTTCTGACAACGTATATGTGATCCAGTTGACGGAGAAAACACAGTTTTAAATAGCTGGATTTCTAGCGCTCTAATATGAAATGGACCTGGCTGTATTCTGCAGTGCCAACAAGCAAATGGCGCCGAAGAAATTGTGTTCTCTGGATTGCTTTTTAAGCAAATAATGAGGTGCTATATGCACTGCAGTCTTCTATATACATTGCCGGCCTATACACCCTGCCTGCCTGATATCTCTGCAGATAGATTAGTCCTCAAAAGGACTGTTTGTTAAGATGGATATGTATAATGTACGGTTTTTCTCCCTACAGTACCTAATACACAAGCAAATCTGTCCCTGACGCATCAGCACCTCTCCCAAAACAAGCAAATGGCGCAGAAAAACTGTGTTCTTTGGACTGCTTTTTAAGAAAATAATGAGGATTAAGATCCAAAGAAAGGTATTCCTGGCCCCTGAGACCTGGGCCTTTGTTTAGAAATATCTAACAGCAGCAGAAGGCAGAATTGGAATGGAGCCTCTTGTGCTATATGCACTGCAGTCTGCTATATACACCGCCTGCCTATACACCCTGCCTGCCTAATATCTCTGCAGATGGATTAGTCCTCAGAAGGACTGTTTGTTAAGATGGATATGTGTAATGTATGGTTTTTCTCCCTACACTACCTAATACACAATCAAATCTCTCCCTGACACAGCAGCAGCTCTCCCTACACTGTCTGATCCAGAGTGACTGTGACGAGCATGGTGGCACCAGGTCTGATATAGACCTGACGATGCTGTGCGGCCAGCCAATCACTGTAATGCCCACAACCAACATGGCTATGGCATTACAGTGCATGGCAAGCAATCCCTGCATGTTCACTGGCACTCTAAAAAGCGCCAAACATGCAAGGAGGGGACCCGAGTTCCCGCCCGAGTAACCCGGAAATACTTGCCGAGCTCCGAGCTTGTCGAGCACCATGATGCTCGGGCGAGTACCGAGTAGTGGCGAGCACGTTCGCTCATCACTAATAAAAATATGTAATAAAATCCCAAAATACAAACACAGACAAATTGGTGGGTGAGCAACTGTGGGAGCCCCACTGATATATAATTACACAGTTATGGGGTGACATACTGTACATAGGCATATACAGTACAGACCAAAAGTTTGGACACACCTTCTCATTTAAAGATTTTTATGTATTTTCATGACTATGAAAATGTACATTCACACTGAAGGCATCAAAACTATGAATTAACACATGTGGAATTATATACTTAACAAAAAAGTGTGAAACAACTGAAAATATGTCTTATATTCTAGGTTCTTCAAAGTAGCCACCTTTTGCTTTGATGACTGCTTTGCACACTCTTGCCATTCTCTTTATGAGCTTCAAGAGGTAGTCACCGGAAATGGTCTTCCAACAATCTTGAAGGAGTTCCCAGAGATGCTTAGCACTTGTTGGCCCTTTTGCCTTCACTCTGCAGTCCAGCTCATCCCAAACCATCTCGACTGGGTTCAGGTCTGGTGACTGTGGAGGCCAGGTCATCTGGCGTAGCACCCCATCACTCTCCTTCTTGGTCAAATAGCCCTTACACAGCCTGGAAGTGTGTTTGGGGTCATTGTCCTGTTGAAAAATAAATGATGGTCCAACTAAACGCAAACCGGATGGAATAGCATGCCGCTACAAGATGCTGTGGTAGCCATGCTGGTTCAGTATGCCTTCAATTTTGAATAAATCCCCAACAGTGTCACCAGAAAAGCACCCCCACACCATCACACCTCCTCCTCCATGCTTCACGGTGGGAACCAGGCATGTAGAGTCCATCCGTTCTCCTTTTCTGCGTCGCACAAAGACACGGTGGTTGGAACCAAAGATCTCAAATTTGGACTCATCAGACCAAAGCACAGATTTCCACTGGTCTAATGTCCATTCCTTGTGTTCTTTAGCCCAAACAAGTCTCTTATGCTTGTTGTCTGTCCTTAGCAGTGGTTTCCTAGCAGCTATTTTACCATGAAGGCCTGCTGCACAAAGTCTCCTCTTAACAGTTGTTGAAGAGATGTGTCTGCTGCTAGAACTCTGTGCGGCATTGACCTGGTCTCTAATCTTAGCTACTGTTAACCTGCGATTTCTGAGGCTGGTGACTTGGATAAACTTATGCTCAGAAGCAGGGGTGACTCTTGGTCTTCCTTTCCTGGGGCATTCCTCATGTGAGCCAGTTTCTTTGTAGCGCTTGATGGTTTTTGCAACTACACTTGGGGACACTTTCAAAGTTTTCCCAATTCTTCAGACTGACTGACCTTAATTTCTTAAAGTAATGATGACCACTCGTTTTTCTTTACTTAGCTGCTTTTTTCTTGCCATAATACAAATTCTAACAGTCTATTCAGTAGGACTATCAGCTGTGTATCCACCAGACTTCTGCACAACACAACTGATTGTCCCAACCCCATTTATAAGGCAAGAAATCCCACTTATTAAACCTGACAGGGCACACCTGTGAAGGGAAAACCATTTCCGGTGACTACCTCTTGAAGCTCATCAAGAGAATGCCAAGAGTGTGCAAAGCAGTCATCAAAGCAAAAGGTGGCTACTTTGAAGAACCTAGAATATAAAACATATTTTCAGTTGTTTCACACTTTTTTGTTAAGTATACAATTCCACGTGTGTTAATTCATAGTTGTGATGCCTTCAGTGTGAATGTACAATTTTCATAGTCATGAAAATACTGAAAAAATGTTTAAATGAGAAGGTGTGTCCAAACTTTTGGTCTGTACTGTATATGAGGTTAATGTATCAACTAATTAAGGTATACAACAAAAAAGCAGTCACCCAACAACTATGACCATATGTAAATGGGCATAGATTAATTACATATGATACAACCCAGAGATGCATATAACAAGATATGTCAGAAAGCACTGTAAGAAACCCAATAGTATAGAATTAAGTACCGTATTTTTCCGTCTATAAGATGCACCGGACCATAACATGCACCTAGGTTTTATAGGAGGATAATAGGAAAAAAAATACTTAAGCAAAAAATGTCGTCAGGATGCCCTGTTATAGGGGAGGGAGTCTGCTGCTGACACTGGTACTGGGTTAATGTCCCCCAATTCTGTTAATATCCTCCAACCTGGTATGTATGGCCCCTCCCTCCTGGTATACGTGGCCCCCATCCCATCTTGGTATACGTGGCCCTCATCCCCATCCTGGAATGCATGGCACCCCTTGATCACCCATCCTGGTATTCGTGGCACCTCTTTGATCTACCATCCTGTTATGCATGGCACCCCCTGATCCCCATCCTAGTTTTCATGGCACCCCTTGATCACCCATCCTGGTATGCATAGCACCCCTTAATCACACATCCTGGTATGCATGGCACCCCTTGATCCCCCATTCTGGTATGCATGGCACCCCTTGATCCCCCATTCTGGTATGTATGGCACCCCTTGAGCCCCCATCCAGGTATGCATGGCACCCCTCGATTCCCCCATCCTGGTATGCATGGCACCCCTTGATACCCAATCATGGTATGCATGGCACCCCCCTGATCCCCATCCTGGTGTGTATGGCACAAATTGATCACCCATCCCGGTATGTATGGCACCCCTTGAGCTCCCATCCTGATATGCATGGCACCCCTTGATCACCCATCCTGGTATGTATGGCACCCCTTGAGCCCCTATCCTGGTATGTATGGCACCCCTTGAGCCCCCATCCTAGTATGCTTGGCACCCCTTAAGCCCCCATCCTGGTATGCATGGCATCCCTTGAGCCCCCATCCTGGTATGCATGGCTCCCCTTAAGCCCCCATCCTGGTATGCATGGCATCCCTTGAGCCCCCATCCTGGTATGCATGGCTCCCCTTAAGCCCCCATCCTGGTATGCATGGCACCCCTTGATTGCCCATCCTGTTTTGCATGGCACCCCTTTATCCCCCATCCTGGTATTCATGGCACCCCTTGATTCCCCCATCGTGGTATGCTTGGCACCCCTTGAGCCCCCATCCTGGTATGCATGGAACCCCATGATCACCCATCCTGGTATCCATGGCACCCTTTGAGCCCCCATCCTGATATGCTTGGCACCCATTGAGCCCCCATCCTGGTATGCTTGGTACTCCTTGAGCCCCCATCCTGGTATGTTTGGCACCGCTTGAGCCCCCATCCTGCTGCCCACAAAAAAAAAATAAACAATCATACTCACCTCCTCTCTCCTCCAGTGCTGTCCCGCTCTGCTGCTGACACTCTCACTGTGTGAGCCGCGCATGGTAGGGCGCACATGGCGTCCCTGCCATGCGGCCTCACACAGTGTGAGAGCGTGCACACTGTACCACAGCGCAGCTCCTGCTGCCACTCTGCGGTCAGTGAGCCTGCTTTTAAAGACCATGGATATTCACTACAATCCATGGGAATGGGTTGTAGGGAATATTCATGAGCTTTAACAGCAGGCACACAGACCGCAGAGCGCAGCAGGAGCCGCACTGCGGTACAGTATGCTGGCTATTGAGGAAAATGAATATTCCCTGCTCCCCACGCCCATGGGCATGGGGAGCAGGGAATATTCATTTTCTTTAGTAGCGGGCACAGCGCAGGCTGCAGCAGTCGGCTGCTACCTCCTGTGCCCCGCTGATCCCCCAGACCTCCTACCATGCAGAGCCACAGTATATACAGGGAGATAGTATTCGGACTATAAAACGCACCCCCCACTTTCCTCCAAAATTTTGGAGGAAAAAAGTGCGTCTTATAGTCTGAAAAATATGGTAGTTACGGGGTGACATACATGAACAAGTATATCAGAAGTTAATTGTATTCATTAAATACGATGTATAATGTATGAGCAGTCACCCAGAAATTAGGACCATATAAAATGGACACAGAGTAATTGATTACAATATCATTTACAGGTGTAGATTAACAGATATATTATTATTATTATTATTAATTATTATAGCGCCATTAATTCCATGGTGCTTTACATGTTTAAAAGGGGTATACGTAGCAAACAACAAGTATAATAATTTGAACAAAAATGAGTTGGCGACTGGTACAGGAGGAGAGAGGATCCTGCCCGCGAGGGCTCACAATCTGCAAGGGATGGGTGAGAATACAGTAGGTGAGGGTAGAGCTGGTCGAGAAGCAGTATGGTGGAGCGAGGGTTACTGCAGGTTGTAGGCATGTCGTAAGAGTTAAAAATGCAGATTGTAAGAACTTATCTTCATATTCACCCACCAAACACCTGACGTTCGGTTTACAGTTGCTTCGTCAATAATCTTTTGTCCTGGCACATTTTGTAGTTCTCGGTATTCTTACAGCTGTTAGTGCCTTCTGGGACACTTTACCGGTACCCGGGTTTGAAACTCTTTGATGTTTAACCAGTACTATGCAACCTGATTTAAATAAATGTATTATTTAACTGAGCAGGTCTGTTTTGGCACACCTGTTTACATTTACATATACGAGACTCATACACGTTATTCTGATAATATGTATGGGCTGTTGTTCCATAAGCCATTTTGGTCATTACGTGAACCCTACCTTGCATTTCCAATTGATTTAATTTTCCATGGATGGTTGAGCATGGTTTAACAATTTTAAAAACTTTAGACTTATGTCCAAAAATGTATGTAGTATACATTGGTGATGATGGCACCCTTATTTGCACATCCTTACCAGACAAGGTTTTAATTTCAAACTATGCCTGTTTTTCTTGCACTTTCCCATTCATATAAGGCCTGGCTTGGCACATTGAGAGGTGGGACCTTAGTGATAGGGACCACCCATATTTAGGTACAGCTGGAAGTGGTTGGGTGGCTTTTGTGCTCTTTGATCAAAAAACGCTAAGTACCCTACATTTTTAACATTTACAGCAATAGTGAAGTTTGTGTATTCATTAGTATCAGTGTGCCGATGCATAGTATATCTATATATGTTTACATATTGACCACACAGCATATTTGTGCACCTGTGCATTAATTTAATACTAAAGGTGTGTAGGCCCTATTTTTTTTGTTAGTTTGCATTTTTATAATATTTAACAGTTGATATTAAATTCTTTCAATGACACTTCTATTCTTTCTATCCTTTACAAACCACCTGGATTGTACTGTCTTTTGCAAAATAACAGTGTGTGATCAGCATGGCAGATAGTTAGCTGCCATTATTTGTAGTATAGAGCCATCTCTGTATCATACTGTCACTTGGCAGTGATCCTAATCTGCTGCTTGGAATTGATGTTGTTTTGCAAAGTGCCCTCCAATGTGAACAACAGCAGTTACAGCAAGGGACTTTATATGCATTTTATGGTCCATTGAATCAATGTTTTGCATGGTGGCAATGCACTACTGAAAGCCCGTCAGGTGTTTAATAGTGACACTTCCATACAAGAAGACACTTATGCACATCTTCCACATCCTTCCTTCTCAATTGACATATCCCTGTCCACACATGCAGCAGGGCAGAATGTTGTATCAAATATCACATTGGATAACTACAAGTCAGATATATATGTGCAATCTAGTGAGTGATAACACCAGAAACATAGTGGCTTCCATGCAGTTAGGCCATGTAGCATGTGCTTGTAGCATGGAACACACCCTCAATTTGATTTTGCAAAATTTTGTAAAAAAAAAAATATTCCGTCTGGAACAAGGTTGTGCTCAATGAGAGCATCAGGCATTGATGTATGTTAATGGCCACAAAGGGCAAAAATTGTTGTAAAAAATTGTTGGGTTTCTTTGTCTCCCAGTTTTTTAAGTCTCTAACTTCTTTCTCATTTTTTACAAAAATAAGTTTTGGTGGGTATGTGATGGGGTGGCTTTCTTCGGTAGGAGCCTGCACAGGATTAGACCCCTTACATAGGGCAAGGCACAAAGGGAAAAGTTGTTGAAACTTTACAAAAAATACAAACATTTTTGGTATTTTGTTACAGGGAATCTGACAACTAATGCATGCTGCCCAGGAATTGGCAGTATGATTTCAGCCATGTATGTTTGATTCTTAAATGCTGCAGAATTTCAAAGAAAAAACATGATTTAACAACTGGCCCAGGACCAAAATTGTGTCGGTCTCTCCTTGAGTTTGTGTATAGGGAGAGGCTTGTCATTCATTGTCAGCGGGCTAGGAGAAGCTGCCAGGACCTATCTGACTAGTCTCTCATCTCATGCTGCTTGGTGAAAAGTTAGCTTTTAAAGTATGGTTTTATCTGAAATGCTGCCGCGTTTTAGTCAAACATATGTGGCTGACATCATACAGCCAGTGCCTGATACATGCTATTTGTGAATCAGACAGCATGTATTAGATGTCAGGTTCCTTTTAATGAAATTTCCTTTAACAAAATTCCCATTAGTGTATAAATAATAATTGTTTTAGGTCATATGAAGTTCTTTGGTAGTACCTGTGCGGAGTTGGGCCCCTCATCAGGATTTGGAATAGAAAAGGGTCTGGTAGTGTTTCTTCTTTACCTATACTCTGCTTTCATTATGAGAAGAATTTCAGGTAGCTAAGGAGATTAATAGATCCTTCTATGCTGTCAGATACATCTTCAAAAGATGTCAATATTAAACATTTATATTGAGGAAGCATCACTTCTCCAAACAGTTCAGGTTCAGCAGAATTCATTTACAATGTGGCTTATTCATGTGCTCTTGGAATATCGATTCTCGGTTCTTCAGCTACAACACCACAATTCACCAATACTTGTTCTTTATTCAGCAATGTCATTTGTTTGCACTCAGTTACATGGAAGGAGAGAGTGCTCACTCAACTAATAGGACTTGGATTCTCTTTTTTCCCATGGCCTGGACACCATGTTACAGATGGAAAGGCCAATCTAAAGTTGATAGGACACACATATACAGTGCCATTGCCACAAGAATGGATACCCATCATCAAGTCAGTTGCGCAAGCATTCTTTATAAAATGCCTAGTAAATCATTTTGAGAGTGGACCAGAGGCCTGAGAAGGTGAATTCTTAATTGGCTCCATACAGTAAATTTCAGTTGTTCTCGTGGTCGTATAGGAAGCGACAGAATGCTGTGCCAACAAAATCCCTTTAACTTGCTAAACATATTGTGTCTTTAAAAGTATTCCTGCCCCGTGAATTTTTTGCATTGCACCCAAAAAAATGTTTTTTTAATTGGGATTTTATGTAATATACGAACAAAAAGTAGCAAGTTTTGTGACGTGTTAATGAAATAATACATAGTTTTCTAATTATTTAAAAAATATAAATCTGAAAATTGTGACATGCATTTGTATTCAGCCCCCAAGTCAATACTTTGTAGGACCACCTTTGGCTGCACTTACTGCTGCAAGTCCTTTGTGGTATTTCTCTACTAGCTTTGCACATCGACAAGCTTAAATTAGTGTCCATTCTTCTTGACAAGCTAGCTCTAGCTTAGTGAGATTGGATGATGAGCATCTGTGAACAGCAATTTTCAAGTCTTGCAACAGATTCTCAATGAGAATCAGGTCTGAACTGTGACTGGGCCATTCAAACACATGAATATGCTTTGATCTAAGCTGTTCCACTGTAGCTCTGGCAGTATGTTTATGGTAGTTGTTCTACTGGAAAGTGAACGAACGTTCAAGTCTTTTTCAGCCTCTAACAGGTTTTCCTCCATGATTATCCTGTATTTAGCTCCATCCATCTTCCCATCAACTCTGACTAAGTTCCCTGTCCCTGTTGAAGAAAAATATCCCCACAACATGATGCTGCCACCACCATGTTCATGTTTCATGGTGGGGATGGTGTTTTCAGGGTGATGTGCAGTATTACTTTCCCCCACACATAGCGTTTTGCAGTCAGCCCAAAAAATGTTACACTTGTCTCATGTCCAAAGTACCTTTTTATTTTACCTTTTTTTGCCAACAGGTGTACCTTACATGGCTTTTTAAAAACTGCAAACTTCTTATGGCTTGCTTTCAAAAATGACTTTCTTCTTGCCACTCTACTATAAAGATCATAAATGTTATCCAACATAGTGCATAGCCCAATGGCCCACAGAAAGAAGAAAGCAAGTCAAAACACGTGGCGGGGCAGTAGGACACACCAGACTGTCAGATCCTGTCAGATCCGTAGCAGTAGTGAATTCTCTGACCACAGGTAACCATAACATTTACAGTTAAACAGATATCAATTGGGGAACTGGCACTGTCGGGATCATGACTTCATCTTGAGACCCTGCCAAACCTTTAGCATTATGAGAAGGATAGATATTCTGTATATACACTAGAATTACATCACCCTGTACATATAGAAAAGTTTAGCCCATTGGTCTATATTATTATTGTCATATACAGGTTTTTGGTGGTCCTTTAGAGGTATGCCTTGTTTTATATGTTTTTTTTACTTATGTTATTTCTTCCCAATAAACCTTGAATTGTTTTACTATTTCATAGATCTCTTTCTGGGATCATATAATATCACAGAATTTTGGTGTACACTCCTCCAAATTTGTGGAGTACTAACAGTTGTCCTGTGGACAGATGAGCTGATGATCTCTGCAGCTCCTCCAGAGTAACCATGGACCTCTTGGCTGCTTCTCAAATTAGTGTTTTCTTTGCTGGGGTTGTCAGTTTTGGTGGATTGCCATGTCTTGGTAGGTTTGTAGTTGTTCCATGCTCTTTCCATTTTTGAATGATGGATTGAACAGTGCTCCGTAGATGTTCAGAGCTTGGGCTATTTTTTTTATAACCTAACCCTGTTTTACTTTAATCCACAATTTTATCCCTTACTAGTCTAGTGTGTTCCTTGGTTTTTAAGATGTTGTTTGATCTCTAATGTTCTCATACAAACATCTGAGGCCTTCACAGAACAGCTGTAGTTTTACTAAGAGTAAATTATACACAGGTAGACTCAGTTTACTAATTATGTGACTTCTGGAGGCAATTGGTCATTCAGGATTTTATTTTGGGGTATAAGATTACAGGAGAATGAATACAAGTGAACATCACAATTTTCAGATGTATATTTTTTTTAAATAATTCAAAAACAATGTATCATTTCTTTTATAATTTAATTTACATTGCTACTTTGTGTTGGTATATCATATAAAATCCCAATAACATACATTTAAGCATTTAAGTTAGTGGCTGTAACGTGAATAAATGTGGAAAGTTCATAGGCTTTAATACTTTTTCAAGGCACTGTATGTATTGTACATATACCACCTAACATCTCCATCAGCCTTGACATGGCAATGGCAGCTAGTGGGGATAGACAGCACTGGAGCACAATGAGATAAATCCCTTACAATACCTTCAAAGGTTCCAATATTTAAAAATTTTAATTGCGTAGTACTAGTTCTGGTTGCTCCAAGTAACATTTTGATGAAAAACTGTGAAATCTAAAAGGAAATTTTGAAGTAAATTGGATTTTACAGGTCAGGTTGCAAGATTAGAAACGATGGGTTCAATATTCACAATATTAGAAAAAAAAATCTTTATATTCATCTTTATTCCCAAACATGGAGATTATGATTATATGTATAACATATAGATTATCATTAATATACAATTGTGAACTACACTTTCTTTCATTCAATATTGTTTATAGCTGCTTTGTACTAAAAGTAATGTGACAATAAGAATATTGCAATGTGTGTGAATAAATAGGGGACAGATGACAGCTCTGGATATAACTATAGTTCTGTGATATTTTATAAATGAGGCATTTTTAAGACCAAAGAGACCAACATCTAGCAAGATCTTCACTCATACGTCAATGAGATAGCTGTCTAAATATGCCCTAGATGGAACCAAAGCACTATGAATAAAAACACAAAAACATTTTTCATTAACAGCAGTGGCTTAATAAGGAAAATACATTTTCCTGTGAAAGATGTCAAACTGTCATATGTGTCTGGTGACTTCAATTGATAAAACGATACTGGCTTTTCAGAAGTTGTGCTGATTTTGAAAGTGCACTTAAGGTGAAGTCAATAAGGGAGACTAAGGAAAATCAGTTAGTCAACTTTCTGAAAATATTCCAAAAATATAGATAGATAGCAAAATATTGGGCTAGCGTTAATCCCTCTCAACTGTTAAGTGAAGGCTTTAACCAGACATTTTAGTAGTTTATTTTAATTATTTAGTGATTGCTGCATTCCTTTTGAAGAGTAAGGCTAGAGTCACATGACCCATTTTCTTTCATCCACGAAAATCGGTCCAATTATGCTAATCGCACTCCGATCGGAGTTTTATCTGAATGTGATCGCAGCGTGATCAAATTTTCTCAGATGTAGAGAACATGAAAAAAAAAAATTCTCCATCCTCTCCATTCTGTCAGTCCGTGAAAATCGCACTGCACTCGGATGTCATCCGAATGGCGTCCACTTTTTTGGACGGACCCATTACCTTGCAGAGCCGAGTGCAATCTGATTTACGGACGCAAATTTGGCATGCTGCAACATTTTTCCTCGGACTGACTGGTTCCAAGGAACAGATCAGACATGTGCACGGCCCCATAAAATAACATTGGTCCGAGTGCAATCCGATGTTTTGTTGGATCACACTCAGACCGAAAATACAGTCGTCTGCATGCGCCCCTAAAAAAGTTGTTCTGTTGCCCTAAAACTCATGTCATTATTTTCTCCCACCTTACAAAAGGGAACACAATTTGTGTATAAATTTGTAGCTCAGACATTTTTAGATTAGCAAATACAAGACATGGCCGACCTACAATATTAGTGCTTTTTCTAGAAATTAACAATGTGTTTTCCCTAGTCTTGGACATTGACACCATAGCACTATTGTGCACTTAATGCTGATATTTGGTGCAGGCACAACATAAAAAGTCCACAAGTGTTCAGTATTGTACATGCGAGTGAAATTTACCCAAACTGCTTATCTACACACCTAAATACTAATCTAATGTAAAAATTCAAATCTGCTTTACGCTATAAGGGTTTTATATATTGAAGATGCATACAGTTAAGTACCCTATCAGTACCCTATCAGCATACTGCAAACATCAATTGGAGTTGTAAAACAAAGATCATAGAACTGTTTTATTGATAATGTGTTTTTCTTATGTTACCAGATGGCATCATATTGCTGCGTGACACCATCTGCTAAGCATAGGCAAGCAAAATGCTTTTTTTGTAAATCTCATTAATTATGATAGTCAAATAATGAAATATTAACTTGAGTTTTTATTAGCATTCACATTATTAACAGTATGCTTAAACACTTGTCAATTAGATGTTAATGTTATCAATTTACAATTACAACTATTGAATCGTAATGCTCTGCGTGGTTCTGTATGTCAAAGATCAGTCATATTGCGTGCAATAGAGCTTGCCACTTTTTCTTTTGATACTTTCAGAAAGAATCCGGTTCCATGAAAAATGTCCAAAGTAAAAATGCACACAGGAAAATGGCCACAGAAAAAAGCCCACTGTTATGAATGCCCATAGGAAAATTGACCACAAAGAAAATTACCCTCACAGAAAATTATTAGTTTATTAAAGAGGGCTAAAGCTGTATTCATACACAGAAAATTGGGCACATATCAGTATAGCCAGGGTCACACTGTACTTCGACTCCGGAGCGATATAACATATTACAGTTCAAAGGAAGGTCATAATAGCGTCATAATCAGTACATCCAGGGTCACACTGTACATAGGCTCTGCAGTCATATAACATATTACAGGTTGTGGGGAGGTGATAACAATATATCGGTACAGCTGGGGTCACACTGTACACAGGCTCCGGAGCAATTTTACAAATTAAAAGTCAATGGGGGTGATATTAACATTATATATGTACAGCAAGAATGAAAATTTTACACAGGCTCTGGATCAATATAGCATATTACAGGTCAGGGGGTGATAACATTATATCAGTACATCTGGGTTTGCACTGTACACAGGCTTCGGAGCGATATAACATATTACAGGTCAGGGGGTGAGAATAACATTATATCAGTACAGCCGGGATCACACTGTTAAAATAGGCTCCGGAGCAATATACCATTTTACAGGTCGGGTATGATAACATTATATCGGTACGCAGGCTCCGGAGCGAAATAACATATTACAGGTCATGGGAGGGGGGTGATAATAAGGTTATATTGACACAGCCAGTGTCAAACTGTACACAATCTCCCGAGCGATATAACATATTACAGGCCGGAGGGGATAGGTGATAATAATGTTATATCGGTACAGCCGGGGTCACACTGTACCCAGGCTCCGGAGCGATATAACATATTACAGGTCGAAGGAGGTGATAACTGTTGTTATTTTGTCTATGTAGGCAATTTTCTGTGTAGGCAACTTTCCATTTGGGCAATTTTCGGTGTGGGCAATTTTCCATGTTGGCAATTTTCTGTTTGGGCAACTTTCCTTGTTGGCAATTTTCCTGTGGGCATTCATAGCTGTAGGCTTTTATCTGTTGGTATTTTTCCTGTGGGCATTTGTCTTTTGGCCATTTTTCTGGTCACCAAAGAATTCAATGGCCAATGATCAGGCCTTGGGACACGAGCATGGGCCTGCTATTTCCCTGTGGAGACTGGCTTGGACAAGGCAAGCAATTGAGTCAAAGAGATTTTGAATTTTGACTTTAAAAGGTTGCGTTGCGGAGTAATCCATTTTAAATGCCTAAAATAATAGGACTTTAGAATGTTTTTGGAATGTGGGAGTAAACTAGAGCTCTTGGAGGAAACCCACAAAAATTATTTTTAGATGTTGTCCTTGGTGGGATTTGAACCTAGCACCCTAGCGCTACAAGGCTACAGTTCTAAACACTGAGCCACCATGCGTCCCATGTAATATAGCTTGCAGCTGACCTCTGTAGAGTGCTTATGAACCCATTCATAGTCCCTGATATACTTTGTTACATGTATTTATCCATCATAGAGCGTGAAGTGGCTAATAGATTCAAACTCAACAACACTAAGTTGCAGTTAAATAATTTCCTAAACCACCATGGACATATTTGAAGATATAAATACTAAGATTTGCTTAATTTCAAAACTCACTTCATTTTATGCCTGTGAGTCTTATGTGACAGCTGCTAAGGCCAATCCTTTTCATCACCAATTATAATCTTTCCAAAATGTCTTTGAAGTTTGCCCATTTCTTCCCTCTTAAAAAGTGGGGAATTCATCAATAATCTATACTTTTTTTTCCATTGGCCCTTCTCTTCTCAATATTCTGCAATCAGAAAATATTACTCCTGAAAGCACAGCCTTTGAAAATAAGTTTTACTTGGTTCGAAAATGTTTGGAAAAAAGGATAACTGCAGAGAAAACTGTATTTAAAATAACAAAGTTCTCTCAAAGTGAGTTCCCTGCTATACAATTGTCTGCTATCTCTTAATGCCACAGGGATGTTTTGCAATATCAAGCATAGATGTAAATGTGAGCAGAGCTAGGTTCAAAGAAAATGGTGCACCAAAGGGTGAGTATGTTCAATACATGTGTAAAGATAAGACAAATCAAGAAAGATCACCTTTAGAAGTTATTCAGCAGTATAGGCAAAACAAGATGTAGTCAAGATTTCTGAGAAAATTGAGTATTGAGGTATTTTAATGTCCTTTCAGACTGATATCTATTAGAGATGAGAGCATTGATTTGATGAAGAGTGATGCCGGTTAATCAAAAGAAAAGCTGTGGATACCATAAGATAGGAGGTGGTCCAGCAGCCAAAGGTTATTGACCAGTCCACTGGACTGGTTCCAGTGATTTGATATAATTAAACTTGTATTGAATTTTATGAAATTTGCAGGACCCAGGGAATTTGAACAATTTGCAAATTGATTAGCACGATTGGCCAAAAAAATGCCCATCGCCTATTTACACATTGCATATGATTATATCAGGCTAAGATAACCTCAAGCGCTATCACATGGACTTCCCTATAACGCCTTTAATTGAATGGCCCGGATTGGCCATGTTCTAAAGCGGGCAGATGCTTGGTGGGCCGACGGCTCAATACTAAAAAGTGGGCCGCTGACCATTTAAAAGTATCACCGAAGGACCAGTGTGCATGGGTCAGAGCGTGCACGTCGTGGCTGCGGTCCTTGTAAGGGTGTGCGTACCGTGCCTGCGGCCCCGCCCCTGTCAGTGAGTGCATGCCCCAGCCAGGGATCCACTCTTCTCCACACCTGACATGGACCCTCTTCAGTGCTTCCCATCTCAAGAATCTGAGTGAGTCCCAATATGGAAATTTTTATTATGTATAAACTGCAGTTGCAGTATCACCTGTATACTGTATATAGACTACTGTATATACAATATATAGGTGATACTGTGACTGCTGTTTATACTATATATACAGTAGGTGATACTGTGATTACACACAGCAGTATATAATAATAATAATAATAATCTTTATTTATATAGCGCCAACATATTCCGCAGCGCTTAACAATTCACAGGTTCATGTACAACAGTCATAAGTAACATAGCTAAAGATAATACAATAATTACAGCAAAAATAATGACGACCCTGCTCCTAAGAGCTTACAATCTACAATGAGGTGGGGGTGACACAAAGTACAATGGCTTATTTACAAGGATGGTCCAGCCATCTTGAGGGGATGAGGGATAGATAGAGGCTGCATGAGCTTACCACCAGCCAGTCTATATATACAGTACAGACCAAAAGTTTGGACACACCTTCTCATTTAAAGATTTTTCAGTATTTTCATGACTATGAAAATTGTACATTCACACTGAAGGCATCAAAACTATGAATTAACACATGTGGAATTATATACTTAACAAAAAAGTGTGAAACAACTGAAAATATGTCTTATATTCTAGGTTCGTCAAAGTAGCCACCTTTTGCTTTGATGACTGCTTTGCACACTCTTGGCATTCTCTTGATGAGCTTCAAGAGATAGTCACCGGAAATGGTTTTCACTTCACAGGTGTGCCCTGTCAGGTTCAATAAGTGAGATTTCTTGCCTTATAAATGGGGTTGGGACCATCAGTTGTGTTGTGCATAAGTCAGGTGGATACACAGCTGATAGTCCTACTGAACAGACTGTTAGAATTTGTATTATGGCAAGAAAAAAGCAGCTAAGTAAAGAAAAACAGCTAAGTTGGGAAGGGGCGCCCTAATGACCAAAACAGACATTGAGGGGGCATTCCGGTTACTTACTACCAGTGCCTCCGAATAGTGTCCGCCTATTGGGCTGCTTCTGGGAAGGAGCATACTATATAGATCGCTGTTTTTCCATGGGGTGCTCCATATCCTACTCACTATTTAAGGCGTTTAGTTGCTTCCTCGAATGGGTCGTCATGGACGTTTCTAAGGGGGCACATATTATCCATTACCTCGACGACTTCTTATGCCTGGACCCAAAAGATTCGCCACAGTGTGAATACACATGGTAGTCCACCTGTGAGAAGGAGAGAGCTGGAGGGAGAGGGGACACCACAGAGCCGAGGAGTTAGATGGAGAACGGAAGAAGGAAAGAGGGCGAGGGAGGTAAGGGAGTACAGTGGAAGGTTGACCTGAGCTCCCCCACGTTCCTGCTGGGCAGGGAACAGCCCTGGGAAGTAAAGCCGCTTGCGCATCCCTTTGAGGTTACGGGCGCAATTGGGCAGAGGGACTATGCTGGAGTGCGAAGCCGACATGGCCAGGCCGTTCCTGACCTATCGACCTCCGTGTTGCCGGGTTTGTGCCAGAGCCGCGGTGGACCCTGACGGCCAGCCCCCCTCTCCCAGTACTGGTGCCTGTCCGCTGGTGAGTCGAGACCCCCCTCGGTGGAGGCAGGTCAAAGCTCTGTAATTTAAATTGGCTCTGTAACTTAAATGAGTACACTTTAAATCCTTTTACAAGGATCTATTGGAGGGCAAGTCTGGAACCAGCAGCTGCGGTAATTCCAGCTCAAGTAGCATCCACTAAAGCTGCTGCAGTTAAAAAGCTTTAATAAGGATCGAGCTTGGCTGTCCGCCGCAAGGCGTGCTACCGCCAGTCCCAGCCCCTTTGCCTTGGGGCGCCTCCCCAATGCTCTTGACTGAGTGTCCCGGGGGCCCGAAGCGTTTCCTTTGAAAAAATTAAGTGTCCAAAGCACAGGTGGTGTAGCTTGCTTAACAGCTGGGCTACTCTGCTGACTAGCAGACACTGCTACTAGGCCCAAAGTATTGCCTGGGCTAGATGCAGTTAAAAAATTGTAATTAGATCTACAGGCAGTGTAGCTTGCTTAACAGCTGGGCTACTCCGCTGACTAGCAGACACTGCTACTAGGGCCAAAGTATTGCCTGGGTTAGATGCAGTTAAAAATTTGTAATTAGATCTACAGGCGGTGTAGCTTGCTTAACAGCTGGGCTACTCCGCTGACTAGCAGACACTGCTACTAGGCCCAAAGTATTGCCTGGGCTAGATTCAGTTAAAAATTGTTATTAGATACAAAAGCGGTGTAGCTTGCTTCAGATGGGCTACTCTGCTGACTACGAGACACTGCTACTAGCCCAAAAGGATTTCCTGGGTTAGATGCAGTAAAAAATTGTTATTAGATACACAGGTGGTGTAGCTTGCTTCAGATGGGCTACTCTGCTGACTACGAGACATTACTACTAGCCCAAAATGATTGGCTGGGTTAGATGCAGTAAATAATTGTTATTAGATACACAGGCGGTGTAGCTTGCTTCACAGCTGGGCAACTACGCTGACTAGCAGACACTGAAGCTTTGGAGCAGACCTCTGATTCCCAGGCTATAGTATGAGTAAACAGCTCTGGAGACTCAACCATCTGTGTTACCCCAAGCCATAGTGTATGTAGTTTCTTACGGTTAAAAAGGGGGGGGCGACCCGACCCACCTGGAATTGACAATGCCAACTTCATGTAAAACACAGCAAGGGGACTCCAATAAGAGTCTCCATTTTTTCCAAAAATTGTGGCACAGATACCACTTAAGTGACATCAATTGCCCCAGAGTTGCATAAAATGGTTGGTGAGGTGATTTTCCAAAATCCTCAAGCTTTTAGTCTCCCCAGGATGGCACAGGGGTAGAAAAGTCCTTGCGGATCCATGATTTGTTCATCTTTATGAACGTGAGTCTGTCTACATTCTCAGTGGACTGCCGCATGCGCTTATATGTGAGCACACCACCAGAAGCGCTGAACACACGTTCAAAGAGAACGCTGGCTGCGCGGCACGACAAGATCTCCAAGGCGTGAGTGGCGAGCTCAGGCCATTTTTCAAGATTGGAAGCCCAAAATGACCAAGGGTCCAGTGACACAGTCATGGCTTCGATGTTCACTTGGAGATACTCCTGTATAGTGTTGAGCCACCACCGTAGTGTTCGGGTTCGGTTCGTCGAACACCGGGATGTTCGAGGAACTGTTCGTCGAACTGTTCGTCGAACACCTTAGAACACCGTTGAACACCGTTAAAACCAATGGCAGGCAAACAAAAACACATAGAATCACATAGAAAACACCTTCAAAGGTGTCCAAAAGCTGACAAACTGCTAAGAAGACGCTCTCTTTAAAAAAGCCGGCCGGCAATTCAGCAGCGGCATACACCGGTACCCGACAATTTAGACAAGAAGGAATAGAGCATCACACAGAGATTAGATAGATAGAAACATGCCAGTCTCATATATAAGAAGTACAGTGACAGTGTTGTGGTGGCTCATTGGGTAATAAAGGGGTTAGGGCCATCTTCTGGCGGTGTACCCAACTCATCCAGGGCCCTGGTGCGGTGGCTCACTAGGTAATAAAGGGGTTAGGGCCAGCTTGGTATTATCAGCTGGCCCTAAGCCCTAAATTCATGGGGTCATGCCAATATTAGACATGACCACCATGAATTTCTAGTAAAGTATTTAAAAATTGTCGGGTACCGCTGCAGAATTGCCGGCCGGCTTTTTTAAAGAGACGATGCATGAAAACACTATTATTTTTTTAAATAAATCCTTTACACTAAATGACAAGTACAGTATGCAACACTATCACTGTACTTCTTATATATGTGACTGACATGTTTCTATCTATCTAATCTATGTGTGATTCTCTATTCTTTCTGTTCTAAATTGCCGGGTACCGGTGTATGCCGCTGCTGAATTGCCCGCTTTTCATGTTTCACTGTGAGCACTATTCCCATCGATTTGGGCAATCACTGTAATGCCACAACCACCATGGCTGTGGCATTACAGTGAGTGGCAGACAATCCCTGCATGATTCGTGCTATAAATAGCGCCAGACATGCAGGACCCCCTTTTGGTGCACGAACAGTTATCGAACATAACCTCGAACAGCCGAATTTTTTGCAAATCTTTCGGGTTCGTCGAACAACTCGAACACCGCCCAAAACAGCTCGAATTTGAGATTGGCGAACAGTTCTAGTCGAACACCGCTCATCTCTATTCACTAAGTGCACCACTGGTGTTTTATGGAAAAGCAGATGTAAGATTCTGTAACAGCCTCTGCTGATACTCCTGCATGCGTGAATCCCTTTCTATGGCAGGAATTATTTTGGCAAATTTACTTTTGTACTGGGGATCTAAGAGTGTGGCAACCCAGTAGTCGCGATTACTTTGAATTCTGACAATCCGAGGGTCATGTTGCAGGTAGTGCAACCTCGCACAACAGAAATGTGATCAAGGTCTCTCTCTGATGAGTCTTCCATGCCCATCGCCAGTTCGTCCTCCACTTCTTCCTCGGCTCCTGCACCTTCCTCAACAGTTTGGCTGCTACCATGCACCCTCGTTAATCCCTCTCCCCCACCCTCCCATGCCTGCCGCCTTGGTGCTTCCAACCGTCTGGACCTTGCAGATGTTATCCCTTCCGCATACGACTCCTCCTCTACTTCCTCCACCTCCTCTTGTCCCATCACCTGACTCCGAATACTGTTTAAAGTGTGCTCCAGCATGTAAATGACCAGAATAGTCATGCTGATAATGGCATCGTCAGCACTAAACATCTTCGTCGCCATTTCAAAACTGTGAAGAAGGGTGCATAGGTCCCTAATCTGAGACTACTCTTGCAGCGTGATTTGCCCCACCTCTGGATCTCGTTGGCCCAGGCTATAAGTCATAACGTATTGCACCAGGGCTCGTCGGTGCTGCCACAGTCGCTGCAACATGTGCAGAGTTGAATTCCATTGTGTCGGAACATCGAATTTCAGCCGGTGAACTGGCAGGCCCAACGACTTCTGTAGAGATGTAAGTCATTGAGCTGCGGGATGCGAATGGCGAAAGTGAGCACACAGGGACCGTGCCCTCTGCAGAAGGCTATCTAGTCTCGGATAGTGGGCTAAAAATTGCTGGACAACCAGGTTCAACAAGTGAGCCATGCAAGGCTCGTGTGTGACATTGCCCCGGCGAAGGGCCGCACCCAGGTTTGCAGCATTGTCGCACATGGCCTTCCCTGGCTGCAGGTTCAGTGGAGACAACCATTCATGAAACTCGGTCTCCAGAGCTGACCACAACTCTTCAGCTGGTTGACTCACATTTCCCAGACAAAACAAAGTAAACACCGCCTGAAGCCGTTGAGCCCTGCTGCCAGCATAGTAAGGAGGTCTGCAGGATTCCTTCTGCGCAGTTAGAACGCGGGTGGCATGACCAGACAGGCTTTGGGTGCAGGTCGAGGACTGAGAGGAGGTTGAGGAGGCAGAAGCAGTGAAGGAACTTCTAGATAAAGAGGATTGACGCACAACTCATGGGGACGGCAATACTTGGACAGCAGCCCCTTGTCCTGCTGTCACCATAGTTACCCAGTGCCCAGTCAGCGACATGTAATGCCCCTGTCCATGCCTACTCGTCCAAGTGTCTGTGGTGAAATGCACCCTGTCACACACAGAGTTTCTCAAGGAAGCGGTGATTTTGTGTACGACATGCTGGTGTAGCGCAGGCACACCTTTCTTTGAGAAGTAGTGGCGACTGGACATCTGGTATTGGGGCACTGCGACGGACATAAGGTCTCGAAAATCTTCTGTGTCCACCAGGCGGAAAGGCAGCATTTCTGTAGCTAAGAGCTTGCAGATGGTGAAATTCAACCTCTTAGCTTTGTCATGGCTAGGAGGAAATGGTCTTTTACTTGCCAACATCTGAGGGACCGAGGGCTGGCTGTCGTGCTTAGACGGGGTTGAGCAGGGTGTACCCGGCATGCTGCCGGTTTGTGAGGAAGATGCAGGCGGACATGTTATGTTGCCTTGATCTAAAGGTGGTGCTCTCGATGTCGGAGAGCACTCAACACCAGCTGGTGTTTCCACTTCCAAATGAACTGACGACCTGCCAATCACACTGGCTGTTGCGGGTAAAGAGGTGGCAGCTCTGCCTCCAACAACATGTGTGACTGCTGTCCCCCCAGTCACAGAGGATGAAGAGGCCGCGGATGCACAAGATGGGGCAGACAGTGGTTCGCCCGGCCCACTAGGCCGCATTGTAGAACAGTGAGCTTCCCACTGCAACTTATGCTTCATATCCATGTGACTGTTCATGCATGAAGTACTGAAACTATGGATTTTTTGGCCTCTACTTAGCTTTTGGTGACAAATGTTACAGATAGCATAAGTTGGGTCATCCTTTGTGATCTCAAAAAATGCCCAGGCTATGCAAGACTTAGAGCCCATGTGACCTGAAGAGCCACCACGACTTTTGGTCAGAGACAGAGTTGTGGTTGAGGATGCAGTTGTTGACGTGCTTCCAGTCCTCTGACTATGTCCAGGAAGGCGCAACCTAACCTCGTCGTCACTAGCATCCTCCTCCACCTCCTCTGCTGACCTCATCGACTGGCTGACTGTGGGTTGACAGTAAGTGGGATCTCCAACCTCGTCTTCATCATCCTGTGTGTTCTCACACCCGTCGTCCTCAGAGCCAACCTCTTCCTGCCTTGACCGAAAAGTCAAGTTGTCTCTCCAATCAGCTATCTGAGTCTCATCATCGTCTTCCTCATTGTCTCCACCAACAGGAGTTACAGTTTGGGAACGAGGGTCTACATTATGCTCAGAACCTTCTTCATCTGGGCCTGGATCCGACTCATGAACATTCTGGGCATCAGTGCAGAATATTTCCTCGTCTGGATTCACAGAAGATCCGGAGCAAACCTCTGATTCCCAGGCTATAGTATGAGTAAACAGCTCTGCAGACTCAACCATCTGTGTTACCCCATACTCAGATGGGCAGCTGGAGACTTGGGAGCTGTGAGGAAGCAAGTGCGATTGGGGTTGAATCCTTTGAGGACTGCAGTATTTGTAATGTTGAAGTTGAGATGGAGGAGAGCCCACTTGCAGGAGCACTTGATATCCATTGAAGCACCTGCTGTTTTTGTGCCTCATCTGGAATTTGTAGTGATGGGTGTGTCCATAAGAAAGGGATCATATCACATTGTCCACGAAAAGAAGGAGACATCTTAGTTTGGCTGGAAGATGGTCTTTCTTCTGCAGATGTTACTGTTGCTTTACCACCTAACCCATGGACACAACCTTTTTTTCCCTTTCCAACATGCCTTTTCCCCTTTCCACAATCAGCAGGCCTTTTGCCACTCATTTTGGTGATTAACTAATTGGCAACTCTGTAGTTGTTTGCACAAAAAACGATGGATGGAAACCGAGCAGAGCTGAGTGGCTAAACTGTGGTACTAGCCCAAAAGGATTGGCTGGGTTAGATGCAGTAAAACAATTTTATTAGATACACAGGCGGTGTAGCTTGCTTCACAGCTGGGCTACTCCAATGACTACGAGACACTGCTGCTAGGCATAAAAGGATTTCCTGCGTTAGATGCAGTAAAAAATTAGAATTATATACACAGGCGGTGTAGCTTCCTTCACAGGTGGGCTACTCCGCTGACTACGAGACACTGCTGACTACGAGATACTAATACTATGCCCACAAGGATTTACTGGGTTATATGCAGTAAAAAATGTTATTAGATACACAGGTGGTGTAGCTTGCTTCAGATGGGCTACTCCACTGACTAGACTACTAGACACTGCTACTAGGCCCAAAAGGATTTCCTGGGTTAGATGCAGTAAAAAATTAGAATTAAATACACAGGCAGTGTAGCTTCCTTCACAGGTGGGCTACTTCGCTGACTACGAGACACTGCTACTATGCCCAAAAGGATTTACTGGGTTAGATGCAGTAAAAAATTAGAATTAGATACCAAGGCAGTGTAGCTTCCTTCACAGGTGGGCTACTCCGCTGACTACGAGACACTGCTGCTATGCCCAAAAGGATTTACTGGGTTAGATGCAGTAAAAATTGTTATTAGATACACAGGTGGTGTAGCTTGCTTCAGATGGGCTACTCCCCTGTCTACCAGACACTGCTACAGGCCCAAAAGGATTGGCTGACTTAGATGCAGTAAAAAATTGGTATTAGATGCACAGGTGGTGTAGCTTGCAACACAGATAGGCTACTCCAATAACTAACAGAAACTGCTAGAGGCCCAAAAGGATTGGCTGAGCTACATTTCGCCAAATGCTGTGAAAAACACTTGCACAGCACTGGCACAGACCTGCCTGGCAAAAAGTGCTATGAACTGCTGTAACCTAGCCCTCAAAAGGGCTGCAATTACAACTAGTCCCTACTCCCTAAACCTATCTCTATGTAACCGGAAATTCGCTCGCAATTCACACAGTTATACTGTATAGCGCCCACAGCAGCAGCGGTGTCATCTAACACTCAGCTGCAGCAGTGAGAAAATGGTGGCGACGGGGAAAATGTCTGGGTCTTATAGGGCAAGGACATGTGACATACACAGCCAATGACACATGCCCTTGCTTGTGTGAAAAAAAAGCACTTTGCTGCATGTGTGTGCTGCTGATAGGCTGACAGACTGCACCGCCCCACTGTAAATGCGGGAAAGAAAAAAAAATGGAGATCGGCATTATTTCTGCAGAGATCCATCCCCTGCCCCTCCCCCCGCCCACTCTACACTGAAACTGTCTATTAACATTGATTAACAGTATTACTGTGAAAAAATCCAGTTACGCTTTTGGTGCACGAACAGTTATCGAACATAACCTCAAACAGCCAAATTTTTTGCAAATCGTTCGAGTTCGTCGAACGACTCGAACACCGCCCAAAACAGCTCAAATTTGAGATTGGCAAACAGTTCGAGTCGAACACCGCTCATCTCTAGTAATGATTGTTAGGGTGTTTGCACATAATCAGTAATTTCTGCGGATTGCATGCAGCTGCCAATACCGACCGTGTGCACATACCCTTATAGTATGTGCGCTGGTGGAGTTTGTGTGGCAGGGCTGCTTTTTTGACCCACTTCGGCCCTGCTTTCACATCACTTGGTATGCTGCTGCCCATCAGAACAGACTATCATAAACATGTATAAAAACCTAGGCAGGGAATGCAGCTGCCAATTCAGAGTGTTACAGGCAATTGAGAGGAACTCAGAGCTCAAAACTTAGCAGTAAAGAAAGGAAGAGATAGCTCTAAAACATTGGACAAATACTATAGATAGTAGTGCATTTTATAACTGCAGCACTGAAGAAAATGAGAGTAGTAGTCAAAGAATAATTCAGAAAATCTGGTATAGTAGTGAATATATTGGTCTCTTACGTGATTGAGCTTCACAGGAGTACCAAGATGGCAGCAACAACAACTCGTATCTTGTACCATCATGGCCTTGTAGAGAGGGACAATGGGACCCGATGAGCGCAAGTACCAACAATTCAGTCAATTAATTACTGCTACCAGAGATTGACAATGTCATTAAATAGTTAACAGCAGCCATTAGAGCTCAGCTCTGGCGGCTGCTGTTAGATGCCAGCTATGAGTCCTTTCCACACACAAGCACTCCACAATGACATTCATGTGCATCGGTTTACGTTAAGGATTTAATACACATAACACTGTAATCTGAAGTCACATCTCATTTTTTTTTTATTACTTTCAAATAAATTATTTTATGCTTCATTTGCATTCCACTTGAAACAATTTCTAATTTGGCTTAGAGAAAAGAAATTTAATATTTACTGGGCATTCAAAGAAAAGAAATACAGTTACAGACCACATGCTTAATTACACAATTGAACATTAACACATTTGAATTTAGGAAAGTTATACTATAGCACAGTAAAATTCAGTTAAAATGTTAAAGAAACATCCTTAAAATACATAAGCAAAATGAGTAAATTAGTATTTTCTTGTTTCAATGATGCAATATAAGGATTTCAAGAAAAAACAATATAATAGATAAAACCTTTGATTAGCTTGCAGGTAATAGAATGTATGTAAATTCTATTGTTTATTGCACTTCATTAAAAAAATAAAGGAAAAAGGTAAAAAATGTAAGCTGTAAAAAAAAAATCAATTATTAAAAGAAATTAAAATATACAGTACAGACCAAAAGTTTGGACACACCTTCTCATTTAAAGATTTTTCTGTATTTTCATGACTATGAAAATTGTACATTCACACTGAAGGCATCAAAGCTATGAATTAACACATGTGGAATTATATACTGTACTTAACAAAAAAGTGTGAACCAACTGAAAATATGTCTTAAATTCTAGGTTCTTTAAATGAAAAGGTGTGTCCAAACTTTTGGTCTGTGCTGTATATATATAAAAAAAAATATATATATATATATATATGTATATATATATATATATATATATATACATACTAGCTTTTACCCGCAGCTTCGCTCGCGTGGAATTTGGTCTGCCACATTAAGTTTCGTGACAGATCATTTTAATAGTAAAAAAAAATAATCTTAATAGTAAAAAAAAATAATCTTATTTAGTTACTCGTACATCCAAAATTTCAGATGTCTAACTTCAAAACTGACAGATTCCATACAATCTTTGAACCCCTATAATATGAAGAGGGAAACTCTTGAGGGTGGAATTATCAAAATTCCTTTCTTAGTGCTCATTTAAGCTATAATAGAACCTATCTGCAAATTTCAAGATGCTAAGTTCAGTGGTTTCGGCTGTGCGTTGACCGCTAGATGTGTCAGTCAATCAGGTTTACAGTTTTATATAATGTTCGCCTGTATGGTGTGTGTAGCGCCGGCGTCCCTGCCCTCTGCTAGGCAGGGACGCTGTTCCCCTCACCCCTCTGCTTCGAGCCCGGCGTCCTCCTCCCGCTCTGCTGGCAGCGCGCGCTCCTTCCCGGCCACTGTGCTTAGGGCGCGCGCGCGCTCCCTCCCTCTTAAAGGGGCCGCGCGCGCCATCCTAAGGAGTCCCCGGCCAATGGCCGGAGGACTTCACCATATATAAGGCACCTCCTCCAAAATGGAGGTGCCCGAGCAATGTTGTTGCACTGTTCACTACTCTGCTTCAGCCCTCAGGTCCCGTTGCCAGTTACCTGCCAGATTCCTGCCAGTTTGCTGTTTGATTCCTGCCTGATATTCTGCTTACCTGCCTGCTAGCCTGAGGTCCGACGGTCTGCCTACCGACTCCTGTCAGTCTGTCTAAGGACCAGCTTGCCCGCTCACCTGGGAGCGCTCCTCTGCTACCTGCCTGCTAGCCTGAGGTCCGACGGTCTGCCCTCCAACTCCTGTCAGTCTGTCTATGGACCAGCTTGCCCGCTCACCTGGGAGCGCACATCTGCTACCTGCCTGCTAGCCTACCTGGAGGCTCCGCCGTCACGTGCTGTGACCACCTGCCATTCCAGAGACTCCTGCCCGCTCACCTGGGAGCACACACCTGTTACCTGCCTGCTAGCCTACCTGGAGGCTCCGCCGTCATGTGCTGTGACCACCTGCCATTCCAGAGACTCTCGCTTGCTCACCTGGGAGCACACATCAACCATCTGCCTGCTAGCCTACCTGGAGGCTCTGCCATCACAGGTCGTACCTACCCTTTACCCAGAGACTGCCCCGGTCACTTGCCGTGACCTCCAGCCCGTTCACCCAGAGACTGCCCCGGTCACTTGCCGTGACCTCCTGCCCGTTCACCCAGAGACTGCCCCGGTCCCTTGCCGTGACCTCCTGCCCGTTCATCCAGAGACTGCCCCGGTCACTTGCCGTGACCTCCAGCCCGTTCACTCAGAGACTGTCCCGGTCACCTGCTGTGACTGCCTGCCCGTCTTCCCTGGTCGCCACCCACTCCCTTACAAGGACCGCCCCCTTGTATAGTAGCTCAGAGGTTCCGCCTCCCAGACCCGTTACAGTGTGTTTATAAAAAGTAGCCTTATGTCCTTCCCCAGGCTTGAAATTATCCATATCAAATTTCATCACAAACGGATTGCTAAACACTGATTAATAAACAGGACGGACTGAAGTTACTTGCGTTTAATATTGGTCATGTTAGTAAAGAATTAGTATGTAATTGGAATAATGGACATCTGCAGGTAATTTATCTATGTGTTTTTACTGCAATATACTCCTGTAAACTATGTTATTTGATTTCTTTCGTTCTGCGAAAATATGTAGATTTTGCGATTTAGAAACACGTGAGCAAGCTACGTATAGCTGATCGTGGGAAAAACAGGGCGTGCCTAAATGTATCCCCGCTACCTTCAAAGTTTGCCCTTGCGATTTATTGATGGTCATTGAAAATGCAACTTTTAGTGGGAACTGCAAACATTTGAAATTAAAGGGTAAGTTATTGGGTATTATTGGGATGCGTGGTATAAGAATATTTTCACCCTTAGCTTCTCCAGTTAAAATTGTGGCCTTTACAATGTGCCTGCCTAGTTCAGTGACTCGCAATCTAGTGCTATTACATAATCTCGGGGCGTCCAAGTTGCGCATTAACAAAATGGGTATACCGACCTTTAATTCGAGCTTATGAGATGGGACCCCGGAAAGCTCCAAAGAGTTAAGAAACTCCACAGGGTAGCTCGTACAGTGTTCAGATGACATGACTGTGTCGATGGAGTTGTAGGTTGTTGCATCGCTGGTTACTTGGTCCAAGATAATTTTATTGATTTTCGCAACTGTTTCATTTCTTGATGCTAGTATAGTTCTTTCACATAGCCAATTTTCATCGTGGATGTTTTGTTGCAAATTTGGAAAAACTTGAGCAATAAGTGTGTCTTCCGAATCCACAACATGACAAAATTGGTTAGTGAATAGAACCATACCTTCTTCGTCAGTTTCGATTCAACCTTCACCGATCTCGAGCAGTTTCTCAGCGTACGCGCTCTACTCTAGATCACTGAATAACTAGACACGAATGTTGGTGGTGAGGTGCAGCTTTTCAACTTTGGTCCATAAATATGAGGATTTCAGACATGCGTTAATTTCGTCTGCTGCAGTGCCTCGCTCGATGACAGGCAAGGTTTGCCTAAAGTCCCCAGTCAATAAAACAACCACACCACCCATTATTGTTTGTTTACTGTGTAAGTCTTGTAGACAACGATCAAGAGCTTCGATGGCGCATTTGTGTGACATTGTGCACTCGTCCCACATGATTAGTTTGCACTGTTGCAACAGGAGGCCACGGGCGCTGCTCTTGTTGATATTACACAATGGGGTTTCTTCATTCACCAGATTAAGAGGTAATTTAAAGACTGAATGTGCCGTCCGTCCACCGCTTAGCAATGTTGCAGCAATTCCAGAGGAAGCCACAGCTAATGCAACGTGATGACCGCTACGAATTTTTGATAAAAGTAAATTAAGCAAGAAAGTTTTTCCTGTACCACCCGGGGCATCAAGGAAAAAAAGTCCGCCTTCACCATTCTCAACTCGTCCTACTATTTTGTGATAAATCTCTCTTTGATCAGGTAGCAAACGTGGCTCAGTTTCGCAAACGTGAGCGTCTAACTGGTTGGTATCATAGCTTAGCTCTTTTATCAACTCGTTCGACAGCTCTCCTCTACGCCGCAGTGAGGGTAGACCAAAATGGGACAATTTCTTTCCAGAAATTATTAATATTTTGTCCTCAATAAGCCCCAACGCCTCATTGAAACAGAGATCATCGTTAACGTGATCCATTCTTTCAAATCTGTGCATGATATCCTCTGATAACGCAGTTTTATACTTGTGCCAGAGTTGTAGAGGATTGGATAAACCGCAAGTGCATATGAATATGGCAAACAGCTCTCTTATTTGCGCCGGGGAGCGACATAGCACGGCCTCTTCTAAGGTGGTATCCCAGTGGTTATCATCTTCCAACAACCCCATCTTCTCACACAACTGCCGAAAAGTTGCAAGTTCTTGACCTTCAAATGTTTTTAAATCCGAGAAGTTGGTTGGACCCCTTATTACATTCAGCAGCATACGCAAGCAATAACATTCAAAATTGCTAACGTGCACCGTGTAAATGTGACCTAGAGCGTCTCCTGCCTTCACACCTGGCCAGCCATCGACAGGTGTTCCTTGTAAAAGACGTTTCCATTGCTTCCGTGCCACATTCCAAGTATAGTAGCGAGGCACGTCAATGTAAAGTAATGTTTTTGCAAACGTATCACTTTGGCACAACAGGAAAAATGCAGTTAGTGTAGTTTTAGTTGGTGCTTCTAATTAGAGATGAGCGGTGTTCGACTAGAACTGTTCGCCAATCTCAAATTCGAGCTGTTTTGGGCGGTGTTCGAGTTGTTCGACGAACCCGAACGATTTGCAAAAAATTCGGCTGTTCGAGGTTATGTCCGATAACTGTTCGTGCACCAAAAGCGTGTCCTGCATGTCTGGTGCTATTTAGAGCACCAATCATGCAGGGATTGTCTGCCACTCACTGTAATGCCACAGCCATGGTGGTTGTGGCATTACAGTGATTGCCCAAATCGATGGGAACAGTGCCAACAGTGAAACATGAAAAGCCGGCAATTCAGCAGCGGCATACACCGGTACCCGACAATTTAGAACCGAAAGAATAGAGCTTCACACATAGATTAGATAGATATAAACATGTCAGCCACATATATACGAAGTACAGTGAAAGTGCTGCTTACTGTACTTGTCATTTAGCGTAAAGGATTTATCAAAAAAAATAATAGTGTTTTCATGCACTGTCTTTAAAAAAGCCGGCCGGCAATTCAACAGCGGTACCCGACAATTTAGAATAGAAGGAATAGAGAATCACACATAGATTAGATAGATAGAAACATGTCAGTCACATATATATGAAGTACAGTGACAGTGTTGATTACTGTACTTGTCATTTAGTGTAAAGGATTTATCAAAAAAAATAATAGTGTTTTCATGCACCGTCTCTTTAAAAAAGCCGGCCGGCAATTCAGCATCTGTACCCGACAATTTAGAATAGAAGGAATAGAGAATCACACATAGATTAGATAGATAGAAACATGTCAGTCACATATATATGAAGTACAGTGACAGTGTTGCTTACTGTACTTGTCATTTAGTGTAAAGGATTTATTAAAAAAAATAATAGTGTTTTCATGCACCGTCTCTTTAAGAAAGCCGGCCGGCAATTCAGCATCTGTACCCGACAATTTATAACAGACAGAATAGAGCTTCACACATAGATTAGATAGATAGAAACATGTCAGTCACATATATATGAAGTACAGTGATAGTGTTGGTTACTGTACTTGTCATTTAGTATTAAAATAAAGGATTTATTATTAAAAAAATTGGCGTGGGGTTACCCTTAATTTTAGGCTCTAGCGGAGGTTAAGCAGACAGCTGGGGCAGATGTTTGAAGCCTGGGAAGGGGGTAATACCCACGGAGCTTCCCAGGCTACTAATATCAGCCCCCAGCTGAATACATAGCCTTTACTAGCCATTAAAATGGGGGACCCCCCCAAAAAAATGACGTGGGGTCCCCCCTAATTTAATAGCTAGCAAAGGCTAGGCAGACAGCTGGGGGCTGATATTAATAGCCCAGGAAGGGAGCCATGAATATTGGCCCCCTCCCAGGCTAGAAACACCAGCCGTCAGCCGCCCCAGAAATGGCGCATTCATAGGATGCGCCAATTCTGGCACTTAGCCTCGCTCTTCCACGCTGCCCTGGTGCGGTGGCAGGGGGTAATAGGGCTGGGGTTGATGTCAGCTTATAATGCCAGCTGACATCAAGCCCAGGTTAGTAATGGAGAGGCGTCTATAAGACACCCCCATTACTAACCCCATAGTCAAAGTTAAAAAAAAACACAAACACCCAGAATAAAGTCCTTTAATTGAAATAAAGACACAATTCTTTATTGTTCTAAATTAAACCATACTTACCGTCACGCCCATTCCAGCTGAAGCCAACGATCTCCTGTAATAAAAATAAAATAAAGCAACCTCATCCTTACCTTTCCATGGTTCCCACGACAGCTTCAGCTCTGCTACATCGAGATGACCGGCTGGACCGCAGCAGAACGCCGCCATCCAGCCTGTCATCCCGCAGACACTGAGAAGCGCAGGCATGCTTTCGCTCCACATTGTCTCTCTGTGACGGCATAAAGATGAGCCGAGGTCATGTCCAATGAACTCGGCTCACCTCATGCACGTCACTTACAGCGTGGGAGAATTCTCACGCTGAAGCGCTGAGTGCAGGAGAATTTTCCCACGCTGTCAGTGAGGTGCATGAGGTGAGCTGAGTTCATTGGACATGAGCTCACCTCAGGCACGTCACTGACAGCGTGGGAGAATTCTCCTGCACTCAGCACTTCTGGTGAGAATTTTCCCACGCTGTCAGTGACGTGCATGAGGTGAGCCGAGTTCATTGGACATGACCTCGGCTCATCTGGATGCCGTCACAGCGAGACACTGAGGAGCGCAAGCATTCCTGCTCTTCTCAGTGTCTGCGGCATGACAGGCTGGATGGCAGCGTTCTGCTGCGGTCCAGCCTGTCATCTCGATGTAGCAGAGCTGAAGCTGTCGTGGGAACCATGGAAAGGTAAGGATGAGGTTGGTTTATTATTTTTCTTTTATTGCAGGAGATCGTTGGCTTCAGCTGGAATAGGCGTGATGGTAAGTATAGTTTAATTTAGAACAATAAAGAATTGTGTGTTTATTTCAATTAAAGGACTTTATTCTGGGTGTTGTGTTTTTTTTAAATACTTTACTAGAAATTCATGGCGGTCATGTCTAATACTGGCGTGACCCCATGAATTTTGGGCTTGGGGCCAGCTGATAATACCAAGCTGGCCCTAACCCCTTTATTACCCAGTGAGCCACCGCACCAGGGCCCTGGATGAGTTGGGTACAGCGCCAGAAGATGGCGCTTCTATGAACGCGCCATTTTCCGGGGTGGCTGCGAACTGCAATTTGCAGCAGGGGGGGCCCAGAAAGCTTGGGCCTCCCTGCGCTGCAGATTCCAGCCCCCAGCTGCCTAGTTGTACCTGGCTGGACACAAAAATAGGGCGAAGCCCCACGTATTTTTTTTTTACTTATTTCATGAAATTCATGAAATAATTAAGAAAAAAAGGCCTTCCCTATATTGTTGTGTCCGGCCAGGTACAAATAGTCAGCTGGTGGTTGGGGGCAGCCCGTTCCTGCCTGCTGTACCTGGCTGGACACAAATATAGTGCGAAGTCCCACTTCAATTTTTTTTAATTATTTCATGAAATTCATGAAATAATTAAGAAAAAAAGGCCTTCCCTATATTGTTGTGTCCGGCCAGGTACAAATAGGCAGCTGGTGGTTGGGGGCAGCCCATTCCTGCCTGCTGTTCCTGGCTGGACACAAATATAGTGCGAAGCCCCACTTCAATTTTTTTAAATTATTTCAGGAAATTCATGAAATAATTAAAAAAAAATTGACGTGGGGCTTCGCACTATATTTGTGTCCAGTCAGGTGCAGCAGGCAGGAACGGGCTGCCCCCAACCACCAGCTGCCTATTTGTACCTGGCCGGACACAACAATATAGGGAAGCCCTTTTTTTCTTAATTATTTCATGAAATAATTTAAAGAAAATTGACGTGGGGCTTCGCCCTGTTTTTGTGTCCAGCCAGGTACAACTAGGCAGCTGGGGGCTGGAATCCGCAGCGCAGGGAGGCCCAAGCTTTCTGGGCCACCCCCGCTGCAAATTGAAGTCCGCAGCCACCCCGGAAAATGGCGCGTTCATAGAAGCGCCATCTTCTGGCGCTGTACCCAACTCATCCAGGGCCCTGATGCGGTGGCTCACTGGGTAATAAAGGGGTTAGGGCCAGCTTGGCATTATCAGCTGGCCCTAAGCCCAAAATTCATGGGGTCACGCCAATATTAGACATGACCACCATGAATTTCTAGTAAAGTATTTAAAAAAAACACAACACCCAGAAAAAAGTCCTTTAATTGAAATAAAGACACAATTCTTTATTGTTCTAAATTAAACTATACTTACCATCACGCCCATTCCAGCTGAAGCCAACGATCTCCTGCAATAAAAGAAAAATAATAAACCAACCTCATCCTTACCTTCCCATGGATCCCACGACAGCTTCAGCTCTGCTACATCGAGATGACAGGCTGGACCGCAGCAGAACGCTGCCATCCAGCCTGTCATCCCGCAGACACTGAGAAGCGCAGGCTTGCTTGCACTCCACAGTGTCTCTCTGTGAGGGCATCCAGATGAGCCGAGTTCATGTCCAATGAACTCGGCTCACCTCATGCACGTCACTGACAGCGTGGGAAAATTCTCCTGCACTCAGCGCTTCAGCGTGGGAGAATTCTCACACTGAAGCGCTGAGTGCAGGAGAATTCTCCCACGCTGTCAGTGACGTGCAGGAGGTGAGCTGAGTTCATTGGACATGAGCTCACCTTATGCACGTCACTGACAGCGTGGGAGAATTCTCCTGCACTCAGCGCTTCAGCGTGAGAATATTCCCACGCTGTCAGTGACGTGCATGAGGTGCGCCGAGTTCATTGGACATGAACTCGTCTCATCTTTATGCCGTCACAGCCAGACACTGCAGAGCGCAAGCATGCCTGCGCTTCTCAGTGTCTGCGGGATGACAGGCTGGATGGCAGCGTTCTGCTGCGGTCCAGCCTGTCATCTCGATGTAGCGGAGCTGAAGCTGTCGTGGGAACCATGGAAAGGTAAGGATGATGTTGCTTTATTATTTTTCTTTTATTGCAGGAGATCGTTGGCTTCAGCTGGAATGGGCGTGATGGTAAGTATGGTTTAATTTAGAACAATAAAGTATTGTGTCTTTATTTCAATTAAAGGACTTTATTCTGGGTGTTTGTGTTTTCTTTTAACTTTGACTATGGGGTTAGTAATGGGGGTGTCTTATAGACGCCTCTCCATTACTAACCTGGGCTTGATGTCAGCTGGCCTTATAAGCTGACATCAACCCCAGCCCTATTACCCCCTGCCACCGCTACAGGGCAGCGTGGAAGAGCGAGGCTAAGTGCCAGAATTGGCGCATCCTATGAATGCGCCATTTCTGGGGCGGCTGACGGCTGGTGTTTCTAGCCTGGGAGGGGGCCAATATTCATGGCTCCCTTCCTGGGCTATTAATATCAGCCCCCAGCTGTCTGCCTAGCCTTTGCTAGCTATTAAATTAGGGGGGACCCCACGTCATTTTTTTGGGGGGGTCCCCCATTTTAATAGCTAGTAAAGGCTATGTATTCAGCTGGGGGCTCATATTAGTAGCCTGGGAAGCTCCGTGGGTATTACCCCCTTCCCAGGCTTCAAACATCTGCCCCAGCTGTCTGCTTAACCTCCGCTAGAGACTAAAATTAAGGGGAACCCCACGCCAATTTTTTTTAATAATAAATCCTTTATTTTAATACTAAATGACAAGTACAGTAACCAACACTATCACTGTACTTCATATATATGTGACTGACATGTTTCTATCTATCTAATCTATGTGTGAAGCTCTATTCTGTCTGTTATAAATTGTCGGGTACAGATGCTGAATTGCCGGCCGGCTTTTTTAAAGAGACGGTGCATGAAAACACTATTATTTTTTTTGATAAATCCTTTACACTAAATGACAAGTACAGTAAGCAACATTGTCACTGTACTTCATATATATGTGACTGACATGTTTCTATCTATCTAATCTATGTGTGATTCTCTATTCTTTCTGTTATAAATTGTCGGGTACAGATGCTGAATTGCCGGCCGGCTTTTTTAAAGAGACAGTGCATGAAAACACTATTATATTTTTTAATAAATCCTTTACACTAAATGACAAGTACAGTAAGCAACACTGTCACTGTACTTCATATGTATGTGACTGACATGTTTCTATCTATCTAATCTATGTGTGAGGCTCTATTCCTTCTTGTCTAAATTGTCGGGTACCGGTGTATGCCGCTGCTGAATTGCCGGCCGGCTTTTTTAAAGAAAGCGTCTTCTGAGCAGTTTGTCAGCTTTTGGACACCTTTGAAGGTGTTTTCTATGTGTTTCTATGTGTTTTTGTTTGCCTGCCATTGGTTTTAACGGTGTTCGACGGTGTTCTAAGGTGTTCGACGAACAGTTCGACGAACAGTTCCTCGAACATCCCGGTGTTCGACGAACCGAACTGAACCCGAACACTACGGGGGTGGCTCAACACTACTTCTAATCTCTCTCTAAAATTATTTTCCGTAAAGTAAACCCGCTCGCCATTGGGTAAATGAATCGCGAGATGAGTGACGGTTGGGTGTCTCTCGTGCAGAGGCAGACCTAAGATCCGCCACGCTGCTTCGTTACTACTAACATATCGGCTGGTTCTAAAGGTCCGCACCTCATCTCTTGGGTCAATGTTAACATTCCCTTGCTGGCGGATGTTAAAAATAGCCTGGTCGCTACCCTTATTAATATATTTACAAATATATTTTATCGCCTGTACCGTATTACAGAACTCTACATTTAAATGAGAACTAAAAATTTTTGATAAGAGTGGAGAATATGGGACCACCCAGCTATTGTCCACCAATATTTCCTGTGTTCCTCTACGGGTTTTTATAATCGTCGTGCGTCCACCATTCTCTGGTGCTCTGCGCCTGTACAAAGGATAACCTTTGTCATTGGTTTGAGTATCTTTTAAAAGCTTCCTCGGATATTTTTTGGTACATTTTCCTTCATTCATGCATGGCGATGAAGAATTGAATGTACCACATGGCCCGTGAATCATATTCTTTGTCACTGTATCATAGAGCTTTTGATCGGTTTCTGGGTTTGGTATCTCAGCACATATGATTTCGTCAATTTTGTTCGGATGCAATTTTTCCTTTAACCACAGCATTAAGTGCACATGAGGCAAACCTCGCTTTTGCCACTCGATTTAGTACATGAAGCATTGCATATCACCAAATATGTTACCTTTTGTAAGTAGAGCTACCAACTTCTGTTCTTTTATTCTTAATACTCGAGCTGTAAAGTCATGTCTGTCCGTTGAATTTTGACCAGCCATAAGCTCTTTGGTGATTTCTGGCCACGCGGGGTTGCAAGTCATTGTAATAAATAAATCAGGCCTCCCATAATTACGTACGTATGTGAACGCATCTTGTGTGTATTCGTGTAGGTATCTCGGGCTATTTACAAATGATGACGGGAGAATCACCATCTGACCTAAGTTATTTGGATCCAAATCCGCATAATTTCTTATTGCATCTTGCAAGTGAATATAATTTTCTGCGCGCAGTTTTTTTTTATTTAAAGAAATGAACCTTAAGCGCTCACTTTCCATCTTTACATACATGTCGACCAGAAACTGATGAAGTAGGAGCCTACACTTAAGCATCAAATTAAAATCGCTGCGACGGACCATCAAGTGAAAGGCATAAAAATCTTTGCAGGACACCTTTTTGCTTGGCATTGCTTGTTTGGTAATTGGATTTATCTGAGGAATATCAATGCTGTACCCCTCTTGTCCTTTCCAAAAAATTATTGGGTAATCGAGAGCATCATAGAATCTATGTTTATCGGGAACCCTAGTGAGCATGCTATCGCGCGGCTGCACAACGATGTCCCGAGACATAGTTTGTTCGCTACTAACTATTACAGCAGCTATTTCATTTGTAGTAGGGGCATTGAATCGTCTCTCATGTTGACCACGTGGTACACGGTCTGGGTGAATCACTACTTTGAAATGATCGTCATTGATCATTCTGTCTCTAGCCGTTTTAAATTTATGCACCAAAATGTTGTGGTCGTGAAGTACTCGTTGTAATTTTTTAACTATGTTTCTATCTACGCTTTGCACGCACTCAGTATGCCTGTTGATTTGTTCTTCTTCGTCACCTATGAAATAAACTTGTAAAAATTGTGGTTGCGAAAAAGACGTAGGAATTAAAGAACCGATACGGTGGTATACTTGTCCTTGTATTGTAAAGGTCGGGCAAAACCCTGGCATTGAGACAATTTGATCTGCTCCAAAAGACGTCATATGAAATCACATGTTGTATTTTCTTATATTATTTAGAAAAAGGCGAGATTCATCAGTTTCATTAGAGAAAAGCTCTTTTAAAGGTTGAACTGGCTCGTCTATATAAGGAAGAGCTACTTTCCCGCCCAAACAACACATACCTGCTGCTTCCTCTTTCCACTTAAGAGCTCCGCAATATTTGCAATCTATGGTCACTGCTTCTATTTTTATAAGCTTGTGAGTTTCATAATCAAGAGTCTCGTCATACTCAAATGCAGCTTTATTAAACAATATCCATGTATTTCTTGTAAATGTTTGACATCGCTGTGCTGCCCTTTCAGCAACAGTGCGTCTGTGAGATTCGGCCATTTCATAAGTTTCAGTGGCTCTTTGGGACGCCATGTAAGTCGCTTGCTGCTGACGTCGAGCTTGGGACTGTTCTGGAGTTTCAGCAGCCCGTTGAGACTCCAGATACTCCGCATGCTGTTCACGTCGGGCTTGGGACTGTTCTTGAGTTTCAGCAGCCCGTTGAGATGTCAAAAACTCTGCATTCCGTTCACGTCGGGCTTGGTATTGTTCTGGAGTCTCTGCAGCTCTATGTGCCGCACAACGCAC
Source organism: Phyllobates terribilis (assembly GCF_046119375.1). Taxonomy (NCBI): domain Eukaryota; kingdom Metazoa; phylum Chordata; class Amphibia; order Anura; family Dendrobatidae; genus Phyllobates; species Phyllobates terribilis. Next base: position 476,359,367 of record NW_027362765.1, on the reverse strand, counting down.
CGCCTGCTCAAGCCTTCGTTGCTCGGCTTGTTGAGACGTCTCATCACGTCTAATTATTTTCATAGCTCGGGCTTTATTAGAGCTTTGCGAAATGTTAGACTTACGCTTTCGCGGCATTTTTATAAGTACTAATTACAAAATAGGTACTTAGTAAAGTTAAAACAAAATACTAAACCAATCTAATTAGTTATATTACGATCGCTGTACAGACGATATCAGTTGTATATGACTGGTCTATGAGGAGCAGCTGTGGTGCGGTTACCCATAGCAACCATTCCCAGTGCTCTGTGGGAGCTGAGAGCAGCCTGCTGGTGCTGTGGGTGACATGCTGCACTGCACACACACAGGGCTGTGCTGCACACAGGAGGGGAGGACGCCATTTGTGTAGCGCTGCTGTCAGGCTGCAGTGTGTGCATCCTCCATGGTGCCGCGCTCAGGTTACTGTCCCTCCCTGTGTGTGAGTAACTTCCCCTCCGCCCAGGTGAGGCGCTCGGAACTTTCCCGGCTGCAGCAGCTGGCGCAGGTGAGCGCATGTTTTATTATACGGTGTTATGTGGAGGGACAATGGCGGCGGGGACCCCCTGTGTGAGGACAATGACGGCCCGGTGTCCCCGGGCAACCTGCAGGGGGAAGCCTCACACTTCCCCCGGGCTGTGGGCGCGGGCAGGCCGTGCTGGGACGTGTAGTTACCTAGTAACCTGTTCCTGACATATGGGCTGTTTTCTGTGATTTTTTTTTTTTTAAGTCTGAGAAAATGTCATAAATTATCCTTCTCCCTTCAGCTGTTTCCAGAGTGTAATGTATCAGGGTGAGCTCATGACTGACAGCTGCCAAAGTTTCTAGGAAATGTCAGTCCCTGGGGGTCGTGTGTGAACCCCCTGTGCCACACTTGTACCTGGCCACGGTATATGATCACCCCTGTATTCTGACTGTGGACAGGCGGCAACTGTGACCTCACTATACAATGATCCACTATGGGCAAATTATTGTATTATCAATCTCTTCTGACTGCTGTAAATCAGCCATTTAAATATCACCTGTGTATGTGTGTATATAAGAGAGCTCTCAGAGGCCAGATTTTTTTCCGACTTAATTGACATGTATCGTTATATTACGACCAAAATTACATAAAATCATTACAAATTGTAGCCTATATGTTATTCCGATGTATAATCTATATTACTGTAAAATTTCATGCAAATCCGTCCAGTAGTTTTTTCGTGAAAGAGTAACAAACTTACATACTCACAAACTTTCGCATTTATAATATTAGTAGGATATATGCTGTCATTTGGTATCAACTTTCATTCACTAACAAACAGGTGTCAGATTCATTAGAGTACAAGTAAAGAGGTTGTTCAGTCTGAAAAGAAAAGTATTCATTCATTCTATGTCACTGTGCACACTGTCATGATTGCCCAGTATTCCCCATGCGGTTGGGTGGTTATGGAACCACATGAATGAAATTTGCCTATTTGTGATCAAGGGCCAGACAGACTCCTGCACTTCTCTCAATTATCTTCTGTTATGGAAATATTGCAGGTAAACAGTATTCAACAGTGGAGACACAGGCGGATCAAAAGTATACTTTTTTATTTCGCAGCTAATATTAATTGTAAAGCATGTATTATATGGCAACCATTTCTTTACAATGTTAATGTTTGACAGTAAAATAAGCTGGAAATCACATGACAGAATAAAATATCAGAATACACTATAATTCAGGGGCTGGTAGTTTAAAATTATCTACTGGAGGTAAGGGGAAGTAGATTGTCATTAACTATACCGGGCTGGAGGCAGTCTTTTAAAGCTTTGGCAATACTCTGTTCCTATCACAAGTCGCTGCCCATTTCCCCATCACTCTCTATCTCTCTCTATCCACTTTCTTGATGCTGCTCTGGCGTCTGCTGGTCCTTGTCTGACTACTGTCTTTCCCTCTATCCGTGCCAGTAACATATGTCTCTGGAAGAGGTAACGGCCTATTTTGCACGTCCTTTCTGATCACCGACCCAACCATGAATTTCCGATCTGACATCTCCGGAGCTTCTGCGACGTCCTGTCACTGGTGCACACATCTGAGAACCATGCTGCTGCAACCTGTTCCCGTTCTGTCGACCGACGTCACCCGAGTAGCATCGCTCGGATCTTCGGGGCTTGACCGTTGACGTCTTGATCGTTGACCTCCATGCTCTGCTCTGCTTCCACAGTGTCTTGTCTCCTTTCAAAAATATGGGGAAGACTAGTTGGCACGTGATCATGAGTATGCAAATCGCACACTTGTGATCATATAACCATTAATCTACACAGGAAATACAGAAGAATCATAACACAATGCGCATAGCTCACTATCATGATTCAGAAGTCTGCATACACATATAGGGAGTGGGACTTAAACCAGAAAACCCCTTCAATAGAACTGTTTCTTGAAATGAGTAAAGCTAGTGTTTGTTAATGACATCTTTCTATTCTATAACCACAAGCAGAAATCTTGCAACTCATGAATAACTAATGCAGAAAATATTTTTAACATCAGTTTTCTTTTTGATATGTGCAAGATTTACTTGCTGAAAGCTTAATTCGAATTTAATTGCTTCTATTTGGATTGACGCAAAGGGAGCCAATAGAGATATGCAAATCACTTTGCGCAACCCCGGTACATGGTCCAGGTCAATGTTTCTATCTGTGGAAAGGAGATGCATAACTTTCTGGTGCTTCCAGACCAGGGTTATGTGAAGTGATTCTCTCATCTCTAGAGCTATATTCTATGTGAAGGCCATATTTGCTATAGATTTTGGCATCAGAGAAGTTAAACTGCTACGATTTTTTCCCCAAAAAGTTTTTTCCACCTATTAGGCCACATTCACACATTCAGTATTTGGTCAGTATTTTCCATCAGTATTTGTAAGCCACAACCAGGAGTGGGTGATAAATACTGAAGTGGTGACGTGTTTCTATTATACTTTCCCTCTGATTGTTCCACTCTTGATTTTGGCTTACAAATACTAATATAAAATACTGCCCAAATACTGAAATTGTAAACGTCTTACAGTTAGATGATAGTTCTCAGTCACAGCTGCCATTTATGCATTGTTGGCATGATATATTGCTTTATATATACTGTCATACGAGCTAAGGCACAGTTTCTAGTGTTATACATTTAATATTTAGTACAAGAACGGTCTAAAGAGTCTTTACATGAAAAATTACATTTTGATTGAAAAAATTAATAGCTACAAATAAAAAAGTACTATTTTGCAGCCTATAAAGAATTCAACTCTCCCAATATCTTTCAAGAGTTCCAAACTTTTGGATCCCAGAATTCGGAGTGACATCCCACAAGCCACTACGACAGCAGAAAATGAAATCTTGCAGTCTTTACTGGAACCTGGCAGTTTTGACCTTGCAGCATTGAAAAAACATTTCCTAATCAGCAGCTTTATTAGAGCAGTTATCAATCTGAAACTGTTGTCTTAATTCTCCAGGAAGTGCATGTTTAGTGAACACTACAAGATTTCATGAAAACCTCTGACATTTCATGCCCTGACTGCAAGTCCTCTCATATAGGGTTGTGAGAAGCCTCTCAGCATTCTAGGATGCCACAACCTGGAAATTTAGACCTCAATGGGAATACAAAGTTAAATTTTCATTCTTTTTTTAAGTGAGCACATTTAGAAAAATAACAATTTGGGCGATAGCAATGGATAATTTAAATAAAAATGTGCTATTTTTATTTTCACAATGGTACACCTTAAAGGGAACCTGTCATCAGGTTTTGTCAATATTAAGTACAGCTACCACCATTCAGGCGTCTTTTACAGCATTCTAGTATGCTATATGTCTGTCTCCAATCACCTCTGCATAGCAAAAAAAAGATATTTTATTATATCAACAAATGGCACGTTGTAGTCTGATAAGCATTTGTCGTCTTGATCCATTGCCTCTTCTCTTCCTACAATGACCGTCATCCTTCCCTGCTTGATGTGGCTGACGGCTCCTATGTCACGCACACAGTATTCCCCAACTGCACTCCTGCACAGGCATACTTCGCTCAGCTCTGCCGAGGGCAGAGTAAAGTACTATAATGTGGATGCGTCAGGAAAAGCCAAAGTGCACTGATGACCTGGAAGTAAAGCATGTGCAATACAGTACTTTCCTCTGCCTTTGGCATAGCATACCGAAGTGCTCCTGTTCAGAAGCATGATCGTGGGAAACTGTGTGGATGACGTAGGATGTGTCTTCCTTATGAAGTAGGGAAGGAGGACAATGATCGTAGGAATAGAGGAAACACTGGATCAAGACCAGAAGCGCCCATCAGAACATACCGAGCCATCTGTGGGTATAATAAAAGGTCTTTTATGTGCCATGCACAGGGGATTTGGGACATAAATACAGCATACTAGAATGCAGTAAAAGAGTTCATAAAGGTGGTAGAACTTTATACTGGGAAAACCTGGACACATGTTCCCTTTAAAATGTTTATTAATCAGATTTACAGTTATAGCAAAACAGTTGCTTATTGAATAATGCTTTGATGCACTGCTATAACTGAAAAAAAATTCAACCCCTTCTTAATCCCTGTTTCCTACTTGTTCAATGGTGTCTGCACTGGCTCTCCTGAGGATCGTGTGAGCATTTCCAGGGCCTGACTTTATTTATCCCCTTTATGCCTCTGATTGCATTATATGCATCTGCCATGACACCACAAATCTTCATAATATATACTGCTTTTTCCTCATACAGTTAACTCCATCTTAGCTATAAGCACATACTCATCACAGATTCACTGTCCTCTATAATCTTTCGTTGTTTCCTTCACCCCTTTTCCTTCATAATAGTCAGCTATCTCCATTTCTTTTACCATATTATCTATGCCGATTGTCTTTGGATCTTTCCATCACCTGGACACTCATCTCCTATATATTCTTCTATATATTGTACTACTTACCCATGTTCAGTATATTTGCTTAGTACCTATATTTACCTGTTGCAGTTATCTTTGAAAGGATTCCCTGCTTCTTGTCTTCACCTTGTTCTTTAGAAAGATGATGTCACTCTAGTGAAAAGATTTTTATGCTGCCTCCCCTGCTTCCTCATGGATTCACAGCAGTATCTTGTATTTACAGTTCGGACTCCCTGAGTTACGTTAAAAGCAAGGACACCATTGTTTTTCTTATGAAGTTCTCAATAAGTTTGATGTGTCACATGACCCTCTTCCCATTGAAAAAAATAAAGTTGGATCCAAAATGGCCGACTTCAAAATGGCTACCATGGTCACCCATCTGGAAAAGTTTTCCCCCTCCCATAAACTAATGTGCCACAAACAGGAAGTTGATATCACCAACCATTCCTATTTTATTTATGTGTATACATATAAATGGCAAACCCTGTATTAAAGACTGCGTTTGGTGGAAGGGCACATTTTACTACAGACTCTGCCTTTAAGTGAGGGGGGAGAGGGTACATTATACTACAGACTCTGTCTATAAGGGGAGGGTGCACATTATACTACATACTCTGCCTATGAAAGAGGGGGGGCACATTATACTACAGACTCTGCCTATGAGGGGAGGGAGCACATTATACTACAGACTCTGCCTGTGAGGGGGGGCTCATTATACTAAAGACTCTGCCTATGAGGTGGAGCACATTATACTGCAGTTTCTGCCTATGGGGGGGATAATTATACTACAGACTCTGCCTATGGGGGGAACATTATACTACAGACTCTGCCTATGGGAAGGGGGGAGCATTATACTACAGACTCTGTCTATGGGAAGGGGGGAGCATTATAGTACAGACTCTGCCTGTGGGGGGCATTATACTACAGACTCTACCTATGGGGGGATTTTACAACAGACTCTGCCCATGGGGGGAACTATACTACAGAGTCTGCCTAAGAGGGGGTTATACTGCAGACTCTGCCTATTCGGGGGGGGGGGCATTATGCTATATGCAGTCTATTTGTACTGTGTGGGGATTACAGTTAGGGTCATATAGTATGAGAGATAATGTGGGGTCTTTGAACAGTATGGGTGCCATCTTACAGTTTGGGAGATAATGTGGGGTCTTTGCACAGTGTGGGGGCCATGTTACAGTGTAGGAGATAATGTGGGGTCTTTGCACAGTGTGGAGGCCATCATACATTGTGGGAGATAATGTGGGGTCTTTTCATAGTTGTGGGGGCCATCATACAGTGTGGGAGATAATGTGGGGTCTTTGCACAGTGTGGGGCCATCATACAGTGTGGGAGATAATGTGGGGTCTTTGCACAGTGTGGGGCCATCATACAGTGTGGGAGATAACGTGGGGTCTTTGCACAATGTGGGGGCCATCATACAGTGTTGGAGCTATCAGTTTGGGGGCTACTAAGGGGTCAGTATACTGTGTGGGGGGCACTATACAGTGAGGGGGAATTATACTGTGTGTAAGAGAGAATCATACTGTGTAGAGGGGAGCTATACATGGGAGGAGACTCAGGATATTATTAAATCTTAAGTGGGCACTTATTGTTATAGGGGAACTGAGGTTATTATGACTGTCAGAGGGGCACACAGAGGGCACTATTACTATCTAGGGGGAAAAATGTGGTCACTGTTTTCTAGGACACTTACACACGGCATTACTATATTCTAAGGGTTTGTTTTAACATCTAGAGAGCACACAGTAGGTGCAGTAATAGGGACACAAACAGCAGCAGCGGCTCAGTATTGGGGTATCAGCAGGATGAGCGGTTTGTGCAGGTTGCGAATAGATGGGGACGGGGCCTGAAATGTAAGGAGTCAAGTGTGTCGTTGTTGTGATCTCTGCAGACCTGAGACTCTGAATCCTGGATCGAGACGTTGTCATGGCGGTCTGGGCCAGATGGAAATGACGGAAAAAGTGAACAATTTAATCAGAAAGAACATCAGCTGTAAGTTACTATATATAACTGTGCTGTGATCTCTTGTATGTTTTGCAGGACTGGCATCTATCAATATACAGTATGCCGCTGACGAATTGCCGGTGTTTTTTTTTAAAGAGACGGGTGCATGAATATCGGAGGGCACTAGTGTGTTCCAAGTGTCCTGCTATGTTTTTCATGCACCCTCCTATATACCCTGCCTACCTGTCTGCCTATATATTCTGCCTGCCTAACGTTTAACTGAGCACTGTTCCCATCGATTTGGGCAATTTTTGACCTTCTGCAGACCGCCAGGGGGGACCGCCAGAAAAATGCTCGAGTTTCCCATAGATTTACATTGGGCTAGTTGCTCGGGTCGAGCACCCGACTATTCCAATGTGCTAGACCTGAGCTTCGAGCAACCGAGCATTTTAGTGCTCGCTCATCACTAACTATGATACTTTTCCAACACGGACCACCATTTTCGTCAATATTATTATTGTGTATTATTAGTGATTTACTTGTTATGTTTTATATAGTTCTGCTTACTTGTTAGTATCTAAGATTCACTTGTAAAATGTCCAGCATTCCACTAATCTCATCTTTATCTCAGGAGTTCATTGTTTCAACAGCCAATAATCTCATTAGGTGAGTGTAGATTGTAAACACAGTAGAGCTATTACCACAGGGGGTCTTACAGGCAGTCTCAGATGAAGGCTTCTATAATATTCTTCATTGTTTTAGCGAACAGTAAATGGGAAGGGTGTCATCACTTCTGAGCTGGGGGGAAGCTGACCCCAGGGAAGCAGTGGCAAGAGACTTTTTTTAGTCTAGGAGTTGGTAGAAGGATGCCGGAGGGTTAGGATCTGTGGCTGTGAACCTGGAGCTGATGGAGGGATGGCTTACGGAGTGTTGAAGATCTGTTATCAACTAAAGTGGATAAACGTGCTTCAGTTGTGGGTATGTCTTTTGGATTTAAACTTTATTGAAGGACTGCTACTACTGGATATCTGTGATTTCATCATTTTATCTGTCGTCTGGAGGATCATGGACTGTGGCTACAGGCTATAATGGCTGGAGATATGAAATCTGTGGGCCAACCAAAAGTTGGGAGACAGTGGGTATCACCTGATACAAAGCCAGTGGAACTACTGATCCCAGGTTGAGAACTTAAGGACTGAGAAAACAGTATTTTGGCCATTTACTTGGAATTGCTGCATTACTATGGAGGTGATTAATAAAATAATGTTGCATTGTTAACCTGCCTGGGTGATTACTTACAACCCACAACCTGAGATCTCTACATGTACCATTTTGCATAAAATTGTTATGCTTTGCTTTCTTTGACACTGTAGAATAAATATTACACTAATAAAAAGTGACTTTTGTAGATTAGGGCCTTCACAGAACAATGATGCCTGAATGATGAGGTTTTACATGAATGTGATATCAGTTAATTAATCCACAACTCACTGACATCATGATTAAAAATTACAAGAGATTTGCAACTAAAATGGAATAAGAAATCTGATTTTTACCTTTTTAGCATTTCTTAAAAGTGCACTGCACTGGTGTAAAATATTAAAGTTGAATATTGAAATTGAAAACTGATTAAACCAATAACTGGGTTTTCTCATAAGCATTTCTGCCACCGGTTTAGGCATCATGTACTACTCACAAAAAGTTAGGGATATTTCGCTTTTGGGTGAAATTTCAGGATGATTCTAAAATGCACTTTAACCTTTTCAGCTAAACTTAATGTGACCATCTCTAAACTTTTGAATACACATGTCCAACTTTTCAATGTTTCAGTACTTTTTGCACAACTTGCTGTTCTCCAACAAGGAGCTTAAAGCCAAAATTCACAACAGATGTTTGATCCATGAATTGCCCAATAAGTTTTTATGTTCAATTAGAATTTGTACTCCTCATCATGCTGTTCACATTTTGACATCATGAGACCAAGACGACACCTAATATTGATCAACAGTTCCTCGCCATTACGAGGCTTCAAGCAGGTTGTTCTCAGATGGAAGTGGCCACTGAGCTTAGAGTGTCACAGAGTGGTATCAGCAAGTTGCAATGGAGATACAGAGGGACTGGGAGAATCACAGAAAGGTATATAAGTGGATATCCTTTGGCCACATCTCATATTGACTGCTTCATTGTAAACAATTCTCTTTGGAACGTTAAGGTGTCAATACTGACTTTTAGGATTGCTACTTTCAATAGCTGACAATAGAGTTCTAGTCCTCATCCTCTCTGAAGAGGTAATTTGCAGATTTAATTTCCCAGAGGAGCATGCATGGCATATATAAGTCTCCTCACTCTGACATGCCAGGCCTTGCTTGTCACTCTCCACAAGGAGAAACATTACCCCTTAGATTCCAGTCTTAAGCCTCTTACCTTGCCAAATGAGATCTCATACTTTGCACTGACAAGGGGCAATACTCAAAAACACTTTGTGTGAAAATTGAGACTCTGATTTGGATTTTATCCTCAGTCATATGAAAAGGCTCATTAAATGGTCGATGTTGACTTTTAAGATTGCTACTTCCAATAGGTGGCACTGGAGTTCTACACCTCTTCCTCTCTGAAGAGGCAATTTGCATATTTAATTTCCAAGAGTATCATGCATGGCGTAAATAAGTCTCCTTACTCTGACATGCAAGGCCTGGCTTGTCACTCTCCACAAGGAGAAAAATTACCCATTAGATACATGAATTGAGAATTTTTCAGAAGGCAAGATAAATCCAGCAGGAGAAAGAAGCAGATTTCTCTAATAATATATATTCCAAAGTTTCTGTTTTTCATGTCTACTATTGATTTGGTAGATCTTGGTATCTTTCTTCTGACTTTTCCAGTGTGTGTTAAAAAGCTTGTAAATATGACCCCATTGGTTACTAAAAGTAGTTATGAATTTCAGCCTATCATCAGGAGGTCATGGTAATGGTTTCAACAATGAATCTCTTGTTGTGATCCCAACTCTCTTATAAGCACAAGAGATTACTGATTTAGGATAACCCTTGGCCCAAAAATGTGCAGTCAAAGACCTGGCCTGTGCTCTATAGCCATCATGCCCTGGGCAATTGTACCTAAGCCTGCAAAACTGTCCAACCAGCAAACCGTTTTTGAGATGATGGAGATGAATGCTCTGATAATGCAACAAGCTGTTCGCGGCCAGAGTCTTTCTGTGTAGATTGGTATAGAGAGCGTCACCAGAACGAAAAAGTTTGAGATCCAAGAAATCAACCGTGGAAGAAGAGATGTGATGAGTAAGATAAATATTACATAATAAAAGCATTATTATAATTAGTGTTAAGCATTTGAATAAAGTCTTCACACTCATCCTTAGTCCTGGTCCAAATGGAATAAATGTTGTCAATAAAGCGTAACTAATGCAAAATATGTCATTGGAAAAAAGGAGGTTATATGTGAGTCCATTCTCACCAACTCTGGAAGTGGTTGGCAAAAGAGGGGGCGCAAAATGTACCCATTGCTATATCGGAGATCTAACGGTAAAAACAAAAGGCAAAAATGAAAAAAAATATGAGTATGAACGAAATTAAGTAAATAAAAAAGGAAAGAACCGTGCATACGATTCTCGTTATTTTGTCTATACAGAAAATGATTAACAGCCGCAATACCATCATGATGAGAAATATTGATATAGAAAAACTCAACGTCAAGGGCAACCAAAAGAGCAACTTTGGGTAAACATAATGATTGTATTTTCTGTATTAAATGTGATGAATCTCTGAGATAGGAAGGTAATTGTGAAATCTAAGGTTGCAAAAAGAAATCAATATAGATACAGGCCTTCTCACTAATACTGTTTATTCCAGAGACAATGGGTCTACCTGGTGGACAGTCAAGGTTTTTATGGACCTCAGGCAACATATACAGTCATAGTCAAAAGTGTTGGCACCCTTGAAATTGTTCCAGAAAATGAAGTATTTCTCCCAGAAAATTATTGCAATTACACATGATTTGTTATACATGTTTATTTCCTTTGTATGTGTTGTAACAACACAAAAAAAACGGCAAATTGGACTTAAGTTCACACAAAACCCCAAAATTGGGCCTAGCAAAATTGTTGCCACCTTTCCAAAATTGTGGATAAGCAACTTTGTTTCAAGTCTGTGATATTAAAACTCACATATGGCAAGTAACAGGTGTGGGCAATATGAAAATTACCCATAAAATAGATAAAAAGTGAAGAATTTGACTCAATGTTTGCATTGTGAGGCTGTGTGTGGCCCAATAAGCACAAAAAGAGGAGATGAGAGCTGTCTGTGGACTTGAAAATCAAAATTTTGAAAAATGTCAACAATCTCAAGATTTCAAGTCCATCTTTAGAGATCTTGATAACTTTGCCCGAAAATTACATAGGGGTCTCATTAGATCAACAATGGTAAAACTTGGGGTTTGATTAAGAATCTTATGTCACACAGTATTTTCTTTTGATATTTACTTTCTTTGAAATCGCATAATTTTGGGGGGGTCAATTCTCCTTAATTTTCGATTTTTTTCAGGCAAAACAATTATTTTGCTGATTTGAAGGTATGCCTAGGGTCATTGTGCTCATCCCCTTCCGCTTCAGCTTTCTAGCAAAGGCATGAAGGTTTTTATGCAAGATTGATTCATATTTGGAACTGTTCATAATTCCCTCCACCTTGATTAAAGCCCAATTCCAGCTACCAAATAACAGCTCTAACACATAATGCTGCCTCCACCATGCTTCATTGTGGGTATGGTGTTGTTTTGGTGATGCACCATGTTGATCTTATTAGGCCTCAACACTTCCCATAAGCTTTTGGAAGTCTTGATTTAGGATTAGCCAACAAGTATCTGGCCTTGGATGATTTTATTAGTAAGAAAATTCTTAAATCTTTCCACCCTACCACACAGGCCAAACATATGAAGAATATTGGCGACTGTTTTCACATGCAATACACATCCAGTATTTGCCATAAATTCCTGCAGCTTCACTAATATTGCAGTAGGCCTCATGGCAGACACCCTGACCAATTTTCTTTTTGTTCTTTCATAAATTTTTGAGGGAAGTTTAGTTCTAGATAATTTCACTGCTGTGCTAAATTTAAGCCACTTCTTGATGACCGTCTTCATAATGTTTCATGGTATATCTAATGCCTTGGAAATTATTTTCTACCCTGCTCCTGACTGAGAATATTCTACAATGAGATCCCTTTCTTGTGTTGTAAGCTGTTTATGGACAATGGCTTTTGCTGTAAAATATAATTTACAAAATGTCAGGAAAATCCTACTGGAACAGTTAAACTTTATATGAGGTGAATCAGAGTCACTTTAGATGATGGCAGCTGTGTACTGACTACAATTTAACATGAGTTTAAATGTGATTTGCTGCTTCTAAACACAACCATATTATCAATTACAAGAGGATGTTCACAATTATACCTTCATATTATTTTGGTTTTGTTATTTTTATTTTCAAAATCAAAATGTTTTGTTTGCTTCTCAATGGATCTTTACAGATTAGATGAGAGTTTTTATATTCACTGCACATTTTTTATTCTTCTTATAGAATATATTGTCACTTTGCTATATTTAGTGTGTGCTTATGTATGTTATCATTCATTTTATTGTACCCTATGGCCTTTATTATTTCCAGTAAATTGGTGTTTATTAGTGTTAAGCAAGCATGCTCGACACTGCTCGTTACTCGCCCGAGCATAACGCTACTCGGGATGTTCAGTGAGCACCGAGCATTTCCGGGTTACTCAGGCGGGAGCTCGGGTCGCCGCCCTGCACGTTTGGCGCTCTTTACAGAGCCAATGAATATGAAGGGATTGCCAGCCAGTCACTGTAATGCCCAAGCCATGTTGTTTGTAGGCATTACAGTGATTGGCTGGCCGCACAGCATCACCTCGAGTATTTAAAACCGGGCGCCGCCATCTTGGACACAGTCACTCCGGATCAGACGATGTAGGGAGAGTGCTGCTGAGTTAGGGAGATATATAGTGCAAAATAGGTAGTGTAGGGTCTCTAAAGCCTGCCAAATCAAGCAAACAGTCCTTCTCAGGACTAATATCTATCCAGATATCAGGCAGGCAGGCTGTATAGGAGATGCAGTGGTTATACCAGCAAACGCTGCATTACAGTCCTGTGTGATACTGTTGGTCAAATTGCTAGACTTATCACCCCGGTCTCAGGGGCCAGGAAAAATTTATATACTTTTCATCTAAATCCTGTATTTTTTTTTCCTCAGTCAGACTGTCCAAATACGCGTCTTATTAACCGTTTGGTATTACCCCCCCCCCCCCAAAAAAAAATTGAGTGTGTCTGTGACTGTTCAGACACCAATATACTGTATCTGTTTAAAAGAGTCTGGTGTAGGCCAGAAAAATAGAACTGGGGTTTTGCAGTTCTACTGGTCAAATCTCTGTATTATCCTGTTTTTGGCATTTTTGCCGTAAAAAAAACACTAATAGTGTCTCCCTGACTGTTCAGACACCAATATATGTGTTTAAAAGAGTCTGCTGTAGGCCAGAAAAATATAACTGTGGCTTTGCAGTTCCACGGATCAAATCTCTGTATTATCCTGTTTTTGGCATTTTTTGCCGTAAAAAAAAACTGTAATAGTGTCTCCCTGACTGGCCAGACACCAATATATCTGTTTAAAAGAGTCTGGTGTACGCCACATAACTATAACTGTGGTTTTGCAGTTCCATGGGTCAAATCTCTGTATTATCCTGCTTTTGGCATTTTTTGCCGTAAAAAAAAACCTGTAATAGTGTCTCCCTGACTGGTCAGACACCAATATATCAGTTTAAAAGAGTCTGGTGTACTCCACGTTAGTGTTGAGCCACCCCCGTAGTGTTCGAGTTCGGTTCGGTTCGTCGAACACCCGTGTGTTCGCCGAACTGTTCGTCGAACACCTTCGAACAGCGTTAAAACCAATGGCAGGCAAACAAGAACACATAGAAACACATAGAAAACACCTTCAAAGGTGTCCAAAAGCTGACAAACTGCTCAGAAGACACAACTAACACATGGAAAAGTGACAAGTACATATAGTCATGCGAAAAGAAAAGAGGTGGAGGAGTAAAAGGAGGGGGAGACACAGATATAGGCATGTCATGCCCTTCTAAAATCCAAAAAGTGAGAAGCCGACACGGCCAGTCCGCTCCTGCCCGTGCCACCTCCGTATCGCCGGGTTTGTGCCAGAGCCACGGTGAACCCTGACGGCCAGCCCCCCTCTCCCAATACTGGTGCCTGTCCGCTGGTGGGTCGAGCGAGCCCACCTGTGGTGGAGGCAGCTCTAAGATTTTTAATTTAAATTGTCTCTCTAATTTGAATGAATACACTTTAAATCCATTTACAAGGATCTATTGGAGGTATTGAAGTATCATGCCAGCAGCCGCGTAATTCCAGCTCCAGTAGCATCCACTAAAGCTGCTGCAGTTAAAAAGCTTTTAAAAGGATCGAGCTCGGCTGTCCACCGCAAGGCATCCTACTGCCAGTCCCAGCCCCTATGCCTTGGGGTGCCTCCTGATGTTCTTCACTGAGTATCCCGTGGTCCCGAAGCATTTCCTTTGAAAAAATTAAGTGTCCATACTACAGGTGGTGTAGCTTGCTTAACAGCCGGGATAATCCGCTGACTAGCAGACACTGCTACTAGGCACAAAGTATTTCCTGGGCTAGATGCAGTTAAAAATTTGTAATTAGATATTCTCGGTGGATGCTGAGAAAGCATTCCATAGAGTCTCCTGGCACGCCAATTATGATTCTCTTAAAAAGCTTGGGGTAGGGGTCTAGGGGACCCTTTTATAGCCAAAATCACGGCCCTGTATAGCAATACGTCACCTAGGCTGAAGATAAATGGAACTGTAGCACCCTGAGGGCTCGGTTGCTACAGACGTATTGCACCTCACCCAGAGGTGTGATATCTCACTCTCAGGTAAGGATGGAGTGTGGATCAGGACCCGACACCTGCATGCATTACACCACATTGCCGTGGGGCAGGGCGACCAATATGCCCCTGAGATGGGCACGACAGTCCCTGTCCCTGGCTGGAGTGGGGGGAGGGAACACTGAGGAAGGGGAACCCTGTAGTGCAGGAGCAGGGAGGAAGCAGTTCCTGGGTGCATTGAGAAGGGAGTATAAAAGGTGGGCACCATCTTAGTTCAGTGCAGAGAAGTCTGAGTAGAAGTGACAGGGAGCAGGGGCTCTGCATGAGCTCTGCTCCGGAGGCGGGCCTAGTAACAGAGGCCCAGGCCTGGAAGAGGGAGAAGGAAGGAAGAGGAGCGGAGAAGGCTCCAGGAACGAGGAACGAAGGGATCCCAGGGGTGCGGACGGGCGAGTCGCCACCGCACGCCCGAATCCACCTGCGTGGAGGGGTCAGGCCAAAGGGGGAGACCGGTCCCCGAAACTAGTGGAGGCAGGAAACGACCCTCAGCTAGAAACCGGAGGCTGTGACATTTTATGTGGCGCAGCCGCTCGCTACACCCGCTAGAAAAGCACCACATAGGGTCAGGGAAACTGGCGCCAAGTTTTCCAAGAGGAGGCCCGAGGCAGCCGGACAGAAGTGTTGGTAAGAAAGGCCAGACAAAGGACACACAAAGGGGGTCCTGTGAAGCGCTCCAAAGTTATCTGGGAGTTGTCTGAGCCCCTCACCTGGTGAGCACAGTACGACGTGGGCAGCCGTTACCTGCAGACGTGGTCGGGATAATAAGAACTGTGAGTAAAGGCCCTGGACTGCATCACTGACTCCGTGTCGTTACTGCTGCTGCCCTGCACCATCACCCCCATCCTCCGCATACACTGCCCTGAGGCTATACTCCTCTCGTGGGGAGTTATGCTACGCTCTGCTGCACCCACAACACCAGCCTCAGCGGTCTGCCCAGCAGCGGCGGTTCACTCTGACTGCAATCCACGGGTGGCGTAGTCGGACATTTAAACATCAAAACCACATAAATAGTTCCGCCACTGGTTTGACCGCCCTGAGCCACGGAACCGGGTCGCCACCACGGAGACTACAACCACCAGCATCCACCAAAATGTTTCCGGCTCCGGGTGTCCCAAGGCCCAGGGGGTGCATCAGAACATTTTCATCACCTTTCACAATCACCAATGGGACAAGGCAGGGATGTCCTCTGTCCCCTCTCTTATACATCCTAGTGACGGAGCACCTGCTCTCATCAATTCGCCATAACCCCAATATTAGGTGGATTGAGGTGGGAGGCACCGAGTACAAATGCTCTCTATTTGCTGATGATGTCCTAGTATATATCACTCAATCACATATATCCATCCATGCTGTTATGGCTGAAATAGATCACATTGTTACATGGTCAAATTTTAAAATCAATGCAGCGAAGTCTGAGGCCCTCGATGTCTCCCTCCCCAAATCCATACAGGATTCCATCCAGTCCAAATTTCCCTTTGCCTGGCCCTCACAGGGTATCAAATACTTAGGAATCCCTATTCATAGAGACCTCACCCATCTATGTTATCTTAATTTTGGGCCCTTTATTGAACAGCTCCATACAGACCACGGTTTGCAAGTTAGAACTGTAAGATTCACTAAGTGAACCACTGGTGTTTTGTGGAAAAGCACATGTACACTGTGTTCCAAATTATTATGCAAAAAGTGTTTAGGAGTGATAAGGTAAGAATTTTTTTGTTTGTCAGTTAAACTCATTGATGGTGATGTGTGTCAGGGCTCTTTATATCACTGTAAGCAATTGCAGACACCTGTGCTAATTAGTTTGGCAGGTGTGTCCAATGAAAGGCAAGACTACTTAAGAAGGCTGTCCCACATTATTAAGCAGCCTACATTTTCTGCCAAAATGGGAAAGAAAAAGGATGTGTCGGCTGCTGAGAAGCAACAAATTGTGGAGTGTTTAGGTCAAGGCATGACTACAATCAACATTGTGCTATGATCAGGATGAAGTGTCTTGGCAATCAAGAAGTATGTAGCTGATTCACAGTACACACGTGTGCGTGCTGATAAGAGCAAATTGAGGACTCTTTCCTACAGGCAATTACGTCAGGTTAAAAGAGCAGCGGCAAAAAAGCCTTGTCATAGCAGCAGACAAGTTTTTGAAGCTGCTGGTGCCTCCAACGTCCCCCGAACAACAAGATGCAGGGTCCTTCAGAGGTTTGCAGCTATGCATATGCCATCCTGTCGACATCCTCTATCCACTTCACACAAGTAGAAACGGCTCCAGTGGGCCAAACATTACATGAAGACTGATTTCCAAACTGTTTTGTTCACGGATGAGTGCCGTGCAACGCTCGATGGTCCAGATGGATGGAGTGGAGGATGGCTGGTTGATGGACACCCCACGCAAACACGGCTACAGCGCCAACAAGGAGGAGGTGGAGTAATGTTTTGGGCTGGAATCATGGGGAGAGAGATTGTCGGCCCCTTTAGGATCCCTGAAGGGGTAAAGATGAACTTCATAATGTATGTGGAGTTTCTCAAACAGCACTTCCAGCCATGGTTCAAGAAGAAGAACCGTGTATTCCACAGTAAGATCATTTTTATGCATGATAATGCACCATCTCATGCTGCACATAAAACATCTGCATCTCTGGCTGATATGGGCATAAAAGGGGACAAACTTATGGTGCGACCCCCATGCTCCCCTGACCTCTACCCCATTCAGAACCTCTGGAGCATCATCAAAAGGAGTGTCTATGATGGCGGGAGGCAGTTCACATCTAAGCAACAGCTCTGGGAGGATATTCTGTCCTCATGCAAAACAATTGAAGCAGAAACCATCCAAAACTTGACAAATTCAATGGACGAGAGAGTTCAGAAGCTGCTTTCGAACAAGGGGTCCTATGTGAAAATGTAACATCACCTAGAATAAAGTTTTGAGTTGAAAACTGTTTGATATCAGTTTCTAATAACCTGCTGATGCTTATAATTTCAAAAATGACCATTTTTTGGACTTTATTAAAATGAAAAGGTTGATCGAAAAGTTTGGGGGATGTAAGAGTGTGGCAACCCAGTAGTCAGGATTACTTCAATTTCTGACAATATGAGAGTCATGTTGCAGGTAGTGCAACAAGAAGGCACTTATGTGTCTTGCGCATCGCGGAGCCCCAAAATTATTTTCCGGGCTAGATGCAGCTAAAAATTATTATTAATTTTAAATCTGGTGGAGCTTAGTATAGATGGCCTAATAGAATCAGTGCTGCACACTGCTACAAAGCCCAAATTATTTTCCAGCCAAGGTACAGATAAACATGATTAGTAATTTTAAATCTGGTGGAGCTTAGTATAGATGGCCTAATAGAATCAGTACTGCACACTGCTACAAAGCCCAAATTATTTTCCAGCCAGGATACAGATAAACATGATTAGTAATTTTAAATCTGGTGGAGCTTATTATAGATGGCCTAATAGAATCAGTGCTGCACACTGCTACAAAGCCCAAATTATTTTCCAGCCAAGATACAGATAAACATGATTAGTAATTTGAAAGCTTAAAATGGTTGGTGAGGTGATTTTAACCAATCATCAAGCTTTTACTCTCCCCAGGATGACACAGGGATAGAAAAGTCATTTCGGATCCATGATTTGTTCATCTTTATGAACGTGAGTCTGTCTACATTATCAGTGGAGAGCCGCGTGCGCTTATCTGTCAGCACACCACCAGCAGCGCTGAACACACGTTCAGACAGAACGCTGGCTGCGGGGCATGACAAGATCTCCAAGGCGTAAGTGGCTAGCTCTGGCCATTTATCCAGATTGGAAGCCAAAAAAGAGCAAGGGTCCAGTGACACAGTCGTGGCTTCAATGTTTACTTGGAGATACTCCTGTACCATCGTCTCTAGGCGTTGACTATGTGTCAGACTTCTTGTCTCCTGTTGCCTTGCAAAGGATGGGCTAAAAAAGTGGTGAAATGATTCCGCAAAATTGATGTTACCAGCAGATACTGTGGTTCTGTTACGGTTTGAGTGCTGAACACTTGACGGTCCCACGGTTGGCAAGTTGGAACTGTGAGATTCACTACGTGCACCACTGGTGTTTTGTGGAAAAGCACATGTAAGATTCTGCAACAGTCTCTGCTGATACTCTTGCATGCGTGCATCCCTTTCTATGGCAGGAATAATTTCTGCAAATTTACTTTTGTACCGGGGATCTAACAGTGTGGCAACCCAGTAGTCAGGATTATTTCTAATTCTCACAATTCGAGGGTCATGTTGCAGGTAGTGCAGCAAGAAGGCACTCATGTGTGTTGCGCATCCAGGAGCACCAAGTCCCTGTTGTGTTGGTGGCGAGGTAACAATCATGCTTCCTTCCTCTGTCCTCTCCCCCCAACCTCGCACAACAGAAATGTGATCAAGGTCTCCCTCATCTGATGAGTCTTCCATCAGTTCGTCCTCCACTTCTTCCTGGGCTCCTGCACCTTCCTCACTAGTTTGGCTACTACCATGCGCCCTGGTAAAACCATCTCCCCCACCCTCACATGCTTGCCGCCTTGGTGCTGCCGACCGTCTGGACCTTGCAGATGTTAGCCCTTCCGCATACATCTCCTCCTCCTCTACTTCCTCCACCTCCTCTTGTGCCACCACCTGACTCCGAATTCTGTTTAACATGTGTTCCAGCATGTAAATCACCGGAATAGTCATGCTGATAATGGCATCGTCAGCACTAAACATCTTCGTCGCCATTTCAAAACTGTGCAGAAGGGTGCATAGGTCCCTGATCTGAGACCACTCCTCCAGCGTGATTTGCCCCACCTCTGGATCTCGTTGGCCCAGGCTATACGTCAGAACGTATTGCACCAGGGCTTGTCGGTGCTGCCACAATCGCTGCAACATGTGCAGAGTTGAATTCCACCGGGTAGGCACATCACATTTTAGCCGGTGAAGTGGCAGGCCCAACAACTTCTGTAGAGATGTAAGTCGCTGAGCTGCGGGATGCGAACGGCGGAAGTGAGCACACAGCGACCGTGCCCTCTGCAGAAGGCCATCTAGTCCGGGATAGTGGGCTAAAAATTGCTGGACAACCAGGTTCAACATGTGAGCCATACAAGGCACGTGTGTGACATTGCCCCGGCGAAGGGCCGCACCCAGGTTTGCAGCATTGTCACACACGGCCTTCCCTGGTTTCAGGTCCAGTAGAGACAACCATTCATGAAATTGGTTCTCCAGAGCGGACCACAACTCCTCAGCTGTGTGACTCACATTTCCCAGACATTTCAAAGTAAAAACCGCCTGATGACGTTGAGCCCTACTGCCAGCATAGTAAGGAGGTGTGCAGGATCCCTTCTGCGCAGTTAGAAAGCTTGTGGCATGACCAGACAGGCTTTGGGTGCACGTGGAGGACCGAGAGGAGGTTGAGGAGGCAGAAGCAGTGGAGGAACTTTGAGATAAAGAGGATTGACGCACAACTCGTGGGGACGGCAAGACTTGGACAGCAGCCCCTTGTCCTGCTGTCACCATAATTACCCAGTGCCCAGTCAGCGACATGTAACGCCCCTGTCCATGACTACTCGTCCAAGAGTCTGTGGTGAAATGCACCCTGTCACAAACAGAGTTTCTCAAAGAAGCGGTGATGTTGTGTGCGACATGCTGGTGGAGCGCAGGCACACCTTTCTTTGAGAAGTAGTGCCGACTGAGCATCTGGTACTGGGGCACTGCGACGGACATAAGGTCTCGAAAATCCTCTGTGTCCACCAGGCGGAAAGGCAGCATTTCTGTAGCCAAGAGCTTGCAGATGGTGAAATTCAACCTCTTAGCTTTCTCATGGCTAGGAGGAAATGGTCTTTTATTTGTCCACATCTGAGGGACCGAGGGCTGGCAATTGTGCTTAGACGGGGTTGATAAGGGTGGTCTGCCGGTCTGTGAGGAAGATGCAGGCGGACATTTTAGGTTGCCTTGATCCAAAGGTGGTGCTATCGATGTCAGACACCAGCTGGTGTTACCACCTCCAAAGAAAATGATGACCTGCCAATCACGCTGGCTGTTGCGGGTAAAGAGGTGGCAGGTCTGCGCCCCAAAACAGGTGTGACTGCTGTCCCCCCAGTCACAGAGGATGAAGAGGCCGTGGATGCACAAGATATGGCAGACGGTGGTTGGCCCGGCCAGCTAGGCCGCATTGTAGCACAGTGAGCTTCCCACTGCAACTTATGCTTCATGTCCATGTGCCGGTTCATGCATGAAGTACTCAAACTATGTATTTTTTGGCCTCTACTTAGCTTTTGCTGACAAATGTTACAGAAAACACGAGTTGGATCATCTTTATCGATCTGAAAAAAATGCCCAGGCTATGCAAGGCTTAGCACCCATGCGACCTGAAGAGCCACCACGACTTGTGGTGAGAGACAGAGTTGTGTTTGAGGATACGGTTGTTGACATGCTTCCAGTACTACGTCTCTGTCCAGGAAGGCGCAACCTGACCTCGTCGTCACTAGCATCTTCCTCCACCTCCTCTGCTGACCTCATCTCTAGGCTGACTGTGGGTTGACAGTAAGTGGGATCTCCAACCTCATCATCATCACCCTGTGCGTTATCACACCCGTCGTCCTCAGAGCCAACCTGTTCCTGCCCTGACAAAAAACTAAAGTTGTCGCTCCAATCAGGTATTTGAGTCTCATCATCGTCTTCCTCATTGTCTCAACCAATAGGAGTTACAGTTTGGGAATGAGGGTCTACATTATGGTCAGAACCTTCTGCGTCTGGTCCTGGATCTGACTCATAAAGATTCTGGGCATCAGTGCAGATCATTTCCTCGTCTGGATTCACAAAAGCGATGGAGTCGACCTCTGATTCCCAGGCTATAGTATGAGTAAACAGCTCTGCAGACTCAACCATCTGTTCTACCTCATACTCAGATGGGAAGCTGGAGATTTGGGAGCTGTGAGGAAGCAAGTGCGATTGGGGTGACACCTTTGAGGACTGGAGTATTTGTGATGTTGAAGTTGATGTGGAGGAGAGCCCACTTAAAGGAACACTTGATATCCGTTGAAGCACTTGCTGTTTTTGTGCCTCATCTGGAATTTGTAGCGATTGGCGTGGCCGTAAGAAAGGGATCTTATCACATTGTCCGCTAAAAGAAGTAGACATTTTAGTTTGGCTGGAAGATGGTCTTTCTTCTGCAAATGTTACTGTTGCTTTAACACCTACCAAATGGACACAACCTTTTTTCCCCTTCCCAACACGCCTATTCCCCTTTCATCCAGCAGCAGGCCTTTTTCCACTCATTTTGGTGGTTAACTAATTCACAACTCTGGAGTTGTTTGCACAAAAAAACAATGGATGGGAACCGAGCAGAGCTGAGTGGCGAAACTGTGGTATAAGGCCAAAACTATTGGCTGGGTTAGATGCAGAAAAAAATTATATTCAATTTGCAACCTGATGGAGGTCAGTATAGATGGACTAATAGAACAAGTCCCACACACAGCTAGAAGCCCAAATATTTTTTCAGAGGTAGATGCAGATAAAAATTATTTTTAATTTGCAACCTGACGGAGGTCAGTATAGATGGACTAATAGAGAAAGTCCCACACACTGCTAGAAGGCCAAATATTTTTTCAAAGCTAGATGCAGATAAAAATTATATTCAGTTTGCAACCTGATGGAGGTCAGTATAGATGGACTAATAGAACAAGTCCCACACACTGCTAAAAGGCCAAATATTTTTTCAGAGCTAGATGCAGATAAAAATTATTTTTAATTTGCAACCTGATGCAGGTCAGTATAGATGGACTAATAGAGAAAGTCCCACACACTGCTAGAAGGCCAAATATTTTTTCAGAGCTAGATGCAGAAAAAAATTATATTCAGTTTGCAACCTGACGGAGGTCAGTATAGATGGACTAATAGAACAAGTCCCACATACAGCTAGAAGCCCAAATATTTTTTCAGAGGTAGATGCAGAAATAAATTATATTCAGTTTGCAACCTGATGGAGGTCAGTATAGATGGACTAATAGAACAAGTCCCACACACAGCTAGAAGCCCAAATATTTTTTCAGAGGTAGATGCAGAAAAAAATATATTCAGTTTGCAACCTGATGGAGGTCAGTATAGATGGACTAATCGAGAAAGTCCCACACACTGCTAGAAGGCCAAATATTTTTTCAGAGTTAGATGCAGACAAAAAATTGTTTTTAATTTGCAACCTGATGGAGGTCAGTATAGATGGACTAATAGAGAAAGTCCCACACACTGCTAGAAGGCCAAATATTTTTTCAGAGCTTGAAGCAGATAAAATTTATTTTTAATTTGCAACCTGATGGAGGTCAGTATAGATGGACTAATAGAGAAAGTCCCACACACTGCTAGAAGCCCAAATATTTTTTCAGAGCTAGATGCAGAGAAAAAATTATTTTGAATTTGCAACCTGATGGAGGTCAGTATAGGTGGACTAAGAGAACAAGTCCCACACACAGCTAGAAGTCCAAATATTTTTTCAGAGGTAGATGCAGAAAAAAATTATATTCAGTTTGCAACCTGATGGAGGTCAGTATAGATGGACTAATAGAACAAGTCCCACACACAGCCAAAAGCCCAAATATTTTTTCAGAGGTAGATACAGAAAAAAAATATATTCAGTTTGCAACCTGATGGAGGTCAGTATAGATGGACTAATAGAGAAAGTCCCACACACTGCTAGAAGGCCAAATATTTTTTCAGAGCTAGATTCAGGCAAAAAATTATTTTGAATTTGCAACGTGATGGAGGTCAGTATAGATGGACTAATAGAACAAGTCCCACACACTGCTAGATGGCCAAATATTTTTTCAGAGCTAGATGCAGAAAAAAATTATATTCAGTTTGCAACCTGATGGAGGTCAGTATAGATGGACTAATAGAACAAGTCCCACACACTGCTAGAAGCCCAAATATTTTTTCAGAGCTAGATGCAGAAAAAAATTATATTCAATTTGCAACCTTATGGAGGTCAGTATAGATGGACTAATAGAATGTTGCTATGCCCAAAAGATTTTACTTCACTAGGTGCAGTAAAAAAATTGGTATTCTATACACAGGTGGTATATCTTGCAACACAGATAGGCTACTCCACTGACTAACACACTCTGCAATAGGCCAAAAAGGATTAGCTTTGCTAGATTCAGCCAAATGCTGTGAAAAAAACTTGCGCAGCACTGGCACAGACCTGCCTGGCAAAAACTGATAGGAACTGATGTAACCTAGTCCTGAAAAGGACTGCAATTACAACTAGTCTTTACTCCCACAACCTATCTATTTAAGAGCACAGACCTGCCTGATAAAAGTCGTAGGAAATGCTGTAACCTAGTCCTTAAAAGGACTGCAATCACAACTATTCCCTACTCCCAAGCTATCTGTAGATTTGTGCGAAAATTGGCTTGAAATTAACAAGGTATAAGCGCACACAGCAGCAGCGGTGCCGTCTAACACGCAGCTGCAGCAGTGAGAAAATGGTGGCGACGGGGAAAATGGCTTGGTCTTATAGGGCAAGGACATGTGACATACACTGCCAATGACACATGCCCTTGCTTGTGTGAAAAAAAGCACTTCGCTCCGTGTGTGCGCTGCTGATAGTCTGACAGATTGCACCTCCCCACTGTAAATGCGGGAAAGAGAAAAAAAATGAAGATCTTCATTATTCCTGCAGAGATCCATCCCCTGCCCCTCCCCCCGCCCCGCTGTACACTCAAACTGCGTATTAACATTAATTTTCATCATTACTGAGAAAAAATCCAGTTATGATTTTGGTGCACGAACAGTTATCGAACATAACCTCGAAGAGCCGAATTTTTCTCAAATCGTTCGTGTTCGCCGAACGGCTCGAACACCGCCCAAAACAGCTCGAATTTGAGATTGGTGAACAGTTCGAGTCGAACAACGCTCATCTCTACTCCACATAACTATAACTCTGGTTTTGCAGTTCCACGGGTCAAGTCTCTGTATTATCCAGCTTTTAGCCTGTTTTACGTAAAAAAAACAGTAATAGTGTCTCCCTGTCTGTTCAGTCATAAATATATCTGTTTAAAAGATTCTGGTGTAGGCCAGAAAAATAGAACTGTGGTTTTCCTCTTCCATGGTTCTAATCTCCTTTTTTTTAACCCTTTTTTTCATTGATAGTGCGAGTGTAAGCCATTTTACTTCATTTACAATGGGCAAGGCGCGTGGCAAGGGACGTGGTTCTGGCCGTCCTGTGTGTAGAGGACTGGGCCGTGGCCAAGGTGAAGATGTGCCACAACCAACAGCCACATCTTCTCGCTCCCACTTCTTGACCAAATTACTAGGGAAGCACACTACAACACCAGTATTGCGAACTGATCAGTGTGAACAAGTTATTAATTGGATAGCAGATAATACTTCCAGTTACCTGGGCACCACCACCTCTGGTCTGTCTTCAACACGGTCAAGTTTTAGTAGCCGTGAGTCTCGACTGCATACTCCTCCTCACCCTGATGCTCCTTCCTCCCACCATGCCGAGTGTCATCAGACAGCAATTTATCCCACACTTGGACACTCTGAAGAGCTGTTCACTGGTACATTTCCATATTTGTGCCCCTCGCCTGCTCCGCTTGAAGTGGTGGAAGAGGAGATCCCATGTAGCGATGCCCAAATATTTGAACAGCCACAGCCACAGGAAGTTGACCCTGGTAATTTGTCACAAGAGGTGGTCGATGACGAGACACAATTGCCACAAAGTGAGGAGGAGGATCGTGGTGTGCAAGTGGAAGAGGAGAAGGTGGTGGATGATCTAGTAACTGACCCAACGTGGCAAGAGGACATGCAGAGTGAGGCCAGCAGCACACAGGGGGAGGGAGGCAGAGTACCCCAACAGGCAGGAAGAAGCAGTGTGGTGGCCGCACACAGAAGGCGGGCAACAGTTCCCCGAAACACCAACACAAGGGACATTGACAGTACAACCGGTAGGTCTTCCAGAGTCGGGAATTTTTTTAGAGACTCTGCTGATAACCAGAAAAAGGCCATTTGTACCACCTGCCATGCCAGCATCAGCAGGGGTGACAAAACTACCAGCCTGACCACCACCAGCATGATCAGGCACATGGCAGCAAAGAACCCGACTTTATGGGGCGAACCCCAGGGTCCAGGACCAGTGTCAGCGGGTGTCACCACTGCTTCTTCTGCTGTTGTGCATGTAATAGAACCCCCTGTTGTGCGTGCAAGGCAATCCCCTGTCCATACTGCATGCAAAGATGCCCCCTCCTCTCAGTGTTCACTTGTTATGACAGTTTCTCAAGAAACAGCATCAACGTCCACGTCCACGTCCCACCACAGCGTTCAGTTGTCCATATCCCAGAGCTTTGAATGAAAGCGCAAATTCGCAGCCAACGCCCCACAGGCCACAGTCCTAAGTTCGCACATTTCATGACTGCTTGCATTGGAAATGCTGCCTTTTAGGCTGGTGGAGACGGAATCCTTCCGCAACCTTATGGCGGTGGCCGTCCCTCGGTACTCGGTCCCCAGCCGACACTATTTTGCCCATTGTGCCATCCCCGCACTACACAAGCACGTGTCCCAAAACATCTGCCGTGCCCTCAACAACGCAGTTACTGGGAGAGTCCACCTGACAACGGACACGTGTACAAGTGCTTGTGGCCAGGGACGGTACATCTCCCTGACGGCACACTGGGTAAACATAGTGGAAGCCGGGACCCAGCCGGACCTTGGGACGGAACACATCCTCCCCACACCGAGGATTGCCAGCCTATGTCAGTCAGAGTTGCCCCCACAGTGTACAGCACCTGTGCATCATCCTCCTCCTCGTCCTCATGTTCAGCCTCCATCTCAGATATCACCATATCAGTTACAAACTGGAAGCATTGCAGAACTGCCTCAGCCAAGCGGCAACAGGCTGTGCTGAAATGCATAAGCTTAGGTGATAAACCTCACACTGCTTGTGAGTTGTGGACAGCTGTGAAAGAGCAGGCAGATCTATGGCTGAGACCGCTGAACCAACATTCAGGCATGGTCGTGTGTGACAATGGCCATAACCTTGTGGCGGCTCTGAGACGAGGCGAGATCACACACGTACCATGCCTGGCTCATGTGCTTAACCTCGTGGTTCAGCGGTTTCTTAAATCGTACCCCGAGTTGCCAGATCTGCTCGTCAAAGTACGCCGCCAGTCACCTCATTTTCGGAAGTCGGCTACTGCTTCCACCGCCCTTGCTGTGTTGCAGCAGCATTTGCAGCTTCCGTCACACCGACTGGTGTGTGATGTCCCCACAGGTTGGAACTTTACTCTCCACATGTTGCAAAGGATTTGTGAGCAGAAGAGAGCAGTTGTGGAGTACCAGCTACAACAAGGCCGTCGATATTCAAGTTTGACTCCACACTTAAGACGTCAGGAGTGGACCTGGATGTCTGACATATGTACCATCCTGACAAACTTTGAGGAGTCCACCAAGATGGTGAGTGGCGATGACGCCATCATTAGCATCAGCATCCCACTTGTCTGTCTTTTGCAATGCTCTCTGCAGAGAATTAAACAGGAGGCATTGCAGTCAGAATATGATGAGATGGATCAAGAACCCGTAATGGGCGATTACACACAGCCCAGCCTCATTTCATCCCAACGTGCATTGGGGGACAATGAGGGAGAGGAGGAGGAGTAGGAGGAGGAAAAACAGGAGCTTATATCATGAGCTGTAGATGGTAGTACCTGTTCAACTGTCATACAGTCTGTTCAGCGTGGGTAGCCTGAGGACAGGGGGGAGGAGGAGGAGGAAGAGAGCATGGTCAGTCATCATCTTGGTGAGGACACGGAAGTCTTGCCCGTTACCAGTCTGGCACGCATGGCTGACTTTATGTTACACTGCCTTAACCGTGACCCTCGTGTTGTCAAAATGTTGGGTCACAGTCATTACTTGTTGGTGACACTTTTAGACCCCTGCTACAAGGAGAACTTTCACTCTCTTATTCCTGAGGTGGAGAGGTCTACAAAAATGTGGCAGTACCAGAAGGCCCTTGCTGCAGAACTGTTTAAAAAATTCCCATCTGAACACGCTAGCGGCAGAGGTCACAGTTCGTTGCCCAACCAAGGCATACAGGCGAGAGAGACGCAACTCCAATCCAGCAGAGGCAGGGGAACACTGTCAACGTTCTGGGACAGTTTTCTGAGACCCGCCCAGCTTACAGGCCCTGAGGCGCGGGGTACTCTCACAAGGAGTGGAAAGTTTCAAAAGATGGTGAGGAAGTACCTTGCCAACCATACCAGCATCCTCCGTGATTCCTCTGTGCCTTTTAATTTTTGGGTATCCAAGCTGGACACTTGGAATGAACTCGCTTTGTACGCCTTGGAGGTCCTGGCCTGCCCTGCTTCTAGAGTGTTATCGGAGTGTGTTTTTAGTGCCGCTGGGGGAATTATAACAGATAAGCGCACTCGCCTGTCAACTGACAATGCTGACAATCTGACCCTTATCAAAATGAACAAGGGCTGAATTGGGCCAGACTTCTCATCACCACCAAATGAAAGCAGAGTAACATAAAGTCAAATTCACTGTGTTATTTCGGGAGGTGTATTCCCATGCACCGCTTCACACCCACACATGGGTTTACGCTTCCTCATTTCAGCTGTATTTTGCTCTTCTCCTTATCCTCAGCCTCCACGACCACTATACCACCAAGGTGAGCTTGGTCCATGTTGCCAGCATTGCAAGTTCCTCCGTCATAATTATTTGGCAGCTTTTACTTGGAAGGCATAGGCAAAGAAAATGGGAGACCCACTCCCCAATAGTGGAAATAATGTTTTTAAGATGCTGTCCTGCATGGCTCTTCCAAGGGGCTTGTTAAGCTACAGTAACCTCCACGTCTCTTCCAAGGGTCATTAAAACCGTCTTGTTAATCTTCTGCAACCTCCATGTCTCTTCCAAGGAGCATTAAAACCGTCTTAAGCTACTGCAACCTCCACGTCTCTTCCAAGGGGCATTAAAAAACTCTTGATAAGCTACTGCGACCTCCACGTCTCTTACAAGTGGCATTAAAACCGTCTTGTTAAGCTACTGCAACCTCCACGTCTCTTTTAAGGGGCATTAAAACAGTCTTGTTAAGCTACTGCGACCTCCACCACTTTTCCCAGGGGCATTGATATTGTCTTTTTATTCCACTGCGACCTCCATGTCTCTTTCAAGGGGCATTAAAACCAACTTGTTAAGCTACTGCAACCTCCACCACTTTTCACAGGGGCATTGATATTGTCTTTTTATTCCACTGCGACCTCCACGTCTCTTCCAAGGGGCATTAAACCCGTTTGTTAAGCTACTGCGACCTCCACCACTTTTCCCAGGGGCATTGATATTGTCTTCTTATTCCTCTGCGACCTACACGTCTCTTCCAAGGGCATTAAAACCATCTTGTTAAGCTACTGCGAACTCCACCACTTTTCCCAAGGGCATTGATATTGTCTTTTTATTCCTCTGCGATCTCCACCACTCTCCCAATGGGCATTAAAACCATCTTGCTAAGCTATTGCAACTTCCACGTCTCTTCCAAAGGGCATTAAAACCGTCTTGTTAAGCTACTGCGACCTCCACCACTTTTCCCAGGGGCATTAATAATGTCTTTTTATTCCACTGCGACCTCCACCACTTTTCCAAGGGATATTAAAACCGTCTTGTTAAGCCACTGCAACCTTGACGTCTCTTACAAGAGCCATTAAAACCATCTTGGTAAGCTACTAAGACCTCCACCACTCTTCCAAGGGGCATTAAAATCGTCTTGTTAACCTACTGCGACCTCCACCACTTTTCCAAGGGGCATTAAAACCGTCTTGTTAAGCTACTGCGACCTCTACCACTTTTCCCAGGGGCATTGATATTGTCTTTTTATTCCACTGCGACCTCCACCACTCTTCCAAGGGGCATTAAAACAGTCTTGTTAAGCTACAGCAACCTCCACGTCTCTTCCAAGGGGCATTAAAACCGTCTTGTTAAGCTACTGCGACCTCCACCACATTTCCCAGGGGCATTGATATTGTCTTTTTATTACACTGCAACCTCAACGTCTTTTCCAAGGGGCATTAAAACCGTCTTGTTAAGCTGCTGCGACCTCCACGTCTCTTCCAAGGGGCATTAAAACCGTCTTGTTAAGCTTCTGCGAACTCCACGTTTCTTCCAAGGGGCATTAAAACTGTCTTGTTAAGCTACTGCGACCTCCACCACTTTTCCCAGGGGCACTAATATTGTCTTTTTATTCCACTGCGACCTCCACGTCTCTTCCAAGGGGCATTAAAAAAGTTTTGTTAAGCTACTGCAACTTCCACGTCTCTTCCAAGATGCATTAAAACCATCTTGTTAAGCTTCTGCGACCTCCACATCTCTTCCAAGGGGCATTAAAACCGACTTGTTAAGCTACTGCGACCAACACCACTTTTCCCAGGGGCATTCATATTGTCTTTTTATTCCACTGCGACCTCCACGTCTCTTCCAAGGGGCATTAAAATCGTCTTGTTAAGCTACTGCGACCTCCAAGTCTCTTCTAAGGGGCATTAAAACCGTCTTGTTAAGCTACTGCAACCTCCACCACTACCACTTTTCCCAATGGGCATTGATATGGTCTTTTTATTCCACTGCGACATCCACGTCTTTTCCACGGAGCTTTAAAACTGTCTTTTTAAGCTACTGCAACCTCCACGTCTCTTCCAAGGGGCATTAAAACCGTCTTGTTAAGCTACTGTGACCTCCATGTCTCTTCCAAGGGGCATTTAAACCATCTTGATAAGCTACTGCAACCTCCACGTCTCTTCCAAGGGGCATTAAAACCATCTTGTTAAGCTACTGCAACCTCCACGTTTCTTCCAAGGTGCATTAAATCCATCTTGTTAAGCTACTGTGACCTCCACCACTTTCCCCAGGGGCATTAAAACCGTTTTGCTAAGCTACTGGGACCTCCACCATTCTTCCAAGGGACAGTAAAACCGTCTTGTTAAGTTACTGCAACCTCCACTTCTCTTCCAAGTGGCATTAAAACCATCTTATTAAGCCTCTGCAACCTCCACGTCTCTTCCAAGGGGCATTAAAACCATCTTCTTAAGCTACTGCGACCTCCACCACTTTCCCCAGGGGCATTATAACCGTCTTGTAAAGCTACTGTGACCTCCATCATTCTTCCAAGGGGCATTAAAACCGTCTTGTTGAGCTACTGCAACCTCCACCACTTTTCCCTTGGGCATTGATATTGTCTTTTTATTCCACTGCGACCTCCACGTCTCTTCCAAGGGGCATTTAAACCGTCTTGTTAAGCTACTGCGACCTCCAAGTCTCTTCTAAGGGGCATTAAAACCGTCTTGTTAAGCTACTGCAACCTCCACCACTACCACTTTTCCCAATGGGCATTGATATGGTCTTTTTATTCCACTGCGACATCCACGTCTTTTCCACGGAGCTTTAAAACTGTCTTTTTAAGCTACTGCGACCTCCACGTCTCTCCCAAGGGGCATTAAAACCGTCTTGTTAAGCTACTGTGACCTCCATGTCTCTTCCAAGGGGAATTAAAACCATCTTGATAAGCTACTGCAACCTCCACGTCTCTTCCAAGGGGCATTAAAACCATCTTGTTAAGCTACTGCAACCTCCACGTTTCTTCCAAGGTGCATTAAATCCATCTTGTTAAGCTACTGTGACCTCCACCACTTTCCCCAGGGGCATTAAAACCGTTTTGCTAAGCTACTGGGACCTCCACCATTCTTCCAAGGGACAGTAAAACCGTCTTGTTAAGTTACTGCAACCTCCACTTCTCTTCCAAGGGGCATTAAAACCATCTTATTAAGCCTCTGCAACCTCCACGTCTCTTCCAAGGGGCATTAAAACCATCTTCTTAAGCTACTGCGACCTCCACCACTTTCCCCAGGGGCATTATAACCATCTTGTAAAGCTACTGTGACCTCCATCATTCTTCCAAGGGGCATTAAAACCGTCTTGTTGAGCTACTGCAACCTCCACCACTTTTCCCTTGGGCATTGATATTGTCTTTTTATTCCACTGCGACCTCCACGTCTCTTCCAAGGGGCATTAAAACCATTTTGTTAAGCTACTGCGACCTCCACATTTCTTCCATGGAGCATTAAAACCGTCTTGTTAAGCTACTGCGACCTCCACCACTTTCCCCAGGGGCATTAAAACCGTTTTGTTAAGCTACTGCGACCTCCACCATTCTTCCAAGGGGCATTAAAACCATCTTGTTAAGCTACTGCAACCTCCACGTCTCCTTCAAAGGGCATTAAAACCATCTTATTAAGCTACTGCAACCTCCACGTCTCTTCCAAGGGGCATTAAAACTGTCTTCTTATGCTACTGCGACCTCCACCACTTTCCCCAGTGGCATTAAAACCATCTTGTTAAGCTACTGCAACCTCCACGTCTCCTCCAAAGGGCATTAAAACCATCTTATTAAGCTACTGCAACCTCCACGTCTCTTCCAAGGGGCGTTAAAACCGTCTTCTTATGCTACTGCGACCTCCACCACTTTCCCCAGTGGCATTAAAACCGTCTTGTTAAGCTACTGCGACCTCCACCATTCTTCCAAGGGGCATTAAAACAGTATTGTTAAGCTACTGCAACCTCCACGTCTCTTCCAAGGGGCATTAAAACCGTCTTGTTAAGCTACTGCGACCTCCACGTGTCTTCCAAGGGGCATTAAAACCATCTTGTTAAGCTACTGCAACCTCCTCAACTTTTCCAAGGGGCATTGATATGGTCTTTTTATTCCACTGTGACCTCCACCATTCTTCCAACGAGCATTGCATTTCCTCCTAATTTTAGTCAGCTTTTGCTTTTCAATGCATAGGCGAACACTAAGGGAGACCCACTCCCCAATAATGGGTAGAAGGCTTTTAGTATGCTGTAATCCACGTCTGTTTCAAGGGGCATTGCAGTTCCTCATAATTTTTGGAAAGCCTTCCATACACTGCTTAGGCCAACAGTGTACTGGAGACCCAGTTGCTATAAATGGAAAAAACGGTTTAGTTAAGGCCCTCTGACCTCCATGTCACTTCCAAGGGGCATTGGAGTGCCTCGAAATTTTTGGTAGGCATTGCACTCACTGCATGCCCTATAACTGTGTAGCCGAACCGCTCCTTTTGGTACAGAAACATATCCTACAAGACATGTGTGGTTGACTGGCCTGATATTGATGTGAATGGTCCCTGTTCCTCCTGCTCTTTCTCCTTTGCCACCACCTCATCCATCATTCATCACCTGAAGCTTTGTTTGAACGGGAGTCATAGAACTGGGATAGTAGCAGGAAAACATCCAGAAATCCTCAAAGGAGGTAGGATATGTGCCAAAACGCTGACCACCTCAGGCCTAGCCGTTACTACATGCACTTACATTCCAAGAAAACAAAGCAGACGCTAACTTCTATCATCATCATCATGCTCCACACCTTGGCACTCTCAACTCTCCTGATGGAGAAGCCAGGGACCACCGGAGGAGTCTGGTTCTCTAGTGGGCTCGTCCAATGCTGCCCTAAAGCAGGCCAGGCTAAGAAAAGTGTGGAGGAAGTTTTAAGGAGAAATAGGGGTGGCTGGGGACCGTTTATGGACACCCGGCCGCCCCCAGGCAGCTGGGGACCGTGTGTGGACACCCGGCCGTGGGGCGGCTGGGGACCAAGTATGGACACCCGGCCGCCCCCTGGCGGCTGGTGACCGAGCGTGGACACCCGGCCACCGAGCGGCTGGGGACTAAGTATGGATACCTCACTGCCGAAGCAGCCATGAGGTAGTGGCCAGCTTTAGCCTCCTCCAAACTAAAAGGCCCCATTTCAAGTGCAAGCTAGCAGTATGGTATTGCAGCCTGGGGTTGGGTGGGTGTTTGGTTGCACACTTACGCTTGCATTCCAAGAAAACAAAGCAGATGCTAAATTCTATCATCATCATCATGCTCCACACCTTGGCACTCTCAATTCCCCTGATGGATAAGCCAGGGCCCACCGGAGGAGTCTGATTCTCTGGTGGGCTCGTCCAATGCTGCCCTAAAGAAGGCCAGGCTAAGAAAAGTGTCGAGTAAGTTTCAAGGAGAAATAGGGGCGGCTGGGGACCATCCATGGACACCCGGCGGCCGCCAGGCGGCTGGGGACCGTGTGTGGACACCCGGCCGTGGGGCGGCTGGGGACCGAGTATGGACACCCGGCCGCCCCCTGGCAGCTGGGGACCGAGCGTGGACACCCGGCCGCTGGGCGGCTGGGGACTGAGTATGGATACCTCGCTGCCGAAGCAGCCATGAGGTAGTGGCCAGCTTCGGCCTCCTCCAAACTAAAAGGCCCCATTTCAAGTGCAAGCAAGCAAGCAGTATGGTATTGCAGGCTGGGGGTGGGTGGGTGGCAGGCTGCATACTTGCACTTGCATTGCAAGGAATGGGGGAGGTACAATTGAACACTGCCCTGGGACAAGGACTTGCACGGGGATAGTTGCAAGTCTGCATCTTCTGATGCGGAAAGGATCACTTCTGATGGGCACACTTTTAGACAGTGACCTGGGTGTCAGAGATGCTTCCAGGGGTCTTCCCCATGCTGTTCCCATGTCTTTTCAGCACTGTATGTATGTGTCACACAGCACATGGCCAGATAGGATTGTAAAATGTTAAAATGACATTTCCCGGTGAATGCATTTGTCACGCTTGAAAGCAATACAAAAGTACAAAAACGCATAAAAAATGCTACTTGTTAACATAGCCTAAGGTGTGGAGGAGTATTTTTGTTTTTGGTTATTTATTTTACCTTATACACAAGTCTTTACCCTGGAAAGGAAGTTCCTTAACATATTTCACAGGAAAACGGTTTCAGTTTTGTTTTTGAATGTTTTATTGTGAGCCCGTTAAAGTGGCTTAATACCTCTGACCACGTTGTTGACAGCAGTTACCTGGGGGTCAGAAAAGCTTCCTGGGGCGATGCCCATGCTGTCCCCATGTCTTTTGAGCACTGTGACTATCGTTTTGGGCTCTTTTTAGGCTTTCTACAGACTGCCGGGGGTGCCGCCTCAAAAATGCTCGTGTCTCCCATAGACTAACCTTGGGCTCGTTGCTCGGGTCGAGCACCCGAGTATCACGGTGAGCTCGGCCCAAGCTTCGAGCACCCGAGCATTTTAATGCTCGCTCAACACTAGTGTTTATTAGGCAATGAAGACCAAAAATTACAAAACACTAATTTAGTATTATTGTTTTCACAATTGTTTGTAGTTGAAAGATTGCATATTTTTAATGTTTTTTTTTCTCTTTTACACTCTTTTTCTGTTACATTTGTTCTGTAAAAAATTATGTAGATGCTCGATTAAGCAAAAAGAGTCATGAGATATTTTTACGTTAATAAACTGGGTGATTTTAAAGGGAGTTTGTAAGGGCAAAATTAATTTATGAAGTAAGCACATTCTTGCAGTTCCACAGTTTGTAGGGTATACTTCAAGAAAATTATTTTTAATGAAATCTATAATTTACGTGCTTGAGATCACTGTGAATAGTCTGGAGTCCTATCCCTCAGTCTTGCTCTTCAGTTGAATATTTACATTTCGCATGTTTCCCAATCCTAAAATATGAAAAAAATGAAAATTATAATATAGGGAAAAACATACAATAATTTTGCTATTTCTGTAGTCATTAACTTGTTGCCAAGGAAACTGACCTGCAGGTATAAAGGTATTTAAAAATCCGTAATGATTTTCCTAGCCATATTCAACAGTAAGAGCAAAAAAGGAGAAGCTTTTTATGTCCCACAATTGAACTTCCTACTAGGTAATGGACTATTAAAGAAAAGAAAATAGTGAATAAATGTTTTCTAAACTTGTTTTTATCATTGCAACATGCTCTTTAGAACATTAAACATTCAGCAATTACTAAAAATGTTGTAAAAATTCAGCAGCTATGGAGATTGACAGATGTTTGATTCAAAAAATACCTTTTTAACTGTGAATGCATTTTCTTCAATATCTAAAAATACAACTTCAAATAATTCTTAAATTGACTTTTATCCTCTCACCAATGTTTTAACTTTTCCATGAATTAAAAAATTTGATCTAAAAAAAAAGATTTAGCCTATTTTAATAAACTTTTATTCAAATTGAAGTCAACCTTGATTAGGAAAAGTTGATGATTGCTTTTCCAAATAAGATGCCAAAGAACATCAAAAGCAATTCTGTTTTTTCCCTTTTGACTCAAGCAATAAACATACACCAATCTAATTCAGAAAAAAGAAAAAAAGTATTGTTTTTATAAGCAGATTTCCACTTGTAGATTTCTGGCCTCTTTTGGAGAGTGCAGGGTTTATTTATGTTATTTATTCATTTATATTGGACCACTAATTCACACAGCACGTTACAGATGCAAGCACTAGAAGGACGAACAAACTCTTTGCAGATGTTGCCCTTGGTGGAATTTCAACCTAGGACCCAATGCTTCAAGGTCACCATGCTGCCCATTATAAAATCAAATGGGAGTCACCCTTTTCCCAAGTCTTTATGAGAGTACAGATTTTTTCTCAATGGCACATGAGAAATATGCTCCTGTAGTCAACAGACATCTGTAAAGGGAGATAAATGACAGTAACCAATAGTGATAAACCTTTTAATTCGACATTGCTCTCAAATTTATCCAGGAAATTTAATTTGCATTGAAGAAGAAAATTGAATGTTTGTTATTATGCTCTGGCATCTCTCTATCAGAGTAAACATTAGGTGAAAAAAAGTCCATCGCCACTTAATTGTCTCACTGCTGCTGCCCAACATACAGTTCCATTCGCATCTCATCCTGTGGCCTCTTCGATTCTCCTGTCGTCTTATCTTGGGCTTTCAGCACCGACTAGGCCTCAGATGTTATGACATGCATCGTCTAAGGCCTATCAATGCCTAGTGTGATGTATGATATGATTGATGTTGGAACGTCACAACGTGTGTCACTCAAGGTGACTAGGCATGGAGTGACAGACTTTGTGCTATCAAAACTAGAGATGAGCTAATATTTTGAATTTCAAATTCCCCAGCTTTGCTAAATATCTCCAAAATATTTGTTTCATGGCGACTCAATTATCCTTGAATCACAAGTACACCAATGGATTTGAAAACATGTGTAAAGCACTCTGAGGTTTACTATGACGTTATCCAACTGATTTCAAGCTCTTTAATGCAAACTCAGGCATAGTGTAAACACGGGCAAATCTAGGGGGGGCAAGCAGAGCATTTTGCCCGGTGTGCAGCTGACAGGGGGATGCCGTCAGGCTGCCTGATGTGGCAATCTGAGGTGTCTCCCTGGCGACTGCATTTTGTCACCCCCCATAGTTGAATTTGGCTGTTCTCTTTGCTGGCTGTCAAGCTAACAGCTGACTCAGAGAAGGTGCTGTGCGTCAGCTCCCAATTATAAAATGTACTGGCATCTTTCAGGCATGAGTACAATTGAAGCCCTGACCACCAGCACTTTTGGGTCCGAGTGACATCAGCAGTGTAATCAGGTTAGCTAATTACTCTACTTAAATCACTTTTTGGTGCCCTATAGGCAATGTGTACATTGGTCTGTTAAGCTTTCCCCTGGAGCTGAAAAGACCAGATATTTATTTTAGGGTGGAAAGAGACATTATAGTGAACTAAGATGAGATATGATTGGTGTGAACACAGTATGAGGAGTGGGGGGGGGATTGCAGCTGTGGACAGAGTATGAGGAGTGGGGGTGATTGGTGTGGACACAGTATGAGAAGCGGGGAAGGTTGCACATAGCACTACAGTATGAGGAGTCAGGGGATTTGTGCCACGGACATAATATGACAAGCAGTGGGGGTCTTGGTGCTGCGGACACAGTATGAGGAACAGGGAAGATTGGTGCTCCAGGCACAGTATGAAGAGTGGTGGTGAATTGGTGCTGTGGACACAGTATAAGGAGTGTGGATGATTGATGTGGACACAGTATGAGGAGCGGGGAAGACTAGTGCTATGGATACAGTATGAGGAGTGTTGAAATTGGTGCTGCGGACAGAGTATGAGGAGTGGGGAGGATTGGTGCTTCGGACACAGTATGAGGAGTGGAAGTGATTGGTGTGGACAAAGTATTAGGAGCGGGAAAGATTAGTGCTATGTACAGAGTATGAAGAGTGGGGGGATTGGTGCTGCAGACACAGTATCAGGAGTGGTGGGGGCTTGGTGCTGTGAACACAGTATGAGTAACAGAGAAGATTGGTGCTGTGGACACAATATGAAAAGTGGTAGGGAATTGGTTCTGCGGGCACAGTATAAGGAGTGGGGAAGATTAGTGCTATAGGCACAGTATGAAGAGTGGAAGAATTGGTGTTGTGGACATAGTATGAGGAGTGGGGAAAATTAATGCTGTGGATACAGTATGAGGAATGGGAGGAATGGTGCTGTGGACAAAGTATAAGGAGTGGGGAGGATTGGTGCTGTTGATACAGTATGAGGAGTGGATGGGATTGGTGCTGCAAACATTGTATATTAAGCAGGGGGGATTGTTGTCGACACCGATTGAGGAGCAGGTGGTAGAATTGGTACGGGCACAGTTTAAGGGGAGGGAGATTGGTGGAGACAAATTATGATGAGCAGTGGTGTGAGAGATTGGTACGGATACAATGTGGGGCTTGAGAGGGACCTGTGAGGAGAAAGAATAGGAGTATTGTGAGCAAAGGGGACCAGTGAGGAGACAGCATGGTAGTTTGGTGAGCAATAGAGAGAGACCTGTGAAGAAACAGTATGTCAGTATGGGGAGTGAGGAGGACCTGTGAGGAGACAGTATCTCAGTTTATGAAGTGAGGAGGTCCTGTGAGGTGAGGACACAGTATGTGGGAGGGAGGGGGACCTGTGAGGAGACAATATGGCAGTATGGGCAGGGAGGGGGACCTGTTAGGAGACAGTATGGCAGTTTGGGGAGCGGTGGGGATCTGTGAGAAGACAAATATGAGGAGAGTGGAATATGTGAGGAAAAAGTATGAAGAGTGGGAGGGAATGGGTGCAGAAACTCTTTGGGGATGTATGAGGAGACAGCATGGAGAGCAAGAGAGGGAAAATTTTGAGGAGACAGTATGAGGAGGTGGGGGGAAATGTTTGAGGAGACTATTTAAGGGAAAAGTGTGAGTAGACATTATGGAGGGAGAAAAGTGTGAAGTGGCATAGAAGAGAGACTGTGTAGTGTAGGGGACAGTATAGCAACGGGGCAGAATGGGGTGACAGTACAGCAAGGATGGGACAGTATATTGACGAGGGGGGGAGAATGATGAGGGGGCACAGTATAAAGACTGGACACTATAGGATGGACACAGTTTGACAGGACAGTGTGAAGAGGGGACCACGTATGGAAAGGAGAGGGCAGTGTGGAGGGCATGTACCATAAGAATGACAGTGTGGTGTAAAATGTTATGTTTATATTATTTATTCAGGGGCATAGTGTAGGGCAGATATTTTTATTCAGAAGCATTATAATCACGCTGCTATTTTTAAGATTACCCGGTAGAGAAATGCTGCAGAAGACCGAAGAAGATGAAAGTCTGCAGAGATGAGCTGTGGATGTGAAAAATCATCATAGCGTCTGAACAAGATGAAGAAGAAAATAGAATAGCTCTAATCAGACAAGATGCCACCTATAAGGTACCTGGATGTAAATGTTTATTTTGTGATACTGACTAACTTTCATCAGTACTATGGTTCCTGTGTGATCTGATTATGACTGATAGCAACAACTCCCAGTATCACTTTACCATTGATAAGGACATACTGGGAGTTGCTGTTCATGTGATACAATTATATATAGGTGGTGGTTCTGGTAAGGTATTTCTGTACTGATGGTAGTTCTGTTGTTATATTCATGTACCGATGGTGGTTCTGTTGATGTATTCTTGTGGTGTTATTGGATCTGATCCTGTACATATGTAACAACCCATAACTTGTCAGATTACGTGATACCTGGTCATGTTAATAAAGTATAGAGATGTCTGACAAGTTAAGGGTTGCTACATTTGCATTTATGTTAGAAGCATTAAAGGGGTTGTACAAATTTGTGATCTGTCTGCAGTCGTTCTATGTGACTACAGGCTTCTGAATTCTCACAGCAAATGATATCTGGATTTTCTGGTGTCAGCGGTGAGATTGTGAGGTCATGCGACTTGTGGCCTCACTCAATACAGGTAAATTGAGCGAGGCCAGACTTGTCAAGCTGGTATATGGCCGGAAGTATGCAAATCATATACATAACCATCCGCTCTTGCCGCCGGCATGGGATCATCCTGAAGCATGCAGTGTGTCTGTTGTGAAAATTCAGAAATATGCAGTCACCTACAGTGACTACACACTTTCATCACAAATCTGGATAACCCCTAATTTTAATACTTTCTAACATCCATCGTACATATACGGAAGTGGGTGTATGGAGCAGACTCTCGAAGCAAGCCCGCCTCATACTAGGCAGGTGATGGCTGTGTGTTACAGCCAGGACCTGCCCCTAACAATTAGGCTCTCAATTGTTAACTTGTTAAATGCCACTGTCAATCTCTGACAGCAACATTTAACACAAACCGATGTGGACGTATGTCATTATCTCCACCAATTGGCATGCCCGTGACGTGATCGCGGGTCACCGATGAGTTGTCATGATAGCCGAGGGCCAACTGATGACCCCAATGCCTGTCATTATGGAACACCCTGGAAACCTTGCCTGTGGCCAGGCTTCATATGAGACTGAAACCTATTGCATCTCTGCATTTGGCACAAGCCATCAGATGATCACATCCTCAAGTCCCCTAAGGGGGCAAACAATAACAGTAGAAAGTTTAAAAAAAAGGTTTCTAAAACTATGGAAAAAAATACAAGAAAATAAAAGTTCAAATCACCCCCATTTTCCCCCATTGAAAATAAAGATATTAAAAAAATGCAAAAATGCACATGTGTGGTATAGCCGTATTCAGAAAAGTCTGATCTATCAAAATACAAAAACAATTAAACTGGGTGGTA
Source organism: Phyllobates terribilis (assembly GCF_046119375.1). NCBI lineage: Eukaryota > Metazoa > Chordata > Amphibia > Anura > Dendrobatidae > Phyllobates > Phyllobates terribilis. The sequence continues at coordinate 476,318,600 of NW_027362765.1, read as the reverse complement.
AACACTGTAAACGGAAAAAAATCAATAGCGCCAAAATTACGTTTTTTTTAGTTACCACTAGTGATGAGCGAGCATGTTCACTACTGCTCGTTGCTCGCCCGAGCACCTCACTGATCGACGTGCTCGGCGCTCGCCGAATATTTCCGGGGTTGCTCGGTGGGAGCTCGGGTTTCCTCCATGCATGTTTGTTGCTTTTTAGAGCCCTAACCGTCTCATGCTGCACATAACACATGTGCATCTCTGGCTGCTATGGGCATAAAAGGGGACAAACTTATGGTGTGGCACCCATGCTCCCCTGACCTCAACCCCATTGAGTACCTCTGGAGCATCATCAAAAGGATTGTATATGATGGCGGGAGGCAGTTCACATCTAAGCAACAGCTCTGGGAGGGTATTCTGTCCTCATGCAAAACAATTAAAGCAGAAACCATCCAAAACCTGACAAATTCAATGGACGAGAGAGTTCAGAAGCTCCTTTCAAACAAGGGGTCCTATGTGCAAATGTAACATCACCTAGAATAAAGTTTTGAGTTGAAAACTGTTTGATTTCAGTTTGCAATAACCTGCTAATGCTTATAATTTCAAAAATGACCACTTTTTTGTTCTTTATTCAAATGAAAAGGTTGAAAACTCTGCTGTGTATAATAATTTGGAACATGCATTTTGAGTGCAGTTTAAGTTTTTTTTTTTTTTTTTTTTAATATACTGTTATCATAGGCAGTTTGTAAAAAAAACCTTTCAATTGTACTCTAATAGTTATTTGACTGGAAAATTACAATGACTGCAATTCATATAGGAAATTTGGGAAAATCTGAGAAAATATTATTTGCATAATAATTTGGAACACAGTGTATATAGGCAGGCAGGCAGTGTATATAGCAGAATGCAGTGCATATAGCACAAGAGGCTCCATTCCAGTTCTGTCTGCTGCTTCTGTTATATTTCTTGAAATAGGCCAAGGTCTCAGGGGCCAGGAATAATTTTTTTGGGATCTTAATTAGTGCTGAGCCACCCCCGTAGTGTTCGGGTTCGGTTCGGTTCATCGAACACCGGGATGTCAGTGGAACTGTTCGTCGAACACCTTAGAACACCGTCGAACACCGTTAAAACCAATGGCAGGCAAACAAAAACACATAGAAACACATAGAAAACACAAATGAAACACCTTCAAAGGTGTCCAAAAGCTTACAAACTTCTCAGATGACACGGTCTTTAAAAAAGCCGGCCGGCAATTCAGCAGTGGCATACACCGGTACCCGACAATTTAGAACAGAAAGAATAGAGCATCACACATAGATTAGATAGATAGAAACATGTCAGTCACATATATAAGAAGTACAGTGACAGTGTTGATTACTGTACTTGTTATTTAGTGTTAAAATAAAGGATTTATTAAAAAAAAAATTGGCGTGAGGTTCCACGTAATTTTAGTCTCTAGCGGAGTTTAAGCAGATGGCTGGGGCAGATGTTTGAAGCCTGGGAAGGGGGTAATACCCACGGAGCTTCCCAGGCTACTAATATCAGCCCCCAGCTGAATACCTAGCCTTTACTAGCTATTAAAATGGGAGACACCAAAAAAAATGACATGGGATCCCCCCTAATTTAATAGCTAGCAAAGGCTAGGCAGACAGCTGGGGGCTGATATTAATAGCCCAGGAAGGGTGCCATGAATATTGGCCCCCTCCCAGGCTTAAAAACACCAGCCGTCAGCCGCCCCAGAAATGGCGCATCCATAGGATGCGCCAATTCTGGCACTTAGCCTCGCTCTTCCCACTGCCCTGTAGCGGTGGCAGTGGGGTAATAGCGCTGGGGTTGACGTCAGCTTATAATGCCAGCTGACATCATGCCCAGGTTAGTAATGGAGAGGCGTCTATAAGACACCCCCATTACTAACCCCATAGTCAAAGTTAAAAAAAAAACACAAACACCCAGAATAAAGTCCTTTAATTGAAATAAACACACAATTCTTTATTGTTCCAAATTAAACCATACTTACCATCACGCCCATTCCAGCTGAAGCCAATGTCTTCTGCAGTAAAAGTAAAACAATAAACCAACATCATCCTTACCTTTCCATGGTTCCCACGACGGCTCCAGCTCTGCTACATTCACATGACAGGCTGGATCGCAGCCGAAAGCTGCCATTTACCTTGCCATGCCGCAGACGCTGAGAAGCGCAGGCATGCTTGTGCTCCTCAGTGTCTGACTGTGACGGCATAAAGATGAGCCGAGGTCATGTCCAATAAACTCGGCTCACCTCATGCATGTCACTGACAGTGTGGGAAAATTCTCCTGCGCTTGCTGTGAGCGTGAGAGAATTCTCCTGCTGAAGCGCTGAGCGCAGGGGAATTTACCCACGCTGTCAGTGACGTGCATGAGGTGAGCTCATGTCCAATGAACTCAGCTAACCTCTTGCACGTCACTGACAGCGCGGGAGAATTCTCCTGCGCTCAGCGCATCAGCAGGAGAATTCTCCCACGCTGGGATGGCATTGAGATGACAGGCTGGATCGCAGCTGAACACTGCCATCCAGCTTGTCATCCTTCAGAGACACTGCAGAGCGCAAGCATGGACATGACCTCGGCTCATCTGGATGCCGTCTCAGCCAGACACTGCAGAGTGCAAGCATGCCTGCGCTTCTCAGTGTCTGCGGCATGGCAAGCTGGATGGCAGCTTTCGGTTGTGATCCAGCCTGTCATGTCAATGTAGCAGAGCTGGAGCCTTCCTGGGAATCATGGAAAGGTAAGGATGAGGTTACTTTATTATTTTACTTTTATTGCAGAAGACATTGGCTTCAGCTGGAATGGGCGTGATGGTAAGTATGGTTTAATTTAGAACATTAAAAAATTGTGTGTTTATTTCAATTAAAGGACTTTATTCTGGGTGTTGTGTTTTTTTAAATACTTTACTAGAAATTCATGGCGGTCATGTCCAATATTGGCGTGTCCCCATGAATTTCGGGCTTAGGGCCAGCTGATAATGCCAAGCTGGCCCTAACCCCTTTATTACCCAGTGATCCACCGCACCTGGGCCCTGGATAAGTTGGGTACAGCGCCAGAAGATGGCGCTTCCATGAGCGCGCCATTTTCTGGGGTGGCTGCGGACTGCAATTTGCAGCGGGGGGGGGCAGAAAGCTTGGGCCTCCCTGCGCTGCGGATTCCAGCCCCCAGCTGCCTAGATATACCTGGCTGGACACAAAAATAGGGCGAAGCCCCACGTATTTTTTTTTTTAATTGTTTCATGAAATTCATGAAATAATTAAAAAAAAAGGCTTCCCTATATTGTTGAGTCCGGCCAGGTACAAATAGGCAGCTGGTGGTTGGGGGCAGCCCGTTCCTGCCTGCTGTACCTGGCTGGACACAAAAATAGGAATGAAGCCCCACAGCAATTTTTTTTTAATTATTTCATGAAATTTATGAAATAATTAAAAAAAGGGCTTCCCTGTATTTTTGTTTCCAGCCAGGTATAAATAGGCATCTTGGGGTTGGGGGCAGCCCGTTCCTGCCTGCTGTACCTGGCTGGACACAAAAATATGGCGAAGGCCACGTCAAATTTTTGGTGAAAAATTCAATAAAATTTTAAAAAAAAAACACATTTAGGGACTGCATCTTTATTAACCCCTCCACGTGAGGGGTTAATAAAGATGCAGTCCCTAAATTATTATTTTTTTAATTTTTTTTTAATTAATTTTTCCCAAAAATTTTGACATGGGATTCACCATATTTTTGTATGCCAGCCAGGTACAGCATCCAGGAACGGGCTGCCCCCAACCACCAGATGCCTTTTTGTACCTGGCCGGACACAACAATATAGGTAACCCTTTTTTTTTATTATTATTATTTCATGAATTTCATGGAATAATTAAAAAAAAAATACGCGGGGCTTCGTCCTATTTTTGTGTCCAGCCAGGTACAGCAGGCAGGAATGGGCTGCCCCCAACCACCAGCTGCCTATTTGTACCTGGCCGGTTATAGATTGGATAGCAGATAATGCTTTCAGTCACTTAGCCACCACCAACACCACCACCACCATGTTGTATTCCACACGGTCAAGTCTCAGTAGCTGTGAGTCTGGACCGCATATTCTTCACCCTGAACCTCCTTCCTCCCACCATGCAGAGTGCCCAAAGACAACTGATCCCACACTTGGACACTCCGAAGAGCTGTTCTCTTTTCCCTTTATAGATTCGGGCCTCTCGCCCCGACCACTTGAAGCTGGGCAAAAGGAGAATGCATGTAGCAATGCCCAAATATTTGAGCATCCACGGTCACACAAAGGCGACGGTGGGAAAGTATCACAAGAGGTGGACCATGATGAGACACAATTGCCATAAAGTCAGGAGGAGGACCAGAGTGCGGAAGAGGAAGACGAGGTGGTGGATGATAGTAACTGACCCAACCTGGCAGGAGGACATGCAGAGCGAGGACAGAAGTACACAGGGGGAGGGAGGCAGTGCATCCCAACAAGCAGGAAGAAGCAGTGTGGTTGCCGCAGAACGAAGGCAGGCAACCGTTCCCCATAACACCAACACGAAGGAAGTTGCCAGTACAACTGCTAGGTCTTCGCGAGTCAGGTTGTTTTTTAAAGACTCTGCCAATAACCCCAAAAAGGCCATTTGCACCACCTGCCAGGCCAGCATCAGCAGGGGTGGCAAAACAACCAGCCTTACCACAACCAGCATGATTAGGCACATGTCAGAAAAGCACCCGACTTTGTGGGCCAAATCCTAGGGTCCAGGAACAGTGTCTGCGGGTGGCATCATTGCTTCTTCCACTGTTGTGCATGCAAGCCAATCCCCTGTCCATGGTGCATGCGAAGATGCCTCCTGCCCTGCACCTGTCGTTGCACCCTCTCAAGCACGTGTCCCAAAACATTAGCTGTGTCCGCAACAACGCAGTTGCATTGAAAGTCCACCTAAACACGAACATGGAACAAGTGCTTGTGGGCAGGGACGATGCATCTTGCCGACGGCACACTGGGTTAACATAGTGGAAGCCGGGACCCAGTCGGACCTTGGGACGGAACACGTCCTCCCGATGCTGAGGATTGCGGGCCCTAGGTGTTAGAACCTTGCTGTTAGGTTTTTTTTTCCTTTGCTGGTCACATGACTTTGTTGGCCTATTTAATCCTGCTCCGCCCTTCTGGCTTTGCTGGACTTCATTGTATATCTACTTTCTAGCTAGCCTGTGCTCTGTATCTAACTCTGTTAGTTTGCTTGGTCTACGGACCTCTATGTTCTATATATTTTGTTTGTTCGTCTGTCTGCTACTATTTCTGTTAGGAGGTGTCCCATATTCCTCCCAGTCCTTAGTACTTGTAGGGATTCCCTCCCCACATCTATAGGTCTTCGTACAGACTAGATTAGGACTTTAGCAGGTCTGATCGCAGGATCAGGTTCCCTGTTACATCGTAGGGATTCAGCTGAGTCTTATAGTAGGGACAGATCTCCTCTCTTTCCTTAGCTTTAGTAGCAGAACATAACACTAGGTCAATCAGGGTTGCCACCACAGTCTACAGCTCCTGCACCTCATCTTCCTCAGCCTCCTCCTCCTCTTCAGCCTCCATCTCCGAAATGATCACATCAGTCACAAGCTGCAAGCACTGAAGCACTGCCTCGGCCAAGCGACAACAGGCTGTGCTGAAGCAAATATGCTTAGGTGACAAACAGCACAATGCTGAAGAGTTGTGGACAGCTCTAAAAGAGCTGGCAGATCTGTGGCTCACACAGCTGAACCTACAGCCAGGCGTGTGTGACAAAGGCCGGAACCTGGTGGCGTCTCTGAGGAGAGGCGAGCTCACACACGAACCATGCCTGTCCTATGTGCTTAACCTCATGGATCAGCGGTTTCTCAAATCCTACCCGGAGCTGCCGGATCTGTTTGTTAAAGTACGCCGCCTGTGTACCCATTTTAGAAAGTCACCTACAGCTTCCGCCGCCCTTGCCGTGTTTCAGCATCATTTGCAGCTTCCAGCTCACAGACTGGTGTGTGATGTCCCCACGTGTTGGAACACTACACTGCAGATGTTGGGGGGGATTTGTGAGCGGAAGAGGGCAGTTTTTGAGTACCAGCATTAACAAGGCTGTCGGTATTCAGTTCAGACTCCACATATAAGACCTGAGGAGTGGACATAGATGTCAGACATATGTATCATCCTCCAAAACTTTGAGGACTCCACCAAGATGGTGAGCGGCGATGGCGCCATAATTAGCTTCACCATCCCCTTCTCTGTCTTCTGAAATGCTCTCTGCTCACAATCAATGAGGATGCATTGCAGGCGGAGCACGATGACATGGAGCAAGGAACCATACAGGGTGATTACAAACAGCCCAGCGTCATCTCATCCCAATGTGGATTGGGTGACTATGAGGAAGAGGAGGAGGAGAAAGAACAGGAGTTAGTTTCTTGCTCTATAGATGGTACTACCTGCACAACTGTCCTACCATCTGTTCAGCGTGGATGGCCAGAGGACAGAGAGGAGGAGGAGACCGTGGTCAGTCATCCTCTTGGTGAGGACACGGAAGTCTTGCCTGTTAGCAGTCTGGCACGCATGGCTGAGCGTATGTTACGCTGCTTTTACCATGACCCTGAATTCTCAAAATTTTGGGTGACAGTCATTACTGGTTGGTGACTCTTCGAGGCCAATGCTGCAAGTGTTGAAGGAGGGCAGCAATGACCCTTCACGGTTGACCAAGTGAGTGTCAAATTATCATGTTACAAGGTTGATTGCAATCTGGAAACCAGACGGAGACAAAGCTCTGAATTGGAGGATTCGAGAATCTCTAACCCCGTTTATTTATACTTAGCATTATATATTGTTTTGAGTATATCAATAGCCAATCACCTAAAGCCATGCTACAGGCTTGAACCAATGTTAGTACAATTATTATGGAAACACACATATGGTCATATTATCGTTAGTTCGGTGCATGATGGAAAGTTACGAGGTTATACATCCCGGCTCAGACTAGCTAGATAACAGGAGCAGGGTGTCTCATAGAATGTTCTTGAGAGAAAAAGTTCTTGTGAGAAAATTGCAGATGAAGCAGGATAAAAGAATTGATGAATGTATATAGTAATAATAACATGATTTTAGCAGCAAGCTGCAAAAATGGGGTTGCTATAGCATGAATATCAATAAGTCCTTTACATTTCCCCCCTAAAAATTATGTTAGTATCAACAATAGAGGTGCTTTCCCAGGGTCATGCTTTGAGCCTGAGGGACATTGGTCTTCACTCAATTAGTGTCCTTGTTACCAATTGAGGTCGTCGCGGCATGTCCATCCCCCCTTATTTGTCGATATAATCATTAAGCTCTGATCTTCAGACGTGAGGTTGGTCAGGGCAAGCGGGTAAAGGTCATCATTCCCTTGTCATCCAGGTCCTCAATGCTGGTTACATCTGGGAGGTCTGTGTATAGTAGCACTGGATGTTGGTTGACAGCGTTCTCCTTGCTCTCTGATGACTGGCATGTTTTCCTCATGAAAATTGGGATACAATAAAAGACTAGTTTTAGTAAGACATATATTAACAAAATGTAAACAGCAATATTCAACCCTCCTTGTAATACTCCAGCAATCCATCCACCAATCCCTTTAAACCAATTAGCAGGATTTAAAAAGGAAAACGTATCAGACCACCAACTGTCTTTGGTCAATTCGTTATGTTTGTTATATTCCTCCCTGAGTTTCCTAATGTCTTCCATTTTAGTCTTTAACCGTATGGTAGAATCGGGGTCAATATAGTGACAACAGGCTGGGCATATAACCAGACACATCCCTCCTTGAGCTGCTGTCAAATAGTCCAGCACTAAAGTATGTTGATTAGCTACTATAATAAGTTGATTCTGCACTGCAACAGTAGTATTAATTACTTCCAATACACTCCAAATCTGGTCATCTAAGTAGTCAGTGACTTCCACTAATTTGTCCTACATTTGTGTTACCATAGGGTAGAGGAAGACGGTACTGGCTATCTTATTGGGTATATTGGGTATGCTCATTTGTACTAAATGAGGTCTTCCTGATGGGCGTGGGGTGTTGTCCTTGGCACGGTGGTAGATGGTATGAAGAGGGATGGCTCTCAAATCTACTTTACTAAGGGGAATAAGATAAGTGGCTGGAGTTAGCCGGGCCAACGTACAAGTCCCCCTTACTCCGACCGGGAGCCATTTGTACGCATTATTCCCACAAACCCATTGATAGTATCATAAAACATCTCAGGATGGTTGGCGTTTGCAGTGTGAAGCATGGATTCATGTTGACTTCCCTTCAAGTTTTACTGCTTTTGGGATTGTAAGGAGCACTTCGTATGGTCCGTCATATAATGGTTCTAGTCCGTGTTTTCGAACATGCCTCTACACATACACACAATATCCGTGCTTGAGGGTATGACAACCTTCTGCATCGGCTGGATCTGGAATATAGAAGATGATACTAACGCATGGGTGTTAGTTAAGGCTTTGGAAAGCTGAATTACATACTGCACAACATGATCTGTTTCTTCTGATAATTGTGGTGTAAATCGAGCTATAGCTGGTTGTGACCCAAATAGTTTCCCATAGGGTGACAATTTATGTTTCCCTATGGGGGTGGTGTGTATGTGATATAGTGCAATGGGAAGGAGCTCAGGCCACTGGACCATAGTCTCCTGCATCATTTTGATCAATTGCCTTTTCAGTGTGCCATTTAATGTCTTCACCTTGCCACTTGACTGTGGATGGTAAGGAGTATGTAACGCCACTGTTGATCCGATCATGGTAAGTATTTCTTGATATACGCATGAGGAAAAGGCTGGTCCTTGATCACTTTCGATAACTTCTTGGACCCCATACCGGCAAACAACTTCAGAGACCAGCTTCTTGGCGGTAGTCTTGGCAGTCATGTTTGGAATGGTGAATGCTTCTGGCCAGCTGGAAAACATATCCACTACCACTAAGCAGTATTCATATCGTCTTGCTTTAGGGAGAATGATATGATCAACTTGCAATCGTTGGAACGGATACTCTGGTTTAGCAAGGTGTTTTGTTGGTACATTCTGTAATCTGCCTGGGTTGCAGGTTTGGCATATTGTGCAACCTTTGTTCTGTGCGCTCAAATTCCTGGGGCCCAATAAAGTTTCTGTACCAGTAGCAAAGCTTGATTCTTCCCTCGATGCACCAGTCCATGGGCCCAGGCTGCAACTGCCGGATATAGGAGTCGAGGCAAACAATACAGTTGTTCCTTTTTCCATAGGCCATCTATCAATTTAGCACCTGCTTCCTTCCATGACTGGCGTTCCTCTTTAGAGACTTTCTGCTGTGTGGAGTGTAGTTTTGTGATTGGAGGGACCGGTTGATGATTTTCTGCAGTTGATCCTGGGTTGGCACGGAATTTAGCTGTTTGGTCTGTTGCCGCGTAACAGCCATGGACATGGATGTTGGAAGAAGAGCTGCTTGCTTAGCATGTAGATAAGCAAGTGCATTACCTCTTGCCCCAGGGGTGTCTTGTCAGGTATGAGCTTTCACCTTTACAACAGCCAACTGTCTTGGTAGTTGTACCGCTACCATCAATTGTCTGACGCTTTCAGCATTTTTCACAGGAAAACCTGCAGTCGTGACAAAGCCTCTCCTTGCCCAGATCTCCCCCAAGTCATGTGCAATCCTGAAGCCGTATCTCGAGTCAGTAAATATATTCACACATTTTTCCTTCGGCCTGTTGACAAGCAGCAATCAGAGCTTTGAGCTCTGCTTCCTGTGCTGACATACTGGGGGGTAAGGCTGCAGCCTCTACCAATGTATCTTCAGTTGTGACAGCATATCCAGTATGAAACCTGCCAGAGGTGTCAGCATATCTGGATCCATCCGTATATAACGTAAGTTTTGGATCATCTAAGGGTACTTCCCCCACTAAAACAAGTGGAGTTGACTCCACAGTAATTTGTTCCAGACAATCATGTGGTGGAGCCTCTTTCCCCTCTCCTTCAGGTGCTGGCAGCAGGGTGGCTGGGTTGATGGTGGTGCACCGATGTAATTTCACATTTTCTGGCAAAATCAACGAACACAGCAGCTGCAGGTGTCTCTGTGTGGACAGATGTTTAGGTTGCTGTAACGACAAAACAGCCGCAATATCGTGTGGAGCATAAATGTGAGTCTCATGTCCAAGGATGATATCCGCCGTCTTCTCAAGTAACTGCTGTGTGGCATGAACCGCTCATAGACAGCTGGGGGAGGCCCTAGCTACCGGGTCCAGATGCGCTGAGTAATAACCGACTGGGCGCTGCTTTGTACAGTGTCTCTGCGTGAGTACCCTGGCTGCATGCCCTCCTGTCTCGGAGACATACAAATGGAAAGGTTGAGCATAATCTGCGTTTCCAAGGGCAAGGGCTGTCATTATCCTTGTTGCAGCTGTTCTTGGTGGTCCTTGTTGTTTACATCAGCCAGAGTGTCTTCTTTTAGTGCATCATATAGGGGTTCCATCAGGCGTGAAGCGTCTGGGATCCATTGTCTGCAATATGTACATAGTCCGAGGAACCGTTGCAGCTCTATGAGATCTTTTGGGAATGGTAGTAGGTAGATGGCCGTCTTTCTTTCTTCTGTGAGATGTCTGGCACCCTGAGTAAGGCAGTGTCCTAAGAAAACCACATGACCGAGGCAAAACTGAAGTTTCGAGGCTGAGACTCGACAATTCAGTTTTGCTAGATGCTTGAGGAGGCTAACACTGGCCCTGATGGATATTTGCTCCGTGGGGGCACACAAGAGAAGATCACCCACGTACTGTAATAGTACTACCTCAGAGTTGTCCAGCTGCCACGGTGGCAGACAGCTAGACATGTTCTTTGCAAACTGATTAGGGCTATTCTGCGGTCCCTGCGGCATTACCGTCCAAGTCAATTGCCTGCCCTGATATGTAAATGCAAACAGAAACTGACAGTCTTTGTGTATTGGAATGCTGAAAAAGGCGTTTGCTAGATCAATTACTGTAAACCAGGCTGCGGTAGATGGTATTTGTGAGAGAAGTGTATGTGGGTTAGGCACCACAGGAGTTTCCAAGACTCTCGCTGCATTTACTGCCCTCAAATCCTGCACCAATCGATAAGCGGGCGGCTACCCCGGTTGGGATTTTTTCCTTACAGGGAACAACGGCGTATTGCACGGGGAGACGCAGGGATTAGTGCCCCTTTCTCTAACAAGATCTGAATTTGCTGGTGTAGACCTTGTTCTTGTGCATGTGTGAGCGGATACTGGCGAACCTTGGGAAAGGGCGCTCCGGGCTTGAGGTACACCTGTATTTGTTCTACCCGCAATCTCCCAATGTCGTCTGGGCCTTGTGACCACAAACGAGAGGGGATTTCCTCTGTGTATGGAGCTAACCTGGGATCTTTTGGGAGATTTCCACTCGTATCTGATATGTTAATCATAACTGTTGGTAGCGCCAGTAAGATGCATACCTCCTCTATGTGTGCATCAGAGTTTGGATCCTTTATAGTAAGGATCATCTGACCATTTTCCTGGTATTGAATTCGGGATCGGAATTTAGACAAGAGGTCTGCTCCTAAAAGATTTACCGGGCAGGTCAGGAATATGACAAATTGCGCCATTACTTCCGGAAATGGGCTGGGGTACGGCTACATTTATGGGAGTAGGGGATGCTTCTTTAGGGGCTTCATATTCAGTTTGTGGACACATAAGTTGGGAAGGGGAATATACTTCCTCCTCTACCTTTTCCCCATCAGCTTCATTTTGTAGCACAAAACAGCCAGTCTTTGTTACAGCGCTAGATAATTTTCCCTTCTTGACATAAAGATAATTTAAATAACCAGGCTTCATCTCCTCCTCTATTTCAACATATCCTTCATCTCAAATCTCATGTACAATTTTCCTAAACTTTTCAGCGTCTTCCAACAATCCACAGTCAACTAGTCTACCCCTTTTCTGCCAGATTCCTTCGTCCCACAAGGTAGGCTGAAGTCTCCCCTCCACGGGAAAGTTTAACACCTTAAACACTTTTGGTGCATTCTTAAATGATCTTTTCCCTTCTTGAGTGATCATGATAGTCATCACATCCTCTCCTTCCTGAGGGGGAGACACTTTCTTTCTGCTCCACGGAAACATTGATTAATCACTGCACTGCTGCCTTTCGACTGACAAAGATCCTTGATTTGAGCACAGTATGAGTCCGGCCGTCCTCAGGTGCTGTTCCACTGACTCACCCCTCCCATCGGGGGAGTCACATACGGCACTAGGTGAAAGGAGGAAAGCTCTCGTCTGCAGCTCTCCGGAGACTCGAAATACTTATATCTCTGTGCGTGTCCTACCCAATCTTTGATCACCTGCCGCTACTGAAACTAATAGTGTTCAGTCTCCTAAGAATCTTTGTCAGAAGTTAAGGAAGATTCATACAATATTCACTTGTCAATCCGAGGTGGTATTGTTTTAAAAGTTATCAATATCAGACCCCTAATTGGGCTACACCCCTATAGTCTCACCTCTGACTATATATCCAACCAGGACGTCTGGAGATGCTGCAAACAACCACGCACCACGTGGAAACCACGCCAAACGGTCAGTATCACTAGTAAAGAACTCATGCACTTACCGAGGCTTTTGTGGGGGGTAATCAGTCCCAATTCCAGTGGGGGAGGTCAACAGCAAGTCTCTCTTTGTGGACATCCAGGGGTGGTGGGGTGTCCCTGGTTAGGTATCCGAGTCACGGCACCAAGCTGTTGAGGGAGGGCAGCAATGACCCTTCATGGTTGACCAAGTGAGTGTCAAATTATTATGTTACAAGGTTGATTCCAATCAGGAAACCAGACGGAGACAAAGCTCTGTATGGGAGGATTCGAGAATCTCTAACCCCGTTTATTTCTACTTAGCATTATATAATGTTTTGAGTATATCAATAGCCAATCACCTACAGCCATACTACAGGCTTGAACCAATGTTAGTACAATTATTACAGAAACACACATATGGTCATATTATCGTTAGTTCGGTGCATGATGGAAAGTTACAAGGCTATACATCCCAGCTCAGACTAGTTAGATAACAGGAGCAGGGTGTATCATAGAATGTTCTTGAGAGAAAAAGTTCTTGTGAGAAAATTGCATGTGAAGCAGGATAAAAGAATGAAAGAATATATATAGTAATAATAACATGATTTTAGGAGAAATCTGCAAAAATGAGGTAGCTATAGCATGAATATCAATATGTCCTTTACACAAGGAGAACTTTACATCTCTTATTCCTGAGGCAGACAGGTCTACAAAAATGGGGCAGTACCAGAAGGCCCTTGTTGCAGAACTATTAAAAAAATTCCCATCTGAAAACGCTGGCGTCAGAGGTCACAGTTCGCTGGACAACCAAGGACTACAGGCGAGAGAGACACAAATGCAATCCAACAGAGGCAGGGGAACACTGTCAAAGTTCTGGGACAGTTTTCTCAGACCCTCCCATCGCACAGGCCCTGAGGTGCGGGGTACTCTCACTAGGAGTGCAAAGTTTGGGAAGATGCTGAGAGAGTACCTTGCCGACCGTACCAATGTCCTCCGTGATTCCTCTGTGCCTTTTAATTATCGGGTATCCAAGTTGGATACGTGGAGTGAAGTGGCTCTCTACGCCTTGGAGGTCCTGGGCTACCTGCCGCTAGCGTTTTATCAGAGCGGGTTTTTAGTGACGCTGGTGGAATTATAACTGATAAGCGCATCCGCCTGTCAACTGAAAATGCTGACAGGCTGACTCTTATAAAAATGAACAAGGGCTGGATTGGGCTAGACTTCTCAACACCACCAAATGATAGCAGCGCAACATAACCTCAAATCCAGTGTCTTCTTTTAGGAGGTGTTTTTCCATACACCTCTTCACACCCACACATGGGTATATGCTTCCTGATTTTGGCTATTTGCTCTTGTCCTCCTCCATCTCCTCATCCTCCACCACCATATCACCAGGGTGAACGTGGTCCGTGATGCAACACCCACATAATTTTTTTAAAGGGTGTTTATGATGCCCGTAAAAAAAAAAATTATATAGTATGTTCATGTAAACCCACCAGGGGAAAATGTTTGTCAGCCCATACACTTAGTGCATGAGCATTACAAGTATAGGAGACCCGCACATTTCTAATGGGAACATTTGTTTATGAGGCCCTCTAAGTCTCTTCCAAGGGGCATTGTAGTGCCTCCCAATTTTTGTCAGCCCTTGCATCACTGCATAGGCCAACACTATGGGAGACTCTCTCCTTTCTAATGAGAATTTGTCGTTACTGTGGCCCTGCTATATGTGTTTTTTAATTCTTAGTGGGGTTTTTCCTAAATTTGGTCAGCCGTTGAACTCACTGCACACTCTATAACTTTATAGCAGACTCTCTCCTTTCTAATGGAAATTTGTTGTTACTGTGGCTCTGCTCTATGTGTCTTTAAATTCTTAGTGGGGTTTTTCCTAAATTTGGTCAGCCGTTGGTCTCACTGCATACCCTATAACTTTATAGCAGACTCTCTCCTTACTAATGGGAATTTGTTGTTACTGTGGCTCTGCTATATGTGCCTTTAAATTCTTAGTGGGGTTTTTCCTAAAATTGGTCAGCCGTTGGACTCACTGCATACCCTATAACTGTATAACAGACCCTCTCCTTTCTAATGGGAACATGTCGTACTTGTTACTGTGGCCCTGCTCTATGTGTCTTTAAATTCTTAGTGGTTTTTTTTCTAAATTTGGTCAGCCGTTGGACTCACTGCATACCCTACAACTGTGTAGCAGACTCTCTCCTATCTAATGAGAATTTGTCATTACTGTGGCCCTGCTCTATGTGTCTTTAAATAATTAATGGGGTTTTTCCCAAATTTTGGCAGCCCTTGCAGTCACAGCATGGGCATTACCACTATAGGAGGCTGTCTTCTTTATAATGGGAACATTTTTTTTACTGAGACCCTCCTCTATGTCTCTTCAAAGGGGTATTGGGTTGCTTCCAAATTTTTTGCAGCCCTTGCAGTCACTGCATATGCAATAACAGTATAGGAGACTCACTGGTTAATAATGGGAGCAAAAAAGCATAGCCGGCTGAATGCTTTCTAACAATAGCAAGGGCCAACTGCTGGCCTTTTTAGAATACTAAGGGCCGTCTGATGGCCCTATGAAAATAGGCTTTATGACTTTCAGAGTCCCTCGATCATAAATAAAAAAGGATGTGTCTGATGATGTGTCACACACCACATTGCCAGATAAGGTTGTAAAATGTTAAAATGACAATTCCCGGTGAATGCATTTGTCTTAAAAAGTAACGTAAAAAACCCAAAACAATAGCAACTTTCTTTAGTATAAAAAATAGTGCCACCAATTTAACCTCAATGTAATCACATTGTTCAACTCCTGCACCTCCTCCTCCATCTCCAAAATGACCACATCAGTCACAAGCTGACAGCACTTAAGCATTGTCTTGGCCAAGCTGCAACAGGCTGTGCTTAAGATAACATGCTTAATGCTTAGGTGACAAACTACCTAGCGCTGCAGAGTTGTTGAAAGCTGTAACACAGCAGCCTGATCTGTGTCTCTCACCGCTGAACATACAGCCAGGCATGGTCGTGTGTGACAATGGGACAGTCGGAGTAGATATGGTTTCCCTCTATGCCAGTCCTTAGAGCTAAAGAATATGGCTGTGGTGAAATACAACTCCCACTGAGAAGCTGTTTCAGATTGAAAAACATTGTGCCCACCAGAGGATTTGATTCTGAGGGCTCACCTTTCTCCCCTGCTCAAGAGTCCCATAGGAGCTGCA
Source organism: Phyllobates terribilis (assembly GCF_046119375.1). Taxonomy (NCBI): domain Eukaryota; kingdom Metazoa; phylum Chordata; class Amphibia; order Anura; family Dendrobatidae; genus Phyllobates; species Phyllobates terribilis. The sequence continues at coordinate 476,302,852 of NW_027362765.1, read as the reverse complement.
AAGTTAGCGCTATCATGAACTCTCCTGAGGTAGAAACCAGGGCACACCAGAGGATTCTCTGGTGGGACCGTACAACCCTGCTGAGAAGCAGTCCTGGCTAAGAAAAGTGTGGGGGAAGGTTCCCGGACACTCTATGCTTATGCATGTTACTTCTCAAACCGCATTGCAGATCGAGCCATTGCCCACCTCTGTAGTCATGAAATTAAATGTGCAAAGATGTTTGTGTGTCAAAGCACCACCGACAAGTGCGAGTTGATGTTGGAGGGGCTGCCATTGCTTCTGCAACAAGCTACATTAGAGGACTTCCTGGGAGAAATGACACCCCGAGATACTGTTTCCCTCTATGCCAGTCCTTTCACCAAGCTAAATACCACTCAGCAAAAAAAGCTGTGGACTGGCTCCGTACCGTCCCTGGCCACATTCACCTGTCCATGTGTTTGTGGTTTGGCGGTCCTTCTCAGTACATGCACTGGTAATGTTGTGGGACCCGTGCTTGTGGAAGGCGGAGACGATACAGGGAGAAATAGTGGCAGCTGGGGACCGAGTATGGACACCCGGCCGCCGCCGCCAGCATGAGGTTATGAAAAGCTTCCGCCTCCACGTACCTAAAAGACCACATTTCAAGTGAAAGCAGCTTTAGAGGACTTCCTGGGAGAAATGACAGCTGAGCAGATATGGTTGTCCAAGTCCTTTAACCAAGCTAAAGAATATAGCTGTGGTGAAATATAACTCAGCAAAAAAAGCTGTGGACTGGCTATGTACCATCCCTGGCCACATTCTCCTATCAACATGTTTGTGGGGAGGGCAAGAGTAATGTTGTGGGACCCGTGCTTGTGGAAGGCGGAGACGATACCATGAAAAATAGTGGCGGCTGGGGACAGAGTATGGATACCTGGTCGCCGCCGCCATAAGATTGTGGACAGCTTCCTCCTCCACGAGCCTAAAAGGCAAAATTTCAAGTGCAAGCAGCTGTCAAAAATTTGACAGTATACTATTGCAGCCTGTGGGAGGGTGGGTGGCTGGCTGCATACTTGCGCTTGCATTCCAAGGAATTGAGTAGGGACAACTGAACGCTGGGACAAGGACGTGGACGGTGACTGTTGCAAGCCTGCATTGACAGATGCATGACGGGAGGCATCTTTGCATGCGCCAAGGATCACTTATGATGGGTACACTTTTAGGCAGTGACCTTCGAGTCTGAAATGCTTCCAGAGGTCTTCCCCATGCTGTTCCCATGTCTTTTCAGCACTGTATGCAAGTGTCTGATGATATGTCACACACCACATGGCCAGATAAGGTTGTAAAATGTTAAAATGACATTTCCCAGTGAATGCATTTGTCTTGGTTGAAAGCAATGCAAAAGTGCAAAAAACGCATCAAAAATGCTACGTGTGAACATAGCCCAAGGTGTGCAGCAGTATTTTTGTTTTTGGTGATTTATTTTGCCTTATATACAAGTCATTACCCAGGAAAGGATGTTCCTTAACATATTTCACAGGAAAACCATTTCAGTTTCGTTTTTGAACGTTTTATTGTGAGCCCTTAAAAGTGGCTTAATACCTCTGACCACGTTGCTGACAGCAGTGACCTGGGGGTCAGAAATAGTACCAGGGGTCTTCCCCATGCTGTTCCCATGTGATTTGAGGACTGTTCCCATCAATTTGGGCAATTTTTAGGACCTCTGCAGACCACCAGGCGGAGCCACCTGAAAAATGCTCAAGTTTACCATAGACTTACATTGGGCTCGTTGCTCGGGTCGAGCACCCGAGTATTCCAATTTGCTCGACCCGAGCAACAAGTACCCGAGCATTTTAGTGTTCGCTCATCACTAGTTTCCACAATTCCACAAAAAAGGCTGTAACAAGTGATTAAAACGTCACATCTATCACAAAATGTTACTAATCAAAACAATGTCTCACCTCACAAAAAAAAGCTATCACACAGCTCCATCGCCAAAAAAAAAAAAATCTTACGGGTCTCGTAAAATGGCCTCACAACCCCCCAAATTTTTTCACCACTGAAATAATAAAAAAAACTGGACATGTTTGGCATTGCCATAATTGTATTGATGAGGAGAATCAAACTGCGTGGTCTTTATTACCACGAAATGTACACCGTAAAAAAAATTCCCATAAAACAATGTCGAAATTGTGCTTTTTTTCACAATTCACCACACTTGGATTATTTCTCTCTCTTTTGCAGTACATTACGTGATAACATGAATGATGGTGATATTCAAATGTACAACTCGTCCCACACAAAACAAGCCTTAAAATGAAAGTTATTGCTTGGGAAGAAGGGAAGGAAAAAACGGAAACGCAAAAAAAGAAATTGGCTGCTGCGTGAAAGGGTTAACATTAAGCACTGCGGTATGCCCTGTCTCAACAGCATGTAATATACTCAATGTCAGGATTTGGCTCTGCTTTCAGGTTCCAGCAGTGAACACATGATCACTCATTTACGATTTCCATATTTCCCAGATCTTTCAGTGATGCAGGGGCTGTAGTATTTCACTGTATAATTGAGAGAGTCAAGAAAAGTGTCTCAATGGCTAGTGACTGTAAGTATGCAAATCGCCTATTACTAACTGCTCAAACTGCTTGAGTGGGGGAGGGCTGAGCCAAATTGAATTCTTGCCCTGGGTGCTGGAAAACCTAGATACACCTCTGTTGTAAATATAACAATAACATATATGGCTGTGGGTAAATGGATAGTGACTGGTGGTAACAAATAACCTGCAAAATGATAAAGTGCTCTTTTGCACGCTTTATGATTTTTAACCCCTTATTGACCAAGTCATTTTTAACGTTACTGACCAGGCCAAATTTTTTAAATCTGGCCAGTGTCACTTTATGTGTTAATAACTTTGGAACACTTGTACTTCATGATAGCGGTAAAATTTGTTCAATATGACTTACGTTTATTTGTGAAAATATTGGAAAACTGAGGAAAATTTTCCAATTTTAAAACTTTTAATTTTTATGCCCTTAAACCAGAATTATGTCACAAGAAATAGTCAATAAATAACATTTACCACATGTCTACTTTACATCTGCTTCATTTTATAAACATTTTTTTTGCTAGGAAGTTACAAGGGTTAAAAGTTGATCAGCATTTTTTTCATTTTTATAACAAAATTTACAAAATATTAGTTTTTAGGGACCACATCACATTTGAAGTGACTTTGAGGGGCTTATATGACAGAAAATAGCCAAAGTGACAACATTCTAAAAAATACACCCCTTAAGGTGCTCAAAACCACATTCAAGAAGTTTATTAACCCTTCTGGTGCTTCACAGGAACTAAAGCAATGTGGAAAGAAAAAATGAACATTTTACTTTGTTTCAAAAAAATTTTACTTTAGCATAATTTTTTTTATTTTCACTAGGGTAACAGGAGAAAACAGATCCTCTAATTGTTGTTCAATTTCTCTTGAGTATGCCTGTTTGGGCGCACAGCAGGGCTCTGAAGGGAAGGAGCATCATTTGATTTTTTGAACACAAAAATGGCAGGAATCAAGAGTAGTGTTGAGCCACCCCCGTAGTGTTCGAGTTCGGTTCGGTTCGTCGAACACCCGTGTGTTCGCCGAACTGCTCGTCGAACTGTTCGTCGAACACCTTCGAACACCGTTAAAACCAATGGCAGGCAAACAAAAACACATAGAAACACATAGAAAACACCTTCAAAGGTGTCCAAAAGCTGACAAACTGCTCAGAAGACATAACTAACACATGGAAAACTGACAAGTACATATAGTCATGCGAAAATAAAAGAGGTGGAGGAGTAAAAGGAGGGGGAGACACAGATATAGGCATGTCATGCCCTTCTAAAATCCAAAAAGTGAGAAGCCGACACGGCCAGTCTGCTCCTGCCCGTGCCACCTCCGTGTCGCCGGGTTTGTGCCAGAGCCGCGGTGAACCCTGACGGCCAGCCCCCCTCTCCCAATACTGGTGCCTGTCCGCTGGTGGGTCGAGCGAGCCCCCCTGTGGTGGAGGCAGCTCTAAGCTTTTTAATTTAAATTGTCTCTCTAATTTGAATGAATACACTTTAAATCCATTTACAAGGATCTATTGGAGGGCAAGTCTCATGCCAGCAGCCGCGGTAATTCCAGCTCCAGTAGCGTCCACTAAAGCTGCTGCAGTTAAAAAGCTTTTATAAGGATCGAGCTCGGCTGTCCACCGCAAGGCATCCTACTGCCAGTCCCAGCTCCTATGCCTTGGGGTGCCTCCTGATGCTCTTCACTAAGTATCCCATGGTCCCAAAGCATTTCCTTTGAAAAAATTAAGTGTCTAAACTACAGGTGGTGCAGCTTGCTTAACAGCCGGGATAATCCGCTGACTAGCAGACACTGCTACTAGGCACAAAGTATTTCCTGGGCTAGATGCAGTTAAAAATTTGTAATTAGATACTCTCGTTGGATGCTGAGAAAGCATTCCATAGAGTCTCCTGGCACGCCATATATGATTCTCTTAAAAAGCTTGTGGTAGGGGTCTAGGGGACCCTTTTATAGCCAAAATCACGGCCCTGTATCGCAATACGTCACCTAGGCTGAAGATAAATGGAACTGTAGCACCCTGAGGGCTCGGTTGCTACAGACGTATTGCACCTCACCCAGAGGTGTGATATCTCACTCTCAGGTAAGGATGGAGTGTGGATCAGGACCCGACACCTGCATGCATTACACCACATTGCCGTGGGGCAGGGCGACCAATATGCCCCTGAGATGGGCACGACAGTCCCTGTCCCTGGCTGGAGTGGGGGGAGGGAACACTGAGGAAGGGGAACCCTGTAGTGCAGGAGCAGGGAGGAAGCAGTTCCTGGGTGCATTGAGAAGGGAGTATAAAAGGTGGGCACCATCTTAGTTCAGTGCAGAGAAGTCTGAGCAGAAGTGGCAGGGAGCAGGGGCTCTGCATGAGCTCTGCTCCAGAGGCGGGCCTAGTAACAGAGGCCCAGGCCTGGAAGAGGGAGAAGGAAGGAAGAGGAGCGGAGAAGGCTCCAGGAACGAGGAATGAAGGGATCCCAGGGGTGCGGACGGGCGAGTCGCCACCGCACGCCCGAATCCACCTGCGTGGAGGGGTCAGGCCAAAGGGGGAGACCGGTCCCCGAACTAGTGGAGGCAGGAAACGACCCTCAGCTAGAAAACGGAGGATCTGACATTTTATGTGGCGCAGCCCCTCGCTACACCCGCTAGGAAGGCACCACATAGGGTCAGGGAAACTGGCGCCAAGTTTACCAAGAGGAGGCCCGAGGCAGCCGGACAGAAGTGTTGGTAAGAAAGGCCAGACAAAGGACACACAAAGGGGGTCCTGTGAAGTGCTCCAAAGTTATCTGGGAGTTGTCTGAGCCCCTCACCTGGTGAGCACAGTACGACGTGGGCAGCCGTTACCTGCAGACGTGGTCTGGATAATAAGAACTGTGAGTAAAGGCCCTGAACTGCATCACTGACTCCATGTCGTTACTGCTGCTGCCCTGCACCATCACCCCCATCCTCCGCATACACTGCCCTGAGGCTATACTCCTCCCGTGGGGAGTTATGCTACGCTCTGCTGCACCCACAACACCAGCCTCAGCGGTCTGCCCTGTAGCGGCGGTTCACTCTGACCGCAATCCACGGGTGGCGTAGTCGGACATTTAAACATCAAAACCACATAAATAGTTCCGCCACTGGTTTGACCGCCCTGAGCCACGGAACCGGGTCGCCGCCACGAAGACTACAACCACCAGCATCCACCAAAAAGGGTCCGGCTCCGGGTGTCCCAAGGCCCAGGGGGTGCGTCAGAACATTTTCATCACCTTTCACAATCACCAATGGGACAAGGCAGTGATGTCCTCTGTCCCCTCTCTTATACGTCCTAGTGACGGAGCACCTGCTCTCATCAATTCGCCATAACCCCAATATTAGGTGGATTGAGGTGGGAGGCACCGAGTACAAGTGCTCTCTATTTGCTGATGATGTCCTAGTATATATCACTCAATCACATATATCCATCCATGCTGTTATGGCTGAAATAGATCACTTTGTTACATGGTAAAATTTTAAAATCAATGCAGCGAAGTCTGAGGCCCTCGATGTCTCCCTCCCCAAATCCATATAGGATTCCATCCAGTCCAACTTTCCCTTTGCCTGGCCCTCACAGGGTATCAAATACTTAGGAATTCCTATTCATAGAGACCTCTCCCATCTATGTTATCTTAATTTTGGGCCCTTTATTGAACAACTCCATACAGACCACGGTTGGCAATTTAGAACTGTAAGATTCACTACGTGAACCACTGGTGTTTTGTGGAAAAGCACATGTACACTGCGTTCCAAATTATTATGCAAAAAGTGTTTAGGAGTGATAAGGGAAGAATTTGTTTGTTTGTCAGTTAAACTCATTGATGGTGATGTGTGTCAGGGCTCTTTATATCACTGTAAGCAATTGCAGACACCTGTGCTAATTAGTTTGGCAGGTGTGTCCAATGAAAGGCAAGACTACTTAAGAAGGCTCTCTCACATTATTAAGCAGCCTACATTTTCTGCCAAAATGGGAAAGAAAAAGGATGTGTCGGCTGCTGAGAAGCAACAAATTGTGGAGTGTTTAGGTCAAGGCATGACTACAATCAACATTGTGCGATGATCAGGATGAAGTGTCTTGGCAATCAAGAAGTATGTAGCTGATTCAAAGTACACACGTGTGCGTGCTGATAAGGGCAAATTGAGGACTCTTTCCTACAGGCAATTACGTCAGGTTGAAAGAGCAGCGGCAAAAAAGCCTTGTCATAGCAGCAGACAAGTTTTTGAAGCTGCTTGTGCCTCCAACGTCCCCCGAACAACAAGATGCATGGTCCTTCAGAGGTTTGCAGCTGTGCATGCGCCATCCTGTCGACCTCCTCTATCCACTTCACACAAGCAGAAACGGCTCCAGTGGGCCAAACATTACATGAAGACTGATTTCAAAACTGTTTTGTTCACGGATGAGTGCCGTGCAGCGCTCGATGGTCCAGATGGATGGAGTGGAGGATGGCTGGTTGATGGACACCCCACGCAAACACGGCTACAGCGCCAACAAGGAGGAGGTGGAGTAATGTTTTGGGCTGGAATCATGGGGAGAGAGATTGTCGGCCCCTTTAGGATCCCTGAAGGCGCTAAAGATGAACTCCATAATGTATGTGGATTTTCTCAAACAGCACTTCCTGCCATGGTTCAAGAAGAAGAACCGTGTATTTCACAGCAAGATCATTTTTCTGCATGATAATGCACCATCTCATGCTGCACATAAAACATCTGCATCTCTGGCTGATATGGGCATAAAAGGGGACAAACTTATGGTGTGACCCCCATGCTCCCCTGACCTCTACCCCATTCAGAACCTTTGGAGCATCATTAAAAGGAGTGTCTATGATGGCGGGAGGCAGTTCACATCTAAGCAACAGCTCTGGGAGGGTATTCTGTCCTCATGCAAAACAATTGAAGCAGAAACCATCCAAAACCTGACAAATTCAATGGACGAGAGAGATCAGAAGCTCCTTTCGAACAAGGGGTCCTATGTGAAAATGTAACATCACCTAGAATAAAGTTTTGAGTTGAAAACTGTTTGATTTCAGTTTCTAACAACCTGCTAATGCTTATAATTTCAAAAATGACCATTTTTTTGGTCTTTATTAAAATGAAAAGGTTGATCGAAAAGTTTGGGGGATCTAAGAGTGTGGCAACCCAGTAGTCATGATTACTTTGAATTCTGACAATATGAGGGTCATGCTGCAGGTAGTGCAGCAAGAAGGCACTTATGTGCCTTGCGCATCTCGGAGCCCCAAAATTATTTTCCGGGCTAGATGCAGCTAAAAATTATTTTTAATTTTAAATCTGGTGAAGCTTTAGTATAGATGGCCTAATAGGATCAGTGCTGCACACTGCTACAAAGCCCAAATTATTTTCCAGTCAAGATACAGATAAACATGATTAGTAATTTGAAAGCTTAAAACGGTTGGTAGGGTGATTTTAACCAATCATCAATCTTTTACTCTCCCCAGGATGACACAGGGGTAGAAAAGTCGTTTCGGATCCATGATTTGTTCATCTTTATGAACGTGAGTCTGTCTACATTATCAGTGGAGAGCCGCGTGCGCTTATCTGTCAGCACACCACCAGCAGCGCTGAACACACGTTCAGACAGAACGCTGGCTGCGGGGCATGACAAGATCTCCAAGGCGTAAGTGGCTAGCTCCGGCCATTTATCCAGATTGGAAGCCCAAAAAGAGCAAGGGTCCAGTGACACAGTCGTGGCTTCAATGTTTACTTGGAGATACTCCTGTACCATCGTCTCTAGGCGTTGACTATGTGTCAGACTTCTTGTCTCCTGTGGCCTTGCAAAGGATGGGCTAAAAAAGTGGTGAAATGATTCCGCAAAATTGATATTACCAGCAGATACTGTGGTTCTGTTACGGTTTGAGTGCTGAACACTTGACGGTCCCACGGTTGGCAAGTTGGAACTGTGAGATTCACTACGTGCACCACTGGTATTTTGTGGAAAAACACATGTAAGATTCTGCAACAGTCTCTGCTGATACTCCTGCATGCGTGCATCCCTTTCTATGGCAGGAATAATTTCTGCAAATTTACTTTTGTACCGGGGATCTAACAGTGTGGCAACCCAGTAGTCAGGATTATTTCTAATTCTCACAATTCGAGGGTCATGTTGCAGGTAGTGCAGCAAGAAGGCACTCATGTGTGTTGCGCATCCAGGAGCACCAAGTCCCTGTTGTGTTGGTGGCGAGGTAACAATCATGCTTCCTTCCTCTGTCCTCTCCCCCCAACCTCGCACAACAGAAATGTGATCAAGGTCTCCCTCATCTGATTAGTCTTCCATCAGTTCGTCCTCCACTTCTTCCTGGGCTCCTGCACCTTCCTCACTAGTTTGGCTGCTACCATGCGCCCTGGTAAAACCATCTCCCCCACCCTCACATGCCTGCCGCCTTGGTGCTGCCGACCGTCTGGACCTTGCAGATGTTAGCCCTTCCGCATACAACTCCTCCTCCTCTACTTCCTCCACCTCCTCTTGTGCCACCACCTGACTCCGAATTCTGTTTAACATGTGCTCCAGCATGTAAATCACCGGAATAGTCATGCTGATAATGGCATCGTCAGCACTAAACATCTTCGTCGCCATTTCAAAACTGTGCAGAAGGGTGCATAGGTCCCTGATCTGAGACCACTCCTCCAGCGTGATTTGCCCCACCTCTGAATCTCGTTGGCCCAGGCTATACGTCAGAACGTATTGCACCAGGGCTAGTCGGTGCTGCCACAGTCGCTGCAACATGTGCAGAGTTGAATTCCACCGGGTAGGCACATCGCATTTTAGCCGGTGAAGTGGCAGGCCCAACGACTCCTGTAGAGATGTAAGTCGCTGAGCTGCGGGATGCGAACGGTGGAAGTGAGCACACAGCGACCGTGCCCTCTGCAGAAGGTCATCTAGTCTGGGATAGTGGGCTAAAAATTGCTGGACAACCAGGTTCAACATGTGAGCCATACAAGGCACGTGTGTGACATTGCCCCGGCGAAGGGCCGCACCCAGGTTTGCAGCATTGTCGCACACGGCCTTCCCTGGTTTCAGGTCCAGTGGAGACAACCATTCATGAAATTGGTTCTCCAGAGCTGACCACAACTCCTCAGCTGTGTGACTCACATTTCACAGACATTTCAATGTAAGAACCGCCTGATGACGTTGAGCCCTACTGCCATCATAGTAAGGAGGTGTGCAGGATCCCTTCTGCGCAGTTAGAAAGCTTGTGGCATGACCAGACAGGCTTTGGGTGCAGGTGGAAGACCGAGAGGAGGTTGAGGAGGCAGAAGCAGTGGAGGAACTTTGACATAAAGAAGATTGACGCACAACTCGTGGGGACGGCAAGACTTGGACAGCAGCCCCTTGTCCTGCTGTCACCATAGTTACCCAGTGCCCAGTCAGCGACATGTAACGCCCCTGTCCATGCCTACTCGTCCAAGTGTCTGTGGTGAAATGCACCCTGTCACACACAGAGTTTCTCAAAGAAGCGGTGATGTTATGTGCGACATGCTGGTGGAGTGCAGGCACACCTTTCTTTGAGAAGTAGTGCCGACTGGGCATCTGGTACTGGGGCACTGCGACGGACATAAGGTCTCGAAAATCCTCTGTGTCCACCAGGCGGAAAGGCAGTATTTCTGTAGCCAAGAGCTTGCAGATGGTGAAATTCAACCTCTTAGCTTTCTCATGGCTAGGAGGAAATGGTCTTTTACTTGTCCACATCTGAGGGACCGAGGGCTGGCTATTGTGCTTAGACGGGGTTGATAAGGGTGTCCCCGGCAAACTGCCGGTCTGTGAGGAAGATGCAGGCGGACATGTTAGGTTGCCTTGATCCAAAGGTGGTGCTATCGATGTCGGACAGCGCTCAACACCAGCTGGTGTTACCACCTCCAAAGAAAATGATGACCTGCCAATCACGCTGGCTGTTGCGGGTAAAGAGGTGGTAGGTCTGCGCCCCAAAACTGCTGTCCCCCCAGTCACAGAGGATGAAGAGGCCGCGGATGCACAAGATATGGCAGACGGTGGTTGGCCCGGCCGGCTAGCCCGCATTGTAGCACACTGAGCTTCCCACTGCAACTTATGCTTCATGTCCATGTGCCGGTTCATGCATGAAGTACTCAAACTATGTATTTTTTGGCCTCTACTTAGCTTTTGCTGACAAATGTTACAGATAACACGAGTTGGGTCATCTTTATCGATCTGAAAAAATGCCCAGGCTATGCAAGGCTTAGCACCCATGCGACCTGAAGAGCCACCACGACTTGTGGTGAGAGGCAGAGTTGTGTTTGAGGATGCAGTTGTTGACGTGCTTCCAGTACTACGTCTCTGTCCAGGAAGGCGCAACCTGACCTCGTCGTTACTAGCATCTTCCTCCACCTCCTCTGCTGACCTCATCTCTTGGCTGACTGTGGGTTGACAGTAAGTGGGATCTCCGACCTCATCACCATCACCCTGTGCATTATCACACCCGTCGTCCTCAGAGCCAACCTGTTCCTGCCCTGACAAAAAACTAAAGTTGTCGCTCCAATCAGGTATTTGAGTCTTATCATCGTCTTCCTCATTGTCTCCACCAACAGGAGTTACAGTTTGGGAATGAGGGTCTACATTATGGTCAGAACCTTCTGCGTCTGGTCCTGGATCCGACTCATAAAGATTCTGGGCATCAGTGCAGATCATTTCCTCGTCTGGATTCACAGAAGCGCTGGAGTCGACCTCTGATTCCCAGGCTATAGTATGAGTAAACAGCTCTGCAGACTCAACCATCTGTTCTACCTCATACTCAGACGGGCAGCTGGAGATTTGGGAGCTGTGAGGAAGCAAGTGCGATTTGGGTGACACCTTTGAGGACTGGAGTATTTGTGATGTTGAAGTTGATGTGGAGGAGAGCCCACTTAAAGGAGCACTTGATATCCGTTGAAGCACCTGCTGTTTTTGTGCCTCATCTGGAATTTGTAGCGATTGGCGTGGCCGTAAGAAAGGGATCTTATCACATTGTCCGCTAAAAGAAGTAGACATTTTAGTTTGGCTGGAAGATGGTCTTTCTTCTGCAGATGTTACTGTTGCTTTAACACCTACCCCACGGACACAACCTTTTTTCCCCTTCCCAACACGCCTATTCCCCTTTCCACCAGCAGCAGGCCTTTTTCCACTCATTTTGGTGGTTAACTAATTCACAACTCTGGAGTTGTTTGCACAAAAAAACAATGGATGGTAACCGAGCAGAGCTGAGTGGCCAAACTGTGGTATTAGGCCAAAACTATTGGCTGGGTTAGATGCAGAAAAAAATTATTTTGAATTTGCAACGTGATGGAGGTCAGTATAGATGGATTAATAGAACAAGACCCACACACAGGTAGAAGCCCAATATTTTTTCAGAGGTAGATGCAGGAAAAAAATATATTCAGTTTGCAACCTGATGGAGGTCAGTATAGATGGACTAATACAACAAGTCCCACACACAGCTAGAAGCCCAATATTTTTTCAGAGGTAGATGCAGAAAAAAATATATTCAGTTTGCAACCTGATGGAGGTCAGTATAGATGGACTAATACAACAAGTCCCACACACAGCTAGAAGCCCAAATATTTTTTCAGAGGTACTGTAGATGCAGATAAAAATTAGTTTTAATTTGCAACCTGATGGAGGTCAGTATAGATGGACTAATAGAGAAAGTCCGACACACTACTAGAAGGCCAAATATTTTTTCAGAGCTAGATGCAGAAAAAAAATATATTCAGTTTGCAACCTGATGGAGGTCAGTATAGATGGACTAATAGAGAAAGTCCGACACACTACTAGAAGGCCAAATATTTTTTCAGAGCTAGATGCAGAAAAAAATTATATTCAGTTTGCAACCTGATGGAGGTCAGTATAGATGGATTAATAGAACAAGACCCACACACAGCTAGAAGCCCAATATTTTTTCAGAGGTAGATGCAGGAAAAAAATATATTCAGTTTGCAACCTGATGGAGGTCAGTATAGATGGACTAATACAACAAGTCCCACACACAGGTAGAAGCCCAAATATTTTTTCAGAGGTACTGTAGATGCAGATAAAAATTAGTTTTAATTTGCAACCTGATGGAGGTCAGTATAGATGGACTAATAGAATGATGCTATGCCCAAAAGATTTTACTTCACTAGGTGCAGTAAAAAAATTGGTATTCTATACACAGGTGGTATATCTTGCAACACAGATAGGCTACTCCACTGACTAACACACTCTGCAATAGGCCAAAAAGGATTAGCTTTGCTAGATTCAGCCAAATGCTGTGAAAAAAACTTGCACAGCACTGGCACAGACCTGCCTGGCAAAAACTGATAGGAACTGATGTAACCTAGTCCTGAAAAGGACTCCAATTACAATTAGTCTTTACTCCCACAACCTATCTATTTAAGAGCACAGACCTCCCTGATAAAAGTCGTAGGAAATGCTGTAACCTAGTCCTTAAAAGGACTGCAATCGCAACTATTCCCTACTCCCAAGCTATCTGTATATTTGTGCGAAAATTGGCTTGAAATTAACAAGGTATAGCGCACACAGCAACAGCGGTGCCGTCTAACACGCAGCTGCAGCAGTGAGAAAATGGTGGCGACGGGGAAAATGGCTTGGTCTTATAGGGCAAGGACATGTGACATACACTGCCAATGACACATGCCCTTGCTTGTGTGAAAAAAAGCACTTCGCTCCGTGCGTGCGCTGCTGATAGGCTGACAGATTGCACCTCCCCACTGCAAATGCGGGAAAGAGAAAAAAAAATGGAGATCTTCATTGTTCCTGCAGAGATCCATCCCCTGCCCCTCCCCCCACCCCGCTGTACACTCAAACTGCGTATTAACATTAATTTTCATCATTACTGAGAAAAAATCCAGTTATGATTTTGGTGCACGAACAGTTATCGAACATAACCTCGAACAGCCGAATTTTTCTCAAATTGTTCGTGTTCGCCGAACGGCTCGAACACCGCCCAAAACAGCTCGAATTTGAGATTGGCGAACAGTTCGAATAGAACAACGCTCATCTCTAATCAAGAGCAGACACCATGTCACGTTTGGAGAGATCTTAATGTGCCTAAACAGCAGAAACGCCACACAAGTGACCCCATTTTGGTAACTAGAACCTGAAATTAATGTATCTAGATATGTGTTATAGACCTTGAACCCCCAGGGGCTTCAGAGAAGTCTATAATATAATATAGAGCTGTGAAAATCAAAAATCTAAATTTTCCCACAAATATGCAGTTTTAGGCCAAATTTTTAATCACCCCAAGAATACTTTTGTCATTTTTGGCATAAAAGTATTTACATCATTTATTTTCAAAAGGTAACAGGAGAAATTGGACCCTAAAATGTGCTGTGTAATTTCTTTTGAGTTTGCCGATACTCCATATGTGGGGTAAAACTACTGTTTGGGCAACACGGCAGGGCTCTGAAGGGAAGGATCACTGTTTGACTTTTTGAATTCAAAAATCAAAAATGGCTGGAATAGAGAGCAGAAACCATGTAGCGTTTGGAGAGCCCTTAACTCCTTAACCCCCGAGGGTGGTTTGCACGTTAATGACCAGGCCAATTTTTACAATTCTGACCATTGTCACTTTATGAGGTAATTACTCTGGAATGCTTCAACGGATCCCCCTGATTCTGAGAATGTTTTTTCATGACATATTGTACTTCATGATTGTGGTAAAATTTCTTCGATATCACTTGTGTTTATTTGTGAAAAAAATGGAAATTTGGCGAAAATTTTGAAAATTTTACAATTTTCAAAATTTGAATTTTTATGCCCTTAAATCAGAGAGATATGTCACACAAAAGAGTTAATAAATAACATTTCCCTCATGTCTACTTTACATCAGCACAATTTTGGAACCAAAATTTTTTTTTGTTAGGGAGCTATAAGGGTTAAAAGTTGACTAGCGATTTCTCATTTTTCCAACAAAATTAACAAAATCATTTTTTAGGGACCACATCACATTTGAAGTCACTTTGAGAGGTCTTTATGACAGAAAATACCCAAAAGTGACACCATTCTAAAAACTCCACGCCTCAAGGTGCTCAAAACCACATTCAAGAACTTTATTAACCCTTCAGGTGCTTCACAGGAATTTTTGGAATGTGGAAGAAAAAAATGAACATTTAACTTTTTTCACAAAAATGTTACTTTAGACCCATTTTTTTTTATTTTCACAGGGGTAACAAGATAAAATGGACCCCAAAATTTGTTGGGCAATTTTCCATGGGCACGCAGATACCCAATATGTGAGGAAAAAACACTGTTTGGGCGCACGGCAGGGCTCGGAAGGGAAGGAGCGCCATTTGACTTTTTGATTGTGAAATTTGCTTGAATAATTAGCGGATGCCGTGTTGCGTTTGGAGAGCCCCTGTGTGCCCAAACATTGGACCTCCCCCACAAGTGACCCCATTTTGGAAACTAGACCCCTAAAGGCACCTATCTAGATGCATAGTGAGCACTTGGAACTCACAGGTGCTTCACAAATTGATTCGTAATAATGAAAAAGTGTTTTTTTTTTTCACTTTTTCATTTTTACGAATCAATTTGTGAAGCACCTAGGGGTTTCAAGTGCTCACTATGCATCTAGATAGGTGCCTTGGGGGGTCTAGTTTCCAAAATGGGGTCACTTGTGGGGGATCTCCAATGTTTGGGCACACAGGGACTCTCAAAATGCAACATGGTATCCGCTAACAAATTGAATGGAAAATCGGCTCAAATTGTTCGCGGACACCATGTTGCGTTTGGAGAGCCCCTATGTGCCCAAACATTGGAGCTCCCCCACAAGTTACCCCATTTTGGAAACTAGACCCCCCAAGGCACCTATCTAGATGCATAGTGAGCACTTGGAACCCCCAGGTGCTTCACAAATTGATTCATAAAAATGAAAAAGTGAAAAAAAAAACACTTTTTCATTTTTATGAATCAATTGTGAAGCACCTGGGGGTTCCAAGTGCTCACTATGCATCTAGATAGGTGCCTTGGGGGGTCTAGTTTCCAAAATGGGGTCACTTGTGTGGGAGCTCCAATGTTTGGGCACAGAGGGACTCTCCAAATGCAACATGGTATCCGCTAACAAATTGTCGGCTCAAATTGTTAGCGGACACCATGTTGTGTTTGGAGAGCCTCTGTGTGCCCAAACATTGGAGCTCCCCCACAAGTGACCCCATTTTGGAAACTAGACCCCCCAAGGCACCTATCTAGATGCATAGTGAGCACTTGGAACCCCCAGGTGCTTCACAAATTGATTCATAAAAATGAAAAAGTGAAAAAAAAAACTCTTTTTCATTTTTATGAATCAATTTGTGAAGCACCTGGGGGTTCCAAGTACTCACTATGCATCTAGATAGGTGCCTTGGGGGGTCTAGTTTCCAAAATGGGATCACTTGTGGGGGAGCTCCAATGTTTGTCTCACTATGGGACTTTCACTTTTTTTTCTCTGATCGCCTGCATGGCACAGGAATGCAGCACCAACCCTGTGTCATGCAGGCTGTCAGCGCTGGACAGGGAGAGGATTGTTTGGAGATGCACTGCGCATGTCCAAACAATCTTCCTGCTGTCTGGTGACCCGGATGTTGTCATGACGACATCGGGTCGTCATGGCAACACCCGGGAAGCCGCGTCAGACAGCGCTGGAAGCCGGAAGAGGAGGTGAGTATCTGCGATCACCTCCCCTTGCCCCCGCAATGCTGCGATCGAATTTGATTGACTTCTATCGCAGCATCGCGGGGGTTAATGTGCTGGTAGCGGTGCAGGACCGCTCCCTGCACATAGTATCGGGTGTCAGCTGTGACAATCAGCTGACACCCGGCAGCGATCGCGCCCGTACAGCCTGTGTGCGCGTGCGATCGCCATGACGTACTAATACGGGTCTGGCTCTTAAGTCCCAGGGCACAGACGCGTATTAGTACGTCAAATGTTGTTAAGGGGTTAATGTGCCTAAATAGTAAAAAACCCCTACAAGTGACCCCATTTTGAAAACTAGACCCCTTAAGGAATTTACCTAGATGTGTGGAAAACACCTTGAATTCCCAGGGACTTCGCAGAAGTTTAAAACGTAAAGCCGTGAAAATAAAAAATCACTTTTTCCCACAAAAATTTACTTTTAGCCCCACATTTTACATTTTCACAAGGGTAACAGGGGAAAATGGACTCCAAAATTTGTTGTGCAATTCCTCCTGAGTACGCCAATACCCTATATGTGAGGGAAAACTACTGTTTTGGCGCACAGCAGGGCTTGGAAAGGAAGGAGTGACGTATTAGACGCTGACTTTGATGGAATGGTCTGCGGGCACCATGTCGGGTTTGGAGAGTCTCTGTTGTGGCTAAACAGTTGAAACCCCCCACAATTGACCCCATTTTGGAAAACGCAGGTACTACACAGAATTTGATAACATTAGTTAGTCATATTGAAAATTTTCATTTTTTTCATGAAAAACCCCATAATTTGTAATTCAATTTCTCCAGAACACGATGATTACCCGTATGTGGTCAAAAACTTCTGTTTGGGCACATGGCATGGCTAGGAAAAGAAAAAACACAGAAACAGCAGAAACCCCCCAAAAGTGACCAAACTTTGTAAACTAGACCCCTGAAAGAATTCACCTAGGGATGTACTGAGCATTTTTAACCTACAGGCGATTCACAAAACGTTATAACATTTAGATGTGAGAACAAAAAAAATATTTTTTTCCACTAAAATACTATTTTAGCACCAAATTTATAGTTGACACTAGGGATAATGGGAGAAATTGGACCCCACCATTTTTTATGCAATTTCTCCCCAATATGGAAGTACCCCATAAGTGGTTGAATACTATTGTTTGAGCACACAGCAGGTATCAGATGGAAAGGAGCCCTACTTTGCTTTTATAATGCAGATTTTGTTTAAATAGAATGTGGGCTCCATTAGCTGAGCCCCTGAGGTGCCAAAACAGCAGAAACCCCCCCACATGGCCCCATATCGGAAACTTAATTGCCTAAGGAATTCACCTAGTAGTGAATATTTTGAACCCATAAGTGCCTCACACAATTTTAAACATTGACACATGGAAATATGACATTTTAGTGATAAAAATTTAAGTTTTGTACTTGCTGCAAATTTGTTAGGTACACAAGGGATGATATATGAAACTGGACCCCATAATTTATTGCAAAATTTCTCCCGAAAGCAGTGATGCCCCATATGTCATCAGTAGTGTTGAGCGATACCTTCCGATATCGGGAAATATCGGATCGGATTGGATCGGACCGATACCGAAAAAGTATCGGATATCGCCGATTCCGATACCGGAAACCAATGCAAGTCAATGGGACATAAATATCGGAATTAAAATAAACCCTTTCTTTCCTTGTAGGTTATTTCTACATGAAGGAAAACAACTAAGAATAATGTAGAATGTATTGGGGGAGGTGGGGGAGACAATAAAGGCATAGAGGTTTAGCCCAGTCAAATGGAATAGCAGGAATTAATATTTTTTTATTATGTTCTGAGTTACGGAAATATTAACTATGTTAAGTATTTTTATATTTTGTCAGATATTTATGTTTCACTACTTCCATGCTCTTCACCTTCTTTTTTACTTCTCCCACACTTTCTCCTTCATCATCCTCAGCATCTTTTTCATCCACTTCTTCTTCACCTTCTTCTTCTTCACCTTCTTCGTATTATTCTTTTTTTTACATTCTTCATATTCTACTTCTTCATCTTCTTCATATTCTTCTTCTTCATCATATTCTTATTTGTGACAGGCATTCCTGTAGTTGTTATCTATAAAAGGTTGGACATTACACCTTTCGTTCTGCCCGTCACAAAAGATTTACAACAGGATTTGTCCGCGTTCAGTTTGGCCTGCAGCAGCAGGTCTTTTCCAGGGGCACCACGAGGAGGAACGGACTCACCCCCATACACTGCTTAGTCATCTTCTGCTTATAATTTAGATATTATCTTTTGCTCTGATTTTTAGTCTTATGCTTAATGTTCTTCCGCTTTTTGTTCTGCAGCTTCTTGTATTTCTGCTTCTTGGTTTTCTGTCTCTTGTTTTTCTGTATCTTGGTGCTTGTCTTCTCTTCTTTGTCTTCTTGGTCAACTTCTTCAGGGTCATCTTCTTGGTCTTCTTCGGGGTGGTCTTCAGGGTCGTCGTCTTCGGGGGTCCTCGTCTTCGGGGTCCTCGTCTTCTTCGGGTTGGTCTTCTGGGTCCTCGTCTTCGGGGTCCTCGTCTTCTTCGGGGTGGTCTTCAGGGTCCTCGTCTTCTTCGGGGTGGTCTTCAGGGTCCTCGTCTTCTTCGGGGTGGTCTTCAGGGTCCTCGTCTTCAGGGTCATTGTCTTCGGGGTCCTCGTCTTCTTAGGGTTGGTCTTCAGGGTCCTCGTCTTCAGGGTCCTCGTCAGGGAGATCCAGAGTGATTACCAAGAACCATTTCAAAAAGCTTGAACTTGGAAATGTAGCAGAAGGTACAAGAAAGCTGAGGAACTACCGAGGACCAGCTGACGGTACTGGAACCCGGATGGATAGCAGAAGGTACAAGAGCCAATGGAACTACCGAGGACCAGCTGATGTTACTGGAACTCGGTTACTAAGCAGGAGGTACCTGTGCCAGAAAGCACTACCAAGGACCAGCAGACGTTGGTGGAACTTGGATACCGAGAAGGAGGCACCTAATCCAAAGGCACTGCCGAGAACCAGCTGACGGTACTGGAACCCGGATGGGTAGCAGAAGGTACAAGAGCCAATGGAACTACCGAGGACCAGCTGATGTTACTGGAACCCGGATGGGTAGCAGAAGGTACAAGAGCCAATGGAACTACCGAGGACCAGCTGATGTTACTGGAACTCGGTTACTAAGCAGGAGGTACCTGTGCCAGAAAGCACTACCAAGGACCAGCAGACGTTGGTGGAACTTGGATACCGAGAAGGAGGCACCTAATCCAAAGGCACTGCCGAGAACCAGCTGACGGTACTGGAACCCGGATGGGTAGCAGAAGGTACCCATGTAAAAAAAAAGTTCAAGGCCGCGAGCCGGCCGCAGTTACCAAAACCCACAGTCCTACAGAGGGTGCTTGTCCTATTGGCACTATGGAACCAGCCTTCATTGCCAGATCCCGCAGCCCACATAGGAGTCACCTAAACTGCAGGCACCATAGAGTCGGCTAACCCGACCGCAACACGACAGGACAACGCATTGGAGGCAAAGTGACGTTGACACTACCCGGAAACAGCTGGCGTGCTGGAACCAGGCTGGGCAGGAGGGAGTACCCGTGCCAAAGACACTGCCGAGAACCAGCTGACGGTACTGGAACCCGGATGGGTAGCAGAAGATACAAGAGCAAATGGAACTACCGAGGACCAGCTGACGGTACTGGAACCCGGATGGGTAGCAGAAGGTACAAGAGCCAATGGAACTACCGAGGACCAGCTGATGTTACTGGAACTCGGTTACTAAGCAGGAGGTACCTGTGCCAGAAAGCACTACCAAGGACCAGCAGACGTTGGTGGAACTTGGATACCGAGAAGGAGGCACCTAATCCAAAGGCACTGCCGAGAACCAGCTGACGGTACTGGAACCCGGATGGGTAGCAGAAGATACAAGAGCAAATGGAACTACCGAGGACCAGCTGACGGTACTGGAACCCGGATGGGTAGCAGAAGATACAAGAGCAAATGGAACTACCGAGGACCAGCTGACGGTACTGGAACCCGGATGGGTAGCAGAAGGTACAAGAGCCAATGGAACTACCGAGGACCAGCTGATGTTACTGGAACTCGGTTACTAAGCAGGAGGTACCTGTGCCAGAAAGCACTACCAAGGACCAGCAGACGTTGGTGGAATCTGGATACCGAGAAGGAGGCACCTAATCCAAAGGCACTGCCGAGAACCAGCTGACGGTACTGGAACCCGGATGGGTAGCAGAAGATACAAGAGCAAATGGAACTACCGAGGACCAGCTGACGGTACTGGAACCCGGATGGGTAGCAGAAGGTACAAGAGCCAATGGAACTACCGAGGACCAGCTGATGTTACTGGAACTCGGTTACTAAGCAGGAGGTACCTGTGCCAGAAAGCACTACCAAGGACCAGCAGACGTTGGTGGAACTTGGATACCGAGAAGGAGGCACCTAATCCAAAGGCACTGCCGAGAACCAGCTGACGGTACTGGAACCCGGATGGGTAGCAGAAGGTACCCATGTAAAAAAAAAGTTCAAGGCCGCGAGCCGGCCGCAGTTACCAAAACCCACAGTCCTACAGAGGGTGCTTGTCCTATTGGCACTATGGAACCAGCCTTCATTGCCAGATCCCGCAGCCCACATAGGAGTCACCTAAACTGCAGGCACCATAGAGTCGGCTAACCCGACCGCAACACGACAGGACAACGCATTGGAGGCAAAGTGACGTTGACACTACCCGGAAACAGCTGGCGTGCTGGAACCAGGCTGGGCAGGAGGGAGTACCCGTGCCAAAGACACTGCCGAGAACCAGCTGACGGTACTGGAACCCGGATGGGTAGCAGAAGGTACAAGAGCCAATGGAACTGCCGAGAACCAGCTGGCGGTGCTGGAGCCCAGGGTAAATACTAAAAACAGAAGAGCCAGAGGTGTATTTGGAGGAGGTTTTAAATCCGTACTACAGTGGATGTGGACAAAGCAGGAGAATTTGCCGGACACACAGCTGGGGATCAGCTGACGTTACTGAATCCCAATAACACTGGAGCAAGCGTTGACTGTGCAGACGGCACTTCTGAGCAGCAACTAGCGGTATTGGAGCCCAGGGTAAATACTAAAAACGGAGGAGCCAGAGGTGTAATTGGAGCAAGTTTTAAATAAGTAGCACAGTGAATATGGACAGAGCAGGAGAAATTGCCGTGAACACAGCAGGGGAACAGCTGACGTTACCGAACCCCAATAACACCGCAGCAAGTGTTGACTGTGCAGACGGCACTTCCGAGTGCCAACTGGCGGTGCTGGAGCCCAGGGATAAGAATGAAAACAGAGGAGCCAGAGGTGTAATTCGAGCAACTTTAAAATGTGTAGTACAGTGGATGTGGACAAAGCAGGAGAAATTGCCGTCCGCACAGCAGGAGAACAGCTGACGTTACTGAACCCCAATAACACGGCAGCAAGTGTTGACTGTGCAGACAGCACTTCCGAGCGCCAACTGGCGGTGTTGGAGCCCAGGGTAAATACTAAAAACGGAGGAGCCAGAGGTGTAATTGGAGCAAGTTTTAAATAAGTAGCACAGTGAATATGGACAGAGCAGGAGAAATTGCCGTGAACACAGCAGGGGAACAGCTGACGTTACCGAACCCCAATAACACCGCAGCAAGTGTTGACTGTGCAGACGGCACTTCCGAGCGCCAACTGGCGGTGCTGGAGCCCAGGGATAAGAATGAAAACAGAGGAGCCAGAGGTGTAATTGGAGCAACTTTAAAATCTGTAGTAGTGAGACTGTGGACAGAGCAGGAGAAATTGCCGTCCGCACAGCAGGGGAACAGCTGACGTTACTGAACCCCAATAACATGGTAGCAAGTGTTGACTGTGCAGACAGCACTTCCGAGCGCCAACTGGCGGTGCTGGAGCCCAGGGATAAGAATGAAAACAGAGGAGCCAGAGGTGTAATTGGAGCAACTTTAAAATCTGTAGTAGTGAGAATGTGGACAGAGCAGGAGAAATTGCCGTCCGCACAGCAGGGGAACAGCTGACGTTACTGAACCCCAATAACACGGCAGCAAGTGTTGACTGTGCAGACAGCACTTCCGAGCGCCAACTGGCGGTGTTGGAGCCCAGGGTAAATACTAAAAACGGAGGAGCCAGAGGTGTAATTGGAGCAAGTTTTAAATAAGTAGCACAGTGAATATGGACAGAGCAGGAGAAATTGCCGTGAACACAGCAGGGGAACAGCTGACGTTACTGAACCCCAATAACATGGTAGCAAGTGTTGACTGTGCAGACGGCACTTCCGAGCGCCAACTGGCGGTGCTGGAGCCCAGGGATAAGAATGAAAACAGAGGAGCCAGAGGTGTAATTCGAGCAACTTTAAAATGTGTAGTACAGTGGATGTGGACAAAGCAGGAGAAATTGCCGTCCGCACAGCAGGAGAACAGCTGACGTTACTGAACCCCAATAACACGGCAGCAAGTGTTGACTGTGCAGACGGCACTTCCGAGCGCCAACTGGCGGTGCTGGAGCCCAGGGATAAGAATGAAAACAGAGGAGCCAGAGGTGTAATTGGAGCAACTTTAAAATCTGTAGTAGTGAGAATGTGGACAGAGCAGGAGAAATTGCCGTCCGCACAGCAGGGGAACAGCTGACGTTACTGAACCCCAATAACATGGTAGCAAGTGTTGACTGTGCAGACAGCACTTCCGAGCGCCAACTGGCGGTGCTGGAGCCCAGGGATAAGAATGAAAACAGAGGAGCCAGAGGAGTAATTGGAGCAACTTTAAAATGTGTAGTACAGTGGATGTGGACAAATCAGGAGAAATTGCCGTCCGCACAGCAGGAGAACAGCTGACGTTACTGAACCCCAATAACACGGCAGCAAGTGTTGACTGTGCAGACGGCACTTCCGAGCGCCAACTGGCGGTGCTGGAGCCCAGGGATAAGAATGAAAACAGAGGAGCCAGAGGTGTAATTCGAGCAACTTTAAAATGTGTAGTACAGTGGATGTGGACAAAGCAGGAGAAATTGCCGTCCGCACAGCAGGAGAACAGCTGACGTTACTGAACCCCAATAACACGGCAGCAAGTGTTGACTGTGCAGACAGCACTTCCGAGCGCCAACTGGCGGTGTTGGAGCCCAGGGTAAATACTAAAAACGGAGGAGCCAGAGGTGTAATTGGAGCAAGTTTTAAATAAGTAGCACAGTGAATATGGACAGAGCAGGAGAAATTGCCGTGAACACAGCAGGGGAACAGCTGACGTTACCGAACCCCAATAACACCGCAGCAAGTGTTGACTGTGCAGACGGCACTTCCGAGCGCCAACTGGCGGTGCTGGAGCCCAGGGATAAGAATGAAAACAGAGGAGCCAGAGGTGTAATTGGAGCAACTTTAAAATCTGTAGTAGTGAGAATGTGGACAGAGCAGGAGAAATTGCCGTCCGCACAGCAGGGGAACAGCTGACGTTACTGAACCCCAATAACATGGTAGCAAGTGTTGACTGTGCAGACAGCACTTCCGAGCGCCAACTGGCGGTGCTGGAGCCCAGGGATAAGAATGAAAACAGAGGAGCCAGAGGAGTAATTGGAGCAACTTTAAAATGTGTAGTACAGTGGATGTGGACAAATCAGGAGAAATTGCCGTCCGCACAGCAGGAGAACAGCTGACGTTACTGAACCCCAATAACACGGCAGCAAGTGTTGACTGTGCAGACGGCACTTCCGAGCGCCAACTGGCGGTGTTGGAGCTCAGGGATTACAGTTCAGGTGGTAGAAACATGAACAGAACAGGAGACCTGGATACTGTTGCCAACCAATTATTTATTCTGGAAGAGGACTGGCAAATTCATGAGAGATCCAGGCCTTGTTCATTTTGAGAAAAGTAAGCCGGTCAACGTTATCGGAGGATAGTCGCATGCGACGGTCTGTTAGTACACCACCTGCGGCACTAAAGACGCGTTCCGATAATACACTAGCAGCAGGGCAAGCTAGCACCTCCAGTGCATACTGACTAAGCTCTGGCCATGTATCCAGCTTACAGACCCAAAACTTGAAGGGAGAAGAGCCGTCTGGGAGTACACTAAGAGGGCAAGACATGTAGTCTGTCACCATCTGACGGAAACGTTGCCTCCTGCTGACTGGAGCTGTCTGTGATGGTGTAGACATTTGTGGCGGCGGGGACACAAAACTTTGCCACATTTCGGCCATACTGGTCTTGCCTTGTGCTGAGGCGCTGCTTCTGCTCCCTCTTTGTGCAGAGCTTCCTCCACTGCCTCGACGCACTGAGCTGCTTTGTAAAGCACTAGCAGCACTGCTCTCGGTTGGAATGGAGAACATGATGGAATGCACCAGTGCGTCTTGGTACTCCCGCATTTTACGCTCCCGGTTCAATGGTGTTATGAGGCTTTGTAAGTTGTCCCGGTAGCGAGGATCTAGGAGGGTGGACACCCAATAATCAGCCGTGTTGAGAATGTGGGCGATGCGGCGGTCGTTTCTGAGGCACTGCAGCATGAAATCAACCATGTGCTGCAGACTGCCAACTGGCCAAGAAACGCTGTCCCCTGCTTGAGGCGTGATCTCTGCCTGCTCTGCATCACCCCACCCTCGCTCTAGATACTGACTACTAGAGCATTGTGTACCTCCCTCCTCTGGACAGATGTCTTCCTCATCCATTGACTCCTCCTCATCCTCCTCACAAAGTGTCCCCTGCCTAGGCCTTTGTGAGGAACCACGTTGCGCAGACTGTAGAGAAGCAGATGGCATTTGTGACTCCTCATCCTCCACCTCTTCCAAAACCTCGTCCCTTAGTGCTTGCAGTGTTTTTTCAAGCAGGCAGATAAGGGGGATAGTCATGCTGACTAGTGCATCATCTGCACTCGCCATCCGCGTGGAATAATCGAAGGCACGCAAAACGTGGCAAATGTCCTTCATAGAGGCCCACTCAGTGGTGGTGAAGTGTGAACGGCGCGCACTGCGACTTGTTTGCGCCTGCTGCAGCTGGTACTCCATTACTGCTGCCTGCTGCTCACACAACCTCTCCAACATATGTAACGTTGAATTCCACCTGGTGGGTAGGTCACATATGATGCGATGTTCCGGAAGACATAATCGGCGCTGCAGAGCTGCAATGCGTGATCTTGCATTGCTGGAACGCCGCAAGTGAGCGCACTCTATGCGGACCTTGTGAAGCAGTGCATCAAGATCCGGATAGTCCCTCAAAAAACTCTGCACGACCAAGTTGAGCACATGTGCCAGACATGGGATGTGAGTGAGGTTGCCTAGGCCCAGAGCTGCCACCAGATTTCGGCCATTGTCACACACTACCATGCCTGGCTGGAGATTCGCTGGCACAAACCACACGTCACTCTGCTGCTTGATGGCATTCCAGAGCTCCTGCGCTGTGTGGCTTCGATTCCCCAAAGAAATTAATTTTAATACGGCCTGTTGACGTTTGGCCACGGCTGTGCTCATATCGGTCATCATAACAGGTAACCGTTCACGGGTCGATGTGGAGGTAGACCGTGACGGCTCCTGCAGCGCTGATTCAGAGGAACTGGAGTATGAGGAGGAGTCAATGTGTACAGACTGGATTCCTGCAATCCTTGGAGTTGGCAGAACACGTACAGCGCCACTCTCAAGATCTGTACCCGGCTCCACAACATTTACCCAATGGGCAGTGAGGGAAAGGTATCGTCCCTGTCCATGCTTACTGGTCCACGCATCAGTGGTCAGGTGGACCTTGCTACTGACGGCGTTTTGTAGCGCATGTTTAATTTTTCCCTCCACATGATGTTGCAGGGCAGGGACGGCTTGCCTGCTGAAATAAAAGCGGCTGGGCACGTTGTATTGTGGGACTGCCAATGCCATAAAGTTACGGAATGTGTCAGTCTCCACCAGCCTGAATGATAGCATTTCAAGGGCCAGTAGTTTAGCAATGCCAGCATTCAGAGCCTGTGCTCGGGGGTGGTTTGCCGAGTATGGGCGCCTTTTCTCCCATGCCTGTGCTAACGATGGCTGTAGACTGGCCTGGGAGTGTGAGGATGACTGGGAAAGTGGTGCTGTGGGTGGAATTACACTGTGTCTCTGTACAACAGTGCCAGAGATTCTTCCATGGCGATCCTGTGAGGAAGCCGAACCAGCTGTGTGTGAGCTGGAGGAAGAGGCTACAACACGAGCTGAAGAGGTGGTAGGTGGCGCTGTAGGTTGGCCTAGGTCTTCAGTGTGTTTGTGTAACTCCACCACGTGCTTGGTCCGCACATGTTTCCACATATTTGTGGTATTGAGGTTGCTGACACTTTTCCCTCTTTTCACCTTCTGATTACACAGCTTGCATTTGACAAAGCAAATGTCATCTGCAACTGTGTCAAAAAAGGACCAGGCACTGCAAGTCTTGGGAGCGCCCGCTTTGGATTTTGGAAGAGCCATGCTCCTAATGGGTGCCGAAGTGGAGGCTACAGGCAACCAAGTCTGCCCCCTCCCTCTCCCTCCTTTTTGGGCCGTTCGGGGAATCTCTTCCTCAGAGCTGCTCCCACCACCTTCCTGTCCCTCACGCCATGATGGGTCAAGGACCTCATCATCTACACCACCCTCTTCAAACAACTGCTTCTCCTGGGTAGTCTCGACAGCACAGTACGCACCAGAAAGTGGCACCTGAGTCTCATCATCAGATGCGTACTGAGGTGTGCTGCTGACCATAGGCACTGGCCCACCCGCCTCTTCAGATTCAGAGAGACAAAACGGTTGCGCATCACTGCATACTACCTCTTCTTCAAATTCTTGAATTCTGCTTGGCTGGCCCCCTCTTTCCAAGCCAAGAGATTCAGAGAACAGAAGTAGAGATGGCTCCTGTCCAGGGCTCTCTGACTGCCTGGGCAATTTGGCAGGTGGTGAAGAGACAGATGGGTGCTCTTCAGTGCTCAGGACCTGAGAGGATCTGGAACTAATTGAAGTCGATGCGTTAGCTGCCATCCATCCGACAACGGCTTCAATTTGGTCCTCGCGCAGCAGTGGGGTACGGCTAGCTCCTACAAAGCTGCGCATTAAGGACTGTTCCCTGGTAAAACTGGGGGATGCTGAGTCACTGGTGCCCGCAGCAGGCACAGAATCCCCACGTCCTCTCCCTGCAGGCACAGAATCCTCACGTCCTCTCCCTGCAGAAACTCCACGCCCACGACCACGACCACATGCCTTACTCCCTGCCTTCTTCATCTTGGTAGACTGATAAAGATAGGCAGAAAAGTACTAAGGGCTTAGTGTGCTTATTCCTGAACAGCTGCTAACAGGTATAAGAAACACTAATTTTATAAAGTGTGGACTAGACTTTAATATGAGCTAATGTGGCCTACACAACTGTAAAGTGGAGTGTTTGGTGAACTTTATTTAGGTTTTTTTTGTCACAAAAAGACACTGGATGTGCCTAAAGATGTAATAACGATAGTATCACAAACTTTTTGTAGCTATTACAATGTAGGAAGGTAACCTACAATGCAATAGATGAGGCTGCAAAAAATAGGCTAATACTAATCTGGCTGGGGCTGCAGGGCCCAATGCTGCAGAAAGGCTCCTCTATCTACTCCTATATAGTGTGTTTGGAATCAATTTAGCTGAATATGGATGGAACCACCACACTAATAGGAGATATCAGGAAAAATTATGAATTGGCAATAAAGGACAATGTATGAGGCAGTGACACACACTGAGTGCACTACAACCAGACGGGGTTGAAGCACACACTACAGGGTGAGCTGCACTCACACACCAGACCTTGCAGACAGCGGTGAACAGTACAGATGCAGAGCACTGTGCACTAGTGCTGCAAGACGGAAAAAAAATTCTCTATCTACTCCTATATAGTGTGTTTGGAAACAATTTAGCTGAATACAGATGGAACCACCACACTAATAGGAGATATCAGGAAAAATTATGAATTGGCAATAAAGGACAATGTATGAGGCAGTGACACACACTGAGTGCACTACAACCAGACGGGGTTGAAGCACACACTACAGGGTGAGCTGCACTCACACACCAGACCTTGCAGACAGCGGTGAACAGTACAGATGCAGAGCACTGTGCACTAGTGCTGCAAGACGGAAAAAAATTTCTCTATCTACTCCTATATAGTGTGTTTGGAACCAATTTAGCTGAATACAGATGGAACCACCACACTAATAGGAGATATCAGGAAAAATTATGAATTGGCAATAAAGGACAATGTATGAGGCAGTGACACACACTGAGTGCACTACAACCAGACGGGGTTGAAGCACACACTACAGGGTGAGCTGCACTCACACACCAGACCTTGCAGACAGCGGTGAACAGTACAGATGCAGAGCACTGTGCACTAGTGCTGCAAGACGGAAAAAAATTTCTCTATCTACTCCTATATAGTGTGTTTGGAACCAATTTAGCTGAATACAGATGGAACCACCACACTAATAGGAGATATCAGGAAAAATTATGAATTGGCAAAAAAGGACAATGTATGAGGCAGTGACACACACTGAGTGCACTACAACCAGACTTGGCTGAAGCACACACTACAGGGTGAGCTGCACTCACACACACAGACCTTGCAGATAGCGGTGAACAGCACAGGGAACTGTGCACTAGCACTGCAAGGCACAGTGATTTAGAAAGTAGCTTGGGTAAAGCAGTATAGAGCAAATAGGTAGCTAAAACTGTCCCTCAGAACAACAGCGTCCTATCCCTAACTGAATTCACAGCAGAGTGAGCTCAAAATGGCGGCGGTGGCTTTTATAGTGCATCATGACATCATTTCAGCAGCCAATCACAGCCATGCCATTAGTTAAGATGCCTACATGCCTAACAGGATGTGCCCACACTTCTTAGGATCCTCATTGGCTGAATAAAATGAAAATGTCTCATTGCATTATGGGAACTTCCGATTCCGGTATACGATATTGCAATAGTATCGGAATTAAGTATCGGAATTCCGATACCGCGAATATCGGCCGATACCCGATATTTCAGTATCGGAATGCTCAACACTAGTCATCAGAAATTAATTTTAGGCCATAAGTCAGGGCTGAGAAGGAAGGAGCACTATTTGGCTTTTGGAACAACGATTTTGGTAGCATAGTTTGCCGGCGACATTTGTGAAGCCCCAAAGGTGCCTGAGCAGCAGAAAAACACCAAAAGTGATCCCATTGTAAAAATTACACCTCTCAATTAATTCATCTACTGCTGCAGTGACTATTTTGTAACATCCACTCAAGGTTTTTTTTCACTGGAGAATTGCAAATATGGCAGTTTAATGTCCATACATTGTGCCCAGCTTGTGCTTCTGGCGACACACCTCATAAATTGTTAAGTGCTCTCCCTACTACAATAATGATACATATTTGGCTGCTTACTGCAGTTTAGGCTCAGTGGATCTGAGAAGGAGGAGGGCATTTGGATTTGGCAGAGCAGATTTCACTGAATTTTATCTGAGGGGGAGGGAGCCATGTTGCTTTTCTAGAGTCTTTGTTCTAGCAGTAATGTGGGAACCCCCTATAGTTCCAGTGACATTCATTGGTAACATTTTGGGCTACAAAATATTTTTTGATTGCTTCCAGAATAAGGCTGGAATCATAATTTTGTGTTCTATGCTGAGCACTTAAGTCGGAGTTTCCGTGTAAATCCCACAAAAATGCGTTTCAGACGAAACCCCCAATGTAACCATCCACCATAATGAGACAGATGGAGAACTTTTGTAATCCATCTGGCATCTGCTTTGGTGGTATCCATCTTTTTAGGTGTGCACAGATCTGTGGTCGCCCAAACTTGTGCGCTAAAAAGACACCTAAAATGATGGGACACCGCCAAAACACAGACCAGTCCAAGGTAACTCCTCCTGTCTCATAAGTGAATGGTTCCATTGGGGGTTTTGTCTGAATTGGGAAATTTACACTGAAAACCAGATGTAAGCGTTCAGCGGAGAGCACAGGATAAATATGAGATGAGCCTTTTTCTGATTTTTAGTAGGTAGAATGAACTAATAGACAGCAGTACAAAAATAGTTTTTATTTTTATATTTGCACGATTAACCGTGCAGTATAAGTGATTGGGCGGATTTATTCTTCGGGTCTGTGCAATTACAGCAATACCAGATTTATATTGGTCTTCTTTTATGTTTTATTGCTATCACACAGTAAAAATTCTTCTTTTATAAAAAGTAATTTTTTTCGTTGCCATTAGCTGGGAGCAGTAACTTTTTTATTTTTTGGCGAACAGAGCTGTATGAAGATTTATTTTTTGTGTGACGAGTTGTAGATTTTTTTATATAATTTTGGGGTACATAATATTTTTTTATCGCTTTTTTATTCTGATTTTTCAGACACAGAATGATCAAAAATCAGCAATTCAGTTATTGTTTTTATTTTTTTATTTTTTGGGCCATTGACCGTGCAGTAAAAGTGATAAGACTGATTTGTTAGTCGGGCCGCTTCGATTACAGTGACACCAGATTTATATAATTTTTATTAAGGTTAGCTATTTTTACACTCTAAAAACAATATTTTAGAAAATTGAATTTGTTTTTTTGCATCACCATATTCTGAGAGCTGTAACTTTTTATTTTTTTGCCGAATTAACCATATTAGGGCTTGTTTTTGTGGGACGGTTTGACGTTTTCATTTATACCATTTTTTTTACAACTAACTTTTTGATCGTTTTTTATTCACTTTTTTTGTGAGTCACTATATTGAAAAAGTGACATTTTGGCATGTTTTATACTAATTTTTTCGGCGTTTACCATACGGAATAAATAACGTGCCAGATTTATAGAGTGGATCGTTCTGGACACGGCGATACCAATTATGTTTATTTTTGTTTTATCACAAACACAGCATTTTGAGTGAAACAGCTTTTTGTTATTTGCGTGCTCTTTTTTTATTCTTTTACTTTTTTACATATTTTACTTTAGTTTTTGCACTTTTTTTTACTTAGTCCCACTGTGGGACATGTAGAATTTATATTTTAATTACTAGTCTCATACACTGCAGAACTTGTGTACTGCAGTACATGAGACTGTAAGTGAGTCAATGACTGTGCCTGTGAGACCCAGCGTATAGCTGGATCTCACAGATTACCATACCCTGTTGCGATTGACAGCGGTATTAAATACCACTGTTGCGATTGACAGTGGTATTTAAAGGGTTATTCGACCCCGAACGGTTACAAAACAGGCCAGAGCTGATAGCGCAGGGTATCAGCTGTCATGTACAGGTGATGCCTGTGGGAATTGCGGCCACTGGGTGGTTCTGTAACCTTATTCCCGATCGCCATTTTAAAACAGCAATGAGGGAATAAGGCTCCTTAACGACCGCCATTTTAATGCGATCATCTTAATCTGCGGTCGATAAAGTGTTAAAGGTAAATGTGGTCCAAAAATGATCCTTTTTGGGAGGAAAATGCCTACTTTGCCAGTGTATATACACGTGGTAAAACAAGTGCCAACAGGTTTGTAGTTCTGAAAATAAAGAAGCAGAAGCTTTTTTAACTAGTCATTCAAAATGAACCCTCTTTTGCGATGAGTAACAGGTTTGTTTTTTGGAAAAGGAGGAAACAACAATTTTTTAGCTTGCCTTCCAAAACATATCCCTTTATTGAGATCAGCAAGAGGTTTGTAGGTTGAAAAATGAGGAATCAATGGCCTTTTTTAACAAGACATCTAAGAATGATACTATTTTGGGTGAAGCAAAACGTTGTTGTTGTTTGGAAAATGAAGAAGCAATGACTTTTTAGCCCCTTTGCAACATAGCAATTTTCTGTTTTTATACTTTAGGTTTTTCTCCCTTTTTTGAAAGAGCCATGAAGTGCTTTTTTGCAGGATAAGTTGTAGATTTGAATGACATCACACAATCTATTTAACTATGTACTGAAATACTGGAAAAAAATGCAAATGTGTTGAAATTATGCGAAAACATACTATGCTTCAATAGTTTTTTTTTGGGGGGGGGGTTGCTTTCACAGCTT
This sequence comes from Phyllobates terribilis, assembly GCF_046119375.1. Lineage (NCBI taxonomy): Eukaryota > Metazoa > Chordata > Amphibia > Anura > Dendrobatidae > Phyllobates > Phyllobates terribilis. The sequence goes on along the minus strand of NW_027362765.1, from coordinate 476,270,668 downwards.
TTATTGTGGAGTAAAAATCACCTGGTAATATGATTCCGAAGGTCAGTAAAATTACAGCAGTACTAAATTAGTATAGTTTTGCTTATATGGTGGAAAAAAATGGAAATTTATAAAAAAAAAAAAAAAACTTTACTTGTGTTGCCATTTTTTAGTCCCATAATATTGGTATTTTTATGTCGATGGAGTTGTGGTTTGTTTTTTGTATTGTGAGCTTATTTTTTCATAAAATAACATAACATTTTGAGATAAACACGATGAATTGATCATTTCTTATTGCATTTTATTGCTGTGCTGTGAAGACCAAATAAACGCAACATTTGAATTTCACTTTTTTTCTCTTTGCAGTCATTAAAGATGTCCAAATTTACACTTCAAAAGCAAGTAGGCTAGATTCATCAAAGCAATTATGTCAGAATTCTGGCATAAATCTCTTTTAAAAGTTGCAAAATTTGCGCAACTCCGCTCTGATGAATCATCATTTTTACACCAGTTTTGCCCAGCTCTACCACAATGAGTTGAGTTGGAGTGGAAATGTTGCGTTATCTCATAGCTTGTATAATTCATGATGAGCATACCTTAAGTCAGAAATCTTACTCTAGTCCTTGACTTAAGTAAAATTCATTGTGAGACGCACTAAAGCGCAAGCCACTGTGAGATGCTCTTAATTCATTAACAGGCTTGCACCTGTTAATGAATCAAGAGCATCTCCTTCATGTTCCCTCATCATGACCTCCATTATTTACATCGGTCTTGATGAATCTAAACCATTGTAATAGTCATCACGCTCATTTTGTCCACAGTTTTGCTACGCAAGATTGCCATTAGAGTGAACTAACTGAATACAGATTTCTACAATTCTTATTCAACTGAATATTAGGCTATGTGCACACAGTATGTTTAAGATACTGGTGGAATGGCTGAGTTTTTCAAGTTGAAACCGCTTCAGTTAAAAGCAGGCAGTCTTCTATGCACTCTGTTTATTTGCTTTGCCATGCATTTTGTGGCTGATATAGCTAAATATTTATTACAACCTTTGATGCTTGACCTTTCTATACATTTTTATTTTAATAGGCTACTAGAAGCCTACAGGTATTGCCCACACCTAAAAGTACTCCTTCCCAGTAATTGGTGGGAATTCTAGTGGTCGGATTATTACTGACTTAATGTTTAATATTTATCCTGTGAATAGATTATATTCGTTTTTGGCTGGAAAACTCCTCAGAGTAATATCATGGTGTGATGTTTAGAACAGGGACTTTAAAAGAAAAATGTTGCAGTTGAGTTGAATTCCTCTAGGTATAAACTTTATGTAGGATGGTGTTTAATTCTAGAGACATTTGTCATGCCTTAACCGCAGGATTGGACTTCAAATCATTTGACTTCCAGCTAAATTTTATTCTACCAGCCATAGTCCACTTTTGTGCTTCAGGATCAACAAAGTCATCTAATCACCGATGACCGTAAAATGATAATATATAACCTTGAAATGCATCAGTCACAGCTCAACTGTGGTTCAAAGTCAAAATTTTAAAGCAGGTGTTCAAGGGATTGCAATATAGGAAGCTAATCCTTAACATTTCATGCCCATATTCTTGAGCATAGCTGGCAGTAGTAAAGCAGAAAAGAAAGGGTTCTCACTGTAATATGTGCCATAATTATTATTGTACACTATATATCAACATATTGATAAATAAAACATCAGAATTTACAGTTAATAATAATAATAATTATTATTATTATTAATATTATTATTTAACTCATTTAAATAGTACCATTAATTCCATATCACTTTACAGATCTCATCACTGTCCTATCCCCATTGGGGCTCACGATCTAAATTCTCTATCAGAATGTCTTTGGAGTTTAATCCTATATAGCTAAAATTTAGAGATGAGGAAATACACTGCTCAAAAAAATAAAGGGAACACTTAAACAACAGAATATAACTCCAAGTAAATCAAAATTCTGTGAAATCAAACTGTCCACTTAGGAAACAACACTGATTGACAATCAATTTCACATTCTGTTGTGCAAATGGAATAGACAATAGATGGAAATCATTGCCAATTATCAAGACACCCTCAATAAAGGAGTGGTTCTGCAGGTGGGGACCACAGACCACATTTCAGTACCAATGCTTTCTGGCTGATGTTTTAGTCACTTTTGAATATTGGTTGTGCTTTCACTCTCGTGGTAGCATGAGATGGACTCTACAACCCACAGAAGTTGCTCAGGTAGTGCAGCTCATCTAGGATGGCACATCAATGCGAGCTGTGGCAATAAGGTTTGTTGTGTCTGTCAGCGTTGTGTCCAGAGGCTTGAGGCGCTACCAGGAGACAGGCCAGTACACCAGGAGACGTGGAGGGGGCCATAGGAGGGCAACAGACCAGCAGCAGGACCGCTACCACCGCCTTTGCGCAAGGAGGAACAGGAGGACCACTGCCAGAGGCCTACAAAATGACCTCCAGCAGACCACAAATGTGCATGTGTCTGCACAAATGGTTAGAAACCTACTCCATGAGAGTGGTATGAGGGCCCGATGTCCACAGATGGGGGTTGTGCTCACAGCCCAACACCATGCAGGATGCTTGGCATTTGCCACAGAACACCAGGATTGACAAAGTGGCCACTGGCACCCGGTGCTCTTCACAGATGAAAGCAGGTTCACACTGAGCACATGTGACAGACGTGACAAAGTCTGGAGATGCCGTGGAGAGCGATCTACTGCCTGCAACATCCTTCAGCATGACCGGTTTGGCAGTGGGTCAGTAATGGTGTGGGGTGGCATTTCTTTGCAGGGCCGCACAGCCCTCCATGTGCTTGCCAGAGGTAGCCTGACTGCCTTTAGGTACCGAGATGAGATCCTCAGTCCCCTTGTGAGACCCTATGCTGGTGTGGTTGGCTCTGGGTTCCCCCTAATGCAGGAGAATGCCAGACCTCATGTGGCTGGGGTGTGTCAGCAGTTCCTGCAAGATGAAAGCATTGAAGCTATGGACTGGCCCGTCCATTCTCCAGACCTGAATCCGATTGAGCACATATGGGACATCATGTCTCGATCCATCCACCAAGGTCACGTTGCCCCACAGACTGTCCAGGAGTTGGCGGATGCTTTAGTCCAGATCTGGGAGGCGATCCCGCAGGAGACCCTCCGCAACCTCATCAGGAGAATGCCCAGGTGTTGAAGGGAGGTCATACAGGCACGTAGAGGCCACACACAATACTGAGCCTCATTTTGACTTGTTTTAAGGGCATTACATCAAAGTTGGATCAGCCTGTAGTGTGTTTTTCCACTTTAATTTTGGGGGTGACTCTAAATCCAGGCCTCCATTGGTTAATAAATTTGATTTCCATTGATGATTTGTGTGTGATTTTGTTGTCAGCAAATTCGACTTTGTACAGAACAAAGTATTCAATGAGAATATTTCATTCATTTAGATCTAGGATGTGTTATTTGAGTGTTCCCTTTATTTTTTTGAGCAGTGTATATTCGAATGGAATTGAATTATGTTCAAATATTCAGATTTGCCAAAATGAGGATTTTTCGCTCACTTAAGCAAATCCGTCCCAGCCCTCTTCTGAGCCTGAAGTGATCAGAAGATGCAGTGAGGATTAGATGGGTGATGGTAAGGAGCACTGTTGCCAGAGACGTGAGTGGTAAAGTGAGTATAAGTATTTTCCTTTGTTTTTTCTTGCATTTATTATACTCTGAAGTACACTTCTCCAATGTCATATCTGCAAACATCGTTGGAGAGTTCCAGGCAGTAACACTATGATGAAGCTAGTCCAAACTCAATTATCAGGAGGACATTGCATCCCAGCAAGCAAGAAGATGGGAGGCAGTGGAACAGTTCACTCCTAAACACTGAAAGTACGACAACCCCATTAAATACTTTTAAGAAGTATCACATTATTTTTTAGAAAGCACAGTAAATGCATACCAATTGTTATTATACAGACTAAGCACAACATGAAGTTTATTTTGTGTACCTTTGTGTATTTTCTGTCTATGCCTTTGTGTAATCTATATATGGTCTTCTGTGCGTACAGTATCACATAGCTAAATGGGTAGTCCTATTTTTATCTACTAAAACTACATTTCCCAGCAGCACTTGCTTCTGCTCAGTGCTGCGGACCCAACCCTCCCTCTCCTATGTGCTCCTGATAAGCCTCAGATAGAAAAAACAACAAATAAAGTTGATAGGAGAGGCAGTGACAAAAGAATACATGGCATGGCCATTCTCAAGTTCTGACCCTTGCATGCATCATTTAAAAAATGCAGGGTGAAACAGGATATCGCATGGGCCACAGGCCAAGACAAGTGAATTTTTAATAGCCCCCATACTCTGATAGTATGGTCTACTGGATCCAGCACTGCATGTGGAGAACAGGCTACCCAGGACACTTTAACTGATCAAACCATCCTTTTAGTCAGACTAAACGGGCCCATATACTTTAAAAAGCAGTCAGACAAATGTTTCTTTGACAGACATTTTTTCTCTCCTGACTTTCCCGTACACAAGCACATTTGTCGTATGTTCATAGATTTTCCAAGGGAGAAGTCTAGGTTAGAACTGCCAGACAGCTCGGAACATTTACCAAAATTCATCTCTCTTTTAATGTATTGAGGACAGCTTCTATGGTCATTCGGCTAGTTTCACAGACCTTTTAATACCAAACTTAAAAAGATTCCAGCAATGTATAGATAATGCCATAAGAAAATCATTCCATCATCATACATCCCAACTTTTGAACAGAAAGAGGGACAAACAATGTGGCACGCGGGAATTTTACCCATGCCCCTTACCACACCCCAAGTCACACATTTATTATTTATTTTTACCTTATCTGGAGGAAATGGCAAAGAGGGCTGTGATTATTGCATTTTGCTGCATTTTCTATGCCCTTTCCCCATTATTTGATGCATTTTTGGTGCAAATTTGAAGCAGTGTTTTTAATGTATTTTTTATAGTACAGAAGCACAGTTTTCATGAAATCATAGGTCTAAGTTGCCAATTGCTGGTGCCTTCAATACTGAGAAATAAAAGCAGATAGCATCCATAATGCTACAATAACCTACACATAAATACAATGTCATTAAGAACTATCTTTAGCGTAAAGAAGAACAAATTGGAAGTGATGATATGGCCCCCACAGAGCCTTGATCTAAACATCAACTTGTATGTCAGGGATTATATGAAGAGACAAAAGGATGATTTTCACAAGCCTATTTCCACACAGGCATGAAAAGTTCAGGGCTTACCACGTTTGTAATCCAGTTGCCTGCTGATATCGATAGAAACTAGTCTCAGGATATAGGAATGCCATTTAAAGTTGCTGACCATCAACTGGATTAATGAAAAAGGCAGAGAAAACTGCACATCCCAATTCCTTGTATAAAAAGATCCGAATTTTATTCCATCTTCATCACTAGAATAGCATATCATAGAATATTGAGAAGGGAAAATAATTTGCTTTGTTTGAAATCGATTAGATACTGGTTGTTTCAGAAATGTCAAATTATCATATAGTAAAAAAGTATTATTCAGAAAGTTTGCTAACAGAGATGAAAAGAGTAGAGCTATCACAAATCGATTTGCAGAACCAGCTCATTATGTCAAGTGTCATCATTTTGGCATGACACACATTTGATGTCACTTCAAGCCGGAAAACGAAGAAGTTACCACAGATGCTGTCAAGCAAGAGGCAGTTCTCTGGACTCTCATCCAGCAGCCACAGATTATTGACGTGGCTAATGGACCTGGTCATTGGCTAAACTTGAGTTGCCTAAAATGGCCACATCTTACACACTACAGAAGATTGCATCAGCCAAAGAAGGCTCACATTACCTTGGGCAAGGCCGGGCATCCCTATAATATCTTGCAGCTATCACATCACATGGTATAATACAGTCAATCAGCAGAAACTATCATAGCCTGTATAACAGCAAAAGAAGGAATGCAGCAGACTTTTTGTGGTGTTTTCTAGATATTGATAGTATATCATAGCTCTCTGTTTAAGATAGAGAGAGAACAAGAAAGTTTTTATCCATGTGTTGTAAGGCGGCGGTGTTCACACCGTGCAGTTACTGAGGCAGTGACCCAAACAAGTCCAACATAAACAGCTTTTATTCAGCAACTCACGGGTAAAACAGAAAGTCCTCCGGTTCTCAGCCGGGTTAACATAAGTCCATAAACAACGGTTGCCGTGGGCAATGGCCGTGCCGGACCGTTCAGAGCATGACGGGTGCAGAGCCTTCCCAGGCGTGGGTTCAGCTACACACAGACCCGCTGAGCTTTCCTGCTATGCTCCTAGCAGGTTCCAACAATGAACAACACTAACCGTTAATGCAGGGTTTTTAAAGGACCTGTGGCAAGAGCCACTGGAAAACCCGGGTTGGAGGAAGGAGGCCACCCCACTGCCTTCCTGTAGCCTCCTCCAAGAAATAAAGGCCCTGCCAGGTTTTACTTAATCTACCTTAGCCAGATAACCTGACCAGGTCAATGCTCACCTTCATTCCTGAATTGCAGCCGCAGCTATGTCTGTGACTGCAATGCACTCCAATGGGTTTAATAGGTCTCTGTACACATTCTGGGGGATATATAACGTCCCTCGTATACGATCCCATTCACTGCCTCACATATCGTTCCCTCTGTTCAAACTTGTGGGGTTTATCATTTGTCACCATACAGGTTGCCCGGGAAAGGGCATCCATGTTTGCCTGCGACTTCCCAGCACTATGTTCTACAGAGAAACTGAAATTTTGCAGTGGCAGAAACCACCTGGTGACTCGCGCATTCTTCTCCTTGGCATTCTTCATCCATACCGAGGGTGAGTGGTCTGTCACCAAGCGGAACTGACACCTGAGCAAATAATAACGTAGCGATTCCAAAGCCCACTTAATAACCAAACACTCCTTGTCTACCACGCTATAGTTTTTCTCCGCTGGGGTAAGCTTTCTACTCAAGTAGGTGAAAGGGTGCTGTTCAGCATTCACTTTTTGTGACAATACCGCCCCTATGCCTACCTCCGAGGCATCTCTCTGTACAATGAAGGTTTCCTTGAAGTTGGGGCTGATGAGGACCGGCTGTCCACACAGGGTCAACTTCATGGACTGAAACGCTTCTTCTGCCTGAGGGTTCCACCGAACCATTACCGATTTTTTCCCTTTCAAAAGATCGGTTAGGGCCGCCGTTCTCCCAGCAAAATTAGGTATGAACCGGCAGTAATATCCAAGGATGCCAAAAATCGCCCTTTCAATGTTGCCGGGGCCCCATGTAACCCAAAAGGTAAGACCACATAGTGATAAAGACCATCCGGAGTTATGAAGTCGGTTTTTTCCTTCGCCGATTTTGTGAGAGGTACCTGCCAGTAACCCTTGGTGAGATCGAGCGTGGTAAAGTACTGGGCCTGCCCCAGTCTCTCAATCAGCTCATCCATCCTGGGAATTGGATAAAGGTCCAACTTCGACACTTCATTTAATTTCCGGAAATTGTTACAGAAGTGTAATGATCAGTCTGGTTTGGGATCAGTACGATGGGGCTAGCCCACTCACTCCGTGATTCCTCAATGACGCCTAACTGGAGAATTTATTTTACCTCAGCCATGATGGCTTGCCTCCGAGCTTCAGGTACCCCGTACGGTATCATTCGTACACTTACCCCAGTTGACATGTTGGAGAACCGTAATCCTACCCGGTAGCTCTAAGAACTTGTCGGTATTCTGCTGCACCAGCGAGCAAGGCTCCTGTCACTGCAGTTTAGTGAGAGCATCACTTATTCTGACCTCTCCCCCGGACGCATCCCTGGCTGAAGGTAGAGAACTCTCTCTAGCGGCATGCCCGGAGTGACGTCTGTAACTAAACACTCTCGATCTCTCCAAGGTTTTAGCAGGTTTACATGATAAAGCTGGTCAGGTTTCCTCCTTCCGGGCTGATGCACCCGGTAATTTACCTCCCCCACCTTTTCTCGAACTTCATATGGCCCTTGCCACTTGGCCATGAGCTTACTCTCAGCTGTGGGTACAAGTACTAACACCTGATCGCCCTTGTTAAAAGACCTGACTGAGGCTCTTTTATTATATGTGCACCTCTGTGCTGCCTGGGCATATAACAGATGTTCTTTCACGATGGGCATGACCACCGCGATCTGGTCCTGCATACTAGCCACGTGTTTATACTCCTATCTGGAGTCGGCTCTTGTTCCCATATCTCTTTGGCTACATCCAACAGACCCCTAGGGTGTCTGCCGTACAATAACTCATAGGGAGAGTACCCTGTGTAAGCCTGGGGTATCTCAAGGACGGCGAACATTAAATAGGGTAGCAATCCTTTCCGTCCTTATAAACCACCTTTTTTAACATGGACTTGAGGGTTTTATTGAACCGTTCTACTAGCCCGTCGGTTTGAGGGTGGTACACCGAGGTGCGCAATTGTTTTATTTTTAGCAGTTTGCACAGTTCCCTCATCACCTTGGACATAAAAGGGGTCCCTTGATCTGTCAGGATCTCCTTAGGTAGCCCAAGGCGACAGAACATGGCAAACAGCTCCCGTGCAATCGGTTTCGCCGAGGTGTGGCGTAGCGGTATAGCCTCCGGGTACCGGGTGACATAGTTGACGACCACCAGTATATGTTGGTGGCCACGAGTGGGTTTTACAATGGGCACTACCCAGTCTATTGCAATCTGTTCAAAAGGTACCTCTATCACTAGCAGAGGTACCAATGGGCTATGGAAACTTGTGGTGGGGTGGTCAGCTGACATTCGGGACAGGATTCACAGTACTTTCGGACCTCTGCGTAAATCCCCAGCCAAAAGAGCAGCTTCAAGATACGCTCTTTCATCTTTTTAACCCCTAAGTGTCCACCCAGCAGGTGTGTGTGTGCTATCTCCAGAACCGCCCGACGGTACGACTGAGGTACCACTAACTGTTCCACGACCTCGTCCATGATTTTGTCTACCCTATAGAGCAACTCACCATTGACCACCATGCGTGGAAACACAGTATCTGCACCGGGCTGTTGAGCTACACCATTTACCTCTAACATCCTTTCCCACGCCCCAGTCAGGGTGGGATCCTGTAGCTGAGTTGTCCCAAACGTGCCCCGGGACAATTCCACATCAAAGATCGATGGGGTCTCCTCGACCTCTCCTGCCAGCACCTCTAGGGGAAACCTATCGGAGTCACACTCTATCACTATGCTGGACACCCCTACGGCAGGTACCCCTGACTCGGGTTCTTCGGGAACAGCGCCCATAATAAATTTACCGGGGGAGAGTGGTTTTTGTTTTTCCACAGAGTCCAGAACAGGGGCAAGTCTCTTCCCAACACAGTCCCATAGGGAAGAGTTTTAACACCCCAACCACATGTTTCTTGTCCCCACATGGCGTGGACCAAACTGCCTCCGCGGTTGGGTATTCTTGGAGGTTGCCATGGATGCACACAACTCTGACTGTCCCTCCACTGGGGTTGTCTCTTGCCACCAGCGACTCATGTGCCAAAGTCACTAGGCTCCCTGAGTCTAAGAGGGCCTCCATTGGTTACCCATCAACCAGTACCTGGCACAGTTGGGGTTCACTGTCCGGGGGTATGGCACTCGCAGTGCAGACGGTCTGGGTGAACAGTGAGACCCGGCAGTTATACCCGCAGTCCATGGGCTTTGTAGTCAGGGGGCAGTTAGCAACCACATGTCCTGGTCCCTGACACCACCAGCACCTAATGGTGGAGGCACTGTTAGTTCTTGTGACCGTTTGTGAGGGTACCGGTCTTCTACCACTTTCACTCCGGGGTACGCCTTCAGCACGGGTACGGTGGTGACTGTGCTCAGCAGAGGGACGCGACCCCATTCCCGGTTCCTGGGTTGGCAGGCTCCGGCGTGACAGCCGCAAGGGGGCAGAGTCCCGTATAAAGTCCTGAGTGGTCGAGAACCGCTCAATCAGGCTGACCACCTGGTCGAGGGTGTTGGGGTCCCCTTGTCCCACCCAGTGTTGGATAGTGGCTGGCAGGGTCCTCACCAGCCGATCGACCACCACCCTCTCCACCATCTGGGCTGGATTCAAAGTCTCAGGCTGGAGCCACCTCTTTACCAGCTGCAGAAGGTCATAAGTCTGAGACCGATCGGGTCGGGTCTCCACAAAGGCCCATGAAAATACGCGCGAGAGCCCTCATGTATGTATTGACCCCCAGACGGGTAAGGATCTCACCTTTGAACCTCTGGTAGTCCTGGGCGTCCTCCGACTGAGGTCGAAGTAGGCCTTCTGGGCATCTCCAACCAAAAATGGAGCCACCACTTCCGCCCACTGGCCGGCAGGTAGGTTTTCCCGCTCTGCTGTGCATTCATAGATGGTAAGGAAGGCCTCCACGTCGTCCTCCGGTCCCATCTTCCTCAACGCTGAGCGAACCTTGTCCCGGGCCCCTCGACGTTCCGGGGCTGGTGCCGTCAGCGTCTCCCACAGAGATGTGAGCTGCTGCAAGATCAGCTCCTGCTGCTGATGCTGCGTGAGGATCAATTGCCTTAACAGCTCCTCCATTTGGTCCATGGGTTTGGGCTGAAAGGTGGCAGGCCGGATTGTGGTCAAGCAGCTGCCGGTGGGGTATGTCTCAGTCACAATGCCTGCATTCTCCACAAAGTTGTAAGGCGGCGGTGCTCACACCATGCAGTAACCGAGGCAGTGACCCAAGCCAGTCCAACATAAGCAGCTTTTATTCAGCAACTCACGGGTAAAACAGAAAGTTCTCCGGTTTGGAGCCTGGTTAACATAAGTCCATAAACAACGGTTGCTGTGGGCCGCTCAGAGCCTGACAGGTGCAGAGCCTTGCCAGGCGTGGGTTCAGCTACACACTGGCCCGCCGATCTTTCCTGCTATGCTCCTAGCAGGTCCCAACACTGAACAACATTAACCCTTTTAAAGGACCTGTGGCAAGAGCCACTGGAAAACCCAGGTTGGAGGGAGGAGGCCACCCCACTGCCTTCCTGAAGCCTCCTCCAAGAAATGAAGGCCCTGCCAGGTTTTACTTAATCTGCCATAGCCAGATAGCCTGACCAGGTCAATGCTCACCTTCATTCCTGCATTGCAGCCGCAGCTGTGTCTGTGACTTCAATGCACTCCAATGGGTTTAATAGGTCTCTGTACACATTCTGGGGGATATACAACGTCCCTTGTATACGATTACTGCCTCACAGTGTGTTATCTATTTTTCTCACACAAGGTTTTAGTTGCAAACTATGCTTAGTTTCCTTTTCACTCTCCATTCAGATGATGCTTGATTTGGCACATTGAGAGGTAGGACATTAGTGTTTAGGAACCAGCCACATTAAAGATAAAACTAAATGTGGTTGGATTGCTTTTGCGATCTTTGATCAAAAAACACTATGTACCTTACGTTTTTAACCTTTACAGCAGTATTGTAGTTCATGTTCTCATTAATCATAATATGCTGACACATTGTGTATGTGTTTGTATATTGCCCACATAGCGTATTTGTGGAGCTGTGCATTAATCTAATACTGAAGGTGTGCGAGCCCTAATTTTTCTTTTTTTTTTTTTCTTTTTTTATTATTTTTCTTTTTTTTTATGGCACAACAGTGAAGAAAGTTTGAGTGTGAAGAGAAGAGAATAATATTATAGGGAGATAGGGAGAGAGAAATAGAGGTGCTGTCAATGATTAATTAGTACAGCTAGTCTGCTTCATTTCAAAAAGAGGATTCTGAAGAGAAGGAGGAGAATATCTTGAAACTTGCTAAGCAGTTTTTTTTCATATGTGCTCATGAGGAGCTTCATATAGTCATAGAGTTCCTAATCATTTGTGTTGGGACATCTAATACTTACTGTATTTTTCAGGCTATAAGACGCACCGAACCATAAGACGCACCTCAGTTTAAGAGGAGAAAAATAGAACAATAATTAAAGCAAAAAATGTCATCATGATTCACTGTTATGGAGCAGGGGGTCTGCTGCTGACACTGTTATAGGGATAATGTCTCCCAATTCTGTATCTACATCCCCCATCCTGGTATATATATATATATATATATATATATATATATATATATATATATATATATATATATATATATATATACAAATATGCCCCATCCTGGTATATGTGGCCCCTCCTTCCTGTTATACAAAGCCCCCATCCACATCCTGATATACGTAGTCCCTCATCCTGGTATGCATGGCACCCTCATCCCCATCCTGGTATGCATGGCACCCCCATCTCCATCCTGGTATGCATGGCATCCCTATCCCCATCTTAGTATGCATGGCACCCCCATCCTGGAATGCATGGCAGCCCCATCCTGGAAGCATGGCACCTCCATCCCCATCACCGTGCACACAAAAAAATTAAATATATCCAACTCACCTCCTGTCTGCTCCAGCACTGCATTCTATTCTGCTGCCAGCAGCTAATCTCACCATGTTAACCACGCATGACGTCACTGTCATGCGCCCTTAGATACTGAGATAAGCTGCCGGCTCCTGCAGCGGTTTGGCAATCACCTGTGACCGCCACTAAAGATAATTAATATTCACTACTCCCCACACCCATGTCTACTGCCTCCTGTGCCGCTCTCCTTCGTCGCTGCCACTCCCCCCACAACCCCCAACATTCACAGCCACATTCGGACTATAAGGCTATGCGCATACAAAGCATTTTTACTGCGTTTCTGCAGTTTTTCCGCCACGGAAGCGCTGCAAAAATGCTTGTTAATAGGTCTGCCAGTTATAGCAATGATAATCCTGATGTGCTGTGCACATGATGCAGAAATTTACGCTCAGGATTACTATTGCAGTAAAAACTGCAGCATGACCATTGTGTGGGTGTTTCCGCCGCAAATTTGCGCCCATTGACTTGAATTGAACCACAGCAATTCCGCAGGTTTTATACCTGTGGATTTGCTGTGTTTCAATTAAAGCCAATAGCAATGCATTCGTGGCGGAAACGCGGCACAGGTGGTAACCAGATCGGGAGATGAGGACTACTACTCCTCTCATCCGACTGCTGCACCCGCTGATAACAGCGAGAGTGGGTCGGCTGGGGAGAGCAGTAGTCTGCTCTGCCAAGTCAGCGTGCCCACGGTAAAAAAAAGAAAAAAAAGGAAAAATTAAAATAAAAAACAATATACTCACCTGTCCGGCGCCCTCCAGTGTCCTCCTGGTCCTGGTTCCCAGCGATGTTCTCCTCCTGGCGGCCGGTGGTACACTGCGAGGAGCGCACTCACTCCAAGCAGTGCATTGCACTGCCAGGACTTGTGGTCACGTGAGTGATTAGCTGATCGCTCATGTGACCTCACCGTTCCCATGATGGTGAGCTCACAGGGGCTGATCAGCTGATCTTAAGCTGATGAACCCCAGTGACCTCACTCCTGCTGCAACAATGTACACTGACAGGAGTGATTTTTCACCCCTGTCAGTGTACATTGCTGTCTTAAACAGCAGTGACATCAATGATTACTGATGTCACTGCTGTAGAAGTGACTGGATCGCCAAGGGACAATCGTTGGCGTAATTGTGGACTGCGTCATTGACGGTGGACAAGTGAGGAATATGGTTGTTTGTTTTTTAATTTTTCTCCAGAAGATCGATGCCGTTGCCTACAGAGTGCTTTAAAAAAAATTATTAAAACCATGTGATTTTTATTTCATTAAAATACTTTATTCTGGCCGTGTCTATTATTGAAAATACAGCGACCATGTTACTACGCGGTTAGTAATGGGGGCGTCTTATAGACACTCTCCATTACTAACCTGGGCTTCACGTCAGCCACCAATGCAGGGCTATGTACATCTAAATATGGGGAACAGAGCGCAAAATAGGGTGATACCCTATGGAGGGAGATTAAAAGAGTGCTGGTTACACTCACCTGATGGAGTTGTGACAGGCACAACTCCTATGAAGGCATGAATAAAAACAGCTGCTGCTGCCCCGTGACTGGAAGATAAATCCTCCAGGAGATATTGAATCCAGTTGGATGAACACGTAAGTGGGCTGCGCTGCTGAAGTAAATCAATTCTTCAGAGATGATGATGTTGAAAAGGCTTTTTATTAACAACAAGTTTCAACGCCGCACCAGCTTCTTTTTCAAGTAAAAAAACAAATGTGTCATTTTTGGCTAATGGCCCCTTCCCCGGCTACTAATATCAGTCCCCAGCGGTCGGCTTTCCCTCTGCTGGTTGTAAAAATGACGTGGAAGCTCATACCATTTCTTTTTTTTTATATTAGACTCTGTGCCCACGATCCGGATGTAGCAGCACTTTGGACGCATATTTTTTGCTGCGTTCAAAATAATGCATTCTATTGAACGCAGGTAAATCCACATGTGTTCACCGAACCTAGCAGATTTACCACATTCAATACATTCTAGTGGTCAAATGTATGTTGCAGAGACTAGCGACGATGCAAGAGAATTTGACATGCTGCGGTCCTGAAAGACGCGCCGCATGTCAATGGTGATCTGCAGGCTCTGATGCATACATAGTGGACATGGGATTTTTAGAAGTCCTATCCACGATGCTGTAACATCTGGACGCGGCGGGTTTGATGCTGTTTAAACATGCAGCGTCAAACCTGCAGTGGCTCCTGATCATGGTGACGTACCCAAACTCACCCGCAGCATGTCAATTTCTCTAGCGGATACACTAGTCTCCGCTGCAGATTTTGACCAATTGAAGTGTCATTATATTTTGTGGATTCACATGTACAGACAACAAAAGTGCGGCATTAGAACACTGCGTTTTGGACGCTGCAAAAATACGCCGTGTCCAAAGCGCTGCCTAGTGCTGATCGGGGGGACATAGCAGGTAACCAAACAGCTGTGAGCTGTTAATAATGGCCAAGGTCCACGTTTGCAAATGGCACCTTCCTAGAAGGTAAAAATAGCGGCTCACAGGTGCCGCGTAAATTACATGAATGGAAATGCTAATGAGATTGGGCAAATGGGTTAGCTGACACCTAGATCTTTTGTTTGGTAATGACATGGTGTCACTCAGACCCTTTCATCACCAAACCTAATTAAAGTAAAGTAAAGAGTTAAATAAACACACAGACACAGAGCAAACACTTTATTTGAAATACAACAGACACATTCTTCAATCATTTAAATTAAAAAATATACTCACCCCAGTTCTGACGGTAATCCAAGAGTTTAAGCAATTTCCCACCAAATAACTTTATTTAGCTCCAAAAAGCATTCATTGATGTACAAAAACGCTTAAAAAAAACGCTTAAAAAGTCACATAAAAAATGCATAAAAAATGCATCAAAAACACGCATTTTTTTCGCAGCGTTTTTACTGCCAAGGAGATGCAGAAGTTTCAGCTTCAAATCCTGACCGTGTGTACATAGCCTAAGACGCACCTCCCACTTTCCACCAAAATTTTAGAGGAAAAAAGTGCACCTTATAGTCCAAAGAAAAGAATTCCAACACCTCCCAAAACCACCATGACCCTGATAAATTCTATCAGACACTGTTGAGTCTTCTCCACCAACAGTAGTTGTGACATCACTTGCTCCTTAGTCGACTACAGAAAAATCTAATCTGCCTCTTGACAATCTATTAGGTGGACATCAGCTCTGCACCTTGTTGTGGACTTTATCACAATATTCCTCTGATGACATCACTTTTTCATCATCCCAACATGGTTCGAAGGTCCTGTCCAGCACACAATCATTATCTGGCAACAATGGTATTAGTGGCACGCTGAGTCAGGGAAAATCTATAGATGAGAATCGGGAGTGGGGAGTAAGGAGTTCAGGACATTTCCCATACTAAAACAACTACATACTTAGTGAAGGATGATGATGATGATGATTGTGTGGTGGATAGCACCTGGGAACCATATCAGGGTGACACAAGAAAGTGATTTCATCAAAGGAGGATGGTTGTGCCATCCACGAAAAAGAGCAAAGTTTAAGTTCTTCCAGTGGCTCAATTGCTTCTTCTGCAGTCAGTCAAGAGCAAGTGATACCGCAGCTGCTGATTTTGGAGGACATTCAACAGTGTCTGAACGTACTGGTGGTGGACATGGTGGTGTCTAGCCCTAAGTGTGATCATTTGGTGCTAGAATGAGAATTAGGCTATGGTCACACTATCAGTATTTGGTCAGTCATTAGTAGTGTTGAGCCACCCCCGTAGTGTTCGAGTTCGGTTCGGTTCGTCGTACACCCGTGTGTTCGCCGAACTGTTCGTCGAACTGTTCGTCGAACACCTTCGAACACCGTTAAAACCAATGGCAGGCAAACAAAAACACATAGAAACACATAGAAAACACCTTCAAAGGTGTCCAAAAGCTGACAAACTGCTCAGAAGACACAACTAACACATGGAAAAGTGACAAGTACATATAGTCATGAGAAAAGAAAAGAGGTGGAGGAGTAAAAGGAGGGGGAGACACAGATATAGGCATGTCATGCCCTTCTAAAATCCAAAAAGTGAGAAGCCGACACGTTCAGTCCGCTCCTGCCCGTGCCACCTCCGTGTCGCCGGGTTTGTGCCAGAGCCGCGGTGAACCCTGACGGCCAGCCCCCCTCTCCCAATACTGGTGCCTGTCCGCTAGTGGGTCGAGCGAGCCCCCCTGTGGTGGAGGCAGCTCTAAGCTTTTTAATTTAAATTGTCTCTCTAATTTGAATGAATACACTTTAAATCCATTTACAAGGATCTATTGGAGGGCAAGTCTCATGCCAGCAGCCGCGTAATTCCAGCTCCAGTAGCGTCCACTAAAGCTGCTGCAGTTAAAAAGCTTTTATAAAGATCGAGCTCGGCTGTCCACCGCAAGGCATCCTACTGCCAGTCCCAGCCCCTATGCCTTGGGGTGCCTCCTGATGCTCTTCACTGAGTATCCCGTGGTCCCGAAGCATTTCCTTTGAAAAAATTAAGTGTCCAAACTACAGGTGGTGTAGCTTGCTTAACAGCCAGGATAATCCGCTGACTAGCAGACACTGCTACTAGGCACAAAGTATTTCCTGGGCTAGATGCAGTTAAAAATTTGTAATTAGATACTCTCGTTGGATGCTGAGAAAGCATTCCATAGAGTCTCCTGGCACGCCATATATGATTCTCTTAAAAAGCTTGGGGTAGGGGTCTAGGGGACCCTTTTATAGCCAAAATCACGGCCCTGCATAGCAATACGTCACCTAGGCTGAAGATGAATGGAACTGTAACACCCTGAGGGCTCGGTTGCTACAGAGGTATTGCACCTCACCCAGAGGTGTGATATCTCACTCTCAGGTAAGGATGGAGTGTGGATCAGGACCCGACACCTGCATGCATTACACCACATTGCCGTGGGGCAGGGCGACCAATATGCCCCTGAGATGGGCACGACAGTCCCTGTCCCTGGCTGGAGTGGGGGGAGGGAACACTGAGGAAGGGGAACCCTGTAGTGCAGGAGTAGGGAGGAAGCAGTTCCTGGGTGCATTGAGAAGGGAGTATAAAAGGTGGGCACCATCTTAGTTCAGTGCAGAGAAGTCTGAGCAGAAGTGGCAGGGAGCAGGGGCTCTGCATGAGCTCTGCTCCGGAGGCGGGCCTAGTAACAGAGGCCCAGGCCTGGAAGAGGGAGAAGGAAGAAAGAGGAGCGGAGAAGGCTCCAGGAACGAGGAACGAAGGGATCCCAGGGGTGCGGACTGTTAGAACCTTGCTGTTAGGTTTTTTTTCCTTTGCTGGTCACATGACCTTGTTGGCCTATTTAATCCTGCTCCGCCCTTCTGGCTTTGCTGGACTTCATTGTATATCTACTTTCTAGCTAGCCTGTGCTCTGTATCTATCTCTGTTAGTTTGCTTGGTCTTCGGACCTCTATGTTCTATCTATTTTGTTTGTTCGTCTGTCTGCTACTATTTCTGTTAGGAGGTGTCCCATATTCCTTCCAGTCCTTAGTACTTGTAGGGATTCCCTCCCCACATCTATAGGTCTTCGTACAGACTAGATTAGGACTTTAGCAGGTCTGATCGCAGGATCAGGTTCCCTGTTACATCGTAGGGATTCAGCTGAGTCCTATAGTAGGGACAGATCTCCTCTCTTTCCTTAGCTTTGGTAGCAGAACATAACAGTAAGTCCAGCCTGCAAATTCTCTAAGGAAAGATTTTTTTTGTTCCATCATGGTGTCGGTTCAGGATTTGGCTAAACACCTGCAGGGACTCTCTCTGGAAGTGCCTGAGCTCCGTCAGCACGTGAGTAACTGTCCTGGAGCATATTTCTTGGAGCCTAAGGTATGTTTGCCGGATTTATATTTTGGTGAACATCGAGAATTTTTTTCATTTAAAAATGCTTGCTTATTGTATTTTCGTTTGAGACCCAAGTCCTCTGGGGATGAATCCCAGCGCGTAGGGTTCATAATGTCACTTTTGCGCAAAGAGCCTCAGGAGTGGGCCTTTTCTTTGCAACCTAGTGATACATGCTTCAGATCAGTGGATAGTTTTTTTTCTGCTTTAGGACTATTATATGATGATCCTGACCGTGTGGCATCAGCTGAGACTGAGTTGAGACGTTTAAAGCAAGGATCAGGTAATGTGGAAAAATATTGTACTCATTTTCGTCGTTGGTCCACTCAAACAGGGTGGAACGATTCTGCTCTGAAAAGTCTATTTCTTGATGGGCTCAGTGAAAGGGTTAAAGACCTGCTAATTGCTTATCCTACACCTGAGGATTTGCAACAGGCTATGCAATTAGCTATACGGGTGGATAGAAGACTGCGTGCTAGGGTTAATGAGAGCAAATCCTCTGCTATGTCAGTTTCTGGTTATGATAATGTGTGTACTAACAGTGGTGAACCGATGGAGATTGGATCGGTGGCACCTCGCTCTCAAGAAAAAGACCGTCGTTTTTCGGAAGGCTTGTGTTTCTATTGCGGAAAATCTGGTCATTTGATTAAAGGCTGTGAGCTTCGTATGAAGAAAGAAAAAAAAATGGTCAGTCACGCCCGTATTGCCTGTTTAAATTCCAAGGGTATATTTTTAGCTGCTTCCACGATTGCTCAGGAAAAATTAATGGAATTTCGGGTGTTTGTTGATTGCGGGTCTACACTAAATGTAATTGATGGGGGATTCGTGGAAAAACTCAATTTAAAACCTGAACCTTTATCATCCCCCATTGCTGTGGTTTCTGTGGATGGCTCCCCTTTGAAGAATATTACTCTCAAGGTCAGTGAATTTCCTCTCACTATTAATGGTGTTCACCATGAGAAATTGGATTTGGTAGTGTTGAATAACTTGCCTTCTCCAGTAATATTGGGTTTGCCCTGGTTAAAATTTCACAATCCTGTACTGGATTGGTCTACCAGTGAAATTAAATCCTGGAGCCATAAATGTTATGACAAGTGTTGTAACGGGCGTATTGCAGCTTTGGATAGGGGAGAATTGCCTGTTCCTATTCAGGATTTTTGGAGAGTTTTTTCTGAGAAAGAATCGCAGGTTTTGCCTCCCCATAGAGACTATGATTGCTCTATTGAATTTGTCCCTTTAGCGACTCTTCCTAAAAGTCGTTTATTTAACCTTACTATTCCTGAGAGGAAGGCTTTGGAGGAATACATACAGACAAGTTTGGCCGCCGGTCACATTAGGCCCTCTAAGTCTCCTGTGGCGGTTGGATTTTTTTTTGTAAAAAAAAAGGACGGCGGTTTACGTCCTTGTCTAGATTTTCGTGAGATTAACAAAATTACGGTACGCAATCCTTACCCACTGCCATTGATTCCTGATCTGTTTAACCAGTTATTGGGGGCCAAGTGGTTCTCTAAAATTGACCTTAAGGGGGCATACAATCTGTTGCGCATGAAGGAGGGTGATGAATGGAAGACTGCTTTTAACACTCCTGTGGGTCATTTTGAGAATCTGGTTATGCCTTTTGGTCTTACTAATGCTCCTGCATTTTTTCAGAATCTGATTAATGACATCCTTAGACCTTTGATCGGTAAAAATGTGGTTGTGTATTTGGATGACATTTTGATTTATTCGCCAGATCTGGAGTCTCATTGGCGGAGCGTGCGTGAGGTATTACAGTTATTAATGGACAATTCGCTTTTTGCTAAGCTGGAGAAATGTGAGTTCGCTGTACAGAGAATTAGTTTTTTGGGCTACATTATCTCCAGCAAAGGTTTTGAGATGGATCCGGTTAAGGTTCAGGCTGTGCAGGAATGGCCTAGGCCTATTGGTTTGAAATCGATACAGAGGTTTTTGGGTTTCGCCAATTACTATGGAAAATTCATAAAAATTTTTTCTAGTATTGTCAAACCTCTGACTGATCTCACCAGGAAAGGTGCTGATGCGGTTCAGTGGTCTTCTGAGGCCATTGAAGCTTTTGTGTATCTCAAGGAGAGGTTCACCTCTGCTCCCATCCTTATGCAGCCTGATGTTACTAGGCCGTTTTTGGTTGAGGTTGATGCTTCCTCTGTGGGGGTTGGCGCAGTATTGTCTCAGGATAACGGGGATGGATTACATCCCTGTGCCTTTTTTTCAAAAAAATTTTCGGAGACTGAATTGAATTACGATGTTGGTAATCGGGAATTATTGGCTATTAAACTCGCATTTGAACACTGGCGCCACTTCTTGGAAGGTGCGGAATTTCCCGTTCAGGTTCTTACGGATCATAAAAATCTGATATATCTTGATGCTGCCAAGCGCCTGAATGCCCGTCAGGCTAGGTGGGCACTGTTTTTCTCACGGTTTAATTTCTCCATTACTTACATCCCTGGTACTAAGAATGTTAAGGCGGATGCCTTGTCTCGCAGTTTTTCTCCCATAGTCGGTGCTGAGAAAGAGGAAAACATTTTACAAGAAGGTGTTGTGATACCTGCTTTAGACTCCGTTTTGGAAGATGAGATTCTTAAAGCTCAGGAGAATGCCCCATCTAACACTCCTCATGGAAGGTTGTTTGTGCCTGGGACCTTTAGGAGAGATTTGTTTGTTGAGTGTCACGAATGTTCGGTTGGCAGGTCATCCCGGAATCTCTGAGACCAAGAGACTGGTGGGTCGCAGTTTTTGGTGGCCTGGATGGCAGAAGGAAGTCATTAAGTGGGTGCGCCAATGTACTATATGTGCTAGATCTAAGTCCTCACATACTCCTGCTGCGGGGTTGCTTTGTCCTTTGGAGGTCCCCAGTGCTCCTTGGACACATTTGGCTATGGACTTTATAACTGACCTTCCCCCCTCTGAGGGTTTTACTGTCATCTGGGTGGTCGTGGACCGTTTTAGCAAGATGTGTCACTTGGTTCCCTTCGTCAAACTGCCCTGCGCTAAAACTCTCGCTAAGACCTTTGTCAGAGAAATTGTCAGACTTCATGGCGTTCCTACTGACATTGTTTCTGATAGGGGTCCTCAGTTCGTGGCTCGTTTTTGGCGTGCCTTTTGTGACAGGTTGGGAATTCATTTGTCGTTTTCGTCCAGATATCATCCTGAATCTAATGGCCAGACAGAAAGGAAAAACCAGGATGTTGAGCAGTTCTTGCGTTGTTTTGTGGCAGACAATCAAGAGGGGTGGTCTGAGTTTCTGCCACTTGCCGAATTTGCTCTGAACAATCATACATCTTCTTCTGCTGGTTGTTCGCCTTTTTTTTGTTGTTCTGGGAGACATCCGTCGTTTGGGTCGTTCTCCAAGTTGGGATCTGCCGTGCCTGAGGAGGAGAATTTTTCCGGTGATTTGGAAAGAGTTTGGACGGATGTGCGTGGTAATCTTCAGGAGGCCAACAGAAAATCTAAAGACTACTTTGATAGGAAACGACAGGAGGTTTTGTTCACTGTTGGTGACATGGTTTGGTTGTCCTCTAGGAATCTGCGGTTGAGGATTCCTTCTAAGAAATTGGGTCCCAAGTTTGTAGGGCCCTTTAAGGTGCTTCAGGTTGTCAACCAATCTGCTGTTAGGTTGGAGGTTCCTACCTCCTGGAGAATTAATCCGGTCTTTCATGTCTCTCTGTTAAAAAAAGCTGTTGTGTCGGATGGTGACGCCTCTGCCTCTGTTCCTCCGGTGGTGGAGGACGGGGAATATGAAATTTCTCGCATCCTTGACTCTAGACGGTATAGAGGTAGTTTGCAGTATCTTGTGGCCTGGAAAGGTTTCGGACCCGAGGATAACTCTTGGGTGAGGTCAGATGATGTTTCCGCGTCCAGACTTATCACAGCGTTTCACAGGAGATTTCCTGATAAGCCTGGTCCTAGGGGATCCGGAGGATCCTCTTAGAAGGGGGGGTACTGTTAGAACCTTGCTGTTAGGTTTTTTTTCCTTTGCTGGTCACATGACCTTGTTGGCCTATTTAATCCTGCTCCGCCCTTCTGGCTTTGCTGGACTTCATTGTATATCTACTTTCTAGCTAGCCTGTGCTCTGTATCTATCTCTGTTAGTTTGCTTGGTCTTCGGACCTCTATGTTCTATCTATTTTGTTTGTTCGTCTGTCTGCTACTATTTCTGTTAGGAGGTGTCCCATATTCCTTCCAGTCCTTAGTACTTGTAGGGATTCCCTCCCCACATCTATAGGTCTTCGTACAGACTAGATTAGGACTTTAGCAGGTCTGATCGCAGGATCAGGTTCCCTGTTACATCGTAGGGATTCAGCTGAGTCCTATAGTAGGGACAGATCTCCTCTCTTTCCTTAGCTTTGGTAGCAGAACATAACACGGACGGGCGAGTCGCCACCGCACGCCCAAATCCACCTGCATGGAGGGGTCAGGCCAAAGGGGGAGACCGGTCCCCGAAACTAGTGGAGGCAGGAAACGACCCTCAGCTAGAAACCGGAGGCTGTGACATTTTATGTGGCGCAGCCCCTCGCTACACCCGCTAGGAGGGCAGCACATAGGGTCAGGGAAACTGGCGCCAAGTTTACCAAGAGGAGGCCCGAGGCAGCCGGACAGAAGGGTTAGTAAGAAAGGCCAGACAAAGGACACACAAAGGGGGTCCTGTGAAGCGCTCCAAAGTTATCTGGGAGTTGTCTGAGACCCTCACCTGGTGAGAACAGTACGACTTGGGCAGCCGTTACCTGCAGACGTGGTCTGGATAATAAGGACTGTGAGTAAAGGCCCTGGACTGCATCACTGACTCCGTGTCGTTACTGCTGCTGCCCTGCACCATCACCCCCATCCTCCACATACACTGCCCTGAGGCTATACTCCTCCCGTGGGGAGTTATGCTACGCTCTGCTGCACCCACAACACCAGCCTCAGCGGTCTGCCCTGCAGCGTCGGTTCACTCTGACTGCAAACCACGGGTGGCGTAGTCGGACATTTAAACATCAAAACCACATAAATAGTTCCGCCACTGGTTTGACCACCCTGAGCCACGGAAGCGGGTCGCCGCCACGAAGACTACAACCACCAGCATCCACCAAAAAGGGTCCGGCTCCGGGTGTCCCAAGGCCCAGGGGGTGCATCAGAACATTTTCATAACCTTTCACAATCACCAATGGGACAAGGCAGGGTTGTCCTCTGTCCCCTCTCTTATACATCCTAGTGACAGAGCACCTGCTCTCATCAATTCGCCATAACCCCAATATTAGGTGGATTGAGGTGGGAGGCACCGAGTACAAGTGCTCTCTATTTGCTGATGATGTACTAGTATATATCACTCAATCACATATATCCATCCATGCTGTTATGGCTGAAATAGATCACTTTGTTACATGGTCAAATTTTAAAATCATTGCAGCGAAGTCTGAAGCCCTCGATGTCTCCCTCCCCAAATCCATATAGGATTCCATCCAGTCCAACTTTCCCTTTGCCTGGCCCTCACAGGGTATCAAATACTTAGGAATTCCTATTCATAGAGACCTCTCCCATCTATGTTATCTTAATTTTGGGCCCTTTATTGAACAACTCCATACAGACCACGGTTGGCAAGTTAGAACTCTAAGATTCACTACATGAACCACTGGTGTTTTGTGGAAAAGCACATGTACACTGTGTTCCAAATTATTATGCAAAAAGTGTTTAGGAGTGATAAGGGAAGAATTTGTTTGTTTGTCAGTTAAAGTCATTGATGGTGATGTGTGTCAGGGCTCTTTATATCACTGTAAGCAATTGCAGACACCTGTGCTAATTAGTTTGGCAGGTGTGTCCAATGAAAGGCAAGACTACTTAAGAAGGCTGTCTCACATTATTAAGCAGCCTACATTTTCTGCCAAAATGGGAAAGAAAAAGGATGTGTCGGCTGCTGAGAAGCAACAAATTGTGGAGTGTTTAGGTCAAGGCATGACTACAATCAACATTGTGCGATGATCAGGATGTAGTGTCTTGGCAATCAAGAAGTATGTAGCTGATTCACAGTACACACGTGTGCGTGCTGATAAGGGCAAATTGAGGACTCTTTCCTACAGGCAATTACGTCAGGTTAAAAGAGCAGCGGCAAAAAAGCCTTGTCATAGCAGCAGACAAGTTTTTGAAGCTGCTGGTGCCTCCAACGTCCCCCGAACAACAAGATGCAGGGTCCTTCAGAGGTTTGCAGCTGTGCATATGCCATCCTGTCAACCTCCTCTATCCACTTCACACAAGCAGAAACGGCTCCAGTGGGCCAAACATTACATGAAGACTGATTTCAAAACTGTTTTGTTCACGGATTATTGCCGTGCAGCGCTCGATGGTCCAGATGGATGGAGTGGAGGATGGCTGGTTGATGGACACCCCACGCAAACACGGCAACAGCGCCAACAAGGAGGAGGTGGAGTAATGTTTTGGGCTGGAATCATGGGGAGAGAGATTGTCGGCCCCTTTAGGATCCCTGAAGGCGCTAAAGATGAACTCCATAATGTATGTGGATTTTCTCAAACAGCACTTCCTGCCATGGTTCAAGAAGAAGAACCATGTATTTCACAGCAAGATCATTTTTTTGCATGATAATGCACCATCTCATGCTGCACATAAAACATCTGCATCTCTGGCTGATATGGGCATAAAAGGGGACAAACTTATGGTGTGACCCCCATGCTCCCCTGACCTCTACCCCATTCAGAACCTCTGGAGCATCATCAAAAGGAGTGTCTATGATGGCGGGAGGCAGTTCACATCTAAGCAACAGCTCTGGGAGGGTATTCTGTCCTCATGCAAAACAATTGAAGCAGAAACCATCCAAAACCTGACAAATTCAATGGACGAGAGAGTTCAGAAGCTCCTTTCGAACAAGGGGTCCTATGTGAAAATGTAACATCACCTAGAATAAAGTTTTGAGTTGAAAACTGTTTGATTTCAGTTTCTAATAACCTGCTAATGCTTATAATTTCAAAAATGACCATTTTTTTGGTCTTTATTAAAATGAAAAGGTTGATCGAAAAGTTTGGGGGATCTAAGAGTGTGGCAACCCAGTAGTCATGATTACTTCGAATTCTGACAATATGAGGGTCATGTTGCAGGTAGTGCAGCAAGAAGGCACTTATGTGTCTTGCGCATCTCGGAGCCCCAAAATTATTTTCCGGGCTAGATGCAGCTACAAATTATTATTAAGTTTAAATCTGGTGGAGCTTAGTATAGATGGGCTAATAGGATCAGTGCTGCACACTGCTACAAAGCCCAAATTATTTTCCAGTCAAGATACAGATAAACATGATTAGTAATTTGAAAGCTTAAAACGGTTGGTAGGGTGATTTTAACCAATCATCAAGCTTTTACTCTCCCCAGGATGATACAGGGGTAGAAAAGTCGTTTCGGATCCATGATTTGTTCATCTTTATGAACGTGAGTCTGTCTACATTATCAGTGGAGAGCCGCGTGTGCTTATCTGTCAGCACACCACCAGCAGCGCTGAACACACG
The DNA here is from genome assembly GCF_046119375.1 of Phyllobates terribilis. Taxonomy (NCBI): domain Eukaryota; kingdom Metazoa; phylum Chordata; class Amphibia; order Anura; family Dendrobatidae; genus Phyllobates; species Phyllobates terribilis. The sequence continues at coordinate 476,244,955 of NW_027362765.1, read as the reverse complement.
TTCAGACAGAACGCTGGCTGCGGTGCATGACAAGATCTCCAAGGCGTAAGTGGCTAGCTCCGGCCATTTATCCAGATTGGAAGCCCAAAAAGAGCAAGGGTCCAGTGACACAGTCATGGCTTCAATGTTTACTTGGAGATACTCCTGTACCATCGTCTCTAGGCGTTGACTATGTGTCAGACTTCTTGTCTCCTGTAGCCTTGCAAAGGATGGGCTAAAAAAGTGGTGAAATGATTCCGCAAAATTGATGTTAACAGCAGATACTGTGGTTCTGTTACGGTTTGAGTGCTGAACACTTGACGGTCCCATGGTTTTCAAGTTGGAACTGTGAGATTCACTACGTGCACCACTGGTGTTTTGTGGAAAAGCACATGTAAGATTCTGCAACAGTCTCTGCTGATACTCCTGCATGCGTGCATCCCTTTCTATGGCAGGAATAATTTCTGCAAATTTACTTTTGTACCGGGGATCTAACAGTGTGGCAACCCAGTAGTCAGGATTATTTCTAATTCTCACAATTCGAGGGTCATGTTGCAGGTAGTGCAGCAAGAAGGCATTCATGTGTGTTGCGCATCCAGGAGCACCAAGTCCCTGTTGTGTTGGTGGCGAGGTAACAATCATGCTTCCTTCCTCTGTCCTCTCCCCCCAACCTCGCACAACAGAAATGTGATCAAGGTCTCCCTCATCTGATGAGTCTTCCATCAGTTCGTCCTCCACTTCTTCCTGGGCTCCTGCACCTTCCTCACTAGTTTGGCTGCTACCATGCGCCCTGGTAAAACCATCTCCCCCACCCTCACATGCATGCCGCCTTGGTGCTGCCGACCGTCTGGACCTTGCAGATGTTAGCCCTTCCGCATACAACTCCTCCTCCTCTACTTCCTCCACCTCCTCTTGTGCCACCACCTGACTCCGAATTCTGTTTAACATGTGCTCCAGCATGTAAATCACCGGAATAGTCATGCTGATAATGGCATCGTCAGCACTAAACATCTTCGTCGCCATTTCAAAACTGTGCAGAAGGGTGCATAGGTCAATGATCTGAGACCACTCCTCCAGCGTGATTTGCCCCACCTCCGGATCTCGTTGGCCCAGGCTATACGTCAGAACGTATTGCACCAGGGCTTGTCGGTGCTGCCACAGTCGCTGCAACATGTGCAGAGTTGAATTCCACCGGGTAGGCACATCGCATTTTAGCCGGTGAAGTGGCAGGCCCAACGACTTCTGTAGAGATGTAAGTCGCTGAGCTGCGGGATGCGAACGGCGGAAGTGAGCACACAGCGACTGTGCCCTCTGCAGAAGGCCATCTAGTCTGGGATAGTGGGCTAAAAATTGCTGGACAACCAGGTTCAACACGTGAGCCATACAAGGCACGTGTGTGACATTGCCCCGGCGAAGGGCCGCACCCAGGTTTGCAGCATTGTCGCACACGGCCTTCCCTGGTTTCAGGTCCAGTGGAGACAACCATTTATGAAATTGGCTCTCCAGAGCTGACCACAACTCCTCAGCTGTGTGACTCACATTTCCCAGACATTTCAAAGTAAAAACCGCCTGATGACGTTGAGCCCTACTGCCAGCATAGTAAGGAGGTGTGCAGGATCCCTTCTGCGCAGTTAGAAAGCTTCTGGCATGACCAGACAGGCTTCGGGTGCAGGTGGAAGACCAAGAGGAGGTTGAGGAGGCAGAAGCAGTGGAGGAACTTTGACATAAAGAGGATTGACGCACAACTCGTGGGGACGGCAAGACTTGGACAGCAGGCCCTTGTCCTGCTGTCACCATAGTTACCCAGTGCCCAGTCAGCGACATGTAACGCCCCTGTCCATGCCTACTCGTCCAAGTGTCTGTGGTGAAATGCACCCTGTCACACACAGAGTTTCTCAAAGAAGCGGTGATGTTGTGTGTGACATGCTGGTGGAGCGCAGGCACACCTTTCTTTGAGAAGTAGTGCCGACTGAGCATCTGGTACTGGGGCACTGCGACGGACATAAGGTCTCAAAAATCCTCTGTGTCCACCAGGCGGAAAGGCAGCATTTCTGTAGCCAAGAGCTTGCAGATGGTGAAATTCAACCTCTTAGCTTTCTCATGGCTAGGAGGAAATGGTCTTTTACTTGTCCACATCTGAGGGACCGAGGGCTGGCTATTGTGCTTAGACGGGGTTGATAAGGGTGTCCCCGGCAAACTGCCGGTCTGTGAGGAAGATGCAGGCGGACATGTTAGGTTGCCTTGATCCAAAGGAGGTGCTATCGATGTCGGACAGCGCTCAACACCAGCTGGTGTTACCACCTCCAAAGAAAATGATGACCTGCCAATCACGCTGGCTGTTGCGGGTAAAGAGGTGGCAGGTCTGCGCCCCAAAACAGGTGTGACTGCTGTCCCCCCAGTCACAGAGGATGAAGAGGCTGCGGATGCACAAGATATGGCAGACAGTGGTTGGCCCGGCCGGCTAGGCCGCATTGTAGCACACTGAGCTTCCCACTGCAACTTATGCTTCATGTCCATGTGCTGGTTCATGCATGAAGTACTTAAACTATGTATTTTTTGGCCTCTACTTAGCTTTTGCTGACAAATGTTACAGATAACACGAGTTGGGTCATCTTTATCGATCTGAAAAAATGCCCAGGCTATGCAAGGCTTAGCACCCATGCGACCTGAAGAGCCACCACGACTTGTGGTGAGAGGCAGAGTTGTGTTTGAGGATGCAGTTGTTGACGTGCTTCCAGTACTACGTCTCTGTCCAGGAAGGCGCAACCTGACCTCGTCGTCACTAGCATCTTCCTCCACCTCTTCTGCTGACCTCATCTCTTGGCTGACTGTGGGTTGACAGTAAGTGGGATCTCCAACCTCATCATCATCACCCTGTGCGCTATCACACCCGTCGTCCTCAGAGCCAACCTGTTCCTGCCCTGACAAAAAACTAAAGTTGTCGCTCCAATCAGGTATTTGAGTCTCATCATCGTCTTCCTCATTGTCTCCACCAACAGGAGTTACAGTTTGGGAATGAGGGTCTACATTATGGTCAGAACCTTCTGCGTCTGGTCCTGGATCCGATTCATAAAGATTCTGGGCATCAGTGCAGATCATTTCCTCGTCTGGATTCACAGAAGCGCTGGAGTCGACCTCTGATTCCCAGGCTATAGTATGAGTAAACAGCTCTGCAGACTCAACCATCTGTTCTACCTCATACTCAGACGGGCAGCTGGAGATTTGGGAGCTGTGAGGAAGCAAGTGCGATTGGGGTGACACCTTTGAGGACTGGAGTATTTGTGATGTTGAAGTTGATGTGGAGGAGAGCCCACTTAAAGGAGCACTTGATATCCGTTGAAGCACCTGCTGTTTTTGTGCCTCATCTGGAATTTGTAGCGATTGGCGTGGCCGTAAGAAAGGGATCTTATCACATTGTCCGCTAAAAGAAGTAGACATTTTAGTTTGGCTGGAAGATGGTCTTTCTTCTGCAGATGTTACTGTTGCTTTAACACCTACCCCACGGACACAACCTTTTTTCCCCTTCCCAACACGCCTATTCCCCTTTCCACCAGCAGCAGGCCTTTTTCCACTCATTTTTGTGGTTAACTAATTCACAACTCTGGAGTTGTTTGCACAAAAAAACAATGGATGGGAACCGAGCAGAGCTGAGTGGCCAAACTGTGGTATTAGGCCAAAACTATTGGCTGGGTTAGATGCAGAAAAAAATTATATTCAATTTGCAACCTGATGGAGGTCAGTATAGATGGACTAATAGAGAAAGTCCCACACACAGCTAGAAGCCCAAATATTTTTTCAGAGGTAGATGCAGAAAAAAAATATATTCAGTTTGCAACCTGATGGAGGTCAGTATAGATGGACTAATAGAGAAAGTCCCACACACTGCTAGAAGGCCAAATATTTTTTCAGAGGTAGATGCAGAAAAAAATTATATTCAGTTTGAAACCTGATGGAGGTCAGTATAGATGGACTAATAGAACAAGTTCCACACACAGCTAGAAGCCCAAATATTTTTTCAGAGTTAGATGCAGATAAAAATTATTTTTAATTTGCAACCTGATGGAGGTCAGTATAGATGGACTAATAGAGAAAGTCCCACACACTGCTAGAAGGCCAAATATTCTTTCAGAGCTAGATGCAGACAAAAAATTATTTTCAGTTTGCAACCTGATGGAGGTCAGTATAGATGGACTAATAGAACAAGTCCCACACACAGCTAGAAGCCCAAATATTTTTTCAGAGGTAGATGCAGAAAAAAATTATATTCAGTTTGCAACCTGATGGAGGTCTGTATAGATGGATTAATAGAACAAGTCCCACACACAGCTAGAAGCCCAATATTTTTTCAGAGGTAGATGCAGAAAAAAAATATATTCAGTTTGCAACCTGATGGAGGTCAGTATAGATGGACTAATAGAGAAAGTCCCACACACTGCTAGAAGGCCAAATATTTTTTCAGAGCTAGATGCAGACAAAAAATTATTTTTAATCTGCAACCTGATGGAGGTCAGTATAGATGGACTAATAGAGAAAGTCCCACACACTGCTAGAACCCCAAATATTTTTTCAGAGCTAGATGCAAAAAAAAATTAAATTCAGTTTGCAACCTGATGGAGGTCAGTAGAGATGGACTAATAGAACACGTCCCACACACAGCTAGAAGCCCAAATATTTTTTCAGAGGTAGATGCAGAAAAAATTATTTTTAATTTGCAACCTGATGGAGGTCAGTAGAGATGGACTAATAGAACAAGTCCCACACACAGCTAGAAGCCCAAATATTTTTTCAGAGGTAGATGCAGAAAAAATTATATTCAGTTTGCAACCTGATGGAGGTCTGTATAGATGGATTAATAGAACAAGTTCCACACACAGCTAGAAGCCCAATATTTTTTCAGAGGTAGATGCAGAAAAAAAATATATTCAGTTTGCAACCTGATGGAGGTCAGTATAGATGGACTAATAGAGAAAGTCCCACACACTGCTAGAAGGCCAAATATTTTTTCAGAGCTAGATGCAGATAAAAATTATATTCAGTTTGCAACCTGATGGAGGTCAGTATAGATGGACTAATAGAACAAGTCCCACACACTGCTAGAAGCCCAAATATTTTTTCAGAGCTAGATGCAGAAAAAAATTATATTCAATTTGCAACCTGATGGAGGTCAGTATAGATGGGCTAATAGAATGATGCTATGCCCAAAAGATTTTACTTCACTAGGTGCAGTAAAAAAATTGGTATTCTATACACAGGTGGTATATCTTGCAACACAGATAGACTACTCCACTGACTAACACACTCTGCAATAGGCCAAAAAGGATTAGCTTTGCTAGATTCAGCCAAATGCTGTGAAAAAAACTTGCACAGCACTGGCACAGACCTGCCTGGCAAAAACTGATAGGAACTGATGTAACCTAGTCCTGAAAAGGACTGCAATTACTATTAGTCTTTACTCCCACAATCTATCTATTTAAGAGCACAGACCTGCCTGATAAAAGTCGTAGGAAATGCTGTAACCTAGTCCTTAAAGGACTGCAATCACAACTATTCCCTACTCCCAAGCTATCTGTAGATTTGTGCGAAAATTGGCTTGAAATTAACAAGGTATAGCGCACACAGCAACAGCGGTGCCGTCTAACACGCAACTGCAGCAGTGAGAAAATGGTGGCGACGGGGAAAATGGCTTGGTCTTATAGGGCAAGGACATGTGACATACACTGCCAATGACACATGCCCTTGCTTGTGTGAAAAAAGCACTTCGCTCTGTGTGTGCGCTGCTGATAGGCTGAGAGATTGCACCTCCCCACTGTAAATGCGGGAAAGAGAAAAAAAAATGGAGATCTTCATTATTCCTGCAGAGATCCATCCCCTGCCCCTCCCCCCCACCCCGCTGTACACTCAAACTGCGTATTAACATTAATTTTCATCATTACTGAGAAAAAATCCTTTTATGATTTTGGTGCACGAACAGTTATCGAACATAACCTCGAACAGCCGAATTTTTCTCAAATCGTTCGTGTTCGCCGAACGGCTCGAACACCGCCCAAAACAGCTCGAATTTGAGATTGGCAAACAGTTCGAGTAGAACAACACTCATCTCTAGTCATTAGTGATGAGCGAGCATGCTCGCTACTGCTCGGTGCTCGCCTTAGCATCTCACTTTTTTTTTTGGATCTTAATCCTCATTATTTGCTTAAAAAGCAATCCAGAGAACACCGTTTTTCTGCGCCATTTGCTTGTTGGCACTGATTAATGCAGCCATATTACAGCACTAAAAATCCAGCTATTCAAAACTGTGGTTTGTCCGTCACAGATCATATATAATTGTACTGAAAATACTGCCATTTCTGGCCTCCATTAAAAAAAAATTTCAATTTGCAGTGAAGCTATTGACACCAGTTTGCTGTTCAAAATAGTTACCTACAGGCCAGGTATTTCAAACTGTGTTTTCTCCGTCACACGGATCACATATACATTTTCAGAAAATGCTGTCATTTCTGGCCTCTAATAAAAAATTGTTTCAGTCTGTCAGTGAAGCTATTGACACCAGTTTACTGTTCAAAATAGTTACCTACAGTCCAGGCATTAAAAACTGTGTTTTTTCCGTCACACGGATCATATATACGTTCTCAGAAAATACTGCCATTTCTGGCCATCATTAAAAAAAAATTTCAGTGAGTCAATGAAGCTATTGACACTAGTTTGCTATTCAAAATAGTTACATACAGGCCAGGTATTTAAAACTGTGTTTTCTCCGTCACACAGATCACATATAAGTGTTCAGAAAATACTGCCATTTCTGGCCTGCATTAAAACATTTTTTCAGTGTGTTAGTGAAGCTATTGACACCAGTTTGCTGTTCAAAATAGTTACCTACAGGCCAGGTATTTAAAACTGTGTTTTCTACATCATACGGATCACATATACGTTTTGCCCAAATATTTTAGCAGCCACGGTCACAAGAAGGTGATGGTGGGAAAGTGTCACAAGAGGTGGACGATGATGAGACACATTTGCCAGAAAGTCAGGAGGAGGGCCAGAGTGCGGAAGTGGAAGGCGAGGTGGTGGATAATATAGTAACTGACCCAACCTGGCAGGAGGACATGCAGAGCGAGGACAGCAGCACACCGGGGGAGGGAGGCAGAGCACCCCAACAGGCAGGAAGAAGCAGTGTGGTGGCCGCAGACAGAAGGCAGGCAACCATTATTTGTAACACCAACACGAAGCCTGATCAGGCACATGGCAGCAAAGCACCAGACTTTGTGGGCCAAACCCCAGGGTCCAGGAACAGTGTCTGCGGGTGGCACCATTGCTTCTTCCGCTGTTGTGAATGCAAGCCAATCCCCTGTCCATGGTGCATGCGAAGATGCTTCCTGCCCTGCACCTGTCATTGCACACTCTCAAGTAGCAGCATTAGGAAGCAAGTCCACGTCCTTGTCCCTGCGCAGCGTTCAGCTGTCCATACCCCAGTCCTTGGACGCAAGTGCAAATACCCAGCCAACACCCCACAGGCCACACTATTAAATTCCCATATTTTGCGACTGCTTTTGCTCGAAAAGTTGCCTTTTAGGCTTGTGGAGATGGAAGCATTCCGTAACCTGATGGCGGCGGCCGTCCCTCGGTACTAGGTCCACAGCCGCCGCTATTTCTCCTGGTGTGCCGTCCCCGTATTACACGAGCACGTGTCCCTAAACATTAGCCGTGCCCTCAACAACATAGTTACCGGGAAAGTCTACCTAACTACGGACACATGGACAAGTGCTTGTGGGCAGGGACGGTACATCTCCCTGATGGCACACTGTGTTAACACAGTGGAAGCTAGGACCCAGTCGGTCCTTGGGACGGACTATGTCCTCCCGACTCCAAGGATCGCAGGCCCTAGGTCAATCAGGGTTGCCCCCACAGTCTACAGCTCCTGCACTTCATCCTCCTCAGCCTCTTCCTTCTCTTCAGTCTCCATCTCCGAAATGACCACATCAGTCACAAGCTGGAAGCACTGCAGCACTGACTCGGCCAAGCGGCAACAGTCTGTGTTAAAGCTAATATGATTAGGTGACAAACCGCACAATGCTGAAGAGTTGTGGACAACTCTGAAAGAGCAGGCAGATCTGTGGCTCACACCGCTGAACCTACAGCCAGGCATGGTCGTGTGTGACTATGGCCGGAACCTGGTGGCGGCTCTGAGGCGAGGCGAGTTCACACACATACCATGCCTGGCCCATGTCCTCATGGTTCAGCAATTTCTCAAATTCTACCAGGAGCTGCCGGATCTGCTTGTTAAAGTACGCGCCTGTGTGCCCATTTTAGAAAGTCACTAACAGCTTCCGCCGCCCTTGCCGTGTTTCAGCAGCTTTTTCAGCTTTCGGCTCACAGACTTGTGTGTGATGTCCCCACACATTGGAACTCTACACTGCTGATGTTGGGAAGGATTTGTGAGCAGAAGATGGCAGTTGTTGACTACCAGCATAAACAAGGCCGTCGGTATTCAGTTCAGACTCCACACATAAGACCTCAGGAGTGGACATGGATGTCAGACATATGTACCATCTTTCAAAACTTTGAGAACTCCACCAAGATGGTGAGCGGCCATGACACCATAATTAGCGTCACCATCCCGCTTCTCTGTCTTCTGAAACGCTCTCTGCTCACAATCAAAGAGGATGCATTGTAGGCAGAGCACAATGAGATGGAGCAAGGAACCATACAGGGTGATTAGACACAGCCCAGCCTCATCTCATCCCAACGTGGATTGCCTGTTAGCAGTCTGGCACGCATGGTTAAGTTTATGTTACACTGCCTTTCCCATGACCCTCACGTTCTCAGAATTTTGGGTGACATTCATTACTTTTCGGTGACACTTCTATACCCATGCTTCAAGGAGAACTTTATATCTCTAATTCCTGAGGCGGACAGGTCTACAAAAATGGAGCAGTACCAGAGGCCCTCATTGCGGAACTATAAAAAAAATTCCCATCTGAAAACACTGGCGGCAGAGGGCTCAGTTCATTGGACAACCAAGGACTACAGGTGAGAGAGACACAAATGCAATCCAGCAGAGGCAGGGGAACAATGTCGAAGTTCTGGGAGAATTTTCTCAGCCCCTACCATCGCACAGGCCCTGAGGCGCGGGGTACTCTCACAAGGAGTGCAAAGTTTGGGAAGATGCTGAGGGAGTACCTTGCCGACCGTACCAACATTCTCCGTGATTCCTCTGTGCTTTATATTTATTGGGTATCCAAGCTGGATACCTGGAATGAACTGGCTCTCTACGCCTTTGAGGTCCTGGCCTGCCCTGCCGCTTGCATTTTATCAGAGCGGTTTTTTAGTGCCACTGGTGGAATTATAACTGATAAGCGCATCCGCCTGTGAACTGAAAATGTTGACAGACTGACTCATAAAAATGAAGAAGGGCTGGATTGGGCCAGACTTCTCAACACCACCAATTGATAGCAGCGTAACATAAACTCAAATCCAGTATCTTTTTTTGGGAGGTGTATTCCCATGCACCTTTACACACAGACATGGGTATATGCTTCCTTATTTTGGCTATTTGCTCTTGTCCTTTGCCTCCTCCTCATCCTCATCCTCTACCACCACATCACCAGGGTGAACGTGGTCCATGATGCAACACCCACATAATTTTTTTAAAGGGTGTTATGATGCCCGTAAAAAAATAATTGTGTTACGGATCCGGGTGGTGGAACCTCTGTGCTGCAGTGCAAGGAGGGACCCAGAGGGGCGTAACTAAGTATCAACTCGGACCGACCCAGGTCGTACGGCGGCTAACGACTCCGTGACCAGGGAGGGACCGAGCATAGGGACCAGGTGCTACTCTGGGTATGACCTTGTAAGAGAGCTGGTGACTCCCATGGGTCAGATGGCTGGGACTGACCGATACAGCAGATAGGCACAGCAGGCAACAGGCAGGAGCCTCTAGGTAGGCTGTCAGGTAATCACGGCAAGTGACGGGAAGGAGCCTTCAGGTAGGCTGACAGGTGGTCATGGCAAGTGATGGGCAGGAGTCTCTAGGCAGGCTGTCAGGTGGTTACGGCAGGTGACGGGCAGGAGCCTCCAGGTAGGCAGACAGGTGGTCACGGCAAGTGACGTCCAGGTAGCAAGCAGGGGCCTCCAGGTAGGCACGGCAGGTAGCAAGCAGGGGCCTCCAGGTAGGCACGGCAGGTAACAGGCAGGTGCTTCCAGGTAAGCAGGCGGGCAAAGCCCATAGACAGACTGGCGGACTGGACGGAAGACAGACTGTCGGGCTGGAGAGTAGTCAGGCTGGTGGACTGGACTGATAGTCAGGCTGGCGGGCAGGACTAGTAGTCAGGCTAGCAGCGGGACCTGAGGGCTAAAGCAGACGTAAGTACACTGTCCATCAACTATTGCTCTGGCACCTCCATGTTGGAGGAGGTGCTTTAAATATGGGAGGACCTCCAGCAGTTGGCCGGGGACTCCTTAGGGCGGCGCGCGTGGCCCCTTTAAGAGGGAGGGAGCGCGCGCGCCCTAAGCACAGTGCCCGGGAAGCTGCGCGCGCCGGCAGACGCAGGAAGAGGAGCGCTGGAGAACGCTGGGCAGGGAGCGCAGCGGTGAGAGGGACGGCCTCTCTGCCTGGCACGGAGCAGAGACGCCGATGCTACAAATTGCATACAGTATGTTCATGTATACCCCCCAGGGGTAAATGTTTGTCAGCCCGTACACTTAGTGCATGGGCATTACAAGAAAGAGACCCGCTCCTTTCTAATGGGAACATTTTTATATGAGGTCCTCTAAGTCTCTTCCAAGGGGCATTGGAGTGCCTCCCAATTTTTGGCAGCCCTTGCATTCAATGCACAGGCCAACACTATGGGAGACCCACTTCTAAATAATGGGAACATTTTTTCATGAGGCCCTGTAAGTTTCTTCCAAGGGGCATTGGAGTGCCTTCCAATTTTTGGCAGCCCTTGCATTCACTGCATAGGCCAAAACTTTGGGAGACCCTCTCTATTCTAATGGGAGTTTGTCATTACTGTGGCCCTGCTCTATGTGTCTTTAAATTGTTAATGGGATTTTAGCTAAATTTGGTCAGTCGTTGGACTCACTTCATACCGTATAACTGTAAAGCAGACCCTCTCCTTTCTAATTGGAACATGTCGTACTCGTTACTGTGGCCCTGCTTTATGTGTCTTTAAATTCTTAATGGGGTTTTTCCTAAATTTTGTCTGCCGTTGGACTCACTGCATACCGTATGACTGTATAGAAGATCCTCTCCTTTCTAATTTGAACACGTCGTACTCGTTACTGTGGCCCTGCTCTATGTGTCTTTAAATTCTTAGTGGGGTTTTTCCTAAATTTGGTCAGCCGTTGGACTCACTGCATACCCTAAGACTGTATAGCAGATCCTCTCCTTTCTAATTTGAACACGTCGTACTTGTTACTGTGGCCCTGCTCTATGTGTCTTTAAATTCTTAGTGGGGTTTTTCCTAAATTTGGTCAGCCGTTGGACTCACTGCATACCCTATAACTGTATAGCAGATTCTCACCTTTCTAATGGGATTATGATGTTACTGTGGCTCTGCTCTTTGTGTCTTTAAATTCTTAGTGGGGTTTATCCTAAGTTTGGTCATCCGTTGGACTCACTTCATATCCTATAACTGTATAGCAGACTCTCTCCTTTCTAATGGGAACATGTCATACTCGATACTGTGGCCCTGCTCTATGTGTCTTTAAATTCTTAGTGGGGTTTTTCCTAAATTTGGTCAGCCGTTTGACTCACTGCATACCCTATAACTGTATAGCAGATTCTCACCTTTCTAATGGGATTATGATGTTACTGTGGCCCTGGTCTATGTGTCTTTAAATTCTTAGTGGGGTTTTTCCCATATTTTGTCAACCTTTGCAGTCACAATATGGGCATTACCACTATAGGAGACCCGCTTCTTTATAAAGGGAACATTTTTTTAACTTAGACCCTCCTCTATGTCTCTTCAAAGGGGTATCAGGTTGCGTTTGAATTGCAGTCACTGCATATGCAAAAACAGTATAGGAGACCCACTCGTTAAAAATGGCAACAACAAAGCATAGCCGGCTGATGGCTCTCTAACAATAGCGAGGGCCGACTGCTGGCCTTTTAAGAATAGTAAGGGCCGCCTGATGGCCCTATAAAAATAGGCTTTGCGACTTTCAGAATCCCGCCATCATAAATGAAACAGTATGAGTCTGATGATGTGTCACACACCACATTGCCAGAAAAGGTTGTAAAATGTTAAAATGACATTTCCCGGTGAATGTATTTATCTTAAAAAATAAAGTAAAAAAAACAAACAGTAAGATCTTTCTTTTGTATAGAAAATAGTCGCCAATGTAACCTCAATGTAATCACATTGTTCAACTCCTGCACCACTGCCTCCATCTCCGAAATGATCACATCAGTCACAAGCTGAAAGCACTGCAGCACTGCCTTGGCCAAGCGGCAACAGGTTGAGCTGAAGATAACATGCTTAATGCTTAGGTGACAAACCGCCCAGCGCTGCAGAGTTGTTGAAAGCTGTAACACAGCAGCCTGATCTGTGGTTCTCACCGCTGAACATACAGCCAGGCATGGTCGTGTGTGAGAATGCGCGGAACCTGGTGACGGAGAAATGACAGCCGGAGTAGATACGGTTTCCCTCTATGCCAGTCCTTTCACCGAGTTAAAGAATATGGCTGTGGTGAAATACAACAACGCCGGCATGAGGTTATGAAAAGCTTCCGCCTCCACGAGCCTAAAAGGCCACATTTCAAGTGCAAGCAGCTGCCTCGAAATCTGGCAGTTTAGTATTGCGGCCTGTGGGCGGCTGGCTGCATACTTGCGCTTGCATTCCAAGTAACAGAAAATGAAACAGATGGTGGCCTCTATCATCATCATAGCCTCATCTCGGCACTATGAACTCTGCTGAAGGAGAAGCCAGGGCCCACCGGAGGAGTCTCCGGTTCTCTGGTGGGCCCGTCCAACCCTGCCGAGAAGCAGCCCTGGCTAAGAAAAGTGTGGGGGAAGGTTCCCGGACACTCTATGGCTGCTTTTTTAATGTGGATTGAATGTGATTATGCATGTTATTTATCAAACCGCATTGCAGATCAGGCCATTGCCCAACTCAGTAGTCATGAAATTAAAGGGGCAAAGAAAAATGTTTTTGTGTCGAAGCACCTCCGACAAGTGCGAGTTGGTGTTGGACGGGCTGCCATCGCTTCTACAACAAGCTGCATTAGAGGACTTCCTGGGAGAAATGACACCCAGAATAGAGGTTTCCCTCTATGCCAGCCCTTTCACCGAGCTAAAGAATATGGCTGTGGTGAAATACAACTCTCAGCAAAAAAAGCTGTGGACTGGCTCCATACCGTCCCTGGCCACATTCACCTGTCCACGTGTTTGTGGTTAGGCGGTCCTTCCCATTAAGTGCACTGGGGAGGGCACGGGTAATGTTGTGGGACCCGTGCTTGTGGAAGGCGGAGACGATACCGGGAGAAATAGTGGCGGCTGGGGACCGAGTATGGACACCCGGCCACCGCCCGAATGAGGTTGTGAAAAGCCTCCGCCTCCACGAGCCTAAAAGTCCACATTTCAAGAGAAAGCAGTTTTATTGTACTTACTGGGAGAAATGACAGCTGTGGACCGAGTATGGATACCCATTCGCAGCCACCATAAGTTTGTGGACAGCTTCTGCCTCCATGAGCCTAAAAGGCCACATTTCAAGTGCAAGCAGCTGTCAAAAATTTGGCAGTATAGTATTGCAGTCTGTGGGTGGTTGGCTGCATACTTACGCTTGCATTCTAAGGAATGGGGTAGGGAAGGGACAACTGAACGCTGCACTGGGACAAAGACGTGGACGGTGACTGTTGCAAGTCTGCAACGACAGGTGCATGGCGGGAGGCATCTTCGCATGCGCCAAGGATCACTTATGATGGGCACACTTTTAGACAGTGACCTGGGTGTCAGAGATGCTTCCAGGGGTCTTCCTCATGCTGTTCCCATGTCTTTTCAACACTGTATGCATGTGTCTGATCATGTGTCACACACCACATGGCCAGATAAGGTTGAAAAATTTTAAAATGACTTTTGTTAGTGATGCATTTGTCTTGGTTGAGAGCAATGCAAAAGTGCAAAAACGTATCAAAAACGCTACGTGTGAACATAGCCCTAGGTGTGGAGGAGTATTTTTGGTGTTCGTTATTTGTTTTTCCTTATATACCAGTCATTACCCTGGAAAGGATCATATTTCCCAGGAAAATCCATTTTGGATTAGTTTTTGTATGTTTTTTTATGAGTCCGTAAAAGTGGCGTAATACCTCTGACAACCTTGTTGACAGCAGTGACCGTGGAGTCAGAAATGCTTCCAGGGGTCTTCCCCATGCTGTTCCCATGTCATTTGAGCACTGATCCCATTGATTTGGGCAATCTTTAGGTCCTCTGCAGACCGCCTGGGGGAGCCGCCTGAAAAATGCTCGAGTTTCCCATAGACTTAGATTGGGCTCGTTGCTCGGGTTGAGCATCCGTGTATTTCAATTTGCTCGACCCGAGCATCGAACGCCCAAGCATTTTAGTGCTCGCCCATCACTAGTTAATATCTAATAAGTTCTATGGACCGGACACAGATATACCTAAGAATCTGCCTCCAGAGCTTATTGTAAAAGAAAGGGGGCTTTTTCAATGTGAGACATGTAATGACTAACAATGGTAATCATATACAGCAGAACTGATCTTTATTTCATTACAAACACTACATTCTAGTTGTAGTTGTCCTCTCACAGCGTTGGCAACTTTGGTTAACAGTTGTGTCTGATTACTACTAATACTTTTTATAGCTTTCATCTCACAGGCAGCGCTGAAATCAGGAGTAGAGATGAGGGTTGTTCGACTCGAACTGTTCGCCAATCTCAAATTCGAGCTGTTTTGGGCGGTGTTCGAGCCGTTCGGCGAACACGAACGATTTGAGAAAAATTCGGCTGTTCGAGGTTATGTTCGATAACTGTTCGTGCACCAAAATCATAACTGGATTTTTTCTCAGTAATGATGAAAATTAATGTTAATACGCAGTTTGAGTGTACAGCAGGGTGGGGGGAGGGGCAGGGGATGGATCTCTGCAGGAATAATGAAGATCTCCATTTTTTTTTCTCTTTCCCGCATTTACAGTGGGGAGGTGCAATCTGTCAGCCTATCAGCAGCGCACACACGGAGCTAAGTGCTTTTTTTCACACAAGCAAGGGCATGTGTCATTGGCAGTGTATGTCACATGTCCTTGCCCTATAAGACCAAGCCATTTTCCCCGTCGCCACCATTTTCTCACTGCTGCAGCTGCATGTTAGACGGCACCGCTGTTGCTGTGTGCGCTATACCTTGTTAATTTCAAGCCAATTTTCGCACAAATCTACAGATAACTTGGGAGTAGGGAATAGTTGTGATTGCAGTCCTTTTAAGGACTAGGTTACAGCATTTCCTACGACTTTTATCAGGCAGGTCTGTGCTCTTAAATAGATAGATTGTGGGAGTAAAGACTAATTGTAATTGCAGTCCTTTTCAGGACTAGGTTACATCAGTTCCTATCAGTTTTTGCCAGGCAGGTCTGTGCCAGTGCTGCGCAAGTTTTTTTCACAGCATTTGGCTGAATCTAGCAAAGCTAATCCTTTTTCGCCTATTGCAGAGTGTGTTAGTCAGTGGAGTAGCCTATCTGTGTTGCAAGATATACCATCTGTGTATAGAATACCAATTTTTTTACTGCACCTAGTGAAGTAAAATCTTTTGGGCATAGCATCAATCTATTAGTCCATCTATACTGACCTCCATCAGGATGCAAATTGAATATAATTTTTTTCTGCATCTACCTCTGAAAAAATATTTGGGCTTCTAGCAGTGTGTGGGACTTGTTCTATTAGTCCATCTATACTGACCTCCATCAGGTTGCAAACTGAATATAATTTTTTTCTGCATCCAGCTCTGAAAAAATATTTGGCCTTCTAGCAGTGTGTGGGACTTGTTCTATTAGTCCATCTATACTGACCTCCATCACGCTGCAAATTCAAAATAATTTTTTGTCTGCATCTAGCTCTGAAAAAATATTTGGCCTTCTAGCAGTGTGTGGGACTTTCTCTATTAGTCCATCTATACTGACCTCCATCAGGTTGCAAATTAAAAATAATTTTTATCTGCATCTACCTCTGAAAAAATATTTGGGCTTCTAGCTGTGTGTGGGACTTGTTCTATTAGTCCATCTATACTGACCTCCATCAGGTTGCAAACTGAATATAATTTTTTTCTGCATCTAGCTCTGAAAAAATATTTGGCCTTCTAGCAGTGTGTGGGACTTTCTATATTAGTCCATCTATACTGACCTCCATCAGGTTGCAAATTAAAAATAATTTTTATCTGCATCTAGCTCTGAAAAAATATTTGGCCTTCTAGCAGTGTGTGGGACTTTCTCTATTAGTCCATCTATACTGACCTCCATCAGGTTGCAAATTCAAAATAATTTTTTGTCTGCATCAAGCTCTGAAAAAATATTTGGCCTTCTAGCAGTGTGTGGGACTTTCTCTATTAGTCCATCTATACTGACCTCCATCAGGCTGCAAATTAAAAATAATTTTTATCTGCATCTACCTCTGAAAAAATATTTGGCCTTCTAGCTGTGTGTGGGAATTGTTCGATTTGTCCATCTATACTGACCTCCATCAGGTTGCAAACTGAATATATTTTTTTTCTGCATCTAGCTCTGAAAAAATATTTGGCCTTCTAGCAGTGTGTGGGACTTTCTCTATTAGTCCATCTATACTGACCTCCATCAGGTTGCAAATTAAAAATAATTTTTTGTCTGCATCTACCTCTGAAAAAATATTTGGGCTTCTAGCAGTGTGTGGGACTTGTTCTATTAGTCCATCTATACTGACCTCCATCAGGTTGCAAACTGAATATAATTTTTTTCTGCATCCAGCTCTGAAAAAATATTTGGCCTTCTAGCAGTGTGTGGGACTTTTTCTATTAGTCCATCTATACTGACCTCCATCACGCTGCAAATTCAAAATAATTTTTTGTCTGCATCTAGCTCTGAAAAAATATTTGGCCTTCTAGCAGTGTGTGGGAATTTCTCTATTAGTCCATCTATACTGACCTCCATCAGGTTGCAAATTAAAAATAATTTTTATCTGCATCTACCTCTGAAAAAATATTTGGGCTTCTAGCTGTGTGTGGGACTTGTTCTATTAGTCCATCTATACTGACCTCCATCAGGTTGCAAACTGAATATAATTTTTTTCTGCATCTAGCTCTGAAAAAATATTTGGCCTTCTAGCAGTGTGTGGGACTTTCTATATTAGTCCATCTATACTGACCTCCATCAGGTTGCAAATTAAAAATAATTTTTATCTGCATCTAGCTCTGAAAAAATATTTGGCCTTCTAGCAGTGTGTGGGACTTTCTCTATTAGTCCATCTATACTGACCTCCATCAGGTTGCAAATTAAAAATAATTTTTTGTCTGCATCTAGCTCTGAAAAAATATTTGGCCTTCTAGCAGTTTGTGGGACTTTCTCTATTAGTCCATCTATACTGACCTCCATCAGGTTGCAAATTCAAAATAATTTTTTGTCTGCATCTAGCTCTGAAAAAATATTTGGCCTTCTAGCAGTGTGTGGGACTTTCTCTATTAGTCCATCTATACTGACCTCCATCAGGCTGCAAATTAAAAATAATTTTTATCTGCATCTACATCTGAAAAAATATTTGGCCTTCTAGCTGTGTGTGGGACTTGTTCGATTTGTCCATCTATACTGACCTCCATCAGGTTGCAAACTGAATATATTTTTTTTCTGCATCTAGCTCTGAAAAAATATTTGGCCTTCTAGCAGTGTGTGGGACTTTCTCTATTAGTCCATCTATACTGACCTCCATCAGGTTGCAAATTAAAAATAATTTTTTGTCTGCATCTAGCTCTGAAAAAATATTTGGCCTTCTAGCAGTGTGTGGGACTTTCTCTATTAGTCCATCTATACTGACCTCCATCAGGTTGCAAACTGAATATATTTTTTTTCTGCATCTACCTCTGAAAAAATATTGGGCTTCTAGCTGTGTGTGGGACTTGTTCTATTAATCCATCTATACAGACCTCCATCAGGTTGCAAACTGAATATAATTTTTTTCTGCATCTACCTCTTAAAAAATATTTGGGCTTCTAGCTGTGTATGGGACTTGTTCTATTAGTCCATCTATACTGACCTCCATCAGGTTGCAAACTGAATATAATTTTTTTCTGCATCTAGCTCTGAAAAAATATTTGGCCTTCTAGCAGTGTGTGGGACTTTCTCTATTAGTCCATCTATACTGACCTCCATCAGGTTGCAAATTAAAAATAATTTATATCTGCATCTAGCTCTGAAAAAATTTTTGGCCTTCTAGCAGTGTGTGGGACTTTCTCGATTAGTCCATCTATACTGACCTCCATCAGGTTGCAAATTAAAAATAATTTTTTGTCTGCATCTAGCTCTGAAAAAATATTTGGCCTTCAAGCAGTGTGTGGGACTTTCTCTATTAGTTCATCTATACAGACCTACATCAGGTTGCAAACTGAATATAATTTTTTTCTGCATCTACCTCTGAAAAAATATTTGGGCTTCTAGCTGTGTGTGGGACTTGTTCTATAAATCCATCTATACAGATCTCCATCAGGTTGCAAACTGAATATAATTTTTTTCTGCATCTACCTCTGAAAAAATATTTGGGCTTATAGCTGTGTGTGGGACTTGTTCTATTAGTCCATCTATACTGACCTCCATCAGGTTGCAATCTGAATATAATTTTTTTCTGCATCTAGCTCTGAAAAAATATTTGGCCTTCTAGCAGTGTGTGGGACTTTCTCTATTAGTCCATCTATACTGACCTCCATCAGGTTGCAAATTAAAAATAATTGATATCTGCATCTAGCTCTGAAAAAATATTTGGCCTTCTAGCAGTGTGTGGGACTTTCTCTATTAGTCCATCTATACTGACCTCCATCAGGTTGCAAATTAAAAATAATTTTTTCTCTGCATCTAGGTGTGAAAAAATATTTGGCCTTCTAGCAGTGTGTGGGACTTTCTCTATTAGTCCATCTATACAGACCTCCATCAGGTTGCAAACTGAATATAATTATTTTCTGCATCTACCTCTGAAAAAATATTTGGGCTTCTAGCTGTGTGTGGGACTTTCTCTATTAGTTCATCTATACAGACCTCCATCAGGTTGCAAACTGAATATAATTTTTTTCTGCATCTACCTCTGAAAAAATATTTGGGCTTCTAGCTGTGTGTGGGACTTGTTCTATAAATCCATCTATACAGATCTCCATCAGGTTGCAAACTGAATATAATTTTTTTCTGCATCTACCTCTGAAAAAATATTTGGGCTTATAGCTGTGTGTGGGACTTGTTCTATTAGTCCATCTATACTGACCTCCATCAGGTTGCAATCTGAATATAATTTTTTTCTGCATCTAGCTCTGAAAAAATATTTGGCCTTCTAGCAGTGTGTGGGACTTTCTCTATTAGTCCATCTATACTGACCTCCATCAGGTTGCAAATTAAAAATAATTGATATCTGCATCTAGCTCTGAAAAAATATTTGGCCTTCTAGCAGTGTGTGGGACTTTCTCTATTAGTCCATCTATACTGACCTCCATCAGGTTGCAAATTAAAAATAATTTTTTCTCTGCATCTAGGTGTGAAAAAATATTTGGCCTTCTAGCAGTGTGTGGGACTTTCTCTATTAGTCCATCTATACAGACCTCCATCAGGTTGCAAACTGAATATAATTATTTTCTGCATCTACCTCTGAAAAAATATTTGGGCTTCTAGCTGTGTGTGGGACTTGTTCTATTAATCCATCTTTACAGACCTCCATCAGGTTGCAAACTGAATATAATTTTTTTCTGCATCTACCTCTGAAAAAATATTTGGGCTTCTAGCTGTGTGTGGGACTTGTTCTATTAGTCCATCTATACTGACCTCCATCAGGTTGCAAACTGAATATAATTTTTTTCTGCATCTAGCTCTGAAAAAATATTTGGCCTTCTAGCAGTGTGTGGGACTTTCTCTATTAGTCCATCTATACTGACCTCCATCAGGTTGCAAATTAAAAATAATTTTTATCTGCATCTAGCTCTGAAAAAATATTTGGCCTTCTTGCTGTGTGTGGGACTTGTTCTATTAGTCCATCTATACTGACCTCCATCAGGTTGCAAACTGAATATAATTTTTTTCTGCATCTAGCTCTGAAAAAATATTTGGCCTTCTAGCAGTGTGTGGGACTTTCTCTATTAGTCCATCTATACTGACCTCCATCAGGTTGCAAATTAAAAATAATTTTTTGTCTGCATCTAGCTCTGAAAAAATATTTGGCCTTCTAGCAGTGTGTGGGACTTTCTCTATTAGTCCATCTATACTGACCTCCATCAGGTTGCAAACTGAATATATTTTTTTTCTGCATCTACCTCTGAAAAAATATTTGGGCTTCTAGTTGTGTGTAGGACTTGTTATATTAGTCCATCTATACTGACCTCCATCAGGTTGCAAACTGAATACAATTTTTTTCTGCATCTACCTCTGAAAAAATATTTGGGCTTCTAGCTGTGTGTGGGACTTGTTCTATTAGTCCATCTATACTGACCTCCATCAGGTTGCAAATTGAATATAATTTTTTTCTGCATCTAACCCAGCCAATAGTTTTGGCCTAATACCACAGTTTGGCCACTCAGCTCTGCTCTGTTCCCATCCATTGGTTTTTTGTGCAAACAACTCTAGAGTTGTGAATTAGTTAATCACCAAAATGAGTGGAAAAAGGCCTGCTGCTGGTGGAAAGGGGAATAGGCGTGTTGGGAAGGGGAAAAAAGGTTGTGTTCATGGGGTAGGTGTTAAAGCAACAGTAACATCTGCAGAAGAAAGACCATCTTCCAGCCAAACTAAAATGTCTACTTCTTTTAGCGGACAATGTGATAAGATCCCTTTCTTACGGCCACGCCAATCGCTACAAATTCCAGATGAGGCACAAAAACAGCAGGTGCTTCAACGGATATCAAGTGCTCCTTTAAGTGGGCTCTCCTCCACATCAACTTCAACATCACAAATACTCCAGTCCTCAAAGGTGTCACCCCAATCGCACTTGCTTCCTCACAGCTCCTAAATCTCCAGCTGCCCGTCTGAGTATGAGGTAGAACAGATGGTTGAGTCTGCAGAGCTGTTTACTCATACTATAGCCTGGGAATCAGAGGTCAACTCCAGCGCTTCTGTGAATCCAGACGAGGAAATGATCTGCACTGATGCCCAGAATCTTTATGAGTCGGATCCAGGACCAGACGCAGAAGGTTCTGACCATAATGTAGACCCTCATTCCCAAACTGTAACTCCTGTTGGTGGAGACAATGAGGAAGACGATGATGAGACTCAAATACCTGATTGGAGCGACAACTTTAGTTTTTTGTCAGGGTAGGAACAGGTTGGCTCTGAGGACGACGGGTGTGATAACGCACAGGGTGATGATGATGAGGTTGGAGATCCCACTTACTGTCAACCCACAGTCAGCCAAGAGATGAGGTCAGCAGAGGAGGTGGAGGAAGATGCTAGTGACGACGAGGTCAGGTTGCGCCTTCCTGGACAGAGACGTAGTGCTGGAAGCACGTCAACAACTGCATCCTCAAACACAACTCTGCCTCTCACCACAAGTCGTGGTGGCTCTTCAGGTCGCATGGGTGCTAAGCCTTGCATAGCCTGGGCATTTTTTCAGATCGATATAGATGACCCAACTCGTGTTATCTGTAACATTTGTCAGCAAAAGCTAAGTAGAGGCCAAAAAATACATAGTTTGAGTACTTCATGCATGAACCGGCACATGGACATGAAGCATAAGTTGCAGTGGGAAGCTCAGTGTGCTACAATGCGGCCTAGCCGGCCGGGCCAACCACCGTCTGCCATATCTTGTGCATCCGTGGCCTCTTCATCCTCTGTGACTGGGGGGACAGCAGTCACACCTGTTTTGGGGCGCAGACCTGCCACCTCTTTACCCTCAACTGCCAGTGTGATTGGCAGGTCATCATTTTCTTTGGAGGTGGTAACACCAGCTGGTGTTGAGCGCTGTCCGACATCGATAGCACCACCTTTGGATCAAGGCAACCTAACATGTCCGCCTGCATCTTCCTCACAGACCGGCAGTTTGCCGGGGACACCCTTATCAACCCCGTCTAAGCACAAGAGCCAGCCCTCGGTCCCTCAGATGTGGACAAGTAAAAGACCATTTCCTCCTAGCCATGAGAAAGCTAAGAGGTTGAATTTCACCATGTGCAAGCTCTTGGCTACAGAAATGCTGCCTTTCCGCCTGGTGGACACAGAGGATTTTCGAGACCTTATGTCCGTCGCAGTGCCCCAGTACCAGATGCCCAGTCGGCACTACCTCTCAAAGAAAGGTGTGCCTGCGCTCCACCAGCATGTCGCACACAACATCACCGCTTCTTTGAGAAACTCTGTGTGTGACAGGGTGCATTTCACCACAGACACTTGGACGAGTAGGCATGGACAGGGGCGTTACATGTCGCTGACTGGGCACTGGGTAACTATGGTGACAGCAGGACAAGGGGCTGCTGTCCAAGTCTTGCCGTCCACACGAGTTGTGCGTCAATCCTCTTTATGTCAAAGTTCCTCCAATGCTTCTGCCTCCTCAACCTCCTCTCGGTCTTCCACCTGCACCCAAAGCCTGTCTGGTCATGCCACAAGTTTTCTAACTGCGCAGAAGGGATCCTGCACACCTCCTTACTATGCTGGCAGTAGGGCTCAACGTCATCAGGCGGTTTTTACTTTGAAATGTCTGGGAAATGTGAGTCACACAGCTGAGGAGTTGTGGTCAGCTCTGGAGAAAAAATTTCATGAATGATTGTCTTCACTGGACCTGAAACTAGGGAAGGCCGTGTGCGACAATGCTGCAAACCTGGGTGCGGCCCTTCGCCGGGGCAATGTCACACACGTGCCTTGTATGGCTCACGTGTTGAACCTGGTTGTCCATCAATTTTTAGCCCACTATCCCAGACTAGATGGCCTTCTGCAGAGGGCACGGTCGCTGTGTGCTCACTTCCGCCTTTCGCATCCCGCAGCTCAGCGACTTACATCTCTACAGAAGTCGTTGGGCCTGCCACTTCACCGGCTAAAATGCGATGTGCCTACCCGGTGGAATTCAACTCTGCACATGTTGCAGCGACTGTGGCAGCACGGACAAGCCCTGGTGCAATACGTTCTGACGTATAGCCTGGGCCAACGAAATCCAGAGGTGGGGCAAATCACGCTGGAGGAGTGGTCTCAGATCAGGGGCCTATGCACCCTTCTGCACAGTTTTGAAATGGCGACGAAGATGTTTAGTGCTGACGATGCCATTATCAGCATGACTATTCCGGTGATTTACATGCTGGAGCACATGTTAAACAGAATTCGGAGTCAGGTGGTGGCACAAGAGGAGGTGGAGGAAGCAGAGGAGGAGGAGTTGTATGCGGAAGGGCTAACATCTGCAAGGTCCAGACGGTCGGCAGCACCAAGGCAGCAGGCATGTGAGGGTGGGGGAGATGGTGTTACCAGGGCGCATGGTAGCAGCCAAACTAGTGAGGAAGGTTCAGGAGCCCAGGAAGAAGTGGAGGACGAACTGATGGAAGACTCATCAGATGAGGGAGACCTTGATCACATTTCTGTTGTGCGAGGTTGGGGGGAGAGGACAGAGGAAGGAAACATGATTGTTACCTTGCCACCAACACAACAGGGACTTGGTGCTCCTGGATGCGCAACACACATGAGTGCCTTCTTGCTGCACTACCTGCAACATGACCCTCGAATTGTGAGAATTAGAAATAATCCTGACTACTGGGTTGCCACACTGTTAGATCCCCGGTACAAAATTAAATTTGCAGAAATTATTCCTGCCATAGAAAGGGATGCACGCATGCAGGAGTATCAGCAGAGACTGTTGCAGAATCTTACATGTGCTTTTCCACAAAACACCAGTGCTGCACGTAGTGAATCTCACAGTTCCAACTTGCCAACCGTGGGACCGTCAAGTGTTCAGCACTCAAACCGTAACAGAACCACAGTATCTGCTGGTAACATCAATTTTGCGGAATCATTTCACCACTTTTTTAGCCCATCCTTTGCAAGGCCACAGGAGACAAGAAGTCTGACACATAGTCAACGCCTAGAGACGATGGTACAGGAGTATCTCCAAGTAAACATTGAAGCCATGACTGTGTCACTGGACCCTTGCTCTTTTTGGGCTTCCAATCTGGATAAATGGCCGGAGCTAGCCACTTACACCTTGGAGATCTTGTCATGCCCGGCAGCCAGCGTTCTGTCTGAACGTGTGTTCAGCGCTGCTGGTGGTGTGCTGACAGATAAGCACACGCGGCTCTCCACTGATAATGTAGACAGACTCACGTCATGGATCCGAAACGACTTTTCTACCCCTGTGTCATCCTGGGGAGAGTAAAAGCTTGATGATTGGTTAAAATCACCCTACCAACCGTTTTAAGCTTTCAAATTACTAATCATGTTTATCTGTATCTTGGCTGGAAAATAATTTGGGCTTTGTAGCATTATGCAGCACTGATTCTATTAGGCCATCTATAATAAGCTCCACCAGATTTAAAATTACTAATCATGTTTATCTGTATCTTGACTGGAAAATAATTTGGGCTTTGTAGCAGTGTGCAGCACTGATCCTATTAGGCCATCTATACTAAGCTCCACCAGATTTAAAATTAATAATAATTTTTAGCTGCATCTAGCCCGGAAAATAATTTTGGGGCTCCGAGATGCGCAAGACACATAAGTGCCTTCTTGCTGCACTACCTGCAACATGACCCTCATATTGTCAGAATTCGAAGTAATCATGACTACTGGGTTGCCACACTCTTAGATCCCCCAAACTTTTCGATCAACCTTTTCATTTTAATAAAGACCAAAAAAATGGTCATTTTTGAAATTATAAGCATTAGCAGGTTATTAGAAACTGAAATCAAACAGTTTTCAACTCAAAACTTTATTCTAGGTGATGTTACATTTTCACATAGGACCCCTTGTTCGAAAGGAGCTTCTGAACTCTCTCGTCCATTGAATTTGTCAGGTTTTGGATGGTTTCTGCTTCAATTGTTTTGCATGAGGACAGAATACCCTCCCAGAGCTGTTGCTTAGATGTGAACTGCCTCCCATCATAGACACTCCTTTTGATGATGCTCCAGAGGTTCTGAATGGGGTAGAGGTCAGGGGAGTATGGGGGTCACACCATAAGTTTGTCCCCTTTTATGCCCATATCAGCCAGAGATGCAGATGTTTTATGTGCAGCATGAGATGGTGCATTATCATGCAAAAAAATGATCTTGCTGTGAAATACACGGTTCTTCTTCTTGAACCATGACAGGAAGTGCTGTTTGAGAAAATCCACATACATTATGGAGTTCATCTTTAGCGCCTTCAGGGATCCTAAAGGGGCCGACAATCTCTCTCCCCATGATTCCAGCACAAAACATTACTCCACCTCCTCCTTGTTGGCGCTGTAGCCATGTTTGCGTAGTGTGTCCATCAACCAGCCATCCTCCACTCCATCCATCTGGACCATCGAGCGCTGCACGGCACTCATCCGTGAACAAAACAGTTTTGAAATCAGTCTTCATGTAATGTTTGGCCCACTGGAGCCGTTTCTGCTTGTGTGAAGTGGATAGAGGAGGTTGACAGGATGGCATATGCACAGCTGCAAACCTCTAAAGGACCCTGCATCTTGTTGTTCGGGGGACGTTGGAGGCACCAGCAGCTTCAAAAACTTGTCTGCTGCTATGACAAGGCTTTTTTGCCGCTGCTCTTTTAACCTGACGTAATTGCCTGTAGGAAAGAGTCCTCAATTTGCCCTTATCAGCACGCACACGTGTGTACTGTGAATCAGCTACATACTTCTTGATTGCCAAGACACTTCATCCTGATCATCGCACAATGTTGATTGTAGTCATGCCTTGACTTAAACACTCCACAATTTGTTGCTTCTCAGCAGCCGACACATCCTTTTTCTTTCCCATTTTGGCAGAAAGTGTAGGCTGCTTAATAATGTGAGACAGCCTTCTTAAGTAGTCTTGCCTTTCATTGGACACACCTGCCAAACTAATTAGCACAGGTGTCTGCAATTGCTTACAGTGATATAAAGAGCCCTGACACACATCACCATCAATGAGTTTAACTGACAAACAAACAAATTCTTCCCTTATCACTCCTAAACACTTTTTGCATAATAATTTGGAACACAGTGTACATGTGCTTTTCCACAAAACACCAGTGGTTCACGTAGTGAATTTTACAGTTCTAACTTGCCAACCGTGGTCTGTATGGAGTTGTTCAATAAAGGGCCCAAAATTAAGATAACATAGATGGGAGAGGTCTCTATGAATAGGAATTCCTAAGTATTTGATACCCTGTGAGGGCAAGGCAAAGGGAAAGTTGGACTGGATGGAATCCTATATGGATTTGGGGAGGGAGACATCGAGGGCCTCAGACTTCGCTGCATTGATTTTAAAATTTGACCATGTAACAAAGTGATCTATTTCAGCCATAACAGCATGGATGGATATATGTGATTGAGTGATATATACTAGGACATCATCAGCAAATAGAGAGCACTTGTACTCGGTGCCTCCCACCTCAATCCACCTAATATTGGGGTTATGGCGAATTGATGAGAGCAGGTGCTCCGTCACTAGGATGTATAAAAGAGGGGACAGAGGACATCCCTGCCTTGTCCCATTGGTGATTGTGAAAGGTGATGAAAATGTTCTGATGCACCCCCTGGGCCTTGGGACACCCGGAGCCGGACCCTTTTTGGTGGATGCTGGTGGTTGTAGTCTTCGTGGCGGCGACCCGGTTCCGTGGCTCAGGGTGGTCAAACCAGTGGCGGAACTATTTATGTGGTTTTGATGTTTAAATGTCCGACTACGCCACCTGTGGATTGCGGTCAGAGTGAACCGCCGCTGCAGGGCAGACCGCTGAGGCTGGTGTTGTGGGTGCAGCAGAGCGTAGCATAACTCCCCACAGGAGGAGTATAACCTCAGGGCAGTGTATGCGGAGGATGGGGGTGATGGTGCAGGGCAGCAGCAGTAACGACACGGAGTCAGTGATGCAGTCCAGGGCCTTTACTCACAGTTCTTATTATCCAGACCACGTCTGCAGGTAACGGCTGCCCACGTCGTACTGTGCTCACCAGGTGAGGGGCTCAGACAACTCCCAGATAACTTTGGGGCGCTTCACAGGACCCCCTTTGTGTGTCCTTTGTCTGGCCTTTCTTACCAACCCTTCTGTCCGGCTGCCTCGGGCCTCCTCTTGGTAAACTTGGCGCCAGTTTCCCTGACCCTATGTGGTGCCTTCCTAGCAGGTGTAGCGAGGGGCTGCGCCACATAAAATGTCACAGCCTCCGGTTTCTAGCTGAGGGTCGTTTCCTGCCTCCACTAGTTTCGGGGACCGGTCTCCCCCTTTGGCCTGACCCCTCCACGCAGGTGGATTCGGGCGTGCGGTGGCGACTCGCCTGTCCGCACCCCTGGGATCCCTTCATTCCTCGTTCCTGGAGCCTTCTCCGCTCCTCTTCCTTCCTTCTCCCTCTTCCAGGCCTGGGCCTCTGTTACTAGGCCCGCCTCCGGAGCAGAGCTCATGCAGAGCCCCTGCTCCCTGCCACTTCTGCTCAGACTTCTCTGCACTGAACTAAGATGGTGCCCACCTTTTATACTCCCTTCTCAATGCACCCAGGAACTGCTTCCTCCCTGCTCCTGCACTACAGGGTTCCCCTTCCTCAGTGTTCCCTCCCCCCACTCCAGCCAGGGACAGGGACTGTCGTGCCCATCTCAGAGGCATATTGGTCGCCCTGCCCCACGGCAATGTGGTGTAATGCATGCAGGTGTCGGGTCCTGATCCACACTCCATCCTTACCTGAGAGTGAGATATCACACCTCTGGGTGAGGTGCAATACCTCTGTAGCAACCGAGCCTTCAGGGTGCTACAGTTCCATTTATCTTCAGCCTAGGTGACGTATTGTGATACAGTGCCGTGATTTTGGCTATAAAAGGGTCCCCTAGACCCCTACCCCAAGCTTTTTAAGAGAATCATATATGGCGTGCCAGGAGACTCTATGGAATGCTTTCTCAGCATCCAACGAGAGTATCTAATTACAAATTTTTAACTGCATCTAGCCCAGGAAATACTTTGTGCCTAGTAGCAGTGTCTGCTAGTCAGCGGATTATCCCGGCTGTTAAGCAAGCTACACCACCTGTAGTTTGGACACTTAATTTTTTCAAAGAAAATGCTTTGGGACCACGGGATACTTAGTGAAGAGCATCAGGAGGCACCCCAAGGCATAGGGGCTGGGACTGGCAGTAGGATGCCTTGCGGTGGACAGCCGAGCTCGATCCTTATAAAAGCTTTTTAACTGCAGCAGCTTTAGTGGACGCTACTGGAGCTGGAATTACGCGGCTGCTGGCATGATACTTGCCCTCCAATAGATCCTTGTAAATGGATTTAAAGTGTATTCATTCAAATTAGAGAGACAATTTGAATTAAAAAGCTTAGAGCTGCCTCCACCACAGGGGGGCTCGCTCGATCCACCAGCGGACAGGCACCAGTATTGGGAGAGGGGGGCTGGCCGTCAGGGTTCACCGCGGCTCTGGCACAAACCCGGCGACACGGAGGTGGCACGGGCAGGAGCGGACTGAACGTGTCGGCTTCTCACTTTTTGGATTTTAGAAGGGCATGACATGCCTTTATCTGTGTCTCCCCCTCCTTTTACTCCTCCACCTCTTTTCTTTTCACATGACTATATGTACTTGTCACTTTTCCATGTGTTAGTTGTGTTTTCTGAGCAGTTTGTCAGCTTTTGGACACCTTTGAAGGTGTTTTCTATGTGTTTCTATGTGTTTTTTGTTTGCCTGCCATTGGTTTTAACGGTGTTCGAAGGTGTTCGACGAACCGTTCGACGAACAGTTCGGCGAACACACGGGTGTTCGACGAACCGAACCGAACTCGAACACTACGGGGGTGGCTCAACACTAATCAGGAGAGGAGAGCTGCAGCTGAAAATATGTTTGTAATGAGAAACAGTTAAGTTCTGCAGTATTGTATTATTTACAATCACACAGTTCTGCAGTGAGATCAGGAGAGCAGACTAAGCTTCTACAGAATTTAAGAGTTTTCCGTTGTTTTTCTCATTTATTTTTTAAACTGTTTTGCTTGTGTTTTTATGTCATTTTATTTTGTATCTCTTTTTTTATTAATTTGTGGAGGATCGAGTTCCGAGCTGAATTTCAGGCAAATTCAAACATTTTGAGATTTGAGTGGCTGTTCACAAACAAAAATCTTGCCTGGCACTATTTCCCCTCACTGCTGAATCATTAGAGTGCAAGAGTGCAATTCTCCGAATTTATTCGTCAATTAATTTGTCAAACATTATCGAACGCCATAGGATTCAATGGGGGGACAAAAAAAAAGCATATACAACACCTTAAAATTGGCCCAAAAGCTGCCAAAACACATCAAATAAGGGGTAGACACCAGGAAAGTGCCATCAATTGACCCAGAGTACAAGTACTGTAATTATTATTACTATTACAGCGACATTTATTCCGTGGCGCGTTATATATGAAAAGGGGTCACCGACTGGTACTAGAGGAGAGAGGACTCTGCCCGTGATGGCGCCCGAACAATGTACAAGGGATGGGTCAGGGTACAGCTAATCATGTAGCTGTATGCTGGAGACAGGCTTACCGCAGATTGTATGCTTGTCATAAGAAGTGGGTATTCAGCTTCCTTTTCAAGGTTTCCACGGTAGGTGACAGTCTGATGTGTTGGGGTACAGCGTTATCACAATGGGAGAGATGCACAGGACAAATTTGCTGAGAGCCTAAATCACAATACGTTTCCAGGAGCTCACAACTGAGCGGATTAACCCCTGCACCAATTAATATGAAAGCGAAAGGCTTCTAATGACTCCAGGAGTGGGAGGAATCAGACACTGCGGTCTTCTGGCTCCTCTCTGTCACAGTAAACCCTTGACACCTTGCAAGCTTCAACACAATGTTCACAAGGTAGACAGCAGCAGTGGTCAGTCTCCTAGACAATGAGCTAACTCCTTTATGATGATAGAGGACAACATCTGCAAGTAGTTTGTATGTTCTCCCCGTGTTTGTGTGGGTTTCCCCAAGTTCTTTGGTTACCTCCTCAGTAAAAAAGCAGCCATACATGAGTGTTCACAGTTCAAAAAATTAGGGCCTGTCACCAAAATTTTGTGGCCAAAAGATTGGAGATGGTGGAGTTCCACCACTTAGCTTTGTCATGTATGGGAGGAAACAATCTTTTACGTGACCACAACTGTGGGGCCGAGAGCTGGCTGCACAGCTGAGAGAGGGCGGAGTAGAGTAAAATGGACAAACTGCTGGACCGTGAGTGAGGTGCATGGGGAGATGTTGGATTGAAAGACATGTGGTGTGTTCAGTGAAACAAACACAGAAGGAATGTCCACTTCTGTTACAACCGATGGGCTCTCATTCAGCCTGACTGGAGCGGGTAGAGAACCAGAAGTTCTACGATAGGAGACCTGCGTGACAGTACTTGGCACGGTAACAGAGGAGGAGGAAGAAGCAGCGGATGCAGTTGATGGGGCAGCTGATGGATGTTGAGACCCGCATTTTATTGCAGTGAGATTGCCCGAGTAACGCATGTTGATTGCGCATCTGAAGGTTCATGCAAGTAGTAGTCCAATTATTGCAGTTTTTACCTCTACTGAGTTTTTTAGCTCAAAGTTTGCAGATAACATAAGCTGGCTCATCCTTTGCTGTCTCAAAAAAGGCCCAGGCTCGGCAACCCTTGTACCCCTGCGAGCTGCAGACCCGTGACCGCTGCTGGTCACTGCCACAGATGTCGTTAAGGATGCAGTGCTCCTCGTGCATGCATCACTCCGTGTCTGTGCCATAGGACGCAACGTAACCTCCTCGTCTTCCTCCTCCTCCTCAGATGAGCAAGTCAGCTGCGTGCCTCTGGGTTCACACCAAGTTGGATGTACAAACTCTTCACCATCCAATGTGTTATCCCATTCCTCGCCCTCAGAGTCACCCTCCTCCTCTTTATGCCTTGACAGCACAGTGTTGTCGAGGGTCAGGAAGCTGCTCATACAAAACCTTTTTTCACCTGTATGGAGAACAATATCTGCCCCAAACAATTTTAAGCTGAGATGTAGTCTGCTCTGAATGCCAATTTTGAGTTTATCAGGTCTGTGTACCCCTGTGTGGAGAAAAATATCTGCAAAAGAATTTTAAGTTGAGATGTAATCTGCTTTATATACCCATTTTGAGTTTATCAGGTCTGTGTACCACTGTGTGGAGAAGAATATCTGCCCCATACAATTTTAAGTGGAGATGTTGCCTGCTTTATATGCCAGTTCTGAGTTTATCAGGTCTGTGTACCCCTGTGTGGAGAAGAATATCTGCCCCAAACAATTTTAATCGGAAATGTAGCCTGTTTTATATACCAATTTTGAGTTTATCAGGTCTGTGTACTCCTGTGTGGAGAAGAATATCTGCACCAAAAAATTATTTTCACTAGAGTATAACTATTGTAAAAGAGACCAAAACCTCTTCCAATACAGCCAACCCAGCACATGGAGACCCAATCAGGAGTGTTCACATTTTCCTTAAATTAGGGCCTGATAGCACCGAAGTGGCATCAATTTCACTACAGTAGAAATTGTAGAATTAGAAACAAGACCTCTTCCCCTACAGCCAACCCAGTAGATGGAGACCCAATCAAGAGTGTTCACATTTGAAAACATTTGGGCCTAAAACCACCAAAGTGGCATCAATTTCAGTACAGTAGAAATTGTAAAATTAGGAATGACACATCTTCCACTACAGCCAACCCAGGAGATGGAGACCTAACCTGGAATGTTCACGTTTCCCTAAATTAGGTCCTAACACCAGCAAAGTGGCATCAATTTGAGAACAGTAGAAATTGTAGAATTAGGAACGACACCTCTTCCATTACAGCCAACCCAATGGATTGAGAGACCAAATCTGTATTCTCCACATTTCAAAAAATTAGGGTCTAAAAGCTGCAGCAGCAGCAGCAAATGCAGGCACACAAGCCATATCACAGACTGCAATTCCACAAGATCAATGCAGCACACTAAAAACTACAACATCGCCTAGTCTGTACAGTCTGCAATTGGGGTGCAAAAGTCCTTTGAGATCCATGACCTGATGAAAGTTAGGCGGTCAACACATTCATTGGACAGCTGGCTGTGCTTATCTGTCAGGACACCACCAGCAGCACTGAACACATGGTCTGAGAGAATGCTGGCTGCCGGACATGATAAAACCTTTGGCCAACTCTGGCCATTCATCCATTTTTGAAGATCAAAAAGTTAAAGGGTTAAAATCCTCACTGATGGTATTCATATTGAGCTCTAGATACTCCTCCACCATCCTCTCCAGTCATTCACCACGTGTCAGACTTGAACTCTGTTGTGCTAGTGCATGAGCTGGTCTAAAAAATGTGTGAAAGGACTCACATAAATTGCTTCTGCCACTTACTCTGCTGCTGCAGCTAATGTTTTGGCATTGATGGACTGAGGTTGAAAGACTACAGCTGCGATGCAGACTTTGTGCCTCACTCCTATCTTGGGGAAAAGCTATATTAAGGTTGCCTAAAAGCTTGTTTCGATACTACAACAATAGCGGGTCCCTTTCCAAGGTGGGAAGCAATTGGCAAAATTTACTCTTATAACGTGGATCTAACAGAGTGGCAATCCAGTAGTAAGCATTATTTCGAATCTTAACTATATGGGCATCATGTTGCAGATAGCGCATCAAGAAGGCCCTCATATGTTGGGCTCTTCCAGGTGGTCCAAAGACAGGCTAAATTGTTTGCTGAGTTACACTGATGCTTGTTTCCTCTGTCCCCTCCTGCTAACCATGTTCAACAGAGAGGGGATGATTATCCTCTTCATCTTCTGACTGTTGCTCACCCATCACCTCTTCCTCTTCCATTTGTTCCTCGTCTCTTGCACCTTCACTAACAGTATGTCTGGTGTCTCCAAACCCCCTCGATCGCAGGAATCCACCATCACTTGGCATCCGCCTGTGTGACGACAGTCTGGAACTTTGAGACATGCTTATCCATTCCACATCCTCCTCTCCTTCTGGGACAACCACCCCATGCCACATGTTATTCAAAGTCTGCTCCAGCATGTAGATGACTGGAATAATGATGCTGATGATGGCATCGTCACCGCTAACTATTTTAGTAGCCATTTCAAAACTGTGCAGAAGGGTGCAGAGGTCCTTAATCTATTCCCACTCCGTAAACGTGATATGCCCCACGTCCATACTCCATTAGCCCAGGCTACACGACATGACATACTGCATTAGGGCTGGTTGCTGCTGACACAGTCGCTGCAACATGTGCAGAGTGGAATTCCACAAAGTATATTTTTACTGTGGATGAGACCTATATAACATAGGAGATATTCTCCAAACTATTTTAAACTGAGATGTACCTTCTGTATAATGTTAGGAACTAAACAAAGTATTTGTTTTAACTGTGAATGAGGCCTGTATAACATACGAGATATTCTCCAAACTATTTCAAACTGAGATGTCTCTGCTGTATAACGTTAGGAATCGAACAAAGTATTTATTTTACTGTGAATGAGGCCTGCATAACATAGGAGATATTCTCCAAACTATTTCAAACTGAGATGCCCCTGCTAGATAACATTAGGAACCGAACAAAGTATTTTTTTTACTGTGGATGAGGCTTGTATAATATACGAGATATTCTCCAAACTATTTCAAACTCAGATCTAGCCTGCTGTATCACATTAGGGACCGCAAAAAATAGAATTTTTTACTCTGCATAAGCTCTGAAGACAGCTGAATTTTAGTGATGAGCGAGCATAATCGCAAGTACTCGGTACTCGCCCGAGCATCTCAGTACTTGAGATGCTCAGAGCTCACCGAGTATTTGCGAGATGCTCGGGCGGATGCTTGGGTCCCCTCCCTGCATGCTTGGCACTCTTTAGAGAGCCAATCAACATGCAGGGATTGCCTGCCACTCATTGTAATGCCGCAGCCATGGTGGTTGTGGCATTACAGTTACTGGCTGGCCGCACAGCGTCATCAGGTTTATATCAGACCTGGCGCCGCCGTGCTCATCATAGCCACTCCGGAATCAGGCAGAGTAGGGAGAGGTGCTGCTGAGCTAGGGTGAGATATGCTTGTGTATTAGTTAGTTGTAATGCAGCGGCTTGCTGCATTGCCAAAATGTCTGAGGGGGTGTGTTCTGGCTGACCACGTACCTCCCCATGTATGTGCTACAGTTCATATAGGTTCACCCCTTCCCTTCAGGTGAGTGATCACATGACTGTGACATCATCACAGGTCCTGTGCGCACAGAGGAGATATACATCTAGGAGGCTTTCGAAACACAGGGAGACAAGAAACCTGATATCTGTGCCTGGGACACCATTAGCCCTGGAAGGCACGAGGCCTGGAGACCACATCTGGTGAGCGTTAAACCACAGCTTTGGCAGAACAGAGCTGATGGAAGCAGCTAGACCCGGCAAAAGTAAAAGAAGGTGCTTGATATGGACATTGATGTTGTTACCTTGCTGGGGACTGTATCTGAAGCCAAGCAGGCATAGCTGCCACTGAAAGGCTCTAGTATATTACATGATATTACATGTCTAACATTCCTGCGAGCCCCAGAGATGGACTATGTTATAAGCAGTTTATGATGTGTAATAAACTGCTGTACTTTAGATTACCGGAAAACGTTGCATGTGTGCTTTAATTGACCCAGTGAAGTGATTGCCCCTCAACATGATCAATAGCGCTACCTCACAAGTGGTTAGAGAATGCGGGCAACTGCAGCCTGGTTGCTAGGGGTAACGGCACAAAATCACAAACGTGGATGCAAGCATCTGGCTGTGGCTCGGCGGGGTTAAGAAAATTGTCATCGCACTCAAATCTGGTTTTCTGTGGCTTGGTGGGGCCATGAAAATGTTTCCGGGGAGAGCGGTGTGAAGTGTCTGGTGTGAACAGCGTACCGCGATGGCTAAGAATGGAGCAATATCCCCAGACGGAATGGAGAAGGGGTTAGATGACCGGCTGCAAACGTGCTTCAGAAAAATAGAGTGTCCTGAACAAATGCAGGAGCTGTTAAAGATGGCTGTGAAGGGAGCAGAGAATGAGACTGAAGCTATTGAGAGATTAAAGTGCCTATTAAAATCGCAGTAGGTATTTAAGAAACGACAACAGGACATGGTGCTGGAATGGCAGGAGCTGTTCGCACATTACAGAATGGCCACAGCGGACCATTCCTTGAGTTCTTCTGTGGCGCCGGCACTATCCCAGAGTGCCCAGGGAGGTAGTAAGATATGTTGTGAACTGGGTCCTAAAACTATCGCAGGTTTTTTTTTTAAAGTACCCCCTACAGGTGTTGTTGTCCAAAAGGGGCAGAGTCTCAAAAGGGGGTGGGGC
This sequence comes from Phyllobates terribilis, assembly GCF_046119375.1. Taxonomy (NCBI): domain Eukaryota; kingdom Metazoa; phylum Chordata; class Amphibia; order Anura; family Dendrobatidae; genus Phyllobates; species Phyllobates terribilis. The sequence goes on along the minus strand of NW_027362765.1, from coordinate 476,209,428 downwards.
ATACAAAACCAGAATTGGTTACTGGTCTTGTGTTGGTGCCGCCTAAAATTGACAATTCGACCTTTGATAACTGAGTAGCTCCAGTAGAAGGGGTTGACATGAAAGTGGGAGGTGACTTGTTGGTCCACATCAACATGGGAAGTGACACAGACCCCACAGCTGACGGTGACACTACGAAAGTAGAAAGAGAGTTCAGTCAGGAGGAGTTAAACGAAGTGAGAAAGTCCCACTCTCATCGTCGAAGGCGCAAGGGCCACAAAAAAGTTGCTCCTGTTACCTTTGCTGAAAGGGTAAACAAAGAAAATGCAATGCTGTGTGCCCTTATTCTGAGTGTGGATCCTCCTTTAGAAGCAGAGGAGATCAGGATGGAAGAGGAGGTGGTGTTGCCAGTAGCAACCTCCGGTACAGTATCAGACAACAAAGAAGACCAGGAGGAAGAGCTGGGGCATGTCAGGAAACAGGATCAGAGTGACGTGCAGCAACAAAGGAAAGACATGGAGAACGTGTCCCAGGACCACCTGAGCCTGGAGTCTGAATGGCAGAAAATAAACCAGGTTGTGAGGAAATTGCAGCGAGAACTGGAGGAAAGCAGCGAGGACATCAACCAATGGAAGGAAATGTTCCAGAAAAATAAAGAGGACCTCCGCAAAACCAAGGAGGAGGTTTTGCAGTTGAAGCTTGAGAAAGAGGAGTCTGAAGATGAGCTGAATGAGATGAAAAATCGTTTCTCCCTGGCGCAGTCAGAGCTGAACCAAGTGAAGAAAGGATCTTTGGATACGGAGGAAGCAGAGGTCACGAGAAAGGAAGTGCAGGTGAAGCAGCTGATGCAGGAGAAGCAAAGGCTGGACGAGGGTCTACACCAGTGGGATAGGGAGCTTTCTGCCTTAAAAGGGGCGCTGAAGGACGAAGTTTCTGGATGCGCTCAAGACCTAGAACAACTGATCGAACAGTTCAACCGGGAGCTGCGTGAATCCAAGTAGGAGTATGATGAACACAATAGGGACCTGTAACAAACCAAGAGAGACTATGAGGATCTCCTCAAGGTTAAGAAAAAAATAGAGGATGATAAGGCTGATGCAGAGCACATGCGCCAAGTGATTGAGATCACTCTGCAGGACACCCGTGATGAGAATGATGATCTCCGCAGAAAGAACCTAGGACTGGAAGCTCAGGTGAATGAGCTGAGGCTGGTCTATGATGATCTCCTGAGGGCAGAGAAATGCCTTAAGGATAGAATCGGCAGGATGGAAGCTGAGAGTAAAAAGATGGAGGAGTCTATCGGAGAAGCCACAAACCAGGGTTCAGGAGTTTGCCTCTGGAGAAGGGAGGTATGAAGCAAATACCTCCTCGAATAATGCGAGCTTGGATGATGGGGTGGATGTAAGAGCCGAGATCAAGGAGCTCAAGGAGATGCTGCAAGCCCATTTGAAGCAAGAGAAGCTTGAGAGACTAGCTGTGGAGAGCCGAGTGGGCGCATTAGAGACAGAGAGGGCTGAGAGAATTATGCTGATAAAGGAGCAGTTGAAGCAGAAAGAGCTTCAGAGATGGGCTGCTGAGAGGCGAGTAGCTTAGCTAGAGGAAGAAGTTTTCGAGCTCAAAGGTCACCTGGCAATGTACCAATCAGTGAATAAGGCCACCTTGGAGAAGGAGAAGGGCGAACGAGTTGCGCTTAATCCTTTATACCATGAAAAGGTGGACCTGAGGAGAGCTGAGGAAGTGTTAAAAGAAGAACAGTATGGGATGGAAGATGTCAAGAGGAGAATTCTTGAGTTCATAGCTGTGAGTCAGCTCAGGGGAAGCATACAGGGTGAAGAAGCTGAAAGTTAGTTGTCTCTGAAACCTGAGCCAGGTGATCGCTTGGAGACCACTGGTGAGACAGAAACTTCTCGATACAAGTGCCTCATAGATGTACCCGAAGATTTGAGAGAAGAATGCACCAGAGAGTCAGTGCGTGAAGAGTTTAAGAAGGCCATGGGAGCCTGTAAGGTGTACTCGACCTCAGAAGCTAAACAGCTGGTGGTCCTGTCCACAACCGAAGTCACAGTGAAGATGGTGGCTGTCCTAACTGACATGCACTGGCGATGTGTTCGCACGTAGCGGATTGTCCTGTTGAAGATGGAACAAGCCATTAGACAACTGGAGCTTATGAGAAAAGCTCAAAGTCTGCGGGAAGAAGTCATCTGGGTGCCTCATGCTCTGGTAAGAATGCTCATTGGAAGAAATGGCCAAGCCATGCAAATTATGCTAAAGAAGTCTGGTGTGATGAAAGTAAGCAGTCCAGGTGATCATCAGGACTGGATACCGGATGAAGACGGCATGGTGTCGTTCTCTGCTGTAGGGACGGAAGAAAATCTTGCATATATACAAATGCTGATGGAGTACCGAGTGATCTACATGTGAGAGGTGGAACACTTGAATCTCGCCAGACTGAGAATGGAAAGACAGCATCGCCTGAGCAGCAGAAGATGGCAACCATCTATAAATTGTGAGACCAGACAGAGAAAGGGCCCTTCAAATAATAGAACAGCTACAGTGGAAGTTAGAGACCTTTCAAGATGTCCTGAGTAGAGATGAGCGTTGTTCGACTCGAACTGTTCGCCAATCTCAAATTCGAGCTGTTTTGGGCGGTGTTCGAGCCGTTCGGCGAACACGAACGATTTGAAAAAAATTTGGCTGTTCGAGGTTATGTTCGATAACTGTTCATGCACCAAAATCATAACTGGATTTTTTCTCAGTAATGATGAAAATTAATGTTAATACGCAGTTTGAGTGTACAGCGGGGCGAGGAGAGGGGCAGGGGATGGATCTCTGCAGGAATAATGAAGATCTCCATTTTTTTTTCTCTTTCCCGCATTTACAGTGGGGAGGTGCAATCTGTCAGCCTATCAGCAGCGCACACACGGAGCGAAGTGCTTTTTTTCACACAAGCAAGGGCATGTGTCATTGGCAGTGTATGTCACATGTCCTTGCCCTGAAAGACTCAGCCATTTTCCCCGTCGCCACCATTTTCTCACTGATGCAGCTGCGTGTTAGACGGCACCGCTGTTGCTGTGTGCGCTATACCTTGTTAATTTCAAGCCAATTTTCGCACAAATCTGCAGATAGCTTTGGAGTAGGGAATAGTTGTGATTGCAGTCCTTTTAAGGACTAGGTTACAGCATTTCCTACGACTTTGATCAGGCAGGTCTGTGCTCTTAAATAGATAGGTTGGGAGTAAAGACTAATTGTAATTGCAGTCCTTTTTAGGACTAAGTTACATCAGTTCCTATCAGTTTTTGCCAGGCAGGTCTGTGCCAGTGCTGTGCAAGTTTTTTTCACAGCATTTTGCTAAATCTAGCAAAGCTAATCCTTTTTGGCCTATTGCAGAGTGTGTTAGTCAGTGGAGTAGCCTATCTGTGTTGCAAGCTACACCACCTGTGTATAGAATACCAATTTTTTTACTGCACCTAGTGAAGTAAAACCTTTTGGGCATAGCATCATTCAATTAGTCCATCTATACTGACCTCCATCAGGTTGCAAATTGAATATAATTTTTTTCTGCATCTAGCTCTGAAAAAATATTTGGGCTTCTAGCAGTGTGTGGGACTTGTTCTATTAGTCCATCTATACTGACCTCCATCAGGTTGCAAATTAAAAATAATTTTTATCTGCATCTAGCTCTGAAAAAATATTTGGGCTTCTAGCAGTGTGTGGGACTTGTTCTATTAGTCCATCTATACTGACCTCCACCAGGTTGCAAATTGAATATAATTATTTTCTGCATCTAGCTCTGAAAAAATATTTGGGCTTCTAGCAGTGTGTGGGACTTGGTCTATTAGTCCATCTATACTGACCTCCATCAGGTTGCAAATTAAAAATACTTTTTATCTGCATCTAGCTCTGAAAAAATATTTGGGCTTCTAGCAGAGTGTGGGACTTGGTCTATTAGTCCATCTATACTGACCTCCATCAGGTTGCAAATTAAAAATAATTTTTTCTGCATCTAGCTCTGAAAAAATATTTGGGCTTCTAGCAGTGTGTGGGACTTGGTCTATTAGTCCATCTATACTGACCTCCATCAGGTTGCAAATTAAAAATAATTTTTATCTGTATCTAGCTCTGAAAAAATATTTGGGCTTCTAGCAGTGTGTGGGACTTGGACTATTAGTCCATCTATACTGACCTCCATCAGGTTGCAAATTAAATATAATTTTTTTCTTCATCTAGCTCTGAAAAAATATTTGGGCTTCAAACAGTGTGTGGGACTTGGTCTATTAGTCCATCTATACTGACCTCCATCAGGTTGCAAATTCAATTTAATTTTTTTCTGCATCTAACCCAGCCAATAGTTTTGGCCTAATACCACAGTTTGGCCACTCAGCTCTGCTCGGTTCGCATCCATTGTTTTTTTGTGCAAACAACTCCAGAGTTGTGAATTAGTTAACCACCAAAATGAGTGGAAATAGGCCTGCAGCTGGTGGAAAGGGGAATAGGCGTGTTGGGAAGGGGAAAAAAGTTGTGTCCGTCGGGTAGGTGTTAAAGCAACAGTAACATCTGCAGAAGAAAGACCATCTTCCAGCCAAACTAAAATGTCTACTTCTTTTAGCGGACAATGTGATAAGATCCATTTCTTACGGCCACGCCAATCGCTACAAATTCCAGATGAGGCACAAAAACAGCAGGTGCTTCAACGGATATCAAGTGCTCCTTTAAGTGGGCTCTCCTCCACATCAACTTCAACATCACAAATACTCCAGTCCTCAGAGGTGTCACCCCAATCTCACTTGCTTCCTCACAGCTCCCAAATCTCCAGCTGCCCATCTGAGTATGAGGTAGAACAGATGGTTGAGTCTGCAGAGCTGTTTACTCATACTATAGCCTGGGATTCAGAGGTCGGCTCCAGAGCTTCTGTGAATCCAGACGAGGAAATGATCTGCACTGATGCCCAGAATCTTTATGAGTCGGATCCAGGACCAGACGCAGAAGGTTCTGACCATAATGTAGACCCTCATTCCCAAACTGTAACTCCTGTTGGTGGAGACAATGAGGAAGACGATGATGAGACTCAAATACCTGATTGGAGCGACAACTTTAGTTTTTTGTCAGGGCAGGAACAGGTTGGCTCTGAGGACGACGGGTGTGATAACACACAGGGTGATGATGATGAGGTTGGAGATCCCACTTACTGTCAACCCACAGTCAGCCAAGAGATGAGGTCAGCAGAGGAGGTGGAGGAGAATGCTAGTGACGACGAGGTCAGGTTGCGTCTTCCTGGACAGAGACGTAGTACTGGATGCACGTCAACAACTGCATCCTCAAACACAACTCTGTCTCTCACCACAAGTCATGGTGGCTCTTCAGGTCCCATGGGTGCTAAGCCTTGCATAGCCTGGGCATTTTTTCAGATCGATAAAGATGACCCAACTCATGTTATCTGTAACATTTGTCAGCAAAAGCTAAGTAGAGGCCAAAAAATACATAGTTTGAGTACTTCATGCATCAACCGGCACATGGACATGAAGCATAAGATGCAGTGGGAAGCTCACTGAGCTACAATGCAGCCTAGCCGGCCGGGCCAACCACCGTCTGCCACATCTTGTTCATCCGCGGCCTCTTCATCCTCTGTGACTGGGGGGACAGCAGTCACACCTGTTTTGGGACACAGACCTGCCACCTTTTTACCCGCAACAGCCAGCGTGATTGGCAGGTCATAATTTTCTTTGGAGGTGGTAACACCAGCTGGTGTTGAGCGCTGTCCGACATCGATAGCACCATCTTTGGATTAAGGCAACCTAACATGTCCGCCTGCATCTTCCTCACAGACCGGCAGTTTGCCGAGGACACACTTATCAACCCCGTCTAAGCACAGCAGCCAGCCCTCGTTCCCTCAGATGTGGACAAGTAAAAGACCATTTCCTCCTAGCCATGAGAAAGCTAAGATGTTGAATTTCACCATCTGCAAGCTCTTGGCTACAGAAATGCTGCCTTTCCGCCTGGTGGACACAGAGGATTTTCGAGACCTTATGTCCGTCGCAGTGCCCCAGTACCACATGCCCAGTCGGCACTACTTCTCAAAGAAAGGTGTGCCTGCGCTCCACCAGCATGTCGCACACAACATCACCGCCTCTTTGAGAAACTCTGTGTGTGACAGGGTGCATTTCACCACAGACACTTGGACGAGTAGGCATGGACAGGGGCGTTACATGTCGCTGACTGGGCACTGGGTAACTATGGTGACAGCAGGTCAAGGGGCTGCTGTCCAAGTCTTGCCGTCCCCACGAGTTGTGCGTCAATCCTCTTTATCTCAAATTTCCTCCACTGTTTCTGCCTCCTCAACCTCCTCTCGGTCCTCCACCTGCACCCAAAGCCTGTCTGGTCATGCCACAAGCTTTCTAACTGCGCAGAAGGGATCCTGCACACCTCCTTACTATGCTGGCAGTAGGGCTCAAAGTCATCAGGCGGATTTTACTTTGAAATGTCTAGGAAATGTGAGTCACACAGCTGAGGAGTTGTGGTCAGCTCTGGAGAACCAATTTCATGAATGGTTGTCTCCACTGGACCTGAAACCAGGGAAGGCCGTGTGCGACAATGCTGCAAACCTGGGTGCGGCCCTTCACCGTGGCAATGTCACACACGTGCCTTGTATGGCTCACGTGTTGAACCTGGTTGTCCCGCAATTTTTAGCCCACTATCCCGGACTAGATGGCCTTCTGCTGAGGGCACGGTCGCTGTGTGCTCACTTCCGCCGTTCGCATCTCGCAGCTCAGCGACTTACATCTCTACAGAAGTCATTGGGCCTGCCACTTCACCAGCTAAAATGCGATGTGCCTACCCGGTGGAATTCAACTCTGCACATGTTGCAGCGACTGTAGCAGCACCGACAAGCCCTGGTGCAATACGTTCTGATGTATAGCCTGGGCCAACGAGATCCAGAGGTGGGGCAAATCACGCTGGAGGAGTGGTCTCAGATCAGGGACCTATGCACCCTTCTGCACAGTTTTGAAATGGCGACGAAGATGTTTAGTGCTGACGATGCCATTATCAGCATGACTACTTCGGTGATTTACATGCTGAAGCACATGTTAAACAGAATTCGGAGTCAGGTGGTGGCACAAGAGGAGGTGGAGGAAGTAGAGGAGAAGGAGTTGTATGCGGAAGGGCTAATATCTGCAAGGTCCAGACAGTCGGCAGCACCAAGGCGGCAGGCATGTGAGGGTGGGGGAGGTGGTTTTACCAGGGCGCCTGGTAGCAGCCAAACTAGTGAGGAAGGTGCAGGAGCCCAGGAAGAAGTGAAGGACGAACTGATGGAAGACTCTTCAGATGAGGGAGACCTTGATCACATTTCTGTTGTGCGAGGATGGGGGGAGAGGACAGAGGAAGGAAGCATGATTGTTATCTCGCCACCAACACAACAGGGACTTGGTGCTCCTGGATGCGCAAGACACATGAGTGCCTTCTTGCTGCACTACCTGCAACATGACCCTCGAATTGTGAGAATTAGAAATAATCCTGACTACTGGGTTGCCACACTGTTAGATCCCCGGTACAAAAGTAAATTTGCAGAAATTATTCCTGCCATAGAAAGGGATGCACGCATGCAGGAGCATCAGCAGAGACTGTTGCAGAATCTTACATGTACTTTTCCACAAAACACCAGTGGTGCACGTAGTGAATCTCACAGTTCCAACTTGCCAACCGTGGGACCGTCGAGTGTTCAGCACTCAAACCGTAACAGAAACACAGTATCTGCTGGTAACATCAATTTTGCAGAATCATTTCACCACTTTTTTTGCCCATCCTTTGCAAGGCCACAGGAGACAAGAAGTCTGACACATAGTCAACGCCTAGAGACGATGGTACAGGAGTATCTCCAAGTAAACATTGAAGCCATGACTGTGTCACTGGTCCCTTGCTCTTTTTGGGCTTCCAATCTGGATAAATAGCCGGAGCTCGCCACTTACGACTTGGAGATCTTGTCATGCCCCGCAGCCAGCGTTCTGTCTGAACGTGTGCTCAGCGCTGCTGGTAGTGTGCTGAAAGATAAGCGCACGCGGCTCTCCACTGATAATGTAGACAGACTCACGTTCATAAAGATGAACAAATCATAGATCCGAAACGACTTTTCTACCCCTGTGTCATCCTGGGGAGAGTAAAAGCTTGATGATTGGTTAAAATCACCTCACCAACCATTTTAAGCTTTCAAATTTCTAATCATGTTTATCTGTATCTTGGCTGGAAAATAATTTGTGCTTTGTAGCAGTGTGCAGTACTGATTCTATTAGGCCATCTATACTAAGCTCCACCAGATTTAAAATTACAAATCATGTTTATCTGTATCTTGGCTGGAAAATAATTTGGGCTTTGTAGCAGTGTGCAGTACTGATTCTATTAGGTCATCTATACTAAGCTCCACCAGATTTAAAATTACTAATCATGTTTATCTGTATCTTGGCTGGAAAATAATTTGGGCTCTGTAGCAGTGTGTAGTACTGATTCTATTAGGCCATATATACTAAGCTCCACCAGATTTAAAATTACTAATCATGTTTATCTGTATCTTGGCTGGAAAATAATTTCGGCTTTGTAGCAGTGTGGAGCACGGATTCTATTAGGCCATCTATACTAAGCTCCACCAGATTTAAAATTACTAATCATGTTTATCTGTATCTTGGCTGGAAAATAATTTGGCTTTCTAGCAGTGTACAGTACTGATTCTATTAGGCCATCTATACTAAGCTCCACCAGATTTAAAATTACTAATAATTTTTAGCTGCATCTAGCCCGGAAAATAATTTTGGGCTCCGAGATGCGCAAGACACATAAGTGCCTTCTTGCTGCACTACCAGCAACATGACCCTCAGATTGTCAGAATTCGAAGGAATCCTGACTACTGGGTTGCCACATTGTTAGATCCCCGGTACAAAAGTAAATTTGCAGAAATTATTCCTGCCATAGAAAGGGATGCAGGCATGCAGGAGTATCAGCAGAGACTGTTGCAGAATCTTACATGTGCTTTTCCACAAAACACCAGTGGTGCACGTAGTGAATCTCACAGTTCCAACTTGCCACACTCTTCGATCAACCTTTTCTTTTTAATAAAGACCAAAAAAATGGTCATTTTTGAAATTATAAGCATTAGCAGGTTATTAGAAACTGAAATCAAACAGTTTTCAACTCGAAACTTTATTCTAGGTGATGTTACATTTGCACATAGGACCCCTTGTTCGAAAGTAGCTTCTGAACTCTCTCATCCACTGAATTTGTCAGGTTTTGGATGGTTTCTGCTTCAATTGTTTTGCATGAGGACAGAATACCCTCCCAGAGCTGTTGCTTAGATGTGAACTGCCTCTCGCCATCATAGACACTCCTTTTGATGATGCTCCAGAAGTTCTGAATGTGGTAGAGGTCAGGGGAGCATGGGGGTCACACCATAAGTTTGTCCCCTTTTATGCCCATATCAGCCAGACATGCAGATGTGTTATCTGCAGCATGAGACGGTGCATTATCATGCATGAAAATGATCTTGCTGTGGAATACAAGGTTCTTCTTCTTGAACCATGGCAGGAAGTGCTGTTTGAGAAACTCCACATACTGTACATTATGGAGTTCATCTTTACCCCTTCAGGGATCCTAAAGGGGCCGACAATCTCTCTCCTCATGATTCCAGCCCAAAACATTACTCCACCTCCTCCTTGTTGGTGCTGTAGCCATGTTTGCGTGGGGTGTCCATCAACCAGCCATCCTCCACTCCATCCATCTGGACCATCGAGCATTGCACGGCACTCATCCGTAAACAAAACAGTTTTGAAATCAGTCTTCATGTATTGTTTGTCCCACTGGAGCCGTTTCTGCTTGTGCGCAGTGGATAGAGGAAGTCGACAGGATGGCGTACGCACAGCTGCAAACCTCTGAAGGACCCTGCATCTTGTTGTTCGGGGGACGTGGGAGGCACCATCAGCTTAAAAAACTTGTCTGCTGCTATGACAAGGCTTTTTTGCCACTGCTCTTTTAACCTGACGTAATTGCCTGTACTAAAGAGTCCTCAATTTGCCCTTATCAGCGCGCACACGTGTGTACTGTGAATCAGCTACATACTTCTTGATTGCCAAGACACTTCATCCTGCTCATCGCACAATTTTGATTGTAGTCATGCCTTGACCTAAACACTCCACAATTTGTTGCTTCTCAGCAGCCGACACATCCTTTTTCTTTCCCATTTTTGCAGAAAATGTAGGCTGCTTAATAATGTGGGACAGCCTTCTAAAGTAGTCTTGCCTTTCATTGGACACACCTGCCAAACTAATTAGCACAGGTGTCTGCAATTGCTTACAGTGATATAAAGAGCCCTGACACACATCACCATCAATGAGTTTAACTGACAAACAAACAAATTCTTCCCTTATCACTCCTAAACACTTTTTGCATAATAATTTGGAACACAGTGTACATGTGCTTTTCCACAAAACACCAGTGGTTCACGTAGTGAATCTTACAGTTCTAACTTGCCAACCGTGGTCTGTATGGAGTTGTTCAATAAAGGGCCCAAAATTAAGATAACATAGACGGGAGAGGTCTCTATGAATAGGAATTCCTAAGTATTTGATACCCTGTGAGGGCCAGGCAAAGGGAAAGTTGGACTGGATGGAATCCTGTATGGATTTGGGGAGTGAGACATCGAGGGCCTCAGACTTCGCTGCATTGATTTTAAAATTTGACCATGTAACAAATAGTGTTGAGCCACCCCCGTAGTGTTCGGGTTCGGTTCGGTTCGTCGAACACCGGGATGTTCGAGGAACTGTTCGTCGAACTGTTCGTCGAACACCTTAGAACACCGTCGAACACCGTTAAAACCAATGGCAGGCAAACAAAAACACATAGAAACACATAGAAAACACCTTCAAAGGTGTCCAAAAGCTGACAAACTGCTCAGAAGACGCTCTCTTTAAAAAAGCCGGCCGGCAATTCAGCAGCGGCATACACCGGTACCCGACAATTTAGACAAGAAGGAATAGAGCCTCACACATAGATTAGATAGATAGAAACATGTCAGTCACACATATAAGAAGCACAGTGACAGTGTTGCTTACTGTACTTGTCATTTAGTGTAAAGGATTTATTTAAAAAAATAATAGTGTTTTCATGCACCGTCTCTTTAAAAAAGCCGGCCGGCAATTCAGCAGCGGTACCCGACAATTTATAACAGAAAGAATAGAGCATCACACATAGATAGATATAAACATGCCAATCACATATATAATAAGTACAGTGATAGTGTTGGTTACTGTACTTGTCATTTAGTGTAAAGGATTTATTTAAAAAAATAATAGTGTTTTCATGCACTGTCTCTTTAAAAAAGCCGGCCGGCAATTCAGCATCTGTACCCGACAATTTAGAACAGAAAGATAGAGCATCACACATAGATTAGATAGATGGAAACATGTCAGTCACATATATATGAAGTACAGTGTCAGTGTTGATTACTGTACTTGTCATTTAGTGTTAAAATAAAGGATTTATTAAAAAAAAAATTGGCGTGGGGGTCCCCGTAATTTTAGTCTCTAGCTGAGGTTAAGCAGACGGCTGGGGCAGATGTTTGAAGCCTGGGAAGGGGGTAATACCCACGGAGCTTCCCAGGCTACTAATATCAGCCCCCAGCTGAATACATAGCCTTTACTAGCTATTAAAATGGGGGACCCCCCCAAAAAAATGACGTGGGGTCCCCCCTATTTTAATAGCTAGCAAAGGCTAGGCAGACAGCTGGGGGCTGATATTAATAGCCCAGGAAGGGTGCCATGAATATTGGCCCCCTCCCAGGCTAGAAACACCAGCCGTCAGCCGCCCCAGAAATGGCGCATCCACAGGATGCGCCAATTCTGGCACTTAGCCTCGCTCTTCCACGCTGCCCTGGTGCGGTGGCAGTGGGGTAATAGGGCTGGGGTTGATGTCAGCTTATAATGCCAGCTGACATCAAGCCCAGGTTAGTAATGGAGAGGCGTCTATAAGACACCCCCATTACTAACCCCATAGTCAAAGTTAAAAAAAAAAAACACAAACGCCCAGAATAAAGTCCTTTAATTGAAATAAACACACAATTCTTTATTGTTCTAAATTAAACCATACTTACCATCACGCCCATTCCAGCTGAAGCCAACGATCTCCTGCAATAAAAGCAAAATAATAAAGCAACCTCATCCTTACTTTCCCATGGTTCCCACGATGGCTCCAGCTCTGCTACATCAAGATGACAGGCTGGACCGCAGCAGAACGCTGCCATCCAGCTTGCCATCCCGCAGACACTGAGAAGCGCAGGCATGCTTCCGCTCCTCAGTGTCTGGCTGTGACGGCATAAAGATGAGACGAGGTCATGTCCAATGATCTCAGCTCACCTCATGCACGTCACTGACAGCGTGGGAAAATTCTCCTGCACTCAGCGCTTCAGCGTGAGAATTTTCCCACGCTGTCAGTGACGTGCATGAGGTGAGCTCATGTCCAATGAACTCAGCTCACCTCATGTACGTCACTGACAGCGTGGGAGAATTCTCACGCTGAAGCGCTGAGTGCAGGAGAATTTTCCCACGCTGTCAGTGACGTGCATGAGGCTGATATTTAAATTTGGCTCACAAATCGGTGATTGGTCGCGGGCAGCGTCCGCGACCAATCAGCACGGTAGTGTTTAACTTTAGCGGCAAGATCAGTGATTGGTCGCGCGCCAAGACCGCGACCAATCATCGATTTGGGCGCCACATTTAAATATCGGCCGCGACCAATCAGCACAGCGTTGTTTAAATGTGGATCCAAGATCGGTGATTGGTCGCGGCCGATATTTAAATGTGGCGCCAAAATCGGTGATTGGTCGCGCCCAGCGTCGGCGACCAATCAGCACAGCGGTGTTTAAATGTGGAGCCAAGATTGGTGATTGGTTGCGGCCGATATTTAAATTTGGCGCCCAAATCGGTGATTGGTCGCGGGCAGCGCCCGCGACCAATCGGTGACTTTTAACACAAATGTCCGGATCTTTGTAACACCATGCGGATACTGTGGGGACATCAGCGGCTAGGGTGTCAAGGGAGGACCGGGGAGCGGCGCTGCGGGTCGGGATACTTCTGCTGCGAGCAGTCGCTCATCTCCCGGCTTCTCGCAACGGAAGTATCCGACCAGGCAGCGGCGCTCCCCGGTCCTCACCAATACGATTAGCTGATTGGTCGCGCTCTCCACACGCGACCAATCAGTGATCTTGGCGCTAAAGTTAAACACCGCTCTGCTGATTGGTCGCGGACGCTGCCCGCGACCAATCACCGATTTGGGCGCCACATTTAAATAGCGGCAACGACCAATCAGCGAGCTTGGCGCCAAATTTAAACAACGCTCTGCTGATTGGTCGCGGACGCCAGACGCGTCCAATCAGTGAGATTGGCGCCAAATTTAAACAACGCTCTGCTGATTGGTCGCGGACTCCAGCCGCGACCAATCAGCGAGATTGGCGCCAAATTTAAACCCCGCTCTGCTAATTGGTCGCGGATGCCGGCCGCGACTAATCAGCATTATTGGCGCCAAATTTAAACACCGCTCTGCTGATTGATCGCGGTCGCCGTCCGCGACCAATCAGTAGTATTGGCGCCAAATTTAAACCCTGCTCGGCTGATTGGTCACGGTTGCCGGCCGCGACCAATCAGCAGTATTGGCGCCAAATTTAAACCCCGCTCTGCTGATTGGTCACAGTTGCCTTGCGCGACCAATCAGCGATTTTGACGCCAAATTTAAACACCGCTCTGCTGATTGGTCGCGGCCGGCGATTGCGACCAATCAGCATTATTGGCGCCAAATTTAAACCCCGCTCTGCTGATTGGTCGTGACCGCCGGCCGCGACTAATCAACATTGTTGCCGCCAAATTTAAACACCGCTCTGCTGAATGGTCGAGGTCGTGACCAATCACCATTATTGGCGCCAAATTTAAACACCGCTTTGCTGATTGGTCGCGACCACAACCTATCAGCAATATTGGCGTAAAAAATTTAAACCCCGCTCTGCTGATTAGTCGCGACCGCCGGCCGCGACTAATCAACATTGTTGCCGCAAAATTTAAACACCGCTCTGCTGAATGGTCGAGGTCGTGACCAATCACCATTATTGGCGCCAAATTTAAACACCGCTTTGCTGATTGGTCGCGACCACAACCTATCAGCATTATTGGCGCAAAATTTAAACCCCGCTCTGCTGATTAGTCGCGACCGCCGGCCGTGACCAATCAGTGATATAGTCGCCAAATTTCAACACCGCTTTGCTGATTGGTCGCGGTTGCTGGTCGCGACTAGTCAGCGATTTTGGCGCCAAATTTAAACACCGCTCTGCTGATTGCGCCGGGTCTGCCGCATACATATTCTAGAATACCCGATGCGTTAGAATCGGGCCACCATCTAGTTTCATGAAATAATTTAAAAAAAAATTGACGTGGGGCTTCGCACTATATTTGTGTCCAGCCAGGTACAGCAGGCAGGAACGGGCTGCCCCCAACCACCAGCTGCCTATTTGTACCTGGCCGGACACAACAATATAGGGAAGCCCTTTTTTTCTTAATTATTTCATGAATTTCATGAAATAATTAAAAAAAAAAATACGTGGGGCTTCGCCCTATTTTTGTGTCCAGCCAGGTACAACTAGGCAGCTGGGGGCTGGAATCTGCAGCGCAGGGAGGCCCAAGCTTTCTGGGTCCCCCCAGCTGCAAATTGCAGTCCGCAGCCACCCCGGAAAATGGCGCGTTCATAGAAGCGCCATCTTCTGGCGCTGTACCCAACTCATCCAGGGCCCTGGTGCGGTGGCTCACTGGGTAATAAAGGGGTTAGGGCCAGCTTGGCATTATCAGCTGGCCCTAAGCCCGAAATTCATGGGGTCACGCCAATATTAGACATGACCACCATGAATTTCTAGTAAAGTATTTTAAAAAAACACAACACCCAGAAAAAAGTCCTTTAATTGAAATAAACACACAATTCTTTATTGTTCTAAATTAAGCTATACTTACCATCACGCCCATTCCAGCTGAAGCCAAAGATCTCCTGCAATAAAAGTAAAATAATAAAGCAACCTCATCCTTACCTTTCCATGGTTCCCAGACAGCTTCAGCTCTGCTACATCGAGATGACAGGCTGGACCGCAGCAGAACGCTGCCATCCAGCCTGTCATCCCGCAGACACTGAGAAGCACAGGCATGCTTGCGCTCCTCAGTGTCTCGCTGTGACGGCATAAAGATGAGCCGACAATGAACTCGGCTCACCTCATGCACGTCACTGACAGCGTGGGAAAATTCTCCTGCACTCAGCGCTTCAGCGTGAGAATTTTCCCACGCTGTCAGTGACGTGCATGAGGTGAGCCGAGTTCATTGGACATGAATGAGCTCACCTCATGCACGTCACTGTCAGCGTGGGAAAATTCTCACGCTGAAGCGCTGAGTGCAGGAGAATTCTCCCACGCTGTCAGTGACGTACATGAAGTCAGCTGAGTTCAGTGGACATGAATGAGCTCACCTCATGCACGTCACTGACAGCGTGGGAAAATTCTCCTGCACTCAGTGCTTCAGCGTGAGAATTTTCCCACGCTGTCAGTGACGTGCATGAGGTGAGCTCATTCATGTCCAGCCTGTCATCTCAATGTAGCAGAGCTGAAGCTGTCCTGGGAACCATGGAAAGGTAAGGATGAGGTTGCTTTATTATTTTACTTTTATTGTAGAAGACATTGGCTTCAGCTGGAATGGGCGTGATGGTAAGTATGGTTTAATTTAGAACAATAAAGGATTGTGTCTTTATTTCAATTAAAGGACTTTATTCTGGGTGTTTGTGTTTTTTTTTTAACTTTGACTATGGGGTTAGTAATGGGGGTGTCTTATAGACGCCTCTCCATTACTAACCTGGGCTTGATGTCAGCTGGCATTATAAGCTGACATCAACCCCAGCCCTATTATCCCACTGCCACCGCTACAGGGCAGTGGGAAGAGCGAGGCTAAGTGCCAGAATTGGCGCATCCTATGGATGCGCCATTTCTGGGGCGGCTGACGGCTGGTGTTTCTAGCCTGGGAGGGGGCCAATATTCATGGCACCCTTCCTGGGCTATTAATATCAGCCCCCAGCTGTCTGCCTAGCCTTTGCTAGCTATTAAAATAGGGGGGACCCCATGTCATTTTTTTGGGGGGGGTCCCCCATTTTAATAGCTAGTAAAGGCTAGGTATTCCGCTGGGGGCTGATATTAGTAGCCTTGGAAGCTCCGTGGGTATTACCCCCTTCCCAGGCTTCAAACATCTGCCCCAGCCGTCTGCTTAACCTCCGCTAGAGCCTAAAATTACGGGGAACCCCACGCCAATTTTTTTTTAAATAAATCCTTTATTTTAACACTAAATGACAAGTACAGTAATCAACACTGACACTGTACTTCTTATATATGTGACTGACATGTTTCTATCTATCTAATCTATGTGTGATGCTCTATTCCTTCTATTCTAAATTGTCGGTACAGATGCTGAAATGCCGGCCGGCTTTTTTAAAGAGACAGTGCATGAAAACACTATTATTTTTTTTAATAAATCCTTTACACTAAATGACAAGTACAGTAAGCAACACTGTCACTGTACTTCATATATATGTGACTGACATGTTTCTATCTATCTAATCTATGTGTGAAGCTCTATTCCTTCTATTCTAAATTGTCGGGTACCGCTGCTGAAATGCCGGCCGGCTTTTTTAAAGAGACAGTGCATGAAAACACTATTATTTTTTTTAATAAATCCTTTACACTAAATGACAAGTACAGTAAGCAACACTGTCACTGTACTTCATATATATGTGACTGACATGTTTCTATCTATCTAATCTATGTGTGATGCTCTATTCTTTCTGTTATAAATTGTCGGGTACCGCTGCTGAATTGCCGGCCGGCTTTTTTAGAGAGACGGTGCATGAAAACACTATTATTTTTTTTGATAAATCCTTTACACTAAATGACAAGTACAGTAAGCAACACTGTCACTGTACTTCATATATATGTGGCTGACATGTTTCTATCTATCTAATCTATGTGTGAAGCTCTATTCTTTCGGTTCTAAATTGTCGGGTACCGGTGTATGCCGCTGCTGAATTGCCGGCTTTTCATGTTTCACTGTGAGCACTGTTCCCATCGATTTGGGCAATCACTGTAATGCCACAACCACCATGGCTGTGGCATTACAGTGAGTGGCAGACAATCCCTGCATGATCGGTGCTCTAAATAGCGCCAGACATGCAGGACACGCTTTTGGTGCAAATCGTTCGGGTTCGTCGAACAACTCGAACACCGCCCAAAACAGCTCGAATTTGAGATTGGCGAACAGTTCTAGTCGAACACCGCTCATCTCTAGTAACAAAGTCATCTATTTCAGCCATAACAGTAGTGTTGAGCCACCCCCGTAGTGTTCGAGTTCGGTTCGGTTCGTCGAACACCCGTGTGTTCGCCGAACTGTTCGTCGAACTGTTCGTCGAACACCTTCGAACACCATTAAAACCAATGGCAGGCAAACAAAAACACATAGAAACACATAGAAAACACCTTCAAAGGTGTCCAAAAGCTGACAAACTGCTCAGAAGACATAACTAACACATGGAAAAGTGACAAGTACATATAGTCATGCGAAAATAAAAGAGGTGGAGGAGCAAAAGGAGGGGGAGACACAGATATAGGCATGTCATGCCCTTCTAAAATCCAAAAAGTGAGAAGCCGACACGGCCAGTCCGTTCCTGCCCGTGCCACCTCCGTGTCGCCGGGTTTGTGCCAGAGCCGCGGTGGACCCTGACGGCCAGCCCCCCTCTCCTAATACTGGTGCCTGTCCGCTGGTGGGTCGAGCCCCCCGCAGTGGGGGGGGGAGTAACATCTGCAGAAGAAAGACCATCTTCCAGCCAAACTAACATGTCGACTTCTTTTCGTGGACAATGTGATACGATCCCTTTGTTACGGACACGCCCATCGCTACAAATTCCAGATGAGGCACAAAAACAGCAGGTGCTTCAGCGGATATCAAGTGCTCCTTCAAGTGGGCTCTCCTCCACCTCAACTTCAACATCACAAATACTCCAGTCCTCAGAGGTGTCACCCCAATCGCACTTGCTTCCTCACAGCTCCCAAGTCTCCAGCTGCCTGTCTGAGTATGGGGTAACACAGATGGTTGAGTCTGCACAGCTGTTTACTCATACTATAGCCTGGGAAATGGAGGTCTGCTCCAGAGCTTCTGTTAATCCAGACGAGGAAATGATCTGCACTGATGCCCAGAATCTTTATAAGTCGGATCCAGGACCAGATGAAGAAGGTTCTGAGCATAATGTAGACCCTCGTTCCCAAACTGTAACTCCTGTTGGTGGAGACAATGATGAAGACGATGATGAGACTCAAATACCTGATTGGAGCGACAACTTGACTTTTCGGTCAGGGCAGGAAGAGGTTGGCTTTGAGGACGACGGGTGTGATAACACACAGGGTGATGATGACAAGGTTGGAGATCCCACTTACTGTCAACCCACAGTCAGCCAGTCGATGAGGTCACCCGGGCCTTTGCCTGGCCTTTGGGATGTCGCGGTGGTCGGCTCCCTGGCCCGTACCCTGGGGTCACTCTTTAAAAGGGTGGATAATTGTTAATTTTATAAGAGTTTGTGACACCACCTGTGGTATCTGGTGAGAAGCACCAGCGCTGCAGCAGTCCACTGAGGCCCGTGATAAGGCAGCTCGATGGTATAGCTCCCCACAGGTGGAGGTAGGTCTCAGGGCAGCGTATGCAGGGGGAATGCAGGACAGGCGAGACCCAGCTGGGTCAGAGCAAGAACGGAAACGGACACAGTAGTCACTTCAGTACCTTTTACTGGAGGAAATTCAGGCACATCCTGGAGCACTGTAGGGTGAAGGGTGCATATCAGGATCCTCCCCAATGAGCGGGTGTAGGGCCTCCTGTTTCTTGCCTCTGCGCAGTAAGTTTCTGACCTGCCTGGAGCTAGGCCTAACTTTGTCTCTGTCCTGCGCTGGCTGACCTTGTGGTAGGGCCTTCTCTTGAAGTTCACGCTCCCAGTATGCGGGGCCTAAGCGTCTCCTGGCTCTGTTACGTATCAGCACCTTAGCGATCCTGGGACTTGTAGTTCTCCAGGGAATCCGGTTATGCCTTACTGGGTCATAGAGATCCCGGTAAGCTCGGATCCGGTGTCCGGTAAATGCTTCGGGGTGAGCTGGTTAAGCTCCTCTGCCCCTTATGTACTAACTCGCCACTCGCCTTCGGCCTACTCGGGCCCTCAATAGGCTATACACACTAACGGCAGCTTGCCGCGCTTCACCGCTCTTATGACGCCGGCACACCTTAAGCTCTATCTGGGCTCCCTGAATCTAGCTAGCAGGAGCCTCGTGCTCCACTGCTGAACTATTAACTGAGTTCTCTAGACTAGAGTGAGCTCCACTGCAGACTGACCTCTCTTAGGCTTCTCTACTGCAGGAACTCTTCAGAGGAACTGAACTGCCTAGCTCCACCTTCCCTATTTATATCCCTAACGGGCTTCCTCTTCTGGTCTGAGGTGGAAGGTGGAGATGTGTGAATGTTTATGGGGGCCTCTTGTGGAGGATTCCATCAATACACTCTTCTAGGATCTGTGATACCAAGTGCAGCGGGGCGTCACAGATGCTATTGACGACGAGGTTAGGTTGCGCCTTCCTGGACAGAGACGGAGTACTGGAAGCACGTCAACAACTGCATCCTCAACCACAACTCCGCCTCTGACCACAAGTCGTAGTGGCTCTTCAGGTCGCATGGGCTCTAAGCCTTGCATAGCCTGGGCATTTATTCAGATCGATAAGGATGACCCAACTCGTGTTATCTGTAATATTTGTCACCAAAAGCTAAGTAGAGGCCAAAAAATCCATAGTTTGAGTACTTCATGCATGTACCGTCACATGGATATGAAGCATAAGTTGCAGTGGGAAGCTCACTGTGCTACAATGCGGCCTAGCAGGCTGGGCCAACCACCGTCTGCCCCATCTTGTGCATCCGCGGCCTCTTCATCCTCTGTGACTGGGGGGACAGCAGTCACACATGTTTTTGGACGCAGACCTGCCACCTCTTTACCTGCAACAGCCAGTGTGATTGGCAGGTCGTCAGTTCATTGGGAAGTGGAAACACCTGCTGGTGTTGAGAGCTCTCTGACATCGAGAGCACCACCTTTGGATCAAGGCAACCTAACATGTCCGCCTGCATCTTCCTCACAGACCGGCAGTTTGCCAGGGACACCCTACTCAACCCCGTCAAAGCACAACAGCCAGCCCTCGGTCCCTCAGATGTGGACAAGTAAAAGACCATTTCCTCCTAGCCATGAGAAAGCTAAGAGGTTGAATTTCACCATCTGCAAGCTGTTGGCTACAGAAATGCTGCCTTTCCGCCTGGAGGACACAGTGGATTTTTGAGACCTTATGTCCGTCGCAGTGCCCCAGTACCAGATGCCCAGTCGGCACTACTTCTCAAAGAAAGGTGTGCCTGCGCTCCACCAGCATGTCGCACTCAACATCACCGCTTCTTTGAGAAACTCTGTGTGTGACAGGGTGCATTTCACCACAGACACTTGGACGAGTAGGCATGGACAGGGGCGTTACATGTCGCGGACAGGGCACTGGGTAACTATGGTGACAGCAGGACAAGGGGCTGCTGTCCAAGTCTTGCCGTCCCCGCGAGTTGTGCGTCAATCCTCTTTATCTAGAAGTTCCTCCACTGCTTCTGCCTCCTCAACCTCCTCTCGATCCTCCACCTGCACCCAAAGCCTGTCTGGTAATGCCACCTGCTTTCTAACTGCGCACCTCCTTACTATGCTGGCAGCAGGGCTCAACGGCATCAGTGTTTACTTTGAAATGTCTGGGAAATGTGAGTCACACAGCTGAGGACTTGTGGTCAGCTCTGGAGACCCAGTTTCATGAATGGTTGTCTCCAATGGACCTGCAACCAGGGAAGGCCGTGTGCGACAATGCTGCAAACCTGGGTGCGGCCCTTCGCCGGGGCAATGTTACACACGTGCCTTGTATGGCTCACGTGTTGAACCTGGTTGTCCATAAATTTTTAGCCCACTATCCCGGACTAGATGGCCTTCTGCAGAGGGCACGGTCGCTGTGTGCTCACTTCCGCCGTTCGCATCCCGCAGCTCAACGACTTACATCTCTACAGAAGTCGTTGGGCCTGCCAGTTCACCGGCTGAAATGCGATGTGCCGACATGGTGGAATTCAACTCTGCACATGTTGCAGCGACTGTGGCAGCACCGACAAGCCCTGGTGCAATAGTTTCTGACGTATAGCCTGGGCCAATGAGATCCAGAGGTGGGGCAAATCACACAGCAGGAGTGGTCTCAGATCAGGGACCTATGAAGTTGACGCGCCCCCTGGGCCATGGGGTACCCGGAGCCGGGTCGGTAGACGCTGGGGGTTGTAGTCACTGTGGCGGTGACCCGGTCCGTGACCCAGGGCGGTAAATCCAACGGTAATTTGTATATATGGATTTTATAATGTCCGACTATGCCACCTGTGGAGTGCGGCCAAAGGGGCCGCCGCTGCGGAACAGTCCTCTGAAGCTGGTGGTTTTGCTGCAATGGTATTATTACTCACCACAGGAAGAGTGTAGCTTCAGGGCAGTGTGGGTGGATGATGGTGGTTGTAGTGCAGGGAGTCAGTAATGAACACAGAGTCCGTGTGATGCAGTCCCAAGATCTTTACTCACAGTTGTTGCAGTCCAGATTACAGGTACCAGAGCTATCTCACCCGTCGTGCTGTGCGTACTCAGTGAGGGGCTCAGTCCACCCCCAGATAGCTCCGGAGTACTTAGCAGGACCCCCTTCTGTGTGTCCTTTCTCTGGCCTTCTCCCTGCACCTCACACCCAGTGACACTTCTATCCGGTATCCTCGGGCCTTGGCGGGCGACTTGTGTTCCGTCCCCTGGGTCCTATGTGGCTACCTTCTTAGTGAGACTGGTGTGGACTTTTGACTGCAGTACATGAAATGCTGCAGCCTCCGGTTTCTAGTTGAGCCTTGCTGTTTCTCCTCTAGTTGAGGGACCGGTTCCCCTTATCTGGCCTGACCCCTCTACCTCCTGGTAGCAGCGGGAGTACAGGTGGCCTTCTGCACGGCCGTAGCCCTAGGGTCCCTTCGGTTCCTGGAGCCTTCCTGCTCCCACTCCTCTCTTCTCTCCTTCAGTCCTGGGCCTCCCAGGCTAGCCCCGCCTCCGGAGCAGAGCTCATGCCGAGCCTCTGCTCCTGTCACTTTTCCTCCTCTGACTGGCTTGCTCTTTCTAAGATGGCTTCCTATTTATACTCTCCCTGTCATGTGCTCCCCTAAGCTGCTCCCCTAAGCACCCACTACATAGGATCCTCCCACCAGCTAGGGACCTGGGACTGTGCTCTCCCTTAGGAGCAATCTCGCCCTAACCCCACTGCGGGTATGTGTTGGATGCAGGTGTTAGGGTCCCGAGCCATACGCCTTCCTTACCTGAGGGTGAGATACCACACCTCTGGGTGAGATGCAGTAACTCTGTGGTGACTGCACCCTCAGGGGCGCCACACACCTTTCTGCACAGTTTTGAAATGGCGACGAAGATGTTTAGTGCTGACGACGATGCCATTATCAGCATAACTATTCTGGTGATTTACATGCTGGAGCACACATTAAACAGAATTCAGAGTCAGGTGGTCGGACAAGAGGAGGTGGAGGAAGTAGAGGAGGAGTCGTATGCGGAAGGGATAACATCTCCAAGGTCCAGACGGTTGGCAGCACCAAGGAGGCAGGCATGGGAGGGTGGGGGAGAGGGATTAAACAGGGCGCATGGTAGCAGCCAAACTGTTGAGGAAGGTGCAGGAGCCGAGGAAGAAGTGGAGGATGAACCGGCGATGGGCATGGAAGACTCATCAGATGAGGGAGACCTTGATCACATTTCTGTTGTGCGAGGTTGGGGGGAGAGGGCAGAGGAAAGAAGCATGATTCTTACCTCTCTACCAACACAACAAGGACTTGGTCCTCCTGGATGCGCAAGACACATGAGTGCCTTCTTGCTGCACTACCTGCAACATGACCCTCAGATTGCAGAATTCGAAGTAATCTCGACTACTGGGTTGCCACACTCTTAGATCCCCGGTACAAAAGTAAATTTGCCGAAATAATTCCTGCCATAAAAAGGGATTGACGCATGCAGGAGTATCTGCAGACGCTGTTGCAGAATCTTACATGTGCTTTTCCACAAAACACCAGTGGTGCACGAAGTGAATCTCACAGTTCTAACTTGCCAACCGCGGGACTGTCGAGTCTTCATCACTCAAACCGTAACAGTAACACAGTATCTGCTGGTAACAGCAATTTTGTGAAATCGTTTCACCACTTTTTTAGACCATCCTTTGCAAGGCCACAGGAGACAAGAAGTCTGACACATAGTCAATGCCTAGAGAGGATGGTGCAGGAGTATCTCCAAGTGAACATCGAAGCCATGACTGTGTCACTGGACCCTTGCTCATTTTGGTATTCCAATCTGGAAAAATGGCCGGAGCTCGCCACTCACGCCTTGGAGATCTTGTCATGCCCTGCAGCCAGTGTTCTCTCTGAACGTGTGTTCAGCGCTGCTGATGGTGTGCTGACAGATAAGCGCACGCGGCTGTCCACTGAGAATGTAGACAGACTCACGTTCATAAAGATGAACAAATCATGGATTCACAAGGACTTTTCTAATCCTGTGTTATCCTTGGGAGGCTAAAAGCTTGAGGATTTGGTAATATCACCTCACCAACCGTTTTAAGCAACTGTGGGGCAATTGATGCCACTTAACCCTAGAACGCATGACCATAAAAATCTACACTTTCATATACCTGGGGCCTTTTAGGCCCGTGTGCAAATAACATTGAATAACTCAAACTCAAATGACAAACAACTATATACATGAAGAATACCTAGAGTTTCAAAATTCTAACTAAAGTAATCTTGCAGAAAATAGAAAACAATTAACAGGGCGGGACTGCGAAGCCCCAGGTATGCATTCTAGGGTTAAGTGGTGTCTGTGCCACAATTTTGGGAAAAAATGGAAACTCTTTTTGGAGTCCCCTTGCTGTGTCTTACGTGACGTTGGCATCGTCAATTCCAGGTGGGTTGGGTCGCCCCCCCCCTTTTAACTGTAAGAAACTACATACACTATGGCTTGGGGTAACACAGATGATTGAGTCTGAAGAGCTGTTTACTCAGAGGTCTGCTCCAAATCTTCAGTGTCTGCTAGTCAGCGTAGAATTTTTAACTGCATCTAGCCTAGGCAATACTTTGGGCGTAGTAGCCCAGCTGCGAAGCAAGCTGCACCGCCTGTGTATCTAATAAGAATTTTTAAATGCATCTAGCCTAGGCAGACTGTGGGGACCCCCAACCAAACCCAGACGCTCAGCCCCCCTACCGCCCCCCTTTCCTTGACAATACAATAATGTAACTCTTACAACTGGATGGGTGAGGATCGGTCACAGCTTTATTAACTCTTTATACTCATTCCATTAGAAAGACATTTTATTTCTAAAATAATTCAGCTTGTTGCAGCATGCCCTGGGTCTCCACTCCGGCAACTTGGCCAACAAGTGTAACTCTCCAACATGTCCTTTCTATTTCCAGGCCACGGAGGATCCTGCGTACTCGTGTGCAGGACTCTGACCCCCACCCATCACTCTTAACGCTTGTTCCACTCCGTCCTGGAGTCCTGACAGGAATATGTCCAGTCCAATATCCATTAAGTGAACACCGTCGGGCCGTATGAGGCCTGCTTTATCTCCTTCCAGTTGTCGGTGTCGTACCACTACACCGCCTCTGTCTCTTCTAAATTTTGCCATCCAAATATTTATTACCCGCCTTGTCCGTTCGATGGCCGTGATGTCTCGCGCACCTTGCCATGCCGCTATCGGCACAATCTCTGACCATACTATAGCTAGTTTTGTGAAAAATTCTCTGAAGCGCTCAGTGTCTAGTTTCATTATTGCCATTAGTTATGCGCTCTTGTGATGACCTAGGTTGTTTCCCCCGGCCTGTATAACTAAGATGACCAGACATCTTGCCTCTCTCCCTACCTTGATTACCTCCATTAGTACCTGTGGCCATAGCAGGCCTCTAATACCTCTCCAGTTGAAATATGTGTTATGAAACTCTAATTTCCTCCCGCCTGGGCGGACTTTCGCCCTTTAATCTGCCCAATATATATACGAGTGGCCTATCACCCACACTGTTGGCTTAGCGCCACCTGTAAAAGAAACAAACCACGTTAGGATAACAAGTCCGATCTTATGTATCTTGCCAAACATGTGGATCACCATCTCTCTATCCTCTGAACTTCCGTTTCTGACAGTCCTGCTCTTGCTGCTTCTGTGGCCGCGCCTATGCGGAATGAGTGTGTCCCGTAATCTTTGGGGTGGTTCCCTGCCGATGTTATGCATTTATTAAATATAGCTTGGAACTGGTATCTTGATAATGGCGTCCCATCAATGTGTGATAGGAACAAATTACTTTGTGATCTGATGGTTAGATATGGTTTTACTATTGTTACCCGACTCAGTGTACCGTTTGTGGGTTGTAGAAGTACCCAAGTGCCCCTGCCCGCTGGAACCATTTTCGATTTGTGTATGCGTAGACGTATTGCATTATTGCCTATGACTACGTCCTGGTGTAATAAGCCTCCACTGGTGCTAATTTTGGATTGAGGGACTAATTCGCTTATGCATAGCGCCCCAAAGAAGGCGATCACAAATGCAGTAGACAGTAGTGTTGCTTCAAATTGTGAGTGTCATGTTAATGGTGTTAGGGATATGATGTGAGATATCAGTTTTAGTGACACGGGACGGGACGTCTACACTCCTGACTTGGCTGACCCCTTTTCCACCCTTTTATGGATTGTCTGATGATGAATCTTTGTCACATCTCCCCAATTCAGTAGTTGGAAGTGAAATGCTACTCCGGTCAGACACTGCTGCGCTGACGCCCCTGATATGCCCCTCATCATTAGCTGGTGGAGAAATTCTATGGTGACTTGTGATCTGGCTTGTTCACATTGGTCAACCCGTCTGCCTGCTACTAGTCGTGTCCACTCTTCCCATGCCTTACCGTATGCTTGCCACGTCGACGGGGCAACTGACGCTCTGATTAATGGCATCAACTATTCGCCACTAGATCCCATAGGGAAGGTGGGCAACTGTTGTCCCGATGGGTGGGCATTGTGGAAGAGCTCTGTGAAAATCTGCCAATTGAATTGTTATAAAGCGTTAGCAGCAGCTTTAGAACCCTCAGCATAGTGGCTAGCGCGGACCCATACATTGTGTTTTAGGCACAGGAATGCTAGCCTGGGTAGTAGGCCTAGCACTGGGAGAGACGATGATGCCATCTTATTAATGCAGTGCGCTAAGCTGGTGTTTTTTGTTATGTAGCGTATATTTTTGTAAGCCAGGAGCGCGCCCCATATTTCTATTGCTACCACTATTGGGAAGAAAAATTATTTTCAGGGCTAGATGCAGCGAAAAATTATTATTAATTGAAAAGCTGGTGGAGCTTGGTATAGATGGCCTAATACAATGAGACCCACACACTGCTAGAAGGCCAAATATTTTTTCAGAGTTAGATGCAGAAAAAAATTATATTCAGTTTGCAACCTGATGGAGGTCAGTATAGATGGACTAATAGAACAAGTCCCACACACTGCTAGAAGGCCAAATATTTTTTCAGAGGTAGATGCAGACAAAAAATTATTTTGAATTTGCAACCTGATGGAGGTCAGTATAGATGACTAATAGAACAAGCCCCACACACTGCTAGAAGGCCAAATATTTTTTCAGTGCTAGATGCAGAAAAAAATTATATTCAGTTTGCAACCTTATGGAGGTAAGTATAGATGGACTAATAGAACAAGTCCCACACACAGCTAGAAGCCCAAATATTTTTTCAGAGGTAGATGCAGAAAAAAATTATATTCAGTTTGCAACCTGATGGAGGTCTGTATAGATGGATTAATAAAACAAGTCCCACACACAGCTACAAGCCCAATATTTTTTCAGAGGTAGATGCAGAAAAAAATAAATTCAGTTTGCAACCTGATGGAGGTCTGTATAGATGGATTAATAGAACAAGTCCCACACACAGCTAGAAGCCCAATATTTTTTCAGAGGTAGATGCAGAAAAAATATATTCAGTTTGCAACCTGATGGAGGTCTGTATAGATGGATTAATAGAACAAGTCCCACACACAGCTAGAAGCCCAATATTTTTTCAGAGGTAGATGCAGAAAAAAATATATTCAGTTTGCAACCTGATGGAGGTCAGTATAGATGGACTAATAGAACAAGTCCCACACACTGCTAGAAGGCCAAACATTTTTTCAGAGCTAGATGCAGAAAAATATTATATTCAATTTGCAACCTGATGGAGGTCAGTATAGATGGACTAATAGAACAAGTCCCACACACAGCTAGAAGGCCAAATATTTTTTCAGAGGTAGATGCAGAAAAAAATTATATTCAGTTTGCAACCTTATGGAGGTCAGTATAGATGGACTATTAGAACAAGTCCCACACACAGCTAGAAGCCCAAATATTTTTTCAGAGGTAGATGCAGAAAAAAATTATATTCAGTTTGCAACCTGATGGAGGTCAGTATAGATGGACTAATAGAACAAGTCCCACACACTGCTAGAAGGCCAAACATTTTTTCAGAGCTAGATGCAGAAAAATATTATATTCAATTTGCAACCTGATGGAGGTCAGTATAGATGGACTAATAGAACAAGTCCCACACACAGCTAGAAGGCCAAATATTTTTTCAGAGGTAGATGCAGAAAAAAATTATATTCAGTTTGCAACCTTATGGAGGTCAGTATAGATGGACTAATAGAACAAGTCCCACACACAGCTAGAAGCCCAAATATTTTTTCAGAGGTAGATGCAGAAAAAAATTATATTCAGTTTGCAACCTGATGGAGGTCTGTATAGATGGATTAAGAGAACAAGTCCCACACACAGCTAGAAGCCCAATATTTTTTCAGAGGTAGATGCAGAAAAAAATATATTCAGTTTGCAACCTGATGGAGGTCTGTATAGATGGAATAATAGAACAAGTCCCACACACAGCTAGAAGCCCAATATTTTTTCAGAGGTAGATGCAGAAAAAAATATATTCAGTTTGCAACCTGATGGAGGTCTGTATAGATGGATTAATAGAACAAGTCCCACACACAGCTAGAAGCCCAATATTTTTTCAGAGGTAGATGCAGAAAAAAATATATTCAGTTTGCAACCTGATGGAGGTCAGTATAGATGGACTAATAGAACAAGTCCCACACACTGCTAGAAGGCCAAACATTTTTTCAGAGCTAGATGCAGAAAAATATTATATTCAATTTGCAACCTGATGGAGGTCAGTATAGATGGACTAATAGAACAAGTCCCACACACAGCTAGAAGGCCAAATATTTTTTCAGAGGTAGATGCAGAAAAAAATTATATTCAGTTTGCAACCTGATGGAGGTCAGTATAGATGGACTAATAGAACAAGTCCCACTCACTGCTAGAATGCCAGACATTTTTTCAGAGCTAGATGCAGAAAAATATTATATTCAATTTGCAACCTGATGGAGGTCAGTATAGATGGACTAATAGAACAAGTCCCACACACAGCTAGAAGGCCAAATATTTTTTCAGAGGTAGATGCAGAAAAAAATTATATTCAGTTTGCAACCTGATGGAGGTCTGTATAGATGGATTAATAGAACAAGTCCCACACACAGCTAGAAGCCCAATATTTTTTCAGAGGTAGATGCAGAAAAAAATATATTCAGTTTGCAACCTGATGGAGGTCTGTATAGATTGATTAATAGAACAAGTCCCCCACACAGCTAGAAGCCCAATATTTTTTCAGAGGTAGATGCAGAAAAAAATATATTCAGTTTGCAACCTGATGGAGGTCTGTATAGATGGATTAATAGAACAAGTCCCACACACAGCTAGAAGCCCAATATTTTTTCAGAGGTAGATGCAGAAAAAAATATATTCAGTTTGCAACCTGATGGAGGTCAGTATAGATGGACTAATACAACAAGTCCCACACACAGCTAGAAGCCCAATATTTTTTCAGAGGTAGATGCAGAAAAAAATATATTCAGTTTGCAACCTGATGGAGGTCTGTATAGATGGATTAATAGAACAAGTCCCACACACAGCTAGAAGCCCAATATTTTTTCAGAGGTAGATGCAGAAAAAAATATATTCAGTTTGCAACCTGATGGAGGTCTCTATAGATGGATTAATAGAACAAGTCCCACACACAGCTAGAAGCCCAATATTTTTTCAGAGGTAGATGCAGAAAAAAATATATTCAGTTTGCAATCTGATGGAGGTCTGTATAGATGGATTAATAGAACAAGTCCCACACACAGCTAGAAGCCCAATATTTTTTCAGAGCTAGATGCAGAAAAAAATTATATTCAATTTGCAACCTGATGGAGGTCAGTATAGATGGACTAATAGAATGATGCTATGCCCAAAATATTTTACTTCACTAGGTGCAGTAAAAAAATTGGTATTCTATACACAGGTGGTATATCTTGCAACACAGATAGGCTACTCCACTGACTAACCCACTCTGCAATAGGCCAAAAAGGATTAGCTTTGC
Source organism: Phyllobates terribilis (assembly GCF_046119375.1). Lineage (NCBI taxonomy): Eukaryota > Metazoa > Chordata > Amphibia > Anura > Dendrobatidae > Phyllobates > Phyllobates terribilis. The sequence continues at coordinate 476,179,771 of NW_027362765.1, read as the reverse complement.
TAGATTCAGCCAAATGCTGTGAAAAAAACTTGCACAGCACTGGCACAGACCTGCCTGGCAAAAACTGATAGGAACTGATGTAACCTAGTCCTGAAAAGGACTCCAATTACAATTAGTCTTTACTCCCACAATCTATCTATTTAAGAGCACAGACCTGCCTGATAAAAGTCGTAGGAAATGCTGTAACCTAGTCCTTAAAAGGACTGCAATCACAACTCTTCCCTACTCCCAAGCTATCTGTAGATTTGTGCAAAAATTGGCTTGAAATTAACAAGGTATAGCGCACACAGCAACAGCGGTGCCGTCTAACACGCAGCTGCAGCAGTGAGAAAATGGTGGCGACGGGGAAAATGGCTTGGTCTTATAGGGCAAGGACATGTGACATACACTGCCAATGACACATGCCCTTGCTTGTGTGAAAAAAAGCACTTCGCTCCGTGTGTGCGCTGCTGATAGGCTGACAGATTGCACCTCCCCACTGCAAATGCGGGAAAGAGAAAAAAAAATGGAGATCTTCATTGTTCCTGCAGAGATCCATCCCCTGCCCCTCCCCCCACCCCGCTGTACACTCAAACTGCGTATTAACATTAATTTTCATCATTACTGAGAAAAAATCCAGTTATGATTTTGGTGCACGAACAGTTATCGAACATAACCTCGAACAGCCGAATTTTTCTCAAATTGTTCGTGTTCGCCGAACGGCTCGAACACCGCCCAAAACAGCTCAAATTTGAGATTGGCGAACAGTTCGAGTAGAACAACGCTCATCTCTACATAACAGCAGGGATGGATAAATGTGATTGAGTGATATATACTAGGACATCATCAGAAAATAGAGAGCTCTTGTACTCGGTGCCTCCCACCTCAATCCACCTAATATTGGGGTTATGACCAATTGATGAGAGCAGGTGGTCCATCACTAGGATGTATAAGAGAGGGGACAGAGGACATCCCTGCCTTGTCCCATTGGTGATTATGAAAGGTGATGAAAATGTTCTGACCGCCCCCTGGGCCTTGGGACACCCGGAGCCGGACCCTTTTTGGTGGATGCTGGTGGTTGTAGTCTCCGTGGCGGCGACCCGGTTCCGTGGCTCAGGGTGGTCAAACCAGTGGCGGAACTATTTATGTGGTTTTGATGTTTAAACATCCTACTACGCCTAGGCTCAGACAACTCCCAGATAACGTTAGAGCGCTTCACAGGACCCCCTTTGTGTGTCCTTTGTCTGCCCTTTCTTAGCAACCCTTCTGTCCGGCTGCCTCGGGCCTCCTCTTGGTAAACTTGGCGCCTGTTTCCCTGACCCTATGTGGTGCCTTCCAAGCGGGTGTAGCGAGGGGCTGCGCCACATAAAATGTCACAGCCTCCGGTTTCTAGCTGAGGGTCATTTCCCGCCTCCACTAGTTTCGGGGACCGGTCTCCCCCTTTGGCCTGACCCCTCTACGCAGGTGGATTCGGGCGTGCGGTGGCGACTCGCCCGTCCGCACCCCTGGGATCCCTTCGTTCCTCGTTCCTGGAGCCTTCTCCACTCCTCTTCCTTCATTCTCCCTCTTCCAGGCCTGGGCCTCTGTTACTAGGCCCGCCTCCGGAGCAGAGCTCATGCAGAGCCCCTGCTCCCTGTCACTTCTGCTCAGACTTCTCTGCACTGAACTAAGATGGTGCCCACCTTTTATACTCCCTTCTCAATGCACCCAGGAACTGCTTCCTCCCTGCTCCTGCACTACAGGGTTCCCCTTCCTCAGTGTTCCCTCCCCCCACTCCAGCCAGGGACAGGGACTGTCGTGCCCATCTCAGGGGCATATTGGTCGCCCTGCCCCACGGCAATGTGGTGTAATGCATGCAGGTGTCGGGTCCTGATCCACACTCCATCCTTACCTGAGAGTGAGATATCACACCTCTGGGTGAGGTGCAATACCTCTGTAGCAACCGAGCCCTCAGGGTGCTACAGTTCCATTTATCTTCAGCCTAGGTGACTTATTGCGATACAGGGCTGTGATTTTGGCTATAAAAGGGTCCCCTAGACCCCTACCCCAAGCTTTTTAAGAGAATAATATATGGCGTGCCAGGAGACTCTATGGAATGCTTTCTCAGCATCCAACGAGATTATCTAATTACAAATTTTTAACTGCATCTAGCCAAGGAAATACTTTGTGGCTAGTAGCAGTGTCTGCTAGTCCGCGGATTATCCCGGCTGTTAAGAAAGCTACACCACCTGTAGTTTGGACACTTAATTTTTTCAAAGGAAATGCTTCGGGACCACGGGATACTCCGTGAAGAGCATCAGGAGGCACCACAAGGCATAGGGGCTGGGACTGGCAGTAGGATGCCTTGCGGTGGACAGCCGAGCTCGATCCTTATAAAAGCTTTTTAACTGCAGCAACTTTAGTGGACGCTACTGAATCTGGAATTACGCGGCTGCTGGCATGAGACTTGCCCTCCAATAGATCCTTGTAAAAGGATTTAAAGTGTATTCATTCAAATTAGAGAGACAATTTAAATTAAAAAGCTTAGAGTTGCCTCCACCACAGGGGGGCTCGCTCGACCCACCAGCGGACAGGCACCAGTATTAGGAGAGGGGGGCTGGCCGTCAGGGTCCACCGCGGCTCTGGCACAAACCCGGTGACACGGAGGTGGCACGGGCAGGAACGGACTGGCCGTGTCGGCTTCTCACTTTTTGGATTTTAGAAGTGCATGACATGCCTATATCTGTGTCTTCCCCTCCTTTTACTCCTCCACCTCTTTTCTTTTAACATGACTATATGTACTTGTCACTTTTCCATGTGTTAGTTATGTCTTCTGAGCAGTTTGTCAGCTTTTGGACACCTTTGAAGGTGTTTTCTATGTGTTTCTATGTGTTTTTGTTTGCCTGCCATTGGTTTCAACGGTGTTTGAAGGTGTTCGACGAACAGTTCGACGGAAAGTTCAGCGAACACACGGGTGTTCGACGAACTGAACCGAACTCGAACACTATGGGGGTGGCTCAACACTAGTGTTGAGCCACCCCCGTAGTGTTCGAGTTCGGTTCGGTTCGTCGAACACCCGTGTGTTCGCCGAACTGTTCGTCGAACTGTTCGTCGAACCCCTTCGAACACCGTTAAAACCAATGGCAGGCAAACAAAAACACATAGAAACACATAGAAAACACCTTCAAAGGTGTCCAAAAGCTGACAAACTGCTCAGAAGACACAACTAACACATGGAAAAGTGACAAGTACATATAGTCATGCAAAAAGAAAAGAGGTGGAGGAGTAAAAGGAGGGGGAGACACAGATATAGGCATGTCATGCCCTTCTAAAATCCAAAAAGTGAGAAGCCGAGACGGCCAGTCCGCTCCTGATCGTGCCACCTCCGTGTCGCCGGGTTTGTGCCAGAGCCGCGGTGAACCCTGACGGCCAGCCCCCCTCTCCCAATACTGGTGCCTGTCCGCTGGTGGGTCGAGAGAGCCCCCTGTGGTGGAGGCAGCTCTAAGCTTTTTAATTTAAATTGTCCCTCTAATTTGAATGAATACACTTTAAATCCATTTACAAGGATCTATTGGAGGGCAAGTCTCATGCCAGCAGCCGCGTAATTCCAGCTCCAGTAGCGTCCACTAAAGCTGCTGCAGTTAAAAAGCTTTTATAAGGATCGAGCTCGGCTGTCCACCGCAAGGCATCCTAGTGCCAGTCCCAGCCCCTATGCCTTGGGGTGCCTCCTGATGCTCTTCACTAAGTATCCCGTGGTCCCGAAGCATTTCCTTTGAAAAAATTAAGTGTCCAAACTACAGGTGGTGTAGCTTGCTTAACAGCCGGGATAATCCGCTGACTAGCAGACACTGCTACTAGGCACAAAGTATTTCCTGGGCTAGATGCAGTTAAAAATTTGTAAGTAGATACTCTCGTTGGATGCTGAGAAAGCATTCCATAGAGTCTCCTGGCACGCCATATATGATTCTCTTAAAAAGCTTGGGGTAGGGGTCTAGGGGACCCTTTTATAGCCAAAATCACGGCCCTGTATCACAATACGTCACCTAGGCTGAAGATAAATGGAACTGTAGCACCGAGGGCTCGGTTGCTACAGACGTATTGCACCTCACCCAGAGGTGTGATATCTCACTCTCAGATAAGGATGGAGTGTGGATCAGGACCCGACACCTGTATGCATTACACCACATTGCCGTGGGGCAGGGCGACCAATATGCCCCTGAGATGGGCACGACAGTCCCTGTCCCTGGCTGGAGTGGGGGGAGGGAACACTGAGGAAGGGGAACCCTGCAGTGCAGGAGCAGGGAGGAAGCAGTTCCTGGGTGCATTGAGAAGGGAGTATAAAAGGTGGGCACCATCTTAGTTCAGTGCAGAGAAGTCTGAGCAGAAGTGGCAGGGAGCAGGGGCTCTGCATGAGCTCTGCTCCGGAGGCGGGCCTAGTAACAGAGGCCCAGGCCTGCAAGAGGGAGAAGGAAGGAAGAGGAGCGGAGAAGGCTCCAGGAACGAGGAATGAAGGGATCCCAGGGGTGCGGACGGGCGAGTCGCCACCGCACGCCCGAATCCACCTGCGTGGAGGGGTCAGGCCAAAGGGGGAGACCGGTCCCCGAACTAGTGGAGGCAGGAAACGACCCTCAGCTAGAAACCGGAGGCTCTGACATTTTATGTGGCGCAGCCCCTTGCTCCACCCGCTAGGAAGGCACCACATAGGGTCAGGGAAACTGGCGCCAAGTTTACCAAGAGGAGGCCCGAGGCAGCCGGACAGAAGTGTTGGTAAGAAAGGCCAGACAAAGGACACACAAAGGGGGTCCTGTGAAGCGCTCCAAAGTTATCTGGGAGTTGTCTGAGCCCCTCACCTGGTGAGCACAGTACGACGTGGGCAGCCGTTACCTGCAGACGTGGTCTGGATAATAAGAACTGTGAGTAAAGGCCCTGAACTGCATCACTGACTCCGTGTCGTTACTGCTGCTGCCCTGCACCATCACCCCCATCCTCCGCATACACTGCCCTGAGGCTATACTCCTCCCGTGGGGAGTTATGCTACGCTCTGCTGCACCCACAACACCAGCCTTAGCGGTCTGCCCTGTAGCGGCGGTTCACTCTGACCGCAATCCACGGGTGGCGTAGTCGGACATTTAAATATCAAAACCACATAAATAGTTCCGCCACTGGTTTGACCGCCCTGAGCCACGGAACCGGATCGCCGCCACGAAGACTACAACCACCAGCATCCACCAAAAAGTGTCCGGCTCCGGGTGTCCCAAGGCCCAGGGGGTGCGTCAGAACATTTTCATCACCTTTCACAATCACCAATGGGACAAGGCAGGGATGTCCTCTGTCCCCTCTCTTATACATCCTAGTGACGGAGCACCTGCTCTCATCAATTCGCCATAACCCCAATATTAGGTGGATTGAGGTGGGAGGCACCGAGTACAAGTGCTCTCTATTTGCTGATGATGTCCTAGTATATATCACTCAATCACATATATCCATCCCTGCTGTTATGGCTGAAATAGATCACTTTGTTACATGGTAAAATTTTAAAATCAATGCAGCGAAGTCTGAGGCTCTCGATGTCTCCCTCCCTAAATCCATATAGGATTCCATCCAGTCCAACTTTCCCTTTGCCTGGCCCTCACAGGGTATCAAATACTTAGGAATTCCTATTCATAGAGACCTCTCCCATCTATGTTATCTTAATTTTGGGCCCTTTATTGAACAATTCCATACAGACCACGGTTGGCAAGTTGGAACTGTGAGATTCACTACGTGCACCACTGGTATTTTGTGGAAAAGCACATGTAAGATTCTGCAACAGTCTCTGCTGATACTCCTGCATGCATGCATCCCTTTCTATGGCAGGAATAATTTCTGCAAATTTACTTTTGTACCGGGGATCTAACAGTGTGGCAACCCAGTAGTCAGGATTATTTCTAATTCTCACAATTCGAGGGTCATGTTGCAGGTAGTGCAGCAAGAAGGCACTCATGTGTGTTGCGCATCCAGGAGCACCAAGTCCCTGTTGTGTTGGTGGCGAGGTAACAATCATGCTTCCTTCCTCTGTCCTCTCCCCCCAACCTCGCACAACAGAAATGTGATCAAGGTCTCCCTCATCTGATGAGTCTTCCATCAGTTCGTCCTCCACTTCTTCCTGGGCTCCTGCACCTTCCTCACTAGTTTGGCTGCTACCATGCGCCCTGGTAAAATCATCTCCCCCACCCTCACATGCCTGCCGCCCTGGTGCTGCCGACCGTCTGGACCTTGCAGATGTTAGCCCTTCCGCATACAACTCCTCCTCCTCTACTTCCTCCACCTCCTCTTGTGCCACCACCTTACTCCGAATTCTGTTTAACATGTGCTCCAGCATGTAAATCACCGGAATAGTCATGCTGATAATGGCATCGTCAGCACTAAACATCTTCGTCGCCATTTCAAAACTGTGCAGAAGGGTGCATAGGTCCCTGATCTGAGACCACTCCTCCAGCGTGATTTGCCCCACCTCTGAATCTCGTTGGCCCAGGCTATACGTCAGAACGTATTGCACCAGGGCTTGTCGGTGCTGCCACAGTCGCTGCAACATGTGCAGAGTTGAATTCCACCGGGTAGGCACATCGCATTTTAGCCGGTGAAGTGGCAGGCCCAACGACTTCTGTAGAGATGTAAGTCGCTGAGCTGCGGGATGCGAACGGCGGAAGTGAGCACACAGCGACCGTGCCCTCTGCAGAAGGCCATCTAGTCTGGGATAGTGGGCTAAAAATTGCTGGACAACCAGGTTCAACACGTGAGCCATACAAGGCACGTGTGTGACATTGCCCCGGCGAAGGGCCGCACCCAGGTTTGCAGCATTGTCGCACACGGCCTTCCCTGGTTTCAGGTCCAGTGGAGACAACCATTCATGAAATTGGTTCTCCAGAGCTGACCACAACTCCTCAGCTGTGTGACTCACATTTCCCAGACATTTCAATGTAAAAACCGCCTGATGACGTTGAGCCCTACTGCCAGCATAGTAAGGAGGTGTGCAGGATCCCTTCTGCGCAGTTAGAAAGCTTGTGGCATGACCAGAGAGGCTTTGGGTGCAGGTGGAAGACCGAGAGGAGGTTGAGGAGGCAGAAGCAGTGGAGGAAAAATGACATAAAGAGGATTGACGCACAACTCGTGGGGACGGCAAGACTTGGACAGCAGCCCCTTGTCCTGCTGTCACCATAGTTACCCAGTGCCCAGTCAGCGACATGTAACGCCCCTGTCCATGCCTACTCGTCCAAGTGTCTGTGGTGAAATGCACCCTGTCACACACAGAGTTTCTCAAAGAAGCGGTGATGTTGTGTGCGACATGCTGGTGGAGCGCAGGCACACCTTTCTTTGAGAAGTAGTGCCGACTGGGCATCTGGTACTGGGGCACTGCGACGGACATAAGGTCTCGAAAATCCTCTGTGTCCACCAGGCGGAAAGGCAGCATTTCTGTAGCCAAGAGCTTGCAGATGGTGAAATTCAACCTCTTAGCTTTCTCATGGCTAGGAGGAAATGGTCTTTTACTTGTCCACATCTGAGGGACCGAGGGCTGGCTATTGTGCTTAGACGGGGTTGATAAGGGTGTCCCCGGCAAACTGCCGGTCTGTGAGGAAGATGCAGGCGGACATGTTAGGTTGCCTTGATCCAAAGGTGGTGCTATCGATGTCGGACAGCGCTCAAGACCAGCTGGTGTTACCACCTCCAAAGAAAATGATGACCTGCCAATCACGCTGGCTGTTGCGGGTAAAGAGGTGGCAGGTCTGCGCCCCAAAACAGGTGTGACTGCTGTCCCCCCAGTCACAGAGGATGAAGAGGCCGCGGATGCACAAGATATGGCAGACGGTGGTTGGCCCGGCCGGCTAGACCGCATTGTAGCACACTGAGCTTCCCACTGCAACTTATGCTTCATGTCCATGTGCCGGTTCATGCATGAAGTACTCAAACTATGTATTTTTTGGCCTCTACTTAGCTTTTGCTGACAAATGTTACAGATAACACGAGTTGGGTCATCTTTATCGATCTGAAAAAATGCCCAGGCTATGCAAGGCTTAGCACCCATGCGACCTGAAGAGCCACCACGACTTGTGGTGAGAGGCAGAGTTGTGTTTGAGGATGCAGTTGTTGACGTGCTTCCAGTACTACGTCTCTGTCCAGGAAGGCGCAACCTGACCTCGTCGTCACTAGCATCTTCCTCCACCTCCTCTGCTGACCTCATCTCTTGGCTGACTGTGGGTTGACAGTAAGTGGGATCTCCGACCTCATCATCATCACCCTGTGCGTTATCACACCCGTCGTCCTCAGAGCCAACCTGTTCCTGCCCTGACAAAAAACTAAAGTTGTCGCTCCAATCAGGTATTTGAGTCTTATCATCGTCTTCCTCATTGTCTCCACCAACAGGAGTTACAGTTTGGGAATGAGGGTCTACATTATGGTCAGAACCTTCTGCGTCTGGTCCTGGATCCGACTCATAAAGATTCTGGGCATCAGTGCAGATCATTTCCTCGTCTGGATTCACAGAAGCGCTGGAGTCGACCTCTGATTCCCAGGCTATAGTATGAGTAAACAGCTCTGCAGACTCAACCATCTGTTCTACCTCATACTCAGACGGGCAGCTGGAGATTTGGGAGCTGTGAGGAAGCAAGTGCGATTTGGGTGACACCTTTGAGGACTGGAGTATTTGTGATGTTGAAGTTGATGTGGAGGAGAGCCCACTTAAAGGAGCACTTGATATCCGTTGAAGCACCTGCTGTTTTTGTGCCTCATCTGGAATTTGTAGCGATTGGCGTGGCCGTAAGAAAGGGATCTTATCACATTGTCCGCTAAAAGAAGTAGACATTTTAGTTTGGCTGGAAGATGGTCTTTCTTCTGCACCTACCCCACGGACACAACCTTTTTTCTCCTTCCCAACACGCCTATTCCCCTTTCCACCAGCAGCAGGCCTTTTTCCACTCATTTTGGTGGTTAACTAATTCACAACTCTGGAGTTGTTTGCACAAAAAAACAATGGATGGTAACCGAGCAGAGCTGAGTGGCCAAACTGTGGTATTAGGCCAAAACTATTGGCTGGGTTAGGTGCAGAAAAAAATAATTTTTAATTTGCAACCTGATGGAGGTCAGTATAGATGGACTAATAGACCAAGTCCCACACACCGCTAGAAGCCCAAATATTTTTTCAGAGCTAGATGCAGAAAATTTTTTTATTCAATTTGCAACCTGATGGAGGTCAGTATAGATGGACTAATAGACCAAGTCCCACACACTGCTAGAAGCCCAAATATTTTTTCAGAGCTAGATGCAGAAAAAAATTATTTTTAATTTGCAACCTGATGGAGGTCAGTATAGATGGACTAATAGACCAAGTCCCACACACCGCTAGAAGCCCAAATATTTTTTCAGAGCTAGATGCAGAAAAAAATTATTTTTAATTTGCAACCTGATGGAGGTCAGTATAGATGGACTAATAGAACAAGTCCCACACGCTGCTAGAAGCCCAAATATTTTTTCAGAGATAAATGAAGAAAAAAATTATTTTTAATTTGCAACCTGATGGAGGTCAGTATAGATGGACTAATAGACCAAGTCCCACACACTGCTAAAAGCCCAAATATTTTTTCAGAGCTAGATGCAGAAAAAAATTATTTTTAATTTGCAACCTGATGGAGGTCAGTATAGATGGACTAATAGACCAAGTCCCACACACCGCTAGAAGCCCAAATATTTTTTCAGAGCTAGATGCAGAAAAAAATTATATTCAATTTGCAACCTGCTGGAGGTCAGTATAGAAGGACTAATAGAACAAGTCCCACACACTGCTAGAAGCCCAAATATTTTTTCAGAGCTAAATGAAGAAAAAAAATATTTTTAATTTGCAACCTGATGGAGGTCAGTATAGATGGACTAATAGACCAAGTCCCACACACTGCTAGAAGCCCAAATATTTTTTCAGAGCTAGATGCAGAAAAAAATTATATTCAGTTTGCAACCTGATGGAGGTCAGTATAGATGGACTAATAGATTGATGCTATGCCCAAAAGATTTTACTTCACTAGGTGCAGTAAAAAAATTGGTATTCTATACACAGGTGGTATATCTTGCAACACAGATAGGCTACTCCACTGACTAACACACTCTGCAATAGGCCAAAAAGGATTAGCTTTGCTAGATTCAGCCAAATGCTGTGAAAAAAACTTGCACAGCACTGGCACAGACCTGCCTGGCAAAAGCTGATAGGAACTGATGTAACCTCGTCCTGAAAAGGACTCCAATTACAATTAGTCTTTACTCCCACAGTCTATCTATTTAAGAGCACAGACCTGCCTGATAAAAGTCGTAGGAAATGCTGTAACCTAGTCCTTAAAAGGACTGCAATCACAACTATTCCCTACTCCCAAGCTATCTGTATATTTGTGCGAAAATTGGCTTGAAATTAACAAGGTATAGCGCACACAGCAACAGCGGTGCCATCTAACACGCAGCTGCAGCAGTGAGAAAATGGTGGCGACGGGGAAAATGGCTTGGTCTTATAGGGCAAGGACATGTGACATACACTGCCAATCACACATGCCCTTGCTTGTGTGAAAAAAAGCACTTCGTTCCGTGTGTGCGCTGCTGATAGGCTGACAGATTGCACCTCCCCACTGCAAATGCGGGAAAGAGAAAAAAAAATGGAGATCTTCATTGTTCCTGCAGAGATCCATCCCCTGCCCCTCCCCCCGCCCCGTTGTACACTCAAACTGCGTATTAACATTAATTTTCATCATTACTGAGAAAAAATCCAGTTATGATTTTGGTGCACGAACAGTTATCGAACATAACCTCGAACAGCCGAATTTTTCTCAAATTGTTCGTGTTGGCCGACCGGCTCGAACACCGCCCAAAACAGCTCGAATTTGAGATTGGCGAACAGTTCGAGTAGAACAACGCTCATCTCTACTCAACACTAGTCCTAAGGATAGTGGGCGTTGGTTTAGAGGTAGTGAGTAGTGTTGAGCGAGTATGTTCTGTTCCGAGTATGCTCGGGCCGAGCTCCGAGTATTTACAGCTGCTCGGTGATATGTTTGAATCCCTCCTATGTGAATGATTTGCAACTGTTTGACAGCTTTATTACATGTGAGGAATGTGTAAGAAATAGACATTCTTCACATGTAATAAACATGTTAAACAGTCGCAAATCATGCACACGGAAACAATTCAAACATATCACCGAGCAGCTGTAAATGCTCGGAGCTCGACCTGAGCATACTCAGTGAAAGGGTTAACAGAACATACTCGCTCAACACTACTAGTGAGTCCTCCATTAACTCAGGTCTGAGAGGCCCATGCAAACAACCCAATAGAGTACGAGACAGTACGGAGTTGGACCTGACCTTAGAAACAAGGGCAAGTGAGTCGCACTGCTGTATTGACTGCTGGAAGCGCGGGAGGTCTGACAAGGTTATGAATTGTAAATGTGATTTGACGAAGTTAGTGACAATGACGGATGATAGGTACCTAAGGAATGGTCTAATGTTGATGACTAATGTTCCAGGGGCTGAGCAGCACAAATGTCAAGTTCATGGTCTCTGTGTGATCTGTGGGTTATAATGTGATTGTGTATATCATGTGTTCAATACCATGGGCTTGAACAAGAGGGGGAGGATATGTAATGCAGCGGCTTGCTGCATTGACAAAATGTCTGAGGGGGTGGGTTCTGGCTGACCACGTACCTCCCCATGTATGTGTTGCATCTCATATAGATTCACCCCTTCCCTTCAGGTGAGTGATCACATGACTGTGACATCATCACAGGTCCTGTGCGCACAGAGGAGATATGTATCCGGGAGGCTTTGAAAACACAGGGAAACAAGAGATCTGATATCTGTGCCTGGGACACCATTAGCCCTGGAAGGCACGAGGCCTGGAGACCACATCTGGTGCGCCTTAAACCACAGCTTTGGCAGAACAGAGCTGATGGAAGCAGCTAGACCCGGCAAAGGTAAAAGACGGTGCTTGATATGGACATTGATGTTGCTACCTTGCTGAGGACTGTATATGAAGCCAAGCGGGCATAGCTGCCACTGAAAGGCTCTAGCATATTACGTGTGTAACATTCTTGTGGGCTCCAGAGATGGACTATGTTATAAGCTGTTTATGAAGTGTAATAAACTGCTGGACTTTAGATTACCGGAAAACGTTGCATGTGTGCTCTAATTGATCCAGTGAAGTGAGTGCCCTTCAACATGATCAATAGCGCTACCTCACAGTAGTATAGGGAGAAAAAACGTACATTACACATATCCATCTTAACAAACAGTCCTTCTGAGGACTAATCCATCTGCAGAGATATCAGACAGGCAGTTTGTATAGGCAGGCAGTGTATATAGCAGACTGCAGTGCATGTAGCACAAGAGGCTCCATTCCAATTCTGCCTTCTGCTGCTGTTAGATATTTCTATACAAAGGCCCAGGTCTCAGGGGCCAGGAATACTTTTTTTTGGATCTTAATCCTCATTATTTGCTTAAAAAGCAATCGAGAGAACACCGTTTTTCTGCGCCATTTGCTTGTTGGCACAGCAGAATACAGCCAGGTCCTTTCCTTATTACAGCGCTAGAAATCCAACTATTTAAAACTGTGTTTTCTCAGTCACAAGGATCACATATACGTTTTCAGAAAATACTGCCATTTCTGGCCTCCATTAAAAATTTGTTTCAGTGTGTCAGTGAAACAATTGACACCAGTTTGCTGTTCAAACTAGTTACCTACAGGCCAGGTATTTAAAACTGTGTTTTCTCCATCACACGAATCACATATACATTTTCAGAAAATACTGACATTTCTGGCCTCCATTAAAAATTTGTTTCAGCATGTCAGTGTAGCCATTGACACCAGTTTGCTATTCAAACTAGTTACCTACAGGCCAGGTATATAAAACTGTTTTCTCCGTCACACGGATCACATATACGTTTTCAGAAAATACTACCATTTCTGGCCTCCATTAAAAACTTGTTTCATTGTGTCAGTTAAGCATTTGACACCAGTTTCCTGCTTAAACTAGTTACCTACAGGTCATGTATTAAAAACTGTGTTTTCTCCGTCACACGGATCACATATACGTTTTCAGAAAATACTGCCATTTATGGCCTCCATTACAAATTTGTTTCAGTGTGTCAGTGAAGCAATTGACACCAGTTTGCTGTTCAAAATAGTTACCTAGAGGCGAGGTATTTAAAACTCTGTTTTCTCTGTCACACGGATTACATATAAGTTTGCTTCAAACTCAGTCATTTGTAGTGAGCGTGGAAGATATTGCCCTCCATTTAAAATGGGCAAGGAACGTGGCAAGGGACGGGGAACTGGACGTGATGGTGATGGTGCATGCAGAGGCCGAGGACAAGGCCTTGGGCAAGCTGAAACTGTGCCACAACAAACACCCACATCTTCTCGCCCGACCTTCCTGTTCCAATTCCTAGTGGACCGCAGCACATGACTATTGAACCCAGAGTAGTGTCAAAAGGTTGTTGGTTGGATAGGAGATAATGTTTCCAGTCACTTAGCCACCACCACCACCACCCTGTCTTTCACATGGTCAAGTCTCAGTAGCCATGAGTCTGAACCGTATATTCTTCACTCTGATCCTCATTCCTCCCAGCATGCAGAGTGCCCAGAGACAGCTGACCCCACACTTGGACACTCTGAAGAGCTGTTCACTTTTCCATTTATAGATTTGGGCCTCTCGCCCGGTCCATTTGAAGCGGGGCAAGGGGAGATCGCATGTAGCGATGCCCAAATATTTGAGCAGCCACGGTAACACGAAGGCGACGGTGGGAAAGTGTCACAAGAGATAGATGATGATGAGACACAATTTCCAGAAAGTCAGGAGGAGTATCAGGGTGAGGAGGTGGAAGTTGAGGTGGTGGATGATATAGTAACTCACCCAACCTGGCAAGAGGACATGCAGAGCAAGGACACAGCACACAAGGGGGAGGGAGGCAGAGCACCTCAACAGGCAGGAAGAAGTAGTCTGGTGGCCGCAGACAGAAGGCAGGCAACCGTTCCCCGTAACACCAACAGGAAGAAAGTTGGAAGTACAACTGTCAGGTCTTCTCGAGTCTGCTTGTTTTTTAAAGACTCTGCCGATAACCCCAAAATAGCCATTTGCACCACCTTCCAGGCCAGCATCAGCAGGGGTGGCAAAATGACCAGCCTGACCACCATCAGCATGATCATACACATGGCAGCAAAGCACCCGACTTTGTGGGCCGAACCCCTGGGTACAGGAACAGTGTCTGCGCGTGGCACCATTGCTTCTTCCGCTGTTGTGCATGTAAGCCAATCCTCTGTCCATGGTGCATGCGAAGATGCCTCCTGCCCTGCACCTGTCGTTGCACACTTTCTAGTAGCAGCATCAGGAAGCACATCCATGTCCTTGTTCCAGCGCAAATACGCAGCCAACGCCCGACAGGCCACACTACTAAATTCTCACATTTCACGACTGCTTGCGCTCAAAATGTTGCCTTTTAGGCTCGTGGAGAAGGAAACATTCCGCAGCCTGATGGCTGCGGCCGTCCCTCGGTACTCAGTACCCAGCCGCCACTATTTCTCCCGGTGTGCCGTCCCCGCATTACACAAGCACGTGTCCCAAAATATTAGCCGTGCCCTCAACAGCGCAGTTACCGAGAAAGTCCACCTAACCACGGACACGTGGACAAATGCTTGTGGGCAAGGACCATACATCTCGCTGACGGCACACTGGGTTAACATAATGGAAGCCGGGACCAGTCGGACCTTGGGACGGAACACGTCCTCTCGATGCCAAGGATTGCGGGCCCTAGGTCAATGAGGCTTGACCCACGGTCTACAGCTCCTGCACCTCATCCTCCTCAGCCTCCTCCTCCTCTTCAGCCTCCATATCCGAAATGACCACATCAGTCACAAGCTAGAAGCACTGCAGCACTGCCTCGGCCAAGCGGCAACAGGCTGTGCTGAAACTAATATGCTTAGGTGACAAACCGCACATTGCTGAAGAGTTGTGGACAGCTCTGAAAGAGAAGGCAGATCTGTCACTCACACCGCTGAACCCACAGCCAGGCATGGTCGCGTGTGACAACGGCCAGAACCTGGTGGCGGCTCTGAGGTGAGGCGAGCTGACACATGTACCATGCCTGTCCCACGTGCTTTACCTCATGGTCCAGCAGTTTCTCAAATACTACCCGGAGCTGCCGGATCTGCTTGTTAAAGCACACCGCCTGTGTGCCCATTTTATAAAGTCTTCTACAGCTTCCTCCGCCCTTGCCGTGTTTCAGCAGTGTTTGCAGCTTCCGGCTCACAGACTGGTGTGTGATGTCCCCATGCGTTGGAACTCTACACTGCAGATGTTGGGAAGGATTTGTGAGCAGAAGAGAGCAATTGTTGAGTACCAGCATTAACAAGGCGGTTGGTATTCAGTTCAGACTCCACATATAAGACCTCAGGAGTGGACATGGATGTCAGACATATTTTGCATGCTCCAAAACTTTGAGGACTCCACCAATATGGTGAGCGGCGATGATGCCATAATTAGCATCACCATCCTGCTTCTTTGTCTTCTGAAACGCTCTCTGCTCACAATCAAAGAGAATGCATTGCAGGCGGAGCACGATGAGATGGAGCAAGGGACCATACAGGGTGATTACACATAGCCCAGCCTACTCTCATCCCAACGTGGATTGGGTGACAATGAGGAAGAGGAGGAGGAGGAAGGACAGGAGCTAGTTTCATGCGCTATAGACTGTACTACCTGCACAGCTGTCATACCGTTTGTTCAGCATGGATAGCCAGAGGACAGAGAGGAGGAGGAGGAGGAGGAGAGCATGGTCAGTCATCCTCTTGGTGAGGACATGGAAGTCTTGCCTGTTAGTAGTCTGGCACGCATGGATGAGTTTATGTTACGCTGCCTTTCCCGTGACCCTCGCATTCTCAAAATTTTGGGTGACAGTCATTACTGGTTGGTGACACTTCTAGACGCACACTACGAGGAGAACTTTATATCTCTTATTACTGAGATGGACAGATCTACAAAAATGGGGCTGTACCAGAAGGTCCTTGTTGCGAAACTATTAAAAAAATTCCCATCTGAAAATGCTGGCGGCAGAGGGCACACTTCATTGGACAATCAAGGAGTACAGGTGAGAGAGACACAAATGCAATCCAGCAGAGGCAGGGGAACACTGTCAAAGTTCTGGGATAATTTTCTCAGCCCCAACCATCGCACAGGCCCTGAGGCGCGGGGTGCTCTCACAAGGAGTGCAAAGTTTGGGAAGATGCTGAGGGAGTACCGTGCAGACCATACTAACATTCTCTGTGATTCCTCTGTGCCTTATAATTATTGGGTATCCAAGCTGGATACGTGGAATGAACTGGCTCTCTACGCCTTGGAGGTCCTGGCCTGCCCTGCCGCTTGTATTTTTTCAGAGCGGGATTTTAGTGCCACTGGTGGAATTATAACTGATAAGCGCATCCGCTTGTCAACTGAAAATGCTGACAGGCTGACTCTTATAAAAATGAACTAGGGCTGGATTGGGCCAGACTTCTCAACACCACTGAATGATAGCAGCGTAACATAAACTCAAATCCATTGTCTTTTTTTGGGAGGTGTATTCCCATGCACCTTTACACACACAGACATGGGTATATGCTTCCTGATTTTGGCTATTTGCTCTTGTCCTCCTCCTTCTCCTCATTCTCCACCACCATATCACCAGGGTGACTGTGGTCCGTGATGCAACACCCACATAATTTTTTTAAAGGGTATAATGATGCCCGCAAAAAAAAATTTTTATACAGTATGATCATGTATACCCCCCAGGGGTAAAAGTTTGTCAGCCCTTGCACTTAGTGCATGGGCATTACAAGTATAGGAGGCCCGCTCCTTTCTAATGTGAACATTTTTTTATGAGGCCCTCCTCCACGTCTCTTCCAAGAGGCATTGGAGTGCCTCTTAATTTTTGGCAACCCTTGCATTCACTACATAGGCAAACACAATGGGAGACCTACTTCCTAATAATGGGAACATTTTTTCATGAGGCCTGTACGTCTCTTCCAAGTGGAATTGGAGTGCCTCCAAATTTTTGGCAACCCTTGCATTCACTGCATAGGTAAACACAATGGGAGACCCACTTCCTAATAATGGGAGCACTGTTTTCAGCAGGCCCTCTGACCTTCACATCTCTTCCAAGGGGCATTGGAGTGCCTCCAAATTTTTGGCAACCCTTGCATTCACTGCATAGTTAAACAAAATGGGAGACCCACTTCCTAATAATGGGAGCACTGTTTTCATGAGGCTCTCTGACCTCCATGTCTCTTCCAAGGGGCATTGGAGTGCCTCCAAACTTTTGGCAACCCTTGCATTCACTGCATAGGCAAACACAATGGGAGAACTACTTCCTAATAATGGGAACATTGTTTTCAGGAGGCCCTCCTCTAAGTCTCTTCAAACGGGTATTGGGGTGCATCCAAATTTTCAAAGTGGTATTGGGGTGCGTCAAAATTTTGGGCAGCCCTGTCACTCACTGCATACGCAATAACAGTATAGGAGTCCCAATCTTTAGTAATGGGAACAATAAAACATAGCTGGCTTATGGCTCTCTAACAATAGTGAGGGCCGACTGCTGGTCCTTTAAGAATAGTAAGGGTCGCCTGTTAGCCCTATAAATATAGGCTTTGTGACTTTTAGAGTCCCTCCTTCATAAATGAAACACGATGTGTCTGATGATATCTCACACGCCACATGGCCAGATAAGGTTGTAAAATGTTAAAATTACATTTCCTGGTGAATAGAGATGAGCGTTGTTCTACTCGAACTGTTCGCCAATCTCAAATTCGAGCTGTTTTGGGCGGTGTTCGAGCCGGTCGGCGAACACGAACAATTTGAGAAAAATTCGGCTGTTCGAGGTTATGTTCGATAACTGTTCGTGCACCAAAATCATAACTGGATTTTTTCTCAGTAATGATGAAAATTAATGTTAATACGCAGTTTGAGTGTACAGCGGGGCGGGGGGAGGGGCAGGGGATGGATCTCTGCAGGAACAATGAAGATCTCCATTTTTTTTTCTCTTTCCCGCATTTGCAGTGGGGAGGTGCAATCTGTCAGCCTATCAGCAGCGCACACACGGAGCGAAGTGCTTTTTTTCACACAAGCAAGGGCATGTGTGATTGGCAGTGTATGTCACATGTCCTTGCCCTATAAGACCAAGCCATTTTCCCCGTCGCCACCATTTTCTCACTGCTGCAGCTGCGTGTTAGACGGCACCGCTGTTGCTGTGTGCGCTATACCTTGTTAATTTCAAGCCAATTTTCGCACAAATATACAGATAGCTTGGGAGTAGTGAATAGTTGTGATTGCAGACCTTTTAAGGACTAGGTTACAGCATTTCCTACGACTTTTATCAGGCAGGTCTGTGCTCTTAAATAGATAGATTGTGGGAGTAAAGACTAATTGTAATTGGAGTCCTTTTCAGGACGAGGTTACATCAGTTCCTATCAGTTTTTGCTAGGCAGGTCTGTGCCAGTGCTGTGCAAGTTTTTTTCACAGCATTTGGCTGAATCTAGCAAAGCTAATCCTTTTTGGCCTATTGCAGAGTGTGTAGCCTATCTGTGTTGCAAGATATACCACCTGTGTATAGAATACCAATTTTTTTACTGCACCTAGTGAAGTAAAATCTTTTGGGCATAGCATCATTCTATTAGTCCATCTATACTGACCTTGTTCTATTAGTCCTTCTATACTGACCTCCAGCAGGTTGCAAATTGAATATAATTTTTTTCTGCATCTAGCTCTGAAAAAATATTTGGGCTTCTAGCGGTGTGTGGGACTTGGTCTATTAGTCCATCTATACTGACCTCCATCAGGTTGCAAATTAAAAATAATTTTTTTCTGCATCTAGCTCTGAAAAAATATTTGGGCTTCTAGCCGTGTGTGGGACTTGGTCTATTAGTCCATCTATACTGACCTCCATCAGGTTGCAAATTAAAAATAATTTTTTTCTTCATTTAGCTCTGAAAAAATATTTGGGCCTCTAGCAGTGTGTGGGACTTGTTCTATTAGTCCTTCTATACTGACGTCCAGCAGGTTGCAAATTGAATATAATTTTTTTCTGCATCTAGCTCTGAAAAAATATTTGGGCTTCTAGCGGTGTGTGGGACTTGGTCTATTAGTCCATCTATACTGACCTCCATCAGGTTGCAAATTAAAAATAATTTTTTTCTTCATTTAGCTCTGAAAAAATATTTGGGCCTCTAGCAGTGTGTGGGACTTGTTCTATTAGTCCTTCTATACTGACGTCCAGCAGGTTGCAAATTGAATATAATTTTTTTCTGCATCTAGCTCTGAAAAAATATTTGGGCTTCTAGCGGTGTGTGGGACTTGGTCTATTAGTCCATCTATACTGACCTCCATCAGGTTGCAAATTAAAAATAATTTTTTTCTGCATCTAGCTCTGAAAAAATATTTGGGCTTCTAGCAGTGTGTGGGACTTGGTCTATTAGTCCATCTATACTGACCTCCATCAGGTTGCAAATTAAAAATAATTTTTTTCTGCATCTAGCTCTGAAAAAATATTTGGGCTTCTAGCAGTGTGTGGGACTTGGTCTATTAGTCCATCTATACTGACCTCCATCAGGTTGCAAATTAAAAATAATTTTTTTCTTCATTTAGCTCTGAAAAAATATTTGGGCTTCTAGCAGTGTGTGGGACTTGTTCTATTAGTCCTTCTATACTGACCTCCAGCAGGTTGCAAATTGAATATAATTTTTTTCTGCATCTAGCTCTGAAAAAATATTTGGGCTTCTAGCGGTGTGTGGGACTTGGTCTATTAGTCCATCTATACTGACCTCCATCAGGTTGCAAATTAAAAATAATTTTTTTCTGCATCTAGCTCTGAAAAAATATTTGGGCTTCTAGCGGTGTGTGGGACTTGGTCTATTAGTCCATCTATACTGACCTCCATCAGGTTGCAAATTAAAAATAATTTTTTTCTGCATCTAGCTCTGAAAAAATATTTGGGCTTCTAGCAGTGTGTGGGACTTGGTCTATTAGTCCATCTATACTGACCTCCATCAGGTTGCAAATTGAATAAAAAAATTTTCTGCATCTAGCTCTGAAAAAATATTTGGGCTTCTAGCGGTGTGTGGGACTTGGTCTATTAGTCCATCTATACTGACCTCCATCAGGTTGCAAATTAAAAATAATTTTTTTCAGCAATAGTTTTGGCCTAATACCACAGTTTGGCCACTCAGCTCTGCTCGGTTACCATCCATTGTTTTTTTGTGCAAACAACTCCAGAGTTGTGAATTAGTTAACCACCAAAATGAGTGGAAAAAGGCCTGCTGCTGGTGGAAAGGGGAATAGGCGTGTTGGGAAGGGGAAAAAAGGTTGTGTCCGTGGGGTAGGTGCAGAAGAAAGACCATCTTCCAGCCAAACTAAAATGTCTACTTCTTTTAGCGGACAATGTGATAAGATCCCTTTCTTACGGCCACGCCAATCGCTACAAATTCCAGATGAGGCACAAAAACAGCAGGTGCTTCAACGGATATCAAGTGCTCCTTTAAGTGGGCTCTCCTCCACATCAACTTCAACATCACAAATACTCCAGTCCTCAAAGGTGTCACCCAAATCGCACTTGCTTCCTCACAGCTCCCAAATCTCCAGCTGCCCGTCTGAGTATGAGGTAGAACAGATGGTTGAGTCTGCAGAGCTGTTTACTCATACTATAGCCTGGGAATCAGAGGTCGACTCCAGCGCTTCTGTGAATCCAGAGAAGGAAATGATCTGCACTGATGCCCAGAATCTTTATGAGTCGGATCCAGGACCAGACGCAGAAGGTTCTGACCATAATGTAGACCCTCATTCCCAAACTGTAACTCCTGTTGGTGGAGACAATGAGGAAGACGATGATAAGACTCAAATACCTGATTGGAGCGACAACTTTAGTTTTTTGTCAGGGCAGGAACAGGTTGGCTCTGAGGATGACGGGTGTGATAACGCACAGGGTGATGATGATGAGGTCGGAGATCCCACTTACTGTCAACCCACAGTCAGCCAAGAGATGAGGTCAGCAGAGGAGGTGGAGGAAGATGCTAGTGACGACGAGGTCAGGTTGCACCTTCCTGGACAGAGACGTAGTACTGGAAGCACGTCAACAACTGCATCCTCAAACACAACTCTGCCTCTCACCACAAGTCGTGGTGGCTCTTCAGGTCGCATGGGTGCTAAGCCTTGCATAGCCTGGGCATTTTTTCAGATCGATAAAGATGACCCAACTCGTGTTATCTGTAACATTTGTCAGCAAAAGCTAAGTAGAGGCCAAAAAATACATAGTTTGAGTACTTCATGCATGAACCGGCACATGGACATGAAGCATAAGTTGCAGTGGGAATCTCAGTGTGCTACAATGCGGTCTAGACGGCCGGGCCAACCACCGTCTGCCATATCTTGTGCATCCGCGGCCTCTTCATCCTCTGTGACTGGGGGGACAGCAGTCACACCTGTTTTGGGGCGCAGACCTGCCACCTCTTTACCCGCAACAGCCAGCGTGATTGGCAGGTCATCATTTTCTTTGGAGGTGGTAACACCAGCTGGTCTTGAGCGCTGTCCGACATCGATAGCACCACCTTTGGATCAAGGCAACCTAACATGTCCGCCTGCATCTTCCTCACAGACCGGCAGTTTGCCGGGGACACCCTTATCAACCCCGTCTAAGCACAATAGCTAGCCCTCGGTCCCTCAGATGTGGACAAGTAAAAGACCATTCCCTCCTAGCCATGAGAAAGCTAAGAGGTTGAATTTCACCATCTGCAAGCTCTTGGCTACAGAAATGCTGCCTTTCCGCCTGGTGGACACAGAGGATTTTCGAGACCTTATGTCCGTCGCAGTGCCCCAGTACCAGATGCCCAGTCGGCACTACTTCTCAAAGAAAGGTGTGCCTGCGCTCCACCAGCATGTCGCACACAACATCACCGCTTCTTTGAGAAACTCTGTGTGTGACAGGGTGCATTTCACCACAGACACTTGGACGAGTAGGCATGGACAGGGGCGTTACATGTCGCTGACTGGGCACTGGGTAACTATGGTGACAGCAGGACAAGGGGCTGCTGTCCAAGTCTTGCCGTCCCCACGAGTTGTGCGTCAATCCTCTTTATGTCATTTTTCCTCCACTGCTTCTGCCTCCTCAACCTCCTCTCGGTCTTCCACCTGCACCCAAAGCCTGTCTGGTCATGCCACAAGCTTTCTAACTGCGCAGAAGGGATCCTGCACACCTCCTTACTATGCTGGCAGTAGGGCTCAACGTCATCAGGCGGTTTTTACATTGAAATGTCTGGGAAATGTGAGTCACACAGCTGAGGAGTTGTGGTCAGCTCTGGAGAACCAATTTCATGAATGGTTGTCTCCACTGGACCTGAAACCAGGGAAGGCCGTGTGCGACAATGCTGCAAACCTGGGTGCGGCCCTTCGCAGGGGCAATGTCACACACGTGCCTTGTATGGCTCACGTGTTGAACCTGGTTGTCCAGCAATTTTTAGCCCACTATCCCAGACTAGATGGCCTTCTGCAGAGGGCACGGTCGCTGTGTGCTCACTTCCGCCGTTCGCATCCCGCAGCTCAGCGACTTACATCTCTACAGAAGTCGTTGGGCCTGCCACTTCACCGGCTAAAATGCGATGTGCCTACCCGGTGGAATTCAACTCTGCACATGTTGCAGCGACTGTGGCAGCACCGACAAGCCCTGGTGCAATACGTTCTGACGTATAGCCTGGGCCAACGAGATTCAGAGGTGGGGCAAATCACGCTGGAGGAGTGGTCTCAGATCAGGGACCTATGCACCCTTCTGCACAGTTTTGAAATGGCGACGAAGATGTTTAGTGCTGACGATGCCATTATCAGCATGACTATTCCGGTGATTTACATGCTGGAGCACATGTTAAACAGAATTCGGAGTCAGGTGGTGGCACAAGAGGAGGTGGAGGAAGTAGAGGAGGAGGAGTTGTATGCGGAAGGGCTAACATCTGCAAGGTCCAGACGGTCGGCAGCACCAGGGCGGCAGGCATGTGAGGGTGGGGGAGATGATTTTACCAGGGCGCATGGTAGCAGCCAAACTAGTGAGGAAGGTGCAGGAGCCCAGGAAGAAGTGGAGGACGAACTGATGGAAGACTCATCAGATGAGGGAGACCTTGATCACATTTCTGTTGTGCGAGGTTGGGGGGAGAGGACAGAGGAAGGAAGCATGATTGTTACCTCGCCACCAACACAACAGGGACTTGGTGCTCCTGGATGCGCAACACACATGAGTGCCTTCTTGCTGCACTACCTGCAACATGACCCTCGAATTGTGAGAATTAGAAATAATCCTGACTACTGGGTTGCCACACTGTTAGATCCCCGGTACAAAAGTAAATTTGCAGAAATTATTCCTGCCATAGAAAGGGATGCACGCATGCAGGAGTATCAGCAGAGACTGTTGCAGAATCTTACATGTGCTTTTCCACAAAATACCAGTGGTGCACGTAGTGAATCTTACAGTTCCAACTTGCCAACCGTGGGACCGTCAAGTGTTCAGCACTCAAACCGTAACAGAACCACAGTATCTGCTGGTAACATCAATTTTGCGGAATCATTTCACCACTTTTTTAGCCCATCCTTTGCAAGGCCACAGGAGACAAGAAGTCTGACACATAGTCAACGCCTAGAGACGATGGTACAGGAGTATCTCCAAGTAAACATTGAAGCCACGACTGTGTCACTGGACCCTTGCTCTTTTTGGGCTTCCAATCTGGATAAATGGCCGGAGCTAGCCACTTACGCCTTGGAGATCTTGAAATGCCCCGCAGCCAGCGTTCTGTCTGAACGTGTGTTCAGCGCTGCTGGTGGTGTGCTGACAGATAAGCGCACGCGGCTCTTCACTGATAATGTAGACAGACTCACGTTCATAAAGATGAACAAATCATGGATCCGAAACGACTTTTCTACCCCTGTGTCATCCTGGGGAGAGTAAAAGCTTGATGATTGGTTAAAATCACCCTACCAACCGTTTTAAGCTTTCAAATTACTAATCATGTTTATCTGTATCTTGACTGGAAAATAATTTGGGCTTTGTAGCAGTGTGCAGCACTGATCCTATTAGGCCATCTATAATAAGCTTTACCAGATTTAAAATTAAAAATAATTTTTAGCTGCATCTAGCCCGGAAAATAATTTTTGGGCTCCGAGATGCGCAAGACACATAAGTGCCTTCTTGCTGCACTACCTGCAGCATGACCCTCATATTGTCAGAATTCGAAGTAATCATGACTACTGGGTTGCCACACTCTTAGATCCCCCAAACTTTTCGATCAACCTTTTCATTTTAATAAAGACCAAAAAAATGGTCATTTTTGAAATTATAAGCATTAGCAGGTTGTTAGAAACTGAAATCAAACCGTTTTCAACTCAAAACTTTATTCTAGGTGATGTTACATTTTCACATAGGACCCCTTGTTCGAAAGGAGCTTCTGAACTCTCTCGTCCATTGAATTTGTCAGGTTTTGGATGGTTTCTGCTTCAATTGTTTTGCATGAGGACAGAATACCCTCCCAGAGCTGTTGCTTAGATGTGAACTGCCTCCCGCCATCATAGACACTCCTTTTAATGATGCTCCAAAGGTTCTGAATGGGGTAGAGGTCAGGGGAGCATGGGGGTCACACCATAAGTTTGTCCCCTTTTATGCCCATATCAGCCAGAGATGCAGATGTTTTATGTGCAGCATGAGATGGTGCATTATCATGCAGAAAAATGATCTTGCTGTGAAATACACGGTTCTTCTTCTTGAACCATGGCAGAAAGTGCTGTTTGAGAAAATCCACATACATTATGGAGTTCATCTTTAGCGCCTTCAGGGATCCTAAAGGGGCCGACAATCTCTCTCCCCATGATTCCAGCCCAAAACATTACTCCACCTCCTCCTTGTTGGCGCTGTAGCCGTGTTTGCGTGGGGTGTCCATCAACCAGCCATCCTCCACTCCATTCATCTGGACCATCGAGCGCTGCACGGCACTCATCCGTGAACAAAACAGTTTTGAAATCAGTCTTCATGTAATGTTTGGCCCACTGGAGCCGTTTCTGCTTGTGTGAAGTGGATAGAGGAGGTCGACAGGATGGCGTATGCACAGCTGCAAACCTCTGAAGGACCCTGCATCTTGTTGTTCAGGGGATGTTGGAGGCACAAGCAGCTTCAAAAACTTGTCTGCTGCTATGACAAGGCTTTTTTGCCGCTGCTCTTTCAACCTGACGTAATTGCCTGTAGGAAAGAGTCCTCAATTTGCCCTTATCAGCACGCACACGTGTGTACTGTGAATCAGCTACATACTTCTTGATTGCCAAGACACTTCATCCTGATCATCGCACAATGTTGATTGTAGTCATGCCTTGACCTAAACACTCCACAATTTGTTGCTTCTCAGCAGCCGACACATCCTTTTTCTTTCCCATTTTGGCAGAAAATGTAGGCTGCTTAATAATGTGAGAGAGCCTTCTTAAGTAGTCTTGCCTTTCATTGGACACACCTGCCAAACTAATTAGCACAGGTGTCTGCAATTGCTTACAGTGATATAAAGAGCCCTGACACACATCACCATCAATGAGTTTAACTGACAAACAAACAAATTCTTCCCTTATCACTCCTAAACACTTTTTGCATAATAATTTGGAACGCGGTGTACATGTGCTTTTCCACAAAACACCAGTGGTTCACGTAGTGAATCTTACAGTTCTAACTTGCCAACCGTGGTCTGTATGGAATTGTTCAATAAAGGGCCCAAAATTAAGATAACATAGATGGGAGAGGTCTCTATGAATAGGAATTCCTAAGTATTTGATACCCTGTGAGGGCCAGGCAAAGGGAAAGTTGGACTGGATGGAATCCTATATGGATTTAGGGAGGGAGACATTGAGGGCCTCAGACTTCGCTGCATTGATTTTAAAATTTTACCATGTAACAAAGTGATCTATTTCAGCCATAACAGCAGGGATGGATATATGTGATTGAGTGATATATACTAGGACATCATCAGCAAATAGAGAGCACTTGTACTCGGTGCCTCCCACCTCAATCCACCTAATATTGGGGTTATGGCGAATTGATGAGAGCAGGTGCTCCGTCACTAGGATGTATAAGAGAGGGGACAGAGGACATCCCTGCCTTGTCCCATTGGTGATTGTGAAAGGTGATGAAAATGTTCTGACGCACCCCCTGGGCCTTGGGACACCCGGAGCCGGACCCTTTTTGGTGGATGCTGGTGGTTGTAGTCTTCGTGGCGGCGATCCGGTTCCGTGGCTCAGGGCGGTCAAACCAGTGGCGGAACTATTTATGTGGTTTTGATGTTTAAATGTCCGACTACGCCACCCGTGGATTGCGGTCAGAGTGAACCGCCGCTACAGGGCAGACCGCTAAGGCTGGTGTTGTGGGTGCAGCAGAGCGTAGCATAACTCCCCACGGGAGGAGTATAGCCTCAGGGCAGTGTATGCGGAGGATGGGGGTGATGGTGCAGGGCAGCAGCAGTAACGACACGGAGTCAGTGATGCAGTTCAGGGCCTTTACTCACAGTTCTTATTATCCAGACCACGTCTGCAGGTAACGGCTGCCCACGTCGTACTGTGCTCACCAGGTGAGGGGCTCAGACAACTCCCAGATAACTTTGGAGCGCTTCACAGGACCCCCTTTGTGTGTCCTTTGTCTGGCCTTTCTTACCAACACTTCTGTCCGGCTGCCTCGGGCCTCCTCTTGGTAAACTTGGCGCCAGTTTCCCTGACCCTATGTGGTGCCTTCCTAGCGGGTGGAGCAAGGGGCTGCGCCACATAAAATGTCAGAGCCTCCGGTTTCTAGCTGAGGGTCGTTTTCTGCCTCCACTAGTTTGGGGACCGGTCTCCCCCTTTGGCCTGACCCCTCCACGCAGGTGGATTCGGGCGTGCGGTGGCGACTCGCCTGTCCGCACCCCTGGGATCCCTTCATTCCTCGTTCCTGGAGCCTTCTCCGCTCCTCTTCCTTCCTTCTCCCTCTTGCAGGCCTGGGCCTCTGTTACTAGGCCCGCCTCCGGAGCAGAGCTCATGCAGAGCCCCTGCTCCCTGCCACTTCTGCTCAGACTTCTCTGCACTGAACTAAGATGGTGCCCACCTTTTATACTCCCTTCTCAATGCACCCAGGAACTGCTTCCTCCCTGCTCCTGCACTGCAGGGTTCCCCTTCCTCAGTGTTCCCTCCCCCCACTCCAGCCAGGGACAGGGACTGTCGTGCCCATCTCAGGGGCATATTGGTCGCCCTGCCCCACGGCAATGTGGTGTAATGCATGCAGGTGTCGGGTCCTGATCCACACTCCATCCTTATCTGAGAGTGAGATATCACACCTCTGGGTGAGGTGCAATACGTCTGTAGCAACCGAGCCCTCGGTGCTACAGTTCCATTTATCTTCAGCCTAGGTGACGTATTGTGATACAGGGCCGTGATTTTGGCTATAAAAGGGTCCCCTAGACCCCTACCCCAAGCTTTTTAAGAGAATCATATATGGCGTGCCAGGAGACTCTATGGAATGCTTTCTCAGCATCCAATGAGAGTATCTACTTACAAATTTTTAACTGCATCTAGCCCAGGAAATACTTTGTGCCTAGTAGCAGTGTCTGCTAGTCAGCGGATTATCCCGGCTGTTAAGCAAGCTACACCACCTGTAGTTTGGACACTTAATTTTTTCAAAGGAAATGCTTCGGGACCACGGGAGACTTAGTGAAGAGCATCAGGAGGCACCCCAAGGCATAGGGGCTGGGACTGGCACTAGGATGCCTTGCGGTGGACAGCCGAGCTCGATCCTTATAAAAGCTTTTTAACTGCAGCAGCTTTAGTGGACGCTACTGGAGCTGGAATTACGCGGCTGCTGGCATGAGACTTGCCCTCCAATAGATCCTTGTAAATGGATTTAAAGTGTATTCATTCAAATTAGAGGGACAATTTAAATTAAAAAGCTTAGAGCTGCCTCCACCACAGGGGGGCTCTCTCGACCCACCAGCGGACAGGCACCAGTATTGGGAGAGGGGGGCTGGCCGTCAGGGTTCACCGCGGCTCTGGCACAAACCCGGCGACACGGAGGTGGCACGGGCAGGAGCGGACTGGCCGTCTCGGCTTCTCACTTTTTGGATTTTAGAAGGGCATGACATGCCTATATCTGTGTCTCCCCCTCCTTTTACTCCTCCACCTCTTTTCTTTTCGCATGACTATATGTACTTGTCACTTTTCCATGTGTTAGTTGTGTCTTCTGAGCAGTTTGTCAGCTTTTGGACACCTTTGAAGGTGTTTTCTATGTGTTTCTATGTGTTTTTGTTTGCCTGCCATTGGTTTTAACGGTGTTCGAAGGTGTTCGACGAACAGTTCGACGAACAGTTCGGCGAACACACGGGTGTTCGACGAACCGAACCGAACTCGAACACTACGGGGGTGGCTCAACACTAC
Organism: Phyllobates terribilis; assembly: GCF_046119375.1. Taxonomy (NCBI): domain Eukaryota; kingdom Metazoa; phylum Chordata; class Amphibia; order Anura; family Dendrobatidae; genus Phyllobates; species Phyllobates terribilis. Next base: position 476,151,333 of record NW_027362765.1, on the reverse strand, counting down.
TGGTGAATGCATTTGTCACGGTTGAAAGCAATGCAAAAGTGCAAAAATGCATCAAAAACGCTACGTATGAACATAGCCCAAGGTGTGGAGGAGCATTTTTGTTTTGGTTATTTATTTTGCTTTATATATAAGTCATTACCCTGGAAAGGATGTTCCTTAACATATTTCCCAGGAAAATCCATTTTGATTTTGTTTTGGTATTTTTTATTGTGAGTCCATAAAAGTTGCAAAATACCTCTGACAACTTTGTTGACAGAAGTGACCTGGGAGTCAAAAATGCTTCCAGGGGTCTTCCCCATGCTGTCCCTTTGTCATTTGAGCACTGTTCCCATCGATTTGGGCACTTTTTAGGCTCTCTGCAGACCACCAGGGGGAGCCACCTGAAAAATGCTTGAGTTTCCCATAGACTTACATTGGGCTCGTTGCTCAGGTCGAGCACCCAAGTATTCCAATTTGCTCGACCCGAGCATCGAGCACCCGAGCATTTTAGTGCTCGCTCATGACTACTGAATTTCACTTCCACTAAAAGGACTAAGTGGCTTATAACAGAGTGTAACATGCTTGCGACACAAAAAAATATTTTTTGGACTCTGCCTAACAACAGAAAAAAACTTTTTTTTTTACTCTTAAAACAGCTGAAGTTCACCGCCACTAACATAATAGCTGATGTATACCAGAGTGTAAAACGTTTGACACACGAAAAAATCTTTTGTGGACTCTGCCTACCAAGACAAAAAATCTATTTTTTTACTTTGAAAACAGCAGAGGTTCACCGCCACTAGCGTAGTGGCTGACTTATAGCAGAATGTATGACGTTCTCACACAAAAAAATCTTTGGTGGACTGTGGCTAGCAACAGAAAAAATATATTTTTTTACTCAGAAAACAGCTGAAGTTCACCGCCACTGATCTAGTAGCTGACGTTTAGCAGAGTGTATGCTGTTTGCTACACAAAAAAATCTTTGGTGGACTGTGGCTAGCAACAGAAAAAAAAATATTTTATTACTCTGAAAATAGCTGAAATTCCCTGCCACTAATGTAGTAGCTGATGTATAGCAGAGTGTATGACGTTTGCCACACAAAAAAATCTTTGGTGGACTCTGCCTGCCAACAGAAAAAAAATATTTTTTTTTACTGTGCATACAGCTGAAGTTCACCACCAAAACAATGACAAACTGGGCTAACACAGCTTGCATTATCACATTAGCAAATGAAAAAAAACTGTTTTTGTGCTCTGCACTCAGAAGCTCTGCACTAACAAACGCTGCAGATAGCTGAATTTCAACCCCATAAAATCAAAAAGTGGCCTACAAGGTCTAGCTTGCTTGGTTTATCACATTAGCAAGTGCAAAAATAGATTGCAGGTATACTCGTGCATGGAGCACAGTACAACCGGTGCACAACACTGTTCTATGGCATGGGCCCTGCTCTTTCTGCCAGAATCTCAGCAATTGCACAACAAAATAAATGTGCTGCAAAGTCGATTGAACAGGTACACAGTGCAGGACTTATCTACACTATCTGACTTCAAAACAAGCACCCATCTATCTAGCTAATATCTCTCAGTCAATGGGCGCACACTGAGCAGCGTCGGTCTCCTGCAGTGACATGCATGAAATGGCACTGAAGGAACATGGCCGGTTTTTATATAGAGAGGACATGTGATTTCAGCAGCCAATTGCAGAAGCCCTTGTGTCTGGACAGTGTGGATGCTTCCTGCACTCTGAAAAAAAATTACAAGCGTGCCACTTTTCTGACCTGTTCTAAGCTATTACCAGCCCCCACACTCATCTACCATGTCCACCCGCTCATCATACAGAAGCACTATGCTAGCAAAACAGTTAAAAATGCTGTAGTTTCCCCACAATCACGTTCCCGCATTTTTTCATCGAATGTTGCAGATTTTTCCTGAATTTAAGAAATTTTGCTCGCATTTCCAATCATGAATCCGAATGTGCCATATTCGTGTCGAATTTAAGTTGTAAGATCGGATTTTGAACAAATTAACTCATCACTACCCATCAGCTGTTATGGAAGTGGACATGCCTGCTATTTTTGACCGATCTCAGACACCGAGCACACCACATCTTTCTCAATCCACCATAACATCTCTGCCTGCACCTCTCTCACAGTCCAACAGTTTGCTGTGTGCACCCTACTCCAACCTTACTCAGCACAACAGCCAGTCCTCGGTCACACAGTTGTGGTCATGTAAAAGATTGTTTCCTCCTACACATGCCAAAGCAAAGAGCTTGAATTTCACCACCTCCAATCTGCTGACCATGGAAATGCTGCTTTTCTGCTTGGTGGATACAGATGGTTTCCAAAAGCTGATGGCCATCGCAGTCCCCCAGTACCAGTTGCCCAGACATCATTACTTCTCTAAGAAAGATGTGCCTGCGCTACACCAGCATGTAGCAGACAAAATCACTCATTCCTTGAAAACATGGGGGGTTAGCGGACAATGGGCTTCTCCACAAGTCTTGGAATTTCCAAGCCTTGCAGGGTGCTTGGGAATGGAGAACTAAACCACTACCCACCAGAAGATAGAGAACTAAACTACTAGACAACAGGGGTTGAAGAACTAAACTACTAAACTCCTAGGGTTGGAGAACTAAACCACTACCCACCAGAAGATGGAGAACTAAACTACTATACAACAGGGGTTGGATAACTAAACTACTAAATAGCTAGGGTTGAAGAACAAAACCACTGCACACCAGAAGATGGAGAAGTAAACTAATAGACAACAGGGGTTGGAGAATTAAACTACTAAACACCTAGGGTTGGAGATTTAAACCACTATACACCAGGGGATGGAAAACTGAACCACTAGACACCAAGTCTTGGAATCCCCAAGGCTTGAGGGACAAACCTCTGTATCTAACACTTTCTCCACTGCTTCTGCCCACTCCACCTGCACGCTCAACCTCTGCCTTAATTATATATGCATTCCAACAGTGCAGGCAGAGTCTCCCCCACCTCCGTACTCCGCAGCCGGGGCTCACTAAAATCAGACAGTGTTTAAATTAATATGCCTTGGAGATTGCAGTCATACAGCTCAAGAGTTGTGGACAGCTATCCAGTCCAAGCTTGAGCAATGGCTGTCTCTACTGAACCTGGAACCAGGGAAGGTCATGTGCGAAAACGGTGCAAACCTGGTAGCGGCCCTAAGCCAGGGCTAGCTCACACACATGCCTTGCATAACTCATATCCTCAACCTGGTTGTACAGCAATTTCTACCCCACTATCTCGGCCTGGAGGCACTGCTGCAGAAACCACGGTCACTGTGTACTCACGCCATTCGCAACCCATGTGTCATCGACTTGCATTGCTATAGAGATCATTTGGCCTATTGGTTAACCTCTTGATATGCGATATGCCGACATGGTGTAATTCAACTCTGCACATGTTGTAGCTACTGTGGCAGCAGTGACGAGCCCTGGTGCAGTATGTCATTTTGCATAGCCTGGGCCAACGCAGTATGGACATGGTGAAAATCACATTTGTGGAGTGGACAAAGAAGAAAGACCTCTGCACCCTTCTGCACATTTCCAAAATGGCTACTAAGATGGTTAGTGCTGACGATGCCATCATGAGTATCAATATTCATGTGATCTACATGCTGGAGCATACTTTGAATAGTCAGCAGGAGGAGGTGGTGGTCCCAGGGGAAGAGGAGGAAGCAGAGGAGGATGTGAAAGGATAACCATATCTCTAAGTTCTGAACTGTTGTCACACAGGCGGTTGCCATGGGAGGGTGGATTACATGGTACCAGACAAACTGTTAGTGAAGGGGCAGGAGCCAAGGAACAAATGGAGGAGGAAGAGGTGATGGGAGCACGACAGTTAGGAGATGAAGAGGATATTGATCCTGTCTTTTTTGTCCCTGGTTGGTAGGAGGGGACAGAGGAAGCAAGCTTGAGTGTTATCCTGCCACCAACACACTATGGACCTGAACCTCATGCAAGAGACTAACCCATAAGCGCCTTCTTGCTGCACTATCTGCCACATGATTGTTGCACGTATTGTTTAGATTAGAAATAGTGCTGACTTCTGTGTTGCCACTCTGATCGATCCATGGTACAAAAATACATTTTGCCAGATGCTTTCCCCCCTGGAAAGGGATGTGCCCATACTGGAGTATCAAAACATGCTTGAAGACAATCTTGAGAGTGGTTTTCCCCAAGACAGCAGTGAGGCACACAGTGTGACTTCCAACCCATGGAACGTTGAATCATCAATGCAAAAACAGTAGCAGCAGCAGTGTAAATGGCAGAAGCAATTTCTGTAAATCATTCCACACTTTTTTTAGACCAGCCCGTGCACCAGCAGAGTGTAGCATAAACCATCTAACTTTCATCAAGATGAACAAGTCATGGATCTCCAATGACTTTTGTACCCCAGTCGCAGACTGTGCAGACTAGGTGAGAATTTAGATTGTGAAATGTGGACTCCTGGCTGGAGCACAATACTAGCACAAAATAATTAAAAGCTGAAATATGGAATGGTTTCTGTAGCACAGTAACAACAAAAAAAATTTGATTTTCTAATGTGGAGCCCTGGATACAGCAGAATCTCAGGCCAAAACAATTACAAGCTCAGATGTAGCCTTGTTTATGTAGAACTGTAGTAACAGAAAAAAAATAGATTTTCTAATGTGGAGCCCTGGATACAGAAGAATCCCAGCTCAAAACAATTACAAGCTCAGATGTGGCCTGGCTTATGTAGCACAGTAGTAGCAGCAAAAATTTAGATTTTATAATGTGAACCCCTAGATGGAGCAGAATATCAGCAACAAAGAATTAAAAGCTGAAATGTGGCACAGTAGTAAGACAACAAATTTAAATTTTATCATGTGAACCCCTGTATGGAGAACAATATCAGCATGAAAGAATTTAAAGCTGTAATTAGTATTGAGCGAGTATGTTCTATTAACCCTTTCGCCGAGTATGCTTGGGCCGAGCTCTGTGTATTTATAGCTGCTCTGTGATATGTTTGAATCGCTCCCATGTGCATGATTTGCAACTGTTTGACAGTTTTATTACATGTGAGGAATGTCTATTTCTTACACATTCCTCACATGTAATAAAACATACTCGGACAGAACAAACTCGCTCAACACTAGCTATAATGTGACCTGCTTTATGTAGCAAGGTAGTAAGACAATAAAGTTAGATTTTATCATGTTAACCCCTATAAAGAGAACAATATCAGCACCAAAAAGTTTGAAGCTAAAATGTGGCCTGCTTTATGCACCACGGTAGTAAGACAACAAAGTTAGGTTTTATCTTGTGAACCCCTGGATGGAGAATAATATCAGCACCAAACAATTTAAAGCTAAAATGTGGCCTGCTTTATTTTGCATGGTAGTATGACAGCAAAGTTATATTCTATCATGTGAACCCCTGGATGGAACAGAATCTCAGCGCATAACAATTACAAGCTCAGATGTGGCCTTGTTTATGTAGCATGGTAGTAACAAAAAAAATTAGAGTTTTTACTGTGAAGTCCTGGATACAGCAGATCCTCAGTGCAAAACAATTACAAGCTCAGATGTGGCCTGGTTTAGGTAGCACGGTAGCAGCAGCAAAAAATTAGATTTTAAAATGTGAACCCTTGGATGGAGAACAATATCAGCACCAAAGAATTTAAAGCTTAACTATGGCATGGTTTCTGTAGCACGGTAGAAATAGAACAAATTAAGATTTTATAATGTGAGCCACTGGATCGAGCAGAATCTCAGCACGAAATAATTAGAAGCTTAGATGTGGCCTGCTTTATGTAGCACAATAGTAGCAGTAAAAATTAGATTTTTTATTGTGGAGCCCTGGATACAGCAGAATCTCAGCACAAAAAAATTACTAGCTCAGATGTGGCCTGCTTAATGCAGCATGATAGTAACAGAAGAAATTAGATTTTTACTGTGGACGAGGCCTGTATACAACAAAATTTCATCGCCAGAAAAATTACAAGTTGAGATGTCGCCTGCTGTATCACATTAGTAGCAGAAGAAATTAGATTTATTACTGTGGATGAGGCCTGTATACAGCAAAATATATGCGTCAAAAATTTCAAGCTGAGATGTGGCCTGCTGTATTAGGTTAATAACAGAAGAAATTAGATTTTATATTGTGGAAGAGATCTGTATACAGCAGAATATATGTGCCAAAAAATTTCAAGCTGTAATGTGGCCTGCTGTATCACGTTAGTAACAGAAAAAAAATTGATTTTTTTTACTGTGGACAAGGTCTGGATGCATATGAATTTCACAGAAAAAAAATACAAGCTGAGATGTGGCCTGCCGTATGTAGCACGGTAGTAACAGAAAAAATTAGAGTTTTAAAGGTGTACTCCTGCATGCAGCACAATATTAGCAGTGAACAACAGAGTTATATGCTGAAATGTGGCTGTCTCTGTCTGTACCACACTAATAGCAAAAATGATTGATCTGCTGGATGGTCAATTTCACTGCTTACAGGATCCTATCTATTAAAATAATATGACTTAGAAGCAACAGCCTAGCTAGCTATCTCAAATCTCTCAGTATCCAGAACCAGCATCAGGGGCAGCCTCTCTGCACTGTTATACTGACAAAATGGAGCTAAAACAATGTGTCTACTTTTTATATTGAGAGGGACATGTGACTTCAGCAGCCAATGACAAAAACGCTTGTGTCGGAACGTTGTGGATGGTTCCTGTGTCCTGATTGGCTTGCAGGAATTTGCACACATTAAGTTAAGAAAAAAAAGGATTAACAGCCTGCCGCTACTCTGATTGCTCCCACCCCATCCCCTCATCAAACATGCCCCCCCCACTCATCATACAGCACCACTATCTTAGCCAGAGTTCTAATAAATACGATAGTGGAAACGCGATAATTTCCCGCACTTGTGCCGAATTGGGCCGATTTTCAGTAAAAATGCTGGGGTGTCCGATCATGAATCCGAATGTGCAATGTTCGTGCCAAGTTTGAAAAAAAAATGAATGTTTTTCGAACATTTTTGCTCATTTCTAGTCAATACCTGGGCCATCTGATATGAGCAGTTTCCAGTGGATCACAGTTTGTACGGCAGAGTCGTTATCCATCTCCAGAGTCACTGGGTAAGTCTCTACTTTCAGTAGTGTGCAAGCTCTTATGATCAGCGGGATTCTCTCCTTTCTTTATTGTGCGTGACAGTATGGTCAGCGGGGTCTTCTATTGTCTGTAGAGTGTAAGCTCTTATTGTCTTATTGGGTTCTCTCTCATCTATAAAGTGCAAACATTTATGGTCAGTGGGTATCCTCTTTCTGACCTCTCCTCCAAGTGTATTTTCATAGCAAATATAAGCTTTTCAATAATGAGATTTGTGCACATTTATTAGCCACAAATCAAATGTTGGAAGAAAATTTGGCAAAGTCATTGAATTTCAAAAGATCTGCTCCCTCGTCGCCCTTTTTTTTTTGATACTTTGTGACAGTGTCCATTGGATATGTGAACTGTGTTAGAATATGACTTATTCCTAAATTTGCAACCCGAGTGGAAGCTGAAGGCAAAATTGAGGAAGTGGAAATAGATTAATCCTTTGAATTTGCACCCTTATCACGTGCTTGGAAAGAGAGTGTGACTTAAGTGATGATTACTTGAGTGTGATAGCTGGACAGGAAGCCTGAGAATCTCCTTACCTCCCGGCATTCTCTGCTCTTATTTTCAGTAGTGTAGTGTGTGGGTTATGCTGTAATAATGACATCGCGACATTGCACCAGCCCTCCTTATCAAACGAGGAGCCGGTAACAGATAACTGACCTGGTGAATGGACTGGAGTCCTGCAAATCAATTCTAGAAACTCCAGTGACAACACATTTTTTATACCAGATTATCATATCTAAGTCCTCCTGTGCTCTTCATTTTCCAGATAAGATGTTTACAAAGGAAATTAATGCATTCACATATTAGTGAAATTTGGTACATTTTTTAATTAGAGTGTTTTTTAATTGTACCAAAAATCAAATTATCTGACACATTAATAACCAGTGAAGCAATTTTTGCAAAACATATCACTGATTAGTCCACATCCCTAAACCTAACAAATAAATTCTGTTAGACGTCATAATGCGATATGTTCTTTGCATGGCAAATTTTATAAACCTTAAGTCCTAAAACTGGTTAAATAATAAAACTAACTGTCCACCTGAAGCTATCTATCATTACTGTACAATAATCGGTAACAGAATATGATATCCTTTATTATTAATGAACAGTTTTAGAACTATATTGGATTAATATACACTTTTTAACATTGAAAGCTATTTATTAATACAACATTCATATTAAAGAATGTTTTGATAATTGGACAATAAAGCCTAAAAAATATACCATCGTAGAAATTTCTGATCATATCAATATGGTTTTAATAAACTGTAAGTTGTATAAAATCAGTGAACCACGTAGCTCTGTCTAATAGACAAGTAGCAATGGTTCACTTCATTTGTCTAGTCACTTCACCTGGGAGCTAACCTTCAACTTGTTTTTGAATGGCTAACAGTAAAATGTGAAGTTTGTATTTGGGAATTTGGCTGAGTCCGATTCACCTGTTATTCCATAAGGAAGAAACGTGATCTAACTGCCAAGTTACATAAAATTTCACTGAGTCAAATGTAAAGTAGGGAATAGAAGTGTGACATTTACTGGACAGAAACCCATAAATCATAACTATTCTGACAGCAAAAGGAAACTGAGAAGAAAACTTCAGGTACAATAGCAGGACATCTAAAGGACAATGAACTATTTATAAAAGTACAGATCTCGCTTATGCATGATTCTCCTCATCTCAGGCTGTGCTGCTTTTCCTACTACTCGCACTCTACTGTACTTCTTTCATTCTCTGCTTCCTTGATTAATGACTGTAGTGGAATCTATTATATCTGAGTACAATTTAATTTGCATAACATCTTGGTTTCGAGACAAAGGCATCACGCAGGCACTATCTTCATGACCAAACAGGACAGATAATTTTCTAGTTCTTGAACATTTTATTTGAAAACTGAATTTGACATTAGTTTAATTATCATGTTGAGGATTGGAAGATATGACGAATAACAGTAATTAAAGGTATACAAAGGAAACTAAAAAGCCGTGAGTGGTAAAAGCACAGAGATTATCTTTACATTGGAATATGATTAAAATACTACAGCTGCAACTGAATAAGTGAACATATTCTCTTCATTCAAGTGCTGCCATTGATACGTAGGGTAGACTTTTTAGAGATCTTTTGAACATAATTTCTTCCATATTTATCAAAAAGTAAATAACTGATAATATCTAAAAAATTTTAATGGCTAGCAGAAGCATTTGGGTTAAAAGGAACATGTTACCATGAAAATGCAACCTGTAGGCACCATATTATACAGCAGGAGGAGCTGAGAAGATTGATATATAGTTATGTCAGAAAAGATTCAGCATAACGTGTTTTAATCATTTAAACCTCTGCTTTTTCTGGGATTTTACATCCAGTGGGTGGTCCTATCAGTGAGAGCTTTGTTTGTGTAAGTGTGCACATGCACACAGAGATAGCTGTCAGTCACTGACCGCACACTGGATCGAAAATCCCAAAAAGTGCAGAGTTTTAAATGATTGCAATTCAAGTTATGCTGAATCTATTCCCATAAAACTATATATCAATCTAGAAGCATAGGCTAGGCTCAATGTATGGGGTCGCTACAATATATGGTGGCTCTACACTGTATGGGGGCACAATGTATCGGCACTAAATTGGCATATTTACAATTCTCCATCATAAAATATATTACAAAATAGTCAGAATTCATTGAGAGGTGAAATCTCTACAATGGAGTCACTTTGGTGGATTCTGTGCAGTTTTGGCACCATTGGGGCTCCGCAAATGTCGCACACAAACTACAGTACAGGCCAAAAGTTTGGACACACCTTCTCATTTAAAGATTTTTATGTATTTTCATGACTATGAAAATTGTACATTCACACTGAAGGCATCAAAACTATGAATTAACACATGTGGAATTATATACTTAACAAAAAAGTGTGAAACAACTGAAAATATGTCTTATATTCTAGGTTCTTCAAAGTAGCCACCTTTTGCTTTGATGACTGCTTTGCACACTCTTGGCATTCTCTTGATGAGCTTCAAGAGGTAGTTCACCAAACACTCCACTTTACTGTTGTGTAGGCTACATTAGCTCATATTAAAGTCTAGTCCACACTTTAAAAAATTAGTGTTTCTTATTAGTGTTGAGCCACCCCCGTAGTGTTCGAGTTCGGTTCGGTTCGTCGAACACCCGTATGTTCGCCGAACTGTTCATCGAACTGTTCATCGAACACCTTCGAACACCGTTAAAACCAATGGCAGGCGAGCAAAAACACATAGAAACACATAGAAAACACATAGAAAACACTGCAAAGGTGTCCAAAAGCTGACAAACTGCTCAGAAGACACAACTAACATATGGAAAAGTGACAAGCACATATAGTCATGCGAAAAGAAAAGAGGTGGAGGAGTAAAAGGAGGGGGAGACACAGATATAGGCATGTCATGCCCTTCTAAAACCAAAAAAGTGCGAAGCCGACATGGCCAGTCCGTTCCTGCCCGTGCGACCTCCGTGTCGCCGGGTTTGTGCAAGATCCGCGGTGGACCCTGACGGCCAGCCCCGCTCTCCCAATACTTGAGCCTGTCCGCTGGTGGTTTGAGCGAGCCCAGCAGCGGTGGAGGCAGGTCTAATCTTTTTCATTTAAATTGTCTCTCTAATTTGAATGAGTACACTTTAAATCCTTTAACAAGGATCTATTGGAGGGCAAGTCTCATGCCAGCAGCCGCGTAATTCCAGCTCCAGTAGCGTCCATTAAAGCTGCTGCAGTTAAAAAGCTTTTATAAGGATCGAACTTGGCGGTCCACCGCAAGGCGTCCTACTGCCAGTCCCAGCCCCTGTGCCTTGGGGTGCTTCCCCGATGCTCTTCACTGAGTGTCCAGGGGGCCCAAACCATTTCTTTTGAAAAAATTAAGTGTCCAAACTACAGGTGGTGTAGCTTGCTTAACAGCTGGGATAATCCGCTGACTAGCAGACACTGCTAATAGGCACAAAGTATTTCCTGGGCTAGATGCAGTTAAAAAATTGTAATTAGATATTCTCGTTGGATGCTGAGAAAGCATTCCATAGAGTCTCCTGGCACGCCATATATTATTCTCTTAAAAAGTTTGGGGTAGGGGTCTAGGGGACCCTTTTATAGCCAAAATCACGGCCCTGTATTGCAATACGTCACCTAGGCTGAAGATAAATGGAACGTTTTCATCACCTTTCATAATCACCCATGGGACAAGGCAGGGGTGTCCTGCTCTGTCCCCTCTCTTATACATCCTAGTGACGGAGCACCTACTCTCATCAATTCGCCATAACCCCAATATTAGGTGGATTGAGGTGGGAGGCACCGAGTACAAGTGCTCTGCATTTGCTGATGATGTCCTAGTATATATCACTCAATCACATATATCCATCCCTGCTGTTATGGCTGAAATAGATGACTTTGTTACATGGTCAAATTTTAAAATCAATGCAGCGAAGTCTGAGGCCCTCGATGTCTCACTCCCCAAATCCATACAGGATTCCATCCAGTCCAACTTTCCTTTGCCTGGCCCTCACAGGGTATCAAATACTTAGGAATTTGTATTCATAGAGACCTTTCCCGTCTATGTTATCTTCATTTTGGGCACTTTATTGAACAACTCCATACAGACCACGGTTGGCAAGTTAGAACTGTAAGATTCACTACGTGAACCACTGGTGTTTTGTGGAAAAGCACATGTAAAATGTGTTCCAAATTATTATGCAAAAAGTGTTTAGGAGTGATAAGTTAAGAAATTTTTTGTTTGTCAGTTAAACTCATTGATGGTGATGTGTGTCAGGGCTCTTTATATCACTGTAAGCAATTGCAGACACCTGTGCTAATTAGTTTGGCAGGTGTGTCCAATGAAAGGCAAGACTACTTAAGAAAGCTGTCCCACATTATTAAGCAGCCTACATTTTCTGCCAAAATGGGAAAGAAAAAGGATGTGTCGGCTGCTGAGAAGCAACAAATTGTGGAGTGTTTAGGTCAAGGCATGACTACACTCAACATTGCCAAGACAATTCATCCTGATCATCGCACAATCAAGAAGTATGTAGCTGATTCACAGTACACACGTGTGCATGCTGATAAGGGAAAATTGAGTACTCTTTCCTACAGGCAATTACATCAGGTTAAAAGAGCAGCGGCAAAAAAGCCTTGTCATAGCAGCAGACAAGTTTTTGAAGCTGCTGGTGCCTCCAACGTCCCCCGAACAACAAGATGCAGGGTCCTTCAGAGGTTTGCAGCTGTGTGTAAGTCATCCTGTCGACCTCCTCTATCCACTGTGCACAAGCAGAAATGGCTCCAGTGGGCCAAACATTACATGAAGACTGACTTCAAAACTGTTTTGTTCACCGATGAGTGGCGTGCAACGCTCGATGGTCCTGATGGATGGAGTGGAGGATGGCTGGTTGATGGACACCCCATGCAAACACGGCTACGGCGCCAACAAGGAGGAGGTGGAATAATGATTTGGGCTGGAATCATGGGGAGAGAGATTGTCGGCCCGGCACCTTTAGGATCCCTGAAGGGGTAAAGATGAACGCCATAATGTATGTGGAGTTTCTCAAACAGCACTTCCTGCCATGGTTCAAGAAGAAGAACCTTGTATTCCGCAGCAAGATCTTTTTCATGCATGATAATGCACCGTCTCATGCTGCACATAACACATCTGCATCTCTGGCTGATATGGGCATAAAAGGGGACAAACTTATGGTGTGACCCCCATGCTCCCCTGACCTCAACCCCATTGAGAACCTCTGGAGCAACATCAAAAGGAGTGTCTATGATGGCGGGAGGCAGTTCACATCTAAGCAACAGCCCTGGGAGGGTATTCTGTCCTCATGCAAAACAATTGAAGCAGAAACCATCCAAAACCTGACAAATTCAATGGACGACAGAGTTCAGAAGCTCCTTTCGAACAAGGGGTCCTATGTGCAAATGTAACATCACCTAGAATAAAGTTTTGAGTTGAAAACTGTTTGATTTCAGTTTCTAATACCCTGCTAATGCTTATAATTTCAAAAATGACCATTTTTTTGTTCTTTATTAAAATGAAAAGGTTGATCGAAGAGTGTGGGGGATCTAAGAGTGTGGCAACTCAGTAGTCAGGATTATTTTGAATGCTGACAATCTGAGGATCATGTTGCGGGTAGTGAAGCAAGAAGGCACTCATGTGTCTTGCGCATCTAGGAGCCCCAAAATTATTTTACGGGCTAGATGCAGCTAAAAATTTTTAGTAATTTTAAATCTGGTGGAGTTTAGTATAGATGGCCTAATAGAATCAGTACTGCAAACTGCTACAAGGCCCAAATTATTTTCCAGCCAAGATACAGATAAACATGATTAGTAATTTTAAATCTGGTGGAGTTTATTATAGATGGCCTAATAGAATCAGTACTGCACACTGCTACAAGGCCCAAAATATTTTCCAGCCAAGATACAGATAAACATGATTAGTAATTTGAAAGTTTAAAATGGTTGGTGAGGTGATTTTAACAAATCATCAAGCTTTTACTCTCCCCAGGATGACACAGGGGTAGAAAAGTCTTTTTGGATCCATGATTTGTTCATCTTTATGAACGTGAGTCTGTCTACATTATCAGTGGAGAGCCGCGTGCGCTTATCTGTCAGCACACCACCAGCAGCGCTGAACACACGTTCAGATAGAACGCTGGCTGCGGGGCATGACAAGATCTTCAAGGCGTAAGTGGCGAGCTCCAGCCATTTATCCTGATTGGAAGCCCAAAAAGAGCAAGGGTCCAGTGACACAGTCATGGCTTCAATGTTTACTTGGAGATACCCCTGTACCATCGTCTCTAGGCGTTGACTATGTGTCAGACTTCTTGTCTCCTGTGGCCTTGCAAAGGATGGGCTAAAAAAGTGGTGAAATGATTCCGCAAAATTGCTGTTACCAGCAGATACTGTGTTTCTATTACGTTTTGAGTGCTGAACACTCGACGGTCCCACGGTTGGCAAGTTGGAACTGTGAGATTCACTACATACACCACTGGTGTTTTGTGGAAAAGCACATGTAAGATTCTCCAACAGTCTCTGGTGATACTCCTGCATGCGTGCATCTCTTTCTATAGCAGGAATAATTTCTGCAAATTTACTTTTGTACCGGGGATCTAACAGTGTGGCAACCCAGTAGTCAGGATTATTTCTAATTCTCACAATTCGAGGGTCATGTTGCAGGTAGTGCAGCAAGAAGGCACTCATGTGTCTTGCGCATCCAGGAGCACCAAGTCCCTGTTGCGTTGGTGGCGAGGTAACAATTATGCTTCCTTCCTCTGTCCTCTCCCCCCAACCTCGCACAACAGAAATGTGATCAAGGTCTCCCTCATCTGATGAGTCTTCCATCAGTTCGTCCTCCACTTCTTCCTGGGCTCCTGCACCTTCCTCACTAGTTTGGCTGCTACAATGCGCCCTGGTAAAACCATCTCCCCCACCTTCACATGCCTGCCGCCTTGGTGCTGCCTACCGTCAGGACCTTGCAGATATTCGCCCTTCCGCATACAACTCCTCCTCCTCTACTTCCTCCACCTCCTCTTGTGCCACCACCTGACTCCGAATTCTGTTTAACATGTGCTCCAGCATGTAAATCACCGGAATAGTCATGCTGATAATGGCATCGTCAGCAATAAACATCTTCGTCGCCATTTCAAAACTGTGCAGAAGGGTGCATAGGTCCCTGATCTCAGACCACTCCTCCAGCGTGATTTGCCCCTTCTCTGGATCTTGTTGGCCCAGGCTATACGTCAGAACATACTGCACCAGGGCTTGTCGGTGCTGCCACAGTTGATGCAACATGTGTAGAGTTGAATTCCACCGGGTAGGCACATCGCATTTTAGCCGGTGAAGTGGCAGGCCCAACGACTTCTGTAGAGATGTAAGTCTCTGAGCAGCGGGTTGCGAACGGCGGAACTGAGCACACAGCGACCGTGCCCTCTGCAGAAAGCCATCTAGTCCTGGATAGTGGGCTAAAAATTGCGGGACAACAAGGTTCAACACGTGAGCCATACAAGGCACGTGTGTGACATTTCCCTGGCGAAGGGCCGCACCCAGGTTTGCAGCATTGTCGCACACGGCCTTCCCTGGTTTCAGGTCCAGTGGAGACAACCATTCATGAAACTGGGTCTCCAGAGCTGACCACAACTCCTCAGCTGTGTGACTCACATTTCCCAGACATTTCAAAGTAAAAACCATCTGATGATGTTGAGCCCTGCTGCCAGCATAGTAAGGAGGTGTGCAGGATCCCTTATGCGCAGTTAGAAAGCTTGTGGCATGACCAAACAGGCTTTGGGTGCAGGTGGAGGACCGAGAGGAGGATGGTGAGGCAGAAGCAGTGGAGGAACTTCGAGATAAAGAGGATTGACGCACAACTCGTGGGGACGGCAAGACTTGGACAGCAGCCCCTTGTCCTGCTGTTACCATAGTTACCCAGTGCCTAGTCAGCGACATATAACGCCCCTGTCCATGCCTACTCATAAGTTCTCGAAAATCCTCTGTGTCCACCAGGTGGAAAGGCAGCATTTCTGTAGCCAAGAGCTTGAAGATGGTGAAATTCAACCTCTTAGCTTTCTCATGGCTAGGAGGAAATGGTCTTTTACTTGTCCACATGTGAGGGACTGAGGGCTGGCTGTTGTGCTTAGACGGGGTTGAGTAGGGTGTCCCCGGCAAACTGCCGGTCTGTGAGGAAGATGCAGGCAGACATGTTAGGTTGCCTTGATCCAAAGGTGGTGCTATCGATGTCGGATAGAGCTGAACACCAGCTGGTGTTTGTACCTCCAAATAAAATGCTGACTTGCCAATCACGCTGGCTGTTGCGGGTAAAGAGGTCTCAGGTCTGCGTCCCAAAACAGGTGTGACTGCTGTCACAGAGGATGAAGAGGCTCAGATGCACAAGATGGGGCAGTCGGTGGTTGGCCAGGACCGCTAGGCCACATTGTAGCAAGGGTGAGTTTCCCACTGCAAATTGTGCTTCACATCCATGTGATGGTTCATGCATGAAGTACTCAATCTATGTATTTTTTGGCCTCTACTTAGCTTTTGCTGACAAATGTTACAGATAACACGAGTTGGGTGATCCTTATCGATTTGAAAAAGTGCCCAGGCTATGCAAGGCTTAGCACCCATGCGACCTGAAGAGCCACCAAGACTTGTGGTCAGAGGCAGAGTTGTGTTTGAGGATGCAGTTGTTGACGTGCTTCCAGTACTACGTCTTTGTCCAGGAAGGCGCAACCTTACCTCATCGTCACTAGCATCCTCCTCCACCTCCTCTGCTGACCTCATCGACTGGCTGACTGTTGGTTGACAGTAAGTGGGATCTCCAACCTCGTCATCATCACCCTTTGTGTTATCACACCCGTCGTCCTCAGAGCCAACCTCTTCCAGCCCTGACAAAAAACCCAAGTTGTCGCTCCATTCAGGTATTTGAGTCTCATCATCGTCTTCCTCATTGTCTCCACCAACAGGAGTTACAGTTTGGGAACGAGGGTCTACATTATGGTCAGAACCTTCTGCGTCTGGTCCTGGATCCGACTCATAAGGATTCTGGGCATCAGTGCTGATCATTTCCTCATCTGGTTTCACAGAAGCTCTGGAGCCGACCTCTGATTCCCAAGCTATAGTATGAGTAAACAGCTCTGCAGACTCAACCATCTGTTCTACCCCATACTCAGACGGGCAGCTGGAGACTTGGGAGCTGTGAGGAAGCAAGTGCGATTGGGGTGACACATCTGAGGACTGGAGTATTTGTGATGTTGAAGTTGAAGTGGAGGAGAGCCCACTTAAAGGAGCACTTGATATCCGTTGAAGCACCTGCTGTTTTTGTGCCTCATCTGGAATTTGTAGCAATTGGCGTGGCCGTAAGAAAGGGATCTTATCACATTGTCCACGAAAAGAAGTAGACATCTTAGTTTGGCTGGAAGATGGTCTTTCTTCTGCAGATGTTGCTGTTGCTTTAACACCTACCCCACGGACACAACCTTTTTTTCCCTTCCCAACACGCCTATTCCCCTTTCCACCAGCAGCAGGCCTTTTTCCACTCATTTTGGTGGTTAACTAAATGACAACTCTGGAGTTGTTTGCACAAAAAAACAATGGATGGGAACCGAGCAGAGCTGAGTGGCTAAACTGTGGTATTAGCCCAAAAGTATTGGCTGGGTTAGATACAGATAAAAATTATTTTGAATTTGCAACCTGGTGGAGGTTAGTATAGAAGGACTAATAGAACAAGTCTCACACACTGCTACAAGCCGAAGCCCAAAGAGTTTTTCAGAGCTAGATGCAGATAAAAATTATTTTGAATTTGCAACCTGGTGGAGGTTAGTATAGATCGACTAATAGAACAATTCCCACACACTGCTACAAGCCGAAGCCCAAATATTTTTTCAGAGCTAGATGCAGATAAAAATTATTTTGAATTTGCAACCTGGTGGAGGTTAGTTTAGATGGACTAATAGAACAAGTCCCACACACTGCTACAAGCAGAAGCCCAAATATTTTTTCAGAGCTAGATGCAGATAAAAATTATTTTGAATTTGCAACCTGGTGGAGGTTAGTATAGATGGACTAACAGAACAAGTCCCACACACTGCTTCAAGCCGAAGCCCAAATATTTTTTCAGAGCTAGATGCAGATAAAAACTATTTTGAATTTTCAACCTGGTGGAGGTTAGTATAGATGGACTAATAGAACAAGTCCCACACACTGCTGCAAGCCCAAGCCCAAATATTTTTTCAGAGCTAGATGCAGATAAAAAATTTTTTGAATTTGCAACCTGGTGGAGGTTAGTATAGATGGACTAATAGAATGATGCTATGCCCAAAAGGTTTTACTTGGCTAGGTGCAGAAAAAAAAATTGTTTTCAGTAAACAGGTGGTGTAGCTTGCAACACAGATAGGCTACTCCACTGACTAACACACACTGCAAGAGGCCAAAAAGAATTTGCTTAGCTAGATTTAGCCAAATGCTGTGAAACAAACTGGCACAGCACTGGCACAGACCTGCCTGGCAAAAAGTGATAGGAACTGATGTAACCTAGCCCTCTAAAGGACTGCAATTACAATTAGTCTTTACTCCCAACCCATCTATTTAAGAGATCAGACCTGCCTGATAAAAGTGATAGAAACTGATGTAACCTAGCCCTCAAAAGGACTGCAATTACAATTAGTCTTTACTCCCAACCTATCTATTTATGAGCACAGACCTTCCTGATAAAAGTGATAGGAACTGATGTAACCTAGCCCTCAAAAGGACTGCAATTACAATTAGTCTTTACTCCCAACCTATCTATTTAAGAGCACAGACCTGCCTGATAAAAGTCATAGGAAATGATGTAACCTAGTCCTCAAAAGGACTGCAATCACAACTATTCCCTACTCCCAAGCTATCTGTAGATTTGTGCGAAAATTGGCTTTAAATTAACACTGAAAGTGTAGAGCACACAGCAACAGCGGTGCCGTCTAACACGCAGCTGCAGCAGTGAGAAAATGGTGGCAACGGGGAAAATGGCTGGGTCTTATAGGGCAAGGACATGTGACATACACTGCCAATGACACATGCCCTTGCTTGTGTGAAAAAAAGCAGTTCGCTCTGTGTGTGCGCTGCTCATAGGCTGACAGATTGCACCTCCCCACTGTAAATGCGGGAAAGAGAAAAAAAAATGGAGATCTTCATTATTTATGCAGAGATCCATCAACTGCCCCTCCCCCCGCCCCGCTGTACACTCAAACTGCATATTAACATTAATTTTCAGCATTACTGAGAAAAAATCCAGTTATGATTTTGGCGCACGAACAGTTATCGAACATAACCTCGAACAGCCGAATTTTTTTCAAATTGTTCGTGTTCGCCGAATGGCTCTAACACCGCCCAAAACAGCTCGAATTTGAGATTGGTGAACAGTTCGAGTCGAACAACGCTCACCTCTATTTCTTATACCTGTTAGCAGCTGTTCAGGAATAAGCACACTAAGCCCTTAGTACTTTTCTGCTTATCTTTATCAGTCTACCAAGATGAAGAAGGCAGTGATTAAGGCATGTGGTAGTGGTCGTGGGCGTGGGCTTGGAGTTTCTGCGGGGAGAGGACGTGAGGATTCTGTGCCTGCAGGGAGAGGACGAGGGGATTCTATGCCTGCTGCGGGCACCAGTGACTCAGCATCCCCCAGTTTTACCAGGGAACAGTCCTTAATGCGCAGCTTTGTAGGAGCTAGCCGTACCACACTGCTGTGGGAGGACAAAATTGAAGCCATTGTCGGATGGATGGCAGCTAGCACATCGACTTCAATTAGTTCCAGATCCTCTCAGGTCCTGAGCACTGAAGAGCACCCATCTGTCTCTTCACCACCTGCCAAATTGCCCAGGCAGTCAGAGAGCCCTGGACAGGAGCCATCTCTACTTCTGTTCTCTGAATCTCTTGGCTGGGAAAGAGGGGGCCAGCCAAGCAGAATTCGAGAATTTGAAGAAGAGGTAGTATACAGTGATGCGCAACCGTTTTGTCTCTCTGAATCTGAAGAGGCGGGTGGGCCAGTGCCTATGGTCAGCAGCACACCTCAGTACGCATCTGATGATGAGACTCAGGTGCCACTTTCTGGTGCGTACTGTTCTGTCCAGACTACCCAGGAGAAGCAGTTGTTTGAAGAGGGTGGTGTAGATGATGAGGTCCTTGACCCATCATGGCGTGAGAGACAGGAAGGTGGTGGGAGCAGCTCTGAGGAAGAGATTCCCTGAACGGCCCAAAAAGGAGGGAGAGGGAGGGGGCAGACTTGGTTGCCTGTAGCCTCCACTTCGGCACCCATTAGGAGCATGGCTCTTCCAAAATCCAAAGTACGCACTCCCAAGACTTGCAGTGCCTGGTCCTTTTTTGACACAGTTGCAGATGACATTTGCTTTGTCAAATGCAAGCTGTGTAATCAGAAGGTGAAAAGAGGGAAAAGTGTCAGCAACCTCAATACCACAAATATGTGGAAACATGTGCGGACCATGCACGTGGTGGAGTTACAAAAACACACTGAAGACCAAGGCCAACCTACAGCGCCACCTACCACTTCTTCAGCTCGTGTTGTAGCCTCTTCCTCCAGCTCACACACAGCTGGTTCGGCTTCCTCACAGGATCGCCATGGAAGAACCTCTGGCACTGTTGTACAGAGACACAGTGTAATTCCACCCACAGCACCACTTTCCCTGTCATCCTCACACTCCCAGGCCAGTCTACAGCCATCGTTAGCAGAGGCATGGGAGAAAAGGCGCCCATACTAGGCAATCCACCCCCGAGCACAGGCTCTGAATGCTGGCATTGCTAAACTACTGGCCCTTGAAATGCTATCATTCAGGCTGGTGGAGACTGACACCTTCCATAACTTTATGGCATTGGCAGTCCCACAATACAACGTGCCCAGCGGCTTTTATTTCAGCAGGCAAGCTGTCCCTGCCCTGTACCAGCATATGGATGGAAAGATTAAACATGCACTACAAAACGCCATCAGTAGCAAGGTCCACCTGACCACCGATGCGTGGACCAGTAAGCATGGACAGGGACGATACCTTTCCCTCACTGCCCATTGGGTAAATGTTCTGGAGCCGGGTACAGATCTTGAGAGTGGCGCTGTACATGTTCTGCCAACTCCAAGGATTGCAGGAATCCAGTCTGTACACATTGACTCCTCCTCATACTCCAGTTCCTCTGAATCAGTGCTGCAGAAGCCATCACGGTCTACCTCCACATCGACCCATGAACGGTTACCTGTTATGATGACCGATATGAGCACAGCCGTGGCCAAACGTCAACAGGCCGTATTAAAATTAATTTCTTTGGGGAATCGAAGCCACACAGCGCAAAAGCTCTGGAATGCCATCAAGCAGCAGAGCAACGTGTGGTTTGTGCCAGCGAATCTCCAGCCAGACATGGTAGTGTGTGACAATGGCCGAAATCTGGTGGTAGCTGTGGGCCTAGACAACCTCACTCACAACCCATGTCTGGCACATGTGCTCAACTTGGTCATGCAGAGTTTTTTGAGGGACTATCCGGATCTTGATGAACTGCTTCACAAGGTCCGCATAGAGTGCGCTAACTTGCGGCGTTCCAGCAACGCAAGATCGCGCATTGCAGCTCTGCAGCGCCGATTACGTCTTCCGGAACATCGCATCATATGTGACCTACCCACCAGGTGGAATTCAACGTTACATATGTTGGAGAGGTTGTGTGAGCAGCAGGGAGCAGTAATGGAGTACCAGCTGCAGCAGGCGCAAACAAGTCGCAGTGTGCGCTGTTCACACTTTACCACCACTGAGTGGGCCTCTATGAAGGACATTTGCCACGTTTTGCGTGCCTTCGATTAATCCACGTGGATGGCGAGTGCAGATGATGCACTAGTCAGCATGACTATCCCCCTTATCTGCCTGCTTTAAAAAACACTGCAAGCACTAAGGGATGAGGTTTTGGAAGAGGTGGAGGATTAGGAGTCACAAATGCCATCTGCTTCTCTACAGTCAGCGCAACGTGGTTCCTCACAAAGGCCTAGGCAGGGGACACTTTGTGAGGAGGATGAGGAGGAGTCAATGGAGGAGGAAGACATCTGTCCAGAGGAGAGAGGTACACAATGCTCTAGTAGTCAGTATCTAGAGCGAGGGTGGGGTGATGCAGAGCAGGCAGAGATCACGCCTCAAGCAGGAGAGAGCGTTTCTTGGCCAGTTGACAGTCTGCAGCACAAGGTTGATTTCATGCTGCAGTGCCTGAGAAACGACCGCCGCATCGCCCACATTCTCAACACGGCTGATTATTGGGTGTCCACCCTCCTAGATCCTCGCTACCGGGACAACTTATAAAGCCTCATAACACCGTTGAACCGGGAGTATAAAATGCGGGAGTACCAAGACGCACTGGTGCATTCCATCATGTTCTCCATTCCAACCGAGAGCAGTGCTGCTAGTGCTTAACAAAGCAGCTCAGTGAGTCGAGGCAGTGGAGGAAACTCTGCACAAAGAAGGAGCAGAAGCAGCTCCTCAGCACAAGGCAAGAACTGTATGGCCCAAATGAGGCAAAGTTTTGTGTCCCCGCCGCCACAAATGTCTACACCATCACAGACGGCTCCAGTCAGCAGGAGGCAACGTTTCCGTTAGATGGTGAAAGACTACATGTCTTGCCCTCTCAGTGTACTCCCAGACGGCTCTTCCCCCTTCAAGTTTTGGGTCTCTAAGCTGGATACATGGCCAGAGCTTAGCCAGTATGCATTGGAGGTGCTAGCTTGCCCTGCTGCTAAAGAATTATCGGAACGCATCTTTAGTGCCGCAGGAGGTGTACTAACAGACCGTCGCATGCGACTATCCTCCAATATCGTTGACCAGCTTACTTTTCTGAAAATGAACAAGGCCTGGATCTTGCATGAATTTGCCAGTCCTCTTCCAGAATAAATAATTGGTTGGCAACAGTGTCCAGGTCTCCTGTTGTGTTCATGTTTCTACCACCTGAACTGAAATCCCTGAGCTCCAACACCACCAGTTGCTGCTCAGAAGTGCCATCTGCACAGTCAATGCTTGCTCCAGTGTTATTGGGGTTCAGTAACATCAGCTGATCCCCAGCTGTGCGTCCGGCAAATTCTCCTGCTCTGTCCACATCCACTGTACTACAGATTTAAAACTTGCTCCAATTACACCTCTGGTTACTCTGCTTTTAGTATTTACCCTGGGCTCCAACACCGCTAGTTGCTGCTCAGAAGTGCTGTCTGCACAGTCAACGCTTGCTCCAGTGTTATTGGGGTTCAGTATCGTCAGCTAATCCCCAGCTGTATGTCCGGCAAATTCTCCAGCTCTGTCCACATCCACTGTACTACAGATTTAAAACTTGCTCCAATTACACCTCTGGCTCCTCTGTTTTTAGTATTTACCCTGGGCTCCAACACCGCTAGTTGCTGCTCAGAAGTTCCGTCTGCACAGTCAACGCTTGCTCCAGTGTTATTGGGGTTCAGTAACGTCAGCTGATCCCCAGCTGTGTGTCTGGCAAATTCTCCTGCTCTGTCCACATCCACAGTACTACAGATTTAAAACTTGCTCCAATTACACCTCTGGCTCCTCTGTTTTCAGTATTATCCCTGAGCTCCAACACCGCCAGTTGGCGCTCAAAAGTGCTGTCTGCACAGTCAACGCTTGCTCCAGTGTTATTGGGGTTCAGTAACGTCAGCAGTTCCCCTGCTGTGTGTACGGCAATTTCTCCTGCTCTGTCCACATTCACACTACTACAGATTTTAAAGCTGCTCCAATTACACCTCTGGCTCCTCTGTTTTCAGTATTATCCCTGAGCTCCCACACCGCCAGTTGGCACTCTTGCTCTGTCCACATCCACTGTACTACAGATTTAAAACTTGCTCCAATTACACCTCTGGCTCCTCTGCTTTTAGTATTTACCCTGGGCTCCAACACCGCTAGTTGCTGCTCAGAAGTGCCGTCTGCACAGTCAATGCTTGCTCCAGTGTTATTGGGGTTCAGTAACGTCAGCTAATCCCCAGCTGTGTGTCCAGCAAATTCTCCTGCTCTGTCCACATCCACTGTACTACAGATTTAAAACTTGCTCCAATTACACCTCTGGCTACTCTGCTTTTAGTATTTACCCTGGGCTCCAACACCGCTAGTTGCTGCTAAGAAGTGCTGTCTGCACAGTCAACGCTTGCTCCAGTGTTATTGGGGTTCAGTATCGTCAGCTAATCCCCAGCTGTATGTCCGGCAAATTCTCCAGCTCTGTCCACATCCACTGTACTACAGATTTAAAACTTGCTCCAATTACACCTCTGGCTCCTCTGTTTTTAGTATTTACCCTGGGCTCCAACACCGCTAGTTGCTGCTCAGAAGTTCCGTCTGCACAGTCAACGCTTGCTCCAGTGTTATTGGGGTTCAGTAACGTCAGCAGTTCCCCTGCTGTGTGTACGGCAATTTCTCCTGCTCTGTCCACATTCACACTACTACAGATTTTAAAGCTGCTCCAATTACACCTCTGGCTCCTCTGTTTTCAGTATTATCCCTGAGCTCCCACACCGCCAGTTGGCACTCAGCAGTGCCGTCTGCACAGTCAATGCTTGCTCCAGTGTTATTGGGGTTCAGTAACGTCAGCTGTTCCCCTGCTGTGTGTACGGCAATTTCTCCTGCTCTGTCCACATTCACACTACTACAGATTTTAAAGTTGCTCCAATTACACCTCTGGCTCCTCTGATATCAGTATTATCCCTGAGCTCCAACACCGCCAGTTGGCGCTCAGAAGTGCCGTCTGCACAGTCAACACTTGCTGGAGTGTTATTGGGGTTAAGTAACGTCAGCTGTTCTCCTGCTGTGTGTACGGCAATTTCTCCTGCTCTGTCCACATTCACACTACTACAGATTTTAAAGTTGCTCCAATTACACCTCTGGCTCCTCTGTTATCAGTAGTATCCCTGAGCTCCAACACCGCCAGTTGGTGCTCAGAAGTGCCGTCTGCACAATCAACACTTGCTGCCGTGTTATTGGGGTTCAGTAACGTCAGCTGTTTCCCTGATGTGTGTACGGCAATTTCTCCTGCTCTTTCCGCATTCACACTACTACAGATTTTAAAGTTGCTCCAATTACACCTCTGGCTCCTCTGTTTTCAGTATTATCCCCGAGCTCCAACACCGCCAGTTGGCGTTCAGAAGTGTCGTCTTCACAGTCAACACTTGCTGCCATGTTATTGGGGTTCAGTAACGTCAGCTGTTCCCCTGCTGTGTGTATGGCAATTTCTCCTGCTCTGTCCACATTCACACTACTACAGATTTTAAAGTTGCTCCAATTATACCTCTGGCGCGTCTGTTATCAGTATTATCCCTGAGGTTCAACACAGCCAGTTGGCGCTCAGAAGTGCCGTCTGCACAGTCAACACTTGCTGCCGTGTTATTGGGGTTAAGTAACGTCAGCTGTTCCCCTGCTGTGTGTACGGCAATTTCTCCTGCTCTTTCCGCATTCACATTACTACAGATTTTAAAGTTACTCCAATTACACCTCTGGGTCCTCTGTTTTCAGTATTATCCCTGAGCTCCAACACCGCCAGTTGACGCTCAGAAGTGCCGTCTGCACAGTCAACACTTGCTGCCGTGTTATTTGGGTTCAGTAACATCAGCTGTTCCCCTGCTGTGTGTACGGCAATTTCTCCTGCTCTGTCCACATTCACACTACTACAGATTTTAAAGTTGCTCCAATTACACCTCTGGCTCCTCTATTTTCAGTATTATTCCTGAGCTCCAACACCGCCAGTTGGTGCTCAGTAGTGCCATCTGCACAGTCAACACTTGCTGCCGTGTTATTGGGGTTCAGTAACGTCAGCTGTTCCCCTGCTGTGTGTACGGCAAATTCTCCTTCTCTGTCCACATTCACACTACTACAGATTTTAAAGTTGCTCCAATTACACCTCTGACTTCTCTGTTACCAGTATTATCCCTGAGCTCCAACACCGCCAGTTGGCGCTCAGAAGTGCCGTCTGCACAGTCAACACTTGCTGCCGTGTTATTGGGGTTCAGTAACGTCAGCTGTTCCCCTGCTGTGTGTACGGCAATTTCTCATGCTCTGTCCGCATTCACACTACAACAGATTTTAAAGATGCTCCAATTACACCTCTGGGTCCTCTGTTTTCAGTATTATCCCTGAGCTCCAACACCGCCAGTTGGCGCTCAGAAGTGCCGTCTGCACAGTCAACACTTGCAGCCGTGTTATTGGGGTTCAGTAACGTCAGCTGTTCCCCTGCTGTGTGTATGGCAATTTCTCCTGCTCTATCCACATTCACATTACTACAGATTTTAAACTTGCTCCAATTACACCTCTGGCTCCTCTGTTTTCAATATTATCCCTGAGCTTCAACACCGCCAGTTGGCGTTCAGAAGTGCCGTCTGCACAGTGACCACTTGCTGCCGTGTTTTTGGGGTTCCAGTACCGTCAGCTGTTCCTCGGTAGTTCCATTTGTACTTGTACCTTCTGCTACCCATCCGGGTTCCAGTACCGTCAGCTGGCTCTCGGCAGTGCCTTTGGCATAGGTGCCTCCTTCTCGGTATCCAAGTTCCACCAATGTCTGCTGGTCCTTGGTAGTGCTTTCTGGCACAGGTACCTCCTGCTTAGTAACCGGGTTCCAGTACCGTCAGCTGGTCCTCGGTAGTTCCATTGGCTCTTGTACCTTCTGCTACCCATCCGGGTTCCAGTACCGTCAGCTGTTCCTCGGTAGTTCCATTTGTATTTGTACCTTCTGCTACCCATCCGGATTCCAGTACCATCAGCTGGTTCTGGGTAGTGCCTTTGGCTTAAGTGCCTCCTTCTCGGTATCCAAGTTCCATCAACATCTGCTGGTCCTTGGTAGTGCTTTCTGGCACAGGTACCTCCTGCTTAGTAACCGGGTTCCAGTACCGTCAGCTGGTCCTCGGTAGATCCATTGGCTCTTGTAACTTCTGCTACCCATCCGGGTTCCAGTGCCGTCAGCTGGTTCCCGGCAGTGTCTTTGGCACGAGTACTCCCTCCTGCCCAGCCTGGTTCCAGCACGCCAGCTGTTTCCGGGTAGTGTCAACGTCACTTTGCCTCCAATACATTGTCCTGTCGTGTTGCGGTCAGGTTAGCTGACTCTATGCTGTCTGCAGTTTAGGTGACTCCTATATGGGCTGCGGGATCTGGCAATTAAGGCTGGTTCCATAGTGCCAATAAGACAAGCACCCCCTGTAGGACTGTGGGTTTCGGTAACTGCAGCCGGCTCACGGCCTTGCACCTTTTTTTTTCATGGGTACCTTCTGCTATTCATCAGGGTTCCAGTACCGTCAGCTGGTTCTCGGCAGTGCCTTTGGCTTAGGTGCCTCCTTCTCGGTATCCAAGGTCCACCACTGTCTGCTGGTCCTTGGTAGTGCTTTCTGGCACAGGTACCTCCTGCTTAGTAACCGAGTTCCAGTACCGTCAGCTGGTCCTCGGTAGTTCCATTGACTCTTGTATCTTCTGCTACCCATCCGGGTTCCAGTACCGTCAGCTGGTTCTCGGCAGTGCCTTTGGCTTAGGTGCTTCCTTCTCGGTATCCAAGTTCTACCAACGTCTGCTGGTCCTTGGTAGTGCTTTCTGGCACAGGTTCCTCCTGCTTAGTAACCGGGTTCCAGTACCGTTAGCTGGTCATCGGTAGTTCCATTGGCTCTTGTACCTTCTGCTACACATCCGGGTTCCAGTACCATCTGCTGGTTCTCGGCAGTTCCTCAGCCTTCTACCTTCTGCTACATTTCCAAGTTCAAGCTTTTTGAAATGTTTCTTGGTAATCACTCTGGATCTCCCTGATGAGGACCCTGAAGACGAGGACCCTGAAGACCACCCCGAAGAAGATGAGGACCCCGAAGTCGAGGAGCCTGAAGAGGAGGACCCTGAAGACAACCCCGAAGAAGACGAGGACCCCGAAGACAACGACCCTGAAGACGACGACCCCGAAGACCACCCCAAAGAAGACGAGGACCCCGAAGACGAGGACCCTGAAGGCGAGGACCCTGAATATCACCCCGAAGAAGACAAGGACCCTGAAGACGACGACCCTGAAGACGACGACCCTGAAGACCACCCCGAAGAAGACGAGCACCCCGAAGAGAATGACCCTGAAGACGACGACCCCAAAGAAGACGAGGACACCGAAGACGAGGACCCTGAAGGCGAGGACCCTAAAGATCACCCTGAAGAAGATGAGGACCCCAAAGACGAGGACCCTGAAGACCACCCTGAAGAAGACGAGGACCCCGAAGACGACGACCCTGAAGACGATGACCCTGAATACCACCCCGAAGAAGACCAAGAAGATGACCCTGAAGACCACCCCAAAGTAGACGAGGACACCGAAGACGACAACCCTGAAGACGAGGACCCTGAAGACCCCCCTGAAGAAGACGAGGACCTCGAAGACAACGACCCTGAAGACGACGACCCCGAAGACCACCCCAAAGAAGACGAGGACCCCGAAAACGAGGACCCTGAAGGCGAGGACCCTGAATATCACCCCGAAGAAGACAAGGACCCTGAAGATGACGACCCTGAAGACGACGACCCTGAAGGCCACCCCGAAGAAGATGAGGACCCCGAAGACGACGACGCTGAAGACGACGACCCTGAAGACTACGACCCTGAAGACCACCCCGAAGAAGACGAGGACCCCGAAGAGAATGACCCTGAAGACGACGACCCCAAAGAAGACGAGGACACCGAAGACGAGGACCCTGAAGGCGAGGACCCTAAAGATCACCCTGAAGAAGATGAGGACCCCAAAGACGAGGACCCTGAAGACCACCCTGAAGAAGGCGAGGACCCCGAAGACGACGACCCTGAAGACAATGACCCTGAAGACCACCCCGAAGAAGACCAAGAAGATGACCCTGAAGACCACCCCAAAGTAGACGAGGACACCGAAGACGACAACCCTGAAGACGAGGACCCTGAAGACCCCCCTGAAGAAGACGAGGACCCCGAAGACGATGACCCTGAAGAAGACGACCCTGAAGACCACCCCAAAGAAGACCAAGAAGATGACCCTGAAGAAGATGACCAAGAGGACAAAGAACAAGAAAACAACCACCAAGATACAGAAGAAGAAGAGACAGAAAACCAAGAAGCAGAAGTACAAGTAGCTGCAGAGCAAAAAGCGGAAGAACATTAAGCATAAGACTAAAAATCAGAGCAAAAGATATTATCTAAATTATAAGCAGAAGATGACTAAGCAGTGCATGGGGGTGAGTCCGTTCCTCCTCGTGGTGCCCCTGGAAAAGACCTGCTGCTGCAGGCAAAACTGAACGCGGACAAATCCTGTTGTAAATCTTTTGTGACGGGCAGAACGAAAGGTGTAATGTTCAAACTTTATAGATAACAACTACAGGAATGCCTGTCACAAATAAGAATATGATGAAAAAGAAGAATATAAAGAAGATGAAGAAGTAGAATATGAAGAAGAAGAATAGTTGAATAAGAAGAATATGAAGGATG
Organism: Phyllobates terribilis; assembly: GCF_046119375.1. Classification (NCBI taxonomy): domain Eukaryota; kingdom Metazoa; phylum Chordata; class Amphibia; order Anura; family Dendrobatidae; genus Phyllobates; species Phyllobates terribilis. The sequence continues at coordinate 476,122,252 of NW_027362765.1, read as the reverse complement.
TAAAAAATAAGAATAATACTAAGAAGGTGAAGAAGAAGAAGAAGAAGAAGATGAAGAAGGTGAAGAAGAAGTTGATGAAAAAGATGCTGATGCTGAGGATGATGAAGGAGAAAGTGTGGGAGAAGTAAAAAAGAAGGTGAAGAGCATGGAAGTAGTGAAACATAAATATCTGACAAATTATAAAAAAACTTAACATAGTCAATATTTCCGTAGCTCAGAACGTCGTTAAAAAAATATTAATTCCTGCTATTCCATTTGATTGGGCTAAACCTCTATGCCTTTATTGTCTCCCCCAATACATTCTACATTATTCTTAGTTGTTTTCCTTCATGTAGAATTAACCTACAAGGAAAGAAAGGGTTTATTTTTATTCCGATATTTCTGTCCCATTGACTTGCATTGGGATCCGGTATCGGAATCGGCGATATCCGATACTTTTTGGGTATCGGTCCGATCCAATCCGTTCCGATATTTCCCGATATCGGAAGGTATCGCTCAACACTAGTCAGCATACATCTTATCATTTCTGTTAGAGTTCTGTTTTTCCTTTCTGCTACTCCATTTTGTTCAGGTGTGTATAGAACAGTTTTCTGGTGTTCTATTCCATTTTGTCTTAAGTAGTCTTCTATTCTGTGACTTGTAAATTCACCTCCATTATAACTTCTGATGACAATTGGCTTCCTTTGAAATTTATTACTTGATCTTGTTACATAGTCTACAAGTTTATCAAAAACTTCACTTTTGTTCTTAATTAAGTATGTGAGTAGTCGTCTATAAAAGTCAACATGTATCTATTGCCTACTGATGTAGTCACTTTCATGGGTCCACATACTGTACGTCAGTATTAGAGATGAGCGGTGTTCGACTAGAACTGTTCGCCAATCTCAAATTCGAGCTGTTTTGGGCGGTGTTCGAGTAGTTCGACGAACCCGAACGATTTGCAAAAAATTCGGCTGTTCGAGGTTATGTTCGATACTGTTCGTGCACCAAAAGCGTGTCCTGCATGTCTGGCGCTATTTTGAGCACCAATCATGCAGGGATTGCCTGCCACTCACTGTAATGCCACAGCCATGGTGGTTGTGGCATTACAGTGATTGCCCAAATCGATGGGAACAGTGCCAACAGTGAAACATGAAAAGCGGCAATTCAGCAGCGGCATAGACCGGTACCCGACAATTTAGAATAGAAAGAATAGAGAATCACACATAGATTAGATAGATAGAAACATGTCAGTCACATATATGAAGTACAGTGACAGTGTTGCTTACTGTACTTGTCATTTAGTGTAAAGGATTTATTCAAAAAAATAATAGTGTTTTCATGCACTGTCTCTTTAAAAAAGCCGGCCGGCAATTCAGCAGCGGTACCTGACAATTTAGAATAGAAGGAATAGAGAATCACACATAGATTAGATTGATAGAAACATGGCAGTCACATATATATGAAGTACAGTGACAGTGTTGCTTACTGTACTTGTCATTTAGTGTTAAAATAAAGGATTTATTTAAAAAAAAATTGGCGTGGGGGTCCCCATAATTTTAGGCTCTAGCGGAGGTTAAGCAGACGGCTGGGGCAGATGTTTGAAGCCTGGGAGTGGGGTAATACCCATGGAGCTTCCCAGGCTACTAATATCAGCCCCCAGCTGAATACCTAGCCTTTACTAGCTATTAAAATGGGGGACCCCCCCAAAAAAATGACGTGGGGTCCCCCCTATTTTAATAGCTAGCAAAGGCTAGGCAGACAGCTGGGGGCTGATATTAATAGCCCAGGAAGGGAGCGATGAATATTGGCCCCCTCCCAGGCTAGAAACACCAGCCGTCAGCCGCCCCAGAACTGGCGCATCCATAGGATGCGCTAATTCTGGCACTTAGCCTCGCTCTTCCCACTGCCCTGTAGCGGTGGCAGTGGGGTAATAGGGCTGGGGTTGATGTCAGCTTATAATGCCAGCTGACATCAAGCCCAGGTTAGTAATGGAGAGGCGTCTATAAGACACCCCCATTACTAATCCCATAGTCAAAGTTAAAAGAAAACACAAACACCCAGAATAAACTCCTTTAATTGAAATAAAGACACATTCCTTTATTGTTCTAAATTAAACCATACTTACCACCACGCCCATTCCAGCTGAAGCCAATGATCTCCTGCAATAAAAGTAAAATAATAAAGCAACATCATCCTTACCCTTCCATGGTTCCCACGACAGCTTCAGCTCTGCTACATCGAGATGACAGGCTGGACCGCAGCAGAACGCTGCCATCCAGCTTGCCATGCCGCGGACACTGAGAAGCGCAGGCATGCTTGTGCTCCTCAGTGTCTCGCTGTGACGGCATAAAGATGAGACGAGTTCATGTCCAATGAACTCAGCTCACCTCATGCACGTCACTGACAGCGTGGGAGAATTCTCCTGCACTCAGCGCTACAGCGTGAGAATTTTCCCACGCTGTCAGTGACGTGCATGAGGTGAGCTCATTCATGTCCAATGATCTCAGCTCACCTCATGCACGTCACTGACAGCGTGGGAGAATTCTCAGTATTATCCCTGAGCTCCAACACCGCCAGTTGGCGCTCAGAAGTGCCGTCTGCACAGTCAACACTTGCAGCCGTGTTATTGGGGTTCAGTAACGTCAGCTGTTCCCCTGCACAGTGGTCACTGTGCCGTCTGCACAGTGACCACTTGCTGCCGTGTTTTTGGGGTTCAGTAACGTCAGCTGTTCCCCTGCTGTGTGTACGGCAATTTCTCCTGCTCTGTCCACATTCACAATACTACAGATTTTAAACTTGCTCCAATTAGGCCTCTGGCTTCACTCTGTTTTTAGTATTTACCCTGGGTTCCAGCACCACCAGCTGTTTCCCAGCAGTGTCTTTGGCACGGGTACTACCTCCTGCCCAGCCTGGTTCCAGCACGCCAGCTTGTTCCGGGTAGTGTCAACGTCACTTTGCCTCCATTCGTTGTCCTGTCGTGTTGCGGTCGGGTTAGCCGACTCTATGGTGTCAGCAGTTTAGGTGACTCCTATGTGGGCTGCGGGATCTGACACTGAAGGCTGGTTCCATAGTGGCAATAAGACAAGCACCCCCTGTAGGACTGTGGGTTTCGGTAACTGCGGCCGGCTCGCGGCCTTGCAACTTTTTTTTTCATGGGTACCTTCTGCTACCCATCCGGGTTCCAGTACCGTCAGCTGGTTCTCGGCAGTGCCTTTGGCTTAGGTGCCTACTTCTCGGTATCCAAGTTGCACCAACGTCTGCTGGTCCTTGGTAGTGCTTTCTTTCACAGGTACCTCATGGTTAGTAACCGGGTTCCAGTAATGTCAGCTGGTCCTCGGTGGTTCCATTGGCTCTTGCACCTTCTGCTACCCATCCAGGTTCCAGTACCGTCAGCTGGTCCTCGGTAGTTCCATTTGTTCTTGTACCTTCTGCTACCCATCCGGGTTCCAGTACCGTCAGCTGGTTCACGGCAGTGTCTTTGGCACGGGTACTCCCTCCTGCCCAGCCTGGTTCCAGCACGCCAGCTGTTTCCGGGTAGTGTCAACGTCACTTTGCCTCCAATACATTGTCCTGTCGTGTTGCGGTCGGGTTAGTCGACTCTATGGTGCCTGCAGTTTAGGCGACTCCTATGTGGGCTGCGGGATCTGGCAATGAAGGCTGGTTCCATAGTGCCAATAAGACAAGCACCCCTGTAGGACTGTGGGTTTCGGTAACTGCGGCCGGCTCACGGCCTTTCAACTTTTTTTTTCATGGGTACCTTCTGCTACCCATCCGGGTTCAAGCACCGTCAGCTGGTTCTCGGCAGTGCCTTTGGCATAGGTGCCTCCTTCTCGGTATCCAAGTTCCACCAACGTCTGCTGGTCCTTGGTAGTGCTTTCTGGCACAGGTACCTCCTGCTTAGTAACCGGGTTCCAGTACCGTCAGCTGGTCCTCGGTAGTTCCATTGGCTCTTGTACCTTCTGCTACCCATCTGGGTTCCAGTACCGTCAGCTGTTCCTCGGTAGTTCCATTTGTACTTGTACCTTTTGCTACCCATCCGGGTTCCAGTACCGTCAGCTGGTTCTCGGCAGTGCCTTTGGCATAGGTGCCTCCTTCTCGGTATCCAAGTTCCACCAATGTCTGCTGGTCCTTGGTAGTGCTTTCTGGCACAGGTACCTCCTGCTTAGTAACCGGGTTCCAGTACCGTCAGCTGGTCCTCGATAGTTCCATTGGCTCTTGTACCTTCTGCTACCCATCCGGGTTCCAGTACCATCAGCTGTTCCTCGGTAGTTCCATTTGCTCTTGTACCTTCTGCTACCCATCCGGGTTCCAGTACCATCAGCTGGTTCTCGGCATAGCCTGTGGCTTAGGTGCCTCCTTCTCGGTATCCAAGTTCCATCAACGTCTGTTGGCCCTTGGTAGTGCTTTCTGGCACAGGTACTTCCTGCTTAGTAACCGGGTTCCAGTACCGTCAGCTGGTCCTCGGTAGTTCCATTGGCTCTTGTACCTTCTGCTACCCATCCGGGTTCCAGTACCGTCAGCTGGTTCTCGGCAGTGCCTTTGGCTTAGGTGTTTCTGACGCGCCCCCTGGGCCAGTGTTGTTGGGGATACCCGGAGCCGGATCAGATGGGGGTTGTAGTCTCCGAGTGGCTGTGACCCGGTCTGTGCCCAGGGTGTCAAGCTCAGTGTGTGGCAGTCCTTACTGATGTTACTAAAGTTCTTTATGTCGACTACGCCACCCGTTGAATTGCGGTCACTTTGGCCGCCGCTGCAGCAGGGTCCACTGAGGCTGATGGTGTTTGTGCAGCTTAGGTAGTATAACCCCCAACGGGAGGGGTATAGTCTCAGGGGGTCAGGTGCAGAGGATGGTGGTTGTGGAAGTGCAGGGAAGATGGTAATGAGAGTCAAAGTCGGGTTGTGCAGTTCAGGGTTCTTTACTTACTGCTGTTCTTGTACTGGTCACTCCGGCCTTGAGTGACCACCCGAGCCGTGCTGCGTCCACCAGGTCCTGGACTCGGCCAACCCCCAAGTAGTTCTGGAGCGTGGTTCTGAGCTCCCTTTCTGTCCTGTCCTCGTCTCTGGCCTTCCCCACCAGGGATCCACCTATGTCCGGCTCCCTCGGGCCTCTTGTTGGCGAACCCTTGCCTCTGGGTTCCCTGACCCTATGCGTGGTCTGCCTTCCGGGTGGATTTGGTGGGTGGCCGTGGCAGATGCTGCCCACGGCCTCCGGTCTCTGGCTGAGGTATGCTGTAGCCCCCACCAGTTTGGGATCCGGTACCCTGTTGCCAACTCTTCACCCTGTGGTTGTATTTGGGCTCTCAGAGTTCCTTCTTTCTCCCCCTCTGGGTCTTTCGTTCTCTCCTCTCTCACTCTGGGCCTGGGGCTGCTCTGCTCCTCTGCTTTCTTCCACTGCTCTGCAAAGTCTTCACTACAACAGGCTGACTTCTCACAGACTGACTGACTGACCAGCCTTCTGCAAAAGACTCCTCTGCAAAGACTGATGTCTCACTGACTGACCCTGATCTAAGATGGTTCCCACCTTATATACTCCCTCTATGTGTGAGCTCAGGTGACCAGCACCCAATGAGCTCCTAGCTTTACCCAGACTGCTCCCCCTATCTGCCCCTACACTACTGGGATGTTCCACCCCCCTCCCACTCCAGCCAGGAACAGACTCTGTTGTACCTGCACATTTCTCTAGTGGGAGTACCATCGGTCTGTTCCTCGGAAATGGGATGTGTGTAGTGCATGCAGCTAACTGAGCTCAGTTCCACACTCCATCCTTACCCGGGAGTGGAATACTACACCTCTGGCTTGAGGTGTAATACCCCTGTAGCAGCCGAATCCTCAGGGTGCTACATTCCCCCCTGGTAAATCACAGCACGTCCTCGGGCTGTAAGATATAAACAACACCAAAACATACAATTTTTGCATAAACAACATAATAAAACATCATATAAAACTTTTCATAAAAACTTTTCATAAAAACATTCTTGTTTCTGGTTCCTCCGGTCACGGTGCAACTTGTGACCGGGTAAAGTGCGACAGTCTCTTTTGGAATTAAACAGTTCCCTATAAAACCGGTAGGGGGCGCTTTAGGAAGCGCAACTATATACAAGGGGAATATGGCCGCTCTCAGTCCTCGGCCAGGTATTAGGAAAGGAATGACCGCTCTCAGTCCTCGGTCAGTGGGAATAGGGACACACGGGATTAACAGTTCACTTTTGGCTGGTCCCAACGGGGACTATATTTTAACTAGGTAACAGTTCTTATACCCTGACGGGTAACTTTATACAGTCTCTCTCTACCGTACTCAACGACGGCGTCCTCCTGCTCTTTCTTTGTGGACAGTTTCAGTTTCAGACCCGTCCGGGTCCTCTTGCTCGATGGTCTCTGATAAAGCCCCATCCGTGCTGCATGTTGAATTTTATCACAGTCCCGATGGAAGGGGGACCATGAGCTGCACGGGGGTTCCTCCTGGTCCGGCTCTTCTGCTCCGCGCTCCTTATCTGCGCTTGCTGTTCCCGGACCCGCCTCTCTCTCCGCTCCCTCTCAAAGACCTCGAGCTGCTGGCGGCAGCACTCTGCACGCTCCGCTGCGGCTGCCCGAGTCTCCTGAGTGAACCCCATGAGGTCTTCTCCGGTGGGATCCCACTCAAACTGGGTCTCTTCTAGCGGGGGCGAGATCCTCTTCATGGGCTTTGGAGCCGGGATCAGGGGTTCGCACATGGCCCTTGCTTTTTGCAGCTCCAGCTGGATGTATTCCTGGGGCCATACGAAGGGCTGCCCATCCGGGCACGTATGCTGGGCGAACAGGTCCTCACCCAGGTGCGGTACTTTAGGTGTTATGGGCGCCGTGGTGGTAGCGGCGCCCGGGTTAACCAGGCCTTGCGACCAGGCCTGGGGCACCTTGAAAGTAAAGGGCACCGTAAGAACGGCGGCGCCCTGTGTTACTTGGCCCTGCGACCAGGCCGGGGGCTCCGCGGAGGTAGGGGGCGCTGTTGGTATTGCGGCGCCCGGGGGTACTAGGCCTTGCGACCAGGCCGATGGTACTTCCTGCTTGGCCACGCTCGGGGTCGAGGCGTGTGACGTCACAGGGGTCGCGGCTTCCGTTTCAGGCCTAGTCTGCGGCGGTGACGTTGCAGCGACGGGCACGGCAGGGGGAATTTCGGGCTCTGCGACGGGGAGCTGGGGCAGGTACGCGGTTTCCCGGTTTGGGGTAGAGACGTCCCCTTTACCTGCCTCCTTTCGTTCGGCTCCCTTCTCGGCGCCGTCTCCGGCCTTCAGTCCTCCTGCGCCATCCTCAGAGGCGGTCTGTCTCCTCGTCTCGGGTGGCGTGCTCCGCTGACGGGTTCTTGTCTGCTGGGCCATCTCACGGCTCCATTCTGCTAACGTCTCTCGCTGCACCCGGGCCATCCTCCGTGCGAGGCCCTCCAGCGCAGTCTGTACACACTCCCGGTCTCGGGGGAGCTGTGCTAGGATCTCCAGCAGGCCTTCTGGAGTGGCGACCTGCAACAGGCTCCTGACCACTGGGTCGGTGCTGCCTGGAGTGGCGGCCCGCATCAGGCTCCTGACCACTGGGTCGGTGCTGCCTGGCTCTCCCTCCAGACGTCTTGTCTCCGGGTGCGCTCTCTCCAGACTGCTCCAGGCGACACCCATCTTTGTTCTCTTCTTCTGTCTCCGCCCACATCGAGGGTGGTCCCGGGGCAACTTCAGTTCCAGGGGCAGTTCTCTTACGCTGATGGACACTTCCAGCATCACAGTCTCTGTTGGTGGGGGCGGTTTCCGCTTTTGGCGCCATTCTTCGACCTGGCCCACGATGGGAGGTGGCCTCTTGCCACCCTCTGGCACGCCCATAATGGCGTCCGCTCTTCCAAGGCGGGAAATCTTTGGAAATGGCGGGAATCGTCTCTCAGTGGCGGGAAACTCCATGGATGGCGGGAAAAAGCTGCAAATGGCGGACAACCGGCGGGAAACGACCTGTGATGGGGCCCGATGGCGGGGACCCTCCGGAACCGGCAGGAGACTTCTTTTTGAGGTAACGGTGTACTTTTCTTCAGGCACGCAGTACCCGGTTGTTGCGGGCACGTGATCCTGCCGACTACGCCAAAGTTGACGCGCCCCCTGGGCCAGTGTTGTTGGGGATACCCGGAGCCGGATCAGATGGGGGTTGTAGTCTCCGAGTGGCTGTGACCCGGTCCGTGCCCAGGGTGTCAAGCTCAGTGTGTGGCAGTCCTTACTGATGTTACTAAAGTTCTTTATGTCGACTACGCCACCCGTTGAATTGCGGTCACTTCGGCCGCCGCTGCAGCAGGGTCCACTGAGGCTGATGGTGTTTGTGCAGCTTAGGTAGTATAACCCCCAACGGGAGGGGTATAGTCTCAGGGGGTCAGGTGCAGAGGATGGTGGTTGTGGAAGTGCAGGGAAGATGGTAATGAGAGTCAGAGTCGGGTTGTGCAGTTCAGGGTTCTTTACTTACTGCTGTTCTTGTACTGGTCACTCCGGCCTTGAGTGACCACCCGAGCCGTGCTGCGTCCACCAGGTCCTGGACTCGGCCAAACCCCAAGTAGTTCTGGAGCGTGGTTCTGAGCTCCCTTTCTGTCCTGTCCTCGTCTCTGGCCTTCCCCACCAGGGATCCACCTATGTCCGGCTCCCTCGGGCCTCTTGTTGGCGAACCCTTGCCTCTGGGTTCCCTGACCCTATGCGTGGTCTGCCTTCCGGGTGGATTTGGTGGGTGGCCGTGGCAAATGCTGCCCACGGCCTCCGGTCTCTGGCTGAGGTATGCTGTAGCCCCCACCAGTTTGGGATCCGGTACCCTGTTGCCAACTCTTCACCCTGTGGTTGTATTTGGGCTCTCAGAGTTCCTTCTTTCTCCCCCTCTGGGTCTTTCGTTCTCTCCTCTCTCACTCTGGGCCTGGGGCTGCTCTGCTCCTCTGCTTTCTTCCACTGCTCTGCAAAGTCTTCACTACAAAAGGCTGACTTCTCACAGACTGACTGACTGACCAGCCTTCTGCAAAAGACTCCTCTGCAAAGACTGATGTCTCACTGACTGACCCTGATCTAAGATGGTTCCCACCTTATATACTCCCTCTATGTGTGAGCTCAGGTGACCAGCACCCAATGAGCTCCTAGCTTTACCCAGACTGCTCCCCCTATCTGCCCCTACACTACTGGGATGTTCCACCCCCCTCCCACTCCAGCCAGGAACAGACTCTGTTGTACCTGCACATTTCTCTAGTGGGAGTACCATCGGTCTGTTCCTCGGAAATGGGATGTGTGTAGTGCATGCAGCTAACTGAGCTCAGTTCCACACTCCATCCTTACCCGGGAGTGGAATACCACACCTCTGGCTTGAGGTGTAATACCCCTGTAGCAGCCGAATCCTCAGGGTGCTACACTTCCTTCTCGGTATCCAAGTTCCACCAACGTCTGCTGGTCCTTGGTAGTGCTTTCTTGCACAGGTTCCTCCTGCTTAGTAACCGGGTTCCAGTACCGTTAGCTGGTCATCAGTAATTCCATTGGCTCTTGTACCTTCTCCTACACATCCGGGTTCCAGTACCATCTGCTGGTTCTCGGCAGTTCCTCAGCCTTCTACCTTCTGCTACATTTCCAAGTTCAAGCTTTTTGAAATGGTTCTTGGTAATCACTATGGATCTGTTAGAACCTTGCTGTTAGGTTTTTTTTCCTTTGCTGGTCACATGACCTTGTTGGCCTATTTAATCCTGCTCCGCCCTTCTGGCTTTGCTGGACTTCATTGTATATCTACTTTCTAGCTAGCCTGTGCTCTGTATCTAACTCTGTTAGTTTGCTTGGTCTACGGACCTCTATGTTCTATCTATTTTGTTTGTTCGTCTGTCTGCTACTATTTCTGTTAGGAGGTGTCCCATATTCCTCCCAGTCCTTAGTACTTGTAGGGATTCCCTCCCCACATCTATAGGTCTTCGTACAGACTAGATTAGGACTTTAGCAGGTCTGATCGCAGGATCAGGTTCCCTGTTACATCGTAGGGATTCAGCTGAGTCTCATAGTAGGGACAGATCTCCTCTCTTTCCTTAGCTTTGGTAGCAGAACATAACAGTAAGTCCAGCCAGCAAATTCTCTAAGGAAAGATTTTTCTGTTCCATCATGGTGTCGGTTCAGGATTTGGCTCATCGCCTGCAGGGACTCTCTCTGGAGGTGGCCGAGCTCCGTCAGCACGTGAGTAACTGTCCTGGAGCACATTTCTTGGAGCCTAAGGTATGTTTGCCGGATTTGTTTTTTGGTGAACACCGAGAATTTTTTTCATTTAAAAATGCTTGCTTATTGTATTTTCGTTTGAGACCTAAGTTCTCTGGGGATGAATCCCAGCGCGTAGGGTTCATAATGTCACTTTTGCGCAAAGAGCCTCAGGAGTGGGCCTTTTCTTTGCAACCTAGTGATTCATGCTTCAGATCAGTGGATAGTTTTTTTTCTGCTTTGGGACTATTATATGATGATCCTGACCGTGTCGCATCAGCTGAGACTGAGTTGAGACGTCTAAAACAAGGATCGGGTAATGTGGAAAAATATTGTACACATTTTCGTCGTTGGTCCACTCAAACAGGGTGGAACGATTCTGCTCTGAAAAGTCTATTTCTTGCTGGGCTCAGTGAAAGGGTTAAAGACCTGCTAATTGCTTATCCTACACCTGAAGATTTGCAACAGGCTATGCAATTAGCTATACGGGTGGATAGAAGACTGCGTGCTAGGGCTAATGAGAGCAAATCCTCTGCTATGTCAGTTTCTGGTTATGATAATGTGTGTACTAACAGTGGTGAACCGATGGAGATTGGATCGGTGGCACCTCGCTCTCAAGAAAAAGACCGTCGTTTTTCGCAAGGCTTGTGTTTCTACTGCGGAAAATCTGGTCATTTGATTAAAGGTTGTGAGCTTCGTATGAAGAAAGAAAAAAAAATGGTCAGTCACGCCCGTATTGCCTGTTTAAATTCCAAGGGTATATTTTTAGCTGCTTCCACGATTGCTCAGGAAAAATTAATGGAATTTCGGGTGTTTGTTGATTGCGGGTCTACACTGAATGTAATTGATGGGGGATTCGTGGAAAAACTCAATTTAAAACCTGAACCTTTGTCATCCCCCATTGCTGTGGTTTCTGTGGATGGCTCCCCTTTGAAGAATATTACTCTCAAGGTCAGTGAATTTCCTCTCACTATTAATGGTGTTCACCATGAGAAATTGGATTTGGTAGTGTTGAATAACTTGCCTTCTCCAGTAATATTGGGTTTGCCCTGGTTAAAATTTCACAATCCTGTACTGGATTGGTCTACCAGTGAAATTAAATCCTGGAGCCATAAATGTTATGACAAGTGTTGTAACGGGCGTATTGCAGCTTTGGATAGGGGAGAATTGCCTGTTCCTATTCAGGATTTTTGGAGAGTTTTTTCTGAGAAGGAATCGCAGGTTTTGCCTCCCCATAGAGACTATGATTGTTCTATTGAATTTGTCCCTGGAGCGACTCTTCCTAAGAGTCGTTTATTTAACCTTACTATTCCTGAGAGGAAGGCTTTGGAGGAATACATACAGACAAGCTTGGCCGCCGGTCACATTAGGCCCTCTAAGTCTCCTGTGGCAGTTGGATTTTTTTTTGTAAAAAAAAAGGACGGCGGTTTACGTCCTTGTCTGGATTTTCGTGAGATTAACAAAATTACGGTACGCAATCCTTACCCACTGCCATTGATTCCTGATCTGTTTAACCAGTTATTGGGGGCCAAGTGGTTCTCTAAAATTGACCTTAAGGGGGCATACAATCTGTTGCGCATGAAGGAGGGTGATGAATGGAAGACTGCTTTTAACACTCCTGTGGGTCATTTTGAGAATCTGGTTATGCCTTTTGGTCTCACTAATGCTCCTGCATTTTTTCAGAATCTGATTAATGACATCCTTAGACCTTTGATCGGTAAAAATGTGGTTGTGTATTTGGATGACATTTTGATTTATTCGCCAGATCTGGAGTCTCATTGGCGGAGCGTGCGTGAGGTATTACAGTTATTAATGGACAATTCGCTTTTTGCTAAGCTGGAGAAATGTGAGTTCGCTGTACAGAGAATTAGTTTTTTGGGCTACATTATCTCCAGCAAAGGTTTTGAGATGGATCCGGTTAAGGTTCAGGCTGTGCAGGAATGGCCTAGGCCTATTGGTTTGAAATCGATACAGAGGTTTTTGGGTTTCGCCAATTACTATAGAAAGTTCATAAAAAATTTTTCTAGTATTGTCAAACCTCTGACTGATCTCACCAGGAAAGGTGCTGATGCGGTTCAGTGGTCTTCTGAGGCCATTGAAGCTTTTGTGTATCTCAAGGAGAGGTTCACCTCTGCTCCCATCCTTATGCAGCCTGATGTTACTAGGCCGTTTTTGGTTGAGGTTGATGCTTCCTCTGTGGGGGTTGGCGCAGTATTGTCTCAGGATAACGGGGATGGATTACATCCCTGTGCCTTTTTTTCAAAAAAATTTTCGGAGACTGAATTGAATTACGATATTGGTAATCGGGAATTATTGGCTATTAAACTCGCATTTGAACACTGGCGCCACTTCTTGGAAGGTGCGGAATTTCCCGTTCAGGTTCTTACGGATCATAAAAATCTGATATATCTTGATGCTGCCAAGCGCCTGAATGCCCGTCAGGCTAGGTGGGCACTGTTTTTCTCGCGGTTTAATTTCTCCGTTACTTACATCCCTGGTACTAAGAATGTTAAGGCGGATGCCTTGTCTCGCAGTTTTTCTCCCATAGTCGGTGCTGAGAAAGAGGAAAACATTTTACAAGAAGGTGTTGTGATAGCTGCTTTAGACTCCGTTTTGGAAGATGAGATTCTTAAAGCTCAGGAGAATGCCCCATCTAACACTCCTCATGGGAGGTTGTTTGTGCCTGAGACCTTTAGGAGAGATTTGTTTGTTGAGTGTCACGAATCTCGGTTGGCAGGTCATCCCGGAATCTCTGAGACCAAGAGACTGGTGGGTCGCAGTTTTTGGTGGCCTGGATGGCAGAAGGAAGTCATTAAGTGGGTGCGCCAATGTACTATATGTGCTAGATCTAAGTCCTCACATACTCCTGCTGCGGGGTTGCTTTGTCCTTTGGAGGTCCCCAGTGCTCCTTGGACACATTTGGCTATGGACTTTATAACTGACCTTCCCCCCTCTGAGGGTTTTACTGTCATCTGGGTGGTCGTGGACCGCTTTAGCAAGATGTGTCACTTGGTTCCCTTCGTCAAACTGCCCTGCGCTAAAACTCTCGCTAAGGCCTTTGTCAAGGAAATTGTCAGACTTCATGGCGTTCCTACTGACATTGTTTCTGATAGGGGTCCTCAGTTCGTGGCTCGTTTTTGGCGTGCCTTTTGTGACAGGTTGGGAATTCATTTGTCGTTTTCGTCCGGATATCATCCTGAATCTAATGGCCAGACAGAAAGGAAAAACCAGGATGTTGAGCAGTTCTTGCGTTGTTTTGTGGCAGACAATCAAGAGGGGTGGTCTGAGTTTCTGCCACTTGCCGAATTTGCTCTGAACAATCATACATCTTCTTCTGCTGGTTGTTCGCCTTTTTTTTGTTATTCTGGGAGACATCCGTCGTTTGGGTCGTTCTCCAAGTTGGGATCTGCCGTGCCTGAGGAGGAGAATTTTTCCGGTGATTTGGAAAGAGTTTGGACGGATGTGCGTGGTAATCTTCAGGAGGCCAACAGAAAATCTAAAGACTACTTTGATAGGAAACGACAGGAGGTTTTGTTCGCTGTTGGTGACATGGTTTGGTTGTCCTCTAGGAATCTGCGGTTGAGGATTCCTTCTAAGAAATTGGGTCCCAAGTTTGTAGGGCCCTTTAAGGTGCTTCAGGTTGTCAACCAATCTGCTGTTAGGTTGGAGGTTCCTACCTCCTGGAGAATTAATCCGGTCTTTCATGTCTCTCTGTTAAAAAAAGCTGTTGTGTCGGATGGTGACGCCTCTGCCTCTGTTCCTCCGGTGGTGGAGGACGGGGAATATGAAATTTCTCGCATCCTTGACTCTAGACGGTATAGAGGTAGTTTGCAGTATCTTGTGGCCTGGAAAGGTTTCGGACCCGAGGATAACTCTTGGGTGAGGTCAGATGATGTTTCCGCGTCCAGACTTATCAGAGCTTTTCACAGGAGATTTCCTGATAAGCCTGGTCCTAGGGGATCCGGAGGATCCTCTTAGAAGGGGGGGTACTGTTAGAACCTTGCTGTTAGGTTTTTTTTCCTTTGCTGGTCACATGACCTTGTTGGCCTATTTAATCCTGCTCCGCCCTTCTGGCTTTGCTGGACTTCATTGTATATCTACTTTCTAGCTAGCCTGTGCTCTGTATCTAACTCTGTTAGTTTGCTTGGTCTACGGACCTCTATGTTCTATCTATTTTGTTTGTTCGTCTGTCTGCTACTATTTCTGTTAGGAGGTGTCCCATATTCCTCCCAGTCCTTAGTACTTGTAGGGATTCCCTCCCCACATCTATAGGTCTTCGTACAGACTAGATTAGGACTTTAGCAGGTCTGATCGCAGGATCAGGTTCCCTGTTACATCGTAGGGATTCAGCTGAGTCTCATAGTAGGGACAGATCTCCTCTCTTTCCTTAGCTTTGGTAGCAGAACATAACAGGATCTCCCTGATGAGGACCCTGAAGACGAGGACCCTGAAGACCACCCCGAAGAAGATGAGGACCCCGAAGACGAGGAGCCTGAAGATGAGGACCCTGAAGACAACCCCGAAGAAGACGAGGACCCCGAAGACAACGACCCTGAAGACGACGACCCCGAAGACCACCCCAAAGAAGATGAGGACCCCGAAGACGAGGACCCTGAAGGCGAAGACCCTGAATATCACCCCGAAGAAGACAAAGACCCAGAAGACGACGACCCTGAAGACGACGACCCTGAAGACCACCCCGAAGAAGATGAGGACCCCGAAGACGACGACGCTGAAGACGACGACCCTGAAGACCACCCCGAAGAAGACGAGGACCCCGAAGAGAATAACCCTGAAGACGACGACCCCAAAGAAGACGAGGACACCGAAGACGAGGACCCTGAAGGCGAGGACCCTAAAGATCACCCTGAAGAAGATGAGGACCCCAAAGACGAGGACCCTGAAGACCACCCTGAAGAAGACGAGGACCCCGAAGACGACGACCCTGAAGACGATGACCCTGAAGACCACCCCGAAGAAGACCAAGAAGATGACCCTGAAGACCACCCCAAAGTAGACGAGGACACCGAAGACGACAACCCTGAAGACGAGGACCCTGAAGACCCTCCTGAAGAAGACGAGGACCTCGAAGACAACGACCCTGAAGACGACGACCCCGAAGACCACCCCAAAGAAGACGAGGACCCCGAAGACGAGGACCCTGAAGGCGAGGACCCTGAATATCACCCCGAAGAAGACAAGGACCCTGAAAACGAAGACCCTGAAGACGACGACCCTGAAGGCCACCCCGAAGAAGATGAGGACCCCGAAGACGACGACGCTGAAGACGACGACCCTGAAGACCACCCCGAAGAAGACCAAGAAGATGACCCTGAAGACCACCCCAAAGTAGACGAGGACACCGAAGACGACAACCCTGAAGACGAGGACCCTGAAGACCCCCCTGAAGAAGACGAGGACCCCGAAGACGATGACCCTGAAGAAGACGACCCTGAAGACCACCCCGAAGAAGACCAAGAAGATGACCCTGAAGAAGATGACCAAGAGGACAAAGAACAAGAAGACAACCACCAAGATACAGAAGAACAAGAGACAGAAAACCAAGAAGCAGAAGTACAAGTAGCTGCAGAGCAAAAAGCGGAAGAACATTAAGCATAAGACTAAAAATCAGAGCAAAAGATATTATCTAAATTATAAGCAGAAGATGACTAAGCAGTGCATGGGGGTGAGTCCGTTCCTCCTCGTGGTGCCCCTGGAAAAGACCTGCTGCTGCAGGCAAAACTAAACGCGGACAAATCCTGTTGTAAATCTTTTGTGACGGGCAGAACGAAAGGTGTAATGTTCAAACTTTATAGATAACAACTACAGGAATGCCTGTCACAAATAAGAATATGATGAAAAAGAAGAATATAAAGAAGATGAAGAAGTAGAATATGAAGAAGAAGAATAGTTGAATAAGAAGAATATGAAGAATGTAAAAAATAAGAATAATACTAAGAAGGTGAAGAAGAAGAAGAAGAAGAAGATGAAGAAGGTGAAGAAGAAGTTGATGAAAAAGATGCTGATGCTGAGGATGATGAAGGGGAAAGTGTGGGAGAAGTAAAAAAGAAGGTGAAGAGCATGGAAGTAGTGAAACATAAATATCTGACAAAATATAAAAAAACTTAACATAGTCAATATTTCCGTAGCTCAGAACGTCGTTAAAAAAATATTAATTCCTGCTATTCCATTTGATTGGGCTAAACCTCTATGCCTTTATTGTCTCCCCCAATACATTCTACATTATTCTTAGTTGTTTTCCTTCATGTAGAATTAACCTACAAGGAAAGAAAGGGTTTATTTTTATTCCGATATTTCTGTCCCATTGACTTGCATTGGGATCCGGTATCGGAATCGGCGATATCCGATACTTTTTGGGTATCGGTCCGATCCAATCCGATCCGATATTTCCCGATATCGGAAGGTATCGCTCAACACTAGTCAGCATACATCTTATCATTTCTGTTAGAGTTCTGTTTTTCCTTTCTGCTACTCCATTTTGTTCAGGTGTGTATAGAACAGTTTTCTGGTGTTCTATTCCATTTTGTCTTAAGTAGTCTTCTATTCTGTGACTTGTAAATTCACCTCCATTATCACTTCTGATGACAATTGGCTTCCTTTGAAATTTGTTACTTGATCTTGTTACATAGTCTACAAGTTTATCAAAAACTTCACTTTTGTTCTTAATTAAGTATGTGAGTAGTCGTCTATAAAAGTCAACATATATCTATTGCCTCCTGATGTAGTCACTTTCATGGGTCCACATACTGTACGTCAGTATTAGAGATGAGCGGTGTTCGACTAGAACTGTTCGCCAATCTCAAATTCGACCTGTTTTGGGCGGTGTTCGAGTTGTTCGACGAACCCGAACGATTTGCAAAAAATTCGGCTGTTCGAGGTTATGTTCGATACTGTTCGTGCACCAAAAGCGTGTCCTGCATGTCTGGCGCTATTTTGAGCACCAATCATGCAGGGATTGCCTGCCACTCACTGTAATGCCACAGCCATGGTGGTTGTGGCATTACAGTGATTGCCCAAATCGATGGGAACAGTGCCAACAGTGAAACATGAAAAGCGGCAATTCAGCAGCGGCATAGACCAGTACCCGACAATTTAGAATAGAAAGAATAGAGAATCACACATAGATTAGATAGATAGAAACATATCAGTCACATATATGAAGTACAGTGACAGTGTTGCTTACTGTACTTGTCATTTAGTGTAAAGGATTTATTCAAAAAAATAATAGTGTTTTCATGCACTGTCTCTTTAAAAAAGCCGGCCGGCAATTCAGCAGCGGTACCCGACAATTTAGAATAGAAGGAATAGAGAATCACACATAGATTAGATAGATAGAAACATGTCAGTCACATATATATGAAGTAAAGTGACAGTGTTGCTTACTGTACTTGTCATTTAGTGTTAAAATAAAGGATTTATTTAAAAAAAAATTGGCGTGGGGGTCCCCATAATTTTAGGCTCTAGCGGAGGTTAAGCAGACGGCTGGGGCAGATGTTTGAAGCCTGGGAGGGGGGTAATACCCATGGAGCTTCCCAGGCTACTAATATCAGCCCCCAGCTGAATACCTAGCCTTTACTAGCTATTAAAATGGGGGACCCCCCCAAAAAAATGACGTGGGGTCCCCCCTATTTTAATAGCTAGCAAAGGCTAGGCAGACAGCTGGGGGCTGATATTAATAGCCCAGGAAGGGAGCGATGAATATTGGCCCCCTCCCAGGCTAGAAACACCAGCCGTCAGCCGCCCCAGAACTGGCACATCCATAGGATGCGCTAATTCTGGCACTTAGCCTCGCTCTTCCCACTGCCCTGTAGCGGTGGCAGTGGGGTAATAGGGCTGGGGTTGATGTCAGCTTATAATGCCAGCTGACATCAAGCCCAGGTTAGTAATGGAGAGGCGTCTATAAGACACCCCCATTACTAATCCCATAGTCAAAGTTAAAAGAAAACACAAACACCCAGAATAAACTCCTTTAATTGAAATAAAGACACATTCCTTTATTGTTCTAAATTAAACCATACTTACCACCACACCCATTCCAGCTGAAGCCAATGATCTCCTGCAATAAAAGTAAAATAATAAAGCAACATCATCCTTACCTTTCCATGGTTCCCACGACAGCTTCAGCTCTGCTACATCGAGGTGACAGGCTGGACCGCAGCAGAACGCTGCCATCCAGCTTGCCATGCCGCGGACACTGAGAAGCGCAGGCATGCTTGTGCTCCTCAGTGTCTCGCTGTGACGGCATAAAGATGAGACGAGTTCATGTCCAATGAACTCAGCTCACCTCATGCACGTCACTGACAGCGTGGGAGAATTCTCCTGCACTAAGCGCTACAGCGTGAGAATTTTCCCACGCTGTCAGTGACGTGCATGAGGTGAGCTCATTCATGTCCAATGATGTCAGCTCACCTCATGCACGTCACTGACAGCGTGGGAGAATTCTCACGCTGTAGCGCTGAGTGCAGGAGAATTTTCCCACGCTGTCAGTGACTTGCATGAGGTGAGCTGAGATCATTGGACATGAACTCGTCTCATCTTTATGCCGTCACAGCGAGACACTGAGGAGCGCAAGCATGCCTGCCCTTCTCAGTGTCTGCGGGATGACAGGCTGGATAGCAGCGTTCTGCTGCGGTCCAGCCTGTCATCTCGATGTAGCAGAGCTGAAGCTGTCGTGGGAACCATGGAAAGGTAAGGATGAGGTTTCTTTATTATTTTACTTTTATTGCAGAAGACATTGGCTTCAGCTGGAATGGGCGTGACGGTAAGTATGGTTTAATTTAGAACAATAAAGAATTGTGTGTTTATTTCAATTAAAGGACTTTATTCTGGGTGTTGTGTTTTTTTTAAATACTGTACTAGAAATTCATGGCGGTCATGTCTAATATTGGCGTGACCCTATGAATTTCGGGCTTAGGGCCAGCTGATAATGCCAAGCTGGCCCTAACCCCTTTATTACCCAGTGAGCCACCGCACCAGGGCCCTGGATGAGTTGGGTACAGCGCCAGAAGATGGCGCTTGTATGAATGCGCCATTTTCCGGGGTGGCTACGGACTGCAATTTGCAGCGGGGGAGACCAAGAAAGCTTGGGCCTCCCTGCGCTGCGGATTCCAGCCCCCAGCTGCCTAGTTGTACCTGGCTGGACACAAAAATAGGGCGAAGCCCCACATATTTTTTTTTTAATTATTTCATGAAATAATTAAGAAAAAAAGGGCTTCCCTATATTGTTGTGTCCAACCAGGTACAAATAGGCAGCTGGTGGTTGGGGGCAGCCCGTTCCTGCCTGCTGTACCTGGCTGGACACAAATATAGTGCGAAGCCCCACGTCAATTTTTTTTTAAATTATTTCATGAAACTAGATGGTGGCCCGATTCTAATGCATCGGGTATTCTAGAATATGTATGCGGCAGACCCGGCGCTATCAGCAGAGCAGTGTTTAAATTTGGCGCCAAAATCGCTGACTGGTCGCGGCCAGCAACCGCGACCAATCAGCAAAGCGGTGTTGAAACTTGGCGACTATATCGCTGATTGGTCACGGCCGGCGGTTGCGACTAATCAGCAGAGCGGGGTTTAAATTTTGCGCCAATAATGCTGATTGGTCGCGGTCGCAACCAATCAGCAAAGCGGTGTTTAAATTTTGCGCCAATAATGCTGATTGGTTGCGGTTGCGACCAATCAGCAAAGCGGTGTTTAAATTTGGCGCCAATAACGGTGATTGGTCACGACCGCGACCATTCAGCAGGGCGGTGTTTAAATTTGGCGGCAACAATGTTGATTAGTCGCGGCCGGCGGTCGCGACCAATCAGCAGAGCGGGGTTTAAATTTGGCGCCAATAATGCTGATTGGTCGCAATCGCCGGCCGCGACCAATCAGCAGAGCGGTGTTTCAATTTGGCGCCAAAATCGCTGATTGGTCGCGGCCGGCAACCGTGACCCATCAGCAGAGCGGGGTTTAAATTTGGCGCCAATACTGCTGATTGGTCGCGGCCGGCAACCGTGACCAATCAGCCGAGCAGGGTTTAAATTTGGCGCCAATACTGCTGATTGGTTGCGGACGGCGACCGCGAGAAGCCGGGAGATGAGCGACTGCTCGCAGCAGATGTATCCCGACCCGCAGCTCCGCTCCCCGGTCCTCCCTTGACACCCTAGCCGCTGATCTCCCCACAGTATCCGCATGGTGTTACAAAGATCCGGACATTTGTGTTAAAAATCGCTGATTGGTCGCTGGCGCTGCCCGCGACCAATCACCGATTTGGGCGCCAAATTTAAATATCGGACGCAACCAATCACCGATCTTGGCTCCACATTTAAACACCGCTGTGCTGATTGGTCGCCGATGCTGGGCGCGACCAATCACCGATTTTGGCGCCATATTTAAATAGCGTCCGCGACCAATCAGTACAGCGGTGTTTAAATGTGGAGCCAAGATGGGTGATTGGTCGTGGCCGATATTTAAATTTGGCGCAGAAATCGGTGATTGGTCGCAGGCAGTGCCAGCGACCAATCAGCGATTTTTAACACAAATGTCCGGACCTTTGTAACACCATGCGGATACTGTGGGGACATCAGCGGCTAGGGTGTGAAGGGAGGACCGGGGAGCGGCGCTGCGGGTCGGGATACTTCTGCTCCGAGCGCCCGCTCATGTCCCGGGTTCTCGCAGCGGAAGTATCCGCACAGGCAGCGCCGCTGACATCCATGCGGCTAGGGCGTGAAGGGAGGACCGGGGAGAGGCGCTGACATCCAATTGGTCGCGGCCGCTATTTAAATGTGCCGCACAAATCGGTGATTGGTCGCCGTCTTGACCGCGACCAATCACTGATCTTGCCGCCAAAGTTAAACACTACTGTGCTGATTGGTCGCGGACGCTGCCCGCGACCAATCACCGATTTGTGCGCCAAATTTAAATATCAGCCTCATGCACGTCACTGACAGCGTGGGAAAATTCTCCTGCACTCAGCGCTTCAGCGTGAGAATTCTCCCACGCTGTCAGTGACGTGCATGAGGTGAGCCAAGCTCATTGGACATGACCTCGGCTCATCTTTATGCCGTCACAGAGAGACACTGAGGAGCGCAAGCATGCCTGCGCTTCTCAGTGTCTGCGGCATGGCAAGCTGGATGGCAGCGTTCTGCTGCGGTCCAGCCTGTCATTTCGATGTAGCAGAGCTGAAGCTGTCGTGGGAACCATGGAAAGGTAAGGATGATGTTGCTTTATTATTTTACTTTTATTGCAGGAGATCGTCGGCTTCAGCTGGAATGGGCGTGATGGTAAGTATGGTTTAATTTAGAACAATAAAGAATTGTGTGTTTATTTCAATTAAAGGACTTTATTCTGGGTGTTTGTGTTTTCTTTTAACTTTGACTATGGGGTTAGTAATGGGGGTGTCTTATAGACGCCTCTCCATTACTAACCTGGGCTTGATGTCAGCTGGCATTATAAGCTGACATCAACCCCAGCCCTATTACTCCACTGCCACCGCTACAGGGCAGTGGGAAGAGCGAGGCTAAGTGCCAGATTTGGCGCATCCTACGGATGCGCCATTTCTGGGACAGCTGACGGCTGGTGTTTCTAGCCTGGGTGGGGGCCAATATTCATGGCACCCTTCCTGGGCTATTAATATCAGCCCCCAGCTGTCTGCTTAGTCTTTGCTAGCTATTTAAATAGGGGGGACCCCACGTCATTTTTTTGGGGGGGTCCCCCATTTTAATAGCTAGTAAAGGCTAGGTATTCAGCTGGGGGCTGATATTAGTAGCCTGGGAAGCTCCGTGGGTATTACCCCCTTCCCAGGCTTCAAACATCTGCCCCAGCCGTCTGCTTAACCTCCGCTAGAGACTAAAATTACGGGGAACCCCATGCCAATTTTTTTTTTAATAAATCCTTTATTTTAACACTAAATGACAAGTACAGTGATCAACACTATCACTGTACTTCTTATATATGTGACTGACATGTTTCTATCTATCTAATCTATGTGTGATGCTCTATCTTTCTGTTCTAAATTGTCGGGTACCGAGGCTGAATTGCCGGCCAGCTTTTTTAAAGAGACAGTGCATGAAAACACTATTATTTTTTAAAATAAAGCCTTTACACTAAATGACAAGGACAGTAACCAACACTGTCACTGTACTTATTATATATGTGATTGGCATGTTTATATCTATCTATGTGTGATGCTCTATTCTTTCTGTTATAAATTGTCGGGTACCGCTGCTGAATTGTCGGCCGGCTTTTTTAAAGAGACGGTGCACGAAAACACTATTATTTTTTTTTAATAAATCCTTTACACTAAATGACAAGTACAGTAAGCAACACTGTCACTGTGCTTCTTATATGTGTGACTGACATGTTCTATCTATCTAATCTATGTGTGATGCTCTATTCCTTCTTGTCTAAATTGTCGGGTACCGGTGTATGCCGCTGCTGAATTGCCGGCCGGCTTTTTTAAAGAGAGCATCTCCTGAGCAGTTTGTCAGCTTTTGGACACCTTTGAAGGTGTTTTCTATGTGTTTCTATGTGTTTTTGTTTGCCTGCCATTGGTTTTAACGGTGTTCCACGGTGTTCTAAGGTGTTCGACGAACAGTTCGACGAACCGAACCGAACCCGAACATTACGGGGGTGGCTCAACACTAGTCAGTATGCACCAAATCAAGTGGTCTTTCGCTTTTCATCTCTCTTTCTTTTGGAATAGGTGTCCTTGAGGCTTTGGTTTTTATACAACATTCACATCTTACGGTAATTGAGCAACCTGATTTCTTTAAATCTTTTGTCAATTCTTTTCTCTGTAGTTCCCTTATACTGTCAGGGTGTCTATGTCCTATACGTCTATGCCACATGTGAATACAGTTTTTGTGATCATGATCATGTGTACATACCTTAATCTGTTCCTTTGGTGTGTCAAAATGATATAATTGTTCATCTGCCTTGACTTTGGTTATCACCTTGTTTCCTGCAATAATTGCACACTCATTGTCTTTGAATTATACTGTAAGTCCTTTCGCTGTTAAACGTTTCACAGATAATAATCCACCTTCCAATTTTGGAACACACAACACATCCTGTACAAGTATCTTTGAATCTTGTCCGAACTTGTTTGAACAATTTAGCATACCTTGTCCGATACCTTCTGCGGTTATTTTGCTTCCATCTGCAAGATAAATGGCTTCTTTCTTATCTAAATCAAGATCAGTAAAGAAATTCTTGTCACTTGTCATATGACTCGTTGCTCCTGAATTAATAAACCAACCAAGTGATGATTTCTTGTCTGTTACTTTAAATGTGCCATTCCAATTATTCTCACGCTTCAGAAGATGCAGACTTGCAACTATCCCCGTGCAAGTCCTTGTCCCAGGGCAGTGTTCAATTTTACCTCCTCCATTCCTTACAATGCAAGCGCAAGTATGCATCCTGCCACCCACCCACCCCCAGGATGCAATACCATACTGCTTGCTTGTACTTGGTATTGGGCCTTTTAGGCATGTGGATGCAGAATCTGGCCACCACGTTATGGCTGTGTTGGTGGCCTGGTATCCATACTCAGTCCCCAGCTGCCAGGGGGCGGCCGGGTGTCCATACTCGGTCCCCAGCCGCTCCGCAGCCGGGTGCCCACACACGGTTCCCAGCAGCCTGGGGGTGGCCGTGTGTCCATAAATGGCCCCCAGCCGCCCCTATGAGTCCCAGTGCACCTTATACACAAGCGCGCATACCAAAACATTACCTGTGCCCTCCCCAGTGCATTAAGTGGGAAGGACAGAATAACCACAAACACGTGGAAAAGTGAATGTGGCCAGGGATGGTCCATCTCACTAACGCCTTCACACTGGGTTAATATTGTGGAAGCCGGGACACAGTTGGACACTGGGATGCAACACGTCCTCCAGACATAGAGGATTGCGGATGCTGGGTCAATCAGGCTTCAACACAAAGTTCAGAAGGTAGACAGCAGCAGTGGTCGGCCTCCTACACAACGAGTAAATTATTTATGATAATGAGGCCATCCATCTCCTTAGCTTTCTGTTCCTTGGAATGCAAGCGCATGTATGTAGTAGCGGCTAGGCCTGAGGTGGTCAGCGTTTTGACGCATAGCCTACCTCCTCTGAGGATTGCTGGATGTTTTCCTGCTACTATCCCAGTTCTATGACTCCTGTTAAAACAAAGCTTCAGGTGATGAATGATGGATGAGGTGGTGGCAAAGGAGAAAGAGCAGGAGGAACAGTGACCATTCACATTAATATCAGGCCAGTCAACCACACATGTCTTGTAGGATATGTTTCTGTACCAAAAGGAGCGGTTTGGCTACACAGTCATAGGGCATATAGTGAGTGCAATGCCTACCAAAAATTTCAAGGCACTACAATGCCCCTTGGAAGTGATATGGAGGTCAGAGCAATTTAACTAAACCGTTTTGTCCATTTATGGCAACTGGGTCTCCTGTACACTGTTGGCGTAAGCAGTGAATGGAAGGCTTTCCCAAAATTATGAGGAACTGCAATGCCCCTTGAAACAGACGTCTGTGACATGGAGGGATCGCGCCCCTGCAGCGTGTGCGAGCGGGGTCACTCTTGTAGTGCGGGCCTGTAGATTTTTGGCTTTAGTGTCTGGGTTCCCGCCTGGGCCCATAACCTGTCGCAGAGTGCATCTTCTTACAGTCACCACTGTACTTACAAGAGCTTCAATCAGCAAGATATCTTGAGTAAACAGTATTTACTTCATACTGGTTAAACATGAGATACAATTCAGTGTCAAACAGTCCGTGTGCTGCTGACATAACACATTCAGGAAAGAAAGAAAACACACAGGAATTAAAAACAACCAACAATTGAGAGCTTTCCTCCCCTCATTACAGCAATCATATAATTTTACACACTATAGCCATCTGCTGTCTGGTTAGTATAAAGTCCTCCTTTCACTTATCATAAGTCCTAATCTGTTGTATATGCCAACAAGTCTATGGGAGACCCGAGCATTTTTGCTGCGGCCCCCCGACAGTCTGTAGAAAGCCTAAAAAGAGCCCAAAACAATAGTGACGGTGCTTGAATGACATGGGGCAGCATGGGGATCGCCCCAGGAAGCATTTCTGACCTCCAGGTCACTGCTGTCAAAAACGTGGTCAGAGGTATTAAGCCACTTTTACGGGCTCACAATAAAACATTCAAAAACGAAACTGAAACTGCTTTCCTGTGAAATATGTTAAGGAACATCCTTTCCAGGGTAAATACTTATGTATAAGGCAAAATAAATAACCAAAATGAAAAAATACTCCTCCACACCTTGGGCTATGTTCGCAAGTAGCATTTTTTTTGCGTTTTTGCACTTTTGTATTGCTTTCAACCATGACAAATGCATTCACCGGGAAATGTCATTTTAACATTTTACAACCTTATCTGGCCATGTGCTGTGTGACACATGCATACAGCGCTGAAAAGACATGGCAATAGCATGGAGAAGACCCCTGGAAGCATCTCTGACACCCAGGTCACTGCCTAAAAGTGTGCCCATCAGAAGTGATCCTTGCCGCTTCAGAAGATGCAGACTTGCAACTATCCCCGTGCAAGTCCTTGTCCCAGTGCAGTGTTCAATTTTACCTTCCCCATTCCTTGCAATGCAAGGGCAAGTATGCAGCCTCAGGATGCTATACCATACTGCTTGCTTGTACTTGAAATTGGGCCTTTTAGGCATGTGGATGCAGAATCTGGCCACCACGTCATGGCTGCGTTGGTGGCCTGGTATCCATACTCAGTCCCCAGCTGCCCGGCGGCTGGGTGTCCATGCTTAATCCCCAGCCGCCAGGGGGCGGCCGGTGTTCATACTCGGTCCCCAGCCGCTCCGCGGCCGTGTGTCCATAAACGGCCCCCAGCCGCCCCTATTTGTCCCAGTGCACCTTATACACAACCGCGCATACCAAAACATTACCTGTGCCCTCCCCAGTGCATTTAGTGGGAAGGACAGCCTAACCACAAACATGTGGACAAGTGAATGTTGCCAGGGATGGTCCATCTCACTGACGCCTTCACACTGGGTTAATATTGTGGAAGCCGGGACACAGTTGGACACTGGGATGCAACACGTCCTCCAGACATAGAGGATTGCGGATCCTGGGTCAATCAGGCTTCAACACAAAGTTCAGAAGGTAGACAGCAGCAGTGGTCGGCCTCCTACACAACGAGTAAATTATTTATGATCATGAGGCCATCCATCTCCTTAGCTTTCTGTTCCTTGGAATGCAAGCACATGTATGTAGTAGCGGCTAGGCCTGAGGTGGTCAGCGTTTTGGTGCATATCCTACCTCCTCTGAGGATTACTGGATGTTTTCCTGCTACTATCCCAGTTCTATGACTCCTGTTAAAGCAAAGCATTAGATGATGAATGATGGATGAGGTGGTGGCAAAGGAGAAAGAGCAGGAGGAACAGGGACCATTCACATCAATATCAGGCCAGTCAACCACACATGTCTTGTAGGATATGTTTCTGTACCAAAAGGAGCGGTTTGGCTACACAGTCATAGGGCATACAGTGAGTGCAATGCCTACCAAAAATATCAAGGCACTCCAATGCCCCTTGGAAGTGACATGGAGGTCAGAGGGCTTTAACTAAACCGTTTTGTCCATTTATAGCAACTGGGTCTCCTGTACACTGTTGGCCTAAGCAGTGAATGGAAGGCTTTCCAAAAATTATGAGGAACTGCAATGCCCCTTGAAACAGACGTGGATTACAGCGTACTAAGAACCTTCTACCCATTATTGGGGAGTGAATCTCCCTTAGTGTTCGCCTATGCATTGAAAAGCGAAAGCTGACTAAAATTAGGAGGACATGCAATGCCCGTTGGTGCAGACAACAAGGATTTGGATTCCTGGACCACGGTGTGAATTACCTCTATGACGGACTCCTTGCCAGAGATGGACTACACCTCAACAAACCCGGGAAACACACATTCGCCAGGAGACTCGCAACACTCATCAGGAGGGCGTTAAACTAGAAGAAGAGGGGATGGGAAGAAAAATGCCAGACACGAACATGCAACCAGAGAACATTCTAATGAAAGATATGAAGTGCGACAAAGAAGGTCCAAGACAAGATGCTTGGAAGGGAGGTAAGAAAATTTCTAATACAATCCACAGGGAGAAGATGGGAACAAAACAAAATCGTGTAAACTGCATGCTAGCAAATGCCTGGAGCCTGACAAACAAGATGGATGAACTGGAAGCAGAAATATCTACAGGTAACTATGACATAGTGGGAATAACCGAGACATTGTTAGATGAAAGCTATGACTGGGCAGTTAACTTACAGGGTTACAGTCTGCTTAGAAGGGATCGAAGAAGTCGGAAAGGGGGTGGAGTCTGTCTATATGTAAAGACGTGTCTAAAGCCTACAATACGGGAGGATGTATGGGAGGGAAATGAGGAGGTCGAGTCCTTATGGGTGGAGATACATGGGGCAAAAAACAATAATAAAATTATCATAGGAGTCTGTTATAAACCACCAAATATAGCAGAAGCCACGGAAAGTCTATTAATGAGACAAATAGACGAAGTAGCAAAAAATAACGAGGTGATTATTATGGGGGACTTCAACTACCCCGATATAGACTGGGAAACCGAAAGCTGTGGATCTCAGAAAGGAAACAGGTTTCTGTCAATTATCAAAGACAATTATTTGTCACAACTTGTGCAGGAACCAACTAGAGGGACGGCCCTTTTAGACTTAATATTAACTAACAGGCCAGACAGAATAACTGAGGTGCAGGTCGGGGCGCACCTGGGAAATAGTGACCACAACATTATACAATTCCACATGTGCTTCAGTAGGGTGCCCAGCAAGGGAGTCACAAAAACACTGAACTTCAGGAGGGCAAAGTTTGATCAGCTAAGAGATGCCCTTCACCTTATAGACTGGGATAGTATCTTTAGTAATAGGAGCATGGATAGAAAATGGGAAATTTTCAAAACAGTCCTACATAGTCACTGTAGAAGGTACATACCTTATGGGAATAAAAGGGCTAGGAATAGGAGGAAGCCAATGTGGCTAAATAAGGAAGTCAAGAGGGCAATGAAAAACAAAAAAAGGACTTTCGGCAAACTTAAACAAGAAGGCAGCGAGGAAGCGCTAATATCTTATAGGGAAAACAACAAAATCTGTAAGAAACAAATAAGACTAGCAAAAGAGGAGACAGAGAGACTAATTGCCAAGGAAAGTAAAATGAATCCCAAACTGTTCTTTAACTATATAAACAGTAAAAGGATTCAAACTGATGGAGTTGGCCCATTGAAAAATAACCTGGGTAAAATCATAGAGGGCGATGAGGGTAAAGCAAACCTACTCAATAGCTTCTTCTCCACTGTTTTCACAAAAGAAAACAATTTATCGGAGGAAATGCAGAGTGATAAAGTAAACCCTCCGCTAAATATCACCCACCTAACCCAGGAGGAAGTTCAGAAACGCCTAAATAATATCAAAATAGACAAGTCACCAGGCCCAGATGGCATACACCCCCGGGTACTAAAAGAATTAAGTAATGTGATGGACAGGCCACTGTATCTTATATTCAAGCACTCTTTATGGACAGGGACTGTCCCACTAGACTGGCGCCAAGCAAATGTGGTACCAATATTCAAAAAGGGGTCTAAAAGTGACCCTGGGAACTATAGACCAGTAAGCTTAACGTCTGTTGTGGGTAAATTGTTTGAAGGATTTCTTAGAGATGCTATTGTAGAATACCTTAATGATAATAACTGTCTAACTCCATATCAACATGGATTCATGAGGGATCGCTCCTGCCAAACAAACCAGATCGCCTTCTACGAGGAGGTGAGCTCGCAGCTGGACAGGGGAGAGTCAGTGGATGTTCTATACCTCGACTTCTCCAAAGCGTTTGATACCGTGCCACACAAAAGGTTGGTATATAAAATGAGAATGCTTGGTCTGGGGGATAATGTGTGCAAGTGGGTAAATAGCTGGCTGAGTGATAGAAAGCAGAGGGTGGTTATCAATGGAGTAAGCTCAGGGTGTGTCAGGGTTACTAGCGGGGTGCCTCAAGGGTCTGTCTTGGGCCCTATATTATTTAATATATTTATTAATGATCTAGTGGAAGGGTTGCATAGTAAAATAGCAATATTTGCAGATGATACTAAACTTTGTAAAGTAGTTAATACAGATGAGGATAGGGCACAGCTACAGGAGGATTTAGATAAATTGGGGAGTTGGGCCAAAACATGGCAAATGGGGTTCAATGCCGATAAATGTAAGGTCATGCACATGGGAAAGAAAAACAGCAGTCACCCATACATATTAAATGGGAAACCGTTGGGGAAATCTGACATGGAGAAGGACCTGGGCGTCTTGGTTAACAGCAAATTAAATTGGAGTGCCCAGTGTCAGGCAGCAGCTGCAAAGGCAAATAGAGTCATGGCGTGCATCAGAAGAGGAATAGGGGCATATGATGAGAACATTGATCTTCCTCTGTATAAAGCGCTGGTAAGGCCACACTTAGAATATTGTGCACAGTTCTGGGCTCCGGTGCTCAGGAAAGACATATTGGAGCTAGAGAGGGTACAAAGGAGGGCGACTAAGGTAATAAAGGGAATGGAGGGACTAGAATACCCAGAGAGGTTGTCAAAATTAGGCCTATTTACGTTGGAAAAGAGAAGGCTTAGGGGAGACCTCATAAACATGTATAAATACATCAGGGGGCAGTACAGAGATCTCTCCCATGACCTGTTTATACCAAGGATGGTGACAAAGACGAGGGGGTACACTATGCGTCTGGAGGAAAGAAGGTTCCTGCACCAGCATAGAAGGGGATTCATTATGGTCAGAGCCGTGAGACTCTGGAACTCTCTGGGAGAGGAAGTGGTGATGTCCAACTCACTTAATGAGTTCAAGAGAGGCCTGGACGCCTTTCTTGAGAACAATAAAATTACATCTTATGCTTAGTGATAGTTAATTAATCCAGTGATTTAATCTGACTGCCAGATTGGAGTCGGGAAGTGAATTTTTCCTCAATGATGTAAATTGGCCTATACCGCATGTTTTTTTTTTGCCTTCCCCTGGATCAACGCTTAACAAGACAGTTTTAATGCCCCTTGGAAGAGACATGGAGGTCACAGTAGCTTAACAAGACGGTTTTCATGCCCCTTGGAAGAGACGTGGAGTTCACAGTAGTTTAACAAGACGGTTTTAATGCCCCTTGGAAGAGACGTGGAGGTCACAGTAGCTTAAAAAGACGGTTTTAATGCCCCTTGGAAGAGACGTGGAGTTCTGAGTGGTTTAACAAAACGGATTTAATGCCCCTTGGAAGAGACGTGGAGGTCACAGTAGGTTAACAAGATGGTTTTAATGCCCCTTGGAAGAGACGTGGAGGTCAGAGTGGTTTAACAAGACTGTTTAAATGCCCCTTTGAAGAGACGTGGAGATTACAGTAGCTTAACAAGACGGTTTTAATGCCCCTTGGAAGAGACGTGGAGTTCAGAGTGGTTTATCAAGATGGTTTTAATGCCCCTTGGAAGAGACGTGGAGGTCACAGTAGCTTAACAATATGGTTTCAATGCCCCATGGAAGAGACGTGGAGTTCAGAGTCGTTTAACAACACGGTTTTAATGCCCCATGGAAGAGACTTGGAGTTCAGAGAGGTTTAACAAGACGGTTTTAATGCCCCTTGGAAGAGACGTGAAGGTCTCAGTAGCTTAACAAGACAGTTTTAATGCCCCTTGGAAGAGACGTGGAGGTCAAAGTGGTTTAACAAGACAGTTTTAATGCCCCTTGGAAGAGACGTGGAATTCAGAGTGGTTTAACAAGACAGTTTTAATGCCCCTTGGAAGAGACGTGGAGGTCACAGTAGCTTAACAAGACGGTTTTAATGCCCCTTGCAAGAGACGTGGAGTTCAGAGTGATTTAAAAAGACGGTTTTAATGCCCCTTGGAAGGCACGTGTTGGGCACAGTAGCTTAACTAGACGGTTTTAATGCCCTTTGGAAGAGTCGTGGAGTTCAGAGTGGTTTAACAAGTCGGCTTTAATGCCCCTTGGAAGAGACGTAGAGTTCAGAGTGGTTTAACAAGAAGGTTTTAATGCCCCTTGGAAGAGACGTGGAGGTCACAGTAGCTTAACAAGATGATTTTAATGCCCCTTGGAAGAGACGTGGAGTTCAGAGTGGTTTAACAAAACGGTTTTAATGCACCTTGGAAGAGACGTTGAGTTCAGAGTGGTTTAACTAGACTGTCTTAAAGCCCCTTGGAAGAGACGTGGAGTTCAGAGTGGTTTAACAAGACAGTTTTAATGCCCCTTTGAAGAGACGTGGAGGTCAGTGTGGTTTAATAAGACGGTTTTAATGCCCCTTGGAAGAGACGTGGAGTTCAGAGTGGTTTAACAAGAAAGTTTTAATGCTCCTTGGAGGAGACGTGGAGGTCACAGTAGCTTATCAAGATGGTTTTAATGCCCCTTGGAAGAGACATGGAGTTCAGAGTGGTTTAAAAAGACGGTTTCAATACCCATTGGAAGAGACGTGGAGGTCACAGTAACTTAACAAGACGGTTTTAATGCCCCTTGGAAGAGACGTGGAGTTCAGAGAGGTTTAACAAGACGGTTTTACTGCCCCTTGGAAGAGACGTGGAGTTCAGAGTGGTTTAACAAGACGGTTTTAATGCCCATTGGAAGAGACGTGGAGGTCACAGTATCTTAACAAGATGGTTTAAATGCCCCTTGGAAGAGACGTGGAGGTCAGAGTGGTTTAACAAGAAGATTTTAATGCCCCTTGGAAGTGACGAGGAGTTCAGGGTGGTTTAACCAGACAGTTTTAATGCCCCTTGGAAGAGACGTGGAGGTCACAGTAGCTTAACAAGACGGTTTTAATGCCACTTGGAGGATACGTGGAGGTCAGAGTGGTTTAACAAGACGGTTTTAATGCCCATTGGAAGAGACGTGGAGTACAGAGTGGTTTAACAAGATGGTTTTAATGCCCCTTGGAAGAGACGTGGAGGTCACAGGAGCTTAACATGATGGTTTTAATGCCCCTTGGAAGAGACGTGGAGTTCAGAGTAGTTTAACAAGATGGTTTTTATGCCCCTTGGTAGAGAGGTGGAGGTCATAGTAACTTAACAAGATGGGTTTAATGCCCATTACAAGAGCCATGCAGTACAGCATATTAACCCCTTCAGGACCCAGCCTATTTTGACCCTAAAGACCTTGGCATTTTTGTCAATTCTGACCAGTGTCCCTTTACGAAGTAAAAACTCTGGAACACTTCAACGGATCCTAGCGATTCTGAGACTGTTTTTTCGTGACATATTGGGCTTCATGTTAGTATTAAATTTAGGTCGATAATATTTGCGTTTATTTGTGAAAAAATCAAAAATATGGGAAAAATTTTAAAAATTTTGCAATTTTCAAATCTTGAATTTTTATTCTGCTAAACTAGAGAGTGATGTGACACAAAATAGTTAATAAATAACATTTCCCACATGTCTACTTTACATCAGCACAATTTTGGAAAAAAAAAAAATTTTGGTAGGAAGTTAGAAGGGTTCAAAGTTCATCAGCAAATGTTCTTTTTTCCAGCAAAATTTGCAAAGCCATTTTTTTTAGTGACTACATCACATTTGAAGTCCCTTTGAGGGGTGTACATAACAGAAAACACCAAAAAGTGACACCATTCCAAAAACTGCACCCCTCAAGCTACTCAAAACTACATTCATGAAGATTATTAACCCTTCAGGTGCATCACAGGAACTAAAGCAACATGGAAGAAAAAAATGAACATTTTAATTTTTCTAACAAAATTTTATTTCTAGCCTAAATTTTTTAATTTTCACATGGGTAACAGGGTAAATTGCATTCTAAAATTTGTTGGGCATTTTCTCCTGAGTAAACCAATACCTCATATGTGGTCATAAACCACTGTTTGGGCACACGACAGGGCTCAGAAGGGAAGGAGCGCCATTTCACTTTTTGATTGGAAAATTAGCTCCAAAAGTCAAATTGCGCTCCTTCCCTTCTGAGCCCTGCCTTGCGCCCAAACAGTGGTTTATGACCACATATGAGGTATCGGTGCACTCAGGAGAAATTGCCCAACAAATTTTAGGATGCATTTTATCCTGTTACCTATGTGAAAATTAAAAAAAATAGGCTAAAAGAAATTTTTTGTAAAAAAAAAAAGTATTTTTAATTTTTACGGATTAATTTGTGAAGCACCTGGGGGTTCCAAGTGCTCACTATGCATCCAGATAGGTGCCTTGGGGGTCTAGTTTCCAAAATGGGGTCACTTGTGGGGGAGCTCCAATGTTTAGGCACACAGGGCCTCTCCAAACGCAACATGGTGTCCGCTAAGAATTTGAGCGAAATTGTTAGCGTACACCATGTTGCGTTTAAAGAGCTCCTGTGTGCCTAAAAATTGGAGCTCACCCATAAGTGACCCCATTTTGGAAACTAGACCCCCAAAGGCACCTATCTAGATGCATAGTGAGCACTTGGAACCCCCAGGTGCTTCACAAATTGATTCGTAAAAATGAAAAAGTGGAAAAAAAATACTTTTTCATTTTTACAGATTAATTTGTGAAGCACCTGGGGGTTCCAAGTGCTCACTATGCATCTAGATAGGTGCCTTGTGGGGTCTAGTTTCCAAAATGGGGTCACTTGTGGGGGAGCTCCAATGTTTAGGCACACAGGGCCTCTCCAAACCCAACATGGTGTCCGCTAACAATTTGAGCCGAAATTGTTAGCGTACACCATGTTGCGTTTAAAGAGCTCCTGTGTGCCTAAACATTGGAGCTCCCCCATAAGTGACCCCATTTTGGAAACTAGACCCCCTAAGGCACCTATCTAGATGCATAGTGAGCACTTGGAACCCCCAGGTGCTTCACAAAATGATTTGTAAAAATGAAAAAGTGGAAAAAAAAATACTTTTCCATTTTTACGGATTAATTTGTGTAGCACCTGGGGGTTCCAAGTGCTCACAATGTATCTAGATAGGTGCCTTGGGGGGTCTAGTTTCCAAAATGGGGTCACTTGTGGGGGAGCTCCAATGTTTCAGCACACAGGGGCTGTCCAAACACGACATGGTATCCGCTAACAAATTGGAACCATGTTGCGTTTGGAGAGCCCCTGTGTGTGTAAACATTGGAGCTCCCCCATAAGTGACACCATTTTGGAAACTAGATCCCCCAAGGCACCTATCTCGATGCATAGTGAGCAGTTGGAACCCCCAGGTGCTTCACAAATTGATTTGTAAAAATGAAAAAGTGGAAAAAAAATACTTTTTCATTTTTACGAATCAATTTGTGAAGCACTTGGGGGTTCCAAGTGCTCACTATGCATCTATATAGGTGCCTTGGGGGGTCTAGTTTCCAAAATGGGGTGACTTGTGGGGGAGCTCCAATGTTTCGGCACACAGGGGCTGTCCAAACACGACATGGTGTCCGCTAACAAATTGGAACCATGTTGCGTTTGGAGAGCCCCTGTGTGTAAACATTGAAGCTCCCCCACAAGTGACCCTATTTTGGAAACTAGACCCCCCAGGGAACTTATCTAGATGTAGTGTATGTGAGTTTGGTGTGTGGTGTGGTGTATACACCACACACACACACAAACAACCTCACATACACTACAACACACACACCAACCTGACATAGGTTGGTGTGTGTTGTAGTGTACGTGAGGTTGTTGTGTGTGTGCGTGATGTTTTGTATGTCATGCTAGTGTGAGTGAGTTCTGTAGGGAAGGTCAGGATGTGTTTAGTCTGGGGACATGTGATGAATTTTGAAACATTCATTCAAACACAGTCCCGGTTTATCAGGACACGTTTCACATTGGAAACGGTTGACCTTTCTTATCCCCCTTTTATGGCAGACCCGGCACCTTTTTCTTACCGTGACCTCACCAGGAAAATGTTGCCCTGGTACCACACGGGAGACTCGAGTTCCAGGGGTGCTGGGGCCCGCTTCTTCTTCGCTTCTAAAAATCAGGGCCTTTATCACCGCCTCCTGGAAGTTGAGGAAGGTGTTGGTGGTCTGGCCTGCACATCGTGACAGCACGTATGCGTTATACAGTGCCATTTGAACGATGTGCACGGCCAGTTTTTTATACCAGACTTTCGCCTTCCTCATCGCACTGTAGGGCTGGAGGACTTGATCAGAAAGATCAACTCCCCCCATGTGCTTGTTGTACCCCAGGGCACAGTCCGGTTTGCGGACCGGTGCTGGGGTACCTCTAACGTTGGTGGCCGTGGTGCCGGGACCATGGATTGTGGTCAAGAAAAAGACGTCCCTTTTGTCTTTGTACTTCACCACAACCATGTTGCCGCTACATTGAGCTCGGCTCTCACCCTTTGGGAAAACCTGCTCAATTAGCGTCAAAGGGAGACCCCTCTGGGTTCTGCGCACAGTACCGCAAGCGGCGGTAGCTCTGGCAGAGAGGGACTGAAATAGGGGAATGCTTGTATAAAAGTTATCAACGTATAGATAGTAACCTTTATCAAGCAGTGGGCGGATCAAATCCCACACTATTTTCCCACTTACCTTCAGAGCAGGTGGACATTCTGGGGGCTGAATCCTCGAATCCTTTCCTTCGTAAACTCTAAAGCTGTGAGTGTACCCTGAGGCACTCTCGCACAGCTTGTAGAGCTTTATTCCGTACCTGGCCCTCTTACTGGGCAGGTATTGTCGGAATTGAAGCCTCCCTTTGAAGTGGATGAGGGATTCATCCACAGAAATTTCCCTTTGGGGAACGTACACTTCAGCAAACTTCTTGCTGAAGTGTTCTATGACCGGACGAATTTTGAACAGTCTGTCAAAATTCGGGTCATCGCGGGGAAGGCTGTCCGTGTTATCCCTGAAATGTAAAAATTTGTGAATGACCTCAAATCTTTTGCGGGTCATCACCATTCCGAACACTGGAGTTTGATATAAAATATCGGTACTCCAGTATTGACGGATTTCTGGTTTCTTCACAATCCCCATGTGAAGTACCAGTCCCCAATATTTTAACATTTCTACTGAGTCAACGGGACTCCAAGTAGAAAACATTGAATTTGGGTTTGCAGACAAAAATTGTTGGGCGTAAATGTTAGTCTGCTCCACCATGAGACTGACAATGGCCTCAGAGAAATAGACTTTGAAAAAGTCTATTTCCCTGAGGTTTGCGGTCTCAAACTGGATTCCTGATTGGGGAAGGAAATCAGGAATCCGCGGAGCGTAATTTTCAGGGACGGGGGTCCACACCGGGGCACTGGTGCTACGTTGGGCGTGACTAGCACCAGGTTGAGGGTTACTTACAGATGGCTGTGGGTCTTCTTCCACGGCCTCCGGACGATGCCTTGACCTCTGACGTCGTCTTGGTGCCGGCTCGGTGTCACTGGAGGAGGAAGAATGAGAGGAATAGAGGAACGTGGGGTCCTCTCCCTCACTATCAGCTTCGGAGGCAATAAATGAATATGCCTCCTCAGCTGAGTACACCCTAGGGCGGGACGGGCGGGACATTTTGTGTGCTGTGGGGAAAAAAAAAATCTAAACTTTATTATTAGTATGAGTGTACGTGTGTATGTGTGAGTGCTTGGTGTAAATCACGTGTGGGGGCGGTCAGGCGCACGGGGCGCAGGAGGGGGCATGGTCAGGCGCACAGGGCACAGGAGGGGGCGCAGTCAGGCGCACGGGGCGCAGGAGGGGGCGCAGTCAGGCGCACGGGGCGCAGGAGGGGGCGCAGTCAGGCGCACGGGGCGCAGGAGGGGGCGCAGTCAGGCGCACGGGGCGCAGGAGGGGGCGCAGTCAGGCGCACGGGGCGCAGGAGGGGGCGCAGTCAGGCGCACGGGGCGCAGGAGGGGGCGCAGTCAGGCGCACGGGGTGCAAGAGGGGGCGCAGTCAGGCGCACGTGGCGCAGGAGGGGGTTGAGGAGATGGAAGAGCCAGCAGTGATCACTGGGCAGAAAGGGGGGTAGGAGCCGGCAGGCAGCAGGGGGGGTGATCACTCGGATGGCGGGGGGGGGCTGGTGATCACTGGGGGGGTGAGATCACTGGGGGGGGTGAGATCACTGGGGGGGGTGGGATCACTGGGGGGGTGAGATCACTGGGGGGGTGAGATCACTGGGGGGGGTGAGATCCCTGGGGGGGTGAGATCCCTGGGGGGGGTGAGATCCCTGGGACTGGGGGATGGTGTTGTGATCCCTGGGACTGGGGGATGGTGTTGTGATCACAGGCGCAGGAGACCACCGGCTATCAGAAGGAGAGCAGCAGAAGGTGGATGAAGACGTTGGAGAGAGCGGAGGGAGCGGTAGGAAATTGGGCTGGGGTGGAGGGGTGGGGGGTGGTAGGGGATGGAGGGGGGGGTTGGGGGCTAAGTGGGGGCTGGAGTGAGACAAGGGGAGAAACAATTACCGGCGGCAGCAATGTGGGGCGGCAGGGGATCGCGGGCGGCAGCGGATCGCAGGAAGCGGGGGTCGCTGGCGGCGAGGGTCGCTGGCGGGTCTCTGGCGGGGGTTGCTGGCGGGTCTCTGGCGGGTCGCTGGTGGGTCTGGGGTCGACGTCGGCGGCGGCTAACCAATCTCCTCAGCATCCACGGACAGGATAGAAGCTGAGGAATTTGGTTAGCCATTTAAATTTCCTCCTCCACATCTGATTTGAGGGCTAGCGTCACATGGACACTAGCCCCAATCAGATCTGGGGGGGGGACAGAGGTCACACTCCCCCCAGCCAATGGCTGATGCTGTAAGCATCAGGCTATGCCCAGATTGAAATATTTCACCAATTTTCATTGGTGAAATGTTTCATTCATTCCGATTGGCAGTTTCACTAAAAGTGAAAATGAAACTACCAATCGGAGGGGTCCCAGGCATGGGGGGGTTAATCCACCCCCCCTGGGGTCAACTTCAGGTTGTCTAGTTGCATCAGCAACTGTGACACCTGAGTGACCCCGCTCGCAGGCGCTGCAGGGGCTCTTTCCCTCCATGTCACAGACGCTGTGACATCGGTCGGGAACGAACTGTTTTCCATGTCACAAACGGTGTGACACGGGTCGGGAAGGGGTTAAAAACATTATTTCCATTATTGGGGATTGGGTTTCTCATAGTCTTTGCCTATGCTTTCCAAGCAAAAGCTGCCAAAAATTAGGATGGAGTAACTTGCAATGCCCCTTACAAGAGCCATGCAGTACAGCATATTAAAAACATTTTTCCCATTATTGGGGAGTGGGTCTCCTTGAGTCTTTGCCTATGCCTTCCAAGCAAAAGCTGCCAAAAATTAGGATGGGGGAACTTGCAATGCTGGCAACACGGACCACGGTCACCCTGTTGGTATAGCGGTGGTCGAGGCTGAGGATAAGGAGAAGATCAAAAAACAGCCGAAATGAGGAAGCGTATACCCATGTGTGGGTGTGAAGCAGTGCTGGGGAATACACCTTCCAAAATAATACAGTGGATTTGACATTATGTTACTCTGCTTTCATTTGGTGGTGATGAGAAGTCTGGCCCAATCCAGCCATTGTTCATTTTGATAAGGGTCAGTTTGTCAGCATTGTCAGTTGACAGGCGAGTGCGCTTATCAGTTATAATTCCCCCAGCGGCACTAAAAACACGCTCCGATAACACGCTAGCGGCAGGGCAGGCCAGGACCTCGAAGGCATACAGAGCGAGTTCATTCCAAGTGTCCAGCTTGGATACCCAATATTTAAAAGGCACAGAGGAATCACGGGGATGCTGGTACGGTCGGCAAGGTACTCCCTCACCATCTTTTGAAACTTTCCACTCCTTGTGAGAGTACTCCACGCCTCAGGGCCTGTAAGCTGGGCGGGTCTCAGAAACTTGTTTCAGAACGTTGACAGTGTTCCCCTGCCTCTGCTGGATTGGAGTTACGTCTCTCTCGCCTGTACGCCTTGGTTGGGCAACGAACTGTGACCTCTGCCACTAACGTGTTCAGATGCAAATTTTTTTAACAGTTCTGAAGCAAGGGTCTTCTGGTACTGCCCCATATTTGTAGACCTCTACACCTCAGGAATAAGAGAGTGAAAGTTCTCCTTGTAGCGGGGGTCTAAAAGTTTCACCAACCAGTAATAACTGTCACCCAACATTTTGACAACGCGAGGGTCACGGTTAAGGCAGCGTAACATAAAGTCAGCCATGCGTGCCAGACTGGTAACGGGCAAGACTTGATGACGACTAACCATGCTCTCCTCTTCCTCCTCCTCCCCCCTGTCCTCAGGCCAACCACGCTGAAAAGGCAGTATGACAGTTGTACAGGCAGAGCCATCTACAGCGTATGATACCAGATCCTGTTCTTCCTCCTCCTCCTCTCCCTCATTGTCCCCCAATACACATTGGGATGACATGAGGCTGGACTGTGTATAATCGCCCATTACGGTTTCTTGATCCATCTCATCATACTCTGGCTGCAATGCCTCCTCTTTAATTCTCTGCAGAGAGCGTTGCAAAAGATAGACATGTGGGATGCTGACGCTAATGTTGATGTCATTGCCACTCACCATCTTGGTCGACTCCTCAAAGTTTGTCAGGATGGTACATATGTC
This sequence comes from Phyllobates terribilis, assembly GCF_046119375.1. Lineage (NCBI taxonomy): Eukaryota > Metazoa > Chordata > Amphibia > Anura > Dendrobatidae > Phyllobates > Phyllobates terribilis. The sequence continues at coordinate 476,082,570 of NW_027362765.1, read as the reverse complement.
AGGCATCCAGGTACACTCCTGTACTCTGTGTAGTCTCAACTGAATATCGACCGCCTTGTTGCAGCTAGTACTCAACAACTGCTCTTCTGCTCACAAATCCTTTGCAACATGTGGAGGGTAGCGTTCCAACGTGTGGGGACATCACACACCAGTCGGTGTGCCGGCAGCTGCAAACGCTGCTGCAACACAGCAAGGGCGGCGGAAGCTGTAGCCAACTTCCAAAAATGAGCTGACAGGCGGCGTACTTTGACAAGCAGATCTGGCAGCTTGGGGTACAATTTAAGAAACTGCTGAACCCCGAGGTTAAGCATATGAGCCAGGCATGGTACGTGTGTGATCTCGCCTCGCCTCAGAGCTCCCACCAGGTTACGGCCATTGTCACACATGACCATGCCTGGATGTAGGTTCAGCGGTCTCAGCTACATATCTTCCTGCACTTTCACAGCTGTCCACAACTCACAAGCAGGGTGAGGTTTATCACCTAAGCTTATGAGTTTCAGCACAGCCTGTTGCCGCTTGGCTGAGGCAGTACTGCAGTGCTACCAGCTTGTAACTGATGTGGTGATATCTGAGATGGAGACTGAACATGAAGAGGAGGAGGAGGATGATACGCAGGAGCTGTACACTGTTGGGGCTACTATGACTGACATAGGGTCCGCAATCCTCAGTGTGGGGAGGATGTGTTCCATCCCAAGGTCCGACTGGGTCCCGGCTTCCACTATATTTACCCAGTGTGCCATCAGGGAGATGTACCATCCCTGGCCACAAGCACTTGTCCACGTGTCAGTTGTCAGGTGGACTCTCCCAGTAACTGCGTTGTTCAGGGGACGGCAGATGTTTTGGGACACGTGGTTGTGTAGTGCGGGGATGGCACACCGGGCAAAATAGTGCCGGCTGGGGACTGAGTACCGAGGGACGGCCACCGCCATAAGGTTGCGGAAGGATTCCGTCTCTACCAGCTTAAAAGGCAGCATTTCCAACGCAAGCAATCGTTAAATGTGTGAATTTAGGACTGTGGCCTGTGGGGCGTTGGCTGCGAATTTGCGCTTTTGTTCAGAGGTCTGGGATATGGACAATTGAACGCTGCGATGGGACGTGGACGTGGACGTTGATGCTGTTTTTTGAGAAACTGCCATAACAAGTGAAGACTGAGAGGAGGGGGCATCATTGCATGCAGTGTGGACAGGGGATTGCCTTGCATGCACAACAGGGGGTTCTCTTACACGCACAACAGCGGAAGAAGCAGTGGTGACACCCGCTGACACAGGTCGTGGTCCCTGGGGTTCGCCACACAAAGTTGGGTGCTTTGCTGACATGTGCCTGATCATGCTGGTGGTGGTCAGGCTGGTAGTTTTGTCACCCCTGCTGATACTGGCCTGGCAGGTGGTACAAATGGCCCTTTTGGGGTTATCAGCAAAGTCTTTAAAAAAATTCCAGACTCTGGAAGACCTACCGGTTGTATTGGCAACAGCCCTCGTGTTGGTGTTACGGGGAACTGTTGCCCGCCTTCTGTGTGTGGCCACCACACTGCTTCTTCCTGCCTGTTGGGGTACTCAGCCTCCCTCCCCCTATGTGCTGCTGGCCTCGCTCTGCATGTCCTCCTGCCACGTTGGGTCAGTTACTAGATCATCCACCACCTCCTCCTCTTCCACTTCCACACCACGGTCCTCCTCCTCACTTTGTGGCAATTGTGTCTCGTCATCGTCCACCTCTTGTGACAAATTGCCAGCGTTGCCTTCCTGTAGCCGTGGCTATTCAAATAATATCGCTACATGGGATCTCCTCTTCCACCCCTTCAAGCGGAGCAGGCGAGGGGCCCAAATATGGAAATGGACCAGTGAACACCTCTTCATAGTGTCCAACTGTGGGATCAGTTGCTGTTTGACGACACTCGGCATGGTGGGAGGAAGGAGCATCAGAGTGAGGAGGAGTATGCTGTCGAGACTCACGGCTACTAACACTTGACCATGTGGAAGACAGACCGGAGGTGATGGTGCCCAGGGGACCGGAAGTATTATCTGCTATCCAATTAATAACCTGTTCACACTGATCAGTTCGCAATAGTGGTGCTGTTGTGTGCTTCCCTAGTATTACGGTCAAGAACTGGGAGCGAGAAGATGTGGCTGTTGGTTGTGGCACATTTTCACCTTGGCCACGGCCCCTTCCTCTACACGCCCCATCAACAGAACGTCCAGTTTCACATCCCTTGCCACGCGCCTTGCCCATTGTAAATTAAGTAAAACAGCTTACACTCGCACTATCAATGACAAACGGGTAATATAAAGGAGATTTGAACCGTGGAAGAGGAAAACCACAGTTCTATTTCTCTGGCCTACACCAGACTCTTTTAAAAAGATATATTTGTGTCTGAACAGTCAGCGAGACACTCAAAATGTTTGTTTTTATTTAAAAAAAAGGCAAAAAATTGTATAATACAGATATTTGAACCGTGGAAGAGAAAATCCACAGTTATAGTTATCTGGACTCCACCGGGCTTTTTAAACAGATATATTTGTGTCTGAACAGTCAGCGAGACACTCAAAATGTTTTTTTTTTATGCAAAAAGGTGGATTTCACCCTGATTTGAACCATGGAAGAGGAAAACCACAGTTTTAGTTATCTGGCCTACACCAGAATCTTTTAAACAGATATATTTGTGTCTGAACAGTCAGCGAGACACTCCAAATTTTTTTGATTTTTTTAAAAAAAGGCAGAAAAGTGGATAATACAGAGATTTGAACCGTGAAACTGCAAAACAACAGTTCTAGTTATCTGGCCTACACCAGACTCTTTTAAACAGATATATTTGTGTCTGAACAGTCAGCGAGACTCTCATTTTTTTTTTTTTTATGCAAAAAGTTGGATTACACCCAGATTTGAACTGTGGAAGAGGAAAACCACAGTTCTAGCTATCTAGCATACACCAGACTCTTTTAAACAAACATATTTGTGTCTGAACAGTCAGCGAGACACTCAAAATGTTTTTTTTATTGAAAAAAGGCAAAATAGTGGATAATACAGAGATTTGAACCGTGGAAGAGGAAAACTACAGTTCTATTTCTCTGGCCTACACCAGACTCTCTTAGACAGATATATTTGTGTCTGAACAGTCAGCGAGACACTCAAAATGTTATTTTTTTTATGCAAAAAGGTGGATTACATCCAGATTTGAACCGTGGAAGAGGAAAACCACAGTTCTAGTTATCTGGCATACACCAGACTCTTTTAAATAGATATATTTGTGTCTGAACAGTCATCGAGACACTCAAATTTTTTTTTTTTTATTGAAAAAAGGCAAAAAAGTGGATAATACAGAGATTTGAACTGTGGAAGAGGAAAACCACAGTTCTAGTTCTCTGGCCTACACCAGAATCTTTAAAACAGATATATTTGTGTCTGAACAGTCAGCGAGACACTCAAAATGTTTTTTTTTATTGAAAAAAGGCAAAGTAGTGGATATTACAGAGATTTGAACCGTGGAAGAGGAAAACCACAGTTCTAGTTATCTGGCCTACACCAGACTCTTTTAAACAGATATATTTGTGTCTGAACACTCACAGACACACTCAATTTTTTTTTGGGGGGAGGAAATACCAAAAGGTTAATAAGACGGGTATTTGTACAGTCTGACTGAGGAAAAAAAAAAGAAAGCGGCATTAGATGAAAAAAAAAAGGATTTTTCCTGGCTCCTGAGACCTGGGGCTAAGTCTACCAATTTGAAAAGCAGCACACAGGACTGTAATGCAGTGTTTGTTGGTATAACCACTGCGTCTTCTATACAGCCTGCCTGCCTGACTGATATCTGGGATGGATATTAGTCCTGAGAAGGACTGTTTGTTTGATTTTGCAGGCTTTAGAGACCCTACACTATCTAGACTACCTACACTTCGCAGTTTAAATCTCTCCCTAACTCAACAGCACTCTCCCTACACCGTCTGATCCGGAGCGACTGTGTCCAAGATGGCGGCGCCTGGTTTTAAATACTCGAGGTGACGCTGTACGGCCAGCCAATCACTGTAATGCCCACAACCAACATGGCTGCGGCATTACAGTGACTGGCTGGCAATCTCTGCATGTTCATTGGCTCTGTAAAGAGTGCCAAACATGCAGGGCGGAGACCCGAGCTCCCGCCCGAGTAACCTGGATATGCTCGGTGCTCGCCGAACATCCCGAGTAGTGAGATTCTCGGGCGAGTACAGAGCAGTGTCGAGCATGCTCGCTCAACACTAATTATTAACATTTTATTTTTTAAGAGCATTCATACTTTGAACTATTTTTTCCTAAAATGCCGAGGATCAAGTTCAAGTCCTGAAATTCATAGCTTCACGTGTATTCGAAAACTTTGAGATTCGATTCACAAAAACATGTTTCGTGACACAATTTCTGACACTACTGAAGCATCAAAGAGCAGGCTAACATCATTTTGCATTGCTGCACGAGATTCCAATAATGATTTGCAGCTACGACATTAAGTGAATTTTCATTCTTTATGAAGTGGTGGTCAGTCACTTTCCATCTCCAGAATCACTGGGTAAGTCTCTCTCTTCTGTAGAGTGCAAGTTGTCATGATTGATAGAGTCCTCTCTCTTTCCAGTGGAGTGTAAGCTCTTATGTTCAGACGGGTCCTCTCTTTATTTTTCCTGTAGAGTGTAAACTCTTAGGCTGAGTGCCCACGATGCAGAAATGCTGCAGATTTTTTCCGCATCTCCCTGGCAGGAAAAACTTATGCAGATTTTACATGCGTTTTTCCTGCCAGGTAGAAGTGTTTGTCAAGCGTTTTTGCATGCATTTCTGCATGCGGGTTATCAAACACTCTTCCAAGCGATTTTAGCATCACTTGGAAAAGTGCTTGACAACTTGGTCACACTATATAAATTCATGGAACCGGCATGGATTTATATAGTGTGACCAAGTTAATAGTTAACAAAAAAGAATAAAAATGGTAAAAAATAAAAAAAAAACATTATACTCACCTTCTGATTGCCCCCGGTCTTTTCTCCCGTGCGTCCGGTCTCTTGTACGGCTCGCAGTGGTGTAAAAGGACCTTTCATGACGTCATTTAGTCATGTGACAGGTCACGTGACCGCCGAGGTCAGCCGCCACATGACCTGTCACATGACTAAATGACATCATGGAAGGATCTTTTACACCATTGCGAGCCGCCGGGGAGCCAGGACGCATCAAACAGGAGACTGGGGGACATCAGAAGGTGAGTATAATGCTTATTTTTTATTTTAAATTCTTTTTTTTTACAGGTACTATGGTACCTGGGTCTGGATGAGAGTCTCCTCTTCTCTAGACCCGGGTACCAACCGCACATTGAATCGCTTAATATCTGCATGTGCACATGTAGTCATGCGGATATTAAGCGATTCAATGCAAGTCAATGGCGGCAATTGCGGTGTGTGTCCGCATAATTAATGGACATGCTGCGCATTTTTCCACAATGATAATCTGCAGTGGAAATTTCCACAGCATGTGCACAGCACATGCGGATTATTATTGGGGACAATGAGGCACGTATTACCAAGCATTTTTTAAGCATTTTTGCTGTGGAAATTCCGCGGCAAAAACGCTTGAAAAATGCATAGTGGACATGCAGCCTTAGAGTAAATGAGCTCCTCTCCCTCTTTTTCTCTTTCTTTCTCTCTCTCTCTTTCTCTCTCCTGTGTAGTGTAAACTCTCATGGTCAGCAAGGTTCACTTTCTTCTGTAAATTGTAACCTCTTGTAGTCAGCAGTGTCCCCTCTTTCCTTCTCCTTTAGTGTGTGTCCCCTCTCTCTTTCACTTGTAAAGTGTAAGCTATTATTGTCAGTGAGGTTCTCTCGCTCCTATAGATTTGCCCATATCTATTATATATATTGTGGCATTGCCAGATAGGCTAGGGTTAAATCCTAGCTCTCAGGTTCTGATTATGTGCACTTGGCTAGTTCTGCATAAAAACAGGCTAGGTGTTCATCTAAGTCAGTGAGCTAGGGGGAAGCTGGCCAGAGTGGATGTGCTGGAGCTAAAGAGAGGGACAAGCCAAAATGGCCATGTGCACCAAACTGCAAGTATCAGTGGTTGCTATGAACAATAGCTATTGTATTTAGTGATGGGAGAACACCTGACTGCTCCGGTCCAGCGGGTCCGGCTGAAAGCCAAACAGTTAATTAAGAGTTTGGGTTCTGGTACCAGAACAGTACAAACACTGTATCTGATTGGCGGTAAGATCATTAAAGCTGATCAGAGCACTGCGGTTACCACGCTGTCAGATGACAGCATGGGAATGGGGGCCCGAACATCGCATGCTTGCCATGTGCATGATAGCATGGTAAACACTGCCTCCGATCGGAAGTAAGATTAATACCACCGGTCAGAGCGCTGCGATTCCCACATTGTCAGAAGATAGCGTGAGCCCACAGCTGTGACCGGAGGTAAAATATTTACGTCCGGTCACAGGCATCGGCAGATGGTATTACTACATCCATCAGCATACGCCTGCTGTGGCAGATAACAGCGAGAGCAGGCGCAGTTGATGAGAGTGTTCATCTGCCCCCACCTGTGCTATAAATAAATAAATTTAAAAAAATGGCGTGTGTTTCCCTGTATTTTTGATAAGCAGCCAGGCAAAACTGACAGCTGCAGGCTGCAGCCCTCAGTTGTCAGCTTTAGCAAGGCAGATTATCAAGAATAGAGGGTGTCCCCATGCCGTTTTTTTTAATTATTTAAATAAATAATTGAAAAAAACAGTGTGGGGCTCCCCCCATTTTTGTTAACCAACTAAGCAAAAGCAGACAGCTAGGGGCTGCTATTTTTAAGCTGGTAAGGGGCCATGGGTATTGGCCCCCCAGCCTAAAAATATCTGCCCACTGTTTGTTTTATTATTCTTTATTTTCCACATAATGTACACTGTCTGTGCTGACTACAACTCCCATCATTGTCGCCTGGTCGCGCTCATCTCAGCGAGACCAAGCGACAATGATGTGAGCTGCACTAAGTATCCGGCACTCCGGCATTCAACAGTCTGGCACTAGTGCTACCGTGAGACCCAGTGACATGAACTCAGGTTTAGTGTTGAGCGAATTTGTTTGGCGAATGTTCGATAACTTCAAATTCGGCACGAATATGGGACATTCGGATTCATGATCACAAAGGCGAGCAAATTTTCTTAAAGTCGGAAAAGTTCAACGAATTTATGTGGGAGCGTGAATACAGGGCAACCAAGGCGTTTTAAACAGTTTTGTTAGCATAGTGCAAGTGTATGATGTTTTTTTTTCCTGTGGGTGGTAACTTTAACTGAGGAAAGTGCGGCCAGAAAATTATAGCGCAGGAAGCATCTACACTGAACAGACATAAGGACTTATGCAATTGGCTGCAGAAATCACATGCCCTCTCAATATAAAAAGCGGATATGTTCCCTCAGCGCCATTATATCCTAAAATTGGTCAGCCGTTGGACTCACTGCATACCCTATAACTGTATAGCAGACCCTCTCCTTTCTAATGGGAACATGTCGTACCTTGTTACTGAGGCCCTACTCCGTGTGTCTTTAAATTCTTAGTGGGGTTTTTCCTAAAATTGGTCAACCGTTGGACTCACTGCATACCCTATAACTGTATTGCAGACCCTCTCCTTTCTAATGGGAACATGTCGTACCTTGTTACTGTGGCCCTGCTCCATGTGTCTTTAAATTCTTAGTGGGATTTTTCCCAAATTTTTGCAACCCTTGCAGTCACAGCATGGGCAATACCACTATAGGAGACCCGCTGCTTTATAATGGGAACATTTTTTTTACTGAGACCCTCCTCTATGTCTTTTCAAAGGGGTATTGGCTTGCATCAAAATTTTTGGCAGCCCTTGCAGTCACTGTATACTCAATAACAGTATAGGAGACTCAGTTGTTAATAATGGGAACAACAAAGCATAGCCAGCTGATGGCTTTCTAACAATAGCTACGGCCGACTGCTGGGCTTTTAAGAATAGTAAGGGCCGTCTGATGTCCCTGTACAAATAGGCCTTATGACTTTCAGAGTCCCTCCATCATAAATAAAAAAAGGATGTGTCTGATGATGTGTCACACACCACATTGCCAGATAAGCTTGTAAAATGTTAAAATGACCTTTCCCGCATTTGTCTTAAAAAATAACATAAAAAAAACAAAACAATAGGATCTTTCCGTAGTATAAAAAAGCAGCATTACCAATTTAACCTCAATGTAATCACATTGTTCAGCTCATGCACCTCCTCCTCCATCTCTGAAATAATCATATCAGTCACAAGCTGACAGCACTGCAGCACTGCCTTGGCCAAGCGGCAACAGGCTGTGCTGAAGATAACATGCTTAATGATTAATTGACAAACCGCCCAGTGCTGTAGAGTTGTTGAAAGCTATAACACAGCAGTCTGATCTGTGGCTCTCAGCGCTGAACATACAGCCAGGCATGGTCGTGTGTGAGAATGGGCAGAACCTGGTGATGGAGAAATGACAGCCGGGGTAGATACGGTTTCCCTCTATGCCAGTCCTTTTACCGAGCTAAAGAATATGGCTGTGGTGAAATACAACTCCCACTGAGAAGCTGTTTCAGATTGAAAAACATTGTGACCACCAGAAGATTTGTTCTGAGGGCTAACCTTTCTTACCCGCTCAAGAGCCCCATAGCAGCTGCAAAGTTAGCGCTATCATGAACTCTCCTGAGGTAAAAGCCAAGGCACACCAGAGGATTCTCTAGTGGGAGCGTCCAACCCTGCTGAGAAGCTGTCCTGGCTAAGAAAAGTGTGTGGGAAGGTTCCTGGACACTCTACGGCTGCTTTTTTACTGAGGAGGAAACACACGCAAACATGGGGAGAACATACAAAGTTCTTGCAGATGTTGTCTTTGCTGGGATTTGAACCCAGGATCCCAGTGCTGCAAGGCTTCAGTGCTAACCACTTATCCAATGTGCTGCCATTCACTCTATAATATCTAACAGGCTGGAGAAACTTGCACCTATTGCCACTTTATCTTCAGCTCCTTTGTGAGAAAATGTATTTGGGCAGCCCTCAGTCTACCAAATAAAATTACTGAGAAGGAAATTGTGGATGGCTTCGCTACTGGTACTTGGGGCAGTGCTAATACCATGGAGTTGTACCATAGTTTGCTGAAAATATTCCAGCCTGGTAGGAGGCAAGCAAATTCCCACAGAAAAGTACCAGCAGTAATGTTGAGGCCACATTTCAAGTGCAAGCAGCATTAGAGGACTTCCTGGGAGAAATGACACGCAGTATAGCCTCTATGCCAGTCCTTTCACTGAGCTAAATACAACTCTCTATCAAAAAAGTTGTGAACTGGCTCCGTATCGTCCATGGCCACATTCACCTGTCCACGTGTTTGTGGTTAGGTGGTCCTTCCCAGTAAGTGCACTGGGGAGGGCACGGGTAATGTTTGGGACCCGAGCTTGTGGAAGTCGGAGGCGATACCTGGAAATATAGTGGCGGCTGGGAACCGAGTATGGACACCCAGCCGCCGCCGGCATGAGGTTGTGAAAAGCTTCTGCCTCCACGACCTTAAAAGGTCCTATTTCAAGTGCAAAGAGCTGCCCAGAAATCTGTCAGTTTAGTGTTGCAGCCGGTGGGTGGCTGGCTGCATACTTGCACTTGCATTCCAAGTAACAGAAAACTAAGCAGATGGTGGTCTCTATCATCAACATGGGATCACCTCGGCACTATGAACTCTCCTGAAAGAGAAGCCACGGCCCGCCAAAGGAGTCTCAGGTTCTCTGGTGGGCCCGTCCAACGCTGCCGAAAAGCAGCCCTGGATAAGAAAAGTGTGGGGGAAGGTTCCCGGACAGTCTATGGCTGCTTTTTTAATGTGGATCGGCCATGCTTATGTATGTTATTTCTCAAAACGCATTACAGATCAGGCCATTGTCCATCTCTTTATTCAAGAAATTCAATGAACAAAGAAAGATGTGTGTGTGTGTGTGTCAAAGCACCACCGACAAGTGTGAGTTGATGTTGGACTGGCTGCCATTGCTTCTGCAACAAGCTCAATTACAGGACTTCCTGGGAGAAATGACACCCAGGGTAGATATGGTTTCCCTCTATGCCAGCCCTTTCATCAAGCTAAATATAACTCTCAGCAAAATAAGTTGTGGACTGGCTCCGTACCATCCCTGGCCACATTCACCTGTCCACGTGTTTGTGGTTAGGTGGTCCTTCCCAGTAAGTGCACTGGGGAGGGCACGGGTAATGTTGTGGGACCCGTGCTTGTGGAAGTCGGAGGCGATACCTGGAAATATAGTGGCGGCTGGGGACCGAGTATGGACACCCAGCCGCCGCCGGCATGAGGTTGTGAAAAGCTTCTGCCTCCATGACCTTAAAAGGTCCTATTTCAAGTGCAAAGAGCTGCCCAGAAATCTGGCAGTTTAGTGTTGCAGCCGGTGGGTAGCTGGCTGCATACTTGCACTTGCATTCCAAGTAACAGAAAACTAAGCAGATGGTGGCCTCTATCATCATCATGGGATCACCTCGGCACTATGAACTCTCCTGAAAGAGAAGCCACGGCCCGCCAAAGGAGTCTCAGGTTCTCTGGTGGGCCCGTCCAACGCTGCCGAAAAGCAGCCCTGGATAAGAAAAGTGTGGGGGAAGGTTCCCGGACAGTCTATGGCTGCTTTTTTAATGTGGATCGGCCATGCTTATGTATGTTATTTCTCAAAACGCATTACAGATCAGGCCATTGTCCATCTCTGTATTCAAGAAATTCAATGAACAAAGAAAGATGTGTGTGTGTGTGTCAAAGCACCACCGACAAGTGTGAGTTGATGTTGGACTGGCTGCCATTGCTTCTGCAACAAGCTCAATTACAGGACTTCCTGGGAGAAATGACACCCAGGGTAGATACGGTTTCCCTCTATGCCAGTCCTTTCATCAAGCTAAATACAACTCTCAGCAAAATAAGTTGTGGACTGGCTCCGTACCATCCCTGGCCACATTCACCTGTCCACGTGTTTGTGGTTAGGTGGTCCTTCCCAGTAAGTGCACTGGGGATGGCACAGGTAATGTTGTGGGACCCGTGCTTGTGGAAGGCAGAGGAGATACCGGGAAATATAGTGGCGGCTGGGGACCGAGTATAGACACACAACCGCCGCCGGCATGAGGTTGGGAAAAGCTTCCGCATCCACGAGCCTCAAAGGCCACATTTCAAGTGCAAGCAGCTGTCAAAAATTAGGCAGTATAGTATTGCAGCCTGTGGGTGGGTGGCTGCCTTAATACTAGCTCTTACATTCCAAGGAATGGGGTAGGGACAGCTCTACGCTGCACTGGGACAAGGACGTGGACGGTGATTGTTGCAAGTCTGCAACGACAGGTGCATGGCGGGATGCATCTTCGCATGCGCCAAGGATCACTTATGATGGGCATACTTTTAGGCAGTGACCTTGGAGTTAGAGATGCTTCCAGGGGCATCCCCATGCTGTACCCATGTCTTTTCAGCACTGTATATATGTGTCTGATGTGTCACACACCACATGGCCAGATAAGGCTGTAAAATGTTAAAATGACATTTCTTGGTGAATGCATTTGTCTTGGTTGAAAGCAATGCAAAAGTGCAAAAACGCATCAAAAATGCTACGTGTGAACATAGCCCAAGGTGTGCAGGAGTATTCTTGGCTTTGGTTATTTATTTTGCCTTGTATACAAGTCATTACCCTGGAAAGGATGTTCCTTAACATATTTCCCAGGAAAATCCATTTTCGTTTTGTTTTTGTATGTTTTATTGTGAGCCCGTAAAAGTGACGTTATACTCTGACAACGTTGACAGCAGTGACCTGGGAGTCAGAAATACTTCCAGGGGTCTTCCCCATGATGTTCCCATGTGATTTGAGCATTGGTCCCATCGATTTGGGCAATTTTTAGGCCCTCTGCAGACCGCCGCTGGGAGTCGCCTGAAAAATTCTCGAGCTTCCCACAGACTTACACTGGGCTCGTTGCTCTGGTCGAGCACCCGAGTATTCCAATTTGCTCGACGTGAGTAACGAGTACCCGAGCATTTTAGTGCTCGCTCATCACTAAAACGCACACATTTACATAAACAAATGATCATACAATATACGCTTACTAGGTCCTACTTCACTCCTTCTCATTCTCGGACATTAGATGGGGATAGGAGAACAATGCTGATGATAATCAAAAACAAATAAAGAAAGAGAACGCAGCACAAACAGGACAGAAATAAATTTCCTGGTCCTGCCATGTAGTTTCAGCTCTTCACACAGCTACAGTGGTGGCCAAAAGTATTGGCACCCCTGCAATTCAGTCAGATAATACTCAGTTTCTTCCTGAAAATGATTGCAATCACAAATTCTTTGGTATTATTATCTTCATTTAATTTGCTTGCAAGGAAAAAACACAAAAGAGAATGAAGCAAAAATCAAATCATTGATCATTTCACACAAACTCCAAAAATGGGCCAGACAAAAGTATTGGCACCCTCAGCCTAATACTTGGTTGAACAACCTTTAGCCAAAATAACTGCGAACAACCGCTTCCGGTAACCATCAATGAGTTTCTTACAATGCTCTGCTGAAATTGTAGACCATTCTTCTTTGGCAAACTGCTCCAGGTCCCTGATATTTGAAGGGTGCCTTCTCCAAACTGCCATTTTGAGATCTCTCCCCAGGTGTTCTATGGGATTCAGTCTGGACTCATTGCTGGCCACCTTAGAAGTCTCCAGTGCTTTCTCTCAAACCATTTTATAGTGCTTTTGGAAGTGTGTTTTGGGTCATTGTCCTGCTGGAAGACCCATGACCTCTGAGGGAGACCCAGCTTTCTCACACTGGACCCTACATTATGTGGAAAATTTGTTGGTAGTCTTCAGACTTCATAATGCCATGCACACGGTCAAGCAGTCCAGTGCCAGAGGCAGTAAAGCAACCCCAAAACATCAGGGAACCTCCGTCATGTTTGACTGTAGGGACCGAGTTCTTTTCTTTGAATGCCTCTTTTTTTTTTCCTGCACACTCTATGTTGATGCTTTTTCCCAAAAATCTCTACTTTTTCTCATCTGACCAGAGAACATTCTTCCAAAACATTTTAGGCTTTCTCAGGTAAGTTTTGGCAAACTCCAGCCAGGGTTTTTTATGTCTGGGGGTAAGAAGTGGGGTCTTCCTGGGTATCCTACCATACAGTCTCTTTTCATTCAGACGCCGACGGATAGTTCGGGTAGACACTGTTGTACCCTCGGACTGCAGGGCAGCTTGAACTTGTTTGGATGTTAGTCGAGGTTCTTTATCCACCATCCGCACAATCTTGCGTTGAAATCTCTTGTCAATATTTCTTTTCCGTCAACATCTAGGGAGGTTAGCCACAGTGCCATGGGCTTTAAACTTCTTGATGACACTGCGCACGGAAGACACAGGAACATTCAGGTCTTTGGAGATGGACTTGTAGCCTTGAGATTGCTCATGCTCCCTCACAATTTGGTTTCTCAAGTCCTCAGACAGTTCTTTGGTCTTTCTTTTCTCCATGCTCAATGTGGTACACACAAGGACACAGGACAGAGGTTGGGTCAACTTTAATCCATGTTAACTGGCTGCAAGTGTGATTTAGTTATTACCAACACCTGTTAGGTGCCACAGGTAAGTTACAGGTGCTGTTAATTACACGAATTAGAGAAGCATCACATGATTTTTCAAACAGTGCCAATACTTTTGTACACCCGCTTTTTTAGGTTTGGTGTGGAATTATATCCAATTTGGCTTAGGACAATTCTTTTTGTGTTTTTTCATTGAAGACAAATTAAATGAAGATAATAATACCAAAGAATTTGTGATTGCAATCATTTTCAGGAAGAAACTGAGTATTATCTGACAGAATTGCAGGGGTGCCAATACTTTTGGCCTCCACTGTATGTTGTGAACTCTATCTTTCACATCCCTCTGACCCCATGCTGGCAGAAAAATGAGAAGATACAGGACTTCAAGGAAGGGCTGCATCAATCTGAGCCCCCTTTGTGGATGGTAGCCCTGGGCAAATGCCTAGTTATTAAATGCCCTAAATGACATTCCTGACTGCACCAAAAGTGTGAAAAAATACTTAAAAAGACACTATTTCCTGTGCATTTAATATTTTACTGTTGAATTACATCAAATGTTTGGACACAGCAGAAATGCCAGGAAAAAAATCACCATCATAATGCTAACACTTCGTGTAATAACAGTTCTATTTCTAAAATGCATATGACCAACAATAATTAAGTTATGGTGCAAACATGAAAAACGTATCATTAAAATACAAAAATATGCTTTACTCCTTTTTAATTACAGGAAAGATCCATCTAAAGAAATAATAATAATAATGAAGCGGTATGTTACAATTACCAGTAAAAGACTAGAAAGCGTATTTCAGCCCTTACAATTAGACCCAATATATTAACAATGAAATAATGTTTAATTTTGAGTTTTAGTTGCTTTCTCAATGAACCTTATAATTGAAATGTAATCTAATATTGAAATGTATTTTATAAATTGGACATGCTTTCATGAATTCTAATGAATGCCTAAATGAAAAGTCAATCCTGTTTGACTTCAAAATAAAAATTGGACTAATTTGGTTAGCTAGTATGTAGGAAAAAAAGGTTAACCTTGGAAAAATCTATAATCATCAATTAGTTTATTTTATTTCTAAAGAACTTTGCAAAGCCTCATTAAAACAAAGCACTGAATGAGCAGCATGGTATACAGACTGTGTCCTTGTCAAAGAAAAACACAAGTGAAATACAGTTGTCAGTTGTGTTTGGACTTGATGTTTCCTTTATAACAAACTTGAAAAAGAGAAAGCTTTGTTGAAAATGCAAGCTTCCAATATATTCGGTACTATAAATCTTGAGCAGGAAAGCCAATACATTTTTTTTCTAACAGTTAACCCCTTAATACAAAATGATGTATAGCTGACATATAAATGACGTCATTGTTGAGATGCCGTGTGTGTAGAGGACTCAGGAGCTGAGAGCTCTCTACACTCAGTAGATGCTGTAATACATTGCTAGCAGAGCTGAGCCCTAATTGATGCTGTTAAAACTTTAATTACTGTCAATCTCTGACAGCGGCATTTAAAATTAGTGGTTGCCAGTGCTCGGGCATACCAGCTCCTATTAGCTCCATCCTTTGAGAAATAAACTGAAAGATTTTTGAAGTTGACAACAAAAATAGCAAATCAAAAATATGGCTGCATAGGTGAAAACACCTTCTTATAACTGGGGATGGGGTTGTGTTCAGAATTAGCCATTTACATTTAAATTCATGTAAATTAGCAGTTAGTACATAATTGCCATCATTTACAGTGATTCTGTTTAGCCCTATATAAAACTTAACTGTTCTTGTAGGGTACAAAATAATTTCTAAGGCATTAGATATACCATGGAGCACTATAAAGAAGATCATCAAGATGTGGCTTAAATCTGGCATAACAGACATTACTTGGAACTGGACGTCCCTCAAAAAATTGAAGAAAAGACAAGAAAAAAAATTGGTTCCGGAGGCTGTCAAGAGGCCTACAGCAACAATAATGAAGCTGTAGTAATTTCTGGCAAGTACTGATTGTGTACTGCATGTGACAACAGTCTCCTGTATTCTTCATATGTCTGCCCTGTAGGGTAGGGAGGCAAGAAAGTTTTTTTTCTTGCAAAGAAAAACATCCAAGCCCAGCTATGTTTTCCCATAATTCCAAAAGGTATGTTTGGCGCGAAGCTAACACTAAGCATCACCAAAAGAACACCACAGCAAAACATGGTGGTAGCAGAAACTTTTTCGGCAACTTAAACTGAGGACTTAGTCCAGGTAAAAGGAATTATGAACAGTTCCAAACATAAGTCAATTTTGCACCAAAACCTTCATGCCTTTGCTAAAAAGCTGAAGAAAGATGAAGAGGCATTTCACTCTAATTATATGTCTAAATCAGCAAAACAATAGCTTTTCCAGAAGAAGATCATAGTTTTGAAATGACTCAGAGCCTGAATCTAATTGAAAAGCTGGGGATAAAACTGAAGAGAGCTATAAAGAGCACATGTTCTAACTAAATATGAGCAAATCTTTTGAAATTTGATTTCACCGAGCTTTCCCCAATATTAGATTCAAAATGAATAAATTCACGCAAATTCAATACTGGAAACTTTGAATTTGCTGATAAAATACTCATACAGAAGAGGAGGGAAAGAAAATGAACCTCATTGACCCTAAAAGCTTATAGTTTACAGGCGAAAGATGACCAAAATAGCTTACAGACTACAGGGGAGCAAGGACCCCTCTAGTTATAAGAGCTTACGCTTTACAGGTGAGTGGAATAGAGAATCTTGCTGGCAATAAAATCTGTCACTATACAGAAGAGAGAGGACCCCACTGACAATAAGAGCTTGCACTCTGTAAAAGAGAGATACTTATACAGTGACTCTGGAGTTGGAGAATGAGTCTGCTATAAAAACTGTGCTCCACTGGGAACTGCAGATTTTTTATGGCCCAAGTACCACCACTGTACAAGGTAGGATAATTCGTAAGATGTCATAGCTACAAAGTATTATGAGGAAGCCTGCAAAATGCAAAATTATGTTTGCCTGCTTTCTAATGCCCCAACAGTGTGGGAAACGGTGCCTGTCAATTTTTATTTTGTTAGCGAACCGTGAATCTAATTCGGGAAATTCAACTCAAACTCAATCCACTTGTTTTTTAAAGACTCTGCCGATAAATCCAAAAAGGCCATTTGCACCACCTGCCAGGCCAGCATCAGCAGGAGTGGCAAAAAGACCAGCCTGACCACCACCAGCATTATCAGGCACATGGCAGAAAAGCACCCTACTTTATGGACCGAACCCCAGGGTCCAGGAACAGTGTCTGCAGGTGGCAACATTGCTTCTTCCACTGTTGTGCATGCAAGCCAATCCCCTGTCCATGGTGCATGCAAAGATGCCTCCTGCCCTGCACCTGTCGTTGTGCACTCTCAAGTACCAGCATCAGGAAGCACGTCCATGTCCTTGTCCCAGCTCAGCGTTCAGTTGTCCATACCCCAGTCCTTGGAATGCAAGCGCAAATATGCAGCCAACGCCGCACAGGCCACACTACAAAATTCCCACATTTTACCACTGCTTGCGCTTGAAATGTTGAGATGGAAGCATTCCGCAACCTGATGGCGGCAGCCATCCCTCGGTACTCGGTCCCCAGCCACCACTATTTCTCCTGGTGTGCCATCCCCACATTATACAAGCACGTGTCCCAAAACATTAGCCGTGCCCTCAACAATGCAGTTACCTCGAAAGTCCACCTAACCACAGACACGTGGACAAGTGTTTGTGGGCAGGGATGGTAAATCTCGCTGATGGCACACTGGGTTAACATAGTGGTAGCCGGAAGTCAGTCGGACCTTGAGACGGAACACGTCCTCCCGACGCCAAGGATTGCGGGCCCTAGGTAAATTAGGGTTGCCCCAAAGGTCTACAGCTCCTGCACCTCATCCTCCTCAGCCTCCTCCTCCTCTTCAGCCTCCATCTCCAAAATGACCACATCACTCACAAGCGGCCAAGCGGCAACAGGCTGTGCTGAAGTTAATATGCTTGTTTGACAAACCACACAATGCTGAAGAGTTGTAGACAGCTCTGAAGGAGCAGGCAGATCAGTGGCTCACACAGCTGAACCTACAGCCAGGCATAGTCGTGTGTGACAATGGCTGGAAACTGGTGGCGGTTCTGAGGCGAGGCGAGCTCACACACTTACCATGCCTGGCCCATGTGCTTAACCTCGTGGTTCAGCGGTTTCTCAAATCCTACCCGGAGCTGCCGGATCTGCTTGTTAAATTATGATGCCTGTGTGCCCATTTTAGAAAATCAGCTACAGCTTCAGCCGCCCTTGCCGTGTTTCAGCAGCGTTTGTAGCTTCCGGCTCACAGACTGGTGTGTGATGTCCCCACGCATTGGAACTCTACACTGCAGATGTTGGGAAGCATTTGAGAGCAGAAAGGGCAGTTGTTGAGTACCAGCACCAACAAGGCCGTCGGAATTCAGTTGAGACTCCACACATAAGACCTCAGGCGTGGACATGGATATCAGACATATGTACCATCCTCCAAAACTTTGAGGACTCCACCAAGATGGTGAGCAGCAATGACGGCATATTTAGCATCACCATCCCGCTTCTCTGTCTACTGAAACGCTCTCTGCTCACAATCAAAGAGGATGAATTGCAGGCGGAGCACGATGAGATGGAGCAAGGGACCATACAAGGTGATTACACACAGCCCAGCCAATTCTCATACCAACGTGGATTGGGTGACAATGTGGAAGAGGAGGATGAGGAGGAAGGACAGGAGCTAGTTTCATGTACTATAGACGGTACTACATGCACAGCTGTCATACCGTCTGTTCAGTGTGGATGGCCAGAGGACAGAGAGGAGGTGGAGGAGAAGGAGAGCATGGTCAGTCATCCTCTTGGTGAGGACATGGGAGTCTTGCCTGTTAGTAGTCTGGCACGCATGGCTGAGTTTTTGATACGCTGCCTTTCCCATGACCCTCACGTTCTCAAAATTTTGGGTGACAGTCATTGCTGGTTGGTGACACTTCTAGACTCACGCTACAAGGAGAACTTTATATCTCTTATTCCTGAGGCGGACAGGTCTACAAAAAAGGAGATGTACCAGAAGGCCCTTGTTGCGGAACTATTAAAAAAATTCCGATCTGAAAAACGCTGCCGGCAGAGGTCACACTTCATTGGACAACCAAGGAGTACAGGCGAGAGAGATACAACTTCAATCCAGCAGAGGCAGCGGAACACTGTCAAAGTTCTGGGAGAGTTTTCTCAGACCCCCCATCGCATAGGCCCTGAGGCGCGGGGTACTCTCACAAGGAGTGCAAAGTTTTGGAAGATGCTGAGGGAGTACCTTACTGACCGCACCAATGTCCTCCGTGATTCCTCTGTGCCCTATAATTATTGGGTATCCAAGCTGGATACTTGGAATGAACTGGCTCTCTATGCCTTGGAGGTCCTGGCCTACCCTGCCGCCGGCCTTTTATCAAAGCTGGTTTTTAGTGCCGCTGGTGGAATTACAACTGATAAGCTCATCCGCCTGTCAACTGAAAATGCTGACAGGCTGACTACTATAAAAATTAACAAGGGCTGGATTGGGCCAGACTTCTCAACACCACCAAATGAGAGCAGCGTTACATAAACTCAAATCCAGTGTCTTTTCTTGGGAGGTATTTCACACCCACACATGGGTATAGGCTTTGTGATTTTGGCTATTTGCTCTTGTCCTCAGCTTTCTCCTCATCCTCCACCACCATATCACCAGGGTGACCATGGTCCGTGATGCAACACCCGCATAATTTTTTTAAAGGGTGTTTATGATGCCTGTAAAAAAAAAAAAAAAATTATACAGTATGTTCATGAATACCCCCCAGGGGTTAATGTTTGTCTGTCCATACACTTGTGCATGGGCATTACAAGTATAGGAGGCCCGCTCCTTTCTAATGGGAACATTTTTTTATGAGGCCCTCCTCCACGTCTCTACCTAGGGGCATTGAAGTGCCTCCAAATTTTGGGCAGCCCTTGCATTCACTGCATAGGCCAACACTATGGGAGACTCTGTCCTTTCTAATGGGAATTTGTCATTACTGTGGCCCTGCTCTATGTGTCTTAAAATTGTTAGTGGGGTTTTTCCTAAAATTTGTCAGCCGTTGGACTCGCTGCATACCCTATAACTGTATAGCAGACTCTCTAATTTCTAATGGGAATTTGTCATTACTGTGGCCCTGCTCTGTGTCTTTAAATTCATAGTGGGGTTTTTCCCAAATTTTGGCAGCCCTTGCAGTTACAGCATGGGCATTACCACTATAGGAAACCCGCTCATTTATAATGGGAACATTTTTTTTACTGAGACCCTCCTCTATGTCTCTTCAAAGGGGTATTGGCTTGCGTCCAAATTTTTGGCAGCCCTTGCAGTCACTCGATATGCAAAAACAGTATAGGAGACTCAGTTGTTAATAATGGGAACAACAAAGCATAGCCAGCTGATGGCTCTCTAACATTAGACACGGCCCTCTGCTGGCCTTTTAAGAATAGTAAGGGCCGTCAGATGGCCCTATAAAAAATAGGCTTTATGATTTTCAGAGCCCCTCCATCATAAATAAAACAGGATGTCTCTGATGTGTCATGTACCACATTGCCAGATAAGGTTGTAAAATGTTAAAATGACATTTCCCGGTGAATGCATCTGTCTTAAAAAATAACGTAAAAAAATCAAAACAATAGGATATTTCTTTGGTATAAAAAACAGCGCCACCAATTTAACCTCAATGTAATCACATTGTTCAGCTCCTGCATCTCCTCCTCCATCTCCAAAATGACCACATCATTCACAAGCTGACAGCACTGCAGCACTGCCTTGGCCAAGCGGCAACAGGCTGTGCTGAAGATAACATGCTTAATGCTTAATTGACAAACCGCTGCAGAGTTGTTGAAAGCTGTAGCACAGCAGCCTGATCTGTGGCTCTCACCGCTGAACATACAGCCAGGCATGGTCGTGTGTGACAATGGGTGGAACCTGGTGACGGAGAAATGACACCCAGAGTAGATACGGTTTCCCACTATGCCAGTCCTTTCAATGAGCTAAATTCAACTCTCAGCAAAAAAAGCTGTGCACTGGCTCCGTACCCTCACTGGCCACATTCACCTGTCCACGTGTTTGTATAGGTGGTCCTTCCCAGTAAGTACACTGGGGATGTCTCGAGTAATGTTGTGGGATCCGTGCTTGTGGAAGTCGGAGGCGATACCGGGAGAAATAGCTGGGGACCAAGTAAGGATACCCGGTCACCTCCGCCATAAGATTGTGTACAACTTCTACCTCCACGAAACTAAAAGTTCACATTTAAAGTGCAAGCAGCTGTCAAAAATTTGGCAGTATAGTATTGCAGCCTGTGGGTGGGTGGGTGGCTGGCTGCATACTTGCGCTTGCATTCCAAGGAATGGGGTAGGGACAACTGAACGCTGCACTGGGACAAGGTCGTGGACTGTGATTGTTGTAAGTCTGCAATGACAGGTGCATGGCGGGAGGCATCTTCGCATGCGCCAAGGATCACTTATGATGGGCACACTTTTAAGCAGTGACCTGGGAGTCATAAATGCTTCCAAAGGTCTTCCCCATGCTGTTCCCATGTCTTTTTAGCACTGTATGCATGTGTCTGATGATGTGTCACACACCATATGGCCAGATAAGGTTGTAAAATGTAAATATGACATTTCCCATTGAATGCATTTTTCACGCTTGAAAGCAATGCAAAAGTGAAAAAACGCATCAAAAACGCTACGTGTGAACATAGCCCGAGGTGTGGAGGAGTATTTTTGGTTTTGGTTATTTATTTTGCCTTTTATACAAGTCATTACCCTGGAAAGGATGTTCCTTAATATATTTCCCAGGAAAATCGATTTTGGTTTTGTTTTTGAATGTTTTATTGTGAGTCCGTAAAAATGGCGTTATACCTCTGACAATGTTGTTGACAGCAGTGACCTGGGAGTCAGAAATGATTCCAGGGGTCTTCCCCATGCTGTTCCCATGTCATTTGAGCACTGTTCCCATCGATTTGGGCAATTTTTAGGCTCTCTGCAGACCGCCGGGCGGATCCGCCTGAAAAATGTTCGAGTTTCCCATTTACTTACATTGGGCTCGTTGCTCTGGTCGAGCACCCGAGTATTCCAATTTGCTCGACCCGACAACGAGTACCCGAGCATTTTAGTGCTCCCTCATCACTACTTAACACTTTCGTCTTCCCATTTATGCTGTGTGTCCCGTATCTCCTCTAGTTCCTCAGGAGGTAAAAGAAACCCCTCAACGGCCTTTTAGGACTGAGCTGGTGTTTTTAGTCGTGTGGCTAGTGTCTTTCTAGTCTGTACAGGGACAGCTGAGAGTAGGTGCAGCGTCTCATTGTGGTTGAACTTCCCTTTTTCCATTACCATTGTGAGTGTGATAATGTTCATAACACTCTTGTGGTTAATTAGCAATCTTTTTCTTCAACTGTCAAATCTGAATGGTTCTATCTTATATAGCTTAACACAGACTAATTATTTTCATTAAAAGAGCTAAAAATATAAGAGATTTTCATTTAAAAGATTGGTTAAAAGGGAAGAAAAAAGCAACATGTCTAAAAAGATGTTGTTCCTGTTGGCAACAACAAATTTGGTGTCTGCTCTCATTGTTCATCAATGCAAAGAAATAAAATATTGAGATTTGGGCTGGTAAATCATCAAGTTCATGTAAGTGACTATCTACAAAGTATTTTGCCCATGCAGATCTTACTATATGGGTAAAACAATAAAAAAATAAAAGAACCCAAACTGAACATTCAGGGGGCAGATTCAGGGTAGACAGGGTCAGGACGGTTAGGCCCCTCCAGCCCACCCAGCCCACCCAGCAGCTGATGTATCATTTGACATGTCACATAATGTTTTTAGGCGGTCATGTGATAGGTCATTGGATGAACACACAGGTGCTCTGGTGTACGTATGCAGATGTAAGGACACAATAAACATGCTGAGCTACTTTTTTCCCCTTATGTACAGCACTGTACATAGCAATAGAGGAAGCTATGTAACACTGTGCAGCACTATACATAACAAGAGGGGATGCTTTGTAATACGGGACAGCGTGATATAAAACAAGAATAGACCCTGAGTAATAAGGGACAATGCTATATATATATTTCTCCAACACTGTGCAGATGAATATACCGTGGGTACGGAAAGTATTGGCTTCAGAACAACTCTGTGACCATTCTTGATTGGCCCAGCCAGAGCCCTGACCTAAACCCAATTTTTTTTTCAGTCAATATGGGGTGTAGAGTGTACTTCAAGGAGAAAAAAAGTGAACTTTTTAGAATTTACCAAATGGCTGCAATGAAACAAAGAGTGAAAAATGTAAAGGGGTCTGAATGCTTTCCGTACCCACTGTAAACATGCACCGCACTATTAATATATAATTAGCCATTCTGCAACCCCCCATTCACAATATAAATTGATAAGGTACCACTGTGTCCCCCACTAACTATAATTAGCCACTTTCCAGCCCCCATTAAAAATAAAAATTAATTAGTCACTGTACCATTTCCATGAAACCACCACTGTGGTCCTCCCACTCCCCCAATTCATTATAATTACATGTCATTTCTTCTCTCCCACCCCACATACTCTATTCAACATAATTTAACATCCTCCCCCCCCCCCCCCCATTTTATTCACTTTATAGAAAAAAAATAATTAATTCTTATTTTCCATAAGATCCCCTGTGGCTCCATTTCAACCTGTGGTCAGAGTTTATGCTGATGAAGTCATCGTGCCAGCCCCTGCTGAGTTACAGAGAAAGTGACAAGAACATCCAATAATTGCACAGGCATTCTCTATTGTTGGCAGTGGAGCTTCATAAATGCTCCCAGTCCTGTGATAAGCATCTCCAATGGTGGCTCAAGATACATCATAAACAGGGCTATATGGCCATAGGCTTCCCCAAGAGCCTTGGCCCTCAGGCGTTAGCCCAAATTGGCATCATTTTAATCCGCCCCTGCATACATTCATGTATAGACACAGAACTTTGCATTCCTAAATTGGTATAACATTTTTGGAAAAAACTTAATGGTGACACTAGTATGGTTACAGTTGCAGGGATCAAGTGTTCACTTAGAGGAAAATTTGGATTAGATAGGCTTACATTGCAAAGAGAAAAATATTGGATCATACTCATTGATGCACTGATGCATTAGGAAAGAACGATTTAAGTGTATTTGTATAATTGTATCATGTAATATGCAATATTTTGGAGATGATATGACTTTTAATACCCCATAAATGTGCAATTATTATAAGCATTTTTACTGTCATATTGTGTTTATACTGCCCATATAATTTTTAAAGGAAGTCTGTCACCAGATTTTTGCTATGTAATCTGACAGCAGCATGAGGTAGAGACAGAGACCCTGATTCCAAGTATGTACCACTTATGTTACTGGGTGCAGCAGTTATGATATCACAGTTTTATTGACTGCAGTTCTAGCAGAGCTCAGTTGTTGAAATGTGTATATCCCCACCCACATTACAGCATTTTGTGCCATTGTATAATGGCAGAAAGCTGCTAGTAAGTGGTGATGGCGTGGCTAGACTAGGATGCACAATGTCAATTGTCCTTCAGTGCTATTCTCCTGCTGATAAAAGACTGATTGTAATGAAACAGCAAAACACTGCCCAGTAAGTGAAACATCGCTGTAATCCGGGTTTCTATTTTATAGTGCTCTCATATTACATAGCAAAGACCTGATGACAGATAACATATGTTATAGGTGGGCTTTACTCTCTAATTGTATAAACAGATGTGTAAGTGAGTATGATTTTCAGGGTTAGGAAAAAGTGCATGCATGAGCAAAACTGAAAATTGTCAGGTATGATTATGATAATAATGATTGTAAGGTTGATAAGACCTGAGAGCCAGATCGAGGTGCTGAGAAGATAATGTCATCAGAGGAGGAGTGTGGTGGCATAAACCATAAGGAGCTTAGCCAATGTCTAGCCAATGCACATTCGCGGGACAGATCTGCTTCTTCTCATGTCAACTAAAGAGTAGTTGATGTAGAAACCACTCTTTTCTGTAGCCAGTGTAAGGCAGCGCTTGTCATTATCCTGGGGGATACTCTCTTCGCTGTGTCAATTTAAAACACACCAGCCATATTTTCCGGTATTTCTCAACTCAGCAGTTTATTAACTCCATAAACTGCTGATCACTCAGTCCATCTTAGTGGCTCACCGGCATATTACACATATAATATCCAGGAGCCCTGCAACTAGCAGACTGGCCCTCTTGGCTCTCAGTTACTTCCCTCCGCAAAGTCACTTATATCAATGTCCCTATCAATGTCCATATCAAGCAGTGTTTTACCTTTGTCCGGGTTGTAGCTGCTTCAGTCTGCTTTGTTCCACCACCACTGTGGCTCTAGGGCTTACCAAGCGTGATCTCCAGCCCTCCTCACGTCCAAGGCCACTGGTGTTATGTTCTGCTACCAGAGCTAAGGAAAGAGAGGAGATCTGTCCCTACGATAGAACTCAGCTAGATCCCTACGATGTAACAGGGGACCTGATCCTGCGATCAGACCTGCTAAAGTCCTAAGCTAGTCTGTACGGAGACCTATAGATGTGGGGAAGGAATCCCTACAAGTACTAAGGACTGGGAGGAAAATGGAACACCTCCAAACAGAAATAGTAGCAGACAGACGAACAAACAAAATATAAAGAACACAGAGGTCCGTAGACCAAGCAAACTAACAGAGCAGATACAGAGCACAGGCTAGCTAGAAAGTAGTTATACAATGAAGTCCAGCAAAGCCAGAAGGGCGGAGCAGGCTTAAATAGGCCAACAAGGTCATGTGACCAGCAAAGGAAAAAAAACCTAAGAGCAAGGTTCTAACAACTGGCATCTCTCACACTCTCAGATCCAGGCTCTGCCCTCCAGGACGCTTGTCTGGCACTCCAAGGCTTACTGGCATCCCTTACACTCTCATACAAGGATCCAGGCTTCACCTCCCAGGAGTCCACCAGGCCTCACCAGGCCTCACACGAGCGGTGTTCCCCCACACACAGGGAACAGCCTCGTGCCTCTCACATGGTGTCCACACGGGAACACCTAACCCAGGAACTCCCAACACAGGAACACCCACACAGGAACACACCTGTCACAAATCACCCAGGGTTTATATATCCTGTAGCACACACACACACACAGACAGGACCTTGCTGATGTCAGTCATGTGATCAGACAGACATTCTGTGCGCACAGGACTTGAGCTATGTCACCGTCATGTGACCAGTCACCTGAGGGGGAAGCTTTCTCATCAGCTCCAGTTGTCTAGCGGCTTGCTCCGTCTTCAACCGGAGAAACCGCTTCGTGCGAATACATCGCCAGTGTATGTCACTTAGGATCGCCACCCTCTTCACTGTGACTTCGGTCGTGGACAGGACCACCAGCTGTCTAGCCTCTGAGGTCAAGTACACCTTACAGGCTCCCACGGCCTTCTTAAACTCTGCATGCACGGACTCACTGGTGCATTCTTCCCTCAAGTCCTCGGGTACATCTACGAGGCACTTGTACCGAGACGTTTCGGTCTCCAGACGATCAACGAGCTCAGGGTTCAGGGACAACTGACTGTCAGTTTCTTCCCCCTTTACGCTTCCCCTGAGCTGACTCACAGCTACCAATTCACCAACTTTCGTCTCGATCACTTCCACAACTTGTTTGTCCTTTCCCTTCTCCAAGGAGGCCTCGTTCACTGCGTGACACTTTGCTAGGCGACCTTTGAGCTCTAAAACTTCTTCTTCTTGCTCAGCTACTCGCCTCTCAGCAGTCCATCTCTGAAGCTCTTCCTGCTTCAACTGCTCCCTTAACAGTAGGGTTCTCTCAGACATCTCTGTCTCCAATGCGCCAACTCTGCTCTCAACAGTCAGCCTCTCAAGCTTCTCTTGCGTCCATTGAACTAGTATCAACTCCTTGAGCTCCTTGATTTCGGCTCCGACATCCACCGAATCATCCGAGCTCACATCACTCGAGGAGGTATTTGCTTCATACCTCCCATCACCAGCGGTCAACTCCTGGCCCTGGTCTGTGGCTTTTCCGATGGACTCCTCCATCTTTTCCCGCTCAGCTTCCATCTTGCTGAGTCTTTCCTTAAGGCACGTCTCTGCCCTCTGGAGTTTATCACAACACTTCTGCAGCTCCTTCACCTGAGCTTCCAGACCTAAGGTCTTTCTGCGGAGATCACTGTTTTCATCACGGGTGTCTTGCAGAGTGGTCTCAACCACTTGGCGCACTTGCTCTGCACCTGCCTTATCCTCCTCTAGATTTTCTTTCACCTTGAGGAGATCCTCATAATCTCTCTTAATCTGTTGCAGTTCCCTACTGCGTTCACCACACTCTTCTTGGAGTCACACAGCTCCTGGTTGAGCTGTTTGCGCAGTCGTTCTAGGATTTGTTCACGTCCAGAAACTCCATCCTGCCGCGCCTCCTTCTCAAGCTTCAACTGCAAAACCTCTTCCTTGATTTTGCGGCGGTCCTCCTTAATTGCGTGGAACATCTCCTTCCACTGGACAACTTCCTCGTTGCTTCCCTTTAGATCTCGCTGTAAGTTCTTCACAACCTGGTATACCCTCTGCCGTCCAGACTCCAGGCTCCGCTGGTCTGAGGACACGTTCTCCAGTTCCGTCACCTCCTCTTCTGCCTCTGAAGGAGGATCCACCCTTGTAACTACAGCACACAGCATTACATCTCCTTTATTTTAATTTTCAGCCAAGACTACCGGAGCAACCTTTTTTGTGGCCCCTGCGCCGTCTACAAGATGGGGACTTCCTCACCTCGTCTAGCCCTTCCTGACTGACCTCTCTTCTACTTCCGTAGTGTCACCGTCAGCTATGGGGTCTGTGTCACTCCCCCTGGTGTTGTGGACTAACAGGTCACCTCCCACTTTGACATCACCCCCTTCCACTGGAGCTACCCCATTATCAACGGTCACATTGTCAATTTTAGGAGGTACCAACCCACAATCAGCAACAATTTCCAGTTTTCTACACTCCACACTCTTGTGAAAATCCGCCCCTTTTTTAGACTCCGCCCCCTTTTTAACAACCACACCTGTAAGGGAATTTTTACAAAAAACATCAGCGACAGTCTTAGGACTCAGTTCACAACATCTCTTACCACCTCCCCGGGCACTCTGGGACAACACTGGCGCCCCCGGAGAGTTCATAGAATGGTCCACTGCCGCCATTCCACATGGTGCCCACAGCTCCTGCGGTTCCCGCACCATGTCCTGCAAAAGTCTCTCAAATACCTGATCCGGTCCCAACCGGTCCCTCAATCGCTCAACAGCTCCAAACACATCTGCTGCTTTGCTCACAGCCATCACGGTAGACTGTTCACACTTGAACTTCACCGCTCTCCCCGAAAAAATTTTTATGGCACCGCCGAGCCACCGCAAAACAGGATTTGAGTGCGACGTCAATGTTCGCAACCCCGGCGAGTTGCAGCAAGATGCTTTATCCACACTCGTCGTCCTGTGCCGTTGCCCCTAGCAACCAGACTGCAGCTGCCCCTAGCAACCAGACTGCAGCTGCCCGCACTCTCGAACCACATGTAAGGCAGCGCTTGTCATTATCCTGGGGGATACTCGCTTCGCTGCGTCAATTTAAAACACACCAGCCATATTTTCCGGTATTTCTCAACTCAGCAGTTTATTAACTCCATAAACTGCTGATCACTCAGTCCATCTTAGTGGCTCACCGGCATATTACACATATAATATCCAGGAGCCCTGCAAGTAGCAGACCGGCCCTCTTGGCTCTCAGTTACATCCCTCCGCAAAGTCACTTATATCAATGTCCACATCAATGTCCATATCAATGTCCATATCAAGCAGTGTTTTACCTTTGCCCAGGTTGTAGCTGCTTCAGTCCACTTTGTTCCACCACCACTGTGGCTCTAGGGCTTACCAAGTGTGGTCTCCAGCCCCCCTCCCGTCCCAGGCCACTGGCATCTCTCACACACTCAGATCCAGGCTCTGCCCTCCAGGATGCTTGTCTGGCACTCCGAGGCTTACTGGCATCCCTTACACTCTAATACAAGGATCCAGGCTTCACCTCCTAGGAGTCCACCAGGCCTCACCCGAGCGGTGTTCCCCCCACACACAGGGAACAGCCTCGTGCCTCTCACACGGTGTCCACATGGGAACACCTAACCCAGGAACTCCCAACACAGGAACACCCTCACAGGAACACACCTGTCACAAATCACCCAGGGTTTATATATCCTGTAGCACACACACACACACACACACACACAGACAGGACCTTGCTGATGTCACAGTCATGTGATCAGACAGACCTTCTGTGCGCACAGGACCTGAGCTATGTCACAGTCATGTGACCCGTCACCTGAGGGGGAAGAAAATAGCATAAACAGACATACTAGATCACTATAGCAATGCCGCTGCACCACATCAGGCTGCATCCTCAAGTAGTTCATTCTCATATACTATTTTAAATACTCTTCCTCTTCTAAATTCAGGGTGTTGTAAGTTAGGCAAATGTGTGGTCAAGTTACGTGCATTCAATTGTGCATTTATGTGGAATCTCAGCTTCCACATGTCCAACTTCACTCTAATTCATATTGTACCACCTTAATTGTACTGCTGTCAAGGGTATGTCAGATGTGACAGACAGTCGCCCTGCAGTTTGTTGTAGATCTCATCTCTTGGCATTACAGACACCTTCTTAGATCTGTCTCACTCTAGGACCCAGCGGCTACCTTAGTCTTGCTAAGTAACACCCTGGCCTAGGTGTATAAATGCCTTCACTTTACATCAGGGAGGCGCCGGTGATATTCACATGACCCCTTGTGAAAGCTTGGAGCAAGTGCAGTTCTTACTTCCTTTCTGGTGCTAAGAAGAAGATGTGTGTGCTATCTCTCTGAAGTCGACTCAAGCTAAGCTACTTCCAACGTGTCTGTCTCCCCTTGTTGTCTTTAGTGTTAGTGGGGGCTGACTAGCGCTCATCCCCTCTTTCCCTAGCCAGACCCTAGCTCTAGGGAGAGACAGGGATTTAGGTTCCTGCTCGGCGATTGATGAGCAACTAATATACGGATGGTAGGGAAGGACAGGGTGATATCAGATCAGCCTAGGAGGTTTCCACCCCCTCTGTTATTAGTGTCTGGGCTCCCTTTCCCTCATCCCTTCATGTTGCACTTTGTTTTTCCTACACTGTGTGTGACAACTGCCTTCTGCAAAATGATGGCATGCAGGCTTGATGGTAGATATCTAGTCAAAAACAGGAAAAAATATATTAAGGGCTTGGTCCCAATTACACGTACAGCTATATACAGACAGATAGGATATAATGGTGATGAACCCCAGCCACTCCGCCTGATGGGGAATGTGTCAGCGCCACACCGTTTCAAATTAGGGTGTCAACCTGCTGACAGGCAGGGATTCCCTTAGGGATTGCTAGGGAATTATTAGGTTGCACTTTATATCCTATCTGTCTTTATTGTATCAAATACTTATTTCATGCAATAAAATGCTAATTAATTATTTAAAAATGATACAGTGTCATTTTCTGTTTTTACTTTTCAGATTCTGTCTCTCACAGTTGAACTGTACGTACGATAAAAATTACAGACCTCTCCAGTCTTTATAGTTGGGAAAATTTGCAAAATCGGCAGTGTATCAAATACTTATTTTCCATACTGTAGCTGTCTGATTAAGAATACTCTTCCTTTGAAATAATGTATCTAGAAGGGTATACACTTAGAAAGACTTTTTTAAGAGTGTATTGTCTTTTGAGAGTATATGTTTGTTTTAACTTTACAATTGAAGGTTATATTTTAGGGGTCTTTTCTATTTCGGTTTACGTAGATATCTAGTCACCATTATTTCTTGTTAAAAAGTCGTCTCAGCTTCTCCTTCATTTTTTTTAATCCAGATTTTGGGCATCAACTATGGTACTGTATATTCTCTATGTAGGAGCCTGCGCAGGATTGAACCAATGTGCAGGGTTGAACACAAAATGCAAAAATATATCTCATTGGTTTTTAAGATTACAATTTTCTTTTTGTGAAATTAAGCTTTTGGACATCAATTTAGGGGAATTCTCCTGATAGAACAATGTGCAAGATTTAACACCTGTGCAGGGCTGGGCACAAAAAGCAAACATGTTTTTTTTTTAAAAAAAAATCTTGGTCTTGCATGACTGCAATTTTCTTTAAGCAAATTCTCAACCTTTGTAAAATGTATGATTTTTTTTCTGTTTTGACTTGTGTGAAGTTCCCCAGTAGAGCTCTGCACTGCATTGGGGCTTACCTAGGACAGGGAAGATAAAAGGCTTGTTGTAGTCTTATTTTTCATCACTAAATTACACAGTTGCAGAAGGTGATCATACCATGAATTGACCACTGTCTGGTTGCCATGTTAAGAAAAGAAAGAAATATATAAGGTTTTCAGAACACAGTGTTTGTGACACCAGAATGGATGGTAATCAACAAGTCCAGGATCCTGCGTGGATTATTTATAAAGTGTTTGGTAAAGCAGATTTAGCATAAACCATAGGTAGAGAGGTGACTTCTGAGTAGGCTCAGCAAATTTCATTCATTCTTTTGGACTAACAGGTCACTGCCTGATCACAAAAGACTAAGAGGTATAATTACTAAGGTGTTTAAGAGTTTGAAAGGGATTAAATATAGTCATAGGAGACTTCAGAATCTGATATGCATACTTTCTGGGAAACTACAGGCTTATACAGAGTAAATTAAATGAGTGGGAATAACAGGAAGTCTATGAGGTGTAGCTTTAACCAATAGATGAAGAGCATATAGTAAGATCAGAGAGGGTGCGTACTTTTGCTTACTTCTACGGTACAGCCCAATAACACACAAAAGTTGTGATAATGCCAAAATTGCCATCTTCTTCAGCAATGGATGTCTTGATCGCTTATTTACACTGTTCCTCTATAGAAAGGGTCTCAAACAAAAATGGGGTCTGCAGCCACTTAGAAAAATAACATAAGGGCGCAGGCTGCTTTATTCAATTTAATACACAGCACCACAGAATACAGTAATGCACTACATCATTAGTATTCAATTATCACTGTGCAACCCATCATTCAAAAAACAAATTTATAAGCAAGCACTGTGACCCGTATTAACTATAATTAGACACTTTTCCCCCAGCCATTAAAAATATAAACTAATTATCAATTGTGCTTCCCCCCCCAATTCATTATAAGTTCTTATCCTGTGTTCTATTCCCCAATTCATTGCGATTTCATGCCATCTCTCCCACCTTCACCCAGATTTAGTACAATTGCATGTCCTCTCTTCCACCCAATTCATTACAATCCCATATCCTCTCACCCCAAAATCATTGCAATTACATGTTCTCTCCTCCTAATTCATTCCAATTTCCATTCTACTTTCCAACCCCCCAATTCATTAAAACTACATGTCCTTTCTCCCACTCCTCTCCAATTCATTACAATTGCATGTTCTCTCTGCCACCCCCATCCCACCCGCATAGTGCTTACCCCAACTGTGTTAAAAAAAAAAAGTAGTCACCTCTCCAGATCATCCCCAGCATCTCTGCGACATACTCTTTTGGCTTAGCACCTGCTAAATGACACAGTTGGTGCAAATACTTCATTGCACCAACAAAGTCAAAAAGAAAGGGTAGGAAGACGAAAATAGCTTCCTGCAACTACACTACAATTTGCTATTCCATGCAGTGGCAATGGAGGAATTCGCCTGGTGATGCGGGCTGCCAGTTGAGTGAAATAGTCTATAATGAGAGAAATATGGCCATGGGTTCCCCTTGAGATTCGGGCATTAGCCCTGATTGCCCTCATTCCAATTTTTCCCTGACTCTGTGCATTAAGAAACGTGTTTCGAGCCATGCATTTGAGGGCCATGCGCCTTGTGATGTTTATTTATAAAATAAAATTGCTGTTTTATCTGGAATAATGTTGTTCTGTCTTGCATTTTAGAATAAAGCCAACCAAGAAATCTATTGATTTTTTTGGGGGTGCCTGCTTCTCTAAACAATTGTGCCCACTGCAGGGTAAATATAATATTCAACTATTCAAATTAAGGTGGTATGTGATATATGGTCAAAAAGAGTCCACCTAAGCGGTAGCTTATTTTTTTGCAGTGACTTTTGCTGTGGCTCATAAAACTGTTTCCAAGTGAGTAAAACCCTTCTCTAATGACATAAAGTTGTCCATATCAGTTGATCCCTTTAAAATGACTACAAATGTTTTCTGAACTGGATGTTTTTGACTTAGAAGTTACTAGTGTTAACTTTAATGGAAGCTTACAGATATGTGAAGCCATGATTAAACCATCATACTATGTTTAAATATATCTACTAGTGCTCCTAAATTAGCAATCCAAATTGTCAGTTGAAAGGGATTAGTCAAACTGACGTACAGAAAATGCAATCTAACACTTCACAGCATGTGAAGTCTAAGCAAGTGGAACCAATTAATAAAACATGTGCTGCATTGTAGATTATAATTCTTACTAGCAGCTAGTGGAATATATTACAATGCATGCAGTCAACCTGAAAAGTCTATTAGGAGCATGTTACAGCAAAGAAACATTAATAAATTATGTAACATGCTGATTTAAGAAATTTCAGCATGCTCTACAACACATACATTGATATTTGTTCATTTTTCAAATGAATAAGCTGCAATATATACTACAGCTAACTTGTATTGCCAATATCATATATTTAATCCTAATGAGAAACAGGTTAGTTACATGGAACACATGTAGATTCAATACATAGAGATAGTACATGCTATTCTAATAATCCTATCTGTATGAGCTTCAGCAATGCGTATATTTCCTACTAGTCGCTGCTCAGTAAGGAAGCTTAGAAGTGCATGTGTGGTGCTCAAGGATGTCTAATCAATGAAAACCTAAGGCACTCTTCAAAAAAGGTTCTCACTAGTCCATAATCTACTTATGTATCTTCCTGTCTGACTGTATGAGTTTTTGGCATAGTACTGTACCAATATTTACCTCACCTGTTTAGTCCTCAATTTATCTGACTACTCTTCTTCTTGCTTCTTGATAATGCATGCTCACTCTGTCAGACCTTCTATTGTGTCATCCTTGGTTTGTTTAAGTTCTTAAATACTCCTTCCTGTTTATGCCTGACCTTTGTCGCCCCAAACAACTAGCTCCCCACTTTATCAACTTAACATCATGGGTATATTTCAGTACATTCTTTCTTTTGTCTTTGCCACTAGCAGCTATGCTTTAGTACTTTTCCCATCGTTTGTGGTTCTACTTTTAGTACCCTTCTTTTAAAGTAAGAAAAACCCACAATGGTCATTGCAATAATTTGAAACTGACCAAAGTTTTTCCATTTAAATTTGCTGAATATCAACTAATGAAAATCAATCATTGCTTTTGAATTGTGATTCAACAGAAAAAAAACGAATAAAAATAGCCTAGACAAAAATGATGGTACCCCTAAAAAAGATTGAAAATAATTTGACCATAGTTATATGTTAAGGTGTGTCCTGTAATTAGCATCACAGTTGTCTACAAATTTGTAATCAATCATTCTGCCTATTTATAGGGGGCAAAAGTAGTCACTGTGCTGTTTGGTATCGTGATGTGTACTACACTGAACATGGACCAAAGAAAGCTATGGAGAGAGTTGTCTCAGGTAACTTTAAAGAAAATTATAGACAAGCATGTTAAAGCTGAAGGTTAAAGGCTAAAGCTAAAGGCTACAGTTAAATCTAAAGACCATCTAAAAACAGCTTGATGTTTCTGTTACTATAATTGTTTTTTTAATCTAATAGCCAAAGAACAAAAATCCTATTTTAACCAATCCAAAATAAGACATAGCTCTTAATTGTTAAACTAAAGATATAAATAAATAGTGCAAATCATATGTTAAGGTGCACATTAAAATTAAACTCTTTTCCTTACTGGTCCTAGATATATTTAAATATATCCAAATTGGTCAAATTGCTACACTTTTTGATATCATTCAACTGTAATATGCATACGGATAGGTGTACCTATTTGTTGCTACATAAATGTTTAGCTCCAATAGGCTCAAATTGTATAACTAACATAAAGCGAAATGCTGTCCATTAACTAACTATCAAGGATTGTATCCTATTTTGTAATGACTAATGACCAAACAATTTATCTCATTACCCTGATGAAACCCATAAGGGTGAAACATGTTGGGGAGGCTCTTTCTCTTTTTTAATAGAGCTTTGTTCCACTGTTCATTCAAATTTGGTGACTTTGAATTTCAAAAGATTTGATCATCTTTAGTTCTGACATACAATAACTAGCAATTAAAGAAAAATAAACAAATTTGTGAAGTCAAATTTCATGTCCCAAGAATAGCCCAAATTCAAGAATCCAAATAAATGCTGAATTGAGGGACCACAGATAAGAAAAGCTGAGATATTTCACAGAATTACAATGTAATTATACTATGTACACTTTTCAACTACAATATAAATGATGCTATTGGGAATTTATGCAATGCGTACCTTTTATCAGGATAGGACCTAATCAGTAGCAGATCAGTGGGTGTTCAACACCCACCATCCCAACCAATTATTTGTTTGCAACGTCCAATATTGTTGAATGCACTCAGTGTAGAGTTAGAACAGCACAGCTCTGTACACAGTGTATTGGTCTATTTTGGGTATTGCAGCTCAGTTCCACTTACCTTAAATAAGGAGCAGTATAAGATGATGGCCACTATACAGTGTACCAAATCATGCTGTTCTGTTTATATACAATGTTTACATCTGTCCACTGCTAGGGCTGCAAACATAAGATCATTGGGGATGTTGGGTGTCACCACCATCCCCACTAATTTGATAATAATGATCAATTTTAAGGATGTCATTTTTATATAAGCATTGGACAACTCCCATTACCTAATGCAATTTTTATTTACAAAGGTATTCTTTGATTTACTTTCCTTTTGTCCTATAGTTTGTTTCCACTATGGAGAAAAACAAGTGATCTAAAAAGTGTAAAAAAAAAAATAGACACAGCAATTACATATTTGTCAGGAGTATAAATTTTGGAACAATTCCATATCAAGAGATTTTATGAGCAGGTGGTTAATATAAGTAAAAGCAAACAAGACTTTAGATTTTTTATCCTAAAGGAGTCAAGGCAACAAAGGTCTAATCATTCTTGAAGCATTAACAGAATTTACAAGATGTAGTTCGACCAAAAATGTGTTCCTTATATTTTACGTAGAATACACCCAAACACAACAACAATTAAAACTCATAATTATATTTGGTTAAACAGAACAGTGGTTTGAAGGTGTTCTCTTTAGAAAATTACTGTTGCCATAGTATATTTTTGGAAATATTTTAGCAAAATTAATACTGAGAATTTATTCAAAGGGAAGTTATCACATATTTTGAAAGCATTTACAGTATTATAACCCAACACCTGTTCTCTTTGAATCAAGAATTATGGTAGCAAATCTTGTTTGACAATTACTTCTTTGTACAGATAACAGCCGGTACAACACACTAGAGGAGATGGATAAAAATCAATGTAAATGCATTTAACATGTAATATCACTGCTACAACTTTCAATATAAATTATTCAAGAAACTTTTCTCAGAAGTGATTCTTTAAATAATGAATTTCAGCAAAATTGTATCAAAACTTGCAAGACAGTCTCGGAGTATGTTTTTTGTTTTTTCATTTTTCTATTAGGTGTATGGATCTCACTGTTATTGATGCCCGTAATTACCTTTGGATTTTCAAAACTATATCTCCTAGCATCTCGATGCTAGCCTGTGCTTGTCTAGGTGCAATTTTAATTTCACCAGGAAAATGCCACTGGTGAGGACTGCCTTCCACTAGAAGCTAACGTGCCTAGCACTTTTCTCTTGAATACCAACATGGCCAAAGAGTAACTCCTTTTCCCCCATTTGTTAGTGTATGAATGATTAACCCTGCTGTTCTGTTCGGGTCATAGTGACCCGAACAGACTTTTTGCGGCCCTGTAGATTTTTTTCTGTAAGTCTCTAAAACTTGAGACTCCTTGACTTTTCCTCATTTGGGGGGACCTACCTATGAGTATTTTTTTTTTTTTTTCGTTTACTTTTTGCTACACGCAAAATGTTACACTTGTTGTGTTCGGGTCAAAGTGACCCAACATCGTTTTTTACAGCTGTGAGGCCATATTTTCAGTGAAATAAAGGAGTTATAACCTCAGTTGGGTCTATTTATTGCATCTACTATTGTATATCAATTGATTTATTTCCTAAATTATTTCAATGGGGTCGTACACGCGCTCTACCGGGGGTATGCATTGAGATCTGCGCACCATAAAAATGGCTTTATATTGATTATTTTTGGTGCATAGTCTATTCTAAAATGTAGAGTGCATCCGGAGAGATCACTAGGTGTGTACTACACGTGTATATTATGCGCAGAACGGACTGCTCAGAACGCGCTGTCTAAGACGTTTTTTTTTGTAATGCTGAGCTGTAAAGTCTTGCAAATAATTTTTTTTTGCTAAGTAAGTCTGTCTTCCTGGCTTATCTGCTTGTTTTCAGAAGGGTTCTTATCTTCTCTGCTCTTATCAGTACTCATATGCTAGCACAGACATTTTACCTTTCAGTTTCTTTGGACAGCAGCTGTGTACATACCTCTGTTCCAGGATATCTCTGTTCCAGGCAGTATCTTTGTTTTCTACAGGTATGTTGCTTGTTATGCTTTTCCTAATCAATTCTGTTGATAGATTGTATATTGTAAATGAATACTTTTATTTTATTTTATTACACGTAATTAGTGTTATTACTGTGTGATACACTGCTCTACACTTAGCATGATTGCTGGATATTGAGCACTGG
This sequence comes from Phyllobates terribilis, assembly GCF_046119375.1. NCBI lineage: Eukaryota > Metazoa > Chordata > Amphibia > Anura > Dendrobatidae > Phyllobates > Phyllobates terribilis. The sequence continues at coordinate 476,045,135 of NW_027362765.1, read as the reverse complement.
TATGCTTTGATGTAGTATAGAAGCTCTTATTGTTTTTGAAGCTGTTTTTTTCTCAGACTTTTATTATTGTTTACTTACAAAGGTTTTTTTTATTACAGTGTTGTCTACCACATCATTTCAAAATGATGAGTCGACGCAAATGGCGTGAAGCTGAATTAGAGGAGTTCATGCATAACTCTGATTCAGATGACAGTCCAGTGGAAGACGTGAGTGAAGAGGACTACATTAGTGAGGTGGAAGAAAATGTAGAAACCTCGGAAATAGAAACTGATGAGGAATCTGATCCCCATACAAATCAGACAGAAGAAATCCTTTCTAAAAATAAGGAAATAAGGTGGAATTTGCAGCCTCCTGCTCAGGCTGGCAGAAGATCCTCTGCAAATATAATAAGTGCTAGTCCTGGCCCTACCAGATATGCAATTTCACGAATATCCAATATTGAATCTGCATTTGCATTATTCATAAATTTGAATATCCAAAATATTATCATACAAATGAGTGACATTGAAGGACACCGAGTGTACGGTGAGAAATGGAACAATTTAGACCTCAGTGATCTAAATGCTTTTGTTGGTCTGCTGCTCTTAGCAGGCGTATACAGGTCATACGGAGAATCTACTAAATCTTTATGGAATACTGACAGCGGTTGACCAATATTTAGAGGAACTATGTCCCTTCAAAGGTTTCACGACATTTGTCGGGTATTGCGTTTTGATGATAAAATAGATCGAAATGAACGCAGACGTATAGATAAGCTTGCCCCCATTAGAGACATTTGGGACAAATGGGTAGAAATTCTGCCAAAATTGTACAACGTTGGGGAAGCAGTAACCGTTGATGAGCAACTAGTTTCATTTCGTGGCAGGTGCCCATTTCGTCAGTATATACCAAGCAAGCCGGCAAAGTACGGGATAAAAATATGGGCATTATGTGACAGCACAAGCTCTTACCTTTATAATGCACAGGTGTATACTGGCAAAACACCAGGACAAAGAGTTGAAAAAAATCAGGGGATGAGAGTTGTCCTTGATTTGACGAATGGTCTGAAAGGTCAAAATGGAACTTGTGATAATTTTTTTACTTCATACCAACTAGGGCAAAGTTACTAAAGCGACAACTTACCATGTTGGGTACGATCAGAAGAAACAAGCCTGAACTACCACAAGGTATTTTGGGGAAAAGAAGTGTACATAGCTCTAAGTTTTACTTTACTCCAAATACAACAGTTGTGTATGTGCCAAAAAAAAATAAAAACGTCATACTAATGAGTACTAACCACCATGATAATGAAGTAAGTACATGGGAAGATAGAAAACCAAATATGATCTTGGACTACAATGCAACCAAAGGTGTTGTAGACACATTAGACCAACTCATTGGTACATATTCCTGCAAAAGAAAATCAAATCGGTGGCCAATGATTCTCTTTTACAACATTCTGGATTTGTCAGCCTATAATTCTTTTGTGTTGTGGAGGGAAATCAATCCCAATTGGAACCCCAACAAACTCCATAAAAGAAGACTATTTATAGAAGAACTGGGGAAGTCACTGGTTAGGCCTTATATTGAGAACAGAAAAGTTACACCAAGAACAGAAGCAGCAGCAGGCCTGGTACAAAGCATCCATCAACATGCCCAGGACAGTGTAACCATGGCCTCCACAAGTGCTTCTACCCCCATGGCCTCTTCCGGCATCAAAAGAAAAAGATGCAGCTATTGCCCTTCTACTTGTGATAACAAGACGAGTATAACATGTTCTGGCTGTAAAACATTTCTATGCAAAAAACATGTGTATTGTTTTTTATGCAAGAATCCGTAAATTTATATGATCATGTAAATATATTCACATTGTAATGTTTATTATCTTTAATTTTTTATCACAAAATGTTTGATTTGATTATTTGTTTTTTTTTTTTTTACAAAATATGTGTAGTTTTCTATTTTCTTTTTGCTCATTGCTCTGTTTTTTCTGAATAAAAAAAAAAAAAAAAAGATTTCTATTTCATTTTTCTTTTTTTTTTTACTACCAAACATGTTCACAAACAGTCTAGTAAGCAAAAAGTATAAAAAAAAATTGAGTTAGAGTGTCTAAAATCAAGGTTTAATAAGCGGGGTCATAGTGACCCTGAACACTACAAGTGTATAGTAAATGCGAACAGAACAGCAGGGTTAATCAGTGTAATTTTTATTCTAAATCTATGGTTGATTAATGCCTATAATTAGATTTGGTTTTTCAAAGCTATATCTCATAGTATTACTTTGCTAGCTTGTGCACTTTTCTTTTCACCAGGAAAATGTTACTCAAGAGCATTGCCTTCCACCAGAAACTAAAGTTCCCCTCTGTAGCATTTTTCTAGTGAAAACTAGCATGAGCCAATGATTAATTCCTTTTCCCCCATTTTTGAAGAATTGATGATTAATAAGTAAAATTTTTATTATAAGTCTACACTTGAATTTTTTCTAACTTTTATCCAACTTTAAAACAACTAAAAAAGCAATATATTTGGTAATATGGTTGTCATTTTAAGAGCTGTGCTTTCAAAGCTGCATCATTTTTAACTTTCTGGTAAACAGCATTTAGTGCACTAATTTATTGCACACTGTAAGAAATTAACATGTTTTTAAACTTTTTAGATCAATCATCGCTTACAGAATAAAATTCCATCTCTACTTTTACAACATTTCCTTTAACACTTTTTTCATTTTTTGATAAATGCTAAATATTCATAAAAAAGTTTTACTTGTAATTTTTATCTCATCTTTTGTAAAAAATCAATGAGCAAATGAAACCAAAACAATATTAACCCCTTCCTGTCAGGGTAAAATTTTGTTATTGGGCTTTTGTTTAAGAGTTAATAGTTTTTTTTTATCGAGGTTGCCATAGCGTGGCTTGATTTTTGTGAGATGATGACACTAGAGATAAGCGGAGTAGGCAAAATTCGAATTTTCCCATTCACTTGGATTTTCCAGGAAAATTTGATTTTCAGGAGAATTATTCTCCAGAAATGTAATGTCACTTATTATGCTCTGAGATCTCTAGAGGCACTAGAGCATAATAAATGTAATATGTAAAAAATATAAAGCAATTTTATACTCACCTCATCACTCACCTGTCTGCCACCACTGAAGCTTCTCACTGTCAACTGTCTGGTCCTTGCATCTTATGTTCATTACAAAAAACAAAGACTTCTATCAAAGTACAAGTACCGAAGCGATCCATGATAAAAAGTAATTTTATTTCATTGATAAAAATCCAATTAAAAAGGCAGAATGGTCGACAGGGGACACAGTCGTGACAAAGATGAAAAAATAGCAAAAGATTTGTACAAAGACACAAACTGGTAAGTAAGGTTATGCCATATTAATACAGTAATGCAGGACTACATATGCCATAATAATGCAGTGATATAGGACTACCTATCCTAGATAAATGATCAATTGCAATATGTGCATTAATCCCCCCTCGCTCATAAATAGCATAAAGCCTAGTTAATATAAAGAAATGCAAATGCTCACAACAAATATATACACATAGAAGATGGTACTAAAAATTAGGAACCGTGTCTATATATAGGGCTAATGAGATACATGCAAGCAAGGTAAGTATAATAGATACAGGAAGGTAAGTAACAATTGTCAACTAAACATGATCAGTGGATAATACCTGTATGTATGACTGCATGTGGTAGGCCTAGGGGGTAAAAGGTCGTCATCAACCACGTCCCCTCAGCTCGACGCGCGTAATAATGAAGGTGAACATAAGTTTTTTTTTGTTTGTTTTTTTTTAACCTTTTTAAAGACTCTTCACGGTCCAGAAAAATGGCAGCCAGTGACAATCATTTTGCCAAATCTGTATGAAAGCAAAAAAAAAAAAAAATCTATATTTTGGGTAATGTGGCTGTCACGGGTTTAATGCGATAAAGAGGAGCCAGCGGACTTCAGCATCTGAGTTCACAAACTCCTGCATTGAATAGAAGCACTTCTCAGCTTATTAAATGGTGTTGGTTTCTTTCAGCAGTGCAGGAGTTAAACTGCTCAGCTTTGAGTCTCTGTGGCTTCCTTCTTGGAACTTCTCAGCTGTGCAGTATCAGACACTCCCCTCTCCTATACAGTCTCTGCTCTTGAAATATGGATTGCCAGTGTTAAGTCTTATATTGCCTTGTGAGAAGTGGAGGATTCGGTGTTTTGTAGAAGCGTTTAAGGAGAGTTGTTCTGTGACTGTTGCTTGGTGTTTTGGCTGTGTGCATAGTCCCTTCCTATTTTATTTTTGTTTACCTTCCTAATCCCTTTGGTGTTTTCCCCATTTTGTCTGTGAGTGTATATTTTGTATGTTTGGTATTTTTATTTATCCCTGTATGTCCTTTTCTGGTTGTCTGGTTTGTGTATTTACATACACTATTCATCCCTACTTCCTTGGGTGGGTGAGGCAAAGATAAGGGCTGATTCACGAGAACAGCAATGTACATGGCCCTAGCATCTTCACCATCAGAAGTAACCTGGGGAGCACGGATAGCTAGGGTGCCCCTAGCGTTAGGGACAGGGTAGGAGTCCCTGGTCCCAGTTTATCAGGCAACAATATTGTGACAGTGGCTTTTTCTAAATTTCAAATAGAATTCTATTGCCCTCAAATATATTTGCTCATCTCTAGATGACAATATTCATTTTGTTATATGATGCTTGGAAAAAAAGTGGAAAAAAAATCTAGGGAAGGTGAAATGGTGAAAAATACAGTGTGTCTGTTGTTTTTTTGTGAGTTATTTTTGTGGCATAACCAATTAAAGCGAGCCTCAATTTCTGCTGTTAAAGACACATGCCAGCTGAGGCAGGGCTCAGAGGCAGGTGCCACCTGCCTCTGACATTTTTTTTACATGTATGTCACATGTAAGAAAGCGCATAACATTATCTACTGGAAATAGAAGGATTTTTATCATACTTAAGTGAATGGATAGGTAGTCATATTTCTGATTTAAAATACAACTTTTTATTTATGCATAAGAAAATGTTCTCGTTCTCCAGGAGAAAAACAAAATCCCATAAATTACCAAATATAGTACATTGTTTTACTTAACAGTAAAGCAAAAAAAATGAAAGAGATACCAACTTGACAGATCTTTGACATATCATGATCGATGTGACAATTCAACGACTTTAATGCTGGGAATGTCTTATAACTGAATGAGGCAATCACTGCAAGATAATAAATCTAAACTGGGAACTGGAGCCACTTATTGTAAATGGATAAAAATATGTCTCCAAAGACAGAAACTAGTTCTTGAAGACATTCTTTCATCCTGCAGTACATCACCTTTTTATAGTGCCATCAAATGCATAAGAAATGAACAATAGCCTAAAAAGCTTATGCAGCTTCCATGGCTATATCTATCAAATAATTATTTCCTGCAAGCTCAAAGTCTTTTTTTTCATCTTCTAAGTAAAAGGAGAATTTACTTGAGATCTGAAGATATGGCAACACCTAATATGAAAAAGCACTAAAATAAAGAAAAGTATCTGTGTCAAAACCCCTAAAATGTAATCTAATTTAAAGTTTATTAACATTCTAAAAGAATAAAAAACAACTGTTAAACTTGAACATAGGTGGTAGATAATGACCCCCATTTATTTATTCATGTGTGATTCGGACTTATATTGCACATACCTGAGATATATTTAGGCATCGATTGCACAAACTAATGCAAAATTTATTCCAAACTGTGTAAAAATTGTCTCTTTAGAAAATAAAAATAGAGATGTGGGATTAATTAAAATGTAAAGTTAATTTAATAATTATAATACAATGATTTCCAATCATTTCTGGCTTCAAGCTATTTTAATTTTTAAAGTTTCATACTCTTCCTCCATTTCTTCCAAGAGGGGTTGTTCTTTCATTGGTGGTCCGCAATAATATATAGTAATATGGATAAGTTATTAGTAACTCAATCGTAAGGGGACTTTTTGTCAGATTTGCCTGCACTGTGTTTGTGACAAATTACTCTTTACTATATTGGTTCTGGCAATTTTTTTTTTTTTTTTTTTTATAATGTGGTTTCTTGGGTAGGACATAGTATGGTCTGTTTATTATAGGTTTTCCCTTCACAAAGCAGTGTGGGAGTACCATTGGGAAACCAATATGGGTCTTTTATAGGAAACAATGTAGTTAGACAACAATACTGTTTCCCAGTTGGGACATAGCGTAGTCTGTTAATTATAGGTCTTCCCCTCCACATAATAGTGTAGGGGTACTACTGGGAAATCAATATAGGTATTTTGTACTAAGATATATGGATTTATCTTATCTTACCTTGGATCAATTCCATCTGGTTTTATTTGAATCTGTACCCTTTTATCACCTTTATTCTGCAAAATGTTTTGCATACTTTTTATATATCGGATAATAAAAGTATTTTGTTTTATACTGGCTGCGTGTGATGCATTGGATGTGTAACATCCAAATCTAGGTTTATATGATGGTAACCCACTGTGTAATTTTGCCTGACATTATTTATGGGGAGACAGAATTGTAGAGGTCTCCAGCCAGTATGGTTATGATATGATATTTGAATATACAGTATATTTGAGCAAAATTTCCTCCAAACTGTGTAAAATGTGTCTCATTAGAAAATAAAGATAGAGAAGTGGGATTGATTAAAATGTATAACTTATTTAATAATAATACAAAGATTTTCAATCATTTCTGACTTATTCATCAGGAATAAACACAAACTAGAGATACAACTAGATGTACAGACTTAAATATTTCAACCCTGAGAAGATTCCCGAGCTCTCATACAACAGTGCGTTTTTGAACAGATCCTTCCTGACCAATATATGTTTTATACACTGCTCAAAAAAATAAAGGGAACACTTAAACAACAGAATATAACTCCATGTAAATAAAACTTTTGTGAAATCAAACTGTCCACTTAGGAAGCAACAGTGATTGACAATCAATTTCACATGCTGTTTTGCAAATGGAATAGACAATAGATGGAAATTATTGGCAATTATCAAGACATCCTCAAAAAGGAGGGGCTTTCTGCAGATGGGGACCACAGACCACATCTCAGTACCAATGCTTTCTGGCTGATGTTTTGGTCACTTTTGAATGTTGGTTGTGCTTTCACACTCGTAGTAGCATGAGACGGACTCTACAACCCACAGAAGTTTCTCAGGTAGTGCAGCTCATCCAGGATGGCACATCAATGCGAGCTGTGGCAATAAGGTTTGCTGTGTCTGTCAGCGTAGTGTTCAGAGGCTGGAGGCGCTACCCGGAGACAGGTCAGTACACCAGGAGATGTGGAGGGGGCCGTAGGAGGGCAACAACCCAGCAGCAGGACTGCTATCTCCACCTTTGTGCAAGGAGGAACAGGAGGAGCACTGCCAGAGCCGTGCAAAATGACCTCCAGCAGGCCACAAATGTGCATGTGTCTGCACAAACGGTTAGAAACCGACTCCATGAGGATGGTATGAGGGCCCAACGTCCACAGATGGGGGTTGTGCTCACAGCCCAACACCATGCTGGACGCTTGGCATTTGCCACAGAACACCAGGATTGGCAAAGTCGCCACTGCTCTTCACAGATGAAATCAGGTTCACACTGAGCACATCTGATAGACATGACAGAGTCTGGAGACGCCGAGGAGAGTGAACTGCTGCCTGCAACATCCTTCAGCATTACCGGTTTGGCAGTGGGTCAGTAATTGTGAGGGGTGGCATTTCTTTGGAGGGCCGCACAGCCCTCCATGTGCTCGCCAGAGGTAGCCTGACTGCCATTAGGTACCGAGATAAGATCCTCATACCCCTTGTGAGACCATATGCTGGTGCAGTTGGCCCTGGGTTCCTCCTAATGCCGGACAATGCCCGACCTCATGTGGCTGGAGTGTGTCAGCAGTTCCTGCAAGATGAAGGCATTGAAGCTAGGGACTGGCCCGCCCGTTCCCCAGACCTGAATCCAATTGAGCAGATCTGGGACATCATGTCTTGCTCCATCCACCAAAGTCACGTTGTACCACAGACTGTCCAGGAGTTGGCGGATGCTTTAGTCCAGGTCTGGGAGGAGGTCCCACAGGAGACCATACGCAACCTCATCAGGAGCATGCCCAGGCATTGTAGGGAGGTCATAAAGGCACGTGGAGGCCACACACAATACTGAGCCTCATTTTGACTTGTTTTAAGGACATTACATCAAAGTTGGATCAGCCCGTGGTGTGTTTTTCCACTTTAATTTTGGGGGTGAGTCCAAATCCAGGCCTCCATTGGTTAATAAATTTGATTTCCATTGATGATTTTTGCGTGATTTTGTTGTGAGAACAATCAACTTTGTACAGAACAAAGTATTCAATGAGAATATTTCATTCATTCAGATCTAGGATGTGTTATTTGAGTGTTCCCTTTATTTTTTTGAGCAGTGTATGTTCTTTCTAATTCTGCCCCAAGACACTGTGCATAATTAAACATTTCCATCTTTCATATTATCTCTTATCCTCCTTTCACGTATAGTCCTTGACACAATTCTTCCTGTGGCTCACCACCTTTACACACTTACCCACAGACATTATAAATCCCTATCACAATACTAGGTTGGTACTAATCTACTGATTTTATCAAATAAGTAAGTGCCATTATGATTTCTCTTCCTTTTGTTTTCACACTTATATTCATTTAATTAACCAAGTTCTCTTCTGAGATTTCTGCTTTCTCTCCTGTTTGTTTATTGATTCACTTTTTTTCTTTTTTCTCTTCTTAATGAGCTTTATTGAACAGAAACTTCATGTGGTCTCACTCCTTTGGCACCTTTAATTGAAAGAACATACTATTTAAGTCTGCACATTTAGTTGTATGTCTAATTTGTGTTCTTTCCTTATGAGTCGGGTGACTTTTATACATGTTGATAACAAACTGCATTGCTATCAATTTTGTTTCCTTGATTCCTCCTTTGGATTTTTATCAGCAACGCAGAAGACCCATTTTATCCTACTTGTCTTGTTTTAAATAAAGTTGCTTTGTTTTTGATACCTCTTAGTATTTGGTTTTATTATTGATACTTTCATGTGTAGTTTACAGTGCGTTATGCTGCGGAAACACACTAAAAAATACATGTGCATTTTTTTATCTGCAGATTTTCTGCATCTAATGCAATACTATGGAGAAATTCTTGAAATATAACTCAGCGCACCGCCATTGGAAATTGATATTTTGCAAATTTCAAAAAAGCACTGCAGATCAGTTTACTCTGCGTAAAAAAAGGCACAGTATGCATGAGATGTCTATAAATCACATGCACTTTGCTCGAACTGCAAGTCACTGCATTTTTTGTTACAGTGAAAATATGCAGTGTTTAAAAAACTCATGAAAAACTCATTGTGGGAACGTAAACTTAGCCATATTTATTTTACAAAAATGCTATCCGCAGTAGACAAAAAGCCACATGTGTTAGTGTCCAGTCCAGATGCTATGTCAATCTTTGCTGATGTTCACTGGTTTGATGCACTGGCTGATAAACCATATGGTCCATCATGTCATATGTATTATTATTATTATTATTATTGGTGCTGCTGCTTTGGTTATTTGCAATTTTTTATGACAAAAATTTGCACTTATGAAATTAAAAGAATTAAGGTTTGATAACCTTAACCCCTTTACCCCCGAAGGCGGTTTGCACGTTAATGACCGGGCCAATTTTTACAATAATGACCACTGTCACTTTATGAGCTAATTACTCTGGAACGCTTCAACGGATCCCGCTGATTCTGAGAATATTTTTTGTGACATATTGTACTTCATGATAGTGGTAACATTTCTTTGATATCACTTGCGTTTATTTGTGAAAAAAATGGAAATTTGGCAAAAATGTTGAAAATTTTCAAAATTTGAATTTTTATGCCCTTAAATCAGAGAGATATGTTACGCAAAATAGTTAATAAATAACATTTCCCACATGTCTACTTTATATCGGCACAATTTTGGAAACAACATTTTTTTTTATTAGGGAGCTATGCGGATTAAAAGTAGTGATGAGCGAGCACTAAAATGCTCGGGTACTCGTTGCTCGGGTCGAGCAAATTGGAATACTCGGTTGCTCGACCTGAGCAACGAGCCCAATGTAAGTCTATAGGAAACTCAAGCATTTTTCAGGCGGTTCCCCCTGACGGTCTGCAGAGGGCCTAAAAATTGCCCAAATCGATGGGAACAGTGCTCAAATGACATGGGAACAGCATGGGGAAGACCCCTGGAAGAATTTCTGACTCCTAGGTCACTGCTGTCAACAATGTTGTCAGAGGTATTATGCCACTTTTACAGACTCACAATAAAACATACCAAAACGACACCAAAATGGATTTTCCTGGGAAATATGTTAAAGAACATCCTTTCCATGACAATGTATATAAAGCAAAATAAATAACCAAAAGCAAAAATAATCCACACCTTGGGCTATGTTCACACGTAGCGTTTTTGATGCGTTTTTGCACTTTTGCATTGCTTTCAACAAAGACAAATGCATTCATTTGGAAATGTCATTTTAACATTTTACAACCTTATCCGGCCAAGTGGTGTGTGACACATCATCAGACACATGCATACAGTGCTGAAAAAACATGGGAACAGCATGGGGAAGACCTCTGGAAGCATTTCTGACTTCCAGGTCACTGCCTAAAAGTGTGCCCATCATAAGTGATCCTTGGAGCATGCGAAGATGCCTCACGCCATGCACCTGTAGTTGCAGACTTGCAACAATCACCATCCACGTCCTTGTCCCAGTGCGGCACTCAGTTTTCCCTACACCATTCTTTGGAATGCAAGCGCAAGTATGCAGCCAGCCACCCACCCACCCACAGGCTGCAATACTATACTGCCAAATTTTTGACAGCTGTTTGTACTTGAAATGTGGCCTTTTAGGCTCATGGAGGCGGAAGCTTTTCATAACCTCATGCCGGCGGTGGCCGGGTGTCCATACTCAGTCCCCAGCCGCCACTGTTTCTCCCGGTGTCGCCTCCGCCTTCCACAAGCACGGGTCCCACAGCATTACCTGTGCCCTCCCCAGTGCACTTACTGGGAAGGACCGCCTAACCACAAACACGTGGACAGGTGAATGTGACCAGGGACAGTACGGAGCCAGTCCACAACTTTTTTTTGCTGAGAGTTGTTTTTAGCTCGGTGAAAGGACTGACATAGAGGGAAACCGTATCAACCCTGTGTGTCATTTCTCCCAGGAAGTCCTCTAATGCAGCTTATTGCAGAAGCAATGGCAGCCCGTCCAACATCAACTCGCACTTGTCGGTGGTGCTTTGATACACACACATCTTTCTTTGCGCATTTAATTTCTTGAATACAGAGTTGGACAATGGCCTGATCTGTAATGCGGTTTAAGAAATAACATGCATAAGCAAGACTGATCCACATTAAAAAAAGCAGCCATAGAGTGTCATGGAACCTTCCGCTACACTTTTCTTAGCCAGGGCTGCTTCACGACAGGGTTGGACGGGCCCACCAGAGAACTGGAGACTCCTCCGGCGGGTCCTGGCTTTTCCTTCAGGAGAGTTCATAGTGCCAAGGAGAGGCCATGATCATGATAGAGGCCACCATCTGCTTAGTTTTCTGTTACTTGGAATGCAATTGCAAGTATGCAGCAAGCCACCCACCCACCGACAGCGGCAACACCAAACTGCCAGATTTCTGGGCAACTGCTTGCATTTGAAATATGGCCTTTTAAGCTCATGGAGGCGGAAGATTTTCACAACCTCATGCCGGCGGCGTCCGGGTGTCCATACTCGGTCCCCAGCCACCACTGTTTCTCTGGTGTCGCCTCCGCCTTCCAAAAGCACGGGTCTCACAACATTGCAAGTGCCCTCCCCAGTGCCCTTACTGGGAAGGACCGCCTAACTACAAACACGTGGACAGGTGAATGTGGCCAGGTACGGTACGGAGCCAGTCCACAACTTTTTTTGCTGAGAGTTGTATTTAGCTCGGTAACAGTACTGGCATAGAGGGAAACCGTATCTACTCTGGCTGTCATTTCTCCATCACCAGGTTCCGCCCAGTGTCACACATGACCATGCCTGGCTGTATGTTCAGCGATGAGAGACCCAGATCAGGCTGCTGTGTTACAGCTTTCAACAACTCTGCAGCACTGGGCGGTTTGTCAATTAAGCATTAAGCATGTTATCTTCAGCACAGCCTGTTGCAGCTTGGCCAAGGCAGTGCTGCAGTGCTATCAGCTTGTGACTGATGTGGTCATTTCGGAGACGTAGGAGGAAATGCAGGAGCTGAACAATGTGATTACATTGAGGTTAAATTGGTGACGCTGTTTTCTATACTAAAGAAAGATCCTATTATTTTGGTTTTTCTACCTTATTTTTTAAGACAAATGCAGTCACCGGGAAATGTCATTTTAACATTTTACAACCTTATCTGGCAATGTGGTGTGTGACATATCATCAGTCACATCCTGTTTTATTTATGATGAAGGGACTCTGAATTTCATATAGCCTATTTTTATAGAGCCATCAGACGGCCCTTACTATTAGAGATGAGCGTTGTTCTACTCGAACTGTTCGCCAATCTCAAATTCGAGCTGTTTTGGGCGGTGTTCGAGCCGTTCGGCGAACACGAACAATTTGAGAAAAATTTGGCTGTTCGAAGTTATGTTCGATAACTGTTCGTGCACCAAAATCATAACTGGATTTTTTCTCAGTAATGATGAAAATTAATGTTAATACGCAGTTTGAGTGTACAGCGGGGTGGGAGGAGGGGCAGGGGATGGATCTCTGCAGGAACAATGAAGATCTCCATTTTTTTTTTCTCTTTCCCGCATTTACAGTGGGGAGGTGCAATCTGTCAGCCTATCAGCAGCGCACACACGGAGCGAAGTGCTTTTTTTCACACAAGCAAGGGCATGTGTCATTGGCAGTGTATGTCACATGTCCTTGCCCTATAAGACCAAGCCATTTTCCCCGTCGCCACCATTTTCTCACTGCTGCAGCTGCGTGTTAGACGGCACCGCTGTTGCTGTGTGCGCTATACCTTGTTAATTTCAAGCCAATTTTCGCACAAATCTACAGATAGCTTGGGAGTAGGGAATAGTTGTGATTGCAGTCCTTTTAAGGACTAGGTTACAGCATTTCCTACGACTTTTATCAGGCAGGTCTGTGCTCTTAAATAGATAGATTGTGGGAGTAAAGACTAATTGTAATTGGAGTCCTTTTCAGGACTAAGTTACATCAGTTCCTATCAGTTTTTGCCAGGCAGGTCTGTGCCAGTGCTGTGCAAGTTTTTTTCACAGCATTTGGCTGAATCTAGCAAAGCTAATCCTTTTTGGGGTATTGCAGAGTGTGTTAGTCAGTGGAGTAGCCTATCTGTGTTGCAAGATATACCATCTGTGTATAGAATACCATTTTTTTTACTGCACCTAGTGAAGTAAAATATTTTGGGCATAGCATCATTCTATTAGTCCATCTATACTGACCTCCATCAGGTTGCAAATTGAATATAATTTTTTTCTGCATCTAGCTCTGAAAAAATATTGGGCTTCTAGCTGTGTGTGGGACTTGTTGTATTAGTCCATCTATACTGACCTCCATCAGGTTGCAAATTAAAAATAATTTTTATCTGCATCTACAGTACCTCTGAAAAAATATTTGGGCTTCTAGCTGTGTGTGGGACTTGTTCTATTAGTCCATCTATACTGACCTCCATCAGGTTGCAAATTGAATATAATTTTTATCTGCATCTAGCTCTGAAAAAATATTTGGCCTTCTAGCAGTGTGTGGGACTTTCTCTATTAGTCCACCTATACTGACCTCCATCAGGTTGCAAACTGAATATAATTTTTTTCTGCATCTACCTCTGAAAAAATATTGGGCTTCTAGCTGTGTGTGGGACTTGTTCTATTAATCCATCTATACAGACCTCCATCAGGTTGCAAACTGAATAAAAATTTTTTATGCATCTACCTCTGAAAAAATATTTGGGCTTCTAGCTGTGTGTGGGACTTGTTCTATTAGTCCATCTATACTGACCTCCATCAGGTTGCAAATTGAATACAATTTTTTTCTGCATCTAACCCAGCCAATAGTTTTGGCCTAATACCACAGTTTGGCCACTCAGCTCTGCTCGGTTCCCATCCATTGTTTTTTTGTGCAAACAACTCCAGAGTTGTGAATTAGTTAACCACCAAAATGAGTGGAAAAAGGCCTGCTGCTGGTGGAAAGGGGAATAGGCGTGTTGGGAAGGGGAAAAAAGGTTGTGTCCGTGGGGTAGGTGTTAAAGCAACAGTAACATCTGCAGAAGAAAGACCATCTTCCAGCCAAACTAAAATGTCTACTTCTTTTAGCGGACAATGTGATAAGATCCCTTTCTTACGGCCACGCCAATCGCTACAAATTCCAGATGAGGCACAAAAACAGCAGGTGCTTCAACGCATATCAAGTGCTCCTTTAAGTGGGCTCTCCTCCACATCAACTTCAACATCACAAATACTCCAGTCCTCAAAGGTGTCACCACAATCGCACTTGCTTCCTCACAGCTCCCAAATCTCCAGCTGCCCGTCTGAGTATGAGGTAGAACAGATGGTTGAGTCTGCAGAGCTGTTTACTCATACTATAGCCTGGGAATCAGAGGTCGACTCCAGCGCTTCTGTGAATCCAGACGAGGAAATGATCTGCACTGATGCCCAGAATCTTTATGAGTCGGATCCAGGACCAGACGCAGAAGGTTCTGACCATAATGTAGACCCTCATTCCCAAACTGTAACTCCTGTTGGTGGAGACAATGAGGAAGACGATGATAAGACTCAAATACCTGATTGGAGCGACAACTTTAGTTTTTTGTCAGGGCAGGAACAGGTTGGATCTGAGGACGACGGGTGTGATAACGCACAGGGTGATGATGATGAGGTTGGAGATCCCACTTACTGTCAACCCACAGTCAGCCAAGAGATGAGGTCAGCAGAGGAGGTGGAGGAAGATGCTAGTGACGACGAGGTCAGGTTGCGCCTTCCTGGACAGAGACGTAGTACTGGAAGCACGTCAACAACTACATCCTCAAACACAACTCTGCCTCTCACCACAAATCGTGGTGGCTCTTCAGGTCGCATGGGTGCTAAGCCTTGCATAGCCTGGGCATTTTTTCAGATCGATAAAGATGACCCAACTCGTGTTATCTGTAACATTTGTCAGCAAAAGCTAAGTAGAGGCCAAAAAATACATAGTTTGAGTACTTCATGCATGAACCGGCACATAGACATGAAGCATAATTTGCAGTGGGAAGCTCAGTGTGCTACAATGCGGCCTAGCCGGCCGGGCCAACCACCGTCTGCCATATCTTGTGCATCCGCGGCCTCTTCATCCTCTGTGACTGGGGGGACAGCAGTCACACCTGTTTTGGGGCGCAGACCTGCCACCTCTTTACCCGCAACAGCCAGCGTGATTGGCAGGTCATCATTTTCTTTGGAGGTGGTAACACCAGCTGGTGTTGAGCGCTGTCCGACATCGATAGCACCACCTTTGGATCAAGGCAACCTAACATGTCCGCCTGCATCTTCCTCACAGACCGGCAGTTTGCCGGGGACACCCTTATCAACCCCATCTAAGCACAATAGCCAGCCCTCTGTCCCTCAGATGTGGACAAGAAAAAGACCATTTCCTCCTAGCCATGAGAAAGCTAAGAGGTTGAATTTCACCATCTGCAAGCTCTTGGCTACAGAAATGCTGCCTTTCCACCTGGTGGACACAGAGGATTTTCGAGACCTTATGTCCGTCGCAGTGCCCCAGTACCAGATGCCCAGTCGGCACTACTTCTCAAAGAAAGGTGTGCCTGCGCTCCACCAGCATGTCGCACACAACATCACCGCTTCTTTGAGAAACTCTGTGTGTGACAGGGTGCATTTCACCACAGACACTTGGACGAGTAGGCATGGTCAGGGGCGTTACATGTCGCTGACTGGGCACTGGGTAACTATGGTGACAGCAGGACAAGGGGCTGCTGTCCAAGTCTTGCCGTCCCCACGAGTTGTGCGTCAATCCTCTTTATGTCAAAGTTCCTCCACTGCTTCTGCCTCCTCAACCTCCTCTCGGTCTTCCACCTGCACCCAAAGCCTGTCTGGTCATGCCACAAGCTTTCTAACTGCGCAGAAGGGATCCTGCACACCTCCTTACTATGCTGGCAGTAGGGCTCAACGTCATCAGGCGGTTTTTACATTGAAATGTCTGGGAAATGTGAGTCACACAGCTGAGGAGTTGTGGTCAGCTCTGGAGAACCAATTTCATGAATGGTTGTCTCCACTGGACCTGAAACCAGGGAAGGCCGTGTGCGACAATGCTGCAAACCTGGGTGCGGCCCTTCGCCGGGGCAATGTCACACACGTGCCTTGTATGGCTCACGTGTTGAACCTGGTTGTCCAGCAATTTTTAGCCCACTATCCCAGACTAGATGGCCTTCTGCAGAGGGCACGGTCGCTGTGTGCTCACTTCCGCCGTTCGCATCCCGCAGCTCAGCGACTTACATCTCTACAGAAGTCGTTGGGCCTGCCACTTCACCGGCTAAAATGCGATGTGCCTACCCGGTGGAATTCAACTCTGCACATGTTGCAGCGACTGTGGCAGCACCGACAAGCCCTGGTGCAATACGTTCTGACGTATAGCCTGTGCCAACGAGATCCAGAGGTGGGGCAAATCACGCTGGAGGAGTGGTCTCAGATCAGGGACCTATGCACCCTTCTGCACAGTTTTGAAATGGCGACGAAGATGTTTAGTGCTGACGATGCCATTATCAGCATGACTATTCCGGTGATTTACATGCTGGAGCACATGTTAAACAGAATTCGGAGTCAGGTGGTGGCACAAGAGGAGGTGGAGGAAGTAGAGGAGGAGGAGTTGTATGCGGAAGGGCTAACATCTGCAAGGTCCAGACGGTCGGCAGCACCAAGGCGGCAGGCATGTGAGGGTGGGGGAGATGGTTTTACCAGGGCGCATGGTAGCAGCCAAACTAGTGAGGAAGGTGCAGGAGCCCAGGAAGAAGTGGAGGACGAACTGATGGAAGGCTCATCAGATGAGGGAGACCTTGATCACATTTCTGTTGTGCGAGGTTGGGGGGAGAGGACAGAGGAAGGAAGCATGATTGTTACCTCGCCACCAACACAACAGGGACTTGGTGCTCCTGGATGCGCAACACACATGAGTGCCTTCTTGCTGCACTACCTGCAACATGACCCTCGAATTGTGAAAATTAGAAATAAACCTGACTACTGGGTTGCCACACTGTTAGATCCCCGGTACAAAAGTAAATTTGCAGAAATTATTCCTGCCATAGAAAGGGATGCACGCATGCAGGAGTATCAGCAGAGACTGTTGCAGAATCTTACATGTGCTTTTCCACAAAATACCAGTGGTGCAAGTAGTGAATCTTACAGTTCTAACTTGCCAACCGTGGTCTGTATGGAGTTGTTCAATAAAGGGCCCAAAATTAAGATAACATAGATGGGAGAGGTCTCTATGAATAGGAATTCCTAAGTATTTGATACCCTGTGAGGGCCAGGCAAAGGGAAAGTTGGACTGGATGGAATCCTATATGGATTTGGGGAGGGAGACATCGAGGGCCTCAGACTTCGCTGCATTGATTTTAAAATTTGACCATGTAACAAAGTGATCTATTTCAGCCATAACAGCATGGATGGATATACGTGATTGAGTGATATATACTAGGACATCATCAGCAAATAGAGAGCACTTGTACTCGGTGCCTCCCACCTCAATCCACCTAATATTGGGGTTATGGCGAATTGATGAGAGCAGGTGCTCCGTCACTAGGATGTATAAGAGAGGGGACAGAGAACATCCCTGCCTTGTCCCATTGGTGATTGTGAAAGGTGATGAAAATGTTCTGACGCGCCCCCTGGGCCTTGGGACACCCGGAGCCGGACCCTTTTTGGTGGATGCTGGTGGTTGTAGTCTCCGTGGCGGCGACCCGGTTCCGTGGCTCAGGGCGGTCAAACCAGTGGCGGAACTATTTATGTGGGTTTGATGTTTAAATGTCCGACTACGCCACCCGTGGATTGCGGTCAGAGTGAACCGCCGCTCCAGGGCAGACCGCTGAGGCTGGTGTTGTGGGTGCAGCAGAGCATAGCATAACTCCCCACGGGAGGAGTATAGCCTCAGGGCAGTGTATGCGGAGGATGGGGGTGATGGTGCAGGGCAGCAGCAGTAACGACACGGAGTCAGTGATGCAGTCCAGGGCCTTTACTCACAGTTCTTATTATCCAGACCACGTCTGCAGGTAACGGCTGCCCACGTCGTACTGTGCTCACCAGGTGAGGGGCTCAGACAACTCCCAGATAACTTTGGAGCGCTTCACAGGACCCCCTTTGTGTGTCCTTTGTCTGGCCTTTCTTACCAACCCTTCTGTCCGGCTGCCTCGGGCCTCCTCTTGGTAAACTTGGCGCCAGTTTCCCTGACCCTATGTGGTGCCTTCCTAGCGGGTGTAGCGAGGGGCTGCGCCACATAAAATGTCACAGCCTCCTGTTTCTAGCTGAGGGTCGTTTCCTGCCTCCACTAGTTTCGGGGACCGGTCTCCCCCTTTGGCCTGACCCCTCCACGCAGGTGGATTCGGGCGCGCGGTGGCGACTCGCCCGTCCGCACCCCTGGGATCCCTTCATTCCTCGTTCCTGGAGCCTTCTTTGCTCCTCTTCCTTCCTTCTCCCTCTTCCAGGCCTGGGCCTCTGTTACTAGGCCCGCCTCCGGAGCAGAGCTCATGCAGAGCCCCTGCTCCCTGCCACTTCTGCTCAGACTTCTCTGCACTGAACTAAGATGGTGCCCACCTTTTATACTCCCTTCTCAATGCACCCAGGAACTGCTTCCTCCCTGCTCCTGCACTACAGGGTTCCCCTTCCTCAGTGTTCCCTCCCCCCACTCCAGCCAGGGACAGGGACTGTCGTGCCCATCTCAGGGGCATATTGGTCGCCCTGCCCCATGGCAATGTGGTGTAATGCATGCAGGTGTCGGGTCCTGATCCACACAACATCCTTACCTGAGAGTGAGATATCACACCTCTGGGTGAGGTGCAATACCTCTGTAGCAACCGAGCCCTCAGGGTGCTACAGTTCCATTTATCTTCAGCCTAGGTGACGTATTGCGATACAGGGCCGTGATTTTGGCTATAAAAGGGTCCCCTAGACCCCTACCCCAAGCTTTTTAAGAGAATCATATATGGCGTGCCAGGAGACTCTATGGAATGCTTTCTCAGCATCCAACGAGAGTATCTAATTACAAATTTTTAACTGCATCTAGCCCAGGCTACTGGACCAGGCTACTGTTACCAGGTTACTGTTAGGTGGATTCATAACTGGCTTAGTGATCGGACTCAAAGGGTGGTTGTAAATGGCTTCACATCCAGCTGGATGAATGTTTCAAGTGGGGTACCACAGGGCTCTGACCTGGGACCTGTATTGTTCAACATCTTTATCAATGATTTAGATGAAGGAATTGAGGGTAAACTGATTAAATTTGCTGATGACACAAAGCTAGGAGAGATAGCTAATACTAGAGAAGAGAGAGAGAGGATTCAAAAAGACCTAAATAAACTGGAGCAGTGGGCAGCAACCAACAGAATGGTTTTTAACAGGGAAAAATGCAAAGTACTACATCTGGGCAATAAAAATGAAAAAAGCATATACAGAATGGGAGGAATAGAGCTAAGCAACAGTACATGTGAAAAAGACTTAGGTATACTAATAGATCATAGACTGAACATGAGTCAACAATGTGATGCAGCAGCAAAAAAGGCAAATACAATTCTGGGATGTATTAACAGAAGCATACAGTCTAGATCACGTGAAGTCATTATTGGCCTTTTCTCCTCTTTGGTCAGACCTCATCTGGAATACTGTGTACAGTTTTGGGCACCACATTTTAAGAAAGACATAGACAAACTGGAGCAAGTTCAGAGAAGAGCGACCAGAATGGTGACTGGTCTGCAAACCATGTCCTATGAGGAACGGTTGCAGGATTTGGGAATGTTTAGCTTGCAAAAAAGAAGACTGAGAGGAGACTTAATAGCTGTCTACAAATATGTCAAGGGCTGTCACATTGTAGAAGGATCATCTTTATTCTCATTTGCACAAGGAAAGACTAGAAGCAATGGGATGAAACTAAATGGGAGGAGACACAGATTAGATATTAGAAAAAACTTTTTGACAGTTAGGGTGATCAATGAGTGGAACAGGCTGCCACGAGAGGTGGTGAGTTCCCCTTCAATGGACGTCTTCAAACAGAGGCTGGGCAGACATCTGTCTGAGATGATTTAGTGAATCCTGCTTTGAGCAGGGGGTTGGACCAGATGACCCAGGAGGTCCCTTCCAACTCTACCATTCTATGATTCTATGATTCTATGATTCAGGAAATACTTTGTGCCTAGTAGCAGTGTCTGCTAGTCAGCGGATTATCCCAGCTGTTAAGCAAGCTACACCACCTGTAGTTTGGACACTTAATTTTTTCAAAGGAAATGCTTCGGGACCACGGGATACTCAGTGAAGAGCATCAGGAGGCACCCCAAGGCATAGGGGCTGGGACTGGCAGTAGGATGCCTTGCGGTGGACAGCCGAGCTCGATCCTTATAAAAGCTTTTTAACTGCAGCAGCTTTAGTGGACGCTACTGGAGCTGGAATTACGCGGCTGCTGGCATGAGACTTGCCCTCCAATAGATCCTTGTAAATGGATTTAAAGTGTATTCATTCAAATTAGAGAGACAATTTAAATTAAAAAGCTTAGAGCTGCCTCCACCACAGGAGGGCTCGCTCGACCCACCAGCGGACAGGCACCAGTATTGGGAGAGGGGGGCTGGCCGTGAGGGTTCACCGCGGCTCTGGCACAAACCCGGCGACGCGGAGGTGGCACGGGCAGCAGCGGACTGAACGTGTCGGCTTCTCACTTTTTGGATTTTAGAAGGGCATGACATGCCTTTATCTGTGTCTCCTCCTCCTTTTACTCCTCCACCTCTTTTCTTTTCGCATTACTATATGTACTTGTCACTTTTCCATGTGTTAGTTGTGTCTTCTGAGCAGTTTGTCAGCTTTTGGACACCTTTGAAGGTGTTTTCTATGTGTTTCTATGTGTTTTTGTTTGCCTGCCATTGGTTTTAACGGTGTTCGACGAACAGTTCGGCGAACACACGGGTGTTCGACGAACCGAACCGAACTCAAACACTACGGGGGTGGCTCAACACTACTTACTATTCTTAAAAAGCCAGCAGTCGGCCCTTGCTATTGTTAAAGAGCCATCAGTCGGCTATGCTTTGTTGTTCCCATTATTAACAAGTGGGTCTCCTATAGTGTTATTGCGTATCCAGTGACTGCAAGGGCTGCCAAAAAATTGGTCACAACCCAATACCCCTTTAAAGAGACATAGAGTAGGGTCTCAGTAAAAAAAATGTTCCCATTATAAAGGAGCGGGTCTCCAATAGTGGTAATGCCCATGCTGTGACTGCAAGTGCTGCCAAAACTTGGGAAAAACCCCACAAAGAATTTCAAGACACATAGAGCAGGGCCACAATAACGACAAATTCCCATAAGAATTGAAAGAGTCTGCTATACAGTTATAGGGTATGCAGCGAGTCCAACGGCTGACCAATTTTAGGAAAAACCCCACTAAGAATTTAAAGATACACAGAGCAGGGCCTCAGTAACAAGGTATGACATGTTCCCATTAGAAAGGAGAGAGTCTGCTATACAGTTATAGGGTATGCAGTGAGTCCAACGGCTAACCAATTTTAGGAAAAACCCCACTAAGAATTTAAGGACACAGAGAGCAGGGACACAGTAACAAGGTACGACAAGTTACCATTAGAAAGGAGAGAGTCTGCTATACAATTATAGGGTATGCAGTGAGTCCAACGGCTAACCAATTTTAGGAAAAATCCCACTAAGAATTTAAAGATACATAGAGCAGGGCCACAATAACGACAAATTCCCATTAGAAAGGAGAGATTCTCCCATAGCGTTGGTCTATGCAGTGAATGCAAGGGCTGCCAAAAATTGGGAGGTACTTCAATGCCCCTTGAAAGAGACATGGAGGAGGGCCTCATAAAAAAAGTTCCCATTAGTAAGGAGCGGGCCTACTATACTTATAATGCCCATGAACTAAGTGTATGGGCTGACAAACATTTACACCTGGGGGGTATATATGAACATACTGTATAAAAATTTTTTTTTACGGGCATCATAAACACCTTTTAAAAAAATTATGTGGGTGTTGCATAATGGACCACGGTCACCCTGATGATATGGTGGTGGAGGATGAGGAGATGGAGGAGGACAAGATCAAATAGCCAAAATCAGGAAGCGTATACCCATGTGTGGGTGTGATAAGGTGCATGAGAATACACCTCCCAAGAAAAGACACTGGATTTGAGTTTATGTTACGCTGCTATCATTCGGTGGTGTTGAGAAGTCTGGCCCAATCCAGCCCTTGTTCATTTTTATAAGTCAGCCTGTCAGCATTTTCAGTTGACAGGCGGATGCGCTTATCAGTTATAATTCCACCAACGGCACTAAAAACCCGCTCTGATAAAATGCTGGTGGCAGGGCAGGCCAGGACCTCCAAGGCATAGAAGGCCAGTTCATTCCACGTATCCAGCTTGGATATCCAATAGTTACAAGGCACAGAGGAATCATGGAGGACGTTGGTACGGTCGGCAAGGTACTCCCTCAGCATCTTCTCAAACTTTACACTCCTTGTGAGAGTACCCCGTGCCTCAGGGTCGATGCGATGGGAGGGTCTGAGAAAACTGTTCCAGAACTATGACAGTGTTCCCCTGCCTCTGCTGGATTGGAGTTGTGTCTCTCTTGCCTGTACTCCTTGGTTGTCCAACGAAGTGTGCCCTCTGCCACCAGTGTTTTCAGATGGGAATTTTTTTTAATAGTTCCGCAACAAGGGCCTTCTGGTACAGCCCCGTTTTTGTAGACCTGTCCGCCTCACTAATAAGAGATATAAAGTTCTCCTTGTAGCGTGGGTCTAGAAGTGTCACCAACCAGTAATGACTGTCATCAAAAATTTTGAGAACGCGTGGGTCATGGGAAAGGCAGCTTAACATAAACTCAGCCTTGCGCGCCAGACTACTAACAGGCAAGACTTCCGTGTCCTCACCAAGAGGATAACTGACCATGCTCTCCTCCTCCTCCTCTCTGTTCTCTGGCCATCCACACTGAACAGGCGGTATGACAGCTGTGCAGGTAGTACCATCTATAGTGCATGAAATTAGCTCCTTTCCCTCCTGCTCCTCCTGTTCCTCATTGTCACCCAATCCACGTTGGGATGAGATGAAGCTTGGCTGTGTGTAAACACCCTGTATGGTTCCTTGCTCCATCTCATTGTGATCCGCCTGCAATGCATCCTCTTTGATTGTGAGCAGAGAGCATTTCAGAAGACAGAGAAGCGGGATGGTGATGCTAACTATGGCACCATCACCGCTCACCATCTTGGTGGAGTCCTCAAAGTTTTGGAGGATGGTACATATGTCTGACATCCATGTCCACTCCTGAGGTCTTATGTGTGGAGTCTGAACTGTATACCGACGGCCTTGTTGATGCTGGTACTCAACAACTGCCGTCTTCTGCTCACAAATCCTTCCCAACATCTGTAGTGTAGAGTTCCAACACGTGGGGACATCACACACCAGTCTGTGAGCCGGTAGCTGCAAACGCTGCTGAAACACTGCAAGGGCGGCGGAAGCTGTAGCTGACTTTCTAAAATGGGCACACAGGCGGCGTACTTTAACAAGCAGATCCGGCAGCTCCGGGAAGGATTTGAGAAACTGCTGAACCACGAGGTTAAGCACATGGGCCAGGCATGGTAAGTGTTTGAGCTCGCCTCGCCTCAGAGCCTCCACCAGGTTCCGACCATTGTCACACATGACCATGTCTGGCTTTAGGTTCAGCGGTGTGAGCCACAGATCTGCCTGCTCTTTCAGAGCTGTCCACAACTCTCCAGCATTGTGCGGTTTTTCAACTAAGCATATTAGCTTCAGCACAGCCTGTTGCCACTTGGCGGAGTCAGTGCTGCAGTGTTTCCAGCTTGTGACTGATGTGGTCATTTCGGAGATGGAGGTTGAAGAGGAGGAGGAGGCTGATGAGGATGAGGTGCAGGAGCTATTGACCGTGGGGGCAACCCTGATTGACCTAGGGCCCGCAATCCTTGGCGTCGGGAGGACGTGTTCCGTCCCAAGGTCCGACTGGGTCCCAACTTCCACTATGTTAACCCAGTGTGCCGTCAGTGAGATGTACCGTCCCTGTCCACAAGAACTTGTCCACGTGTCCGTAGTTAGGAGGACTTTACCGGTAACTGCGTAGTTGAGGGCATGGCTAATATTTTGGGACATGAGCTTGTGTAATGCGGGGACCGCATACCGGGAGAAATAGTGGTGGCTGGGGACCGAGTACTGAGGGACGGCCGCCGCCATAAGGTTGCGGAATTCTTCCGTCTCCATGAGCCTAAAAGGCAACATTTCAACATTCATGAAATGTGGCAATTTAGTAGTGTGGCCTGTGGAGAGTTGGCAGCATATTTGCGCTTGCGTTCCAAGGACTGGGGTATGGACAACTGAGTGCTGTGCTGGGACAAGGACATGGACGAGATTGCTGATGCTGCTACTTGAGACGGTGCAATGACAGGTACAGGGCAGGAGGCATCTTCGCATGCACCATGAACAGCGGATTGGCTTGCATGCACAACAGCGGAAGAAGCAAGAGTGCCACCTGCACACACTGTTCCTGGACCCTGGGGTTGGCCCACAAAGTCGGGTGCTTTGCTGCCATGTGCATGATCATGCTGGTGGTGGTCAGGCTGGTCATTTTGCCACCCCTGCTGATGCTGGCCTGGCAGGTGGTGCAAATGGCCTTTTTGGGGTTATCGGCAGTAGAGATGAGCCAATCTCAAATTCGAGCTGTTTTGGGCGGTGTTCGAGCCGTTTGGCGAACATGAACGATTTGAGAAAAATTTGGCTGTTCGAGGTTATGTTCGATAACTGTTCGTGCACCAAAATCATAACTGGATTTTTTCTCAGTAATGATGAAAATTAATGTTAATATGCAGTTTGAGTGTACAGCGGGGCGGGGGGAGGGGCAGAGGATGGATCTCTGCAGGAATAATGAAGATCTCCATTTTTTTTTCTCTTTACCGCATTTACAGTGGGGAGGTGCAATCTGTCAGCCTATCAGCAGCGCACACACGGAGCGAAGTGCTTTTTTTCACACAAGCAAGGGCATGTGTCATTGGCAGTGTATGTCACATGTCCTTGCCCTATAAGACCAAGCCATTTTCCCCGTCGCCACCATTTTCTCACTTCTGCAGCTGCGTGTTAGACGGCACCCCTGTTGCTGTGTGCGCTATACCTTGTTAATTTCAAGCCAATTTTCGCACAAATCTACAGATAGCTTGGGAGTAGGGAATAGTTGTGATTGCAGTCCTTTTAAGGACTAGGTTACAGCATTTCCTACGACTTTTATCAGGCAGGTCTGTGCTCTCAAATAGATAGGTTGTGGGAGTAAAGACTAATTGTAATTGCAGTACTTTAGAGGACTAGGTTACATCAGTTCCTATCAGTCTTTGCCAGGCAGGTCTGTGCCAGTGCTGTGCAAGTTTTTTTCACAGCATTTGGCTGAATCTAGCAAAGCTAATCCTTTTTGGCCTATTGCAGAGTGTGTTAGTCAGTGGAGTAGCCTATCTGTGTTGCAAGATATACCACCTGTGTATAGAATACCAATTTTTTTACTGCACCTAGTGAAGTAAAATCTTTTGGGCATAGCATCATTCTATTAGTCCATCTATACTGACCTCCATCAGGTTGCAAATTGAATATAATTTTTTTCTGCATCTAGCTCTGAAAAAATATTTGGGCTTCTAGCAGTGTGTGGGACTTGTTCTATTAGTCCATCTATACTGACCTCCATCAGGTTGCAAACTGAATATAATTTTTTTCTGCATCTAGCTGTGAAAAAATATTTGGCCTTCTAGCAGTGTGTTTGACTTGTTCTATTAGTCCATCTATACTGACCTCCATCACGTTGCAAATTCAAAATAATCTTTTGTCTGCATCTAGCTCTGAAAAAATATTTGGCCTTCTAGCAGTGTGTGGGACTTTCTCTATTAGTCCATCTATACTGACCTCCATCAGGTTGCAAATTAAAAATATTTTTTTGTCTGCATCTAGCTCTGAAAAAATATTTGGCCTTCTAGCAGTGTGTGGGACTTACTCTATTTGTCCATCTATACTGACCTCCATCAGGTTGCAAACTGAATATATTTTTTTTCTGCATCTACCTCTGAAAAAATATTTGGGCTTCTAGCTGTGTGTGGGACTTGTTCTATTAGTCCATATATACTGACATCCATCAGGTTGCAAACTGAATATAATTTTTTTCTGCATCTACCTCTGAAAAAATATTTGGGTTTCTAGCTGTGTGTTGGACTTGTTCTATTAGTCCATCTATACTGACCTCCATCAGGTTGCAAACTGAATATAATTTTTTTCAGCATCTAGCTCTGAAAAAATATTTGGCCTTCTAGCAGTGTGTGGGACTTGTTCTATTAGTCCACCTACACTGACCTCCATCAGGTTGCAAATTAAAAATAATTTTTATCTGCATCTAGCTCTGAAAAAATATTTGGCCTTCTAGCAGTGTGTGGGACTTTCTCTATTAGTCCATCTATACTGACCTCCATCAGGTTGCAAATTAAAAATAATTTTTATCTGCATCTAGCTTTGAAAAAATATTTGGCCTTCTAGCAGTGTGTGGAACTTTCTCTATTAGTCCATCTATACTGACCTCCATCAGGTTGCAAATTAAAAATAATTTTTTGTCTGCATCTAGCTCTGAAAAAATATTTGGCCTTTTAGCAGTGTGTGGGACTTTCTCTATTAGTCCATCTATACTGACCTCCATCAGGTTGCAAATTGAATATAATTTTTTTCTCCATCTACCTCTGAAAAAATATTTGGGCTTCTAGCAGTGTGTGGGACTTGTTCTATTAGTCCATCTATACTGACCTCCATCAGGTTGCAAACTGAATATAATTTTTTTTCTGCATCTAGCTCTGAAAAAATATTTGGCCTTCCAGCAGTGTGTGGGACTTGTTCTATTAGTCCATCTATACTCACCTCCATCACGTTGCAAATTCAAAATAATTTTTTGTCTGCATCTAGCTCTGAAAAAATATTTGGCCATCTAGCAGTGTGTGGGACTTTCTCTATTAGTCCATCTATACTGACCTCCATCAGGTTGCAAATTAAAAATAATTTTTATCTGCATCTACCTCTGAAAAAATATTTGGGCTTCTAGCAGTGTGTGGGACTTGTTCTATTAGTCCATCTATACTGACCTCCATCAGGTTGCAAACTGAATATAATTTTTTTTCTCCATCTAGCTCTGAAAAAATATTTGGCCTTCTAGCAGTGTGTGGGACTTGTTCTATTAGTCCATCTATACTGACCTCCATCACGTTGCAAATTCAAAATAATTTTTTGTCTGCATCTAGCTCTGAAAAAATATTTGGCCATCTAGCAGTGTGTGGGACTTTCTCTATTAGTCCATCTATACTGACCTCCATCAGGTTGCAAATTAAAAATAATTTTTATCTGCATCTACCTCTGAAAAAATATTTGGGCTTCTAGCTGTGTGTGGGACTTGTTCTATTAGTCCATCTATACTGACCTCCATCAGGTTGCAAACTGAATATAATTTTTTTCTGCATCTAGCTCTGAAAAAATATTTGGCCTTCTAGCAGTGTGTGGGACTTTCTCTATTAGTCCATCTATACTGACCTCCATCAGGTTGCAAATTAAAAATAATTTTTATCTGCATCTAGCTCTGAAAAAATATTTGGCCTTCTAGCAGTGTGTGGGACTTTCTCTATTAGTCCATCTATACTGACCTCCATCAGGTTGCAAATTAAAAATAATTTTTATCTGCATCCAGCTCTGAAAAATTATTTGGCCTTCTAGCAGTGTGTGGGACTTTCTCTATTAGTCCATCTATACTGACCTCCATCAGGTTGCAAATTAAAAATAATTTTTATCTGCATCTAGCTCTGAAAAAATATTTGGCCTTCTAGCAGTGTGTGGGACTTTCTCTATTAGTCCATCTATACTGACCTCCATCAGGTTGCAAATTAAAAATAATTTTTATCTGCATCTAGCTTTGAAAAAATATTTGGCCTTCTAGCAGTGTGTGGAACTTTCTCTATTAGTCCATCTATACTGACCTCCATCAGGTTGCAAATTAAAAATAATTTTTTTCTGCATCTAGCTCTGAAAAAATATTTGGCCTTCTAGCAGTGTGTGGGTCTTTCTCTACTAGTCCATCTATACTGACCTCCATCAGGTTGCAAACTGGATATATTTTTTTTCTGCATCTACCTCTGAAAAAATATTTGGGCTTCTAGCTGTTTGTGGGACTTGTTCTATTAGTCCATCTATACTGACCTCCATCAGGTTGCAAATTGAATATAATTTTTTTCTGCATCTAACCCAGCCAATAGTTTTGGCCTAATACCACAGTTTGGCCACTCAGCTCTGCTCGGTTCCCATCCATTGTTTTTTTGTGCAAACAACTCCAGAGTTGTGAATTAGTTAACCACCAAAATGAGTGGAAAAAGGCCTGCTGCTGGTGGAAAGGGGAATAGGCGTGTTGGGAAGGGGAAAAAAGGTTGTGTCCGTGGGGTAGGTGTTAAAGCAACAGTAACATCTGCAGAAGAAAGACCATCTTCCAGCCAAACTAAAATGTCTACTTCTTTTAGCGGACAATGTGATAAGATCCCTTTCTTACGGCCACGCCAATCGCTACAAATTCCAGATGAGGCACAAAAACAGCAGGTGCTTCAACGGATATCAAGTGTTCCTTCAAGTGGGCTCTCCTCCACATCAACTTCAACATCACAAATACTCCAGTCCTCAAAGGTGTCACCCCAATCGCACTTGCTTCCTCACAGCTCCCAAATCTCCAGCTGCCCGTCTGAGTATGAGGTAGAACAGATGGTTGAGTCTGCAGAGCTGTTTACTCATACTATAGCCTGGGAATCAGAGGTCGACTCCAGCGCTTCTGTGAATCCAGACGAGGAAATGATCTGCACTGATGCCCAGAATCTTTATGAGTCGGATCCAGGACCAGACGCAGAAGGTTCTGACCATAATGTAGACCCTCATTCCCAAACTGTAACTCCTGTTGGTGGAGACAATGAGGAAGACGATGATGAGACTCAAATACCTGATTGGAGTGACAACTTTAGTTTTTTGTCAGGGCAGGAACAGGTTGGCTCTGAGGACAACGGGTGTGATAACGCACAGGGTGATGATGATGAGGTTGGAGATCCCACTTACTGTCAACCCACAGTCAGCCAAGAGATGAGGTCAGCAGAGGAGGTGGAGGAGGATGCCAGTGATGACGAGGTCAGGTTGCACCTTCCTGGACAGAAACGTAGTACTGGAAGCACGTCAACAACTGCATCCTCAAACACAGCTCTGCCTCTCACCACAAGTCGTGGTGGCTCTTCAGGTCGCATGGGTGCTAAGCCTTGCATAGCCTGGGCATTTTTTCAGATCGATAAAGATGACCCAACTCGTGTTATCTGTAACATTTGTTAGCAAAAGCTAAGTAGAGGCCCAAAAATACATAGTTTGAGTACTTCATGCATGAACCGGCACATGGACATGAAGCATAAGTTGCAGTGGGAAGCTCACTGTGCTACAATGCGGCCTAGCCGGCCGGGCCAACCACCGTCTGCCCCATCTTGTGCATCCGCGGCCTCTTCATCCTCTGTGACTGGGGGGACAGCAGTCACACCTGTTTTGGGGCGCAGACCTGCCACCTCTTTACCCGCAACAGCCAGCGTGATTGGCAGGTCATAATTTTCTTTGGAGGTGGTAACACCAGCTGGTGTTGAGCGCTGTCCGACATCGATAGCACCACCTTTGGATCAAGGCAACCTATCATGTCCGCCTGCATCTTCCTCACAGACCGGCAGTTTGCCGGGGACACCCTTATCAACCCCGTCTTAGCACATTAGCCAGCCCTCGGTCCCTCCGATGTGGACAAGTAAAAGACCATTTCCTCCTAGCCATGAGAAAGCTAAGAGGTTGAATTTCACCATCTGCAAGCTCTTGGCTACAGAAATGCTACCTTTCCGCCTGGTGGACACAGAGGATTTTCGAGACCTTATCTCCGTCGCAGTGCCCCAGTACCATATGCCCAGTCGGCACTACTTCTCAAAAAAAGGTGTGCCTGCGCTCCACCAGCATGTCGCACACAACATCACCGCTTCTTTGAGAAACTCTGTGTGTGACAGGGTGCATTTCACCACAGACACTTGGACGAGTAGGCATGGACAGGGGCGTTACATGTCGCTGACTGGGCATTGGGTAACTATGGTGACAGCAGGACAAGGGGCTGCTGTCCAAGTCTTGCCGTCCCCACGAGTTGTGCGTCAATCCTCTTTATCTCAAAGTTCCTCCACTGCTTCTGCCTCCTCAACCTCCTCTCGGTCCTCCACCTGCACGCAAAGCCTGTCTGGTCATGCCACAAGCTTTCTAACTGCGCAGATGGGATCCTGCACACCTCCTTACTATGCTGGCAGCAGGGCTCAACGTCATCAGGCGGTTTTTACTTTGAAATGTCTGGGAAATGTGAGTCACACAGCTGAGGAGTTGTGGTCAGCTCTGGAGAACCAATTTCATGAATGGTTGTCTCCACTGGACCTGAAACCAGGGAAGGCCGTGTGCGACAATGCTGCAAACCTGGGTGCGGCCCTTCGCCGGGGCAATGTCACACACGTGCCTTGTATGGCTCACGTGTTGAACCTGGTTGTCCAGCAATTTTTAGCCCACTATCCCGGACTAGATGGCCTTCTGCAGAGGGCACGGTCGCTGTGTGCTCACTTCCGCCGTTCGCATCCCGCAGCTCAGCGACTTACATCTCTACAGAAGTCGTTGGGCCTGCCACTTCACCGGCTAAAATGCGATGTGCCTACCCGGTGGATTTCAAATCTGCACATGTTGCAGCGACTGTGGCAGCACCGACAAGCCCTGGTGCAATACGTTCTGACGTATAGCCTGGGCCAACGAGATCCAGAGGTGGGGCAAATCACGCTGGAGGAGTGGTCTCAGATCAGGGACCTATGCACCCTTCTGCACAGTTTTGAAATGGCGACGAAGATGTTTAGTGCTGACGATGCCATTATCAGCATGACTATTCCGGTGATTTACATTCTGGAGCACATGTTAAACAGAATTCGGAGTCAGGTGGTGGCACAAGAGGAGGTGGAGGAAGTAGAGGAGGAGGAGTTGTATGCGGAAGGGCTAACATCTGCAAGGTCCAGACGGTCGGCAGCACCAAGGCAGCAGGCATGTGAGGGTGGGGGAGATGGTTTTACCAGGGCGCATGGTAGCAGCCAAACTAGTGAGGAAGGTGCAGGAGCCCAGGAAGAAGTGGAGGACGAACTGATGGAAGACTCATCAGATGAGGGAGACCTTGATCACATTTCTGTTGTGCGAGGTTGGGGGGAGAGGACAGAGGAAGGAAGCATGATTGTTACCTCGCCACCAACACAACAGGGACTTGGTGCTCCTGGATGCGCAACACACATGAGTGCCTTCTTGCTGCACTACCTGCAACATGACCCTCGAATTGTGAGAATTAGAAATAATCCTGACTACTGGGTTGCCACACTGTTAGATCCCCGGTACAAAAGTAAATTTGCAGAAATTATTCCTGCCATAGAAAGGGATGCACGCATGCAGGAGTATCAGCAGAGACTGTTGCAGAATCTTACATGTGCTTTTCCACAAAATACCAGTGGTGCAAGTAGTGAATCTTACAGTTCTAACTTGCCAACCGTGGTCTGCATGGAGTTGTTCAATAAAGGGCCCAAAATTAAGATAACATAGATGGGAGAGGTCTCTATGAATAGGAATTCCTAAGTATTTGATACCCTGTGAGGGCCAGGCAAAGGGAAAGTTGGACTGTATGGAATCCTGTATGGATTTGGGGAGGGAGACATCGAGGGCCTCAGACTTCGCTGCATTGATTTTAAAATTTTACCATGTAACAAAGTGATCTATTTCAGCCAAAGCAGCATGGATGGATATATGTGATTGAGTGATATATACTAGGACATCATCAGCAAATAGAGAGCACTTGTACTCGGTGCCTCCCACCTCAATCCACCTAATATTGGGGTTATGGCGAATTGATGAGAGCAGGTGCTCCGTCAGTAGGATGTATAAGAGAGGGGACAGAGGACATCCCTGCCTTGTCCCATTGGTGATTGTGAAAGGTGATGAAAATGTTCTGATGCACCCCCTGGGCCTTGGGACACCCGGAGCCGGACCCTTTTTGGTGGATGCTGGTGGTTGTAGTCTCCGTGGCGGCGACCTTGTTCCGTGGCTCAGGGCGGTCAAACCAGTGGCAGAACTATTTATGTGGTTTTGATGTTTAAATGTCCGACTCCGCCACCCGTGGATTGCGGTCAGAGTGAACCGCCGCTGCAGGGCAAACCGCTGAGGCTGGTGTTGTGGGTGCAGCAGAGCGTAGCCTAACTCCCCACAGGAGGAGTATAGCCTCAGGGCAGTGTATGCGGAGGATGGGGGTGAACCCTGATGGCCAGCCCCCCTCTCCCAATACTGGTGCCTGTCCGCTGGTGGGTCGAGCGAGCCCCCCTGTGGTGGAGTCAGCTCTAAGCTTTTTAATTTAAATTGTCTCTCTAATTTGAATGAATACACTTTAAATCCATTTACAAGGATCTATTGGAGGGCAAGTCTCATGCCAGCAGCCGCGTAATTCCAGCTCCATTAGCGTCCACTAAAGCTGCTGCAGTTAAAAAGCTTTTATAAGGATCGAGCTCAGCTGTCCACCGCAAGGCATCCTACTGCCAGTCCCAGCCCCTATGCCTTTGGGTGCCTCCTGATGCTCTTCACTGAGTATCCCGTGGTCCCGAAGCATTTTGCTTTGAAAAAATTAAGTGTCCAAACTACAGGTGGTGTAGCTTGCTTAACAGTCGGGATAATCCGCTGACTAGCAGACACTGCTACTAGGCACAAAGTATTCACTGGGCTAGATGCAGTTAAAAATTTGTAATTAGATACTCTCGTTGGATGCTGAGAAGGCATTCCATAGAGTCTCCTGGCACGCCATATATGATTCTCTTAAAAAGCTTGGGGTAGGGGTCTAGGGGACCCTTTTATAGCCAAAATCATGGCCCTGTATCGCAATACGTCACCTAGGCTGAAGATAAGTGGAACTGTAGCATCCTGAGGGCTCGGTTGCTACAGAGGTATTGCACCTCACCCAGAGGTGTGATATCTCACTCTCAGGTAAGGATGGAGTGTGGATCAGGACCCGACACCTGCATGCATTACACCACATTGCCGTGGGGCAGGGCGACCAATATGACCCTGAGATGGGCACGACAGTCCTGTCCCTGGCTGGAGTGGGGGGAGGGAACACTGAGGAAGGGGAACCCGGACAGAAGGGTTGGTAAGAAAGGCCAGACAAAGGACACACAAAGGGGGTCCTGTCAAGCGCTCCAAAGTTATCTGGGAGTTGTCTGAGCCCCTCACCTGGTGAGCACAGTACGACGTGGGCAGTCGTTACCTGCAGACGTGGTCGGGATAATAAGAACTGTGAGTAAAGGCCCTGGACTGCATCACTGACTCCGTGTCGTTACTGCTGCTGCCCTGCACCATCACCCCCATCCTCCGAATACACTGCCCTGAGGCTATACTCCTCCCGTGGGGAGTTAGGCTACGCTCTGCTGCACCCACAACACCAGCCTCAGCGGTCTGCCCTGCAGCGTCGGTTCACTCTGACCGCAATCCACGGGTGGCGTAGTCGGACATTTAAACATCAAAACCACATAAATAGTTCCGCCACTGGTTTGACCGCCCTGAGCCACGGAACCGGGTTGCTGCCACGGAGACTACAACCACCAGCATCCACCAAAAAGGGTCCAGCTCCGGATGTCCCAAGGCCCAGAGGGCGCGTCAGAACATTTTCATCACCTTTCATAATCACCAATGGGACAAGGCAGGGATGTCCTCTGTCCCCTCTCTTATACATCTTAGTGACGGAGCACCTGCTCTCATCAATTCGCCATAACCCCAATATTAGGTGGATTGAGGTGGGAGGCACCGAGTACAAGTGCTCTGCATTTGCTGATGATGTCAATCACATATATCCATCAGCAGGCTGTTATGGCTGAAATAGATCACTTTGTTACATGGTCAAATTTTAAAATCAATGAAGCGAAGTCTGAGGCCCTCGATGCTTCCCTCCCCAAATCGATACAGGATTCCGTCCAGTCCAACTTTCCCTTTTCCTGGCCCTCACAGGGTATCAAATTCTTAGGAATTCCTATTCATAGAGACCTCTCCCATCTATGTTATCTTAATTTTGGGCCCTTTATTGAACAACTCCATACAGACCACGGTTGGCAAGTTAGAACTGTAAGATTCACTATGTGAACCACTGGTGTTTTGTGGAAAAGCACATGTACACTGTGTTCCAAACTGTTATGCAAAAAGTGTTTAGGAGTGATAAGGGAAGAATTTGTTTGTTTGTCTGTTAAACTCATTGATAGTGATGTGTGTCAGGGCTCTTTATATCACTGTAAGCAATTGCAGACACCTGTGCTAATTAGTTTGGCAGGTGTGTCCAATGAACGGCAAGACTACTTAAGAAGGCTGTCCCACATTATTAAGCAGCCTACATTTTCTGCCAAAATGGGAAAGAAAAAGGATGTGTCGGTTGCTGAGAAGCAACAAATTGTGGAGTGTTTAGGTCAAGGCATGACTACAATCAACATTGTGATATGATCAGGATGAAGTGTCTTGTCAATTAAGAAGTATGTAGCTGATTCACAGTACACACGTGTGCGTGCTGATAAGGGCAAATTGAGGACTCTTTCCTACAGGCAATTACATCAGGTTGAAAGAGCAGCGGCAAAAAAGCCTTGTCATAGCAGCAGACAAGTTTTTGAAGCTGCTGGTGCATCCAACGTCCCCCGAACAACAAGATGCAGGGTCCTTCAGAGGTTTGCAGCTGTGCGTACGCCATCCTGTCGACCTCCTCTATCCACTGCACACAAGCAGAAACGGCTCCAGTGGGCCAAACATTACATGAAGACTGATTTCAAAACTGTTTTGTTCACGGATGAGTGCCGTGCAACGCTCGATGGTCCAGATGGATGAAGTGGAGGATGGCTGGTTGATGGACACCCCACGCAAACACGGCTACAGTGCCAACAAGGAGCAGGTGGAGTAATGTTTTGGGCTGGAATCATGGGGAGAGAGATTGTCAGCCCCTCTATGATCCCTGAAGGGGTAAAGATGAACTCCATAATGTATGTGGAGTTTCTCAAACAGCACTTCATGCCATGGTTCAAGAAGAAGAACGGTGTATTCCATTCATCCATCATTTTCATGCATGATAATGCACAATCTCATGCTGCACATAACACATCTGCATCTCTGGCTGATATGGGCATAAAAGGGGACAAACTTATGGTGTGACCCCCATGCTCCCCTGACCTCTACCCCATTCAGAACCTCTGGAGCATCATCAAAAAGAGTGACTATGATGGCGGGAGGCAGATCACATCTAAGCAAGAAGCTCTGGGAGGGTATTCTGTCCTCATGCAAAACAATTGAAGCAGAAACCATCCAAAACCTGACAAATTCAATGGACGAGAGTTCAGAAGCTCCTTTCGAACAAGGGGTCCTATGTGCAAATGTAACATCACCTAGAATAAAGTTTTGAGCTGAAAACTGTTTGATTTCAGTTTCTATTAACCTGCTAATGCTTATAATTTCAAAAATGACCATTTTTTTGGTCTTTATTAAAATGAAAAGGTTGATCGAAGTGTGTGGGGGATCTAAAAGTGTGGCAACCCAGTAGTCATGATTACTTCGGATTAATTCGATGACAATCTGAGGGTCATGTTGCCGGTAGTGCAGCAAGAAGGCACTTATGTGTCTTGCGCATCTCGGAGCCCCAAAATTATTTTCCGGGCTAGATGTAGCTAAAAATTATTATTAATTTCAAATCTGGTGGAGCTTAGTATAGATGGCCTAATGGAATCAGTACTGCACACTGCTACAAAGCCCAAATTATTTTCCAGCCAAGATACAGATAAACATGATTAGTAATTTTAAATCTGGTGGAGCTTAGTATAGATGGCCTAATAGAATCATTACTGCACACTGCTACAAAGCCCAAATAATTTTCCAGCCAAGATACAGATAAACATGATTAGTAATTTTAAATCTGGTGGAGCTTAGTATAGATGGCCTAATAGAATCATTACTGCACACTGCTACAAAGCCCAAATAATTTTCCTGCCAAGATACAGATAAACATGATTAGTAATTTGAAAGCTTAAAACGGTTGGTGAGGTGATTTTAACCAATCATCAAGCTTTTACTCTCCCCAGGATGACACAGGGGTAGAAAAGTCGTTTCGGATCCCTGATTTGTTCATCTTTATGAACGTGAGTCTGTCTACATTATCAGTGGAGAGCCGCGTGCTATTATCTGTCAGCACACCACCAGCAGCGCTGAACACACGTTCAGACAGAACGCTGGCTGCGGGGCATGACAAGATCTCCAAGGCATAAGTGGCGAGCTCCGACCATTTATCCAGGTTGGAAGCCCAAAAAGAGCAAGGGTCCAGTGACACAGTCATGGCTTCAATGTTTACTTGGAGATACTCCTGTACCATCGTCTCTAGGCGTTGACTATGTGTCAGACTTCTTGTCTCCTGTGGCCTTGCAAAGGATGAGCAAAAAAAGTGGTGAAATGATTCCGCAAAATTGATGTTGCCAGCAGATACTGTGATTCTGTTACGGTTTGAGTTCAGAACACTCGACGGTCCCACGGTTGGCAAGTTGGAACTGTGAGATTCACTACGTGCAACACTGGTGTTTTGTGGAAAAGCACATGTAAGATTCTGCAACAGTCTCTGCTGATACTCCTGCATGCGTGCATCCCTTTCTATGGCAGGAATAATTTCTGCAAATTTACTTTTGTACCGGGGATCTAACAGTGTGGCAACCAAGTAGTCAGGATTATTTCTAATTCTCACAATTCGAGGGTCATGTTGCAGGTAGTGCAGCAAGAAGTCACTCATGTGTCTTGCGCATCCAGGAGCACCAAGTCCCTGTTGTGTTGGTGGCGAGGTAACAATCATGCTTCCTTCCTCTGTCCTCTCCCCCCAACCTCGCACAACAGAAATGTGATCAAGGTCTCCCTCATCTGATGAGTCTTCCATCAGTTCGTCCTCCACTTCTTCCTGGGCTCCTGCACCTTCCTCACTAGTTTAGCTGCTACCATGCGCCCTGGTAAAACCATCTCCCCCACCCTCACATGCCTGCCGCCTTGGTGCTGCCGACCGTCTGGACCTTGCAGATGCTAGCCCTTCCGCATACAACTCCTCCTCCTCTACTTCCTCCACCTCTTCTTGTGCCACCACCTGACTCCGAATTCTGTTTAACATGTGCTCCAGCATGTAAATCACCGGAATAGTCATGCTGATAATGGCATCGTCAGCACTAAACATCTTCGTCGCCATTTCAAAACTGTGCAGAAGGGTGCATAGGTCCCTGATCTGAGACCACTCCTCCAGCGTGATTTGCCCCACCTCTGGATCCCGTTGGCCCAGGCTATACGTCAGCACGTATTGCACCAGGGCCTGTCGGTGCTGCCACAGTCGCTGCAACATGTGCAGAGTTGAATTCCACCGGGTAAGCACATCGCATTTTAGCTGGTGAAGTGGCAGGCCCAACGACTTCTGTAGAGATGTAAGTCGCTGAGCTGCGGGATGCGAACGGCGGAAGTGAGCACACAGCGACCGTACCCTCTGCAGAAGGCCATCTAGTCCGGGATAGTGGGCTAAAAATTGCTGGACAACCAGGTTCAACACGTGAGCCATACAAGGCACGTGTGTGACATTGCCCCTGCGAAGGGCCGCACCCAGGTTTGCAGCATTGTCGCACACGGCCTTCCCTGGTTTCAGGTCCAGTGGAGAAAACCATTCATGAAATTGGTTCTCCAGAGCTGACCACAACTCCTCAGCTGTGTGACTCATATTTCCCAGACATTTCAAAGTAAAACCACCTGATGACGTTGAGCCCTGCTGCCAGCATAGTAAGGAGGTGTGCAGGATCCCATCTGCGCAGTTAGAAAGCTTGTGGCATGACCAGACAGGCTTTGGGTGCAGGTGGAGGACTGAGAGGAGGTTGAGGAGGCAGAAGCAGTGGAGGAACTTTGAGTTAAAGTAGATTGACGCACAACTCGTGGGGACGGCAAGACTTGGACAGCAGCCCCTTGTCCTGCTGTCACCATAGTTACCCAGTGCCCAGTCAGCGACATGTAACGCCCCTGTCCATGCCTACTTGTCCAAGTGTCTGTGGTGAAATGCACCCTGTCACACACAGAGTTTCTCCACAAAGCGGTGATGTTGTGTGCGAAATGCTGGTAGAGCGCAGGCACACCTTTCTTTGAGAAGTAGTGCCGACTGGGCATCTGGTACTGGGGCACTGCGACGGACATAAGGTCTCGAAAATCCTCTGTGTCCACCAGGTGGAAAGGCAGCATTTCTGTAGCCAAGAGCTTGCAGATGGTGAAATTCAACCTCTTAGCTTTCTCATGGCTAGGAGGAAATGGTCTTTTACTTGTCCACATCTGAGGGACCGAGGGCTGGCTGTTGTGCTTAGACGGGGTTGAGAAGTGTGTCCCCAGCAAACTGCCGGTCTGTGAGGAAGATGCAGGCGGACATGTTAGGTTGCCTTGATCCAAAGGTGGTGCTATTGATGTCGGACAGAGCTGAACACCAGCTGGTGTTTCCACCTCCAAAGAAAATGATGACCTGCCAATCACGCTGGCTGTTGCGGGTAAAGAGGTGGCAGATCTGCGTCCCAAAACAGGTGTGACTCCTGTCCCCCCAGTCACATAGGATGAAGAGGCCGCGGATGCACAAGATGTGGCAGACGGTGGTTGGCCCTGCCGGCTAGGCCGCATTGTAGCACAGTGAGCTTCCCACT
The DNA here is from genome assembly GCF_046119375.1 of Phyllobates terribilis. Taxonomy (NCBI): domain Eukaryota; kingdom Metazoa; phylum Chordata; class Amphibia; order Anura; family Dendrobatidae; genus Phyllobates; species Phyllobates terribilis. The sequence goes on along the minus strand of NW_027362765.1, from coordinate 476,006,073 downwards.
GCAACTTATGCTTCATATCCATGTGCCGGTTCATGCATGAAGTACTCAAACTATGGATTTTTTGGCCTCTGCTTAGCTTTTGCTGACAAATGTTACAGATAACACGAGTTGGGTCATCTTTATCGATCTGAAAAAATGCCCAGGCTGTGCAAGGCTTAGCACCCATGCAACCTGAAGAGCCACCACGACTTATGGTTAGAGGCAGAGTTGTGTTTGAGGATGCAGTTGTTGACGTGCTTCCAGTACTACGTCTCTGTCCAGGAAGGCGCAACCTGACCTCGTCGTCACTAGCATCCTCCTCCACCTCCTCTGCTGACCTCATCGACTGGCTGACTGTGGGTTGACAGTAAGTGGGATCTCCAACCTTGTCATCATCACCCTGTGCGTTATCACACCCGTCGTCCTCAGAGCCAACCTCTTCCTGCCCTGACAAAAAAACTAAAGTTGTCGCTACAATCAGGTATTTGAGTCTCATCATCGTTTTCCTCATTGTCTCCACCAACAGGAGTTACAGTTTGGGAACTTGGGTCGACATTATGGTCAGAACCTTCTGCTTCTGGTCCTGGATCCGACTCATAAAGATTCTGGGCATCAGTGCAGATCATTTCCTCGTCTGGATTCACAGAAGCTCTGTAGCCGACCTCTGATTCCCAGGCTATAGTATGAGTAAACAGCTCTGCAGACTCAACCATCTGTTCTATCCCATACTCAGACGGGCAGCTGGAGACTTGGGAGCTGTGAGGAAGCAAGTGCGATTGGGGTGACACCTCTGAGGACTGGAGTATTTGTGATGTTGAAATTGAGGTGGAGGAGAGCCCACTTGAAGGAGCACTTGATATCCATTGAAGCACCTGCTGTTTTTGTGCCTCATCTGGAATTTGTAGCGATTGGCATGGCCATAAGAAAGGGATCTTATCACATTGTCCGCTAAAAGAAGTAGACATCTTTGTTTGGCTGGAAGATGGTCTTTCTTCTGCAGATGTTACTGTTGCTTTAACACCTACCCCACGGACACAACCTTTTTTTCCCTTTCCAACACGCCTATTCCCCTTTCCACCAGCAGCAGGCCTTTTTCCACTCATTTTGGTGGTTAGCTAATTCACAACTTTGGAGTTGTTTGCACAAAAAACAATGGATGGGAACCGAGCAGAGCTGAGTGGCCAAACTCTGGTATTAGCCCAAAAGTATTGGCTAACTTAGATGCAGATAAAAATTATTTTGAATTTGCAACCTGGTGGAGGTTAGTATAGATGGACTAATAGAACAAGTCCCACACACTGCTACAAGCCGAAATATTTTTTCAGAGCTAGATGCAGAAAAAAATTATATTGAATATGCAACCTGGTGGAGGTTAGTATAGATGGACTAATAGAACAAGTCCCACACACTGCTACAAGACTAATTATTTTTTCAGAGCTAGATGCAGAAAAAAATTATACTGAATTTGCAACCTGGTGGAGGTTAGTATAGATGGACTAATAAAACAAGTCCCACACACTGCTACAAGCCGAAATATTTTTCAGAGCTAGATGCAGAAAAAAATTATATTGAATTTGCAACCTTGTGGAGGTTAGTATAGATGGACTAATAGAATGATGCTATGCCCAAACGGTTTTTCTTCACTAGGTGCAGTAAAAAAAATTGTATTCTATACACAAGTGGTGTAGCTTGCAACACAGATAGGCTACTCCACTGACTAACACACACTGCAAGAGGCCAAAAAGGATTTGCTTTGCTAGATTTAGCCAAATGCTGTGAAAAAAACTTGCACAGCACTGGCACAGACCTGGCTGGCAAAAAGTGATAGGAACTGATGTAACCTAGCCCTCAAAAGGACTGCAATTACAATTAGTCTTTACTCCCAACCTAGCTATTTAAGAGCACAGACCTGCCTGATAAAAGTGATACGAACTGATGTAACCTAGCCCTGAAAAGGACTGCAATTACAATTAGTTTTTACTCCCAACTTATCTATTTAAGAGCACAGACCTGCCTGATAAAAGTCGTAGGAAATGCTGTAACCTAGTCCTTAAAAGGACTGCAATCACAACTATTCCCTACTCCCAAGCTATCTGTAGATTTGTGCGAAAATTGGCTTGAAATTAACAAAGTATAGCGCACACAGCAACAGCGGTGTCGTCTAACACGCAGCTGCAGCAGTGAGAAAATGGTGGCGACGGGGAAAATGGCTGGGTCTTATAGGGCAAGGACATGTGACATACACTGCCAATGACACATGCCCTTGCTTGTGTGAAAAAAAGAAGGTCGCTGCGGATAGGCTGACAGATTGCACCTCCCCACTGTAAATGCGGGAAAGAGAAAAAAAATGGAGATCTTCATTATTTCTGCAGAGATCCATCCCCTGCCCCCCCCCCCCCGCGCCCCGCTGTACACTCAAACTGCGAATTAACTTTAATTTTCAACATTACTGAGAAAAAATCCAGTTATGATTTTGGTGCACAAACAGTTATCGAACATAGCCTCGAACAGCCAAATTTTTTTCAAATCGTTCGTGTTTGCCAAACGGCTCGAACAACGCCCAAAACAGCTCAAATTTGAGATTGGCGAACAGTTCGATTCGAACACCGCTCATCTTTACCTATGACGCTGTGCGGCCAGCCAATCACTGTAATGCCCACAACCAGCATGTCTACGGCATTACATTGCATGGCAGGCAATCCCTGTATGTTCATTGGCTCTCTAAAAAGCACCAAACATGCAGGGAGGGGACCCGAGTTCCCTGGAAATACTCTGCGAGCGCCGAGCTTCTCGAGCAGTGAGATGCTCAGGCGAGCACTGAGGAGTAGCGAGCATGCTCACTCATCACTAGTTAAAAGTAGCGATGAGCGAGTATGTTTTGTTAACCCTTTCGCTGAGTATATGCGGCCGAGCACTGAGTATTTATAGCGTACTAGGGCTTTAAGTTTTCCTCGCTCCGTGAACATGATTTGCGACTGACAGATTTAACACATGTGAGGAATGTCTGTTTTTCCAGCATTCCCCACATGTATTAAATCTGTCAAACAGTTGCAAATCATGTTCATGGAGCGACTAAAACTTAAAGCTCGAGCACGCTATAAATACTCGGAGCTCGGCCGAGTATACTCGGCGAAAAGGTTAACAAAACATACTCGCTCATCACTAGTTAAAAGTTGACCAGCGATTTCTCATTTTTCCAACAAAATTTACAAAACCATTTTTTTTAGGGACCACATCACATTTGAAGTCACTTTGAGGGGTCTTTATGACAGAAAATACCCAAAAGTGACACCATTCTAAAACCTGCACCTCTCAAGGTGCTCAAAACTACATTCAAGAACTTTATTAACCCTTCAGGTGCTTCATAGGAATTTTTGGAATGTGGAAAAAAAAATTAACGTTTAATTTTTTTCACAAAAATTTTACTTTAGACCCAATTTTTTTTATTTTCGCAGGGGTAACAGGAAAAAATGGACCACAAAATTTGTTGCACAATTTTCCCTGAGCATGCAGATACACCATATGTGGGGGAAAACCACTGTTTGGGCACATGGCAAGGTTTGGAAAGGAAGGAGCGCCATTTGACTTTTTGATTGTAAAATTTTCTTGAATAATTAGCGGACGCCACGTTGCGTTTGGAGAGCCCCTAATGTGCCTAAACAGTGGAAACCCCCCACAACTGACACCATTTTGGAAACTAGACCCCTCAGGGAACTTATCTAGATGTGTGGTGAGCACCGTGAACCCCCAGGTACTTCACAGAAGCTTAGAACATTGAGCCAAAAAATTAAATTTTCACATTTTTGCAACAAAAATGTTTTTCAGTCCCAAATTTTGCATTTTCATGAGGGTAACAGGAGAAATTGCACCATGCAATTTGTTTTGCAATTCCTTCTGAGCATGCCGTCACCCCATATGTGGAAGAAAACTACTATTTGGGCGCACGGCAGAGCTCAGAAAGAAGGAGCGCCATTTGACTTTTGAATGTAAAATTTGCTTGAATACTTAGCGGATGTGCCCCTGATGTGCCTAAACAGGGGAAAAAACACACAAGTGACACCATTTTGGAAACTAGACCCCTCAGTGAGCTTATCCATATGTGTGGTGAGCACCCTGAACCCCCAAGTGCTTTGCAGAAATTTATAACATGGAGCCATGAAAATAAAAAAATCTAACTTTTTCCACAAAAATTATGTTTTAGCCCCAATTTTTTTATTTTTACAAGGGTAAGAGGAGAAAATGGACCCCAAAAACTGTTGTGCAATTTCTCCTGAGTATGCCAATAGCCCATATGTTGGGAAAATACAGTGTTTGGGTGCACGGCGGAGTTCAGAAGAGAAGGAGCATTTTGTGACTTTTTGAACGCAAAATTGGCTGGAATTTAGAGCCGACGCCATGTCGCGTTTGGAGAGCCCCTGATGTGCCTAAATAGTGAAAACCCCCCACAAGTGACCCCATTTTGGAAACTACTCCCCTCACGGATTTTATCAAGGGGTATAGTGAACATTTTGAATCCAGAGATGCGACACAGAATTTGATAACATTATGTCATCATATTGAACAAGTTGTCATTCGTCTTAAGCGCAAGTGCTTGCTACTTGAGTTTGCATCAGGTACACGGGTATGCACCATGTATCACAGGTGCTCGAGTCACATTCTCGAGTCCCCGCTCACATGTTTCATGGTTATTAAACACCCAAAAAAAAACATGCAGGGATTGCTCGTGCATGGCAGGCAATCCCCGCGAGTTTTTTTTGGCAACAAAGCATATGGTGCAGAGACTCGAGCATGTCACTTGAGCACCCGCGATACTCAGTGCATTCCTGAGCACCCGATGAAAACTCAAGTAGCGAGAACTTGCGCTCAACACTAGTCGCCATATCATCATCTTTTTTTTTTTTTTACTTTTGATAAAAAATCCCTAGCCCAATCCTAACCCTAATACAACCCTAACCCTAACCCTAGCCCTAGAGTTTATTTTTTACGCTGTTCATCGTGCGGTATAAGTAATTAGATGACTTTATTCTTCGGGTCGGTGCGATTACAGCGATACCAGAATCATATCGGGCTTTTATGATTGACACACTGTCACACTAAAAGACGCATTTTTTTGCAAACTCTAGTTTTTGCATCGCCAAATTTTGAGAGCTATAATTTTTCCATATTTTGACGGACAGAGTCATATGACAGCTTGTTTTTTGCGGGATGACTTGACGTTTTTATTGGTGCCTTTTTCAGGCACTTGACATTTTTTGATCGCTTTCTAATCCGATGTTTGGGAGGCAGAATAAACAAAAACCAGCAATTCTAAAAATTTTTTATAGGTTTTTTTTTTATGCTGTTCCGCGTGTGGTAAAATTGATAAGGCAGCGTTTTTCTTCGTTTACAGCGGTACCACATTAATATAGTTTTTCTATGTTTTGGTGCTTTTACACAATAAAAGCTATTTTATAGACTTTATTCTGAGAGCTATAACTTTTTTATTTTTCGGCTGATGGAGCTGTATGGTGGCTTGTTTTTTGCGGGACAAGATGACATTTCGCCAGTTCCCTGGAATGCTCTACCCCAGACGATCCGATTGACTCCTAGCCCCCATGTCTTCAAGCGCGCTTTAAAAACCCATCTCTTTAAACAGGCCTACCACCTCAAATACCAAGTTAACTAACTTCCCCTGTTCCCTCCTAAATACTGTTCAGAATCTGGTCCCTACTGTTTATCTGTCTCTCCATGCACACGATAACTGCACTCAATACTTTATTATTGCACTTAAACATATTGGCTGATGACCGGATCATGCAGCTATATATGAAAATCCCTATTTACTATAATTGCCAGACCTGAAAGAACAAGCACTTTTCACCTATTGTGTCTTCCCTTTTCCTCGTAGATTGTAAGCTTGTGAGCAGGGACCTCACTCCTGATGTAACTGTTTAAACTGTCTCACCTTGTATTGAATCTATTGTCTGTACATGTCCCCACTTAATTGTAAAGTGCTGCGGAATATGTTGGCGCTATATAAAAAAAATTATTATTATTATTATTATTATTTTCAGTGGTACCATTTTTATTTATATTCGTCTTTTTGATCGTGTGTTATTTCATTTTTTGTTTGGCGGTATGATGATAAAGCATTGTTTTCTACTTCGTTTTTTATTTTATTTTTTTACCGTGTTAACTAAAGGGGTTAACTAGTGGGACAGTTTTATAGGTCAGGTCGTTCCGAACGCGGCAATACCAAATATGTGGACTTTTATTGCATTTGTTTTTTTTTCATAATAATATTTATTGATGGGTACATTATATTTTTATTTTTGGTGGATTATTTTTTATATATTTTTTTATATATTTTTACAATTTTTTTTTTTTTTTTTTTTTCATTTTTTAAAACTTTTTGGACTTTTATTCTGTGTCCTACTCTGGGACTTTCACTTTTTTTATTCTGATCGCCTGTATAGCACAGGAATACAGCACCATCCCTGTGCTATTCAGTGCTGCACAAGGAGAAGGTATTTTGGTCATGCACTTCACATGACTAAAGAATCTTCCTGCTGTCTGGTGACCCGGATGTTTTCATGACCACATCGGGTCGTCATGGCAACATCCGGGAAGCCGTGGCAGATAGCGCTAGAGGCCGGAAGAGGAGGTGAGTATTGCGATCACCTCCCCTTGCCTATGCAATGCTGCGATCGATTACGATCGCAGCATTGAGGGGGTTAATGTGCCGAGAGCGGTGCGGGACCGCTCCCTGCACATAGTACCGGGTGTCAGCTGTGACAATCAGGTGACACCCGGCGGCGATCGCCCCCCACCGCTTGTGTGCGGGCGCGATCGCCATATGGCCTAATAATACGTCATTGGTCCAATCGGCCCAGGTCACCATGACGTACTATTAGGTCATACATCAGAAAGGTGTTAAACAATTTAACCCTTTCTGACAATGTTTCTCTTTCAGACCTTACCTGCATAGGGGCTGCACAAGAGGAAAAGTGTTGACTCTTTAGGACTAGGTGGTAGTTAACTGGTCATACATGTGATTGGCAACAAGCCGCATTGTCAAAGCTTCAACCATTAGGGAGCACAAATTTTCCTGGCAACACAATTCTCTCACCTTCAAATTTTTAAAAAATTTTGGAAAACAGATATAATTTTGGCAAAGAAAATAGCAGTTAGGGAGTTCAAGAATTTTCGTTTAATAATTATAAACAATTTAGCCCTTGCTAACCTGCCCTCCTCAGGGGCTGCACACACAGGGTAGTGTTGAAATTAATGAACATAGATTCTCGTGGTAATACCCCAATTACCTGCCCCAAATATATTAGTATTTTAGGAACCTGATTAGGACAAAGGCCACTCAAAAAATATGGCTTGAGACCATTCAGAGGCCCAAAGACATTGGAGGCCTGGCTGATGTATATCCTTTCCTCACAATTGCAGCATCTAAGAAGCAGTGGTAACCCAGAGCTTCCCTTCTCTTCTGCTGTAATGATACACCATGTTTTATGGGTCAGAAACTTAGATGAAGTCTTGGAGGGGGGGCAGTTTTCGGAATTATAGTTCCTCATGTGTGACCATTGGGAGGTGTGAAGAAACGACAGCAGGGAGATACCACAGAACCTCTCTGCTGCCACTACTTGTGATGAATCCACATCCCGCCACCCTTCTGATGTCACACTATTCCAGATGGAGCGCGTGATATGGATCTACCCTTTGCACCAACGTGATGTTTCGCATCCCCCTCAAGGACGCGTAAGGTCTGATTGATACAGTTCTACACAGTCACTCAATGTCCACACGGGTACAAAGAGGCACCAGGGAGTGAGAAAAGGTAGTCCACTCAGTCACTGACGTGGCCCCACGCTCACTCACATCCCTGAAAGGCTGAGAAGCTCCATCACTACTCCAATGAAGCAGAGCTTTGTAGGCCTGGTAGAGCTGCCACCAGTTTCTATTTGATATAATGGACTTATATTGGGCTAGAAACCAGCCCGATAGCGTGTTCGTTGGACCGAACAACAGATGAAGGTTTGTGGATCGAGATAAAAGAACAGCCGAAGATTAAATTATAATTATATAAATTATTATATTATATATTTTATCGCCTTAGGGGCACACTAAACAATATGATATATGCATAAGGGTTATACATACAAAGCGGTCAGAGTTACAAATACAAAAGTATGGTACAAGAAGTATAAGCAGAATTTAAGAGTCAATTATCAGTTTAGATGGAAAGGCCTGGCTTGTGGGGGAGGGCTGCCACATGGGAGGCTGTGGGCCCACACTTGGTGGATGGACTTCTCACACATCTTGATGTCATGACCTCCCCAGGAAAAAATGATGATGTCAGGATTCCTGGAGTATTTAACCCCTCTGGATCACTCCTAATCCGGCCTCATGGCTACGCCCAAATCTCCTCCCCTGGTCTCTCTTAGTTGAGAAACTCACAAAACTAAAATGGGCTATATCTCCTTACTGGTTGGTCCCAGGGATCCGGTTCTGGTGTCAATGGCCTCAACTGGGCCCCTGCTGCGTGTGGGACCAAACACAGTGGCCCTGGGAGCTTTTGAAAGGCTGCGCCGCATATATCCCTACCCTTGCTTGCTGGGAGGTGAAGAAAGGATTGGTGAGATTGTCCATTATTTTAGGTTTCCGAAAATCTAATTTGTGTATCCCTTTGAACTATCGTCTACCCATGATTCCATGATGTGAAGAACATTCAAGACCAACTCATGTTAACCACTGTGACCTGTTTTGCAGGTTCTAGAGAGATCTTCAGTGCACAGTGTATTCTGACTCTTTTGAATACACTGCAGTTTGCAAAGGAGGGTGCTGAGAAGCGAAGAGTGAGATCCCTCACAGCAGCTGCACAGGATTTGTCCCTCCCCCAACACCATGTGCTTCTTTGTTCTAGAAACATAATTCAACCGAGAGTTATGGGAAAACGATTCATCACAGTGACACAAAAAATAGATTGTGGGAAACCTGAGGGGATGTGGAAGGTAACCCTAGTATTAAACATAGTCCAGCATGTAAGTAAAAAGAGATACCCAGCACAGCCTTGCAGGGGACCCTAGGAACAATGTGTTTGGTATCAATGCGTAGCAGGGGCCCGGCTGGATCCGATGACACCAGAACTGGTTCCCTAAGACAATCCAGAAATGAGGTATGGCCCATTTTAGTTTTGGAAGCTCTTAGCTGGGAAAGAACAGGGGTGGAGACTAGGGCTTGACTAGGGGGGCAGTAGGTGGAGTGACCCAGAGAGTTGGAAGGTCTCTGTAGCTAGAGCCTATTGTCTTTCCCTGGGGAGGTTACGACATCAAGTCATGTGAGGAAAGTCCTGCAAAAACAAAGAAGGCCCACAAACCTCACATGTGGCATACCTTCCCCCGAAAGCCAGATTATCCATCTAGACCGGTAACTGACTTGTAATAACTGCTTTATATCTTTTGCACCCATGCTCTTGTGTCTGCAACTCTGACCACTGTTTGTTTACCCCTTATGTATATAATGTACTGTTTAGTGTGCCCTTACGGCGATTAAATAAATAATTAAACCTTGGCCTATTCTTTTATCTCTATCCACGAACCTTACGCCTGTTGTTCAGTCCAACGAACACTCTACCGGGCTGGTTCCTAGCTTGATATAGTCCATTATATCAAATAGAAACTGATGGTAGCTCTCCCAACCTGATTCACTGGAGCTAGTGAGCGGAGCCTCTCAGCCTGTTGGGGTTGTGGACAAGTGTGGTGCCATGTCAGTGACTGAGTGGGCCACTGCTACCCACTCCCTGATGCTTTCCTGTACCTGTGTGGGGGTGCGGAATGTCACGTAGGTGCAGAGGGCAGGTCCGTACCATGTGCTCCATCTGACGTAACTGTGACGTCAGGCGGGTGGCGTGGTGTGGATCCATCACAAGAGGCGGCAACAGCGAGATTCTGCGGGGTCTCCCTGCTGCCGTTTCTTCATAGATGTTGAATTATAGCTTCTTGAACAATAGAAGCACATGGTGTGGGGGATGGGACGGGACAAACCCTGTGCAGCTGCTTGCAGCTGCTGAGGGTTCGTCACTCACGCTTGTCGGCCCCCTCTTTTGCAAGCTGCAGTGTTGAATTACATCGTACATGGAGATCTCTGCAATTACCGTCACGTAGTGCACAGTGATTGACAGGGGATTACCTTGAATACCTTCACACCTCCCCACTTTAGAGGGCGCTAGAGAACAGCACCACTCGGTGTTCCCCCGCGCGTCCCTCCGCAACTTCCCCTTGTCAGGATAAGCCGTTGGCATTACGATGCTCTCGGCCCTTTTTGTGGTAAATGGCGAAGTGGTAGTGCTGGAGTGCGAGGCTCCAGTGTAGCAGCCTTCCATTTGTCCCGGATACGGTTTGTAACCAGCTGAGGCGGTCTGTTTTCACGGAGAATTGGCGTCCATACAAGTATGGCTGCAGGCGCTGCAAGGCCCACACAATTGCCAGACATTCCTTCTCCATCGTGGAATAGGCCTCTTCCCTCAGCAGGAGCTTCCAGCTCAGGTACAAAATGGGGTTTTCCTGGCCCGTAGTGTCGACCTGGCTGAGCACAGCACCGAGGCCAAAGTCACTGGTGTCTGTCTGTACTACAAACGACCGCGTGAAGGCGGCTGTCTGTAATACCAATAAGCTAGAAAGGGCTGTCTTCAGCACCCGGAAGGGTGTCCAATCAACTGCAGAGGGCAGCTTCCTCTTGGTGAGGCCCGTCAGGGGTTTCGCCAGGCTTCTATAGTGAGGGACGAACATCCTATAGTACCTGGTAGTGCCCAGGAAAAGACATCACCTGTTTCTTGGTCCTAGGGGTGGCCAGGATGCGATGGCATCCAACTTCCCGGGTTCTGGCTAGTGTTGAGCCACCCCCGTAGTGTTCGGGTTCGGTTCGGTTCGTCGAACACCGGGATGTTCGAGGAACTGTTCGTCGAACTGTTCGTCGAACACCTTAGAACACCGTCGAACACCGTTAAAACCAATGGCAGGCAAACAAAAACACATAGAAACACATAGAAAACACCTGCAAAGGTGTCCAAAAGCTGACAAACTGCTCAGAAGACACTCTGTTTAAAAAAGCCGGCCGGCAAATTCAGCAGCGGCATACACCGGTACCCGACAATTTAGACAAGAAGGAATAGAGCATCACACATAGATTAGATAGATAGAAACATGTCAGTCACACATATAAGAAGCACAGTGACAGTGTTGGTTACTGCATTTGTCATTTAGTGTAAAGGATTTATTAAAAAAAATATTAGTGTTTTCATGCACCGTCTCTTTAAAAAAGCCGGCCGGCAATTCAGCATCTGTACCCGACAATTTAGAACAGAAAGAATAGAGCTTCACACATAGATTAGATAGATAGAAACATGTCAGTCACATATATATGAAGTACAGTGACAGTGTTGCTTACTGTACTTGTCATTTAGTGTAAAGGATTTATCAAAAAAAATAATAGTGTTTTCATGCACTGTCTCTTTAAAAAAGCCGGCCGGCAATTCAGCAGCGGTACCCGACAATTTAGAACAGAAAGAATAGAGCATCACACATAGATTAGATAGATAGAAACATGTCAGTCACATATATATGAAGTACAGTGATAGTGTTGGTTACTGTACTTGTCATTTAGTATTAAAATAAAGGATTTATTATTAAAAAAATTGGCGTGGGGTTCCCCTTAATTTTAGGCTCTAGCGGAGGTTAAGCAGACGGCTGGGGCAGATGTTTGAAGCCTGGGAAGGGGGTAATACCCACGGAGCTTCCCAGGCTACTAATATCAGCCCCCAGCTGAATACATAGCCTTTACTAGCTATTAAAATGGGGGACCCCCCAAAAAAAATGACGTGGGGTCCACCCTAATTTAATAGCTAGCAAAGGCTAGGCAGACAGCTGGGGGCTGATATTAATAGCCCAGGAAGGGAGCCATGAATATTGGCCCCCTCCCAGGCTAGAAACACCAGCCGTCAGCCGCCCCAGAAATGGCGCATTCATAGGATGCGCCAATTCTGGCACTTAGCCTCGCTCTTCCACGCTGCCCTGGTGCGGTGGCAGGGGGTAATAGGGTTGGGGTTGATGTCAGCTTATAATGCCAGCTGACATCAAGCCCAGGTTAGTAATGGAGAGGCGTCTATAAGACACCCCCATTACTAACCCCATAGTCAAAGTTAAAAAAAACACAAACACCCAGAATAAAGTCCTTTAATTGAAATAAAGACACAATCCTTTATTGTTCTAAATTAAACCATACCTACCATCACGCCCATTCCAGCTGAAGCCAACGATCTCCTGCAATAAAAGAAAAATAATAAAGCAACCTCATCCTTACCTTTCCATGGTTCCCACGACAGCTTCAGCTCTGCTACATCGAGATGACAGGCTGGACCGCAGCAGAACGCCGCCATCCAGCCTGTCATCCCGCAGACACTGAGAAGCGCAGGCTTGCTTGCGCTGCTCAGCGTCTCTCTGTGACGACATCCAGATGAGCCGAGTTCATGTCCAATGAACTCGGCTCACCTCATGCACGTCACTGACAGCGTGGGAAAATTCTCACGCTGAAGCGCTGATTGCAGGAGAATTTTCCCACGCTGTCAGTGACGTGCAGGAGGTGAGCTGAGTTCATTGGACATGAACTCGGCTCATCTGGATGTCGTCACAGAGAGACGCTGAGCAGCGCTAGCAAGCCTGCGCTTCTCAGTGTCTGCGGGATGACAGGCTGGATGGCGGCGTTCTGCTGCGGTCCAGCCTGTCATCTCGATGTAGCAGAGCTGAAGCTGTCGTGGGAACCATGGAAAGGTAAGGATGAGGTTGCTTTATTATTTTTCTTTTATTGCAGGAGATCGTTGGCTTCAGCTGGAATGGGTGTGATGGTAAGTATGGTTTAATTTAGAACAATAAAGAATTGTGTCTTTATTTCAATTAAAGGACTTTATTCTGGGTGTTGTGTTTTTTTTAAATACTTTACTAGAAATTCATGGTGGTCATGTCTAATACTGGCGTGACCCCATGAATTTTGGGCTTGGGGCCAGCTGATAATACCAAGCTGGCCCTAACCCCTTTATTACCCAGTGAGCCACCGCACCAGGGCCCTGGATGAGTTGGGTACAGCGCCAGAAGATGGCGCTTCTATGAACGCGCCATTTTCCGGGGTGGCTGCGGACTGCAATTTGTAGCGGGGGGGGGCCCAGAAAGCTTGGGCCTCCCTGCGCTGCAGATTCCAGCCCCCAGCTGCCTAGTTGTACCTGGCTGGACACAAAAATAGGGCGAAGCCCCACGTACTTTTTTTTTAATTATTTCATGAATTTCATGAAATAATTAAGAAAAAAAGGCCTTCCCTATATTGTTGTGTCCGGCCAGGTACAAATAGGCAGCTGGTGGTTGGGGGCAGCCCGTTCCTGCCTGCTGTACCTGGCTGGACACAAATATAGTGCGAAGCTCCACTTCAATTTTTTTTAATTATTTCATGAAATTCATGAAATAATTAAGAAAAAAAGGGCTTCCCTATATTGTTGTGTCCGGCCAGGTACAAATAGGCAGCTGGTGGATGGGGGCAGCCCGTTCCTGCCTGCTGTACCTGGCTGGACACAAATATAGTGCGAAGCCCCACTTCAATTTTTTTAAATTATTTCAGGAAATTCATGAAATAATTTAAAAAAAATTGACGTGGGGCTTCGCACTATATTTGTGTCCAGCCAGGTACAGCAGGCAGGAACGGGCTGCCCCCAACCACCAGCTGCCTATTTGTACCTGGCCGGACACAACAATATAGGGAAGCCCTTTTTTTCTTAATTATTTCATGAAATTCATGAAATAATTAAAAAAAAAGTACGTGGGGCTTCGCCCTATTTTTGTGTCCAGCCAGGTACAACTAGGCAGCTGGGGGCTGGAATCTGCAGCGCAGGGAGACCCAAGCTTTCTGGGCCCCCCCCCGCTACAAATTGCAGTCCGCAGCCACCCCGGAAAATGGCGCGTTCATAGAAGCGCCATCTTCTGGCGCTGTACCCAACTCATCCAGGGCCCTGGTGCGGTGGCTCACTGGGTAATAAAGGGGTTAGGGCCAGCTTGGCATTATCAGCTGGCCCTAAGCCCGAAATTCATGAGGTCACGCCAATATTAGACATGACCACCATGAATTTCTAGTAAAGTATTTAAAAAAAACACAACACCCAGAAAAAAGTCCTTTAATTGAAATAAACACACAATTCTTTATTGTTCTAAATTAAACCATACTTACCATCACGCCCATTCCAGCTGAAGCCAACGATCTCCTGAAATAAAAGAAAAATAATAAAGCAACATCATCCTTACCTTTCCATGGTTCCCATGACAGCTTCAGCTCTGCTACATCGAGATGACAGGCTGGACCGCAGCAGAACGCTGCCATCCAGCCTCTCATCCCGCAGACACTGAGAAGCGCAGGCTTGCTTGCGCTCCACAGTGTCTCTCTGTGAGGACATCCAGATGAGCCGAGTTAATGTCCAATGAACTCGGCTCACCTCATGCACGTCACTGACAGCGTGGGAAAATTCTCCTGCACTCAGCGCTTCAGCGTGGGAGAATTCTCACACTGAAGCGCTGAGTGCAGGAGAATTCTCCCACGCTGTCAGTGACGTGCAGGAGGTGAGCTGAGTTCATTGGACATGAGCTCACCTTATGCACGTCACTGACAGCGTGGGAAAATTCTCCTGCACTCAGCGCTTCAGCGTGGGAGAATTCTCACGCTGAAGCGCTGAGTGCAGGAGAATTCTCCCACGCTGTCAGTGAAGTGCAGGAGGTGAGCTGAGTTCATTGGACATGAGCTCACCTTATGCACGTCACTGACAGCGTGGGAGAATTCTCCTGCACTCACCGCTTCAGCGTGAGAATTTTCCCACGCTGTCAGTGACGTGCATGAGGTGAGCCGAGTTCATTGGACATGAACTCGGCTCATCTGGATGTCGTCACAGAGAGACGCTGAGCAGCGCAAGCAAGCCTGCGCTTCTCAGTGTCTGCGGGATGAGAGGCTAGATGGCAGCGTTCTGCTGCGGTCCAGCCTGTCATCTCGATGTAGCAGAGCTGAAGCTGTCGTGGGAACCATGGAAAGGTAAGGATGAGGTTGCTTTATTATTTTTCTTTTATTGCAGGAGATCGTTGGCTTCAGCTGGAATGGGCGTGACAGTAAGTATGGTTTAATTTAGAACAATAAAGGATTGTGTCTTTATTTCAATTAAAGGACTTTATTCTGGGTGTTTGTGTTTTTTTTAACTTTGACTATGGGGTTAGTAATGGGGGTGTCTTATAGACGCCTCTCCATTACTAACCTGGGCTTGATGTCAGCTGGCATTATAAGCTGACATCAACCCCAACCCTATTACCCCCTGCCACCGCACCAGGGCAGCGTGGAAGAGCGAGGCTAAGTGCCAGAATTGGCGCATCCTATGAATGCGCCATTTCTGGGGCGGCTGACGGCTGGTGTTTCTAGCCTGGGAGGGGGCCAATATTCATGGCTCCCTTCCTGGGCTATTAATATCAGCCCCCAGCTGTCTGCCTAGCCTTTGCTAGCTATTAAATTAGGGGGGACCCCACGTCATTTTTTTTGGGGTGTCCCCCATTTTAATAGCTAGTAAAGGCTATGTATTCAGCTGGGGGCTGATATTAGTAGCCTGGGAAGCTCCGTGGGTATTACCCCCTTCCCAGGCTTCAAACATCTGCCCCAGCCGTCTGCTTAACCTCCGCTAGAGCCTAAAATTAAGGGGAACCCCACGCCAATTTTTTTAATAATAAATCCTTTATTTTAATACTAAATGACAAGTACAGTAACCAACACTATCACTGTACTTCATATATATGTGACTGACATGTTTCTATCTATCTAATCTATGTGTGAAGCTCTATTCTGTCTGTTATAAATTGTCGGGTACCGCTGCTGAATTGCCGGCCGGCTTTTTTAAAGAGACAGTGCATGAAAACACTATTATTTTTTTTGATAAATCCTTTACGCTAAATGACAAGTACAGTAAGCAACACTTTCACTGTACTTCGTATATATGTGGCTGACATGTTTCTATCTATCTAATCTATGTGTGAAGCTCTATTCTGTCTGTTATAAATTGTCGGGTACCGCTGCTGAATTGCCGCCGGCTTTTTTAAAGAGACGGTGCATGAAAACACTATTATTTTTTTTGATAAATCCTTTACGCTAAATGACAAGTACAGTAAGCAACACTTTCACTGTACTTCGTATATATGTGGCTGACATGTTTCTATCTATCTAATCTATGTGTGATGCCCTATTCTTTCGGTTCTAAATTGTCGGGTACAGGTGTATGCCGCTGCTGAATTGCCGGCTTTTCATGTTTCACTGTTGGCACTGTTCCCATCGATTTGGGCAACCACTGTAATGCCACAACCACCATGGCTGTGGCATTACAGTGAGTGGCAGACAATCCCTGCATGATTGGTGCTCTAAATAGCGCCAGACATGCAGGACACGCTTTTGGTGCACGAACAGTTATCGAACATAACCTCGAACAGCCGAATTTTTTGCAAATCGTTCGGGTTCGTGGAACAACTCGAACACCGCCCAAAACAGCTCGAATTTGAGATTGGCGAACAGTTCTAGTCGAACACCGCTCATCTCTAGTTCTGGCTTCAGAGCTCTACCACCTACCCAGTGTCCCACGTAGTGGACCTCACTCATACCCAGCTGCCACTTTTCCGGCTTAATGGTCAAGCTGCCCATTGAATCTGCCCAAGCACCTGCACCAGATGCTCTAGGTGATCCTCCCAGGTGGGACTGCAGACAGCAATGTCATCCAGGTACACAGCCGCGTACCCTTCGAGTTCCTGGAGCAGCGTGTTGACCATCCGTTGAAAAGTGGCAGGCGCATTCTTCATGCCGCATGGCATCACCGTGGACTTGTACAGTCCAAATGGGGTAATAAAGGCAGAGCATTCCCATGCCTCAGGGGTAAGAGGAATCTGCCAATATCTCCGGCTCAGATCCATGATGGTCGAGTACTTAGCCCCGGCCAACTGATCGAGCAGGCCATCGATGCGCTGCATTGGGTACGCATCGGTGACCGTGACAGCATTGAGCCCCCTGTAGTCCACACAGAACCAGGTTTTCCGGTCCTTCTTTGGAACAAGGACCACAGGCGAGGCCTAAGCACTGCTGGAAGGTTGGATGACCCCCAGTTTCAACATCTCATCAATCTCCTGGAGCATGTGGTGCTGCACTTCCAGGGAGACCAGATATGCTGAATGCCGGATTGTGGGGTGATCCCCGGTGTCCATGTTATTGACTACCGATTCTGTCCTTCTGGGCTTGTTGCTTAACAAATCACTGAAGGGGTGCAGTGTTGCCCACAGCTGGGATAGTTGGTCTGACAACAGCTGGTGGCAAATTTCCACGTCCACGATGGTTCCACCTGCCCTAGCCTGGGCGAGCAGGTCTGGAAGGGTCTCCGCCTCTCCTTCCTCTGGCAGGTTGCATACTGGAAGGGTGCAAGTTTCCCTCTCATGATGTGCCTTCATCATGTTCACATGGAAGACCTTTTGCCTTCCCCGGGCGTGGTCCAGGGTGAACAGGTACGTAACGGCATTGAGCTGAAGGTGCACGTACGAGGTATGGGCCCTCCCTGGCCTCCTGAAACTTGTCCTGGGGTATGGGTCCAGTACCCACACCTTTTGACCCACCTGGTAGGTCCTCTTACAAGAATTCTGGTTGTACCATTGCTTCTGGTCAGCTTGGGATTGCGTCATATTGTCGTGCACCAGCTGCACCAAGGCCTGCATTTTTTCACGGAAGCACACGACATATTCGATGACAGACACTGCAGGGGTGGCTAAGTCCCCTTCCCGGACCTCCTTCACCAGAGCCAGAGGGCCCCGTGCACGCCGGCCATATAGGAGCTCAAAGGGGGAGAACCCCATTGAGTCCTGTGGAACATCCCTGTAGGCAAATAGCAGATGTGGGAGGTACCACTCCCAGTCGCACCCGTGGGAGTCGACCAACTTCTTAAGCATTTGCTTCAGGATGCCATTGAACCGTTTTCACAGGACGTTGGTCTGTGGGTGGTACGGGCTGGTCACCAGATGTTGCACCTGTATTTGCTTACCGAGGGACTCTATCAGCTGTGACATGAACTGGGTCCCCCGGTCAGTGAGCATTTCCTGGGGAAAACCCACTCAGAAGAAAATCTCCACTAAGGCGGTGGCCACCTTGTCGGCCCGAATGGACGACAAGGCTACCCCTTCCGGGTACCGGGTGGCACAGTCTGCTACCGTCAGTATGAAGTGTTTCCCGGAGCTGCTGGGAGTGGCCATCGGGCCAATCAAATTCACAGCTACCCTCCTGAAAGGCTCTTCAATAATGGGCAGATTTATCAGTAGGACTTTTGGGCGCTGCCCCGCCTTCCCCACACTCTAACTTGTGTCACACGACAGACAGTAGGAAGCCACCTCGGCCCCCATCCTTGGCCAGTAGAAATGCTGGACTAACTTGGCCTTTGTCTTATGAACCCCTAAATGTCTGGCCATTGGAGTCTCGTGCGCCAGCCGCAACAACTCTGTCCTGAATGGATAGGGTACCACTAACTGTCTGTCCCTGGGTCACACCTCCGGTAAACCTCTCTGGACCGTTACCCTGTACAGCCGTCCTTGGTACCAGACCACCCGCTCAAGTTCTGAGTCGAGGGAGGCTGTGCCGCCAGCTCCTTAAGAGCTTTCAGGCTGTCGTCAGTCTCTAATGCCGCCTGAACCTCTGACTGGACGTGGCCAGAATAGACAAACCTGCCAAGTCTTCAGTCAGTTCCCCGGGACCAGTCTCCTGGCCTCCGTCTGACCCGGCAGCCACTTGGTCGGAAGTAGAGAAGTCATCGGACTCCTGAGGGGCCCCTGGGGCTTGGGTGCCACCACTGCACGTGACAGCGGCCACGGCCGCTGTGACTGCGGGTAGCGCCCGCTTCTTCTCCGTTTCTGACCAAGCCTGGAGTCTAAACGGACTACTCTGGCCCTCTGACATCCCTGTTGTGGGGGAACCTTTCCATTCAGCCTTACCTGGAAGCCCTACCTTTCCTGGGACTGCCCTGCCTTCCATGGCATGCTCCTCCATAGCTGTTTTCCCCCTCTCGGTCACGTCTGTAACACCGTCACCGGACTAACTGCTACAGCCTGCCGGCTGGTCACACTATAGGGCGTTATTACAGCCAACTTGATAAATCTCCTCCCCCTCGAGGAGAGAGGGACACAGTACATCACCCACCCCCGCATCCCTATAAGTAGCCATGGTCATAACATTAGCAGCAATAGGGGTGTACATGACATTGTCTGGACAATATAGTGGGACACTAGCTGCCCCAAGTCTCTCCCAAGTAAAACACTCACAGGAATGTTTGGAGTTACCCCCACCTCCTGCACTCCCGGAGCCCCAGTCCAAATGCACCTTGGCGACGAGCAGCGACAGCTCGACGCCTCCAATCTCAGAGATGGCGAGAGTCTTCCCAGATATGAAAACCTGGGGGACACCAGTTCAGGCCGCACAAGAGCCATCTCAGCGCCGGTGTCTCGCAGTCCCTTGGCCCTGGCGTGGCCTATGGTGACAGTCTGAAGGTTGTCAAGGGGCCTCCCACCACCCCCACTCACACACAAAACAGTGGACGGTTTCTGGGATGGGGAAAGGCCCTGCTGGTGCTGAGGACCCAGGGCTTTGAAGTGGCCCAGCTGTCTGCAAAGGTGACACAGTCAGGTTTCCGCTACCGGTGTGGAGAGGAAAACATGTGGAACGTGCCCCATTGGGCTTGGGGTCAGGGTCAGCAGGCACCACGTTCGTCTAACTCCCTCTCCAGCCGCAAAGTATCTTGGCCTCTGGAGTCCAGTTGTTGGAGTAGTCATCAGCAAGTGTCGCTGTTGCAGAGGCCCCCTTTGGCTTCCGGTCACGAAGGTACTGTTGGAGGTCCTTCAGGCAGTTCCACAGAAACTGCTCAGTTGCGACGAGCTCCTTCAGCTGCTGGACGGTGTTGAGCTCCAGTCCTATGGTCCATTGATCAAAGGCTCTCAGTAGAGCCCGCATGTGATCGGCCCAGCTGTTTGTTGGACCCCGCTGCAGACTATGGAGCTTCTTCCGGTACGTCTAAGGGGTCAGATTGTACTGTCAGATCAGAGCCTGCTTGATGTCCTCATAGCTCAGGGTGGTCTCACTGGGCAAGTACCCAAAGATTTCCAGGGCCTTACCCCTAAGGCGAGGGGTTAAGAACCGGACCCACTGGTCCTCAGGCAGATGGTACTGTTGGCAGGTTTTTTCAAATGCCAGCAAGAATGTGTCCAGGTCCCCTCCTTTGTCCAGCACGGGGAAGTCCTCCTCCCGTAGCTTCGGAACTCGGATCTCAGGAGACTCGTTACTGGCTGGGGCCTTCTGCTGAAGCTGGAGCTGAAAGCATTTTCTCCTGGTGCTTGCCCACCCACTGATGTTCTGCCATGAGGGTCTCAAGGGTGACCCTGTCCCCAGCCTGGAGACTCACAATGATGACTTACATGAGGGGGTCAGGTGGTAGATGGCCCACTGCGGGACTGACCGCCTGCGACTCTCTCCTTAGGGTGCCTGGGCGGGACTTCCCTCATTCTGGAGCAACATTGACTTCCACCTCCTCCCCACCATCTGGAGCATTGGATATCTCATTGGTTTTGCTCCTGGTGCCACTGGTTACCCTTGCACGCTATGATCACTGACAACAAACTGCAACCTGATGCACCCGCACATCTTACAGTATTTGCACTCTGTCTAGTGCTGAGCTGGTCTTAAGACTTCTGCAGTAGAAGTTACTACTGGCAGTCCTTAGAGTCTGTGAGTATGCATTCCACACTCACACACACTATTATCTTGATTCCACACTGCTTGCCAACAACGTGAAGAAACGGGACCCTGTGAAACTCTCTGCTACCACTACTTGTGATGGATCCACACCCCACCACTCGCCTGATGTCACACTACGTCAGATTGAGCACATGATACACATCTACCCTTTGCACCAGCGTGACATTCTGCACTCCCCTTAAGGATGTGTAAGGTCAGATTGGTACAGTTCTATACAGTCACTCCCTGTCCACACGGGTACAGAGAGGCCCAGGTAGTGAGAAAAGGTGGTCCACTCAGTCACTGTCATGGCCCCACAATCTCTCACACCCCTGACAGGCTGAGAGGCTCCTTCACTACTCCGGTGAAGCAGAGCCTTGTTGGCCTGGTAGTGCTGCCACCAGTTTCTATTTGATATAACGGACTTATATCGGGCTAGAAACCAGCCCGATAGTGTGTTCGTTGGACCAAACAACAGACGTAAGGTTTGCTGATTGAGATAAAAGAACAGCCAAAGATTAAATCATATATTTAATCACCCTTGGGTCACACTAAACAATACACTATATAAATATGGGTTATACATACACAGTGGTCAGAGTTACACATACAAAATGATGGTACATGAAGTATAAGCAGAACTTAAGAGTCAATTACCAGTTTGGATGGAAAGGCCTGGCATGTGGTGGAGGGCTGCCACATGGGAGGCTGTGGGCCCTCACTTGGTGGATGGAATTTTCACACACGTCTTGATGTCACGAGTTCCCAAGGAAAAAACGATGTCAGGGTTCCTGTAGTACTTAATCCCTCTGGATCACTCCCAATCCGGCCTTGTGGCTACGCCTATATCTCCTCCCCTGTTCTCTCTTAGTTAAGAGAATCACAAAACTAAAATGGGCTATAACTCCTTACTTGATGGTCCCAGGGAACTGGTTCTGGCGTCAGCGGACCCAGCTGGGTCCCTGCAACGCTTGGAGACCAAACACAGTGGCCCTGGTGGTTTCGGAAAGGCTGTGCCGCATATCTCCCTATGCTTGCTTGCTGGGCAGTGAAGAAAGGATTGGTGAGGTTCTCCATTCTTTTAGGATTCCGAAAATCTATTTTGTGTATCCCTCGGATGTATCGTCTTCCCATAATTCGATGTTGAATTATTCAGTGCATTGTGAAACTATTTGCCCCTCTTGAACTTTTCTACCTTTTGCCACATTTCTGGCTTCAAACATAAAGATATAAAATTCAAATTTTTGGGGGAAGAATCAACAACAAGTGGGACACAATCGTGAAGTGGAAAGAAATTTATTGGATATTTTAAACTTTTTTAACAAATTCAAAACTGAAAAACTGAAAAATAGGGCGTGCAATATTATTCGGCCCCTTTACTTTCAGTGCAGCAAACTCACTCCAGAAGTTCAGTGAGGATCTCTGAATGATCCAATGTTGTCCTAAATGACTGGTAATGATAAATAGAATCCACCTGTATGTAATCAAGTCTCCGTATAAATGCACCTGCTCTGTGATAGTCTCAGGGTTCTGTTTCAAGTGCCGAGAGCATCATGAAGACCAAGGAACACACCAGGCAGGTCCGAGATATGTCGAGTTGTGGTGAAGTTTAAAGCCGGATTTGGATACAAAATGATTTCCCAAGTTTTAAACATCTCAAAGAGCACTATGCAAGCAATCACATTAAAATGGAAGAAGTATCAGACCACTGCAAATCTACCAAGACCCGGCCGTCCCTCTAAACTTTCATCTCGAACAAGGAGAAGACTGATCAGAGATGCTGCTAAGAGGCCCATGATCACTCTGGATGAACTGCAGATATCTACAGCTGAGGTGGGAGAGTCTGTCCATAGGACAACAATCAGTCGTACCCTGCACAAATCTGGCCTTTATGGAAGAGTAGCACGAAGAAAGCCATTTCTCAAAAATATCAATAAAAAGTCTCGTTTGAAGTTTGCCACAAGCCACCTGGGAGACACACTAAACGTGTGGAATAAGGTTAATGTGGAACAAATTATTAAACAACATGTATGTAAGTACCTGGATAAGAATGAAGTGATTAACCAGAGTCAGCATGGGTTTGTAATTAACAAGTCATGTCAGACTAACTTAATTTCCTTCTATGACAGAATCACTGACTGAATGGATCAGGGAAATGCTGTAGATATAGTATATCTTGACTTTAGCAAAGCATTTGACAAAGTATCTCACACCATCCTTATTGAAAAAATGACCAAGTATGGAATGGACAAGGCAACGGTTTGGTGGATTCATAACTGGCTTAGTGATCGGACTCAAAGAGTGGTCGCCAATGGCTTCACATCCAGTTGGATGAATGTCTCAAGTGGGGTACCACAGGGCTCTGTCCTGGGACCTGTATTGTTCAACATCTTTATCAATGATTTAGATGAAGGAATTGAGGGTAAAATGATTAAATTTGCTGATGACACGAAGCTAGGAGGGATACTTAACACTAGAGAAGAGAGAGAGGGGATTCAAAAAGACCTAAATAAAGTGGAGCAGTGGGCAGTAACTAACAGAATGGTTTTTAACAGGGAACAATGCAAAGTACTACATCTCGGCAATAAAAATGAAAAAATCATATACAAAATGGGAGGAATAGATCTAAGCAACAGTTCATGTGAAAAAGACTTGGGTATACTAATAGATCATAGACTGAACATGAGTCAACAGTGTGATGCAGCAGCAAAAAAGGCAAATACAATTCTGGGATGAAGTAACAGAAACATACAGTCTAGATCACGTGAAGTCATTATCGGACTTTACTCCTCTTTGGTCAGACCTCATCTGGAATACTGCGTCCAGTTTTGGGCACCACATTTTAAAAAAGACATCGACAAAATGGAGCAAGTTCAGAGAAGAGCGACCAGAATGATGACCGGTCTGAAAACCATGTCCTATGAGGAACGGTTACAGGATTTGGGAATGTTTAGCTTGCAAAAAAGAAGACTGAGAGGAGACTTAATAGCTGTCTACAAATATCTCAAGGGCTGTCACATTGAAGAAGGATCATCTTTATTCTCATTTGCATAAGGAAAGACTAGTGTAACATCCCTGGCGGTGTGCTAGCATAGTGCTCCACCTCCCACTATGCAAGACCGCAATCTTACCCATCAGTCCAGCCTGCAAACCTTGCTTTCTCTTGTCTGATTGCTTAGGGCGGCGGCCTGGTTACTTCCTGATTCTTATAGCTGCTGTGGGCGTGCTCCTAATGTGCCCCCAGCCTTTTGCTGTGAGTCACTGGATATTTAAACCCCCTCCACCCTGAAGGAGGTGCTTGAGCAACACCTTCACTCAGTTTGTCCTTGCAACTGAATTGCCAGGTCATGTCCTGTATCTTGTTTGTTTCTGCCACTCTGGGGGCTGTATACCGAGGCCTGTTACCTGTGACTTCTAGTCTGTTTCCGCCACCCTGGGGGCTGTATACCCAGGCTTGTTCTTGTATCTCTTTGCAGTATCAGTTCCTGTCTGAACTGTCTCCTAGCCTGTTACCTGTTTGTCTCTATGTCCGTACCTTCCCTTGTCTTGCAGTGTCTGAACCTGCACCTAACTGCAACTCGTTGTCTCTGTACTTCTGTTTGTGAGTTTTGTGTCCACTCGCTACTTCATAGTAAGTACTTTGTGTGTATCTGGTTCTGCTTGTCCCTTTTCCCTTCCTCCGTATCTACCTCCTGTGTTCTAGCCATCTTCCTGTATTTTCCAGTCTGTTCCATGTGAACAGAGTCCTGTCCTCTCTGCCTGCACCTTCGGCCCTGTTCGGCTCTGCTTGCTCACCGCGCCAGCGGTTTCCCTCTGCTCTGCCTTGCCCACCGCTCCGGCGGTTCCGCTCTGCTCTGCCTTGTCCACCGCACCTGCAGTTCCGCTCTGCTCTGCCTTGTCCACCACACCTGCGATTTCGCCCTGCTCTGCCTTGTCCACCGCACTTGCGGTTTCGCTCTGCTCTGCCTTATCTACCGCTCCGGCAGTTCCTCTCTGCTCTGCCTTGTCCACCACTCCGGCGGTTCCTCTCTGTTCTGCCTTGTCCACCGCTCTGGTGGTTCCGCTCTGCTCTGCCTTGCCCACCGCACCTGCGTTTTTTGCTCCGCTATGCTTGCTCACTGCACCGGCTGTTCCTCTCTGCTCTGCCTTGTCCTCCGCTCCGGCGGTTTCGCTTTCCTCTGCTTGTCTACCATATCTGCGGCTTTGTTCTTGTTTCCCAGTCTGCACTGGACCCTATCCAGCCTGCGCTCCAACCTACTAGTACCTCCCTGTCTGCACTCCAGCCGTGCTTGCCAGTATCTCCCTGTCTGTACTCCTGCCGTGCTTGCCAGTACCCACCTGTCTGCATACCAGCCGTGTTGGCCAGTGCCCACCTGTCTATCAGTTCCTGTCTGAACTGTCTCCTAGCCTGTTACCTGTTTGTCTCTATGTCCGTTCCTTCCCTTTTCTTGCAGTGTCTGAAACTGCACCTAACTGCAACTCGTTGTCTCTGTACTTCTGTTTGTGAGTTTTGTGTCCACTCGCTACTTCATAGTAAGTACTTTGTGTGTATCTGGTTCTGCTTGTCCCTTTTCCCTTCCTCCGTATCTACCTCCTGTGTTCTAGCCATCTTCCTGTATTTTCCAGTCTGTTCCATGTGAACAGAGTCCTGTCCTCTCTGCCTGCACCTTCGGCCCTGTTCGGCTCTGCTTGCTCACCGCGCCAGCGGTTTCCCTCTGCTCTGCCTTGCCCACCGCTCCGGCGGTTCCGCTCTGCTCTGCCTTGTCCACCGCACCTGCAGTTCCGCTCTGCTCTGCCTTGTCCACCACACCTGCGATTTCGCCCTGCTCTGCCTTGTCCACCGCACTTGCGGTTTCGCTCTGCTCTGCCTTGTCTACCACTCCGGCAGTTCCTCTCTGCTCTGCCTTGTCCACCACTCCGGTGGTTCCTCTCTGCTCTGCCTTGTCCACCGCTCTGGTGGTTCTGCTCTGCTCTGCCTTGCCCACCGCACCTGCGTTTTTTGCTCCGTTATGCTTGCTCACTGCACCGGCTGTTCCTCTCTGCTCTGCCTTGTCCTCCGCTCCGGCGGTTTCGCTTTCCTCTGCTTGTCTACCATACCTGCGGCTTTGTTCATGTCTCCCAGTCTGCACTGGACCCTATCCAGCCTGCGCTCCAACCTACTAGTACCTCCCTGTCTGCACTCCAGCTGTGCTTGCCAGTATCTCCCTGTCTGTACTCCTGCCGTGCTTGCCAGTACCCACCTGTCTGCATACCAGCCGTGTTGGCCAGTGCCCACCTGTCTGCATACCAGCCGTGCTTGCCAGTGCCCACCTGTCTGCATACCAGCCGTGCTTGTCAGTACACACCTGTCTGCATACCAGCCGTGCTTACCAGTATCCACCTGTCTGCATACCAGCCGTGCATGCCAATACCCACCTGCCTATATGCCAGTCTCACCTGCCTGTTCCTGCATTCCCCGGTGTGGGTCAACAGCTGTGACCGGGGTCTGACCTGGAGTAGCACCTGGTCCCTCTGCTCGGTTCCTCCTTCGTTCACGGAGTCGACTGAGCAGCCGTGTGACCTTGGTCGGATCGGGTTGATACTTAGTTACGCCCCTCCAGGCACTCCTCGGTTCATGGTACAGTGGGATCACTAATCACGCTCACGCCAGTCAGTCCGAGCGTAACAACTAGAAGCAATGGGATGAAACTGAATGGGAGGAGACACAGATTAGATATTAGAAAAAACTTTTTGACAGTTAGGGTGATCAATAAGTGGAACAGGCTGCCACGAGAGGTGGTGAGTTCCCCTTCAATGGACATCTTCAAACAGAGGCTGGACAGACATCTGTCTGAGATGATTTAGTGAATCCTGCTTTGAGCAGGGGGTTGGACCAGATGACCCAGGAGGTCCCCTCCAACTCTACCATTCTATGATTCTCTGAAGGTGCTCTGGTCAGATGAAACCAGAATGATATGTTTGGCGTAAAAGCAACACCGCTTATGACCCTCAAAACACCATCCCCACTGTCAAACATGGTGGTGGCAGCATCATGGTTTGGGCCTGCTTTTCTTCAAAAGGGACAGGGAAGATGGTTAAAATTGATGGGAAGATGGATTGAGCCAAATACAGGACCATTCTGGAAGAAAACCTGTTGGAGTCTGCAAAAGACCTGAGACTAAGATGGATATTTATCTTCCAAGACAATGATCCCAAACATAAAGCAAAATCTGCAATGGAATGGTACAAAAATAAACGTATCCAGGTGTTAGAATGGCCAAGTCAATGTCCAGACCTGAATCCAATCGAGAATCTGTGGAAAGAGCTGAAAACTGCTGTTCACAAACGCCCTCCATCCAACCTCAATGAGCTCGAGCTGTTTTGCAAGGAAGAATGGGCAAGAATTTCAGCCTCTCGATGTGCAAAACTGATAGAGACTTACCACAAGCGACTTGCAGCTGTAATCACAGCAAAAGGTGGCGTTACAAAGTATTAACTCAAGGGGGCCGAATAATATTGCACGCCCCACTTTTCAGTTTTTAATTTGTTAAAAAAGTATAAAATATCCAATAAATTTCGTTCCACTTCACGATTGTGTCCCACTTGTTGTTGATTCTTCCCCAAAAAATTAGAATTTTATATCTTTATGTTTGAAGGCAGAAATGTGGCAAAAGGTAGAAAAGTTCAAGGAGGCCAAATAGTTTCACAATGCACTGTAGTTTCTTGAACAGTAGAATCACATGGCATGGGGATGGGAAGGGACAAACCCTGTGCAGCTACTTGCAGCTGCTGAGGGTTTGTCACTCATGCTTATCGGCCCCCTCATTTGCAAGCTGCAGTGTCGAATTACATTGTACATGGAGATCTCTGTAATCACTGTCATGTAGTGCACAGTGATTGACAGGGGATTACCTTGAATACCTTTACTGGTGGATTCATAAAATTTGATCTAAGACTAAAGCGAATGGGAATAGAAGGATGCACCCTCTACTAGCATATATGGAATAATTCTAATTACCCAGGTTTCGATAAACTAGAAGGCTTTAGACATTGGCAAAATAAAGGACTCTGTTCGATTTCACAACTAATTCAGAATAGACAGTTTAAGGCTTTCAAGGAATTTCTGAAGGAGTTGGGCATTTTGAGTAAAAGATTCTACCAGTACTGCAACTGAGACATGCTTTTACATTGTAGAACAGACAAAATCCATTCATTCAAGGTATGGGAGCTTAGTTCTTAACAATGAAGTCAGAGAGGAATCAAAGAGAGGTATCATTTAGCCCCATTACAAAAGTTTGATGGAGCAGGTCCTCAAAAATAGGAGCTGTATCATTAAAGCTAAGTGGGAGCAGGATGTAGGCCCAAATATTGATGATATGTGAGATTATATTCTTCAAATGGTCCCCAAGGTATCAGTAACTGAAGCACAATGTCTCTCATAATACTGCTTGATCTTCAGAATGTATAATACCCCCTTGTTCTTACATACTATAGGTTACAAGGTAGACTCAGTGTTTTAGATGAGAATCTAATAATGATGACTTATGTCTTTTAATGTGGCGCTGCCCTAAACTGAATGAATTCTGGATGACAATGTTAGGTCTTATCTCTAATGTGTTTGAATGTACAGTCTCATTAGATCCTATTATTTGTCTACTGTTTTATGTTGGTGGCTCACCAGTCGAGGCTCATCAATTATCTATTCTACATCTTCTCTATTAGGCCAGGAAGCTAATCGCCCTTCATTGGAAGGATGTTGACCCTCCTACTACACAACAATACATTTCCAAAATTAATTGTATGCTTCATCTCGAGAGGTTTGTTTTTCAAAAGAGAAGAAACCCACTTACATTTTAAAAATGATGGATCACGTGGCTGGATTCCTTAGGTTTTGCTCCTCTAACACTGACATGGCCAAGAATATTAATGGGTACATTTACCAGCTAGTTGTCTTGTGATACCGATAGTTTTATATGGACAAGTGCCTTAGGCAATATATCTCAGCTTAAATACTTTGTCGAAACTAATCAGGATAGCCGGGGTTGGAGTCTAATAGTTCAGTCACAATGGAGGTTACATCTAGCAAAGATCAATATATTATGATTAGTGTTGAGCGATACCTTCCGATATCGGGAAATATCGGATCGGATTGGATCGGACCGATACTCAAAAAGTATCGGATATCGCCGATTCCGATACCGGAAACCAATGCAAGTCAATGGGACAGAAATAGCGGAATAAAACTAAACCCTTTCTTTCCTTGTAGGTTAATTCTACATGAAGGAAAACAACTAAGAATAATGTAGAATGGATTGGGGGAGGTGGGGGAGACAATAAAGGCATAGAGGTTTAGCCCAATCAAATGGAATAGCAGGAATTAATTTTTTTTTTAAGACGTTCTGAGTTACGGAAATATTGACTATGTTAAGTTTTTTTATATTTTGTCAGATATTTATGTTTCACTACTTCCATGCTCTTCACCTTCTTTTTTACTTCTCCCACACTTTCCCGATTCATCATCCTCAGCATCAGCATCTTTTTCATCAACTTCTTCTTCACCTTCTACATCTTCTTCTTCTTCACCTTCTTCTTATTATTCTTTTTTTTTACATTCTTCATATTCTTCTTATTCAACTACTATTCTTCATATTCTACTTCTTCATCTTCTTCATATTCTTCTTCTTCATCATATTCTTATTTGTGACAGGCATTCCTGTAGTTGTTATCTATAAAAGTTTGAACATTACACCTTTCTTTCTGCCCGTCACAAAAGATTTACAACAGGATTTGTCCGCGTTCAGTTTGGCCTGCAGCAGCAGGTCTTTTCCAGGGGTACCACGAGGATGAACAGACTCACCCCCATACACTGCTTAGTCATCTTCTGCTTAAAATTTAGATATTATCTTTTGCTCTCATTTTTAGTCTTATGTTTAATGTTCTTCCGCTTTTTGTTCTGCAGCTTCTTGTACTTCTGCTTCTTGGTTTTTTGTCTCTTGTTCTTCTGTATCTTGGTGGTTGTCTTCTTCTTTGTCCTCTTGGTCAACTTCTTCAGGGTCATCTTCTTGGTCTTCTTCGGGGTGGTCTTCAGGGTCGTCGTCTTCAGGGTCGTCGTCTTCGGTGTCCTCGTCTTCGGGGTCCTCGTCTTCAGGGTCGTCGTCTTCGGGGTCCGCATCTTCTTTGGGGTGGTCTTCAGGGCCTTGTGTTCAGGGTCGTCGTCTTCTTCGGGGTCATCTTCAGGGTCCGCGTCTTCAGGGTCGTCATCTTCGGGGTCCTCGTCTTCTTCGGGTTGGTCTTCAGGGTCCTCGTCTTCAGGGTCCTCGTCTTCGGGGTCCTCGTCTTCTTCGGGTTGGTCTTCAGGGTCGTCGTCTTCGGTGTCCTCGTCTTCGGGGTCCTCGTCTTCAGGGTCGTCGTCTTCGGGGTCCGCGTCTTCTTTGGGGTGGTCTTCAGGGTCCTCATGTTCAGGGTCGTCGTCTTCTTCGGGGTCATCTTCAGGGTCCGCGTCTTCAGGGTCGTCGTCTTCGGGGTCCTCGTCTTCTTCGGGTTGGTCTTCAGGGTCCTCGTCTTCAGGGTCCTCGTCTTCGGGGTCCTCGTCTTCTTCGGGTTGGTCTTCAGGGTCCTCGTCTTCAGGGTCCTCGTCAGGGAGATCCAGAGAGATTACCAAGAACCATTTCAAAAAGCTTCAACTTGGAAATGTAGCAGAAGGTACAAGAAGGCTGAGGAACTGCCGAGAACCAGCTAATGTTACTGGAACCCGGATGGGTAGCAGAAGGTACAAGAGCCAATGGAACTACCGAAGACCAGCTGACGGCACAGGAACTTGGTTACTAAGCAGGAGGTACCTGTGCCAGAAAGCACTACCAAGGACAAGCAGACGTTAGTGGAACTTGGATACCGCGAAGGAGGCACCTAAGCCAAAGGCACTTCCAAGAACCAGCTGACGGTACAGGAACCCGGATGGGTAGCAGAAGGTACCCATGTAAAAAAAAGTTGCAAGGCCGCGAGCCGGCCGCAGTTACCAAAACCCACAGTCCTACAGGGGGTGCTTGTCCTATTGGCACTATGGAACCAGCCTTCATTGCTAGATCCTGCAGCCCACATAGGAGTCACCTGAACTGCAGGCACCATAGAGTCAGCTAACCCGACCACAACACGACAGGACAATGCATTGGAGGCAAAGTGACGTTAACACTACCCTGAAACAGCTGGCGTGCTGGAACCAGGCTGGGCAGGAGGGAGTACCCGTGCCAAATACACTTCTGGGAAACAGCTGGCGGTGCTGGAACCCAGGGTAAATACTAAAAACAGAGGAGCCAGAGGCGTAATTGGAGCAAGTTTTAAATCAGTAGTACAGTGGATGTGGACAAAGCAGGAGAATTTGCCGGACACACAGCTGGGGATCAGCTGACGTTACTGAACCCCAATAACACTGGAGCAAGCATTGACTGTGCAGATGGCACTTCTGAGCAGCAACTAGCGGTATTGGAGCCCAGGGTAAATACTAAAAATAGAGGAGCCAGAGGTGTAATTGGAGCAAATTTAAAATCTGTAGTAGTGTGAATGAGGACAGAGCAGGAGAAATTGCCGTCCGCACAGCAGGGGAACAGCTGACGTTGCTGAACCCCAATAACACGGCAGCAAGTGTTCAGACAGCAATTCTGAGCGCCAACTGGCGGTGTTGGAGCACAGGGATAATACTGAAAACAGAGGAGCCAGAGGTGTAATTGGAGCAACTTTAAAATCTGTAGTAGTGTGAATGTGGACAGAGCAGGAGAAATTGCCGTCCGCACAGCAGGGGAACAGCTGACGTTACTTAACCCCAATCACACGGCAGCAAGTGCTGACTGTGCAGACAGCACTTCTGAGCGCCAACTGGCGGTGTTGGAGCTCAGGGATAATACTGAAAACAGAGGAGCCAGAGGTGTAATTGGAGCAAATTTAAAATCTGTAGTAGTGTGAATGAGGACAGAGCAGGAGAAATTGCCGTCCGCACAGCAGGGGAACAGCTGACGTTACTGAACCCCAATAACACGGCAGCAAGTGTTGACTGTGCAGACAACACTTCTGAGCAGCAACTGGCGGTGTTGGAGCTCAGGGATTACAGTTCAGGTGGTAGAAACATGAACACAACAGGAGACCTGGATACTGTTGCCAACCAATTATTTATTCTGGTTGAGGACTGGCAAATTCATGCGAGATCCAGGCCTTGTTCATTTTGAGAAAAGTAAGCCTGTCAACGTTTTCGGAGGATAGTCGCATGCGACGGTCTGTTAGTACACCACCTGCGGCACTAAAGACGCGTTCCGATAATACACTAGCAGCAGGGCAAGCTAGCACCTCCAATGCATACTGGCTAAGCTCTGGCCATGTATCCAGCTTACAGACCCAAAACTTGAAGGGAGAAGAGCCGTCTGGGAGTACACTGAGAGGGCAAGACATGTAGTCTGTCACCATCTGACGGAAACGTTGCCTCCTGCTGACTGGAGCCATCTGTGATGGTGTAGACATTAGTGGCGGCGGGGACACAAATCTTTGCCACATTTGGGCCATACTGGTCTTGCCTTGTGCTGAGGCGCTGCTTCTGCTCCCTCTTTGTGCAGAGCTTCCTCCACTGCCTCGACGCACTGAGCTGCTTTGTAAAGCACTAGCAGCACTGCTCTCGGTTGGAATGGAGAACATGATGGAATGCACCAGTGCGTCTTGGTACTCCTGCATTTTATGCTCCCGGTTCAACGGTGTTATGAGGCTTTGTAAGTTGTCCCGGTAGCGAGGATCTAGGAGGGTCGACACCCAATAATCAGCCTTGTTGAGAATGTGGGCGATGTGGCGGTCGTTTCTCAGGCACTGCAGCATGAAATCAACCATGTGCTGCAGACTGCCAACTGGCCAAGAAATGCTGTCCCCTGCTTGAGGCATGATCTCTGCCTGCTCTGCATCACCCCACCCTCGCTCTAGATACTGACTTCTAGAGCATTGTGTACCTCCCTCCTCTGGACAGATGTCTTCATCCTCCATTGACTCCTCCTCATCCTCCTCACAAAGTGTCCCCTGCCTATGCCTTTGCGAGGAACCACGTTGCGCAGACTGTAGAGAAGCAGATGGCAATTGTGACTCCTCATCCTCCACCTCTTCCAAAACCTCGTCCCTTAGTGCTTGCAGTGTTTTTTCAAGCAGGCAGATAAGGGGGATAGTCATGCTGAATAGTGCATCATCAGCACTCGCCATCCGCGTGGAATAATCGAAGGCACACAAAACGTGGCAAATGTCCTTCATAGAGGCCCACTCAGTGGTGGTGAAGTGTGAACGGCGCGCACTGCGACTTGTTTGTGCCTGCTGCAGCTGGTACTCCATTACTGCTGCCTGCTGCTCACACAACCTCTCCAACATATGTAGCGTTGAATTCCACCTGGTGGGTAGGTCACATATGATGTGATGTTCCGGAAGACGTAATCGGCGCTGCAGAGCTGCAATGCGCTATCTTGCGTTGCTGGAACGCCGCAAGTGAGCGCACTCTATGCGGACCTTGTGAAGCAGTGCATCAAGATCTGGATAGTCCCTCAAAAAATGCTGCACGATCAAGTTGAGCACATGTGCCAGACATGGGATGTGAGTGAGGTTGCCTAGGCCCAGAGCTACCACCAGATTTCGGCCATTGTCACACACTACCATGCCTGGCTGGAGATTCGCTGGCACAAACCACACGTCGCTCTGCTGCTTGATGGCATTCCAGAGCTCCTGTGCTGTGTGGCTTCGATTCCCCAAAGAAATTAATTTTAATACGGCCTGTTGACGTTTGGCCACGGCTGTGCTCATATCGGTCATCATAACAGGTAACCGTTCATGGGTCGATGTGGAGGTAGACCGTGACGGCTCCTGCAGCGCTGATTCAGAGGAACTGGAGTATGAGGAGGAGTCAATGTGTACAGACTGGATTCCTGCAATCCTTGGAGTTGGCAGAACATGTACAGCGCCACTCTCAAGATCTGTACCCGGCTCCACAACATTTACCCAATGGGCAGTGAGGGAAAGGTATCGTCCCTGTCCATGCTTACTGGTCCACGCATTGGTGGTCAGGTGGACCTCGCTACTGACGGCGTTTTGTAGCGCATGTTTAATTTTTCCCTCCACATGCTGTTGCAGGGCAGGGACGGCTTGCCTGCTGAAATAAAAGCAGCTGGGCACGTGATATTGTGGGACTGCCAATGCCATAAAGTTACGGAAGGTGTCAGTCTCCACCAGCCTGAATGATAGCATTTCAAGGGCCAGTAGTTTAGCAATGCCAGCATTCAGAGCCTGTGCTCGGGGGGTGGTTTGCCAAGTATCGGCGCCTTTTCTCCCATGCCTGTGCTAACGATGGCTGTAGACTGACCTGGGAGTGTGAGGATGATGGGGAAAGTGGTGCTGTGGGTGGAATTACACTGTGTCTCTGTAC
This sequence comes from Phyllobates terribilis, assembly GCF_046119375.1. Lineage (NCBI taxonomy): Eukaryota > Metazoa > Chordata > Amphibia > Anura > Dendrobatidae > Phyllobates > Phyllobates terribilis. The sequence goes on along the minus strand of NW_027362765.1, from coordinate 475,971,839 downwards.
AACAGTGCCAGAGATTCTTCCATGGCGATCCTGTGAGGAAGCCAAACCAGCTGTGTGTGAGCTGGAGGAAGAGGCTACAACATGAGCTGAAGAGGTGGTAAGTGGCGCTGTAGGTTGGCCTACGTCTTCAGTGTGTTTTTGTAACTCCACCACGTCCTTGGTCCGCACATGTTTCCACATATTTGTGGTATTGAGGTTGCTTACACTTTTCCCTCTTTTCACCTTCTGATTACACAGCTTGCATTTGACAAAGCGAATGTCATCTGCAACTGTGTCAAGAAAGGACCAGGCACTGCAAGTCTTGGGAGTGCCCGCTTTGGATTTTGGAAGAGCCATGCTCCTAATGGGTGCCGAAGTGGAGGCTACAGGCAACCAAGTCTGCCCCCTCCCTCTCCCTCCTTTTTGGGCCATTCGGGGAATCTCTTCCTCAGAGCTGCTCCCACCCCCTTCCTGTCACTCACGCCATGATGGGTCAAGGACCTCATCATCTACACCACCCTCTTCAAACAACTGCTTCTCCTGGGTAGACTCGACAGCACAGTACGCACCAGAAAGTGGCACCTGAGTCTCATCACCAGATGCGTACTGAGGTGTGCTGCTGACCATAGGCACTGGCCCACCCGCCTCTTCAGATTCAGAGAGACAAAATGGTTGTGCATCACTGCATACTACCTCTTCTTCAAATTCTCGAATTCTGCTTGGCTGGCCCCCTCTTTCCAAGCCAAGAGATTCAGAGAACACAAGTAGAGATGGCTCCTGTCCAGGGCTCTCTGACTGACTGGGCAATTTGGCAGGTGGTGGAGAGACAGATGGGTGCTCTTCAGTGCTCAGGACCTGAGAGGATCTGGAACTAATTGAAGTCGATGCGTTAGCTGCCATCCATCCGACAACGGCTACAATTTGGTCCTCCCGCAGCAGTGGGGTACGGCTAGCTCCTACAAAGCTGCGCATAAAGGACTGTTCCCTGGTAAAACTGGGGGATGCTGAGTCACTGGTGCCCGCAGCAGGCACAGAATCCCCGCATCCTCTCCCTTCAGGCACAGAATCCTCACATCCTCTCCCTGCAGAAACTCCACGCCCACGACCACGACCACATGCCTTACTCCCTGCCTTCTTCATCCTGGTAGACTGATAAAGATAGGCAGAAAAGTACTAAGGGCTTAGTGTGCTTATTCCTGAACAGCTGCTAACAGGTATAAGAAACACTAATTTTATAAAGTGTGGACTAGACTTTAATATGAGCTAATGTGGCCTACACAACTGTAAAGTGGAGTGTTTGGTGAACTTTATTTAGTTTTTTTTTGTCACAAAAAGACACTGGATGTGCCCAAAGATTTAATACCGATAGTATCACAAACTTTTTGTAGCTATTACAATGTAGGAAGGTAACCTACAATGCAATAGATGAGGCTACAAAAAATAGGCTAATACTAATCTGGCAGGGGCTGCAGGGCACAATGCTGCAGAAAGGCTCCTCTAACTACTCCTATATAGTGTGTTTGGAACCAATTTAGCTGAATACGGATGGAACCACCACACTAATAGGAGAAATCAGGAAAAATTATGAATTGGCAAAAAAGGACAATGTATGAGGCAGTGACACACACTGAGTGCACTACAACCAGACGTGGCTGAAGCACACACTACAGGGTGAGCTGCACTCACACACACAGACCTTGCAGACAGCGGTGAACAGTGCAGATGCAGAGCATTGTGCACTAGCGCTGCAAGACAAAAAAAATTCGCTATCTACTCCTATATAGTGTGTTTGGAACCAATTTAGCTGAATACGGATGGAACCACCACACTAATAGGAGATATCAGGAAAAATTATGAATTGGCAAAAAAGGACAATGTATGAGGCAGTGACACACACTGAGTGCACTACAACCAGACGTGGTTGAAGCACACACTACAGGGTGAGTTGCACTCACACACAGAGACCTTGCAGACAGCGGAGAACAGCACAGAGAACTGTGCACTAGCGCTGCAAGGCACAGCGATTTATAAAGTAGCTTGGATAAAGCAGAATAGACCAAATAGGTAGCTAAAACTGTCCCTCAGAACAACAGCGTCCTATCCCTAACTGAATTCACAGCAGAGTGAGCTGAAAATGGCGGCGGCGGCTTTTATAGTGCATCATGACATCATTTCAGCAGCCAATCACAGCCATGCCATTAGTTAAGATGCCTACATGCCTAACAGGATGTGCCCACACTTCTTAGGATCCTCATTGGCTGAATAAAATGAAACTGGCTCATTGCATTATGGGAAATTCCGATTCCGGTATACGATATTGTAAAAGTATCGGAATTAAGTATCGGAATTCCGATTCTGCGAATATCGGCCGATACCCGATATTTCAGTATCGGAATGCTCAACACTAATTATGATATATAAGGGTATGTATGGTTCATGTGAAGATTTTGGACTTAATGCACTTTGTATATACAGTATATGAAGAAATTATGTATAATCTCTTCTTATTTTCCACCATAGAGTAAATGTTGGCAAGAATGTTAATGGGTACATTTACAAGCTAGTTGTCTTGTGATACCGATAGTTTTATATGGACAAGTGCCTTAGACAATATATCTCAGCTTAAATTCTTTGTTGAAACTAATCAGGATAGCCGGGTTGGAGTCTAATAGTTCGGTCACAATGGAGGTTACATCTAGCAAAGATCAATATGTTATGATATATAAGGGTGTGTATGGTACATGTGAAGATTTTGGACTTAATTAAGTTTGTATATATAGTATATGAAGAAATTATGTATAATCTCTTCTTATTTTCCACCATAGAGTAAATGTTGGGTAGGGGGTGGGAAACAAAAAAGCTTACAGAAAGATCTTCTCAATATAACAAATGTACGGCATCTTGACATTTCTTTCACTATATATGTATAAATATATAATACAATATATACATAACACAGATGTATATACAGTACAGACCAAAAGTTTGGACACACGTTCTCATTTAAAGATTTTTCTGTATTTTCATGACTTTGAAAATTGTACATTCACACTGAAGGCATCAAAACTTTGAATTAACACATGTGGAATTATATACTTAACAAAAAAGTGTGAAACAACTGAAAATATGTCTTATATTCTAGGTTCTTCAAAGTAGCCACCTTTTGCTTTGATGACTGCTTTGCACACTCTTGGCAATGTCTTGATGAGCTTCAAGAGGTAGTCACCGGAAATGGTTTTCACTTCACAGGTGTGCCATGTCAGGTTTAATAAGTGGGATTTCTTGCCTTATAAATGGGGTTGGGACCATCAGTTGTGTTGTGCAGAAGTCAGGTGGATACACAGCTGATAGTCCTACTGAATAGACTGTTAGACTTTGTATTATGGCAAGAAGAAAAGCAGCTAAGTAAAGAAAAACGAGTGGCCATCATTACTTTAAGAAATGAAGGTCAGTCAGTCCGAAAAATTGGACAAACTTTGAATGTGTTCCCAAGTGCAGTTGCAAAAACCATCAAGCGCTACAAAGAAACTGGCTCACATGAGGACCGCCCCAGAAAAGGAAGACCAAGAGTCACCTCTGCTTCTGAGGATAAGATTATCCGAGTCACCAGCCTCAGAAATCGCAGGTTAACAGCAACTCAGATTAGAAACCAGGTCAATGCCACACAGAGTTATAGCAGCAGAAACATCTCTACAACAACTGTTAAGAGGAGACTTTGTGCAGCAGGCCTTCATGGTAAAATAGCTGCTAGGAAACCACTGCTAAGGACAGACAACAAGCAGAAGAGACGTGTTTGGGCTAAAGAACACAAGGAATGGGCATTAGACCAGTGGAAATCTATGCTTTGGTCTGATGAGTCCAAATTTTAGATATTTGGTTCCAACCACCGTGTCTTTGTGCGACACAGAAAAGGTGAACGGATGGACTCTACATGCCTGGTTCCCACTGTGAAGCATGGAGGAGGAGGTGTGATGGTGTGGGGGTGCTTTCCTGGTGACACTGTTGGGGATTTATTCAAAATTGAAGGCATACTGAACCAGCATGGCTACCACAGCATCTTGCAGTGGCATGCTATTCCATCCGGTTTGCGTTTAGTTGGACCATCATTTATTTTTCAACAGTGCAATGACCCCAAACACACCTCCAGGCCATGTAAATGCTATTTGACCAAGAAGGACAGTGATGGGGTGATACGCCAGATGACCTGGCCTCCACAGTCACCAGACCTGAACCCAATCGAGATGGTTTGGGGTAAGCTGGACCGCAGAGTGAAGGCAAAAGGGCCAACAAGTGCTAAGCATCGCTGGGAACTCCTCCAAGATTGTTGGAAGACTATTTCCAGTGACTATCTCTTGAAGCTCATCAAGAGAATGCCAAGAGTGTGCAAAGCAGTCATCAAAAGGTGGCAATTTTGAAGAACCTAGAATATAAGACATATTTTCAGTTGTTTCACACTTTTTTGTTAAGTATATAATTCCACATGTGTTAATTCATAGTTTTGATGCCTTCAGTGTGAATGTTCAATTTTCAAAAAACTTTTAAATGAGCAGGTGTGTCCAAACTTTTGGTCTGTACTGTATATATATGTGTGTGTTATTGTTAATAGTATTATAAGTTCTGACTTACTCATAGCCAAATATGTCTATAACTAATAAATGAAGTAGCACTCTGCAACGCTAAGTATGCGAACATGAAATATATGAATTTTGAATAGCATTACTGCTCTAGAAAATAGAAATAAATGAGAAATTTTAGCGTATAAATTGGCCATTTCATATGTACCTGGTAGCCACATTAAGACGTTTCTCGTTATACCAGGAACCTGCCTGTGTGAACTCCTCTCTAAGAGACAAAAGTCTGCTTGTGTGTAAAAATGCAAGATCCTGCTGCCAATTAAAACCGAGTGTGGCCTAGAAGCGAAGTGCTCAGTCAAAGCCTAAACATATAAGCAGAAAAAACTGACCGGCACTTCCAAAACAAGAAATAGGTGTGTACAGGTGTTTATTAGGAGCAGCTACCTCCATATACAAATAACAAACGAAGTAGCACTCTGCAACGCTAAGTTTGCGAACATGAAATATATGAAATTTGAATAGCATTACTGCTCTAGAAAGTAGAAATAAATGAGAAATCTTAGCGCATAAATTGGCCAATTCATATGTACCTGGTAGCAACGTTAAGGCATTTCTCATTATACCTGGAACCTGCCTGTGTGAACTCCTCTCTAAGAGACTAAAGTCTGCTTGTATGTGGGAATGGAAAATCCTGCTGCAATTAAAAGCGAGTGTGGCCTAGAGGCGAAGTGCTCAGTCAAAGCCTATACATAGGCTTTTCTGTTCTGCTCTGAAAATATGTCTATAGTTAGTGTTTTATTTTAGTAATAAATCATAGTTAGCCTTTTTGAAAAGCATTGCATTAGGGTATCAGCCATATGTTACCATGCCGTAACTGAAGATCAAAGTGTGCAAAGTTGCTTAATTCTTCATTATACAGAATGGGGCTAATGTTGAATCATTTTTTGGCTGGTTTAACACATGTTTAGATATCTTTCCTTTTTAACCATCTTTCAGGATAGATAGATAGATAGATAGATAGATAGATAGATAGATAGATAGATAGATAGATAGATAGATAGATAGATAGATAGATAGATAGATAAAGCTGAAAAATATTTTTTTATAAATGGTGGGTGCATACCTCCACTTTCGGGATCAATGGGCGTTCCAGTAGCCAGATAAGGAATATCTTGTTTTTCTTAGAATGACCATTTACAATCTTTTCAGTAGAGAAAAAGAGTAAACATTGCCCAGACTGCCTACTACTTGATTCAAATTCATGACTCCTTATTAATGTGTCCCTGGCTTTGAATTGCTTTAAGCTTCCTGAAAACATTTTCATGCTATTTACCAATAGAATATTTTCCCCAACAGATTGACCAATATGTTATTCATTTTTCTCACTTGTTATACATGCCGTATTTTTCGGACAATAAGATGCACTTTTTTCCTCCAAAATTTTGGAGGAAAGTGGGGGATGCGTCTTATAGTCCGAATACTATATTATTGTATGGCCGCATGGTGGTGGGTGTGGAGGAGCGGCAGCGGGGAATCAGTGGGGCACAGGAGGCAGCAGCTGCCTGCTGCAGCCTAGCTGTGCCCGCTAATAAAGAAAATGAATATTCCCTGCTCCCCACACCCATGGGCATGGAGAGCAATGAATATTCATTTCTCTTAATAGTCTGCACACAGGAGCTGAAGCGCGGCTCCTGCTGCCGCTCTGCGGTCAGTGTGCCCGCTATTAAAGCTCATGAATATTCCCTACAACCCACTCCCATGGGTTGTAGTGAATATCCATGGTCTTTAATAGCAAGCACACTGACCACAGAGTGGCAGCAGGAGCCGCGTTGCGGTACAGTGTGCTGGCTATTGAACAGACTGAATGGTCACTGCTCCCCACGCACAGAGTGGCTCACACAGTGAGAGTGTCGGCAGCAGAGCGGGACAGCGCTGGAGGAGAGAGGAGGTGAGTATGAGTGTTTATTTTTTTTTGTAGGCAGCGTGATGGGGGCTCAGAATGTGCCATACATACCAGGATGGGGGCTCAGAGGGGTGCCATGCATTACAGGATGGAGGCTCAGAAGGTGCCATACATACCAGGATGGGGGCTCAGAAGGTGCCATACATACCAGGATGGGGGCTCAGAAGGTGCCATACATACCGGGATGGGGGCTCAGAAGGTGCCATACATACCGGGATGGGGGCTCAGAGGGTGCCATACATACCAGGATGGGGGCTCAGAGGGTGCCATGCATACCAGGATGGGGGCTCAGAAGGTGCCATACATACCAGGATGGGGGCTCAGAGGGTGCCATGCATTCCAGGATGGGGGCTGAAGGGGTGCCATGCATACCAGGATGGGGGCTCAGAGGGTGCCATGCATACCAGGATGTGGGCTCAGAGGGTGCCATGCATAGCAGGATGGGGGCTCAAGGGGTGCCATGCATATCAGGATGGGAGCTCAACGGGTGCCATACATACCAGGATGGGGGATAAAGGGGTGTCATGCATACCAAGGTGGGGTATAAAGGGATGCCATGCATACCAGGATGGGGGATAAAGGGGTGCCATGCATACCAGGATAGGGGATAAAGGGGTGCCATGCATACCAGGATAGGGGATAAAGGGGTGCCATGCATGCCAGGATGGGATGGGGGCCACTTATACCAGGAAGGAAGGGCCATACATACCAGGATGGAGGATATTAACAGAATTGGGGGACATTACCCCAATACCAGTATCAGCAGCAGACCCCCTTCCCCATAACAGGGCATCATGACCACATTTTTTGTTTAAATTTTTTTTCCTATTTTCCTCCTTTAAAACCTAGGTTCGTCTTATGGTCCGGTGCATCTTATAGTCCGAAAAATATGGTAAATGTTTCAATCATAATTACATTTTGCTCAAAACAAAGAAATACAAATGAAATTTATGAAGTGTTACAGAATTTAATTGAAATAATAATCTTTTTTTTTACTATGTGTTTTAACATGTATAGAATAGCAAAAAACTTTTCGAAGTGAACTAAAGGGAATATTTTAATACCATATTTCAATGCAATTAACAATAACTCCATACAATATGAGAGATTGCATAAGTTCACTTTGTGAAGATGACATCTGTTGATTGGCAAAAGTTTATTACAGCTAAATAGGAGGAGTTTCAATTCATTTTATATTGTTTAATAAAATTATCAACTAAATACATTTTTTTGGATGTAGACACATTGTTCAAGTTTACTATGCCCAAACAATCTGAATTGAATTGGTTGGATGGTAAACATCATATACCATATTTTGACTGTATCCACACATGGAGCTTTTGTGCAATTTTTTGAGCATTTTTTATGTATTTTATTACATATTGACTGAAGGTGCTGAAAAATAGAAGACAAATGTAAATGTTATATACAGTGATGGGCGAGCGCTAAAATGCTCGGGTGCTCGATGCTCGTGTAAGTCTATGGGAAACTCGAGCATTATTCAGGCGGCTCTGCAGAGGCCTAAAAATTTCCCAAAACTATGGGAACAGTGCTCATATGACATGGGAACAGCATGGGGAAGACCCCTGGAAGCATTTATGATTCCCAGGTCACTTCTGTCAACAACGTTGTCAGAGGTATTACGCCACTTTTACGGACTCACAATAAAACATTCAAAAACTAAACCAAAATGGATTTTCCTGGGAAATATGCTAAGGAACATCCTTTCCAGGGTAATGACGTGTATATAAGGCAAAATAAATAACCAAAATCAAAAATACTCCTCCACACCTTGGGCTATGTTCTCACGTAGCATTTTTGATTTGTTTTTGCACTTTTGCATTGCTTTCAACCCTGACAAATGCATTCACTGGGAAAAGTCATTTTAACATTTTACAACCTTATCTGGCCATGTGGTGTGTGAGAACTGATCAGACACATCCTGTTTAATTTATGACGGAGGGACTCTGAAAGTTTCAAACCCTATTTTTATAGAGCCATCAGGCAGCCTTTACTATTCTTAAAGGGTCAGCAGTCGGCCCTCACTATTTTTAGAGAGCCATAAGCCGGCTATGCTTTGTTGTTACCATTACTAAAGATTGGGTTTCCTATACTGTTATTGTGTATGCTGTGAGTGGCAGGTCTGCCCAAAATTTGAACGCACCCCAATATCCATTTGAAGATTTAGACGCACCCCAATACCCCTTTAAAGAGACATAGAGGAGGGCCTCCTGAAAACAATGTTCCCATTATTTGGAAGTGGGTCTCCAAAACTGTTTGCCTATGCAGTGAATGCAAGGGCTGCCAAAAATTTGGACCTACTCCAATGCCCCTTGGAGAGACGTAGAGGAGGGCCTCCTGAAAAAAAAATGTTCCCATTATTAGGAAGTGGGTCTCCCATTGTGTTTGCCTATGCAGTGAATGCAAGGGTTGCCAAAAATTTGGAGGCACTCCAATGCCCCTTGGACGAGACGTGGAGGTCAGAGGGCCTCCTGAAAACAATGTTCTCATTATTAGGAAGTAGGTCTCCCATAGTTTTGGCCTTTGCAGTGCATGCAAGGGTTGCCAAAAATTGGGACGCACTCCTATGCACCTTAGAAGAGACGTAGAGGGCCTCATGAAAAAATGTTCCCATTATTAGGAAGCGGGCCTCCCATAGTGTTTACCTATGCAGTGAATGCAATTGCTGTCAAAAACTGGGAGGCACTCCAATGCACCTTGGAAAAGACGTGGAGGAGGGCCTCATAAAAAAATGTTCTCATTGGAAAGGAGCAGGTCTCCTATACTTTTAATGTCCATGCATTAAGTGTATGGGCTGACAAACATTTAACCCTGGGGGGTATACATATACATACTGTATAAAAAAAATTTTTTACGGGCATCATAAACACCCTTTGAAAAAATTTTGTGGGTGTTGCATCATGGATTATGGTCACCCTGGTGATATGGTAATTGAGGATGAGGAGAAAGAGGAGGACAAGAGCAAATAGCCAAAATCAGGAAGCATATACCCATGTGTGGGTGTGAAAAGGTGCATGGGAATACACCTCCCAAAGAAAGACACTGGATTTGAGTTTATGTTATGCTGCTATCATTCGGGGGTGTTGAGAAGTCTGGCCCAATCCAGCCCTTGCTCATTTTTATAAGAGTCAGCCTGTCATCATTTTCAGCTGACAGACGGATGCACTTATCAGTTATAATTCCACCAGCGGCATTAAAAACCCACTATGATAAAACGCTAGCGGCAGGGCAGGCCAGGACATCCAAGGCATAGAGAGACAGTTCATTCCATATGTCAAGCTTGGATACCAAATAATTATAAGGCACAGAGGAATCACAGAGGATGTTGGTATGGTCGGCAAGGTACTCCCTCAGCATCTTCCCAAACTTTTGCACTCCTTGTGAGAGTACCCCGTGCCACAGGGCCTGTGAAATGGGAGGGGCTGTGAAAACTGTTCCAGAACTTTGACAGTGTTCCCCTGCCTCTGCTGGAATGGAGATGTGCCTCTCTCGGCTCTACTCCTTGGTTGTCCAACGAACTGTGACCTCTGCCCCCAACGTTTTCAGATGAGAATTTTTTTAATAATTCCACAACTAGGGACTTCTGGTACTATCACATTTTTTAGACCTGTCCGCCTCAGGAATAACATATATAAAGTTCTCCTTTTAGCGTGGGTCTTAAAGTGTCATCAACCAGTAATGAATGTCACCCAAAATTTGGAGAACGCGAGGGTCACGGGAAAGGCAGCGTAACATAAACTCAGCCATGCATACCTGACTGCTAACAGGCAAGACTTCCATGTCCTCACCAAGAGGACAGCTGACCATGATCTCCTACACCTCCTCCTCCTCCCTGTCCTCAGGTCATCCACGCTGAACAGATGATATGATAGATGTGCAGGTAGTACCACCTATAGCGCATGAAACTAGCTTCTGTTCTTCATCCTCCTCCTCTTCCTCATGATCACCCAATACACGTTGGGATGATATGAGGCTGGGCTGTGTGTAATCACCCTGTATGGTTCCTTGATCCATCTCATCGTGCTCTGCCTGCAATGCACCTTCTTTGATTGTGAGCAGAGAGCATTTCAGAAGACAGAGAAGCGGGATGGTGACGCTAATTATGGCGTCATCGCCACTCACCATCTTGATGGAGTCCTCAAAAATTTGGAGGATGGTATAGATGTCTGACATCCATGTCCACTCCTGAGGTCTTATGTGTGGAGTCTGAACTGAATACCGACGGCCTTGTTGATGCTGGTAGTCAACAACTGCCCTCTTCTGCTCACAAATCCTTCCCAACATCTGCAGTGTAGAGTTCTAATGCATGGGGATATCACACACTAGTCGGTGAGCCGGATGTTGCAAATGCTGCTGAAGCACGGCAAGGGCTGCGGAAGCTGTAGTTGACTTTCTAAAATGGGCACACAGGCGACGTACTTTGACAAGCAGATCCGGCAGCTCCGGGTAGCTTTTGAGAAACCTCTGAACCATAAGGTTAAGCACATACGCCAGGCACGTTACATGTGCGAGCTCGCCTCAGAGCTGCCACCTGGTTCTAGCCATTGTCGGACACGACCATGCCTGGCTGTAGGTTCAGCGGTGTCAGCCACAGATCTGCCTGCTCTTTCAAAGCTGTCCACAACTCTTCAGCATTTTGGGGTTTGACACCTAAGCATATTAGCTTCAGCACAGCCTGTTGCCACTTGGCCGAGGCAGTGCTGCAGTGCTTCCAGCTTGTGACTGATGTGGTCATTTTGGAGTTGGAGGCTGAAGAGGAGGAGGAGGAGGCTGAGGAGGATGAGGTGCAGGAGCTGTAGACTGTGGGGGCAAGTCTGATTGCCCTAAGACCCACAATCCTCGGCATCGGGAGGATGTGTTCTATCCCAAGGTCCGGCTGGGTCCCGGCTTCCACTATGTTAATCCTGTGTGCCGTCAGCGAGATGTACAGTCCCAGCCTACAAGCACTTGTCCATGTGTCTGTGGTTAGGTGGACTTTCCCTGTAAGTGCATTGTTGAGGGCACGGCTAATGTTGTGGGACACGGGCTTGTGTAATGCAGGGACGGCACACCGGGAGAAATAGTGGCGGCTGGGGACCGAATACCAAGGTAAGTGTGCCGCCATCAGGTTGTGAAATGCTTAGGTCTCCATGAGCCTAAAAGGCAACATTTCGAGTGCAAGCAAATGTGGAAATTTAGTAGTGTGGCCTGTCGGGCATTGGCTGCGTATTTGCGCTTGCATTCCAAGGACTGGGGTATGGACAACGGAACGCTGCGCTGGGACAAGGACTTGCTTGCTGATGGTGCTACTTGAGAGTGGGCAATGACAGGTGCAGGGCGGGAGTGGTGTCACCCACAGACACTGTTCCTGGATTCTGGGGTTCGGCCCACAAAGTTGGATGCTTTGCTGCCATGTGTTAGATCATGCTGGGGGTGGTCAGGCTGGTAGTTTTGCTAATCCTGCTGATGCTGGCCTGGTAGGTGGTACAAATGGCCTTTTTGGGTTTATCGGCAGAGTCTTTAAAAAACATCCAGAATCAGGAAGACCTAACAGTGGTACTGGCAACGTCCGTCGTGTTTGTGTTACAGGGAACGGTTGCCCGCCTTCTGTCTGCGGCCACCACATCGCTTCTTCCTGCCTGTTGGGGTGCGCTGCCTCCCTCCCCCTGTGTGCTGCTGTCCTCGTTCTGCATGTCCTCCTGCCAGGTTGGGTCAGTTACTATATCATCCACAACTTCATCTTCGACTTCAGCACTCTTGTCCTCCTCCTGACTTTCTGGCAATTGTTTCTCATCATCATTCACCTCTTAGGACACTTCCCCACCGTCGCCTTCGTATGACCGTGGCTGCTCAAATATTTGGGTATCGCTACATGCGATCTCCTCTTGCCCCGCTTCAAGTGGACCAGGCGAGAGGCCCGAATCTTTAAATGGAAAAGTGATCTGATCTTCGGAGTGTCCAAGTGTGGGATCAGTTGTCTCTGGGCACTTGGCTTGGTGGGAGGAAGGAGGATCAGGGTGAGGAAAATGCAGTCCAGACTCACGGCTACTGAGACTTGACCGTGTGGAATACAGGGTGGAGGTGGTGGTGGCTAAGTGACTGGAAGCATTAGCTGCTATCCAACCAATAACCTTTTCACACTGCTCTGTGTTCAATAGTGGTTTTCTGTGCTCCCCTATTAATTGGGACAGGAAGGTTGAGCGAAAAGATGTGGGTGTTTGTTCTGGCACAATTTCAGCTTGCCCTTTGCCTCGGCCTCTGCATGCACAATCACCATCACATCCTGTTCCACATTCCTTGCCACATGCATTGCCCATTTTAAAAGGAGGACAATATCTTCCATGCTCACTACAAATGGCTGAATTTGGAGTGAACTTATATGTGATCCGTGTGATGGGCAAACCACAGTTTTAAATAGCTGGCCTGTAGGTAACTATTTTTAACAGCAAGCCGGTGTCAATAAGTTCACTGACACACTGAAACAAAATTTTAATGGAGGCTTGAAATGGCAATATTTTCAGAGCAATTATATGTGATCCGTGTGACAGACAAACCACAGTTTTAAATACCTGGCCTGTAGGTAACTATTTTTAACAGCAAGCCGGTGTCAATAAGTTCACTGACACACTGAAACAAAATTTTAATGGAGGCCTGAAATGGCAATATTTTCAGAGCAATTATATGTGATCCGTGTGATGGACAAACCACAGTTTTAAATAGCTGGCATGTAGGTAACAATTTTTAACAGCAAACTGGTGTCAATAACTTCACTGACACACTGAAACAAAATTTTAATGGAGGCCAGAAAAGGCAATATTTTCAGTGCAATTATATGTGATCCGTGTAACGGACAAACCACAGTTTTAAATAGCTGGAATTTTAGTGCTGTAATATGGAAAGGACCTTGCTGTATTCTGCAGTGCCAACAAGAAAATGGCGCAGATAAACTGTGTTCTCTGGATTGCTTTTTAAGCAAATAATCAGGATTAAGATAAAAAAAAAATATTTCTGGCCCCTGATACCTGGGCCTATTTCTACAAATATCTGTAAAAGCACCAGCAGACAGAACTGGAACTCTTGCTTTGTGCACTGCAGACTGCTATATACCATGCCTGCCAGCCTAGCACTGATATCTCTGCAGCTGGATTAGTCCTCAGAAGGACTGTTAGTTGAGATGGATATGTGTATCTAATATAGTCGGGTATACCTACGCTAACTAGAAACAAGCAAATCTCTCCCTAGCTCAGTAGCAGCTCTCCCTACACTATCTATTCTGGAGTGACTGTGACGAGCATGGCAGCGCCATATATATATATGTATATATGTATAAAGACTGCTCAAAAAAATAAAGGGAACACTTAAACAACACAATGTAACTCCAAGTCAATAACACTTCTTTGAAATTTACCTGTCCAGTTATGAAGTAACACTGTAACACTGATTGTGAATCAATTTCTCCTGCTGCTGTGCAAATGGAACAGACAACAGGTAGAAATGATCAGCAATTAGCAAGATACCCCCTATAAAGGAGTGGTTCTGCAGGTGGTGACAACAGACTATTTCTCTGTTCTCATCCTTTTTGGCTGTTGTTTTGGTCATGTTTTCATTTTGCCACTGCTATCACCCCTAGAGGTACAGTAGCCTGAGGCAGTGTCAACAGTACAACCCACAGAAGTTGCTCAGGTAGTGCAGTTCATCCAGGATGGCACATCAGTGCGAGCTGTGGCAAGAAGGGTATCTGTGTCTGTCAGCACAGTTTCCAGAGCATGGGGCAGATACCAGGAGATGTGGAGGGAGCCATAGGAGGGCAACAACCCAGCAGCAGGAACATTACCTCCTCCTTTGTGCAAGGAGGAACAGGAGGAGCACTGCCAGAGCCCTGCAAAATGACCTCCAGCAGGCCACAAATGTGTATGTGTCTGCACAAATGGTTAGAAACGAACTCCATGAGGGTGGTATGAGGGCCCGACATCCACAGATGGGGGTTGTGCTCACAGCCCAACACCGTGCAGGACACTTGGCATTTGCCACAGAACACCAGGATTGGCAAAGTCGCCACTGGTGCCCTGTGCTCTTCACAGATGAAAGCAGGTTCACACTGAGCACATGTGACAGACGTGACAGAGTCTGGAGATGCAGTGGAGAGCAATCTGCTGCCTGCAACATCCTTCAGCATGACCAGTTTGGGAGTGGGTCAGTAATGGAGTGGGGTGGTATTTTCTTATATACACCAGTGTATACATACACTGCTTAAAAAAATAAAGGGAACACTCAAATAACACATCCTAGATCTGAATGAATGAAATATTCTCACTGAATACTTTGTTCTGTACAAAGTTGAATGTGCTGACAACAAAATCACACAAAAATAATTAATGGAAATCAAATGTATTAACCAATGGAGGCCTGGATTTTGTCACCCCCAAAATTAAAGTGGAAAAACACACTACAGGCTGATCCAACGTTGATGTAATGTCCTTAAAACAAGTCAAAATGAGGATCAGTATTGTGTGTGGCCTTCACGTGCTTGTATGACCTCCCTAGAACACCTGGGCATGCTGCCGATGAGGTTGCGGATGGTCTCCTGTGGGATCACCTCCAAGACCTGGACTAAAGCATCCGCCAACTCCTAGACAGTCTGTGGTGCAATGTGACGTTCATGGATGAAGCGAGACATGATGTCCCAGATGTGCTCAATCGGATTCAGGTATTGGGTAAAGGCGGGCCAGTCTATAGCTTCAATGCATTCATCTTGCAGGAACTGCTGAATCACTCCAGCCACATGAGGTCTGGCATTGTCCTGCATTAGGAGGAACCCAGGGCCAACCACACCAGCATATGGTCTCACAAGGGGTCTGAGGATCTCATCTCGGTACCTAATGGCAGTCAGGCTACTTCTGGCGAGCACATGGAGGGCTGAGCGTACCTCCATGGAAATGCCACCCCATGCCATTACTGACCCACTGCCAAACCAGTCATGCTGAAGGATGTTGCAGGCAGCAGATCGCTCTCCACGGCGTCTCCAGACTCTATCACGTCTGTCACATGTGCTCAGTGTGAACCTGTTTTCATCTGTGAAGAGCACAGGGAGCCAGTGGTGACTTTTCCAATCCTGGTGTTTTGAGGCAAATGCCAAGCATCCTGCACGGTGTTGGGCTGTGAGCACAACCCCCATCTGTGGATGTCGGGACCTCATACCACCTTCATGGAGTCGGTTTCTAACCGTTTGTGCAGACACATGCACATTTGTGGCCTGCTGGACGTCATTTTGCAGGGCTCTGGCAGTGCTCCTCCTGTTCCTCCTTGCACAAAGGCGGAGATAGCGGTCCTGCTGCTGGGTTGTTGCCCTCCTACGTCCCCCTCTACATATCCTGGTGTCCTGGCCTGTTTCCTGGTAGCGCCTCCAGCCTCTGCACACTACGCTGACAGACACAGCAAACCTTCTTGCCACAGCTCACATTGATGTGCCATCCTGGATGAGCTGCACTACCTGAGCAACTTTTGTGGGTTGTAGAGTCCGTCTCATGCTACCACGAGTGTGAAAGCACAAACAACATTCAAAAGTGACCAAAACATCAGCCAGAAAGCACTGGTACTGAGATGTGGTCTGTGGTCCCCACCTGAAGAGCCACTCCTTTATTGAGTGTGTCTTGATAATTGCCAATAATTTCCATCTATTGTCTATTCCATTTGCACAAGAGCATGTGAAATTGATTGTCAATCAGTGTTTCTTCCTACGTGGCAGTTTGATTTCACAGAAGTTTGATGTACTTGGAGTTATATTCTGTTGTTTAAGTGTTCCCTTTATTTTTTTGAGCAGTGTATTTATTTATTTATTTTTTCATTCTATTTGGATTTATGCTTGGCTTCAGTGAATAGGATTCAAAAACTATGTGAAAAAGTACATCACAAAATTATTGTACCTATATGTGACATCTGTATCTGTGCTTGCCCTTCATGACTCTGCTTCTGTCTGTAAGCGGCATCATGCTCTCATTGCAGACTACTCGGAGCGATAGTTATAGTTTTGTGGCATCTGGGTCTCGTAGTACCCTCAATATTGGAAGACAGAGTTAATTTCTGTGTGGTTTGGGTGGGGCTGCAAGCTATTTAAGATCCTGGAATCGTAGAAAGTTATAATCTGACTTGTGTCGCGCCCCTGGGGGCCTTACCGTTTGGGGACAGTATATATATATCACGGTGGCTGGCCCAGGGCAGACAGTGCACTAAAGGGGTAGCGATTACTAATAAAGTTCTGCAGCAGTCCACTGAGGAAGGTGTCAAGGCAGCTAAAGGCTCGGACCCGGTGTCCGGTTTATATATCGGGGTGAGCTTACTATGCTCCTCTGCCCCCTTTATCACTCATTCCTTCCTCTCGTCTTCGACCACGCTGCCTGGCTCCACCTTCCCTTTATATATCTCTATCAGGGCTCCCTCTGCTGGTATGAGGTGGAAGGTGGAGGTGTTTGCATGTAGTGAGGGCCTCTTGTGGAGAAATCCGTCCGTGCACCCTTCCGGGTTCTGTGGCACCATGCGCCACATTCCCCCCTAGTAAAACTCAGTACTCCTGGACTGAAGCATTTTTGCAAAAACAAGTTAAACAATAATAACAATTACATTAATATTTACAATAATAAGGTTAAGGCAAGTCCCGTAACCTGGTGTCCTTTTCACCAAAAGTTCATGGTAGCATGAGGGACCCGTCCGCAAACCCTCCACGTAGGCCCTGGGCATGGCTGCAGGGCATAGGTGATCCAGGTGTTGGACCACGTCTTCCACCACGCCAAACGGGTTTTTGTTCAGTGGTCAGTAACAAGGCACTCCAGGGAGTGCAACTATTTATACGAACAGTTTTTGGGCTGCTCAAGTCCTCAGCCACAGAGTCCTTATACCCTTACGGGTAACTGTATACAGTTCAGTTCAGTTTCTCATACTATGCTTAGTAGTGGTGCTCCCTCCAGGGAGACACCTGTTTTCTGTAGGCTAGCCCAGCCGGGTCATCAGCCTTGGACTGCAGGGGGACCAGGGATGAAGCAGCACCACTTGCGTCCGGGACATGGAAGGGACTTCACTCTTACCTGCTCCCACGACTGCTCCAGCTTGGCCTGCACCTCCCAGTCTTTGCGCAGCTCCGCTGGACCTGGGACGCTGTCAGTCACTTGCAGCACCGACTGCTGCTGGCCGTCGGACATCATTGCGCCACCCTAGTGAACCGGAGCCTACCTTCTTCTCCAGATAGGCTGCAGATCCGCGGGCGTCGGTCTTCCTTCAGGACCTTGCGTCACTCGCATCAGACGTCAGAGCGTCCTCTGGCTCCTTTCAGGACCTGACACTTCCTGGTATGATGTCAGGGGCGGGGCGTGTCCTCGACTTCGCGCGCTTTCAGCGGTTACGCCCCTCTTCTTCCCGCGCGGTGACCCAAAAATGGCGGATAATGGCGGGAAACAGCGGCAATTGGCGGGAAAAACTTCACCACAGTAAGATTTACAGTCTTTTAAAGGCGCACAGTACCCGGTGTCAACGGGCACGCAATCCTGTTCGTGATGCCAGTTAGGATGTCGCGCCCCCAGGGGCCTTACTGTTTGGGGACAGTATATATATATCATGGTGGCTGGCCCCGGGCAGACAGTGCACAAAAGGGTTAGCGATTACTAATAAAGTTCAGAGAAATTCGTGACGCCACCTGTGGTGTCTGGTGAAGGTCACCAGCGCTGCAGCAGTCCACTGAGGCAGGTGTCAAGGCAGCTAAAGATTGTACAGCTCCCCACAGGTGGAGCGGGCCTCAGGGCAGTGTAAATAGATAGATGGTGGAATGGTGTGCTGGGCGTTGTTGTGCAGGTAGAGAACGCAGCAGGAGTAACGGACAGAGACAGGGGTTTTTGCTTCGTTACCTTTACTGGTACAGCTGGTAGATACGGTCCAGGGTACTCTAGGTGAAGGGCGCACTTTTGGACTTCTCCCCAGGGAGCGGGTATAAGGCCTCCTGATCCATGTCTGTCTCTGTGTAAGCTCCTGACCTGCCTGGAGCTAGGCCTGGCTTCTCTGCTAGATCTTTCCTTCACCTGCTGACTTGGTAGTAGGACTTCCTTTTGGCAATCACTCTCCCTGGATGCTGGGGCCTTCGTGAATCCTAGTCCTGTATATGAGTTCAGATTGGTGTTCCTGGGTCCTGTAGTTCTCCAGGGGTTCCCGTTGTCCCTACTGGGTGTAAAGGGTCCCTGTAGGCTCGGGCCCGGTGTCTGGTATATATATCGGGGTGAGCTTACTATGCTCCTCTGCCCCCTTTATCACTCCTTCCTTCCTCTCACCTTCGGCCACGCTCGCGGCCCTCACTGGGCTTCAGGGCTGCTGGAGGCCTAGCTTGCCTCACACAGCAGCCTGTGTGCTGCTACATCCTGAGCACACTCTAAGCACTCTGTAGACTCACTGAGCTGCCTGGCTCCACCTTCCCTTTATATATCCCTATCAGGGCTCCCTCTGCTGGTATGAGGTGGAAGGTGGAGGTGTTTGCATGTAGTGAGGGCCTCTTGTGGAGAAATCCGTCCGTGCACCCTTCCGGGTTCTGTGGCACTTGTGCCTAGTTATTCTCTAGAGTTCTGATTTTTTACCTCGGCATGCCTTTTGACTAATGTCATTCTTTACAATTTTTTCCCTTCACCGACCTCCTGATTCTGCCCCAGCTACCTGACTATTCTCTTGCCTCTGGTTTGCTCCTCCGGATAGCAGCTCTTCCATGGAAGCAAGCAAGTGGACCCTGTTTTAAGTCCATATCCCTGTACAGAGGTTAATGGGTGAATGCCGAGGTTCCTCTGGAATCTGCCAGATGGAGTGGCTTGCGCCAAGTCTGTCCGAGGTACACGGTTTTGAGCCTGCACCCTCTGACAGGCGTAACGCTATGCACATTACAAGATAGTGACAAAATGTATCTATTTTGTTGGGAGTTTCTCATCACTATGGATAAAAAAGGCTTTTAATGTGTCTAATAATTTGTTCTAATTGGAATCTTATACTTTAGCAAATATTATTTTACACAAAGATTTAGGTGTCTCAGATTTTTGAGGGGTTTATGATTAGCCAAAAAGTTATCACATACGGTCTCTTACTGAATATAGCAACTTTAGCGCTATTTAAAATGTGATCTATAAACTTACAAAAGCCACCTGTGAATGTAGCAAAAATATTAGGAAAGTGTGCCTACTTTTTATTTCAGCATGTTGGAGGTTGATAAATTCAGAGAATTCTACTCGAACAGATATTAAGTGCTTTAAACTTTCCTCTAAAAATCTTATTTTATGAAGTGCGATTTATTTATATGCTGTAAATTTCTAAAATAAGGATATTTCATGGTAAAATATTAAAAAAATAAGAATTTGCCAATTCAGTGCTGCCTTTAGCTAATTTTATTATTTTTACAAAGAGCAAATCTATGAGCTAAAAAAGATAAATCTGTTAAATATTGCCCAAAGTATTTTACAAGTGTAGACATCTCTATAAATCCATCATGGCTTTACTTTTCCATTTTAGAGTAATTCCAAGTCCAAATGAGTTAATAGTCTCTTTTAAAATAGAATATTTTGTTGCAAAGTTAACAGATGTTTGGAATTTTTTACAATTTCCTCTATATTGACAAAAGCCCTAGTACTAAGTACTAGATGCTAAAAAATAGACCCAAAGCAAAATGCTGCCTCACTGTGTGTTTGGTGCTTTTTTGGTGATATGCAGTATTGGCATTACACTAAATATACCTTTTGGTGCTATGGCAAAAGTTCAACCTTGGTCTCATCAGACCATAATATGCTTTTACACATGCTTTTGGCAGACTTGATATAAGTTTTTTCGCAAAACATATTTGGGCTTGGATGTTTATCTTTATAATAAAAGGCTACCATCTTGCCACCATAACCCACAGGTCAGACATATTAAGAATACAGGAGATTGTTGTCACATACAGTACACAATCAGAACTTGTCAAAAATTCCTGCAGCGCCTTTAATGTTGCCAAAGACTTCTTGACAACCTGTCAGACCAATTTTCTTCTTGCCTTCTTTGCTTTTGAGGGACATCCAGTTCTAGGTAATGACCCAGTTGTGCCAAAATTTAAGCAGCTTTTTGCTGACCATCTTTACAGCGTTCCATGATATTTCTAAGTATTTGTAATCTTCTCCTAGCTAACTTTCTACAATGAGATATCTTTGCTGTGTTGTAAGCTGTTATGCTCACGCCCGGACTGACTGGCGTGAGTGTGGTTAGTGGTCCCACTGGGCTACGAACTGAGGAGTGCCTGGAGGGGCGTGACTAGGGGCCTTGCCAGATCCGACCACGAACACATGGCGGCTTAATCGACTCCGTGGTCCGAGGAGGGACATGGGAGGTGGCCCAGGTGCTACTCCAGGTCAGACCGTGGTCACACCTGTTTACCCACACCGGGAAATGCAGAAACGGGCAGGTTAGGCTGGTATGCAGACAGGTGGGTACTGGCAGGCGGAGGACAAGTAGAGCAGAGCAGAAGCGCAAGCACGGAGGATGAGCAGAGACTCAGGTGCAAAGGACAAGCGGAGCAGAGCAGAGCGGAACTGCAGGTGCATAGGACAAGCGGAGCAGAGGAGAGCAGAACCGCAGGCACGGAGGACAAGCAGAGCAGAGCAGAACCGCAGGCACGGAGGACAAGTGGAGCAGAGCAGAACCACAGGTGTGGAGGATGAGTGGAGCAGAGCAGAACCACAGGTGCAGAGGACGAGCGGAGCAGAGCAGAGCAGAACCACAGGTGTGGAGGACGAGCGAGCAGAGCAGAGTGGAACCGCAGGTGCGGAGGACAAGAGGAGAAGAGCAGAGCGGAACCGCAGGTGCAGGCAGACAGGACAGAGCTCTGCTCACATGGAACACACTGGGAAAAACAGGAAGATAGGTAGAACACAGGAGGTAGATACATACGCAGGGAAATGGGATAAGCAGAACCAGATACACGTAAGGTACTTGCAATGGAGTAGCAAGTGGACACAAAACTCACAAACAGTAGTACAGAGACAACGAGTTGGAGTTAGGTGCAGGTTCAGACACTGCAGGAAAAGGAAAGGATCGGACATAGAGACAAACAGGTAACGGGCTAGGACACAGTTCAGACAGGAAATGAACCTGGAATAAGATACAGGAACGAGCCTGGGTACTAAGCCTGAAATTTCCGATTAATCCGAGGCATTCACTTGCCACGGAGACAGTCAGGGTGATCTGTGGAGAGGAAACACTAACGCCAAGGGCTCCTACAGGTCTTATGTCTTGGGAATTTCCAACCTTCACTGGACAAAGACCGTCAGGGTGTCCCAAACAACTTCAGAAAGTCCGCAATCCAATTTTATGACTGGGTTGCGGTCTCTGCTTTGCCTGACGAACATGGTCAACCTTCATGGATTCTGTGCAGATAGCTGCCTCTACAGGCTGGGGAACAGGAGGATTTTGGGAGGACATAACCTGACATGACGGTTTACCTCTACACCTTGCACGTCTAGACTGCCTCTTGAGGTTGGGAAGAGAAGTATTCTGTGGAGCATTTTCATCCTCTGTGGATTTTGTGTGGGCAGCAGCCTCTTCAGATTGGGGAACTGGTGGGCTGCCTACACGCATCACCCATCGGGACTGCTCCAGGATATTGGGAAGGGAAGCTTTAGCAGAAGATTCAGGGTTTGGGTCATCGAAGACAATTAGAAAGGCTGCGAGGAAGGCCTGCAGGTCAGAGATGATTGGATCCCATGCTTCCCCTAGGGGGGTGATCCAATTCATGGTATCACCCGCTATGTAGGACATCAGAAATGCTACTTTAACCCGATCGGTGGGAAAATAGTGAGCATAGAATTTGAAATGCAGCATGCATTGCTCCACAAACGCACGGCTTAGTTTTGGATCACCATGGTACCGTGGTTGATCCGCAGGAAAGAGAGCTGAAAGCTCCATTTGGGCTGGTGCATAAATTGCCTGGACCTCAGCTTGAGAAAATTTTTTTTCCTTGGTGTACGTATTCGCCAGACAAGGATTCAAATGTCTCTAAGAGCAAAGGGCAATGGGGCTCAACGGGGACCATGGCCTGAGCAAACTGTTACGCTCACGCCCGGACTGACTGGCGTGAGCGTGGTTAGTGGTCCCACTGGGCCACGAACCGAGGAGTGCCTGGAGGTGCGTGACTAGGGGCCTCGCCAGATCCGACCATGAACACACGGTGGCTTAATCGACTCCGTGGTCCGAGGAGGGGCGTGGGAGGTGGCCCAGGTGCTACTCCAGGACAGACCATGGTCACAGCTGTTGACCCACACCGGGGAATGTAGGAACGGGCAGGTTAGGCTGGTATGCAGACAGGTGGGTACTGGCAGGCACGGCTGGTATGCAGACAGGTGGGTACTGGCAGGCACGGTTGGCATGCAGACAGGCGGGTACTGGCAGGCACGGCTGTTATGCAGACAGGCTTGTACTGGCAGGTAGGAAAGCAGGCTGGATAGGGACCAGTACAGACTGGGATACAGCATCAGAGCCACAGGTGCGGTGGACTAGCAGAGCAGAGCCGCAGGTGCGGAGGACAAGCAGAGCAGAGCAGAACTGCAGGCGTGGAGAACAAGCGGAGATGGCAGAGCAGAACCACTGGCGTGGAGAACAAGCGGAGCAGAGCAGAACAGAACCGCAGGCGGGGAGGACAAGCAGAGCAGAACTACAAGCGTGGAGGACAAGAGGAGCAGAGCAGAAACGCAGGCGCAGAGGATGAGCAGAGCGGAACCGCAGGTGCGGAGGACAAGTGGAGCAGAGCAGGGAGGAACCGCAGGTGCGGAGGACAAGAGAAGCAGAGCGGAACCGCAGGTGCAGGCAGACAGGACAGGGCTCTGTTCACATGGAACAGACTGGGAAACACAGGAAGATAACTAGAACACAGGAGGTAGATACAGAGGCAGGGAAACGGGACAAGCAGAACCAGATACACACAAGGTACTTGCAATGAAGTAGCAAATGGACACAAAACTCACAAACAGAGGTACAGAGACAATGAGTTGGAGTTAGGTGCAGCTTCAGACACTGCAGGAAAAGGAAAGGATCGGACATAGAGACAAACAGGTAACAGGCTAGGACACAGTTCAGATAGGAACTGAACCTGGAATATGATACAGGAACGAGCCTGGGTACTCAGCCCCCAGGGTGGCGGAAATAGACTAGAAGTCACAGATACAGGTAATGGGCCTGGGTACTCAGCCCCCAGGGTGGTGGAAACAGACTAGAAGTAACAGATACAGGTAACGGGCCTGGGTACTCAGCCCTCAGGGTGGCGGAAAAGAACAAGATACAGGACAGGACCTGGCAACTCAGTTGCACAGAACACACTGAAAGAAAGCATTGCTCAGGCACCTCCTACTGGGTGGAGGGTGTTTAAGTATTCAGTGACTCACAGCAATAGGCTCGGGACGCATTAGTACTGCACACACTGTAACTTTAAGAATCAGGAAGTAACAGCGCCGCCGCCCTAATCAATCAGACAAGAGACATGCACACAGCAAGTAATGGAGCAAAGTGTGCAGCCAGGACTGATAGGTAAGTTAGCGGTCTTGCATGGTGGGAGATGGTAAGCCATGCCCGCACTCCGCCAGGGATGTTACATAAACTGTTCACGAACCATGGCTTTACTGTAAAACGCAACTAAGAAAATGTAATTGAAAATCCTACCAGAGCAGCAAAACTTTATATGGAGTTGATCATAATCACTTTAAATGATGACAGCTGTATAATTATTACTGATTAGCATGAGTTCAAATGTGTTTGGTATAATCTGAACACAAACACTTTATAGTAGGGTATTTATACATATGCAGCCGCATCATTTAAGCTTAATTTTCATTTTCTCACTCAAAATTATTTCAGTCGGTTTCTAAATTATTCTTCTTCTTGGTATGACTTTTTTTTCTTTGATAAAAACCTGAAATTTTAACAGGGGTGTGTTGACATGCACCCATTGCTACCGTTTTGACATACAATTTGTTGCTTTGTAAAACATTGCATGAAGAAAATATCTTTTGAAGCATCAAAATAAATGTTACTTTACTTCACCATATTCAAGTTATTATTACCTAATAAGAATGATAGAAAACCTGCTAAATTGAATTCAGAATGTTTTAGTCTTTGCCTTTCTCATATAGCAGACAAAGTATATGTATATAGAAGATAAAGTATCTATTCTATAAGTGTGTTCTATGTCTAAGAATATAATTTATTCTATAGTACAGTCTGAATATAAAATCTAATAACATTTTACTATTAGCGCATCAGTCACACTTTACAATAAAATATCCTGACTAGTGATGAGCGAGTATGTTTTGTTAACCCTTTCGTCGAGTATGCTCGGGTGAGCACCGAGTATTTATAGCGTGCTCGGGCTTTAAGTTTTCGTCACTCCGTGAACATGATTTGCAACTGTTTGACAGATTTAATACATGTGAGGAATGCCTGTTTTTCCAGCAATAACAGAGAAGATCTATGGTAAATGACCAGTTGGTTGAAGGGAAAATTTGCACCATTATTAATGAGTAACATAGCT
The DNA here is from genome assembly GCF_046119375.1 of Phyllobates terribilis. Taxonomy (NCBI): domain Eukaryota; kingdom Metazoa; phylum Chordata; class Amphibia; order Anura; family Dendrobatidae; genus Phyllobates; species Phyllobates terribilis. The sequence continues at coordinate 475,946,764 of NW_027362765.1, read as the reverse complement.
TTGAAAAGCACAAGAGATAAGGAACACATATTCCATTCTCTGTCTTATGATCTGAATAAGGGGATAACCCCAAAACTTGCTATCATTTGAAGTCACTGGGGACATCTTTTTTTATTCTTATCCGTTATAATTGTATTTTATTTTTACTTAGATGAATATGCCTATACATTTTAATTGAAAAAAGTATTGCCATAACCATGCTAGGATAAATCATTATTTTCTTTTAATAAATGTTCATCTCAACTCGCCAGGTTCGATTATTTTTTTTTATTTGATTTGAAGCTAATTAGTGTTGAGTGAGCACTAAATTGCTCGGGTGCTCGAAGCTCTGGCCGACCTCGCCATGATACTCGGGTGCTTGACCTGAGCAATGAGCCCAGTGTTAGTCTATGGGAGACCCAAGCATTTTTGAGGTGGAACCCCCGGCAGTCGTTTAAAAGCCAATCAAGTGCCCAAAACGATAGTGTCAGTGCTCAAATGACATGGGGACAGCATGGGGATCGCCCCAGGAAGCATTTCTGACCCCCAGGTCACTGTTGTCAACTACGTGGTCAGAGGTATTAAGCCACTTTTACAGGCTCATAATAAAACGTTCAAAAACGAAAGTGAAACTTTTTTCCTAAGAAATATGTTAAGGAATTTCTTTTCCAGGGTAAAGACTTGTGAATAAGGTAAAATAAATAACCAAAAACAAAAATACTCCTCCACACCTTGGGCTACGTTCACAAGTAGCATTTTTTTTGTGTTTTTGCTCTTTTGTATTGCTTTCAACTGTGACAAATGCATTCACCGGGAAATGTAATTTTAACATTTTACAACCTTATCTGGCCATGTGCTGTGTGACACATGCATACAGTGCTGAAAAGACATGGGGACAGCATGGGGAAGACCCCTGGAAGCATCTCTGACTCCCAGGTCACTGCCTAAAAGTGTGCCCATCAGAACTGATCCTTGCCGCATCAGAAGATGCAGACTTGCAACTATCCCCGTGCAAGTCCTTGTCCCAGGGCAGTGTTCAATTGTACCTCCCCCATTCCTTGCAATGCAAGCGCAAATATGCAGCCAACCACCTGCCCACCTGCAGGCTGCAATACCATACTGCTAGCTTGCACTTGAAATGGGGCCTTTTAGTTTTGAGGAGGCCGAAGCTGGCCACTACCTAATGGCTGCTTCGGCAGCGAGGTATCCATACTCAGTCCCCAGCTGCCCGGCGGCCGGGTGTCCACGCTCGGTCCCCAGCCGCCAGGGGGCGGCCGGGTGTCCACACTCGGTTCCCAGCCACCCCGATTTCTCCGCGGAACATCCCCACAGACTTTTCTTAGCCCGGCCTACTTTAGGGCAGCATTGAACGAGCCCAACAGAGAACCAGACTCCTCCGGTGGGCCCTGGCTTCTCCATCAGGGGAGTTGAGAGTGCCAAGGTGAGGAGCATGATGATGATGATGATAGAAGTTAGCATCTGCTTTGTTTTGTTGGAATGCAAGCATAAGTGTGCAACCTGCCACCCACCCACACCCAGGCTGCAATACCATACTGCTAGCTTGCTTGCACTTGAAATTGGGCCTTTTAGGCATGTGGAGGCAGATGCTGGCCACCATGTCATGGCTACATGGCGGCCCTTATATCCATACCCAGTCCCCAGCCGCCCGGCGGCCGGGTGTCCACGCTCGGTCCCCAGCCGTCAGGGGGCGGCCAGATGTCCATAAACGGTCCCCAGCCACCCCGATTTCTCCTGTTACCGACCCATACACTTTTCTTAGACTGGCCTGCTTTAGGGCAGCATTGGACGAGCCCACAAGAGAACCAAACTCCTCTGGTGGGCCCTGGCTTCTCCATCAGGGGAGTTGAGAGTGCCAAGGTGAGGCGCATGATGATGGTAGAAGTTAGCATCTGCTTTGTTTTCTTGGAATGCAAGCACATGTATGTAGTAGCGGCTAGGCGTGAGGTGGTCAGCGTTTGGCGCATATCCTAACTCCTACGAGGATTGCTGGATGTTTTCCTGCTACTGTCCCAGCTCTATGACTCCTGTTAAAACAAACCTTCAGGTGATAAATGATGGATGAGGTGGTGGCAAAGGAGAAAGAGCAGGAGGAACAGGCACCATTCACATTAATATCAGGCCAGTCAACCACACATGTCTTGTAGGATATGTTTCTGTAACAAAAGGAGCGGTTCTGCTACACAGTTATAGGGCATACAGTGAGTGCAATGCCTACCAAAAATATCAAGGCACTCCAATGCCCCTTGGAAGTGACATGGAGGTCAGAGGGCCTTAACTAAACCGTTTTTTCCATTTATATCAACTGGGTCTCCTGTACACTGTTGGCCTAAGCAGTGAATGGAAGGCTTTCCAAAAATTATGAGGAACTGCAATGCCCCTTGAAACAGACGTGGATTACAGCGTACTAAAAACCTTCTACCCATTATTAGGGAGTGGGTCTCCGTTAGTTTTTGCCTTTGCATTGAAAAGCAAAAGCTGACTAAAATTAGGAGGAAATGCAATGCCTGTGGGAAGAGTCATGTAGGTTAGAGGTAATTAAAAACAACATTTCAATGCCCCTCGGAAGAGACGAGTAGGTCACAATAGCTTAACAAGACGGTTTTAATGCCCCTCAGAAGAGACGTGGAGGTCAGAGTGGTATAACAACACGCTTATATTGCCCCTCAGAAGAGACGTGGAGGTCCCAGTAGCTTAACAAGACGGTTTTAATGCCCCTCGGAAAAGTGGTGGAGGTCCCAGTAGCTTAACAAGACGGTTTTAATGCCCCTCAGAAGAGACGTGGAGGTCAGAGAGGTATAACAACACGCTTTTAATGCCCCTCAGAAGAGACGTGGAGGTCAGAGTGGTATATCAAGACTCTTTTAATGCTCCTCAGAAGAGACTTGGAGGTCAGAGGGGTATAACAAGACGCTTTTAATGCCCCTCAGAAGAGACGTGGAGGTCAGAGTGGTATAACACGCTTTTAATGCCCCTCAGAAGAGACGTGGAGGTCAGAGTGGTATAACAAGACGGTTTAAATGCCCCTTGGAAGAGATGTGGAGGTCAGAGTGGTATAACAAGATGCTTTTAATGCCCCTCAGAAGAGACGTGGAGGTTCCAGAAGCTTAAAAAGACGCTTTTAATGCCCCTCAGAAGAGACATGGAGGTCGCAGTAGCTCAACAAGACGATTTTAATGCCCCTTACAAGAGCCATACAGTACAGCATATTACAAACATTATTCCCATTATTGGGAAGTGGGTCTCCCATAGTCTTTGCTTATGCTTTCCAAGCAAAAGGTGCCAAAAATTATGATGTAGGAACTTGCAATAACCTTACAAGAGCCATGCAGTACAGCATATTACAAACATTATCCCCATTATTGGGAAGTGGGTCTCCCATAGTCTTTGCTTATGCCTTCCAAGCAAAAGCTTCCAAAAATTAGGAGGAAATACAATGCCCGTTCAAAGAGTCGTGGAGGTCCCAGTAGCTTAACAAGACCGTTTTAATGCCCCTCAGAAGAGACGTGGAGGTCAGAGTGGTATAACAAGATGCTTTTAATGCACCTTGGAAAAGTGGTGGAGGTCGCAGTAGGTTATCAAGACGGTTTTAATGCCCCTCGGAAGAGACATGGAGGTCGCATTAGCATAACAAGACGCTTTTAATGCCCCTCAGAAGAGATGTGGAGGTCAGAGTGGTATAACAAGACGCTTTTAATGCTTCAGAAGAGACGTGGAGTTCAGAGTGGTATAACAACACGCTTTTAATGCCCCTGAGAAGAGACGTGTAGGTCAGAGTGGTATAACAACAAGCTTTTAATGCCCCTCAGATGAGACGTGGAGGTCAGAGTGGTATAACAAGACGGTTTTAATGCCCCTCAAAAGAGACATGGAGGTCGCAGCAGCTTAACAACACGCTTTTAATGCCCCTCAGAAGAGACGTGGAGGTCCCAGTAGCTTAAAAAGACGCTTTATATGCCCCTCAGAAAAGTGGTGGCGGTCCCAGTAGCTTAAAAAGATGCTTATAATGCCCCTCAGAAGAGACATGAAGGTCAGACAGGTATAACAACACGCTTTTAATGCCCCTCAGAAGAGACGTGTAGGTCAGAGTGGTATAACAAGACGGTTTTAATGCCCCTCAGAAGAGACGTGGAGGTCAGAGTGGTATAACAAGACGCTTTTAATGCCCCTCAGAAGAGAAGTGGAGGTCAGAGTGGTATAACCAGACGCTTTTAATGCCCCTTAGAAGAGACGTGGAGGTCAGAGTGGTATAACAACATGCTTTAATACCCCTCAGAAGTGACGTGGAGGTCCCAGTAGCTTAACAAGACTCTTTTAATGTCCCTGAGAAGAGACGTGGAGGTCAGAGTGGTATAGCAAGACGCTTTTATTGCCCCTCAGATGAGACGTAGAGGTCAGAGTGGTTTAAAAACACGCTTTTAATGCCCCTCAGAGGAGACGTGTAGGTCAGAGTGGTATAATAAGACGGTTTTAATGCCCCTCAGAAGAGACGTGGAGGTCGCAGTAGCTTAACAAGACGCTTTTAATGCCCCTCAGTAGAGACTTGGAGGTCAGAGTGGTATAACAAGACGGTTTTAATGCCCCTCAGAAGAGACATGGAGGTCGCAGCAGCTTAACAAGATGTTTTTAATGTCCCTCAGAAGAGAAGTGGAGGTCAGAGAGTTATAACAACACGCTTTTAATGCCCCTCAGAAGAGACGTGTAGGTCAGAGTGGTATAACAACATGCTTTTAATGCCACTCAGAAAAGAAGTGGAGGTCAGAGTGGTCTGACAAGACGCTTTTAATGCCCCTCAGAAGAGACGTGGAGGTCAGAGTGGTATAATAACACGCTTTTAATGCCCCTCAGATGAGATGTGGAGGTCAGAGTGGTATAATAATACGCTTTTAATGCCCCTCAGAAGAGACGTGGAGGTCGCAGTAGCTTAACAAGATGCTTTTAATTCCCCTTACAAGAGCCATTCAGTACAGCATATTACAAACATTATTCCCATTATTGGGGAGCTGGTCTCCCACAGTCTTTGCTTATGCCTTCCAAGCTAAACCTGCCAAAAATTAGGATGGGGGAACTTGCAATGCCCCTTACAAGAGCCATGCAGTACAGCATATTACAAACATTATTCCCATGATTGGGGAGTGGGTCTCCCATAGTATTTGCTTATGCCTTCCATGCAAAAGCTGACAAAAATTAGGATGGAGGAACTTGCAATGCCCCATACAAGAGCCATGCAGTACAGCATATTACAAACATTATTCCCATGATTGGTGAGTGGGTCTCCCATAGTATTTGCTTATGCCTTCCAAGCAAAAGCTGCCAAAAATTAGGATGGAGGAACGTGCAATGCCCCTTTTAAGAGCCATGCAGTACAGCATATTACAAACATTAATCCCATGATTGGGGAGTGGGTCTCCCATAGTATTTGCTTATGCCTTCCAAGCAAAAGCTGCAAAAAATTAGGATGGAAGAACTTGCAATGCCCCTTACAAGAGCCATACAGTACAGCATCTTAAAAATATTATTCCCATTATTGGGGAGTGGGTCTCCCACAGTCTTTGCTTATGCCTTCCAAGCAAAAGCTGACAAAAATAAGGATGGAGGAACTTTTAATAATGGCAACACGGACCACGGTCACCCTGGTGGTATAGTGGTGGTGGAGGCTGAGGATTAGGAGAAGAACATAAAACAGCCGATATGAGGAAGCGTATACCCATGTGTGGGTGTGAAGCGGTGCATGTGAATACACCTCCTGAAAAAACACAGTGGATTTGACTTTATGTTACTCTGCTGTCATTTGGTGGTGATGAGAAGTCTGGCCAATCCAGCCCTTGTTCATTTTGATAAGGGTCAGCTTGTCAGCATTGTCAGTTGACAGGCAAGTGTGCGTATCAGTTATAATTCCCCAGGTGGCACTAAAACACACTGCGATAACATGCTATCAAGGGCAGGCTAGGACCTCCAAGCCGTACAGAGCGAGTTCATTCCAAGTGTCCAGCTTGGATACCCAATAATTAAAAGGCACAGAGGAATCACAGAGGACTCTGGTACGGTTGGCAAGGTCCTCCCTCACCACCTTTTGAAACTTTCCACTCCTTGAGAGAGTACCCCGCGCCTCAGGGCCTGTAAGCTGGGTGGGTCTCAGAAAACTGTCCCTGAACATTGACAGTGTTCCCCTGCCTCTGCTGGATTGGAGTTTCCTCTCTCTTGCTTGTATGCCTTGGTTGGTCAATGAACTGTGACCTCTGCCGCTAGCATGTTCAGATAGGAACTTTTTTAACAGTTCTGCAGCAAGGGCCTTCTGGTACTGCCCCATTTTTGTAGACCGCTCCACCTTAGGAATAAGAGAGTGAAAGTTCTCCTAGTAGTGAGGGTCTAAAAGTGTCACCAACCATAAATGACTGTCACCCAACATTTTGACAACGCGAGGGTCACGGTTAAGGCAGCGTAACATAAAGTCAGCCATGCGTGCCAGACTGGTAACGGGCAAGACTTCCGTGTCCTCACCAAGATGATGACTGACCTTGCTCTCCTCCTCCTCCTCCTCCCCCCTGTCCTCAGGCCACCCACGCTGAACCGACGGTATGACGGTTGTACAGGTAATACTGTCTACAGCGCATGACACAAGCTCCTGTTCTTATTCCTCCTCCTCCTCCTCTACCTCATTGTCCCCCAATGCACATTGGGATGAGATGAGGCTGGGCTGTGTGTAATCAACCGCTATGGCTTCTTGATCCATCTCATCATACTCTGGCTGCAATGCCTCCTCTTTAATTCTCTGCAGAGAGCGTTGCAAAAGACAGACAAGTGGAATGCTGATGCTAATGATGGCATCATCGCCACTCACCATCTGGGTGGATTCCTCAAAGTTTGTCAAGATGGTACAGATGTCAGACATCCAGGTCCACTCCTGAGGTCTTATGTGTGGAGTCTGACCTGAATATCGACGGCCTTGTTGCAGCTGGTACTCCACAACTGCTCTCTTCTGCTCACAAATCCTTTGCAACATGTGGAGGGTAGAGTTCCAACGTGTGGGGACATCACACACCAGTCGATGTGATGGAAGCTGAAAACGCTGCTGCGACACAGCAAGGTCTGCGGAAGCTGTAGCCGACTTGCGAAAATGAGCTGACAGGCGGCGTACTTTTACGAGCAGATCTGGCAACTCGGGGTACAATTTAAGAAACTGCTGAACCACAAGGTTAAGCACATGAGCCAGGCATGGTACGTGTGTGATCTCGCCTCGCCTCAGAGCCCCCATCAGGTTACGGCCATTGTCACACACGGCCATGCCTGGATGTAGGTTCAGCGGTCTCAGCCACAGATCTGCCTGCTCTTTCACAGCTGTCCACAACTCACAAGCAGAATGAGGTTTCTCACCTAAGGTTAGGAGTTTCAGCACAGCCTGTTGCCGCTTGGTGGAGGCAGTACTGCAGTGCTTCCAGCTTGTAACTGATGTGGTGATATCTGAGATGGAGGCTGAACATGAGTAGGAGGAGGAGGATGATGCGCAGGAGCTGTACACTGTGAGGGCAACTCTGAATGACATAGGGCCAGTAATCCTCGGTGTGGGGAGGATGTGTTCCGTCCCAAGGACCGACTGGGTCCCGGCTTCCACTATGTTTACCCAGTGTGCCGTCAGGGAGATGTACCGTCCCTGGCCACCAGCACTTGTCCACGTGTCTGTTGTCAGGTGGACTCTCCCAGTAATTGCGTTGTTGAGGGCATGGCAGATTTGGGACATGTGCTTGTGTAGTGCGGGGTTGGCACACCGGGCAAAATAGTGTTGGCTGGGGACCGAGTACCGAGGGACGGCCACCGCCATAAGGTTGCGGAAGGATTCCGTCTCCACCAGCCTAAAAGGCAGCATTTCCAATGCAAGCAGTCGTGAAATGTGCGAATTTAGGACTGTGGCCTGGGGGGCATTAGTTGCAAATTTCCGACTTCATGCAAAGGTCAGGGATATGGACAATTGAACGCTGCGGTGGGACGGGGACGTGGACTTTGATGCTGTTTCTTGAGAAACTGCCATAACAAGTGAAGACTGAGAGGAGGGGGCATCTTTGCATGCAGTATGGACAGGGGATTGCCTTGCACACACAACAGGGGGTTCTATTGCATGCACAACAGCGGAAGAAGCAGTGGTGACACCTGCTGACACTGGTCGTGGACCCTGGGGTTCACCCCACAAAGTCGGGTGCTTTGCTGCCATGTGCCTGATAATGCTGGTGGTGGTCAGGCAGGTAGTTTTGTCACCCCTGCTGATGCTGGCATGGCAGGTGGTACAAATGGCCTTTTTGGGGTTATCAGCAGAGTCTTTAAAAAAATTCCAGACTCTGGAAGACTTACCGCTTGTACTGGCAAGGTCCCTCGTGCTGGTGTTACGGGGAACGGTTGCCCGCATTCTGTCTGTGGCCACCACACTGCTTCTTCCTGCCTGTTGGGGTACTCTGCCTCCCTCCCTCTGTGTGCTGCTGGCCACACTCTGCATTTCCTCCTGCCATGTTGGGTCAGTTACTAGATCATCCACCACCTCCTCCTCTTCCACTTGCGCACCACGATCCTCCTCCTCACTTCCTGGCAATTGTGTCTCGTCTTCGTCCACCTCTTGTGACAAATTGCCATTCCTGTGGCCGTGGCTGTTCAAATATTTGTGCATCGCTACATGGGATCTCCTCTTCCACCACTTCAAACGGAGCAGGCGAGGGGCATAAATCTGGAAATGAACCAGTGAACAGCTCTTCAGAGTGTCCAAGTGTGAATTCAGTTGCTGTCTGACGACACTCGGCATGGTGGGAGGAAGGAGCATCAGGGTGAGGAGGAGTATGCGGTCGAGACTCACGGCTAGTAAGAGTCAACTGTGTGGAAGACAGGCCAGAGGTGGTGGTGCCCAGGTAACTGGAAGTATTATCTGCTATCCAATTAATAACCTGTTCACACTGATCAGTTCGCAATACTGGTGTTGTTCTGTGCTTCCCTAGTAATTCAGTCAAGAAGTGGGAGCGAGAAGATGTGGCTGTTGGTTGTGGCACATTTTCACCTTGGCCACGGCCCCGTCCTCTGCACGCACCATCACCAGAACGTCCACTTCCACGTCCCTTGCCACGCGCCTTGCCCATTGTAAAGGAAGTAAAATAGCTTACACTCACACTATCAATGGAAAAAGGGTAATAAGAAGTAGATTAGAACCGTGGAAGAGGAATACCACAGTTCTATTTCTCTGGCCTACACCCTACTCTTTTAAACAATCTGAACAATCTGAAAATATTAATGTTTTTCTTTACGGAAAAAATACCAAAAGCTGAATAGAGATTTTTTACCGTGGAACAGCAAAACCACAGTTATAATTTAATGGTTTATGTATACCAGACTATTTTAAATATATATATATATATTTGCGGCTTAACAGTGAGCAACACACTCAAACTGTTTTTTTTAGATATAAATGGCCCAAAAGTGGATAATACAGAGGTTTGAACCATGGAACTGCAAAACCACACTTGTATTTTTCGGGCCTACACCAGACTATTTTCAACAGAAATATTTGTGTCTGAACAATCAGGAGACACTATTATTTATTTTTTTACGGCAAAAAATGCCAAAAACAGGATAATAGAGATTTTTTACCGTGGAACAACAAAATCACAGTTAAAATTTACTGGTGTATGCCAGACTATTTTCAACAGATATATTTGTGCCTGAACAATCAGGAAACACTATTATTAATTTTTTACGGCCAAAAATTGGGGAAAAGCAGGATAATACTGAGATTTAATCCGTGGAATTGCAAAACCACACTTGTATTTCTCGGGCCTACACCAGACCCTTTTCAACAGATATATTTGTGTCTGAACAATCAGGAGACACTATTATTTATTTTTTACGACAAAAAATGCCAAAAGCAGGATAATAGAGATTTTTTACCGTGGAATAGCAAAACCACAGTTATAATTTACTGGTGTATACCAGACTATTTTCAACAGATATGTTTGTGTTTGAACAATCAGGAGACACTATTATTTATTTTTTATGGCAAAAAATGCCAAAAGCAGGATAATAGAGATTTTTTCAGTGGAACAGCAAAACCACAGTTATAATTTACTGGTGTATACCAGACTATTTTCAACAGATATATTTGTGTCTGAACAATCAGGAGACACTATTATTTATTTTTTATGGCAAAAAATGCCAAAAGCAGGATATAGATATTTTTTACCGTGGAACAGCAAAACCACAGTTATAATTTGCTGGTGTATACCAGACTATTTTCAACAGATATATTTGTGTCTGAACAATCAGGAGACACAATTATTTATTTTTTACGGCAAAAAATGCCCAAAGCAGGATAAAAGAGATTTTTTACCGTGGAACAGCAAAACCACAGTTATAATTTACTGGTGTATACCAGACTTTTTAAAATATATATATATTTGCGGCTGAACAGTGAGCGATACACTTAAACTGTTTTTTTTAGATACAAAAGGCACAAAACTGGATAATTCAGAGATTTCACCCGTGGAACTGCAAAACCACACTTCTGTTTCTGTGGCCTATACCAGACTCTTTTCAACAGATACATTTGTATCTGAAAAATCAGAGACACACTTTCTTTTTTGGGGGTGGGACACCAATAGGTTAAGAAGACGGGTATTTGTACAGTGTGAAGGAGGAAAAAAAAGAGGATTTAGATGAAAAAAAAAGGATTTTTCCTGGCCCCAGAGACCTGGAGCTAAGTCCAGCAATTTCAGAAACCGGAGCACACAGGACTGTAATTCAGCGTTTGCTGGTATAACCCCAATGCGTCTCCTATACAGCCTGACTGTCTGCCTGATATCTGGGATGGATATTAGTCCTGAAAAGGACTGTTTGTTTGATCTGGCGGCCTTTACAGACCCTACACTAACTATTTCGCAGGATAAATCTCTCTCTAACTCAGCAGCGCTGTCCCTACACTGTCTAATCCGGAGCGACTGTGTCCAAGATGGCGGCGCCCGGTTTTAAATACTCGAGGTGATGCTGTGCAGCCAGCCAATCACTGTAATGCCCACAAACAACATGGCTGGCAATCCCTGCATGTTCATTGGCTCTGTAAAGAGCGCCAAACATGCAGGGCGGAGACCCGAGCTCCCACCCGAGTAACTCGGAAATGCTCGGTGCTCGCCGAACATCCCGAGTAGCGTGATGCTCGGGCGAGTACCGAGCAGTGTCGAGCATGCTCGCTCAACACTAAAGCTAATCAATTCTGAATCACAATAGTGTAAAACCTCTAATTGCAGTGAAAAGACATGCATTTTTTATGAATAGTTTCTCTCAGTTCTGGCAAAACATGTAGTCAACATTTCATTAAAAGACATTGTGTTACATTTTTATGTAGTTCATTTACTTTTAGTTTTACTGGACTATACATTCTCAGATTGATGAGATATTTAATAAGTGAATATTTTCAACTACCTTGTCAATTCAGATATGCTGTACATTTAGGATAGATAGGACATTTCAATAATTTGAAAAGTTTTTTGTGATAATTATGAACTTTGTCTGCATAATTTAATAGTTTTTACTAGAAAAGATAAAGACTTTTCAAAATTTGCCAGGTTCAATTTAATTTTTTTTATTTGATTTCAAGCTAATCAATTGCAAATCACAATTCTGCAAAGCCTCTAATTGCTCTGTCAAGACGTGTGTATACCTAAATGTCTCACACCTGTATCCAACCACCCCTTTTAAGCTCAGTCTTAGTAATGTCAAAATGACCTTACCATAGAAAGGAATGGTAACCTAGTGGTAATCAACTTTAATTGGAAAATGCACCGGCTTCTCTTTTTTTTTTTTAATATAAAAATGTTTACAAAATTATCCTTCTTAGGCCTCCATTTATCAAAGCAATTTAGCCAGAATTCCAGTGTAGATTTCTTTGAAAACTATCAAAATTTCTGTGCAGCATGGAATTGCGTAAAAATGTTGCACCTTTTGGCATTTTCACTCCAGTTTCTCCCAGCATTGTCAAAATGGGTACAGTTGGGACAAGGTAAGGGCATGAAAGGGGCATGTCACAATAGGTCACCCAATTTATGACCTTAATAGATACCATAAATCTTTGTCCATGTGCCTCTTCATGAATCAAGAGAGTCCCCTTCCACCACACCCCTTCATCAAGACCAGCGTGAAGATCGCAGCTCTTGATGAATCAAGCCTTAGTAATTTGTCATTAGGCCTGTACTGAAAACCGACTCAAACTGACAAAGTCATTGTCAGAAGTAACATCATCCTGCTGTGACTGAGATGAGTAATGTGCCTTATATCACATAATACCCTTGGTCTCCTACCCACTCATGTGCTTGCTAGAGGCAATATATGCCAATTGTGACTTGTGTTTGGTAGTACTTTTGCCTGGATGGCTGATGTGATTGCTGATGTTGCATAAGCTCCTCATTCTTAGTCGTGGTGTTTTTTTTACATTATCTTGTCCATTGCTATAGCCACTGCAATGTATCATACATTTTGTACAATATAATTAACTTTTGACAATATTTTCAACCCCAATTATTCAACTCTTGACAAAAAGGACATAGCAAGAAATGCTATATAAATAGGTACAGAAAACAAAATAGTAGGCTGATGCATAGGTGTGGCATGAAAGGTTCTCAAATTGGAATCATAAGCATGTAAAAAAAAAATCATGAACAGTTAAATGTCTATATATAAAAAAAATGTTGTGCAGAGGACTAGACAGTGGGCATGGAGCGGTGGAGGCAGCTGGGAAGTTGAGTAGTGAAGTATGGTTTTTTTAACATTTTTCTGGCTGCTCACATCTCCAGCCGCCCTTGCTGCTCCCTGATCCCTGTCAAGTGCCCCGCTATCCTGGTTGAATGTTTGTTCTTGGCAGACATTTCCGACCACAAGAATGCCCCAAAAGTTCACTGACTAAACTTCTGGTTGGCAGCCTGAAGCCCTGGCCTAGAGTTAACACCTCACTGTAGATACAGCGTGATGGAGACAAAGAGGAGCAGACATCGTACAGGGATCATTGCTGAGATCCAGAGAGGTGAGGGTTGAGGTGAGTTTAAGATTTTTTTCTTTTTATATCTTTGGTTTATTATTTTCCTGAGTTTGGAGAGACCCGTAAGCATAATAGGAATCATTCAATTTGAAAAAAAAAAAACGTTCCTGAGAATGGAATTTCCTGGCAAAAGCCTCTGAATTTGGAAAATTCAAATTTTGTCAGATCTACTCATCTCTAGTGCAAGTCTTAAAAGAGTTACCTAACCACAGACATTGATGTCCCGAGTAAATTGATATTGCATAAGGGAATAGAACACCAAGAATAGGCACAAAATGAAATGTTTTTTGAATGTTTTTAATTTTCTACTCTCATGTACAAAAGAAGTTATTACACTGCAAAGTGAAGTATAGCATTGTTTCCAGTAATGTACCCTTGGTCAGCCTTGAATAGGATATGTGTGGAATGTCTTTCTTGGATCAAAAAATGCAGAATATCCACTTGTACCAGTATATGAAGGGATGGAATTAATGAGCTGTCTAGGGATCCAAAGAGAGAGAGAGAGTGGAAATTACTATTATCTATAGGAGAAGGGACCCAGTGGTACAACATGCAGTGGATATAGAGGAATCCGGTGTGTCACATTGAACTACATTGCAGGCAGGGGAAAGATAAGGTAAAGGCAGTACAGTGCTGGCCACGCCATATCACAAAAAAAAATGTCAGAGCATAACTGGGAATTGTAGGCTATTATAGGAGATTTGTCCCTAATTTTCTAACCGATTTCCTAAAGGGCAAAAATCAGCCATGGCTAAGTAGTCGCCAAAGGGTGAGGGGGGATTTCAGGAGTTAAAACTAGCCCTCTGCAGGCAGCCAGTATTGGTAGCATCGGACTTCTCCAAAGAGTTCATAGTTTAGACAGATACATCTGATTTCGGGCTATGGGCTGTCATGTTCCAGGAGATCAATGATGTGGAACACCGATAATCAACTTGAGAATAAAGCTTTCCCCATGAGCAAAAAATATTTAATTGAAGAGAAGAAGTGTCTGGCCATCAAATGGGAAAATCCAAGCTGGTGTTAGATCATGCACCACTAAGGTGGATGCGAGAAGAAAAAGAGAAAAATGCCCAGGTAAATTAAAAATTATGGTAATCCTAATTGACCTAAAACAGGAAAGGTTTATTCTGATTTCATGTCAGATATTGAGAAAAGCATGCATACTGTATGTGTCTTTTTATATAGTGTATGTAAACTGGCTTCAACTGTATATATATAGATTATCTATCTATTTTATAGCTAGACATATCTATATATATATAGATGTATATCTATAGATAGATAGATAATGTTCACTCTCTTTCTTTCCCTCTCTTCTTCCCTTTCGCTTTCTCTCTTTATTTTTCCCACAATATCACTTTAATTTTGACTTTTTAAGCTTCAAAATAGTTAAATTTTAAAGCTGTGCACTGCTAATTACAAAAATATGAATCTAGTTTATTACCCATGTATACTCTTTATGCTCACTGACTAATAGGTGTTTGGGTTCTATTTGAGTTCATGCATGGAGAGGAGCTATCACTGCTGTGTTCTGTCCCCATGATCTGATACATGAATGACATGATTATTACACATATAAAAATATGATGTTCCAAGTGCATATATTGATGAAACTGTGTGAGTCCATGTGCCAGAGAGAGGGCAACCTGTTTTAGATAGGACCCTACATTAAACAGATTAACTTCTCTTTGTTCCTAGTCCATGGGGAATGCAGGACCCAGCTATACTTTGTTATAAGTAAAAGCTGTCTTTTGGTCCAATGAATCCATAAGGTGCTAGAACTAAATGAATGCAACTCCTCCTAGCATATGCAAAGTGCAGAGGAAAAAAAATATTCTTATAGAATAAAATATATAAGTAGATACATGTACATTGTGGCACTATTACAAACATAAACACAAATACAAATCTAACTCTGTAAATATGGAACATAAATTCTAATTGTTACACTCATCCTATCAGGATAGGAATGCTGTTAACATCTTTTCTGTGCGTAGCATGAAGCTAGAACTAACAGTTGGTGTATATTTATTTGAAAACATGCCAATATTTCTTGCTTTGTTAAAGCAAGTATGAATGTGTTGTTTTTCTAATTAAAAAAAACAAACAGATACCACGTATTGTTTTGCTTACAGTTCCGTGCCGCTACAATTTTTGGTTCCTGTGGATTTCAGAAGTATAAATGTTCAAAATATATCACCAAACAGAACTTTTCTTTCCATTTTCTCACCAATTTGGATAAGAGCAGCAGCCACTGATAACTTATCTTCTAGAAAACAATAGGCCTTTACGCCCTGTGTATTACCACAGTAAGTTAGGGGCAGCATGATGCATTAATGGAAAACAATATTTTGTCAGATAAAATTTATTGACATTTGATACATTTGATATCCACTATTTCAAAGGAGATTATGAATATTTTTTCTTAAATTCGATAAAATCGGCACCGTTCGGCGAATAAGTGCGAGAATGTGATTGTGGGGCAACCACAGTGTTTTGAATAGTTTGGCTAGCATAGTGCCTGTTTGTGATGAGCAGGGCGACGTGTTAGATGAGTGGAGGGGCTGGTCAGAGCTCAGAACAAGTCAGATGAGCGGCTCACTTGTAATCTTCTTTTTTACCTGTAACTTTAAGTGAGGAAAGCGCAGCTAGCTAATCAGAGCACAGAAAGCATCGACACTGTCCAGACACAAGGGCTTCTGCAATTGGCTGCTAAAATCACATATCCTCTCTATATAAAGAGCGGCCATGTTCCCTCAGCACCATCTATTGCATGTCACTGACTGATGCCAGACGCTGCTGCCCAGTGTGCACCTGTGTACTGAGAGATTTTTGATAGATAGATGGGCGCTTGTGTGGAAGTCAGATAGTGTAGATAAGTCCTATGCTGTTTGCCTGTGAAATCGATGTTGCAGCACATTTTTTTTATCTTGTGAAATTACTGAGATTCTGCAGAAAGAGCAGGGCCCATGCCATAGAATTGTGTTGTGCACCGGTTGCATTGTGCTCCATGCACGAGTATGCCTTCAATCTATTTTTTCCCTTGCTAATGTGATAAAGCAAACAAGAAAGCACTTGCAGCCCACCTTTTGATTTTGTGGGGTTGAAATTGAGCTGTATGCAGACTCTGCTTTTTGGTGGCGGTGAAATTCAGCTGTATGCACAGTAAAAAAAAAAATATTTTTCTCTTGCTAGCCAGAGTCCACCAAAGATTGTTTTGTGTCGCAAGCATGATACACCCTGCTAAAAGCCACTTACTATTTTAGTGGCGTTGAAGTTCAGCTGTTTTCAGAGTAAAAAAAAATATTTTATTCTCTTACTAGAGAACACTATTTTTTTGAGTGACAAACTTGATACATTATGCTATAAGCCATCTCCTATGTTAGATGTAGTGAATAGTGTTAAGCGAATTTGTTCGACATTTCAAATTCGTGTAAGTGTTCGGGGTTCCGGCTTGTTCACGGCAAAAAATTGGCTCCGCCCATAATAACATCTGCGTGACAGCGTGGCAAATCAGGGATGTTCATGGGCAGAGACGATTTTTTGGCGCGAACAAGCCAGAACCCTGAACACCAACACAAATTTGAAATGCCGAACAAATTTGCTCAACACTAGTAGTGAATTTAAACTGTTTTCAGAGTAAAATATATATTTTTCCTATTGCTAGCCGGAGTCCACCAAAGATTTTTTTGTGCTGCAAACATGATACACTCTGCCATAAGCCATCTACTATGTTAGTGGCGGTGAACTTCAACTGTTTTCAGAGTAAAAAAAAATATTTTTTCTGTTGCTAGCCAGAGTCCACCAAAGATTTTTTTGTGTCGCAAACGTGATACACTCTTCTAAAAGCCACCTACTATTTTAGTGGCATTGAAGTTCAGCTGTTTTCAGAGTAAAAAAATTGATTTTTTCTCTTACCAGGCAGAGTCCAAAAAATATTTTTTAGTGTGACAAACGTGATACACTGTGCTATAAGCCATCTACTACATTAGTGGCAGTGAACTTCAGCTGTTTTCAGAGTAAAAAAATATTTTTTTTCTGTTGCTAGCTGGAGTCGACCAAAGATTTTTTTGTGCCGTAATCGTGATACACTCTGCTAAAAGCCACCTACTATTTTAGTGGCATTGAAGTTCAGCTGTTTTCAAAGTAAAAAAATATTTTTTTCTCTTGCTAGGCAGAGTAAAAAAGTAAAATTTTCTGTCGCAAACAGGTGCTACACTCTGTTAAAAGCCACCTAGTCCTTTAGTGGCGGTGAAATTCAGATGTATGCAAGGCTTTTGCAGAGCAATAAATCAATTTTTTGCTGTTCCTAACGTGATACTGCAGGCTAGATCTGAGTGTGAAATAGTTTGGAGACTATCTCGTATATTATACAGGCCTCATCCACACTAAAAAAAATACTTTCTTCTGTTCCTAACAGTATGCATAAGGGGACATCTCAGTTTGAAATAGTTTGGAGAATATCTCGTATGTTATACAGTCCTCTTCCATAATAAAAAATACTTTCTTCTGTTAGTAACGTTATACAGCAGGGGACATCTATGATTGAAATAGTTTGGAGAATATCTAGTATCTTGTATAGGCCTGATAAACAGTTTCAAACTAAAAAAATAATTTCTTCTCTTAGTAACGTTATACAGCAAGCCATATCTTAACTTGTCATTTAGTGCTGCTGAAATTCAAGTTTGTGCAGAGCCATTGCAGAGGAAAAAATCTAATTTTGTTTTGCTAATAGAGTGCTCCTACCACACTATCTGAGCAACATGAGTGGGAAAAAGAGAGGTCACGGTGGAAGGGGGAATAGGCTTGGTGTTCAAGGTATACGTGGGTTAGGTGGTAATGTTAGTGAAAGCACTAGTGAGCCAATACCGTCATGTCCTATTTGAACACAACTGACAACTTCTGTTACTGGATGGGCTACTCCACTCCCTTTCTTTGGCAGCCACACAGCGATACACCTTGTTGATAAGGGACATAAAGAGTAGGTGCTCCAGTGGATAGCAAGCGCTGCTTCAAGTGCTCTCTCCTCTTTTTCCTCCACCTGAACATCACACACACAGTACAGTCCACAGAGGTGGCACCCCAAGTACCCTTTCTTCCCCCACATCACAACTGTCCAAGTGCCCAACTGACTGTAGCGAACCACAGATGGGTGAGTCTGTAGAACTGTTCACCCATTCTATACCATGGGCATCAGAAGTGTACTCAAAACATTCACAGAGTCAAGAAGAGCAGGAAAGCATCTGCACCAATGCCCAAGATTTTTTTACGTTGGATTCGAGGCAGGACGGAGTTGGGTTCCTGACCCTTGTCATCAGACGTTAACCAATGAGGAGGTGATCCTGATGAGACTCACATACCTGAGGCTCATGTGGACTATACTGTGCTGTCAAGGCAACAAGAGGAGAAGGGTCACTCTGAGGGCGAGGAATGGGATAACACATTGGATGATGACGAGGTTGAAGATCCTACTTGGTGTGAACCCAGAGTCACACAGCTGAGTAGTTCATCTGAGGAGGTGGAGAAGGAAAACAAGGAGGTTACCTTTCACCCTACGGCGCAGATATGGAGTGAGGAAAACACAAAGAGCATTGCATCCTTAGCAACAACAGTGGCTGTGGCCAGCAGCGATCGCGGGTCTGCAGCTCGCAAGGGCGGCGAGGGTTGCCTAGCCTGGGCCTTTTTTGTGACTGCAAAGGATGAGCCAACTCACATTATCTGCACTCTTTGCAATAAAAAACTCAGTAGAGGGAAAAAGTGCAATAATTTGACTATTACATGCATGAACTTTCACATTCACAATCAAAACGCCTTACTCTGGCAATCTCACTGCGATAAAATCCTTACCTCAACAACCATCAGCCACCCCATCAACAGCATCTGCGGCTTCTTCCTCCTCCTCTGTTACCATACCAAGTATTGTCACGCAGGTCTCCCACCACAGAGCCTCTGGTTCTCTACTCTCTCCAGTCAGGCTGAATGAGAACCCATCAGCCGTAATGGAAGCGGACATGCTTGCTGTGTTTGTTTCATTGAACACACCACATCTTTCTCAATCCACCGTAACACCTCTGCCTGCACCTCACTCACGGTCCAGCAGTTTGTCTGGTTGACCCTATTCCACCCTCTCTCAGCACTACAGCCAGCCCTCGGTCGCACAGTTGTGGTCATGTAAAAGATTGTTTCATCCTACACATGACAGATCTGTTGGCTATAGAAATGGTGGTGTTAGGCCCTAATTTTTTTAAATGTGAACACTCCTGATTGTGTTTCCATTTGCTGGGTTGGCTGTAGTGGAAGAGGTGTCGGTCCCCATTATAATACTTATATTCAATTTAAATTAGTTGTTTGGTGTAGATATTGTTCTCACAGGAGAACACATGATGAAATAGAAATAGGCTTTCTTTCTACCATGGTATATAAAGTAGGCTACATCTCAGCTTAAAATTCATTGGGACAGATATTGTTCTCCACACAGGTGTACACAGACATGATAAACTCAAAATAGGTATATAAAACAGACTACATCTCTGCTTAAAATTCTTTTGGGGCAGATATTGTTCTCCATACAAGGATATAAAGACCTGCTAAACTCAAAATTGGTATATAAAGCAGACTACATTTCTGCTTAAAATTATTTTGGTCAGATATAGTTCTCCACACAGGGTTACACAGACCTGACAAACTCAAAATTGGTATATAAAGCAGACTACATCTCTGCTTCAAATTCTTTGTGGCAGATATTAATCTTCATACAGGGGGAAAAAAAAGGTTGCATCCGAGCAGCTTCCTGACCCTCGACTGTACTGTGCTGTCATGGCAAGAAGAGTAGGAAGGTGACTCTCAGGGCGAGGAGTGGAATAACAAATTAGATAATTATGAGGTTGTAGATCCCACTTGGTGTGAACACAGAGGCATGTAGCAGAGTAGCTCATGCGAGGAGGTGGAGGAGGAGGAAGACAAGGAGGTTACGTTGCATCCTACGGAGCACACACGGAGTGATGCAACCACGATGAGCACTGCACCCTTAGCCACAACTGTGGCTGTGGCCAGCATTGATCGCGGGTCTGCAGCTTGCAGGGACGGCAAGGGTTGCCTAGCCTGGGCCTTTTTTGAGATCGCAAAGGATGAGCCAACTCACATTATCTGCAAACTTTGCGATAAAAAACTCAGTAGATGGAAAAAGTGTAATAATTTGACTACTACTTGCATGAATCTACATATGCGCAATCAACATGCGTTAATCTGGCAATCTCACTGCGATAAAATGCTGACCTCAACAACCATCTTCCACCCCATCAACCGCATCTGCTGTTTCTTCCTCCTCCTCTGCTACCGTGCCAAGTATTGTCACGCAGGTCTCCCACCGCAGAACCTCTGGTTCTTTACCCACTCCAGTCAGGTGAGTGAGAGCCCATCAGCTATAGTTGAAGCGGACATGCCTGCTCTTTTTGACCGATCTCAGAAAACGAGCAGACCACAACTTTATCAATCCATGGTATCATCTCCGCCTGCATCTCACTCATGGTCCAGCAGTTTGTCTGGTCACCATACTTCGCCCTATCTCAGAAAAGCAGCAGCCCTTGGTCTCGTAGTTGTGGTCACGTAAAAGATTATTTCCTCCTACACATGATAAAGCTAAGAGGTTTAATTCCCCCATCTCCAATCTGTTGGCCATGGAAATGGTGGTGTCAGGCCCTAATTTTTGGAGCTGTGAACACTCCTGTATAGCTGCTTTTTTACTGAGGAGGAAACTGGAGAACCTGGATGAAACCCCCGCAAACACAGGGAGAACATACTTACTACTTACAGATACTGTCCTTGGTGGGATTTGAACCAAGGACTACAGCGCTGCAAGGTTGCAGTTCTAACCACTGAGCCACCGTGCTACTCTCTCTGTTCTCCCAGCTCTGATATCTAACATGCTGGAGAAACTTACACATACTGCCACACAGTTTCTTCAGCTCCTTTGTGAGAAACTAATGTTTGGGTTGCCACTCAGTCTACCAAATAAAATTCCTGAGAAGTAAATTGTGGATGGCTTTGTTTCTGGTACTGGGTACACTGTTAATACCGTGGTGTTGTGCCATAATTCACTGGAATTATTCCAAGCTGGTTGGACACAAGCTCATTCCAACAGAAAAGTACCAGCAGCAAGCTAAGCAGATGGTAGCCTCTATCATCATAAAGGAGGTAGCTTGTTGTCTAGGAGACCGACCACCACTGCAGTCTACCTTGTGAACATTATGTTGAAGCTTTCAAGGTGTCACGGGTTTACGATGACAGAGAGGAGCCAGAAGACCGCAGCGTCTGATTCCTCTCACTCCTGCAGTCATTAGAAGCATTTTGCCTTCATATTAATCGGTGAAGGGGTTGATCTGCTCAGGTGTGAGCTCCTGGAAGCTTGCGGTGATTTAGGCTTTCAGCAGATTTGTCCCGTGCATCTCACCTACTGTGTAGCGCTGTACCCCAATACATCAGACTGTTGCCTACTGTGGAAACCTTGAAAAGGAACCTGAAGACCCACTTGTTGTGACCAGCGTACAATCTATTGTAACCCTTTCTCTAGCATACCGCTGCCCGACTAGCTGTACCCTGACCTACTGAATCCTCACCCATCCCTTGTAGATTGTTTGTGCATCCTCCAGGGCAGGGTCCTCTATACTCTTGTATCAATCAGTGACCCCTTTTCACATGTAAAGTGCCACTTAATAAATGTCGCTGTAATAATGATAATAATAATTATACTACTTGTACTCTGGGTCAATTGATGGCACATTCCAGGTATCTATCCCTAATTTGATGTGTTTTGGAAGCTTTTGGGCCTATATGAAGGTGTTGTATATGCATTTTTTTTGCCCCCAATTGAATCCTATGGCGTTTGGTAATGTTCGGCGAATAATCAACTAATAATTCGGCGAACATTGCAGATTCACCAATCGGAACCCGAACATCAAAACATTCGTTCATCTCTAGTCAGTAATAAAATCCATGGACAAGTGTGCCCATGGCCTACTAGCGATAGGTAGCGGAAGAAGAGTACCAGACGGATGGGTATGTGAAACCTTAGAAAACCCACAAATACTACAAGCAGATATGTGTTCAATCACATCCTGATGCAGCCCCGGTCACCAAAAACGACGAGAGAGGAGGTCCACGGTTGCCTTACCACTTGAATGACCAGCAAGAGTTAGGATGTTCCTTAATTACTTTGAGGCAGAAATTAAATGGTACAAATAACCTTCCTGGAGGGCAGGACGCAGGAGCGCCCCCCTGAGCCTCCAACACCTCACCCTCCAGTTCAGGATATAATGTCTAAATGACTACCCCCTTTTGTAATATCGGGGCAGGGTTCTCATGGTCATCGTCACCAGGGATGATTCTCTATTACCCACGTCATAATTTCTCTCAGCTGAAGACAATTTTTTTAGAAAAGAAGGTGCATAGACGCCATTTACCAGGGGATGGACCCTGAGACAACACAGCCCCAACCCTCACCTCCGACGCATCAACTTCCACAATAAAGGGTCGGGAAACATTGTGTTGACTGAGTATAGGAGCAGTGGTAAAATAATTCTTTAAGGAAGAAAAAGCCTGGAGGGAGGCATCCGACCGTTTGGAAAAATCAGACCCCTTCTTATTCATGTTGCTAAGGGATTTCACAATTACTAAGTAATTTTGGATGAATTTCTGGTAAAAATTAGTAAAGCTCAGAAAACGTTGTAGAGCCTTCAGGTTCTCGGGACAGTCCCAATCAAGGACTGCACGGATCTTCTCCGGATCCATCCGAAAACCAGAAGATGACAACAAGTACCCCAAAAACTGCACCTCCTGAGTGGTGAAAACACATTTTTGTATATTGGCATATAGTTTATTATCCCTTAATATCTGCAGCACCTGTTTAACTTGCCCCCAATGTGTCTCAAAATCAGGTGAGTAAACCAAAATATTGTCCAGACCACCACAAACCTCCACACCAAATGATGGAAAATATAATTTATGAAATGCTGGAACACCACAGGTGTATTGGTCAAACCAAAAGGCATAACCAGACTCGAAATGCCCTACAGGGGTATTGAACGCCGTTTCCATTCATCCCTTTCTCTGATTCTAACCAGATTGTAGGCTCCCCTTAAATCCAACTTGGAGAGTACCTTAGCTCCTAAAACCTGGCTGAACAAATGTAGAATCAGAGGAAGAGAGTATGGATCTCGGATGGTAATTTGATTTAATTCCTGGAAATATAAACAGGGACGTAGACCGCCTTCTTTTTCTCCACGAAGAAGAACCCTGCCGCCACAGACGAAGATGGGGCAGTAATGCGTCCCTTCTCTAAACAGTTTTCATGGCAGTAATCTCCCTATTCAATAATCTCCCCAGTTTGCCAATCCACCAACGGATTATGTTTCACCAGCCAGGGAAGACCCAAAGCAATTGGGGTGGGAAGACTGTCCAGGACATAGCAAGGGATTATTTCACAATGAACTGACCCCACCCTCAGTTTTATGTTATGTATAGTGTTGAGCATTCCGATACTGTAATATCGGGTATCGGCCGATATTCGCGGTATCGGAATTCCGATACTTAATTCCGATACTTTTACAATATCGGATACCGGAATCGGAAGTTCCCATAATGCCTGCGCTCTGCAGTGTCTGTGAAGGATGACAAGTTGGATGGCAGCGCGATCCAGCCTGTCATCAGAATGCCATCCCAGCGGGGGAGAATTCTCCTGATTGTTTAAAAGCCGGCGGCTTTTAAACAATCACACAGCCCCATACTGCTTCCCCGCAGCCTCCCATCCCGATCCTCCGCTCCCCTCGCCACCTCCAATCCCAATCGTAAATTAGGACCGGGCGGGGAGCGCAGCACCAAGGAGCGAAGGACCCGGGCGGGGAAGCCGGCAGTGAAAAGACTTCACCGCCGGCTTTCCCGTTCTGTGCTGCACTTTCCCGCCGGTTATTTCAAATGAACAGCTGAGGTATCAGGTGATGCCGATCAGCTGTTCATTTGAAGTCGCCGCGGTGCCCTCAGAGGGTTCATGTGAGTTCATGCTTGACTGCATGAACTCACATGAACTTTCCCACGGCCGCACAGGTCAGCCTCACCTCCCAGACCCGTCATGATTAGTGTGTGTGCGGGGTGTGTGTGCGGGGTGTGTGTGCGAGGTGTGTGTGCGGGGTGTGTGTGCGGGGTGTGTGTGCGATGTTTGTGCGGGTGTGTGCGGTGTCTGTGCGATGTGTGCGGGGTGTGTGTGCGGGGTGTGTGTGCGGGGTGTGTGTGCGGGGTGTCTGTGCGATGTTTGTGCGGGTGTGCGCGGTGTCTGTGCGTGCAGGCAGACATAGGCCGATGTGACACTACTACTCCCATCGGCCTATGTCTGTCCCCCGTCCACTCCTGCCAGCAGGATCAGCTCGATGGGAGCAGTAGTTCCCATCAGCCTGATCCTGCTATTTAAATTGCCCTACTGTGTCCCCAATAAATGTTAAATACATGTCATTGGTGGCCAGTGGTTACCTAAAAGAAATTAGTTCATACATTACCTGTCCCCGCCGATCGCCACCTAAAATAAAGTAAAAAATAAAAAACTACAGCTATACTCACCTAGACACCTAATTCCCCGAAGCCATCGATCTCCTGTAATAAAATATAAAATAATAAACCACAACCTTATCCTTACCCCTCCGTAGTAGTCCACGAGTGTCCCACGAAGATCTCCAGTTCAGAGCAGCCACATAGAATGTGACCGCTCTGAACCGCTGCCGCCGCTAGAATGACGGGGCCGTAAGGGTTCACCGGAGTTCAGGCAGCGCTGCTCCGGTTAGCTCCTTTACGGCCCTGCTGTATCGTGAGAAATTCCCACGGTACAGCAGTGCCGTAAAGGAGGTCTCCGGAGCTGCGCTGCCTGAATGCACTCCGGTGACCTCAGTCAGTGGCTCCCGCTGCCGGGAGCGGACGTGTTCCCGGCAGCGTGAGCTTACAGCAGCCATGACAGCTGTCACCATCTCCAGATGTGACAGCTGTGCATGGGAGATCAGCGCAGGAACGTGGACAGGTAACTATTATTTTTAGTAAACTAAGAATTAAATAAAATTGTGTGTTTTATTTCAAATAAATTATTTTTTTCTGGGTGTAGTGTGTGTTTTTTCTTTTTAACACTTTGTAGGTTAGTAATGGGGGTGTCTTATAGACGCCCATCATTACTAACCTGGGCTTCATGGCAGCTGGCGCTGACATGAACCCCACCACTATTACCCCCTGCCACCGCACCAGGGCAGCGTGGAAGAGCGAGGCTAAGTGCCAGAATTGGCGCATCCTATGGATGCGCCATTTCTGGGGCGGCTGACGACTGGTGTTTCTAGCCTGGGAGGGGGCCAATATTCATGGCACCCTTCCTGGGCTATTAATATCAGCCACCAGCTGTCTGCCTAGCCTTTGCTAGCTATTAAAATAGGGGGGACCCCACGTCATTTTTTTTGGGGGGGTCCCCCATTTTAATAGCTAGTAAAGGCTAGGTATTCAGCTGGGGGCTGATATTAGTAGCCTGGGAAGCTCCGTGGGTTTTACCCCCTTCCCAGGCTTCAAATATCTGCCCCAGCCGTCTGCTTAACCTCCGCTAGAGACTAAAATTATGGGGGATCCCACGCCATTTTTTTTTTAAATAAATCCTTTATTTTAACACTAAATGACATTTGAGGAGTTAATAAAGATGCAGTCCCTAAATTATTATTTATTTTTTAATTAATTTTTCCCAAAACTTTTGACGTGGGCTTCGCCATATTTTTGTATGCCAGCCAGGTACAGCATCCAGCTTCTATGAACGCGCCATTTTCCGGGGCGGCTGCAGACTGCAATTTTCAGCGGGGGGGCAGAAAGCTTGGGCCTCCCTGCGCTGCAGATTCCATCCCCCAGCTGTCTAGTTGTACCTGGCTGGACACAAAAATAGGGAGAAGCTCCACGTTTTGTTTTTTTTAATTATTTCATGAAATTCATGGAATAATTAAGAAAAAAAGGGCTTCCCTATATTGTTGTGTCCAACCAGGTACAAATAGGCAGCTGGTGGTTGGGGGCAGCCCGTTCCTGCCTGCTGTACCTGGCTGGACACAAATATAGTGCAAAGCCCCACGTCAATTTTTTTTTAATTATTTCAGGAAATTCATGAAATAATTAAAAAAAAATTATGTGGGGCTTCGCCCTATATTTGTGTCCAGTCACAAATATACAGCAGGCAGGAACGGGCTGCCCCCAACCACCAGCTGCCTATTTGTACCTAGCCGGACACAACAATATAGGGAAGCCCTTTTTTTCTTAATTATTCCATGAATTTCATGAAATAATTAAAAAAAAAAATGCGTGGGGCTTCGCCCTATTTTTGTGCCCAGCCAGATACAACTAGGCAGCTGGGGGCTGGAATCCGCAGCGCAGGGAGACCCAAGCTTTCTGGGCCAACCCCGCTGCAAATTGCAGTCCGCAGCCGCCCCAGAAAATGGCGCGTTCATAGAAGCGCCATCTTCTGGCGCTGTACCCAACTCATCCAGGGCCCTGGTGCGGTGGCTCACTGGGTAATAAAGGGGTTAAGGCCAGCTTGGCATTATCAGCTGGCCCTAAGCCCGAAATTCATGGGGTCACGCCAATATTAGACATGACCACCATGAATTTCTAGTAAAGTATTTAAAAAAACACAACACCCAGAATAAAGTCCTTTAATTGAAATAAACACACAATTCTTTATTGTTCTAAATTAAACCATACTTACCATCACGCCCATTCCAGCTGAAGCCAACGATCTCCTGCAATAAAAGTAAAATAATAAAGCAACCTCATCCTTACCTTTCCATGGCTCCCACGACAGCTTCAGCTCTGCTACATCGAGATGACAGGCTGGACCGCAGCAGAACGCTGCCATCCATCCTGTCATCTCGCAGACACTGAGAAGCGCAGGCATACTTCCACTCCTCAGTGTCTGGCTGTGACGGCATCCAGATGAGCCGAGGTCATGTCCAATGAACTCAGCTCACCTCATGTACGTCACTGACAGCGTGGGAAAATTCTCCTGCACTCAACACTTAAGCGTGAGAATTTTCCCACGCTGTCAGTGACGTGCATGAGGTGAGCTGAGTTCATTGGACATGACCTCACCTCATGTATGTCACTGACAGCGTGGGAGAATTCTCACGCTGAAGCGCTGAGTGCAGGAGAATTTTCCCACGCTGTCAGTGACGTGCATGAGGTGAGCTGAGTTCATTGGACATGAACTCGGCTCATCTGGATGACGTCACAGAGAGACACTGAGGAGCGCAAGCATGCCTGCGCTTCTCAGTGTCTGCGGGATGACAGGCTGGATGGCAGCGTTCTGCTGCGGTCCAGCCTGTCATCTCGATGTAGCAGAGCTGGAGCTGTCCTGGGAACCATTGAAAGGTATGGATGATGTTGCTTTATTATTTTTCTTTTATTGCAGGAGATCGTTGGCTTCAGCTGGAATGGGCGTGATGGTAAGTATGGTTTAATTTAGAACAATAAAGAATTGTGTGTTTATTTCAATTAAAGGACTTTATTCTGGGTGTTTGTGTTTTTCTTTAACTTTGACTATGGGGTTAGTAATGGGGGTGTCTTATAGACGCCTCTCCATTACTAACCTGGGCTTGATGTCATCTGGCATTATAAGCTGACATCAACCCCAGCCCTATTACCCCACTGCCACCGCTACAGGGCAGTGGGAAGAGCGAGGCTAAGTGCCAGAATTGGCGCATCCTATGGATGCGCCATTTCTGGGGCGGCTGACGGCTGGTGTTTCTAGCCTGGGAGGGGGCCAATATTCATGGCACCCTTCCTGGGCTATTAATATCAGCCCCCAGCTGTCTGCCTAGCCTGTGCTAGCTATTAAATTAGGGGGGACCCCACGTTATTTTTTTTGGGGGGTTCCCCCATTTTAATAGCTAGTAAAGGCTAGGTATTCAGCTGGGGGCTGATATTAGTAGCATGGGAAGCTCCGTGGGTATTACCCCCTTCCCAGGCTTCAAACATTTGCCCCAGCTGTCTGCTTAACCTCCGCTAGAGCCTAAAATTAAGGGGAACCCCACGCCATTTTTTTTTTAAATAAATCCTTTATTTTAACACTAAATGACAAGTACAGTAATCAACACTATTACTGTACTTCATATATATGTGACTGACATGTTTCTATCTATCTAATCTATGTGTGAAGCTCTATTCTGTCTGTTATAAATTGTCGGGTACAGATGCTGAATTGCCGGCCAGCTTTTTTAAAGAGACGGTGCACGAAAACACTAATATTTTTTTAAATAAATCCTTTACACTAAATGACAAGTACAGTAAGCAACACTGTCACAGTACTTCATATATATGTGACTGACATGTTTCTATCTATCTAATCTATGTGTGAAGCTCTATTCTGTCTGTTATAAATTGTCGGGTACCGCTGCTGAATTGCCGGCCGGCTTTCTTAAAGAGACGGTGCATGAAAACACTAATATTTTTTTAAATAAATCCTTTACACTAAATGACAAGTACAGTAAGCAACACTGTCACAGTACTTCATATATATGTGACTGACATGTTTCTATCTATCTAATCTATGTGTGAAGCTCTATTCTGTCTATTATAAATTGTCGGGTACAGATGCTGAATTGCCGGCCGGCTTTCTTAAAGAGACGGTGCACGAAAACACTAATATTTTTTAAAATAAATCCTTTACACTAAATGACAAGTACAGTAAGCAACACTGTCACAGTACTTCATATATATGTGACTGACATGGTTCTATCTACCTAATCTATGTGTGAAGCTCTATTCTTTCTGTTGTAAATTGTCGGGTACCGGTGAATGCCGCTGATGAATTGCCGGCTTTTCATGTCATACTACATTATTCTTAGTTGTTTTACTTCATGTAGAATTAACCTACAAGGAAAGAAAGGGTTTATTTTCATTCCGATATTTGTGTCCCATTGACTTGCATTGGTTTCCGGTATCGGAATCGGCGATATCCGATACTTTTTGGGTATCGGCCCGATCCAATCCGATACGATATTTCCTGATATCGGAAGGTATCGCTCAACACTAGTTATGTACAATCTGAGTAAATGCTTTCTGTGCAAGTGGCTGCCGAGTCGATGGTGAAGATGGCAATAGACCTAGCTAGAGCACAGCAAGCAAGACCATGAGTTTTCACAAATTCAGCATCAACCATGCTGACTCCAGCTCCACTGTCAAACACAGAAATTTTCTCGGTTTTGCTCTCTAGCACCACCTCTGCTGTCAAGAAAAAACAGGCACTGCAGGTTGGCGACAAATGCACTCCTTGCTTATCCAACTCCAGGCTACCAAGAGTTAATCGAGTCTCCTTTTGTTTAGGCATTGAAGGACAGATCCCAATAAAATGTCCCTTTTTCCCACAAAAGCATACTCCTTTTTTCTTGCGAATCTCTGGGGAATTGTATGATACAGAGGCACCCCCTAACTGCATGGGTTCCTCTACCTCCCCCAGTATTGGTTCACTCCCACGGCAGAGGTACATAACCCCAACAAGAAGGCCCCAGAGAAGGTGATCTCACCCGTCTATCCCGAATGTGTCAATCAAGACGTATAGCCAACGACATGGCAGCCTCCAAGTAGTGATGGGTTTCATATACTGCCAAAGCATCTTTCAACCTTTCAGTAAGACCCTCACAAAATTGGCTTCTAAGGGCGGAGTCATTCCATTCCGTTGCCCATCTATGGAATTCAGAACTGTACGTCTCCACTGACCAATTCCCCTGCTGAAGGCGACGCAGCCTAGACTCAGCCAAGACGATTCGGTCAGGCTCATCATAGATGAGGGCCAGAGGCCAAAAAAACCCTCAACAGACTGGAGACAAACCGAATACTGCAGTAAAGAAAAAGCTCAGGATTTTTGATCTCCCTGCAAGAGTGAAATCACAATTCCTTCTCATTGCTCTTCACTTCCAGAGGAGTAAGGATGAAGTTTAAAATACAGTTTGCAGGCCTCCCTGAATACAAAAAAAACCTGCCCCTACCTCCTGAAAACCTGTCCGGGAGGGCAACTTTGGGTTCAGGCTGGATAGGCCTACCTGCAGAGACCCCCACATTAGCGACCTGTAGCCGCTGATGCTGTTGCTGAACCTCACAACAGAGGTCATTCACCTCCAGAGACAGACCACGGAGCTGCCCTGCGAACTCTGCAACTGAACCCATGCAAAGGAGAAAGGAAAAAATAAAACCACACCCGAAAAAAACAACACACAATTAAACCCGTGTCAGGTTTTTTTTTTTTTCTAAATGTGCAAGGCCTGTAATAATGTCACACAAGGTGTGGGAGAGACTAATTGCAACACAAAGGAAAGAGGGGAAGGGAGCCTAGACTCTAGGGAAAGGGGGGAGTGGAGACCTCCTAGGCTTATCTGATATCACCCTGTCTCCCCTACCGTCCCTATATTGGTTCTTCACCAATCTACACACAGGAACCTATCCCTGTATTTCCATAGCGCTTGGCCCTGGATAAGGAAGGGGGGATGAGCACTAGTCGAACCCCACTAACAACTAAAAACAACTAAAGACAGACACGGGGGAAAGATAACTTAGCTTGAGCCGACTTCAAAGAGATAACACACACACGTCCTCTTAGCACCAGAGAGGAAGTAAAAAGACTGCACTCTCTCCAAGCTTTCACAAGGAAACATTTGAATATCACCGGCACTGTCCTGTAGCAAAGTGAAACTATTTAAATACCCAGGAAAAGATGTCAATTAGAGCAGGAGGGAGGTAGCTGCTGGGTCCTGGAGTGAAACAGCTAAGAAGGTGTCTGTAATGCCAAATGAAGAGATCTTCAGCAACCTACAGCAGTGCGACTGTCTGTCACATCTGACACACCCATGGCACATGTATGATGGGAAAAAGGGAGGGAGCCCTACAACTAGGGAAAGCTGAGAGTGCAGACCTCTTAAATGATCTGACGACGAACCCAGACTTCCCAATGGACCCTAAATAAGTTCTGAACCTATCGTCAAGCAGGAAACCTTGCTCTAGCTTACCTTAAGGCTAAGCCCTAGGTAAGGAGTGGGAGGGGTGAGTGCTAAGTCAGCCCCACTATAACTAAAGTACACACAGGGGAAACAAACAGGGGAATACACTTAGCTCCAAGATGACACTGGAGAAAGCATGGCAACAATCCACAAAAGAACTCCAAGGTAATTCCTGTCAACTTCTAGAATCCCAGGCCTGAATAGGTATAACAGGTTATCACCAGCAACTCTCTTAGGATCTGAGTGTATTTAAGGACACAGGAAGGAAGTGCTGATTAACAGGAAAAATGTGAGGATAACTCAGGATCCTAAAGAGAAAGGTATAATCCCCAAGCAAGGTGAGGATCACCGCTGGATCCTAAAGAGAGAGGAATAAAGAAAAGCTCAGGGAGATGTTTGTAAGGCCAAATGCAGTGACCTTATACAGCCGGACACCGTATGACTGTCTGTCAACCCTGACACACCTGTGACAAGAGATGAGAGAGAGGACCCTGCTGACCATAAGAGCTTTCATTCTATAGGTGAAAGAGTACCATGCTGACCATAAGAGCTTACTCTTTACAGAAGAGCGAAAGAGAGAAACCTGCTGATCATAAGAGATTATACTCTAAAGGAGAGAGAAAGAAAGAAAAATAGAAAGAAAGAAAAAAAGAAAGAAAGAACGATAAAGAAAAAAAGAAAGAAAGGATCCTGTTAATTATAAGAGCTTACACTTTACAGGAGAAAAACACTCAGTGACTCTGGAGATGGAAAACAACTCTGCCATGCAAACTGTGCTCCACTGGTAACTGCTCTCTTATGCTTCAGCAATATGGGAAATGGTGCAGGGCAGTGTATTATTTTTTGTTTGGGAAGCGCAAATCGAAACTCAAGATGTTCAAATTCGCATAGAATCGTACATTTCAGGAATTTTGACTCAAACTCGATTTTCTACAGATTGATCCATTCTTCTCTAGTAAGTTTAAAAAAAAAGCAAAAATAAAATAAAAAAAATAAATAAAAAAACTCTTTTAGCAGTTGACTTTTTCAAGTATACATACCACAAAAATGCTGCTTGCTTTTGACAGGGATGTTTTTGTGCATGCGCCCACAAAAGATCGCGATGCACATGGTGATTTCATACGTTTCAGCATAGGTCATGATCTTTGTGCTCATGCGCAGAATCCTTTTGGACCTAGCAAACCCAGAATCCTTGGCCCAGGGATTTCACCGCTGACAACGCCAATACATAGATGTGATGAGGACCGGACGTTTTTTTTTTTCATTTTTTGATGGCCTTTTATGATTCAGGAAAATGGTGTAAACCATTTTTCTGAGTCCGCACGAAAGTAAATTACAAAAAATTTGAGTTTTGGAGAATGCAAATTTTTGTAAAGATTGACTAGAATTTAGTTACAATCAAATTCATTTGCTCATCACTTGTTGTATAGTTGCTTTTTTTTAATATAGTTCTAAAAACTCTCGGTAGTTACTAAAATAACTTGAAGCTGACAAAAATAATTTAAATTTAGTGAATTGTGGTTCAACAAAAAAATGAAATAGAAAAACTAAAAAAAGAAACAAATGAAAACGGCCTGGATAAAAATGATGGTACCCCTTGAAAAGATTGAACATAATTTGACAAATGGGACATATTAAACTATTGTGTGTCCTGTAATTAGTATAACAGGAC
The DNA here is from genome assembly GCF_046119375.1 of Phyllobates terribilis. NCBI lineage: Eukaryota > Metazoa > Chordata > Amphibia > Anura > Dendrobatidae > Phyllobates > Phyllobates terribilis. The sequence continues at coordinate 475,914,003 of NW_027362765.1, read as the reverse complement.
AGTAGTAGTCCTGTTAAAAAGTAGTCACTGCGCTGTTTGGTATCATGGTGTGTACCACACTGAACATGGACCAAAGAAAGCCAAGCAGAGAGATGTATCAGGAGACTAAAAGAAAATTCTAGACAAGCATGTTAAAAAATATGGCTATAAGCCCATGTCCAAACAGCTTGATGTCCCTGCACTTACTACACTTGCATATATTATTCAGAAGATTTAAGGGGTTGTCCCACAAACAAAGTTAATTTCAATCAATAGATCACAGCTGATCCTTTCTTTGAGGTGAAAACAGGCAGAGAAATGTTTTACCTTACAGGAAGAATCACTTGTGATCCCCTGCTGTAATGTCTGTATACTCTTTTGTTTATTTCCCTGGCCAGAAGCTGTGGTATATTCAGATCATGTTCCTGCACAGTTTGTTTTTTCTCTAATGCTTACCTTTGCAGCTACACATGATTCTCCTTTTCACATACCAGGTTTGATATGTTGTCAGATTTGTCAGTATTTAGGAGGTGTACTATCATTTTATTGCACAACAATAGGACTGTTCTTGGCAGTCACTGTATTTATCTGAAATATTACTTTTGCATGTCAACTTTTTGTGAACAATTACCTTTTAGTATTTTGTTTCTCTCTTGTATCTTCAGCTTCTGTGTTTGATAACACACATTAGGAGATGGATTAAAGTAGAATCCTATATACTTTGTAAAATAAATGGGACATAATTTTGACATAAATCAGATATCCAATGTGTAATTAGACTTTCTAATCTTTATTCACTTTTTGGGAGACTTAGATGTATACACATATGAAACAAAATTGGAGCTTTTTTTCAAGTCACATCAGTTCTATGTTTACACATACAAAAATGAAACATGCAAAGAAAATAACATTGTACCTACTGTGAAACATGTAGGAGGCTTAGCTACATTTTGGGCTGCTTTGCTGCAGCTGGCACAGGTTGTCTTGAAACTGTGCAGGACACAATGAAATCTCAAGACTGTCAAGACATTCTGCAGCATAATGTACAAGTCATGAGTCCTCCAACACAATACTCACACAAAACCCAGCTAAAAACATCCAAGTATAAGTCCTAAGTGGTCTTCTATGAGCCCTGATCTAAATCCTATTGAACATCTGTGGAAGGAGCTGAAACATGAAGTCTGGAAAAGGCACTGTTCAAATCTTAAACTGCTGTAGCAGTTTGCCAATGAAGAAAGAGCCAAAATACTGTACATGTGGACAGGTGCTGAAATCTCATTCAGAGTTATATAAATCTTCTGTTTGCAGTGGTTGCTTTAAAAGGTTGTTCAGCAAAATATTAGGTTAAGGCCACGTGCACATGTTGAGTATTTGATGAGCTTTTTACCTTAGTTTTTGAAATGCCATCCATATTGCATAGGGACAAATTCATGAGAGCAATATCTGCTACTTCATAGATGTGGAATCCCCTTCCATAAATCATATGCTATTGATCTGAAGATCATATTCTCTAAAAGGGCATACAGACAGGAGTTTACCTGATAGGAAACCCCTGCAACTACAGTGGAATGTATTACATTTCATTTGACAATAAGTTTGCAGTAAACTTATCATAATTTAAAAAAATAAATACATTCAGTCAGCTAGTGTGGATATGTATGTCTAGCAACTTATTTTTTTAAGGATATTTACAAAATTATAGAAATTGCACTAGACATACCCCAAATTTCTTCATAAGGGGTTGCCTCAAGTTCTTATTTAGATGAAATTGCAAAGTTCTTGTAAAATAAGCAACTATAATTCTATTAAAATTCCTCTCCAGTCTCAAGGACAGAGGGAATTTTAGTTTTAAATTATAGAACTTATTGCCTAGGCTCGTGCACTTTGTGGTCTCAGAGTGTTCAGTTTCATAGATAAGAAACTCTTGTGGCCAGCAAGCTCTATGCTTTAGAACAGAGATGAAGAACTACAGGTCTGCGGGCCATTTACGGCCCTCAATGACTTTTTATCTGGTCCCCTGGCAGATTCTCGGGAACCGCAGTGCTTGGGCTGGCAGCTGTATTTTGACTGCTGCCGGCTCATTAATTTCTTCTTGCTCTGTGAGCTTGCGCACGCAGTGTTCATCAGTGAATGCTAAGGTGCATGCCATGAAAGATTACGTCCTGACACCAGTACCTGCCTCAGGACGTACTTTGTTTTGCAGAGTTGGAGCGCAATTTGTGCAGCCCCTGAAGGATGGTATAAATATCTAAATGACCCGTGGCAGAAAAAAGATTCCCCACCCCTACTTTAGAGCTTGCTCAAGCTGCTCCAAAGCTAGCCAGGTCACTGGCCATGCTGCTAAGGCAAAACTGCCTCTGCTACCAGCGTGGGAGAGTTCTGATCATTGGCGTGACTATACTACTTTTCCAAACTGTCAATCTTTAGGAATGCACAACCCGTGACAAAACATATGCGATCCTATAGAATAGAAGAACTTTTTTAATACATTTATATATGTTTTATATTTATGATGTAAAGATAGTAGAATAGTATAGTATAATAGTAGATTTGGGGAAATATTTATTCATTATGCATTGCTTTAATTTTTGAATGCATTGTATTCCTCATCAAACAGTGGTTTAAATGAACAACCTTGCTTCATTTCACCTTTTTCAAGTGTTCTTTTCCCAATTACTTCAGCAACAGAGAATGCAGTAAATCAGCAGTGAACAAATGATACTGTGAATTACAGGACTGTCCCCAAGATTGATATTTATGTATAAAGTGGATGCCATTAACAACAAAAAGGAAAAAAAAAAGGTTAAATCAAAGTTAAAGCAAAGTCATACCAAAGTGTTGTTCATTTGTAGCATGGCGTATACTGAGGGAAATATCTAGGGAAAGTAGGTTTTATTTACTGAAAAGAAAATCTGCATGGTCACCACAGAGACTTTTGACTCAATTCTTTCTTAGAAAAATAAATTAAACAAAAACATCAACCTTCTTATTGCCAGGATGGAAAAAAAATACTCAAATTATTTCATGTATTTCATTAACACATTAGTTGCCAGGCTTTACATAGATATTTTCCATGATTGCTGAAACAAGGTTTATTGTTGAAAGACTATAATAGCCAAATAAAGTATTTAAAAGCTATCTGCCAACAAGATGAACCTCCTAAACCATTTATATATGAATGTAGGTCAGGCAAGCATAAATTCATTGGTATTTTCATATATTTTTTCAGTTGCCTGAATTCAGAAAAATCCATGATATTCACTGTCAGGAACAACACTTTGCTTGCCAACAATTTTTCAGGAACCGACACTACCGATCTCACCGCTGGCACCAATTGTCTGGACAATCGCACAATTGACTGACGATTTTTGGACGAGACAATGGCTATTATTTTTACCAGGCAGGTTATTAGTGGAGATGAGCGGTGTTCGAATCGAACTGTTCGCCAATCTGAAATTCGAGCTGTTTTGGGCGGTGTTCGAGCCGTTCGACGAACCCGAACGATTTGAAAAAAATCCGGCTGTTCGAGGTTATGTTCGATAACTGTTCGTGCACCCAAATCGTAACTGGATTTTTTCACAGTAATGCTGATAATCAATGTTAATACACAGTTTGAGTGTACAGCAGGGTGGGGGGAGGGGCATGGGATGGATCTCTGCAGAAATAATGAAGATCTCCATTTTTTTCTCTTTCCCGCATTTACAGTGGGGAGGTGCAGTCTGTCAGCCTATCAGCAGCGCACACACGGAGCGAAGTACTTTTTTTCACACAAGCAAGGGCATGTGTCATTGGCTGTGTATGTCACATGTCCTTGCCCTATAAGACTCAGCCATTTTCCCCGTCGCCACAATTTTCTCACTGCTGCAGCTAAGTGTTTGACGGCACTGCTGCTGCTGTTAGCGCTATATTGTGTAACTGAATTGCAAGCAAATTTTTTCTTAAATAGACAGAAAGGTTTAGGGAGTAGGGACTAGTTTGTAATTGCAGCCCTTTTGAGGGCTAGGTTACAGCAGTTCCTAGCACTTTTAGCAGGCAGCTCTGTGCTCTTAAATCGACAGACAGGTTGGGAGTAGTCGCTAGTTGTAATTCCAGCCCTTTTGAGGGCTAGGTTACATCAGTTCCTATCACTTTTTGCCAGGCAGGTCTGTTTTAGTGCTGTGCAAGTGTTTTTCACAGCATTTGGCTAAATCTAGCTAAACAAATCCTTTTGGGCCTCTTGTAGTGTGTGTATGTAACACAAATTTTTTACTGCACCTAGCCAAGTAAAACCTTTTGGGCCTGTAGCAGTGTGTGGTACTTAAACTATTAGGCCATCTATACCAAGCTCCACCAGATTTGAAATTAATAATACTTTTTAGCTTCATCTTGCCTGTAAAATAATTTTGGGCATATTAGCAGTGTGTGGTACTCATTCTATTAGGCCATCTATACTAAGCTCCACCAGCTTTCAAATTACTAATAATTTTTAGCTGCATCTTGCCTGGAAAATAATTTTGGCCATAGTAGCAGTGTGTGGTACTCATTGTATTAGGCCATCTATACCAAGCTCCACCAGCTTTGAAATTAATAATAATTTTTAGCTGCATCTTGCCTGTAAAGTAATTTTGGGCATATTAGCAGTGTGTGGTACTCATTCTATTAGGCCATCTATACCAAGCTCCACCAGCTTTGAAATTAATAATAATTTTTAGCTGCATCTAGCCCGGAAAATAATTTTTCTTTCCAATAGTGGTAGCAATGGAAATATGGGGCGCGCGCCTGGCTAACAAAAATATACACTTCCTAACAAAAAACACAAGCCTAGCGCACTACATTAATAAGATGGCATCATCGTCTCTCCCAGTGCTAGGCCTTCTACGCCGGCTAGCATTCCTGTGCCTAAAACACAATGTAATGGGTCCGCGCTAGCCACGATGCTGAGGGGTCTAAAGCTGCTGCTAACGCTTTATCACAATTCAATTGGCAGATTTTCACAGAGCTCCTCCCCAACGCCCACCCATCGGGCAGCAGTTGCTCACCCTCCCTATGGGATCTAGTGGCGAATAGTTAATGCCATTAATCAGAGCGTCAGTTGCCCCATCGACGTGGCAAGCATACGGTAAGGCATGGGAAGAGTGGACATGACTAGTAGCAGGCAGACGGGTTGACCAATGTGAACAAGCCAGATTACAAGTCACCATAGAATTTCTCCACCAGCTAATGATGTGACAAAGAGATTCATCATCAGACAATCCATAAAATGGTGGAAAAGGGGTCAGCCAAGTCAGGAGTGTAGACGTCCCGTCCCGTGTCACTAAAACTGATTTCTCACATCATATCCCTAAAACCATTAACATTACACTCACAATTTGAATCAACACTCCTGTCTACTGCATTTGCGATCGCCTTCTTCGGGGCGCTATGCATAAGCGAATTAGTCCCACAATCCAAAATTACCACCAGTGGAGGCTTATTACACCAGGACTTAGTCATAGCCAATAATGCAATACGTCTAAGCATACGCCAATCGAAAACGGTTCCAGCGGGCAGGGGCACCTGGGTATTTCTACAACGCACAAAAGATACACTGAGTCGGATAACAATAGTAAAAACATGTATAACCATCAGATCACAAAGTAATTTCTTCCTATCACACATTGATGGAATGCCATTATCAAGATAACAGTTCCAAGCTATATTTAATAAATGCATAACATCGGCAGGGAACCACCCCAAAGATTATGGGACACACTCATTCCGCATAGGCGCGGCCACGGAAGCAGCAAGAGCAGGACTGTCAGAAACGGAAGTTCAGAGGATAGGGAGTTGGCGATCCACGTGTTTGGCGAGATACATAAGACCGGACTTGTTATCCTAACGTGGTTTGTTTCTTTTACAGGTGACGCTAAGCCAACAGTGTGGGTGATAGTCCACTCGTATATATATTGGGCAGAAAAAGGGCGAAAGTCCGCCCAGGCAGGAGGAAATTAGAGTTTCATAACACATATTTCAACTGGAGAAGTATTAGAGGCCTGCTATGGCCACAGGTACTAATGGAGGTAATCAAGGTAGGGAGAGAGGCAAGAGGTCTGGTCATCTTAGTTATACAGGCCGGGGGAAACGTTCTAGGTCATCACAAGAGCGCATAACTAATGGCAATAATGAAACTAGACACTGAGCGCTTCAGAGAATTTTTCACAAAACTAACTATAGTATGGTCAGAGATTGTGCCGATAGTGGTATGGCAAGGTGCGCGAGACATCACGGCTATCGAACGGACAAGGCGGGTAATAAATATTCGGATGGCAAAATTTATAAGAGACAGAGGCGGTGTAGTGATACAACACCGACAACTGGAAGGAGATAAAGCAGGCCTCATTCGGCATGACGGTGTTCACTTAATGGATATTGGACTGGACATATTCCTGTCAGGACTCCAGGACGGAGTGGAAGAAGCGTTAAGAGTGATGGGTGGGGGTCAGAGTCCTGCATACGAGTACGCAGGATCCTCCGTGGCCTGGAAATAGAAAGGACATGTTGGAGAGTTACACTTGTTGGCCAACTTGCTGGTGTGGAGACCCAGGGCATGCTGCAACAAGCTGAATTATTTTAGAAATAAAATGCCTTTCTAATGGAATGAGTATAAAGAGTTAATAAAGCTGTGACCGATCCTCACCCATCCAGTTGTAAGAGTTACATTATTGTATTGTCAAGGAAAGGGGGGCGGTACGGGGGCTGAGCGTCTGGATTTGGTTGGGGGTCTCCACAGTCTGCCTAGGCTAGATGCATTTAAAAATTCTTATTAGATACACAGGCGGTGCAGCTTGCTTCGCAGCTTGGCTACTACGCCCAAAGTATTGCCTAGGCTAGATGCAGTTAAAAATTCTACGCTGACTAGCAGACACTGAAGCTTTGGAGCAGACCTCTGAGGAAACAGCTCTTCAGACTCAACCATCTGTGTTACCCCAAGACATAGTGTATGTAGTTTCTTACAATTAAAGGGGGGGGGTGACCCAACCCAGCTGGAATTGACGATGCCAAAGTCACGTAAAACACAGCAAGGGGACTCCAAAAAGACTCTCCTTTTTTTCCAAAAAATTGTGGCACAGACACCACTTAAGTGGCATCAATTGCCCCAGAGTTGCTTAAAATGGTTGGTGAGGTGATTTTACCAAATCCTCAAGCTTTTAGTCTCCCCAGTATGACACAGGGGTAGAAAAGTCCTTGTGGATCCATGATTTGTTCATCTTTATGAACGTGAGTCTGTCTACATTCTCAGTGGACAGCCGGGTGCGCTTATCTGTCAGCACACCCCCAGCAGCGCTGAACACACATTCAGAGAGAACGCTGGCTGCAGGGCATGACAAGATCTCCAAGGCGTGAGTGGCGAGCTCCGGACATTTTTCCTGATTGGAATCCCAAAATGAGCAAGGGTCCAGTGACACAGTCATGGCTTCGATGTTCACTTGGAGATACTCCTGTACCATCCGTTCTAAGCATTGACTATGTGTCAGACTTCTTGTCTCCTGTGGCCTTGCAAAGCATGGTCTAAAAAAGTGGTGAAACGATTCCACAAAATTGCTGTTACCAGCAGATACTGTGTTACTGTTACGATTTGAGTGATGAAGACTTGACAGTCCCACAGTTTTCAAGTTAGAACTGTGAGATTCACTACGTGCACCACTGGTGTTTTGTGGAAAAGCACATGTAAGATTCTGCAACAGCCTCTGCTGATACTCCTGCATGCGTGAATCCCTTTCTATGGCAGGAATTATTTCATCAAATTTACTTTTGTACCGGGGATCTAAGAGTGTGGAAACCCAGTAGTCGGGATTGCTTTGAATTCTGACAATCCAAGGGTCATGTTGCAGGTAGTGCAGCAAGAAGGCACTCATGTGTCTTGCGCATCCAGGAGGACCAAGTGCTTGTTGTATTGGTAGCGAGGTAAGAATCAAGCTTCCTTCGGCTGCCCTCTCCCCCCAACCTCACACAACAGAAATGTGATCAAGGTCTCCCTCATCTGATGAGTCTTACATGCCCATCGCCAGTTCGTCCTCTACTTCTTCCTCGGCTCCTGCACCTTCCTCAACAGTTTGGCTGCTACCAAACAGAGGTACTGCATCTCACCCCGAGGTGTGGTATCTCACCCTCAGGTAAGGAAGGAGTATGGCTCGGGACCCTAACACCTGCATCCAACACATACCTGCAGTGGGGGTAGGGCGAAATAGCTCCTAAGGGAGAGCAGTCCCAGGTCCCTAGCTGGCGGGAGGGTCCTATGTAGTGGGTGTGGGTGGAGAATGCAGCTTAGTGAAGTACTTGACGGGGAGAGTATTAATAGGAAGCCATCTTAGAAAGAGCAAGCCAGTCAGAGGAGGAGAAGTGACAGGAGCAGAGGCTCTGCATGAGCTCTGCTCCAGAGGCGGGCCTAGCCTGGGAGGCCCAGGACTGAAGGAAAGAAGAGAGGAGTGGGAGCAGGAAGGCTCCAGGAACAGAAGGGACCCTAGGGGTATGGGCCGTGCAGAAGGCCACCCATACGCCCGCTGCTACCAGGAGGTAGAGGTGTCAGGCCAGATAAAGGGAACCGGTCCCTCAACTAGCGGAGAAACAGCAAGGCTCAGCTAGAAACCGGAGGCTGCAGCATTTCATGTACTGCAGGCCAAAGTCCACACCAGTCTCACTAAGAAGGTAGCCAAATAGGACCCAGGGGACGGAACACATGTCGCCCGCCAAGGCCCGAGGATACCGGATAGAAGTGTCACTGGGTGTGAGGTGCAGGGAGAAGGCCAGAGAAAGGACACACAGATGGGGGTCCTGCTAAGTACTCTGGAGCTATCTGGGGGTGGACAGAGTCCCTCACTGAGTACGCACAACACGAGGGGGGAGATTGCTCTGGTACCTGTAATCTGCACTGCTACAACTGTGAGTAAAGATCTTGGGACTGCATCACACGGACTCTGTGTTCATTACTGACTCCCTGCACTACAACCACCATCATCCACCCACACTGCACTGAAGCTACACTCTTCCTGTGGGGAGAAATAATACCATTGCTGCAAAACCACCAGCTTCAGAGGACTGTTCCGCAGCGGCGGCCCCTTTGGCCGCACTCCACAGGTTACGTAGTCGGACATTATAAAACCCATATACAAATTACCCTTGAATTGACCGCCCTGGGTCACGGACCGGGTCTCCGCCACAGTGACTACAACCCCCAGCGTCTACCGGCCCGGCTCCGGGTACCACACGGCCCAGGGGGCGCGTCAACTTCATAGGTCCCTGATCTGAGACCACTCCTGCAGCGTGATTTGCCCCACCTCTGGATCTTGTTGGCCCATGCTATACGTCAGAACGTATTGCACCAGGGCTTGTCGGTGCTGCCACAGTTGCTGCAACATGTGCAGAATTGAATTTCACCATGTCGGCACATCGCATTTCAGCCAGTGAACTGGCAGGCCCAACGACTTCTGTAGAGAAGTAAGTCGTTGCGCTGCGGGATGCGAATGGCGGAAGTGAGCACACAGCAACTGTGCCCTCTGCAGAAGGCCATCTAGTCCGGGATAGTGGGCTAAAAATTGCTGGACAACCAGGTTCAACCCCTGAGCCATACAAGACATGTGTGTGACATTGCTCCGGTGAAGGACCGCACCCAGGTTTGCAGCATTGTTGCACACGGCCTTCCCTGGTTGCTGGTCCAGTGGAGACAACCATTCATGAAACTGGGTCTCCAGAGCTGACTTCAGCTCCTCAGTTGTGTGACTCACATTTCCCAGACATTTCAAAGTAAACACCGCCTGATGCCGTTGAGCCCAACTGTCAGCATAGTAAGGAGGTGTGCAGGATTAATTCTGCGCAGTTAGAAAGCGGGTGGCATTACCAGACAGGCTTTGGGTGCAGGTGGAGGACCGAGCGGAGGTTGAGGAGACCGAAGCAGTGGAGGAACTTCTAGATAAAAAGGATTTATGTACAACTTGTGGGGACGGCAAGACTTGGACAGCAGCCCCTTGTCCTGCTGTCACCATAGTTACCCAGTGCCCAGTCAGCGACATGTAACGCCCCTGTCCATGCCTACTCGTCCAAGTGTCTGTGGTGTATTGCACCCTGACACACACAGAGTTTCTAAAAGAAGCGGAGATGTTGTGTGTGACATGCTGGTGTAGCGCAGGCACACCTTTCTTTGAGAAGTAGTGCCGACTGGGCATCTTGTACTGGGGCACTGCGACGGACATAAGGTCTCGAAAATCCTCTGTGTCCACCAGGCGGAAAGGAAGCATTTCTGTAGCCAACAGCTTGCAGATGGTGAAATTCAACCTCTTAGCTTTGTCATGGCTAGGAGGAAATAGTCTTTTACTTGTCCACATCTGAGGGACCGAGGGCTGGCTGTTGTGCTTAGACGGGGTTGAGTATGGTGTCCCCGGCAAACTGGCGGTCTGTGAGGAAGATGCAGGCAGAAAAGGTAGGTTCCCTTGATCCAAAGGTGCTGCTCTTGATGACAGAGAGCGCTCAACACCAGCCGGTGTTTCCTCTTCCAAATGAAATGATGACCTGCCAATCACACTGGCTGTTGCGGGTAAAGAGGTGGCAGGTCTGCGTTCAAAAACATGTGTGACTGCTGTCCCCCCAGTCACAGAGGATGAAGAGGCCGCGGATGCACAAGATGGGGCAGATGTTGGTTGGCCCGTCCCGCTAGGACGCATTGTAGCACAGTGAGCTTTCCACTGCAACTTATGCTTCATATCCATGTGACGGTTCATGCATGAATTACTCGAACTATGGATTTTTTGGCCTCTACTTAGCCTTAGGTGACAAATATTACACATAACACGAGTTGAGTCATCCTTATCGATCTGAAAAAATGCCCAGGCTATGCAAGGCTTAGAGCCCATGCGACCTGAAGAGCCACTACGACTTGTGGTCAGAGGCAGAGTTGTGGTTGAGGATGCAGTTGTTGACGTGCTTCCAGTACTCTGTCTCTGTCCAGGAAGGCGCAACCTAACCTCGTCGTCAATAGCATCTGTGATGCCCAGCTGCGCTTGGTATCACAGATTCTAGAAGAGTACATTAATGGAATCCTACACAAGAGGCCCCCAAAAACATTCACACATCTCCACCTTCCACCTCAGACCAGCAGAGGGAGCCCGTTAGGGATATATATAGGGAAGGTTGAGCTAGGCAGTTCAGTTCCTCTGAAGAGTTCCTGCAGTAGAGAAGCCTAAGAGAGGTCAGTCTGCAGTGGAGCTCAGTCTAGTCTAGAGAACTCAGTTAATAGTTCAGCAGTGGAGCACGATGCTCCTGCTAGCTAGATTCAGGGAGCCCAGTTAGAGCTTAAGGTGTGCCGGCGCCATAAGATCGGTGAAGAGCGGCAAGCTGCCGTTAGTGTGTATAGCTTAGTGAGGGCCCGAGTAGGCCTAAGGCGAGTGGAGAGTTAGTACATAGGGGGCAGAGGAGCTTAACCAGCTCACTCCGAAGCATTTACCGGACACCGGATCCGAGCTTACCGGGATCTCTATGACCCAGTAAGGCATAACCGGATTCCTGGATAACTACAAGTCCCAGGATTGCTAAGGTGCTGATATGTAACAGAGCCAGGAGACGCTTAGGCCCCGCATACTGGGAGCGTGAACTCCACGACAAGGCCCTACCACAAGGTTAGCCAGCGCAGGACAGAGACAAAGTTAGGCCTAGTTCCAGGCAGGTCAGAAACTTACTATGCAGAGGCAAGAAACAGGAGGCCCTACACCCGCTCCTTGGGGAGGATCCTGATATGCACCCTTCACCCTACAGTGCTCCGGCATGTGCCTGAATTTCCACCAGTTAAAGGTACTGAAGTGACTACCGTGTCCGTTCCTGTTCTTGCTCTGACCCAGCTGGTTCTCGCCTGTCCTGCATTCCCCCTGCATACGCTTTTCTGAGGCCTAGATCCACATGTGGATGCACCCTTCACCCTACAGTGCTCCGGCATGTGCCTGAATTTCCACCAGTTAAAGGTACTGAAGTGACTACCGTGTCCGTTCCTGTTCTTGCTCTGACCCAGCTGGTTCTCGCCTGTCCTGCATTCCCCCTGCATACGCTTTTCTGAGGCCTAGATCCAAATGTGGGGAGCTATACCATCGAGCTGCCTTATCACCGGCCTCAGTGGACTGCTGCAGTGCTGGTGCTTCTCACTACATACCACAGGTGGCGTCACAAACTCTTATAAAATTAACAATTATCCACTCTTTTAAAGAGTGACCCCAGGGTACGGGCCCGGGAGCCGACCACCGCGACATCCCCAAGGCTAGGCAAAGGACCGGGTACCGAGTCATCCCCATTCCCTGGGCTAGTCCCATCCTCCTCCACCTCCTCTGCTGACCTTATCGACTGGCTGACTGTGGGTTGAAAGTAAGTGGGATCTCCAACCTCGTCATCATCACCCTGTGTGTTCTCACACCCGTCGTCCTCAGAGCCAACCTCTTCCTGCCCTGACCGAAAAGTCAAGTTGTCGCTCCAATCAGGTATTTGAGTCTCATCATCGTCTTCATCGTTGTCTCCACCAACAGGAGTTACAGTTTGGAAACGAGGGTCTACATTATGCTCAGAACCTTTTCATCTGGTCCTGGATCCGACTCATAAATATTCTGGGCATCAGTGCAGATCATTTCATCGTCTGGATTAACAGAAGCTCTGGAGCAGACCTCCGTTTCCCAGGCTATAGTATGAGTAAACAGCTGTGCAGACTCAACCATCTGTGTTACCCCATACTCAGACGGGCAGCTGGAGACTTGGGAGCTGTGAGGAAGCAAGTGCGATTGGGGTGACAGCTCTGAGGACTGGAGTATTTGTGATGTTGAAGTTGAGGTGGAGGAGAGCCCACTTGAAGGAGCACTTGATATCCGTTGAAGCACCTGCTGTTTTTGTGCCTCATCTGGAATTTGTAGCGATGGGCGTGTCTGTAAGAAAGGGATCATATCACATTGTCCACGAAAAGAAGTAGACATCTTAGTTTGGCTGGAAGATGGTCTTTCTTCTGCAGATGTTACTCCCCCCCCACCACGGGGAGGCTCGACCCACCAGCGGACAGGCACCAGTATTGGGAGAGGGGGGCTGGCCGTCAGGGTCCATCGCGCCTCTGGCACAAACCCAGCGACACGGAGGTCGCATGGGCAGGAACGGCCTTACCGTGTCGGCTTCGCACTCCAGCGTAGTCCCTCTGCCCGCTCGCGCCCGTAACCTCAAAGGGATGCGCAAGCGGCTTTTCTTCCCAGGGCTGTTTCCCGCCCAGCAGGAACGTGGGGGAGCTCAGGTCGGCCTTCCACTGTACTCCTTTACCTCCCTCGCCCTCTTTCCTTCTTCTGTTCTCCATCTAACCCCTCGGCTCTGTGGTGTCCGCTCTCCCTCCAGCTCTCTCCTTCTCACAGGTGGACTACCGCGTGTATTCACACTGTGGAGAATCTTTTGGGCCCAGGCATAAGAAGTTGTCGAGGTAATGGATAATATGTGCCCCCTTAGAAACGTCCATTACAACCCATTCGAGGAAGCAACTAAATGCCTCAAATAGTGAGCAGGATCAGGAGCACCCCATGGGCAAATAGCGATCTATATAGTATGCTCCTTCCCAGAAGCAGCCCAATAGGTGGACACTATTCGGAGGCACAGGTAGTAAGTAACCAGAATGCCGCATCAATGTCTGTTTTTGCCATTAGGGTGACCCTTCCCAACTTTTTGATCCGCCTGATTGCCTTGTCAAAGGATGTACAGTATATACTACTGTACTTGGTTCCACATCAATGTTGTCGTTTACGGACCTGCCCCTTGGATATGACAAATGGTGGATTAGTCCGAATGTATCGGGCAAGAGGAAGAAAACTATTACATTTTATAAATTAATCCAACAATTAGGCAGTGCTTATAAATATATACAATAGATCAGGGGTCCTCAAACTACTGACCGCGGGCCACATGCGGCCCGCGGAGGACTTTCATCCGGCCCGCCGGGCTATGGGCGGAGGAGAGGAGAGCGGTGCCATTGCCCGCCCTTCCCCCCGCTAGCTCAGTGCCCCGGCAGGCGGATACTTACCTCTCCCCGTGCCTCCGCAGATCCGCTGTCTTCCGTGCTCTGTGCTTACTGTGATGTCTCAGGTCAGAGGGCGCGGTGACGTCTTTACACCGTGCCCTCCCGAGTGCTGTCACAGGCAGCGCAGAGAGGGACAACGCAGCCGCGACGCTGGAGTCCAGACAAGAGCAGCGGCAGTGGCAGCAAGTGAGAAGAGAGGTGAGTATTGGATTTTTTTTTTTTAATGTATGGAGGCATAGGTCATTATATGGGGGGTGACATCCTGCAAGGGGTATAATATGGGGGGGTGACATCCTGCATGGGGTATAATATGGGGGAGTGACATTATGCATGGGGCATGATATGGGAGGAAAGGGACATCATGCATGGGGCATAATATGGGGGGGTGTCATGCTGCATGGGGCATAATATGGGGGGGTGACATCCTGCATGTGGCATTATATGGGGGGGTGACATGCTGCATGGGGCATTATATGGGGGGGTGACATGCTGCATGGGGCATTATATGGGGGGGTGACATGCTGCATGGGGCATTATAAAGACAGGGGAGTGATATCCTGCATGGGGCATTATATGGGGGGGTGACTTCCTGCATGGGGCATTATATGGGGGGTGACATCCTGCATGTGGCATTATATGGGGGGTGACATGCTGCATGGGGCATTATATGGGGGGGTGACATGCTGCATTATATGGGGGGGTGACATGCTGAATGGGGCATTATAAAGACGGGGGAGTGATATCCTGCATGGGGCATTATATGGGGGGGTGACATCCTGCATTGGGCATTATATGGGGGGTGACATCCTGCATGGGGCATGATATGGGGGGTGACATCCTGCATGGGGCATTATATGGGGGGGGAAAGGGACATCCAAATGGGGCATTATAAAGACAGGGGAGTGATAGCTTGCATGGGGCATTATATGGTGTGAGAAAGGGACATACTGCATGGGGCATTATATGGGGGGTGGCATCCAGCATGGAGTATTATAAGGGGGGAACAGCCTGCATGGGGCATTATAATGGGGGAACAGCCTGCATATGGTATTCTAATGGGGAAAGAGCCTGCCTATTGGGAACATTTACCTGCCCATTGAGGACCTATGCTGCCTATTGGGGACCTATGCTGCCTATTGGGGATATTTACATGCCTATTGGGGATATTTACCTGCCTATTGGGGACCTATGCTGCCTATTGGGTACATTTACCTGCCTATTGGGGACCTATGCTGCCAATTGGGTACAGTTACCTACCTATTGAAATACCGGTTGATTTAATTTTACTTGTTCTTCATTTTAAATATTGTATTTGTTCCTGTATTGTTTTTTTTACTTCAAAATAAGATATGTGCAGTGTGCATAGGAATTTGTTCATAGTTTTTTTTAAAAACTATATTCCGGCCCTCCAATGGTCTGAGGGACAGTGAACTGGCCCCCTGTTTAAAAAGTTTGAGGACCCCTGCAATAGATGTTACAAAGACAAAGAGAATGCAGTTATATACAGTCACATAAAAATAAAAGGGATAAAAAAAAGAAAGTTACTAGACCTATTGTCATAGAAATGGTTCTGTTCTTGCAAAGGGGAGCATTCCATTTAGAAAATGGCAGAGAACTTACAGCACACTGAATCTTCCAGCACTGAACAATGGTTTTAGGTCACAATCTGCTTTTACCAGGTACCAACACTCCCACCCACCTCCCCTGGTGACCTGAGATAGGGGCCAGTAAAAGAAATGAGGGCTCAGGTACCTAAAATTATGAGATCCCTGATCTTAACCCCTTAATAACATCTGACGTACTAATACGCGTCTGTGCCCTGGGACTTAAGAGCCAGACCCGTATTAGTACGTCATCGCGATCGTGCGCGCACACAGGCTGTGCGGGCGCGATCGCTGCCAGGTGTCAGCTGATTGTCACAGCTGACACCCGGTACTATGTGCAGGGAGCGGTCCTGCACCGCTCCCAGCACAATAACCCCCGCGATGCTGCGATCGAAGTCGATTGAAGTCGATCGCGGCATTGCGGGGGCAAGGGGAGGTGATCGGCGATACTCACCTCCTCTTCCGGCTTCCAGCGCAGTCTGCAAAGGCTTCCCGGGTGTTGCCATGACGACCCGATGTCGTCATGACAACATCCGGGTCACCAGAGAGCAGGAAGATTGCTTGGACATGAGCAGTGCATCTCCAAGCAATCTTCACACTGTGCACTTCTGACAGCCTTCATGGCATAGGGATGGTGCTCCATTCCTGTGCCATGCAGGCGATCAGAAAAAAAAAAGTGAAAGTCCCAGAGTGAGACAAAGTAATAAAGTGTATAAACTGTGTGAAAGTGGAAAAAAAAAAAAAAATGTGGAAAAATATTATAAAAAAATAAAAAAAATAATACACCAAAAATAAAAATATAATGTACCCATCAATAAATATTATTATAAAAAAAGTAAAAAAAAAACAATAAAAGTACACATATTTGGTATCGCCGCGTCCGGAACAACCTGACCTATAAAACTATCCCACTAGTTAACCCCTTCAGTGAACACGGTAAAAAAAAAAAAAAAAAAAAAGACGAAGCAAAAAACAATGCTTTATCACCATACCGCCAAACAAAAAGTGGAATAACACGCGATCAAAAGGACGCATATAAATAAAAATGATACCCCTGAAAACGACATCTCGTCCTGCAAAAAACAAGCCACAATACAGCTCCATCAGCCGAAAAATATAAAAGTTATAGCTCTCAGAATAAAGCGATACTAAAAAATATTTTTTTCTATAAAATAGCTTTTATTGTGTATAAGCGCCAAAACATAGAAAAATGATACAAATGTGGTACCGCTGTAAACGTACTGACCCGAAGAATAAAGATACCTCATCAATTTTACCACACGCGGAACAGAATAAAAAAAAAAAAAAAACAATTCCTGAATTGTTGGTTTTTGTTTATTCTGCCTCCCAAAAATCGGAATAGAAAGCGATCAAAAAATGTCACGTGCCTGAAAATGGCACCAATAACAACATCAAGTCATCCCGCAAAAAACGAGCCGTCACATGACTGTCTGCCAAAATCTGGAAAAATTATAGCTCTCAAAATATGGCGATGCAAAAACTAGATTTTACAAAAAATGCGTCTTTTAGTGTGTGACAGCTGTCAGTCATAAAAACCCCATATGATTCTGGCATTGCTGTAATCACACCGACCCGAAGAATAAAGTCGTCTAATCACTTATACCGCACAAGGAACGGCGTCAAAAATAAACTCTTGGGTTAGGATTGGGCTAGGGTTAGGGCTGGGTTTGGGGCTAGGGTTGTGCTGGGGCTAGGGTTGTGCTGGGGCTAGGGTTGTGCTGGGGCTAGGGCTGGGTTTGGGATTTTTTTCAAAAGTAAGAAAAAAAGATGACGATATGGCGACTAGTGTTGAGAGCAAGTGCTCGCTACTTGAGTTTGCATCGGGTGATCTGGTATGCATTGAGTATCGTGGGTATTTGAGTGACATGCTCGAGTCTCTGCCCCATATGCTTCGCGGCCAAAAACTTTACGGGGATTGCCTGCCATGCACGAGCGATCCCCACATGTTTTTTTGGGGTGTCTAATAACCGTGAAACATGCGGAGCAGGGACTCGAGCATGTCACTCGAGCACACGCTGTACATGGTGCATACCTGAGTACCCGATGCAAACTCAAGTAGCGAGCACTTGCGCTCAAGAATAATGACAACTTATTCAATATGATGACCTAATGTAAACAAATTCTGTGCCGTACCTCTGGGTTCAAAATGTTCACTATACACCTTAACAAAATCCTTGAGGGGTATAGTTTGGACACTTGTGGGGGAGCTCCACTGTTTAGGCACATCACGGGCTCTCCAAATGCGACATGGTGTCCGCTAACAAATTGAATGGAAAATCGGCTCAAATTGTTAGCGGACGCCATGTTGCGTTTGGAGAGCCCCTGTGTGCCCAAACATTGGAGCTCCCCCACAAGTGACCCCATTTTGGAAACTAGACCCCCCAAGGCACCTATCTAGATGCATAGTGAGCACTTGGAACCCCCAGGTGCTTCACAAATTGATTCGTAATAATGAAAAAGTGAAAAAAAAAACACTTTTTCATTTTTATGAATCAATTTGTGAAGCACCTGGGGCTCCAAGTGCTCACTATGAATCTAGATAGGTGCCTTGGGGGGTCTAGTTTCCAAAATGGGGTCACTTGTGGGGGAGCTCCAATGTTTGGGCACACAGGGACTCTCCAAATGCAACATGATATCCGCTAACAAATTGTCGGCTCAAATTGTTAGCGGATATCATGTTGCATTTGGAGAGTCCCTGTGTGCCCAAACATTGGAGCTCCCCCACAAGTGACCCCATTTTGGAAACTAGACCCCCAAAGGCACCTATCTAGATTCATAGTGAGCACTTGGAACCCCAGGTGCTTCACAAATTGATTCGTAATAATGAAAAAGTGAAAAAAAAACACTTTTTCATTTTTATGAATCAATTTGTGAAGCACCTGGGGCTCCAAGTGCTCACTATGAATCTAGATAGGTGCCTTGGGGGGTCTAGTTTCCAAAATGGAGTCACTTGTGGGGGAGCTCCAATGTTTGGGCACACAGGGACTCTCCAAATGCAACATGATATCCGCTAACAAATTGTCGGCTCAAATTGTTAGCGGATATCATTAATTAAGAGATTTCATGCGAAGCACATTTTCTCTAGTTACAGAATCTTTTGAAAGGGGCCACAAAAAGGGGGAAACTGTTATTAACCTGTGATGGCACAGGTTGACTCAAACAGCAACACGCTATCTGACTATTCAGAAAGCTTTGCATTCTAGAGTTCGCCTCACCATCCATTTTTAACAGCAAACTCCTCCTTGTTTATCATCTAACTGCATTTGTATCCTGGCTCAGAGCTCCAGCTAAACATAATAACATAATAACAAAACTCTTCTCTGCTAAATTCGTGATGTTCACACTACAATGCTGCTCCAACAGTGTTTTATCACTTCTGCAAGCAAGTATTAAATTTGTCTGTGTGTCATTTCTGCCTGCCATTTACTATTTGTTCCTTTATACAATTACAATCAAGTAAATAATTAGATCATAACTAGTGTTGAGCAAACATGCTTGACACTGCTCGGTACTATCCCGAGCATCACGCTTCTCGGGATGTTCAGCGAGCACCGAGCATTTCCGGGTTACTCGGGTGGGAGCTCGGGTCTCCGCCCAGCATGTTTGGTGCTCTTTACAGAGCCAATGAACATGCAGGGATTGCCAGCCACTCACTGTAATGCCGCAGCCATGTTGGTTGTGGGCATTACATTGATTGGCTGGCCGCACAGCGTCACCTCGAGTATTTAAAACCGAGCGCCCCCATCTTGGACACAGACGGCAGGGATCAGACAGTGTAAGAACAGCGCTGCTGATTTAGGGAGAGATATATACTGCGAAACAGTTAGTGTAGGGTCTGTAAAGGCTGACAGATCAAACAAACAGTCCTTCTCAGGACTAATATCCATCCCAGATATCAGGCAGGCAGGCTGTATAGGAGACGCAGTGGTTAAACCAGCAAACACTGCATTACAGTCCTGTGTGCTCCTGTTGCTGAAATTGCTGGACTTAGCTCCAGGTCTCGGGGGCCAGGAAAAATCCTTTTTTTTTCACCTAAATCCTCTTTTTTTTTTTCCTCTTTCACACTGTACAAATAGCCATCTTATTAACCTATTGGTGTCCCCCCCCCCAAAAAAAAAAAAAAAGTGTGTCTGTGAAAGTTCAGACACAAATATTTCTGTTGAAAATAGTCTGGTGTAGGCCAGAGAAACAGAAGTGTGGATTTGCAGTTCCACGGTTCAAACCTCTGTATTATCCACTTTTGGGCCATTTGTATCTAAAAAAAAACAGTTTGAGTGTGTCGCTCACTGTTCAGCCGCAAATATATATATTTCAAAAAGTCTGGTATACACCAGTAAATTATAACTGTGGTTTTGCTGTTCCACGGTAAGAAATCTCTATTATCCTGCTTTTGGCATTTTTTTCCGTAAAAAAAACCACGAGTTGTGTCTCCCTGACTTTTCAGACACAAATATATCTGTTGAAAATAGTCTGGTGTAGGCCAGAGAAACAGAAGTGTGGATTTGTAGTTCCACGGTTCTAACCTTTGTATTATCCACTTTTGGGCCATTTGTAACAAAAAAAAAAACAGTTTGAGTGTGTCGCTCACTGTTCAGCCGCAAATATATATATTTCAAAAAGTCTGGTTTACACCAGTAAATTATAACTGTGGTTTTGCTATTCCACGGTAAGAAAGCTCTATTATCCTGCTTTTGGCATTTTTTCCATAAAGAAAACAGTAATAGTTTCTCCCTGATTGTTCAGATTGTTTAAAAGAGTCGGTAGTAGGCCAGAGAAATAGAACTGCGGTTTTCCTCTTCCTCGGTTCTAATCTACTTTTTATTACCCTTTTTCCATTGATAGTGCAAGTGTAAGCTATTTTACTTCCATTACAATGGGCAAGGCGCGTGGCAAGGGACGTGGAACTGGACGTTCTAGTGATGGTGCGTGCAGAGGACGGAGCCGTGGCCAAGGTGAAAATGTGCCACAACCAACAGCCCATCTTCTCGCTCTCACTTCTTGACCGAATTACTAGGGAAGCACAGAACAACACCAGTATTGCAAACTGATCAGTGTGAACAGGTTATAAATTGGATAGCAGATAATACTTCCTGTTAACTGGGCACCACCACCTCCGGTATGTCTTCCACATGGTCAAATCTTAGTAGCCGTGAGTCTCGACCGCATGCTCCTCCTCACCCTGATGCTCCTTCCTCCCACCATGCCGAGTGTCGTCAGACAGCAACTGATCCCACACTTTGACACTCTGAAGAGCTGTTCACTGGTCCATTTCCAGATTTGTGCCCCTCGCCTGCTCCGCTTGAAGTGGTGGAAGAGGAGATCCCATGTAGCGATGCCCAAATATTTGAACAGGCACGGCCACAGGAAGTCGACTCTGGCAATTTGTCACAAGAGGTGGACGATGACGAGACACAATTGCCAGGAAGTGAGGAGGAGGATCGTGTTGCGCAAGTGGAAGAGGAGGAGGTAGTGGATGATCTAGTAACTGACCCAATGTGGCAGGAGGACATGCAGAGCAAGGCCAGCAGCACACAGGGTGAGGGAGGCAGAGTAGACCAACAGGCAGGAAGAAGCAGTGTGGTGGCCGCACACAGAAGGCAGGCAACAGTTTCCCGTAACACCAACATGAGGGACGTTGCCAGTAGAACCTGTAGGTATTCCAGAGTCTGGAATTTTTTTAAAGACTCTGCTGATAACCCCAAAAAGGCCATTTGTACAACCTGCCATGCCAGCATCAGCAGGGGTGACAAAACTACCAGCCTGACCACCACCAGCATGATCAGGCACATGGCAGAAAAGCACCCGACCTTGTGGGGCGAACCCCAGGGTCCACGACCAGTGTCAGCGGGTGTCACCACTGCTTCTTCCACTGTTGTGCGTGCAATAGAACCCCCTGTTGTGTGTGCAAGGCAATGCCCTGTCCATACTGCATGCAAAGATGCCCCCTCCTCTCAGTCTTCACTTGTTAAGGCAGTTTCTCAAGAAACAGCATCAACGCCCACGTCCACGTCCCACCACAATATTTTGACTGGTGTGTCATACCCGCACTACACAAGCACGTGTCCCAAAACATCTGCCGTGCCCTCAACAACGCCGTTACTGGGAGAGTCCACCTGACAACGGACACGTGGACAAGTGATTGTGGCCAGGGATGGTACATCTCCCTGACGGCACACTAGGTAAACATAGTGGAAGCCAGGACCCAGTCAGACCTTAGGACGGAACACATCCTCCCCACACCAAGGATTGTGGGCCCTATGTCAGTCAGAGTTGCCCCCACAGTGTACAGCTCCTGCGCATCATCCTCCTCCTCCTCCTCATGTTCAGCCTACATCTCAGATATCACCACATCAGTTACAAACTGGAAGCACTGCAGTACTGCCTCCGCCAAGCGGCATCAGGCTGTGCTGAAACTCATAAGCTTAGGTGAGCAACCTCACACTGCTTGTGAGTTGTGGACAGCTGTGAAAGAGCAGGCAGATCTGTGGCTGAGACCGCTGAACCTACATCCAGGCATGGTCGTGTGTGACAATGGCCGTAACCTGGTGGCGGCTCTGAGGCGAGGCGAGATCACACATGTACCATGCCTGGCTCATGTGCTTAACCTCATGTTTCAGTGGTTTCTTAACCGTACCCCGAATTGCCAGATCTGCTTGTCAAAGTATGCTGCCTGGCAGCTCATTTTCGCAAGTCGGCTACAGCTTCCGCCGCCCTTGCTGTGTTGCAGCAGCGTTTGCAGCTTCCGTCACACCGACTGGTGTGTGCTGTCCCGACACGTTGGAACTCTACCCTTCACATGTAGCAAAGGATTTGTGAGCAGAAGAGAGCAGTTGTGGAGTACCAGCTGCGACAAGGCCGTCGATATTCAGGTCAGACTCCACACAATAGACCTCAGGAGTGGACCTGGATGTCTGACATATGTACCATCTTGACAAACTTTGAGGAGTCCACCAAGATGGTGAGTGACGATGACGCCATCATTAGCGTCAGCATTCCCCTTGTCTGTCTTTTGCAACGCTCTCTGCAGAGAATTAAAGAGGAGGCATTGCAGCCGGGGTATGATGAGATGGATCAAGAAGCCATAGCGGTCAATTACACATAGCCCAGCCTCATCTCATCCCAATGTGCATTGGGGGACAATGAGGGAGAGGAGGAGGAGGAAGAACAGGAACTTGTATCATGCGCTGTAGACGGTGGTACCTGTATAACTGTCATACAGTTCAGTGTGGGTGGCCTGAGGACAGGGGAGGAGGAGAAGAGCATGGTCAGTCGTCGTCTTGGTGAGGACACAGAAGTTTTGCCCGTTACCAGTCTGGCACGCATGGCTGACTTTATGTTACGCTACCTTAACCGTGACCCTCGAGTTGTCAAAATGTTGGGTGACAGTCATTACTGGTTGGTGATACTTTTAGACCCCCGCTACAAGGAGAACTTTCACTCTCTTATTCCTGAGGTGGAGAGGTCTACAAAAATCGGGCAGTACCTGAAGGCCCTTGCTGCAGAACTGTTAAAAAAAATTCCTATCTGGACACGCTAGCAGCAGAGGTCACAGTTCGTTGCCCAACCAAGGCGTACATGCGAGAGAACCGCAACTCCAATCCAGCAGAGGCAGGGGAACACTGTCAACGTTCTGGGACAGTTTTCTCAGACCCTCCCTTCGGACAGACCCTGAGGCGCGGGGTACTCTCACAATGAGTGGAAAGTTACAAAAGATGGTGACGGAGTACCTTGCCGACTGTACCAGCATCCTCCGTGATTCCTCTGTGCCTTTTAATTTTTGGGTATCCAAGCTGGACACTTGGAATGAACTCGCTCTGTACGCCTTGGAGATCCTTGCCTCCCCTGCCGCTGGCGTGTTATTGGAACGTGTTTTTAGTGCCGCTGGGGGAATTATAACTGATACGCGCACTCGCCAGTCAACTGAAAATGCTGACAAGCTGACCCTTATCAAAATGAACAAGGGCTGGATTGGGCCCCACTTCTCATCACCACCAAATGACAGCAGAGTAACATAAAGTCAAATCCACTGTGTTATTTTGGGAGGTGTATTCACATGCACCGCTTCACACCCACACATGGGTATACGCTTCCTCATTTCGGCTGTTTTATATTCTTCTGCTTATCCTCAGCCTTCACCACCACTATACCACCAGGGTGACAGTGGTCCATGTTGCCATTATTGAAAGTTCCTCCGTCCTAATTTTTGGCAGCTTTTGCTTGGAAGTCAGATACAAAAACTGTGGGAGACCCACTCCCCAATAATGGGAATAATATTTTTAAGATGCTGTACTGTATGGCTCTTCTAAGGGGCATTCAAACCGTCTTGTTAAGCTACTGGGACCTCCACATCTCTTCCGAGTGGCATTATAACCATCTTGTTAAGCTACTGTGACCTCCACGTCTCTTTCGAAGGGCATTTAAACCGTCTTGTTAAGCTACTGGGACCTCCACGTCTCTTCCGAGGGGCATTAAAACCATCTTGTTAAGCTACTGTGACCTCCATGTCTATTTTGAGTGGCATTAAAACTGTCTTGTTAAGCTACTGTGACCTCCACCACTTTTCCAAGGGGCATTAAAGCCATCTTGTTAAGCTACTGCAACCTCCACCACTTTCCCAAGGGGCATTAAAACCGTCTTGTTATCTACTGTGACCTCTACATCTCTTCCAAGGGGCATTAAAACCATGTTGTTAAGTTACTGTGACCTCCACATCTCTTCCGAGGGG
Organism: Phyllobates terribilis; assembly: GCF_046119375.1. Lineage (NCBI taxonomy): Eukaryota > Metazoa > Chordata > Amphibia > Anura > Dendrobatidae > Phyllobates > Phyllobates terribilis. Next base: position 475,889,645 of record NW_027362765.1, on the reverse strand, counting down.
CATTAAAACCGTCTTGTTAAGCTACTGTGACCTCCACGTCTCTTCCGAGGGGCATTAAAACCATCTTGTTAAGCTACTGTGACCTCCACGTCTCATCCGAGGGGCATTAAAACCGTCTTGTTAAGCTACTGTGACCTCCACGTCTCTTCCGAGGGGCATTAAAACTGTCTTGTTAAGCTACTGTGACCTCCACGTCTCTTCCGAGGGGCATTAAAACTGTGTTGTTAAGCTACTGTGACCTCCACGTCTCTTCTGAGGGTCATTAAAACCGTCTTGTTAAGCTACTGTAACCTCCACGTCTCTTTCGAGGTGCATTAAAACCGTCTTGTTAAGCTACTGTGACCTCCACCACTTTTCCAAGGGGCATTAAAACTGTCTTTTTAAGCTACTGTGACCTCCATGTCTCTTCCGAGGGGCATTAAAACCATCTTGTTAAGTTACTGTGACCTCCACGTCTCTTTCGAGGGACATTAAAACCGTCCTGTTAAGCTACTGTGACCTCCACGTCTCCTTCAAGGGGCATTAAAACCGTCTTGTTAAGCTACTGTGACCTCCACCACTTTTCCAAGGGGCATTAAACCCGTCTTGTTAAGCTACTGTGATCTCCACGTCTCTTCTGAAGGGCAATAAAACCGTCTTGTTAAACTACTGTGACATCCACCACTTTTCCAAGGGGCATTAAAACCATGTTGTTAAGATACTGCGACCTCCATCACTTTTCCAAGGGGCATTAATACTGTCTTGTTAAGCTACTGCGACCTCCACCACTTTTCCAAAGGGCATTAAAACCATCCTGTTAGCTACTGCGACCTCCACCACTTTTCCAAGTGTCATTAAAACAGTCTTGTTAAGCTACTGCGACCTCCACCACTTTTCCAAGTGTCATTAAAACCGTCTTGTTAAGCTACTGTGACCTCTACATCTCTTCAAAGGGGCATTAAAAGCGTCTTCTTAAACCACTCTGAACTCCTCAGCTCTTCCAAGGGGCATTGAAATGTTGTTTTTAATTACCTCTAACCTCAAAGACTCTTCCAACGGGCATTGTATTTCCTCCTAATTTTAGTCAGCTTTTGCTTTTCAATGGAAAGGCGAAAACTAAGGGAGACCCACTCCCCAATAATGGGTAGAAGGTTTTTAGTATGCTGTAATCCACGTCTGTTTCAAGAGGCATTGCAGTTCCTCATAATTTTTGAAAGCCTTCCATTCACTGCTTAGGCCAACAGTGTACAGGAGATCCAGTTGCTATAAATGGAAAAAAATGGTTTAGTTAAGGCCCTCTGATCTCCATGTCACTTCCAAGGGGCATTGTAGTGCCTCGAAATTCTTGGTAGGCATTGCACTCACTGTATGCCCTATAACTGTGTAGCCGAACCGCTCCTTTTGTTACAGAAACATATCCCACAAGACATATGTGGTTGACTGGCCTGATATTGATGTGAATGGTCCCTGTTCCTCCTGCTCTTTCTCCTTTGCCTCCACCTCATCCATCATTAATAAACTGAAGCTTTGTTTTAACGGGAGTCATAGAACAGGGATAGTAGCAGGAAAACATCCAGCAATCCTCGGAGGAAGTAGGATATGCGCCAAAACGCTGACCACCTCAGGCCTAGCCGCTACTACATACATGCGCTTGCATTCCAAGAAAACAAAACAGATGCTAACTTCTATCATCATCATCATGATCCTCACCTTGGCACTCTCAACTCCCCTGATGGAGAAGCCAGGGCCCACCGGAGGACTCTGGTTCTCTGGTGGGCTCGTCCAATGCTGCTCTAAAGCAGGCCAGGCTAAGAAAAGTGTGGGGGAAGGTGACAGGAGAAATAGGGGCGGATGGGGACCGTTTATGGACACCCGTCCGCCCCCAGGTGGCTGGGGACCGTGTGTGGACACCCGGCTGCGGGGTGGCTGGGGACTGTTTATGGACACCCGGCCGCCCACAGGTGGCTGGGGACCGAGTGTGGACACCCGGCCGCCGGGCGGCTGGGGACTGAGTATGGATACCAGGCCGCCAACGCAGCCATGACGTGGTGGCCAGAATCCACCTCCACATGCCTAAAAGGCAAAATTTAAAGTGCACGCAAGCAGTATGGTATTGCAGCCTGGGGGTGGGTGGGTGGCAGGCTGCATACTTGCGCTCGCATTGCAAGGAATGGGAGAGGTACAATTGAACACTGCCCTGGGACAAGGACTTGAACGGGGATAGTTGCAAGTCTGCAACGACAGGTGCAGGGGGGACACCTTGGTGTCAGAGATGCTTCCAGGGGTCTTCCCCATGCTGTTCCCATATTTTTTCAGCACTGTATGCATGTGTCGCACAGCACATGGCCAGATAAGGTTGTAAAATGTTAAAATGACATTTCCCGGTGAATGCATTTGTCACGGTTGAAAGCAATACAAAAGTGCAAAAACACATAAAAAATGCTACTTGTGAACCTAGCCCAAGGTGTGGAGGAGTATTTTTTTTGGTTATTTATTTTACCTTATACACAAGTCTTACCCTGGAAAGGAACTTCCTTAACATATTTCACAGGAAAGCAGTTTGAGTTTCGTTTTTGAACGTTTTATTGTGAGCCCTTAAAAGTGGCTTAATACCTCTGACCACATTGTTGACAGCAGTGACCTGGGGGTCAGAAATGCTTCCTGGGGCGATCCCCATGATGTCCTCATGTCATTTAAGCACTGTCACTATCATTTTGGGCACTTGTTAGGCTTTTAAAAGAATGCTCGGGTCTCCCATAGACTAACATTGGGCTCGTTGCTCGGGTCGAGCACCCGAGTATCACGGCGAGTTTGGCCCGAGCTTCGAGCACCCGAGCATTTTAGTGCTCGCTCACCACTAATCATAACTCTATGAAGTTAGATATGATTTAGAAACTTTATTTGTGAAAAATATCTATAACACAACAATAGGACAGAATAATCCCATAAAAATCCCTCTAAAATCCAGTTAAAAAGCAGAAACCAGGGCATATATAGACTCATAGATATAGCACCATGCACTTTATTAAATAAATACCAATAATATATTTTTATCACTCAAGCGAGACACATTTGTATACATAGTCTGGATATACTGTATATATTTGAGAAGGACAGAGTATATGGTGCAAATAAATCACAAGTACATCCCCACCCAGTAACAAAATGCGAATCCCAATGGAAGCTTCCAGATATAGTCACCCCTCAATAAATACGATGTTAAACAATGAGAACAGTGTCATACAGAAAATGTGCCATTTATGTGCAGAGTCTAACTGCCCAGTGCCCCAATTACTATTTGTTGCTGATTATGCAATCAACATTTGCCATCAATATCTGCCATTGACCAACTATCTGATCATAGTATACAACTTTGGAGTTGTTTGCTGCAAGCCGTGGACTGACTATACATTTACTGTTCCTAACTATATCTTCCCTCCTGGCTATGTGTCTACTGGTGTTTCCATTTCCACTTGTCTGCCTGTCATCCAGCCTACTCTGCTGTCTTGATCCTGATTGATCCATGTAACATCCTGCAAATCTCATCTACTATACCATTGCCTTTGGCTCATGTTGCTATTAGTGATGAGCGAGCACTAAAATGCTTGGGTACTCATTGCTCGGGTCAAGCAAATTGGAATGCTAGAGTGCTCGGTCCGATTAACGAGCCCAATGTAAGTCTATGGGAAGCTCGAGCATTTTTCCGACGGCTCTTCCCCGGCGGTCTGCAGAGGGCTGAAAAATTGCCCAAATCAACGGTAACAGTGCTCAAATGACATGGGAACAGCATGGAGACGACCCCTGGAAGAATTTCTGACTCCCAGGACACTGATGTCAACAATGTTGTCAGAGGTATTACGCCACTTTTACGTACTCACAATAAAACATGCAAAAACGAAACCAAAATGGATTTTCCGGGGAAATATGTTAAAGAACATCCTTTCCAGGGTAATGACTTGTATATAAGGTAAAATAAATAACCAAAAACAAAAATGCTCCTCCACACCTTGGGCTATGTTCACAAGTAGCATTTTTGATGCTTTTTTGCACTTTGGCATTGCTTTCAACCAAACAAATGCATTCCCTGGGAAATTTCATTTTAACATTTTACAACCTTATCTGGCCATGTGGTGTGTGACACATGCATACAGTGCTGAAAAGACATGGGAACAGCATGGGGAAGACACCTGGAAGCATCTCTGACTCCCAGGTCACTGCCGAAAAGTGTGCCCATCACAATGGATCCTTGGCGCATGCGAAGTTGCCTTTGTCGCTGCACACTTGCAACAATCACGGTCCACGTCCTTGTCCCAGCATAGCGTTCAGTTGTTCCTAACCCATTCCTTGGAATGCAAGCTCAAGTATGCAGCCAGCCACCCACCCACAGGCTGCAATACTATACTGCCAAATTTTCTACAGCTGCTTGCACATGAAATGTGGCCTTTTAGGCTCATGGAAGTGGAAGCTGTCCACAACCTGTCCACAAGCACGGCTCCCACAACATTACCCGTGCCCTCCCCAGTGCACTTACTGGGAAGAACCGCCTAACCACAAACACGTGGACAAGTGAATGTGGCCAGGGACGGTACAGAGCCAGTCCACAGCTTGTCGGTGAGTTGTATTTCACCACAGCCATATTTTTTAGCTCGGTGAAAGGACTGACTTTTGGAAACCGTATCTACTCCGGCTGTCAATTCTCGTCGCCAGATTCCGCGGATTGTCACACACGACCATGCCTTGCTCTATCTTCAGCGGTGAGAGCCACAGATGAGGCTGCTGTGTTACAGTTTTCAACAAATCTGCAGCGGTGGGTGGTTTGTCAGCTAAGCATTAAGCATGTTATCTTCAGCACAGCCTGCTGCCGCTTGGCCAAGGCAGTACTGCAGTGCTTTCAGCTTGTGACTGATGTGGTCTTTCGGAGATGGAGGCCAAACTGGAGGAGGAGGTGTAGCAGCTGCACAATGTGATTACATTGAGGTTACATTGTCGACTCTGGTTTTTAAACTAAAGAAAGATCCTACTGTGTTATTCTTTTTTTTTACATTAATTTTTAAGACAAATGCATTCACCAGGAAATGTCATTTTAACATTTTACAACCTTATCTGGCCATGTGGTGACACATCATCAGACACATGCATACAGTGCTGAAAAGACATGGGAACAGCATGGGGAAGACCTCTGGAAGCATTTATGATGGAGGGACTCTGAAAGTCACAAAGCCTATTTTTATAGGGCCATCAGGCGTCCCTTACTATACTTAAAGGGCCAGCAGTCGGCCCTCACTATTGTTAGATAGCCATCAGTCGGCTGAGCTTTGTTGTTCCCATTATTAATGAGTGGTCTAATATACTGTTATTGTGTATGCAGTGACTGCAAGGGCTGCCAAAAATTTGGAGGAACTCCAATGCCCCTTGCAAGAGACGTAGAAGTCAGAGAATCTCCTAAAAACAATGTTCTCATTATTAGGAAGTGGGTTTACCATAGTGCTTGCCTATGCAGTGAAGCAACGGCTGCCAAAAATTTGGAGGAACTCCAATGCCCCTTGCAAGAGACGTAAAGGTCAGAGAGCCTCCTAAAAACTATTTTCCCATTATTAGGAAGTGGGTCTTCCAAACTGTTTGCCTATGTAGTTATGCAACGGCTGCCAAAAATTTGGAGGAACTCCAATGTCCCTTTCAAGAGATGTAGATATGCTGGTGGAGGATGAGGATGCAGAGAAGGTGAATGACAAGAGCAAATAGACAAAATGAGGAAGCGTATACCCGTGTCTGGGTGTAAGACAGAGGTGCATGGGAATCGAGTTAGACCTCCCCAAAAAAAAGACACTGGATTTGAGTTTATGTTACGCTGCTATCATTCGATGTTGTTGAGAAGTCTGGCCCAATCCAGCCCATGTTCATTTTTATAAGAGGCAGCCTGTCAGCATTTTCATTTGACAGGCGAATGCGCCTATTGGTTATATTTCCACCGGCGGAAATAAAAAACCGCTCTGACAAAACGATAGCAGCAGGGCAGGCCAGGACCTCCAAGGCATAGAGAGAAAGGTTCATGCCACATGTTCAGCTTGGAAACCAAATCATCATGAGGCACAGAGGAATCAGGGAGGACGTTGGTACGGTTGGCAAGGTACTCCCTCACCATATTCCAAAACTTTGCACTCCTTGTGAGAGTACCCCCTGCCTCAGGGCCTGTGCGATGGGAGGGTCTGAGAAAACTGTCCCAGAACTTTGACAGTGTTCTCCTGCCTCTACTGGATTGCATTTGTGGCTATCTCACTTGTACTCCTTGGTTGTCCAAAGAACTGTGACCTCTGCCGCCAGTGTTTTTAGATAGGAATTTTTTCACTAATTCTACAACAAGGGCCTTCTCGTACTGCCCCATTTTATTAGGCTTGTCCTGCAAAAGAATAAGAGACATAAAATTCTCCCTGTAGCGTGGCTCTAGAAGCATCACCAACCAGTAATGGCTGTCAACCAAAATTTGGACAACGCGAGGGTCACGGGAAGGCAGCGTAACATAAACTCAGCCATGTGTGCCGGACTACAAAGAAGCAAGACTTCCATGTCCTTACTAAGAGGATGACTGACCATGCTCTTATCCTCATCCTCCTCCTCTACCCCCTCCTCCCTGTTCTCAGGTCATCCACGCTGAACAGACGGTATGGCAGTTGTTCAGGTAGTACCATTTATAGCACAGGAAACTAGCTCCTGTTCTTCCTCCTCCTCCTTTTCCTCATTGTCACCCAATCCACGTTGGGATGAGATGAGGATGAGCTGTGTGTAATTACCCTGTATGGTTCCTTGTTTCAACTCATTGTGATCCGCCTGCAATACATCCTCTTTAATTGAGAGTAGAGAGCATTTCAGAAGACAGAGAAGTGGGTTGGTGATGCTAATTATGGCGTCATCGCCGCTCACCATCTTGGTGGAGTCCTCAAAGTTTTGGAGGATGGTACCGATGTCTGACATCCATGTCCACTTCTGAGGCTTTATGTGTGGAGTATGACCTGAATACCTATGGCCTTGTTGATGCTGGTACTCAACAACTGCCCTCTTCTGCTCACAAATCCTTCGCAACATCTCCAATGTAGAGTTCCAATGCGTGGGGACATCACACATCAGTCGGTGAGCCGGAAGCTGCAAATGCAGCTGAAGCACGGCAAGAGCGGCGGAAGCTGTAGCTGACTTTCTAAAATGGGCACACAGGTGGCGTACTTTGACAAGCAAATCCGACAGATACGGGTAGGTTTTGAGAAACCACTGAACCACGAGGTTAAGCACATGGGCCAGGCATGGTACGTGTGTGAGTTCGCCTCACCTCAGAGCCGCCACCAGGTTCCGGCCATTGTCACACATGACCATGCCTGAGTGTAGGTTCAGCGGTGTCAGCCACAGATCTGCCTGCTGTTTCAGAGATGTCCACAACTCTTCAGCATTGTGTGGTTTGTTACCTAAGCATATTAGATTCAGCACAGCTGTAGTGCTTCCAGCTTGCGACTAATGTGGTCTTTTCAGAGATGGATGTTGAAAAGGAGGAGGAGGTGCAGGAGCTGTAGAATGTGAGAGCAACCCTGATTGACCCAGGGCCCGTAATCCTTGGCATTGCGAATACGTGTTCCATCCTAAGGTTTGACTGGGTCCCGGCTTCCACTATGTTAACCCAATGTGCCGTCAGCGAAATGTACCTGCCAACAAGCACTTGCCCACGGGTCCATGGTTAGGTGGACTTTTCCAGTAACTGCGTTGTTGAGGGCACGGCTAATGTTGTGGGACACGTGCATGTGTAATGCGGGGACGGCACACCGGGAGAAATAGTGGCGGCTGGGGACAAAGTAACGAGGGACGTCCGCTGCCATCAGGTTGCGGAAAGATTACATCTCCACGAGCCTAAAAGGCAACATTTCAAGCGCAAGCAATCAGGAAATGTGTGAAATTAGTAGTGTGGCCTGTGGGGAGTTAGCTGCGTTTTTGCGCTTGTGCTCCAAGGACTGGGGTAGGGACAACTGAACACAGCACTGGGACAAGGACGTGGACGTGCTTGCTGATGGGGCTAGTTGAGAGTGTTCAACGACAGGTACAGGAAGGGAAGCATCTTGGCATGTGCCATGGACAGGAGATTGGCGTGCATGCACAACAGCAGAACAAGCAGTGGTGTCACCCGCAGACACTCTTGCTGTACCCTGGGGTTCGGCCCACAAAGTTGAGTGCTTTGCTGCAGTGTGACTGATCGTGCTGGTGGTGGTCAGGTGGCTAGTTTTGCTACCCCTGCTGATGCTGGCCTGGCAGGTTGTCCAAATGGCCTTTTTGGGGTTATCGGCAGAGTCTTTAAAAAACAACCAGACTCGGGGAGACCTAACAGTTGTACTGGCAACTTCCGTTATGTTGATGTTACGGGAATGGTTGCCCACCTTCTGTCTGCGGCCACCACAGTGCTTGTTCTTGCCTGTTGTGGTGCTATGCTTCCCTTCCCCTGTGTGCTGCTGTTCTCGCTCTGCATGTCACCTTGTCAGGTTGTGTCAGTGACTTCACCGTCCACCACCTCATCTTGCACTTCCGCACCTCTGTCCTTCTCCTTCCTTTTTGGCAATTGTGTCTCATCATCATCCACCTCTTGTGACACTTTCCCACCGTCGCCTTCATGTAACCGTGGCTGCTGAAATTTTTGGGCATCGCTACATGCGATCTCCTTTTGCCCTGCTTCAAGTGGACCAGGCGAGAGGCCCAAATCTATAAATGGAAAAGTGAACAGCTCTTCAAAGTGTGGGATCAGTAGTCTCTGGGTACTCGTCATGGTGGGAGGAAGGAGGTTCAGGGTGAGGAATATGCGGTCCAGACTCACGGCTACTGAGACTTGACCGTGTGAAAGACAGGGTAGTGGTGGTGGTGGCTAAGTGACTGGAAACATTATATGCTATCCAACCAATAACCTTTTCACACTGCTCTGTGTTCAATAGTGGTATTCTGCATTCTCTTACTAATTGGGACAGGAAGGTCGAGCGACAAGATGTGGGTGTTTGTTGTGGCACAATTTAAGCTTGCCCACATCCTCGGCCTCATCTTCTGCAAGCACCATCATAACCATCACGTCCACTTCCCCATCCCTTGCCATGCGCCTTGCCCATTTTCAATAGAGGATGATATTTTCCACGTTCACTACAAATGGCTGGATTTGAACCGCAGTGATATGTGATGCGTGTAACGGTGAACCACAGTTTTAAATAGCTGGCCTGTAGGTTACTATTTTTCACAGTGACCTGGTGTCAATAACTTCACTGACACACTGCAACAAAATTTAAATGGAGGCCAGAAATGGCTGAATTTGGAGCAAACTTATATGTGATACGTGTGATGGAAAACCACAGTTTTAAATAGCTGGCCTGTAGGTTACTATTTTTCACAGCGACCTGGTGTTAGTTAATTCACTGACACACTCCATCAACATTTAAATGGAGTCCAATATTTTCCATGTTCACTACAAATTTCTGGATTTTTATCACTGTAATATGGAAGAACCTGGCTGTACTCTGCTGTGGCAACAAGCAAATAGAGCAGAAAAACAGTGTTCTCTGGATTGCTTTTTAATAGTGTTGAGCGAGCACTAAAATGCTTGGGTGCTCGAAGCTCAGGCCGAGCTCACCGTGATACTCGGGTGCTCGACCCGAGCAATGAGCCCAATGTTAGTCTATGGGAGACCGAGCATTTTTGCGGCGGCACCCCCGGCAGTCTGTAGAAAGCCTAAAAAGTGCCCAAAATGATAGTGACAGTGCTCAAAAGACATGAGGGCAGCATGGGGATCGCCCCTGGAAGCATTTCTGACTGCCAGGTCACTGCTGTCAACAACGTGGTCAGAGGTATTAAGCCACTTTTACGGGCTCACAATAAAACGTTCAAAAACGAAACTGAAAGTGCTTTCCTGTGAAATATGTTAAGGAATTTCCTTTCCAGGGTAAAGAGTTGTGTATAAGGTAAAATAAATAACCAAAAACAAAAATACTCCTCCACACCTTGAGCTATGTTCACAAGTAGGATTTTTCATGCGTTTTTGCACTTTTGTATTGCTTTCAACCGTGACAAATGCATTCACAGGGAAATGTCATTTTAACATTTTACAACCTTATCTGGCCATGTGCTGTGTGACACATGCATACAGTGCTGAAAAGACATGGGAAGCACATGGGGAAGACCCCTGGAAGCATCTCTGACTCCCGGGTCACTGCCTAAATGTGTGCCCATCAGAAGTGATCCTTGCCGCATCAGAAGATGCAGACTTGCAACTATGCCCGTGCAAGTCCTTGTCCCAGGGCAGTGTTCAATTGTACTTCCCCCATTCCTTGCAATGCAAGAGCAAATATACAGCCAACCACCCACCCACCCTCAGGCTGCAGTACCATACTGCTAGCTTTCACTTGAAATGGGGCCTTTTAGTTTGGAGGAGGCCGAAGCTGGCCACTACCTCATGGCTGCTTCGGCAGCGAGGTATCCATACTTGGTTCTCAGCCGCCCCACGGCCGGTTGTCCACACACGGTCCCCAGCCGCCTGGGGGCGGCCGAGTGTCCATAAACAGACCCCTGCCGCCCCTATTTCTCCTGTCACCTTCCCCCACACTTTTCTTAGCCTGACCTGCTTTAGGGCAGCATTGGACGAGCCCACCAGAGAACCAGACTCCTCCGGTGGGCCCTGGCTTCTCCATCAGAGGAGTTGAGAGTGCCAAGGTGAGGAGCATGATGATGATGATAGAAGTAAGCATCTACTTTGTTTTCTTTTAATGCAAGTGTAAGTGTGCAGCCTGTCACCCACCCACACCCAGGCTGCAATGCCATACTGCTTGCTTGCACTTGAAATGGGGCCTTTTAGTTTGGAGGAGGCCGAAGCTGGCCATTACCTCATGGCTTCTTCAGCAGCCTGGTATCCATACTCAGTCTCCAGCTGCCCGGCGGCCGTGTGTCAATAAATGGTCCCCAGCCGCCCCTATTTCTCCTGTCACCTTCCGCACACTTTTCTAAGCCTGGCCTGCTTTAGGGCAGCATTGGACGAGCCCACCAGAGAACCAGACTACTAAGGTGGGCCCTGGCTTCTCCATCAGGGGAGTTGAGAGTGCCAAGGTGAGGAGCATGATGATGATAGAAGTTAGCATCTGTTTTGTTTTCTTGAAATGAAAGCGCATGTATGTAGTAGCGGCTAGGCCTGAGGTGGTCAGCGTTTTGGCGCATATCCTACTTCCTCCGAGGATTGCTGGATGTTTTCCTGCTACTATCCCAGTTCAATGACTCCCGTTAAAACAAAGCTTCAGGTGATAAATGATGGATGAGGTGGTGGCAAAGGAGAAAGAGTAGGAGGAACAGGGACCATTCACATCAATATCAGGCCAGTCAACAACACATGTCTTGTAGGATATGTTTATGTACCAAAAGGAGCGGTTCGGCTACACAGTTATAGGGCATACAGTGAGTGCAATGCCTACCAAAAATTTAGAGGCACTCCAATGCCCCTTGGAAGTGACATGGAGGTCAGAGGGCCTTAACTAAACCATTTTTTCCATTTATAGCAACTGGGTCTCCTGTGCACTGTTGGCCTAAGCAGTGAATGGAAGGCTTTCCAAAAATGACGAGGAACTTCAATGCCCCTTGAAATAGACGTGGATTACAGCGTACTAAAATCCATCTACCCATTATTGGGGAGTGGGTATCCCTTAGTGTTCGCCTATGCATTGAAAAGCAAAAGCGGACTAAAATTAGGAGGAAATGCAATGCCCGTTGGAAGAGTCGTGGAGGTCACAGTAGCAACAAGATGGTTTGAATGCCCCTCGGAACAGACGTGGAGGTCGCAGCAGCTTATCAAGACTGTTTTAATGCCCCTTGGAAAAGTGGTGGAGGTCACAGTAGCTTAACAAAACGGTTTGAATGCCCCTTGGAAAAGTAGTGGTGGTCGTAGTAGCTTAACAAGATGGTTTTAATGCCCCTTACAAGAGCCACACAGTACAGCATCTTAAAAACATTATTCCCATTATTGGGGAGTGGGTCTCCCATAGTCTTTGCTTATGCCTTCCAAGCAAAAGCTGCCAAAAATTAGGACGGAGGAACTTGCAATGCCCCTTACAAGAGCTATGCAGTACAGGATATGACAAACATTTTTCCCATTATTGGGGAGTGGGTCTCCATTAGTCTTTGCTTATGCCTTCCAAGCAAAAGCTGCCAAAAATTTGGATGGAGGAACTTGCAATGCCCCTTACAAGAGCCATGCAGTACAGCATATTACAAACATTATTCCCATTATTGGGGAGTGGGTCTCCCATAGTCTTTGCTTATGCTTTCCAAGCAAAAGCTGCCAAAAATTAGTACGGAGGAACTTGCAATGCCCCTTACAAGAGCCATGCAGTACAGCATATTACAAACATTATTCCCATTATTGGGGAGTGGGTCTCCCATCGTCTTTGCTTAAGACTTCCAAGCAAAAGCTGACAAAAATTAGGAGTAAATGCAATGCCCGTTCGAAGAGTCGTGGAGGCTAGAGTTAATTAAAAACAACATTTCAATGCCCCTTGGAAGAGCTGTGGAGTTCAGCTTGGTTTAACAAGATGCTTTTAATGCCCCTCGGAAGAGACGTGGAGGTCCCAGTAGCTTAACAAGACGGTATTACTGCCCATCGGAAGAGATGTGAGGTCGCAGTAGCTTAACAAGATGGTTTTAATGCCCCTTGGAAAAATGGTGGAGGTCACAGTAGCTTAAGAAGATGGTTTTAATACCCCTTGGAAGAGACGTGGAGGTCCCAAAAGCTTAATAAGACGCTTTTAATGCCCCTCGGAATAGATGTAGAGGTCGCAGTAGCTTAACAAGACGGACTTAATGCCCCTTGGAATAATGGTGGAGGTTGCAGTAGCTTAACAAGACGGTTTTAATGCCCCTTACAAGAGCCATACAGTACAACATCTTAAAAATATTATTCCCATTATTGGGGAGTGGATCTCCCACAGTCTTTTCTTATGCCTTCCAAGCAAAAGCTGACAAAAATAAGGACAGAGGAACTTTCAATAATGGCAACATGGACCACGGTCACCCTGGTGGTATAGTGGTGGTGGAGGCTGAGGATAAGGAGAAGAACATAAAACAGGCGAAATGAGGAAGCGTATACCCATGTGTGGGTGTGAAGCAGTGCATGTGAATACACCTCCCGAAATAACACAGTGGATTTGACTTTATGTTACTTTGCTGTCATTTGGTGGAGATGAGAAGTCTGGCCCAATCCAGCCCTTGTTCATTTTGATAAGGGTCAGCTTGTCAGCATTGTCAGTTGACAGGCGAGTGCGCTTATCAGTTAAAATTCCCCGAGCGTCACTAAAGACACGCTTCGATAACACGATAGCGGCAGGGCAGGACAGGATCTCCAAGGCGTACAGAGCGAGTTAATTCCAAGTGTCCAGCTTGGATACCCAATAATTAAAAGGCACAGAGGTATCACGGAGGTCGATGGTACGGTCGGCAAGGTACTCCCTCACCATCTTTTGAAACTTTCCACTCCTTGTGAGATTACCCCGCGCCTCAGGGTCTGTCCAAAGGGAGGGTCTGAGAAAACTGCCCAGAATGTTGACAGTGTTCCACTGCCTCTCCTGGATTTGAGTTGCGTCTCTCTCGCATGTACGCCTTGGTTGGGCAATGAACTGTGACCTCTGCCGCTAGCTTGTTCAGATGGGAATTTTTTTAACAGTTCTGCAGCAAGGGCCTTCAGGTACTGCCACATTTTTGTAGACCTCTCCACCTCAGGAATAAGAGAGTGAAAGTTCTCCTTGTAGCGGGGGTCTAAAAGTGTCACCAACAGCAATGACTGTCACTCAACATTTTGACAACGTGAGGGTCACGGTTAAGGCAGCGTAACATAAAGTCAGCCATGCGTGCCAGACTGGTAAAGGGCAAGACTTCAATGTCCTCACCAAGATGACGACTGACCATGCTCTCCTCCTCCTCCTCCTCCCCCCTGTCCTCAGGCCATCCACGCTGAACCGACTGTATGACAGTTGTACAGGTACTACCGTCTATAGCGCATGATACAAGCCCCTGTTCTTCCCCCTCCTCCTCTCCCTCATTGTCCCCCAATGCACGTTGGGATGAGATGAGGCTGGGCTGTGAGTAATCAACTGCTATGGCTTCTTGATCCATCTCATCATACTCTGGCTGCAATGCCTCCTCTTTAATTCTCTGCAGAGAGCGTTGCAAAAGACAGACAAGTGGAATGCTGACGTTAATGATGGCGTCATCGCCACTCACCATCTTGGCGGTCTCCTCAAAGTTTGTGAAGATGGTACATATGTCAGACATCCAGGTCCACTCCTGAGGTCTAATGTGTGGAGTCTGACCTGAATATCGATGGCCTTGTTGCAGCTGGTACTCCATAACTGCTTCTTCTGCTCACAAATGCTTTGCAACATGTGGAGGGTAGAGTTCCAACGTGTGGGGACATCACACACCAGTCGGTGTGACAGAAGCTGCAAACGCTGCTGCAACACAGCAAGGGCGGCGGAAGCTGTAGCCGACTTGCAAAAATGAGCTTAAAGGCAGCGTGCTTTGACGAGCAGATCTGGCAACTCGGGGTACGATTTAAGAAACCGCTGAACCACGAGATTAAGCACATGAGCCAGGCATGGTACGTGTGTGATCTCGCCTCGCCTCAGAGCTGCCACCAGGTTACGGCCGTTGTCACACACGACCATGCCTGGATGTAGGTTCAGCTGTCTCAACCACAGATCTGCCTGCTCTTTCACAGCTGTCCACAACTCACAAGCAGTGTGAGGTTTCTCACCTAAGCTTATGAGTTTCAGCACAGCCTGTTGCCGCTTGGCGGAGGCAGTACTGCAGTGCTTCCAGCGTGTAACTGATGTGGTGATATCTGAGATGGAGGCTGAACATGAGGAGGAGGAGGAGGATGATGCACAGGAGCTGTACACTGTGGGGGCAACTCTGACTGACATAGGGCCAGCAATCCTCGGTGTGGGGAGGATGTGTTCCATCCCAAGGTCAGACTGGGTCCCGGCTTCCACTATGTTTATCCAGTGTGCCGTCAGGGAGATGTACCGTCCCTGGCCACCAGCACTTGTCCACGTGTCAGTTGTCAGGTGGACTCTCCCAGTAACTGCGTTGTTGAGGGCACGGCAGATGTTTTGGGACACGTGCTTGTGTAGTGTGGGGATAGCACACCAGGCAAAATAGTGTCGGCTGTGGAACGAGTACCGATGGACCGCCACCGCCATAAGGTTGCGGAAGGAAAAACTAGCCTAAAAGGCAGCATTTCCAAAGCAAGCAGTCATGAAATGTGCGAATTTAGGACTGTGGCCTGTGGGGCATTGGCTGCGTATTTCCGCTTTCGTTCAAAGGTCTGGGATATGGACAATTGAACGCTGCGGTACAACGTGGACTTTGATGCTGTTTCTTGAGAAACTGCCATAACAAGTGAAGACTGAGAGGAGGGGGCATCTTTGCATGTAGTACGGACAGGGGATTGTCTTACACACACAACAGGGGGTTCTATTGCACGCACAACAGCGGAAGAAGCAGTGGTGACACCCGCTGACACTGGTCGTGGACCCTGGGGTTCACCCCACAAAGTCGAGTCCTTTGCCGCCATGTGCCTGATCATGATGGTGGTGGTCAGGCTGGTAGTTTTGTCACCCCTGCTGATGCTGGCATGGCAGGTGGTACAAATGGCTTTTTTGGGGTTATCAGCAGAGTCTTTAAAAAAATTCCAGACTCTGGAAGACCTACAGGTTCTACTGGCAACTTCCCTCGTGTTAGTGTTACGGGGAACTGTTGCCTGCCTTCTGTGTGCGGCTACCACACTGCTTCTTCCTGCCTGTTGGGGTACTCTGCCTCCCTCACCCTGTGTGCTGCTGGCCTTGCTCTGCATGTCCTCCTGCCACGTTGGGTCAGTTACTAGATCATCCACCACCTCCTTCTCATCCGCTTGCGCACCACGATCCTCCTCCTCACTTCTTGGCAATTGTGTCTCGTCATCGTCCACCTCTTGTGACAAATTGCCAGCGTCGACTTCCTGTGGCCATGGGCATTGCTACATGGGATATCCTCTTCCACCACTTCAAACGGAGCAGGCGAGGGGCACAAATCTGGAAGTGGACCAGTGAACAGCTCTTCAGAGTGTCCAAGTGTTGGATCAGTTGCTGTCTGATGACACTCGGCATGGTGGGAGGAAGGAGCATCAGGGTGAGGAGGAGTATGCGGTCGAGACTCACAGCTACTTAGATTTGACCATGTGGAAGACAGACTGGAGGTGGTGGTGCCCAGGTAACTGGAAGTATTATCTGCAATCCAATTAATAACCTGTTCACAGTGATCAGTTCGCAATAGTGGTGTTGTTCTGTGCTTCCTTAGTAATTCGATCAAGAAGTGGGAGCGAGAAGATGTGGCTATTGGTTGTGGCACATTTTCACCTTGGCCATGGCCCCGTCCTCTGCTGGCACCATCACCAGAACGTCCAGTTCCACGTCCTTTGCCATACGCCTTGCCCATTGTAAAGGAAGTAAAATAGCTTACACTCGCACTATTAGTGGAAAAATGGTAATAAAAAGTAGATTAGAACCATGGAAGAGGAAAACCACAGTTCTATTTCTCAGGCCTATACCCGACTATTTTAAACAATCTGAAAAATCAGGGAGAAACTATTACTATTTTTCTTTACGGAAAAAATACCAAAAGCTAAAAAATAGAGATTTTTTACCATGGATTGGCAAAACCAGTTATTGTTTACTGGTGTATACCAGACAATTTTAAATAGATATATTTGCGGCTGAACAGTGAGCGACACACTCAAACTGTTTTTTTTTAGGTAAAAATGGCCCAAAAGTGGTTAACACAGAGGCTTCTATTTCTCTGGCCTACACCAGACTATTTTCAACAAATATATTTGTGTCTGAACAATCAGGGAGACACTATTAAATTTTTTTTTACGGCAAAAAATGCTAAAAGCAGGATAATAGAGATTTTTTACCGTGGAACAGCGAAACCACAGTTATAATTTACTGGTGTATACCAGACTCTTTTAAACAGATATATTGGTGTCTGAACAATCAGGAGACACTATTACTGTTTTTCTTGATGAAAAATTACAAAAAGCTGGATAATAGAGATTTTTTACCGTGGAACTGCTAAACCACAGTTCTATTTCTCGGGCCTACACCAGACTATTTTCAAAAGATATATTTGTGTCTGAAAAATCAGGAGACACTATTACTATTTTTCTTTACAGCAAAAAATGCCAAAAGCAGGATAATATAGATTTTTCACCGTGGAACGGCAAAACCACAGCTAAAATTTACTGGTGTATGCCAGACTCTTTTAAACAGATATATTGGTGTCTGAACAATCAGGAGACAGTATTACTGTTTTTCTTTATGGAAAAAATACCAAAAGCTGGATGATAGAGATTTTTTACCATGGAACGGCAAAACCACAGTTATAATTTACTGGTGTATACCAGACTTTTTTAAATAGATATTTTTGCGGCTGAACAGTAAGCGACACACTCAAACTGTTTTTAGGTAAAAATGGCCCAAAAGTGGATAATACAGAGGTTTGAACCGTGGAACTGCAAAACCACACTTCTATTTCTCTGGCCTACAACAGACTATTTTCAACAAATATATTTGTGTCTGAACAATCGGGGAGACACTATTACAGTTTTTTTTTTACGGCAAAAAAAGGCAAAAGCAGAATAATAGAGATTTTTTACCGTGGAACGGCAAAACCACAGTTATAATTCACTGGTGTATACCAGACTTTTTAAAATAGATTTATTTGCCACTGTACACTGAGCTACACAATCAAACTGTTTTTTTTTTTAGGTAAAAATGGCCCAAAAGTGGATAATACAGAGGTTTGAACCGTGGAACTGCAAAACCACATTTCTATTTCTCTGGCCTACACCAGACTCTTTTAAAAAAATCTATTTGTGTCTGAATTGTCACAGACACACTTTTTTTGGGGGGTGGGGTGGGGGGGACACCAAAAGGTTAATAAGATAGGTATTTGTTCAGTGTTAAGGAGGAAATAAAAAAAAGAGGATTTATATGAAAAAAAAAGGATTTTTCCTGGCCCCCGAGACCTGGAGCTAAGTCCAGCAATTTCAGCAACAGGAGCACACAGGACTCTAATGCAGCGTATGCTGGTATAACCACTGCGTCTCCTATACAGCCTGCCTGCCTGCCTGTTATCTGGGATGGATATTAGTCCTGAGAAGGACTGATTGTTTGATCTGGCAGCCTTTACAGACCCTACACTAACTATTTCGCAGTATATATCTCTCCCTAAATCAGCAGCGCTGTCCCAACACTGTCTGATCGCAGCCGTCTGTGTTCAAGATGGCGGCGCCCGATTTTAAAAACTCGAGGTGACGTTGTGCGGCCAGCCAATCAATGTAATGCCCACAACCAACATGGCTGCGGCATTACAGTGACTGGCTGACAATCTCTGCATGTTCATTGGCTCAGTAAAGAGCACCAAACATGCAGGGCGAAGACCCGAGCTCCCGCCCGAGTAACCCGGAAATGCTCGGTGCTCGCTGAACATCCCGAGTAGTGTGATGCTCAGGCGAGTACCGACCCCAGTGTTTGGGGTCATTGTCCTGTTGAAAAATAAATGATTGTCCAACTAAACGCAAACCGGACGGAATAGCATGCCGCTGAAAGATTCTGTGATAGCCATGCTGGTTCAGTATGCCTTCAATTTTGAATAGATCCCCAACAGTGTCAACAGGAAAGCACCCCCACACCATCATACCTCCTCCTCCATGCTTCACGGTGGGAACCAGGAATGTAGAGTCCATCTGTTCACCTTTTCTGCGTCGCACAAAGACACGGTGGTTGGAACCAAAGATCTCAAATTTGGACTCTTCAGACCAAAGCACAGATTTCCACTGGTCTAATGTCCATTCCTTGTGTTCTTTAGCCCAAACAAGTCTCTTCTGTTTGTTGCCTGTCCTTAGCACTGGTTTCCTAGCAGCTATTTTACCATGAAGGCCTGCTGCACAAAGTCTCCTCGTAACAGTTGTTGTAGAGATGTGTCTGCTGCTAGAACTCTGTGTGGCATTGACCTGGTCTCTAATATGAGCTGCTGTTAACCTGCGATTTCTGAGGCTGGTGACTCAGATAAACTTATCCTCAGAAACAGAGGTGACTCTTGGTCTTCCTTTCCTGGGGCGGTCCTCATGTGAGCCAGTTTCTTTGCAGCGCTTTATGGTTTTTGCAACTGCACTTGGGGACACTTTCAAAGTTTTCCCAATTTTTCGCACTGACTGACCTTCATTTCTTAAAGTAATGATGGCCACTCGTTTTTCTTTACTTAGCTGCTTTTTTCTTGCCATAATACAAATTCTAACAGTCTATTCAGTAGTACTATCAGCTGTGTATCCACCAGACTTCTGCACAACACAACTGATGGTCCCAACACCATTTATAGGGCAAGAAATACCACTTATTAAACCTGACAGGGCACACCTGTGAAATGATAACCAAGAGTGTGCAAAGCAGTCATCAAAGCAAAAGGTGGCTACTTTGAAGAACCTAGAATATAAGACATATTTTCAGTTGTTTCACACTTTTTTGTTAAGTATATAATTCCACATGTGTTAATTCATAGTTTTGATGCCTTCAGTGTGAATGTACAATTTTCATAGTCATGAAAATGCAGAAAAATCTTTAAATGAGAAGGTGTGTCCAAACTTTTAGTCTGTACTGTATATATATGTATATATATATATATATATATATACACATATACATATATATATATACATATATATGTATATATATATATACACTGCTCAAAAAATAAAGGGAACACTCAAATAACACATCCTAGATCTGAATCAATGAAATATTCTCATTGAATACTTTGTTATGTACAAAGCTGAATGTGCTGACAACAAAATCACACAAAAATCATCAATGGAAATCAAATTTATTAACCAATGGAGGCCTGGATTTGGAGTCACCCCCAAAATTAAAGTGGAAAAACACACTACAGACTGATCCAACTTTGATGTAATGTCCTTAAAACAAGTCAAAATGAGCCTCAGTATTGTGTGTGGCCTCCACGTGCCTGTATGACCTCTCTACAATGCCTGGGCATGCTTCTGATGAGGTTGCGGATGGTCTCCTGTGGGATATCCTCCCAGACCTGGACTAAAGCATCCGCCAACTCCTGGACAGTCTGTGGTGCAACGTGACTTTGGTGGATGGAGAAAGACATGATGTCCCAGATGTGCTCAATCGGATTCAGGTCTGGGGATTGGGCGGGCCAGTCCAAAGCTTCAATGCCTTCATCTTGCAGGAACTGCTGACACCCTCCAGCCACATGAGGTCCTGCATTAGGAGAAACCCAGGGCCAACCGCACCAGCATATGGTCTCACAAGGCGTCTGAGGATCTCACCTCGGTACCTAATGGCAGTCAGGCTACCTCTGGCGAGCACATGGAGGGATGTACGTACCTCCAAAGAAATGCCACCCCACACCATTACTGACCCACTGCCAAACCCGTCATGCTGAAGGATGTTGCAGGCAGCAGATCGCTCTCCACGGCGTCTACAGACTCTGTCACGTCTGTCACATGTGCTCAGTGTGAACCTTCTTTCATCTGTGAAGAGCACAGGGCGCCAGTGGCGAATTTGCCAATCCTGGTGTTCTGTGGCAAATGCCAAGCTTCTTGCATGGGGTTGGGCTGTGAGCACAACCTCCATCTGTGGATGTCGGGCCCTCATACCACCCTCATGGAGTCGGTTTCTAACCGTTTGTGCAGACACATGCACATTTGTGGCCTTCTGGAGGTCATTTTGCAGGGCTCTGGCAGTTCTCCTCCTGTTCCTCCTTGGACAAAGGCGGAGGTAGTGTTCCTGCTGCTGGGTTGCAGCTCTCCTACGGCCCGCTCCACGTCTCCTGGTTTACTGGCCTGTCTCCTGGTAGCGCCTCCTGCCTCTGGACACTACGCTGACAGACACAGCAAACCTTCTTGCCACAGCACGCATTGATGCACAATTGGTGGCTGACTAAATACTTTTTTCCCCACTGTATAGCATCAACATATTCTGTAGCACTCTTTGAACTACATGCCTTCTATTCATCCTCTTCCAGCATTTAATTATGCTTATTCCTGAGTGTGATAAATTATTGCCATAGCCACATTACTTCATTTGTAGGAACTCCAGACAAAGCAACTATAAACCTTTTTTCAGTAAAGATTAAACAAATCTAAAATGAAAAAGATAAATCTTCTGAGAAATATTCTACAAATGAAGACCTTAATTTATGTTTAATGCAAATGAAATCTCCAATTGTCCTTTTTAAGATAAACAAGGAAAAAATTAAGTCTTCGACATAATCACTAAATTACAATGAACAGATGTGATACATTAAGAAGAGAATGTTCACGCTGGCATGGAGAAAGTGTGCTATAAAGCAGCACGCACTGTAACAAATAGATTAGCTTTTAAACTATTCAGTCTTCGAATGCTAATCTCAAGTCATACGAATTCACAAGGCCATTTGACTAAATTGCCATAGGTAATTTAACTAGGTAGATCACACCTCAGTAACTTTCAATTCTTGCAAAATACAGCTTTTATAATAAAACTTTTCAAGGAAAGAATATTAACGGTTAGTTAGGAGATGTTTTGTAATATGACAGAAATCTTGTGCTGAGCCTTTATTCGTGTAACTTTCTCAAAGAGTCATAATAGCTTCGTATTGAGCTTTATGTAATGTCATCACATAAAAGAGTCTGTAATTAACATGCTAGTTTATACAAACAATTTAGGTATGAAAAAGAGTAGGAGTCAGCAACTCCAACATATGTACAATTATAGGTCAATTTTGTAAAACCATAATCACATTCATCAATTTTTTGGTGTAAATGAAGTTTAATTCTCATTATGAATACGTTAGCTCGTAGGTTTTTTATAGAATTTGCATAAATACACATTATGCAATCATTTTCAGAATTACAGGAATGCTAAAGCTAACAGATTTGAAAAATTCCATAGCAAATATGAGCAATGTAGATAATGGATATGGAGACTGGTTTTTATATAACAGTAAAACTAAATTCTTAATTTTATTTATTGCAACAACAGGTAAATCCTAAGCTGCTATTAGATATAAATAACAAACTGGGAATATACAGGTTTCAAGGAAGAGCTTGACATAAGTTAAATATTTTATTTTTCAATTTTTGTAAAAGTATGAATTCTCAGATGGCATTTACATTGTAAAGAGTAAAGTTTTATTTTTGTAATAAATCCAGAGCACAATTGTGGCCATAAAGCTTTGAGACTGAAACAAATTTTGGTTTTCACAAAGTTTGTTTCTTAAGTTTTTATAATGGTGTAGGGGTTCACTCTCTCTGGTAGGCATTAGACATTAGACCTTAGGTGGTGTTCACACAGGCAATTCAGTTTTGGTTCAAACACGTGCAGTTTTTATTGCTTTCAACAGGTTGCACAGCACTAAACAAAACCATAAACATAAATCCCTAGCCTTGTCCTGGTGCTAACTAAGCAAAATAGACTCTTGCTACTCATACACGTTTGAGCTAACCCCAGCTCGGTCAAACAAAACTTCTATCGTCCATAGCAACCACTGCGGTTCTTTGCATGGCCTGTGCAGACTCTTCTCAGAGAGAGATTCTATCTTGTCTTTCTATTAAACCCCAAGACACATCCAGCCTGGGGCACATAGTCTGTGCATTCACCAGATAATACATTTGCCTCTGCTTCATCCAGCAGATGGACACTCTTTCAGGAGACTGCCTTACAATGAACCTGCTCCCTGCTTCTTAGAGAAACACTGCAGGTACTTCTAATCAAACACTGCAGAGCTGGGATTTAATCATGTCTTTCCCAGCTATGCTACATTGGCAGTTTTGATGGCTGCCTGCTGTGAAGAAAGACAGCAAAGAAGTAACTTCTCTGCAAGAAAAACATCAAGGACTGACAAACATTCTGCAAGAACACATATTGAACTGAATTGGGCTGCAAAGGACTAAGATAAAGCTATTTTTCTGGTAAAGCCCCCTTCAGACTTTTTGGAACATCTGGAAGGATGATTGTTTGGAGAAGAAAAGATGAGCCAACAGTAAAGCATCATGAGACCATGCATGTGTTGTGTTGCTTTTCATCGAAGGGAAAGGGCTTGCTTACTCATTTAAGATCACTGCTATGAATTAAAAAAATATTTCTAAAAATTCTTTCAATGATCCAGGAGCAATTTGGTGATAAATAGTGCTTTTTTTCTGGCATGATGAAGCTCCATGCCACTGGGCATATGTGATTAAAAACTGGTTTGTTGAACAAATCATTGAATTTTTGGGACCATGGCCAGGAAACTCCCTAGGTCTCAATCCCGTTGAGAACCTGTGCTCAAAAAGCAGGTGGAATGCCAAAAACACTAAAATTGTTATCAACTCCAAGCACTGTTTAGGAAAGAATGGGTTGCAATCAGCCAGGATTTGGCTCATTCAGCCAGGATTTGGCGTAAAAGCCAACATCTAGCATGTCAGAGAAAATATCAAAAGTCTTGAAAAATAAGAGTCAACATTGTAAATATTGAGTCTTTGCATAAACCAGATGTAAAAGTTTAAAACATATGAAATGCTTAAAATTGTACAACAGTACAGTATTTCATAGAAAAATCTCACTAAAAGATTTAAAAATGCTGAAACAGCAAACTTTGTGTAAACCAAAATTTATGTCATCTCAACTTTGGGCAACGCCTACGACTGTACAGGTGAGGATAGGGAACTTTATAAAACATTCTACTTTTAAAAAAGCCTCTTTTCCTACTTATTAGTGTTCTCTGAATTGACAGATTTAACTTTAGAGAAGACTAGTATACATCTGACTGATAGATCAGATTACAGTTTCTGTCTATGGAGGGGAGAGTTGGGCTGGGAGGAGAATAGAGGAGGAAGGAAGAGGATAGAGCAAGAGACATAGGCAGAGAAACGCACATCTAAACTACTAAAGAAAGAAAACCATTAAAGGTGCAGAATAGTGATAAGCGAGCACTAAAATGTTTGGATAATTGTTATTCGGGTCTAGAAAATCATAATGCTCGGGTACTTGACTCGAGTAACGAGTACAATGAAAGTCAATGGGAAACACAAGCATTTTCCAGGTGGCAGAGGTCTGGAGGGAGCCTAAAATTTTGTCAAATCAATGGAAACAGTGCTGAAATTACATGGGAACAGCATGGGGAAGACTCCTGGAAGCATCTCTGAATACAAGGTCACTGATGTGAACAATGTTGTCAGAGACTCCACTTTTACGGACTGACAATAAAACATACAAAAATGAAGCTAAAATGGATTTTCCTGGAAAAAATGTTAAGAAACATTCTTTCCAAGGTAGTGACTTGTATATAAGGCAAAATAAATAACCAAAAACAAAAATGGTCCTTCACATCTTGGGCTATTTTCACACGTATTGTTTTTGATGCCTTTTTCCACTTTTGCATTGCTTTTAACGATGAAAAATACATTCAACAGTAAATGTAATTTTAGCATTTTACTGCCTTATTTGGCCATGTGGTGTGTGAGACATGAACAGAAACATCCTGTTTCATTTATGGAAGAGGGACTGTGAAAGTCACAAAGCCTATTTTTACAGGGCCATCAGGCGGCCCTTACTACTGTTAGAGGGCCATCAGTCGGCTATCTTTTGCATAGCCGTACATTTCTACTGCAATATAACGTATCCATCTGAGGTGATCAAATTTTCTATTTTGTATATATTCTGTAAAGTTTCAAACTTGGATGTCCACCAGGCAGCCCTCGCAATTTGTAGAGTGCCAATAGCGGCATCCACTATTTTTAGAGGACCAGCAGGCATCTTCGGGACAGATGAGACCAAGATAAAGCTTTTTGGTAATGCACATCATTCAACTATTTACTGCAAATGGAATGAGGCCTACAAATAAAAGAACACAGTACTTTTAGTCAAATATGGTAGAGGTTAAAAGATATTTAGGGGTAGTTTTGCTGGCTCTGACACTGGGTGCAAGGCATTATGAAATGTGAAAATTTCCAAAGGATTTTAGGTCACAATGTAGTGCCCAGTGTCATAAAGCTGGGTTTGCATCATAGGTCATGAGTCTTCCAGCAGGACAATGACCCCAAAAATACTGCAACAAATACCCAGAAATGGATGCAAACAAAGCACTAGAGAGTTGTGAAGTGGTAATTCCAGCTCCAGTAGCGTCAAGTCTCCCATCACTACCTCTTACTTACCAAAGCTACAGAGAAACTGCGAATGGACACATTTAATCAGTAAATTTTGTTAACTTTTATTAATTTCTGTCAAATTTGGAAAATGTTTGCCAACTTCGATTAATTTCTATCAACTATGATACATTTCTGTCAACCTTGATTCATTTCTTGAGTATAGATCACCATAAAAATTATGAATCGGTCAATGAGTGCATGGAAAACATCAATCAAGCTATGCATTGTGGAAGATAAATATGTGACCAGACTATGAACACTCATTTCCAGCTGATGATACCATCTAGCACCTGTCCCTATTTTAAAAGCAGCTAACAACGTTATCAATAGGGATTTTTTTTTTTCGGCATGGTGTATAATACAATAATCACTGACTAGATGCCTGTAAGACGGTATCCCAACTGCTATAGCTCACCCACATACAAATCTTAGATAAGAGATGTAATATTGTACAATAAAAAATAGAATTTAACTGGCTCCAAAGAGTTTTTTGGGTATGTTGCAGCACCAAACTGAAGGAACGTGAGCAACCCTGCCTGCTTTCATGAATTTGTGAGAAAAGATCATCATAAAAATTATGAATCAGTCAACAAATGCACGGAAAAAATCTATCAAGTTATGGATTGTTCTAGGGATATATGCAACCAGAATCAACACTCATTTTCAGCTGATGATACCATCTAGCACCTGTCCCTATTTTAAAAGCAGCTAACAGTGTTATCAATAGGGAATAGATTTTTTTTTCAGCATGGAGTTTAATACAATAATCGCTGACTAGATGCCTGTAAGACGCTATCCCAACTGCTATAGCTCACTCGCACATGATACTCAGATAAGACAGGTAATATTGTAAAATAAAAAATAGAATTTATATGGCCCTGAAGAGGTTTTTTGGTACGTTGCAGCACAAAACTGTGAAGGAACGCAAGCAACCCTGCCTGCTTTCTTGAATTTGTGAGTAAAGATCACAGTTAAAAATTCTGAATTGGTAAACGAATGCATGGAAGAAATCAATCAAGTTATGCACTGTGGAAGATATCTATGTGACCAGAATATGAACACTCATTTCCAGCTGATGATACCCAGCATCTGTCCCTATTCTAAAAGTAGCTAACAGCAGTATCAATAGGGAATAGAATAGTTTTTTGCAGCACGCAGCATAAGGCAATAATCCATGGCTGGATCCATGTAATACGCTATCCATACTGTGATAGCTCACCCATACATGAATTTCAGATAAGAGAGGTAATATTTAGTGATGAGCGAGTGTGCTCGTTTAACCCTTTCGCCGAGCACGCTCGGGTGCTTTGCAAATACCTTTGGCGAGCTCTTATATTAAGTTCGAGTCCCAGCTTCTGCATAATTTATGGCTGTTAGTCTGCCTCAACACATGCAGGGATTGCCTGCTTGTTAGGGAATCCTCACATATTGAGATTGACTAAAAGTCATAAATCATGCAAATTCAGGAACTCGAACTTAATATAAGAGCACGCCGAAGATACTCGGAAAGCAACTGAATGTGCTCGGCGTAAGTGTTAAACGAGCAAGCTCACTCATCACTATCAATATTGTGCAGTAAAAAATAAATTTTACTGGATCCGAACAGGTTTTTTTGGTATGTGGCAGCACCAAACTGTGTAGGAATGCAATCAACTCTGCTTGCGTTGATGAATTTCTGAGCATAGATTGTATTAAAAAACATGAGTCTGTCAATGATTTTTGGAAAAAAGCAATCAAGTTATTAGACAGTGTAAGAGATGTATGCAACTAGTGTTAGAACCCTCCTGTTAGTTTTTTCTATTTTGCTGGTCACATGACTTTTTGCCTATTTAATCCAGCTCCGCCCTCCTGGCCTGGCTGGACTTCAGTGTTACATTTACTCTTAAGCTAGCCAGGTGCCTTGTACCTTTCTCTGTAGTTTGCTTGGTCTTTTGACCACTAGTACTTCTGTTTGTTTGTCTTTCTGCTAGGAGGTGTCCAACTATATCCCAGTCCTTAGTTCTTGTAGGGACCCCTCCCTTATATCTATAGGTCTGCGTTCAGACTAGCCGAGGACTTAGGCGGGTCTGTTCACAAGGAACAGGTCCCCCGCTGCATCGTAGGGAATCAGTGTAGTCCTATTGTAGGGACAGTTTTCCTATCTTTCCTTAGTGTTTGTAGCAGTTCATAACAGTAAGTCCAGCCCAAAAATATAACACTCTAAGGAAAAAAATCTTGATTTCAGCATGGTGTCGGTTCAGGAGTTGGCTCAACGCCTGCAGGGACTGTCTTTGTAGGTGGCCGAGCTCCAGCAACACGTGAGTAGCTGTCCTGCAGCGCATTTTGTCGAACCGAAGGTAGGACTGCCAGATTTTTTTTATGGTAAACGGCAAGATTTTTTTTCCTTTAAAAACGCTTGTTTATTATATTTTCGTTTAAGACCCAGATCCTCGGGGAATGAATCACAGCGCATTGGGTTTATAATGTCACTTTTGTGCAAAGAACCACAGGGATGGGCCTTTTCTCTACAACCTAATGATCCGTGTTTTAGATCTGTGGAAGATTTTTTTTTCTGCTATGGGGTTGTTGTATGATGATCCTGATCGAGTCTCATCTGCTGAAACTGAATTAAGACGTTTGAAGCAGGGATCAGGTGATGTGGAAAATTATTGTACATACTTCAGAAGATGGTCGGCTGAAGTGGAATGGAATGACTCAGCATTAAAATGTTTGTTTCTTGATGGTCTAGGTGAAAGGGTTAAGGATCTGCTGAATGCCTTCCCAAAACCTGGAACCTTGCAGGAGGCAATGCAATTAGCCATACGTGTGGACAGGAGACTCCGTGCTAGGAGTAATGAAGAGAAATCTACTGTTATGGCAGCTTCTAGTTTTCAGAGGGTCTGTTCGGAGGGTGGAGAACCGATGGAGATTGGGGCGATGTCACCCCACTCTCAGGAAAAAGACCGCAGGTTTGCTAAAGGATTGTGTTTTTATTTCGGTAAATCTGACCACTTTATTAAGAACTGTGTGCTTTGTTTGAACAAAGAAAAAAAAAAAAGATGTCAGTTACGCCCGCATAGCTTGTTTAAACTCAAAAGGAGTATTTCTTTCTGGAAGCACCTCATTCCAGGAGGAGTTGATTGAATTTCGGGTATTTGTGGATTGTGGTTCTACACTCAATGTGATTGATGAGGGTTTTTTGGAAAAATTTAAATTAGAATCCAAACTTTTGTCATCTCCTATTTCTGTGGTTGCTGTGGATGGCTCTCCCTTGAAAGGTATTACTCACAAGGTTTTTGAATTTCCCCTCACCATTAATGGTATCCACCAAGAGAATGTGGATTTGGCGGTATTAAATAATTTGCCTGCTCCAGTGGTTTTGGGGTTACCTTGGTTAAAATTGCACAATCCTGTACTGGACTGGTCTACCAATGAAATTAAGTCTTGGAGTCCTAAGTGTTATGATAGATGTTGCAACGGTCGCATTGCTGCTGTGGAAAGAGGGGAATTACCTGTACCTATTCCGGATTTTTGGAAGGTTTTTTCTGAGGAGGAGTCGCAAGTTTTGCCTCCTCATAGGGACTATGATTGTACTATTGAGTTTGTCCCTGGAGCAACTCTTCCCAAGAGTCGCTTATTTAATCTTACTATCCCTGAGAGAAAGGCCTTGGAGGAATATATACAGACAAGCTTGGCCGCCGGTCACATTAGACCTTCTAAGTCACCTGTGGCTGTTGGATTCTTTTTTGTAAAAAAAAAGGACGGCGGTTTACGTCCATGTCTGGACTTTCGCGAAATTAATAAAATTACAGTACGCAATTCCAACCCACTGCCATTAATTCCTGACTTGTCCAACCAATTAGTGGGGGCCAAGTGGTTCTCTAAGATTGATCTCCGGGGGGCATACAATTTGTTACGTATGAAGGAAGGTGATGAGTGGAAAACTGCTTTTAACACTCCAGTGGGTCATTTTGAGAATCTGGTTATGCCCTTTGGTCTTACCAACGCACCAGCGTTTTTTTAGAACCTTATTAATGACATCCTAAGACCGTTGATCGATAAGAATGTGGTGGTGTATTTGGATGACATTTTGATTTTTGCGCCGGATCTGGAGTCTCATTGGCAGAGCGTACGTGAGGTATTGCAGTTGTTAAGTGACAATTCACTTTTTGCTAAGCTAGAGAAATGTGAGTTCGCTGTGCAGAGAATTAGTTTTTTGGGCTACATTATCTCCAGCGAGGGCTTTGAGATGGACCCGGTGAAGGTTCAGGCGGTTCAGGAATGGCCTAGGCCTATTGGTTTGAAACCAATACAGAGATTTTTGGGTTTCGCCAATTATTACAGAAAATTCATTAAGAATTTTTCTATAATTGTTAAGCCGCTGACCGATCTCACCAGGAAAGGTGCGAATACGGTCCAGTGGACTACTGAGGCCATTGATGCTTTTGTGTATCTCAATGAGAGGTTCAGTTCTGCCCCCATCCTTATGCAGCCTGATGAGACCAAGCCTTTTTTGGTCGAGGTTGATGCTTCTTCGGTGGGGGTCGGTGCTGTTTTGTCTCAGGAAAACAAGGATGGAGTACATCCCTGTGCCTTTTTTTCAAAAAAAATTTCTGAGACCGAACTTAATTACGATGTCGGTAATCGGGAATTGCTGGCGATTAAACTCGCATTTGAACATTGGCGTCATCTCTTGGAAGGTGCTAAATTTCCCATTCAGGTTTTTACTGATCATAAGAATCTGATCTATCTTGATGCTGCCAAGCGCTTGAATGCCCGTCAAGCTAGGTGGGCACTTTTTTTTTCGCGGTTTAATTTTTCTGTTACTTACATTCCGGGTACCAAGAATGTAAAAGCTGATGCTTTATCTTGCAGTTTTTCTCCCATGGTTGGTACCGAGGAGGAGGAGAGCATTTTACAGGAAGGTGTTGTGATAGCAACATTGGACTCCGTTTTGGAAGATGGGATTCTGAAAGCCCAGGAGGATGCCCCATCTAACACTCCCCATGGGAGGTTGTTTGTGCCTAGGAACTTTAGGAGAGATTTGTTTGTGGAGTGTCATGAGTCTCGGTTGGCAGGTCATCCAGGAATTTCGGAGACTAAGAGACATGTAGGTCGCAGTTTTTGGTGGCCTGGGTGGCAGAAGGAAGTCATTAAGTGGGTGCGTCAATGTACTGTGTGTGCTAGATCTAAGTCTTCACATGCTCATGCTGCGGGGTTGCTTTGCCCTCTGGAGCTTCCTAGTGCTCCTTGGACACATCTTGCTATGGATTTTATTACTGACCTTCCTGCCTCTGAGGGTTTCACTGTTATCTGGGTGGTCGTGGACCGTTTTAGCAAGATGTGTCACTTGGTTCCCTTCATCAAACTGCCCTGCGCCAAGACACTTGCTAAGGCTTTTGTTAAAGAAATTGTCAGGCTCCATGGTGTTCCTACCGACATTGTTTCCGATAGGGGACCTCAGTTCGTGGCTCGTTTTTGGCGTGCCTTTTGTGACAGGTTGGGAGTCCATTTGTCATTTTCATCTGGTTATCATCCTGAGTCTAATGGACAGACAGAAAGAAAGAACCAGGATGTTGAACAGTTTTTGCGTTGTTTTGTGGCTGACAATCAAGAAGGGTGGTCTGAGTTTCTGCCACTGGCTGAATTTGCTCTTAACAAACATACATCCTCTTCTGCTGGGTGTTCTCCTTTTTTTTGTTGTACTGGTAGACATCCGTCGTTTGGGTCATTCTCCAAATTGGTATCGGCTGTGCCGGAGGAGGAAAATTTTTCCGGTGATTTGGAGAGAGTTTGGACTGATGTACATCGTAACCTTCAAGAAGCTAACAAAAAATCCAAGAGGTACTTTGACAGGAAACGTCAAGAGGTTTTGTTTACTGTTGGTGACATGGTTGGTTGTCCTCTAGGAATCTGCAGTTGAGGATTCCTTCTAAGAAATTGGGCCCGAAGTTTGTGGGTCCATTTAAGGTGCTTCAGGTAGTTAACCAATCTGCTGTTAGGTTGGAGGTTCCTACCTCCTGGAAGATTAATCCGGTGTTTCATGTTTCCTTATTGAAAAGAGCTGATGTTTCTGATAGGGACGCCACTGTCTCTGTTCCTCCGGTGGAGGAAGACGGTGAATATGAAATTTCTCGTATCCTGAATTCCAGAGGGCATAGAGGGAGATTGCAGTATCTCGTTGCTTGGAAAGTTTTCGGTCCCAAGGATAACTCCTGGGTAAGGGCGGATGATGTCTCTGCTCCTAGACTTGTCGGAGCGATTCACAGGAGGTTTCCTGATAGACCTGGGCCTGGAGGATCCGGAGGATCCTCATAGAAGAGGGGGTACTGTTAGAACCCTTCTGTTAGTTTTTTCTATTTTGCTGGTCACATGACTTTTTGCCTATTTAATCCAGCTCCGCCCTCCTGGCCTTGCTGGACTTCAGTGTTACATTTACTCTTAAGCTAGCCAGGTGCCTTGTACCTTTCTCTGTAGTTTGCTTGGACTTTTGACCACTAGTACTTCTGTTTGTTTGTTTGTATTTGCTCTGCTACAATTTCTGCTAGGAGGTGTCCAACTATATCCCAGTCCTTGGTTCTTGTAGGGACGCCTCCCTTATATCTATAGGTCTGCGTTCAGACTAGTCGAGGACTTAGGCGGGTCTGTTCACAAGGAACAGGTCCCCCGCTGCATCGTAGGGAATCAGCTTAGTCCTATTGTGGGGACAGTTTTCTTATTTTTCCTTAGTGTTTGTAGCAGTTCATAACAACTAGACCATAAACGGTCCCCAGCCGCCCCTATTTCTCCTGGGAATTTCCCCCACACTTTTCTTAGCCTGGCCTGCTTTAGGGCAGCATTGGACGAGCCCACCAGAGAACCAGGCTCCTCCGGTGGGCCCTGAATTCTCCATCAGGGGAGTTGAGAGTGCCAAGGTGAGGAGCATGGTGATGATGATAGAAGTTAGAAGTTAGCATCTGCTTTGTTTTCTTGGAATGCAAGCGTAAGTGAGCAACCTGCCACCCACCCACCCCCAGGCTGCAATACAATACTGCTAGCTTGCTTGCACTTGAAATTGGGCCTTTTAGGCATGAGGAGTAGTGTTGAGCCACCCCCGTAGTGTTCGAGTTCAGTTTGGTTCGTCGAACACCCGTATGTTCGCCGAACTGTTCGTCAAACACCTTCGAACACCATTAAAACCAATGGCAGGCAAACAAAAACACATAGAAACACATAGAAAACACTTCAAGGTGTCCAAAAGCTGACAAACTGCTCAGAAGACACAACTAAGACAGGGAAAAGTGACAAGTACATATAGTCATGCGAAAAGAAAAGAGGTGGAGGAGTAAAAGTAGGGGGAGACACAGATATAGGCATGTCATGTCCTTCTAAAATCAAGAAAGGCAGGAGTAAAAATCTAAAATCAGCCTACCAACACCCAGACGTCGTGACAAGAAAATTAAAAAAATAAATATCTTTAGGTAGAATGGCGGTTCCATTCAGAACACTTTCCTTACAAGACGTAGTGGTATCCCCGTTGTGAGTTGTGCCAAAAACGGAACCCAATACATTCGGACTAATGCACCATTTGTCACATCCAAGGGGCAGGTCCGTAAATGACAACATCAACGCGGAACCAAGTACAGTAGTATATACTTTACATCCTTTGACAAGGCAATCAGGCGGATCAAGAAGTTGGGAAGGGTCACCCTAATGGCCAAAGCAGACATTGATGCGGCGTTCCCGCTACTTACTACCTGTGCCTCCGAATAGTGTCCACCTATTGGGCTGCTTCTGGGAAGGAGCATACTATATAGATTGCTGTTTTCCCATGTGGTGGTCCAGATCCTGCTCACTATTTGAGGCGTTTAGTTGATTCCTCAAATGGGTTGTAATGGACGTTTCAAAGGGGGCACATATTATCCATTAACTCGACAACTTCTTATGCCTGTGCCCAAAAGATTCGCCACAGTGTGAATACATGAGGTAGTCCACCTGTGAGAAGGAGAGAAATGGAGGGAGAGCGGACACCACAGAGCCAAGGGGTTAGATGGAGAACGGAAGAAGGAAAGAGGGCGAGGGAGGTAAGGGAGTACAGTGGAAGGCCGACCTGAGCTCCCCCATGTTCCTGCTGGGCGGGGAACAGCCCTGGGAAGAAAAGCCACTTGTGCATCCCTTTGAGGTTACGGGCGCGAGAGGGCAGAGGGACTACACTGGAGTGCGAAGCTGACACGTCCAATTGGTCCTGCCCGTGCGATCTCTGTGTCGCCGAGTTTGTGCCAGAGCCATGGTGGACCCTGACGGCCAGCCCCCTCTCCCAATACTGGTGCCTGTCTGCTGGTGGGTCGAGCCCCCCCGCAGTGGGGGGGGGGGGGGAATAACATCTGCAGAGGAAAGACCATCTTCCAGCCAAACTAAGATGTCTACTCGTGGACAATGTGATACGATCCCTTTCTTACGGACACGCCCATCGCTACAAATTCCAGATGAGGCACAAAAACAGCAGGTGCTTCAACAGATATCAAGTGCTCCTTCAGGTGGGCTCTCCTCCACCTCAACTTCAACATCACAAATACTCCAGTCCTCAGAGGTGTCACCCCAATCGCATTTGCTTCCTCACAGCTCCCAAGTCTCCAGCTGCCCGTCTGAGTATGGGGTAACACAGATGGCTGAGTCTGCAGAGCTGTTTGCTCATACTATAGCCTGGGAAATGGAAATCTGCTCCAGAGCTTCTGTTAATCCAGATGAGGAAATGATCTGCACTGATGCCCAGAATCTTTATGAGTCGGATCCAGGACCAGATGAAAAAGGTTCTGAGCATGATGTAGACCCTCGTTCCCAAAACTGTAACTCCTGTTGGTGGAGACAATGATGAAGACTAGTGTTGAGCCACCCCCGTAGTGTTCGAGTTCGGTTCGGTTCGTCGAACACCCGTGTGTTAGCCGAACTGTTCGTCGAACTGTTCGTCGAACTGTTCGTCGAACACCTTCGAACACCGTTAAAACCAATGGCAGGCAAACAAAAACACATAGAAACACATAGAAAACACCTTCAAATGTGTCCAAAAGCTGACAAACTGCTCAGAAGACACAAATAACACATGGAAAAGTGACAAGTACATATAGTCATGCGAAAAGAAAAGAGGTGGAGGAGTAAAAGGAGGGGGAGACACAGATATAGGCATGTCATGCCCTTCTAAAATCCAAAAAGTGAGAAGCCGACACGGCCAGTCCGTTCCTGCCTGTGCCACCTCTGTGTCGCCGGGTTTGTGCCAGAGCCGCGGTGGACCCTGACGGCCAGCCCCCCTATCCCAATACTGGTGCCTGTCCGCTGGTGAGTCGAGGCCCCCCACGGTGGGGGGGGGTAACATCTGCAGAAGAAAGACCATCTTCCAGCCAAACTAAGATGTCGACTTCTTTTCGTGGACAATGAGATACGATCCCATTCTTACGGACACGCCCATCGCTACAAATTCTAGATGAGGCACAAAAACAGCAGGTGCTTCAACGGATATCAAGTGCTCCTTCAAGTGGGCTCTCCATCACCTCAATTTCAACATCACAAATACTCCAGTCCTCAGAGGTGTCACCCCAATCGCACTTGCTTCCTCACAGCTCCCAAGTCTCCAGCTGCCCGTCTGAGTATGGGGTAACACAGATGGCTGAGTCTGCCCAGCTGTTTACTCATACTATAGCCTGGGAAACGGAGGTCTGCTCCAGAGCTTCTGTTAATCCAGATGAGGAAATGATCTGATCCGATGCCCAGAATCTTTATAAGTTTGATCCAGGACCAGATCAAGAAGGTTCTGAGCATAATGTAGACCCTTGTTCCCAAACTGTAACTCCTGTTGGTGGAGACAATGATGAAGACGATGATGAGACTCAAATACCTGATTGGAGCGACAACTTGACTTTTCGGTCAGGGCAGGAAGAGGTTGGCTCTGAGGGCGACGGGTGTGATAACACACAGGGTGATGATGACGAGGTTGGAGATCCCACTTACTGTCAACCCACAGTCAGACAGTCGATGAGGTCAGCAGAGGAGGTGGAGGAGGATGTGACTAGCCCAGGGGATGGGGATGACTCGGTACCCGGGCATTTGCCTGGCCTTGGGGATGTCGCGGTGGTCGGCTCCCTGGCCCGTACCCTGGGGTCTCTCTTTAAAAGGGTGGATAATTGTTAATTTTATAAGAGTTCATGACGCCAACTGTGTTATCTGGTGACAAGCACCAGCGCTGCAGCAGTCCACTGAGGCCGGTGATAAGGCAGCTCGATGGTATAGCTCCCTACAGGTGGAGCTAGGTCTCAGGGCAGCGTATGCAGGGGGAATGCAGGACAGGCGAGACCCAGCTGGGTCAGAGCAAGAACGGGAACGGACACGGTAGTCACTTCAGTACCTTTTACTGGTGGAAATTCAGGCACATCCCGGAGCACTGTAGGGTGAAGGGTGCATATCAGGATCCTCCCCAATGAGCGGGTGTAGGGCCTCCTGTTTCTTGCCTCTGCGTAGTAAGTTTCTGACCTGCCTGGAGCTAGGCCTAACTTTGTCTCTGTCCTGCGCTGGCTGACCTTGTGGTAGGGCCTTCTCTTGGAGTTCACGCTCCCAGTATGCGGGGCCTAAGCGTCTCCTGGCTCTGTTACATATCAGCACCTTAGCGATCCTGTGACTTGTAGTTCTCCAGGGATTCCGGTTATGCCTTACTGGGTCATAGAGATACCGGTAAGCTCGGATCCTGTGTCCGGTAAATGCTTCGGGGTGAGCTGGTTAAGCTCCTCGGCCCTTTATGTACTAACTCGCCACTCGCCTTCGGCCTACTCGGGCCCTCACTAGGCTATACACACTAACGGCAGCTTGCCGCGCTTCACTGATCTTACGGCACCGGCACACCTTAAGCTCTATCTGGGCTCCCTGAATCTAGCAAGCAGGAGCCTCGTGCTCCACTGCTGAACTATTAACTGCGTTCTCTAGACTAGACTGAGCTCCACGGCAGACTGACCTCTCTTAGGCTTCTCTACTGCAGGAACTCTTCAGAGGAACTGAACTGCCTAGCTCCACCTTCCCTATTTATATCCCTAACGGGCTCCCTCTGCTGGTCTGAGGTGGAAGGTGGAGATGTGTGAATGTTTATGGGGGCCTCTTGTGGAGGATTCCATCAATGCACTCTTGTAGGATCTGTGATACCAAGCGCAGCGGGGCATCACAGATGCTTTTGACGACGAGGTTAGGTTGCGCCTTCCTGAACAGAGACGGAGTACTGGAAGCACGTCAACAACTGCATCCTCAACCACAACTCTGCCTCTGACCACAAGTCGTAGTGGCTCTTCAGGTCACATGGGCTCTAAGCCTTGCATAGCCTGGGCATTTATTCAGATCGATAAGGATGACCCAACTCGTGTTATCTGTAATATTTGTCAGCAAAAGCTAAGTAGAGGCCAAAAAATACATAGTTTGAGTACTTCATGCATGTACCGTCACATGGATATGAAGCATAAGTTGCAGTGGGAAGCTCACTGTGCTACAATGCGGCCTTGCCGGCTGGGCCAACCACCGTCTGCCCCATCTTGTGCATCCGCAGCCTCTTCATCCTCTGTGACTGGGGGGACAGCAGTCACACATGTTTTTGGACGCAGACCTGCAACCTCTTTACCCGCAACAGCCAGTGTGATTGGCAGGTCGTCAGTTCATTGGGAAGTGGAAACACCTGCTAGTGTTGAGCGCTCTCCGACATCGAGAGCACCACCTTTGGATCAAGGCAACCTAACATGTCCGCCTGCATCTTCCTCACAGACCGGCAGTTGCCGGGGAAACCCTACTCAACACCGTCTAAGCACAACAGCCAGACCTCGGTCCCTCAGATGTGGAAAAGTAAAAGACCATTTCCTCCTAGCCATGAGAAAGCTAAGAGGTTGAATTTCACCATCTGCAAGCTGTTGGCTACAGAAATGCTGCCTTTCCACCTGGAGGACACAGAGGATTTTCAAGACCTTATGTCCGTCACAGTGCCCCAGTACCAGATGCCCAGTCGGCACTACTTCTCAAAGAAAGGTGTGCCTGCGCTCCACTAGCATGTCGCACACAACATCACCGCTTCTTTGAGAAACTCTGTGTGTGACAGGGTGCACTTCACCACAGACACTTGGACGAGAAGGCATGGACAGGGGCGTTACATGTCGCTGACTGGGCACTGGGTAACTATGGTGACAGCAGGACAAGGGGCTGCTGTCCAAGTCTTACCGTCCCCACGAGTTGTGTGTTAATCCTCTTTATCTCGAACTTCCTCCACTGCTTCTGCCTCCTCAACCTCCTCTCGTTCCTCCACCTGCACCCAAAGCCTGTCTGGTAATGCCACCTGCTTTCTAACTGTGCAGAAGGAATCCTGCACACCTCCTTACTATGCTGGCAGCAGGGCTCAACGCATCAGTGTTTACTTTGAAATGTCTGGGAAATGTGAGTCACACAGCTGAAGAGTTTTGGTCAGCTCTGGAGACCCAGTTTCATGAAAGGTTGTCTCCACTGGACCTGCAACCAGGGAAGGCCATGTGCGACAATGCTGCAAACCTGGGTGCGGCACTTCGCCGGGGCAATGTCACACACGTGCCTTGTATGGCTCACGTGTTGAACCTGGTTGTCCAGCAATTTTTAGCCCACTATCCCGGACTAGATGGCCTTCTGCAGAGTGCTCGGTCGCTGTGTGCTCACTTCCGCCGTTCGCATCCGGCAGTTCAATGACTTACATCTCTACAGAAGTCGTTGGGCCTGCCAGTTCACCGGCTGAAATGCGTTGTGCCGACACGGTGGAATTCAACTCTGCACATGTTGCAGCGACTGTGGCAGCACCGACAAGCCCTGGTGCAATACGTTCTGACGTATAGCCTGGGCCAACGAGATCCAGAGGTGGGGCAAATCACGCTGGAGGAGTGGTCTCAGATCAGGGACCTATGCACCCTTCTGCACAGTCTTGAAATGGCGACGAAGATGTTTAGTGCTGACGATGCCATTATCAGCATGACTATTACGGTGATTTACATGCTGGAGCACATGTTAAACAGAATTCGGAGTCAGGTGGTGGGACAAGAGGAGGTGGAGGAAGTAGAGGAGGAGTCGTATGCGGAAGGGATAACATCTCCAAGGTCCAGACGGTTGGCAGCACCAAGGCGGCAGGCATGGGAGGGTGGGGGAGAGGGATTAACCAGAGCGCATGGTAGCAGCCAAACTGTTGAGGAAGGTGCAGGAGCCGAGGAAGAAGTGGAGGACGAACTGGCAATGGGCATGGAAGACTCATCAGATGAGGGAGACCTTGATCACATTTCTGTTGTGCGAGGTTGGAGGGAGAGGGCAGAGGAAGGAAGCATGATTCTTACCTCGCTACCAACACAAGGACTTGGTCCTTCTGGATGCGCAAGACACATGAGTGCCTTCTTGCTGCACTACCTGCAACATGACCCCCGGATTGTCAGAATTCGAAGTAATCCCGACTACTGGGTTGCCACACTCTTAGAGCCCCGGTACAAAAGTATATTTGCCGAAATAATTCCTGCCATAAAAAGGATAAAAAGGTATTGACGAATGCAGGAGTATCTGTTGTAGAATCTTACATGTGCTTTTCCACAAAACACCAGTGGTGAACGTAGTGAATCTCACAGTTCTAACTTGCCAATGGTGGGACTGTCGAGTCTTCATCACTCAAACAGTAACAGTAAAACAGTATCTGCTGGTAACAGCAATTTTGTGGAATCGTTTCACCACTTTTTTAGACCATCCTTTGCAAGGCCACAGGAGACAAGAAGTCTGACACATAGTCAATGCCTAGAGAGGACGGTACAGGAGAATCTCCAAGTGAACATCGAAGCCATGACTGTGTCACTGGACCCTTGCTCATTTTGGTATTCCAATCTTGAAAAATCGCTGGAGCTCGCCACTCATGCCTTGGAGATCTTGTCATGCCATGCAGCCAGCGTTCTCTCTGAACGTGTGTTCAGCGCTGCTGGTGGTGTCTGACAGATAAGCGCACGCGGCTGTCCACTGAGAATGTAGACAGACTCACGTTCATAAAGATGATCAAATCATGGATTCGCAAGGACATTTCTACCGCTGTGTTATCCTTGGGAGACTAAAAGCTTGGGGATTTGGTAAAATCACCTCACCAACCGTTTTAAGCAACAGTGGGGCAATTGATGCCACTTAACCCTAGAACGCATGACCATAAAAATCTACACTTTCACATACCTGGGGCCCTTTAGGCCCGTGTGCAAATAACATGGAATAACTCAAACTCAAATGACAAACAACTATATACATGAAGAATACCTAGAGTTTCAAAATTCTAACTAAAGCAATCTTGCAGAAAATAGAAAACAATTAACTGGGCGGGCCTGCAAGGCCACAGGTATGCGTTCTAGGGTTAAGTGGTGTCTGTGCAACAATTTTGGGAGTCACCTTGCTGTGTCTTACGTGAAGTTGGCATCGTCAATTCCAGGTGGGTTGGGTCGCACCCCCCCCCTTTTAACTGTAAGAAACTACATACACTATGGCTTGGGGTAACACAGATGGTTGAGTCTGAAGAGCTGTTTACTCAGAGGTCTGCTCCAAATCTTCAGTGTCTGCTAGTCAGCATAGAATTTTTAACTGCATCTAGCCTAGGCAATACTTTGGGCGTAGTAGCCCAGCTGCGAAGCAAGCTGCACCGCCTGTGTATCTAATAAGAATTTTTAAATTAATCTAGCCTAGGCAGACTGTGGGGACCCCCAACCAAACCCAGATGCTCAGCCCCCCTACCGCCCCCCTTTCATGGACAACCCAATAATGTAACTCTTACAACTGGATGGGTGAGGATTGGTCACAGCTTTATTAACTCTTTATACTCATTCCATTAGAAAGGCATTTTATTTCTAAAATAATTCAGCTTGTTGCAGCATGCCCTGGGTCCCCACTCCGACAAGTTGGCCAACAAGTGTAACTCTCCAACATGTCCTTTCTATTTCCAGGCCACGGAGGATCCAGCGTACTCGTATGCAGGACTCTGACCCCCACCCATCACTCTTAACGCTTGTTCCACTCCGTCCTGGACTCCTGACAGGAAAATGTCCAGTCCAATATCTATTAAGTGAACACCGTCGGGCCGTATGAGGCCTGCTTTATCTCCTTCCAGTTGTCGGTGTCGTATCACTACACCGCCTCTGTCTCTTCTAAATTTTGCCATCCGAATATTTATTACCCGCCTTGTCCATTCGATGGCCGTGATGTCTCGCGCACCTTGCCATACCGCTATCGGCACAATCTCTGACCATACTATAGCTAATTTTGTGAAAAATTCTCTGAAGCCCTCAGTGTCTAGTTTCATTATTGCCATTAGTTATGCGCTCTTGTGATGACCTAGGTTGTTTCCCCTGGCCTGTATAACTAAGATGACCGGACCTCTTGCCTCTCTCCCTACCTTGATTACCTCCATTAGTACCTGTGGCCATAGCAGGCCTCTAATACCTCTCCAGTTGAAATATGTGTTATGAAACTCTAATTTCCTCCCGCCTGGGCGGACTTTCGCCCTTTTTTGTGCCCAATATATATACGAGTGACCTTTCACTCACACTGTTGGCTTAGCGTCACCTGTAAAAGAAACAAACCACGTTAGGATAACCAGTCCGGTCTTATGTATCTCGCCAAACACGTGGATCGCCATCTCCCTATCCTCTGAACTTCCGTTTCTGACAGTCCTGCTCTTGCTGCTTCCGTGGCCGCACCTATGCGGAATGAGTGTGTCCCGTAATCTTTGGGGTGGTTCCCTGCCGATGTTATGCATTTATTAAATATAGCTTGGAACAGGTATCTTGATAATGGCGTTCCATCAATGTGTGATACGAAGAAATTACTTTGTGATCTGATGGTTAGATATGTTTTTACTATTGTTACCCGACTCAGTGTACCGTTTGTGGGTTGTAGAAGTACCCAAGTACCCCTGCCCGCTGGAACCGTTTTCGATTGGTGTATGGGTACACGTATTGCATTATTGGCTATGACTTCTTCCTGGTGTAATAAGCGTCCACTGGTGGTAATTTTGGATTGAGGGACTAATTCGCTTATACATAGCGCCCCGAAGAAGGCGATCACAAATGCAGTAGACATTAGTGTTGCTTCAAATTGTGAGTGTCATGTTAATGGTGTTAGGGATAAGATGTGAGAAATCAGTTTTAGTGACACGGGACGGGACGTCTACATTCCTGACTTGGCTGACCCCTTTTCCACCCTTTTATGGATTGTCTGATGATGAATCTTTGTCACATCTCCCCAATTCAGTAGTTGGAAGTGAAATGCTACTCCGGTCAGACACCGCTGCGCTGACGCCCCTGATATGCCCCTCATCATTAGCTGGTGGAGAAATTCTATGGTGACTTGTGATCTGGCTTGTTCACATTGGTCAACCCGTCTGCCTGCTACTAGTCGTGTCCACTCTTCCCATGCCTTACCGTATGCTTGCCACGTTGACGGGGCAACTGACGCTCTGATTAATGGCATCAACTATTCGCCACTAGATCCCATAGGGAGGGTGGGCAACTGTTGCCCGATGGGTGGGCGTTGTGGAAGAGCTCTGTGAAAATCTGCCAATTGAATTGTTATAAAGCGTTAGCAGCAGCTTTATACCCCTCAGCATAGTGGCTAGCACGGACCCATACATTGTGTTTTAGGCACAGGAATACTAGCCTGCGTAGTAGGCCTAGCACTGGGAGAGACGATGATGCCATCTTATTAATGCAGTGCGCTAGGCTGGTGTTTTGTGTTATGAAGCGTATATTTTTGTTAGCCAGGCGCACGCCCCATATTTCTATTGCTACCACTATTGGGAAAAATTATTTTCAGGGCTAGATGCAGCTAAAAATTGTTATTAATTTCAAAGCTGGTGGAGCTTGGTATAGATGGCCTAATACAATGAGTCCCACACACTGCTAGAAGCCCAAATATTTTTTCAGAGGTAGATGCAGATAAAAATTATTTTTAATTTGCAACCTGATGGAGGTCAGTATAGATGGACTAATAGAGAAAGTCCCACACACTGCTAGAAGGCCAAATATTTTTTCAGAGCTAGATGCAGATAAAAATTATATTCAATTTGCAACCTGATGAAGATCAGTATAGATGGACTAATAGAACAAGTCCCACACACAGCTAGAAGCCCAAATATTTTTTCAGAGGTACTGTAGATTAGTGTTGAGCCACCCCCGTAGTGTTCGGGTTCGGTTCGGTTCGTCGAACACCGGGATGTTCAAGGAACTATTCGTCGAACTGTTCGTCGAACACCTTAGAACACCGTCGAACACCGTTAAAACCAATGGCAGGCAAAAATAACACATAGAAACACATAGAAAACACCTGCAAAGGTGTCCAAAAGCTGACAAACTGCTCAGAAGACACTCTCTTTAAAAAAGCCGGCCGGCAAATTCAGCAGCGGCATACACCGGTACCCGACAATTTAGACAAGAAGGAATAGAGCATCACACATAGATTAGATAGATAGAAACATGTCAGTCACACATATAAGAAGCACAGTGACAGTGTTGGTTACTGCACTTGTCATTTAGTGTAAAGGATTTATTAAAAAAAATATTAGTGTTTTCATGCACTGTCTCTTTAAAAAAGCCGGCCGGCAATTCAGCATCTGTACCCGACAATTTAGAACAGAAAGAATAGAGCTTCACACATAGATTAGATAGAAAGAAACATGTCAGTCACATATATAATAAGTACAGTGATAGTGTTGCTTACTGTACTTGTCATTTAGTGTAAAGGATTTATTTAAAAAAATAATAGTGTTTTCATGCACTGTCTCTTTAAAAAAGCCGGCCGGCAATTCAGCAGCGGTACCCGACAATTTAGAACAGAAAGATAGAGCATCACACATAGATTAGATAGATAGAAACATGTCAGTCACATATATATGAAGTACAGTGATAGTGTTGGTTACTGTACTTGTCATTTAGTATTAAAATAAAGGATTTATTATTAAAAAAATTGGCGTGGGGTTCCCCTTAATTTTAGGCTCTAGTGGAGGTTAAGCAGACGGCTGGGGCAGATGTTTGAAGCCTGGGAAGGGGGTAATACCCACGGAGCTTCCCAGGCTACTAATATCAGCCCCCAGCTGAATACATAGCCTTTACTAGCTATTAAAATGGGGGACCCCCCAAAAAAAATGACGTGGGGTCCCCCCTAATTTAATAGCTAGCAAAGGCTAGGCAGACAGCTGGGGGCTGATATTAATAGCCCAGGAAGGGAGCCATGAATATTGGCCCCCTCCCAGGCTAGAAACACCAGCCGTCAGCCGCCCCAGAAATGGCTCATTCATAGGATGCGCCAATTCTGGCACTTAGCCTCGCTCTTCCACGCTGCCCTGGTGCGGTGGCAGGGGGTAATAGGGTTGGGGTTGATGTCAGCTTATAATGCCAGCTGACATCAAGCCCAGGTTAGTAATGGAGAGGCGTCTATAAGACACCCCCATTACTAACCCCATAGTCAAAGTTAAAAAAAACACAAACACCGAGAATAAAGTCCTTTAATTGAAATAAAGACACAATCCTTTATTGTTCTAAATTAAACCATACTTACCATCACGCCCATTCCAGCTGAAGCCAACGATCTCCTGCAATAAAAGAAAAATAATAAAGCAACCTCATCCTTACCTTTCCATGGTTCCCACGACAGCTTCAGCTCTGCTACATCGAGATGACAGGCTGGACCGCAGCAGAACGCTGCCATCCAGCCTGTCATCCCACAGACACTGAGAAGTGCAGGCTTGCTTGCGCTGCTCAGCGTCTCTCTGTGACGACATCCAGATGAGCCGAGTTCATGTCCAATGAACTCGGCTCACCTCATGCACGTCACTGACAGCGTGGGAAAATTCTCACGCTGAAGCGCTGATTGCAGGAGAATTTTCCCACGCTGTCAGTGACGTGCAGGAGGTGAGCTGAGTTCATTGGACATGAGCTCACCTCATGCACATCACTGACAGCGTGGGAGAATACTCCTGCACTCAGCGCTTCAGCGTGAGAATTTTCCCACGCTGTCAGTGACGTGCATGAGGTGAGCCGAGTTCATTGGACATGACCTCGGCTCATCTGGATGCCGTCACAGCGAGACAGTGAGGAGCGCAAGCATGCCTGCGCTTCTCAATGTCTGCGGGATGACAGACTGGATGGCAGCGTTCTGCTGCGGTCCAGCCAGTCATCTCGATGTAGCAGAGCTGAAGCTGTCGTGGGAACCATGGAAAGGTAAGGATGAGGTTGGTTTATTATTTTTCTTTTATTGCAGGAGATCGTTGGCTTCAGCTGGAATGGGTGTGATGGTAAGTATGGTTTAATTTAGAACAATAAAGAATTGTGTCTTTATTTCAATTAAAGGACTTTATTCTGGGTGTTGTGTTTTTTTTAAATACTTTACTAGAAATTCATGGCGGTCATGTCTAATACTGGCGTGACCCCATGAATTTTGGGCTTGGGGCCAGCTGATAATACCAAGCTGGCCCTAACCCCTTTATTACCCAGTGAGCCACCGCACCAGGGCCCTGGATGAGTTGGGTACAGCGCCAGAAGATGGCGCTTCTATGAACGCGCCATTTTCCGGGGTGGCTGCGGACTGCAATTTGTAGCGGGGGGGGGGGCCCAGAAAGCTTGGGCCTCCCTGCGCTGCAGATTCCAGCC
The DNA here is from genome assembly GCF_046119375.1 of Phyllobates terribilis. NCBI lineage: Eukaryota > Metazoa > Chordata > Amphibia > Anura > Dendrobatidae > Phyllobates > Phyllobates terribilis. The sequence continues at coordinate 475,844,756 of NW_027362765.1, read as the reverse complement.
CCCAGCTGCCTAGTTGTACCTGGCTGGACACAAAAATAGGGCGAAGCCCCACGTACTTTTTTTTTAATTATTTCATGAAATTCATGAAATAATTAAGAAAAAAAGGCCTTCCCTATATTGTTGTGTCCGGCCAGGTACAAATAGGCAGCTGGTGGTTGGGGGCAGCCCGTTCCTGCCTGCTGTACCTGGCTGGACACAAATATAGTGCGAAGCCCCACTTCAATTTTTTTTAATTATTTCATGAAATTCATGAAATAATTAAGAAAAAAAGGGCTTCCCTATATTGTTGTGTCCGGCTAGGTACAAATAGGCAGCTGGTGGATGGGGGCAGCCCGTTCCTGCCTGCTGTACCTGGCTGGACACAAATATAGTGCGAAGCCCCACTTCAATTTTTTTAAATTATTTCATGAAATTCATGAAATAATTAAGAAAAAAAGGGCTTCCCTATATTGTTGTGTCCGGCCAGGTACAAATAGGCAGCTGGTGGATGGGGGCAGCCCGTTCCTGCCTGCTGTACCTGGCTGGACACAAATATAGTGCGAAGCCCCACTTCAATTTTTTTAAATTATTTCAGGAAATTCATGAAATAATTTAAAAAAAATTGACGTGGGGCTTCGCACTATATTTGTGTCCAGCCAGGTACAGCAGGCAGGAACGGGCTGCCCCCAACCACCAGCTGCCTATTTGTACCTGGCCGGACACAACAATATAGGGAAGCCCTTTTTTTCTTAATTATTTCATGAAATAATTTAAAGAAAATTGACGTGGGGCTTCGCCCTGTTTTTGTGTCCAGCCAGGTACAACTAGGCAGCTGGGGGCTGGAATCCGCAGCGCAGGGAGGCCCAAGCTTTCTGGGCCACCCCCGCTGCAAATTGCAGTCCGCAGCCACCCCGGAAAATGGCGCGTTCATAGAAGCTTCATCTTCTGGCGCTGTACCCAACTCATCCAGGGCCCTGATGCGGTGGCTCACTGGGTAATAAAGGGGTTAGGGCCAGCTTGGCATTATCAGCTGGCCCTAAGCCCGAAATTCATGGGGTCACGCCAATATTAGACATGACCACCATGAATTTCTAGTAAAGTATTTAAAAAAAACACAACACCCAGAAAAAAGTCCTTTAATTGAAATAAACACACAATTCTTTATTGTTCTAAATTAAACCATACTTACCATCACGCCCATTCCAGCTGAAGCCAATGATCTCCTGAAATAAAAGAAAAATAATAAAGCAACATCATCCTTACCTTTCCATGGTTCCCATGACAGCTTCAGCTCTGCTACATCGAGATGACAGGCTGGACCGCAGCAGAACGCTGCCATCCAGCCTGTCATCCCGCAGACACTGAGAAGCGCAGGCTTGCTTGCGCTCCACAGTGTCTCTCTGTGAGGGCATCCAGATGAGCCGAGTTAATGTCCAATGAACTCGGCTCACCTCATGCACGTCACTGACAGCGTGGGAAAATTCTCCTGCACTCAGCGCTTCAGCGTGGGAGAATTCTCACACTGAAGCGTTGAGTGCAGGAGAATTCTCCCACGCTGTCAGTGACGTGCAGGAGGTGAGCTGAGTTCATTGGACATGAGCTCACCTTATGCACGTCACTGACAGCGTGGGAAAATTCTCCTGCACTCAGCGCTTCAGCGTGGGAGAATTCTCACGCTGAAGCGCTGAGTGCAGGAGAATTCTCCCACGCTGTCAGTGACGTGCAGGAGGTGAGCTGAGTTCATTGGACATGAGCTCACCTTATGCACGTCACTGACAGCGTGGGAGAATTCTCCTGCACTCACCGCTTCAGCGTGAGAATTTTCCCACGCTGTCAGTGACGTGCATGAGGTGAGCCGAGTTCATTGGACATGAACTCGGCTCATCTGGATGTCGTCACAGAGAGACGCTGAGCAGCGCAAGCAAGCCTGCGCTTCTCAGTGTCTGCGGGATGACAGGCTGGATGGCAGCGTTCTCCTGCGGTCCAGCCTGTCATCTCGATGTAGCAGAGCTGAAGCTGTCGTGGGAACCATGGAAAGGTAAGGATGAGGTTGCTTTATTATTTTTCTTTTATTGCAGGAGATTGTTGGCTTCAGCTGGAATGGGCGTGACGGTAAGTATGGTTTAATTTAGAACAATAAAGGATTGTGTCTTTATTTCAATTAAAGGACTTTATTCTGGGTGTTTGTGTTTTTTTTAACTTTGACTATGGGGTTAGTAATGGGGGTGTCTTATAGACGCCTCTCCATTACTAACCTGGGCTTGATGTCAGCTGGCATTATAAGCTGACATCAACCCCAACCCTATTACCCCCTGCCACCGCACCAGGGCAGCGTGGAAGAGCGAGGCTAAGTGCCAGAATTGGCGCATCCTATGAATGCGCCATTTCTGGGACGGCTGACGGCTGGAGTTTCTAGCCTGGGAGGGGGCCAATATTCATGGCTCCCTTCCTGGGCTATTAATATCAGCCCCCAGCTGTCTGCCTAGCCTTTGCTAGCTATTAAATTAGGGGGGACCCCACGTCATTTTTTTTGGGGGGTCCCCCATTTTAATAGCTAGTAAAGGCTATGTATTCAGCTGGGGGCTGATATTAGTAGCCTGGGAAGCTCCGTGGGTATTACCCCCTTCCCAGGCTTCAAACATCTGCCCCAGCCATCTGCTTAACCTCCGCTAGAGCCTAAAATTAAGGGGAACCCCACGCCAATTTTTTTAATAATAAATCCTTTATTTTAATACTAAATGACAAGTACAGTAAGCAACACTGTCACTGTACTTCATATATATGTGACTGTCATGTTTCTATCTATCTAATCTATGTGTGAAGCTCTATTCTGTCTGTTATAAATTGTCGGGTACCGCTGCTGAATTGCCGGCCGGCTTTTTTAAAGAGACGGTGCATGAAAACACTATTATTTTTTTTGATAAATCCTTTACGCTAAATGACAAGTACAGTAAGCAACACTGTCACTGTACTTCGTATATATGTGGCTGACATGTTTCTATCTATCAAATCTATGTGTGAAGCTCTATTCTGTCTGTTATAAATTGTCGGGTACCGCTGCTGAATTGCCGGCCGGCTTTTTTAAAGAGACGGTGCATGAAAACACTATTATTTTTTTTGATAAATCCTTTACGCTAAATGACAAGTACAGTAAGCAACACTGTCACTGTACTTCGTATATATGTGGCTGACATGTTTCTATCTATCTAATCTATGTGTGAAGCTCTATTCTGTCTGTTATAAATTGTCGGGTACCGCTGCTGAATTGCCGGCCGGCTTTTTTAAAGAGACGGTGCATGAAAACACTATTATTTTTTTTGATAAATCCTTTATGCTAAATGACAAGTACAGTAAGCAGCACTTTCACTGTACTTCGTATATATGTGACTGACATGTTTATATCTATCTAATCTATGTGTGAAGCTCTATTCTTTCGGTTCTAAATTGTCGGGTACAGGTGTATGCCGCTGCTGAATTGCCGGCTTTTCATGTTTCACTGTTGGCACTGTTCCGATCGATTTGGGCAATCACTGTAATGCCACAACCACCATGGCTGTGGCATTACAGTGAGTGGCAGACAATCTCTGCATGATTGGTGCTCTAAATAGCGCCAGACATGCAGGACACGCTTTTGGTGCACGAACAGTTATCGAACATAACCTCGAACAGCCGAATTTTTTGCAAATCGTTCGGGTTCGTCGAACAACTCGAACACCGCCCAAAACAGCTCGAATTTGAGATTGGCGAACAGTTCTAGTCGAACACCGCTCATCTCTACTGTAGATGCAGATAAAAATTATTTTTAATTTGAAACCTGATGGAGGTCAGTATAGATGGACTAATACAACAAGTCCCACACACAGCTAGAAGCCCAATATTTTTTCAGAGCTAGATGCAGACAAAAAATTATTTTGAATTTGCAACCTGATGGAGGTCAGTATAGATGGACTAATAGAGAAAGTCCCACACACTGCTAGAAGGCCAAATATTTTTTCAGAGCTAGATGCAGAAAAAAATTATATTCAGTTTGCAACCTTATGGAGGTCAGTATAGATGGACTAATAGAGAAAGTCCCACACACTGCTAGAAGGCCACATATTTTTTCAGAGGTAGATGCAGAAAAAAATATATTCAGTTTGCAACCTGATGGAGGTCTGTATAGATAGATTAATAGAACAAGTCCCACACACAGCTAGAAGCCCAATATTTTTTCAGAGGTAGATGCAGAAAAAAATATATTCAGTTTGCAACCTGATGGAGGTCAGTATAGATGGACTAATACAACAAGTCCCACACACAGCTAGAAGCCTAATATTTTTTCAGAGGTAGATGCAGAAAAAAATATATTCAGTTTGCAACCTGATGGAAGTCTGTATAGATGGATTAATAGAACAAGTCCCACACACAGCTAGAAGCCCAAATATTTTTTCAGAGGTAGATGCAGATAAAAATTATTTTTAATTTGCAACCTGATGGAGGTCAGTATAGATGGACTAATAGAGAAAGTCCCACACACTGCTAGAAGGCCAAATATTCTTTCAGAGCTAGATGCAGATAAAAATTATATTCAATTTGCAACCTGATGGAGGTCAGTATAGATGGACTAATAGAACAAGTCCCACACACAGCTAGAAGCCCAAATATTTTTTCAGAGGTACTGTAGATGCAGATAAAAATTATTTTTAATTTGCAACCTGATGGAGGTCAGTATAGATGGACTAATACAACAAGTCCCACACACAGCTAGAAGCCCAATATTTTTTCAGAGGTAGATGCAGAAAAAAATATATTCAGTTTGCAACCTGATGGAGGTCAGTATAGATGGACTAATACAACAAGTCCCACACACAGCTAGAAGCCCAATATTTTTTCAGAGGTAGATGCAGAAAAAAATATATTCAGTTTGCAACCTGATGGAGGTCAGTATAGATGGACTAATACAACAAGTCCCACACACAGCTAGAAGCCCAATATTTTTTCAGAGCTAGATGCAGAAAAAAATTATATTCAATTTGCAACCTGATGGAGGTCAGTATAGATGGACTAATAGAATGATGCTATGCCCAAAAGATTTTACTTCACTAGGTGCAGTAAAAAAATTGGTATTCTATACACAGGTGGTATATCTTGCAACACAGATAGGCTACTCCACTGACTAACACACTCTGCAATAGGCCAAAAAGGATTAGCTTTGCTAGATTCAGCCAAATGCTGTGAAAAAAACTTGCACGGCACTGGCACAGACCTGCCTGGCAAAAACTGATAGGAACTGATGTAACCTAGTCCTGAAAAGGACTCCAATTACAATTAGTCTTTACTCCCACAACCTATCTATTTAAGAGCACAGACCTGCCTGATAAAAGTCGTAGGAAATGCTGTAACCTAGTCCTTAAAAGGACTGCAATCACAACTATTCCCTACTCCCAAGCTATCTGTAGATTTGTGCGAAAATTGGCTTGAAATTAACAAGGTATAGCGCACACAGCAACAGCGGTGCCGTCTAACACGCAGCTGCAGCAGTGAGAAAATGGTGGCGACGGGGAAAATGGCTTGGTCTTATAGGGCAAGGACATGTGACATACACTGCCAATGACACATGCCCTTGCTTGTGTGAAAAAAAGCACTTCGCTCCGTGTGTGCGCTGCTGATAGGCTGACAGATTGCACCTCCCCACTGTAAATGCGGGAAAGAGAAAAAAAAAATGGAGATCTTCATTGTTCCTGCAGAGATCCATCCCCTGCCCGTCCCCCCACCCCGCTGTACACTCAAACTGCGTATTAACATTAATTTTCATCATTACTGAGAAAAAATCCAGTTATGATTTTTGTGCACGAACAGTTATCGAACATAACCTCGAACAGCCGAATTTTTCTCAAATTGTTCGTGTTCACCGAACGGCTCGAACACCGCCCAAAACAGCTCGAATTTGAGATTGGCGAACAGTTCGAGTAGAACAACGCTCATCTCTAATGAAGACGATGATGAGACTCAAATACCTGATTAAAGAGACAACTTGAATTTTCGGTCAGGGCAGGAAGAGATTGGCTCTGAGGACGATGGGTGTGAGAACACACAGGGTGATGATGACGAGGTTGGAGATTCCACTTACTGTCAACCCACAGTCAGCCAGTCGAGGTCAGCAGAGGAGGTGGAGGAGGATGTGACTAGCCGAGGGGATGGGGATGACTCGGTACCCGGGAGTTTGACTGGCCTTGGGGATGTAGTGGTGGTCGGCTCCCGGGCCCGTACCCTGGGGTCACTCTTTAAAAGGGTGGATAATTGTTAATTTTATAAGAGTTTGTGACGCCACTGTGGTATCTGGTGAGAAGCACCAGCGCTGCAGCAGTCCACTGAGGCCGGTGATAAGGCAGCTTGATGGTATAGCTCCCCACAGGTGGAGCTAGGCCTCAGAAAAGCGTATGCAGGGGGAATGCAGGACAGGCGAGACCCAGCTGGGTCAGAGCAAGAATGGGAACGGACACGGAGGTCACTTCAGTATCTTTTACTGGTGGAAATTCAGGCATATCCGGGAGCACTATAGGGTAAAGGGTGCATATCAGGATCCTCCCCAATGAGCGGGTGTAGGGCCTCCTGTTTTTTGCCTCTGCGTAGTAAGTTTCTGACCTGCCTGGAGCTAGGCCTAACTTTGTCTCTGTCCTGCGCTGGCTGACCTTGTGGTTGGGCCTTGTCTTGGAGTTCACGGTCCCAGTATGCGGGGCCTAAGCGTCTCCTGGCTCTGTTACGTATCAGCACCTTAGCGATCCTGGGACCTGTAGTTCTCCAAGGATTCCGGTTATGCCTTACTGGGTCATAGAGATCCCGGTAAGCTCGGATCCGTTGTCCGGTAAATGCTTCGGGGTGAGCTGGTTAAGCTCCTCTGCCCCCTATATACTAACTCTCCACTCACCATCGGCCTACTCGGGCCCTCACTAGGCTATACACACTAACGGCAGCTTGCCATGCTTCACCGATCTTATGGCGCCGGCACACCTTAAGCTCTAACTGGGCTCCCTTAATCTAGCTAACAGGAGCCTCGAGCTCCACTGCTGAACTTTTAACTGAGTTCTCTAGACTAGACAGAGCTCCACTGCAGACTGACCTCTCTTAGGCTTCTCTACCGCAGGAACTCTTCAGAGGAACTGAACTGCCTAGCTCCACCTTCCCTATTTATATCACTAACGGGCTCCCTCTGCTGGTCTGAGGTGGAAGGTGGAGATGTGTGAATGTTTATGGGGGCCTCTTGTGGAAGATTCCATCAATGCACTCTTCTAGGATCTGTGATAACAAGCGCAGCTGTGCGTCACAGATGCTATTGACGACGAGGTTAGGTTGCGCCTTCCTGGACAGAGACGGAGTACTGGAAGCACGTGGACAACTGCATCCTCAAACACAATTCCGCCTCTGACCACAAGTCGTAGTGGCTGTTCAGGTCACATGGGCTCTAAGCCTTGCATAGCCTGGTCATTTTTTTCAGATCAATAAGGATGACCCAACTCGTGTTATCTGTAATATTTGTCACCAAAAGCTAAGTAGAGGCCAAAAAATCCATAGTTTGAGTACTTCATGCATGAACCGTCACATGGATATGAAGCATAAGTTGCAGTGGGAAGCTCACTGTGCTACAATGCAGCCTAGCGGGCCGGGCCAACCACCGTCTGCCCCACCTTGTGCATCCACGGCCTCTTCATCCTCTGTGACTGGGGGTACAGGAGTCACACATGTTTTTGGACGCAGAACTGCCACCTCTTTACCCGCAACAGCCAGTGTGATTGACAGGTCATCATTTCATTTGGAAGTGGAAACACCAGCTGATGTTGAGAGCACCACCTTTGGATCAAGGCAACCTAACTTTTCCGCCGGCATCTTCCTCACAGACCGCCAGTTTGCCAGGGACACCCTACTCAACCCCGTCTAAGCACAACAGCCAGCCCTCGGTCCCTCAGATGGTGGACACAGAGGATTTTCGAGACCTTATGTCCGTCGCAGTGCCCCAGTACCAGATGCCCAGTCGGCACTACTTCTCAAAGAAAGCTGTGCCTGCGCTCCACCAGCATGTCGCACACAACATCACTGCTTCTTTGAGAAACTCTGTGTGTGACAGGGTGCATTTCACCACAGACACTTGGGCATGTAGGCATGGACAGGGGCGTTACATGTCGCTGACTGGGCACTGGGTAACTATGGTGACAGCAGGACAAGTGGCTGCTGTCCAAGTCTTGCCGTCGCCATGAGTTGTACATCAATCCTCTTTATCTAGAAGTTCCTCCACTGCTTCTGCCTCCTCAATCTCCTCTCGGTCCTCCACCTGCACCCAAAGCCTGTATGGTAATGCCACCCGCTTTCTAACTTCGCAGAAGGAATCCTGCACACCTCCATATTATGCTGGCAGCAGGGCTCAACGGCATCAGGCGGCGTTTACTTTGAAATGTCTGGGAAATGTGAGTCACACAGCTGAGGAGTTGTGGTCAGCTCTAGAGTCCCATTTTCATGAATGGTTGTCTCCACTGGACCTGCAACCAGGGAAGGCAGTGTGCGACAATGCTGCAAACCTGGGTGCGGCACTTCGCCGGGGCAATGTCACACACGTGCCTTGTATGGCTCACGTGTTGAACCTGGTTGTCCATCAATTTTTAGCCCACTATCCCGGACTAGATGGCCTTCTGCAGAGGGAACGGTCGCTGTGTGCTCACTTCCGCCGTTCGCATCCGGCAGCTCAATAACTTACATCTCTACAGAAGTCAGTTCACCGGCTGAAATGTGATGTGCCGACACCGTGGAATTCAACTCTGCACATATTTCAGCGACTGTGGCAGCACCGACAAGCCCTGGTGCAATACGTTCTGATGTATAGCCTGGGCCAACGAGATCCAGAGGTGGGTCAAGTCACGCTGCTGGAGTGGTCTCAGATCAGGGACCTATGAGATTGACGCGCCCCCTGGGCCGTGGGGTACCCGGAGCCGGACCGGAAGACGTTGGGGGTTGTATTTACTGTGGCGGAGACCCGGTCCGTGACCCAGGGCGGTCAATCTAAGAGTAATTTGTATATATGAGTTCTATAATGTCCGACTACGCCACCTGTGGAGTTCGGCTAAAGGGGCCGCTGCTGCGGAACTGTCCTCTGAAGTTGGTGGTTTTGCAGCAATGGTATTATTACTCCCCACAGGAAGAGTGTAGCTTCAGTGCAGTGTGGGTGGATGATGGTGGTTGTAGTGCAGGGAGTCAGTAATGAAGACAGAGTCCGCGTGATGCAGTCCCAAGATCTTTACTCACAGTTGTTGCAGTCCAGATTACAGGTACAAGAGCAATCTCCCCCTTCATGCTGTGCGTACTCAGTGAGGTGCTCAGTCCACCCCCAGATAGCTCCGGAGTACTTAGCAGGACCCCCTTCTGTGTGTCCTTTCTCTGGCCTTCTCCCTGCACCTCACACCCAGTGACACTTCTATCCGGTATCCTCGGGCCTTGGTGCGCAACGTGTGTTCTTTCCCCTGGGTCCTATGTGGCTACCTTCTTAGTGAGACTGGTGTGGACTTTGGCCAGCAGTACATGAAATGCTGCAGCCTCCGGTTTCTAGTTGAGCCTTGCTGTTTCTCCGCTAGTTGAGGGACCGGTTCCCCTTATCTGGCCTGAACCCTCTACCTCCTGTTTGCAGCGGGCGTACGGGTGGCCTTCTGCACGGACCGTACCCCTAGGGTCCCTTCGGTTCCTGGAGCCTTCCTGCTCCCACTCCTCTCTTCTCTCCTTCAGTCCTGGGCCTCCCAGGCTAGGCCCGCCTCTGGAGCAGAGCTCATGCAGAGCCTCTGCTCCTGTCACTTCTCCTTCTCTGACTGGCTTGCTCTTTATAAGATGGCTTCCTATTTATACTCTCCCTGTCATGTGCTCCTCTAAGCTGCTTTCTCCTTCCTTACCTGAGGGTGAGATACCACACCTCTGGGTGAGATGCAGTAACTCTGTGGCGACTGAACCCTCAGGGGCTCCACACACCCTTCTGCACAGTTTTGAAATGGCGACGAAGATGTTTAGTGCTGACGATGCCATTATCAGCATGACTATTCCGGTGATTTACATGCTGGAGCACACGTTAAACAGAATTCAAAGTCAGGTCGTGGGACAAGAGGAGGTGGAGGAAGTAGATGAGGAGTCGTATGCAGAAGGGATAACATCTCCAAGGTCCAGACGGTCGGCAGCACCAAGGCGGCAGGCATGGGAGGGTGGGGGAGAGGGATTAACCAGGGCACATGGTAGCAGCCATTCTGTTGAGGAGGGTGCAGGAGCCGAGGAAGAAGTGGAGGATAAACTGGCGATGGGCATGTAAGACTCATCAGATGAGGGAGACCTTGATCACATTTCTGTTGTGTGAGGTTGGAGGGAGAGGGCAGAGGAAGGAAGCATGATTCTTACCTCGCTACCAACACAACAAGAACTTGGTCCTCCTGGATGCGCAAGACACATGAGTGCCTTCTTGCTGCACTACCTGCAAAATGACCGTTGGATTGTCAGAATTCGAAGTAATCCCTACTACTGGGTTGCCACACTCTTAGATCCCCTGTACAAAAGTAAATTTGATTAAATAATTCCTGCCATAGAAAGGAATCCACACATGCAGTAGTATCAGCAGAGGCTGTTGCAGAATCTTACATGTGCTTTTCCACAAAACACTAGTGGTGTACGTAGTGAATCTCACAGTTCTAACTTGCCAACCGTGGGACTGTCGAGTCTTCATCACTTAAACCGTAACAGTAACACAGTATCTGCTGGTAGCAGCAATTTTGTGGAATCATTTCACCACTTTTTTGGACCATCCTTTGCAAGGCCACAGGAGACAAGAATTCTGACACATAGTCAACGCCTAGAGAGGATGGTAGAGGAGTATCTCCAAGTGAACATCGAAGCCATGACTGTGTTACTGGACCCTTGCTCATTTTGGGATTCAAATCTGGAAAAATGCCCGGAGCTCGCCACTCACGCCTTGGAGATCTTGTCATGCCCTGCAGGCATCTGTATCTTGCCTGTAAAAAAATTTTGGTCTTGTAGCAGTTTGCAGTACTGATTCTATTAGGCCATCTATACTAAGCTCCACCAGATTTCAAATTAATAATAATTTTTGTTCTCTCTGAATGTGTGTTCAGCGCTGCTGGTGGTGTGCTGACAGATAAGCGCACACGGCTGTCCACTGAGAATGTAGACAGACTCACGTTCATAAAGATGAACAAATCATGGATCCGCAAGGACTTTTCTACCCCTGTGTCATCCTGGGGATACTAAAAGCTTGAGGATTTGGTAAAATCACATCACCAACCGTTTTAAGCAACTCTGGGTCAATTGATGCCACTTAAGTGGTGTCTGTGCCACAATTTTTGGAAAAAATGGAGATTCTTTTTGGAGTCCCCTTGCTGTGTTTTACGTGACGTTGGCATCGTCAATTCCAGGTGGGTTGGGTCGCCCCCCCTTTTAACTGTAAGAAACTACATACACTATGGCTTGGGGTAACACAGATGGCTGAGTCTGAAGAGCGGTTTACTCAGAGGTCTGCTCCACAGCTTCAGTGTCTGCTAGTCAGCGTAGAATTTTTAACTGCATCTAGCCTAGGCAATACTTTGGGTGTAGTAGCCCAGCTGCGAAGCAAGCTGCACCGCCTGTGTATCTAATAAGAATTTTTAAATGCATCTAGCCTAGGCATACTGTGGGGACCCCCAACCAAACCCAGATGCTCAGCCCCCCCTACAGCCCCCCTTTCCTTGACAATACAATAATGTAACTCTTACAACTGGAGGGGTGAGGATCGGTCACAGCTTTATTAACTCTTTATACTCATTCCATTAGAAAGGCATTTTATTTCTAAAATAATTCAGCTTGTTGCAGCATGCCCTGGGTCTCCACACTGGCAAGTTGGCCAACAAGTGTAACTCTCCAACATGTCCTTTCTATTTCCAGGCCGCGGAGGATCCTGCGTACTCGTATGCAGGACTCTGACCCTCATCCATCACTCTTAACGCTTCTTCCACTCCGTCCTGGAATCCTGACAGGAATATGTGCAGTCCAATATCCCCCCAATTCAGTAGTTGGAAGTGAAATGCTACTCCGGTCAGACACCGCTGCGCTGACGCCCCTGATGTGCCCCTCATCATTAGCTGGTGGAGAAATTTTATGGTGACTTGTAATCTGGTTTGTTCACATTGATCAACCCGTCTGCCTGCTACTAGTCGTGTCCACTCTACCCATGCCTTACCGTATGCTTGCCACGTTGACGGGGCAACTGACGCTCTGATTAATGGCGTCAACTATTTGCCACTAGATCCCATAGGGAGGGTGGGCAACTGTTGCCCGATGGGTGGGCGTTGAGGAGGAGCTCTGTGAAAATCTGCCAATTGAATTGTGATAAAGCATTAGCAGCAGCTTTAAACCCCTCAGCATCGTGGCTAGCTTGTACCCATACATTGTGCTTTAGGCACAGGAATGCTAGCCGGCGTAGTAGGCCAAGCACTGGGAGAGACGATGATGCCATCTTATTAATAGTGCGCTAGGCTCGTGTTTTTTGCTATGAAGCGTATATTTTTGTTAGCCAGGCGCACGCCTCATATTTCTATTGCTACCACTATTGGGAAGAAAAATTATTTTCAGGGCTAGATGCAGCTAAAAATTATTAGTAATTTGAAAGCTGGTGGAGCTTAGTATAGATGGCATAATAAAATGAGTACCACACACTGCTACAAGCCCAAATATTTTTTCAGCGCTAGATGCAGATAAAAATTATGTTTAATTTGCAACCTGGTGGAGGATAGCATAGGTGGACTAATAGAACAAGTCCCACACACTGCTACAAGCCCAAATTTTTTTCAGAGCTAGATGCAGATAAAAATTATTTTTAATTTGCAACCTGGTGGAGGTTAGTATAGATGGACTAACAGAACAAGTCCCACACACTGCTACAAGCCCAAATTTTTTTTCAGAGCTAGATGCAGATAAAAATTATTTTTTATTTGCAACCTGGTGGAGGTTAGTATAGATGGACTAACAGAACAAGTCCCACACACTGCTACAAGCCCAAATTTTTTTTCAGAGCTAGATGCAGATAAAAATAATTTTTTATTTGCAACCTGGTGGAGGTTAGTATAGATGGAGTAATAGAACAAGTCCCACACACTGCTACAAGCCCAAATTTTTTTTCAGAGCTAGATGCAGATAAAAATTATTTTGAATTTGCAACCTGGTGGAGGTTTATAGATTGACTAATAGAACAAGTCCCACACACTGCTACAAGCCCAAATATTTTTTCAGAGATAGATACAGATAAAAATTATTTTTAGTTTGCAACCTGGTGTAGGTTAGTATAGATGGTCTAATAGAACAAGTCCCACACACTGCTAAAAGCCCAAATATTTTTTCAGAGCTAGATGCAGATAAAAATTATTTTTAATTTGCAACCTGGTGGAGGTTAGTATAGATGGACTAATAGAATACTGCTATGCCCAAAAGGTTTTACTTGGCTAGGTGCAGTAAAAAAAATTGTATTCTATACACAGGTGGTGTAGCTTGCAACACAGATAGGCTACTCCACTGACTAACACACACTGCAAGAGGCCAAAAAGGATTTGCTTAGCTAGATTTAGCCAAATGCTGTGAAAAAAACTTGCACACCACTGGCACAGACCTGCCTGTCAAAAAGTGATAGGAACTGATGTAACGTAGCCCTCAAAAGGACTGCAATTACAATTAGTCCCTACTTCCAACCTATATATTTAAAAGCACAGACCTGCCTGATAAAAGTCGTAGGAAATTATGTAACCTAGCCCTCTAAAGGACTGCAATCACAACTATTCCCTACTCCCAAGCTATCTGTATATTTCAGAGAAAATTGGCTTGAAATGAACACTCAAAGTATAGCGCACACAGCAACAGCGGTGCCATCTAACACGCAGCTGCAGCAGTGAGAAAATGGTGGCTACGTGGAAAATTGCTGGGTCTTATAGGGCAAGGACATGTGACATACACTGCCAATTACACATGCCCTTGCTTGTGTGAAAAAAAGCAGTTCGCTCCGTGTGTGCGCTGCTGATAGGCTGACAGATTGCACCTCCCCACTGGAAAGAGAAAAAAAAATGGAGATCTTCATTATTTCTGCAGAGATCCATCCCCTGCCCCTCCCCCACCCCGCTGTACACTCAAACTGCGTATTAACATTAATTTTCAGCATTACTGAGAAAAAATCCAGTTATGATTTTGGTGCACGTACAGTTAGCGAATATAACCTTGAACAGCCCGATTTTTTTCAAATCGTTCGTGTTCGCCGAACGGCTCGAACACCGCCCAAAACAGCTCGAATTTGAGATTGGCGAACAGTTCGAGTTGAACACCGCTCATCTCTAATGAGGAGGCAGATGCCGGCCACCATTTAATGGCTGTATCGGCGGCCTTGTATCCATACTCAGTCCCCAGCCTCCGGGAAGCCAGGTGTCCATACTCGGTCCCCAGCCGCTCGGCGTCAGGGTGTCTACGCTCGGTCCCCAGCCGCCAGAGGGCGGCTGGGTGTCCATACTCGGTCCACAGACGGTCCCCAGCCACCCCTATTTCTACTGGGAACTTCCCTCACACTTTTCTTAGCCTGGCCTGCTTTAGGGCAGCATTGGAAGAGCCCACCAGAGAACCAGACTCCTCTGGTGGGCCCTGACTTCTCCATCAGGGGAGTTGAGAGTGCCAAGGTGAGGAGCATGATGATGATAGAAGTTAGCATCTCCTTTGTTTTCTTGGAATGCAAACGTAAGTGTGCAACCTGCCACCCACCCACCCCCAGGCTGCAATACCATACTGCTAGCTTGCTTGCACTTGAAATTGGGCCTTTTAGGCATGTGGAGGCAGAAACCGTCCACCATGTCATGGCTGCGTCGGCGGACACGTATCCATACTCAATCCCCAGACACCCGGCGGCCGGGTGTCCACGCTCGGTCCCCAGCCGCCAGGGGGCCGCCGGGTGTCCATACTTGGTCTCCAGCCGCCCCGTGGCCGGGTGCCCACACACGGTCCCCAGCCGCCTGGGGGCGGCCGGGTGTCCATAAACAGTCCCCAGCCGCCCCTATTTGAAGGACAGCCTAACCACAAACACGTGGACAAGTGAATGTGGCCAGGGATGGTCCATCTGACTGATGCCTTCACACTGGGTCAATATTGTGGAAGTCGGGACACAGTTGGACACTGGGATGCAACACGTCCTCCAGACATAGAGGATTGCGGGTCCTCGGTCAATCAGGCTTCAACACAAAGTTCAGAAGGTAGACAGCAGCAGTGGTCGGCTTCCTACACAATGAGTAAATTATTCATGATCATGAGGCCATCCATCTCCTTTGCTTTCTGTTCCTTGGAATGCAAGCGCATGTATGTAGTAGCGGCTAGGCCTGAGGATTGCTGGATGTTTTCCTGCTACTATCCCAGTTCTATGACTCCCGTTAAAGCAAAGCTTCAGGTGATGAATGATGGATGAGGTGGTGGCAAAGGAGAAAGAGCAGGAGGAACAGGGACTATTCACATCAATATCAGGCCAGTCAACCACACATGTCTTGTAGGATATGTTTCTGTACCAAAAGGAGCGGTTTGGCTACACAGTTGTAGGGCATACAGTGAGTGCAATGCCTACCAAAAATTTCGAGGCCCTCCAATGCCCCTTGGAAGTGACATGGAGGTCAGAGGGCTTTAACTAAACCGTTTTTTCCATTTATATCAACTGGGTCTCCTCTGCACTGTTGGCCTAAGCAGTGAATGGAAGGGTTTCCAAAAATTATGAGGAACTGCAATGCCCCTTGAAAAAGACGTGGATTACGGCATACTAAAAACCTTCTACCCATTATTGGGGAGTGGGTCACCCTTAGTGTTCGCCTATGCATTGAAAAGCAAAAGCTGACTAAAATTAGGAGGAATGCAATGCCCGTTGGAAGAGTCGTGGAGGTTAGAGGTAATTAAAAACAACATTTCAATGCCCCTTGGAAGAGCTGTGGAGTTCAGAGTGGTTTAACAAGTCGGTTTTAATGCCCCTTGGAAAAGTGGTGGAGGTCGCAGCAGCTTAAAAAGACGGTTTTAATGCCCCTTGGAAGATACATGGAGGTCGCAGTAGCTTAACAAGATGGTTTTAATGCCCCTTGGAAGAGTGGTGGAGGTCGCAGTGGAATAAAAAGACAATGTCACAGCCCCGTGGAAGAGACGTGGAGGTCCCAGTAGCTTAACAAGACAGTTTTAATGCCCCTTGGAAGAGACGTGGAGGTCGCAGTAGCTTAACAAGACGTTTTTAATGCCCCTTGGAAGAGACGTGGAGGTAGCAGTAGCTTAACAAGACTATTTTAATACCAATTGGAAAAGTGGTGGAGGTCGCAGTAGCTTAACAAGATGGTTTTAATGACCCTTGGAGAAGTGATGGAGGTCGCAGTAGCTTAACAAGATGGTTTTAATGCCCCTTGTTAGAGTGGTGGAGGTCACAGTAGCTTAACAAGATGGTTTTAATGCCCCTTACAAGAGCCATGCAGTACAGCATATTAAAAACATTATTCCCATTATTGGGGAGTGGGTCTCCCATAGTCTTTGCCTATGCCTTCCAAGCAAAAGCTGCCAAAAATTAGGACGGATGAACTTGCAATGCTGGCAACATGGACCACGGTCACCCTGGTGGTATAGTGGTGGTGGAGGCTGAGGATAAGGAGAAGACCAAAAAACAGCTGAAATGAGGAAGCGTATACCCATGTGTGGGTGTGAAGCAGTGCATGGGAATACACCTCCCGAAATAACACAGTGGATTTGACTTTATGTTACTCTGCTGTCATTTGGTGGTGTTGAGAAGTCTGGCCCAATCCAGCCCTTGTTCATTTTGATAAGGGCCAGCTCGTCAGCATTGTCAGTTGACAGGCGAGTGCGCTTATCAGTTATAATTCCCCCAGCGGCACTAAAAACACGCTCCGATAACACGCTAGCGGCAGGGCTGGCCAGGACCTCCAAGGCGTACAGAGCGAGTTCATTCCAAGTGTCCAGCTTGGATACCTAATAATTAAAAGGCACAGAGGAATCACGGAGGACACTGGTATGGTCGGCAAGGTACTCCCTCACCATCTTTTGAAACTTTCCACTCCTTGTGAGAGTATCCCGTGCCTCAGGGCCTGTAAGCTGGGCGGGTCTCAGAAAACTGTCCCAAAATGTTGACAGTGTTCCCCTGCCTCTGCTGGATTGGATTTGTACGCCTTGGTTGGTCAACGAACTGTGACCTCTGCCGCTAGCGTGTTCAGATGGGAATTTTTTTAACAGTTCTGCAGCAATGGCCTTCTGGTACTGCCACATATTTGTAGACCTCTCCACATCAGGAATAAGAGAGTGAAAGTTCTCCTTGTTGCGGGGGTCTAAAAGTGTCACCAACCAGTAATGACTGTCATCCAACATTTTGACAACGCGAGGGTCAAGGTTAAGGCAGTGTAACAAAAAGTCAGCCATGCGTGCCAGACTGGTAACGGGCAAGACTTCCGTGTCCTCACCAAGATGACGACTGACCATGCTCTCCTCCTCCTCCTCCTCCCCCCTGTCCTCAGGCCACCCACGCTGAACCGACTGTATGACAGTTGTACAGGTAATACCATCTACAGCGCATGATACCTGCTCCTTTTCTTCCTCCTCCTCCTCCTCCTCTCCCCCATTGTCCCCCAATGCACGTTGGGATGAGATGAGGCTGGGCTGTGTGTATTCGCCCATTACGGCTTCTTGATCCATCTCATCATACTCTGGCTGCAATGCCTCCTCTTTAATTCTCTGCAGAGAGAATTGCAAAAAACATACAAGGGGGATGCTGACGCTAATGATGGCGTCATCTTGGTGGACTCCTCAAAGTTTGTCAGGATGGTACATATGTCAGACATCCAGGTCCATTCCTGAGGTCTTATTTGTGGAGTCTGACCTGAGTATCGACGGCCTCGTTGCAGCTGGTACTCCACAACTGCTCGCTTCTGCTAACAAATCCTTTGCAACATGTGGAGGGTAGAGTTCCAACGTGTGGGGACATCACACACTAGTCGGTGTGACGGAAGCTGCAAATGATGCTGCAACACAGCAAGGGCGGCGGAAGCTGTAGCCGACTTCCGAAAATTAGCTGACAGGCGGCGTACTTTGACGAGTAGATCTGGCAACTCGGGGTACGATTTAAGAAACAGCTGAACCACAAGGTTAAGCACATGAGCCAGGCATGGTACGTGTGTGATCTTGCCTTGCCTCAGAGCAGCCACCAGGTTATGGCCAGTGTCACACATGACCATGCCTGGATGTAGGTTCAGCTGTCTCAGCCACAGATCTGGCTGCTCTTTCACAGCTGTCCACAACTCACAAGCAGTGTGAGGTTTATCTCCTAAGCTTATGAGTTTCAGCACAGTCTGTTGCCTCTTGGCGGAGGCAGTACTGCAGTGCTTCCAGCTTGTAACTGATATGGTGATATCTGAGATGGAGGCTGAACATGAGGAGGAGGATGATGCGCAGGAGCTGTACACTGTGGGGGCAACTCTGACTGACATAGGGCCCGCAATCCTCTCTGTGGGGAGGATGTGTTCAGTCCCAAGGTCCGACTGGGTCCTGGCTTACACTATGTTTACCCAATGTGCCATCAGAGAGATGTAACATCCCCCGCCACAAGCATTTGTCCAGACTCTGGAAGACCTACCGGTTGTACTGGCAACGTCCCTCGTGTTGGTGTTACGGGGAACTGTTGCCGGCCTTCTGTGTGCGGCCACCACACTGCTTCTTCCTGCCTGTTGATCTAGTTGATCTCTGCCTCCCTCCCCCTGTGTGCTGCTGGCCTCGCTCTGCGTGTCCTTCTGCCATGTTGGGTCAGTTGCTAGATCATCCACCACCTTCTCCTCTTCCACTTGCGCACAAAGATCCTCCTCCTCACTTTGTGGCAATTGTGTCTCGTCATCGTCCACCTCTTGTGACAAATTGCTAGCGTCGACTTCCTGTGGCCGTGGCTGTTCAAATATTTGGGCATCGCTACATAGGATCTCCTCTTCCACCACTTCAAGCGGAGCAGGCGAGGGGCACAAATATGAAAATGAACCAGTGAAAAGCTCTTCAGAGTGTCCAAGTGTGGGATCAGTTCCTGTCTGATGACACTCGTCATGGTGGGAGAAAGGAGCATCAGGGTAAGGAGGAGAATGCGGTCGAGACTCACGGCTACTAAAACTTGACCGTGTGGAAGACAGACCAGAGGTGGTGGTGCCCAGGTAACTGGAAGTATTATCTGCTATCCAATTAATAAGCTGTTCACACTGATCAGTTCGCAATACTTGTGTTGTAGTGTACTTCCCTAGTAATTCGGTCAAGAAGTGGAAGCGAGAAGATGTGGCTGTTGGTTGTGGCACATTTTCACCTTGGCCACGGCCCCGTCCTGTACATGCACCATCACCAGAACGTCCAGTTCCACGTCCCTTGCCATGCGCCTTGCCCATTGTAAATGAAGTAAAATAGCTTACAGTCGCAATACACTTTATTATTTATCATTATTTTTGCAGTGTGCGATTTATACATTTACTTTCAGTTATTTGGGTATTTTTCTTGTCTTTGGTTTCTCTCTGTTTAATGACCTTGTGTGAACATACATTTAAATTTTGCATGCACATCTACTTACGTTTCAGTTCAGACCTTCAGGTTTTTTCTTTGCAGTCAGTATGCTTAGTGCATATAAAAGGGTGTGGCCGCACTTTGTCTGGGCTGAGATGCTCATTCTGCCCCAGTCTTATGCTCACACTAGGGATCCAGTCTCTCTGCCCTTATCCATATGTATGTCACTTGACAAATGGTAAGGTTTTTAATGTTAGAGTTAGGACTGTCCCATAAGGGTTGCCGTGAAGTTGCGGGATGGCTTTCACATTATTTTGATTAAAATTATGTTAACTAAATACCCTTTATTATTTATCATTATTTTTGCACTGTGCGATTTATACATTTACTTTCAGTTATTTGGGTATTTTTCTTGTTTTTGGTTTCTCTCTTTTAAACAGATTTATTGGTGTCTGAACAGTCAGGGAAACACTATTACTGTTTTTTTTTTATAGCAAAAAATGCCAAAAGCAGGATAATACAGAGATTTGACCCGTGGAACTGCAAAACCACAGTTCTATATCTCTGGCCTACACCAGACTCTTTTAAACAGATATATTGGTGTCTGACCAGTCAGGGAGACTCTATTACAGTTTATTTTATGGCAAAAAATGCCAAAAGCAGGATAACACAGAGATTTGACCCGTGGAACTGCAAAACCACAGTTCTGTTTCTCTGGCCTACACCAGACTCTTTTAAACAGATATATTGGTGTCTGAAGAGTCAGGGAGACACTATTACTGTTTTTTTTTACGGAAAAAATGCCAAAAGCAGGATAATAAAGAGATTTGACCCGTAGAACTGCACAACCACAGATGTATTTCTCTGGCCTACAGCAGACTCTTTTAAACAGATATATTGGTGTCTGACTAGTCAGGGAGACACTATTACAGTTTTTTTTACGGCAAAAAATGCCAAAAGCGGGATAACACAGAGATTTGACAAGTGGAACTGCAAAACCACAGTTCTATTTCTCTGGCCTACACCAGACTCTTTTAAACAGATATATTGATGTCTGAACAGTCAGGGAGACACTATTACAGTTTTTTTTATGGCAAAAAATGCCAAAAGCAGGATAATACAGAGATTTGACCCGTGGAACTACAAAACCTCAGTTCTAGTTATCTGGCCTGTCTGAACAGTCACAGACACACTCAATTTTTTTTGTGGGGGGTATTTGTGCAGTATGACTGAGTTAAAAAAAACAAACAGGATTTAAATGAAAAAAAAAGGATTTTTCCTAGCCCCTGGGACCGGGGGATAAGTCTAGCAATTTGACCAACAGGAGCACACAGGACTGTAATGCAATGTTTGCTGTATAACCACTGCATCTCCTATACAGCCTGCCTGCCTGATATCTGGGATGGATATTAGTCTTGAGAAGGACTGTTTGTTTGATTTGGCAGGCTTTAGAGACCCTACACTGACTATTTCGCAGTATAAATCTCTCCCTAGCTCTGCAGCACTGACCCTACACTGTCTGATCCGGAGCGACTGTGTCCGAGATGGCGGCGCACGGTTTTAAATACTCAAGGTGACGCTGTGCGGCCAGGCAATCACTGTATTGCCCACAAACAACATGGCTGCAGCATTACAGTCACTGGCTGGCAATCCCTGCATGTTCATTGGCTCTGTAAATAGCGCCAAACGTGCAGGGTGGAGACCCGAGCTCCTGTCCGAGAAACCCAGAAATGCTCGGTGCTCGCCGAACATCCCGAGAAGTCAGATGCTCGGGCGAGTACTGAGCAGTGTCGAGCATGCTCGCTCAACACTAATAGCAAACTGTTTAGTGTTTATTTCCCTTCTAGAGATGAGCGGTGTTAGACCCGAACTGTTCGCCAATCTCAAATTCGAGCTCCTTTGGGCGCTGTTCGAGCAGTTCGGCGAACACGAACGATTTGAAAAAAATCTGGCTGTTCGAGGTTACAGTGGGGCGGGGGGAGGGGCAGGGGATGGATCTCTGCAGAAATTAGAAGATCTCCATTTTTTTTCTCTTTCCCGCATTTACAGTGGGAGGTGCAATCTGTCAGCCTAACAGCAGCGCACACACGGAGCGAACTGCTTTTTTTCACACAAGCAAGGGCATGTGTCATTGGCAGTGTATGTCACATGTCCTTGCCCTATAAGACCCAGCCATTTTCCACGTAGCCACCATTTTCTCACTGCTGCAGCTGCATGTTAGACGGCACCGCTGTTGCTGTGTGCGCTATACTTTGAGTGTTAATTTCAAGCCAATTTCAAGCCAATTTTCTCTGAAATATACAGATAGCTTGGGAGTAGGGAATAGTTGTGATTGCAGTCCTTTAGAGGGCTAGGTTACATCATTTCCAACGACTTTTATCAGGCAGGTCTGTGCTCTTAAATAGATAGGTTGGAAATAGGGACTAATTGTAATTGCAGTCCTTCTGAGGGCTAGGTTACATCAGTTCCTATCACTTTTTGCCAGGCAGGTCTGTGCCAGTGTTGTGCAAGTTTTTTTCACAGCATTTGGCTAAATCTAGCTAAGCAAATCCTTTTTGGCCTCTTGCAGTGTGTGTTAGTCAGTGGAGTAGCCTATTTGTGTTGCAAGCTACACCACCTGTGTATAGAATACAATTTTTTTTACTGCACCTACCCAAGTAAAACCTTTTGGGGATAGCATCATTCTATTAGTCCATCTATACTAACCTCCACGAGGTTGCAAATTAAAAATAATTTTTATTTGCATCTAGCTCTGAAAAAAAAGTTGGGCTTGTAGCAGTGTGTGGAACTTGTTCTATTAGTCCATCTATACTAACCTCGACCAGGTTGCAAGTTAAAAATAATTTTTATCTACATATAGCTCTGAAAAAATATTTGGGCTTGTAGCAGTGTGTGGGACTTGTTCTATTAGTCCATCTATACTAACCTCCACCAGGTTGCAAATTAAAAATAATTTTTATCTGCATCTAGCTCTGAAAAAATTTTGTGCTTGTAGCAGTGTGTGGGACTTGTTCTATTAGTCCATCTATGCTAACCTCCACCAGGTTGCAAATTAAAAATAATTTTTATCTGCATCTAGCTCTGAAAAAAAATTTGGGCTTGTAGCAGTGTGTGGGACTTGTTCTATTAGTCCATCTATACTAACCTCCACCAGGTTGCAAATTAAAAATAATTTGTATCTGCATCTAGCTCTGAAAAAAAAATTGGGCTTGTAGCAGTGTGTGGGACTTGGTCTATTAGTCCATCTATACTAACCTCCACCAGGTTGCAAATTAAAAATAATTTTCATCTGCATCTAGCTCTGAAAAAAAAATTGGGCTTGTAGCAGTGTGTGGGACATGTTCTATTAGTACATCTATACTAAGCTCCACCACCTGTGTATGTAATAAAATTGTTTAACTGCATTTAACCCAGCCAATACTTTTGGGCTAATACCACAGTTTGGCCACTCAGCTCTGCTCGGTTCCCATCCATTGTTTTTTGTGCAAACAACTCCAGAGTTGTCAATTAGTTAACCACCAAAATGAGTGGAAAAAGGCCTGCTGAGAGTGGAAAAGGGGAATAGGCATGTTGGGAAGGGAAAAAAAGGTTGTGTCCGTGGGGTAGGTGTTAAAGTAACAGTAACATCTGCTGAAGAAAGACCATCTTCTAGCCAAACTAAGATGTCTGCTTCTTTTAGTGGACAATGTGATAAGATCCCTTTCTTACGGCCACGCCAATCGCTACAAAGTCCAGATGAGGCACAAAAGCAGTAGTCGCTTCAACTGATATCAAGTGCTCCTTTAAGTTGGCTCTCCTCCACCTCAACTTCAACATCACAAATACTCCAGTCCTCAAAGGTGTCACCCCAATCACACTTGCTTCCTCACAGCTCCCAAGTCTCCAGCTGCCCGTCTGAGTATGGGGGAGAACAGGTGGTTGATTCTGCAGAGCTGTTTACTCATACTATAGCCTGGGAATCAGAGGTCGGCTCCAGAGATTCTGTGAATCCAGACGAGGAAATGATCTGCACTTATGCCCAGAATCTTTATGAGTCGGATCCAGGACCAAACGTAGAAGGTTCTGAGCATATTCCCAAACTGTAACTTCTGTTGGTGGAGACAATGATGAAGACGATAATGAGACTCACATACCTGATTGGAGCGACAACTTGAATTTTCGGTCAGGGCAGGAAGAGGTTGGCTCTGAGGACGACGGGTGTTTCTTGCCTTTGCGTAGTAAGTTTCTGACCTGCCTGGAGCTAGGCCTAACTTTTTCTCTGTCCTGCGCTGGCTGACCTTATGGTAGGGCCTTGTCTTGGAGTTCACGCTCGCAGTATGCGGGGCCTAAGCGTCTCCTGGCTCTGTTACGTATCAGCACCTTAGCGATCCTGGGACTTGTAGTTCTCCAGGGATTCAGGTTATGCCTTACTGGGTCATAGAGATCCCGGTAAGCTCGGATCTGGTGTCCGGTAAATGCTTCGGGGTGAGCTGGTTAAGCTCCTCTGCCCCTTATGTACTAACTCGCCACTCGCCTTCTGACTACTCGGGCCCTCACTAGGCTATACACACTAACGGCAGCTTGCCGCGCTTAACCGATCTTATGGCACCTTAAGCTCTAACTGGGCTCCCTGAATCTAGCTAGCAGTAGCCTCGTGCTCCACTGCTGAACTATTAACTGAGTTCTCTAGACTAGACTGAGCTCCACTGCAGACTGACCTCTCTTAGGCTTCTCTACTGCAGGAACTCTTCAGAGGAACTGAACTGCCTAGCTCCACCTTCCCTATTTATATCCCTAATGGGCTCCCTCTGCTGGTCTGAGGTGGAAGGTGGAGATGTGTGAATGTTTATGGGGGCCTCTTGTGGAGGATTCCATCAATGCACTCTTCTAGGATCTGTGATATCAAGCGCAGCTCGGCGTCACAGATGCTATTGACGACGAGGTTAGGTTGCGCCTTCCTGGACCGAGACGGAGTACTGGAAGCACGTCAACAACTGCATCCTCAACCACAACTCTGCCTCTGACCGCAAGTCGCAGTGGCTCTTCAGGTCGCATGGGCTCTTAGCCTTGCATAGCCTGGGCATTTTTTCAGATCGATAAGAATGACCCAACTCGTGTTATGTGTAATATTTGTCACCTAAAGCTAAGTAGAGGCCAAAAAATCCATAGTTTGAGTACTTCATGCATGAACCGTCACATGGATATGAAGCATAAGTTGCAGTGGGAAGCTCACTGTGCTACAATGCGGCCTAGCAGGCCCGGCCAACCACCGTCTGCCCCATCTTGTGCATCCGCGGCCTCTTCATCCTCTGTGACTGGGGGGACAGCAGTCACACATGTTTTTGGATGCAGACCTGCCACCTCTTTACCCGCAACAGCCAGTTTGATTGGCAGGTCATCAGTTCATTTGGAAGTGGAAACACCTGCTTGTGTTGAGCGCTCTCCGACATCGAGAGCTCCACCTTTGGATGAAGGCAACCTAACATGTCCGCCTGCATCTTCCTCACAGACCGGCAATTTGCTGGGGACACCCTACTCAACCCCGTCTAAGCACAACAGCCAGCCCTCGGTCCCTCAGATGTGGACAAGTAAAAGACCATTTCCTTCTAGCCATGACAAAGCTAAGAGGTTGAATTTCACCATCTGCAAGCTGTTTTCTACAGAAATGCTGGTTTTCCGTCTGGTGGACACAGAGGATTGTCGAGACCTTATGTCCGTCGCAGTGCCCCAGTACCAGATGCCCAGTCGGCACTACTTCTCAAAGAAAGGTGTGCCTGCTCTCCACCAGCATGTCACACACAACTTCACTGCTTCTTTGAGAAACTCTGTGTGTGACAGGGTGCATTTCACGACAGACACTTGGACGAGTAGGCATGGACAGGGGCGTTACATGTCGCTGACTGGGCACTGGGTAACTATGGTGACAGCAGGACAAGGGACTCCTGTCCAAGTCTTACCATCCCCACGAGTTGTGCGTCAATCCTCTTTATCTCGAAGTTCCTCCACTGCTTCTTCCTCCTCAACCTCCTCTCGGTCCTCCACCTGCACCCAAAGCCTGTCTGGTAATGCCACCTGCTTTCTAACTGCGCAGAAGGAATCCTGCACACCTCCTTACTATGCTGGCAGCAGGGCTCAACGGCATCAGTGTTTACTTTGAAATGTCTTGGAAATGTGAGTCACACAGCTGAGGAGTTGTGGTCAGCTCTGGATACCCAGTTTCATGAATGGTTGTCTCCACTGGACCTGCAACCAGGGAAGGCCGGGGCAATGTCACACATGTGCCTTGTATGGCCCACGTGTTGAACCTGGTTGTCCATCAATTTTTAGCCCACTATCCCGGACTAGATGGCCTTCTGCAGAGGGCACGGTCGCTGTGTGCTCACTTCCGACGTTCGCATCCTGCAGCTCAGCGACTTACATCTCTACAGAAGTCGTTGGGCCTGACAGTTCTCCAGATGAAATGCGATGTGCCGACATGGTGGAATTCAACTCTGCACATGTTGCAGCGACTGTGGCAGCACCGACAAGCCCTGGTGCAATACGTTCTGACGTATAGCCTGGACCAACGAGATCCAGAGGTGGGGCAAATCACGCTGCAGGAGTGGTCTCAGATCAGGGACCTATGAAGTTGACGCGCCCCCTGGGCCGTAGGGTACCCGGAGCCGGGCCGGTAGACGCTGGGGGTTGTAGTCACTGTGGCGGTGACCCAGTACGTGACCCAAGGCGGTCAATCCAAGGGTAATTTGTATATATGAGTTTTATAATGTCCGACTACGCCACCGGTGGAGTACGGCCAAAGGGGCCGCCGCTGCGGAACAGTCCTCTGAAGCTGGTGGTTTTGAAGCAATGGTACTATTTCTACCCACAGGAAGAGTGTAGCTTCAAGGCAGTGTGGGTGGATGATGGTGGTTGTAGTGCAGGGAGTTAGTAATGAACACAGAGTCCGTGTGATGCAGTCCCAAGATCTATACTCACAGTTGTTGCAGTCCAGATTACAGGTACCAGAGCAATCTCCCCCGTCGTGCTGTGCGTACTCAGTGAGGGGCTCAGTCCACCCTCAGATAGCTCCGGAGTACTTAGCAGGACCCCCTTCTGTGTATCCTTTCTCTGGCCTTCTCCCTGCACCTCACACCCAGTGACACTTCTATCCGGTATACTCTGGCCTTGGCGGGCGACGAGTGTTACGTCCCCTGGGTCCTATGTGGCTACCTTCTTAGTGAGACTGGTGTGGACTTTGGCCTGCAGTACATGAAATGCTGCAGCCTCCGGTTTCTAGTTGAGCCTTGCTGTTTTTCCGCTAATTGAGGGACCGGTTCCCATTATCTGGCCTGACCCCTCTACCTCCTGGTAGCAGCGGGCGTACGGGTGGCGTTCTGCACGGCCCGTACAACTAGGGTCCCTTCAGTTCCTGTAGCCTTCCTGCTCTGACTCCTCTCTTCTCTCCTTCAGTCCTGTGCCTCCCAGGCTAGGCCCGCCTCCGGAGCAGAGCTCATGCAGAGCCTCTGCTCCTGTCACTTCTCCTCCTCTGACTGGCTTGCTATTTCTAAGATGGCTTCCTATTTATACTCTCCCTGTCATGTGCTCCCCTAAGCTGCTCCCCTAAGCACCCACTACATAGGACCCTCCCGCCAGCTAGGGACCTGGGACTGTGCTCTCCCTTAGGAGCAATCTCGCCCTACCCCCACTGCGGGTATGTGTTGGATGCAGGTGTTAGGGTCCTGAGCCATACTCCTTCCTTACCTGAGGGTGAGATACCACACCTCTGGGTGAGATGCAGTAACTCTGTGGCGACTGAACCCTCAGGGGCGCCACACACCCTTCTGCACAGTTTTGAAATGGCGACGAAGATGTTTAGTGCTGACGACGATGCCATTATCAGCATGACTATTCCGGTGATTTACATGCTGGAGCACACATTAAACAGAATTCAGAGTCAGGTGGTGGGAGAAGAGGAGGTGGAGGATGTAGAGGAGG
The DNA here is from genome assembly GCF_046119375.1 of Phyllobates terribilis. Lineage (NCBI taxonomy): Eukaryota > Metazoa > Chordata > Amphibia > Anura > Dendrobatidae > Phyllobates > Phyllobates terribilis. Next base: position 475,817,261 of record NW_027362765.1, on the reverse strand, counting down.
AGTCGTATGCGGAATGGATAACATCTCCAAGGTCCAGACGGTCGGCAGCACCAAGGCGGCAGGCATGGGAGGGTGGGGGAGAGGGATTAACCAGGGCACATGGTAGCAGCCAAACTGTTGAGGAAGGTGCTGGAGCCGAGGAAGAAGTGGAGGACGAACTGGCGATGGGCATGTAAGACTCATCAGATGAGGGAGACCTTGATCACATTTCTGTTGTGCGAGGTTGGGGGGAGAGGGCAGAGGAAGGAAGCATGATTCTTACCTCGCTACCAACACAACAAGGACTTGGTCCTCCTGGATGCGCAAGACCCATGAGTGCCTTCTTGCTGCACTACCTGCAACATGACCCTCGGATTGTCAGAATTCGAAGTAATCCCGACAACTGGGTTGCCACACTCTTACATCCCCAGTACAAAAGTAAATTTGCCGAAATAATTCCTGCCATAGAAAGGGATTCACGCATGCAGGAGTATCTGCAGATGCTGTTGCAGAATCTTACATGTGCTTTTCCACAAAACACCAGTGGTGCACATAGTGAATCTCACAGTTCTAACTTGCCAACCGTGGGACTGTCGATTCTTCATCACTCAAACCGTAACAGTAACACAGTATCTGCTGGTAACAGCAATTTTGTGGAATCGTTTCACCACTTTTTTAGACCATCCTTTGCAAGGCCACAGGAGACAAGAAATCTGACACATAGTCAACGCCTAGAGAGGATGGTACAGGAGTATCTACAAGTGAACATCGAAGCCATGACTGTGTCACTGAACCCTTGCTCCTTTTGGGATTCCAATCTGGAAAAATGGCCGGAGCTCGCCACTCACGCCTTGGAGATCTTGTCATGCCCTGCAGCCAGCGTTCTCTCTGAACGTGTGTTCAGCGCTGCTGGTGGTGTGCTGACAGATAAGCGCACGCGGCTGTCCACTGAGAATATAGACAGAGTCACGTTCATAAAGATGAACAAATCATGGATTCGCAAGGACTTTTCTACGCCTGTGTCATCCTGGGGAGACTAAAAGCTTGAGGATTTGGTAAAATCACCTCACCAACCATTTTAAGCAACTGTGGGGCAATTGATGCCACTTAACCCTAGAACGCATGACCATAAAAATCTACACTTTCACATACCTGGGGCCTTTTAGGCCCGTGTGCAAATAACAAGGAATAACTCAAACTCAAATGACAAACAACTATATACATGAAGAATACCTACACTGTGTGCAGAATTATTAGGCAAGTTGTATTTTAGAGGATTATGTTTATTATTGATCAACAACTATGTTCTCAATCAACCCAAAAGACTCATAAATATCCAAACTTAATATTTTTGGAAGTTGGAGTGTTTTTTTTTTAGATTTGGCTATCTTAGGAGGATATCTGTTTGTGCAGGTAACTATTACTGTGCAGAATTAATAGGCAACTTAATAAAAACCAAATATAATCCCATCTCACTTGTTTATTTTCACCAGGTAAACCAATATCAGTGCACAAAATTTAGAAATAAACATTTCTGACATGCAAAATCAAAAACCAAAAAAATTAGTGATCAATATAGCCACCTTTCTTTATGATGACACTCAGCAGCCTTCCATCCATAGATTCTGTCAGTTGCTTGATCTGTTTTCGATCAACATTGCATGCAGCAGCCACCACAGACTCCCAAACACTGTTCAGAGAGGTGTACTCTTTTCCCTCCCTGTGGATCTCACATTTTATGATGGACCACAGGTTGTCTATGGGGTTCAGATCAGGTAAACAAGGGGGCCATGTCATTATTTTTTCTTCTTTTAGACCTTTACTGGCCAGCCACGCTGTGGAGTAGTTGGATGCATGTGATGGAGCATTGTCCTGCATGAAAATCATGTTTTTCTTGAACGATACGGACTTCTTCCTGTACCACTGTTAGAACCTTGCTCTTAGGTTTTTTTTTCCTTTGCTGGTCACATGACCTTGTTGGCCTATTTAATCCTGCTCCGCCCTTCTGGCTTTGCTGGACTTCATTGTATATCTACTTTCTAGCTAGCCTGTGCTCTGTATCTAACTCTGTTAGTTTGCTTGGTCTACGGACCTCTATGTTCTATATATGTTGTTTGTTCGTCTGTCTGCTACTATTTCTGTTAGGAGGTGTCCATTTTCCTCCCAGTCCTTAGTACTTGTAGGGATTCCTTCCCCACATCTATAGGTCTCCGTACAGACTAGTTTAGGACTTTAGCAGGTCTGATCGCAGGATCAGGTTCCCTGTTACATCGTAGGGATTCAGCTGAGTTCTATCGTAGGGACAGATCTCCTCTCTTTCCTTAGCTCTGGTAGCAGAACATAACAACCACTGCTTGAAGAAGTTGTCTTCCAGAAACTGGCAGTAGGTCGGGAAGTTGAGCTTCACTCCATCCTCAACCCGAAAAGGTCCCACAAGTTCATCTTTGATGATACCAGCCCAAACAGTACCCCACCTCCACCTTGCTGGCGTCTGAGTCGAAGTGGAGCTCTCTGCCCTTTCCAGATCCAGCTTCTGGCCCATCCATCTGGCCCATCAAGAGCCACTCTCATTTCATCAGTCCATAAAACCTTTGAATGATCAGTCTTAAGATATTTCTTGTCCCATTCTTGACGTTTTATCTTATGTTTCTTGTTCAAAGGTTGTCGTTTTTCAGCCTTCCTTACCTTGGCCATGTCCCTGAGTATCGCACACCTTGTGCTTTCTGATACTCCAGTAATGTTGCAGCTCTGAAATATGGCAAAACTGGGGCGAATGGCATCTTGGCAGCTTCACGCTTGATTTTCCTCAATTCATGGGCAGTTATTTTGCGCCTTTTTTGGCCAACACGCTTCTTGCGACCCTGTTGGCTATTTGCCATGAAACGCTTGATTGTTCGGTGATCACACTTCAAAAGTTTGGAAATTTCAAGACTGCTGCATCCCTCTGCAAGACATCTCACAAATATGGACTTTTCAGAGCCCGTCAAATATCTCTTCTGACCCATTTTGCCAAAGGAAAGGGAGTTGCCTAATAATTAAGCACACCTTATATAGGGTGTTGATGTCATTAGTCAACACCCCTCCTCATTACAGAGAAGCACATCACCAGATTTACTTAATTGGCAGTTGGCTCTCAAGCCTCTGCAGCTTGGAGTAGGACAACATGTATAAAAAGTATCAAAGTGATCAAAATACGCATTTGCCTAATAATTCTGCACGCGGTGTAGAGTTTCAAAATTCTAACTAAAGTAATCTTGGAGAAAATAGAAAACAATTAACAGGGCGGGCCTTCAAGGCCCCAGGTATGTGTTCTAGGGTTAAGTGGTGTCTGTGCCATAATTTTGGGAAAAAATGGAGACTCTTTTTGGAGTCCCCTTGCTGTGTCTTACGTGACGTTGGCATCGTCAATTTCAGGTGGGTTGAGTCGCTCCCCCCCTTTTAACTGTAAGAAACTACATACACTATGGCTTGGGGTAACACAGATGGTTGAGTCTGAAGAGCTGTTTACTCATAGGTCTGCTCCAAAGCTTCAGCGCCTGCTAGTCAGCGTAGAATTTTTAACTGCATCTAGCCTAGGCAATACTTTGGGCGTAGTATCCCAGCTGTGAAGCAAGCTGCACCGCCTGTGTATCTAATAAGAATTTTTAATTGCATCTAGCCTAGGCAGACTGTGGGGACCCCCAACCAAACCCAGACGCTCAGCCCCCCCACCGCCCCCCTTTCCTTGACAATACAATAATGTAACTCTTACAACTGGATGGGTGAGGATCGGTCACAGCTTTATTAACTCTTTACACTCATTCCATTAGAAAGGCATTTTATTTCTAAAATAATTCAGCTTGTCGCAGCATGCCCTGGGTCTCCACTCCGGCAAGTTGGCCAACTAGTGTAACTTTCCAACATATCCTTTCTATTTCCAGGCTACAGAGGATCCTGCGTACTCGTATGCAGGACTCTGACCCCTACTCATAACTCTTAACGCTTCTTCCACTCCATCCTGGAGTCCTGACAGGAATATGTCCAGCCCAATATCCATTAAGTGAACACCGTCGGGCCGTATGAGGGCTGCTTTATCTCCTTCCAGTTGTCGGTGTCGTATCACTACAACGCCTCTGTCTCTTCTAAATTTTGCCATCCGAATATTTATTACCCGCCTTGTCCGTTCGATGGCTGTGATGTCTCGCGCACCTTGCCATACCGCTATCGGCACAATCTCTGACCATACTATAGTTAGTTTTGTGAAAAATTCTCTGAAGCACTCGGTTTCTAGTTTCATTATTGCCATTAGTTATTCGCTCTTGTGATGACCTAGGTTGTTTCCCCCGGCCTGTATAACTAAGATGACCAGACCTCTTGCCTCTCTCCCTACCTTGATTACCTCCATTAGTACCTGTGGCCATAGCAGGCCTCTAATACCTCTCCAGTTGAAATATGTGTTATGAAACTGTAATTTCCTCCTGCCTGGGTGGACTTTCGCCCTTTTTTCTGCCCAATATATATACGAGTGGCCTATCACCCACACTGCTGGCTTAGCGTCACATGTAAAAGAAACAAACCACGTTAGGATAACAAGTCCGGTCTTATGTATCTCGCCAAACACATGGATCGCCATCTCCCTATCCTCTAAACTTCCGTTTCTGACAGTCCTGCTCTTGCTGCTTACGTGGCCGTGCCTATGCGGAATGAGTGTGTCCCGTAATCTTTGGGGTGGTTCCCTGCCGATGTTATGCATTTATTAAATATAGCTTGAAACTGGTATCTTGATAATGGCGTTCCATCAATGTGTGATAGGAAGAAATTATTTTGTGATCTGATGGTTATATATGTTTTTACTATTGTTATCCGACTCAGTGTACCGTTTGTGGGTTGTAGAAGTACCCAAGTGCCCCTGCCCGCTGGAACCGTTTTCGATTGGCGTATGCGTAGACGTATTGCATTATTGGCTATGACTACGTCCTGGTGTAATAAGCCTCCACTGGTGGTAATTTTGGATTGAGGGACTAATTCGCTTATGCATAGCGCCCCGAAGAAGGCGATCGCAAATGCTGTAGACAGTAGTGTTGCTTCAAATTGTGAGTGTCATGTTAATGGTGTTGGGGATATGATGTGAGAAATCAGTTTTTGTGACACGGGACAGGACATCTACAATCCTGACTTGGCTGACCCTTTTTCCACCCTTTTATGGATTGTCTGATCATGAATCTTTGTCACATGTCCCCAATTCAGTAGTTGGAAGTGAAATGCTACTCCGGTCAGACACCGCTGTGCTGACGCCCCTGATATGCCCCTCATCATTAGCTGGTGGAGAAATTCTATGGTGACCTGTGATCTGGCTTGTTCACATTGGTCAACCCGTCTGCCTGCTACTAGTCGAGTCCACTCTTCCCATGCCTTACCGTATGCTTGCCACGTCGACGGGGCAACTGACGTTAACTATTCGCCACTAGATCCCATAGGGAGGGTGGGCAACTGTTGCCCGATGGGTGGGCGTTGGGGAAGAGCTCTGTGAAAATCTGCCAACTGAATTGTGATAAAGCGTTAGCAGCAGCTTTAGACCCCTCAGCATCGTAGCTAGTGCGGACCCATACATTGTGTTTTAGTCACAGGAATGCTAGCCGGCGTAGTAGGCCTAGCACTGGGAGAGACAATGATGCCATCTTATTAATGCAGTGCGCTAGGCTGGTGTTTTTTGCTATGAAGCGTATATTTTTGTTAGCCAGGCGCGCCCCATATTTCTATTGCTACCACTATTGGGAAGAAAAATTATTTTCAGGGCTAGATGCAGCTAAAAATTATTAGTAATTTCAAGGCTGGTGGAGCTTGGTATAGATGGCCTAATACAATGAGTACCGTACACTGCTACAAGCCCAAATATTTTTTCAGAGCTAGATGCAGATAAAAATTATATTGAATTTTCAACCTGGTGGAGGTTAGTATAGATGGACTAATAGAACAAGTCTCACACACTGCTACAAGCCAAAATATTTTTTCAGAGCTAGATGCAGAAAAAAATAATATTGAATTTGCAACCTGGTGGAGGTTAGTATAGATGGACTAATAGAACAAGTCTCACACACTGCTACAAGCCGAAATATTTTTTCAGCGCTAGATGCAGAAAAAAAATTATATTGAATTTGCAACCTGGTGGAGGATAGCATAGATGGACTAATATAACAATTCTCACACACTGCTACAAGCCGATATATTTTTTCAGAGCTAGATGCAGAAAAAAATTATATTGAATTTGCAACCTGGTGGAGGTTAGTATAGATGGACTAATAGAACAAGCCCCACACACTGCTACAAGCCGAACCTCAAATATTTATTCAGAGCTAGATGCAGATAAAAATTATATTGATTTTGCAACCTGGTGGAGGTTAGTATAGATGGACTAATAGAACAAGTCCCACGCACTGCTACAAGCCGAAACATTTTTTCAGAGCTAGATGCAGATGAAAATTATATTGAATTTGCAACCTGGTGGAGATTAGTATAGATGGACTAATAGAACAAGTCTCACACACTGCTACAAGCCAAAGCCCAAACATTTTTTCAGAGCTAGATGCAGATAAAAATTATATTGAATTTGTAACCTGGTGGAGGTTAGTATAGATGGACTAATAGAACAAGTCTCAGACACTGCTACAAGCCAAAAAAAAACTTCAGAGCTAGATGCAGAAAAAAATTATATTGAATTTGTAACTTGGTGGAGGTTAGTATAGATGGACTAACAGAACAAGTCCCACACACTGCTACAAGCTGAAATATTTTTTTCAGAGCTAGATGCAGATAAAAATCATATTGAATTTGCAACCTGGTGGAGGTTAGTACAGATGGACTAATAGAACAAATACCACACACTGCTACAAGCCGAAATATTTTTTCAGAGCTAGATGCAGATAAAAATTATATTGAATTTGCAACCTGGTGGAGGTTAGTATAGATGGACTAATAGAACAAGTCCCACACACTGCTACAAGCCGAAATATTTTTTCAGAGTTAGATGCAGATAAAAATTATATTGAATTTGCAACCTGATGGAGGTTAGTATAGATGGACTAAAAGAACAAGTCCCACACACTGCTACAAGCCGAAATATTTTTTCAGAGCTAGATGCAGATAAAAATTATATTGAATTTGCAACCTGGTGGAGGTTAGTATAGATGGACTAATAGAACAAGTCCCACACACTGCTACATGCCGAAATATTTTTTCAGAGCAAGATGCAGAAAAAAATTATATTGAATTTGCAACCTGGTGGAGGTTAGTATAGATGGACTATTAGAATGATGCTATGCCCAAAAGGTTTTATTTCACTAGGTGCAGTAAAAAAATTGTATTCTATACACAGGTGGTGTAGCTTGCAACACAGGTAGGCTTCTCCACTGACTAACACACACTGCAAGAGGACAAAAAGGATTTGCTTTGCTAGATTTAGCCAAATGCTGTGAAAAAAACTTGCACAGCACTGGCACAGACCTGCCTGGCAAAAAGTGATAGGAACTGATGTAACCTAACCCTGAAAAGGACTGCAATTACAATTAGTCTTTACTCCCAACCTATCTATTTAAGAGCACAGACCTGCCTGATAAAAGTGATAGGAACTGATGTAACCTAGCCCTGAAAAGGACTGCAATTACAATTCGTCTTTACTCCCAACCTATTTATTTAAGAGCACAGACCGGCCTGATAAAAGTCGTAGGAAATGATGTAACCTAGTCCTTAAAAGAACTGCAATCACAACTTTTCCCTACTCCCAAGCTATCTGTAGATTTGTGCGAAAATTGGCTTGAAATTAAGAAAGTATAGCACACACAGCAACAGCGGTGCCGTCTAACATGCAGCTGCAGCAGTGAGAAAATGATGGCGACGGGGAAAATGGCTGGGTCTTATAGGCCAAGGACATGTGACATACACTGCCAATGACACATGCCCTTGCTTGTGTGAAAAAAACAGTTCGCTCCGTGCGTGCGCTGCTGATAGGCTGACAGATTGCACCTCCCCACTGAAAATGCGGGAAAGAGAAAAAAAAATGGAGATCTTCATTTTTTCTGCAGAGATCCATCCCCTGCCCCTCCCCCCACCCCGCTGTACAATCAAACTGCATATTAACATTAATTTTCAGCATTACTGAGAAAAAATTCAGTTATGATTTAGGTGTACGAACAGTTATCGAACGTAACCTCGAACAGCCAAATTTTTTTCAAATTGTTCGTGTACGCCGAACGGCTCGAACACCGCCCAAAACAGCTCGAATTTGAGATTGGCGAACAGTTCGAGTCGAACACCGCTCATCTCTATTACTAATCATGCTTATCTGTATCTTGGCTGGAAAATAATTTGGACCTTGTAGCAGTGTGCAGTACTGATTCTATTAGGCCATCTATACTAAGCTCCACCAGATTTAAAATTACTAATCATGTTTATCTGTATCTTGGCTGGAAATAAATTTGGACCTTGTAGCAGTTTGCAGTACTGATTCTATTATGCCATCTATACTAAGCTCCACCAGATTTAAAATTACACTGGTCAACGCAATTTTTCTGTCAAAAGGTTTTAAAACATATTTTAAGTCAATTTTGGCTGCTGATTACTAATACGAACTCCGTTTTTGGCTATCACATCAGGATTTCGAGATATTTTTGATGGAAATTACTCCTATCGAATGTTTTTTGATAAAAACCTCATGATTTTCGTTACTACATTTTGTATATTTTTAATCAAGGAATAACAAAAATTACAAAGTCTGTGTACAGCAAATCAAATATACTTACAAAATTAAACTACAAAATATAAAAACACATATATATGGCACACAGATGAATGGCAAATGGCAGTTATTTGAACTTTCTTTTCTTGACTGATCTGTGATGTACAGCTTCTGGGTTGTCTCTCATCAAGCTCCAGTAATAGTCAGCCATCATATGTGAGTCCCACCGGCCTTGATACCGTTCTTCCATTGTTTTAATGTCCTGATGAAAACGCTCCCCTTGTTCCTCGCTCACATCCCCAAGGTTCTCTGGAAAAAAGTCCAAATGGCTGTGTAAATAGTGAATCTTGATACTCATTCTACATCCAAGATTTTGCAGACTCATTAGTAGCTCTTCCACAATCTCTTCATAGTTGTCTGCTTTCTTATTCCCTAGAAAATTCTGCACCACATTACAAAATGCATTCCAAGCTCTTTCTTCTGTCTCATTCATTGATGTGATAAAGTTTGGGTCTCTCATAAGTGTTCTTATTTGAGGTACATCAAAAATTCCAGCCTTTTTCTTCTCTTCACTAATATCAGGAAAAGTTGAACATGTATAGTTAAAGCATTCTCCACTGTGATTGAGAGCTTTGACGAACTGCAAGTTTTATGTGCAAGGGAGGAAAGACAATGTTCTTCCTATCCACTAGAGGATCATGGATGACATTCTTATCGCCAGATGCCAAACTCTGTCGTTGAGGCCATTCAGTTTTCACCCAATGCTCTGCTGTAGCTCTGCTGTCCCAGTAGCACAGAAAACAAGGGTGTTTGAAAACTGTTTTTTTACTTTCCTATCATAACAAATGCGAATTATGCATGTTCAAAGAAAACAAAGATATTCTCACATTTATTGGGAGACTAAATGAAAACTAAATTTACCTTAGTGAACGTATAAACCTGCACTTTTCATACACTACTTATATTTTTCTTTGGAATTATTGAAAATGGGCTATATACCTATAGCGCAAAAACGTGATGTGATAGAGAAATTATAAGATCAGATTTGAATTCAGCACCCTCAAATTAGTCTAAAACTGTTCTTAAAGTCCATGCCAGAAATTTTTTTTTTTTTGTACACCAGTGTTATTAATAATCATGTCTATCTGTATCTTGCCTGTAAAATAATTTTGGAATTGTAGCAGTTTGCAGTACTGATTCTATTAGGCTATCTATACTAAGCTCCTCCAGATTTCAAATTATTACTAATCATGTTTATCTGTATCTTGCCTGTAAAATAATTTTGGCCTTGTAGCAGTTTGCAGTACTGATTCTATTAGGCCATCTATACTAAGCTCCACCAGGTTTCAAATTAATAATCATTTTTGTTCTCTCTGAATGTGTGTTCAGCGCTGCTGGTGGTGTGCTGACAGATAAGAGCACGCGGCTGTCCACTGACAATGTAGACAGACTCACGTTCATAAAGATGAACACATCATGGATCTGCAAGGACTTTTCTACCCCTGTGTCATCCTGGGGAGACTAAAAGCTTGAGGATTTGGTAAAATCACCTCACCAATCGTTTTAAGCTTTCAAATTAATTATCATTTTTATCTGTATCTTGCCTGGAAAATAATTTTGCGCATAGTAGCAGTGTGCAGTACTGATTCTATTAGGCCATCTATACTAAGCTCCACCAGATTTCAAATTATTACTAATCATGTTTATCTCTATCTTGCCTGTAAAATAATTTTGGCCTTGTAGCAGTTTTCAGTACTGATTCTAATAGGCCATCAATACTAAGCTCCACCAGCTTTCAAATTAATAATAATTTTTAGCTGCATCTTGCCCGGAAAATAATTTTGGGGCTCCTAGATGCGCAAGACACATGAGTGCCTTCTTGCTGCACTACCTGCAACATGACCCTCAGATTGTCAGAATTCGAAATAATCCTGACTACTGGGTTGCCACACTATTAGATCCCCCACACTCTTCGTTCAACCTATTCATTTTAATAAAGAACAAAAAAAATGATCATTTTTGAAATTAGAAGCATTAGCAGGTTATTAGAAACTGAAATCAAACAGTTTTCAACTCAAAACTTTATTCTAGGTGATGTTACATTTGCACATAGGACTCCTTGTTCGAAAGGAGCTTCTGAACTCTCTCGTCCATTGAATTTGTCAGGTTTTGGATGGTTTCTGCTTCAATTGTTTTGCATGAGGACAGAATACCCTCTCAGAGCTGTTGCTTAGATGTGAACTGCCTCCCGCCATCATAGACACGCCTTTTGATGATGCTCCAGAGGTTCTCAATGGGGTTGAGGTCAGGGGAGCATGGGGGTCACACCATAAGTTTGTCCCCTTTTATGCCCATATCAGACAGAGATGCAGATGTGTTATGTTCAGCATGAGACGGTGCATTATCATGCATGAAAATGATCTTGCTGCAGAATACATGGTTCTTCTTCTTGAACCATGGCAGGAAGTGCTGTTTGAGAAACTCCACATACATTATGGAGTTCATCTTTACCCCTTCAGGGATCCTAAAGGGGCCGACAATCTCTCTCCCCTTGATTCCAGCCCAAAACATTACTCCACCACCTCCTTGTTGGCGCCGTAGCCGTGTTTGCATGGGGTGTCCATCAACCAGCCATCCTCCACTCCATCCATCTGGACCATCGAGCGCTGCACGGCACTCATCGGTGAACAAAACAGTTTTGAAGTCAGTCTTCATGTATTGTTTGGCCCACTGGAGCCGTTTCTGCTTGTGTACAGAGGATAGAGGAGGTTGACAGGATGGCTTACGCACAGCTGCAAACCACTGAAGGACCCTGCATCTTGTTGTTTGGGGGACGTTGGAGGCACCAGCAGCTTCAAAAACTTGTCTGCTGCTATGACAAGGCTTTTTTGCCGCTGCTCTTTTAACCCGACGTAATTGCCTGTAGGAAAGAGTCCTCAATTTTCCCTATCAGCACGCACACGTGTGTACTGTGAATCAGCTACATACTTCTTGATTGTGCGATGATCAGGATGAAGTGTCTTGGCAATGTTGATTGTAGTCATGCCTTGACCTAAACACTCCACAATTTGTTGCTTTTCAGCAGCCGACACATCCTTTTTCTTTCCCATTTTGTCAGAAAATGTAGGCTGCTAATAATAATGTGGGACAGCCTTCTTAAGTAGTCTTGCCTTTCATTGGACACACCTGCCAAACTAATTAGCACAGGTGTATGCAATTGCTTACAGTGATATAAAGAGCCCTGACACACATCACCATCAATGAGTTTAACTGACAAACAAAAAAATTCTTACCTTATCACTCCTAAACACTTTTTGCATAATAATTTGGAACACAGTGTACATGTGATTTTCCACAAAACACCAGTGGTTCACATAGTGAATCTTACAGTACTAACTTACCAACTGTGGTTTGTATGGAGTTGTTCAATAAAGGGCCCAAAATTAAGATAACATAGATGGGAGAGGTCTCTATGAATACGAATTCCTAAGTATTTGATACCCTGTGAGGGCCAGGCAAAGGGAAAGTTGGACTGGATGGAATCCTGTATGGATTTGGGGAGGGAGATGTAGCACCCTGAGGATTCGGCTGCTACAGGGGTATTGCACCTCAACCCAGAGGTGTGATATTCCACTCCCGGGTAAGGAAGGAGTGTGGAACTGAGCTCGGTAGGCTGCATGCACTACATACATCCCATTTCCGAGGAGCAGGCCGACGGTACTCCCACTTAGAAATGTGCAGGTACGACCGAGTCTGTTCCTGGCTGGAGTGGGAGGGGGGTGGTACATCCCAAGTAGTGTAGGGGCAGATAGGGGGAGCAGCCTGGGTAAAGATAGGAGCTCATTGGGTGCTGGTCACCTGAGCTCACACATAGAGGGTGTATATAAGGTGGGCACCAACTAAGAACAGGGTCAGTTGCAGAGAGAAAGTCAGCGAGCAGAGGAGAAGAGAGACCCAGAGTGAGAGAGGAGAAGAGAGAGAGACCCAGAGGGGGAAACAGAAGAAAAGGACTCCAAGAACCCAACTTAAATCCCCGGGTGAAGAGTCGGCACAGGGTACCGGAACCCAAGCTGGTGGGGGCAAAAACACACCCCAGCCAGAGACCGGAGACCGTGGGCAGCGTTTGCCACGGTCACCCACCACATCCACCACGAAGGCATACCACGAGGAGGGTCAGGGAACCCAAGGCCAAGGGTCTCCCAACAGAAGGCCCGAGGGAGCTGGACCTGGGTGGATCAATAGTGGGGACGGCCAGAGAAAGGACAGAAGGAGAGCTCAGGGTCACGCTCCGGACTTATTTGGGAGTTGGCTGGATCCAGAACCTGGTGGACGCAGCACGGCTCGGGAGGTCACTCGAAGCTGGAGTGACCAGAACATCAGCAGTGAGTAAACATCCTAAACTGCATAACCCGACTCTGTCTCTGATTGCCGTCTACACTGCATCACCACAACTCCCATCCTCTGCACCTGATCCCCCTGAGGCTATACCCCACCCGTTGGGGGTTATATCACCAAAGCTGCACCTACACCACCAGCCTCAGCGGACCCTGCTGCAGCGGCGGCCACAGTGACCGCAACACAACGGGTGGCGTAGTCGACATTAAGAACTTAGTAACATCTGTAGGACTGCCACATACAACTCAGTTTGACACCCTGGGCACGGACCGGGTCACAGCCACTCGGAAGACTACAACTCCCATCTGATCCGGCTCCGGATATTCCCCCTAAAGAATATGGCCCAGGGGGCGCGTCAACTTTGGCTTAGTCGGCAGGATTACGTGCCCGCAACACCCGGGTACTGCGTGCCTGAAGGAAAGTGCAAGTTTACCTCAAGAAGAAGTCTCCTGCCGGTTCCGGAGGGTCCCCGCCATCGGACCCCATCACCAGTCGATTCCAGCCGGTTGTCCGCCATTAACAACTTTTTCCCGCCATCTGCAGAGTTTCCCGCCACTGGGAAGCGATTCCTGCCATTTCCAAAGGTTTCCCGCCTTGGAAGAGCGGACGCCATTATGGGCGTGCCAGAGGGTGGCGAGAGGCCACCTCCCATCGTGGGCCAGGACCGAAAATGGCGCCAAAAGTGGAAACCGCCCCCACCAACAGAGACTGTGATGCTAGAGGTGTCTGTCGGCGTGAAAGAACCGCCCCTGGAGCTGACAGTCACCCAGTGGCCCCGGGACCGCCCTCGAAGTGGGAGGAGACGAAAGAAAAGAACGAAGATGGGTGCCGCCTGGAGCAGTCTGGAGCGAGCGCACCCGGAGGCAGGAAGCCTGGAGAAGAGTAGCAGAGAAGCTCACCCGGAGATGGCGAGAGAGCAGAGCAGCACCGGCCCGCTGGCCAGGAGCCTGCTGGAAGAAGAGCAGAGCAGCACCGACCCGTTGGTCAGGAGCCTGCTGGAAACCACGACCCCACTAGGCCTAGTGGAGGTCCTTGCACAGCTCCCCCGAGACCGGGAGTGTGCACAGACTGCCCTGGAGGGCCTCGCAAGGAGGATGGCCCGGGTACAGCGAGAGACATTGGCGGAGTGGAGCCGAGAGATGGCCCAGCAAACCAAGACCCGGAGCACGCCAGCCAAGATGAGGAGACAGACCGCCTCTGAGGATGGCGCGGGAGGACCCAAGGCCGGAGACGGCGCCGAGAAGGGAGCCGAACGCATGGAGGCAGGTAAAGGGGACGTCTATACCCCAAACCGGGAAACCGCGTACCTGCCCCAGCTCCCCGTCGCAGAGCCCGAAAGTCCCCCTGCTGTGCCTGAAAACGCCATGTCACCGACGCAGACTAGGCCCCAACCGGAAGCCGCCGCCGCGACCCCTGTGACGCCATGCGCACCGACCCCGAGCGTGGCAAAACAGGAAGTAACACCAGCCTGGTCGCAGGGCCTAGAATTTCCGGGCGTCGCATCACCAACAGCGCCCCCTACCTCCGCGGAGCCTCCGGCCTGGCCGCAAGGCCAGGTAGCCCAGGGCGCCGCCGTCCTAACGGTGCCCTTCACCTTCCAGGTGCCCCAGGCCTGGCCGCAAGGCCTGGGCAACCCGGGCGCCACCACCACCGCGCCCGCACCCGTAAAACCAAGGGTGCCGCGTCTGGGAGAGGACTTGTTTGCCCAGCACACGTGGCCGGACGGGCAGCCTTTCATCTGGCCCCAGAAATATTATGAACTGGAGCACCAGAGGAGAGTTGGGGCCATGTGTGCACCCCTGATTCCGGCTCCGAAGCCCGTGATAAGGATCTCGCCCCCGCTTGAAGAGACCCAATTTGAGTGGGACCCCACCGGAGAAGACCTAATGGGGTTCACTCAGGAAACCAGGGCAGCTGCAGCGGAGCGTGCTGAGTGCTGCCGACAGCAGCTCGAGGAGTTTGCGAGGGAGCGGAGAGAGAGGCGGGTCCGGGAACAACAGGCCCAAATAAGGAGCGCCGAGCAGAAGAGCCGAACCAGGAGGGACCCCCGTGCAGCGCACAGTCCCCGCACCACCGGGACTGTAATTAAGTTCAATATGCAGCATGGGTGGGGCTTCATCAGAGACCACAACACCCCCGGCGACGTCTTTGTCACGCGCAGAGATGTGGAGTCCCATCTGCCGGAGGGGCACAGAGGTCGTGACCTTTATATCGGGGACGAGGTCACCTTTACCCGGCACAAGTGTGCCAAAGGACCTTACGCCCTCCATGTGCATCGCCTGACAGAGGAGGAGCTGCGATGTGAGGAGGAAGAGCAAGAGGATCCGGACGGGTCTGAAGCTGAGATCCCCAAAGAAGGAGCAGGAGGAAGACGTTGTTGAGTACAGCGGAGTAGGTGCTGTAAATAGTTACCCGATCGGGGTATAAAGAAACTGTTACTGCAAATATAGTCCCCGTTGGGACCAGCTGAGTGAACTGTTCACCCGTTTACCCTTAATCCCACAGGCTGAGGACTGTGAGCAGCCATTCCCTTTCCCTCCTTAACTGGCCGAGGACTGAGAGCGGCCATATCCCTGTATATAGTTGCGCGTCCTAAAGCGCCCCCTACCGGTTTTATAGGAAAACCATTTTTCTAGAAAGACTGTCGCACTTTGCCCGGTCAACAGTTGCCCAGTGACCGAAGGAGGAACAAGAGACGACGAGAATGTTTATTATAAAAAGTTTTATTGATGCTGCTAATTTATATAATGTTTTATATGTTTTATATGTTTTATATGTTTATGAAAAATTTTGTATGTTATGTGATGTTTTTGTCTTACAGCCCGAGGACGTGCTGTGATTTACCAGGGGGGAATGTAGCACCCTGAGGATTCGGCTGCTACAGGGGTATTGCACCTCAACCCAGAGGTGTGATATTCCACTCCCGGGTAAGGAAGGAGTGTGGAACTGAGCTCGGTAGGCTGCATGCACTACATACATCCCATTTCCGAGGAGCAGGCCGACGGTACTCCCACTTAGAAATGTGCAGGTACGACCGAGTCTGTTCCTGGCTGGAGTGGGAGGGGGGTGGTACATCCCAAGTAGTGTAGGGGCAGATAGGGGGAGCAGCCTGGGTAAAGATAGGAGCTCATTGGGTGCTGGTCACCTGAGCTCACACATAGAGGGTGTATATAAGGTGGGCACCAACTAAGAACAGGGTCAGTTGCAGAGAGAAAGTCAGCGAGCAGAGGAGAAGAGAGACCCAAAGTGAGAGAGGAGAAGAGAGAGAGACCCAGAGGGGGAAACAGAAGAAAAGGACTCCAAGAACCCAACTTAAATCCCCGGGTGAAGAGTCGGCACAGGGTACCGGAACCCAAGCTGGTGGGGGCAAAAACACACCCCAGCCAGAGACCGGAGACCGTGGGCAGCGTTTGCCACGGTCACCCACCACATCCACCACGAAGGCATACCACGAGGAGGGTCAGGGAACCCAAGGCCAAGGGTCTCCCAACAGAAGGCCCGAGGGAGCTGGACCTGGGTGGATCAATAGTGGGGACGGCCAGAGAAAGGACAGAAGGAGAGCTCAGGGTCACGCTCCGGACTTATTTGGGAGTTGGCTGGATCCAGAACCTGGTGGACGCAGCACGGCTCGGGAGGTCACTCGAAGCTGGAGTGACCAGAACATCAGCAGTGAGTAAACATCCTAAACTGCATAACCCGACTCTGTCTCTGATTGCCGTCTACACTGCATCACCACAACTCCCATCCTCTGCACCTGATCCCCCTGAGGCTATACCCCACCCGTTGGGGGTTATATCACCAAAGCTGCACCTACACCACCAGCCTCAGCGGACCCTGCTGCAGTGGCGGCCACAGTGACCGCAACACAACGGGTGGCGTAGTCGACATTAAGAACTTAGTAACATCTGTAGGACTGCCACATACAACTCAGTTTGACACCCTGGGCACGGACCGGGTCACAGCCACTCGGAAGACTACAACTCCCATCTGATCCGGCTCCGGATATTCCCCCTAAAGAATATGGCCCAGGGGGCGCGTCAGAGACATCGAGGGCCTCAGACTTCGCTGCATTGATTTAAAAATTTGACCATGTAACAAAGTGATCTATTTCAGTGATAACAGCAGGGATGGATATATGTGATTGAGTGATATATACTAGGACATCATCAGCAAATGCAGAACACTTGTACTCGGTGCCTCCCACCTCAATCTACCTAATATTGGGGTTATGGCGAATTGATGAGAGCAGGTGCTCCGTCACTAGGATGTATAAGAGAGGGGACAGAGGACATCCCTGCCTTGTCCCATTGATGATTATGAAAGGTGATGAAAATGTTCCATTTATCTTCAGCCTAGGTGACGTATTGCGATACAGGGCCATGATTTTGTCTATAAAAGGGTCCCCTAGACCCCTACCCCAAGCTTTTTAAGAGAATAATATATGGCATGCCAGGAGACTCTATGGAATGCTTTCTCAGCATCCAACGAGAGTATCTAATTACAAATTTTTAACTGCATCTAGACCAGGAAATACTTTGTGCCTAGTAGCAGTGTCTGCTAGTCAGCGGATTATCCCAGCTGTTAAGCAAGCTTCACCACCTGTAGTTTGGACACTTAATTTTTTCAAAGGAAATGCTTTGGGCCCCCGGGACACTCAGTGAAGAGCATCGGGAGGCACCCCAAGGCACAGGGGCTGGGACTGGCGGTAGGACGCCTTGCGGTGGACCGCCAAGCTCGATCCTTATAAAAGCTTTTTAACTGCAGCAGCTTTAGTGGACGCTACTGGAGCTGGAATTCCCGCGGCTGCTGGCATCAGACTTGCCCTCCAATAGATCCTTGTAAAAAGATTTAAAGTGTACTCTTTCAAATTAGAGAGACAATTCAAATTAAAAAGCTTAGACCTGCCTCCACCGCAGGGGGGCTCGCTCGACCCACCAGCGGACAGGCACCAGTATTGGGAGAGGGGGCCTGGCCGTCAGGGTCCACCGCAGCTCTGGCACAAACCCGGTGACACGGAGGTCGCACAGGCAGGAACGGACTGGCCGTGTCAGCTTCACACTTTTTTGGTTTTAGAAGGGCATGACATGCCTATATCTGTGTCTCCTCCTCCTTTTACTCCTCCACCTCTTTTCTTTTCGCATGACTATATGTACTTGTCACTTTTCCATGTGGTAGTTGTGTCTTCTGAGCAGTTTGTCCACTTTTGGACACCTTTGAAGTGTTTTCTATGTGTTTTCTATGTGTTCCTATGTGTTTTTGTTTGCCTGCCATTGGTTTTAACGGTGTTCGAAGGTGTTCGACGAACAGTTCGACGAACAGTTCGGTGAACATACGGGTGTTTGACGAACCGAACCGAACTCGAACACTACGGGGGTGGCTCAACTCTATTCCCTTCCCCTGATGACGCCATGTAAACAGTGAAACATGTAGCAGGGACTTATTTTAACCACTTCGCGCCAGAGCCTGTTTTTGCCTTCGTGACCGGGCCAATTTTTTCAATTCTGATCACTGCCAGTTTATGAAGTAATAACTCTGGAACGCTTCAACGTATTCCCCTGATTCTGAGACTGTTTTTTCGTGACATATTGTACTTCATGATAGTTGTAAAATTTCTTCGATATAACTTGTGTTTATTTGTGAAAAAATCAGAAATTTGGCGAAAATTTTGAAAATTTTGCAATTTTCAAACTTTGAATTTTCATGCCCTTAAATCAGAGAGATATGTCACACAAAATAGTTAATAAATAACATTTCCCACATGTCTACTTTACATCAGCACAATTTTGGAACCAAAATTTTTTTTTGTTAGGGAGCTATAAGGGTTAAAAGTTGACCAGCGATTTCTCATTTTTCCAACAAAATTTACAAAAACATTTTTTTAGGGACCACATCATATTTGAAGTCATTTTGAGGGGTCTTTATGACAGAAAATTCCCAAAAGTGACACCATTCTAAAAACTGCACCCATCAAGGTGCTCAAAACCACATTCAAGAACTTTATTAACCCTTCAGGTGCTTCACAGGAATTTTTGGAATGTGGAAGAAAAAAATTAACATTTAACTTTTTTCACAAAAATGTTACTTTAGACCCAATTTTTTTTATTTTCACAGGGGTAACATGAAAAAATGGACCCCAAATTTTTTTGTGCAATTTCTCTTGAGCGTGATGATACCCCATATGTGAGGGAAAACCACTGTTTGGGTGCACGGCAGGGTTCGGAAGGGAAGGAGCGCCATTAGACTTTTTGAATGTAAAATTTGTCTGAATAATTAGCAGACGCTATGATGCGTTTGGAGAGCTCCTGATGTGCCTAAACAGTGGAAACCCCCCACAAGTGACACCATTTTGGAAACTAGACCCCTTAGGAAACTTATCTAGATGTGTGGTGAGCACCTTGAACCCCAAGGTGCTTCACAGAAGTTCATAATATTGAGCTGCAAAAATAAAATTTTCACATTTTTCCCACAAAACCGTTTTTCATCCCTTAATTTTGCATTATCATAAGGGTAATAGGATAAATTGCACCATGAAATTTGTTATGCAATTTCTCCTGAACACGCTGATACCCCATATGTGGAGGCAAATTACTGTTTGGGCACATGGCAGGGTTTGAAAGGGAAGGAACGCCATTTGACTTTTTGAATGTAAAATTTGTTTGAATAATTAGTGGACGCCATGTCACATTTGGGGAGCCCCTAATGTGCCTAAACAGTGGAAACCCCCCACAAGTGCCATCATTTTGGAAACTAGACCCCTTAGGGAACTTATTTAGATGTGTGGTGAGCACCTTGCACCCCCAGCTGCTTCACAGAAGTTTATAATATTGAGCCGTAAAAATAAAATTTTCACATTTTTCCCTCAAAAAATGTTTTTCATTCCCTAATTTTGTATTATCATAAGGGTAACAGGATAAATTGCACCATGAAATTTGTTGTGCAATTTCTCCTGAACACGCCGATACCCCATATGTGGAGGCAAATTACTGTTTGGGCACATGGCAGGGTTTGAAAGGGAAGGAGCGCCATTTGACTTTTTGAATGTAAAATTTGTTTGAATAATTAGCGGACGCCATGTCACATTTGGGGAGCCCCTAATGTGCCTAAACAGTGGTAACCCTCCACAAGTGCCACCATTTTGGAAACTAGACCCCTTAGGGAACTTATCTATATGTGTGGTGAGCACCTTGCACCCCCAGCTGCTTCACAGAAGTTTATAATATTGAGCCGTAAAAATAAAATTTTCACATTTTTCCCATAAAAAATGTTTTTCATTCCCTAATTTTGCATTATCATAAGGGTAACAGGATAAATTGCACCATGAAATTTGTTGTACAATTTCTCCTGAGTACGCCGATACCCCATATGTGGGGGAAAACCACTGCTTTGGTGTACGGCAGGGTTCGGAAGAGAAAGAAGAGCTATGTTGGCTGGGATAGGCAGCAGACACCATGTCACATTTGAAGAGTCGCTGACATGCCAAAACAGCAGAAACCCCCACAAGTGACCCCATTTTGTAAACTACACCTCTCAAGGAATTCATCTAGGGAAGTAGTGAGCATTTTTTAATTTTTAAATTTATACCATTGGGCAGTGAAAAAAGCATAATTATATTTTTACCACAAAAAAATGTTTTACCCTCAGATTTTACATTTTCACACAGGGCAATGGGTAAAAATGGTGCCGAAATGTGTCACACAATTTCTTCTAAAAGTGTCAATACCCCATATGTGGCTGTATCATACCACTTAGCCATACGGTGAGATTTGAGGGGGAAGGAGTGCTATTTGACAATTGGAGAACAAATTATTGTAGAATAGGCATTTGGATTTGGGAGCACAAAATTTTCTGAATTTCTTTTGGGGGGCAAGGACCATTTTGCTTTTCCAGAGCCTTTCTGCTACCAGTAACTTGGAAGTCCCTTATATTTTTAACAGATGATGGACCTGAGTGGGGACTAGCTTTTTTTGAGGACTGAGTTGAAGCTTTTATTGGGAACATTTTACGTAACATTTATCCGGCACTCTAGGCTGAGCACTTACATCGGGGTTTCCATCTAAATTTCCAAGTGATGTAATTCAGATGAAACCCCTGCGGGATCCATTCACTGTAATGAGGCAGCAGAGTTACTCTGGACTCCGTCTGGCCTCTGTTTAGTGGTGTCCTTTTTTTCAGAAGTGCACAAAACTGTGGCCAACCGCACTTTTATGCACGCCTAAAACAAATGACACCGTGGGATCCCAGGCTAGACGGCGTCCACAGTGGCCTATATCTGCCTCATTACAGGGAATCTTCCATCATGGGTTCTGGCTGAATCACGTATTTCAGAGATTTACACGGAAACTCTGGTGTAAGTGCTCAGCGCAGAGCACAGGATAAATGTGAGCAGAGCCTTACTGGGATCTTTGGGAGACATAATAAACAAATCAGTAGCAGGTGAATAATATTTGTTTTATTTATTTTTTATGCCGTTCCTAGTGTGATATAACTGATTAGATTACTTTATTCTTCGGGTCGGAGCGATTACAGAGATACCAGATTTATATCGGGTTTTTATGACTGACAGCTGTCACACACTAAAATACGCTTTTTTTGCAAAATCTAGTTTTTGCATCACCATATTTTGAGAGCTATAATTTTTCCATATTTCGGCCGATAGAGTCATGTGATGGCTTGTTTTTTGCGGGACGAGTTGACATTTTTATTGGAACCATTTTTGGGTACGTGACATTTTCTGATCGCTTTCTATTCCGTTTTTTGGGAGGTAAAGTTAACAAAAACAAACACTTCAGGAATTGTTTTTTGAGGTTTTTTTTATGCCGTTCTGCGTGTGGTAAAAGTGATCAGGCAGCGTTATTCTTCAGGTCAGTATGTTTACAGTGATACTACACTTACTGTATTTTTTTTATGTTTTGGCGCTTTTACACAATAAAACAATTTTATAGAAAAAAAAATATTTTTTTTGCATTGCTTTATTCTGAGCGCTATAACTTTTTTATTTTTCGGCTGATGGAGCTGTATGGCGGCTTTTTTTTGCGGAACAAGATGAAGTTTTCAGTGGTACCATTTTTATTTCTATTCTGCTTTTTGATCGCATTTTTTTCCACTTTTTGTTTGGCGATATGATGAAAAAGCATATTTTTTTGCTCCGTTTTTTATTTATTTTTATTACGGTGTGCACAGAGGGAGTTAATTAGTGTGACAGTTTTATAGCTCGGGTTGTTTCGGACGCGGCGATACCAAATATGTGTACTTTTTTTGGTTTTGTAATAATATACGGATTTATTGGTTTAATATTTTATTTATTTATTTTTATTTATTTTGTGATTTTTTTTTTTAATAGTTTAAAAACTTTTTTTTTACTTTTTTTTACATTTTTACTTAGTCCCTGTATGGGACATAAATTTTTATTTTTCTGATCACTGATCTCATGTAATGTAATAGACATATATTATATTACATGAGATCTTCACTGACTGTTTCAGTCAGTCTCCTCTCTGGCATCAGCTACATACAGGCTGAAGCCAGACAGGAAGGACACCATATATGGCAGAGCTGGAGGCGGTCATGTGACCTCCAGCTGCCATAGCAACCTAAGGTCCTCAAACGAAACGGAGGTCTTCGGAGGTAAGTAAGACGACCCCCTCTCTTCCTGCTGTCTCCCATATGCCGCGATCACTATAGAACGCAGCATATAGAAGACAGCAAAGGGTTAACATCACTGGGACCTGATCTAATCAGGTCCCGATGATGTTCCCTGTCAGAGCTAACGCTCTGCACCAGAATCGCAGTGCTTGCAGGACCCTGGGGGTCCTGAGCACTGCGAGACCACCCACCGTTTTTAAACGTCGGCGCTGCACAGAGCCCAGCAAGCGCCGACGTTTATCTACAGTGGGCGGTCGGGAACCGGTTAATAGTTTCCCCTGTTTTGCTTATAAACTATGGCACCCAGGATGCCATCAATTTAGGAAAAGCAGCAAGTTTGGCTCAATACAAAGTGTCAAATTAGTAAGCTGGGGGCAAGCAATTTTAGTAGGTTTATTTCTTCACCCTCCTTTATGTACAGTACAGACCAAAAGATTGGACACAGCTTCTCATTTAAAGATTTTTCTGAATTTTCATGACTTTGAAAATTGTACATTCACACGGAAGGCATCAAAACTATGAATTAACATATGTGGAATTATATACTTAACAAAAAAGTGTGAAACTACTGAAAATATGTCTTATATTCTAGGTTCTTCAAAGTAGCCACCTTTTGCTTTGATAACTGCTTTGCACACTCTTGGCATTCTCTTGATGAGCTTCAAGAGGTAGTCACCAGAAATGGTCTTCCAACAATCTTGAAGGAGTTCCCAGAGATGCTTAGCATTTGTTGGCCCATTTGCCTTCACTCTGCAGTCCAGCTCACCCCAAACCATCTCGATTGGGTTCAGGTCTTGTGGCTGTGGAGGCCAGGTCATCTGGCATAGCACCCCATCACTCTCGTTCTTGGTCAAATAGCCCTTACACAGCCTACAGGTGTGATTGGGGTCATTGTCCTGTTAAAAAATAAATGATGGTCCAACTCAACGCAAACCGGACGGAATAGCATGCCACTGCAAGATGCTGTGGTAGCCATGCTGGTTCAGTATGCTTTAAATTTTGAATAAATCCCCAACAGTGTCACCAGCAATGCACCCCCACACCATAACTCCTCCTCCTCCATGCTTCAAGATGGTAACCAGGCATGTAGAGTCCATCCGTTCACCTTTTCTGCGTCGCACAAAGACACGGTGATTGGAACCAAAGATCTCAAATTTGGACTCATCAGACCAAAGCACAGATTTCCACTGGTCTAATGTCCATTCCTTGTGTTCTTTAGCCCAAACAAGTCTCTTCTGCTTGTTGCCTGTCCTTAGCAGTGGTTCCCTAGCAGCTATTTTACCATGAAGGCCTGCTGCACAAAGTCTCCTCTTAACAGTTGTTGTAGAGATGTGTCTGCTGCTAGAACTCTGTGTGGCATTAACCTGGTCTCTAATCTGAGCTGCTGTTAACCTGCGATTTCTGAGGCTGGTGACTCGGAAAAACTTATCCTCAGAAGCAGAGGTGACTCTTGGTCTTCCTTTCCTGGGGCGGTCCTCCTGTGAGCCAGTTTCTTTGTAGCGCTTGATGGTTTTTGCAACTGCACTTGGGGACACATTCAAAGTTTGCCCAATTTTTCGGACTGACTGACCTTCATTTCTTAAAGTAATAATGGCCACTCGTTTTTCTTTACTTAGCTGCTTTTTTCTTGCCATAATACAAATTCTAACAGTCTATTCAGTAGGACTATCAGCTGTGTATCCACCTGACTTCTGCACAACACAACTGATGGTCCCAACCCCATTTATAAGGCAAGAAATCCCACTTATTAAACCTGACAGGGCAAACCTGTGAAGTGAAAACCATTTCCGGTGACTACCTCTTGAAGCTCATCAAGAGAATTCCAAGAGTGTGCAAAGCAGTCATCAAAGCAAAAGGTGGCTACTTTGAAGAACCTAGAATATAAGACATATTTTCAGTTGTTTCACACTTTTTTGTTAAGTATATAATTCCACATGTGTTAATAGTTTTGATGCCTTCAGTGTAAATGTACAATTTTCAAAGTCATGAAAATACAGAAAAATCTTTAAATGAGAAGGTGCGTCCAAACTTTTGGTCTGTACTGTATATTTAATAAAAGTTAAGTTTTAGGTCCTGTTAGTGAGGGATATTTAGTGGGAGATCTCCCCTTTTGTTATGTACTAGTGATGAGCGAGCATGCTCGCTACTGCTCGGTGCTCACCCGAGCATCTCACTGCTCGAGATGCTCGTCGCTCTCCGAGTATTCCCGGGGGTTGCTCGGCGAGAGCTCTTTACAGAGCCAATGAACATGTAGGGATTGCCTGCCACAACCTGTAATGCGGCAGCCATGTTGGTTTTGGCATTACAGTGATTGGCTGGCAGCACAGTGCCATCATGCTCGTCACAGTCAGTCCGGAATCAGACAGTGTAGGGAGAGGTGCTGCTGAGATAGGGAGAGATTCGCTTGTTTTTTAGGTAGTGTAGGTAGAACAGAAGTATATTACACATATCCATCTCAACAAACAGTCCTTCTGAGGACTAATCCATCTGCAAAGATATCAGGCAGGCAGTGTATATAGGTAGGCAGGCAGTGTATAAAGTAGAATGCAGTGCATATAGCACAAGAGGCTCCATTCCAGTTTTGTCTGCTGCTGCTGTTAGATATTTCTAGACATAGGCCCAGGTCTCAGGGACGAGGAATAATTTTTTTTTGGATCTTAATCCTCATTATTTGCTCAAAAAGCAATCCAGAGAGCACCATTTTTCTGCGCCATTTGCTTTTGGCACTGCAGAATACAGCCAGGTCCTTTCCATATTGCAGCGCTAAAAATCCAGCTTTTAAAACTGTGGTTTGTCTGTCACACGGATCACATATAATTGCTCTGAAAATATTGCCATTTTTGGCCTTCATTGTAATTTTGTTTCAGTGTGTCAGTGAAGCTCTTGACACCAGTTTGCTGTTAAAAATAGTTACCTACAGGCCTGGTATTTAAAATTGTGCTTTCTCCGTTGCACGAATCACATATACGTTTTCAGAAAACACTGCCATTTCTGGCCTCAATTAAAAATTTGTTTCAGTGTGTCAGTGAAGCTATTGACACCAGTTTGCTGTTCAAAATAGTTACCTACAGACCAGCTAATTAAAACTGTATTTTCTCCATCACACGGATCACATTTACATTTTCAGAAATTACTGCCATTTCTTTCCTCCATTAAAAATTTTGTTCAGTGTGTCAGTGAAGCTATTGACACCAGATTGCTGTTAAAAATAGTTACCTACAGGCCAGCTATTTAAAACTGTGGTATGTCTGTCACACAATGATCACATATAAGTTTGCTCCGAATTCAGTGATTTGTAGTAAGCGTGGAAGATATTGTCCTCCATTTAAAATGGGCAAGGCATGTGGAACTGGATGTTATGGTGATGTTGATTGTTCATGCAGAGGTCGAGGCCATGGGCAAGCTGAAATTGTGGCATAAAAAAACCCACATCTTCTCGCTTGACCTTCCTGTCCCAATTAATATGGGACTGCAGAAATCCACTATTGAACACAGAGCAGTGTGAAAAGGTTATTAGTCAGATAGTAGATAATGCTTCCAGTCACTTAGCCACTCCCACCACCACGCTGTCTTCCACATGGTCAAGTCTCAGTAGGCATGAGTCTTGACCGCATATTCCTCAACCTGAACCTCCTTCCTTCCACCATGACGACTGCCCAGAGACAACTGATCCCACACTTGTACACTCCGAAGAGCTGTTCACTTTTCCATTTATAGATTCGGGCCTCTTGCCCTGTCCACTTGAAGCGGGGCAAGAGGAGATCGCATGTAGCGATACCCAAATATTTGAGCAGCCACGGTCACACGAAGGTGATGGTGGGAAAGTGTCACAAGAGGTGGACGATGATGAGACACAATTGCCAGAAAGTCAGGAGGACGACCAGGGTGCGGAAGTGGAAGACGAGGTGGTGGATGATATAGTAACTGACCCAACCTGGAAGGAGGACATGCAGAGCGAGGACAGCTGCACACAGGGGGAGGGAGGAAGAGCACCTCAATAGGCAGGAAGAAGCAGTGTGGTGGCCGCAGAAAGAAGGTAGGCAACCGTTCCCCGTAACACCAAAACAAAGGAAGTTGCCAGTACAACTGTTAGGTCTTCCCGAGCCTGGTTGTTTTTTAAAGACTCTGCTGATACCCCCAAAATGCCCATTTGCACCACCTGCCAGGCCAGCATCAGCAGGGGTGGCAAAACTACCAGCCTGACCACCACCAGCATGATCAGGCACATGGCAGCAAAGCACCTGACTTTGTGAGCCAAACCCCAGGGTCCAGAAACAGTGTCTGCGGGTGGCACCACTGCTTCTTCTGCTGTTGTGCATGCAAGCCAATCCCCTGTCCATGGTGCATGCGAAGATGCCTCCTGCCCTGCACCTGTCATTGCACAATCTCAAGTAGCAGCATCAGGAAGAACGTCCACATCCTTGTCACAGCGCAGCGTTCAGTTGTCCATACCCCAGTCCTTGGAACGCAAGCTAAAATATGCAGCCAACGCTCCACAGGCCACACTACTAAATTTCCACATTTCACGACTGCTTGCGCTCAAAATGTTGCTTTTTAGGCTTGTGGAGACAGAAGCATTCTGCATCCTCGGTATTCGGTCCCCAGCCGCCACTATTTCTCCCGGTGTGCCGTCCCCGCATTACACAAGCACGTGTCCCAAAACATTAGCTATGCCCTTAACAATGCAGTTACCGGGAAAGTCCACCTAACCACGGACACGTGGACAAGTGCTTGTGGGCAGGAATGGTACATCTCGCTGACTGAACACTGGGTTAACATAGTGGAAGCAGGGACCCAGACAGACCTTGGGATGTAACACGTCCTCCCGACGCCAAGGTTTGATGGCCCTAGGTCAATAAAGGTTGCCCCCACAGTCTACAGCTCCTGCACCTCATCCTCCTCAGTCTCCTTCCTCCTCTTCAGCCTCCATCTCCGAAATAATCACAACAGTCACAAGCTGGAAGCACTGCAGCACTGCCTCGGCCTAGGGGCAGCAGGCAGTGCTGAAGCGAATATGCTTAGGTGACAAACCGCACAATGCTGAAGAGCTCTGAAAGAGCAGGCAGACCTGTGTCTCACAACGCTGAACCTACAGCCAGGCATGGTCATGTGTGGCAATGGCCAGAACTTGCTGGCGGCTCTGAGGCGAGGTGCGCTCACACACTTATCATGCCTGGTCATGTGTTTAATCTCGTGGTTCAGCAGTTTATCA
The DNA here is from genome assembly GCF_046119375.1 of Phyllobates terribilis. Taxonomy (NCBI): domain Eukaryota; kingdom Metazoa; phylum Chordata; class Amphibia; order Anura; family Dendrobatidae; genus Phyllobates; species Phyllobates terribilis. Next base: position 475,789,323 of record NW_027362765.1, on the reverse strand, counting down.
AATCCTATCCAGAGCTGCTGGATCTGCTTGTTAAAGTACTCTGCCTGTGTGCCCATTTTAGAAAGTCACTACAGCTTCGGCTGCCCTTGCTGTGTTTCAGCTTCTGACTCACAGACTGGTGTGTGATGTCCCCACGCATTGGAACTCTACACTGCAGATGTTGGGAAGGATTTGTGAGCAGAAGAGGGCAGTTGTTGAGTACCAGCATCAACAAGGCCATTGGTATTCAGGTCAGACTCCACACATAAAGCCTCAGAATTGGTCAGACATCGGTACCATCCTCCAAAACTTTGAGTACTCCACCAAGATGATGAACGGAGATGACGCCATAATTAGCATTACCATGCCTCTTCTCTGTCTTCTGAAACGCTCTCTGCTCACAATCAAAGAGGATGCATTGCAGGCGGAGCACGATGAGATGGTGTAAGGAACAATGCAGGGTGATTACACACAGCCCAGTCTCATCTCATCCCAACGTGGATTGGGTGACAATGAGGAAGAGGAGCAGGAGAAGGAAGAACAGGAGCTACTTTTAGGCACTATAGACCGTACTACCTGCACAACTGTCATAGTGTTTGTTCAGCGTGGATGGCCTGAGGACAGAGAGGAGGAGGAGGAGAGTATGGTCACTCATCCTCTTGGTGAGGATGTTAGCAGTCTGGCACACATGGCTGAGTTTATGTTACACTGCCTTTCCCATGACCCTCGCGTTCTCAAAATTTTGGGTGACAGTCATTACTGGGTGGTGACACTGCTAGACCCACGCTAAAAGGGGAACTTTATATCTCTTAATACTGAGGCAGACAGGTCTACAAAATGGGGAAGTACGAGATGGTAATTGTTGTGGAACTATTAAAAAAATTTCCATACACTTAGTGCATGGGCATTACAAGTATAGGAGACCCGCTCCTTTCTAATGGGAACATTTTTTTATGAGGCCCTCCTCCACGTCTCTTCCAAGGGGCATTGGAGTGTCTCCCAATTTTTGGCAGCCCTTGCATTCACTGCATAGGCCAACACTATGGAAGACCCACCTTCTATAATGAGAACATTTTTTCATGAGGCCCTCCTCCACGTCTCTTCCAAGGGGAATTGGAGTGTCTCCAAATTTTTGGCAAGCCTTGCATTTACTGCATAGGCTAACACTATGGGAGACCCACTTCCTAATAATGGGTACATCATTTTCAGGAGTCCCTCTGACCTCCATGTCTCTTCCAAGGGGCATTGGAGTGCCTACAAATTTTTGGCAGTCCTCCTCTAAGTCTCTTCAAAGGGGTAATGGGGTGCTTCCAAATTTTCAAAGGGGTATTGGGGTGCGTCCAAATTTTTTGGCAGCCCTGCCACTCATTGCATATGCAATAACAGTATAGGAGACCCATTCTTTAGTAATGGGAACAACAAAGCATAGCCGGCTGATGGCTCTCTAAAAATAGTGAGGGACGACTGCTGGCCCTTTAAGAATAGTAAAGGCTGCTTGATGGCCCCATAAAAAAAGGCTTTGTGACTTTCAGAGTCCCTCCTTCATAAATGACACAGGATGTGTCTAATCATGTCTCACACACCACATGGCCAAATATGGTTGTAAAATGTTAAAATGACATTTCCCAGTGAATGCATTTGTCACGGTTGAAAGCAATGTAAAAGTGCAAAAACGCATCAAAAACGCTACGTGTGAACATAGCCCAAGGTGTGGAGGAGTATTTTTGTTTTTTGTTATTTATTTTTCCTTATATACAAGTCATTACCCTGTAAAGGATGTTCCTTAACATATTTCCCAGTTAAATCCATTTTGGTTTTGTCTTAATATGTTTTATTGTGAGTCCGTAAAAGTGGCGTAATACATCTGACAACATTGTTGACAGCAGTGACCTGGGAGTCAGAAATGCTTCCAGGGGTCTTCCCATGCTGTTCCCATGCCATTTGAGCACTGTTCCCATCGATTTGGGTAATTTTTAGGCCCTGTGCAGACAGCCGGGGGGAGCCGCCTGAAAAATGCTCGAGTTTCCCATAAACTTACATTGGGCTCGTTGCTTGGGTCGAGCACCCGAGTATTCCAATGTGCTCGACCTGAGCAATGAGCACCCGAGCATTTTAGTGCTTGCCCATCACTAGTATGTACAATAGGGAACCGATTTTTTTTGTTGTTTGCTTGCAGCAGCAAGAGTATAAGGCAATAATCAATGTCTGGATGCATGTAATACGTTATCCATAGTGCAATAGCTCAACCATACACAATTTTCAGATAAGAGTTAATATTGTAGAATATAAAATTGAATTGATTTGAATTGGCCTTCCCATTTTTTAGGAGTGGGTCTTCTATACTGTTATTGCGTATGCAGTAAGTGCAAGGGCTGTCAAAAATTAGGACGCACTCCAATACCAAATTGAAGAGACGTAGTGGAGGGCCTTAGTAAAAAAATTATTTTCCATTATTAAGGAGTGGGTCTCGTAGACTATTATTGTGTATGCCGCAAGTTCAAGGAGTGCCAAAAATTAGCACGCATTCCAAAACCAATTTGAAGACATGTAGGGGAGGTCCTCAAAAAAAATAGTTTTCTATTATTAAGGAGTTGGTCTCCTAGACTGGTAATGCCCATGCAATAAGTGCATAGGCTGAAAAACATTTACCCCCGGGGTATACATAAATATTATATAGAATGTTTGAGGTAGGCCTCTAAAAATAGTTTCTACGGGCATCATAAACACCCTTAAAAAATTATGTGGGTGTTGCATGATGGTCTTCCTGGTGATGTGGTGGAGGATGAGGAGAAGGAGAAGGATAAGGAGGAGGATGACATGAAATAGACTAAATATTTAAGCGTATACCCATGTCTGGGTGTGAAGGGGTGCATGGGAATAGACTCTACAATATAAAACACTGCATTTGAGTTTATGTTCGGTTGCTATCATCCGGTGGTGTCAAAAAGTCGGGCCCAATCCAGCCCTTGTTCATTTTGATAGGAGTCAGCCTGTCAGCATTTTCAGTTGACAGGCGGCTGCGCCTATCAGTTATAATACCCCTGGCGGCACTAAAAACCCGCTCTTATAATACACTAGCGGCAGGGAAGGCCAGGACCTCCATGGCATAGAGATACAGTTAATGCCACGTGTCCAGCGTGGATACTCAATAGTTGTAAGTCACAGAGGAATCATGGAGGACGCTGGTACAGTCAGCAAGGTACTCCTTCAGCATCCCCCAAAACTTTTCCTTCCTTGTCAGAGTAACCTGCGCATCAGGACCTGGGTTCTGGGATGGTCTGAGAAAACTGTCCCAGACCTTTCATAGTGTTCTCCTGCCTCTGCTGCATCTGGTTTGTGTCTCCATTGCCTGTACTCCTTGGTTGTACAAAGAACTGTAACCTCTGCCGCCAGCGTTGTCAGCTGGGAATTTTTTTAATAATTTTTGAACAAGGGCCGTCTGGTACTGCAACATTTTATTCAACCTGTCTGCCTTGGGAATGAGAGATAGAAAATTTTCTTTGTAGCTCAGGTCTAGAAGTGTGGCCAACCAGTAATCACTCGCTGTTTCTCAAAATGCGTGCAATGTAAGGGTCACGGGAAAGGCAGTGGAACATAAAGTCAGCATGTGTGCTAGACTGCCAACAGTCAAGACTTCCCTGTTCCCATCAAGAGGACAACTGTCCATGTTCTCCTCATCCTCCTTCTGGTCCTCCTCCTCTTCCTCCCACTCTTCAGGCCATCCATGCTGAACAGATGGTATGAATGTGGTGTGGGTAGTTCCTTCTGTAGCGCAGGAAACCAAGTCCTGTTCCTCCTCCTCCTTCTCATTATCACTCAATCAGCGTTAAGGTGACATGAGTCTGGGCTGTGTAGCATCAACTTGTATATTTTTTTGCTCCATCTCATGGTGCTCTGCCCACAATGACTCCTCTTTAATTGTGAGCAGCGAGCGTTTCAGCAGACAGAGAAGTTTGATGGTGATACTAATTATGGCATCATTACCCCTCACCATCTTAGTAGAATCCTCAAAGTTTTGGAGAACGGCACAGATACCTGACATCCATGCCCACTAATCAGTTTTTAAGTGCGGAGGTTGACCTGAATACCGATGAGCATGTTGAAGCTGGTACTCAACAATTGCCCTCTGCTGCACACAAATCCTACCCGTCATATGCAATATGGGGTTCCAACATGTGGTAACATCACACATCAATCATGAGCTGGAACCTGCAAGCGATGCTGAAGCACTGCCAGGGTGAGGGAACCTATAGCTGGCTTTCTGAAATGGGCACACGAGTGGCATACTTTCACAAGCAGTTCAGGCAGATATGGGTAGGTTTTGAGAAACCGCTGAACCACTAAGTTGACCACATGGGCAAGCCATGGTATGGTTGTGAGGTTGCCAAGCTTCAGAGCCGCCACGAGTGTCTGCCAATTGTCACACATGACCATGCCTGGCTGTAGGTTCATTGTTGAGTGCCACAGATTTGCCTGCTGTGTTACAGCGGTCAACAACTCTTCAGCGGTGTGCGGTTTGTCAACTAAGCAGATAAGCTTCAGCAGAGCCTGTTGCTGCTTGGCTGAGGCAGAGCTGCAGTGCTTCTAGCTTGCAACTGATATGATTATTTTGGAGATGGAGGCTGAAGAGGAGGAGGAGGTGCACGGGTCGGGAAGACGTGTTCCGTCTCAGGGTCCAATTTGGTCCCAGCTTTCACAATATTAACCCAGTGTGCCATCAGTGAAATGTACCGTTCCTGGCCATAAGGACTTGTCCATGTGTCCGTGGTTAGGTGGACATTCCCAGAAACTGCATTGGCGAGGGCATGGGTAATGTTCTGGTACACGTGCTTGTGTAAGGTGGGGAAGGCACACTGGGAAAAATAGTTGTGGCTGGGAACTGAGCACTGAATGACAGCTGCTGCCATGAGGTTGCTTCCATCTCCAGGAGACTAAAAGGCAACATTTTCAGTGCAAAAAGTCGATAAATGTGGCAGTTTAGTATTGTGGCCTGGAGGCTCTTGTAGGTAGGTTGCTGTGTATTTGAGCTTGCAGTCCAAGAACTGGAGTAGAGACAACTGAACGCTGCGCTGGGACAAGGAAGTGGACATGGTTGCTGAAGGTGATTGTTGCAAGTGTACAACAACAAGTGCAGGGTGGGAGGCATCTTCGCCTGCATCATGGACAGGGAATTGGCATGAACAAGCAACAGTGAACAGGCAGTGGAGTCACCCACAGACACCGTCTCTGGACCCTGGCGTTTGGCTCAACTAGTGGGTTGCTTTGCTGTCATGTGCCTAAGCATGCTGGTGGTGGTCAGGCTGGTAGTTTTGCTGGCCCTGCTGATGCTGGCATGGCAGATATTGCAAATGGCTTTTTTGGGGTTAACTGGACAGTCTTTAAAAAAGAGCCACACTCAGGAAGCCCTAACATTTGGACTGGCAACTTCCCTTGTATTAGTGTTTTAGGGAACAATTGCCTGCCTTGTGATTGTGGTCACCCCACTGCTTCTTCCTTCCTGTTGTTGTGCTAGGGCTCCCTCCCCCTCTATGCTCCTGCCTTTGTTATTTATGTCACCTTGCCTGGTTGGTTCAGTGACTTCATCGTCCAACACCTGTTCTTCCACATAAGCACCATGGGCCTCCTCCTGACTTGCTGGCAATTGTGTCTCATCATCAGCATCCACCTCTTGAGACAGTAATTGCACTTTCCCACCATCGCCTTCGTGTGACCCTGGCTGCTCAAATATTTGGACATCACTACATGCGATCTCCTTTTGCCCCGCTTGAAGCGGGCAGAACGAGAGGCCAGAATCTATAAATGGAAAAGTGAACTGCCCTTCAGAGTGTCCAAGTGTTTGGATCACTTGGTATGGTGGGAGGAAGGAGGATCAGGATGAGGAATATATGGTACAGACTCACGGCTATTGAGACTGGACCGTGTGGAAGACAGGATGTGGTGGTGGTGGCAAACTTATTGGAAGCATTATCTGCTATCCAACCAGCAACCTTTTCACACTACTCTGGCTTCAAGAGTGGTGTTATGAGGTCCTCCTAGAAAGTGGGACAGGAAGATAGGTCGACATGATGTGAGTGCTTGTTGTGCTCGCTCAGCAGGCACAGTTTCATCTTGCCCACAGCCTCGGCCTCTGCGTGCAGCATCAGCATCACATCCACTTCCCCGCCCCTTACCATGCACCTTGCCCATTTTAAATGGAGTATAATATTTTGCAGCTTGCAAAAAATGTCACGGTTGTTACCGTTATTGATCACAACTAGTGATGAGCGAACGCGCTCGCCACTGCTCGGTACTCACCCGAGCATTACTGTGCTCGACAAGCTCGGCGCTTGACCAGTATTTCCGGGTTGCTCAGGCGGGAACTCGGGTCCCCTCCCTGCATGTTTGATGCCAATGAACAAGCAGGGATTGCCTGCCACTCACTGTAATGCCATAGCCATGCTGGTTGTGGACATTACAGTGATTGGCTGTCCACACAGAGTCATCAGTTGTATATAAGACCGGCTATGCTCGTCGCAGTTCACCCCGGAATCAGGCAGAGTAGGGAGAGCTGCTGCTGCGTCAGGGAGAGATTTGCTTCTTCATAGTTAGTATAGGTATTCCACAACATATATCTATATCCCAACTAGAGAACACATGAGTATAATGGCATAACAAACTTTATTAGTAGAAAAATCATTAAAATTAATACATCACATCAAATATACTCAATATTATAGAACTGAAACATGCTTCAGTTCTATAATATTGTGTATATTTGATGTGTTGTATTAATTTTAATGATTTTTCTACTAATAAAGTTTTTAATGCCATTATACTCATGTGTTCTCTAGTTGGTATATTGTTTTGAGTAGGCATGTCCGTGTGGGGGCGGGGGATGAGTTCTCTCAACCAGACCCCTAACCGGCACTCTATATAATGTTGGCCGCAGTTTGTTCACACATATATCTATATCCTTCTGAACCAACAGTCCTTCTGAGGATTAATCCAGCTACATATAATCAGTGCTAGGCAGACAGGCAGTGTATGTGGCAGACTGCAGTGTATAATACAGCACAAGAGGGTCCATTGAACGTCCTGTCTGCTGCTGTAATAATTACAGATATTTCAAGACAGTCCCAGATATCAGGGGCCAGGGCAAATTTTTTTTATCTTAATCCTGTTTATTTGCTTAAAAAGCAATCCAGATTACACCATTTTTCTGCTCACTGCAGAATAAAGCCAGATCTGTTCCATATTACAGCGATAAAAATCCAGAGATTTTAACTGAATGTGGAAAATATTGGCCTCCTTTTCCATTCTGTTGCAGTGTGTCAGTGATGCTATTCACACTAGGTCTCTGTGTAGAATAATATTAGTAAATTACAAGCCTACAATTTAAAGATGTGGTTCTCGGTCAGACATATCACCGAAAAGACTTCAAAAATCATACATTTCTTCCATTTTCATTCCGTTGCAGTGTCGGTGACGCTATTCACACTAGGTCTCCGTGTACAATAATATTAGTAAATTACAGGCGTACAATTTAAAGCCGTGGTTCTCTTTCAGACATATCATCGAAAAGACTTCTAAAATCTTACATTTCTTACATTTTAATTCCGTTGCAGTGTGTCTGTGACGCTATTCACACTAGGTCTCCGTGTAGAATAATATTAGTAAATTACAGGCCTACAATTTAAATCTGTGGTTCTCTGTCAGACATATCACCAAAAAGACTTCTAAAATCATATATTTCTTCCATTTTCATTCTGTTGCAGTGTGTCGGTGAAGCTATTCACACTAGGTCTCTGTGTAGAATAATATTCGTAAAATACAGGCCTACAATTTAAAGCTATGGTTCTCTGTCAGATATATCACAGAAAAAAATTCAAAAGTCATACATTTCTTCAATTTTCATTCCATTGCAGTGTGTCAGTGACGCTATTCACACTAGGTCTCCATGTAGAATAATATTAGTAAATTACAGGCCTACAATTTAAATCTATGGTTCTTTGTCAGACATATCACCGAAAAGACTTAAAAAATCATACCTTTCTTCCATTTTCATTCTGTTGCAGTGTGTCGGTGAAGCTATTCACACTAGGTCTTTGTGTAGAATAATATTAGTAAATTACAGGCCTACAATTTAAAGCCGTGGTTCTCTGTCAGACATATCACAGAAAAAAAGTAAAAAGTCATACATTTCTTCCATTTTCATTCCATTGCAATGTGTCAGTGACGCTATTCACACTACGGCTCCGTGTAGAATAATATTAGTAAATTACAGGCCTACAATTTAAATCTGTGGTTCTCTGTCAGACATATCACCAAAAAGACTTCTAAAATCATATATTTCTTCCATTTTCATTCTGTTGCAGTGTGTTGGTGAAGCTATTCACACTAGGTCTCTGTGCAGAATAATATTAGTAAATTACAGGCCTACAATTTAAATCTGTGGTTCTCTGTCAGACATATCACCGAAAAGACTTCGAATATCATACATTTCTTCCATTTTCATTCTGTTGCAGTGTGTCGGTGAAGCTATTCACACTAGGTCTCTGTGTAGAATAATATTAGTAAAATACAGGCCTACAATTTAAAGCTATGGTTCTCTGTCAGATATATCACAGAAAAAAATTTAAAAGTCATACATTTCTTCCATTTTCATTCCATTGCAGTGTGTCAGTGACGCTATTCACACTAGGTCTCCATGTAGAATAATATTAGTAAATTACAGGCCTACAATTTAAATCTATGGTTCTCTGTCAGACATATCACCGAAAAGACTTCAAAAATCATACCTTTCTTCCATTTTCATTCTGTTGCAGTGTGTCGGTGAAGCTATTCACACTAGGTCTTTGTGTAGAATAATATTAGTAAATTACAGGCCTACAATTTAAAGCCGTGGTTCTCTGTCAGACATATCACAGAAAAAAATTAAAAAGTCATACATTTCTTCCATTTTCATTCCATTGCAGTGTGTCAGTGACGCTATTCACACTATGGCTCCGTGTAGAATAATATTAGTAAATTACAAGCCTACAATTTAAATCTGTGGTTCTCTGTCAGACATATCACCAAAAAGACTTCTAAAATCATATATTTCTTCCATTTTCATTCTGTTGCAGTGTGTTGGTGAAGCTATTCACACTAGGTCTCTGTGCAGAATAATATTAGTAAATTACAGGCCTACAATTTAAATCTGTGGTTCTCTGTCAGACATATCACCGAAAAGACTTCGAAAATCATACATTTCTTCCATTTTCATTCTGTTGCAGTGTGTCGGTGAAGCTATTCACACTAGGTCTCTGTGAAGAATAATTTTAGTAAATTACAGGCCTGCTATTTAAAATCGTGGTTCTCTGTCAAACATATCACATATAACTGCGTTCCAAAATCAGCCATTTCTTGTGAAGGTGGAAGATATTGTTCTCCATTTAAAATGGGCAAGGTGCGTGGCAAGGAACGGGGAAGTGGACGTGATGGTGATGGTGCATGCAGAGGCCAAGGACGTGGCCATGGGCAAGGTGAAATTGTGCCACAACAAACACCCACATCTTCTTGCTCGACCTTCCTGGCCCAATTACTAAGGGACCGCAGAGCACCAATATTGAACATAGAGCAGTGTGAAAAGGTTATTGGTTGGATAGCAGATAATGCTTCCAGTCACTTGGCCACCACCACCTCCACCCTGTCTTCCACACAGTCAACTCACAGTAGCCGTGAGTCTGGACAGCATATTCCTCACCCTGATCCTCCTTTCTCCCATCATGCCGAGTGCCCGGAGACAACTTATTCCACACTTGGATACTCAGAAGAGCTGTTCATTTTTCCATTTGTAGAGGAGAACGCAAGAAGTGATGCCCAAATATTGTAGCAGTCATGGTCACATGAAGGCGATGGTGGGAAAGTGCAATTACTGTCGCAAGAGGTGGATGATGCTGATGAGACAAAATTGCCAGAAAGTCAGGAGGAGGACCAGGGTGTGGATGTGAAAGACGAGTTGGTGGATGATATAGTAACTGATCTAACCTGGAAAGTGGACACACAGAACGAGGACAGCAGCACACAGGGGGAGGGAGGCAGAGCACCACAACAGGCAGGAAGAAGCAGTGTGGAGGCCGCAGACACAAGGCAGGAAAGCGTTCCTTGTAACGCCAACACAACGGAAGTTGCCAGTAAAACTGTTAGCTCTTCCCGAGTCTGGTTACTTTTTAAACACTCTGCAGATAACCCCAAAAAGGTCATTTGCACCACCTGCCAGGCCAGCATCAGCAGGGGTAGTAAAACTACCAGCCTGACCACCACCAGCATGAACAGGCACTTGGCAGCAAAGCACCCGAATAAGTGGGGCGAATCCCTGTTGTGCGTGCACGCCAATCCCCTGTACATGGCGAATGCCAAGATGCCTCCCACCCTGCAACTGTCATTGTACACTCTAAAGTAGCACCATCAGCAAGCACATCCTTGTCCAAGTGCAGCGTTCAGTTGTCTCTACCCCAGTCCTTGGAATGCAAGCTCAAATACGCAGCTAACGCCCCACAAGCCACACTACTAGATTCACACATTTTGCGAATGCTTGCGCTCGAAATGTTGCCTTTTAGGCTCTTGGAGACCGGAGCTTTCCGCAACTTGATGGCGGCGTCCGTCCCTCGGTACTTGGACCCCAGCCACCACTATTTATCCCGGTGTGCCTTCCTCGCATTACACAAGCACATGTCCCACAACATTAGACGTGCCCTCAACAACGCAGTTACTTGGTAAGTCCACCTAACCACGGACACGTGAACAAGTGCTTATGGGCAGAGACGGTACATCTCGCTGACTGCACACTGGGTTAATATAGTGGAAGCCGGGACCCAGTCTGACCTTGGGACGGAACTCGTCCTCCCAACGCCGTGGATTGCAGGCCCTGGGTCATTCAGAGTTGCCCCCATGTTCTACAGCTCCTGCACGTCCTTCTCCTCCTCCTCTTCAGCATCCATTTTCGAAATGACCACATCAGTCTGTGTGCCCATTTTAGAAAGACAGCTACAGCTTCTGTCGCCCTTGCCGTGCTTCAGCAGTGTTTGCAGCTTCTGGCTCACCGACTGGTCTGCGATGTTCCCACGCACTGGAACTCTACTTTGCAGATGTTGGGAAGGATTTGTGAGCAGAAGAGGGCAGTTGTTGAGTACAATTATCAACAAGGCCATCGGTATTCAGTTCAGACTCCACAAATAAGACCTCAGGAGTGGACATGAATTTCAGACATCTGTACCATTCTTCAAAACTTTGAGGACTCCACCAAGATAGTGAGCGGCGATGACGCCATAATTAACGTCACCAACCTGTTTCTCTGTCCTCTGAAATACTCTCTGCTCTCAATTAAAGAGTATGCATTGCAGGCGGAGCACGATGAGATGGAGCAAGGAACCATACAGGGTGATTACACACCACCCAGCCTCATCTCATCCTAACGTGGATTGGGTGACTATGAGAAAGAGGAGGAAGAACAGGAGCTAGTTTCCTGCTCTACAGACGGTACTACCTGCACAACTGTCATAACTTCTGTTCAGCGTGGATGGCATGAGGGAAGGTAGGAGGAGGAAGAGGAGGAGGATGAGAAGTAGAGCATGGTCAGTTGTCTTCTTGGTGGAGACATGGAAGTCTTGCCTCTTTGCAGTCTGGCACAAATGGCTGAGTTTATGTTATGCTGCCTTTTCCGTGACCCTCACATTGTCCAAATTTTTGGTGACAGTCCTTACTGGTTAGTGACTCTTCTAGACCCACGCTTCAGGGAGAACTTTAAGTCTCTTCCCTTGCAGGATAGGCCTAATAAAATTATGCAGTATGAGAATGCCCTTGTGGCAGAATTATTTAAAAAATTCCCATCTGAAAACGTTGGCGGCAGAAGTCACAGTTCATTGGACAACCAAGGAGCACAGGTGAGAGAGACATAAATGCAATCCAGCAAAGGCAGGAGAACACTGTCAAAGTTCTGGGACAGTTTTCTCAGACCCTCCCATCACACAGGCCCTGAGGCGTGGGGTACTCCCACAAGAAGTGCAAAGTTTTGGAAGATGGTGAGGGAGTACCTCGCCGACCGTACTAACGTCCTTCGTGATTCCTCTGTGCCTTATAATTATTGGGAATTCAAGCTGGACACGTGACATGAACTGGCTCTCTAAAGGCCTTGGAGGTCCTGGCCTGCCCTGCCGCTAGCGTTTTGTCAGAGCGGGTTTTTAGTGCCGCCGTTGGAATTATAACCGATAGGCGCATTCGCCTGTCAACTGAAAATGCTGACAAGCTGACTCTTATAAAAATGAACAAGGGCTGGATTGGGCCAGGCTTCTCAACACCACCGAATGATAGCAGCGTAACATAAACTCAAATCTAGTGATTTGAATCCGAGTGATAGCACTTCCTAATAATGGGAACATTTTTTTCAGGAAGCTCTCTAACCTCTACGTCTCTTGCAAGGGGCATTGGAGTTCCTCTAAATTGTTGGCAGCCATTGCTTCACTGCATAGGCAAATAGTATGAAAGACACACTTCCTAATAATGGGAACATTGTTTTCAGGAGTCCCTCCAACCTTTACATCTCTTGCAAGGGGCATTGGAGTTCCTCCAAATTTTTGGCAGCCGTTGCATTCACTGCAAAGGCAAACAGTATGGGAGGCCCACTTCCTAATAATGGGAACATTGTTTTCAGGAGGCCCTAAGACCTCTACTTCTCTTGCAAGGGGCATTGAAGTTCCTCCAAATTTTTGGCAGCCATTGCATTCACTGCATAGGCAAACAGTATGGGAGACCCACTTTCTAATAAAGGGATAATTTTTTTCAGGAGGCCTTCCGACCTCTACATCTCTTGCAAGGAGCATTGGAGTTCCTCCAAATTTTTGGCAGCTGTTGGACTCACTTCATAAAGTATAACTGTATAGCCAACCCTCTCATTTCAAATAGAAACATGTCGCTACGGTGGCCCTTCTCTATGTGTCTTTAAATTGTTAGTGGAGTTTTTCCTAAATTTTGGCAGCCATTGGACTCACTTCATACCCTATAACTGTATAGCAGACCCGCTCCTTTCTAATGGAAACATGTCAATTCTATGGCCCTTCTCTATGTGTCTTTAATTTGTTAGTGGGGTTTTTCCTAAATTTTGGCAGCCATTGGACTCACTGCATACCCTATAACTGTATAGCAGACCCACTCCTTTCTAATGTAAACATGTCATTACTGTGGCCCTGCTCTATGTGTCTTTAAATTGTTAGTGGGGTTTTCCTAAATTTTGGCAGCCCTTGTAGTCACAGCATGGGCATTACCACTATAGGAGACCTGCTCCTTTATAATGGGAAGATTTTTTTTCCTTAGACGCTCCTCTATGTCTCTTCAAAGGGGTTTTGGGTTGCGTCAAAATTGTTGGCAGCCCTTGCAGTCACTGCATGCGCAATAACAGTATAGGAGACCCACTCGTTAATAATGGTAACAACAAAGCATAGCCGGCGGATGGCTCTCTAATAGTGTTGAGCAAATTTGTTCGGCGAATGTCCGAAAGTTTCAAATTTGGCATGAATATGGCACATTCAGATTCGTGATCGCAAATGCGCGCAAATTTTCATAAAATCAGAAAAGTTTAACGAATTTGCACAGGACCGCAAATACAGGGCAACCACGGCGTTTTGATCAGTTTTGTTAGCATAGTGCAAGTGTATGATGAGCGGTGACATGTGAAAGGTGAGTGTGGGGCTGTGGAGAGCTTAGAACATGTCAGATCAGCGGCGCACTGTTTTTTTTTTTTCCTGTGGGCAGTAACTTTAGCTGAGGAAAACACAGCCAGTGCAGGAAACATCTACACTGCCCATACATAAGGGCTTCTGCAATTGGCTGCAGAAATCACATGTCCTCTCAATATAAAAAGCGACCATGTTCCCTCATCGCCATTATATCCATGTCACTGCTGGAGACAGATGCAGCTCAGTGTTCTCCTGTGTAATGAAAGATATTAGCTAGATAGGTTGGCGCTTGTGTGGTAGTCAGATAGTGTCGAGAATTCTTGGCCTGTGTACCTCTGCAACCGCTGGTGCAGCACATTTTTGGTGTTCTTCTGCAAGTACTGAGATTCTGACAGAAACAGAGGGCCCATGCCATACAATAGTGCTGTTCATCACTGTTATAGAGCTCCATGTCTCAGCATACCTTGAATCTTTTTTTGCACTTGCTAATGTGATCAAGCAAGTGCAGTGCACCTTTTCATTTAGTGGGGTTGAAACTGTGCTCTGCACAGTCTGCAGAGCTTCTTATTGCAGAGCACAAAATCTGTTTTTCTTTTCTGTTGCTATAGTTTTTTTTTTTGTGTCAGATACTATTTAAGTGGAGTTGAACATCAGGTGGTTTCAGAGTACAAAAATACAATTTTTTTCTTGCTGCGCCCAGTCCAAAAAATATTTTTTCCTGTGCCAAAAGTAATACAGTGCTATAAGCCAGCTACTACGTCAGTGGCGGTCAAAGTCAGCTGGACGCAGAACTTATGCAGAGTAACCCAAAAATATTTTTTGCTCTGAGTAAAGTGATACAGCTGGCTAGATCTGAGTTTGAAATATTTTGAAGCATATATTCTATGTCATACTGGCCTCATCCACATTCAAAAAAAAAATTCTTCTGTTCCTAGAGTAATACAGCAGGGGACATCTCAGTTTTAAATTGTTTGGAGAATATCTCATAGGTTTTATCTGCCTCATGCACACTAACAAATTTCTTTTGTCTGTTAGTAACGTTATACGGCAGGCCATATCTTACCTTGTCATTTTGTGTCGCTGAAATTCAGGTGTGTGCTGAGCTATTGCACAGGAAAAAAAAGAATTTATCTTTAATTAATTGTGTGCTCCTTCCACTATATCTGACCAACATGAGTGGGAAAAAGAGAGGGCGTGGTGGAAGGGGAAATAGGCTTGGTGTTCAAGGTGTACGTGGGGCACGTGGTAATGTTAGTGAAAGCACTAATGAACCAACACAAACAGGTCCTATCCAAAGACAACCGACAGCTTATGTTAGTGGATGGCCTAATGCACTCCCTTCCTTTGGCAGCCGTACAGCGATATGCCTTATTGATATGGCCCAGAAAGAGCAGGTGCTCCAGTGGATGGCAAGCTCTGCTTCCAATGCCCTCTCCTCTTCTTCCTCCACTTCAACCTCACACGCAGTACAGTCCACAGAGGTGGCACCCCAATTACCCATGCTTTCCCCGCTTCCCCCCCGCATCACAACTGGCCAACTGCCCAACTCACTGTAACGAACCACAGATGGGCGAGTCTGTAGAACTCTTTACTCATTATACACCATGGGCATCAGAAGTGCATTCCAAACAGTCACAGAATTAAGGGGAGAAAAGCATCTGCACCGATGCCCAAATTTTTTTTAGCTTGGATTCGGGTCAGGACTAGTGATGAGCGAACGTGCTCACCACTACTTGGTACTCGCCAGAGCATCATGGTGCTCGACAAGCTAGGCGTTCGGCGAGTATTTCCGGGTTGTTCGGGCAGGAACTCGGGTCCCCTCCCTGCATGTTTGGCGCTGTTTAGAGAGCCAATGAACATGCAGGGATTGCCTGTCATGCACTGTAATACCGTAGACATGTTGGTTATGGGCATTACAGTGATTGGCTTGCCGCACAGCGTCATCAGGTCTATATCAGACCTGGCGCCAAAATAGATACCTATAGGCCAGGTATTTAAAACTGTGTTTTCTCCATCACACGGCAAACATATACGTTGTCAGAAAATACTGCCATTTCTGGTCTCCATTAAAAATTTCTTTCAGTGTGTCAGTGAAGCAATTCACAGCAGTTTGCTGGTCAAACTACTTACCTACAGGCCAGGTATTTAAAACTCTGTTTTCTCCATGACACAGATCACATATAAATTCGCTCCAAACTCAGTCATTTGTAGTGAGCGTGGAAGATACTGTCCTCCATTTAAAATGGGCAAGGCACGTGGCAAGGGACTGGGAACTGGACATGATGGAAATGGTGCATGGAGAGGCAGAGGACAAGGCCGTGGGCAAGCCGAAATTGTGCCACAACAAACACTTACATCTTCTCACCTGACCTTCCTCTCCCAATTTCTAGGGGACCGCAGCACACCACTATTGAACCCAGAGCAGTGTCAAAAGGTTGTTGGTTGGATAGTGGATAATGCTCCCAGTCATTTAGCCACCACCACCATCACCCTGTCTTCCACATGGTCAAGTCTCAGCAGCCATGTGTCTGGACGGCATATTCCTCACCATGATCCTCCTTCCTCCCACCATGCTGGGTACCCAGAGACAACTGATCACACACTTGGACACTCTGAAGAGCTGTTCACTTTTCCATTTATCGATTCGGGCCTCTCGCCCAGTCCAATTGAAGCGGGGCAAGAGGAGATCGCGTGTACCGATGCCCAAATATTTGAGCAGTCACGATCACATGAAGGCGACGGTGGGAAAGTGTCACAAGAGGTGGACGATGATGAGACACAATTGCCAGAAAGTCAGGAGGAGGACCAGGGTGCGGAAGTGGAAGACGACATGGTGGATGATATATTAATTGACCGAACCTGGCAGGAGGACATGCAAAGTGAGGACAGCAGTAGTGTTGAGCCACCCCCGTAGTGTTCGAGTTCGGTTCGGTTCGTCGAACACCCGTGTGTTCGCCAAACTGTTCGTCGAACTGTTCGTCGAACACCTTCAAACACCGTTAAAACCAATGGCAGGCAAACAAAAACACATAAAAACACATAGAAAACACCTTCAAAGGTGTCCAAAAGCTGACAAACTGCTCAGAAGACATAACTAACACGTGGAAAAGTGACAAGTACATATAGTCATGCAAAAAGAAAAGAGGTGGAGGAGTAAAAGGAGGGGGAGACACAGATATAGGCATGTCATGCCCTTCTAAAATCCAAAAAGTGAGAAGCCGACATGGCCAGTCCGTTCCTGCCCGTGCCACCTCCGTGTCGCCGGGTTTGTGCCAGAGCCGAGGTGGACCCTGACGGCCAGCCCCCCTCCCCCAATACTGGTGCCTGTCCGCTGGTGGGTCGAGCGAGCCCCCCCTGTGGTGGAGGCAGCTCTAAGCTTTTTAATCTAAATTGTCTCTCTAATTTGAATGAATACACTTTAAATCCTTTTACAAGGATCTATTGGAGGGCAAGTCTCATGCCAGCAGCCGCGTAATTCCAGCTCCAATAGCGTCCACTAAAGCTGCTGCAGTTATAAGGATCGAGCTCGGCTGTCCACCGCAAGGCATCCTACCGCCAGTCCCAGCCCCTATGCCTTGGGGTGCCTCCTGATGCTCTTCACTGAGTATCCCGTGGTTCCGAAGCATTTCCTTTGAAAAAATTAAGTGTCCAAACTACAGGTGGTGTAGCTTGCTTAACAGCCGGGATAATCCACTGACTAGCAGACACTGCTACTAGGCACAAAGTATTTCCTGGGCTTGATGCAGTTAAAAATTTGTAATTAGATACTCTCGTTGGATGCTGAGAAAGCATTCCATAGAGTCTCCAGGCACGCCATATATTATTCTCTTAAAAAGCTTGGGGTAGGGGTCTAGGGGACCCTTTTATAGCCAAAATCATGGCCCTGTATTGCAATACATCACCTAGGCTGAAGATAAATGGAACTGTAGCACCCTGAGGGCTCGGTTGCTACAGAGGTATTGCACCTCACCCAGAGGTGTGATATCTCACTCTCAGGTAAGGATGGAGTGTGGATCAGGACCCGACACCTGCATGCATTACACCACATTGCCATGGGGCAGGGCGACCAATATACCCCTGAGATGGGCACGACAGTCCCTGTCCCTCGCTGGAGTGGGGGGAGGAAACACTGAGGAAGGGGAACCCTGTAGTGCAGGAGCAGGGAGGAAGCAGTTCCTGGGTGCATTGAGAGGGGAGTATAAAAGGTGGGCACCATCTTAGTTCAGTGCAGGGAAGTCTGAGCAGAAGTGACAGGGAGCAGGGGCTCTGCATGAGCTCTGCTCCGGAGGCGGGCCTAGTAACAGAGGCCCAGGCCTGGAAGAGGGAGAAGGAAGGAAGAGGAGCAGAGAAGGCTCCAGGAACGAGGAATGAAGGGATCCCAGGGGTGCGGACGGGCGAGTCGCCACCGCACGCCCGAATCCACCTGTGTGGAGGGGTCAGGCCAAAGGGGGAGACCGGTCCCCGAAACTAGTGGAGGCGGGAAACGACCCTCAGCTAGAAACCGGAGGCTGTGACATTTTATGTGGCGCAGCCCCTCGCTACACCCACTAGGAAGGCACCACATAGGTTTAGGGAAACTGGCGCCAAGTTTACCAAGAGGAGGCCCGAGGCAGCCGGACAGAAGGGTTGGTAAGAAAGGCCAGACAAAGGACACACAAAGGGGGTCCTGTGAAGCACTCCAAAGTTATCTGGGAGTTGTCTGAGCCCCTCACCTGGTGAGCACAGTACGACGTGGGCAGCCGTTACCTGCAGAAGTGGTCTGGATAATAAGAACTGTGAGTAAAGGCCCTGGACTGCATCACTGACTCCGTGTCGTTACTGCTGCTGCCCTGCACCATCACCCCCATCCTCCGCATACACTGCCCTGAGGCTATACTCCTCCCGTGGGGAGTTATGCTACGCTCTGCTGCACCCACAACACCAGCCTCAGCGGTGTGCCCAGCAGCGGCGGTTCACTCTGACCGCAATCCACGGGTGGCGTAGTCGGACGTTTAAACATCAAAACCACATAAATAGTTCCGCCACTGGTTTGACCGCCCTGAGCCACGGAACCGGGTCGCCGCCACGGAGACTACAACCACCAGCATCCACCAAAAAGGGTCCGGCTCCGGGTGTCCCAAGGCCCAGGGGGCGCGTCAGAACATTTTCATCACCTTTCATATTCACCAATGTTACAAGGCAGGGATGTCCTCTGTCCCCTCTCTTATACATCCTAGTGACGGAGCACCTGCTCTCATCAATTTACCATAACCCCAATATTAGGTGGATTGAGGTGGGAGGCACCGAGTACAAGTGCTCTCTATTTGCTGATGATGTCCAAGTATATATCACTCAATCACATATATCCATCCCTGCTGTTATGGCTGAAATAGATCACTTTGTTACATGGTCAAATTTTAAAATCAATGCAGCGAAGTCTGAGGTCCTCGATGTCTCCCTCCCCAAATCCATACAGGATTCCATCCAGTCCAACTTTCCCTTTGCCTGGCCCTCACAGGGTATGAAATACTTAGGAATTCCTATTCATAGAGACCTCTCCCGTCTATGTTATCTTAATTTTGGGCCCTTTATTGAACAACTCCATACAGACCACGGTTGGCAAGTTAGAACTGTAAGATTCACTACGTGAACCACTGGTGTTTTGTGGAAAAGCACATGTACACTGTGTTCCAAATTATTATGCAAAAAGTGTTTAGGAGTGATAAGGGAAGAATTTTTTTGTTTGTCAGTTAAACTCATTGATGGTGATGTGTGTCAGGGCTCTTTATATCACTGTAAGCAATTGCAGACACCTGTGCTAATTAGTTTGGCAGGTGTGTCCAATGAAAGGCAAGACTACTTAAGAAGGCTGTCTCACATTATTAAGCAGCCTACATTTTCTGCCAAAATGGGAAAGAAAAAGGATGTGTCGGCTGCTGAGAAGCAACAAATTGTGGAGTGTTTAGGTCAAGGCATGACTACAATCAACATTGTGCGATGATCAGGATGAAGTGTCTTGGCAATCAAGAAGTATGTAGCTGATTCACAGTACACACGTGTGCATGCTGATAAGGGCAAATTGAGGACTCTTTCCTACAGGCAATTACGTCAGGTTAAAAGAGCAGCGGCAAAAAAGCCTTGTCATAGCAGCAGACAAGTTTTTGAAGCTGCTGGTGCCTCCAACGTCCCCCGAACAACAAGATGCAGGGTCCTTCAGAGGTTTGCAGCTGTGCATACGCCATCCTGTCGACCTCCTTTATCCACTTCACACAATCAGAAACGGCTCCAGTGGGCTAAACATTACATGAAGACTGATTTCAAAACTGTTTTGTTCACGGATGAGTGCCGTGCAGCGCTCGATGGTCCAGATGGATGGAGTGGAGGATGGCTGGTTGATGGACACCCCACGCAAACACGGCTACAGCGCCAACAAGGAGGAGGTGGAGTAATGTTTTGGGCTGGAATCATGCGGAGAGAGATTGTCGGCCCCTTTAGGATCCCTGAAGGCGCTAAAGATGAACTCCATAATGTATGTGGATTTTCTCAAACAGCACTTCCTGCCATGGTTCAAGAAGAAGAACCGTGTATTTCACAGCAAGATCATTTTTTTGCATGATAATGCACCATCTCATGCTGCACATAAAACATCTGCATCTCTGGCTGATATGGGCATAAAAGGGGACAAACTTATGGTGTGACCCCCATGCTCCCCTGACCTCTACCCCATTCAGAACCTCTGGAGCATCATCAAAAGAAGTGTCTATGATGGCGGGAGGCAGTTCACATCTAAGCAACACCTCTGGGAGGGTATTCTGTCCTCGTGCAAAACAATTGAAGCAGAAACCATCCAAAACCTGACAAATTCAATGGACGAGAGAGTTCAGAAGCTCCTTTCGAACAAGGGGTCCTATGTGAAAATGTAACATCACCTAGAATAAAGTTTTGAGTTGAAAACTGTTTGATTTCAGTTTCTAATAACCTGCTAATGCTTATAATTTCAAAAATGACCATTTTTTTGGTCTTTATTAAAATGAAAAGGTTGATCGAAAAGTTTGGGGGATCTAAGAGTGTGGCAACCCAGTAGTCATGATTACTTTGAATTCTGACAATATGAGGGTCATGTTGCAGGTAGTGCAGCAAGAAGGCACTTATGTGTCTTGCGCATCTCGGAGCCCCAAAATTATTTTCTGGGCTAGATGCAGCTAAAAATTATTATTAATTTTAAATCTGGTGGAGCTTAGTATAGATGGCCTAATAGGATCAGTGCTGCACACTGCTACAAAGCCCAAATTATTTTCCAGCCAAGATACAGATAAACATGATTAGTAATTTTAAATCTGGTGGAGCTTATTATAGATGGCCTAATAGAATCAGTGCTGCACACTGCTACAAAGCCCAAATTATTTTCCAGCCAAGATACAGATAAACATGATTAGTAATTTGAAAGCTTAAAACGGTTGGTAGGGTGATTTTAACCAATCATCAAGCTTTTACTCTCCCCAGGATGACACAGGGGTAGAAAAGTCGTTTCGGATCCATGATTTGTTCATCTTTATGAACGTGAGTCTGTCTACATTATCAGTGGAGAGCCGCGTGCGCTTATCTGTCAGCACACCACCAGCAGCGCTGAACACACGTTGAGACAGAACGCTGGCTGCGGGGCATGACAAGAGCTCCAAGGCGTAAGTGGCTAGCTCCGGCCATTTATCCAGATTGGAAGACCAAAAAGAGCAAGGGTCCAGTGACACAGTCATGGCTTCAGTGTTTACTTGGAGATACTCCTGTACCATCGTCTCTAGGCGTTGACTATGTGTCAGACTTCTTGTCTCCTGTGGCCTTGCAAAGGATGGGCTAAAAAAGTGGTGAAATGATTCCGCAAAATTGATGTTACCAGCAGATACTGTGGTTCTGTTACGGTTTGAGTGCTGAACACTTGATGGTCCCACGGTTGGCAAGTTGGAACTGTGAGATTCACTACGTGCACCACTGGTGTTTTGTGGAAAAGCACATGTAAGATTCTGCAACAGTCTCTGCTGATACTCCTGCATGCGTGCATCCCTTTCTATGGCAGGAATAATTTCGGTAAATTTACTTTTGTACCGGGGATCTAACAGTGTGGCAACCCAGTAGTCAGGATTATTTCTAATTCTCACAATTCGAGGGTCATGTTGCAGGTAGTGCAGCAAGAAGGCACTCATGTGTGTTGCGCATCCAGGAGCACCAATTCCCTGTTGTGTTGGTGGCGAGATAACAAACATGCTTCCTTCCTCTGTCCTCTCCCCCCAACCTCGCACAACAGAAATGTGATCAAGGTCTCCCTCATCTGATGAGTCTTCCATCAGTTCGTCCTCCACTTCTTCCTGGGCTCCTGCACCTTCCTCACTAGTTTGGCTGCTACCATGCGCCCTGGTAAAACCATCTCCCCCACCCTCACATGCCTGCCGCCTTGGTGCTGCCGACCGTCTGGACCTTGCAGATGTTAGCCCTTCCGCATACAACTCCTCCTCCTCTACTTCCTCCACCTCCTCTTTGCCACCACCTGACTCCGAATTCTGTTTAACATGTGCTCCAGCATGTAAATCACCGGAATAGTCATGCTGATAATGGCATCGTCAGCACTAAACATCTTCGTCGCCATTTCAAAACTGTGCAGAAGGGTGCATAGGTCCCTGATCTGAGACCACTCCTCCAGCGTGATTTGCCCCACCTCTGGATCTCGTTGGCCCAGGCTATACGTCAGAACGTATTGCACCAGGGCTTGTCGGTGCTGCCACAGTCGCTGCAACATGTGCAGAGTTGAATTCCACCGGGTAGGCACATCGCATTTTAGCCGGTGAAGTGGCAGGCCCAACGACTTCTGTAGAGATGTAAGTCACTGAGCTGCGGGATGCGAACGGCGGAAGTGAGCACACAGCGACCGTGCCCTCTGCAGAAGGCCATCTAGTCTGGGATAGTGGGCTAAAAATTGCTGGACAACCAGGTTCAACACGTGAGCCATACAAGGCACGTGTGTGACATTGCCCCGGCGAAGGGCCACACCCAGGTTTGCAGCATTGTCGCACACGGCCTTCCCTGGTTTCAGGTCCAGTGGAGACAACCATTCATGAAATTGGTTCTCCAGAGCTGACCACAACTACTCAGCTGTGTGACTCACATTTCCCAGACATTTCAAAGTAAAAACCGCCTGATGACGTTGAGCCCTACTGCCAGCATAGTAAGGAGGTGTGCAGGATCCCTTCTGCGCAGTTAGAAAGCTTGTGGCATGACCAGACAGGTTTTGGGTGCAGGTGGAAGACCGAGAGGAGGTTGAGGAGGCAGAAGTAGTGGAGGAACTTTGACATAAAGAGGATTGACGCACAACTCGTGGGGACGGCAAGACTTGGACAGCAGCCCCTTGTCCTGCTGTCACCATAGTTACCCAGTGCCCAGTCAGCGACATGTAACGCCCCTGTCCATGCCTACTCGTCCAAGTGTCTGTGGTGAAATGCACCCTGTCACACACAGAGTTTCTCAAAGAAGCGGTGATGTTGTGTGAGACATGCTGGTGGAGCGCAGGCACACCTTTCTTTGAGAAATAGTGCCGACTGGGCATCTGGTACTGGGACACTGCGACGGACATAAGGTCTCGAAAATCCTCTGTGTCCACCAGGCGGAAAGGCAGCATTTCTGTAGCCAAGAGCTTGCAGATGGTGAAATTCAACCTCTTAGCTTTCTCATGGCTAGGAGAAAATGGTCTTTCACTTGTCCACATCTGAGGGACTGAGGGCTGGCTATTGTGCTTAGACGGGGTTGATAAGGGTGTCCCCGGCAAACTGCCGGTCTGTGAGGAAGATGCAGGCGGACATGTTAGGTTGCCTTGATCCAAAGGTGGTGCTATCGATGTCGGACAGCGCTCAACACCAGCTGGTGTTACCACCTCCAAAGAAAATGATGACCTGCCAATCACGCTGGCTGTTGCGGGTAAAGAGGTGGCAGGTCTGCGCCCCAAAACAGGTGTGACTGCTGTCCCCCCAGTCACAGAGGATGAAGAGGCCGCGGATGCACAAGATATGGCAGACGGTGGTTGGCCCGGCCGGCTAGGCCGCATTGTAGCACACTGAGCTTCCCACTGCAACTTATGCTTCATGTCCATGTGCCGGTTCATGCATGAAGTACTCAAGCTATGTATTTTTTGGCCTCTACTTAGCTTTTGCTGACAAATGTTACAGATAACACGAGTTGGGTCATCTTCATCGATCTGAAAAAATGCCCAGGCTATGCAAGGCTTAGCACCCATGCGACCTGAAGAGCCACCACTACTTGTGGTGAGAGGCAGAGTTGTGTTTGAGGATGCAGTTGTTGACGTGCTTCCAGTACTACGTCTCTGTCCAGGAAGGCGAAACCTGACCTCGTCGTCACTAGCATCTTCCTCCACCTCCTCTGCTGACCTCATCTCTTGGCTGACTGTGGGTTGACAGTAAGTGGGATCTCCAACCTCATCATCATCACCCTGTGCGTTATCACACCCGTCGTCCTCAGAGCCAACCTGTTCCTGCCCTGACAAAAAACTAAAGTTGTTGCTCCAATCAGGTATTTGAGTCTCATGATCGTCTTCCTTATTGTCTCCACCAACAGGAGTTACAGTTTGGGAATGAGGGTCTACATTATGGTCAGAACCTTCTGCGTCTGGTCCTGGATCCGACTCATAAAGATTCTGGGCATCAGTGCAGATCATTTCCTCGTCTGAATTCACAGAAGCGCTGTAGTCGACCTCTGATTCCCAGGCTATAGTATGAGTAAAAAGCTCTGCAGACTCAACCATCTGTTCTACCTCATACTCAGACGGGCAGCTGGAGATTTGGGAGCTGTGAGGAAGCAAGTGCGATTGGGTGACACCATTGAGGACTGGAGTATTTGTGATGTTGAAGTTGATGTGGAGGAGAGCCCACTTAAAGGAGCACTTGATATCCGTTGAAGCACCTGCTGTTTTTGTGCCTCATCTGGAATTTGTAGCGATTGGCGTGGCCGTAAGAAAGGGATCTTATCACATTGTCCGCTAAAAGAAGTAGACATTTTAGTTTGGCTGGAAGATGGTCTTTCTTCTGCAGATGTTACTGTTGCTTTAACACCTACCCCACGGACACAACCTTTTTTCCCCTTCCCAACATGCCTATTCCCCTTTCCACCAGCAGCAGGCCTTTTTCCACTCATTTTGGTGGTTAACTAATTCACAACTCTGCAGTTGTTTGCACAAAAAAACAATGGATGGGAACCTAGCAGAGCTGAGTGGCCAAACTGTGGTATTAGGCCAAAACTATTGGCTGGGTTAGATGGAGAAAAAAATTATATTCGATTTGCAACCTGATGGAGGTCAGTATAGATGGACTAATAGAACAAGTCCCACACACAGCTAGAAGCCCAAATATTTTTTCAGAGGTTGAAGCAGAAAAAAAATATATTCAGTTTGCAACCTGATGGAGGTCAGTATAGATGGACTAATAGAGAAAGTCCCACACACTGCTAGAAGGCCAAATATTTTTCAGAGCTAGATGCAGACAAAAAATTATTTTGAATTTGCAACCTGATGGAGGTCAATATAGGTGGACTAATAGAACAAGTCCCACACACTGCTAGAAGGCCAAATATTTTTTCAGAGCTAGATGCAGAAAAAATTATATTCAGTTTGCAACCTGATGGAGGTCAGTATAGATGGACTAATAGAACAAGTCCCACACACAGCTAGAAGCACAAATATTTTTTCAGAGGTAGATGCAGAAAAAAATTATATTCAGTTTGCAACCTGATGGAGGTCTGTATAGATGGATTAATAGAACAAGTCCCACACACAGCTAGAAGCCCAATATTTTTTCAGAGGTAGATGCAGAAAAAAAATTATTTTTAATTTGCAACCTGATGGAGGTCAGTATAGATGGACTAATAGAGAAAGTCCCACACACTGCAAGAAGGCCAAATATTTTTTCAGAGCTAGATGCAGATAAAAATTATTTTTAATTTGCAACCTGATGGAGGTCAGTATAGATGGACTAATATAGAAAGTCCCACACACTGCTAGAAGGCCAAATATTTTTTCAGACCTAGATGCAGAAAAAAATTATATTCAGTTTGCAACCTGATGGAGGTCAGTATAGATGGACTAATAGAACAAGTCCCACACACAGCTAGAAGCCCAAATATTTTTTCAGAGGTAGATGCAGATAAAAATTATTTTTAATTTGCAACCTGATGGAGGTCAGTATAGATGGACTAATAGAGAAAGTCCCACACACTGCCAGAAGGCCAAATATTTTTTCAGAGCTAGATGCAGATAAAAATTATTTTTAATTTGCAACCTGATGGAGGTCAGTATAGATGGACTAATAGAGAAAGTCGCACACACTGCTAGAAGGCCAACTATTTTTTCAGAGCTAGATGCAGAAAAAAATTATATTCAGTTTGCAACCTGATGGAGGTCTGTATAGATGGATTAATAGAACAAGTCCCACACACAGCTAGAAGCCCAATATTTTTTCAGAATTAGATGCAGAAAAAAATATATTCAGTTTGCAACCTGATGGAGGTCTGTATAGATGAATTAATAGAACAAGTTCCACACACAGCTAGAAGCCCAATATTTTTTCAGAGGTAGATGCAGAAAAAAAATATATTCAGTTTGCAACCTGATGGAGGTCAGTATAGATGGACTAATAGAGAAAGTCCCACACACTGCTAGAAGGCCAAATATTTTTTCAGAGCTAGATGCAGAAAAAAATTATATTCAGTTTGCAACCTGATGGAGTTCAGTATAGATGGACTAATAGAACAAGTCCCACACACAGCTAGAAGCCCAAATATTTTTTCAGAGGTAGATGCAGATAAAAATTATTTTTAATTTGCAACCTGATGGAGGTCAGTATAGATGGACTAATAGAGAAAGTCCCACACACTGCTAGAAGGCCAAATATTTTTCAGAGCTAGATGCAGATAAAAATTATTTTTAATTTGCAACCTGATGGAGGTCAGTATAGATGGACTAATAGAGAAAGTCCCACACACTACTAGAAGGCCAAATATTTTTTCAGAGCTAGATGCAGAGAAAAATTATATTCAGTTTGCAACCTGATGGAGGTCAGTATAGATGGACTAATAGAACAAGTCCCACACACAGCTAGAAGCCCAAATATTTTTTCAGAGGTAGATGCAGATAAAAATTATTTTTAATTTGCAACCTGATGGAGGTCAGTATAGATGGACTAATAGAGAAAGTCCCACACACTGCCAGAAGGCCAAATATTTTTCAGAGCTAGATGCAGATAAAAATTATTTTTAATTTGCAACCTGATGGAGGTCAGTATAGATGGACTAATATAGAAAGTCCCACACACTGCTAGAAGGCCAACTATTTTTTCAGAGCTAGATGCAGAAAAAAATTATATTCAGTTTGCAACCTGATGGACGTCTGTATAGATGGATTAATAGAACAAGTCCCACACACAGCTAGAAGCCCAATATTTTTTCAGAGGTAGATGCAGAAAAAAAATATATTCAGTTTGCAACCTGATGGAGGTCTGTATAGATGGATTAATAGAACAAGACCACACACAGCTAGAAGCCCAAAATTTTTTCAGAGGTAGATGCAGAAAAAAAATATATTCAGTTTGCAACCTGATGGAGGTCAGTATAGATGGACTAATAGAGAAAGTCCCACACACTGCTAGAAGGCCAAATATTTTTTCAGAGCTAGATGCAGAAAAAAAATATATTCAGTTTGCAACCTGATGGAGGTCAGTATAGATGGACTAATAGAACAAGTCCCACACACAGCTAGAAGCCCAAATATTTTTTCAGAGGTAGATGCAGATAAAAATTATTTTTAATTTCCAACCTGATGGAGGTCAGTATAGATGGACTAATAGAGAAAGTCCCACACTCTGCTAGAAGGCCAAATATTTTTTCAGATCTAGTTGCAGATAAAAATTATTTTTAATTTGCAACCTGATGGAGGTCAGTATAGATGGACTAATAGAGAAAGTCCCACACACTGCTAGAAGGCCAACTATTTTTTCAGAGCTAGATGCAGAAAAAAATTATATTCAGTTTGCAACCTGATGGAGGTCTGTATAGATGGATTAATAGAACAAGTCCCACACACAGCTAGAAGCCCAATATTTTTTCAGAGGTAGATGCAGAAAAAAAATATATTCAGTTTGCAACCTGATGGAGGTCAGTATAGATGGACTAATAGAGAAAGTCCCACACACTGCTAGAAGGCCAAATATATTTTCAGAGCTAGATGCAGATAAAAATTATTTTTAATTTGCAACCTGATGGAGGTCAGTATAGATGGACTAATAGAGAAAGTCCCACACACTGCTAGAAGGCCAAATATTTTTTCAGAGGTAGATGCAGAAAAAAATTATATTCAGTTTGCAACCTGATGGAGGTCAGTATAGATGGACTATTAGAACAAGTCCCACACACAGCAAGGAGCCCAAATATTTTTTCAGAGGTAGATGCAGATAAAAATTATTTTTAATTTGCAACCTGATGGAGGTCAGTATAGATGGACTAATAGAGAAAGTCCCACACACTGCTAGAAGGCCAAATATTTTTTCAGATCTAGATGCAGATAAAAATTATTTTTAATTTGCAACCTGATGGAGGTCAGTATAGATGGACTAATAGAGAAAGTCCCACACACTGCTAGAAGGCCAAATATTTTTTCAGAGCTAGATGCAGAAAAAAATTATATTCAGTTTGCAACCTGACGGAGGTCAGTATAGATGGACTAATAGAACAAGTTCCACACACTGCTAGAAGCCCAAATATTTTTTCAGAGCTAGATGCAGAAAAAAATTATATTCAATTTGCAACCTGATGGAGGTCAGTATAGATGGACTAATAGAATGATGCTATGCCCAAAAGATTTTACTTCACTAGGTGCAGTAAAAAAATTGGTATTCTATACACAGGTGGTATATCTTGCAACACAGATAGGCTACTCCACTGACTAACACACTCTGCAATAGGCCAAAAAGGATTAGCTTTGCTAGATTCAGCCAAATGCTGTGAAATAAACTTGCACAGCACTGGCACAGACCTGCCTGGCAAAAACTGATAGGAACTGATGTAACCTAGTCCTGAAAAGGACTGCAATTACAATTAGTCTTTACTCCCACAATCTATCTATTTAAGAGCACAGACCTGCCTGATAAAAGTTGTAGGAAATGCTGTAACCTAGTCCTTAAAAGGACTGCAATCACAACTATTCCCTACTCCCAAGCTATCTGTAGATTTGTGCGAAAATTGGCTTGAAATTAACAAGGTATAGCGCACACAGCAACAGTGGTGCCGTCTAACACGCAGCTGCAGCAGTGAAAAAATGGTGGCGACGGGGAAAATGGCTTGGTCTTATAGGGCAAGGACATGTGACATACACTGCCAATGACACATGCCCTTGCTTGTGTGAAAAACAGCAGTTCGCTCCGTGTGTGCGCTGCTGATAGGCTGACAGACTGCACCTCCCCACTGCAAATGCGGGAAAGAGAAAAAAAAATGGAGATCTTCATTATTCCTGCAGAGATCCATCCCCTGCCCCTCCCCCCACCCCGCTGTACACTCAAACTGCGTATTAACATTAATTTTCATCATTACTGAGAAAAAATCCAGTTATGATTTTGGTGCACGAACAGTTATCGAACATAACCTCGAACAGCCAAATTTTTCTCAAATCGTTCGTGTTCGCCGAACGGCTCGAACACTTCCCAAAACAGCTCGAATTTGAGATTGGCGAACAGTTCGAGTAGAACTACGCTCATCTCTACTCATTGATGGTGATGTGTGTCAGGGCTCTTTATATCACTGTAAGCAATTGCAGACACCTGTGCTAATTAGTTTGGCAGGTGTGTCCAATGAAAGGCAAGACTACTTAAGAAGGGTGTCCCACATTATTAAGCAGCCTACATTTTCTGCCAAAATGGGAAAGAAAAAGGATGTGTCGGCTGCTGAGAAGCAACAAATTGTGGAGTGTTTAGGTCAAGGCATGACTACAATCAACATTGTGCGATGATCAGGATGAAGTGTCTTGGCAATCAAGAAGTATGTAGCTGATTCACAGTACACACGTGTGCGTGCTGATAAGGGCAAATTGAGGACTCTTTCCTACAGGCAATTACGTCAGGTTAAAAGAGCAGCGGCAAAAAAGCCTTGTCATAGCAGCAGACAAGTTTTTGAAGCTGCTGGTGCCTCCAACGTCCCCCGAACAACAAGATGCAGGGTCCTTCAGAGGTTTACAGCTGTGCATACGCCATCCTGTCGACCTCCTCTATCCACTGCACATAAGCAGAAACTGCTCCAGTGGGCCAAACAATACATGAAGACTGATTTCAAAACTGTTTTGTTCACGGATGAGTGCCGTGCAACGCTCGATGACCAAGATGGATGGAGTGGAGGATGGCTGGTTGATGGACACCCCACGCAAACATGGCTACAGCGCCAACAAGGAGGAGGTGGAGTAATGTTTTGGGCTGGAATCATGGGGAGAGAGATTGTCGCCCCCTTTAGGATCCCTGAAGGGGTAAAGATGAACTCCATAATGTATGTGGAGTTTCTCAAACAGCACTTCCTGCCATGGTTCAAGAAGAAGAACCATGTATTCCACAGCAAGATCATTTTCATGCATGATAATGCACCGTCTCATGCGGCACATAACACATCTGCATCTCTGGCTGATATGGGCATAAAAGGGGACAAACTTATGGTGTGACCCCCATGCTCCCCTGACCTCTACCCCATTCAGAACCTCTGGAGCATCATCAAAAGGAGTGTCTATGATAATTTCAAAAATGACCATTTTTTTGGTCTTTATTAAAATGAAAAGGTTGATCGAAGAGTGTGGGAGATCTAAGAGTGTGGCAACCCAGTAGTCAGGATTACTTCGAATTCTGACAATCTGAGGTTCATGTTGCAGGTAGTGCAGCAAGAAGGCACTTATGTGTCTTGGGCATCTCGGAGCCCCAAAATTATTTTCCGGGCTAGATGCAGCTAAAAATTATTATTAGTTTTAAATCTGGTGGAGCTTAGTATAGATGGCCTAATAGAAACAGTACTGCACACTGCTACAAAGCCCAAATTATTTTCCAGCCAAGATACAGATAAACATGATTAGTAATTTTTAACCTGGTGGATCTTAGTATAGATGGCCTAATAGAATCAGTGCTGCACACTGCTACAAAGCCCAAATTATTTTCCAGCCAAGATACAGATAAACATGATTAGTAATTTGAAAGCTTAAAATGGTTGGTGAGGTGATTTTAACCAATCATCAAGCTTTTACTCTCCCCAGGATGACACAGGGGTAGAAAACTCATTTCGCATCCATGATTTGTTCATCTTTATGAACGTGAGTCTGTCTACATTATCAGTGGAGAGCCGTGTGCGCTTATCTGTCAGCACACCACCAGCAGCGCTGAACACACGTTCAGACAGAACGCTGGCTGCGGGGCATGACAAGATCTCCAAGGCGTAAGTGGCTAGCTCCGGCCATTTATCCAGATTGGAAGCCCATAAAGAGCAAGAGTACAGTGACACAGTCATGGCTTCAATGTTTACTTGGAGATACTCCTGTACCATCGTCTCTAGGCGTTGAATATGTGTCAGATTTCTTGTCTCCTGTGGCCTTGCAAAGGATGGGCTAAAAAAGTGGTGAAATGATTCCGCAAAATTGATGTTACCAGCAGATACTGTGTTTCTGTTACGGTTTGAGTGCTGAACACTCAACGGTCCCACGGTTGGCAAGTTGGAACTGTGAGATTCACTACGTGCACCACTGGTGTTTTGTGGAAATGCACATGTAAGATTCTGCAACAGTCTCTGCTGAAAAAAGTGGTCTAAAAGTGACCCTGGGAACTATAGACCAGTCAGCTTAACGTCTGTTGTGGGTAAATTGTTTGAAGGATTTCTTAGAGATGCTATTGTAGAATATCTTAATGATAATAACTGTCTAACTGAATATCAACATGGATTCATGAGGGATCGCTCCTGCCAAACAAACCTGATCGCCTTCTACGAGGAGGTGAGCTCACAGCTGGACCGGGGAGAGTCAGTGGATGTTGTATACCTTGACTTCTCCAAAGCGTTTGATACCGTGCCACACAAAAGGTTGGTATATAAAATGAGAATGCATGGTCTGGGGGATAATGTGTGCAAGTGGGTAAATAGCTGGCTGAGTGATAGAAAGCAGAGGGTGGTTATCAATGGAGTAAGCTCAGGGTGTGTCAGGGTTACTAGCGGGGTGCCTCAAGGGTCTGTCTTGGGCCCTATATTATTTAATATATTTATTAATGATCTAGTGGAAGGGTTGCATAGTAAAATAGCAATATTTGCAGATGATACTAAACTTTGTAAAGTAGTTAATACAGATGAGGATAGGGCACAGCTACAGGAGGATTTAGATAAATTGGGGAGTTGGGCCAAAAAATGGCAAATGGGGTTCAATGCCGATAAATGTAAGGTCATGCACATGGGAAAGAAAAACAGCAGTCACCCATACATATTAAATGGGAAACCATTGGGGAAATCTGACATGGAGAAGGACCTGGGCGTCTTGGTTAATAGCAAATTAAATTGGAGTGCCCAGTGTCAGGCAGCAGCTGCGAAGGAAAATAGAGTCATGGCATGCATCAGAAGAGGAATAGGAGCATGTGATGAGAACATTGTTCTTCCTCTGTATAAAGCGCTGGTAAGGCCGCACTTAGAATATTGTGCACAGTTCTGGGCTCCGGTGCTCAGGAAAGACATATTGGAGCTAGAGAGGGTACAAAGGAGGGCGACTAAGGTAATAAAGGGAATGGAGGGACTAGAATACCCAGAGAGGTTGTCAAAATTAGGCCTATTTACGTTGGAAAAGAGAAGGCTTAGGGGAGACCTCATAAACATGTATAAATACATCAGGGGGCAGTACAGAGATCTCTCCCATGACCTGTTTATACCAAGGATGGTGACAAAGACGAGAGGGCACACTATGCGTCTGGAGGAAAGGAGCTTCCTGCACCAGCATAGAAGGGGATTCTTTACGGTCAGAGCCGTGAGACTCTGGAACTCTCTGGGAGAGGAAGTGGTGATGTCCAACTCACTTAACGAGTTCAAGAGAGGCCTGGACGCCTTTCTTGAGAACAATAAAATTACATCTTATGCTTAGTTAATTAATCCAGGGATTTAATCTGACTGCCAGATTGGTGTCGGGAAGTGAATTTTTCCTCAATGATGTAAATTGGCCTATACCGCATGTTTTTTTGTTGCCTTCCCCTGGATCAACGCTGAGGAATAGCTGCAGTGCACAAGAAATAGGCTGAACTGGATGGACGATTGTCTTTTTTCGGCCTTATAAACTATGAAACTATGATACTACTGCATGCATCCCTTTCTATGGCAGGAATAATTTCTGCAAATTTACTTTTGTACCGGGGATCTAACAGTGTGGCAACCCAGTAGTAAGGATTATTTCTAATTCTCACAATTCGAGGGTCATGTTGCAGGTAGTGCAGCAAGAAGGCACTCATGTGTCTTGCGCATCCAGGAGCACCAAGTCCCTGTTGTGTTGGTGGCGAGGTAACAATCATGCTTCCTTCCTCTGTCCTCTCCCCCCCAACCTCGCACAACAGAAATGTGATCAAGGTCTCCCTCATCTGATGAGTCTTCCATCAGTTCGTCCTCCACTTCTTCCTGGGCTCCTGCACCTTCCTCACTAGTTTGGCTGTTACCATGCGCCCTGGTAAAACCTTCTCCCCCACCCTCACATGCCTGCCCCCTTGGTGCTGCCAACCGTCTGGACCTTGCAGATGTTAGCCCTTCCGCATACAACTCCTCCTCCTCTACTTCCTCCACCTCCTCTTGTGCCACCACCTGACTCAGAATTCTGTTTAACATGTGCTCCGGCATGTAAATCACCGGAATAGTCATGCTGATAATGGCATCGTCAGCACTAAACATCTTCGTCGCCATTTCAAAACTGTGCAGAAGGGTGCATAGGTCCCTGATCTGAGATCACTCCTCCAGCATGATTTGCCCCACCTCTGGATCTCGTTGGCCCAGGCTATACGTCAGAACGTATTGCACCAGGGCTTGTCCGTGCTGCCACTGTGGCTGCAACATGTGCAGAGTTGAATTCCACGGCGTAGGCACATCGCATTCAAGCCGGTGAAGTGGCAGGCCCAACGACTTCTGTAGAGATTTAAGTCGATGAGCAGCGGGATGCGAACGGCGGAAGTGAGCACACAGCGACCGTGCCCTCTGCAGAAGGCCATCTAATCTGGGATAGTGCGCTAAAAATTGCTGGACAACCAGATTCAACACGTGAGCCATACAAGGCACGTGTGTGACATTGCCCCGGCGAAGGGCCGCACCCAGGTTTGCAGCATTGTCGCACACGGTCTTCCCTGGTTTCTGGTCCAGTGGAGACATCCATTCATGAAATTGGTTCTCCAGAGCTGACCACAACTCCTCAGCTGTGTGACTCACATTTCCCAGACATTTCAAAGTAAAAACTGCCTGATGACGTTGAGCCCTACTGCCAGCATAGTAAGGAGGTGTGCAGGATCCCTTCTGCGCAGTTAGAAAGCTTGTGGCATGACCATACAGGCTTTGCGTGCAGGTGGAGGACCGAGAGGAGGTTGAGGAGGCAGAAGCAGTGGAGGAACTTTGAGATAAAGAGGATTGACGCCCAACTCGTGGGGACGGCAAGACTTGGACAGCAGCCCCTTGTCCTGCTGTCACCATAGTTACCCAGTGCCCAGTCAGCGACATGTAACGCCCCTGTCCATGCCTACTCGTCCAAGTGTCTGTGGTGAAATGCACCCTGTCACACACAGAGTTTCTCAAAGAAGCGGTGATGTTGTGTGCGACATGCTGGTAGAGCGCAGGCACACCTTTCTTTGAGAAGTAGCGCCGACTGAGCATCTGGTACTGGGGCACTGCGACGGACATAAGGTCTCGAAAATCCTCTGTGTCCACCAGGCAGAAAGGCAGCATTTCTGTAGCCAAGAGCTTGCAGATGGTGAAATTCAACCTCTTAGCTTTCTCATGGCTAGGAGGAAATGGTCTTTTACTTGTCCACATCTGAGGGACCGAGGGCTGGCTGCTGTGCTTATACGGGGTTGATAAGGGTGTCCCCGGCAAACTGCCGGTCTGTGAGGAAGATGCAGGCGGACATGTTAGGTTGCCTTGATCCAAAGGTGGTGCTATCGATGTCGGACAGCGCTCAACACCAGCTGGTGTTACCACCTCCAAAGAAAATGATGACCAGCCAATCACGCTGGCTGTTATGGGTAAAGAGGAGGCAGGTCTGCGTCCCAAAACAGGTGTAACTGTCCCCCAAGTCAAAGAGGATGAAGAGGCCGCGGATGCACAAGATGTGGCAGACGGTGGTTGGCCCGGCCGGCTAGGCCGCATTGTAGCACAGTGAGCTTCCCACTGCAACTTATGCTTCATGTCCATGTGCCGGTTCATGCATGAAGTACTCAAACTATGTATTTTTTGGCCTCTACTTAGCTTTTGCTGACAAATGTTACAGATAACACGAGTTGGGTCATCTTTATCGATCTGAAAAAATGCCCAGGCTATGCAAGGCTTAGCACCCATGCGACCTGAAGAGCCACCACGACTTGTGGTGAGAGGCAGAGTTGTGTTTGAGGATGCAGTTGTTGACGTGTTTCCAGTACTACTTCTATGTCCAGGAAGGCGCAACCTGACCTCGTCGTCACTAGCATTCTCTTCCACCTCCTCTGCTGACCTCATCTCTTGGCTGACTGTGGGATGACAGTAAGTGGGATCTCCAACCTCATCATCATCACCCTGTGTGTTATCACACCCGTCGTCCTCAGAGCCAACCTGTTCCTGCCCTGACAAAAAACTAAAGTTGTCGCTCCAATCAGGTATTTGAGTCTCATCATCGTCTTCCTCATTGTCTCCACCAACAGGAGTTACAGTTTGGGAATGAGGGTCTACATTATGGTCAGAAACTTCTGCGTCTGGTCCTGGATCCGACTCATAAAGATTCTGGGCATCAGTGCAGATCATTTCCTTGTCTGGATTCACAGAAGCACTGGAGCCGACCTCTGATTCCCAGGCTATAGTATGAGTAAACAGCTCTGCAGGCTCAACCATCTGTTCTACCTCATACTCAGACGGGCAGCTGGAGATTTGGGAGCTGTGAGGAAGCAAGTATGATTGGGGTGACACCTCTGAGGACTGGAGTATTTGTGATGTTGAAGTTGATGTGGAGGAGAGCCCACTTAAAGGAGCACTTGATATCCGTTGAAGCACCTGCTGTTTTTGTGCCTCATCTGGAATTTGTAGCGATTGGCGTGGCCGTAAGAAAGGGATCTTATCACATTGTCCGCTAAAAGAAGTAGACATTTTAGTTTGGCTGGAAGATGGTCTTTCTTCTGCAGATGTTACTGTTGCTTTAACACCTACCCCACGGACACAACCTTTTTTCCCCTTCCCAACACGCCTATTCCCCTTTCCACCAGCAGCAGGACTTTTTCCACTCATTTTGGTGGTTAACTAATTCACAACTCTGGAGTTGTTTGCACAAAAAAGCAATGGATGGGAACCGAGCAGAGCTGAGTGGCCAAACTGTGGTATTAGGCCAAAACTATTGGCTGGGTTAGATGCAGAAAAAAATTATATTGAATTTGCAACCTGATGGAGGTCATCATAGATGGACTAATAGACCAAGTCCCACACACTGCTAGAAGCCCAAATATTTTTTCAGAGCTAGATGCAGAAAAAAATTATATTCAATTTGCAACCTGATGGAGGTCAGTATAGATGGACTAATAGAACAAGTCCGACACACTGCTAGAAGCCCAAATATTTTTTCAGAGCTAGATGCAGATAAAAATTATTTTTAATTTGCAACCTGATGGAGGTCAGTATAGATGGACTAATAGAACAAGTCCCACACACTTCTAGAAGCCAAATATTTTTTCAGAGCTAGACTAATAGAATCATGCTATGCCCAAAAGGTTTTACTTCACTAGGTGCAGGAAAAAAATTGGTATTCTATACACAGGTGGTGTAGCTTGCAACACAGATAGGCTACTCCACTGACTAACACACTCTGCAATAGACCAAAAAGGATTAGCTTTGCTAGATTTAGCCCAATGCTGTGAAAAAAACTTGCACAGCACTGGCACAGACCTGCCTGGCAAAAACTGATAGGAACTGATGTAACTTAGTCCTGAAAAGGACTGCAATTACAATTAGTCTTTACTCCCAACCTATCTATTTAAGAGCACAGACCTGCCTGATAAAAGTCGTAGAAAATGCTGTAACCTAGTCCTTAAAAGGACTGCAATGACAACTATTCCCTACTCCCAAGCTATCAGTAGATTTGTGCGAAAATTGGCTTGAAATTAACAAGGTATAGCGCACACCGCTACAGCGGTGCCGTCTAACATGCAGCTGCAGCAGTGAGAAAATGGTGGCGACGGGGAAAATGGCTTGGTCTTATAGGGCAAGGACATGTGACATACACTGCCAATGACACATGCCCTTGCTTGTGTGAAAAAAAGCACTTCGCTCCGTGTGTGCGCTGCTGATAGGCTGACAGATTGCACCTCCCCACTGTAAATGCGGGAAAGAGAAAAAAAAATGGAGATCTTCATTATTCCTGCAGAGATCCATCCCCGCCCCTCCCCCCGCCCCGCTGTACACTCAAACTGCGTATTAACATTAATTTTCATCATTACTGAGAAAAAAATTAAATTATGATTTTGGTGCACGAACAGTTATCGAATATAACCTCGAACAGCCGAATTTTTTTCAAATCGTTCATGTTCACCGAACGGCTCGAACACCGCCCAAAACAGCTCGAATTTGAGATTAGCGAACAGATCGAGTTGAAATATGCTCATCTCTAGACAGCAGCACACAGGGGGAGGGAGGCAGAGCACCCCAACAGGCAGGAAGAAGTAGTATGGTGGCAACAGACAGAAGGCAGGCAACCGTTCCCCAAAACACCAACACAAAGGAAGTTGCCAGCACAACTGTTAGGTCTTCCCGAGTCTGGTTGTTTTTTAAAGACTCTGCCAATAACCCCAAAAAGGCTGTTTGCAACACCTGCCAGGCCAGCGTCAGCGGGGATGGCAAAATGACCAGCCTGACCACCACCAGCATCAGGCACATGGCAGCAAAGCACCTGACTTTGTGGGATGAACCAAAGGGTCCAGGAACAGTGTCTGCGGGTGGCACCATTGCTTCTTCCGCTGTTGTGCATGCCAGCCAATCCCCTGTCCATGGTGCATGTGAAGATGCCTCCTGCCCTGCACCTGTTGTTGCACACTCTCAAGTAGTAGCATCAGGATGCACGTCCATGTCCTTGTCCCAGCGTTCAGTTGTCCATACCCCAGTCCTTGGAACGCAAGTGCAAATATGCAGCCAACGCCCCACAGGCCACACTATTAAATTCTCACATTTTACGACTGCTTGCGCTCGAAATGTTGCCTTTTAGGCTCGTGGAGACGGAAGCATTCCGCAACCTGATGGCGGCGGCCATCCCTCGGTACTCGGTCCCCAGCCGCCACTATTTCTCCTGGTGTGCCGTCCCTGCATTACACAAGCACGTGTCCCAAAACATTAGCTGTGCTTTCAACAACGCAGTTACCGGTAAAGTCCACCTAACCAAGGACACGTGGACAAGTGCTTGTTGGCAGGGACGGTACATCTCGCTGATGACACACTGGGTTAACATAGTGGAAGCCGGGTCCCAGTCGGACCTTGGGACGGAACACGTCCTCCCGACGCCAAGGATTGTGGGCCCTAGGTCAATCAGGGTTGCCCCATGGTCCACAGCTCCTGCACCTCATCCTCCTCAGCCTCCTCCTCCTCTCCAGCCCCCATCTCCGAAATGACCACATCAGTCACAAGCTGGAAGCACTGCAACACTGCCTCGGCCAAGCGGCAATAGGCTGTGCTGAAGCTAATATGCTTAGGTAAAAAACCACACAATGCTGAAGATTTGAGGACAGCTCTGAAAGAGCAGACAGATCTGTGGATCACACCGCTGAACCTACAGCCAGGCATGGTCATGTGTGACAATGGCCGGAAACTGGTTGCAGCTCTGAGGCGAGGTGAGCTCACACATGTACCATGCCTGGCCCATGTGCTTAACCTCGTGGTTCAGCGGTTTCTCAAATCCTTCCTGGAGCTGACAGATCTGCTTCTTAAAGTACGCCACCTGTGTGCCCATTTTAGAAAGTCAGCTACATCTTCCGCCGCCCTTGCAGTGTTTCAGCAGCGTTTGCAGCTTCCGGCTCACCGACTGGTGTGTGATGTCCCCACCCATTGGAACTCTACACTGCAGATGTTGGGAAGGATTTGTGAGCAGAAGAGGTCAGTTGTTGAGTACCAGCATCAACAAGGCCATCAGTATTCAGTTCAGACTCCACACATAAGACCTTAGGAGTGGACATGGATGTCAGACATATGTACCATCCTCCAAAACTTTGAGGACACAACCAAGATGGTGAGTGGCGATGATGCCATAATTAGCGTCTCCATCCAGCTTCTCTGTCTTCTGAAACGCTCTCTGCTCACAATCAAAGAGGATGCATTGCAGGCGGAGCATGATGAGATAGACCAAGGAACCACACAGGGTGATTACACACAGCCAAGACTCATCTCATCCCAACATGGATTAGGTGACAATGAGGAAGAGGAGGAGGAGGAGGAAGGACAGGGCCAGTTTCATGCACTATAGATAATACTACCTGAACAGCTGTTATACCGTCTGTTCAGCGTGGATGGCCAGAGGACAGAGAGGAGGAGGAGGAGAGCATGGTCAGTCATCCACGTGGTGAGGACATGGAATTCTTGCCTGTTAGTAGTCTGGCACGCATGGCCGAGTTTATGCTATGCTGCCGTTCCCATGACCCTCGCGTTCTCAAAATTTTGGGTGACAGTCATTACTGGTTGGTGACACGTCTATACCCACGCTACAAGGAGAATTTTATATCTCTTATTCCTGAGGCAGACAGGTCTACAAAAATGGGGCTGTACCAGAAGGCCCTTGTTGCGGAACTATTAAAAAAATTCCCATCTGAAAATGCTGGCGGCAGAGGGCACACTTCGTTGGATAACCAAGGAGTACAGGCGAGGGAGACACAACTTCAATCCAGCAGAGGCAGGGGAACACTGTCAAAGTACTGGGAGAGTTTTCTCAGACCCTCCCATCGGACAGGCCCTGAGGCGCGGGGTACTCTCATAAGGAGTGCAAAGTTTGGGATGATGCTGAGGGAGTTCTTGCCGACCATACTAACGTCCTCCGTGATTCCGCTGTGCTTTATAATCATTGGGTATCCAAGCTGGATACGTGGAATGAACTGGCTCTCTACAGGCCTTGGAGGTCCAGGCCTGCACTGCCGCCAGCATTTTATCAGAGCGGGTTTTTACTGCCGCTGGTGGAATTATAACTGATAAGCGCATCTTCCTGTCAACTGAAAATGCTGACAGGCTGACTCTTTTAAAAATGAACAAGGGCTGGATTGGGGCAGACTTCTCAACACCACCGAATGATAGCAGCGTAACATAAACTCCAATCCAGTGTCTTTTCTTGGGAGGTGTATTCCCATGCACCTTTTCACACCCACACATGGGTATACGCTTCCTGATTTTGGCTATTTGCTCTTGTCCTCCTCCCTCTCCTCATCCTCCACCACCATATCACCAGGGTGACCGTGGTTCGTGATGCAACACCCACCTAAATTTTGTAAAGGGTGTTTATGATGCCCGTAAAAAAATTTTTTTATACAGTATGTTCATGTATACCCCCCAGGGGTAAATATTTGTCAGCCCATACACTTAGTGCATGGGCATTACAAGTATAGGAGGCCCACTCATTACTAATGAGAACATTTTTTTATGAGGCCCCCTTCCACATCTCTTCCAAGGGGCATTGAAGTGCCTCCAAATTTTTGGCAGCCCTTGCATTCACTGCATAGGCCAACACTATGGGAGACTCTCTCCTTTCTAATGGGAATTTGTCATTACTGAGGCCCTGCTCTGTGTGTCTCTAAATTCTTAGTGGTGTTTTTCCTAAAATTGTCAGCCGTTGGACTCACTGCATACCCTATAACTGTATAGCAGACTCTCTCCTTTCTAAGGGGAACATATCGTACTTGTTACTGTGGCCCTGCTCCATGTGTCTTTAAATTCTTAGTGGGGTTTTTCCTAAAATTGTCAGCCGTTGGACTCACTGCATACCCTATAACTGTATAGCAGACCCTCTCCTTTCTA
The DNA here is from genome assembly GCF_046119375.1 of Phyllobates terribilis. Classification (NCBI taxonomy): domain Eukaryota; kingdom Metazoa; phylum Chordata; class Amphibia; order Anura; family Dendrobatidae; genus Phyllobates; species Phyllobates terribilis. The sequence continues at coordinate 475,748,401 of NW_027362765.1, read as the reverse complement.
ATGGGAACATGTCGTACTTGTAAATGTGGCCCAGCTCTGTGTGTCTGTAAATTCTTAGTAGGGTTTTTCCTAAAATTGGTCAGCCGTTGGACTCACTGCATACCCTATATCTGTGTAGTAGACTCTCTCCTTTCTAATGGGAACATGTGATACCTTGTTACTGTGGCCCTGCTTTGTGTGTCTTTAAATTCTTAGTGGGGTTTTTCCTAAAATTGTCAGCCGTTCGACTCACTGAATACCCTTTAACTGTATAGCAGACCCTCTCCTTTCTAATGGGAACATGTCGTACTTGTTACTGTGGCCCTGCTCCATGTGTCTTTAAATTCTTAGTGGGGTTTTTCCTAAAATTGTCAGCCGTTGGACTCACTGCATACCCTATAACTGTATAGCAGACCCTCTCCTTTCTAATGGGAACATGTCGTACCTTGTTACTATTGCCCTGCTCTATGTGTCTTTAAATTCTTAGTGGGGTTTTTCCCAAATTTTGGCAGCCCTTGCAGTTACAGCATGGGCATTACCACTATAGGAGACCCGCTCCTTTATAATGGGAACAATTTTTTTTACTGAGACCCTCCTCTGTCTCTTCAAAGGGGTATTGGGTTGCGTCCAAATTTTTGGCAGCCATTGCAGTCACTGGATACGCAATAACAGTATAGGAGGCCCACTTGTTAATAATGGGAACAACAAAGCATAGCTGGCTGATATCTCTCTAACAATAGCTGGGGCCGACAGCTGGCCTTTTAAGAATAGTAAGGGCCGTCTGATGTCTCTATAAAAATAGGCTTTATGACTTTGAGTTCTTCCGTCATAATTAAAACAGGATGTGTCTGATGATGTGTCACACACCACATTGCCAGCTAATGTTGTAAAATGTTAAAATGACATTTCCCGGTGAATGCATTTGTCTTAAAAAAGAACGTAAAAAAAACAACTATAGGATGTTTCTTTAGTATAAAAAACAGCGTCACCAATTTAACAACAATGTAATCACATTGCTCAGCTCATGCACCTCCTCCTCCATCTCCGAAATGACCACATCAGTCACAAGCTGACAGCACTGCAGCACTGCCTTGGCCAAGTGGCAACAGGCTGTGCTGAAGATAACATGCTTAATGCTTAATTGACAAACCGCCCAGCGCTGCAGAGTTGTTGAAAGCTGTAACACAGCAGCCTGATCTGTGACTCTCAAAGCTGAACATACAGCCATGGATGTTCGTGTGTGACAATGGGCGGAACCTGGTGACGGAGAAATGACAGCCGGGGTAGATGCGGTTTCCCTCTATGCCAGTGCTTTCACCGAGCTAAAGAATATGGATGTGGTGAAATACAACTCCCACTGAGAAGCTGTTTCAGATTGAAAAACATTGTGCCCACCAGAGGATTTGATTCTGAGGGCTAATCTTTCTCCCCCGCTCAAGAGCCCCATAGCAGCTGCAAAGTTAGCGCTATCATGAACTCTCCTGAGGTAGAAGTCAAGGCACACCAGAAGATTCTCTGGTGGGACCTTCCAACCCTGCCTATAAGCAGTCTTGGCTAAGAAAAGTGTGTGGAAATGTTCCTGGACACTCTATGGCTGATTTTTTACTGAGGTGGAAACACACACAAACACGGGGAGAACATACCAAGTCCTTGCAGATGTTACCCTTGCTGGGATTTGAACCCAGGATCCCAGCGCTGCAAGGTTTCAGTGCTAACCACTAGTGTTGAGCCATCCCCATAGTGTTCGAGTTCGGTTCGTCGAACACTCTTGTGTTTGCCGAACTGTTCGTCGAACTGTTCGTCGAACACCTTCGAACACCGTTAATGTTAGAACCTTGCTCTTAGGTTTTTTCCTTTGCTGGTCACATGACCTTGTTGGCCTATTTAATCCTGCTCCGCCCTTCTGGCTTTGCTGGACTTCATTGTATAACTACTTTCTAGCTAGCCTGTGCTCTGTATCTACTCTGTTAGTTTGCTTGGTCTACGAAACTCTATGTTCTATATATGTTGTTTGTTCGTCTGTCTGCTACTATTTCTGTTAGGAGGTGTCCCATTTTCCTCCCAGTCCTTAGTACTTGTAGGGATTCCTTCCCCACATCTATAGGTCTCCGTACAGACTAGCTTAGGACTTTAGCAGGTCTGATCGCAGGATCAGGTCCCCTGTTACATCGTAGGGATAAAGCTGAGTTCTATCGTAGGGACAGATCTCCTCTCTTTCCTTAGCTCTGGTAGCAGAACATAGCAGTAAGTCCAGCCTGCAAATTCTCTAAGGAAAGATTTTTCTGTTCCATCATGGTGTCGGTTCAGGATTTGGCTCATCGCCTGCAGGGACTCTCTCTGGAGGTGGCCGAGCTCCGTCAGCACGTGAGTAACTGTCCTGGAGCACATTTCTTGGAGCCTAAGGTATGTTTGCCGGATTTATTTTTTGGTGAACACCGAGAATTTTTTTCATTTAAAAATGCTTGCTTATTGTATTTTCGTTTGAGACCCAAGTCCTCTGGGGATGAATCCCAGCGCATAGGGTTCATAATGTCACTTTTGCGCAAAGAGCCTCAGGAGTGGGCCTTTTCTTTGCAACCTAGTGATACATGCTTCAGATCAGTGGATAGTTTTTTTTCTGCTTTGGGACTATTATATGATGATCCTGACCGTGTCGCATCAGCTGAGACTGAGTTGAGACGTTTGAATCAGGGATCAGGTAATGTGGAAAAATATTGTACTCATTTCCGTCGATGGTCTACTCAAACAGGGTGGAACGATTCTGCTCTGAAAAGTCTATTTCTTGCTGGGCTCAATGAAAGGGTTAAAGACCTGCTAATTGCTTATCCTACACCTGAAGATTTGCAACAGGCTATGCAATTAGCTATACGGGTGGATAGAAGACTGCGTGCGAGGGTTAATGAGAGCAAATCCTCTGCTATGTCAGTTTCTGGTTATGAGAATGTGTGTACTAACAGTGGTGAACCGATGGAGATTGGATCGGTGGCACCTCACTCTCAAGAAAAAGACCGTTGATTTTCTGAAGGCTTGTGTTTCTATTGCGGAAAATCTGGTCATTTGATTAAAGGCTGTGAGCTTCGTATGAAGAAAGAAAAAAAAATGGTCAGTCATGCCCGTATTGCCTGTTTAAATTCCAAGGGTGTATTTTTAGCTGCTTCCACGATTGCTCAGGAAAAATTAATGGAATTTCGGGTGTTTGTTGATTGTGGGTCTACTCTGAATGTAATTGATGGGGGATTCTTGGAAAGACTCAATTTAAAACCCGAACCTTTATCATCCCCCATTGCTGTGGTTTCTGTGGATGGTTCCCCTTTGAAGAATATTACTCTCAAGGTCTGTGAATTTCCTCTCACTATTAATGGTGTTCACCATGAGAAATTGGATTTGGTAGTTTTGAATAACTTGCCTTCTCCAGTAATATTGGGATTGCCCTGGTTAAAATTTCACAATCCTGTACTGGATTGGTCTACCAGTGAAATTAAATCCTGGAGCCATAAATGTTATAACAAGTGTTGTAACGGGCGTATTGCAGCTTTGGATAGGGGAGAATTGCCTGTTCCTATTCAGGATTTTTGGAGAGTTTTTTCTGAGAAGGAATCGCAGGTTTTGCCTCCCCATAGAGACTATGATTGTTCTATTGAATTTGTCCCTGGAGCGACTCTTCCTAAAAGTCGTTTATTTAACCTTACTATTCCTGAGAGGAAGGCTTTGGAGGAATACATACAGACAAGTTTGGCCGCCGGTCACATTAGGCCCTCTAAGTCTCCTGTGGCGGTTGGATTTTTTTTTGTAAAAAAAAAGGACGGCGGTTTACGTCCTTGTCTGGATTTTCGTGAGATTAACAAAATTACTGTACACAATCATTACCCACTGCCATTGATTCCTGATCTGTTTAACCAGTTAATGGGGGCCAAGTGGTTCTCTAAAATTGACCTTAAGGGGGCATACAATCTGTTGCGCATGAAGGAGGGTGACGAATGGAAGACTGCTTTTAACACTCCTGTGGGTCATTTTGAGAACCTGGTTATGCCTTTTGGTCTTACTAATGCTCCTGCATTTTTTCAGAATCTTATTAATGACATCCTTAGACCTTTGATCGGCAAAAATGTGGTTGTGTATTTGGATGACATTTTGATTTATTCGCCGGATCTGGAGTCTCATTGGCGGAGCGTACGTGAGGTATTACAGTTATTAATGGACAATTCGCTTTTTGCTAAGCTGGAGAAATGTGAGTTCGCTGTACAGAGAATTAGTTTTTTGGGTTACATTATCTCCAGCGAAGGTTTTGAGATGGACCCGGTTAAAGTTCAAGCTGTACAGGAATGGCCTAGGCCTATTGGTTTGAAATCGATACAGAGGTTTTTGGGTTTCGCCAATTATTACAGAAAATTCATAAAAAAAATTTCTAGTATTGTCAAACCTCTGACCGATCTCACCAGGAAAGGTGCTGATGCGGTTCAGTGGTCTTCTGAGGCCATTGAAGCTTTTGTGTATCTCAAGGAGAGGTTCACCTCTGCTCCCATCCTTATGCAGCCTGATGTGACTAAGCCGTTTTTGGTTGAGGTTGATGCTTCCTCTGTGGGGGTTGGCGCAGTATTGTCTCAGGATAACGGGGATGGATTACATCCCTGTGCCTTTTTTTCAAAAAAATTTTCGGAGACTGAACTGAATTACGATATTGGTAATCGGGAATTATTGGCTATTAAACTCGCATTTGAACAGTGGCGCCACTTCTTGGAAGGTGCGGAATTTCCCGTTCAGGTTCTTACGGATCATAAAAATCTGATATATCTTGATGCTGCCAAGCGCCTGAATGCCCGTCAGGCTAGGTGGGCACTGTTTTTCTCGCGGTTTAATTTCTCCGTTACTTACATCCCTGGTACTAAGAATGTTAAGGCGGATGCCTTGTCTCGCAGTTTTTCTCCCATAGTCGGTGCTGAGAAAGAGGAGAACATTTTACAAGAAGGTGTTGTGATAGCTGCTTTGGACTCCGTTTTGGAAGATGAGATTCTTAAAGCACAGGAGAATGCCCCATCTAACACTCCTCATGGGAGGTTGTTTGTGCCTGGGACCTTTAGGAGAGATTTGTTTGTTGAGTGTCACGAATCTCGGTTGGCAGGTCATCCCGGAATCTCTGAGACCAAGAGACTGGTGGGTCGCAGTTTTTGGTGGCCTGGATGGCAGAAGGAAGTCATTAAGTGGGTGCGTCAATGTACTATATGTGCTAGATCTAAGTCCTCACATACTCCTGCTGCGGGGTTGCTTTGTCCTTTGGAGGTTCCCAGTGCTCCTTGGACACATTTGGCTATGGACTTTATAACTGACCTTCCCCCCTCTGAGGGTTTTACTGTCATCTGGGTGGTCGTGGACCGTTTTAGCAAGATGTGTCACTTGGTTCCCTTCGTCAAACTGCCCTGCGCTAAAACTCTCGCTAAGGCCTTTGTCACGGAAATTGTCAGACTTCATGGCGTTCCTACTGACATTGTTTCTGATAGGGGTCCTCAGTTCGTGGCTCGTTTTTGGCGTGCCTTTTGTGACAGGTTGGGAGTTCATTTGTCGTTCTCGTCCGGATATCATCCTGAATCTAATGGCCAGACAGAAAGGAAAAACCAGGATGTTGAGCAGTTCTTGCGTTGTTTTGTGGCAGATAATCAAGAGGGGTGGTCTGAGTTTCTGCCACTTGCTGAATTTGCTCTGAACAATCATACATCTTCTTCTGCTGGTTGTTCGCCTTTTTTTTGTTGTTCTGGGAGACATCCGTCGTTTGGGTCGTTCTCCAAGTTGGGATCTGCCGTGCCTGAGGAGGAGAATTTTTCCGGTGATTTGGAGAGAGTTTGGACGGATGTGCGTGGTAATCTTCAGGAGGCCAACAGAAAATCTAAAGACTACTTTGATAGGAAACGACAGGAGGTTTTGTTCGCTGTTGGTGACATGGTCTGGTTGTCCTCTAGGAATCTGCGGTTGAGGATTCCTTCTAAGAAATTGGGTCCCAAGTTTGTAGGGCCCTTTAAGGTGCTTCAGGTTGTCAACCAATCTGCTGTTAGGTTGGAGGTTCCTACCTCCTGGAGAATTAATCCGGTATTTCATGTCTCTCTGTTAAAAAAAGCTGTTGTGTCGGATGGTGACGCCTCTGCCTCTGTTCCTCCGGTGGTGGAGGACGGGGAATATGAAATTTCTCGCATCCTTAACTCTAGACGGTATAGAGGTAGTTTGCAGTATCTTGTGGCCTGGAAAGGTTTCGGACCCGAGGATAACTCTTGGGTGAGGTCAGATGATGTTTCCGCGTCCAGACTTATCAGAGCGTTTCACAGGAGATTTCCTGATAAGCCTGGTCCTAGGGGATCCGGAGGATCCTCTTAGAAGGGGGGGTACTGTTAGAACCTTGCTCTTAGGTTTTTTCATTTGCTGGTCACATGACCTTGTTGGCCTATTTAATCCTGCTCCGCCCTTCTGGCTTTGCTGGACTTCATTGTATAACTACTTTCTAGCTAGCCTGTGCTCTGTATCTACTCTGTTAGTTTGCTTGGTCTACGGACCTCTATGTTCTATATATTTTGTTTGTTCGTCTGTCTGCTACTATTTCTGTTATGAGGTGTCCCATTTCCTCCCAGTCCTTAGTACTTGTAGGGATTCCTTCCCCACATCTATAGGTCTCCGTACAGACTAGCTTAGGACTTTAGCAGGTCTGATCGCAGGATCAGGTCCCCTGTTACATCGTAGGGATAAAGCTGAGTTCTATCGTAGGGACAGATCTCCTCTCTTTCCTTAGCTCTGGTAGCAGAACATAACAGTTAAAACCAATGGCAGGCAAACAAAAACACATAGAAACACATAGAAAACACCTTCAAAGGTGTCCAAAAGCTGACAAACTGCTCAGAAGACATAACTAACACATGGAAAAGTGTCAAGTACATATAGTCATGCGAAAAGAAAAGAGGTGGAAGAGTAAAAGGAGGGGGAGACACAGATATAGGCATGTCATGCCCTTCTAAAATCCAAAAAGTGAGAAGCCGACACGGCCAGTCCGTTCCTGCCCGTGCCACCTCCGTGTCGCCGGGTTTGTGCCAGAGCCGCGGTGTACCCTGATGGCCAGCCCACCTCTCCCAATACTGGTGCCTGTCCGCTGGTGAGTCGAGCCCCCCCGCGGTGGGGGGGAGTAACATCTGCAGAAGAAAGACCATCTTTCAGCCAAACTAACATGTCGACTTCTTTTCGTGGACAATGTGATACGATCCCTTTGTTACGGACACGCCCATCGCTACAAATTCCAGATAAGGCACAATAATAGCAGGTGCTTCAGTGGATATCAAGTGCTCCTTCAAGTGGGCTCTCCTCCACCTCAATTTCAACATCACAAATACTCCAGTCCTCAGAGGTGTCACCCCAATCGCACTTGCTTCCTCACAGCTCCGAAGTCTCCAGCTGCCCGTCTGAGTATGGGGTAACACAGATGGTTGAGTCTGCAGAGCTGTTTACTCATACTATAGCCTGGGAAATGGAGGTCTGCTCCAGAGCTTCTGTTAATCCAGATGAGGAAATGATCTGCACTGATGCCCAGAATCTTTATGAGTCGGATCCAGGACCAGATGAAGAAGGTTCTGAGCATAATGTAGACCCTCGTTCCCAAACTGTAACTCCTGTTGGTGGAGACAATGATGAAGACGATGATGAGACTCAAATACCTGATTGGAGCGACAACTTGACGTTTCGGTCAGGGCAGGAAGAGGTTGGCTTTGAGGACGACGGGTGTGATAACACACAGGGTGATGATGACAAGGTTGGAGATCCCACTTACTGTCAACCCACAATCAGCCAGTCAATGAGGTCACCCGGGCCTTTCCCTGGCCTTGGGGATGTCGCGGTGGTCGGCTCCCTGGCCCGTACACTGGGGTCACTCTTTAAAAGGGTGGATAATTGTTAATTTTATAAGAGTTTGTGACGCCACCTGTGGTATCTGGTGAGAAGCACCAGTGCTGCAGCAGTCCACTGATGCCCATGATAAGGCAGCTCTATGGTATAGCTCCCCAGAGGTGGAGCTAGGTCTCAGGGCAGCGTATGCAGGGGGAATGCAGGACAGGCGAGACCCAGCTGGGTCAGAGCAAGAACGGGAACTGACAAGGTAGTCACTTCAGTACCTTTTACTGAAGGAAATTCAGGCACATCCCGGAGCACTGTAGGGTGAAGGGTGCATATCAGGATCCTCCCCAATGAGCGGGTGTAGGGCCTCCAGATTCTTGCCTCTGCGTAGTAAGTTTCTGACCTGCCTGGAGCTAGGCCTAACTTTGTCTCTGTCCTGCGCTGGCTGACCTTGTGGTAGGGCCTTCTCTTGGAGTTCACGCTCCCAGTATGCGGGACCTAAGCGTCTCCTGGCTCTGTTACATATCAGCAACTTAGCGATCCTGGGACTTGTAGTTCTCCAGGGATTCCGGTTATGCCTTACTGGGTCATAGAGATCCCGGTAAGCTCGGATCCGGTGTCCGGTAAATGCTTTGGGGTGAGCTGGTTAAGCTCCTCTGCCCCTTATGTACTAATTCGCCACTCGCCTTCGGCCTACTCGGGCCCTCACTAGGTTATACACACTAACGGCAGCTTGCCGTGCTTCACCGATCTTATGGCGCCGGCACACCTTAAGCTCTCTCTGGGCTCCCTGAATCTAACTAGCAGGAGCCTCGTGCTCCACTGCTGAACTATAAACTGAGTTCTCTAGACTAGACTGAGTTCCACTGCAGACTGACCTCTCTTAGGCTTCTCTACTGCAGGAACTCTTCAGAGGAACTGAACTGCCTAGCTCCACCTTCCCTATTTATATCCCTAACGGGCTCCCTCTGCTGGTCTGAGGTGGAAGGTGGAGATGTGTGAATGTTTATGGGGGCCTCTTGTAGAGGATTCCATCAATACACTCTTCTAGGATCTGTGATACCAAGTGCAGCGGGGCGTCACAGATGCTATTGACGACGATGTTAGGTTGCGCCTTCCTGGACAGAGACGGAGTACTGGAAGCACGTCAACAACTGCATCCTCAACCAAAACTCTGCCTCTGACCACAAGTCGTAGTGGCTCTTCAGGTCGCATGGGCTCTAAGCCTTGTATAGCCTGGGCATTTATTCAGATTGATAAGGATGACCCAACTCGTGTTATCTGTAATACTTGTCACCAAAAGCTAAGTAGAGGCCAAAAAATCCATAGTTTGAGTACTTCATGCATGTACAGTCACATGGATATGAAGCATAAGTTGCAGTGGGAAGCTCACTGTGCTACAATGCGGACTAGCAGGCTGGGCCTACCAACGTCTGCCCCATCTTGTGCATCCGCGGCCTCTTCATCCTCTGTGACTGGGGGGACAGCAGTCACACATGTTTTTGGACGCAGACCTGCCACCTCTTTACCTGCAACAGCCAGTGTGATTGGCAGGTCGTCAGTTCATTGGGAAGTGGAAACACCTGCTGGTGTTGAGCGCTCTCTGACATCGAGAGCACCACCTTTGGATCAAGGCAACCTAACATGTCCGCCTGAATCTTCCTCACAGACCGGCAGTTTGCCGGGGACACCCTACTCAACCCCGTCAAAGCACAACAGCCAGCCCTCAGTTCCTCAGATGTGGAAAAGTAAAAGACCATTTCCTCCTAGCCATGAGAAAGCTAAGAGGTTGAATTTCACCATCTGCAAGCTGTTGGCTACAGAAATGCTGCCTTTCTGCCTGGAGGACACAATGGATTTTCGAGACCTTATGTCCGTCGCAGTGCCCCAGTACCAGATGCCCAGTCGGCACTACTTCTCAAAGAAAGGTGTGCCTGCGCTCCATCAGCATGTCGCAAACAACATCACCGCTTCTTTGAGAAACTCTGTGTGTGACAGGGTTCATTTCACCACAGACACTTGGACGAGTAGGCATGGACAGGGGCGTTACATGTCGCTGACTGGGCACTGGGTAACTAGGGTGACAGCAGGACAAGGGGCTGCTGTCCAAGTCTTACCGTCCCCACGAGTTTTGCGTCAATCCTCTTTATCTCGAAGTTCCTCCACTGCTTCTGCCTCCTCAACCTCCTCTCGGTCCTCCACCTGCACCCAAAGCCTGTCTGGTAATGCCACCTGCTTTCTAACTGCGCAGAAGGAATCCTGCACACCTCCTTACTATGCTGGCAGCAGGGTTCAATGGCATCAGTGTTTACTTTGAAATGTCTGGGAAATGTGAGTCACACAGCTGAGGACTTGTGGTCAGCTCTGGAGACCCAGTTTCATGAATGGTTGTCTCCACTGGACCTGCAACCAGGGAAGGCCGTGTGCGACAGTGCTGCAAACCTGGGTGCGGCCCTTCGCCGGGGCAATGTCACACACGTGCCTTGTGTGGCTCATGTGTTGAACCTGGTTGTCCATAAATTTTTAGCCCACTATCCCGGACTAGATGGCCTTCTGCAGAGGGCATGGTCTCTGTGTGCTCACTTCCGCCGTTCGCATCCTGCAGCTCAACGACTTACATCTCTACAGAAGTCGTTGGGCCTGCCAGTTCACCGGCTGAAATGCGATGTGCCGACATGGTGGAATTCAACTCTGCACATGTTGCGGCGACTGTGGCAGCACCGACAAGCACTGGTGCAATACGTTCTGACATATAGCCTGGGCCAACGAGATCCAGAGGTGGGGAAAATCACGCTGGAGGAGTGGTCTCAGATCAGGGACCTATGAAGTTGACGCGCCCCCTGAGACGTGGGGTACCCTGAGCCGGGCCGGTAGACGCTGGGGGTTGTAGTCACTGTGGCGGTGACCCTGTACGTGACCCAGGGCGGTCAATCCAATGGTAATTTGTATATATGGATTTTATAATGTCCGACTACGCCACCTGTGGAGTGCGGCCAAAGGGGCCGCCGCTGCGGAACAGTCCTCTGAAGCTGGTGGTTTTGCAGCATTGGTATTATTACTCACCACAGGAAGAGAGTAGCTTCAGGGCAGTGTGGGTGGATGATGGTGGTTGTAGTGCAGGGAGTCAGTAATGAACACAGAGTCCGTGTGATGCAGTCCCAAGATCTTTACTCACAGTTGTTGCAGTCCAGATTACAGGTACCAGAGCAATCTCATCCGTCGTGCTGTGCGTACTCAGTGAGGGGCTCAGTCCACCCCCAGATAGCTTTGGAGTACTTAGCAGGACCCCCTTCTGTGTGTCCTTTCTGTGGCCTTCTCCCTGCACCCCACACCCAGTGACACTTCTATCCGGTATCCTCGGGCCATGGCGGGCGACTTGTGTTCCGTCCCCTGGGTCCTATGTGGCTACCTTGTTAGTGAGACTGGTGTGGACTTTTGCCTGCAGCACATGAAATGCTGCAGCCTCCGGTTTCTAGTTGAGCCTTGCTGTTTATCCTCTAGTTGAGGGACCGGTTCCCCTTATCTGGCCTGACCCCTCTACCTCCTGGTAGCAGCGGGAGTACGGGTGGCCTTCTGCACTGCCCGTAGCCCTAGGGTCCCTTCGGTTCCTGGAGCCTTCCTGCTCCCACTCCTCTCTTCTCTCCTTCAGTCTTGGGCCTCCCAGGCTAGGCCCGCCTCCGGAGCAGAGCTCATGCCGAACCTCTGCTCCTGTCACTTTTCCTCCTCTGACTGGCTTGCTCTTTCTAAGATGGCTTCCTATTTATACTCTCCCTGTCATCTGCTTCCCTAAGCTGCTCCCCTAAGCACCCACTACATAGGACCCTCCCACCAACTAAGGACCTGGGACTGTGCTCTCTCTTAGGAGCAATCTCGCCCTTCCCCCACTGCGGGTATGTGTTGGATGCAGGTGTTAGGGTCCCGAGCCATACGCCTTCCTTACCTGAGGTTGAGATACCACACCTCTGGGTGAGATGCAGTAACTCTGTGGCGACTGAACCCTTAGGGGCGCCACACACCCTTCTGCACAGTTTTGAAATGGCGACGAAGATGTTTAGTGCTGACGACGATGAGATTATCAGCATGACTATTCCGGTGATTTACATGCTGGAGCACACATTAAACAGAATTCAGAGTCATGTGGTGGGACAAGAGGAGGTGTAGGAAGTAGAGAAGGAGTCATATGTCGAAGGGATAACATCTCCAAGGTCCAGACGGTTGGCAGCACCAAGGCGGCAGGCATGGGAGGGTGGGGGTGAGTGATTAACCAGTGCGCATGGTAGCAGCCAAACTGTTGAGGAAGGTGCAGGAGCCGAGGAAGAAGTGGAGGATGAACTGGCGATGGACATGGAAGACTCATCAGATGAGGGAGACCTTGATCACATTTCTGTTGTGCGAGGTTGGGGGGAGAGGGCAGAGGAAGGAAGCATGATTCTTACCTCGCTACCAACACAACAAGGACTTGTACCTCCTGGATGCGCAAGACACATGAGTGCCTTCTTGCTGCACTACCTGCAACATGACCCTCAGATTGCAGAATTCGAAGTAATCCCGACTACTGGGTTGCCACACTCTTAGATCCCCGGTACAAAAGTAAATTTGCCGGAATAATTCCTGCCATAAAAAGGGATTCACGCATGCAGGAGTATCTGCAGATGCTGTTGCAGAATCTTACATGTGCTTTTCCACAAAACACCAGTGGTGCACGAAGTGAATCTTACAGTTCTAACTTGCCAACCATAGGACTGTCGAGTCTTCATCACTCAAACCGTAACAGTAACACAGTATCTGCTGGTAACAGCAATTTTGTGGAATCGTTTCAACACTTTTTTAGACCATCCTTTGCAAGGCCACAGGAGACAAGAAGTCTGACACATAGTCAATGCCTAGAGAGGATGGTGCAGGAGTATCTCCAAGTGAACATCAAAGCCATGACTGTGTCACTGGACCCTTGCTCATTTTGGTATTCCAATCTGGAAAAATGGCCGGAGCTCGCCACTCATGCCTTGGAGATCTTGTCATGCCCTGCAGCCAGTGTTCTCTCTGAACGTGTGTTCAGCGCTGCTGATGGTGTGCTGACAGATAAGCGCATGCGGCAGTCCACTGAGAATGTAGACAGACTCACGTTCATAAAGATGAACAAATCATGGATTCGCAAGAACTTTTCTAACCCTGTGTTATCCTTGGGAGACTAAAAGCTTGAGGATTTGGTAATATCACCTCACCAACCGTTTTAAGCAACTGTGGGGCAATTGATGCCACTTAACCCTAGAACGCATGACCATAAAAATCTACACTTTCATATACCTGGGGTCTTTTAGGCCCGTGTGCAAATAACATGGAATAACTAAAACTCAAATGACAAACAACTATATACATGAAGAATACCTAAAGTTTCAAAATTCTAACTAAAGTAATCTTGCAGAAAATAGAAAACAATTAACAGGGCGGGACTGCGAGGCCCCAGGTATGCGTTCTAGGGTTAAGTGGTGTCTGTGCCACAATTTTGGGAAAAAATGGAGACTCTTTTTGGAGTACCCTTGCGGTGTCTTACGTGACGTTAGCATCGTCAGTTTCAGGTGGGTTGGGTCGCTTCCCACCCCTTTTAACTGTAAGAAACTACATACACTATGGCTTGGGGTAACACAGATGGATGAGTCTGAAGAGCTGTTTACTGAGAGGTCTGCTCCAAATCTTCAGTGTCTGCTAGTCAGCGTAGAATTTTTAACTGCATCTAGCCTAGGTAATACTTTGGGCGTAGCAGCTCAGCTGCGAAGCAAGCTGCACCCCCTGTGTATCTAATAAGAATTTTTAAATGCATCTAGCCTAGACAGACTGTGGGGACGCCCAACCAAACCCAGACGCTCAGCCCCCCTACCGCCCCGCTCTCCTTGACAATACAATAATGTAACTCTTACAACTGGATGGGTGAGGATCGGTCACAGCTTTATTAACTCTTTATACTCATTCCATTAGAAAGGCATTTTATTTCTAAAATAATTCAGCTTGTTGCAGCATGCCCTGGGTCTCCACTCCGGCAACTTGGCCAACAAGTGTAGCTCTCCAACATGTCCTTTCTATTTCCAGGCCACGGAGGATCCTGCATACTCGTATGCAGGACTCTGACCCCCACCCATCACTCTTAATGCTTGTTCCACTCCGTCCTGGAGTCCTGACAGGAATATGTCCAGTCCAATATCCATTAAGTGAACACCGTCGGGCCGTATGAGGCCTGCTTTATCTCCTTCCAGTTGTCGGTGTTGTACCACTACACCGCCTCTGTCTCTTCTAAATTTTGCCATCCGAATATTTATTACCCGCCTTGTCCATTCGATGGCCATGATGTCTCGCGCACCTTGCCATACAGCTATCGGCACAATCTCTGACCATACTATAGCTAGTTTTGTGAAAAATTCTCTGAAGCGCTCAGTGTCTAGTTTCATTATTGCCATTAGTTATGCGCTCTTGTAATAACCTAGGTTGTTTCCCCCGGCCTGTATAACTAAGATGACCGGACATCTTGCCTCTCTCCCTACCTTGATTACCTCCATTAGTACCTGTGGCCATAGCAGGCCTCTAATACCTCTCCAGTTGAAATATGTGTTATGAAACTCTAATTTCCTCCCGCCTGGGCGGACTTTCGCCCTTTTTTCTGCCCAATATATATACGAGTGGCCTATCACCCACACTGTTGGCTTAGCGTCACCTGTAAAAGAAACAAACCACGTTAGGATAACAAGTCCGGTCTTATGTATCTTGCCAAAAACGTAGATCGCCATCTCACTATCCTCTGAACTTCCGTTTCTGACAGTCCTGCTCTTGCTGCTTCCGTGGCCGTGCCTATGCGGAATGAGTGTGTCCCGTAATCTTTGGGGTGGTTCCCTGCCGATGTTATGCATTTATTAAATATAGCTTGGAACTGGTATCTTGATAATGGCGTTCCATCAATGTGTGATAGGAAGAAATTACTTTGTGATCTGATAGTTAGATATGTTTTTACTATTGTTACCTGACTCAGTGTACCGTTTGTGGGTTGTAGAAGTACCCAAGTGCCCCTGCCCGCTGCAACCGTTTTCGATTTGTGTATGCGTAGACGTATTGCATTATTGGCTATGACTACGTCCTGGTGTAATAAGTAGAGATGAGCGGTGTTCGACTAGAACTGTTCGCCAATCTCAAATTCGAGCTGTTTTGGGCGGTGTTCGAGTTGTTCGACGAACCCGAACGATTTGCAAAAAATTCGGCTGTTCGAGGTTATGTTCGATAACTGTTCGTGCACCAAAAGCGTGTCCTGCATGTCTGGCGCTATTTAGAGCACCAATCATGCAGGGATTGTCTGCCACTCACTGTAATGCCACAGCCATGGTGGTTGTGGCATTACAGTGATTGCCCAAATCGATGGGAACAGTGCCAACAGTGAAACATGAAAAGCCGGCAATTCAGCAGCGGCATACACCTGTACCCGACAATTTAGAACCGAAAGAATAGAGCTTCACACATAGATTAGATAGATATAAACATGTCAGCCACATATATACGAAGTACAGTGAAAGTGCTGCTTACTGTACTTGTCATTTAGCGTAAAGGATTTATCAAAAAAAATAATAGTGTTTTCATGCACTGTCTCTTTAAAAAAGCCGGCCGGCAATTCAGCAGCGGTACCCGACAATTTATAACAGACAGAATAGAGCTTCACACATAGATTAGATAGATAGAAACATGTCAGCCACATATATACGAAGTACAGTGACAGTGTTGCTTACTGTACTTGTCATTTAGCGTAAAGGATTTATCAAAAAAAATAATAGTGTTTTCATGCACCGTCTCTTTAAAAAAGCCGGCCGGCAATTCAGCAGCGGTACCCGACAATTTATAACAGACAGAATAGAGCTTCACACATAGTTTAGATAGATAGAAACATGTCAGTCACATATATATGAAGTACAGTGATAGTGTTGGTTACTGTACTTGTCATTTAGTATTAAAATAAAGGATTTATTATTAAAAAAATTGGCGTGGGGTTCCCCTTAATTTTAGGCTCTAGCGGAGGTTAAGCAGACGGCTGGGGCAGATGTTTGAAGCCTGGGAAGGGGGTAATACCCACGGAGCTTCCCAGGCTACAGCTATCAGCCCCCAGCTGAATACATAGCCTTTACTAGCTATTAAAATGGGGGACCCCCCCCAAAAAATGACGTGGGGTCCCCCCTAATTTAATAGCTAGCAAAGGCTAGGCAGACAGCTGGGGGCTGATATTAATAGCCCAGGAAGGGAGCCATGAATATTGGCCCCCTCCCAGGCTAGAAACACCAGCCGTCAGCCGCCCCAGAAATGGCGCATCCATAGGATGCGCCAATTCTGGCACTTAGCCTCGCTCTTCCACGCTGCCCTGGTGCGGTGGCAGGGGGTAATAGGGTTGGGGTTGATGTCAGCTTATAATGCCAGCTGACATCAAGCCCAGGTTAGTAATGGAGAGGCGTCTATAAGACACCCCCATTACTAACCCCATAGTCAAAGTTAAAAAAAACACAAACACCCAGAATAAAGTCCTTTAATTGAAATAAAGACACAATCCTTTATTGTTCTAAATTAAACCATACTTACCGTCACGCCCATTCCAGCTGAAGCCAACGATCTCCTGCAATAAAAGAAAAATAACAAAGCAACCTCATCCTTACCTTTCCATGGTTCCCACGACAGCTTCAGCTCTGCTACATCGAGATGACAGGCTGGACCGCAGCAGAACGCTGCCATCCAGCCTCTCATCCCGCAGACACTGAGAAGCGCAGGCTTGCTTGCGCTGCTCAGCGTCTCTCTGTGACGACATCCAGATGAGCCGAGTTCATGTCCAATGAACTCGGCTCACCTCATGCACGTCACTGACAGCGTGGGAAAATTCTCACGCTGAAGCGGTGAGTGCAGGAGAATTCTCCCACGCTGTCAGTGACGTGCATAAGGTGAGCTCATGTCCAATGAACTCAGCTCACCTCCTGCACGTCACTGACAGCGTGGGAGAATTCTCCTGCACTCAGCGCTTCAGCGTGAGAATTCTCCCACGCTGAAGCGCTGAGTGCAGGAGAATTTTCCCACGCTGTCAGTGACGTGCATAAGGTGAGCTCATGTCCAATGAACTCAGCTCACCTCCTGCACGTCACTGACAGCGTGGGAGAATTCTCCTGCACTCAGCGCTTCAGTGTGAGAATTCTCCCACGCTGAAGCGCTGAGTGCAGGAGAATTTTCCCACGCTGTCAGTGACGTGCATGAGGTGAGCCGAGTTCATTGGACATTAACTCGGCTCATCTGGATGCCCTCACAGAGAGACACTGTGGAGCGCAAGCAAGCCTGCGCTTCTCAGTGTCTGCGGGATGACAGGCTGGATGGCAGCGTTCTGCTGCGGTCCAGCCTGTCATCTCGATGTAGCAGAGCTGAAGCTGTCATGGGAACCATGGAAAGGTAAGGATGATGTTGCTTTATTATTTTTCTTTTATTTCAGGAGATCGTTGGCTTCAGCTGGAATGGGCGTGATGGTAAGTATGGTTTAATTTAGAACAATAAAGAATTGTGTGTTTATTTCAATTAAAGGACTTTTTTCTGGGTGTTGTGTTTTTTTTAAATACTTTACTAGAAATTCATGGTGGTCATGTCTAATATTGGCGTGACCCCATGAATTTCGGGCTTAGGGCCAGCTGATAATGCCAAGCTGGCCCTAACCCCTTTATTACCCAGTGAGCCACCGCATCAGGGCCCTGGATGAGTTGGGTACAGCGCCAGAAGATGACGCTTCTATGAACGCGCCATTTTCCGGGGTGGCTGCGGACTGCAATTTGCAGCGGGGGTGGCCCAGAAAGCTTGGGCCTCCCTGCGCTACGGATTCCAGCCCCCAGCTGCCTAGTTGTACCTGGCTGGACACAAAAACAGGGCGAAGCCCCACGTCAATTTTCTTTAAATTATTTCATGAAATAATTAAGAAAAAAAGGGCTTCCCTATATTGTTGTGTCCGGCCAGGTACAAATAGGCAGCTGGTGGTCGGGGGCAGCCCGTTCCTGCCTGCTGTACCTGGCTGGACACAAATATAGTGCGAAGCCCCACGTCAATTTTTTTTAAATTATTTCATGAATTTCCTGAAATAATTTAAAAAAATTGAAGTGGGGCTTCGCACTATATTTGTGTCCAGCCAGGTACAGCAGGCAGGAACGGGCTGCCCCCATCCACCAGCTGCCTATTTGTACCTGGCCGGACAAAACAATATACTGAAGCCCTTTTTTTCTTAATTATTTCATGAATTTCATGAAATAATTAAAAAAAAAGTACGTGGGGCTTCGCCCTATTTTTGTGTCCAGCCAGGTACAACTAGGCAGCTGGGGGCTGGAATCTGCAGCGCAGGGAGGCCCAAGCTTTCTGGGCCCCCCCCCGCTACAAATTGCAGTCCGCAGCCACCCCGGAAAATGGCGCGTTCATAGAAGCGCCATCTTCTGGCGCTGTACCCAACTCATCCAGGGCCCTGGTGCGGTGGCTCACTGGGTAATAAAGGGGTTAGGGCCAGCTTGGTATTATCAGCTGGCCCCAAGCCCAAAATTCATGGGGTCACGCCAGTATTAGACATGACCGCCATGAATTTCTAGTAAAGTATTTAAAAAAAACACAACACCCAGAATAAAGTCCTTTAATTGAAATAAAGACACAATTCTTTATTGTTCTAAATTAAACCATACTTACCATCACACCCATTCCAGCTGAAGCCAACGATCTCCTGCAATAAAAGAAAAATAATAAACCAACCTCATCCTTACCTTTCCATGGTTCCCACGACAGCTTCAGCTCTGCTACATCGAGATGACTGGCTGGACCGCAGCAGAACGCTGCCATCCAGTCTGTCATCCCGCAGACACTGAGAAGCGCAGGCATGCTTGCGCTCCTCACTGTCTCGCTGTGACGGCGTCCAGATGAGCCGAGGTCATGTCCAATGAACTCGGCTCACCTCATGCACGTCACTGACAGCGTGGGAAAATTCTCACGCTGAAGTGCTGAGTGCAGGAGAATTCTCCCACGCTGTCAGTGATGTGCATGAGGTGAGCTCATGTCCAATGAACTCAGCTCACCTCCTGCACGTCACTGACAGCGTGGGAAAATTCTCCTGCAATCAGCGCTTCAGCGTGAGAATTTTCCCACGCTGTCAGTGACGTGCATGAGGTGAGCCGAGTTCATTGGACATGAACTCGGCTCATCTGGATGTCGTCACAGAGAGACGCTGAGCAGCGCAAGCAAGCCTGCGCTTCTCAGTGTCTGCGGGATGACAGGCTGGATGGCAGCGTTCTGCTGCGGTCCAGCCTGTCATCTCGATGTAGCAGAGCTGAAGCTGTCGTGGGAACCATGGAAAGGTAAGGATGAGGTTGCTTTGTTATTTTTCTTTTATTGCAGGAGATCGTTGGCTTCAGCTGGAATGGGCGTGATGGTAAGTATGGTTTAATTTAGAACAATAAAGGATTGTGTCTTTATTTCAATTAAAGGACTTTATTCTGGGTGTTTGTGTTTTTTTAACTTTGACTATGGGGTTAGTAATGGGGGTGTCTTATAGACGCCTCTCCATTACTAACCTGGGCTTGATGTCAGCTGGCATTATAAGCTGACATCAACCCCAACCCTATTACCCCCTGCCACCGCACCGGGGCAGCGTGGAAGAGCGAGGCTAAGTGCCAGAATTGGCGCATCCTATGAATGCGCCATTTCTGGGGCGGCTGACGGCTGGTGTTTCTAGCCTGGGAGGGGGCCAATATTCATGGCTCCCTTCCTGGGCTATTAATATCAGCCCCCAGCTGTCTGCCTAGCCTTTGCTAGCTATTAAATTAGGGGGGACCCCACGTCATTTTTTTTGGGGGGTCCCCCATTTTAATAGCTAGTAAAGGCTATGTATTCAGCTGGGGGCTGATATTAGTAGCCTGGGAAGCTCCGTGGGTATTACCCCCTTCCCAGGCTTCAAACATCTGCCCCAGCCGTCTGCTTAACCTCCGCTAGAGCCTAAAATTAAGGGGAACCCCACGCCAATTTTTTTAATAATAAATCCTTTATTTTAATACTAAATGACAAGTACAGTAACCAACACTATCACTGTACTTCATGTATATGTGACTGACATGTTTCTATCTATCTAATCTATGTGTGATGCTCTATCTTTCTGTTCTAAATTGTCGGGTACCGCTGCTGAATTGCCGGCCGGCTTTTTTAAAGAGACAGTGCATGAAAATACTATTATTTTTTTAAATAAATCCTTTACACTAAATGACAAGTACAGTAAGCAACACTCTCACTGTACTTATTATATATGTGACTGACATGTTTCTATCTATCTAATCTATGTGTGAAGCTCTATTCTTTCTGTTCTAAATTGTCGGGTACAGATGCTGAATTGCCGGCCGGCTTTTTTAAAGAGACGGTGCATGAAAACACTAATATTTTTTTTAATAAATCCTTTACACTAAATGACAAGTGCAGTAACCAACACTGTCACTGTGCTTCTTATATGTGTGACTGACATGTTTCTATCTATCTAATCTATGTGTGAGGCTCTATTCCTTCTTGTCTAAATTGTCGGGTACCGGTGTATGCCGCTGCTGAATTTGCCGGCCGGCTTTTTTAAAGAGAGTGTCTTCTGAGCAGTTTTTCAGCTTTTGGACACCTTTGCAGGTGTTTTCTATGTGTTTCTATGTGTTTTTGTTTGCCTGCCATTGGTTTTAACGGTGTTCGACGGTGTTCTAAGGTGTTCGACGAACAGTTCGACGAACAGTTCCTCGAACATCCCGGTGTTCGACGAACCGAACCCGAACACTATGGGGGTGGCTCAACACTAGTAATAAGCCTCCACTGGTGGTAATTTTGGATTGAGGGACTAATTCGCTTATGCATAGTGCCCCCAAGAAGGCGATCACAAATGCAGTAGACAGTAGTGTTGCTTCAAATTGTGAGAGTCATGTTAATGGTGTTAGGGATATGATGTGAGAAATCAGCTTTAGTGACACGGGACAGGACGTCTACACTCCTGACTTGGCTGACCCCTTTTCCACCCTCTTATGGATTGTCTGATGATGAATCTTTGTCACATCTCCCCAATTCAGTAGTTGGAAGTGAAATGATACTCCGGTCAGACACCACTGCGCTGACGCCCCTGATATGCCCCTCATCATTAGCTGGTGGAGAAATTCTATGGTGACTTGTGATCTGGCTTGTTCACATTGGTCAACCCGTCTGCCTGCTACTAGTCATGTCCACTCTTCCCATGCCTTACCGTATGCTTGCCACGTCGACGGGGCAACTGACGCTCTGGTTAATGGCATCAACTATTCGCCACTAGATCCCATAGGGAAGGTGGGCAACTGTTGCCCGATGGGTGGGCGTTGTGGAAGAGCTCTGTGAAAATCTGCCAATTGAATTGTTATAAAGCGTTAGCAGCAGCTTTAGACCCCTCAGCATAGTGGCTATCGCGGACCCATACATTGTGTTTTAGGCACAAGAATGCTAGCCTGGGTAGTAGGCCTAGCACTGGGAGAGACGATGATGCCATCTTATTAATGCAGTGTGCTAGGCTGGTGTTTTTTGATATGAAGCGTATATTTTTGTAAGCCAGGAGCGCGCCCCATATTTCTATTGCTACCACTATTGGGAAGAAAAATTATTTTCAGGGCTAGATGCAGCTAAAAATTATTATTAATTTAAAAGCTGGTGGAGCTTGGTATAGGTGGCCTAATACAATGAGTCCCACACACTGCTAGAAGGCCAAATATTTTTTCAGAGGTAGATGCAGAAAAAAATTATATTCAGTTTGCAACCTGATGGAGGTCAGTATAGATGGACTAATAGAACAAGTCCCACACACTGCTAGAAGGCCAAATATTTTTTCAGAGCTAGATGCAGATAAAAATTATTTTGAATTTGCAACCTGATGGAGGTCAGTATAGATGGACTAATAGAACAAGTCCCACACACTGCTAGAAGGCCAAATATTTTTTCATAGCTAGATGCAGATAAAAATTATTTTTAATTTACAACCTGATGGAGGTCAGTATAGATGGACTAATAGAACAAGTCCCACACACTGCTAGAAGGCCAAATATTTTTTAAGAGCTAGATGCAGATAAAAATTATTTTTAATTTGCAACCTGATGGAGGTCAGTATAGATGGACTAATACAACAAGTCCCCCACACTGCTAGAAGCCCAAATATTTTTTCAGAGCTTGATACAGATAAAAATTATTTTTAATTTGCAACCTGATGGAGGTCAGTATAGATGGACTAATAGAACAAGTCCCACACACTGCTAGAAGGCCAAATATTTTTTCAGAGCTAGATGCAGCCAAAAAATTTTTTTGAATTTGCAACCTGATGGACGTCAGTATAGATGGACTAATAGAACAAGTCCCACACACTGCTAGAAGGCCAAATATTTTTTCAGAGCTAGATGCAGAAAAAAATTATATTCAATTTGCAAACTGATGGTCAGTATAGATGGACTAATAGAACAAGTCCCACACACAGCTATAAGCCCAAATATTTTTTCAGAGGTAGATGAAGAAAAAAATTATATTCAGTTTGCAACCTGATGGAGGTCAGTATAGATGGACTAATAGAACAAGTCCCACACACTGCTAGAAGGCCAAATATTTTTTCAGAGCTAGATGGAGATAAAAATTATTTTGAATTTGCAACCTGATGGAGGTCAGCATAGATGGACTAATAGAACAAGTCCCACACACAGCTAGAAGGCCAAATATTTTTTCAGAGCTAGATGCAGAAAAAAATTATATTCAATTTGCATCCTGATGGATTTCAGTATAGATGGACTAATAGAACAAGTCCCACACACAGCTAGAAGACCAAATATTTTTTCTGAGGTAGATGCTGAAAAAAATTATATTCAGTTTGCAACCTGATGGAGGTCAGTATAGATGGACTAATAGAACAAGTCCCACACACTGCTAGAAGGCCAAATATTTTTTCAGAGCTAGATGCAGAAAAATATTATATTCAATTTGCAACCTGATGGAGGTCAGTATAGATCTACTAATAGAACAAGTCCCACACACAGCTAGAAGCCCAAATATTTTTTCAGAGGTAGATGCAGAAAAAAATTATATTCAGTTTGCAACCTGATGGAGGTCAGTATAGATGGACTAATAGAACAAGTCCCACACACTGCTAGAAGGCCAAATATTTTTTCAGAGCTAGATGCAGATAAAAATTATTTTTAATTTGCAACCTGATGGAGGTCAGTATAGATGGACTAATAGAACAAGTCCCACACACAGCTAGAAGCCCAAATATTTTTTCAGAGGTAGATGCAGAAAAAAATTATATTCAGTTTGCAACCTGATGGAGGTCAGTATAGATGGACTAATAGAACAAGTCCCACACACTGCTAGAAGGCCAAATATTTTTTCAGAGCTAGATGATGCAGATAAAAATTATTTTGAATTTGCAACCTGATGGAGGTAAGTATAGATGGACTAATAGAACAAGTCCCACACACTGCTAGAAGGCCAAATATTTTTTCAGAGCTAGATGCAGAAAAAAATTATATTCAATTTGCAACCTGATGGAGGTCAGTATAGATGGACTAATAGAACAAGTCCCACACACAGCTAGAAGCCCAAATATTTTTTCAGAGGTAGATGCAGAAAAAAATTATATTCAGTATGCAACCTGATGGAGGTCAGTATAGATGGACTATTAGAACAAGTCCCACACACTGCTAGAAGGCCAAATATTTTTTCAGAGCTAGATGCAGATAAAAATTATTTTGAATTTGCAACCTGATGGAGGTCAGTATAGATGGACTAATAGAACAAGTCCCACACACAGCTAGAAGCCCAAATATTTTTTTAGAGGTAGATGCAGAAAAAAATTATATTCAGTTTGCAACCTGATGGAGGTCAGTATAGATGGACTAATAGAACAAGTCCCACACACAGCTAGAAGCCCAAATATTTTTTCAGAGGTAGATGCAGAAAAAAATTATATTCAGTTTGCAACCTGATGGAGGTCAGTATAGATGGACTAATAGAACAAGTCCCACACACTGCTAGAAGGCCAAATATTTTTTCAGAGCTAGATGCAGATAAAAATTATTTTGAATTTTCAACCTGATGGAGGTCAGTATAGATGGACTAATAGAACAAGTCCCACACACAGCTAGAAGGCCAAATATTTTTTCAGAGGTAGATGCAGAAAAAAATTATATTCAGTATGCAACCTGATGGAGGTCAGTATAGATGGACTATTAGAACAAGTCCCACACACTGCTAGAAGGCCAAATATTTTTTCAGAGCTAGATGCAGATAAAAATTATTTTGAATTTGCAACCTGATGGAGGTCAGTATAGTTGGACTAATAGAACAAGTCCCACACACTGCTAGAAGGCCAACTATTTTTTCAGAGCTAGATGCAGATAAAAATTATTTTGAATTTGCAACCTGATGGAGGTCAGTATAGATGGACTAATAGAACAAGTCCCACACACAGCTAGAAGCCCAAATATTTTTTTAGAGGTAGATGCAGATAAAAATTATTTTGAATTTGCAACCTGATGGAGGTCAGTATAGATGGACTAATAGAACAAGTCCCACACACAGCTAGAAGCCCAAATATTTTTTTAGAGGTAGATGCAGAAAAAAATTATATTCAGTTTGCAACCTGATGGAGGTCAGTATAGATGGACTAATAGAACAAGTCCCACACACAGCTAGAAGCCCAAATATTTTTTCAGAGGTAGATGCAGAAAAAAATTATATTCAGTATGCACCCTGATGGAGGTCAGTATAGATGGACTATTAGAACAAGTCCCACACACTGCTAGAAGGCCAAATATTTTTTCAGAGCTAGATGCAGATAAAAATTATTTTGAATTTGCAACCTGATGGAGGTCAGTATAGATGGACTAATAGAACAAGTCCCACACACAGCTAGAAGCCCAAATATATTTTTAGAGGTAGATGCAGAAAAAAATTATATTCAGTTTGCAACCTGATGGAGGTCAGTATAGATGGACTAATAGAACAAGTCCCACACACAGCTAGAAGCCCAAATATTTTTTCAGAGGTAGATGCAGAAAAAAATTATATTCAGTTTGCAACCTGATGGAGGTCAGTATAGATGGACTAATAGAACAAGTCCCACACACTGCTAGAAGGCCAAATATTTTTTCAGAGCTAGATGCAGATAAAAATTATTTTGAATTTGCAACCTGATGGAGGTCAGTATAGATGGACTAATAGAACAAGTCCCACACACAGCTAGAAGGCCAAATATTTTTTCAGAGCTAGATGCAGAAAAAAATTATATTCAATTTGCAACCTGATGGAGGTCAGTATAGATGGACTAATAGAACAAGTCCCACACACAGCTAGAAGGCCAAATATTTTTTCAGAGGTAGATGCAGAAAAAAATTATATTCAGTATGCAACCTGATGGAGGTCAGTATAGATGGACTATTAGAACAAGTCCCACACACTGCTAGAAGGCCAAATATTTTTTCAGAGCTAGATGCAGATAAAAATTATTTTGAATTTGCAACCTGATGGAGGTCAGTATAGTTGGACTAATAGAACAAGTCCCACACACTGCTAGATGGCCAACTATTTTTTCAGAGCTAGATGCAGATAAAAATTATTTTGAATTTGCAACCTGATGGAGGTCAGTATAGATGGACTAATAGAACAAGTCCCACACACAGCTAGAAGCCCAAATATTTTTTTAGAGGTAGATGCAGAAAAAAATTATATTCAGTTTGCAACCTGATGGAGGTCAGTATAGTTGGACTAATAGAACAAGTCCCACACACAGCTAGAAGGCCAAATATTTTTTCAGAGCTAGATGCAGAAAAAAATTATATTCAATTTGCAACCTGATGGAGGTCAGTATAGATGGACTAATAGAACAAGTCCCACACACAGCTAGAAGGCCAAATATTTTTTCAGAGGTAGATGCAGAAAAAAATTATATTCAGTATGCAACCTGATGGAGGTCAGTATAGATGGACTATTAGAACAAGTCCCACACACTGCTAGAAGGCCAAATATTTTTTCAGAGCTAGATGCAGATAAAAATTATTTTGAATTTGCAACCTGATGGAGGTCAGTATAGATGGACTAATAGAACAAGTCCCACACACTGCTAGAAGGCCAAATATTTTTTCAGAGCTAGATGCAGATAAAAATTATTTTTAATTTGCAACCTGATGGAGGTCAGTATAGATGGACTAATAGAACAAGTCCCACACACAGCTAGAAGCCCAAATATTTTTTCAGAGGTAGATGCAGAAAAAAATTATATTCAGTATGCAACCTGATGGAGGTCAGTATAGATGGACTATTAGAACAAGTCCCACACACTGCTAGAAGGCCAAATATTTTTTCAGAGCTAGATGCAGATAAAAATTATTTTGAATTTGCAACCTGATGGAGGTCAGTATAGATGGACTAATAGAACAAGTCCCACACACAGCTAGAAGCCCAAATATTTTTTTAGAGGTAGATGCAGAAAAAAATTATATTCAGTTTGCAACCTGATGGAGGTCAGTATAGATGGACTAATAGAACAAGTCCCACACACAGCTAGAAGCCCAAATATTTTTCAGAGGTAGATGCAGAAAAAAATTATATTCAGTTTGCAACCTGATGGAGGTCAGTATAGATGGACTAATAGAACAAGTCCCACACACTGCTAGAAGGCCAAATATTTTTTCAGAGCTAGATGCAGATAAAAATTATTTTGAATTTGCAACCTGATGGAGGTCAGTATAGATGGACTAATAGAACAAGTCCCACACACAGCTAGAAGGCCAAATATTTTTTCAGAGCTAGATGCAGAAAAAAATTATTTTCAGTATGCAACCTGATGGAGGTCAGTATAGATGGACTAATAGAACAAGTCCCACACACTGCTAGAAGGCCAAATATTTTTTCAGAGCTAGATGCAGATAAAAATTATTTTGAATTTGCAACCTGATGGAGGTCAGTATAGATGGACTAATAGAACAAGTCCCACACACTGCTAGAAGGCCAAATATTTTTTCAGAGCTAGATGCAGATAAAAATTATTTTTAATTTGCAACCTGATGGAGGTCAGTATAGATGGACTAATAGAACAAGTCCCACACACAGCTAGAAGCCCAAATATTTTTTTAGAGGTAGATGCAGAAAAAAATTATATTCAGTTTGCAACCTGATGGAGGTCAGTATAGATGGACTAATAGAACAAGTCCCACACACAGCTAGACGGCCAAATATTTTTTCAGAGCTAGATGCAGAAAAAAATTATATTCAATTTGCAACCTTATGGAGGTCAGTATAGATGGACTAATAGAATGATGCTTTGCCCAAAAGGGTTTACTTCACTAGGTGCAGTAAAAAAATTGGTATTCTATACACAGGTGGTGTAGCTTGCAACACAGATAGGCTACTCCACTGACTAACACACTCTGCAATAGTCCAAAAAGGATTAGCTTTGCTAGATTTAGCCAAATGCTGTGAAAAAAACTTGCACAGCACTGGCACAGACTTGCCTGGCAAAAACTGATAGGAACTGATGTAACTTAGTCCTGAAAAGGACTGCAATTACAATTAGTCTTTACTCCCACAACCTATCTATTTAAGAGCACAGACCTGCCTGATAAAAGTCGTAGGAAATGCTGTAACCTAGTCCTTAAAAGGACTGCAATCACAACTATTCCCTACTCCCAAGCTATCTGTAGATTTGTGCGAAAATTGGCTTGAAATTAACAAGGTATAGCGCACACAGCAACAGCGGTGCCGTCTAACACGCAGCTGCAGCAGTGAGAAAATGGTGGCGACGGGTAAAATGGCTGGGTCTTATAGGGCAAGGACATGTGACATACTCTGCCAATGATACATGCCCTTGCTTGTGTGTAAAAAAGCACTTCGCTCCGTGTGTGCGCTGCTGATAGGCTGACAGATTGCACCTCCCCACTGTAAATGCGGGAAAGAGAAAAAAAAAATGGAGATCTTCATTATTCCTGCAGAGATCCATCCCCTGCCCCTCCCCCCGCACCGCTGTACACTCAAACTGCGTGTTAACATTAATTTTCATCATTACTGAGAAAAAAATCCAGTTATGATTTTGGTGTGCAAACAGTTATCGAACATAACCTCGAACAGCCGAATTTTTTTCAAATCGTTCGTGTTCGCCGAACGGCTCGAACACCGCCCAAAACAGCTCGAATTTGAGATTGGCGAACAGTTCAAGTCGAACAACGCTCATCTCTACTAACCACTGATCCAATGTGCTGCCGTTCACCCTCTAATATCTAACAGGCTGGAGAAATTTGCAGCTACTGACACTCTATCTTCAGCTCCTTTGTGAGAAAATGTATTTGGGCAGCCACTCAGTCTACCAAATAAAATTCCTGAGATGGAAATTGAGGATGGCTTCGCTAATGGTACTGGGTGCCGTGCTAATACCATGGCGTCGTACCATAGTTTGCTGGAAATATTCCAGGCTGGTAGGAGGCAAGCAAATTCCCACAGAAAAGTACCAGCAGTAACGTTCAGGGACCCACGCTTGTAGAAGACAAAGACAACACCGGGAGAAATAGTGACGGCTGGGGACCGAGTAGGTACACGACGTATGAGGCATGTGGTTGTGAAAAGCTTCCGCCTCCTTGAGCTTAAAAGACCACATTTCAAGTGAAAGCAGCTTTACAGGACTTCCTGTGAGAAATGACATGCAGGGTAGATAGGGTTTCCCTTTATGCAAGTCCTTTCACCGAGCTAAATACAACTGTCAGCAAAAAAAGTTGTGGACTGGCTCCGTACCATCCCTAGCCACATTCACCTGTCCATGTGTTTGTGGTTAGGTGGTCCTTCCCAGTAAGTGCACTGGAGAGGGCACGGGTAATGTTGTGGGACCCGTGCTTGTGGAAGGCGGAGGCAATACCGGGAAATATAGTGGCGGCTGGGCACCGAGTATGGACACCTGGCCGCTGCCGGCATGAGGTTGTGAAAAGCTTCCGCCTCCACGAGGTTAAAAGGCCATATTTCAAGTGCAAAAAGCTGCCCTGAAATCTGGCAGTTTAGTGTTGCGGCCTGTGGGTTTGTGGGTAGCTGGCTGCACACATGCACTTGCATTCCAAGTAACAGAAAACTAAGCAGATGGTGAACTCTATCATAATCATGTCCTCACCTCGGCACTATGAACTCTCCTGAAGGATAAGCCAGGGCCCGCCGGAGGAGTCTCCGGAACTCTGGTGTGCCCGTCTAACCCTGCCGAAAAGCAGCCCTGGCTAAGAAAAGTGTGGGGGAAGGTTCCCGGACACTCTATGGCTGCTTTTTTAATGTGGATCGGCCATGACTATGCATGTTATTTCTCAAACGGCATTACAGATCAGGCCATTGTCCAACTCTGTATTCAAGAAATTAAATGGACAGAGAAAGATGTTTGTGTGTCAAAGCACCACCGACAAGGGCGAGTTGATGTTGGATGGGCTGCCATTGCTTCTGCAACAAGCTGCATTACAGGATTTCCTGTGAGAAATGACAAGCAGGGTAGATAGGCTTTCCCTCTATGCCAGTCCTTTCACCGAGCTAAATAAAACTGTCAGCAAAAAAAGTTGTGGACTAGCTCCGTACCATCCCTGGCCACATTCACCTGTCCACGTGTTTGTGCTTAGGCGGTCCTTCCCAGTAAGTATACTGGGGAGGGCACAGGTAATGTTGTGGGACCCGTGCTTGTGGAAGGCGGAGGCGATACCGGGAAATTTAGTGGCGGCTGGGGACCGAGTATGGACACCCGGCTGCGCATGAGGTTGTGAAAAGCTTCCGCCCCCACGAGCCTAAAAGGCTACATTTCAAGTGCAAGCAGCTGTCAAAAATTTGGCAGTATAGTATTGCAGCCTGTGGTTGGGTGGGTGGCTGGCTGCCTGCATATTTGCGCTTTCATTCCAAGGAATGGGGTAGGGACAACTGAACGCTGCAGTGGGACAAGGACGTGGACGGTGATTGTTGTAAGTCTGCAACGACAGGTTAATGGCGGGAGGCATCTTCGCATGCGCCAAGGATCACTTATGATGGGCACACTTTTAGGCAGTGACCTGAGAGTCAGAGATGCTTCCAGAGGTCTTCCCCATGCTGTTCCCTTGACTTTTCAGCACTGTATGCATGTGTCTGATGATGTGTCACACACCACATAGCCAGATAAGGTTGTAAAATGTTAAAATGAAATTTCCTTGTGAAAGCATTTGTCTTGCTTGAAAGCAATGCAAAAGTGCAAATACGCCTCAAAAACGCTGCGTGTGAACATAGCCCAAGGTCTGGAGGAGTATTATTGTTTTTGGTTATTTATTTTGCTTTATATACAGTTATATGAAAAAGTTTGGGCACCCCTATTAATCTTAAGCTTAATGTTTTATAAAAATTGGTATTTTTGCAACAGCTATTTCAGTTTGATATATGTAATAACTGTTGGACACAGTAATGTTTCTGCCTTGAAATGAGGTTTATTGTACTAACAGAAAATGTGCAATCTGCATTCAAACAAAATTTGACAGGTGCATAAGTATGGGCACCTCACCAGAAAAGTAACATTAATATTTAGTAGATCCTCCTTTTGCAAAAATAACAGCCTCTAGTCGCTTCCTGTAGCTTTTAATGATTTCCTGGATCCTGGATGAAGGTATTTTTGACAATTCCTCTTTACAAAACAATTCCAGTTCAGTTAAGTTTGATGGTGGCCGAGCATGGTTAGCCCTCTTCAAATGATCCCACAGATGTTCAATGATATTCAGGTCTGGGGACTGGGATGGCCATTCCAGAACATTGTAATTGTTCCTCTGCATGAATGCCTGAGTAGATTTGGAGCGGTGTTTTGGATCATTGTCTTGCTGAAAGATCCATCCCCTGCGTAACTTCAACTTTGTCACTGATTCTTGAACATTATTGTCAAGAATCTGCTGATACTGAGTGGAATCCATGCGTCCCTCAACTTTAACAACTTCAACTTTAACAAGATTGGCCACACAGCCCCAAAGCATGATGAAACCTCCACCAAATTTTACTGTGGGTAGCAAGTGTTTTTCTTGGAATGCTGTGTTTTTTTGCCGCCATGTATAACGCCTTTTTGTATGACCAAACAACTCAATCTTGGTTTCTTCAGTCCACAGGACCTTCTTCCAAAAAGAAATTGGCTTCTCCAAATGTGCTTTAGCATACCTCAGCTGACTCTGTTTGTGACGTGCTTGCAGAAACGGCTTCTTTCGCATCACTCTCCCATACAGCTTCTCCTTGTGCAAAGTGCGTTGTATAGTTGACCGATGCACAGTGACACCATCTGCAGCAAGTTGATGCTGCAGCTCTCTAGAGGTGATCTGAGGATTGTCCTTGACTGATATCACCATTCTTCTTCTCTGCCTTTCTGATGTTTTTCTTGGCCTGCCACTTCTGGCCTTAACAAGAACTGTCCCTGTGTTCTTCCATTTCCTTACTATGTTCCTCACAGAGGAAACTGACAGGTTAAAACTCTGAGACAGCTTTTTGTATCCTTCCCATGAACAACTATGTTGAATAATCTTTGTTTTCAGATCATTTGACAGTTGTTTTGAGGAGCCCATGATGCCACTCTTCAGAGGAGATTCAAACAGGAGAACAACTTGCAAGTGGCCACTTTAAGTAGCTTTTCTCTTGATTGCATACACCTGGCTATGAAGTACAAAGCTCAATGAGGTTACAAAACAAAAAAAAGTGCTTTAGTAAGTCAATAAAAAGTAGGTATGAGTATTTAAAACAAGAAAATGATAAGGGTGCCCATACTTATGCACCTGTCAAATTTTTTTTGAATGCAGATTGCACATTTTCTGTTAGTACAATAAACCTCATTTCAAGGCAGAAACATTACTGTGTCCAACAGTTATTACATATATCAAACTGAAATAGCTGTTGCAAAAACACCAATTTTTATAAAACATTAAGCTTAAGATTAATAGGGGTGCCCAAACTTTTTCATATAACTGTACAGTGTGCATGCCATGGAAAGGATGTTCCTTAACATATTTCCCAGGAAAATCCATTTTGGTTTTGTTTTGGTATGTTTTATTGTGAGTCCATAAAAGTGGCGTAATACCTCTGACAACGTTGTTGACAGAAGTGACCTGGGAGTCAGAAATGCTTCCAGGGGTCTTCCCCATGCTGTCCCCATGTCATTTGAGCACTGTTCCTATCGATTTGGGCAATTTTTAGACCCTCTGCAGATCGCTGGGGGGAGCCGCCTGAAAATGCTCGAGTTTCCCATAGACTTATATTGGGCTCGTTGCACGGGTCGAGCACCCGAGTATTCCAATTTGCTCGACCCGAGCAACGAGTACCCGAGCATTTTAGTGCTTGCTCATCACTAGTCAGGACAAAGTAGGATCCGAGCAGGTTTCTGACCCTTGTCAATCGCAGGGGAGGGAGGTGATCGCGATGAGACTCAGATATTTGAGGCTCATGCGTACTGTACTGTGCTGTCAGGGCAAATAGAAGAGAGGGGTCACTCTGAGGGGGTGAGGAATGGGATAACACACTGGATGATGATGAGGTTGAAGATCCTACTTGGTGTGAACCCAGAGTCACGCAGCCGAGTAGCTCTTCTGAGGAGGTGGAGGAAGAAGACGAGGAGGTTACATTTCACCCTACAGCGCAAACACAGAGTGATGTAAGCACGAGGAGCACTGCATTCTTAGCCACAACCATTAGCAGCGGTCACCGGTCTGCAGCTCTCAGGGGCAGCAAGGGTTGCCTAGCATGGGCTTTTTTTGTCACTGCAAAGGATGAGCCAACTCTGTTATCTGCAAACTTTGCAATAAAAAACTCAGTAAAAGGAAAAACTGCAATAATTTGACTATTACATGCATGAACGTTCACATGCTCAAACAACATTCTTTACGCTGGGAATCTTACCGCGCTGAAATGCGGACCAGCGCACCTCAACAACCATCAGCTGCACCATCAAATGCATCCGCTGCTTCTTCCTCCTCCTCTGTTACTGTGCCAAGTATTGTCACGCAGGTTTCCCATCACAGAAATTCGAGTCCTTTACCTGCTCCAGTCAGGCTGAGTGACAGCCTGTCAGCTGTAATGGAAGTGGACACACCTGCTGTGTTTGTTTCACCGAGCACATCGCATGTTTCTCAATCCACCGTAACATCTGCACCTCACTCACTCGCTACCAGTTTTTCCGGTTCACCATACTCCGCCCTCCCTCAGCACCTTAGCCAGCCCTCGGTCCCAAAGTTGTGGTCACGTAAAAGATTGTTTCATCCTACACATGACAAAGCTAAGAGGCTGAACTCAACCATCTCCAATCTGTTGGCCACAGAAATGCTGCCTTTCTGCCTGGTAGATACAGATGGTTTCTAAAAACTGATGGCTGTCATAGTCCCTCAGTACCAGTTGCCCATTCACCATTACTTCTCTAAGAAAGCTGTGCCTGTGCTTCACCAGCATGTCACAGACAACATCACCCGTTCCTTGTCTAAATCTATGTGTGCCAGGGTGCATTTCAACACAGACAGCTGGATGAGTAAGCATGGCCAAAGACATTACATCTCGCTGACCGGGCACTGGGTGACTCTGGTGGCTGTGGGGGCAGGCGGGGAAGGGGCTGCTCCACAAATCTTGGAATCCCCAAGGCTTGCAGAAGAAACCTCTGTATTTCCCACTTCTTTCTCTGCTTCTGCATCCTCCACCTCCTCTAGGGCCTCCACCTACGCACTCAACATCTGCCTTAACAAGACACGCATTCCAAGGGTGCAGAGCAAATACACAACACCTCTGTACTGCGCAATCAGAGCTCACCGTAATCAGGCAGTCTTCAAAGTATTTTGCTTTGGAGATCGCAGTCATACAAGTGAAGAGTTGTGGGCAGCTCTCCAGGCTCAGTTTGAGCAATGGCTGTCTCCGCTGAACCTAGAGCCAGTGAAAGCCGTGTGCGATAATGGTGCGAACCTGTTAGCGGCCCTAAGCCGAGGCAAGCTCACACACGTGCCTTGCATGTTTCACGTCCTCAACCAGGTGGTACAGTGATTTCTCTGCCACTATCCTGGCCTGGATGAGCTGCTTTACAAAGTACAGAAGCTGTGTGCTCACTTCCGCCATTTGCACCCCTTATGTCACCGACTTGCATCGATACAGAGGTCTTTGTCCGTGCCAGTTAACAGGTTGATCTGCGATGTACCGACGCGGTGGATTCCACTCTGCACATGTTGCAGCAACTGTGACAGCAGCAAAGAGCTCTGACGCAGTATGTCATGACATATACAGTAAAGACCAAAAGTTTGGACACACCTTCTCATTTAAAGATTTTTCTGTATTTTCATGACTATGAAAATTGTACATTCACACTGAAGGCATCAAAACTATGAATTAACACATGTGGAATTATATACTTAACAAAAAAGTGTGAAACAACTGAAAATATGTCATATTCTAGGTTCTTCAAAGTAGCCACCTTTTGCTTTGATGACTGCTTTGCACACTCTTGGCATTCTCTTGATGAGATTCAAGAGATAGTCACTGGAAATGGTCTTTCAACAATCTTGAAGGAGTTCCCAGAGATGCTTAGCACTTGTTGGCCCTTTTGCCTTCACTCTGCGGTCCAGCTCACCCCAGACCATCTCGATTGGGTTCAGGTCTGGTGACTGTGGAGGCCAGGTCATCTGGCGTAGCACCCCATCACTCTCTTTGTTGGTCAAATAGCCCTTACACAACCTGGAGGTCTGCTTGGGGTCATTGTCCTGTTGAAAAATAAATGATGGTCCAACTAAACGCAAACCGGATGGAATAGCATGCCGCTGCAAGATGCTGTGGTAGCCATGCTGGTTCAGTATGCCTTCAATTTTGAATAAATCCCCAACAGTGTCACCAGCAAAGCACCCCCACACCATCACACCTCCTCCTCCATGCTTCACGGTGGGAACCAGGCATGTAGAGTCCATCCGTTCGCCTTTTCTGTGTCGCACAAAGACACGGTGGTTGGAACCAAAGATCTCA
The DNA here is from genome assembly GCF_046119375.1 of Phyllobates terribilis. Lineage (NCBI taxonomy): Eukaryota > Metazoa > Chordata > Amphibia > Anura > Dendrobatidae > Phyllobates > Phyllobates terribilis. The sequence continues at coordinate 475,713,547 of NW_027362765.1, read as the reverse complement.
AATTTGGACTCTTCAGACCAAAGCACAGATTTCCACTGGTCTAATGTCCATTCCTTGTGTTCTTTAGCCCAAACAAGTCTTTTCTTCTTGTTGCCTGTCTTTAGCAGTGGTTTCTTAGCAGCTATTTTACCATGAAGGCCTGCTGCACAAAGTCTCCTCTTAACAGTTGTTGAAAAGATGTGTCTGCTGCTAGAACTCTGTGTGGCATTGACCTGGTCTCTAATCTGAGCTGCTGTTAACCTGCGATTTCTGAGGCTGGTGACTCAGATAAACTTATCCTCAGAAGCAGAGAGGACTCTTGGTCTTCCTTTCCTGGGGCGGTCCTCATGTGAGCCAGTTTCTTTGTAGCGTTTTACGGTTTATGCAATTGCACTTGGGGACACTTTCAAAGTTTGCCCAATTTTTCGGACTGACTAACCTTCATTTCTTAAAGTAATGATGGCCACTCGTTTTTCTTTACTTAGCTGCTTTTTTCCTGCCATAATACAAATTCTAACAGTCTATTCAGTAGGACTATCAGCTGTGTATCCACCAGACTTCTGCACAACACAACTGATGGTCCCAACCCCATTTATAAGGCAAGAAATCCCACTTATTAATCCTGACAGTGCACACCTGTGAAGTGAAAACCATTTCCGGTGACGACCTCTTGAAGCTCATCAAGAGAATGCCAAGAGTGTGCAAAGCAGTCATCAAAGCAAAAGGTGACTACTTTGAAGAACCTAGAATATAAGACATATTTTCAGTTGTTCCACACTTTTTTGTTAAGTATATAATTCCACATGTGTTAATTCATAGCTTTGATGCCTTCAGTGTGAATGTACAATTTTCATAGCCATGAAAATACAGAAAAATCTTTAAATGAGAAGGTGTGTCCAAACTTTTGGTCTGGACTGTAGCTTGGGGCAACGCATTACGGACTTGTGGCATATCACGTTTGTGAAGTGGGAACAGATTATGGACCTCAGCACCTTCTGCGCGGTTTTGAAATGGCTACTAAACTGGTTAGCGCTGACGATGCCATCATCAGCATCACTATTCCGGTCATATACATGCTGGGCAAACTTTGAATAACCTGCAGCAGGAGGTAATGGCCCACCTGAAGAAAGTAGGATGCAAAAGGGATAACAATGTCACAAATTTCCAGACTGTCATACAGGTGGATGCCAAGTGACTGTGGATTACAGCGATCGAGGGGGTTTGGTGATACCAGGCAAACTGTTAGTGAAGGTGAAAGAGCCGAGGAACTAATGGAGGAGGAAGAGGTGATGGACGAGCAGCTGTCAGTGAATGAAGAGGATAATCATCCCCTCTCGTTTGAACGTGGTTGGCAGGAGGGGACGGAGGAAATAAGTATCAGTGTTACGCAGCCCACAATACAGCCTGGCTTTGGACCTCCTGGAAGAACCTGACATATGAGTGCCTTCTTGATGCACATGATCCCGGTATAGTTAGGATTCAAAATAATACTGACTACTGGGTTGCCACTCTGTTAGATACAAGTTATAAGAGTCAATTTTGCCAGATACTACAACATAAGCGGGTCCTTTTCCAGGGACGGAAAGTATCGAAACAAGCTATTAAGCAACCTTAATAGAGGTTTTCCTCAAGATAACAGTGAGGCACACAGTGTGCATCGCAGGTGTAGTCTCGTCAATTCATCAATGTCAAAACATTAGCAGCAGCACCAGAGTAAGTGGCAGAAGCAATTTCTGGGAGTCATTTCACAAATTTTTTGCACAAGCTCATGCACCAGTGTAATGACCGGAGGTCCGAGAGAGATCCAGTGAGTCATAAACAGAAATAAACAACAGTTTCTTTACTAAGACAGGGATTAGACTAAAATTCAGTATTGCATGAATCAGTCTCAGGTTCTACCTGGGACACTGTCTCTACTAAATACACAAAATCAGCAAAAGCTGAAATCAATGTGCCAATCTCAAGGTTTCTAGTTCATGTGAATTATTCTAAAGATCTGGAATAATTTTAACTAAACACTGTGTCAATCTAGTGAGGGTGTTTCATAGGGACCCCTGAGATGGCACACTGAGTACAATCCTACCACTATTAACAATAACAATGCATGAAACTATACCAATTGCTCTTATTCCCCTAGTATAGGGATACCCGGGTATCTTAAAGTTACGGTATGTTTAACCTCAGATGTGGTCTATCACAGGCCTGTGAATCGCGGTGGCTGCAGCTAGTCCCGGGAAAACTTTAGCGCCAAACAAAGGCAACGTTCACAAAAACAGCAAAGGTTCCTTGTCTTGTCAGCCGATGCCGAGCCCACTCGCTGGGGACTTTAGTCCTGTAGCCTCAGGTTAAGGTCTGGCAAGAACTCTTCACAAGGCTTGTCAGCATCCTCTCAATGTGAATGGCACCGGACCCCGTCTCTCCTCTCGCAGTCACTCACTGTTTTCCGGACCACCGACCACGCGCTCCATCACAGAGATGATATCCTCAGTCTCTTTCCCTTCTCACTTGATACTTGGCTCCTTCAGCACAAAGTCTCTAGTCACTCATCATGGATGTCTACAAAACTCCAAAGAGCCACACAGCTTTCCCCAGCTCAGCACTTGTTCTTAAGCAGGGACACAGCTTCACCAGGGCCAGGGGTTATCAACCCCCACAGGAAAGCTTGTAAAGAGAGAGTCTTATTGCAGTTCAGTCCTTGCAGTTCTCCTCAGATGCCCCGTCCAGTGTCTCAGACCGCAGACACCCTCAGAACACACAGGGTCTCCTGCTCTGCCCCTGCTCTGCCCCTGCTCTGAGCTCAGCCAGGCAAAACTCACAGGGTCCTAATGCTCTCCTGCTTATGCCACCCCACTAGATGTTGGCATCATCGACACACCTCCCCACTCAAAGTCATCTTGTGCATAGCGCTGTGGGGTTATACCCGCCATAGCTCGAGTAGTTCTCCTGAGACCCACCTCAACTGGCTCAGTCCCCGAGGTGGCATAAGTCTCTTCAGCGGTATCATCAGAAGAAGCCAATGAGGCTGCTCCCTCCTGAGGTGTGGCGCGCTGTGCCACATCATCCGGGTCAGGTAACTGATCTGATTCCCTGTTCTCTGAAGGACATACCACATTCTCAACACTCTCTCCACAAAAGGACCAATTGATCGCAGGGGGCAAGTAAGCAGGCGCAGAGGCAGACTCACCATCAAATTCAAGAGCATTAGGAATGCCCACCCCTCGGGACACGGCCTGTGGTTCCGTGGAAACAGGGACCGCATCTTCAAACCAGCACCGTTGTAGCATGTTACGATGAAGATTACGGGTTGGTCCTCCTGTCTCCACCGGCTTGACCTCGTAGGCTGGAATCTCAGGGCTCACTCGCTTTTTTACCAGGTACGGAGTCGCCTCCCATCGTTCACTCAGCTTTCCGAACTGTCATTTGATTCTCACCAACACTCTATCCCCCGGGGAGAAAGGCTCGGCTTGCATGGGACGCGCGTCCCTACGGGTCACCTGACTTAGTCGACCACCAGTCTTCTCGAACCCATTCTGATGCGGTCCGAGGGGGATTGGAGGAGGGACCTGGCATGCTCAAATCCTCAATGTACTGCCCTGGCCTCCCGAACATCAACATGTGTGGTGAGTAGCCAGTAGTGCTGTGCACTCTATTATTGTAGGCCCACATCAATTCAGGGAGATACTCAGGCCAGAATACCTGCTGTTTACCCTCTAACGTCCTCAACATCTGCAACAGAGTCCGATTAAAGCGCTCACAAGCTATGTTACCTTGGGGATGGTAAAGTGTCGTTCTCGACTGTGCGATACCATACAGCTGGAATAGCTCTTTCATCAATGCCCCCTGAAAACATGCCCCTTGATCTGAGTGTATTCTTTGTAGACACCCAAACACCTGGATGAAATGTCGACACACGGCCTCAGCCACCGACTCCGCCGTCTGATCTCTTGTCGGCACTGCTACAGCATACTTGGTGAAGTGGTCTGTCATTACCAAGCAATAGGAATACCCAGACTTTGAGTATCCTATCAAGACATAGTCAATCATGAGCTGCTCTAAAGGAGCGGAAGTCATAATAGATTGCATGGGCGCCCGCTGCTCAGGGCTCTGTCACCATTCCCCCCAATTCAGGACAATAGAGGACTCGCTGTAGCCACTGGAGTGTCTTTTCACTCCCAAAGTGGGCCCCCTTCTCATGCGCCTCGCGAGCGACCACAGGACCCATCCCCATAGGGATTACTAGCTGGTACCGGTGCTGCAGCTCAGATGGCAGGTACACCTTACGGTACAAGAGGCCCTGTTCCACACACAACTTATCCCATTGTCGCAGTAGTTTCATTCCTTCCACGGACAGCTGGGACTTTTCCTCTGCACGCGGCTAGACCCCATTTTGTACCCAATTGCGCACTAGTGCAATGTCAGGGCAATGGTTCTGGTCTTTCGCCCAATCCGAGGGTGTTTTTCCCAGAACACACGGCATCCCTGATGCCACCCCACTTGAATGTACCACACTTCGGAAGATAGGTACCTGCCCCAAGTCAGGGGTTTCAGTGTACTCAAGCTGGTCATCAACATTTTCCCCCGAGGACCCAAGGGGCACCCTTGAGAGTGCATCCGCATTTCCGTTTTCCAGCCCAGAGTGAAACTTAATACGGTAGTTAAACTTAGCAAGGCGAGCAACCCACCGCTGTGCCAATGCTCCCAGTTTTGAGTTTTCTAGGTAAGCCAGAGGGTTATTATCAGTCATGACTAGCAACTCAGCTCCTGTTAAATACTCTGCAAAGCGTTCTGTCATCGCCCACACCAGGGCCAGTAGCTCTAGGCGAAACGAGCTGAAGTTAGCTGGGTTGTGTTCAGTGTCTCTTAAGGACCTGCTGCCATAGGCGATTACTCGCTCCTGACCATCCTGAACTTGTGCTAGTACTGCTCTCAGCCCATGCAGACTGCCATCGGTGTATAACAGGAAAGGGGAATAAAAACGGAGCACTCATTAGTGCGGCCTTCACCTCCTCAAATGCCTTTTGCTGCTGGGGTCCCCATGGGATGGGGCGATTTTGGGGGCCTTGTGCCGTCCCTCTTAAAAGATCATTCAGGGGACTCACTACTTGTGAAAACTTAGGTACAAATCGCCGAAAGTACCCCGCTAAACCCAAGAAGGCCCGTACCTCTTGCAGGGTACAGGGAGGTGGCGACCCCTGCACGACCATGACCTAACTGGTTGCGCGCAGCACCCCGTCTGGAGTCACCACGTGGCTTAAATACTCAATCTGACTCTGTAACAGTTGGCACTTCTTTGCTTTTATTTTTAGGCTGTAACAACTGAGCCGCCGGAGAACTTGACGTAACTTCTCAAGATGGTCTTCAAATGAGGTCCCAAACACCACAATGTCATCTAGATATATCAGAACTGATTCAAAATTCAGATCGCCTAAGCAATGTTCCATCAGGCAATGGAAAGTTCCTGGGGCGTTAGTGAGCACAAATGGCATCCGGTTAAATTCATACAGCCCCATTGGTAGGACAAACGCTGTCTTGGCCCGATCTTTTTCGGCCATTGGTACCTGCCAATAGCCACTTGCTAAGTACAAAGTCGAGAAATATTTGGCCCGACCCAATGCCGACAGAGACTCTTCTATGTGAGGTAATGGATATGCGTCCCACACCGAGTAAGCATTCAATTTGCGAAGTCCTCACAAAACCGAAGAGTTCCATCCTTATTCCGCACTAAGACCACAGGGGCTGCCCAGGGGCTCTAGCTCTCTCGGATCACTTGGTTGTCAAGCATACTGGCCACCATGCGCTTCAACTCTTGATAGAGCGTTGATGGAATTTGATGATAACGTTCCCTAATAGGAGGGGTATCCCCCGTGGGAATCTCATGCTCAATCGTCCGGGAACAACCTAAATCCTCCGAATGTCGCGAAAAGGTCTCTTGATGTTCCCACAAGACCCTCTTCAGCTGCTCCAATTGCACGGGGGTCAGTTCCTCCCGATCCAATCCCATCTGGTCCATGATCACACGAGCATTCCATTCTTCGGTAGGAGGTTCGGTCTGGCCTACTTCGTCCGCGTATGTCCAGGAAGACTGTTTATCTGGGCGCAGTTCGAACACTGCCCTATCAGGCACCTTCCCTGCTGGCACGAACAGTTCAGCCAGAATGGTCCCAGCAGGAATTATAACAGCCTCTTCTAGAACGTTGATGCATCTGACTGGCACCCGTACATTCTTCACAATCGCTAGAGACCGGGCCACATGCGCCTTGGCGAACGAGGACTTCTCTGGGGCTGGCTCGAGTAGTACTTCAAGAACTTTCAGTTTCTGCGCAGCCCCCACCGGTAGCATTAAGAGTTCTTCTTGTCGGGGCGCTAGCGAGATCGTGGTCCGTGATGGCACTAGGACCAGGCTCACTCGATCCCCAGGGACCGCTCTCTTCAGGAGATCGCTGCTCAGCACTAGACGGTATCACATTCTCTGTGTAGGTCGATGGTGGGTAGCACGAGCCCAGTATTGGGGTCCCTCACTGGCATACATCTGATGATTTAAATCTCGCAGAACATTCATTCCGAGGGTCACCTCCATCCCTCTTCTAGGAGGGTGGTCCACCTGCCCTATCCCTTTCTGACCCAGCGCTTCACCAAACATTTTCAGTTGCATCCAAACGATCTCCTTCACCGTCAGTTGGCCATTGTTAGCAGTGGTAAGTCGTATCACTCGGCCATCCTCGGGAACAACTAGTTGACTGAAGTGCCTTTCGTACACCTCTAAGGGCATTATGGTACATTCGGATCCTGTGTCAACCAAGAATCTCATCTTCCGCCCTTCAAACTCTGCTTCCAGCACTGGACTGCATGCGAACAAATCTTGTTCTTCACGTCGAGGCCTTTGTGGGGGGTTGGCCGTTGCTGCTCGCCCTCTCATACCAGCGGCTGGGAGTTTAACACCAGCGAAGGAGGCTCCGGGGCTGCAGACATCCGCCAGTATCGGGATATGTGTCCCCGAAGCCCACACCTCCAGCAGGTGACTGCTCCTCGTGGATGAGAACTTGAATCATTCGAGGAGGACGACCTGACAGACTGCGGAACCACCATTCCAGAGGAGGCGGCGGGTGGCCCTTCCGTGGGAGTAGGGACCGGTCCAGCTCTGAGTTTAGACACCTCCAGCTTTAGCTCCTTCAGTTCGGCACGCAGAGCCTGTACAACGTCTACCAGTCCTCCCCCTCCTGAAACTGGTGCCTGACCTCCCTCCAGCTGTGCACTGTCCACTACCCCCTCCACCACCAGAGTAGACTCCTCCTCCCGTTCCACCACGGCCCGATAAATCTGCCAGAAGAATAATTCCGGGGTAGCTCGGGTCATCTCCATCAGTTTGTCTTGAAGGAGTTTATTGGCTAACTCTGTTATGAATTGATCCCGGAGCAAGCGGTCTACCTCTCGGAATGCCCCCATAGCCCCTGGGTCTAGTCGCTGCACATCATTCAACGTTTCCTGTAAGGTATTCGAGTAATGCATCATGGCCTCACATTCCCTTTGGGGCCGATTGAAAAACAAGGAGCGAAGCTGGGCCACGCGAGCCCGGCCTCCCGAACTACTCTCTAACAGCTCCAAGATTTTCTCTAACGTGCTCCTCTCTGACTCTGGATGTACCATCACCATCCGCCTAGCATCACACTCTAGTGCATTTAATGCCAACTCAGCTTGTAACACATCCACAGAACACTCCGGACCCTCTCAGCCCAATTCTGCAATGGCATGTTACGCCCGTCATATTTCGGCATGTGCTGGAGTAAAGCTCCTCTCGGCACATATCCTCCCAAAGTCGCCGCGACTGCCAGGGGTTCCACTACCAGAGGGGGGGCTGCTGGTGCGGCAGAGTCATTTCTTCCCTCGCCTCCGTCCATAACAAGCACTGGATCCTGCCAACTACGCCAAAAATGTAATGACTGGAGGTCCGAGAGAGATCCAGTGAGTCACAAACTGAGACAGAGACAGAAATAAACAACACTTTCTTTACTAAAACAGGGATTAGACTAAAATTCAGTATTGCATGAATCAGTCTCAGGTTCTACCTGGAACACTGTCTCTACTAAATACACAAAATCAGCAAAAGCTGAAATCAATGTGCCAATCTCAAGGTTTCCAGTTTATGTGAATTATTCTAAAGATCTGGAACAATTTTACCTAAACACTGTGTCAATCTAGTGAGGGTGTTCTATAGAGACCCCTGAGATGGCACACTGAGTACAATCCTACCACTATTAACAATATCAATGCATGAAACTATACCAATTGCTCTTATTCCCCTAGTATAAGGATACCCGGGTATCTTAAAGTTATGGTACCGTTTACCTAAGATGTGGTCTATCACAGGCCTGTGAATCGCGGTGGCTGCAGCTAGTCCCGGGAAAACTTTGGCGCCAAACAAAAGCAACGTTCACAAAAACAGCAAAGGTTCCTTGTCTTGTCAGCCAATGCCGAGCCCACACGCCGGGGACTTTAGTCCTGTAGCCTCAGGTTAAGGTCTGGGAAGAACTCTTCACAAGGCTTGTCAGTTTCCTCTCAATGTGAATGGCACCGGATCCCGTCCCTCCTCTTGCAGTCACTCACTGTTTTCCGGACCACCGACCACGTGCTCCATCACAGAGATGATATCCTCAGTCTCTTTCCCTTCTCACTTGACACTTGGCTCCTTCAGCACAAAGTCTCTAGTCACTCAGCATGGACTTCCACAAAACTCAAAAGAGCCACACAGCTTTCCCCAGCTCAGCACTTGTTCTTAAGCAGGGACCCAGCTTCACCAGGGCCAGGGGTTATCAACCCCCACAGGAAAGCTTGTAAAGAGAGAGTCTTATTGCAGTTCAATCCTTGCAGAGTTCAGTCTCCTGCTCTGCCCCTGCTCTGAGCTCAACCAGGCAAAACTCACAGGGTCCTAATGCTCTCCTGCTGCTATCACAGTTCACACTCTCACACCAGCACAACAGAGTACAAGTCTGACACGTGGTCAACGACTGGAGTGGATGGTACAGTAGTATCTAGAGTTCAATATCAATAAAATCAGGGAGGGTTTGGACCATTTTACATTTTGGTCTTCAAAAAAGGATGAATGGCCTGAGCTTGCCTCTCACGCCTTGGAGGTTTATCATGCCCAGCAGCCAGCATTCTCTCTTTGAATGTGTCTTCAGCACTGCTAGTAGTGTCTTGATGGATAAGTGCATCCGGCTGTCCCCTGAAAGTGTAGACAGCCTAATTTTCATCAAGATGAACAAGTCATGGATCTCCAAGGACTATTGCACCCCAACTGCAAACTGTACAGAGTATGCGAAGTTGTCTTTTTGAGATGCTGCATTGATCTCTCGAAATTACAGTCTGTGATAAGGCTTCTGTGCCTGCTCTTGCTGCTGCTGCTGCGGCTGCAGGTTTTAGGCCCTAATTTTGGGAAATGTGGAGAATTCTGATTGTGTTTCCATTAGTGTTGAGCGAGCATGCTCGACACTGCTCGGTACTCGCCCGAGCATCACGCTACTAGGGATGTTCGTGAGCGCTGAGCATTTCCGGGTTACTCGGGTGGGAGCTCGGATCTCCGCCCTGCATGTTTGGCGCTTTTTACAGAGCCAATGAACATGCAGGGATTGCCAGCCAGTCACTGTAATGCCGCAGCCATGTTATTAGTGGGCATTACAGTGATTGGTTGGCCGCACAGCGTCACCTCGAGTATTTAAAACTGGGCGCCGCCATCTTGGACACAGTCGCTCCGGATTAGACAGTGTTGGGACAGCGCTGCTGAGCTAGGGAGAGATTTATCCTGCAAAATAGTTAGTGTAGGGTCTGTAAAGGCTGCCAGATCAAACAAACAGTCCTTCTCAGGACTAATATCCATCCCAGATATCAGGCAGGCAGGCTGTATAGGAGACGCAGTGGTTATACCAGCAAACGCTGCACTGCAGTCCTGTGTGCTCCTGGTTCTGAAATTGTTGGACTTAGCTCCAGGTCTCGGGGGCCAGTAAAAATCTTTTTTTTTTTAATCTAAATCCTCTTTTTTTATCCCTCCTTCATGCTGTACAAATACCCATTTTATTAACCTATTGGTATCCCCCCCCCCAAGAAAAAGTGTGTCTCTGATTTTTCAGACACAAATATATCTGTTGAAAATAGTCTGGTATAGGCCACAGAAACAGAAGTGTGGTTTTGCAGTTCCACGGATCAAATCTCTGTATTATCCAGTTTTGGGTCTTTTGTATCTAAAAAAAAAACAGTTTGAGTGTGTCGCTCAGTGTTCAGCCGCAAATATATATATTTAAAAAGTCTGGTATACACCAGTAAATTATAACTGTGGGTTTGCTGTTCCACGGTAAAAAATCTTTATTATCCTGCTTTTCGCATTTTTTGCCTTAAAAAAAAAAAATTATCGTGTCTCCCTGATTGTCCAGACACAAAAATATATCTGTTGAAAATAGTCTGTTGTAGGCTCGACAAATCCAACTGTGGATTTGCAGTTCCACGGGTCAAATCTCTGTATTATCCAGTTTTGGGCCTTTTGTATCTAAAAAAAAACAGTTTGAGTGTGTCGCTCACTGTTCAGCCGCAAATATATATTTTTAAAATAGTCTGGTATACACCAGTAAATTATTACTGTGGTTTTGCTGTTCCACGGTAAAAAACCTCTATTATCCTGTTTTTCGCATTTTTTGCCTTAAGAAAAAACAGTAGTATCTCCTGACTGTTCTGACGCAAAAATACATCTGTTGAAAATAGTCTGGTGTAGGCCCGACAAATCCCAGTGAGGTTTTGCAGTTCCAAGGGTCAAATCTCTGTATTATCCAGTTTTGGGCCTTTTGTATCTAAAAAAAACAGTTTGAGTGTGTCACTCACTGTTCAGCCGCAAATATATATTTTAAAAAAGTCTGGTATACACCAGTAAATTAAAACTGTGGTTTTGCTGTTCCACGGTAAAAAATCTCTATTATCCTGCTTTTTGCATTTTTTGCCTTAAAAAAAAACAGTATTGTCTCCTGACTGTTCTGACACAAAAATATATCTGTTGAAAATAGTCTGGTGTAGGCCCGACAAATTCCAGTGTGGTTTTACAGTTCCACGGGTCAAATCTCTGTATTATCCTGTTTTGGGCCTTTTGTATCTAAAAAAAAACAGTTTGAGTGTGTCGCTCACTGGCCAGCCGCAAATCTATATTTTAAAAAAGTCTGGTATACACCAGTAAATTAAAACTGTGGTTTTTCTGTTCCACGGTAAAAAATCTCTATTATCCTGTTTTTCGCATTTTTTGCCTTAAAAAAACCCAGTAGTGTCTCCTGACTGTTCAGACACAAAAATATATCTGTTGAAAATAGTCTATTGTAGGCCCGACAAATCCCAGTGTGGTTTTTCAGTTCCACGGGTCAAATATCTGTATTATCCACTCTTGGGCCGTTTGTATCTAAAAAAAAAATAGTTTGAGTGTGTCGCTCACTGTTCAGCCGCAAATATATATATTTAAAATGTTATGGTATACCCCAGTAAACAATAACTGTGGTTTTGCCATTCCACGGTAAAAAATCTCTATTATTCAGGTTTTGGTGTTTTATCCGTAAAGAAAAACAGTAATAGTTTCTCCCTGATTGTTTGGATTGTTTAAAAGAGTCGGGTGTAGGCCAGAGAAATAGAACTGTGGTTTTCCTCTTCCACGGTTCTAATCTACTTTTTATTACCCTTTTTCCATTGATAGTGTGAGTGAAAGCTATTTTACTTCCTTTACAATGGGCAAGGCGCGTGGCAAGGGACGTGGAAGTGGACGTTCTGGTGATGGTGCCAGCAGAGGACGGGGCCGTGGCCAAGGTGAAAATGTGCCACAACCAACAGCCACATCTTCTCGCTCCCACTTCTTGACCAAATTACTAGGGAAGCACAGACCAACACCAGTTTTGCGAACTGATCAGTGTGAACAGGTTATTAATTGGATAGCAGATAACACTTTCAGTTACCTGGGCACCACCACCTCAGGTCTGTCTTCCACACGGTCGACTCTTAGTAGCCGTGAGTCTCGACTGCATACTCCTCCTCACCCTGATGATCCTTCCTCCCACCATGCCGAGTGTCGTCAGACAGCAACTGATCCCACTCTTGGACACTCTGAAGAGCTGTTGACTGGTCCATTTCCATATTTGTGATCCTTGCCTGCTCCCCTTGAAGTGGTGGAAGAGAAGATCCCATGTAGCGATGCCCAAATATTTGAACAGCCACGGCCACAGGAAGTCGACGCTGGCAATTTGTCACAAGAGGTGGACGATGACGATACACAGTTGCCAGGAAGTGAGGAGGAGCATCGTGGTGCGCAAGTGGAAGAGGAGGATGTGGTGGATGATCTAGTAACTGACCCCACGTGGCAGAAGGACATGCAGAGTGAGGCCAGCAGCACACAGGGGGAGGGAGGCAGAGTACCCCAACAGGCAGGAAGAAGCAGTGTGGTTGCCACAGACAGAAGGCGGGCAACCGTTCCCCGTATCAACAACACGAGGGACGTTGCCAGTACAAGCGGTAGGTCTTCCAGAGTCTGTAATTTTTTTAAAGACTCTGCTGATAACCCCAAAAAGGCCATTTGTACCACCTGCCATGCCTGCATCAGCAAGGGTGACAAAACTACCAGCCTGACCACCACCAGCATGATCAGGCACATGGCAGCAAAGCACCCGACTTTGTGGGGCAAACCCCAGGGTGCACGACCAGTGTCAGCGGGTGTCACCACTGCTTCTTCCGCTGTTGTGCGTGCAATAGAACCCCCTGTTGTGTGTGCAAGGCAATCCCCTGTCCATACTGCATGTAAAGAGACCCCCTCCTCTCAGTCTTCACTTGTTATGGCAGTTTCTCAAGAAACAGCATCAACGTCCACATCCACGTCCCACCACAGAGTTCAATTGTCCATATCCCAGACCTTTGAACGAAAGCGGAAATTCGCAGCTAACGCCCCACAGGCCACAGTCCTAAAGTCACACATTTCACGACTGCTTGCATTGGAAATGCTGCCTTTTAGGAGAAGGAATCCTTCCGCAACCTTATGGCGGTGGCCGTCCCTCGGTACTCGGTCCCCAGCGACACTATTTTGCCCGGTGAGCCATCCCCGCACTACACAAGCACGTGTCCCAAAACATCTGCCGTGCCCTCAACAACGCAGTTACTGGGAGAGTCCACCTGAAAACGGACATGTGGACAAGTGCTTGTGGCCAGGGACTGTACATCTCCCTGACAGCACACTGGGTAAACATAGTGGAAGCCGGGACCCAGTCGGACCTTGGGACGGAACACATCCTCCCCACACCGAGGATTGCGGGCCCTATGTCAGTCAGAGTTGCCCCCACAGTGTACTGTTCCTGAGCATCATCCTCCTCCTCCTCCTCATGTTCAGCCTCCATCTCAGATATCACCACATCAGTTAAAAGCTGGAAGCACTGCAGTACTGCCTCTGCCAAGCGGCAACAGGCTGTGCTGAAACTCATAAGCTTAGGTGATAAACCTCACACTGCTTGTGAGTTGTGGACAGCTGTGAAAGAGCAGGAAGATCTGTGGCTGAGACCGCTGAACCTACATCCAGGCATGGTCGTGTGTGACAATTGCCGTAATCTGGTGGTGGCTCTGAGGCGAGGGGAGATCACATACGTACCATGCCTGGCTCATGTGCTTAACCTCGTGGTTCAGCAGTTTTTTAAATCGTACCCCGAGTTGCCAGATCTGCTCGAGAAAGTACGCCGCCTGTCAGCTCATTTTCGCAAGTCATTTACAGCTTCCGCAGCCTTTGCTGTGTTGCAGCAGCATTTGCAGCTTCCGGCACACCGACTGGTGTGTGATGTCCCCACACGTTGGAACTCTACCCTCCACATGTTGCTAAGGATTTGTGAGCAGAAGAGAGCAGTTGTGGAGTACCAGCTGCAACAAGGCTGTCGATATTCAGGTCAGACTCCACACATAAGACCTCAGGAGTGGACCTGGATGTATGACATATGTACCATCCTGACAAACTTTGAGGAGGCCACCAATATGGTATGTGGCGATGACACCATCATTAGCGTCAGCATCCCACTTGTCTGTCTTTTGCAACGATCTCTGCAGAGAATTAAAGAGGAGGCATTGCAGCCAGAGTATGATGAGATGGATCAAGAAGCCGTAGCGGGCGATTACACACAGCCCAGCCTCATCTCATCCCAACGTGCATTGGGGGACAATGAGGGAGAGGAGGAGGAGGAGGAGGAAGGACAGGAGCTGGTATCATGCGCTGTAGACGGTAATAACTGTACAACTGTCATACTGTTGGTTCAGCGTGGGTGGCCTGAGGACAGGGGGGAGGAGGAGGAGGAGGAGAGCATGCTCAGTCGTCATCTTGGTGAGGACACGGAAATCTTGCCCGTTACCAGTCTGGCATGCATGGCTGACTTTATGTTACGCTGCCTTAACCGTGACCCTCGCGTTGTCAAAATGTTGGGTGACAGTCATTAGTGGTTGGTGACACTTGTAGACCCCGGCTACAAGGAGAACTTTCACTCTCTTATTCCTGAGATGAAGAGGTCTACAAAAATGGGGCAGTACCAGAAGGCCCTTGCTGCAGAACTGTTAGAAAAATTCCCATCTGAACACGCTAGCGGCAGAGGTCACAGTTCGTTGTTGCCCAACCAAGGCGTACTTGCGAGAGAGATGCAACTCCAATCCAGCAGAGGCAGGGGAACACTGTCAACGTTCTGAGACAGTTTTCTCAGACCCTCCCTTCGGACAGACCCTGAGGCGCAGGGTACTCTCATAAGGAGTGGAAAGTTTCAAAAGATGGTGAGGGAGTACCTTGCCGACCGTACCAGCGTCCTCCGTGATTCCTCTGTGCCTTTTAATTATTGGGTATCCAAGCTGGACACTTGGAATGAACTCGCTCTTTACGCCTTGGAGGTCCTGGCCTGCCCTGCCACTAGCGTGTTATCGGAGCGTGTTTTTAGTGCCGCTTGGGGAATTATAACTGATAAGCACACTTGCCTGTCAACTGACAATGCTGACAAGCTGACCCTTATCAAAATGAACTAGGGCTGGATTGGGCCAGACTTCTCATGACCACCAAATGACAGCAGAGTAACATAAAGTCAAATCCACTGTGTTATTTCGGGAGGTGTATTCACATGCACCGCTTCACACTAGAGATGAGCGTTGTTCTACTCGAACTGTTCGCCAATCTCAAATTCGAGCTGTTTTGGGCGGTGTTCGAGCCGGTCGGCGAACACGAACAATTTGAGAAAAATTCGGCTGTTCGAGGTTATGTTCGATAACTGTTCGTGCACCAAAATCATAACTGGATTTTTTCTCAGTAATGATGAAAATTAATGTTAATACGCAGTTTGAGTGTACAGCGGGGCGGGGGGAGGGGCAGGGGATGGATCTCTGCAGGAACAATGAAGATCTCCATTTTTTTTTCTCTTTCCCGCATTTGCAGTGGGGAGGTGCAATCTGTCAGCCTATCAGCAGCGCACACACGGAGCGAAGTGCTTTTTTTCACACAAGCAAGGGCATGTGTGATTGGCAGTGTATGTCACATGTCCTTGCCCTATAAGACCAAGCCATTTTCTCCGTCGCCACCATTTTCTCACTGCTGCAGCTGCGTGTTAGACGGCACCGCTGTTGCTGTGTGCGCTATACCTTGTTAATTTCAAGCCAATTTTCGCACAAATATACAGATAGCTTGGGAGTAGGGAATAGTTGTGATTGCAGTCCTTTTAAGGACTAGGTTACAGCATTTCCTACGACTTTTATCAGGCAGGTCTGTGCTCTTAAATAGATAGATTGTGGGAGTAAAGACTAATTGTAATTGGAGTCCTTTTCAGGACTAGGTTACATCAGTTCCTATTAGTTTTTGCCAGGCAGATCTGTGCCAGTGCTGTGCAAGTTTTTTTCACAGCATTTGGCTGAATCTAGCAAAGCTAATCCTTTTTGGCCTATTGCAGAGTGTGTTAGTCAGTGGAGTAGCCTATCTGTGTTGCAAGATATACCACCTGTGTATAGAATACCAATTTTTTTACTGCACCTAGTGAAGTAAAATCTTTTGGGCATAGCATCATTCTATTAGTCCATCTATACTGACCTCCATCAGGTTGCAAACTGAATATAATTTTTTTCTGCATCTAGCTCTGAAAAAATATTTGGGCTTCTAGCAGTGTGTGGGACTTGGTCTATTAGTCCATCTATACTGACCTCCATCAGGTTGCAAATTAAAAATAATTTTTTTCTTCATTTAGCTCTGAAAAAATATTTGGGCTTCTAGCAGTGTGTGGGACTTGTTCTATTAGTCCTTCTATACTGACCTCCAGCAGGTTGCAAATTGAATATAATTTTTTTCTGCATCTAGCTCTGAAAAAATATTTGGGCTTCTAGCTGTGTGTGGGACTTGGTCTATTAGTCCATCTATACTGACCTCCATCAGGTTGCAAATTAAAAATATTTTTTTTCTGCATCTAGCTCTGAAAAAATATTTGGGCTTCTAGCAGTGTGTGGGACTTGGTCTATTAGTCCATCTATACTGACCTCCATCAGGTTGCAAATTAAAAATAATTTTTTTCTTCATTTATCTCTGAAAAAATATTTGGGCTTCTAGCAGCGTGTGGGACTTGTTCTATTAGTCCATCTATACTGACCTCCATCAGGTTGCAAATTAAAAATAATTTTTTTCTGCATCTAGCTCTGAAAAAATATTTGGGCTTCTAGCAGTGTGTGGGACTTGGTCTATTAGTCCATCTATACTGACCTCCATCAGGTTGCAAATTAAAAATAATTTTTTTCTGCATCTAGCTCTGAAAAAATATTTGGGCTTCTAGCAGTGTGTGGGACTTGGCCTATTAGTCCATCTATACTGACCTCCATCAGGTTGCAAATTGAATAAAAAAATTTTCTGCATCTAGCTCTGAAAAAAAATTTGGGCTTCTAGCGGTGTGTGGGACTTGGTCTATTAGTCCATCTATACTGACCTCCATCAGGTTGCAAATTAAAAATAATTTTTTTCTGCATCTAGCTCTGAAAAAATATTTGGGCTTCTAGCAGTGTGTGGGACTTGGTCTATTAGTCCATCTATACTGACCTCCATCAGGTTGCAAATTAAAAATAATTTTTTTCTTCATTTAGCTCTGAAAAAATATTTGGGCTTCTAGCAGTGTGTGGGACTTGTTCTATTAGTCCTTCTATACTGACGTCCAGCAGGTTGCAAATTGAATATAATTTTTTTCTGCATCTAGCTCTGAAAAAATATTTGGGCTTCTAGCGGTGTGTGGGACTTGGTCTATTAGTCCATCTATACTGACCTCCATCAGGTTGCAAATTAAAAATAATTTTTTTCTGCATCTAGCTCTGAAAAAATATTTGGGCTTCTAGCAGTGTGTGGGACTTGGTCTATTAGTCCATCTATACTGACCTCCATCAGGTTGCAAATTAAAAATAATTTTTTTCTGCATCTAGCTCTGAAAAAAATATTTGGGCTTCTAGCAGTGTGTGGGACTTGGTCTATTAGTCCATCTATACTGACCTCCATCAGGTTGCAAATTAAAAATAATTTTTTTCTTCATTTAGCTCTGAAAAAATATTTGGGCTTCTAGCAGTGTGTGGGACTTGTTCTATTAGTCCTTCTATACTGACCTCCAGCAGGTTGCAAATTGAATATAATTTTTTTCTGCATCTAGCTCTGAAAAAATATTTGGGCTTCTAGCGGTGTGTGGGACTTGGTCTATTAGTCCATCTATACTGACCTCCATCAGGTTGCAAATTAAAAATAATTTTTTTCTGCATCTAGCTCTGAAAAAATATTTGGGCTTCTAGCAGTGTGTGGGACTTGGTCTATTAGTCCATCTATACTGACCTCCATCAGGTTGCAAATTAAAAATAATTTTTTTCTTCATTTATCTCTGAAAAAATATTTGGGCTTCTAGCAGCGTGTGGGACTTGTTCTATTAGTCCATCTATACTGACCTCCAACAGGTTGCAAATTAAAAATAATTTTTTTCTGCATCTAGCTCTGAAAAAATATTTGGGCTTCTAGCAGTGTGTGGGACTTGGTCTATTAGTCCATCTATACTGACCTCCATCAGGTTGCAAATTAAAAATAATTTTTTTCTGCATCCAGCTCTGAAAAAATATTTGGGCTTCTAGCAGTGTGTGGGACTTGGTCTATTAGTCCATCTATACTGACCTCCATCAGGTTGCAAATTGAATAAAAAAAATTTCTGCATCTAGCTCTGAAAAAATATTTGGGCTTCTAGCGGTGTGTGGGACTTGGTCTATTAGTCCATCTATACTGACCTCCATCAGGTTGCAAATTAAAAATATTTTTTTTCTGCATCTAGCTCTGAAAAAATATTTGGGCTTCTAGCAGTGTGTGGGACTTGGTCTATTAGTCCATCTATACTGACCTCCATCAGGTTGCAAATTAAAAATAATTTTTTTCTTCATTTAGCTCTGAAAAAATATTTGGGCTTCTAGCAGTGTGTGGGACTTGTTCTATTAGTCCTTCTATACTGACCTCCAGCAGGGTGCAAATTGAATATAATTTTTTTCTGCATCTAGCTCTGAAAAAATATTTGGGCTTCTAGCGGTGTGTGGGACTTGGTCTATTAGTCCATCTATACTGACCTCCATCAGGTTGCAAATTAAAAATAATTTTTTTCTGCATCTGGCTCTGAAAAAATATTTGGGCTTCTAGCAGTGTGTGGGACTTGGTCTATTAGTCCATCTATACTGACCTCCATCAGGTTGCAAATTAAAAATAATTTTTTTCTGCATCTAGCTCTGAAAAAATATTTGGGCTTCTAGCAGTGTGTGGGACTTGGTCTATTAGTCCATCTATACTGACCTCCATCAGGTTGCAAATTGAATAAAAAAAATTTCTGCATCTAGCTCTGAAAAAATATTTGGGCTTCTAGCGGTGTGTGGGACTTGGTCTATTAGTCCATCTATACTGACCTCCATCAGGTTGCAAATTAAAAATAATTTTTTTCTGCATCTAACCCAGCCAATAGTTTTGGCCTAATACCACAGTTTGGCCACTCAGCTCTGCTCGGTTACCATCCATTGTTTTTTTGTGCAAACAACTCCAGAGTTGTGAATTAGTTAACCACCAAAATGAGTGGAAAAAGGCCAGCTGCTGGTGGAAAGGGGAATAGGCGTGTTGGGAAGGGGAAAAAAGGTTGTGTCCGTGGGGTAGGTGCAGAAGAAAGACCATCTTCCAGCCAAACTAAAATGTCTACTTCTTTTAGCGGACAATGTGATAAGATCCCTTTCTTACGGCCACGCCAATCGCTACAAATTCCAGATGAGGCACAAAAACAGCAGGTGCTTCAACGGATATCAAGTGCTCCTTTAAGTGGGCTCTCCTCCACATCAACTTCAACATCACAAATACTCCAGTCCTCAAAGGTGTCACCCAAATCGCACTTGCTTCCTCACAGCTCCCAAATCTCCAGCTGCCCGTCTGAGTATGAGGTAGAACAGATGGTTGAGTCTGCAGAGCTGTTTACTCATACTATAGCCTGGGAATCAGAGGTCGACTCCAGCGCTTCTGTGAATCCAGACGAGGAAATGATCTGCACTGATGCCCAGAATCTTTATGAGTCGGATCCAGGACCAGACGCAGAAGGTTCTGACCATAATGTAGACCCTCATTCCCAAACTGTAACTCCTGTTGGTGGAGACAATGAGGAAGACGATGATAAGACTCAAATACCTGATTGGAGCGACAACTTTAGTTTTTTGTCAGGGCAGGAACAGGTTGGCTCTGAGGACGACGGGTGTGATAACGCACAGGGTGATGATGATGAGGTCGGAGATCCCACTTACTGTCAACCCACAGTCAGCCAAGAGATGAGGTCAGCAGAGGAGGTGGAGGAAGATGCTAGTGACGACGAGGTCAGGTTGCGCCTTCCTGGACAGAGACGTAGTACTGGAAGCACGTCAACAACTGCATCCTCAAACACAACTCTGCCTCTCACCACAAGTCGTGGTGGCTCTTCAGGTCGCATGGGTGCTAAGCCTTGCATAGCCTGGGCATTTTTTCAGATCGATAAAGATGACCCAACTCGTGTTATCTGTAACATTTGTCAGCAAAAGCTAAGTAGAGGCCAAAAAATACATAGTTTGAGTACTTCATGCATGAACCGGCACATGGACATGAAGCATAAGTTGCAGTGGGAAGCTCAGTGTGCTACAATGCGGTCTAGCCGGCCGGGCCAACCACCGTCTGCCATATCTTGTGCATCCGCGGCCTCTTCATCCTCTGTGACTGGGGGGACAGCAGTCACACCTGTTTTGGGGCGCAGACCTGCCACCTCTTTACCCACAACAGCCAGCGTGATTGGCAGGTCATCATTTTCTTTGGAGGTGGTAACACCAGCTGGTCTTGAGCGCTGTCCGACATCGATAGCACCACCTTTGGATCAAGGCAACCTAACATGTCCGCCTGCATCTTCCTCACAGACCGGCAGTTTGCCGGGGACACCCTTATCAACCCCGTCTAAGCACAATAGCCAGCCCTCGGTCCCTCAGATGTGGACAAGTAAAAGACCATTTCCTCCTAGCCATGAGAAAGCTAAGAGGTTGAATTTCACCATCTGCAAGCTCTTGGCTACAGAAATGCTGCCTTTCCGCCTGGTGGACACAGAGGATTTTCGAGACCTTATGTCCGTCGCAGTGCCCCAGTACCAGATGCCCAGTCGGCACTACTTCTCAAAGAAAGGTGTGCCTGCGCTCCACCAGCATGTCGCACACAACATCACCGCTTCTTTGAGAAACTCTGTGTGTGACAGGGTGCATTTCACCACAGACACTTGGACGAGTAGGCATGGACAGGGGCGTTACATGTCGCTGACTGGGCACTGGGTAACTATGGTGACAGCAGGACAAGGGGCTGCTGTCCAAGTCTTGCCGTCCCCACGAGTTGTGCGTCAATCCTCTTTATGTCATTTTTCCTCCACTGCTTCTGCCTCCTCAACCTCCTCTCGGTCTTCCACCTGCACCCAAAGCCTGTCTGGTCATGCCACAAGCTTTCTAACTGCGCAGAAGGGATCATGCACACCTCCTTACTATGCTGGCAGTAGGGCTCAACGTCATCAGGCGGTTTTTACATTGAAATGTCTGGGAAATGTGAGTCACACAGCTGAGGAGTTGTGGTCAGCTCTGGAGAACCAATTTCATGAATGGTTGTCTCCACTGGACCTGAAACCAGGGAAGGCCGTGTGCGACAATGCTGCAAACCTGGGTGCGGCCCTTCGCCGGGGCAATGTCACACACGTGCCTTGTATGGCTCACGTGTTGAACCTGGTTGTCCAGCAATTTTTAGCCCACTATCCCAGACTAGATGGCCTTCTGCAGAGGGCACGGTCGCTGTGTGCTCACTTCCGCCGTTCGCATCCCGCAGCTCAGCGACTTACATCTCTACAGAAGTCGTTGGGCCTGCCACTTCACCGGCTAAAATGCGATGTGCCTACCCGGTGGAATTCAACTCTGCACATGTTGCAGCGACTGTGGCAGCACCGACAAGCCCTGGTGCAATACGTTCTGACGTATAGCCTGGGCCAACGAGATTCAGAGGTGGGGCAAATCACGCTGGAGGAGTGGTCTCAGATCAGGGACCTATGCACCCTTCTGCACAGTTTTGAAATGGCGACGAAGATGTTTAGTGCTGACGATGCCATTATTAGCATGACTATTCCGGTGATTTACATGCTGGAGCACATGTTAAACAGAATTCGGAGTCAGGTGGTGGCACAAGAGGAGGTGGAGGAAGTAGAGGAGGAGGAGTTGTATGCGGAAGGGCTAACATCTGCAAGGTCCAGACGGTCGGCAGCACCAAGGCGGCAGGCATGTGAGGGTGGGGGAGATGATTTTACCAGGGCGCATGGTAGCAGCCAAACTAGTGAGGAAGGTGCAGGAGCCCAGGAAGAAGTGGAGGACGAACTGATGGAAGACTCATCAGATGAGGGAGACCTTGATCACATTTCTGTTGTGCGAGGTTGGGGGGAGAGGACAGAGGAAGGAAGCATGATTGCTACCTCGCCACCAACACAACAGGGACTTGGTGCTCCTGGATGCGCAACACACATGAGTGCCTTCTTGCTGCACTACCTGCAACATGACCCTCGAATTGTGAGAATTAGAAATAATCCTGACTACTGGGTTGCCACACTGTTAGATCCCCGGTACAAAAGTAAATTTGCAGAAATTATTCCTGCCATAGAAAGGGATGCACGCATGCAGGAGTATCAGCAGAGACTGTTGCAGAATCTTACATGTGCTTTTCCACAAAATACCAGTGGTGCACGTAGTGAATCTCACAGTTCCAACTTGCCAACCGTGGGACCGTCAAGTGTTCAGCACTCAAACCGTAACAGAACCACAGTATCTGCTGGTAACATCAATTTTGCGGAATCATTTCACCACTTTTTTAGCCCATCCTTTGCAAGGCCACAGGAGACAAGAAGTCTGACACATAGTCAACGCCTAGAGACGATGGTACAGGAGTATCTCCAAGTAAACATTGAAGCCACGACTGTGTCACTGGACCCTTGCTCTTTTTGGGCTTCCAATCTGGATAAATGGCCGGAGCTAGCCACTTACGCCTTGGAGATCTTGTCATGCCCCGCAGCCAGCGTTCTGTCTGAACGTGTGTTCAGCGCTGCTGGTGGTGTGCTGACAGATAAGCACACGCGGCTCTCCACTGATAATGTAGACAGACTCACGTTCATAAAGATGAACAAATCATGGATCCGAAACGACTTTTCTACCCCTGTGTCATCCTGGGGAGAGTAAAAGCTTGATGATTGGTTAAAATCACCCTACCAACCGTTTTAAGCTTTCAAATTACTAATCATGTTTATCTGTATCTTGACTGGAAAATAATTTGGGCTTTGTAGCAGTGTGCAGCACTGATCCTATTAGGCCATCTATAATAAGCTTCACCAGATTTAAAATTAAAAATAATTTTTAGCTGCATCTAGCCCGGAAAATAATTTTGGGGCTCCGAGATGCGCAAGACACATAAGTGCCTTCTTGCTGCACTACCTGCAGCATGACCCTCATATTGTCAGAATTCGAAGTAATCATGACTACTGGGTTGCCACACTCTTAGATCCCCCAAACTTTTCGATCAACCTTTTCATTTTAATAAAGACCAAAAAAATGGTCATTTTTGAAATTATAAGCATTAGCAGGTTGTTAGAAACTGAAATCAAACAGTTTTCAACTCAAAACTTTATTCTAGGTGATGTTACATTTTCACATAGGACCCCTTGTTCGAAAGGAGCTTCTGAACTCTCTCGTCCATTGAATTTGTCAGGTTTTGGATGGTTTCTGCTTCAATTGTTTTGCATGAGGACAGAATACCCTCCCAGAGGTGTTGCTTAGATGTGAACTGCCTCCCGCCATCATAGACACTCCTTTTAATGATGCTCCAAAGGTTCTGAATGAGGTAGAGGTCAGGGGAGCATGGGGGTCACACCATAAGTTTGTCCCCTTTTATGCCCATATCAGCCAGAGATGCAGATGTTTTATGTGCAGCATGAGATGGTGCATTATCATGCAGAAAAATGATCTTGCTGTGAAATACACGGTTCTTCTTCTTGAACCATGGCAGGAAGTGCTGTTTGAGAAAATCCACATACATTATGGAGTTCATCTTTAGCGCCTTCAGGGATCCTAAAGGGGCCGACAATCTCTCTCCCCATGATTCCAGCCCAAAACATTACTCCACCTCCTCCTTGTTGGCGCTGTAGCCGTGTTTGCGTGGGGTGTCCATCAACCAGCCATCCTCCACTCCATTCATCTGGACCATCGAGCGCTGCACGGCACTCATCCGTGAACAAAACAGTTTTGAAATCAGTCTTCATGTAATGTTTGGCCCACTGGAGCCGTTTCTGCTTGTGTGAAGTGGATAGAGGAGGTCGACAGGATGGCATATGCACAGCTGCAAACCTCTGAAGGACCCTGCATCTTGTTGTTCGGGGGACGTTGGAGGCACAAGCAGCTTCAAAAACTTGTCTGCTGCTATGACAAGGCTTTTTTGCCGCTGCTGTTTCAACCTGACGTAATTGCCTGTAGGAAAGAGTCCTCAATTTGCCCTTATCAGCACGCACACGTGTGTACTGTGAATCAGCTACATACTTCTTGATTGCCAAGACACTTCATCCTGATCATCGCAGAATGTTGATTGTAGTCATGCCTTGACCTAAACACTCCACAATTTGTTGCTTCTCAGCAGCCGACACATCCTTTTTCTTTCCCATTTTGGCAGAAAATGTAGGCTGCTTAATAATGTGAGAGAGCCTTCTTAAGTAGTCTTGCCTTTCATTGGACACACCTGCCAAACTAATTAGCACAGGTGTCTGCAATTGCTTACAGTGATATAAAGAGCCCTGACACACATCACCATCAATGAGTTTAACTGACAAACAAACAAATTCTTCCCTTATCACTCCTAAACACTTTTTGCATAATAATTTGGAACGCGGTGTACATGTGCTTTTCCACAAAACACCAGTGGTTCACGTAGTGAATCTTACAGTTCTAACTTGCCAACCGTGGTCTGTATGGAATTGTTCAATAAAGGGCCCAAAATTAAGATAACATAGATGGGAGAGGTCTCTATGAATAGGAATTCCTAAGTATTTGATACCCTGTGAGGGCCAGGCAAAGGGAAAGTTGGACTGGATGGAATCCTATATGGATTTAGGGAGGGAGACATCGAGGGCCTCAGACTTCGCTGCATTGATTTTAAAATTTTACCATGTAACAAAGTGATCTATTTCAGCCATAACAGCAGGGATGGATATATGTGATTGAGTGATATATACTAGGACATCATCAGCAAATAGAGAGCACTTGTACTCGGTGCCTCCCACCTCAATCCACCTAATATTGGGGTTATGGCGAATTGATGAGAGCAGGTGCTCCGTCACTAGGATGTATAAGAGAGGGGACAGAGGACATCCCTGCCTTGTCCCATTGGTGATTGTGAAAGGTGATGAAAATGTTCTGACACACCCCCTGGGCCTTGGGACACCCGGAGCCGGACCCTTTTTGGTGGATGCTGGTGGTTGTAGTCTTCGTGGCGGCGATCCGGTTCCGTGGCTCAGGGCGGTCAAACCAGTGGCGGAACTATTTATGTGGTTTTGATGTTTAAATGTCCGACTACGCCACCCGTGGATTGCGGTCAGAGTGAACCGCCGCTACAGGGCAGACCGCTAAGGCTGGTGTTGTGGGTGCAGCAGAGCGTAGCATAACTCCCCACGGGAGGAGTATAGCCTCAGGGCAGTGTATGCGGAGGATGGGGGTGATGGTGCAGGGCAGCAGCAGTAACGACACGGAGTCAGTGATGCAGTTCAGGGCCTTTACTCACAGTTCTTATTATCCAGACCACGTCTGCAGGTAACGGCTGCCCACGTCGTACTGTGCTCACCAGGTGAGGGGCTCAGACAACTCCCAGATAACTTTGGAGCGCTTCACAGGACCCCCTTTGTGTGTCCTTTGTCTGGCCTTTCTTACCAACACTTCTGTCCGGCTGCCTCGGGCCTCCTCTTGGTAAACTTGGCGCCAGTTTCCCTGACCCTATGTGGTGCCTTCCTAGCGGGTGGAGCAAGGGGCTGCGCCACATAAAATGTCAGAGCCTCCGGTTTCTAGCTGAGGGTCGTTTCCTGCCTCCACTAGTTCGGGGACCGGTCTCCCCCTTTGGCCTGACCCCTCCACGCAGGTGGATTCGGGCGTGCGGTGGCAACTCGCCCGTCCGCACCCCTGGGATCCCTTCATTCCTCGTTCCTGGAGCCTTCTCCGCTCCTCTTCCTTACTTCTCCCTCTTGCAGGCCTGGGCCTCTGTTACTAGGCCCGCCTCCGGAGCAGAGCTCATGCAGAGCCCCTGCTCCCTGCCACTTCTGCTCAGACTTCTCTGCACTGAACTAAGATGGTGCCCACCTTTTATACTCCCTTCTCAATGCACCCAGGAACTGCTTCCTCCCTGCTCCTGCACTGCAGGGTTCCCCTTCCTCAGTGTTCCCTCCCCCCACTCCAGCCAGGGACAGGGACTGTCGTGCCCATCTCAGGGGCATATTGGTCGCCCTGCCCCACGGCAATGTGGTGTAATGCATGCAGGTGTCGGGTCCTGATCCACACTCCATCCTTATCTGAGAGTGAGATATCACACCTCTGGGTGAGGTGCAATACGTCTGTAGCAACCGAGCCCTCGGTGCTACAGTTCCATTTATCTTCAGCCTAGGTGACGTATTGTGATACAGGGCCGTGATTTTGGCTATAAAAGGGTCCCCTAGACCCCTACCCCAAGCTTTTTAAGAGAATCATATATGGCGTGCCAGGAGACTCTATGGAATGCTTTCTCAGCATCCAACGAGAGTATCTACTTACAAATTTTTAACTGCATCTAGCCCAGGAAATACTTTGTGCCTAGTAGCAGTGTCTGCTAGTCAGCGGATTATCCCGGCTGTTAAGCAAGCTACACCACCTGTAGTTTGGACACTTAATTTTTTCAAAGGAAATGCTTCGGGACCACGGGATACTTAGTGAAGAGCATCAGGAGGCACCCCAAGGCATAGGGGCTGGGACTGGCACTAGGATGCCTTGCGGTGGACAGCCGAGCTCGATCCTTATAAAAGCTTTTTAACTGCAGCAGCTTTAGTGGACGCTACTGGAGCTGGAATTACGCGGCTGCTGGCATGAGACTTGCCCTCCAATAGATCCTTGTAAATGGATTTAAAGTGTATTCATTCAATTTAGAGGGACAATTTAAATTAAAAAGCTTAGAGCTGCCTCCACCACAGGGGGGCTCTCTTGACCCACCAGCGGACAGGCACCAGTATTGGGAGAGGGGGGCTGGCCGTCAGGGTTCACCGCGGCTCTGGCACAAACCCGGCGACACGGAGGTGGCACGGGCAGGAGCGGACTGGCCGTCTCGGCTTCTCACTTTTTGGATTTTAGAAGGGCATGACATGCCTATATCTGTGTCTCCCCCTCCTTTTACTCCTCCACCTCTTTTCTTTTCGCATGACTATATGTACTTGTCACTTTTCCATGTGTTAGTTGTGTCTTCTGAGCAGTTTGTCAGCTTTTGGACACCTTTGAAGGTGTTTTCTATGTGTTTCTATGTGTTTTTGTTTGCCTGCCATTGGTTTTAACGGTGTTCGAAGGTGTTCGACGAACAGTTCGACGAACAGTTCGGCGAACACACGGGTGTTCGACGAACCGAACCGAACTCGAACACTACGGGGGTGGCTCAACACTACTTCACACCCACACATGGGTATACGCTTCCTCATTTTGGCTGTTTTATGTTCTTCTCCTTATCCTCAGCCTCCACCAAAACTATACCACCAGGGTGACCGTGGTCCGTGTTGCCATTATTGAAAGTTCCTCCGTCCTTATTTTTGTCAGCTTTTGCTTGGAATACATAAGCAAAGACTGTGGGAGACCCACTCCCCTATAATGGGTATAATATTTTTAAGATGCTGTACTGTATGGTTCTTCCACGGGGCATTAAAATGTTCTTGTTATACCATTCTGACCTCCATGTCTCTTCTGAGGGGCATTAAAACCGTCTTGTTATACCACTCTGACCTCCACGTCTTTTCTGAGGGGCATTAAAAGCGTCTTGTTATACCACTCTAACCTCCACGTCTTTTCCAAGGGGCATTAAAACCATCTTGTTATACCACTCTGACCTCCACGTCTCTTCTGAGGGGCATTAAAAGCGTCTTGTTATACCACTCTGACCTCCACGTCTCTTATGAGGGGCATTAAAAGCGCCTTGTTATACCATCTGACCTCCACGTCTCTTCCAAGGGGCATTAAAAGCATATTGTTATACCACTCTGACCTCCACGTCTCTTCTGAGGTGCATTAAAAGCGTCTTGTTATACCACTCTGACCTCCATGTCTCTTCCAAGGGGCATTAAAACCATCTTGTTATACCACTCTGACCTCCACGTCTCTTCTGAGGGGCATTAAAAGCATCTTGTTATACCACTCTGACCTCCACGTCTCTTCTGAGGGGCATTAAAAGCATCTTGTTATACCACTTTGACCTCCACGTCTCTTCTGAGGGGCATTAAAAGCGTCTTGTTAAGCTACTGGGACTTCTACGACTCTTCGAACGGGCATTGCATTTTGTCATAATTTTTGGAAGCTTGTGCTTGGAAGGCATAAGCAAATACTATGGGAGACCCACTCCCCAATAATGGGACTAATGTTTGTAATATGCTGTACTGTATTGCTCTTGTAAGGGGCATTAAAACAGTCTTGTTAAGCAACTGTGACCTCCATGTCTCTTCCAAGGGGCATGAAAACCGTCTTGTTAAACCACTCTGAACTCCACAGCTCTTCCAATGGGCATTAAAACCTTCTTGTTAAGCTACTGTGACCTCCACGTCTCTTCCAAGGGATATTGATATTGTCTTTTAATTCCACTGCAACCTCCACCACTCTTCCAAGGGGCATTAAAACCATCTTGCTAAGCTACTGTGACCTCCATGTCTCTTCCAAGGGGCATTGATATTGTGTTTTTATTCCACTGCCACCTCCACCACTCTTCCAAGGGGCATTAGAACCGTCTTGTTAAGCTAGTGTGACCTTCACGTCTCTTCCAAGGGGCATTAAAACCATCTTGTTAAACCACTCTGAACTCCACAGCTCTTCCAAGGGGCATTAAAACCGTCTTGTTAAGCTACTGTGACCTCCACGTCTCTTCCATGGGACATTAATATTGTCTTTTTATTCCACTGCGACCTCCACCACTCTTCCAAGGGGCATTAAAACCATCTTGTTAAGCTACTGTGACCTTCACGTCTCTTCCACTGGGCATTAAAACCGTCTTGTTAAACCACTCTGGACTCCACAGCTCTTCCAAGGGGCATTAAAACCGTCTTGTTAAGCTACTGTGACGTCCACGTCTCTTCAACGGGGCATTGATATTGTATTTGTATTCCACTGCGACCTCCACCACTCTACCAAGGGGCATTAAAACCGTCTTGTTAAGCTACCGTGACCTCCACGTCTCTTCCAAGGGGCATTAACACCGTCTTGTTAAACGACTCTGAACTCCACAGCTCTTCCAAGGGGCATTAAAACCGTCTTGCTAAGCTACTGTGACCTCCACGTCTCTTCCACGGGGCATTGATATTGTCTTTTTATTCCACTGCAACCTCCACCACTTTTCCAAGGGGCACTAAAACCGTCTTGTTAAGCTACCGTGACCTCCACGTCTCTTCCAAGGGGCATTAACACCGTCTTGTTAAACCACTCTGAACTCCACAGCTCTACCAAGGGGCATTAAAACCGTCTTGTTAAGCTACTGTGACCTCCACGTCTCTTCCAAGGGGCATTGATACTGTATTTTTATTCCACTGCGATCTGTATCACTTTATCAAGGGGCATTAAAACCGTCTTGTTAAGCTATCGTGACCTCCACGTCTCTTCCAAGGGGCATTAACACCATCTTGTTAAACCACTCTGAAATCCACAGCTCTTCCAAGGGGCATTGAAATTTTGTTTTTAATTACCTCTAACCTCCACGACTCTTCTAACGGGCATTGCATTTCCTTCTAATTTTAGTCAGCTTTTGCTTTTCAATGCAAAGGCGAAAACTAAGGGAGACACACTCCCCAATAATAGGTAGAAGGTTTTTAGTACGCTGTAATCCAAGTCTGTTTCAAGTTCCTCATAATTTTTGGAAAGCCTTCCATTCACTGCTTAGGCCAACAGTGCACAGGAGACCAAGTTTCTATAAATGGAAAAAAAGGTTTATTTAAGGCCCTCTGACTTCCATGTCATTTCCAAGGGGCATTGGAGTGCCTCAAAATTTTTGGTAGGCATTGCACTCACTGTATGCCCTATAACTGTGTAGCCGAACCGCTCCTTTTGTTACAGAAACATATCCTACAAGACATATGTGGTTGACTGGCCTGATATTGATGTGAATGGTCCCTGTTCCTCCTGCTCTTTCTCATTTGCCATCGATCATTTATCATCTGAAGCTTTGTTTTAACGGGAGTCACAGAATTTGGATAGTAGCAGGAAAACATCCAGCAATCCTCGGAGGAGGTAGGATATGCGCCAAAATGCTGACCACCTCAGGCCTAGTCGCTACTACATACATGTGCTTCCATTCCTTGAAAACAAAGCAGATGCTAACTTCTATCACTCTCATCATGCTCCTCACCTTCGCACTCTCAACTCCCCTGATGGAGAAGCCAGGGACCACCGGAGGAGTCTGGTTCACTGGTGGGCTCGACAATGCTGCCCTAATGCAGACCGGGCTAAGAAAAGTGTGTGGGGATAAGTTGACAGGAGAAATAGGGTCGGCTGGGGACCGTTTATGGACACCCGGCTGCCCCCAGGCGGCTGGGGACCGTGTGTGGACACCCGGCCGCGGGACGGCTGGGGACCGAATATGGACACCCGGCCGCCCACTGGCGGCTGGGGACCGAGTGTGGACACCCGGCCATCGGGCGGCTGGGGACTGAGTATGGATTCCAGGCCGCCAACGCAGCCATGACGTGGTGGCCAGATTCCGCTTCCACATGCCTAAAAGGCCCAATTTAAAGTGCAAGCAAGCAAGCAGTATGGTATTGCAGCCTGGGGTTGGGTGGGTGGCAGGCTGCATACTTGCGCTTGCATTGCAAGGAATGGGAGAGGTACAATTGAACACCTCCCTGGGACAAGAAGTTGAACGGGGATAGTTGCAAGTCTGCAACGACAGGTGCAGGGTGGCAGGCATCTTCACATGTACCATGAACAGGGGTTTTGCATGCACACACTACAGCGGAATAGGCTGTCCTTCCCACTACATGCACTGGGGAGGGCACAGGTAATGTTTTGGTATGCGCGCATAATCTTATGTATAAGGCACACCAGGACAAATAGGGGCGGCTGGGGACTGAGTATGGATATCTCCCTGCCGGAGCAGCCATGAGGTAGTGGCCAGCTTCCGCCTCCTCTAAACTAAAAGGCCCCATTTCAAGTGCAAGCTAGCAGTATGGCATTGCAGCCTGTGGGTGGGTGGGTGGCAGGCTGCACACTTACACTTGCATTCAAAGAAAACAAAGCAGATACTAACTTGTATCATCATCATCATGGTCCTCACCTTGGCACTCTCAACTCCCCTGATGGAGAAGCCAGGGCCCACCGGAGGAGTCTGGTTCTCTGGTGGGCTGGTCCAATGCAGCCCTAAAGCAGGCCGGGCTAAGAAAAGTGTGTGGGGGGAAGTTCAAAGGAGAAATAGGGGCGGCTGGGGACCGTTTATGGACACCCGGCCGCGGGGTGGCTGGGGACCGAGTATGGACACCCGGCCGCCCCCTGGCAGCTGGGGACCGAGTGTCGACACCCGGCCGCCAGGTGGCTTGGGACTGAGTATGGATTCCAGGCCGCCAACGCAGCCATGATATGGTGGCCAGATTCTGCCTCCACATGCCTAAAACGCCCAATTTCAAGTGCAAGCAAGCTAGCAGTATGGTATTGCAGCCTGGGGGTGGGTGGTTGGCTGCATATTTGCGCTTGCATTGCAAGGAATGGGAGAGGTACAATTGAACAGTGCCCTGGGACAAGAACTTGCACGAGGAGAGTTGCAAGTCTGCATCTTCTGATGCGGCAAGGATGACTTCTGATGGGCACACTTTTAGGCAGTGACCTGGGTGTCAAAGATGCTTCCAGGGGTCTTCCCCATGCTGTTCCCATGTCTTTTCAGCACTGTATGCATGTATCACACAGCACATGGCCAGATAAGGTTGTTAAATATTAAAATGACATTTCCCGGTGAATGCATTTGTCACGGTTGAAAGCAATACAAAAGTGCAAAAACGCATAAAAAATGCTACTTGTGAACATAGCCCAAGGTGTGGAGGAGTATTTTTTTGGGGGGTTATTTATTTTACCTTATACACAAGTCTTTAACCTGGAAAGGAACTTCCTTAACATATTTCACAGGAAAGCAGTTTCAGTTTCGTTTTTGAATGTTTTATTGTAAACCCTTAAAAGTGGCTTAATACCTCTGACCACATTGTTGACAGCAGTGACCTGGGGGTCAGAAATGCTTCCTGGGGCAATCCCCATGCTGTCCCTATGTCATTTGAGCACTGTCACTATCGTTTTGGGCACTTGTTAGGCTTTTAAAAGACTGCTGGGGGTGCCGCCGCCGCAAAAATGCTCGTGTCTCCCATAGACTAACATTGGGCTCGTTGCTCGGGTCGAGCACCCGAGTATCACGGTGAGCTCAAGCTGAGCTTCGAGCACCCGAGCATTTTAGTGCTCGCTCAACACTAGTTCCCATCCATTTGGATGGCTGTAGTGGGACAGGTTTGGGTCTGTGTTAAACTACTTGTAGTCTCATGACATTGATGCCACTTCAGTAGTGTTAGGCCCTCATTTAGAGCAATATGAACACTCCTGGTTAGGTCTCCATCTCCTGGGTTGGCTGTACTGGAAGATGTGTGGGTCTTATTTACACTATTTCTACAGTAGTGAAATTGATGCCTCTTTGCTGGCGTCTGCCACAATTTTTTTTAAATGTGGGGAATCCTGATTGGGTCTAAATCTATTGGGTAGGCTGTAGTGGGACTGGTTTAGGCCTCCTTTGCAATACTTATACTATAGTGAAATTGATGCCACTTCCGTGGTGTTAGGCCCTCATTTAGGGCAATGTGAACACTCTTGCTTAGGTCTCCATCTCCTGGATTGGCTGTACTAGAACAGGTGTGGGTCTTATTTACACTATTTCTACTGTAGTGAAATTGATTAGACATTGCTAGTGTCTGCCACAAATTTTTTGAAATGTGGAGAATCATGATTGGGTCTCCATCTATTGGGTTGGCTGTAGAGGAACTGGTTTTGGCCTCCTTTGCAATACTTATACTGTAGTGAAATTGATGCCACTTTGGTGGTGTTTATTAGGCCCTCATTTAGGGCAATGAGAACATTCCTGGTTAAGGCTCCATCTCCTGGGTTTTCTGTACTGGAGGAGATGTGGGTCTCATTTACACTATTTCTACTGTAGTGAAATTGATTACAGTTTACTGGTGTCTGCCGCTAATTTTTGGAAATGTGAGGAATCCTGAATGGGTCTCCATCCATTAGGTTGACTGAAGTGGAAGAGGTTTTGGTCTCCATTAGGGATGAGCGAGTAGTGAAAAAATCGGACTCGCTATACTCATAACGAGTAGGTCCCAATACTCGGGTACTCGTTACGAGTAGCGAGTCCAATGTAAGTCAATGGGAAAAGCGAGTAAGCCGAGTAAGTGTCTGCGGGAGCCTATAAAGCAGTCTGGGGGCTGAGGAAAAGGCTAAAATGGGTGCATGATTGTTTAAAAGCCGGCGGTAAAAAGCCTCCGGCTTTTAAACAATCACTCAGCCCCATACTCGCTTTCCCCCAGCCTCCCATCCCGATCCTAAGTTAGGACCGGGCGGGGAGTGCAGCACCAGGGAGCGGGGAGCGAAGGACCCGGGCGGGGAAGCCGGCAGTGAAAAGACTTTACCGCCAGCTTTCCCGTTCAGTGCTGCGCTCCCCGCTCCCTGATGTACGCTCCCTGCTCCCTGGTGCTTCGCTCCCCGCCCGGTCCTAACTTAGGATCGGGATGGGAGGCCGCGGGGGAGCAGGGAGCATACAAAATTGCCCAAATCGATGGGAAGAGTGCTCAATTAAACGTCAGGCAGGCAGAATATATAGGCAGACAGGCAGGCAGGGTATATAGGAGGGTACATGAAAAACATAGCAGGGCACTTGGAACACACTACTGCCCTCCAATATTCATGCACCCATCTATTTAAAAAAGCCGACCGGCAATTCATCAGCGGCATGCACCGGTACCCTACAATTTAGAACAGAAAGAAAAGAGCATCACACATAGATTAGATAGATAGAAACATGTCAGTCACATATATAATAAGTACAGTGACAGTGTTGGTTACTGTACTTGCCATTTAGTGTTAAATAAAGGATTTATTAAAAAAATAAATTGGCGTGGGATCCCCCATAATTTTAGTCTCTAGAGGAGGTTAAGCAGACGGCTGGGGCAGATGTTTGAAGCCTGGGAAGGGGGTAATACCCATGGAGCTTCCAAGGCTACTAATATCAGCACCCAGCTGAATACATAGCCTTTACTAGCTATTAAAATGGGGGACCCCCAAAAAAATGACGTGGGGTCCCCCTATTTTAATAGCTAGCAAAGGCTAGGCAGACAGCTGGGGGCTGATATTAATAGCCCAGGAAGGGTGCCATGAATATTGGCCCCCTCCCAGCCTAGAAACACCAGCCCTCAGCCGCGCCAGAAATGGCACTTCCATAGGATGTGCCAATTCTGGCACTTAGCCTCGCTCTTCCCACTGCCCTGGAGTGGTGGCAGTGGGGTAATAGGGCTGGGGTTGATGTCAGTTTATAATGCCAGCTCACATCAAGCCCAGGTTAGTAATGGAAAGGCATCTATAAGACACGCCCATTACTAACCCCATAGTGAAAGATGAAAAAAACACCAACACCCAGAATAAAATCCTTTAATTGAAATAAACACACATTCCTTTAATGTTCTAAATTAAACTCTACTTACTGTATCGCCCATTCCAGTTGAAGCCAATGTCTTCTGCAATAAAAGTAAAATAATAAACCAACCTCATCCTTACCTTTCCATGGTTCCCAGGACGGCTTCAGCTCTGCTACATTGACATGACAGGCTGGATCGCAGCAGAACACTGCCATCCAGCTTGCCATGCCGCAGACACTAAGAAGCCCATTGACTTACATTGTCCTCGTTACTTCTAGCGAGTAATCACAAGGAAACTCAGGGAGTAACGAGTAGCCCAAGTACCGTACTATTCGGCAAATACCGAATAGTAACACGTATACTTGCTCATCCCTAGTCTCCATGCATTTCTACAATTATACTGTAGTGAAATTGAACGTTTGGTGCAGATATTATTCTCCCCAAACTGGTACACAAACATGATAAACTCTAAATTGATTTTCAATAAGCAACCATCAGCCGCCCCATCAAACACCTCTGCTGCTTCTTCCTCCTCCTCTGTTACCATGCCAAGTTGTGTCATGCAGGTGTCTGACAGAACCAGCTGTATACTCGCTGCAGTTAGGCTGAGTGACAGCCCGTCAGCTGTAAATGAAGCAGATATGCCTGCTGTGTTTGTTTCTCTGATCACACCACACATTTCTAAATCCACCGTAACATCTCCGCCTGCACCTCACTCACGGTCTATCAGTTTGTCCATTTCACCGTACTCTGCCCTCTCTCAGCACTGCAGCTGGCCCTCAATCCCGCTGTTGTGGTCACGTAAAAGATTGTTTCATCCTACACATGACGAAGCTAAGAGGTTGAACTCCACCATCTCCAATCTGTTGGCCACGGAAATGGTGGTCTTAAGCCCTATTTTTTTAAATGTAAACATTTCCGATTGAGTCTGCATCTCCTGGGTTGGCTATAGTGGGTCGGCGTTAAACTACTTGTAGTCTGATGACATTAATGCCACTTCGGTGGTGTTAGGCCCTCATTTAGGGCAATGTGAACACTCCTGGTTAGGTATCCATCTCCAGGGTTGGCTGTACTGGAAGAGGTGTGGGTCTTATTTACACTATTTCTACAGTAGTGAAATTGATGCCACTTTGCTGGCATCTGCCACTAATTTTTTAAATGTGGGGAATCCTGATTGGGTCTCCATCTATTGGGTGGAACCTTCCTGTTCTGTAGTCTAAGTTGTGTAAGGTTGCGTACCAGTCCTTGCTGCACTCCTGATACAGACTCTGCCTGCTGCACTCTGATACAGACTCTGCCTGCTGAACTCCTGATACAAACTCTGCCTGCTGCACTCTTGATACAGACTCTGCCTGCTGCATTCCTGATACAGACTCTGCCTGCTGCACTCCTGATACAGACTCTGCCTGCTGTACTCTGATACAGACTCTGCCTGCTGCACTCCTGATACAGACTCTGCCTGCTGCACTCCTGATACAAAGTCTGCCTGCTGCACTCTGATACAGACTCTGCCTGCTGCACTCTGATACAGACTCTGCCTGAACTCCTGATACAGACTCTGCCTGCTGCACTCCTGATACAGACTCTGCCTGCTGCACTCCTGATACAGACTCTGCCTACAGCACTCTGATACAGATTCTGCCTGCTGCACTCCTGATACAGACTCTGCCTGCTGTATTCCTGATACAGACTCTGCCTGCTGCACTCCTGATACAGACTCTGCCTGCTGCACTCTGATACAGACTCTGCCTGCAGCACTCCTGATACAGACTCGGCCTGCTGAACTCCTGATACAGACTCTGTCTGCTGCACTCCTGATACAGACTCAGCCTGCTGCACTCCTGATACAGACTCTGCCTGCTGCACCATCTAGTCTGTCCTACTGGGTCCAGCTGCTGCGTGTTCATTGATCTGTCATGGAGTGGCACCTTGCTTTCATCGGGAGCCAAGTCTAACCTCACCATCAGAGGCTCTAGTGAACAGTCTGGTGCTCGCTTAGTCACACCCCTCTAGGCTCTCAGGCGTCCGTAGCACAGTGGTTCCACAAACCACATCCGTGACAGTATACCCTCGCAGGCAGGGTTCTCTCTACTGTTGTACCAGTCGGTGACCCCTTTTTACATGTAAAGCGCAACTGAATAAGTGTCGCTGTCACAGTAATAATAATTATAGCACTTGTACTCTGGGTCAATTGATGGCACTTCCCTGATGTCTACACCTAATTTTATGTGTTTTGGCAGCTTTTGGTCCCATTTCTAGGTGTTGTATATGCATTTTTTTTAGTCCCTCCAATGACACCTATGGGATTCGGAAATGTTCGATGAACATTCGGCAAATAAATTTGGCGAATATCAATTTGTTCAGCGAACTTTTCCGAACCGAACATTGAAATGTTCGCTCATGCCTACTCTGTAACAATAGCGAGGGCCGACTGCTGGCCCTTTAAAAATAGGAGGGGACGCCTGATGACCCTATAAAAATTGGCTTTGTGACTTTCAGAGTCCCTCCATCATAAATGAAACAGGATGTGTCTGATGATGTGTCACACACCACATGGCCAGATAAGGTTTTAAAATGTAAAAATGACATTTCCCGGTGAATGCATTTGTCTTAAAAAATAATGTAAAAAAAACACACTAGAATCTTTCTTTAGTATAAAAACCAGAGTCGCCAATATAACCTCAATGTAATCACATTGTTCAGCTCCCGCACCTCCTCCTCCAGTTCGGCCTCGATCTCCGAAATGACCACATCAGTCACAAGTTGAAAGTACTGCAGTACTGCCTTGGCCAAGCGGCAACAGGCTGTCATGAAGATAACATGCTTAATGCTTAGGTGACAAACTGCCCACCACTGCAGAGTTGTTGAAAGCTGTAAAACAGAAGCCTGATCTGTGGCTCTCATTGCTGAACATACAGCCAGGAATGGTCGTGTGTGACAATGGGCGGAACCTGGTGATGGAAAAATGACAGCCGGAGTAGATACGGTTTCCGTCTATGCCAGTCCTTTCACCAAGCTAAAAAATATGGCTGTGGTGAAATACAACTCCCACTGAGAAGCAGTTTCAAACTGAAAAACATTGGGCCCACCAGAGGATTTGATTCTGAGGGCTCACCTTTCTTTCCCGCTCATGAGCCACATAGCTACTTCAAAGTTTGCGCTATCATGAACGCTCCTGATAGAGAAGCCAGGGCCCACCCGGGGATTCTCTGGTAGGACCGTCCAACCCTGCCAAGAAGCAGTCCTGGCTAAGAAAAGTGTGTGGGAAGGTTCCTGGACACTCTATGGCTGCTTTTTTAATGTGGAAATGACTTGCTTAATTGCATGTTATTTCTGAAATCGCATTGCAGGTCAGGCCATTGCCCAACTCTGTAGTCATGAAATTAAAGGCGCAAAGAAAGATGTTTGTGTGTCGATGCACCACTGACAAATGCGAGCTGATGTTGGATGGGCTGTCATTGCTTATGTGCCAAGCTGAATTAGAGGACTTCCTGTGAAAAATGACAGCTGGAGTAGATACGGTTTCCCAAGTCAGTTCTTTAACCGAGCTAAAAAATATGGCTGAGGTGAAATACAACTCTCGCCGACAAGCTGTGGACTGGCTCCGTACCATCCCTGGCCACATTCATTTGTCCACGTGTTTGTGGTTAGGCGGTCCTTCCCAGTAAGTGCACTGGGGAGGGCACTGGTAGTGTTCTGGAACCCGCGCTTGTGGAAGGTGGAGACGATACCGGGAGAAATAGTTTTGAAACAGGAGAGACAGGAGGAGCCTCTTCATAAAGAACCGTTGAAACGCGCTTCGGGGCGTGCTCCTTCACACACCCACCCTGTCTCTGCAGCACCCTTGGAGCCTGAGGTCCTCCGCTTTACTTTGGTGAGCATGTGACTTGTCAGTGCCTATCTGAGTCCTATTACAATAACCCACTATGATTCTTAAGACTCTGTTATATATTTGTTATTGAACATGTAGACTGCTCTCCCGTTTCTCCTACTATTATCCTGATATTAATTCTATTGGCTCCTCCTGCTCCCTGTGGCATTGTTTTGTTTGGCACACTGCACCTTATAGCCCATTATATGCATTATGATTAAATACTTGATGATTGTGTCTTAATATATCTTAATAAAAATTGTTTCTTTTGCCAGCATACTCTAGTATCTCTCCTTATTCAATCTGTTTATATGAATAGACATTGCTTCAGCCCACAGTCCTGTCATTTTTTACTTGTTCTGTGGCCTGATTATTAATATGTTGAGGG
This sequence comes from Phyllobates terribilis, assembly GCF_046119375.1. Classification (NCBI taxonomy): domain Eukaryota; kingdom Metazoa; phylum Chordata; class Amphibia; order Anura; family Dendrobatidae; genus Phyllobates; species Phyllobates terribilis. The sequence goes on along the minus strand of NW_027362765.1, from coordinate 475,674,804 downwards.
CCGTTGTTTTGCTACGGGAGAAATAGTAGTGGCTGGGGACCGAGTATGGACACCCGGCACCGCCATGAGGTTGTGAAAAGCTTCAGCCTAAAAGGCCACATTTCAAGTGCAAGCAGCTGTCAAAAGTTTGGCAGTATAGTATTGCAGCCTGTATGTGGGTGGCTGGCTGCATACTCGCACTTGCATTCCAAGGAATGGGGTAGGGACAAATGAACACTGCGCTGGGACAAGGATGTGGACTGTGATTGTTGCAAGTCTGCAACGACAGGTGAATGGCGAGAGGCATCTTCGCATGCACCAAAGATCACTTTTGATGGGCACACTTTTATGCAGTGACCTGGGAGTCAGAGATGCTTCTAGGGGTTTTCTCCATGCTGTTCCCATGTCTTTTCAGCACTGTATGTATGCATGTGTCTGATGATATGACACACACCACATGGCCAGATAAGGTTGTAAAATGTTAAAATGACATTTCCCGGTGAATGCATTTGTTTTGGTTGAAAGCAATGCAAAAGTGAAAAAATGCATTAAAAACGCTACGTATGAACATAGCCCAAGATGTGGAGGAGCATTTTTGTTTTTGGTTATTTCTTTTGCTTTATATACAAGTCATGTTCCTTATAATTTTTCCCAGGAAAATCCATTTTGGTTTTGTTTTTGTATGTTTTAATGTGAGTCCGTAAAAGTGGCATAATACCACTGACAACATTTTTGACAGCAGCGACCTGGGCGTCCAAAATGCTTCCAGGGGTCTTCCCATGCTGATCCCATGTCATTTGAGCACTGTTCCCATCAATTTGAGCAATGAGTTTAGCATAGACTTACATTGGGCTCGTTCCTCAGTCCGAGCACTTGAGCATTCTAATTTGCTCGACCCAAACGAGTTTCCGAGCATTTTAGTGCTCGCTCATCACTAATCACGACTTTTTTTTTTGGCAGTGCCGATATAGCGATGCTATTGGTCAGTGAAGTATGGATATATTTTGGACCCACAACTTGCGGGCTTTAAATGAAGTATAATATTTTGTAGCTTGTAAATAAAATCAGGATTAATACTGCAGTAATATTTGACCACCTGAGATGATGGACAAGTTTCTCTGCTTCCACAATGCAGCAATGCTATTCAAATCAATCAAATCTGACTGTATGCCGTTGACAAGCAAATGGAGCAGTAAAAATGGCTTGTTATATTGCTTTTCACTAAAATTAGCAGGATTAAGAGCAAAAAGAATATTATTAGCCCTGATATCTAAGGCTATTGATATGAGTTCCAGCAGCAGAAAGAACATGCAAATGGTAATTGGCTGCCTAATATCTGCCAAACATGCGGGGCGGAGACTCCAGCTCCCACCCGAACATTCAAAAAATACTAATGAGCATCTTGAGCATTGTGATGCTCGGGCAAGTGACAAATAGTGACGAGCATGCTCGCTCATCAATAATGCAGAATAATAATCATATAATTTCCAGAAATATTGACTTTTTTCATCTACTCCCAATAATTCAACCTGAAGTTAATTAAAATGCCAGATACTCTATACTAAAAATGTAATTATGCGTTTTGTCTGCCCCTAATTCTTATGCCTCTTCCTGGCTCTGAACTTTGATCCATTTTTTATTTCTTTATAGTTTTATACTGCCTACATCTGTTACTTTTTCTCTTGCATGAAACATGATTCTGTCATTATTCTGATCTCCATCTCTGATCTCCAGGTATCTATTGACCTTAGCTTCCCTTTGTGCTTCCTGTAGTCCAGTTATCAACAATTCAAAACAATTTAGAAGGGTAATCTAAGCTAAAATCAGAGTGTCCTTACTCCACACACATGTAGACACCATCCAGGATTTTCTGTCAGTTTCAGATGATCTTTCTCTGAGGACTGATGCTACTCTGTCGTGTCCCTGTTGTTAGCTTCCGCCCTAACAAGGGCAGTACCCAAGTGTACCTTGTAACATATCCCTCAAAAATCACCCCTGACGCGTTTCTTTCTCCTCACGGAGAATTCATCAGGGGAGTATGTTTAGAATTTTGGGGAAGGCACGAATAATGCAAAGGTGACTCAGTGCCAATAAAGTGGCAAAATGAATAAAACAAAAGATTCAATGGACCTCACAATGGTGAGTGTTCATTACAGTGGTGCAGAATGCTGTCACCACTATTGTTCCAAAAAATGAATGGGGAGACAATGGACAGTGTCTACATGCAAAAATGGGTGAGATCCACACATTTTCTTCCTTCTATATTGCACAATAGCACTTTAGATTATGATTTATGCTATTTAACAGTCAGGATTGGATATATTTATCAAGAGACCATATTTTGTAAATATCTGTAATGTGTCGTTCCGTGTCCTGAGGTTAATAGGGGTTAATGTTGAGTCAATATTGGATATATATGATATAAAGTTTTATAAGTATAAGTAAAGGTTACATTTTAAGATAACTATTTTACTGAACCTATCTACAACCAACAAAACAACAGTTTTGCCTGCAGATACCGGTAGGTCAGTAATAAAATCCATGGACAAGTGTGTCCATGGCCTGCTAGGAATAAGTAGCAGAAGAAGAGTACCAGACGGACGGGTATGCGATGCTTTAGATTGCGCGCAAATACTACAAGCAGAGACGTGTTTAACCACATCCCGATGCAACCCCGGCCACCAAAATCGACGAGAAAGGAGGTTCGCAGTTGCCTTACCACTTGTATGACTAGGAAGCACAGAGTTGTGATGTTCCTTAATTACTTTGCGGCCCAGATTAGATGGTACAAATAACCTTCATGAAGGGCAGGAGGCAGGTGCGTCCCCCTGAGCCTCCATCACCTCACCCTCCAGTTCAGTGTGCAATGCCGAAATGACTACCCCTTCTGTAAAATCAGGGCAGGGTTCTCATGGTCACCACCACAAGGGAAGCTCCGGGACAAAGCATCAGCCTTGATATTTTTGACCCCTGAGCGAAAAGTGACAACAAAATTGAACCTATTAAACAACAGGTACCATCTAGCTTGCCTGGGGTTGAGACGTTTAGCCGATTGAAGATATGACAGGTTCTTATGGTCTGTGATAACAGTAATAGGATGGACAGCCCCCTCTAACCAATGTCGCCATTCTTTGAATGCCAATTTAATTGCCAAAAGCTCCCTATTACCCAGGTCATAATTTCTCTCAGCCGAAGATAATTTCTTAGGGACGGACCCTGAGACAACAGAGCCCCAACCCCCACCTTCAACTCATCAACTTCCACATTAAAGGATTGTAAAACATCGGGTTCACTGAGTATAGGTGCCGTGGCAAACAGATCTTTAGGGAGGAAAAAGCTTGCAGGGTGGCATCTGACCATTTGGAAAAATCAGATCCCTTCCTTGTCATGTCAGTGACTTCACAATTACTGAATAATTTTGGATGAATTTCCTGTAAAAATTTAGTATAGCCCAGAAAACGTTGTAGAGCCTTTAGGTTCCCGGGATGGTCCCAGTCAAGGACACCACGGATCTGCTCTGGATATATCCGAAAACCCGAAGATGACAACAGGTACCCTAAAAACTGCACCTCCTGGACGGCGAAAACACACTTTTCTAGCTTGGCATATAGTTTGTTATCCCTTAATATCTGAAGCACCTGTTTAACATGCCCCCGATGTGTCTCAAAATCAGGTGAGTAAACCAAAATATCATCCAGATAGACCACCATAAATCTGCCCACCAAATGATGGAAAATATCATTAATGAAATGCTAGAACACTGCAGGTGCATTGGTCAGACCAAAAGGCATAATCAGACTCTCGAAATTCCCTTTAGGGGTATTGAAAGCTGTTTTCTATTCACCCCCTCTATGATTGTAACCAGATTGTAGGCTCCCCTTAAATCCAACTTTGGTAAAATGAAGAGGCATAACCAGACTCTCGAAATGACCTTCTGGGGTATTAAACGCTGTCTTCCATTCGTCCCCCTCTCTGATTCTAACCAGATTATAGGTTCCCCTTAAATCCACCTTGGAGAATACCTTAGCTCCCACAACCTGGCTGAACAAATCTGGAATCAGAGGAAAAGGGTATGAATCCCGGATGGTAATTTGATTTAATTCCTGGAAATCTAAACAGGGACGTAGACCGCCATCTTTTTTCTTCACGAAGAAGAACCCCGCCACTACAGGTGAAGATCAGAGTCTGATATGTCCCTTCTCCAGACTTTCTGCAATGAAATCTTTCATGGCTTGTCTCTCAGGGCCAGAAAGATTATACAGTCTGGTCTTTGATAGTTTAGCTCTGGGGGTCAGGTTAATAGGACAGTCATATGCGCGATGAGGAGGCAAATCCTGACACCCGCTCTCAGAAAAAACGTCCTCAAAGCCAGACAAAAATGCAGGTAAGGTCTCTGTAGACACTGCAGAAAGGGGAATATTTAAACAGTTCTCAGGACAGTAATCTCACCACTCAATGATCTCCCTGGATTGCCAATCCACCAACGGATTATGTTTCACCAACCAGGGTAGACCCAAAATAATTGGGGTGGGAAGACCGTCCAGGACAGAGCAAGGAATTATCTCACAATGAACCAACCCCATCATCAGTTTTACACCATGTACAATCTGACTCAGAGCTTTCTGCACAAGTGGCACTGAGTCAATGGCAAAGATGGGAATGGGTTTAGCTAAAGGACAGCAAGCAAGACCATGAGTTCTCACAAACTCGACATCAACAAGGCTGACTCCAGCCCCAGTGTCAACAAACACAGAAATTTTCTCGGTTTTGCTCTCTAGCACCACCTCTGCTGTCAGGACAAACTGGGAACTGCAGGTTGACTATAAATGCACTCCTTGATTATCCATCTCCAGACTACCAAGGGTTAATCGAGTCTCCTTTTACTTAGAAGTCAAAGGACAGGCCCCAATAAAATGTCCCTTTTCCCAAAAAAAACATACGCCCTTCTTTTAGCGGATCTCCCAGGAAATGTACGATGCAGAGGCACCCGCTAACTTCACCTCCCCCATACTGGTTCACCGCCATACTGCTCCCCATCAAAGGAGCATTACCATGAAAAGAAGGCTACGGAGAAGGTGGTCTCACCCAACTATCCCGAAGGCGTCTATCAACACATATAGCCAATGACATGGCAGCCTCCAAGGACTCTGGAGTTTCATACACTGCCAAAGCATTTTTCAACTTTTCAGTAAGGCCCTGACAAAATTGGCTTCTAAGAGCTGGGTCATTCCATTTTGTATCAGTTGCCCATCTATGGAATTCGAAGCTGTACTTCTCCATTGACTGGTTCCCCTGATGAAGGTGACGCAACTTGGTCTCAGCCAAGGAGATTCGGTCAGGGTCATCATAAATGAGGGCTAGAGCCTCGAAAAAACCCTCCACAGACTGAAGACAAACCAAATCATGTGGCAAAGAGAAAGCCCAGGATTGAGGGTCTCCTTGCAGTAGTGAGATCATAATTCCCACTCCAGAGAAGTAAGGACGAAGTATAAAATACAGTTTGCAAGCTTCCTTGAACACAAAAAACTTGTCCCTACCTCCTGAAAACCTGTCTGGGAGGGTAACCTTGGGTTCAAGCTGGACCGGCCAACTTGCAGAGACCCCAACATTAGGGACCTGCAGCCACTGTTTCTGCTGCTGAACCTCATAGCGGAGGTCAGTCACCTCCAGAGACAGCCTGTGCAGCTGCTCTGACAGCTCAGCAATATGATCCATGAACCAAGAGAAAAAAAAAACACAAAAAAAACATATGTCAGGTTTTTTTTTATATATGCACGACTGGTGATAATGTCATGCACAATGTGGGAAAGACTAAGTGCAACACGAAGGGATGAGGGGAGGGTAGCCCAAATGCTAGAGAAAGGGGGAGTGGAGACCCCTAGGCAGATCTAATATCACCCTACCTGTCCTACCGTCTCTATATATGTTCCTCTCTATTTTTCTATTCTCTACATCTTACATTTTTTATGATCTGGAGTTTGAGCTAAAATCCAAGCAAACAGGTGTGTTCGAATTTTGCTTTATTTGCCTGCTCATTTCTGTGGCTTTGTGTGTTTGGTTAATTGGGCATTAGTGTTGAGCCACCCCCGTAGTGTTCGAGTTCGGTTCGGTTCGTCGAACACCCGTGTGTTCGCCGAACTGTTCGTCGAACTGTTCGTCGAACACCTTCGAACACCGTTAAAACCAATGGCAGGCAAACAAAAACACATAGAAACACATAGAAAACACCTTCAAAGGTGTCCAAAAGCTGACAAACTGCTCAGAAGACACAACTAACACATGGAAAAGTGACAAGTACATATAGTCATGCGAAAAGAAAAGAGGTGGAGGAGTAAAAGGAGGGGGAGACACAGATATAGGCATGTCATGCCCTTCTAAAATCCAAAAAGTGAGAAGCCGAGACGGCCAGTCCGCTCCTGCCCGTGCCACCTCCGTGTCGCCGGGTTTGTGCCAGAGCCGCGGTGAACCCTGACGGCCAGCCCCCCTCTCCCAATACTGGTGCCTGTCCGCTGGTGGGTCGAGAGAGCCCCCCTGTGGTGGAGGCAGCTCTAAGCTTTTTAATTTAAATTGTCCCTCTAATTTGAATGAATACACTTTAAATCTATTTACAAGGATCTATTGGAGGGCAAGTCTCATGCCAGCAGCCGCGTAATTCCAGCTCCAGTAGCGTCCACTAAAGCTGCTGCAGTTAAAAAGCTTTTATAAGGATCGAGCTCGGCTGTCCACCGCAAGGCATCCTAGTGCCAGTCCCAGCCCCTATGCCTTGGGGTGCCTCCTGATGCTCTTCACTAAGTATCCCGTGGTCCCGAAGCATTTCCTTTGAAAAAATTAAGTGTCCAAACTACAGGTGGTGTAGCTTGCTTAACAGCCGGGATAATCCGCTGACTAGCAGACACTGCTACTAGGCACAAAGTATTTCCTGGGCTAGATGCAGTTAAAAATTTGTAAGTAGATACTCTCGTTGGATGCTGAGAAAGCATTCCATAGAGTCTCCTGGCACGCCATATATGATTCTCTTAAAAAGCTTGGGGTAGGGGTCTAGGGGACCCTTTTATAGCCAAAATCACGGCCCTGTATCACAATACGTCACCTAGGCTGAAGATAAATGGAACTGTAGCACCGAGGGCTCGGTTGCTACAGACGTATTGCACCTCACCCAGAGGTGTGATATCTCACTCTCAGATAAGGATGGAGTGTGGATCAGGACCCGACACCTGCATGCATTACACCACATTGCCGTGGGGCAGGGCGACCAATATGCCCCTGAGATGGGCACGACAGTCCCTGTCCCTGGCTGGAGTGGGGGGAGGGAACACTGAGGAAGGGGAACCCTGCAGTGCAGGAGCAGGGAGGAAGCAGTTCCTGGGTGCATTGAGAAGGGAGTATAAAAGGTGGGCACCATCTTAGTTCAGTGCAGAGAAGTCTGAGCAGAAGTGGCAGGAAGCAGGGGCTCTGCATGAGCTCTGCTCCGGAGGCGGGCCTAGTAACAGAGGCCCAGGCCTGCAAGAGGGAGAAGGAAGGAAGAGGAGCGGAGAAGGCTCCAGGAACGAGGAATGAAGGGATCCCAGGGGTGCGGACGGGCGAGTCGCCACCACACGCCCGAATCCACCTGCGTGGAGGGGTCAGGCCAAAGGGGGAGACCGGTCCCCGAACTAGTGGAGGCAGGAAACGACCCTCAGCTAGAAACCGGAGGCTCTGACATTTTATGTGGCGCAGCCCCTTGCTCCACCCGCTAGGAAGGCACCACATAGGGTCAGGGAAACTGGCGCCAAGTTTACCAAGAGGAGGCCCGAGGCAGCCGGACAGAAGTGTTGGTAAGAAAGGCCAGACAAAGGACACACAAAGGGGGTCCTGTGAAGCGCTCCAAAGTTATCTGGGAGTTGTCTGAGCCCCTCACCTGGTGAGCACAGTACGACGTGGGCAGCCGTTACCTGCAGACGTGGTCTGGATAATAAGAACTGTGAGTAAAGGCCCTGAACTGCATCACTGACTCCGTGTCGTTACTGCTGCTGCCCTGCACCATCACCCCCATCCTCCGCATACACTGCCCTGAGGCTATACTCCTCCCGTGGGGAGTTATGCTACGCTCTGCTGCACCCACAACACCAGCCTCAGCGGTCTGCCCTGTAGCGGCGGTTCACTCTGACCGCAATCCACGGGTGGCGTAGTCGGACATTTAAACATCAAAACCACATAAATAGTTCCGCCACTGGTTTGACCGCCCTGAGCCACGGAACCGGATCGCCGCCACGAAGACTACAACCACCAGCATCCACCAAAAAGGGTCCGGCTCCGGGTGTCCCAAGGCCCAGGGGGTGCGTCAGAACATTTTCATCACCTTTCACAATCACCAATGGGACAAGGCAGGGATGTCCTCTGTCCCCTCTCTTATACATCCTAGTGACGGAGCACCTGCTCTCATCAATTCGCCATAACCCCAATATTAGGTGGATTGAGGTGGGAGGCACCGAGTACAAGTGCTCTCTATTTGCTGATGATGTCCTAGTATATATCACTCAATCACATATATCCATCCCTGCTGTTATGGCTGAAATAGATCACTTTGTTACATGGTAAAATTTTAAAATCAATGCAGCGAAGTCTGAGGCCCTCGATGTCTCCCTCCCTAAATCCATATAGGATTCCATCCAGTCCAACTTTCCCTTTGCCTGGCCCTCACAGGGTATCAAATACTTAGGAATTCCTATTCATAGAGACCTCTCCCATCTATGTTATCTTAATTTTGGGCCCTTTATTGAACAATTCCATACAGACCACGGTTGGCAAGTTAGAACTGTAAGATTCACTACGTGAACCACTGGTGTTTTGTGGAAAAGCACATGTACACCGCGTTCCAAATTATTATGCAAAAAGTGTTTAGGAGTGATAAGGGAAGAATTTGTTTGTTTGTCAGTTAAACTCATTGATGGTGATGTGTGTCAGGGCTCTTTATATCACTGTAAGCAATTGCAGACACCTGTGCTAATTAGTTTGGCAGGTGTGTCCAATGAAAGGCAAGACTACTTAAGAAGGCTCTCTCACATTATTAAGCAGCCTACATTTTCTGCCAAAATGGGAAAGAAAAAGGATGTGTCGGCTGCTGAGAAGCAACAAATTGTGGAGTGTTTAGGTCAAGGCATGACTACAATCAACATTGTGCGATGATCAGGATGAAGTGTCTTGGCAATCAAGAAGTATGTAGCTGATTCACAGTACACAAGTGTGCGTGCTGATGAGGGCAAATTGAGGACTCTTTCCTACAGGCAATTACGTCAGGTTGAAAGAGCAGCGGCAAAAAAGCCTTGTCATAGCAGCAGACAAGTTTTTGAAGCTGCTTGTGCCTCCAACGTCCCCCGAACAACAAGATGCAGGGTCCTTCAGAGGTTTGCAGCTGTGCATACGCCATCCTGTCGACCTCCTCTATCCACTTCACACAAGCAGAAACGGCTCCAGTGGGCCAAACATTACATGAAGACTGATTTCAAAACTGTTTTGTTCACGGATGAGTGCCGTGCAGCGCTCGATGGTCCAGATGAATGGAGTGGAGGATGGCTGGTTGATGGACACCCCACGCAAACACGGCTACAGCGCCAACAAGGAGGAGGTGGAGTAATGTTTTGGGATGGAATCATGGGGAGAGAGATTGTCGGCCCCTTTAGGATCCCTGAAGGCGCTAAAGATGAACTCCATAATGTATGTGGATTTTCTCAAACAGCACTTCCTGCCATGGTTCAAGAAGAAGAACCGTGTATTTCACAGCAAGATCATTTTTCTGCATGATAATGCACCATCTCATGCTGCACATAAAACATCTGCATCTCTGGCTGATATGGGCATAAAAGGGGACAAACTTATGGTGTGACCCCCATGCTCCCCTGACCTCTACCCCATTCAGAACCTTTGGAGCATCATTAAAAGGAGTGTCTATGATGGCGGGAGGCAGTTCACATCTAAGCAACAGCTCTGGGAGGGTATTCTGTCCTCATGCAAAACAATTGAAGCAGAAACCATCCAAAACCTGACAAATTCAATGGACGAGAGAGTTCAGAAGCTCCTTTCGAACAAGGGGTCCTATGTGAAAATGTAACATCACCTAGAATAAAGTTTTGAGTTGAAAACTGTTTGATTTCAGTTTCTAACAACCTGCTAATGCTTATAATTTCAAAAATGACCATTTTTTTGGTCTTTATTAAAATGAAAAGGTTGATCGAAAAGTTTGGGGGATCTAAGAGTGTGGCAACCCAGTAGTCATGATTACTTCGAATTCTGACAATATGAGGGTCATGCTGCAGGTAGTGCAGCAAGAAGGCACTTATGTGTCTTGCGCATCTCGGAGCCCCAAAATTATTTTCCGGGCTAGATGCAGCTAAAAATTATTTTTAATTTTAAATCTGGTGAAGCTTATTATAGATGGCCTAATAGGATCAGTGCTGCACACTGCTACAAAGCCCAAATTATTTTCCAGTCAAGATACAGATAAACATGATTAGTAATTTGAAAGCTTAAAACGGTTGGTAGGGTGATTTTAACCAATCATCAAGCTTTTACTCTCCCCAGGATGACACAGGGGTAGAAAAGTCGTTTCGGATCCATGATTTGTTCATCTTTATGAACGTGAGTCTGTCTACATTATCAGTGGAGAGCCGCGTGCGCTTATCTGTCAGCACACCACCAGCAGCGCTGAACACACGTTCAGACAGAACGCTGGCTGCGGGGCATGACAAGATCTCCAAGGCGTAAGTGGCTAGCTCCGGCCATTTATCCAGATTGGAAGCCCAAAAAGAGCAAGGGTCCAGTGACACAGTCGTGGCTTCAATGTTTACTTGGAGATACTCCTGTACCATCGTCTCTAGGCGTTGACTATGTGTCAGACTTCTTGTCTCCTGTGGCCTTGCAAAGGATGGGCTAAAAAAGTGGTGAAATGATTCCGCAAAATTGATGTTACCAGCAGATACTGTGGTTCTGTTACGGTTTGAGTGCTGAACACTTGACGGTCCCACGGTTGGCAAGTTGGAACTGTGAGATTCACTACGTGCACCACTGGTATTTTGTGGAAAAGCACATGTAAGATTCTGCAACAGTCTCTGCTGATACTCCTGCATGCGTGCATCCCTTTCTATGGCAGGAATAATTTCTGCAAATTTACTTTTGTACCGGGGATCTAACAGTGTGGCAACCCAGTAGTCAGGATTATTTCTAATTCTCACAATTCGAAGGTCATGTTGCAGGTAGTGCAGCAAGAAGGCACTCATGTGTGTTGCGCATCCAGGAGCACCAAGTCCCTGTTGTGTTGGTGGCGAGGTAACAATCATGCTTCCTTCCTCTGTCCTCTCCCCCAAACCTCGCACAACAGAAATGTGATCAAGGTCTCCCTCATCTGATGAGTCTTCCATCAGTTCGTCCTCCACTTCTTCCTGGGCTCCTGCACCTTCCTCACTAGTTTGGCTGCTACCATGCGCCCTGGTTAAACCATCTCCCCCACCCTCACATGCCTGCCGCCTTGGTGCTGCCGACCGTCTGGACCTTGCAGATGTTAGCCCTTCCGCATACAACTCCTCCTCCTCTACTTCCTCCACCTCCTCTTGTGCCACCACCTGACTCAGAATTCTGTTTAACATGTGCTCCAGCATGTAAATCACCGGAATAGTCATGCTGATAATGGCATCGTCAGCACTAAACATCTTCGTCGCCATTTCAAAACTGTGCAGAAGGGTGCATAGGTCCCTGATCTGAGACCACTCCTCCAGCGTGATTTGCCCCACCTCTGAATCTCGTTGGCCCAGGCTATACGTCAGAACGTATTGCACCAGGGCTTGTCGGTGCTGCCACAGTCGCTGCAACATGTGCAGAGTTGAATTCCACCGGGTAGGCACATCGCATTTTAGCCGGTGAAGTGGCAGGCCCAACGACTTCTGTAGAGATGTAAGTCGCTGAGCTGCGGGATGCGAATGGCGGAAGTGAGCACACAGCGACCGTGCCCTCTGCAGAAGGCCATCTAGTCTGGGATAGTGGGCTAAAAATTGCTGGACAACCAGGTTCAACACGTGAGCCATACAAGGCACGTGTGTGACATTGCCCCGGCGAAGGGCCGCACCCAGGTTTGCAGCATTGTCGCACACGGCCTTCCCTGGTTTCAGGTCCAGTGGAGACAACCATTCATGAAATTGGTTCTCCAGAGCTGACCACAACTCCTCAGCTGTGTGACTCACATTTCCCAGACATTTCAATGTAAAAACCGCCTGATGACGTTGAGCCCTACTGCCAGCATAGTAAGGAGGTGTGCAGGATCCCTTCTGCGCAGTTAGAAAGCTTGTGGCATGACCAGACAGGCTTTGGGTGCAGGTGGAAGACCGAGAGGAGGTTGAGGAGGCAGAAGCAGTGGAGGAAAAATGACATAAAGAGGATTGACGCACAACTCGTGGGGACGGCAAGACTTGGACAGCAGCCCCTTGTCCTGCTGTCACCATAGTTACCCAGTGCCCAGTCAGCGACATGTAACGCCCCTGTCCATGCCTACTCGTCCAAGTGTCTGTGGTGAAATGCACCCTGTCACACACAGAGTTTCTCAAAGAAGCGGTGATGTTGTGTGCGACATGCTGGTGGAGCGCAGGCACACCTTTCTTTGAGAAGTAGTGCCGACTGGGCATCTGGTACTGGGGCACTGCGACGGACATAAGGTCTCGAAAATCCTCTGTGTCCACCAGGCGGAAAGGCAGCATTTCTGTAGCCAAGAGCTTGCAGATGGTGAAATTCAACCTCTTAGCTTTCTCATGGCTAGGAGGAAATGGTCTTTTACTTGTCCACATCTGAGGGACCGAGGGCTGGCTATTGTGCTTAGACGGGGTTGATAAGGGTGTCCCCGGCAAACTGCCGGTCTGTGAGGAAGATGCAGGCGGACATGTTAGGTTGCCTTGATCCAAAGGTGGTGCTATCGATGTCGGACAGCGCTCAAGACCAGCTGGTGTTACCACCTCCAAAGAAAATGATGACCTGCCAATCACGCTGGCTGTTGCGGGTAAAGAGGTGGCAGGTCTGCGCCCCAAAACAGGTGTGACTGCTGTCCCCCCAGTCACAGAGGATGAAGAGGCCGCGGATGCACAAGATATGGCAGACGGTGGTTGGCCCGGCCGGCTAGACCGCATTGTAGCACACTGAGCTTCCCACTGCAACTTATGCTTCATGTCCATGTGCCGGTTCATGCATGAAGTACTCAAACTATGTATTTTTTGGCCTCTACTTAGCTTTTGCTGACAAATGTTACAGATAACACGAGTTGGGTCATCTTTATCGATCTGAAAAAATGCCCAGGCTATGCAAGGCTTAGCACCCATGCGACCTGAAGAGCCACCACGACTTGTGGTGAGAGGCAGAGTTGTGTTTGAGGATGCAGTTGTTGACGTGCTTCCAGTACTACGTCTCTGTCCAGGAAGGCACAACCTGACCTCGTCGTCACTAGCATCTTCCTCCACCTCCTCTGCTGACCTCATCTCTTGGCTGACTGTGGGTTGACAGTAAGTGGGATCTCCGACCTCAACATCATCACCCTGTGCGTTATCACACCCGTCGTCCTCAGAGCCAACCTGTTCCTGCCCTGACAAAAAACTAAAGTTGTCGCTCCAATCAGGTATTTGAGTCTTATCATCGTCTTCCTCATTGTCTCCACCAACAGGAGTTACAGTTTGGGAATGAGGGTCTACATTATGGTCAGAACCTTCTGCGTCTGGTCCTGGATCCGACTCATAAAGATTCTGGGCATCAGTGCAGATCATTTCCTCGTCTGGATTCACAGAAGCGCTGGAGTCGACCTCTGATTCCCAGGCTATAGTATGAGTAAACAGCTCTGCAGACTCAACCATCTGTTCTACCTCATACTCAGACGGGCAGCTGGAGATTTGGGAGCTGTGAGGAAGCAAGTGCGATTTGGGTGACACCTTTGAGGACTGGAGTATTTGTGATGTTGAAGTTGATGTGGAGGAGAGCCCACTTAAAGGAGCACTTGATATCCGTTGAAGCACCTGCTGTTTTTGTGCCTCATCTGGAATTTGTAGCGATTGGCGTGGCCGTAAGAAAGGGATCTTATCACATTGTCCGCTAAAAGAAGTAGACATTTTAGTTTGGCTGGAAGATGGTCTTTCTTCTGCACCTACCCCACGGACACAACCTTTTTTCCCCTTCCCAACACGCCTATTCCCCTTTCCACCAGCAGCAGGCCTTTTTCCACTCATTTTGGTGGTTAACTAATTCACAACTCTGGAGTTGTTTGCACAAAAAAACAATGGATGGTAACCGAGCAGAGCTGAGTGGCCAAACTGTGGTATTAGGCCAAAACTATTGGCTGGGTTAGATGCAGAAAAAAATTATTTTTAATTTGCAACCTGATGGAGGTCAGTATAGATGGACTAATAGACCAAGTCCCACACACCGCTAGAAGCCCAAATATTTTTTCAGAGCTAGATGCAGAAATTTTTTTTATTCAATTTGCAACCTGATGGAGGTCAGTATAGATGGACTAATAGACCAAGTCCCACACACTGCTAGAAGTCCAAATATTTTTTCAGAGCTAGATGCAGAAAAAAATTATTTTTAATTTGCAACCTGATGGAGGTCAGTATAGATGGACTAATAGACCAAGTCCCACACACTGCTGGAAGCCCAAATATTTTTTCAGAGCTAGATGCAGAAAAAAATTATTTTTAATTTGCAACCTGATGGAGGTCAGTATAGATGGACTAATAGACCAAGTCCCACACACTGCTAGAAGCCCAAATATTTTTTCAGAGCTAGATGCAGAAAAAAATTATTTTTAATTTGCAACCTGATGGAGGTCAGTATAGATGGACTAATAGACCAAGTCCCACACACCGCTAGAAGCCCAAATATTTTTTCAGAGCTAGATGCAGAAAATTTTTTTATTCAATTTGCAACCTGATGGAGGTCAGTATAGATGGACTAATAGACCAAGTCCCACACACTGCTAGAAGCCCAAATATTTTTTCAGAGCTAGATGCAGAAAAAAATTATTTTTAATTTGCAACCTGATGGAGGTCAGTATAGATGGACTAATAGACCAAGTCCCACACACTGCTAGAAGCCCAAATATTTTTTCAGAGCTAGATGAAGAAAAAAATTATTTTTAATTTGCAACCTGATGGAGGTCAGTATAGATGGACTAATAGACCAAGTCCCACACACTGCTAGAAGCCCAAATATTTTTTCAGAGCTAGATGCAGAAAAAAAATATTTTTAATTTGCAACCTGATGGAGGTCAGTATAGATGGACTAATAGACCAAGTCCCACACACCGCTAGAAGCCCAAATATTTTTTCAGAGCTAGATGCAGAAAAAAATTATATTCAGTTTGCAACCTGATGGAGGTCAGTATAGATGGACTAATAGAATGATGCTATGCCCAAAAGATTTTACTTCACTAGGTGCAGTAAAAAAATTGGTATTCTATACACAGGTGGTGTATCTTGCAACACAGATAGGCTACTCCACTGACTAACACACTCTGCAATAGGCCAAAAAGGATTAGCTTTGCTAGATTCAGCCAAATGCTGTGAAAAAAACTTGCACAGCACTGGCACAGACCTGCCTGGCAAAAACTGATAGGAACTGATGTAACCTAGTCCTGAAAAGGACTCCAATTACAATTAGTCTTTACTCCCACAATCTATCTATTTAAGAGCACAGACCTGCCTGATAAAAGTCGTAGGAAATGCTGTAACCTAGTCCTTAAAAGGACTGCAATCACAACTATTCCCTACTCCCAAGCTATCTGTATATTTGTGCGAAAATTGGCTTGAAATTAACAAGGTATATCCCACACAGCAACAGCGGTGCCGTCTAACACGCAGCTGCAGCAGTAAGAAAATGGTGGCGACGGGGAAAATGGCTTGGTCTTATAGGGCAAGGACATGTGACATACACTGCCAATCACACATGCCCTTGCTTGTGTGAAAAAAAGCATTCGCTCCGTGTGTGCGCTGCTGATAGGCTGACAGATTGCACCTCCCCACTGCAAATGCGGGAAAGAGAAAAAAAAATGGAGATCTTCATTGTTCCTGCAGAGATCCATCCCCTGCCCCTCCCCCCGCCCCGCTGTACACTCAAACTGCGTATTAACATTAATTTTCATCATTACTGAGAAAAAATCCAGTTATGATTTTGGTGCACGAACAGTTATCGAACATAACCTCGAACAGCCGAATTTTTCTCAAATTGTTCGTGTTCGCCGACCGGCTCGAACACCGCCCAAAACAGCTCGAATTTGAGATTGGCGAACAGTTCGAGTAGAACAACGCTCATCTCTATTGGGCATGTCTGCTAGACTGGCTTGAAAGTGCTCTGAGGTAATTGTGCATTATCAATTTGAGCATTGGAGAGAGTGTATAATCACAAATTTGAATACTTCATTTCAAACCAAAGAAGTTTTTTTATTCCTAAACATACTCTCTCTAAAATATTCTTAGCTCTCTACACAAATCTGTATCTCTAGATAAACTCGATTAAAGAATTCTGTGCAAAACAATTGATGCACTACCTTGCTGAAAAAAAGGTACATTCGCAAAAAGGTTTCTACTAGGAATGATAGAATCGGCAAAGATTTGACGAAGGCAAATCACGTGGATTTAATGTGGAAACTAAATTAGTAGCAAAGTTATTAAATGTTGATTAAATGTTCTTTACCATGCTCTAGGGTCTCTTGAGAAGCCAAAGCATAATAAATGTGAGATGTAGAAAAAAATTAATACTCACATCACTGCTCACCACTTTTCCCTCCTGCCCCCGCCATGCCCCCACAACACTTGGTCTAGTCCTCCATAGATCTTTTTTTCCTTTCCTCTATCACATGCATCCACTTTGGCTGCTTTACTCCATGCCATGGATGACTAGGCCTCTGAGGACACTGTACCGACTAGGCTTCGAGTGATGTAAAATGTAATATTGTGACATCATCACAACATAATGTACAGCCTCACGCTGTGCAGTAATGTCAGAGGCCTAGTTAAAGATGGATGCCACAATATGGAGAATAGTGGCCAAAAAGGATGCTGCCATGAGTTTACTGTAAAAGAGAGGGCCCAGAAGACCGCAGCATCTGATTTCACATAGTCCTGCACTGATCTAAAGCACTTCTCCCTCATATTAAATGGTGCAAGTTTCTGTTAGCAGTGAAGGGGTTAATCTGTTTAGCTTGGAGTCTCTGAAGCTTCCCAGCTTGGATGATCTCAGCAGTTCAGTATTAGCCACTCCCCTCTTCTATATATACTCGCCTCTGACAATTTGGATTGCCAGTGTTATTTATCTTTGACTATTGCAAGGTGTTTCAGCTCTGTGCAAATCCTAATCCTCTCCTATTTAGTTTCCCTTACTTTTCTACTTGGTGTTCCTCTCTGTTGTCTGTGAGTGCATATTTGTATGATTGGTATTTTCATTTATCCCTGTACATCCTTCCTTTTTTGTCTTTTTTGTGAATATACATACACTATTCCTCCCCACTTCCCTGGGTTTGGTTGGGGGACAAATATAGGGCTGATTCAGGAGTTCAGAAAGGTACGTGGCTCCCAGCATTTACACCATCAGAAGTAATCTGGGGAGCAGAGATAGCTAGGACACCCCTAGCGTTAGGGACAGGGAAGGAGCGCCTGGCCCCGAGTAATCTGATAACAGAATTGCAATAGATGCAAGTGATGGATGAAGAGGTAATGAAGGGACACACAGGACAGGATAGTGGGCTGTGGTGGTAGCAAGACAAGTGAAGGTGGGAGGAGGTGCGAAGAGATGACCAGATTGATGTTCTACTCTTTGACTTCATGATAAACTTCCTGAAATTTTCAGGTTTCCCTGAATTTGTAATTCGATTCATGAGGATAGCAAAAAAATTGCTAGTGCATTTCACACACTACAGAAGACAGTAGCAGTCAAAGAACTGGCTAATGACATGAGGAGTAGCGACGCAGGCTTCCCCATAATACCTTGCAGCTGTCTCATCATAGTTTGATAATAAACCTATACACAACAGTGAAATACAGTTATTTGTT
Organism: Phyllobates terribilis; assembly: GCF_046119375.1. Classification (NCBI taxonomy): domain Eukaryota; kingdom Metazoa; phylum Chordata; class Amphibia; order Anura; family Dendrobatidae; genus Phyllobates; species Phyllobates terribilis. The sequence goes on along the minus strand of NW_027362765.1, from coordinate 475,656,781 downwards.
GCAGGTGCTTTCTTTTGGGACATGACTATATCTATTTTTTAATATGCAATGCTCTTTTTTTAAAGCCCAAAGGTGTTTTTCTTATTTTTTTTAGTCTTTAAAAAAAACAAAACTTATTTTAATCTTTTAATACAGTACCTGTTTTAATAGTCCTATTAACCAACCCTACGTAGAATGATCTTACTGCATGCTGTTGCCATATGCTTTTTATTGTATTTGAACATACTGGTAGCTATTTAGCAATGTAGCATTTTATGGTTATGATGTATTTTTTTACCAAGGGGGCAATAATTCAAATTAAAAAAATAAATTAAAAAATTAAATAAAATAAAAAAAGGAAAGTGTTTCCATTGTTTTACTAGTAAAATTTAACAACCATACCTGCCACAATACTGCTGCCTATTGCCTCAATTTACTTTCTGTAGATATACCTAAATAGCAACATAGTTATTTTAGTTAAGGACATTTTGTTACCTCTTACAGTGCGTTCTACCCTACCCAGATAGGTTGAAGTCACACAGACATTAAAAAAGGTGCGTTTGCATTATACAGCTCAAAAGGGTTCAATAAAATCCAAGATGAAGACAGTGTGTTATACATATATATATATAGGAAATCAGAGACTTTTTAGTTATGCAATTCATGGCAAATTTATTCAACAAATCATATTTTTTGGGAAAATTCATCAAAACTGGTAAATTTAAATATCAAAAGATCAGGTCATCTCTAAGTAGTGCAAAAAACTCATCATTATTTATATATGGAAAAGGTAGATTCTAAAAAGAAGAACAAAATATATAATAAATATAAAAGCATAAGCACAGTAAAAGCATCTTGCTAACTATCCTTCAATGGTTTATACTTTCAAAGATTTCTTTTGTTACCTGTCAGTAAAGTTCAGAGATAGCTGTGACAGTTTTCAATGCTTTTTGTTTAGCTAAAGGTCATTTTGCAGGTTGTAGAAATGCACAATTTCTTTATGCTCTCCATCTAGTCTGCATAGTAGTTTAAATTGTATACTGTGATGTTTAATTTTTTTCATCTGGTTCTATATTCTCTGCATACTGAATCAGTAGGAGATATGAAGATCATTTTACAAATCTTTCATGTTCCATAATTTCTTTAAAAATTAAAAATAGAGAATCATCAAGAGTCATCTTTCCTTCCCTAGAGCTGCATTGGAAGTGTAGTATTCAGCAAAGTTTAATGTGCTGCATAAATAAAAAACCTTGTTCATCGAGGAAAATAAATTGTATGGTAACTGTGCAAAAATGTATAATTAATACCATAGCATTATTTGTTCAAATACTGTACTGGAAGAATATTAACACAAATCTTTGCAAAATTAGTGAACATAAAACAACCAAAATAAACCTTTAAAATATAACAGATGAGCGAATTCATTCTAAGCAAAATACATTCATTTGGACCTAACCAAAATTTGTGCATTTAGGTGAATCCGAATTTTGTTCTAGTCACTTCTCATGCAGCCAGCAAAAGTGGCTGCCCGTGGCCACCATTTTCTGAATTTTTAAGGGCTTTTTAGAGGTTATAAAAATAAAAAAAAAATTACTCACCTCGCCCTGGTCTTCATTTCCCCAGCTGCTCAACCTCTCTCTGCTCCTTTCGGCATCTGCATCAGTCCAGTCTGTCATATATCTGCATCTTCTGCCCCTCTGAACTTCATTAGGCTTCAAAACATGATGATATCACCCACGACATCAGGACATCCATCACCCTTATTTCATTAGGTATTGTGAGGTTAAGTCATTGACTAGGTCTCACATGACCTCATGACATTGAGGCAACAAATCATGACATCTTGAAGCAACATTGTGACTTGTGAAAGCCTAGTTATGTGTGGATGGGCTGAAGATGCCGGGACTTGACAGACCAGACTAAAGTAGAGGATGATCAACAATATAGAAAATCAGGGAGTTTCTATATTGTTGATCATATCTAGCTTTGGGAGGACCCCTTTTGCTATTATAGTCCTAACCTATCTTTATAGTTCCATTCTTATTTAAAGTAGAGGATGGCTGTACAACTACAACAGGTAAGGGCCACTTTGCGACAGGTAAGGGCCACTTTGAAATTATTTTAATTTTGTAAAATCTTTTTTACCTTTATACAATATGCTCCAGGGTATGGCGAAACCGCAGAGGATAATTAGGCACATTCGATTCACAGCATATAAATTGGATGCAAATCAAATCTCCTGACCATATTTGAGCAGATCTGCCCAATTAAGTTTAACCAGATTTACTCATCACTGTAAAATATAGATTTTTTCTGCAATTTTCAAGTATTTACTAACTGCAGTGCTGAACTTCACAGGAAAAATGGTATTTGCCTGCAGCCACAGTGCTACTCTTAATGCAAATACAGTGTAAAACATAAAATGAAGTTATATTCTCCCTTCAGCCAGTTGGCTCCAGTCAAGTGGGAATCATTGCTAACATTGACCAATACATAAAGAAGGTGCCGTAATCACTCCCAATGATCCTTGAGTGACATACTGCACAACACACATGCTTATGAGCAGGATGTCACTCACAAAGCATTGGGCATGATTACATCTCTCTCATTGTGTAAAGAGTAACTTTTCACTGTTGCCAAGTGATTCAAGGGAGATAATAAATAAATGTTCTCCCTGCAGCCAAATATCACATACAACTGCTGAATATGTTTGAATCTGTGTTTTCCTAAAGGATAATTAGACTTTCAAGTAACTTTTCATAATAAGGTGTCCTGTGTGTGCACATAAGGAATATCATCATTTCTGGTCATAATGTGACTTATATCATACATTCTCACCAGTTTTCCACTTTCTATTAACACCAGTTCTAAAAGCTGCATGCTCTACCTGTAATTTGCAAATCAATGGGAGCTGGGGGATGAGATGAGCTGCACAGATCTTTCTCACAGACAGCACCAGACAGAGAGAGAATGCCTGCTCTTCATTCACTTTTTAGCTCACAGAGACAAGCTGCAATAGCACGTGGGATATTCTACAGCAGAGCTGAACAGTCTTGATCTGAATCAAGCTCTGACGAGAAGTAAAACATTTGTTACACAGAGCTGTACAATATGTTTTGTCCCTTTCCTGCTCTTCACTTCACTTCTTTTCCCCCTCCCCTCTCCATAGACATGAAAGGCTGTGTCACATAACTAATGCAGTACATCTCCTATGAGCAAGACAGACTTGAGCTGCTTTTTCAAAGTGGATGGCACGTTCAGGAGGCAGGGGGGAAGGAAGAAGTGTCAGATATGTGAAAAATAAGCTATTTTCTCAGAGAAAATATTTTACAAAGTTTCTAAAATTCTCCTGTATTAATTTATGCCAAGCATGTTGAACATATATGGTTCCTTTTTAAGGTTAAAACTATGGCTGCAAATCAATATTGTTTTTTTTTTCTGAGCACAGGTTCCCTTTAGAAGTATCTTTTACCAAATTTCAGGCAAGAGTTTACCAATTTTTATAAATTTGCCAAATGTACACCAAAAGGACATTCTTAGAGTGGAAAACTGGAAGGACAAAAAGCACAGTAGGGTCTTACTGTATCCAGATACTAGGTATGGAATATAAGTAGGCAATCATGGTCACCTGGTTGGGTTGTGTGCTCACAACCACTGATGGGCTTAGGCTGCTGCAGACCCATGGTATTGGAAACATAAAAAACTGAAATCAAATGAATTAAAACTGCGCTGCCATTGGATGAGGAGACAAGAATCCAAGATTGTGGTTTATTGGTCTGCAATCTTGGATTCCTGTCTCCTCATCTTCTTTCTGATGTCAGTGCAGTTTTAACCCATTTCATTTCAAAAGTATATTCCTGACATTCGTTGAGTTAGTAAAAATCTGTGGGAATATTTTCCTGGTATCAAAATCTAAAGATAAAATGTGTTAATTTTCTCACCACCACCATTTTACCAGACCTCAAAGCTTCTGCTGCAGACCACTAAAGTGACTGAAGCCACAGAAGTTCTTCCCAAGTTATTTGATTACGGCAAGTTAATGCATTCTCATAATCAAGGTTTTCTTTGATCAGTGAAAAAGCTAATTAAATACTAGAGCAAATCCATATCAGCAAACATTGGTTACTGTGCTCTAGAAGCAAAAATCTGAACAATCTGAACTATGGCTGTTATTTATTTATTTTCAAAAACACATCTGTTCTTTGTTTTCTATACATCCAATTATAGTCAAGATCACAGGTGACTCATTTATATACCTGGCTTATTACAAAAGAAAAATGTCAGCAGCTTTCAGTGAATTGCTTTTAAAATTGAAATTGCATTGTTGCCTGAGATATTTCTGAGGCTGGCAATCAAATTGGCCCTGAGAAATAAATAAAGGAAGACATTAAAGTAATAAAGAAAAGTTCAATCAGAAGAATGTTCTGAAACTATGAGCTTTGATTTTGTTCTTTACACGAATACCCCAAAAAATTAAACTTAATTGCCTTTAGTACATTATAATAATTCTATGGCTACACTGGCAAGACATTTACACTCATATTTATTAAAAAAATATGTGGCTTTGCTTACATTCAGCTTCTTTTCTTTACTTCAAAGACCTGAATCGAAGCAATTAAATGTTATTGTACTAAATAAATTGGTTACATTTTGTAAAAAATAGTGGTTTAAACTTGAACAGCAAAGAAACTTGAAATAATGTTCATATACAGCTGACAATATATTTTATTAATGATATAAACCAGAGTTAAATAACTAATAAAGGAAAGGAGTAAATCCAGCAAAGAAAGAATCCTTTAAAATGTAGAAGTTTATTCCAGATTCATTAAAATCCAGTTCAGCATGGTAAACCGTAAATGTGTTTCAGACTTAGTCTTTAGTCATTGCACATGCATTGATATGCAATAAATAAAGACTAAGTCTGAAACGCATTTGTGGTTTACCATACTGGATTAGATTTTAATTAAATTGGAATAAATTTCTACATTTTAAAGGATTCCCTCTTTATTAAATTGGAATAAATGTCTACATGTTAAAGGAGTCCCTTTTTGCTGGATTTACTCCTCTCCTTGCAAGCATACTTGCCATACTACAAGGTTCCGTGCATGTTAGATATACTACTTTGGGTGAACTGATCTTTTCTATTTTTGCACTAAATAACTAAAAAAAAATGTACATGAACCCCTTTCCAACGTGTGTCGTAATAGTACAACACACGTCGACTCCCTCCCTTTGGTGCGAGCTCTGGCGCTGAGCCCTCACCTTTCCGGGCACATGAGAGCTGATCTGTACAGCTCTCATGCACCCCTAACAGCCACGGGTGTAATCGCGATCCACCCGTGACTGTTAACTAGTTAAATGCCGCTGTCAATCTCTGACAGCGGCATTTAACTCGCGCTTACAAGACTAACGCAGCACATCGGCACCTGTGTCACATGACCATGGGTTGTCGATGGGTTGGCATGACCCTGGTTGTCATTGCCAGATTGCTATGAGCTCTTCCCAGAGGTTGGCGCTCATAGCAAGTGAGCGTTTTTGCTACACACAGCCAATCTGATCATTTCCTATGTGTAGCAGAGGCGATCAGATAATTGCAGCTTCAAGTCTCCCATGGAGAATATTGAAGCAGGCAAAAAGTGAAAAAAAAAAAGGTTTAAAAATATTGAAAAAATTAAAAAAATATAAAAGTTTAAATCACCCCTCTTCCACCCCATTCAAATAAAACCATTAAAATAAAATTGCATATAAACATATTTGGTATCGCCATGTTCAGAATCGCCTGATCTATCAATATAAAAAATAATTAATACAATCTGTAAACGTTGTAATGGGAAAAAAATTCCAAACGACAGAATTACAATTCTTTGGTCTCCGCAACATTGCAATAAAATGCAAAAACGGGCAATCAAAACATTGGATCTGTCCCAAAACGGTATTAATAAAAACATTAGCTCAGCGTGCCATAAATAAGCCCTCACACGGCCCCAGATCATGAAAATGGAGACGCTACGGGTCTCGGAAAATGGCGCCATTTTTTTTTAACAAACATTGGATTTTTTTTTCACCTCTTAAATAAAAAAGAACCCATACATATTTGGCATCTACAAACTCATATTGACCTGGAGAATCATAATTGCAGGTCAGTTATAGCATTCAGTAAACATGGTAAAAAACAAAAAAAATCAACTGTGGAATCGCACTTTTTTTGAAATTTCACGGCACTTGGAATTTTTTTCCCGTTTTTCAATACATGATATACTAAAATCAATGGTCTATTTCAAAAGTACAACATATTCTGCAAAAAATAAGCCCTCACATGGCCTTATTGACATATAAAAAAAAGTTATGGCTGTGGGAAGAAGGGGAACAAAAAACAAAAACGCCAAAATGGAAAATGGCTCGGTCATGAGGAGGTTAATGTTAGTACTGCATAGACTAACCTATATCACGATTTTGAAAAATATTCTCCAACAAAAATTGGTTCCATTATTTGTTGCTGCTAACAAAGTCCATAGTGCTGTACTGAAACTGTCACCATTAATTCCCTGTTTACTGTTTACATGAGACAAACACATATTAGGGCCAATAAATCTTGCAATACGTGTTTAGAGTTTGGGAAGAAACTTACAAGAGAGAAAACTATATTGAGGGGTAAAAGGAGATAAACGTTTCTGGTTGACCATGCTGATGCTGGAAAAGTAGTCATTTGACGCTGTGGTAGTTTTTAATAGGTATGTATTTTAATAGGTATGTAGTCTAATTTTTTTAAAAGAGTTCGGTAGAAACTTAAAACGCATAATAAAGATATTAAATGCTATCACTAGTGTTGAGCCACCCCCGTAGTGTTCGGGTTCGGTTCGGTTCGTCGAACACCGGGATGTTCGAGGAACTGTTCGTCGAACTGTTCGTCGAACACCTTAGAACACCGTCGAACACCGTTAAAACCAATGGCAGGCAAACAAAAACACATAGGAACACATAGAAAACACCTTCAAAGGTGTACAAAAGCTGACAAACTGCTCAGAAGACGCTTTCTTTAAAAAAGCCGGCCGGCAATTCAGCAGCGGCATACACCGGTACCCGACAATTTAGACATGAAGGAATAGAGCATCACACATAGATTAGATAGATAGAAACATGTCAGTCACATATATATGAAGTACAGTGACAGTGTTGCTTACTGTACTTGTCATTTAGTGTAAAGGATTTATTAAAAAATATAATAGTGTTTTCGTGCACCGTCTCTTTAAAAAAGCCGGCCGGCAATTCAGCAGCAGTACTTGACAATTTATAACAGACAGAATAGAGCTTCACACATAGATTAGATAGATAGAAACATGTCAGTCACATATATATGAAGTACAGTGACAGTGTTGCTTACTGTACTTGTCATTTACTGCAAAGGATTTATTAAAAAAAATAATAGTGTTTTCATGCACCGTCTCTTTAAAAAAGCCGGCCGGCAATTCAGCATCTGTACCCGACAATTTAGAATAGAAGGAATAGAGAATCACACATAGATTAGATAGATAGAAACATGTCAGTCACATATATATGAAGTACAGTGACAGTGTTGCTTACTGTAATTGTCATTTAGTGTAAAGGATTTATCAAAAAAAATAATAGTGTTTTCATGCACCGTCTCTTTAAGAAAGCCGGCCGGCAATTCAGCATCTGTACCCGACAATTTATAACAGACAGAATAGAGCTTCACACATAGATTAGATAGATAGAAACATGTCAGTCACATATATAATAAGTACAGTGATAGTGTTGGTCACTGTACTTGTCATTTAGTATTAAAATAAAGGATTTATTATTAAAAAAAATTGGCGTGGGATTCCCCGTAATTTTAGTCTCTAGCGGAGGTTAAGCAGACGGCTGGGGCAGATGTTTGAAGCCTGGGAAGGGGGTAATACCCACGGAGCTTCCCAGGCTACTAATATCAGCCCCCAGCTGAATACATAGCCTTTACTAGCTATTAAAATGGAGGACCCCCCTCCAAAAAAATGACGTGGGGTCCCCCCTAATTTAATAGCTAGCAAAGGCTAGGCAGACAGCTGGGGGCTGATATTAATAGCCCAGGAAGGGAGCCATGAATATTGGCCCCCTCCCAGGCTAGAAACACCAGCCGTCAGCCGCCCCAGAAATGGCGCATCCATAGGATGCGCCAATTCTGGCACTTAGCCTCGCTCTTCCACGCTGCCCTGGTGCGGTGGCAGGGGGTAATAGGGTTGGGGTTGATGTCAGCTTATAATGCCAGCTGACATCAAGCCCAGGTTAGTAATGGAGAGGCTTCTATAAGACACCCCCATTACTAACCCCATAGTCAAAGTTAAAAAAAAAACACAAACACCCAGAATAAAGTCCTTTAATTGAAATAAAGACACAATTCTTTATTGTTCTAAATTAATCCATACTTACCATCACGCCCATTCCAGCTGAAGCCAACGATCTCCTGCAATAAAAGAAAAATAATAAACCAACCTCATCCTTACCTTTCCATGGTTCCCAGGACAGCTCCAGCTCTGCTACATCGAGATGACAGGCTGGACCGCAGCAGAACGCTGCCATCCAGCCTGTCATCCCGCGGACACTGAGAAGCGCAGGCATGCTTGCGCTCCTCAGTGTCTGACTGTGACGGCATCCAGATGAGCCGACAATGAACTCGGCTCACCTCATGTACGTCACTGACAGCGTGGGAAAATTCTCCTGCACTCAGCGCTTCAGCGTGAGAATTTTCCCACGCTGTCAGTGACGTGCATGAGGTGCGCCGAGTTCATTGGACATGACCTCGGCTCATCTGGATGCCGTCACAGCCAGACACTGAGTAGCGCAAGCAAGCCTGCGCTTCTCAGTGTCTGCGGGATGACAGGCTGGATGGCAGCGTTCTGCTGCGGTCCAGCCTGTCATCTCGATGTAGCAGAGCTGAAGCTGTCGTGGGAGCCATGGAAAGGTAAGGATGATGTTGCTTTATTATTTTTCTTTTATTGCAGGAGATCGTTGGCTTCAGCTGGAATGGGCGTGACTGTACGTATGGTTTAATTTAGAACAATAAAGAATTGTGTGTTTATTTCAATTAAAGGACTTTTTTCTGGGTGTTGTGTTTTTTTAAATACTTTACTAGAAATTCATGGTGGTCATGTCTAATATTGGCGTGACCCCATGAATTTCGGGCTTAGGGCCAGCTGATAATGCCAAGCTGGCCTTAACCCCTTTATTACCCAGTGAGCCACCGCACCAGGGCCCTGGATGAGTTGGGTACAGCGCCAGAAGATGGCGCTTCTATGAACGCGCCATTTTCCGGGGCGGCTGCGGACTGCAATTTGCAGCGGGTGGGGCCCAGAAAGCTTGGGCCTCCCTGCGCTGCAGATTCCAGCCCCCAGCTGCCTAGTTGTACCTGGCTGGACACAAAAATAGGGCGTAGCTCCACGCATTTTTTTTTTAGATTCATGAAATTCATGGAATAATTAAGAAAAAAAGGGCTTCCCTATATTGTTGTGTCCGGCTAGGTACAAATAGGCAGCTGGTGGTTGGGAGCAGCCCGTTCCTGCCTGCTGTACCTGACTGGACACAAATATAGGGCGAAGCCCCACATCAATTTTTTTTTCATTATTTCATGAATTTCCTGAAATAATTTAAAAAAAATTGACGTGGGGCTTCGCCCTATATTTGTGTCCAGTCAGGTACAGCAGGCAGGAACGGGCTGCCCCCAACCACCAGCTGCCTATTTGTACCTGGCCAGACACAACAATATAGGGAAGCCCTTTTTTAAAAAAATTATTTCATGAAATAATTTAAAAAAAATTGACGTGGGGCTTCGCAATATATTTGTGTCCAGCCAGGTACAGCAGGCAGGGACGGGCTGCCCCCAACCACCAGCTGCCTATTTGTACCTGGTTGGACACAACAATATAGGGAAGCCCTTTTTTTCTTAATTATTCCATGAATTTCATGAAATAATTTAAAAAAAAAATGCGTGGGGCTTCGCCCTATTTTTGTGCCCAGCCAGGTACAACTAGGCAGCTGGGAGCTGGAATCCGCAGCGCAGGGAGGCCCAAGCTTTCTGGGCCCCACCCGCTGCAAATTGCAGTCCGCAGCCGCCCCAGAAAATGGCGCGTTCATAGAAGCGCCATCTTCTGGCGCTGTACCCAACTCATCCAGGGCCCTGGTGCGGTGGCTCACTGGGTAATAAAGGGGTTAAGGCCAGCTTGGCATTATCAGCTGGCCCTAAGCCCGAAATTGATGGGGTCACGCCAATATTAGACATGACCACCATGAATTTCTAGTAAAGTATTTAAAAAAACACAAACACCCAGAATAAAGTCCTTTAATTGAAATAAACACACAATTCTTTATTGTTCTAAATTAAACCATACTTACCATCACGCCCATTCCAGCTGAATCCAATGTCTTCTGCAATAAAAGTAAAATAATAAACCAACATCATCCTTACCTTTCCATGGTTCCCAGGACAGCTTCAGCTCTGCTACATCGAGATGACAGGCTGGACCGCAGCAGAAAGCTGCCATCCAGCCTGTCATCCCGCGGACACTGAGAAGCGCAGGCTTGCTTGCGCTCTGCAGTGTCTGGCTGTGACGGCATAAAGATGAGACAAGTTCATGTCCAATGATCTCAGCTCACCTCATGCACGTCACTGACAGCGTGGGAAAATTCTCCTGCACTCAGCGCTACAGCGTGAGAATTCTCCCACGCTGTCAGTGACGTGCATGAGGTGAGCTCATTCATGTCCAATGAACTCAGCTGACCTCATGTACGTCACTGACAGCGTGGGAGAATTCTCACGCTGAAGTGCTGAGTGCAGGAGAATTCTCCCACGCTGTCAGTGACGTGCATGAGGTGCGCCGAGTTCATTGGACATGACCTCGGCTCATCTGGATGCCGTCACAGCCAGACACTGCAGAGCGCAAGAATGCCTGCGCTTCTCAGTGTCTGCGGGATGACAAGCTGGATGGCGGCGTTCTGCTGCGGTCCAGCCTGTTATCTCGATGTAGCAGAGCTGAAGCTGTCGTGGGAACCATGGAAAGGTAAGGATGAGGTTGCTTTATTATTTTTCTTTTATTGCAGGAGATCGTTGGCTTCAGCTGGAATGGGCGTGATGGTAAGTATGGTTTAATTTAGAACAATAAAGGAATGTGTCTTTATTTCAATTAAAGGACTTTATTCTGGGTGTTTGTGTTTTCTTTTAACTTTGACTATGGGGTTAGTAATGGGGGTGTCTTATAGACGCCTCTCCATTACTAACCTGGGCTTGATGTCAGCTGGCATTATAAGCTGACATCAACCCCAGCCCTATTACCCCACTACCACCGCTACAGGGCAGTGGGAAGAGCGAGGCTAAGTGCCAGAATTGGCGCATTCTAAGGATGCGCCATTTCTGGGGCGGCTGACGGCTGGTGTTTCTAGCCTGGGAGGGGGCCAATATTCATGGCACCCTTCCTGGGCTATTAATATCAGCCCCCAGCTGTCTGCCTAGCCTTTGCTAGCTATTAAAATAGGGGGGACCCCACATCATTTTTTTGGGGGGTCCCCCATTTTAATAGCTAGTAAAGGCTAGGTATTCCGCTGGAGGCTCATATTAGTAGCCTGGGAAGCTCCGTGGGTATTACCCCCTTCCCAGGCTTCAAACATCTGCCCCAGCAGTCTGCTTAACCTCCGCTAGAGACTAAAATTAAGGGGAACCTCACGCCAATTTTTTTTTAAATAAATCCTTTATTTTAACACTAAATGACAAGTACAGTAATCAACACTGTCACTGTACTTCATATATATGTGACTGACATGTTTCTATCTATCTAATCTATGTGTCATTCTCTATTCCTTCTATTCTAAATTGTCGGGTACAGATGCTGAATTGCCGGCCGGCTTTTTTAAAGAGACGGTGCATGAAAACACTATTATTTTTTTTTAATAAATCCTTTACACTAAATGACAAGTACAGTAAGCAACACTGTCACTGTACTTCATATATATGTGACTGACCTGTTTCTATCTATTTAATCTATGTGTGATTCTCTATTCCTTCTATTCTAAATTGTCGGGTACAGATGCTGAATTGCCGGCCGGCTTTTTTAAAGAGACGGTGCATGAAAACACTATTATTTTTTTTAATAAATCCTTTATACTAAATGACAAGTACAGTAAGCAACACTGTCACTGTACTTCATATATATGTGACTGACATGTTTCTATCTACCTAATCTATGTGTGAAGCTCTATTCTGTCTGTTATAAATTGTCGGGTACAGATGCTGAATTGCCGGCCGGCTTTTTTAAAGAGACGGTGCATGAAAACACTATTATTTTTTTTAATAAATCCTTTACACTAAATGACAAGTACAGTAATCAACACTGTCACTGTACTTCATATATATGTGACTGACATGTTTCTATCTATCTAATCTATGTGTGAAGCTCTATTCTGTCTGTTATAAATTGTCGGGTACCGCTGCTGAATTGCCGGCCGGCTTTTTTAAAGAGACGGTGCATGAAAACACTATTATTTTTTTTGATAAATCCTTTGCACTAAATGACAAGTACAGTAAGCAACACTGTCACTGTACTTCATATATATGTGACTGACATGTTTCTATCTATCTAATCTATGTGTGAAGCTCTATTCTTTCTGTTCTAAATTGTCGGGTACCGGTGTATGCCGCTGATGAATTGCCGGCTTTTCATGTTTCACTGTGAGCACTGTTCCCATCGATTTGGGCAATCACTGTAATGCCACAACCACCATGGCTGTGGCATTACAGTGAGTGGCAGACAATCCCTGCATGATTGGTGCTCTAAATAGCGCCAGACATGCAGGACACGCTTTTGGTGCACGAACAGTTATCGAACATAACCTCGAACAGCCGAATTTTTTGCAAATCGTTCGGGTTCGTCGAACAACTCGAACACCGCCCAAAACAGCTCGAATTTGAGATTGGCGAACAGTTCTAGTCGAACACCGCTCATCTCTAGCTATCACTAGAGATGAGCGTTGTTCTACTCGAACTGTTCGCCAATCTCAAATTCGAGCTGTTTTGGGCGGTGTTCGAGCCGGTCGGCGAACACGAACAATTTGAGAAAAATTCGGCTGTTCGAGGTTATGTTCGATAACTGTTCGTGCACCAAAATCATAACTGGATTTTTTCTCAGTAATGATGAAAATTAATGTTAATACGCAGTTTGAGTGTACAGCGGGGCGCGGGGAGGGGCAGGGGATGGATCTCTGCAGGAACAATGAAGATCTCCATTTTTTTTTCTCTTTCCCGCATTTGCAGTGGGGAGGTGCAATCTGTCAGCCTATCAGCAGCGCACACACGGAGCGAAGTGCTTTTTTTCACACAAGCAAGGGCATGTGTGATTGGCAGTGTATGTCACATGTCCTTGCCCTATAAGACCAAGCCATTTTCCCCGTCGCCACCATTTTCTCACTGCTGCAGCTGCGTGTTAGACGGCACCGCTGTTGCTGTGTGCGCTATACCTTGTTAATTTCAAGCCAATTTTCGCACAAATATACAGATAGCTTGGGAGTAGGGAATAGTTGTGATTGCAGTCCTTTTAAGGACTAGGTTACAGCATTTCCTACGACTTTTATCAGGCAGGTCTGTGCTCTTAAATAGATAGTTTGTGGGAGTAAAGACTAATTGTAATTGGAGTCCTTTTCAGGACTAGGTTACATCAGTTCCTATCAGTTTTTGCCAGGCAGGTCTGTGCCAGTGCTGTGCAAGTTTTTTTCACAGCATTTGGCTGAATCTAGCAAAGCTAATCCTTTTTGGCCTATTGCAGAGTGTGTTAGTCAGTGGAGTAGCCTATCTTTGTTGCAAGATACCACCTGTGTATAGAATACCAATTTTTTTACTGCACCTAGTGAAGTAAAATCTTTTGGGCATAGCATCATTCTATTAGTCCATCTATACTGACCTCCATCAGGTTGCAAACTGAATATAATTTTTTTCTGCATCTAGCTCTGAAAAAATATTTGGGCTTCTAGCAGTGTGTGGGACTTGGTCTATTAGTCCATCTATACTGACCTCCATCAGGTTGCAAATTAAAAATAATTTTTTTCTTCATTTAGCTCTGAAAAAATATTTGGGCTTCTAGCAGTGTGTGGGACTTGTTCTATTAGTCCTTCTATACTGACCTTCAGCAGGTTGCAAATTGAATATAATTTTTTTCTGCATCTAGCTCTGAAAAAATATTTGGGCTTCTAGCGGTGTGTGGAACTTGGTCTATTAGTCCATCTATACTGACCTCCATCAGGTTGCAAATTAAAAATAATTTTTTTCTGCATCTAGCTCTGAAAAAATATTTGGGCTTCTAGCAGTGTGTGGGACTTGGTCTATTAGTCCATCTATACTGACCTCCATCAGGTTGCAAATTAAAAATAATTTTTTTCTTCATTTATCTCTGAAAAAATATTTGGGCTTCGAGCAGCGTGTGGGACTTGTTCTATTAGTCCATCTATACTGACCTCCATCAGGTTGCAAATTAAAAATAATTTTTTTCTGCATCTAGCTCTGAAAAAATATTTGGGCTTCTAGCAGTGTGTGGGACTTGGTCTATTAGTCCATCTATACTGACCTCCATCAGGTTGCAAATTAAAAATAATTTTTTTCTGCATCTAGCTCTGAAAAAATATTTGGGCTTCTAGCAGTGTGTGGGACTTGGTCTATTAGTAAATCTATACTGACCTCCATCAGGTTGCAAATTGAATAAAAAAATTTTCTGCATCTAGCTCTGAAAAAATATTTGGGCTTCTAGCGGTGTGTGGGACTTGGTCTATTAGTCCATCTATACTGACCTCCATCAGGTTGCAAATTAAAAATAATTTTTTTCTGCATCTAGCTCTGAAAAAATATTTGGGCTTCTAGCAGTGTGTGGGACTTGGTCTATTAGTCCATCTATACTGACCTCCATCAGGTTGCAAATTAAAAATAATTTTTTTCTTCATTTAGCTCTGAAAAAATATTTGGGCTTCTAGCAGTGTGTGGGACTTGTTCTATTAGTCCTTCTATACTGACGTCCAGCAGGTTGCAAATTGAATATAATTTTTTTCTGCATCTAGCTCTGAAAAAATATTTGGGCTTCTAGCGGTGTGTGGGACTTGGTCTATTAGTCCATCTATACTGACCTCCATCAGGTTGCAAATTAAAAATAATTTTTTTCTGCATCTAGCTCTGAAAAAATATTTGGGCTTCTAGCAGTGTGTGGGACTTGGTCTATTAGTCCATCTATACTGACCTCCATCAGGTTGCAAATTAAAAATAATTTTTTTCTGCATCTAGCTCTGAAAAAATATTTGGGCTTCTAGCAGTGTGTGGGACTTGGTCTATTAGTCTATCTATACTGACCTCCATCAGGTTGCAAATTAAAAATAATTTTTTTCTTCATTTAGCTCTGAAAAAATATTTGGGCTTCTAGCAGTGTGTGGGACTTGTTCTATTAGTCCTTCTATACTGACCTCCAGCAGGTTGCAAATTGAATATAATTTTTTTCTGCATCTAGCTCTGAAAAAATATTTGGGCTTCTAGCGGTGTGTGGGACTTGGTCTATTAGTCCATCTATACTGAACTCCATCAGGTTGCAAATTAAAAATAATTTTTTTCTGCATCTAGCTCTGAAAAAATATTTGGGCTTCTAGCGGTGTGTGGGACTTGGTCTATTAGTCCATCTATACTGACCTCCATCAGGTTGCAAATTAAAAATAATTTTTTTCTGCATCTAGCTCTGAAAAAATATTTGGGCTTCTAGCAGTGTGTGGGACTTGGTCTATTAGTCCATCTATACTGACCTCCATCAGGTTGCAAATTGAATAAAAAATTTTTCTGCATCTAGCTCTGAAAAAATATTTGGGCTTCTAACGGTGTGTGGGACTTGGTCTATTAGTCCATCTATACTGACCTCCATCAGGTTGCAAATTAAAAATAATTTTTTTCTGCATCTAACTCAGCCAATAGTTTTGGCCTAATACCACAGTTTGGCCACTCAGCTCTGCTCGGTTACCATCCATTGTTTTTTTGTGCAAACAACTCCAGAGTTGTGAATTAGTTAACCACCAAAATGAGTGGAAAAAGGCCTGCTGCTGGTGGAAAGGGGAATAGGCGTGTTGGGAAGGGGAAAAAAGGTTGTGTCCGTGGGGTAGGTGCAGAAGAAAGACCATCTTCCAGCCAAACTAAAATGTCTACTTCTTTTAGCGGACAATGTGATAAGATCCCTTTCTTACGGCCACGCCAATCGCTACAAATTCCAGATGAGGCACAAAAACAGCAGGTGCTTCAACGGATATCAAGTGCTCCTTTAAGTGGGCTCTCCTCCACATCAACTTCAACATCACAAATACTCCAGTCCTCAAAGGTGTCACCCAAATCGCACTTGCTTCCTCACAGCTCCCAAATCTCCAGCTGCCCGTCTGAGTATGAGGTAGAACAGATGGTTGAGTCTGCAGAGCTGTTTACTCATACTATAGCCTGGGAATCAGAGGTCGACTCCAGCGCTTCTGTGAATCCAGACGAGGAAATGATCTGCACTGATGCCCAGAATCTTTATGAGTCGGATCCAGGACCAGACGCAGAAGGTTCTGACCATAATGTAGACCCTCATTCCCAAACTGTAACTCCTGTTGGTGGAGACAATGAGGAAGACGATGATAAGACTCAAATACCTGATTGGAGTGACAACTTTAGTTTTTTGTCAGGGCAGGAACAGGTTGGCTCTGAGGACGACGGGTGTGATAACGCACAGGGTGATGATGATGAGGTCGGAGATCCCACTTACTGTCAACCCACAGTCAGCCAAGAGATGAGGTCAGCAGAGGAGGTGGAGGAAGATGCTAGTGACGACGAGGTCAGGTTGCGCCTTCCTGGACAGAGACGTAGTACTGGAAGCACGTCAACAACTGCATCCTCAAACACAACTCTGCCTCTCACCACAAGTCGTGGTGGCTCTTCAGGTCGCATGGGTGCTAAGCCTTGCATAGCCTGGGCATTTTTTCAGATCGATAAAGATGACCCAACTCGTGTTATCTGTAACATTTGTCAGCAAAAGCTAAGTAGAGGCCAAAAAATACATAGTTTGAGTACTTCATGCATGAACCGGCACATGGACATGAAGAATAAGTTGCAGTGGGAAGCTCAGTGTGCTACAATGCGGTCTAGCCGGCCGGGCCAACCACCGTCTGCCATATCTTGTGCATCCACGGCCTCTTCATCCTCTGTGACTGGGGGGACAGCAGTCACACCTGTTTTGGGGCGCAGACCTGCCACCTCTTTACCCGCAACAGCCAGTGTGATTGGCAGGTCATCATTTTCTTTGGAGGTGGTAACACCAGCTGGTCTTGAGCGCTGTCCAACATCGATAGCACCACCTTTGGATCAAGGCAACCTAACATGTCCGCCTGCATCTTCCTCACAGACCGGCAGTTTGCCGGGGACACCCTTATCAACCCCGTCTAAGCACAATAGCCAGCCCTCGGTCCCTCAGATGTGGACAAGTAAAAGACCATTTCCTCCTAGCCATGAGAAAGCTAAGAGGTTGAATTTCACCATCTGCAAGCTCTTGGCTACAGAAATGCTGCCTTTCCGCCTGGTGGACACAGAGGATTTTCGAGACCTTATGTCCGTCGCAGTGCCCCAGTACCAGATGCCCAGTCGGCACTACTTCTCAAAGAAAGGTGTGCCTGCGCTCCACCAGCATGTCGCACACAACATCACCGCTTCTTTGAGAAACTCTGTGTGTGACAGGGTGCATTTCACCACAGACACTTGGACGAGTAGGCATGGACAGGGGCGTTACATGTCGCTGACTGGGCACTGGGTAACTATGGTGACAGCAGGACAAGGGGCTGCTGTCCAAGTCTTGCCGTCCCCACGAGTTGTGCGTCAATCCTCTTTATGTCATTTTTCCTCCACTGCTTCTGCCTCCTCAACCTCCTCTCGGTCTTCCACCTGCACCCAAAGCCTGTCTGGTCATGCCACAAGCTTTCTAACTGCGCAGAAGGGATCCTGCACACCTCCTTACTATGCTGGCAGTAGGGCTCAACGTCATCAGGCGGTTTTTACATTGAAATGTCTGGGAAATGTGAGTCACACAGCTGAGGAGTTGTGGTCAGCTCTGGAGAACCAATTTCATGAATGGTTGTCTCCACTGGACCTGAAACCAGGGAAGGCCGTGTGCGACAATGCTGCAAACCTGGGTGCGGCCCTTCGCCGGGGCAATGTCACACACGTGCCTTGTATGGCTCACGTGTTGAACCTGGTTGTCCAGCAATTTTTAGCCCACTATCCCAGACTAGATGGCCTTCTGCAGAGGGCACGGTCGCTGTGTGCTCACTTCCGCCGTTCGCATACCGCAGCTCAGCGACTTACATCTCTACAGAAGTCGTTGGGCCTGCCACTTCACCGGCTAAAATGCGATGTGCCTACCCGGTGGAATTCAACTCTGCACATGTTGCAGCGACTGTGGCAGCACCGACAAGCCCTGGTGCAATACGTTCTGACGTATAGCCTGGGCCAACGAGATTCAGAGGTGGGGCAAATCACGCTGGAGGAGTGGTCTCAGATCAGGGACCTATGCACCCTTCTGCACAGTTTTGAAATGGCGACGAAGATGTTTAGTGCTGACGATGCCATTATCAGCATGACTATTCCGGTGATTTACATGCTGGAGCACATGTTAAACAGAATTCGGAGTCAGGTGGTGGCACAAGAGGAGGTGGAGAAAGTAGAGGAGGAGGAGATGTATGCGGAAGGGCTAACATCTGCAAGGTCCAGACGGTCGGCAGCAGCAGGGCGGCAGGCATGTGAGGATGGGGGAGATGATTTTACCAGGGCGCATGGTAGCAGCCAAACTAGTGAGGAAGGTGCAGGAGCCCAGGAAGAAGTGGAGGACGAACTGATGGAAGACTCATCAGATGAGGGAGACCTTGATCACATTTCTGTTGTGCGAGGTTGGGGGGAGAGGACAGAGGAAGGAAGCATGATTGTTACCTCGCCACCAACACAACAGGGACTTGGTGCTCCTGGATGCGCAACACACATGAGTGCCTTCTTGCTGCACTACCTGCAACATGACCCTCGAATTGTGAGAATTAGAAATAATCCTGACTACTGGGTTGCCACACTGTTAGATCCCCGGTACAAAAGTAAATTTGCAGAAATTATTCCTGCCATAGAAAGGGATGCACGCATGCAGGAGTATCAGCAGAGACTGTTGCAGAATCTTACATGTGCTTTTCCACAAAATACCAGTGGTGCACGTAGTGAATCTCACAGTTCCAACTTGCCAACCGTGGGACCGTCAAGTGTTCAGCACTCAAACCGTAACAGAACCACAGTATCTGCTGGTAACATCAATTTTGCGGAATCATTTCACCACTTTTTTAGCCCATCCTTTGCAAGGCCACAGGAGACAAGAAGTCTGACACATAGTCAACGCCTAGAGACGATGGTACAGGAGTATCTCCAAGTAAACATTGAAGCCACGACTGTGTCACTGGACCCTTGCTCTTTTTGGGCTTCCAATCTGGATAAATGGCCGGAGCTAGCCACTTACGCCTTGGAGATCTTGTCATGCCCCGCAGCCAGCGTTCTGTCTGAACGTGTGTTCAGCGCTGCTGGTGGTGTGCTGACAGATAAGCGCACGCGGCTCTCCACTGATAATGTAGACAGACTCACGTTCATAAAGATGAACAAATCATGGATCCGAAACGACTTTTCTACCCCTGTGTCATCCTGGGGAGAGTAAAAGCTTGATGATTGGTTAAAATCACCCTACCAACCGTTTTAAGCTTTCAAATTACTAATCATGTTTATCTGTATCTTGACTGGAAAATAATTTGGGCTTTGTAGCAGTGTGCAGCACTGATCCTATTAGGCCATCTATAATAAGCTTCACCAGATTTAAAATTAAAAATAATTTTTAGCTGCATCTAGCCCGGAAAATAATTTTGGGGCTCCGAGATGCGCAAGACACATAAGTGCCTTCTTGCTGCACTACCTGCAGCATGACCCTCATATTGTCAGAATTCGAAGTAATCATGACTACTGGGTTGCCACACTCTTAGATCCCCCAAACTTTTCGATCAACCTTTTCATTTTAATAAAGACCAAAAAAATGGTCATTTTTGAAATTATAAGCATTAGCAGGTTGTTAGAAACTGAAATCAAACAGTTTTCAACTCAAAACTTTATTCTAGGTGATGTTACATTTTCACATAGGACCCCTTGTTCGAAAGGAGCTTCTGAACTCTCTCGTCCATTGAATTTGTCAGGTTTTGGATGGTTTCTGCTTCAATTGTTTTGCATGAGGACAGAATACCCTCCCAGAGCTGTTGCTTAGATGTGAACTGCCTCCCGCCATCATAGACACTCCTTTTAATGATGCTGCAAAGGTTCTGAATTGGGTAGAGGTCAGGGGAGCATGGGGGTCACACCAATAGTTTGTCCCCTTTTATGCCCATATCAGCCAGAGATGCAGATGTTTTATGTGCAGCATGAGATGGTGCATTATCATGCAGAAAAATGATCTTGCTGTGAAATACACGGTTCTTCTTCTTGAACCATGGCAGGAAGTGCTGTTTGAGAAAATCCACATACATTATGGAGTTCATCTTTAGCGCCTTCAGGGATCCTAAAGGGGCCGACAATCTCTCTCCCCATGATTCCAGACCAAAACATTACTCCACCTCCTCCTTGTTGGCGCTGTAGCCGTGTTTGCGTGGGGTGTCCATCAACCAGCCATCCTCCACTCCATTCATCTGGACCATCGAGCGCTGCACGGCACTCATCCGTGAACAAAACAGTTTTGAAATCAGTCTTCATGTAATGTTTGGCCCACTGGAGCCGTTTCTGCTTGTGTGAAGTGGATAGAGGAGGTCGACAGGATGGCGTATGCACAGCTGCAAACCTCTGAAGGACCCTGCATCTTGTTGTTCGGGGGACGTTGGAGGCACAAGCAGCTTCAAAAACTTGTCTGCTGCTATGACAAGGCTTTTTTGCCGCTGCTCTTTCAACCTGACGTAATTGCCTGTAGGAAAGAGTCCTCAATTTGCCCTTATCAGCACGCACACGTGTGTACTGTGAATCAGCTACATACTTCTTGATTGCCAAGACACTTCATCCTGATCATCGCACAATGTTGATTGTAGTCATGCCTTGACCTAAACACTCCACAATTTGTTGCTTCTCAGCAGCCGACACATCCTTTTTCTTTCCCATTTTGGCAGAAAATGTAGGCTGCTTAATAATGTGAGAGAGCCTTCTTAAGTAGTCTTGCCTTTCATTGGACACACCTGCCAAACTAATTAGCACAGGTGTCTGCAATTGCTTACAGTGATATAAAGAGCCCTGACACACATCACCATCAATGAGTTTAACTGACAAACAAACAAATTCTTCCCTTATCACTCCTAAACACTTTTTGCATAATAATTTGGAACGCGGTGTACATGTGCTTTTCCACAAAACACCAGTGGTTCACGTAGTGAATCTTACAGTTCTAACTTGCCAACCGTGGTCTGTATGGAATTGTTCAATAAAGGGCCCAAAATTAAGATAACATAGATGGGAGAGGTCTCTATGAATAGGAATTCCTAAGTATTTGATACCCTGTGAGGGCCAGGCAAAGGGAAAGTTGGACTGGATGGAATCCTATATGGATTTAGGGAGGGAGACATCGAGGGCCTCAGACTTCGCTGCATTGATTTTAAAATTTTACCATGTAACAAAGTGATCTATTTCAGCCATAACAGCAGGGATGGATATATGTGATTGAGTGATATATACTAGGACATCATCAGCAAATAGAGAGCACTTGTACTCGGTGCCTCCCACCTCAATCCACCTAATATTGGGGTTATGGCGAATTGATGAGAGCAGGTGCTCCGTCACTAGGATGTATAAGAGAGGGGACAGAGGACATCCCTGCCTTGTCCCATTGGTGATTGTGAAAGGTGATGAAAATGTTCTGACGCACCCCCTGGGCCTTGGGACACCCGGAGCCGGACCCTTTTTGGTGGATGCTGGTGGTTGTAGTCTTCGTGGCGGCGATCCGGTTCCGTGGCTCAGGGCGGTCAAACCAGTGGCGGAACTATTTATGTGGTTTTGATGTTTAAATGTCCGACTACGCCACCCGTGGATTGCGGTCAGAGTGAACCGCCGCTACAGGGCAGACCGCTAAGGCTGGTGTTGTGGGTGCAGCAGAGCGTAGCATAACTCCCCACGGGAGGAGTATAGCCTCAGGGCAGTGTATGTGGAGGATGGGGGTGATGGTGCAGGGAAGCAGCAGTAACGACACGGAGTCAGTGATGCAGTTCAGGGCCTTTACTCACAGTTCTTATTATCCAGACCACATCTGCAGGTAACGGCTGCCCACGTCGTACTGTGCTCACCAGGTGAGGGGCTCAGACAACTCCCAGATTTCTTTGGAGCGCTTCACAGGACCCCCTTTGTGTGTCCTTTGTCTGGCCTTTCTTACCAACACTTCTGTCTGGCTGCCTCGGGCCTCCTCTTGGTAAACTTGGCGCCAGTTTCCCTGACCCTATGTGGTGCCTTCCTAGCGGGTGGAGCAAGGGGCTGCGCCACATAAAATGTCAGAGCCTCCGGTTTCTAGCTGAGGGTCGTTTCCTGCCTCCACTAGTTCGGGGACCGGTCTCCCCCTTTGGCCTGACCCCTCCACGCAGGTGGATTCGGGCGTGCGGTGGCGACTCGCCCGTCCGCACCCCTGGGATCCCTTCATTCCTCGTTCCTGGAGCCTTCTCCGCTCCTCTTCCTTCCTTCTCCCTCTTGCAGGCCTGGGCCTCTGTTACTAGGCCCGCCTCCGGAGCAGAGCTCATGCAGAGCCCCTGCTCCCTGCCACTTCTGCTCAGACTTCTCTGCACTGAACTAAGATGGTGCCCACCTTTTATACTCCCTTCTCAATGCACCCAGGAACTGCTTCCTCCCTGCTCCTGCACTGCAGGGTTCCCCTTCCTCAGTGTTCCCTCCCCCCACTCCAGCCAGGGACAGGGACTGTCGTGCCCATCTCAGGGGCATATTGGTCGCCCTGCCCCACGGCAATGTGGTGTAATGCATGCAGGTGTCGGGTCCTGATCCACACTCCATCCTTATCTGAGAGTGAGATATCACACCTCTGGGTGAGGTGCAATACGTCTGTAGCAACCGAGCCCTCGGTGCTACAGTTCCATTTATCTTCAGCCTAGGTGACGTATTGTGATACAGGGCCGTGATTTTGGCTATAAAAGGGTCCCCTAGACCCCTACCCCAAGCTTTTTAAGAGAATCATATATGGCGTGCCAGGAGACTCTATGGAATGCTTTCTCAGCATCCAACGAGAGTATCTACTTACAAATTTTTAACTGCATCTAGCCCAGGAAATACTTTGTGCCTAGTAGCAGTGTCTGCTAGTCAGCGGATTATCCCGGCTGTTAAGCAAGCTACACCACCTGTAGTTTGGACACTTAATTTTTTCAAAGGAAATGCTTCGGGACCACGGGATACTTAGTGAAGAGCATCAGGAGGCACCCCAAGGCATAGGGGCTGGGACTGGCACTAGGATGCCTTGCGGTGGACAGCCGAGCTCGATCCTTATAAAAGCTTTTTAACTGCAGCAGCTTTAGTGGACGCTACTGGAGCTGGAATTACGCGGCTGCTGGCATGAGACTTGCCCTCCAATAGATCCTTGTAAATGGATTTAAAGTGTATTCATTCAAATTAGAGGGACAATTTAAATTAAAAAGCTTAGAGCTGCCTCCACCACAGGGGGGCTCTCTCGACCCACCAGCGGACAGGCACCAGTATTGGGAGAGGGGGGCTGGCCGTCAGGGTTCACCGCGGCTCTGGCACAAACCCGGCGACACGGAGGTGGCACGGGCAGGAGCGGACTGGCCGTCTCGGCTTCTCACTTTTTGGATTTTAGAAGGGCATGACATGCCTATATCTGTGTCTCCCCCTCCTTTTACTCCTCCACCTCTTTTCTTTTCGCATGACTATATGTACTTGTCTCTTTTCCATGTGTTAGTTGTGTCTTCTGAGCAGTTTGTCAGCTTTTGGACACCTTTGAAGGTGTTTTCTATGTGTTTCTATGTGTTTTTGTTTGCCTGCCATTGGTTTTAACGGTGTTCGAAGGTGTTCGACGAACAGTTCGACGAACAGTTCGGCGAACACACGGGTGTTCGACGAACCGAACCGAACTCGAACACTACGGGGGTGGCTCAACACTAGCTATCACATCATGAAAAGATTATTTTTCTAGCAGCGCGGTTAACCAGAAATGTACATCTCCTTTTACTTCTCAATATATTTGCAGATGAAGATTTACTTCTATTCATGGGCATGACTGCAGCAGCTGTCTATTCTCTGGGCATATAATGGGTTTATGACATTCACAATCTGGTCAGGTTTGGAACCCCCCGCACCTTCCCATACCTTCCTCTACCCTATGCAGTGTCACCCTATATGTGATTGTCTCTCTTTTTTTCTCTTCTACAAGAGAGAAAACTAGAGACAAAACTTCAAACATCTGTACTGCTATACAACAATGCTAGCCATCTGATTTTTTTCATATAAAATACATTTTCTACATACATATAATTGAAAAAAAAACTAATTTGGTGTAAATTTTGAACAGTAAAACAAAGAAACAAAAATAGTTTTTGTCCATATTTACGTCACAAAAAGTTAAGTACATTATAGGTACTGCAAGGCAGCACAGAAAATTATGCAACCACGATGATTAAAAAATGTAAAAAATAATGTTGCTGAACAAGATCTCATTCAGCCATCCATTTTTTTCATAGACCCATAGACTTGCATTGCCGATTTTCATCCGACTCTCGAGCCAATATCGGATATGTCTCTGCAATTTTGCACTCTGTCTTAAGAAAAAAAACTGGACATGTGAACAGCTTCATAGACTATCTTAGGTATGAGGGCTATCTGTAAAATAACAATCATATGAAAGAAAAAACGGACGTCTAAATGAGACCTAAAGGAAAGGCAAAAACAAAAAAAATTGGTGGGTCTTGAAAGCCCTTTCATACTTGGTCATTCACTGCGAGGTTAATCAGATGATTTTTTTGTTGTAATCCATCCATTGATATTCAGTTATAAGAAATCAGAAAAAAAGTCAAATTTGAAATGACTTTTTTTTATTTGACCAGATTTTTATTACGTTGAGCGGCCCCTTAAAGCTAAATGAGTTACAAGACGTCAGCATCTGAAAGCTAGCATGCATTTGGTTTTGGCACTCTGACAATACTTTGAAAGCTTTCGCAAAATTTTATTATAACTATACAAGCAATACAATTTTAGTATACTTGAAATAGAGCAATACCAACCTGTGTTTGTTGTAGTAACGGAAATGAAAAATTACGTTTTTCATAAAATGATGAATAAACGTGGAAACATGCTGCAGATATGAGATATTATAAACTTCAATAAAACTTCCAGCAGTTTAGTTTGCTTTTCCTCTCTAATATACATCAGAAGACATCCCATCCCCAAAAATTATAGGCTCAACTACACAGTATCCGTTCTTTACCTTATATGTTATTCTTTGGTGTCTAAAGTTACAATGCTACTAATGACTAGCAGATGTTTGGAAAGCATAATTAACTATCATTCAAGTACAATATTTATTTGCTATTACAAGTCATAGAAATCTGTAAGCTGTTGAAATTGTAATGTTGGTAATGATGATGTATAATACTGATTCCACCCTCATTATGTCATCATTCAAACTTTGATGCTTGGCATGATGCTGTAGCATCAGCTGTAAATTGCAAAATATACAGCAACAAGCACATCAAGTTACAAAATAAATTTAATGCATATCTATTCCTTTTTTTAGATTAATCAGTAGTACATGTACACATTCAAAATGTCATGGTATATCTTATTAGGGTAATGTGACAGTATCCTTTCCTTTCAACAGCCTACTGTTTTCATTCTTATATTTAGAAACTTCTTGATTCAAATAAAATCTAGTGTAAAATTTAAAATAGAAGAAGTTAGTGAGGAGATGCAGCTGCATATTTTCATTCTGTGTTTTGCAGAAAGTAGGGGGGAAACAAGAGGCATCGTTCCACCGACAACCATCTAATGTGTATGGCTGACTACAATTTCTATGTCATAGCAAATTTAACATCTGCATGAAGTTTTTAGTTTCTACTTATGTTTCCATTAGGGTTTTCTAGTTTCTTATACAGGGAAAATATAGATTTTTTTACCATGTTAGCCAGTGTATAGAAAAATATAAAGATTTGAGAGTCATCAGTGGTTGATACCTTTTAATGGGTAACTAAAAAGATGGTAACAAGTTGCAACCTTGGGAGACTACTCAGGTACTATGCCTGATAAAGAGACCTGAGTAGTCTCGAAAGCTTGCAACTTACCATCTTTTCAGTTAGCCATTAAAAGGTATCAATCACTGAGGACTCTCAAATCTTTATATTTTTCTAGTTTCTTATCAAACTCTAAAACATATCCATAATAATAATAATAATAATAATATAATAATAATAATTTTTATTTTTATAGTGCCAACATATTCCGCAGTACTTTACAACTTTTGGGGGGACTTATACATACAATACAGAATAAGCATATCTCATATCGAAAGGAGTGAGGGCCCTGCTCGCAAGCTTACAGTCTATGAGGAAATGGGGGAGACACAAAAGGTAAAATATACAGTACAGACCAAAAGTTTGGACACACCTTCTCATTTAAAGATTTTTCTGTATTTTCATGACTATGAAAATTGTACATTCACACTGAAGGCATCAAAACTATGAATTAACACATATGGAATTATATACTTAACAAAAAAGTATGAAACAAATGAAAATATGTCTTATATTCTTGGTTCTTCAAAGTAGCCACCTTTTGCTTTGATGACTGCTTTGCACACTCTTGGCATTCTCTTGATCAGCTTCAAGAGGTAGTCACCGGAAATGGTTTTCACTTCACAGGTGTGCCCTGTCAGGTTTAATAAGTGGGATTTCTTGCCTTATAAATGTGGTTGGGACCATCAGTTGTGTTGTGCAGAAGTCTGGTGTATACACAGCTGATAGTCCTACTAAATAGACTGTTAGAATTTGTATAATGGCAAGAAAAAAGCAGCTAAGTAAAGAAAAACGAGTGGCCATCATTACTTTAAGAAATGAAGGTCAGTCAGTCCGAAAAATTGGGAAAACTTTGAAAGTGTCCCCAAGTGCAGTTGCAAAAACCATCAAGCGCTTTAAAGAAACTGGCTCACATGAGGACTGCCCCAGGAAAGGAAGACCAAGAATCACCTCTGCTTCTGAGGATAAGTTTATCCGAGTCACCTGCCTCAGAAATCGCAGGTTAACAGCAGCTCAGATTAGAGACCAGGTCAATGCCACACAGAGTTCTAGCAGCAGACACATCTCTTCAACAACTGTTAAGAGGAGACTTTGTGCAGCAGGCCTTCATGGTAAAATAGCTGCTAGGAAACCACTGCTAAGGACAGGCAACAAGCAGAAGAGACTTGTTTGGGCTAAATAACACAAGGAATGGACATTAGACCAGTGGAAATCTGTGCTTTGGTCTGATGAGTCCAAATTTGAGATCTTTGGTTCCAACCACCTTGTCTTTCTGCGACGCAGAAAAGGTGAATGGATGGACTCTACATGCCTGGTTCCCACCGTGAAGCATGGAGGAGGAGGTGTGATGGTGTGGGGGTGCTTTGCTGGTGACACTGTTGGGGATTTATTCAAAATTGAAGGCATACTGAACCAGCATGGCTACCACAGCGTCTTGCAGCGGCATGCTATTCCATACGGTTTGCGTTTAGCTGGACCATCATTTATTTTTCAACAGGACAATGACCTCAAACACACCTCCAGGCTGTGTAAGGGCTATTTGACCAAGAAGGAGAGTGATGGGGTGCTACGCCAGATGACCTGGCCTCCACAGTCACCAGACCTGAACCCAATCGAGATGGTTTGGGGTGAGCTGGACCGCAGAGTGAAGGCAAAAGGGCCAACAAGTGCTAAGCATCTCTGGGAACTCCTTCAAGATTGTTGGAAGACCATTTACGGTGACTACCTCTTGAAGCTCATCAAGAGAATGCCAAGAGTGTGCAAAGCAGTCATCAAAGCTAAAGGTGGCTACTTTGAAGAACTTAGAATATAAGACATATTTTCAGTTGTTTCACACTTTTTTGTTAAGTATATAATTCCACATGTGTCAATTCATAGTTTTGATGCCTTCAGTGTGAATGTACAATTTTCATAGTCATGAAAATACAGAAAAATCTTTAAATGAGAAGGTGTCTTCAAACTTTTGGTCTGTACTGTACATATATTGTATAATGCAGCCCTGATATACTAAATAGGATAAATAATAATACATGAACTGGTCACCAGCCAGCATGGATGGTATGAACCTGAAATTGAAGAAGATTTTAATATGGGCTAAAACTGGGACAGTTAGATAGTTTGTAAAGGCGATAGGCCAGTTTAAAGAAGTGGGTTTTTAGGGTCTGCTTGAAACTGTGGGTATTGGGAATTAATCAAACTGTCCAGGGTAGTGCATTCCAAAGAATTGGCGCAGCACCCGAGAAATCTTGGAGAAGTGAGTGGGAAGTTCAGATTTTGGAGGATTTTAGTTTTAAGTCATTGGCAGAACAGAGGGCACGGGTAGGATGGTAGACTGAGACAAGGGAGGAGATGTAGGTGAGTGCTGAAGCATGGAGTGCTTTGTGGGTAAAAGTGATAAGTTTATATTGAACTCTATAATGGATGAGCAACTAATGCAATGAATGGCACAGGGAAGAGGCATCGGTGTAGCTGTTGGCGAGGAATATGATCCTGGCTGCTGCATTAAGGACGGATTGGAGAGGGGAGAGTTTAGTAAGAGGGAGACCGATAAGTAAAGAGTTGCAATAGTCGAGACGAGAATGAATAATAACTGTAGTAAGAGTTTTTGCCGAGTCAAAGGTAAGAAATTTTCTGATTCTTGAGATGTTTTTGAGGTGTAGATGACATGAGCAAGCGAGTGATTTGACGTGAGGAGTAGAGATGAGCGTTGTTCTACTCGAACTGTTCGCCAATCTCAAATTCGAGCTGTTTTGGGCGGTGTTCGAGCCGGTCGGCGAACACGAACAATTTGAGAAAAATTCGGCTGTTCGAGGTTATGTTCGATAACTGTTCGTGCACCAAAATCATAACTAGATTTTTTCTCAGTAATGATGAAAATTAATGTTAATACGCAGTTTGAGTGTACAGCGGGGCGGGGGGAGGGGCAGGGGATGGATCTCTGCAGGAACAATGAAGATCTCCATTTTTTTTTCTCTTTCCCGCATTTGCAGTGGGGAGGTGCAATCTGTCAGCCTATCAGCAGCGCACACACGGAGCGAAGTGCTTTTTTTCACACAAGCAAGGGCATGTGTGATTGGCAGTGTATGTCACATGTCCTTGCCCTATAAGACCAAGCCATTTTCCCCGTCGCCACCATTTTCTCACTGCTGCAGCTGCGTGTTAGACGGCACCGATGTTGCTGTGTGCGCTATACCTTGTTAATTTCAAGCCAATTTTCGCACAAATATACAGATAGCTTGGGAGTAGGAAATAGTTGTGATTGCAGTCCTTTTAAGGACTAGGTTACAGCATTTCCTACGACTTTTATCAGGCAGGTCTGTGCTCTTAAATAGATAGATTGTGGGAGTAAAGACTAATTGTAATTGGAGTCCTTTTCAGGACTAGGTTACATCAGTTCCTATCAGTTTTTGCCAGGCAGGTCTGTGCCAGTGCTGTGCAAGTTTTTTTCACAGCATTTGGCTGAATCTAGCAAAGCTAATCCTTTTTGGCCTATTGCAGAGTGTGTTAGTCAGTGGAGTAGCCTATCTGTGTTGCAAAATATACCACCTGTGTATAGAATACCAATTTTTTTACTGCACCTAGTGAAGTAAAATCTTTTGGGCATAGCATCATTCTATTAGTCCATCTATACTGACCTCCATCAGGTTGCAAACTGAATATAATTTTTTTCTGCATCTAGCTCTGAAAAAATATTTGGGCTTCTAGCAGTGTGTGGGACTTGGTCTATTAGTCCATCTATACTGACCTCCATCAGGTTGCAAATTAAAAATAATTTTTTTCTTCATTTAGCTCTGAAAAAATATTTGGGCTTCTAGCAGTGTGTGGGACTTGTTCTATTAGTCCTTCTATACTGACCTCCAGCAGGTTGCAAATTGAATATAATTTTTTTCTGCATCTAGCTCTGAAAAAATATTTGGGCTTCTAGCGGTGTGTGGGACTTGGTCTATTAGTCCATCTATACTGACCTCCATCAGGTTTCAAATTAAAAATAATTTTTTTCTGCATCTAGCTCTGAAAAAATATTTGGGCTTCTAGCAGTGTGTGGGACTTGGTCTATTAGTCCATCTATACTGACCTCCATCAGGTTGTAAATTAAAAATAATTTTTTTCTTCATTTATCTCTGAAAAAATATTTGGGCTTCTAGCAGCGTGTGGGACTTGTTCTATTAGTCCATCTATACTGACCTCCATCAGGTTGCAAATTAAAAATATTTTTTTTCTGCATCTAGCTCTGAAAAAATATTTGGGCTTCTAGCAGTGTGAGGGACTTGGTCTATTAGTCCATCTATACTGACCTCCATCAGGTTGCAAATTAAAAATAATTTTTTTCTGCATCTAGCTCTGAAAAAATATTTGGGCTTCTAGCAGTGTGTGGGACTTGGTCTATTAGTCCATCTATACTGACCTCCATCAGGTTGCAAATTGAATAAAAAAATTTTCTGCATCTAGCTCTGAAAAAATATTTGGGCTTCTAGCGGTGTGTGGGACTTGGTCTATTAGTCCATCTATACTGACCTCCATCAGGTTGCAAATTAAAAATAATTTTTTTCTTCATTTAGCTCTGAAAAAATATTTGGGCTTCTAGCAGTGTGTGGGACTTGTTCTATTAGTCCTTCTATACTGACGTCCAGCAGGTTGAAAATTGAATATAATTTTTTTCTGCATCTAGCTCTGAAAAAATATTTGGGCTTCTAGCGGTGTGTGGGACTTGGTCTATTAGTCCATCTATACTGACCTCCATCAGGTTGCAAATTAAAAATAATTTTTTTCTGCATCTAGCTCTGAAAAAATATTTGGGCTTCTAGCAGTGTGTGGGACTTGGTCTATTAGTCCATCTATACTGACCTCCATCAGGTTGCAAATTAAAAATAATTTTTTTCTGCATCTAGCTCTGAAAAAATATTTGGGCTTCTAGCAGTGTGTGGGACTTGGTCTATTAGTCCATCTATACTGACCTCCATCAGGTTGCAAATTGAATAAAAAAAATTTCTGCATCTAGCTCTGAAAAAATATTTGGGCTTCTAGCGGTGTGTGGGACTTGGTCTATTAGTCCATCTATACTGACCTCCATCAGGTTGCAAATTAAAAATAATTTTTTTCTGCATCTAACCCAGCCAATAGTTTTGGCCTAATACCACAGTTTGGCCACTCAGCTCTGCTCGGTTACCATCCATTGTTTTTTTGTGCAAACAACTCCAGAGTTGTGAATTAGTTAACCACCAAAATGAGTGGAAAAAGGCCTGCTGCTGGTGGAAAGGGGAATAGGCGTGTTGGGAAGGGGAAAAAAGGTTGTGTCCGTGGGGTAGGTGCAGAAGAAAGACCATCTTCCAGCCAAACTAAAATGTCTACTTCTTTTAGCGGACAATGTGATAAGATCCCTTTCTTACGGCCACGCCAATCGCTACAAATTCCAGATGAGGCACAAAAACAGCAGGTGCTTCAACGGATATCAAGTGCTCCTTTAAGTGGGCTCTCCTCCACATCAACTTCAACATCACAAATACTCCAGTCCTCAAAGGTGTCACCCAAATCGCACTTGCTTCCTCACAGCTCCCAAATCTCCAGCTGCCCGTCTGAGTATGAGGTAGAACAGATGGTTGAGTCTGCAGAGCTGTTTACTCATACTATAGCCTGGGAATCAGAGGTCGACTCCAGCGCTTCTGTGAATCCAGACGAGGAAATGATCTGCACTGATGCCCAGAATCTTTATGAGTCGGATCCAGGACCAGACGCAGAAGGTTCTGACCATAATGTAGACCCTCATTCCCAAACTGTAACTCCTGTTGGTGGAGACAATGAGGAAGACGATGATAAGACTCAAATACCTGATTGGAGCGACAACTTTAGTTTTTTGTCAGGGCAGGAACAGGTTGGCTCTGAGGACGACGGGTGTGATAACGCACAGGGTGATGATGATGAGGTCGGAGATCCCACTTACTGTCAACCCACAGTCAGCCAAGAGATGAGGTCAGCAGAGGAGGTGGAGGAAGATGCTAGTGACGACGAGGTCAGGTTGCGCCTTCCTGGACAGAGACGTAGTACTGGAAGCACGTCAACAACTGCATCCTCAAACACAACTCTGCCTCTCACCACAAGTCGTGGTGGCTCTTCAGGTCGCATGGGTGCTAAGCCTTGCATAGCCTGGGCATTTTTTCAGATCGATAAAGATGACCCAACTCGTGTTATCTGTAACATTTGTCAGCAAAAGCTAAGTAGAGGCCAAAAAATACATAGTTTGAGTACTTCATGCATGAACCGGCACATGGACATGAAGCATAAGTTGCAGTGGGAAGCTCAGTGTGCTACAATGCGGTCTAGCCGGCCGGGCCAACCACCGTCTGCCATATCTTGTGCATCCGTGGCCTCTTCATCCTCTGTGACTGGGGGGACAGCAGTCACACCTGTTTTGGGGCGCAGACCTGCCACCTCTTTACCCGCAACAGCCAGCGTGATTGGCAGGTCATCATTTTCTTTGGAGGTGGTAACACCAGCTGGTCTTGAGCGCTGTCCGACATCGATAGCACCACCTTTGGATCAAGGCAACCTAACATGTCCGCCTGCATCTTCCTCACAGACCGGCAGTTTGCCGGGGACACCCTTATCAACCCCGTCTAAGCACAATAGCCAGCCCTCGGTCCCTCAGATGTGGACAAGTAAAAGACCATTTCCTCCTAGCCATGAGAAAGCTAAGAGGTTGAATTTCACCATCTGCAAGCTCTTGGCTACAGAAATGCTGCCTTTCCGCCTGGTGGACACAGAGGATTTTCGAGACCTTATGTCCGTCGCAGTGCCCCAGTACCAGATGCCCAGTCGGCACTACTTCTCAAAGAAAGGTGTGCCTGCGCTCCACCAGCATGTCGCACACAACATCACCGCTTCTTTGAGAAACTCTGTGTGTGACAGGGTGCATTTCACCACAGACACTTGGACGAGTAGGCATGGACAGGGGCGTTACATGTCGCTGACTGGGCACTGGGTAACTATGGTGACAGCAGGACAAGGGGCTGCTGTCCAAGTCTTGCCGTCCCCACGAGTTGTGCGTCAATCCTCTTTATGTCATTTTTCCTCCACTGCTTCTGCCTCCTCAACCTCCTCTCGGTCTTCCACCTGCACCCAAAGCCTGTCTGGTCATGCCACAAGCTTTCTAACTGCGCAGAAGGGATCCTGCACACCTCCTTACTATGCTGGCAGTAGGGCTCAACGTCATCAGGCGGTTTTTACATTGAAATGTCTGGGAAATGTGAGTCACACAGCTCAGGAGTTGTGGTCAGCTCTGGAGAACCAATTTCATGAATGGTTGTCTCCACTGGACCTGAAACCAGGGAAGGCCGTGTGCGACAATGCTGCAAACCTGGGTGCGGCCCTTCGCCGGGGCAATGTCACACACGTGCCTTGTATGGCTCACGTGTTGAACCTGGTTGTCCAGCAATTTTTAGCCCACTATCCCAGACTAGATGGCCTTCTGCAGAGGGCACGGTCGCTGTGTGCTCACTTCCGCCGTTCGCATCCCGCAGCTCAGTGACTTACATCTCTACAGAAGTCGTTGGGCCTGCCACTTCACCGGCTAAAATGCGATGTGCCTACCCGGTGGAATTCAACTCTGCACATGTTGCAGCGACTGTGGCAGCACCGACAAGCCCTGGTGCAATACGTTCTGACGTATAGCCTGGGCCAACGAGATTCAGAGGTGGGGCAAATCACGCTGGAGGAGTGGTCTCAGATCAGGGACCTATGCACCCTTCTGCACAGTTTTGAAATGGCGACGAAGATGTTTAGTGCTGACGATGCCATTATCAGCATGACTATTCCGGTGATTTACATGCTGGAGCACATGTTAAACAGAATTCAGAGTCAGGTGGTGGCACAAGAGGAGGTGGAGGAAGTAGAGGAGGAGGAGTTGTATGCGGAAGGGCTAACATCTGCAAGGTCCAGACGGTTGGCAGCACCAGGGCGGCAGGCATGTGAGGGTGGGGGAGATGATTTTACCAGGGCGCATGGTAGCAGCCAAACTAGTGAGAAAGGTGCAGGAGCCCAGGAAGAAGTGGAGGACGAACTGATGGAAGACTCATCAGATGAGGGAGACCTTGATCACATTTCTGTTGTGCGAGGTTGGGGGGAGAGGACAGAGGAAGGAAGCATGATTGTTACCTCGCCACCAACACAACAGGGACTTGGTGCTCCTGGATGCGCAACACACATGAGTGCCTTCTTGCTGCACTACCTGCAACATGACCCTCGAATTGTGAGAATTAGAAATAATCCTGACTACTGGGTTGCCACACTGTTAGATCCCCGGTACAAAAGTAAATTTGCAGAAATTATTCCTGCCATAGAAAGGGATGCACGCATGCAGGAGTATCAGCAGAGACTGTTGCAGAATCTTACATGTGCTTTTCCACAAAATACCAGTGGTGCACGTAGTGAATCTCACAGTTCCAACTTGCCAACCGTGGGACCGTCAAGTGTTCAGCACTCAAACCGTAACAGAACCACAGTATCTGCTGGTAACATCAATTTTGCGGAATCATTTCACCACTTTTTTAGCCCATCCTTTGCAAGGCCACAGGAGACAAGAAGTCTGACACATAGTCAACGCCTAGAGACGATGGTACAGGAGTATCTCCAAGTAAACATTGAAGCCACGACTGTGTCACTGGACCCTTGCTCTTTTTGGGCTTCCAATCTGGATAAATGGCCGGAGCTAGCCACTTACGCCTTGGAGATCTTGTCATGCCCCGCAGCCAGCGTTCTGTCTGAACGTGTGTTCAGCGCTGCTGGTGGTGTGCTGACAGATAAGCGCACGCGGCTCTCCACTGATAATGTAGACAGACTCACGTTCATAAAGATGAACAAATCATGGATCCGAAACGACTTTTCTACCCCTGTGTCATCCTGGGGAGAGTAAAAGCTTGATGATTGGTTAAAATCACCCTACCAACCGTTTTAAGCTTTCAAATTACTAATCATGTTTATCTGTATCTTGACTGGAAAATAATTTGGGCTTTGTAGCAGTGTGCAGCACTGATCCTATTAGGCCATCTATAATAAGCTTCACCAGATTTAAAATTAAAAATAATTTTTAGCTGCATCTAGCCCGGAAAATAATTTTGGGGCTCCGAGATGCGCAAGACACATAAGTGCCTTCTTGCTGCACTACCTGCAGCATGACCCTCATATTGTCAGAATTCGAAGTAATCATGACTACTGGGTTGCCACACTCTTAGATCCCCCAAACTTTTCGATCAACCTTTTCATTTTAATAAAGACCAAAAAAATGGTCATTTTTGAAATTATAAGCATTAGCAGGTTGTTAGAAACTGAAATCAAACAGTTTTCAACTCAAAACTTTATTCTAGGTGATGTTACATTTTCACATAGGACCCCTTGTTCGAAAGGAGCTTCTGAACTCTCTCGTCCATTGAATTTGTCAGGTTTTGGATGATTTCTGCTTCAATTGTTTTGCATGAGGACAGAATACCCTCCCAGAGCTGTTGCTTAGATGTGAACTGCCTCCCGCCATCATAGACACTCCTTTTAATGATGCTCCAAAGGTTCTGAATGGGGTAGAGGTCAGGGGAGCATGGGGGTCACACCATAAGTTTGTCCCCTTTTATGCCCATATCAGCCAGAGATGCAGATGTTTTATGTGCAGCATGAGATGGTGCATTATCATGCAGAAAAATGATCTTGCTGTGAAATACACGGTTCTTCTTCTTGAACCATGGCAGGAAGTGCTGTTTGAGAAAATCCACATACATTATGGAGTTCATCTTTAGCGCCTTCAGGGATCCTAAAGGGGCCGACAATCTCTCTCCCCATGATTCCAGCCCAAAACATTACTCCACCTCCTCCTTGTTGGCGCTGTAGCCGTGTTTGCGTGGGGTGTCCATCAACCAGCCATCCTCCACTCCATTCATCTGGACCATCGAGCGCTGCACGGCACTCATCCGTGAACAAAACAGTTTTGAAATCAGTCTTCATGTAATGTTTGGCCCACTGGAGCCGTTTCTGCTTGTGTGAAGTGGATAGAGGAGGTCGACAGGATTGCCGTATGCACAGCTGCAAACCTCTGAAGGACCCTGCATCTTGTTGTTCGGGGGACGTTGGAGGCACAAGCAGCTTCAAAAACTTGTCTGCTGCTATGACAAGGCTTTTTTGCCGCTGCTCTTTCAACCTGACGTAATTGCCTGTAGGAAAGAGTCCTCAATTTGCCCTTATCAGCACGCACACGTGTGTACTGTGAATCAGCTACATACTTCTTGATTGCCAAGACACTTCATCCTGATCATCGCACAATGTTGATTGTAGTCATGCCTTGACCTAAACACTCCACAATTTGTTGCTTCTCAGCAGCCAACACATCCTTTTTCTTTCCCATTTTGGCAGAAAATGTAGGCTGCTTAATAATGTGAGAGAGCCTTCTTAAGTAGTCTTGCCTTTCATTGGACACACCTGCCAAACTAATTAGCACAGGTGTCTGCAATTGCTTACAGTGATATAAAGAGCCCTGACACACATCACCATCAATGAGTTTAACTGACAAACAAACAAATTCTTCCCTTATCACTCCTAAACACTTTTTGCATAATAATTTGGAACGCGGTGTACATGTGCTTTTCCACAAAACACCAGTGGTTCACGTAGTGAATCTTACAGTTCTAACTTGCCAACCGTGGTCTGTATGGAATTGTTCAATAAAGGGCCCAAAATTAAGATAACATAGATGGGAGAGGTCTCTATGAATAGGAATTCCTAAGTATTTGATACCCTGTGAGGGCCAGGCAAAGGGAAAGTTGGACTGGATGGAATCCTATATGGATTTAGGGAGGGAGACATCGAGGGCCTCAGACTTCGCTGCATTGATTTTAAAATTTTACCATGTAACAAAGTGATCTATTTCAGCCATAACAGCAGGGATGGATATATGTGATTGAGTGATATATACTAGGACATCATCAGCAAATAGAGAGCACTTGTACTCGGTGCCTCCCACCTCAATCCACCTAATATTGGGGTTATGGCGAATTGATGAGAGCAGGTGCTCCGTCACTAGGATGTATAAGAGAGGGGACAGAGGACATCCCTGCCTTGTCCCATTGGTGATTGTGAAAGGTGATGAAAATGTTCTGACGCACCCCCTGGGCCTTGGGACACCCGGAGCCGGACCCTTTTTGGTGGATGCTGGTGGTTGTAGTCTTCGTGGCGGCGATCCGGTTCCGTGGCTCAGGGCGGTCAAACCAGTGGCGGAACTATTTATGTGGTTTTGATGTTTAAATGTCCGACTACGCCACCCGTGGATTGCGGTCAGAGTGAACCGCCGCTACAGGGCAGACCGCTAAGGCTGGTGTTGTGGGTGCAGCAGAGCGTAGCATAACTCCCCACGGGAGGAGTATAGTCTCAGGGCAGTGTATGCGGAGGATGGGGGTGATGGTGCAGGGCAGCAGCAGTAACGACACGGAGTCAGTGATGCAGTTCAGGGCCTTTACTCACAGTTCTTATTATCCAGACCACGTCTGCAGGTAACGGCTGCCCACGTCGTACTGTGCTCACCAGGTGAGGGGCTCAGACAACTCCCAGATAACTTTGAAGCGCTTCACAGGACCCCCTTTGTGTGTCCTTTGTCTGGCCTTTCTTACCAACACTTCTGTCCGGCTGCCTCGGGCCTCCTCTTGGTAAACTTGGCGCCAGTTTCCCTGACCCTATGTGGTGCCTTCCTAGCGGGTGGAGCAAGGGGCTGCGCCACATAAAATGTCAGAGCCTCCGGTTTCTAGCTGAGGGTCGTTTCCTGCCTCCACTAGTTCGGGGACCGGTCTCCCCCTTTGGCCTGACCCCTCCACGCAGGTGGATTCGGGCGTGCGGTGGCGACTCGCCCGTCCGCACCCCTGGGATCCCTTCATTCCTCGTTCCTGGAGCCTTCTCCGCTCCTCTTCCTTCCTTCTCCCTCTTGCAGGCCTGGGCCTCTGTTACTAGGCCCGCCTCCGGAGCAGAGCTCATGCAGAGCCCCTGCTCCCTGCCACTTCTGCTCAGACTTCTCTGCACTGAACTAAGATGGTGCCCACCTTTTATACTCCCTTCTCAATGCACCCAGGAACTGCTTCCTCCCTGCTCCTGCACTGCAGGGTTCCCCTTCCTCAGTGTTCCCTCCCCCCACTCCAGCCAGGGACAGGGACTGTCGTGCCCATCTCAGGGGCATATTGGTCGCCCTGCCCCACGGCAATGTGGTGTAATGCATGCAGGTGTCGAGTCCTGATCCACACTCCATCCTTATCTGAGAGTGAGATATCACACCTCTGGGTGAGGTGCAATACGTCTGTAGCAACCGAGCCCTCGGTGCTACAGTTCCATTTATCTTCAGCCTAGGTGACGTATTGTGATACAGGGCCGTGATTTTGGCTATAAAAGGGTCCCCTAGACCCCTACCCCAAGCTTTTTAAGAGAATCATATATGGCGTGCCAGGAGACTCTATGGAATGCTTTCTCAGCATCCAACGAGAGTATCTACTTACAAATTTTTAACTGCATCTAGCCCAGGAAATACTTTGTGCCTAGTAGCAGTGTCTGC
Source organism: Phyllobates terribilis (assembly GCF_046119375.1). NCBI lineage: Eukaryota > Metazoa > Chordata > Amphibia > Anura > Dendrobatidae > Phyllobates > Phyllobates terribilis. The sequence goes on along the minus strand of NW_027362765.1, from coordinate 475,617,891 downwards.
TAGTCAGCGGATTATCCCGGCTGTTAAGCAAGCTACACCACCTGTAGTTTGAACACTTAATTTTTTCAAAGGAAATGCTTCGGGACCACGGGATACTTAGTGAAGAGCATCAGGAGGCACCCCAAGGCATAGGGGCTGGGACTGGCACTAGGATGCCTTGCGGTGGACAGCCGAGCTCGATCCTTATAAAAGCTTTTTAACTGCAGCAGCTTTAGTGGACGCTACTGGAGCTGGAATTACGCGGCTGCTGGCATGAGACTTGCCCTCCAATAGATCCTTGTAAATGGATTTAAAGTGTATTCATTCAAATTAGAGGGACAATTTAAATTAAAAAGCTTAGAGCTGCCTCCACCACAGGGGGGCTCTCTCGACCCACCAGCGGACAGGCACCAGTATTGGGAGAGGGGGGCTGGCTGTCAGGGTTCACTGCGGCTCTGGCACAAACCCGGCGACACGGAGGTGGCACGGGCAGGAGCGGACTGGCCGTCTCGGCTTCTCACTTTTTGGATTTTAGAAGGGCATGACATGCCTATATCTGTGTCTCCCCCTCCTTTTACTCCTCCACCTCTTTTCTTTTCGCATGACTATATGTACTTGTCACTTTTCCATGTGTTAGTTGTGTCTTCTGAGCAGTTTGTCAGCTTTTGGACACCTTTGAAGGTGTTTTCTATGTGTTTCTATGTGTTTTTGTTTGCCTGCCATTGGTTTTAACGGTGTTCGAAGGTGTTCGACGAACAGTTCGACGAACAGTTCGGCGAACACACGGGTGTTCGACGAACCGAACCGAACTCGAACACTACGCGGGTGGCTCAACACTAGTGAGGAGTGAAGGAAAGATCTGAATCAAAAATGACCCCAAGACAGCGGGCTTGCTCAGGTGGAATAATGGTTGAGTCCCAAAGGGAAATGGCAATATCAGGCATAGGTAGGTTAGTGGAGGGAGGAAATACGTGTAGTTCAGTTTTTGACAGATTCAGTTTTAGACAGAGGGAGGACATAATGTTAGACACAGCAGAAAGACAATCACTAGTCTTTTGTAGTAAATTATGTAATACATTATGAATAGTGTTGAGCCACCCCCGTAGTGTTCGAGTTCGGTTCGGTTCGTCGAACACCCGTGTGTTCGCCGAACTGTTCGTCGAACTGTTCGTCGAACACCTTCGAACACCGTTAAAACCAACTGTGCAGAAGGGTGCATAGGTCCCTGATCTGAGACCACTCCTCCAGCGTGATTTGCCCCACCTCTGAATCTCGTTGGCCCAGGCTATACGTCAGAACGTATTGCACCAGGGCTTGTCGGTGCTGCCACAGTCGCTGCAACATGTGCAGAGTTGAATTCCACCGGGTAGGCACATCGCATTTTAGCCGGTGAAGTGGCAGGCCCAACGACTTCTGTAGAGATGTAAGTCGCTGAGCTGCGGGATGCGAACGGCGGAAGTGAGCACACAGCGACCGTGCCCTCTGCAGAAGGCCATCTAGTCTGGGATAGTGGGCTAAAAATTGCTGGACAACCAGGTTCAACACGTGAGCCATACAAGGCATGTGTGTGACATTGCCCCGGCGAAGGGCCGCACCCAGGTTTGCAGCATTGTCGCACACGGCCTTCCCTGGTTTCAGGTCCAGTGGAGACAACCATTCATGAAATTGGTTCTCCAGAGCTGACCACAACTCCTCAGCTGTGTGACTCACATTTCCCAGACATTTCAATGTAAAAACCGCCTGATGACGTTGAGCCCTACTGCCAGCATAGTAAGGAGGTGTGCAGGATCCCTTCTGCGCAGTTAGAAAGCTTGTGGCATGACCAGACAGGCTTTGGGTGCAGGTGGGAGACCGAGAGGAGGTTGAGGAGGCAGAAGCAGTGGAGGAACTTTGACATAAAGAGGATTGACGCACAACTCGTGGGGACGGCAAGACTTGGACAGCAGCCCCTTGTCCTGCTGTCACCATAGTTACCCAGTGCCCAGTCAGCGACATGTAACGCCCCTGTCCATGCCTACTCGTCCAAGTGTCTGTGGTGAAATGCACCCTGTCACACACAGAGTTTCTCAAAGAAGCGGTGATGTTGTGTGTGACATGCTGGTGGAGCGCAGGCACACCTTTCTTTGAGAAGTAGTGCCGACTGGGCATCTGGTACTGGGGCACTGCGACGGACATAAGGTCTCGAAAATCCTCTGTGTCCACCAGGCAGAAAGGCAGCATTTCTGTAGTCAAGAGCTTGCAGATGGTGAAATTCAACCTCTTAGCTTTCTCATGGCTAGGAGGAAATGGTCTTTTACTTGTCCACATCTGAGGGACCGAGGGCTGGCTATTGTGCTTAGACGGGGTTGATAAGGGTGTCCCCGGCAAACTGCCGGTCTGTGAGGAAGATGCAGGCGGACATGTTAGGTTGCCTTCATCCAAAGGTGGTGCTATTGATGTCGGACAGCGCTCAACACCAGCTGGTGTTACCACCTCCAAAGAAAATGATGACCTGCCAATCACGCTGGCTGTTGCGGGTAAAGAGGTGGCAGGTCTGCGCCCCAAAACAGGTGTGACTGCTGTCCCCCCAGTCACAGAGGATGAAGAGGCCACGGATGCACAAGATATGGCAGACGGTGGTTGGCCCGGCCGGCTAGGCCGCATTGTAGCACACTGAGCTTCCCACTGCAACTTATGCTTCATGTCCATGTGCCGGTTCATGCATGAAGTACTCAAACTATGTATTTTTTGGCCTCTACTTAGCTTTTGCTGACAAATGTTACAGATAACACGAGTTGGGTCATCTTTATCGATCTGAAAAAATGCCCAGGCTATGCAAGGCTTAGCACCCATGCGACCTGAAGAGCCACCACGACTTGTGGTGAGAGGCAGAGTTGTGTTTGAGGATGCAGTTGTTGACGTGCTTCCAGTACTACGTCTCTGTCCAGGAAGGCGCAACCTGACCTCGTCGTCACTAGCATCTTCCTCCACCTCCTCTGCTGACCTCATCTCTTGGCTGACTGTGGGTTGACAGTAAGTGGGATCTCCGACCTCATCATCATCACCCTGTGCGTTATCACACCCGTCGTCCTCAGAGCCAACCTGTTCCTGCCCTGACAAAAAACTAAAGTTGTCGCTCCAATCAGGTATTTGAGACTTATCATCGTCTTCCTCATTGTCTCCAAAAACAGGAGTTACAGTTTGGGAATGAGGGTCTACATTATGGTCAGAACCTTCTGCGTCTGGTCCTGGATCCGACTCATAAAGATTCTGGGCATCAGTGCAGATCATTTCCTCGTCTGGATTCACAGAAGCGCTGGAGTCGACCTCTGATTCCCAGGCTATAGTATGAGTAAACAGCTCTGCAGACTCAACCATCTGTTCTACCTCATACTCAGACGGGCAGCTGGAGATTTGGGAGCTGTGAGGAAGCAAGTGCGATTTGGGTGACACCTTTGAGGACTGGAGTATTTGTGATGTTGAAGTTGATGTGGAGGAGAGCCCACTTAAAGGAGCACTTGATATCCGTTGAAGCACCTGCTGTTTTTGTGCCTCATCTGGAATTTGTAGCGATTGGCGTGGCCGTAAGAAAGGGATCTTATCACATTGTCCGCTAAAAGAAGTAGACATTTTAGTTTGGCTGGAAGATGGTCTTTCTTCTGCAGATGTTACTGTTGCTTTAACACCTACCCCACGGACACAACCTTTTTTCCCCTTCCCAACACGCCTATTCCCCTTTCCACCAGCAGCAGGCCTTTTTCCACTCATTTTGGTGGTTAACTAATTCACAACTCTGGAGTTGTTTGCACAAAAATACAATGGATGGTAACCGAGCAGAGCTGAGTGGCCAAACTGTGGTATTAGGCCAAAACTATAGGCTGGGTTAGATGCAGAAAAAAATTATTTTGAATTTGCAACCTGATGGAGGTCAGTATAGATGGACTAATAGAGAAAGTCCGACACACTACTAGAAGGCCAAATATTTTTTCAGAGGTAGATGCAGAAAAAAATATATTCAGTTTGCAACCTGATGGAGGTCAGTATAGATGGACTAATACAACAAGTCCCACACACTGCTAGAAGCCCAAATATTTTTCCAGAGGTACTGTAGATGCAGATAAAAATTATTTTTAATTTGCAACCTGATGGAGGTCAGTATAGATGGACTAATAGAGAAAGTCCGACACACTACTAGAAGGCCAAATATTTTTTCAGAGGTAGATGCAGAAAAAAATATATTCAGTTTGCAACCTGATGGAGGTCAGTATAGATGGACTAATACAACAAGTCCCACACACTGCTAGAAGCCCAAATATTTTTTCAGAGGTACTGTAGATGCAGATAAAAATTAGTTTTAATTTGCAACCTGATGGAGGTCAGTATAGATGGACTAATAGAATGATGCTATGCCCAAAAGATTTTACTTCACTAGGTGCAGTAAAAAAATTGGTATTCTATACACAGGTGGTATATCTTGCAACACAGATAGGCTACTCCACTGACTAACACACTCTGCAATAGGCCAAAAAGGATTAGCTTTGCTAGATTCAGCCAAATGCTGTGAAAAAAACTTGCGCAGCACTGGCACAGACCTGCCTGGCAAAAACTGATAGGAACTGATGTAACCTAGTCCTGAAAAGGACTCCAATTACAATTAGTCTTTACTCCCACAACCTATCTATTTAAGTGCACAGACCTCCCTGATAAAAGTCGTAGGAAATGCTGTAACCTAGTCCTTAAAAGGACTGCAATCACAACTATTCCCTACTCCCAAGCTATCTGTATATTTGTGCGAAAATTGGCTTGAAATTAACAAGGTATAGCGCACACAGCAACAGCGGTGCCGTCTAACACACAGCTGCAGCAGTGAGAAAATGGTGGCGATGGGGAAAATGGCTTAATCTTATAGGGCAAGGACATGTGACATACACTGCCAATGACACATGCCCTTGCTTGTGTGAAAAAAAGCACTTCGCTCCGTGTGTGCGCTGCTGATAGGCTGACAGATTGCACCTCCCCACTGTAAATGCGGGAAAGAGAAAAAAAAATGGAGATCTTCATTGTTCCTGCAGAGATCCATCCCCTGCCCCTCCCCCCACCCCGCTGTACACTCAAACTGCGTATTAACATTAATTTTCATAATTACGGAGAAAAAATCCAGTTATGATTTTGGTGCACGAACAGTTATCGAACATAACCTCGAACAGCCGAATTTTTCTCAAATTGTTCGTGTTCGCCGAACGGCTCGAACACCGCCCAAAACAGCTCGAATTTGAGATTGGCGAACAGTTCGAGTAGAACAACGCTCATCTCTAATTATGAATTGTAAGAAAAAAAACAGAAAGCTATATGTTTTATATTGAATGTTTATCACTGACAAACTGACAGTGCTAAATGAGATATGATCTGCATATTGGGATCAATATAGCTTACCAAATAAAGTTGATTGAATCAATTCGAACCAAATTGAATTTGATTTGAATTTCCTGAAATCTGCAGGTTCGGCCAAATTCGAACAATGTGAGATTCTATTCTTGTGATTTGCTCAAAAACAGCCTAAACCATTGTACACGTTATATGATTATATTAGTCAGGTAAGGAGTGTGTGGACCTCCATAAAAATAGACTTCATAAAAAGCCATCAGGAGTACAGATGGGCGAACCTGAACGGTAAAATTCGAGGTCCGTAACGGACACCTAGTGTCTGTGCAAGGATCCTGAACACGGACTTCTCCCGGAAGTTCATGTTACTGTTCAGGTCCGGCAGCCCAAACAAAGTTTGTTGAAAGGCTGCAGTGCAGCCAATGAACAAGATTTTCCTGTGTGGGCGCTTCCAGCCCCATCACAAGCACTTCTGGCCCCATCACAACAAGCACAGGTAAAACTGACAGCTGCGGGCTGCAACTCTCAGCTGTCTGGTTTATTTTGGCTGGTCATTAAAAATAGAGTGCCCCCCATGTTGTTTTTTTTAATTATTTAAATAAATAATTTTTGAAAGACGGCATGGGATTTCCCCCATTTTTTATAACCAGCAAAGCTAAAGCAGGCAGCTGGGGGCTGCACCAATTCTGGCTCTTTGCCCAGCTCTTCCCGATTGCCCTGGAGCATTGGCAAGTGGAGTAATATTTTGGGATTGATGTCTGCTTTGTAATGTCAGCTGGCATCAAGTCCAGTGGTTAGTAATGGAGAGGTGTCTGTAAGACACCCCCACTACTTATCTCTTACACAAAAGTAAGAAAAACACACACAGAAAAGTTCTTTAATTTAACAAAGCACTCCCTGAAAAATTCCCTCTTTTACCCATTAATTAAGATAAATTAAAAATGAAAAATCAAAGTAATCCTCATCTGTCCGCCATTAATCCATAAAGATGAAATCCCACAACGATCCCTGACTCTGCTACATACGGATGCTGTGGTGAGCGGTTACATTAGGAATGTGACTGCTCACCACAGCGTCCGGAACGCAGTGAGCTTTGCATGAGAATCCAGCTGCAGTGACGAGCGGTGATGTAATTAAGGTTACCGCAGGTCACAGGTAACCTCTATGTGAGTCGGCCAGTAAATTGCAGTAAGTTACTAACTATAAGGTCACCTGAGTTCATAGCAGCTGGTTCTCGTACTGTGCAGCGCCAGTGCCGGACTGATGAATGACCGTGAGTCCGGCACTCATCAGTCCAGCACTTGAGCTACTGTGAGACCCAGTTGCTGTGAAAACCTTAAGGAAAACTTTAAAGGAGACTTTAAGGTTACTGGAGTTTCTGCTGCTGGAACACCTGGAGGCTGTGAACTAAGGTTACCTTTGGTGTGTATTTTGATGTACTTGTTAATAAATAAATAAATGAAAAAAATGATATGGCGTCCTCCCTATTATTAACAACCAGCTGAGGTAAAGCAGATAGCTATGAGGAGTGGCCAATATCCGTAAAGGTTCCCAGCGAATTAATATCAGCTCACAGCTGTTTGTTTAGCCTGTACTGGTTATTCAAAAGGGGGGACCCCCAAAAAATTACTTGGGGTCTTCCCTATTTTTAATAACCAGCAAAGGCTAAACAGACAGTTGTAGGCTGATCTTTACAGACTGGGAAGAGGCCATGAATATTGGGCCCCTCCCATACTAATAACACCAGCCCTCAGACGCCCCAGAAATAGAGCATCCATTAGATGCGCCAACTCTGTCATTTAGCCTAGGCTCTTCCTTCTTGCCTTGGTGTGTTGGCAAGTGGGGCAATAGTTTTGGAGTTGATGTCAGCTGTTTTATGTCCACTGACATCAAGCCCAGGGGTTAGTAATGGAGAGGTGTCTATCAGACACCCCATTGCTAACCTCATACTCAAAAGAAAGATGCACAGAGAAAATTCTTTTAATTGAACCAGACACTCCCCGAAAAATCCTCTCTTTTACGCATTTATTAAGATAAAATAAAAATCAAAGTAATCCTCACCTCTCTGACATTAATCCATAATGATGAGGTCCCACTACGATCCCTGATTCTGCTATACACAGATGAAATGCTGAGCACTGACATCAGTAATGTGACCACTCAGCATGACAGCCGGAACACATTTACAGTAGCGTGTGAATCCGGCTGCTGCAAAGAGGGCTGACGTCACTAAAGTTATCACAGTTCATAGCTTGCAATGAGAAGTTTCTCAAGCTGCAAGTGGTGACCTCAGTAAGGTTATCTCAGTTCACAGCAGCTCTTCCCTTGTGAGAACCTTCCACTGTAAACTGAGATAACCTGTCATGGGTGTGTCAGAGGTAACAGACAGTCACCCTGTAATGGTTTGCAGGAGATCTCCACATTTGGCAATGCAGACAGCTGCCTAGATAGGAGGCTGTGTTTAGGACCCAGCGACTACCTCCCTTTTGTCTGGGTGTATATATACCTGGTGTGTCTAGGTGGCTGTCGCCGGTTATATTCATTTCTACTTGGAACTTGGCTGAAGCAGCATCACGTCCTCTCTGGAGTCTTGAGGCCGTGTGCCCTGATGGAGTTCTTCTAAAAGCTAAGTATTTATTCTCCTGTATTGTCTTCCCCTTTTGTCTTTAGAGTGCTAGCAGAGGATGACTAGTGCTCATCTCCTTCCACCCCCAGCTATAGCTTTACGCCAGGAATAGTAGGGCGAGGCAGATGATCGGCGACAGCTACGGAGGCTGCATAGGGACGTTAGGGGGAGACAGGGTGACGCTAGTCCAGATAAGGAGGTCACCTCTTCCCCCTTTCCCTAGTGTCTAGGCTCCCTTTCCCTTTCCTCTCTGTGTTGCACTCATATCTGGCGTGACTCTCTTTGTTGCACTCACACCTGGTGGTGCATTATAACCGACCGAGCACGTTTTGGAAAAAAAAAAAGACACAAGATTGACATTTTGTTTTTTTTTCTGTGTGTGTCTTTGGGCGCGCACCTTTTTTTTCCTTACTCCCTTTAGTATGGGATCAGTTGCATAGCTCGCAGAGCAGTTCCACTGTCTGTCTCTGGAGGTGAATGACCTCCGTTGTGAGCTTCAGCAGCAGTATCACTGGTTACAGGTCGCCAATGTAGGGGTTTCTGCTAGTGGACCTGTCCAGTCTGAACCCAAGGTTGCCCTCCCGGACAGGTTTTCAGGAGGTACGGACAAGTTTTTTGTGATTAAGGAGGCATGCAAATTGTACTTCAAACATCGTCCCTACTCCTCGGGTAATGAGGAGCAACGGATTGGTATTGTGATCTCTACTGCAGGGCGATCCTCAGTCATGGGCGTTTTCATTACCGCAGGACTTAGTTTGTCTCCAGTCTGTGGAGGGAGCTCTTGCCCTCATCTATGATGACCCTGACCGAGTCGCCTTGGCTGAATCTAAGCTATGTCGCCTTCAGCAGGGGATTCGGTCAGTGGAAACGTACAGTTCGGAATTCCGTAGATGGGCAACAGATTACAAATGGAATGACTCTACCCTTAAAAGTCAATTTTGTGAGGGGCTTACTGAAATGTTGAAAGATGCCTTGGCTGTATATGATACCCCTCAGTCCTTGGAGGCTGGCATGTCTTTGGTCATATGTCTGGTTAGGTGCCTTCGGGCGTTTGCCAAGGGAGCGGTCTGGGGGTGAATCAGTACTGAGGGAGGTGGAGGAACCTATGCAGTTAGGGGGTGTCTCTACATCATACATCTCCCCGGAGATTCACAAGAAAAGAGGCGTATATTTTTTTTGTGGGAAAAAGGGACACTTTGTTGGGACCTGTCCTTCAATTTCTAAACAAAAGGAGACTCGTTTAACTCTCAGTAGTCTGGAGTTGGATAAACAAGGGGCACATTTGTGGCCAAACTGCAGTTCCCAGTTTGTCCTGACAGCAGAGGTGGTGCTAGAGAGCAAAATCGAAAACATTTCTGTGTTTGTTGACAGTGGAGCAGGGGTCAGCATGGTTGATGCTGAGTTTGTGAAAACTCATGGTCTTGCTTGCTGTGCTTTAGCTGAACCTATTCCCATTTTTGCCATTGACTCGGCGCCACTTGCAGAGAAAGCATTTACTCAGATTGTACATGGTGTAAAACTGAGGGTGGGGTCAGTTCATTGTGAAATCATCCCTTTGAATGTTTTGGAAAATCTCCCTACTCCGATTGTTTTAGGTATCCCCTGGCTTGTTAAACATGATTTGTTGGTGGATTGGCAAGACAGGGAGATTACTGAATGGGGAGATTAATGCCATGAGAATTGTCTGAATATTTCTATTGCTGCTGTCTCTACAGGGATACTGCCTGCTTTTCTGGCTCATTTTGAGGATGTTTTTTCTGAAACGGGGTGTCAGGATTTGCCTCCTCATCGTGCTTATGATTGTCCTATTAACCTGACCATCGGAGCTAAACTACTAAAGTCCAGACTATATAATCTTTCTCGCCCTGAGAAACAAGCCATGAAGATTTTCATTGCGGAAAGTCTGGAGAAGGGACATATCAGTCCCTCATCTTCACCCGTGGCTTCAGGGTTCTTCTTTGTGAAGAAAAAAGATGGCGGTCTATGTCCCTGTTTAGATTTCCGGGAATTAAATCAAATTACCTTCCGTGATCCATACCCTATTCCTCTGATTCCTGATTGGTTCAGCCAGGTTGTGGGAGCTAAGGTATTCTCCAAGGTGGATTTAAGGGGAGCCTATAATCTGGTTAGAATCAGAGAGGGGGACGAATGGAAGACAGCGTTCAATACCCCAGAAGGTCATTTCTAGAGTCTGGTTATGCCTTTTCGTTTGACCAAAGCACCTGCGGTATTCCAGCTTTTCATAAATTATATTTTTCATCATTTGGTGGGGAGGTTTGTGGTGGTCTATCTGGATGATATTTTGGTTTATTCACCTGATTTTGAGACCCATCAGGGGCATGTTAAGCAGGTACTCCACATATTAAGGGATAACAAACTTTATGCCAAACTAGAAAAATGTGTTTTTGCTGTTCAGAAGGTGCAGTTTTTGGGGTACTTGTTATCATCTTCAGGTTTTCAGATGGATCCGGAGAAGATCCGTGCAGTCCTTGACTGGTAACGTCCCGAGAACCCGAAGGCCCTACAACGTTTTCTAGGTTTTACTAACTTTTACAGGAAATTCATCCAAAATTATTCGGTGGTAGTGAAACCCCCTACTGACATGACTAAGAAGGGGTCTGATTTTTTCAACTGGTCAGAGGAAGTGATGAGCGAGCATGCTCGCTTCTGCTCGGTGCTCGCCCAAGCATCTCACTGTTCGAGATGCTCGGCGCTCCTCGCTGAGTATTTCTGGGCTTGCTTGGCAGGAGCTCCGGTCCCCTCCCTGCATGTTTGGCGCTCTTTAGAGTGCCAATCAACATGCAGGGATTGCCTGCCACTCACTGTAATGCCGTAGCCATGTTGGTTGTGGCATTACAGTGATTGGCTGGCCGCACAGCGTCATCAGGCCTGGCGCCGCCGTGCTCGTCACAGTCACTCCAGAATCAGACAGTGTAGGGAGAGGTGCTGCTGCGTCAGGGAGAGATTTGCTTGTGTATTAGGTAGTGTAGGGATAAAAACCATACATTGCACAAATCCCTCTTAACAAACAGTCCTTTTGAGGAATAACTAATCCTTCTGCAGAGATATCAGGCAGGCAGTGTATATAGGCAGGCAGGCAAGGTATATAGCAGACTGCAGTGCATATAGCACAAGAGGCTCCATTCCAATTCTGCCTTCTGTTGCTGTTAGATATTTCTATACAAAGGCCCAGGTCTCAGGGGCCAGGAAGACTTTTCATTGGATCTTAATCCTCATTATTTGCTTAAAAAGCAATCCAAAGAACACCGTTTTTCTGTGCCATTTGCTTGTTGGCACTGCAGAATACAGCCAGGTCCTTTCCATATTACAGTGCTAGAAATCCAGCTATTTAAAACTCTGTTTTCTCCTTCATGCGGCTCACATATACGTTGTCAGAAAATACTGCCATTTCTGGCCTCCATTAAAAAATTCTTTCAGTGTGTCAGTGAAGCAATTCACAGCAGTTTACTTTTCAAACTACTTACCTACAGGCCTGGAATTTAAAACTCTGTATTCACCGTTACACGGATCACATATAAGTTCGCTCCAAACTCAGTCATTTGTAGTGAGCATGGAAGATACTGTCCTCCATTTAAAATGGACAAGGCACATGGCAAGGGATGGGGAACTGGACGTGATGGTAATGGTGCATGCAGAGGCCGAGGACAAGGCCGTGGGCAAGCTGAAATTGTGCCACAACAAACACCCACATCTTCTAGCCTGACCTTTCTGTCCCAATTTCTAGAGGACCGCAGCACACCACTGTTGAACCCAGAGCAGTGTCAAAAGGTTGTTGGTTGGATAGCGGATAATTTCCAGTCACTTAGCCACCACCACCACCACCACCACCCCTTCCACATGGTCAAGTCTCAGTAGCCGTGAGTCTGGACCGCATATTCCTCACCCTGATCCTCCTTCCTCCCACCATGCCGTGTGCCCAGAGACACGTGGACACTCTGAAGAGCTGTTCACTTTTTCATTTATCCCTCCATCTCATACAATAGGCCTGACAGGCACATCTCTTTTACTTTAATTTCTCCTTCCTCAACAGATTGTGAGGAAATCCCCTCCCTCCAGGTAGTCTCCTGTCTCTAGCAGCTCTGTGAAACCTCATACCACAGTTAGATTGCAGAGCTTCAGGAGGACAGATATAACTGCGCTAATCTCTCAGGCTCATTGTATGTGAACACGTCACACTCAATAAGGTTGGTATTTTATGTTTTTATTAATCACAATTGTTATTTAGCTTGTTTTATGAATGTATAGCACAAAGTGTGAGGATATTTCATAGAAATAAGGCAGATTAAAAAAGAAAGTGTGCTGCTCAGGCATATACAGTAGTTCCCTAACACATATTCCTTCTCTTGCTTCAGATTATCTGCTGAAATGGAGAGGAAAATGTACAGTTTATCAAAAAACCTTGATGTTGAGGAAGTAACAAACATGCTGATAGATGATGCAGACCCCACACTGAATGAGGATTTAGGAGAGGAAAGTGAGATTGATTCTCATGATGAGGTGGAAGTATGTGAAGTGGATTCTGAAACAGAGCAAGATGGTGACAGTGATGAGCATGAAGATGTAGAATCTTATTATATGGGATAAGATAAAAAAAACCAATGGAACAAGAAGCCACTACAGAAAAAACGTAGGGAACCTCAAAACATTATTACTCACCTTCCTGCAGTTATAGGAACTGCAAGTAATGCAAAAACTGCAGTTGAATGCTGGAATAGTTTATTCACAGATGACATTCTGGACTCTATTGACACATATACCAACCAATATATAGACATTATAAAGGACAAGTTCATCTGCAACAGAACCATCAAGGCCACAGATGAAATAGAACTGCGTGCTTTTTTGGATTATTATACCTTGCAGGAGCATATAGGGCTAATAGACAAAGTTTGGAGGAACTTTGGAGTAAAGATGGGGATGGAGTTGAAAAATTTGACCTTGTTATGTCCATAAACAGATTCAAGCTTCTAATTCGTTGCCTTCGGTTTGACGACAGAACTACCCGAACCGAACGTAAAACACATGACCGACTTGCTCCAATTCGTGATATATTCCAAAAATTTGTTGAAAACTGTAAAAAAAGCTATTGCCCTGGGGAGAATCTCACTATTGACGAACTGCTCCCTGGTTTTCGTGGTAAATGTGCCTTTCGTCAATATATTCCATCAAAGCCTAACAAATATGCAATAAAAATGTATGCCCTTGTTGATGCCAGTAAGACCTACACTTACAACCTGGAAGTTTATGCAGGAAAACACCCAGAAGGTCCTTACTGTGTCAGCAACAAACCCAGTGATGTTGTAAAAAGACTGGCTCAGCCCTTCTTTGGATCGGGTCGCAATATAACAGCTGACAATTGGTTTTCAAATTGTGATCTGATTGATTATCTGAAAATGCAGAAGCTTTCATATGTCGGAACTGTAAGAAAAAATAAAAAAGAATTGCCTACACAGTTTGTAAGTATGAAAGGGAGACAACAGTACAGCAGTATGTTTGCATTCCATAATGGAAAGGTTTTGGTTTCCTATGTACCACAAGCAAAAAAAATTGTACTTCTTCTATCAACACTTCATGATGATGATGCCATCGATCCTGGGACTGAGGCACAAAAAAAATGGAGATAATTACATTTTATAATGCAACCAAAGGGGGTGTTGATACAGCTGATCAGATGTGCTCAACTTTCAACGTCAGCAGAAACACTAAACGCTGGCCAATGGTCATATTTTTTGCTATGTTGAATTTGGGTGGTATAAATTCACAAGTCATTTACCTTGAAAACAAGCTTGAACCACTCCGTAGATGATTCTATCTGAAAAAATTGGCCCATGAACTAGTGCTTGGAGAGCTACGCAGGAGAAGTATGAAAACAATCGGTATCCCCTCTCGCCTTCAAGTTCAGCTCAAAAGATTCCGCCCAGAAGATGATAGTGAAAATTCACCACCTGCACCACCTCCCAAAAGAAGGAGATGCACCACCTGCACCACGGAAAGCGGAATCAGAAGGCTTTCTAATTATGAATGTCACAAATGTCATAATGCAATCTGCCTTACACATGCAAAAATGATGTGTAATTCTTGCTCTTTGCTCTGCAAGTGTAATTTTTCTGGGGAAACTTCAGGATCTAATTCTAATTGAATATGTGTTTAATAGTACTTAAGGTACCTTAAAATTAAGTTTGTTTCCATAAATTTTCTTTGTAGATTCGAACTGGGGACTATTTGGCGGGAGTTTTGAAATGTTTGTATTTCACAGTTATTAGTTTTATGTTAAGTAAATGTTTTTTTTTGCACCTGATTATGTGTAGTCTCTTTTATTACATCCCTATGAAGGTCACTGATCACTTTAAGAGCACTGAAATTGCAAACATTAGATATTTTAGGTATTTTTCTAGCCTGCGCCTGACAGTCACATTGTATGTGAACTCGTTAGAACCGATATTGTATGTGACGGAGGGTTATAGATTCGGGCCTCTCGCCAGGTCCACTTGAAGCGGGGCAAGAGGAGATTGTGTGTAGCGATGCCCAAATATTGTAGCAGCCATGGTCACACGAAGGCGACGTGGGAAAGTGTCACAAGAGGTGGATGATGATGAGACACAAATGCCAGAAAGTCAGGAGGAGGACCAAGGTGCGGAAGTAGATGACGAGGTGGTGGATGATATAGTAACTGACCCAACCTGACAGGAGGACATGAAGAGCGAGGACAGCAGCACACAGGGGGAGGGAGGCAGAGCACCCCAATAAGCAGGAAGAAGCAGTGTGGTGGCCGAAGAAAGAAGGTAGGCAACCGTTCCCCGTAACACCAACACAAAGGAAGTTGCCAGTACAACTGTTAGGTCTTCCCGAATCTGGTTGTATTTTAAAAACTCTATCGATAACCCCAAAAAGGCCATTTTCACCACCTGCCAGGCCAGCATCAGCAGGGGTGCCAAAACAACTAGCCTGACCACAACCAGCACGATCAGGCACATGGTAGCAAAGCACCCGACTTTGTGGGCCAAACCCCAGGGTCCAAGAACAGTGTCTGCGGGTAGCACCATTGCTTCATCCGCTGTTGTGGAGGCAAGCCAATCCCCTGTCCATGGTGCATGCGAAGATGTCTCCTGCACTGCACCTGTCGTTGCACACTCACAAGTAGCAGCATCAGGAAGCACGTCCATGTCCTTGTCCCAGCGCAGCGTTCAGTTGTCCATACCCCAGTCCTTGGAATGCAAGCGCAAATACGCAGCCAACGCCCTACAGGCCACATTACTAAATTCTCACATTTCACGACTGCTTGCGCTCGAAATGTTGCCTTTTAGGCTCGTGGAGACGGAAGCATTCCGCAACCTGATGGCGGCGGCCATCCATCGGTACTCGGTCCCCATCCGCCACTATTTCTCCGGGTGTGCCATCCCCGCATTACACAAGCACGTGTCCCAAAACATTAGCCGTGACCTCAACAACGCAGTTACTTGGAAAGTCCACCTAACCACGGACACGTGGACAAGTGCTTGTGTGCTGGGACGGTAAATTTCGCTGACAGCACAATGGGTTAACCTAGTGGAAGCTGGGACCCAGTCTGACCTTGGGACGGAACACGTCCTCCTGACGCCAAGGATTGTGGGCCCTAGGTCAATCAAGGTTGCCCCCATCGTCTAAAGCTCCAGCACCTCATCCTTCTCAGCCTCCTCCTCCTTTTCAGCCTCCATCTCCGATATGACCACATCAGTCACAAGCTGGAAGCACTGCAGCACTGCCTCAACCAAGAAGTAACAGGCTGTGCAGAAGCTAATATGCTTAGGTGACAAACCACACAATGCTGAAGAGTTGTGGACAGCTCTGAAAGAGCAGGCAGATCTGTTGCTCACACCGCTGAACCTACAGCCAGGCATGGTCATGTGTGACAATGGCCAGAACCTGGTGGCGGCTCTGAGGCGAGGCGAGCTCACACATGTACCATGCCTGGCCCATGTGCTTAACCTCGTAGTTCAGCGGTTTCTCAAATCCTACCCGGAGCTGCCGGATCTGCTTGTTAAAGTACGCCGCCTGTGTGTCCATTTTAGAAAGTCAGGTACAGCTTCCGCCTCCTTTGCCGTGTTTCAGCAGGGTTTGTAGCTTCCGGCTCACAGACTGGTGGGTGATGTCCCCATGCGTTGGAACTCTACACTGAAGGAATTGTGAGCGGAAGAGGGCAGTTGTTGAGTACCAGCATCAACAAGGCCGTCGGTATTCAGTTCAGACTCCACACATAAGACCTCAGGAGTGGACATGGATGTCAGACATATGTACCATCCTCCAAAACTTTGAGGACTTCACCAAGATGGTGAGCGGCGATGACTCCATAATTAGCATCACCGTCCTGCTTCTCTTTCTTCTGAAATGCTCTCTGCTCACAATCAAAAAGGGTGCATTGCAGGGGGAGCACAATGAGATGGAGCAAGGAACCATTCCGGGTGATTACACACAGCCAAGCCTCATCTCATCCCAATGTGGATTGGGTGAAAATGAGGAAGAGGGGGAAGGACAGGAGCTAGTTTCATGTACTATAGACGGTAGTACCTGCACAGCTGTCATACCGTCTGTTTAGCGTGGATGGCCAGAGGACAGAGAGGAGGAGGAGGAGGAGAGCACGGTCAGTCATCCTCTTGGTGAGGACACGGAAGTTTTGCCTGTTAGTAGTCTGGCACGCATACCTGAGTTTGTGTTACGCTGCCTTTCCCATGACCCTCGCATTCTCAAAATTTTGGGTGACAGTCATTACTGGTTAGTGACACTTCTACACCCATGCTACAAGGAGAACTTTATATCTCTTATTCCTGAGGCTGACAGGTCTACAAAAATGGAGTGTACCAGAAGGCCCTTGTTGCGGAACTATTAAAAAAATTCCCATCTGAAAACGCTGGCGGCAGAGGGCACACTTCTTTGGACAACCAAGGAGTACAGGCGATAGAGACACAACTTCAATCCAGCAGAGGAACTGTCCAAGTTCTGGGAGAGTTTTCTCAGACCCTCGCATCGCACAGGCCCTGAGGCGCGGGGTACTCTCACAAGGAGTGCAAAGTTTTGGAAGATGCTGAGGGAGTACCTTGCCAACCGTACCAATGTCCTCCGTGATTCCTCTGTGCCTTATAATTATTTGGTATCCAAGCTGGATACGTGGAATGGACTGGCTCTCTTTGCCTTGGAGGCCCTGGCCTGCCCTGCCGCCAGCGTTTTATCAGAGCGGGTTTTTAGTGCCACTGGTGGAATTATAACTGATAAGCGCATCTGCCTGTCAACTGAAAATGCTGACAGGCTGACTCTTATAAAAATGAACAAGGGCTGGATTGGGCCAGACTTCTCAACACAATCGAATGATAGCATCGTAACATACACTCAAATCCAGTGTCTTTTCTTGGGAGGTGTATTCCCATGCACCTTTTCACACCCAGACAGGGGTATACGCTTCCTGATTTTGGCTATTTGCTCTTGTCCTCCTCCTTCTCCTCATCCTCCACCACCATATCACCAGGGTGACCGTGGTCCGTGATGCATCACCCACATAATTTTTTGAAAGGGTGTTTATGATGCCCGTAAAAAAAATTTTTTATACAGTATGTTCTTGTATACCCCCCAGGGGTAAATGTTTGTCAGTCCATACACTTAGTGCATGGGCATTACAATTATTCGAGGCCCGCTCCTTTCTAATGGGAACATTTTTTTATGAGGCCCTCCTCCATGTCTCTTCCAAGGGGCATTGAAGTGACTCCAAATTTTTGGCAGCCCTTGCATTCACTGCATAGGCCAACACTATGGGACACTCTCCTTTCTAAATGGAATTTGTCATTACTGTGGCCCTGCTCTCTATGTCTTTAAATTGTTAGTGGTGTTTTTCCTTAAATTGGTTAGCCGTTGGACTCACTGCATACCCTATAACTGTATAGCAGACTCTCTCATTTCTAAATGGAATTTGTCATTACTGTGGCCCTGCTCTATGTGTCTTTAAATTCTTAGTGCGGTTTTTCCTAAAATTGGTCAGCCGTTGGACTCACTGCATACCCTATAACTGTATAGCAGACTCTTCAAGTTCTTAATGGAATTTGTCGCTACTGTGGCCTCGCTCAATGTGTCTTTAAATTCTTAGTGTTTTTTTTTTCCTAAAATTGGTCAGCCGTTGAACTCATTGCATACCCTATAACTGTATAGCAGACTCTCTCCTTTCTAAATGGAATTTGTCGTTACTGTGGCCCTGCTCTATGTGTCTTTAAATTCTTAGTGGGGTTTTTCCTTAAATTGGTCAGTGGTTTGACTCACTGCATACCCTAAAACTGTATAGCAGACTCTCTCCTTTCTAATGGGAACATGTCGTACCTTGCTACTGCGGTCCTGCTCTATGTGTCTTTAAATTCTTAGTGGGTTGTTTCCTAAATTTTGGCAGCCCTTGCAGTCACAGCATGGGCATTACCACTATAGGAGACCCACTCCTTTATAATGGGAACATTTTTTTTACTGAGACCCTCTTCTTTGTCTCTTCAAAGGGGTATTGGGTTGAGTCCAAATTTTTGGCAGCCCTTGCAGTCACTGGAAATGCAATAACAGTATAGGAGAACCACATTTTAATAATGGGAACAACAAAGCATAGCTGGCTGATGGCTCTCTAATAGTGTTGAGCAAATCTATTAGGTTAATGTTCGAAAGTTTAAAATTTGGCACGAATATGGCACAATAACGAGGGCCGACTGCTGGCCTTTTAAGAATAGTAAGGGCCGTCTGATGTCACTATAAAAATAGGCTTTATGACTTTCAGAGTCCCTCCTTCTAAATAAAACAGGATGTGTCTGATGATGTATCACACACCATATTGCCAGATATGGTTGTAAAATGTTAAAATGACATTTCCCGGTGAATGCATTTGTCTTAATAAAAAACATAAAAAAAAACAAAACAATAGGATCTTTCTTTAGTATAAAAAACAGTATCACCAATTTAATCTCAATGTAATCACATTGTTCAGCTTCTGCATCTCCTCCTCCATCTCCAAAATGACTGCACCAATCACAAGCTGACAGCAATGCACCACTGCCTTGGCCAAGCGGCAACATGCTGTGCTGAAGATAATATGCTTAATGCGTAATTGACAAACCACCCAGTACTGCTGAGTTGTTAAAAGCTGCAACACAGCAGCCTGATCTGTGGCTCTCACCGCTGAACATACAGCCAGGTATGGTCGTGTGTTACAATGGGCGGAACCTGGTGACTGAGAAATGACAGCCGGAGTAGATTCGGTTTCCCTTTATGCCAGTCCTTTCACTGAGCTAAATACAACTGTCAGCAAAAAAAGCTGTGGACTGGCTCTGTACCGTCACTGGCCACATTCACCTGTCCACTATAGATAAGCGGTGTTCGACTCGAACGGTTCGCTAAACTCAAATTCGAGCTGTTTTGGGCGGTGTTCGAGCCGTTCGGCGATCACGAACGATTTGAAAAAAATTCGGCTGTTCGAGGTTATGTTCGATAACTGTTCGTGCACCAAAATCATAACTGGATTTTTTCTCAGTAATGATGAAAATTAATGTTAATACGCAGTTTGAGTGTACAGCAGGGCGGGGGGAGGGGCAGGGGATGGATCTCTGCAGGAATAATGAAAATCTCCATTTTTTTTTCTCTTTCCCGCATTTACAGTGGGGAGGTGCAATCTGTCAGCCTATCAGCAGCGCACACACGGAGCAAAGTGCTTTTTTTCACACAAGCAAGGGCATGTGTCATTGGCAGTGTATGTCACATGTCCTTGCCCTATAAGACCCAGCCATTTTCCTCGTCGCCACCATTTTCTCACTGCTGCAGCTGCATGTTAGACGGCACCGCTGTTGCTGTGTGCGCTATACCTTGTTAATTTCAAGCCAATTTTCGCACAAATCTACAGATAGCTTGGGAGTAGGGAAGAGTTGTGATTGCAGTCCTTTTAAGGACTAGGTTACAGCATTTCCTACGACTTTTATCAGGCTGGTCTGTGCTGTTAAATAGATAGGTTGGGAGTAAAGACTAATTGTAATTGCAGTCCTTTTCAGGACTAAGTTACATCAGTTCCTATCAGTTTTTTCCAGGCAGGTCTGAGCCAGTGCTGTGCAAGTTCTTTTCACAGCATTTGGCTAAATCTAGCAAAGCTAATCATTTTTGGCCTATTGCAGAGTGTGTTAGTCAGTGGAGTAGCCTATCTGTGTTGCAAGCTACACCACCAGTGTATAGAATACCAATTTTTTTACTGCACCTAGTGAAGCAAAAACCTTTTGGGCATAGCATCATTCTATTAGTCCATCCATACTAACCTCCACCAGGTTGAAAATTGAATATAATTTTTTTCTGCATCTAGCTCTGAAAAAATATTTGGGCTTCTAGCAGTGTGTGGGACTTGCTCTATTAGTCCATCTATACTGACTTTCATCAGGTTGCAAATTGAATATAATTTTTTTCTGCATCTAGCTCTGAAAAAATATTTGGGCTTCTAGCAGTGTGTGGGACTTGGTCTATTAGTCCGTCTATACCGACATCCATCAGGTTGCAAATTAAAAATAATTTTTATCTGCATCTAGCTCTGAAAAAATAGTTGGGCTTCTTGCAGGGTGTGGTACTTGGTCTATTAGTCCATCTATACAGACCTCCATCAGGTTGCAAATTGAATATAATTTTTTTCTGCATCTAGCTCTGAAAAAATATTTGGGCTTCTAGCAGTGTGTGGGACTTGGTCTATTAGTCCATCTATACTGACCTCCATCAGGTTGCAAATTGAATATAATTTTTATCTGCATCTAGCTCTGAAAAAATATTTGGGCTTCTAGCAGTGTGTGGGACTTGGTCTATTAGTCCATCTATACTGACCTCCATCAGGTTGCAAATTGAATATAATTTTTTTCTGCATCTAGCTCTGAAAAAATATTTGGGGTTCTAGCAGTGTGTGGGACTTGTTCTATTAGTCCATCTATACTGACCACCACCAGGTTGCAAATTCAATATCGTTTTTATCTGCATCTAACCCAGCCAATACTTTTGACCTAATACCACAATTTGGCCACTCAGCTCTGCTCGATTCCCATCCATTGTTTTTTTGTGCAAACAACTCCAGAGTTGTGAATTAGTTAACCACCAAAATGAGTGGAAAAAGGCCGGCTGCTGGTGGAAAGGGGAATAGGCATGTTGGGAAGGGGAAAAAAGGTTGTTTTTGTGGGGTAGGTGTTAAAGCAACAGTAACATCTGCAGAAGAAAGACCATCTTCCAGCCAAACTAAAATGTCTACTTCTTTTAGCGGACAATGTGATAAGATCCCTTTCTTACGGCCACGCCAATCGCTACAAATTCCAGATGAGGCACAAAAACAGCAGGTGCTTCAACGGATATCAAGTGCTCCTTTAAGTGGGCTCTCCTCCACCTCAACTTCAACATCACAAATACTCCAGTCCTCAGAGGTGTCACCCCAATCGCATTTGCTTCCTCACAGCTCCCAAATCTCCAGCTGCCCATCTAAGTATGGGGTAGAACAGATGGTTGAGTCTGCAGAGCTGTTTACTCATACTATAGCCTGGGAATCAGAGGTCGGCTCCAGAGCTTCTGTGAATCCAGACGAGGAAATGATCTGCACTGATGCCAAGAATCTTTATGAGTCGGATCCAGGACCAGACGCAGAAGGTTCTGACCATAATGTAGACCCTCATTCCCAAACTGTAACTCCTGTTGGTGGAGACAATGAGGTAGACGATGATGAGACTCAAATACCTGATTGGAGCGACAACTTTAGTTTTTTGTTAGGGCAGGAACAGGTTGGCTCTGAGGACCACGAGTGTGATAACACACAGGGTAATGATTATGAGGTTGGAGATCCCACTTACTGTCAACCCACAGTCAGCCAAGAGATGAGGTCAGCAGAGGAGGTGGAGGAGGATGCTAGTGACGACGAGGTCAGGTTTCGCCTTCCTGGACAGAGACGTAGTACTGGAAGCACGTCAACAACTGCATCCTCAAACACAACTCTGCCTCTGACTACAAGTCGTGGTGGCTCTTCAGGTCGCATGGGTGCTAAGCCTTGCATAGCCTGGGCATTTTTTCAGATCGATAAAGATGACCCAACTCGTGTTATCTGTAACATTTGTCAGCAAAAGCTAAGTAGAGGCCAAAAAATACATAGTTTGAGTACTTCATGCATGAACCGGCACATGGACATGAAGCATAAGTTGCAGTGAGAAGCTCACTGTGCTACAATGTGGCCTAGCCGGCCGGGCCAACCACCGTCTGCCACATCTTGTGCATCCGCGGCTTCTTCATCCTCTGTGACTGGGGGGACAGTGGTCACACCTGTTTGGGACACAGACCTGCCACCTCTTTACCCGCAACAGCCAGCGTGATTGGCAGGTCATCATTTTCTTTGGAGGTGGTAACACCAGCTGGTGTTGAGCGCTGTCCGACATCGATAGCACCACCTTTGGATCAAGGCAACTTAACATGTCCGCCTGCATCTTCCTCACAGA
The DNA here is from genome assembly GCF_046119375.1 of Phyllobates terribilis. NCBI lineage: Eukaryota > Metazoa > Chordata > Amphibia > Anura > Dendrobatidae > Phyllobates > Phyllobates terribilis. The sequence continues at coordinate 475,595,424 of NW_027362765.1, read as the reverse complement.
CCGGCAGTTTGCCGGGGACACCCTTATCAACCCCGTCTAAGCACAACAGCCAGCCCACGGTCCCTCAGATGTGGACAAGTAAAAGACCATTTCCTCCTAGCCATGAGAAAGCTAAGAGGTTGAATTTCACCATCTGCAAGCTCTTGGCTACAGAAATGCTGCCTTTCCGCCTGGTGGACACAGAGGATTTTCGAGACCTTATGTCCGTCGCAGTGCCCCAGTACCAGATGCCCAGTCGGCACTACTTTTCAAAGAAAGGTGTGCCTGCGCTCCACCAGCATGTCGCACACAACATCACCGCTTCTTTGAGAAACTCTGTGTGTGACAGGGTGCATTTCACCACAGACACTTGGAAGAGTAGGCATGGACCGGGGCGTCGCTGACTGGGCACTGGGTAACTATGGTGACAGCAGGACAAGGGGCTGCTGTCCAAGTCTTGCCGTCCCCACGTGTTGTGCATCAATCCTCTTTATCTCAAAGTTCCTCCACTGCTTCTGCCTCCTCAACCTCCTCTCGGTCCTCCACCTGCACCCAAAGTCTGTCTGGTCATGCCAAAAGCTTTCTAACTGCGCAGAAGGGATCCTGCACACCTCCTTACTATGCTGGCAGTAGGGCTCAACGTCATCAGGCGGTTTTTACTTTGAAATGTCTGGGATATGTGAGTCACACAGCTGAGGAGTTGTGGTCAGCTCTGGAGAACCAATTTCATGAATGGTTGTCTCCACTGGACCTGAAACCAGGGAAGGCGGTGTGCGACAATGCTGCAAACCTTGGTGCGGCCCTTCGCCGGGGCAATGTCACACACGTGCCTTGTATGGCTCACGTGTTGATCCTGGTTGTCCAGCAATTTTTAGCCCACTATCCCAGACTAGATGGCCTTTTGCAGAGGGCACGGTCGCTGTGTGCTCACTTCCACCGTTCGCATCCCGCAGCTCAGTGACTTACATCTCTACAGAAGTTGTTGAGCCTGCCACTTCACCGGCTAAAATGCGATGTGCCTACCCGGTGGAATTCAACTCTGCACATGTTGCAGCGACTGTGGCAGCACCGACAAGCCCTGGTGCAATACGTTCTGACGAATAGCCTGGGCCAACGAGATCCAGAGGTGGGGCAATTCACGCTGGAGGATTGGTCTCAGATCAGGGACATATGCACCCTTCTGCACAGTTTTGAAATGGCGACGAAGATGTTTAGTACTGACGATGCCATTATCAGCATGACTATTCCGGTGATTTACATGCTGGAGCACATGTTAAACAGAATTCTGAGTCAGGTGGTGGCACAAGAGGAGGAGGAGGAAGTAGAGGAGGAGGAATTGTATGCGGAAGGGCTAACATCTGCAAGGTCCAGACGGTCGGCAGCACCAAGGCGGCAGGCATGTGAGGGTGGGGGAGATGGTTTTACCAGGGCGCATGATAGCAGCCAAACTAGTGAGGAATGTGCAGGAGCCCAGGAAGAAGTGGAGAACGAACTGATGGAAGACTCATCAGATGAGGGAGACCTTGATCACATTTCTGTTGTGCGAGGTTGGAGGGAGAGGACAGAGGAAGGAAGCATGATTCTTACCTCGCCACCAACACAACAGGGACTTGGTGCTCCTGAATGCGCAAGACACATGAGTGCCTTCTTGCTGCACTACCTTCAACATTACCCTCGAATTGTGAGAATAAGAAATAATCCTGACTACTGGGTTGCCACACTGTTAGATCCCCGGTACAAAAGTAAATTTGCAGAAATTATTCCTGTCACAGAAAGGGATGCACGCATGCAGGAGTATCAGCAGAGACTGTTGCAGAATCTTACATGTGCTTTTCCACAAAACACCAGTGGTGCACGTAGTAAACCTCACAGTTCCAACTTGGCAACCGTGGGACCGTCGAGTGTTCAGCACTCAAACCGTAACAGAAACACAAAATCTGGTGGTAACATCAATTTTGCGGAATCATTTCACCACTTTTTTAGCCCATCATTTGCAAGGTCGCAGGAGACAAAAAGTCTGACACATAGTCAACGCCTAGAGACGATGGTACAGGAGTATCTCCAAGTAAACATTGAAGCCATGACTGTGTCACTGGACCCTTGCTCTTTTTGGGCTTCCAATCTGGATAAATGGCCGAGCTCGCCACTTACGCCTTGGAGATCTTGTCATGCCCCGCAGCCAGCGTTCTGTCTGAACGTGTGTTCAGCGTTGCTGGTGGTGTGCTGACAGATAAGCGAACGCGGCTCTCCACTGATAATTTAGACAGACTCACGTTCATAAAGATGAACAAATCAAGAATCCAAAACGACTTTTCTACCCTGAGTCATCCTGGGGAGAGTAAAAGCTTGATGATTGGTTAAAATTACCTCACCAACCTTTTTAAGCTTTCAAAATACTAATCATGTTTATCTGTATCTTGGATGGAAAATTATTTGGGCTTTGTAGCAGTGTGCAGTACTGATTCTATTAGGCCATCTATACTAAGCTACACCAGATATAAAATTACTAATCATGTGTAAAATACTTGGCGGCGTCCTTGCATAGTGGTTCATCTCCCACTGTGCAAGAGCGCGCACTTGATCTCCAGTCCAGTTTGCTAGCCTGGCTTCCCTCCATGCTGTCTGTTTGCCTCTGTGTCTGCTGCTTAAGGGCGGCGCCCGATCACTTGCTGCTTTTTGTACCTGCTGCAGGCACACCCCTTGTGCATCCTCAGCCTATTGCTGTCTGCCATCTGGTATTTAACCCAGCTGCTCCAATGAATCCCTGCCTGAGCATTGTGTTCTGTCAGTTGGCCTTTGGTCACTGATATGCCAGGTCCCGTTTATGTTTCCTGCCTTCGGTATCAGTTCCCGTGTCTGAACTGTGTCCTGTCTGTATTATCTTCTAGCCTGTTGTCTTCTGCCTATCCAGGAGGCTGTATTTCCAGGCCTGTGTGAACACGCTCCTGTATCTTGCTGCTGTGTCTGTTCTTGTCTGAATACTCTCCTAGCCTGTTTTGTTTTTCTCTATGTCCGTACTTTCCCTTTTTCTGCAGAGTCTGAACTCGTACCTAACCCCTGCTCGTTGTCACTGTACTTCCGTTTGTGAGTTTGTGGTCCACTCGCTACTTCTCTGCAAGTACCCTGTGGGTATCTGGTTCTGCCTTTCCCTTCTAGTCTGTTCCGTGTGTACAGAGCCCTGTCCACCGCGTCTGCAGTTTTCGCTTTGCTCAGCTCTGTCCGCCGCGTCTGCGGTTTTCGCTTTGCTCAGCTCTGTCCGCCGCGTCTGCGGTTTTCGCTTTGCTCAGCTCTGTCCGCCGCGTCTGCGGTTTTCGCTTTGCTCAGCTCTGTCCGCCGCGTCTGCGGTTTACGCTATGCTCAGCTCTGTCCGCCGCGTCTGCGGTTTTCGCTTTGCTCAGCTCTGTCCGCCGCGTCTGCGGTTTTCGCTTTGCTCAGCTCTGTCCGCCGCGTCTGCGGTTTTCGCTTTGCTCTGCCCTGTCCGCCGCGTCTGCGGTTTTGAATTTGTCTCCTAGTCTGTACTGGACCCTACCCAGCCTGCGCTCTTGTCTGCCTGTTCCTGTATTCCCCAGTGTGGGTCAACAGCCGTGTCCGGAGTCTGACCTGGAGTAGACACTGGTTCCTCTGCTTGGTTCCTCCCTGGTGCACTGGCGCCGTATGCCGTCGTGCGACCTTGGTCGGATCGGGCAGATACTTAGTTATGCCCCTCCAGGCACTCTCCGGTTCATTGCACAGTGGAATCACTACATAAACACGCACATGCCAGTCAGTCCGGGCGTGTGCATTACAGCATGCTCAGGCCATGGTTCCCGTTGAGCCCCACAGCCTTCGCTCTCTGAGACGTTTTCCAGCGAATACGTGCATTAAAAATAAATAAATAAAATTTTTTATTTTTTTTCCTTAACTGAGTTCCAGGCGAATTACGCACCCGTCCAGATGGATCTTTCTGCACTCGTTCCTGCGGATCCGCCACGTTACTATGGGGATCCAAGACAGTCGTGCATTTGTGGAGCAATGCATGCTACACTTCAAGTTCTACCCTCTATGTTTTCCCACAGATCGGGCTAAGGTGGGATTCATGATGTCTTACCTAGCGGGTGATGCCTTGAATTGGATCACCCCCCTATGGGACGCACAGGATCCTATCGTCCTGGACATAATGGCCTTCCTGGTGGCCTTTCTAATGGTCTTCGATGATCCTAACCCGGAGGCTCCTGTTGAAGCTTCACTTCCCAATATCCCGGAGCAGCCCCGATGGGTAATGTGTGTGGGTAGCGCAATAGTCCTCCAGCCCAATGAGACTACTGCCCACCCAGAATCCTCACAGGGTGACTACAATCTCCGGAATACTTCTCCCAACCTCAAGAGGCAGTCCAGACGTGCTAGACGTAGAGGCAAGCCGTCACGCCAGGGTCTGTCCTCCCTGAGACCTCCTGACCCTAACCTTGAAGTCCCTACTGAAGCTTCATCTCCCTGTATCCCGGAGAAGCCCCAACGGGTAATGTGCGTGGGTAGTGCACCAGTTCTCCTGCCCGAAGAGACTGCTGCCCACCCAGAATCCACACCGGAGGACCCCCTGTTGCCTCCTGAATCCCCCGCGATACCACTTGATGACTATTGGAGAGAGACTTCCCTATACTCTGCACCTGTTACCTCGCCCGCTTCGTCCAGTGAGTCCGACCTAGTGTTCTCCTAAGCAGAGGTTACCCCCGAGTCTCTACACCCCTCCGATCAGGTGGAGGATCTCCAGTTGTCTCTTGAACCCTTTGGGGTGCTACCTGGTAGCGAATGGACAGAGACTTTCCTATACTCGGTACCTGATACCTCGGCTGCTTCATCCAGTGAGTCCGACCTAGTGTACTCCGAAGCAGAGGTTACCCCTGAGTCTCTTCACCCCTCCGACCTGGCGGAGGACCTCCAGTTGTCTCCTGAGCCCTTTGGGGTGCTACCTGGTAGCGAAAGGACAGAGACTCTCTTATACTCTGTACCTGATACCTTGCTCGCTTCGTCCAGTGAGTCCAACCTAGTGTACTCCGAAGCAGAGGTTACTCCCGAGTCTCTACACCCCTCCGACCAGGCGGAGTACCTCCAGTTGTCTCCAGAACCCTTCGGGGTGCCACCTGGTGGTGAATGGACAGAGACTTTCCTATATCCTGGATCTGATACCTCGCCCGCTTCATTCAGTGAGTCCGACCTAGTGTACTCCGAAGCAGAGGTTACCCCCGAGTCTCTACACCCCTCCGACCAGGCAGAGGACCTCCAGTTGTCTCCTGAACCCTTCGGGGTGCTACCTGATAGCGAATGGACAGAGACTCTCCTATACTCAGTACCTGATACCTCGGCTGCTTCATCCAGTGAGTCTGAACAAGTGTACTCCGAAGCAGAGGTCATCCCCGAGTCTCTACACCCCTCCGACCAGGCGGAGGACCTCCAGTTGTCTGCTGAACCCTTCGGGGTGCTACCTGATAGCGAATGGACAGAGACTCTCCTATACTCAGAACCTGATACCTCGCCCGCTTCTTCCAGTGAGTCCGACCTAGTGTACTCCGAAGCAGAGGTTATCCCCGAGTCTCTACACCCCTCTGACCAGGCGGAGGACCTCCAGTTGTCTCCTGAACCCTTCGGGGTGCTACCTGATAGCGAATTGACAGAGACTCTCCTATACTCGGTACCTGATACCTCGCCTGCTTCTTCCAGTGAGTCCGACATAGTGTACTCCGAAGCAGAGGTTACCCCCGAGTCTCTGCACTCTTCCGACCCGGCGGAGGACCCCCAGTTGTTTGCTGAATCCTCCGGGGTACCACCTGATAACAAAGAGACAGTGACTTTTCTACACCTTGTACCTGATACCTCACCCATTTCATCATGTGAGCTTGACAAGATGTACCCCGAAGCAAAGGATACCCTCGAATCTCTGCACCCCTCCAACCCGTCGGAGGGCTTTCAGTTGTCTCCTGAACCCTCTGGGGTGCTACCTGATAATAAGTGGAGAGAGACTTCCTTGTGTGCTATTCCTGGTACTCCACCCGTTTCGCCTGTTGCTGAGGATGGCTGGATAGGAGGTAGCATCCTAGCTAACCAGAGGAGACCAGTTTTTCCGGTGGACAGTGGAAGTGATCTCCTTGAAGTAAAGGATTGGCCCTCGAATTCACTGCGGAACATTCTGGCAGGCCTGAAGAAGAGGGGGCGTAAGGGGGGGTACTGTAACATACTTGACGGCATCCTTGCATAGTAGTCCATCTCCCACTGTGCAAGAGCGCGCACTTGATCTACAGTCCAGTTTGCTAGCCTGGCTTCCCTCCATGCTGTCTGTTTGCCTCTGTGTCTGCTGCTTAAGGGCAGCGCCCGATCACTTCCTGCTTTTTGTACCTGCTGCAGGCACACCCCTTGTGCGTCCTCAGCCTATTGCTGTCTGCCATCTGGTATTTAACCCAGCTGCTCCAATGAATCCCTGCCTGAGCATTGTGTTCTGTCAGTTGGCCTTTGGTCACTGATATGCCAGGTCCCGTTTATGTTTCCTGCCTTCGGTATCAGTTCCCGTGTCTGAACTGTGTCCTGTCTGTATTATCTTCTAGCCTGTTGTCTTCTGCCTATCCAGGAGGCTGTATTTCCAGGCCTGTGTGAACCCGCTCCTGTATTTTGCTGCTGTGTCTGTTCTTGTCTGAATACTCTCCTAGCCTGTTTTGTTTTTCTCTATGTCCGTACTTTCCCTTTTTCTGCAGAGTCTGAACTCGTACCTAACCCCTGCTCGTTGTCACTGTACTTCCGTTTGTGAGTTTGTGGTCCACTCGCTACTTCTCTGCAAGTACCCTGTGGGTATCTGGTTCTGCCTTTCCCTTCTAGTTTGTTACGTGTGTACAGAGCCCTGTCCACCGCGTCTGCGGTTTTCGCTTTGCTCAGCTCTGTCCGCCGCGTCTGCGGTTTTCGCTTTGCTCAGCTCTGTCCGCCGCGTCTGCGGTTTTCGCTTTGCTCAGCTCTGTCCGCAGCGTCTGCGGTTTTCGCTTTGCTTTGCTCTGTCCGCCGCGTCTGTGGTTTTCGCTTTGATCAGCTCTGTCCGCCACGTCTACGGTTTTCGCTTTGCTCAGCTCTGTCCGCCGCGTCTGCGGTTTTCGCTTTGCTCAGCTCTGTCCGCCGCGTCTGCGGTTTTCGCTTTGCTCAGCTCTGTCCGCCGCGTCTGCGGTTTTCGCTTTGCTCAGCTCTGTCCGCCGCGTCTGCGGTTTTCGCTTTGCTTTGCTCTGTCCGCCGTGTCTGCGGTTTTCGCTTTGCTCAGCTCTGTCCGCCGCGTCTGCGGTTTTCGCTTTGCTCAGCTCTGTCCGCCGCGTCTGCGGTTTTCGCTTTGCTCAGCTCTGTCCGCCGCGTCTGCGGTTTTCGCTTTGCTCAGCTCTGTCCGCCGCGTCTGCGGTTTTCGCTTTGCTCTGCCCTGTCCGCCGCGTCTGCGGTTTTGAATTTGTCTCCTAGTCTGTACTGGACCCTACCCAGCCTGCGCTCTAGTCTGCCTGTTCCTGTATTCCCCGGTGTGGGTCAACAGCCGTGTCCGGAGTCTGACCTGGAGTAGACCCTGGTTCCTCTGCTCGGTTCCTCCCTGGTGCACTGGCGTCGTATGGCGTTGTGCGACCTTGGTCGGATCGGGCAGATACTTAGTTACGCCCCTCCAGGCACTCTCCGGTTCATTGCACAGTGGAATCACTACATAAACACGCACACGCCAGTCAGTCCGGGCGTGTGCATTACATCATGTTTATCTCTATCTTGGCTGGAAAATAATTTGCGCAATGTAGCAGTGTGCAGTACTGATTCTATTAGGCCATCTATACTAAGCTCCACCAGATTTAAAATTAATAATCATGTTTATCTGTATCTTGGCTGGAAAATTATTTGGGCTTTGTAGCAGTGTGCAGTATAGATTCTATTAGGCCATCTATACTAAGCTCCACCAGATTTAAAATTAATAATCATGTTTATCTGTATCTTGGCTGGAAAATTATTTGGGCTTTGTAGCAGTGTGCAGTATAGATTCTATTAGTCCATCTATACTAAGCTCCACCAGATTTAAAATTAATAATAATTTTTAGCTGCATCTAGCCCGGAAAATAATTTTGGTGCTCCTATATGCGCAAGACACATGAGTGCCTTCTTGCTGCACTACCTGCAACATGACCCTCAGATTGTCAGAATTCGAAGTAATCCTGACTACTGGGTTGCCACACTCTTAGATGCCCCACACTCTTCGATCTACCTTTTCATTTTAATAAAGAACAAAAAATGGTCATTTTTGAAATTATAAGCATTAGCAGGTTATTAGAAACTGAAATTAAACAGTTTTCAACTCAAAACTTTATTCTAGGTGATGTTACATTTGCACATAGGACCCCCTGTTCGAAAGGAGCTTCTGAACTCTCTCGTCCATTGAATTTGTCAGGTTTTGGATGGTTTCTGTTTCAATTGTTTTGCATGAGGACAGAATACCCTCCCAGAGCTGTTGCAAAGATGTGAACTCCCTCCCGCCATCATAGACACTCCTTTTGATGATGCTCCAGAGGTTCTCAATGGGGTTGAGGTCAGGGGAGCATGGGGGTCACACCATAAGTTTGTCCCCTTTTATGCCCATATCAGCCATAGATGCAGATGTGTTATGTGCAGCATGAGACGGTGCATTATCATGCATGAAAATAATCTTGCTGAGGAATACACAGTTCTTCTTCTTGAACCATGGCAGGAAGTGCTGTTTGAGAAACTCCACATACATTATGGATCATCAGGGACCCTAAAGGGGCCGACAATCTCTCTCCCCATGATTTCAGCCCTAAACATTACTCCACCTCCGCCTTGTTGGCGCTGTAGCCGTGTTTGCGTGGGGTGTCCATCAACAAGCCATCCTCCACTCCATCCATCTGGACCATCGAGTGTTGCACGGCACTCATCCGTGAACAAAACAGTTTTGAAGTCAGTCTTCATGTATTGTTTGGCCCACTGGAGCCGTTTCTGCTTGTGTGCAGTGGATAGAGGAGGTCGACAGGATGGCTTATGCACAGCTGCAAACTTCTGAAGGACCCTGCATCTTGTTGTTCGGGGGACGTTGGAGGAACCAGCAGCTTCAAAAACTTTTCTGCTGCTATGACAGGGCTTTTTTGCCGCTGCTCTTTTAACCTGACGTAATTGCCTGTAGGAAAGAGTCCTCAATTTGCCCTTATCAACACGCACACTTGTGTACTGTGAATCAGCTACATACTTCTTGATTGTGCGATGATCAGGATGAAGTGTCTTGGCAATGTTGATTGTAGTCATGCCTTGACCTAAACACTCCACAATTTGATGCTTCTCTGGAGCCGACACATCCTTTTTCTTTCCCATTTTGGCAGAAAATGTAGGCTGCTTAATAATGTGGGACAGCCTTTTTAAGTAGTCTTGTCTTTCATTGGACACACCTGCCAAACTAATTAGCACAGGTGTCTGCAATTGCTTACAGTGATATAAAGAGCCCTAACACACATCACCATCAATGAGTTTAACTGACAAACAAACAAATTCTTCCCATATCACTCCTAAACACTTTTTGCATAATAATTTGGAAAATGTGCTTTTCCACAAAACACCAGTGGTTCACGTAGTGAATCTTACAGTTCTAACTTGCCAACCGTGGTCTGTATGGAGTTGTTCAATAAAGGGCCCAAAATTAAGATAACATAGACGGGAGAGGTCTCTATGAATAGGAATTCCTAAGTATTTGATACCATGTGAGGGCCAGGCAAAGGGAAAGTTGGACTGGATGGAATCCTGTATGGATTTGGGGAGGGAGACATCGAGGGCCTCAGACTTCGCTGCATTGATTTTAAAATTTGACCATGTAACAAAGTGATCTATTTCAGCCATAACAGCAGGGATAGATATATGTGATTGAGTGATATATACTAGGACATCATCAGCAAATAGAGAGCACTTGTACTCGGTGCCTCCCACCTGAATCCACCTAATATTGGGGTTATGGCTAATTGATGAGAGCAGGTGCTCCGTCACTAGGATGTATAAGAGAGGGGACAGAGGACATCCATGCCATGTCGCATTGGTGATTATGAAAGGTGATGAAAATGTTCTGACGCACCCCCTGGGCCTTGGGACTCCTGGAGTCGGACCCTTTTTGGTGGATGCTGGAGGTTGTAGTCTCCGTGGCGGCGACCCGGTTCTGTGGCTCAGGGCGGTCAAACCAGTGGCGGAACTATTTACGTGGTTTTGATGTTTAAATGTCCGACTACGCCACCCGTGTATTGCGGTCAGAGTGAACCGCCGCTGCAGGGCAGACCGCTGAGGCTGGTGTTGCGGGTGCAGCAGAGCGTAGTATAACTCCCCACGGGAGGAGTATAGCCTCAGGGCAGTGTATGTGGAGGATGGGGGTGATGGTGCAGGGCAGCAGCAGTAACGACACGGAGTCAGTGATGCAGTCCAGGGCCTTTACTCACAGTTCTTATTATCCAGACCACTTCTGCAGGTAACGGCTGCCCACGTCGTATTGTGCTCACCAGGTGAACGGCTCAGACAACTCCCAGATAACTTTTGAGCCCTTCACAGGACACCCTTTGTGTGTCCTTTGTCTGGCCTTTCTTAACAACGCTTCTGTCCGGCTGCCTCGTTCCTACTCTTGGTAAACTTGGAGCCAGTTTCCCTGACCCTATGTGGTGCCTTCCTAGCGGGTGTAGCGAGGGGCTGCGCCACATAAAATGTCACAGCCTCCGGTTTCTAGCTGAGGGTCGTTTCCCGCCTCAACTAGTTTCGGGGACCGGTCTCCCCCTTTGGCCTGACCCCTCCACGCAGGTGGATTCGGGCGTGCTTTGGCAACTCACCCATCCGCACCCCTGGGATCCCTTCGTTCCTCGTTCCTGGAGCCTTTTCTGCTCCTCTTCCTTCCTTCTCCCTCTTCCAGGCCTGGGCCTCTGTTACTAGGCCCGCCTCCGGAGCAGAGCTCATGCAGAGCCCCTGCTCCCTGTCACTTCTGCTCAGACTTCTCTGCACTGAACTAAGATGGTGCCCACCTTTTACACTCCCTTCTCAATGCACCCAGGAACTGCGTCCTCCCTGCTCCTGCACTACAGGGTTCCCCTTCCTCTGTGTTCCCTCCCCCCACTCCAGCCAGGGACAGGGACTGTCGTGCCCATCTCAGGGGCATATTGGTCGCCCTGCCCCACGGCAATGTGGTGTAATGCATGCAGGTGTCGGGGTCATGATCCACACTCCATCCTTACCTGAGAGTGAGATATCACACCTCTGGGTGAGGTGCAATACCTCTGTAGCAACCGAGCCCTCGGGGTGCTACAGTTCCATTTATCGCCAGCCTAGGGGACGTATTGCGATACAGGGCCGTGATTTTGGCTATAAAAGGGTCCCCTAGACCCCTACCCCAAGCTTTTTAAGAGAATAATATATGGCGTGCCAGGAGACTCTATGGAATGCTTTCGCAGCATCCAACGAGAGTATCTAATTACAAATTTTTAACTGCATCTAGCCCAGGAAATACTTTGTGCCTCGTAGCAGTGTCTGCTAGTCAGCGGATTATCCTAGCTGTTAAGCAAGCTACACCACCTGTAGTTTGGACACTTAATTTTTTCAATGGAAATGCTTCGGGACCCCGGGATACTCAGTGAAGAGCATCGGGAGGCACCCCAAGGCATAGGGGCTGGGACTGGTGGTAGGACGCCTTGCGGTGGACCACCGAGCTCGATCCTTATAAAAGCTTTTTAACTGCAGCAGCTTTAGTGGACACTACTGGAGCTGGAATTACGCGGCTGCTGGTATGAGACTTGCCCTCCAATAGATCCTTGTAAAAGGATTTAAAGTGTATTCATTCAAATTAGAGAGACAATTTAAATTAAAAAGCTTAGAGCTGCCTCCACCACAGGGGGGCTCGCTCGACCCACCAGCGGACAGGCACCAGTATTGGGAGAGGGGGGCTGGCCGTCAGGGTCCACCGCGGCTCTGGCACAAACCCAGCGACACGGAGGTGGCACGGGCAGGAACGGACTGGCTGTGTCGGCTTCTCACTTTTTGGATTTTAGAAGGGCATGACATGCCTATATCTGTGTCTGCCCCTCCTTTTACTCCTCCTCCTCTTTTCTTTTTGCATGACTATATGTACTTGTCACTTTTCCATGTGTTAGTTATGTCTTCTGAGCAGTTTGTCAGCTTTTGGACACCTTTGAAGGTGTTTTCCATGTGTTTTTATGTGTTTTTGTTTGCCTGCCATTGATTTTAACGGTGTTCGAAGGTGTTCGACGAACAATTCGACGAACAGTTCGCCGAACACAAGGGTGTTCGACGAACCGAACTGAACTCGAACACTAGGGGGGTGGCTCAACACTACTGTCCACGTGTTTGTGGTTAGGCGGTCCTTTCCAGTAAGTGCACTGGGCAGGGCATGGGTAATTTTGTGGGACCCGTGCTTGTGGAAGGCGGAGACGATACCGGGAGAAATAGTGGTGGCTGGGGACCGAGTATGGACACCCGGCCGCCACCGGCATCAGGTTGTGTAAAGCTTCCGACTCCACAAGCCTAAAATACCATATTTCAAGTGCAAGCAGCTGCCCAGAAATGGCTGGCTGCATACTTGAGCTTGCATTCCAAGTAATTGAAAACTAAGCAAATGGTGGCCTCTATCATTATCATGGCCTCATCTCGGCACTATGAACTCTCCTGAAGGAGAATCTAGGGCCCACTTGAGGAGTCTCCGGTTCTCTGGTGGGCCCGTCCAACCCAGCCGAGAAGCAGCCCTGGCTAAGAAAAGTGTGGGGGAAGGTTTCCGGACACTCTATGGCTGCTTTTTTAATGTGGATTGGACATGCTCATGCATGTTATTTCTTAAACCGCATTACAGATCAGGCCATGGTCCAACTCTGTATTCATGAAATTAAATGCGCAAAGAAAGATGTTTGTGTGTCAAAGCACCACCGACAAGTGCGAGTTGATGTTGGACGGGCTGCCATTGCTTCTGCAACAAGCTGAATTAGAGGACTTCCTGGGAGAAATGACACCCAGGGTAAATACGGTTTCCCTCTATGCCAGTCCTTTCACCGAGCTAAATACAGCACTCAGCAAAAAAAGCTGTGGACAGGCTCCATACCGTCCCTGGCCACATTCACCGGTCCACGTGTTTGTGAGTAGGCGGTCCTTCCCAGTAAGTGCACTGGGGAGGGCACGGGTAATGTTGTGGGACCCGTGCTTGTGGAAGGCAGAGAAGATACCGGGAGAAATAGTGGTGGCTGGGGACAGAGTATGGGCACCTGGCCGCCGCCGGCATGAGGTTGTGTAAAGCTTCCGACTCCATGAGCCTAAAATGACATATTTCAAGTGCAAGCAGCTGCCCAGAAATCTGGCAGTTTAGTGTTGCAGCCTGTGGGTGGGTGGGTGTCAGGCGGGCTGCATACTTGCTCTTACATTCCATTGAATGGGGTAGGGAAAACTGAACGCTGCACTGGGCGGTGATTGTTGCAAGTCTGCAAAGACAGGTGCATGGCGGGAGGCATCTTCTCCTGTGCCAAGGATCACTTATGATGGGCACACTTTTAGGCAGTGACCTGGGAGTCAGAAATGCTTCCAGAGGTCTTACCCCATGCTGTTCCCATGTCTTTTCAGCACTGTATGCATGTGTCTGAAGATGTGTCACACACCACATGGCCAGATAAGGTTGTAAAATGCTAAAATGACATTTCCCAGTGAATACATTTGTCTTTGTTGAAAGCATTGCAAAAGTGCAAAAACGCATCAAAAACGGTATGTGTGAACATAACCCAAGGTGTGCAGGAGTATTTTTTTTTTTTTACATTTATTTTGCCTTACATACAAGTCATTAACCTGGAAACAATGTTCTTTAATATATTTCCCAGGAAAATCCATTTTGTTTTTGTATGTTTTATTGGGAATTCGTAAAAGTGGCGTAATACTCTGACAACGTTGTTGACAGCAGTGACCTGGGAGTCAGAAATGCTTCCAGGGGTCTTCCTCATGCTGTTCCCATGTCATTTGAGCACTGTTCCCATCGATTTGGGCAATTTTTAGGCCCTCTGCAGGCCGCCGGGAGGAGCCGCCTGAATAATGCTCGAGCTTCCCATAGATTTACATTGGGCTCGTTGCTCGGGTCGAGCACCCGAGTATTACAATTTGCTCAACCCGAACAACGAGTACCCGAGCATTTTAGTGCTTGCTCATCACTAGTCAGAGGCTTCCTTCCAGGCGTTTTCTTCCTTAAAGAATCATTTTGCCACTGCCCTTATTCTCAGTCAGCCCGATGTTTCTCAACCCTTTATTGTGAAGGTCAATACTTCGGATGTCAGGGTTTTGGCTGTGTTGTCTCAGGTTTCGTCCCCTGGTAATTGGCATCCATGCACCTTCTTTTCTAAAAAATTGTCTTCAGCTGAGAGAAATTATGACGTGGGTAATAGGCAACTTTTGGCGATCAAATTGGCTTTCGAGGAATGGCGACACTGGGTGGAGGAGTCTGTTCATCCTGTTACTGTTATTACTGACCATAAGAACCTGTCATATCTCCAGTCAGCTAAACATCTGAACCCTAGGCAAGCCAGATCGTCCCTGATTTTTACTAGGTTCAATTTTGCTGTCACTTTTCGTCCAGGGGGTCAAAAACGTCAAGGCTGATGCATTGTCCCGGAGCTTCCCTGGTGGTGCTGACAATGAGAACCCTGCCCCGATATAACAGAAAGGGGTAGTTATTTCAGCTCTTTTTCCTGAACTTGAGGGTGAGGTGCTGGAAGCTCAGGGGGACTCCCCTGCCTCCTGCCCTTCAGGAAAGTTATTTGTACCACCTGATCTGTGCCATAAAGTAATCAAGGAACATCATAACTCTGTGCTTGCTGGGCATCCAGGTGGTAAGGCAACCGCGGACTTCCTCTCTCGTTGTTTTTGGTGGCCGGGGTTGCATTGGGATGTTATTGAACACATAGCTGCTTGTAGTATTTGCGCGTTTTCTAAGGTTTCACACACCCGTCCGTCTGGTATTCTTCTTCCTCTACGTATCCCTAGCAGGCCATGGACACACTTGTCCATAGATTTTATTACTGACCTACCAGTTTCTTCAAGCAAAACGGTGGTTTTGGTAGTAGTAGATAGGTTCAGTAAAATGGTTCACTTCGTCGCTTTACCTGCACTTTCCAATGCTAAGAAACTTTCTCAGGCGTTCATAAATGAGATTGTGAAGCTTCACGGGGTTCCCTCCATTGTGGTGACTGATAGGGGGAGCCAGTAAGTTTCCAAGTTCTGGAAGGCATTCAGTTCTTGACTAGGGGTGCAGCTGTCCTTTTCCTCTGCCTTCCACCCTCAGTCGAATGGTCAGACTGAGCGGGTCAATCAGAACTTGGAGACATACCTCAGGTGTTTTATCTCCGAAAATCAGGAGGATGGGGCATCCTACTTACCGCTGGCAGAATTTGTCATCAATAATCATCGTCAAGAATCCACTGGCAGGTCACCGCTTTTCGGTGCATCTGGTTATCATCCACAGTTTGGTACTTTCAGTGGGGGGTTATCATCCACAGTTTGGTACTTTCAGTGGGGGAGGAGCTTCAGGAGTTCCCGAAGAGGAACGGTTTGTTTCGTCGCTCTCCTCGGTGTGGCAGGGTGTTCTGTGTAATTTGAAGACCATGGGTGACAGGTATAAAACGTATGGCTGACATAAATGCTTGCCAGGTCCGGACCTGAATGTGAATGACTTTGTGTGGTTGTCTACCAAGAATATAAGATTGAAAGTTCCTTCTTGGAAGCTGGGACCTAGGTTTATTGGTCTGTACAAAATTACCGCCGTCATTAACCCAGCAGCGTTTTGTCTTGAACTTCATTGAGCCCTTAAGGTTCACAATGTGTTCCACATGTCCTTACTCAAAAGGTACATAGAACCTCTTGAACCCTCACCTCAACCACCATCCCCAGTAATGGTTGATGGTAATTTGGAGTTCCAGATTCCGAGGATAGTAGATTCTCGTCTCCAACGTCATTCTCTACAATACTTGGTGCACTGGAAACGCTATCATTCGAAGGAGAGAATGTGGGTGTCAGCGTCAGAAGTGAACGCTCCCAGATTGGTTCTCTCTTTTCACACCTCTTTTCCTGGGAAACCCGGTCCTGAATGTCCAGAGGCCACTCGTAGAGGGGGGGCACTGTCACGGGTGTGTCACAGGTGACAGACAGTCTCCCTGTAGTGATTTTCAGGAGATTTCCACATTTGGCAATGCAGACAGCTGCCTAGATAGGAGGCTGTGTTTAGGACCCAGTGACTACCTCCCTTTAGTCTGGGTGTATATATACCTGGTGTGTCTAGGTGGGCGACGCCGGTTATACTCATTTCTACTTGGAACTTGGCTGAAGCAGCATCACGTCCTCTCTGGAATCTTGAGGCCGTGTGCCCTGTTGGAGTTCTTCTAAAAGCTAAGTTGTTATTCCCCTGTGTTGTCTTCCCCTTTTGTCTTCAGAGTGCTGGTGGAAGTTGACTAGTGCTCATCTCCTTCCAACCCCAGCTATAGCCTTACACCAGGGATAGTAGGGCGAGGCACATGATCGGCGACAGCTGCGGAGGCTGTATAGGGACGATAGGGGGAGACAGGTTAAAGCTAGTCCAGATTAGTAAGTCACCTCTTCCCCCTTTCCCTAGTGTCTAGGCTCACTTTCCCTTTCCCCTCTGTGTTGTACTCATACCTGGCTTGACTCTCTGTGTTGCACTCACACCTGGCGGGACATAACCTTACTGATGTCACCTCAGTGAACAGCAGCCGGGTCACTGGAGCAGCAGCACGACATCCTGCAGTTGCTGCTGCTCCAGTATGTATGAAGCTGCGTTCTTTGAACAGAGCTCCATACAGTGTATGTAGCAGAGTTGGATATCGTCGTGCGACCTCCTTATTATGGAGGATGGACAGGTGAGGATTAATTAGATTTTTTAGTTTTAGTTTAATAAATGGTTAATGAGGGGAATTGTCGGGGAGTGATTTTTTCAAATAAAGGACTTTTCTCTGCATGAGTCTTTATTACTTTTGACTATGTGCCAAGTAAAGGAGGTGTCTGATAGACACCTCTCCATTACTAACCCCTGGACCTGGTGTCGGCGGACATAAAACAGCTGATATCAACCCTAAAACTGTTACCCCACTTGCCAATGCACCAGGGCAAACAGGAAGAGCCTTGAATAAGAGCCAGAATTGGAGCATCTAATGGATGTGCCATTTCTGGGGTGACTGAGGGCTGGTGTTATTAGTCTGGAAGGGGGCTAATACCTATGGCCTCTTCCCAGTCTATTAATTTCAGCCCGAAGCTGTCTGCTTAACCTTTGCTGGTTATTAAAAATACGGGAGACCACAAGTCATTTTTTGGGGGATCTCCCATTTTCGATAACCAGTAAAGGCTACGCAGACAGCTTCGGGCTGAAATTAATAGACTGGGAAGAGGCAATAGGTATTAGCCCCCTTCCAGACTAATAACACCAGCTCCCAGGTGTCTGCTTTCCTTCAGCTGAGTATTAAACATTAGGGGGACCCCACACCATTTTTTGTTTTATTTATTTTTTTGCTAAATACATGTACAGTAGGCTACACAAGCACTGCACTAATTATATATCACACTTACATTTTTATTACAATGCATAGACGGTGGATAGTGAATACTCTCATCAGCGTTGCCTGCTCTTACAGCTATCAGCGAGACCAGGCATACGCTGATCAGAGTAGTAGTCATCAGCAGATGCCTGACCGGTGGTAATATTTTCACTGCCGGTCACAAATGCTGGAGCTATATGGTCATTGAATCAGTGCCATAGCAGTCCAAGAGCGAATGAACATTTATTTCATATCATCATTGATCATAATACCCATCATAATCACCTAAAAAAAATGAATGCGCAAGTCAATGAGCTACAGTGGGTACGGAAAGTATTCAGACCCTTTTAAATTTTTCACTCTTTGTTTCATTGCAGCCATTTGTTAAATTCTAAAAAGTTCATTTTTTTTCTCATTAAAGTACACTCTGCACCCCATCTTGACTGAAAAAAAAACAGAACTGTAGAAATTTTTGCACATTAGAAAAGAAAAATTGAAATATCACATGGTCATAAGTATTCAGAACCTTTTGCTCAGACACTCATATTTAGATCACATGCTGTCCATTTCCTTGTGATCCTCCTTGAGATGGTTCTACTCCTTAATTGGAGTCAAGCTGTGTTTAATTAAACTGATAAGACTTGATTTGGAAAGGCACACACCTGTCTATATAAGACCTCACAGCTCAAAGTGCATGTCACACCAAATGAGAATCATGAGCTCAAAGGAACTGCCCAAGGAGCTCAGAGACAGAATTATGGCAAGGCACATATCTGGCCAAGGTCACAAAAGAATTTCTGCAGTACTCAAGGTTCCTAAGAGGACAGTGGCCTCCGTAATCCTTAAATGGAAGAAGTTTGGGATCACAAAATGTCTTCCTACACCTGGCAGTCCAGCCAAACTGAGCAATCGTGGGAGAAGAGCCTTGGTTAGAGAGGTAAAGAAGAACCCCAAGATCACTGTGGCTGAGCTCCAGAGTTGCAGTGGGGAGATGGGAGAAAGTTCCACAAAGTCAACTATCACTGCAGCCCTCCACTAGTCGGGCCTTTATGTCAGAGTGGCCGACGGAAGTCTCTCCTCATTGCAAGACATATGAAAGCCCGCATAGAGTTTGCTCAAAAGCACATGAAGGACTCCCAGACTATGAGAAATAAGATTCTCTGGTCTGATGAGATGAAGACAGAACTTTTTGGTAATAATTCTAAGTGGTATGTGTGGAGAAAACCAGGCACTGCTCATCACCTGCTCAATACAATCCCAACAGTGAAACATGGTGGTGGCAGCATCATGCTATGGGGGTGTTTTTCAACTGCAGGGACAGGACGACTGGTTGCAATTGAAGGAAACATGAATGCGGCCAAGTACAGAGATATCCTGGATGAAAACATCTCCCAGAGTGCTCTGGACCTCAGACTTGGCTGAAGGTTCACCTTCCAAGACAATGACCCTAAGCACACAGCTAAAATAACAAAGGAGTGGCTTGAGAAAAACTCTGTGACCATTCTCGACTGGCCCAGCCAGAGCCCTGACCTTAACCCAATTGAGCATCTCTGGAGAGACCTGAAAATGGCTGTTCATCAACGTTCACCATCCAACCTGATGGAACTGAAGAGGATCAGCAAGGAAGAATGGCAGAGTATCCCCAAATCCAGGTGTGATAAACTTGTTGCATCATTCCCAAGAAGACCCATGGCTGTACTAGCTCAAAAGGGTGCTTCTACTCAATACTGAGCAAAGGGTCTGAATTCTTATGACCATGTGATATTTCAGGGTTTTTTTTTTAATAAATTTGCAAAAATTTCTACATTTCTGTTTTTTTCAGTCAAGATGGGGTGCAGAGTGTACGTTAATGAGAAAAAAAATGAACTTTTTAAAATTTACCAAATGGCTGCAATGAAACAAAGAGTGAAAAATTTAAAGGGGTCTGAATACTTTCTGTACCCACTGTATATGTATTGGTAGCATAGTCACAAAAACTGAATATATAAAACTAAAATAATGACTACCCAAACAAAATATAATGTAAATAATCAATCTTAATCTACTGTATCTATGTGAACTTTATTATCATGTATGAACAATAATTATGTATACTCTCCCTTTCATTTCTGGTAACATTACAATTATCCATATTTTTTAATTTTTAATTAGTTTGTAACTAGTACTGTTATAAAGATTGATTATTTGTATTACATTTTATTTGTGGTAATAATTTTTATATGTTTACATATTATCTATCATGCTAAATGTAGGAAATTTTAAGCATTTTCATATTTAACAGCAAGTCATAACTAAAGGCACTGCTCTCCATAATCATTAGGAGTAATCACAATGCATCTGAAAGTCTGCAATTAGGATGTCACTTTACATCTAATAGCAATAGAAGGATAAAACACACAGGTCATTTTGACACTGGTCATGCTGCCCCACGAAAACCCTTTTCTTATATGTTTAAAGTGTGGATCCAGGACCACTAATAGTAACAGCGATTGCATTTTAGCTGTCTACTTCTTTTATTTTTCCAGCAGAATCAAAAGTATTACATAATAAATTCAGAAATTCTCTTTTATGTCCTTACACACACATTTGTTCATATCTGCCTTCAATAATAAAGTAGCATCCCTGGAAAACACTCATCTGTCAAATAGCGGAGCTTTGTCCAAAATTCCATTTGCCATAAGTGACATTTAAACAACTATGCCATACAGTAGGCGGTAGAAAAATTGTAACAAAGGCATCTGAATCAAATGTTCTTTACTGGAATATCTTGTGTCATTCAAGGACTGAATTTCTAAGTAGTAAATCTCTGTAGTATAATTTCTGATTTAAAACATGAACTAGTAATATACTGTAGCTGGAGCAATATGTTTATTGTAAAACATAAGCATCTTTATTCATAATAATGGTAAAAGAGAATGAAATCTACAGCAAGTTTGTGTAAGTTTAACAAAATGTGCTCTATTATTCTGTATCTTTTATTGTTTCACACTCAGAAATCATGATGCAGCAACCCCCCTTGATAAATATTGATGAAACAACAACTTACAATCTACCAATTCATGGAGGGGGTGATTGGTTAGTATTGAAATTGCACATAAATAAGGCTGGTATAGGGTGATGGTCACACATATGTGATGCATAGGGAAAAATCAGATGGCCATATAAATCAGACAAAGATCACAACGCAATGCTCAGACTGGCTGTTGGCTCTCCCAACCCGAGAGTGACAGCTGCATAGAAGTACATACTGTAACGTTCGGGTCAGGAGAGCTGCCGGCCAGTCAGAGCATTGCATTACAATCCTTATCCTAGTTATACAGCCGTGTGACTCTTTCCTTAGATAAGACAGGCTGCTCTGCACTATATAAGTACACCCCATGAGGACAGGCACCATAGTTTACAAGGCCAAAATTGATGGGCTTGGCTGCATCCTGCATAAAAATAAATATAACATGCAAAAAAATATATATAATTTACAGTTGTTCTCAAAAGTTTACATACCCCGGCAGAATTTTTACTTTCTTGGCCTTGTTTCAGAGAATATGAATGATAATCAAAAAACTTTTTCTCCACTCATGGTTTTTGGTTGGGTGAAGCCATTATTGTGAAACTACTGTGTTTTCTCTTTTTAAATCTTAATGGCAACCAAAAATTTCCAAATGACCCTGATCAAAAGTTCACATACACTGGTGCTTTTGGCCTGATAACATGCACAGAATTTGACACAAATGGGGTTGAATGGCTACTAAAGGTAACATCCTCACCTGTGACCTGTTTGCTTGTAATCAGTGTGTGTGCATAAAAGGTCAGTGAGTTTCTGGGTTCCAGACAGACTCTTGCATCTTTCATCCAGCCACTGATGTTTCTGGATTATGAGTCATAGGAAAAGCAAAAGAATTGTCAACAAATCTATGGGAAAGGTAGCATAACACAGGAAAGGGATACAAAAAAATATCCAGGGAATTGATAATGCCAGTCAACAGCATTCAAACTGTGATTAACAAATGGAAAATCAGGGGCTCTGTAAAAACCAAACCACGTTTAGGTAGACAAACAAAAATTTTGGCCACAACTGCCAGGAACATTGTTCGAGATGCCAAGAAAAACCCACAAATAACATCAGCTGCAATTCAGGACTCTCTGAAAACTAGCGGTGCGGCTGTTTCAAGATGCACAATAAGGAGGCACTTGAAGAAAAATGGGCTGCATGGTCAAGTCGCCAGAAGAACTGCGCAAATGCCACAAAGTATCACAATAAGATGTATTGCCCCCTCTAACATCAATGACAGCTTAAAGTCTTTTGTGGTAGTTGTGGATGAGGTTCTTTATTTTCTCAGATGGTAAAGCTGCCCATTCTTTTTGGCAAAAAGCCTCCAGTTCCTGTAAATTCCTGGGCTGGATAGCATGAACTGCGCGCTTGAGATCTCCCCAGAGTGGCTCAATGATATTGAGGTCAGGAGACTGAGATGGCCACTCAAGAACCTTTACTTTGTTCTGCTGTAGCCAATGAGAGGTCGACTTGGCCTTGTGTTTTGGATTGTTGTCATGTTGGAACGTCCAAGTACGTGCCATGCACAGCTTCTGGGCTGATGAGTGCAAATTTGCCTCCAGTATTTACCGATAACGTGCTGCATTCATCTTTCCTTCAACTTTTACCAAGTTTCCTGTGCCTTTGTAGCTCACACATCCCCAAAACATCAGCGATCCACCTCTGTGCTTTACTGTAGGAATGGCGTTCCTTTCATCATAGGCCTTGTTGATCTCTCTCCAAATGTAACGCTTATGGTTGTGGCCAAAAAGTTCAATTTTGGTGCCATCACTCCAAATTACCTCGTTCCTGAAGTTTTAAGTAGAGATGAGCGGTGTTCGACTAGAACTGTTCGCCAATCTCAAATTCCAGCTGTTTTGTGCGGTGTTTGAGGCGTTCGACGAACGCGAATGATTTGCAAAAAATTCGGCTGTTCGAGGTTATGTTCAATAACTGTTCGTGCACCAAAAGCTTAACTGGATTTTTTCACATCATGCAGGGATTGTCTGCCACTCACTGTAATGCCACAGCCATGGTGGTTATGGCATTACAGTCATTGCCCAAATCGATGGGAACAGTGCTCACAGTGAAATATGAAAAGCCGGCAATTCAGCAGCGGCATACACCGGTACCCGACAATTTAGAACAGAAAGAATAGAGCATCACACATAGATTAGATAGATAGAAACATGTCAGTCACATATACAATAAGTACAGTGATAGTGTTGATTACTGTACTTGTCATTTAGTGTTAAAATAAAGGATTTATTAAAAAAAAAATTGGTGTGGGGTTCCCCGTAATTTTAGTCTCTAGCGGAGGTTTTCAGATGGGCTGGGGCAGATATTTGAAGCCTGGGAAGGGGGTAATACATGCCTGCACTCTGCAGTGTCTATGAAGGATGGCATGCTGGATGGCAGCGCTCAGGTCAGGGCTCCTTCTGCATCAATTACTGCATCAATGCGGCGTGGCATGGAGGCGATCAGCCTGTGGCACTGCTGAGGTGTTATGTAAGGCCAGGTTGCTTTGATAGCAGCCTCCAGCTTGTCTGCATTGTTGGGTCTGGGATCTCTCACCTTCCTCTTGACAATACCCCATAGATTCTCTATGGAGTTAAGGTCAGGCGAGTTTACTGGCCATTCAAGCACACTCTTATTTTTAAACAAGGTAGTGGTACTTTGGCAGTGTGGACAGGTGCCAAGTCCTGCTGGAGAATGAAATTTCCATCTCCAAAAAGCTTGTCTCAGAGGCAAGCATGAAGTGCTCTAAAATTTCCTAGTAGACGGCTGCGCTGACTTTGGTCTTGATAAAACACAGTGGACCTACAACATAAGATGACATGGCTCCCCAAACCACCACCGATTGTGGAAACTTCACACTAGACCTCCATCAGCTTGGACTGTGTGCCTCTCCACTCTTCCTCCAGACTCTGGGACCTTGATTTCCAAATGAAAATTGGAACTCTGGGATCTTGTGGAGTGTGTCAATGACATCTGTCAAGTCAGCAGTCTTCCCCATGATTGTGGAGCCTACAGAAACAGAATTTTTTAAACGCTTAGGAAGCCTTTGCAGGTGTTTTTGTTAATTATTGTAATTTGCTGAGATAATGACTTTTGTGTTTTCATTGGCTGTAAGCCATAATCATCAACATTCACAGAAATAAACACTTGCAATAGATCACTCTGTTTGTAATGACTCTATATAATTTATGAGTTTCACTTTTTGTATTGAAGAACTGAAATAAATAAACTTTTTAATGATATTCTAATTTAGTGAGATGCACCTATATATATATATATATATATATATATATATATATATACAGTACAGACCAAAAGTTTGGACACACCTTGTCATTTAAAGATTTTTCAGTATTTTCATGACTATGAATATTGTACATTCACACTGAAGGCATCAAAACTATGAATTAACACATATGGATTTATATAGTTAGCAAAAAAGTGTGAAACAACTGAAAATATGTCTTATATTCTAAGTTCTTCAAAGTAGCCACCTTTTGCTTTGTTGACTGCTTTACACACTCTTGGCATTCTCTTGATGAGCTTCAAGTGGTAGTCACTTGAAATCGTCTTCCAACAATCTTGAAGGAGTTCCCAGAGGTGCTTAGCACTTGTTGGCCCTTTTGCCTTCAATCTGTGGTCCAGCTCACCCCAAACCATCTCGATTGGGTTCGGGTCTGGTGACTGTGGAGGTCAGGTCATCTGGCGTAGCACCCCATCACTCTCCTTCTTCATCAAATAGCCCTTACACAGCCTTGAGGTGTGTTTGGGGACATTGTCCTGTTGAAAAATAAATGATGGTCCAACTAAACGCAAACCGGATGGAATAGCATGCCTCTGCGAGATGCTGTGGGAGCCATGCTGGTTCAGTATGCCTTCAATTTTGAATAAATCCCCAACAGTGTCACCAGCAAAGCACCCCCACACCATCACACCTCCTCCTCCATGCTTCACGGTGGGAACCAGGCATGTAGAGTCCATCCGTTCACCTTTTCTGCATCGCACAAAGACACGGTGGTTGGAACCAAAGATCTCAAATTTGGACTCATAAGGCCAAAGCTCAGATTTCCACTGGTCTAATGTCCATTCCTTGTGTTCTTTAGCCCAAACAAGTCTCTTCTGATTGTTGCCTGTCCTAGCAGTGGTTTCCTAGCAGCTATTTTACCATGAAGGCCTGCTGCACAAAGTATCCTCTTAACAGTTGTTGAAGAGATGTGTCTGCTGCTAGAACTCTGTGTGGCATTGACCTAGTCTCTAATCCGAGCTGCTGATAACCTGCGATTTCTGAGGCTAATGACTCAGATAAACTTATCCTCAGAAGCAGAGGTGACTCTTGGTCTTCCTTTCCTTGGGCGTTCCTCATGTGAGCCAGTTTCTTTGTAGCGCTTGATGGTTTTTGCAACTGCACTTGGGGACACTTTCAAAGTTTGCCCAATTTTTCGGAATGACTGACCTTAATTTCTTAAAGCAATGATGGCCACTCATTTTTCTTTACTTAGCTGCTTTTTTCTTGCAATAATGCAAATTCTAACAGTCTATTCAGTATGACTATCAGCTGTGTATCCACAAGAAGTCTGCACAACACAACTCATGGCCCCAACCCATTTATCCTACTTATTAAACCTGACAGGGCACACCTGTAAAGTGAAAACCATTTCCGGCGACTACTTCTTGAAGCTCATCAAGAGTATGCTAAGAGAGTGCAAAGCAGTCACCAAAGCAAAAGCTGGCTTCTTTGAAGAACCTAGAATATAAGACAAATTTTTAGTTGTTTCACACTTTTTTGTTAAGTATATAATTCCACATGTGTTAATTCATCGTTTTGATGCCTTCAGTGTGAATGTACAATTTTCATAGTCATGAAAATACAGAAAAATCTTTAAATGAGAAGGTGTGTCCAAACTTTTGGTCGGTACTGTATATATATATATCTATATGTATATACATATATATATATATATATATATATCTGAAATAAGTAATCCAGCTGCATATAATCAGTGCTAGGCAGGAGTTAGGCAGGCAGGCAGTGTATATGACAGACTGCAGTGCATATAGCACAAGAGGGTCTATTAAAACGTCCTGTCTTCCGCTGCTGTAATAATAAAAGATATTTGTAGACATAGCCCCAGATATCAGGGGCCAGGGCAAATTTTTTTTTATCTAACTCATGGTTATTTGCTTAAAAAACAATCCAGAGTACACCATTTTTCTGCTTCATTTGCTTGTTAGTACTGCAGAATAAAGCCAGATCTGTTCCATATTTCAGCAATAAAAATCCAGAAATTTAAACTGAACGTGGAAAATATTGGCCTCCTTTTCCATTCTGTTGCAGTGTGTCGGTCAAGCTATTCACGCTAGGTGTCTGTGAAGAATAGTTTTAGTAAATTACAGACCTGCTATGTAAAACCGTGGTTCTCTGTCAGACATAACACCTAGAAGAGTGTTACAAAATCAGCCATTTCTTCCATTTTCATTTTGTTGCAGTGTGTCAGTCAAGCTATCCATACCAGGTCTCTGTAGAATAGTATTAGCAAATTACAGGCCTGCTATTTAAAACTGTGGTTCTCTGTCAGACATAACACCTATAAGAATGTTACAAAATCAGCCATTTCTTCCATTTTCATTTTGTTGCAGTGTGTCAGTCAAGCTATCCATACCAGGTCTCTGTGTAGAATAGTATTAGCAAATTACAGGCCTGCTATTTAAAACTGTGGTTCTCTGTCAGACATAACGCCTATAAGAGTGTTCCAAAATCAGCCATTTCTTCCATTTCCATTCTGTTGCAGTGCGTCGGTCAAACTATTCACACTAGGTCTCTGTGTAGAATAGTATTAGCAAATTACAGGCCTGCTATTTAAAACTGTGGTTCTCTGTCAGACATAACACCTATAAGAGTGTTCCAAAATCAACCATTTCTTCCATTTTCTTTCGGTTGCAGTGTGTTGGTCAAGCTATTCACACTAGGTGTCTGTGAAGACTAGTATTTGTAAATTACAGACCTGCTTTGTAAAACCGTGGTGTTCTGTCAGACATAACACCTATAAGAGTTAAGAGTGTTCCAAAATCAGCTATTTCTTCAATTTTCATTCCGTTTTCATTCTGTTGCAGTGTGTCGGTAAAGATATTCACACTAGGTCTCTGTGAAGGATAGTATTAGCAAATTACTGGCCTGATATTTAAAACCGTGGTTCTATATCAGACATAACACTTATAAGAGTGTTCCAAAATTGACAATTTCTTCCATTTTCATTCCGTTGCAGTGTGTCGGTCAAGCTATTCACACAAGGTGTCTGTGAAGACTAGTATTAGTAAATTACAGACCTGCTATGTAAAACCGTTGTTCTCTGTCAGACATAACACCTATAACACTGTTCCAAAATTAGCCATTTCTTCCATTTTCATCTCGTTGCATTATGTCGATCAAGCTATTCACACTAGGTGTCTGTGAAGAATAGTATTACTAAATGACAGGCCTGCTATATAAAACCGTGGTTCTATGTCAGACATATCACCTAAAAGACTGTTCCAAAATCAGCCATTCCATTTCCATTCTGTTGCAGTGTGTCGGTCAAGCTATTCACACTAGGTCTCTGTGTAGAATAATATTCGTAAATTACAGGCCTGCTTTTTAAAATTGTGGTTTTCTTTAAGACGTATCACACATAAATGTGTTCCAAAATCAGCCATTTCTCGTGAACGTGGAAAATATTGTCCTCCATTTAAAATAGGCAAGGTGGGTGACAAGGGATAGGGAAGTGGACGCGATGGTGATTGTGCATGCAGAGGCCGAGGCTGAGGGCGAAGCCGTGGGCATGCTTAAATTGTGCCACAACAAACACTCACATCTTCTCGCTCGACCTCCCTGTCCCAATTACTAGGGGACCGCAGAACACCACTCTCAGTAGCCGTGAGTCTGGACCACATATTCCTCACCCTGATCCTACTTCCTCCTACCATGCCGCTTGCCTGGAGACAACAGATCCCACACTTGGACACTCAGAAGAGCTGTTCGCTTTTCCATTTGTAAAGTCGGGCCTCTCGCCCGGCCAGCTTCAAGCGAGTCAAGAGGAGAACATGTGTAGCAATGCCCAAATATTGTAGCAGCCTCGGTCACACGAAGGCGACGGTGGAAAAGTGCAATCACTGTTGCAAGAGATGGATGATGATGATGATGAGACACAATTGCCAGAAAGTCAGGAGGAGGACTAGAGTGCGGAAGTGGAAGACGAGGTGGTGAATGATATAGTAACTGACCCAACTGGTCAGGGGGAAATACAGTGTGATGACAGCAGCACATAGGGGTACAGAGGCGAAGCAACACAACAGGCAGGAAGAAGCAGTGTGGTGGCCACAGACACAAGGCGGGAAAGCGTTCCTCGTAAAGCCAACACAACGGAAGTTGCCAGTACAACTGTTAGGTCTTCTTGAGTCTGGTTATTTTTTAAACACTCTGCAGATAACCCCAAAAAGGCCATTTGCACCACCTGCCAGGCCAGCATCAGCAAGGGTAGCAAAACAAGCAGCCTGACCACCACCAGCATGATCAGGCACATGGAAGCAAAGCACTCAGCTAAGTAAGCCGAACCTCAGGGTCCAGCAACAGTGTCTGCGGGTGACATCACTGCTTGTTCCACTGTTGTGCGTGCATGCCAATCCCCTCTCCATGGCGCAAGACGAGATGCCTCCCGCCCTGCACCTGTCATTGAACACAATCGACTAGCACCATCAGCAAGCACGTCCACGTCCTTGTCCCAGCGCAGCGTTCAGTTGTCCCTACCCCAGTCCTTGGAACGCAATCGCAAATACACATCCAGCGCACTACAGGCAACACTACTAAATTCACACATTTTGTGAATGCTTGCGCTCAAAATGTTGCCTTTATGCTCGTGGAGACGAAAGCTTTCCGCAACCCGATGGCGGCGGCCGTCCCTCGGTACTTGGTCCCCAGCCGCCACTACTTCTCTTGGTGTGCCGTCCCCGCATTACACGAGCACGTGTCCCATAACATCAGGCAAGCCCTCAACAACGCAGTTACCGGGAAAGTCCACCTAACCACGAACATGTGGACAAGTGCTTGCAAGCAGGGACAGTAAATCTCACTGACGGCACACTGTGTTAATATAGTGGAGGTCGGGACCGAGTCGGACCTTGGGATAAAACATGTCCTCCCGACATCGAGGATTGCAGGCCCTGGGTCAATCAGGGTGGCCCCCACATTATACAGCTACTGCACCTCTTCCTCCTCCTCTTCAGCCTCCATCTCTGAAATGACCACATCAGTCGCAAACTAGAAGCACTGCTGCACTGCCTCGGACAAGCGGCAACAATCTGTGCTGAAGCTAATATGCTTAGGTGACAAACCGCACAACACTGAAGAGTTGTGGGACGCTTTGAAAGAGCAGGCAGATCTGTGGCTGACACCGCTGACCCTACAGCCAGGCATGGCCGTGTGTGACAATAGCCAGAACCTGGTGGCGGCTATGAGGCGAGGCTAGCTCACGCACGTATCATGCCTGGCCCATGTGCTTAACCTCGTGGATCAGCGGTTCTCAAAACCTACATGGATCTGTCGGATCTGCTTGTCAAAGTACGCCGCCTGTGGGCCAATTTTAGAAAGGCAGCAACAGCTTCCGCCGCCCTTGCAGTGTTTCAGCAGCATTTGCAGCTTCCACAGATTCCAGCTCACCGACTGATCTGCAATGTCTTCATGCATTGGAACTCTACATTGCAGATGTTGGGAAGGATTTGTGAGCAGAAGAGGGCAGTTGTTGACTACCAGCATCAACAAGGCCGTGGGTATTCAGTTCAGACTCCACACATAAGACCTCAGGAGTGGACATGGATGTCAGATATCTGTACCATCCTCCAAAACTTTGAAGACTCCACCAAGATGGTGATCTATACAGAGAGATTCTACACTGCCCAACCTCATCTCATCCCAACGTGGATTGGGTGACAATGAGATAGAGGAGGAAAAGGAGGAGGAAGAACAGGAGCTAGTTTCCTGCGCTATAGACGGTACTACCTGTACAACTGTCATACCATCTGTTCAGCGTGGATGGCCTGAGGACAGGGAGAAGGAGGAAGAGGAGGAGGATGAGGAGCAGAGCATGGTCAGTCGTCCTCTTGGTGAGGACACGGAAGTATTGCCTCTTTGCAGTCTGACACACATGGCTAAGTTTATGTTATGCTGCCTTTCCCGTAACCCGTGACAGTCATTATTGGTTGGTGACACTTCTAGACCCACGCTACAAGGAGAACTTTCTGTCTGGTATTCCCACACATTACAGGTCTAACAAAATGGGACAGTATGAGAATGCCCTTGTTGCGGAATTATTAAAAAAATTCCCATCTGAAAATGGTGGCGGCAGAGGTCACAGTTCATTGGACAACCAAGGAATACAGGCGAGAGAGACACAAATGCAATCCAGCAGAAACAGGGGAACACCGTCAAAATTCTGGGACAATTTTCTCAGACCCTCTCATCGCACAGGCCCTGAGGCACAGGGTACTCTCCGAAGGAGGGAAAAGTTTCGGAAAATGCAGAGGGAGTACCTTGCCAACCGTACCAACGTCCTCTGTGATTCCTCTGTGCCTTATACTTATTTGGTATCCAAGCTGGATGTTAGGAGGACGGTTGCAGACAACTTTATTTTAATGGAACGCAACCGACCCCGGGGTCCGCAATGCAGCCTAATGGACTGCTGCCGAACACTTTCCGGGTGGAAAGGAAAGCGACAACTAAACAGATAACCCGTCCGTGTTAACAGCACACCGGACCGGGTAAAGCGATACGCTCTATCTCCATTAACTGCACGGAGGGAGAGCGACCGGCGACGCACCTATCAACTATCTTAGCCCTTCGTGTTAATGCACACGGAAGGGATTAGACGGTTCACACAATCTCCAAGAACCGCAGGGAGACATGCGACTGTGGGAGAAGCAGTAGCCCTGTCTTTGATACAGGCGCTAAGCTATGGGGAATGGCGCTAAAGCGGCTCACACAATCTCCAAGAACCGCAGGGAGACGTGTGACCGGACTAGGAGCAGTAGCCCTGTCTTCGTCACAGGAGCTACGCTATAGGAGACGGCGCTAGTATGTGGGTGTGATATCCGCCGGGTATTCGTGCATTCAGACGGCTTGCTACCGGACTGAGCAGACCCGCTCTATTTGGCTCAAGCTACCTGCCTGCATAAAGCTATGGCTCTTAGAGGAGCCCAAGAGTTTCAGCGTAAACACCACAAACAACTAGCTCAAAAGATCTGAGCGCGTCGCCATGTTTGTGGGCGGGACTTTTAAAGACTAAGTCCTGCCCACCGACGCGCCATTGGTGACGTTACCCATGAACCAATCAGGCGGTGCCAGGTCACCGGGTCAGGTGGGTGCCAAACCACCAATCATGATCCGCCAGGTCACGGACATGCTCAGTGCAGCAAACTCTGGACTTCGACTTCGCAAGCCCTGTCTCTCTCTGCAGCCCAGGCTTAACATTGTTAGGCACAACTACCTGGGAGGTAAACAGTGCTCTCGGACCAGCTAGGCATTGGGACTGATGATGATGCTGAGCAGCATCAGCCCTGGCTGGACCAAAATGAGAGACCACAGAAGGTCCTGGACCCATTTTGAATCCAGCACAAGACCAATGCCTATCACTGGACATATGGCATGAAATGGCTCTCTACGCCTTGGAGGCTCTGGCCTACCCTGCCGCTATCATTTTGTCAGAGCTGGTTTTGAGTGCCACTGGTGGTATTCTAATTAATAGGTGCATCCGCCTGTCAATTGAAAATGCTGACAGGCTGACTCTATTAAAAATGAAGAAGGGTTGGATTGGGCCACACATCTCAACACCACCGAATCATAGCAGCATAACATAAACTCAAATCCAGTGTCTTTTTTTTGGGAGGTCTATTCCCATGCACCTCTTCACACCCAGACATGGACATACGCTTCATGATTTTGATTATTTGCTCTTGTCCTCCTCCTTCTCCGTATTCTCATTCTCCACCACCATATCACCACCATCTGTACCATATCAACATATCTACGTCTCTTGCAAGGGTTCATTAGAGTTCCTCCAAATTTTTTTCAGCTGTTGCTTCACTGCATAGGCAAACAGTATGGGAGACCCACTTCCTAATAATTGGAACATTGTTTTGAGGAGGCCCTCCGACCTCTACATCTCTTGCAAGTGGCATTGGAGTTCCTCCAAATTTTTGGCAGCCGTTGCTTCACTGCATAGGCAAACAGTATGGGAGACCCACTTCCTAATAATGGGAACATAGTTTTCAGAATGCCCTTTGCAGTCACTGCATAGGCAAACAGTATGGCAGACCCTCTCCTTTCTAATGGGAACATGTCACTACTGTGGCCCAGCTCTATGTGTCTTTAAATTGTTAGTAGGGTTTCTCCTAAATTTTGGCAGCCGTTGCACTCATTGCATACCCTATAACTGAATAGCAGACCCTCTCCTTTCTAATGGGAACATGTTTTTCCCAAATGTTGGCAGCCCTTGCAGTCACAGCATGGGCATTACCACTATAGAAGGCCCACTCCTTTATAATGGGAACATTTTTTTACTGAGACCCTCCTCTATGTCTCTTCAAAGGGGTATTGGGTTGCATTCAAATTTTTGGCAGGCCTTGCAGTCACTGCATATGCAATAACAGTATAGGAGACCCACTCGTTAATAATGGGAACAACAAAGCATAGCCGACTGATCGCTCTCTTACAATAGTGAGGGCCAACTGCTGGCCCTTTAAGAATAGTAAGGGCCGCATGATGGCCCTATAAAATTGGCTTTGTGATTTTCAGAGTCTCTCCACCATAAATGAAACAGAATGTGTCTGATGAAGTATCACACACCTCGTGGCCAGATAAGGTTGTAAAATGTTAAAATTACATTTCCTGGTGAATGCATTTGTCTTGGTTGAAAGCAATGCAAAAGTGCAAAAACGCATCAAAAATGCTACGTGTGAACATAGCCCAAGGTGTGGAGGAGAATTTTTGTTTTCATATATTTATTTTGCCTTATATAGAAGTCATTACCCTGGAAAGGATGTTTCTTAACATATTTACCTGGAAAATCTATTTTTTTTCGTTTTTGTATGTTTTAATGTGAGTCTGTAAAAGTGGCGTAATACCTCTGACAACGTTGTTGACAGCAGTGACCTGGGAGTCAGAAATGCTTCCAGGGGTCTTCCCCATGCTGTTCCCATGTCATTTTAACACTGTTCTCATCGATTTGGGCAATTTTTAGGCCCTCTGCAGACCGCCAGGGGGAGCTGCTGGAAAAATTTACTCGACTCGAACAATGAGTACCCGAGCATTTTAGTGCTCGCCCATCACTAATCAACATGCATCACAAAGGTGTGCTGCATGTGCCTGATATGTTAGTGTTGTGGTGTGTTCCGCATGTGTGTTTGACATTTGAACTTTGTATTTGCTGCATGTGTCTAATATGTAAGCGGTGTGTGTACTGTATGTTCCTGATATGTGAGCATTGTGCATATCATGCATATGTGAGATATTTGAGTGGTATCTGTGCTACAGGTATTTGATATTTAAGCAGTGTGTATACTGCATGTGTGAGTTATAATGAGCATGTGTCCGATATATTAATGGTGTGTGTTTAATGTGCATGATATGTGAGTGGTGTGTTCTGCATGTATCTGATATCTGAGCAGTGTGTGTGTTGAATGTGTCTGATATCTGAGCAGTGTGTGTTGAATGTGTCTGATATGTAAGTGGTGTGTGCTGTATGTGATATTTGAGCTATTGTCTATGCATTTGTCTGATGTATGTGGTGTGTGCACTGCTTGTGTCTGATATGTAAGCAGTTTGTGTTTGGTCCTTGTATCTGATATGTGTGATGTATGTATGCTGCATGCATCTGATACCAGCTTTCCCATCCCGATTTCCACTCAGATTTCTCTCTACCTCCCTGCTCTTATATACTAATGGAACGTGACCCAGCTTTAACACCCCAATTTCCATGGTGATTTTTCTCTACCTCCCTGCTCCTATATACTAATGGTACGTGACCCAGTTTTCCTATCCCGATATCCATACTGATTTCTCTCTACCTCCCTGCTCTTATATACTAATGGTATGTTTTTCATCTAGCAACTACTATCTCCCATTCTTGTTTATGACTGTTTACTTGGCCTTTGAATATCCAGCATGTGGCTCAGCCTTGATAAGCTGGTCAAGATGAGCACAGACCACTCCCCTCTGGTTCACAGCTGAATGCATTCTGTAGCAAATATATTGTGAACTAGGAGTCTGTTTGACTTTAGTCTGTGTCCATCACGTTAAATGTGTCCATTTCTTAAGTGTGAGAAATATAAATTATACCTGAATTGGAACTTAAGGGAACTGAAGGTAGCTGGATATTAAGTCACAGTAAACAATGTTTCTGTTTGTTTTCACTCTCTCTCCTAAAGTGCTCCACTTTCTACTAACCCCCTTAAACCCTACACCTAGTAATGAACTCTTCATCTCTCCCTCCATCCTCCCCATTCATCTCACCTCCTCCTCAGAACTATTCCTCAACATTCTATTCTGTGTCTCAAAACACAAACAGCCACCTCACGTTTTATCCTGCTCCCATCTACTAACACTTTCTCTGCTCCGCCTCACTGCTGGTGATATCTCCCCAAATCCTGGTCCTCCTCACCACATCCCCAAAGTCACTTCCACCTCCTACCCACGATCTCTTGCTACTCTTCTAACCTTATACTCATCCGCCCAGCCCCCACTTCCGCAGTCCCTCTAACAGGGGCTCTATGGAATGCTCACTCTGTCTGCAACAAACTTTCCTACATTCACAATCTCTTCATCACAACCAAGCTTTCCTTCCTCGGCATCACCGAAACCTGGCTCACCCCAACCGACGCGGCCTCTCCTGCTGCACTTTCATACGGTGGATTCCACCTTTCCTACACCACTCGCCCCACTGACAAGCATGGTGGAGGAGTAGGTTTCATATAACTGCTCCTTCACCCAATGCTTAAAAAAGCCCTCCATTGACCCTTCCTCTCTGACTAGCTATCTTCCCATATCACTTCTCCCCTATGCCTCAAAACTACTGGAACAACATGTCCATTCTGAACTGTCTTCCAACCTCTCCTCCTGCTCCCTCTTCGACCACCTACAATCTGGATTCCGACCGCACCATTCTACTGAAACTGCACTGACTAAAGTCACCAGTGACCTACTAATTGCCAAATCCAAGCGACACTACTCTATCCTCCTCCTCCTGTACCTGTCATCTGCCTTCAACACAGTGGACCATTCCCTCTTACTACAGACTTTCTCATCTCTCAACATCACAGACTTGGCCCTATCCTGGATCTCCTCATACCTAACAGACCGGACATTCAGTGTCTCTCACTCACACACCACCTCCTCATCTTGCCCCCTATCTGTCGGTGTTCCCCAAGGTTCAGTTCTAAGACCCCTGCTCTTCTCCATCTACACCTTGGGCCTGGGATAGCTCATAGAGTCTCATGGCTTTCAGTATCACCTCTATGCTGATGACACACAGATAGTGATGAGCGAGTATCATAATATTCGTAATCGCTATATTTGTAACGAGTACTTTGTAATAATCGCGTATTCGTTACGAATAGCGATTACAGTGTAAGTCAATGGGAAATGCGAGTAATTTTCTGCAGGACTCTACAAAGGTGTCTGGGGGCCTGAGGAAAAGGGTGAAATGGATGGGAAAGTGATGAAACTGAATGGGAAGAAATTGGAGAATATGCCTGCATGCATTTCTGACTCACAGATGGATTCTGGGAATAAGTTTGTCACAGTATTATGCCACTTTTACAGACACACAAGAACATCTGCCAAACTTAACCTAAATTGCATTTAACAGGCCAAAAGGTTGAAAAACAGTTTTTCCTGCATAATCACTTGTATAAAAGGCTAAATAAACCAGAGAAACCAAAAAAATATCCCTTTTAGCATTTGTCCACACATACTGTTGTGGCTTTTTTTCACCTTTTACAATTGGGAGGGCCCTGACATACATTTTGAAGGTCCCTCTGTCATACATCATTTCTAGTTCGCTATTCCCCAGCACTTTACAATCACAGCTAGAACGTACCAGTAGGTATGTTGATCTTTGACCTGAGAGGCCTCAGGTGGCTCTGTAACATGCATTTTGGAGGGACAGCTGTTACTTAGACATTTGGGCAGTCCCTCCATCATTGACTCTCAGAAAGTGGAATACATATTCCATAGGAGTTTACAATGTGCCCATTTTAGCGTTAGGCTTGACCCTCCTCCGCCTCCACCACCATGTGATACTACGGCCCTAAATTCAAATGTTCAGAGGGCCTGCAGTAGGCAGGAAAGCTGAGTTTTGTGAGAGCCCTCGTGTGGCTCTGTAACATACATTTTGAAGTGCCCTCCTCTAGAAATTTTGGATTTACCTCTTTTATACCTTTGAAAGGGCCTTCACTTATTCATATTGTAGGGCCCTCACTCTATTATTTAACTAATTTAAGAGCAGAGACTACAGAGAAAAAGGCCAAGAGACATGGAATACTAGAAGGTAGCAGTGAGTGCAGCCTGTGATCTTCAGGTTTGGCTGAATTCTGTGAACCGGAAAAATAAAGCTGCACTTGTCAACTGGATGACGAGCTCAAATATATCACTTGTGCAAGTCAATGGACAAAGGATATATGATGCCCCCCTTCCAGGATGGGTTGGAGAAGCTTCTCCAAATGGCTCAGAGATTTTGATTGTCAATATTCCCCAGATTATATAGGAAGAGTAGACTTCTTGATACTGTACTACTTGGTCCAGTGCAGAATGTGCATCGTATTTCCCAAAATTACTCCTGGGGGCTGTGTCATAGGTGCAGAAAGATTCCATGACAAGGGCCTCCCTTGACAAACATTATCTACGATGGAGTACTGTAGTAGTTGTGGCCCTCAATTCAAGTTTTCAGAGGGCCATCAGTCGGTCATCAGCAGTCAGTGTAAATTTCTATTGAATATATATTCCCTATCTCAGTCACAATATGGCACAAGCCAGGTATATATTTTTTGCCAAATAGGGTGAATGACAGTACATTTCTATTGAATATGTATCACCTATCTCTGTCACAAGGTGGCACAACTATTAGTTTGGTAGGACCACTGTACATTCCAGATTTGTCCACTGCACAGTGTGCATAGCGTTTGTAAAAATTTGCCCTATGGGCTGAGTCATGGTTGACGCAGGAAACCACCATCCTAAGGGCCTCCAATCACAAATAGTAGTTAGGCTGCAGTAGGAATACTGTCCTGGTTTGTCCACTGCACAATGTGCATAGGGTTTGTAAAAATTAGCCCTATGGGCTGAGTCATGGTTGACGAAGGAAGGAAACGGGTTTTTATGGGAAGGAGGTGACGTTAACAGCAGTAGCATGAATCTGCATTTTTGTTGAATTTAGGTTGGCTTGCTGTCATCTGGAGGGATTACAAACTGTGGAGATATCCAGTCCTTGTTGAATTTAATCAGAGTAAGTCTGTCTGCATTTTCCGTGGAGATGCATGTGCACCTATCAGTGATGATTGCCCCAGTGGAACTGAAAACACGCTCTGACACTACACTAGCAGCCAGGCAGGCCAGTACCTCCAAGGCATATAAGGAGAGGTCTGGCCAAGTGTTCAGCTTAGACATCCAATAATTAAAGAGAACTGAAGCATCAGAAAGGATGCACGTATGGTCACTTAAGTACCCCTTGACCATGCTCTGCAACTTATCCCTCCTTGGCATTGTTACATGCACAGATAGCCCTTGTTGTTGTGCTGGTTTATTAAAAATTGCCCAATTTGTGCAAATTTTCAACCCACCTCTGTTGGAGCTGGTGTTTGTGTCTCTCTCCATTATCCCTTGTTGTTGAAAAGAGCCGGTACCTACGCCACCAGCATTATCTGAGGGTGATGTTTTCAGCAACTGATCTACAATGGCCCTCTTGAACGATTCCATTGTAAAACTCTTTGGTGACTCTTTGGAGAGAAGGAAATTTCTCCTTGTACCGTCGATTGAGAAAGGTGGCCTACCAGTATAGCTTGTTGGATAAAATGTGTATCATGTGAGGGTCTTGCCACAGACACTTACACATGAACTGTGCAATGTGGGCCAAGCTGCAAAAAGGCAAATGTTCCGTGTCCCCAACAGTAGAAACAGTACCCATCCTCTCCTCACGCTGACTCGCCTCCTCCTCCACCTCCTTCTCTCCAGCCCATCCAGGTTGGACAGACATGAAGTTTGGGTTGGGTGTCCGCTCTGTAGCATTATGAGTCCCCTCGGTAGCACAGAAAAACAAGTCCTCTCCCTCCTCATCCTCCTCATCTTCCTCCTCATCACCCAATGTTGCATCAGAATATTAGCTAGGCTGGATAGTATCACCCATTGGGAAATCTGGCTCCATACCAACATGCTTCCTCTTTGAGATTATGCAGTGATTGTTTCTAGAGACACAGCAGCGGGATGGTTACCCTGATAATAGCCTGATCAGCGCTCACGAGGTTGATGCAGTACTCAAAGTTCTCAAGAACCTCACAAATGTCAGCGATCCACACCCACTCGACAGTTGTTATGTGTGGTGGCTGACTCTCAGTCTGACGGGCATGCTGAAGCTGGTATTCAGCTACTACCCTCTGCTTTTCAGTGATCCTCGCCAAGATATGAGAGGTTGAGTTCCACCACGTGGGCAGGTCACAAATAAGTCGGTGACTTGGCAAATTCAAGCGCTTTTGCAGGGCTGTAGGAGCAGCAAAAGCGGTAGAGGAATGGCAGAAATGGGCGCTAATACGGCACACCTTCTCAAGTAGGTACGGCAAGTCACGGTAAGTTTTCAGAAATTTTTGAACAACTATGTTCAGCACTTGAGCCATGCATGGCACGTGTACCAGCTTGCTGACCTTTAAAGCAGCCACCAGATTACGCCCATTATCTCAAACGACCAGACCGGATTGGAGGTGCAGCGGGGAGAGAAACTGATCGGTCTGTTGTTTTAAAGCTTGCCACAGCTATACTGTAGTGTGTGCTTTCTGACCTAAACAGATCAGCTTCAGCAGAGCATGTTGCCTCTTTGTCGATGCGCTGCTGCACAGGCCCCACCTTGGCAGTGATGGGGAGGGTAATTCAGCAGAGGATGAGGAGCAGGAGGAGGGGAAAGAGGAAGTGAAATATGAAGAGGCGGAAACCCTGACAGAAGTTGGGCCCTCTATTCTTGGCGTGGGTAGGATGAGTGATGTTCCAGTTTGTGCCTTTGTCCCACCATCCACCAGTTTCACCCAGTGTGCCGTGACATAAATGTATCGTCCCTGTCCACAACAACTTGTCCAGGTGTCTGTTGTTTAGGTGGACCTTCCTGGTTATGGCATTGGTGAGAGCACAGTTCAGATTGTTTAACACGTGCTTGTATAACGCAGGGACGGCACACTGGGCATAATAGTGGCAGCTGGGAACACTGGATCGTGGGGCAGCCACAGCCAAGAGATCACGGAAAGACTGTGTTCCCACATGCCTAAACGGCAACATCTCCACAGCTAGCAATTTTGCAATGTGCGAGTTTAGTATTTGTGCCTGAGGGTGCGTGCCTGGGTATTTACGCTTTCTTTTCAAGCTCTCAGGCACAGATAATTGGAAGCTTTGCTGGGACAATGAAGTGGATGTGGTTGATGTTTGTTGTGTGTGAGCAACCGCAGCTTGTGAGCAGAAGGTATGAGTGCGTGCTTCCTGAACAGCAGATTCTGAAGGACATAGCCCAGGTGACATGACATTGGTTTGACCCACAGATGCAGATTTGGTACCCTGGTGTTCCGCCCACCTACTGGGGTGCTTGGCTGCCATGTAGTTTCACATACTGGTGGTGTTCATGTTGCCTTTGCCCTGGCCTCTGCTCAACTTGATATGGCAGATGCTATAGACTACAATGTTTTTCTCTGAAGGACTTTCAGAAAAAAAATTCCACACGGCAGCTGAACGCCCCCTTGCCCTGACTTGGCGAACAGCAGGAGTTGCTCTAGGGAATAGTTGACCCAGTACTCACTCTGGGCAAACCACGACCCCTTGGTGCCTCTGTTGGTGCTACATATCCATCTTCCTCTGGGTTGCTGTCATGGCTATGCATGCCAACAGTTCAGGTTGGATCAGTGGGCTCATCATCAATCACCTCATCTTCCATCTCATCCTCCTTCGCAGTTGACATTGTAGGCTGACCTGATGGCAACTGTGTCTTGTCATCATCAGCCTTCACCTCTGGAGACAGTAAATGATGTTCCTCTAAGTGGCTTTCTTCTGGCCGTAGGTCCTCAAATACTTGAGCATCAACACATGCCAACTCCTCTTGTCCCTCTTCAATGCTGCACGGTGATGGGCCAGAGCCAACCAAAGGATACATATCAAACAGATCCTAGGAATGGCCAAGTTTAGGGTCATATGTCTCCTGTGACTGATAATGGGGGAGGAAGAAGAACTAGCTTTAGGATTGGATGGGCCAGTCTTCTGTGTATCTACAGTAGACTGTGTGGTCGTGGAAGATTTGTTTATGCTTGGCAAATGCATAGAGGCCTTGTCAGCTAT
The DNA here is from genome assembly GCF_046119375.1 of Phyllobates terribilis. Taxonomy (NCBI): domain Eukaryota; kingdom Metazoa; phylum Chordata; class Amphibia; order Anura; family Dendrobatidae; genus Phyllobates; species Phyllobates terribilis. The sequence continues at coordinate 475,555,226 of NW_027362765.1, read as the reverse complement.
CCAAGACATAATCTGCTCTCTCTCTTCTGGCTTCCACACACGTTTACATTCCAGACCGGGAAATGTTTCCAGGAACAAAGTGGATGCATCAAGCTTCTTCTGACCTGACACAGACTGAGTGCCTTCTTGAGCACCACTGACAACACCACGTCCACGTCCCTTATCAACAGGCTTTTTTGGCATTTTGGGTTTTGTTGACAGGTTTTCAGATGTTGATGGCACAAGCCAAGCTAGCTATCACAGCCAAAATAGTGGATAAAATGGCCTGGTGCGTGCTTGTTAGCAGGCAGTAGGAAATGTTTGGACTACTGCTTTGTGTAGGGCACTAAACGCTTTTCTAAGTGGACTAATGTGGAGAGAAGGCAGGCTGTCACCCCAAAAACAGCGGGGAAAATGGCCTGATGCAAGCTTGGTAGAAGGCAGTAGGAAATGTTTGGACTACTGCTTTGTGTAGTGCACTAAACACTTTTTTAAGTGGACTAATGTGAACAGAAGGCAGGCTGTCATCCCAAAAAAGTGGGGAAAATGGGCTGGTGCGTGCTTTGTAGCAGGTAGTAGGAAATGTTTGGACTACTGCTTTGTGCAGCGCACTAAACGCTTTTTTAAGTGGACTAATATGGACAGAAGGCAGGCTGTCATTCCAAAAATAGCGGGGAAAAGGTCCTGGTGCATGCTTGGTAGCAGGCATTGGGAAATGTTTGGACTACTGCTTTGTGTAGTGCACTAAATGCCTTTTTAAGTGGACTTATGTGGACAGAAGGCAGCCCAAAAACAGCGGGGAAAGTGGGCTGGTGCCTGCTTGGTAGCAGGCAGTAGGAAACGTTTGGACTACTGCTTTGCATTGGGCACTAGCCTCCTTTTTAAGTGTACTAATGTGGACAGCAGAAGCCAGGCTCTGACCCCTAAAACAGTGGGGAAAATAGCCCGGTGCTTTTTAAAAAAAAAAGGCAGCACAAAATGCTACTACTCTGTGTGCTAGAAAAATATTGCTTTGCCTCTGACAAGAGCTGTTTTAAGATGGACACTGGAAGAATACTTTAACCTCTCCCTACCTAATATACAATCTTTCCCTCCCTGAACTCTGAATTTGTTGTGTGTCTTCAGCTCTGAAAAGAGCTATTTTTTGGTGGTATTCTGGAACTAGTGAGCGGCTCTTTTAAACACTGAACTAGTAGACACTGAAGGTAGCCCTTAAAAGTGCTTTTGTTTTATCAAGAGGCCTAAACCCTCTCCCTAGCAGCTCAGCGATCTCTCCCTATGCTTATAGCATGCAGGCTCCAGGCGCAATGTGCACAAAATGGCGGCGGCAGGGCTTAAATAGACCCTATGACTCTGGGCGGCTAGCCAATCGCAGTAATGCCACAACCAACATGTCTGCAGCATTACTGTGATTGGTTTAGAAGTCCAGCATGCTTAGTGGCTGCAAAGGAGGCACCAAAACTGCAGGGCGGGACATCCAAATATAACGAGCCGAGTACACAAATACTCACAATATAGCGAGTAACCCGAATACCGTATTATCCATGCGAATAGCGAATAGTAACGAATACACTCACTCATCACTACATACAGATCTACCTCTCTGGACCCCACATCTCCTCCCTACTAACCAAAATCCCACTATGTTTGTCTGCTATTTCATCCTTCTTCTCTGCTACATTTCTAAAACTTAACATGGATAAAACAGAATTCATCATCTTTCTGCCATCTCACTCAACTCCCCAACTGATCTATCTATCAACATCAATGGCTGTCCACTCTCCCCAGTCCCACAAGCTCGCTGCCTTGGGGTAACCCTGGACTCTAACCTCTCCTTCAAACCACATATCCAAGCCCTTTCTACTTCCTGCTGACTACAACTCAAAAATATCTCTCAGATCCGCACATTCCTCAACCGTGAATCTGCAAAAACACTAGTGCATGCCTTCATCTCCCGCCTTGACGACTGCAACCTCCTGCTCTGTGGCCTCCCTTCCAACACTCTCGCGCCCCTCCAACCTATCCTAAACTCCGCTGCTTAACTAATCCACCTATCCCCCCGCTGTTCCCCGGCCTCTCCTCTCTGTCAATCTCTTTACTTGCTCCCCATTTCCTAGAGACTCCAGTTCAAAACCCTAACAATGGCATACAAAGCTATTCACAACCTGTCTCCTGACCTAGTCTCCCTATACATACCCACATGCAACCTGCGATCCTCACAAGATCTCCTTCTCTACTCCCCTCTTATCTCCTCTTCCCACAATCGCATACAAGAATTCTCCCGTGCATCCCCCCTACTATGGAATGCTCTACCCCAAGATATCAGACTCTCTCCTACTGTGGAAACCTTCAAATGGAAGACCCACCTTTTCCGACAAGCGTACAACCTGCAGTAACCACCGCTCCACCATACCGCTGCACAACCAGCCCTACCCTCATATACTGTATCCTCACCCATCCCTTGTAGACTGTGAGCCCTCACAGACAGGTTCCACGCTCCTCCTGTATCAGTCACCGTAACGTTTTGTTCAAGATTATTTTAATTGTTTTCGCTATGTATACCCCTTTCTCACATGTAAAGTGCCATGGAATAAATGGTGCTATAATAATAAATAATATGTAATATATAATAAACTGGGAGACACTGCTTTCAAAGGGATAAAGATGAGACGGCTTTAAGGACCGAATGGCAAGCAAAGAGCAGCATAAGGGCTAGACAGGTGAGTGGTAAATATAAGTTTTAGTTTTTTTTATTTTTAACGTTTTGTGGGCTGTCTGCTGTTCAGCAAAATGGCAGCCGCTGGCCTCCATTTTACTAAATCCAAGTGAAGCAAGTTTACAAAAATCCATATTTTCAAAAATATAAAACAGCTGGGTAAGAGAAGGAAAATACTTCTGTGAAATACTGTGAAATACTATGATAACAGAAAACATCGCTGGTGAGTAACTGGACTAATCTGAACATTATATAACGTCTGTAGAATGCTTGTGAACAACTGATATCTACCACTATATGGTTCCTATATGGTGATAAAGTTAGTGTTACACAGGACTCAAGGTAAGGCCACGGCCCCACTGTCAGTATTTGGTCAGTATTCAGTCAGCATTTTTTCTCAGGAGTGGGAGCCAAAACCAGGAGTGGGTGATAAATGCCGAATTGGTGACTTGTTTCTATTATACCTTTTCTATGATTGTTAATTAAGATATTAGGACTGTTCATTTGTTTCCAACTGGAGACTGACAACTGCTGCTGGACAGCAAAATATGTGCAGTGCTTATCAGCTCTTTTCTATTGAGCTTGTAAACGTTGTTTTGAAGCTGACTACTTACACGGGAGCGCACTGTTACATCCTAAGCTTCAGCAGGGTTGGTCGGTCTCCTAGGAAAGAAGCTGTAAGCAAGGGAAATGAAAAGTGTTACTATCTCAAGAATGGTTGTAAATTTTAATCAGCAGTAAATTGCAAAGTGTTTGTTTTTACAAGCAATATCCAACAATATCCATCTATGAAGATTGGCATAACCCTTTATCTACATAAGGGTTAGGCTTAAAAGTATGTTTGTCATTAAAAAGATACATTTTTAAACTGAAAATTCTCCCAAAATTACTTTGCATATTTATGTGCACACTGCTTTTGCTTATCCAAGCGGTAGATCAAGAGTCAAGCTTCCATGAACCCTTGATTATTTTTGTTTTAAAGGGAATCTATAAGCAGGTTTTGCTACCTCATCTGGGAACAAACTGATGTAGGCAAAGAGAAGCTGAATCCAATGATGTATCACTTAGTTTACTGAGTGCAACCACTCTGACAGAATCAGAGTTTTTAGATTTAGCAATGCAGCAAAGCTGAGGAAGCTAGCCCCGCCCACATCAGTCTCTGTATATACAATGTCCATGAATAATGAGATGCCTATCACATGGTGGAGTGTCAGACCAGTATGCATGAGCTGCTGTGTTCTAGCAATGATAAGCTCCTGATGTTAAAACAATAATTGGAAGCAAACAAAACCACAGAGCTTGATAGGAGAGATTTCACTGAAATGTGTTTTAACCCCTACAGCTAACATAGCAAAAATCTGCAGACAGATTACCTTTAAGTGAACTAGTACATGCTTAAATGCTGATTCTCTGTAAGCACCTAGTAGTTGCTATACTAAGTGAAACTAGCTTTGAGTCCTCCATATTGAGATTATGATATATTTGGGACACTTAATCACTTTAGATTGCTTGAACTTTTTATTTAATTTACTTATATATTTAAAGACATCTTTTAGTTATCCTTTAAATGTATTTATTTTACAACAAATGCACTGTTCTTACCTATCTTTTTACAGTTATCTTATATTTTAATAAGCATACAAATGCAATAATGCAGTTCCTTATAAAATTATACAAAAAGTTTAAACAATGGAAAATGTTATACTACAAAGTCAGCATTGCATTTATAACATCTATCAATGTTTCCTGACCAGTTTTGAAGCCTTTTGCAGAACAGACACTTGCAGTGTTACAATCTGACTATTACACCTCCAACACCAATGAGTTGGGAGATGAGAAGCAATAGAAATCTGTCTACCGCATCTATCATTATGAGATCTGAATACTAACCGGTTCATTAAAACCCTTGATGGCTATAGGCAGATCTGGGAGGTATTTGATTTCTATGTAAACCACAACTTACACTCATTCTGTCACATCTCAAGTCATTGTGAAAGATTAATAGTCTAGTACTATTCACATTAAACCATGCACAGAAAAGACAAACCAGTAGCAGAGCACACAATTATGTCAATGTATTTCACTAACGTCTAATACCTGCAATTAATAAAGCAGGATAATGCATAATATTTTTCAGATGTTTATTACAATTCCATTCAAAGCATCCAAAGACAAATACATTGATGCCATCAACTTAAGGAATTGGCCGCTTATATAACAGTTATATCAGGAAAACTTGAAATCACACCAATGCAACCTTTCTTTCTTTGAATATTGCCCAGACACAGTAATAAACACAGGAAGAAGAGGACCCATGTGCAAGAACAATATATGGGTCCTTTGCAGACCAATAGCTCATTAAAATACACAATCCCACCTGCTTTAGAGGTGGATATGGGTCCCCTTACTACTTGGGCTCTTGTGCAGCTGGACAGGTTACATCAATGAAACGTCCGCCTCTGCCCGCTCAACTTTAAAATTTTGATGTGTTCCAAATAGTTAAGCTTTATGAACAAAGTCAGAAAGAAGAAAGAGATAGGAGAAAGAGAAGAGAGAGAGGGGAGAGAAAGGAAAGAGAGGAGAGAGAGAACAGAGAGAGAGAGAACCCTGCTGACCAAAAGAGCTTACATTCTTTAGAAGAGAAATATTTACCCAGTAAATCTGGAGATGGAAATCAACTGTGTCTCCCAAACAGTGCTCCACTGGGAACTGTTGATCTGTGATGGCCTAGGTACTGACCACCACTGAACAAGATATGATAACCTGCCAGATGTCAGAGCTGGAGAGCATTATGGAGAAGCCTGCATGGTCACATATAAAGAAATTAGCTCACTTTCTAATACTTCAGCAGAGTGGGAAATGATGCCAGGGAAGATTTTCATTGTTTTTGAGAAGTGCGTATCGAATCTCAAAGTGTAGAAATTTACAGAAAACTGTGAATTTCAAGATACTAAAAGCCAATCCCCCACTGATTTATCCATTAATCTCTAATTCCCATGGTACTACGATTATTTGTTGATTAAAGTGCAATTATGCATCATTATCTAATATTCCAAGAGGACATGAAGCTGTAGATTCACAGTCTCTCTCATTTAGTCCTATGATTTCCTGATGAAACTACTTGAAAGATTGCCAAGGGTGTACAAAGCTGTCATCACAGTAGAAAGTGGTACTTTGAAGAACCTAAGGATTATCACAGGGGTACACAACATTTTTTAATCCAAGGGCCACATTGCCATACTGAACTATTCCCAGGTGCCACACATTTTTTTTTAAAGAGGCAGTTACTAGTGATGAGCGAACATGCTCACCACAGCTCGGTACTTGCCCGAGCATCTCGGTGCTCGACAAGCTTGATGCTCGGCGAGTATTTCTGGGTTGCTCGAGCGGGAACTCGGGTACCCTCCCTACATGTTTGCCACTCTTTAGAGAGCCAATGAACATGCAGGGATTGACTGGCATGCACTGTAATGCCGTAGCCATGTTGGTTGTGGGCATTATAGTGATTAGCTGGCCGCACAGCATCATCAGGTCTATATAAGATCTGGCGCTGCTATGCTCATCACAGGCTACTCCGGAAACAGGCAAAGTAGGGAGAGGTGCTGCTGAGTCAGGGAGAGATTTGCTTGTTTATAGTTAGTATAGGTATTCCACAACATATATATATATATATATATATATATATATATATATCCATCTGAACTAACAGTCCTTCTGAGGACTAATCCAGCTGCATATAATCAGTGTTAGACAGGAGTTAGGCAGGCAGGCAGTGTATGTGGCAGACTGCAGTGCATATAGCGCAAGAAGATCCATTCAACGTCCTGTCTGCTGCTGCTGTAATAATTACAGATATTTGTAGGCATAGATCCAGATATCAGGGGCCAGGGCAATTTTTTTTTATCCTAATCCTGGTTATTTGCTTAAAAAACAATCCAGAGTACACCATTTTTCTGCTCCATTTGCTTGTTAGCACTGCAGAATGCAGCCAGATCTGTTTCATATTTCAGCCATAAAAATCCAGAAATTTGAACCGAACGTGGAAAATATTGGCCTCTTTTTCCATCCTGTTGCAGTGTGTCAGTCAAGCTATTCACACTAGGTGTCTGTGAAGAATAGTATTAGTAAATTAAAGGCCTGCTTTTTAAAACTGTGGTTCTCTATCAGACATATCAACTATAAGAGTGTTCCACAATCAGCCATTTCTTCCATTTTAATTTTGTTATAGTGTGTCGGTCAAGCTATTCACACTAGGTGTCTGTGAAGAATATTATTAGTAAATTAAAGGCCTGCTATTTAAAACCGTGGTTCTCTGTCAGACATATCACCTATAGCAGTGTTTCAAAATCAGCCATTTCTTCCATTTTCATTTTGTTGCAGTGCGTCGGTTAAGCTATTCATACTAAGTGTCTGTGAAGAATAGTATTAGTGAATTACAGGCCTGCTATTTAAAACCGTGGTTCTCAGTCAGACATATCACCTACAAGAATGTTCCAAGATCAGCCATTTCTTCCATTTTCATTTTGTTGTAGTGTGTCGGCCAATCTATTCACACTAGATCTCTGTGTAGAATAATATTAATAAATTACAGGCTTGCTATTAAAAATCATGGTTCTCAGTCAGACGTATCACATTTAACTGTGTTCCAAAATCAGCCATTTCTCGTGAAGGTGGAAAATATTGTCCTCCATTTAAAATGGGCAAGGTGCATGGCAAGGGAGGGGGGATTGGACATGATGGTGATGGCGCATGCAGAGGGTGACCTTCCTGTCCCAATTAATAGAGGACCGCAGTACACCACTATTAAACCCAGAGCAGTGACAAAATGTTGTTGGTTGGATAGCAGATAATGCTTCCAGTCACTTTGCCACCACTACCATGCTGTCTTCCACGCAGTCAAGTCTCAGTAGCCGTGAGTCTGGACCGCATATTCCTCACCCTGATCCTCCTTCCTCCCACCATGCCTAGTGCTCGGAGACAACTGATCCCACACTTGGACTTTCAGAAAAGCTGTTCACTTTTCCATTTGTAGATTCAGGCCTCTTGCCCGGCCAGCTTCAAGCGAGCCAAGAGGAGAACGCATGTAGTGATGCCGAAAAATTTAAGCAGCCAGGGTCAAACGAAGGCAACGGTGAGAAAGTGCAATTACTGCCGCAAGAGGTGGATGATGATGATGAGACACAATTGCCAGAAAGTCAGGAGGAGGACCAGGGTGCGGAAGTGGAAGACGAGGTGGTGGATGATATAGTAACTGACCCAACCTGGCAGAGGGACATACAGAACGAGGACAGCAGCACACAGGGGGAGGGAGGCGTAGCACCACAACAGGCAGGAAGAAGCAGTGTTGTGGCTGCAGAGACAAGGCGGGAAAGTGTACCTCGTAATGCCAACACGAATGAAGTTGCCAGTACAACTGTTTGGTCTTCCCGAGTCAGTTTTTTTTTAAAGACTGCAGATAACCCCAAAATGGCCATTTGTACCACCTGCCAGGCCAGCATGAGCAGGGGTAGAAAAACTAGCAGCCTGACCACCACATGCATGATCAGGCACATGGCAGCGAAGCACCCGACCAAGAGGCCCGAACCCAAGGGTCCAGAAACAGTATCTGCGGGTGACAACACTGCTTCTTCCGCTGTTGTGTGCATGTACACCAATCCCCTGTCCATGGCGCATACCAAGATGACTCCCGCCCTGCACGTGTCGTTGAAAACTCTCAATTAGCACCATCAGCAAGCACGTCCACGTCCTTGTCCTAGCGCAGTGTGCAGTTGTCCCTACCCCAGTACTTGGAACGCAAGTGCAAATACGCAACAAATTCCCCACAGTTCACACTACAAATTTCACACTTTTCGCGACTGCTTGCGCTCGAAATGTTGCCTTTTAGGCTCACGGAGATGGAAATTTTCCGCAACCTGATGGCGGCGGATGTCCCTCGGTACTTGGTCCCCAGCCGTCACTATTTCTCCCGGTGTGCGGTCCCACATTACACAAGCACATGTCCCACAACATTATCCATGCCCTCAACAGTGCAGTTACAGGGAAAGTCAACCTAACCACGGACACGTGGACAAGTGCTTGTGGGCAGGGACGGTACATCTCGCTGACGGCACACTGGGTTAACATAGTGGAAGTCAGGACCCAGTCGGACTTTAGGACATAACACATCCTCCCGACTCCAAGGATTGCAGGCCATAGGTCATTCGGGGTTGCCCCCACATTCTACTGCTGGAGCACCTCATCCTCCTCAGCCTCCTCCTCCTCTTCAGCCTCCATCTCTGAAATGACCACATCAGTCACAAGCTGGAAGCACTGCAGCACTGCCTTGGCCAAGCGGCAACAGGCTGTGCTGAAGTTAATATGCTTAGGTGACAAACCGCACAATGTTGAATAGTTGTGGACAGCTCTGAAAGAGCAGGCAGATCTGTTGCTCACACCACTGAACCTACAGTCAAGCATGGTCATGTGTGACTATGGCCGGAACCTGGTGGCGGCTCTGAGGTAAAGAGAACTCACACACATACCTTGCCTGGCCCATGTTCTTAACCTCGTGGTTCAGCGGTTTCTCAAATCCTACCCGGAGCTACCGGATCGGCTTGTTAAAGTACGCCACCTGTGTGCCCATTTTAGAAAGTCACCTACAGCATCCGCCGCCCTTGTCGTGTTTCAGCAGTGTTTGCAGCTTCCGGCTCACAGACTGGCATTTGAAGTCCCCACGTGTTGGATCTCTACACTGCAGATGTTGGGAAGGATTTGTGAGCAGAAGAGGGGAGTTGCTGAGTACCAGCATCAACAAGGCCGTCGGTATTCAGTTCAGACTCCACACATTAGACCTCAGGAGAGGACATGGATGTCAGACATATGTACCATCCCCCAAAACTTTGAAGACTCCACCAAGATGGTGAGCGGCGATGACGCCATAATTAGCGTCACCATCCCGCTTCTCTGTCTTCTGAAACGCTCTCTGCTCACAATCAAAGAGGATGCATTGCAGGCAGAGCACGATGAGATGGAGCAAGGAATCATACAGGGTGATTGCACACAGCCCAGCCTCATCTCACCCCAACGTGGATTGGGTGACAATGAGGAAGAGGAGGAGAAAGAACAGGAGTTAGTTTCATGCGCTATATATGGTACTACCTGCACAACTGTCATACCACTTGTTCAGCGTGGATGGTCAAAGGACAGAGAGAGGAGGAGGAGAGTATGGTCAGTCATCCTCTTGGTGAGGACACAGAAGTCTTGCCTGTTAGCAGTCTGGCACGCGTGGCTGAGTTTATGTCACGCAGCCTTTCCCATGACCCTCGCGTTCTCAAAATTTTGGGTGACAGTCATTACTGGTTGGTGACACTTCTAGACCCACGCTACCAGGAGAACTTTATATCTCTTATTCCTGAGGCGGACAGGTCTAAAAAAATGGGGCAGTACCAGAAGGCCCATGTTGCGGAACTATTAAAAAATTCCCATCTGAAAATGCTGGCGGCAGAGGTCACAGTTCTTTGAACAACCAAGGAGTACAGGCGAAAGAGATACAAATGCAATCCAGCAGGGGCAGGGGAACAGTGTCAAAGATCTGGGACAGTTTTCTCAGACCCTCCCATCGCACAGGCCCTGAGGTGCGGGGTACTCTCACAAGGAGTGCAAAGTTTGGGAAGATGCTGAGAGAGTACCTTGCAGACTGTACCAACATCCTCCCTGATTGCTCTGTGCCTTTTAATTATTGGTTATCCAAGCTGGATACGTGGAATGAACTGGCTCTCTATGCCTTGGAGGTCCTGGGCTGCCCTGCCGCTAGCGTTTTATCACAACGTGTTTTTAGTGCCGCTCGTGGAATTATAACTGATTAGCGCATCTGCCTGTCAACTGAACATGCTGACAGGCTGACTCTTATAAAAATGAATAAGGGCTGGATTTGGCCAGACTTCTCAACACCACCGAATGATAGCAGCGTAACATAAACTCAAATCCAGTGTCTTTTTTTGGGAGGTGTATTCCCATGCACCTTTTCACATCCACACATGGGTATACACTTCCTGATTTTGGCTATTTGCTTTTGTCCTCCTCCTTCTCCTCATCCTCATCCTCCACCACCATATCACCAGGGTGACTGTGGTCCGTGATGCAACACCCACATAATTTTTTTAAAGGGTGTTTATGATGTCGGTAAAAAAATGTTTTTATACAGTATGTTCATTTATACCCCCAAGGGTTAAATGTTTGTCAGCTCATACACTTAGTGCATGGGCATTACAAGTATAGGAGACCCGCTCCTTTTTAATGGGAACATTTTTTTATGAGGCCCTCTAAGTCTCAAGGGGCATTGGAGTGCCTCCCAATTTTTGGCAGCCCTTGCATTTACTGCATAGGCCAACACTATGGGAGACCCTCTGCTTTCTAATGGGAATTTGTCATTACTGTGGCCCTGCTCTGTGTGTCTTCAAATTCTTATTGGGGTTTTTCCTAAATTTGATCAGCCATTGGACTCACTGCATACCCTATAACTGTATAGCAGACCCTCACCTTTCTAATGGGAACATGTCGCACTTGTTACTGTGGCTCTGCTCTATGTGTCTTTAAATTCTTAGTGGGGTTTTTCCTAAAATTGGTCAGCCGTTAGACTTCCTGCATACCCTATAACTGAATAGCAAACCCTCTCCTTTCTAATGGTAACATGTCGTACTTGTTACTGTGGCCCTGCTCTATGTGTCTTTAAATTCTTAGTGGGGTTTTTCCTAAAATTGGTCAGCCGTTGGACTCACTGCATAAACTATAACTGTATAGCAGACTCTCTCCTTTCTAATGGGAATTTGTCGTTACTGTGGCCCTGCTCTTTGTGTCTTTAAATTCTTAGTGGGGTTTTTCCCAAATTTTGGCATCCCTTGCAGTCAAATCACGGGCATTACCACTATAGGAGACCCACTCCTTTATAATGGGAACATTTTTTTTTACTGAGACTCTCCTCTATGTCTCTTCAAAGGGGTATTGGGTTGTGTCCAAATTTTTGACAGCCCTTGCAGTTATATGTTTTCAGCATAAATTTATAATGGAGGAAATCTTCGGGCAGATTAGATTTTCTCCACAGCCTTTTAGCACACCTGGAACACCGCTGGAGAAAACATGTTTGAGGTGTGTGCCAGGGTTGTCGCCGTCTATGCCGAATTGTTCTTTGTGTAGGAGGTGCGGCTTCATCCACGGCGCATAGCATTATTTCGCAATGCTTCAATGCAGGGTGGGGACATGAGAGGGAGGAGATTGGGGCCAATGATGATTGCAACTTTTTCATAAATTTTTTGGTGTTAATGGCGCGTATATTTCTATAAGTGTGGATAGTGGGGGAGTCTTGAGTAGAGTCATAGTTCTTGACAGAGAATGAAAGAAGATTATGGTCAGACAGTGGAAGGGGAGAGTTAGTAAAGTCATGTACTGAGCAAAGCCGGGAGAAGATCAGGTCCAATGTGTTCCCGTCCTCATGTGTAGGAGAATTAGCAAGCTGTGAAAGGCCAAAGGAGGAGATTAGTGATAAAAGGTGAGCGGCAGATGGGGAAAGAGGATCGCCAATTGGGATGTTAAAATCTCCCATGATTATCGTGGGGATGTCGCAGGATAGAAAATTTGGAAGCCAGGCAGCAAAGTGATCCAGGAACTGACGGGAGGGACCTGGAGGGCGATAGACAACCGCCACTCGCAGGGAGAAGGGCCGGTAGAGTCTGACTGTGTGGGCCTCAAAAGAAGGGAAGATAAGGGAGGGTACTGGGGGGATAACCTGAAAAGTGCATTTTGTTGAAAGAAGCAGACCCACACCTCCGCCTGATCTGTTGTCAGGTCTCAGGGTATGAGAGAACTGTGGGCCACCATAGGAGAGAGCTGCAGCGGTGGTGGTGTCCGACTGCTGGATCCAGGTTTCAGTGAGAGCCAGAAGGTTGAGGGAATTAGAGAGGAAAAAGTAATGGATGTAAGAGAGTTTATTACATGCTGAGCGCGCATTCCAAAGGGCACAGTTGAATGAGACAGAAGATATGAAGGGAATATTAATGAGATTAGCATGGTTTCTGAATGTAACAGAGAAAGAGTTAGTGTTATTATTACTGGAGGGTCCTGGATTAGGAGAAATATCACCTGCGACTAAGAGAAGGAAGATAGAGAGAGTGAGCAGATGGTTGAGTGATTTGTGAGAGCGTTTCCTGTGTTGTATGGTGGGAATGAATGGATCTGTGTGGTATAACATTGTGAAGAGAGCATGACAGCTGTACATAGGAGAAGAGTGGAGTGAGGGGTTAATATGGATGAAGTCTGCAGAATTTGTGGGAGAACGGTGAATGTGGATGATTGTAGCAGCCAGAATATAAATGGCACAGATACAAATGGTGAATAGTGTTTGCAAAACAGATGACCTGGAAGCAAGTTTGTTTAATTGTCTTGCATGTCTTACCTGTCTCCTGTCCTTTCCAACTGCCATATCTAACTGCCGAGACACTTTGATAAATTATGGCACTTCGACAAAGTATGCATAAATGCTATATGCATAAATGCCCCCGCATAAATGCTGCCGCTTGACTATGTCTCAATATATAGGGACGTATCTGCTTAGATCTACACAGATTTAACTCGTTAGCAATTAATCAACTAGCTTAAGACAACAGGAGACCATAAAACTGCAGAAAAAAACAGACTGGCAAATCTACATGGATCATAAACTGTTAAACTAAGTGTGATGACCTTAAAGTATCATGGATTAAACATCGTAGAGGAGTGAGAAATATATGCCAGTGATTAGCTGCAGAGCATTGCAAGGAACATGGAGGTACAATGCAGTTTTCAGAATAGATGACACATAGTAGAGGAGTGAGAAATATATACCTGAAAGAAGAGAAGAAAGATGAATATTAGCAATGCCATATCTAACTTCAGAGACACTTTGATAAATTATGGCACTTTGATAAAGTATGCATAAATGCTATATGCATAAATGCCCCCGCATAAATGCTGCCCCTTGACTATGTCTCAATATATAGGGACGTATCTGCTTAAATCTACACAGATTTAACTCGTTAGCAATCAATCAACTAGCTTAAGACAACAGGAGACCATAAAACTGCAGAAAAAAACAGACTGGCAAATCTACATGAATCATAAACTGTTAAAGTAAGTGTGATGACCTTAAAGTATCATGGATTAAACAACATAGAGGAGTGAGAAACATATACCAGTGATTAGCTGCAGAGCATTGCAAGGAACATGGAGGTACAATGCAGTTTGCAGAATAGATGACACAGTAGAGGAGTGAGAAATATATACCAGTGATTAGCTGCAGAGCATTGCAAGGAACATGGAGGTGCAATGCAGTTTTCAGAATAGAGGACACATAGTAGAGGAGTGAGAAATATATACCAGTGATTAGCTGCAGAGCATTGCAAGGAACATGGAGGTACAATGCAGTTTTCAGAATAGATGGACTTATGATGGGCTCACTTATAGGCAGTGACCAGGGAGTCAGAAATGCTTCCAGAGGTCTTCCCCATGCTGTTCCCATGTCTTTTCAGCACTGTATGCATGTGTCTGATGATATCTCACATACCACATGGCCAGATATGGTTGCAAAATGTTAAAATTACATTTCCCAGTGAATGCATTTGTCGTGGTTGAAAGCAATGCAAAAGTGCAAAAACGCATCAAAACGCTACGTGTGAACATAGCACAAGGTGTGGAGGAGTATTTTTCGTTTTGGTTATTTATTTTGCCTTATATACAAGTCATTACCCTGGAAAGGATGTTGCTTAACATATTTCCCAGGAAAATCCATTTTCGTTTTTGTATGTTTTATTGTGAGTTGATAAAAGTGGCGTAATACTCTGACAATATTGTTGTCAGCAGTGACCTGGGAGCCAGAAATGCTTCCAGGGGTCTTCCCCATGCTGTTCCCAAGTCATTTGTGCACCGCTCCCATCGATTTGGGCAATTTTTAGTCTCTCTGCAGACCGCCGGGGGGGAGCCATCTAAAAAATAATCGAGTTTCCCAATGTGCTCGACCCGAGCAACGAGTACCGGAGCATTTTAGTGCTCGCTCATCACTAGTTGTTAAAATGACATTTCGCAGTGAATGCATTTGTCTTGGTTGAAAGCAATGCAAAAGTACAAAAATGCATCAAAAACACTACATGTGAACATAGCCCAAGGTGTGGAGGAGAATTTTTGTTTTTGGTTTTTTATTTTGCCTTATATACAAGTCATTATCCTGGAAAGGATGTTCCTTAACATATTTTCCATGAAAGTCCATTTTGGTTTTCGTTTTTGTATGTTTTATTGTGAGTCCGTAAAAGTGGCATAATACCTCTGTGTCACGGGTGTGTCGCCACGAAGATCGTCACGATTACACAGCCTGACTTCTCGCAGCTGACTTTTTGGTGCTTTGTGTTTTCGGCAGTGAGGGAGTTAATTCTCTCTCTCTCTGTGCTAGACGAGGTCCAGCCTCGCCCAGCTGCAATCAATGCTGCTGTAGTGAGTCTCCTTCAAATGCCTGCTGGTCTGTTTGGGAAGTGTCGGTGAAAGCATTTCATACAGACTTACAGAGCGGATCGTGGTATTTGGAGTTTCTGAGATAAGTGTATTTGGAGTGGTTTTTCCCTTCCTCGCTTTATCATTTATCTCCTTTCCCGTTGGTGTTCCCTCTGTTGTAGTTGTGTAGTTTTTGTATGCAAGGTGGTTTTGGTTTTTCCCTTGTACTGTCTTGTTCGTCTAAGTACTGTGTGTGGGCATATTATTACTTGTCCTCTTTTGTTGTGATCGGGGTCCTTCTCAGGACTAGATTACTTAGGTGCAGGGATCCTCAGGAGGTAGGGGTTACGCTGGCGGCCTGGACCTCTGTACCTTTAACAGTACCTCCAGGTTGAGGGATTAGTCAGGGCCCCAGCTTAGGGTCAGCTTAGGCCCCCTACCTCCAGTATACAGAGACAGCGTGACATTTTCACCGACCCACATAGTTTTTCTCCAGCTACCATGGATCCAGTAGCCGGTCTAGCTCGGCAGTTGCAGAGTTTGTCCATGGAGCTGGCGGACGTTAGGTCCAAGGTTTTGCATCCTCAGGAGCAAGCCGGACCAGAACCTAAAGTAGCTCTCCCTGACAGGTTCACTGGGGGGCGGGACAAGTTTTTTGTTTTCCGGGAGGCATGCAAATTGTACTTTCGGCTGCGGCCTCGGTCATCGGGGAGTGAAAAACAAAGGGTGGGAATTGTCATCTCGCTCCTACAAGGGGACCCACAATCTTGGGCGTTCTCTCTTCCCCCGGGCTCCCCGGCTCTCCAGTCAGTGGATAGGTTTTTCGCTGCTCTGGGACTCGTATATGATGACCCAGATCGGATCTCGCTTGCTGAGTCTAAGTTACGTAGGATCCAGCAGGGAGATCGTCCGGCGGAGGAATTCTGTTCGGAGTTCCGTAGGTGGGCCACGGACACCCAGTGGAATGACCCGGCTCTTAGGAGCCAGTTTTGTCAAGGTTTATCCGACAAATTACAGGATGTGTTGGCACAGTATGACTCTCCCGCGTCACTGGAAGCCGCTATGGCCCTGGCTATTCGCGTTGACAGACGGCTTCGGGAGAGGTGCGGGATAACTCGACCCCCTGTGATGACTCCACCTCCTACAAGGTCCCCTCATATGGTGGTTCCCCTGGTCAGTCCAGAGGAGCCTATGCAATTAGGAGGGACATCATTTCGGGGAAGGGGACCGGTGGTGTGCCATAAGACAGGAAGGTGTTTCTTCTGCGGGAGAAAGGGACATTTTATTGGGGGGTGTCCATCCCGTCCCTTGCAGAGTGAAGAGTCGTCGGAAAACTGTTGATCCCAGGTTGTGTGGTGGACGGCAATCTGGGAGTAGGTATTTCGTCCCTAGGTTCGTCTCAGTTTCTCGTACCGGCGGAGGTGGTGGTGGGTACGAGAACTGAGAGGATATCTGTTCTTCTGGATAGTGGGGCCGGGGCTAATCTGGTTGATGCTCGGTTTGCCCGGGTTCAAGGTATGCGATTGAGTGAGTTGGCTAAACCCATCCCCATATTCTCGATCGATGCCAGGCCTCTCGGTCAGGGAAGTTTTTTGCAAGCTGTGCATGACGTAAAACTTCAAGTGGGGGCGATACATAAAGAACTGTTGTCTTGCTACGTGTTGGAGGGTCTTCCCACTCCTATAGTGTTGGGCCTTCCTTGGTTAACTAAGCATAACCCGGTTATTAATTGGCAAACCAGAGAGATAAGCCAATGGAGTAAATTCTGTAATAAAAACTGCATGAACACTGTCATCGGTGCGGTTACTCCTTGGGTCTTACCTCCATTTCTGGCGGACTTTGAGGATGTATTCTCGGAGAAAGGGTGTCAGGAACTACCTCCTCATCGCGAGTATGACTGTTCTGTAAAACTGCTCCCTGAGGCCAAGTTACCTAAAGCTAGGTTGTATAACCTTTCTGGTCCTGAGAGGCAGGCCATGAAGGATTATATTTCAGAAAGTCTGGCTAAGGGGCATATTAGACCTTCATCTTCACCGGTGGCTGCGGGGTTCTTCTTTGTTAAGAAGAAAGATGGAGGCCTACGCCCTTGCCTGGATTTCCGTGAACTTAATCGGATTACGGTCCGAGATCCGTATCCACTCCCACTTATTCCCGATCTCTTTAATCAGATCGTGGGCGCCAAATGGTTCTCTAAGTTGGATCTCAGGGGGGCGTACAATCTGATTAGGATGAAGGAGGGGGATGAGTGGAAGACGGCGTTTAACACTCCGGAGGGGCATTATGAGAACCTTGTCATGCCATTCGGTCTGACTAATGCCCCGGCGGTGTTCCAACACTTTGTTAATGACATTTTTCGCCGCCTGGTGGGACAGTTTGTTGTCATATATCTGGATGATATCTTAATTTACTCGCCGGATCTGGTGTCTCATCAGGAGCACGTTAGGCAGGTGTTACAGATCTTGCGGGATAATAAACTGTATGCCAAATGGGAAAAGTGTGTGTTCGCCGTACAGGAACTCCAGTTTTTAGGCTTCCTGGTTTCAGCGTCCGGTTTTCGTATGGACCCTGGGAAAGTGCGGGCAGTTCTTGAGTGGGATCGGCCAGAGAATCTTAAGGCACTACAACGTTTCCTGGGGTTTGCTAATTATTACCGGAAGTTCATTCGTAATTTCTCGTCCATGGTTAAGCCTCTCACAGACATGACTAAAAAGGGGACGGATTTTTCTAGGTGGTCTGACAAGGCTTGTCAAGCATTCTCCTGCTTGAAAAAATGTTTTGCCTCGGCACCCATACTCATTCAACCTGATGCGTCACAGCCATTCATTGTAGAGGTAGACGCTTCTGAGGTAGCGGTGGGAGCAGTATTGTCACAAGGTTCGTCCCCTGGTAAGTGGCATCCGTGCGCCTTTTTCTCTAAAAAATTGTCGTCCGCTGAGAGGAATTACGATGTCGGCAATAGGGAGCTCTTGGCCATTAAGTTAGCTTTTGAGGAGTGGCGCCATTTTTTGGAGGGGGCAGTCCATCCGGTCACCGTCATCACCGATCACAAGATCCTGCTATATCTGGAGTCCGCGAAACGTCTGAATCCCAGACAAGCTAGGTGGTCATTGTTTTTTACCAGGTTTAATTTTGTCGTTACATATCGTCCTGGGTCAAAAAATGTAAAGGCGGATGCCTTATCTCGCAGTTTCCCTGGGGCCGGGAATACGGACGACCCGATTCCTATCCTTCAGGAGGGGGTGGTGGTTTCGGCAGTATGCTCTGAGCTGGAGGAGGAGGTATTGGAGGCTCAGGGGGACGCCCCTGTTGGACCTCCGGGGAGACTGTTTGTTCCAGATCAGTTGCGACAAAAGGTGATCGAGGCACACCATAACTCAGTTTTGGCAGGACACCCGGGGAGTAAAGCAACTGTGGATCTCCTCTCGCGTCGGTTTTGGTGGCCTAACTTACATAAGGAGGTGGTAACTTTTGTCGCGTCCTGTGGGGTTTGTGCGCGCTCTAAGACCTCACATACCCGTCCGTCTGGGGCCCTCTTACCTTTGAAGATCCCGGAGCGTCCTTGGACTCATCTGTCTATGGACTTTATTACGGACCTCCCTCCGTCTTCGGGTAAAACGGTCATACTCGTTGTAGTGGACAGGTTCGGCAAGATGGCACATTTTATCGCTCTTCCGGCTCTCCCTAATGCTAAAACTCTTGCGCAGGTGTTCATTGGGGAGATTGTGAGGCTTCACGGGGTACCCTCCGATGTGGTGTCTGATCGGGGGTCTCAGTTTGTGTCCAAGTTCTGGAAGGCGTTTTGTGCACGGCGGGGGATGCATTTGTCATTCTCATCGGCTTTTCACCCTCAGACCAATGGTCAAACGGAACGTATGAACCAGAGCTTGGAGACATATCTCCGGTGTTTTGTGTCAGAGAACCAGGAGGACTGGGCTTCTTTCTTACCTCTGGCAGAGTTTGCTCTTAATAATAGGCGGAGCGAGTCCACTGGTAAGTCCCCGTTTTTTGGGGCATATGGTTTTCACCCCCAGTTTTGTACTTTCAGTAGGGGGGGCTCTTCGGGGGTTCCTGAGGAGGAACGATTTTCCTCATCACTCGCTTCAGTATGGAGAGGGGTGCTGAAGAATCTGAATACTATGGGGAACCGATACAAACGTATGGCTGATAGGAGGAGAGTGTCTGGTCCGGACCTAAGTGTGAACGATCGGGTATGGTTGTCTACCAGGAATATTAAACTTAAGGTTCCCTCCTGGAAACTGGGTCCCAGGTTCATCGGGCCGTACAGAATCAGTTCTATTATTAATCCGGTGGCATTCCGTCTTGACCTCCCCCCTACGTTTAAAATTCACAACGTGTTCCACAGATCGTTGCTTAAGAGGAATGTGGCGCCCGTGGTACCGTCACCTTTACCTCCCCCTCCAGTGGTGGTCAATGGTAACTTGGAGTTCCAGGTATCAAGGGTCATCGATTCACGTTTTAATTGCCGGTCCCTTCAGTACCTGGTTCATTGGAAAGGGTATGGTCCTGAGGAGAGGATGTGGGTTCCTGCGTCGGATATTAACGCAGACCGATTAGTTCGGGCCTTCCACACGACTCACCCGGATAAACCTGGCCCTGAGGGTCCGGAGGCCCCTCGTAGAAGGGGGGGTACTGTCACGGGTGTGTCGCCACGAAGATCGTCACGATTACACAGCCTGACTTCTCGCAGCTGACTTTTTGGTGCTTTGTGTTTTCGGCAGTGAGGGAGTTAATTCTCTCTCTCTCTGTGCTAGACGAGGTCCAGCCTCGCCCAGCTGCAATCAATGCTGCTGTAGTGAGTCTCCTTCAAATGCCTGCTGGTCTGTTTGGGAAGTGTCGGTGAAAGCATTTCATACAGACTTACAGAGCGGATCGTGGTATTTGGAGTTTCTGAGATAAGTGTATTTGGAGTGGTTTTTCCCTTCCTCGCTTTATCATTTATCTCCTTTCCCGTTGGTGTTCCCTCTGTTGTAGTTGTGTAGTTTTTGTATGCAAGGTGGTTTTGGTTTTTCCCTTGTACTGTCTTGTTCGTCTAAGTACTGTGTGTGGGCATATTATTACTTGTCCTCTTTTGTTGTGATCGGGGTCCTTCTCAGGACTAGATTACTTAGGTGCAGGGATCCTCAGGAGGTAGGGGTTACGCTGGCGGCCTGGACCTCTGTACCTTTAACAGTACCTCCAGGTTGAGGGATTAGTCAGGGCCCCAGCTTAGGGTCAGCTTAGGCCCCCTACCTCCAGTATACAGAGACAGCGTGACACTCTGACAACGTTGTTGACAGCAGTGACCTGAGAGTCAGAATTGCTTCCAGGGGTTTTCCTCATGCTGTTCCCAAGTCATTTGTGCACCATTCTCATCGATTTGGGCAATTTTTAGGCCCTCTGCAGACCGCCGGGGGGAGTTGCTTGAGTTTCCCATAGACTTACATTGGGCTCGTTGCTTGGACCGAGCACTAGAGCATTCCAATTTGCTCGACCCGAGCAATGAGTTCCTGAGCATTTTAGTGCTTGCTCATCACTACTAGTTACATGAATACATCACCAGAACCACCATCAGTACATTAATACATCTCTGCAATCAAACTTTGAGTATTTGAGAAGGGTTTGGAGAGTTTCTTCTCAGTTTCTGCTCCAAAAAAATCAGTGTGAACACTAGAGATGAGCGTTGTTCTACTCGAACTGTTCGCCAATCTCAAATTCGAGCTGTTTTGGGCGGTGTTCGAGCCGTTCGGCGAACACGAACAATTTGAGAAAAAATCGGCTGTTCGAGGTTATGTTCGATAACTGTTCGTGCACCAAAATCATAACTGGATTTTTTCTCAGTAATGATGAAAATTAATGTTAATACGCAGTTTGAGTGTACAGCGGGGTGGGGGGAGGGGCAGGGGATGTATCTCTGCAGGAACAATGAAGATCTCCATTTTTTTTTCTCTTTCCCGCATTTACAGTGGGGAGGTGCAATCTGTCAGCCTATCAGCAGCGCACACACGGAGCGAAGTGCTTTTTTTCACACAAGCAAGGGCATGTGTCATTGGCAGTGTATGTCACATGTCCTTGCCCTATAAGACCAAGCCATTTTCCCCGTCGCCACCATTTTCTCACTGCTGCAGCTGCGTGTTAGACGGCACCGCTGTTGCTGTGTGCGCTATACCTTGTTAATTTCAAGCCCATTTTCGCACAAATATACAGATAGCTTGGGAGTAGGGAATAGTTGTGATTGCAGTCCTTTTAAGGACTAGGTTACAGCATTTCCTACGACTTTTATCAGGCAGGTCTGTGCTCTTAAATAGATAGGTTGTGGGAGTAAAGACTAATTGTAATTGGAGTCCTTTTCAGGACTAAGTTACGTCAGTTCCTATCAGTTTTTGCCAGGCAGGTCTGTGCCAGTGCTGTGCAAGTTTTTTTCACAGCATTTGGCTGAATCTAGCAAAGCTAATCCTTTTTGGCCTATTGCAGAGTGTGTTAGTCAATGGAGGTGCCTATCTGTGTTGCAAGATATACCACCTGTGTATAGAATACCAATTTTTTTACTGCACCTAGTGAAGTAAAATCTTTTGGGCATAGCATCATTCTATTAGTCCATCTATACTGACCTCCATCAGGTTGCAAACTGAATCTAATTTTTTTCTGCATCTAGCTCTGAAAAAATATTTGGCCTTCTAGCAGTGTGTCGGACTTTCTCTATTAGTCCATCTATACTGACCTCCATCAGGTTGCAAATTAAAAATAATTTTTATCTGCATCTACAGTACCTCTGAAAAAATATTGGACTTCTAGCTGTGTGTGGGACTTGTTGTATTAGTCCATCTATACTGAACTCCATCAGGTTGCAAACTGAATATATTTTTTTCTGCATCTACCTCTGAAAAAATATTGGGCTTCTAGCTGTGTGTGGGACTTGTATTAGTCCATCTATACTGACCTCCATCAGGTTGCAAACTGAATATATTTTTTTCTGCATCTACCTCTGAAAAAATATTGGGCTTCTAGCTGTGTGTGGGACTTGTTGTATTAGTCCATCTATACTGACCTCCATCAGGTTGCAAACTGAATATATTTTTTTCTGCATCTACCTCTGAAAAAATATTGGGCTTCTAGCTGTGTGTGGGACTTGTTGTATTAGTCCATCTATACTGACCTCCATCAGGTTGCAAACTGAATATATTTTTTTCTGCATCTACCTCTGAAAAAATATTGGGCTTCTAGCTGTGTGTGGGTCTTGTTCTATTAATCCATCTATACAGACCTCCATCAGGTTGCAAACTGAATCTAATTTTTTTCTGCATCTAGCTCTGAAAAAATATTTGGCCTTCTAGCAGTGTGTCGGACTTTCTCTATTAGTCCATCTATACTGACCTCCATCAGGTTGCAAATTAAAAATAATTTTTATCTGCATCTACAGTACCTCTGAAAAAATATTTGGGCTTCTAGCTGTGTGTGGGACTTGTTGTATTAGTCCATCTATACTGACCTCCATCAGGTTGCAAACTGAATATATTTTTTTCTGCATCTACCTCTGAAAAAATATTGGGCTTCTAGCTGTGTGTGGGACTTGTTGTATTAGTCCATCTATACTGACCTCCATCAGGTTGCAAATTGAATATAATTTTTTTCTGCATCTAACCCAGCCAATAGTTTTGGCCTAATACCACAGTTTGGCCACTCAGCTCTGCTCGGTTACCATCCATTGTTTTTTTGTGCAAACAACTCCAGAGTTGTGAATTAGTTAACCACCAAAATGAGTGGAAAAAGGCCTGCTGCTGGTGGAAAGGGGAATAGGCGTGTTGGGAAGGGGAAAAAAGGTTGTGTCCGTGGGGTAGGTGTTAAAGCAACAGTAACATCTGCAGAAGAAAGACCATCTTCCAGCCAAACTAAAATGTCTACTTCTTTTAGCGGACAATGTGATAAGATCCCTTTCTTACGGCCACGCCAATCGCTACAAATTCCAGATGAGGCACAAAAACAGCAGGTGCTTCAATGGATATCAAGTGCTCCTTTAAGTGGGCTCTCCTCCACATCAACTTCAACATCACAAATACTCTAGGCCTCAAAGGTGTCACCCAAATCGAACTTGCTTCCTCACAGCTCCCAAATCTCCAGCTGCCCGTCTGAGTATGAGGTAGAACAGATGGTTGAGTCTGCAGAGCTGTTTACTCATACTATAGCCTGGGAATCAGAGGTTGACTCCAGCGCTTCTGTGAATCCAGACGAGGAAATGATCTGCACTGATGCCCAGAATCTTTATGAGTCGGATCCAGGACCAGACGCAGAAGCTTCTGACCATAATGTAGACCCTCATTCCCAAACTGTAACTCCTGTTGGTGGAGACAATGAGGAAGACGATGATAAGACTCAAATACCTGATTGGAGCGACAACTTTAGTTTTTTGTCATGGCAGGAACAGGTTGGCTCTGAGGATGACGGGTGTGATAACACACAGGGTGATGATGATGAGGTTGGAGATCCCACTTACTGTCAACCCACAGTCAGCCAAGAGATGAGGTCAGCAGAGGAGGTGGAGGAAGATGCTAGTGACGACGAGGTCAGGTTGCGCCGTCCTGGACAGAGACGTAGTACTGGAAGCACGTCAACAACTGCATCCTCAAACACAACTCTGCCTCTCACCACAAGTCGTGGTGGCTCTTCAGGTCGCATGGGTGCTAAGCCTTGCATAGCCTGGGCATTTTTTCAGATCGATAAAGATGACCCAACTCGTGTTATCTGTAACATTTGTCAGCAAAAGCTAAGTAGAGGCCAAAAAATACATAGTTTGAGTACTTCATGCATGAACCGGCACATGGACATGAAGCATAAGTTGCAGTGGGAAGCTCAGTGTGCTACAATGCGGCCTAGCCGGCCGGGCCAACCACCGTCTGCCATATCTTGTGCATCCGCGGCCTCTTCATCCTCTGTGACTGGGGGGACAGCAGTGACACCTGTTTTGGGGCGCAGACCTGCCACCTCTTTACCCGTAACAGCCAGCGTGATTGGCAGGTCATCATTTTCTTTGGAGGTGGTAACTAGAGATGAGCGGTGTTCAACTAGAACTGTTCGCCAATCTCAAATTCGAGCTGTTTTGGGCGGTGTTCGAGTTGTTCGACGAACCCGAACGATTTGCAAAAAATTCGGCTGTTCGAGGTTATGTTCGATAACTGTTCGTGCACCAAAAGCGTGTCCTGCATGTCTGGTGCTATTTAGAGCACCAATCATGCAGGGATTGTCTGCCACTCACTGTAATGCCACAGCCATGGTGGTTGTGGCATTACAGTGATTGCCCAAATCGATGGGAACAGTGCCAACAGTGAAACATGAAAAGCCGGCAATTCAGCAGCGGCGTACACCGGTACCCGACAATTTAGAACCGAAAGAATAGAGCTTCACACATAGATTAGATAGATATAAACATGTCAGCCACATATATACGAAGTACTGTGAAAGTGCTGCTTACTGTACTTGTCATTTAGCGTAAAGGATTTATCAAAAAAAATAATAGTGTTTTCATGCACCGTCTCTTTAAAAAAGCCGGCCGGCAATTCAGCATCTGTACCCGACAATTTAGAATAGAAGGAATAGAGAATCACACATAGATTAGATAGATAGAAACATGTCAGTCACATATATATGAAGTACAGTGACAGTGTTGCTTACTGTACTTGTCATTTAGTGTAAAGGATTTATTAAAAAAAATAATAGTGTTTTCATGCACCGTCTCTTTAAGAAAGCCGGCCGGCAATTCAGCAGCGGTACCCGACAATTTATAACAGACAGAATAGAGCTTCACACATAGATTAGATAGATAGAAACATGTCAGTCACATATATATGAAGTACAGTGATAGTGTTGGTTACTGTACTTGTCATTTAGTATTAAAATAAAGGATTTATTATTAAAAAAATTGGCGTGGGGTTCCCCTTAATTTTAAGCTCTAGCGGAGGTTAAGCAGACAGCTGGGGCAGATGTTTGAAGCCTGGGAAGGGGGTAATACCCACGGAGCTTCCCAGGCTACTAATATCAGCCCCCAGCTGAATACATAGCCTTTACTAGCTATTAAAATGGGGGACCCCCCCAAAAAAATGACGTGGGGTCCCCCCTAATTTAATAGCTAGCAAAGGCTAGGCAGACAGCTGGGGGCTGATATTAATAGCCCAGGAAGGGAGCCATGAATATTGGCCCCCTCCCAGGCTAGAAACACCAGCCGTCAGCCGCCCCAGAAATGGCGCATTCATAGGATGCGCCAATTCTGGCACTTAGCCTCGCTCTTCCACGCTGCCCTGGTGCGGTGGCAGGGGGTAATAGGGCTGGGGTTGATGTCAGCTTATAATGCCAGCTGACATCAAGCCCAGGTTAGTAATGGAGAGGCGTCTATAAGACACCCCCATTACTAACCCCATAATCAAAGTTAAAAAAAACACAAACACCCAGAATAAAGTCCTTTAATTGAAATAAAGACACAATTCTTTATTGTTCTAAATTAAACCATACTTACCATCACGCCCATTCCAGCTGAAGCCAACGATCTCCTGTAATAAAAATAAAATAATAAAGCAACCTCATCCTTACCTTTCCATGGTTCCCACGACAGCTTCAGCTCTGCTACATCGAGATGACAGGCTGGACCGCAGCAGAAAGCTGCCATCCAGCCTGTCATCCCGCAGACACTGAGAAGCGCAGGCATGCTTGCGCTCTGCAGTGTCTGGCTGTGACGGCATAAAGATGAGACGAGTTCATGTCCAATGAACTCGGCTCACCTCATGCACGTCACTGACAGCGTGGGAAAATTATCACGCTGAAGCGCTGAGTGCAGGAGAATTCTCCCACGCTGTCAGTGAGGTGCATGAGGTGAGCTGAGTTCATTGGACATCAGCTCACCTCATGCACGTCACTGACAGCGTGGGAGAATTCTCCTGCACTCGGCACTTCAGCGTGAGAATTTTCCCACGCTGTCAGTGACGTGCATGAGGTGAGCCGAGTTCATTGGACATGACCTCGGCTCATCTGGATGCCGTCACAGCGAGACACTGAGGAGCGCAAGCATGCCTGCTCTTCTCAGTGTCTGCGGGATGACAGGCTGGATGGCAGCGTTCTGCTGCGGTCCAGCCTGTCATCTCGATGTAGCAGAGCTGAAGCTGTCGTGGGAACCATGGAAAGGTAAGGATGAGGTTGGTTTATTATTTTTCTTTTATTGCAGGAGATCGTTGGCTTCAGCTGGAATGGGCGTGATGGTAAGTATAGTTTAATTTAGAACAATAAAGAATTGTATCTTTATTTCAATTAAAGGACTTTATTCTGGGTGTTGTGTTTTTTTTAAATACTTTACTAGAAATTCATGGCGGTCATGTCTAATATTGGCGTGACCCCATGAATTTTGGGCTTGGGGCCAGCTGATAATACCAAGCTGGCCTTAACCCCTTTATTACCCAGTGAGCCACCGCACCAGGGCCCTGGATGAGTTGGGTACAGCGCCAGAAGATGGCGCTTCTATGAACGCGCCATTTTCCGGGGTGGCTGCGGACTGCAATTTGCAGCGGGTGGGGGGCCCAGAAAGCTTGGGCCTCCCTGCGCTGCAGATTCCAGCCCCCAGCTGCCTAGTTGTACCTGGCTGGACACAAAAATAGGGCGAAGCCCCACGTATTTTTTTTTTAATTATTTCATGAAATTCATGAAATAATTAAGAAAAAAAGGCCTTCCCTATATTGTTGTGTCCGGCCAGGTACAAATAGGCAGCTGGTGGTTGGGGGCAGCCCATTCCTGCCTGCTGTACCTGGCTGGACACAAATATAGTGCGAAGCCCCACTTTAATTTTTTTAAATTATTTCAGGAAATTCATGAAATAATTAAAAAAAAATTGACGAGGGGCTTCGCACTATATTTGTGTCCAGTCAGGTGCAGCAGGCAGGAACGGGCTGCCCCCAACCACCAGCTGCCTATTTGTAGCTGGCCGGACACAACAATATAGGGAAGCCCTTTTTTTCTTAATTATTTCATGAAATAATTTAAAGAAAATTGACGTGGGGTTTCGCCCTGATTTTGTGTCCAGCCAGGTACAACTAGGCAGCTGGGGGCTGGAATCCGC
This sequence comes from Phyllobates terribilis, assembly GCF_046119375.1. Taxonomy (NCBI): domain Eukaryota; kingdom Metazoa; phylum Chordata; class Amphibia; order Anura; family Dendrobatidae; genus Phyllobates; species Phyllobates terribilis. The sequence continues at coordinate 475,527,954 of NW_027362765.1, read as the reverse complement.
AGCGCACGGAGGCCCAAGCTTTCTGGGCCACCCCCGCTGCAAATTGCAGTCCGCAGCCACCCCGGAAAATGGCGCGTTCATAGAAGCGCCATCTTCTGGCGCTGTACCCAACTCATCCAGGGCCCTGATGCGGTGGCTCACTGGGTAATAAAGGGGTTAGGGCCAGCTTGGCATTATCAGCTGGCCCTAAGCCCAAAATTCATGGGGTCACGCCAATATTAGACATGACCACCATGAATTTCTAGTAAAGTATTTAAAAAAAACACAACACCCAGAAAAAAGTCCTTTAATTGAAATAAACACACAATTCTTTATTGTTCTAAATTAAACCATACTTACCGTCACGCCCATTCCAGCTGAAGCCAACGATCTCCTGAAATAAAAGAAAAATAATAAAGCAACATCATCCTTACCTTTCCATGGTTCCCATGACAGCTTCAGCTCTGCTACATCGAGATGACAGGCTGGACCGCAGCAGAACGCTGCCATCCAGCCTGTCATCCCGCAGACACTGAGAAGCGCAGGCTTGCTTGCGCTCCACAGTGTCTCTCTGTGAGGGCATCCAGATGAGCCGAGTTAATGTCCAATGAACTCGGCTCACCTCATGCACGTCACTGACAGCGTGGGAAAATTCTCCTGCACTCAGCGCTTCAGCGTGGGAGAATTCTCACACTGAAGCGCTGAGTGCAGGAGAATTCTCCCACGCTGTCAGTGACGTGCAGGAGGTGAGCTGAGTTCATTGGACATGAGCTCACCTTATGCACGTCACTGACAGCGTGGGAAAATTCTCCTGCATTCAGCGCTTCAGCGTGAGAGAATTCTCACGCTGAAGCGCTGAGTGCAGGAGAATTCTCCCACGCTGTCAGTGACGTGCAGGAGGTTAGCTGAGTTCATTGGACGTGAGCTCACCTTATGCACGTCACTGACAGCGTGGGAGAATTCTCCTGCAGTCAGCGCTTCAGCGTGAGAATTTTCCCACGCTGTCAGTGACGTGCATGAGGTGCGCCGAGTTCATTGGACATGTACTCGTCTCATCTTTATGCTGTCACAGCCAGACACTGCAGAGCGCAAGCATGCCTGCGCTTCTCAGTGTCTGCGGGATGACAGGCTGGATGGCATCGTTCTGCTGCGGTCCAGCCTGTCATCTCGATGTAGCAGAGCTGAAGCTGTCCTGGGAACCATGGAAAGGTAAGGATGAGGTTGCTTTATTATTTTTCTTTTATTGCAGGAGATCGTTGGCTTCAGCTGGAATGGGCGTGATGGTAAGTATGGTTTAATTTAGAACAATAAAGGATTGTGTCTTTATTTCAATTAAAGGACTTTATTCTGGGTGTTTGTGTTTTCTTTTAACTTTGACTATGGGGTTAGTAATGGGGGTGTCTTATAGACGCCTCTCCATTACTAACCTGGGCTTGATGTCAGCTGGCATTATAAGCTGACATCAACCCCAGCCCTATTACCCCCTGCCACCGCTACAGGGCAGCGTGGAAGAGCGAGGCTAAGTGCCAGAATTGGCGCATCCTATGAATGCGCCATTTCTGGGGCGGCTGACGGCTGGTGTTTCTAGCCTGGGAGGTGGCCAATATTCATGGCTCCCTTCCTGGGCTATTAATATCAGCCCCCAGCTGTCTGCCAAGCCTTTGCTAGCTATTAAATTAGGGGGGACCCCACGTCATTTTTTTGGGGGGGTCCCCCATTTTAATAGCTAGTAAAGGCTATGTATTCAGCTGGGGGCTGATATTAGTAGCCTGGGAAGCTCCGTGGGTATTACCCCCTTCCCAGGCTTCAAACATCTGCCCCAGCTGTCTGCTTAACCTCCGCTAGAGACTAAAATTAAGGGGAACCCCACGCCAATTTTTTTTAATAATAAATCCTTTATTTTAATACTAAATGACAAGTACAGTAACCAACACTATCACTGTACTTCATATATATGTGACTGACATGTTTCTATCTATCTAATCTATGTGTGAAGCTCTATTCTGTCTGTTATAAATTGTCGGGTACAGATGCTGAATTGCCGGCCGGCTTTTTTAAAGAGACGGTGCATGAAAACACTATTATTTTTTTTAATAAATCCTTTACACTAAATGACAAGTACAGTAAGCAACATTGTTACTGTACTTTATATATATGTGACTGACATGTTTCTATCTATCTAATCTATGTGTGAAGCTCTATTCTGTCTGTTATAAATTGTCGGGTACAGATGCTGAATTGCCGGCCGGCTTTTTTAAAGAGACAGTGCATGAAAACACTATTATATTTTTTAATAAATCCTTTACACTAAATGACAAGTACAGTAAGCAACACTGTCACTGTACTTCATATATATGTGACTGACATGTTTCTATCTATCTAATCTATGTGTGAGGCTCTATTACTTCTTGTCTAAATTGTCGGGTACCGGTGTATGCCGCTGCTGAATTGCCGGCCGGCTTTTTTAAAGAAAGCGTCTTCTGAGCAGTTTGTCAGCTTTTGGACCTCTTTGAAGGTGTTTTCTATGTGTTTCTATGTGTTTTTGTTTGCCTGCCATTGGTTTTAACGGTATTCGACGGTGTTCTAAGGTGTTCGACGAACAGTTCGACGAACAGTTCCTCGAACATCCCGGTGTTCGACGAACCGAACCCGAACACTACGGGGGTGGCTCAACACCTGTGGTAACACCAGCTGGTGTTGAGCGCTGTCCGACATCGATAGCACCACCTTTGGATCAAGGCAACCTAACATGTCCGCCTGCATCTTCCTCACAGACCGGCAGTTTGCCGGGGACACCCTTATCAATCCCGTCTAAGCACAATAGCCAGCCCTCGGTCCCTCAGATGTGGACAAGTAAAAGACCATTTCCTCCTAGCCATGAGAAAGCTAAGAGGTTGAATTTCACCATCTGCAAGCTCTTGGCTACAGAAATGCTGCCTTTCCGCCTGGTGGACACAGAGGATTTTCGAGACCTTATGTCCGTCGCAGTGCCCCAGTACCAGATGCCCAGTCGGCACTACTTCTCAAAGAAAGGTGTGCCTGCGCTCCACCAGCATGTCGCACACAACATCACCGCTTCTTTGAGAAACTCTGTGTGTGACAGGGTGCATTTCACCACAGACACTTGGACGAGTAGGCATGGACAGGGGCGTTACATGTCGCTGACTGGGCACTGGGTAACTATGGTGACAGCAGGTCAAGGGGCTGCTGTCCAAGTCTTGCCGTCCCCACGAGTTGTGCGTCAATCCTATTTATGTCAAAGTTCCTCCACTGCTTCTGCCTCCTCAACCTCCTCTCGGTCTTCCACCTGCACCCAAAGCCTGTCTGGTCATGCCACAAGCTTTCTAACTGCGCAGAAGGGATCCTGCACACCTCCTTACTATGCTGGCAGTAGGGCTCAACGTCATCAGGCGGTTTTTACTTTGAAATGTCTGGGAAATGTGAGTCACACAGCTGAGGAGTTGTGGTCAGCTCTGGAGAACCAATTTCATGAATGGTTGTCTCCACTGGACCTGAAACCAGGGAAGGCCGTGTGCGACAATGCTGCAAACCTGGGTGCGGCCCTTCGCCGGGGCAATGTCACACACGTGCCTTGTATGGCTCACGTGTTGAACCTGGTTGTCCAGCAATTTTTAGCCCACTATCCCAGACTAGATGGCCTTCTGCAGAGGGCACGGTCGCTGTGTGCTCACTTCCGCCGTTCGCATCCCGCAGCTCAGCGACTTACATCTCTACAGAAGTCGTTGGGCCTGCCACTTCACCGGCTAAAATGCGATGTGCCTACCCGGTGGAATTCAACTCTGCACATGTTGCAGTGACTGTGGCAGCACCGACAAGCCCTGGTGCAATACGTTCTGACGTATAGCCTGGGCCAACGAGATTCAGAGGTGGGGCAAATCACGCTGGAGGAGTGGTCTCAGATCAGGGACCTATGCACCCTTCTGCACAGTTTTGAAATGGCGACGAAGATGTTTAGTGCTGACGATGCCATTATCAGCATGACTATTCCGGTGATTTACATGCTGGAGCACATGTTAAACAGAATTCGGAGTCAGGTGGTGGCACAAGAGGAGGTGGAGGAAGTAGAGGAGGAGGAGTTGTATGCGGAAGGGCTAACATCTGCAAGGTCCAGACGGTCGGCAGCACCAAGGCGGCAGCCATGTGAGGGTGGGGGAGATGGTTTTACCAGGGTGCATGGTAGCAGCCAAACTAGTGAGGAAGGTGCTGGAGCCCAGGAAGAAGTGGAGGACGAACTGATGGAAGACTCATCAGATGAGGGAGACCTTGATCACATTTCTGTTGTGCGAGGTTGGGGGGAGAGGACAGAGGAAGGAAGCATGATTGTTACCTCGCCACCAACACAACAGGGACTTGGTGCTCCTGGATGCGCAACACACATGAGTGCCTTCTTGCTGCACTACCTGCAACATGACCCTCGAATTGTGAGAATTACAAATAATCCTGACTACTGGGTTGCCACACTGTTAGATCCCCGGTACAAAAGTAAATTTGCAGAAATTATTCCTGCCATAGAAAAGGATGCACGCATGCAGGAGTATCAGCAGAGACTGTTGCAGAATCTTACATGTGCTTTTCCACAAAATACCAGTGGTGCACGTAGTGAATCTCACAGTTCCAACTTGCCAACCGTGGGACCGTCAAGTGTTCAGCACTCAAACCGTAACAGAACCACAGTATCTGGTGGTAACATCAATTTTGCGGAATCATTTCACCACTTTTTTAGCCCATCCTTTGCAAGGCCACAGGAGACAAGAAGTCTGACACATAGTCAACGCCTAGAGACGATGGTACAGGAGTTTCTCCAAGTAAACATTGAAGCCACGACTGTGTCACTGGACCCTTGCTCTTTTTGGGCTTCCAATCTGGATAAATGGCCGGAGCTAGCCACTTACGCCTTGGAGATCTTGTCATGCCCCGCAGCCAGCGTTCTGTCTGAACGTGTGTTCAGCGCTGCTGGTGGTGTGCTGACAGATAAGCGCACGCGGCTCTCCAATGATAATGTAGACAGACTCACGTTCATAAAGATGAACAAATCATGGATCCGAAACGACTTTTCTACCCCTGTGTCATCCTGGGGAGAGTAAAAGCTTGATGATTGGTTAAAATCACCCTACCAACCGTTTTAAGCTTTCAAATTACTAATAATGTTTATCTGTATCTTGACTGGAAAATAATTTGGGCTTTGTAGCAGTGTGCAGCACTGATCCTATTAGGCCATCTATAATAAGCTCCACCAGATTTAAAATTAAAAATAATTTTTAGGTGCATCTAGCCCGGAAAATAATTTTGGGGCTCCGAGATGCGCAAGACACATAAGTGCCTTCTTGCTGCACTACCTGCAGCATGACCCTCATATTGTCAGAATTCAAAGTAATCATGACTACTGGGTTGCCACACTCTTAGATCCCCCAAACTTTTCGATCAACCTTTTCATTTTAATAAAGACCAAAAAAATGGTCATTTTTGAAATTATAAGCATTAGCAGGTTGTTAGAAACTGAAATCAAACAGTTTTCAACTCAAAACTTTATTGTAGGTGATGTTACATTTTCACATAGGACCCCTTGTTCGAAAGGAGCTTCTGAACTCTCTCGTCCATTGAATTTGTCAGGTTTTGGATGGTTTCTTCTTCAATTGTTTTGCATGAGGACATCATACCCTCCCAGAGCTGTTGCTTAGATGTGAACTGCCTCCCGCCATCATAGACACTCCTTTTAATGATGCTCCAAAGGTTCTGAATGGGGTAGAGGTCAGGGGAGCATGGGGGTCACACCATAAGTTTGTCCCCTTTTATGCCCATATCAGCCAGAGATGCAGATGTTTTATGTGCAGCATGAGATGGTGCATTATCATGCAGAAAAATGATCTTGCTGTGAAATACACGGTTCTTCTTCTTGAACCATGGCAGGAAGTGCTGTTTGAGAAAATCCACATACATTATGGAGTTCATCCTTAGCGCCTTCAGGGATCCTAAAGGGGCCGACAATCTCTCTCCCCATGATTCCAGCCAAAACATTACTCCACCTCCTCCTTGTTGGCGCTGTAGCCGTGTTTGCGTGGGGTGTCCATCAACCAGCCATCCTCCACTCCATCCATCTGGACCATCGAGCGCTGCACGGCACTCATCCGTGAACAAAACAGTTTTGAAATCAGTCTTCATGTAATGTTTGGCCCACTGGAGCCGTTTCTGCTTGTGTGAAGTGGATAGAGGAGGTTGACAGGATGGCGTATGCACAGTTGCAAACCTCTGAAGGACCCTGCATCTTGTTGTTCGGGGGACGTTGGAGGCACCAGCAGCTTCAAAAACTTGTCTGCTGCTATGACAAGGCTTTCTTCCCGCTGCTCTTTTAACCTGACGTAATTGCCTGTAGGAAAGAGTCCTCAATTTGCCCTTATCAGCACGCACACATGTGTACTGTGAATCAGCTACATACTTTTTGATTGCCAAGACACTTCATCCTGATCATCGCACAATGTTGATTGTAGTCATGCCTTGACCTAAACACTCCACAATTTGTTGCTTCTCAGCAGCCGACACATCCTTTTTCTTTCCCATTTTGGCAGAAAATGTAGGCTGCTTAATAATGTGAGAGAGCCTTCTTAAGTAGTCTTGCCTTTCATTGGACACACCTGCCAAACTAATTAGCACAGGTGTCTGCAATTGCTTACAGTGATATAAAGAGCCCTTACACACATCACCATCAATGAGTTTAACTGACAAACAAACAAATTCTTCCCTTATCACTCCTAAACACTTTTTGCATAATAATTTGGAATGCAGTGTACATGTGCTTTTCCACGAAACACCAGTGGTTCACGTAGTGAATCTTACAGTTCTAACTTGCCAACCGTGGTCTGTATGGAATTGTTCAATAAAGGGCCCAAAATTAAGATAACATAGATGGGAGAGGTCTCTATGAATAGGAATTCCTAAGTATTTGATACCCTGTGAGGGCCAGGCAAAGGGAAAGTTGGACTGGATGGAATCCTATATGGATTTGGGGAGGGAGACATCGAGGGCCTCAGACTTCGCTGCATTGATTTTAAAATTTTACCATGTAACAAAGTGATCTATTTCAGCCATAACAGCAGGGATGGATATATGTGATTGAGTGATATATACTAGGACATCATCAGCAAATAGAGAGCACTTGTACTCGGTGCCTCCCACCTCAATCCACCTAATATTGGGGTTATGGCGAATTGATGAGAGCAGGTGCTCCGTCACTAGGATGTATAAGAGAGGGGACAGAGGACATCCCTGCCTTGTCCCATTGGTGATTGTGAAAGGTGATGAAAATGTTCTGACGCACCCCCTGGGCCTTGGGACACCCGGAGCCGGACCCTTTTTGGTGGATGCTGGTGGTTGTAGTCTTCGTGGCGGCGACCCGGTTCCATGGCTCAGGGCGGTCAAACCAGTGGCGGAACTATTTATGTGGTTTTGATGTTTAAATGTCCGACTACGCCACCCGTGGATTACGGTCAGAGTGAACCGCCGCTACAGGGCAGACCGCTGAGGCTGGTGTTGTGGGTGCAGCAGAGCGTAGCATAACTCCCCACGGGAGGAGTATAGCCTCAGGGCAGTGTATGCGGAGGATGGGGGTGATGGTGCAGGGCAGCAGCAGTAACGACACGGAGTCAGTGATGTAGTCCAGGGCCTTTACTCACAGTTCTTATTATCCAGACCACGTCTGCAGGTAACGGCTGCCCACGTCGTACTGTGCTCACCAGGTGAGGGGCTCAGACAACTCCCAGATAACTTTGGAGCACTTCACAGGACCCCCTTTGTGTGTCCTTTGTCTGGCCTTTCTTACCAACACTTCTGTCCGGCTGACTCGGGCCTCCTCTTGGTAAACTTGGCGCCAGTTTCCCTGACCCTATGTGGTGCCTTCCTAGCGGATGTAGCGAGGGGCTGCGCCACATAAAATGTCAGAGCCTCCGGTTTCTAGCTGAGGGTCGTTTCCTGCCTCCACTAGTTCGGGGACCGGTCTCCCCCTTTGGCCTGACCCCTCCACGCAGGTGGATTCGGGCGTGCGGTGGCGACTCGCCCGTCCGCACCCCTGGGATCCCTTCATTCCTCGTTCCTGGAGCCTTCTCCGCTCCTCTTCCTTCCTTCTCCCTCTTCCAGGCCTGGGCCTATGTTACTAGGCCCGCCTCCGGAGCAGAGCTCATGCAGAGCCCCTGCTCCCTGCCACTTCTGCTCAGACTTCTCTGCACTGAACTAAGATGGTGCCCACCTTTTATACTCCCTTCTCAATGCACCCAGGAACTGCTTCCTCCCTGCTCCTGCACTACAGGTTTCCCCTTCCTCAGTGTTCCCTCCCCCCACTCCAGCCAGGGACAGGGACTGTCGTGCCCATCTCAGGGGCATATTGGTCGCCCTGCCCCACGGCAATGTGGTGTAATGCATGCAGGTGTCGGGTCCTGATCCACACTCCATCCTTACCTGAGAGTGAGATATCACACCTCTGGGTGAGGTGCAATACGTCTGTAGCAACCGAGCCCTCAGGGTGCTACATTTCCATTTATCTTCAGCCTAGGTGACGTATTGCGATACAGGGCCGTGATTTTGGCTATAAAAGGGTCCCCTAGACCCCTACCCCAAGCTTTTTAAGAGAATCATATATGGCGTGCCAGGAGACTCTATGGAATGCTTTCTCAGCATCCAACGAGAGTATCTAATTACAAATTTTTCACTGCATCTAGCCCAGGAAATACTTTGTGCCTAGTAGCAGTGTCTGCTAGTCAGCGGATTATCCCGGCTGTTAAGCAAGCTACACCACCTGTAGTTTAGACACTTAATTTTTTCAAAGGAAATGCTTCGGGACCATGGGATACTTAGTGAAGAGCATCAGGAGGCACCCCAAGGCATAGGGGCTGGGACTGGCAGTAGGATGCCTTGCGGTGGACAGCCGAGCTCGATCCTTATAAAAGCTTTTTAACTGCAGCAGCTTTAGTGGACGCTACTGGAGCTGGAATTACGCGGCTGCTGGCATGAGACTTGCCCTCCAATAGATCCTTGTAAATGGATTTAAAGTGTATTCATTCAAATTAGAGAGACAATTTAAATTAAAAAGCTTAGAGCTGCCTCCACCACAGGGGGCCTCGCTCGACCCACCAGCGGACAGGCACCAGTATTGGGAGAGGGGGGCTGGCCGTCAGGGTTCACCGCGGCTCTGGCACAAACCCGGCGACACGGAGGTGGCACGGGCAGGAGCGGACTGGCCGTGTCGGCTTCTCACTTTTTGGATTTTAGAAGGGCATGACATGCCTATATCTGTGTCTCCCCCTCCTTTTACTCCTCCACCTCTTTTCTTTTCGCATGACTATATGTACTTGTCACTTTTCCATGTGTTAGTTATGTCTTCTGAGCAGTTTGTCAGCTTTTGGACACCTTTGAAGGTGTTTTCTATGTGTTTCTATGTGTTTTTGTTTGCCTGCCATTGGTTTTAACGGTGTTCGAAGGTGTTCGACGAACAGTTCGGCGAACACACGGGTGTTCGACGAACCGAACCGAACTCGAACACTACGGGGGTGGCTCAACACTAGTGAACACACGCTAACTTAAACTTCCCCTCTACACTGCCCCTCTGTATAATATCCCCTCACATAATATTCCCCACACAGTCCCTCTCAATAATGTTCTCCTACATACTGCCCCTTTTCATATCTCCCCAAAACTTCCCTTTTCTAAATCCACCCCACCCCGTTGCCCCTCACTATACTATTCCACTTTTCACAAACCCCCTAATTTCCCCATAATGTCCCAAATAGCCATATTATGTGCCCTTGGAGTAACACAACCCTCCCCTCCCCCAGCCCCCTCATCTAAAAAAACAAGACATTTAATCTATAACTCCTCCAGTGCCCAATATATCCTCTGCCTGTGCGGCCCCGGCAGCAGTGTGATGATGTCAGCAGCGTGCTGACCTCATCATGCTGCTGCATGTCGAGGCGCCGGCTGACGAGAGCGCCTCTGGCCCGGTCCTGGAGCCACAGCGTTCAAATATATTTGCGTCTGTTTGCATATAGTAATTATTACACAACCAACCTTTGACCAAAGTTAGAGAAATGGGAATTTTGGTGCAATTACTATACCACAATTCAAGTAAAATCAGTTTTTATTAGATATTTTCTATAATCAAAAATTGACATATACAGAAATATAAAAAGCAAGAGTGACTCAAGGACATGTGCTTGATAGCCAGTAAAGAATTTTACAGCCTATTTACTAAACATATACAGTATATGCATATGCTATTTGCTGAATGTACATATACAAAACCATATGTCTCTTTTAGTACTATACTGTCATTTGCAGATATTAAATGTCATATTTTGATAGTAGATTTAAATCAGTGAACACTATTATGGTTATGCACAATGTATCATTCATTTAGTCTTTGCTATCAATATATGATATTTAAGCTATGATACTCTGATACTACTTATATTGTATGCACTTTAAAATTACTATTGAATTAAAACAACAAATATCTGTAATTTCAACTGTCCACCATGACTGAGATATCTGAAAATGACAGTGTAATACTAAAAGAGACATATGGTTTTGTATGTGTACATTCAGCAAATAGCCTATGAATATACTGTATATGTTTGGTATATAGGCTATAAAATCTTTTCTCGCCACCTAGCGCATGCCCTTGAGGCATTCTTGCTATTTATGTTTGTGTATATATGTCATTTTTTGATTTTACAAAATATCTAATAAAAAGTGATTTTACTTGAATTGTGGCATAGTAGTTGCACCAAAAGTCCTATTCCTCTAACTTTGGTCAAAGGTTGGTTGGGTACATCCCACACTGCATATAGGTTGATTTAAGGAATGTTGATGATGAAGTTTTAATATAGTAAGAAGGAGCCAGCGCATCCCAGACAGCTCTGAGGGCCGCACAATATTCTCCAATGGTGCGCATGTGGCCCGCGGACCGTATGTTGTGCAGGCCTGGTTTAACACATATTTTTATTGTGCTTACTGCGTGTTTTTACCACCTGTTTTTTAACTCCTTATTAACTTATTTACCATACTGTATATTGTACATATTCATTGTATATTTTATTTTTATTTTTGTAGATTTCCTGCTTTCAGTCTGAATCTACAATGTGCACTTTTCAATAAGCACAAGGAAAACCATTGCATTAGCAGATGTGTCCAAACTTTTGACCCATACTATACCTCCTTAGCAATACCTTGAAGTTGTTTTTTTTCTAATCTATAACTTTCTGGCTTTGGAACACATGGGAAAGAAAAGGAAGGTAAGGAAGATATATTGCTGATCTTGATTGTCCTTTTAAAATACAGTATTTAACAACCATGAAGTTTAATATACAACGTACTATAGTTTAACGGGAACCTGACAGTAGGATTTACCCCTATTAACTAACTACAGCACTGCATGTGTCATTAAACTGATTTCTACCAACCTCAATGTCATAAAAAGTTGCCAGCATAATCGTAAAATCATTTTTTTACTGTGGACTCCTGCATATTCTAATTGGTATGACCAGCCAGATAGATGTGCACTCAGTGCTAAGCAGTCCAACCGAGCCAGCTGAAATCACTCCCACATAGGTGTTTGTGGTTATAGTCTCTGTAGTGTCCCTTTACCTCCTCCCTTCTTCATAAATCTCACAAATGCTTTGTGGCCGCCATGACTTTGGGTATGCACAGTGATCAGCCTATGTGCCGCTGCCCTGATATAACACAATATCTGACCATCTGAGCACTTCCATCTTCAATTTGACTTCAGATGTGCTGAACTGCTGTGTTATACTGCTGATCCATGAGATCTGCCTATGTATCATTACTTACCAGCTCAGCATTATACACAGTAGCGCAGCACGTCTGCAGTCAGATCGCATAGGGAAGCGCTGGGTTTGGGTTTGCACAATCATTTACTATTTATTATGCTTTGTTTAGATCGCACCATCATATTCCTCAGCACTTTACATACATTATCATCATTATACGCATTAGGGCTCACAATCTACATTCCCTATCAGTATGTCTTTGGAGTGTGGAAAGAAATTGGAGAACATGTAGGAAACCAATACAAACATGAGGCGAACATACAAACTCCTTGCAGGTGTTTTCATTGGCGAGATTTGAATCCAGGACCCCAGTGCTGCAAATCTACAGTTCTAACCACTGAGCCACTGTGCCGCCCAATGATCTTCTGCCTATGTGCATCTGCTTTGGTGTCACATTATGCAGACCCGAAGTTTGACCAACGTTCCACAGTAGACACACTGTGCTGCTATGTATAGTGCTGAACTGGCAAGTAGTGGCACATAGACAGAAGTTTACTGTCCATACTACTACCTCCCAGCTCAGCTCTATAACATAGCGACCCACACAAGTACAGTCAGATCGCAGAGGGAAGCATTTGGTCGGTCAGATTTCGGGTATGTACAGTGTGATTCCAGGTATTAGTGTGATTTAGGAAGCAGAGATGAGACGGAGGGGAACTATAGAGGTTATAACCACAAGACTGTGGGTGTGATATCGGCTGGCGGGGCTGGACTGCTCAGCACTATGTACACATCTATCTGACTGCTCAAAATAATTTAAATATGCAACAGCACAAGATTAAAATGTTAATTTTACAATTATGCTGACAACTTTCCCTTAACATTGGGGTTGCTTAGAATCAGCGTTTAATGACCAATGTAGCGCTTTAGTTAATAAATAGGGGCAAATCCTGCTGTCTGTTAATTTTAACCCATTGACCAAACTGTTTGTTGTGCATATTCATTGTATATTTTAGTTTATTTTGCAGGTGATGAAATACATTTTTCGGCTTTTTTCTGACATTGAAATAGACTTTCTTTTTCATCTGTCCTTAAATTCCTATTTCTTAAGCTTTTTCATTTTAGAGGGTTTTTGTAACACAGAAAAGAATAGACAGGTGTCAGTTCACAGTACAAACAGTAACTTAATGATTCTACAAGAAAGATTGTGACAATGAGTACTGAAACCTGGACTCTAAGCTTTTCAAAGAAAAGAATAAAGAAAACCAATATACTGTATATCAATGTCAAAAATGATTGAAAGACTACCTAATACTTGTGTCAAAATGGGGTATTAGGATTACATTCCCTAAGCCAAAAATTTAAAGAAAAGGACATTGGAAACATTTACAGTAACTTGTAGCAGTTTTAAAAAGTATGTTATACTCTATTCCTATTGACCGAAATTGCATAACATATAAGCAATTCATAGCACTATCAGACCTTTCTGCCATGGACAGTTTCTTTAGATACAGTGTATATAGGAATACAAATTTTGGTGATCAGTAGGGATCCGAATTTAGAGTTTCCTGAGGATGACCAAAATGAATGAGCCATGATGTTTGTCTTTATTGTAATTGTGCCTGGTACTGCTACATCTTATTCACTTGAATTGGGCTAAGCTGCAGTAACAGGGACATCAGGCATATATGTGTATTTTATATGCAATACACATATGTGTGCTATGTGTGCAATATGAATGTCTGCATGTGCAATGGTTATGACTATATGGGTGTGGTGTTTGCAATGTGTATGCATGTGTTTAGTGTGTACTGTATGTATGTGATGTATGTGTACTGTGTAATAAGTTTGAATATGTGTGTAATGTGTACAGTATATGTGTGCATTATATATACAGTATACAGTACGCATGTAATGTGTGACGTATGTATGTTACACTTGTTTAAGCAACATGTGTATATCATATAGAATAACTTCATATTTGTGCAGCATAGAAATACTGTAAAAACAATACAATGTTTGTGTGTGGCAAAACAGTGCCTGTATGGAAATACTTTGTATGCAGGTTTTTCCTATGTAAGCTGAAGACAGCATGCTGTAAGGGTTAAACACACAGATTTCAGCAATGCCTGTCTTAACAAGCTTCCTGCTTTTGTTTGCTCACATTGACAATTTTAGAAACGATAGCTTATCATTGCTGTGACTAGCTGGCCCCATGAGCCCTGATCCCACATGCCCCCTCCTGTAACAGGCACCTCACTGTCTATGGACTTTGTACATTTAGAGCCTTGTGTGGGCGGGGTTAGCTTCCTCAGCTCTGCTTCATTGCTAAATCTAAAAGCTCTGATTGTGTTAGAACGGCTGCACCTAATAATCTAAGTGATACATCATTGGATTCAGCTTCTCTTTGCCTACATCAGGCTGCTCTGAGATGTTGCAAACGCCTGCTGACAGATTCGCTATAATCTCTGTACTTTCAACAAACTTTGCATAAGTCAATAGTACAGGCAAGTCTAAGAGATTTTGTAATGTATCTTATCAGAGAAATCAGCTTTCCCTCCCCACTTATCAGACACTTCTTTTCCTCCCCCCTGCCATAAAGTCTCTCTTGCGCAAAAGAGATTTTATGTGTCAAGGTACACAGCCCCATTAGTCAATATGGAGAGAGTAGGGGAGAGGAGGAGAGAGCAGTAGGGAGATGTAACTGAAAGAGGCAGAAAGAAATATATCATACAGAGCTATGCAATACAGTGGGTACGGAAAGTATTCAGACCCCTTTAAATTTTTCACTCTTTGCTTCATTGCAGCCATTTGGTAAATTCTAAAAAGTTATTTTTTTCTCATTAAAGTACACTCTGCACCCCATCTTGACTGAAGAAAAAACAGAAATGTAGAAATTTTTGCTAATTTATTAAAAAAGAAAAACTGAAATATCACATGGTCATAAGTATTCAGACCCTTTGCTCAATATTGAGTAGAAGCACCCTTTTGAGCTAGTACAGCCATGAGTCTTCTTGGGAATGATGCAACAAGTTTTTCACACCTGGATTTGGGGATCCTCTGCCATTCTTCCTTGCTGAGCCTCTCCAGTTCCGTCAGGTTGGATGGTGAACGTTGGTGGATAGCCATTTTCAGGTCTCTCCAGAGATGCTCAATTGGGTTTAGGTCAGGGCTCTGGCTGGGCCAGTCAAGAATGGTCACAGAGTTGTTCTGAAGCCACTCCTTTGTTATTTTAGCTGTGTGCCTAGGGTCATTGTCTTTTTGGAAGGTGAGCCTTTGGCCAAGTCTGAGGTCCAGAGCACTCTGGAAGAGGTTTTCATCCAGGATATCTCTGTACTTTGCCGCATTCATGTTTCCATCAATTGCAACCAGTTGTCCTGTCCCTGCAGCTGAAAAACACCCCCATAGTATGATGCTTCCACCATCATGTTTCGCTGTTGGGATTGTATTGGGCAGGTGATGAGCAGTGCCTGATTTTCTCCACACATACCACTTAGAAGTATCAGCAAAAAGTTCTATCTTCATCTCATCAGACCAGAGAATCTTATTTCTCATAGTCTTGGAGTCCTTCATGTGTTTTTGAGTAAACTCTATGTGGGCTTCCATATGTCTTGACCTGAGGAGAGGCTTCCGTAGGGCCACTCTGCATAAAGGCCCGACTGGTGGAGGGCTGCAGTGATAGTTGACTTTGTGGAACTTTCTCACATCTCCCTACTGCATCTCTGGAGCTTAGCCACTGTGTTCTTGGGGTTCTTCTTTACCTCTCTCACCAAGGCTCTTCTCCCGCAATTGCTCAGTTTGGCTGGACAGCCACGTCTAGGAACACTTCTGGTGGTCCCAAACTTCTTCCATTTAAGGATTATGGAGGCCACTGTGCTCTTAGGAACCTTAAGTAATGCAGAAATTCTTTTGTAACCTTGGCCAGATCTGTGCCTTGCCACAGTTCTGTCTCTGAGCTCCTTGGGCAATTCCTTTAAGATCATGATTCTCATTTGGTCTGACATGCACTGTGAGCTGTGAGGTCTTATATAGACAGGTGTGTGCCTTTCCAAATCAAGTCCTATCAGTTTAATTAAACAAAGCTATACTCCAATGAAGGAGTAGAACCATCTCAAGGAGAATCACAAAGGAATGGGCAACATGTGACTTAAATATGAGTGTCTGAGCAAAGGGTCTGAATACTTATGATCATGTGATATTTCAGTTTTTCTTTTTTAATAAATTTGCAAACATTTCTACATTTCTGTTTTTTTTAGTCAAGATGAGTTGCGGAGTGTACTTCAATGAGAAAAAAAATTAACTTTTTAGAATTTACCAAATGGCTGCAATGAAACAAAGAGTGAAAATTTAAAGGGGTCTGAATACTTTCCGTACCCACTGCAAGTGTTTTACCTCACTACAGAGCTTGGCTCAGATCACAACAGCTCAGCTCTGTTCTAAAATGCCCTCCATGTTGCTGTAGCTTGTCTAAATGAACTAAAAGTGAATGTAAAGCAGGAATTCCCCTCTTTGTGCTGTGCTGTCTATGGGAGAAATTACTGTAGCCCATCTCCTTCCCCAGCTCACATTTGCATTGCAAATTAAAGATAGAAAATGCAGCTGTTAGAACTGTTGATAATGAAGGATTAAGACACATAATGGTCAGAAATGCTGTTATTCCTCATGTACACACAGGATATCTTTTTCTGAAAAGCCACTTGAAAGCACAGTTACACTGTAAGATATATGTTTTGCCATTAATCTGAATGGACTACAGTAAAATATTGCAATAATCCACATCTCACTTGTTATCCAGATCTGTATGATTGCTTGGAAATTTAATTTTGAAGCGTTGAAGTGAACTCACATGGCAGAAATGTTAGGTCAGTCTCAGAAGTGGTATTTTTCAGCATTGTAAGATCAAAAAAATGTCCTGTGCTTCTAATAGAATCATATAAGATTGAAGGGCTATACTATAAACACTGCTCAAAAAAATAAAGGGAACACTTAAACAACAGAATTTAACTCCAAGTAAATAAAACTTCTGTGAAATCAAACTGTCCACTTAGGAAGCAACTCTGATTGACAATCAATTTCACATGCTGTTGTACAAATGGAATAGACAATAGATGGAAATTATTGGCAATTATCAAGACACCCTCAATAAAGGAGTGGTTCAGCAGGTGGGGACTAGAGATGAGCGGTGTTCGACTCGAACTGTTCGCCAATCGCAAATTCGAGCTGTTTTGGGCGGTGTTCGAGCCGTTCGGCGAACACGAACAATTTGAAAAAAATTCGGCTTTTCGAGGTTATGTTCGATAACTGTTCGTGCACCAAAATCATAACTGGATTTTTTCTCAGTAATGCTAAAAATTAATGTTAATACGCACTTTGAGTGTACAGCGGGGCGGGGGGAGGGGCAGGGGATGGATCTCTGCATAAATAATTAAGATCTCTATTTTTTTTTCTCTTTCTCGCAATTACAGTGGGGAGGTGCAATCTGTCAGCCTATCAGCAGCGCACACACGGAGCGAAGTGCTTTTTTTCACACAAGCAAGGGCATGTGTCATTGGCAGTGTATGTCACATGTCCTTGCCCTATAAGACCAAGCCATTTTCCCCATCGCCACCATTTTCTCACTGCTGCAGCTGCATGTTAGACGGCACCACTGTTGCTGTGTGCGCTATACTTTGTTAATTTCAAGGCAATTTTCGCACAAATCTACAGATAGCTTGGGAGTAGGGAATAGTTGTGATTGCAGTCCTTTTAAGGACTAGGTTACATAATTTCCTACGACTTTTATCAGGCAGGTCTGTGCTCTTAAATAGATAGGTTGGGAGTAAAGACTAATTGTAATTGCAGTCCTTTTCAGGTCTAGGTTACATCAGTTCCTATCACTTTTATGAGGCAGGTATGTGCTCTTAAATAAATAGGTTGGGACTAAAGACTAATAGTAATTGCAGTCCTTTTGAGGGCTAGGTTATATCAGTTCCTATCACTTTTTGCCAGGCAGGTCTGTTTTAGTGCTGTGCAAGTTTTTTTCACAGCATTTGGCTAAATCTAGCAAAGCAAATCCTTTTTGGCCACTTGCAGTGTGTGTTAGTCAGTGGAGTAGCCTATCTGTGTTGCAAGCTACACCACGTGTGTATAGAATACCAATTTTTTACTGCACCAAGTGAAGTTAAACCTTTTGGGCATAGCATCATTCTATTAGTCCATCTATACTAATCTCCACCAGGTTGCAAATTCAAAATAATTTTTATCAGCATCTAGCTCTGAAAAAATATTTAGGCTTGTAGCAGTGTGTGGGACTTGTTCTATTAGTCCATCTATACTAACCTCCACCAGGTTGCAAATTCAAAATAATTTTTATCTGAATCTAGCTCTGAAATAATATTTAGGCTTGTAGCAGTGTGTGGGACTTGTTCTATTAGTCCATCGATACGAACCTCCACCAGGTTGCAAATTCAAAATAATTTTTATCTGCATCTAGCTCTGAAAAAATATTTGGGCTTGTAGCAGTGTGTGGAACTTGTTCTATTTGTCCATCTATACTAAACTCCACCAGGTTGCAAATTCAAAATAATTTTTATTTGCATCTAGCTCTGAAAAAATCTTTAGGCTTGTAGCAGTGTGTGGGACTTGTTCTATTAGTCCATCTATACTAACCTCCACCAGGTTGCAAATTCAAAATAATTTTTATCTGCATCTAGCTCTGAAAAAATATTTAGGCTTGTAGCAGTGTGTGGGACTTGTTCTATTTGTCCATCTATACTAAACTCCACCAGGTTGCAAATTCAAAATAATTTTTATCTGCATCTAGCTCTGAAAAAATATTTGGGCTTGGGCTTGTAGCAGCAGATGGGGCTTGTTCTATTAGTCCATCTATACTAACCTCCACCAGGTTGCAAATTCAAAATAATTTTTATCTGCATCTAGTTCTGAAAAAATATTTAGGATTGTAGCAGTGTGTGGGACTTGTTCTATTAGTCCAACTATACTAACCTCCACCAGGTTGCAAATTCAAAATAATTTTTATCTGCATCCAGCTCTGAAAAAATATTTGGGCTTGGGTTTGTAGCAGTGTGTGGGACTTGTTCTATTAGTCCATCTATACTAACCTCCACCATGTTGCAAATTCAAAATAATTTTTATCTGCATCTAGCTCTGAAAAAATATTTGGGCTTTGGCATGTAGCAGTGTGTGGGACTTGTTCTATTAGTCCATCTATACTAACCTCCACCAGGTTGCAAATTCAAAATAATTTTTATCTGCATATAGCTCTGAAAAAATATTTAGGTTTGTAGCAATGTGTGGGACATGTTCTATTTGTCCATCTATACTAAACTCCACCAGGTTGCAAATTCAAAATAATTTTTATCTGCATCTAGCTCTGAAAAAATATTTAGGCTTGTAGCAGTGTGTGGGACTTGTTCTATTAGTCCATCTATAGTAACCTCCACCAGGTTGCAAATTCAAAATAATTTTTATCTGCATCTAGTTCTAAAAAAATCTTTAGGCTTGTAGCAGTGTGTGGGACTTGTTATATTAGTCCATCTATACTAACCTCCACCAGGTTGCAAATTCAAAATAATTTTTATCTGCATCTAGCTCTGAAAAAATATTTAGGCTTGTAGCAGTGTGTGGAACTTGTTCTATTTGTCCATCTATACTAACCTCCACCAGGTTGCAAATTCAAAATCATTTTTATCTGTATCTAGCTCTGAAAAAATATTTGGGCTTGGGCTTGTAGCAGTGTATGGGACTTGTTCTATTAGTCCATCTATACTAACCTCCACCAGGTTGCAAATTCAAAATCATTTTTATCTCCATCTAGCTCTGAAAAATATTTAGGCTTGTAGCAGTGTGTGGGACTTGTTCTATTAGTCCATCTATACTAACCTCCACCAGCTTGCAAATTCAAAATAATTTTTATCTGCATCTAGTTTTAAAAAAATATTTAGGCTTGTAGCAGTGTGTGGGACTTGTTCTATTAGTCCATCTATACTAACCTCCACCATGTTGCAAATTCAAAATAATTTTTATCTGCATCCAGCTCTGAAAAAATATTTGGGCTTGGGCTTGTAGCAGTGTATGGGACTTGTTCTATTAGTCCATCTATACTAACCTCCACCATGTTGCAAATTCAAAATAATTTTTACCTGCATCTAGCTCTGAAAAAATATTTGGGCTTGGGCTTTTAGCAGTGTGTGGGACTTGTTCTCTTAGTCCATCTATACTAACCTCCACCAGGTTGCAAATTCAAAATAATTTTTATCTGCATCTGAGTGTGAAAAAATATTTTGGTTTGTAGCAGTGTGTGGGACTTGTTCTATTAGTCCATCTATACTAACCTCTACCACGTTGCAAATTCAAAATAATTTTTATCTGCATCTAGCTCTGAAAAAATATTTAGGCTTGTAGCAGTGTGTGGTACTTATTCTATTAGTTCATCTATACTAACCTCCACCAGGTTGCAAATTCAATATAATTTTTATCTGCATCTAGCTCTGAAAAAATATTTGGGCTTGGGCTTGTAGCAGTGTGTGGGACTTGTTCTATTACTCCATCTATACTAACCTCCACCAGGTTGCAAATTCAAAATATTTTTTATCTGCATCTAGCTCTGAAAAAATATTTGGGTTGGGCTTGTAGCAGTGTGTGGGACTTGTTCTATTAGTCCATCTATACTAACCTCCACCAGGTTGCAAGTTCAAAATAATTTTTATCTGCATCTAGCTCTGAAAAATATTTGGGCTTGTAACAGTGTGTCGAACTTGTTCTATTAGTCCATCTATACTAACCTCCACCAGGTTGCAAATTAAAAATAATTTTTATCTGCATCTAGCTCCAAAAAAATGTTTGGGCTTGGGCTTGTAGCAGTGTGTGGGACTTGTTCTATTAGTCCATCTATTCTAACCTCCACGAGGTTGCAAATTCAAAATAATTTTTATCTGCATCTAGCTCTGAAAAAATATTTAGGCTTGTAGCAGTGTGTGGGACTTGTTCTATTAGTCCATCTATACTAACCTCCACCAGGTTGCAAATTCAAATTAATTTTTAGCTGCATCTAGCTCTGAAAAAATATTTGGGCTTGTAGCAGTGTGTGGTACCCATTGTATTAGGCCATCTATACCAATCTCCACCAGCTTTGAAATTAATAATAATTTTTAGCAGCATCTTGCCTGTAAAATAATTTTGGGCATATTAGCAGTGTGTGGTACTCATTTTCTTAGGCCATCTATACTAAGCTCCACCAGCTTTCAAATTACTAATAATTTTTAGCTGCATCTTGCCTGGAAAATAATTTTGGCCATAGTAGCAGTGTGTGGTACTCATTGTATTAGGCCATCTATACCAAGCTCCACCTGCTTTGAAATTAATAATAATTTGTAGCTGCATCTAGCCCAGAAAATAATTTTTCTTCCCAATAGTGGTAGCAATAGAAATATGGGGCACGCTCCTGCCTAACAAAAATATACGCTTCATAACAAAAAACACCAGGTTAGCGCACTGCATTAATAAGATGGCATCATCGTCTCTCCCAGTGCTAGGCCTACTACACCAGCTAGCATTCCTGTGCCTAAAACACAATGTATGGGTCCACACTAGCCACGATGCTGAGGGGTCTAAAGCTGCTGCTTACGCTTTATCACAATTCAATTGGCAGATTTTCACAGAGCTCCTCCCCACGACCACCCATCGGGCAACAGTTGCCCACCCTCCCAATGGGATCAAGTGGCGAATAGTTGATGCCATTAATCAGAGTGTAAGTTGCCCCTTTGACGTGTCAAGCATACGGTAAGGCATGGGAAGAGTGGACACGACTAGTAGCAGGCAGACGTGTTGACCAATGTGAACAAGCCAGATTACAAGTCACCATAGAATTTCTCCACCAGCTAATGATGAGGGGCATATCAGAGGCGTCAGCACAGCGGTGTCTGACCGGAGTAGCATTTCACTTCCAACTACTAAATTGGGGAGATGTGACAAAGAGATTCATCATCAGACAATCCATAAAAAGGTGGAAAAGGGGTCAGCCAAGTCAGGAGTGTAGACGTCCCGTCCCGTGTCACTAAAACTGATTTCTCACATGATATCCCTAACACCATTAACATGACACTCACAATTTGAAGCAACACTACTGTCTACTGCATTTGCGATCGCCTTCTTCGGGGCGCTATGCATAAGCGAATTAGTCCCTCAATCCAAAATTACCACCAGTGGAGGCTAATTACACCAGGATGTAGTCATAGCCAGTAATGCAATATGTCTACGCATACGCCAATCGAAAACGGTTCCAGCGGGCAGGGGCACTTGGGTACTTCTATAACCCTCAAACGGTACACTGGGTCGGGTAACAATAGTAAAAACATATATAACCATCAGATCACAAAGTAATTTCTTCCTATCACACATTGATGGAACGCCATTATCAAGATACCAGTTCCAAGCTATGTTTAATAAATGCATAACATCGGCAGGGAACCACCCCAAAGATTACGGGACACACTCATTCCGCCTAGGCGCGGCCACGGAAGCAGCAAGAGCAGGACTGTCAGAAACGGAAGTTCAGAGGATAGGGAGATGGCGATCCACGTGTTTGGCGAGATACATAAGACCGGACTTGTTATCCTAACGTGGTTTGTTTCATTTACAGGTGACGCTAAGCCAACCGTGTGGGTGATAGGCCACTCGTATATATATTGGGCAGAAAAAAGGGCGAAAGTCCGCCCAGGCGGGAGGAAATTAGAGTTTCATAACACATATTTCAACTGGAGAGGTATTAGAGGCCTGCTATGGCCACAGGTACTAATGGAGGTAATCAAGGTAGGGAGAGAGGCAAGAGGTCTGGTCATCTTAGTTATACAGGCCGGGTGAAATGACCTAGGTCATCACAAGAGCGCATAACTAATAGCAATAATGAAACTAGACACTGAGCGCTTCAGAGAATTTTTCACAAAACTAACTATAGTATGGTCAGAGATTGTGCCGATAGCGGTATGGCAAGGTGCGTGAGACATCACGGCCATCAAACGGACAAGGCGGGTAATAAATATTCGGATGGCAAAATTTAGAAGAGACAGAGGCGGTGTAGTGATACAACACCGACAACTGGAAGGAGATAAAGCAGGCTTCATACGGCCTGATCGTGTTCACTTAATGGATATTGGACTGGACATATTCCTGTCAGGACTCCAGGACGGAGTGGAACAAGTGTTAAGTGTGATGGATGGGGGTCAGAGTCCTGCATACGAGAACGCAGGATCCTCCGTGGCCTGGAAATAGGAAGGACATGTTGAAGAGTTAGACTTGTTGGCCAACTTGCCGGTGTGGAGACCCAGGGCATGCTGCAACAAGCTGAATTATTTTAGAAATAAAATGCCTTTCTAATGGAATGAGTATAAAGAGTTAATAAAGCTGTGACCGATCCTCACCCATCCAGTTTTAAAAGTTACATTATTGTATTGTCAAGGAAAGGGGGGCGGTAGGGGGGCTGAGCGTCTGGGTTTGGTTGGGGGTCCCCACAGTCTGCCTAGGCTAGATGCATTTAAAAATTCTTATTAGATACACAGGCAGTGCAGCTTGCTTCGCAGCTGGGCTACTGTTTCCAAAGTATTGCCTAGGCTAGATGCAGTTAAAAATTCTACGCTGACTAGAAGACACTGAAGCTTTGGAGCAGACCACTGAGTAAACAGCTCTTCAGACTCAACCATCTGTGTTACCCCAAGCCATAGTGTATGTAGTTTCTTACAGTTAAAGGTGGGGGGGCGACCCAACCCACCTGGAATTGACGATGCCAACGTCACGTAAAACACAGCAAGGGGACTCCAAAAAGAGTCTCCATTTTTTCCAAAAATTGTGGCACAGACACCACTTAAGTGACATCAATTGCCCCAGAGTTGCTTAAAACGGTTGGTGAGGTGATTTTACCAAATCCTCAAGCTTTTAGTCTCCCCAGGAAGACACAGGGGTAGAAAAGTCCTTGCGGATCCATGATTTGTTCATCTTTATGAACGTGAGTCTATCTACATTCTCAGTGGACAGCTGCGTGCGATAATCTGTCAGCACACCACCAGCATCGCTGAACACACGTTCAGAGAGAACGCTGGCTGCAGGGCATGACAAAATCTCCAAGGCGTGAGTGTCAAGCTTCGGCCATTTTTCCAGATTGGAAGCCCAAAATGAGCAAGGGTTCAGTGACACAGTCATAGCTTCGATGTTCACTTGGAGATATTCCTGTACCATCTTCTCTAGGCATTGACTATGTGTCAGACTTCTTGTCTCCTGTGGCCTTGCAAAGGATGTTCTAAAAAAGTGGTGAAACGATGCCACAAAATTGCTGTTACTAGCAGATACTGTGTTACTGTTACGGTTTGAGTGATGAAGACTCCACAGTCCCACGGTTTGCAAGTTAGAACTGTGAGATTCACTACGTGCACCACTGGTGTTTTGTGGAAAAGTACATGTAAGATTCTGCAACAGCCTCTGCTGATACTCCTGCATGCATGAATCCCTTTCTATGGCAGGAATTATTTCGGCAAATTTACTTTTGTACCGGGGATCTAAGAGTGTGGCAACCCAGTAGTCGGGATTACTTCGAATTCTGACAATCCGAGGGTCATGTTGCAGGTAGTTCAGCAAGAAGGGACTCATGTGTCTTGCGCATCCAGGAGGACCATGTCCTTGTTGTGTTGGTATTGAGGTAAGAATCATGCTTCCTTCCTCTGCCCTCTCCCCCCAACCTCGCACAACAGAAATGTGATCAAGGTCTCCCTCATCTGATGAGTCTTTCATGCCCATTGCCAGTTCGTCCTCCACTTCTTCCTTGGCTCCTGCACCTTCCTCAACAGTTTGGCTGCTACCATGCGCCCTGGTTAATCCCTCTCCCCCACCCTCCCATGCCTGCCGCCTTGGTGCTGCCAACCATCTGGACCTTGGAGATGTTATCCCTTTCGCATACGACTCTTCCTCTACTTCCTCCACCTCCTCTTGTCCCACCACCTGACTCTGAATTCTGTTTAACGTGTGCTCCAGCATGTAAATCACCAGAATAGTCATGCTGATAATGGTATCGTCGTCAGCACTAAACATCTTCGTCGCCATTTCAAAACTGTGCAGAAGGGTGTGTGGCGCCCCTGAGGGTTCAGTCGTCACAGAGGTACTGCATCTCACCCAGACGTGTGGTATCTCACCCTCAGGTAAGGAAGGAGTATGGCTCGGGACCCTAACACCTGCATCCAACACATACCCGCAGTGGTGGTAGGGCGAGATTGCTCCAAAGGGAGAGTACAGTCCCAGGTCCCTAGCTGGTGGGAGGGTCCTATGTAGTGGGTGTGGGTGGAGAAAGCAGCTTAGGGGAGCACATGACAGGGAGAGTAAAAATAGGAAGCAATCTTAGAAAGAGCAAGCCAGTCACAGGAGAAGTGACAGGAGCAGAGGCTCTGCATGAGCTCTGCTCCGGAGGCGGGCCTAGCCTGGGAAGCCCAGGACTGAAGGAGAGAAGAGAGGAGTGGGAGCAGGAAATCTCCAGGAACCGAAGGGACCCTAGGGGTACGGGCCATGCAGAAGGCCACCCGTACGCCCGCTGCTACCAGGAGGTAGAGGGGTCAGGCCAGATAAAGGGAACCGGTCCCTCAACTAGCGGAGATACAGCAAGGCTCAGCTAGAAATTCGGAGGCTGCAGAATTTCATGTACTGCAGGCCAAAGTCCACACGAGTCTCCCCCACATAGGACCCAGGGGACGGAACACACGTCGCCCGCCAAGGCCCGAGGATACCGGATAGAAGAGTCACTGGGTGTGAGGTGCAGGAAGAAGGCCAGAGAAAGGACACACATAAGGGGGTCCTGCTATGTACTCCGGAGCTATCTGTGTGTGGACTGAGACCCTCACTGAGTATGCACAGCACGACAGGGGAGATTGCTCTGGTACCTGTAATCTGGACTGCAACAACTGTGAGTAAAGATCTTGGGACTGCATCACACGGACTCTGTGTTCATTACTGACTCCCTGCACTACAACCACCATCATCCACCCACACTGCCCTGAAGCTACATTCTTCCTGTGGGGAGTAATAAGACCATTGCTGCAAAACCACCAGCTTCAGAGGACTGTTACGCAGCGGCGGCCCTTTTGGTGGCGTAGTCAGACATTATAAATCCCATATATACAAGTTACCCTAGGATTGACCGCCCTGGTTCACGGACTGGGTCGCCGGCACAGTGCATACAACCCCCAGCGTCTACCGGCCCGGCTCCGGGTACCTCACGACCCAGGGGGCGCGTCAACTTCATAGGTCCCTGATCTGAGACCACTCCTGCAGTGTGATTTGCCCCACCTCTGGATTTAATTGGCCCAGGCTACACGTCAGAACGTACTGCACCAGGGCTTGTCGGTGCTGCCACAGTCGCTGCAACATGTGCAGAGTTGAATTCCACCATGTCGGCACATGGCATTTCAGCCGGTGAACTGGCAGGCCCAACGACTTCTGTAGAGATGTAAGTCGTTGAGCTGCGGGATGCTAATGGCGGAAGTGAGCACACAGCGACCGTGCCCTCTACAGAAGGCCATCTAGTCCGGGATAGTGGGCTAAAAATTGCTGGACAACCAGGTTCAACACGTGAGCCATACAAGGCATGTGTGTGACATTGCCCCGGCGAAGGGCCGTACCCAGGTTTGCAGCATTGTCGCACACGGCCTTCCCTGGTTGCAGGTCCAGTGGAGACAACCATTCATGAAACTGGGTCTCCAGAGCTGACCACAACTTCTCAGCTGTGTGACTCACATTTCCCAGACATTTCAAAGTAAACACTGCCTGATGCCATTGAGCCCTGCTGCCAGCATATTAAGGAGGTGTGCAGGATTCCTTCTGTGCAGTTTGAAAGTGGGTGGCATAACCAGACAGGCTATTGGTGCAGGAGGAGGACTGAGAGGAGGTTGAGGAGGCAGAAGCAGTGGAGGAACTTCTAGATAAAGAGGATTGACGTACAACTCGTGGGGACGGCAAGACTTGGACAGCAGCCCATTGTCCTGCTGTCACCATAGTTACCCAGTGCCCAGTCAGGGACATGTAACACCCCTGTCCATGCCTACTCGTCCAAGTGTCTGTGGTGAAATGCACCCTGTCACACACAGAGTTTCTCAAAGAAGCGGTGATGTTGTGTGCGACATGCTGGTGGAGCGCAGGCACACCTTTCTTTGAGAAGTAGTGCCGACTGGGCATCTGGTACTGGGGCACTGCGACGGACATAAGGTCTCGAAAATCCTCTGTGTCCACCAGGCGGGAAGGCAGCATTTCTGTAGCCAACAGCTTGCAGATGGTGAAATTCAACCTTTTAGCTTTGTCATGGCTAGGAGGAAATGGTCTTTTACTTGTCCACATCTGAGGGACCGAGGGCTGGCTGTTGTGCTTAGACGGGGTTGAGTAGGGTGTCCCCGGCAAAATTGCCGGTCTGTGATGAAGATGCAGGCGGAAAAGTTAGGTTGCCTTGATCCAAAGGTGGTGCTCTCGATGTCGGAGAGCGCTCAACACCAGCTGGTGTTTCCACTTCCAAATGAAATGATGACCTGCCAATCACACTGGCTGTTGCGGGTAAAGAGGTGGCAGGTCTGCGTCCAAAAACATGTGTGACTGCTGTCCCCCCAGTCACAGAGGATGAAGAGGCCGCGGATGCACAAGATGGGGCAGATGGTGGTTGGCCCAGCCCGCTAAGCCACATTGTAGCACAGTGAACTTCCCACTGCAACTTATGCTTCATATCCATGTGACGATTCATGCATGAAGTACTCAATCTATGGATTTTTTGGCCTCTTCTTAGCTTTTGGTGACAAATATTACAGATAACATGAGTTGGGTCATCCTTATCGATCTGAAAAAATGCCCAGGCTAAGCAAGGCTTAGAGCCCATGACACATGAAGAGCCACTTCGACTTGTGGTCAGAGGCAGAGTTGTGGTTGAGGATGCAGTTGTTGACGTGCTTCCAGTACTCCGTCTCTGTCCAGGAAGGTGCAACCTAACCTCGTAGTCAATAGCATCTGTGATGCACAGCTGCGCTTGGTATATCAGATCCTAGAAGAGTGCATTGATGGAATCCTTCACAAGAGGCCCCCATAAACATTCACACATCTCCACCTTCCACCTCAGACCAGCAGAGGGAGCCCGTTAGGGATATAAATAGGGAAGGTGGATCTAGGCAGTTCAGTTCCTCTGAAGAGTTCCTGCAGTAGAGAAGCCTAAGAGAGGTCAGTCTGCAGTGGAGCGCAGTCTAGTCTAGAGAACTCAGTTAATAGTTCAACAGTGGAGCACAAGGCTCCTGTTAGCTAGATTCAGGGAGCCCAGTTAGAGCTTAAGGTGTGCCGGCGCCATAAGATCGGTGAAGCACGGCAAGCTGCCGTTAGTGTGTATAGCCTAGTGAGGGCCCGAGTAGGCCGAAGGCGAGTGGAGAGTTAGTACATAGGGGACAGAGGAGCTTAACCAGCTCACCCCGAAGCATTTACCGGACACCGGATCCGAGCTTACCGGGATCTCTATGACCCAGTAAGGAATAACCGGAATCCCTGGAGAAATACAAGTCCAAGTATCGCTAAGGTGCTGATATGTAACAGAGCCAGGAGACGCTTAGGCCCCACATACTGGGAGCGTGAACTCCAAGACAAGGCCCTAACACAAGGTCAGCCAGCCCAGGACAGAGACAAAGTTAGGCCTAGCTCCAGGCAGGTCAGAAACTTACTACGCAGAGGCAAGAAACAGGAGGCCCTACACCCACTCATTGGGGAGGATCCTGATATGCACCCTTAACCCTACAGTGCTCCGGGATGTGCCTGAATTTCCACCAGTGAAAGGTACTGAAGTGACTACCGTGTCCGTTCCCGTTCTTGCTCTGACCCAGCTGGGTCTCGCCTGTCCTGCATTCCCCCTGCATATGCTTTTCTGAGGCCTAGCTCCACCTGTGGGTAGCTATACCATCGAGCTGCCTTATCACCGGCCTCAGAGGACTACTGCAGCACTGGTGCTTCTCACCAGATACCACAGGTGGCGTCACAAAATCTTATAAAATTAACAATTATCCACCCTTTTAAAGAGTGACCCAAGGGAACGGGCCCGGGAGCCGACCACCGCGACATCCCAAAGGCAAGGCAAAAGCCCGGGTACCGAGTCATCCCCATCCCCTGGGCTAGTCACATCCTCCTCCACCTCCTCTGCTGACCTCATCGACTGGCTGACTGTGGGTTGACAGTAAGTGGGATCTCCAACCTCGTCATCATCACCCTGTGTGTTCTCACACCCATCGTCCTCAGAGCCAACCTCTTCCTGCCCTGACCGAAAAGTCAAGTTGTCGCTCCAATCATGTATTTGAGTCTCATCATCTTCTTCATCATTGTCTCCACCAACAGGACTTACAGTTTGGGAATGAGGGTCTACATTATGCTCTGAACCTTCTTCATCTGGTCCTGGATCCGACTCATAAAGATTCTGGGCATCAGTGCAGATCATTTCCTCGTCTGGATTAACAGAAGCTCTGGAGCAGACCTCCATTTCCCATGCTATAGTATGAGTAAACAGCTGTGCAGACTCAACCATCTGTATTACCTCATACTCAGACGGGCAGCTGGAGACTTGGGAGCTGTGAGGAAGCAAGTGCGATTGGGGTGACACCTCTGAGGACTGGAGTATTTGTGATGTTGAAGTTGAGGTGAAGGAGAGCCCACTTGAAGGAGCACTTGATATCCGTTGAAGCACCTGCTGTTTTTGTGCCTCATCTGGAATTTGTAGGATGGGCAAGTCCGTAAGAAAGGGATCGTATCACATTGTCCACGAAAAGATGGAAGATGGTCTTTCTTCGGCAGATGTTACTCGACCCACCAGCGGACAGGCACCAGTATTGGGAGAGGGGGGCTGGCCGTCAGGGTCCACCGTGGCTCTG
Source organism: Phyllobates terribilis (assembly GCF_046119375.1). Lineage (NCBI taxonomy): Eukaryota > Metazoa > Chordata > Amphibia > Anura > Dendrobatidae > Phyllobates > Phyllobates terribilis. The sequence goes on along the minus strand of NW_027362765.1, from coordinate 475,498,277 downwards.
GCACAAACCCTGCGACACGGAGGTCGCACGGGCAGGAACGGACTGGCCGTGTCGGCTTCGCACTCCAGTGTAGTCCCTCTGCCCGCTCGTGCCCGTAACCTCAAAGGGATGCGCAAGCGGCTTTTCTTCCCAGGGCTGTTCCCCGCCCAGCAGGAATGTGGGGGAGCTCAGGTCGGCCTTCCACTGTACTCCCTTACCTCCCTCGCCCTTTTTCCTTCTTCCGTTCTCCATCTAACCCCTCGGCTCTGTGGTGTCCGCTCTCCCTCCAGCTCTCTCCTTCTCACAGGTGGACTACCGCGTGTATTCACACTGTGGCGAATCTTTTGGGCCCAGGCATAAGAAGTTGTCAAGGTAATGGATTATATGTGCCCCCTTAGAAACGTCCATGATAACCCATTCGAGGAAGCAACTAAACGGTTCAAATAGTGAGCAGGATCCGGACCACCCCATGGGCAAACAGCTATCTCTATAGTATGCTCCTTCCCAGAAGCAGCCCACTAGGTGGACACTATTCGGAGGCATAGGTAGTAAGTAACCGGAACGCCGCATCAATGTCTGTTTTGGCCATTAGGGTGACCCTTCCCAACTTCTTGATCCACCTGATTGCCTTGTCAAAGGATGTACAGTATATACTACTGTACTTGGTTCCACGTCGATGTTGTCGTTTACTGACCTGCCCCTTGGATATGACAAATGGTGGATTAGTCCGAATGTATTGGGTTCCGTTTTTGGCACAACTCACAACGGGGATACCACTACGTCTTGTAAGGAAAGCGTTCTGAATGGAACCGCCATTCTACCTAAAGATATTTCTTTTTTTAATTTTCTTGTCACGACGTCTGGGTGTTGGTAGGCTGATTTTAGATTTTTACTCCAGCCTTTCTTGATTTTAGAAGGGCATGACATGTCTATATCTGTGTCTCCCCCTCCTTTTTCTCCTCCACCTCTTTTCTTTTCGCATGACTATATGTACTTGTCACTTTTCCATGTGTTAGTTGTGTCTTCTGAGCAGGTTGTCAGCTTTTGGACACCTTTGAAGTGTTTTCTATGTGTTTTCCATGTGTTTCTATGTGTTTTTGTTTACCTGCCATTGGTTTTAATGGTGTTCGAAGGTGTTCGACGAACAGTTCGACGAACAGTTCGGCGAACATACGGGTGTTCGACGAACCGAACCGAACTCGAACACTACGGGGGTGGTTCAACACTAGTGGGGACCACAGACCAAATCTCAGTACGAATGCTTTCTTGCTGATGTTTTGGTCACTTTTGAATGTTGGTTGTGCTTTCACCCTCGTGGTAGCATGAGACGGACTCTACAGCCCACAGAAGTTGCTAAGATAGTGCAGCTCATCCAGGATGGCACATCAATAAGAGCTGTGGCAAGAAGGTTTGCTGTGTCTGTCAGCGTAGTGTCCAGAGGCTGGAGGTGCTATCAGGAGACAGGCCAGTACACCAGGAGATGTGGTGGGGGCCGAAGGAGGGCAACAACGAAGCAGCAGGATCGCTACCTCCGCCTTTGTGCAAGGAGGAACAGGAAGAGCAATGCCAGAGCCCTGCAAAATGACCTCCAGCAGGCCACAAATGTGCATGTGTCTGCACAAACCATTAGAAACCAACTCCATGAGGGTGGTATGAGGGCCCGACATCCACAGATGGGGGTTGTGCTCACAGCCCAACACCGTGCAGGATGCTTAGCATTTGCCACAGAACACCAGGATTGGCAAAGTCGCCACTGGCGTCCTGTACTCTTCAGAGATGAAAGCAGGTTCACACTGAGCACATGTGACAGACGTGACAGAGTCTGGAGACACCGTGGAAAGCAATCTGCTGCCTGCAACATCCTTCAGCATGACCGGTTTGGCAGTGGGTCAGTAATGGTGTGGGGTGGCATTTCTTTGGAGGGCCGCACAGCCCTCCATGTGCTTGCCAGAGGTATCCTGACTGCCATTAGGTACTGAGATGAGATCCTCAGACACCTTGTGAAACCATATGCTGGTGTGGTTGGCCCTGGGTTCCTCCTAATGCAGGACAATGCCAGACCGCATGTGGCTGGAGTGTGTCAACAGTTCCTGCAAGATGAAGGCATTGAAGCTATGGACTGGCCCGCCCGTTTCCCAGACCTGAATCCGATTGAGCACATTTGGGACATCATGTCTCGCTCCATCCACCAACGTTGCACCACAGACTGTCCATGAGTTAGCGGATGCTTTAGTCCAGGTCTGGGAGGAGATCCCACAGGAGACCATCCACAACCTCATCAGGAGCATGCCCAGGCTTTGTAGGGAGGTCATACAGGCACGTGGAGGCCACACACTATACTGAGCCTCATTTTGACTTGTTTTAAGGACATTACATCAAAGTTGGATCAGCCTGTAGTGTGTTTTTCCACTTTAATTTTGGGGGTGACTCCAGAACCAGTCCTCCATTGCTTAATAAATTTGATTTCCATTGATGATTTTTGTGTGATTTTGTTGTCAGCACATTCAACTTTGTATAGAACAAAGTATTGAATTATAATATTTCATTCATTCAGATCTAGGATGTGTTATTTGAGTGCTCCCTTTATTTTTTTGAGCAGTGTATTTTAAATGCCATGTCACATAGGATTTGCTCATTCTAGAAGCATACCTTATTTTTCGGACTATAAGACACACTTTTTTCCTTCAAAATTTTGGAGGAAAATGGGGGGTGCGTCTTATAGCTCGAATGTTTGGGGGGGGTGTATATTTATGTGGGGTGCGGGGGGAGCGGTAGCGGTGGAGGAGCGGGGAACAGGAGGCAGCAGCCACCCGCTGCAGCCTACACTGTCCCCGCTGCTCAACAAAATGAATATTCACTGCTCCCCACGCCCATGGGGCATGAGGAGCACTGAATATTCATGCTCCTTAATAGCAGCACACAGTGTAGCCACGCTGCAGCTCCTGATGCTCCCGGAATCGTCTGTGCCCACTGTTAAAGGGCATGAATATTCAACCCCTCTCCACGCCCATAGGCATGGGGAGGGGTGAATATTCATGCCCTTTAATAGCGGGCACACGCGATAGCCCGGCAGCAGCAGGAGCCGCAGCGCAGCTACACTGTGTGCAGGCATTGAAGGAGAGTGAATTCACTGCTCCCCGCGCACACAGTCCCGGCGTGGGGAGCAGTGACTTCCGGAAGCTGATTTCTCCACATGAGCCGCGCATGGGAGTGATGTCATGCGCGACTCACAAGGAGAGATCAGTGCGGGCAGACAGGACGCAGCGCTGGAGGAGAGAGAAGAAAGGTGATTATGAGTGGTTTTTTTTATGTGCAGCTTGATGGGGATTAGGGGGACCATGCATACTAGGACAAGGATGTGGGGGCCATACATACCAGGGTAAGGATGAGGGGGCCATACATACCAGGGTAAGGATGCGGGGACCATACATACCAGGGTAATGCTGAGGGGGCCATACATAACAGGATAAAGATGAGGGGGCTATACATACCAGGATAAGGATGAGGGGTGCCATGCATACCAGGATAGGGATTAGGGGTGCCATGCATACCAGGATAGGGACTAGGGGTGCCATGCATAACAGGATAGGGATTAGGGGTGCCATGCATACCAGGATAGGGATGAGGGGTGCCATGCATACCAGGACAGGGATGAGGGGTGCCATGCATACCAGGATGGAGGGGTTCCATGCATACTAGGATGGAGGGATGCCAGGCATACCAGGATGGGGATGGGGACCTAAGTATAAAAGGAAGGGGGGCATATATACAAGAATAGGGGATATTGTCAGAATTGGGGGATATTACCCCTATACCAGTGTCAGCAGAAGACCCCCTCCCCCTTAAAAGTGCATCATGAATACATTTTTTGCTTAAATTTTTTATTTTTTCCTCCTCTAAAACTTAGGTGCGTCTTTTGGTCCGGTGCGTCTTATAGTCCGAAAAATACGGTAATTGAACTTACCATCGAAGACTAAGCTAGTAAGTGACAAGCAGTGGAGTATTACAAATCTTTCCTGTTCATGTAGTGATAACGAAAGGATTTCTATCCACACTTAGGAGTTGAATAGAGATTTGTTTAAAGATCGCTCATTAATAACTCACTGCTAAGTTATTAGTCCTATTGTAAATATAGCTTGGCTTCAAACAGTTTAGGCAGTAATGAAAACAGTTATCCATTAGTTAAGATGACAAATAAAAAGGAGAATTTAAGACTTCCAATTGTCACCCTTTGACCACTAGTACCTATTGATTGGCAGTAGCATAAAGGTTAAGCTTATTATATTCATGCACCTACAGTGGGTACGGAAAGTATTCAGACCCATTTAAATTTTTCACTCTTTAGTTTCATTGCAGCCATTTGGTAAATTCTAAAAAGTTCATTTTTTTTCTCATTAAAGTACACTCTGCACCCCATCTTGACTGAAAAAAAAACAGAAATGTAGACATTTTTGCAAATTTATTAAAAAGATAAACTGAAATATCACATGGTCATAAGTATTCAGACCCTTTGGTCGGTATTGAGTAGAAGAACCCTTTTGAGCTAGTTCCATCATGAGTCTTCTTGGGAATGATGCAACAAGTTTTTCACACCTGGATTTGGGGATCCGCTGTCATTCTTCTTTGCAGATTCTCTCCAGTTCCGTCAGGTAGAATGGTGGCATGTCCGTTTTTTTGTGGATGCACGGTCAGCAAAAGTGTCTCAGGCTGAGCACACATGGATGACATCCGTGTGTCATCAGTGTGACACAGATCGTGTCTGGGAATCAGGGCTACAGTTAGCGCTGTCCCCAAGCGCTGGATGCTGAACACTGCCCTCATCATGGTTCCCTGTCGGCTCTGCGGCAATGATGAGGGTTGTTGTGTCTGCTCCCACAGTGTCCCTTTGTAAAAATAAGATTAAAATAATAAAATCCATATATTCACCTGTCCGGAGATGTCCCCCGCATTAATCCTCTGACTGCTGACGCAACGGAATCAGGGAGAATGGGCAGCTCCAGTGGCTACTACTACCCTCATCATTGTCCCTGCTGGTCCTGATCGCAGTGCCAGCAAGGAACCATGATGAGGGCAGCCTTGAGCACCCGGCGCTTGGAAACAGTGCTAACTGTAGCGCTGATTCTTAGACGCCGGTCTGTGTGAGCCTGATACGGCACACGGTTGCCACACTTGTGACACACACGGACACACCGGACACGGATATCTCCGGTACTGTTTTTTCCGGTACCGGAAATATGCAGGCATGTGAAGCCAGCCTAAAAGAAATTAGCACTAAATAAAAAAGGCCCATATCTCTGGGACAGTATGGCGGATTTAAAAAAAGAAAAATTATTATTATTATTTATTATTATAGCGCCATTCATTCCACGGCACTTTACATGTAAAAGGGATATACATAGCACAAACAATTACAGTAAATTTTGAACAATACAAGTCGGCGACTAGTGCAGGAGGATCAAGGACCCTGCCCACGAGGGGTCACAATCTACAGGGGATGGGTGAGGATACAGTAGGTGAGGGTAGATCTGGTCATGCAGCGAATGGTGAAGCGAGGTTTACTGCAGGTTGTAGGCATGTCGGAAGAGGTGGGTGTTCAGGTTTCTTTTGAAGATTTCCATGGTAGGCGAGAGTCTGATGTGTTGGAGTAGAGAGTTCCAGGGTAGATGGGATGCACGGGAGAAATCTTGTATATGATTGTGGGAAGAGGAGATAAGAGGGGAGTAGAGAAGGGGATATTGTGAGGATCGGAGGTTGCATGTAGGTAAGTACCAGGAGCCTAGGTCACAGATGTATGGAGGAGACAGGTTGTGGATGGCTTTGTATGCCATGGTTAGGGTTTTGAACTGGAGACTCTGGGCAATGGGGAGCCAGTGAAGGAATTGAAAGAGAGGAGAGGCCGAGGAATAGCGGGGGGACAGGTGGATTAGTCAGGCAGCAGAGTTTAGGATAGATTGGAGGGGTGTGAGAGTGGTAGAAGGGAGGCCAAAGAGCAAGAGGTTGCAGTAGTCGAAGAGGGAGAGGATGAGGGCGTGCATTAGTGTTTTTGCAGATTCGTGGTTGAGCAATGTGCGGATCGGGGAGATATTTTTGAGTTGGAGTTGGCAGGAAGTGGAAAGGGCTTGGATATGTGGTTTAAAGGAGAGGTTAGAGTCCAGGGTTACACTGAGGCAGCGGGCTTGCAGGACTTGTGAGAGTGGGCAGCCATTGACTTTAATAGATAGGTCAGTTGGGGGGTTTAGTGAGAAGGTGTAAAGATGATGAATTCAGTTTTGTCCATGTTAAGTTTTAGAAACCTGTCAGAGAAGAAGGATAAGATAACAGACAGACATTGTGGGATTTTGGTTAGTAGGGAGGAGATATCGGGTCCAGAGAGGTAGATCTGTGTGTCATCAGCATAGAGGTGATACTGAAAGCCATGGGACTCTATGAGCTGTCCCAGGCCCAAGGTGTAGATGGAGAAGAGCAGGATCCCTAGGACTGAACCTTGGGGGACACCGACAGATAGGGGGCGAGATGAGGAGGTGGTGTGTGAGTGGGAGACAGTGAATGTCCTGTCTGTTAATTATGAGGAGATCCAAAATAGGGCCAAGTCTTTGATGCCAAAAGAAGACAGAGTCTGTAGTAAGAGGGAATGATCCACCGTGTCAAAGGCAGATGACAGGTCCAGGAGGAGAAGGACAGAGTAATTTCGCTTGGATTTGGCAATTAGCAGTTCGTTGATGACTTTAGTCAGGGCAGTTTCAGTGGAGTGATGCGGTCGGAAGCCAGATTGGAGGCGGTCAAAGAGGGAGCAGGAGGAGAGGAGGGAGGACAGTTCAGAATGGATGTGTTGTTCCAGTAGTTTTTAGGCTTAAGGGAGAAGTGATATGGGGCGCTAGCTAGACAGAGAGGATGGGTCAAGGGATGGCTTTTTGAGGATGGGTGTGATCGAGGCATGTTTAAAGCATGAGGGGAAGACACCAGTTGTTAGTGACAGGATGAAAAGGTGAGTTAGGATTTGGATGAAGACTGTGGTGAGGTTAGGGATGAGGTGAGACAGGATTGGGTCAGGTTCGCAGGTGGTGAGGTGTGATTTGGAGAGTAAAGAGGAGTGGTGATCATCCGTAATGGTGAAGAAGCTGGTTTTGGAGGAGGATGGTTGAGTAGTTATGAGGAGGGGCTGTGGGGATTTTAGGCAAAAGCTTTGTTTGATGGTGTCAATCTTCTGCTTGAAGAATGAGGCAAAGTCTTTGGCTGAGATGAGAGGAGAGGGAGGAGGCGCTGGGGGACAGAGGAGAGAATTGAAAGTTTTGAATAGCTGTTTAGGTTTGTGAGACAGGGAGGATATGAGAGATGAAAAGTATGTTTGCTTTGCTGTAGTGAGTGTGGACTTGAAGGTAGTGAGGGACTGTTTGAATGCAATGAAGTGCTCGTTGGAGTGGGACCTTTTCCACTTCTGCTGAGCAACCCTGGAGGCCCTTTGCAGTTCTTTAGTCAGGTTGGTGTGCCAGGGTTGCCGGTTCATTGTGCGAGCTGTGGTATGTGTGAGGGGGCGACCGAATTGAGAGCTGCAGCTGTTGTGGTGTTATATATATATTTGTATCGTGTAATGAACTTATGACTGTGAGAGGGAGAAGGGATTCATAAAATGAGTGTAGGTCAAGGTGTTTGAGATTTCTGCGAGAGTGTGCAAATTTGTGGAGTGGGGCTTGTGCACCTGGAGACGAAAGGGAAGAGAATGCGAGTAAGTTGTGGTCAGAAAAAGGGAAAGGTGAGCTAGAGAGGTTAGATAGGTAACAGAGGCGGGAGGCCATTAAGCAAGGCTGAAGGAGAAAGCGAGGGATAGAAGCTTGGAGACAGATGAGTGGAAAGTGTCAAAGGGGATGTTGAAGTCACCCATGATGATAGTGGGGATGTCAGTGGAAAGGAAATGAAGCAGCCAGGTGGTGAAGTGGTAAAGAAGGTGGTGGCTGTTCCTGGGGGGCGGTAAACGATGGCCAGTTGGAAGTTGGAGGGGGAGTAGATGCGCACACAGTGCACCTCAAGAGAAGGGAGAGTAATGGAGAATGGCAGTGGGATATGTGTGAAGGAGAAGTTGCCTGACAGGATAAAAACTACTTCTCCACCATGCTTGCCATTGGAGCAAAGGGTGTGAGAAAGATGTAGTGAGCTACAGCAGTAGGCAAATTATCTACAAGGTGAATGTATAAAAAAAACAGTAGATGCCAAGAATAGTCTGCATTCATTTTAAAGTCTAAATAAATTACAGGAAGTAAATAGTGATGGGCGAGCACTAAAATGCTTGGGTGCTCGATGCTCGGGTCGAGTACATTGGAATACTCGGGTGCTCGATCTGAGCAACGAGCCCAATGTAAGTCTATGGGAAACTCGAGCATTTTTCAGGCGGCTCCCCCCGGCGGTCTGCAGAGGGCCTTAAAAATGCCCAAATCGATGGGAACAGTGCACAAATGACATGGGAACAGCATGGGGAAGACCCCTGGAAGCATTTCTGACTCCTAGATCACTGCTGTCAACAACGTTGTCAGAGGTATTAAGTCACTTTTACAGACTCACAATAAAACATACAAAAACGAAACAAAAATGGATTTTCCTGGGAAATATGTTAAGGAACATCCTTTCCTGGGTAATGACTTGTATACTAGGCAAAATAAATATACAAAAACAAAAATGCTCCTCCACACCTTGGGCTATGTTCACACATAGTGTTTTTGATACGTTTTTTGCACTTTTGCATTTCTTTCAACCAAGACAAATGCATCACTGGGAAATGTAATTTTAACGTTTTACAACCTTATCTGGCCTTGTAGTGTGTGACACATCATCAGACACATGCATACAAAGCTGAAAAGACATGGGAACAGCATGGGGAAAACCTCTGGAAGCATCTCTGACTCCCAGGTCACAGCCTAAAAGTGTGCCCATCATAAGTGATCCTTGGCGCATTCGAAGATGCCTCCCGCCATGCACCTGTCCTCATAGACTTGCAACAATCTCCGTCCACGTCCTTGTCCCATTGCAGCATTCAGGTGTCCCTACCCCATTCCTTGGAATGCAAGCGCAAGTATGCAGCCAGCCACCCACCCACAGGCTGCAATACTATACTGCCAAATTTTTGACAGCTGCTTGCACTTGAAATGTGGCCTTTTAGGCTCGTGGAGGCGGAAGCTGTCCATAACCTTATGGTGGGGGCGACCGGGTATCCATACTCAGTCCCCAGCCTTCACTATTTGTCCCGGTTTCGTCTCTGCCTTCCACAAGCACAGGTCCTACAACATTAACCGTGCCCTCCCCTGTTTACTTACTGGGAAGCACCCCCTAATCACAAACACGTGGACAAGTAAATGTGGCCAGGGACGGTATGGAGCAAGCCCACAGCTTGTCGGTGAGTTGTATTTCACCACAGTCATATTTTTTAGCTCGGTGAAGGGACTGACTTTTGGGAAACCATATCTACTCCAGATGTCATTTCTCCCATGAAGTTCTCTAAAGCTGCTTGCACTTGAAATGCGGCCTTTTAGGCTCTTGGAGGCGGAAGCTTTTCACAACCTCATGCCGGCGGCGGCCGGGTGTCCATACTCGGTCCCCAGCCGCCACTATTTCTCCCGGTATCGTCTCCACCTTCCTCAACTTACTGGCAAGGACTGCCTACCCACAAACACGTGGTCAAGTGAATGAGGCCAGGGATGGTACGAAGCCAGTCCACATTAAAAATGCAGCCATAGACTGTCCGAGAACCTTCCCACACACTTTTCTTAGACAGGGCTGCTTCTCAGCAGGGTTGGAAGGGCCCACCAGAGAATACTCGGTTGGGCCCTGGATTCTCCATCAGGAGAGTTCATGATAGGCGCAAGCTTTGCAGCTGATATGGGGCTCTTGAGCGGGGGAGAAAGGTGGGCTCTCAGAATCAAATCCTCTGGTGGGCCCAATGTTTTTCAGTCTGACACTGCTTCTCAGTGACAGTTGTATTTCACCACAGCCATATTTTTTATCTCGGTGAAAGGACTGGCATAGAGGGAAACCATATCTACTCTGGGTGCCATTTCTCCCAGAAATTCCTCTAATGCAGCTTGTTGCGGATGCAATGGCAGCACGTCCAACATGAGCTCGCACTTGTCGGTGGTCCTTTGACACACAAACATCTTTCTTTGCACATTTAATTTCATGACTACAGAGTTGGGCAATGGCCTGATCTGCAATGCGGTTTGAGAAATCACATGCATAAGCACGTCCAATCCACATTTAAAAAGCAGCCATAGAGTTTCCTTGTATCTTTCCCCACACTTTTCTTAGCCAGGACTGCTTCTCAGCAGGGTTGGACTGGCCCACCAGAGAACCGAAGACTCCGCCGGTGGGCCCTGGCTTCTCCTTCAGGAGAATTCATAGTGATGAGGTGAGGCCATGATGATGATAGAGGCCACCATCTGCTTAGTTTTCTGTTAGTTGGAATGCAAGCGCAAGTATGCAGCCAGCCACCCACCCACAGGCCGCAATACTAAACTGCCAGATTTCTGGGCAGCTACTTGCACTTGAAATGTGGCCTTTTAGGCTCATGTAGGTGGAATCTGTCCACAACCTCATGGCGGCCGGGTGTCCATACTCGGTCCCCGGTTGCCACTATTTCTCCCGGTATTGTCTCCTCCTTCTACAAGCGCAGGTTCCTGAACATTACTGCTGATACTTTTCTGTAGGAATCTGCTTGCCTTCTACCAGCCTGGAATATTTCCAGTAAGCTATGGTACGACGCCATGGTATTAGCAGTACTCCCAGTACCAGTAACAAAGCCATCCCCAATTTCCTTCTCAGGAATTTTATTTGGTAGACTGAGTGGCTGCCCAAATACATTAGTTTCTCACAAAGGAGCTGAAGATAGAGTGGCAGTAGGTGCAAGTTTCTCCAGCCTGTTAGATATAAGAAGGTGAACGGCAGCACATTGGATCAGTGGTTAGCACTGAAGCCTTGCAGTGCTGGGATCCTGAGTTCAAATCCCAGCAAGGACAACAGCTGAAAGGATTTTGTATTTTCTCCCCGTGTTTGCGTGGGTTTGTTTGAGTGTCCGAGAACCTTCCCACACACTTTTCTTAGCCAGGAATGCTTCTCGGCAGGGTTGGACGGTCCCACCAGAGAATCCTCTGGTGTGCCCCGGCTTGAACATCAGGAGAGTTCATGATAGGGCTAACTTTGCAGCTGCTATGGGGCTCTTGAGCGGGAAAGAAAGGTGAGCCCTCAGAATCAAATCCTCTGGTGGGCCCAATGTTTTTCAATCTAAAATAGCTTCCCAGTAGGAGTTGTATTTCACCACAGCCATATTCTTTAGGACTGGAATAGAGGGAAACCGTATCTACTCTGACTGTCATTTCTCCATCACCAGGTTCCACCCATTATCACGCATGACCATACCTGGCTGTATTTTCAGCGGTGAGAGCCACAGATGAGGCTGCTGTGTTACAGCTTTCAACAACTCTGCAGCGCTGGGCGGTTTGTTATCTAAGCATTAAGCATGTTATCTTCTGCACAGCCTGTTGCCGCTTGGCCAAGGCAGTGCTGCAGTGCTTTCAGCTTGTGACTGATGTGGTCATTTCGGAGATGGAGGAGGAGGTGCAGGAGCTGAACAATGTGATTATATTGAGGTTACATTGACGACTCTGTTTTTTATACTAAAGAAAGATCGTACTGTTTTGTTTGTTTTTTTAACGTTATTTTTTAAGACAAATGCATTCACCGGAAATGTCATTTTATCACTTTACAACCTTATCTGGCCATGTGGTGTGTGACACATCATCAGACACATCCTGTTTCATTTATGATGGAGGGACTCTGAAGTCACAAAGCCTATTTTTATAGGGCCATCAAGCGGCCCTTACTATTTTTAAATGGCCAGCACTCGGCCCTCGCTATTGTTAGAGAGCCATCAGCTGGCTATGCTTTGTTGTTCCCATTATTAATGAGTGGGTCTCTGTGAGGCAGTGACCGGGATCATATACGAGGGACATTATATATCCCCCAGAATGTTTATAGAGACCTATTAAATCCATTGGAGTGCATTGCAGACACAAACTCAGCTGCGGCTGCAATGAAGGAATGAAAGTGAGCATTGACGTGGTCAGGCTATCTGGCTAAGGCAGATTAAGGAAAACCCCGCAGGGCTTTTATTTCTTGGGGGAGGCTACAGGAGGGCAGTGGGGCGGCCTCCTCCCTCCAACCCGGGTTTTCCAGTGGCTCTTGCCACAGGTCCTTTAAAACCCTGATTTAAGGATTAGAATAAAAGCTGCTTATGTTGGACTTGCTTGGGTCACTGCCTCAGATACTGCATGGTGCGAACACCGCCGCCTTACAGTCTCCTATACTTAAAATTGCTTATGCAGTGACTGCAAGGGCTGCCAAAAATTTGGACGCAACCCAATACCCCTTTGAAGAGACATAGAGGAGGGTCTCAGTAAAAAAATGTTCCCATTAAAAGGGAGCGGGTCTCCTATAGTGGTGATATACATGCTGTGACAGCAAGGGATGAGAAAATTTGGGAAAAATCCCGCTAACAATTTAAAGACACATAGAGCTGGGCCACAGTAATGAAAAATTCCCATTACAAAGGAGAGGGTATCCCATAATGTTTGCCTATGCAGTGAAGCAATGGTTGCCAAACATTTGAAGGAACTCCAATGCCTCTTGCAAGAGACGTAGAGGTCAGAAAGCCTCCTAAAAACAATGTTCCCATTATTAGAAAGTGGGTCTTTCAAAGTGTTTGCCTATGCAGTGAATGCATGAGCTGCCAAAAATTTAGAGGCACTCCAATTCTCCTTGGAAGAAACGTAGAGATCGGAGAGCCTCCTTAAACAATGTTCTCATTATTAGGAAGTGGGTCTCCCATAGTGTTTGCCTATGCAGTGAATGCAAAAGCTGCCAAAAATTGGGACGCACTCCAATGCCCCTTGGAAGAGACGTACAGGGCCTCATGAAAAAATGTTCCCATTATTAGGAAGTGGGTCTTCCATAGTGTTGACCTATGCAGTAAATGCAAGGGCTGCCAAAAATTGGGAGGCATTCCAATGCCCCTTGGAAGAGACGTGGAGCAGGGCCTCATAAAAAAATGTTCCCATTTGAAAGGAGCTGGTCTCCTATACTTGTAATGCCTATGCACTAAGTGTATGGGATGACAAACATTTACCCCTGGGGGGTACACATGAACATACTGTATAAAAAAATTTTTTTACGGGCATCAAAAAGACCCTTTAAAAAAATTATGTGGGTGTTGCATCACGGACCATGATCACCCTGGTGATATGGTGGTGGAGAATTATGATGAGCAGAAGGAGGAGGACAAGAGCAAATAGCCAAAATCAGGATGCATATACACATATGTGGGAATGAAGAGGTGCATGGGAATACACCTCCCAAAAAAAGACTCAGGATTTGAGTTTATGTTACGCTGCTATCATTCAGTGGTGTTGAGAAGTCTGACCCATTCCAGCCCATGTTCATTTTTATAAGAGTCAGCCTGTCAGCATTTTCAGATGACAGGTGGATGCGCTTATCAGTTATAATTCCACCAGCGGCACTAAATACCCGCTCTCATAAAACGCTATCGGCAGGGCAGGCCAGGACCTCCAAGGCGTAGAGAGCCAGTCCATTCCAGGTATCCAGCTTGGATACCCAATAATTATAAGGCACAGAGGAATCACGGAGGACGTTGGTATGGTCGGCAAGGCACTCCCTCAGCATCTTCCCAAACTTTGCACTCCTTGTGCCATCGGGGCCTGTGCGATGAGAGGGGCTGAGAAAATTCTCCCAGAACTTTGACAGTGTTCCCCTGCCTCTGCTGGATTGGATTTGTGTCTCTCTTGCCTGTAGTCCTTGGTTGCCCAACAAACTATGACCTCTGTCGCCAGCGTTTTCAGATGGGAATTTTTTTAATAGTTCTGCAACAAGAGACTTCTGGTACTGTCCCATTTTTGTAGACCTGTCCGCCTCAGGAATAAGAGATATAAAGTTGTCCTTGTAGCATGGGTCTAGAAGTGTCACCAACCAGTTATGACTATCACCCAAAATTTTGAGAACGTGAGGGTCATCGGAGAGGCAGCGTAACAAAAACTCAGCCATGCGTGCCAGATTGCTAACAGGCAAGACTTCCGTGTCCTCACCAAGAGGATGAGTGACCATGCTCTCCTCCTCCTCTCATTCCTCAGGCCATCCACGCTGATTAGACGGTAAGACAGTTGGGCAGGTAGTACCGTCTATAGCGCATGAAACTATCTCCTGTTCTAACTCCTCCTCCTCTTCCTCCTTGTCACCCTAACCACGTTGGGATGAGATGAGGCTGGGCAGTGTGTAATCACCCTGTATGGTTCCTTGCTCCATCTCATCGTGCTCCACCTGCAATGCATCCTCTTTGATTGTGAGCAAAGAGCATTTCAGAAGACAGAGAAACGGGATGGTGATGCTAATTATGGAGTCATTGCCGCTCACCATCTTGGTGGAGTCCTCAAAATTTTGGAGGATGGTAAAGATGTCTGACATCCATGTCCACTCCTGAGGTCTTATGTGTGGAGTCTGAACTGAATACAGAGAAACCACTGAACCACGAGGTTAAACATATGGACCAGGCATGGTACGTGTGTGAGCTCGCCTCGCCTCAGAGCCGCCACCAGGTTCCTGCCATTGTCACACATGATCATGCTTGGCTGTAGGTTCAGCAGTATGAGCCACAGATCCGCCTGCTCTTTCAGAGCTGTCCACAACTCTTCAGCATTGTGCGGTTTGTTACATAAGCATATTAGCTTCAGCACAGCCTGTTGCCGCTTGGCCGAGCCAGTGCTGCAGTGCTTCCAGCTTGTGACTCATGTGGTCATTTTGAGATGGAGGCTGAAGAGGAGGAGGAGGCTGAGGAGGAGGAGGTGCAGGAGCTGTAGACTGTTGGGGCAACCCTGATTGACTTAGGGCCAGCAATCCTTGACGTCGGGAGGACATGTTCCGTCCCAAGGTCCGACTGGATCCTGGCTTCCACTATGTTAACCCAGTGTGCCATCAGCGAGATATACCTTCCCTGCCCACAAGCACTTGTCCCCGTGTCCGTGGTTAGGTGGACTTTTCCGGTAACTACATTGTTGAGGACATGGCTAATGTTTTGGAACACGTGCTTGTGCAATGCGTGAACGGAACACTGGGAGAATTAGTGGCGGCTGGGGACCGAGTACCGAGGAATGGCCACCGCCATCAGTTTGCCGAATGCTTCCGTCTCCACGAACCTAAAAGGCAACAATTCGAGTGCAAGCAGACGCGAAATGTCTGAATTTAGTAGTGTGACCTGTGGGGCATTGGCTGCATATTTGAGCTTGTGCTCCAAGGACTGGGGTATGGACAACTGAACGCTGCGCTGGGACAAGGACATGGATGTGCTTCCTGATGCTGCTACTTGAAAGTGTGCAATGACAGCTGTAAGGCAGGAGGCATATTCGCATGCACCATGGACAGGGGATTGGCTTGCATGCACAACAGCGGAAGAAGCAGTGGTGTCACCTGCAGACACTGTTGCTGGACCCTGGGTTTCGGCCCACAAAGTCGGGTGCTTTGCTGCGATGTGCCTGATCATACTGGTCGTGGTCAGGCTGGTAGTTTTGCCACCCCTTCTGATGCTGGCCTGGCAGGTGGTGCAAATGGCCTTTTTGGGGTTATCAGCAGAGTCTTTAAAAAACAACCAGACTCGGGAAGACCTACCAGTTATACTGGCAACTTCCTACGTGTTAGTGTTACGGGGTACCGTTGCCTGCCTTCTGTCTGCGGCCACCACACTGCTTCTTCCTGCTTGTTGGGGTGCTCTGCCTCCCTCGCCCTAAGTGCTGCTCTCTTTGCTCTGCATGTCCTACTGTCAGTTGGGTCAGTTACTATGTCATCCACCACCTCGTCTTCCACTTCCGCACCCTTGTCCTCCTCCTGACTTTCTGGCAATTGTGTCTCATCATTGTCCACCCCCTGTGACACTTTCCCACCGTTGCCTTCATGTGACCGTGGCTGCTCAAATATTTGGGCATCGCTACATGCGATCTCTTCCAAGTGTCGAAGTGTGGGATCAGTTGTCCCCGGGCACTTAACATTGTGGGAGGAAGGAGGTTCAGGGTGAGGAACATGGGGTCCAGACTCACGGCTACTGAGACTTGACCGTGTGGAAGACAGGGTGGTGGTGGTAGTGGCTAAGTGAGTGGAAGCATTATCTGCTATCCAACCAATAACCTTTTGACACTACTCTGTGATCAATAGTGGTGTTCTGTGGTCTCCAATTAATTGGGACAGGAAGGTTGAGCAAGAAGATGTGGATGTTGTTGTGGCACAATTTCAGCTTGCCCACGGCCTTGGCCTCTGCATGCACCATCACCAGCACGTCCAGTTCCCGTCCCTTGCCACGTGCCTTGCCCATTTTAAATGGAGGACAATATCTTCCACGCTCATTACAAATGGCTGAATTTGGAGTGAACTAATATGTGATCCGTGTGACGGACAAACCACAGTTTTAAATACCTGGCCTGTAGGTAACTATTTTGAACAGCAAACTGGTGTCAATAGCTTCACTGAAACACTGAAACAAATCTTTTATGGAGGCCAGAAATGGCAGTATTTTCTGACAACATATATGTGATCCGTGTGATGGAGAAAACACAATTTTAAATACCTGCCCTGTAGGTAACTACATTGAACAGCAAACTGGTGTAATAGCTTCACTGACACACTGAAACACATTTTTAATGTAGGCCAGAAATGACATTATTTTCTGAAAACGTATATGTGATCCATGTGATGGAGAAAACACAGTTTTAAATACCTGGCCTGTAGGTAACTATATTGAACAGCAAACTGGTGTCAATAGCTTCATTGGCACACTGAAAAATTTTTTTAATGGAGGCCAGAAATGGCAGTATTTTCAGTGCAATTATATGTGTTCCGTGTGACAGACAAACCACAGTTTTAAATAGCTGGAGTTTCACCACTGTAATATGGAAAGGACCAGGCTGTATTCTGCAGTGCCAACAAGCAAATGGTGCAGAAAAACGGTGTTCTCTGGATTGCTTTTTAAGCAAATAATGAGGATTAAGATCCAAAAAAAATTATTCCTGGCCCCTGAGACCTCAGCTTATTTCTAGAAATATCTAACAGCAGCAGCCGACAAAACTGGAATGGAGCCTCTTGTGCTATATGCACTGCAGTCTGCTATATACCCTGCCTGCCTATATACACTGCCTGCCTGATATCTCTGCAGATGGATTATTCCTCAGAAGGACTGTTTGTTGAGATGGATATGTGTCTCTAATATAGTTTGGTATACCTACACTACCTAGAAACAAGCAAATCTCTCCCTAGCTCAGCAGCAGCTCTCCCTACACTGTCTGATTCCGGGGTGACTGTGACGAGCATGGCGGCGCCAGGCCTGATATAGACCTGATGACGCTGTGCGGCCATCCAATCACTGTAATGCGATAACCAACATGGCTGCGGCATTACAGTGAGTGGCAGACAATCTATGCATGTTCATTGGCTCTGTAAAGCACGCCAAACATGCAGGGAGAAGAACCAAGCTCCCGCCGAGCAACCCCGGAAATACTCGGCAAGCGCCGAGCATCTCGAGCAGTCAGCTGCTCGGGCGAGCACCGAGCAGTAGCGAGCATCCTCGCTCATCACTAGTAGTAAAATCTCTTGAGATGTAACCCTAGCTACATCTCAAGTTAAGACACTATAGAAAAAAGATGCTAAATCACTGGGCCACAATGTAAAAGGCCCAAAAAACTCCAAGGTGAGTAAATGTACCATGGAGACAGACCATGCAGTTTTTTTTAGAACTAATGAATATACATTTTCAGAACCCTGTGGATAGATGATAAATTGCCTAGTTACAAACAACCCTTTGACTCCTGTTATCTAACACAATGCCTTATAATTGGTGTTGAGCGAGCACGCTCGACACTGCTCAGTACTTGCCTGAGCATCTCACTTCTCGGGATGTTCAGCGAGCACCGAGCATTTCCGGGTTACACGGGCGGGAGCTCGGGTCTCTGCCCTGCATGTTTGACGCTCTTTACAGAGCCAATGAACATGCAGGGATTTCCAGCCAGTCACTGTAATGCCGCAGCCATGTTGTTTGTGAGCATTACAGTGATTGGCTGGCCGCACAGCGTCACATCGAGTATTTAAAACCGGGCGACGCCATCTTGGACACAGTCGCTCCGGATCAGACGGTGTAGGTAGAGTGCTGCTGAGCTAGGGAGAGATTTATCCTGCGAAAAAGGTAGTGTAGGGTCTCTAAAGCCTGCAAAATCAAACAAACAGTCCTTCTCAGGACTAATATTCAACCCAGATATCAGGCATGCAGGCAGGCAAGCTGTATAAGAGATGCAGTGGTTATACCTACAAACACTGCATTACAGTCCTGTGTGCTGCTTTTCAAATTGCTAGACTTAGCCCCAGGTCTCAGGGGCAAGGAAAAATAATTTTTTTTTCATCTAATTAGTCTTTTTTTTTCCTCAGTCAGACTGTACAAATACCCGTCTTATTAACCTTTTGGTATTCCCACCCCCCCAAAAAAAATTGAGTGTGTCTGTGAGTGTTCAGACACCAATATATCTGTTTAAAAGAGTCTGGTGTAGGCCAGATAGCTAGAACAGTGGTTTTGCAGTTCCACCGTTCAAACCTCTGTATTATCCACATTTTTGCCTTTTTTCCCTAAAAAAAACAGCTTGAGTGTCTCGCTGACTGTTCAGACACAAATATATCTGTTTAAAAGATTCTGGTGAAGGCCAGAGAAATAGAACTGTGGTTTTCCTCTTCCACGGTTCAAATCTGGGAATAATCCACCTTTTTGCCTTTTTAACATAAAAAAAACAGTTTGAGTGTCTCGGTGACTGTTCAGACACAAATATATCTGTTTAAAAGATTCTGGTGAAGGCCAGAGAAATAGAACTGTGGTTTTCCTCTTCCACGGTTCAAATCTGGGAGTAATCCACCTTTCTGCCTTTTTAACATAAAAAAAAACAGTTTCAGTGTCTCGCTGACTTTTCAGACACAAATATATCTGTTTAAAAGATTCTGGTGTAGGCCAGAGAAATAGAACTGTGGTTTTCCTCTTCCACGGTTCTAATCTACTTTTTATTACCCTTTTGCCATTGATAGTGCGAGTATAAGCTATTTTACTTAATTTACAATGGGCAAGGGACGTGGAACTGGACGTTCTGGTGATGGTGCGTGCAGAGGACGGGGCCGTGGACAAGTTTAAAATGTGCCACAACCAACAGCCACATCTTCTCGCTCCCAGTTCTTGACCGAATTACTAGGGAAGCACACAACAACACCACTATTGCCAACTGATCAGTGTGAACAGGTTATTAATTGGATAGCAGATAATTCTTCCAGTCACCTGGGGACCACCACCTCCAGTCTGTCTTCCACACGGTCAAGTCTTAGTAGCCGTGAGTCTCGACCGCATACTCCTCCTCACCCTGATGCTCCTTCCTCCCACCATGCCGAGTGTCGTCAGACAGCAATTGATCCCACAGTTGGACACTCTGAAGAGCTGTTCACTGGTCCATTTCCATATTTGTGCCCCTCACCTGCTCCGCTTGAAGTGGTGGAAGAGGAGATCCCATGTAGCGATGCCCAAATATTAGAACAGCCACATCCACAGGAAGGTAATGCTGGCAATTTGTCACAAGAGGTGGACGATGATGAGACACAATTGCCACGAAGTGAGGAGGAGGACTGTGGTGCGGAAGTGGAAGAGGAGGAGGTGGTGGATGATCTAGTAACTGACCCAACGTGGCAGGAGGACATGCAGAGCAAGGCCAGCAGCACACAGGGGGAGGGAGGCAGAGTACCCAAACAGGCAGGAAGAAGCAGTGTGGTGACTGCAGACAGAAGGCGAGCAACCATTCCCCGTAACACAAACACGAGGGACGCTGTCAGTTCAACCGGTAGGTCTTCCAGAGTCTGGAATTTTTTTAATGACTCTGCTGATATCCCCATAAAGGCCAATTGTACCACCTGCCAGGCCAGCATCAGCAGGGGTGACAAAACTACCAGCCTGACCACCACCAGCATGATCAGGCAATTGTCAGCAAAGCACCCGACTTTGTGGGGCAAAGCCCAGGGTCCACGACCAGTGTCAGCGGGAGTCACCACTACTTCTTCCGCTGTTGTGCGTGTAAGAGAACCCCCCGTTGTGCGTGCAAGGGAATCCCCTGTCCATACTGCATGCAAAGATGCCCCCTCCTCTCAGTCTTCATTTGTTATGACAGTTTCTCAAGAAACAGCATCAACGTCCACGTCCCACCGCACCGTTCAGTTGTCCATATCCCAGACCTTTGAATGAAAGAGCAAATTCGCAGCCAATGCCCCACAGGCCACAGTCATAAATTTGAACATTTCACGACTGCTTGCATTGGAAATGCTGCCTTTTAGGCTGGTGGAGACGGAATCCTTCCGCAACCTTATGGCGGTGGCCATCCCTCGGTACTCTGTCCCCAGCCTACACTATTTTGCCCGGTGTGCCATCCCCACACTACACAAGCACGTGCTCCAAAGCATCTGCCGTGCCCTCGACAACGCAGTTACTGGGAGAGTCCACCTGACAACTGACATGTGGACAAGTGCTTGTGGCTTGTGGGCATTGATATTGTCTTTTTATTCCACTGTGACCTGCACCACTCTTCCAAGGGGCATTGATATTGTCTTTTTATTCCACTGTAACCTCCAGCACTCTTCCAAGGGGCACTGATATTGTCTTTTGATTCCACTGGGACCTCCATGTGTATTCCAAGGGGCTATAAAACCGTCTTGTTAAACCTCTTTGAACTCCACGTCTCTTCCAAGGGGCATTAAAACCGTCTTGTTAAGCTACTGTGGCCACCACGTCCCTTTCTAGGGGCATTAAAACTGTCTTGCTAAACCACTCTGACCTCCACGTCTCTTCCAAGGGGCATCAAAACCATCTACGTAAGCTACTGTGACCTCCACGTCTCTTCCAAGGTTCATTAAAACCATCTTGTTAAACCACTCTGAACTCCACGTCTTTTCCAAGGGGCATTAAAATCATCTTGTTAAGCTACTGTCACCTCCACCTCTCTTCCAATGGGCATTAAAACTGTCTTTTTAAACCACTCTGAACTCCACGTCTCTTCCAAGGGGCATTAAAACTGTCTTGTTAAGCTACTGTGACCTCCACGTCTCTTCCAAGGGGCATTAAAACTGTCTTGTTAAACTTCTCTGAACTCCACGTCTCTTCCAAAGGGCATAAAAATCATCTTGTTAAGCTACTGTGACCTCCACGTCTCTTCCAAGGGGCATTGATATTGTCCTTTTATTCCACTGTGACGTCCACCACTCTTCCAAGGGTCATTGATATTGTCTTTTTATTTCACTGCGACCTCCACCACTCTTCCAAGGGTCATTGATATTGTCTTTTTATTACACTGCGACCTCCAACACTCTTCCAAGGGGCATTGATATTGTCTTTTTATTACACTGGGACCTACACGTCTCTTCCAAGGGGCATTAAAACCGTCTTGTTAAACCACTCTGAACTCTACGTCTCTTCCAAGGGGCATTAAAACATCTTGTTAAGCTACTGTGACCTCCACTTCTCTTCCAAGGGGCATTAAAACCATCTTATTAAACCACTCTGAACTCCACAGCTCTTCCAAAGGGCATTACCATGTTGTTTTTAGTTACCTCTAACCTCCACGACTCTTCCAACGGGCATTTCATTTCCTCCTAACTTTAGTTAGCTTTTGCTTTTCAATGCATAGGCAAACACTAAGGAAGACCCACTCCCCAATAATGGGTAGAAGGTTTTTAGTACGCTTTTATCCACGTCTGTTTCAAGGGGCATTGCAGTTCCTCATAATTTTTAGAAAGCCTTCCATTCACTGGTTAGGCCAACAGTGTACAGGAGACCCAGTTGCTATAAATTGAAAAAACGGTTTAGTTAAGGCCCTCTGACCTCCATGTCACTTCCAAGGGGCATTGGAGTGCCTCTAAATTTTTGGTAGGCATTGCACTCACTGTATGCCCTATAACTGTGTAGCCGAACCGCTCCTTTTGGTATAGAAATATATCCTACAAGACATGTGTGGTTGACTGGCCTGATATTGATGTGAATGGTCCCTGTTCCTCCAGCTTTTTCTCCTTTGCCACCACCTCATCCATCATTCATCACCTGAAGCTTTGTTTTAACGGGAGTCATAGAACTGGGATAGTAGTAGGAAATTACTCAGAAATCCTTGGAGGAGGTAGGATATGTGCCAAAACGCTGACAACCTCAGGCCTAGCCCCTACTACATACATGCACTTGCATTCCAAGGAACAGAAAGCTAAGGCGATGGATGGCCTCATGATCATAAATAATTTACTCGTTGTGTAGGAGGTCGACCACTGCTGCTGTCTACCGTCTGAACTTTGTGTTGAAGCCTGATTCACCCAGGACCCGCAATCCTCTATGTCTGGAGGACGTGTTGCATCCCAGTGTCCAACTGTGTCCCAGCTTCCACAATATTAACCCAGTGTGAAGGCGTCAATGAGATGGACCATCCCTGGCCACATTCCCTTGTCCACGTGTTTGTGGTTAGGCTGTCCTTCCCACTAAATGCACTGGAGAGGGTACAGGTAATGTTTTGGTATGCGCACTTGTGTATAAGGCGCATCGGGACAAACAGGGGCGGCTGGGGACCGCTTATGGACACCTGGCCGCCCCCAGGCAGATGGGGACCGTGTGTGGGCACCCGGCCCCTTGGCGGCTGGGGACCGAGTATGGACACCCGGCTGCCTCCTGGCGGCTGGGGACCAAGTGTGGACACCCGGCCGCCGGGCAGCTGGGGACTGAGTATGGATATCAAGCCGCCGACGCAGCCATGACGTGGTGGCCAGATTCTGCCTCCACATGCCTAAAAGGCCCAATTTCAAGTTCAAGCAAGCAAGCAGTATGGTATTGCAGCCTGGGGGTGGGTGGGTGGCAGGCTGCATACTTACACTTGCATTGCAAGGAATGGGGGAGGTACAATTTAACACTGCCCTGGGACAAGGACTTGAACGGCGATAGTTGCAAGTCTGCAACAACAGGTGCAGGGAGGGAAGCAACTTCGCATGAGCCATGAACAGGGGGTTGGCGTGCACACACTACAGCGGAATAGGCTGTCCTTCCCACTAAATGCACTGGGGAGGGCACAGGTAATGTTTTGGTATGCGCGCTTGTGTATAAGGTGCATCGGGACAAATAGGGGTGGCTGGGGACCGAGTATGGACACCCGGCTGCCCCCTGGCGGCTGGGGACTGATTGTGGACTCCCGGCCGCAGGGCGGCTGGGGAATGAGTATGGGCACCAGGCCGCCGACACAGCCATGACATGATGGCTGTCGTCTGCCTCCACAAGCCTAAAAGGCCTCATTTCAAGTGCAAGCAAGCTAGCAGTATGGTATTGCAGCCTGGGGGTGGGTGGGTGGAAGGCCGCACACTTACACTTACATTCCAAGAAAACAAAGCAGATGCTAACTTCTATCATCATCATCATGCTCCTCACCTTGGCACTCTCAACTCCCCTGATGGAGAAGCCAGGGCCCTCCGGAGGAGTCTGGTTGTCTGGTGGGCGCGTCCAATGCTACCCTGAAGCAGGCCAGGCTAAGAAAAGTGTGGGTAAGGTTACCGGGACAAATAGTGGCGGCTGGAGACTGAGTATGGAGACCTCGCTACCGAAGCAGCCATGAGGTAGTGGCCAGCTTCGGCCTCCTCCAAACTAAAATGCCCAATTTCAAGTGTAAGCTAGCAGTATAGTATTGCAGCCTGTGTGTGGGTGGCTGCATATTTACGTTTGCATTGCAAGGAATGGGTGAGGTAAAATTGAACACTGCCCTGGGACAAGGACTTGCACGGGGATAGTTGCAAGTCTGCATCTTCTGAAGCGGCAAGGATCACTTCTGATGGGCACACTTTTAGGCAGTGACCTAGGTGTCAGAGATGCTTCCAGGGGTCTTCCCCATGCTGCTCCCATGTCTTTTCAGCACTGTATGCATGTGTCACACAGCACATGGCCAGATAAAATTGTAAAATGTTAAAATGACATTTCCCGGTGAATGCATTTGTCACGGTTGAAAGCAATACAAAAGTGCTAAAACGCATAAAAAATTCTTCTTGTGAACATAGCCCAAGGTGTGGAGGAGTATTTTTGTTTTTGGTTATTTATTTTACCTTATACACAAGTCTTTACCCTGGAAAGGAAGTTCCTTAACATATTTCACAGGAAAACAGTTTCAGTTTCGTTTTTGTATGTTTTATTGTGAGCCCGTAAAAGTGGCTTAATACCTCTGACCATGTTGTTGCCAGCAGTGACCTGGGGGTCAGAAATGCTTCCTGGGGCGATCCCCATGCTGTCCCCATGTCATTTGAGCACTGTCACTATCGTTTTGGACACTTTTTAGGCTTTGTACAGACTGCCGGGGGTGCCGCCGCAAAAATGCTCGGGTCTCCCATAGACTAACATGTGGCTCGTTGCTCGGGTCGAGCACCCGAGAATTTTAGTGCTCGCTCAACACTACTTATAATACAATAATTATTAGACAAAAGTCCCCTGTTAAAATTGAATCCCCCTGTCTGCTCTAAATAAAAAGTTCTTGCTTATGTTTAGAAATGCTTTTTGCAGTACGGAGATTTTGCATGTGCTATTCTCCTACCAGATGATCTTGCAACAGCCTATAGTGTAGCACCCTGAGGGCTCGGCTGCTACAGGGGTATTGCACCTCAAACCAGAGGTGTGGTATTCCACTCCCGGGAGTGGAAACATGTCAGTCACATATATATGAAGTACAGTGACAGTGTTGATTACTGTACTTGTCATTTAGTGTAAAGGATTTATTAAAAAAAATAATAGTGTTTTCATGCACCGTCTCTTTAAAAAAGCCGGCCGGCAATTCAGCATCTGTACCCAACAATTTAGAATAGAAGAAATAGAGAATCACACATAGATTAGGTAGATAGAAACATGTCAGTCACATATATATGAAGTACAGTGACAGTGTTGCTTACTGTACTTGTCATTTAGTATAAAGGATTTATTAAAAAAAATAATAGTGTTTTCATGCACTGTCTCTTTAAAAAAGCCGGCCGGCAATTCAGCATCTGTACCCGACAATTTAGAATAGAAGGAATAGAGAATCACACATAGATTAGATAGATAGAAACAGGTCAGTCACATATATATGAAGTACAGTGACAGTGTTGCTTACTGTACTTGTCATTTAGTGTAAAGGATTTATTAAAAAAAAATAATAGTGTTTTCATGCACTGTCTCTTTAAAAAAGCCGGCCGGCAATTCAGCATCTGTACCCGACAATTTAGAATAGAAGGAATAGAGAATCACACATAGATTAGATAGATAGAAACATGTCAGTCACATATATATGAAGTACAGTGACAGTGTTGATTACTGTACTTGTCATTTAGTGTTAAAATAAAGGATTTATTTAAAAAAAAATTGGCGTGGGGTTCCCCTTAATTTTAGTCTCTAGCGGAGGTTAAGCAGACTGCTGGGGCAGATGTTTGAAGCCTGGGAAGGGGGTAATACCCACGGAGCTTCCCAGGCTACTAATATCAGCCCCCAGCGGAATACCTAGCCTTTACTAGCTATTAAAATGGGGGACCCCCCAAAAAAATGACGTGGGGTCCCCCTATTTTAATAGCTAGCAAAGGCTAGGCAGACAGCTGGGGGCTGATATTAATAGCCCAGGAAGGGTGCCATGAATATTGGCCCCCTCCCAGGCTAGAAACACCAGCGGTCAGCCGCCCCAGAAATGGCGCATCCTTAGAATGCGCCAATTCTGGCACTTAGCCTCGCTCTTCCCACTGCCCTGTAGCGATGGCAGTGGGGTAATAGGGTTGGGGTTGATGTCAGCTTATAATGCCAGCTGACATCAAGCCCAGGTTAGTAATGGAGAGGCGTCTATAAGACACCCCCATTACTAACCCCATAGTCAAAGTTAAAAAAAACACAAACACCCAGAATAAAGTCCTTTAATTGAAATAAAGACACATTCCTTTATTGTTCTAAATTAAACCATACTTACCGTCACGCCCATTCCAGCTGAAGCCAACGATCTCCTGCAATAAAAGAAAAATAATAAAGCAACCTCATCCTTACCTTTCCATGGTTCCCACGACAGCTCCAGCTCTGCTACATCGAGATGACAGGCTGGACCGCAGCAGAACGCCGCCATCCAGCCTGTCATCCCGCAGACACTGAGAAGCGCAGGCATTCTTGCGCTCTGCAGTGTCTGGCTGTGACGGCATCCAGATGAGCCGAGGTCATGTCCAATGAACTCGGCGCACCTCATGCACGTCACTGACAGCGTGGGAGAATTCTCCTGCACTCAGCGCTTCAGCGTGAGAATTTTCCCACGCTGTCAGTGACGTGCATGAGGTGAGCTCATTCATGTCCAATGAACTCAGCTGACCTCATGTATGTCACTGACAGCGTGGGAGAATTCTCACGCTGAAGTGCTGAGTGCAGGAGAATTCTCCCACGCTGTCAGTGACGTGCATGAGGTGAGCCGAGTTCATTGGACATGAACTTGTCTCATCTTTATGCCGTCACAGCCAGACACTGCAGAGCGCAAGCAAGCCTGCGCTTCTCAGTGTCCGCGGGATGACAGGCTGGATGGCAGCTTTCTGCTGCAGTCCAGCCTGTCATCTCGATGTAGCAGAGCTGAAGCTGTCCTGGGAACCATGGAAAGGTAAGGATGATGTTGGTTTATTATTTTACTTTTATTGCAGAAGACATTGGCTTCAGCTGGAATGGGCGTGATGGTAAGTATGGTTTAATTTAGAACAATAAAGAATTGTGTGTTTAGTTCAATTAAAGGACTTTATTCTGGGTGTTTGTTTTTTTTTAAATACTTTACTAGAAATTCATGGAGGTCATGTCTAATATTGGCGTGACCCCATCAATTTCGGGCTTAGGGCCAGCTGATAATGCCAAGCTGGCCTTAACCCCTTTATTACCCAGTGAGCCACCGCACCAGGGCCCTGGATGAGTTGGGTACAGCGCCAGAAGATGGCGCTTCTATGAACGCGCCATTTTCTGGGGCGGCTGCGGACTGCAATTTGCAGCGGGTGGGGCCCAGAAAGCTTGGGCCTCCCTGCGCTGCGGATTCCAGCTCCCAGCTGCCTAGTTGTACCTGGCTGGGCACAAAAATAGGGCGAAGCCCCACGCATTTTTTTTTTAAATTATTTCATGAAATTCATGGAATAATTAAGAAAAAAAGGGCTTCCCTATATTGTTGTGTCCAACCAGGTACAAATAGGCAGCTGGTGGTTGGGGGCAGCCCGTCCCTGCCTGCTGTACCTGGCTGGACACAAATATAGTGCGAAGCCCCACGTCAATTTTTTTTTAATTATTTCATGAAATAATTTTTTTAAAAAAGGGCTTCCCTATATTGTTGTGTCTGGCCAGGTACAAATAGGCAGCTGGTGGTTGGGGGCAGCCCGTTCCTGCCTGCTGTACCTGACTGGACACAAATATAGGGCGAAGCCCCACGTCAATTTTTTTTAAATTATTTCAGGAAATTCATGAAATAATGAAAAAAAAATTGATGTGGGGCTTCGCCCTATATTTGTGTCCAGTCAGGTACAGCAGGCAGGAACGGGCTGCTCCCAACCACCAGCTGCCTATTTGTACCTAGCCGGACACAACAATATAGGGAAGCCCTTTTTTTCTTAATTATTCCATGAATTTCATGAATCTAAAAAAAAAATGCGTGGAGCTACGCCCTATTTTTGTGTCCAGCCAGGTACAACTAGGCAGCTGGGGGCTGGAATCTGCAGCGCAGGGAGGCCCAAGCTTTCTGGGCCCCACCCGCTGCAAATTGCAGTCCGCAGCCGCCCCGGAAAATGGCGCGTTCATAGAAGCGCCATCTTCTGGCGCTGTACCCAACTCATCCAGGGCCCTGGTGCGGTGGCTCACTGGGTAATAAAGGGGTTAAGGCCAGCTTGGCATTATCAGCTGGCCCTAAGCCCGAAATTCATGGGGTCACGCCAATATTAGACATGACCACCATGAATTTCTAGTAAAGTATTTAAAAAAAACACAACACCCAGAAAAAGTCCTTTAATTGAAATAAACACACAATTCTTTATTGTTCTAAATTAAACCATACTTACCATCACGCCCATTCCAGCTGAAGCCAACGATCTCCTGCAATAAAAGAAAAATAATAAAGCAACATCATCCTTACCTTTCCATGGCTCCCACGACAGCTTCAGCTCTGCTACATCGAGATGACAGGCTGGACCGCAGCAGAACGCTGCCATCCAGCCTGTCATCCCGCAGACACTGAGTAGCGCAGGCTTGCTTGCGCTACTCAGTGTCTGGCTGTGACGGCATCCAGATGAGCCGAGGTCATGTCCAATGAACTCGGCGCACCTCATGCACGTCACTGACAGCGTGGGAAAATTCTCACGCTGAAGCGCTGAGTGCAGGAGAATTTTCCCACGCTGTCAGTGACGTACATGAGGTGAGCCGAGTTCATTGTCGGCTCATCTGGATGCCGTCACAGTCAGACACTGAGGAGCGCAAGCATGCCTGCGCTTCTCAGTGTCCGCGGGATGACAGGCTGGATGGCAGCGTTCTGCTGCGGTCCAGCCTGTCATCTCGATGTAGCAGAGCTGGAGCTGTCCTGGGAACCATGGAAAGGTAAGGATGAGGTTGCTTTATTATTTTTCTTTTATTGCAGGAGATCGTTGGCTTCAGCTGGAATGGGCGTGATGGTAAGTATGGTTTAATTTAGAACAATAAAGAATTGTGTCTTTATTTCAATTAAAGGACTTTATTCTGGGTGTTTGTGTTTTTTTTTTAACTTTGACTATGGGGTTAGTAATGGGGGTGTCTTATAGACGCCTCTCCATTACAAACCTGGGCTTGATGTCAGCTGGCATTATAAGCTGACATCAACCCCAACCCTATTACCCCCTGCCACCGCACCAGGGCAGCGTGGAAGAGCGAGGCTAAGTGCCAGAATTGGCGCATCCTATGGATGCGCCATTTCTGGGGCGGCTGACGGCTGGTGTTTCTAGCCTGGGAGGGGGCCAATATTCATGGCTCCCTTCCTGGGCTATTAATATCAGCCCCCAGCTGTCTGCCTAGCCTTTGCTAGCTATTAAATTAGGGGGGACCCCACGTCATTTTTTTTGGGGGGGTCCTCCATTTTAATAGCTAGTAAAGGCTAGGTATTCAGCTGGGGGCTGATATTAGTAGCCTGGGAAGCTCCGTGGGTATTACCCCCTTCCCAGGCTTCAAACATCTGCCCCAGCCGTCTGCTTAACCTCCGCTAGAGACTAAAATTACGGGGAATCCCACGCCAATTTTTTTTAATAATAAATCCTTTATTTTAATACTAAATGACAAGTACAGTAACCAACACTATCACTGTACTTATTATATATGTGACTGACATGTTTCTATCTATCTAATCTATGTGTGAAGCTCTATTCTGTCTGTTATAAATTGTCGGGTACAGATGCTGAATTGCCGGCAGGCTTTCTTAAAGAGACGGTGCATGAAAACACTATTATTTTTTTTGATAAATCCTTTACACTAAATGACAATTACAGTAAGCAACACTGTCACTGTACTTCATATATATGTGACTGACATGTTTCTATCTATCTAATCTATGTGTGAAGCTCTATTCCTTCTATTCTAAATTGTCGGGTACAGATGCTGAATTGCCGGCTGGCTTTTTTAAAGAGACGGTGCATGAAAACACTATTATTTTTTTTAATAAATCCTTTGCAGTAAATGACAAGTACAGTAAGCAACACTGTCACTGTACTTCATATATATGTGACTGACATGTTTCTATCTATCTAATCTATGTGTGAAGCTCTATTCTGTCTGTTATAAATTGTCGGGTACAGATGCTGAATTGCCGGCCGGCTTTTTTAAAGAGACGGTGCACGAAAACACTATTATATTTTTTAATAAATCCTTTACACTAAATGACAAGTACAGTAAGCAACACTGTCACTGTACTTCATATATATGTGACTGACATGTTTCTATCTATCTAATCTATGAGTGAAGCTCTATTCCTTCATGTCTAAATTGTCGGGTACCGGTGTATGCCGCTGCTGAATTGCCGGCCGGCTTTTTTAAAGAAAGCGTCTTCTGAGCAGTTTGTCAGCTTTTGGACACCTTTGAAGGTGTTTTCTATGTGTTCCTATGTGTTTTTGTTTGCCTGCCATTGGTTTTAACGGTGTTCGACGGTGTTCTAAGGTGTTCGAAGAACAGTTCGACGAACAGTTCCTCGAACATCCCGGTGTTCGACGAACCGAACCGAACCCGAACACTACGGGGGTGGCTCAACACTAGTAAGGATGGAGTGTGGGACTGAGCTTAGTAGGCTGCATGCACTACATACATCCCATTTCCGGGGGACAGAACTACGGTACCCCCACCAAGTAGATGTGCAGGTACGACAGCGTCTGTCCCTGGCTGGAGTGGGAGGGGGGGTGGAACATCCCAGTAGTGTAGGGGCAGATAGGGGGAGTACTCTGGGTAAAGCTAGGAGCCCATTGGGTGCTGGTCACCTGGGCTCACACATAGAGGGAGTATATAAGGTGGGCACCATCTAGAGATAGGGTCAGTCTGTCAGGAGAGTGCTGAAGAGGAGTTCAGCCAGGAGGGCTGACAGGGAGCTGTGGCTCCGGCTGGGCCCAGCTCCAGGGCCAGGCCTGAAGCAGAGAGGAAGAGGAAGAAAGGCCCAGAGGCATAAGACCAAGAGGGAACCCTGAGATCCCACGAGTGAGCTAAAAAGGGTGAAGGGTTGGCAGAAGAGGGCACCGGATCCCAAGCTGGCGGAGGCAAAAGTAACCCTTAACCAGGAACCGGAGGTCGTGGTCAAGTTTTGCCACGACCCTCACCACATCCACCAGGAAGGTACACCAAGAGTAGGGTCAGGAAAGCCAGAGAAGGTTTTACCATAGAAGGCCCAAGGGAACCGGACAAAGGTGGATCCCTGGTGGGGACGGCCAGGAGAAAGAGAGTGAGAGGGAAGCTCAGGACCACGCTCCGGAACTGCCTTGGGGTTAGCCGAGTCCCGCACCTGGTGGATGCAGCACGGCTCGGGTGGTCACTCAAGGCCAGAGTGACTGAAGGAACACCTGTGAGTAAAAACCCTGAAACTGCATCTCACGTCTCTGACTCTCCTTTCTGCACTATCACTACCCCCATCATCCGCACCAGCTGCCCTGAGGCCATACCCCTCCCGTTGGGGGTTATACCACCATTGCTGCACACATACTACCGGCCTCAGCGGACTGTTCTGCAGCGGCGGCCTTGTGACCGCAAATCAACGGGTGGCGTAGTCGACACAGAAACAACATCTACCAAGACTGCCACACACTTAGTTTGACACCCTGGGCACGGACTGGGTCACCGCCACAAGGACTACTACCCCCATCCAGATCCGGCTCCGGGTATCCCTTGAACATGGCCCAGGGGGCGCGTCAACTTTGGCGTAGTCGGCAGGATTACGTGCCCGCAATTACCGGGTACTGCGTGCCTGAAGAAAAGTTTATATGTACCGTAAGAAGAACTCTCCCGCCAATTCCGGAGGGTCCCCGCCATCGGACGCCATCACGGTTCGTTTCCCGCCGGTTGCCCGCCATCTGCAGCTTTTTCCCGCCATCCACGGAGTTTCCCGCCTCTGGGAGACGATTCCCGCCATCTGAGAAGATTTCCCGCCCTGGCAGAGCGGACGCCATTATGGGCGTGCCCGAGGGTGGCAAGAGGCCACCTCCCATCGTGGGCCAGGTCCAAGAATGGCGCCAAAAGCGAAGACCGCCCCCACCAGCAGGGACTGCAATGATTGAGATGTCCGTCAGCGTGGGGGGTCTGCCCCTGGAACTGACAATCACCAAGTTGCCCCAGGACCGCCCTCAGTGTGGGCGGATGAAGAACAAAAGAGTGAGGATGGGTGCAGCCTGGAAGAGTCTGGAGAGGTCGCACCCGGAGATGAAGGGAGAGTCAGGCAGCACCGACCCTGTGGTCAGGAGCCTGTTGCAAGCCACCACCCCACAAGACCTGGTGGAGATCCTGGCACAGCTTCCCCGAGACCGGGAGCGTGCACAGACCGCGCTGGAGGGCCTCGCACGGAGGATGGCCCAGGTGCAGCAAGAAACGCTGACTGAGTGGAGTAGGGAGATGGCAGAGCAGGCTGGAACCCGCCAGCGGAGCACGCCACCCGAGACGAGGAGTCTGACCGCCTCTGAGGATGGTGCAGAAGGAATGAAGGCCGGAGACGACGCCGTGGAAGGAGCTGAAGAGACGGAGGCAGGTAAAGGGGACGTCACTACCCCAGGCCTAGAAACCGTGAGCCTGCCCCAGCTCCCCGTCGCAGAGCCCGAAATTCCCCCTACCGTGCCCGTCGCTGCACCGCCACCGCTCCAGACTAGGCCTCAAGCAGGAGCCGCGGCCACGCCCCCTGTCACGTCACGCGCCTCAACCCCGAGCGCGGCCAAGCAGGAGACGCCTCCGGCCTGGTCGCAGGGCCGAGTACCCCCGGGCGCCGCAGTTCCAACAGAGCCCTCTATCTCCACCAAGTCACTGGCCTGGTCGCCGGGCTGAGTGTCCCCGGGCGCCGCCGTCTCCACAGTGCCCTTTACCTTTAGAGCGCCACCGGCCTGGTCGCAAGGCCTGGTGAATCCGGGCGCCGCTACTACCATCGCGCCCTCAACCTCCACCGTGCTACCCTTGGGTGAAGACCTGTTCGCCCAGCACACTTGCCCGGATGGGCAGCCCTTTGAGTGGCCACCGGAGTACCTCCATCCCCGACTCCGGAAGGAAAGGCCTCTGTGTGAGCCCCTGATTCCGGCTCCGGCGCCCGCCAAGATCACCCCGCTCCCGTTGGAGGAGGCGCAATTCGAATGGGACCCCACTGGAGAAAACGTCATTGGGTTCACCCACAAGACCCGGGCGGCCGCAGCCCAGCGAGCAGAGTGCTGCCGGCAACAGCTGGAGGTCTTCGACCGGGAACGGCGAGAAAGGCGGGTCCGCGAGGAGCGGCTGCAAGTACAGAGTGCGGAACAGAAAAGCCGGACCAGACGAAACCCCCGTGCAGCCCACGGTCCCCGCGCCACCGGGACCGTAATCAAGTTTCAACTGCAGCACGGTTGGGGCTTTATCCGGGACCACAGAACCCCCGGCGACATCTTTGTCACCCGCAGGGACGTCGAGAGCCATCTGCCGGAGGGACACAGAGGACGTGATCTTTACCTGGGTGATGAGGTCACCTTCACCCGGCATCAATGTGCCAAAGGTCCATATGCTCTCCATGTGCACAGATTGACTGAGGAAGAGCTGCGGTTTGAGGAAGGACAAGAGGACCCGGACGGGTTTGAAGACTACCCGTGGGAAGGAGCAGGAGGATGCCGTTACTAAAGTACGGTACAGTGAAGCTGTAAATAGTTACCCGTAAGGGTACAAGAACTGTTACCAGTAAAGTATAGTCCCCGTTGGGACCAGCAAACTGTTACCCATGTGTCCCTATCCCTTAACAGGCTGAGGACTGTGAACAGCCATTCCCCTATTCCCACCCACCGAGGACTGAGAGCTGTCGTTCTTTCCCTTTACCTGGCCGAGGACTGAGAGCGGCCACCTTGTAAATAGTTGCGCTTCTTAAGGCGCCCCCTACCGGTTTTATAAGGAACTGTTTTTGTACTGTTGCACTTTTACCTGGTCACAAGTGCACAGTGGCCAGAAACTCAAGAACATTTTATATAAAAGAGTTTTATATGAAAAAGTTTATATTGCTAAAATCTGATAATGTTTAAAATGTTTTATATGTTGGTGTATGTTTTAAAAAAAATTTGTATGTTTTATGTTGTTTTGCTCTTTTACAGCCCGAGGACGTGCTGTGATTTACCAGGGGGGAATGTAGCACCCTGAGGGCTCGGCTGCTACAGGGGTATTGCACCTCAAACCAGAGGTGTGGTATTCCACTCCCGGGTAAGGATGGAGTGTGGGACTGAGCTTAGTAGGCTGCATGCACTACATACATCCCATTTCCGGGGGACAGAACTACGGTACCCCCACCAAGTAGATGTGCAGGTACGACAGCGTCTGTCCCTGGCTGGAGTGGGAGGGGGGGTGGAACATCCCAGTAGTGTAGGGGCAGATAGGGGGAGTACTCTGGGTAAAGCTAGGAGCCCATTGGGTGCTGGTCACCTGGGCTCACACATAGAGGGAGTATATAAGGTGGGCACCATCTAGAGATAGGGTCAGTCTGTCAGGAGAGTGCTGAAGAGGAGTTCAGCCAGGAGGGCTGACAGGGAGCTGTGGCTCCGGCTGGGCCCAGCTCCAGGGCCAGGCCTGAAGCAGAGAGGAAGAGGAAGAAAGGCCCAGAGGCATAAGACCAAGAGGGAACCCTGAGATCCCACGAGTGAGCTAAAAAGGGTGAAGGGTTTGCAGAAGAGGGCACCGGATCCCAAGCTGGCGGAGGCAAAAGTAACCCTTAACCAGGAACCGGAGGTCGTGGTCAAGTTTTGCCACGACCCTCACCACATCCACCAGGAAGGTACACCAAGAGTAGGGTCAGGAAAGCCAGAGAAGGTTTTACCATAGAAGGCCCAAGGGAACCGGACAAAGGTGGATCCCTGGTGGGGACGGCCAGGAGAAAGAGAGTGAGAGGGAAGCTCAGGACCACGCTCCGGAACTGCCTTGGGGTTAGCCGAGTCCCGCACCTGGTGGATGCAGCACGGCTCGGGTGGTCACTCAAGGCCAGAGTGACTGAAGGAACACCTGTGAGTAAAAACTCTGAAACTGCATCTCACGTCTCTGACTCTCCTTTCTGCACTATCACTACCCCCATCATCCGCACCAGCTGCCCTGAGGCCATACCCCTCCCGTTGGGGGTTATACCACCATTGCTGCACACATACTACCGGCCTCAGCGGACTGTTCTGCAGCGGCGGCCTTGTGACCGCAAATCAACGGGTGGCGTAGTCGACACAGAAACAACATCTACCAAGACTGCCACACACTTAGTTTGACACCCTGGGCACGGACTGGGTCACCGCCACAAGGACTACTACCCCCATCCAGATCCGGCTCCGGGTATCCCTTGAACATGGCCCAGGGGGCGCGTCATATAGCATGTCCATATCAATAGACAAGACTGTCTACAGACATAGTCCTCTGCCTGTGGATTAACATGGGACTAAATGGTTTTTGCTATAGTATTGTACTGTATATTAATTAACCCCTTGAGGACAGACCATTTTTTTTGTTTTTGCACTTTTGTTTTTTCCTCCCCTTATTCCAAAAGGCATAAAATTTTTATTTTTCTGTCAATATAGCCGTGTTAAAGTTTGGTTTTTGCTAGATGAGTTGTACTTTTGAATGACACCATTCATTTTATCATATTATGTATTGGAGAGTGGTAAAAAATTCAAAGTTTGGCGAAATAGAGAAAAAAAATGCAATTCTGCAATTGTTTTTTGTTTGTTTTTTATTTGCAGCATTAATTTTACAATAAAACTGATTTGGCAATATGATTCTCCAGGTCAATATGTTTACACAGTTGCCAAACATGCATAGTTTTTGTTTTAATTAAGTGGTGAAAACAAATTCAGAAATTTGTAAGAAAAAGTTTGCTTATGTCACAACTTCCGACAGCCGTAGCGCTTTCATGTTTCAGGATATGGGGATGTGTGAGGGATGGTTTCTTGTGGCCCTAGCTGATGTTTTTATTGATATCATTTTGGTGCATATGATATATATATATATATATATATATATATATATATATATATATATATATATATATATATATATATATAAAATAATATGTATATGATATATACAGTACAGACCAAAAGTTTGGACACACCTTCTCATTTAAAGATTTTTCTGTATTTTCATGGCTATGAAAATTGTACATTCACACTGAAGGCATCAGAACTATGAATTAACACATGTGGAATTATATACTTAACAAAAAAGTGTGAAACAACTGAAAATATGTCTTATATTCTAGGTTCTTCAAAGTAGCTACCTTTTCCTATGATGACTGCTTTGCACACTCTTGGCATTCTCTTGATGAGCTTCAAGAGGTAGTCACCGGAAAGGGTCTTCCAACAATCTTGAAGGAGTTCCCAGAGATACTTAGCACTTGTTGGCCCTTTTGCCTTCACTCTGCGGTCCAGCTCACCCTAAACTATCTCAATTGGGTTCAGGTCTGGTGACTGTGGAGGCCAGGTCATCTGGCGTAGCACCACATCACTCTCCCTCTTGGTCAAATAGCCCTTACACAGCCTGGAGGTGTGTTTATGGTCATTGTCCTGTTGAAAAATAAATGATGGTGCAAACTAAACGCCAACCGGATGGAATAGCATGCCGCTGCAAGATGCTGTGGTAGCCATGCTGATTCAGTATGCCTTCAATTTTGAATAAATCCCCAACAGTGTCACCAGCAAAGCACCCCCACACCATCACACCTCCTTCTCCATGCTTCACGGTGGGAACCAGGCATGTAGAGTCCATCCGTTCACCTTTTCTGCGTCGTACAAAGACACGGTGGTTGGAACAAAAGATCTCAAATTTGGACTCATCAGAACAAAGCACAGATTTCCACTGGTCTAATGTCCATTCCTTGTGTTCTTAGCCCAAACAAGTCTCTTCTGCTTGTTGCCTGTCATTAGCAGTGGTTTCCTAGCAGCTATTTTACCATGAAGGCCTGCTGCACAAAGTCTCCTCTTAACAGTTGTTGAAGAGATGTGTCTGCTGCTAGAACTCTGAGTGGCATTGACCTGGTCTCTAGTCTGAGCTGCTGTTAACCTGCGATTTCTAAGGCTGGTGACTCGGATAAACTTATCCTCAGAAGCAGAGGTCTTCCTTTCCTGGGGCGGTCCTCATGTGAGCCAGTTTCTTTGTAGCGCATGATGGTTTTTGCAACTTCATTTGGGGACACTTTCAAAGTTTTCCCAACTTTTCGCAATGACTGACCTTCATTTCTTAAAGTAATGATGGCCACTCGTTTTTCTTTACTTAGCTGCTTTTTTCTTGCCATAATACAAATTCTAACAGTCTATTAAGTAGGACTATCAGCTGTGTATCCACCAGACTTCTGAACAACACAACTGATGGTCCCAACCTCATTTATAAGGCAAGAAATCCCACTTATTAAACCTGACAGGGCACACCTGTGAAGTGAAAACCATTTCCGGTGACTTCCTCTTGAAGCTCATCAAGAGAATGCCAAGAGTGTGCAAAGCAGTCATCAAAGCAAAAGGTGGCTACTTTGAAGAACCTAGAATATAAGACATATTTTCAGTTGTTTCACACTTTTTTGTTAAGTATATAATTCCACATGTGTTAATCCATAGTTTTGATGCCTTCAGTGTGAATGTACAATTTTCATAGTCATGAAAATACAGAAAAATCTTTAAATGTGAAGGTGTGTCCAAACTTTTGGTCTGTACTGTATATATATATATATAAATATATATAAATATATATATGTATATATATATATATATATATTGATCAACTGTTCAAATAGACCAAATATGTCTATTTTTTTATTTCTTAATTTTTAATGGGGGGTATGATTTGAGCTTTTATATTTTGTTTCTTTTACTAATATTTTTTAAACTTGTTTATTTTTTTTAACTTTTCATTGTATTTGAACCTACAAGTATCTGATTGCTTGTGTTGTATACAGCAATACCATAATATTAGGTTACAATGGCAAACAATTATTCAATACAAAAAATACTGAGTACAAAAATAAGTACATAAGTTATAGGTCATGTGTGTAATCAATAAATGACCCTGATCGGTATGAAACGTTTACATAGATAAAAGTAAAAGACAAAAGTACTATTGTACTAACATATTGAACAGTGAAAAGTAAGAAAAGTATATACATATCAAACCTATTGTAACATCCATAAGGTAGATAAATAATTACCTCAAACCAAATAACAGCTCCTCATTGCGTGTTTTGCACTTCTCCTTCTGCAGGGAGCACCCTATAGAATGTTTTTATATATATATTTATATATAACAGTACAGTGATGACAGACACAGGGGTCTTTAGCAGACACCTGGATGTCATGGCAAATCATCGGTGTCTCCCAATCGAATGACGGGAGTGCCGATTAGGGGATAGAACAGCGCACCCCCGTGCCAGCATGCATTAAATGCTGCGGTCACAGATTGACAGCGACATTTAACAGGTTAACGGCAGATGATGGCTGAATAATCATCATCTGCTGAGATATATGCAGGTTTGACACCGAGAACATTAGTGGTGCCGGGTGTTGGACCCGACCGATCAGACATTGATGATATATCGGAAGGATAGGTCATCAATGAAAAAGTAGTGGAAATCTCTTTTTTCTTTAACCCACGATCCAGCACTGACCGTCCTGTGGTTGTCCTGATCTTTCTTTACAATCAGTGTCTGCAGTGAACATATTCGGTACTAATGGCATCATGGCTTCTATTGCTAAGTGGTGATGCCAGTAGTGTGGCACATGACCACTGCACCAGTCATGTAACAGTGGCATGTAAAGAAAGACTATGAGCGCAACACAAGGGTAGAAGTTGGAGCTGGTGAAAGAATAAGTGAATTGTGTTTCTTTTTATTATTTTACAGCAATGATAGCCATTGTACCAAGGCTGGCATCTATACAGATGTTTTGTCTTTTGCAGTTGATTTTCAGACCCAACATTATTCTCAATACTGAATCTTGCACTCTGTGTACATTTCATGATTTATGTGTTAAATTATTGAAGGTAATAAGGAGGCAAATTAAAAGATTTTCTACTAAAAGCTAAGTCACATTTGATCAGCCTGAATCTTTAAACCAATTTATATGAATGTGTAGAATCTACAGACTACATCTAAGAATTTGAAAATCTTGCTTAAGCTTGATCTATCTAAAATGTTTATTAATAATACTCTAAGGGCGCATGAGATTTTCTTTAAGAATTTTAACATTATTACAGATATGAATGTTTTGAGCTGGAAAAACATTTTTAGACAAGATAGAATAGTTTTTTTAATGGCAGGTTATCCATTTCTAAAGAAAAAGCATGTTACCTCTTACTTTCAGCAATAAATTTGGAGATTGTTTAAAGGGAACCTGCCACCTCAAAAATGCTATTCAACTGCAGATTACCCTTATATCTGTAGATAAATAGCAGATATTTAAACAAACATGCTTCTTCTTCAGTTGTATTACACTATTTATTTTTCATATCTCTTTGCTTCATATATGTTTTTGCTGCTTTCTTTCACCTCTACCTCCCTTTTACACATTCTGCATACTGTCTCCATATCAGCCTCTCCCTTCTCTCCTCTCCCATGTACAACATTGAGGCTCTACTGACATTTCTCAATCACTCCAAACCATCTACTACCACCATACAGACCACAAAATGCTAACACAAATAATTAAACCACCAGCGCATTCTCATTTTTTCTCCTTTTCCTAGTCCCTGGTGAGATCTCTCCCAATCCTGGCCCTCCTTTCACTAGTACATAATGTATAACTCCTGCAGCACATAGAAGAGACAGGAGAAGGCAAGCACTGAGTGTTTATAACTCCTCTACATCTAAGATTTCTTCCTTGTCAATTCCCTTCACCTTCTAACTCTCACTGAAACCTGGATCAAGCAGTTTGACATCATTATTGCTGCAGCTCTATCTTATGGTGGGTTACAATTCTCACATACCCTCAGACCTGAGAACAGACTTGGTGGAAATGTTGGTCTGCTCCTCTCATCACAATGGGCTTTCAAGGTTATCCCCTGTTACCCTTACTTATGTTTCCTTCCTTTGAAGTCCACACCATTAGAATCTTCAAACCCTTTTTCTTGCAAGTGGCGCTCCTCCCATCAGTTTCGGGATCACATTGCTGCCTGGTTCTCACTTTCTATCCTGTGACATTCCCATTCTCACCAAGGGGGACTTTAACATCCCAACTGATGATCCATTCTCTCCATCTGCCACTCATCTTCTTTCTCTAACCTCCTACTTCGGCCTTTCACAGATTGCTAACTCTCCCATGTGTAACATCCCTGGTGACGTGCCGGCATGGCTTACCATCTCCCACCATGCAAGACCGCTAACTTACCTATCAGTCCAGGCTGCACACTTTGCTCCATTACTTGCTGTGTGCATGTCTCTTGTCTGATTGCTTAGGGCGGCGGCGCTGTTGCTTCCTGATTCTTAAACTTACAGTGTGCGCAGCCCTAATGCGTCCCCAGCTTATTTCTGTGAGTCACTGGATACTTAAACCCCCTCTACCCAGTAGGAGGTGCCTGAGCAACTCTTTCTTTCAGTGTGTTCTGTGCAACTGAGTTGCCAGGTCCTGTCCTGTATCTAGTCCGTTTTTGCCACCCTGGGAGCTGAGTACCCAGGCCCGTTACATGTATCTGTGACTTATAGTCTGTTTCTGCCACCCTGGGGGCTGAGTACCCAGGCCCGTTACTTGTATCTGTGACTTCTAGTCTGTTACCGCCACCCTGGGGGCTGAGTACCCAGGCTCGTTCCTGTATCTTGTTTCAGGTTCAGTTCCTGTCTGAACTGTGTCCTAGCCCGTTACCTGTTTGTCTCTATGTTCGATCCTTTCCTTTTCCTGCAGTGTCTGAACCTGCACCTAACTCCAACTGGTTGTCTCTGTACTTCTGTTTGTGAGTTTTGTGTCCACTCGCTACTTCATTGCAAGTACCTTGTGTATATCTGGTTCTGCTTATCCTGTTTCCTTGCCTCCGTATCTACCTCCTGTGTTCTAGCTATCTTCCTGTGTTTCCAAGTCTGTTCCATGTGAACAGAGACCTGTCCTGTCTGCCTGCACCTGCGGTTCCGCTATGCTTTGCTCTGCTTGTCCTCCGCACCTGCGGTTCTGCTCTTCTCTGCTTGTCCTCCGCACCTGCAGTTCCACTCTGCTCTTCTCCACTTGTCCTCCGCACCTGCGGTTCCGCTCTCCTCGGCTTGTGCTCTGTGCCTGCGTTTCCGCTCTGCTCTGCTTGTCCTCCCGCCTGTGGTTCTGCACTGCTCTGCTCCGCTTGTTCTCCGCGCCTGCGGTTCCGCTCTGCTCTACTCCACTTGTCCTCCGTGCCTGCAGTTCTGCTCTGCTCTGCCCTACTTATCCTCCGCGCCTGCGGTTCTGCTCTGCTCAGCTCCGCTTATCCTCCACACCTGCGGTTCCACTCTGCTCCGCTTGCTCTACGCGCCTGCGGTTCCGCTCTGCTCTACTCCGCTTGTCCTCCGCGCCTGCGGTTCTGCTCTGCTCTGCTCCGCTTGTCCTCCGTGCCTGCGGTTCTGCTCTGCTCTGCTCCACTTGTCCTCCGCACCTGCGGTTCTGCTCTGCTCTGCTTGTCGTCCACACCAGTGGTTCTGCTCTGCTTGTCCTCCGCGCCTACGGCTCTGCTCTGCTTGTCTACCGCACCTGCGGCTCTGTTCCTGTATCCCTGTACTGTTCCTGTACTGGTCCCTATCCAGCCTGCTTTCCTATCTGCCAGTATCGGCCTGTCTGCATACCTGCCATGCCAGTCTGCATACCTGCCATGCCTGCCAGTACCAGCCTGTCTCCATACCAACCGTGCCTGCCAGTACCCACCTGTCTGCTTACCAACCATGCCTGCCAGTACCCACCTGTCTGCATACCAGCCTAACCTGCCCATTCCTGCATTCCGCGGTGTGGGTCAACAGCTGTGACCGGGGTCTGACCTGGAGTAGCACCTGGGCCATCTCCCACATCCCTCCTCTGACCACGGAGTCGAATAAGCCACCGTGTGTTCATGGTCAGATCTGTCAAGGCCCCTGAGTCGCGCCCCTCTGGGCACTCCTTGGTTCGTGGCCCAGTGGGGCCACTGACCACGCTCACGCCAGTTAGTCCGGGTGTGTGCTTAACACCATGCATGAAGACGAGAATACACTGGACCTAGTCTTCTCCTGACTCTGCTTAGAGTATGATTTTACTAACTCCCCTCTCCTGCTCTCTGACCACAACCTTCTTTCCTTCTCAATCAAGAACTGTCTCCACACCCATGACACCCCCACTTATCACACATACAGAAATCTGCATGCCATCAATACTCAGCAGCTATTAAACAATATACAGTCATCTTTAGTGTGAGGAGCTGCCCACTTACTAAAGACTATGAAACTTTTCCAGCAGCGGACCACCAATTTTGTCAACATTATTATTGTGTTTTATTAGTGATTTACTTGTTATGTTTTAAATAGTTCTGCTAACTTGTAAGTATGTGCACTCGATTCACTTCTAAAATGTCCAGCATTCCACTAATCTGTATCTCAGGATATCTGTATCTCAGGAGTATCTAACCATTGTTCCAACAGCCAATAATCTCATTGTGTGTGTGTAGATTGTAGACACAGTGGAGCCGTCACCACAGGGGGTCTTACATGCAGTCTCAGATGAAGGCTTCTAGAATATTCTTCATTATTTTTTGCTAACAGTAAATGGTTAAGGGTGGGGGTGACTTCTGACCTGGGAGGGGACTGATCCCAGCGAAAGAAAGGACAGACATGTTTAGTCAGAGTTGTGTGGAAGGATTGAAGGATGACTATGGAGACCGTGGACTTGGAAGGATGGATTGATAAACATGTTACCATTATGGATTATGTCATTTGGATTTAAACTTTCTTAACTGCTTCCCGACCGCCCACTGTATATAAACGTCGGCGCTGTTTGGGCTCTGTGCAGCGCTGACATTTATAAATGGTCGGTGGTCCTGCAGCACTCAGGACGCCCAGGGTCCTGCAGGCGCTGCGGTTGCGGTTCAGATCAGTAGCAGTGACAGGGGACATCATTGGGACCTGATTGGATCAGGTCCCAATGATGTTAACCCTTTGATATCTTCTAGATGCCGTGATCTATAGTGATCACGGCATTTAGAAGATAGTGAGAGGAGAGGGGGTCATCCACTTACCTCTCCGAC
This sequence comes from Phyllobates terribilis, assembly GCF_046119375.1. NCBI lineage: Eukaryota > Metazoa > Chordata > Amphibia > Anura > Dendrobatidae > Phyllobates > Phyllobates terribilis. Next base: position 475,455,313 of record NW_027362765.1, on the reverse strand, counting down.
AGCCCCCTGATGTCTGAGAGGACCTGGCGTTGTTATGGCATCCGGAGGTCACATGACAACCCATGGGTCTGCCATGTACGGTGTCCTGCTAGGCTCAGCCTGCAGCTGAATCTAGCAGGAGATAATGACAGTTTTACACTGTCAGCAAAGCTCTCATGCAATGCAATATGGCTATTGCATTGCATGAGAACAGTGATTAGAAAAATAAAAATGAATGTCCCATACAGGGACTAAGTAAAAATGTAAAAAAAAGTCTAAAAAATGTTTTCAAACTGTTAAAAAAAATCACAAAATTAATAAAAATAAATAAATAAAATATTAAACCAATAAATCCGTATATTTATGCAAAAAACAAAAAAAGTACAGATATTTGGTATCGCCGCGTCTGAAACAACCTGATCTATAAAAGTGTCACACTAATTAACTCCTTCTGTGTACACCGTAATAAAAATAAATAAAAAACGGAACAAAAACTATGCTCTTTCATCATATCACCGAACAAAAAGTGGAATAAAATGCGATCAAAAAGCAAAATGGAAATAAAAAAGGTACCGCTGAAAATGTCATCTTGTCCCGCAAAAAAAACGCCGCCATACAGCTCCATCAGCCAAAAAATAAAAAAGTTAAAGCTCTCAGAATAAAGCGATGCAAAAAATATATTTTTTCTATAAAATTGTTTTATTGTGTAAAAGCGCCAAAACATAAAAAAAAAATATACGGTAAGTGTAGTATCGCTGTAAACGTACTGACCCTAAGAATAATGCTGCCTCATCACTTTTACCACACGCAGAGCTGCATAAAAAAACCTCATAAAACAATTCCTGAATTGTTGGTTTTTGTTAATTTTACCTCCCAAAAAACAGAATAGAAAGCGATCAAAAAAAGTCACGTACCCAATAATGGTACCAATAAAAATGTCAACTCGTCCCGCAAAAAACAAGCTGTCACATGACTCTGTCGGCTGAAATATGGAAAAATTATAACTCTTTAAATATGGCAATGCAAAAACTAGATTTTGCAAAAAAAAGTGTCTTTTAGTGTGTCAGTCAGACAGCTGTCAGTCATAAAAACCCGATATAAATCTGGTATCTCTGCAATCGCACCGACCTGAAGAATAAAGTAATATCATCACTTATACCGCACGAGGAACGGCGTAAAAAGTAAGTAAAACCAATTCTTCACCTGCTACTGATTTGTTTATTATGTCTCCCAAAGATCGCAGTAAGGCTCTGCTCACATTTATCCTGTGCTCTGCGCTGAGCACTTACACCAGGGTTTCCGTGTAAATCTCTGAAATACGTGATTCAAACGGAACCCATGACGGAAGGTTCCCTGTAATGAGGCAGATATAGGTACTGTGGATGCTGTCTGGCCTGTGATCCCACGGTGTCAGTTTTCTTAGGCATGCCTAAAAGTGCGGTTGGCCACAGATTTGTGCACTTCTGAAAAAAATGACACCGCTAAACAAAGGCCAGACGGAGTCCAGAGTAACTCTGCTGTCTCATTACAGAGAATGGATCCCGCAGGGGTTTCATCTGAATTACATCACTTGGAAATTTAGATGGAAACCCCGATGTAAGTGCTCAGCATAGAGCGCCGGATAAACAATATGTAAAATGTTCCCAATAAAAGCTTCAACTCAGGTCCGTTATCTGTTAAAAATATAAGGGACTTCCAAGTTACTGGTAGCAGAAAGGCTCTGGAAAAGCGAAAAAGGCCCTTGCCCCCCAAAAGAAATTCAGAAAATTTTGTGCTCCCAAATCCAAATGCCTATTCTACAATAATTTGCTCTCCAATTGTCAAATAGCGCTCCGTCCCTCCCAGACCTCGCCGTATGGCTAAGCGGTGCGGTACAGCCACATATGGGGTATTGCCACTTTTGAAAGAAATTGTGTGACACATTTCGGCACCATTTTACCCATTGCCCTGTGTGAAAATGTAAAATCTGAGGGTAAAACATTTTTTTGTGGTAAAAATATAATTATGTTTTCTTCACTGCCCAATAGTATAAATGTAAAAATTAAAAAATACTCACTACTTCCCTAGATGAATTCCTTGAGAGGTGTAGTTTACAAAATGGGGTCACTTGTGCGGGTTTCTGCTGTTTCGGCATGTCAGCAACTCTTCAAATGTGACATGGTGTCTGCAACCTATCCCAGCCAACATAGCACTCCTTTCTCTTCCGAACCCTGCCGTGTGCCAAAGCAGTGGTTTTCCCCCACATATGGGGTATCAGCGTACTCAGGAGAAATTACACAACAAATTTCATGGTGCAATTTCTCCTGTTATCCTTATGATAATGCAAAATTAGGGGATGAAAAACATTTTTTGTGGTAAAAATATGAAAATTTTATATTTATGCCTCTATATTATAAACTTCTATGAATCACCTGGGGGTGCAAGGTGCTCATCACACATCTAGATAAGTTCCCTAAGGGGTCTAGTTTCCAAAATGGTGTCACTTGTGGGGGGTTTCTACTGCTTAGGCACATCTGGGGCTCCCCAAATGCGACATAGCGTCCGCTAATTATTCAAACAAATTTTACATTCAAAAAGTCAAATGGCGCTCCTTCCCTTCCGAACCCTGCAATGCACCCAAACAGTGGTTTTCCACAACAAATTTGGTATCGGCATGCTCAGGAGAAATTGCACAGCATATTTCATGGTGCAATTTCTCCTGTTACCCTTATGATAATGCAAAATTAGGGGATGAATATCATTTTTGTGGGAAAAATGTGAAAATGTTATTTTTATGCCTCAATATTACAAACTTCTGTGAAGCACCTGGGGGTGCAAGGTGGTCACCACACATCTAGATAAGTTCCCTAAGGGGTCTAGTTTTCAAAATGGTGTCACTTGTGGGGGGTTTCCACTGTTTAGGCACATCAGGGACTCCCCAAATGCAACATGGCGTCTGCTAATTATTCAAGCAATTTTATGGGTATCAGCATGCTCATGAGAAATTGCACTACAAATTGTGTAGTCCATTTTTTCGTGTTACCATTGAGAAAATAAAAAAATTGGGTCTAAAGTAACATTTTTGTGAAAAAAGCTAAATGTTCATTGTTTTCTTTCACATTCCAAAAATTCCAGTGAAACACCTGAAGGGTTAATAAACTTCTTGAATGTGGTTTTGAGCACCTTGAGGGGTGCAGTTTTTAGAATGGTGTCTCTTTTGGGTATTTTCTGTCATAAAGGCCCCTCAAAGTCACTTCAAATATGATGAGGTCCCTAAAAAAATGTTTTGTAAATTTTGTTGGAAAAATGAGAAATCGCTGGTCAACTTTTAACCCTTAGAACTTCGTAACAAAAAAAAATGTTGGTTCCAAAATTGTGCTGATGTAAAGTAGACATACAGTACAGACCAAAAGTTTGGACACACCTTCTCACTTATAAATTTTTCTGTATTTTCATGACTATGAAAATTGTACATTCACACTGAAGGCATCAAAACTATGAATCAACACATGTGGAATTATATACTTAACAAAAAAGTGTGAAACAACTGAAAATATGTTTTATATTCTAGATTCTTCAAAGTAGCTACCTTTTGCTTTGATGACTGCTTTGCACACTCTTGGCATTCTCTTGATGAGCTTCAGGAGGTAGTCACCGGAAATGGTCTTCCAACAATCTTGAAGGAGTTCCCAGAGATGCTTAGCACTTGTTGGCCCTTTTGCCTTCACTCTGCGGTCCAGCTCACCCCAAACCATCTCGATTTGATTCAGGTCTGGTGACTGTGGAGGCCAGGTCATCTGGCGTAGCACCCCATCACTCTCCTTCTTGGTCAAATAGCTCTTACACAGCCTGGAGGTGTGTTTGGGGTCATTGTCTTGTTGAAAAATAAATGATGGTCCAACTAAACGCAAACCGGATGGAATAGCATGCCGCTGCAAGATGCTGTGGTAGCCATGCTGGTTCAGTATGCCTTCAATTTTTAATAAATCCCCAACAGTGTCACCAGCAAAGCACCCCCACACCATCACACCTCCTCCTCCATGCTTCACGGTGGGACCCAGGCACGTAGAGTCCATCCGTTCACCTTTTCTGCGTCGTACAAAGACACGGTGGTTGGAACCAAAGATCTCAAATTTGGACTCATCAGACCAAAGCACAGATTTCCACTGGTCTAATGTCCATTCCTTGTGTTCTTAGCCCAAACAAGTCTCTTCTGCTTGTTGCCTGTCCTTAGCAGTGGTTTCCTAGCAGCTATTTTACCATGAAAGTCTGCTGCACAAAGTCTCCTCTTAACAGTTGTTGAAGAGATGTGTCTGCTGCTAGAACTCTGTGTGGCATTGACCTGGTCTCTAATCTGAGCTGCTATTAACCTGCGATTTCTGAGGCTGGTGACTCGGATAAACTTATCCTCAGAAGCAGAGGTGACTCTTGGTCTTCCTTTCCTGGGGCGGTCCTTATGTGACCCAGTTTCTTTGTAGCGCTTGATGGTTTTTGCAACTGCACTTGGGGACACTTTCTAAGTTGTCCCAATTTTTCAGACTGACTGACCTTCATTTAATAAAGTAATGATGGCCACTCATTTTTCTTTACTTAGCTGCTTTTTTCTTTCCATAAAACAAATTCTAACAGTCTATTCAGTAGGACTATCAGCTGTGTATCCACCAGACTTCTGCACAACACAACTGATGGTCCCAACCCCATTTATAAGGCAAGAAACCCCACTTATTAAACCTGACAGGAAACACCTGTGAAGTGAAAACCATTTCCGGCGACTACCTCTTGAAGCTCATCAAGAGAATGCCAAGAGTGTGCAAAGCAGTCATCAAAGCAAAAGGTGGCTACTTTGAAGAACCTAGAATATAAGACATATTTTCAGTTGTTTCACACTTTTTTGTTAAGTGTATAATTCCACATGTGTTAATTCATAATTTTGATACCTTCAGTGTGAATGTACATTTTTCATAGTCATGAAAATAAAGAAATATCTTTAAATGAGAAGATGTGTCCAAACTTTTGGTCTGTAATGTATGGGAAATATTATTTATTAACTATTTTGTGTGACATATCTCTCTGTTTTAAGTGCATGAAAATTCAAAGTTTGAAAATTGCAAAATTTTCAAAATTTTCGCCAAATTTCCGATTTTTTCACAAATAAACGCAAGTGATATTGAAGAAATTTTACCACTATCATGAAGTACAATATGTCACGAAAAAACAGTCTCAGAATCAGGGGAATCGGTTGAAGCGTTCCAGAGTAATTACTTCATAAATTGACAGTGGTCAGAATTGAAAAAATTGGCCTGGTCACGAAGGCGAAAACAAGCTCTGGCACGAAGTGGTTAAAAGGACTGCTGCTACTGGATACCTTTGCTTTCTTAATTTTATCTGCCGTCTAGAGGATCATGGACTCTGGCTACAGACTATACTGGCTGGAGATACGAAATCTGTGGGCCAACCAAAAGTTGGGAGACAGTGAGTATGGCCTGATACAAAGTCAGTGGAACTACTGAACCCAGATTGGGAACTTGAGGACTGAGAGAACTGTATTTTGGCCATTTACCTGGAATTGCTTTATTACCATGGCTGTGATCAATAAAATATTGTTGCATCGTTAACCTGCCTAGGTGATTACTTACAGCCCCCAACCTCAGATCTTCACAAGTGGTGGCAGCGGTGGGATCACCTATCTCTGGACAGTATACCAGGGAACGTTACTGAGCAGTGACTTGGCAGAAGAGATGGCAGACTCCATCTACAAGAGGCTGAAGAAGGAGGAGCTGAGAACTTTTTGCTCTGGGAGAGAGCTAGAGTGGTTGCCAGAGGATAACTGTGCGACCCTAATACAACGCTTGGACGAATGGGACCGTGAACAACCACAGGAGGAGGTCAGTACAGACGTGGAGGAGGGCAACTTCGTGGAGGGACCACAGCCCAGGTCTGTCATCCAGATGGCAGAGGATCAACCAACTGAGTTGAGGCGGCTGCTGGACATGCTAGGAGCTGCTAGATCACGCTCTTCTTAACCCTTTACAATTTGGTTTCCACTCTTTACACTCTACTGAAACTGCCCTTACTAAAATTTCTAATTACCTATTAACAGCAAAATCCAATGGCCAATACTCTTTACTTCTTTACTGTTTCTCCTGGATCTCTCTGCTACATTTGACACTGTGGATAACCAGCTCCTCCTCACTATGTTACACTCTATCAGCTTCAGAAATGCTGTTCTCTCCTAGTTCTCCTCCTACCTCTCTGACAACTCCTTCGCTGTATATTTTGCCGGTTCATACTCCTCTTCTTTTCCCCTTACTGTCGGAGTTCCTCAAAGCTCAATACTAGGCCCCATCCTTTTCTCTCTATATACCACCCCTATTGGAAAGCCATCAGCAGGTTTGGTTTCCAGTATCATCCCTATACTGATGACACCCAAATATACAGTAGATTTTTAAAGTATTCACCCCCTTGGCATTTTTTATGTTCTGGTACCTCATAACCTGGAATTTCATTGTTTTTTTGAGGGTTTGCATTAGTTCATGTAAAGAACAAGCCGTCAACTGTGAAAATTTGGTTCCTCTTTATTGTGAAGCAAACAACAAATAGGACAAAATAACTGAAAACTTCTGACCACAGATTCTCAATTGGATTAAGGTCTGGGCTTTGACTAGATCACTCCAAAACATTTACACGTTTCCCCTTAATCCACTCGAGTGTTGCTTTAGCAGTATGCTTTGGGTCATTGTCTTGTTGAAAGGTGACCCGCTGTCCCAGTCTCAAATCACTGACAGACTGAAACAGGTTATGCTCAAGAATATCCCTGTATTTTGCATTATTCATCTTCCCCTCGACTCAGACCATTTTCCCTGTCCCTGCTGCTGAAAAACATCCCCACAGCATAATGCTGCCACTGTTATGTTTCACTCTAGGGTTGGTGTTCTTGAGGTGATGAGTTGTGTTGGTATGGCACCAGACACAGCGTTTACCTTGGTGGCCAAAAAGTTAAATTTTGGTCTCATCTGACCACAGCACCTTCCTCCATACATTTGGGGAGTCACCCGCATGTTTATTTGGCAAACTCAAAACGAGCCTCACAATTTTAGTGTGTAAGTAAAGGCTTTTTTCTAGCCACTCTTCAATAAAGGCCACCTCAATGGAGTGTATGGCTTATTGTGGTCGCATGGACAGATACTCCAGTTTTTTCTTGAGAACTCCGCAGCTCCTTCGGGGTTACCTTTTGTCTTTGTGCTGCCTCTCCGATTAATGCCCTCCATGCCCGGGCTGAGAGTTTTGGTAGCAGGCACTCTCTAGGCAAGTTTGATGTGGTACCATTTTCTTTCCATTTGATGATAATAGATTTGATGGTGCTCCAGGAGATCATCAGAAACTGGGTTATTGTTTTATAACCCAGCCCTGACTTCTCAACAACTTTATCTCTGATTTGTTTGGAGATCTCCTTGGTCTTCATGGTGTTTTTTGGTTAGTGGTGTCTCTTGCTTAATGATGTTGCAGTCTCTGTGGCCTTTCATAAAAGGTAAAATGTATACTTACAGACCATGTGACAATTAGATTGCACACAAGTGGACTTCCTTTCACTAAGCAGGTGACTTATGAAGTTAATTGCGTTCACCAGAAATTTTTACGGTCTGCATAACAAAAGGGTGAATATATATGCACATGCCAATTTTAATTTATTTTAAACAAATATGGATTAAAAAATATTTAAACATAAATTGTAATGTCAAAAAATAGGTAAAAAGCCAGGGGGGGTTTCACAAGTCACTGTACAATTCTTCTCCTGATATCACCCCCACCTTAATACAAAATACCAAGGATTGTCTGTCCTACCTCTATCTGAAACTGAATCTCCCCAAAACTGAACTTCTCATGTTTCCTCCCTCTACCAACTTACCTATACCCGATATTGCAATTACCTTGGGTGGTTCAACCATTACTCCCAAGCGGCACACTTGCTTTGATTCTGCACTTAAAAATGCAACAATATTTTTTTTTTTCAGAAGAAGCCTTAAGAAAGAAAATGCCTGCAAAGTATAGCAGCGTCTTTAGAGTAGATTTCATGAAATCACATCCACTTTGCTTGGAAATTTAGACCATGATCACATGTAGTGTAAATGCTACGTATTTTCTGTTGCTTTTTTAGCACAGAAATTCTGCTGTGTTTAACTGTCCAAGCAAGAGGATGCGATTCCATGAAAACTGCACCCTCTGTGAATCTAAAAATGCTTCTAAACTGTGCGGTTTTGGTGCTCTTTTTCCTCTATAGTCTTCTATGTGGAGCCTAAAAATACACATTTAAAAATCTGCAGTTACTTTGTTAAGTGCAGAATTAAAGTTTTTCTGTACTATCAAAAAACACCTTAAAAACGGGCATCAAATCTGCACAAGAAACATATAAAATAAGGGGGAAAATGCCTGAAAAAATGCAACATAATCAGAGAAGATTGTTACTGAGTTGTTTGGTGCCGACATCTGCAGAAAAAAAACAACACATTATTCATGCAAAGTGTGAACATGGCTTTACAGACACAAAAACGCCAGATGTCATTTAGTGAAGCTACATAAAGATCAGAAGGTTTTGGCTACTACGACTGTGAATGAATGAAAAAAAAATACATAGGCCCTAACTAGAGATAAGCAAGATGCACAGATGATTTTATGCCGGCCCTGGCTAATCAAAAGTCATGTCTGGGTCGCCGGAAGGTAAGAGATTTGTTGCCTCCCATATAGCCACCAGGTACCGATCTGGATGCTGGACCAGAGACCCGGGAATCGATTTGATCATCTCTAGTCCCAACTGACCTGAATATAGCAGACAGTCACGGATTTTGGTCTACGCCCTGCAGTCTTGGGCATCTGCTGAATGTCCATCACTGCCACCGCCCCTCTGACATCTCCTACTGCCAGGGAAGCAAGAAATGTTAAATGGGTGTGGATTGCAGTGTGGTCAGGAGAGTGACCAAAATTTGCCGCGGCGCACTATACGCGCCGCATAATTTGCCCTTCTTTCTGTTCTTCAAAAATTGCAAGTTATTCTTTAGGTAGAGTAACACGTTTTAAAGACTGCACTAAAAGTAACCCATCAGGAAGTATTCTTGGAATCCTTCTTATAGAAATAGCTAAAATATAAAATTACACTTTTTGCAGAAGTGAAATAAATTACAGTATATACAGATCCTCATACTCAGTGTGTCTTTTGGATAAATTTGTTCCCTTCTTCTATTATAGTACATGGTTTGATCGTTTATATTTTATCTTTAATATTATAACAATTCTAACAAACCATGAAAGTAGTAAGCCATCTGCCCTGTTCATGAACCTCTTAAATGTTTGCCTTCCCTTTAACCTGTGTATTTACCAGCTATTACCCAACATGTTTGATTCAATTTCCAAAAGGATAGTCTTTTATTTTCTTATTAAATTCTGCTTACCTCCTATTGTTAGATTGAAAACAAAATAAAGCACCAAGGATACAGTTTTCAATTGACACAATTCATTTGAACACCGTAATAACCTAAAGGTAGCAATAAATCCGGCTGCTCAAACTTGCTTTTAACTTTGTATTATTTCTCTATTTTTCAAGGTAGTTGTTGAGAAATATATTTCATGTTACTTCATAAATTGGTAGAATTGACATAATTCATATGTCGGTTATATGTATGTATCCTTGTTCTGGCTATAATTACATTTTTAAATTCACCAAAAACACATTTTCTTTTGAAATAAAAAACAATGTACAGATATAGCAAGAGCTACACTGATCATTGGCGCATTATGGTATTAATATGGTATCCTATTCTTATTTATCTTATTTGGTAGCACAACTTAACTAACAACTAAGCTCCTACAGCAACAGCCCAGTGCCAGCATCATTCCTAGCTGTTTAATCCTCTAGATGCCATGGTCAATAGCAACTGTGGCATTTAGATGATTGTGAGAGTGTGGGACTCGATCTCTCACCTCCACACCCCCACCCCTCCATGATTGTAGAGTAATTGATGGTTGTCGAATTAAAGAAAGGTTATATAATAGACCTATGGGTCTATCGATCTGGTGGCCTATTAGGCCTTGCTATAAGCAAAGTCTAAAAAGCCTCCTTACATGGCAATCTGTGGATAAGTCAACAGCCTATAGTCCAAGGATATAGATAACGTTGTAGTAGAGGACATGGATGTCAGGGATTCACAGTGATGACACCGGGGAGATCACACAATATCCCACCGCTGCGGTCACTCTGTAAGGATTGAGCAGGGATTCGCGCACATGATCCCGATTACTCACTAAGTAGCTATCGGCAAGCGCGCAGTGAGCCTATGGCATACAAAACTCTGAATTACAATGCATGGAATATGTGTATACGCCCCAGTATAGTCACTGCCAGCTTCACGATAACCCACTTAATATTATTCGCTACCACCACCGACCAACTTTGAGCTACAACACAGGCCTGGTCGGATGCCTGCTTTCTGGTAGCGTATGGTATCGGGGGAGGGAACAATTACAGAACAAAAGAAACAGAACTATTAAATTTGATATTTAATCCAAAAGGGAGGTAGTGTTTATGAAAAATATACAAAGATTTTACAAATGGAGACATTTACAGTAAAGAATATTCAGTTCCACGAAATAAAAGGGTTAACAAAAGAAACTTACTAAGGAGATCGCAGAGACAATTCAGTTTAGCTGGAGGGGAGGCGCTCCAATGCCCGCTCATTGAACGTGACCCCTTGCTTATAGAATCTATACCTCCCGGCAACGAGTACTGACCCACCTTCAGCTGGGTCTTTTATATCGAAGTTGGGAACCAGCCCACACACCCCCTTTGATGACATAACGTGGGCTGGGATCCAGCCTTCATATTTTTATTAAAATCTCTAACTTCTGGGATAAATTATCGCTGGTTGATCACAGAAGCTTGCAAGTGACGCCATATTCTTTATTATGAATTTACCTTTCCTTTGAGACTACACATGGCACAGCTGCGGTCCGTTATTCTGGTACTTTTGCCCAACAGCTCACCGGAGGGGCTCACAGCTATGAAAAAATAAGCGTACTGTTCCTTAGCTGACCCTGCCGCTAAAAATATGTGTCCCATTAATATTGGAGTTATGGAACTTCCAATATTCAACATTTTGTGTCGGTGCCTGCCAGACTGAAGATTCCTGTTCAGCAAAAGGGGGAGGCCTTGGGGCGTGAGAGAGAATTCTCTTGAAGCCCGGGAGTACCTGCTTCTTACCTAGGTGTAAATTTATCACAAGCTTGTTCCACTGGAAAACACACTCGCATGTTAATTGTGTTAGTCGCTCTATTTGTGCTAGCATTTACCTACAATTCACTTCTCCTGTCTGTGCTAATTTGCATACAGACAGCTCTTTAGATTGTCAGCTTTTCTCCTCTGACAAATGGTATAGGGGAGGAGGTAAGAGGGGTTTGGGACAGAGAAGAGAGCTTTTCAATCTTTCTATGACAGAGGAGAAGAGAGATTTTTAATATTTCTATGACAACGGACATCAGAAGTAAAAAAATATGTGTCACCTTTGCATACTATAGTGTTACAGAGTGAAGCTTTAATTTGTTAGCTACATATGGAGGCGGCTCTCTTAGCTTGCACCTGTTCACAGCTGTTTTTCTGTTTGGAAGTCGCAGTCAGTCTTTGATATTTGTATACATAGGCTTTCTGACTGAGTACTCCACCCATCAGCCTATGGCGGTTTTAATCACAGCTTGATCCTTATGGTAGTCTTTCAGCCCAGGAAGAAGTATCATATTAGGTTAGGTTCCCAGCAAAGAAGGTCGAATTATATATGACAGTTGGGCACACTTGATTTGCCCAATTTAAGTGCTAAGTATCTTTATTTTAACTTATTTTCTAGAGTAGTAATGCAATTCCAATTTTATATATTCCATGTTTTCATACTACAGTGATACAGAGTGCAGCTTTAATTTGTTAGTTACATATGGAAGTGGCTCTCTTAGCTTGCACCTGTTCACACCTGTTTGGAAGTGACAGTCAGTCTTTGATAATTGCCCTGCTTAAGGCGTCCATGGCTGCCATTGCTGTTCTCATGTGAAGCTTAATGTTGAACTGGGCTTCGTAGGAAAATGCCATTTCTATTATAAATGGTAATATTGCAGTATATACTATGAGCTAACAATAGATTGCAGACTCAAGGGAACAAAAAATATATAGTAAAAACCAAAAGAATATTGTTAGAAACATAAATCTTCCTCCTTTCCTCGCTCAAAAAGAAACATAATTGGTATTGTCTAAAAATTTCCAATATGCCAACATATAAAATGATTTAAACTGTAAATTAAACCTTGTAAACAAAAAAATGTAAATGACAAAATTAGTTTTTCAGATTTCACACTTCCACAAAAAATGCAATAAAAAGAAATTAAAACATTGCATGTATCCCAAAATAGTATAGATTTAAAGTGGTGCTCAGTAGACAAAACCAAACCCCACAGAGGTCCAGCAATTGAAAAATATTTAAAAGTGTGTTCCATGAATTTTTTTTTTACTATATGCTGTAGGGTTTCCATTCACTTGGATGTGTCGGGAGGCAAACAGAAAGCATTTTCATTTAAATGGCCATGTTGGTTTATTACCTCATAAACCGTCCATAAGCAAAAGCAAAATAAACAGCCTTTAGTGCAGGCAAAACAAAGTAAACAGTCCTTTAGGAAAAGTCTCTGGTTAGCCAGTCCTGTGAGCACACAGGCAGGATAGGGTCCAGTACACGGCCCAGTCTGGAGATAACAACACACGGGAGGCCTTCTCCCACCATACACTAAACATGTGCCAAACAAAGGACTCCATTTTAACCTCTTAACCACAATGTAGGGCATAGGTACGTGGGCAACCAGACCCACCCGTCTCTCAAGTTGCCCGTAAAACCGGGTCCAGGATGAACCAAAGAATCCTCGTAGTGATTACATGCACTAGACCAACATTCCAGGATTACATCATAGATGACAGCCATTTCTGTGACATATACCTCCCATTAACTATATGTCCAGTAGCTGCCTTACAATGCCTAAAAACTAACAGGCAGGTAGTTACTAACAGTGGCAACTACATAAAGCATAGAGGGGTCATTGACTTCTCCTGTTGGCGATTCAGCTACTCCATGTCAACAGAGAAGCTCTTCCTCCTCCGAGCTGCTATGTAGAAGGCGCCTGTCTGCCGATGGCATGCTGATTGACAGCCGGCTTCCTGCAGTTAGGCAGCTGGGAGCCGACTGTCAATCAGCATGACGTTGGCAATTATGCCCCATCAACAAAGCAGAGTGGAAGAGAAGCCGCTGCTCTGTCGATGTGGTATCAGTGGAAGCTGCTGAATCGCTTCCAAGAGTGGTCTGTGACTGCTCTGCGCTGACTGAGATTAGTGATAAGCACAACAGGCAGATAGTTAGCAACTTGCTGCCTGTTAGCGCTTAGGGACATTGCAAAAAATAAAGTCCTGGATAACCCCTTTAAATTACAAATATCATAAAAAGACCATACAAAATGTGTTCTTTTACAAAGTTCTGAATTTTTTATAAACACTAAAGTATATATAAAAGAAAGTTATGATTTTGGTATTACTGTAATTGTTCTGACCTGGTAAATTATATTGACATTTTTACAAAGCAAAAAGGGCCATACAAGCAAAACCCGAAAAAAAAATTTTTTTTTCACTATTTCACCCCACATGGAACTTTTTCACTACTTCAGTACATTATATGTTAAAAGGAGTGATATAGTGGGAAACTACAACTCATCATGCAAAAAAGCCCTCATACGGCTATGTCAACAGAAAAGTAAAAATGTTATGGCTCTTACAAAATAGTGATAAACACTTCGGCCAGCATAATGAGAATCACGAGGGTGGAGTGCGGAAGAGCCACAACTCACACCCCATAGTCACACAAAAGATTGCTAACTCACGATAAATATGAAAAACACAAGAGAAAACTGAGTGTACAGCATATAGAAAAGGGCTTTATTAATAGAAGTATAAGTATAAATACATCATATTACATATATAAAAAATAGATACAGATAGGGAGACGATACAGAACCGCGGAAGTACATAGCAGTTATCCGCAGCTAACCATTGTAGCAGGATAATGTGGAGAAAAGGGGGGAGGGGAAGGGAAAGAGCGACCCTAAATAGTATGTACTAAAACATATCAGATGGCAAGATGGGGGAGGTATATGCACAAGGATACCAATACTTCAAGTAGTGATGGATACATGTCCCTTATTATCCCCCTAATGGGGTCAGAGTAGATGTAGTCCCTAATGTCAGATACACTCACCAGTGAAGTAGCCAAGGGACGCTCAAAGAGGGGGCCAGGGGACAAGGCAGGAGCAGACCGAGATGGGACCTGCGAGCCTCGACGCGCGTTTCGCAAATCCGCTTTTTCAAGAGGCGTCACAGTGAGGGCGCCGGCATCTTTTTAAATATCCCCCCAAAACAAGGTCACATGTGCGCGTGTGTGACCGGAAGAAAATGGCCGCCAACCGGAAGGCGTAAACGGCACATGCGCGGGGATCGTCAAACCGTCCCGCCCCCAGAACGCCCGTCATGACGTCGGCGCAAACCCGGAAGTGCTGTGAAGCAGAATCCGGGGTAGCGCCGACACCACGGAGACAGGCGCCTGGGTAGGCAAGGAGGGCGAGTAGCCCCGCGCATGCGCACTGCCAAAGTGGGAGGCCAGATATATATACCACAATACTCATGTATACAAATGTATAATATCCCCCGAATAACATGCGATAAGTATCACATACAACATAGATAGGTGCAAGCAACTACGTAAATTGAAATACATTGGAGCAAAAAATGCAAATGTGGAAAGGGGGAGGTAGCTGTGTCCATGATATGATGGCAATCTAGGGGCAGTATCCAGAGATGTCAGTGATCAATCCATTTCCTTATCTCCGGTCCAATCAGCGGTGGGGAGGGTAGCACTGGAAGCCGGCGTAACGATAGATATAAGGTCCACAGAGGAAAGTACTATATATACACATAAAGAGAAAAAAGTTAAGAATGGACAAATAAACAAACACACAGAAAAATAAATAAAAAATAAAAAGTGAAAGGTCAAAAATAATAATTCAAAACTAATAAAATTTAAAAATAAGCTGAGCCAATAAAGCTCACTGCCATGAGAGAATCAGAACAGGAGGGGCCACAGGAGAGCATGCAAAAAAGGAACATAAGCTGCATAGCATCCCAAAAGGGATAATCATATTGGCATGTTGACAGAAATAACTCCTCCATAGCACCAAAAAGGTGGACCATGGTGGCTGTCATTCAAATAGAGGCGCAGGACTAAAATGCACAAAAATGTGTCATAAGAAGGGTGAGAAGCCCAGATTTTCATTCAGACCCCGCGGCGCCAAGGTGTTGAGGGTGATGATCCATCTCGCCTCCTTCTGGGCCAGGAGGCGTTTGGCATTCCCCCCCCCGGGAGCCAAGACATACCTTATCAATCCCCCGTACTCTTAGTGAGCGGGGGTCACAGTTATGGACGGCCTTGAAATGCCGTGGTAATGTCTTCAGCTCCCGGGATTCCGTGGCGGTGCGAGCAGCGCCAATGTCCCAGACGTGCTCCCGAACTCTGATTCTAAGCTCCCTGCTAGTTAATCCTATATAGATTAAATGGCACTCACATGTGGCAAAATAGACCACATGTGTAGTGCCACATGATATGTAATGGCGAATGTCAAATTGGCGGGAGCCATCAGAGTTGGGGAACAACGTGCAACGTAGGACATTGGCGCATGCAACGCAGTGGCCACAAGGGAATGAGCCCACCGTGGGGCCGCGGGATCCAAAGAAGTTGGGGCACGAGGGGACGTAGTGGCTGGAAACCAGAACGTCCCCTAGCGTCCTCGATCGTCGTGGCATCATGTGAGGATAATCACCTAGGCAGTCACGAAGGGAGGGCTCCGTGTGAAGAATACTCCAATGTCGAGAGAGGATCCGCCGCATCGATCCCCACTCATGGTTGAATGTGGATATGTAGCGGATCCTCTCAGGAGTCCCATGTCTAGGCACCGGGGGGGGATAGATGAGATGGTCCCTGGGCGTACTGCGAGCTCTCTTATAGCCACGGCCAATACATCGGTTGCTGTAGCCACGTTGTTTAAAGCGGTCATCAAGATCTGTCGCCTGTTTCTCAAAACTAGAATTGGTTGAACAGATACGCCTCATCCTGAGGAACTGTCCAACTGGAACGGCTCTGATGGTAGAATAGTCATGAGACGAAGAGGCATGTATCAGGGAATTTACTGCAGTAGGCTTCCTATACACATCTGTCTGGATGTGACCATCCGGATCCACCTCAAGGGTGATATCCAGGAAGTCAATCCTCGTGGAATGATGTGTATAGGTAAGTCTAATTGCATGGGTGTTAGAATTAAGTCTTAACATAAAATCGTCGAGCTCCTCCACCGTCCCCAGCCAGAAAAACAGAATGTCGTCTATATATCGAATCCATGACACGACCTGGTCCGCGCCCTGCACTCCCTCGTCGCCAAAGATCTCTCTCTCCCACGCGCCCAGGAAGAGATTGGCATACGAGGGAGCACAGGCCGCACCCATGGCCGTGCCACGTCTCTGGAGATATACCGTGTCATTGAAAAGAAAATAGTTGTGGCTGAGGACGAAATGGAGGAGCTCAAGGAGAAATTCCCTGGAAGATCCGTCCAAGTCCGAGCCCCCCAGGAAGAGGTGCACCGCAGACAGGCCCAGATCATGACTGATGCATGTGTACAGACTTTCGACGTCGGCCGTGACCATAAGGGTACCATCTGTCACAAGGGCGCCGTCAACCCGTGTAAGGACGTCCGTCGTGTCTTTGACATAAGAAGGAAGAGTGCTTACAAGAGGTCGAAGATGGCAGTCTATATATTGACAAATGGGGCCACAAAGCCCCTCAATTCCTGACACGATCGGACGTCCCGGTGGGTTGAGGGCGTCCTTGTGAATTTTGGGCAAAAGGTAAAAGGTCGCCGTCCTAGGAAAGCGAACCGTTAATGCCTCAACAGTACGTTGGTCGATGATACCCATGTGGCAAGCCCGCCCAAGGATACCCTGAAGTGTGGCAGAGAAGGAGGCCGTGGGATTGTATGGCAGCGTGGTATAAGTATGGGTATCTCTTAATTGGCGCAAAGCCTCCCTCTCATACAAAGAGCAGGGCCATAAAACGATGTTCCCTCCCTTGTCTGCTGGTTTAATGACTATGTCCGGCAGGGATCGTAATTGATGAAGTGCAGTGCGCTGGTGGAACGTGAGGTTGTCCCGGCGTCTCCGTGTGGGGAGGCACCTCAACTCTTCAGCCACTAAGCGAACAAAGATCTCAACTGCCGGACTTAGGGACAAAGGAGGGAACTTCGTTGATCTGGGGTATCGAGATTGCAATTGTGTACCTGTACTAGGTGGTTCCTCCTGCTCCAATAGAAGATCTTCAAGGTTGCGTAAGGCCTCCCTCTCTGTCACAGTCAGGGAACATCCCTCACCAGGTGCTCTAGAATGTAATTTATGTAAGATTAATTTCCGGGCAAACAGGTGGAGGTCCTTGAGGGCAGTAAAATAATCAAAGGAATTGGTAGGTGAAAAGGAAAGGCCTAGGCTCAAGACCTCCATCTGTGCCTGGGTAAGAATATGTGACGATAAATTGATAACACGGAGCCCTCCCCTGGACCCACTCACCTGATAGGGAGTGGTAGGTTTCCTCCTATTGAAGGGTCTCGTCTTAATCCTCGAAATCTGCTGAGCCTCAGAAACCCGTCGGGTGGTGAAGTTGTCAGAGGACGGCTGTTCACTAGTAGAAGCTGTCGAGGCTAGTGAGGAGGACCTGGAGCGCGAGAGACGGTCGTTATGAGACCTAACTCGTGATCTATCTAAGGGAATCTGCCACCTATATACACTTTTTGATTGTTTATCGTGAATATCACGTTGTAGTTTTTTAAGTTTATTGGCGTGAATATCCTTCGCCCATCTCTGGCACTCCAGGTCCATCTCATCATTCAGCTGCTTCAATTTAGTTGGGTCCAGTTCTTTTTTAAATTGCGTTTGGATTGTCTCAATCTTCTTTCCATTATGTCAAGAGATGAGTCATTCAGATCCCTCAAGAGGCTAAGGAAGCCAAAAGCGCAAGTATTAGCTAGGTCCTCCCATTTATCTTTAAAAACCGCATCCTCAATGGGAAAAGAGGGAAAGATCTGCACCCGCAGACCACGTGGGATCAGGGCCTTCTCAATGTATTTGGCTAGGAAGGCCCTGTTCCACCATGTGCGTCTCCTGCGCCTCAGAAGTGATTTAAATTTAGCAATGCTGTCCTGTAGCCCCTGCTGTGTCCCCAGGCCCCGATCTGCTTGGTCTGCACCGTCACCCGATATATCATTGAGTTGGGCGAGCCAGGTATCGTCCCGTGCTCGAAAGTCCATCTTTGGCCTATGAAAAACTGTGAAAACACAGAGATAAGTAATGATAAACACTTCGGCCAGCATAATGAGAATCACGAGGATGGAGTGCGGAAGAGCCACAACTCACACCCCATAGTCACACAAAAGATTGCTAACTCACGATAAATATGAAAAACATAAGAGAAAACTGAGTGTACAGCATATAGAAAAGGGCTTTATTAATAGAATTATAAGTATAAATACATCATATTACATATATAAAAAATAGATACAGATAGGGAGACGATACAGAACCGCGGAAGTACATAGCAGTTATCCGCAGCTAACCATTCTAGCAGGATAATGTGGAGAAAAGGGGGGAGGGGAAGGGAAAGAGCGACCCTAAATAGTATGTACTAAAACATATCAGATGGCAAGATGGGGGAGGTATATGCACAAGGATACCAATACTTCAAGTAGTGATGGATACATGTCCCTTATTATCCCCCTAATGGGGTCAGAGTAGATGTAGTCCCTAATGTCAGATACACTCACCAGTGAAGTAGCCAAGGGACGCTCAAAAGGGGGCCAGGGGACAAGGCAGGAGCAGACCGAGATGGGACCTGCGAGCCTCGACGCGCGTTTCGCAAATCCGCTTTTTCAAGAGGCGTCACAGTGAGGGCGCCGGCATCTTTTTAAATATCCCCCCAAAACAAGGTCACATGTGCGCATGTGTGACCGGAAGAAAATGGCCGCCAACCGGAAGGCGTAAACGGCGCATGCGCGGGGATCGTCAAACCATCCCGCCCCCAGAACGCCCGTCATGACGTCGGCGCAAACCCGGAAGTGCTGTGAAGCAGAATCCGGGGTAGCGCCGACACCACGGAGACAGGCGCCTGGGTAGGCAAGGAGGGCGAGTAGCCCCGCGCATGCGCACTGCCAAAGTGGGAGGCCAGATATATATACCACAATACTCATGTATACAAATGTATAATATCCCCCGAATAACATGCGATATGTATCACATACAACATATATAAGTGTAAGCAACTACGTAAATTGAAATACATCGGAGCAAAAAATGCAAATGTGGAAAGGGGGAGGTAGCTGTGTCCATGATATGACGGCAATCTAGGGGCAGTATCCAGAGATGTCAGTGATCAATCCATTTCTTTATCTCCGGTCCAATCAGCGGTGGGGAGGGTAGCACTGGAAGCCGGCGTAACGATAGATATAAGGTCCACAGAGGAAAGTACTATATATACACATAAAGAGAAAAAAGTTAAGAATGGACAAATAAACAAACACACAGAAAAATAAATAAAAAATAAAAAGTGAAAGGTCAAAAATAATAATTCTGAACTAATAAAATTTAAAAATAAGCTGAGCCAATAAAGCTCACTGCCATGAGAGAATCAGAACAGGAGGGGCCACAGGAGAGCATGCAAAAAAGGAACATAAGCTGCATAACATCCCAAAAGGGATAATCATATAGGCATGTTGACAGAAATAACTCCTCCATAGCACCAAAAAGGTGGACCATGGTGGCTGTCATTCAAATAGAGGCGCAGGACTAAAACGCACAAAAATGTGTCATAAGAAGGGTGAGAAGCCCAGATTTTCATTCAGACCCCGCGGCGCCAAGGTGTTGAGGGTGATGATCCATCTCGCCTCCTTCTGGGCCAGGAGGCGTTTGGCATTCCCCCCCCGGGAGCCAAGACATACCTTATCAATCCCCCGTACTCTTAGTGAGCGGGGGTCACAGTTATGGACGGCCTTGAAATGCCATGCTAATGTCTTCAGCTCTCGGGGGTCCATGGCGGTGCGAGCAGCGCCAATGTCCCGGACGTGCTCCCGAACTCTGATTCTAAGCTCCCTGCTAGTTAATCCTATATAGATTAAATGGCACTCACATGTGGCAAAATAGACCACATGTGTAGTGCCACATGATATGTAATGACGAATGTCAAATTGGCGGGAGCCATCAGAGTTGGGGAACGACGTACAATGTAGGACATTGGCGCATGCAACGCAGTGGCCACAAGGGAATGAGCCCACCGTGGGGCCGCGGGATCCAAAGAAGTTGGGGCACGAGGGGACGTAGTGGCTGGAAACCAGAACGTCCCCTAGCGTCCTCGATCGTCATGGCGTCATGTGAGGATAATCACCTAGGCAGTCACGAAGGGAGGGCTCCGTGTGAAGAATACTCCAATGTCGAGAGAGGATCCGCCGCATCGATCCCCACTCATGGTTGAATGTGGATATGTAGCGGATCCTCTCAGGAGTCCCATGTCTAGGCACCGGGGGGGGATAGATGAGATGGTCCCAGGGCGTACTGCGAGCTCTCTTATAGCCACGGCCAATACATCGGTTGCTGTAGCCACGTTGTTTAAAGCGGTCATCAAGATCTGTCGCCTGTTTCTCAAAACTAGAATTGGTTGAACAGATACGCCTCATCCTGAGGAACTGTCCAACTGGAACGGCTCTGATGGTAGAATAGTCATGAGACGAAGAGGCATGTATCAGGGAATTTACTGCAGTAGGCTTCCTATACACATCTGTCTGGATGTGACCATCCGGATCCACCTCAAGGGTGGTAGACGACATTCTGTTTTTCTGGCTGGGGACGGTGGAGGAGCTCGACGATTTTATGTTAAGACTTAATTCTAACACCCATGCAATTAGACTTACCTATACCCATCATTCCACGAGGATTGACTTCCTGGATATCACCCTTGAGGTGGATCCGGATGGTCACATCCAGACTGATGTGTATAGGAAGCCTACTGCAGTAAATTCCCTGATACATGCCTCTTCGTCTCATGACTATTCTACCATCAGAGCCGTTCCAGTTGGACAGTTCCTCAGGATGAGGCGTATCTGTTCAACCAATTCTAGTTTTGAGAAACAGGCGACAGATCTTGCTGACCGCTTTAAACAACGTAGCTACAGCAACCGATGTATTGACCGTGGCTATAAGAGAGCTCGCAGTACGCCCAGGGACCATCTCATCTATCCCCCCCCGGTGCCTAGACATGGGACTCCTGAGAGGATCCGCTACATATCCAAATTCAACCATGAGTGGGGATCGATGCGGCGGATCCTCTCTCGACATTGGAGTATTCTTCACACGGAGCCCTCCCTTCGTGACTGCCTAGGTGATTTTCCTCACATGACGCCACGACGATCGAGGACGCTAGGGGACGTTCTGGTTTCCAGCCACTACGTCCCCTCGCGCCCCAACTTCTTTGGATCCCGCGGCCCCACGGTGGGCTCATTCCCTTGTGGCCACTGCGTTGCATGCGCCAATGTCCTACGTTGTACGTCGTTCCCCAACTCTGATGGCTCCCGCCAATTTGACATTCGTCTTTACATATCATGTGGCACTACACATGTGGTCTATTTTGCCACATGTGAGTGCCATTTAATCTATATAGGATTAACTAGCAGGGAGCTTAGAATCAGAGTTCGGGAGCACGTCCGGGACATTGGCGCTGCTCGCACCGCCACGGACCCCAGGGAGCTGAAGACATTACCACGGCATTTCAAGGCCGTCCATAACTGTGACCCCCGCTCACTAAGAGTACGGGGGATTGATAAGGTATGTCTTGGCTCCCGGGGTGGGGAATGCCAAACGCCTCCTGGCCCAGAAGGAGGCGAGATGGATCATCACCCTCAACACCTTGGCGCCGCGGGGTGTGAATGAAAATCTGGGCTTCTCACCCTTCTTATGACACATTTTTGTGCGTTTTAGTCCTGCGCCTCTATTTGAATGACAGCCACCATGGTCCACCTTTTTGGTGCTATGGAGGAGTTATTTCTGTCAACATGCCTATATGATTATCCCTTTTGGGATGTTATGCAGCTTACGTTCCTTTTTTGCATGCTCTCCTGTGGCCCCTCCTGTTCTGATTCTCTCATGGCAGTAAGCTTTATTGGCTCAGCTTATTTTTAAATTTTATTAGTTTTGAATTATTATTTTTGACCTTTCACTTTTTATTTTTTATTTATTTTTCTGTGTGTTTGTTTATTTGTCCATTCTTAACTTTTTTCTCTTTATGTGTATATATAGTACTTTCCTCTGTGGACCTTATATCTATCGTTACGCCGGCTTCCAGTGCTACCCTCCCCACCGCTGATTGGACCGGAGATAAGGAAATGGATTGATCACTGACATCTCTGGATACTGCCCCTAGATTGCCGTCATATCATGGACACAGCTACCTCCCCCTTTCCACATTTGCATTTTTTGCTCCGATGTATTTCAATTTACGTAGTTGCTTGCACCTATATATGTTGTATGTGATACTTATCGCATGTTATTCGGGGGATATTATACATTTGTATACATGAGTATTGTGGTATATATATCTGGCCTCCCACTTTGGCAGTGCGCATGCGCGGGGCTACTCGCCCTCCTTGCCTACCCAGGCGCCTGTCTCCGTGGTGTCGGCGCTACCCCGGATTCTGCTTCACAGCACTTCCGGGTTTGCGCTGACGTCATGACGGGCGTTCTGGGGGCGGGACGGTTTGACGATCCCCGCGCATGCGCCGTTTACGCCTTCCGGTTGGCGGCCATTTTCTTCCGGTCACACACGCGCACATGTGACCTTGTTTTTGGGGGATATTTAAAAAGATGCCGGCGCCCTCACTGTGACGCCTCTTGAAACGCGCGTCGAGGCTCGCAGGTCCCATCTCGGTCTGCTCCTGCCTTGTCCCCTGGCCCCCTCTTTGAGCGTCCCTTGGCTACTTCACTGGTGAGTGTATCTGACATTAGGGACTACATCTACTCTGACCCCATTAGGGGGATAATAAGGGACATGTATCCATCACTACTTGAAGTATTGGTATCCTTGTGCATATACCTCCCCCATCTTGCCATCTGATATGTTTTAGTACATACTATTTAGGGTCGCTCTTTCCCTTCCCCTCCCCCCTTTTCTCCACATTATCCTGCTACAATGGTTAGCTGCGGATAACTGCTATGTACTTCCGCGGTTCTGTATCGTCTCCCTATCTGTATCTATTTTTTATATATGTAATATGATGTATTTATACTTATTCTTCTATTAATAAAGCCCTTTTCTATATGCTGCACACTCAGTTTTCTCTTGTGTTTTTCACTCTTACAAAATAGGAAGAAAAAAACAAAAGTGCAAAAATGAAAATTCATCAGGTCTTTAATGGGTTGAAAGAGCTCACAGAAATAAATAATTTATAAAACTCAATACACTCATATAATGGGTTTACTGTGAATCAAGCAGTTTTTTTTATTTGGAAGAAGTTTCAAAATTGCATTTAAATATCTTCACAGTAATGTGAAACAATGGTACTGTTAAAGTGATGTGAGAGAAAATTAAGTTTCGGTATAAAAATTAAAATGATTGAAAGTTTTGAATCAAAAAGCAAAAATTGTTCCTCGCTTCTTTCACTGACTCAGCTGTCAGTCATTTGTCATAGTTGAAATCAGCTGTTTGTCAGCTTTTAGAAAAGCACTTATTGTCATTGAGGGACTCCCAACTTCTCCTGACTGATGATGTTGGTGGAAATAAGAATCTGGCCAACAGCTATCTAATGTATATTTGGACCCTGAAGGCTCTGTTGATACATGAGAGTTCCATCGTATCCATTGTACACTGAATTCAAACAGCAAATCAATACACTACAAATGCTTAGTCAAACGTTGTTCAAGAAGAGACATAATGGTCTTTTCTATTACATGTATGTTGGATAAGCAGATTGCATAAAACATTCGATTTTAAAAGTCCTCTAAGGATAGGTTCACACGAGTGTTCAAAGTTTCATCCAGAAAAGTAGGACAATTTTTTTTTCTCACTTGTCCGTATGCAATCCGGTTTTCTACAGCAGCAGCTATTAATCTTTTACAAGACCATTTACAGTTTCCTCTACTATAGAATTGCAATATATCTGCACTGTCCCATTAAAAAATTGGTCCAAGTGCTGTCCATTTTTTCCACGAACAGTACTCGGACCGAAAATACATTTGTGTGAATGAGCCCTATAGATGAAGTGTTATGCCCACTGGATAGGCAATTCTGCTGTAAGCTATCTTCTCAGTTGATACTAATTTCTGACTGCATGGAAAAGCCAGAGATCGATTTAGAAGACAAAAATCAGTGCTCTTTGAATGGACTCTCTGGCCAAAAAATTGTGTCCAGAACAGGAGCTTTCATTAATCCAGCTTTATGCTCCATCAAGTTACACGTCCCAACTAGTTGTCTAAACTGGACAATATCCATTAGGGTAGGTTCACACAAGCATATAAAAAAATCATTCAGAGTTGACATCCCTGTATAGGCAATCTATTTTTTTTTTCAGCAGCAATTCCTAATTTTCAAGACCATTTACAGTTTTCTGTTACAGAATTGCAATATATAAGAAAAAATCAGATACTATACTGTGGCTCCATATGGAATCCAATTTTTTTCTTGAATGAGTCTCAACTGATTTACCGAAGAAACTAGTGCATGCTGCAATTTTTTTCACATGTAGATTGAATAACATTTGTCCAAGTGCACTCCGTTTTTTTCACAAACAGCACTCAGTCGCGTGAACGAGCTTTTGAAAGCAGTAAATGTTTGTTGCCAAAATCAAAACCGATGACAATACCACTGATTTTAATTATTAATTTAAGCTCTGTGAGTTTTTTTTTAGCAGATCTTTAATCACCAGAACAAAATATTATTTTGTTTTATAATGAAAACTATTGCTGTTTAAAATCTGTGATATTGTAAATAAAATTAATATAATCAATTCTGTAAAATGATAGCTATAAATATATCATTCCTTTAACATATTGTGTCTCACCTCTTCTTAATACTTTTCATAAAAAATAAACTTGGTGAACAATTGTGATCAAGTATTGCTGTACACTTACCAAGGAAGGAACATAAGGTATGCTTTCCAGGAATGAGAAGAGGTAGAAAATATTGACGGCTGTAAAGGCTTAAATGTAAGAACATCAGTACTTCTATTACCGCTAAAGATAAGAAAACCAATTTTAGGTTTTTAGTTCCAAATCAACAAGCAAATCAAATTTTAAAATGCAGAGTTTCAGGGATGTGTTTAGTATGATGGATTGTGGAAAATGTACAATATTGGCTGGTGGTTTTTGCTATCCAAATACCTTTTACAGTGGGCTATAATTGTATGTCAGACTGCTGAGAATGAGTAAGCACCTTGCAATAGCATTTGATAAATGTGATTTATCTATTAAAGTATTAGACACATATTAAACTACTTATTGCCACACTTCCATTTACCTATGTGGTATAGACATGATCTATTATTTGAAGAAAGTATATAATTAGGTGTCACAAGTACAACCGACATTGATTTTAAAATAAGAGTTTTTTACAGGGAATCTGATTCACGCTGCCTGAACAGTGGACAGCATGAATCAGAGTTTGGCTCTGTCATTTCAGCCAGTCATTTAACTCTGAAATGTTATGATCTTTCAGAAAAAATACCCATACATTTAAAAATTGGCCAGAGACCATGCTGCTCGGATGACTAGTCCAAGAGAGCAGTAGCCAATATCTTCTCCATGACTCACTCCACTTTGTGTGACAGGTCCCTCTCTACATAAGTGTATAGTGGGAGACCTATAACTCAAGAGGAATGGAGCAGGAAAAATCTGCCAGACATTGGCTTATGGAACCAGTCACTCAAGCTGCATGGTCCCCAGCTGATGTCTAAATTAGTGTTGAGCCACCCCTGTAGTGTTCAGGTTCGGTTCGGTTCGTCGAACACCGGGATGTTTGAGGAACTGTTCGTCGAGCACCGTCGAACACCGTCGAACACCATTAAAACCAATGGCAGGCAAACAAAAACACATAGAAACACATAGAAAACACCTTCAAAGGTGTCCAAAAGCTGACAAACTGCTCAGAAGACACTCTCTTTAAAAAAGCCGGCCGGCAATTCAGCAGCGGCATACACCGATACCCGACAATTTAGACAAGAAGGAATAGAGCATCACACATAGATTAGATAGATAGAAACATGTCAGTCACATATATAAGAAGTACAGTGACAGTGTTGGTTACTGTACTTGTCATTTAGTGTAAAGGATTTATTAAAAAAAATATTAGTGTTTTCATGCACCGTCTCTTTAAAAAAGCCGGCCGGCAATTCAGCAGTGGTACCCGACAATTTATAACAGAAAGAATAGAGCATCACACATAGATTAGATAGATAGAAACATGTCAGTCACATTTATAAGAAGTACAGTGATAGTGTTGATTACTGTACTTGTCATTTAGTGTTAAAATAAAGGATTTATTTAAAAAAAAATTGGCGTGGGGTTCCCCGTAATTTTAGTCTCTGGCGGGGGTTAAGCAGACGGCTGGGGCAGATGTTTGAAGCCTGGGAAGGGGGTAATACCCACAGAGCTTCCCAGGCTACTAACATCAGCCCCCAACTGAATACCTAGCCTTTACTAGCTATTAAAATGGGGGACCCCAAAAAAAGTGCGTAAATTCCACAGCATAAACGCTTGTAAAACGCTATGTTGGCAGATACCCTAAAACATACCTGCCTGAAATGACAGAGCCAAACTCTGATTCAGATGTCTGTGGTTTCGGACAGAATTAATCAGCTGTCAGGTTTACTTTAAATCAAATAAGTTTTTATAGAGTTTTGTCATTAACATGAAAAAAAAGATATAAAAATGCAAGCTAAAATTATAAACACCGGCATTTTCTCAAAAAATAGAAATACTGGTTACATACATGGAACCTGCTGTCTTACTACTAAATAAGGAGTCTAAGGGATAATGCCTCACTTTGTGGCCTGACATGATAGTGTAGGGAGACTAATAGGCCATGTAATGCTTCTCTAGCAATTTAAATATGTAGCTTACCTCCTCAGAGAAGAAGAGGACTTGAACTCTAGTGCCACCTATTGGAAGTAGCAATCCTAAAATTCAATATCTGAAGTTTAGCTAGCCTTGCTATACACCTCAGGATAATAGCCAAACCAGAACCTTTATTCTAATTTGGTTTTTATCTTAAGTCATGTTGCAAGGCTCGTTAAAGGGTTGATATTGACTTTTAGGATTGTTACTTTTAATATGTGGCACTAGAGTTAAAGTCCATAAAAAAGAGGTACAAAAACCGGCACCACTGCACTTTAAAGATACTCAGTTCAGACACATAACACCTCTCCCACAGGTACCGGGTGCTTATCACTAAAGTTGAGCCCCGCCCATAGTGTTCGAGTTCGGTTCGGTTCATCAAACACCCATATGTTCGCCGAACTGTTCGTCGAACTGTTCGTGGAACACCGTCTAAAACCAATGGCAGGCAAACAAAAACACATAGAAACACATAGAAAACACATAGAAAACACTTCAAAGGTGTCCAAAAGCTGACAAACTGCTCAGAAGACACAACTAACACATGGAAAAGTGACAAGTTCATATAGTCATGCAAATAGAAAAGAAGTTGAGGAGTAAAAGGAGGGGGAGACACAGCTATAGGCATGTCATGCCCTTCTAAAACCAAAAAAGTGCGAAGCTGACACGGCCAGTCCGTTCCTGCCCGTGCGACCTCCATCTCGCCGGGTTTGTGCCAGAGCTGTAGTGGACCCTGACGCCCAGCCCCCCCTCTCCCAATACTGGTGCCTGTCCGCTGGTGGGTCGAGTGAGCCCCCCTGCGGTGGAGGCAGGTCTAAGCTTTTTAATTTAAATTGTCTCTCTAATTTGAATGAGTACACTTTAAATCCTTTTACAAGGAACTATTGGAGGGCAAGTCTGATGCCAGCAGCCGCGGGAATTACAGCTCCAGTAGCATCCACTAAAGCTGCAGTTAAAAAGATTTTATAAGGATCGAGCTTGGCGGTCCACTTAAAGGCATCCTACCGCCAGTCCAAACACCTGTGGCTTGGGGCACCTCCCGATGCTCTTCCCGGGGGCCCGAAGCATTTCCTTTGAAAAAATGAACTGTCCAAACTACAGGTGGTGTAGCTTGCTTATCAGCTGGGATAATCCACTGACTAGCAGACACTGCTACTAGGCACAAAGTATTTCCTGGTCTAGATGCAGTTAAAAATTAGTAACTAGATATTCTCGTTGGATGCTGAGAAAGCCTTCCATAGAGTCTCCTGGCACGCCATATATTATTCTCTTAAAAAACTTGGGGTAGGGGTAGAGGGGACCCTTTTATAGCCAAAATCACGGCCCTGTATCGCAATACGTCACCTAGGCTGAAGATAAATGGAACATTTTCATCACCTTTCATAATCACCAATGGGACAAGGCAGGGATGTCCTCTGTCCCCTCTCTTATACATCCTAGTGACAGAGCACCAACTCTCATCAATTCACCATAACCCCAATATTAGGTGGAATGAGGTGGGAGGCACCGAGTACAAGTGCTCTGCATTTGCTGATGATGTCCTTGTATATATCACTCAATCACATATATCCATCCCTGCTGCTATGGCTGAAATAGATCACTTTGTTACATGGTCAAATTTTAAAATCAATGCAGCGAAGTCTGAGGCCCTCGATGTCTCCCTCCCCGAATCCATACAGGTTTCCATCCAGTCCAACTTTCCCTTTGCCTGGCCCTCACAGGGTATAAAATACTTAGGAATTCGTATTCATAGAGACCTCTCCGATCTATGTTATCTTAATTTTTTGCCCTTTATTGAACAACTCCATACAGACCACGGTTGGCAAGTTAGAACTGTAAGATTCACTACGTGAACCACTGGTGTTTTGTGGAAAAGCACATGTACACTGTGTTCCAAATTATTATGCAAAAAGTGTTTAGGAGTGATAAGGTAAGAATTTTTTTGTTTGTCAGTTAAACTCATTGATGGTGATGTGTGTCAGGGCTCTTTAGATGACTGTAAGCAATTGCAGACACCTGTGCTAAATAGTTTGGCAGGTGTGTCCAATGAAAGGCAAGACTACTTAAGAAGGCTGTCCCACATTATTAAGCAGCCTACATTTTCTACCAAAATGGGAAAGAAAAATGATGTGTCGGCTGCTGAGAAGCAACAAATTGTGGAGTGTTTAGGTCAAGGCATGACTACAATCAACATTGCCAAGACACTTCATCCTGATCATCGCACAATCAAGAAGTATGTAGCTGATTCACAGTACACACGTGTGCGTGCTGATAAGGGAAAATTGAGGACTCTTTCCTACAGGCAATTACGTCAGGTTAAAAGAGCAGCGGCCAAAAAGCCTTGTCATAGCAGCAGACAAGTTTTTGAAGCTGCTGGTGCCTCCAACGTCCCCAGAACAACAAGATGCAGGGTTCTTCAGAGGTCAAACTTATGGTGTGACCCCCATGCTTCCCTGACCTCAACCCCAATGAAAACCTCTGGAGTATCATCAAAAGGAGTGTCTATGATGGCGGGAAGCAGTTCACATCTAAGCAACAGCTCTGGGAGGGTATTCTGTCCTCATGCAAAACAATTGAAGCAGAAACCATCCAAATTTGACAAATTCAATGGATGAGAGAGTTCAGAAGCTCCTTTCGAACAAGGGGTCCTATGTGCAAATTTAACATCACCTAGAATAAAGTTTTGAGTTGAAAACAGTTTGATTTCAGTTTCTAATAACCTGCTAATGCTTATAATTTCAAAAATGACCATTTTTTTGTTCTTTATTAAAATGAAAAGGTTGATCGTAGAGTGTGGGGGATCTAAGAGTGTGGCAACCCAGTAGTCAGGATTATTTCGAATTCTGACAATCTGAGGGTCATGTTGCAGGTAGTGCAACAAGAAGGCACTCATGTGTCTTGCGCATCTAGGAGCCCCAAAATTATTTTCCGGGCTAGATGCAGCTAAAAATTATTATTAATTTGAAAGCTGGTGGAGCTTAGTATAGATGGCCTAATAGAATCAGTACTGCAAACTGCTACAAGGCCAAAATTATTTTACAGGCAAGATACAGATAAACATGATTAGTAATAACACTGCTGTACAAAAAAAAAATAAAAAAATTCTGGCATGGACTTTAAGAACAGTTTTAGACTAATTTGAGGGTGCTGAGTTCAAATCTGATCTTATAATTTCTCTATCACATCACGTTTTTGCACTATAGGTATATAGCCCATTTTCAATAATTCCAAGAAAAATATAAGTAGTGTATGAAAAGTGCCGGTTTATACTGTTCACTAAGGTAAATTTAGTTTTCATTTAGTCTCCCAATAAATGTGAGAATATCTTTGTTTTCTTTGAACATGCATAATTCCCATTTGCTATGATACAAAAGTAAAAAAACAGTTTTCAAACACCCTTTCTTTTTGTGCTACTGGGACAGTAGAGCTACAGCAGAGAATTGGGTGAAAACTGAATGGCCTCAACGACAGAGTTTGGCATCTGGCGATAAGAATGTCATCCATGATCCTCTAGTGGATAGGAAGAACATTGTCTTTCCTCCCTTGCACATAAAACTTGGATTGATGAAGCAGTTCGTCAAAGCTCTCAATCACAGTGGAGAATGCTTTAACTATATATGTTCAACTTTTCCTGATCTTAGTGAAGAGAAGAAAAAGGCTGGAATATTTGATGTACCTCAAATAAGAACACTTATGAGAGACCCACACTTTATCACATCAATGAATGAGACAGAAGAAAGAGCTTGGAATGCATTTGTAATGTGGTGCATAATTTTCTAGGGAATAAGAAAGCAGACAACTATGAAGAGATTGAAGAAGAGCTAATAATGAGTCTGCAAAATCTTGGATGTAGAATGAGTATCAAGATTCACTATTTACACAGCCATTTGTACTTTTTTCCAGAGAACCTTGGGGATGTGAGCGAGGAACAAGGGGAGCGTTTTCATCAGGACATTAAAACAATGGAAGAACGGTATAAAGGCCGGTGGGACTCATATATGATGGCTGACTATTGCTGGAGCTTGATGAGAGACAACCCAGAAGCTGTACATCACAGATCAGCCAAGAAAAGAAAGTTCAAATAACTGCCATTTGCCATTGATCTGTGTTTTTATATTTTGTAGTTTAATTTTGTAAGTTTTTTGATTTGCTGTACACAGACTTTGTAATTTTTGTTATTCCTTGATTAAAAATATACAAAATGTAGTAACGAAAATCATGAGGTTTTTATCAAAAAAACATTTGAAAAGAGTAATTTCCATCAAAAATATCTCAAAACCCTGATGTGATAGCCAAAAACGGAGTTCGTATTAGTAATCAGCAGCCAAAATTTACTTAAAATATGTTTTAAAACCTTTTGACAGAAAAATTGCGTTGACCAGTGTAATTTTAAATCTGGTGGAGCTTAGTATAGATGGCCTAATAGAATCAGTACTGCAAACTGCTACAAGGCCCAAACAATTTTCCAGCCAAGACACAGATAAACATGATTAGTAATTTTAAATCTGGTGGAGTTTAGAATAGATGGCCTAATAGAATCAGCACTGCACACTGCTACAAGGCCCAAATTATTTTCCAGCCAAGATACAGATAAACATGATTAGTAATTTGAAATCTGGTGGAGTTTAGTATAAATGGCCTAATAGAATCAGTACTGCACACTGCTACAAGGCCCAAATTATTTTCCAGCCAAGATACAGATAAACATGATTAGTAATTTGAAATCTGGTGGAGTTTAGTATAGATGGCCTAATAGAATCAGTACTCCACAGTGCTACAAGGCCAAGATTATTATACAGGCAAGATACAGATAAACATGATTAGTAATTTGAAAGCTTAAAACGGTTGGTGAGGTGATTTTAACAAATCATCAAGCTTTTACTCTCCCCAGGATGACACAGGGGTAGAAAAGTCCTTTCGGATCCATGATTTGTTTATCTTTATGAACGTGAGTCTGTGTACATTATCAGTGGAGAGCCGCGTGCGCTAATCTGTCAGCACACCACCAGCAGCGCTGAACACACGTTCAGACAGAACGCTGGCTGCGGGGCATGACAAGATCTCCAAGGCATAAGTGGCGAGCTCCGGCCATATATCCAGATTGGAAGCTGGCTGGAGTGGGGGGAGGGCACACTGAGGAAGGGGAACCCTGTAGTGCAGGAGCAGGGAGGAAGCAGTTCCTGGGTGCATTGAGAAGGAAGTATAAAAGGTGGGCACCATCTTAGTTCAGTACAGAGAAGTCTGAGCAGAAGTGACAGGGAGCAGGGGCTCTGCATGAGCTCTGCTCCGGAGGCGGGCCTAGTAACAGAGGCCCAGGCCTGGAAGAGGGAGAAGGAAGGAAGAGGAGCGGAGAAGGCTCCAGGAACGAGGAACGAAGGGATCTCAGGGGTGCGGACGGGCGAGTCGCCACCGCACGCCCGAATCCACCTGCGTGGAGGGGTCAGGCCAAAGGGGGAGACCGGTCCCCGAAACTAGTGGAGGCAGGAAACGACCCTCAGCTAGAAACAGGAGGCTGTGACATTTTATGTGGCGCAGCCCCTCGCTACACCCGCTAGGAAGGCACCACATAGGGTCAGGGAAACTGGCGCCAAGTTTACCAAGAGGAGGCCCGAGGCAGCCGGACAGAAGGGTTGGTAAGAAAGGCCATACAAAGGACACACAAAGGGGGTCCTGTGAAGCGCTCCAAAGTTATCTGGGAGTTGTCTGAGCCCCTCACCTGGTGAGCACAGTACGATGTGGGCAGCCGTTACCTGCAGACGTGGTCTGGATAATAAGAACAGTGAGTAAAGGCCCTGGACTGCATCACTGACTCCGTGCCATTACTGCTGCTGCCCTGCACCATCACCCCCATCCTCCGCATACACTACCCTGAGGCTATACTCCTCCCGTGGGGAGTTATGCTACGCTCTGCTGCACCCACAACACCAGCCTCAGCGGTCTGCCCTGGAGCGGCGGTTCACTCTGACCGCAATCCACGGGTGGCGTAGTCGGACATTTAAACATCAAAACCACATAAATAGTTCCGCCACTGGTTTGACCGCCCTGAGCCACGGAACCGGGTTGCCGCCACGGAGACTACAACCACCAGCATCCACCAAAAAGGGTCCGGCTCCGGGTGTCCCAAGGCCCAGGGGGCGCGTCAGAACATTTTCATCACCTTTCACAATCACCAATGGGACAAGGCAGGGATGTTCTCTGTCCCCTCTCTTATACATCCTAGTGACGGAGCACCTGCTCTCATCAATTCGCCATAACCCCAATATTAGGTGGATTGAGGTGGGAGGCACCGAGTACAAGTGCTCTCTATTTGCTGATGATGTCCTAGTATATATCACTCAATCACATATATCCATCCATGCTGTTATGGCTGAAATAGATCACTTTGTTACATGGTAAAATTTTAAAATCAATGCAGCGAAGTCTGAGGCCCTCGATGTCTCCCTCCCCAAATCCATATAGGATTCCATCCAGTCCAACTTTCCCTTTGCCTGGCCCTCACAGGGTATCAAATACTTAGGAATTCCTATTCATAGAGACCTCTCCCATCTATGTTATCTTAATTTTGGGCCCTTTATTGAACAACTCCATACAGACCACGGTTGGCACGTTAGAACTGTAAGATTCACTACGTGCACCACTGGTATTTTGTGGAAAAGCACATGTAAGATTCTGCAACAGTCTCTGCTGATACTCCTGCATGCGTGCATCCCTTTCTATGGCAGGAATAATTTCTGCAAATTTACTTTTGTACCGGGGATCTAACAGTGTGGCAACCCAGTAGTCAGGATTATTTCTAATTCTCACAATTCGAGGGTCATGTTGCAGGTAGTGCAGCAAGAAGGCACTCATGTGTGTTGCGCATCCAGGAGCACCAAGTCCCTGTTGTGTTGGTGGCGAGGTAACAATCATGCTTCCTTCCTCTGTCCTCTCTCCCCAACCTCGCACAACAGAAATGTGATCAAGGTCTCCCCCATCTGATGAGTCTTCCATCAGTTCGTCCTCCACTTCTTCCTGGGCTCCTGCACCTTCCTCACTAGTTTGGCTGCTACCATGCGCCCTGGTAAAACCATCTCCCCCACCCTCACATGCCTGCCGCCTTGGTGCTGCCGACCGTCTGGACCTTGCAGATGTTAGCCCTTCCGCATACAACTCCTCCTCCTCTACTTCCTCTACCTCCTCTTGTGCCACCACCTGACTCCGAATTCTGTTTAACATGTGCTCCAGCATGTAAATCACCGGAATAGTCATGCTGATAATGGCATCGTCATCACTAAACATCTTCGTCGCCATTTCAAAACTGTGCAGAAGGGTGCATAGGTCCCTGATCTGAGACCACTCCTCCAGCGTGATTTGCCCCACCTCTGGATCTCGTTGGCCCAGGCTATACGTCAGAACGTATTGCACCAGGGCTTGTCGGTGCTGCCACAGTGGCTGCAACATGTGCAGAGTTGAATTCCACCAGGTAGGCACATCGCATTTTAGCCGGTGAAGTGGCAGGCCCAACGACTTCTGTAGAGATGTAAGTCGCTGAGCTGCGGGATGCGAACGGCGAAAGTAAGCACACAGCGACCGTGCCCTCTGCAGAAGGCCATCTAGTCTGGGATAGTGGGCTAAAAATTGCTGGACAACCAGGTTCAACACGTGAGCCATACAAGGCACGTGTGTGACATTGCCCCGGTGAAGGGCCGCACCAAGGTTTGCAGCATTGTCGCACACCGCCTTCCCTGGTTTCAGGTCCAGTGGAGACAACCATTCATGAAATTGGTTCTCCAGAGCTGACCACAACTCCTCAGCTGTGTGACTCACATTTCCCAGAAATTTCAATGTAAAAACCGCCTGATGACGTTGAGCCCTACTGCCAGCATAGTAAGGAGGTGTGCAGGATCCCTTCTGCGCAGTTAGAAAGCTTGTGGCATGACCAGACAGGCTTTGGGTGCAGGTGGAAGACCGAGAGGAGGTTGAGGAGGCAGAAGCAGTGGAGGAACTTTGACATAAAGAGGATTGACGCACAACTCGTGGGGACGGCAAGACTTGAACAGCAGCCCCTTGTCCTGCTGTCACCATAGTTACCCAGTGCCCAGTCAGCGACATGTAACGCCCCTGTCCATGCCTACTCGTCCAAGTGTCTGTGGTGAAATGCACCCTGTCACACACAGAGTTTCTCAAAGAAGCGGTGATGTTGTGTGCGACATGCTGGTGGAGCGCAGGCACACCTTTCTTTGAGAAGTAGTGCCAACTGGGCATCTGGTACTGGGGCACTGCGACGGACATAAGGTCTCGAAAATCCTCTGTGTCCACCAGGCGGAAAGGCAGCATTTCTGTAGCCAAGAACTTGCAGATGGTGAAATTCAACCTCTTAGCTTTCTCATGGCTAGGAGGAAATGGTCTTTTACTTGTCCACATCTGAGGGACCGAGGGCTGGCTATTGTGCTTAGACGGGGTTGATAAGGGTGTCCCCGGCAAACTGCCGGTCTGTGAGGAAGATGCAGGCGGACATGTTAGGTTGCCTTGATCCAAAGGTGGTGCTATCGATGTCGGACAGCGCTCAACACCAGCTGGTGTTACCACCTCCAAAGAAAATGATGACCTGCCAATCACGCTGGCTGTTGCGGGTAAAGAGGTGGCAGGTCTGCGCCCCAAAACAGGTGTGACTGCTGTCCCCCCAGTCACAGAGGATGAAGAGGCCGCGGATGCACAAGATATGGCAGACGGTGGTTGGCCCGGCCGGCTAGGCCGCATTGTAGCACACTGAGCTTCCCACTGCAACTTATGCTTCATGTCCATGTGCCGGTTCATGCATGAAGTACTCAAACTATGTATTTTTGGGCCTCTACTTAGCTTTTGCTGACAAATTTTACAGATAACACGAGTTGGGTCATCTTTATTGATCTGAAAAAATGCCCAGGCTATGCAAGGCTTAGCACCCATGCGACCTGAAGAGCCACCATGACTTGTGGTGAGAGGCAGAGTTGTGTTTGAGGATGCAGTTGTTGACGTGCGTCCAGTACTACGTCTCTGTCCAGGAAGGCGCAACCTGACCTCGTCGTCACTAGCATCTTCCTCCACCTCCTCTGCTGACCTCATCTCTTGGCTGACTGTGGGTTGACAGTAAGTGGGATCTCCAACCTCATCATCATCACCCTGTGCGTTATCACACCCGTCGTCCTCAGAGCCAACCTGTTCCTGCCCTGACAAAAAACTAAAGTTGTCGCTCCAATCAGGTATTTGAGTCTTATCAACGTCTTCCTCATTGTCTCCACCAACAGGAGTTACAGTTTGGGAATGAGGGTCTACATTATGGTCAGAACCTTCTGCGTCTGGTCCTGGATCCAACTCATAAAGATTCTGAGCATCAGTGCAGATCATTTCCTCGTCTGGATTCACAGAAGCGCTGGAGTCGACCTCTGATTCCCAGGCTATAGTATGAGTAAACAACTCTGCAGACTCAACCATCTGTTCTACCTCATACTCAGACGGGCAGCTGGAGATTTGGGAGCTGTGAGGAAGCAAGTGCGATTGGGGTGACACCTTTGAGGACTGGAGTATTTGTGATGTTGAAGTTGATGTGGAGGAGAGCCCACTTAAAGGAGCACTTGATATCCGTTGAAGCACCTGCTGTTTTTGTGCCTCATCTGGAATTTGTAGCGATTGGCGTGGCCATAAGAAAGGGATCTTATCACATTGTCCGCTAAAAGAAGTAGACATTTTAGTTTCGCTGGAAGATGGTCTTTCTTCTGCAGATGTTACTGTTGCTTTAACACCTACCCCACGGACACAACCTTTTTTCCCCTTCCCAACACGCCTATTCCCCTTTCCACCAGCAGCAGGTCTTTTTCCACTCATTTTGGTGGTTAACTAATTAATAGTGTTGAGCCACCCCCGTAGTGTTCGAGTTCGGTTCGGTTCGTCGAACACCCGTGTGTTCGCCGAACTGTTCGTCGAACTGTTCGTCGAACACCTTCGAACACCATTAAAACCAATGGCAGGCAAACAAAAACACATAGAAACACATAGAAAACACCTTCAAAGGTGTCCAAAAGCTGACAAACTGCTCAGAAGACATAACTAACACATGGAAAAGTGACAAGTACATATAGTCATGCGAAAATAAAAGAGGTGGAGGAGTAAAAGGAGGGGGAGACACAGATATAGGCATGTCATGCCCTTCTAAAATCCAAAAAGTGAGAAGCCGACACGGCCAGTCCGCTCCTGCCCGTGCCACCTCCGTGTCGCCGGGTTTGTGCCAGAGCCGCGGTGAACCCTGACGGCCAGCCCCCCTCTCCCAATACTGGTGCCTGTCCGCTGGTGGGTCGAGCGAGCCCCCCTGTGGTGGAGGCAGCTCTAAGCTTTTAATTTAAATTGTCTCTCTAATTTGAATGAATACACTTTAAATCCATTTACAAGGATCTATTGGAGGGCAAGTCTCATGCCAGCAGCTGCGGTAATTCCAGCTCCAGTAGCGTCCACTAAAGCTGCTGCAGTTAAAAAGCTTTTATAAGGATCGAGCTCGGCTGTCCACCGCAAGGCATCCTACTGCCAGTCCCAGCCCCTATGCCTTGGGGTGCCTCCTGATGCTCTTCACTAAATATCCCATGGTGCCGAAGCATTTCCTTTGAAAAAATTAAGTGTCTAAACTACAGGTGGTGCAGCTTGCTTAACAGCCGGGATAATCCGCTCACTAGCAGACACTGCTACTAGGCACAAAGTATTTCCTGGGCTAGATGCAGTTAAAAATTTGTAATTAGATACTCTCGTTGGATGCTGAGAAAGCATTCCATAGAGTCTCCTGGCACGCCATATATGATTCTCTTAAAAAGCTTGGGGTAGGGGTCTAGGGGACCCTTTTATAGCCAAAATTACGGCCCTGTATCGCAATACGTCACCTAGGCTGAAGATAAATGGAACTGTAGCACCCTGAGGGCTCGGTTGCTACAGACGTATTGCACCTCACCCAGAGGTGTGATATCTCACTCTCAGGTAAGGATGGAGTGTGGATCAGGACCCGACACCTGCATGCATTACACCACATTGCCGTGGGGCAGGGCGACCAATATGCCCCTGAGATGGGCACGACAGTCCCTGTCCCTGGCTGGAGTGGGGGGAGTGAACACTGAGGAAGGGGAACCCTGTAGTGCAGGAGCAGGGAGGAAGCAGTTCCTGGGTGCATTGAGAAGGGAGTATAAAAGGTGGGCACCATCTTAGTTCAGTGCAGAGAAGTCTTAGCAGAAGTGGCAGGGAGCAGGGGCTCTGCATGAGCTCTGCTCCGGAGGCGGGCCTAGTAACAGAGGCACAGGCCTGGAAGAGGGAGAAGGAAGGAAGAGGAGCGGAGAAGGCTCCAGGAACGAGGAATGAAGGGATCCCAGGGGTGCGGACGGGCGAATCGCCACCGCACGCCCGAATCCACCTGCGTGGAGGGGTCAGGCCAAAGGGGGAGACCGGTCCCCGAACTAGTGGAGGCAGGAAACGACCCTCAGCTAGAAACCGGAGGCTCTGACATTTTATGTGGCGCAGCCCCTCGCTACACCCGCTAGGAAGGCACCACATAGGGTCAGGGAAACTGGCGCCAAGTTTACCAAGAGGAGGCCCGAGGCAGCCGGACAGAAGTGTTGGTAAGAAA
Source organism: Phyllobates terribilis (assembly GCF_046119375.1). Lineage (NCBI taxonomy): Eukaryota > Metazoa > Chordata > Amphibia > Anura > Dendrobatidae > Phyllobates > Phyllobates terribilis. Next base: position 475,416,443 of record NW_027362765.1, on the reverse strand, counting down.
GGCCAGACAAAGGACACACAAAGGGGGTCCTGTGAAGTGCTCCAAAGTTATCTGGGAGTTGTCTGAGCCCCTCACCTGGTGAGCACAGTACGACGTGGGCAGCCGTTACCTGCAGACGTGGTCTGGATAATAAGAACTGTGAGTAAAGGCCCTGAACTGCATCACTGACTCCGTGTCGTTACTGCTGCTGCCCTGCACCATCACCCCCATCCTCCGCATACACTGCCCTGAGGCTATACTCCTCCCGTGGGGAGTTATGCTACGCTCTGCTGCACCCACAACACCAGCCTCAGTGGTCTGCCCTGTAGCGGCGGTTCACTCTGACCGCAATCCACGGGTGGCGTAGTCGGACATTTAAACATGAAAACCACATAAATAGTTCCGCCACTGGTTTGACCGCCCTGAGCCACGGAACTGGGTCGCCGCCACGAAGACTACAACCACCAGCATCCACCAAAAAGGGTCCGGCTCCGGGTGTCCCAAGGCCCAGGGGGTGCGTCAGAACATTTTCATCACCTTTCACAATCACCAATGGGACAAGGCAGTGATGTCCTCTGTCCCCTCTCTTATACATCCTAGTGACGGAGCACCTGCTCTCATCAATTCGCCATAACCCCAATATTAGGTGGATTGAGGTGGGAGGCACCGAGTACAAGTGCTCTCTATTTGCTGATGATGTCCTAGTATATATCACTCAATCACATATATCCATCCATGCTGTTATGGCTGAAATAGATCACTTTGTTACATGGTAAAATTTTAAAATCAATGCAGCGAAGTCTGAGGCCCTCGATGTCTCCCTCCCCAAATCCATATAGGATTCCATCCAGTCCAACTTTCCCTTTGCCTGGCCCTCACAGGGTATCAAATACTTAGGAATTCCTATTCATAGAGACCTCTCCCATCTATGTTATCTTAATTTTGGGCCCTTTATTGAACAACTCCATACAGACCACGGTTGGCAAGTTAGAACTGTAAGATTCACTACGTGAACCACTGGTGTTTTGTGGAAAAGCACATGTACACTGCGTTCCAAATTATTATACAAAAAGTGTTTAGGAGTGATAAGGGAAGAATTTGTTTGTTTGTCAGTTAAACTCATTGATGGTGATGTGTGTCAGGGCTCTTTATATCACTGTAAGCAATTGCAGACACCTGTGCTAATTAGTTTGGCAGGTGTGTCCAATGAAAGGCAAGACTACTTAAGAAGGCTCTCTCACATTATTAAGCAGCCTACATTTTCTGCCAAAATGGGAAAGAAAAAGGATGTGTCGGCTGCTGATAAGCAACAAATTGTGGAGTGTTTAGGTCAAGGCATGACTACAATCAACATTGTGCGATGATCAGGATGAAGTGTCTTGGCAATCAAGAAGTATGTAGCTGATTCACAGTACACACGTGTGCGTGCTGATAAGGGCAAATTGAGGACTCTTTCCTACAGGCAATTACGTCAGGTTGAAAGAGCAGCGGCAAAAAAGCCTTGTCATAGCAGCAGACAAGTTTTTGAAGCTGCTTGTGCCTCCAACGTCCCCCGAACAACAAGATGCAGGGTCCTTCAGAGGTTTGCAGCTGTGCATGCGCCATCCTGTCGACCTCCTCTATCCACTTCACACAAGCAGAAACGGCTCCAGTGGGCCAAACATTACATGAAGACTGATTTCAAAACTGTTTTGTTCACGTATGAGTGCCGTGCAGCGCTCGATGGTCCAGATGGATGGAGTGGAGGATGGCTGGTTGATGGACACCCCACGCAAACACGGCTACAGCGCCAACAAGGAGGAGGTGGAGTAATGTTTTGGGCTGGAATCATGGGGAGAGAGATTGTCGGCCCCTTTAGGATCCCTGAAGGCGCTAAAGATGAACTCCATAATGTATGTGGATTTTCTCAAACAGCACTTCCTGCCATGGTTCAAGAAGAAGAACCGTGTATTTCACAGCAAGATCATTTTTCTGCATGATAATGCACCATCTCATGCTGCACATAAAACATCTGCATCTCTGGCTGATATGGGCATAAAAGGGGACAAACTTATGGTGTGACCCCCATGCTCCCCTGACCTCTACCCCATTCAGAACCTTTGGAGCATCATTAAAAGGAGTGTCTATGATGGCGGGAGGCAGTTCACATCTAAGCAACAGCTCTGGGAGGGTATTCTGTCCTCATGCAAAACAATTGAAGCAGAAACCATCCAAAACCTGACAAATTCAATGGACGAGAGAGTTCAGAAGCTCCTTTCGAACAAGGGGTCCTATGTGAAAATGTAACATCACCTAGAATAAAGTTTTGAGTTGAAAACTATTTGATTTCAGTTTCTAACAACCTGCTAATGCTTATAATTTCAAAAATGACCATTTTTTTGGTCTTTATTAAAATGAAAAGGTTGATCTAAAAGTTTGGGGGATCTAAGAGTGTGGCAACCCAGTAGTCATGATTACTTCGAATTCTGACAATATGAGGGTCATGCTGCAGGTAGTGCAGCAAGAAGGCACTTATGTGCCTTGCGCATCTCGGAACCCCAAAATTATTTTCCGGGCTAGATACAGCTAAAAATTATTTTTAATTTTAAATCTGGTGAAGCTTTAGTATAGATGGCCTAATAGGATCAGTGCTGCACACTGCTACAAAGCCCAAATTATTTTCCAGTCAAGATACAGATAAACATGATTAGTAGTTTGAAAGCTTAAAACGGTTGGTAGGGTGATTTTAACCAATCATCAAGCTTTTACTCTCCCCAGGATGACACAGGTGTAGAAAAGTCGTTTCGGATCCATGATTTGTTCATCTTTATGAACGTGAGTCTGTCTACATTATCAGTGGAGAGCCGCGTGCGCTTATCTGTCAGCACACCACCAGCAGCGCTGAACACACGTTCAGACAGAACGCTGGCTGCGGGGCATGACAAGATCTCCAAGGCGTAAGTGGCTAGCTCCGGCCATTTATCCAGATTGGAAGCCCAAAAAGAGCAAGGGTCCAGTGACACAGTCGTGGCTTCAATGTTTACTTGGAGATACTCCTGTACCATCGTCTCTAGGCGTTGACTATGTGTCAGACTTCTTGTCTCCTGTGGCCTTGCAAAGGATGGGCTAAAAAAGTGGTGAAATGATTCCGCAAAATTGATGTTACCAGCAGATACTGTGGTTCTGTTACGGTTTGAGTGCTGAACACTTGACGGTCCCACGGTTGGCAAGTTGGAACTGTGAGATTCACTACGTGCACCACTGGTATTTTGTGGAAAAGCACATGTAAGATTCTGCAACAGTCTCTGCTGATACTCCTGCATGCGTGCATCCCTTTCTATGGCAGGAATAATTTCTGCAAATTTACTTTTGTACCGGGGATCTAACAGTGTGGCAACCCAGTAGTCAGGATTATTTCTAATTCTCACAATTCGAGGGTCATGTTGCAGGTAGTGCAGCAAGAAGGCACTCATGTGTGTTGCGCATCCAGGAGCACCAAGTCCCTGTTGTGTTGGTGGCGAGGTAACAATCATGCTTCCTTCCTCTGTCCTCTCCCCGCAACCTCGCACAACAGAAATGTGATCAAGGTCTCCCTCATCTGATGAGTCTTCCATCAGTTCGTCCTCCACTTCTTCCTGGGCTCCTGCACCTTCCTCACTAGTTTGGCTGCTACCATGCGCCCTGGTAAAACCATCTCCCCCACCCTCACATGCCTGCCGCCTTGGTGCTGCCGACCGTCTGGACCTTGCAGATGTTAGCCCTTCCGCATACAACTCCTCCTCCTCTACTTCCTCCACCTCTTCTTGTGCCACCACCTGACTCCGAATTCTGTTTAACATGTGCTCCAGCATGTAAATCACCGGAATAGTCATGCTGATAATGGCATCGTCAGCACTAAACATCTTCGTCGCCATTTCAAAACTGTGCAGAAGGGTGCATAGGTCCCTGATCTGAGACCACTCCTCCAGCGTGATTTGCCCCACCTCTGAATCTCGTTGGCCCAGGCTATACGTCAGAACGTATTGCACCAGGGCTTGTCGGTGCTGCCACAGTCGCTGCAACATGTGCAGAGTTGAATTCCACCGGGTAGGCACATCGCATTTTAGCCGGTGAAGTGGCAGGCCCAACGACTTCTGTAGAGATGTAAGTCGCTGAGCTGCGGGATGCGAACGGCGGAAGTGAGCACACAGCGACCGTGCCCTCTGCAGAAGGCCATCTAGTCTGGGATAGTGGGCTAAAAATTGCTGGACAACCAGGTTCAACACGTGAGCCATACAAGGCACGTGTGTGACATTGCCCCGGCGAAGGGCCGCACCCAGGTTTGCAGCATTGTCGCACACGGCCTTCCCTGGTTTCAGGTCCAGTGGAGACAACCATTCATGAAATTGGTTCTCCAGAGCTGACCACAACTCCTCAGCTGTGTGACTCACATTTCCCAGACATTTCAATGTAAAAACCGCCTGATGACGTTGAGCCCTACTGCCAGCATAGTAAGGAGGTGTGCAGGATCCCTTCTGCGCAGTTAGAAAGCTTGTGGCATGACCAGACAGGCTTTGGGTGCAGGTGGAAGACCGAGAGGAGGTTGAGGAGGCAGAAGCAGTGGAGGAACTTTGACATAAAGAGGATTGACGCACAACTCGTGGGGACGGCAAGACTTGGACAGCAGCCCCTTGTCCTGCTGTCACAATAGTTACCCAGTGCCCAGTCAGCGACATGTAACGCCCCTGTCCATGCCTACTCGTCCAAGTGTCTGTGGTGAAATGCACCCTGTCACACACAGAGTTTCTCAAAGAAGCGGTGATGTTGTGTGCGACATGCTGGTGGAGCGCAGGCACACCTTTCTTTGAGAAGTAGTGCCGACTGGGCATCTGGTACTGGGGCACTGCGACGGACATAAGGTCTCGAAAATCCTCTGTGTCCACCAGGCGGAAAGGCAGCATTTCTGTAGCCAAGAGCTTGCAGATGGTGAAATTCAACCTCTTAGCTTTCTCATGGCTAGGAGGAAATGGTCTTTTACTTGTCCACATCTGAGGGACCGAGGGCTGGCTATTGTGCTTAGACGGGGTTGATAAGGGTGTCCCCGGCAAACTGCCGGTCTGTGAGGAAGATGCAGGCGGACATGTTAGGTTGCCTTGATCCAAAGGTGGTGCTATCGATGTCGGACAGCGCTCAACACCAGCTGGTGTTACCACCTCCAAAGAAAATGATGACCTGCCAATCACGCTGGCTGTTGCGGGTGAAGAGGTGGCAGGTCTGCGCCCCAAAACAGGTGTGACTGCTGTCCCCCCAGTCACAGAGGATGAAGAGGCTGCGGATGCACAAGATATGGCAGACGGTGATTGGCCCGGCCGGCTAGGCCACATTGTAGCACACTGAGCTTCCCACTGCAACTTATGCTTCATGTCCATGTGCCGGTTCATGCATGAAGTACTCAAACTATGTATTTTTTGGCCTCTACTTAGCTTTTGCTGACAAATGTTACAGATAACACGAGTTGGGTCATCTTTATCGATCTGAAAAAATGCCCAGGCTATGCAAGGCTTAGCACCCATGCGACCTGAAGAGCCACCACGACTTGTGGTGAGAGGCAGAGTTGTGTTTGAGGATGCAGTTGTTGACGTGCTTCCAGTACTACGTCTCTGTCCAGGAAGGCGCAACCTGACCTCGTCGTCACTAGCATCTTCCTCCACCTCCTCTGCTGACCTCATCTCTTGGCTGACTGTGGGTTGACAGTAAGTGGGATCTCTGACCTCATCATCATCACCCTGTGCGTTATCACACCCGTCGTCCTCAGAGCCAACCTGTTCCTGCCCTGACAAAAAACTAAAGTTGTCGCTCCAATCAGGTATTTGAGTCTTATCATCGTCTTCCTTATTGTCTCCACCAACAGGAGTTACAGTTTGGGAATGAGGGTCTACATTATGGTCAGAACCTTCTGCGTCTGGTCCTGGATCCGACTCATAAAGATTCTGGGCATCAGTGCAGATCATTTCCTCGTCTGGATTCACAGAAGCGCTGGAGTCGACCTCTGATTCCCAGGCTATAGTATGAGTAAACAGCTCTGCAGACTCAACCATCTGTTCTACCTCATACTCAGACGGGCAGCTGGAGATTTGGGAGCTGTGAGGAAGCAAGTGCGATTTGGGTGACACCTTTGAGGACTGGAGTATTTGTGATGTTGAAGTTGATGTGGAGGAGAGCCCACTTAAAGGAGCACTTGATATCCGTTTAAGCACCTGCTGTTTTTGTGCCTCATCTGGAATTTGTAGCGATTGGCGTGGCCGTAAGAAAGGGATCTTATCACATTGTCCGCTAAAAGAAGTAGACATTTTAGTTTGGCTGGAAGATGGTCTTTCTTCTGCAGATGTTACTGTTGCTTTAACACCTACCCCACGGACACAACCTTTTTTCCCCTTCCCAACACGCCTATTCCCCTTTCCACCAGCAGCAGGCCTTTTTCCACTCATTTTGGTGGTTAACTAATTCACAACTCTGGAGTTGTTTGCACAAAAAAACAATGGATGGTAACCGAGCAGAGCTGAGTGGCCAAACTGTGGTATTAGGCCAAAACTATTGGCTGGGTTAGATGCAGAAAAAAATTATTTTGAATTTGCAACCTGATGGAGGTCAGTATAGATGGACTAATACAAATAGTCCCACACACTGCTAGAAGCCCAAATATTTTTTCAGAGGTACTGTAGATGCAGATAAAAATTATTTTTAATTTGCAACCTGATGGAGGTCAGTATAGATGGACTAATAGACCAAGTCCCACACACTGCTAGAAGCCCAAATATTTTTTCAGAGCTAGATGCAGAAAAAAAATATTTTTAATTTGCAACCTGATGGAGGTCAGTATAGATGGACTAATAGACCAAGTCCCACACACCGCTAGAAGCCCAACTATTTTTTCAGAGCTAGATGCAGAAAAAAATTATATTCAATTTGCAACCTGCTGGAGGTCAGTATAGAAGGACTAATAGAACAAGTCCCACACACTGCTAGAAGCCCAAATATTTTTTCAGAGCTAAATGAAGAAAAAAATTATTTTTAATTTGCAACCTGATGGAGGTCAGTATAGATGGAGTAATAGACCAAGTCCCACACACTGCTAGAAGCCCAAATATTTTTTCAGAGCTAGATGCAGAAAAAAAATATTTTTAATTTGCAACCTGATGGAGGTCAGTATAGATGGACTAATAGACCAAGTCCCACACACCGCTAGAAGCCCAACTATTTTTTCAGAGCTAGATGCAGAAAAAAATTATATTCAATTTGCAACCTGATGGAGGTCAGTATAGATGGACTAATAGACCAAGTCCCACACACTGCTAGAAGCCCAAATATTTTTTCAGAGCTAGATGCAGAAAAAAATTATTTTTAATTTGCAACCTGATGGAGGTCAGTATAGATGGACTAATAGACCAAGTCCCACACACCGCTAGAAGCCCAAATATTTTTTCAGAGCTAGATGCAGAAAAAAATTATTTTTAATTTGCAACCTGATGGAGGTCAGTATAGATGGACTAATAGACCAAGTCCCACACACCGCTAGAAGCCCAACTATTTTTTCAGAGCTAGATGCAGAAAAAAATTATATTCAATTTGCAACCTGCTGGAGGTCAATATAGAAGGACTAATAGAACAAGTCCCACACACTGCTAGAAGCCCAAATATTTTTTCAGAGCTAAATGAAGAAAAAAATTATTTTTAATTTGCAACCTGATGGAGGTCAGTATAGATGGACTAATAGACCAAGTCCCACACACTGCTAGAAGCCCAAATATTTTTTCAGAGCTAGATGCAGAAAAAAATTATTTTTAATTTGCAACCTGATGGAGGTCAGTATAGATGGACTAATAGACCAAGTCCCACACACTGCTAGAAGCCCAAATATTTTTTCAGAGCTAGATGCAGAAAAAAATTATTTTTAATTTGCAACCTGATGGAGGTCAGTATAGATGGACTAATAGACCAAGTCCCACACACTGCTAGAAGCCCAAATATTTTTTCAGAGCTAGATGCAGAAAAAAATTATTTTTAATTTGCAACCTGATGGAGGTCAGTATAGATGGACTAATAGACCAAGTCCCACACACCGCTAGAAGCCCAACTATTTTTTCAGAGCTAGATGCAGAAAAAAATTATATTCAATTTGCAACCTGCTGGAGGTCAGTATAGAAGGACTAATAGAACAAGTCCCACACACTGCTAGAAGCCCAAATATTTTTTCAGAGCTAAATGAAGAAAAAAATTATTTTTAATTTGCAACCTGATGGAGCTCAGTATAGATGGACTAATAGACCAAGTCCCACACACTGCTAGAAGCCCAAATATTTTTTCAGAGCTAGATGCAGAAAAAAATTATATTCAGTTTGCAACCTGATGGAGGTCAGTATAGATGGACTAATAGAATGATGCTATGCCCAAAAGATTTTACTTCACTGGGTGCAGTAAAAAAATTGGTATTCTATACACAGGTGTTATATCTTGCAACACAGATAGGCTACTCCACTGACTAACACACTCTGCAATAGGCCAAAAAGGATTAGCTTTGCTAGATTCAGCCAAATGCTGTGAAAAAAACTTGCACAGCACTGGCACAGACCTGCCTGGCAAAAACTGATAGGAACTCATGTAACCTAGTCCTGAAAAGGACTCCAATTACAATTAGTCTTTACTCCCACAACCTATCTATTTAAGAGCACAGACCTCCCTGATAAAAGTCGTAGGAAATGCTGTAACCTAGTCCTTAAAAGGACTGCAATCACAACTATTCCCTACTCCCAAGCTATCTGTATATTTGTGCGAAAATTGGCTTGAAATTAACAAGGTATAGCGCACACAGCAACAGCGGTGCCGTCTAACACGCAGCTGCAGCAGTGAGAAAATGGTGGCGACGGGGAAAATGGCTTGGTCTTATAGGGCAAGGACATGTGACATACACTGCCAATGACACATGCCCTTGCTTGTGTGAAAAAAAGCACTTCGCTCCGTGTGTGCGCTGCTGTTAGGCTGACAGATTGCACCTCCCCACTGCAAATGCGGGAAAGAGAAAAAAAAATGGAGATCTTCATTGTTCCTGCAGAGATCCATCCCCTGCCCCTCCCCCCACCCTGCTGTACACTGAAACTGCGTATTAACATTAATTTTCATCATTACTGAGAAAAAATCCAGTTATGATTTTGGTGCACGAACAGTTATCGAACATAACCTCGAACAGCCGAATTTTTCTCAAATTGTTCGTGTTCGCCGAACGGCTCGAACACCGCCCAAAACAGTTCGAATTTGAGATTGGCGAACAGTTCGAGTAGAACAACGCTAATCTCTACTAATTAACAACTCTGGAGTTGTTTGCACAAAAAAACAATGGATGGGAACCGAGCAGAGCTGAGTGGCCAAACTGTGGTATTAGGCCAAAACTATTGGCTGGGTTAGATGCAGAAAAAATTATATTCAATTTGCAACCTGATGGAGGTCAGTATAGATGGACTAATACAACAAGTCCCACACACAGCTAGAAGCCCAATATTTTTTCAGAGGTAGATGCAGAAAAAAATATATTCAGTTTGCAACCTGATGGAGGTCAGTATAGATGGACTAATACAACAAGTCCCACACACAGCTAGAAGCCCAATATTTTTTCAGAGGTAGATGCAGAAAAAAATATATTCAGTTTGCAGCCTGATGGAGGTCTGTATAGATGGATTAATAGAACAAGTCCCACACACAGCTAGAAGCCCAATATTTTTTCAGAGGTAGATGCAGAAAAAAATATATTCAGTTTGCAACCTGATGGAGGTCTGTATAGATGGATTAATAGAACAAGTCCCACACACAGCTAGAAGCCCAATATTTTTTCAGAGGTAGATGAAGAAAAAAATATATGCAGTTTGCAACCTGATGGAGGTCAGTATAGATGGACTAATACAACAAGTCCCACACACAGCTAGAAGCCCAATATTTTTTCAGAGCTAGATGCAGAAAAAAATTATATTCAATTTGCAACCTGATGGAGGTCAGTATAGATGGACTAATAGAATGATGCTATGCCCAAAAGATTTTACTTCACTAGGTGCAGTAAAAAAATTGGTATTCTATACACAGGTGGTATATCTTGCAACACAGATAGGCTACTCCACTGAGTAACACACTCTGCAATAGGCCAAAAAGGATTAGCTTTGCTAGATTCAGCCAAATGCTGTGAAAAAAACTTGCACAGCACTGGCACAGACCTGCCTGGCAAAAACTGATAGGAACTGATGTAACCTAGTCCTGAAAAGGACTCCAATTACAATTAGTCTTTACTCCGACAATCTATCTATTTAAGAGCACAGACCTGCCTGATAAAAGTCGTAGGAAATGCTGTAACTCAGTCCTTAAAAGGACTGCAATCACAGCTATTCCCTACTCCCAAGCTATCTGTAGATTTGTGCGAAAATTGGCTTGAAATTAACAAGGTATAGCGCACACAGCAACAGCGGTGCCGTCTAACACGCAGCTGCAGCAGTGAGAAAATGGTGGCGACGGGGAAAATGGCTTGGTCTTATAGGGCAAGGACATGTGACATACACTGCCAATGACACATGCCCTTGCTTGTGTGAAAAAAAGCACTTCGCTCCGTGTGTGCGCTGCTGATAGGCTGACAGATTGCACCTCCCCACTGTAAATGCGGAAAAGAGAAAAAAAAAATGGAGATCTTCATTGTTCCTGCAGAGATCCATCCCCTGCCCCTCCCCCCACCCCGCTGTACACTCAAACTGCGTATTAACATTAATTTTCATCATTACTGAGAAAAAATCCAGTTATGATTTTGGTGCACGAACAGTTATCGAACATAACCTCGAACAGCCGAATTTTTCTCAAATTGTTCGTGTTCGCCGAACGGCTCGAACACCGCCCAAAACAGCTCGAATTTGAGATTGGCGAACAGTTCGAGTAGAACAACGCTCATCTCTATGAGAGACCCAAACTATATCACATCAATGAATGAGACAGAAGAAAGAGCTTGGAATGCATTTGTAATGTGGTGCATAATTTTCTAGGGAATAAGAAAGCAGACAACTATGAAGAGATTGAGGAAGAGCTAATAATGAGTCTGCAAAATCTTGGATGTAGAATGAGTATCAAGATTCACTATTTACACAGCCATTTGTACTTTTTTCCAGAGAACCTTGGGGATATGAGCGAGGAACAAGGGGAGCGTTTTCATCAGGACATTAAAACAATGGAAGAACGGTATATGATGGCTGACTATTGCTGGAGCTTGATGAGAGACAACCCAGAAGCTGTACATCACAGATCAGCCAAGAAAAGAAAGTTCAAATAACTGCCATTTGCCATTGATCTGTGTTTTTATATTTTGTAGTTTAATTTTGTAAGTTTTTTGATTTGCTGTACACAGACTTTGTAATTTTTGTTATTCCTTGATTAAAAATATACAAAATGTAGTAACGAAAATCATGAGGTTTCTATCAAAAAACATTCGAAAAGAGTAATTTCCATCAAAAATATCTCAAAATCCTGATGTGATAGCCAAAAACGGAGTTCGTATTAGTAATCAGCAGCCAAGATTGACTTAAAATATGTTTTAAAACCTTTTGACAGAAAAATTGCGTTGACCAGTGTAATTTTAAATCTGGTGGAGCTTAGTATAGATGGCCTAAAAGAATCAGTACTGCAAACTGCTACAAGGCCCAAACAATTTTCCAGCCAATACACAGATAAACATGATTAGTAATTTTAAATCTGGTGGAGTTTAGTATAGATGGCCTAATAGAATCAGTATTGCACACTGCTACAAGGCCAAAATTATTTTCCAGCCAAGATACAGATAAACATGATTAGTAATTTGAAATCTGGTGGAGTTTAGTATAGATGGCCCAATAGAATCAGTACTGCACAGTGCTACAAGGCCAAGATTATTATACAGGCAATATACAGATAAACATGATTAGTAATTTGAAAGCTTAAAACGGTTGGTGAGGTGATTTTAACAAATCATCAAGCTTTTACTCTCCCCAGGATGACACAGGGGTAGAAAAGTCCTTTCGGATCCATGATTTGTTTATCTTTATGAACGTGAGTCTGTGTACATTATCAGTGGAGAACCGCGTGCGCTTATCTGTCAGCACACCACCAGCAGCGCTGAACACACGTTCAGACAGAACGCTGGCTGCGGGGCATGACAAGATCTTCAAGGCGTAAGTGGCGAGCTCCGCCCATATATCCAGATTTGAAGCTGGCTGGAGTGGGGGGAGGGCACACTGAGGAAGGGGAACCCTGTAGTGCAGGAGCAGGGAGGAAGCAGTTCCTGGGTGCATTGAGAAGGAAGTATAAAAGGTGGGCACCATCTTAGTTCAGTGCAGAGAAGTCTGAGCAGAAGTGACAGGGAGCAGGGGCTCTGCATGAGCTCTGCTCCGGAGGCAGGCCTAGTAACAGAGGCCAAGGCCTGGAAGAGGGAGAAGGCAGGAAGAGGAGCGGAGAAGGCTCCAGGAATGAGGAACGAAGGGATCCCAAGGGTGCGGACGGGCGAGTCGCCACCGCACGCCAGAATCCACCTGCGTGGAGGGGTCAAGCCAAAGGGGGAGACCACTCCCCGAAACTAGTGGAGGCGGGAAACGACCTTCAGCTAGAAACCGGAGGCTGTGACATTTTATGTGGCGCAGCCCCTCGCTACACCCGCTAGGAAGGCACCACATAGGGTCAGGGAAACTGGCGCCAAGATTTCCAAGAGGAGACCCGAGGCAGCTGGACAGAATCATTGGTAAGAAAGGCCAGACAAAGGACACACAAAGGGGGTCCTGTGAAGCGCTCCAAAGTTATCTAGGAGTTGTCTGAGCCCCTCACCTGGTAAGCACAGTACGACGTGGGCAGCCGTTACCTGCAGAAGTGGTCTGGATAATAAGAACTGTGAGTAAAGGCCCTGGACTGCATCACTGACCTAGTGTCGTTACTGCTGCTGCCCTGCACCATCACCCCCATCCTCCGCATACACTGCCCTGAGGCTATACTCCTCCCGTGGGGAGTTATGCTACGCTCTGCTGCACCCACACGACCAGCCTCAGCGGTCTGCCCTGCAGCGGCGGTTCACTCTGACCGCAATCCACAGGTGGCGTAGTCGGACATTTAAACATCAAAACCATATAAATAGTTCCGCCACTGGTTTGACCGCCCTGAGCCACGGAAACGGGTCGCCGCCACGGAGACTACAACCACCAGCATCCACCAAAAAGTGTCCGGCTTCGGTTGTCCCAAGGCCCAGGGGGCGCGTCAGAACATTTTCCTCACCTTTCATAATCACCAATGGGACAAGGCAGGGATGTCCTCTGTCCCCTCTCTTATACATTCTAGTGACGGAGCACCTGCTCTCATCAATTTGCCATAACCCCAATATTAGGTGGATTGAGGTGGGAGGCACCGAGTACAAGTGCTCTCTATTTGCTGATGATGTCCTAGTATATATCAATCAATCACATATATCCATCCCTGCTGTTATGGCTGAAAAAGATCACTTTGTTACATGGTCAAATTTTAAAATCAATGCAGCGAAGTCTGAGGCCCTCGATGTCTCCCTCCCAAAATCCATACAGAATTCCATCCAGTCCAACTTTCCCTTTGCCTGGCTCTCACAGGGTATCAAATACTTAGGAATTCCTATTCATAGAGACCTCTCTCATCTATGTTATCTTAATTTTGGGCCCTATATTGAACAACTCCATACAGACCACGGTTGGCAAGTTAGAACTGTAAGATTCACTACGTGAGCCACTGGTGTTTTGTGGAAAAGCACATGTACACTGTGTTCCAAATTATTATGCAAAAAGTGTTTAGGAGTGATAAGGGAAGAATTTGTTTGTTTGTCAGTTAAACTCATTGATGGTGATGTGTGTCAGGGCTCTTTATATCACTGTAAGCAATTGCAGACACCTGTGCTAATTAGTTTGGCAGGTGTGTCCAATGAAAGGCAAGACTACTTAAGAAGGCTGTCCCACATTATTAAGCAGCCTACATTTTCTGCCAAAATGGGAAAGAAAAAGGATGTGTCGGCTGCTGAGAAGCAACAAATTGTGGAGTGTTTAGGTCAAGGCATGACTACAATCAACATTGTGTGATGATCAGGATGAAGTGTCTTGGCAATCAAGAAGTATGTAGCTGATTCACAGTACACACGTGTGTGTGCTGATAAGGGCAAAATGAGGAATCTTTCCTACAGGCAATTACGTCAGGTTAAAAGAGCAGCGGCAAAAAAGCCTTGTCATAGCAGCAGACAAGTTTTTGAAGCTGCTGGTGCCTCCAACGTCCCCCGAACAACAAGATGCAGGGTCCTTCAGAGGTTTGCAGCTGTGCGTACGCCATCCTGTCGACCTCCTCTATCCACTTCACACAAGAAGAAACGGCTCCAGTGGGCCAAACATTACATGAAGACTGATTTCAAAACTGTTTTGTTCATGGATGAGTGCCATGCAACGCTCGATGGTCCAGATGGATGGAGTGGAGGATGGCTGGTTGATGGACACCCCACGCAAACACGGCTACAGCGCCAACAAGGAGGAGGTGGAGTAATGTTTTGGGCTGGAATCATGGGGTGAGAGATTGTCGGCCCATTTAGGATCCCTGAAAGGGTAAAGATGAACTCCATAATGTATGTGGAGTTTCTCAAACAGCACTTCCTGCCATGGTTCAAGAAGAAGAACAGTGTATTCCACAGCAAGATCATTTTTATGCATGATAATGCACCGTATCATGCTGCACATAACACATCTGCATCTCTGGCTGATATGGGCATAAAAGGGGACAAACTTATGCTGTGACCCCCATGCTCCCCTGACCTCTACCCCATTCAGAACCTCTGGAGCATCATCAAAAGGAGTGTCTATGATGGCGGGAGGCAGTTCACATCTAAGCAACAGCTCTGGGTGGGTATTCTGTCCTCATGCAAAACAATTGAAGCAGAAACTATCCAAAACCTGACAAATTCAATGGACGAGAGAGTTCAGAAGCTCCTTTCGAACAAGGGGTCCTATGTGAAAATGTAACATCACCTAGAATAAAGTTTTGAGTTGAAAACTGTTTGATTTCAGTTTCTTATAACCTGCTAATGCTTAGAATTTCAAAAATGACCATTTTTTTTGTCTTTATTAAAATGAAAAGGTTGATCGAAGAGTGTGGGGGATCTAAGAGTGTGGCAACCCAGTAGTCAGGATTACTTCGAATTCTGACAATCTGAGGGTCATGTTGCAGGTAGTGCAGCAAGAAGGCACTTATGTGTCTTGCGCAACTCGGAGCCCCAAAATTATTTTCCGGGCTAGATGCAGCTAAAAATTATTATTAATTTTAAATCTGGTGGAGCTTAGTATAGATGGCCTAATAGAATCAGTACTGCACACTGCTACAAAGCCCAAATTATTTTCCAGCCAAGATACAGATAAACATGATTAGTAATTTTAAATCTGGTGGAGCTTAGTATAGATGGCCTATTAGAATCAGAGCTGCACACTGCTACAAAGCCCAAATTATTTTCCAGCCAAGATACAGATAAACATGATTAGTAATTTGAAAGCTTAAAACGGTTGGTGAGGTGATTTTAACCAATCATCAAGCTTTTACTCTCCCCAGGATGACACAGGGGTATAAAAGTCGCTTCGGATCCATGATTTGTTCATCTTTATGAACGTGAGTCTGTCAACATTATCAGTGAAGAACCGCGTGCGCTTATCTGTCAGCACACCACCAGCAGCGCTGAACACACGTTCAGACAGAACGCTGGTTGCAGGGCATGACAAGATCTCTTAGGCGTAAGTGGCTAGCTCCGCCCATTTATCCAGATTGGAAGCCCAAAATGAGCAAGGGTCCAGTGACACAGTCATGGCTTCAATGTTTACTTGGACATACTCCTGTACCATCGTCTCTAGGCGTTGACTATGTGTCAGACTTCTTGTCTCCTGTGGCCTTGCAAAGGATGGGCTAAAAAAGTGGTGAAATGATTCCGCAAAATTGATGTTACCAGCGGATACTGTATTTCTGTTACGGTTTGAGTGCTGAACACTTGACGGTCCCACGGTTGGCAAGTTGGAACTGTGAGATTCACTACGTGCACCACTGGTGTTTTGTGGAAAAGCACATGTAAGATTCTGCAACAGTCTCTGCTGATACTCCTGCATGCGTGCATCCCTTTCTATGGCAGGAATAATTTCTGCAAATTTACTTTTGTACCGGGGATCTAACAGTGTGGCAACCCAGTAGTCAGGATTATTTCTAATTCTCACAATTCGAGGGTCATGTTGCAGGTAGTGCAGCAAGAAGGCACTCATGTGTCTTGTGCATTCAGGAGCACCAAGTCCCTGTTGTGTTGGTGGCGAGGTAACAATCATGCTTCCTTTCTCTGTCCTCTCCCCCCAACCTCGCACAACAGAAATGTGATCAAGGTCTCCCTCATCTGATGAGTCTTCCATCAGTTCGTCCTCCACATCTTCCTGGGCCCCTGCACCTTCCTCACTAGTTTGGCTGCTACCATGCGCCCTGGTAAAACCATCTCCCCCACCCTCACATGCCTGCCGCCTTGGTGCTGCCGACCGTCTGGACCTTGCAGATGTTAGCCCTTCCGCATGCAACTCCTCCTCCTCTACTTCCTCCACCTCCTCTTGTGCCACCACCTGACTCCGAATTCTGTTTAACATGTGCTCCAGCATGTAAATCACCGGAATAGTCATGCTGATAATGTCATCGTCAGCACTAAACATCTTCATCGCAATTTCAAAACTGTGCAGAAGGGTCCATAGGTCCCTGATCTGAGACCACTCCTCCAGCGTGATTTGCCCCACCTCTGGATCTCGTTGGCCCAGGCTATACGTCAGAACGTATTGCACCAGGGCTTGTCGGTGCTGCCACAGTCACTGCAACATGTGCAGAGCTGAATTCCACCGGGTAGGCACATCGCATTTTAGCCGGTGAAGTGGCAGGCCCAACGACTTCTGTAGAGATGTAAGTCGCTGAGCTGCGGGATGCGAACGGTGGAAGTGAGCACACAGCGACCGTGCCCTCTGCAGAAGGCCATCTAGTCCGGGATAGTGGGCTAAAAATTGCTGGACAACCAGGTTCAACACGTGAGCCATACAAGGCACGTGTGAGACATTGCCCCGGCGAAGGGCCGCACCCAGGTTTGCAGCATTGTCGCACACGGCCTTCCCTGGTTTCAGGTCCAGTGGAGACAACCATTCATGAAATTGGTTCTCCAGAGCTGACCACAACTCCTCAGCTGTGTGACTCACATTTCCCAGACATTTCAAAGTAAAAACCGCCTGATGACGTTGAGCCCTACTGCCAGCATAGTAAGGAGGTGTGCAGGATCCCTTCTGCGCAGTTAGAAAGCTTGTGGCATGACCAGACAGGCTTTGGGTGCAGGTGGAGGACCGAGAGGAGGTTGAGGAGGCAGAAGCAGTGGAGGAACTTTGAGATAAAGAGGTTTGACGCACAACTCGTGGGGACGGCAAGACTTGGACAGCAGCCCCTTGTCCTGCTGTCACCATAGTTACCCAGTGCCCAGTCAGCGACATGTAACGCCCCTGTCCATGCCTACTCGTCCAAGTGTCTGTGGTGAAATGCACCCTGTCACACACAGAGTTTCTCAAAGAAGCGGTGATGTTGTGTGCGACATGCTGGTGGAGCGCAGGCACACCTTTCTTTGAGAAGTAGTGCCGACTGGGCATCTGGTACTGGGGCACTGCGACGGACATAAGGTCTCGAAAATCCTCTGTGTCCACCAAGCAGAAAGGGAGCATTTCTGTAGCCAAGAGCTTGCAGATGGTGAAATTCAACCTCTTAGCTTTCTCATGGCTAGGAGGAAATGGTCTTTTACTTATCCACATCTGAGGGACCGAGGGCTGGCTATTGTGCTTAGACGGGGTTGATAAGGGTGTCCCCGGCAAACTGCCTGTTTTGAGGAAGATGCAGGCGGACATGTTAGGTTGCCTTCATCCAAAGGTGGTGCTATCGATGTCGGACAGCGCTCAACACTAGCAGGTGTTTCCACTTCCCCATGAACTGACGACCTGCCAATCACACTGGCTGTTGCGGGTAAAGAGGTGGCAGGTCTGCGTCCCAAAACAGGTGTGACTGCTGTCCCCCCAGTCACAGAGGATGAAGAGGCCGCGGATGCACAAGATATGGCAGACGGCGGTTGGCCCGACCGGCTAGGCCGCATTGTAGCACAGTGAGCTTCTCACTGCAACTTATGCTTCATGTCCATGTGCCGATTCATGCATGAAGTACTCAAACTATGTAATTTTTGGTCTCTACTTAGCTTTTGCTGACAAATGTTACAGATAACACGAGTTGGGTCATCTTTATTGATCTGAAAAAATGCCCAGGCTATGCAAGGCTTAGCACCCATGAGACCTGAAGAGCCACCACGACTTGTGGTCAGAGGCAGAGTTGTGTTTGAGGATGCAGTTGTTGACGTGCTTCCATTACTACGTCTCTGTCCAGGAAGGCGCATCCTGACCTCGTCGTCACTAGCATTCTCCTCCACCTCCTCTGCTGACCTCATCTCTTGTCTGACTGTGGGTTGACAGTAAGTGGGATCTCCAACCTCATCATCATCACCCTGTGCGTTATCACACCCGTTGTCCTCTGAGCCAACCTGTTCCTGCATTGAAAAAAAACTAAAGTTGTCGCTCCAATCAGGTATTTGAGTCTCATCATCGTCTTTCTCATTGTCTCCACCAACAGGAGTTACAGTGTGGGAATGAGGGTCTACATTATGGTCAGAACCTTCAGCGTCTGGTCCTGGATCCAACTCATAAAGATTCTGGGCATCAGTGCAGATCATTTCCTCGTCTGGATTCACAGAAGCGCTGGAGCCGACCTCTGATTCCCAGGCTATAGTATGAGTAAAAAGCTCTGCAGACTCAACCATCTGTTCTGCCTCATACACAGATGGGCAGCTGGAGATTTGGGAGCTGTGAGGAAGCAAGTGCGATTGGGGTGACACCTTTGAGGACTGGAGAATTTGTGATGTTGAAGTTGATGTGGAGGAGAGCCCACTTAAAGGAGCACTTGATATCCGTTGAAGCACCTGCTGTTTTTGTGCCTCATCTGGAATTTGTATCGTTTGGCGTGGCCGTAAGAAAGGGATCTTATCACATTGTCCGCTAAAAGAAGTAGACATTTTAGTTTAGCTGGAAGATGGTTTTTCTTCTGCAGATGTTACTGTTGCTTTAACACCTACCCCACGGACACAACCTTTTTTCCCCTTCCCAACAAGCCTATTCCCCTTTCCACCAGCAGCAGGCCTTTTTCCACTCATTTTGGTGGTTAACTAATTCATAACTCTGGACTTGTTTGCACAAAAAAACAATGGATGGGAACCGAGCAGAGCTGAGTGGCCAAACTGTGGTATTAGGCCAAAACTATTGGCTGGGTTAGATGCAGAAAAAAATTATATTCAATTTGCAACCTGATGGAGGTCAGTATAGATGGACTAATAGACCAAGTCCCACACACTGCTAGAAGCCCAAATATTTTTTCAGAGCTAGATGCAGAAAAAAATTATATTCAATTTGCAACCTGATGGAGGTCAGTATAGATGGACTAATAGACCAAGTCCCACACACTGCTAGAAGCCCAAATGTTTTTTCAGAGCTAGATGCAGAAAAAAATTATTTTTAATTTGCAACCTGATGGAATTCTGTATAGATGGACTAATAGACCAAGTCCCACACACTGCTAGAAGCCCAAATATTTTTTCAGAGCTAGATGCAGAAAAAAATTATTTTTAATTTTCAGCCTGATGGAGGTCAGTATAGATGGACTAATACAAAAAGTCCCACACACTGCTAGAAGCCCAAATATTTTTTCAGAGCTAGATGCAGAAAAAAATTATATTCAATTTGAAACCTGATGGAGGTCAGTATAGATGGACTAATAGAACAAGTCCCACACACTGCTAGAAGCCCAAATATTTTTTCAGAGCTAGATGCAGAAAAAAAATATTTTTAATATTCAGCCTGATGGAGGTCAGTATAGATGGACTAATAGAAAAAGTCCCAAACACTGCTAGAAGCCCAAATATTTTTTCAGAGCTAGATGCAGAAAAAAATTATATTCAATTTGCAACCTGATGGAGGTCAGTATAGATGGACTAATAGAACAAGTCCCACACACTGCTAGAAGCCCAAATATTTTTTCAGAGCTAGATGAAGAAAAAAAATATTTTTAATTTGCAACCTGATGGAGGTCAGTATAGATGGACTAATAGAACAAGTCCCACACACTGCTAGAAGCCCAAATATTTTTTCAGAGCTAGATGCAGAAAAAAATTATATTCAATTTGCAACCTGATGGAGGTCAGTATAGATGGATTAATAGACCAAGTCCCACACACTGCTAGAAGCCCAAATATTTTTTCAGAGCTAGATGCAGAAAAAAATTATTTTTAATTTGCAACCTGATGGAATTCAGTATAGATGGACTAATAGACCAAGTCCCACACACTGCTAGAAGCCCAAATATTTTTTCAGAGCTAGATGCAGAAAAAAAATATTTTTAATTTTCAGCCTGATGAAGGTCAGTATAGATGGATTAATAGAATAAGTCCCACACACTGCTAGAAGCCCAAATATTTTTTCAGAGCTAGATGCAGAAAAAAATTATATTCAATTTGCAACCTGATGGAGGTCAGTATAGATGGACTAATAGAACAAGTCCCACACACTGCTAGAAGCCCAAATATTTTTTCAGAGCTAGATGAAGAAAAAAATTATTTTTAATTTGCAACCTGATGGAGGTCAGTATAGATGGACTAATAGACCAAGTCCCACACACTGCTAGAAGCCCAAATATTTTTTCAGAGCTAGATGCAGAAAAAAATTATATTCAATTTGCAACCTGATGGAGGTCAGTATAGATGGACTAATAGACCAAGTCCCACACACTGCTAGAAGCCCAAATATTTTTTCAGAGCTAGATGCAGAAAAAAATTATTTTTAATTTTCAGCCTGATGGAGGTCAGTATAGATGGACTAATAGAAAAAGTCCCACACACTGCTAGAAGCCCAAATATTTTTTCAGAGCTAGATGCAGAAAAAAATTATATTCAATTTGCAACCTGATGGAGGTCAGTATAGATGGACTAATAGACCAAGTCCCACACACTGCTAGAAGCCCAAATATTTTTTCAGAGCTAGATGCAGAAAAAAATTATATTCAATTTGCAACCTGATGGAGGTCAGTATAGATGGACTAATAGACCAAGTCCCACACACTGCTAGAAGCCCAAATATTTTTTCAGAGCTAGATGCAGAAAAAAAATATTTTTAATTTGCAACCTGATGGACTTCAGTATAGATGGACTAATAGACCAAGTCCCACACACTGCTAGAAGCCCAAATATTTTTTCAGAGCTAGATGCAGAAAAAAATTATATTCAATTTGTAACCTGATGGAGGTCAGTATAGATGGATTAATAGACCAAGTCCCACACACTGCTAGAAGCCCAAATATTTTTTCAGAGCTAGATGCAGAAAAAAATTATTTTTAATTTGCAACCTGATGGAATTCAGTATAGATGTAATAATAGACCAAGTCCCACACACTGCTAGAAGCCCAAATATTTTTTCAGAGCTAGATGCAGAAAAAAAATATTTTTAATTTTCAGCCTGATGAAGGTCAGTATAGATGGACTAATAGAATAAGTCCCACACACTGCTAGAAGCCCAAATATTTTTTCAGAGCTAGATGCAGAAAAAAATTATATTCAATTTGCAACCTGTTGGAGGTCAGTATAGATGGACTAACAGAACAAGTCCCACACACTGCTAGAAGCCCAAATATTTTTTCAGAGCTAGATGTAGAAAAAAAATATTTTTAATTTGCAACCTGATGGAGGTCACTATAGATGGACTAATAGACCAAATCCCACACACTGCTAGAAGCCCAAATATTTTTTCAGAGCTAGATGCAGAAAAAAATGATATTCAATTGGCAACCTGATGGAGGTCAGTATAGATGGACTAATAGACCAAGTCCCACACACTGCTAGAAGCCCAAACATTTTTTCAGAGCTAGATGCATAAAAAAATTATATTCAATTTGCAACCTGATGGAGGTCAGTATAGATGGACTAATAGAACAAGTCCCACACACTGCTAAAAGCCCAAATATTTTTTCAGAGCTAAATGCACAAAAAAATTATATTGAATTTGCAAATTGATGGAGGTCAGTATAGATGGACTAATAGAACAAGTCCCACACACTGCTAGAAGCCCAAATATTTTTTCAGAGCTAGATGCAGAAAAAAGTTATATTCAATTTGCAACCTGTTGGAGGTCAGTATAGCTCGACTAATAGAACAAGTCCCACACACTGCTAGAAGCCCAAATATTTTTTCAGAGCTAGATGAAGAAAAAAATTATATTGAATTTGCAACCTGATGGAGGTCAGTATAGATGGACTAATAGAACAATTCCCACACACTGCTAGAAGCCCAAATATTTTTTCAGAGCTAGATGCAGAAAAAAATTATATTCAATTTGCAACCTGATGGAGGTCAGTATAGATGGACTAATAGAACAAGTCCCACACACTGCTAGAAGCCCAAATATTTTTTCAGAGCTAGATGCAGATAAAAATTATTTTTAATTTGCAACCTGATGGAGGTCAGTATAGATGGACTAATAAACCAAGTGCCACACACTGCTAGAAGCCCAAATATTTTTTCAGAGCTAGATGCAGATAAAAATTATTTTTAATTTGCAACCTGATGGAGGTCAGTATAGATGGACTAATAGAACAAGTCCCACACACTGTTAGAAGCCCAAATATTTTTTCAGAGCTAGATGCAGAAAAAAATTATATTCAATTTGCAACCTTATGGAGGTCAGTATAGATGGACAAAATAGAATGATGCTATGCCCAAAAGGTTTTACTTCACTAGGTGCAGTAAAAAAATTTGTATTCTATACACAGGTGGTGTAGCTTGCAACACAGATAGGCTACTCCACTGACTAACACACTCTGCAATAGGCCAAAAAGGATTAGCTTTACTAGATTTAGCCAAATGCTGTGAAAAAAACTTGCACAGCACTGGCACAGACCTGCCTGGCAAAAACTGATAGGAACTGACGTAACTTAGTCCTGAAAAGGACTGCAATTACAATTAGTCTTTACTCCCAACCTATCTATTTAAGAGCACAGACCTGCCTGATAAAAGTTGTAGGAAATGCTGTAACCTAGTCCTTAAAAGGACTGCAATCACAACTCTTCCCTACTCCCAAGCTATCAGTAGATTTGTGCGAAAATTGGCTTTAAATTGACTTTAAATTAACAAGGTATAGCGCACACAGCAACAGCGGTGCCGTCTAACATGCAGCTGCAGCAGTAAGAAAATGGTGGCGACGAGGAAAATGGCTGGGCCTTATAGGGCAAGGACATGTGACATACACTGCCAATGACACATGCCCTTGATTTTGTGAAAAAAAGCAGTTCGCTCCGTGTGTGGTCTGCTGATAAGCTGACAGATTGCACCTCCCCACTGTAAATGCGGGAAAGAGAAAAAAAAATGGAGATCTTCATTATTCCTGCAGAGATCCATCCCCTGCCCCTCCCCCCGCCCCGCTGAACACTCAAACTGCGTATTAACATTAATTTTCAGCATTACTGAGAAAAAATCCAGTTATGAATTTGGTGCACGAACAGTTATCGAACATAACCTCGAACAGCTGAATTTTTTTGAAATTGTTCGTGTTCGCCGAACGGCTCGAACACCGCCCAAAACAGCTCGAATTTGAGATTGGCGAACAGTTCGAGTCGAACAACGCTCATCTCTACTAAAAATTGCTGGACAACGAGGTTCAACACGTGAGCTATACAAGGCACATGTGTGACATTGCCACGGCGAAGGGCCGCACCGAGGTTTGCAGCATTGTCGCACACGGCCTTCCCTGGTTTCAGGTCCAGTGGAGACAACCATTCATGAAACTGGTTCTCCAGAGCTGACCACAACTCCTCAGCTGTGTGACTCACATTTCCCAGACATTTCAAAGTAAAAACCGCCTGATGACGTTGAGCCCTGATGCCAGCATAGTAAGGAGGTGTGCAGGATCCCTTCAGTTAGAAAGCTTTTGGTATGACCAGATAGGATTTGAGTGCAGGTGGAGGACCGAGAGGAGGTTGAGGAGGCAGAAGCAGTGGAGGAACTTCGAGATAAAGAGGATTGACGCACAACTCGTGGGGATGGCAAGACTTGGAGAGCAGCCCCTTGTCCTGATTCACCATAGTTACCAAGTGCCCAGTCAGCGACATGTAACGCCCATGTCCATGCCTACTCGTCCAAGTGTCTGTGGTGAAATGCACCCTGTCACACACAGAGTTTCTCAAAGAAGCGGTGATGTTGTGTGCGACATGCTGGTGGAGCGCATGCACACCTTTCTTTGAGAAGTAGTGCCGAATGGGCGTCTGGTACTGGGGCACTGCGATGGACATAAGGTCTCGAAAATCCTTTGTGTCCACCAGGCGGAAAGGCAGCATTTCTGTAGCCAAGAGCTTGCAGATGGTGAAATTCAACCTCTTAGCTTTCTCATGGCTAGGAGGAAATGGTCTTTTACTTGTCCACATCTGAGGGACCGAGGGCTGTCTGTTGTGCTTAGACAGGATTGAGAAAGGTGTCCCCGGTAGTGTTGAGCCACCCCCGTAGTGTTCGAGTTCGGTTCGGTTCGTCGAACACCCGTGTGTTCGCCGAACTGTTCGTCGAACTGTTCGTCGAACACCTTCGAACACCGTTAAAACCAATGGCAGGCAAACAAAAACACATAGAAACACATAGAAAACACCTTCAAAGGTGTCCAAAAGCTGACAAACTGCTCAGAAGACACAACTAACACATGGAAAAGTGACAAGTACATATAGTCATGCGAAAAGAAAAGAGGTGGAGGAGTAAAAGGAGGGGGAGACACAGATATAGGCATGTCATGCCCTTCTAAAATTCAAAAAGTGAGAAGCCGACACGGCCAGTCCGTTCCTGCCCGTGTCACCTCTGTGTCGCCGGGTTTGTGCCAGAGCCGCGGTGGACCCTGACGGCCAGCCCCCCTATCCCAATACTGGTGTCTGTCCGCCGGTGGGTCGAGGCCCCCCACGGTGGGGGGGGAGTAACATCTGCAGAAGAAAGACCATCTTCCAGCCAAACTAAGATGTCGACTTCTTTTCGTGGACAATGTGATATGATCCCATTCTTACGGACACGCCCATCGCTACAAATTCTAAATGAGGCACAAAAACAGCAGGTGCTTCAACGGATATCAAGTGCTCCTTCAAGTGGGCTCTCCATCACCTCAATTTCAACATCACAAATACTCCAGTCCTCTTATCTCGACAATCGCACTTGCTTCCTCACAGCTCCCAAGTCTCCAGCTGCCCGTCTGAGTATGGGGTAGCACAGATGGTTGAGTCTGCACAGCTGTTTACTCATACTATAGCCTGGGAAACGGAGGTCTGCTCCAGAGCTTCTGTTAATCCAGATGAGGAAATGATCTGATCTGATGCCCAGAATCTTTATAAGTCGGATCCAGGACCAGATGAAGAAAGTTCTGAGCATAATGTAGACCCTTGTTCCCAAACTGTAACTCCTGTTGGTGGAGACAATGATGAAGACGATGATGAGACTCAAATACCTGATTGGAGCGACAACTTGACTTTTCGGTCAGGGCAGGAAGAGGTTGGCTCTGAGGACGACGGGTGTGATAACACACAGGGTGATGATGACGAGGTTGGAGATCCCACTTACTGTCAACCCACAGTCAGCCAGTCGATGAGGTCAGCAGAGGAGGTGGAGGAGGATGTGACTAGCCCTGGGGATGGGGATGACTCGGTACCCGGGCATTTGCCTGGCCTTGGGGATGTCGCGGTGGTCGGCTCCCTGGCCCGTACCCTGGGGTCTCTCTTTAAAAGGGTGGATAATTGTTAATTTTATAAGAGTTCATGACGCCACCTGTGGTATCTGGTGACAAGCACCAGCGCTGCAGCAGTCCACTGAGGCCGGTGATAAGGCAGCTCGATGGTATAGCTCCCCACAGGTGGACCTAGGTCTCAGGGCAGCGTATGCAGGGGGAATACAGGACAGGCGAAACCCAGCTGGGTCAGAGCAAGAACGGGAACGGACACGGTAGTCACTTCAGTACCTTTTACTGGTGGAAATTCAGGCACATCCCGGAGCACTGTAGGGTGAAGGGTGCATATCAGGATCCTCCCCAATGAGCGGGTGTAGGGCCTCCTGTTTCTTGCCTCTGCGTAGTAAGTTTCTGACCTGCCTGGAGCTAGGCCTTACTTTGTCTCTGTCCTGCGCTGGCTGACCTTGTGGTAGGGCCTTCTCTTGGAGTTCACGCTCCCAGTATGCGGGGCCTAAGTGTCTCCTGGCTCTGTTACATATCAGCACCTTAGCGATCCTGGGACTTGTAGTTCTCCAGGGATTCCGGTTATGCCTTACTGGGTCATAGAGATACCGGTAAGCTCGGATCCTGTGTCCGGTAATTGCTTCGGGGTGAGCTGGTTAAGCTCCTCTGCCCCTTATGTACTAACTCGCCACTCGCCTTCGGCCTACTCGGGCCCTCACTAGGCTATACACACTAACGGCAGCTTGCCGCGCTTCACTGATCTTACGGCACCGGCACACCTTAAGCTCTATCTGGGCTCCACTGCTGAACTATTAACTGCGTTCTCTAGACTAGACTGAGCTCCAATGCAGACTGACGTCTCTTAGGCTTCTCTACTGCAGGAACTCTTCAGAGGAACTGAACTGCCTAGCTTCCCTATTTATATCCCTAACGGGCTCCCTTTGCTGGTCTGAGATGGAAGGTGGAGATGTGTGAATGTTTATGGGGGCCTCTTGTGGAGGATTCCATCAATGCACTCTTCTAGGATCTGTGATACCAAGCGCAGCGGGGCATCACAGATGCTATTGACGACGAGGTTAGGTTGCGCCTTCCTGAACAGAGACGGAGTACTGGAAGCACGTCAACAACTGCATCCTCAACCACAACTCTGCCTCTGACCACAAGTCGTAGTGGCTCTTCAGGTCACATGGGCTCTAAGCCTTGCATAGCCTGGGCATTTATTCAGATCGATAAGGATGACCCAACTCGTGTTATCTGTAATATTTGTCAGCAAAAGCTAAGTAGAGGCCAAAAAATCCATAGTTTGAGTACTTCATGCATGTACCGTCACATGGATATGAAGCATAAGTTGCAGTGGGAAGCTCACTGTGCTACAATGCGGCCTAGCCGGCTGGGCCAACCACCGTCTGCCCCATCTTGTGCATCCGCAGCCTCTTCATCCTCTGTGACTGGGGGGACAGCAGTCACACATGTTTTTGGACGCAGACCTGCCACCTCTTTACCCGCAACAGCCAGTGTGATTGGCAGGTCGTCAGTTCATTGGGAAGTGGAAACACCTGCTAGTGTTGAGCGCTCTCTGACATCGAGAGCACCACCTTTGGATCAAGGCAACCTAACATGTCCGCCTGCATCTTCCTCACAGACCGGCAGTTTGCCGGGGACACCCTACTCAACACCGTCTAAGCACAATAGCCAGCCCTCGGTCCCTCAGATGTGGAAAAGTAAAAGACCATTTCCTCCTAGCCATGAGAAAGCTAAGAAGTTGAATTTCACCATCTGCAAGCTGTTGGCTACAGAAATGCTGCCTTTCCACCTGGAGGACACAGAGGATTTTCAAGACCTTATGTCCGTCACAGTGCCCCAGTACCAGATGCCCAGTCGGCACTACTTCTCAAAGAAAGGTGTGCCTGCGCTCCACTAGCATGTCGCACACAACATCACCGCTTCTTTGAGAAACTCTGTGTGTGACAGGGTGCACTTCACCACAGACACTTGGACGAGAAGGCATGGACAGGGGCGTTACATGTAGAGATGAGCGCTGTTCTACTCGAACTGTTCGCCAATCTCAAATTCGAGCTGTTTTGGGCGGTGTTCGAGCCGGTCGGCGAACACGAACAATTTGAGAAAAATTCGGCTGTTCGAGGTTATGTTCGATAACTGTTCGTGCACCAAAATCATAACTGGATTTTTTCTCAGTAATGATGAAAATTAATGTTAATACGCAGTAGTTTGAGTGTACAGCGGGGCGGGGGGAGGGGCAGGGGATGGATCTCTGCAGGAACAATGAAGATCTCCATTTTTTTTTCTCTTTCCCGCATTTGCAGTGGGGAGGTGCAATCTGTCAGCCTATCAGCAGCGCACACACGGAGCGAAGTGCTTTTTTTCACACAAGCAAGGGCATGTGTGATTGGCAGTGTATGTCACATGTCCTTGCCCTATAAGACCAAGCCATTTTCCCCGTCGCCACCATTTTCTCACTGCTGCAGCTGCGTGTTAGACGGCACCGCTGTTGCTGTGTGCGCTATACCTTGTTAATTTCAAGCCAATTTTCGCACAAATATACAGATAGCTTGGGAGTAGGGAATAGTTGTGATTGCAGTCCTTTTAAGGACTAGGTTACAGCATTTCCTACGACTTTTATCAGGCAGGTCTGTGCTCTTAAATAGATAGATTGTGGGAGTAAAGACCAATTGTAATTGGAGTCCTTTTCAGGACTAGGTTACCTCAGTTCCTATCAGTTTTTGCCAGGCAGGTCTGTGCCAGTGCTGTGCAAGTTTTTTTCACAGCATTTGGCTGAATCTAGCAAAGCTAATCCTTTTTGGCCTATTGCAGAGTGTGTTAGTCAGTGGAGTAGCCTATCTGTGTTGCAAGATATACCACCTGTGTATAGAATACCAATTTTTTTACTGCACCTAGTGAAGTAAAATCTTTTGGGCATAGCATCATTCTATTAGTCCATCTATACTGACCTCCATCAGGTTGCAAACTGAATATAATTTTTTTCTGCATCTAGCTCTGAAAAAATATTTGGGCTTCTAGCGGTGTGTGGGACTTGGTCTATTAGTCCATCTATACTGACCTCCATCAGGTTGCAAATTAAAAATAATTTTTTTCTTCATTTATCTCTGAAAAAATATTTGGGCTTCTAGCAGCGTGTGGGACTTGTTCTATTAGTCCATCTATACTGACCTCCATCAGGTTGCAAATTAAAAATAATTTTTTTCTTCATTTATCTCTGAAAAAATATTTGGGCTTCTAGCAGTGTGTGGGACTTGTTCTATTAGTCCATCTATACTGACCTCCATCAGGTTGCAAATTAAAAATAATTTTTTTCTGCATCTAGCTCTGAAAAAATATTTGGGCTTCTAGCAGTGTGTGGGACTTGGTCTATTAGTCCATCTATACTGACCTCCATCAGGTTGCAAATTAAAAATATTTTTTTTCTGCATCTAGCTCTGAAAAAATATTTGGGCTTCTAGCAGTGTGTGGGACTTGGTCTATTAGTCCATCTATACTGACCTCCATCAGGTTGCAAATTAAAAATAATTTTTTTCTTCATTTATCTCTGAAAAAATATTTGGGCTTCTAGCAGCGTGTGGGACTTGTTCTATTAGTCCATCTATACTGACCTCCATCAGGTTGCAAATTAAAAATAATTTTTTTCTGCATGTAGCTCTGAAAAAATATTTGGGCTTCTAGCAGTGTGTGGGACTTGGTCTATTAGTCCATCTGTACTGACCTCCATCAGGTTGCAAATTAAAAATAATTTTTTTCTGCATCTAGCTCTGAAAAAATATTTGGGCTTCTAGCAGTGTGTGGGACTTGGTCTATTAGTCCATCTATACTGACCTCCATCAGGTTGCAAATTGAATAAAAAAATTTTCTGCATCTAGCTCTGAAAAAATATTTGGGCTTCTAGCAGTGTGTGGGACTTGGTCTATTAGTCCATCTATACTGACCTCCATCAGGTTGCAAATTGAATAAAAAAATTTTCTGCATCTAGCTCTGAAAAAATATTTGGGCTTCTAGCGGTGTGTGGGACTTGGTCTATTAGTCCATCTATACTGACCTCCATCAGGTTGCAAATTAAAAATAATTTTTTTCTGCATCTAGCCCAGCCAATAGTTTTGGCCTAATACCACAGTTTGGCCACTCAGCTCTGCTCGGTTACCATCCATTGTTTTTTTCTGCAAACAACTCCAGAGTTGTGAATTAGTTAACCACCAAAATGAGTGGAAAAAGGCCTGCTGCTGGTGGAAAGGGGAATAGGCGTGTTGGGAAGGGGAAAAAAGGTTGTGTCCGTGGGGTAGGTGCAGAAGAAAGACCATCTTCCAGCCAAACTAAAATGTCTACTTCTTTTAGCGGACAATGTGATAAGATCCCTTTCTTACGGCCACGCCAATCGCTACAAATTCCAGATGAGGCACAAAAACAGCAGGTGCTTCAACGGATATCAAGTGCTCCTTTAAGTGGGCTCTCCTCCACATCAACTTCAACATCACAAATACTCCAGTCCTCAAAGGTGTCACCCAAATCGCACTTGCTTCCTCACAGCTCCCAAATCTCCAGCTGCCCGTCTGAGTATGAGGTAGAACAGATGGTTGAGTCTGCAGAGCTGTTTACTCATACTATAGCCTGGGAATCAGAGGTCGACTCCAGCGCTTCTGTGAATCCAGACGAGGAAATGATCTGCACTGATGCCCAGAATCTTTATGAGTCGGATCCAGGACCAGACGCAGAAGGTTCTGACCATAATGTAGACCCTCATTCCCAAACTGTAACTCCTGTTGGTGGAGACAATGAGGAAGACGATGATAAGACTCAAATACCTGATTGGAGCGACAACTTTAGTTTTTTGTCAGGGCAGGAACAGGTTGGCTCTGAGGACGACGGGTGTGATAACACACAGGGTGATGATGATGAGGTCGGAGATCCCACTTACTGTCAACCCACAGTCAGCCAAGAGATGAGGTCAGCAGAGGAGGTGGAGGAAGATGCTAGTGACGACGAGGTCAGGTTGCGCCTTCCTGGACAGAGACGTAGTACTGGAAGCACGTCAACAACTGCATCCTCAAACACAACTCTGCCTCTCACCACAAGTCGTGGTGGCTCTTCAGGTCGCATGGGTGCTAAGCCTTGCATAGCCTGGGCATTTTTTCAGATCGATAAAGATGACCCAACTCGTGTTATCTGTAACATTTGTCAGCAAAAGCTAAGTAGAGGCCAAAAAATACATAGTTTGAGTACTTCATGCATGAACCGGCACATGGACATGAAGCATAAGTTGCAGTGGGAAGCTCAGTGTGCTACAATGCGGCCTAGCCGGCCGGGCCAATCACCGTCTGCCATATCTTGTGCATCCGCGGCCTCTTCATCCTCTGTGACTGGGGGGACAGCAGTCACACCTGTTTTGGGGCGCAGACCTGCCACCTCTTTACCCGCAACAGCCAGCGTGATTGGCAGGTCATCATTTTCTTTGGAGGTGGTAACACCAGCTGGTGTTGAGCGCTGTCCGACATCGATAGCACCACCTTTGGATCAAGGCAACCTAACATGTCCGCCTGCATCTTCCTCACAGACCGGCAGTTTGCCGGGGACACCCTTATCAACCCCGTCTAAGCACAATAGCCAGCCCTCGGTCCCTCAGATGTGGACAAGTAAAAGACCATTTCCTCCTAGCCATGAGAAAGCTAAGAGGTTGAATTTCACCATCTGCAAGCTCTTGGCTACAGAAATGCTGCCTTTCCGCCTGGTGGACACAGAGGATTTTCGAGACCTTATGTCCGTCGCAGTGCCCCAGTACCAGATGCCCAGTCGGCACTACTTCTCAAAGAAAGGTGTGCCTGCGCTCCACCAGCATGTCGCACACAACATCACCGCTTCTTTGAGAAACTCTGTGTGTGACAGGGTGCATTTCACCACAGACACTTGGACGAGTAGGCATGGACAGGGGCGTTACATGTCGCTGACTGGGCACTGGGTAACTATGGTGACAGCAGGACAAGGGGCTGCTGTCCAAGTCTTGCCGTCCCCACGAGTTGTGCGTCAATCCTCTTTATGTCAAAGTTCCTCCACTGCTTCTGCCTCCTCAACCTCCTCTCGGTCTTCCACCTGCACCCAAAGCCTGTCTGGTCATGCCACAAGCTTTCTAACTGCGCAGAAGGGATCCTGCACACCTCCTTACTATGCTGGCAGTAGGGCTCAACGTCATCAGGCGGTTTTTACATTGAAATGTCTGGGAAATGTGAGTCACACAGCTGAGGAGTTGTGGTCAGCTCTGGAGAACCAATTTCATGAATGGTTGTCTCCACTGGACCTGAAACCAGGGAAGGCCGTGTGCGACAATGCTGCAAACCTGGGTGCGGCCCTTCGCCGGGGCAAGGTCACACACGTGCCTTGTATGGCTCACGTGTTGAACCTGGTTGTCCAGCAATTTTTAGCCCACTATCCCAGACTAGATGGCCTTCTGCAGAGGGCACGGTCGCTGTGTGCTCACTTCCGCCGTTCGCATCCCGCAGCTCAGCGACTTACATCTCTACAGAAGTCGTTGGGCCTGCCACTTCACCGGCTAAAATGCGATGTGCCTACCCGGTGGAATTCAACTCTGCACATGTTGCAGCGACTGTGGCAGCACCGACAAGCCCTGGTGCAATACGTTCTGACGTATAGCCTGGGCCAACGAGATTCAGAGGTGGGGCAAATCACGCTGGAGGAGTGGTCTCAGATCAGGAACCTATGCACCCTTCTGCACAGTTTTGAAATGGCGACGAAGATGTTTAGTGCTGACGATGCCATTATCAGCATGACTATTCCGGTGATTTACATTCTGGAGCACATGTTAAACAGAATTCGGAGTCAGGTGGTGGCACAAGAGGAGGTGGAGGAAGTAGAGGAGGAGGAGTTGTATGCGGAAGGGCTAACATCTGCAAGGTCCAGACGGTCGGCAGCACCAAGGCGGCAGGCATGTGAGGGTGGGGGAGATGGTTTTACCAGGGCGCATGGTAGCAGCCAAACTAGTGAGGAAGGTGCTGGAGCCCAGGAAGAAGTGGAGGACGAACTGATGGAAGACTCATCAGATGAGGGAGACCTTGATCACATTTCTGTTGTGCGAGGTTGGGGGGAGAGGACAGAGGAAGGAAGCATGATTGTTACCTCGCCACCAACACAACAGGGACTTGGTGCTCCTGGATGCGCAACACACATGAGTGCCTTCTTGCTGCACTACCTGCAACATGACCCTCGAATTGTGAGAATTAGAAATAATCCTGACTACTGGGTTGCCACACTGTTAGATCCCCGGTACAAAAGTAAATTTGCAGAAATTATTCCTGCCATAGAAAGGGATGCACGCATGCAGGAGTATCAGCAGAGACTGTTGCAGAATCTTACATGTGCTTTTCCACAAAATACCAGTGGTGCACGTAGTGAATCTCACAGTTCCAACTTGCCAACCGTGGGACCGTCAAGTGTTCAGCACTCAAACCGTAACAGAACCACAGTATCTGCTGGTAACATCAATTTTGCGGAATCATTTCACCACTTTTTTAGCCCATCCTTTGCAAGGCCACAGGAGACAAGAAGTCTGACACATAGTCAACGCCTAGAGACGATGGTACAGGAGTATCTCCAAGTAAACATTGAAGCCACTACTGTGTCACTGGACCCTTGCTCTTTTTGGGCTTCCAATCTGGATAAATGGCCGGAGCTAGCCACTTACGCCTTGGAGATCTTGTCATGCCCCGCAGCCAGCGTTCTGTCTGAACGTGTGTTCAGCGCTGCTGGTGGTGTGCTGACAGATAAGCGCACGCGGCTCTCCACTGATAATGTAGACAGACTCACGTTCATAAAGATGAACAAATCATGGATCCGAAACGACTTTTCTACCCCTGTGTCATCCTGGGGAGAGTAAAAGCTTGATGATTGGTTAAAATCACCCTACCAACCGTTTTAAGCTTTCAAATTACTAAACATGTTTATCTGTATCTTGACTGGAAAATAATTTGGGCTTTGTAGCAGTGTGCAGCACTGATCCTATTAGGCCATCTATAATAAGCTTCACCAGATTTAAAATTAAAAATAATTTTTAGCTGCATCTAGCCCGGAAAATAATTTTGGGGCTCCGAGATGCGCAAGACACATAAGTGCCTTCTTGCTGCACTACCTGCAGCATGACCCTCATATTGTCAGAATTCGAAGTAATCATGACTACTGGGTTGCCACACTCTTAGATCCCCCAAACTTTTCGATCAACCTTTTCATTTTAATAAAGACCAAAAAAATGGTCATTTTTGAAATTATAAGCATTAGCAGGTTGTTAGAAACTGAAATCAAACAGTTTTCAACTCAAAACTTTATTCTAGGTGATGTTACATTTTCACATAGGATCCCTTGTTCGAAAGGAGCTTCTGAACTCTCTCGTCCATTGAATTTGTCAGGTTTTGGATGGTTTCTGCTT
This sequence comes from Phyllobates terribilis, assembly GCF_046119375.1. Taxonomy (NCBI): domain Eukaryota; kingdom Metazoa; phylum Chordata; class Amphibia; order Anura; family Dendrobatidae; genus Phyllobates; species Phyllobates terribilis. The sequence continues at coordinate 475,382,147 of NW_027362765.1, read as the reverse complement.
CAATTGTTTTGCATGAGGACAGAATACCCTCCCAGAGCTGTTGCTTAGATGTGAACTGCCTCCCGCCATCATAGACACTCCTTTTAATGATGCTCCAAAGGTTCTGAATGGGGTAGAGGTCAGGGGAGCATGGGGGTCACACCATAAGTTTGTCCCCTTTTATGCCCATATCAGCCAGAGATGCAGATGTTTTATGTGCAGCATGAGATGGTGCATTATCATGCAGAAAAATGATCTTGCTGTGAAATACACGGTTCTTCTTCTTGAACCATGGCAGGAAGTGCTGTTTGAGAAAATCCACATACATTATGGAGTTCATCTTTAGCGCCTTCAGGGATCCTAAAGGGGCCGACAATCTCTCTCCCCATGATTCCAGCCCAAAACATTACTCCACCTCCTCCTTGTTGGCGCTGTAGCCGTGTTTGCGTGGGGTGTCCATCAACCAGCCATCCTCCACTCCATTCATCTGGACCATCGAGCGCTGCACGGCACTCATCCGTGAACAAAACAGTTTTGAAATCAGTCTTCATGTAATGTTTGGCCCACTGGAGCCGTTTCTGCTTGTGTGAAGTGGATAGAGGAGGTCGACAGGATGGCATATGCACAGCTGCAAACCTCTGAAGGACCCTGCATCTTGTTGTTCGGGGGACGTTGGAGGCACAAGCAGCTTCAAAAACTTGTCTGCTGCTATGACAAGGCTTTTTTGCCGCTGCTCTTTCAACCTGACGTAATTGCCTGTAGGAAAGAGTCCTCAATTTGCCCTTATCAGCACGCACACGTGTGTACTGTGAATCAGCTACATACTTCTTGATTGCCAAGACACTTCATCCTGATCATCGCACAATGTTGATTGTAGTCATGCCTTGACCTAAACACTCCACAATTTGTTGCTTCTCAGCAGCCGACACATCCTTTTTCTTTCCCATTTTGGCAGAAAATGTAGGCTGCTTAATAATGTGAGAGAGCCTTCTTAAGTAGTCTTGCCTTTCATTGGACACACCTGCCAAACTAATTAGCACAGGTGTCTGCAATTGCTTACAGTGATATAAAGAGCCCTGACACACATCACCATCAATGAGTTTAACTGACAAACAAACAAATTCTTCCCTTATCACTCCTAAACACTTTTTGCATAATAATTTGGAACGCGGTGTACATGTGCTTTTCCACAAAACACCAGTGGTTCACGTAGTGAATCTTACAGTTCTAACTTGCCAACCGTGGTCTGTATGGAATTGTTCAATAAAGGGCCCAAAATTAAGATAACATAGATGGGAGAGGTCTCTATGAATAGGAATTCCTAAGTATTTGATACCCTGTGAGGGCCAGGCAAAGGGAAAGTTGGACTGGATGGAATCCTATATGGATTTAGGGAGGGAGACATCGAGGGCCTCAGACTTCGCTGCATTGATTTTAAAATTTTACCATGTAACAAAGTGATCTATTTCAGCCATAACAGCAGGGATGGATATATGTGATTGAGTGATATATACTAGGACATCATCAGCAAATAGAGAGCACTTGTACTCGGTGCCTCCCACCTCAATCCACCTAATATTGGGGTTATGGCGAATTGATGAGAGCAGGTGCTCCGTCACTAGGATGTATAAGAGAGGGGACAGAGGACATCCCTGCCTTGTCCCATTGGTGATTGTGAAAGGTGATGAAAATGTTCTGACGCACCCCCTGGGCCTTGGGACACCCGGAGCCGAACCCTTTTTGGTGGATGCTGGTGGTTGTAGTCTTCGTGGCGGCGATCCGGTTCCGTGGCTCAGGGCGGTCAAACCAGTGGCGGAACTATTTATGTGGTTTTGATGTTTAAATGTCCGACTACGCCACCCGTGGATTGCGGTCAGAGTGAACCGCCGCTACAGGGCAGACCGCTAAGGCTGGTGTTGTGGGTGCAGCAGAGCGTAGCATAACTCCCCACGGGAGGAGTATAGCATCAGGGCAGTGTATGCGGAGGATGGGGTTGATGGTGCAGGGCAGCAGCAGTAACGACACGGAGTCAGTGATGCAGTTCAGGGCCTTTACTCACAGTTCTTATTATCCAGACCACGTCTGCAGGTAACGGCTGCCCACGTCGTACTGTGCTCACCAGGTGAGGGGCTCAGACAACTCCCAGATAACTTTGGAGCGCTTCACAGGACCCCCTTTGTGTGTCTTTTGTCTGGCCTTTCTTACCAACACTTCTGTCCGGCTGCCTCGGGCCTCCTCTTGGTAAACTTGGCGCCAGTTTCCCTGAACCTATGTGGTGCCTTCCTAGCGGGTGGAGCAAGGGGCTGCGCCACATAAAATGTCAGAGCCTCCGGTTTCTAGCTGAGGGTCGTTTCCTGCCTCCACTAGTTCGGGGACCGGTCTCCCCCTTTGGCCTGACCCCTCCACGCAGGTGGATTCGGGCGTGCGGTGGCGACTCGCCCGTCCGCACCCCTGGGATCCCTTCATTCCTCGTTCCTGGAGCCTTCTCCGCTCCTCTTCCTTCCTTCTCCCTCTTGCAGGCCTGGGCCTCTGTTACTAGGCCCGCCTCCAGAGCAGAGCTCATGCAGAGCCCCTGCTCCCTGCCACTTCTGCTCAGACTTCTCTGCACTGAACTAAGATGGTGCCCACCTTTTATACTCCCTTCTCAATGCACCCAGGAACTGCTTCCTCCCTGCTCCTGCACTGCAGGGTTCCCCTTCCTCAGTGTTCCCTCCCCCCACTCCAGCCAGGGACAGGGACTGTCGTGCCCATCTCAGGGGCATATTGGTCGCCCTGCCCCACGGCAATGTGGTGTAATGCATGCAGGTGTCGGGTCCTGATCCACACTCCATCCTTATCTGAGAGTGAGATATCACACCTCTGGGTGAGGTGCAATACGTCTGTAGCAACCGAGCCCTCGGTGCTACAGTTCCATTTATCTTCAGCCTAGGTGACGTATTGTGATACAGGGCCGTGATTTTGGCTATAAAAGGGTCCCCTAGACCCCTACCCCAAGCTTTTTAAGAGAATCATATATGGCGTGCCAGGAGACTCTATGGAATGCTTTCTCAGCATCCAACGAGAGTATCTACTTACAAATTTTTAACTGCATCTAGCCCAGGAAATACTTTGTGCTTAGTAGCAGTGTCTGCTAGTCAGCGGATTATCCCGGCTGTTAAGCAAGCTACACCACCTGTAGTTTGGACACTTAATTTTTTCAAAGGAAATGCTTCGGGACCACGGGATACTTAGTGAAGAGCATCAGGAGGCACCCCAAGGCATAGGGGCTGGGACTGGCACTAGGATGCCTTGCGGTGGACAGCCGAGCTCGATCCTTATAAAAGCTTTTTAACTGCAGCAGCTTTAGTGGACGCTACTGGAGCTGGAATTACGCGGCTGCTGGCATGAGACTTGCCCTCCAATAGATCCTTGTAAATGGATTTAAAGTGTATTCATTCAAATTAGAGGGACAATTTAAATTAAAAAGCTTAGAGCTGCCTCCACCACAGGGGGGCTCTCTCGACCCACCAGCGGACAGGCACCAGTATTGGGAGAGGGGGGCTGGCCGTCAGGGTTCACCGCGGCTCTGGCACAAACCCGGCGACACGGAGGTGTCACGGGCAGGAGCGGACTGGCCGTCTCGGCTTCTCACTTTTTGGATTTTAGAAGGGCATGACATGCCTATATCTGTGTCTCCCCCTCCTTTTACTCCTCCACCTCTTTTCTTTTCGCATGACTATATGTACTTGTCACTTTTCCATGTGTTAGTTGTGTCTTCTGAGCAGTTTGTCAGCTTTTGGACACCTTTGAAGGTGTTTTCTATGTGTTTCTATGTGTTTTTGTTTGCCTGCCATTGGTTTTAACGGTGTTCGAAGGTGTTCGACGAACAGTTCGACGAACAGTTCGGCGAACACACGGGTGTTCGACGAACCGAACCGAACTCGAACACTACGGGGGTGGCTCAACACTAGTTACATGTCGCTGACTGGGCACTGGGTAACTATGGTGACAGCAGGACAAGGGGCTGCTGTCCAAGACTTACCGTCCCCACGAGTTGTGCGTCAATCCTCTTTATCTCGAAGTTCCTCCACTGCTTCTGCCTCCTCAACCTCCTCTCGGTCCTCCACCTGCACCCAAAGCCTGTCTGGTAATGCCACCTGCTTTCTAACTGCGCAGAAGGAATCCTGCACACCTCCTTACTATGCTGGCAGCTGGGCTCAACAGCATCAGTGTTTACTTTGAAATGTCTGGGAAATGTGAGTCACACAGCTGAGGAGTTGTGGTCAGCTCTGGAGACCCAGTTTCATGAAAGGTTGTCTCCACTGGACCTGCAACCAGGGAAGGCCATGTGCGACAATGCTGCAAACCTGGGTGCGGCACTTCGCCGGGGCAATGTCACACACGTGCCTTCTATGGCTCACGTGTTGAACCTGGTTGTCCAGCAATTTTTAGCCCGCTATCCCGGACTAGATGGCCTTCTGCAGAGGGCACGGTCGCTGTGTGCTCACTTCCACCGTTCGCATCCCGCAGTTCAACGACTTACATCTCTACAGAAGTCGTTGGGCCTGCCAGTTCACTGGCTGAAATGCGATGTGCCGACACGGTGGAATTCAACTCAGCACATGTTGCAGTGACTGTGGCAGCACCGACAAGCCATGGTGCAATACGTTCTGACGTATAGCCTGGGCCAACGAGATCCAGAGGTGGGGCAAATCACGCTGCAGGAGTGGTCTCAGATCAGGGACCTATGAAGTTGACGCGCCCCCTGGGCCATGGGGTGCCCTGAGCCGGGCCGGTAGACGCTGGGGGTTGTAGTCACTGTGGCGGTGACCCAGTCCGTGACCCAGGGCGGTCAATCCAAGGGTAATTTGTATATATGGATTTTATAATGTCTGACTACGCCACCTGTGGAGTGCGGCCAAAGGGGCCGTCGCTGTGGAACAGTCCTCTGAAGCTGGTGGTTTTGCAGCAACGGTATTTTTACTCACCACAGGAAGAGTATAGCTTCAGGGCAGTGTGGGTGGATGATGGTGGTTGTAGTGCAGGGAGTCAGTAATGAACACAGAGTCCGTGTGATGCCGTCTCAAGATATTACTCACAGTTGTTGTAGTCCAGATTACAGGTACCAGAGCAATCTCCCCCGTCGTGCTGTGCATACTCAGTGAGGGGCTCAGTCCACCCCCAGATAGCTCCGGAGTACTTAACAGGACCCCCTTCTGTGTGTCCTTTCTCTGGCCTTCTCCCTGCACCTCACACCCAGTGACACTTCTATCCGGTATCCTCGGGCCTTGGCGGGTGACGTGTGTTCCGTCCCCTGGGTCCTATGTGGCTACCTTCTTAGTGAGACTGGTGTGGACTTTGGCCTGCAGTACATGAAATGCAGCAGCCTCCAGTTTCTAGTTGAGCCTTGCTGTTTCTCCGCTAGTTGAGGGACCGGTTCCCCTTATCTGGCCTGACCCCTCTACCTCCTGGTAGCAGCGGGAGTACGGGTGGCCTTCTGCATGGCCCGTAGCCGTAGGGTCCCTTCGGTTCCTGGAGCCTTCCAGCTCCCATTCCTCTCTTCTCTCCTTCAGTCCTGGGCCTCCCAGGCTAGGCCCGCCTCCGGAGCAGAGCTCATGCCTAGTCTCTGCTCCTGTCACTTTTCCTCCTCTGTCTGGCTTGCTCTTTCTAAGATGGCTTCCTATTTATACTCTCCTTGTCATGTGCTCCCCTAAGCTGCTCCCCTAAGCACCCACTACATAGGACCCTCAAACCAGCTAGGGACCTGGGACTGTGCTCTCCCTTAGGAGCAATCTCGCCCTACCCCCACTGCGGGTATGTGTTGGATGCAGGAGTCAGGGTCCCGAGCCATACGCCTTCCTTACCTGAGGGTGAGATACCACACCTCTGGGTGAGATGCAGTAACTCTGTGGCGACTGAACCCTCAGGGGCGCCACACACCCTTCTGCACAGTTTTGAAATGGCGACGAAGATGTTTAGTGCTGACGACGATGCCATTATCAGCATGACTATTCCGGTGTTTTACATGCTGGAGCACACATTAAACAGAATTCAGAGTCAGGTGGTGGGACAAGACGAGGTGGAGGAAGTAGAGGAGGAGTCGTATGCGGAAGGGATAACATCTCCAAGGTCCAGACGGTTGGCAGCACCAAGGCGGCAGGCATGGGAGGGTGGGGGAGAGGGATTAACCAGGGCGCATGGTAGCAGCCAAACTGTTGAGGAAGGTGCAGGAGCCGAGGAAGAAGTGGAGGACGAACTGGCGATGGGCATGGAAGACTCATCAGATGATGGAGACCTTGATCACATTTCTGTTGTGCGAGGTTGGAGGGAGAGGGCAGAGGAAGGAAGCATGATTCTTACCTCGCTACCAACACAACAAGGACTTGGTACTTCTGGATGCGCAAGACACATGAGTGCCTTCTTGCTGCACTACCTGCAACATGACCCCCGAATTGTCAGAATTCGAAGTAATCCCGACTACTGGGTTGCCATACTCTTACATCCCTGTACAAAAGTATATTTGCCGAAATAATTCCTGCCATTAAAAGGTATTGACGAATGCAGGAGCATCTGCAGACGCTGTTGCAGAATCTTACATGTGCTTTTCCACAAAACACCAGTGGTGCACGTAGTGAATCTCACAGTTCTAACTTGCCAACGGTGGGACTGTCGAGTCTTCATCACTCAAACAGTAACAGTAACACAGTATCTGCTGGTAACAGCAATTTTGTGGAATCGTTTCACCACTTTTTTAGACCATCCTTTGCAAGGCCACAGGAGACAAGAAGTCTGACACATAGTCAATGCCTAGAGAGGATGGTACAGGAGAATCTCCAAGTGAACATCGAAGCCATGACTGTGTCACTGGACCCTTGCTTATTTTGGTATTCCAATCTGGAATAATCGCCGGAGCTCGTCACTCACGCCTTGGAGATCTTGTCATGCCATGCAGCCAGCGTTCTCTCTGAACGTGTGTTCAGCGCTGCTGGTGGTGTGCTGACAGATAAGCGCACGCGGCTGTCCACTGAGAATGTAGACAGACTCACGTTCATAAAGATGAACAAATCATGGATTCTCAAGGACATTTCTACCCCTGTGTCATCCTTGGGAGACTAAAAGCTTGGGGATTTGGTAAAATCACCTCACCAACCGTTTTAAGCAACAGTGGGGCAATTGATGCCACTTAACCCTAGAACGCATGACCATAAAAATCTACACTTTCACATACCTGGGGCCCTTTAGGCCCGTGTGCAAATAACATGGAATAACTCAAACTCAAATGACAAACAACTATATACATGAAGAATACCTAGAGTTTCAAAATTCTAACTAAAGTAATCTTGCAGAAAATAGAAAACAATTAACTGGGCGGGCCTGCAAGGCCACAGGTATGCGTTCTAGGGTTAAGTGGTGTCTGTGCCACAAATTTGGGAGTCCCCTTGCTGTGTCTTACGTGACGTTGGCATCGTCAATTCCAGGTGGGTTGGGTCGCACCCCCCCCCTTTTAACTGTAAGAAACTACATACACTATGGCTTGGGGTAACACAGATGGTTGAGTCTGAAGAGCTGTTTACTCAGAGGTCTGCTCCAAATCTTCAGTGTCTGCTAGTCAGCGTAGAATTTTTAACTGCATCTAGCCTAGGCAATACTTTGGGCGTAGTAGCCCAGCTGCGAAGCAAGCTGCACCGCCTGTGTATCTAATAAGAATTTTTAAATGAATCTAGCCTAGGCAGACTGTGGGGACCCCCAACCAAACCCAGACGCTCAGCCCCCCTACCGCCCCCCTTTCATGGACAATACAATAATGTAACTCTTACAACTGGATGGGTGAGAATCGGTCACAGCTTTATTAACTCTTTATACTCATTCCATTAGAAAGGCATTTTATTTCTAAAATAATTCAGCTTGTTGCAGCATGCCCTGGGTCCCCACTCCGGCAAGTTGGCCAACAAGTGTAACTCTCCAACATGTCCTTTCTATTTCCAGGCCACGGAGGATCCAGCGTACTCGTATGCAGGACTCTGACCCCCACCCATCACTCTTAACGCTTGTTCCACTCCGTCCTGGAGTCCTGACAGGAATATGTCCAGTCCAATATCTATTAAGTGAACACTGTCGGGCCGTATGAGGCCTGCTTTATCTCCTTCCAGTTGTCGGTGTCGTATCACTACACCGCCTCTGTCTCTTCTAAATTTTGCCATCCGAATATTTATTACCCGCCTTGTCCATTCGATGGCCGTGATGTCTCGCGCACCTTGCCATACCGCTATCGGCACAATCTCTGACCATACTATAGCTAATTTTGTGAAAAATTCTCTGAAGCGCTCAGTGTCTAGTTTCATTATTGCCATTAGTTATGCGCTCTTGTGATGACCTAGGTTGTTTCCCCCGGCCTGTATAACTAAGATGACCGGACCTCTTGCCTCTCTCCCTACCTTGATTACCTCCATTAGTACCTGTGGCCATAGCAGGCCTCTAATACCTCTCCAGTTGAAATATGTGTTATGAAACTCTAATTTCCTCCCGCCTGGGCGGACTTACGCCCTTTTTTGTGCCCAATATATATGCGAGTGGCCTATCACTCACACTGTTGGCTTAGCGTCACCTGTAAAAGAAACAAACCACGTTAGGATAACCAGTCCGGTCTTATGTATCTCGCCAAACACGTGGATCGCCATCTCCCTATCCTCTGAACTTCCGTTTCTGACATTCCTGCTCTTGCTGCTTCCGTGGCCGCACCTATGCGGAATGAGTGTGTCCCGTAATCTTTGGGGTGGTTCCCTGCCGATGTTATGCATTTATTAAATATAGCTTGGAACAGGTATCTTGATAATGGCGTTCCATCAATGTGTGATAGGAAGAAATTACTTTGTGATCTCATGGTTAGATATGTTTTTACTATTGTTACCCGACTCAGTGTACCGTTTGTGGGTTGTAGAAGTACCCAAGTACCCCTGCCCGCTGGAACCGTTTTCGATTGGTGTATGCGTAAACGTATTGCATTATTGGCTATGACTACGTCCTGGTGTAATAAGCCTCCACTGGTGGTAATTTTGGATTGAGGGACTAATTCGCTTATACATAGTGCCCCGAAGAAGGCGATCACAAATGCAGTAGACATTAGTGTTGCTTCAAATTGTGAGTGTCATGTTAATGGTGTTAGGGATATGATGTGAGAAATCAGTTTTAGTGACACGGGACGGGACGTCTACATTCCTGACTTGGCTGACCCCTTTTCCACCCTTTTATGGATTGTCTGATGATGAATCTTTGTCACATCTCCCCAATTCAGTAGTTGGAAGTGAAATGCTACTCCGTTCAGACACCGCTGCGCTGACGCTCCTGATATGCCCCTCATCATTAGCTGGTGGAGAAATTCTATGGTGACTTGTGATCTGGCTTGTTCACATTGGTCAACCCGTCTGCCTGCTACTAGTCGTGTCCACTCTTCCCATGCCTTACCGTATGCTTGCCACGTTGACGGGGCAACTGACGCTCTGATTAATGGAATCAACTATTCGCCACTAGATCCCATAGGGAGGGTGGGCAACTGTTGCCCGATGGGTGGGCGTTGTGGAAGAGCTCTGTGAAAATATGCCAATTGAATTGTTATAAAGCGTTAGCAGCAGCTTTATACCCCTCAGCATAGTGGCTAGCGTGGACCCATACATTGTGTTTTAGGCACAGGAATGCTAGCTTGCGTAGTAGGCCTAGCACTGGGAGAGACGATGATGCCATCTTATTAATGCAGTGCGCTAGGCTGGTGTTTTGTGTTATGAAGCGTATATTTTTGTTAGCCAGGCGCGCGCCCCATATTTCTATTGCTACCACTATTGGGAAAAATTATTTTCAGGGCTAGATGCAGCTAAAAATTATTATTAATTTCAAAGCTGGTGGAGCTGGCATAGATGGCCTAATACAATGAGTCCCACACACTGCTAGAAGCCCAAATATTTTTTCAGAGCTAGATGCAGATAAAAATTATTTTTAATTTGCAACCTGATGGAGGTCAGTATAGATGAACTAATAGACCCAGTCCCACACACTTCTAGAAGCCCAAATATTTTTTCAGAGCTAGATGCAGAAAAAAATGATCTTCAATTTGCAGCCTGATGGAGGTCAGTATAGATGGACTAATAGAACAAGTCCCACTCAATGCTAGAAGCCCAAATATCTTTTCAGAGCTAGATGCAGAAAAAAATGATATTCAATTTGCAACCTGATGGAGGTCAGTATAGATGGACTAATAGACCAAGTCCCACACACTGCTAGAAGCCCAAATACTTTTTCAGAGCTAGATGCAGATAAAAAATATTTTTAATTTGCAACCTGATGGAGATCAGTATAGATGGACTAATAGACCAAGTCCCACACACTGCTAGAAGCCCAAATATTTTTTCAGAGCTAGATGCAGATAAAAATTATTTTTAATTTGCAACCTGATGGAGGTCAGTGTAGATGGACTAATAGACCAAGTCCCACACACTGCTAGAAGCCCAAATATTTTTTCAGAAGTAGATGCAGAAAAAAATTATATTCAATTTGCAACCTGATGGAGGTCAGTATAGATGGAATAATAGAACAAGTCCCACACACTGCTAGAAGCCCAAATTTTATTTCTGAGGTAGATGCAGAAAAAAATGATATTCAGTTTGCAACCTGATGGAGGTCAGAATAGATGGACTAATAGAACAAGTCCCACACACAGCTAGAAGCCCAAATATTTTTTCAGAGCTAGATGCAGATAAAAATTATTTTTAATTTGCAACCTGATGGAGATCAGTATAGATGGACTAATAGACAAAGTCCCACACACTGCTACAAGCCCAAACATTTTTTCAGAGCTAGATGCAGAAAAAAATGATATTCAATTTGCAACCTGATGGAGGTCAGTATAGATGGACTAATAGACCAAGTCCCACACACTGCTAGAAGCCCAAATACTTTTTCAGAGCTGGATGCAGATAAAAAATATTTTTAATTTGCAACCTGATGGAGATCAGTATAGATGGACTAATAGACCAAGTCCCACACACTGCTAGAAGCCCAAATATTTTTTCAGAGCTAGATGCAGATAAAAATTATTTTTAATTTGCAACCTGATGGAGGTCAGTGTAGATGGACTAATAGACCAAGTCCCACACACTGCTACAAGCCCAAATATTTTTTCAGAGCTAGATGCAGAAAAAAATTATATTCAGTTTGCAACCTGATGGAGGTCAGTATAGATGGACTAATAGAACAAGTCCCACACACAGCTAGAAGGGCAAATATTTTTTCAGAGCTAGATGCAGATAAAAATTATTTTTAATTTGCAACCTGATGGAGATCAGTATAGATGGACTAATAGACCAAGTCCCACACACTGCTAGAAGCCCAAACATTTTTTCAGAAGTAGATGCAGAAAAAAATGATATTCAATTTGCAACCTGATGGAGGTCAGTATAGATGGACTAATAGAACAAGTCCCACACACTGCTAGAAGGCCAAATATTTATTCAGAGGTAGATGCAGATAAAAATTATTTTTAATTTGCAGCCTGATGGAGGTCAGTATAGATGGACTAATAGAGAAAGTCCCGCACACTGCTAGAAGGCCAAATATTTTTTCAGAGCTAGATGCAGACAAAAAATTATTTTTAATTTGCAACCTGATGGAGGTCAGTATAGATGGACTAATAGAGAAAGTCCCACACACTGCTAGAAGGCCAAATATTTTTTAAGAGCTAAATGCAGAAAAAAATTATAATCAGTTTGCAACCTGATGGAGGTCAGTATAGATAGACTAATAGAACAAGTCCCACACATAGCTAGAAGGCCAAATATTTTTACAGAGGTAGATGCAGATAAAAAATATTTTTAATTTGCAGCCTGATGGAGGTCAGTATAGATGGACTAATAGAGAAAGTCCCACACACTGCTAGAAGGCCAAATATTTTTTCAGAGCTAGATGCAGACAAAAAATTCTTTTGAATTTGCAACGTGATGGAGGTCAGTATATATGGACTAATAGAGAAAGTCCCACACACTGCTAGAAGGCCAAATATTTTTTCAGAGCTAGATGCAGAAAAAAATTATATTCAGTTTGCAACCTGATGGAGGTAAGTATAGATGGACTAATAGAACAAGTCCCACACACTGCTAGAAGCCCAAATATTTTTTCAGAGCTAGATGCCGAAAAAAATTATATTCAATTTGCAACCTGATGGAGGTCAGTTTAGATGTACTAATAGAATGATGCTATGCCCAAAAGATTTTACTTCACTAGGTGCAGTAAAAAAATTGGTATTCTATACACAGGTGGTATGTCTTGCAACACAGATAGGCTACTCCACTGACTAACACACTCTGCAATAGGCCAAAAAGGATTAGCTTTGCTAAATTCAGCCAAATGCTGTGAAAAAAACTTGCACAGCACTGGCACAGACCTGCCTGGCAAAAACTGATAGGAACTGATGTAACCTAGTCCTGAAAAGGACTGCAATTACAATTAGTCTTTACTCCCACAATCTATCTATTTAAGAGCACAGACCTGCCTGATAAAAGTCGTAGGAAATGCTGTAACCTAGTCCTTAAAAGGACTGCAATCACAACTATTCCCTACTCCCAAGCTATCTGTAGATTTGTGCGAAAATTGGCTTGAAATTAACAAGGTATAGCGCACACAGCAACAGCGGTGCCGTCTAACACGCAGCTGCAGCAGTGAGAAAATGGTGGCGACAGGGAAAATGGCTGGGTCTTATAGGGCAAGGACTTGTGACACACTGCCAATGACAAATGCCCTTGCTTGTGTGAAAAAAAGCACTTCGCTCCGTGTGTGCGCTGCTGTTAGGCTGAAAGATTGCACGTCCCCACTGTAAATGCGGGAAAGAGAAAAAAAAATGGAGTTCTTCATTATTCCTGCAGAGATCCATCCCCTGCCCCTCCCCCCACCCCGCTGTACACTCAAGCTGCGTATTAACATTAATTTTCATCATTACTGAGAAAAAATCCAGTTATGATTTTGGTGCACGAACAGTTATCGAACATAACCTCGAACAGCCGAATTTTTCTCAAATCGTTCGTGTTCGCCGAACGGCTCGAACACCGCCCAAAACAGCTCGAATTTGAGATTGGCGAACAGTTCAAGTAGAACAACGCTCATCTCTAGTCCCCGGCAAACTGCTGGTCTGTGAGGAAGATGCAGGCGGAAATGTTAGGTTGCCTTGATCCAAAGGTGGTGTTATCGATGTCAGAGAGCGCTCAACACCAGCTGATGTTTCCTCCTCCTAATAAAATGATGACCTGGCAATCACGCTGGCTGTTGCGGGTAAAGAGGTGGCAGGTCTGCGTCCCAAAACAGGTGTGACGGCTGACCCCCAGTCACAGAGGATGAAGAGGCCGTGGATGCACAAGATCTGGCAGACGGCGGTTGCCTGGCCGGCTAGGCCGCATTGTAGAACAGTGAGATTCCCACTGCAACTTATGCTTCATATCCATGCGACGGTTCATGCATGACATACTCAAACTATGGATTTTTTGGCCTCTACTTAGCTTTTGCTGATAAATGTTACAGATAACACGAGTTGGGTCATCCTTATCGATCTGAAAAAATGCCCAGGCTATGCAAGGCTTAGCACCCATGCGACCTGAAGAGCCACCACGACTTGTGGTCAGAGGCAGAGTTGTGTTTGAGGATGCAGATGTTGACGTGCTTCCAGTACTATGTCTCTGTCCAGGAAGGCGCAACCTGACCTCGTCGTCACTAGCATCCTCCTCCACCTCCTCTGCTGACCTCATTGACTGGCTGACTGTGGGTTGACAGTAAGTGGGATCTCCAACCTCGTCATCATCACCCTGTGTATTCTCAAACCCGTCGTCCTCAGAGCCAACCTCTTCCTGCCCTGACAAAAAACTGAAGTTGTCGCCCCATTCAGGTATTTGAGTTTCATCAGCGTCTTCCTCATTGTCTCCACCAACAGGAGTTACAGTGTGGGAACGAGGGTCTTCATTATGGTCAGAACCTTCTGCGTCTGTTCCTGGATCCGACTCATAAAGATTCTGGGAATCAGTGCAGATCATTTCCTCGTCTGGATTCACAGAAGCTCTGGAGCCGACCTCTGATTCCCAGGCTATAGTATGAGTAAACAGCTATGCAGACTCAACCATCTGTTCTACCCCATACTCAGACGGGCAGCTGGAGACTTGGGAGCTGTGAGGAAGCAAGTGCGATTGGGGTGATACCTCTGAGGACTGGAGTATTTGTGATGTTGAAGTTGAGGTGGAGGAGAGCCCACTTAAAGGAGCACTTGATATCCTTTGTAGCACATGCTGTTTTTGTGCCTCATCTGGAATTTGTAGCGATTGGCGTGGCCGTAAGAAAGGGATCTTATCACATTGTCCGCTAAAAGAAGTAGGTCATCTTAGTTTGTCAGGAAGATGGTCATTCTTCTGCAGATGTTACTGTTGCTTTAACACCTACCCCACGGACACAACCTTTTTTTCCCTTCCCAACACGCCTATTCCCCTTTCCACCAACAGCAGGCCTTTTTCCACTAATTTTGGTGGTTAACTAATTGACAACTCTGGAGTTGTTTGCACAAAAAACAATGGATGGGAACCGAGCAGAGCTGAGTGGCCAAACTGTGGTATTAGCCCAAATGTATTGGCTGGGTTAGACGCAGTAAAACAATTTTATTACATACACAGGTGGTGGAGGTTAGTATAGATGGACTAATAGAACAACTCCCACACACTGCTACAAGCCCACATTTTTTTTCAGAGCAAGATGCAGATAAAAAATTATTTTTAATTTGCAACCTGGTGGAGGTTAGTATAGATGGACTAGTAGAACAAGTCCCACACACTGCTACGAGCCCAAATTTTTTTTCAGAGCTAGATGCAGAGAAAAATTATTTTTAATTTGCAACCTGGTGGAGGTTGGTATAGATGGACTAATAGAACAAGTCCCACACACTGCTACAAGCTCAAATTTTTTTCAGAGCTAGATGCAGATAAAAATTATTTTTAATTTGCAACCTGGTGGAGGTTAGTATAGATGGACTAATAAAACAAGTCCCACACACTGCTACAAGCCCAAATTTTTTTTCTGAGCTAGATGCAGATAAAAATTATTTTTAATTTGCAACCTGGTGGAGGTTAGTATAGATGGAGTAATAGAACAAGTCCCATACACTGCTACAAGCCCCAAATTTTTTTCAGAGCTAGATGCAGATAAAAATTATTTTTAATTTGCAATATGGTGGAGGTTAGTATAGATTGACTAATAGAATGATGCTATGCCCAAAAGGTTTTACTTGGCTAGGTGCAGTAAAAAAAATTGTACTCTTTACACAGATAGGCTACTCCACTGACTAACACACACTGTAAGAGGCCAAAAAGGATTTGCTTAGCTAGATTTAGCCAAATGCTGTGAAACAAACTTGCACAGTACTGGTGCAGACCTGCCTGGCAAAAATTCCTAGGAAATGCTGTAACCTATTCCTGAAAAGGACTGCAATTACAAGTAGACCCTACTCCCAACCTATCAATTTAAGAGGACAGACCTGCCTGATAAAAGTCGTAGGAAATGATGTAACCTAGTCCTCAAAAGGACAGCAATCACAACTATTCCCTACTCCCAAGCTATCTGTAGATTTGTGCGAAAATTGGCTTGAACACTCAAAATATAGCGCACACAGCAACAGCGGTGCCGTCTAACACGCAGCTGCAGCAGTGAGAAAATGGTGGCTACGTGGAAAATGGCTGGGTCTTATAGGGCAAGGACATGTGACATACACTGCCAATGACACATGCCCATGCTTGTGTGAAAAAAAGCAGTTCGCTCCGTGTGTGCGCTGCTGATAGGCTGACAGATTGCACCTCCCCACTGTAAATGCAGGAAAGAGAAAAAAAAATGGAGATCTTCATTATTTATGCAGAGATCCATCCCCTGCCCCTCCCCCAGCCCCGCTGTACACTCAAACTGCGTATTAACATTAATTTTCAGCATTACTGAAAAAAATCCAGTTATGATTTTTGTTAGAACCCTCCTGTTAGTTTTTTTTTCTAGTTTGTGGTCACGTGACCTGCTGCCTATTTATTCCAGCTCCGCCTTTCTGGCTTTGCTGGACTTCAGTGTTAC
Source organism: Phyllobates terribilis (assembly GCF_046119375.1). NCBI lineage: Eukaryota > Metazoa > Chordata > Amphibia > Anura > Dendrobatidae > Phyllobates > Phyllobates terribilis. The sequence continues at coordinate 475,366,067 of NW_027362765.1, read as the reverse complement.
TTTGACTCTTAATCTAGCCAGGTGCTTTGTTCCTATCTCTATAGTTTGCTTGGTCCTTGGACCTCTAAGTATTTTTGTCTGTTTGTCTTTTTGCTCTGCTACAACTTCTGCTAGGAGGTGTCCAATTTTGTCCCAGTCCTTAGTACTTTTAGGGACCCCTTCCTTATATCTATAGGTCTGCGTTCAGACTAACTGAGGACGAAGGCGGTTCTGTTCACAAGGAACAGGTTGCCCGCTGCATCGTAGGGAATCAGCTTAGTCCTATTGTAGGGACAGTTTTCCTATCTTTCCTTAGTTCTTGTAGCAGATCATATCAATTTTGGTGCACGAACAGTAATCGAACATAACCTCGAACAGCCGGATTTTTTTCAAATCGTTCTTGTTCGCCGAACGGCTCGAACACCGCCCAAAACAGTTCGAATTTGAGATTGGCGAACAGTTTGAGTCGAACATCGCTCATCTCTACTTATCAGTAGAAAACAGTCTATATGAAATACCTAAAAGGAAGAAGAGGATAGCACTCACCGGTCCATAAAAAATATTCACCTTTATTGAATCACATTAAAACATGAAGGTATACCATGGCATAGTGACCCATAGAAGCGCAGACAGGCGTAAAACGGCCATCGTCCTCCTGGTGTACCACTCTCTTACCCGCTTCACGTTTTAATGGGATTCAATAAAGGTGAATATTTTTATGGACCGCTATGTGCTATCCTCTTCTTCCGTTTTGGTATTCCAGAGTTAAAGTCCTCTTCCTCTCTGAAAAGACAATTTGCACACTAAAAAAGGAGACACTCTGGAAACTTGAGATTTCTCTGCTGAAGGAAAGCGCTTCTTTCCAAAACGCGTATAATTTTTTTTTTGTCTATCCTAACCTCCATAGTTTTGCAGTGATGTCACTGAGGAAAGGGTAAACATTTCTTTCTGAGAAAGCTTGGGCACTCTCAAGACTGGATCTCATCACGGTGTTTGACCACATGTCCAACCTCTACCATCTATTGTCCTCTCTTTTGCTGATGGCGCGTGGGTGTACAGGTCAGCCTAGCAGTACCTTTATATGTTTTCTTGGGATATAGAGGATAAGGTTATCTGGTACAGGTTTTAATATTAGAGTTAGGACTGTCCCAAAAGGGTTGCCTTGACGTGGCGGGATGGCTTTTACATTATTTTGATCACAATTTATGTTAACTAAATACTATTAATGAGTGAGCATACTCGCAAGTACTCAGTACTCGCCCGAGCATCTCAGTACTCGAGATGCTCGGAGCTCGCCGAGTATTTGCGGATGCTCGGGTCCCCCTACTCGGGTGGACATGCAAGGATTACCTGACACTCATTGTAATGCCACAGCCATGGTGGTTGTGGTATTACAATGATTGGTTGGACGTACAGCGTTATCAGGTCTATATCAGATCAGGCGCCGCTATGCTCGTCACAGTCACTCCAGAATCAGGCAGAGTAGAGAGAGGTTCTGCTGAGCTAGGGAGAGATTTGCATGAATATTAGGAAGTGTAGGGAGAAAACACGTACATTAAACATATCCATCTCAACAAACAGTCCTTCTGAGGACTAATCCATCTGCAGAGATATCAGGCAGGCAGTGTATATAGGCAGGCAGGCAGTGTATATAGCAGACTGCAGTGCATACAGCACAAGAGGATCCATTCCAGCTCTGCCTTCTGCTGCTGTTAGATATTTCTAGACAAAGGCCCAGGTCTCAGGGGCCAGGAATATTTTTTTTTGGATCTTAATCCTCATTGTTTGTTTCAAAATCAATCCAGAGAACACCATTTTTCTGCGCCATCTGTTTCTTGGCACTGCAGAATACAGCCAGGTCCTTTCCATTTTACAGTGCTAAAAATCCAGCTATTTAAAACTGTCTTTTCTCCATCACACGGATCACACATATGTTTTCAGAAAATACTGCCATTTTTGGCCTCCATTGAAATTTTTTTTCACTGTGTCAGCGGTTTGCTGTTCAAAATAGTTTCCTACTTGTCAGGTATTTAAAACCGTGGTTCCTCCGTCACACGGATCACATATAAGTTTGCTCCAAATTCAGTCATTTGTAGTGAGCGTGGAAGATATTGTCTTCCATTTAAAATGGGGAAGGCACGTGGCAAGGGACAGAGAACTGGACGTGATGGTGATGGTGCATGCAGAGGCCGAGGCCAAGGCAGTGGGCATGCTGAAATTGTGCCACAACAAACACCCACATCTTCTCGCCCAATCTTCCTGTCCCAATTCATAAGGGACTGCAGCACACCACTATTGAACCAAGAGCAGTGTCAAAAGGTTGTTGGTTGGATAGCGGATAATTCTTCCAGTCACTTAGCCACCACCACCCTATCTTCCACACGGTCAAGTCTCTGTAGCCGTGAGTCTGGACCACATAATCCTCACCCTGATCCTCCTTCCTCCCACCATGATGAGTGCCCGGAGACAAATGATCCCTCACTTGGACACTCTGAAGAGCTGTTCACTTTTCCATTTATAGATTTGGGCCTCTCGCCTGGTCCACTGGAAGCGAGGCAAGAGGAGATTGCATGTAGCGATGCCCAAATGCCCAAATATTTGAGCAGCTATGGTCACATGAAGACGATGATGGGAAAGTGTCACAAGAGGTGGACGATGATGAGACAATTGCCAGAAAGTTAGGAGGAGGACCTGTTTGTGGAAAGGAAGGCGAGGTGGGGGATGATATAGTGACTGACCCAACCTGGTAGGAGGACATGCAGAGCAAGGAGAGCAGCACACAGGGGAAGGGAGGCAGAGCACCCCAACAGGCAGGAAGAAGCAGTGTTGTGGCCACAGACAGAAGGCAGGCAACCATTCCCCTTAACACTAACATGAAGGAAGTTGCCAGTACAATTGTTAGGTCTTCCCTAGTCTGGTTGTTTTTTAAAACTCTGCTGATAACCCCAAAATGGCCATTTGCACCACCTGCCAGGCCAGCATCAGCAGGGGTGGCAAAACGCCCAGCCTGACCACCATCAGCATGATCAGGCACATGGCAGCAAAGCACTTTGTGGGCCGAACCCCAGAGTCCAGGAACAGTGTCTGCGGGTGGCACCATAGCTTCTTCCGCTGCTGTGCATGCAAGCCAATCCCCTGTCCATGGTGCTAGCGAAGATGCCTTCTGCCCTGCACCTGTCGTTGCACACTCCCAAGTAACAGCATCAGGAAGCACGTCCACTTCCTTGTCCCAGTGCGGAGTTCAGTTGTCCATATTCCAGTCCTTGGAACTCATGCGCAAATATGCAGCCAACGCCCCACAGGCCACACTACTAAATTCTCACATTTCACAACTGCTTGCGCTTGAAATGCTGCCTTTTAGGATCATGGAGACGGAAGCATTCGGCAACCTGATGGCTGTGTCTGTCCCTTGGAACTCGGTCCCCAGTCACCATTATTTCTCCCAGTGTGCCGTCCCCACATTACACAAGCACGTGTGCCAAAACATTAGCCGTGCCCTCAACAACGCTGTTACCAGGAAAGTTCACCTAACCACAGACACGTGGACAAGTGCTCGTGGGCAGGGACGGTACATCTCGGTGACAGCACACTGGGTTAATATAGTGGAAGCCGAGACTCATTCGGACCTTGGGATGGAACACGTCCTCCCGACAGCAAACATTGCGGTCCCTAGGTCAATTAGGATTGCCCCCACAGTTTACAGCTCTAGCTCCTCATCCTCCTCATCCTCCTCCATCTCTTCAGCCTCCATCTCCAAAATGACCACATCAGTCACAAGCTGGAAGCACTGCAGCTCTGCCTCGGCCAAGAAGCAACAGGCTGTGCTGAAGCTAATATGCTTAGGTGACAAACCACACAATGCTGAAGAGTTGTGGACAGCTCTGAAAGAGCAGGCTGATCTGTGGCTCACACTGCTGAACGTATAGACAGGCATGGTCGTGTGTGACAATGGCCGGAACCTGGTGGCGGCTCTGAAGTGAGGCGAGCTCGCACACGTACCATGCCAGATCCCATGTGCTTAACCTCGTGGTTCAGCGGTTTCTCAAAACCTACCTGGAGCTGCCGGATCTGCTTGCTAAAGTATGCCGCCTGTGTGCCCATTTTAGAAACTCACCTACAGCTTCCGCCGCCCTTGCCGTGTTTCAGCAGCATTTGCAGCTTCCCACTCACAGACTGGTGTGTGATGTCCCCACGCTTTGGAACTCAACACTGCAGATGTTGGGAAGGATTTGTGAGCAGAAGAGGGCAGTTGTTGAGTACCAGCATCAACAAGGCCATCGGTATTCAGTTCAGACTCCACACTTAAGACCTCAGGAGTGGACATGGATGTCAGACATATGTACCATCCTCCAAAACTTTGAGGACTCCACCAAGATGGTGAGCGGCGATGATGCCATAATTAGCATCACCATCCCACTTCTCTGTCTTCTGAAATGCTCTTTGCTCACAATCAAAGAGGATGCATTGCAGGCGGAGCACGATGAGATGGAGTAAGGAACCATACAGGATGATTGCACACAGCCCAGCCTCATCTCATCCCAATGTGGATTGGGGGACAATGAGGAAGAGGAGGAGGACGAACAGGAGCTAGTTTCATTCGCTATAGACGTTACTACCTGCACAGCTGTCATACCGCCTGTTCAGCGTGGATGGCCAGAGGACAGAGAGTAGGAGGAGGAGGAGGAGAGCATGGTCAGTCATCCTCTTGGTGAGGACACTGAAGTCTTGCCTGTTAGTAGTCGGGCACACATTGTTGAGTTTATGTTACGCTGACTTTCCCATGACCCTCGCGTTCTAAAAATTTTGCGTGACAGTCATTACTGGTTGGTGACACTTCTAGACCCACGCTGCAAGCAGAACTTTATATCTCTTATTCCTGAGGTGGACAGGTTTACAAAAATGGGGCTGTACCAGAAGGCCCTTGTTGCTGAACTATTAAAAAAAGCTGAAAACGCTAATGGCAGAGGTCATACTTCGTTGGACAACCGAGGAGTACAGGCGAGAGAGACACAACTTCAATCCAGCAGAGGTAGGGGAACACTGTCAAAGTTCTGGGAGAATTTTCTCAGCTCCTCCCATCGTACAAGCCCTGAGGCAAGGGGTACTCTCAGAAGGAGTGCAAAGTTTGGAAAGATGCTGAGGGAGTACCTTGCCAACCATATTATATAATTATTGGGTATCCAAGCCGGATACCTGGAATGAACTGACTCTCTATGCCTTGGAGGTCCTGGCCTGCCCTGTCACCAGCGTTTTATCAGAGCGAGTTTTTAGTGCCGCTGGTGGAATTATAACTGATAAGTTCATCCGCCCGTCAACTGAAAATGTTGACAGGCTGACTCTTATAAAAACGAGCAAGGGCTGGATTGGGCCCGACTTCTCAACACCACCGAATGATAGCAGCGTAATATAAACTCAAATCCAGTGTCTCTTCTTGGGAGGTGAATTCCCATGCACCTTTTCACACCCACACATGGGTATACGCTTTTTGATTTTGGCTATTTGCTCTTGTCTTCCTCCTTCTCCTCATACTTTACCACCATATCACCAGGGTGACCGTGATACAACACCCACATAATTTTTTTAAAGGATGTTTATGATGCCCGTAAAAAAAAAAAATATGCTCATGTATACCCCCCAGGGGTAAATGTTTGTCAGCCCATACACTTAGTGAATGGCCATTACAAGTATAGGAGGCCCGCTCCTTTCTAATGGGAACATTATTTTATGAGGCCCCCCCTACGTCTCTTCCAAGGGGCATTGGAGTGCCTCCCAATTGTTGGCAACCCTTGCATTCACTGCATAGGCAAACACAATAGGAGACCCACTTCCTAATAATGGGAACATTGTTTTAAGGAGGCCCTCTGACCTCCACGTCTCTTCCAAGGGGCATTGGAGTGCCTCTGATTTTTTGGCAACCCTTGCATTCATTGCATATGCCATCACTATGGGAGACCCACTTCCTAATAATGGGAACATTTTTTCTTGAGGCTCTCCACGTCTCTTCCAAGGGGCATTTGAGTGCCTCCCAATTTTTGGCAGCCCTTGCATTCACTGCATAGACAAACACTATGAGTCACCCACTCCCTAATAATGGGAACATTTTTTCTTGAGGCCCTCTACATCTCTTCCAAGGGGCATTGGAGTGCCTCCAAATTTTTGGCAACCCTTGCATTCACTGCATAGGCAAACACAATGGGAGACCTACTTTCTAATAATAGGAACGTTGTTTTCAGGAGGCCCTCCTCTAAGTCTCTTCAAAGGGGTATTGGGGTGCATCCAAATTTTCAAAGTGGAATTGGGGTGCATCCAAATTTTGGGCAGCCCTGGCACTCACTGCATACGCAATAACTGTATAGGAGACCCACTCTTTAGTAATGGGAACAATAAAATATAGCCGGCTGATGGCTCTCTAAGAATAGTGAGGGCCGACTGCTGGCCCTTTAAGAATAGTAAAGGCCACCTGATAACCCTATAAAAATAGGTTTTGTGACTTTCAGAGTCCCTCCTTCATAAATGAAACACAACGTGTCTAATGATATCTCACACACCACAAGGCCAGATAAGGTTGTAAAATATTAAAATGACATTTCCTTGTGAATGCATTTGTCACGGTTTAAAGCAATGCAAAAGTGAAAAAACGCATTAAAAACGCTACTTGGGAACATAGCCCAAGGTGTGGAGGATAATTTTTGTTTTTGGATATTTATTTTGCTTTATATACAAGTCATTACCCAGGAAAGGATGTTCCTTAACATATTTCACAGGAAAATCCATTTTGGTTTAGTTTTGGTATGTTTTATTGTGAGTCAGTAAAAGTGACATAATACCTCTGACAACGTTGTTGACAGAAGTTACCTGGGAGTCAGAAATGCTTCCAGGGGTCTTCCTCATGCTATCCTCATGTCACTTGAGCACTGTTCCCATTGATTTGGGCAATTTTTAGGCCCTCTGCAGACCGCTGTGGGGAGCCGTCTGAAAAATGTTCGAGTTTCCCATAGACTTACATTGGGCTCGTTGCTCGGGTCGAGCACCCGAGTATTCCAATATTCTCAACCCGAGCATCGAGCACCCGAGCATTTTAGTGCTCGCTCATCACTACTAAAGGCGCTTTATTATTTATCATTATTTTTATGCACTTTGAAATTTATCCATTTACCTTTGGGTATTTGTGTATTGTGCTTTGTGTTTGATTTTTCCACATTATGTAAAGCGCAAGGCATACACTTAGTCAATATAAATTTTTAAACTAAAGATATTGCAATGAAAGTAGTTGTCTGACAGAGTATTTTTTTATTGTCATGGATTAATTTAAAATAATAAAAGGAGGCATACTCATATTCCAGAGCCCAAACATATCCAATGCTTTCTGCTATGGAGGTCTTCTCCAACTCTAGAAGCCCTGTCTGCCCTATTTGAAAGTTACATCACTGCTAAACCTAGTAATTGGTTGCAGCAATCAGGTGACAAGAAGAGGGTATCACTAGATTTTTTACAATGACTCGCTATTCTAGTCACCTGATATCTTCAGCCAATTACAGGCTACAGTGGTGCTAGGATTTGCAAACAGGGCAGACGCTGCTTTTGTAGCCAACTAGTAGTCAATCTAGAGTGGCCTGTGCTGGATCTTTGAGGGCACAGAAAGGTGAGTATTAGTCATGAGCGAACGTGCTCACCACTGCTCGGTACTCGCCCGAACATCACGGTGCTCGACAAGCTCGGCAAATATTTCCGGGTTGCTCTGGTGGGAACTCAGGTCCCCTCCCTGCATGTTTGGGGCTATTTAGAGAGCCAATGAACATGCAGGAATTGCCTGCCATGCACAGTAATACTGTAGCCATGTTGGTTGTGGCTTTACAGTGATTGGCTGGCTACACAGCATCATCAGGTTTATATAAGACCTGGCACCGCTATGCTCTTCACAGTGTATCCCGGAAACAGGCAGAGTAGAGAGGGGTGTTGCTGAGTCAGGGAGAGATTTGCTTGTTTATAGTTAGTATAGATATTCCACAACATGTGTGTATATATATATATCCTTCTGAACTAACAGTCCTTCTGAGCACTTATCCAGCTACATATATTCAGTGGTGATAGCAGGAGTTAGGCAGGCAGGGTATGTGGCAGACTGCAGTGCATATAGTGCAAGAGGGTCCGTTGAACATTCTGTTAGTATAGGTATTCCACAACATATATAGATACATATATACATATACTGTATGTATATATATATATATATATATATATATATATATATATATATATATATATATATATATACACATACACTACAGTTCAAAAGTTTGGGGTCATTTAGAAATTTCATTATTTTTTAAAGAAAAGCACATTTTTTTTCAATGAAGCTAACATTAAATGAATCAGAAATACATTCTATACATTGTTAATGTGGTAAATGACTATTCTAGCTGCAAATGTCTTGATTTTATTGCAATATCTACATAGGTGTATAGAGGCCCATTTCCAACAACCACCACTCCAGTGTTTTAATTGGACATTGTGTTTGCTAACTGTGTAAGAAGGCTAATGGATGTTTAGAAAACCCTAGAAAACCCTTGCACAAGTATGTTAGCCCAGCTGAAAACGGTTTGGCTGATTTGAGAAGCTATAAAATTGAACTTCCTTTGAGCTAGTTGATAATCTGGAGCATTACATTTGTTTGTTCTATGAAACTCTCAAAATGGCCAGAAAAAGAGAACTTTCATGTAAAGCTCAACAGTCTATTTTTGTTCTTAGAAATTAAGGCTATTCCATGCAAGACATTGCCAAGAAACTGAAGATTTCCTACAACGGTGTGTACTACTCCCCTCAGAGGAGAGCACAAACAGGCTCTAACCAGAGTAGAAAGAGAAGTGGGAGGCCCCGCTGCACAACTGAGAAACAAGACAAGTATATTATAGTCTCTAGCTTGAGAAATCGACGCCTCACAGCTCCTCAACTGGCAGCTTCATTAAATAGTACACACAAAACGCCAGTGTCAACGTCTACAGTGAAGAGGCGACTCAGGGATGCTGGCCTTCAGGGCAAAGTGGCAAAGAAAAAGCCGTATCTGAGACTGGCTAAGAAAAGGAAAATATGAGGTGTTTGGAACATTTGTGAGATGCAGAACTACTGTAAAGATGCTGGAAGAGTGCCTGACGCCATCTGTCAAGCATGGTGGAGGTAATGTGATGGTCTGGATTTGCTTTGATGCTGGTAAAGTGGGAGATTTCTACAAGGTAAATGGGATTTTGAATAAGGAAGGCTATCACTCCATTTTACAACGCAATTCCATACGTTGTGGACAACGCTTGATTGGAGCCAATTTCATCCTTCAACAGGACAATGACCCAAAGCACACCTCCAAATTATGCATGACCCATTTAGGTAAGAAGCAGGCAGCTGGTATTCTATCTGTAATAGAGTGGTCAGCGCAGTCACCAGATCTCAACCCCATTGAGCTGTTGTGGGAGCAGCTTGACCGTATGGTATGCAAAAAGTGCCCATCAAGCCAATCCAACTTGTGGGAGGGGCTTCAGGAAGCATGGGGTGAAATTCCTCAAGATTACCTCAGCTTAACAGCTGAGGTTTAACAAACTAAAATCAACAGCTAGAATGCCATCTCACTGAGATGATCTTGTTCTGTCTTTGCCGCTGAATTGCATTGCAGGTTTAACAGATAAAACAAATGACAGGGCTAACATATGTATTCTTTCTTGGAATGATCGGTTGTGCGTGTGAGTTTGTATATTGTATCTCAGATAAATTTATATATATTATTTTTTATTTTGAGCATATCTTTCCCAATGGAAACTTTAGTTGCCCTGTAATTATTGATTTCAGTCTTGCATTTTGCTGCAATTGCTGCAAAGGGAGCATTCTTTGATGAAAGCAAAGGTTAAAGGAGAAAATTATTCTTTCTAATAAAAATCATTATTTCTAACCTTGTCAATGTCTGAACTATATTTTTTATTCATTTTGCAACTCATTTGATAAATAAAAGTATGATTTTTCATGGAAAACACAAAATTGTCTGGGTGACGCCAAACTTTTGAACTGTAGTGTATATACAGTACAGACCAAAAGTTTGGACACACCTTCTCATTTAAATATTTTTCTTGAAGCTCATCAAGAGAATGCCGAGAGTGTGCAAAGCAGTCATCAAAGCAAAAGGTGGCTACTTTGAAGAACCTAGAATATAAGACATATTTTCAGTTGTTTCACACTTTTTTCTTAAGTATATAATTCCACATGTGTTAATTCATAGTTTTGATGCCTTCAGTGTGAATGTACAATTTTCAAAGTCATGAAAATACAGAAAAATCTTTAAATGAGAAGGTGCGTCCAAACTTTTGGTCTGTACTGTATGCAATGCTCAAAAAAATGAAGGGAACACTCAAATAACACATCCTAGATCTGAATGAATGAAATATTCTAATTGAAAACTTGGTTCTGTACAAAGTTGAATGTGCTGACAACAAAATCACACAAAAATCATCGATGGAAATCAAATTTATTAACCAATGGAGGCCTGGATTTGGAGTCACCCCCAAAATTAAAGTGGAAAAACACACTACAGGCTGATCCAACTTTGATGTAATGTCTTTAAAACAGGTCAAAATGAGGCTCAGTATTGTGTGTGGGCTCCACGTGCCTGTATGACCTCCTTACAATGCCTGGGCATGCTCCTGATGAGGTTGCGGATGGTCTCCTGTGGAATCTCCTCCCAGACCTGGACTAAAGCATCCGACATCTCCTGGACAGTCTGTGGTGCAACGTGACGTTGGTGGATGGAGCAAGACATGTGTAGCACCCTGAGGATTCGGCTGCTACAGGGGTATTGCACCTCAACCCAGAGGTGTGATATTCCACTCCCGGGTAAGGATGGAGAGTGGAACTGAGCTCGGTAGGCTGCATGCACTACACACATCCCATTTCCGAGGAACAGGCCGACGGTACTCCCACTTAGAAATGTGCAGGTACGACCGAGTCTGTTCCTGGCTGGAGTGGGAGGGGGGTGGTACATCCCATGTAGTGTAGGGGCAGATAGGGGGAGCAGCCTGGGTAAAGATAGGAGCTCATTGGGTGCTGGTCACCTGAGCTCACACATAGAGGGTGTATATAAGGTGGGCACCAACTAGAATCAGGGTCAGACGCAGAGAGTCAGATGCAGAGAGGATCAGCTGCAGAAAACAAGTTAGGAGAGGAGAGAAGAAAGACCAAGACCCAGAGTGAGAGAGGAGAAAAGAGAAAGACCCAGAGCACAGAAGAGAAGGGACCCAAGAACCCAAATCAGAGCACCAGGTGAGGAGTCAGCATCAGGGTACCGGAACCCAAGCTGGTGGGGGTAAAAACAATCCCCAGCCAGAGACCGGAGACCGTGGGCAGTGTCTGTCACGGTCACCCACCACATTCACCCCGAAGGCACACCACATGAAGGGTCAGGGAACCCAGGGCCAAGGGTGTCCCAACAGAAGGCCCGAGGGAGCTGGACCTAGGTGGATCACTGGTGGGGACGGCTGAAGAAAGGACAGAGGGAGAGCTCAGGGCCACGCTCCGGACTTGTTTTGGGGGTTGGCTGGATCCAGGACCTGGTGGACGCAGCACGGCTCGGGTGGTCACTAGCAGCTGGAGTGACCAGTACAACATCTGCAGTAAGTAAACACCCTTAACTGCACAACCCGACCCTGTCTTCACTGCCGTCTGCACTACACCACCACAACCCCCATCCTCTGCGCCTGTCCCCTCTGAGGCTATACCCCTCCCGTTGGGGGTTATCCCACCAAGCTGCGCACCCACTATCAGCCTCAGCGGACCCTGCTGCAGCGGCGGCCACAGTGACCGCATCACAACGGGTGGCGTAGTCGACACAAAATAACTTTAGTAACATCTGTAGAACTGCCACATCACACTGAGCTTGACGCCCTGGGCACGGGACCGGGTCACAGCCGCTCGGAGACTACAACCCCCCCCCATCTGATCCGGTGCCGGGTATTCCCCTCAAAAAGGAATATGTCCCAGGGGGCGCGTCAACTTTGGCGTAGTCGGCAGGATTACGTGCCCGCAACACCCGGGTACTGCGTGCCTGAAGAAAAGTGCAAGTTTACCTCAGAAAGAAGTCTCCCGCCGGTTCCGGAGGGTCCACGCCATCGGACTCCATCACCAGTCGTTTCCCGCCGATTGTCCGCCATTTCCAGCTTGTTCCCGCCATCTGCAGAGTTTCCCGCCACTGGGCGACGCTTCCCGCTAAAACCGCAGATTTCCCGCCTTGGAAGAGCAGCGGACGCCATTATGGGCGTGCCAAAGGAGGGCAAGAGGCCACCTCCCATCGTGGGCCGGGACAGAAAATGGCGCCAAAAGTGGAAACCGCCCCCACCAACAGAGACTGTGATGCTGGAGGTGTCTGTCAGCGTGAAAGAACTACCCCTGGAGCTGACAGTCACCGAGTTGCCCCGGGACCGCCCTCGAAGTGGGAGGAGACGAAAGAGAAGAGAAAAGATGGGTGTCGCTTGGAGCAGTCTGGAGCGAGCGCACCCGGAGGCAAGAGGTCTAACGAGGAGTAGCGGAGGAGCTCACCCAGAGATGGAGAGAAAGCAGAACAGCACCGGCCCGCTGGCCAGGAGTCTGCTAGAGACCGAGGAAGGAGGGCAGAGCAGCACCGGCCCGCTGGCCAGGAGCCTGCCGGAAGCAGAGCAGAGCAGCACCGACCCGATGGTCAGGAGCCTGCTAGAGTCCACAACCCCGCTAGGTCTAGCGGAGATCTTAGCGCAGCTCCCCCGAGACCGGGAGTGTGCACAAACTGCCTTGGAGGGCCTCGCAAGGAGGATGGCCCGGGTGCAGCGCGAGATACTGGCGGAGTGGAGCCGGGAGATGACCCAGCAAGCAGAGACCAGTCAACGGAGCACGCTACCCTGGAAGAGGAAGCAGACCGCCTCTGAGGATGGCGCGGGAGGACCCAAGGCCGGAGACGGCGCCGAGAAGGGAGCCGAACGCATGGAGGCAGGTAAAGGGGACGCCTATACCCCAAGCCGTGACACCGCTCACCTGCCCCAGCTCCCCGTCGCAGAGCCCGAAAGTCCCCCTGCTGTGCCCGTAGCCGCCATGTCACCGCTATGGACTAGGCCCCGACCGGAAGCCGCCGCAGCGACCCCTGTGACGTCACGCGCCTCGACCCGGAGCGTGACAAAGCAGGAAATACCACCAGCCTGGTCGCAAGGCCTAGTACCCCCGGGCGCCGCATCACCAACAGCGCCCCCTACCTCCGCGGAGCCTCCGGCCTGGCCGCAAGGCCAGGTAGCCCAGGGCGCCGCCGTATTAACGGTGCCCTTCACCTTCCAGGTGCCCCAGGCCTGGCCGCAAGGCCTGGGCAACCCGGGCGCCACCACCACCGCGCCCGCGCCCGCAATACCAAGGGTGCCACACCTGGGGGAGGACCTGTTCAGCCAGCTCACATGGCCGGACGGGCGGCCCTTCATCTGGCCCGAAGGATACCATGAGCTGGAACGGCAGCAGAGACTAAGACCCCTGGATGAACCCCTGATTCCGGCTCCGAAGCCCGTGGCACGGATCTCGCCCCCGCTAGCGGAAGCACAGTTTGAGTGGGACCCCACCGGAGAAGATTTAATGGGGTTCACTCAGGAAACTCGGGCAGTCGCCGCTGAGCGTACTGAGTGTTGTCGTCAGCAGCTAGCAGAGTTTACGAGAGAACGGGAGGAGAGGCGGGTCAGAGAACAACAGGCCCAAATCCGGAGTGCGGAGCAGAAGAGCCGGACTAGGAGGAACCCCCGTGCAGCGCACTGTCCCCGCACCATCGGGACGGTGATAAAGTTCAACCCGCAGCATGGGTGGGGCTTTATTCGGGACCGTGACAACCGCGGTGACGTTTTTGTGACCCGCAGAGACGTCGAGTCCCACCTGCCGGAAGGTCACAAAGGCCGTGACCTCTACGTCGGAGACGAGGTCACTTTCACCCGGCACAAGTGTGCCAAAGGACCTTACGCCCTCCACGTACACCGCTTGACGGAGGAGGAGTTGCGGTACGGGGAGGAGGAGCCAGAAGACCCGGACGGGTCTGAAGCAACACCGTATCACTAAAGAAAGAGCAGGAGGGAGCCGTCGTTGAGGACGGGAATAGAGACTGCATATAGTTGCCCGTCGGGGCACAGTGAATTGAAACTGAAACCGTAAAATTGAAACCGTTGCTGCTAAAATAGTCCCCGTTGGGACCAGTGAACTGTTTGCCCGTTAACCCCTTCATCCTACAGGCTGAGGACTGTGAGCAGCCATTCCCTTCCCTCTACTTGGCCGAGGACTGAGAGCGGCCAACTTCCCCTGTATATAGTTGCGCTTCCTAAAGCGCCCCCTACCGGTTTTATAGGAAAACCAGTTTTTCTAAGAGACTGTCGCACTTTTCCCGGACACACGTTGCACAGTGTCCGGAGGAGGAACCTGAAACAGGAGACGACGAGAAAGTTTTATCTGCTAAGATATGTTATTTATATAATGGTTTTTTTTTATATGTTTTATATGTTTATATGAAAAAAAAAAAATTTTGTATGTTTTGGTGTTTTTGTCTTTACAGCCCGAGGACGTGCTGTGATTTACCAGGGGGGAATGTAGCACCCTGAGGATTCGGCTGCTACAGGGGTATTGCACCTCAACCCAGAGGTGTGATATTCCACTCCCGGGTAAGGATGGAGAGTGGAACTGAGCTCGGTAGCCTGCATGCACTACACACATCCCATTTCCGAGGAACAGGCCGACGGTACTCCCACTTAGAAATGTGCAGGTACGACCGAGTCTGTTCCTGGCTGGAGTGGGAGGGGGGTGGTACATCCCATGTAGTGTAGGGGCAGATAGGGGGAGCAGCCTGGGTAAAGATAGGAGCTCATTGGGTGCTGGTCACCTGAGCTCACACATAGAGGGTGTATATAAGGTGGGCACCAACTAGAATCAGGGTCAGACGCAGAGAGTCAGATGCAGAGAGGATCAGCTGCAGAAAACAAGTTAGGAGAGGAGAGAAGAAAGACCAAGACCCAGAGTGAGAGAGGAGAAAAGAGAAAGACCCAGAGCACAGAAGAGAAGGGACCCAAGAACCCAAATCAGAGCACCGGGTGAGGAGTCAGCATCAGGGTACCGGAACCCAAGCTGGTGGGGGTAAAAACAATCCCCAGCCAGAGACCGGAGACCGTGGGCAGTGTCTGTCACGGTCACCCACCACATTCACCCCGAAGGCACACCACATGAAGGGTCAGGGAACCCAGGGCCAAGGGTGTCCCAACAGAAGGCCCGAGGGAGCTGGATCTAGGTGGATCACTGGTGGGGACGGCTGAAGAAAGGACAGAGGGAGAGCTCAGGGCCACGCTCCGGACTTGTTTGGGGGTTGGCTGGATCCAGGACCTGGTGGACGCAGCACGGCTCGGGTGGTCACTAGCAGCTGGAGTGACCAGTACAACATCTGCAGTAAGTAAACACCCTTAACTGCACAACCCGACCCTGTCTTCACTGCCGTCTGCACTACACCACCACAACCCCCATCCTCTGCGCCTGTCCCCTCTGAGGCTATACCCCTCCCGTTGGGGGTTATCCCACCAAGCTGCGCACCCACTATCAGCCTCAGCGGACCCTGCTGCAGCGGCGGCCACAGTGACCGCATCACAACGGGTGGCGTAGTCGACACAAAAGAACTTTAGTAACATCTGTAGAACTGCCACATCACACTGAGCTTGACGCCCTGGGCACGGGACCGGGTCACAGCCGCTCGGAGACTACAACCCCCCCCCATCTGATCCGGTGCCGGGTATTCCCCTCAAAAAGGAATATGTCCCAGGGGGCGCGTCACATGATGTCCCAGATGTGCTCAATCGGATTCAGGTCTGGGGAACGGGCAGGCCAGTCCATAGCTTCAATGCCTTCATCTTGCAGGAACTGCTGACACACTCCAGCCACATGAGGTCTGGCATTGTCCTGCATTAGGAGGAACCCAGGGCCAACCGCACCAGCATGTGTTCTCACAAGGGGTCTGAAGATCTCATCTCGGTACCTAATGGCAGTCAGGCTATCTCTGGTGAGCACATGGAGGGCTGTGCGGCCCTCCAAAGAAGTACCTTCCCACACTATTACTGACCCACTGCCAAACCGATCTTACTGAAGGATGTTGCAGGCAGCAGATCGCTCTCCATGGCATCTCCAGATTCTGTCACATCTGTCACATGTGCTCAGTGTGAACCTGCTTTCATCTGTGAAGAGAGCAGGGCGCCAGTGGTGACTTTGCCAATCCTGGTGTTCTGTGGCAAATACCAACCGTCCTGCACGTTGTGGGGCTGTGAGCACAACGCCCATCTGTGGATGTCGGGCCCTCATACCAACCTCAAGGAGTCAGTTTCTAACCGTTTGTGCAGACACATGCACATTTGTGGCCTGTTGGAGGTCATTTTGCAGGGCTCTGGCAGTGTTCCTCCTGTTCCTCCTTGCACAAAGGCGGAGGTAGGGGTCCTGCTGCTGGGTTTTTGCCCTCCTACGGCCCCCTCCATGTCTCCTGGTGTACTGGCCTGTCTCCTGGTAGCGCCTGCAGCCTCTGGACACTACGCTGACAGACAAAGCAAACCTTATTGCCACAGTTCGCATTGATGTGCCATCCTGGGTGAGCTGCGCTACCTGAGCAACTTCTGTGGGTTGTAGAGTTCCTCTCATGCTACCACGAGGGTGAAAGCACAACCAACGTTCAAAAGTGACCAAAACATCAGCCAGAAAGTATTGGTACTGAGATGTTGTCTGTGGTCCCCACCTGCAGAACCGCTCCTTTTTTGAGGGTGTCTTGATAACTGCCAATAATTTCCATCTATTGCCTATTCCATTTGTACAACAGCATGTGAAATTTATTGTCAATCAGTGTTGCTTCCTAAGTGGACAGTTTGATTTCACAGAAGTTTGATTTACTTGGAGTTATATTCTGTTCTCTTTATTTTTTTGAGCAGTGTGTATGTATATATTTTGCCATCTGAACTAACAGTCCTTCTGAGAACTAATCCAGCTGCATATATTCAGTGCAAGGCAGGGGTTAGGCTGGCACCGTATGTGGCAGACTGCAGTGCATATAGCGCAAGAGGGTCCATTGAACATCCTGTCTTCTTCTGCTGTAATAATTACAGATATTTGTAGACATAGCCCTAGATATCAGGGACCAGGGCAAATTTTTTTTTCATCTTAATCTTGGTTATTTGTTAAAAAATCAATACAGAGTATAAAATTTTTCTGCTCTATTTGCTTGTTAGCACTGCAGAATGCAGCCAGATTTGTTCCATATTTCAGTGATAAAAATCCATAAATTTAAAGCTATTTCAAGCTATTCACACTAGATGTCTGTGAAGAATAGTATTAGTAAATTACAGGCCTGCTATTTAAAACCATGGTTCTCTGTCAGACTTATCACCTATAACAGGGTTCCAAAATCAGCCATTTCTTCCATTTTCATTTTGTTGGAGTGTGTAGGTCAAGCTATTCACACTAGGTCTCTGTGTAAAATAATATTAGTAAATTTTTGGCCTACTATTTAAAACTGTGGTTCTCTGTCAGATGTATCACATATAACTGTGTTCCAAAATCAGCCATTTCTTTTGAACGTTGAAAATATTGTCCTCCATTTAAAATGGGCAAGATGCGTGGCAAGGGACGGGGAAGTGGACATGATGGTGATGGCACATGCAGAGGCTGAGGATGTGGCCTTGGGCAAGCTAAAATTGTGCAACAACAAACACTCACATTTTGTCGCTCGACCTTCCTGTCCCAATTACTAGGGGACCACAGTACGCCACTATTGAACCAAGAGCGGTGTCAATAGCTTGTTGGTTGGATAGTATTATCTGCTATTATATGCTTCCTGTCACTTTGCCACCATCCCCACCTTGTCTTCCACACTTTCAAGTCTCAGATCCATAAGTCTGGACTTCATATTCCTCACCCTGATCCTCCTTCCTCCCACTATGCCAAGTGCCCGAAGACAACTGATCCCACACTTGGACACTCAGAAGAGCTGTTCATTTTTCCATATGTAGCTTCGGGCCTCTCGCCTGGCCAGCTTCAAGCGAGTCAAGAGGAGATCGCATGTAGCGATGCCCAAATATTGAAGCAGCCATGGTCACATGAAGTCAATGTTGGGAGAGTGCAATTACTGTTGCAAGAGGTAAATAATGATGATGAAACATAATTGCTAGAAAGTCAGGAGGAGGACGAGGATGCGAAAGTGGAAAATGAGGTGGTGGATGTACAGAGCGAGGACAGCAGCACGCAGGGGGAGGGAAGCGCAGCAACACAACAGGCAGGAAGAAGCAGTGTGGTGGCCGCAGACAGAAGGCATGAAAGCGTTCCTCGTAAAGCCAACGCGACGGAAGTTGCCAGTACAACTGTTAGATCTTCCCGAGTCTTATTGTTTTTTAAAGACTCTGCAGATAACCCCAAAAGGCCATTTGCACCACCTACCAGGCCAACAAGTAGCCTGACTACCACCAGCATGATCAGGCACATGGCAGCAAAGCACCCGACTAAGTTTGATGAACCCCTGGGTCCAGAAACAGTGTCTGCGGGTGACACCACTGCTTCTTCCGTTGTTGTGTGTGCATGCCAATCCCCTGTCCATGGAGCATGCCAAGATGCCACCCTCCCTGTACGTGTCATTACACACTCTCAACTAGCACCATCAGCAAGCACGTCCACGTCCTTGTCCCAGTGCAGCGTGCAGTTGTCCTTACCCCAGTCCTTGGAATGCAAGCGCAAATACGCAGTCAGCGACCCACAGGCCACATTACTAAATTCAAACATTTTGCGAAAGCTTGCGCTCGAAATGTTGCCTTTTAGGCTTGTGGAGATGGATGCTTTCCGCAACCAGATGACGGCGGCCGTCCCTTTGCACTCGGTCTCCAGCTGCCCCTATTTCTCCCGGTGTGCCGTCCCCGGATTACACAAGCACGTGTCCCACAACATTAGCCGTGCCCTCAACAATGCAGTTACTGGGAAAGTCCACCTAACCACGGACACATAGACAAGTGCTTGTGGGCAGGGATGGTACATCTTGCTAATGGCACACTGGGTTAATATAGTGTAAGCCGGGACCTAGTCGGACCTTAAGATGTAACATATCTTACCAACGCTGAGGATTGCGGGCCCTGGGTCAATCAGGGTTGGCCCCACATTCTACAGTTCCTGCTCCTCCTCCTCTTCAGCCTCTATCTTCAAAATGACCACATCAGCAGCAAGATGAAGCACTGCTGCACTGCCTCGGCCAAGCGGCAACAGGCTATTCTGAGGCTATTCTGAGGCTAATATGCTTAAGTGACAAACCGCAAAGCGCTGAAGAGTTGTGGACAGCTCTGAAAGAGCAGGCAGATCTGTGACTGACACCGCTGACCCTACAGCCAGGCATGGTCATGTGTGACAATGTGTAGCGTCGGCGTCCCTGCCTCCTGCTAGGCAGGGACGCTGTTCCCCTCACCTCTCTGCTCCGTGCCCGGCGGCTTCCTCCCGCTCTGCTTGCAGCGCCCACTCTTCCCCGGTCACTGTGCTTAGGACGCGTGCACGCGCGCTCCCCCTCTCTTAAGGGGGCCGCGCGCATCGCCCTAAGGAGTCCCCGGCCAATGGCCGGAGGATCCCTCCATATATAAGGCACCTCCTCCAAAATGGAGGTGCCCGAGCAATGTTGTTGCACTGTTCACTACTCTGCTTCAGCCCTCAGGTCCCGTTGCCAGTTACCTGCCAGTTACCTGCCAGTTACCTGGCAGTCTCCTGCCAGTTTGCTGCCTGATTCCTGCCTGTCATCCGCTTTCCTGCTTGCTAGCCTGAGGTCCGACGGTCTGCCTTCCGACACCTGTCAGTCTGTCTATGGACCAGCTTGCCCGCTCACCTGGGAGCGCTCACCTGCTGCCTGCCTGATAGCCTACCTAGAGGCTCCGCCGTCACGTGCTGTGACCACCTGCCAGTCCAGAGACTCTTGCCCGCTCACCTGGGAGCGCTCATCTGCTACCTGCCTGTTAGCCTACCTGGAGGCTCCGCCGTCACGTGCTGTGACCACCTGCCAGACCAGAGACTCTTGCCCGCTCACCTGGGAGCGCTCATCTGCTACCTGCCTGTTAGCCTACCTAGAGGCTCCGCCGTCACGTGCTGTGACCACCTGCCAGTCCAGAGACTCTTGCCCGCTCACCTGGGAGCGCTCATCTGCTACCTGCCTGTTAGCCTACCTAGAGGCTCCGCCGTCACATGCTGTGACCACCTGCTTATCCTGAGACTCTCGCCTGCTCACCTGGGAGCACTCATCTGCCATCTGCCTGCTAGCCTACCTGGAGGCTCAGCCGTCACAGGTCATACCTGCCCGTTTACCCAGAGACTGCCCCGGTCACTTGCCGTGACCTCCTGCCCGTTTACCCAGAGACTGTCCCGGTCACTTGTTGTGACCTCCTGCCCGTTTACCCAGAGACTGTCCCGGTCACTTGCTGTGACCTCCTGCCCGTTTACCCAGAGACTGTCCCGGTCACCTGCTGTGACCGCCTGCCTGTCTTCCCTGGTCGCCACCCGCTTCCTTACAAGGACTGCCCCCTTGTATAAGTTGCTCAGAGGTTCCGCCTCCCAGACCCGTTACAGTTTGCTCGGGCCATGGAACCCGGTGGCACCCAAGCTCCCTCGCTCTCGGGCCTTTGTCATGAACTGTCCCGACAGAGGTCCCAACAGGAGTCCATCCTGGGTCACCTGCGGAATGTCAATACTCGCCTGGACACTTTGACTGCCCCACCAGCAACCACCAATACCATAGTATCCTGCTCTGGAATCCGGCTTTCTGCACCTCCTCGCTTCGGAGGCGACTCCGCTCAAGCTCGGGGCTTCATTAACCAGTGCACCCTGCACTTTGAACACCAGTCCCACCAGTTTAATTCCGACCTGGCCAAAGTAGCTTTCATCATGTCCCATCTCACGGGAGAGGCACTGACTTGGCTAAATCCTCTATGGGAGAGAGAAGACCCTCTGGTGTCCAACCTGCCAGCCTTTCTCACGGCTTTCCGGAAAGTCTTCGACGAACCCGGACGGAGGACCTCACCCGCCTCATCTCTGCTATGCCTCCGTCAAGGGAGTCTCACCGTGGGCCAATATGCCATACGGTTCTGTACCCTTGCTTCGGAGCTGGCCTGGATAGCGACGCCCTGGTGTCCGTCTTCTGGGAGGGTCTGTCCGGCCGTATTAAAGATGAACTCGCCGGTCGGGACATTCCTACCACTCTCGACGACTTGATTACACTTGCCACCCGGATTGACATTCGGTTCCAGGAGAGCGCTAGGGAGGTCACCCGTGAGAGGAGGATGCCACGTCTAGTCCCTACCTCTCAGAGACCCGACACTCTCCAGGCACACTCACCTGAGCCTATACAGGTCGACCAGACCAAGATGGTCAAGACCCGTCAAGACTTACGTCGTGCAGAGGGGAGCTGTTTCTACTGTGGCAGTAAGGAGCACCGGATCCGTTCCTGCCCTGAGAGGTCGGGAAACGCCTGTGTCTAGGATCGCTCAGAGAGGTCGCCCTAGACAAAAGTAAACCCTCTCCATCCCTGATGCTGTCTGTTTCTATCTTCTGCGGAGAGAACCGCTATTTTGAACTGGCTCAACTTGACTCTGGAGCTGCTGGAAATTTCATCTCTCAATCCCTGGTAGAAAAATGCCACATTCCCACCAAACCTCTGGCCGTACCTTTATCTGTCGCCGCCGTGGATGGGGGCCTCTTACCACATCCCATCCAACTCATCACCGAATCTCTGACTCTACAGGTGGGAATGCTGCATTCTGAGACCATCTCCTTTCATGTTCTGCCTGGACTCTCTCACGCACTATTGCTTGGCCTGCCTTGGCTCCAGAAACATGCACCCGTGCTTGATTGGCAGACCGGAGAGGTTCTTCGCTGGGGACAGGACTGCCATAAGACTTGTCTAGTTCCCGTTTGTCCTGCCCGTCCTTGTCCTACCCCAGCCAATCTGCCCGGTCTTCCGGTTCCCTATTGGTCTTATGCGGATGTCTTCAATAAAAAAGAGGCAGAGACTTTACCTCCTCATAGACCATACGACTGCCCAATCGACCTGATGCCCGGCTCTACTCCCCCCCGTGGGCGAATCTACCCTTTGTCCGCTGCTGAAACCCGGTCCATGTCTGAATATATTGAGGAGAACCTGGCCCGGGGATTTATCCGGAAATCTACCTCCCCGGCGGGAGCAGGCTTCGTCTTTGTCAAAAAGAAGGACGGCTCACTCCGTCCATGTATAGACTATAGAGGCCTAAACCAGATTACTGTGAAGAATAAATACCCCCTTCCGCTTATTCCTGAATTATTTGACCGTCTGAGGGGGGCTAGAATCTTCACCAAACTGGATCTCCGTGGGGCGTATAACCTGGTCCGTATCCGTCAGGGGGATGAGTGGAAGACGGCATTCAATACCCGGGACGGCCACTATGAGTACCTTGTGATGCCCTTCGGTCTCTGTAACGCTCCTGCCGTCTTTCAAGAGTTGGTCAATGACATTTTCTGTGATCTTCTCTACTCCTGCGTGGTGGTGTACCTGGACGATATCTTGGTCTTCTCTCCGGATCTTCCTACTCACCGGAGGGACATTCGTCAGATCCTGCTCAGGCTCAGGCAGAACCACCTCTACGCTAAATATGAGAAGTGCATCATTGAGCAGACCTCTCTTCCATTTCTGGGCTACATAATCTCTCAGACAGGTCTACAAATGGATCCTGAGAAACTGTCTGCCATTCAGAAGTGGCCCCGACCAGAGGGGTTGAAGGCTATTCAGCGGTTCCTGGGCTTCGCCAACTATTACCACCTGTTCATACCGCACTTCTCTTCCCGGACCGCCCCTATCTCTGCTCTCACCCGTAAAGGTACGAACCCCAGAGAATGGCCGCCCGAAGCAGAGGAGGCATTTCTTTCCTTAAAACAGGCCTTCCTCTCCGCCTCGGTGCTGCATCGTCCGGACGGCAACAAACAATTCTTCCTAGAAGTTGACGCTTCCTCCTCCGGGGCTGGGGCGGTACTTACCCAAAAATCTTCTTCCGGAAGAAAGGTAACCTGCGGCTTTTTCTCCAAACTTTTCTCCTCTTCTGAGCGCAATTATTCTATAGGAGACCGAGAATTGTTGGCCATTAAGATGGCACTGGAGGAGTGGCGTTACCTGCTCGAGGGGGCTCTCCACCCGGTAATAATTTACACTGACCACAAGAACTTGGCATATCTCCAGAGCGCCCAGAGACTTAACCCGCGCCAAGCCCGGTGGTCTTTGTTTTTTGCCCGCTTTGATTTCATTCTTCATTTTCGTCCGGCTGACAAGAACATCAAAGCTGACGCCCTGTCCCTATCCTTTCTGGTGTCTGATCTTGAGGAGGAGCCTAAACACATCATCGATCCCGCCAGAGTAATGCAGGTAGCCCCCGTGGGCCTAAATCGTCTCCCTCCCGGTAAGACGTTCGTAACGGAGTCCGATCGGGAGAAGATTCTACACTGGAGTCACTCGTCTAAGCTAGCTGGGCACGCCGGTCAGAAAAAGACCCTCCAGCTTATTACCCGGCACTACTGGTTGCCTACCCTGCACAAGGATGTAATTGACTTTGTTTCTGCCTGTGTGTCCTGCGCCCGCAACAAAGTTCCGAGACACCTGCCTACCGGCCGCCTTCTTCCTCTGCCTGTGCCTGCTGCCCCGTGGCAACATATAGCTATGGACTTCATAACAGATCTCCCCGTCTCTGCCGGTTGTACGGTCATTTGGGTGGTCGCTGACCGCTTTTCCAAAATGGCTCATTTTATTCCCCTGCCAGGCCTCCCGTCTGCTCCCGAGCTAGCTAAAGACTTTATCCGCCACATCTTCCGTCTCCATGGTTTGCCTCTCCACATCGTGTCGGATCGTGGGGTTCAGTTCACCTCACGCTTCTGGAGAGCCACATGTAAACTGCTCGACGTCACCCTGGACTTCTCCTCCGCTTACCATCCACAGTCCAATGGTCAAGTGGAGCGGATCAATCAGAATTTGACCAGTTACCTCCGGCACTTCGTTAATGCCCACCATTCAGATTGGGTGGATCTCCTACCATGGGCCGAGTTCTCTTACAACAATTACGAGAGTGAATCTTCTTCTAAATCCCCGTTTTTTGTAGTCTTCGGCCAGCATCCTCGGATCCTTTTTCCTGTCTCCACCTCTGTGGACAACCCGGCTGCGGAATCTCTCGTTAGCAAATTTTCCTCCATTTGGGAGAGTACCCGATCCGCACTCCTTCAGTCGTCCGAGCGGATGAAGAGACACGCCGACAAAAAACGCCTGGATTCCCCACAATTTCGTCCCAGAGATAAAGTCTGGCTCTCATCCAAATATGTCCGGCTCAAGATTCCTTCCTATAAGTTAGGGCCTCGGTTCATCGGCCTACTGGAGGTTATCAAACAGATCAACCCGGTGGCCTATAAATTGAAACTCCCGGCCAACTTACGGATCCCTAACTCCTTCCATGTATCTCTTCTCAAACCCGTGGTACTTAACTCCTTTTCCAAGTCTACAGGTACGCCTCCTGCTCCGGTTTCTGCTGAAGACGAGTTTGAGGTAGAGAACATTCTGGCCACCAAAAGGGTAAGAGGAAAGACCTTTTTTCTAGTGGATTGGAAGGGGTTTGGTCCTGAGGTGAGAACATGGGAGCCCCGGGAGAACATCCATGCCCCTCTCATCCTTGCTAAATTTTTGTCTGGCCTAAAAAAGGGGGGGCCTAAAGGGGGGGGTACTGTAGCGTCAGCGTCCCTGCCTCCTGCTAAGCAGGGACGCTGTTCCCCTCACCTCTCTGCTCCGTGCCCGGCGGCTTCCTCCCACTCTGCTTGCAGCGCCCGCTCTCCCCCGGTCACTGTGCTTAGGGCGCGCGCGCGCGCGCTCCCCCTCTCTTAAAGGGGCCGCGTGCGTCACCCTAAGGAGTCCCCGGCCAATGGCCGGAGAATCCCTCCATATATAAGGCACCTCCTCCAAAATGGAGGTGCCCGAGCAATGTTGTTGCACTGTTCACTACTCTGCTTCAGCCCTCAGATCCCGTTGCCAGTTACCTGCCAGTTACCTGCCAGTCTCCTGCCAGTTTGCTGCCTGATTCCTGCCTGTCATCCGCTTTCCTGCTTGCTAGCCTGAGGTCCGACGGTCTGCCTTCCGACACCTGTCAGTCTGTCTATGGACCAGCTTGCCCGCTCACCTGGGAGCGCTCACCTGCTGCCTGCCTGATAGCCTACTTAGAGGCTCCACCGTCACGTGCTGTGACCACCTGCCAGTCCAGAGACTCTTGCCCGCTCACCTGGGAGCGCTCATCTGCTACCTGCCTCTTAGCCTACCTGGAGGCTCCGCCGTCACGTGCTGTGACCACCTGCCAGACCAGAGACTCTTGCCCGCTCACCTGGGAGCGCTCATCTGCTACCTGCCTGTTAGCCTACCTAGAGGCTCCGCCGTCACGTGCTGTGACCACCTGCCAGTCCAGAGACTGTTGCCCGCTCACCTGGGAGCGCTCATCTGCTACCTGCCTGTTAGCCTACCTAGAGGCTCCGCCGTCACATGCTGTGACCACCTGCTTATCCTGAGACTCTCGTCTGCTCACCTGGGAGCACTCATCTGCCATCTGCCTGCTAGCCTACCTGGAGGCTCAGCCATCACAGGTCGTACCTGCCCGTTTACCCAGAGACTGTCCCGGTCACTTGCTGTGACCTCCTGCCCGTTTACCCAGAGACTGTCCCGGTCACTTGCTGTGACCTCCTGCCCGTTTACCCAGAGACTGTCCCGGTCACCTGCTGTGACCGCCTACCTGTCTTCCCTGGTCGCCACCCGCTTCCTTACAAGGACTGCCCCCTTGTGTAAGTTGTCAGAGGTTCCGCCTCCCAGACCCGTTACACAATGGCTGGAACCTGGTGGTGGCTCTGCGGGCAGGAGAGCTTACACACGTATCATGCCTGGCCCATGTGCTTAACCTCGTGGTTCAGCGGTTTCTCAAAACCTACCCGGATATGCCGGATCTGCTTGTCAAAGTACGCCGCTTGAGTGCTAATATTAGAAAGTCAGCTACAGCTTTCGCCACTCTTGCCGTGCTTCAGTAGTGTTTGCAGCTCCAGAACACTGACTGATCTGCGATGTCCCCACGCGTTGGAACTCTACATTGCAGATGTTGGGTAGAATTTGTGAGCAGAAGAGGGCAGTTGTTGACTTCCTGCATCTACAAGGCGGTCAGTATTCAGGTCAGACTCCACACATAAGACCTCAGGAGTGGACATGGATGTCAGACATATGTACCATCCTCCAAAACTTTGAGGACTCCATAAAGCTGGCGAGCGGCGATGACGTCATAATTAGCATCACCATCCTGCTTCTCTGTCTTCTGAAATGCTCTCTGCTCATAATTAAAGAGGATGCATTGCAGGTGGAGCATGATGAGATGGAGCAAGGAAACATACAGGGTGATTCTACGCAGCCCAGCCTCATTTCATCCCAATGAGCAAAATAAGGAGGAGGAAGTACAGGAGCTAGTTTCCTGCGCTATAGACGATACTACCTGCACAACTGTCATACCATCTGTTCAGCGTCGATGACATGAGGACAGTGAGGAGGAGGATGAAAAGGAGAGCATGGTTATTCGTCCTCTTGGTGAGCACACGGAAGTCTTGCCTGTTAGCAGTCTGGCTCACATGGCTGAGTTTATGTTATGCTGCCTTTTCCGTGACTCTCCTGTTTTCCAAATTTTGGAGAGAGTCATTTCTGGTTGGTGACACTTCTAGACCCACGCTACAAGGAAAACTGTCTATCTCTTATTCCGTTGCAGGACAGGCCTAGTAAAATGGTGCAATACGAGAAGGCCCTTGTTGCAGAATTATTTAAAAAATTCCCACCTGAAAACGCTGGCGGCAGAGGTCACAGTTCATTGGACAATCAAGGAGTACAGGCTAGAGAGACACAAATGCAATCCAGCAGAGGCAGGGGAACACTGTCAAAGTTCTGAGAAAGTTTTCTCACACCCTCCCATTACACGGGTCCTGAGGCGCAGGGTAATCTCCCAAAAGGGAAACGTTTCGGAAGATGGTGAGGGAGTACCTTGCCGACTGTACCAACGTCCTCCGTGATTTCTCTGTGCCTTATAATTATTGGGCATCCAAGCTGGCATTAACTGTCTCTCTATGCCTTGGAGGTCCTGGCCGGCCCTGCCACTAACGGTTTGTCAGAGTGGATTTTTAGTGCCGCCACTGGAATTATAACCGATAGGCGCATCCGCCTGCCAACTGAAAATGCTGACAAGCTGATTCTTATAAAAATGAATAAGGGCTGGATTGGGCCAGACTTCTCAACACCACCGAATAATAGCAGCATAACATAAACTCAATTACAGTGGGGTTTTTTGGGAGGTCTAATTCTATTCCCATGCAACTCTGTCTTCACACCCAGGCATGGGTATACGCTTCTTGATTTTTTCTATTTGCTCTTGTCCTCCTCCTTCTCCTCATACTCATCCTGCATATCCTCCTCCATATCATCACCATATCTGCCATATCATCATATCTACGCCTCTTGCAAAGGGCATTGGAGTTCCTCCAAATATTTGGCAGCCATTGCATTCACTGAATAGGCAAACAGTATGGGAGACCCACTTCATAATAATGGGAATATTGTTTTCAGGAGGCCCGCCAACCTTTACATCTCTTGAAAAGAGCATTGGAGTGCCTCCAAATTTTTGGCAGCCATTGCATTCACTCCATAACTAAACAGTATGGGAGACCCACTTCTTTTTAAAGGGAACATGTTGTACTCATTACTGTATCCCAGCTCCATGTGTCTTTAAATTGTTAGTAGGGTTTTTCCTAAATTTTGGCAGCCGTTGGACTCACTGCATACCCTATAGCTGGATAGCAGACCCTCTCCTTACTAATGGGAACATGTTGTTACTGTGGCTCTATGTGTCTTTAAATTGTTAGTGGGGTTTTTCCAAATTTTGGCAGCCCTTGCAGTCACATCATGGGCATTACCACTATAGGAGACCCACTCCGTTATAATGGGAACATTTTTTTTACTGAGACCCTCCTCTATGTCTCTTCAAAATTGTATTGGTTTGCGTCTCTGCATACGCAATAACAGTATAGGAGACACACTCTTTAATAATGGGAAAAACAAAGCATAGCCGACTGCTGGCCCTTTAAGAATAGAAAGGCTGCAAAAATAATGTTTGTGACTTTTACAATCCCTCCTTCATAAATGAAACAGGATGTGTCTGATGATGTTTCAGTCTTCACATGGCCAGATAAGGTTGTAAAATGTTAAAATGACATTTCTCGGGAATGCATTTGTCACAGTTGAAAGCAATGCAAAAGGGCAAAAACGCAACAAAAATGCTACGTGTGAACATATCCCAAGGCATGGACATGCATTTTTGTTTTTGGTTATTTATTTTGCCTTATATACAAGTCATTACTCTGGAAATGATGTTCCCTAACATATTTCCCAGGAAAATCCATTTTGGTTTTGTTTTTGTATGTTTTATTGTGAGTCCCTAAAAGTGGCGTATATTGTTAACAGCATTGACCTGGGAGTCATAAATTCTTCCAAAACTCTTCCCCATGCTGTTTCCATGTCATTTGAGCACTTTTCACATCGATTTGGGCAATTTTTAGGCCCTCTGCAGACTGCCGGGGTGGGCCGCCGAAAAAATGCTTGAGTTTCCCATAGACTAACATTGGGCTCGTTACTCGGACCGAGCGCTCGAGCATTCCAATTTGCTCTACCCGAGCAATGAGCACCTGAGCATTTTAGTGCTCGCTCATCACTAGTGAGTATCAGTCAGTTTATTATCTTTAATCAATCCATGGCTAAAAAAATTATATTTTACTGTTGTACAGTCCCTTTAACTTCCCCAATCTAATAAATCCCAATATGCATCCTCAGAGGTCCTATACAGAACCATGTAAGAAGAAACTTTACCCCTTGGATCCTGGTCAGACGCCTCTTATCCAGCCAAACTAGATCTCACACTTTGCACTGACAAGGGGCAGAACCCCAAAACACAGTGTTTGCAAATTGGGATCCTGGTTCTGGGTTTTATCATAAGTCATGTGACAAGTCTCTTTAGATATTGATTTTTATGATTGCTACTTCCTGTAGGTGGCAATAGAGTTCTAGTTTTCTTCCTCTCCAAAGAGACTATTTGCATATTTCCCAGAGGAGCATTGCATTTTAAAAGTCTCCTCACTTTGACATGCTTAACATGTCACTCTCCACAAGGAAAAAAAGTGGTTTGGTACCTTGTTAGCCAGTTGAAAAAAAATTGCACTCAGTGGGAAAAACAAGATAATCTTGTAGTTATGATACCTTTTAATGGCCAATAAAACTAAAATAAATGAGGTTGCAAGGCAAGCTTTCAGGACAACTTAGGTCCCTTCCTCAGGCATGGTATGGTATAACAAGATATATGAAGAAACACAAATATATGCACACAAAGGAAGGAAAAAAAAGAAAAGAAAAGCAGATGCATTGCATAATAAATTGACATTTAAATTAACAAACAAACTGAGCTTGGAGAGTGAGTCCTTAATTGGATTAGATTAGTGGTGTGAAAGTTTTATGGTCCCAATATCCATGTAAGATCATAGGCCTGGTGCCCTCACTGTCTATGCATCATGCTTCATCAAACCCCTGGCCTATTTTCGTTACATTGATGACATCTTAATAATCTGGACTGAGTCTGAACAAGAACTTCTAAAATTCCATGACGAACTCAATAGATTTCATCGCACCATAAACTTAACATTGGAGCACTCAAAAATGGAAATCAACTTTCTGGATACCACCATAAACATTCAAAATGGTTCAATCCAGACATCAGTGTATTGGAAACCAATTGACCGTCCCACATACCTCAGATGGGACAGCTTCCACCCGAATCACATTAAAAAGTCCATTGTTTACAGCCAGGCCATTAGATATAATCTGTTCCAGTCCAACAGATAGGGATGAACACCTAACCCATCTTAAAAAGATATTTTTAAACCAAGGCTACCACCCCACCTCCATTGATGACCAGATCATTAGAGCCACAAGGATCCCTAGAAGTCAATTACTTCAGTACGGAGAAAAAGAGGAAAATAATCGTGAACCTCTGGTGGTGACCTACAATCCACAGCTTGAGGTACTGATTGTAGGTCCATTAAAAGGTATCATAACTACAAGATTATCTTGTTTTTCCCACTGAGAGAAACCTCTATCCACAAGGAGAAATGCTACCCCTTGGACCAAGGCAGAAGCCGCTCACCCAGTCAAAAACAGATCTCACACTTTGCACTCACAAGGTGCAGAACTCTGACACACAGTGTCTGCAAATTGAGATCCTAGTCCTGGCTTTTATCCTAAGTCATGTGACAAGGCTTGTTAAAGGATCTATATTGACTTTTAGGATTGCTACTTCCTATAGATGGCACTAGAGTTCTAGTTCTCTTCCTCTCTGAAGAGACAATTTGTATATTTCCCAGAGAAGCATTACATCTTAAAAGTCTCCTCACTTTGACATGCTTAGCATGTCACTCAGAACAAGGAGAAACGTTACCTCATGGATACCAGTCAAACTCCTCTCACCCAGCCAAACCATATCTCACACTTTGCACTGATGAGGGGAAGAACTCTGAAACACAGTGTCTGCAAATTGGGATCCTGGTTCTGGCTTTTATCCTAAGTCATGTGACAAGGTTCGTTAGACAATCTCGATATTTAGTTTCAGTATTGTTACTTCCTCTAGGTGGCACTATAGTTCTAGTTATCATCCTCTCTCAAGAGACAATTTGCTTATTTCCCAGAGGAGCATTGTGGCTTAAAAGTCTCCTCAACTTGACATGCTTAACATGTCTCTCTCCACAAGGAGAAATGTCACCCCTTGAATCATGGTTTATACATAAAATGCTTCTTTCAACAGACATATTGTGAAATTTTTAAATAATTTAATAAAATATTTAGATTTGAGAGTCCTCAGTGGTTGATACCTTTTAATGGCTAACTGAAAAGATGGTAACAAATTGCAAGCTTTCGAGACTACTCAGGTCTCTTCATCAGGCATAGTATAACACAAAATCTGAAGAGTCACCTATTTGTACACAATAAGACACACAAGAAAAAAAAATGCAATAGGTATAACAGGTGATAAAATGCACGATACAAGAATATATATTTTCCCCATAAATAATTTAACCCATTGGAGCAAGAAAAACATACATATCGTCATATCTATTGTTATGTGACCTTATCACTTGT
Organism: Phyllobates terribilis; assembly: GCF_046119375.1. Classification (NCBI taxonomy): domain Eukaryota; kingdom Metazoa; phylum Chordata; class Amphibia; order Anura; family Dendrobatidae; genus Phyllobates; species Phyllobates terribilis. The sequence continues at coordinate 475,334,794 of NW_027362765.1, read as the reverse complement.
TTGGTGCTTTGCTGGACCTATTCTTTGTGCTTTATGCATATAGCGAATGTGCAACTAATTATTCATAACCAATATTCTGCTCTAACATTCTGTGTCACGTGTTTTATGGTCAATATGATCTGATCCTGGGTACATAGTTGTTCCACCCGTATACAGTACAGACAAAAAGATTGGACACACCTTCTCATTTAAAATTTTTTCTGTATTTTCATGACTTTCAAAAATTGTACATTTAAACTGAAGGCATCAAAACTATGAATTAACACATGTGGAATTATATACTTAACAAAAAAAGTGTGAAACAACTGAAAATATGTCTTATATTCTAGGTTCTTCAAAGAACCACCTTTTGCTTTGATGACTGCTTTGCACACTCTTGGCATTCTCTTGATGAGCTTCAAGAGGTAGTCACCGGAAATGGTTTTCACTTCACAGGTGTGCCCTGTCAGGTTTAACAAGTGGGATTTCTTGCCTTATAAATGGGGTTGGGACCATCAGTTGTGTTGTGCAGAAGTCATGTGGATACACAGCTAATAGTCCTACTGAATAGACTGTTACAATTTGTATTATGGCAAGAAAAACGCAGCTAAGTAAAGAAAAACGAGTGGCCATCATTACTTTAGGTCAGTCAGTCAGTCCGAAGAATTGGGCAAAGTTTGAAAGTGTCCCCAAGTGCAGTTGCAAAAACCATCAAGTGCTACAAAGAAAGTGGCTCACATGAGGACCGCCCCAGGAAAGGAAGACCAAAAGTTACCTCTGCTTCTGAGGATAAGTTTATCTGAGTCACCAGCCTCAGAAATCACAGGTTAACAGCAGCTCAGATTAGAGACCAGGTCAATGCCACACAGAGTTCTAGCAGCAGACACATCTCTACAACAACTGTTAAGAGGAGACTTTGTGCAGCAGGCCTTCATGGTAAAATAGCTGCTAGGAAACCATTGCTAAGGACAGGCAACAAGCAGAAGAGACTTGTTTGGGCTAAAGAACACAGGAATGGACATTACAGCAGTGGAAATCTGTGCTTTGGTCTGATGAGTCCAAATTTGAGATCTTTGGTTCAAACCACCGTGTCTTTGTGCGACGCAGAAAAGGTGAACGGATGGACTCTACATGCCTGGATCCCTCTGTGATGCATGGAGGAAGAGGTGTGATTGTGTGGGGGAGCTTTGTTGGTGACAATGTTGGGATTTATTCAAAATTGAAGGCATACTGAGCCAGCATGGCTACCACAGCATCTTGCAGCGGCATCCTATTCCATCCAGTTTGCGTTTAGTTGGACCATCATTTATTTTTCAACAGGACAATGACCCCAAACACACCTCCGGGCTGTGTAAGGGCTATTTGACCAAGAGGGAGAGTGATGGGGTGCTACGCCAGATGACCATGCCTCCACAGTCACCAGACCTGAACACAATCGAGATGGTTTGGGGTGAGCTGTACCGCAGAGTGAAGGCAAAAGAGCCAACAAGTGCGAAGCATCTCTGGGAACTCCACCAAGATTGTTGGAAGACCATTTCTGGTGACTACCTCTTGAAGCTCATCAAGAGAATTCCAAGAGTGTGCAAAGCAATCATCAAAGCAAAAGGTGGCTACTTTGAAGAACCTAGAATATAAGACATATTTTCAGTTGTTTCACAATTTTTTGTTAATAAGTATATAATTCCACATGTGTTAATTCATAGTTTTGATGCCTTCAGCGTGAATATACAATTTTTATAGTCATGAAAATGCAGAAAAATCTTTAAATGAGAAGGTGTGTCCATACTTTTGGTCTGTACTGTATGTGTTGGCTTTTATACAACTTATATAAATGGTATAAATAATAAAATCACTATTTTATATTCATGTACTGCGCAATATGTTTTTTTGGTCTAGAATATGAGATTTTGATACTGTACTATTTATACTACCCAAAAATTAGTTTACGAAAGGAATATCTTAGGAAAACAACTTTTTTTTTAGAATACATCGTCATTAGTGATGGGCGAGCACTAAAATGCTTGGGTGCTAGTTGCTCGGGTCTAGCAAATTGGAATGCTCGAGTGCTTGACCAGAGCAACAAGCCCAATGTAAGTCTATGGGAAACTTTTTTCTGGCGACTCCCCCCGGCGGTCTACAGAGGGCCTAAAAATTTCCCAAATCGATGGGAACAGTGCTCAAATGACATTTTAACAGCGTGGGGAAGACCCCTGGAAGCATTTCTGACTCCCAAGTCACTGCTATCTACAATGTTGTCAGAGCTATTACGCCACTTTTATGGACTCACAACATACAAAACAAAATCAAAATGGATTTTCCTGGGAAATATGTTAAGGAACATCCTCTCCAGGATAATGACTTGTATATAAGGCAAAATAAATAACAAAAAACAAAAATGCCCCTCCACACCTTGGGCAATGTTCACATGTAGCATTTTTTATGCGTTTTAGCACTTTTGCATTGATTTCAACCGTGACAAATTCAATCACTGGGAAATGTCATTTTAACATTTTGCAACCTTATCTGGCCATGTGGTGTGTGACATATCATCAGACACATCCTGTTTCATTTATAATGGAGGGACTTTGAAAGTCACAATGCCTATTTTTATAGGGCATTAGGTGGCCCTTACTATTCTTAAAGGGGCAGCAGTCGGCCCTCACAATTGTTAGAGAGCCGTCAGCCGGCTATGCTTTGTTTTTCCCATTATTAACGAGTGGGTCTCCTATGTTGTTATTGCATATGCAGTGACTGCAAGGACTGCCAAAAATTTGGAGGAATTCCAATGCCCCTTGCAAGAGATGTAGAGATCAGAGAGCCTCCTAAAAACAATATTCCCATTATTAGAAAGTGGGTTTCCCATAGTGTTTGCCTATGCAGTGAATGCAAAAGCTGCCAAAATTTTAGAGGAACACCAATGGCCCTTGCAAGAGACGTAGAGGGTCTCATGAAAAAATGTTGCCATTATTAGGAAGTGGGTCTCCCATAGTGTTTGCCTATGCAATGAATGCAAAAGCTGCCAAAAATATGGAGGTACTCCAATGCCCCTTGCAAGAGACGTAGAGGGCCTCATGAAAAAATGTTCCCATTATAAGGAAGTGGGTCTCCCATAGTGTTTGCCTATGCAGTGAATGCAAAAGCTGCCGAAAATTTGGAGGAACTCCAATGCCCCTTGTAAGACACATAGGAGGAGGTGATATGGTAGATATGGTGGTGAATGATATGGTGATGGAGGATGAGGAGAAGGAGGAGGACAAGAGCAAATAGATTAATCAAGAAGCATATACCCATGTGTAGGTATGAAGAGGCTAAGGGGAATAGCCCTCCCAAAAAAAGACACTGGATTTGAGTTTATGTTACACTGCTATCGTTCGGTGGTGTTGAGAAGTCCGGCCCAATCCAGCCCTTGTTCATTTTTATAAGAGTCAGCCTGTCAGCATTTTCAGTTGACAGGCGGATGTGCATATCGGTTATAATTCCACCAGCAGCACTAAAAACCCGCTCTAACAGAACGCTAGTGACAGGGCAGGCCAGGACCTCCAAGGTGTAGAGAGCCACTTCATGCAACGTGTCCAGTTTGGATACCCAATAATTATAAGACACGGAGGAATCACAGAGGACGTTGGTATGGTCAGCAAGGTACTCCCTCACCATGTTCCCACACTTTACACTCCTTGTGAGAGTACCCTGTGCCTCAGGGCCTGTAAGATGGGAGGGTCTGAGAAAACTGTCACAGAACTTTGACAGTGTACCCCTGCCTCTGCTAGATTGCATTTGTGCCTCACTCTCGCCTGTACTCCTTGGTTGTCCAATGAACTGTGACCTCTGCTGCCAGCATTTTCAGATGGGAAATTTTAAATAATTCTTCAACAAGGGCCTTCTCATGCAGCACCATTTTCTTAGTCCTGTCCTGCGCAGGAATAAGAGACAAAAAGTTCTCCTTGTAGCGTGGATCTAGAAGTGTCACGAACCAATAATGATTGTCACCCAAAATTTGGACAACGTGAGGTTCATGGGAAAGGCAGCGTAACATAAACTCAGCCAAAACATAAAAGCGGGATGGTGATGCTAATTATGGCCTCCTCGCCGCTCACTATCTTGGTGGAGTCCTCAAAGCTTTGGAGGATGGTACATATGTCTGACATCCATGTCCACTCCTGAGATCTCATGTGTGGAGTCTGAACTGAATACCGACGGCCTTGTTGATGCTGGTAGTCAACAATTGCCCTCTTCTGCTCACAAATCCTTCCCAACGTTTGGAATGTAGAGTTCCAACGCCTGAGGACATCACACACCAGTCGGTGAGCTGGAAGCTGCAAACACTGCTGAAATACGGCAAGGGCGGCAGAAGATGTAGTGACTTTCTAAAATGGGCACACAGGTGGCGTACTTTGACAAGCTGATCCGGCAGCTCCGGGTAGGTTTTGAGAAACTGCTGATCCATGAGGTTAAGTACATGGGCCAGGCATGCTACGTGGGTGAGCTCGCCTCGCCTCAGAGCCACCACCAGATTCCGGCCATTGTCACACATGACCATGCCTGGCTGTAGCTTCAGCGGTGTCAGCCACAGATCCGCATGCTCTTTCAGAGCTGTCCACAATAGAGATGAGCGTTGTTCTACTCGAACTGTTCGCCAATCTCAAATTCGAGCTGTTTTGGGCGGTGTTCGAGCCGTTCGGCGAACACGAACAATTTGAGAAAAATTCGGCTGTTCGAGGTTATGTTCGATAACTGTTCGTGCACCAAAATCATAACTGGATTTTTTCTCAGTAATGATGAAAATTAATGTTAATACGCAGTTTGAGTGTACAGCGGGGTGGGGGGAGGGGCAGGGGATGGATCTCTGCAGGAACAATGAAGATCTCCATTTTTTTTTCTCTTTCCCGCATTTACAGTGGGGAGGTGCAATCTGTCAGCCTATCAGCAGCGCACACACGGAGCGAAGTGCTTTTTTTCACACAAGCAAGGGAATGTGTCATTGGCAGTGTATGTCACATGTCCTTGCCCTATAAGACCAAGCCATTTTCCCCGTCGCCACCATTTTCTCACTGCTGCAGCTGCGTGTTAGACGGCACCGCTGTTGCTGTGTGCGCTATACCTTGTTAATTTCAAGCCAATTTTCGCACAAATATACAGATAGCTTGGTAGTAGGGAATAGTTGTGATTGCAGTCCTTTTAAGGACTAGGTTACAGCATTTCCTACGACTTTTATCAGGGAGGTCTGTGCTCTTAAATAGATCGGTTGTGGAAGTAAAGACTAATTGTAATTGCAGTCCTTTTCAGGACTAGGTTACATGAGTTACTATCAGTTTTTGCCAGGCAGGTCTGTGCCAGTGCTGTGCAAGTTTTTTTCACAGCATTTGGCTGAATCTAGCAAAGCTAATCCTTTTTGGCCTATTGCAGAGTGTGTTAGTCAGTGGAGTAGCCTATCTGTGTTGCAAGATATACCACCTGTGTATAGAATACCAATTTTTTTACTGCACCTAGTGAAGTAAAATCTTTTGGGCATAGCATCATTCTATTAGTCCATCTATACTGACCTCCATCAGGTTGCAAATTAAAACTAATTTTTATCTGCATCTACAGTACCTCTGAAAAAATATTTGGGCTTCTAGCAGTGTGTGGGACTTGTTCTATTAGTCCATCTATACTGACCTCCATCAGGTTGCAAACTGAATATAGTTTTTTCTGCATCTACCTCTGAAAAAATATTGGGCTTCTAGCTGTGTGTGGGTCTTGTTCTATTAATCCATCTATACTGACCTCCATCAGGTTGCAAACTGAATATATTTTTTTCTGCATCTACCTCTGAAAAAATATTTGGCCTTCTAGTAGTGTGTCGGACTTTCTCTATTAGTCCATCTATACTGACCTCCATCAGGTTGCAAACTGAATATAATTTTTTTCTGCATCTAGCTCTGGAAAAATATTTGGCCTTCTAGTAGTGTGTCGGACTTTCTCTATTAGTCCATCTATACTGACCTCCATCAGGTTACAAATTAAAACTAATTTTTATCTGCATCTACAGTACCTCTGAAAAAATATTTGGGCTTCTAGCTGTGTGTGGGACTTGTTGTATTAGTCCATCTATACTGACCTCCATCAGGTTGCAAACTGAATATATTTTTTTCTGCATCTACCTCTGAAAAAATATTTGGCCTTCTAGTAGTGTGTCGGACTTTCTCTATTAGTCCATCTATACTGACCTCCATCAGGTTGCAAATTAAAAATAATTTTTATCTGCATCTACAGTACCTCTGAAAAAATATTTGGGCTTCTAGCTGTGTGCGGGACTTGTTGTATTAGTCCATCTATACTGACCTCCATCAGGTTGCAAACTGAATATATTTTTTTCTGCATCTACCTCTGAAAAAATATTTGGCCTTCTAGTAGTGTGTCGGACTTTCACTATTAGTCCATCTATACTGACCTCCATCAGGTTGCAAATTAAAAATAATTTTTATCGGCATCTACAGTACCTCTGAAAAAATATTTGGGCTTCTAGCTGTGTGCGGGACTTGTTGTATTAGTCCATCTATACTGACCTCCATCAGGTTGCAAACTGAATATATTTTTTCTGCATCTACCTCTGAAAAAATATTTGGCCTTCTAGTAGTGTGTCAGACTTTCTCTATTAGTCCATCTATACTGACCTCCATCAGGTTGCAAATTAAAACTAATTTTTATCTGCATCTACAGTACCTCTGAAAAAATATTTGGGCTTCTAGCAGTGTGTGGGACTTGTTCTATTAGTCCATCTATACTGACCTCCATCAGGTTGCAAACTGAATATATTTTTTTCTGCATCTACCTATGAAAAAATATTGGGCTTCTAGCTGTGTGTGGGTCTTGTTCTATTAATCCATCTATACTGACCTCCATCAGGTTGCAAACTGAATATAATTTTTTTCTGCATCTAGCTCTGAAAAAATATTTGGCCTTCTAGTAGTGTGTCGGACTTTCTCTATTAGTCCATCTATACTGACCTCCATCAGGTTGCAAATTCAAAATAATTTTTTTCTGCATCTAACCCAGCCAATAGTTTTGGCCTAATACCACAGTTTGGCCACTCAGCTCTGCTCGGTTACCATCCATTGTTTTTTTGTGCAAACAACTCCAGAGTTGTGAATTAGTTAACCACCAAAATGAGTGGAAAAAGGCCTGCTGCTGGTGGAAAGGGGAATAGGCGTGTTGGGAAGGGGAAAAAAGGTTGTGTCCGTGGGGTAGGTGTTAAAGCAACAGTAACATCTGCAGAAGAAAGACCATCTTCCAGCCAAACTAAAATGTCTACTTCTTTTAGCGGACAATGTGATAAGATCCCTTTCTTACGGCCACGCCAATCGCTACAAATTCCAGATGAGGCACAAAAACAGCAGGTGCTTCAACGGATATCAAGTGCTCCTTTAAGTGGGCTCTCCTCCACATCAACTTCAACATCACAAATACTCCAGTCCTCAAAGGTGTCACCCAAATCGCACTTGCTTCCTCACAGCTCCCAAATCTCCAGCTGCCCGTCTGAGTATGAGGTAGAACAGATGGTTGAGTCTGCAGAGCTGTTTACTCATACTATAGCCTGGGAATCAGAGGTCGACTCCAGCGCTTCTGTGAATCCAGACGAGGAAATGATCTGCACTGATGCCCAGAATCTTTATGAGTCGGATCCAGGACCAGACGCAGAAGGTTCTGACCATAATGTAGACCCTCATTCCCAAACTGTAACTCCTGTTGGTGGAGACAATGAGGAAGACGATGATAAGACTCAAATACCTGATTGGAGCGACAACTTTAGTTTTTTGTCAGGGCAGGAACAGGTTGGCTCTGAGGACGACGGGTGTGATAACGCACAGGGTGATGATGATGAGGTCGGAGATCCCACTTACTGTCAACCCACAGTCAGCCAAGAGATGAGGTCAGCAGAGGAGGTGGAGGAAGATGCTAGTGACGACGAGGTCAGGTTGCGCCTTCCTGGACAGAGACGTAGTACTGGAAGCACGTCAACAACTGCATCCTCAAACACAACTCTGCCTCTCACCACAAGTCGTGGTGGCTCTTCAGGTCGCATGGGTGCTAAGCCTTGCATAGCCTGGGCATTTTTTCAGATCGATAAAGATGACCCAACTCGTGTTGTCTGTAACATTTGTCAGCAAAAGCTAAGTAGAGGCCAAAAAATACATAGTTTGAGTACTTCATGCATGAACCGGCACATGGACATGAAGCATAAGTTGCAGTGGGAAGCTCAGTGTGCTACAATGCGGCCTAGCCGGCCGGGCCAACCACCGTCTGCCATATCTTGTGCATCCGCGGCCTCTTCATCCTCTGTGACTGGGGGGACAGCAGTCACACCTGTTTTGCGGCGCAGACCTGCCACCTCTTTACCCGCAACAGCCAGCGTGATTGGCAGGTCATCATTTTCTTTGGAGGTGGTAACACCAGCTGGTGTTGAGCGCTGTCCGACATCGATAGCACCACCTTTGGATGAAGGCAACCTAACATGTCCGCCTGCATCTTCCTCACAGACCGGCAGTTTGCCGGGGACACCCTTATCAACCCCGTCTAAGCACAATAGCCAGCCCTCGGTCCCTCAGATGTGGACAAGTAAAAGACCATTTCCTCCTAGCCATGAGAAAGCTAAGAGGTTGAATTTCACCATCTGCAAGCTCTTGGCTACAGAAATGGTGCCTTTCCGCCTGGTGGACACAGAGGATTTTCGAGACCTTATGTCCGTCGCAGTGCCCCAGTACCAGATGCCCAGTCGGCACTACTTCTCAAAGAAAGGTGTGCCTGCGCTCCACCAGCATGTCGCACACAACATCACCGCTTCTTTGAGAAACTCTGTGTGTGACAGGGTGCATTTCACCACAGACACTTGGACGAGTAGGCATGGACAGGGGCATTACATGTCGCTGACTGGGCACTGGGTAACTATGGTGACAGCAGGACAAGGGGCTGCTGTCCAAGTCTTGCCGTCCCCACGAGTTGTGCGTCAATCCTCTTTATGTCAAAGTTCCTCCACTGCTTCTGCCTCCTCAACCTCCTCTCGGTCTTCCACCTGCACCCAAAGCCTGTCTGGTCATGCCACAAGCTTTCTAACTGCGCAGAAGGGATCCTGCACACCTCCTTACTATGCTGGCAGTAGGGCTCAACGTCATCAGGCGGTTTTTACATTGAAATGTCTGGGAAATGTGAGTCACACAGCTGAGGAGTTGTGGTCAGCTCTGGAGAACCAATTTCATGAATGGTTGTCTCCACTGGACCTGAAACCAGGGAAGGCCGTGTGCGAAAATGCTGCAAACCTGGGTGCGGCCCTTCGCCGGGGCAATGTCACACAAGTGCCTTGTATGGCTCACGTGTTGAACCTGGTTGTCCAGCAATTTTTAGCCCACTATCCCAGACTAGATGGCCTTCTGCAGAGGGCACGGTCGCTGTGTGCTCACTTCCGCCGTTCGCATCCCGCAGCTCAGCGACTTACATCTCTACAGAAGTTGTTGGGCCTGCCACTTCACCGGCTAAAATGCGATGTGCCTACCCGGTGGAATTCAACTCTGCACATGTTGCAGCGACTGTGGCAGCACCGACAAGCCCTGGTGCAATACGTTCTGACGTATAGCCTGGGCCAACGAGATTCAGAGGTGGGGCAAATCACGCTGGAGGAGTGGTCTCAGATCAGGGACCTATGCACCCTTCTGCACAGTTTTGAAATGGCGACGAAGATGTTTAGTGCTGACGATGCCATTATCAGCATGACTATTCCGGTGATTTACATGCTGGAGCACATGTTAAACAGCATTCGGAGTCAGGTGGTGGCACAAGAGGAGGTGGAGGAAGTAGAGGAGGAGGAGTTGTATGCGGAAGGGCTAACATCTGCAAGGTCCAGAAGGTCGGCAGCACCAAGGCGGCAGGCATGTGAGGGTGGGGGAGATGGTTTTACCAGGGCGCATGGTAGCAGCCAAACTAGTGAGGAAGGTGCAGGAGCCCAGGAAGAAGTGGAGGACGAACTGATGGAAGACTCATCAGATGAGGGAGACCTTGATCACATTTCTGTTGTGCGAGGTTGGGGGGAGAGGACAGAGGAAGGAAGCATGATTGTTACCTCGCCACCAACACAACAGGGACTTGGTGCTCCTGGATGCGCAACACACATGAGTGCCTTCTTGCTGCACTACCTGCAACATGACCCTCGAATTGTGAGAATTAGAAATAATCCTGACTACTGGGTTGCCACACTGTTAGATCCCCGGTACAAAAGTAAATTTGCAGAAATTATTCCTGCCATAGAAAGGGATGCACGCATGCAGGAGTATCAGCAGAGACTGTTGCAGAATCTTACATGTGCTTTTCCACAAAATACCAGTGGTGCACGTAGTGAATCTCACAGTTCCAACTTGCCAACCGTGGGACCGTCAAGTGTTCAGCACTCAAACCGTAACAGAACCACAGTATCTGCTGGTAACATCAATTTTGCGGAATCATTTCACCACTTTTTTAGCCCATCCTTTGCAAGGCCACAGGAGACAAGAAGTCTGACACATAGTCAACGCCTAGAGACGATGGTACAGGAGTATCTCCAAGTAAACATTGAAGCCACGACTGTGTCACTGGACCCTTGCTCTTTTTGGGCTTCCAATCTGGATAAATGGCCGGAGCTAGCCACTTACGCCTTGGAGATCTTGTCATGCCCCGCAGCCAGCGTTCTGTCTGAACGTGTGTTCAGCGCTGCTGGTGGTGTGCAGACAGATAAGCGCATGCGGCTCTCCACTGATAATGTAGACAGACTCACGTTCATAAAGATGAACAAATCATGGATCCGAAACGACTTTTCTACCCCTGTGTCATCCTGGGGAGAGTAAAAGCTTGATGATTGGTTAAAATCACCCTACCAAACGTTTTAAGCTTTCAAATTACTAATCATGTTTATCTGTATCTTGACTGGAAAATAATTTGGGCTTTGTAGCAGTGTGCAGCACTGATCCTATTAGGCCATCTATAATAAGCTCCACCAGATTTAAAATTAAAAATAATTTTTAGCTGCATCTAGCCCGGAAAATAATTTTGGGGCTCCGAGATGCGCAAGACACATAAGTGCCTTCTTGCTGCACTACCTGCAGCATGACCCTCATATTGTCAGAATTCGAAGTAATCATGACTACTGGGTTGCCACCCTCTTAGATCCCCCAAACTTTTCGATCAACCTTTTCATTTTAATAAAGACCAAAAAAATGGTCATTTTTGAAATTATAAGCATTAGCAGGTTGTTAGAAACTGAAATCAAACAGTTTTCAACTCAAAACTTTATTCTAGGTGATGTTACATTTTCACATAGGACCCCTTGTTCGAAAGGAGCTTCTGAACTCTCTCGTCCATTGAATTTGTCAGGTTTTGGATGGTTTCTGCTTCAATTGTTTTGCATGAGGACAGAATACCCTCCCAGAGCTGTTGCTTAGATGTGAACTGCCTCCCGCCATCATAGACACTCCTTTTAATGATGCTCCAAAGGTTCTGAATGGGGTAGAGGTCAGGGGAGCATGGGGGTCACACCATAAGTTTGTCCCCTTTTATGCCCATATCAGCCAGAGATGCAGATGTTTTATGTGCAGCATGAGATGGTGCATTATCATGCAGAAAAATGATCTTGCTGTGAAATACACGGTTCTTCTTCTTGAACCACGGCAGGAAGTGCTGTTTGAGAAAATCCACATACATTATGGAGTTCATCTTTAGCGCCTTCAGGGATCCTAAAGGGGCCGACAATCTCTCTCCCCATGATTCCAGCCCAAAACATTACTCCACCTCCTCCTTGTTGGCGCTGTAGCCGTGTTTGCGTGGGGTGTCCATCAACCAGCCATCCTCCACTCCATCCATCTGGACCATCGAGCGCTGCACGGCACTCATCCGTGAACAAAACAGTTTTGAAATCAGTCTTCATGTAATGTTTGGCCCACTGGAGCCGTTTCTGCTTGTGTGAAGTGGATAGAGGAGGTCTACAGGATGGCGTATGCACAGCTGCAAACCTCTGAAGGACCCTGCATCTTGTTGTTCGGGGGACGTTGGAGGCACAAGCAGCTTCAAAAACTTGTCTGCTGCTATGACAAGGCTTTTTTGCCGCTGCTCTTTCAACCTGACGTAATTGCCTGTAGGAAAGAGTCCTCAATTTGCCCTTATCAGCACGCACACATGTGTACTGTGAATCAGCTACATACTTCTTGATTGCCAAGACACTTCATCCTGATCATCGCACAATGTTGATTGTAGTCATGCCTTGACCTAAACACTCCACAATTTGTTGCTTCTCAGCAGCCGACACATCCTTTTTCTTTCCCATTTTGGCAGAAAATGTAGGCTGCTTAATAATGTGAGAGAGCCTTCTTAAGTAGTCTTGCCTTTCATTGGACACACCTGCCAAACTAATTAGCACAGGTGTCTGCAATTGCTTACAGTGATATAAAGAGCCCTGACACACATCACCATCAATGAGTTTAACTGACAAACAAACAAATTCTTCCCTTATCACTCCTAAACACTTTTTGCATAATAATTTGGAACGCGGTGTACATGTGCTTTTCCACAAAACACCAGCGGTTCACGTAGTGAATCTTACAGTTCTAACTTGCCAACCGTGGTCTGTATGGAATTGTTCAATAAAGGGCCCAAAATTAAGATAACATAGATGGGAGAGGTCTCTATGAATAGGAATTCCTAAGTATTTGATACCCTGTGAGGGCCAGGCAAAGGGAAAGTTGGACTGGATGGAATCCTATATGGATTTGGGGAGGGAGACATCGAGGGCCTCAGACTTCTCTGCATTGATTTTAAAATTTTACCATGTAACAAAGTGATCTATTTCAGCCATAACAGCATGGATGGATATATGTGATTGAGTGATATATACTAGGACATCATCAGCAAATAGAGAGCACTTGTACTCGGTGCCTCCCACCTCAATCCACCTAATATTGGGGTTATGGCGAATTGATGAGAGCAGGTGCTCCGTCACTAGGATGTATAAGAGAGGGGACAGAGGACATCCCTGCCTTGTCCCATTGGTGATTGTGAAAGGTGATGAAAATGTTCTGACTCACCCCCTGGGCCTTGGGACACCCGGAGCCGGACCCTTTTTGGTGGATGCTGGTGGTTGTAGTCTTCGTGGCGGCGACCCGGTTCCGTGGCTCAGGGCGGTCAAACCAGTGGCGGAACTATTTATGTGGTTTTGATGTTTAAATGTCCGACTACGCCACCCGTGGATTGCGGTCAGAGTGTACCGCCGCTACAAGGCAGACCGCTGAGGCTGGTGTTGTGGGTGCAGCAGAGCGTAGCATAACTCCCCACGGGAGGAGTATAGCCTCAGGGCAGTGTATGCGGAGGATGGGGGTGATGGTGCAGGGCAGCAGCAGTAACGACACGGAGTCAGTGATGCAGTCCAGGGCCTTTACTCACAGTTCTTATTATCCAGACCACGTCTGCAGGTAACGGCTGCCCACGTCGTACTGTGCTCACCAGGTGAGGGGCTCAGACAACTCCCAGATAACTTTGGAGCACTTCACAGGACCCCCTTTGTGTGTCCTTTGTCTGGCCTTTCTTACCAACACTTCTGTCCGGCTGCCTCGGGCCTCCTCTTGGTAAACTTGGCGCCAGTTTCCCTGACCCTATGTGGTGCCTTCCTAGCGGGTGTAGCGAGGGGCTGCGCCACATAAAATGTCAGAGCCTCCGGTTTCTAGATGAGGGTCGTTTCCTGCCTCCACTAGTTCGGGGACCGGTCTCCCCCTTTGGCCTGACCCCTCCACGCAGGTGGATTCGGGCGTGCGGTGGCGACTCGCCCGTCCGCACCCCTGGGATCCCTTCATTCCTCGTTCCTGGAGCCTTCTCCGCTCCTCTTCCTTCCTTCTCCCTCTTCCAGGCCTGGGCCTCTGTTACTAGGCCCGCCTCCGGAGCAGAGCTCATGCAGAGCCCCTGCTCCCTGCCACTTCTGCTCAGACTTCTCTGCACTGAACTAAGATGGTGCCCACCTTTTATACTCCCTTCTCAATGCACCCAGGAACTGCTTCCTCCCTGCTCCTGCACTACAGGGTTCCCCTTCCTCAGTGTTCCCTCCCCCCACTCCAGCCAGGGACAGGGACTGTCGTGCCCATCTCAGGGGCATATTGGTCGCCCTGCCCCACGGCAATGTGGTGTAATGCATGCAGGTGTCGGGTCCTGATCCACACTCCATCCTTACCTGAGAGTGAGATATCACACCTCTGGGTGAGGTGCAATACGTCTGTAGCAACCGAGCCCTCAGGGTGCTACAGTTCCATTTATCTTCATCCTAGGTGACGTATTGCGATACAGGGCCGTGATTTTGGCTATAAAAGGGTCCCCTAGACCCCTACCCCAAGCTTTTTAAGAGAATCATATATGGCGTGCCAGGAGACTCTATGGAATGCTTTCTCAGCATCCAGCGAGAGTATCTAATTACAAATTTTTAACTGCATCTAGCCCAGGAAATACTTTGTGCCTAGTAGCAGTGTCTGCTAGTCAGCGGATTATCCCGGCTGTTAAGCAAGCTACACCACCTGTAGTTTAGACACTTAATTTTTTCAAAGGAAATGCTTCGGGACCATGGGATATTCAGTGAAGAGCATCAGGATTCACCCCAAGGCATAGGGGCTGGGACTGGCAGTAGGATGCCTTGCGGTGGACAGCCGAGCTCGATCCTTATAAAAGCTTTTTAACTGCAGCAGCTTTAGTGGACGCTACTGGAGCTGGAATTACGCGGCTGCTGGCATGAGACTTGCCCTCCAATAGATCCTTGTAAATGGATTTAAAGTGTATTCATTCATATTAGAGAGACAATTTAAATTAAAAAGCTTAGAGCTGCCTCCACCACAGGGGGGCTCGCTCGACCCACCAGCGGACAGGCACCAGTATTGGGAGAGGGGGGCTGGCCATCAGGGTTCACTGCGGCTCTGGCACAAACCCGGCGACACGGAGGTGGCACGGGCAGGAGCGGACTGGCCGTGTCGGCTTCTCACTTTTTGGATTTTAGAAGGGCATGACATGCCTATATCTGTGTCTCCCCCTCCTTTTACTCCTCCACCTCTTTTATTTTTGCATGACTATATGTACTTGTCACTTTTCCATGTGTTAGTTGTGTCTTCTGAGCAGTTTGTCAGCTTTTGGACACCTTTGAAGGTGTTTTCTATGTGTTTCTATGTGTTTTTGTTTGCCTGCCATTGGTTTTAATGGTGTTCGAAGGTGTTCGACGAACAGTTCGACGAACAGTTCGGCGAACACACGGGTGTTCGACGAACCGAACCGAACTCGAACACTACGGGGGTGGCTCAACACTAGTCCACAACTCTTCAGCATTGTGTGGTTTGTCACATAAGCATATTAGCTTCAGTACTGCCTGTTGTCATTTAACCGAAGCAGTGCTGCAGTGCTTCCAGCTTGCAACTGATGTGGTCATTTCAGAGATGGATGCTGAAGAGGAGGAGGTGCAGGAGCTGTAGAATGTGGGGTCAAGCCTGATTGACCTAGGGCCCGCAATCCTCGGCGTCGGGAGGACGTGTTCCTTCCCAAGGTCTGACTGGGTCCCAGCTTCACTATATTAACGCAGTGGGCCATCAGCGAGATGTACCGTCTCTGCCCACAAGCACTTTTCCATACTGTCCGTGGTTAGGTGGACTTTCCCTGTAACTGCATTGCTGAGGGCACGGCTAATGTTGTGGGACACGGGCTCGTGTAATGCGGGGACGGCACACCGAGAGAAATAATGGCAGCTGGCGGAGTACCGAGGGACAGCTGCCGCCATAAGGTTGGGGAAAGCTTCCATCTCCACGAGCCTAAAAGGCAACATTTTGAGCGTAAGCAGTCACGAAATGTGTGAATTTCATAGTGTGGCCTGTGGGGCCTTGGCTGTGTATTTGTGCTTGCATTCCAAGGACTGGGGTAGGGACAACTGAGCGCTGTGCTGGGACAAGGAAGTGGACGTGTTTTCTGATGGTGCTAGTTGAGAGTTTGCAATGACAGGTGCAGGGCAGGAGGCATCTTTCCATGCATGTACAACAGCGGAAGAAACAGTGGTGCCACCCGCAGACACTATTGCTGGGCCCTGGGGTTCGGCACACTTAGTTGGGTGCTTTGCTGCCATGTGCCTGAACATGCTGCTGGTGGTCAGGCTGGTCGTTTTGCTACCCCTACTGATGCTGGCCTGGCAGGTGGAGCAAATGGCCTTTTTAGGGTTATCGGCAGAGTCTTTAAAAAAAAAACAGACTCGGGAAGACTTAAAAGTTGTACTGGCAACTTCCATCATGTTGGTGTTACTGGGAATGGTAGCCCACCTTCTGTCTGCGGCCTCCACACTGCTTCTTCCTGCCTTTTGTTGTGCTTTGCCTCCCTCCCCTTGTGTGCTGCTGTCCTCACTCTGTATGTTCCCCTGCCAGGTTGGGTCAGTTACTATATCATCCCCCACCTCATCTTCCACTTCTACACCCTGGTCCTCCTCCTGACTTTCTGGTAATTGCCCCGCTTCAAGTGGACCGGGCGAGAGGCCCGAATCTATAAATGGAAAAGTGAACAGCTCTTCAGAGTGTCCAAGTGTGGGATAAGTTGTCTCCCGACACTCGGCATGGTGGGAGGAAGGAGGATCATGGTGAGGAATATGCAGTCCAGACTCACAGCTACCGAGACTTGACCATGTGGAAGACAGGGTGGTGGTGGTGGTGGCTAAGTGACTGGAAGCATTATCTGCTATTCAACCAATAACCTTTTCACACTGCTGTGTGTCCAATAGTGGTGTTCTGCACTCCCTCAATAATTGGGACAGGAAGGTCGAGCGAGAAGATGTGGGTGTTTGTTGTGGCACATTTCCAGTTAGCCCATGGCCTTAGCCTCATCCTCAGCATGCACCATCATCACCATCGCGTCCACTTCCCCGTCCCTTGCCACGCGCCTTGCCAATTTTAAATGGAGGACAATATTTTCCACATTCACAACAAATGGCTGGATTTGAACCTCAGTGATACGTGTGACATAAATCCACAGTTTTAAATACCTGAAAAACCTACAAGAAGCAAAATGAAAATAAACCCTGCTGTAAATAAATAAAAAGCAAGTGCATTTAAATAAAATAGGGTTCTTAGTAACACTGTTTTTGATCAAAAATAGTATGAAAGCTATCCCACCAGCGACAAGGTGAACCCGTTCGGGATAGAACCTACTCTGTCTAAAATTAAAAACCTTACCATGTGTCAAAGTTGACCTCTGTGTGAATAAAGGCAGACTGAGGTCCCGGTCCCAAACTAAGAACACCAGCCAAGGGAAGCTTTTTAAATATGCTGTCCAGCTCTAGGCAGGGAGGCCACACCCAGTTTTGCACAGAATGCAAAATATACAAAGAAAAAAAACACAAAAATTGAGCTTGGTTTAAAATTGTATACATGCAGCACATAAATGCATGTTTCACAATGGCCATAAATCAGAAAAACCTACAAGAAGCAAAATGAAAACAAACCCTGCTGTAAATAAATAAAATTGCGCACAAATGAGACAAAGAGCTATTTTAATCTATTGTTATATCAGTAAATTATTATCATACAACACTGTACTTTTGCAAACAGCAGGAAGGAATATGTATTTTTAGATCAGATGTTGAACTTCAAATGACATAAAAGATGGTGGGAAGTTCCTAGCACTGTGAAGGTTACCTGGTTACAATATGGTCTAAATTTCACTTCATCACAACAATTACTAAGATGTAATGACACACATGAGTTTTAGAATAATATCTGTCAAGGAGGCTCTGTGTAATGTAGTCAGGCACATATAAAAGGAGCTTCTATCTTCAGGCTAGGTGGTGGGTGGCATCAATGCTGGAAATTCATGAAGAAGAGCAGAAATGTAAGGCAGATGGGTCATCAAAAGACCTTCAAAAGTCAAAACACAAGAATCAAGTACAGGAAAAAAAAAAATATATATATATCTTTGTTCCGTGTTAGGAATCAAGGAAGCAGAGTTGAGGCAGTAGCTCATAAGCCACCAGAAAGCTAAACTACTAGGAGATAACCCTCAAGTTCCAAGTCTGGAAGGTGCCACTAGTTGCAGAATAACCAAACACTGCTGCTTTGTCACCCAGGGGTACCCTCAACAGATATGTTGTGTGGTCCGGCTACAAAAGAGGAAACAGAGTGAATGAACATGAAAATGGACACAACTTGAGATAAGCAGGATAGAATTCAAGTCAAACTTCCTGAAATTTGCACACTTTGAGATTCAATTCACAAAAATAAAAAAAACATGTCCACCATCTTTTTCACACAGTCATCAAGGCTTCCCTATAATGCCTTAAAGCTGTGACATCAAGTGGATTATAGTACTTTCTGCACTGGTGGTCAGCAAGAGGTTAATGTTCTTCGTGAGGTACAGTGCTAGGAGTTTCAATGATAGAGTTAGTTCCATTTCCTGACTCAACTAGGTAAGTGGAATACACATATCATATTGAAATATGTCTGTCTATCTCAATGAGATCTACACAAATTTATACACCACAATTAGATTTTTTTTTTATAACTGTAATTTTATCATTTTTTTTTTCAAAAATACAAACACAAATACCAAATGACAATTAGAGAAGTGCACAGATTATTAGTTATAAACATGTCATTATTTAACTGAGTGATTCATCAGCATCAAAAAGTGAACTCAACGGTAAAGAGTTCACCGCTGCTTGTTAAAAATATACCTGAGCAATAACAAGATAAGACAATGACACAGAAAGGCGGGGAGGTGGAATTCAAGAGCACTGTTAATTCAACATCCATTACCCAGATCACTTTTCGTAACAAAATTTGGTGAAGTTTAAAGCAATCTGCTCATCTCTAAAAACAGAAATATGAAGCTGCATAGCTAGCTAGTCTGTAATAGCCTTCGGGATAGCAGGTGGCAATGCCATTGCTTATATCTAAGCCACATCATCTATAGTCTCCATTGTAATGTACTAGATCAATAGTCAACCAAATATATTTTATACAAAATATGCAAGTCCTTTTGTTTGATCATTAAAAGAATCAGTTCAAGTGCAAAATTTCAAGGAGAACAAGGCCTATATTTATGCATTTTCAGATTGTTTCAACTTTTTTCAATGTTTTAAAAACACTAATTATAAATTACCCCCTGAGATGGTGACTTTGAAGTCTTGCAGTTGAAAAGATTTCCTCTTTCTCAGAATAAAAGACTGCTCTGTTTGTAAGTGATTCTTTATGACAAAATATGTTCAATTTCCCCACATTCAATTGTTCTTTATTTTCTTTAGGTTTCTATGAAATTTAGATTTTCTTCAACACATAATCTAGCTTTATAGATTTGTTTTGTCTTCAAATTGCCAAAGTCAGAGTTATGCATATTATCATTCAAATACTGTTTCGGATCTGGACAAGAAATATGTAAAAATGAGCAAGTTGCTTTTCTGAAGGTTTATTAAATTTGACACAGATTTTTTTGTTTCAAGTGATATAATAATTCTTATATTGATTTTTTTGTCATTTTATAGCTTCTCAAAGTCCCTTACTAAACCTGAATATTACATATCTTAACAATAGCACACTGAAACTCAAAGAAATAGTAATACATATATTTATATCATATTATAACTTTGAGCTCCAATGTGCTATTGTTAGAAGACATCTGTCAGGATTCCAACCTAGCGATTCATGTGCACCAGGTTGCAGTTCTTCCCCTTGTGCTATTTAGCTCTCTGGACAACTTCTTCCAATTTCAGCTACCAGAACCTGTGTTGTACCTGATTAGCTCTACCCCGTGATTTCTTGATTGAACACCCTAATAAGTGTTCCTTCCTTTTGAGATTATAAAGCTCTCAGCCTTTAGTCAAGGTCTCTCATGCTACCTGCTCCTGCTCCTCCTCCTCCTCTAAACTATACTGCTGTTTCCGTGTACCAACCTCTGGCTTCCCACTCACAATGCCTCCTGCTGCTCTTTCATACCATTCTACTGTTCCTCTGTACCGACCTCTGGCTTTCCACTGAAAATACAACCTGCCTTTCCTCTATATTGATGTTTCTGTGTACTGACATATGGCTTCCCATTGACTATGCTACCTGCCTGTGCTACACTTAGGGGTTAAAATAACAAGACTCTAACCCAGAGCCAGATCATTAGAGCATCTCTCAGTAGGATCAACTCTTCTAAGCCATCTAAATGGACATGCTGGTCTTAGAAAATTGAATAAAATGATACCTTGATATCTTCGATTCAGTATGTTATTATTAGTGTTGAGCGAGCACTAAAATGCTCGGATGCTTGATGCTCGGGCCGAGCTCACCGTGATACTCGCGTACTCGACCCGAGCAACGAGCCCAATGTTAGTCTATGGGAGATCCGAGCATTTTTGCGGCGGCACCCCCGGCAGTCTGTAGAAAGCCTAAAAAGTGCCCAAAACGATAGTGACAGTGCTCAAAAGACATGGGGACAGCATGGGCATCGCCCCAGGAAGCATTTCTGACCCCCAGGTCACTGCTGTCAACAACGTGGTCAGAGGTATTAAGCCACTTTTATGGACTCACAATAAAACGTTCAAAAACGAAACTGAAACTGTTTTCCTGTGAAATATGCTAAGGAACTTCCTTTCCAGGGTAAAGACTTGTGTATAAGGTAAAATAAATAACCAAAAACAAAAATACTCCTCCACACCTTGGGCTATGTTCACAAGTAGCATTTTTTATGCGTTTTTACACTTTTATATTGCTTTCAACCGTGACAAATGCATTCACCGGAAATGTAATTTTAACATTTTACAATCTTATCTGGCCATGTGCTGTGTGACACACGCATACAGTGCTGAAAAGACATGGGAATAGCACGGGGAAGACCCCTGGAAGCATCTCTGACACCCAGGTCACTGCCTAAAAGTGTGCCCATCAGAAGTGATCCTTGCCGCATCAGAAGATGCAGACTTGCAACTATCCTGGTGCAAGTCCTTGTCCCAGGGCAGTGTTCAATTGTACCTCGCCCATTCCTTGCAATGCAAGCGCAAGTATGCAGCCTGACATCCACCCACCCCCAGGCTGCAATACCATACTGCTAGCTTGCTTGCACTTGAAATTGGGCCTTTTGGACATGTGGAGGCAGACGCCGGCCACCGTGTCATGGCTGCGTCGGTGGCCTGGTATCCATACTCAGTCCGCAGCTGCCCGGCGGCTGGGTGTCCACGCTCGGTCCCCAGCCGCCTGGGGCGGCCGGGTGTTCATACTCGGTCCCCAGATACACTGCGGCCGGGTGCCCACACACGGTCCCCAGCCGCCTGGGGACTGTCCGGTGTCCATAAACGGTCCCCAGCCACCCCTATTTCTCCTGGGAACTTCCCCCACACTTTTCTTAGCCTGGCCTGCTTCAGTGCAGCATTGGATGAGCCCACCAGAGAACCAGACTCCTCTGGTGGGTCCTGGCTTCTTCATCAGGGGAGTTGAGAGTGCCAAGTTGAGGAGCATGATGATGATGATAGAAGTTAGCATCTGTTTTGTTTTCTTTTAATGCAAGCGTAAGTGTGCAGCCTGCCACCCACCCATCCCCAGGCTGAAATGCCATACTGCTAGCTTGCAAATGAAATGGGGACTTTTAGTTTGGAGGAGGCCGAAGCTGGCCACTACCTCATGTCTGCTTCGGCGGCCTGGTATCCATACTCAGTCCCCAGCCGCCCGGCGGCCGGGTGTCTATAGACGGTCTCCAGCCACCCCCATTTCTCCTGTCACCTTCCCACACAATTTTCTTAGCCTGGCCTGCTTTAGGGCAGCATTGGACAAGCCCACCTGTGAACCAGACTACTCCGGTGGGTCCTGGCTTCTCCATAAAGGGAGTTGAGAGTGCTAAGATGAGGAGCATGATGATGATGATAGAAGTTCGCATCTGCTTTGTTTTGTTGGAATGCAAGTGCAAGTATGTAGTAGCGGCTAGGACTGAGGTGGTCAGCGTTTTGGCGCATATCCTACCTCCGCCGAGGATTGCTGGATGTTTTCCTGCTACTATCCCAGTTCTATGAATCCCGTTAAAACAAAGCTTCAGGTGATAAATGATGGATGAGGTGGTGGCAAAGGAGAAAGAGCAGGAGGAACAGGGACCATTCACATCAATATCAGGCCAGTCAAGTACACATGTCTTGTAGGATATGTTTCTGTACCTAAAGGTGCTGTTCTGCTACACAGTTATAGGGCATACAATGAGTGCAATGCCTACCAAAAATTTCGAGGCACTCCAATGCCCCTTGGAAGTGACATGCAGGTCAGAGGGCCTTAACTAAACCATTTTTTCCTTTTATAGCAACTGGGTCTCCTGTGCACTGTTGGCCTAAGCAGTGATTGGAAGGCTTTCCAAAAATTATGAGGAACTGCAATGCCCTTGAAACAGATGTGGATTACAGCGTACTAAATACCTTCTACCCATTATTGGGGAGTGGGTCTCCCTTAGTGTTCGCCTATGCATTGAAAAGCAAAAGCTGACTAAAATTAGGAGGAAATGCAATGCCCGTTGGAAGAGTCGTGGAGGCCGCAGTAGCTTAACAAGACCGTTTGAATGCCCCTTGGAAAAGTGGTGGAGGTCACAGTAGTTTAACAAGACGGTTTGAATGCCCCTTGGAAAAGTGGTGGATGTCACAGTAGTTTAACATGAAGGTTTTTATGCCCCTCGGAAGAGACGTGGAGGTCGCAGTAGCTTAACAAGGCGGTTTTAATGCCCCTTGGAAAAGTGGTAGAGGTCACAGTAGCTTAACAAGATGGTTTGAATGCCCCTTGGTAAAAAGTGGTGGAGGTCACAGTAGCTTAACAAGACGGTTTTAATGCCTCTTACAAGAGCCATACAGTACAGCATCTTAAAAACATTATTCCCATTATTGGGGAGTGGGTCTCCCATAGTCTTTGCTTATGCCTTCCAAGCAAAAGCTGCCAAAAATTAGGATGGAGAAATTTGCAATGCCCCTTACAAGAGCCATGCAGTACAGCATATTACGTACATTATTCCCATTATTGGGGAGTGGGTCTCCCATAGTCTTTGCTTATGCCTTCCAAGCAAAAGCTGCCAAAAATTAGGACGGAGGAACTTGCAATGCCCCTTACAAGAGCCATGCAGTACAGCATATTACAAACATTATTCCCATTATTGGGGAGTGGGTCTCCCATAGTCTTTGCTTATGCCTTCCAAGCAAAAGCTGCCAAAAGTATGATGGAGGAACTTGCAATGCCCCTTACCAGAGCCATGCAGTACAGTATATTACAAACATTATTCCCATTATTGGGAAGTGGGTCTCCCATAGTCTTTGCTTGTGCCTTCCAAGCAAAAGCTGCCAAAAATTAGGAGGAAATGCAATGTCCGTTGGAAGAGTCGTGGAGGTTAGAGTTAATTAAAAACAACATTTCAATGCCACTTGGAAGAGCTGTGGAGTTCAGAGTGGTGCTCACAAGATGCTTTTAATGCCCCTCAGAAGAGACGTGGAGGTCCCAGTAGCTTAACAAGACGGTTTTATTGCCCCTCGGAAGAGACGTGGAGGTCACAGTAGCTTAACAAGACGGTTCTAATGCCCCTTGGAAAAGTGGTGGAGGTCCCAGTAGCTTAACAAGACTCTTTTAATGCCCCTTATAAGAGCCATACAGTACAGCATCTAAAAAATATTATTCCCATTAGTGGGGAGTGGGTCTCCCCCAGTCTTTGCTTATGCCTTCCAAGCAAAATCTGACAAAAATAAGGACGGAGGAACATTCAATAATGGCAACACGGACCACGGTCACCCTGATGGTATAGTGGTGGTGGAGGCTGAGGATAAGGAGAAGAACATAAAACAGCCGAAATGAGGAAGCGTATACCCATGTGTGGGAGTGAAGTGGTGCATGTGAATACACCTCCCAAAATAACACAGTGGATTTGACTTTGTGTTACTCTGCTGACATTTGGTGGTGATGAGAAGTCTGGCCCAATCCAGCCCTTGTTCATTTTGATAAGGGTCAGCTTGTCAGCATTGTCAGTTGACAGGCGAGTGAGCTTATCAGTTATAATTCCCCCAGCGGCACTAAAAACACGCTCCGATAACACGCTAGTGGCAGGGCAGGCCAGGACTTCCAAGGTGTACAGAGTGAGTTCATTCCAAGTGTTCAGCTTGGATACCCAATAATTAAAAGGCACAGAGGAATCACGGAGGACGCTGGTACGGTCGGCAAGGTACTCCCTCACCATCTTTTGAAACTTTCCACTCCTTGTGAGAGTACCCCGTGCCTCAGGGTCTGTCCGAAGGGAGGGTCTGAGAAAACTGCCCCAGAACATTGACAGTGTTCCCCTGCCTCTGCTGGATTGGAGTTGGGTCTCTCTCGCATGTACGCCTTGGTTGGGCAGCGAAATGTGACCTCTGCCGCTAGCGTGTTCAGATTTTTTTTAACAGTTCTGCAGCAAGGGCCTTCTAGTACTGCCCCATTTTTGTAGACCTCTCCACCTCAGGAATAAGAGAGTGAAAGTTCTCCTTGTAGCGGGGGTCTACAAGTGTCACCAACCAGTGATGACTGTCACCCAACATTTTGACAACGCGAGGGTCACGGGTAAGGCAACGTAACATAAAGTCAGCCATGCGTGCCAGACTGGTAACAGGCAAGACTTCCGTGTCCTCACAAAGATGACGACTGACCATGCTCTCCTCCTCCTCCTCCCCCATGTCCTCAGGCCACCCACGCTGAACGCACAGTATGACAGTTGTACAGGTACTACCATCTACAGCGCATGATACAAGCTCCTGTTCTTCCTCCTCCTCCTCCTCCTCTCCCTCATTGTCCCCCAATGCACGTTGGGATGAGATGAGGCTGGGCTGTGTGTAATCGACCGCTACAGCTTCTTGATCCAACTCATAATACTCTGGCTGCAATGCCTCCTCTTTAATTCTCTGCAGAGAGCGTTGCAAAAGACAGACAAGTGGAATGCTGATGCTAATGATGGCGTCATCGCCACTCACCATCTTGGTGGACTCCTCAAAGTTTGTCAAGATGGTACATATGTCAGACATCCAGGTCCACTCCTGAGGTCTTAGGTGTGGAGTCTGACCTGATTATCGATGGCCTTGTTGCAGCTGGTACTCCACAACTGCTCTCTTCTGCTCACAAATCCTTTGCAACATGTGGAGGGTAGAGTTCCAACGTGTAGGGACATCACACACCAGTCGGTGTGATGGAAGCTTCAAATGCTGCTGCAACACAGCAAGGGTGGCGGAAGCTGTAGCCGACTTGTGAAAATGAGCTGACATGCGGTGTACTTTGACTAGCAGATCTGGCAACTCGGGGTATGATTTAAGAAACCACCAGGCATGGTACGTGTGTGATCTCGCCTCGCCTCAGAGCCACCACCAGGTTACGGCCATTGTCGCACACAACCATGCCTGGATGTAGGTTCAGCGGTGTCAGCCACAGATCTGCCTACTCTTTCACAGCTGTCCACAACCCACAAGCAGTGTGAGGTTTCTCACCTAAGCTTATGAGTTTCAGCACAGTCTGTTGCCGCTTGGCGGAGGCAGTGCTGCAGTGCTTCCAGCTTGTAACTGATGCGGTGATATCGGAGAAGGAGGCTGAACATGAGGAGGAGGAGGATGATGCGCAGGAGCTGTACACTGTGGGGGCAACTCTGACTGACATAGGGCTCGCAATCCTCGGTGTGGGGAGAATGTGTTCCGTCCCAAGGTCCGACTGGGTCCCAGCTTCCACTATGTTTACCCAGTGTGCCGTCAGAGAGATGTACAGTCCCTGGCCACAAGCGTGTCCGTTGTCAGGTGGACTCTCCCTGTAACTGCGTTGTTGAGGGCACGGCAGATGTTTTGGGACACGTGCTTGTGTAGTGCGGGGATGGCACACCGGGCAAAATAGTGTTGGCTGGGGACTGAGTACCGAGGGACGGCCACCGCCATAAGGTTGCGGAAGGATTCTGTCTCCACCAGCCTAAAAGGCAGAGTTTCCAATGCAAGCAGTCGTGAAATGTGCGAATTTAGGACTGTGGCCTGTGGAGCATTGGCTGCGAATTTCCGCTTTCGTTCAAAGGTTTGGGATATGGACAACTGAACGCGTCAGTGGGACGTGGACGTGGACGTTGATGCTGTTTCTTGAGAAACTGCCATAGCAAGTGAAGACTGAGAAGAGGGGGCATCTTTGCATGCAGTATTAACACGGGATTGCCTTGCACACACAACAGGGGGTTCTATTGCACGCACAACAGCGGAAGAAGCAGTGGTGACACCCCTGACACTGGTCGTGGACCCTGGGGTTCACCCCACAAAGTCAGGTGCTTTGCTGCCATGTGCCTGATCATGCTGGTGGTGGTCAGGCTGGTAGTTTTGTCACCCCTGCTGATGCTGGCATGGCAGGTGGTACAAATGGCCTTTTTGGACTTATCAGCAGAGTCTTTAAAAAAATTCCCGACTCTGGAAGACCTACAGGTTGTACTGGCAAAGTCCTTGTGTTGGTGTTATGGGGTACTGTTGCCTGCCTTCTGTGTGCGACCACCACACTGCTTCTTCCTGCCTGTTGGGGTCCTCTGCCTCCCTCACCCTGTGTGCTGCTGGCCTCGCTCTGCATGTCCTCCTGCCACGTTGGGTCAGTTACTAGATCATCCACCACCTCCTCCTCTTCCACTTGTGCACCACAATCCTCCTCCTCACTTCCTTGCCATTGTGTCTCGTCATCGTCCACCTCTTGTGACAAATTGCCAGCGTCGACTTCCTGTGGCCGTGGCTGTTCAAATATTTGAGCATTATGTCATGGGATCTCCTCTTCCACCACTTCAAGCGGAGCAGGCGAGGGGCACAAATCTGGAAATGGACCAGTGAACAGCACTTCAGAGTGTCCAAGTGTGGGATCAGTTGCTGTCTGACGACACTCGGCATGGTGGAAGGAAGGAGCAACAGGGTGAGGAGTAGTATGCGGTCAAGACTCATGACTACTAAGATTTGACCGTGTGGAAGACAGACCGGAGGTGGTGGTGCCCAGGTAACTGGAAGTATTATCTGCTATCCAATTAATAACCTGTTCACACTGATCAGTTCGCAATACTGGTGTTGTTCTGTGCTTCCCCAGTAATTCGGTCAAGAAGTGGGAGCGAGAA
This sequence comes from Phyllobates terribilis, assembly GCF_046119375.1. Lineage (NCBI taxonomy): Eukaryota > Metazoa > Chordata > Amphibia > Anura > Dendrobatidae > Phyllobates > Phyllobates terribilis. Next base: position 475,307,716 of record NW_027362765.1, on the reverse strand, counting down.
GATGTGGCTGTTGGTTGTGGCACATATTCATCTTGGCCACGGCTCCGTCCTCTGCACGTACCATCACCAGAACGTCCAGTTCCATGTCCCTTGCTACGTGCCTTGCCCATTGTAAAGGAAGTAAAATAGCTTACACTTGCAATATTAATGGAAAAAGGTTAATAAAAAGTAGATTAGAACCGTGGAAGAGGAAAACCACAGTTCTATTTCTCTGGCCTACACCCGACTCTTTTAAACAATCTGAACAATCAGGGAGAAACTATTACTGTTTTTCTTTACGGAAAAAATACCAAAAACTGAATAATAGAGATTTTTTACCGTGGAATGGCAAAACCACAGTTATAATTTACTGGTGTATACCAGACTCTTTTAAACAGATATATTTGTTTCTGAACAATCAGGAGACACTATTACTGTTTTTCTTTACGGAAAAAATACCAAAAGCTTGATAATAGAGATTTTTTACCTTGGAACGGCAAAACCACAGTTATAATTTACTGGTGTATACCAGACTTTTTAAAATAGATATATTTGCAGCTGAACAGTGAGCGACACACTCAAACTGTTTTTTTTAGGTAAAAATGGCACAAAAGTGGATAATACAGAGGTTCGAACCGTGGAACTGCAAAACTACACTTCTATTTCTTTGGCCTACACCTGACTATTTTCAACAAATATATTTGTGTCTGAACAATCAAGGAGACACTATTACATTTTTTTTTTTAACGGCAAAAAATGCCAAAAGCAGGATAACAGAGATTTTTTTACCGTGGAATGGCAAAACCACAGTTATAATTTACTCGTGTATACCAGACTTTTTTAAATAGATATATTTGCCGCTGAACAGTGAGCGACACACTCAAACTGTTTTTTTTTTAGGTAAAAATGGCCCAAAGTGGATAATACAGAGGCTTGAACCGTGGAACTGCAAAACCACACTTCTATTTCTCTGGCCTACACCAGACTCTTAAAAAAATATATTTGTGTCTGAACTGTCACAGACACACTTATTTATTTATTTTTTTTTTTTGGGGTGGGAAGACGCCAAAAGGTTAATAAGATGGGTATTTGTACAGTGTGAAGGAGGAAAAAAAAAAGAGGTTTTAGATGAAAAAAAAAGGATTTTTCCTGGCCCCCGAGACCTGGATCTAAGTCCAGCAATTTCAGCAACAGGAGCACACAGGACTGTAATGCAGCGTTTTCTGGTATAACCACTGCGTCTCCTATACTGCCTGCCTGTCTGCCTGATATCTGGGATGGATATTAGTCCTGAGAAGAACTGTTTGTTTGATCTAGCAGCCTTTACAGACCCTACACTAACTATTTCGCAGTATATATCTCTCCCTAAATCAGCAGCGCTGTCCCTACACAGTCTGATCCCAGCCGTCTGTGTCCAAGATGGCGGCACCTGGTTTTAAATACTCGAGGTGAGGCTATGTGGCCAGCCGATCAATGTAATGCCCACAACCAACATGGCTGCGGTATTACAGTGACTGGCTGGCAATCCCTGCATGTTCATTGGCTCTGTAAAGAGCGCCAAACATGCAGGGCGGAGACCCGAGCTCGCGCCCGCATAACCCAGAAATGCTCGGTGTTCGCTGAACATCCCAAGTAGCGTGATGCTCGGGCGAGTACCGAGCAGTGTCGAGCATGTTCGCTCAACACTAATGCTTAACAAAAAAGTTTGAAACTACTGAAAATATGTCTTATATTCTAGGTTCTTCAAAGTAGCCACCTTTTGCTTTGATGACTGCTTTTCACACTCTTGGCATTCTCTTCATGAGCTTCAAGAGGTAGACACTGGAAATGGTTTTCACTTCACAGGTGTGTCCTGTCAGGTTTAAAAAGTGGGATTTTTTGCCTTATAAATAGGGTTGGACCATCAGTTGTGTTGTGCAGAAGTCAGGTGGATACACAGCTGATAGTACTACTGAATAGACTGTTAGATTTTGTATTATGGCAAGAAAAAAGCAGCTAAGTAAAGAAAAAAGAGTGGTCATCATTACTTTAAGAAATGAAGGTCAGTCAGTCCGAAAAATTGGGCAAACTTTGAAAGTGTCCCCAAGTGCAGTTGCAAAAACCATCAAGCGCTACAAAGAAACTGGCTCACATGAGGACTTCCCCTGGAAAAGAAGACCAAGAGTCACCTCTGCTTCTGAGGATAAGTTTATCCGAGTCACCAGCCTCAGAAATCGCAGGTTAACAACAGCTCAGATTAGAGACCAGGTCAATGCCACACAGAGTTCTAGCAGCAGACACATCTCTACAACAACTGTTAAGAGGAGAATTTGCGCAGCAGGCCTTCATGGTAAAATAGCTGCTAGGAAACCAGTGCTAAGGACAGGCAACAAGCAGAAGAGACTTGTTTTGGGCTAAAGAACACAAGGAATGGACATTAGACCAGTGGAAATCTGTGCTTTGGTCTGATGAGTCCAAATTTGAGATCTTTGGTTCCAACCACTGTGTCTTTGTGCGATGCAGGAAAGGTGAACGGATGGACTCTACATAATCTTAATAATTATAATCTTTATTTTTATATAGCGTTAACATATTCTGCAGTGTTTTACATACATTATTGTCGCTGTCCCCATCGGGGCTCACAATCTAGATTCCCTATTAGTATGTCTTTGGAGTGTGGGAGGAAACTGGAGAACCTGGAGGAAACCCATGCAAACACGGGGAGAACATACAAATTCCTTGCAGATGTTGTCCTTGGTGGGATTTGAACCCAGGGCCCCAGCGCTGCAAGGCTGCAGTGATAACCACTGCGCCACCGTGCCGCCCATGCCTGGTTCCCACCGTGAAGCATGGAGGAGGAGGTGTGATGGTGTGGGGGTGCTTTGCTGGTGACACTGTTGGGAATTTATTCAAAATTGAAGGCATACTGAACCAGCATGGCTACCACAGCATCTTGCAGCGGCATGCTATTCCATCCGGTTTGCATTTAGCTGGACCGTCATTTATTTTTCAACAGGACAATGACCCCAAACACACCTCCAGGCTGTGTAAGGGCTATTTGACCAAGAAGGAGAGTGATGGGGTGCTACGCCAGATGACCTGGCCTCCACAGTCACCAGACCTGAACCTAATCGAGATGGTTTGGGGTGAGCTGGACCGCAGAGTGAAGGCAAAAGGGCCAACAAGTGCTAAGCATTTCTGGGAACTCCTTCAAGACTGTTGGAAGACCATTTCCGGTGACTACCTCTTGAAGCTCATCAAGAGAATGCCAAGAGTGTGCAAAGCAAGCAGTCATCAAAGCAAAAGGTGGCTACTTTGAAGAACCTAGAATATAAGACATATTTTTTGCTAAGTATATAATTCCACATGTGTTAATTCATAGTTTTGATGCCTTCATTGTGAATGTACAATTTTCATAGTCATGAAAATACAGAAAAATCTTTAAATGAGAAGGTGTGTCCAAACTTTTGGTCTGTACTGTATATTTACAAGCAGTAAAGCTTTACTTTAAATTCAAAGTTGAAAAAAAATCCAAGCTAAAGTAATAATGTGAAAAGCCCAAATGCAAATAATAAAGTAACTTTCAGAAAGTTTTGTTAGGCATACAGACAGATACATCGAAGTTGATAAAAGTACATGATACATCTTTGTTTAGTCTACCTTTTAGAAACAATGTAATGCTGTATTTGTGTGCTTTTCATACTGTCATAATAACATATGTTCTATTCTGCCAACAACAAAAACATTTAATCTCAGATGGCTGGCACAAAGGAACAGTGAGTACTCATATGCAAATTGAAATAAGATGATCGGTAATTTGTTTTGGGAAAACAGACTTGTAAAAAAAATATTTCATATAGTTTGTCAAGGCAAAAGCAAAAAAAAAATTATATGTAGCTTAGACCTTGTAAAGATTTTTCCTTTCAGCCAATTCCCAACTTTTTAATTCTAGAAAAATGTTATTTTTATTTCCTAAATTCTGTTAAGTAAATTCTTACATTTCATTAGGATTGGAGCCTAAATATTTTCTCAGTAGAGCCATTTTTCTAATTAATTCATTTTTTTTCTCTTTTTTGACTTCTACTTTTCTTAATTTGTCATCCTATATAACTACCATTTAGCAAATTCATTGTGTTTTTTTTTTGGTTTTTCAGTGGGCAAGGTGTACTGTTGGGAAGTAAATTTTCTTAATACCCTGCTGTTTCAGTCCATACAGACATAGGCTTTCATTTCTTATTTTTTCTGCATTAACCTTTATTCAACTGATTTTCTGTCTAAATTTGAGTTATATCATTTTACTAGATCAATTTTGAGTCAAAAATTTCTTAACTTTGTAGATCCCTGAAAATTCGAACACTTAGCGATTCAATTTGCGAAGATTGGTAAAACCAAAACAATATGTCCAGTACCATTTTATTTGTTACTAAAGAATCAGAGATCTAGCTAATAACATCAGGCGTGGCCAAGCATACTTCCACATAATGTCCGGCAGCTACGAGTTAGAGCACATAGTTTATGACAGAGACTATAAAAGATGGGGGCAAGCAAAGCAGCACCATTTTAGGCTTTTACAGCATGGGGATAGAGGTCAGATCCTGCAGCTCATTCCACGCAGGGATAAAAAAAGGGCTAATCTTATCGTGGTGTACTACTGCACTGCTAACTCGCATTGAAAATGGGAGTGCTAGTCGGAGTCTGTGAATAGTAATAATTCAAAGATTCATGTCATAAGTAGGAAAGTGATGTTGCTGTATAGTCACTCAGTGTGGCTGTACTACTTGATCTGTGATATATTGCAGTAACAGCACCCTCATAACAGCATTTTTTAATCTTCTCAAACTGTAGACAAGGAGGACATTTTAATACTCTTCTGCACTAATTGAGGGAATTTTAGTACTCTTCCATCCTATTTCTGGTAGAAAAAAAAACTCCTGGCTTTTGTGCCACAAATGTATGATTCTAGGCAAGGCTTTTTTAAAGACAAAAGAAAAATCTTCATAATCCACAAATGTAAATGCAACAGTCTACTTCAAAAGGGGTGAAAAAGGAAAAAGGAAGAAATACATAAATAAGAAAATAATAATATTAATACATATATATATATTAAGAAAATAATAATAATATATATACAGTACAGACCAAAAGTTTGGACACACCTTCTCATTTAAAGATTTTTCTGTATTTTCATGACTATAAAAATTGTACATTCACACTGAAGGCATCAGAACTATGAATTAACACATGTGGAATTATATACTTAACAAAAAAGTGTGAAACAACTGAAAATATGTCTTATATTCTAGGTTCTTCAAAGTAGCCACATTTTGCTTTGATGACTGCTTTGCACACTCTTGGCATTCTCTTGAAGAGCTTCAAGAGGTAGTCACTGAAAATGGTCTTCCAACAATCTTTAAGGAGTTCTCAGAGATGCTTAGCACTTGTTGGCCCTTTTGCCTTCACTCTGCTGTCCAGCTCACCCCAAACCATCTCGATTGGGTTCAGGTCTGGTGACTGTGGAGGCCAGGTCATCTGGCATAGCACCCCATCACTCTCCTTCTTGGTCAAATAGCCCTTACACAGCCTGGAGGTGTGTTTGGGGTCATTGTCCTGTTGAAAAATATATGATGATCAAACTAAACGCAAACCAGATGGAATAGCATGCCACTGCAAGATGCTGCGGTAGCCTTGCTGGTTCAGTATGCCTTCAATTTTGAATAAATCCCCAACAGTGTCACCAGCAAAGCACCTCCACACCATCACACCTCCTCCTCCATGCTTCACGGTGGGACCCAGGCATGTAGAGTCCATCCTTTCGCCTTTTCTGCGTCGCACAAAGACACGTTGGTTGGAACCAAAGATCTCAAATTTGGACTTATCAGACCAAAGCACAGATTTCCACTGGTCTAATGTCCATTCCTTGTGTTCGTTACCCCAAACAAGTCTCTTCTGCTTGTTGCCTGTCCTTTGCAGTGGCTTCCTAGCAGCTATTTTACCATGAAGGCCTGCTGCACAAAGTCTCCTCTTAACAGTTGTTGTAGAGATGTGTCAGTTGCTAGAACTCTGTGTGGCATTGACCTGGTCTCTAATCTGAGCTGCTGTTAACCTGCGATTTCTGAGGCTGGTGACTCGGATAAACTTATCCTCAGAAGCAGACGTGACTCTTGGTCTTCCTTTCCTGGGGAGGTCCTCATGTGAGCCAGTTTTTTTGTAGCGCTTGATGGTTTTTGCAACTGCACTTGGGGACACTTTCAAAGTTTGCCCAATTTTTCGGACTGACTGACCTTCATTTCTTAAAGTAATGATGGCCACTTGTTTTTCTTTACTTAGCTGCTTTTTTCTTGCCATAATAAAAATTCTAACAGTCTATTCAGTAGGACTATCAGCTGTGTATCCACCAGACTTCTGAACAACACAACTGATGGTCCCAATCCCATTTATAAGGCAAGAAATCCCACTTATTAAACCTGACAGGGCACACCTGTGAAATGAAAACCATTTCCGGTGACTACCTCTTGAAACTCATCAAGAGAATGCCAAGAGTGTGCAAAGCAGTCATCAAAGCAAAAGGTGGCTACTAGTGTTGAGCCACCCCCATAGTGTTCAGGTTCGGTTCGGTTCGTCGAACACCGGGATGTTCGAGGAACTGTTCGTCGAACTGTTCGTCGAACACCTTAGAACACCGTCGAACATCGTTAAAACCAATGGCAGGCAAACAAAAACACATAGAAACACATAGAAAACACCTGCAAAGGTGTCCAAAAGCTGACAAACTGCTCAGAAGACACTCTCTTTAAAAAAGCCGGCCGGCAAATTCAGCAGCGGCATACACCGGTACCCGACAATTTAGACAAGAAGGAATAGAGCATCACACATAGATTAGATAGATAGAAACATGTCAGTCACATATATAAGAAGTACAGTGACAGTGTTGGTTACTGCACTTGTCATTTAGTGTAAAGGATTTAGTAAAAAAAATATTAGTGTTTTCATGCACCGTCTCTTTAAAAAAGCCGGCCGGCAATTCAGCAGCGGTACCCGACAATTTAGAACAGAAAGAATAGAGCTTCACACATAGATTAGATAGATAGAAACATGTCAGTCACATTTATAATAAGTACAGCGACAGTGTTGGTTACTGTACTTGTCATTTAGTGTTAAAATAAAGGATTTATTAAAATAAAAATTGGCGTGGGGTTCCCCGTAATTTTAGTCTCTAGCGGAGGTTAAGCAGACGGCTGGGGCAGATGTTTGAAGCCTGGGAAGGGGGTAATACCCACGGAGCTTCCCAGGCTACTAATATCAGCCCCCAGCTGAATACCTAGCCTTTACTAGCTATTAAAATGGGGGACCCCCCCCCAAAAAATGACGTGGGGTCCCCCCTATGTTAATAGCTAGCAAAGGCAAGGCAGACAGCTGGGGGCTGATATTAATAGCTCAGGAAGGGTGCCATGAATATTGGCCCCCTCCCAGGCTAGAAACACCAGCCGTCAGCCGCCCCAGAAATGGCGCATCCATAGGATGCGCCAATTCTGGCACTTAGCCTCGCTCTTCCCACTGCCCTGTAGCGGTGGCAGTGGGGTAATAGGGTTGGGGTTGATGTCAGCTTATAATGCCAGCTGACATCAAGCCCAGGTTAGTAATGGAGAGGCGTCTATAAGACACCCCCATTACTAACCCCATAGTAAAAGTTAAAAAAAACACAAACACCCAGAATAAAGTCCTTTTATTGAAATAAACACACAATTCTTTATTGTTCTAAATTAAACCATACTTACCATCACGCCCATTCCAGCTGAAGCCAACGATCTCCTGTAATAAAAATAAAATAATAAACCAACATCATCCTTACCTTTCGATGGTTCCCAGGACAGCTCCAGCTCTGCTACATCGAGATGACAGGCTGGACCGCAGGAAAAGCTGCCATCCAGCCTGTCATCCCGCGGACACTGAGAAGCGCAGGCATGCTTGCGCTCCTCAGTGTCTCGCTGTGACGGCATCCAGATGAGCCGAGGTCATGTCCAATGAACTCGGCGCACCTCATGCACGTCACTGACAGCGTGGGAAAATTCTCCTGCACTCAGCGCTTCAGCGTGGGAGAATTCTCAAGCTGAAGCGCTGAGTGCAGGAGAATTCTCCCACGCTGTCAGTGACGTGCATGAGGTGAGCAGAGATCATTGTACATGAACTCACCTCATGCACGTCACTGACAGCATGGGAAAATTCTCACGCTGAAGCGCTGTCAGTGACGTGCATGAGGTGAGTTCATATCCAATGATCTCTGCTCACCTCATGCACGTCACTTACAGCGTGGGAGAATTCTCCTGCACTCAGCATTTCAGCGTGAGAATTTTCCCACGCTGTCAGTGACGTGCATGAGGTGAGCTGAGTTCATTGGACATGACCTCGGCTCATCTTTATGCCGTCACAGCGAGACACTGAGGAGCGCAAGCATGCCTGCGCTTCTCAGTGTCTGCGGGATGACAGGCTGGATGGCAGCGTTCTGCTGCGGTCCAGCCTGTCATCGCGATGTAGCAGAGCTGGAGCCGTCCTGGGAACCATGGAAAGGTAAGGATGATGTTGGTTTATTATTTTTCTTTTATTGCAGGAGATCGTTGGCTTCAGCTGGAATGGGTGTGATGGTAAGTATGGTTTAATTTAGAACAATAAAGAATTGTGTGTTTATTTCAATTAAAGGACTTTATTCTGGGTGTTGTGTTTTTTTTAAATACTTTACTAGAAATTCATGGCGGTCATGTCTAATACTGGCGTGACCCCATGAATTTTGGGCTTAGGGCCAGCTGATAATACCAAGCTGTCCCTAACCCCTTTATTACCCAGTGAGCCACCGCACCAGGGCCCTGGATGAGTTGGGTACAGCGTCAGAAGATGGCGCTTCTATGAACGCGCCATTTTCCGGGGTGGCTGCAGACTGCAATTTGCAGCGGGGGGGGGCCAGAAAGCTTGGGCCTCCCTGCGCTGCAGATTCCAGCCCCCAGCTGCCTAGTTGTACCTGGCTGGACAAAAAAATAGGGCGAAGCCCCACGTATTTTTTTTTAAATTATTTCATGAAATTCATGAAATAATTAAGAAAAAAAGGCCTTCCCTATATTGTTGTGTCCGGCCAGGTACAAATAGGCAGCTGGTGGTTGGGGGCAGCCCGTTCCTGCCTGCTGTACCTGGCTGGACACAAATATAGTGCGAAGCCCCACTTCAATTTTTTTTTATTATTTCATGAAATTCATGAAATAATTAAGAAAAAAAGGCCTTCCCTATATTGTTGTGTCCGGCCAGGTACAAATAGGCAGCTGGTGGTTGGGGGCAGCCCGTTCCTGCCTGCTGTACCTGGCTGGACACAAATATAGTGCGAAGCCCCACTTCAATTTTTTTAAATTATTTCAGGAAATTCATGAAATAATTTTAAAAAAATTGACGTGGGGCTTCGCACTATATTTGTGTCCAGTCAGGTGCAGCAGGCAGGAACGGGCTGCCCCCAACCACCAGCTGCCTATTTGTACCTGGCCGGACACAACAATATAGGGAAGCCCTTTTTTTCTTAATTATTTCATGAAATAATTTAAAGAAAATTGACGTGGGGCTTCGCCCTGTTTTTGAGTCCAGCCAGGTACAACTAGGCAGCTGGGGGCTGGAATCCGCAGCACAGGGAGGCCCAAGCTTTCTGGGCCACCCCCGCTGCAAATTGCAGTCCGCAGCCACCCCGGAAAATGGCGCGTTCATAGAAGCGCCATCTTCTGGCGCTGTACCCAACTCATCCAGGGCCCTGATGCGTTGGCTCACTGGGTAATAAAGGGGTTAGGGCCAGCTTGGCATTATCAGCTGGCCCTAAGCCCGAAATTCATGGGGTCATGCCAATATTAGACATGACCACCATGAATTTCTAGTAAAGTATTTAAAAAAAACACAACACCCAGAAAAAAGTCCTTTAATTGAAATAAACACACAATTCTTTATTGTTCTAAATTAAACCATACTTACCGTCACGCCCATTCCAGCTGAAGCCAACGATCTCCTGAAATAAAAGAAAAATAATAAAGCAACATCATCCTTACCTTTCCATGGTTCCCAGGACGGCTCCAGCTCTGCTACATCGAGATGACAGGCTGGACCTGCAGAACGCTGCCATCCAGCCTGTCATCCCGCAGACACTGAGAAGCGCAGGCATGCTTGCGCTCCACAGTGTCTCTCTGTGAGGGCATCCAGATGAGCCGAGTTAATGTCCAATGAACTCGGCTCACCTCATGCAAGTCACTGACAGCGTGGGAAAATTCTCCTGCACTCAGCCCTTCAGCGTGGGAGAATTCTCACGCTGAAGCGCTGAGTGCAGGAGAATTTTCCCACGCTGTCAGTGACGTGCATGAGGTGAGCTGAGTTCATTGGACATGACCTCACCTTATGCACGTCACTGACAGCGTGGGAGAATTCTCCTGCACTCAGCGCTTCAGCGTGAGAATTTTCCCACGCTGTCAGTGACGTGCATGAGGTGAGCCGAGTTCATTGGACATGACCTCGGCTCATCTGGATGCCGTCACAGAGAGACGCTGAGGAGCGCAAGCATGCCTGCGCTTCTCAGTGTCCGCTGGATGACAGGCTGGATGGCAGCGTTCTGCTGCGGTCCAGCCTGTCATCTCGATGTAGCAGAGCTGAAGCTTTCGTGGGAACCATGGAAAGGTAAGGATGATGTTGCTTTATTATTTTTCTTTTATTGCAGGGGATCGTTGGCTTCAGCTGGAATGGGCGTGACGGTAAGTATGGTTTAATTTAGAGCAATAAAGAATTGTGTCTTTATTTCAATTAAAGGACTTTATTCTGGGTGTTTGTGTTTTTTTTTAACTTTGACTATGGGGTTAGTAATGGGGGTGTCTTATAGACGCCTCTCCATTACTAACCTGGGCTTGATGTCAGCTGGCATTATAAGCTGACATCAACCCCAGCCCTATTACCCCACTGCCACCGCTACAGGGCAGTGGGAAGAGCGAGGCTAAGTGCCAGAATTGGCGCATCCTATGGATGTGCCATTTCTGGGTCGGCCGACGGCTGGTGTTTCTAGCCTGGGAGGGGGCCAATATTCATGGCACCCTTCCTGGGCTATTAATATCAGCCCCCAGCTGTCTGCCTAGCCTTTGCTAGCTATTAAAATAGGGGGGACCCCACGTCAATTTTTTGGGGGGTCCCCCATTTTAATAGCTAGTAAAGGCTAGGCATTCAGCTGGGGGCTGATATTAGTAGCCTGGGAAGCTCCATGGGTATTACCCCCTTCCCAGGCTTCAAACATCTGCCCCAGCCGTCTGCTTAACCTCCACTAGAGCCTAAAATTAAGGGGAACCCCACGATAATTTTTTTTAAAATATATCCTTTATTTTAACACTAAATGACAAGTACAGTAATCAACACTGTCACTGTACTTCATATATATGTGACTGACATGTTTCTATCTATCTAATCTATGTGTGATGCTCTATTCCTTCCATTCTAAATTGTCGGGTACCGCCGCTGAATTGCCGGCCGGCTTTTTTAAAGAGACGGTGCATGAAAACCCTAATATATTTTTTAATAAATCCTTTACACTAAATGGCAAGTACAGTAATCAACACTGTCACTGTACTTCTTATATATGTGACTGACATGTTTCTATCTATCTAATTTTTGTGTGATTCTCTATTCCTTCTATTCTAAATTGTCGGGTACCGCTGCTGAATTGCCGGACGGCTTTTTTAAAGAGACGGTGCATGAAAACACTAATATTTTTTTTTATAAATCCTTTACACTAAATGACAAGTACAGTAATCAACACTGTCACTGTACTTCTTATATATATGACTGACATGTTTCAATCTATCTAATCTATGTGTGAAGCTCTATTCTTTCGGTTCTAAATTGTCGGGTACCGGTGTATGCCGCTGCTGAATTGCCGGCTTTTCATGTTTCACTGTGAGCACAGTTCCCATCGATTTGGGTAATCACTCTAATGCCACAACCACCATGGCTGTGGCATTACAGTGAGTGGCAGACAATCCCTGCATGATTGGTGCTCTAAATAGCGCCAGACATGCAGGACACGCTTTTGGTGCACGAACAGTTATCGAACATAACCTCGAACAGCCGAATTTTTTGCAAATCGTTCGGGTTCGTCGAACAACTCGAACACCGCCCAAAACAGCTCGAATTTGAGATTGGCGAACAGTTCTAGTCGATCACCGCTTATCTCTAGTGGCTACTTTGAAGAACCTAGAATATAAGACATATTTTCAGTTGTTTCACACTTTTTTGTTAAGGATATAATTCCACATGTGTTAATTCATAGTTTTGATGCCTTCAGTGTGAATGTACAATTTTCATAGTCATGAAAATACAGAAAAATATTTAAATGAGAAGGTGTGTCCAAACTTTTGGTCTGTACTGTATATATATATATATATATATATATACATATATATATATACTGTATATACAGTGAGGAAAATAAGTGTTTGATACACTGCCGATTTTGCAAGTTTTCTCATCTACAAAGAATGGAGCGGTCTATCATTTTTATCTTAGGTACACTTCAACTGTGAGAGACAGAATCTTAAAAAACCCAGAAAATTATATTCTATGATTTTTAAATAATTTAATTGCATTTTATTGCATGAAATAATTATTTGATCACCTATAAACCAGTAAGAATACTGGCTCTCACAGACCTCTTACTTTTACTTTAAGAAGCCCTCCTACACTACACTCATTACCTGTATTAATTGCACCTGTTTGAACTCGTTACCTGTATAATCAATCACACCCCAAACTCTCCACCATGACCAAGACCAAAGAGCTGCCCAAGGACACCAGGAACAAACTTGTAGACCTGCACAAGGCTGGGATGGGTTACAGGACAATAGGCAAGTAGCTTGTTGAGAAGGCAACAACTGTTGGTGCAATTATTACAAAATGGAAGAAACACAAGATGACTGTCCATCTTTCCTGGTCTGGGGCTCCATCTTGCCTTGTGGGGTAAGAATGATTCTGAGAAAGGTCAGAAATCAGCTCAGAATTACATGGGACGACCTGGTCAATGACCTGAAGGGAGCTCGGGTCACAGTCTCAAACATTACCATTAGTAACAAACTACGCTGTCATGAATTAAAATTCTGCAGGACACGCAGAGTCCCCCTGCTCATGACAGCACATGTCCAGGCCCATTTGCAGTTCACCAATGACTATCTGGATAATCCAAAGGAGGCATGAGAGGAGGCCATGTGGTCTGATAAGACTAAACTAGAACTTATTGTTATCAACTCCACTCGTCGTGTTTGGAGGAAGAAGAAGGATGAGTACAACCCCAAGAAGACCGCCCCAACCATGAAGCATGGTGGGGGAAACATCATACTTTGGGGGTATTTTTCTATGAAGGGGACCGGATGACTGCACTGTATTGAAGGGAGGATAAATGGGGTCATGTATTATGAGATTTTGGCCAACAACCTCCTTTTCACAGTAAGAGCACTGAAGATGGGTCATGGATGGGTCTTCCAGCATAACAATGACCTATAACACAGCCAGAGCAACTAAGTGACCTAGCCAGTCTCCAGACCTGAACCCAATAGAAAATCTTTGGAGGAAGCTGAAGTTCAATGTTGCCCAGCGACAGCCCCAAAACCTGAAAGATCTGGAGATCTGTATGGAGGAGTGGGCCAAAATCCTTGCTGCAGTGTGTGCAAACTTGGTCAAGATCTACAGGAAATGTTTAAAGTCTGTAATTGCAAACAAAGATTTCTGTACAAAATATTAAGTTCTGTTTTTCTATTGTATAAAATACTTATTTCATGCAATAAAATGCAAATTAATTATGTAAAAATCATACAATGTGATTTTCTGTATTTTTTTCAAGATTTTGTCTCTCACAGTTGAAGTTTAACTACAATAAAAAATACAGATCTCTCCATTCTTTGTAGGTGGGAAAACTTGCAAAATCGGCTGTGTATCAAATACTTATTTTCCCTACTGTATGTATATACAGTATATATATATATATATATATATATATATATATATATATATATATATATATATACAGTTATATGAAAAAGTTTGGGCACCCCTATTAATCTTAAGCTTAATGTTTTATAAAAATTGGCGTTTTTGCAACAGCTATTTCAGTTTGATATGTGTAATAACTGTTGGACACAGTAATGTTTCTGCCTTGAAATGAGGTTTATTGTACTAACAGAAAATGTGCAATCTGCATTCAAACAAAATTTGACAGGTGCATAAGTATGGGCACTTCACCAGAAAAGTGATATTAATATTTAGTAGATCCTCCTTTTGCAAAAATAACAGCCTCTAGTCGCTTCCTGTAGCTTTTAATGATTTCCTGGATCCTGGATGAAGGTATTTTTGACCAATCCTCTTTACAAAACAATTCCAGTTGAGTTAAGTTTGATGGTCGCCGAGCATGGACAGCCCTCTTCAAATGATCCCACAGATGATTAATGATATTCAGGTCTGGGGACTGGGATGGCCATTCCAGAACATTGTAATTGTTCCTCTGCATGAATGCCTGAGTAGATTTGGAGCGGTGTTTTGGATCATTGTCTTGATGAAAGATCCATCCCCTTCAACTTTGTCACTGATTCTTGAACATTATTGTCAAGAATCTGCTGATACTGAGTGGAATCCATGCGTCCCTCAACTTTTACAAGATTCCCGGTGCCGGCATTGGCCACACAGCCCCAAAGCATGATGGAACTTCCACCAAATTTTACTGTGGGTAGCAAGTGTTTTTCTTGGAATGCTGTGTTTTTTTGCCGCCATGCATAATGCCTTTTTGTATGACCAAACAACTCAATCTTGGTTTCATCAGTCCACAAGACCTTCTTCCAAAAAGAAATTGGCTTCTCCAAATGTGCTTTTGCATACCTCAGCCGACTCTGTTTGTGGCGTGCTTGCAGAAACGGCTTCTTTCGCATCACTCTCCCATACAGCTTCTCCTTGTGCAAAGTGCTTTGTATAGTTGACCGATGCACAGTGACACCATGTGCAGCAAGTTGATGCTGCAGCTTTCTGGAGGTGGTCTGAGGATTGTCCTTGACTGATCTCACCATTCTTCTCTGCCTTTCTGATGTTTTTCTTGGCCTGCCACTTCTGGCCTTAACAAGAACTGTCCATGTGTTCTTCCATTTCCTTACTATGTTTCTCACAGTGGAAACTGACAGGTTAAATCTCTGAGACAGCTTTTTGTATCCTTCCCCTGAACAACTATGTTGAATAATCTTTGTTTTCAGATCATTTGACAGTTGTTTTGAGGAGCCCATGATGCCACTCTTCAGAGGAGATTCAAACAGGAGAACAACTTGCAAGTGGCCACTTTAAGTAGCTTTTCTCATGATTGCATACACCTGGCTATGAAGTTCAAAGCTCAATGAGGTTACAAAACCAAAAAAAGTGCTTTAGTAAGTCAGTAAAAAGTAGGTAGGTGTATTTAAAACAAGAAAATGATAAGGGTGCCCATACTTAGGCACCTGTCAAAATTTGTTTGAATGCAGATTGCACATTTTCTGTTAGTACAATAAACCTCATTTCAAGGCAGAAACATTACTGTGTCCAACAGGTATTACATATATCAAACTGAAATAGCTGTTGCAAAAACACCAATTTTTATAAAACATTAAGCTTAAGATTAATAGGGGTGCCCAAACTTTTTCATATAACTGTATATATATATATATATATATTATGGATGAGCGAGCGTGCTCGCCACTTCTCGGTACTCGCCCGAGTATCTCACTGCTCGAGATGCTCGGCGCTCGCTGAGTATTTCCGGGGTTGCTCGGCGGGAGCTCGGGTCTCCTCCCTGCATGTTTGGCACTCTTTACAGAGCCAATGAACATGTAGGGATTTCCTGCCACTCACTGTAATGCCTTAGCCATGTTGGTTGTGGCATTACAGTGATTGGCTGGCCCCATAGCGACATCGGGTCTATATTAGACCTGGCACCGCCATACTCGTCACAGTCACTCCGTAATCAGACAGTGTAGGGAGAGCTGCTGCTGCGTCAGGGAGAGATTTGCTTGTGTATTAGGTAGTGTAGGAAGAAAAACCGTACATTACACATATCCATCCTAACAAACAGTCCCTTTGAGGACTAACTAATCCATCTGCAGAGATATCAGGCAGGCAGTGTATATAGGCAGGCAGGCAGGGTATATAGCAGACTGCAGTGTGTTACGGATCCGGGTGGTGGAACCTCTGTGCTGCGGTGCAAGGAGGGACCCAGAGGAGCGTAACTAAGTATCAACTCGGACCGACCCAGGTCGTACGGTGGCTAACGACTCCGTGACCAGGGAGGGACCAAGCAAAGGGACCAGGTGCTACTCTGGGCATGACCTTGTAAGTGAGCAGGTGACTCCCACGGGCCAGATGGCTGGGACTGACCAGTATAGCAGATGGGCACAGCAGGCAGGCTGACGAGTGATCCTGGTGGATGGACTGGCAGACACAGCAGGCGGCAGGCGGAAGCCTCTAGGTAGGCTGTCAGGTGGTCACGGCAGGTGACAGGATGGAGTCTCTAGGTAGGCTGTCAGGTGGTCATGGCAAGTGACGGGCAGGAGCCTCCAGGTAGGCTGACAGGTGGTCACAACAAGTGACAGCAAGGGCCTCTAGGTAGGATGTCGGGTGGTCATGGCAAGTGACGGGCAGGAGCCTCCGGGTAGGCTGACAGATGGTCACGGCAAGTGACAGGCAGGGGCCTATAGGTAGGATGTCGGGTGGTCATGGCAAGTGACGGGCAGGAGCCTCCGGGTAAGCTGTCAGGTGGTCACGGCAAGTGACAGGCAGGAGCCTTCGGGTAGGCTGACAGGTGGTCATGGCAAATGACAGGCAGGTAGCAAGCAGGTGCTTCCAGGTAAGCAGGCGGGCAAGGTCCATAGACAAACTGGCGGAAGACAGACTGTCGGGCTGGAGAGTAGTCAGGCTGGCGGACTAGTAGTCAGGCTGGTGGGCAGGACTAGTAGTCAGGCTAGCATGGCTGAAGCAAAGGTAAGTACACTGTGCATCAACTATTGCTCGGGCACCTCCATTTTGGAGGAGGTGCCTTATATATGGGAAGACCTCCGGCAATTGGCGGTGGACTCCTTAGGGTGGCGCGCGCGGCCCCTTTAAGAGGGAGGGAGCGCGCGCGTGCCCTAAGCACAGTGCCCGGGAAGCTGCGCATGCCGGCAGCAGAAGCAGGAAGAGGAGCGCTGGAGGACGCCGGGCAAGGAGCGCGGTGGTGAGAGGGATGGCGTCTCTGCCTGGCAGGGGGCAGAGACGCCGATGCTGCACAGTGCATATAGCACAAGAGGCTCCATTCCAATTCTGCCTTCTGCTGCTGTTAGATATTTCTAAACAAAGGCCCTGGTCTCAGGGGCCAGGAATACTTTTCTTTGGGTCTTAATCCTCATAATTTGCTTAAAAAGCAATCCAGAGAACACCATTTTTCGGCGCCATGTGCTTGTGTAGGATGAGGTGCTGCTGCGTCAGGGAGACATTTGCTTGTGTATTAGGTAGTGTAGGGAGAAAAAACGTACATTACACATATCCATCTTAACAAACAGTCCTTTTGAGGACTAACTAATCTATCTGCAGAGATATCAGACAGGCAGTGTATATAGGCAGGCAGGCAGGGTATATAGCAGACTGCAGTGCATATAGCACAATAGGCTCCATTCCAATTCTGCTGCTGTTAGATATTTCTATACAAAGGCACAGGTCTCAGGGGCCAGGAATACTTTTCTTTGGATCTTAATACTCATTATTTGCTTAAAAAGCAATCCAGACAACACTGTTTTTCTGCGCCATTTGCTTGTTGCCACTACAGAATACAGTCAGGTCCTTTCCATATTACAGCGCTAGAAATCCAGCTATTTAAAACTGTGTTTTCTCCGTCAAATGGATCACATATACGTTGTCAGAAAATACTGCCATTTCTGGCCTCCATTAAAAATTTCCTTTAGTGTGTCAGTGAAGCAATTCACAGCAGTTTGCTGTTCAAACTACTTACCTACAGGCCAGGTATTTAAAACTCTGTTTTCTCCATCACACGGATCACATACATGTTGTCAGAAAATACTGCCATTTCTGGCCTCCATTAAAAATTTCTTTCAGTGTGTCAGTGAAGCAATTCACACCAGTTTGCTGTTCAAACTACTTACCTACAGGCCAGGTATTTAAAACTCTGTTTTCTACATCACACAGATCACATATACGTTGTCAGAAAATACTGCCATTTCTGGCCTCCATTAAACATTTCCTTTAGTGTGTCAGTGAAGCAATTCACACAAGTTTGCTGTTCAAACTACTTACCTACAGGCCAGATATTTAATACTGTGGTTTCTCCGTCACACGGATCACATATAAGTTCGCTCCAAACTCAGTCATTTGTAGTGAACGTGGAAGATACTGTCCTCCATTTAAAATGGGCAATGCACGTGGCAAGGGACGGGGAACTGGACGTGATGGTAATGGTGCATGCAGAGGCCGAGGACAAGGCCGTGGGCAAGCTGAAATTGTGCCACAACAAACACCCATATCATCTCGCCTGACCTTCCTGTCCCAATTTCTAGGGTACAGCGGCACACCACTATTGAATCCAGAGCAGTGTCAAAAGGTTGCTGGTTGGATAGCGGATAATGCTTCCAGTCACTTAGCCACCACCACCACCCTGTCTTCCACACAGTCAAGTCTCAGTAGCCGTGAGTCTGGACCGCATATTCCTCACCCTGATCCTCCTTCCTCCCACCATGCCAAGTACCCAGAGACAACTGATCCCACACTTGGACACTCTGAAGAGCTGTTCACGTTTCCATTTATAGATTCGGGCCTCTCGCCCGGTCCACTTGAAGTGGGGCAAGAGGAGATCGCATGTAGCGATGCCCAAATATTTGAGCCGCCATGGTCACATGAAGGCGATGGTGGGAAAGTGTCACAAGAGGTGGACAATGATGGGACACAATTGCCAGAGAGTCAGAAGGAGGACCAGAGTGCAGAAGTGGAAGACGAAGTGGGGGATAATATAGTAAGTGACCCAACCTGGCAGGAGGACATGCAGAGCGAGGACAGCAGCACATAGGGGGAGGGAGGCAGAGCACCCCAACAGCCAGGAAGAAGCAGTGTGGTGACCACAGATAGAAGGAGGGCAACCATTCCCAGTAACACCAACACGAAGGAAGTTGCCAGAACAACTGTTAGGTCTTCCCGAGTCTGGTTGTTTTTTAAAGACTCGGCTGATAACCCCAAAAAGGCCACTTGCACCACCTTCCAGGCCAGTATCAGTAGGGGTGGCAAAACGACCAGCCTGACCACCACTAACATGATCAGGCACATGGCAGCAAAGCACCCGACTTTGTGGCCGAACCCCAGGGTCCAGGAACAGTGTCTGCAGGTGGCACCATTGCTTCTTCCGCTGTTGTGCATGCAAGCCAATCCCCTGTCCATGGTGCATGCAAAGATGCCTCCTGTCCTGCACCTGTCGTTGCACACTCTCAAGTAGCAGCATCAGGAAGCATGTCCATGTCCTAGTCCCAGCGCAGCGTTCAGTTGTCCATACCCCAGTCCTTGGAACGCAAGCACAAATATGCAGCCAACGCCCCACAGGCCACACTCCTAAATTCTCACATTTCACGACTGCTTGCACTCGAAATGTTGCCTTTTAGGCTCGTGGAGACGGAAGCATTCCGCAATCTGATGGCTGCAGCCGTCCCTTGGTACTCAGTCCCCATCCATCCCTGCATTACACAAGCACGTGTCCCAAAACATTAGCCGTGCCCTCAACAGTGCAGTTATCGGGAAAGTCCACCAAACCACAGACACATGGACAAGTGCTTGTGGGCAGGCATGGTACATCTCGCTGACGGCACACTGGTTTAACATAGTGGAAGCCGGGACTCAGTCAGACCTTGGGACGGAACATGTCCTCCCTACGCCAAGGATTGCGGACCCTAGGTCAATTAGGGTTGCCCCCATGGTCTACAGCTCCTGCACTTCATCCTCCTCAGCCTCCTCTTCAGCCTCCATCTCCAAAATGACCACATCAGTCACAAGCAGGAAGCACTGCAGCACTGCCTCGGCCAAGCGGTAACAGTCTGTGTTAAAGCTAATTTGCTTAGGTGACAAACCGCACAATGCTGAAGAGTTGTGGACAGCTCTGAAAGAGCAGGCAGATCTGTGGCTCACACCGCTTAACCTACAGCCAGGCATGGTCGTGTGTGACAATGGCCGGAACCTGGTGGCGGCTCTGAGGCGAGGCGAGCTCACACACGTACCATGCCTGGCCCAAGTGCATAATCTCGTGGTTCAGCGGTTTCTCAAATACCACCTGGAGCTGCCGGATCAGTTTGTTAAAGTACGCCGCCTGTGTGCTCATTTTAGAAAGTTAGCAAGATCTTACGCCGCCCTTCCGGTGTTTCAGCAGCGTTTTTGCTTCCGGCTCACAGACTGGTGTGTGATGTCCCCACGCATTGGAACTCTACACTGCAGATGTTGGAAAGGATTTGTGAGCAGAAGAGGGCAGTTGTTGACTACCAGCATCAACCAGTCCGTCGGTATTCAGTTCAGACTCCACACATAAGACCTCAGGAGTGGACATGGATGTCAGACATATCTACCATCCTCCAAAACTTTGAGGACTCCACTAACATGGTGAGCGGCAATTGCGCCATAATTAGCATCACCATCCCACTTCTCTGTCTTCTGAAACGCTCTCTGCTCACAATCAAAGAGGATGCTTTGCAGATGGAGCACGATGAGATGGAGCAAGGAACCATGCAGAGTCATTACACACAGCCAAGCCTCATCTCATCCCAATGTGGATTGGGTGACAATGAAGAACAGGAAGAGGAGGAGGAGGAGGAAGGACAGGAGCTAGTTTAATGCACTACAGACGGTACTACCTGTACAGCTGTCATACCGTCTGTTGAGCGTGGATGGCCAGAGGACAGAGAGGAGGAGGAGGAGGAGAGCATGGTCACTCATCCTCTTGGTGAGGACACGGAAGTCTTGCCTGTTAGTAGTTTGGCACACATGGCTGTGTTTATGTTACGCTGACTTTCTCAAGACCCTCACGTTCTCAAAATTTGGGGTGACAGTCATTACTGGTTGTTGACTTTTGTAGACCCACGCTACAAGGAGAACTTTACATCTCTTATTCCTGAGGCGGAGAGGTCTACAAAAATGGGGTTGTACCAGAAGGCCCTTGTTGCGGAACTATTAAAAAAATTCCCATCTGAAAACGCTGGCGGCAGAAGGCACACTTCGTTGGACAACCAAGGAGTACAGGCGAGAGAGACACAACTTCAATCCAGCAGAGGCAGGGAAGCACTGTCAATGTTCTGGGAGAGTTTTCTCAGACCCTCCCATCGCACAGGCCCTGAGGCGCGGGGTACTCATTGAAGTGCCTACAAATTTTTGGCAGCCCTTGCATTCACTGCATAGGCCAACACTATGGGAGACTCTCTCCTTTCTAATGGGAATTTGTCGTTACTGTGGCCCTGGTCTATGTGTCTTTAAATACTTAGTGGGGTTTTTCCTAAAATTGGTCAGCCGTTGGACTCACTGCATACCCTTTAACTGTATAGCAGACTCTCTCCTTTCTAATGGGAATTTCTCATTACTGTGGCTCTGCTCTATGTGTCTTTAAATTCTTAGTGGGATTTTTCCTAAAATTGATCAGCCGTTGGACTCTCTGCATACCCTATAACTGTATAGCAGACCCTCTTCTTTCTAATGGGAACATGTCCTATTTGTTACTGTGGCCCTGCTCTATGTGTCTTTAAATTCTTAGTGGGGCTTTTCCTAAAATTGGTCAGCAGTTGGACTCACTGCATACCCTATAACTGTATAGCAGACCCTCTCCTTTCTAATGGGAATTTGGCATTACTCTGGCCCTGCTCTATGTGTCTTCAAATTCTTAGTGGGGTTTTTCCCAAATTTTGGCAGCCCTTGCAGTCACAGCATGGGCATTATCACTATAGGAGACCCGCTCCTTTAAAATGGGAACATTTTTTTTACTGAGACCTTCCTCTGTGTCTCTTTAAAAGGGTATTGGCTTGCGTCCAAATTTTTGGCAGCCCTTGCAGTCACTGAATACACAATAACAGTATAGGAGACCCACTTGTTAATAAGGGGAACAGCAAACATAGCCAGCTGATGGCTCTCTAACAATAGCGAGGGCCGACTACTGGCCTTTTAAGAATAGTAAGGGCCGTCTAATGGCCATGTAAAAATAGACTTTATGACTTATCATAACTAAAACAGGATGTGTGTGATGATGTGTCACACACCACATTGCCAGATAAGGTTGTAAAATGTTAAAATGACATTTCCCGGTAAATGCATTTGTCTTAAAAAATAACGTAAAAAAAACAAAACATTAGGATCTTTCCTTAGTATAAAAAGCAGTGTCACCAATTTAACCTCAAAGTAATCACATTGTTCAGCTCCTGCACCTCCTCCTCCATCTCCGAAATGACCACATCAGTCACAAGTTGACAGAACTGCAGCACTGCCCAGGCCAAGCGGCAACAGGCTGTTCTGAAGATAACATGCTTAATGCTTAATTCAAAAACCGCCCAGCGCTGCAGAGTTGTTGAAAGCTGTAACACAGCAGCCTGATCTGGATCTGTGGCTCTCACCACTGAACATACAGCCAGGCATGGTCGTGTGTGACATTGGTGGAGATGGAGAAATGACAGCCAGAGTAGATACGGTTTCCCTCTAAGCTAGTCCTTTCACCGAGCTAAAGAATATGGCTGTGGTGAAATACAACTCAGCAAAAAAAGCTGTGGACTGGCTCCTTACTGTCCCTGGCCACATTCACCTGTGCACGTGTTTGTGGTTAGGCAGTCCTTTCCAGTAAGTGCACTGGGGAGGGCACGGCTAATGTTGTGGGACCCGTGCTTGTGGAAGGCGGAGATGACACCGGGAGACACAGTGGCGGCTGGGGACCGAGTATGGACACCCGGCAGCCGCCGGCATGAGGTTGTGAAAAGCTTCCACCTCCACGAGCCTAAGAGGCCACATTTAAAGCGAAAGCAGCTGTCAAAAAATTGGCAGTATAGTATTGCAGCCTGTGGGTGGGTGGCTAGCTGCATACTTGCGCTTGCATTCCAAGGAATGGGGTAGGGACAACTGAACGCTGCACTGGGACATGGACGTCGATGGTGATTGTTGCAAGTCTGCAATGACAGGTGCATGGCGGGAGGCATCTTCGCATGCGCCAAGGATCACTTATGATGGCCTCACTTTTAGGCAGTTACCTGGGAGACAGAAATGCTTCCAGAGGTCTTCCCCATGCTGTTCCCAAGTCTTTTCAGCACTGTATGCATGTGTCTGATGATGTCTCACACACCACATGGCCAGATAAGGTTGTAAAATATTAAAATGACATATCCCAGTGAATGCATTTGTCTTTGTTGAAAGCAATGCAAAAGTGCAATAAGTTGTTAAGGAGTATTTTTGGTTTTATTTATTTTGCCTAATAAACAAGTCATTACCCTGGAAAGGATGCTGCTTAATATATTTCCCTGGAAAATCCATTTTGGTTATGTTTTTGTATGTTTTATTGTGAGTCCGTAAAAGTGGCGTAATACTCTGACAATGTTGTTGACAGAAGTGACGTGGGAGTCAGAAATGCTTCCAGGTGTCTTCCCTATGCTGTTCCCATGTCATTTGAGTACTGTTCCCTTCGATTTGGGCAATTTTTAGACCCTCTGTAGACCGCCGGGGGGAGCCGCCTGAAAAATGCTCGAGTTTCCCATAGACTTACATTGGGCTTGTTGCTCGGGTCGAGCACCCGAGTATTCCAAATTGCTCAACCCGAGCAACCAGTACCCGAGCAATTTAGTGCTCACTCATCACTAATATATATACATCCATACATCCCAAGTTTTGAGTTTTATACTGAGCATGATGCTGTGGTGAAGAGATACATTATTCTAGGCGCTGTCAAAAATGTCAGATGTTAGCAATGAAATATTATGCAGAAAAAGAGGAAAATGGTAGTTCAGAATCTGCCCAAGGTTCAAAAAGTGTAGTCACACACGAGGATAAAGTATGAATGCGGTTTATTGTGTCAATGCGCTACAAGGTTCATCAGGACCAAACCACAATGAACTTGGTTTTGATGAAGAGGCTTGAAAACATTGAAATGCGTGCAATTTTTCAGTTCGATCCAGGGCCAGACGAATTAGGAACCTAGCAGAATCCAGATCCTCATCACCAGACGTTTACCCGCACTGGTGGAGGTGATCCTTATGAGACTGAGATTCCCGAGGCGCACACAGACTGTACTGTGGCAGGAAGAGGGTGGCTCTCAGGGCAATGATTGGGAGATGAGAGAGGATAATGATGAGGTTGTAGATCCTACTTTCTGTGAACCCAGAGGCATGCATGTAAGTAGTTCAGCAGAGGAGGTGAATGAAGAAGATGACAAGGTTACGTTGCAGGTTCCCACACAGTCACTGAGCGATGCAACCCCGACAAGCACTGCAACCTCAGCCACAACTGTGGCCAGCAGCAGTTGCAGGTCTGCAGTTTTTCAAAGGTGGCAAGGGTTGCCTAGCCTGGGCCTTTTTTGAGACCACAAAGGATGACCCAACTCACGTTATCTGCCAACTTTGTAAAAAACTATTCAATAGAGTAAAAAATGCAATAATTTGGCTACTACATGCATGAACCGGCACATGCACGATCAACATGCATTAATCTGGGAACCTCTCTGTGCTAAAATGCAGACTAATAAGCCTCACCAACCACTGCCCCCCATCAAATGCATCTGCTTCTCCTTTGTCACCATAGCAAGTGTTTTCACTTGCGGTCTCCGGCCGCAGAACCTCCACTTGTTTACCCACTACAGTCGTGGTGAGTGAGAGCCCATCAGCTGTTATGGAAGTGGATATGCCTGCTGTTTTTGTTTCACACCATATCTTTCTCAATCCACCATATTATCTCCTCCTGCACCTCACTTACAGTCCAGTAGTTCCTCATATTCACCCTACTCCACCCTCTCTCAGCACATCAGCCAGCCCTCAGTCCCACAGTTGTGTAAAGCTTATATTTGTGCCACGGTCCTGCAGTTGTCTACGAAGCTGATATTTCTGCTGCCTGAGTGTGGCTGAGCAGAAAAGCAGTTTGAGCTGTAGCATGAGATATCAGGGCTCCCAGCACAGCAGTCCCTCACCCACCTAATCTTAATTTAAACTTAAATTCAAATCTGTAAATGCTGGCCCAGACACTGATACCTCATGCATGGCCCATTCCTGACTGCTGATGTGCCATTCTAAAATTTCTACTGTGGGTCACTTGATCAGTCAAGTACCTGTGTTACTATCCTTAACCCCTTATGCCCCGCGGGTGGTTTGCACGTTAATGACCGGGCCAATTTTTACAATTCTGACCACTGTCACTTTATGAGGTAATTACTCTGGAACGCTTCAACGGATCCCCCTGATTCTGAGACTGTTTTTTCGTGACATATTGTACTTCATGATTGTGGAAAAATTTCTTCGATATCACTTGCGTTTATTTGTGAAAAAAACGGAAATTTGGCGAAAATTTTGAAAATTTTGCAATTTTCAAAATTTGAATTTTTAAGCCCTGAAATCAGAGCAATATGTCACACAAAAGAGTTAATAAATAACATTTCCCACATGTCTACTTTACATCAGCACAATTTTGGAACCAAATTTTTTTTTTGTTAGGGAGCTATAAGGGTTAAAAGTTGACCAGCGATTTCTCATTTTTCCAACAAAATTTACAAAACCATTTTTTTAGGGACCACATCACATTTGAAGTCACTTGGAGAGGTCTTTATGACAGAAAATACCCAAAAGTGACACCATTCTAAAAACTGCACCCCACAAGGTGCTCAAAACCACATTCAAGAACTTTATTAACCCTTCAGGTGCTTCACAGGAATTTTTTGAATGTGGAAGAAAAAAATGAACATTTAACTTTTTTCACAAAAATGTTACTTTAGACCCAATTTTTTTTATTTTCACAGGAGTAACAAGAAAAAATGGACCCCAAAATTTGTTGTGCACTTTCCCCTGGGCACGCAGATACACAATATTTGGGGAAAAAACACTGTTTGGGCGCACGGCAGGGCTCGGAAGGGAAGAAGCGCCATTTGACTTTTTGATTGTAAAATTTGCTTGAATAATTAGCGGACGCCATGTTGTGTTTGGAGAGCCCCTGTGTGCCCAAACTTTGGAGCTCCCCCACAAGTGACCCCATTTTGGAAACTAGACCCCCCAAGGCACCTTTATAGATGCATAGTGAGCACTTGGAACCCCCAGGTGCTTCACAAATTGATTCGTAAAAATGAAAAAGTGAAAAAAAAAACACTTTTTCATTTTTACGAATCAATTTGTGAAGCACCTAGGGGTTCCAAGTGCTCACTATGCATCTAGATAGGTGCCTTGGGGGGTCTAGTTTCCAAAATGGGGTCACTTGTGGGGGAGCTCCAATGTTTGGGCACACAGGGACTCTCTAAATGCAACATGGTATCCGCTAACAAAATTGAATGGAAAATCGGCTCAAATTGTTAGCGGACACCACATTGCGTTTGGAGAGCCCCTCTGTGCCCAAACTTTGGAGCTCCCCCAAAAGTGACCCCATTTTGGAAATTAGACCCCCCAAGGCACCATTATAGATGCATAGTGAGCACTTGGAACCCCCAGGTGCTTCACAAATTGATTCGTAAAAATGAAAAAGTGAAAAAAAAAACACTTTTACATTTTTACGAATCAATTTGTGAAGCACCTGGGGGTTCCAAGTGCTCACTATGCATCTAGATAGGTGCCTTGGGGGGTCTAATTTCCAAAATGGGGTCACTTGTGGGGGAGCTCCAATGTTTGGGCACACAAGGACTCTCTAAATGCAACATGGTATCCGCTAACAAATTGAATGGAAAATCGGCTCAAATTGTTAGCGGACACCACATTGCGTTTGGAGAGCCCCTCTGTGCCCAAACTTTGGAGCTCCCCCACAAGTGACCCCATTTTGGAAACTAGACCCCCCAAGGCACCTTTATAGATGCATAGTGAGCACTTGGAACCCCCAGGTGCTTCACAAATTGATTCGTAAAAATGAAAAAGTGAAAAAAAAACACTTTTTCATTTTTACGAATCAATTTGTGAAGCACCTAGGGGTTCCAAGTGCTCACTATGCATCTAGATAGGTGCCTTGGGGGGTCTAGTTTCCAAAATGGGGTCACTTGTGGGGGAGCTCCAATGTTTGGGCACACAGGGACTCTCTAAATGCAACATGGTATCCGCTAACAAATTGAATGGAAAATCGGCTCAAATTGTTAGCGGACACCACATTGCGTTTGGAGAGCCCCTCTGTGCCCAAACTTTGGAGCTCCCCCACAAGTGACCCCATTTTGGAAACTAGACCTCCCACGGCACCTTTCTAGATGCATAGTGAGCACTTGGAACCCCCAGGTGCTTCACAAATTGATTCATAAAAATGAAAAAGTGAAAAAAAAAACACTTTTTCATTTTTATGAATCAATTTGAGAAGCACCTGGGGTTCCAAGTGCTCACTATGAATCTAGATAGGTGCCTTGGGGGTGTAGTTTCCAAAATGGCGTCACTTGTGGGGGAGCTCCAATGTTTGGGCACACAGGGACTCTCCAAATGCAACATGATATCCGCTAACAAATTGAGCCGACATCGGGTCATCATGGCAACACCCGGGAAGCCTTTGCAGACTGCGAGGGAAGCCGGAAGAGGAGGTGAGTATCGGCGATCACCTCCCCTTGCCCCCGCAATGCCGCGATCGACTTCGATCGACTTCGATCGACTTCGATCGCAGCATCGCGGGGGTTAATGTGCTGGGAGCGGTGCAGGACCGCTCCCTGCACATAGTAGCGGGTGTCAGCTGTGACAATCAGCTGACACCCGGCGGCGATCGCACCCGCACAGCCAGTGTGCGCGCGCGATCGCCATGACGTACTAATACGGGTCTGGCTCTTAAGTCCCAGGGCACAGACGCGTATTAGTACGGCAAATGTTGTTAAGGGATTAAAGGGGTTTTCCCCACAAACAAAAGTTGATTTTAATCAATAGATCTTTGAATAATAATGACTTCCACAATTGGATGTGTTTAAAAAAAATTTCCCTGTGCTGAGATAATCTTATACATGCTGTGTACTGTGTAATGGCTGTGTCTGACCATACAGGAACATGGTCTGGTTATTCCATATCTCCTAGGCAGGGAAGGAAGCAAAAGAGTATACAGACATTAAAGCAAGGATTGCAGCTGATTCTTTCTTTGAAGTAAAACATTTTTTAAAAACAGACAGGGAAATGTTTTCTCTCAAAGAAAGAATCAGCTGTTATCCCATGTTGTAATGTCTGTATACTCTTTTGCGTCCTCCCCTGTCCAGGAGCTGTGGTATGATCAGACCATGTTCCTGCATGGTCACAATTACAAAAAGGAACATTTATAAGATTATCTCAGCACAGGGACATTTTATTTAAACACATCCAATGGCAGAACTTATTATTATTCCAAGATCTATTGATTAAAATCAACTTTCATTCGTGGGAAAACCCCTTTAAAGTTTTCTAAAAATAGTAGTCTACGAAGCTGATATTTTTTGCCATCTGAGTGTGGTCAAGCAGAAAATCAGATAGAACTGTTGCATAAGGTATCAGGGCTCCCAGCACAGCAGGTCTACACCGGTCCCTCAACCACCTAATCTTAGTTTGAACTTAAATTCAAAACTGCAACTGCTGGCCAAGACCCTGATACCTCATGCTTGGCCGATGCCTGACTGCTGCTGTGCCATTATAATATTTCTACCATGGGTCAATTGATGGCGCTTTTCTTGGTGTCTGCCCCTAATTTTTGGAAATGTTTGGACTCCAAGTTGGGTCTCCTTTATGTGTGTTGCCTGAATTTGACAGGGCTCTTAGAGCAACAGGCCTACACCTGTCACTCATCCACCTGTTACTGATCAATGTTTAAGGTAGAAATGCTGGTAAAAGCCCTGTCCAAGGCCCTGTCTAGTGATGACCGAGCACTAACATGCTCGGGTACTCATTGCTAGGGTCGAGCAAATTGGAATGTTCGAGTGCTCGGTCCGAGTAACAAGCCCAATGTAAGTCTATGGGAAACTTAAGCATTTTTCCGGCGGCTTCCCCCGGCGGTCTGTAGAGGGTCTAAAAATTGCCCAAATTGATGGGATCACTGCTTTTTATGACATGAAAACAGCATGGGGAAGACCCCTGGAAGCATTTCTGACTCCCAGGTCACTACTGTCAACGACGTTGTCAGAGGTATTACGCCACTTTTACATACTCACAATAAAACATACAAAACTGAAACCAAAATGGATTTTCCTGGGAAATATGTTAAGGAACATCCTTTCCAGGATGATGACTTGTATATGAGGCTAAATAAATAACCAAAAACAAAAATGCTCCTCCACACCTTGGGCTATGTTCACACTTAGCATTTTTGATGTGTTTTTGCACTTTTGCATTGCTTTCAACCGTGACAAATGCATTCACCGGGAAATGTCATTTTAACATTTTACAATCTTACCTGGCCATGTGGTGTGTGAAACATGCTATGCTTTGTTGTTCCCATTATTAAAGAGTGGGTCTCCTATACTGTAATTGTGTATGCAGTGATTGCAACAGCTGCCAAAAATGTAGACGCACCCCAATACCCCTTTGAAGAAACATAGAGGAGGGTCTCATTAAAAAAGATGTTCCCATTATAATGGAGTGGGTCTTCTATAGTTGTAATGCCCATGCAGTGACTGCAAGGGCTGCCAAAATTTGGGAAAAACCTTAATAACAATTTAAAGACACATAGAGGTGGGCCTCAGAAACGACAAATTCCCATTAGAAAGGAGCGGGTCTGCTCTCCAGTTATAGGGTATGCAGTGAGTCCAACGACTGCCAAAGTTTAGGAAAAACCCGACTAACAATTTAAACAAACATAGAACTGGGTCACAGTAACGGCATGTTCCCATTAGAAAGAAGAGGGTCTGCTATACAGTTATAGCATAAGCAGTGAGTCCAATGGCTGCCAAAATTTAGGAAAAACCCCGCTAACAATTTAAAGACACATAGTGCTGGGCAACAGTAACGACATGTTCAGATTAGAAAGGAGAGGATCTGTTATCCAGTTATAGGGTATGCAGTGAGTCCAATGGCTGCCAAAATTTAGGAAAAACCCTACAAACAATTTAAAGACTCATGGAGCTGGGATACAGTAATGAGTACGATATGTTCCCATTAAAAAGGAGTGGGTCTCCTGTACTGTTTGCCTATGCAGTGAATGCAACGGCTGCCAAAAATTTGGAGGCATTCCAATGCCCCTTGCAAGAGACGTAGAGGTCGGAGGGCCTCCTGAAAACAATGTTCCCATTATTAGGCAGTGGGTCTCTCATGCTGTTTGCCTATGCAGTGAATGCAACAGCTGCCAAAAATTTGCAGGCACTCCAATGCCCCTTGCAAGAAACGTAGAGGTCGGAGGGCCTCCTGAAAACAATGTTCCCATTATTAGAAAGTGGGTGTCCCATACTGATTGCCTTTGCAGTGAAGCAACGGCTGCCAAAAATTTGGAGGAACTCCAATGGCCCTTGCTAGAGATGTAGAGATTGGAGGGCCTCCTGAAAACAATGTTCCCATTTTTAGGAAGTGGTTCACCCCAACTGTTTGTCTATGCAGTAAATGCAACGGCTGCGAAAAATTTGGAGGAACTCCAATGTCCCTTTCAAGAGACGTAGATATGGTGATATGGTAGATATGGTGGTGATAAGGAGGTGGATGTGGAGGATGAGGAGAAGGAGGAGAACAAGAGCAAATAAATAAAATTAGGAAGCATATATCCATGTCTGAGTGTGAAAACAGAGGTGCATGGGAATAGAGTTAGACCTCCCCCAAAAAAACACTGTATTTGAGTTTATGTTATGTTGCTGGTGGTGTTGAGAAGTCTGGCCCAATCCAGCCCTTGTTCTTTTTTATAAGAGTCAGCCTGTCAGCATTTTCAGTTGACAAGCGGATGCGCCTATCGGTTATAATTCCACCAGCGGCATTAAAAACCCACTCTCACAAAAAGCTAGCGGCAGGGCAGGCCAGGACCTCCAAGGCATAGAGAACCACTTCATTCCACGTGTCCAGCTTGGATACCCAATAATTATAAGGCACAGAGAAATCACGAAGGACGTTGGTACGGCCGGCAAGGTACTCCCTCACCATTTTCCGAAACTTTTCCCTCCTTGGGAGAGTACCCCGCGCTTTAGGGCCTGTGCGATGGGAGGATCTGAGAAAACTGTCCCAGAACTTTAACAGTGTTCTTCTGCCTCTGCTGGATTGCATTTGTGTCTCTCTTGCCTGTACTCCTTGGTTGTCCAACAAACTATGACCTCTGCAGCCAGCGTTTTCAGATGGGAATTTTTAAAATAACAAGGGCCTTTTCATACTTCACCATTTTATTAGGCCTGTCCTGTGTGGGAATAACAGACAGAAAGCTCTCCTTGTAGCGTGGGTCTAGAAGTGTCATCAACCAATAATGACTGTCACCCAAAATTTGGACAACGCGAGGGTCACGGGAAAGGCAGCATAACATAAACTCAGCCATGTGTGCCAGACTGCTAACAGGCAAGACTTCCGTGTGTGTGATGCTCACAGCCCTCACCCTGGGAAGTGCGGTTACTCGGAGCCGGGTCAGATGTTGGGGGTTGCAGTCATGGCCCAGACCCAGTCCATGCCCAGGGCGGTCACACTAAAAGATGTAATGAGCTTTCAGGGTTGAGTGGTAATTTTCCGTCTACGCCACCTACGGTTCCCGGTGATGGACACCAGCGCTGTCTCAGTCCACTGAGGCTGGTGTTACGGACAGCTAAGATGGGACAGCTCCCTGCATGCGGAGCAGGCCTCAGGGCAGTGTGAGGAAGGATGGTGGGTACAGTGCAGTGCAGTAAATAACAGGCTGAAGCGGGGTGTGAAGTCATCCAGGGTTTTTACTCACATTAAGATGAACTTTAGCTGCAAAGCTTCCCTCTGCTCCTCGCGGCGTGCTGCGGCCACCAGGAAGGGGGTCCAGCACTTTCCAGATAGATCAGGAGCACCTGTCGAGACCCCTCTGGTGTGTGTGTTCCTCTCCTTGGTGAGTTCTCCCCCTAAGTCTTCGCTTGACTGTATGTGTGGTTAGAACTAGGTGTCAGGCCGGGTCCCACTGGGTAAACGCAGGTAGAGAGTTACAGGTGGCGTATGCCGCTCCTTCCGTATCCCTCCTGGGATCCACTAAGCCTTCAGGCTTTTCTGACAGAGACGTGAATTAACAGAATCAGATATCGGGGGCCGGTACCCCTCTTGCAGCAGGAGTCCCTCTGACTAGGCCAGAGTAAGAAATACAGGTGGCGTATGCCACTCCGTCCGTATCCCCCAGGGATCCTTTTGCCTGTGGAGCTTGACTCCTCTACTCCCCTCCAAGCCTTCTTAGGTAGGGACCTTGACCGGGTAGAGACAGCCGTTAACTCTAGCCTGCTCCTCGCCTCAAGGCCAGAGAACGAGGACCGTGTATCTTCAATAGGCTGCAGGTTCTATTAGAAAGCCACATTCAGCGATGAAGATCACAATCAAAGACCTTGAACTTAAGATGGCTGAAGTTTAAATATGAATGAATAAGTGTAACCTAAAAGTGTGTTCTCCACCCTCACCCACTACATGGTTCCCCCTATCTTTTGGTTCTCCCATCTCCTATATCCCGGGCCGGGGAAGCACCCTGGTGCATTTAGGCCCCCTACAGGACAGGAGTGGTGTAGTGTTGAATGGTGAAGTAGGGTCCTGAGAAATGCTCCATCCTTACCTGGAAGAGGAGATACCACACCTCGGGCTGAGGTGTAGTACCCCTGTGGTGACAGAACCCTCGGGGGCGCCACATGTGCTCACCAAGAAGACAACTGAGCATGCTCTGCTCCTCCCTGTCCTCAGGCAGTCTACGTTGAACAGACGGTAAGACAGTTGTGCAGGTAGTACCGTCTATAGCGCAGGAAACTAGCTCTTTTTCTCCTCCTCCTCCTGTTCCTCATTGTCACCCAATCCATGTTGGAATGAAATGAGGCTGTGCTGTGTGGAATCACCCTGTATGGTTCCTTGATCCAGCTCATCGTACTCCGCCTGCAATGCATCCTCTCTAACTGTGAGCAGAGAGCATTTCAGAAGACAGAGAAGCAGAATGGTGATGTCAATTATGGCGCCATAGCAGCTCACCATCTTGGTGAAGTCCTCAAAGTTTTGGCGGATGGCACATATGTCTGACATCCATGTCAACTCCTGAGGTCTTATGTGTGGAGTCTGAACTGAATACCAATGGCCTTGTTAATGCTGGTACTCAACAACTGTCCTCTTCTGCTCACAAAACCTTCCCATCATTTGCAATGTAGAGATCCAACATGTGGGGACATCGCTCACCATTTGGTGAGCTGGAAGCTGCAAACGCCACTGAAGCACGGCAAGGGTGGCGAAAGCTGTAGATGTCTTTCCAAAATGGGCACACAGGCGGCGTACTTTGACAAGCAGATCCGATAGATCCAGGTAGGTTTTGAGAAACCGCTGAACCACGAAGTTAAGTACAGTGCCTTGTGAAAGTATTTGGCCCCCTTGAACTTTTCTACCTTTTGCCACATTTCTGGCTTCAAACATAAAGATATAAAATTCTAGTTTTTTTGGGAAGAATCAACAACAAGTGGGACACAATCGTGAAGTGGAACGAAATTTATTGGATATTTTTAACTTTTTTAAAAAATTTTAAACCTGAAGAGTGGGGCGTGCAATATTATTCGGCCCCTTGAGTTAATACTTTGTAGCGCCACCTTTTGCTGCGATTACCGCTGCAAGTTGTTTGGGGTATGTCTCTATCAGTTTTGCACATCGAGAGGCTGAAATTCTTGCCCATTCTTCCTTGCAAAACAGCTCGAGCTTAGTGAGGTTGGATGGAGAGCATTAGTGTGGGGCGTTGGGGCGTTGGCTGTGTATTTGCGCTTTAGATCCAAGGGCTGGGGTAGGGACAACTGAACGCTGCACTGGGAAAAGGACGTGGATGTCCTTGCTGATGGCTCTACTTGAGAGTGTGCAACAACAGGTGCAGGGCGCCATGGTCAGAGGATTGGCGTGCATGCACAACAGCGGACGAAGCAGTGGTGTCACCTGCAGACACTGTTTCTGGACCCTTGGGGTCGGCCCACTTAGTTGGGTGCTTTGCTGCCATGTGCCTGATCATGCTGATGGTGGGCAGGCTGCAAATTTTGCTACTCCTGCAGATGCTGGCCTGGCAGGTGGTGCAAATGGCCTTTTTGGGGTTATCTGTAGAGTCTTTAAAAAATAACCAGACTCGGGAAGACGTAACAATTATTGTGGCAACTTCCGTCGCGTTGGCGTTAAAAGGAACGCTTTTCTGCCTTGTGTCTGCGGACACCACACTGCTTCTTCCTGCCTGTTGTGATGCTACGCCTCCCTCCCCCTGTGTGCTGCTGTCCTTGCTCTGTATGTCCCCCTGCCAGGTTTGGTCAGTTACTATATCATCCATCACCTCGTCTTCCACTTCCACACCCTGGTCCTCCTCCTGACTTTCTGGCAATTGTGTGTCATCATCATCCACCTCTTTAGACAGTAATTGCACTTTCCCACTGTCGCCTTCGCGCGACTGTGGTTGCTCCAATATTTGGGCATCGCTACACGAGTTCTCCTCTTGACTCGGTTGAAGCTGGCCAGGCGAGAGGTCCGAATCTACAAATGGAAAAGTGAACAGCTCTTCAGAGTGTCCAAATGTGGGATCAGTTTTCTCCGGGCACTTGGCATGGTGGGAGGAAGGAGGATTAGGGTGACGAATATGCGATCCAGACTCACGGCTACTGAGACTTGACTGTGTGGAAGACAGGGTGGTGGGCTCTGTACTGTGGTACCCTAGTAATTGGGGCAGGAAGGTCGAGCGACAAGATGTGGGTGTTTGTTCTGGCACAATTTCAGCTTGCCCACGGCCACATCCTCTGCCTCGGTCCCTTGCCATGCACCTTGCCTATTTTAAATGATGGACAATATTTTCCACGTTCACTAGAAATGGCTGATTTTGGAACGCATTTAGATGTGATACATCTGACAGAGAACCACGATTTTAAATAGCAGGCCTGTAATTTACTAACATTATTCTACACAGAGACCTAGTGTGAATAGCTTGATCGACACACTGCAACAAAATATAAATGGAAGAAATGTCTGATTTTTTAACAGTGTTATAGGTGATAAGTCTGACAGAGAATCACGATTTTAAATAGCAGGACTGTAATTTACTAATACTATTCTTCACAGACACATAGTGTGAATAGCTTGACCGACACACTGAATTAAAATGGAAAAGAAGGTAAATATTTTCCACATTCAGTTCAAATTTCTGGATTTTTATCACTGAAATACGGAAAATATCTGGCTGTTCTCTGGATTGCATTTTAAGCAAATAACCAGGATTAAGATAAAAATAAAATTTGCCCTGGCCCCTGATATTTTGGGCTATGTCTACAAATATCTGTAATTATTACAGCAGCAGCAGACAGGATGTTCAATGGACCATCTTGCGCTATATGCACTGCAGTCTGCCACATACACTGCTTGTCTAACTCTTGCCTAGTACTGATTATATGCAGCTGTATTAGTCCTCAGAAGGACTGTCAGTTCAGATGAATATACAGTATATATATATATATATATATATATATATATATATTTATATATATGTTGTGGAATACCTATACTAACTATAAACAAGCAAATCTCTCCCTGAAGCAGCAGCACCTCTCCCTACTATGTCTGATTCCGGGGTAGACTGTGACGAGCATAGCACTGCCAGGTCTTATAAAGACCTGATGATACTGTCCGGCCAGCTAATCACTGTAATGCCCACAACCAACATGGCTACGGCATTACAGTGCGTGGCAGGTAATCCCTGCTTGTTCATTGGCTCTCTAATGAGCGCCAAACATGTAGGGAGGGGACCCGAGTTCTCGCCCGAGCAACCTGGAAATATTCGACAAGCTAGTCGAGCACCATGATGCTCGGGCGAGTACCGAGCAGCGGTAATCACATTCGCTCATCACTAGCCCTGTCCCAATAATCCATGCTGAGCAATTATACTATTTGTACTCTGGATCAATTGATGCACCTTTTCCTCATGTCTGCCCCTAATTTGAGCTGTTTTGGCATCTTTTTGGCCCCCCTGAATGTGTTGTCTATGCACTTGGTTTTACCTCTCATTGAATTCAATGGGGTTCGAAGATGTTAGTCGAACTGTTTGGCGAACATCGGGACGTTTGCCGATCCGAACAAAACCGAACCATGTAAGGTTCGCTCATCTCTAATGATGATTCCTGTAAACTGACGTGGAATAATTGCCGCTATATAAGTAAAATTAATAAATAAACCAAAATGAATTAAAGCAATGTTTTAAAAAATTTCTCAAGAATAATGTGAAAATTGATTAGAGGGTGCAATTCATTTTTCACACTCTAATTCTACATTTTGGTCTAGCCTTTTTTAAATAAATATTGACACAATGTAATTTGTCATGTGTTGTCCATCTAAGGTTGTATATACTTAATGTTAAGACTTTTTAAGGACCATTTTTTATGATAACCTGATACATAGAACCATAGACTTTAAAATGAATGTAATTAGTTATTCCCAAGAAAGTATATAAACTATTTTAATAGTATTGAAAAGGAAAATGTTGCTAAGGAAGGGCACATGAACCCAAACATGATGCTTATAAGGCAGAGCAAGCAGTCTGCATGACTTCTTAATAGCACTGCTTCTAGGGAAGAATTGCTCTTTACATAAAGAGCCCAATGGTGAATGCAACTTTTTATCTTGTTGTATTTATTTAAAATCTGATTGTAAAACCTTTGTGATGCCTCTGTATAAAATCAGATGAATTCAGCGATACAGTAGAGGCCCTATGCAATGTTCAATCAAAGCTGTGCACACTAGAAAAGATAGTGTTAAAAATATGACACTGCAGGCAACGTATCTGTATTTTAGGTCACACAGGTTAGAGGGAAACTTGGAAAAAACAGTTGCAATATGACTATATTCATGAGGACATTTTTTACTGTACTTTTACTATACAAAGTTTACTTTCTTTTTTACTCTGGAAAAAAAATATTATCCCAATATTACAATATTCCCATTGTCAGGACTTATATTATCACACATGATATGATTAAAGGCTTGCAAAAACATTATAAAGTTGTTGGCCAACAGCTACAGGTATCTCTCCCCCTTACATAGGAAGACTAAACACTAGCATTCCTGTGTTCTCTTTGAGAGAGCCCCAACCAGACTCTTCTGCCAGCGGTTTATCTCCAAACAAAAGAATCGTTCATTGAAATTAAAGAGAACCTATCAGCAGGATTTTGCTAAGTAAAAGTACACACATGACTATATTGGTGCTGTTACTGTATACTGATTAAAATGGTACCTGCAGTGAAGAAATATGTTTTGTGGATTTTGTGCAAAGAGTTATTGAAGTTTTCTTGTAAAATAATTCAAGAGCGCAATAGGGTCTTATCCACATTAAAAGGTGGGTATTTATGAGTAGAACCGCTCACCTTGCGTGGTTGTGTGAGACATAACACTTACACAGCCTGAATTTCAGAGGCAGCAGCTTCCAAAAAAAGTAATTTAAATAGCAGGAAAGGAAGTATTTCTGCGCTCTCCGGAATACAACACAAATATTGGTAATAGAATTGTAGGTTCATTGTCAATGCATTTCAGAGTCCTCTGACTCCTTCTTCAGGACAACCGTATGTTGTGCCTTATTCCAGAGAGCACAGGAATGTAAGGGGGTGACAGAGGCTGTCTATCGCCTCTCCCTTACTAAACAGTTATTGTTATTTATGGATCTCTAATGAAATGTATGTTATTTATATATAGTATATAGGGAAAGCATAGCACGTTGCCTAGTGTTTAGTTATGACTTGATAGGAATATTGGGGTTGATAGGCAGTGGTGGCCTATTAGTAAATAGAAGATAAGGCATAGTTTAGAGTATAGGAAGTTTAGTGTACGTTATTAGTGGGTGAATACGGTAGTTCATTGGAGAAGGGAGAAGTTTGCCCAGCGACCAGTGGAGATGGTTGCTGATTGGTCCAGTTAAAAAGGGGGAGAAGTTTGGGCCAGAGGGGAGTAAAGGTTATTCCTGTCCAGAATCAGTTCTGTCAGAGATGGAGTAAGTAGTAGTAATGTTTAAGAATGTGCTGGAGGAAGACTGAGGAGAAATTTAGGGCCCTGGTGGCTGAAGGTCAATAAAGATACAAATGGTCGATGAAAGAAGAGATAGGCAGCTTGGGGAACGATAAATCGGACAACTCTGAGGAAAATTCCCTAAACGTCCAAGGCCTGTAGAAGGACTGATAGAGTCAGCCTTCACTGCTCCCAAAGAGGGGAGAACGGATGGGGACATACCCGAGGAGAGTAGGACCGTGTCCTGGAAAGCTGCGGTACTGGGGAAACTAACTCTGTGGATAGGACAGAAAAGGACAGAAGTTATGATGACAACTGTAATTGTGATGTTTAAAGAAACGGTATCTGTGACCAGAGCTGAACAGCAAAAGGAGTTTAGTAAAGTTATTTTTTTTAAAAAAAGAGACTGTGTATGACAGTGATTGCTTTCCTTCAACTACTGGACTCTTAAAGAAGATGGAGGGACGACAAGGAATTGTGAGTGTTGTGCACTACATGCAAATCACAATACAACATGGACAATGTATTTTATTTGTGAGTGGTCAAGGGAAGCATATACCACAACAGCAGTTCCACGCCACTACTACCACCCTGCACCCCTCACAGAAATACTTCTTATCCTGTTATTTCAATTGAAGTTTTCTTGTAATCATATTTCCATGCATCGGGGAGTAACCATGGGGTGGACTGGGGGTAGGGTCTTCATCTCTGCTCTGGCCCCTCCACTGCCTTTGATGTTTTCATAGTCTTCATGTTTTAAATTTCATGACGGCGCTGTCCTAGTCGCGGGTGGCACTTGCTCACTTAGATCACCTGGTAGTCTTCAGGAAAATGGCACTAGTGGCGGCACATCCACAGATTTAGATCTTGGCTCAATGACGAGCTGAGATCTCAATTTGCACATGCGCCTCCATCGGCAGCCTTTTACTAAAGACTGATGGTGGTTGCACGCTGCCACCCACAGTCCCAGTACACGGAGATATTATTACAAGAAAACTTCAATCACTCATTACACAAAATCAACATAACGGATTTCTTCACTGCAGGTATCATTTTACTTAGTGGAACAGCGCCAATATGGCCTTGTGTGTACTTTATTTAGTAAAATATTGCTGACAGGTTCCCTTTAGAGGTGAGCACACCTGAACTTAAAAGATCGGAGTTCGTGCTGCACAGTTTGTGTCCAGTGCTAAAGGCTGAAAAAGAACTTCTCCTGGAAGTCTATTGCAATGTGTTATGCACACGCCCGGGCTGACTAGCGTGTGCGTGATTTAGTGATTTCACTGTGCCATGAACCGGAGAGTGCCTGGAGGGGCGTAACTAAGTATCAACCCAATCCGACCAAGGTCGCACGACGGCTAACAACGCCGTGTACCAGGGAGGAACCGAGCAGAGGGACCAGGTGCTACTCCAGGCCAGACCCCGGGCACAAGGCTGTTGACCCACACCGGGGAATACAGGAACAGACAGGTTAGGCTGGCACACAGACAGGTGGGTATTGGCAGGCACGGCTTGCATGCAGACAGGTGGGCACTGGCAGGCACGGCTGGAGTGCAGACAGGATGATACTGGCAGGCACGGCTGGTATTCAGACAGGAGGGTACTGACAAGTACGGCTGGCGTGCAGATGGGGAGGTACTAGCAGGTTGGAGCACAGGCTGGATAGGGTCCAGTATAGAGATGAGTGTTGATCGACTCGAACTGTTCGCCAATCTCAAATTCGAGCTGTTTTGGGCGGTGTTCGAGCCGTTCGGCGAACACGAACGATTTGAGAAAAATTCGGCTGTTCGAGGTTATGTTCGATAACTGTTCGTGCACCAAAATCATAAGTGGATTTTTTCTCAGTAATGATGAAAATTAATGTTAATACGCAGTTTGAGTGTACAGCGGGGCGGGGGAGGGGCAGGGGATAGATCTCCGCAGGAATAATGAAGATCTCCATTTTTTTTTCTCTTTCCCTTATTTACAGTGGGGAGGTGCTATCTGTCAGCCTATCAGCAGCGCACACACGGAGCGAAGTGCTTTTTTTCACACAAGCAAGGGCATGTGTCATTGGCAGTGTATGTCACATGTCCTTGACCTATAAGACCCAGCCATTTTCCCCGTCGCCACCATTTTCTCACTGCTGCAGCCGCTGTTGCTGTGTGCGCTATACCTTGTTAATTTCAAGCCAATTTTCGCACAAATCTACAGATAGCTTGGGAGTAGGGAATAGTTGTGATTGCAGTCCTTTTAAGGACTAGGTTACAGCATTTCCTACGACTTTTATCAGGCTGGTCTGTGCTCTTAAATAGATAGGTTGTGGGAGTAAAGACTAATTGTAATTGCAGTCCTTTTCAGGACTAAGTTACATCAGTTCCTATCAGTTTTTGCCAGGCAGGTCTGTGCCAGTGCTGTGCAAGTTTTTTTCAGAGCATTTGGCTGAATCTAGCAAAGCTAATCCTTTTTGGCCTATTGCAGAGTGTGTTAGTCAGTGGAGTCGCCTATCTGTGTTGCAAGATATACCACCTGTGTTTAGAATACCAATTTTTTTACTGCACCTAGTGAAGTAAAACCTTTTGGGCATAGCATCATTCTATTAGTCCATCTATACTAAACTCCATAAGGTTGCAAATTGAATATAATTTTTTTCTGCATCTAGCTCTGAAAAAATATTTGTCCTTCTAGCAGTGTGTGGGACTTGATCTACTAGTCCATCTATACTGACCTCCATCAGGTTGCAAATTCAAAATAATTCTTTGTCTGCATCTAGCTCTGAAAAAATATTTGGCCTTCTAGCCGTGTGTGGGACATGGTCTATTAGTCCATCTATACTGACCTCCATCAGGTTGCAAATTAAAAATAATTTTTATCTGCATCTAGCTCTGAAAAACTATTTGTCCCTCTAGCAGTGTTTGGGACTTGTTCTACTTGTCCATCTAAACTGACCTCCATCAGGTTGCAAGCTGAATATAATTTTTATCTGCATCTACCTCTGAAAAAATATTTGGGCTTCTAGCAGTGTGTGGGACTGGTTTTATTAGTCCATCTATACTGACCTCCATCAGGTTGCAAATTAAAAATAATTTTTATCTGCATCTAGCTCTGAAAAAATATTTGGCCTTCTAGCAGTGTGTGGGACTTGTTCTATTAGTCCATCTATACTGACCTCCATCAGGTTGCAAATTAAAAATAATTTTTTGTCTGCATTTAGCTCTGAAAAAATATTTGGCCTTCTAGCAGTGTGTGGGACTTGTTCTATTAGTCCATCTATACTGACCTCCATCAGGTTGCAATTGAATATAATTTTTTTCTGCATCTAGCTCTGAAAAAATATTTGTCGTTCTAGCAGTGTGTGGGACTTGTTCTACTAGTCCATCTTTACTGACCTCCATCAGGTTGCAAATTAAAAATAATTTTTTTCTGCATCTAGTTCTGAAAAAATATTTGTCCTTCTAGCAGTGTGTAGGACTTGTTCTACTAGTCCATCTATACTGACCTCCATCAGGTTGCAAACTGAATATAATTTTTTTCTGCATCTAACTCTGAAAACATATTTGGGCTTCTAGCAGTGTGTGGGACTTGTTCTATTAGTCCATCTATACTGACCTCCATCAGGTTGCAAATTAAAATTTTTTTTTTGTCTGAATCTAGCTCTGAAAAAATATTTGGCCTTCTAGCAGTGTGTGGGACTTGGTCTATTAGTCCATCTATACTGACCTCCATCAGGTTGCAAACTGAATAAAATTTTTTTCTGCATCTAGCTCTGAAAAAATATTTGTCCTTCTAGCAGTGTGTGGGACTTGTTCTACTAGTCCATCTATACTGACCTCCATCAGGTTGCAAATTCAAAATAATTTTTATCTGCATCTATCTCTGAAAAAATATTTGGCATTCTAGCAGTGTGTGGGACTTGTTCTATTAGTCCATCTATACTGACCTCCATCAGGTTACAAACTGAATATAATTTTTTTCTGCATCTACCTCTGAAAATATATTTGGGCTTCTAGCTGTGTGTGGGACTTGTTCTATTAGTCCATCTATACTGACCTCCATCAGGTTGCAAATTAAAAAAATTTTATTGCCTGCATCTAGCTC
Source organism: Phyllobates terribilis (assembly GCF_046119375.1). Classification (NCBI taxonomy): domain Eukaryota; kingdom Metazoa; phylum Chordata; class Amphibia; order Anura; family Dendrobatidae; genus Phyllobates; species Phyllobates terribilis. The sequence goes on along the minus strand of NW_027362765.1, from coordinate 475,265,399 downwards.
TGAAAAAATATTTGGCCTTCTAGCAGTGTGTGGGACTCGGTCTATTAGTCCATCTATACTGACCTCCATCAGGTTGCAAATTAAATATAATTTTTTTCTGCATCTAGCTCTGAAAAAATATTTGTCCTTCTAGCAGTGTGTGGGACTTGTTCTACTAGTCCATCTATACTGACCTCCATCAGGTTGCAAATTCAAAATAATTTTTTCTCTGCATCTAGCTCTGAAAAAATATTTGGCCGTCTAGCAGTGTGTGGGACTTGTTCTATTAGTCCATCTATACTGACCTCCATCAGGTTGCAAACTGAATATAATTATTTTCTGCATCTACCTCTGAAAAAATATTTGGGCTTCTAGCTGTGTGTGGGACTTGTTCTATTAGTCCATCTATACTGACCTCCATCAGGTTGCAAATTAAAAATATTTTTTTGTCTGCATCTAGTTCTGAAAAAATATTTGGCCTTCTAGCCGTGTGTGGGACTCGGTCTATTAGTCCATCTATACTGACCTCCATCAGGTTGCAAATTAAAAATAATTTTTATCTGCATCTAGCTCTGAAAAACTATTTGTCCCTCTAGCAGTGTTTGGGACTTGTTCTACTTGTCCATCTAAACTGACCTCCATCAGGTTGCAAGCTGAATATAATTTTTATCTGCATCTACCTCTGAAAAAATATTTGGGCTTCTAGCAGTGTGTGGGACTGGTTTTATTAGTCCATCTATACTGACCTCCATCAGGTTGCAAATTAAAAATAATTTTTATCTGCATCTAGCTCTGAAAAAATATTTGGCCTTCTAGCAGTGTGTGGGACTTGTTCTATTAGTCCATCTATACTGACCTCCATCAGGTTGCAAATTAAAAATAATTTTTTGTCTGCATTTAGCTCTGAAAAAATATTTGGCCTTCTAGCAGTGTGTGGGACTTGTTCTATTAGTCCATCTATACTGACCTCCATCAGGTTGCAATTGAATATAATTTTTTTCTGCATCTAGCTCTGAAAAAATATTTGTCCTTCTAGAAGTGTGTGGGACTTGTTCTACTAGTCCATCTATACTGACCTCCATCAGGTTGCAAATTAAGAATAATTTTTTTCTGCATCTAGTTCTGAAAAAATATTTGTCCTTCTAGCAGTGTGTAGGACTTGTTCTACTAGTCCATCTATACTGACCTCCATCAGGTTGCAAACTGAATATAATTTTTTTCTGCATCTACCTCTGAAAACATATTTGGGCTTCTAGCAGTGTGTGGGACTTGTTCTATTAGTCCATCTATACTGACCTCCATCAGGTTGCAAATTGAATATAATTTTTTTCTGCATCTAGCTCTGAAAAAATATTTGTCCTTCTAGCAGTGTGTGGGACTTGTTCTACTAGTCCATCTATACTGACCTCCATCAGGTTGCAAATTCAAAATAATTTTTATCTGCATCTATCTCTGAAAAAATATTTGGCCTTCTAGCAGTGTGTGGGACTTGTTCTATTAGTCCATCTATACTGACCTCCATCAGGTTGCAAACTGAATATAATTTTTTTCTGCATCTACCTCTGAAAATATATTTGGGCTTCTAGCTGTGTGTGGGACTTGTTCTATTAGTCCATCTATACTGACCTCCATCAGGTTGCAAATTGAATATAATTTTTTGTCTGCATCTAGCTCTAAAAAAATATTTGGTCTTCTAGCAGTGTGTGGGACTTGTTCTATTAGTCCATTTATACTGACCTCCATCAGGTTGCAAATTAAAAATATTTTTTTGTCTGCATCTAGCTCTGAAAAAATATTTGGCCTTCTAGCAGTGTGTGGGACTTGGTCTATTAGTCCATCTAAACTGAACTCCATCAGGTTGCAAATTAAAAATATTTTTTTGTCTGCATCTAGCTCTGAAAAAATATTTGTCCTTCTAGCAGTGTGTGAGACTTGTTCTATTAGTCCATCTATACTGATCTCCATCAGGTTGCAAATTAAAAATAATTTTTATCTGCATCTAGCTCTGAAAAAATATTTGGGCTTCTAGCAGTGTGTGGGACTTGTTCTATTAATCCATCTATACTGACCTCCATCAGGTTGCAAATTAAAAATAATTTTTATCTGCATCTAGCTCTGAAAAAATATTTTGCCTTCTAGCAGTGTGTGGGACTAGTTCTATTAGTCCATCTATACTGACCTCCATCAGGTTGCAAATTGAATGTAATTTTTTTCTGCATCTAGCTCTGAAAAAATATTTGTCCTTCTAGCAGTGTGTGGGACTTGTTCTACTAGTCCATCTATACTGACCTCCATCAGGTTGCAAATTAAAAATAATTTTTATCTGCATCTAGCTCTGAAAAAATATTTGTCCTTCTAGCAGTGTGTGGGACTTGTTCTACTAGTCCATCTATACTGACCTCCATCAGGTTGCAAACTGAATATAATTTTTTCTGCATCTACCACTGTAAAAATATGAGGGCTTCTAGCAGTGTGTGGGACTTGTTCTATTAGTCCATCTATACTGACCTCCATCAGGTTGCAAATTAAAAATAATTTTTGTCTGCATCTAGCTCGGACAAAATATTTGGCCTTCTAGCAGTGTGTGGGACTTGTTCTATTAGTCCATCTATACTGACCTCCATCAGGTTGTAAATTGAATATAATTTTTTTCTGCATCTAGCTCTGAAAAAATATTTGTCCTTCTAGCAGTGTGTGGGACTTGTTCTACTAGTCCATCTATACTGACCTCCATCAGGTTGCAAATTAAAAATAATTTTTATCTGCATCTAGCTCTGAAAAAATATTTGTCCTTCTAGCAGTGTGTGGGACTTGTTCTACTCGTCCATCTATACTGACCTCCATCAGGTTGCAAACTGAATATAATTTTTTTCTGCATCTACCTCTCAAAAAATATTTGGGCTTCTAGCAGTGTGTGGGATTTGTTCCATTAGTCCATCTATACTGAACTCCATCAGGTTGCAAATTAAAAATATTTTTTTGTCTGCATCTAGCTCAGAAAAAATATTTGGCCTTCTAGCAGTGTGTGGGACTTGGTCTATTAGTCCATCTAAACTGACCTCCCTCAGGTTGCAAATTAAAAATATTTTTTTGTCTGCATCTAGCTCTGAAAAAACATTTGGCCTTCTAGCAGTGTGTGGGACTTGGTCTATTAGTCCATCTATACTGATCTCCATCAGGTTGCAAATTAAAAATAATTTTTATCTGCATCTAGCTCTGAAAAAATATTTGGGCTTCTAGCAGTGTGTGGGACTTGTTCTACTAGTCCATCTATACTGACCTCCATCAGGTTGCAAATTAAAAATAATTTTTATCTGCATCTAGCTCTGAAAAAATATTTGTCCTTCTAACAGTGTGTGGGACTTGTTCTACTCGTCCATCTGTACTGACCTCCATCAGGTTGCAAACTGAATATAATTTCTTTCTGCATCTACCTCTGAAAAAATATTTGGGCTTCTAGCAGTGTGTGGGACTTGTTCTATTAGTCCATCTATACTGACCTCCATCAGGTTGCAAATTAAAAATATTTTTTTGTCTGCATCTAGCTCAGAAAAAATATTTGGCCTTCTAGCAGTGTGTTTGACTTGGTCTATTAATCCATCTATACTGACCTCCATCAGGTTGCAAATTAAAAATATTTTTTTGTCTGCATCTAGCTCTGAAAAAACATTTGGCCTTCTAGCAGTGTGTGGGACTTGTTCTATGCGTCCATCTATACTGATCTCCATCAGGTTGCAAATTAAAAATAATTTTTATCTGCATCTAGCTCTGAAAAAATCTTTGTCCTTCTAGCAGTGTGTGGGACTTGTTCTACTAGTCCATCTATACTGACCTCCATCAGGTTGCAAATTCAAAATAATTTTTATCTGCATCTATCTCTGAAAAAATATTTGGCCTTCTAGCAGTGTGTGGGACTTGTTCTATTAGTCCATCTATACTGACCTCCATCAGGTTGCAAACTGAATATAATTTTTTTCTGCATCTATCTCTGAAAATATATTTGGGCTTCTAGCTGTGTGTGGGACTTGTTCTATTAGTCCATGTATACTGACCTCCATCAGGTTGCAAATTAAAAAAAATTTTTTGTCTGCATCTAGCTCTGAAAACATATTTGGCCTTCTAGCAGTGTGTGGGACTCGGTCTATTATTCCATCTATACTGACCTCCATCAGGTTGCAAATTGAATATAATTTTTTTCTGCATCTAGCTCTGAAAAAATATTTGTCCTTCTAGCAGTGTGTGGGACTTGTTCTACTAGTCCATCTATACTGACCTCCATCAGGTTGCAAATTCAAAATAATTTTTTGTCTGCATCTAGCTCTGAAAAAATATTTGGCCGTCTAGCAGTGTGTGGGACTTGTTCTATTAGTCCATCTATACTGACCTCCATCAGGTTGCAAACTGAATATAATTATTTTCTGCATCTACCTCTGAAAAAATATTTGGGCTTCTAGCTGTGTGTGGGACTTGTTCTATTAGTCCATCTATACTGACCTCCATCAGGTTGCAAATTGAATATCATTTTTTGTCTGCATCTAGCTCTAAAAAAATATTTGGTCTTCTAGCAGTGTGTGGGACTTGTTCTATTAGTCCATCTATACTGACCTCCATCAGGTTGCAAATTAAAAATATTTTTTGTCTGCATCTAGCTCTGAAAAAATATTTGGCCTTCTAGCAGTGTGTGGGACTTGGTCTATTAGTCCATCTATACTGACCTCCATCAGGTTGCAAATTAAAAATATTTTTTTGTCTGCATCTAGCTCTGAAAAAATATTTGTCCTTCTAGCAGTGTGTGGGACTTGTTCTATTAGTCCATCTATACTGATCTCCATCAGGTTGCAAATTAAAAATAATTTTTATCTGCATCTAGCTGTGAAAAAATATTTGGGCTTCTAGCAGTGTGTGGGACTTGTTCTATTGGTCCATCTATACTGACCTCCATCAGGTTGCAAATTAAAAATAATTTTTATCTGCATCTAGCTCTGAAAAAATATTTTGCCTTCTAGCAGTGTGTGGGACTTGTTCTATTAGTCCATCTATACTGACCTCCATCAGGTTGCAAATTTAATGTAATTTTTTTCTGCATCTAGCTCTGAAAAAAAATTTGTCCTTCTAGCAGTGTGTGGGACTTGTTCTACTAGTCCATCTATACTGACCTCCATCAGGTTGCAAATTAAAAATAATTTTTATCTGCATCTAGCTCTGAAAAAATATATGTCCTTCTAGCAGTGTGTGGGACTTGTTCTACTAGTCCATCTATACTGACCTCCATCAGGTTGCAAACTGAATATAATTTTTTCTGCATCTACCACTGTAAAAATATGAGGGCTTCTAGCAGTGTGTGGGACTTGTTCTATTAGTCCATCTATACTGACCTCCATCAGGTTGCAAATTAAAAATAATTTTTGTCTGCATCTAGCTCGGAAAAAATATTTGGCCTTCTAGCAGTGTGTGGGACTTGTTCTATTAGTCCATCTATACTGACCTCCATCAGGTTGCAAATTGAATATAATTTTTTTCTGCATCTAGCTCTGAAAAAATATTTGTCCTTCTAGCAGTGTGTGGGACTTGTTCTACTAGTCCATCTATACTGACCTCCATCAGGTTGCAAATTAAAAATAATTTTTATCTGCATCTAGCTCTGAAAAAATATTTGCCCTTCTAGCAGTGTGTGGGACTTGTTCTACTCGTCCATCTATACTGACCTCCATCAGGTTGCAAACTGAATATAATTTTTTTCTGCATCTACCTCTCAAAAAATATTTGGGCTTCTAGCAGTGTGTGGGATTTGTTCTATTAGTCCATCTATACTGACCTCCATCAGGTTGCAAATTAAAAATATTTTTTTGTCTGCATCTAGCTCAGAAAAAATATTTGGCCTTCTAGCAGTGTGTGGGACTTGGTCTATTAGTCCATCTAAACTGACCTCCATCAGGTTGCAAATTAAAAATATTTTTTTGTCTGCATCTAGCTCTGAAAAAACATTTGGCCTACTAGCAGTGTGTGGGACTTGTTCTATTAGTCCATCTATACTGATCTCCATCAGGTTGCAAACTAAAAATAATTTTTATCTGCATCTAGCTCTGAAAAAATATTTGGGCTTCTAGCAGTGTGTGGGACTTGTTCTACTAGTCCATCTATACTGACCTCCATCAGGTTGCAAATTAAAAATAATTTTTATCTGCATCTAGATCTGAAAAAATATTTGTCCTTCTAACAGTGTGTGGGACTTGTTCTACTCGTCCATCTGTACTGACCTCCATCAGGTTGCAAACTGAATATAATTTCTTTCTGCATCTACCTCTGAAAAAATATTTGGGCTTCTAGCAGTGTGTGGGACTTGTTCTATTAGTCCATCTATACTGACCTCCATCAGGTTGCAAATTAAAAATATTTTTTTGTCTGCATCTAGCTCAGAAAAAATATTTGGCCTTCTAGCAGTGTGTGGGACTTGGTCTATTAGTCCATCTATACTGACCTCCATCAGGTTGCAAATTAAAAATATTTTTTTGTCTGCATCTAGCTCTGAAAAAACATTTGGCCTTCTAGCAGTGTGTGGGACTTGTTCTATTAGTCCATCTATACTGATCTCCATCAGGTTGCAAAGTAAAAATAATTTTTATCTGCATCTAGCTCTGAAAAAATATTTGGGCTTCTAGCAGTGTGTGGGACTTGTTCTATTAGTCCATCTATACTGACCTCCATCAGGTTAGAAATTAAAAATAATTTTTATCTGCATCTAGCTCTGAAAAAATATTTGGCCTTCTAGCAGTGTGTGGGACTTGTTCTATTAGTCCATCTATACTGACCTCCATCAGGTTGCAAACTGAATATAATTTTTTCTGCATCTACCTCTGAAAAAATATTTGGGCTTCTAGCTGTGTGTGGGACTTGTTCTATTAGTCCATCTATACTGACCTCCATCAGGTTGCAAATTAAAAAAAATTTTTTGTCTGCATCTAGCTCTGAAAAAATATTTGGCCTTCTAGCAGTGTGTGGGACTTGGTCTATTAGTCCATCTATACTGACCTCCATCAGGTTGCAAATTGAATTTAATTTTTTTCTGCATCTAGCTCTGAAAAAATATTTGTCCTTCTAGCAGTGTGTGGGACTTGTTCTACTAGTCCATCTATACTGACCTCCATCAGGTTGCAAATTCAAAATAATTTTTTGTCTGCATCTAGCTCTGAAAAAATATTTGGCCTTCTAGCAGTGTGTGGGACTTGTTCTATTAGTCCACCTATACTGACCTCCATCAGGTTGCAAACTGAATATAATTTTTTTCTGCATCTACCTCTGAAAAAATATTTGGGCTTCTAGCTGTGTGTGGGACTTGGTCTATTAGTCCATCTATACTGACCTCAATCAGGTTGCAAATTAAAAATATTTTTATCTTCATCTAGCTCTGAAAAAATATTTGGCCTTCTAGCAGTGTGTGGGACTTGTTCTATTAGTCCATCTATACTGACCTCCATCAGGTTGCAAATTGAATGTAATTTTTTTCTGCATCTAGCTCTGAAATAATATTTGTCCTTCTAGCAGTGCGTGGGACTTGTTCTACTAGTCCATCTATACTGACCTCCATCAGGTTGCAAATTAAAAATAATTTTTATCTGCATCTAGCTCTGAAAAAATATTTGTCCTTCTAGCAGTGTGTGGGACTTGTTCAACTAGTACATCTATACTGACCTCCATCAGGTTGCAAACTGAATATAATTTTTTTCTGCATCTACCTCTGAAAAAATATTTGGGCTTCTGGCAGTGTGTGGGACTTGTTTTATTAGTCCATCTATACTGACCTCCATCAGGTTGCAATTTAAAAATATTTTTTTGTCTGCATCTAGCTCAGAAAAAATATTTGTCCTTCTAGCAGTGTGTGGGACTTGGTCTATTAGTCCATCTATACTGACCTCCATCAGGTTGCAAATTAAAAATATTTTTTTGTCTGCATCAAGCTCTGAAAAAACATTTGGCCTTCTAGCAGTGTGTGGGACTTGTTCTATTAGTCCATCTAGACTGATCTCCATCAGGTTGCAAATTAAAAATAATTTTTATCTGCATCTAGCTCTGAAAAATATTTGGGCTTCTAGCAGTGTGTGGAACTTGCTCTATTAGTCCATCTATACTGACCTCCATCAGGTTGCAAATTAAAAATAATTTTTATCTGCATCTAGCTCTGAAAAAATATTTGGCCTTCTAGCAGTGTGTTGGACTTGTTCTATTAGTCCATCTATACTGACCTCCATCAGGTTGCAAATTAAAAATAATTTTTATCTGCATCTAGCTCTGAAAAAATATTTGGGCTTCTAGCAGTGTGTGGAACTTGTTCTATTAGTCCATCCATACTGACCTCCATCAGGTTGCAAATTAAAAATAATTTTTATCTGCATCTAGCTCTGAAAAAATATTTGGCCTTCTAGCAGTGTGTGGGACTTGTTCTATTAGTCCATCTATACTGACCTCCATCAGGTTGCAAACTGAATATAATTTTTTTCTGCATCTATCTCTGAAAATATATTTGGGCTTCTAGCTGTGTGTGGGACTTGTTCTATTAGTCCATGTATACTGACCTCCATCAGGTTGCAAATTAAAAAAAATTTTTTGTCTGCATCTAGCTCTGAAAACATATTTGGCCTTCTAGCAGTGTGTGGGACTCGGTCTATTATTCCATCTATACTGACCTCCATCAGGTTGCAAATTGAATATAATTTTTTTCTGCATCTAGCTCTGAAAAAATATTTGTCCTTCTAGCAGTGTGTGGGACTTGTTCTACTAGTCCATCTATACTGACCTCCATCAGGTTGCAAATTCAAAATAATTTTTTGTCTGCATCTAGCTCTGAAAAAATATTTGGCCGTCTAGCAGTGTGTGGGACTTGTTCTATTAGTCCATCTATACTGACCTCCATCAGGTTGCAAACTGAATATAATTATTTTCTGCATCTACCTCTGAAAAAATATTTGGGCTTCTAGCTGTGTGTGGGACTTGTTCTATTAGTCCATCTATACTGACCTCCATCAGGTTGCAAATTGAATATCATTTTTTGTCTGCATCTAGCTCTAAAAAAATATTTGGTCTTCTAGCAGTGTGTGGGACTTGTTCTATTAGTCCATCTATACTGACCTCCATCAGGTTGCAAATTAAAAATATTTTTTGTCTGCATCTAGCTCTGAAAAAATATTTGGCCTTCTAGCAGTGTGTGGGACTTGGTCTATTAGTCCATCTATACTGACCTCCATCAGGTTGCAAATTAAAAATATTTTTTTGTCTGCATCTAGCTCTGAAAAAATATTTGTCCTTCTAGCAGTGTGTGGGACTTGTTCTATTAGTCCATCTATACTGATCTCCATCAGGTTGCAAATTAAAAATAATTTTTATCTGCATCTAGCTGTGAAAAAATATTTGGGCTTCTAGCAGTGTGTGGGACTTGTTCTATTGGTCCATCTATACTGACCTCCATCAGGTTGCAAATTAAAAATAATTTTTATCTGCATCTAGCTCTGAAAAAATATTTTGCCTTCTAGCAGTGTGTGGGACTTGTTCTATTAGTCCATCTATACTGACCTCCATCAGGTTGCAAATTTAATGTAATTTTTTTCTGCATCTAGCTCTGAAAAAACATTTGTCCTTCTAGCAGTGTGTGGGACTTGTTCTACTAGTCCATCTATACTGACCTCCATCAGGTTGCAAATTAAAAATAATTTTTATCTGCATCTAGCTCTGAAAAAATATATGTCCTTCTAGCAGTGTGTGGGACTTGTTCTACTAGTCCATCTATACTGACCTCCATCAGGTTGCAAACTGAATATAATTTTTTCTGCATCTACCACTGTAAAAATATGAGGGCTTCTAGCAGTGTGTGGGACTTGTTCTATTAGTCCATCTATACTGACCTCCATCAGGTTGCAAATTAAAAATAATTTTTGTCTGCATCTAGCTCGGAAAAAATATTTGGCCTTCTAGCAGTGTGTGGGACTTGTTCTATTAGTCCATCTATACTGACCTCCATCAGGTTGCAAATTGAATATAATTTTTTTCTGCATCTAGCTCTGAAAAAATATTTGTCCTTCTAGCAGTGTGTGGGACTTGTTCTACTAGTCCATCTATACTGACCTCCATCAGGTTGCAAATTAAAAATAATTTTTATCTGCATCTAGCTCTGAAAAAATATTTGCCCTTCTAGCAGTGTGTGGGACTTGTTCTACTCGTCCATCTATACTGACCTCCATCAGGTTGCAAACTGAATATAATTTTTTTCTGCATCTACCTCTCAAAAAATATTTGGGCTTCTAGCAGTGTGTGGGATTTGTTCTATTAGTCCATCTATACTGACCTCCATCAGGTTGCAAATTAAAAATATTTTTTTGTCTGCATCTAGCTCAGAAAAAATATTTGGCCTTCTAGCAGTGTGTGGGACTTGGTCTATTAGTCCATCTAAACTGACCTCCATCAGGTTGCAAATTAAAAATATTTTTTTGTCTGCATCTAGCTCTGAAAAAACATTTGGCCTACTAGCAGTGTGTGGGACTTGTTCTATTAGTCCATCTATACTGATCTCCATCAGGTTGCAAACTAAAAATAATTTTTATCTGCATCTAGCTCTGAAAAAATATTTGGGCTTCTAGCAGTGTGTGGGACTTGTTCTACTAGTCCATCTATACTGACCTCCATCAGGTTGCAAATTAAAAATAATTTTTATCTGCATCTAGATCTGAAAAAATATTTGTCCTTCTAACAGTGTGTGGGACTTGTTCTACTCGTCCATCTGTACTGACCTCCATCAGGTTGCAAACTGAATATAATTTCTTTCTGCATCTACCTCTGAAAAAATATTTGGGCTTCTAGCAGTGTGTGGGACTTGTTCTATTAGTCCATCTATACTGACCTCCATCAGGTTGCAAATTAAAAATATTTTTTTGTCTGCATCTAGCTCAGAAAAAATATTTGGCCTTCTAGCAGTGTGTGGGACTTGGTCTATTAGTCCATCTATACTGACCTCCATCAGGTTGCAAATTAAAAATATTTTTTTGTCTGCATCTAGCTCTGAAAAAACATTTGGCCTTCTAGCAGTGTGTGGGACTTGTTCTATTAGTCCATCTATACTGATCTCCATCAGGTTGCAAAGTAAAAATAATTTTTATCTGCATCTAGCTCTGAAAAAATATTTGGGCTTCTAGCAGTGTGTGGGACTTGTTCTATTAGTCCATCTATACTGACCTCCATCAGGTTAGAAATTAAAAATAATTTTTATCTGCATCTAGCTCTGAAAAAATATTTGGCCTTCTAGCAGTGTGTGGGACTTGTTCTATTAGTCCATCTATACTGACCTCCATCAGGTTGCAAACTGAATATAATTTTTTCTGCATCTACCTCTGAAAAAATATTTGGGCTTCTAGCTGTGTGTGGGACTTGTTCTATTAGTCCATCTATACTGACCTCCATCAGGTTGCAAATTAAAAAAAATTTTTTGTCTGCATCTAGCTCTGAAAAAATATTTGGCCTTCTAGCAGTGTGTGGGACTTGGTCTATTAGTCCATCTATACTGACCTCCATCAGGTTGCAAATTGAATTTAATTTTTTTCTGCATCTAGCTCTGAAAAAATATTTGTCCTTCTAGCAGTGTGTGGGACTTGTTCTACTAGTCCATCTATACTGACCTCCATCAGGTTGCAAATTCAAAATAATTTTTTGTCTGCATCTAGCTCTGAAAAAATATTTGGCCTTCTAGCAGTGTGTGGGACTTGTTCTATTAGTCCACCTATACTGACCTCCATCAGGTTGCAAACTGAATATAATTTTTTTCTGCATCTACCTCTGAAAAAATATTTGGGCTTCTAGCTGTGTGTGGGACTTGGTCTATTAGTCCATCTATACTGACCTCAATCAGGTTGCAAATTAAAAATATTTTTATCTTCATCTAGCTCTGAAAAAATATTTGGCCTTCTAGCAGTGTGTGGGACTTGTTCTATTAGTCCATCTATACTGACCTCCATCAGGTTGCAAATTGAATGTAATTTTTTTCTGCATCTAGCTCTGAAATAATATTTGTCCTTCTAGCAGTGCGTGGGACTTGTTCTACTAGTCCATCTATACTGACCTCCATCAGGTTGCAAATTAAAAATAATTTTTATCTGCATCTAGCTCTGAAAAAATATTTGTCCTTCTAGCAGTGTGTGGGACTTGTTCAACTAGTACATCTATACTGACCTCCATCAGGTTGCAAACTGAATATAATTTTTTTCTGCATCTACCTCTGAAAAAATATTTGGGCTTCTGGCAGTGTGTGGGACTTGTTTTATTAGTCCATCTATACTGACCTCCATCAGGTTGCAATTTAAAAATATTTTTTTGTCTGCATCTAGCTCAGAAAAAATATTTGTCCTTCTAGCAGTGTGTGGGACTTGGTCTATTAGTCCATCTATACTGACCTCCATCAGGTTGCAAATTAAAAATATTTTTTTGTCTGCATCAAGCTCTGAAAAAACATTTGGCCTTCTAGCAGTGTGTGGGACTTGTTCTATTAGTCCATCTAGACTGATCTCCATCAGGTTGCAAATTAAAAATAATTTTTATCTGCATCTAGCTCTGAAAAATATTTGGGCTTCTAGCAGTGTGTGGAACTTGCTCTATTAGTCCATCTATACTGACCTCCATCAGGTTGCAAATTAAAAATAATTTTTATCTGCATCTAGCTCTGAAAAAATATTTGGCCTTCTAGCAGTGTGTTGGACTTGTTCTATTAGTCCATCTATACTGACCTCCATCAGGTTGCAAATTAAAAATAATTTTTATCTGCATCTAGCTCTGAAAAAATATTTGGGCTTCTAGCAGTGTGTGGAACTTGTTCTATTAGTCCATCCATACTGACCTCCATCAGGTTGCAAATTAAAAATAATTTTTATCTGCATCTAGCTCTGAAAAAATATTTGGCCTTCTAGCAGTGTGTTGGACTTGTTCTATTAGTCCATCTATACTGACCTCCATCAGGTTGCAAATTTAATGTAATTTATTTCTGCATCTAGCTCTGAAAAAACATTTGTCCTTCTAGCAGTGTGTGGGATTGTTCTACTAGTCCATCTATACTGACCTCCATCAGGTTGCAAATTAAAAATAATTTCTATCTGCATCTAGCTCTGAAAAAATATATGTCCTTCTAGCAGTGTGTGGGACTTGTTCTACTAGTCCATCTATACTGACCTCCATCAGGTTGCAAACTGAATATAATTTTTTCTGCATCTCCCACTGTAAAAATATGAGGGCTTCTAGCAGTGTGTGGGACTTGTTCTATTAGTCCATCTATACTGACCTCCATCAGGTTGCAAATTAAAAATAATTTTTGTCTGCATCTAGCTCGGAAAAAATATTTGGCCTTCTAGCAGTGTGTGGGACTTGTTCTATTAGTCCATCTATACTGACCTCCATCAGGTTGCAAATTGAATATAATTTTTTTCTGCATCTAGCTCTGAAAAAATATTTGTCCTTCTAGCAGTGTGTGGGACTTGTTCTACTAGTCCATCTATACTGACCTCCATCAGGTTGCAATTTAAAAATAATTTTTATCTGCATCTAGCTCTGAAAAAATATTTGCCCTTCTAGCAGTGTGTGGGACTTGTTCTACTCGTCCATCTATACTGACCTCCATCAGGTTGCAAACTGAATATAATTTTTTTCTGCATCTACCTCTCAAAAAATATTTGGGCTTCTAGCAGTGTGTGGGATTTGTTCTATTAATCCATCTATACTGACCTCCATCAGGTTGCAAATTAAAAATATTTTTTTGTCTGCATCTAGCTCAGAAAAAATATTTGGCCTTCGAGCAGTGTGTGGGACTTGGTCTATTAGTCCATCTAAACTGACCTCCATCAGGTTGCAAATTAAAAATATTTTTTTGTCTGCATCTAGCTCTGAAAAAACATTTGGCCTACTAGCAGTGTGTGGGACTTGTTCTATTAGTCCATCTATACTGATCTCCATCAGGTTGCAAATTAAAAATAATTTTTATCTGCATCTAGCTCTGAAAAAATATTTGGGCTTCTAGCAGTGTGTGGGACTTGTTCTACTAGTCCATCTATACTGACCTCCATCAGGTTGCAAATTAAAAATAATTTTTATCTGCATCTAGCTCTGAAAAAATATTTGTCCTTCTAACAGTGTGTGGGACTTGTTCTACTCGTCCATCTGTACTGACCTCCATCAGGTTGCAAACTGAATATAATTTCTTTCTGCATCTAGCTCAGAAAAAATATTTGTCCTTCTAGCAGTGTGTGGGACTTGGTCTATTAGTCCATCTATACTGACCTCCATCAGGTTGCAAATTAAAAATATTTTTTTGTCTGCATCTAGCTCTGAAAAAACATTTGGCCTTCTAGCAGTGTGTGGGACTTGTTCTATTAGTCCATCTATACTGATCTCCATCAGGTTGCAAAGTAAAAATAATTTTTATCTGCATCTAGCTCTGAAAAAATATTTGGGCTTCTAGAAGTGTGTGGGACTTGTTCTATTAGTCCATCTATACTGACCTCCATCAGGTTAGAAATTAAAAATAATTTTTATCTGCATCTAGCTCTGAAAAAATATTTGGCCTTCTAGCAGTGTGTGGGACTTGTTCTATTAGTCCATCTATACTGACCTCCATCAGGTTGCAAACTGAATATAATTTTTTCTGCATCTACCTCTGAAAAAATATTTGGGCTTCTAGCTGTGTGTGGGACTTGTTCTATTAGTCCATCTATACTGACCTCCATCAGGTTGCAAATTAAAAAAAATTTTTTGTCTGCATCTAGCTCTGAAAAAATATTTGGCCTTCTAGCAGTGTGTGGGACTTGGTCTATTAGTCCATCTATACTGACCTCCATCAGGTTGCAAATTGAATTAAATTTTTTTCTGCATCTAGCTCTGAAAAAATATTTGTCCTTCTAGCAGTGTGTGGGACTTGTTCTACTAGTCCATCTATACTGACCTCCATCAGGTTGCAAATTCAAAATAATTTTTTGTCTGCATCTAGCTCTGAAAAAATATTTGGCCTTCTAGCAGTGTGTGGGACTTGTTCTATTAGTCCACCTATACTGACCTCCATCAGGTTGCAAACTGAATATAATTTTTTTCTGCATCTACCTCTGAAAAAATATTTGGGCTTCTAGCTGTGTGTGGGACTTGGTCTATTAGTCCATCTATACTGACCTCCATCAGGTTGCAAATTAAAAATATTTTTATCTTCATCTAGCTCTGAAAAAATATTTTGCCTTCTAGCAGTGTGTGGGACTTGTTCTATTAGTCCATCTATACTGACCTCCATCAGGTTGCAAATTGAATGTAATTTTTTTCTGCATCTAGCTCTGAAATAATATTTGTCCTTCTAGCAGTGCGTGGGACTTGTTCTACTAGTCCATCTATACTGACCTCCATCAGGTTGCAAATTAAAAATAATTTTTATCTGCATCTAGCTCTGAAAAAATATTTGACCTTCTAGCAGTGTGTGGGACTTGTTCAACTAGTACATCTATACTGACCTCCATCAGGTTGCAAACTGAATATAATTTTTTTCTGCATCTACCTCTGAAAAAATATTTGGGCTTCTGGCAGTGTGTGGGACTTGTTTTATTAGTCCATCTATACTGACCTCCATCAGGTTGCAATTTAAAAATATTTTTTTGTCTGCATCTAGCTCTGAAAAAATATTTGTCCTTCTAGCAGTGTGTGGGACTTGGTCTATTAGTCCATCTATACTGACCTCCATCAGGTTGCAAATTAAAAATATTTTTTTGTCTGCATCAAGCTCTGAAAAAACATTTGGCCTTCTAGCAGTGTGTGGGACTTGTTCTATTAGTCCATCTAGACTGATCTCCATCAGGTTGCAAATTAAAAATAATTTTTATCTGCATCTAGCTCTGAAAAAATATTTGGGCTTCTAGCAGTGTGTGGAACTTGCTCTATTAGTCCATCTATACTGACCTCCATCAGGTTGCAAATTAAAAATAATTTTTATCTGCATCTAGCTCTGAAAAAATATTTGGCCTTCTAGCAGTGTGTTGGACTTGTTCTATTAGTCCATCTATACTGACCTCCATCAGGTTGCAAATTAAAAATAATTTTTTGTCTGCATCTACCTCTGAAAAAATATTTGGCCTTCTACCAGTGTGTGGGACTTTTTCTATTAGTCCATCTATACTGACCTCCATCAGGTTGCAAATTGAATGTAATTTTTTTCTGCATCTAGCTCTGAAAAAATATTTGGGCTCCTAGCTGTGTGTGGGACTTGTTCTATTAGTCCATCTATACTGACCTCCATCAGGTTGCAAATTAAAAAAAAATTTTTGTCTGCATCTAGCTCTGAAAAAATATTTGGCCTTCTAGCAGTGTGTGGGACTTGGTCTATTAGTCCATCTATACTGACCTCCATCAGGTTGCAAATTGAATTTAATTTTTTTCTGCATCTAGATCTGAAAAAATATTTGTCCTTCTAGCAGTGTGTGGGACTTGTTCTACTAGTCCATCTATACTGACCTCCATCAGGTTGCAAATTAAAAATATTTTTATCTTCATCTAGCTCTGAAAAAATATTTGGCCTTCTAGCAGTGTGTGGGACTTGTTCTATTAGTCCATCTATACTGACCTCCATCAGGTTGCAAATTGAATGTAATTTTTTTCTGCATCTAGCTCTGAAATAATATTTGTCCTTCTAGCAGTGCGTGGGACTTGTTCTACTAGTCCATCTATACTGACCTCCATCAGGTTGCAAATTAAAAATAATTTTTATCTGCATCTAGCTCTGAAAAAATATTTGTCCTTCTAGCAGTGTGTGGGACTTGTTCAACTAGTACATCTATACTGACCTCCATCAGGTTGCAAACTGAATATAATTTTTTTCTGCATCTACCTCTGAAAAAATATTTGGGCTTCTGGCAGTGTGTGGGACTTGTTTTATTAGTCCATCTATACTGACCTCCATCAGGTTGCAATTTAAAAATATTTTTTTGTCTGCATCTAGCTCTGAAAAAATATTTGTCCTTCTAGCAGTGTGTGGGACTTGGTCTATTAGTCCATCTATACTGACCTCCATCAGGTTGCAAATTAAAAATATTTTTTTGTCTGCATCAAGCTCTGAAAAAACATTTGGCCTTCTAGCAGTGTGTGGGACTTGTTCTATTAGTCCATCTAGACTGATCTCCATCAGGTTGCAAATTAAAAATAATTTTTATCTGCATCTAGCTCTGAAAAAATATTTGGGCTTCTAGCAGTGTGTGGAACTTGCTCTATTAGTCCATCTATACTGACCTCCATCAGGTTGCAAATTAAAAATAATTTTTATCTGCATCTAGCTCTGAAAAAATATTTGGCCTTCTAGCAGTGTGTTGGACTTGTTCTATTAGTCCATCTATACTGACCTCCATCAGGTTGCAAATTAAAAATAATTTTTTGTCTGCATCTACCTCTGAAAAAATATTTGGCCTTCTACCAGTGTGTGGGACTTTTTCTATTAGTCCATCTATACTGACCTCCATCAGGTTGCAAATTGAATGTAATTTTTTTCTGCATCTAGCTCTGAAAAAACATTTGGGCTTCTAGCTGTGTGTGGGACTTGTTCTATTAGTCCATCTATACTGACCTCCATCAGGTTGCAAATTAAAAAAAAATTTTTGTCTGCATCTAGCTCTGAAAAAATATTTGGCCTTCTAGCAGTGTGTGGGACTTGGTCTATTAGTCCATCTATACTGACCTCCATCAGGTTGCAAATTGAATTTAATTTTTTTCTGCATCTAGATCTGAAAAAATATTTGTCCTTCTAGCAGTGTGTGGGACTTGTTCTACTAGTCCATCTATACTGACCTCCATCAGGTTGCAAATTAAAAATATTTTTATCTTCATCTAGCTCTGAAAAAATATTTGGCCTTCTAGCAGTGTGTGGGACTTGTTCTATTAGTCCATCTATACTGACCTCCATCAGGTTGCAAATTGAATGTAATTTTTTTCTGCATCTAGCTCTGAAATAATATTTGTCCTTCTAGCAGTGTGTGGGACTTGTTCTACTAGTCCATCTATACTGACCTCCATCAGGTTGCAAATTAAAAATAATTTTTATCTGCATCTAGCTCTGAAAAAATAATTGTCCTTCTAGCAGTGTGTGGGACTTGTTCAACTAGTACATCTATACTGACCTCCATCAGGTTGCAAACTGAATATAATTTTTTTCTGCATCTACCTCTGAAAAAATATTTGGGCTTCTGGCAGTGTGTGGGACTTGTTTTATTAGTCCATCTATACTGACCTCCATCAGGTTGCAATTTAAAAATATTTTTTTGTCTGCATCTAGCTCTGAAAAAATATTTGTCCTTCTAGCAGTGTGTGGGACTTGGTCTATTAGTCCATCTATACTGACCTCCATCAGGTTGCAAATTAAAAATATTTTTTTGTCTGCATCAAGCTCTGAAAAAACATGTGGCCTTCTAGCAGTGTGTGGGACTTGTTCTATTAGTCCATCTAGACTGATCTCCATCAGGTTGCAAATTAAAAATAATTTTTATCTGCATCTAGCTCTGAAAAAATATTTGGGCTTCTAGCAGTGTGTGGAACTTGTTCTATTAGTCCATCTACACTGACCTCCATCAGGTTGCAAATTAAAAATAATTTTTATCTGCATCTAGCTCTGAAAAAATATTTGGCCTTCTAGCAGTGTGTTGGACTTGTTCTATTAGTCCATCTATACTGACCTCCATCAGGTTGCAAATTAAAAATAATTTTTTGTCTGCATCTACCTCTGAAAAAATATTTGGCCTTCTACCAGTGTGTGGGACTTGTTCTATTAGTCCATCTATACTGACCTCCATCAGGTTGCAAATTGAATGTAATTTTTTTCTGCATCTAGCTCTGAAAAAATATTTGTCCTTCTAGCAGTGTGTGGGACTTGTTCTACTAGTCCATCTATACTGACCTCCATCAGGTTGCAAATTAAAAATATTTTTTTGTCTGCATCTAGCTCTGAAAAAATATTTGTCCTTCTAGCAGTGTGTGGGACTTGTTCGACTAGTCCATCTATACTGACCTCCATCAGGTTGCAAATTCAAAATAATTTTTTGTCTGCATCTAGCTCTGAAAAAATATTTGGCCTTCTAGCAGTGTGTGGGACTTGTTCTATTAGTCCATCTATACTGAACTCCATCAGGTTGCAAACTGAATATAATTTTTTTTTGCATCTACCTCTGAAAAAATATTTGGGCTTCTAGCTGTGTGTGGGACTTGTTCTTATAGTCCATCTATACTGACCTCCATCAGGTTGCAAATTGAATATAATTTTTTTCTGCATCTAGCTCTGAAAAAATATTTGGGCTTCTAGCAGTGTGTGGGACTTGGTCTATTAGTCCATCTATACTGACCTCCATCAGGTTGCAAATTGAATATAATTTTTTTCTGCATCTAACCCAGCCAATAGTTTTGGCCTAATAAAACAGTTTGGCCACTCAGCTCTGCTCGGTTCCCATCCATTGTTTTTTTGTGCAAACAACTCCAGAGTTGTGAATTAGTTAACCACCAAAATGAGTGGAAAAAGGCCTGCTGCTGGTGGAAAGGGGAATAGGCGTGTTGGGAAGGGGAAAAAAGGTTGTGTCCATGGGGTAGGTGTTAAAGCAACAGTAACATCTGCAGAAGAAAGACCATCTTCCAGCCAAACTAAAATGTCTACTTCTTTTAGCGGACAATGTGATAAGATCCCTTTCTTACGGCCACGCCAATCGCTGCAAATTCCAGATGAGGCAAAAAAACAGCAGGTGCTTCAACGGATATCAAGTGTTCCTTTAAGTGGGCTCTCCTCCACATCAACTTCAACATCACAAATACTCCAGTCCTTAAAAGTGTCACCCCAATCGCACTTGCTTCCTCACAGCTCCCAAATCTCCAGCTGCCCGTCTGAGTATGAGGTAGAACAGATGGTTGAGTCTGCAGAGCTGTTTACTCATACTATAGCCTGGGAATCAGAGGTCAGCTCCAGCGCTTCTGTGAATCCAGACGAGGAAATTATCTGCACTGATGCCAAGAATCTTTATGAGTCGGATCCAGGACCAGACCCTGAAGGTTCTGACCATAATGTAGACCCTCATTCCCAAACTGTAACTCCTGTTGGTGGAGACAATGAGGAAGACGATGATGAGACTCAAATACCTGATTGGAGCGACAACTTTAGTTTTTTGTCAGGGCAGGAACAGGTTGGCTCTGAATCTAATTTTTTTCTGCATCTAGCTCTAAAAAAATATTGGGCTTCTAGCTGTGTGTGGGTCTTGTTCTATTAATCCATCTATACTGACCTCCATCAGGTTGCAAACTGAATATAATTTTTTTCTGCATCTACCTCTGAAAAAATATTGGGCTTCTAGCTGTGTGTGGGACTTGTTGTATTAGTCCATCTATACTGACCTCCATCAGGTTGCAAACTGAATATATTTTTTTCTGCATCTACCTCTGAAAAAATATTGGGCTTCTAGCTTTGTGTGGGTCTTGTTCTATTAATCCATCTATACAGACCTCCATCAGGTTGCAAACTGAATATAATTTTTTTCTGCATCTAGCTCTGAAAAAATATTTGGCCTTCTAGTAGTGTGTCGGACTTTCTCTATTAGTCCATCTATACTGACCTCCATCAGGTTGCAAATTAAAAATAATTTTTATCTGCATCTACAGTACCTCTGAAAAAATATTTGGGCTTCTAGCTGTGTGTCGGACTTGTTGTATTAGTCCATCTATACTGACCTCCATCAGGTTGCAAACTGAATATATTTTTTTCTGCATCTACCTCTGAAAAAATATTGGGCTTCTAGCTGTGTGTGGGTCTTGTTCTATTATTCCATTAATCCATCTATACTGACCTCCATCAGGTTGCAAACTGAATATAATTTTTTTCTGCATCTACCTCTGAAAAAATATTGGGCTTCTAGCTGTGTGTGGGTCTTGTTCTATTAATCCATCTATACTGACCTCCATCAGGTTGCAAACTGAATATAATTTTTTTCTTCATCTAGCTCTGAAAAAATATTTGGCCTTCTAGCAGTGTGTGGGACTTGTTCTATTAGTCCACCTATACTGACCTCCATCAGGTTGCAAACTGAATATATTTTTTTCTGCATCTACCTCTGAAAAAATATTGGGCTTCTAGCTGTGTGTGGGACTTGTTGTATTAGTCCATCTATACTGACCTCCATCAGGTTGCAAATTGAATATAATTTTTTTCTGCATCTAACCCAGCCAATAGTTTTGGCCTAATACCACAGTTTGGCCACTCAGCTCTGCTCGGTTACCATAAATTTTTTTTTGTGCAAACAACTCCAGAGTTGTGAATTAGTTAACCACCAAAATGAGTGGAAAAAGGCCTGCTGCTGGTGGAAAGGGGAATACTCGTGTTGGGAAGGGGAAAAAAGGTTGTGTCCGTGGGGTAGATGTTAAAGCAACAGTAACATCTGCAGAAGAAAGACCATCTTCCAGCCAAACTAAAATGTCTACTTCTTTTAGCGGACAATGTGATAAGATCCCTTTCTTACGGCCACGCCAATCGCTACAAATTCCAGATGAGGCACAAAAACAGCAGGTGCTTCAACGGATATCAAGTGCTCCTTTAAGTGGGCTCTCCTCCACATCAACTTCAACATCACAAATACTCCAGTCCTCAAAGGTGTCACCCAAATCGCACTTGCTTCCTCACAGCTCCCAAATCTCCAGCTGCCCGTCTGAGTATGAGGTAGAACAGATGGTTGAGTCTGCAGAGCTGTTTACTCATACTATAGCCTGGGAATCAGAGGTCGACTCCAGCGCTTCTGTGAATCCAGACGAGGAAATGATCTGCACTGATGCCCAGAATCTTTATGAGTCGGATCCAGGACCAGACGCAGAAGGTTCTGACCATAATGTAGACCCTCATTCCCAAACTGTAACTCCTGTTGGTGGAGACAATGAGGAAGACGATGATAAGACTCAAATACCTGATTGGAGCGACAACTTTAGTTTTTTGTCAGGGAAGGAACAGGTTGGCTCTGAGGACGACGGGTGTGATAACACACAGGGTGATGATGATGAGGTTGGAGATCCCACTTACTGTCAACCCACAGTCAGCCAAGAGATGAGGTCAGCAGAGGAGGTGGAGGAAGATGCTAGTGACGACGAGGTCAGGTTACGCCTTCCTGGACAGAGACGTAGTACTGGAAGCACGTCAACAACTGCATCCTCAAACACAACTCTGCCTCTCACCACAAGTCGTGGTGGCTCTTCAGGTCGCATGAGTGCTAAGCCTTGCATAGCCTGGGCATTTTTTCAGATCGATAAAGATGACCCAACTCGTGTTATCTGTAACATTTGTCAGCAAAAGCTAAGTAGAGGCCAAAAAATACATAGTTTGAGTACTTCATGCATGAACCGGCACATGGACATGAAGCATAAGTTGCAGTGGGAAGCTCAGTGTGCTACAATGCGGCCTAGCCGGCCGGGCCAACCACCGTCTGCCATATCTTGTGCATCCGCGGCCTCTTCATCCTCTGTGACTAGGGGGACAGCAGTCACACCTATTTTGGGGCGCAGACCTGCCACCTCTTTACCCGCAACAGCCAGCGTGATTGGCAGGTCATCATTTTCTTTGGAGGTGGGAACACCAGCTGGTGTTGAGCGCTGTCCGACATCGATAGCACCACCTTTGGATCAAGGCAACCTAACATGTCCGCCTGCATCTTCCTCACAGACCGGCAGTTTGCCAGGGACACCCTTATCAACCCCGTCTAAGCACAATAGCCAGCCCTCGGTCCCTCAGATGTGGACAAGTAAAATACCATTTCCTCCTAGCCATGAGAAAGCTAAGAGGTTGAATTTCACAATCTGCAAGCTCTTGGCTACAGAAATGCTGCCTTTCCGCCTGGTGGACACAGAGGATCTTCGAGACCTTATGTCCGTCGCAGTGCCCCAGTACCAGATGCCCAGTCGGCACTACTTCTCAAAGAAAGGTGTGCCTGCGCTCCACCAGCATGTCGCACACAACATCACCGCTTCTTTGAGAAACTCTGTGTGTGACAGGGTGCATTTCACCACAGACACTTGGACGAGTAGGCATGGACAGGGGCGTTACATGTCGCTGACTGAGCACTAGGTAACTATGGTGACAGCAGGACAAGGGGCTGCTGTCCAAGTCTTGCCGTCCCCACGAGTTGTGCGTCAATCCTCTTTATGTCAAAGTTCCTCCACTGCTTCTGCCTCCTCAACCTCCTCTCGGTCTTCCACCTGCACCCAAAGCCTGTCTGGTCATGCCACAAGCTTTCTAACTGCGCAGAAGGGATGCTGGCAGTAGGGCTCAACGTCATTAGTAGTGTTGAGCCACCCCCGTAGTGTTCGAATTCGGTTCGGTTCGTCGAACACCCGTGTGTTCGCCAAACTGTTCGTCGAACTGTTCGTCGAACACCTTCGAACACCGTTAAAACCAATGGCAGGCAAACAAAAACACATAGAAACACATAGAAAACACCTTCAAAGGTGTCCAAAAGCTGACAAACTGCTCAGAAGACACAACTAACACATGGAAAAGTGACAAGTACATATAGTCATGCGAAAATAAAAGAGGTGGAGGAGTAAAAGGAGGGGGAGACACAGATATAGGCATGTCATGCCCTTCTAAAATCCAAAAAGTGAGAAGCCGACACGGCCAGTCCGCTCCTGCCCGTGCCACCTCCGTGTCGCCGGGTTTGTGCCAGAGCCGCGGTGAACCCTGATGGCCAGCCCCCCTCTCCCAATACTGGTGCCTGTCCGCTGGTGGGTCGAGCGAGCCCCCCTGTTGTGGAGGCAGCTCTAAGATTTTTAATTTAAATTGTCTCTCTAATTTGAATGAATACACTTTAAATCCATTTACAAGGATCTATTGGAGGGCAAGTCTCATGCCAGCAGCCACGTAATTCCAGCTCCAGTAGCGTCCACTAAAGCTGCTGCAGTTAAAAAGCTTTTATAAGGATCGAGCTCGGCTGTCCACCGCAAGGCATCCTACTGCCAGTCCCAGCCCCTATGCCTTGGGGTGCCTCCTGATGCTCTTCACTGAGTATCCCATGGTCCCGAAGCATTTCCTTTGAAAAAATTAAGTGTCTAAACTACAGGTGGTGTAGCTTGCTTAACAGCCGGGATAATCCGCTGACTAGCAGACACTGCTACTAGGCACAAAGTATTTCCTGGGCTAGATGCAGTTAAAAATTTGTAATTAGATACTCTCGTTGGATGCTGAGAAAGCATTCCATAGAGTCTCCTGGCACGCCATATATGATTCTCTTAAAAAGCTTGGGGTAGGGGTCTAGGGGACCCTTTTATAGCCAAAATCACGGCCCTGTATCGCAATACGTCACCTAGGCTGAAGATAATTGGAACTGTAGCACCCTGAGGGCTCGGTTGCTACAGACGTATTGCACCTCACCCAGAGGTGTGATATCTCACTCTCAGGTAAGGATGGAGTGTGGATCAGGACCCGACACCTGCATGCATTACACCACATTGCCGTGGGGCAGGGCGACCAATATGCCCCTGAGATGGGCACGACAGTCCCTGTCCCTGGCTGGAGTGGGGGGAGGGAACACTGAGGAAGGGGAACCCTGTAGTGCAGGAGCAGGGAGGAAGCAGTTCCTGGGTGCACTGAGAAGGGAGTATAAAAGGTGGGCACCATCTTAGTTCAGTGCAGAGAAGTCTGAGCAGAAGTGGCAGGGAGCAGGGGCTCTGCATGAACTCTGCTCCGGAGGCGGGCCTAGTAACAGTGGCCCAGGCCTGGAAGAGGGAGAAGGAAGGAAGAGGAGCGGAGAAGGCTCCAGGAACGAGGAATGAAGGGATCCCAGGGGTGCGGACGGGCGAGTCGCCACCGCACGCCCGAATCCACCTGCGTGGAGGGGTCAGGCCAAAGGGGGAGACCGGTCCCCGAACTAGTGGAGGCAGGAAACGACCCTCAGCTAGAAACCGGAGGCTGTGACATTTTATGTGGCGCAGCCCCTCGCTACACCCGCTAGGAAGGCACCACATAGGGTCAGGGAAACTGGCGCCAAGTTTACCAAGAGGAGGCCCGAGGCAGCCGGACAGAAGTGTTGGTAAGAAAGGCCAGACAAAGGACACACAAAGGGGGTCCTGTGAAGTGCTCCAAAGTTATCTGGGAGTTGTCTGAGCCCCTCACCTGGTGAGCACAGTACGACGTGGGCAGCCGTTACCTGCAGACGTGGTCTGGATAATAAGAACTGTGAGTAAAGGCCCTGGACTGCATCACTGACTCCGTGTCGTTACTGCTGCTGCCCTGCACCATCACCCCCATCCTCCGCATACACTGCCCTGAGGCTATACTCCTCCCGTGGGGAGTTATGCTACGCTCTGCTGCACCCACAACATCAGCCTCAGCGGTCTGCCCTGTAGCGGCGGTTCACTCTGACCGCAATCCACGGGTGGCGTAGTCGGACATTTAAACATCAAAACCACATAAATAGTTCCGCCACTGGTTTGACCGCCCTGAGCCACGGAACCGGGTCGCCGCCACGAAGACTACAACCACCAGCATCCACCAAAAAGGGTCCGGCTCCGGGTGTCCCAAGGCCCAGGGGGTGCGTCAGAACATTTTCATCACCTTTCACAATCACCAATGGGACAAGGCAGGGATGTCCTCTGTCCCCTCTCTTATACATCCTAGTGACGGAGCACCTGCTCTCATCAATTCGCCATAACCCCAATATTAGGTGGATTGAGGTGGGAGGCACCGAGTACAAGTGCTCTCTATTTGCTGATGATGTCCTAGTATATATCACTCAATCACATATATCCATCCATGATGTTATGGCTGAAATAGATCACTTTGTTACATGGTAAAATTTTAAAATCAATGCAGCGAAGTCTGAGGCCCTCGATGTATCCCTCCCCAAATCCATATAGGATTCCATCCAGTCCAACTTTCCCTTTGCCTGGCCCTCACAGGGTATCAAATACTTAGGAATTCCTATTCATAGAGACCTCTCCCATCTATGTTATCTTAATTTTGGGCCCTTTATTGAACAATTCCATACAGACCACGGTTGGCAAGTTAGAACTGTAAGATTCACTACGTGAACCGCTGGTGTTTTGTGGAAAAGCACATGTACACCGCGTTCCAAATTATTATGCAAAAAGTGTTTAGGAGTGATAAGGGAAGAATTTGTTTGTTTGTCAGTTAAACTCATTGATGGTGATGTGTGTCAGGGCTCTTTATATCACTGTAAGCAATTGCAGACACCTGTGCTAATTAGTTTGGCAGGTGTGTCCAATGAAAGGCAAGACTACTTAAGAAGGCTCTCTCACATTATTAAGCAGCCTACATTTTCTGCCAAAATGGGAAAGAAAAAGGATGTGTCGGCTGCTGAGAAGCAACAAATTGTGGAGTGTTTAGGTCAAGGCATGACTACAATCAACATTGTGCGATGATCAGGATGAAGTGTCTTGGCAATCAAGAAGTATGTAGCTGATTCACAGTACACACGTGTGCGTGCTGATAAGGGCAAATTGAGGACTCTTTCCTACAGGCAATTACGTCAGGTTGAAAGAGCAGGGGCAAAAAAGCCTTGTCATAGCATTAGACAAGTTTTTGAAGCTGCTTGTGCCTCCAACGTCCCCCGAACAACAAGATGCAGGGTCCTTCAGAGGTTTGCAGCTGTGCATTCGCCATCCTGTCGACCTCCTCTATCCACTTCACACAAGCAGAAACGGCTCCAGTGGGCCAAACATTACATGAAGACTGATTTCAAAACTGTTTTGTTCACGGATGAGTGCCGTGCAGCGCTCGATGGTCCAGATGGATGGAGTGGAGGATGGCTGGTTGATGGACACCCCACGCAAACACGGCTACAGCGCCAACAAGGAGGAGGTGGAGTAATGTTTTGGGCTGGAATCATGGGGAGAGAGATTGTCGGCCCCTTTAGGATCCCTGAAGGCGCTAAAGATGAACTCCATAATGTATGTGGATTTTCTCAAACAGCACTTCCTGCCATGGTTCAAGAAGAAGAACCGTTTATTTCACAGCAAGATCATTTTTCTGCATGATAATGCACCATCTCATGCTGCACATAAAACATCTGCATCTCTGGCTGATATGGGCATAAAAGGGGACAAACTTATGGTGTGCCCCCCATGCTCCCCTGACCTCTACCCCATTCAGAACCTCTGGAGCATCATTAAAAGGAGTGTCTATGATGGCGGGAGGCAGTTCACATCTAAGCAACAGCTCTGGGAGGGTATTCTGTCCTCATGCAAAACAATTGAAGCATGGATTTAAAGTGTATTCATTCAAATTAGAGAGACCATCCAAAACCTGACAAATTCAATGGACGAGAGAGTTCAGAAGCTCCTTTCGAACAAGGGGTCTTATGTGAAAATGCAACATCACCTAGAATAAAGTTTTGAGTTGAAAACTGTTTGATTTCAGTTTCTAACAACCTGCTAATGCTTATAATTTCAAAAATGACCATTTTTTTGGTCTTTATTAAAATGAAAAGGTTGATCGAAAAGTTTGGTGGATCTAAGAGTGTGGCAACCCAGTAGTCATGATTACTTCGAATTCTGACAATATGAGGGTCATGCTGCAGGTAGTGCAGCAAGAAGGCACTTATGTGTCTTGCGCATCTCGGAGCCCCAAAATTATTTTCCGGGCTAGATGCAGCTAAAAATTATTTTTAATTTTAAATCTGGTGGAGCTTATTATAGATGGCCTAATAGAATCAGTGCTGCACACTGCTACAAAGCCCAAATTATTTTCCAGTCAAGATACAGATAAACATGATTAGTAATTTGAAAGCTTAAAACGTTTGGTAGGGTGATTTTAACCAATCATCAAGCTTTTACTCTCCCCAGGATGACACAGGGGTAGAAAAGTCGTTTCGGATCCATGATTTGTTCATCTTTATGAACGTGAGTCTGTCTACATTATCAGTGGAGAGCCGCGTGCGCTTATCTGTCAGCACACCACCAGCAGCGCTGAACACACGTTCAGACAGAACGCTGGCTGCGGGGCATGACAAGATCTCCAAGGCGTAAGTGGCTAGCTCCGGCCATTTATCCAGATTGGAAGCCCAAAAAGAGCAAGGGTCCAGTGACACAGTCGTGGCTTCAATGTTTACTTGGAGATACTCCTGTACCATCGCCTCTAGGCGTTGACTATGTGTCAGACTTCTTGTCTCCTGTGGCCTTGCAAAGGATGGGCTAAAAAAGTGGTGAAATGATTCCGCAAAATTGATGTTACCAGCAGATACTGTGGTTCTGTTACGGTTTGAGTGCTGAACACTTGACGGTCCCACGGTTGGCAAGTTGGAACTGTGAGATTCACTACGTGCACCACTGGTATTTTGTGGAAAAGCACATGTAAGATTCTGCAACAGTCTCTGCTGATACTCCTGCATGCGTGCTTCCCTTTCTATGGCAGGAATAATTTCTGCAAATTTACTTTTGTACCGGGGATCTAACAGTGTGGCAACCCAGTAGTCAGGATTATTTCTAATTCTCACAATTCGAGGGTCATGTTGCAGGTAGTGCAGCAAGAAGGCACTCATGTGTGTTGCGCATCCAGGAGCACCAAGTCCCTGTTGTGTTGGTGGCGAGGTAACAATCATGCTTCCTTCCTCTGTCCTCTCCCCCCAACCTCGCACAACAGAAATGTGATCAAGGTCTCCCTCATCTGATGAGTCTTCCATCAGTTCGTCCTCCACTTCTTCCTGGGCTCCTGCACCTTCCTCACTAGTTTGGCTGCTACCATGCGCCCTGGTAAAACCATCTCCCCCACCCTCACATGCCTGCCGCCTTGGTGCTGCCGACCTTCTGGACCTTGCAGATGTTAGCCCTTCCGCATACAACTCCTCCTCTTCTACTTCCTCCACCTCCTCTTGTGCCACCACCTGACTCCGAATTCTGTTTAACATGTGCTCCAGCATGTAAATCACCGGAATAGTCATGCTGATAATGGCATCGTCAGCACTAAACATCTTCGTCGCCATTTCAAAACTGTGCAGAAGGGTGCATAGGTCCCTGATCTGAGACCACTCCTCCAGCGTGATTTGCCCCACCTCTGAATCTCGTTGGCCCAGGCTATACGTCAGAACGTATTGCACCAGGGCTTGTCGGTGCTGCCACAGTCGCTGCAACATGTGCAGAGTTGAATTCCACCAGGTAGGCACATCGCATTTTAGCCGGTGAAGTGGCAGGCCCAACGACTTCTGTAGAGATGTAAGTCGCTGAGCTGCGGGATGCGAACGGCGGAAGTGAGCACACAGCGACCGTGCCCTCTGCAGAAGGCCATCTACTCTGGGATAGTGGGCTAAAAATTGCTGGACAACCAGGTTCAACACGTGAGCCATACAAGGCACGTGTGTGACATTGCCCCGGCGAAGGGCCGCACCCAGGTTTGCAGCATTGTCGCACACGGCCTTCCCTGGTTTCAGGTCCAGTGGAGACAACCATTCATGAAATTGGTTCTCCAGAGCTGACCACAACTCCTCAGCTGTGTGACTCACATTTCCCAGACATTTCAATGTAAAAACCGCCTGATGACGTTGAGCCCTACTGCCAGCATAGTAAGGAGGTGTGCAGGATCCCTTCTGCGCAGTTAGAAAGCTTGTGGCATGACCAGACAGGCTTTGGGTGCAGGTGGAAGACCGAGAGGAGGTTGAGGAGGCAGAAGCAGTGGAGGAACTTTGACATAAAGAGGATTGACGCACAACTCGTGGGGACGGCAAGACTTGGACAGCAGCCCCTTGTCCTGCTGTCACCATAGTTACCCAGTGCCCAGTCAGCGACATGTAATGCCCCTGTCCATGCCTATTCGTCCAAGTGTCTGTGGTGAAATGCACCCTGTCACACACAGAGTTTCTCAAAGAAGCGGTGATGTTGTGTGCGACATGCTGGTGGAGCGCAGGCACACCTTTCTTTGAGAAGTAGTGCCGACTGGGCATCTGGAACTGGGGCACTGCGACGGACATAAGGTCTCGAAAATCCTCTGTGTCCACCAGGCGGAAAGGCAGCATTTCTGTAGCCAAGAGCTTGCAGATGGTGAAATTCAACCTCTTAGCTTTCTCATGGCTAGGAGGAAATGGTCTTTTACTTGTCCACATCTGAGGGACCGAGGGCTGGCTATTGTGCTTAGACGGGGTTGATAAGGGTGTCCCCGGCAAACTGCCGGTCTGTGAGGAAGATGCAGGCGGACATGTTTGGTTGCCTTCATCCAAAGGTGGTGCTATCGATGTCGGACAGCGCTCAACACCAGCTGGTGTTACCACCTCCAAAGAAAATGATGACCTGCCAATCACGCTGGCTGTTGCGGGTAAAGAGGTGGCAGGTCTGCGCCCCAAAACAGGTGTGACTGCTGTCCCCCCAGTCACAGAGGATGAAGAGGCCGCGGATGCACAAGATATGGCAGACAGTGGTTGGCCCGGCCGGCTAGGCCGCATTGTAGCACACTGAGCTTCCCACTGCAACTTATGCTTCATGTCCATGTGCCGGTTCATGCATGAAGTACTCAAACTATGTATTTTTTGGCCTCTACTTAGCTTTTGCTGACAAATGTTACAGATAACACGAGTTGGGTCATCTTTATCGATCTGAAAAAATGCCCAGGCTATGCAAGGCTTAGCACCCATGCGACCTGAAGAGCCACCACGACTTGTGGTGAGAGACAGAGTTGTGTTTGAGGATGCAGTTGTTGACGTGCTTCCAGTACTATGTCTCTGTCCAGGAAGGCGCAACCTGACCTCGTCGTCACTAGCATCTTCCTCCACCTCCTCTGCTGACCTCATCTCTTGGCTGACTGTGGGTTGACAGTAAGTGGGATCTCCGACCTCATCATCATCACCCTGTGAGTTATCACACCCCTCGTCCTCAGAGCCAACCTGTTCCTGCCCTGACAAAAAACTAAAGTTGTCGCTCCAATCAGGTATTTGAGTCTTATCATCATCTTCCTCATTGTCTCCACCAACAGGAGTTACAGTTTGGGAATGAGGGTCTACATTATGGTCAGAACCTTCTGCGTCTGGTCATGGATCCGACTCATAAAGATTCTGGGCATCAGTGCAGATCATTTCCTCGTCTGGATTCACAGAAGCGCTGGAGTCGACCTCTGATTCCCAGGCTATAGTATGAGTAAACAGCTCTGCAGACTCAACCATCTGTTCTACCTCATACTCAGACGGGCAGCTGGAGATTTGGGAGCTGTGAGGAAGCAAGTGCGATTTGGGTGACACCTTTGAGGACTGGAGTATTTGTGATGTTGAAGTTGATGTGGAGGAGAGCCCACTTAAAGGAGCACTTGATATCCGTTGAAGCACCTGCTGTTTATGTGCCTCATCTGGAATTTGTAGCGATTGGCGTGGCCGTAAGAAAGGGATCTTATCACATTGTCCGCTAAAAGAAGTAGACATTTTAGTTTGGCTGGAAGATGGTCTTTCTTCTGCAGATGTTACTGTTGCTTTAACACCTACCCCACGGACACAACCTTTTTTCCCCTTACCAACACGCCTATTCCCCTTTCCACCAGCAGCAGGCCTTTTTCCACTCATTTTGGTGGTTAACTAATTCACAACTCTGGAGTTGTTTGCACAAAAAAACAATGGATGGTAACCGAGCAGAGCTGAGTGGCCAAACTGTGGTATTAGGCCAAAACTATTGGCTGGGTTAGATGCAGAAAAAAATTATTTAGAATTTGCAACCTGATGGAGGTCAGTATAGATGGACTAATAGAGAAAGTCCGACACACTACTAGAAGGCCAAATATTTTTTCAGAGGTAGATGCAGAAAAAAATATATTCAGTTTGCAACCTGATGGAGGTCAGTATAGATGGACTAATACAACAAGTCCCGCACACAGCTAGAAGCCCAAATATTTTTTCAGAGGTACTGTAGATGCAGATAAAAATTAGTTTTAATTTGCAACCTGATGGAGGTCAGTATAGATGGACTAATAGAGAAAGTCCGACACAATACTAGAAGGCCAAATATTTTTTCAGAGCTAGATGCAGAAAAAAATTATATTCAGTTTGCAACCTGATGGAGGTCAGTATAGATGGATTAATAGAACAAGACCCACACACAGCTAGAAGCCCAATATTTTTTCAGAGGTAGATGCAGAAAAAAATATATTCAGTTTGCAACCTGATGGAGGTCAGTATAGATGGACTAATAGAACAAGTCCCACACACTGCTAGAAGCCCAAATATTTTTTCAGAGGTACTGTAGATGCAGATAAAAATTAGTTTTAATTTGCAACCTGATGGAGGTCAGTATAGATGGACTAATAGAGAAAGTCCGACACACTACTAGAAGGCAAAATATTTTTTCAGAGCTAGATGCAGAAAAAAATTATATTCAGTTTGCAACCTGATGGAGGTCAGTATAGATGGACTAATAGAGAAAGTCCGACACACTACTAGAAGGCCAAATATTTTTTCAGAGGTAGATGCAGAAAAAAATATATTCAGTTTGCAACCTGATGGAGGTCAGTATAGATGGATTAATAGAACAAGACCCACACACAGCTAGAAGCCCAATATTTTTTCAGAGGTAGATGCAGAAAAAACTATATTCAGTTTGCAACCTGATGGAGGTCAGTATAGATGGACTAATAGAACAAGTCCCACACACTGCTAGAAGCCCAAATATTTTTTCAGAGGTACTGTAGATGCAGATATAAATTAGTTTTAATTTGCAACCTGATGGAGGTCAGTATAGATGGACTAATAGAGAAAGTCCGACACACTACTAGAAGGCCAAATATTTTTTCAGAGCTAGATGCAGAAAAAAATTATATTCAGTTTGCAACCTGATGGAGGTCAGTATAGAT
Organism: Phyllobates terribilis; assembly: GCF_046119375.1. Classification (NCBI taxonomy): domain Eukaryota; kingdom Metazoa; phylum Chordata; class Amphibia; order Anura; family Dendrobatidae; genus Phyllobates; species Phyllobates terribilis. The sequence continues at coordinate 475,232,608 of NW_027362765.1, read as the reverse complement.
GGACTAATAGAGAAAGTCCGACACACTACTAGAAGGCCAAATATTTTTTCAGAGGTAGATGCAGAAAAAAATATATTCAGTTTGCAACCTGATGGAGGTCAGTATAGATGGATTAATAGAACCAGATCCACATACAGCTAGAAGCCCAATATTTTTTCAGAGGTAGATGCAGAAAAAACTATATTCAGTTTGCAACCTGATGGAGGTCAGTATAGATGGACTAATAGAACAAGTCCCACACACTGCTAGAAGCCCAAATATTTTTTCAGAGGTACTGTAGATGCAGATAAAAATTAGTTTTAATTTGCAACCTGATGGAGGTCAGTATAGATGGACTAATAGAGAAAGTCCGACACACTACTAGAAGGCCAAATATTTTTTCAGAGGTAGATGCAGAAAAAAATATATTCAGTTTGCAACCTGATGGAGGTCAGTATAGATGGATTAATAGAACAAGACCCACACACAGCTAGAAGCCCAATATTTTTTCAGAGGTAGATGCAGAAAAAACTATATTCAGTTTGCAACCTGATGGAGGTCAGTATAGATGGATTAATAGAACAAGTCCCACACACTGCTAGAAGCCCAAATATTTTTTCAGAGGTACTGTAGATGCAGATAAAAATTAGTTTTAATTTGCAACCTGATGAAGGTCAGTATAGATGGACTAATAGAGAAAGTCCGACACACTACTAGAAGGCCAAATATTTTTTCAGAGCTAGATGCAGAAAAAAATTATATTCAGTTTGCAACCTGATGGAGGTCAGTATAGATGGACTAATAGAGAAAGTCCGACACACTACTAGAAGGCGAAATATTTTTTCAGAGTTAGATGCAGAAAAAAATATATTCAGTTTGCAACCTGATGGAGGTCAGTATAGATGGATTAATAGAACAAGACCCACACACAGCTAGAAGCCCAATATTTTTTCAGAGGTAGATGCAGAAAAAACTATATTCAGTTTGCAACCTGATGGAGGTCAGTATAGATGGACTAATAGAACAAGTCCCACACACTGCTAGAAGCCCAAATATTTTTTCAGAGGTACTGTAGATGCAGATAAAAATTAGTTTAAATTTGCAACCTGATGGAGGTCAGTATAGATGGACTAATAGAGAAAGTCCGACACACTACTAGAAGGCCAAATATTTTTTCAGAGCTAGATGCAGAAAAAAATTATATTCAGTTTGCAACCTGATGGAGGTCAGTATAGATGGACTAATAGAGAAAGTACGACACACTACTAGAAGGCCAAATATTTTTTCAGAGGTAGATGCAGAAAAAAATATATTCAGTTTGCAACCTGATGGAGGTCAGTATAGATGGATTAATAGAACAAGACCCACACACAACTAGAAGCCCAATATTTTTTCAGAGGTAGATGCAGAAAAAACTATATTCAGTTTGCAAATTGATGGAGGTCAGTATAGATGGATTAATAGAACAAGTCCCACACACTGCTAGAAGCCCAAATATTTTTTCAGAGGTACTGTAGATGCAGATAAAAATTAGTTTTAATTTGCAACCTGATGGAGGTCAGTATAGATGGACTAATAGAGAAAGTCCGACACAAAACTAGAAGGCCAAATATTTTTTCAGAGGTAGATGCAGAAAAAAATATATTCAGTTTGCAACCTGATGGAGGTCAGTATAGATGGATTAATAGAACAAGACCCACACACAGCTAGAAGCCCAATATTTTTTCAGAGGTAGATGCAGAAAAAAATATATTCAGTTTGCAACCTGATGGAGGTCAGTATAGATGGACTAATAGAACAAGTCCCACACACTGCTAGAAGCCCAAATATTTTTTCAGAGGTACTGTAGATGCAGATAAAAATTAGTTTTAATTTGCAACCTGATGGAGGTCAGTATAGATGGACTAATAGAGAAAGTCCGACACACTACTAGAAGGCCAAATATTTTTTCAGAGCTAGATGCAGAAAAAAATTATATTCAGTTTGCAACCTGATGGAGGTCAGTATAGATGGACTAATAGAGAAAGTCTGACACACTACTAGAAGGCCAAATATTTTTTCAGAGGTAGATGCAGAAAAAAATATATTCAGTTTGCAACCTGATGGAGGTCAGTATAGATGGATTAATAGAACAAGATCCACATACAGCTAGAAGCCCAATATTTTTTCAGAGGTAGATGCAGAAAAAACTATATTCAGTTTGCAACCTGATGGAGGTCAGTATAGATGGACTAATAGAACAAGTCCCACACACTGCTAGAAGCCCAAATATTTTTTCAGAGGTACTGTAGATGCAGATAAAAATTAGTTTTAATTTGCAACCTGATGGAGGTCAGTATAGATGGACTAATAGAGAAAGTCCGACACACTACTAGAAGGCCAAATATTTTTTCAGAGGTAGATGCAGAAAAAAATATATTCAGTTTGCAACCTGATGGAGGTCAGTATAGATGGATTAATAGAACAAGACCCACACACAGCTAGAAGCCCAATATTTTTTCAGAGGTAGATGCAGAAAAAACTATATTCAGTTTGCAACCTGATGGAGGTCAGTATAGATGGATTAATAGAACAAGTCCCACACACTGCTAGAAGCCCAAATATTTTTTCAGAGGTACTGTAGATGCAGATAAAAATTAGTTTTAATTTGCAACCTGATGAAGGTCAGTATAGATGGACTAATAGAGAAAGTCCGACACACTACTAGAAGGCCAAATATTTTTTCAGAGCTAGATGCAGAAAAAAATTATATTCAGTTTGCAACCTGATGGAGGTCAGTATAGATGGACTAATAGAGAAAGTACGACACACTACTAGAAGGCCAAATATTTTTTCAGAGGTAGATGCAGAAAAAAATATATTCAGTTTGCAACCTGATGGAGGTCAGTATAGATGGATTAATAGAACAAGACCCACACACAACTAGAAGCCCAATATTTTTTCAGAGGTAGATGCAGAAAAAACTATATTCAGTTTGCAACCTGATGGAGGTCAGTATAGATGGATTAATAGAACAAGTCCCACACACTGCTAGAAGCCCAAATATTTTTTCAGAGGTACTGTAGATGCAGATAAAAATTAGTTTTAATTTGCAACCTGATGGAGGTCAGTATAGATGGACTAATAGAGAAAGTCCGACACAAAACTAGAAGGCCAAATATTTTTTCAGAGGTAGATGCAGAAAAAAATATATTCAGTTTGCAACCTGATGGAGGTCAGTATAGATGGATTAATAGAACAAGACCCACACACAGCTAGAAGCCCAATATTTTTTCAGAGGTAGATGCAGAAAAAAATATATTCAGTTTGCAACCTGATGGAGGTCAGTATAGATGGACTAATAGAACAAGTCCCACACACTGCTAGAAGCCCAAATATTTTTTCAGAGGTACTGTAGATGCAGATAAAAATTAGTTTTAATTTGCAACCTGATGGAGGTCAGTATAGATGGACTAATAGAGAAAGTCCGACACACTACTAGAAGGCCAAATATTTTTTCAGAGCTAGATGCAGAAAAAAATTATATTCAGTTTGCAACCTGATGGAGGTCAGTATAGATGGACTAATAGAGAAAGTCCGACACACTACTAGAAGGCCAAATATTTTTTCAGAGGTAGATGCAGAAAAAAATATATTCAGTTTGCAACCTGATGGAGGTCAGTATAGATGGATTAATAGAACAAGATCCACATACAGCTAGAAGCCCAATATTTTTTCAGAGGTAGATGCAGAAAAAACTATATTCAGTTTGCAACCTGATGGAGGTCAGTATAGATGGACTAATAGAACAAGTCCCACACACTGCTAGAAGCCCAAATATTTTTTCAGAGGTACTGTAGATGCAGATAAAAATTAGTTTTAATTTGCAACCTGATGGAGGTCAGTATAGATGGACTAATAGAGAAAGTCCGACACACTACTAGAAGGCCAAATATTTTTTCAGAGGTAGATGCAGAAAAAAATATATTCAGTTTGCAACCTGATGGAGGTCAGTATAGATGGATTAATAGAACAAGACCCACACACAGCTAGAAGCCCAATATTTTTTCAGAGGTAGATGCAGAAAAAACTATATTCAGTTTGCAACCTGATGGAGGTCAGTATAGATGGATTAATAGAACAAGTCCCACACACTGCTAGAAGCCCAAATATTTTTTCAGAGGTACTGTACAGTCATGGCCAAAAGTATTGAGAATGAGACAAATAGTAATTTTTCCAAAGTTTACTGCTTCATTTTTTGTAATGGCAATTTGCATATACTCCTGAATGTCAAAGAGTGATCAGCTTAACAGCAATTACTGTACTTGCAAAGTCAATATTTGCACAGAAAATGAACTTTAACCCCCAAAACACATTTCAACATCATTGCAGTCCTGCCTTAAAAGGAGCAGCTAACATCGTTTTAGTGATTGATCCATTAACACAGGTGTGGGTGTTGATGAGGACAGGGCTGGCGATCAATCAGTCATGATTAAGTAAGAATGACATCACTGGACACTTTAAAAGGAGGCTGGTTCTTGGTATCATTGTTTCTCTTCAGTTAACCATGGTTATCTCTAAAGAAACACGTGCAGCCATCATTGCACTGCACAAAAATGGCCTAACAGGGAAGAGTATCGCGGCTACAAAGATTGCACCTCAGTCAACAATCTATCGCATCATCAAGAACTTCAAGGAGAGAGCTTCCATTGTTGTCAAAAAGGCTCCAGGGCGCCCAAGAAAGACCTGCCAGCGCCAGGACCGTATCTTAAAACAGTTTCAGCTGCGGGATCGGACTACCAGCAGTGCCGAGCTTGCTCAGGAATGGCAGCAGGCTGGTGTGAGTGCTTCTGCACGCACTGTGAGGCGGAGACTCTTTGAGCAAGGGCTGGTTTCAAGGAGGGCAGCAAAGAAGCCACTTCTCTCCAGAAAAAACATCAGGGACCGACTGATATTCTGCAAAAGGTACAGGGAGTGGACTGCTGAGGACTGGGGCAAAGTCATTTTCTCTGATGAATCCCCTTTTTGATTGTTTGGGACATCGGGAAAACAGCTTATTCGGAGAAGAAGAGGTGAGCGCTACCACCAGTCTTGTCTCATGCCAACTGTAAAGCATCCTGAAACCATTCATGTGTGGGGTTGCTTCTCAGCCAAGGGAATCGGCTCACTCACAGTCTTGCCTAAAAACACAGCCATGAATAAAGAATGGTACCAGAATGTCCTCCAAGAGCAACTTCTCCCAACCGTCCAAGAGCAGTTTGGTGCCCAACAATGCCTTTTCCAGCATGATGGAGCACCTTACCATAAAGCAAAGGTGATAACTAAATGGCTCATGGAACAAAACATAGAGATTTTGGGTCCATGGCCTGGAAACTCCCCAGATCTTAATCCCATTGAGAACTTGTGGTCAATCATCAAGAGACGGGTGGACAAACAAAAACCAACAAATTCTGGCAAAATGCAAGCATTGATTATGCAAGAATGGACTGCTATCAGTCAGGATTTGGTCCAAAAGTTGATTGAGAGCATGCCAGGGAGAATTACAGAGGTCTTGAAGAAGAAGGGGCAACACTGCAAATATTGACTTGCTGCATTAACTCATTCTAACTGTCAATATAACCTATTGGTACTCATAATATGATTGCAATTATATTTCTGTATGTGATATAAACATCAGACAAACACTAATAAAAACCAGAGGCCAGCAGATCATGTGAAAATATAATTTTGGTGTCATTCTCAAAACTTTTGGCCATGACTGTAGATGCAGATAAAAATTAGTTTTAATTTGCAACCTGATGAAGGTCAGTATAGATGGACTAATAGAGAAAGTCCGACACACTACTAGAAGGCCAAATATTTTTTCAGAGCTAGATGCAGAAAAAAATTATATTCAGTTTGCAACCTGATGGAGGTCAGTATAGATGGACTAATAGAGAAAGTCCGACACACTACTAGAAGGCCAAATATTTTTTCAGAGGTAGATGCAGAAAAAAATATATTCAGTTTGCAACCTGATGGAGGTCAGTATAGATGGATTAATAGAACAAGACCCACACACAGCTAGAAGCCCAATATTTTTTCAGAGGTAGATGCAGAAAAAACTATATTCAGTTTGCAACCTGATGGAGGTCAGTATAGATGGACTAATAGAACAAGTCCCACACACTGCTAGAAGCCCAAATATTTTTTCAGAGGTACTGTAGATGCAGATAAAAATTAGTTTTAATTTGCAACCTGATGGAGGTCAGTATAGATGGACTAATAGAGAAAGTCCGACACACTACTAGAAGGCCAAATATTTTTTCAGAGCTAGATGCAGAAAAAAATTATATTCAGTTTGCAACCTGATGGAGGTCAGTATAGATGGACTAATAGAGAAAGTCCGACACACTACTAGAAGGCCAAATATTTTTTCAGAGGTAGATGCAGAAAAAAATATATTCAGTTTGCAACCTGATGGAGGTCAGTATAGATGGATTAACAGAACAAGATCCACATACAGCTAGAAGCCCAATATTTTTTCAGAGGTAGATGCAGAAAAAACTATATTCAGTTTGCAACCTGATGGAGGTCAGTATAGATGGACTAATAGAACAAGTCCCACACACTGCTAGAAGCCCAAATATTTTTTCAGAGGTACTGTAGATGCAGATAAAAATTAGTTTTAATTTGCAACCTGATGGAGGTCAGTATAGATGGACTAATAGAGAAAGTCCGACACACTACTAGAAGGCCAAATATTTTTTCAGAGGTAGATGCAGAAAAAATATATATTCAGTTTGCAACCTGATGGAGGTCAGTATAGATGGATTAATAGAACAAGACCCACACACAGCTAGAAGCCCAATATTTTTTCAGAGGTAGATGCAGAAAAAACTATATTCAGTTTGCAACCTGATGGAGGTCAGTATAGATGGATTAATAGAACAAGTCCCACACACTGCTAGAAGCCCAAATATTTTTTCAGAGGTACTGTAGATGCAGATAAAAATTAGTTTTAATTTGCAACCTGATGAAGGTCAGTATAGATGGACTAATAGAGAAAGTCCGACACACTACTAGAAGGCCAAATATTTTTTCAGAGCTAGATGCAGAAAAAAATTATATTCAGTTTGCAACCTGATGGAGGTCAGTATAGATGGACTAATAGAGAAAGTCCGACACACTACTAGAAGGCCAAATATTTTTTCAGAGGTAGATGCAGAAAAAAATATATTCAGTTTGCAACCTGATGGAGGTCAGTATAGATGGATTAATAGAACAAGACCCACACACAGCTAGAAGCCCAATATTTTTTCAGAGGTAGATGCAGAAAAAACTATATTCAGTTTGCAACCTGATGGAGGTCAGTATAGATGGACTAATAGAACAAGTCCCACACACTGCTAGAAGCCCAAATATTTTTTCAGAGGTACTGTAGATGCAGATAAAAATTAGATTTAATTTGCAACCTGATGGAGGTCAGTATAGATGGACTAATAGAGAAAGTCCGACACACTACTAGAAGGCCAAATATTTTTTCAGAGCTAGATGCAGAAAAAAATTATATTCAGTTTGCAACCTGATGGAGGTCAGTATAGATGGACTAATAGAGAAAGTCCGACACACTACTAGAAGGCCAAATATTTTTTCAGAGGTAGATGCAGAAAAAAATATATTCAGTTTGCAACCTGATGGAGGTCAGTATAGATGGATTAATAGAACAAGACCCACACACAACTAGAAGGCCAATATTTTTTCAGAGGTAGATGCAGAAAAAACTATATTCAGTTTGCAACCTGATGGAGGTCAGTATAGATGGATTAATAGAACAAGTCCCACACACTGCTAGAAGCCCAAATATTTTTTCAGAGGTACTGTAGATGCAGATAAAAATTAGTTTTAATTTGCAACCTGATGGAGGTCAGTATAGATGGACTAATAGAGAAAGTCCGACACACTACTAGAAGGCCAAATATTTTTTCAGAGGTAGATGCAGAAAAAAATATATTCAGTTTGCAACCTGATGGAGGTCAGTATAGATGGATTAATAGAACAAGACCCACACACAGCTAGAAGCCCAATATTTTTTCAGAGGTAGATGCAGAAAAAAATATATTCAGTTTGCAACCTGATGGAGGTCAGTATAGATGGACTAATAGAACAAGTCCCACACACTGCTAGAAGCCCAAATATTTTTTCAGAGGTACTGTAGATGCAGATAAAAATTAGTTTTAATTTGCAACCTGATGGAGGTCAGTATAGATGGACTAATAGAGAAAGTCCGACACACTACTAGAAGGCCAAATATTTTTTCAGAGGTAGATGCAGAAAAAAATATATTCAGTTTGCAACCTGATGGAGGTCAGTATAGATGGATTAATAGAACAAGACCCACACAGCTAGAAGCCCAATATTTTTTCAGAGGTAGATGCAGAAAAAAATATATTCAGTTTGCAACCTGATGGAGGTCAGTATAGATGGACTAATAGAACAAGTCCCACACACTGCTAGAAGCCCAAATATTTTTTCAGAGGTACTGTAGATGCAGATAAAAATTAGTTTTAATTTGCAACCTGATGGAGGTCAGTATAGATGGACTAATAGAGAAAGTCCGACACACTACTAGAAGGCCAAATATTTTTTCAGAGGTAGATGCAGAAAAAAATATATTCAGTTTGCAACCTGATGGAGGTCAGTATAGATGGATTAATAGAACAAGACCCACACACAGCTAGAAGCCCAATATTTTTTCAGAGGTAGATGCAGAAAAAACTATATTCAGTTTGCAACCTGATGGAGGTCAGTATAGATGGACTAATAGAACAAGTCCCACACACTGCTAGAAGCCCAAATATTTTTTCAGAGGTACTGTAGATGCAGATAAAAATTAGATTTAATTTGCAACCTGATGGAGGTCAGTATAGATGGACTAATAGAGAAAGTCCGACACACTACTAGAAGGCCAAATATTTTTTCAGAGCTAGATGCAGAAAAAAATTATATTCAGTTTGCAACCTGATGGAGGTCAGTATAGATGGACTAATAGAGAAAGTCCGACACACTACTAGAAGGCCAAATATTTTTTCAGAGGTAGATGCAGAAAAAAATATATTCAGTTTGCAACCTGATGGAGGTCAGTATAGATGGATTAATAGAACAAGACCCACACACAACTAGAAGGCCAATATTTTTTCAGAGGTAGATGCAGAAAAAACTATATTCAGTTTGCAACCTGATGGAGGTCAGTATAGATGGATTAATAGAACAAGTCCCACACACTGCTAGAAGCCCAAATATTTTTTCAGAGGTACTGTAGATGCAGATAAAAATTAGTTTTAATTTGCAACCTGATGGAGGTCAGTATAGATGGACTAATAGAGAAAGTCCGACACACTACTAGAAGGCCAAATATTTTTTCAGAGGTAGATGCAGAAAAAAATATATTCAGTTTGCAACCTGATGGAGGTCAGTATAGATGGATTAATAGAACAAGACCCACACACAGCTAGAAGCCCAATATTTTTTCAGAGGTAGATGCAGAAAAAAATATATTCAGTTTGCAACCTGATGGAGGTCAGTATAGATGGACTAATAGAACAAGTCCCACACACTGCTAGAAGCCCAAATATTTTTTCAGAGGTACTGTAGATGCAGATAAAAATTAGTTTTAATTTGCAACCTGATGGAGGTCAGTATAGATGGACTAATAGAGAAAGTCCGACACACTACTAGAAGGCCAAATATTTTTTCAGAGGTAGATGCAGAAAAAAATATATTCAGTTTGCAACCTGATGGAGGTCAGTATAGATGGATTAATAGAACAAGACCCACACACAGCTAGAAGCCCAATATTTTTTCAGAGGTAGATGCAGAAAAAAATATATTCAGTTTGCAACCTGATGGAGGTCAGTATAGATGGACTAATAGAACAAGTCCCACACACTGCTAGAAGCCCAAATATTTTTTCAGAGGTACTGTAGATGCAGATAAAAATTAGTTTTAATTTGCAACCTGATGGAGGTCAGTATAGATGGACTAATAGAGAAAGTCCGACACACTACTAGAAGGCCAAATATTTTTTCAGAGGTAGATGCAGAAAAAAATATATTCAGTTTGCAACCTGATGGAGGTCAGTATAGATGGATTAATAGAACAAGACCCACACACAGCTAGAAGCCCAATATTTTTTCAGAGGTAGATGCAGAAAAAACTATATTCAGTTTGCAACCTGATGGAGGTCAGTATAGATGGATTAATAGAACAAGTCCCACACACTGCTAGAAGCCCAAATATTTTTTCAGAGGTACTGTAGATGCAGATAAAAATTAGTTTTAATTTGCAACCTGATGAAGGTCAGTATAGATGGACTAATAGAGAAAGTCCGACACACTACTAGAAGGCCAAATATTTTTTCAGAGCTAGATGCAGAAAAAAATTATATTCAGTTTGCAACCTGATGGAGGTCAGTATAGATGGACTAATAGAGAAAGTCCGACACACTACTAGAAGGCCAAATATTTTTTCAGAGGTAGATGCAGAAAAAAATATATTCAGTTTGCAACCTGATGGAGGTCAGTATAGATGGATTAATAGAACAAGACCCACACACAGCTAGAAGCCCAATATTTTTTCAGAGGTAGATGCAGAAAAAACTGTATTCAGTTTGCAACCTGATGGAGGTCAGTATAGATGGACTAATAGAACAAGTCCCACACACTGCTAGAAGCCCAAATATTTTTTCAGAGGTACTGTAGATGCAGATAAAAATTAGTTTTAATTTGCAACCTGATGGAGGTCAGTATAGATGGACTAATAGAGAAAGTCCGACACACTACTAGAAGGCCAAATATTTTTTCAGAGCTAGATGCAGAAAAAAATTATATTCAGTTTGCAACCTGATGGAGGTCAGTATAGATGGACTAATAGAGAAAGTCCGACACACTACTAGAAGGCCAAATATTTTTTCAGAGGTAGATGCAGAAAAAAATATATTCAGTTTGCAACCTGATGGAGGTCAGTATAGATGGATTAATAGAACAAGACCCACACACAGCTAGAAGCCCAATATTTTTTCAGAGGTAGATGCAGAAAAAACTATATTCAGTTTGCAACCTGATGGAGGTCAGTATAGATGGATTAATAGAACAAGTCCCACACACTGCTAGAAGCCCAAATATTTTTTCAGAGGTACTGTAGATGCAGATAAAAATTAGTTTTAATTTGCAACCTGATGAAGGTCAGTATAGATGGACTAATAGAGAAAGTCCGACACACTACTAGAAGGCCAAATATTTTTTCAGAGCTAGATGCAGAAAAAAATTATATTCAGTTTGCAACCTGATGGAGGTCAGTATAGATGGACTAATAGAGAAAGTCCGACACACTACTAGAAGGCCAAATATTTTTTCAGAGGTAGATGCAGAAAAAAATATATTCAGTTTGCAACCTGATGGAGGTCAGTATAGATGGATTAATAGAACAAGACCCACACACAGCTAGAAGCCCAATATTTTTTCAGAGGTAGATGCAGAAAAAACTATATTCAGTTTGCAACCTGATGGAGGTCAGTATAGATGGACTAATAGAACAAGTCCCACACACTGCTAGAAGCCCAAATATTTTTTCAGAGGTACTGTAGATGCAGATAAAAATTAGATTTAATTTGCAACCTGATGGAGGTCAGTATAGATGGACTAATAGAGAAAGTCCGACACACTACTAGAAGGCCAAATATTTTTTCAGAGCTAGATGCAGAAAAAAATTATATTCAGTTTGCAACCTGATGGAGGTCAGTATAGATGGACTAATAGAGAAAGTCCGACACACTACTAGAAGGCCAAATATTTTTTCAGAGGTAGATGCAGAAAAAAATATATTCAGTTTGCAACCTGATGGAGGTCAGTATAGATGGATTAATAGAACAAGACCCACACACAACTAGAAGGCCAATATTTTTTCAGAGGTAGATGCAGAAAAAACTATATTCAGTTTGCAACCTGATGGAGGTCAGTATAGATGGATTAATAGAACAAGTCCCACACACTGCTAGAAGCCCAAATATTTTTTCAGAGGTACTGTAGATGCAGATAAAAATTAGTTTTAATTTGCAACCTGATGGAGGTCAGTATAGATGGACTAATAGAGAAAGTCCGACACACTACTAGAAGGCCAAATATTTTTTCAGAGGTAGATGCAGAAAAAAATATATTCAGTTTGCAACCTGATGGAGGTCAGTATAGATGGATTAATAGAACAAGACCCACACACAGCTAGAAGCCCAATATTTTTTCAGAGGTAGATGCAGAAAAAAATATATTCAGTTTGCAACCTGATGGAGGTCAGTATAGATGGACTAATAGAACAAGTCCCACACACTGCTAGAAGCCCAAATATTTTTTCAGAGGTACTGTAGATGCAGATAAAAATTAGTTTTAATTTGCAACCTGATGGAGGTCAGTATAGATGGACTAATAGAGAAAGTCCGACACACTACTAGAAGGCCAAATATTTTTTCAGAGGTAGATGCAGAAAAAAATATATTCAGTTTGCAACCTGATGGAGGTCAGTATAGATGGATTAATAGAACAAGACCCACACACAGCTAGAAGCCCAATATTTTTTCAGAGGTAGATGCAGAAAAAAATATATTCAGTTTGCAACCTGATGGAGGTCAGTATAGATGGACTAATAGAACAAGTCCCACACACTGCTAGAAGCCCAAATATTTTTTCAGAGGTACTGTAGATGCAGATAAAAATTAGTTTTAATTTGCAACCTGATGGAGGTCAGTATAGATGGACTAATAGAGAAAGTCCGACACACTACTAGAAGGCCAAATATTTTTTCAGAGGTAGATGCAGAAAAAAATATATTCAGTTTGCAACCTGATGGAGGTCAGTATAGATGGATTAATAGAACAAGACCCACACACAGCTAGAAGCCCAATATTTTTTCAGAGGTAGATGCAGAAAAAACTATATTCAGTTTGCAACCTGATGGAGGTCAGTATAGATGGATTAATAGAACAAGTCCCACACACTGCTAGAAGCCCAAATATTTTTTCAGAGGTACTGTAGATGCAGATAAAAATTAGTTTTAATTTGCAACCTGATGAAGGTCAGTATAGATGGACTAATAGAGAAAGTCCGACACACTACTAGAAGGCCAAATATTTTTTCAGAGCTAGATGCAGAAAAAAATTATATTCAGTTTGCAACCTGATGGAGGTCAGTATAGATGGACTAATAGAGAAAGTCCGACACACTACTAGAAGGCCAAATATTTTTTCAGAGGTAGATGCAGAAAAAAATATATTCAGTTTGCAACCTGATGGAGGTCAGTATAGATGGATTAATAGAACAAGACCCACACACAGCTAGAAGCCCAATATTTTTTCAGAGGTAGATGCAGAAAAAACTGTATTCAGTTTGCAACCTGATGGAGGTCAGTATAGATGGACTAATAGAACAAGTCCCACACACTGCTAGAAGCCCAAATATTTTTTCAGAGGTACTGTAGATGCAGATAAAAATTAGTTTTAATTTGCAACCTGATGGAGGTCAGTATAGATGGACTAATAGAGAAAGTCCGACACACTACTAGAAGGCCAAATATTTTTTCAGAGCTAGATGCAGAAAAAAATTATATTCAGTTTGCAACCTGATGGAGGTCAGTATAGATGGACTAATAGAGAAAGTCCGACACACTACTAGAAGGCCAAATATTTTTTCAGAGGTAGATGCAGAAAAAAATATATTCAGTTTGCAACCTGATGGAGGTCAGTATGGATGGATTAATAGAACAAGACCCACACACAACTAGAAGGCCAATATTTTTTCAGAGGTAGATGCAGAAAAAACTATATTCAGTTTGCAACCTGATGGAGGTCAGTATAGATGGACTAATAGAACAAGTCCCACACACTGCTAGAAGCCCAAATATTTTTTCAGAGGTACTGTAGATGCAGATAAAAATTAGTTTTAATTTGCAACCTGATGGAGGTCAGTATAGATGGACTAATAGAGAAAGTCCGACACACTACTAGAAGGCCAAATATTTTTTCAGAGGTAGATGCAGAAAAAAATATATTCAGTTTGCAACCTGATGGAGGTCAGTATAGATGGATTAATAGAACAAGACCCACACACAGCTAGAAGCCCAATATTTTTTCAGAGGTAGATGCAGAAAAAAATATATTCAGTTTGCAACCTGATGGAGGTCAGTATAGATGGATTAATAGAACAAGTCCCACACACTGCTAGAAGCCCAAATATTTTTTCAGAGGTACTGTAGATGCAGATAAAAATTAGTTTTAATTTGCAACCTGATGGAGGTCAGTATAGATGGACTAATAGAGAAAGTCCGACACACTACTAGAAGGCCAAATATTTTTTCAGAGGTAGATGCAGAAAAAAATATATTCAGTTTGCAACCTGATGGAGGTCAGTATAGATGGATTAATAGAACAAGACCCACACACAGCTAGAAGCCCAATATTTTTTCAGAGGTAGATGCAGAAAAAAATATATTCAGTTTGCAACCTGATGGAGGTCAGTATAGATGGACTAATAGAACAAGTCCCACACACTGCTAGAAGCCCAAATATTTTTTCAGAGGTACTGTAGATGCAGATAAAAATTAGTTTTAATTTGCAACCTGATGGAGGTCAGTATAGATGGACTAATAGAGAAAGTCCGACACACTACTAGAAGGCCAAATATTTTTTCAGAGGTAGATGCAGAAAAAAATATATTCAGTTTGCAACCTGATGGAGGTCAGTATAGATGGATTAATAGAACAAGACCCACACACAGCTAGAAGCCCAATATTTTTTCAGAGGTAGATGCAGAAAAAACTATATTCAGTTTGCAACCTGATGGAGGTCAGTATAGATGGATTAATAGAACAAGTCCCACACACTGCTAGAAGCCCAAATATTTTTTCAGAGGTACTGTAGATGCAGATAAAAATTAGTTTTAATTTGCAACCTGATGAAGGTCAGTATAGATGGACTAATAGAGAAAGTCCGACACACTACTAGAAGGCCAAATATTTTTTCAGAGCTAGATGCAGAAAAAAATTATATTCAGTTTGCAACCTGATGGAGGTCAGTATAGATGGACTAATAGAACAAGTCCCACACACTGCTAGAAGGCCAAATATTTTTTCAGAGGTAGATGCAGAAAAAAATATATTCAGTTTGCAACCTGTTGGAGGTCAGTATAGATGGATTAATAGAACAAGACCCACACACAGCTAGAAGCCCAATATTTTTTCAGAGGTAGATGCAGAAAAAACTATATTCAGTTTGCAACCTGATGGAGGTCAGTATAGATGGACTAATAGAACAAGTCCCACACACTGCTAGAAGCCCAAATATTTTTTCAGAGGTACTGTAGATGCAGATAAAAATTAGTTTTAATTTGCAACCTGATGGAGGTCAGTATAGATGGACTAATAGAGAAAGTCCGACACACTACTAGAAGGCCAAATATTTTTTCAGAGCTAGACGCAGAAAAAAATTATATTCAGTTTGCAACCTGATGGAGGTCAGTATAGATGGACTAATAGAGAAAGTCCGACACACTACTAGAAGGCCAAATATTTTTTCAGAGGTAGATGCAGAAAAAAATATATTCAGTTTGCAACCTGATGGAGGTCAGTATAGATGGATTAATAGAACAAGATCCACATACAGCTAGAAGCCCAATATTTTTTCAGAGGTAGATGCAGAAAAAACTATATTCAGTTTGCAACCTGATGGAGGTCAGTATAGATGGACTAATAGAACAAGTCCCACACACTGCTAGAAGCCCAAATATTTTTTCAGAGGTACTGTAGATGCAGATAAAAATTAGTTTTAATTTGCAACCTGATGGAGGTCAGTATAGATGGACTAATAGAGAAAGTCCGACACACTACTAGAAGGCCAAATATTTTTTCAGAGGTAGATGCAGAAAAAAATATATTCAGTTTGCAACCTGATGGAGGTCAGTATAGATGGATTAATAGAACAAGACCCACACACAGCTAGAAGCCCAATATTTTTTCAGAGGTAGATGCAGAAAAAACTATATTCAGTTTGCAACCTGATGGAGGTCAGTATAGATGGACTAATAGAACAAGTCCCACACACTGCTAGAAGCCCAAATATTTTTTCAGAGGTACTGTAGATGCAGATAAAAATTAGTTTTAATTTGCAACCTGATGGAGGTCAGTATAGATGGACTAATAGAGAAAGTCCGACACACTACTAGAAGGCCAAATATTTTTTCAGAGCTAGATGCAGAAAAAAATTATATTCAGTTTGCAACCTGATGGAGGTCAGTATAGATGGACTAATAGAGAAAGTCCGACACACTACTAGAAGGCCAAATATTTTTTCAGAGGTAGATGCAGAAAAAAATATATTCAGTTTGCAACCTGATGGAGGTCAGTATGGATGGATTAATAGAACAAGACCCACACACAACTAGAAGGCCAATATTTTTTCAGAGGTAGATGCAGAAAAAACTATATTCAGTTTGCAACCTGATGGAGGTCAGTATAGATGGATTAATAGAACAAGTCCCACACACTGCTAGAAGCCCAAATATTTTTTCAGAGGTACTGTAGATGCAGATAAAAATTAGTTTTAATTTGCAACCTGATGGAGGTCAGTATAGATGGAATAATAGAGAAAGTCCGACACACTACTAGAAGGCCAAATATTTTTTCAGAGGTAGATGCAGAAAAAAATATATTCAGTTTGCAACCTGATGGAGGTCAGTATAGATGGATTAATAGAACAAGACCCACACACAGCTAGAAGCCCAATATTTTTTCAGAGGTAGATGCAGAAAAAAATATATTCAGTTTGCAACCTGATGGAGGTCAGTATAGATGGACTAATAGAACAAGTCCCACACACTGCTAGAAGCCCAAATATTTTTTCAGAGGTACTGTAGATGCAGATAAAAATTAGTTTTAATTTGCAACCTGATGGAGGTCAGTATAGATGGACTAATAGAGAAAGTCCGACACACTACTAGAAGGCCAAATATTTTTTCAGAGGTAGATGCAGAAAAAAATATATTCAGTTTGCAACCTGATGGAGGTCGGTATAGATGGATTAATAGAACAAGACCCACACGCAGCTAGAAGCCCAATATTTTTTCAGAGGTAGATGCAGAAAAAACTATATTCAGTTTGCAACCTGATGGAGGTCAGTATAGATGGATTAATAGAACAAGTCCCACACACTGCTAGAAGCCCAAATATTTTTTCAGAGGTACTGTAGATGCAGATAAAAATTAGTTTTAATTTGCAACCTGATGAAGGTCAGTATAGATGGACTAATAGAGAAAGTCCGACACACTACTAGAAGGCCAAATATTTTTTCAGAGCTAGATGCAGAAAAAAATTATATTCATTTTGCAACCTGATGGAGGTCAGTATAGATGGACTAATAGAACAAGTCCCACACACTGCTAGAAGGCCAAATATTTTTTCAGAGGTAGATGCAGAAAAAAATATATTCAGTTTGCAACCTGTTGGAGGTCAGTATAGATGGATTAATAGAACAAGACCCACACACAGCTAGAAGCCCAATATTTTTTCAGAGGTAGATGCAGAAAAAACTATATTCAGTTTGCAACCTGATGGAGGTCAGTATAGATGGACTAATAGAACAAGTCCCACACACTGCTAGAAGCCCAAATATTTTTTCAGAGGTACTGTAGATGCAGATAAAAATTAGTTTTAATTTGCAACCTGATGAAGGTCAGTATAGATGGACTAATAGAGAAAGTCCGACACACTACTAGAAGGCCAAATATTTTTTCAGAGCTAGATGCAGAAAAAAATTATATTCAGTTTGCAACCTGATGGAGGTCAGTATAGATGGACTAATAGAGAAAGTCCGACACACTACTAGAAGGCCAAATATTTTTTCAGAGGTAGATGCAGAAAAAAATATATTCAGTTTGCAACCTGATGGAGGTCAGTATAGATGGATTAATAGAACAAGACCCACACACAGCTAGAAGCCCAATATTTTTTCAGAGGTAGATGCAGAAAAAACTATATTCAGTTTGCAACCTGATGGAGGTCAGTATAGATGGACTAATAGAACAAGTCCCACACACTGCTAGAAGCCCAAATATTTTTTCAGAGGTACTGTAGATGCAGATAAAAATTAGTTTTAATTTGCAACCTGATGGAGGTCAGTATAGATGGACTAATAGAGAAAGTCCGACACACTACTAGAAGGCCAAATATTTTTTCAGAGCTAGATGCAGAAAAAAAGTATATTCAGTTTGCAACCTGATGGAGGTCAGTATAGATGGACTAATAGAGAAAGTCCGACACACTACTAGAAGGCCAAATATTTTTTCAGAGGTAGATGCAGAAAAAAATATATTCAGTTTGCAACCTGATGGAGGTCAGTATAGATGGATTAATAGAACAAGACCCACACACAACTAGAAGCCCAATATTTTTTCAGAGGTAGATGCAGAAAAAACTATATTCAGTTTGCAACCGGATGGAGGTCAGTATAGATGGATTAATAGAACAAGTCCCACACACTGCTAGAAGCCCAAATATTTTTTCAGAGGTACTGTAGATGCAGATAAAAATTAGTTTTAATTTGCAACCTGATGGAGGTCAGTATAGATGGACTAATAGAGAAAGTCCGACACACTACTAGAAGGCCAAATATTTTTTCAGAGCTAGATGCAGAAAAAAATTATATTCAGTTTGCAACCTGATGGAGGTCAGTATAGATGGACTAATAGAGAAAGTCCGACACACTACTAGAAGGCCAAATATTTTTTCAGAGGTAGATGCAGAAAAAAATATATTCAGTTTGCAACCTGATGGAGGTCAGTATAGATGGATTAATAGAACAAGACCCACACACAGCTAGAAGCCCAATATTTTTTCAGAGGTAGATGCAGAAAAAAATATATTCAGTTTGCAACCTGATGGAGGTCAGTATAGATGGACTAATAGAACAAGTCCCACACACTGCTAGAAGCCCAAATATTTTTTCAGAGGTACTGTAGATGCAGATAAAAATTAGTTTTAATTTGCAACCTGATGGAGGTCAGTATAGATGGACTAATAGAGAAAGTCCGACACACTACTAGAAGGCCAAATATTTTTTCAGAGGTAGATGCAGAAAAAAATATATTCAGTTTGCAACCTGATGGAGGTCAGTATAGATGGATTAATAGAACAAGACTCACACACAGCTAGAAGCCCAATATTTTTTCAGAGGTAGATGCAGAAAAAACTATATTCAGTTTGCAACCTGATGGAGGTCAGTATAGATGGACTAATAGAACAAGTCCCACACACTGCTAGAAGCCCAAATATTTTTTCAGAGGTACTGTAGATGCAGATAAAAATTAGTTTTAATTTGCAACCTGATGGAGGTCAGTATAGATGGACTAATAGAGAAAGTCCGACACACTACTAGAAGGCCAAATATTTTTTCAGAGGTAGATGCAGAAAAAAATATATTCAGTTTGCAACCTGATGGAGGTCAGTATAGATGGATTAATAGAACAAGACCCACACACAGCTAGAAGCCCAATATTTTTTCAGAGGTAGATGCAGAATAAACTATATTCAGTTTGCAACCTGATGGAGGTCAGTATAGATGGATTAATAGAACAAGTCCCTCACACTGCTAGAAGCCCAAATATTTTTTCAGAGGTACTGTAGATGCAGATAAAAATTAGTTTTAATTTGCAACCTGATGAAGGTCAGTATAGATGGACTAATAGAGAAAGTCCGACACACTACTAGAAGGCCAAATATTTTTTCAGAGCTAGATGCAGAAAAAAATTATATTCAGTTTGCAACCTGATGGAGGTCAGTATAGATGGACTAATAGAACAAGTCCCACACACTGCTAGAAGCCCAAATATTTTTTCAGAGGTACTGTAGATGCAGATAAAAATTAGTTTTAATTTGCAACCTGATGGAGGTCAGTATAGATGGACTAATAGAGAAAGTCCGACACACTACTAGAAGGCCAAATATTTTTTCAGAGGTAGATGCAGAAAAAAATATATTCAGTTTGCAACCTGATGGAGGTCAGTATAGATGGATTAATAGAACAAGACCCACACACAGCTAGAAGCCCAATATTTTTTCAGAGGTAGATGCAGAAAAAAATATATTCAGTTTGCAACCTGATGGAGGTCAGTATAGATGGACTAATAGAACAAGTCCCACACACTGCTAGAAGCCCAAATATTTTTTCAGAGGTACTGTAGATGCAGATAAAAATTAGTTTTAATTTGCAACCTGATGGAGGTCAGTATAGATGGACTAATAGAGAAAGTCCGACACACTACTAGAAGGCCAAATATTTTTTCAGAGGTAGATGCAGAAAAAAATATATTCAGTTTGCAACCTGATGGAGGTCAGTATAGATGGATTAATAGAACAAGACTCACACACAGCTAGAAGCCCAATATTTTTTCAGAGGTAGATGCAGAAAAAACTATATTCAGTTTGCAACCTGATGGAGGTCAGTATAGATGGACTAATAGAACAAGTCCCACACACTGCTAGAAGCCCAAATATTTTTTCAGAGGTACTGTAGATGCAGATAAAAATTAGTTTTAATTTGCAACCTGATGGAGGTCAGTATAGATGGACTAATAGAGAAAGTCCGACACACTACTAGAAGACCAAATATTTTTTCAGAGCTAGATGCAGAAAAAAATTATATTCAGTTTGCAACCTGATGGAGGTCAGTATAGATGGACTAATAGAGAAAGTCCGACACACTACTAGAAGGCCAAATATTTTTTCAGAGGTAGATGCAGAAAAAAATATATTCAGTTTGCAACCTGATGGAGGTCAGTATAGATGGATTAATAGAACAAGACCCAGACACAACTAGAAGCCCAATATTTTTTCAGAGGTAGATGCAGAAAAAACTATATTCAGTTTGCAACCTGATGGAGGTCAGTATAGATGGATTAATAGAACAAGTCCCACACACTGCTAGAAGCCCAAATATTTTTTCAGAGGTACTGTAGATGCAGATAAAAATTAGTTTTAATTTGCAACCTGATGGAGGTCAGTATAGATGGACTAATAGAGAAAGTCCGACACACTACTAGAAGGCCAAATATTTTTTCAGAGGTAGATGCAGAAAAAAATATATTCAGTTTGCAACCTGATGGAGGTCAGTATAGATGGATTAATAGAACAAGACCCACACACAGCTAGAAGCCCAATATTTTTTCAGAGGTAGATGCAGAAAAAACTATATTCAGTTTGCAACCTGATGGAGGTCAGTATAGATGGACTAATAGAACAAGTCCCACACACTGCTAGAAGCCCAAATATTTTTTCAGAGGTACTGTAGATGCAGATAAAAATTAGTTTTAATTTGCAACCTGATGGAGGTCAGTATAGATGGACTAATAGAGAAAGTCCGACACACTACTAGAAGGCCAAATAATTTTTCAGAGGTAGATGCAGAAAAAAATATATTCAGTTTGCAACCTGATGGAGGTCAGTATAGATGGATTAATAGAACAAGACCCACACACAGCTAGAAGCCCAATATTTTTTCAGAGGTAGATGCAGAAAAAACTATATTCAGTTTGCAACCTGATGGAGGTCAGTATAGATGGACTAATAGAACAAGTCCCACACACTGCTAGAAGCCCAAATATTTTTTCAGAGGTACTGTAGATGCAGATAAAAATTAGTTTTAATTTGCAACCTGATGGAGGTCAGTATAGATGGACTAATAGAGAAAGTCCGACACACTACTAGAAGGCCAAATATTTTTTCAGAGCTAGATGCAGAAAAAAATTATATTCAGTTTGCAACCTGATGGAGGTCAGTATAGATGGACTAATAGAGAAAGTCCGACACACTACTAGAAGGCCAAATATTTTTTCAGAGGTAGATGCAGAAAAAAATATATTCAGTTTGCAACCTGATGGAGGTCAGTATAGATGGATTAATAGAACAAGACCCACACACAACTAGAAGCCCAATATTTTTTCAGAGGTAGATGCAGAAAAAACTATATTCAGTTTGCAACCTGATGGAGGTCAGTATAGATGGATTAATAGAACAAGTCCCACACACTGCTAGAAGCCCAAATATTTTTTCAGAGGTACTGTAGATGCAGATAAAAATTAGTTTTAATTTGCAACCTGATGGAGGTCAGTATAGATGGACTAATAGAGAAAGTCCGACACACTACTAGAAGGCCAAATATTTTTTCAGAGCTAGATGCAGAAAAAAATTATATTCAGTTTGCAACCTGATGGAGGTCAGTATAGATGGACTAATAGAGAAAGTCCGACACACTACTAGAAGGCCAAATATTTTTTCAGAGGTAGATGCAGAAAAAAATATATTCAGTTTGCAACCTGATGGAGGTCAGTATAGATGGATTAATAGAACAAGACCCACACACAGCTAGAAGCCCAATATTTTTTCAGAGGTAGATGCAGAAAAAAATATATTCAGTTTGCAACCTGATGGAGGTCAGTATAGATGGACTAATAGAACAAGTCCCACACACTGCTAGAAGCCCAAATATTTTTTCAGAGGTACTGTAGATGCAGATAAAAATTAGTTTTAATTTGCAACCTGATGGAGGTCAGTATAGATGGACTAATAGAGAAAGTCCGACACACTACTAGAAGGCCAAATATTTTTTCAGAGGTAGATGCAGAAAAAAATATATTCAGTTTGCAACCTGATGGAGGTCAGTATAGATGGATTAATAGAACAAGACCCACACACAGCTAGAAGCCCAATATTTTTTCAGAGGTAGATGCAGAAAAAAATATATTCAGTTTGCAACCTGATGGAGGTCAGTATAGATGGACTAATAGAACAAGTCCCACACACTGCTAGAAGCCCAAATATTTTTTCAGAGGTACTGTAGATGCAGATAAAAATTAGTTTTAATTTGCAACCTGATGGAGGTCAGTATAGATGGACTAATAGAGAAAGTCCGACACACTACTAGAAGGCCAAATATTTTTTCAGAGGTAGATGCAGAAAAAAATATATTCAGTTTGCAACCTGATGGAGGTCAGTATAGATGGATTAATAGAACAAGACCCACACACAGCTAGAAGCCCAATATTTTTTCAGAGGTAGATGCAGAAAAAACTATATTCAGTTTGCAACCTGATGGAGGTCAGTATAGATGGATTAATAGAACAAGTCCCTCACATTGCTAGAAGCCCAAATATTTTTTCAGAGGTACTGTAGATGCAGATAAAAATTAGTTTTAATTTGCAACCTGATGAAGGTCAGTATAGATGGACTAATAGAGAAAGTCCGACACACTACTAGAAGGCCAAATATTTTTTCAGCGCTAGATGCAGAAAAAAATTATATTCAGTTTGCAACCTGATGGAGGTCAGTATAGATGGACTAATAGAACAAGTCCCACACACTGCTAGAAGCCCAAATATTTTTTCAGAGGTACTGTAGATGCAGATAAAAATTAGTTTTAATTTGCAACCTGATGGAGGTCAGTATAGATGGACTAATAGAGAAAGTCCGACACACTACTAGAAGGCCAAATATTTTTTCAGAGGTAGATGCAGAAAAAAATATATTCAGTTTGCAACCTGATGGAGGTCAGTATAGATGGATTAATAGAACAAGACCCACACACAGCTAGAAGCCCAATATTTTTTCAGAGGTAGATGCAGAAAAAAATATATTCAGTTTGCAACCTGATGGAGGTCAGTATAGATGGACTAATAGAACAAGTCCCACACACTGCTAGAAGCCCAAATATTTTTTCAGAGGTACTGTAGATGCAGATAAAAATTAGTTTTAATTTGCAACCTGATGGAGGTCAGTATAGATGGACTAATAGAGAAAGTCCGACACACTACTAGAAGGCCAAATATTTTTTCAGAGGTAGATGCAGAAAAAAATATATTCAGTTTGCAACCTGATGGAGGTCAGTATAGATGGATTAATAGAACAAGACCCACACACAGCTAGAAGCCCAATATTTTTTCAGAGGTAGATGCAGAAAAAACTATATTCAGTTTGCAACCTGATGGAGGTCAGTATAGATGGACTAATAGAACAAGTCCCACACACTGCTAGAAGCCCAAATATTTTTTCAGAGGTACTGTAGATGCAGATAAAAATTAGTTTTAATTTGCAACCTGATGGAGGTCAGTATAGATGGACTAATAGAGAAAGTCCGACACACTACTAGAAGACCAAATATTTTTTCAGAGCTAGATGCAGAAAAAAATTATATTCAGTTTGCAACCTGATGGAGGTCAGTATAGATGGACTAATAGAGAAAGTCCGACACACTACTAGAAGGCCAAATATTTTTTCAGAGGTAGATGCAGAAAAAAATATATTCAGTTTGCAACCTGATGGAGGTCAGTATAGATCGATTAATAGAACAAGACCCACACACAACTAGAAGCCCAATATTTTTTCAGAGGTAGATGCAGAAAAAACTATATTCAGTTTGCAACCTGATGGAGGTCAGTATAGATGGATTAATAGAACAAGTCCCACACACTACTAGAAGCCCAAATATTTTTTCAGAGGTACTGTAGATGCAGATAAAAATTAGTTTTAATTTGCAACCTGATGGAGGTCAGTATAGATGGACTAATAGAGAAAGTCCGACACACTACTAGAAGGCCAAATATTTTTTCAGAGGTAGATGCAGAAAAAAATATATTCAGTTTGCAACCTGATGGAGGTCAGTATAGATGGATTAATAGAACAAGACCCACACACAGCTAGAAGCCCAATATTTTTTCAGAGGTAGATGCAGAAAAAACTATATTCAGTTTGCAACCTGATGGAGGTCAGTATAGATGGACTAATAGAACAAGTCCCACACACTGCTAGAAGCCCAAATATTTTTTCAGAGGTACTGTAGATGCAGATAAAAATTAGTTTTAATTTGCAACCTGATGGAGGTCAGTATAGATGGACTAATAGAGAAAGTCCGACACACTACTAGAAGGCCAAATATTTTTTCAGAGGTAGATGCAGAAAAAAATATATTCAGTTTGCAACCTGATGGAGGTCAGTATAGATGGATTAATAGAACAAGACCCACACACAGCTAGAAGCCCAATATTTTTTCAGAGGTAGATGCAGAAAAAAAGATATTCAGTTTGCAACCTGATGGAGGTCAGTATAGATGGACTAATAGAACAAGTCCCACACACTGCTAGAAGCCCAAATATTTTTTCAGAGGTACTGTAGATGCAGATAAAAATTAGTTTTAATTTGCAACCTGATGGAGGTCAGTATAGATGGACTAATAGAATGATGCTATGCCCAAAAGATTTTACTTCACTAGGTGCAGTAAAAAAATTGGTATTCTATACACAGGTGGTATATCTTGCAACACAGATAGGCTACTCCACTGACTAACACACTCTGCAATAGGCCAAAAAGGATTAGCTTTGCTAGATTCAGCCAAATGCTGTGAAAAAAACTTGCACAGCACTGGCACAGACCTGCCTGGCAAAAACTGATAGGAACTCATGTAACCTAGTCCTGAAAAGGACTGCAATTACGATTAGTCTTTACTCCCACACCCGATCTATTTAAGAGCACAGACCTCCCTGATAAAAGTCGTAGGAAATGCTGTAACCTATTCCTTAAAAGGACTTCAATCACAACTATTCCCTACTCCCAAGCTATCTGTATATTTGTGCGAAAATTGGCTTGAAATTAACAAGGTATAGCGCACACAGCAACAGCGGTGCCGTCTAACACGCAGCTGCAGCAGTGAGAAAATGGTGGCGGCGGGGAAAATGGCTTGGTCTTATAGGGCAAGGACATGTGACATACACTGCCAATGACACATGCCCTTGCTTGTGTGAAAAAAAGCACTTCGCTCCGTGTGTGCACTGCTGATAGGCTGACAGATTGCACCTCCCCACTGTAAATGCGGGAAAGAGAAAAAAAAATGGAGATCTTCATTGTTCCTGCAGAGATCCATCCCCTGCCCCTCCCCCCACCCCGCTGTACACTCAAACTGCGTATTAACATTAATTTTCATCATTACTGAGAAAAAATCCAGTTATGATTTTGGTGCACGAACAGTTATCGAACATAACCTCGAACAGCCGAATTTTTCTCAAATTGTTCGTGTTCGCCGAACGGCTCGAACACCGCCCAAAACAGCTCGAATTTGAGATTGGCGAACAGTTCGAGTAGAACAACGCTCATCTCTAGTCGGTTTTTACATTGAAATGTCTGGGAAATGTGAGTCACACAGCTGAGGAGTTGTGGTCAGCTCTGGAGAACCAATTTCATGAATGGTTGTCTCCACTGGACCTGAAACCAGGGAAGGCCGTGTGCGACAATGCTGCAAACCTGGGTGCGGCCCTTCGCCGGGGCAATGTCACACACGTGCCTTGTATGGCTCACGTGTTGAACCTGGTTGTCCAGCAATTTTTAGCCCACTATCCCAGACTAGATGGCCTTCTGCAGAGGGCACGGTCGCTGTGTGCTCACTTCCGCCGTTCGCATCCCGCAGCTCAGTGACTTACATCTCGACAGAAGTCGTTGGGCCTGCCACTTCACCGGCTAAAATGCGATGTGCCTACCCGGTGGAATTCAACTCTGCACATGTTGCAGCGACTGTGGCAGCACCGACAAGCCCTGGTGCAATACGTTCTGACGTATAGCCTGGGCCAACGAGATTCAGAGGTGGGGCAAATCACGCTGGAGGAGTGGTCTCAGATCAGGGACCTATGCACCCTTCTGCACAGTTTTGAAATGGCGACGAAGATGTTTAGTGCTGACGATGCCATTATCAGCATGACTATTCCGGTGATTTACATGCTGGAGCACATGTTAAACAGAATTCGGAGTCAGGTGGTGGCACAAGAGGAGGTGGAGGAAGTAGAGGAGGAGGAGTTGTATGCGGAAGGGCTAACATCTGCAAGGTCCAGACGGTCGGCAGCACCAAGGCGGCAGGCATGTGAGGGTGGGGGAGATGGTTTCACCAGGGCGCATGGTAGCAGCCAAACTAGTGAGGAAGGTGCAGGAGCCCAGGAAGAAGTGGAGGACGAACTGATGGAAGACTCA
Organism: Phyllobates terribilis; assembly: GCF_046119375.1. Lineage (NCBI taxonomy): Eukaryota > Metazoa > Chordata > Amphibia > Anura > Dendrobatidae > Phyllobates > Phyllobates terribilis. The sequence goes on along the minus strand of NW_027362765.1, from coordinate 475,205,578 downwards.
TCAGATGAGGGAGACCTTGATCACATTTCTGTTGTGCGAGGTTGGGGGGAGAGGACAGAGGAAGGAAGCATGATTGTTACCTCGCCACCAACACAACAGGGACTTGGTGCTCCTGGATGCGCAACACACATGAGTGCCTTCTTGCTGCACTACCTGCAACATGACCCTCGAATTGTGAGAATTAGAAATAATCCTGACTACTGGGTTGCCACACTGTTAGATCCCCGGTACAAAAGTAAATTTGCAGAAATTATTCCTGCCATAGAAAGGGATGCACGCATGCAGGAGTATCAGCAGAGACTGTTGCAGAATCTTACATGTGCTTTTCCACAAAATACCAGTGGTGCACGTAGTGAATCTCACAGTTCCAACTTGCCAACCGTGGGACCGTCAAGTGTTCAGCACTCAAACCGTAACAGAACCACAGTATCTGCTGGTAACATCAATTTTGCGGAATCATTTCACCACTTTTTTAGCCCATCCTTTGCAAGGCCACAGGAGACAAGAAGTCAACGCCTAGAGACGATGGTACAGGAGTATCTCCAAGTAAACATTAAAGCCACGACTGTGTCACTGGACCCTTGCTCTTTTTGGGCTTCCAATCTGGATAAATGGCCGGAGCTAGCCACTTACGCCTTGGAGATCTTGTCATGCCCCGCAGCCAGCGTTCTGTCTGAACGTGTGTTCAGCGCTGCTGGTGGTGTGCTGACAGATAAGCGCACGCGGCTCTCCACTGATAATGTAGACAGACTCACGTTCATAAAGATGAACAAATCATGGATCCGAAACGACTTTTCTACCCCTGTGTCATCCTGGGGAGAGTAAAAGCTTGATGATTGGTTAAAATCACCCTACCAACCGTTTTAAGCTTTCAAATTACTAATCATGTTTATCTGTATCTTGACTGGAAAATAATTTGGGCTTTGTAGCAGTGTGCAGCACTGATCCTATTAGGCCATCTATACTAAAGCTTCACCAGATTTAAAATTAAAAATAATTTTTAGCTGCATCTAGCCCGGAAAATAATTTTGGGGCTCCGAGATGCGCAAGACACATAAGTGCCTTCTTGCTGCACTACCTGCAGCATGACCCTCATATTGTCAGAATTCGAAGTAATCATGACTACTGGGTTGCCACACTCTTAGATCCCCCAAACTCTTCGATCAACCTTTTCATTTTAATAAAGACCAAAAAAATGGTCATTTTTGAAATTATAAGCATTAGCAGGTTGTTAGAAACTGAAATCAAACAGTTTTCAACTCAAAACTTTATTCTAGGTGATGTTACATTTTCACATAGGACCCCTTGTTCGAAAGAAGCTTCTGAACTCTCTCGTCCATTGAATTTGTCAGGTTTTGGATGGTTTCTGCTTCAATTGTTTTGCATGAGGACAGAATACCCTCCCAGAGCTGTTGCTTAGATGTGAACTGCCTCCCGCCATCATAGACACTCCTTTTAATGATGCTCCAAAGGTTCTGAATGGGGTAGAGGTCAGGGGAGCATGGGGGTCACACCATAAGTTTGTCCCCTTTTATGCCCATATCAGCCAGAGATGCAGATGTTTTATGCGCAGCATGAGATGGTGCATTTTCACGCAGAAAAATGATCTTGCTGTGAAATACACGGTTCTTCTTCTTGAACCATGGCAGGAAGTGCTGTTTGAGAAAATCCACATACATTATGGAGTTCATCTTTAGCGCCTTCAGGGATCCTAAAGGGGCCGACAATCTCTCTCCCCATGATTCCAGCCCAAAACATTACTCCACCTCCTCCTTGTTGGCGCTGTAGCCGTGTTTGCGTGGGGTGTCCATCAACCAGCCATCCTCCACTCCATCCATCTGGACCATCGAGCGCTGCACGGCACTCATCCGTGAACAAAACTGTTTTGAATCAGTCTTCATGTAATGTTTGGCCCACTGGAGCCGTTTCTGCTTGTGTGAAATGGATAGAGGAGGTCGACAGGATGGCGTATGCACAGCTGCAAACCTCTGAAGGACCCTGCATCTTGTTGTTCGGGGGACGTTGGAGGCACAAGCAGCTTCAAAAACTTGTCTGCTGCTATGACAAGGCTTTTTTGCCGCTGCTCTTTCAACCTGACGTAATTGCCTGTAGGAAAGAGTCCTCAATTTGCCCTTATCAGCACGCACACGTGTGTACTGTGAATCAGCTACATACTTCTTGATTGCCAAGACACTTCATCCTGATCATCACACAATGTTGATTGTAGTCATGCCTTGACCTAAACACTCCACAATTTGTTGCTTCTCAGCAGCCGACACATCCTTTTTCTTTCCCATTTTGGCAGAAAATGTAGGCTGCTTAATAATGTGAGAGAGCCTTCTTAAGTAGTCTTGCCTTTCATTGGACACACCTGCCAAACTAATTAGCACAGGTGTCTGCAATTGCTTACAGTGATATAAAGAGCCCTGACACACATCACCATCAATGAGTTTAACTGACAAACAAACAAATTCTTCCCTTATCACTCCTAAACACTTATTGCATAATAATTTGGAACGCAGTGTACATGTGCTTTTCCACAAAACACCAGTGGTTCACTTAGTGAATCTTACAGTTCTAACTTGCCAACCGTGGTCTGTATGGAGTTGTTCAATAAAGGGCCCAAAATTAAGATAACATAGATGGGAGAGGTCTCTATGAATAGGAATTCCTAAGTATTTGATACCCTGTGAGCGACAGGCAAAGGGAAAGTTGGACTGGATGGAATCCTATATGGATTTGGGGAGGGAGACATCGAGGGCCTCAGACTTCGCTGCATTGATTTTAAAATTTGACCATGTAACAAAGTGATCTATTTCAGCCATAACAGCAGGGATGGATATATGTGATTGAGTGATATATACTAGGACATCATCAGCAAATAGAGAGCACTTGTACTCGGTGCCTCCCACCTCAATCCACCTAATATTGGGGTTATGGCGAATTGATGAGAGCAGGTGCTCCGTCACTAGGATGTATAAGAGAGGGGACAGAGGACATCCCTGCCTTGTCCCATTGGTGATTGTGAAAGGTGATGAAAATGTTCTGACGCACCCCCTGGGCCTTGGGACACCCGGAGCCGGACACTTTTTGGTGGATGCTGGTGGTTGTAGTCTTCGTGGCGGCGACCCGGTTCCGTGGCTCAGGGCGGTCAAACCAGTGGCCGAACTATTTATGTGGTTTTGATGTTTAAATGTCCGACTACGCCACCCGTGGATTGCGGTCAGAGTGAACCGCTGCTACAGGGCAGACCGCTGAGGCTGGTGTTGTGGGTGCAGCAGAGCGTAGCATAACTCCCCACGGGAGGAGTATAGCCTCAGGGCAGTGTATGCGGAGGATGGGGGTGATGGTGCAGGGCAGCAGCAGTAACGACACGGAGTCAGTGATGCAGTCCAGGGCCTTTACTCACAGTTCTTATTATCCAGACCACGTCTGCAGGTAACGGCTGCCCACGTCGTACTGTGCTCACCAGGTGAGGGGCTCAGACAACTCCCAGATAACTTTGGAGCACTTCACAGGACCCCCTTTGTGTGTCCTTTGTCTGGCCTTTCTTACCAACACTTCTGTCCGGCTGCCTCGGGCCTCCTCTTGGTAAACTTGGCGCCAGTTTCCCTGACCCTATGTGGTGCCTTCCTAGCGGGTGTAGCGAGGGGCTGCGCCACATAAAATGTCAGAGCCTCCGGTTTCTAGCTGAGGGTCGTTTCCTGCCTCCACTAGTTCGGGGACCGGTCTCCCCCTTTGGCCTGACCCCTCCACGCAGGTGGATTCGGGCGTGCGGTGGCGACTCGCCCGTCCGCACCCCTGGGATCCCTTCATTCCTCGTTCCTGGAGCCTTCTCCGCTCCTCTTCCTTCCTTCTCCCTCTTCCAGGCCTGGGCCTCTGTTACTAGGCCCGCCTCCGGAGCAGAGCTCATGCAGAGCCCCTGCTTCCTGCCACTTCTGCTCAGACTTCTCTGCACTGAACTAAGATGGTGCCCACCTTTTATACTCCCTTCTCAATGCACCCAGGAACTGCTTCCTCCCTGCTCCTGCACTACAGGGTTCCCCTTCCTCAGTGTTCCCTCCCCCCACTCCAGCCAGGGACAGGGACTGTCGTGCCCATCTCAGGGGCATATTGGTCGCCCTGCCCCACGGCAATGTGGTGTAATGCATGCAGGTGTCGGGTCCTGATCCACACTCCATCCTTACCTGAGAGTGTGATATCACACCTCTGGGTGAGGTGCAATACGTCTGTAGCAACCGAGCCCTCAGGGTGCTACAGCTCCATTTATCTTCAGCCTAGGTGACGTATTGCGATACAGGGCCGTGATTTTGGCTATAAAAGGGTCCCCTAGACCCCTACCCCAAGCTTTTTAAGAGAATCATATATGGCGTGCCAGGAGACTCTATGGAATGCTTTCTCAGCATCCAACGAGAGTATCTAATTACAAATTTTTAACTGCATCTAGCCCAGGAAATACTTTGTGCCTAGTAGCAGTGTCTGCTAGTCAGCGGATTATCCCGGCTGTTAAGCAAGCTACACCACCTGTAGTTTAGACACTTAATTTTTTCAAAGGAAATGCTTCGGGACCATGGGATACTTAGTGAAGAGCATCAGGAGGCACCCCAAGGCATAGGGGCTGGGACTGGCAGTAGGATGCCTTGCGGTGGACAGCCGAGCTCGATCCTTATAAAAGCTTTTTAACTGCAGCAGCTTTAGTGGACGCTACTGGAGCTGGAATTACCGCGGCTGCTGGCATGAGACTTGCCCTCCAATAGATCCTTGTAAATGGATTCATTCAAATTAGAGAGACAATTTAAATTAAAAAGCTTAGAGCTGCCTCCACCACAGGGGGGCTCGCTCGACCCACCAGCGGACAGGCACCAGTATTGGGAGAGGGGAGCTGGCCGTCAGGGTTCACCGCGGCTCTGGCACAAACCCGGCGACACGGAGGTGGCACGGGCAGGAGCGGACTAGCCGTGTCGGCTTCTCACTTTTTGGATTTTAGAAGGGCATGACATGCCTATATCTGTGTCTCCCCCTCCTTTTACTCCTCCACCTCTTTTATTTTCGCATGACTATATGTACTTGTCACTTTTCCATGTGTTAGTTATGTCTTCTGAGCAGTTTGTCAGCTTTTGGACACCTTTGAAGGTGTTTTCTATGTGTTTCTATGTGTTATTGTTTGCCTGCCATTGGTTTTAACGGTGTTCGAAGGTGTTCGACGAACAGTTCGACGAACAGTTCGGCGAACACACGGGTGTTCGACGAACCGATCCGAACTCGAACACTACGGGGGTGGCTCAACACTAGTGCTGACAGATAAGCGCACGCGGCTCTCCACTGATAATGTAGACAGACTCACGTTTATAAATATGAACAAATCATGGATCCGAAAGGACTTTTCTACCACTGTGTCATCCTGGGGAGAGTAAAAGCTTGATGATTGGTTAAAATCACCTCACCAACCATTTTAAGCTTTCAAATTACTAATCATGTTTATCTGTATCTTGGCTGGAAAATTATTTGGGCTTTGTAGCAGTGTGCTGTACTGATTCTATTAGGCCATCTATACTAAGCTCCACCAGATTTAAAATTACTAATCATGTTTATCTGTATCTTGGCTGGAAAATAATTTGGGCTTTGTAGCAGTGTGCAGTACTGATTCTATTAGGCCATCTGTAGTGCCGGCGTCCCTGCCCTCTGCTAGGCAGGGACGCTGTTCCCCTCACCGCTCTGCTCCGTGCCCAGCGTCCCTCTCCCGCTCTGCTGGCAGCGCGCGCTCCTTCCCGGCCACCGTGCTTAGGGCGCGCGCGCGCGCCCTCCCTCCCTCTTAAAGGGGCCGCGCGCGCCGTCCTACCATATATAAGGCACCTCCTCCAAAATGGAGGTGCCCGAGCAATGTTGTTGCACCGTTCTACTCTGCTTCAGCCCTCAGGTCCCTTGCCAGTTACCTGCCAGTTACCTGCCAGATTCCTGCCAGCTTGCTGTCCTAATCCTGCCTGATTTCCTGTTACCTGCCTGCCTGCCTGCCTGAGGTCCGACGGTCTGCCTTACAACTCCGGTCAGTCTGTCTAAGGACCAACTTGCCCGCTCACCTGGGAGCGCACATCAGCTACCTGCCTGCTTGCCTGAGGTCCGACGGTCTGCCTTACAACTCCGGTCAGTCTGTCTATGGACCAGCTTGCCCGCTCACCTGGGAGCGCTTCTCCGCTACCTGCCTGCTTGCCTGCCCGGAGGCTCCGCTGTCACGTGCTGTGACCACCAGCTATTCCAGACTCTTGCCCGCTCACCTGGGAGCGCTTCTCCGCTACCTGCCTGCTTGCCAGCCCGGAGGCTCCGCTGTCACGTGCTGTGACCACCAGCTATTCCAGACTCTTGCCCGCTCACCTGGGAGCGCTTCTCCGCTACCTGCCTGCTTGCCTACCTGGAGGCTCCGCCGTCACGTGCTGTGACCACCTGCTATTCCAGAGACTCTCGCTTGCTCACCTGGGAGCACACATCCTCCATCTGCCTTGCTAGCCTACCTGGAGGTTCAGCCATCACAGGTCATACCTACCCTTTACCTAGAGACTGCCCCGGTCACTTGCCGTGACCTCCAGCCCGTTCTTCCAGAGACTGCCCCGGTCACTTGCCGTGACCTCCAGCCCGTTCTTCCAGAGACTGCCCTGATCACTTGCCGTGACCTCCTGCCCGTACACCCAGAGACTGTCCCGGTCACCTGCTGTGACTGCCTGCCTGGTCGCCACCCGCTCCCTTACAAGGACCGCTCCCTTGTATAGTAGCCCAGAGGTTCCGCCTCCCAGACCCGTTACAGTTTGCTCGGGCCATGGAACCCGGTGGCACCCAAGCTCCCTCGCTCTCGGACCTGTGTCATGAACTGTCCCGTCAGAGGTCCCAACAGGAGTCCATCCTGGGTCACCTGCAGAATGTCAATACTCGCCTGGACACTCTGACTGCTCCACCAACAACCTCCGCCAGTGCCATGTCTCGCAATCCGGCAGCTCCGCTGTCCACTAACACCATGATATCCTACCCCGGACCTCGGCTTTCTGCACCTCCTCGCTTCGGAGGCGACTCAGCCCAGGCTCGGGGCTTCATAAATCAGTGCACCCTGCACTTTGAACTATTGTCCCACCAGTTTAACTCCGACCGAGCCAAAATTGCATTCATCATGTCCCATCTCACCGGGGAGGCCCTGGCCTGGCTAAATCCTCTATGGGAGAGAGGAGACCCCCTGGTGTCCAACTTGCCTGCTTTTCTCACGGCTTTCCGGAAAGTCTTCGACGAACCTGGACGGAAGACCTCATCCGCATCATCGTTGCTACGCCTCCGTCAGGAAAGTCTCACCGTGGGCCAATATGCCATACGGTTCCGTACCCTTGCCTCGGAGCTGGCCTGGGATAACGACGCTCTGGTTTCCGTCTTCTGGGAGGGTCTGTCCGGCCGTATTAAAGATGAACTTGCCGGTCGAGACATTCCTACCCCTCTCGATGACTTAATAACTCTTGCCACCCGGATTGACCTACGGTTCCAGGAGCGTGCCAGAGAGGTCACCCGTGAGAGGAGGTTACCACGTCTAGCTCCTGCTTTTCAGAAACCCGTCACTCCTTCTGTCTCTAACCAGGTGCATCCTCCTGAGCCTATGCAGGTCGACCAGACCAAGATGGTCAAGACCCGTCAGGACTTACGCCGTGCCGAGGGGACCTGCTTCTACTGTGGCAGTAAGGAGCACCGGATCCGTGCCTGCCCGGAGAGGTCGGGAAACGCCTGTGTCTAGGTTCGCTCAGAGAGGTCCACCTAGACAAGAATAAATCCTCTCCATCCCTGCTGTTGTCAGTTTCAATCGTCTACGGGGAGAACCGTTATTTCGAACTAGCCCAACTGGACTCTGGAGCAGCCGGGAATCTTATTTCACAGTCCCTGGTAGAGAAATACCGCATCCCCACCAAACCTCTGGCTGTGCCCTTGTCTGTTGCTGCCGTGGATGGGGGGCTCTTACCACGCCCCATCCAACTCATCACCGAATCCATTACTCTGCAGGTGGGAATGCTGCATTCTGAAAGTATCTCCTTCCATGTTCTGCCTGGACTCTCTCACGCCCTCTTGCTAGGCCTACCTTGGCTCCAGAAACATGCACCCGTTCTTGACTGGCAGACCGGAGAAGTCCTTCGCTGGGGACAGGGCTGCCATAAGACCTGTCTGGTTCCCGTTCATCCCGTCCGTCCTTCTCCTACCCCAGCTAATCTACCTGGACTTCTGATTCCTTATTGGTCTTATGCTGATGTCTTTAATAAAAAGGAGGCAGAGACACTACCCCCTCATAGACCATACGACTGCCCTATCGACCTGTTACCTGATACTTCTCCTCCCCGTGGGAGTATTTATCCATTATCCGCTGCTGAGACCCGGTCGATGTCCGAATATATTGAGGAGAATCTGGCCAGGGGATTCATCCGGAAATCTACCTCCCCGGCGGGAGCAGGCTTCTTTTTCGTCAAAAAGAAGGACGGCTCTCTCCGTCCCTGTATAGACTATAGAGGCCTTAACCAGATCACGGTGAAGAATAAGTACCCCCTTCCGCTCATTCCGGAGTTATTTGATCGTCTGAGGGGGGCTAGAATCTTCACCAAACTGGACCTCCGTGGGGCGTACAACCTGGTTCGTATCCGTCAGGGGGATGAATGGAAGACGGCATTCAACACCCGGGACGGCCACTATGAATATCTGGTAATGCCCTTTGGCCTCTGTAACGCTCCTGCCGTCTTTCAAGAGTTGGTCAATGACATCTTCCGGGACCTTCTCTACTCCTGCGTAGTGGTGCACCTGGACGACATCTTGGTCTTCTCTCCGGATCTCCAGACTCACCGGAGGGATGTTCGTCAGGTCCTGCTCAGGCTCAGGCAGAACCATCTCTACGCTAAATATGAGAAGTGCCTCTTTGAGCAGACCTCGCTTCCGTTTCTAGGCTACATTATCTCTCAGACCGGCCTACAAATGGATCCTGAGAAACTGTCTGCCATCAAGAAATGGCCCCGACCAGAGGGGTTGAAGGCTATTCAACGGTTCCTGGGCTTCGCCAACTATTACCGCCTCTTCATCCCGCACTTCTCTTCCCGGACTGCCCCAATTTCCGCGCTCACCCGTAAGGGTACTAATCCCAAAGAGTGGCCGCCCGAAGCAGAGGAGGCCTTTCTTTCCCTAAAACAGGCCTTCTCTTCCGCCCCGGTGCTGCATCGCCCGGACGGCAACAAGCAGTTCTTCCTGGAAGTTGACGCCTCCTCCTCTGGAGCCGGAGCGGTACTTACTCAAAAATCATCTTCCGGGAGAATGGTAACTTGTGGCTTCTTCTCCAAACTCTTCTCCTCTTCTGAGCGCAACTATTCCATAGGAGACCGAGAGTTATTGGCCATCAAGCTGGCGTTGGAGGAGTGGCGTTACCTACTCGAGGGGGCTCTTCATCCGGTAATAATTTACACTGACCACAAGAACTTGGCTTACCTCCAGCATGCCCAGAGACTTAACCCGCGCCAAGCCCGGTGGTCCTTGTTTTTTGCTCGCTTTGATTTTGTTCTTCATTTTTGCCCGGCTGACAAAAACGTCAAAGCAGACGCCTTGTCCCGATCCTTTCTGGTGTCCGATCTCGAGGAAGAACCTAAACATATCATCGATCCCGCCAGAGTAATGCAGGTGGCTCCCGTGAGTCTATATCGTCTCCCTCCCGGTAAGACGTTTGTTTCAGTACCTGATCGGGAGAAGATCCTACACTGGGGCCATTCGTCTAAACTAGCTGGCCACGCCGGTCAGAAAAAGACCCTCCAGCTTATTGCCCGGCACTATTGGTGGCCTACCCTGCACAAGGACATAATAGACTTTGTTTCTGCCTGTGTGTCCTGCGCCCGCAACAAAGTCCTGAGACATCTGCCAGCCGGACGCCTCCTTCCGCTTCCTGTACCTGCTGCCCCCTGGCAGCATATAGCAATGGACTTTATAACTGATCTCCCCGTCTCTGCCGGTTGTACGGTCATTTGGGTGGTCGCTGACCGCTTTTCCAAGATGGCTCACTTTATTCCCCTGCCAGGCCTTCCGTCTGCACCCGAGCTGGCTAAAGACTTTATCCGCCACATCTTCCGTCTTCATGGCCTGCCCCTCCACATCGTGTCGGATCGTGGGGTACAGTTCACCTCACGTTTCTGGAGAGCCACTTGTAAACTACTAGACGTCACCCTGGACTTCTCTTCCGCTTACCACCCACAGTCCAATGGTCAAGTGGAGCGGATCAATCAGAACCTGACCAGTTACCTCCGGCACTTCGTTAATGCCCACCATTCTGACTGGGTGGATCTCCTACCATGGGCCGAGTTCTCTTATAATAATCACGAGAGCGAATCCTCCTCCAAATCCCCGTTTTTTGTAGTCTTTGGTCAGCATCCTCGGATTCCTTTTCCTGTCTCCACCTCTGTGGACAACCCGGCTGCGGAATCTCTCGTTAGCAAATTTTCCTCCATATGGGAGAGTACCCGGTCCGCACTCCTTCTGTCATCCGAGCGTATGAAAAGACACGCTGACAAAAAACGCCTGGATCCTCCACAATTTCGTCCAGGAGATAAAGTCTGGCTCTCATCTAAATATGTTCGACTCAAGATACCTTCTTACAAGTTAGGACCTCGGTTCATCGGTCCTCTGGAGGTCATCAGTCAGATCAACCCGGTGGCCTATAAATTGAAACTCCCGGCCAACTTACGGATCCCTAACTCCTTCCATGTATCTCTCCTCAAACCCGTGGTGCTTAACTCTTTTTCCAAGTCTACAGGTACGCCTCCTGCTCCGGTTTCTGCTGAGGACGAGTTTGAGGTAGAGAACTTTCTTGCCACCAAAAGGGTAAGAGGAAAGACCTTTTTTCTGGTAGATTGGAAGGACATTACCATATATAAGGCACCTCCTCCAAAATGGAGGTGCCCGAGCAATGTTGTTGCACCGTTCTACTCTGCTTCAGCCCTCAGGTCCCTTGCCAGTTACCTGCCAGTTACCTGCCAGATTCCTGCCAGCTTGCTGTCCTAATCCTGCCTGATTTCCTGTTACCTGCCTGCCTGCCTGCCTGAGGTCCGACGGTCTGCCTTACAACTCCGGTCAGTCTGTCTAAGGACCAACTTGCCCGCTCACCTGGGAGCGCACATCAGCTACCTGCCTGCTTGCCTGAGGTCCGACAGTCTGCCTTACAACTCCGGTCAGTCTGTCTATGGACCAGCTTGCCCGCTCACCTGGGAGCGCTTCTCCGCTACCTGCCTGCTTGCCAGCCCGGAGACTCCGCTGTCACGTGCTGTGACCACCAGCTATTCCAGACTCTTGCCTGCTCACCTGGGAGCGCTTCTCCGCTACCTGCCTGCTTGCCTACCTGGAGGCTCCGCCGTCACGTGCTGTGACCACCTGCTATTCCAGAGACTCTCGCTTGCTCACCTGGGAGCACACATCCTCCATCTGCCTTGCTAGCCTACCTGGAGGTTCAGCCATCACAGGTCGTACCTACCCTTTACCTAGAGACTGCCCCGGTCACTTGCCGTGACCTCCAGCCCGTTCTTCCAGAGACTGCCCTGATCACTTGCCGTGACCTCCTGCCCGTACACCCAGAGACTGTCCCGGTCACCTGCTGTGACTGCCTGCCTGGTCGCCACCCGCTCCCTTACAAGGACCGCTCCCTTGTATAGTAGCCCAGAGGTTCCGCCTCCCAGACCCGTTACACCATCTATACTAAGCTCCACCAGATTTAAAATTAATAATAATTTTTAGCTGCATCTAGCCCGGAAAATAATTTTGGGGCTCCGAGATGAGCAAGACACATAAGTGCCTTCTTGCTGCACTACCTGCAACATGACCCTCAGATTGTCAGAATTCGAAGTAATCCTGACTACTGGGTTGCCACACTCTTAGATCTCCCACACTCTTCGATCAACCTTTTCATTTTAATAAAGACCAAAAAAATGGTCATTTTTGAAATTATAAGCATTAGCAGGTTATTAGAAACTGAAATCAAACAGTTTTCAACTCAAAACTTTATTCTAGTTGATGTTATATTTGCACATAGGACCCCTTGTTCGAAAGGAGCTTCTGATCTCTCTCGTCCATTGAATTTGTCAGGTTTTGGATGGATTCTGCTTCAATTGTTTTGCATGAGGACAGAATACCCTCCCAGAGCTGTTGATTAGATGTGAACTGCCTCCTGCCATCATAGACACTCCTTTTGATGATGCTCCAGAGGTTCTGAATGGGGTAGAGGCCAGGGGAGCATGGGGCTCACACCATAAGTTTGTCCCCTTTTATGCCCATATCAGCCAGAGATGCAGATGTTTTATGTGCAGCATGAGAAGGTGCATTATCATGCATAAAAATGATCTTGCTGTGGAATACACGGTTCTTCTTCTTGAACCATGGCAGGAAGTGCTGTTTGAGAAACTCCACATACATTATGGAGTTCATCTTTGCCCCTTCAGGGATCCTAAAGGGGCAGACAATCTCTCTCCCCATGATTCCAGCCCAAAACATTACTCCACCTCCTCCTTGTTGGCACTGTAGCCGTGTTTGTGTGGGGTGTCCATCAACCAGCAAAACAAAACAGTTTTGAAATCAGTCTTCATGTAATGTTTGGCCCACTGGAGCCGTTTCTGCTTGTGTGAAGTAGATAGAGGAGGTCGACAGGATGGCGTATGCACAGCTGCAAACCTCTGAAGGACCCTGCATCTTGTTGTTCGGGGGACGTTGGAGGCACCAGCAGCTTCAAAAACTTGTCTGCTGCTATGACAAGGCTTTTTTGCCGCTGCTCTTTTAACCTGACGTAATTGCCTGTAGGAAAGAGTCCTCAATTTGCCCTTATCAGCACGCACACGTGTGTACTGTGAATCAGCTACATACTTCTTGATTGCCAAGACACTTCATCCTGATCATCGCACAATGTTGATTGTAGTCATGCCTTGACCTAAACACTCAACAATTTGTTGCTTCTCAGCAGCCGACACATCCTTTTTCTTTCCCATTTTGGCAGAAAATGTAGGCTGCTTAATAATGAGGGACAGCCTTCTTAAGTAGTCTTGTCTTTCATTGGACACACCTGCCAAACTAATTAGCACAGGTGTCTGCAATTGCTTACAGTGATATAAAGAGCCCTGACACACATCACCATCAATGAGTTTAACTGACAAACAAACAAATTCTTCCCTTATCACTCCTTAACACTTTTTGCATAATAATTTGGAACACAGTGTACATGTGCTTTTCCACAAAACACCAGTGGTTCACGTAGTGAATCTTACAGTTCTAACTTGCCAACCGTGGTCTATATGGAGTTGTTCAATAAAGGGCCCAAAATTAAGATAACATAGATGGGAGAGGTCTCTATGAATAGGAATTCCTAAGTATTTGATACCCTGTGAGGGCCAGGCAAAGGGAAAGTTGGACTGGATGGAATCCTGTATGGATTTGGGGAGGGAGACATCAAGGGCCTCAGACTTCGCTGCATTAATTTTAAAATTTGACCATGTAACAAAGTGATCTATTTCAGCCATAACAGCAGGGATGGATATATGTGATTGAGTGATATATACTAGGACATCATCAGCAAATAGAGAGCACTTGTACTCGGTGCCTCCCACCTCAATCCACCTAATATTGGGGTTATGGCGAATTGATGAGAGCAGGTGCTCCGTCACTAGGATGTATAAGAGAGGGGACAGAGGACATCCCTGCCTTGTCCAAATGGTGATTATGAAAGGTGATAAAAATGTTCTGACGCGCCCCCTGGGCCTTGGGACACCCGGAGCCGGACCCTTTTTAGTGGATGCTGGTGGTTGTAGTCTCCGTGTCGGCGACCCGGTTCCGTGGCTCAGGGCGGTCAAACCAGTGGCGGAACTATTTATGTGGTTTTGATGTTTAAATGTCCGACTACGACACCCGTGGATTGCGGTCAGAGTGAACCGCCGCTGCAGGGCAGACCGCTGAGGCTGGTGTTGTGGGTGCAGCAGAGCGTAGCATAACTCCCCACGGGAGGAGTATAGCCTCAGGGCAGTGTATGCGGAGGATGGGGGTGATGGTGCAGGGCAGCAGCAGTAACGACACGGAGTCAGTGATGCAGTCCAGGGCCTTTACTCATAGTTATTATTATCCAGACCACGTCTGCAGGTAACGGTTGCCCACGTCGTACTGTGCTCACCAGGTGAGGGGCTCAGACAACTCCCAGATAACTTTGGAGTTCTTCACAGGACCCCCTTTGTGTGTCCTTTGTCTGGCCTTTCTTACCAACACTTCTGTCCGACTGCCTCGGGCCTCCTCTTGGTAAACTTGGCGCCAGTTTCCCTGACCCTATGTGGAGCCTTCCTAGCGGGTGTAGCGAGGGGCTGCGCCACATAAAATGTCATAGCCTCCGGTTAATAGCTGAGGGTCATTTCCTGCCTCCACTAGTTTCGGGGATTGGTCTCCCCCTTTGGCCTGACCCCTCCATGCAGGTGGATTCGGGCGTGCGGTGGCGACTCGCCCGTCCGCACCCCTGGGATCCCTTCGTTCCTCGTTCCTGGAGCCTTCTCCGCTCCTCTTCCTTCCTTCTCCCTCTTCCAGGCCTGGGCCTCTGTTACTAGGCCCGCCTCCGGAGCAGAGCTCATGCAGAGCCCCTGCTCCCTGTCACTTCTGCTCAGACTTCTCTGCACTGAACTAAGATGGTGCCCACCTTTTATACTCCCTTCTCAATGCACCCAGGAACTGCTTCCTCCCTGCTCCTGCACTGCAGGGTTCCCCTTCCTCAGTGTTCCCTCCCCCCACTCCAGCCAGGGACAGGGACTGTCGTGCCCATCTCAGGGGCATATTGGTCGCCCTGCCCCACGGCAATGTGGTGTAATGCATACAGGTGTCGGGTCCTGATCCACACTCCATCCTTACCTGAGAGTGAGATATCACACCTCTGGGTGAGGTGCAATACCTCTGTAGCAACCGAGCCCTCAGGGTGCTACAGTTCCATTTATCTTCAGCCTAGGTGACGTATTTCGATACAGGGCCGTGATTTTGGCTATAAAAGGGTCCCCTAGACCCCTACCCTAAACTTTTTAAGAGAATAATATATGGCGTGCCAGGAGACTCTATGGAATGCTTTCTCAGCATCCAACGAGAGTATCTAATTACAAATTTTTAACTGCATCTAGCCCAGGAAATACTTTGTGCCTAGTAGCAGTGTCTGCTAGTCAGCAGATTATCCCGGCTGTTAAGCAAGCTACACCACCTGTAGTTTGGACACTTAATTTTTTCAAAGGAAATGCTTCGGGACCACGGGATACTCAGTGAAGAGCATCAGGAGGCACCCCAAGGCATAGGGGCTGGGACTGGCAGTAGGATGCCTTGCGGTGCAAAGCCGAGCTCGATCCTTATAAAAGCTTTTTAACTGCAGCAGCTTTAGTGGACGCTACTGGAGCTGGAATTACGCAGCTGCTGGCATGAGACTTGCCCTCCAATAGATCCTTGTAAATGGATTTAAAGTGTATTCATTCAAATTAGAGAGACAATTTGAATTAAAAAGCTTAGAGCTGCCTCCACCACAGGGGGGCTCGCTCGACCCACCAGCGGACAGGCACCAGTATTGGGAGAGGGGGGCTGGCCGTCAGGGTTCACCGCGGCTCTGGCGCAAACCCGGCGACACGGAGGTGGCACGGGTAGGAGCGGACTGGCCGTGTCGGCTTCTCACTTTTTGGATTTTAGAAGGGCATGACATGCCTATATCTGTGTCTCCCCCTCCTTTTACTCCTCCACCTCTTTTCTTTTTGCATGACTATATGTACTTGTCACTTTTCCATGTGTTAGTTATGTCTTCTGAGCAGTTTGTCAGCTTTTGGACACCTTTGAAGGTGTTTTCTATGTGTTTCTATGTGTTTTTGTTTGCCTGCCATTGGTTTTAATGGTGTTCGAAGGTGTTCGACGAACAGTTCGACGAACAGTTCGGCGAACACACAGGTGTTCGACGAACCGAACCGATCTCGAACACTACGGGGGTGGCTCAACACTAGTCCAGTACAGACTGGGATTCAGGAACAGAACCGCAGATGCAGTAGACAAGCAGAGCAGAGAGTAACCGCTGGAGCGGTGGGCAAGGGGGAGCAGAGAGGTGCCGCCGGAGCGGTGAGCAAGCAGAGCAGGGAGAAACCGCCGGAGCGGTGAGCAAGGCAGAACAGGCAGGAACCGCTGGAGCTGTGAGCAAGGCAGAGCAGGCAGGAACCGCCGGAGCGGTGAGCAAGGCAGAGCAGGAAGGAACCGCCGGAGCGGTGAGCAAGGCAGAGCAGGAAGGAACCGCCGGAGCGGTGAGCAAGGCAGAGCAGGAAGGAACTGCCGGAGCGGTGAGCAAGGCAGAGCAGGAAGGAACCGCCGGAGCGGTGAGCACGGCAGAGCAGGAAGGAACTGACGGAGCGGTGAGCAAGGCAGAGCAGGAAGGAACCGCTGGAGCGGTGAGCAAGGCAGAGCAGGAAGGAACCGCCAGAGCAGTGAGCAAGGCAGAGCAGGAAGGAACCGCCGGAGCGGTGAGCAAGGCAGAGCAGAGAGGTACTGCTGGAGCGGTGAACAAGGCAAAAGCAGAGAGGACAGGGCTCTGTTCACACTGAACAGGCTGCAAGGGAAAAGCAGAACCAGATACACACAAGGTACTTGAAATGAAGTAGCGAGTGGACTCTAAACTCACAACAGAAGTACAGAGACATCGAGTAGGAGTTAGGTGCAGGTTCAGAGACTGCAGGAAAAAGGAAGGTATGGACACAGAGACAAACAGGCTAGGAGAGTGTTCAGACAGGAACTGACACTGCAACAAGATACAGGAGCGAGTCTGGGTATACAGCCCCCAGAGAGGCGGACAAACAGGCTTGGAGATAGTTCAGACAGGCCGTGGAATACAGCCCCCAGGTTGGCGGACAGGCAAGAAACAGAACGGGACGGAAAGGGACCTGGCACATCAGAGGCAAGAAGCCCTCTGAAGGTAAGAGTTGCACAGGCACCAGCTTCAGGGTGGAGCTGGTTTTAATATCCAGTGACAGACAGCAATAGGCTGGAGACGCATTAGGGGTGTGCCCACAGCAGCTACAAGAAACAGGAAGTAACCGGGCCGCCGCCCTAAGCAGACAGAACAGGGACAAGCAGACAGCAGGAACAGAAGCCAGGCTGGCAGACTGGACTGAAGATTAAGTTTGCGATCTTGCATAGTGGGAGATGGTACACTATGCAAGTACGCCGCCAGGTATGTTACACAATGTTTGAAGTTCCGGGGGAAGTTCATTGCAGAGAGAGAGAGAGAGAATTTTTCAGCTCAAAAGTTCGGGTCCCTATTGTTTTCAATGGGGTATAGGTTCTGGTTCAAGTTGGGGTACAGTTCTGGTACCCGAACCAAACTTCGGAATAAAATTCGGGTCGGTTACCAGAACCCGAACTTCCATGGGTACACTCATCCCTAGTTACCTTTTATCATCTGTTGGAAAAGAAAGGCCCCCACACAAATTAGCTAGTGTGCTAATTCTTCTGAAATCAATGGGTTCAGCCAACTTTTATCTAATGTGTATGGGGACCTTATGGATTGATAGAAAAAAATATTCTGTGATTTCCTTTTGCTATAGCAACCATACCGAAATTTCTTTTCTTTATTTCCATAGAATGTTGCTAGTGCACAGGAGTTTATGGGTGTACAATCCTAACAAGCTAGCATTTTATTCTCATTAGGGTTCTATTTAGAAAATCATTGATATTTTGCTATATTACAGCTGTCTGACATAATTCAGAAAAAAATATAAAAACATGTTTTATATTGTTATTATTTTTCCAATTTTGAAATGATATGCTTCCCCTGGTAATATAATAGCAAAGTAATTATTTTTTGCAGAAGCTTGTTATCCATAACTAGTAAATTTGTGCATACACGTTGTTAAACTATTACAAATAGCTTAAAGGCAAGCTGCTAATGTATCAGAATAGATATTACAATTCCATACTTCTGCTCAATATTTTATTTTATCTGCCTCAAAATCTTAAATTCTTGCTTTTATGCGCATTTATTCGGTTTTTTGTAGCAGAGAATGCTGGATTGAAGTAGTGACAGTAATATTTTATTATTGTTACAGAAAGTATTTTATGGACAGGATATGGAGTGGGATTGCATTACTTGCCTTTTTGGATGAGTCTTTGCAACAATGTTATAAATAAAAAAAGAAAAACAATACACGATTGCAGAAGGAACAGATAGTGTCCATGTGTACAGGTGATGATTATTTTACACGTTTTACAAACCACATCAACTAGGTATGAAAAATAGGAAATAGAAATAATGCAACTTTTTGTAACTTCTTATATTGTCTTTGATTTATAATGGTTTCAAAGATGCAAGAGATAAATGGACACAGACACAGCAGTTAAATGAAATAATTCAGTTTACTGAAATGATAATACAAATTACATGCAATAGAATATATAACTAGAAAATAGCAAAATATGTATACAAGACAACACAAAACATTCAGGATATAAAAAAAATATATGACACCATACAAGACTATAACAAACTTATATTATATTGAACCTCCACATCTGGGGGATCCTCTGCTCGCCAAAACCCAGATGGACATGAAAGTAGACTCTATTCTGCAGTTTCAATTGGACTCACTGGTCTTTATCTAAGACCTCATTCAGACATCCATGATGGTGTTCTATCCATGTTTTTCACAGATACAGCATGTACCGATTAGAGTCTATGGACATGTGTCCTCGCAAAACTCATTGAGAAATGTTTATTTTTTCTGGTAGCACAGATGAAAGTGCTTATACAACTATATGGATGATAAGTGCTAATATGGGTCTGTGTGTGTGTGTCCATGTGTGTGCCATCCGTGTGTTGTCCGAGTGCTGTCCATATGTAACCTTGCAAAAAATAGGAGACGCATTTGATTTATTTATTTATCCATATGAAAAAAATATTATGATACATGGATACAAAACATTGATGACACCAGTATCATTTTTCACATATGTGAAAAGTACTGACATCTGAATGAGGCCTAAAGCAAAGTTTTATACCCCATCCTAGCTATATCCCCCAACACCTAGATGCCTTTGGGCAGAAAGCCAAGATAAGAGAGAACCTTCCAGAATCAATAACCAAGATGTCTGTGTAGTCCACATGTTACAAAGTAATCATTTAGGAATGTGCTCTGATACCCAGTAGTACTTAGTACAATATCCTACTTGAGATACAAAGCTAAATTTAGAATATTTACCCCTTCAGCCTGGGGCCATTTTCCGCTTTTTCATTTTTGTTGTTTAGGCTGTGTGCCCACAATGCACTTTTTAAGAACTTCCGCAGCAGCAAAAATGCTGCAGAAACGCTTAAAAAATGCATGGTAGAAGGCCTGCCATGTTATCATTGCGGAAAAACACGCAGCACTACCAATTATTTTGCAGAAGTGCTGCGTTTTCGCCGCCATTGACTTGCATTGAAACGCATGGATTATGCATCACTTCATATGTAGATGCGCATTCCATGCGTTTCAATGTGAGGATGGTACCCGGGTTTGGAGGACAGGAGACTCTCCTCCGGACCCGGGAACCATAGAACCTGTGAAAAAAAAGAATAAAATAAAAAATAAATGTTATATTTACCTTCTGATGGCCACCGGTCTCCTTGTCTTCCCTTGCCGGCAGATCGCGGTAGACTGAAGGACCTGCGCTGATGTCATAGTCATGTGACGGAAGGTCCTTGAGTGCAGTGTACCGCGACCTGCCAGCAAGGGAGAACGGAGCGAAGCAAGACTCCGGGGGCCATCAGAAGGTAAGTATAATATTTATTTTTTATTTTTTACCATTTTTTAAGGTCACACTATATAAATCCATGCAGTTTGCATGGATTTATATTGTGTGACCAAGTTGTCAAGCACTTTCCAAGTGATGCTAAAATCGCTTGGAAAGCGTTTGTCAACCAGCATGCGGAAATGCAAGTGAAGAACGCTTCACATCCACATGTCCCTGGCAGGAAAAACACATGTACAATCCACATGCGTTTTTTCTGCCAGGGAGATGCAGAAATGCTCAGGAAAAATGCAGAGCATTTCTGCATCGTGGGTACATAGCCTTACTCCAAGAGCACTAACTTTTTTATGTGTCCATCAATATAGACATATGAGGGCTTTTTTTTGCGGGACGCGTTGTACTTTTGAATAACACAATTTATTTTACCATATGGTGTACTGGAAAATGGGAGCAAAAATCCAAATGCAGTGAAATTGCAAAAAAAAGTGCAATTCCACAATTTTTATTTTTTTGTTTACCATGTTCACTATATGGTAAAGCTGCCCAGGCATTTTAAGCATTTTGTTTTTATTTTTCGGAATCTAGGGCTGTGGAGCTTATTTCTTGCACCCTGAGTTGACGTTTTAGTTGATGCCATTTCGATTTAAATATAATGTTTTGATCGCCTCTTATTGCAATGTTGCAGCCGCCAACAAAAAAAATAATTTTGGTGTTTCGATTTTTTTTTCGTTACATGGTTTACAAATTGGATTAATTTTATATTTTGATCGGACATTTCTGAATGCAGTGATACCAAATATGCATATTTTTTTATTTTTTTATTGTTTTATTTTCATTATTTTATTTTAGGGGGTGATTTAAACTTTTGTGTTTTTCTATTTATTTCATATTTTAAAAACCTTTTTTTAAAACTTTTTACTTTATTTAATAGTCACCTTAGGAGCCTTGAAGCTGCAATCGTCCAATCGCTTTTGCGATACATAGCAGTGTTTCAGCAGAAATCACAATCTCCCATGAGATTCACAGTAGAATGACAGGCAAGGTGGTCATCAGAAAACCATCAGCTCTTATGACAACCCATCGATGCCCCACAATCAAGTCATAGGAGCGTGGAATGACGTGCCTTCCTGTTGGTGCATGTTAAATTCTGCAGTCAGAGATTGACAGCGGGATTTAACAGGTTAACAGCTGCTGACGGAGCACCTCTCCACCTGCAGCTGTTAAAGGTACATGATAGCTGATTAAATCAACCTTCATGTCAGGAAAGATGCGTGCTCAGCGTGTGAGTCCGCATCAAAGCCATGGACATGACATATGTTGTGAAGTGATTAAAGTGTTTGAACCATTTAATTAACCCTTTACAATACAGTCTTCCAATTTGGTTATCGGGCATTTATGATTTTAACCCCATTCTAACATATGATGTACTAATACATCACATGTCAGGTCCCTGTCTTTGATGCATTATATAGTGTAAACAGAAAATGACAGGTTCAAGTCTGCTAAGGGAGCTATAGAATAAACTAAAAAATAAAAATAAGACTATAAAAATAAAAGGATAAATAAAAAATTTGAATCAACTGTTTTTTAGCTACTTAAAAATAAAGAAATAGCTATTGTTTTAAAAATACACACATTTGGTATAGCCACATCTGTCCAATCTATTAAAAAAAAAAAAATCAAAGCAGCGGAATTGTAATTTTTTTTCTTGGGATGGGGGGACACCACAAGTTTGCAAATAAATGCAATTTCAAGAGATCAAAATGTTGTATGTATCCTAAAATGTTTGTTAGAGACATAAGTTTAACATGCAAAAAACAAGTCCTGCCACAGCTCTATTGTTGAAAAATTAAAACATTATAGGGCCCAGGAAATGGCGACAAAAATAACATTTTTTTTTATGAATTTTCGTATTTTTTTCAAATCTGTATCGCTGTAATTATACTTACCTGGAAATTACTAATCAAAATTCATTTTTACCAAATAATGAAAGCCAAAACCCAAATAACAATTACAGAATTGCATTTTTTCACAATTTTAGTATTCTTTCATTTTTTTCACCCATTTTTCAAAATATTGAGTAGTAAAATTAATGCTCAAACTACAACTCATTCTGCATAAATCAAGCTGTCATATGTCTATGTAGACAGAAAAATGAAAAAGTTATGGCATTATGAAGATAGGGAGGTAAAATGAAAAGCACAAGAAAGAATAATTGCCCCGTCGGACAGGGTTTAAGTTAGTGCGAATAAACTATTATAACTTACAAGTACATTATGATAATTGCTTCTTGACAAGCTACAATATTTGTCAATCTAGGGTGATAAGTTGGAGCTCCATCTTTTTCCAAGAAATATACAAATTATTTGTATATCAAAACATTATTTCAGTTATTAATGTATGGGTACAAGGTGTCACCTAAATTCTGTAGCTATGAAGGCAACATTACTGCTCCTTGGTCAGCCCCAATCTTTTATACTGGTTGTGATTGTCTCCCTTTATTTGGAGTGCTGTCTGCCTTTTTATATTTTATACAGTATCCCAATATACCATGATATTATTTTTTTTTCTAGAAAGATTTTGCATTGAAACACTTTATTGCTTTTATTTCACAGTTTTGTAGAATAGTACCATAAATCCTTAGGTGATTTTATACAGGTCATAAATTTAATGTGACTAAAAAGATTTTTAAATGGGTCATTGTTTTAGATAAAAACCTACAAAAAAATAAGAACAAAGTTCCCGCTAAGTATAATTGACAGAGAAAATTAATTTTTAAAGGTTAACAAGCCCTTAAAAATTGCAGTCTCCAGAATTAAATGATGGTTGATATAATTATGTGTCCTTCTAACAGATGGTATATCTCTTATTTCTCTTGTAAGATTTTCAAATTTCTAATTTTAAAACAAATTCAGAAGATCAAGTTAATTTTAACATACCCCCAGCTGATACACCTAATTTATACTCATCCATATATATTCATATTTCTACATTAACTTAACCAAGGCTTAGGATTAAAAATACTGTATGTTACCCAGTTGCTAACATATTTAAATATAAGATTTATATATTAAAGTGTATACCGCTATAAATGAGCATAATTTATTTAGTACATTAATAGCTTTCCATCCACTGTTATTTAACATCCTAATGTATGTGCCAATTCCTAAAATTGTATGAAAAAATAATATATTTTTAGGTCACCCCCAATTCCCACCCTAGGAGAGTGATGCTCCTCCTCTCTCATCCCGATTACTCCCCACTGTAAGTACAGATGTACCTCCATTGCCTCCGTAGATATTGTGGTTAAAAAACACCATGTAATCCAAGGAGTTAGAAAGAGGGGACTTCTTCTGCCTGTACATTGTTATTCTGTGACATATTTGTAAAGGGCTGATATTTTACTATAGCAGCGTGGGGTATAAATATGTTCCTCCAGCCTGTGAGTTGCATAAACCTATTGGGCTCTAACAAAGTTTTACATTGAGAGGCAATAATGCTTGAAAGTACTATTTCAAGACACTTTGGGTTAAGACCAAGGTTAGGACAGTCCTCAAAATAATTCACTTTACATTTTAAAATGTCTTAACTCAGTGTGAAAGGGTGATGTATGATATAGGGATTGTGTTTTTAGTTTTCCTTGAAACCCTGTGTCATCTACCTCGTTTCAGGCTTCAAAATTGACATAAAGCGTATTTAAAGGTTTTGTCCAGTAGATAAATATTAATGGCATATCCTTACGATATGTAATCAATAGAAGATCCTTTTAGAGTACAACACCCGGCAACCTCATGACTAACTGTTCCTGGTGCCAGCCGAATGTGCTTAGTTGTGGAGCCAAACAGCACGGCATAGTGGCCACAGCAGGGTACTGCAGATTGTAATGCACACGCCCGGGCTGAGCGGCGTGTGCGTGTATATGTAGTGATTCCACTGGACTGTGCCGGAGAGTGAATGCCTGGAGGGGCGTAACTAAGTATCCACCCGATCCGACCAGGGTCGCACGACGGCATATACGACGCCAGTGCACCAAGGAGGAACTGAGCAGAGGGACCAGGTGCTACTCCTGGACAGACCCACGGACACGGCTGTTGACCCACAAGGGGGAACACAGGAACAGACAGGCTAGGCTGGCACACAGACTGGTGGGTATAGGCAGGCACGACTGGTATGCAGGCAGGCGGGTATGCAGGCAGGGGGGTACAGGCAAGCATGGCTAGAGTGCAGACAGGGAGGCACTAGCAGGTTGGAACACAGGCGGGATAGGACCCAGTACACACTGGGACTCAGGAACAGAACCACACATGTGGCGGACAAACACAGCAGAGTGAGGCCGACCAGAGTGGTGAGCGAGAGCAGGGCAAGAAGAGACCGCCAAGAGCGGTGAGTGAGAGAAGAGCAGGACGAGGCCACCCGGAGCGGTGAGCGAGAGTAGAGCAGGACGAGGCCGCCTGGAGCGGTGAGCAAAGGGTCAGAGCAGAGCGAGACTGCCGGAGCAGCGACTAAAGGGTCAGAGCAGAGCGAGACTGCCGGAGCAGCGAGCAAAGGGTCAGAGCAGAGCGAGACTGCCGGAGAAGCGAACAAAGGGTCAGAGCAGAGCGAGACTGCTGGAGCAGCGAGCAAAGGGTCAGAGAAGAGCGAGACTGCTGGAGCAGCGAGCAAAGGGACAGAGCAGAGCGAGACTGCCGGAGCAGCGAGCAAAGGGTCAGAGCAGAGCGAGACTGCCGGAGCAGCGAGCAAAGGGTCAGAGCAGGGCGAGAACCGCAGGAGCGGAGAGCGAGGCAGGCCAGAGGGGACAGACAGGAAGGGAAAGGCAGAACCAGATACGCACAGGGTACTTGCAGTGAAGTAGCGAGTGGACCACAAACTCACAAACGGAAGTACAGTGACAACGAACAGGAGTTAGGTACGAGTTCAGACTCTGCAGAAAAAGGAAAGTACGGACATAGAGAAACACAGGAAACATGCTAGAAGAGTATTCAGACAGGAACAGACACAGTAGCAAGATACAGGAACGGGTCTAGGTATGCAGCCCCTAGAAGGCGGAAGGAACAGGCTAGGAGCTTGTTCAGACAGGACAGACGAGATACAGGAGCGGGTCTAGGTATGCAGCCCATAGAAGGCGGAAGGAACAGGCTAGGAGTGAGTTCAGACAGGCCTGGAAATACAGCCTCCAGGAAAGGCAGGCAAGCAAACACAGAAAGGGACCTGGCACATTCAGAGTGAAAGAGCACACTGAATGAAACACAATGCTCAGGCAGGGTTTCCTGGGAGGAGCTGGGTTAAATACCATGTGACAGACAGAAATAGGCTGAGGACGCATCAGGGGTGTGTCTGCAGCAGGTGCAAGAAACAGGAAGTGATCGGGCGCCGCCCTTAAGCAGCAGAAACAGAGGCAAGCAGACAGCATGGAGGGAAGCCAGGCTAGCAGACTGGACTGGAGATCAAGTGCGCGCTCTTGCACATTGGGAGATGGACCACTATGCAAGGACGCCGCCAGGTATGTTACAGTACCCCCCCCTTACGCCCCCTCTTCTTCAGGCCTGCCAGAATGTTCCGCAGGGAATTCGAAGGCCAATCCTTCACTTCAAGGAGATAACTTCCACTGTCCACAGGAAAAACTGGTCTCATCTGGGTAGCTAGGATGCTACCTCCTATCCAGCCATCCTCAGCAACAGACGAAACGGGTGGAGTACCAGGAACAGCACACAAGGAAGTCTCTCTCCACTTATTATCAGGTAGCACCCCAGAGGGTTCAGGAGACAACTGGAAGTCCTCCGCCGGGTTGGAGGGGTGCAGAGACTCGGGGGTAACCTTTGCTTCGGAGTACACTAGGTCAGACTCGCTGGAAGAAGCGGGCGAGGTATCAGGTACCGAGTATAGGAGAGTCCCTGTCCATTCGCTATCAGGTAGCACCCCGAAGGATTCAGGAGACAACTGGAGGTCCTCTGCCTGGTCGGAGGGGTGTAGAGACTCGGGGATAACCTCTGCTTTGGAGTACACTAGGTCGAACTCACTGGAAGAAGCGGCCGAGGTATCAGGTACCGAGTATAGGAGAGTCTCTGTCCATTCGCTATCAGGTAGCACCCCGAAGGGTTCAGGAGACAACTGGAGGTCCTCCGCCTGGTCGGAGGGGTGTACCTCTGCTTCGGAGTACACTAGGTCGGACTCACAGGACGAAGTGGGCGAGGTATCAGGTACAGAGTATAGGGAAGACTCTGTCCATTCGCTACCAGGTAGCACCCCGAAGGGTTTTGGAGACAACTGGAGGTCCTCCGCCTGGTCGGAGGGGTGTAGAGACTCTGGGTTAACTACCGCTTTGAGATACCCATTGTCAGGCTCACAGGACGGAGCGGACGAAGTATCGGGTACCGGGTGTGGGGAAGTCTCTCTTCATTTGTCATCAGGTGGTATCCCGGAGGATTCAGAAGGCAACAGGGGGTCCTCCATCAGGTAATAGAGATGCACAGACTCGGAGGTAATCACTGCTTCGGAGTACCCTTGGACAGGCTCACCGGTTAAAGTGGGTGAAGCATCAGATACCGGGTGCAGGAAGTCCTCCTGTGTGGATTCTAGGTGGGCAGAAGTCTCTTCGGGCAGGAGAACTGGTGCGCTACCCACGCACATTACCCGTCGGGGCTGCTCCGGGATACAGGGAAGTGAAGCTTCAGCAGGGACTTCAAGGTTGGGGTCAGGAGGTCTTTGACAGACCCTGGCGTGATGGCTTGCCTCTACGCCTGGCACGTCTGGACGGCCTCTTGAGGTTGGGAGAAGTATTCCGGAGAGCGTAGTCATCCTGTGTGGATTCTGGGTGGACAGTAGTCTCTTCGGGCAGGAGGACTAGTGCGCTACCCACACACATTACCCAACGGGGCTGCTCCGCGTTATTGGGAAGTGAAGCTTCAGCAGGAGCCTCCGGATTAGGGTCATCGAAGACCATTAGAAAGGCCACCAGGAAGGCCTGAAGGTCCAGGAGGACAGGAGGACAGGATCCTGTGCGTCCAATAGGGGGTTGATCCATTCCAAGGCATCACCCATTAGGTAAGACATCATGAATCCCACCTTAACCCGATCGGTGGGAAAACAAAGAGGGTAGAACTTGAAGTGTAGCATGCATTGCTCCACAAATGCACGACTCAGTCTTGGATCCCCAGAGTACCGTGGCGGATCCGCAGGAACAAGTGCTGATAGATCCATCTGGACGGGTGCTTAATACGCCTGAAACTCAGCTGGTAGCAAAAAAAATAAATTTCTTCTAGAACACGTATTCGCTGGAAAACGTCTCAGAGAGCGAAGGCCGTGGGGCTTAACGGGAACCATGGCCTGAGCATGCTGTAATGCACACGCCCAGGCTGAGCGGCATATGCGTGTATATGTAGTGATTCCACTGGACCGTGCCGGAGAGTGAATGCCTGGAGGGGCGTAACTAAGTATCCACCCGATCCGACCAGGATCGCACGACGGCATATACGACGCCAGTGCACCAAGGAGGAACTGAGCAGAGGGACCAGGTGCTACTCCAGGGCAGACTCCGGACATGGCTGTTGACCCACACCGGGGAACACAGGAACAGACAGGCTAGGCTGGCACACAGACTGGTGGGTATAGGCAGGCACGACTGGTATGCAGGCAGGCGGGTATGCAGGCAGGGGGGTACAGGCAAGCACGGCTAGAGTGCAGACAGGGAGGCACTAGCAGGTTGGAACACAGGCGGGATAGGACCCAGTACACACTGGGACTCAGGAACAGAACCACAGATGTGGCGGACAAACACAGCAGAGCTCAAATTTTTTATTTTTTTGTTTTTGATCTCCATTGCATAGATATTTGCTAGTAAGGTTTAAATTGCAATTTATGCTAAGCACATGAGGGCATTAGCAGATTTCCTTCCCAGGAGAGATAGTTACTTTTTCCCCTGTCTGACATTAACCAGTCATAAGCAAGAGGTGTCATGCCAGTAGAAAAAAATAACTTGCCTACAAAGAAGCTAAGAGCATGCTTTCTCCCATGAGACATGTAATGACACATATCCCTGCTTTCCTCTATGCTCCTTCTATTTTAAGCAAAGCTGAGTGTCAGTACTGACATCTCCTGCAGGTGTATGTGTTCTTTATTTCCCATGCATGACGCCTCTTGCTTATGATTGGTCAATGTCATGCAGGACAAAAAGTACATGATACCAGAGATGAATCTTTAGTAATCTCCACACACACCCCTCACTTGGATTTATCATGAATTAGAGTCAAATCTTTACAAGTTAATTTCTCTGCAAAGGAGATGAGAAATTAAAAAACAAAATATGTATTTTATTCTGCTCTGCAGTCACTATTCCATGATACAGCAAGTTTATCATGTTTAAAACAGGTGAAGGGTCCTTTTTAAATAGATTATCTCATTAAATTTATCAAGGAAACTTTCATTAAAAAATATACCATTGATATAGCAGCATTGTCAGAAATATTGTTATTATCAAGTAATCAAGTACTCTTAAAGGGACCAGTCATTTTTGGTGACTTTTCGGAAGAAACTTTTGTGTGTGTAAATGTCAAATAACATAATATATGGCCATTAAATGTCCTGCATTTTTACCAGTTTTCCACTCTATAGGAGAATATGTTTAAATTCCAGTTATTCTTGAGCTAGTGGTTGGAGATTAGGTATTTTGATGTCGCCTATAAACAGCATATAGACAAAGTGGATTTTTGCTCTCTTGTTTCGCTGTAGCACCCCAAAAGAAACTACAGTACCATGTGTATATATTGCAATAATGAGTAGTGATGACCGAGCACTAAAATTCTCGGGTACTCGTTGCTCGGGTCGAGCAAGTTGCAATACTTGGGTGCTCGACCCGAGCAACGAGCCCAATGTAAGTTTATGGGAAACGCCAGCATTTTTCAGGTGACTCTCTCCGGTGGTCTGCAGAGGGCCTAAAAATGACCCAAATCGATGGGAACAGTGCTCAAATGACATGGGAACAGCATGGGGAAGACCCCTGGAAGCATCTCTGACTCCCAGATTACTGCTGTCAGCAACGTGGTCAGAGTATTACGCTACTTTTACGGACTCACATTAAAACATACAAAAACTAAAACAAAATGGATTTTCCTGGGAAATATGTTAAGGAACATCCTTTCCAGGGTAATGACTTGTATATAAGGCAAAATAAATAACCAAAAACAGAAATACTCCTCCACAACTTGGGTTATGTTCACACATAGCGTTTTTGATGCGTTTTTGCACTTTTGAATTGCTTTCAACCAAGACAAATGCATTCACCAGGAAATCAGGAAATGTCATTTTAACATTTTACAACCTTATCTGGCCATGTGGTGTGTGACACATCATCATACACATTCATACAGTGCTGAAAAGACATGGGAACAGCATGGGGAAGACCTCTGGAAGCATTTCTGACTCCCAGGTCACTGCCTAAAAGTGTGTCCATCGTAAGTAATCATAAGTAATCCTTGGCGCATGCGAAGATGCCTCCCGCCATGCACCTGTCATTGCAGACTTGCAACAATCACCATCCATGTCCTTGTCCCACTGCATTTTCAGTTGTCCCTATCCCATTCCTTGGAATTCAAGTGACGCGCCCCCTGGGCCTGTGCTGCTGCTGCTGTGCAGGGGGAATACCCGGAGCCGGATCGCTGGGGGTTGTAGTTCTCCATGGCGGTGACCCGGTCCGTGCCCAGGGTGGTCAAACCAGTGGCAGTCTATTGGTGTTATAAGTGTCCGACTACACCACCCGTGGATTGCGGTCAGTGGGGACCGCCGCTGCGCTGCCGACCGCTGAGGCTGATGTTGGTTGCGCAGCCGAGTATGGGATAACTCCCCACGGGAGGAGTATTGCCTCAGGGCAGCTAATGTGAGAGATGATGGGAGTGATGGTGTGAGGGTCCCAGTGCTAATGGTGCTGGAGCGGCAAGGAATCACAGAGACGTGAGGTGCAGTTCAGGGTCTTTACTGATGGTACAAGGCAGACCCTCCCGGGAGTACTGGCTAGTATAAGGGCCTGGTCAGTCTGCGAGCAAGCAGGAGTTCCCCTGGTCAGGTGGAGTTGTAGGCCTCCCCGTTAATCTGCACTCTTCCTGGCTACCTTGCTGTCAGCGGTTACAAGTAGCCCACGTCCCTGAGTATACCGTGTGGTGCTCACCCGTATGGCTGGTGACTTGGGGCCTTCTGTTAGCCTCCGCTCCTGGATGGCGGCGCTGGTCCCTTCTTTGTGACTGAGCCTCCGGGCTTCTATGGCCAGAGGACCTGGAATCCCCTGCCGGCTGGTTTCTGCGCTGGGTGTAGATCAGTCCCCACAGCCTCGGACTCCTGTGTCCGGTTTTAGTGTCTTCGTCCAGGGCGAACTCTGCTCAGCTCCAGCCCCTGGACTTCTGCTCCTGCTCCTCCAGAGCTCCTGTTCTTGCTTTCCCTCTCCAGGCTCTGACTGCTCTAATCCCGCCCCAGACCCAGTTTAAAAGGGCAGATTCCTCCCCTCCCAGGTCTGGGCGGACCGTGTTGCATGTTTAGGGATCCTGACCAGAGAAACCTCCCACTTGCTCTCAGACATAATATCTCTATTACTGTGGCAACCAGACCCCTGGGGTGTCACACAAGCGCAAGTATGCAGGCAGCCACCCACCCACCCAGAGGCTGCAATACTATACTGCCAAATTTTTGACAGCTGTACGGGTCCCACAACATTACCCGTGCCCTCCCCAGTGCACTTACTGGGAAGGACCACCTAGCCACAAACACGTGGACAGGTGAATGTTGCCAGGGACGGTACGGAGCCAGTCCACAACTTTTTTTGCTAAGAGTTGTATTTAGCTTGGTGAAAGGACTGGCATAGAGGGAAACCGTATCTACCCTGTGTGTAATTTCTCCCAGGAAGTCCAGTAATTGAACTTGTTGCAGAAGCAATGGCACCCCATTCAACATCAACTCGCACTTGTCGGTGGTGCTTTGACACACACACATCTTTCTTTGCGCATTTAATTTCTTGAATACAGAGTTAGACAATGGCCTGATCTGTAATGCATTTTGAGAAATAACATGGATAAGCATGGTCGATTCACATTAAAAAAGCAGCCATAGAGTGTCCGGGAACCTTCTCCCACACTTTTCTTAGCCAGGGCTGCTTTTCGGCAGGGTTGGACGGGCTCACCAGAGAACCAGAGACTCCTCCGGCGGGCCCTGGCTTCTCCTTCAGGAGAGTTCATAGTGCCGAGGTGAGGCCATGATGATGATAGAGGCCACCATCTGCTTAGTTTTCTGTTACTTGGAATGCAAGTGCAAGTGTGCAGCCAGCCACCCACCCACCCACTGGCAGCAACACTAAACTGCCAGATTTCTGGGCAGCTTTTTGTACTTGAAATATGGCCTTTTAAGCTCGTAGACGTGGAAGCTTTTCACAATCTCATGCCGGCGGCGGCCGGGTGTCCATACTCGGTCCCCAGCCACCACTATATTTCCCGGTATCGCCTCCGCCTTCCACAAGCACGGGTCCCACAACATTGACCTCCACAGTGCACTTACTGGGGAGGACCGCCTAACCACAAACACGTGGCCAGGGACGGTACGGAGCCAGTCCACCACTTTTTTTGCTGAGAGTTGTATTTAGCTCGGTGAAAGGACTGGCATAGAGAGAAATCGTATCTACCCTGCTTGTCATTTCTCCCAGGAAGTCCTCTAAAGCTGCTTGCACTTGAAATGGGGCCTGAACATTACTGCTGGTACTTTTCTGTGGGAATTTGCTTGCCTCCTACCAACCTGGAATATTTCCAGCAAACTATGGTACGACGCCATGGTATTAGCACTGCCCCCAGTACCAGTAGCAAAGCCATCCCATATTTCCTTCTCAGGAATATTATTTGTTAGACTGAGTGGCTGTCCAAATACATTTTCTCACAAAGGAGCTGAAGATAGAGTGGCAGTAGGTGCAAGTTTCTCCAGCCTGTTAGATATTACAGGATGAACGGCAGCACATTGGATCAGTGGTTAGCATTGAAGCCTTGCAGCGCTGGGATCCTGGGTTCAAATCACAGCTAGGACAACATCTGCAAGGACTTGGTATGTTCTCCCCGTGTTTGCGTGTGTTTCCTCCTCAGTAAAAAAAAAGCAGCCATAGAGTGTCTGGGAACCTTCCAACACACTTTTATTAGCCACGACTGCTTCTTTGCATGGTTGGAAGGTCCCACCAGAGAATTCTCTGGTGTGCCTTGGCTTCTACCTCAAGAGAGTACATGATAGCGCTAACTTTGCAGCTGCTATGGGGCTCTTGAGTGGGTGAGAATGGTTAGCCCTCAGAATCAAATCCTCTGGTGGGCACAATGTTTTCCAATCTGAAACAGCTTCTCAGTGGGAGTTGTATTTCACCACAGCCATATTCTTTAGCTCGGTGAAAGGACTGGCATAGAGGGAAACCGTATCTATCCCGGCTGTCATTTCTCCGTCATCAGGTTCCGCCCATTGTCACACACGACCATGCCTGGCTGTATGTTCAGCGGTGAGAGGCACAGATCAGGCTGCTGTGTTACAGCTTTCAACAACTCTGAAGCGCTGGGCAGTTTGTCAATTAAGCATGTTATCTTCAGCACAGCCTGTTGCCGCTTGGCCAAGGCAGTGCTGCAGTGCTGTCAGCTTCTGACTGATGTGGTCATTTCGGAGATGGAGGAGGAGGTGCATGAGCTGAACAATGTGATTACATTGAGGTTAAATTGGTGACACTGTTTTGTATACTAAAGAAAGATCCTATTGTTTTATTTTTTTTAAGTTATTTTTTAAGACAAATGCATTCACCGGGAAATGTCATTTTAACATTTTACAACCTAATCTGGCAATGTGGTGTGTGACGCATCATCAGACACATCCTTTTTTATTCATGATGGAGGGACTCTGAAAGTCTATTTTTACAGGGATATCAGACGGCCCTTACTTTTCTTAAAAGGCCAGCAGTCGGCCGTAGCTATTGTTAGAGAGCCATCAGCCGGCTATGCTTTGTTGTTCCCATTATTAACAAGTGGGACTCCTATACTGTTATTGCGTATCCAGTGACAGCAAGGGCTGCCAAAAATTTGGACGGTACCCAATACCCCTTTGAAGAGACATAGAGGAGGGTGTCAGTAAAAAAATGTTCCCATTATAAAGGAGCAGGTCTCCTATAGTAGTAATGCCCATGCTGTGACTGCAAGGGCTGCCAAAATTTGGGAAAAACCCCACTAAGAATTTAAAGACACATAGAGCAGGGACACAGTAACAAGGTATGACATTTTCCCATTAGAAAGGAGAGGGTCTGCTATACAGTTATATAGTATGCAGTGAGTCCAACGACTGACCAATTTTAGGAAAAGCTCCACTATGAATTTAAAGACACATGGAGCAGGGCCACAGTAACAATGTATGACATGTTCCCATTAGAAAAGAGAGGGTCTGCTATACAGTTATAGGGTATGCAGTGAGTCAAATGGCTGACCAATTTTTGGAAAAACCCCACTAAGAATTAATAGACACACGGAGCAGGGCCACAGTAACAAGGTACGACATGTTCATATTAGAAAGGAGAGCGTCTGCTATACAGTTATAAGGTATGCAGGGAGTCCAACGGCTGACCAATTTTAGGAAAAACCCCACTAAGAATTTAAAGACACACAGAGAAGGGCCACAGTAACAAGGTACGACATGTTCCCATTAGAAAGGGGAGGGTCTGCTATACAGTTTTAGGGTATGCAGTGAGTCCAACGGCTGACCAAATTTAGGAAAAACCCCACTAAGAATTTAAAGACACATGGAGCAGGGCCACAGTAACAAGTTACGACATGTTCTCATTAGAAAGGAGAGGGTCTGCTATACAGTTATAGTGCATGCAGTGAGTCCAACGGCTGACTAATTTTAGGAAAAACCCCACTAAGAATTTAAAGACACATGGAGCAGTGCCACAGTAACAAGGTACGACATGTTCCCATTATAATGGAGAGGGTCTGCTATACAGTTATAGGGTATGCAGTGAGTCCAACGGCTGACCAATTTTAGGAAAAACCCCACCAAGAATTTAAAGACACACAGAGCAGGGCCACAGTAGCGACAAATTCCCATTAGAAAGGAGAGAGTCTCCCATAGAGTTGGCCTATGCAGTGAATGCAAGGGCTGCCAATAATTTGGAAGCACTTCAATGGCCCTTGGAAGAGATGTGGAGGAGGGCCTCATAAAAAAATGTTCCCATTAGAAAGGAGCGGGCCTCCTATACTTGTTGTGCCCATGCACTAAATGTATAGGCTGACAAACATTTACCCCTGGGGGGTATACATGAACATACTGTATAAAAAAAATTTTTTACGGGCATCATAAACACCCTTTAAAAAAATTATGTGGGTGTTGCATCATGGACCACGGTCACACGTGATATGGTGGTGGAGCATGAGGAGAAGGAGGAGGACAAGAGCAAATAGACAAAATCAGGAAGCGTATACCCATGTTTGGGTGTGAAAAGAAGCATGGGAATACACCTCCCAAGAAAAGACACTGGATTTTATGTTACGCTGCTATTATTCGGTGGTGTTGAGAAGTCTGTCCCAATCCAGCCCTTGTTCATTTTTATAAGAGCCAGCCTGTCAACATTTTCAGTTGACAGGCGGATGCACTTATCAGTGATAATTCCACCAGTGGCACTAAAAACCTGTTCTGATAAAACGCTGGTGGCAGGGCAGGCCAGGACCTCCAAGGCATAGAGAGCCATTTAATTCCACGTATCCAGCTTGGATACCCAATAATTATAAGGCACAGAGGAATCACGGAGGACGTTGGTACAGTCGGCAAGGTACACCCTCAGCATCTTCCCAAACGTTGCACTCCTTGTGAGAGTACCCCACGCCTCAGAACCTGTGCGATGGGAGGATCTGAGAAAACTCTCCCAGAACCTTGACAGTGTTCCCCTGCCTCTCTTCGATTGAAGTTGTGTCTCTTTGGCCTGTACTCCTTTGTTGTCCAACTAAGTGTGCCGCCAGCGTTTTCAGATGGGAATTGTTTTAATAGCTCCGCAGCAAGGGCCTTCTGGTACTGCCCCATTTTTGTAGACCTGTCCGCCTCAGGAATAAGAGATATAAAGTTCTCCTTGTAGCATGGGTTTAGAAGTGTCACCAACCAGTAATGACTGTCACGCAAAATTTTGAGAATGCGAGGGTCATGGGAAAGGCAGCGTAACATAAACTCAGCCATGCGTGCCAGACTACTAACAGGCAAGACTTCCGTGTCCTCACCAAGAGGATGACTGACCATGCTCTCCACCTCTTCCTTCTCCTCTCTGTCCCCTGGCCATCCATGCTGAACAGACGGTATGACAGCTGTGCAGGTAGTACCGTCTATAGTGCTTGAAACTAGCTCCTGTCCTTCCTCCTCCTCCTCCTGTTCCTCATTGTCACCCAATCCACATTGGGATGAGATGAGGCTTGGCTGTGTGTAATCACCCTGTATGGTTCCTTGCTCCATCTCTTCGTGCTCCGCCTGCAATGCATCCTCTTTCATTGTGAGCAGAGAGCGTTTCAAAAGACAGAGAAGCAGGATGGTGATGCTAATTATGGCGTCATTGCCGCTCACCATCTTGGTGGAGTCCTCAAAGTTTTGGAGGATGGTACATATGTCTGACATCCATGTCCACTCCTTAGGTCTTATGTGTGGAGTCTGAACTGAATACTGACGGCCTTGTTGATGCTGGTACTCAAGAACTGCCCTTTTCTGCTCACAAATGCTTCCTAACATCTGCAGTGTAGAGATCCAACGCGTGGGGACATCACACACCAGTTTGTGAGCCGGAAGCTGAAAACACTGCTGAAACACTGCAAGGGCGGCAGAAGCTGTAGCTGACTTTCTAAAATGGGCACACAGGTGGCGTACTTTAACAAGCAGAACCGGCTGCTCCGGATAGGATTTGAGAACCGCTGAATCACGAGGGTAAGCAGATGGGCCAGGCATGGTACGTGTGTGAGCTCGCCTCGCCTCAGAGCCGCCACCAGGTGCGGCCATTGTCACACACGACCATGTCTGGCTGTAGGTTCAGTGGTGTGAGCCACAGATCTGCCTGCTCTTTCAGAGCTGTCCACAACTCTTCAGCACTGTGCGTTTTTTTACCAAAGCATATTAGCTTCAGCACAGCCTGTTGCTGCTTGGCCAAGGTAGTGCTGCAGTGCTTCCAGCTTGTGACTGATGTGGTCATTTCAGAGATGGAGGCTGAAGAGGAGGAGGAGGGTGAGCAGGATGAGGTGCAGGAGCTGTGGACCATGGGAGCAACCCTGATTGACCTAGGGCCCGCAATCCTTGGCGTCGGGAGGACGTGTTCTGTCCAAAGGTCTGACCGGGTCCCGGCTTCCACTATGTTAACCCACTGTGCGGTCAGCGAGATGTACCGTCTCTGCCCACAAGCACTTGTCCACGCATCCGTGGTTAGGTGGACTTTACCGGTAACTGCGTTGTTGAGATCACGGCTAATGTTTTTGGACACGTGCTTGTGTAATGCGGAGACGGCACACCGGGAGAAAGAGTGGCAGCAGGGGACC
The DNA here is from genome assembly GCF_046119375.1 of Phyllobates terribilis. NCBI lineage: Eukaryota > Metazoa > Chordata > Amphibia > Anura > Dendrobatidae > Phyllobates > Phyllobates terribilis. The sequence continues at coordinate 475,169,261 of NW_027362765.1, read as the reverse complement.
GAGTACAGAGGGATGTCCACCGCCATCAGGTTGCGGAATACTTCTGTCTCCACGAGCCTAAAAGGCAAAATTTCGAGAGCAAGCAGTCGTGAAATGTGAGAATTTAGTAGTGTGGCCTGTGGGGCGTTGGCTGCATATTTGCGCATGCGTTCCAAGGACTGGGGTATGGACAACTGAACGCTGCGCTGGTAAAAGGACATGGACGTGCTTCCTGATGCTGCTACTTGAGAGTGTGCAACAACAGGTGCAGGGCAGAAGGCGTCTTTGCATGCACTATGGACATGGGATTGGCTTGCATGCACAACAGCGGAAGAAGCAATGGTGTCACCCGCAGACACTGTTCCTGGACCCTGGGGTTAAGCCCACAAAGTCGGGTGCTTTGCTGCCATGTGCCTGATCATGCTGGTTGTGGTCAGGCTGGTCGTTTTGCCACCCCTGCTGATGCTGGCCTGGCAGGTGGTGCAAATGGTCTTTTTCAGGCTATCGGCAGAGTCTTTAAAAAATAACCAGACTCGGGAAGACATAACAGTTGTACTGGCAACTTCCTTCGTGTTGGTGATACGGGGAACGGTTGCGTGCCTTCTGTCTGCGGCCACCACACTGCTTCTTCCTGCCTGTTGGGGTGCTCTGCCTCCCTCCCCCTGTGTGCTGCTGTCCTCGCTCTGCATGCCCTCCTGCCAGGTTGGGTCAGTTACTATATCATCCACCACCTCGTCTTCCACTTCCGTGCCCTGGTCCTCCTCCTGACATTCTGACAATTGTGTCTCATCATAGTCCACCTTTTGTGACACTTTCAAACCGTCGCCTTCTTGTGACCGTGGCTGCTCAAATACTTGGGCATTGCTACTTGCGATCTCCTCTTGCCCCGCTTCAAGTGGACCGGGCGAAAGGCCCGAATCTATAAATAGAAAAGTGAACAGCTCTTCAGAGTGTCCAAGTGTGGGATCAGTTGTCTCTGGGTACTCGGCATGGTGGCAGGAAGGAGGATCAGGGTGAGGAATATACTGTCCAGACTCACGGCTACTGAGACTTGACCGTGTGGAAGACAGGGTGGTGGTGGTGGTGGCTAAGTGACTGGAAGCATTATCTGCTATCCAACCAACAACCTTTTGACACTGCTCTGGGTTCAATAGTGGTGTGCTGCGGTCCCCTAGAAATTGGGACAGGAAGGTCAGGCGAGAAGATGTGGGTGTTTGTTGTGGCACAATTTCCGCTTGCCCACGGCCTTGTCCTCGGCCTCTGCATGCACCATTACCATCACGTCCAGTTCCCCGTCCCTTGCCACATGCCTTGCCCATTTTAAATGGAGGACAGTATCTTTCACGCTCACTACAAATGACTGAACTTATATGTGATCCGTGTGATAGAGAAAACAGAGTTTTAAATACCTTGCCTGTTGGTAAGTAGTTTGAACAGCAAACTGCGGTGAATTGCTTCAATGACACACTAAAGGAAATTTTTAATGGAGACCAGAAATGACAGTATTTTCTGACAACGGATATGTGATCCGTTTGACGGAGAAAACACAGCTTTAAATACCTGGCCTGTAGGTAAGTAGTTTGAACAGCAAATTGCGGTGAATTGCTTCAATGACACACTAAAGGAAATTTTAAATGGAGGCCAGAAATGGCAGTATTTTCTGACAACATATATGTGATCCGTTTGACGGAGAAAACACAGTTTTAAATAGCTGGATTTCTAGCGCTCTAATATGGAAAGGACCTGGCTATATTCTGCAGTGCCAGCAAGCAAATGGAGCAGAAAAATTGGTGTTCTCTGGATTGCTTTTTAAGCAAATAATGAGGATTAAGATCCAAAGAAAAGTATTCCTGGCCCCTGAGACCTGGGCCTTTGTATAGAAATATCTAACAGCAGCAGAAGGCAGAATTGGAATAGAGTCTCTTGTGCTATATGCACTGCAGTCTGCTATATACACTGCCTGCCTATACACCCTGCCTGCCTGATTTCTCTGCAGATGGATTAGTACTCAGAAGGACTGTTTGTTAAGATGGATATGTGTAATGTACGGTTTTTCTCCCTACACTACCTAATGCACGATCAAATCTCTCCCTGACACAGCAGCAGCTCTCCCTGCACTGTCTGATCCTGAGTGACTGTGACGAAAATGGCGGCGCCAGGTCTGATATAGACCTGATGATGCTGTGCGGCCAGCTAATCACTGTAATGCCCACAACCAACATGGCTACGGCATTACAGTGCATGGCAGGCAATCCCTGCATGTTCATTGGCTCTCTAAAGAGTGCCAAACATGCAAGGGGGGGACCCGAGTTCCCGCCCGAGCAACGCGGAGATGCTCGGGCGAGCTCCGAGCAGTAGTGAGCATGCTCGCTCATCACTAATAATGAGCAGTATAGCTGTTAATACAGCACTCTGGTGAGATGAAATATAAGAAAGCAGTTGCATTGTCGAGGTGTGTGTCTGTGCCTCAATATCTCAATCAGCTCCTTTCTTCTCAGGAGTCACTATGGTGAAATAAGCAGATTTTTTTGTTAAGATATATTACAAAGTTTTTCATATTTCCTTGTATCACTGATTTATGTAGACTTTGTTCAAAGGACAGTAAGCATTTTAGTGCCCTGAAGTTATATATAATATTCTAGTTAAATACATTGCACTACATAAGTTTGGATTCTCTGAACATAAAATAGTTTTTGGATGCTCTGAACAGAAAGAAGTTTAATTTTAACACGTAAAATACAACAACAGATGGCAACAGGCAGTGGCATTAAGACTTATTTTGATGCTGCTATATTCTCATTGGTCAAATAGGAAGTTGTATAGTACCATGTCACAAAAACATATCTTTTTCCTCAGAATATATCCTATATTGATAATGATACAGTGGATGTAAAAAAAAGTCTACACACCCCTGATGAAATTACAGATTATGTAAAAAAGTCATGCCAAGAAGAATCATTTCAGAACTTTTTCCACCAGTAACCCTGATGTTCTTTTTATATTGGCTATATACTTGTACTGTTTGGGTCAATATGACCCGACCTATTAAAGTCTGTTAATTTTGACATTTAGCTACTCTAAGCGTATTATTGGAATATTAGTTGCATTATTTAACTGTATGTGAACATGGTTGGTCTAAAACAAATGAAAAATAAAAATCAAAACTTCAGTTTTCTAAAGGAATTAAAGCAAAGGGTTGTTCAGGTTCACTTATTGCCATATTCAGGCATTCTTATATTCTGCACAGAAATAACTCACATGTGCTTTACATAGATATTTACTACAGCTAGAACATGTAGTATTTGTTTTATCACACGAAGATGGACAAATGCTACATCCTTTCCTTTTTAGTTTTTTTCCAGTGCTGGTGGTGGTCATTGGTTCGCTTTGTTGAGCATGCTTTACTATGGCTGCTGCTCCTTCACTTCGGAGTTTTACTTTTCTTCTTAAAATAGATGGCATAACAAGCGACTTTCCTAATTCTTCCAGAAACAGTTTTCGTTTATGCAGTTTATTGACGTTCCAATCAGGGTTTATTTCACGCCATAAAACAAATGAATTGTAGGCAGATATAACAACAATGCTATAAAATAAAACCATTGGCCACTGATTGGTGTTACATCTGCTTGTGTACGTAGCTATTAGTTGATCTAGTGTAAACTGCCACTTTGGTGGAATTATTATTTAATATCATCTGCGGCTTTTTGTCATGCAGACCACTTACTGAATAGTCATGGTGAGTTGTGGTCATCAAAATAATCTGTTTGTTTTTTGGAGGAATGTGAGAAACCACTGTCGTATCTCCAGTAAAGTAAAACGTTGAACTATGAACATCTCTTTTACCAAGGATACCTTATGGCAGTTGAGGCTTGCTTTTTCTTACAGTACCCTGCATTGTAAGTTTTTGTTTTAGCAACAGCTGCCCCAGTTGGTGCGATGTAAAAAAGTTGTCACATGTCACATTTTGTCCCTTAGTCCATATGTCAAATCTGAAACGTCTCACACACATTGATTCTTTTCAGATGTTTCTCCAGTCTTTTATCCTGTATATACCTGAGTGTTTAGCGTGTATAAACTGCTACTGTAAATTAGTATCCATATCTTGATGCCGTACTTTGCTGGCTTACTCAGTATATATTGTTTGAACAGGCACCTACTTTGGAATGCCACAAGTTGTTTATCCACAGAGATATTTTGATTAGTATTGTATAATTTTGGAAGAATCTCTATCCATTTATTCTAATCTTCCCTAATAGCGGCTAGTTATCAGAGAATTATCTGAAGTTAACAGAGGACAACTTACCTCCCTGGGCTGGAGGCTGCAAGTTCCAAATTACATTTTTGTTTTTACACTGAATTGCCTTCATTGGACTAGTTGTCTGTTTATATTGCCTCATCAGATTCAACTTCCAAATCAGAATTCTCGTAATCACTTTCCCCACCACTTACATGGTGCTTATCTTCGGACATTTTCTTCAGTTGGACATCTTCTTCAGAATCTGAGGCGTTGGCAAACTTTTACAATTCTGCTTCACTTAATGGACGTCTTTGCCACATTTTAATCCAACTTTCCAAATAATCGAGATTTACGACTTTCACGGGGTAAAATCAGCGTTGTAGATCAAAATAGCACTGCATAAATAAACAACAATAATAATAATAATAAAATTGCAGCAAACACTAACCAGTGGGACAATAAGAGCTAATATACTACAGCAAAACAGACCTGCACAGACCTGTACTCAAAGCCCATCCATCTGCAGTAACTTGCAAATGTATCGAGCACACGAACCGGCAGGAACTGGAGAAATCGATAAACAGGAGTAGATGAATAATCCATTATGATATTATAAATCTTTTATGTGACTGAAAATATGGCAGGAGATCTGTATAAAACACTATCAGGTCATATTAACCCGAACAGTACATATGTAGCTATCATAATTTCATACTAAAAGAGTAAAGAAAGAAAACAACACTCATAATAACAACACCTATTCATAAACAAACTTGCCTAACCACGATTTGCAGATTCTCATAATAATTAATCTGCAGCTTCACAAACTTTTATTGGGGGGGGGAAATAGACATGAACAGTAAAGCAGGGTTAATGTCACCCATAATCTGTACAAATCCGTTGAGAAACAAACTGAAATCATTTTGAGGGGGAAAATAAAAATAAGTAAAATAATGTAGTTGCATACGTGTAAACATCTATAATATAGCCGGCCAAGAGTCCCTCTGTCTGAAGCCTCTATAGACTGAGCATGCTCAGTGTGGCGACATGACGAAAATATGTCCAGGACAAGAGAGAGAGAAATAGAGAGACAAATTCGTGAGTACACTCCTATATTATCAGTACATTATATATACAGCAGTCAGCATAAGTGAGTACACACCCCTGTATTCTCAGTACATTATACATACAGTGCTCAGCATAAGTGAGTACACACCCCTTTATTCTCAGTACGTTATATATACAGCGTTCAGCATCAGTGAGGACACACCCCTTTATTCTCAGTACGTTATATATACAGCGTTCAGCATCAGTGAGTACACCCCCTGTATTCTCAGCACGTTATATATACAGTGCTCAGCGTAAGTGAGTACACCCCCCTGTATTCTCAATACATTATATATACAGTGCTCAGCATCAGTGAGTACACCCCCTTGTATTCTCAGTACGTTATATTTACAGCGTTCAGCATCAGTGAGTACACCCCCCTGTATTCTCAGCACGTTATATATACAGTGCTCAGAGTAAGTGAGTACACCCCCCTGTATTCTCAATACGTTATATATACAGCATTCAGCGTAAGTGTGTACACCCCCCTATTTTCTAAGGACATTATATATACAGTGCTCAGCATAAATGAGTACACCCTCTGTATTCTCAACACATTATATATACAGCGAACAGCGTAAGTGAGTACACCCCCTGTATTATCAGTACGTTATATATACAGCGCTCTGTGTAAGTGAGTATACCCCCATGTATTCTCAGTACGTTATACATACAGCGCTCAGCGTAAGTGAGCACACCCCCTGTATTGTCAGTACATTATACATGCAGCGCTCAGCATAAGTGAGTACACCCCCCGTATTCTCAGTATGTTATACATACACTGCTCAGCATAAGTGAGTACACCCTCCTGTATTCTCAGTACTTTATACATACAACGCTCAGCGTAAGTGAGTACAACCCCCTGTATTCTCAGTACGTTATACATACAGCGTTCAGCGTGAGTACACCCCCTGTATTCTCAGTATGTTATATATACAGCGCTCAGCATGAGTACACCCCCTGTATTCTCAGTACATTATACATACAGAGCTCAGTGTAAGTGAGTACACCCCCTATATTCTCAGTACATCTTATATATGCTGGGCGCACCCTTCTGTCCGGAGCCGGAATGCGGCGCCATTTTATTTCAGACACTGTATATGCAAATTCGCAGACGTCTTTAAACAAAATGGCGCAGGATAGCGCGGTATGCGCACGTGCTGACTCCTGTGCCATTAATAAAATTAAAAATGTACAAATAAAAAAGCTCGCCACCTGGGCGTAGAACGGGTTCAATAGCTAGTCCTCTTATAATTAGGGAAGTGGTTGTGTTCAGAATTAGCTAATTACATTTAAATGTTAAATAGTAGTCAGTGCACAGAAGTCATCATTTACAGTGATTCTAATTAACTGCAAATCAAGTGTACTTGTTCTAATAGGATTTTCCTAACATTTTCTTAGTTGCATTTTACAGCAAAGCCATGGTCCGTAAACACTTACAACACAGCAAAGGGATCTAATCTTTGAAAGATATTAGTCAGCAGAAGGGTAGAAAAAAAATTCCAAGGCATTAGATGTATCATGGAAAAATGTTAAGATAAGGTGGCTTAAATTTGGCACAACTGTGAACTTGACGTCAGTCAAAAATTGATGAAAAGGCACAAAGGAAATTGGTCTTGGTGGCTGCCAAGAAGCCTACAGTAGAAAAGAGCTGCAAGAATTTCTGACAATTTATGGTTGTGAACTATATGTGTCAACTATTTCCCGTATTCTTCATATGTTTGACCTGTGGTCTAATGTGGCAGGACAGAAGCCTATTCTTATAAAGAAGAATATCCAAGCCTGGCTATGTTTTGCCAAAAACCTACATTGTCTGACAAAAGAATGTGGGAAAACGTTTTGACCACAATTCCAAAATGTTTGTAACAAAGCCAACACTGTGTATCACCAAAAGAAAACAATTACCACTGTAAAGCATAGTGGAGGCAGCTTTTTGCCTTGGAGCTGTGTTTTGGCAGCTGGACCTTGGGTTTTAGCCTAGGTTGAGAGAATTATGAACAGTTCCAATTATCAGTCGATTTTGCAAAAACAATCTTCAGGCCTTTGCTAAAAGCTAAAGATGAAAAGGAATTTAACCTTTCAGCACAAACAAGGACCCTAAACATACCTCCAAATCAACAAAAGAATGTCATCTCCAGAAGAAGATCAACGCTTTGGAATGACCCAGCAAGAGCCCAGAAATTAATCAAATTGAAAATCTGTGGGCTGACGTGAAAAGGGAGCTGTACACAAGCAATGTCCTTCCAATGTAACAGATGCCGAGCAATGCTACAAAGAAGAGTGGGGAGAGATTGTACCATGCTAATAGACTCCTATCCAAAAAAAGACAGAATGCTGTCATAAATTCAAAGCTTACAGCAAGAAAGTATTCATCTAAGGGTGTGCATATTTATGCAGTCACATCATTTTAGTTCTTTTTCCAAAATTGTTCTTTTCTGTACAGATTATGAGTGACATTTCAGATGGAAAGCTCTCTAATGATTCATATTGGAATGATTTTTTTACATAAAAAGATCATGCTATTTTAACAGGGGGGTGGAGACTTTTTACATCCCCTGTATGTGACATATACAAAACAACTTAAAATTAAAACTTTTCTGAAGGAAGAATGTAAGAACATGTCTGCATTAAAAGATGGAAATGTCCTTTTAAAGCAATATCTGTATCACTGACATATGAGGCATGTTACAAGGCATCATTATGTACCTATTTAGGCAGAGGGGGCAGCTGAGTTTTATCCACCCTGTGCCATTTCTCACACCTGTTATGCACAAATCTCTATTACAAGTCTTTGAAATTATCGTTATGTTTAAGTGTGTGTTATCTATACACTGGAATTGCGCAATTAAAAAGAATAATAATTAATTATCTTAGTTTCATATTACATAGCCAATAAGTTATATTTTCTGCCTCAATAAAAATACTGTAAACTAGTTTCCAAAAGTATACAATTGATTCTTTTAGTAAACACAAATCATGATCATTAATGTAAGACCTCCTGGCTCTTTCAAATATAATAGGAGCACACAGTTTGTACTGGAAAACAAATTACACTGCTCAGCCACAAAAGTTTTACCTTTAAAGGCCATTAACTTCCAGACTTACATTTAGTATAAACATCAATAATATTTCAGCGCAACACAATATGTTGAACAAACAAACTTTTTTCTGTGTGCCAATAATTACTGTGCTGGGTACTGATAATCCACAACAAGTCAGCATGTGGTGTTTTGAAGAAACCCCTCCAACTTTACTATTATTTAGTCACATGTTATAAAATTGAGTTATAATGGAAGATTTGCAGTTGTCATCAAATGAAACTAACAGAGTTTGAAACAGAAATTACTTGAAAGGATACAGCTGAGATTATTATGGGAAAAACAATGGACCCCCTTCCCTAAAAGCTACAGAAAGGAAAATACTGTAAAGCTAGTGAAAGTCTTGTTTTCATCTGATATATTCTATCCATTATTCTAACAATTTTATTCACAAAGTTCAGATTAAATAAAAACCGTAAAAGGAACCTGTAAGATGAATCATGCTGCCCAATCTACAGGCAGCTTGACTGAGAGAAATTTAACATTATTGCAGATTGTTTCTATGTATATGTATATATATATATATATATATATATATGTATATATATATATATATATATATATATATATATATATATATAACATATATATATATGTATATATATATTGTGGCAAGACGACTCACTCGGCTGCAGTCGGAAGTAGACACAGCAATGGTTTCGTCTGCAGGTTTATTATGTCAGCATAAAGCACTGCAGACTTCAGCAAAAATAAACTCAGCCTTGCTGGCATAAAGGTAAAACAAAAGACAAATGGTAACACAGTCCATATGTGTGCGGGTTCACCCTGCCCCAGTTTGCAGCACCTTCAACTCCTCTCTGAGTTCAAGTTACACAACCTGGAGATTTGTCTCTCCAGACTCATGAACAACAGAAAAAAAACAGGACTAAGCATTTAAACCTTGCTCAGCCACACCCTGAGGGGAGACAGGGGAATGGCGTCCCACCCTCTTTGCCATTCCCATAAAACCACACCCTTCAAGAGAGTTAACTACCAGCATATAACATGCTGGCAGAAATTTTAGTAGGTTTCAGTTCACACATGAGAGCAACCTGAGTGACACATACCTCCCCTCGTATATCACACCACAGACTCTGTCACAATATATATATATATATATATATATATATATATATACACTGTATATATACAGTTGAAACAACTGTACAAAGAAAATGTTTTGTAAAGGGCATCACAAAGTCCTGTTCTCTATCCTATTGAAAATTTATGGGCAAAGCGGAAAAGGCAGGTGCGAGCAAGGCGACCTACAAACCTGAATCAGTTACACCAGTTTTGTCAGGAGGAAGGGGCCCAAATTCTGACACCTATTGTAAGAACTTGTGGAAAGATATCCAAAACATTTGACCCAAGTCATTCAGTTTAAGGGCAATGGTACCAAATACTAATGAAATGTATGTAAACTTTTGACTTTGCAGCAAGTAATAAAAATGCCTCAAAATATTCTCTCTCATTATCCTGACTCAAGGGGTGCCATGCATACCAGGAAAGGGGCTCAGAGGGTGCCATGCATACCAGGATGGGGGCTCAAGGGGTGCCATGCATACCAGGAAAGGGGCTCAGAGGGTGTCATGCATACCAGGATGGGGGCTCAAGGGGTGCCATGCATACCCGGAAAGGGGCTCAGAGGGTGCCATGCATACCAGGATGGGGGCTCAAGGGGTGCCATGCTACCAGGAAAGGAGCTCAGAGGGTGCCATGCATACCAGGATGGGGGCTCAAGGGGTGCCATGCATACCAGGAAAAGGGCAAAGGGGGTGCCATGCATACCAGGATGGGGGCTCAAGGGGTGCCATGCATAGCAGGATGGGGGATCAAGGGGTGCCATGAATACAAGGATGGGGCATCAAGGGGTGCCATGCATACCAGGATGGGGGATCAAGGGATGACATGCATATCAGGATGGGGGATCAAGGGGTGCCATGAATTCTAAGATGGGAATCAGGGGGTGCCATGAATACCAGGATGGGGGATCAAGGGGTGCTATGAATACCAGGATGGGGGATCAAAGGGTGCCATGAATACTAGAATGGGGATCAGGGGATGCTATGCATACCAGGAAGGGGGATCAAGGAGTGCCATGCATAGCAAAAGGGGGAACAATGAGTGCCAGGCATACCAGGATGGGGGACCAAGGGGTTTCATGCATACCAGGATGCGGGATCAAGGGCTACCATGCATACCAGGATTGGGATGGGGGCCACGTGTACCAGGAAGGAGGGGCCATATATACCAGGATGGAGGACATTAGCAGAATTGGGGGACATTACCCAATACCAGTGTCAGCAGCAGACCCCCTCCCCCATAACAGGGCATCATGACCAAATTTTTTGCTTAAATTTCTTTCCCTATTATTTTCCTCTAAAACCTAGGTGCATCTTATGGTCTGGTGCATCTTATAGTCCAAAAATTACGGTATATATATATATATATGCTGTATATATATATGGTGGGGAAAATAAGTATTTGATACACTGTCGATGTTGCAAGTTTTCCCACATACAAAGAATGGAGAGGTCTGTAATTTTTATCGTAGGTACAGTTCAACTGTGAGAGACAGAATCTTGAAAAAAAATCCAGAAAATCACATTGTATGATTTTTACATAATTAGTTAGCATTTTATTGCATGAAATAAGTATTTGATACAATAGAAAAACAGAAATTAGTATTTGGTACAGAAATCTTTGTTTGTAATTACAGAGGTCAGACGTTTCCTGTAGTTCTTGACCAAATTTGCACACACTGCAGAAGGGATTTTTGCCCATTCCTCCATAGAGGTCTTCTCCAGATCTTTCAGGTTTCAAGCCTATCACAGAGCAACATTGAGTTTCCGCTCCCTCCAAAGATTTTCTATTGGGTTCAGGTCTAGAGACTGGCTAGGCCACTCCAGGACCTTGAAATGCTTCTTATGGAGCCACTCCTTAGTTGCCCTGGCTGTGTGTTTCTGGTCAATTTCATGCTGGAAGAACCATCTTCAATGCTCTTACTGAGGGAAGGAGGTTGTTGGCCAAAATCTCGTGACCCCATCCATCTTCCCTCACATCTTGTCTTGTTCATTTAACATTATGTGATTACCCTATTTATTACATTGATGCTTGACCGTACTACACAAGGAAATGTTACCATCCTTCTTTAGTGTCTCCCCCATTTTCTCATAGATTGTAAGATTGCAAGCAGGGCCCTCTCTCCTCCTGGTATCTGTTGATTTATGTGATTATTGTTATTCTGTAATGTCTTTTATTGTCTGTACAAGTCCTCTCTAAAATGTAAAGTGCTGCACAATATGTTGGCTCTATAGAAATAAAAAAAATATTATATTATTATTCCCTTCAATACGGTGAAGTTAGCATGTCCCCTTTGCAGAAAAGCACCTACAAAGTATGATGTTTCCCCTACGATGCTTCACCGTTGGGACGTTATTCATGTGGTTGTAATCATCCTACTTCCTCCAAACACAGAGGGTGGAGTTGATACCAAAAAGTTCTATTTTGGTCTCATCTGACCACATGAACTTCTCCAATGCCTTCTCTGGATTATCCAGATGCTCATTGGGGAGCTTTAAACGGGCCTGGACATGTGCTGGCGTGAGCTGAGGGATCTTTCGTGCCCTGCAGGATTTTAATTCATGACGGCATAGTGTGTTACTAACAGTAATGTTTGAGACTGTGGATCCAGCTCTCTTTAGCTCGTTGACCAAGTCCTCCTATGTAGTTGGCATGGGCAATTGGGCATGCATGGCTTCCAATGGCACTGGGTCACTTGTTTTTACTTGATGATGTGAATGAAGACAGAAGCAGCCGGATGAATTCTGAAGTGAACAGAGATATACTTTCTGCTCATATTCAACCAAATGCAGCAAAGTTATTTGGATGGCGCTTTAAATTACAAATGGAGAGACGTTTCAGGGCTCATTTGAGAAAGGTAGTGAATAGAGATGAGTGACTATGTTCGAAAAACGATCGCTAGTTTCAAATTTGGCACGAATATGGCACATTCGGATTCGTGATCAGAAACATGAGCATTTTTTCTTAAAATCAGGAAAAATTGGTACAATTCGGTAAAAGTGTAGGAAATGATTGCGTTGACACTAAAGTATTTTTAGCACTTTGGCTAGCATAGTGGCAGTGTATGATGAGTGGGGGAGACATGTTTGATGAGGGTAAGGCGTGGGGAGAGCTCAGAGGAGCCCAGAAGAGCGGCAAGCTTGTAATCTTTTTTTTTCCCTAACTTTATGTGTGCAAATTGCGGCTAGCCATTCAGGGCACAGGAACCATCCACAATGTCCAGACACAAGGGCTTGTGCCATTGGCTGCTGAAATCCCATGTCCTTCTCTATATAAAGAGCGTATATGTTGTTCTAGTGCCATTTTGTGATTATAACAGATCAGATAGGCTACTGCTGACGCTGCTCCTGGATTCAATAGAGATTTTAGCTAGTTACCTAGGCAACTGCTTCTAATTGAGATAGTTCCGATAGCTAATGTCCTGTGTGGTTGTGAAATAGACTTTACAGCAGATTTTTTTTTCTTGTGCCATTAGGGAGGTCCAGACAAAGACAGCAGGGCATATTTCATAGAAGTTTGCTGTGCACTGCTTCTATTGTACTCCTTGCACGAGCACACCTTTAAAAATCAATTTTTTTCTCTGACTAATGTAATTCAGCACGCCATAGCCCACCTTGTCATTTTGTGGTGGTGAAATTTAGCTGTAGGCAGAGCTCAAGCAGAGTAAGCAAAAAATATTTTTTTCTGTTGCTAACATGATGCAGCACGCCATATCTCAGTAAGTCATTTTGTGGTGGTGAAATTCAGCTGAAGGCAGAGCTTATGCAGAGTAAACAAAAATATTTTTTTCTGTTGTAAGATGATGTAGTATGCCATATCTCAGTTTGTCATTTTGTGGCAGTGAAATTTAGCTGTATGCAAAGCTCATGCAGAGTAAAAAATCTATTTTTTTCGGTGACAAACGTGCTACAGCAGGCTAGATCTGAGTTTGAAATTTCTTAGAGCATATATTCTATGTTATACAGGCCTCATCCACACTAAAAAAATACTTTCTTCTGTTACTAACGTGATACAGGAGAGGAGGTCTCAGTTTGAAATTGTTTGGAGCATATTTGCTATGTTATACAGGCCTCATCCACACTAAAAATATACAATATTCTGTTAATAACATGATACAGTAGGGGAGATCTCAGTTTGAAATTGTTTGGAGCATATCTTCTATGTTATACATGCCTCATTCACACTAAAAAATACTTTCTTCTGTTACTAACATGATACAGTAAGGGAGATCACAGTTTAAAATTGTTTGGAGCATATCTTCTATGTTATTCAGGCCTCATCCACACTAAAAAAAGATTTTCTTCTGTTACTAAGTGATACAGTAGGGGAGATCTCAGTTTGAAATTATTTGGAGCATATCTTCTATGTTATACAGGCCTCAACCACACTAAAAAATACTTTCCTCTGTTACTAACATGATAATGTAGGGGAGATCTCAGTTTGCAATTGTTTGGAGTATATTTTCTTTATTATCCAGGCCTCACCATACTAAAAAAAATACTTTCTTCTGCAACTAACATGATACTGTAGGTGAAATCTCAGTTTGAAATATTTTGGAGCATATCTTCTTTGTTATACAGGGCTCATCAGCACTAAAAAAATACTTTCTTCTGTTTCTAATGTGATACAGCAGGATAGATGTCAGTTTGAAATTTCTTAGAGCATATCTTCTATGTTATTCAGGCCTCATCCACACTAAAAAAAAATATTTTTGCAGTTGATAATGTGATACAGCACATCATATCTCACCTTGTCATTTTGTGGCGGTGAATTCAGCTGTAAGCAGAGCTCATGCAGAGTAAACCAATATACTTTTTCTGTGACTAACGTGATGCAGCACACCATATCTCAGTTTGTCAATTTGTGGCAGTGAAATTCAGCTGTATGCAGAGTTCATGCAGAGTAAAAAAATCTATTTTTTTCTGTGACTAGCGTGATGCAGCATTATTAGCCCACCTTGTCATTTTGTGGCGGTGAGGTTTAGCTGTAGGCAGAGTTCATGCAGAGTAAACAAAAATATTTTTTTCTGTTGCTAACATGATGCAGCACGCCATATCTCAGTTTGTCATTTTGTGGTGGTGAAATTCAATTGTGTGCAAAGCTCATGCAGAGTAAAAAAATCTATTTTTTTCTGTGACAAATGTGATACAGCAGGCTAGATCTTAGTTTGAAATTTCTTGGAGCATATATTCTATGTTATACAGGCTTCTTCCACACTAAATAAATACTTTCTTCTGTTACTAACATGATACAGGAGAGGAGATCTCAGTTTGAAATTGTTTGGAGAATGTCTGCTATCTTTTACAGGCCTCATCCACATAAAAAAAATACATTCTTCTGTTACTTACGTGATACAGCAGGATAGATGTCAGTTTGAAATTGTTGGAGCATATCTTCTATGTTATATAGCCATCATCCACACTAAAAAAATACTTTCTTCTGTTACGAACATAATACTGTAGGGAAGATTTCAGTTTGAAATTGTTTGGAGCATATCTTCTAGGTTATACAGGCCTCATCCACACTAAAAATACTTTCTTCTGTTTCTAATGTGATACAGCAGGCTAGATGTTAGTTTGAAATTTCTTAGAGCATATCTTCTATGTTATTCTTGCCTCATCCACACAAAAAAATACATTCCTCTGTTACTTACGTGATACAGCAGGCTAGATGTCAGTTTGAATTTCTTAGATCATATCTTCTGTTTTATTCAGGCCTCATCCACACTAAAAAAAATTTTTTTTCAGTTTGTTAACGTGATACAGCAAGCCATATCTCACCTTGTAATTTTTTTGGCGGTGAATTCAGCTCTATGCAGAGTTCATGCGGAGTAAACAAAATATTTTTTTTCTGTGATGAAAGTGATGCAGCACACCATATCTCAGCTTGTAATTTTGTGGCAGTGAAATTCAGCTGTATGGAAAGCTCATGAAAGAATAAACAGATATATTTTTTCTGTGACTAACGTGATACAGCACACCCATATCTCAGTTTGTAATTTTGTGGCAGTGAAATTCAGCGGTATGCAGAGCTCATGCAGCGTAAAAAAAGCTATTTTTATCTGTGACTAACGTGATGCAACACACATTAGCCCACCTTGTCATTTTGTGGCAGTGAAATTCAGTTGTATGCAAAGCTCATGCAGAGTAAAACTCATGATACAGCAGGCTAGATCTTAGTTTGAAATTTCTTGGAGCATATATTCTATGTTACACAGGCTTCATCGACACTAAAAAAATACTTTCTTCGGTTACTAACTTGATACAGGAGTGTAGATCTCAGTTTGAAATTGTTTGGAGCATATCTACTATCTTTTACAGGCTTCATCCACACTACAAAATTACTTTCTTCTGTTACTAACATGATACAGTATGGGAGATCTCAGTTTAAAATTGTTTGGAGCATATCTTCAATGTCATCCACACTAAAAAAAATACTTTTTCTGTTGTAAGATGATGTAGTATGCCATATCTCAGTTTGTCATTTTGTGGCAGTGAAATTTAGCTGTATGCAAAGCTCATGCAGAGTAAAAAATCAATTTTTTTCGGTGACAAACGTGCTACATCAGGCTAGATTTGAGTTTGAAATTTCTTAGAGCATATATTCTATGTTATACAGGCCTCATCCACACTAAAAAAATACTTTCTTCTGTTACTAACGTGATACAGGAGAGGAGGTCTAAGTTTGAAATTGTTTGGAGCATATTTGCTATGTTATACAGGCCTCATCCACACTAAAAATATACAATATTCTGTTACTAACATGATACAGTAGGGGAGATCTCAGTTTGAAATTGTTTGGAGCATATCTTCTATGTTATACATGCCTCATTCACACTAAAAAATACTTTCTTCTGTTACTAACATGATACAGTAAGGGAGATCACAGTTTAAAATTGTTTGGAGCATATCTTCTATGTTATTCAGGCCTCATCCACACTAAAAAAAGATTTTCTTCTGTTACTAAGTGATACAGTAGGGGAGATCTCAGTTTGAAATTATTTGGAGCATATCTTCTATGTTATACAGGCCTCAACCACACTAAAAAATACTTTCCTCTGTTACTAACATGATAATGTAGGGGAGATCTCAGTTTGCAATTGTTTGGAGTATATTTTCTTTATTATCCATGCCTCACCATACTAAAAAAAATACTTTCTTCTGCAACTAACATGATACTGTAGGTGAGATCTCAGTTTGAAATATTTTGGAGCATATCTTCTTTGTTATACAGGGCTCATCCGCACTAAAAAAATACTTTCTTCTGTTAGTAACGTGGTACAGTAGGGGAGATATCAGTTTGAAATTGCTTGGAGCATATCTTCTTTGTTATACAGGCCTCATCCACATTAAAAAAATACTTTCTTCTGTCTCTAATGTGATACAGCAGGATAGATGTCAGTTTGAAATTTCTTAGAGCATATCTTCTATGTTATTCAGGCCTCATCCACACTAAAAAAAAAATATTTTTGCAGTTGATAATGTGATACAGCACATCATATCTCACCTTGTCATTTTGTGGCGGTGAATTCAGCTGTAAGCAGAGCTCATGCAGAGTAAACCAATATACTTTTTCTGTGACTAACGTGATGCAGCACACCATATCTCAGTTTGTCAATTTGTGGCAGTGAAATTCAGCTGTATGCAGAGTTCATGCAGAGTAAAAAAATCTATTTTTTTCTGTGACTAGCGTGATGCAGCATTATTAGCCCACCTTGTCATTTTGTGGCGGTGAGGTTTAGCTGTAGGCAGAGTTCATGCAGAGTAAACAAAAATATTTTTTTCTGTTGCTAACATGATGCAGCACGCCATATCTCAGTTTGTCATTTTGTGGTGGTGAAATTCAATTGTGTGCAAAGCTCATGCAGAGTAAAAAAATCTATTTTTTTCTGTGACAAATGTGATACAGCAGGCTAGATCTTAGTTTGAAATTTCTTGGAGCATATATTCTATGTTATACAGGCTTCTTCCACACTAAATAAATACTTTCTTCTGTTACTAACATGATACAGGAGAGGAGATCTCAGTTTGAAATTGTTTGGAGAATGTCTGCTATCTTTTACAGGCCTCATCCACATAAAAAAAATACATTCTTCTGTTACTTACGTGATACAGCAGGATAGATGTCAGTTTGAAATTGTTGGAGCATATCTTCTATGTTATATAGACATCATCCACACTAAAAAAATACTTTCTTCTGTTACGAACATAATACTGTAGGGAAGATTTCAGTTTGAAATTGTTTGGAGCATATCTTCTAGGTTATACAGGCCTCATCCACACTAAAAATACTTTCTTCTGTTTCTAATGTGATACAGCAGGCTAGATGTCAGTTTGAAATTTCTTAGAGCATATCTTCTATGTTATTCTTGCCTCATCCACACAAAAAAATATATTCCTCTGTTACTTACGTGATACAGCAGGCTAGATGTCAGTTTGAATTTCTTAGATCATATCTTCTGTTTTATTCAGGCCTCATCCACACTAAAAAAAATTTTTTTTCAGTTGTTAACGTGATACAGCAAGCCATATCTCACCTTGTAATTTTTTTGGCGGTGAAATCAGCTCTATGCAGAGTTCATGCGGAGTAAACAAAATATTTTTTTTCTGTGACGAAAGTGATGCAGCACACCATATCTCAGCTTGTAATTTTGTGGCAGTGAAATTCAGCTGTATGGAAAGCTCATGCAGAATAAACAGATACATTTTTTCTGTGACTAACGTGATACAGCACACCCATATCTCAGTTTGTAATTTTGTGGCAGTGAAATTCAGCGGTATGCAGAGCTCATGCAGCGTAAAAAAAGCTATTTTTATCTGTGACTAACGTGATGCAACACACATTAGCCCACCTTGTCATTTTGTGGCAGTGAAATTCAGTTGTATGCAAAGCTCATGCAGAGTAAAACTCATGATACAGCAGGCTAGATCTTAGTTTGAAATTTCTTGGAGCATATATTCTATGTTACACAGGCTTCATCCACACTAAAAAAATACTTTCTTCTGTTACTAACTTGATACAGGAGTGTAGATCTCAGTTTGAAATTGTTTGGAGCATATCGTCTATCTTTTACAGGCTTCATCCACACTACAAAATTACTTTCTTCTGTTACTAACATGATACAGTATGGGAGATCTCAGTTTAAAATTGTTTGGAGCATATCTTCAATGTCGTCCACACTAAAAAAAATACTTTTTCTGTTGCTAAGTAATACAGTAGGGAAGAGCTCAGTTTGAAATTATTTGGAGCATATCTTCTATGTTTTACAGGCCTCATCCACACTAAAAACACTTTCTTCTGTTACTAACATGATACAGCTGTAACGGGTCCGGGAGGCGGAACCTCTGAGCTACTAAACAAGGGGGCGGCCCTTGTAAGGGAGCGGGTGGCAGTCTCCGGGTGAACGGACAGGGAGTTACGGCAAGTGATCAGGGCAGTCTCTGGGTAAGGGGTAGGTACGACCTGTGATGGCAGAACCTCCGGGTAGGCTAGCAGGCAGATGGTAGACGTGTGCTCCCAGGTGAGCAAGCGAGAGTCTCTGGAATAGCAGGTGGTCACGGCACGTGACGGCGGAACCTCCGGGCTGGCAGGCAGGTAGGTAACGGAGAAGCGCTCCCAGGTGAGCGGGCAAGAGTCTCTGAGATAGCTGGTGGTCACAGCACGTGACAACGGAGCCTCCAGGCTGGCAAGCAGGCAGGTAGCGGAGAAGCGCTCCCAGGTGAGCGGGCAAGCTGGTCCATAGACAGACTGACCGGGGTTGTAAGGCAGACCGTCGGACCTCAGGCAAGCAGGCAGGTAGCTGATGTGCGCTCCCAGGTGAGCGGACAAGTTGGTCCTTAGACAGACTGACCGGAGTTGTAAGGCAGACCGTCGGACCTCAGGCAGGCAGGCAGGTAACAAGTATTCAGGCAGGAATCAGGCAGGTAACTAGCAGGAAACTGGCAGGAAACTGGCAGGTAACTGGCAGGTAACTGGCAACGGGACCTGAGGGCTGAAGCACAGGTGAGACACAGGTGCAAACAACATTGCTCGGGCACCTCCATTTTGGAGGAGGTGCCTTATATATGATGAAGTCCTCCGGCCATTGGCCGGGGACTGCTTAGGACGGCGCGCGCGGCCCCTTTAAGAGGAGGGGAGCGCGCGCGCGCGCGCCCTAAGCACAGGGGCCGGGAAGGAGCGCGCGCTGAGAGCAGAGCAGGAGGAGGACGCCGGGAAGGAGCGCGCGCTGACAGCAGAGCGGGGAGAGGACGCCGGGCACGGAACAGAGCGGTGAGAGGAGCAGCGTCCCTGCCTAGCAGAGGGCAGGGACGCCAGCGCTACAACAGCAAGCTAGATGTCAGTTTGAAATAGATTGGATTATATCTTCTATGTTATACAGGCCTCATCCACACTAAAAATACTTTTTTCTGTTACTAACGTGATACAGTAGGGGAGATTTTAGTTTGAAATTGTTTGGAGCATATCTTCTATGTTATACAGGCCTCATCCACACTAAAAAATACTTTCTTCTGTTACAATAGTGATACAGAAAGTCAAATCTAACTTTGTCATTTAGTGCTGCTGAAATTCAGCTTTGTGCAGAGCTGTTGCAGAGCAAAAAAAAACTATTCTTTTGCGCTGCTTTAGTGGTACAGCAAGCCATATCTTACCTTGTCATTTGTGGCGGTGAAATTCAGCTGTATGAAGAGCTAATAAAGAGTAAAAAAAAATGTTTTTCTTTCTGTGACTAACGTGATGCAGCATACCATATCTCAGTTTCTCATTTTGTGGCGGTGAAATTCAGCTGTATGTGATACAGCAGGCTAGATCTTAGTTTGAAATTTCTTGGAGCATATACTTGTTTTCTATGTTATACAGGCCTCATCCACACTAAAAAATACTTTATTCTGTTACTAACATAATACAGTAGGGGATATCTCAGTTTGAAATTGTTTGGAGTATATTTTCTATATTATACAGGCCTCACCCATACTAAAAAAATATTTTCTTCTGTTACTAACGTGATACAGCAGGTTAGATGTCAGTTTGAAATATCTTTGAGCATATCTTCTATGTTATTCAGGCCTCATTCACAGTAAAAAAACAATTTTTTTCAGTTGCTAACGTGATACAGCAAGCTATATCTCTTCTTGTCATTTTGTGGCAGTGAAATTCAGCTGAATGTAAAGCTCATACAGAGTAAAATGTGATGCAGCAGGGGAGATCTCAGTTTTAAATTGTTTGGAGCATATATTCTATGTTTTACTGGCCTCATCCACAGTAAAAAAATTACTTCTTCTGTTAGTAACTTCATACAGCAGGCCAGATGTCAATTTCAAATTTTTAGGTGCTGATATTGTTCTACACACAGGGGTAAACATGATGAAATCGAAATTAGTTTTCTTACTACCGTGGTATATAAAGCAGGCTAGATTTCATCTTTTAATTCTTTGGTGCAGATAATGTTCTCACAGGGGTACACATGATAAAACATAATTGGTTTACTTACTACCATGGAATATAAACCAGGCTATATTTCATCTTTTAATTCTTTGGTGCAGATATTGTTCTCACAGGGGTACACATGATATAATCGAAATTGGTTTTCTTACTACCGTGGTATATAAAGTAGGCTATATTTCATCTTTTAATTCTTTGGGGCAGATATTGTTTTCACAGGGGTACACATGATAAAATTGAAATTGGTTTTCTTACTACCATGGTATATAAAGCAGGCGATAGTCCATCATTAATTCTTTGGTGCTGATATTGTTCTGCATGCATAGGTACACATTACTGATGAGTGAGCACTAAATATGCTTAACATAGTGGTTCAGCGGTTTCTTAAAACCTACCCAGATATGCCAGAGCTGCTTGTGAAAGTACGCCGTGTGTGCCCATTTCAGAAAGTCTGCTACAGCTTCCTACGCCACCCTGGCAGTGCTTCAGCAGCGTTTGCAGCTTCATAGCTCACCGACTGGTGTACGATGTCACCACACACTGGAAATCAACGTTTCAGATATTTGGTAAGATTTTTGAGCAGCAGAGGACAGTTGTTGAGTACTAGCTTCAACATGCCCATTGGAATTCAGGTCAGCCTCCGCACATAAAAGCTGATGAGTGGGCATGGATGTCTGACATCTGTGCCATCCTTCAAAACTTTGAAGATTCCACCAAGATGGTGAATGGCGATGACGCCATAATTAGCGTCACGATTCTGCTTTTCTGCCTACTGAAACGCTCGTTGCTCACAATTATTGAGGAGGCATTGCAGACGGAGCAAGGAACTATACAGGGTGATGCTACACAACCCAGCCTCATCTCAACTCAATGTGGATTGGGTGATAATAAGGAGAAGGATGAGGAGGAGAATATGGACAGTGGTCCTCTTGATGAGGACAGGAAAGTCTTGGCTGTTTTGGAAGTCTTTATACAACTCTTTCAGTCTGTGGGAAAACTGTATGAGTTTTGCTTAATGATGACCTTCAGTAGCCTAAACCATGGCTTTGCTTATGAACATTATTTGTCAAAACGCATTGCAGATCAGGCCATTGCCCAACTCTGCAGTCATGGAATTCAAGACATAAAGATCTTTTTGCGTCAAAGCAATACCAAGGAGTTTGAGCTGATGTTGGGTGGGCTGCCATTGCTTATGGAGCAAGCTGCATTAGAGGACTTTTTGGGAGAAATGACAGCTGGAGTAGATACAATTTCCCTCTATGCCAGTCCTTTCACTGAGGTAAGAATATGGCTGTAGTGAAACCCAAATCTCATCGAGAAGCATCTGTGGCTAAGAAAAGTCTGTGTGAAGATTCCAGGACACTATATGGCTGCTTTTTTTAACTGTGGACTGGCTCCAGCAATCTACAAGACTTATATGCAATCTGGCAGCTTAGCCAAGCCCAATTCTTTTCTCCATCTGATATCTAAAAAACTGGTCATGCTGGAGAAACTTGCACCTACTGTCACTTAGTGTCTTCAGCTCCTTTGTGATAAATGTTTGGGCAGCCAGTCTACCAAATAAAATTCCTGAGATATGGAAATTGTGGATGACTTCGCTTCTCCTACTGGGTGCTAATACCAAACCATGGCGTGCCATTCACTGGATATTCCTGGCTGTTTGGAGGCAAGCTCATTCCCACAGAAAAGTACCAGCAAGTTAAGGAGATAGTGGCCTCTATCATCATGAAGGAGTTAGCTTGTTGTCTAGGAGACCGACAACCGCTGCTGTCCACCTTGTGAACATTGTGTTGAAGCTTGCAAGGATTAAGAGGTTGCATTTGCGTGTCTGGTTTTTATATTAAAAATCTTGCTGTGTTTTTATAGTTTTAAGTGAGCACACAGAGACTGTGGTTTCTGCAGCAGCACATCCAAGCCGGGATAATGGCGGAGAAATTGCTGTTTTATCAGGTTGAGGATGCGAGCCATGCAAGGAATATGTGTGAGGTTGCCCCGGCATGGGCCGCAACCAGGTTTGCACTGTTATCGCACGCGACCTTTTCTTGCTCCAGGTTCAGCCATTGCTTAAACTCGGCATGGATAGCTGTCCACAACTCTTGATCAGTTCAACTCCAATATCCAAGTCATATTAATTGAAACACTGCCGGATTGCAGTGACCCCTGGGTGCACAGTATGGAGGTGGGGGGTATTCTATCTGCACTGTTGGAATGTGTGTCTCATTAAGGCAGAGGTTGAGGGCGCATGAAGAGGCCCTAGAGAAGGTGAAGGAGGCAGAAGCACTGGAGTTAGTGTTAGATAAAGGGGTTTGTCCAGCAAGCCTTGGGGATTCCAAGACTTGCTTTCTAGTGACAGCTTGATGTCTAGTGGTTTAGTTCTCCATCCCCTGGTGTGTAGTAGTTTAGTTCTTCAACCCAAGCTGTTTAGTAATTTACTTTTCTAACCTCTGCCAACTTTGTTAAAAATGACAGAGTAAAAAAAATGCAATAATTTGACTACTACATGCATGAACTGGCACATGCGCGATCAACGTGCGTTAATCTGGGAATTTCACTTGCGCTTGTTATCTACTGGAGCACATGTTCCTTCTGGCCCTCATCTACAAAGCGTACTGCTGTCTCAGCATCACAGACTTGGCCCTATCTTGGATCTCTTCACCAGATAGACATTCAGCGTCTCCCACTCACACACCACCTCCTCATCTCGCCCCTTGTGTGTGGGTGTCCCCTAAGGTTCAGTTCTAAGACCCCTGCTCTTCTCCATCTACACCTTTGGCCTGGGACAGCTCATAGTCTCACGGTTTTCAGTATCACTGCCAACTGCTGATGACACACAGATCTACCTCTCTGGACCTGATATCACTTCCTTACTAACCAGAATCCCACAATGTGTGTCCGCTATTTCATCTTTCTTCTCTGCTAGAGTTGTAAAACTTAACATGGATAAAGCCAAATTCATCATCTTTCCATAATCTCATTCATTCAACCCAACTGAACTATCCATCAAAGTCAATGGCTGCCCACTCTCCCCAGTATCGCAAGCTTGACTCTGATGTCTACTTCAAATGTCAGATCCAAGCCCTTTCCACTTGCTGCCGACTCCAACTCCAAATGTCTTCGGGATCCGCACATTCCTCAACCATGAATCTACAAAAACACCATTGCATGCCCTCATCGTCTCCCGCCTTGACTACTGCAAACTCCTGCTCTGTGGCCTCCCTTCTACCACTCTCACACCCCTCCTAAACTGTGCTGGATGACTAATCCACCTGTCACCCCACTATTCCCCAGCCTCTCCCCTCTGTCAATCCATGCGCTGGCTCACCATTGCCCAAAGACTCCAGTTGAAGAGCCTAACTTTGACATACCAAGTCATACAAAACCTGTCTCCTCCATACATCTGTGACTTAGTCTGCCTGTACTTACCTGCGCGCAACCTCCCATCCTTCCAAGATCTCCTTCTCTATTTTCCTCTTATCTCTTCTTGCCACAATCGCATACAAGATTTGTCCCGTGCATCTCACCTACTGTGGAACTCTCTACCCCAACACATCAGACTCTTGCCTACCATGGAAACCTTCAAAAGGAAGCTGAAGACGCACTTCTTCTGACAAGCATACAATCTGCAGTATCCCTTGCTCCATGATATCGCTGCATGACCAGCAGTACCCTCAACTACTGTATCCTCACCAGTGCCTTGTAGATTGTTTGTGCGCCCTCGTGGGCAGGGTTTTCTCTCCTCTTGTACCAGTCGGTGACCCATTTTCACGTGTAAAGCACCATAGAATAAATGGTGCTATAATAATAAATAATAATAATTATACTGCTTGTACTCTGGGTCAATTGATGCCACTTTCCTGGTGTCTGCCTCTAATTTGATCTGCTTTGGCAGCTTTTTGGCCCATTTGAAGGTTTTATGTATGCGTTTGGTGTTGCTTCCCATTGAGTCCATATGTTTGATGAATAAATCGGCGAATATTGCAAAATCGGCGATCGTAATCCGAACCGAACATTGAAATATTCGCTCATCTCTAGTAATGAACCCACAAAAGTGACGCTCTGGTGTGTGTGATCAGTCTCTGATATGGCATTTCTACCTGATCTTATTTAAAATGAAGTTTCTGCCTCTTCCATCACTTTCCATATTTGGACCCTTTACACTGTGGTGATAGTGATGTAAGTTTTACCATTGAAAACTGTGAGATGGAGGTATAGCTACAAATTTGAAATATAGAGAAGTTTTGAAATGGATATGATGGTGTACCATCGATTTTATTACACTATGTATTGGACAGTGCATGGGAGTACCTCCATAATGGGATTATACTTTTGACATGAAGAGTTATATAAAGGTCATACTCGCTATTTTGGAGAAAAATGTCTGAAAAATTGCCATAACATGCTCAATTTTGATAAAAATGCCACTGTGGCAAAAAGGCCAAAACAATGCCATAAACCAATATGCTATGCATGTGGACATTTATGTATTTTACTAGTAACTTTTAGTAACTAGTACATTTCAGGTTAAGGAAATAATAGAAAACATCTGTTGGTATTTCCAGAAACAGTACAAATTCTGTCAGTTGGCTCTGTCCGGTATCGCAACTCAATCCCATTCACTTAAAAATGAGGACCATGTATGTGATTTGTTTGAAAGTTGATGTTCAAAAATGTCAAGTCCTTTATTTTTAGGTTAAATTCTTGATAAGCCACATTGTAACTTTATGAAAATTACCTGCCAAACAGAGCATGTTTTTATCTGATATGATTTATTGCCCAAAGCTTCCCAGACATTGAATGATGAGCAATGCTGAAGCTACCAATACTTTCCCAGTTTATTTGAAAGCAACTGCTGTGAAGTAAACTGCATTAAATTTTAGTAACTATTATATCAAACTGACAACCATTCATGATTACCAACCGCCACAACATCCTGCTAAATAATTCAGTTCATGCTGCCAAGTATTATATGGGTCTAAACAGTAGAATCAAAGCTTGGTAAGCAATTCATTAAAACAAGTGTCTACTGAAGGAAATAAAGGAAAAAAAAATATATAAAAAATAAATATGTGAAAATAAGATTCAATAATATTCATCTACCATTGCTGTGATATTTTTCAAAGCATTTTTTTTCATTTCACTTTCATGTACAACAAGGAATGCATCAAATGGTAACAGCTTGAAGATAGGGAAAAGATTGAGATTATAGTTGCCAGCTGTATGCAAACTTGGCTGTAAATGTACGGAAGATGATGTAGATCCAGCCACCGCAAAAATTAGGGTCATTTAAAACATTACACCTATTTGGAACATTAATACCAGGGGAAAATAAAATCATGATGAATGAGAAAGAAAGGAGAGAAAGACATCGGATTTAGGTCGAAAAATTCTTAGTCTTGATCAAAACTAAAAGCTATTCGCTCAAAACGTGCAGACCTGGTATCTTTCATTTTTTTCTCATTCATCATTAATTATTTCCTCTAGTTCTAATGTTCCAAATAAATGTGATGTTTTAACTTACTCTAATTTTTCAGGTTGTTGGATCCACATCATCTTCAGTACTTTTTATTACCCAGGAACCAGACTGGAGTTTCCTTGCACCACACCCATTATGAAAGACCTCCTACACCGATGATCTGATGTTGATTTTTTTTCTTTATTTGCTGTAAATGTACATGGGATTGACTAAGATTTCACATGGAAGGCAGATCCATAGGATATATTAACAATCTGTGATTAGTGAAAGCTAATCGACTGTATACCCTACCACTACTCTATGCAAAGTAGATGACCAAGTGAACAAAGACAGTTATGTATAGTCTTTAAAAGTGCTATGTTTGAAACTTGCAGTCAGTCATCAGTATTAAAGCAACTCTGAAGTACAAACTGCTTGTTTACCAAGTGAAATATTCTTTAGACTAAAACAATATTTGTGAAAATGCAAATTTTAAAAATTGAACAGAGGTTTTAGTTGTCTGCTCTATGTAATTGCTATGTTATAATTAACATAAGCATAATAATCTAATTATACATTTAACACCAATTAGCATAGTACATTAATTTTTGTCAAATAATCACATTGGTCAGCCTGTTCTTAACACTGTATATTAATTAAAGTTGATATACAAACTTGACTTTTGCCATATAGTATATGGGGCATTTCATAATCTGCCATCTTTTTCCATTAATGGCATTCATTATTGCTCATTAAAATAAATGAAGCTATAATCTAACGCAAAGAATTAAAAAAGAAAAAAAAAACATTTTTAATGATAACACCATTAAAAGAATAGGTCATTTTATATTTGGTCTTGACCCTTTGAAAATCATCCTTTGAAATGGGTATTTCTTTGATATTTTATAGAAGTCATATTATCCACTAAAATTCTGACCTTCAAAATTGTTACAGGGAGGTCTTACAGGGGTTGGCATCATGCTGAACTTGTACATGAATTCCCGCAAAGTTAATGTCTATATTAAGTGGTTTCTTAAGATGTTTTTAAGGTGTTTTTAATAGTCAACCAATCCCATGTAATAAATATTAGACCCGGACACTCTAACCGAAGGCATCAATTGATCATTTTGTAATTACTAAATATAATAAGCATAATAAAATGTCATGATCTGTATTGTTATCTAGGGGCATCTCTGAGTACAGCCTCTATTACTATGCTCTACAACACTCAAGAGGTGATTGTGTAGCATCATCTTTTCCAATTAAACCATGCACTATCATTTTATATTAAAAATGTTGCTCTCTACTGACTTGTTAAGTAGAAAATGGAATCAAGGTTTCATTATTAACCAGTATTACATTTCCCACAGGTTTTACTGAAGATTTAGAGGTGAAGAACAGTTTTCAAAAATGTGATGCTATGTGGCTGTATTACAAATTGCTCCTTCATTTGTCTGTAGCCTGACAATCTCTGTGAATAAATGTGATATTTCATACATCGTACAATAAGATGTTAATTGGGCTAACAAATGATTGTTTAATTTCTATGGTGATCTACTCTAGTTGAGAATCTTGTCCACTACAAAACAATGTATATAGGCGGCGAAGGTACACATATAGTGTAAATGCAATACAAGATTTTTTGAGTGGCCCAAAACAAACTTCTATTTGGGATTTGCCACATTTCTTGGTATATTGGTATAGATAGCAATGTATCATGTAAATGTTATGTATTAATTTATACATTTGGTACACACATCATTATAATCATGAGAGGCGGACATCCAAGGAGTAAGCTGGATGGCATGGAAAGTGCACAGAAAATTAGCAAACATTTTAATGCTTTGCAAAACTTAGTATTTGGCAACTTTTTCTAAAATACCTTAAAGGGCTTGACTTCTATCAGAAAACTTTGGGTTATAAGTGGTAGTAGTTATAAAAAAATAAACTAAATATAACTTTCCTTTCACGGATCCCACGCTGTGCCTTAGCCGTTTCCTGATCTCTGTTGTTTGTTTGCAGTGCCAATCAGTGAGCTCAGTGGTTCATGCTCTCTTCTTGGGCAGAACTGCTAAACTTAGTGATTGCCTGCAGTACTGTCAATGTGAAATCAGTGGTGCAGACAAACAACAGAGACCAAAGCATCAGCAGAGAGACAATGATGAACCTGGAAAGGATAATACTCAGTTTATGTTTACAACTAACACAAGTTATAGCCCAAAATTTTCTGAATGGTAACAATCCTTTTAATTGTTGTGTATTTGTTGTTGATACAGGTAACTGTAACCGCTCCATTTCTTACATTAGTTTCTTAATTCAAGCACCTCTGCTGCTCATTGATCAGTTGTGTGATGTCCTATGACTTGGGAATCATACAGTATTGTATTGTTGCTGTTGAATTGCTATGCCATAAGGTTTGCATTTTAGAAGTTTGTCCTCCTTCTCTCCCTGTCTGGCTCCCCAGTTCTGATGTTAGTAACCCCTTATTTCTTAAGAAGCCACATGTTGGCAGCTCTGGTTCAGAATAGTCTTTTTTATACCCACTGCAGCTGTGACAGCTACTTCTACTGTAATTCTCCATACTACAGAAATTCAGATTGAAAATAAACCTTCTTCTGGAATCATCATACGGGCAGGTACATACGTGCCTCTGCAGTTGAGTTCAAGCTATCTGATGATATCTCTTCGTGTGAGTAATGGTACATGCAGACATCCATAGAAACGGTGTCTTAAGCGCCCTACACTTGAAGCCTAGTTATGGAGTCAGAATAAGTTGTGTAAGCAATGAACAGCAGTGATATCTGCATCCATTGGATTTACCCCATGAACCTTTCACTGGTTGTTTGCATTTCTGCCACTGTTTAACACATGTGCAGAAAGGAATGCTACCAGGAAAGTGGTCAGATGGGTAGATCATAGCTGGCCATCAACATGTTGAACTCTGTCTTTGACAGAACCTCCATCCATTTTTGAACTGAAGGATTGGAGTTGTTTGTGACACAACAGCTTATGTGTAATATACTTACTAGTGTTGTGCAAACATGCTCAGATAAGGGGTTATCCGAGCACGCTCAAGTCCTAAACGAGTATCTTTGGGGTGCTTGCAAAATATATTCACGTTGCCGCTGCTGAATGATTCAGGTATTGCCTGACAAACAAGCAATCCATGCATGAGTTGCGGCTGTCTAACAGCCATGAGATATGCAGCCATGGTGACTCGAACATATTTTGCGAACACGCCGAAGATACTTGTATAGGACTTGAGTGTGCTTGGATAACCCCTTATCCGAGCATGTTTGGGCATCACTAGTACTTATCTATCCTTATTCTTGGGCTGGCTGTTGGGGCAGGCTTCTGCTACTCTGCTCCCAATGACATTGCTGACCACAGCTGTCAGACAGCGGCATTGCTGACAGAGGTAGGCATCGTACAAGCTCTAATACTGAGTGGTGTGTAGATGGTTTACCCAACATAAAAAACGGGTTTGTAAGTGAAAGGATTGAATCCATTGTCTAACTTATTATTTGGGCCAGTGAGTGGACCAATCAGGGTGAGAGTTTTGTGGTCAACTGAAATTCACAGAATAAAAGCAGCCATAATAACCAATACCGAGTCATAACACTAATGCACTGCAGGATGCTGCAAGCCTCCATGATAAAAAGCAGAGGCAGCATACGTGCAAAATATTGATGGAGGTGGTGGTTGGCTCCTATTCTAATTGCTCAGGGATAAATCTTGTCTAGGACGCCAATCACACAGATACAGTGGGGAAAATAAGTATTTGATACATTGACGATTTTGCAAGTTTTCCCACCTACAAAGAATGGAGAGGTCTGTCATTTTTATCGTAGGTACACTTCAACTGTGAGAGACAGAATATAAAAATAAAAAAAACAGAAAATCACATTAAATGATTTTTAAATAATTAAATTGCATTTGATTGCATAAAATAAGTATTTGATTACCTACCAACCAGCAAGAATTCTGGGCTCTCACAGACCTGTTTGTTTTTCTTTAAGAAGCCCTCCTACTCTGCACTCATTACCTGTATTAATTGCACCTTTTTGAACTCGTTACATGTATAAAAGACACCTGTTCACACACTCAATCAATCACACTCCAACCTCTCCACCATGGTCAAGACCAAAGAGCTGTCTAAGGACGCCAGGAACAAAATTGTAGTCCTGCACAAGGCTGGAATGGTGTCAGAACTCGAACCCAGCAGCTCTTGTACACCAGGCAGCAACTCTTCCCTCTGAGCTATTCTGCTTGCTGGACAGTTCCTGGGTAAACTAGATTCTAGTACTTGTATTGTTACTGAGCGGCTCCACCCTGTGTTGCACCTGATTTGCTTAATCTTGTGAGCTTCTGATTGCACACCCTATTTAAACCTGTCCTGGCACCTCCTCCTTGCGAGATTATTGAGCTCCCAGCCTCTTGTCAACCTCTCCCTTCTCCTGATGCTTCATACAAAGATTATACTGCTTTCCTGTGTATCGATTCCTGGCTTCCCCTGACTACGCTACCTGCTAAACTCTTCAAGATTATACTGCTTTACTCTGTACTGATTCCTGGCTTCCCCTAAATACGCTACCTTCTGAATCCTTCAAGATTATACTGCTTTCCTGTCTACCGATTCCTGGCTTCCCTGACTATGCTGCCTTGCTAAATCCTTCAAGATTATACTGCTTTCCTGTGTACCAATTCCTGGCTTTCCTGACTATGCTACCTACTGGTGCTGCCCCTAGTGGTTGCAATACCACTACTCCAACCCAGGTCAGTTCATAATAAATAGGCTACATGTGAATAGGCAAGCAACTTGGTGAGAAAGCATCAACTGTTGGCATAATTATTAGAAAATGGAAGAAACACAAGGTGACTGTCACTCTTTCTCAGTGTAGGGCTCCATGCCACATCTCGCCTCGTGGGGTAAGGATGATTTTGAGAAAGGTCCAGAATCAGCCAAGAACTACACGGGAGGACCAGGTCAAAGACCTGAAGAGAGCTGGGACCACAGTCTCAAACATTATAGCTAGTAACACACTACGCTGTCATAGATTAAAATCCAGCCGGGCACTCAAGGTCCCCCTGCTCACGCCAGCACATGTCCAGGCCCGTTTGAAGTTTGCCAGTGACCATCTGGATGATCCAGAGGAGGCATGAGAGCAGGTCATATGGTCAAATAGAACTTTTTGGTATCAACTCCACTCACCGTGTTTGGAGGATGAAGAAGGATGAGTACAACCCCAAGAACACATTTACAACCAAGAAGCATGGTTGGGGAAATATCAAAATTTGGGGGTGCTTTTCTGAAATGGTGACAGGACGACTGCACTGTATTCAAGGGAAGATGGATGGGGTCATGTATCAAAAGATTTTGGCCCACCTCCTCCTTCCCTTAGTAAGAGCATTGAAGATAGGTCGCGGCTAGGTCTTCCAGCATGACAATGACCCGAAACACACAGCCAGGGCAACTAAGAAGTGGCTCCGCAAGAAGCATTTTAAGGTCCTGGAGTGGCCTACCCAGTCTCAAGACCTAAACCCAATAGAAAATCTTTGGAGGGAGCTGAAACTCAATGTTGCCTAGTGACAGCCCCAAAACCTGCAAGATCTGGAGAAGATCTGTATGGAGAAGGCCCCCACCGGCATGTTAGTCAGAAGTACAGTCTTTTAGCATTCTATAAAGACACTTGTTTTCCTCCTCCACTTGATATATAGATCAAATATATAAATCTCATAGAAACCACAGCAATAAGATCATTATTTAAATACTTCTAAATAGCAGTCATAAAGTTACCAAATAACAAACATCACAATATTGTCACAGAACAAGTCCGCTATACCAAAACTAATATACAAATAATAAACCACAAAAAGAGGATAAATAACATCACAGTTCTGTAGATAGTGTTTAGTATATACAGTATAGGTAAATCCAGTCACTTACCGGTAATCCAAAAGTCATTCATTTTCTCCTTTCTTCTTCATCTGGCGCAGACTGTTATGAGGTCTTTCAGCCATGACTCATCTCTGCAGAACATGTATGACTGATCACTTCTACAGCACCCTCCACACTTGTCACTTACTCCTACACTGTATCAGATGAAGAAAACTGCAATAATACCTGGGTGTATGGCCCCTCCAGGGTTTAGCGCCCTTATACACCCATTTTTCTCATACAAGGTTTTAATTTCGAGCTATACCTGGTTTCCTGTACACTCACCATTGCGATGAAGCTTGGTTTGGCACATAGAGAGGTAGGACATTAGTGTTTAAGCACCATCCATATTAAAGGTACACCTTGACGTAGTTGGATGGCTTTTGTGCTCTTTAATCAAAAAACGTTAATTAAGTACCTTTTGTTTTTAACATTTACAGCAACATTGGAGTTCATGTATTCATTAATCGCAGTGTTCTGACGAATCGTGTATATGTATGTATAATTTTTATATTGGCCACCTAGAGTATTTGAGCACCTACACATTAATTTAATGCTAAAGGTGTGTAGTCACTATTTTTTCTTTTTTAAACTGCTATAATTCCCGCCCTGGTGCCCTGTTCAGTAACAGTAACTCACTTTTGTTGCCTCTATAGTAACAGAGTCCACAAAAGTATAATATATAACAGTACTGATGTCTAGCTTTGTGACAATAAAATCTGTAGCCGCCATACAATATTAATGCATATGTCCCCTTTGTAGCCTTTGTGCAATACTAAATTCCTTTTTATATCCCAAAACAGTAGAAATGTCTTTCTTTGTGCTCAAATACCAACAGTAATGCCCCATCCCCAGTGGCAACAATATACATTGCTCCAAAAAATAAAGGGAACACTTAAACAACAGAATATAACTCCATGTAAATCAAACTTCTGTGAAATCAAACTGTCCACTTAGGAAGCAACACTGATTGAAAATAAATTTCACATGCTGTTATGCAAATGGAATAGACAATAGATGGAAATTATTGGCAATTATCAAGACACACTCAATAAAGGAGTGGTTCTGCAGGTGGGGACCACAGACCACATCTCAGTACCAATGCTTTCTGGCTGATGTTTTGGTCACTTTTGAATGTTGATTGTGCTTTCAGACTCGTGGTAGCATGAGACGGACTCTACAACCCACAGAAGTTGCTCAGGTAGTGCAGTTCATCCAGGATGGCACATCAATGTGAGCTGTGGCAAGAAGGTTTGCTGTGTCAGCGTAGTGTCCAGAGGCTGGAGGCGATACCAGAAGACCGGCCAGTACACCAGGAGAAGTAAAGGGGGCCATAGAAGGGCAACAACCCAGCAGCAGGTCCGCTATCTCCGCCTTTGTGCAAGGAGGAACAGGAGGAGCATTGCCAGAGCCCAGCAAAATGACCTCCAGCAGGCCACAAATGTGCATGTGTCTGCACAAACGGTTAGAAACCGACTCCATGAGGGTGGTATGAGGGCTCGACGTCCACAGATGGGGGTTGTGTTCACAGTCCAACACTGTGCAGGACGCTTGGCATTTGCCACAGAACACCAGGAATGGCAAAGTCGCCACTGGCGCCCTGTGTTCTTCACAGATGAGAGCAGGATCACACTGAGCACGTGACAGATGTGACAGAGTCTGGAGATGCTTTAGAGAGTGATCTGCTGCCTGCAACATCCTTCAGCATGACCGGTTTGACAGTGGGTCAGTAATGGTGTGGGGTGGCATTTGTTTGGAGGGCCGCACAGCCCTCCATGTGCTCGCCAGAGGTAGCCTGACTGCCATTAGGTACCGAGATGAGATCCTCAGACCCCTTGTGAGACCATAAGCTGGTGCGGTTGGCCCTGGGTTCCTCCTAATGCAGAACAATGCCAAACCTCATGTGGCTGGAGTGTGTCAGCAGTTCCTCTGTATGATGAAGGCATTGAAGCTATGGACTGGCCTGCTGTTCCCCAGACCTGAATCCAATTGAGCAAATCTGGGACATCATATTTGACTCCATCCACCAACGTCATGTTGCACCACAGACTGTGCAGGAGTTGGCGGATGCTTTAGTCAAGGTCAGGGAGGAGATCCCACAGGAGACCATCCGCAACCTCATCAGGAACATGCCCAGGCATTGTAGGGAGGTCAAACAGGCACGTGGAGGCCACACACAATACTGAGCCTCATTTTGACTTGTTTTAAGGACATTACATCAAAGTTGGATCAGCCTGTAGTGTGTTTTTCCACTTTAGTTTTGAGTGACTCCAAATCCAGACCTCCATTGGTTAATAAATTTGATTTCCATTGATCATTTTTATGTGATTTTGTTGTCAGCACATTCAACTTTGTACAGAACAAAGTATTCAATGAGAATATTTCATTCATTCAGATCTAGGATGCGTTATTTGAGTGTTCCCTTTATTTTTTTTGAGCAGTGTACCATTCTGACACTATACAGTAATAGCTTACACCTTTTATGCCTCAATACATTTGGAGCATCCCTATTGAACTCCATAAATTAATAATTTATAAGCCACAAAGGGGAATATTAATAATGACCCCATTGTGCAGTAATAATATCCCCTTTTCTGGCTCCCATAAAGTAATATTGTCCTTTGTTAGGCCGGTACGCAGGAGAAGGGCTTTCTCGTGGCGTCCGGCCAGGCCCTTCCCTGCTGGTCAGTAATTGTCAGCATTTAGGTTCCATTCTAGGGATTCTAAGTGTGGTTTCAGCTCCTGTGCCGCTAAGCCACCCCCCTTGCGGTCATGTACCACTAAACCATGCCCCTTGCGGTCACATGCCGCTAAGCCATGCCGCCTGCTGTCTGGTACAGCGTGGTTGGTTGTCCTGTGGGTCTGGGGCTGTCTCTAGTGTTTTTAAGGGCTCCGTGTGCTCCGCCCCGGTGCCTAGTCTATCTCTTTCTAACCTGGGGTGAGGTCTCTGGCAGTAAATGCAGTATGTGAGAGTCGTTGTCAAGGGTTCCTGCTGAAAGCTCCCTAGTCATCCTAGCCATCAATTAGGGCTAGGGGAATGCTGTGAGCAGCACACTCTACCGTGTCGGTTCACCTGTTGGTGTCCACGCCACGGAGGCGTCCTTGCTACTGATCCAGTATTCCATTGTATGTGTGGTCACACTGCCACTTTTACACCCATGTCTTTTTGCGCTGCAGAGATTCTCCTCTTCTTTAGGAACTGAGGTTCCAGGCCTTTCCTGACCAGCAGCTATCTGCAGCTCTATACGCTGCCATCTAGTGCTCAGGCATTTCATGCTGCCAAATCCTTCCTGCTCTGCACAGCAGTGTCTTGCAGTGCAGAAGTTTATTAGTTTAGTTTCTGGAGTGTTGCTAACTCCCAGCATTGTACCTTGTTTAGTTACTACTAGTGTGTGCACTTAACACACTAGTTCATTTCTTTCTCTGTGCTTAGCTGAACATTCCTCTGGGACTCAGCTGCTGCAGCTGTGAGTAATAGGATAATAGGAAAAGGGCCACGTTAAGGGACATTATAACAGGAAGAGGCCGAGGGTAGAGAACATGATTACTATAAGGGGCTGAGGATGGGGAACACTAAAACATGAAGAGGCCCAGGGTGGGGGACATAATAACAGGAAGAGGCCCAGGATGGGGGACATTATACTAAGAAAAGGCACAGGATGGGGGACATTATAACAGGAAGGGACACAAGGTAGGGGCCATTATTACTATAAGGCATTGGGGACAATAAAGCATGAAGAGGTCAAGAATGAGGGACATTATAAAATTAAGGGGCCCAGGATGGATGATATTGTAACTGGGAAAGCCTCAGGATGGGGAGAATTATTTCAGAAAGGGGCCCAGGAAGGGGAACATTATTACAAGAAGAGGCCCAGGAAGGGGAACATTATTACAAGAAGAGGCCCAGGAAGGGGACATTATTACAGGAAGGGGCCCAGGATGGGAGACATAACAGGACAGGAGAAATTATTAAAGGAATGAGAAAATTACATTATTAGTTTATGGTAGCAAGTGGGGGACATTATTAATATATGAGGCCAATTGAAGGTTATTACGCTGGCGTGTCCTTTAATAAAATAAAATAAAACTTAAAGGACACGTCGGGGTCTACCGGACTGCATAATTAAAAAAAAAAAATCTTATTCCTATCATGATTTGCACTCTAACACTACAGTTTCAGAGGCAAATGCCTTACCATTGCGCTATCCAGTCCATTGATAGCACCAAACAGCTTTTCTTGTCTTATGAGATCAACCATGAAAATACTCAGGGTGACTAAAAGTAATTGTGATTCTGATTCTGATGTTTGAAGAAAGTCACACATCAGACTCGCACATCAAAATCAAACATCATTTGAATTTGGCTTGCTTGCAGTCTGCATAAGTCCCAATTAGTTTTAGACAAGTTTGCACTGAAAATCATACAACCAAATAGAACTCCGAGGCTTTAACAATTGAGTTTATAACTTAGTGGTTAGTGTACTGGCTTTGGGACACAGAACATTGGGTTCAAGCCCCATCAGCGAACGGTTATTTATTTTTTTTATTATTATTACAGTTGTCAAAGTCACTCGTCAGAATCACTCGTCAGAATCATTGATCAAAATAACTCGTCAAAATCACTCGTCAGGATCACTCGTCAGAATCACTCGTCAAAATCATTTGTCAAAATCACTTGTCAAAATCAGTTCTCAGACAGGGTATTTAGCCTCAAACTGACATCATCCTGATGTTTGATTTTGATATCTGATCATGTCCTAAAATGGACACTGTACAGATATTTGACTCTATAGCCACAAATATCATACTTCCCTACCTCCACATCCACAAAACCTTTTTGAGCTAACCATGTTTTGTATCTTTGTCTAGCATAACTTGTGATTTGGGATAACATATCACATATAATTTTGCAGCACCCAGAAACTGTTTAATTTTATGTCTGAACAAAGAGAGAGAGTCTGCACCTGTGCAACTAGTGAACAAATCCCTTCGACCACAATCCAAATGAGAGACAAAAGAAATCCACAGCTTCCAACACGACCTGGTGCTTACCAACAATAGAGTGAATATCCAAAACAATGAAAAAACGGAAAAAAGGTAGCACTCACCAATCTTCTTATTAAAAGCCAACAATTTATTGATCCATTAAAAATGGTACAGGGGGAGAATGGAAGGAAACCTCCGAGGATGGCCATTTCGCGCCTTCTTGCGCTTCACACACCTTGGGACCCGTTGACACCTTGGGACCCTTGGAAGAGCAAGAAGGCGCGAAACGGCTGTTGTCCGGAGGTTTTCTTCCATTCTCCCCATGTACCATTTTTAATGGATCAATAAATTGTTGGCTTTTAATAAGATGATCGGTGAGTGCTACCTTTTTTCCCTTGTTTTATTGTTTTGTTTAATTTTATGTACAGAGAACTCTTAAGTAACAAAAAGAAAAATGCAGATAGCACATTGATCACAATGTATACTATTACATCATATATACAACTATAGAGAGAAAAGTAAAATTACAATTTGATTGTAGTTAAGAGAGTTGTTCATCTTTTTAAGTGCTGCAGTGCTAGACATAAAATAACAACAGATACTCACCATTCCAGTGATGTTGGTACTGTGTGTCTGGGTGGTAATTTCACATTGTTATGTCACATTAGAGCTGCAGTCTTTCAGCAGCCGCTAATGGAATCCAGCCTTCACAGCTCAATTAGATGCAACTCAATCTGATGGAAGGCTGCAGCTCATTAGCACCTGTCAAAAGGCTGCAGTGATCACTTGACATAGCAAAGTCATGTGACCAGCCGAAGACATTGCCTAACATTGTTGGATACACAAATTGCCTCTTCAGAGAGGAAGAGGACTTAAACTCTAGTGCCACCTATTGGAAGTAGCAGTCCTAAAAGTCAACATAAACCTTTTATCAAGCCTGCCATATGACAAAAGCCAAACCAGAATCACAATTTGCAGACACATGTTTCAGCGTGTTGCCTGACATGTAGAGTGATTGCAAACTTGTACCCTATGGCCGGACAATCACTTTAAGTTTGCACCAGGACTAAGAATGCATGCTGCATTCAAACTCTTTTGTTGTTTTACATTTTTGTATCACCGTATTATGAATTTTAACTAAAATTAAATAAAAATATCTTTTATTTTGGATGAAGGTGGACACTTTTGCTTTTTTCCTGCCATCAATCTGTTCATCACCATACCCAGGAGAACGCCCAAGCTTTCCATTTACCACATACTGGAAGTGGAAGAAGCGAAAACGAGTAAAAATGGCATGAATCAACAATATTTTATTAATCAATTATAAATATACAATGGTGACACAATGGATATAAATATGAATACAGTGACAATGGGTGATTATTGGATCAAGAAAAACCCCGCTACATCTTTAAAACCCTCATACGTATGTATTCCAATGTACAATGGGTACAGAGTCCACAAGAAGTTTAAAAAAGAGGAACAAAAGAGGAGGGGGGAAGAAAGACAAGATACGCGGGGAGGATGGAACCAAAGAGAGAGTATAAAGTATCAATCAGGCAAACAGGATGAGATGTCCATTATCTCCAATACCTAAGTGGGAGGCCATAATAGTAAATGAGTCAAGGCACTCATCCAGATGGTTGATAACTCTCTAAAATGTGGAGGGCACAGGGAGGCAGCCCATTTCCATCCGTGAGGGGCCTCGACGCGCGTTTCGCGTCGGCTTTATCAAGAGGCACATGTTAAATGATGGACAAGGACGTGAATAAATAGGACCTTGGATGATCACATGAGCGATCATGTGATCGCCCTATCATGGCTGCCGTGAAGGCCGGCCATTCGGGCGCATGCGCCGGGGTCATGGTGACCACAGCAGACGCGCACTGTCCGTCATGGCACGCGCACATGCCGGAAGTGTCCAATGACAATATCCGGGGGTGCGTCATTGCCATAGAGATGGACGCGCGCGGGTGCTGGACCGCGACTAACCCAGCGCATGCGCACTGCAGGCCATCACAGCACGCCACAGTGTGTCCCATAGGAGACAGCAAGGAGTGTCGTGAGTATAAAAATAGCGCGACCCATCACAGAAAAGGGTAAGGACGACATAAGGAAAAGGGAGGAAGTGATAGAAAAAAGCTGGAATACACGATAAGAAGAATAATTTATATGAATATAAATACAACAAAATATATAAAGAATAGAATCATAACTATAACAAAATTAAATATGTGAGATACATATAATATGAAAGAATGTAAAGAAATAAGACAAGTAAAAGTATAAACAAAGTTGTCAAAAATATAAAGGATATAAAGAAAAATAAATAAAAATAATATTAAAGAGAAAATAAAAAAAATAAAAATATACAATAAAAATAATATAAAGCACACAAATTATACAAAATAGTCTTGCTAGAAATGAGATCTTAAAGAATGGTCCTAATTCCTGCTCAGTCATCATGTAGAGGGGGTACGAAGAACCACTGATCCAATTGTCCAGATAGAAAGTGCAAAGGGAACAATAATAAGGGACACTAAAAAGGATATAGAAAGATGTACAAAATTTTTGAACACACAACAAATTAAAAATGACCATAAAACCAAAAAGAGATGTTTAACCCCTAGGAGAAGCATCTAGGGGGGAAGACGCCTAAGGGCACCGGGAGAAGAGCACACCAAAGGGTAAAGTCAGACGCAGAGGGCGCACATGTGAAGCCAAAAAATGTAACTGAAACTATCAGAATTGATCATCTCCATAAAAAGTATATAGAAATTAATGAAAAAATAATAATGAGAGATCATAAAAATGAAGAGAAAGCTAGATGTTCATTAAGCCCCCGTGGTGAAAGAGTATCAAGAGTAATGATCCACCTGGCTTCCTTTTGCGCCAAAAGTCGTATGGCGTTCCCTCCCCGGGAGCCCAAGTGTACCACATCAATGCCACAAACCCTCAAAGATCGAGGGTCACAATTATGGGCAGATTTAAAGTACCGTGGTAAAGTCTTGAGCTCCCGGGGATCAAGGATCGCCCTAGCCGCGCCAATGTCCCTAACATGCTCGCGGACTCTGACTCTCAGCTCCCTGGATGTAAGACCTACATAAATAAGTCCACAGCCACATGTAGCGTGATAAATCACATGTGTAGTGCTACAAGAGATGTGATGGCGGATATTAAAATTACGGGAGCCGTCAGAGTTCGCGAAAGTGGTAGTACATGGGACATTTGCGCAGGCGGCACAATGGCCGCATGGAAAGGTCCCCAAGGTGGGGCCACGGGAGCCAAAGGTGTTTCTCCCAGGCGGGGCGTAGTGACTGGAGACAAGAAGATCTGCTAGGGTATTGGATCGTCGAGGAGTCATGCATGGCAATTCACCAATATGTTCCCTCAGGGAGGGCTCCGTACCCAGTATGTCCCAATGTCGGGAGAGGATACGCCGCACCCCACACCACTCAGAGCTGTATGTAGAGATGAAGCGAATCCTATCCGGACTTTTCCGTTTATAAGTGGGAAGGGGATGGATGAGGTGATCACGGGGAGTATTCCGAGCCCTTCTATAGCCACGGCCGATACATCGATTGCTGTATCCCCTATGTCTGAATCGTTCGGCCAAGTCGGAGGCGTGTTTCTCAAACTTAAAGTTAGTCGAGCAAATCCGCCTTACCCTGAGAAATTATCCGATCGGGACGCCTTTGATGGTAGAGGAGTCAAGTGCGGATGTAGCGTGGATGAGAGAATTCACAGCGGTGGGTTTCCTAAACAGATCAGTATGGACACGACATTCAGCATCCACTTCTAAAGTAATGTCCAAAAAATCGATCACATACTGGAAGTGAACTGATTTCTTCTATCTATTTTTGCTTTAGATTATACTTTCTGAGAAATATACATACTCTCACAGATAAAATAAAAATTATAGACCCATCTTCCTTACATTTTGTCAATATTATCATGTCAAATTTCTGTATTATAGTAAGCTGGGGCTGTTACCCATTAGGAAAATAATCTCTCACCAGAGAACTGTTTACTTAACAGTGTAACATGTGTAAGAAGTTTATAGACATTTTTATGGCTCTCTAGAAGGTCCTCTAAAAACTCATGTTGGCATGTCATGCAGCGACTATAAACTTTTACTGGATTGAGAACACCATATGGTGGGAACTGTTAGAAGACATAGCCTCAGTGTGCTTGGGACAAGTAAATCTGTTCATAAGTGGCTTTTGTCTCTTCAATTTAAACTAATGAATCACAGATTTCTTATTTTAATTCACCTGAAGGAAGCAAAAGCAAGATAGACATTTGAGAATTTATAGCTACAACATCAACCTAAGATTAAACTAAGCTTTGATATTTCTTCTTTAATGAGCTTTGTCATTCTTGATGAATGTTTGGTAATCAAACATGCAGAAATGCTTGTCAAATTTTATAGATGTTTCCCTTAGGTTTAAGAGCAATCTGTTTATTTGTTTTCTGTTGATTTCCCCATTGAGCTCAAGTAGAGACTTAAATAATGGAATTGCCATCCAACAGAACAACTTTAAAAGTATATGCTGAGAGATGTTGACATGTACTTAGTATTTTTTATTCTGAAGAAGATACATTGTGCATATGGTAGCTATGAATGATACATCTTGATACAACTTTTGGAACTTACTAAGACTTCATTCTTTTGACGTACACCAGACGTTGCCATTGTTCTTACTGACAATGAAAAACACATTACTGTTAATTATTTACTCAAGATTTCCATTAAACCATTATTTAGGATGGCAAGCCATAATTACCGTTGTAAGAGTCCCGGAAATGTAATCAATCTGATATTAATTTTAGAAAAGTAGCATGTTCAGGGTAAAATATATAATTATATGTGTAATACTTATGATTTTAAACCTATATAACTGCTCATTAATACACCCAAGGGTAGGATAATGTAGTGGTTGACCCAAATATTCATCATATTATTATATTAAAATTATTATATTGCCAAAAAGACAAATGAAAGTAATTCTTACCTAGAACCCCAGTGACTGCTATAACAACATAGGTCCTGAATCAAATATAGCTATAATCTAGCACTTCAAAAAAAATGACAACACAAAAACACAGAAACCCAGGAAAGGTGTGAACCCAAGTTAAGGATGAAGTGAGCAATCCAATGGAATAATTGAATTTAAATTTTTATTGAACTCGTGAAGATATTAAAAACATGTAAAAAGGTTCCTCACAAGAGGGACACAAATATAGCCAGAATATAAATCGGTAACAGATACTGGTAACCAAACAGATAGGGAGTAGCTAAAGATCCAAGGAGAACTTAAAACATGTGTCCACATATGTTTCCACCAGGGAGAGAAAATCACTTCAATGTAAAATCTGAAATACATGCATTAAGTATACAATGGAGGTATGCAGTAAAAGCAGACAAACTTGACAAAGTTAGTAAAGTATCTTGCTGCAACCAGTAGGTTACAGCAAAGGGGTGCGGCAGGCACTGTGTCCCTCCACCCGAGGAGCATTTCGCGCTGCTTCTTCCGGTGACTGTGT
The DNA here is from genome assembly GCF_046119375.1 of Phyllobates terribilis. Lineage (NCBI taxonomy): Eukaryota > Metazoa > Chordata > Amphibia > Anura > Dendrobatidae > Phyllobates > Phyllobates terribilis. The sequence goes on along the minus strand of NW_027362765.1, from coordinate 475,126,396 downwards.
ACCCCAGTCACTATGTACACTACATTTGTACAACAGCACACTAAAAATTCTAAATAATGTTCCTGCCGTGTCAAGGATCCAAAATTGTCCATTCTCAATTCAGTTTTCGTGCTTGCTACCTCAGCTTCCTTACTTTAAAAGGCAAAAAGGTTTTTTTTGCTGGTATCCCATTTGTGAAAACTGCAAATGTCACTTTTTTGATTCTTAAAAGGACTGCCGTATCCCAAGGAATCCTAAAGGATATGATAGAGCAACTCCTCCTTCACAACATTAATGCATCTACTGAATACCAGTATACGGCATACTGAATACCACTTACGGGAAGATATGAGGAGATAATTCACATTTTATAATCTATTCATATGATCATATGCCAAATGGAAGTGTTCTCCAATAATAATGGGTTACTGTGATGTTTTATACAAGCCCTTGGCTTACACCCTGCTTGCCGCATTTCCTGATTCCTGGCTCCTTCTCCACACAGGTCCTTGACATGAAAGATCATATGATTTACATTATTACTCTGCTAGATTTCTGCCGATTTCCTTGACAAAGTACACTTCTGGTTGGACCATATCAGTTTTTGACCCCTTGCCGGATCAAAATAAACTATCACTGCCTCAAGACTTACAGTTTCATTTTCTTTTGTGTTGCTGAGGTTCCTTCCTCAACAAGTCTGGACCACAAGTCCCTTCCTCAAGCACACAATTGATTTAAGGACAGTGTGCCGGTCTTTCTCCTTCTAATCTGTTTTGTCCAAAGAGACATGATGTTCATGGATGTTATGGAAGGATAAGGACAGCTGATGTGGACACGTAGCTGTATATAACACCCAGCAAAATTATGGAAAATCTATGCCCAGTAGACTATACACTACTAGTGCAACCGCAGAAACCCAAGAAAAAACAAAATGAGGATATACATAGTAACATAGTAACATAGGTTGTATAAAGACCTAAGTCCATACAGTTCAACCTTTCGCCCCCATTTGTGCTCCCTGCACTAACTTACTAACTTACTGGTACTAAGCCTCACAAATGTATTATTAACATTTTAACTATTGCTGCACTATTACAATTCCAAATTAACCCGTTTATACTTTTTTTAATTAGTTTTATTTTTTGTATTACTCTTGTGATTTTAATAATGGTATTACTAAAATCCCCATACCTAAATTTGTTGAACCAGAAGAAGGCAAATACTCCAGGACATATTCAGCCAATTTGCGTCATGGGAAAAAATTCCTTCTTGACCCCAAGAAAAGGCGATCAGTCCTTGAACCCTGGATCAAACCTAATTATAATACTACTTATATAATTACTATTACTGTACTAAATGTACTACTATAGGTGTAACATTTTGTCTAATTTAACTGTAACCCACAATGTTATGTGTATCGAGGAAATCATCCAGCCCTTTTTTGAAAGATATTATAGTGTCGGCCATTACTACCTCTTGTGGTAGGGCATTCCACAGTCTGAGTGTTCTGACTGTAAAGAACCCTTTCCTGTTTAGATGCCGGAATCACCTTTCTTCCACCTGTAAAGAGTGCACCCTGGTCCTTTGAATGGTCTTTGGAAGGGTCCTTTGTACTGACCACACATATATTTATACATGTAAATGAGATCTCCTCTGAGGCATGGTTTTCTAAGCTAAACAAGCTCAACTTTTTCAACCCCTCATCATATGAGAGGCTTACATCCCTTGTAATAATCTAGTAAGTAAATAATAATAGTACATGTAAAGAACATAGGATACTTAGTAAAAACTATTTTGATCAAAATAGCATAAAAGTCACCACACCTGGCTCAGCCTCAAGTTGAACCTAAATTATGCGACTTTTCAAAGCTTTTTACCCATAAAAGCTTTGATGAATCAGGCCCAAACCATATACTATATGGACAAAAAGCATAAAGATGCATTGAATTCATGTTTTTCATTTAGTGCAATTGAAAAATCTAGATCCTCACTATGCTATCTGCCTTTACTAACATTTATAAAAGACTGGGTTGTTCTAAAGAGCTCACTGAATTTGAGTGTGTCACTGTCAAGGATCACAACCATTATAAAAAGTCAGTTTGTGAAATGTATTCCCTATTAAATTTTCCATGGTCAACTGTGAGGGGAATTATTGAAAAGTGGCTAATCCACAAAGTTACAAAAACACAGTGCGAGACCCCCAACTGTTAAGGCCCATAGTTTACAAAAGTCTCCAGCTCTCTGTTGACTTAACAACATTGAATATCAACACATAAAATGTACGGAGAACTTCTTGACATGGATTTATGTTACTAGGTTGATGCATTCATGTGTTGGATGGAGTGGTGTAAAGCACGCTGCCACTGGAGTGGTGGAAACATTCTGTGGAGTAATGAATCATGCTTCTCTACTTGACAGTCTGATGGACAAATATGGGTTTAACAAATGCCAGGATAAGGTTACCTTCCTGACTGGAGTTGTGCCAACTGTAAACTTTTGCTTGAGGAGGGATCATGCAATGTTTTTTTTTCAGTGATTGACTTAGGACCCTTTAGTTCCATGAAGGAAAATCTTAATTTTTCAGCATACCAAGACATTTCAGACAAATGTATACTTCCAGTTTTGTTGGAGTAGGTTGATTGTGTCAAAGCGCACAAAGAAAGGCTACTAAAGTCATGACTGGGTGACCTTATTGTAAAAGATCCCTGGCCTCAACCCCAGCAAACTACAATGGAAATTTCAAGACAGACCTCAACATCAATTTCTTAATTTTCAAACCCTTTTCCTGATGAAATCCTACAGGGACCTCCAAAATCTTGTAGAAAACATTCCCAGTACAGTGGAAGTTCTCTTAGCTGCAAATAGGGTGGGGGTCAACCCCATATTAATGCTTATCAATTTAGAATGAGATGTCATAAAGTCTCCTGTAGGTCTTATGTGTGAGTGAGCAAAACTTTTGATCATATAGTGCATAAAGAATAAAGAATACATATAAAGAAGTTTTGATTTGTATGCATTTAACAGATGGATACTTATTTTTATCCGCATGGTTAGTTACCGGCACACTAAGAAATAAACCGTTCTCTCAGATATTTCATGGGGATTTTTTCAAACAGAGAAATAAAATCTGTAAAAAATGATTAATGGGGTATTAAAGTGACATAACTTGAATTCTGCAGTACAAACACATAGCAGCCACCCGCAGGGTTCGCCTCTCTTACACATCCAGGATTTGTGCACTACAATCTGTACTATTAAAATGCTGCAATGCTTGAATCTAATGTAATGCAGGATTGTGGCAGCGGGAAGGGTAAAATGATGATGCAGTAATGATTCATGGCTCTAAGCCTGAGGTGTCTCTTTCATCTCTGTGCCAAGTAATCAATTACTTTTTGCTGGCACAGTACAGACTGAGTGATAACGTATTACACTTTTCTAGAGAAGTATGCTATTGTATAATTAGAAACATCATATGGGACAATAAAATCGTGAAGCTCCAACGCTCAATTCATAGAACAGTGATTAAAAAGATTACCGATATTACATTTCCTCTTCCCTCCAATAAAAGTGCTAAAGGTCATGTGCTTATTATTTTATGCTGTTATCCAACAAAATAAAGAAATCTATACAGCTTCCAACATAATTGTCACTTATTTTAAGGCTTCTAAGAGATATACAGCATTTATTGCAATCAGAGATTCATTACTACAGAAAATACGCCGTTGTCTGCTAAGCATTATAATAAAAGACGAAGGCTCTTGGATAATATCAACGGATTTATAAAATAAACTGTTAATGATATAAAATAAAAAAACGTCTGTGCTATACGGGTTAATCTACTAGCTTCAATGCTTTATGGAATGGATTAGAAAAGATAGTAAGCTGTAATAAAATGAGACTCTATGGAGGATTTAGTTGTGAATATAAACCCCAACATATAGAATTAGTCGTTTAAGGAAATTGTTTTAAGAATTAATTAGGTTTATGTGTAAAGACTATGAAAATTATAATTACTGTACTTATAAGAGGCTGTATTATGAAAATAAAAATTAAACATTTGGAAGATATGCAAGAACTAAAGTTACAAAGCAGTTAATGTAGAAAAATTCAAGAATGGGTATTTTCATTATTTCTTGCTGCTAATATATATTATATATTAAGGGGCATACATATAAGAGCTTACAGTATATTGGTCCCCCCCAAAAAAAAAAAATTGGCACAGTGTAGTATTACATATAGTTGCAGTCACAGAAGAGCATACCTTTCATCTTCTAAACATAGGGAGAGGGAGAGTTAGTACTGAAGTCCCTTAATGTTCTAAAGGTCAGAATTGTTGTTGTCCTTCTACAGTTTGACCACTAGTGGCTGGTATTGTTCACCTTAATAATTGTGCTGCAATCCCACTCCTTACCACTGGAGGCTGCTGTTGTGTTCTGCAGTTGCCCTTTACTAAGATGGCAGATTCTGAACCTGTGGGAACCATCTTGTTTACTATTTGGGCCTGCTTAAAGTCGCATTGATCTCTCACTCATTGTTTGAGCTAACACACGGACTGTGATATCCCTTTCATAGCCCCCATACAGTATGATAAATATCCCCACTCACAATATGATACCTCTTAATTCTCCCACACTACTGGTCCCACAGTCCTCCTCCCATATGCACAGTTTAATTCCTCTACAGTCTCCCACATAGTATTGTGATCCCCACAGTCCCCCACAAAGTATGATGGCCAAATAGCTCTCCTACTCATAGTATAGTGACCTCCATAGTTCCCCCACATACAGTATGATGTGATCACAGCTCCCCACACACTATGATATCCCCCACAATCCCCACACACAGTATGATGTTCCCATAGTCCATCACACAGTGTGATGGCCCTCATGGACCCTCCATCCATAGTATGAAGACCCCACAGTTTTCCACACAGAATATGATTGCTCCCAGAGTCCCCTACACAGTATAATAGTCCCCAAAACAGTAGGATGGTCCCCACATACCCTCACAGTATAATGCTTCCAAAGCTCCACACACAGTAAGATGGCCCCACAGTAGCCCCATACAATATTATTGGCCCACAGTCCCCACCACAGTGTATGATGGCCCCTATAGACCCTTGCTTAGAATTATGGCCCCACATCTACCCACACAGAGTATGATGGCCCCACAGTCCCTTACAAAGTGTAATGGTAATCACAGTGCCCACACATAGCATGATGCTCCCATAGTTCTCCCCTCACACTATGATGGTCCCACAGTCCATTAATACAGTATGAAGTCCCTCAGTTATCCACTCATAATATAATGTCCCCACAGTTCCCCCACACAGTATAATGATGCACAGTCTTCCACACATTATAATGGCCCTCACAGCCTCCCACACAGTAAGATAACCCCACATCTCACTGACACAGTATCATGGTCCCACAGTACCTAGACACAATATGATAACCCCATAGATCCCCACTCACTATGATGGCCCCGCACAAACCATCACAGTATGTTAGCCCCAGAGTTTCCCCACACAATAAAAATATGATAGCCCTCACAGTCCCCCACACAGTATGATACCCCCACACAGTGTGAGGGCCTGGTAGCCCACCACACAGGTTGATGGCCCCACAGACTCTTGCACAGTATGACGGCTCCGCAGTCCCCTCACGCAATATGAAAGTCACTATAGACAGAGTATGATTACACAAGAGTTTCCTCAGACAATATAAAAGCCCTACAGCCCCCCCTCCACATACACATAGTATGATGGACCCCACACGCTATAAAACAGTTTGATACCCCCACAGAATTACACAAAGTGCATAGATGCACATCCACATTTTAATGCACTCTCCAATTCTCCGATTTTTACCAGACATGTCCAAATCCCTTGTTTGGCACATGTACTATAGTGGATGTGTTTCACTAGTGGGATTTACTAAACTGTGGCAAAGTTACAGCAGAGCTCAAACACATCTTCTACTGCACAAACTCTGAACAGGGGATTTGGGCTATGCACAGTAGAAACCCTGCGGTGGTGTAAATCCATGTGCAGTTTGCTTCCCTTTTTGGTGCTACATGTGAAAACAAATTATATAATTTGGCATAGGAGAAAAGCAGAATTTCATTGACAAGATATTAAATGAATTGCAGATTATAGAAGTGTACATGGAATCATAGACAAAGTTATATTTCATTAAAGTATAACATATTTAGCTATTGGTGGGTATTATTTTTGTGTTTACAAGGTAATTAACAATGTTAGCATGCAACATTAGGATCTGTGGTTCTAACCTGACCAAAGGCAATAGTTACAAAGAGTTTATTTGTTTCTGTTTCCATGGGATTCTCAAAATTATTTCTTAAATCTTCCATTGTATTGTATTCCATGGTATCCATGTGTGCATTGAACCCCATAATGTCCACATATTTATTGTAAATGACCTGACACATTTAGCGATTTTGCTCATATAGACCCTGGATCCAATAGCAGCAACAATGTGACTACTACTTCTATTCAATACACAGTATATTATTTACTAAGCTAAATGCAAAAATAATTATGGCTCTTTTGCATCAAAAATCTGTCTTATTTCGACACTTTTTATGAATTTCTCGATAATGGTCCATTAGCTAGCATACAATGGATGTGGCTTTTCATTAAAGTGGGAATAGTCTAAATTGTGATTACATATACAGTATATCAAATTTATTCAATGCAAATTGATTGTAAATTATTATGCTCTAGGATGTCTTCAGACCTCATGGCATAACAAACATATGTGAAAAAATAAATTATTCATACCCATCCTTCACCTGTTCTGTTGATCAGCCCTTTTCGGTCTGTTTGTCTTCTTTGATCCATTTAATGGTTGTCTTCTTTGGTCTATTCAACAAACCAAATTTAGCAACTTCTGACACCTAGCATCTCCATCATCTTTCCTCCTGCCCTGACTAGGCCCTAATGTTTTAAAGACACAGTGCATATCATGGCAACGCATAATGACCTCATGACCTTGTCAGCAGAAGGCCTGCCCAAGCTGCCAAGTGGAGGAAGATGCTGAAGATTGCCCAGTGGAAACCGCATCATTTCCTGGACCACAGAAGTCTGATAATGACTGGGTGAGTTTTAATTTTAGTTTTTTTTAGTTTTCTAATTCCTTTGCAGCCCTTTGGAATCTAGAAAAATGGCAGCCAGTAGACTATCATTTTGCTGGATTTGCAATAATCAAATCGCAAAAAATTAAAACACTGGCACATCTGAACAAAAACAAAATTCAAGGACAATTCGATATGCCTCAAAGCAATTCCCTCATTTTAATAAATGTAGTTTACCAACTTTGACATTTGTTTACACATATGTATTTCAGAACTGATCCTCTCTGCCACATCAAAGACCAGCGCTGGGCAATGCATACATACCGGTCATCAGATCAAATCACTGGCTGCACTTTGGTCAATCAAAGAGACTGATTGATCTGACAGAAAAGTGGTTAACGGCCCAATAACAGTGCAGGTCTATGGCCACTGAGGGTTCCCAATGCCCTATTTAACCTTCCTAAGTCTGTTACAATTTGCCACCTATTGTATATTTTTATACTACTCATTTTTGCTTTCGATTGTGATTATAGTATTCTGACTTGGCTTTGTCACTAGCCATTCTTTTGAATTAACCCCTGGATTCCACTCCAGTGAGACTGAAGAATATTTATTTATTTTACTCACTTATATAGCGCCATCAATTCCACAGTGCTTTACAGACATTATGGGCCCTGTCCTCATTGGGGCTCACAATCTAGATTCCCTATCAGTATGTCTTTGGAATGTGGGAGGAAACCCGAGTACCTGGAGGAAACCCACGCAAACACGGGGTGAACATCCAGTTAGGCTCAAAAGTTTACATATCCCGGCAAATTTTTTTTCCTTTCTTGGCCATGTTTCAGAGAATATGAATGATAACAAAAAAACATTTTATCCACTCATGGTTTTTTTTTGGGTGAAGCTATTTATTGGCAAGCTACTGTGTTTTCTCTTTTTAAAATATTAATGACAACCAAAATCATCCAAATGACCCAGATCAAAAGTTCACTTACCCTAGGTGATTTTGGCCTGATAACATGCACAGAATTTGACACAAATGGGTTTGAATGGCTACTAAAGGAAACATCCTTACCTGTGACCTGTTTGTTTGTAATCAGTGTGTGTGCATAAAATCTGAGTGAGTTTCTGGGATCCAGACAGACTCTTGCATCTTTGATCCAGCCACTGACATTTCTGGATTGTGAGTCATGGGGAAAGCAAAAGAATTGTCAACGGATCTATACGGGAAAAGGTAGTCGAACTGTATAACACAGGAAAGGGATACAAAAAAATATCCAAGGAATTGATAATGCCAGTCAGCAGCGTTCAAACTGTGATTAACAAATGGAAAATCAAGAGCTCTGTAAAATCCAAACCACGGTCAGGTAGACCAACAATTTTGGCCACAACTGCCAGGAAAATTGTTCGGGATGCAAAGAAAAACCCACAAATAACATCAGCTGAAATTCATGACTCTCTGAAAACTAGCGGTGTGGCTGTTTCAAGATACACAATAAGGAGGCACTTGAAGAAAAATGGGCTGTATGGTCGGGTCACCAGAAGAAAGTCATTAATGTGAAATGCCACAAAGTATCTCACCTACAATACGCCAAACAGCACAGAGACAAGCATCAAAACTTTTGAAACAAGGCAATTTGGAGTAATGAGAACAAAATTTAACTTTTTGGCCACAACTGTAAACATTACATTTGGAGAGAGATCAACAATGCCTATGATGAAAGGAACACCATTCCTACAGTAAAGCATGGAGGTGGATCGCTGATGTTTTGGGGATGTGTGAGCTTCAAAGGCACAGGAAACTTGGTAAAAGTTTAAGGAAAGATGAATGCAGCACGTTATCAGCAGATACTGGAGGCAAATTTGAAGTCATCAGCCCGGAAGCTGTGCATGGGACGTTCTTGGACGTTTCAACATGACAACGATCCAAAACACAAGACCAGGATGACCTGTCATTGGCTACAGCAGAACAAAGTGAAGGTTCTGGAGTGGCCATCTCAGTTTCCTGACCTCAATATCATTGAGCAACTCTGGCGAGATCTCAAGCACGCAGTTCATGCTAGACAGCCCAGAAATTTACTGAACAGGAGGCTTTTTGCCAAGAAAATTGGGCAGCTTTACCGTCTGAGAAATTAAAGAACCTCATCCACAACTACCACAAAAATACTTCAAGCTGTCATTGATGTTAGAGAGGGCAATACATGGTATTAACAACTGGGATATGTGAACTTTTGATCAGGGTCATTTGGATGTTTTTGGTTGCCATTAAGATTTAAAAAGAGAATACACAGTAGTTTGGCAATAAATGGCTTCACCCAACCAATAACCATGGGTGGAGAAAACGTTTTTTTGTTATCATTCATATTCTCTGAAACAAGACAAATAAAGGAGAAATTCTGCCAGGGCATGTAAACTTATGACCACAAGTGTACATACTCCTTGCAGATGTTGTCCTTGGTGGGATTTGAACCCAGGACCCCAGCACTGCAAGGCTACAGTGCTAACCACTGAGCCACCATGCTGGCCTGTCTGACTACCCCTGTTCTTTCTGCTTTACCGTATGATCTTTGATCTGGCTGTCCTGAAATTTGTTTTCATGTCTAATGCTGTCATTATTAATACTCCAATTCTGACTATTGCTTTCTTTATCTTTGGTTTTTGTTTTACCTTCAGCTCACTCAACTAGTCAGCCTTAACAGCAGGGGAAACCTAGGGAAGAAAACTAGATTCTTGTTTTGTAAAACAGTGAAAAAGAGGAAGATACTTAGACTTTGCTAAAAACTGTGACTAGCTAAACCATGAAGGCCCGCTTTGAGCTGGCAAATTATTACAGACTCCCTTAGACAAGATAATATTAGACTTGACTCTTAATTGAACAAATCTCGCAGATGGAAATGCTCTATCAATTACCAGTAAAGAATAGACAACAAACATTTATACAGATATAACAATACGTAGATATAAATTTACACCACTATATACAATAAGTGATCCAAAATGTCATAAAACATGAATATTCCAAAATAACTAAATCTTCTGTTTATGAGTAGAGATGAGCGTTGTTCTACTCGAACTGTTCGCCAATCTCAAATTCGAGCTGTTTTGGGCGGTGTTCGAGCCGGTCGGCGAACACGAACAATTTGAGAAAAATTCGGCTGTTCGAGGTTATGTTCGATAACTGTTCGTGCACCAAAATCATAACTGGATTTTTTCTCAGTAATGATGAAAATTAATGTTAATACGCAGTTTGAGTGTACAGCGGGGCGGGGGGAGGGGCAGGGGATGGATCTCTGCAGGAACAATGAAGATCTCCATTTTTTTTTCTCTTTCCCGCATTTGCAGTGGGGAGGTGCAATCTGTCAGCCTATCAGCAGCGCACACACGGAGCGAAGTGCTTTTTTTCACACAAGCAAGGGCATGTGTGATTGGCAGTGTATGTCACATGTCCTTGCCCTATAAGACCAAGCCATTTTCCCCGTCGCCACCATTTTCTCACTGCTGCAGCTGCGTGTTAGACGGCACCGCTGTTGCTGTGTGCGCTATACCTTGTTAATTTCAAGCCAATTTTCGCACAAATATACAGATAGCTTGGGAGTAGGGAATAGTTGTGATTGCAGTCCTTTTAAGGACTAGGTTACAGCATTTCCTACGACTTTTATCAGGCAGGTCTGTGCTCTTAAATAGATAGATTGTGGGAGTAAAGACTAATTGTAATTGGAGTCCTTTTCAGGACTAGGTTACATCAGTTCCTATCAGTTTTTGCCAGGCAGGTCTGTGCCAGTGCTGTGCAAGTTTTTTTCACAGCATTTGGCTGAATCTAGCAAAGCTAATCCTTTTTGGCCTATTGCAGAATGTGTTAGTCAGTGGAGTAGCCTATCTGTGTTGCAAGATATACCACCTGTGTATAGAATACCAATTTTTTTACTGCACCTAGTGAAGTAAAATCTTTTGGGCATAGCATCATTCTATTAGTCCATCTATACTGACCTCCATCAGGTTGCAAACTGAATATAATTTTTTTCTGCATCTAGCTCTGAAAAAATATTTGGGCTTCTAGCAGTGTGTGGGACTTGGTCTATTAGTCCATCTATACTGACCTCCATCAGGTTGCAAATTAAAAATAATTTTTTTCTTCATTTAGCTCTGAAAAAATATTTGGGCTTCTAGCAGTGTGTGGGACTTGTTCTATTAGTCCTTCTATACTGACCTCCAGCAGGTTGCAAATTGAATATAATCTTTTTCTGCATCTAGCTCTGAAAAAATATTTGGGCTTCTAGCGGTGTGTGGGACTTGGTCTATTAGTCCATCTATACTGACCTCCATCAGGTTGCAAATTAAAAATAATTTTTTTCTGCATCTAGCTCTGAAAAAATATTTGGGCTTCTAGCAGTGTGCGGGACTTGGTCTATTAGTCCATCTATACTGACCTCCATCAGGTTGCAAATTAAAAATAATTTTTTTCTTCATTTATCTCTGAAAAAATATTTGGGCTTCTAGCAGCATGTGGGACTTGTTCTATTAGTCCATCTATACTGACCTCCATCAGGTTGCAAATTAAAAATAATTTTTTTCTGCATCTAGCTCTGAAAAAATATTTGGGCTTCTAGCAGTGTGTGGGACTTGGTCTATTAGTCCATCTATACTGACCTCCATCAGGTTGCAAATTAAAAATAATTTTTTTCTGCATCTAGCTCTGAAAAAATATTTGGGCTTCTAGCAGTGTGTGGGACTTGGTCTATTAGTCCATCTATACTGACCTCCATCAGGTTGCAAATTGAATAAAAAAATTTTCTGCATCTAGCTCTGAAAAAATATTTGGGCTTCTAGCGGTGTGTGGGACTTGGTCTATTAGTCAATCTATACTGACCTCCATCAGGTTGCAAATTAAAAATAATTTTTTTCTGCATCTAACCCAGCCAATAGTTTTTGCCTAATACCACAGTTTGGCCACTCAGCTCTGCTCGGTTACCATCCATTGTTTTTTTGTGCAAACAACTCCAGAGTTGTGAATTAGTTAACCACCAAAATGAGTGGAAAAAGGCCTGCTGCTGGTGGAAAGGGGAATAGGCGTGTTGGGAAGGGGAAAAAAGGTTGTGTCCGTGGGGTAGGTGTTAAAGCAACAGTAACATCTGCGGAAGAAATACCATCTTCCAGCCAAACTAAAATGTCTACTTCTTTTAGCGGACAATGTGATAAGATCCCTTTCTTACGGCCACGCCAATCGCTACAAATTCCAGATGAGGCACAAAAACAGCAGGTGCTTCAACGGATATCAAGTGCTCCTTTAAGTGGGCTCTCCTCCACATCAACTTCAACATCACAAATACTCCAGTCCTCAAAGGTGTCACCCAAATCGCACTTGCTTCCTCACAGCTCCCAAATCTCCAGCTGCCCGTCTGAGTATGAGGTAGAACAGATGGTTGAGTCTGCCGAGCTGTTTACTCATACTATAGCCTGGGAATCAGAGGTCGACTCCAGCGCTTCTGTGAATCCAGACGAGGAAATGATCTGCACTGATGCCCAGAATCTTTATGAGTCGGATCCAGGACCAGACGCAGAAGGTTCTGACCATAATGTAGACCCTCATTCCCAAACTGTAACTCCTGTTGGTGGAGACAATGAGGAAGACGATGATAAGACTCAAATACCTGATTGGAGCGACAACTTTAGTTTTTTGTCAGGGCAGGAACAGGTTGGCTCTGAGGACGACGGGTGTGATAACGCACAGGGTGATGATGATGAGGTCGGAGATCCCACTTACTGTCAACCCACAGTCAGCCAAGAGATGAGGTCAGCAGAGGAGGTGGAGGAAGATGCTAGTGACGACGAGGTCAGGTTGCGCCTTCCTGGACAGAGACGTAGTACTGGAAGCACGTCAACAACTGCATCCTCAAACACAACTCTGCCTCTCACCACAAGTCGTGGTGGCTCTTCAGGTCGCATGGGTGCTAAGCCTTGCATAGCCTGGGCATTTTTTCAGATCGATAAAGATGACCCAACTCGTGTTATCTGTAACATTTGTCAGCAAAAGCTAAGTAGAGGCCAAAAAATACATAGTTTGAGTACTTCATGCATGAACCGGCACATGGACATGAAGCATAAGTTGCAGTGGGAAGCTCAGTGTGCTACAATGCGGTCTAGCCGGCCGGGCCAACCACCGTCTGCCATATCTTGTGCATCCGCGGCCTCTTCATCCTCTGTGACTGGGGGGACAGCAGTCACACCTGTTTTGGGGCGCAGACCTGCCACCTCTTTACCCGCAACAGCCAGCGTGATTGGCAGGTCATCATTTTCTTTGGAGGTGGTAACACCAGCTGGTCTTGAGCGCTGTCCGACATCGATAGCACCACCTTTGGATCAAGGCAACCTAACATGTCCGCCTGCATCTTCCTCACAGACCGGCAGTTTGCCGGGGACACCCTTATCAACCCCGTCTAAGCACAATAGCCAGCCCTCGGTCCCTCAGATGTGGACAAGTAAAAGACCATTTCCTCCTAGCCATGAGAAAGCTAAGAGGTTGAATTTCACCATCTGCAAGCTCTTGGCTGCAGAAATGCTGCCTTTCCGCCTGGTGGACACAGAGGATTTTCGAGACCTTATGTCCGTCGCAGTGCCCCAGTACCAGATGCCCAGTCGGCACTACTTCTCAAAGAAAGGTGTGCCTGCGCTCCACCAGCATGTCGCACACAACATCACCGCTTCTTTGAGAAACTCTGTGTGTGACAGGGTGCATTTCACCACAGACACTTGGACGAGTAGGCATGGACAGGGGCGTTACATGTCGCTGACTGGGCACTGGGTAACTATGGTGACAGCAGGACAAGGGGCTGCTGTCCAAGTCTTGCCGTCCCCACGAGTTGTGCGTCAATCCTCTTTATGTCATTTTTCCTCCACTGCTTCTGCCTTCTCAACCTCCTCTCGGTCTTCCACCTGCACCCAAAGCCTGTCTGGTCATGCCACAAGCTTTCTAACTGCGCAGAAGGGATCCTGCACACCTCCTTACTATGCTGGCAGTAGGGCTCAACGTCATCAGGCGGTTTTTACATTGAAATGTCTGGGAAATGTGAGTCACACAGCTGAGGAGTTGTGGTCAGCTCTGGAGAACCAATTTCATGAATGGTTGTCTCCACTGGACCTGAAACCAGGGAAGGCCGTGTGCGACAATGCTGCAAACCTGGGTGCGGCCCTTCGCCGGGGCAATGTCACACACGTGCCTTGTATGGCTCACGTGTTGAACCTGGTTGTCCAGCAATTTTTAGCCCACTATCCCAGACTAGATGGCCTTCTGCAGAGGGCACGGTCGCTGTGTGCTCACTTCCGCCGTTCGCATCCCGCAGCTCAGCGACTTACATCTCTACAGAAGTCGTTGGGCCTGCCACTTCACCGGCTAAAATGCGATGTGCCTACCAGGTGGAATTCAACTCTGCACATGTTGCAGCGACTGTGGCAGCACCGACAAGCCCTGGTGCAATACGTTCTGACGTATAGCCTGGGCCAACGAGATTCAGAGGTGGGGCAAATCACGCTGGAGGAGTGGTCTCAGATCAGGGACCTATGCACCCTTCTGCACAGTTTTGAAATGGCGACGAAGATGTTTAGTGCTGACGATGCCATTATCAGCATGACTATTCCGGTGATTTACATGCTGGAGCACATGTTAAACAGAATTCGGAGTCAGGTGGTGGCACAAGAGGAGGTGGAGGAAGTAGAGGAGGAGGAGTTGTATGTGGAAGGGCTAACATCTGCAAGGTCCAGACGGTCGGCAGCACCAAGGCGGCAGGCATGTGAGGGTGGGGGAGATGATTTTACCAGGGCGCATGGTAGCAGCCAAACTAGTGAGGAAGGTGCAGGAGCCCAGGAAGAAGTGGAGGACGAACTGATGGAAGACTCATCAGATGAGGGAGACCTTGATCACATTTCTGTTGTGCGAGGTTGGGGGGAGAGGACAGAGGAAGGAAGCATGATTGCTACCTCGCCACCAACACAACAGGGACTTGGTGCTCCTGGATGCGCAACACACATGAGTGCCTTCTTGCTGCACTACCTGCAACATGACCCTCGAATTGTGAGAATTAGAAATAATCCTGACTACTGGGTTGCCACACTGTTAGATCCCCGGTACAAAAGTAAATTTGCAGAAATTATTCCTGCCATAGAAAGGGATGCACGCATGCAGGAGTATCAGCAGAGACTGTTGCAGAATCTTACATGTGCTTTTCCACAAAATACCAGTGGTGCACGTAGTGAATCTCACAGTTCCAACTTGCCAACCGTGGGACCGTCAAGTGTTCAGCACTCAAACCGTAACAGAACCACAGTATCTGCTGGTAACATCAATTTTGCGGAATCATTTCACCACTTTTTTAACCCATCCTTTGCAAGGCCACAGGAGACAAGAAGTCTGACACATAGTCAACGCCTAGAGACGATGGTACAGGAGTATCTCCAAGTAAACATTGAAGCCACAACTGTGTCACTGGACCCTTGCTCTTTTTGGGCTTCCAATCTGGATAAATGGCCGGAGCTAGCCACTTACGCCTTGGAGATCTTGTCATGCCCCGCAGCCAGCGTTCTGTCTGAACGTGTGTTCAGCGCTGCTGGTGGTGTGCTGACAGATAAGCGCATGCGGCTCTCCACTGATAATGTAGACAGACTAACGTTCATAAAGTTGAACAAATCATGGATCCGAAACGACTTTTCTACCCCTGTGTCATCCTGGGGAGAGTAAAAGCTTGATGATTGGTTAAAATCACCCTACCAACCGTTTTAAGCTTTCAAATTACTAATCATGTTTATCTGTATCTTGACTGGAAAATAATTTGGGCTTTGTAGCAGTGTGCAGCACTGATCCTATTAGGCCATCTATAATAAGCTTCACCAGATTTAAAATTAAAAATAATTTTTAGCTGCATCTAGCCCGGAAAATAATTTTGGGGCTCCGAGATGCGCAAGACACATAAGTGCCTTCTTGCTGCACTACCTGCAGCATGACCCTCATATTGTCAGAATTCGAAGTAATCATGACTACTGGGTTGCCACACTCTTAGATCCCCCAAACTTTTCGATCAACCTTTTCATTTTAATAAAGACCAAAAAAATGGTCATTTTTGAAATTATAAGCATTAGCAGGTTGTTAGAAACTGAAATCAAACAGTTTTCAACTCAAAACTTTATTCTAGGTGATGTTACATTTTCACATAGGACCCCTTGTTCGAAAGGAGCTTCTGAACTCTCTCGTCCATTGAATTTGTCAGGTTTTGGATGGTTTCTGCTTCAATTGTTTTGCATGAGGACAGAATACCCTCCCAGAGCTGTTGCTTAGATGTGAACTGCCTCCCGCCATCATAGACACTCCTTTTAATGATGCTCCAAAGGTTCTGAATGGGGTAGAGGTCAGGGGAGCATGGGGGTCACACCATAAGTTTGTCCCCTTTTATGCCCATATCAGCCAGAGATGCAGATGTTTTATGTGCAGCATGAGATGGTGCATTATCATGCAGAAAAATGATCTTGCTGTGAAATACACGGTTCTTCTTCTTGAACCATGGCAGGAAGTGCTGTTTGAGAAAATCCACATACATTATGGAGTTCATCTTTAGCGCCTTCAGGGATCCTAAAGGGGCCGACAATCTCTCTCCCCATGATTCCAGCCCAAAACATTACTCCACCTCCTCCTTGTTGGCGCTGTAGCCGTGTTTGCGTGGGGTGTCCATCAACCAGCCATCCTCCACTCCATTCATCTGGACCATCGAGCGCTGCACGGCACTCATCCGTGAACAAAACAGTTTTGAAATCAGTCTTCATGTAATGTTTGGCCCACTGGAGCCGTTTCTGCTTGTGTGAAGTGGATAGAGGAGGTCGACAGGATGGCATATGCACAGCTGCAAACCTCTGAAGGACCCTGCATCTTGTTGTTCGGGGGACGTTGGAGGCACAAGCAGCTTCAAAAACTTGTCTGCTGCTATGACAAGGCTTTTTTGCCGCTGCTGTTTCAACCTGACGTAATTGCCTGTAGGAAAGAGTCCTCAATTTGCCCTTATCAGCACGCACACGTGTGTACTGTGAATCAGCTACATACTTCTTGATTGCCAAGACACTTCATCCTGATCATCGCACAATGTTGATTGTAGTCATGCCTTGACCTAAACACTCCACAATTTGTTGCTTCTCAGCAGCCGACACATCCTTTTTCTTTCCCATTTTGGCAGAAAATGTAGGCTGCTTAATAATGTGAGAGAGCCTTCTTAAGTAGTCTTGCCTTTCATTGGACACACCTGCCAAACTAATTAGCACAGGTGTCTGCAATTGCTTACAGTGATATAAAGAGCCCTGACACACATCACCATCAATGAGTTTAACTGACAAACAAACAAATTCTTCCCTTATCACTCCTAAACACTTTTTGCATAATAATTTGGAACGCGGTGTACATGTGCTTTTCCACAAAACACCAGTGGTTCACGTAGTGAATCTTACAGTTCTAACTTGCCAACCGTGGTCTGTATGGAATTGTTCAATAAAGGGCCCAAAATTAAGATAACATAGATGGGAGAGGTCTCTATGAATAGGAATTCCTAAGTATTTGATACCCTGTGAGGGCCAGGCGAAGGGAAAGTTGGACTGGATGGAATCCTATATGGATTTAGGGAGGGAGACATCGAGGGCCTCAGACTTCGCTGCATTGATTTTAAAATTTTACCATGTAACAAAGTGATCTATTTCAGCCATAACAGCAGGGATGGATATATGTGATTGAGTGATATATACTAGGACATCATCAGCAAATAGAGAGCACTTGTACTCGGTGCCTCCCACCTCAATCCACCTAATATTGGGGTTATGGCGAATTGATGAGAGCAGGTGCTCCGTCACTAGGATGTATAAGAGAGGGGACAGAGGACATCCCTGCCTTGTCCCATTGGTGATTGTGAAAGGTGATGAAAATGTTCTGACGCACCCCCTGGGCCTTGGGACACCCGGAGCCGGACCCTTTTTGGTGGATGCTGGTGGTTGTAGTCTTCGTGGCGGCGATCCGGTTCCGTGGCTCAGGGCGGTCAAACCAGTGGCGGAACTATTTATGTGGTTTTGATGTTTAAATGTCCGACTACGCCACCCGTGGATTGCGGTCAGAGTGAACCGCCGCTACAGGGCAGACCGCTAAGGCTGGTGTTGTGGGTGCAGCAGAGCGTAGCATAACTCCCCACGGGAGGAGTATAGCCTCAGGGCAGTGTATGCGGAGGATGGGGGTGATGGTGCAGGGCAGCAGCAGTAACGACACGGAGTCAGTGATGCAGTTCAGGGCCTTTACTCACAGTTCTTATTATCCAGACCACGTCTGCAGGTAACGGCTGCCCACGTCGTACTGTGCTCACCAGGTGAGGGGCTCAGACAACTCCCAGATAACTTTGGAGCGCTTCACAGGACCCCCTTTGTGTGTCCTTTGTCTGGCCTTTCTTACCAACACTTCTGTCCGGCTGCCTCGGGCCTCCTCTTGGTAAACTTGGCGCCAGTTTCCCTGACCCTATGTGGTGCCTTCCTAGCGGGTGGAGCAAGGGGCTGCGCCACATAAAATGTCAGAGCCTCCGGTTTCTAGCTGAGGGTCGTTTCCTGCCTCCACTAGTTCAGGGACCGGTCTCCCCCTTTGGCCTGACCCCTCCACGCAGGTGGATTCGGGCGTGCGGTGGCGACTCGCCCGTCCGCACCCCTGGGATCCCTTCATTCCTCGTTCCTGGAGCCTTCTCCGCTCCTCTTCCTTCCTTCTCCCTCTTGCAGGCCTGGGCCTCTGTTACTAGGCCCGCCTCCGGAGCAGAGCTCATGCAGAGCCCCTGCTCCCTGCCACTTCTGCTCAGACTTCTCTGCACTGAACTAAGATGGTGCCCACCTTTTATACTCCCTTCTCAATGCACCCAGGAACTGCTTCCTCCCTGCTCCTGCACTGCAGGGTTCCCCTTCCTCAGTGTTCCCTCCCCCCACTCCAGCCAGGGACAGGGACTGTCGTGCCCATCTCAGGGGCATATTGGTCGCCCTGCCCCACGGCAATGTGGTGTAATGCATGCAGGTGTCGGGTCCTGATCCACACTCCATCATTATCTGAGAGTGAGATATCACACCTCTGGGTGAGGTGCAATACGTCTGTAGCAACCGAGCCCTCGGTGCTACAGTTCCATTTATCTTCAGCCTAGGTGACGTATTGTGATACAGGGCCGTGATTTTGGCTATAAAAGGGTCCCCTAGACCCCTACCCCAAGCTTTTTAAGAGAATCATATATGGCGTGCCAGGAGACTCTATGGAATGCTTTCTCAGCATCCAACGAGAGTATCTACTTACAAATTTTTAACTGCATCTAGCCCAGGAAATACTTTGTGCCTAGTAGCAGTGTCTGCTAGTCAGCGGATTATCCCGGCTGTTAAGCAAGCTACACCACCTGTAGTTTGGACACTTAATTTTTTCAAAGGAAATACTTCGGGACCACGGGATACTTAGTGAAGAGCATCAGGAGGCACCCCAAGGCATAGGGGCTGGGACTGGCACTAGGATGCCTTGCGGTGGACAGCCGAGCTCGATCCTTATAAAAGCTTTTTAACTGCAGCAGCTTTAGTGGACGCTACTGGAGCTGGAATTACGCGGCTGCTGGCATGAGACTTGCCCTCCAATAGATCCTTGTAAATGGATTTAAAGTGTATTCATTCAAATTAGAGGGACAATTTAAATTAAAAAGCTTAGAGCTGCCTCCACCACAGGGGGGCTCTCTCGACCCACCAGCGGACAGGCACCAGTATTGGGAGAGGGGGGCTGGCCGTCAGGGTTCACCGCGGCTCTGGCACAAACCCGGCGACACGGAGGTGGCACGGGCAGGAGCGGACTGGCCGTCTCGGCTTCTCACTTTTTGGATTTTAGAAGGGCATGACATGCCTATATCTGTGTCTCCCCCTCCTTTTACTCCTCCACCTCTTTTCTTTTCGCATGACTATATGTACTTGTCACTTTTCCATGTGTTAGTTGTGTCTTCTGAGCAGTTTGTCAGCTTTTGGACACCTTTGAAGGTGTTTTCTATGTGTTTCTATGTGTTTTTGTTTGCCTGCCATTGGTTTTAACGGTGTTCGAAGGTGTTCGACGAACAGTTCGACGAACAGTTCGGCGAACACATGGGTGTTCGACGAACCGAACCGAACTCGAACACTACGGGGGTGGCTCAACACTATTTATGAGACAATGCCACTGTATGTTGGAAGAAAAAAAGACAGAGAGCAGACATTAGGTAAGCAGGAGAGAATATTCTTTTGTAGGATAAGCTTTTGTCATAGAATAATTACTGTATATAATATTGCCTTTGCAAGCACACCAATTCTACAAGCCATTTCTCCCACCATTACTTTTAACTCCACAGTAGTGGAGGAGGTTGACAACTTCATTGTAGCTACCATTAGCAGGATGTATACACCCTGCAGAACTATCTGCCACTGTCTTATCAGACTTACTCTTGCAGAAAACTATGAACCTGCAGCCAAAATAACCCCATTGAAACGTTTGGAATGGGTTTGCAGTTTGCAAAAATTTCAGCAACTTATCTTCCAAGTGTGAAAAAACCCTTAAAGGGAATCTGACAGCTTAATCATGCTGCCTGATTCTTAGGCAGCATGTATCACATCATGCACGATTCCTGCTATAACAATTAACGATTCCTGTGTTTAACTCTGAAATGCTTGAGAAAAACGTAGTTTAATAGATGCCAAGGACTGAGTTCTGCTTAAGACTAGTCAAACAGGCTAGTCCTTTTGACCCATCACTCAAGGACAGCGGGCAGGTGGAAACTGCCAGGGTCCCACCTGTTCAACTATTTTCCTGTGCGGCTCAATCCCCAGCGGCTATTATATATAATTTTCTCTGAAATGCCGCAGTGTTTTAACGTTAAAAATATATGGCTGGAGGAGATGGGCACCTCCTATTTAGATGGCAGCATCTTACAATAGCAAACTTTTTTACAAGAAACACAATTCTTGATAAATCGTCCACCAAATATTCATGACCCTTTAGATTGACTTTTTATCCATCAAAATTCATAACGAACAAAATTCCAAAATGTATCCAAATGTTTCAAAGAACTTTAAATATTATTAAGCAGTCAAGCGATTTAAACTACATTATTCAACTGAAACCCCATAATAGTTTAGACTTAAGCATGAAAGAGTTAAATTGTCCTTAAATTAAGTTATGTTAATGAATGTTCTATATATTCCTGTATTTCTAATCCACTGTACTATAAGTATTCTAAGACATGATGTTTACCCAATGAAATAACACTGGAATAATAAAATGTCACCGTGGTCATACTCATAGATCATGCCTTTGTATACATAGTGATAAAAGTAAGATGTCTTTGATGAAACACCAATCTGTCTGATCCATTGAGGATTTCTGTTTTTCATAAAATGAGAACTTATTTCTCATGTCCAGAAAACATTTTTTTGCAATACTGAAGGATTTATTATATTAAATTATGTTGATTCACATGAGATGCTACTTCATGTGATTGAACAGTAATCGTATTCTACTTTGTTTTACATGTGGATTTTGAAGCTTTTGATTTCAATAGTTTTAAATAGTTAGATTAATGATAAAGTTGCCAGTGCTGGATTTTTAGACGTCATAGTAAGATTTCTTTCTTTCTGAAAATAATGATAATGAGCAGAATATTTGGTTTGACATTTGCTTGTAAAAGACTATTCAGATTAAAAAACAATTTGTTCTAGATTGTAGCCAACAGCCAAGCATACTTTACATAAAATTAGCATATTTTAACATAGTTCATTGTGTAAAATAATGTGTGAGATTTGAAGCAATTTTTAAAATTATATAAAGCCTATTAGTTAATCTATCTATCTATCTATCTATCTATCTATCTATTTTTCTATCTGTAAGGAGAAATTAGAACAGCACCGTAGAAATTGCTGTGGGTGCAAAGCCTCACAAACAATTATCCATTTGTAAAATAAATAGAAATAATAAAAGCAGGCAGCACTCCAAAAAATAAATATGAAAGAAGGTGGACTTTATTAGCCCATATGGTGTGGCGATGTTTCGGTTGTTCACAACCTTAAACCGAAACGTTGCCACACCATATGGGCTAATAAAGTCTACCTTTTTTCACATTTAATCTTTGGAGTGCTGCCTGTTTTTCTTATTTCTATCTGTCTATCTATCTATCCAAGATTATAAAATCTTTATGAAATAAAATTTGCCAATTTTGTAGAATTTTTCCAAAATGATTAATTCACAGCAAATTGATTCACTGCAAATCACAATACTATAACACCTCTAAATGTACAGAATACTCTGAATTCCTCTAGGACCTTTTTGAGCCCCTTTCAAGCTCTGGCAACCAACAGCCTGTTTAATTAAGCGCTGCATTTGCAAACTTTTCAGGCTTTTTTAAATTGTAAAACAGTCGACTAATGATCATCTTTTGGAAACAGATGCCTGTCTTGCTGGTGTTTATAGACAGGCGAAGCTAAAGGAAGAAGCCATGTTTTTTTCACAAAGGGTGATGTAAAATTATCCCTGTTTGGTGATTAACAAGAGATTTTTCCTTTGCTAAATGAATAAGTAATTGTTTTTTTCAATAGCCATCCAAAAATTATCCTCATTTACGCTGTTTAGATAGAGAATAAGCAATGGCTTCTTAACAAGGCATACAAAAATTATCTCCTATTTGCATTATGCCAATTTGTTGTTGATAAAGCAATAAAACAGGGGTGTTTTCTCAAGATGGAAAAAATTATACAAAAAAATAGAAAAAGAAAATAGAAATAGAAAAAAATAGAAAAAGTGTTAATTCAGCTCAACAGTCTGTGGTCCGGGTGTGGTGCAAAGAGTATGCACTGTTCTGGTATCCAGGTCAAATAGCTCTCAATGGTGTAAAAAGAAATGTTCTCCAGCACCAAAAGAAAGTAGTTCAAACTTAGGCTTTAAACATTTAGGTTTAAAAAAATTGGGAGAATGTGAACATATTAAAGACTGCTTACTATATACTGAGAGGTGACTGAAGCCGTGCCGGCCACAACATTATGACAGAAAGCCTGAAGCTTTTGGGAGGAATAAGGTTCATTTCAGCAGCCATACAGCTTTAGAATGGTATTAACCTGCAGATCAGCCTCATTTCTGCAGGTTCATAGTGTTTTTTACATGACAGGTTCCCTTTAAGTTGTCAAATTGGAGACAAGTGGTCATTTTTTGTTTATGCAGATTTATTTTCCCTGTCAAAAAAGGACAATGTAACAACAAATACCAGGAGGTAGGTACTCAGCTTACAAATGCCGCACCAGCCCACAGCATAGTTGTAAAGTTTTTCATTGTCACATTGGACTAGTAGAACAGGTGTGTAAAAATTAAAATGTATGCATTTGTTTTCCTTTTTTCATTTAAACACTATTTCCTCAACTCCTGAAGAAATAAAAAACAGAACCAAGAATGCATGGTATGTAGGTACATAATGGAAAGGAGAATGCGGCAACTGTACAGTATTTGTTGCGAGTGTACATTTGCTTACATGGACTAGTAAATCAGTTATGCTATAAGCCAAATCTGTTTATTATTGTTTTGCTTTTATTGTTTTTATTTATCTATTCTCTTTCTATCTCTTTATACTCATACAAAAGAATGCAGCACACTTTATGCAACCTATTCAAAATATATGAAATTTAAACTGCTTTACTGCAATGTAGACTCTGGTTATAAAATTGAGGAACTTAACGCACAAATTGGCCAAGTTGTGTGTTCCCACCATCACGGACATGGTTTCCTTTAGTCTATGGGAAATTACTCTACCAGACTTATCTTTCCTGTGCCAAGTCCTACAAGTTTAATAAGCAGGTATGATACAGGAGTGCCCCAACTATGATGGCCATTTACTACGGCCTGGATACAACTTCAACACCTACATCCACTATAGTTACACCCCTGCTTTGACTACTGGGAGGAATACTCAGCCAAATATGAATGTAGTCACTTCCTCCAAATGTAAAAAACAGAACTGATCAGCACCTTATAATATAAGTAAGCAAATGTGAACAGATGCAAGCTGATGTAACTGCAATATATACAAACCTAACAATAGAGCACAGCAGCATAGTGTGTGTACAGAGCTATAAGTAAACATTTAATACATTAATTTTAAGTTGTAAAGACAATATTTATAAATTTGATGTACTTAGTACTCAAATTGGCTAATTCATATACGCCTACCAGCCATGAATAGGCATACTTTTGTTGACGGGAACCTTAGGTCTTTTGCCGTTACTTGGGTATGGCGTGTTGGCTTGGTATTTTTGGATGTTGACTGTTTGTGAATCTCTTAGTGCTTTGCCCCTACTAGGGTTCCGAATGTGCACCAGGTTTTGGTCACCACTGGCACTTCCCCCCATGTCTGATATAGGAACTCTGTATGGGAATTATTCGCTTATTTCAAGGGGGTGCATTATTTCCCAGAATAGCACTTACCTCCACATTAGTGGTTGTACTGTAGTTTCCATAACTTATGCTTGGATTTTATTTTTTTTACATTGATGTTACTTTTGAAATGGTTTCTTTATTCAAAGTTTGTGGCTTCATTGTTTCAATGTATCCTTACTATCAGAGCATTATTACAGCTTCATGGTGTTTTTTTTCTTTATCAAACATGGCTACTGGAGTTTTAGTTGCTCAATAAGCATCCACTGCTCAGGTTACTGAGGTGAATCATATGACGTAAAGAGTAATTTAATGTCTGAGTGTCTTTGGTTCCCACCCATCTCTGTTCCTATTTGACATTTTTCTTCCCTTAGTTTTGCTACTGTTCTTGACATCCTTGTCGCTTTACACACCTCACTTGCATCTGCATACTTATGATTAACAGATGCCCTGATAAAATGTTTTATGTCTATTAGGTCTTTGGTGAGCATTTATAAAGTTAATCTGTCACCAGGTTTTTGCTACCTCATCCAAGACCAGCATCATGTAAAAAAATAGACCTTGATTCCAGCGATCTATCACTTAGTTTACAGGGTGTAACAGTTGTGACACAAACAGAGTTCTTAGATGTAGCATGTAGCAGAGCTCAGAATGCTAACCCCGCCCCCACCAGGTTCACTATGAAAAATGTCTATTGGCATTGAACTGCTTATCAAAGGAGGGGGAGGACTCGGACAACTTGGCACAAGGTAGCTACTTTGGGCTACGATAGTGTTATAGTGATAAAACCTTTGCTGTAATTAAACAACAGTACATAGCCTAATGAGCGACACATTGCTGAATTCAGTGTTTCAACTCCTACCTAAAGCTGTCATCAGATTACCTCTTTCTGTGAGGTAAAACAAGTTTTCAAACAGGCAGTGAATTGCTTTCCCTCATAGAAAGCAGCAGTTGTGATCCCCTGGTGTCCTGTCTGTATACTATTGTGTCCTCCCCTGCCAGGAGCAGGGGTAAGATCAGACCATGTTCTTGCACGGTCAGACACAGTCAGTACACAGTACACAGCAGGGGCACATTTAGAAGATTACCACAGCACAGGAACATTTTTTTAACACAACCAATTGTGGAACTTATTTTTATTTTAAGATCTATTGATTAATTCGTAGGACAACCTCTTTATACACTATCATTCTTTGCTCAAAGTATGTGTTAGATTAATGTGTTTTTTTCACTGTATTCACATATGATATAATCGTGTTTGAATAGTCTAGTTCTAGTTCTAGTTCTAGTCTGAAACTTATGCATTTATATATATTCAGTGGGGAAAATAAACATTTGTTATACTGCCAATTTTGCAAGTTTTCCCACATACAAAGAATGGAGAGGATTGTAATTTTTATCGTAGGTACACTTCAACTGTGACAGACAGAATGTAAAAAAAATATCCAGAAAATCACATTGTATGCTTTTTACATAATTAATTAGCATTTTATTGTATGAAATAAGTATTTGATACAATAGAAAGCAGAAATTAATATTTGGTACAGAAACCTTTGCTTGCAATTACAGAGGTCAGACGTTTCCTGTAGTTCTTGATCAAGTTTGGACACACTGCAATAGGTATTTTGGCCCACTCCTCCATACAGATCTTCTTCAGATCTTTCATGTTTCGGGGCTATCACTGGGCAACATTCAGCTTTAGCTCCATCCAAAAATTTTCTATTGGGTTCAGGTCTGGAGACTCGCTTGGACACTCCAGAACCTTGAAATGCTTCTTACGAAGCCACTCTTAGATGCCCTGGCTGTGTGTTTTGGGTTATTGCCATGCGGGAAGACCCAGTCATGACCCATCTTCAATGCTTTTACTGAGGGAAGGAGGTTATTGTCCAAAAATTTGCGATACATGACCCCATCCATCCTTCCTTCAATACGGTGCATTTGACCTGTCCCTTTGCAGAAAAGCACCCTGAAAGTATGATGTTTCCCCCATTATTCTTCACGGTTGGGACGGTATTCTTGGGCTTGTACTCATACTTCTTCTTCCTCCTAACACGGCGAGTGGAGTTGATAGCAATAGCAATAGAGGAGTTCTACAGGGTGGGCCATTTATATGGATACACCTAAATTAAATGGGAATGGTTGGTCATATCAACTTCCTGTTTGTGGCACATTAGTATATGGGAGGGGGAAAACTTTTCCTGATGGGTGGTGACCCTGGCACCCATTTTGAAGTCGGCCATTTTGGATCCAACTTTATTTTTTTCAATGGGAAGAGGGTAATGTGACACATCAAACTTATTGAGAATGTCATAAGAAAAACAATGGTGTGCTTGGTTTTAACATAACTTTATTCTTCCATGAGTTTTTTACAAGTTTATGACCACTTATAAAATGTGTTCAAAGTGCTGCCCATTGTGTTGGATTGTCAATGCAACCCTCTTCTCCCACTCTTGACACTCTGACAGCAATGCTGCAGAAGAAATGCTAGCACAGGCTTCCAGTATCCATTGTTTCAGATGCTGCACATCAGTCAGACTCTAACCTCTACAACATAGGCAAGACCAAAGAGCTTTCTAAGGATGTCAGGGAGAAGATCATAGACCTGAACAAAGCTGGAATGGGCTGCAAAACCATAAGTAAGACGCTGGGTGAAAAGGAGACAACTGTTGGCGCAATAGTAAGAAAATGGAAGAAATACAAAATGACTGTCAATCAACATCGATCTGTGCACCATGCAAAATCTCACCTCATGGGGTATCCTTGATCATGAGGAAGGTGAGAGATCAGTCTAAAACTACATAGGGGGAACTTGTTAATGATCTCAAGGCAGCAGGTACCACATTCACCAAGAAAACCATTGGTAACGCATTACGCCTTAAAGGTTTAAAATCCTGCAGTGCTTGCAAGGTCCCCTGCTCAAGAAGGCATATGGGTAGGCCCGTCTGAAGTTTGCCAATGAACACCTAGATAATTTTTTGAGTTATTGGGAGAAAGTGCTGGGGTCAGATGAGACAAAAATTGAGCTCTTTGGTATAAACTTAACTCGCCGTGTTTGGAGGAAGAAGAAGGATAAGTACAACCCTAAGAACATCGTCCCAACCGTTTAAGATCATTGATGATGGGTTGTGGCTGGATCTTCCAGCATGACAATGACCCAAAATATACAGCCAAGGCAACAAAGGAGCGGCTCAAAAAGAAGCACAGTATGGCCATGGAGTAGCCTAGCCAGTCTCCAGACCTTAATCCCATAGAAAACTTATGGAGGAAGTTGAAGCTCCAAGTTGCCAAGCGACAGCCTCAAAATTTTAATGATTTAGAGATGATCTGCAAAGAGAAGTGGACCAAAATTCCGCCTGACATGTGCGCAAACCTCATCATAAACTACAACAACGTCTGACTACTGTGCTTGCCAACAAGGGTTTTGCCACCAAGTTTTAAGTGTCGTTTACCAGAGGAATCAAATACTTATTTCTCACTGCAAAATGCAAAAAATATGTGATTTTCTTGATTTTTTTTTGGGATATTCTATCTCTCAATGTTAAAATTAACCTACCCTTAAAATTATAGACTGTTCATGTCTTTGTTAGTGGGCAAACTTACAAAAGCAGCAAGGGATCAAATAATTATTTCCTTCACTGTAAATATGACTCTGGGTTGCAATGTTTAATATAATTTTATTATAATCTAATTACATAAATATTTGCACTAGGTTTCATGTGTAAAGCTTGAGAAAGGCTTCAAATGAGAAACTGAGATGTCGCATGTATCTGAGTGAATAATTTATATACAGTATATATTAATAGTTTATTTTTAACAATTAACCAAATGGAAAGTGAATGAAGAAAAGAGAACTATAAATCAAACTAACATTTGGTGTGACCACATGGTATCTTCAAAACAGCATGAAAGCATCAAGATGTTTTCAGTACACCTGAACACAGTTTTTGAAGGATCTCAGTAGGGAAGTTGTTCCAAATATCTTTGAGAACTAACCACAGATCTTCTGTAGATGTAGGCTTGTGCAAATGTTTATTTCTCTTCATGTCATTTCAGACAGACTCAATGATGTTGAGATCAAGTATCTGTGGGGGCCATATCAACACTTCCTGGTCTCCTTGTCCTGATTTATACCAAAGATAGTTTTTAATGACTTTAGCTATATGTTTGAGATTATTGTCCTTATGCAGAATAAATTTGGAGCCAATCAGATGCCTCCATGATGATATTACATGATTGGTAAGTACCTTTCTGCATATCTCAACACTGAGGGCATCAAGGAATGAGCAACATTGAGGACAGTAAATGCAGTTGTTGGCCGAGGTAACTTAGCGCAACAGATGGCACATTGTGCTTTTTTCACCACAAAATTGCTTGGTGTTTAAGCAGGGTATGGTGGTTTTCCTTTCACTACAGCAGTGAGCTTATTACTCCAGCTGGACAATAATGCTGAATTGCAGCACAGGTCCCTGCCACAGTAACCTCTGTAGCTGTGCTACCCCAAATTTTTGGCGCTTAGATTTTCTCCTTCAGCAGAATGAATATGGTGGCCCTTGGTGACAGAAGCATACATTGCAGGAGCAGGTTCATGAGAAGATGTAACAATATACAGACCTATGAATATCCATGGTAACAGACAGCCAACAATCTATGTAGTCTAATTCTACAGACATACTATCTTATTTTGTATCCCTATTGCCCTTTCATACATTCAGTACTTCAGCAAGAAGTTGAGATCCGGTGAAATGTAGTTTAAATGGTCTGAGTCGTTTTAACAAACCTTTGAAAAGTGCATTTTACTTTCATTCCAAAATTATTTTTTACTGAAAACTGCAATTAAGTTATGGTCACTAGGTGTCTTTCTCACTTGAAATTTGCTGTCAACTGCCTTTTGTTCAAAATGATCAGTCGAATAGATTACAGAAAGTGGGGGCATGTCCTTACAATCATGGTGCTGCTTCCAGCTCTTAAACAGACACAGAACCATCAGCTACAAGCAGCATTTCCACAGCAGAGCACATTAGGAAAGCTGTTGGTCTTTTATTATGCCTGTAACTGTTTTCATCTGTCATTCTACTGTTTTGCGCAATGGCTTCTTTTATTTTTTCATAGCAAATAACTGCATTTTGAACTCCTCTTCTACCTTCAGGCTTGTTCCCAAAGTCTTCTATTTCACTTCTTACAGCCACTGTAACCCAACTTTCCCACAGCTTTTTGTTCACAGTTTTCATGTTAATCATTGGGTGCTCAACTGATGTTACTACAGATCTGTGAAAGCTAGATTAGAGCTGTGCACACTATGTAACAGCCACTGTAACACAGCTTTCTAACTTCCTTGTGGTTTAGTTCTTGTGTTTAAAAAATATTCATGCATGAAATGATAGACAGATCGATATTTTTCCATCAACCCGAAGAAATGTACCATGAGGATGTAAGAAGCCAAGTACTTGGGGAAAATCAAACCCCAAGTGAATAAGGTTGACGCAATCCAGAATTGGCCACAACTGCCCTCAAAGAAGCAGGTTAGAGTGTTTGTGGGCATCGTGGGCTATTACTGTCGGTTCATCCCTAAATTCGCCATTATAGCGGCACCTCTGATGGACTTCCTAAAGGGTACGAAGTTGGCTATGGCCAAGTGGCCTCCAGAATCTGAAACTCCATACCATGAACTGAAGCTAACCTTGTGTAAACAGCCAGTGTTGGTGGCTCCAGACTTCTCTAAGGAGTTTGTGGTTTAGACAGACTCATCAGATGTTGGATTAGATGCTATCTTGTCTCAGGAAGTAAACAGCGAAGAGCACCTGGTAATGTACATGAGTCTGAAACTGTCTCCCTGTAAGAAAAACTACTCCATCATGGAGTGATTGGCCATCAAGTAAGTGTTGGACACTTTAAGATACAACTTCTTAGTTGTTTAGGTATTGTGTGTAAAAAAATATACATGTATGAAGTTATAGAAAGATAGAGAGATAGATAGAGGGATAGATGGATAGGTAGATAGTAGGGATCAGCTGATCGATACGTAGAGGATCAAGTTTGAGTCGAATTACCTGAAATTCACGGTTTCATGCAAATTCAAATACTTTGAGATTTAACTCATGGTTTACAAAAAAAATAAGACTTGCCCGATACTACTTCCCACGTTGCTAAAACATCAGAGAATCAGCTTTTTGCCTTGATGTGTGGGCTTTCCCATAATGCCTTGCAACTATGATATCTAGTGGATTATCATACCTTATATAGTGGTGATCAGTAACTTGGCCATTAAAGATCAGTGGTCTCCAGTGGAGCACAGTTTGTATGGCAGAGTGACTTTCTCTGGAGTCAATTGATAAGCCTTTCTCCAGTAGAGTGTTAGCTCTTAAGATCAGAGGAGTCCTCTTCCTCTTTCCTGTAGAGCATAAGCTAGTATGGTCAGCAGGGTTCTCTCTTTCTAAATCTCTCTCATAGATAGATGTCCCCTGCACTTCAGAGAAATTAAAGAAGCATTTCTAATGGGTCAAG
The DNA here is from genome assembly GCF_046119375.1 of Phyllobates terribilis. NCBI lineage: Eukaryota > Metazoa > Chordata > Amphibia > Anura > Dendrobatidae > Phyllobates > Phyllobates terribilis. The sequence goes on along the minus strand of NW_027362765.1, from coordinate 475,095,375 downwards.
CAATTGGGTGACGTATAATAACAACTGGGAGGATCAAAAAAATGGAAAAATAGCAAAATATCATGATTTATAGAATTGTGCATTTATATTACATTGTGATTCTGACAATAGGTACACCTTAAATGCTGGATCTAACACTATAGAGTTTGTCCTTGGTTACTGTGGAGATATATAAGTCTGCACAACAACTGTAGAAGGAAAGTAATATTTTTTTTAATACAAGTTGCTTCATTTTTCACTTTAGATTCATTGGAACAATATAAAATGGATGTAATCATGAACTAAGCTTTATGATAAAAAAATTAAAATGCAAAGACAGAAATTATTCATAATGCATGATTATACATACGTGGAAAACCAAGAAAATCCATGAGTAATTATGTCATGTTATCTTCAATATAAGTCTATGCAACTAATAAATTAAGTAAATGGTTAGTAATATCTTCTGTTTTACTTTAAAATAGTTTGATAAAAAAATGTACTAGTATAGTGTAAAAATATTCATATAAAAGTTTAAAATATTAGTAGGTCCCAGCGGCTTAAAGAGAATAGTCATTTACATCTTGATGCATGAAAGTATTTCAAGTTTCTGCTTTTTGAATGTCTTCAAGGGGGAACAAAATATTAATGAAATGCGGTACAAAGAAATCATAAGTCTTTATAACAAGCTATGATAAAGAATCATTTACATAACCACCCCAATAAAAAAATCTTTACATTTTTCACAAAGGTTTCATCTGCAGTTCAGCACATAAAGTATACAAATATTTCCATATTCTTATTCCATACTTTTGGTTCTCAAGATGAGAAATTCTGCGGAATGTTATCAACCTTAGTTGTTATTTTCATCAAGGATTTCCATTCAGTATCATATGATAGATACATTTTATATGGTTTTGTGTATCTTCATTATTTGAGGTTTTCATTTTTTATTAGTGGATATTCTAAACATTTTACTAATGGAAACAGGTAAATGTAGGTGTATGAGAAAGGAAAAAGCATTCCAGCTCACCCATATATCTGTTGCTAATCCTGGAGAGCTCTGAACATTGCCATTGTTAGGCATTTGCTATAGAAACTTAAAAAGTAATAGTTTATCTAGCTGCACTCAGTTTTCTTGAAAAATACATTTTCATTAATTATTATTAAAATCAATTTCTATGCAGTACAGAAATGAAACCTCCACGTAAGTGCAGAAAAAAAAGAATCCATCAAATCATTTAGAACTCTACCTGTGTTCTTATTCTTGAAGTTAAACAAAATAGTATGTTCATCTCTGCTTCTAAACATGCTGCACACCTACCTTAGTAATACTAAACCTAAAACATAGATGGAATGGCCAAAACTTAGTGATATCCCATGGTTGCATAATAAATAATTATCAACTGCACACATGCAAAAATTCATAGAGAATTGCAATAATATACGAATAAATTTGATCACTTTTTAAAGGGAACCTGTCATGTAAAATAACGCAATTAACCTGCTGATATGGGTTTAATCTGCACTTTAATAGCATATTGACACTGTGTGGCACCGGTAATGAGAGCCCTGCTGCCAGGAGGAAATTAACTTTATTCCCCTTAGCAGCGTTCAGCTTCCAGTCATAAGGGTGGTACCGGTACAGCTTCATTCGTCGTTCTGTGTACAGAGAGCGGTGGCAGAAGCTTGGGCATGGAGACCTTCAATGTTTAATATGTGCATTAATTTGTAAACTAGAACCTCGTTGCTTGCTGCCACCAAATCTTTCTGCAGGACTTTTGCAGTCATTCAAGGATTTTTGACCATTTACATCATCAGGAATCTAGTGGCAAACTGTGGTAGATTCCTATTTATGCTATGTCTAGGTTTCATATACAGTGTGTTTTTAATGTTGAACTTGCGAGCTATGTTTCCAGCTGTATCTCTACTAACTTGCAAAGCATTTGCCTCTTTTAGCATCATTTTTCTTGGCTGTGCAAAGCAATTTTCTCTTCTCTTCGCTTTTAGGCCATTTTCTTAACATACTTAACATACTTCAAAAATGCCAACAAACACCAAGCCAGTACAGGTATTTCATGTGTTTTATCTCAAGCGTACCTGATACAACTGATGTAAGCTTTGAGCAGAGGCAGAGCTAGACTTTCCAGCACACGGGGCAAAGTTTAAGATTAGTGCCCACTGCCCCTATTAAGCTTATGGCTTAGACCAGGTAAAGCAGCCATATCATGATCCTAGTGCGGTCGCAATATTATTTTCTTAATTGACATTTAACAGCTGCTTGATTTTACAGAACAACTATTTCTCTTGAAAAATCACACAGCAATAACATTTGGTTTTATGGGCAACATAGCGGTTCTGAGAAATCTAGTATATAATATAATCAATGAGATAAACACAGTGACAGTGTTACGATACTGGCGTAGTACTACTGGAAAGCAGTGCCTGATGGAGCACTAGCAGGAGCAACAAGCGATAGTAGAAGTTCTTTTAGTCAGCAAAAGGAGATGTAAGAAACAATCCGTAGATAGGTGAGAACAATCTAAGTAAGAATGTTCAGGAGCTTGGAGACAGGAAAATAGACTAACAGCTAGACACAATACTCAAGCAATGAGTGAGAAATCCATGCGGCTTTAAGTAGGCCCAAACAGGAAACAAGATGGCAGATTCTGAACCTGCAAGATCCATCTTAGTAAAGTTCAACTGCAGAACACAATAGCAACCTCCAGTGGTAAGGAGTGGGATTGCAGCACAATTGTTTAGGTGAACAGTAGCAGCCACTAGTGGTCAAACTGTAGAAGGACAACTGGAATCCTGACAGACAGCTTACCAATGTGGTTTTGACCTTTGACCTTACCCTCACTCCATTTGTTCTGCATCTGGCACCAAACAATTTGTCCACCTTCACCCAACACACAGAGCTCTACCAGTTTACCCAATCAGTCATCTCTAGCAGCTACTCATTTAAGCAGATGGCTGCAATTGTAAACAGATGAACTGCATTACCTGCAGGTAGAGGCGCACCTAAAAAAAATCAGGGTCTCTTAGCATATTTTTTAAAGTATGAGAATTTGGGGTCTAAAAATGTGCAACATAATTTGCCATAAAACATTTTTGTTTAGGATTCACTGCACAATTTATCCTCAACCCCTGTATACAGTTCCCTGCTGCCCTTGCTGCAGTATATAACGTCTCCCAGCCCCTGTGTGAAGCTCCCTACTGCAGTATATCAGCCTTTTGTGTACATTTTCATCTTGTAATACTCCACATTTCTCATCTATACAGCCCCATCCTGCAATTATCCCTCCTCTCAGCTACTGTAGACAGCCTACTTTTGCATTATATCACTTCTCTTATTCCCTGTATACAGCTTTGCCCTGCAGTATATAATTCCCATTATCCCCTATTTACAGCGCCCTTCTGCATTATTATGCTCCACTTAGTTCCCTGTATAAAACTCTATCTATACTTTAGTATATCACTCCTCTCAACCCATGTATATAGCTCCATCCTCCAGTACATGTCTCTTCTCATCTCATGTATACAGATCCATCTTGCAGTATATCATTCCTCTTAGTTACTTGCACATATGACCACTGTTGCTGCGTCCTTGTACGAGTTCTGCACTGTAATATGCGAGGCTCCATCCCTCCAGTGACACCATCCCTCTCAGGCGCAGTTCTATTCTAGACATCACTGTAAGCAGAGGTGTATCTAGGCTTTCTGGCATCCGGGGCAAGAGTTCAGTTTGGCGCCCCCCAAGCACATTTGCACACTTAGCACGTGCTGATGAGCTGCTCTGCCTAATTCTCTCAATATTCAGTGAAAAACTGAGAGAAGCAGAAAGAGAAGCGAGTTGTCACGTGACTGTAAATATGAAAATCGCATATGAGTGAGGTATCCATGTGATGACTGCTGGAACCTTCAAGCAGAGCTGAATCCTGACAGTGAGTATATTACACACTGTTAGAATTGGCTACAAGGCTTCATTTTATAATTAAAGGGCTTGTCCAGGTTTGAGATTAATGTCTGCAGTCACTCTATGTGACTCCAGGCTTCTGAATTCTCACAGCGCATGCACTGTACACTTTTAGGATTCTGCCTTGCACAAGTATGTGATTTGTCTTCTTCTGGCCACATTCCGACTAGACGTGTCCGGCCTCGCTCAATTCATTGCCATTGAGTGAGGCCACGCATGTCTAGTCAGCATGTGACTGCAAGTATACAAATAGCCGACACCAGAGAATCCTGACAGCGTGCAGTGCGCACTGTGAGAAGTCAGAAGTCTGCAGTCACATAGAATGACTGCAGACTCATCACAAACTTAAACAACCCCTTTAACCCTCCTAACATAAATAAAAATATGAGAATTAGTTAGTAATACAAAAACATTTACATCCAGGTATCTGATAGATGACATTGTCTCTGGAGTCGTTCTCTTTCTTCTTCATCTTGTCCAGATGCCATGATGACTTTTCTCATCCACAGCCCATCTCTGCAGACTTCTTTTCCGGTCTTCTGCAGCACATCCCCACATGATGCCCTTAACGATAGCAGAGTTATTATAATGCTCCTGAATAAAAATATCTGCTGTACACTGAGCCCCTTAATAAATAATTGCCCCTCACTATATTCCCTGCACAAAATATGATTTCCATACTGTCCATCATATGGTACATGCCCTCCACACTGTCCTCTTTTCCATACTGGGCCCCCTCTTCACACTTTCCTCTCACATTGTATCCCCCCTATAGGGCCCATTCTCTATACTGTGACCCCTCATCACACTCCCCCTCCTTAGCTTACTGTCCCTTCCTGGCTGTGCCCTTACACTGTTCCCCCATACTACACCCCCAACACTACTCAGTCTGTATTCTGTGCCCACTCACACTTTTCTCCCCCCATTATTTCCCCCATCCTCCTCATACTGTCTTCTCTCACATCCCCCTGCTAACCATCCTGTCTCCTCATATATTTACCCTCACACATCCCCCCCAATTCCCCATACTGAGTCTGCACACATCACATCACCCTCGCTCCCCATGCTGTGTCCATATACATTCCCCTCCTTCACTCCCCATATTACATATGCACCCATTCTCCCCATTCTGTGTCTGCACCAATCACCCACACACAAAATGTCCCCCACCCCTCCCCCAGAATAAATCTCCCCCACCCATACAATAAATCTCCCCCAACACTAAATCTTCCCCCAGCCATACAATAAATCTCCCCCCCTAGTAAATCTTCACTTGCCATAAAATAAATTTCCCCCCATAGTAAATCTCCCCCAGCCATACCATTAATCAGCCCCTAGCAATACCATAAATTACCTCCCATAGTAAATCACCCCTAGCCCCTCAGTTATACTATAAATCACCCCCCCTATAATAAATCACCCCCATATTAAATCACCTCCTAGCCATACCATAAATCACCCCCCATAGTAAATCACCCCCAGCCATATCATAAATCACCCCTATAGTAAATCACCCCTTCCACAGTAAATCACACCTCACAATGAATCTTCATCTCCATTCCATCTTTGATGTCTTCAGCTCTGAAGTACAGAGCACTTTCCACCAATGGGCGCCTCTGCAGCTGCAGCACCGGTGAGTGACATCAGCAGCGTGATCACATGACCTGATCACGCTGCTGGCGTCACTCTGACCCTGAGGTCGGAGCTTCAACGTTGGGAGCCGTCACGTTGCAGCTTTTCTGAGCTGGGTGTCAGCCGCCAGGCAAGACACATCAGACCGCCGCATTAGGCACATCCCCCGGTTGCCCCCCCCAGATACGTCCCTCACTGCAAGAACAGAGAAGGCTCACTGGCTGCTGCAACTCAGCAGAAAAAGAAATCAGCTGACTACTGGTGACAGATATGCTTAGTGTCAGGGGTCAACAGCGGTAATCTTTTGTTGTGAGCAAACTGTTTCCTCATTAGCCCTTCTTCCTTCCCTGCTAACTGTCCCACTTGCCGCTCACCCCCTTCCTCCCCTCCTGCCTTGAGACGACATCTGATTTGCAACTCTGTGCTCTTATGAAGGATTCTATTCATGAGTGGGTTGGATAATTGCAAGAGAGCTGCGGTCATTAAAAGTGGCATTATGTGTTGAAATTGGAAAATCCACTTGTTATTCCACAACTTAGCTGTGTTGAGCTACTTCAATTGTTCTTGTGTTAGAGATTTGCTACACTCCAAGTTTGTAGTAAAAAAATGTTTTTAATTTATCCATAATGCAAAGATTCGGTTACAACATTACAACATGCTTGAGAAAGGTCAATGCAGCCAAAATTTTCCATGATGTATTAATGCTCATTTTTGCAACAAACTTGCAGTGCTGCCTCTTTCTTCCAATATATCATGTCTTAATTAGTGTTGAGCCACCCCCGTAGTGTTCGAGTTCGGTTCGGTTCGTCGAACACCCGTGTGTTCGCCGAACTGTTCGTCGAACTGTTCGTCGAACACCTTCGAACACCGTTAAAACCAATGGCAGGCAAACAAAAACACATAGAAACACATAGAAAACACCTTCAAAGGTGTCCAAAAGCTGACAAACTGCTCAGAAGACACAACTAACACATGGAAAATTGACAAGTACATATAGTCATGCGAAAAGAAAAGAGGTGGAGGAGTAAAAGGAGAGGGAGACACAAATATAGGCATGTCATGCCCTTCTAAAATCCAAAAAGTGAGAAGCCGACACGTTCAGTCCGCTCCTGCCCGTGCCACCTCCGTGTCGCCGGGTTTGTGCCAGAGCCGTGGTGAACCCTGACGGCCAGCCCCCCTCTCCCAATACTGGTGCCTGTCCGCTGGTGGGTCGAGCGAGCCCCCCTGTGGTGGAGGCAGCTCTAAGCTTTTTAATTTAAATTGTCTCTCTAATTTGAATGAATACACTTTAAATCCATTTACAAGGATCTATTGGAGGGCAAGTCTCATGCCAGCAGCCGCGGTAATTCCAGCTCCAGTATCGTCCACTAAAACTGCTGCAGTTAAAAAGCTTTTATAAGGATCGAGCTCGGCTGTCCACCGCAAGGCATCCTACTGCCAGTCCGAACCCCTATGCCTTGGGGTGCCTCCTGATGCTCTTCAATAAGTATCCCATGGTCCCGAAGCATTTCCTTTGAAAAAATTAAGTGTCTAAACTACAGGTGGTGTAGCTTGCTTAACAGCCGGGATAATCCGCTGACTAGCAGACACTGCTACTAGGCACAAAGTATTTCCTGGGCTAGATGCAGTTAAAAATTTGTAATTAGATACTCTCGTTGGATGCTGAGAAAGCATTCCATAGAGTCTCCTGGCACGCCATATATGATTCTCTTAAAAAGCTTGGGGTAGGGGTCTAGGGGACCCTTTTATAGCCAAAATCACGGCCCTGTATCGCAATACGTCACCTAGGCTGAAGATAAATGGAACTGTAGCACCCTGAGGGCTCGGTTGCTACAGAAGTATTGCACCTCACCCAGAGGTGTGATATCTCACTCTCAGGTAAGGATGGAGTGTGGATCAGGACCCGACACCTGCATGCATTACACCACATTGCCGTGGGGCAGGGCGACCAATATGCCCCTGAGATGGGCACGACAGTCCCTGTCCCTGGCTGGAGTGGGGGGAGGGAACACTGAGGAAGGGGAACCCTGTAGTGCAGGAGCAGGGAGGAAGCAGTTCCTGGGTGCATTGAGAAGGTAGTATAAAAGGTGGGCACCATCTTAGTTCAGTGCAGAGAAGTCTGAGCAGAAGTGGCAGGGAGCACTGGCTCTGCATGAGCTCTGCTCCGGAGGCGGGCCTAGTAACAGAGGCCCAGGCCTGGAAGAGGGAGAAGGAAGGAAGAGGAGCGGAGAAGGCTCCAGGAACGAGGAATGAAGTGATCCCAGGGGTGCGGACGGGCGAGTCGCCACCGCACGCCCGAATCCACCTGCGTGGAGGGGTCAGGCCAAAGGGGGAGACCGGTCCCCGAACTAGTGGAGGCAGGAAACGACCCTCAGCTAGAAACCGGAGGCTCTGACATTTTATGTGGCGCAGCCCCTCGCTACACCCGCTAGGAAGGCACCACATAGGGTCAGGGAAACTGGCGCCAAGTTTACCAAGAGGAGGCCCGAGGCAGCCGGACAGAAGTGTTGGTAAGAAAGGCCAGACAAAGGACACACAAAGGGGGTCCTGTGAAGTGCTCCAAAATTATCTGGGAGTTGTCTGAGCCCCTCACCTGGTGAGCACAGTACGACGTGGGCAGCCGTTACCTGCAGACGTGGTCTGGATAATAAGAACTGTGAGTAAAGGCCCTGGACTGCATCACTGACTCCGTGTCGTTACTGCTGCTGCCCTGCACCATCACCCCCATCCTCCGCATACACTGCCCTAAGGCTATACTCCTCCCGTGGGGAGTTATGCTACGCTCTGCTGCACCCACAACACCAGCCTCAGCGGTCTGCCCTGGAGCGGCGGTTCACTCTGACCGCAATCCACGGGTGGCGTAGTCGGACATTTAAACATCAAGACCACATAAATAGTTCCGCCACTGGTTTGACCGCCCTGAGCCCCGCAACCGGGTCGCTGCCACGAAGACTACAACCACCAGCATCCACCAAAAAGGGTCCGGCTCCGGGTGTCCCAAGGCCCAGGGGGTGCGTCAGAACATTTTCATCACCTTTCACAATCACCAATGGGACAAGGCAGGGATGTCCTCTGTCCCCTCTCTTATACATCCTAGTGACGGAGCACCTGCTCTCATCAATTCGCCATAACCCCAATATTAGGTGGATTGAGGTGGGAGGCACCGAGTACAAGTGCTCTCTATTTGCTGATGATGTCCTAGTATATATCACTCAATCATATATATCCATCCCTGCTGTTATGGCTGAAATAGATCACTTTGTTACATGGTAAAATTTTAAAATCAATGCAGCGAAGTCTGAGGCCCTCGATGTCTCCCTCCCCAAATCCATATAGGATTCCATCCAGTCCAACTTTCCCTTTGCCTGGCCCTCACAGGGTATCAAATACTTAGGAATTCCTATTCATAGAGACCTCTCCCATCTATGTTATCTTAATTTTGGGCCCTTTATTGAACAATTCCATACAGACCACGGTTGGCAAGTTAGAACTGTAAGATTCACTACGTGAACCACTGGTGTTTTGTGGAAAAGCACATGTACACTGCGTTCCAAATTATTATGCAAAAAGTGTTTAGGAGTGATAAGGGAAGAATTTGTTTGTTTGTCAGTTAAACTCATTGATGGTGATGTGTGTCAGGGCTCTTTATATCACTGTAAGCAATTGCAGACACCTGTGCTAATTAGTTTGGCAGGTGTGTCCAATGAAAGGCAAGACTACTTAAGAAGGCTCTCTCACATTATTAAGCAGCCTACATTTTCTGCCAAAATGGGAAAGAAAAAGGATGTGTCGGCTGCTGAGAAGCAACAAATTGTGGAGTGTTTAGGTCAAGGCATGACTACAATCAACATTGTGCGATGATCAGGATGAAGTGTCTTGGCAATCAAGAAGTATGTAGCTGATTCACAGTACACACGTGTGCGTGCTGATAAGGGCAAATTGAGGACTCTTTCCTACAGGCAATTACGTCAGGTTGAAAGAGCAGCGGCAAAAAAGCCTTGTCATAGCAGCAGACAAGTTTTTGAAGCTGCTTGTGCCTCCAACGTCCCCCGAACAACAAGATGCAGGGTCCTTCAGAGGTTTGCAGCTGTGCATACGCCATCCTGTCGACCTCCTCTATCCACTTCACACAAGCAGAAACGGCTCCAGTGGGCCAAACATTACATGAAGACTGATTTCAAAACTGTTTTGTTCACGGATGAGTGCCGTGCAGCGCTCGATGGTCCAGATGGATGGAGTGGAGGATGGCTGGTTGATGGACACCCCACGCAAACACGGCTACAGCGCCAACAAGGAGGAGGTGGAGTAATGTTTTGGGCTGGAACCATGGGGAGAGAGATTGTCGGCCCCTTTAGGATCCCTGAAGGCGCTAAAGATGAACTCCATAATGTATGTGGATTTTCTCAAACAGCACTTCCTGCCATGGTTCAAGAAGAAGAACCGTGTATTTCACAGCAAGATCATTTTTCTGCATGATAATGCACCATCTCATGCTGCACATAAAACATCTGCATCTCTGGCTGATATGGGCATAAAAGGGGACAAACTTATGGTGTGACCCCCATGCTCCCCTGACCTCTACCCCATTCAGAACCTTTGGAGCATCATTAAAAGGAGTGTCTATGATGGCGGGAGGCAGTTCACATCTAAGCAACAGCTCTGGGAGGGTATTCTGTCCTCATGCAAAACAATTGAAGCAGAAACCATCCAAAACCTGACAAATTCAATGGACGAGAGAGTTCAGAAGCTCCTTTCGAACAAGGGGTCCTATGTGAAAATGTAACATCACCTAGAATAAAGTTTTGAGTTGAAAACTGTTTGATTTCAGTTTCTAACAACCTGCTAATGCTTATAATTTCAAAAATGACCATTTTTTTGGTCTTTATTAAAATGAAAAGGTTGATCGAAAAGTTTGGGGGATCTAAGAGTGTGGCAACCCAGTAGTCATGATTACTTCGAATTCTGACAATATGAGGGTCATGCTGCAGGTAGTGCAGCAAGAAGGCACTTATGTGTCTTGCGCATCTCGGAGCCCCAAAATTATTTTCCGGGCTAGATGCAGCTAAAAATTATTTTTAATTTTAAATCTGGTGGAGCTTATTATAGATGGCCTAATAGGATCAGTGCTGCACACTGCTACAAAGCCCAAATTATTTTCCAGTCAAGATACAGATAAACATGATTAGTAATTTGAAAGCTTAAAACGGTTGGTAGGGTGATTTTAACCAATCATCAAGCTTTTACTCTCCCCAGGATGACACAGGGGTAGAAAAGTCGTTTCGGATCCATGATTTGTTCATCTTTATGAACGTGAGTCTGTCTACATTATCAGTGGAGAGCCGCGTGCGCTTATCTGTCAGCACACCACCAGCAGCGCTGAACACACGTTCAGACAGAACGCTGGCTGCGGGGCATGACAAGATCTCCAAGGCGTAAGTGGCTAGCTCCGGCCATTTATCCAGATTGGAAGCCCAAAAAGAGCAAGGGTCCAGTGACACAGTCGTGGCTTCAATGTTTACTTGGAGATACTCCTGTACCATCGCCTCTAGGCGTTGACTATGTGTCAGACTTCTTGTCTCCTGTGGCCTTGCAAAGGATGGGCTAAAAAAGTGGTGAAATGATTCCGCAAAATTGATGTTACCAGCAGATACTGTGGTTCTGTTACGGTTTGAGTGCTGAACACTTGACGGTCCCACGGTTGGCAAGTTGGAACTGTGAGATTCACTACGTGCACCACTGGTGTTTTGTGGAAAAGCACATGTAAGATTCTGCAACAGTCTCTGCTGATACTCCTGCATGCGTGCATCCCTTTCTATGGCAGGAATAATTTCGGCAAATTTACTTTTGTACCGGGGATCTAACAGTGTGGCAACCCAGTAGTCAGGATTATTTCTAATTCTCACAATTCGAGGGTCATGTTGCAGGTAGTGCAGCAAGAAGGCACTCATGTGTGTTGCGCATCCAGGAGCACCAAGTCCCTGTTGTGTTGGTGGCGAGGTAACAATCATGCTTCCTTCCTCTGTCCTCTCCCCCCAACCTCGCACAACAGAAATGTGATCAAGGTCTCCCTCATCTGATGAGTCTTCCATCAGTTCGTCCTCCACTTCTTCCTGGGCTCCTGCACCTTCCTCACTAGTTTGGCTGCTACCATGCGCCCTGGTAAAACTATCTCCCCAACCCTCACATGCCTGCCGCCTTGGTGCTGCCGACCGTCTGGACCTTGCAGATGTTAGCCCATACAACTCCTCCTCCTCTACTTCCTCCACCTCCTCTTGTGCCACCACCTGACTCCGAATTCTGTTTAACATGTGCTCCAGCATGTAAATCACCGGAATAGTCATGCTGATAATGGCATCATCAGCACTAAACATCTTCGCCGCCATTTCAAAACTGTGCAGAAGGGTGCATAGGTCCCTGATCTGAGACCACTCCTCCAGCGTGATTTGCCCCACCTCTGGATCTCGTTGGCCCAGGCTATACATCAGAACGTATTGCACCAGGGCTTGTCGGTGCTGCCACAGTCGCTGCAACATGTGCAGAGTTGAATTCCACCGGGTAGGCACATCGCATTTTAGCCGGTGAAGTGGCAGGCCCAACGACTTCTGTAGAGATGTAAGTCGCTGAGCTGCGGGATGCGAACGGCGGAAGTGAGCACACAGCGACCGTGCCCTCTGCAGAAGGCCATCTAGTCTGGGATAGTGGGCTAAAAATTGCTGGACAACCAGGTTCAACACGTGAGCCATACAAGGCACGTGTGTGACATTGCCCCGGCGAAGGGCCGCACCCAGGTTTGCAGCATTGTCGCACACGGCCTTCCCTGGTTTCAGGTTCAGTGGAGACAGCCATTCATGAAATTGGTTCTCCAGAGCTGACCACAACTCCTCAGCTGTGTGACTCACATTTCCCAGACATTTCAAAGTAAAAACCGCCTGATGACGTTGAGCCCTACTGCCAGCATAGTAAGGAGGTGTGCAGGATCCCTTCTGCGCAGTTAGAAAGCTTGTGGCATGACCAGACAGGCTTTGGGTGCAGGTGGAAGACCAAAAGGAGGTTGAGGAGGCAGAAGCAGTGGAGGAACTTTGACATAAAGAGGATTGACGCACAACTCGTGGGGACGGCAAGACTTGGACAGCAGCCCCTTGTCCTGCTGTCACCATAGTTACCCAGTGCCCAGTCAGCGACATGTAACGCCCCTGTCCATGCCTACTCGTCCAAGTGTCTGTGGTGAAATGCACCCTGTCACACACAGAGTTTCTCAAAGAAGCGGTTATGTTGTGTGCGACATGCTGGTGGAGCGCAGGCACACCTTTCTTTGAGAAGTAGTGCCGTCTGGGCATCTGGTACTGGGGCACTGCGACGGACATAAGGTCTCGAAAATCCTCTGTGTCCATCAGGCGGAAAGGCAGCATTTCTGTAGCCAAGAGCTTGCAGATGGTGAAATTCAACCTCTTAGCTTTCTCATGGCTAGGAGGAAATGATCTTTTACTTGTCCACATCTGAGGGACCGAGGGCTGGCTATTGTGCTTAGACGGGGTTGATAAGGGTGTCCCCGGCAAACTGCCGGTCTGTGAGGAAGATGCAGGCGGACATGTTAGGTTGCCTTGATCCAAAGGTGGTGCTATCGATGTCGGACAGCGCTCAACACCAGCTGGTGTTACCACCTCCAAAGAAAATGATGACCTGCCAATCACGCTGGCTGTTGCGGGTAAAGAGGTGGCAGGTCTGCGCCCCAAAACAGGTGTGACTGCTGTCCCCCCAGTCACAGAGGATGAAGAGGCCGCGGATGCACAAGATATGGCAGACGGTGGTTGGCCCGGCCGGCTAGGCCGCATTGTAGCACACTGAGCTTCCCACTGCAACTTATGCTTCATGTCCATGTGCCGGTTCATGCATGAAGTACTCAAACTATGTATTTTTTGGTCTCTACTTAGCTTTTGCTGACAAATGTTACAGATAACACGAGTTTGGTCATCTTTATCGATCTGAAAAAATGCCCAGGCTATGCAAGGCTTAGCACCCATGCGACCTGAAGAGCCACCACGACTTGTGGTGAGAGGCAGAGTTGTGTTTGAGGATGCAGATGTTGACGTGCTTCCAGTACTACGTCTCTGTCCAGGAAGGCGCAACCTGACCTCGTCGTCACTAGCATCTTCCTCCACCTCCTCTGCTGACCTCATCTCTTGGCTGACTGTGGGTTGACAGTAAGTGGGATCTCCAACCTCATCATCATCACCCTGTGTGTTATCACACCCGTCGTCCTCAGAGCCAACCTGTTCCTGCCCTGACAAAAAACTAAAGTTGTCGCTCCAATCAGGTATTTGAGTCTTATCATCGTCTTCCTCATTGTCTCCACCAACAGGAGTTACAGTTTGGGAATGAGGGTCTACATTATGGTCAGAACCTTCTGCGTCTGGTCCTGGATCCGACTCATAAAGATTCTGGGCATCAGTGCAGATCATTTCCTCGTCTGGATTCACAGAAGCGCTGGAGTCGACCTCTGATTCCCAGGCTATAGTATGAGTAAACAGCTCTGCAGACTCAACCATCTGTTCTACCTCATACTCAGACGGGCAGCTGGAGATTTGGGAGCTGTGAGGAAGCAAGTGCGATTTGGGTGACACCTTTGAGGACTGGAGTATTTGTGATGTTGAAGTTGATGTGGAGGAGAGCCCACTTAAAGGAGCACTTGATATCCGTTGAAGCACCTGCTGTTTTTGTGCCTCATCTGGAATTTGTAGCGATTGGCGTGGCCGTAAGAAAGGGATCTTATCACATTGTCCGCTAAAAGAAGTAGACATTTTAGTTTGGCTGGAAGATGGTCTTTCTTCTGCAGATGTTACTGTTGCTTTAACACCTACCCCACGGACACAACCTTTTTTCCCCTTCCCAACACGCCTATTCCCCTTTCCACCAGCAGCAGGCCTTTTTCCACTCATTTTGGTGGTTAACTAATTCACAACTCTGGAGTTGTTTGCACAAAAAAACAATGGATGGTAACCGAGCAGAGCTGAGTGGCCAAACTGTGGTATTAGGCCAAAACTATTGGCTGGGTTAGATGCAGAAAAAAATTATATTCAATTTGCAAGCTGATGGAGGTCAGTATAGATGGACTAATAGAGAAAGTCCGACACACTGCTAGAAGGCCAAATATTTTTTCAGAGCTAGATGCATACAAAAAATTATTTTGAATTTGCAACCTGATGGAGGTCAGTATAGGTGGACTAATAGAACAAGTCCCACACACTGCTAGAAGGCCAAATATTTTTTCAGAGCTAGATGCAGAAAAAAATTATATTCAGTTTGCAACCTGATGGAGGTCTGTATAGATGGATTAATAGAACAAGACCCACACACAGCTAGAAGCCCAATATTTTTTCAGAGGTAGATGCAGAAAAAAATATATTCAGTTTGCAACCTGATGGAGGTCAGTATAGATGGACTAATACAACAAGTCCCACACACAGCTAGAAGCCCAATATTTTTTCAGAGGTAGATGCAGAAAAAAATATATTCAGTTTGCAACCTGATGGAGGTCAGTATAGATGGACTAATACAACAAGTCCCACACACAGCTAGAAGCCCAAATATTTTTTCAGAGATACTGTAGATGCAGATAAAAATTATTTTTAATTTGCAACCTGATGGAGGTCAGTATAGATGGACTAATAGAGAAAGTCCGACACACTGCTAGAAGGCCAAATATTTTTTCAGAGCTAGATGCAGAAAAAAATTAGATTCAGTTTGCAACCTGATGGAGGTCAGTATAGATGGACTAACAGAGAAAGTCCCACACACTGCTAGAAGGCCAAATATTTTTTCAGAGCTAGATGCATACAAAAAATTATTTTGAATTTGCAACCTGATGGAGGTCAGTATAGGTGGACTAATAGAACAAGTCCCACACACTGCTAGAAGGCCAAATATTTTTTTAGAGCTAGATGCAGAAAAAAATATATTCAGTTTGCAACCTGATGGAGGTCAGTATAGATGGACTAATACAACAAGTCCCACACACAGCTAGAAGCCCAATATTTTTTCAGAGGTAGATGCAGAAAAAAATATATTCAGTTTGCAACCTGATGGAGGTCAGTATAGATGGACTAATACAACAAGTCCCACACACAGCTAGAAGCCCAAATATTTTTTCAGAGGTACTGTAGATGCAGATAAAAATTATTTTTAATTTGCAACCTGATGGAGGTCAGTATAGATGGACTAATAGAGAAAGTCCGACACACTGCTAGAAGGCCAAATATTTTTTCAGAGCTAGATGCAGAAAAAAATTAGATTCAGTTTGCAACCTGATGGAGGTCTGTATAGATGGATTAATAGAACAAGACCCACACACAGCTAGAAGCCCAATATTTTTTCAGAGGTAGATGCAGAAAAAAATATATTCAGTTTGCAACCTGATGGAGGTCAGTATAGATGGACTAATACAACAAGTCCCACACACAGCTATAAGCCCAAATATTTTTTCAGAGGTACTTTAGATGCAGATAAAAATTATTTTTAATTTGCAACCTGATGGAGGTCAGTATAGATGGACTAATAGAGAAAGTCCGACACACTACTAGAAGGCCAAATATTTTTTCAGAGCTAGATGCATACAAAAATTATTTTGAATTTGCAACCTGATGGAGGTCAGTATAGGTGGACTAATAGAACATGTCCCACACACTGCTAGAAGGCCAAATATTTTTTCAGAGCTAGATGCAGAAAAAAATTATATTCAGTTTGCAACCTGATGGAGGTCTGTATAGATGGATTAATAGAACAAGACCCACACACAGCTAGAAGCCCAATATTTTTTCAGAGGTAGATGCAGAAAAAAATATATTCAGTTTGCAACCTGATGGAGGTCAGTATAGATGGACTAATACAACAAGTCCCACACACAGCTGGAAGCCCAATAGTTTTTCAGAGGTAGATGCAGAAAAAAATATATTCAGTTTGCAACCTGATGGAGGTCAGTATAGATGGACTAATACAACAAGTCCCACACACAGCTAGAAGCCCAAATATTTTTTCAGAGGTACTGTAGATGCAGATAAAAATTATTTTTAATTTGCAACCTGATGGAGGTCAGTATAGATGGACTAATAGAGAAAGTCCGACACACTACTAGAAGGCCAAATATTTTTTCAGAGCTAGATGCAGAAAAAAATTATATTCAGTTTGCAACCTGATGGAGGTCAGTATAGATGGATTAATAGAACAAGACCCACACACAGCTAGAAGCCAAATATTTTTTCAGAGCTAGATGCAGAAAAAAATTAGATTCAGTTTGCAACCTGATGGAGGTCAGTATAGATGGATTAATAGAACAAGACCCACACACAGCTAGAAGCCAAATATTTTTTCAGAGCTAGATGCAGAAAAAAATTAGATTCAGTTTGCAACCTGATGGAGGTCAGTATAGATGGACTAATAGAATGATGCTATGCCCAAAAGATTTTACTTCACTAGGTGCAGTAAAAAAATTGGTATTCTATACACAGTTGGTATATCTTGCAACACAGATAGGCTACTCCACTGACTAACACACTCTGCAATAGGCCAAAAAGGATTAGCTTTGCTAGATTCAGCCAAATGCTGTGAAAAAAACGTGCACAGCACTGGCACAGACCTGCCTGGCAAAAACTGATAGGAACTGATGTAACCTAGTCCTGAAAAGGACTCCAATTACAATTAGTCTTTACTCCCACAACCTATCTATTTAAGAGCACAGACCTGCCTGATAAAAGTCGTAGGAAATGCTGTAACCTAGTCCTTAAAAGGACTGCAATCACAACTATTCCCTACTCCCAAGCTATCTGTATATTTGTGCGAAAATTGGCTTGAAATTAACAAGGTATAGCGCACACAGCAACAGCGGTGCCGTCTAACACGCAGCTGCAGCAGTGAGAAAATGGTGGCGACGGGGAAAATGGCTTGGTCTTATAGGGCAAGGACATGTGACACATGCCCTTGCTTGTGTGAAAAAAAGCACTTCGCTCCGTGTGTGCGCTGCTGATAGGCTGACAGATTGCACCTCCCCACTGTAAATGCGGGAAAGAGAAAAAAAAATGGAGATCTTCATTGTTCCTGCAGAGATCCATCCCCTGCCCCTCCCCCACCTTGCTGTACACTCAAACTGCGTATTAACATTAATTTTCATCATTACTGAGAAAAAATCCAGTTATGATTTTGGTGCACGAACAGTTATCGAACATAACCTCGAACAGCCGAATTTTTCTCAAATTGTTCGTGTTCGCCGAACGGCTCGAACACCGCCCAAAACAGCTCGAATTTGAGATTGGCGAACAGTTCGAGTAGAACAACGCTCATCTCTAGTCTTAATGTCATGTCAGAAGTTTTGATCAGTGGGGTTATTTTGCTGAGCACCACCATTTGCAGAAGTAGTTAGCCGAGTGTTTAGAAGACTTAAAGTGAACCTGTCACCAAGAAAATGCAATGCGATCTGCGGACACCATGTTATAGAGAAGGAGGAGATGAGCAGAATGATATGTGATTTTGTGAGAAAAGATTCAGTATAACCTGTGATTTACTTATTTATACCTTTGCTCGTTCTGGGATTTCTGGTCCAGTGGGCGGTCCAATCAGTGACTGACAGTTATTTCTGTATGCATACTTATATAAAGACTAGCTATTGAACCCGTTCTACGCCCGGGTGGTGAACATTTTTATTGGTATAGGGTCTCCCATGCTGGTATGTGATGCCCCCCTCCTGGTATTTGTGATGCCCCCATCCTGTCCCCACAATCCTATCCTGGTAGGCATGGCACCCCTCATCCCCAATCCTGGTATGCATGGCACCCCTCATCCCTTTCCTGGTATGCATGGCACCCCTCATTCCTATCCTGGTATGCATGGAACCCCTCACACCCAATCCAAGTATGCATGGCACCCCTCACCCCCAATCCTGGTATGAATGGCACCTCTCACCCCCAATCTTGATATGCATGGCACCCCTCATCCCCAATCCTGGCATGCGTGGTACCCCTCATCCCCAATCCAGGTATGTGTGGCACCCCTCATCCCCAATCCTGGTATGCGTGGCACCCCTCATCCCCAACCCTGGTATTCATGGCACCCCTCATCCCTATCCTAGCATGTATGGTACCCCATCCCTCATCCCGCATCCCTATCCTGGTATATATGGTATCCCTCATCCTGGTATGCATGGTACCCCATCACTCATCCACATCCTGGTATTAATGGCCCCTCATCCAAATCCTGGTATGCATGGAACTCCTCATCCCTATCCTGGTATGCATGGCCACTCATCCCCATTCCTGGTAAACATGTCACCACTCATCCCCAATCCCGGTATACATGTCACCCCTCATCCCCAATCCCGGTATGCATGGCAGCCCTCATTCCCATTCCCGGTATACATGGCACCCCTCATCTCCAATCCTGGTATGCATGGCACCCCTCATTCCCAATCCCGGTATGCAAGGCACCACTCATCCCCAATCCCGGTATGCATGGCACGCCTAATCCCCAATCCCGATATGCAAGGCTCCCCTCATATCCCAATCCCGGTATGCATGGCTCCCTCATCCCCATTCCTGGTATGCATGGCACCCCTAATCCCCAAACCTGATATGAATGGCACCCTTCATCCCCAATCCTAGTATGCATGGTACCCCATCCTTCAAACCTATCCTGGTATGCATGGTATCCCTCATCCTGGTATGCATGGTACCCCATCCCTCATCCCTCATCCCTATCCTTTTACATATGGTATCCCTCATCCTGGTATGCATGGTACCCCATCACTCATCCCCATCCTGGTATTAATGGCCCCTCATCCAAATCCTGGTATGCATGGCACTCCTCATCCCTATCCTCGTATGCATGGCCCCTCATCCCCTATCCTGGTTTGCATGGCCCCTCATCCCCAATCCCAGTATGCATGGTACCCCTCATCCCCAATCCCGGTATACATGTCACCCCTTATCCCCAATCCCGGTAAACATGTCATCCCTCATCACCTATCCCGGTATACATGTCACCCCTCATCACCAATCCCGGTATGCATGGCACCCCTCATTCCCAATCCCTGTATACATGGCACCGCTCATCTCCAATCCTGGAATGCATGGCACCCCTCATCCCCAGTCCCTGTATGCATGGCACCACTCATCCCCAATCCCCGTATGCATGGCACCCCTAATCCCCAATCCCGGTATGCAAGGCTCCCCTCATACCCCAATCCCGGTATGCATGGCTCCCTCATCCCCAATCCTGGTATGCATGGCACCCCTCATCCCCAATCCTGGTATGCATGGCACCCTTCATCCCCAATCCTAGTATGCATGGTACCCGATCGCTCAACCCTATCCTGGTATGTATGGTATCCCTCATCCTGGTGTGCATGGTACCCCATCCCTCATCCCCTTCCTGGTACGCATAGCTCCTCATCCGATTCCTGGTATGCATCGCACCCCTCATCCCTATCCTGGTATGCATGGCCCCTCATACCCAATCCTGGAATGCATGGCCCCTTATCCCCAATCCCGGTATGCATGGCACCCCTCATCCCCAATCCTGGTATGCATGGCACCCCTCATCCCCAATCCCGGTATTCATGTCACCCCTCATCGCCAATCCTGGTATGCATGGCAACCCTCATCCCCTATTCTGGTATGTATGGCACCCCTCATCCCCAATCCTGGTATGCATGGCACCCCTCATCCACAATCCTAGTATGCATGGTACCACATCGATCATCCCTATCCTGGTATATATGGTATCCCTCATCCCGGTATGCTTGGTACCCCATCCTGGTATGCATGGCCCCTCATCGGAATACTGGTATGCATGGCATCCGTCATCCCTATCCTGGTATATATGGTATCCCTTATCCTGGTATGCATGGTACCCCATCCCTCATCCCCAACCTGATATTAATGGCCCCTCATCTGAATCCTGGTATGCACGGCACTCCTCATCCCTATCCTGGTATGCATGGCCCCTCATCCCCAATCCCGGTATGCATGGCACCCCTCATCTCAAATCCCGGTATGCATGGCAACCCTCATCTCCAATTCCAGTATGCATGGCACCCCTCATGCCCAATCCCGGTATGCATGGCACCCCTCATCCCCAATCCCGGTATGCATGGCACCCCTCATCTCCAATTCCGGTATGCATGGCACCTCTCATCCCCAATCCCGGTATGCATGGCACCCCTCATCCCCAATCCCGGAATGCATGGCACCTCATCCCCAATCCTGGTATGCATGGCTCCCTCATCCAAAATCCTGGTATGCATGCCACCCCTTATCCCCAATCCTGGTATGCATAGCACCCCTCATCTCCAATCTCGGTTTGCATGGCACCCCTCATCCCCAATGCCTTTATGCATGGCACCACTCATCTCCGTACCCGGTATGCATGGCACCCCTCATCCCCAATTCCGGTTTGCATGGCCCCTCATCCACAATCCCGGAATGCATGGCTCCCTCATCCCCAATCCTGATATGCATGGCACCCCTCATCCCCAATCCTGGTATACATGGCAACCCTCATACCCAATCCTAGTATGCATGGTACCCCATCCCTCATCCCTATCCTGGTATGTATGGGATTCCTCTTCCTTGTAAGCATGGTACCCCATATCTCATCCCTATCCTGGTATGCATGGCCCCTCATCCAAATCCTGGTATGCATGGTACCCCTCATCCCTATCCTGGTATGCATGGCTCCTCATCCCCAATCCTGGTATGCATGACCCATCATCCCCAATCCTGATATGCATGGCACCCCTCATCCCCAATCCCGTTATGCATGGCACCCCTCATCCCCCATCCCGGTACACATGTCACCCCTCATCCCCAATCCCGGTATGCATGGCAACCCTCATCTCCAATCCCGGTATACATGTCACCCCTCATCCCCAATCCAGGTATGCATGGCACCCCCCATCCCAAATCCCGGTATGCAAGGCACCCCTCATCCCCAATCCCGGAATGCATGGCACCCCTCATCACCAATACGGTATGCATGGCACCCCTCATCCCCAATCCTGGTATGCATGGCACCCTTCATCTCCAATCCCGGTATGCATGGCACACCTCATCCCCTATCCCGGTATGTATGGCATCCCTCATCCCTATCCTGGTATATATGGTATCCCTCATCCATGTATGCATGGTATCCCATCCCTCATCCACATCCTGGTATTATTGGCCCCTCATCCGAATCCTGGTATGCATGGCACTCCTCATCCATATCCTGGTATGCATGGCCCCTCATCCCCAATCCTGGTATGCATGACCCCTCATCCACAATCCCTGTATGCATGGCAACCCTCATCCCCAATCCCGCTATGCATGGCACCCATCATTCCCAATCCCGGTATATATGTCACCCCTCATCTCCAATCCAGCTATGCATGGCTCCCCTCATCCCAAATCCCGGTATGCATGGCACCCCTCATCCCCAATCCCGTAATGCATGGCACCCCTCATCACCAATACCGGTATGCATGGCACCCCTCATCCCCAATCCTGGTATGCATAGTACCCATCATCCCCAATAACGGTATGCATGGCCCCCCATCCCCAATCCTGGCATGCATGGCTCTCTCATCCCCAATCATGGTATGCATGGCACATCTCATCCCCAATCCTGGTATGCATGTCACTCCTTATCCCCAATTCTGGTTTGCATGGCACCCATCATCCCCAATCCCGGTATGCCTGGCCCCTCTTCCCCAATCCCGGTATGCATGGCTCCCTCATCCCCAATCCTGGTATGCATGGCACCCCCCATCCCTATCCTGGTATTCATAGCCCCTCATCCCCAATCCTTGTATGCATGGCCCCTCATTCCCATACTGGTATGCATGGCAACCCTCATCCCCAATCCCGGTATTCATGGCATCCCTCATCCCCAATCCCGGTATACATGGCACCCCTCATCCCCAATACCAAAAGGCATGGCACCCCTCATCCCCAATGCCGTTATGCATGGTCCCTCATACCCAATCCTGGTTTGCATGGCTCCCTCATACCCAAACCTGGTATGCATGCCACCCCTCATCCCCAATCCTGGTATGCATGGCACCCCTCATCTCAAAATCCCGGTATGTATGGCACCCCTCATACCCAATCCCGGTATGCATGTTACCACTCATCCCCAATCCCCTTATGCATGGCACCCCTCATCCCCAATCCCGGTATGCATGGCTCCCCTTATCCCCAATCCCGGTTTGCATGGCTCCCACATCCCCAATCCTGGTATGCATGGCATCCCTCATCCCAAATCCTGGTATGCATGGCCCCCCATCCCCAATCCTGGCATGCATGGCTCTCTCATCCCCAATCATGGTATGCATGGCACCCCTCATCCCCAATCCTGGTATGCATGTCACTCCTTATCCCCAATTCTGGTTTGCATGGCACCCATCATCCCCAATCCCGGTATGCCTGGCCCCTCTTCCCCAATCCCGGTATGCATGGCTCCCTCATCCCCAATCCTGGTATGCATGGCACCCCCCATCCCTATCCTGGTATTCATAGCCCCTCATCCCCAATCCTTGTATGCATGGCCCCTCATTCCCATACTGGTATGCATGGCAACCCTCATCCCCAATCCCGGTATTCATGGCATCCCTCATCCCCAATCCCGGTATACATGGCACCCCTCATCCCCAATACCAAAAGGCATGGCACCCCTCATCCCCAATGCCGTTATGCATGGTCCCTCATTCCCAATCCTGGTTTGCATGGCTCCCTCATACCCAAACCTGGTATGCATGCCACCCCTCATCCCCAATCCTGGTATGCATGGCACCCCTCATCTCAAAATCCCGGTATGTATGGCACCCCTCATACCCAATCCCGGTATGCATGTTACCACTCATCCCCAATCCCCTTATGCATGGCACCCCTCATCCCCAATCCCGTTATGCATGGCTCCCCTTATCCCCAATCCCGGTTTGCATGGCTCCCACATCCCCAATCCTGGTATGCATGGCATCCCTCATCCCAAATCCTGGTATGCATGGCACCCCTCATCCCCATTCCTAACATGCATGGTACCCCATCCCTCAACACTATCCTGGTATGTATGGTATCCCTGATCCTGGTATGAATGGTACCCCAACCCTCATCCCCATCCTGGTATGCATGGCCCCTCATCCAAATCCTGGTATGCATGGTACCCCTCATCCCTATTCTGGAATGCATGGCCCCTCATCCCCAATCCTGGTATGCTTGGCCTCTCATCCCCAATCCTATTATGTATGGCACCCCTCATCCCCAATCCCGGTATGCATGGCACCCCTCATCCCCAATCCAGGTATGCATAGCAACGCTCATCCCCAATCCCGGTATACATGTCACCCCCCATCCCCAATCCCGGTATGCATGTCACCCCTCATCCCTAATCCCGGTATGCAGGGCACCCCTCATCCACAATCCCGTTATGTATGGCATACCTCATCCCTATCCTGGTATATATGGTTTCCCTCATCCTTGAATGCATGGCCCCTCATCCCCAATCCTGGTATGCATAGCCCCTCATCTCCAATCCCGGTATGCATAGCACCCCTCATCCCCAATCCAAGTATGCATGGCACCCCTCATCCCCAATCCCAGTATGCATGGCACCGATCATCCCCAATCCCGGTATACAAGTCACCCCTCATCCCCAATCCTGGTATGCATGGCTCCCTCACCCCCAAACCTGGTATGCATGGCACCCCTCATCCCCATTCCTGGTATGCATGGCACCCCTCATCCCCAATCCTAGTATGCATGGAACCTCATCCCTCATCCCGATTCTGGTATTCATGGTATCCCTCATCCTGGTATGCATGGTACCCCATCCCTCATCCCCATCCTGGTATGCATGGCCCCTCATCGGAATCCTGGTTTTCATGGCACCCCTCAACACCAATCCTGATATGCATGGCACCCCTCATCCCAAATCCCGGTATGCATAGCACACCTCATCCCCAATCCCGGTATACATGTCACCCCTCATCTCCAATCCCGGTATGCATGGCACCCCTCATCACCAATCCCGTTATGCATGGCACCCCTCATCCCCAATACCGGTATGGATGGCATACCTTATCCCTATCCTGGTATATATGGTATCCCTCATCCAGGTTTGTATGGTACCCCATCCCTCATCCCCATCCTGGTATTAATGGCCACTCATTCGAATCCTGGTATGCATGGACCCTCATCTCAAATTCTGGTATGCATGGCCCCTCATCCCCAATCCCGGTATGCATGGCACCCCTCATCCCCATTCCCGGTATGCATGGCACCCCTCATCCCCAATCCCTGTATACATGTCTCCCCTCATCCCCAATCCCTGTATACATGTCACCCCTCATCCCCAATCCCAATATGTATGGCACCCCTCTTCCTCCATCCCGGTATGCATGGCTCCCCTCATCCCCAATCCCGGTATGCATGTCCCCTCATCCCCAATCCTGGCATGCATGGCTCCTTCATCCCAAATCCTGGTATGCATGGCACCCCTCATCCCCAATCCTGGTATGCATGGCACCCCTCATCACCAATCCTAGTATGCATGGTACCCCATCCCTCATCCCTATCCTGGTATGTATGGTATCCCTCATCGTGGTATGCATGGTACCCTATCCTGGTATGCATAGCCCCTCATCTGAATCCTGGTATGCATGGCACCCCTCATCCCTAATCCCGGTATGCATGGCACCAGTCATCCCCAATCCCCTTATGCATGGCACCCCTTATCCCCAATCCCAGTATGCATGGCTCCCCTTATCCCCAATCCCGGTTTGCATGGCTCCCACATCCCCAATCCTGGTATTCATGGCATCCCTCATCCCAAATCCTGGTATGCATGGCACCCCTCATCCCCAATCCTAGTATGCATGGTACCCCATCCCTCAACCCTATCCTGGTATGTATGGTATCCCTCATCCTGGTAAGAATGGTACCCCATCCCTCATCCCCATCCTGGTATGCATGGCCCCTCATCCAAATCCTGGTATGCATGGTACCCCTCATCCCTATTCTGGTATGCATGGCCCCTCATCCCCAATCCTGCTATGCATGGCCTCTCATCCCCAATCTTGTTATGTATGGCACCCCTCATCCCCATTCCCGGTATACATGTCACCCCTCATCCCCAATCCCGGTATGCATGTCACCCTTCATCCCCAATCCCGGCATGCAGGGCACCCCTCATCCACAATCCCTTTATGTATGGCATCCCTCATCCCTATCCTGGTATATATGGTTTCCCTCATCCGTGTATGCATGGTACCCCATCCCTCATCCCCATCCTGGTATTAATGGCCCCTTGTCCGAATCCTGGTATGCATGGCACTCCTCATCCCTATCCTGGTATGCATGGCCTCTCATCCCCAATCCTGGAATGCATGGCCCCTCATCTCCAATCCCCGTATGCATAGCACCCCTCATACCCAATCTAAGTATGCATGGCACCCCTCATCCCCAATCCTGGTATGCATGGCACCCCTCATCCCCAATCCCGGTATACAAGTCAACCCTCATCCCCAATCCTGGTATGCATGGCTCCCTCATCCCCAATCCTGGTTTGCATGCCACACCTCATCCCCAATCCTGGTATGCATTCACCCCTCATCTCCAATTCCGGTATGCATGGCACCCCTCATCCGCAATCCCGGTCTGCATGGCACCACTCATCCCCAATCCCCAAATGCATGGCACCCCTCATCCCCAATCCCGGTATGCATGGCTCCCTCATCCCCAAACCTGGTATGCATGGCACCCCTCATCCCCAATCCTGGTATGCATGGCACCCCTCATCCCCAATCCTAGTATGCATGGCACCCCTCATCCCCAATCCAAGTATGCATGGTACCCCATCCCTCATCCCTATCCTGGTATGCATGGTACACCATCCCTCATCCCCATCCTGGTATGCATGGCCCCTCATCGGAGTCCTGGTTTTCATGGCACCCTCATCCCCAATCCTGATATGCATAGCACCCTCTCATCCCAAATCCCGGTATGCATGGCACCCCTCATCCTCAATCCCGGTATACATGTCATGCCTCATCTCCAATCCCGGTATGCATGGCACCCCTCATCCCCAATCCCGTTATGCATGGCACCCCTCATCCCCAATCCCGGTATGGATGGCATACCTTATCCCTATCCTGGTATATATGATATCCCTCATCGAGGTTTGTATGGTACCCTATCCCTCATCCCCATCCTGGAATTAATGGCCACTCATCCGAATCCTGGTATGCATGGACCCTCATCCCCAATTCTGGTATGCATGGCCCCTCATCACCAATCCCGGTATACATGGCACTCCTCATCCCCAATCCCTGTATACATGTCACCCCTCATCCCCAATCCCGGTATACATGTCACCCCTCATCCCCAATCCCGATATGTATGGCACCCCTCTTCCCCAATCCCGGTATGCATGGCTCCCCTCATCCCCAATCCCGGTATGCATGTCCCCTCATCCCCAATCCTGGCATGCATGGCTACCTCATCCCAAATCCTGGTATGCATGGCACCCCTCATCCCCAATCTTGGTATGCATGGCACCCCTCACCCCCAATCCTAGTATGCATGGTACCCCATCCCTCATCCCTATCCTGGTATGTATGATATCCCTCATCCTGGTGTGCATGATACCCCATCCTGGTATGCATGGCCCCTCATCTGAATCCTGGTATGCATGGCATCCCTCATCCCTATCCTGGTATATATGATATCCCTCATCCTGGCATGCATGGCCCTCCTCATCCCTTCCTGGTATGCATGGCCCCTCATCCCCAATCCTGGTATGCATAGCCCCTCATCCCCAATCCCGGTATGCATGGCACCCCTCATCCCCAATCCCGGTATGCATGGCACCCCTCATCCCTAATCCCTGTTTACATGTCACCCCTCATCCCCAATCCCAGTATACATGTCACCCTTCATCCCCAATCCCGATATGTATGGCACCCCTCTTCCCCAATCCCGGTATGCATGGTTCCCCTCATCCCCAATCCCGGTATGCATGTCCCCTCATCCCCTATCCTGGCATGCATGGCTCCCTCATCCCAAATCCTGGTATGCATGGCACCCCTCATCCCCAATCCTAGTATGCATGGTACCCCATCCCTCATCCCTATCCTGTTATGTATGGTATCCCTCATCCTGGTATGCATGGTACCTCATTCCACATCCCCATCCTGGTATGAATGGCCCCTCATCCGAATCCTGGTATGAATGGCCCTCCTCATCCCTTTACTGGTATGCATGGCCCCTCATCCCCAATCCTGGTATGCATAGCCCCTCATCCCCATTCCTGGTATGCATAGCCCCTCATCCCCAATCCTGGTATGGATGGCACCCCTCATCCCAAATCCCGGTATGCATGGCACACCTCATCCCCAATCCCGCTATTCATGGCACCCCTCATCCCCAATCCCGGTATACGTGTCACCTCTCACCCCCAATCCTGGTATGCATAGCACCCGTCATCCCCAATCCTGGTTTGCATGACACCTCTCATCCTCAATCCCGGTATGCATGGCACACCTCATTCTCAATGCCGGTATGCATGGCCCCTCATCCCCAATCATGGTATGCATGGCTCCCTCATCCCCAATCCTCGTATGCATGCAACCCCTCATCCCCAATCCTGGTATGCATGGCACCCCTCATCTCCAATCCCGGTATGCATGGCACCCCTCATCCCTGATCCCGGTATGCATGGCTCCCCTCATCCCCTATCCCCGTATGCATGGCACCCCTCATCCCCAATCCCGTTATGCATGGCTCCCCTCATCCCCAATCTCGGTATGCATGGCACCCCTCATACCCAATCCTGGTATGCATGGCACCCCTCATACCCAATCCTGGTATGCATGGCAACCCTCATACCCAATCCTAGTATGAATGGTACCCCATCCCTCATCTCTATCCTGGTATGTATGGTATCCCTCATCCTGGTATGCATGGTACCCCAACCCTAATCCCCATTCTGGTATGCATAGCCCCTCATCCGAATCCTGGTATGCATGGCACCCCTCATCCCTATCCTGGTATTCATGGCCCCTCATCCCCAATTCTGGTATACATGGCACCCCTCATCCCCAATCCCAGAAGGAATGGCACCCCTCATCCCCAATGCCGGTATGCATGGCCCCTCATTCCCAATCCTGGTTTGCATGGCTCCCTCATACCCAAACGTGGTATGCATGCCACCCCTCATCCCCAATCCTGATATGCATGGCACCCCCCATCTCCAATCCCGGTATGCATGGCACCCCTCATCCCCAATCCCGGAATGTATAGTACCACTCATCCCCAATCACCTTATGCATGGCACCCCTCATCCCCAATCCTGGTATGCATGGCTCCCCTTTTCCCCAATCCTGGTTTGCATGGCTCCCACATCCCCAATCCTTGTATGCATGGCATCCCTCATCCCCAATCCTGGTATGCATGGCACCCCTCATCCCCAATCCTAGTATGCATGGTACTCCTTCCCTCAACCCTATCCTGGTATGTATGGTATCCCTCATCCTGGTATGCATGGTACCCCATCCCTCATCCCCATCCAGGAATGCATGGCCCCTCATCCGAATCCTGGTATGCATGGTACCCCTCATCTCTAATCAGGTATGCATGGCCCCTCATCCCCAATCCTGGTATGCATGGCCTCTCATCTAAAATCCTGTTATGAATGGCACCCCTCATCCCCAATCCCAGTATGCATGGCACCCCTCACCCCCAATCCCGGTATGCAAATCACCCCTCATCCCTAATCCCGGTATACATGTCACCACTCATCCCCAATCCCGGTATGCATGTCATCCCTCATCCCCAATCCCGGTATGCAGGACACCCCTCATCCACAATCCCGTTATGTATGGCATCCCTCATCCCTATCCTGGTATATATGGTTTCCCTCATCCTTGTATGCATGGTACCCCATCCCTCATCCCCATCCTGGTATTAATGGCCCCTTTTCCGAATTCTGGTATGCATGGCACTCCTCATCCCTATCCTGGTATGCATGGCCCCTCATCCCCAATCCTGGTATGCATGGCCCCTCATCTCCAATCCCTTTATGCATGGCACCCCCCATCCCCAATCCAAGTATGCATGGCACTCCTCATCCCCAATCCCAGTATGCATGGCACCGCTCATCCCCAATCCCGGTATACAAGTCACCCCTCATCCCCCATCCTGGTATGCATGGCTCCCTCATCCCCAATCCTCGTATGCATGCCACACCACATACCCAATCCTGGTATGCATGGCACCCCTCATCTCCAATCCCGGTATGCATGGCACCCCTCATCCGCAATCCCGGTCTGCATGGCACCACTTATCCCCAATCCCCAAATGCATGGCACCCCTCATTCCCAATCCCTTTATACATGGCTCCCTCATCCCCAATCTCGATATGCATGGCTCATTCATCCCCAATCCTGGTATGCATGGCACCCCTCATCCCCAATCCTGGTATGCATGGCACCCCTCATCCCCAATCCTAGTATGCATGATACCCCATCAATCATCCCTATCCAGGTATGTATGGTATCCCTCATCATTGTATGCATGGTACCGCATCCCTCATCCCCATCCTGGTATGCATGGCCCCTCATCGGAATACTTGTTTTCATGGCACCCCTCATCCCCAATCCTGATAAGCATTGCACCCCACATCCAAAATCCCGGTATGCATGGCACCCCTCATCCCCAATCCCGGTATACATGTTACCCCTCATCTCCAATCCCGGTATGCATGGCACCCCTCATCCGCTATCCCATTATGCATGGCACCCCTCATCCCCAATCCCGGTATGGATGGCATATCTTATCCCTATCCTGGTATATATGGTATCCCTCATCCAGGTTTGTATGGTACTCCATCCCTCATCCCCATCCTGGTATTAATGGCCTCTCATCCGAATCCTGGTATGCATGGACCCTCATCCCTAATTCTGGTATGCATGGCCCCTCATCCCCAATCCCGGTATGCATGACACTCCTCATCCCCAATCCCGGTATGCATGGCACCCCTCATCCCTAATCCCTGTTTACGTCACCCCTCATCCCCAATCCCGGTATACATGTCACCCTTCATCCCCAATCCCTATATGTATGGCACCCCTCTTCCCCAATCCCGGTATGCATGGTTCCCCTCATCCCCAATCCCGGTATGCATGTCCCCTCATCCCCTATCCTGGCATGCATGGCTCCCTCATCCCAAATCCTGGTATGCATGTCACCCCTCATCCCCAATCCTAAAATGCACGGTACCCCATCCCTCATCCCTATGGATGGTATCCCTCTTCCTGGTATGCATGGTACCACATCCGGGTATGCATTTCCCCTCATCTGAATTCTGGTATGCATGGCAACCCTCATCCCTATCCTGGTATATATGGTATCCCTCATCCTGGTTTGCATGGTACCCCATTCCTCATCCCCATCCTGGTATGAATGGCCCCTCATCCGAATCCTGGTTTGCATGACCCTCCTCATCCCTATCCTGTTATGCATGGTCCCTCATCCCCAATCCTGGTATGCATAGCCCCTCATCCCCAAACCTGGTATGGATGGCAACCCTCATCCCCAATCCCGGTATGCATGGCACCCCTCATCCCCAATCCCGGTATTCATGGCACTCCTCATCCCGAATCCCGGTATAGTTGTCACCTCTTACCCCCAATCCAGGTATGCATGGCACCCCTCATCTCCAATCCTGGTATGCATGGCACCCCTCATCCCCAATCCCGGTATGCATGGCACCCCTCATCCCCAATCCCGGTATGCATGGCACACCTCATCCCCAATGCCGCTATGCATGGCCTCTCATCCCCAATCCTGTTATGCATGGCTCGCTCATCCCTAATCCTGGTATGCATGCCACCCCTCATCTCCAATCCTGGTATGCATGCCACCCCTCATCTCCAATCCTGGTATGCATGGCACCCCTCATCCTTGATCCCGGTATGCATGACACCCCTCATCCCCAATCCCCGTATGCATGGCACCCCTCATCCCCAATCCCGGTATGCATGGCTCCCCTCATCCCCAATCCCAGTATGCATGGCTCCCTCATCCTCAATCCTGTTATGCATGGCACCCTTCATCCCCAATCCTGGTATGCATGGTACCCCTCATCCCCAATCCTGGTATGCATGGTACCCCATCCCTCATCCCTATCCTGGTATGTATGGTATCCCTCATCCTGGTATGCATGGTACCCCATCCATCATCCCCATCCTGGTATGCATGGCACCTCATCCGAATCCTGATATGCATGGCACCCCTCATCCCCAATCCCGGTATACATGTCACCACCCATCCCCAATCCTGGTATGCATGGCATCCCTCATCCCCAATCCCGGTATACATGTCACCACCCATCCCCAATCCTGGAATGCATGGAACCCCTCATCTCCAATCCCGGTATGTATGGCACCCTTCATCCCCAATCCCGGTTATTATGGCATCCCTCATCCCTATCCTGGTATATATGGCATCCCTCATCCTGGTATGCATGGTACGCCATCCTTCATCTCCTTCCTGGTATTAATGGCCCCTCATCCGATTCCTGGTATGCATGGCACTCCTCAACCCTATCCTGGTATGCATGGCCCCTCATCCCCAATCCTGATATGCATGGCCCCTCATCCCCAATCCCGGTATGCATGGCACCCCTCATCCCCAATCCTGGTATGCATGGCACCCCTCATCCCCAATCCTGGTATACATGTCACCCCTCATCTCCAAACCTGGCATGCATGGCTCCCTCATCCCCAATCCTGGTATGCATGCCACCCCTCATCCCTAATCCTGGTATGCATTCCACCCCTCATCCCCAATCCCGGTATGCATGGCACCCCTCATCCCCAATCCCCGTATGCATGGCACCCCTCATCCCCAATCCCGGTATGCATGGCACCCCTCATCCCCAATCCCGGTATGCATGGCTCGCCTCATCCTCTATCCCGGTATGCATGGCTCCCTCATCCTCAATTCTGGTATGCATGGCACCCCTCATCCCCAATCCTGGTATGCATGGCAGCCTTCATCCCCAATCCTAGTATGCATGGTACCCCATCCCTCATCCCTATCCTGGTATGTATGGTATCCTTCATCCTGGTTTGCATGGTACCCCATCCCTCATCCCTATACTGGTTTGCATGGTACCCCTAATCCCTATCCTGGTATGCATGGCCCCTCATCCCCAATCCTTGTATGCATGGCCTCTCATCCCCAATCCCGGTATGCATGACACCCCTCATCCCCAATCCCAGTATGCATGGCACCCCTCATCCACAATCCCGTTAAACATGTCACCCCTCATCCCTAATCCCGGTATGCGTAGCACCCCTCATCCCCAATCCTGGTTTGCTTGGCACCCTTCATCCCCAATCCCAGTATGTATGGCATCCCTCATCCCTATCCTGGTATATATGGTATCCCTCATCCTGGAATGCATGGTACCCCATCCTTCATCTCCATCTTGGTTTGCATGACCCCTCATGTGAATCCTGGTATGCATGGCTTCCCTCGTCCCTATCCTGGTATGCATGGCCCCTGATCCCCAATCCCGGTATGCATGGCACCCCTCATCCCCTATCCTGGTATGCATGTCACCCCTCATCCCTAATCCCGGTATGCATGTCACCCCTCATCCCCAATCCCGGTTTGCATGGCACCCCTCATCCCCATTCCTGGTATGCATGGCACCCCTCATCTTCAATCCCGGTATGCATGGCACCCCTCATCCCCAATCATGGTATGCATAGCACCCCTCATCTCCAATCCTGGTATGCATGGCTCCCCTCATCCCCAATCCTGGTATGCATGGCTCCATCATGCCCAATCCCAGTACGCATGGCTCCCTCATCCCCAATCCTGGTATGCATGGCACCCCTCATCCCCAATACTGTTATGCATGGCATCCCTCATCCCTAATCCTGGTATGCATGATACCCCTCATCCCCAATCCTGGTATGCATGGCACCCCTCATCCCCAATCCCGGTATGCATGGCACCCCTCATCCCCAATCCTGGTATGCATGGCACGACTCATCCCCAATCCTGGTATACATGGCTCTCTCATCCCCAATCCCGGTATGCATGGCACCCTTCATCCCCAATCCAGGTATGCATGGCACCCCTCATCCCCAATCCTGGTATGCATGGCTCCCTCATCCCCAAACCTGGTATGTGTGGCACCCCTCACCCCCCCAATCCTGGTATGTGTGGTATCCCTCACTCCCCAATCCTGGTTTGTGTGGTACCCCTAACCCCCCAATCCTTGCATGCATGGTCCCCTCACCTACCAATCCTGGTATGTGTGGTACCCCTCACCACCCAATCCTGGTATGTGTTTGTACCCCTCACCCCCCAATCCTGGTATGTGTTTGTACCCCTCACCCCCCAATCTTGGTATGTGTGGTACTGCTTACCCCCCAATCCTGGTGTGTGTGGCACCCCTCACCCCACATTCCTGGTATGCATGGTCCCCTCACCCCACAATCCTGGTATATGCATGGTCCCCTCACCCAACAATCCTGGTAGGTGTGGCACCCTTCACCCCCAATTCTGGTATGCATGGTACCCCTCACCCCCCAATCCTGGTATGCATGTTCCCCTCACCCCACAATCTTGGCATATGTATGGTCCCCTCACCCCCCAATCCTGATATGTGTGGTACCCCTCACCCCCCCAATCCTGGTATGCATGGTCCCCTCACCCCACAATCCTGGTATATGCATGGTCCCCTCACCCCAAAATCCTGATATGTGTGGCCCCCTCATCCCTTTCACACTGTACACACATACAAAAAAAAAAAACAGTTATACTCACCTTTCTTCTCTGTACTCCAGCGCTGCTGCGTCCTGTTCTGCCGGAGGCCAGGGGAGGAGTGCGGTGCCGGAGCACCATGCTGTCCGGTGCCATTTTGCTGAAGGCACACTGTAAATGTGTCTTCAGTAAAATGGCGCCGGATAGCGCTATGCGCACGTGCCGATCCGACGCCTCACTCCTGCCCCGGTCTCCGGCGAAGAGAGGCACAACGGCAACGCTCCTCCCAGTCAGGTAAGTATGCAAGTATGGCGCCGAAGATCGCGGTATGCGTTCAGTGCCTACGCATACCGCGATCTCCGGCGCCATACACCTCCTCTTTCCTGTAATGGCTGGATGCCTACTTCTGTCTGGAGCCCGACTGCAGATCAAGCATGCGCAGTCTATCGAGGCTTCAGACAGAGGGACGCATCCCCGGTTATATTATAGATAGCTGTCAGTCATTGATTGCCCCACCCACTGGACCAAAAATGCCAGAAAGAGCAGAGGATTAAATGATGAAAATACAGGTTATACATAGTCTTTTCTCACAACACTATACATCAATCTGGTGAGCTCCCCCTGCTTTATAACATGATGCCTGCAGATTATACTGAATTTTCATGGTGACAGGTTTCCTTTAAGACAGGTTCAATAGAAGATATATAAACCAATCTTGAGCTAACCCCATCTACCCAAGGGAAGCAGCACTCGACTGGGAGCTGTCTGCCCATTCAATTTAAAGATTCAGGGAAGGTGGGTCTCCACATCCCATTCAACTTTTGACATGTCATTACTCATTGTCAAAAGCTTTTGAAATGATGGTTTATGAAGATGAGCAAATTTATTAGAGTGAGATTCAATTCTACTCAAATTTTACAAAATTCTGCATTCTGGTGAATACAGATGTTTTATATATCACTCCGCAGAGATGCTGCACTAAAGATGCAGGACTCAACAGCGGGCAGCGAGCAGTGGGAGCGGCTGGTCAAGTGAGTATAAGTATTTTTTTTTTTTTACATCATACATGTATTATAGAGAGACCAGATAATGTAATAAGGAATATTAAATTAGTTAAGAATATCTTCTCTGTCAATCAAATTTCATGGAACATTTTGCACAAACAAGCGATTTTGAAGTTTGTCAGATTTGCTCATGTTTATCAATTAGGCTATGTGCCCACGATGCAGAAATGAAGCAGAAAATTTCTGCAACATTTCTGCATGTCCCTTCCCAGAAAAACGCATGCATTTTTGGACGCGTTTTTGACGCGTTTTTGACGCGTTTTTGTATGCGGATTTTACATGCGTTTTTGTAAGCTTATTTCATGCGTTTTTGAGCACAAATAAAGTTATTAAAAAAAAAAAAGGGAAATCCTGATGTCATTTCCTAGTTCAACCCCTCTTCACCATTTTGTTTTTTGCAAAAGACAGTATGCCACAGGAATTGCAGCCCCTGCGGGTCAGCAGACCATGCCTAAACCTTCTGCTAATGACTTGCATAAATCTCCTGCACTACAACGTTGAGCAGGTAATATAAACTATGTTTTTTTGGGGTACATTATTTTTATGTAGTGTGTGTACTAACCTATTATTGTTCTATTGGAGCGTTTAAAGAGGAGAAGACGACAAAAAAAAATTTGGGTGCACCCTATCTTGCAGGAGCGGACGGACAAGGGCCACTTTAATGTTCTCTACCAGGATTTAAAGAGGTAAGATATATGTGAAGAAAGTATAATGTCACCCGTGTATGCTGTTTTTTAAAGGTTTTGTTTGTATACTATGTTACAAAATTATCTTTAAATAATTTGTTTTTTCTCTGTTTACTATAGTTTTCCTGATAAATTTAAACAGTTCTGCCGTCTGAACATTATTGCATTTGATCGGCTGCTGAGCCTTATGTCTCCTGACCTGGACTTCCAAGACACTGTAATGCGAAGGGCCATCTCTGCTGAGGAAAGGCTGCTCATCACCTTGCGGTAAGTTGAATGTTGATTTATATGTACCTGGTTTTGTTCGCCACCCTGCGGTGATGGCTGGTGTACCTGGTTTTGTTAGCCACCGTGCGGTGATGGCTGGTGTACCAGGTTTTGTTCGCCACCCTGTGGTGATGGCTCCACTGTGTCTGTCTTTGTGTACATATTTTTGGCTTGACCATGAGATCGCCATGCACAGAGATCAGATTGAAAAGGTCACTGATGTGTTAACTCTAGAGCAAACATCGTAGTCAAACACAGACACAAAGTCAAAACACAATATAAATTGATATGTGTGAACTCAAGAGAAAACAAAAGATGACCAAAAAAGATTGAAAATGTGGACCCCCCCCCCCCAAAAAAAAAAACAAAAAACGCGCCCATTGCTGGAATAGTATTTTGTAATAAAGACCTTAATTTTTTAAAAGATTAATCAATAATGGATAATTACTGTTGGCTTGTATTTCTTTTTATGGCTTTTCTAATGTTCTATTTTTCCTTTTCAGATTTTTGGCCACAGGAGAGAGCTATACATCACTGCACCTCCAATTTAGGGTTGGTAAATCCACCATTTCCAGAATTGTGAGGTGCACATGTAGCGTCATCTGGCAGAAGTTGCAGCCCATCGTGATGCCTTCTCCAACCGAGGAGACTTGGCTGCAGGTCGCAGCAGGCTTTCAAACTGTGGCCAATTTCCCAAACTGCATTGGTGCTGTCGATGGCAAACATGTGAGAGTTCAGCAGCCACCACGATCAGGATCACGCTTCTTTAATTATAAGAAGTATTTTTCTGTGGTACTGATGGCGGTGGCTGATGCACATTTCAAATTTGTTGCCATTGACGTTGGTGCTTATGGCAGTACTGGGGACTCTCGGGTGTTTAGATCATCACAGATTGGGCTGCAAATTCTTCAAGATGGCGTAACGCTCCCAGCCCCAAGACCATTGCCGGGTTCCACACATCCAGTTCCTTTTGTGATGGTATCGGATGAGGCATTTCCCTTACAGACCAACCTGCTGCGCCCATACCCACGAAGGGCACTGTATGCCCGGCAGAGAATTTTCAATTATCGGCTGAGTCGTGCACGCAGATATGTGGAATGCACCTTCGGAATCATGTGTACTCAGTGGAGGATCTTTCACACTGCCATCCAGTTGGATACGGAGACCGTTGACACTGTAATTAAGGCATGCTGTGTACTCCACAACTATGCTCGTGAGTACAGCACTGAGCAAGATGAGGAGTCACAGCTATCTGAATTAATTCCAGTTGTCAACTCCGGTCAGGGAAGGCCATCCAACTCTGGTGCCAGGGTGCGAGAAACCTTCGCTGACTACTTCATGAGTCCTGAAGGTGCCGTGCACTGGCAATACTCCTGTGCTGGTGTTGAGCAGCCTGACCAGCAGAGAAGATTTGATGAACAATAAAAGAACTTCCTCCTTCTTTTTTTTTTTTTTTAAATAAAAATGTTCCAAAAAGTGTTTATAAAAAAAATAAATTTTGATTAAACTTAAATTTGTCTAAAATATTTCTTGAATTGCAACCTTCTACGTTTTGTTTTCCGACCATACGTCAACGCAAAAGTGAACAACCCACAAAGACCAGAGCCTGTAAATTGCCATTACTACCTAGAGCGCTCTTCACAAGTACTGTCTGCTAAAGTCATCCCTCACCATTGTTATTTGCTTGCGCTAAGAACAGAACTAGCAAATAACAGTGTTGAGAGTAGTATTCATCCAACAAATAGTTGTGGTCCAAAATATCAAAGTATATTTCTAATTTAAAAATGACTGTATACAGCTGACCACATACGTAGATTAGTTTGAACAAATTTCAAAAATGTAGAGTTCCTCTGACCTGCGCTATGGTGAGCGCAGATCAGGGTAACACTTTTTCATTTCAACCCAGTCCAACCACATATACACTTGAAAAGAAAAGTTAACAGATAGTTTAAATAATTTTTTTAATACATAATATAGAATAACTGTAAAAAACTTTGTAAAAACAAAAAACAACAAACTTCTAGAAAATTTAATCGGACAAACATTGCCCATAACTTGGGAATAAATTACACACTGTGTACAGCGCACCTGTCCTGTAATCAGTTTTGGGCCATAAAATACGGGCAGCACCTGTAGGTTGTTTAATTATATAAAAAGAAACACCTTTTCTTACAGTCCCCTACGCCTGAAGCCTGGTATAGGTGACCATAAGAAAAGGTCTTTGTTAATTGTCTGATTCTCTAAAACATTGTGTATCTATCGACCTACAGGTGCTGTCTGTATTTGCTAGGGTCCAAAAATGCTGACAGGGAGGGGTAAAATTATTGAACTACAAGTTATGAAGGTCTTGTTCAAAGCTGTACCCAGGAAACATTTCTGGTGAAAAACTAGAGTTGGGGGATGGTCCTCTGACAAATGATGATGCACCATGAGCCATTTGGCGACCATAACTTGGTTGCATATCTTCAGGACGGTATGCTGCAGCAACCTGCCCAAAACGCTGGGTTGCAGCTGCTGGTGGTGGTGGAGGCACACTGGGATTGAATAAATTAAATATTCCACATACTACGGCTGGGGGCGAGGGCATAACTGCTGCCTCTTCAATTGCCATGACCATAGCGCCTGCTGCAGTCATGTACATGTTCAGCCTATCTCATGGCAGAGATCTGATGCGGGAAGCTTGGGCTGAGCAAAATTTATCTATGGCATCTTCCTCGGCTGCCCTTTCCACAAGGCTGAGGGTTCGATTTGTGAGTGCTTCAAGCACAATAGTCCCACCCCCGTGGCTTTTTGCCTTTTTTTTGCCCGCCCTTCTTGATGCCACGAGATGAGCAGAACCAGACCCCCACCCAGTGGGCCTCAACACATCACCAGCAGAGCTTCCAGAATCACTTGGAGCAGGAGCAGGAGAATCAGTCACTAGAGATGAGCGTTGTTCGACTCGAACTGTTCGCCAATCTCAAATTCGAGCTGTTTTGGGCGGTGTTCGAGCTGTTCGGCGAACACGAACGATTTGAGAAAGATTCGGCTGTTCGAGGTTATGTTCGATAACTGTTCGTGCACCAAAATCATAACTGGATTTTTTCTCAGTAATGATGAAAATTAATGTTAATACGCAGTTTGAGTGTACAGCGGGGTGGGGGGAGGGGCAGGGGATGGATCTCTGCAGGAATAATGAAGATCTCCATTTTTTTTTCTCTTTCCCGCATTTACAGTGGGGAGGTGCAATCTGTCAGCCTATCAGCAGCGCACACACGGAGCGAAGTGCTTTTTTTCACACAAGCAAGGGCATGTGTCATTGGCAGTGTATGTCACATGTCCTTGCCCTATAAGACCAAGCCATTTTCCCCATCGCCACCATTTTCTCACTGCTGCAGCTGCGTGTTAGACGGTACCGCTGTTGCTGTGTGCGCTATACCTTGTTAATTTCAAGCCAATTTTCGCACAAATCTACAGATAGCTTGGGAGTAGGGAATAGTTGTGATTGCAGTCCTTTTAAGGACTAGGTTACAGCATTTCCTATGACTTTTATCAGGCAGGTCTGTGCTCTTAAATAGATAGATTGTGGGAGTAAAGACTAATTGTAATTGCAGTCCTTTTCAGGACTAGGTTACATCAGTTCCTATCAGTAGTGTTGAGCCACCCCCGTAGTGTTCGAGTTCGGTTCGGTTCGTCGAACACCAGTGTGTTCGCCGAACTGTTCGTTGAACTGTTCGTCGAACACCTTCGAACACTGTTAAAACCAATGGCAGGCAAACAAAAACACATAGAAACACATAGAAAACACCTTCAAAGGTGTCCAAAAGCTGACAAACTGCTCAGAAGACACAACTAACACATGAAAAAGTGACAAGTACATATAGTCATGCGAAAAGAAAAGAGGTGACGGAGTAAAAGGAGGGGGAGACACAGATATAGGCATGTCATGCCCTTCTAAAATCCAAAAAGTGAGAAGCCGACACGTTCAGTTCGCTCCTGCCCGTGCCACCTCCGTGTTGCCGGGTTTGTGCCAGAGCCGCGGTGAACCCTGACGGCCAGCCCCCCTCTCCCAATACTGGTGCCTGTCCGCTGGTGGGTCGAGCGAGCCCCCCTGTGGTGGAGGCAGCTCTAAGCTTTTTAATTTAAATTGTCTCTCTAATTTGAATGAATACACTTTAAATCCATTTACAAGTATCTATTGGAGGGCAAGTCTCATGCCAGCAGCCGCGGTAATTCCAGCTCCAGTAGCGTCCACTAAAGCTGCTGCAGTTAAAAAGCTTTTATAAGGATCGAGCTCGGCTATCCACCGCAAGGCATCCTACTGCCAGTCCCAGCCCCTATGCCTTGGGGTGCCTCCTGATGCTCTTCACTGAGTATCCCGTGGTCCCGAAGCATTTCCTTTGAAAAAATTAAGTGTCCAAACTACAGGTGGTGTAGCTTGCTTAACAGCCGGGATAATCCGCTGACTAGCAGACACTGCTACTAGGCACAAAGTATTTCCTGGGCTAGATGCAGTTAAAAATTTGTAATTAGATACTCTCGTTGGATGCTGAGAAAGCAATCCATAGAGTCTCCTGGCACGCCATATATGATTCTCTTAAAAAGCTTGGGGTAGGGGTCTAGGGGACCCTTTTATAGCCAAAATCACGGCCCTATATCACAATACGTCACCTAGGCTGAAGATAAATGGAACTGTAGCACCCTGAGGGCTCGTTTGCTACAGAGGTATTGCACCTAACCCAGAGGTGTGATATCTCACTCTCAGGTAAGGATGGAGTGTGGATCAGGACCCGACACCTGCATGCATTACACCACATTGCCGTGGGGCAGGGCGACCAATATGCCTCTGAGATAGGCACGACAGTCCCTGTCCCTGGCTGGAGTGGGGGGAGGGAACACTGAGGAAGGGGAACCCTGTAGTGCATGAGCAGGGAGGAAGCAGTTCCTGGGTGCATTGAGAAGGGAGTATAAAAGGTGGGCACCATCTTAGTTCAGTGCAGAGAAGTCTGAGCAGAAGTGGCAGGGAGCAGGGGCTCTGCATGAGCTCTGCTCCGGAGGCGGTCCTAGTAACAGAGGTCCAGGCCTGGAAGAGGGAGAAGGAAGGAAGAGGAGCGGAGAAGGCTCCAGGAACGGGGAATGAAGGGATCCCAGGGGTGCGGACGGGCGAGTCGCCACCGCACGCCCGAATCCACCTGCGTGGAGGGGTCAGGCCAAAGGGGGAGACCGGTCCCCGAAACTAGTGGAGGCAGGAAACGACCCTCAGCTAGAAACCGGAGGCTCTGACATTTTATGTGGCGCAGCCCCTCGCTACACCCGCTAGGAAGGCACCACATAGGGTCAGGGAAACTGGCGCCAAGTTTACCAAGAGGAGGCCCGAGGCAGGCGGACAGAAGGGTTGGTAAGAAAGGCCAGACAAAGGATACACAAAGGGGGTCCTGTGAAGCGCTCCAAAGTTATCTGGGAGTTGTCTGAGCCCCTCACCTGGTGAGCACAGTACGACGTGGGCAGCCGTTACCTGCAGACGTGGTCTGGATAATAAGAACTGTGAGTAAAGGCCCTGGACTGCATCACTGACTCCGTGTCGTTACTGCTGCTGCCAAGCACCATCACTCCCATCCTCCGCATACACTGCCCTGAGGTTATACTCCTCCCGTGGGGAGTTATGCTACGCTCTGCTGCACCCACAGCACCAGCCTCAGTGGTCTGCCCTGCAGCGGCGGTTCACTCTGACCGCAATCCACGGGTGGCGTAGTCGGACATTTAAACATCAAAACCACATAAATAGTTCCGCCACTGGTTTGACCGCCCTGAGCCACGGAAACGGGTCGCCGCCACGGAGACTACAACCACCAGCATTCACCAAAAAGGGTCCGGCTCCGGGTGTCCCAAGGCCCAGGGGGTGCATCAGAACATTTTCATCACCTTTCACAATCACCAATGGGACAAGGCAGGGATGTCCTCTGTCCCCTCTCTTATACATCCTAGTGACGGAGCACCTGCTCTCATCAATTCGCCATAACCCCAATATTAGGTGGATTGAGGTGGGAGGCACCGAGTACAAGTGCTCTCTATTTGCTGATGATGTCCTAGTATATATCACTCAATCACATATATCCATCCATGCTGTTATGGCTGAAATAGATCACTTTGTTACATGGTCAAATTTTAAAATCAATGCAGCAAAGTCTGAGGCCCTCGATGTCTCCCTCCCCAAATCCATATAGGATTCCATCCAGTCCAACTTTCCCTTTGCCTGGCCCTCACAGGGTATCAAATACTTAGGAATTCCTATTCATAGAGACCTCTCCCATCTATGTTATCTTAATTTTGGGCCCTTTATTGAACAACTCCATACAGACCACGGTTGGCAAATTAGAACTGTAAGATTCACTACGTGAACCACTGGTGTTTTGTGGAAAAGCACATGTACACTGTGTTCCAAATTATTATGCAAAAAG
Organism: Phyllobates terribilis; assembly: GCF_046119375.1. Classification (NCBI taxonomy): domain Eukaryota; kingdom Metazoa; phylum Chordata; class Amphibia; order Anura; family Dendrobatidae; genus Phyllobates; species Phyllobates terribilis. The sequence continues at coordinate 475,052,535 of NW_027362765.1, read as the reverse complement.
TGTTTAGGAGTGATAAGGGAAGAATTTGTTTGTTTGTCAGTTAAACTCATTGATGGTGATGTGTGTCAGGGCTCTTTATATCACTGTAAGCAATTGCAGACACCTGTGCTAATTAGTTTGGCAGGTGTGTCCAATGAAAGGCAAGACTACTTAAGAAGGCTGTCTCACATTATTTAGCAGCCTACATTTTCTGCCAAAATGGGAAAGAAAAAGGATGTGTTGGCTGCTGAGAAGCAACAAATTGTGGAGTGTTTAGGTCAAGGCATGACTACAATCAACATTGTGCGATGATCAGGATGAAGTGTCTTGGCAATCAAGAAGTATGTAGCTGATTCATAGTACACACGTGTGCGTGCTGATAAGGGCAAATTGAGGACTCTTTCCTACAGGCAATTACGTCAGGTTAAAAGAGCAGCGGCAAAAAAGCCTTGTCATAGCAGCAGACAAGTTTTTGAAGCTGCTGGTGCCTCCAACGTCCCCCGAACAACAAGATGCAGGGTCCTTCAGAGGTTTGCAGCTGTGCATACGCCATCCTGTCGACCTCCTCTATCTACTTCACACAAGCAGAAACGGCTCCAGTGGGCCAAACATTACATGAAGACTGATTTCAAAACTGTTTTGTTCACGGATGAGTGCCGTGCAGCGCTCGATGGTCCAGATGGATGGAGTGGAGGATGGCTGGTTGATGGACACCCCACGCAAACACGGCTACAGCGCCAACAAGGAGGAGGTGGAGTAATGTTTTGGGCTGGAATCATGGGGAGAGAGATTGTCGGCCCCTTTAGGATCCCTGAAGGCGCTAAAGTTGAACTCCATAATGTATGTGGATTTTCTCAAACAGCACTTCCTGCCATGGTTCAAGAAGAAGAACCGTGTATTTCACAGCAAGATCATTTTTTTGCATGATAATGCACCATCTTATGCTGCACATAAAACATCTGCATCTCTGGCTGATATGGGCATAAAAGGGGACAAACTTATGGTGTGACCCCCATGCTCCCCTGACCTCTACCCCATTCAGAACCTCTGGAGCATCATCAAAAGGAGTGTCTATGATGGCGGGAGGCAGTTCACATCTAAGCAACAGCTCTGGGAGGGTATTCTGTCCTCATGCAAAACAATTGAAGCAAAAAACCATCCAAAACCTGACAAATTCAATGGACGAGAGAGTTCAGAAGCTCCTTTCGAACAAGGGGTCCTATGTGAAAATGTAACATCACCTACAATAAAGTTTTGAGTTGAAAACTGTTTGATTTCAGTTTCTAATAACCTGCTAATGCTTATAATTTCAAAAATGACCATTTTTTTGGTCTTTATTAAAATGAAAAGGTTGATCGAAAAGTTTGGGGGATCTAAGAGTGTGGCAACCCAGTAGTCATGATTACTTCGAATTCTGACAATATGAGGGTCATGTTGCAGGTAGTGCAGCAAGAAGGCACTTATGTGTCTTGCGCATCTCGGAGCCCCAAAATTATTTTCCGGGCTAGATGCAGCTAAAAATTATTATTAATTTTAAATCTGGTGGAGCTTAGTATAGATGGCCTAATAGGATCAGTGCTGCACACTGCTACAAAGCCCAAATTATTTTCCAGTCAAGATACAGATAAACATGATTAGTAATTTTAAATCTGGTGGAGCATATTATAGATGGCCTAATAGGATCAGTGCTGCACACTGCTACAAAGCCCAAATTATTTTCCAGCCAAGATACAGATAAACATGATTAGTAATTTGAAAGCTTAAAATGGTTGGTAGGGTGATTTTAACCAATCATCAAGCTTTTACTCTCCCCAGGATGACACAGGGGTAGAAAAGTCGTTTCGGATCCATGATTTGTTCATCTTTATGAACGTGAGTGTGTCTACATTATCAGTGGAGAGCCGCGTGTGCTTATCTGTCAGCACACCACCAGCAGCGCTGAACACACGTTCAGACAGAACGCTGGCTGCGGGGCATGACAAGATCTCCAAGGCGTAAGTGGCTATCTCCGGCCATTTATCCAGATTGGAAGCCCAAAAAGAGCAAGGGTCCAGTGACACAGTCATGGCTTCAATGTTTACTTGGAGATACTCCTGTACCATCGTCTCTAGGCGTTGACTATGTGTCAGACTTCTTGTCTCCTGTGGCCTTGCAAAGGATGGGCTAAAAAAGTGGTGAAATGATTCCGCAAAATTGATGTTACCAGCAGATACTGTGGTTCTGTTACGGTTTGAGTGCTGAACACTTGACGGTCCCACGGTTGGCAAGTTGGAACTGTGAGATTCACTACGTGCACCACTGGTGTTTTGTGGAAAAGCACATGTAAGATTCTGCAACAGTCTCTGCTGATACTCCTGCATGCGTGCATCCCTTTCTAAGGAATAATTTCTGCAAATTTACTTTTATACCGGGGATCTAACAGTGTGGCAACCCAGTAGTCAGGATTATTTCTAATTCTCTCAATTCGAGGGTCATGTTGCAGGTAGTGCAGCAAGAAGGCACTCATGTGTGTTGCGCATCCAGGAGCACTAAGTTCCTGTTGTGTTGGTGGCGAGGTAACAATCATGCTTCCTTCCTCTGTCCTCTCCCCCCAACCTCGCACAACAGAAATGTGATCAAGGTCTCCCTCATCTGATGAGTCTTCCATCAGTTCGTCCTCCACTTCTTCCTGGGCTCCTGCACCTTCCTCACTAGTTTGGCTGCTACCATGCGCCCTGGTAAAACCATCTCCCCCACCCTCACATGCCTGCCGCCTTGGTGCTGCCGACCGTCTGAACCTTGCAGATGTTAGCCCTTCCGCATACAACTCCTCCTCCTCTACTTCCTCCACCTCCTCTTGTGCCACCCCCTGACTCCGAATTCTGTTTAACATGTGCTCCAGCATGTAAATCACCGGAATAGTCATGCTGATAATGGCATCATCAGCACTAAACATCTTCGTCGCCATTTCAAAACTGTGCAGAAGGGTGCATAGGTCCCTGATCTGAGACCACTCCTCCAGCGTGATTTGCCCCACCTCTGGATCTCGTTGGCCCAGGCTATACGTCAGAACGTATTACACCAGGGCTTGTCGGTGCTGCCACAGTCGCTGCAACATGTGCAGAGTTGAATTCCACCGGGTAGGCACATCGCATTTTAGCCGGTGAAGTGGCAGGCCCAACGACTTCTGTAGAGATGTAAGTCGCTGAGCTGCGGGATGCGAACGGCGGAAGTGAGCACACAGCGACCGTGCCCTCTGCAGAAGGCCATCTAGTCTGGGATAGTGGGCTAAAAATTGCTGGACAACCAGGTTCAACACGTGAGCCATACAAGGCACGTGTGTGACATTGCCCCGGCGAAGGGCCGCACCCAGGTTTGCAGCATTGTCGCACACGGCCTTCCCTGGTTTCAGGTCCAGTGGAGACAACCATTCATGAAATTGGTTCTCCAGAGCTGACCACAACTCCTCAGCTGTGTGACTCACATTTCCCAGACATTTCAAAGTAAAAACCGCCTGATGACGTTGAGCCCTACTGCCAGCATAGTAAGGAGGTGTGCAGGATCCCTTCTGCGCAGTTAGAAAGCTTGTGGCATGACCAGACAGGCTTTGGGTGCAGGTGGAAGACCGAGAGGAGGTTGAGGAGGCAGAAGCAGTGGAGGAACTGTGACATAAAGAGGATTGACGCACAACTCGTGGGGACGGCAAGACTTGGACAGCAGCCCCTTGTCCTGCTGTCACCATAGTTACCCAGTGCCCAGTCAGCGACATGTAACGCCCCTGTCCATGCCTACTCGTCCAAGTGTCTGTGGTGAAATGCACCCTGTCACACACAGAGTTTCTCAAAGAAGCGGTGATGTTGTGTGCGACATGCTGGTGGAGCGCAGGCACACCTTTCTTTGAGAAGTAGTGCCGACTGGGCATCTGGTACTGGGGCACTGCGACGGACATAAGGTCTCAAAAATCCTCTGTGTCCACCAGGCGGAAAGTCAACATTTCTGTAGCCAAGAGCTTGCAGATGGTGAAATTCAACCTCTTAGCTTTCTCATGGCTAGGAGGAAATGGTCTTTTACTTGTCCACATCTGAGGGACCGAGGGCTGGCTATTGTGCTTAGACGGGGTTAATAAGGGTGTCCCCGGCAAACTGCCGGTCTGTGAGGAAGATGCAGGTGGACATGTTAGGTTGCCTTGATCCAAAGGTGGTGCTATCGATGTCGGACAGCGCTCAACACCAGCTGGTGTTACCACCTCCAAAGAAAATGATGACCTGCCAATCACGCTGGCTGTTGCGGGTAAAGAGGTGGCAGGTCTGCGCCCCAAAACAGGTGTGACTGCTGTCCCCTCAGTCACAGAGGATGAAGAGGCCGCGGATGCACAAGATATGGCAGACGGAGGTTGGCCCGGCCGGCTAGGCCGCATTGTAGCACACTGAGCTTCCCACTGCAACTTATGCTTCATGTCCATGTGCCGGTTCATGCATGAAGTACTCAAACTATGTATTTTTTGGCCTCTACTTAGCTTTTGCTGACAAATGTTACAGATAACACGAGTTGGGTCATCTTTATTGATCTGAAAAAATGCCCAGGCTATGCAAGGCTTAGCACCCATGCGACCTGAAGAGCCACCACGACTTGTGGTGAGAGGCAGAGTTGTGTTTGAGGATGCAGTTGTTGACGTGCTTCTAGTACTACGTCTCTGTCCAGGAAGGCGCAACCTGACCTCGTCGTCACTAGCATCTTCCTCCACCTCCTCTGCTGACCTCATCTCTTGGCTGACTGTGGGTTGACAGTAAGTGGGATCTCCAACCTCATCATCATCACCCTGTGCGTTATCACACCCGTCGTCCTCAGAGCCAACCTGTTCCTGCCCTGACAAAAAACTAAAGTTGTCGCTCCAATCAGGTATTTGAGTCTCATCATCGTCTTCCTCATTGTCTCCACCAACAGGAGTTACAGTTTGGGAACGAGGGTCTACATTATGGTCAGAACCTTCTGCGTCTGGTCCTGGATCCGACTCATAAAGATTCTGGGCATCAGTGCAGATCATTTCCTCGTCTGGATTCACAGAAGCGCTGGAGTCGACCTCTGATTCCCAGGCTATAGTATGAGTAAACAGCTCTGCAGACTCAACCATCTGTTCTACCTCATACTCAGACGGGCAGCTGGAGATTTGGGAGCTGTGAGGAAGCAAGTGCGATTGGGGTGACACCTTTGAGGACTGGAGTATTTGTGATGTTGAAGTTGATGTGGAGGAGAGCCCACTTAAAGGAGCACTTGATATCCGTTGAAGCACCTGCTGCTTTTGTGCCTCATCTGGAATTTGTAGCGATTGGCGTGGCCGTAAGAAAGGGATCTTATCACATTGTCCGCTAAAAGAAGTAGACATTTTAGTTTGGCTGGAAGATGGTCTTTCTTCTGCAGATGTTATTGTTGCTTTAACACCTACCCCACGAACACAACCTTTTTTCCCCTTCCCAACACGCCTATTCCCCTTTCCACCAGCAGCAGGCCTTTTTCCACTCATTTTGGTGGTTAACTAATTCACAACTCTGGAGTTGTTTGCACAAAAAAACAATGGATGGGAGCCGAGCAGAGCTGAGTGGCCATACTGTGGTATTAGGCCAAAACTATTGGCTGGGTTAGATGCAGAAAAAAATTATATTCAATTTGCAACCTGATGGAGGTCAGTATAGATGGACTAATAGAACAAGTCCCACACACAGCTAGAAGCCCAAATATTTTTTCAGAGGTAGATGCAGAAAAATTTTTTATTCAGTTTGCAACCTGATGGAGGTCAGTATAGATGGACTAATAGAACAAGTCCTACACACAGCTAGAAGCCCAAATATTTTTTCAGAGGTAGATGCAGAAAAAAAATATATTCAGTTTGCAACCTGATGGAGGTCAGTATAGATGGACTAATAGAGAAAGTCCCACACACTGCTAGAAGGCCAAATATTTTTTCAGAGATAGATGCAGACAAAAAATTATTTTTAATTTGCAACCTGATGGAGGTCAGTATAGATGGACTAATAGAGAAAGTCCCACACACTGCTAGAAGGCCAAATATTTTTTCAGAGCTAGATGCAGAAAAAAATTATATTCAGTTTGCAACCTGATGGAGGTCAGTATAGATGGCCTAATAGAACAAGTCCCACACACAGCTAGAAGCCCAAATATTTTTTCAGAGGTAGATGCAGATAAAAATTATTTTTAGTTTGCAACCTGATGGAGGTCAGTATAGATGGACTAATAGAGAAAGTCCCACACACTGCTAGAAGGCCAAATATTTTTTCAGAGCTAGATGCAGACAAAAAATTATTTTGAATTTGCAGCGTGATGGAGGTCAGTATAGATAGACTAATAGAGAAAGTCCCACACACTGCTAGAAGCCCAAATATTTTTTCAGAGCTAGATGCAGAAAAAAATTATATTCAATTTGCAACCTATGGATGCGCCATTTCTGGGGCGGCTGACGGCTGGTGTTTCTAGCCTGGGAGGGGGCCAATATTCATGGCTCCCTTCCTGGGCTATTAATATCAGCCCCCAGCTGTCTGCCTAGCCTTTGCTAGCTATTAAATTAGGGGGGACCCCACGTCATTTTTTGGGGGGGTCCTCCATTTTAATAGCTAGTAAAGGCTAGGTATTCAGCTGGGGGCTGATATTAGTAGCCTGGGAAGCTCCGTGGGTATTACCCCCTTCCCAGGCTTCAAACAACTGCCCCAGCCGTCTGCTTAACCTCCGCTAGAGACTAAAATTACGGGGAACCCCACGCCAATTTTTTTTAATAATAAATCCTTTATTTTAATACTAAATGACAAGTACAGTAACCAACAGTCACTGTACTTCATATATATGTGACTGACATGTTTCTATCTATCTAATCTATGTGTGAAGCTCTATTCTGTCTGTTATAAATTGTCGGGTACAGATGCTGAATTGCCGGCCGACTTTTTTAAAGAGACGGTGCATGAAAACACTATTATATTTTTTAATAAATCCTTTACACTAAATGACAAGTACAGTAAGCAACACTGTCACTGTACTTCGTATATATGTGACTGACATGTTTCTATCTATCTAATCTATGTGTGAAGCTCTATTCTGTCTGTTATAAATTGTCGGGTACAGATGCTGAATTGCCGGCCGGCTTTTTTAAAGAGACGGTGCATGAAAACACTATTATTTTTTTTAATAAATCCTTTGCAGTAAATGACAAGTACAGTAAGCAACACTGTCACAGTACTTCATATATATGTGACTGACATGTTTCTATCTATCTAATCTATGTGTGAAGCTCTATTCTGTCTGTTATAAATTGTCGGGTACAGATGCTGAATTGCCGGCCGGCTTTTTTAAAGAGACAGTGCATGAAAACACTATTATATTTTTTAATAAATCCTTTACACTAAATGACAAGTACAGTAAGCAACACTGTCACTGTACTTCGTATATATGTGGCTGACATGTTTCTATCTACCTAATCTATGTGTGATTCTCTATTCCTTCTATTCTAAATTGTCGGGTACAGATACTGAATTGCCAGCCGGCTTTTTTAAAGAGACGGTGCATGAAAACACTATTATTTTTTTTAATAAATCCTTTGCAGTAAATGACAAGTACAATAAGGAACACTGTCACAGTACTTCATATATATGTGACTGACATGTTTCTATCTATCTAATCTATGTGTGAAGCTCTATTCTGTCTGTTATAAATTGTCGGGTACCGCTGCTGAATTGCCGGCCGGCTTTTTTAAAGAGACGGTGCACGAAAACACTATTATATTTTTTAATAAATCCTTTACACTAAATGACAAGTACAGTAAGCAACACTGTCACTGTACTTCATATATATGTGACTGACATGTTTCTATCTATCTAATCTATGTGTGATGCTCTATTCCTTCATGTCTAAATTGTCGGTTACCGGTGTATGCCGCTGCTGAATTGCCGGCCGGCTTTTTTAAAGAAAGCGTCTTCTGAGCAGTTTGTCAGCTTTTGGACACCTTTGAAGGTGTTTTCTATGTGTTCCTATGTGTTTTTGTTTGCCTGCCATTGGTTTTAACGGTGTTCGACGGTGTTCTAAGGTGTTCGACGAACAGTTCGACGAACAGTTCCTCGAACATCCCGGTGTTCGAAAAACCGAACCGAACCCGAACACTACGGGGGTGGCTCAACACTATCCATCAGGTTGAAAACTGAATATAATTTTTTTCTGCATCTACCTCTGAAAAAATATTTGGGCTTCTAGCTGTGTGTGGGACTTGTTCTATTAGTCCATCTATACTGACCTCCATCAGGTTGCAAACTGAATATAATTTTTTTCTGCATCTAGCTCTGAAAAAATATTTGGCCTTCTAGCAGTGTGTGGGACTTTCTCTATTAGTCCATCTATACTGACCTCCATCAGGTTGCAAATTAAAAATAATTTTTATCTGCATCTACCTCTGAAAAAATATTTGGGCTTCTAGCTGTGTGTGGGACTTGTTGTATTAGTCCATCTATACTGACCTCCATCAGGTTGCAAACTGAATATAATTTTTTTCTGCATCTACCTCTGAAAAAATATTTAGCCTTCTAGCAGTGTGTGGGACTTTCTCTATTAGTCCATCTATACTGACCTCCATCAGGTTGCAAACTGAATATATTTTTTTTCTGCATCTACCTCTGAAAAAATATTGGGCTTCTAGCTGTGTGTGGGACTTGTTCTATTAATCCATCTATACAGACCTCCATCAGGTTGCAAACTGAATATAATTTTTTTCTGAATCTACCTCTGAAAAAATATTTGGGCTTCTAGCTGTGTGTGGGACTTGTTCTATTAGTCCATCTATACTGACCTCCATCAGGTTGCAAACTGAATATAATTTTTTTCTGCATCTAGCTCTGAAAAAATATTTGGCCTTCTAGCAGTGTGTGGGACTTTCTCTATTAGTCCATCTATACTGACCTCCATCAGGTTGCAAATTAAAAATAATTTATATCTGCATCTAGCTCTGAAAAAATATTTGGCCTTCTAGAAGTGTGTGGGACTTTCTCTATTAGTCTATCTATACTGACCTCCATCAGGCTTCAAATTAAAAATAATTTTTATCTGCATCTACCTCTGAAAAAATATTTGGCCTTCTAGCTGTGTGTGGGACTTGTACTATTAGTACATCTATACTGACCTCCATCAGGTTGCAAACTGAATATAATTTTTTTCTGCATCTAGCTCTGAAAAAATATTTGGCCTTCTAGCAGTGTGTGGGACTTTCTCTATTAGTCCATCTCTACTGACCTCCATCAGGTTGCAAATTAAAAATAATTTTTATCTTCATCTACCTCTGAAAAAATATTTGGGCTTCCAGCTGTGCGTGGGACTTGTTCTATTAGTCCATCTATACTGACCTCCATCAGGTTGCAAACTAAATATAATTTTTTTCTGCATCTAGCTCTGAAAAAATATTTGGCCTTCTAGCAGTGTGTGGGACTTTCTCTATTAGTCCATCTATACTGACCTCCATCAGGTTGCAAATTAAAAATAATTTTTATCTGCATCTAGCTCTGAAAAAATATTTGGCCTTCTAGCAGTGTGTGGGACTTTCTCTATTAGTCCATCTATACTGACCTCCATCAGGTTGCAAATTAAAAATAATTTGTATCTGCATCTAGCTCTGAAAAAATATTTGGCCTTCTAGCAGTGTGTGGGACTTTCTCTATTAGTCCATCTATACTGACCTCCATCAAGTTGCAAATTAAAAATAATTTTTTGTCTGCATCTAGCTCTGAAAAAATATTTGGCCTTCTATCTGTGTGTGGGACTTTCTCTATTAGTCCATCTATACTGACCTCCATCAGGTTGCAAACTGAATATATTTTTTTTCTGCATCAAGCTCTGAAAAAATATTGGGCTTCTAGCTGTGTGTGTGACTTGTTCTATTAATCCATCTATACAGACCTCCATCAGGTTGCAAACTGAATATAATTTTTTTCTGCATCTACCTCTGAAAAAATATTTGGGCTTCTAGCTGTGTGTGGGACTTGTTCTATTAGTCCATCTATACTGACCTCCATCAGGTTGCAAATTAAAAATAATTTTTATCTGCATCTAGCTCTGAAAAAATATTTGGCCTTCTAGCAGTGTGTGGGACTTTCTCTATTAGTCCATCTATACTGACCTCCATCAGGTTGCAAATTAAAAATAATTTATATCTGCATCTAGCTCTGAAAAAATATTTGGCCTTCTAGCAGTGTGTGGGACTTTCTCTATTAGTCCATCTATACTGACCTCCATCAAGTTGCAAATTAAAAATAATTTTTTGTCTGCATCTAGCTCTGAAAAAATATTTGGCCTTGTATCAGTGTGTGGGACTTTCTCTATTAGTCCATCTATACTGACCTCCATCAGGTTGCAAACTGAATCTATTTTTTTTCTGCATCAACCTCTGAAAAAATATTGGGCTTCTAGCTGTGTGTGTGACTTGTTCTATTAATCCATCTATACAGACCTCCATCAGGTTGCAAACTGAATATAATTTTTTTCTGCATCTACCTCTGAAAAAATATTTGGGCTTCTAGCTGTGTGTGGGACTTGTTCTATTAGTCCATCTATACTGACCTCCATCAGGTTGCAAACTGAATATAATTTTTTGTCTGCATCTAGCTCTGAAAAAATATTTGGCCTTCCAGCAGTGTGTGGGACTTTCTCTATTAGTCCATCTATACTGACCTCCATCAGGTTGCAAACTGAATATAATTTTTTTCTGCATCTAACCCAGCCAATAGTTTTGGCCTAATACCACAGTTTGGCCACTCAGCTCTGCTCGGTTCCCATCCATTGTTTTTTTGTGCAAACAACTCCAGAGTTGTGAATTAGTTAACCACCAAAATGAGTGGAAAAAGGCCTGCTGCTGGTGGAAAGGGGAATAGGCGTGTTGGGAAGGGGAAAAAAGGTTGTGTCCGTGGGGTAGGTGTTAAAGCAACAGTAACATCTGCAGAAGAATGACCATCTTCCAGCCAAACTAAAATGTCTACTTCTTTTAGCGGACAATGTGATAAGATCCCTTTCTTACGGCCATGCCAATCGCTACAAATTCCAGATGAGGCACAAAAACAGCAGGTGCTTCAACGGATATCAAGTGTTCCTTTAAGTGGGCTCTCCTCCACATCAACTTCAACATCACAAATACTCCAGTCCTCAAAGGTGTCACCCCAATCGCACTTGCTTCCTCACAGCTCCCAAATCTCCAGCTGCCCGTCTGAGTATGAGATAGAACAGATGGTTGAGTCTGCAGAGCTGTTTACTCATACTATAGCCTGGGAATCAGAGGTCGACTCCAGCGCTTCTGTGAATCCAGATGAGGAAATGATCTGCACTGATGCCCAGAATCTTTATGAGTCGGATCCAGGACCAGACGCAGAAGGTTCTGACCATAATGTAGACCCTCGTTCCCAAACTATAACTCCTGTTGGTGGAGACAATGAGGAAGATGATGATGAGACTCAAATACCTGATTGGAGCGACAACTTTAGTTTTTTGTCAGGGCAGGAACAGGTTGGCTCTGAGGACGACGGGTGTGATAACGCACAGGGTGATGATGATGAGGTTGGAGATCCCACTTACAGTCAACCCACAGTCAGCCAAGAGATGAGGTCAGCAGAGGAGGTGGAGGAAGATGCTAGTGACGACGAGGTCAGGTTGCGCCTTCCTGGACAGAGACGTAGTACTGGAAGCACGTCAACAACTGCATCCTCAAACACAACTCTGCCTCTCACCACAAGTCGTGGTGGCTCTTCAGGTCACATGGGTGCTAAGCCTTGCATAGCCTGGGCATTTTTTCAGATCGATAAAGATGACCCAACTCGTGTTATCTGTAACATTTGTCAGCAAAAGCTAAGTAGAGGCCAAAAAATACATAGTTTGAGTACTTCATGCATGAACCGGCACATGGACATGAAGCATAAGTTGCAGTGGGAAGCTCAGTGTGATACAATGCGGCCTAGCCGGCCGGGCCAACCACCGTCTGCCATATCTTGTGCATCCGCGGCATCTTCATCCTCTGTGACTGGGGGGACAGCAGTCACACCTGTTTTGGGGCGCAGACCTGCCACCTCTTTACCCGCAACAGCCAGTGTGATTGGCAGGTCATCATTTTCTTTGGAGGTGGTAACACCAGCTGGTGTTGAGCGCTGTCCGACATCGAGAGCACCACCTTTGGATCAAGGCAACCTAACATGTCCGCCTGCATCTTCCTCACAGACCGGCAGTTTGCCAGGGACTCCCTTATCAACCCTGTCTAAGCACAATAGCCAGCCCTCGGTCCCTCAGATGTGGACAAGTAAAAGACCATTTCCTCCTAGCCATGAGAAAGCTAAGAGGTTGAATTTCACCATCAGCAAGCTCTTGGCTACAGAAATGCTGCCTTTCCGCCTGGTGGACACAGAGGATTTTCGAGACCTTATGTCCGTCGCAGTGCCCCAGTACCAGATGCCCAGTCGGCACTACTTCTCAAAGAAAGGTGTGCCTGCGCTCCACCAGCATGTCGCACACAACATCACCGCTTCTTTGAGAAACTCTGTGTGTGACAGGGTGCATTTCACCACAGACACTTGGACGAGTAGGCATGGACAGGGGCGTTACATGTCGCTGACTGGGCACTGGGTAACTATGGTGACAGCAGGACAAGGGGCTGCTGTCCAAGTCTTGCCGTCCCCACGAGTTGTGCGTCAATCCTCTTTATGTCAAAGTTCCTCCACTGCTTCTGCCTCCTCAACCTCCTCTCGGTCTTCCACATGCACCCAAAGCCTGTCTGGTCATGCCACAAGCTTTCTAACTGCGCAGAAGGGATCCTGCACACCTCCTTACTATGCTGGCAGTAGGGCTCAACGTCATCAGGCGGTTTTTACTTTGAAATGTCTGGGAAATGTGAGTCACACAGCTGAGGAGTTGTGGTCAGCTCTGGAGAACCAATTTCATGAATGGTTGTCTCCACTGGACCTGAAACCAGGGAAGGCCGTGTGCGACAATGCTGCAAACCTGGGTGCGGCCCTTCGCCGGGGCAATGTCACACACGTGCCTTGTATGGCTCACGTGTTGAACCTGGTTGTCCAGAAATTTTTAGCCCACTATCCCAGACTAGATGGCCTTCTGCAGAGGGCACGGTCGCTGTGTGCTCACTTCCGCCGTTCGCATCCCGCAGCTCAGCGACTTACATCTCTACAGAAGTCGTTGGGCCTGCCACTTCACCGGCTAAAATGCGATGTGCCTACCCGGTGGAATTCAACTCTGCACATGTTGCAGCGACTGTGGCAGCACCGACAAGCCCTGGTGTAATACGTTCTGATGTATAGCCTTGGCCAACGAGATCCAAAGGTGGGGCAAATCACGCTGGAGGAGTGGTCTCAGATCAGGGACCTATGCACCCTTCTGCACAGTTTTGAAATGGCGACGAAGATGTTTAGTGCTGATGATGCCATTATCAGCATGACTATTCCGGTGATTTACATGCTGGAGCACATGTTAAACAGAATTCGGAGTCAGGTGGTGGCACAAGAGGAGGTGGAGGAAGTAGAGGAGGAGGAGTTGTATGCGGAAGGGCTAACATCTGCAAGGTCCAGACGGTCGGCAGCACCAAGGCGGCAGGCATGTGAGGGTGGGGGAGATGGTTTTACCAGGGCGCATGGTAGCAGCCAAACTAGTGAGGAAGGTGCAGGAGCCCAGGAAGAAGTGGAGGACGAACTGATGGAAGACTCATCAGATGAGGGAGACCTTGATCACATTTCTGTTGTGTGAGGTTGGGGGGTGAGGACAGAGGAAGGAAGCATGATTGTTACCTCACCACCAACACAACAGGGACTTGGTGCTCCTGGATGCGCAACACACATGAGTGCCTTCTTGCTGCACTACCTGCAACATGACCCTCGAATTGTGAGAATTAGAAATAATCCTGACTACTGGGTTGCCACACTGTTAGATCCCCGGTATAAAAGTAAATTTGCAGAAATTATTCCTGCCATAGAAAGGGATGCACGCATGCAGGAGTATCAGCAGAGACTGTTGCAGAATCTTACATGTGCTTTTCCACAAAACACCAGTGGTGCAGGTAGTGAATCTCACAGTTCCAACTTGTCAACCTTGGGACCGTTAAGTGTTCAGCACTCAAACCGTAACAGAACCACAGTATCTGCTGGTAACATCAATTTTGCGGAATCATTTCACCACTTTTTTAGCCCATCCTTTGCAAGGCCACAGGAGACAAGAAGTCTGACACATAGTCAACGCCTAGAGACGATGGTACAGGAGTATCTCCAAGTAAACATTGAAGCCATGACTGTGTCACTGGACCCTTGCTCTTTTTGGGCTTCCAATCTGGATAAATGGCCGGAGCTAGCCACTTACGCCTTGGAGATCTTGTCATGCCCCGCAGCCAGCGTTCTGTCTGAACGTGTGTTCAGCGCTGCTGGTGGTGTGCTGACAGATAAGCGCATGCGGCTCTCCACTGATAATGTAGACAGACTCACGTTCATAAAGATGAACAAATCATGGATCCGAAACGACTTTTCTACCCCTGTGTCATCCTGGGGAGAGTAAAAGCTTGATGATTGGTTAAAATCACCCTACCAACCGTTTTAAGCTTTCAAATTACTAATCATGTTTATCTGTATCTTGGCTGGAAAATAATTTGGGCTTTGTAGCAGTGTGCAGCACTGATTCTATTAGGCCATCTATAATAAGCTCCACCAGATTTAAAATTACTAATCATGTTTATCTGTATCTTGACTGGAAAATAATTTGGGCTTTGTAGCAGTGTGCAGCACTGATCCTATTAGGCCATCTATACTAATCTCCACCAGATTTAAAATTAATAATAATTTTTAGCTGCATCTAGCCCGGAAAATAATTTTGGGGCTCCGAGATGCGCAAGACACATAAGTGCCTTCTTGCTGCACTACCTGCAACATGACCCTCATATTGTCAGAATTCGAAGTAATCATGACTACTGGGTTGCCACACTCTTAGATCCCCCAAACTTTTCGATCAACCTTTTCATTTAAATAAAGACCAAAAAAATGGTCATTTTTGAAATTATAAGCATTAGCAGGTTATTAGAAACTGAAATCAAACAGTTTTGAACTCAAAACTTTATTCTAGGTGATGTTAAATTTTCACATAGGACCCCTTGTTCGAAAGGAGCTTCTGAACTCTCTCGTCCATTGAATTTGTCAGGTTTTGGATGGTTTCTGCTTCAATTGTTTTGCATGAGGACAGAATACCCTCCCAGAGCTGTTGCTTAGATGTGAACTGCCTCCCGCCATCATAGACACTCCTTTTGATGATGCTCCAGAGGTTCTGAATGGGGTAGAGGTCAGGGGAGCATGGGGGTCACACCATAAGTTTGTCCCCTTTTATGCCCATATCAGCCAGAGATGCAGATGTTTTATGTGCAGCATGAGATGGTGCATTATCATGCAAAAAATGATCTTGCTGTGAAATACACGGTTCTTCTTCTTGAACCATGGCAGGAAGTGCTGTTTGAGAAAATCCACATACATTATGGAGTTCATCTTTAGCGCCTTCAGGGATCCTAAAGAGGCCGACAATCTCTCTCCCCATGATTCCAGCCCAAAACATTACTCCACCTCCTCCTTGTTGGCGCTGTAGCCGTGTTTGCGTGGGGTGTCCATCAACCAGCAATCCTCCACTCCATCCATCTGGACCATCGAGCGCTGCACGGCACTCATCCGTGAACAAAACAGTTTTGAAATCAGTCTTCATGTAATGTTTGGCCCACTGGAGCCGTTTCTGCTTGTGTGAAGTGGATAGAGGAGGTCGACAGGATGGCGTATGCACAGCTGCAAACCTCTGAAGGACCCTGCATCTTGTTGTTCGGGGAACGTTGGAGGCACCAGCAGCTTCAAAAACTTGTCTGCTGCTATGACAAGGCTTTTTTGCCGCTGCTCTTTTAACCTGACGTAATTGCCTGTCGGAAAGAGTCCTCAATTTGTCCTTATCAGCACGCACACGTGTGTACTGTGAATCAGCTACATACTTCTTGATTGCCAAGACACTTCATCCTGATCATCACACAATGTTGATTGTAGTCATGCCTTGACCTAAACACTCCACAATTTGTTGCTTCTCAGCAGCCGACACATCCTTTTTCTTTCCCATTTTGGCAGAAAATGTAGGCTGCTTAATAATGTGAGACAGCCTTCTTAAGTGGTCTTGCCTTTCATTGGACACACCTGCCAAACTAATTAGCACAGGTGTCTGCAATTGCTTACAGTGATATAAAGAGCCCTGACACACATCACCATCAATGAGTTTAACTGACAAACAAACAAATTCTTCCCTTATCACTCCTAAACACTTTTTGCATAATAATTTGGAACGCAGTGTACATGTGCTTTTCCACAAAACACCAGTGGTTCACGTAGTGAATCTTTCAGTTCTAACTTGCCAACCGTGGTCTGTATGGAGTTGTTCAATAAAGGGCCCAAAATTAAGATAACATAGATGGGAGAGGTCTCTATGAATAGGAATTCCTAAGTATTTGATACCCTGTGAGGGCCAGGCAAAGGGAACGTTGGACTGGATGGAATCCTATATGGATTTGGGGAGGGAGACATCGAGGGCCTCAGACTTCGCTGCATTGATTTTAAAATTTGACCATGTAACAAAGTGATCTATTTCAGCCATAACAGCATGAATGGATATATGTGATTGAGTGATATATACTAGGACATCATCAGCAAATAGAGAGCACTTGTACTCGGTGCCTCCCACCTCAATCCACCTAATATTGTGGTTATGGCGAATTGATGAGAGCAGGTGCTCTGTCACTAGGATGTATAAGAGAGGGGACAGAGGACATCCCTGCCTTGTCCCATTGGTTATTGTGAAAGGTGATGAAAATGTTCTGATGCACCCCCTGGGCCTTGGGACACCCGGAGCCGGACCCTTTTTGGTGGATGCTGGTGGTTGTAGTCTTCGTGGCGGCGACCCGGTTCCGTGGCTCAGGGCGGTCAAACCAGTGGCGGAACTATTTATGTGGTTTTGATGTTTAAATGTCCGACTACGCCACCCGTGGATTGCGGTCAGAGTGAACCGACGCTGGAGGGCAGACCGCTGAGGCTGGTGTTGTGGGTGCAGCAGAGCGTAGCATAACTCCCCACGGGAGGAGTATAGCCTCAGGGCAGTGTATGCGGAGGATGGGGGTGATGGTGCAGGGCAGCAGCAGTAACGACACGGAGTCAGTGATGCAGTCCAGGGCCTTTACTCACAGTTCTTATTATCCAGACCACGTCTGCAGGTAACGGCTGCCCACGTCGTACTGTGCTCACCAGGTGAGGGGCTCAGACAACTCCCAGATAACTTTGGAGCACTTCACAGGACCCCCTTTGTGTGTCCTTTGTCTGGCCTTTCTTAGCAACCCTTCTGTCCGGCTGCCTCGGGCCTCCTCTTGGTAAACTTGGCGCCAGTTTCCCTGACCCTATGTGGTGCCTTCCTAGCGGGTGTAGCGAGGGGCTGCGCCACATAAAATGTCACAGCCTCCGGTTTCTAGCTGAGGGTCGTTTCCTGCCTCAACTAGTTTCGGGGACCGGTCTCCCCCTTTGGCCTGACCCCTCCACGCAGGTGGATTCGGGCGTGCGGTGGCGACTCGCCCGTCCGCACCCCTGGGATCCCTTCATTCCTCGTTCCTGGAGCCTTCTCCGCTCCTCTTCCTTCCTTCTCCCTCTTCCAGGCCTGGGCCTATGTTACTAGGCCCGCCTCCGGAGCAGAGCTCATGCAGAGCCCCTGCTCCCTGCCACTTCTGCTCAGACTTCTCTGCACTGAACTAAGATGGTGCCCACCTTTTATTCTCCCTTCTCAATGCACCCAGGAACTGCTTCCTCCCTGCTCCTGCACTACAGGGTTCCCCTTCCTCAGTGTTCCCTCTCCCCACTCCAGCCAGGGACAGGGACTGTCGTGCCCATCTCAGAGGCATATTGGTCGCCCTGCCCCACGTCAATGTGGTGTAATGCATGCAGGTGTCGGGTCCTGATCCACACTCCATCCTTACCTGAGAGTGAGATATCACACCTCTGGGTGAGGTGCAATACCTCTGTAGCAACCGAGCCCTCAGGGTGCTACAGTTCTATTTATCTTCAGCCTAGGTGACGTATTGTGATACAGGGCCGTGATTTTGGCTATAAAAGGGTCCCCTAGACCCCTACCCCAAGCTTTTTAAGAGAGTCATATATGGCGTGCCAGGAGACTCTATGGAATGCTTTCTCAGCATCCAACGAGAGTATCTAATTACAAATTTTTAACTGCATCTAGCCCAGGAAATACTTTGTGCCTAGTAGCAGTGTCTGCTAGTCAGCGGATTATCCCGGCTGTTAAGCAAGCTACACCACCTGTAGTTTGGACACTTAATTTTTTCAAAGGAAATGCTTCGGGACCACGGGATACTCAGTGAAGAGCATCAGGAGGCACCCCAAGGCATAGAGGCTGGGACTGGCAGTAGGATGCCTTGCGGTGGACAGCCGAGCTCGATCCTTATAAAAGCTTTTTAACTGCAGCAGCTTTAGTGGACGCTACTGGAGCTGGAATTACGCGGCTGCTGGCATGAGACTTGCCCTCCAATAGATCCTTGTAAATGGATTTAAAGTGTATTCATTCAAATTAGAGAGACAATTTAAATTAAAAAGCTTAGAGCTGCCTCCACCACAGGGGGGCTCGCTCGACCCACCAGCGGACAGGCACCAGTATTGGGAGAGGGGGCTGGCCGTCAGGGTTCACCGCGGGTCTGGCACAAACCCGGCGACACGGAGGTGGCAAGGGCAGGAGCGGACTGAACGTGTCGGCTTCTCACTTTTTGGATTTTAGAAGGGCATGACATGCCTATATCTGTGTCTCCCCCTCCTTTTACTCCTCCACCTCTTTTCTTTTCGCATGACTATATGTACTTGTCACTTTTCCATGTGTTAGTTGTGTCTTCTGAGCAGTTTGTCAGCTTTTGGACACCTTTGAAGGTGTTTTCTATGTGTTTCTATGTGTTTTTGTTTGCCTGCCATTGGTTTTAACGGTGTTCGAAGGTGTTCGACGAACCGTTCGACGAACAGTTCGGCGAACACACGGGTGTTCCACTAACCGAACCGAACTCGAACACTACGGGGGTGGCTCAACACTATCAGTCACCAAACCCGTCCCGATGTCCGCTGGATTGGACAAAGAATGTGAGGGACAACCAGATGTTGAAGATGCAGAAGCAGATGGATCCGGTGAGGAAAGCTGGAAAAAGTCCTCGGATTCCTCCTCTGCTTGCTCAGTGTTTGTGTCCTCTTCTGCTGTTGGGGCTCTGATGTTTCCTTCAGTTCTGTATAAAATAAAAGGTAAAAACCAATGTAAATACAACATTTTTGGAAACATTTCAATTAATATGTTTTGGGAAATTACCTCCGCAAACTCCTACTGCTTAGTATGAAGGCCAGCTCGTCCGCAAAAGGAACTTTTCTTTTTCTTGGTGATGAGCCACTTTGCACCGACTGGTGATACTTCACCAGCCGGTCGGTGACCGATCTCCACCGATTTTTAATGTCAGACACTGCAATGACAAAACCAAAACAATTTATGAACTGCTTTAACAACAAAAATGCAATTATAAATAGATATAAAAATAAATGTAAAAATCAAAACTTACTAATTTCCTCTTGGGCATCACGTTCCGCATTCAGCCACTGGGGATACATTAGGCTCAACACAGAGGCCCAGGCGTCTTTTTTCTTCTGCTTGTCTTTGTATTCAGGACTAGCTCGGTCCCATATTTCGGGATATTTTTCAATCTACAGTGAATAATAACGTCTGTGAATATTATTTTTAAAACAAAATGGAGGAATAAAAGATTAACCCAAAAAAATAAATAAATAAACATATGGAGATATCTACGCACACACACCAACACTAACCCCTCACCTATATTGTACGGTTCTTTCACACGTCAATCTCCGGGACGAGTGTTGATGCCATTTTCCACACATAGTGGAGACCCACACACAGACCCATTGCAAAGCATGCTCGGTCACACTTATCTGTAGTAACGTGGATATGTGGACGTGAGAAATCAACCTTATAGCGTATGCAGGAGCTTTCAGTGAATGAACCTACATACACTGTACAATAATCTTTCAGTTTAATAAAATCTTTTAATCCAAAAAAATAAGTGGGCTCACGCATAGTTTTAATAACTAGCAAAGGGAAAGCAGACGGTTGTTGGCTGATGTTATAGTCTGTGAAGTAGCCAATAACCATGGACCCTTCCCTTGCTATTAATATCAGGCCGCAGCAGTTAGCTTAGCCTTTACTGGCTACTATATAGGAAGACCCCCCCCCAAAAAAATGACATGGGGTCCCCCTATAAATTGTAGCCAGAAAAGGCTAGCCGCTTTGCCTTTTCTGGCTACTATATAGGAAGACCCCCCCCAAAAAAATGACATGGGGTCCCCCTATAAATTGTAGCCAGCAAAGGCTAGCCGCTTTGCCTTTTCTGGCTACTATATAGGAAGACCCCCCCCCAAAAAATGACATGGGGTCCCCCTATATATTGTAGCCAGCAAAGGCTAGCCGCTTTGCCTTTTCTGGCTACTATATAGGAAGACCCCCCCAAAAAAAATGACATGGGGTCCCCCTATAAATTGTAGCCAGCAAAGGCTAGGTGGACAGCTGCGACCTGATAGTAATAGCCTAGAAAGAGGCCATGGTTGTAGGCCCCATCCCAGGCTATAATATCAGCCCTCAGCTGCCCCAGATTTGGCGCATCATATTTGTGCGCCAAATCTGGCACTTAGCCTCGCTCTTCCACGCTGCCCTGGTGCGGTGGCAGGGTGTAATATTGGTGGGGTTCATGTCAGCGCCAGCTGCCATGAAGCCCAGGTTAGTAATGATGGGCGTCTATAAGACACCCCCATTACTAACCTACAAAGTGTTAAAAAAGAAAAAACACAGACACCCAGAAATTTTTTTTTATTTGAAATGAAAACACAATTTTATTTAATTCTAAGTTTACTAAAAAAAAAAATAGTTACCTGTCCACGTTCCTGTGCTGATCTCCCATGCACAGCTGTCACATCTGGAGATGGTGACAGCTGTGCATGGCTGCTGTAAACTCATGCTGCCGGGAACACGTCCGCTCCCAGCAGCGTGAACCACTGACTGAGGTCACCGGAGTGCATTCAGGCAGCGCATCTCCGGAGACCTCCTTTACAGCCCTGTTGTACCGTGGGAATTTCTCACGGTACAGCGGGGCCGTAAAGCAGATCACCGGAGCAGCGCTGTCTTAACTCCGGCGAACCCGTTCATTCTAGCGGCGGCAGCGGTTCAGAGCGGTCGCATTCTATGTGGCTGCTCTGAACTGGAGATCTTCGTGGGACACTCGTGGACTACTACGGAGGGGTAAGGATAAGGTTGTGGTTTATTATTTTATATTTTATTGCAGTAGATCGATGGCTTCGGGGAATTAGGTGTCTAGGTGAGTATAGGTGTAGTTTTTTATTTTTTACTTTATTTTAGGTGGCGATCGGCGGGGACAGGTAATGTATAAAGTTTTTTTTAGGTAACCACTGGCCACCAATGAAAAAAAAAAAAAAAAGGGGGCAGTACATTAGATATTATTGGGGCCAATAAACAAAAAACTTTAATGATGATAGCACCGCACCTCCCCCCCCCCAAAAAAAGTTAGGGGGGGGGGATAGGGTCAATAATATATGGAGGCACATATGGGGGCTATTAAATTTAATTTTGGGGCACATTTTACAGCAGGATCAGGCTGATGGGAACTACTGCTCCCATCGAGCTGATCCTGCTGGCACTAGTGGACGGGGCACAGACATATGCCGATGGGAGTAGTAGTGTCACATCAGCCTATGTCTGCCTGCTGACTCCCGCACACACAGACCCCACATACACACCACACAGACCCCACATACACACCACACAGACACATACAGACCACATGCACACCACAGAGACACATACAGACACTTACCACACTAATCATGAATCCCACGTTGACATTCATGCGCTTGTACCACCCCACGTTAGCAGCCATGATCCTGAGAGATGGGAATATTATGGGATTCTCGTCTTCCTGGATTATGGGATGCTCATGGGATGGATGGATGGAACGCCCAATTGTGACGTAACTTCCTATTTGCTGCGGTTTTGAGGTACAAGACCGCAGCAAATGCGCTTCAGTTCCGCAATTATTTTTACATATTTGCGGATTTGAAGCGGCCCAATGCAAGTCAATGGCGGCGATTACGCCGCGCTTCCGCAAAATTAAATGACATGCTGCAGATTTTTCCGCGCAGCATAAACGCAGTGGAAAAAAACGCAGCGTGGGCATTGACAGTGCGGCTTGTCATTGAGGACCATGGGGCGCGGATTACCAAGCGTTTTTGAAGCGTTTACGCTGCGGAAATTCTGCAGCATAAACGCTTGTAAAACGCTACGTGGGCACACAGCCTTACTATTCAAGGCCAAAATGACTTTCGATTTAAGGTGATTAAATTCAATATTATGTTTTCTCACGCTGCGGCATCAGACAAACAAAAAAAGTAATTTTATGGCTTTGTGATTGCAAGTTTGGAAAGCACTACAACGCTGAGATATTGTACACATTATTCAGAATTATTTGTTTTTAAAAAATTACAGTAGTTGAGAGAAGTTATACAAAAGTACCATATTATTTATGTGTATAATCTACTTTAAGTGGTAAAAAAATAATATCACTACAGGCATTGGTTCCTTGCAGATTTTATAAATTTTGTTTTCTCCCTATGGTGATTTTAAGGCATAGATTAGACAAATATCTCATTAGCAAGCCCAGTTTTCATTATATGAGAGTAGAAATTAGAATTGTATACCATAACAAAAAGTTATACTGTATGTATTGAATACTTGTAAGTCAAATAAGTAGTAAGTTTATCTTCAATCAGCGTGAAAGTTAACACTACTTTCATACCATAAAACATTGTTTCACTGAGACAAAGCACAAGCAAATAAAACTGTGTATATTTAATTAAAGCATATAATATGCTACCTGTGGATGTCTAGGATTAGAAATTAATTTTAGTTTTTTTTCTTCACAAAAATGTCCACTGTTGTCAAGATTTTTTAGCTGTTATTGCAGCTATACCCCATTAAAGTGAATGAGGCTGAGTTTTCATATTAGCACAGGTGTTCATACGGTAAGTATATCATAGAAAAAATCCTTTAGGCACTGTCTCTAGTGCTCTAGTGATGAG
Organism: Phyllobates terribilis; assembly: GCF_046119375.1. Lineage (NCBI taxonomy): Eukaryota > Metazoa > Chordata > Amphibia > Anura > Dendrobatidae > Phyllobates > Phyllobates terribilis. The sequence goes on along the minus strand of NW_027362765.1, from coordinate 475,029,310 downwards.
AGAATTGGCCAAAGCAGTTTGCTCGAATTTGGCCAGGAAATTCAATTTGCATGATCCAGACACACCAAGCATATTAAACGTAGAGTTAAAAAAATAAGATTCTTCTCACTTTCACCTGTTTTTGTCCCTTTTCACCCACCTTGAGCAATGCATATTATGCATCTTTTGCGGGGTAGAAAATGGGAAAACAGTTTTTTAAATAAAATGGTGGTGCATCTTTTAGTCCGTTTTAATGATAGCTTACTTGGGGGCAATGGAGCAGAGTCACAGGAGGCAGGGTCGCTGCTTCTAGAGGCCGGCGATGGCAGGAGTGGGGCTATGCTGCCAGTCCTGGGCTCTCATAAGATGTCGGCGCCGGTGAGTGGATTACCCTTTCCCATAGATTTCCCTGTGGTGGTTTTTGGGGAAAATGTCTGCCGAAGGCATTGCATGAGCAGATTGAAATCTCGGGAGATGAAGCCCACCCCAGGGAAATCTAAGGGAAAGGCGATTCCGCTTACCAGCGCCAACGTTTCATGAGAGCCCAGGGCCCCCCTGGTAAGCTACCTTCGGATTGTAAGACGTACCCCCATTTTCCTTCCAAATTTAATATAACAATAGCAATATCTTTGTAAGAAAAACCAACATACTGTAAGAACCAAACTTCATTGAGAATCTGTAAGCAAGATTTAGCAATATAAAGCAAAGGCATGGCCACAATGGCACTGTTATACAGAGTAAATTGATACGTTCTTTAATCCGCATTTGTAATTTTCAGGAAATTAGCTTTAGATGCATAGGAATGGGACTGTGGGTTGAGTCTTCGATTCTTGCCTCAGCCCCCTCGTCTTCCCCTGGTGTCTGTATGACAGGTCACTGCTTCGTGAGTGACCTGCCTCCTGTTTAAAATTTCTCTCTGGCACTGCTACTTCCTAAGGCGCTGCATGCACAGATTAATCTACCAGAAGTCTTCAAAAAAAATTGACATGTGTGCAAATTTACCTCCCAGTGTTTTTTAATGCAATGGTGTCATGGCAGCACATGCATAGATTTAAATCTCACCTTAATGACATCTTTTAGAGATTTAATTGAGCCGAGTTCCCAATCTGCGCAGGCATAGCCTGCTGCACCACTTTTTTGAAGACCACAGGGAAATCAATCTGCACACGTGCCGCTCTCAGCAAGGATGTCTTTGGCACGAAATTTCAAACAGGAGGCTGGTCACTCATGAAGCAGTGACCTGTCATATAGGCACGAGGGGCAGGTGGAGGGGTTGGGGCAGAATTCGAAGACCCTACCCAGAGTCCCATCCCTATGCATCTAAAGTTAATTACCTGAAGAATTCAGATGCGGATTTAAGAAGAACTGTGGCATCCCAGTACCCGTTCTACTACTGCTAAATGACAGTTGTAGTGTTGTATTAGATTTGTTCTATTGTGTGTACTGAGTTAGGGGGTATAATACATTGCATTGTAAATTGTACTTCCTTGCATTGTAAATTGTGCTTTCCTGCCATCTGCTGGCCAATGTATGTATATGAAGTAATGATTATTCACAACAAGTGGTGGCCATAGCAACGTCTGGGAGGAGTCTCCCAGCTCAGGGCTCTCATGCTGACTGAACACTGCTACAAACCAGTTGTGGGCGATTCCTGCTGCTTCTGGAAGATTGAGGAGAGACATTATTCTCTCAGAGAAGAGTTTTCAATGTCAATCTATGATGAGGGGACATTTTTCCTCACATAATCTCCTTCACAAAAAGAGTGAAGTGTCTTCCAGTCAGGAAAGAGAATGCTGTACATGGACTCTCCTGCTCTCTGGTTATCCTGATCACTTCTAGCCAGGACCAGGTCCACGTGGCTGCCACGCCACCAACTTTGTTTAAACCTACTCCCTGCAAGAGGGAATGGTGGGACAAAAACTGTGTGTACATCCATACTTTAGTGTGTTTTCCACAGAGAGCCAATCTGTGAAGGTCCCTCCATCATTTGAATATTTCCTGGACTGTGCATAGAATTTCCTCTACTAGCAAGTGAAGAGAACTCTGCTCCAGCCGCCCAGAGAGGCCATAACAATGCTTGTCTCATGAGGAGAGAACCATTACTTTCATATGCATAATATACTGTGAACTTTGCCAGTAAGAGAGACTGTACCCTGTTACTTCATTCAGTAAAATTGATATGTTTACAAGTTCACCTGCGTGTCTGGCTGCTTGAGATGGCACCAACATCATGGGCTCTCCAAAACCTGCACCTAGACACCACTGCTACAGGAGCGTCACCGGGGGGGTCCTATACCATCCACAAGTGCCATCTCCCACTTTTTAAATTGATGTGGACACGAGGGAAGTGTTGAATGGTCCAGCAACCCACTTCAGCTACAGTGACATCATTATCTGCTGCCAGTGAAGCTACGCACCCCAGCTGGCTCTTCTGCAACATCTGGCGCCTCCCCAGTGGCCCACCACAGAACCACAAAGCAAATCTATGTGGCAGTGCCATTATGGCAATGCCTCTACATTACATTGCTAAATCCTGCTGACAGGTTCTCTTTAAGTGATACTCTAACTTCAGATGTGCTGGTATATAGTACAGATGAGTGAATCTGCAGTCTGAATCTGAATCTATGGCAGATCACTCAAATTTGGCAGAAAAATTCTATTGCATCAAAGTTTTTCAATGTACATTGAATGCTCATTATTGTTTTCTGAGCACATAAGGTTAAAAGTATTTTATACGAATAATAATAATAACAATACTCACCTCCTCACACACCAGTCACTTGCCTTTTTTAACTCTTTTGTCAGCCATCTACAATTCAGCAAACTGGCAGCCTCATCAATTCACTACAAACAAATTCAAACAACTCTAGTATATATTCTCACTTTTGGATGTGCAAAGATCATATTATACTAAATTGAAAATATAAGCAGGAAATTCAATATATACCAGAGTTCTTTCATTAATTAACATTCCATTAAAATGCTGAATTATATTTGCCATAGGTCCCTCCTTCCTGCTGGCTTCTTGCAGTCCATGTAATCATGTAAGAGCAAAGTAGAAAGTGAATTGATTGGTAAACTGAACACATTTTAATCATGAAATAAGATTATCATCAGCCGGCAATGCGGCATTTGCACTCTGTGGGGATTAAGTTTTCATCTATATTACTTTTTAGCAGATAAATTACTTGTAAATTAATTTCAGGTAGATTTTGTGTGAGGAAAGGAACATACTAATATGGACAACAAAAACAATTTGTCTTGCACCGTGATCAATTATTCTGTAGTATAAAAAGTAGTTAAAAAGTTTTGATTAATTTAGGATACTAATAACTCAAAACAAACAAAACAAATAATTAAATCCTTGTCTCCCGTAGGGCAGGAGACCGCTTAAAAAGTGTATTGAAAGTGAAACAAGGCGTGGAAATTTGCTCTTTTCTGCCGTTGCAAATTTGCAAATATATGTTTAATAATAGTAAGAAAGATTAAGAAAATTATATATTAGCTAGAATGCAATTGGCTTTTGCACTATTTTCTAATTTTCCTCATGTATCATTTAAGTCAGTTTCATTAGTGCATGAAACGGTGTCCATATTTTATGCTGTCACCAAGCCTGAGGTAAGTATAGTATTAGCTTTCAGGATTAGATTAAATGGTAACTGGTTGAAAGCTCCAGAGATTACTGGCTTGTGCTGGCATTGTACGATGTATTTTACAAATATTAGATTCTTGTTGAACTTGTAAGAGGTCTAAGAGCTTTATTAATAAATCTTTCTTCAATGTAGCTCTATGGTCATCTTCCTAAAGTGCTTCAGAAACATTTTTTCCAAAGTAGTCAGTATTTTTTTCATATCACTGAACAATCACAAAGCGCTGGCATTATCTGATGGATAAAATGATGCATTAATGTAACTCAGAAAAACAAAAAATGTCACATTCTTAGGGGAATTCATCCTGAGAGAAAAAGTTGAATGTTTAGGATTTTTGGAATATTTTTGTTTTTTTTCGCATTTTGTTTCATTTATCCTGTTTTTTACCTTTTCTGTCCTTTTTGCTCGTTTTCTATCTGTTTGGATGTATGTCTAAAAAAGGGGAATTTTTTCATTGGAATGATTGTTTTTTCTTGATTTATCATTTGCGACACTTTACAAAGTGACATTGAAAGATGCAGATACAATTCACTCAGTAGGTGAAACATTTTTGCTCTCAAAAATTCTTAGGTTAGATTTTAAAATTTGGGGGTTTCCACACCACTTTCTGCTGGCCCTGCAATGTCAATTTGGAATATATTTTATAATTGAGGGTCATTGTGTGGATGATGTAGGAAGCATCGTCCACATGATGCAGGGAAGGAGGGCGGCGTTTGTGGGAAGATAAGAGGTGCCGAATCAAGACGAAAAAAAACAAAGATGCCCATCAGACCGGACCACACTATATGTGGGTATAATAAAAGTACTTTTTTGTGATATGCTGAGGGAATTGGGGACAGAAATACAGCATACTAATATTCTGTAAAAGATGGTTTAAATGTGAAGGCCATACTTTATATTGGGAAAACCTCGTGACAGGTTCTCATTAAGATGAGTAGCTTTTTCTGGTTTATGTTAGGATAGAGAGTATTCTGAGAAAGTTATTCTGTTGTTATGATAAAATGAATCGTTTCTGATAAATAGTAAAATAGATAATAGACAGAGAAAGTTATGTTCTTATGATAAGTTGTTATGATAAGTTGAGTGGCTGTTTCTGATCTACAGTATAGTGCAATAGAGAAGGTTCTGAGAAGGTTCTACTCTTATGCAAGGATGAAAAGGAACAAGAGGATTTAGAGAGCTATTGAAAACCCAGTAATCTAAAGAGATCTCCTTATGCCTCTATATGTGGTTTTAGCTGGCACAGGCTAGTTTTGATACCAGATTTTCTTGTACAATATACATTAGAGAAATTATTAGAAGGTATCAGGTTCACTTCATCTGGACTTAAGCTGACAGTTACCTCTAAGATGGCTCTGGAGTCTGTAGAAGCTAGGAGTCTCTTATGTTAGAACGAGGAGTGGAAAACAGCCATGTTGGTTAGAGGTAGTATCAGGAGGCACTTGTAGTTGGTGACTGGCAAGGTAGGAGGTCAGAGCCAATGTTGTAGAGCTGGTATACTGAGATGTGGTTTTCATGCTCTGATCACTTGCTGGGCAAGATCTGGTGGCATGGCAAAAGTCTTTTTAGAAGGGATACTTTCTGGTCTCATTTCTGTTTGAGTCAGGAGATTGTTCTCTAGCTGTACAACACAGAAAAGAGATGAAAGAGATGCATCATGCCTGTGCCGCGTTATGCTTCTGTAGATTTAGGCTGCAAATTTAAGAGCCCATTTGGCCATAACTATGAAAGTGTGCCCATTCTTGCAAAGCTGCTAATTTCTTGCCTCAGATAAGGTGTCCTGCGTGTAAAAGAGAGACAAAAAAGGCAGAATGGCTGCAAATTAGTTTGAAATTGTAAGTAGTTTTCAGAGGTTTCCTGTTCAATAAAGACTGAAGCCCCACCATTATATAATAGATTATTTTATTTTCTATAATATTTGACATTGTACGTATCATTTCATTAGAAATAATTACAAATAAACAGTGTAAACTAAAAAGGTTTGTCTTACGTGATTTTACAGATTGTTTCTACTGTCTCTATTTCATTACTTCCAATATGAATGTGAAGAGATAAAATGCAGTTATTTAAGGTCTTTTCGCTGTCTGTACTGCTCTTTATTGCACTGTCACAATTACACTCCTCCAGGGAGACTCAGCACTTTACCTTATAATTTTGAATGTTTGACTTTTGCTCTGTTTGGCAGCTCTCTTGGATTATTCTTTTGACTAAAATTTGATTTTAAGAATTGATTTTAACCTTAAGAGGCCCCAGGATTTCACTTGGATTTATATTTTCTTCTTTTTACATGTGTTTCTTCAAAATTGCACTGCAGGTGTAGTTGAGGACAGTAAGATATGAATTGACATTAACCATCGCAGTGCCTGTAACTGTTTTAGCTTCATTTACCTTTGAACTTGTTTCTCTTAACCCCTTTCTGACATCGGGCGTAATAATCCATACCTGCGGCCTGGTCCTATTGGACCAGGTATGGATTATTATTCCCTGGTGATCGTGCCCACACAGAGGCCAGTGGGTGTCAGCTGACTGTCACAGCTGACACCTGGTACTATGTGCCAGGAGCGGTGCCACACTGCTCCTGCCACATTAACCCCTGAAATGCTGAGATAGAAGTTGATCACAGCATTCCGGGAGCAAGGGGAGGTAAGCGCGATCTACTTACCTCCTCTCAGGCATCCTGCACTGTCTGTGCCGGGTCCTGGTAGTTGTCATGGTGACCCGATGTCGTCATGATGATATTTGGGTCACCAGGCATCAATAAGTTACTTTTATCATGCGCAGTACACGATCAAAGAAACTTCTACCTGTGCAACGCTGACACGCAGCATAGCATAGAGATGGTGCTGCATCTCTATGCTATGCAAGTGATCAGCCTGCAAAAAATGAAAGTCCCATAGTGGGACAAAGTGTAAAGATAAAAAAAAGTGTCAGAAAGTAAAAAAAAATTGTAAAAATAGAAAAATAAGGAAAAAAATAATCCCCAAAAAATAAAAATACACTGTACCCATAAATAAATATTATTATGAAAAAAACACAAAAGTACAATAAAAGTACACCTATTTGGTATCACTGTGTCTGGAACGACCTGACCTATAAAACTTTCCCACTAGTTAACCCCTTTAGTGAACATGGTAAAAAAAATAAAAAAACAAGCAAAGAAACAATTCTTTATCCTCATACCGCCCAAATAAAAATGGAATAAAATGTGAACAAAAAGACGAATGTAAATAAAAATGGTACCACTGAAAATGTCATCTTGTCCCACAAAAAACAAGCTGCCATACAGCTCTGTCAGCCGAAAAATAAAAAAGTTATAGCTCTCAGAATAAAGCGATGCAAAAAAAATCCTTATTTCTATAAAATAGTTTTTATGGTGTAAAAGCTCCAAAACATATAAAAACAATATAAATATAGTACTGCTGTAAACGTACTGACCCAAAGAATAAAGCTGCCTTATCAATTTTACCACACGCGGAACGGCATAAAAAAAAAAAATCCTGAATTGTTTGTTTTTGTTTATTCAGCCTCCCAAAAATCAGAATAGAAAGTGATCAAAAAATGCCAAGTGCCCAAAAATGGTACAAAGAAAAACGTCACCTTGTCCTGCAAATAACAAGCCATTACATAACTCTGTCGGCAGAAATGTAGAAAAATTATAGCTCTCAAAATATGGCGATGCAAAAACTAGTCTTTGTAAAAAAAATTATTTTTTAGTGTGTGACAGCTGTCAATCATAAAAACTCAATATAAATCTGGTGTCGTTGTAATCGAACGGCCCGAAGAATAAAGTTGTCTAATCACTTATATGAGGAACGGCGTAAAAAATAAAAGCTAGGGTTAGGGGTGTGCTACGGTTAGAGTTGTGATAGGGTTAGGGTTGTGATAGGGTTAGGATTGTGATAGGGTAATGGTTGTGCTAGTGTTAGGGATGCTCTCAATAGGTTGTGCTAGGGTTAGGGTTAGGGTTGTTCTAGGGTTAGGGTTGTGCTAGGGTTAGGGATATGCTTGGGTTAGGGCTGTGCTAGGGTTAGGGTTGTGATAGGGTAAGGGTTTTGCTAGTGTTAGGGATGTGCTAGGGTTAGGGTTGTGCTAAGGTTGGGGTTAGGGTTTTATTAGGGTTGTGTTGGGATTTTTTAAAAAGTAAAGAAAAAAATGATGACAATATGGCGACTAGTGTTGAGCGCAAGTGCTCGCTACTTGAGTTTGCATTGGGGTGTTCAAGTGACATGCTTGATTTTCCACCCCACATGTTTCGTGGCTGTTATACTGCCAAAAAAAACTTGCGGGGATTGCCTGCCATGCACGGGCAATCTCCGCATTTTTTTTGGGGTGTCTAACAACCGTGAAACATATGGGGCAGGGACTCGAGCATCTCACTCGAGCACGCAAAATACTTGGTGCATACCCGAGTACCCGATGCAAACTCAAGTAGCAAGCACTTGCACTCAAGACTAATGACAACTTATTCAATATAAAGACCTAATGTTATCAAATTCTGTGTCGTACCTCTGGGTTCAAAATGTTCACTATACCCCTTGATAAAATCCTTGAGGGGTCTATTTCCAAAATGGGGTCACTTGTGGGGGGTTTCAACTGTTTAGACGCATCAGGGGCTTCCCAAACGCGATATGGCATCCGCTCTCGATTGCACACAATGCTCCTTCCCTTCTGAACCCTGTCGTGGGCCCAAACAATGTATTTTCCACACATATGGGGTATAAGCATACTCAGGAGAAATTTGCTCAACAAATTGCATGATGTAATTTCTCATGTTACCCTTATGAAAATGCAAAATTGGGGGCTGAAAAATATTTTTGTGTGAAAAATGTGAAAATTTTATTTTTATGGCTGAATGTTATAAACTTCTGTTAAGGACCTGGGGGTTCAAGATGCTTACTACACATCTAGATAAGTTCCCTGAGGGGCCTAGTTTCCAAAATGGTGTCACTGTTGGGGAGTTTTCATGATTTAGGCACATCAGGGGCTCCCCAAACATGACATGGTGTCCGCTAATCATTCAAGCAAATTTTACATTCAAAAAGTCAAATGGCACTCCTTCCCTACCGAACCCTGCTGTGTGCCTAAACAATGGATTTCCCACACATATGGGGTATCAGCATGCTCAAGAGAAATTGCACAACAAATTGCATGGTGAAATTTCTCCTGTTACCCTTATGAAAATTAAAAAATTGGGGACTGAAAAACATTTTTGTGGGAAAAATGTGCACATTTTATTTTTATGGCTGAATTTTATAAACTTCTGTGAAGCATCTGGGGGTTCAAGGTGCTCACCACACATTTAAATTCCCTGAGGGATCTAGTTTCAAAAATGGTGTCACTTGTGGGGGTTTCCACTGTTTAGGCACATCAGGGGCTCCCCAAACACAACATAGCGTCCGCTAATTATTCAAGCAAATTTTACATGCAAAAAGTCAAATGGTGCTCCTTCCCTTCTGAACCCTGCCGTGTGCCCAAACAGTGGTTTTCCCCCACATATGGGGCATTGACGTGCTCGGAAGAAACTGCACAACATATTTTGGGGTCCATTTTTTCCGGTTATCGTTGCAAAAATAAAAAAATTTGGGTCTAAATGAACATTTTTTGTGAAAAAAGTTAAAATGTTAGTTTTTTTCTTCCACATTCCAAAAATTCCTGTGAAGCACCTGAAGGGTTAATAAAGTTCTTGAATATGGTTTTGCGCACCTTGAGGGGTGAAGTTTTTAGAATGGTGTCAGTTTTGGATATTTTCTATCATAAAGACAGCTCAAAGTCACTTCAAATGTGATGTGGCCCCTAAAAAATAATTTTGTAAATTTTGCTGGAAAAATGAGAAATCGCTGGTCAACTTTTAACCCTTCTAACTTCCTAAGCGAAAAAAAATTTGGTTCAAAAATTGTGTTGTTGTAAAGTAAACATGTGTGAAATGTTATTTATTAACTATTTTGTGTGACATATCTCTCCTATTTAAGGGCATTAAAATTCAAATTTTTAAAATTGTTGCAGAGATATTGGCAGTCAAATATTTGGCACCTAATGAATAGTGAAATCCAAGTTGGTGTTATCAGACAGCAACTCATAGGTTGAAAAACTACACACTTCCAGTGAAAAATATCTAATAACACCCAACTGGACTTAACTAAAGTTAACTGATTACCTGCAAAATATTTTGGTTGTTAATATCTCAACAAGAAAAAGGTGAAGTAAAAAAAAAAAATATTCTGCTACTATTACATTATGTCTAGTGATGAGCGCGTGTATTCGCTACTGTTCGCACGAATAGTACGGTATTCGGGTTAATCGTTATTCGGCGAGTATTTGTGTACTCGCCTCGCTATATTCGGATGTCCCGCCCTGCAGTTTTGGCGCCTCCTTTGCAGCCACTTTGCTGGGCTTCTTAACCAATCATAATAATTCCGCAGACATCTTGATTGTGGCATTACTGTGATTGGCTGGCCGCCCAGCGTCATAAGATCTATTTAAGTCCTGCCGCCGCCATTTTGTGCACATTGCGTCTGGAGCCTGCATTCTATAAGCATAGGGAGAAATTGCTGAGCTGCTAGGGAGAGTGTTTAGGCCTCTTGATCAAACAAAAGCCCTTTTAAGGGCTACCTGCAGTGTATACTAGTTCAGTGTTTAACCCCTTAATAACATCTGACGTACTAATACGCATCTGTGCCCTGGGACTTAAGAGCCAGACCCGTATTAGTACGTCATCGCGATCGCGCGCGCACACAGGCTGTGCGGGCGCGATCGCCGCCGGGTGTCAGCTGATTGTCACAGCTGACACCCGGTACTATGTGCAGGGAGCGGTCCTGCACCGCTCCCAGCACATTAACCCCCGCGATGCTGCGATCGAAGTCGATCGCGGCATTGCGGGGGCAAGGGGAGGTGATCGGCGATACTCACCTCCTCTTCCGGCTTCCAGCGCAGTCTGCAAAGGCTTCCCGGGTGTTGCCATGACGACCCGATGTCGTCATGACAACATCCGGGTCACCAGAGAGCAGGAAGATTGCTTGGACATGCGCAGTGCATCTCCAAGCAATCTTCACACTGTGCATTTCTGACAGCCTTCATGGCATAGGGATGGTGCTCCATTCCTGTGCCATGCAGGCGATCAGAAAAAAAAAAGTGAAAGTCCCAGATTGGGACAAAGTAATAAAGTGTATAAACTGTGTGAAAGTGGAAAAAAAAAAAAAATGTGCAAAAATATTATAAAAAAATAAAAAAAATAATACACCAAAAATAAAAATATAATGTACCCATCAATAAATATTATTATAAAAAAAATTAAAAAAAAACAATAAAAGTACACATATTTGGTATCGCCACGTCTGGAAAAACCTGACCTATAAAACTGTCCCACTAGTTAACCCCTTCAGTGAACACGGTAAAAAAAAAAAAAAAAAACCGAAGCAAAAAACAATGCTTTATCACCATACCGCCAAACAAAAAGTGGAATAACACGCGATCAAAAAGACGCATATAAGTAAAAATGATACCGCTGAAAACATCATCTCGTCCCGCAAAAAACAAGCTGCGATACAGCTCCATCAGCCGAAAAATAAAAAAGTTATAGCTCTCAGAATAAAGCGATACTAAAAAATATTTTTTTCTATAAAATAGCTTTTATTGTGTATAAGCGCCAAAACATAGAAAAATGATACAAATGTGGTACCGCTGTAAACATACTGACCCGAAGAATAAAGCTGCCTTATCAATTTTACCACACGCGGAACAGAATAAAAAAAATAAAAAAAAACAATTCCTGAATTGTTGGTTTTTGTTTATTCTGCCTCCCAAAAATCGGAATAGAAAGCGATCAAAAAATGTCACGTGCCTGAAAATGGCACCAATAACAACGTCAAGTCATCCCGCAAAAAACGAGCCGTCACATGACTGTCTGCCAAAATCTGGAAAAATTATAGCTCTCAAAATATGGCGATGCAAAAACTAGATTTTACAAAAAATGCGTCTTTTAGTGTGTGACAGCTGTCAGTCATAAAAACCCCATATGATTCTGGCATTGCTGTAATCACACCGACCCGAAGAATAAAGTCGTCTAATCACTTATACCGCACAAGGAACGGCGTCAAAAATAAACTCTTGGGTTAGGATTGGGCTAGGGTTAGGGCTGGGTTTGGGGCTAGGGTTGTGCTGGGGCTAGGGTTGTGCTGGGGCTAGGGTTGTGCTGGGGCTAGGGCTGGGGTTGGGATTTTTTTCAAAAGTAAGAAAAAAAGATGACGATATGGCGACTAGTGTTGAGAGCAAGTGCTCGCTACTTGAGTTTGCATCGGGTGCTCTGGTATGCATTGAGTATCGTGGGTATTTGAGTGACATGCTCGAGTCTCTGCCCCATATGCTTCGCGGCCAAAAAACTTTACGGGGATTGCCTGCCATGCATGAGCGATCCCCGCATGTTTTTTTTTGGGTGTCTAATAACCGTGAAACATGCGGAGCAGGGACTCGAGCATGTCACTCGAGCACACGCTGTACATGGTGCATACCTGAGTACCCGATGCAAACTCAAGTAGCGAGCACTTGCGCTCAAGAATAATGACAACTTATTCAATATGATGACCTAATGTAAACAAATTCTGTGCCGTACCTCTGGGTTCAAAATGTTCACTATACACCTTAATAAAATCCTTGAGGGGTATAGTTTCCAAAATGGGGACACTTGTGGGGGAGCTCCACTGTTTAGGCACATCACGGGCTCTCCGAACGCGACATGGTGTCCGCTAACAAATTGAATGGAAAATCGGCTCAAATTGTTAGCGGACGCCATGTTGCGTTTGGAGAGCCCCTGTGTGCCCAAACATTGGAGCTCCCCCACAAGTGACCCCATTTTGGAAACTAGACCCCCCAAGGCACCTTTCTAAATGCATAGTGAGCACTTGGAACCCCCAGGTGCTTCACAAATTGATTCGTAATAATGAAAAAGTGAAAAAAAAAACACTTTTTCATTTTTATGAATCAATTTGTGAAGCACCTGGGGTTCCAAGTGCTCAGTATGAATCTAAATAGGTGCCTTGGGGGGTCTAGTTTCCAAAATGGGGTCACTTGTGGGGGAGCTCCAATGTTTGGGCACACAGGGACTCTCCAAATGCAACATGATATCCGCTAACAAATTGTCGGCTCAAATTGTTAGCGGATATCATGTTGCATTTGGAGAGTCCCTGTGTGCCCAAACATTGGAGCTCCCCCACAAGTGACCCCATTTTGGAAACTAGACCCCCCAAGGCACCTATCTAGATGCATAGTGAGCACTTGGAACCCCAGGTGCTTCACAAATTGATTCATAAAAATGAAAAAGTGCTTTTTTTTCACTTTTTTATTATTACGAATCAATTTGTGAAGCACCTGGGGGTTCCAAGTGCTCACTATGCATCTAGAAAGGTGCCTTGGGGGGTCTAGTTTCCAAAATGGGGTCACTTGTGGGGGAGCTCCAAAGTTTGGGCACAGAGGGGCTCTCCAAACGCAATGTGGTGTCCGCTAACAATTTGAGCCGATTTTCCATTCAATTTGTTAGCGGATACCATGTTGCATTTAGAGAGTCCCTGTGTGCCCAAACATTGGAGCTCCCCCACAAGTGACCCCATTTTGGAAACTAGACCCCCCAAGGCACCTATCTAGATGCATAGTGAGCAGTTGGAACCCCTAGGTGCGTCACAAATTGATTCGTAAAAATGAAAAAGTGTTTTTTTTTTCACTTTTTCATTATTACGAATCAATTTTTGAAGCACCTGGGGGTTCCAAGTGCTCACTATTCATCTAGAAAGGTGCCTTGGGGGGTCTAGTTTCCAAAATGGGGTCACTTGTGGGGGAGCTCCAAAGTTTGGGCACAGAGGGGCTCTCCAAACGCAATGTGGTGTCCGCTAACAATTTGAGCCGATTTTCCATTCAATTTGTTAGCGGATACCATGTTGCATTTAGAGAGTCCCTGTGTGCCCAAACATTGGAACTCCTCCACAAGTGACCCCATTTTGGAAACTAGACCCCCCAAGGCACCTATCTAGATGCATAGTGAGCAGTTGGAACCCCCAGGTGCTTCACAAATTGATTCGTAACAATGAAAAAGTGTTTTTTTTTTCACTTTTTCATTTTTACGAATCAATTTGTGAAGCACCTGGGGGTTGCAACTGCTTACTATGCATCTAGATAGGTGCCTTGGGGGGTCTAGTTTCCAAAATGGGGTCACTTGTGGGGGAGCTCCAATGTTTGTGCACACAGGGGCTCTCTAAACGCAACATGGTGTCCGTTAATTATTCAAGCAAATTTTACAATCAAAAAGTCAAATGGCGCTCCTTCCCTTCCGAGCCCTACAGTGCGCCCAAACAGTGTTTTTTCCCCAAATATTGGGTATCTGCGTGCCCAGGGGAAATTGCACAACAAATTTTGTGGTCCATTTTTTCTTGTTACCCCTGTGAAAATAAAAAAAATTGGGTCCAAGTAACATTTTTGTGAAAAAAGTTAAATGTTCATTTTTTTCTTCCACATTCAAAAAATTCCTATGAAGCACCTGAAGGGTTAATAAAGTTCTTGAATGTGGTTTTGAGAACCTTGAGGGGTGCAGTTTTTAAAATGGTGTCACTTTTGGGTATTTTCTGTCATAAAGACCTCTCAAAGTGACTTCAAATGTGATGTGGTCCCTAAAAAAATGGTTTTGTAAATTTTGTTGGAAAAATGAGAAATCGCTGGTCAACTTTTAATCCTTATAGCTAGTGTTGAGCCACCCCCGTAGTGTTCGAGTTCGGTTCGGTTCGTCGAACACCCGTGTGTTCGCCGAACTGTTCGTCGAACTGTTCGTCGAACACCTTCGAACACCGTTAAAACCAATGGCAGGCAAAAAAAACACATAGAAACACATAGAAAACACGTTCAAAGGTGTCCAAAAGCTGACAAACTGCTCAGAAGACACAACTAACACATGGAAAAGTGACAAGTACATATAGTCATGCGAAAAGAAAAGAGGTGGAGGAGTAAAAGGAGGGGGAGACACAGATATAGGCATGTCACGCCCTTCTAAAATATAAAAAGTGAGAAGCCGACACGGCCAGTCCGCTCCTGCCCGTGCCACCTCCGTGTCGCCGGGTTTGTGCCAGAGCCGCGGTGAACCCTGACGGCCAGCCCCCCTCTCCCAATACTGGTGCCTGTCCGCTGGTGGGTCGAGCGAGCCCCCCTGTGGTGGAGGCAGCTCTAAGCTTTTTAATTTAAATTGTCTCTCTAATTTGAATAAATACACTTTAAATCCATTTACAAGGATCTATTGGAGGGCAAGTCTCATGCCAGCAGCCGCGTAATTCCAGCTCCAGTAGCGTCCACTAAAGCTGCTGCAGTTAAAAAGCTTTTATAAGGATCGAGGTCGGCTGTCCACCGCAAGGCATCCTACTGCCAGTCCAAGCCCCTATGCCTTGGGGTGCCTCCTGATGCTCTTCACTGAGTATCCTGTGGTCCCGAAGCATTTCCTTTGAAAAAATGAAGTGTCCAAACTACAGGTGGTGTAGCTTGCTTAACAGCCGGGATAATCCGCTGACTAGCAGACCCTGCTACTAGGCACAAAGTATTTCCTGGGCTAGATGCAGTTAAAAATTTGTAATTAGATACTCTCGTTGGATGCTGAGAAAGCATTCCATAGAGTCTCCTGGCACGCCATATATGATTCTCTTAAAAAGCTTGGGGTAGGGGTCTAGGGGACCCTTTTATAGCCAAAATCACGGCCCTGTATCGCAATACGTCACCTAGGCTGAAGATAAATGGAACTGTAGCACCCTGAGGGCTCGGTTGCTACAGACGTATTGCACCTCACCCAGAGGTGTGATATCTCACTCTCAGGTAAGGATGTAGTGTGGATCAGGACCCGACACCTGCATGCATTACACCACATTGCCGTGGGGCAGGGCGACCAATATGCCCCTGAGATGGGCACGACAGTCCCTGTCCCTGGCTAGAGTGGGGGGAGGGAACACTGAGGAAGGGGAACCCTGTAGTGCAGGAGCAGGGAGGAAGCAGTTCCTGGGTGCATTGAGAAGGGAGTATAAAAGGTGGGCACCATCTTAGTTCAGTGCAGAGAAGTCTGAGCAGAAGTGGCAGGGAGCAGGGGCTCTGCATGAGCTCTGCTCCGGAGGCGGGCCTAGTAACAGAGGCCCAGGCCTGGAAGAGGGAGAAGGAAGGAAGAGGAGCGGAGAAGGCTCCAGGAACGAGGAACGAAGGGATCTCAGGGGTGCGGACGGGCGAGTCGCCACCGCACGCCCGAATCCACCTGCGTGGAGGGGTCAGGCCAAAGGGGGAGACCGGTCCCCGAAACTAGTGGAGGCAGGAAACGACCCTCAGCTAGAAACAGGAGGCTGTGACATTTTATGTGGCACAGCCCCTCGCTACACCCGCTAGGAAGGCACCACATAGGGTCAGGGAAACTGGCGCCAAGTTTACCAAGAGGAGGCCCGAGGCAGCCGGACAGAAGGGTTGGTAAGAAAGGCCAGACAAAGGACACACAAAGGGGGTCCTGTGAAGCACTCCAAAGTTATCTGGGAGTTGTCTGAGCCCCTCACCTGGTGAGCACAGTACGACGTGGGCAGCCGTTACTTGCAGACGTGGTCTGGATAATAAGAACTGTGAGTAAAGGCCCTGGACTGCATCACTGACTCCGTGTCATTACTGCTGCTGCCCTGCACCATCACCCCCATCTTCCGCATACACTGCCCTGAGGCTATACTCCTCCCGTGGGGAGTTATGCTACGCTCTGCTGCACCCACAACACCAGCCTCAGCGGTCTGCCCTGGAGCAGCGGTTCACTCTGACCGCAATCCACGGGTGGCGTAGTCGGACATTTAAACATCAAAACCACATAAATAGTTCCGCCACTGGTTTGACCGCCCTGAGCCACGGAACCGGGTTGCCGCCACGGAGACTACAACCACCAGCATCCACCAAAAAGGGTCCGGCTCCGGGTGTCCCAAGGCCCAGGGGGCGCGTCAGAACATTTTCATCACCTTTCACAATCACCAATGGGACAAGGCAGAGATGTTCTCTGTCCCCTCTCTTATACATCCTAGTGACGGAGCACCTGCTCTCATCAATTCGCCATAACCCCAATATTAGGTGGATTGAGGTGGGAGGCACCGTGTACAAGTGCTCTCTATTTGCTGATGATGTCCTAGTATATATCACTCAATCACATATATCCATCCATGCTGTTATGGCTGAAATAGATCACTTTGTTACATGGTCAAATTTTAAAATCAATGCAGCGAAGTCTGAGGCCCTCGATGTCTCCCTCCCCAAATCCATATAGGATTCCATCCAGTCCAACTTTCCCTTTGCCTGGCCCTCACAGGGTATCAAATACTTAGGAATTCCTATTCATAGAGACCTCTCCCATCTATGTTATCTTAATTTTGGGCCCTTTATTGAACAACTCCATACAGACCACGGTTGGCAAGTTAGAACTGTAAGATTCACTACGTGAACCACTGGTGTTTTGTGGAAAAGCACATGTACACTGTGTTCCAAATTATTATGCAAAAAGTGTTTAGGAGTGATAAGGGAAAAATTTGTTTGTTTGTCAGTTAAACTCATTGATGGTGATGTGTGTCAGGGCTCTTTATATCACTGTAAGCAATTGCAGACACCTGTGCTAATTAGTTTGGCAGGTGTGTCCAATGAAAGGCAAGACTACTTAAGAAGGCTGTCTCACATTATTTAGCAGCCTACATTTTCTGCCAAAATGGGAAAGAAAAAGGATGTGTCGGCTGCTGAGAAGCAACAAATTGTGGAGTGTTTAGGTCAAGGCATGACTACAATCAACATTGTGCGATGATCAGGATGAAGTGTCTTGGCAATCAAGAAGTATGTAGCTGATTCACAGTACACACGTGTGCGTGCTGATAAGGGCAAATTGAGGACTCTTTCCTACAGGCAATTACGTCAGGTTGAAAGAGCAGCGGCAAAAAAGCCTTGTCATAGCAGCAGACAAGTTTTTGAAGCTGCTTGTGCCTCCAACGTCCCCCGAACAACAAGATGCAGGGTCCTTCAGAGGTTTGCAGCTGTGCATACGCCATCCTGTCGACCTCCTCTATCCACGTCACACAAGCAGAAACGGCTCCAGTGGGCCAAACATTACATGAAGACTGATTTCAAAACTGTTTTGTTCACGGATGAGTGCCGATGGTCCAGATGGATGGAGTGGAGGATGGCTGGCTGATGGACACCCCACGCAAACACGGCTACAGCGCCAACAAGGAGGAGATGGAGTAATGTTTTGGGCTGGTATCATGGGGAGAGAGATTGTCGGCCCCTTTAGGATCCCTGAAGGCGCTAAAGATGAACTCCATAATGTATGTGGATTTTCTCCAACAGCACTTCCTGCCATGGTTCAAGAAGAAGAACCGTGTATTTCACAGCAAGATCATTTTTCTGCATGATAATGCACCATCTCATGCTGCACATAAAACATCTGCATCTCTGGCTGATATGGGCATAAAAGGGGACAAACTTATGGTGTGACCCCCATGCTCCCCTGACCTCTACCCCATTCAGAACCTTTGGAGCATCATTAAAAGGAGTGTCTATGATGGCGGGAGGCAGTTCACATCTAAGCAACAGCTCTGGGAGGGTATTCTGTCCTCATGCAAAACAATTGAAGCAGAAACCATCCAAAACCTGACAAATTCAATGGACGAGAGAGTTCAGAAGCTCCTTTCGAACAAGGGGTCCTATGTGAAAATGTAACATCACCTAGAATAAAGTTTTGAGTTGAAAACTGGTTGATTTCAGTTTCTAACAACCTGCTAATGCTTATAATTTCAAAAAAAAAAGACCATTTTTTTGGTCTTTATTAAAATGAAAAGGTTGATCGAAAAGTTTGGGGGATCTAAGAGTGTGGCAACCCAGTAGTCATGATTACTTCAAATTCTTACAATATGAGGGTCATGCTGCAGGTAGTGCAGCAAGAAGGCACTTATGTGTCTTGCGCATCTCGGAGCCCCAAAATTATTTTCCGGGCTAGATGCAGCTAAAAATTATTATTAATTTTAAATCTGGTGAAGCTTTAGTATAGATGGCCTAATAGGATCAGTGCTGCACACTGCTACAAAGCCCAAATTATTTTCCAGTCAAGATACAGATAAACATGATTAGTAATTTTAAATCTGGTGGAGCTTATTATAGATGGCCTAATAGAATCAGTGCTGCACACTGCTACAAAGCCCAAATTATTTTCCAGCCAAGATACAGATAAACATGATTAGTAATTTGAAAGCTTAAAACGGTTGGTAGGGTGATTTTAACCAATCATCAAGCTTTTACTCTCCCCAGGATGACACAGGGGTAGAAAAGTCATTTCGGATCCATGATTTGTTCATCTTTATGAACGTGAGTCTGTCTACATTATCAGTGGAGAGCCGCGTGCGCTTTTCTGTCAGCACACCACCAGCAGCGCTGAACACACGTTCAGACAGAACGCTGGCTGCGGGGCATGACAAGATCTCCAAGGCGTAAGTGGCTAGCTCCGGCCATTTATCCAGATTGGAAGCCCAAAAAGAGCAAGGGTCCAGTGACACAGTCGTGGCTTCAATGTTTACTTGGAGATACTCCTGTACCATCGTCTCTAGGCGTTGACTATGTGTCAGACTTCTTGTCTCCTGTGGCCTTGCAAAGGATGGGCTAAAAAAGTGGTGAAATGATTCCGCAAAATTGATGTTACCAGCAGATACTGTGGTTCTGTTACGGTTTGAGTGCTGAACACTTGACGGTCCCACGGTTGGCAAGTTGGAACTGTGAGATTCACTACGTGCACCACTGGTATTTTGTGGAAAAGCACATGTAAGATTCTGCAACAGTCTCTGCTGATACTCCTGCATGCGTGCATCCCTTTCTATGGCAGGAATAATTTCTGCAAATTTACTTTTGTACCGAGGATCTAACAGTGTGGCAACCCAGTAGTCAGGATTATTTCTAATTCTCACAATTCGAGGGTCATGTTGCAGGTAGTGCAGCAAGAAGGCACTCATGTGTGTTGCGCATCCAGGAGCACCAAGTCCCTGTTGTGTTGGTGGCGAGGTAACAATCATGCTTCCTTCCTCTGTCCTCTCCCCCCAACCTCGCACAACAGAAATGTGATCAAGGTCTCCCTCATCTGATGAGTCTTCCATCAGTTCGTCCTCCACTTCTTCCTGGGCTCCTGCACCTTCCTCACTAGTTTGGCTGCTACCATGCGCCCTGGTAAAACCATCTCCCCCACCCTCACATGCCTGCCGCCTTGGTGCTGCCGACCGTCTGGACCTTGCAGATGTTAGCCCTTCCGCATACAACTCCTCCTCCTCTACTTCCTCCACCTCCTCTTGTGCCACCACCTGACTCCGAATTCTGTTTAACATGTGCTCCAGCATGTAAATCACCGGAATAGTCATGCTGATAATGGCATCGTCAGCACTAAACATCTTCGTCGCCATTTCAAAACTGTGCAGAAGGGTGCATAAGTCCCTGATCTGAGACCACTCCTCCAGCGTGATTTGCCCCACCTCTGGATCTCGTTGGCCCAGGCTATACGTCAGAACGTATTGCACCAGGGCTTGTCGGTGCTGCCACAGTCGCTGCAACATGTGCAGAGTTGAATTCCACCGGGTAGGCACATCGCATTTTAGCCGGTGAAGTGGCAGGCCCAACGACTTCTGTAGAGATGTAAGTCGCTGATCTGCGGGATGCGAACGGCGAAAGTGAGCACACAGCGGCCGTGCCCTCTGCAGAAGGCCATCTAGTCTGGGATAGTGGGCTAAAAATTGCTGGACAACCAGGTTCAACACGTGAGCCATACAAGGCACGTGTGTGACATTGCCCCGGCGAAGGGCCGCACCCAGGTTTGCAGCATTGTCGCACACGGCCTTCCCTGGTTTCAGGTCCAGTGGAGACAACCATTCATGAAATTGGTTCTCCAGAGCTGACCACAACTCCTCAGCTGTGTGACTCACATTTCCCAGACATTTCAATGTAAAAACCGTCTGATGACGTTGAGCCCTACTGCCAGCATAGTAAGGAGGTGTGCAGGATCCCTTCTGCGCAGTTAGAAAGCTTGTGGCATGACCAGACAGGCTTTGGGTGCAGGTGGAAGACCGAGAAGAGGTTGAGGAGGCAGAAGCAGTGGAGGAACTTTGACATAAAGAGGATTGACGCACAACTCGTGGGGACGGCAAGATTGGACAGCAGCCCCTTGTCCTGCTGTCACCATAGTTACCCAGTGCCCAGTCAGCGACATGTAACGCCCCTGTCCATGCCTACTCGTCCAAGTGTCTGTGGTGAAATGCACCCTGTCACACACAGAGTTTCTCAAAGAAGCGGTGATGTTGTGATAACGCACAGGGTGATGATGATGAGGTTGGAGATCCCACTTTCTGTCAACCCACAGTCAGCCAAGAGATGAGGTCAGCAGAGGAGGTGGAGGAAGATGCTAGTGACGACGAGGTCAGGTTGCGCCTTCCTGGACAGAGACGTAGTACTGGAAGCACGTCAACAACTGCATCCTCAAACACAACTCTGCCTCTCACCACAAGTCGTGGTGGCTCTTCAGGTCGCATGGGTGCTAAGCCTTGCATAGCCTGGGCATTTTTTCAGATCGATAAAGATGACCCAACTCGTGTTATCTGTAACATTTGTCAGCAAAAGCTAAGTAGAGGCCAAAAAATACATAGTTTGAGTACTTCATGCATGAACCGGCACATGGACATGAAGCATAAGTTGCAGTGGGAAGCTCAGTGTGCTACAATGCGGCCTAGCCGGCCGGGCCAACCACCGTCTGCCATATCTTGTGCATCCGCGGCCTCTTCATCCTCTGTGACTGGGGGGACACCTGTTTTGGGGCGCAGACCTGCCACCTCTTTACCCGCAACAG
This sequence comes from Phyllobates terribilis, assembly GCF_046119375.1. Lineage (NCBI taxonomy): Eukaryota > Metazoa > Chordata > Amphibia > Anura > Dendrobatidae > Phyllobates > Phyllobates terribilis. Next base: position 475,007,800 of record NW_027362765.1, on the reverse strand, counting down.
CCAGCGTGATTGGTAGGTCATCATTTTCTTTGTAGGTGGTAACACCAGCTGGTGTTGAGCGCTGTCCGACATCGATAGCACCACCTTTGGATCAAGGCAACCTAACATGTCCGCCTGCATCTTCCTCACAGACTGGCAGTTTGCCGGGGACACCCTTATCAACCCCGTCTAAGCACAATAGCCAGCCCTCGGTCCTTCAGATGTGGACAAGTAAAAGACCATTTCCTCCTAGCCATGAGAAAGCTAAGAGGTTGAATTTCACCATCTGCAAGTTCTTGGCTACAGAAATGCTGCCTTTCCGCCTGGTGGACACAGAGGATTTTCGAGACCTTATGTCCGTCGCAGTGCCCCAGTACCAGATGCCCAGTCGGCACTACTTCTCAAAGAAAGGTGTGCCTGCGCTCCACCAGCATGTCGCACACAACATCACCGCTTCTTTGAGAAACTCTGTGTGTGACAGGGTGCATTTCACCACAGACACTTGGACGAGTAGGCATGGACAGGGGCGTTACATGTCGCTGACTGGGCACTGGGTAACTATGGTGACAGCAGGACAAGGGGCTGCTGTCCAAGTCTTGCCGTCCCCACGAGTTGTGCGTCAATCCTCTTTATGTCAAAGTTCCTCCACTGCTTCTGCCTCCTCAACCTCCTCTCGGTCTTCCACCTGCACCCAAAGCCTGTCTGGTCATGCCACAAGCTTTCTAACTGCGCAGAAGGGATCCTGCACACCTCCTTACTATGCTGGCAGTAGGGCTCAACGTCATCAGGCGGTTTTTACATTGAAATGTCTGGGAAATGTGAGTCACACAGCTGAGGAGTTGTGGTCAGCTCTGGAGAACCAATTTCATGAATGGTTGTCTCCACTGGACCTGAAACCAGGGAAGGCCGTGTGCGACAATGCTGCATACCTGGGTGCGGCCCTTCGCCGGGGCAATGTCACACACGTGCCTTGTATGGCTCACGTGTTGAACCTGGTTGTCCAGCAATTTTTAGCCCACTATCCCAGACTAGATGGCCTTCTGCAGAGGGCACGGTCGCTGTGTGCTCACTTTCGCCGCTCGCATCCCGCAGCTCAGCGACTTACATCTCTACAGAAGTCGTTGGGCCTGCCACTTCACCGGCTAAAATGCGATGTGCCTACCCGGTGGAATTCAACTCTGCACATGTTGCAGCGACTGTGGCAGCACCGACAAGCCCTGGTGCAATACGTTCTGACGTATAGCCTGGACCAACGAGATCCAGAGGTGGGGAAAATCACGCTGGAGGAGTGGTCTCAGATCAGGGACCTATGCACCCTTCTGCACAGTTTTGAAATGGCGACGAAGATGTTTAGTGCTGACGATGCCATTATCAGCATGACTATTCCGGTGATTTACATGCTGGAGCACATGTTAAACAGAATTCGGAGTCAGGTGGTGGCACAAGAGGAGGTGGAGGAAGTAGAGGAGGAGGAGTTGAATGCGGAAGGGCTAACATCTGCAAGGTCCAGACGGTCGGCAGCACCAAGGCGGCAGGCATGTGAGGGTGGGGGAGATGGTTTTACCAGGGCGCATGGTAGCAGCCAAACTAGTGAGGAAGGTGCAGGAGCCCAGGAAGAAGTGGAGGACGAACTGATGGAAGACTCATCAGATGAGGGAGACCTTGATCACATTTCTGTTGTGCGAGGTTGGGGGGAGAGGACAGAGGAAGGAAGCATGATTGTTACCTCGCCACCAACACAACAGGGACTTGGTGCTCCTGGATGCGCAACACACATGAGTGCCTTCTTGCTGCACTACCTGCAACATGACCCTCGAATTGTGAGAATTAGAAATAATCCTGACTACTGGGTTGCCACACTGTTAGATCCCCGGTACAAAAGTAAATTTGCAGAAATTATTCCTGCCATAGAAAGGGATGCACGCATGCAGGAGTATCAGCAGAGACTGTTGCAGAATCTTACATGTGCTTTTCCACAAAATACCAGTGGTGCACGTAGTGAATCTCACAGTTCCAACTTGCCAACCGTGGGACCGTCAAGTGTTCAGCACTCAAACCGTAACAGAACCACAGTATCTGCTGGTAACATCAATTTTGCGGAATCATTTCACCACTTTTTTAGCCCATCCTTTGCAAGGCCACAGGAGACAAGAAGTCTGACACATAGTCAACGCCTAGAGACGATGGTACAGGAGTATCTCCAAGTAAACATTGAAGCCACGACTGTGTCACTGGACCCTTGCTCTTTTTGGGCTTCCAATCTGGATAAATGGCCGGAGCTAGCCACTTACGCCTTGGAGATCTTATCATGCCCCGCAGCCAGCGTTCTGTCTGAACGTGTGTTCAGCGCTGCTGGTGGTGTGCTGACAGATAAGCGCACGCGGCTCTCCACTGATAATGTAGACAGACTCACGTTCATAAAGATGAACAAATCATGGATCCGAAACGACTTTTCTACCCCTGTGTCATCCTGGGGAGAGTAAAAGCTTGATGATTGGTTAAAATCACCCTACCAACCGTTTTAAGCTTTCAAATTACTAATCATGTTTATCTGTATCTTGGCTGGAAAATAATTTGGGCTTTGTAGCAGTGTGCAGCACTGATTCTATTAGGCCATCTATAATAAGCTCCACCAGATTTAAAATTACTAATCATGTTTATCTGTATCTTGACTGGAAAATAATTTGGGCTTTGTAGCAGTGTGCAGCACTGATCCTATTAGGCCATCTATACTAAAGCTTCACCAGATTTAAAATTAATAATAATTTTTAGCTGCATCTAGCCCGGAAAATAATTTTGGGGCTCCGAGATGCGCAAGACACATAAGTGCCTTCTTGCTGCACTACCTGCAGCATGACCCTCATATTGTCAGAATTCGAAGTGATCATGACTACTGGGTTGCCACACTCTTAGATCCCCCAAACTTTTCGATCAACCTTTTCATTTTAATAAAGACCAAAAAAATGGTCATTTTTGAAATTATAAGCATTAGCAGGTTGTTAGAAACTGAAATCAAACAGTTTTCAACTCAAAACTTTATTCTAGGTGATGTTACATTATCACATAGGACCCCTTGTTCGAAAGGAGCTTCTGAACTCTCTCGTCCATTGAATTTGTCAGGTTTTGGATGGTTTCTGCTTCAATTGTTTTGCATGAGGACAGAATACCCTCCCAGAGCTGTTGCTTAGATGTGAACTGCCTCCCGCCATCATAGACACTCCTTTTAATGATGCTCCAAAGGTTCTGAATGGGGTAGAGGTCAGGGGAGCATGGGGGTCACACCATAAGTTTGTCCCCTTTTATGCCCATATCAGCCAGAGATGCAGATGTTTTATGTGCAGCATGAGATGGTGCATTATCATGCAGAAAAATGATCTTGCTGTGAAATACACGGTTCTTCTTCTTGAACCATGGCAGGAAGTGCTGTTTGAGAAAATCCACATACATTATGGAGTTCATCTTTAGCGCCTTCAGGGATCCTAAAGGGGCCGACAATCTCTCTCCCCATGATTCCAGCCCAAAACATTACTCCACCTCCTCCTTGTTGGCGCTGTAGCCGTGTTTGCGTGGGGTGTCCATCAACCAGCCATCCTCCACTCCATCCATCTGGACCATCGAGCGCTGCACGGCACTCATCCGTGAACAAAACAGTTTTGAAATCAGTCTTCATGTAATGTTTGGCCCACTGGAGCCGTTACTGCTTGTGTGAAGTGGATAGAGGAGGTCGACAGGATGGCGTATGCACAGCTGCAAACCTCTGAAGGACCCTGCATCTTGTTGTTCGGGGGACGTTGGAGGCACAAGCAGCTTCAAAAACTTGTCTGCTGCTATGACAAGGCTTTTTTGCCGCTGCTCTTTCAACCTGACGTAATTGCCTGTAGGAAAGAGTCCTCAATTTGCCCTTATCAGCACACACACGTGTGTACTGTGAATCAGCTACATACTTCTTGATTGCCAAGATACTTCATCCTGATCATCGCACAATGTTGATTGTAGTCATGCCTTGACCTAAACACTCCACAATTTGTTGCTTCTCAGCAGCCGACACATCCTTTTTCTTTCCCATTTTGGCAGAAAATGTAGGCTGCTTAATAATGTGAGACAGCCTTCTTAAGTAGTCTTGCCTTTCATTGGACACACCTGCCAAACTAATTAGCACAGGTGTCTGCAATTGCTTACAGTGATATAAAGAGCCCTGACACACATCACCATCAATGAGTTTAACTGACAAACAAACAAATTCTTCCCTTATCACTCCTAAACACTTTTTGCATAATAATTTGGAACACAGTGTACATGTGCTTTTCCACAAAACACCAGTGGTTCACGTAGTGAATCTTACAGTTCTAACTTGCCAACCGTGGTCTGTATGGAGTTGTTCAATAAAGGGCCCAAAATTAAGATAACATAGATGGGAGAGGTCTCTATGAATAGGAATTCCTAAGTATTTGATACCCTGTGAGGGCCAGGCAAAGGGAAAGTTGGACTGGATGGAATCCTATATGGATTTGGGGATGGAGACATCGAGGGACTCAGACTTCGCTGCATTGATTTTAAAATTTGACCATGTAACAAAGTGATCTATTTCAGCCATAACAGCATGGATGGATATATGTGATTGAGTGATATATACTAGGACATCATCAGCAAATAGAGAGCACTTGTACTCGATGCCTCCCACCTCAATCCACCTAATATTGGGGTTATGGCGAATTGATGAGAGCAGGTGCTCCGTCACTAGGATGTTTAAGAGAGGGGACAGAGAACATCCCTGCCTTGTCCCATTGGTGATTGTGAAAGGTGATGAAAATGTTCTGACGCGCCCCCTGGGCCTTGGGACACCCGGAGCCGGACCCTTTTTGGTGGATGCTGGTGGTTGTAGCCTCCGTGGCGGCAACCCGGTTCCGTGGCTCAGGGCGGTCAAACCAGTGGCGGAACTATTTATGTGGTTTTGATGTTTAAATGTCCGACTACGCCACCCGTGGATTGCGGTCAGAGTGAACCGCCGCTCCAGGGCAGACCGCTGAGGCTGGTGTTGTGGGTGCAGCAGAGCGTAGCATAACTCCCCACGGGAGGAGTATAGCCTCAGGGCAGTGTATGCGAAGGATGGGGGTGATGGTGCAGGGCAGCAGCAGTAATGACACGGAGTCAGTGATGCAGTCCAGGGCCTTTACTCACAGTTCTTATTATCCAGACCACGTCTGCAGGTAACGGCTGCCCACGTCGTACTGTGCTCACCAGGTGAGGGGCTCAGACAACTCCCAGATAACTTTGGAGTGCTTCACAGGACCCCCTTTGTGTGTCCTTTGTCTGGCCTTTCTTACCAACCCTTCTGTCCGGCTGCCTCGGGCCTCCTCTTGGTAAACTTGGCGCCAGTTTCCCTGACCCTATATGGTGCCTTCCTAGCGGGTGTAGCGAGGGGCTGCGCCACATAAAATGTCACAGCCTCCTGTTTCTAGCTGAGGGTCGTTTCCTGCCTCCACTAGTTCGGGGACCGGTCTCCCCCTTTGGCCTGACCCCTCCACGCAGGTGGATTCGGGCGTGCGGTGGCGACTCGCCCGTCCGCACCCCTGAGATCCCTTCGTTCCTCGTTCCTGGAGCCTTCTCCGCTCCTCTTCCTTCCTTCTCCCTCTTCCAGGCCTGGGCCTCTGTTACTAGGCCCGCCTCCGGAGCAGAGCTCATGCAGAGCCCCTGCTCCCTGCCACTTCTGCTCAGACTTCTCTGCTCTGAACTAAGATGGTGCCCACCTTTTATACTCCCTTCTCAATGCACCCAGGAACTGCTTCCTCCCTGCTCCCGCACTACAGGGTTCCCCTTCCTCAGTGTTCCCTCCCCCCACTCCAGCCAGGGACAGGGACTGTCGTGCCCATCTCAGGGGCATATTGGTCGCCCTGCCCCACGGCAATGTGGTGTAATGCATGCAGGTGTCGGGTCTTGATCCACACTACATCCTTACCTGAGAGTGAGATATCACACCTCTGGGTGAGGTGCAATACCTCTGTAGCAACCGAGCCCTCAGGGTGCTACAGTTCCATTTATCTTCAGCCTAGGTGACGTATTGCGATACAGGGCCATGATTTTGGCTCTAAAAGGGTCCCCTAGACCCCTACCCCAAGCTTTTTAAGAGAATCATATATGGCGTGCCAGGAGACTCTATGGAATGCTTTCTCAGCATCCAACGAGAGTATCTAATTACAAATTTTTAACTGCATCTAGCCCAGGAAATACTTTGTGCCTAGTAGCAGGGTCTGCTAGTCAGCGGATTATCCTGGCTGTTAAGCAAGCTACACCACTTGTAGTTTGGACACTTCATTTTTTCAAAGGAAATGCTTCGGGACCACGGGATACTCTGTGAAGAGCATCAGGAGGCACCCCAAGGCATAGGGGCTCGGACTGGCAGTAGGATGCCTTGCGGTGGACAGCCGAGCTCGATCCTTATAAAAGCTTTTTAACTGCAGCAGCTTTAGTGGACGCTACTGGAGCTGGAATTATGCGGCTGCTGGCATGAGACTTGCCCTCCAATAGATCCTTGTAAATGGATTTAAAGTGTATTTATTCAAATTAGAGAGACAATTTAAATTAAAAAGCTTAGAGCTGCCTCCACCACAGGGGGGCTCGCTCGACCCACCAGCGGACAGGCACCAGTATTGGGAGAGGGGGGCTGGCCGTCAGGGTTCACCGCGGCTCTGGCACAAACCCGGCGACACGGAGGTGGCACGGGCAGGAGCGGACTGAACGTGTCGGCTTCTCACTTTTTGGATTTTAGAAGGGCATGACATGCCTATATCTGTGTCTCCCCCTCCTTTTACTCCTCCACCTCTTTTCTTTTCGCATGACTATATGTACTTGTCACTTTTCCATGTGTTAGTTGTGTCTTCTGAGCAGTTTGTCAGCTTTTGGACACCTTTGAAGGTGTTTTCTATGTGTTTCTATGTGTTTTTGTTTGCCTGCCATTGGTTTTAACGGTGTTCGAAGGTGTTCGACGAACAGTTCGACGAACAGTTCGGCGAACACACGGGTGTTCGACGAACCGAACTCGAACACTACGGGAGTGGTTCAACACTAGTCAGCATGCCTTCTGTCCATATTAGTCTACGTAACAAATCTTTGTCTGCCCTGCACAAAGCAGTAGTCCAAACATTTCCTACTGCCTGCTACAAACAAGCACCAGGCCATTTTAACCACTATTTTGGGGTGTCAGCCTGCTTTCTGTCCGTATTAGTCGACGTAAAAAATCTTTGATTGCCCTGCATAAAGCAGTAGTCCAAACATTTTAAACATTTCCTACTGCCTGCTACAAACAAGCACTAGGCCATTTTAACCACTATTTTGGAAGCCACCATCCCAAGGGCCTCCAATCACAAATAATAGTTAGGCTGGAGTAGGAATACTGTCCTGGTTTGTCCACTGCACAATCTGCGTAGGGTTTGTAAAAATTAGCCCTATGGGCTGAGTCATGGTTGGCGCAGGAAGGAAAAGGGTTCTTATGGGAAGGAGGTGGCGTTAACAGCAGTGGCATGAATCTGCATTATTGGTGAATTTAGGTTGGCTTGCTGTCATCTGGAGGGATTACAAATTGTGGAGATATCCAGTCCTTGTTGAATTTTATCAGAGGAAGTCTGTCTGCATTTTCCGTGTAGAGTCGTGTGCGCCTATCAGTGATGATTTCCCCAGCGGAACTGAAAACATGCTTAGAGACCACAATAGCAGCCGGGCAGGCCAGCACCTCCAAGGCATATAAGGAGAGGTCAGGCCAAGTGTTCAGCTTAGACCCCCAATAATTAAAGGGAATTGAAGTGTCAAAAAGGACACACGTATAGTCACTTAAGTACCCCTTGACCATGTTCTGCAACTTATCCCTCCTTGGCATTGTTACAGGCACAGATAGCCTTTACTGTTGTGCTGGTCTATTGAAAATTGCCCAATTTGTGCACATTTTACCCCCACCTCTGTTGGAGCTGGTGCTCTTGTCTCTCCCCATTATCCCTTGCTGTTGAAAAGAGCCAGTACCTCTGCCACCAGCATTGTCTGAGGGTGATGCTTTCAGCAACTGATCTACAATGGCCCTCTTGAACAATTCAATTGTAAAACTCTTTGTTGACTCAAAAAAAAAGAGAAGGAAATTTCTCCTTGTACGGTGGATCGAGAAAGGTGGCCAACCAGTATAGGTCGCTCTCGTCACCTGCACCTTAAAAACATCTCCAGAATCTGACCTTTTCTCACCTTTTAAACTGCTAAAACTCTTACTGTTGGTCTTATTCTCTCTTGTCTGGACTACTGCAACTCTCTTCTGATCGGTCTCCCTCTTACCAAACTTTTTTCACTTCAGTCTGTCCCGAATGCGGCAGCCAACGTCGTATTTCTGTCCAGGCGCTTCACCGATGCCTCCATCTTGTGCCAGTCATTACACTGGTTGCCCATTTGCTACAGGGTCCAATATAAACTCATCACTCTCAAAGCTCTCCACAGTTCTGCAAAACCTTATATCTCCTCTCTCATCTCTGTCTATCGCCCTACACATGCCCTCCATTCTACAAATGACCTAAAACTAACATCCCCCATAATCCGAACATCGCACCTCCATCTCCAAGACTTCTCTTGTGCTGCACCAGTTCTTTGGAATGCTCTATCCCAGACGATCTGACTGATGCCTAGCCGCCACGTCTTCAAGCGTGCTTTAAAAACACATCTCTTTAAACAAGCCTACCACCTCAACTTCTCAGAAAACTAACTTTCCCCTGTTTCCTCCATCTAAATATTATTCTGAATATGCACTCTACTATTCATTTGTCTCCACAACCCCATGCACACAATAACTACACTCGATACTTGATTATTGCACTTAAACATACTGGCTGATGACCGGATTATGCAGTCTTATTTGAAAATCCCTAATTATTATAATTTCCTGACCTGAAATAACAAGCACTTTTCACCTATTGTGTCCACGCATAGCCTTATTGAATGTAAGCTTGGGAGCAGGGACCTCACTCCTAATGTAACTGTTTAAACTGAATTTATTGTATGTACATGTCTCTGCTTAATTGTAAAGTGCTGCGGAATATGTTGACACTATATAAATAAAAATTATTATTATTATTACTGTGGGATAAAATGTGTATCACGCAAGGGTCTTGCCACAGACACTTGTACAAGAATGGTGCCATGTGGGCCAAGCTGCAAAAAGGCAAATGTTCTGTGTCCCAACAGTAGAAACAGTATCCATCCTCTCCTCACGCTGACTCGCCTGCTCCTCCTCCTCCTCCACCTCCTGCTCTCCAACCCATCAAGGCTGGACAGAGATGAAGCTTGGGTTGGGTGTCCACTCTGTAGCATTACGAGTTCCCTCGGTAGCACAGAAAAACAAGTCCTCTCTCCACATCTTCCTCCTCATCACCCAATGTTGCCTCAGAATATTGGCTAGGCTGGGTAGTATCACCCATTGGAAATCTGGCTCCATACCAACATGCTGGGCACTCAAAGCTTCCTCTTTGAGATTATGCAGTGATTGTTTCAAGAGACACAGCAGTGGGATGGTTATGCTGATAATAGCCTGATCACCGCTCACAAGGTTGGTGCAGTACTCAATGTTCTCAAGAACCTCACAAATATCAGTGATTCACACCCACTCGACAGTTGTTACGTGTGGTGGCTGACTCTCAGTCTGACCGGCATGCTGAAGCTGGTATTCAGCTACTGCCCTCTGCTGTTCACTAATCCTCGCCAACATATGATAGGTGGAGTTACACCGCGTGGGCAGGTCGCAAATGAGTCGGTGACAAGGCAAATTCAAGTGCTTTTGCAGCGCTGTAAAAGCAGCAAAAGCAGTAGATGAATAGTGGAAATGGGCACTAATACAGCGCACCTTCTCAAGTAGGTATGGCAAGTCACGGAAAATTTTCAGAAATTTCGAAACAACTAGGTTCAGCATGAGAGCCATGCATGGCACGTGTACCAGCTTGCCAATCTTTAAAGTCGCCACCAGGTTACGCCCATTATTGCAGATGACCAGACCGGGTTGGAGGTTCAGCGTGGAGAGGCATTGATTGGTCTGTTGTTTTAAAGCTTGCCACAGCTCTGTTGCAGTGTGTGCTTTCTGACCTAAACAGATCAGCTAGAGCAGAGCGTCTTGCCACTTTGCCGATGCACTGCTGCACAGGTCCCAGCTTGGCAGTGATGGGAAGGGTAATTCAGCAGAGGATGAGAAGCAGGAGAAGGGGAGAGAAGAAGTGGAATATGAAGAGGTGGAAACCCTGACAGAGGTTGGGCCCGCTATTCTAAGCATGGGTGGGATGTGTGATGTTCCAGTTTGTCCCACCCTCCACCAGGTTCCCCCAGTGTGCTGTGACAGAAATGTATCATCCCTGTACAAAACAATTTGTCCAGGTGTCTGTTGTTAGGTGGACCTTCCGGGTTACGGCATTGGTGAGAGCACAGTTCAGATTGTTTAACACGTGCTTGTGTAACACAGGGACGGCACACCTGGCAAAATAGTGGCGACTGGGAACACTGTATCATGGGGCAGCCACAGCCAAGAGATCATGGAAGACTGTGCTCCCACAAGCCTAAACGGCAACATCTCCGCAGCTAGCAATTTGTCAATGTGCGAGTTTAGTATTTGTGCCTGTGGGTGCGTGGCTGGGTATTTACGCTTTCTTTCCAAGCTCTCAGGCACGGACAATTGGACTCTTTGCTGGCACAAGGAAGTGGATGTGGTTGATGTTTGTTGTGTGTGAGCAACCGCAGCTTGTTGGCAGGAGTTATGAGCCCCTGCTTCTTGAATAGCAGATTGTGGATGACATAACTCAGGCGACATGGCATAAGTCTTCACCGAACCCAAAAGCACTACAGATACTGGCTGGTGATGAGCTCATGCAGCCTTTATCTATCCTTTATCCCCTCAAGATGGCTGGACCATCATTGTAAATAAGCCCCCTTCCTTTGTGTCACCCCCACCTCATTGTAGATTGTAAGCTCTTACAAGCAGGGTCGTCATTATTTTTGCTTTAATTATTGTATTATCTTTAGCTATGTTATTTATGACTGTTGAATATGAACCTCTGAATTGTAAAGAGCAGCGGAATAGGTTGGCGCTATATAAATAAAGAGTATTATTATTATTATTGGTTCGACCCACAGACGCAGATTTGGTATCCTGGTGTTCCGCCCACCTACTGGGGTGCTTGGCTGCCATGGGGTTTCTCATACTGGTGCTGCGCATGTTTCCTTTCCCTGGCCTCTGCTCAACTTGGTATGGCAGATGCAACAGACAACAATGTTTTTCTCTGAAGGACTTTCAGAAAAAATATTCTACACAGCGGCTGAACGCCCCCTAGCCCAGGCTTGGCACACAGCGGGGGTGGTCTTGTGAACAGTTGACCCAATTCTCACTCTAGGCAAACCACGACCCCTTAGTACCTGTGTTGGTACTACATATCCATCTTCCTTTGTGTTGCTGTCATGGTTATGCGTGCCAACGGTCTAGGTTGGATCAGTGGACTCATCATCTACCACCTAGTCTTCTAGCTCATCCTCCTTCACAGTTGACATTGTAGGCTGATCTGATGGCAACTATGTCTCATCATCATCAGCCTCCACCTCTGGAGACAATAAATGACGTTCCTCCAAGTGGCTTTCTTCTGGCCGTAGGTTCTCAAATACTGGAGCATCAGCGCACGCTACCTCCTCTTGTCCATTTTCAATGTTGCACAGTGATAGGCCAGAGCCAACCAAAGGATATGTACCAAACAGATCCTCGGAGTGGCCAAGCTTGGGGTTATATGTCCCCTGTGACTGATAATGCCGGGAGGAAGGAGAACCAGCTTCAGGATTGGAAGGGCCAGCCTTTTGTGTATCCACTGTAGACTGTGTGGTCGTGGAAGATTTTTTGCTGCTTGACAAATGCGTAGAGGCCTTGTCTGCTATCCAAGACAGAATCTGCTCTCACTCTTCTGGCTTCCACACACGTTTACGTTCCAGACCGGGAACTTTTTCCAGGAACATAGTGGATGCATCCAAGCTTCTTCTGACCTGACACAGACTAAGTGCCTTCTCACGCACCACTGACAACACCACGTCCACGTCCCTTTACAGCAGGCTTTTTTGGCATTTTGGGTTTTGTTGACAGATTTTCCGATGTTGATGGCACAAGCCACGCTAGCTGTCACAGGCACAGCCAAAATAGTGAGTCAACCATGACTCAGCCCATAGGGCTAATTTTCACAAACCCTATGCACATTGTGCAGTGGACAAATCTGGAATGTACAGTAGGCCTACTAAACTATTATTTGTCATTGGATGCCCTTGTGACAGGTTTTGCCACATTGTGACTGAGATAGGGGATACATATTCAATAGAAATTTACACTGACTGATGATGACCGACTGATAGCCCTCTGAAAACTTGAATTGAGGGCCACAACTACTACGGTACTCCATCGTAGATAATGTTTGTGAAATGAGGCCCCTGTCATGAAATCTTCCTGCACCTGTGACACAGCCCCCAGCCCCAGGAGTAATTTTTGGAAATGCGATGCACATTCTGCACTGGACCAAGTAGTAAGTATCAAGAAGTCTTCTCTTGCTATATAATCTAAGAAATATTGACAATCAAAATCTCTAAGCCATTTGGAGAAGCTTCTCCAACCCATCCTGGAGGGGGGGCACCATATATCCATTGTCCATTGACTTGCACAAGTGATATATTTGAGCACGTCATCCAGTTGACTAGTGCAACTTTATTTTACCGGTTCACAGAGTTCAGTCATACCTGAGGATCGTAGGCCGCACTCACCGCTACCTTCTAGTACTCCATGTCTCTTGGCCATTTTCTTTGTAGTCTCTGCCCTTAAATGAGTTAAATAATAGTGAGGACCCTACAATATGAATAACTGAGGGCACTCGCAGATGTACACAAGAGGCACCTCCAAAATTTCTAGAGTAGGGCACTTCAAAATGTATGTTACAGGGCCACATGAGGGCTCTCACAAAACTCAGCTTTCCTGCCTACTGCAGGCCCTCTGAACATTTGAATTTAGGGCCGCAGTATCACATGGTGGTAGACGAGGAGGAGGAGAAGGAGGGTCAAGCCCAACGCTACAATGGGCACATTGTAAACTGCTATGGAATATGTATTTCACTATCTGAGTGTCAATGATGGAGGGACCACCCAAATGTCAGCTGTCCCTTCAAAACGCATGTTACAGAGCCACCTGAGGCCTCTCAGGTCAAAGATCAACATACCTACTGGTGCGTTCTAGCTGTGCTTGTAAAGTGCTGGGGAATAGCAAACTAAAAATGATGTATGACAGAGGGACCTACAAAATGTATAAGTCAGGGCCCTCCCAATTGTAAAAGGCGAAAAAAAGCCACAACAGTATGTGTGAACAAAGGCTAAAAGGGATATTTTTTTGGTTTCTCTGGTTTATTTAGCCTTGTATACAAGTGATTATGCAGGAAAAACTGTTTCTTAACCTTTCTGGCCTGTTAAATGCAACTTAGGTAAGGTCTGGTAGTTGTTCTTGTGTGTCTGTAAAAGTGGCGTAATACTGCGACAAACTTATTCCCTGAAACCATATATGAGTCAGAAATGCATGCAGGCACATCTCCAGGCTCTTCTTATTCTGTTTCATCACTTTCCCATCCATTTCAGCCTTTTCCTCAGGCCCCCAGAGCTCTTTTTAGGGTCCAGCAGAAAACTACTCGCATTTCCCATTGACTTACATTGTACTCGCTATTCGGACCGAGTACGCGATTATTACAAAGTACTCGTTACGAGTATAGTGATTACAAATAATACGGTACTCGCTCATCACTAATTATGTCCAGTTCAACATGAAAAACTTGGTGAAAGGTAATGATGAACGGATTTTGAAATTTGAATACTGGAAAGCTTGTAATTAGAGCATGGACCCTGAACACGGCCTTCCTTTGATTTTACTTCATAGTTGTCAAGTGTTTACAATTTAGCACTACATTTGTATCTTGAACTTTCCTTTTTCTCTATGTATTATGGACTTGAAAACCACATGGATCTATTTCTAGTCCATTTGCTGTTTTTTTACCCTTCTATACATTGTCATTCACCTTGGTGTTGCTAGCTTGTATCTTCACCTTTGATCCAGATATTATAAATTTATGTTTATTATTGTATTTGTGTTCTTATGAGTAAAATTTTTACATTTTACTTAGTTGGTGGATATATGATGACTTTCTTTTGTAGTAACTATATGGTTATTTGGATACCCAGCCCCTTATATATTGGCGCCATTGTGTATGGTCTATGACCTTACTCCTATAGGTTTGATTGACCTTTTCAGTTCAGATGTTATTGATTGTGCTTTCTGCACCTTGTCTAGCAAAATGGCTGTTTGACTTATTGGAAAATAGATGTAGTTTAAAATACGACACCTTGAGCCAAAAAATGCTCCAGAATTGTTGAGTACATTTCCAGAATAGAGTAATCCAATTAACAAGTGATGTAAACATAGTGTTGGCTTACTCCACTTGGCCTGCAGCACTTAATTAGCTACTTGTTTGCTGATTGGTTATTTAAAAGCCCATATTGACCACATTTAATAAGTGCAAACAAAAATCAGTAATAGATGGTTCTGTGGACATTGGTTGCTTGTCGTTGTTCTTGGCGGGACAGATCCTATGTATACAAGATGGTGTGCTGCCGAGAACAAAAATCTTTTAAGAAAGCCAAAAGATTATTTCTAGTGATTGTCAGCATATTTTCACTGCTGTTATCTGCATCAGAGCAACCCTAGTAACATAGGAATACTTGGTTCCAATAATTGGGCAGTGGAAATGCAATGCACATTTAGACTTATCAGACTTAAAATACTTCAGGTTTATTAACAGCATGAAAGTATGATGAATCTGGAGAATCTGGAGCACGTTAAGACCGTCTAGCCTAAATTTTTAATGTCTAACAATAGAGATTGATACACTAAATCTGTCCATTGTTTTTCTTTTACAATTTTACATCTAATAATTTAAACTAATCTGAAATATGACATATGTCTTGAACACATCTGCAAGACTCTAAGAAACAAAATGTGGACTGCCAAACCCCTCCTCTTTTCTCATAAGGGAGCAATTTAAATTAATAATTGCATATTTGAAATTTGTTTTGAATACTTCAATTCCCTAAAATATGAACTGAGATTTGCCACATGTGGATCTTCACCTTAAAGGCAGGTCAGGTGCAGGCGACTATAGATTCACTCATCCGAGAGAATTGAGTCGAATATGCAAATGACACTCTGATAAAACTTTCAAAGTTTGATCAAAGTGTCAGTATATTGTGATCCGATTCTCTCGGATGAGGAGTATATGGAGAAAAAAAAAATTCTTCATCTTCTCCATTCTGTCAGTCTGTGGTAATCAGACTGTACTCAGATGTCATTCGAGTTCAGTTCAATGTTTTCCACGGACTCATTGACTTGCATGGCCGAGTGCAATTCGAATAATGGATCAAACTCAGTCAAGCAGAATTTTTTTCTTTAGACAGACTCTGGCAAAGGAAAAAAATGGACATATGTACGACCCCATAGACTAACATTGGTCCAAGTGTGAACCGATGTTTTGTCGGATCATACTCATACACATAATACAGTCAGCTGCATGAGCTCTATTGGGAATCTTTCAAAAGGACCCACCCATCTGAGTCGTCTATGTGGGCATGCAGTTCATAGAAAATTGAATAAACTGATACCTTGATAAATGTGATCAGATTACAAATTAAGAAAAACTTTGATTTTTCTGCAATAAGTTAATGATATGTTAAGATCTCTCGACAGGACAGAAATCTTCCTGAGAGTATTACATACATTAAAAAAAAAAAGTTTCTTTAAAAAAAAACATAAAAAATGTCTCATAAAATGTGTGCACAATTGCTACAATAATAGGCATATAATTAATCTCTAGATTATTTTCAATCTTCTAGTTAGTATTTAATAAAACCTATTAATTATATTAAAAAAACAGTTTTACTTGCTCTTTGATATATTGTAAATATATTCATTTTTTACTTTCATGTAAAAATGAAAGCTTTCTTTAAAATATTTTCCAGAAAAGATATCCTGATAAAATGTATGCAGAGCCCAGCAAAAAAAAAAATGTGGGATTTTCTAGAATATAACAAGAGCGTTTTCCATACAGATCAACAATAAATTAATCTGTGTGCCAAACCTTGTAGATATTCCATGGGGACCAATTTTGTTCTATTCATCAGAATTTAATTGTGCACAAAATGTGGTCATTTATATTCAAACTAAGATCTGAACATCAATCTGCCAAATTTGGAAATCCTAAAATAGTCATTTAGAGGAAAATCTGTGAGGCTATTATGCTAGTAAACTTGTAAATACAGTCTCAGTGGACTTACTCATCTCAGGGTGCATTATCATGTTCCTTTTATTTGACTACAATGGTTGGTAAAACCTATGGCACCTTCGAGGCAAATATTAGGATAATTGTATTGTGTAAAATTTTTCAGCTGGCACATGTCTACAACCCAGTGAATCCTGCTTAGTGCTTTCACATTATGATAAGAACCGTCTCTTAAACAATGCCATCTGGCAAAGTGTATTTCTGTTTACTATTGCACATCAATAATGTTCCCACAATGGTTTTGGGAGCTCATTAATTGTGCAGATAACTGTTGTGGCAATATAATACCAGATGTTTACAAAAAGTTTTCATTAACTTTTTTTTCCTAAATCAAAAACTGTATTTCAGTCTTTCAAAACAGACACATTCTCCATTGTGTTTTACTGAGTAAAGTTGACACTGGTTTTAATACCTGGTGAATAATCTTGTCAAAGACAAGGAAATTGCTCCTTCTTTGTTATGTCATGGAAATACTTTTAATATGGTTGATCTGATAATTAATCCTTAGCCGTGAAGAGGCTTTTGTGTAATGATATTTGCAGTAAAAGAAAAGTACAACATAAACTGAAATAGCTTTTGGAAAATACGCCACTGGCAAATATATTTTCTTAGCAGCCCATTCAGAGTGGAATAAAAGTTATAGCTAGTTTAGATGTATAAAAATATCATTCTAGGAGGGACGGCGTGGATAGATACAGCATTTTACAAAAAAATTATAAGTTCAATTAATGCCATGAGAAGAAGTCATTTTGTTAATAAAATTACATTTTATGTATCACCCTTTACTCCTTCTCTATAGATTTAATGTCCAGATTAGATTTACATGTAATTCATATGATGCAAACATTTAGCATCAATGTCATTTTGACACAAGCACTGCACATCCACATATCCACAGCTGGGGATATTAAGCTACGCTTACACGTTCAGTATTTGGTCAGTATTTTACATCAGTATTTGTAAGCCAAAATCAGGAATGCAACAATCAGAGGAAAAAGCATTTTTTACCCACTCCTTGTTTTGGCTTACAAATACTGATGTGAAATACTGACAAAATACTGAACGTATGAACATGGCTTCAATCAGAGTCTTGGATAAATCTTGCCAATGCAAGTCTATGGGTCTATTTCAAAATCAGACAGCAGTTGGATACTATTCTCATGCAGTCCATTTTTCAAAGACGAGAAGCATGAGCAACCTCCAACATTTTTTTTTCATTTGAGAAAATCTGATGAAACTCTAATAGTAATAACGGTCACACTGACCAAATGCTGATAAAACTCTGATAAAAAACACCGATGAAACTCAGACCACTTTTTGTGTTCAAGAGAAATCACTGACAACTTAATGAACCTTAACTCACTCTCCCTGGTCAAGTGCTGAGTCTCCTGCACTGCTCCCAGTGTCTGTTATCGTTTGCAGCGCTGATGTCATATAACTAATAGTTACATAGTTAGTAAAGCCGAATAAAGACTTGCGTCCATTAAGTTCGACCTGTTAGTTCTGTAATTGCTAAAGTTGATCCAGAGGAGGGCAAAAACCCCAAATGATTTAGCCAATCTTCACCTGAGGAAAAATTCCCTCCCGACTCTGAAACCAGCAGTCAGAATAAATCCCTGTATCAACCTACTATTTTATTCTATTTTTAAGTATATGCAGAAATCTGCCTGGTATCTAGAAATGCATCCAGTCCCCGCTTGAACTGGTTTAGTGAATCCGACATTACCGTCTCCTCACCCAGTGAATTCCATATTCTCACTGCTCTTACCGTAAAGAACCCCTTCCTATGCTGGTGCTGAAACCTTTTCTCTTCCAGTCTTAGTGAATGCCCTCTTGTTACCGTAATATCCCTCCTTTTGAACAAATCCCGGGCAAGGTCTCTATACTGTCCCCTAACATATTTGTACACATTTATTATGTCCCCCCTCAACCTTCTCTTTTCCAGGCTGAATAGTCCTAGTTTTGCCAACCTCTCTGGGTATTGCAGTCCCTCCATTCCCCTTATTAATTTTGTTGCCCTCCTTTGTACCTTTTCAAGCTCATTTATATCCTTTCTATATATTGGGGCCCATAACTGAGCACAGTATTCCAAGTGTGGTCTGACCAGTGCTTTGTACAGTGGAAGAACAATGTTCTCATCCTTTGCAGCTATACCTCTTCTGATACATCCCATTACCCTGTTTGCCCTTACAGCAGCGGCCTGACTTTGGGCACTCCAATTTAGTTTGCTATCAATCAAGATGCCCAAGTCCTTCTCCATCTCTGAATTCCCCAATAATTTCCCATTCAGTGAGTACTGGTGACTTCCATTTTTCCTTCCCATATGTATGACCTTACATTTCTCCTCATTAAACCTCATTTGCCATTTAATGCTCCACCTACCCAGCTTATCCAAATCCCTCTGTAGGTCTGCACTGTCCTCTTTTGTATTAATTGTTTTACATAACTTTGTGTCATCTGCAAATATTGATATTTTACTATTTATCCCGTTGACTATGTCGTTAATAAAGATATTAAATAACATTGGGCCTAGTACAGACCCCTGTGGTACCCCACTAGTGACGCTTACCCAATCTGAGTATATTCCATTTATAACCACCCTCTGCCTTCTATCCTTTAGCCAGTTAGCTACCCACTTGCAGACATTTTCCCCCAGCCCCATCATTCTCATTTTGTATACCAACCTATTATGTGGCACGCTATCGAACGCTTTTGAGAAGTCGAGATACACGACATCCACTGGTTCCCCCTGATCTACTCGAGAGCTAACCTCCTGGTAGAAGTCAATCAGGTTTGTTAGGCAGGAGCGATTCCTCATGAATCCATGTTGGTTCGGGGTTAATAGATTATTAGCGTCAAGATGCTCCATGATTGCCTCATTAATAAAGCCTTCAAAAATTTTGCCCACAACGGACGTCAGACTCACCGGCCGATAGTTTCCGGTGTTACTTTTTGCTCCCTTTTTGAATATTGGCACTACATTCGCCTGTCGCCAATCAAGTGGTACAGACCCAGTCTCAACAGAGTCCTTAAATATAAGATATAACGGTCTGTCTATCACATTACTTAGTTCCCTTAGTACCCGTGGGTGTATGCCATCAGGTCCTGGTGATTTGTTTATTTTAATGTTACTGAGGCGTTTCTGTACCCCAGCTTGGGTTAGATTTGTCATACTTAGTGGAGGATTAAGCTTGTCACTTCTCATTTCGCCTGTTAGTTCTTTTTCCTTTGTGAAAGTTGACGAAAAAAAAATTATTTAATAGATTAGCTTTATCCTCATCTTTCTCTATGATTTTGCCTTCATCACTTTTTATCGGTCCAATATTATTCGATTTAATCCTTTTACTATTTATATATGTAAAGAACAGTTTGGGATTTGATCTACTTTCCCTAGCAATACGTCTCTCTGTTTCCTCCTTTGCTATTTTTATTTGTTTTTTGCAGGTTCTCGTTTTTTCCTTGTAACACATTAGTGCCTCCTTGCTGTTTTCCTGTTTTAATCTCTTGAATGCCTCTTTTTTGCTATTTAACGCCCCTTTTACGTTCTTATTCAACCATATTGGTTTCCTCTTATTTCTGGCCCTTTTATTCCCATACGGTATATACCTCTCGCACTGAGTATTCAGAATTCTTTTGAAGGTTTCCCATTTACTATTCGTATTTCCTTGATTAAGAACTTTGTCCCAGTCTATAAGATGAAGGTTTTCTTTCAGCTGATCAAACTTCGCCCTCCTAAAGTTAGTTTAATGTTTTAGTTGTTCCCTTATTGATAAGCCTACTGAAGGGCATTTTGAAATTGATAATATTATGATCGCTATTACCTAGGTGCCCCCCTATCTGTACCTCAGTTATTCTATTAGGCCTATTAGTCAATATTAAGTCCAACACTGCCTTCCCTCTCGTTGGTTCCTGCACTAGTTGGGAGAGATAATTATCCTTGATATTTGTCAAGAACCTTTTTCCTTTCTGCGATCTACAGGTTTCTGTTTCCCAGTCAATATCCGGGTAGTTGAAGTCCCCCACTACAATCACCTCATTATGTTTTGCTACTTTGTCTATTTGTCCTAATAGCAGTTTCTCATTCTCCTCTGTTATATTGGGTGGCTTATAGCAGACCCCCAGTAATATTTTATTATTATTTTTTGCCCCCTCTATCTCTACCCACATGGACTCGACCCCCTCTTCTCCCTCTCCTATATCTTCCCTTAGTCTGGGCTTTAGACGTGACTTTACATATAAGCAGACTCCTCCGCCCTTCCCCTGTTTCCGGTCCCTTCTAAATAAACTATAATCTGTTAAATTTACCGCCCAGTCGTAGCTATCATCTAGCCAAGTCTCTGTTATACCTACGATGTCATACCTCTCCTCCGATATAAGCGCCCGCAGCTCATCCGCCTTATTGGTCAGGCTTCTTGCGTTGGTCAGCATGCAAGATAAAACTTTGGGGTTATTTAGCATCCTATTCTTCTCTAACGATCTAACTGTACTATCCCCACCCCCCTCTCCACCCTCATTATATTCACTTCTCCCCTTCCCCCTTGCTTGCCTCACATCCCACCTATTTCCTTGGTTTCCCCCCCCCCGTCTCTAGTTTAAAAACTCCTCCAACCTATTAGCCATCTTCTTCCCCAGCACCGCTGCACCCTCCCCATTGAGGTGCAGCCCGTCCCTACGGTAGAGCCTGTAGCCGACAGCGAAGTCGGCCCAGTTCTCCATGAACCCAAACCCTTCTGCCTTGCACCAACTCTTTAGCCACTTATTCACCTCCCTAACCTCCCGTTGGCGCTCCTGTGTGGCTCGCGGGATTGGTAGTATTTCTGAGAAAACTACCTTGGAGGTCCTTGCCCTAAGCTTCCTACCTAGATCCCTGAAATCATTTTTAAGGACCCTCCATCTACCACTCACTTTGTCATTGGTGCCAATGTGGACCATGACCGCTGGGTCTTCGCCAGCCCCACCCAGTAACCTGTCAACCCGATCCGCGATGTGCCGGACTCGAGCGCCACTGAATTCAGCGGCTCTGCCCATGCTGATATCACGAGCCACTGACAGTCTGACAGCAGCGGCATCAATATGTCATCAAACAATAAATGACAACAGGAACCATGGCAGAGACTCAGCACTGGACACGGAGAGGATAAATAAAGCTCAACTGGGGGACATGGGTTTTCCAAAAATTGAAAACCCCTTTAATGTCTTGTATGATATCTCGTAAAGATTTGTATGTACTTGTAATGCTAACGAGCATGATATCTAATTATAACTTCAGGTGTATGATATCTTGTGAAATAATGTATACCTTAACTTTAATGGGTTTATCCAGGATTATTTAACTTTTTTACTATGAGCCTAAGAATTAAAAAGCAGGTAGTTACTAACTACCTGCCTTTTGTGCCCGGTGCTGATCTCTGCTGACGTCACATCTACAGAGAGGCAGCCTCTCTTCTGCTCAGTTGATAGGGCGTGACAGTCGATGTCATGGTGAATGACAGCTGGCTTCCCACTGCCTAAGTTCAGGGAGATGGCTGTAAATCAGTATGACATTAGCAATCACACCCACCCTGTCAACAAAGCAGCCCTGAAGAAGAAGAGCTGCTCTGTTGATATGGAGCAGCTGAATCACTGGCAGGAGTGGTTGGTGACTGCTCTGAGCCAGCACTGGTTGTTGCTTCTGTTAGCAACCTTCTGCCTGATAGTTTTCATGACCTTGTAAAAAAAATAAAATAGTCCTCCACAACCCCTTTAACAGATAATATTATAGCTAAACTGTCGAACACACTTCCCATGAAAATTAATTTAAAGGGTTTTTATCCAGTTTCATGAATAGCTCTTACATTATTAGGCTTAAAAACATAAATTAGACACAAAGTAAAGGAAAATAAACTAAGCACATACAAAGGTCTATACAGCTCAAATATGAAGATAATTGTGATAGTTAAAATGTATCAATAGACTTAAAATATTTTGACTGATACACATATAACCTCCGAATTTGCTTTTTAATAGAAAAGGTATGCAAGCTTGAAATGTTATATCATTTCTTAATTAGTGTAAACAACACCATCTATCTTGCATTAGGTAATTTGCACTGACATTTCAGACTTTCATTATCACCCGCTAACAGCATGGAACAGCAAACACAGTAATACCTTCATTGCAACATGTTACTTCTTTGCTGTGGACCTCTCATTTAATGAACAGCTTGTAGACTTTAGCATTGCATTCCCTGTAAGGATGAAAACTCTTGATATGCTTGTTAACAAATAAGCCTGCACACATCTGTATGTATACTGCTTAAGATGCTGTTTAATAATGTATTAGCTCATAGAAATAAAACTGACATCGATATAGACATTCTGCACAAGAAAAAGGAAAGGGATGACTCATTACTGAAGATGAGAACATTTATTTGACTTTGATCAAACTATGTCACAAGAATAAACCTCATCTTCTCTGACTGCCATTATTCCTGAGTAGTATGAGGTTGAGGCTATGTTCACACGTTGCTTTTTTGCTGCATTTTTTTTGCAGCCAAAACCTGCTCTCTTGGCAGTAAAAAGCTGCTTACAAAATGCAGGTTTTGCTGCATTTTTACTGCAGATTTGGTGGAGATTATATGTGTCATTTGTCTACAGTACATGTTTAATAAAGTTAGTTTCGTCACCAAAAAAGCAGTAGCAAAAAACGCAGTAAACATAGTAAGCAGTTTTTTTTTTGCTTTCTATGGTGAAAAAATGCTGCAAAAATGCTGAAAGAATTAACCTGCTGCAGTTTTCCAATTCAATCATGAACAAAGAAACAAGCGTGTGCGTGAGAATTCTGTAATCTCAAAACTTTTACTGGTACTGTAAAAAGCTGCTTTTAATGTGCATTAGAAAAAGGCAGCAAAAAAAAGCAACAAAAACACTATGTGTGAACATAACCTTACACTCGTTGATTAAATTCAATGTATTTATTTTTTTTAAACATGTCTATCCTTTCACAGAACATTTTAGAATATGCTGACATCTGTGAACTTGAGGAATACCACTTTTTCTGGCTGTTATACAACATGTATCCTGCATTTTTCAACAGATTATAGTGGATCTAGCCATGGAGTATCGAGTTTGAATCAAATTTCCTAAAAATGCTAATTCAACCACTTTGAAATTTGATTCATGATTGGTAAAAAAAAAAAAAAAAAAAAACTTGCCCGGCACAATAATAATAATATAATAATAATTGATATTTATATAGCGCCAACATATTCCGCAGCACTTTACAATTAAGCAGGCACATGTACAGACAATAAATTCAATACAAAGTAAGAAAGTTTAAACAGTTACATTAGGAGTGAGGTCCCTGCTCGCAAGCTATTGAGCCATCCTCAGCAACAGATGAAGTGAGTGAAGTACCAGGAACAAAACACTGGAAAGTCTTCCTCCATTTGTTAATATCGGATAGCACCCCAAAGGATTCACGTGACAACTGGAGATTAGTGTTGAGCCACCCCCGTAGTGTTCGAGTTCGGTTCGGTTCGTCGAACACCCATATGTTCGCCGAACTGTTCGTCGAACTGTTCGTCGAACACCTTCGAACACCGTTAAAACAAATGGCAGGCAAACAAAAACACATAGAAACACATAGAAAACACCTTCAAAGGTGTCCAAAAGCTGACAAACTGCTCAGAAGACACAACTAACACATGGAAAAGTGACAAGTACATATAGTCATGCAAAAAGAAAAAAGGTGGAGGAGTAAAAGGAGGGGGAGACACAGATATAGGCATGTCATGCCCTTCTAAAACCAAAAAAGTGCGAAGCCGACACGGCCAGTCCGTTCCTGCCCGTGCGACCTCCGTGTCGCCGGGTTTGTGCCAGAGCTGCGGTGGACCATGACGGCCAGCCCCCCTCTCCCAATACTGGTGCCTGTCCGCTGGTGGGCCGAGCGAGCCCCCCTGTGGTGGAGGCAGGTCTAAGCTTTTTAATTTAAATTGTCTCTCTAATTTGAATGAATACACTTTAAATCCTTTTACAAGGATCTATTGGAGGGCAAGTCTCATGGCAGCAGCCGCATAATTCCAGCTCCAGTAGCGTCCACTAAAGCTGCTGCAGTTAAAAAGCTTTTATAAGGATCGAGCTTGGCGGTCCACCGCATGGCGTCCTACCGCCAGTCCCAACCCCTATGCCTTGGGGTGCCTCCTGATGCTCTTCACTGACTATCCCGGGGTCCCGAAGCATTTCCTTTGAAAAAATTAAGTATCCAAACTACAGGTGGTGTAGCTTGCTTAACAGCTGGGATAATCCGCTGACTAGCAGACACTGCTACAAGGCATAAAGTATTTCCTGGGCTAGATGCAGTTAAAAATTTGTAATTAGATACTCTCGTTGGATGCTGAGAAAGCATTCCATAGAGTCACCTGGCACGCCATATATTATTCTCCTAAAAAGCTTGGGGTAGGGGTCTAGGGGACCCTTTTATAGCCAAAATCACGGCCCTGTATCGCAATACGTTACCTAGGCTGAAGATAAATGGAACTGTAGCACCCCGAGGGCTCGGTTGCTACAGAGGTATTGCACCTCACCCAGAGGAGTGATATTTCACTCTCAGGTAAGGATGAAGTGTGGATCAGGACCTCGACACCTGCATGCATTACACCACATTGCCGTGGGGCAGGGCGACCAATATGCCCCTGAGATGGGCACGACAGTCCCTGTCCCTGACTGGAGTGGGGGGAGGGAACAGCGAGGAAGGGGAACCCTGTAGTGCAGGAGCAGGGAGGAAGCAGTTCCTGGGTGCATTGAGAAGGGAGTATAAAAGGTGGGCACCATCTTAGTTCAGTGCAGAGAAGTCTGAGCAGAAGTGACAGGGAGCCGGGGCTCTGCATGAGCTCTGCTCCGGAGGCGGGCCTAGTAACAGAGGCCCAGGCCTGGAAGAGGAAGAAGGAAGGAAGAGGAGTGGAGAAGACTCCAGGAACGAGGAACAAAGGGATTCCAGGGGTGCGGACGGGCGAGTCGCCACCGCGCGCCCGAATCCACCTGCGTGGAGGGGTCAGGCCAAAGGGGGAGATCGGTCCCCGAAACTAATGGAGGCGGGAAACGACCCTCAGCTAGAAACCGGAGGCTGTGACATTTTATGTGGTGCAGCCCCTCGCTACACCCGCTAGGAAGGCACCACATAGGGTCAGGGAAACTGGAGCCAAGTTTACCAAGAGGAGGCCCGAGGCAGCCGGACGGAAGCGTTGGTAAGAAAGGCCAGACAAAGGACACACAAAGGGGGTCCTGTGAACCGCTCCAAAGTTATCTGGAAGTTGTCTGAGCCCCTCACTTGGTGAGCACAGTACGACGTGGGCAGCCGTTACCTGCAGAAGTGGTCTGGATAATAAGAACTGTGAGTAAAGGCCCTGGACTGCATCGCTGACTCCGTGTCGTTACTGCTGCTGCCCTGCACCATCACCCACATCCTCCGCATACACTGCCCTGAGGCTATACTCCTCCCGTGGGGAGTTATACTACGCTCTGCTGCACCCACAACACCAGCCTCAGTGGTCTGCCCTGCAGCGGCGGTTCACTCTGACCGCAATCCACGGGTGGCGTAGTCGGACATTTAAACATCAAAATCACATAAATAGTTCTGCCACTGGTTTGACCGCCCTGAGCCACGGAACCGGGTCGCCGCCACGGAGACTAGAACCACCAGCATCCACCAAAAAGGGTCCGGCTCCGGGTGTCCCAAGACCCACGGGGCGCATCAGAACATTTTCATCACCTTTCATAATCACCAATGGGACAAGGCAGGGATGTCCTCTGTCCCTTCTCTTATACATCCTAGTGACGGAGCACCTGCTCTCATCAATTCGCCATAACCCCAATATTAGGTGGATTGAGGTGGGAGGCACCGAGTACAAGTGCTCTGCATTTGCTGATGATGTCCTAGTATATATCACTCAATCACATATATCCATCCCTGCTGTTATGGCTGAAATAGATCACTTTGTTACATGGTCAAATTTTAAAATCAATGCAGCGAAGTCTGAGGCCCTCGATGTCTTCCTCCCCAAATCCATACAGGATTCCATCCAGTCCAACTTTCCCTTTGCCTGGCCCTCACAGGGTATCAAATACTTAGGAATTCCTATTCATAGAGACCTCTCCCATCTATGTTATCTTAATTTTGGGCCCTTTATTGAACAACTCCATACAGACCACGGTTGGCAAGTTAGAACTGTAAGATTCACTACGTGAACCACTGGTGCTTTGTGGAAAATCACATGTACACTGTGTTCCAAATTATTATGCAAAAAGTGTTTAGGAGTGATAAAGGAAGAATTTGTTTGTTTGTCAGTTAAACTCATTGATGGTGATGTGTGTCAGGGCTCTTTATATCACTGTAAGCAATTGCAGACACCTGTGCTAATTAGCTTGGCAGGTGTGTCCAATGAAAGGCAAGACTACTTAATAAGGCTGTCCCACATTATTAAGCAGCCTACATTTTCTGCCAAAATGGGAAAGAAAAAGGATGTGTCGGCTGCTGAGAAGCAACAAATTGTGGAGTGTTTAGGTCAAGGCATGACTACAATCAACATTGTCAAGACACTTCATCCTGATCATCGCACCATCAAGAAGTATGTATCTGATTCACAGTACACACGTGTGCGTGCTGAAAAGGTAAAATTGAGGACTCTTTCCTACAGGCAATTACCTCAGGTTAAAAGAGCAGCGGCAAAAAAGCCTTGTCATAGCAGCAGACAAGTTTTTGAAGCTGCTTGGGCCTCCAACGTCCCCCGATCAACAAGATGCAGAGTCCTTCAGTGGTTTGCAGCTGTGCGTAATCCATCCTGTCGACCTCCTCTATCCACTGCACACAAGCAGATATGGCTCCAGTGGGCCAAACAATACATAAAGTCTAACTTCAAAACTGTTTTGTTCACCGATGAGTGCCGTGCAACGCTCGATGGTCCAGATGGATGGAGTGGAGGATGGCTGGTTGATGGACACCGCACGCAAACACGGCTACAGCGCCTACAAGGACGAGGTGGAGTAATGTTTTGGGCTGGAATCATGGGGAGAGTGATTGTCATCCACTTTAGGATCACTGAAGGGGTAAAGATGAGCTCCATAATGTATGTGGAGTTTCTCAAACAGCACTTCCTGCCATGGTTCAAGAAGAAGAACCATGTATTCCACAGCAAGATCATTTTCATGCATGATAATGCACTGTCTCATGCTGCACATAACACATCTCCATCTCTGGCTGATATGGGCATAAAAGGAGACAAACTTATGGTGTGACCCCCATGCTCCCCTGACCTCAACCCCATTCAGAACCTCTGGAGCATCATCAAAAGGAGTGTCTATGATGGCAGGAGGCAGTTCACATCTAAGCAACAGCTCTGGGAAGGTATTCTGTCCTCATGCAAAACAATTGAAGCAGAAACCATCCAAAACCTGACAAATTCAATGGACGAGACAGTTCAGAAGCTCCTTTCGAACAAGGGGTCCTATGTGCAAATGTAACATCACCTAGAATAAAGTTTTGAGTTGAAAACTGTTTGATTTCAGTTTCTAATAACCTGCTAATGCTTATAATGTCAAAAATGACCATTTTTTTGTTCTTTATTAAAATGAAAAGGTTGATCGAAGAGTGTGGGGGATCTAAGAGTGTGGCAACCCAGTAGTCAGGATTACTTCGAATTCTGACAATCTGAGGGTCATGTTGCAGGTAGTGCAGCAAGAAGGCACTCCTGTGTCTTGTGCATCCAGGAGACCCACAATTATTTTCTGGGCTAGATGCAGCTAAAAATTATTATTAATTTGAAAGCTGGTGGAGTTTAGTATAGATGGCCTAATAGAATCAGTACTGCACACTGCTACAAAGCCGAAATTATTTTCCAGCCAAGATACAGATAAACATGATTAGTAATTTTAAATCTGGTGGAGCTTAGTATAGATGGCCTAATAGAATTAGTACTGCACACTGCTACAAAGCACAAATTATTTTCCAGCCAAGATACAGATAAACATGATTAGTAATTTTAAAGCTTAAAGCGGTTGGTGAGGTGATTTTAACAAATCATCAAGCTTTTACTCTCCCCAGGATGACACAGGGGTAGAAAAGTCATTTCGGATCCATGATTTGTTCATCTTTATGAACATGAGTCTGTCTACATTATCAGTGGAGAGCCGCTTGCGCTTATCTGTCAGCACACCACCAGCAGCGCTGAACACACGTTCAGAGAGAACGCTGGCTACCGGGCATGACAAGAACTCCAAGGCGTAAGTGGCGAGCTCCGGCCATTTATCCAGATTGGAAGCTCAAAAAGAGCAAGGGTCTAGTGACACAGTCATGGCTTCAATGTTTACTTGGAAATACTCCTGTACCATAGTCTCTAGGCATTGACTATGTGTCAGACTTCTTGTCTCCTGTGGCCTTGCAAAGGATGGGCTAAAAAAGTGGTGAAATGATTCCGCAAAATTGATGTTACCAGCAGATACTGTGTTTTTGTTACGGTTTGAGTGCTGAACACTCGACGGTCCCACGGTTGGCAAGATGGAACTGTGAGATTCACTACGTGCACCTCTGGTGTTTTGTGGAAAAGCACATGGAAGATTCTGCAACAGTCTCTGCTGATACTCCTGCATGCGTGCATCCCTTTCTATGGCAGGAATAATTTCTGCAAATTTACTTTTGTACCGGGGATCTAACAGTGTGGCAGCCCAGTAGTCAGGATTATTTCTAATTCTCACAATTCGAGGGTCATGTTGCAGGTAGTGCAGCAAGAAGGCACTCATGTGTCTTGCGCATCCAGGAGCACCAAATCCCTGTTGTGTTGGCGGCGAGGTAACAATCATGCTTCCTTCCTCTGTCCTCTCCCCCCAACCTCGCGCAACAGAAATGTGATCAAGGTCTCCCTCATCTGATGAGTCTTCCATCAGTTCGTCCTCCACTCCTTCCTGGGCTCCTGCACCTTCCTCACTAGTTTGGCTGCTACCATGCGCCCTGGTAAAACCATCTCCCCCACCCCTCTCATGCATGCCGCCTGGGTGCTGCCGACCGTCTGGACCTTGCAGATGTTAGCCCTTCCGCATACAACTCCTCCTCCTCTACTTCCTCCACCTCCTCTTGTGCCACCACCTGACTCCGAATTCTGCTCCAGCATGTAAATCACCGGAATAGTCATGCTGATAATGGTATCGTCAGCACTAAACATCTTCGTCGCCATTTCAAAACTGTGCAGAAGGGTGCATAGGTCCCTGATCTGAGACCACTCCTCCAGCGTGATTTGCCCCACCTCTGGATCTCGCTGGCCCAGGCTATACATCAGAACGTATCGCACCAGGGCTTGTCGGTGCTGTCTTTGTCACTGCAACATGTGCAGAGTTGAATTCCACCGGGTAGGCACATCGCATTTTAGCCGGTGAAGTGGCAGGTCCAACGACTTCTGTAGAGATGTAAGTCGCTGAGCTGCGGGATGCGAATGGCGGAAGTGAGCACACAGCGACCGTGCCCTCTGCAGAAGGCCATCTAGTCCGGGATAGTGGGCTAAAAATTGCTGGACAACCAGGTTCAACACGTGAGCCATACAAGGCACGTGTGTGACATTGCCCCGGCGAAGGGCGGCACCCAGGTTTGCAGCATTGTCGCACACGGCCTTCCCTGGTTTCAGGTCCAGTGGAGACAACCATTCATGAAACTGGTTCTCCAGAGCTGACCACAACTCCTCAGCTGTGTGACTCACGTTTCCCAGACATTTCAAAGTAAAAACCGCCTGATGACGTTGAGCCCTGCTGCCAGCATAGTAAGGAGGTGTGCAGGATCCCTTCTGCGCAGTTAGAATGCTTATGGCATTACCAGACAGGCTTTGGGTGCAGGTGGAGGACCGAGAGGAGGTTGAGGAGGCAGAAGCAGTGGAGGAACTTTGAGATAAAGAGGATTGACGCACAACTCGTGGGGACGGCAAGACTTGGATAGCAGCCCCTTGTCCTGCTGTCACCATAGTTACCCAGTGCCCATTCAGCGACATGTAACGCCCCTGTCCAAGCCTACTCGTCCAAGTGTCTGTGATGAAATGCACCCTGTCACTCACAGAGTTTCTCAAAGAAGCGGTGATGTTGTGTGCGACATGCTGGTGGAGCGCAGGCACACCTTTCTTTGAGTAGTAGTGCCGACTGGGCATCTGGTACTGGGGCACTGCGATGGACATAAGGTCTAGAAAATCCTCTGTGTCCACCAGGTGGAAAGGCAGCATTTCTGTAGCAAAGAGCTTTCAGATAGTGAAATTCAACCTCTTAGCTTTCTCATGGCTAGGAGGAAATGGTCTTTTACCTGTCCACATCTGAGGGGCCGAGGGCTGGCTGTTGTGCTTAGACGGGGTTGAGAAGGGTGTCCCCGGCAAACTCCAGTCTGTGAGGAAGATGCAGGCGGACATGTTAGGTTGCCTTGATCCAAAGGTGGTGCTATCGATGTCGGACAGCGCTGAACACCAGCTGGTGTTTCCACCTCCAAAGAAAATGATGACCTGCCAATCACGCTGGCTGTTGCGGGTAAAGAGGTGGCAGGTCTGCGCCCCAAAACATGTGTGACTGCTGTCCCCCCTGTCACAGATGATGAAGAGGCCGCGGATGCACAAGTTGTGGCAGATGGTGGTTGGCCCGGCCGGCTTGGCCGCATTGTAGCACAGTGAGCTTCCCACTGCAACTTATGCTTCATGTCCATGTGCCGGTTCATGCATGAAGTATTCAAACTATGTATTTTTTGGCCTCTACTTAGCTTTTGCTGACAAATGTTACAGATAACACCAGTTGGGTCATATTTATCAGTCTGAAAAAATGCCCAGGCTATGCAAGGCATAGCACCCATGCGACCTGAAGAGCCACCATGACGTATGGTCAGAGGCAGAGTTGTGTTTGAGGATGCAGTTGTTGACGTGCTTCCAGTACTACGTCTCTGTCCAGGAAGGCGCAACCTGACCTTGTCGTCACTAGCATCCTCCTCCACCTCCTCTGCTGACCTCATCTCTTGGCTGACTGTGGGTTGACAGTAAGTGGGATCTCCAACCTCATCATCATCACCCTGTGTGTTATCACACCCGTCGTCCTCAGAGCCAACCTGTTCCTGCCCTGACAAAAAACTAAAGTTGTCGCTCCAATCAGGTATTTGAGTCTCATCATCGTCTTCCTCATTGTCTCCACCAACAGGAGTTACAGTTTGGGAACGAGGGTCTACATTATGGTCAGAACCTTCTTCGTCTGGTCCTGGATCCGACTCATAAAGATTCTGGGCATCAGTGCAGATCATTTCCTTGTCTGGATTCACAGAAGCTCTGGAGCCGACCTCTGATTCCAAGGCTATAGTATGAGTAAACAGCTCTGCAGACTCAACCATCTGTTCTACGCCATACTCAGACGGGCAGCTGGAGACTTGGGAGCTGTGAGGAAGCAAGTGCGATTGGGGTGACACCTCTGAGGACTGGAGTATTTGTGATGTTGAAGTTGAGTTGGAGGAGAGCCCACTTAAAGGAGCACTTGATATCCGTTGAAACACCTGCTGTTTTTGTGCCTCATCTGGAATTTGTAGCGATTGGCGGGGCCGTAAGAAAGGGATCTTATCACATTGTCCGCTAAAAGATGTAGACATTTTACTTTGGCTGAAAGATGGTCTTTCTTCTGCAGATGTTACTGTTGCTTTAACACCTACCCCATGGACACAACCATTTTCCCCTTCCCAACACGCCTATTCCCCTTTCCACCAGCAGCAGGCCTTTTTCCACTCATTTTGCTGGTTATCTAATTCACAACTCTGGAGTTGTTTGCGCAAAAAAATAATGGATGGGAACCGAGCAGAGCTGAGTGGCCAAACTGTGATATTAGGCCAAAAGTATTGGCTGGGTTAGATGCAGATAAAAATTATATTGAATTTGCAACCTGATGGGGGTCAGTACAGACGGACTAATAGAACAAGTCCCACACACTGCTAGAAGCTGAAATATTATTTCAGAGCTAGATACATAAAAAAATTATATTGAATTTGCAACCTGATGAAGGTCAGTATAGATGGACTAATAGAACAAGTCCCACACACTGCTACAAGCTGAAATATATTTTCAAAGCTACATGCAGAAAAAAATTATATTGAATTTGCAACCTGTTGGAGGTTAGTATTAGAGATGAGCGTTGTTCTACTCGAACTGTTCGCCAATCTCAAATTCGAGCTGTTTTGGGCGGTGTTCGAGCCGTTCGGCGAACACGAACAATTTGAGAAAAATTCGGCTGTTCGAGGTTATGTTCGATAACTGTTCGTGCATCAAAATCATAACTGGATTTTTTCTCAGTAATGATGAAAATTAATGTTAATACGCAGTTTGAGTGTACAGCGGGGTGGGGGGAGGGGCAGGGGATGGATCTCTGCAGGAACAATGAAGATCTCCATTTTTTTGTCTCTTTCCCGCATTTACAGTGGGGAGGTACAATCTGTCAGCCTATCAGCAGCGCACACACGGAGCGAAGTGCTTTTTTTCACACAAGCAAGGGCATGTGTCATTGGCAGTGTATGTCACATGACCTTGCCCTATAAGACCAAGCCATTTTCCCCGTCGCCACCATTTTCTCACTGCTGCAGCTGCGTGTTAGACGGCACCGCTGTTGCTGTGTGCGCTATACCTTGTTAATTTCAAGCCAATTTTCACACAAATCTACAGATAGCTTGGGAGTAGGGAATAGTTGTGATTGCAGTCCTTTTAAGGACTAGGTTACAGCATTTCCTACGACTTTTATCAGGCAGGTCTGTGCTCTTAAATAGATAGATTGTGGGAGTAAAGACTAATTGTAATTGGAGTCCTTTTCAGGACTAGGTTACATCAGTTCCTATCAGTTTTTGCCAGGCAGGTCTGTGCCAGTGCTGTGCAAGTTTTTTTCACAGCATTTGGCTGAATCTAGCAAAGCTAATCCTTTTTGGCCTATTGCAGAGTGTGTTAGTCAGTGGAGTAGCCTATCTGTGTTGCAAGATATACCACCTGTGTATAGAATACCAATTTTTTTACTGCACCTAGTGAAGTAAAATCTTTTGGGCATAGCATCATTCTATTAGTCCATCTATACTGACCTCCATCAGGTTGCAAATTGAATATAATTTTTTTCTGCATCTAGCTCTGAAAAAATATTGGGCTTCTAGCTGTGTGTGGGACTTGTTCTATTAATCCATCTATACAGACCTCCATCAGGTTGCAAACTGAATATATTTTTTTCTGCATCTACCTCTGAAAAA
Source organism: Phyllobates terribilis (assembly GCF_046119375.1). Lineage (NCBI taxonomy): Eukaryota > Metazoa > Chordata > Amphibia > Anura > Dendrobatidae > Phyllobates > Phyllobates terribilis. The sequence continues at coordinate 474,974,183 of NW_027362765.1, read as the reverse complement.
ATATTGGGCTTCTAGCTGTGTGTGGGACTTGTTCTATTAATCCATCTATACAGACCTCCATCAGGTTGCAAACTGAATATATTTTTTTCTGCATCTACCTCTGAAAAAATATTGGGCTTCTAGCTGTGTGTGGGACTTGTTGTATTAGTCCATCTATACTGACCTCCATCAGGTTGCAAACTGAATATATTTTTTTCTGCATCTACCTCTGAAAAAATATTGGGCTTCTAGCTGTGTGTGGGACTTGTTCTATTAATCCATCTATACAGACCTCCATCAGGTTGCAAACTGAATATATTTTTTTCTGCATCTACCTCTGAAAAAATATTGGGCTTCTAGCTGTGTGTGGGACTTGTTCTATTAATCCATCTATACAGACCTCCATCAGGTTGCAAACTGAATATATTTTTTTCTGCATCTACCTCTGAAAAAATATTGGGCTTCTAGCTGTGTGTGGGACTTGTTCTATTAATCCATCTATACAGACCTCCATCAGGTTGCAAACTGAATATATTTTTTTCTGCATCTACCTCTGAAAAAATATTGGGCTTCTAGCTGTGTGTGGGACTTGTTCTATTAATCCATCTATACAGACCTCCATCAGGTTGCAAACTGAATATATTTTTTTCTGCATCTACCTCTGAAAAAATATTGGGCTTCTAGCTGTGTGTGGGACTTGTTCTATTAATCCATCTATACAGACCTCCATCAGGTTGCAAACTGAATATATTTTTTTCTGCATCTACCTCTGAAAAAATATTGGGCTTCTAGCTGTGTGTGGGACTTGTTGTATTAGTCCATCTATACTGACCTCCATCAGGTTGCAAACTGAATATATTTTTTTCTGCATCTACCTCTGAAAAAATATTGGGCTTCTAGCTGTGTGTGGAACTTGTTCTATTAATCCATCTATACAGACCTCCATCAGGTTGCAAACTGAATATATTTTTTTCTGCATCTACCTCTGAAAAAATATTGGGCTTCTAGCTGTGTGTGGGACTTGTTGTATTAGTCCATCTATACTGACCTCCATCAGGTTGCAAACTGAATATATTTTTTTCTGCATCTACCTCTGAAAAAATATTGGGCTTCTAGCTGTGTGTGGGACTTGTTGTATTAGTCCATCTATACAGACCTCCATCAGGTTGCAAACTGAATATATTTTTTTCTGCATCTACCTCTGAAAAAATATTGGGCTTCTAGCTGTGTGTGGGACTTGTTCTATTAATCCATCTATACAGACCTCCATCAGGTTGCAAACTGAATATATTTTTTTCTGCATCTACCTCTGAAAAAATATTGGGCTTCTAGCTGTGTGTGGGACTTGTTCTATTAATCCATCTATACAGACCTCCATCAGGTTGCAAACTGAATATATTTTTTTCTGCATCTACCTCTGAAAAAATATTGGGCTTCTAGCTGTGTGTGGGACTTGTTCTATTAATCCATCTATACAGACCTCCATCAGGTTGCAAACTGAATATATTTTTTTCTGCATCTACCTCTGAAAAAATATTGGGCTTCTAGCTGTGTGTGGGACTTGTTCTATTAATCCATCTATACAGACCTCCATCAGGTTGCAAACTGAATATATTTTTTTCTGCATCTACCTCTGAAAAAATATTGGGCTTCTAGCTGTGTGTGGGACTTGTTCTATTAATCCATCTATACAGACCTCCATCAGGTTGCAAACTGAATATATTTTTTTCTGCATCTACCTCTGAAAAAATATTGGGCTTCTAGCTGTGTGTGGGACTTGTTCTATTAATCCATCTATACAGCCCTCCATCAGGTTGCAAACTGAATATATTTTTTTCTGCATCTACCTCTGAAAAAATATTGGGCTTCTAGCTGTGTGTGGGACTTGTTGTATTAGTCCATCTATACTGACCTCCATCAGGTTGCAAACTGAATATATTTTTTTCTGCATCTACCTCTGAAAAAATATTGGGCTTCTAGCTGTGTGTGGAACTTGTTCTATTAATCCATCTATACAGACCTCCATCAGGTTGCAAACTGAATATATTTTTTTCTGCATCTACCTCTGAAAAAATATTGGGCTTCTAGCTGTGTGTGGGACTTGTTGTATTAGTCCATCTATACTGACCTCCATCAGGTTGCAAACTGAATATATTTTTTTCTGCATCTACCTCTGAAAAAATATTGGGCTTCTAGCTGTGTGTGGGACTTGTTGTATTAGTCCATCTATACAGACCTCCATCAGGTTGCAAACTGAATATATTTTTTTCTGCATCTACCTCTGAAAAAATATTGGGCTTCTAGCTGTGTGTGGGACTTGTTGTATTAGTTCATCTATACTGACCTCCATCAGGTTGCAAACTGAATATATTTTTTTCTGCATCTACCTCTGAAAAAATATTGGGCTTCTAGCTGTGTGTGGGACTTGTTCTATTAATCCATCTATACAGACCTCCATCAGGTTGCAAACTGAATATATTTTTTTCTGCATCTACCTCTGAAAAAATATTGGGCTTCTAGCTGTGTGTGGGACTTGTTGTATTAGTCCATCTATACTGACCTCCATCAGGTTGCAAACTGAATATATTTTTTTCTGCATCTACCTCTGAAAAAATATTGGGCTTCTAGCTGTGTGTGGGACTTGTTGTATTAGTCCATCTATACAGACCTCCATCAGGTTGCAAACTGAATATATTTTTTTCTGCATCTACCTCTGAAAAAATATTGGGCTTCTAGCTGTGTGTGGGACTTGTTGTATTAGTCCATCTATACTGACCTCCATCAGGTTGCAAACTGAATATATTTTTTTCTGCATCTACCTCTGAAAAAATATTGGGCTTCTAGCTGTGTGTGGGACTTGTTGTATTAGTCCATCTATACTGACCTCCATCAGGTTGCAAACTGAATATATTTTTTTCTGCATCTACCTCTGAAAAAATATTGGGCTTCTAGCTGTGTGTGGGACTTGTTCTATTAATCCATCTATACAGACCTCCATCAGGTTGCAAACTGAATATATTTTTTTCTGCATCTAGCTCTGAAAAAATATTTGGCCTTCTAGCAGTGTGTGGGACTTTCTCTATTAGTCCATCTATACTGACCTCCATCAGGTTGCAAATTGAATATAATTTTTTTCTGCATCTAACCCAGCCAATAGTTTTGGCCTAATACCACAGTTTGGCCACTCAGCTCTGCTCGGTTCCCATCCATTGTTTTTTTGTGCAAACAACTCCAGAGTTGTTAATTAGTTAACCACCAAAATGAGTGGAAAAAGGCCTGCTGCTGGTGGAAAGGGGAATAGGCGTGTTGGGAAGGGGAAAAAAGGTTGTGTCCGTGGGGTAGGTGTTAAAGCAACAGTAACATCTGCAGAAGAAAGACCATCTTCCAGCCAAACTAAAATGTCTACTTCTTTTAGCGGACAATGTGATAAGATCCCTTTCTTACGGCCACGCCAATCGCTACGAATTCCAGATGAGGCACAAAAACAGCAGGTGCTTCAACGGATATCAAGTGCTCCTTTAAGTAGGCTCTCCTCCACATCAACTTCAACATCACAAATACTCCAGTCCTCAAAGGTGTCACCCCAATCGCACTTGCTTCCTCACAGCTCCCAAATCTCCAGCTGCCCGTCTGAGTATGAGGTAGAACAGATGGTTGAGTCTGCAGAGCTGTTTACTCATACTATAGCTTGGGAATCAGAGGTCGACTCCAGCGCTTCTGTGAATCCAGACGAGGAAATGATCTGCACTGATGCCCAGAATCTTTATGAGTTGGATCCATGACCAGACGCAGAAGGTTCTGACCATAATGTAGACCCTCATTCCCAAACTGTAACTCCTGTTGGTGGAGACAATGAGGAAGACGATGATAAGACTCAAATACCTGATTGGAGCGACAACTTTAGTTTTTTGTCAGGGCAGGAACAGGTTGGCTCTGAGGACGACGGGTGTGATAACGCACAGGGTGATGATGATGATTTTGGAGATCCCACTTACTGTCAACCCACAGTCAGCCAAGAGATGAGGTCAGCAGAGGAGGTGGAGGAATATGCTAGTGACGACGAGGTCAGGTTGCGCCTTCCTGGACAGAGACGTAGTGCTGGAAGCACGTCAACAACTGCATCCTCAAACACAACTCTGCCTCTCACCACAAGTCGTGGTGGCTCTTCAGGTCGCATGGGTGCTAAGCCTTGCATAGCCTGGGCATTTTTTCAGATCGATAAAGATGACCCAACTCGTGTTATCTGTAACATTTGTCAGCAAAAGCTAAGTAGAGGCCAAAAAATACATAGTTGGAGTACTTCATGCATGAACCGGCACATGGACATGAAGCATAAGTTGCAGTGGGAAGCTCAGTGTGCTACAATGCGGCCTAGCCGGCCGGGCCAACCACCGTCTGCCATATCTTGTGCATCCGCGGCCTCTTCATCCTCTGTGACTGGGTGGAAAGCAGTCACACCTGTTTTGGGGCGCAGACCTGCCACCTCTTTACCCGCAACAGCCAGCGTGATTGGCAGGTCATCATTTTCTTTGGAGGTGGTAACACCAGCTGGTGTTGAGCGCTGTCCGACATCGATAGCACCACCTTTGGATCAAGGCAACCTAACATGTCCGCCTGCATCTTCCTCACAGACCGGCAGTTTGCCGGGGACACCCTTATCAACCCCGTCTAAGCACAATAGCCAGCCCTCGGTCCCTCAGATGTGGACAAGTAAAAGACCATTTCCTCCTAGCCATGAGAAAGCTAAGAGGTTGAATTTCACCATCTGCAAGTTCTTGGCTACAGAAATGCTGCCTTTCCGCCTGGTGGACACAGAGGATTTTCGAGACCTTATGTCCGTCGCAGTGCCCCAGTACCAGATGCCCAGTCGGCCCTACTTCTCAAAGAAAGGTGTGCCTGCGCTCCACCAGCATGTTGCACACAACATCAACGCTTCTTGGAGAAACTCTGTGTGTGACAGGGTGCATTTCACCACAGACACTTGGACGAGTAGGCATGGACAGGGGCATTACATGTCGCTGACTGGGCACTGGGTAACTATGGTGACAGCAGGACAAGGGGCTGCTGTCCAAGTCTTGCCGTCCCCACGAGTTGTGCGTCAATCCTCTTTATGTCAAAGTTCCTCTACTGCTTCTGCCTCCTCAACCTCCTCTCGGTCTTCCACCTGCACCCAAAGCCTGTCTGGTCATGCCACAAGCTTTCTAACTGCGCAGAAGGGATCCTGCACACCTCCTTACTATGCTGGCAGTAGGGCTCAACGTCATCAGGCGGTTTTTAAATTGAAATGTCTGAGAAATGTGAGTCACACAGCTGAGGAGTTGTGGTCAGCTCTGGAGAACCAGTTTCATGAATGGTTGTCTCCACTGGACCTGAAACCAGGGAAGGCCATGTGCGACAATGCTGCAAACCTGGGTGCGGCCCTTCGCCGGGGCAATGTCACACACGTGCCTTGTATGGCTCACGTGTTGAACCTGGTTGTCCAGCAATTTTTAGCCCACTATCCCAGACTAGATGGCCTTCTGCAGAGGGCACGGTCGCTGTGTGCTCACTTTCGCCGTTCGCATCCCGCAGCTCAGCGACTTACATCTCTGCAGAAGTCGTTGGGCCTGCCACTTCACCGGCTAAAATGCGATGTGCCTGCCCGGTGGAATTCAACTCTGCACATGTTGCAGCGACTGTGGCAGCACCGACAAGCCCTGGTGCAATACGTTCTGACGTATAGCCTGGGCCAACGAGATCCAGAGGTGGGGCAAATTACGCTGGAGGAGTGGTCTCAGATCAGGGACCTATGCACCCTTCTGCACAGTTTTGAAATGGCGACGAAGATGTTTAGTGCTGACGATGCCATTATCAGCATGACTATTCCGGTGATTTACATGCTGGAGCACATGTTATACAGAATTCAGAGTCAGGTGGTGGCACAAGAGGAGGTGGAGGAAGTAGAGGAGGAGGAGTTGTATGCGGAAGGGCTAACATCTGCAAGGTCCAGACAGTCGGCAGCACCAAGGCGGCAGGCATGTGAGGGTGGGGGAGATGGTTTTACCAGGGCGCATGGTAGCAGCCAAACTAGTGAGGAAGGTGCAGGAGCCCAGGAAGAAGTGGAGGACGAACTGATGGAAGACTCATCAGATGACGGAGACCTTGATCACATTTCTGTTGTGCGAGGTTGGGGGGAGAGGACAGAGGAAGGAAGCATGATTGTTACCTCGCCACCAACACAACAGGGACTTGGTGCTCCTGGATGCGCAACACACATGAGTGCCTTCTTGCTGCACTACCTGCAACATGACCCTCGAATTGTGAGAATTAGAAATAATCCTGACTACTGGGTTGCCACACTGTTAGATCCCCGGTACAAAAGTAAATTTGCAGAAATTATTCCTGCCATAGAAAGGGATGCACGCATGTCTGGCACCCCAGGGGTCTGGTTTCCCACAGTAATGTAATGTTATGTCTGAGAGCAGGTGGGAGGTCCTTTGGTCAGGGATCCTGTGCATGCCACACCTCCTGCCCAGTCTTGGGAGGGGAAGAATTTCCCCTATATAAACCCGGGGCTGAGGCAGGGTGAAGAGTAGAGAAGAAGCAGAGACGAGTAACAGTCATAGGAAGAAACAGCAGAAGCTCAGTGGGAGCAATACTACTACGAGTCAGGGGCTGGCAGCTGCAGAGCTCGCCCTGACTGAGAAGCTTTCTTACCGGACCCGGCGTCCGAGGCTGTGGGGACTAACTCTTACCCAGCAGCAGAAGCCAACCGGCAGGGGATTTCAGGTCCTCAGGCCCAGAAACCCGAAGGCAAGGTCACACGCGTGGGACCAGCACCGCCATCGTGGAGCGGAAGCCATTAGAAGACCCCGAGTCACCGGCCATACGGGTGAGCACCACACGGCACACTCAGGGACGTGGGCTACTTATATCCGCTTCTAGCAAGGTAGCCAGAAGAGTACAGTCAGTTTGGGAGGCCTACAACTCCGCCTGGCCAGGGGAGATCCCATCTGCTCAAGGACTGACCAGGCCCCGTTCGCTAGCAAGTACTCCGGGAGGGTCTATCGTTGTTACCAGTAAAGACCCTGAATTACACCGCACTGTCTCTGAGTGGTTCCTGCTACCCCCATCTTCCACGTTGGCTGCCCTGAGGCCATACCCCTCCCGTTGGGGGTTATACTATCACGCTGCACAATTCTACATCGGCCTCAGCGGTCTGCCCTGCAGCGGCAGCTCCATAGCTGCAAATCAACGGGTGGCGTAGTCGACACTCAAATAACACCTATCAAGACTGCCACACACTGAGTTTGACTCCCTGGGCACGGACCGGGTCCCCGCCACTCGGAGACTACAACCCTCATCTGATCCGGTTCCGGGTAAGCCCCCGAGCGCGAGACGCTGCGCGACACAGCAGGCCCAGGGGCGCGTCAACTTTTGGCGTAGTCGGCAGGATTTCGTGCCCGCAACCACCGGGTACTGCGTGCCTGAAAAAGAGACTTTCAAACTCACCTGTGGTGAAGATTCCCGCCATCCGGCGCCATTTTCAGCCTTCTTCCCGCCATCTGTGAAGATTCCCGCCATCCGGCGCCATCTTCAGCCTTCTTCCCGCCATCTGTGGAGTTTTCCCGCCGTTGGACGCCATCTTGAGGACGCCGCGCGGGAAGAAGAGGGGCGTGAACTCCGAAAAGCCCGCGAGAACTGAAGCCCCGCCTCACGTCCGGACGTTGCGTAAGGTCCTGGAAGGAGCCCAGCAGACGCCGACATCACCGGAGCGCGACGGGAGGTCCTCAACCCTGACGATCCACTGCGGAGCCGCGGCCTACGGAAGAGGATCATCGCAAGGTAGGCCACGGTCCACTAGGGGGGAGAAGGATGTCGGATACGGAGGAGAGCTTCACCGCTTCAACCCCCGCCAGCGCCACCGCTGTCGCGGTCATGACTTTCACCATGCCCTATATCCCGGGGGCAGCCTGGCTACCCCAGTACTCAGGGGAGTCACATACCCTGCATGACTTTAGAGAAAAGCTGGATAGCCTCTTCCAGGTGTACCCCCTCACAGAGGAGCAAAAAGTGAGCATCCTGGTGGCCCAATTAACCGGGGCAGCCCAAAGGGAGGTAAAGTCCTGGCCACCTGGGGGGAGGACTGTCGCAGAGATACTAACCCAGCTAACCGAGGAGGAGCTGCAGTACTACCAATACGAGGAAAGCCAAGAGGACCCGGACGGGTCTGAGGACTACCCTCAGGAGGGAGCACAAAGAGGACATAGCTACTGAAGGGAAGTTGCGTGAATAAAGAGCTGTAAATAGTTACCCGTAAGGGTACAAGGACTGCTGCTAATTAAAATATGGTCCCCGTTGGGATTAGTGAATTGTTCCCCGTCTGCCCCTATCCCTTACCAGGCTGAGGACTGTGAGCAGCCATCCCCTATCCCTTACCAGGCTGAGGACTGTGAGCAGCCAATCCTTATCCCCACTGGCCGAGGACTGAGAGCGGCCATATCCTGTAAATAATTATGTGTTTCTAGTAATTTATAGGAGTCCTTGGTGGATTTACCGGGAATCCTTTGTACAGTTAGTGGAGCGTAACCCAGGATGGACTAAAAGACTGTTAAGGACTCGGGGCAGGACAGACCCCTACCTGGTTATGTCTCCCTGTTTTGGTGAAATGGACACCTTGCTTTTCTTCAAAGACTGCACCCGGTTACGGACATGCCGTGACCACCTTTATGTGTTTCTTCTTATTGTACTGTTATTGTTGTTATATCTTGTTATGTTTTTCTAAAATATGTTTAGTCCCGGAGTACTAAATTTCACTAGGGGGGAATGTGGCACGCCAGGGGTCTGGTTTCCCACAGTAATGTAATGTTATGTCTGAGAGCAGGTGGGAGGTCCTTTGGTCAGGGATCCTGTGCATGCCACACCTCCTGCCCAGTCTTGGGAGGGGAAGAACTTCCCCTATATAAACCCGGGGCTGAGGCAGGGTGAAGAGTAGAGAAGAAGCAGAGACGAGTAACAGTCATAGGAAGAAACAGCAGAAGCTCAGTGGGAGCAATACTACTACGAGTCAGGGGCTGGCAGCTGCAGAGCTCGCCCTGACTGAGAAGCTTTCTTACCGGACCCGGCGTCCGAGGCTGTGGGGACTAACTCTTACCCAGCAGCAGAAGCCGACTGGCAGGGGATTTCAGGTCCTCAGGCCCAGAAACCCGAAGGCAAGGTCACACGCGTGGGACCAGCACCGCCATCGTGGAGCGGAAGCCATTAGAAGGCCCCGAGTCACCGGCCATACGGGTGAACACCACACGGCACACTCAGGGACGTGGGCTACTTATATCCGCTTCTAGCAAGGTAGCCAGAAGAGTACAGTCAGTTTGGGAGGCCTACAACTCCGCCTGGCCAGGGGAGATCCCATCTGCTCAAGGACTGACCAGGCCCCGTTCGCTAGCAAGTACTCCGGGAGGGTCTATCGTTGTTACCAGTAAAGACCCTGAATTACACCGCACCGTCTCTGAGTGGTTCCTGCTACCCCCATCTTCCACGTCGGCTGCCCTGAGGCCATACCCCTCCCGTTGGGGGTTATACTATCACGCTGCACAATTCTACATCGGCCTCAGCGGTCTGCCCTGCAGCGGCAGCTCCATAGCTGCAAATCAACGGGTGGCGTAGTCGACACTCAAATAACACCTATCAAGACTGCCACACACTGAGTTTGACTCCCTGGGCACGGACCGGGTCCCCGCCACTCGGAGACTACAACCCTCATCTGATCCGGTTCCGGGTAAGCCCCCGAGCGCGAGACGCTGCGCGACACAGCAGGCCCAGGGGCACGTCACATGCAGGAGTATCAGCAGAGACTGTTGCAGAATCTTACATGTGCTTTTCCACAAAATACCAGTGGTGCACGTAGTGAATCTCACAGTTCCAACTTGCCAACCGTGGGACCGTCAAGTGTTCAGCACTCAAACCGTAACAGAACCACAGTATCTGCTGGTAACATCAATTTTGCGGAATCATTTCACCACTTTTTTAGCCCATCCTTTGCAAGGCCACAGGAGACAAGAAGTCTGAAACATAGTCAACGCCTAGAGACGATGGTACAGGAGTATCTCCAAGTAAACATTGAAGCCATGACTGTGTCACTGGACCCTTGCTCTTTTTGGGCTTCCAATCTGGATAAATGGCCGGAGCTAGCCACATACGCCTTGGAGATCTTGTCATGCCCCGCAGCCAGCGTTCTGTCTGAACGTGTGTTCAGCGCTGCTGGTGGTGTGCTGACAGATAAGCGCACGCGGCTCTCCACTGATAATGTAGACAGACTCACGTTCAGAAAGATGAACAAATCATGGATCCGAAACGACTTTTCTACCCCTGTGTCATCCTGGGGAGAGTAAAAGCTTGATGATTGGTTAAAATCACCCTACCAACCGTTTTAAGCTTTCAAATTACTAATCATGTTTATCTGTATCTTGGCTGGAAAATAATTTGGGCTTTGTAGCAGTGTGCAGCACTGATTCTATTAGGCCATCTATAATAAGCTCCACCAGATTTAAAATTACTAATCATGTTTATCTGTATCTTGACTGGAAAATAATTCGGGCTTTGTAGCAGTGTGCAGCACTGATCCTATTAGGCCATCTATACTAAAGCTTCACCAGATTTAAAATTAATAATAATTTTTAGCTGCATCTAGCCCGGAAAATAATTTTGGGGCTCCGAGATGCGCAAGACACATAAGTGCCTTCTTGCTGCACTACCTGCAGCATGACCCTCATATTGTCAGAATTCGAAGTAATCATGACTACTGGGTTGCCACACTCTTAGATCCCCCAAACTTTTCGATCAACCTTTTCATTTTAATAAAGACCAAAAAATGGTCATTTTTGAAATTATAAGCATTAGCAGGTTGTTAGAAACTGAAATCAAACAGTTTTCAACTCAAAACTTTATTCTAGGTCATGTTACATTTTCACATAGGACCCCTTGTTCGAAAGGAGCTTCTGAACTCTCTCGTCCATTGAATTTGTCAGGTTTTGGATGGTTTCTGCTTCAATTGTTTTGCATGAGGACAGAATACCCTCCCAGAGCTGTTGCTTAGATGTGAACTTCCTCCCGCCATCATAGACACTCCTTTTAATGAAGCTCCAAAGGTTCTGAATGGGGTACAGGACAGGGGAGCATGGGGGTCACACCATAAGTTTGTCCCCTTTTATGCCCATATCAGCCAGAGATGCAGATGTTTTATGTGCAGCATGAGATGGTGCATTATCATGCAGAAAAATTATCTTGCTGTGAAATACACGGTTCTTCTTCTTGAACCATGGCAGGAAGTGCTGTTTGAGAAAATCCACATACATTATGGAGTTCATCTTTAGCGCCTTCAGGGATCCTAAAGGGGCCGACAATCTCTCTCCCCATGATTCCAGCCCAAAACATTACCCCACCTCCTCCTTGTTGGCGCTGTAGCCGTGTTTGCGTGGGGTGTCCATCAACCAGCCATCCTCCACTCCATCCATCTGGACCATCGAGCGCTGCACGGCACTCATCCGTGAACAAAACAGTTTTGAAATCAGTCTTCATGTAATGTTTGGCCCACTGGAGCCGTTTCTACTTGTGTGAAGTGGATAGAGGAGGTCGACAGGATGGCGTATGCACAGCTGCAAACCTCTGAAGGACCCTGCATCTTGTTGTTCGGGGGACGTTGGAGGCACAAGCAGCTTCAAAAACTTGTCTGCTGCTATGACAAGGCTTTTTTGCCGCTGCTCTTTCAACCTGACGTAATTACCTGTAGGAAAGAGTCCTCAATTTGCCCTTATCAGCACGCACATGTGTGTACTGTGAATCAGCTACATACTTCTTGATTGCCAAGACACTTCATCCTGATCATCGCACAATGTTGATTGTAGTCATGCCTTGACCTAAACACTCCACAATTTGTTGCTTCTCAGCAGCCGACACATCCTTTTTCTTTCCCATTTTGGCAGAAAATGTAGGCTGCTTAATAATGTGAGACAGCCTTCTTAAGTAGTCTTGTCTTTCATTGGACACACCTGCCAAAATAATTAGCACAGGTGTCTGCAATTGCTTACAGTGATATAAAGAGCCCTGACACACATCACCATCAATGAGTTTAACTGACAAAAAAACAAATTCTTCCCTAATCACTCCTAAACACTTTTTGCATAATAATTTGGAACACAGTGTACATGTGCTTTTCCACAAAACACCAGTGGTTCACGTAGTGAATCTTACAGTTCTAACTTGCCAACCGTGGTCTGTATGGAGTTGTTCAATAAAGGGCCCAAAATTAAGATAACATAGATGGGAGAGGTCTCTATGAATAGGAATTCCTAAGTATTTGATACCCTGTGAGGGCCAGGCAAAGGGAAAGTTGGACTGGATGGAATCCTATATGGATTTGGGGAGGGAGACATCGAGGGCCTCAGACTTCGCTGCATTGATTTTAAAATTTGACCATGTAACAAAGTGATCTATTTCAGCCATAACAGCATGGATGGATATATGTGATTGAGTGATATATACTAGGACATCATCAGCAAATAGAGAGCACTTGTACTCGGTGCCTCCCACCTCAATCCACCTAATATTGGGGTTATGGCGAATTGATGAGAGCAGGTGCTCCGTCACTAGGATGTATAAGAGAGGGGACAGAGAACATCCCTGCCTTGTCCCATTGGTGATTGTGAAAGGTGATGAAAATGTTCTGACGCGCCCCCTGGGCCTTGGGACACCCGGAGCCGGACCCTTTTTGGTGGATGCTGGTGGTTGTAGTCTCCGTGGCGGCAACCCGGTTCCGTGGCTCAGGGCGGTCAAACCAGTGGCGGAACTATTTATGTGGTTTTGATGTTTAAATGTCCGACTACGCCACCCGTGGATTGCGGTCAGAGTGAACCGCCGCTCCAGGGCAGACCGCTGAGGCTGGTGTTGTGGGTGCAGCAGAGCGTAGCATAACTCCCCACGGGAGGAGTATAGCCTCAGGGCAGTGTATGCGAAGGATGGGGGTGATGGTGCAGGGCAGCAGCAGTAATGACACGGAGTCAGTGATGCAGTCCAGGGCCTTTACTCACAGTTCTTATTATCCAGACCACGTCTGCAGGTAACGGCTGCCCACGTCGTACTGTGCTCACCAGGTGAGGGGCTCAGACAACTCCCAGATAACTTTGGAGTGCTTCACAGGACCCCCTTTGTGTGTCCTTTGTCTGGCCTTTCTTACCAACCCTTCTGTCCGGCTGCCTCGGGCCTCCTCTTGGTAAACTTGGCGCCAGTTTCCCTGACCCTATGTGGTGCCTTCCTAGCGGGTGTAGCGAGGGGCTGCGCCACATAAAATGTCACAGCCTCCTGTTTCTAGCTGAGGGTCGTTTCCTGCCTCCACTAGTTTCGGGGACCGGTCTCCCCCTTTGGCCTGACCCCTCCACGCAGGTGGATTCGGGCGTGCGGTGGTGACTCGCCCGTCCGCACCCCTGAGATCCCTTCGTTCCTCGTTCCTGGAGCCTTCTCCGCTCCTCTTCTTTCCTTCTCCCTCTTCCAGGCCTGGGCCTCTGTTACTAGGCCCACCTCCGGAGCAGAGCTCATGCAGAGCCCCTGCTGCCTGCCACTTCTGCTCAGACTTCTCTGCACTGAACTAAGATGGTGCCCACTTTTATACTCCCTTCTCAATGCACCCAGGAACTGCTTCCTCCCTGCTCCTGCACTACAGGGTTCCCCTTCCTCAGTGTTCCCTCCCCCCACTCCAGCCAGGGACAGGGACTGTCGTGCCCATCTCAGGGGCATATTGGTCGCCCTGCCCCACGGCAATGTGGTGTAATGCATGCAGGTGTCGGGTCCTGATCCACACTACATCCTTACCTGAGAGTGAGATATCACACCTCTGGGTGAGGTGCAATACCTCTGTAGCAACCGAGCCCTCAGGGTGCTACAGTTCCATTTATCTTCAGCCTAGGTGACGTATTGCGATACAGGGCCGTGATTTTGGCTATAAAAGGGTCCCATAGACCCCTACCCCAAGATTTTTAAGAGAATCATATATGGCGTGCCAGGAGACTCTATGGAATGCTTTCTCAGCATCCAACGAGAGTATCTAATTACAAATTTTTAACTGCATCTAGCCCAGGAAATACTTTGTGCCTAGTAGCAGTGTCTGCTAGTCAGCGGATTATCCCGGCTGTTAAGCAAGCTACACCACCTGTAGTTTTCACACTTCATTTTTTCAAAGGAAATGCTTCGGGACCACGGGATACTCAGTGAAGAGCATCAGGAGGCACCCCAAGGCATAGGGGCTCGGACTGGCAGTAGGATGCCTTGCGGTGGACAGCCGAGCTCGATCCTTATAAAAGCTTTTTAACTGCAGCAGCTTTAGTGGACGCTACTGGAGCTGGAATTACGCGGCTGCTGGCATGAGACTTGCCCTCCAATAGATCCTTGTAAATGGATTTAAAGTGTATTTATTCAAATTAGAGAGACAATTTAAATTAAAAAGCTTAGAGCTGCCTCCACCACAGGGGGGCTCGCTCGACCCACCAGCGGACAGGCACCAGTATTGGGAGAGGGGGGCAGGCCGTCAGGGTTCACCGCGGCTCTGGCACAAACCCGGCGACACGGAGGTGGCACGGGCAGGAGCGGACTGAACGTGTCGGCTTCTCACTTTTTGGATTTTAGAAGGGCATGACATGCCTATATCTGTGTCTCCCCCTCCTTTTACTCCTCCACCTCTTTTCTTTTCGCATGACTATGTGTACTTGTCACTTTTCTATGTGTTAGTTGTGTCTTCTGAGCAGTTTGTCAGCTTTTGGACACCTTTGAACGTGTTTTCTATGTGTTTCTATGTGTTTTTGTTTGCCTGCCATTGGTTTTAACGGTGTTCGAAGGTGTTCGACGAACAGTTCGGCGAACACACGGGTGTTCGATGAACCGAACCGAACTCGAACACTACGGGGGTGGCTCAACACTAGTTAGTATAGATGGACTAATAGAACAAGTTCAACACACTGCTAGAAGCCTATATATTTTTTCAGAGCTAAATGCAGAAAAAAATTATATTGAATTTGCTACCTGATGGAGGTTAGTATAGATGGACTAATAGAACAAGTCCCACACACGGCTACAAGCCGAAATATTTTTTCAGAGCTAGATGGAGAAAATTTTTTTATTGAATTTGCAACCTGATGGAGGTCAGTATAGATGGACAAACAGAACAAGTCCCACACACTGCTAGAAGCCGAAATATTTTTTCAGAGCTAGATGCAGAAAAAAATTATATTGAATTTGCAACCTGATGGAGGTTAGTATAGATGGACTAATAGAACAAGTCCCACACACTACTACAAGCTGAAATATTTTTTTAGAGCTAGATGTAGAAAAAAATTTAATTGAATTTGCAACCTGATGGAGGTCAGTATAGATGAACTAATAGAACAAGTCCCACACACTGCTAGAAGCTGAAATATTTTTTCAGGGCTAGATGCAGAAAAAAATTATATTGAATTTGCAACCTGATGGAGGTCAGTATAGATGGACTAATAGAACAAGTCCCACACACTGCTAGAAGCTGAAATATTTTTTCAAAGCAGCATGCAGAAAAAAATTACATTGAATTTGCAACCTGATGGAGGTTAGTATAGATGGACTAATAGAACAAGTCCCACACACTGCTAGAAGCCTAAATATTTTTTCAGAGCTAGATGCAGAAAAAAATTATATTGAATTTGTAACCTGATGGAGGTTAGTATAGATGGACTAATAGAACAAGACCCACACACTGCTAGAAGCCTAAATATTTTTTCAGTGCTCGATGCAGAAAAAAATTATATTGAATTTGCAACCTGGTGGAGGTTAGTATAGATGGACTAATAGAATGATGCTATGCCCAAAAGGTTTTACTTCAATAGGTGCAGTAAAAAAAATGTATTCTATACACAGCTGGTGTAGCTTGCAACACAGATAGGCTACTCCGCTGACTAACACACTCTGCAATAGGCCAAAAAGGATTTGCTTTGCTAGATTTAGCCAAATGCTGTGAAAAAAACTTGCACAGCACTGGCACAGACCTGCCTGGCAAAAAGTGATAGGAAATTATGTAACCTAGCCCTGAAAAGGCCTGCAATCACAACTCTTCCCTACTCCCAAGCTATCTGTAGATTTGTGCGAAAATAGGCTTGAAATTAACAAAGTATAGCGCACACAGCAACAGCGGTGCCGTCTAACACGCCGCTGCAGTAGTGAGAAAATGGTGGCGACGGGGAAAATGGCTGGGTCTTATAGGGCAAGGACATGTGACATACACTGCCAATGACACATGCCCTTGCTTTGTGAAAAAAAGCAGTTCGCTCCGTGTGTGCGCTGCTGATAGGCTGACAGACTGCACCTCCCACTGTAAATGCGGGAAAGAGAAAAAAAAATGGAGATCTTCATTAT
The DNA here is from genome assembly GCF_046119375.1 of Phyllobates terribilis. Classification (NCBI taxonomy): domain Eukaryota; kingdom Metazoa; phylum Chordata; class Amphibia; order Anura; family Dendrobatidae; genus Phyllobates; species Phyllobates terribilis. The sequence goes on along the minus strand of NW_027362765.1, from coordinate 474,957,797 downwards.
TCCTGCAGAGATCCATCCCCTGCCTCTCCCCCCGCCCCGCTGTACACTCAAACTGCGTATTAACATTAATTTTCAGCATTACTGAGAAAAAATCCAGTTATAATTTTGGTGCACGAACAGTTATCGAACATAACCTCGAACAGCAGAATTTTTTTCAAATCGTTTGTGTTCGCCGAACGGCTCGAACACCGCCCAAAACAGCTCGAATTTGAGATTGGTGAACAGTTCGAGTCAAACACAGCTCATCTCTACTGGAGATCCTCCACCGGGTTGGAGGGTTGCAGAGACTCGAGGGTAACCACCGCCTTGATGTACACTTTGCCAAGCTTACTGGATGAAGTGCGCGAAGTACCAGGTTCAGGGTGCAGAAAAGTCTCTTTCCATTTATTATCAGGTATCACCCCGGAGGATTAAGGAGGCAACTGGAAGTCCTCCGCCTTGATGGAGGAGTGCAGAGACTTGGAGGTAGCCACTGCCTTGATAAACTTATTGCCAGATTTGGTAGAGATGGAAGATCCTTGCTTAGGGACCCACTTCAGTCTGGTTTCTGAGGTGACACGTCTACGAGGCGGGGCGGTGCCTAAAGCCAGATCATTGGTACAATCGTCGAGACTGTGTGGGGACAATGCCTCCGCTTCCCTTCCTTTGGAGACTTCAGCGCACAGCGAGTCAGAGACTAGCAGATCTGGTGAAGAAGAAGAAGAAGAGGAAGACACTGCTGACTGTCCTGAAGATATGGGGACTGGATACCCCTTGTACCTCAGTAGTCCCCCAGGAAACACCATGCAGAATCTCCAGACCTGAGCGGGCACTAGATCTCTCGGCTCTGGACAACCTGTGGGTAAACCAGACAGCACCTGGAATGTGAACTTCTTCATGTGTAATGCTCCAATCTGGAGCTTAATTTGTACAGACATATTTTGACTGTTTCTAAGTAGGGCTCGTCCTTCCGCTGACAATGCCCAAACCGGAATCTGGAGTTGTCGGACGGGAATCAGACACCGACTCTTCAAGGCTTTATGCCCGAAACTTCCGGTTAATCTGAGGCCTTCACTTGCCACGGAGACAGTCACGGTCATCCGTGGAGAGGAAACACTTAACGCCAAGGGCAACCTCTCCTACAGGCCTAATGTCTTGGGATTCTCCAACCTTCACTGGACAGAGACCATCAGGGTGTTCCAAACAACCGCTGCAGGACCACAATCCGATTTTGTGACTGAGTTCCGGCCTCTGCTGTGCCTGACGAACATGGTCATCCTTCATGGATTCTGTGCGGGTAGCTGCCTAAACAGGCTGGAGAACAGGAGGTCTTTGGTAGGAGAGAACCTGGTGTGACGGTTTACCTCTACGCCTTGCACGTCTGGACTGCCTCTTGAGGTTGGGAAGAGAAGTATTCTGTGGAGCATTGTCATCCTGTGTGAATTCTGTGTGGTCAGCAGTCTCTTCAAGCTGGAGAGCTGGTGGGCTACCTACATGCATCACCCATCGGGACTGCTCCAGGATATTGGGAAGGGAAGCTTTAGCAGAAGCCTCAGGGTTAGGGTCATCGAAGACCATTAAAAAGGCCACCAGGAAGGCCTGCAGGTAAGAGACGATAGGATCTCATGCTTCCCATAAGGGGCGAAGGTGATCCAACCCGCTAAGTAGGACATCATGAATGCTACTTTAACCCGATCAGTGGAAAAATAGTGAGCATAGAATTTGAAATGCATCATACATTGCTCCACAAACGCACGGCTTTGTTTTGGATCCCCATAATACCGTGGTGGATCCGCAGGAACGAGTGCTGATAGCTCCATTTGGGCTGGTGCGTAAATCACCTGGACCTCAGCTTGAGAAAAATTTTTTCCTTGGTGCCCGTATTCGCCAGACAAGAATTCAAATGTCTCCGAGAGTGAAGGACCATTGGGCTCAACGGGGACCGTGGCCTGAGCAAACTGTTACGCACACGCCCGGACTGACTGGCATGAGCATGATTAGTGATCCCACTGAACCATGAACCGAGGAGTGACTGGAGGGGAGTAACTAAGTATCAACTCGGTCCAACCAAGGTCACATGGCGGCTCAGTCGACTCCGTGAACCAGGGAGGAACCAAGCAGAGGGACCAAGTGCTACTCCAGGTCAGACCCCAGTCACAGCTGTTGACCTACACCTGGGAATGCAGAAAAAGGCAGGTTAGGCTGGCATACAGGCAGGTGGGTACTGGCAGGCACGGCTGGTATGCAGACAGGTGGGTATTGGCAGGCACGGCTGGTATGCAGACAGGTGGGCACTGGCAGGCACGGCTGGCATGCAGACAGGCGGGTACTGGCAGGTAGGAACACAGGCAGGATAGGGACCAGTACAGACTGGGACACAGGAACGGAGCCGCAGGTGCGGATGACAAGCAGAGCAGAGCAAACCCCGCAGGTGCGGTAGACAACCAGAGCAGAGCAAAACCCATTGTTGCGGTACACAAGCAGAGCATAGCAAAACCCGCAGGTGCGGTAGACAAGCAGAGCAGACGAAAACCCGCAGTTGCGGTAGACAAGCAGAGCAGAGCAAAACACGCAGGTGAGGTAGACAAGCAGAGCAGAGCAAAATCCGCAGGTGTGCTAGACAAGCAGAGCAGAGCAAAACCCGCAGGTGCGGTGAACAAGCTGAGCAGAGCGAAACCGCAGGTGCGGTGAACAAGCTGAGCAGAGCGAAACCGCAGGTGCGGTGAACAAGCTGAGCAGGGCGAAATCGCAGGTGCGGTGAACAAGCTGAGCAGAGCGAAACCACCGTGCCGTGAACAAGCAGAGAGGAGCAGAGCAAAACCGTCGGTGCAGTGGACAAGCAGAGCGGAGCGAAACCGCACGTGCGGTGGACAAGTAGAGTGGGGCAAAACCGCACGTGCGGTGAACAAGCAGAGCAGAGCAAAACAGCAGGTTCGGTGAGCAAGCAGAGCAGAGCGAAACCGCAAGTGCGGTGAACAAGCAGGGCAGAGTAAAACCACAGGTGCGGTGAACAAGCAAAACCAGATACACACAAGGTACTTACAATGAAGTAGCGAGTGTACACAAAACTCAAACAGAAGTTCAGAGACAACGAGTTGGAGTTAGGTGTAGGTTCAGACACCACAGGAAAAGAGAAGGTTCGGGCATAGAGAGAAACAGGTAACGGGCTAGGGCACAGTTCAGACAGGAACAGAACCAGGTATAAGATACAGGAACGAGCCTGGGAACTCTGCCCCTAGGGTGGCGGAGACAGACTAGAAGTCACAGATACAGGTAACAGGCCTGGGTATACAGCCCCCAGGGGCGGAAACAGACAAGATATAGGACAGGACCTGGCAACTCAGTTGCACACAACAAACTGAATGAAAGTGTTGGTCAGGCACCCCCTACTGGGTGGAGGGGGTTTAAGTATCCAGTGACTCACAGCAATTGTCTGGGGAGGCATTAGGAGTGCGCACACAGTAGCTGTAAGAATCAGGCAGTAGCTGCGCAACCACCCTAAGCAATCAGACAAGAGACACAGCAGGTATTGTAGCAAAGTGTGCAGCCTGGAATTATAGGCAAGATGGCGGTCTTGCATGGTGGGAGGTGGTAAGCCATGCCAGCACACCGCCAGGGATGTCACATCCCAGAACTTGATAGTGTAATTTAGTTAGGCTGGGGTAAAAACTAGTATTTTAGATTCTGTTTTACTATTCAAAATGTTAAAAATGACTTTACTTTTCCCAAACTCCAGTCCTCAAGAGCCACCAACAGGTCATGTTTTCAGGATTCCCTTAGTATTGCCCAGGTGATAACTGTATCACCTGCACAGGCAAAAATTCCATGTCCTGTGTAATAGTAAGGAAATCCTTAAAACATGACCTATTGGTGGCTCTTGAAGACTGGAATTGGGGAACACTGCTATAACAAAAAAACATTTAACCATGGTTAAACAAACCATTGATTTCAATTGGTGGTTGATATGGCCAGTTTGAGTCAGTTCAGCTCAGTTCTGTTTTTTTCACACTTTAAATGGAAAAATAGTGATGTTTGCTGGATTTGTTCTTTCTTTAACAAAAAAAAGTCAGTTTGTCAGTTTGCATAAGTTTTAGTTTCTGTTATTTTGTGAAACAAAAATTGATCTGTTTAAAATAAAACATATGCTAGTGTGAACCTAGCCTTATATGGTTGAAGCTGTGCCCCTGTGTGGAGTCCTAGATAGCATTGTTCCCAGACACCATTTCAGTTAATCTTATACATTTGTTACATTTAGAAATAATGAATGAGCTAGATTGGGAATTTTCAATTGCCACAATTCAAGTTTGACTGCCAGATCACCTTCAGGAAAGAAAATAATTAATTGCATCGATTGTCCAAGTGTGTTTGACTCTCATCCTTCTGAGATGTACAGCCATATCAGTACACTAACTTTTAAAGTGTGACAAAGGATAAGTTATTCTAAGTAGACAAAACAGCGGCCATCACAAACTTTATTGCAATTTTAAAATCAATATAAAATTATTTTTAACATTTTTTTTATTTATCTGTGCAGACAGGAGCTAACATACCATTAAAATAAGGCATTTACAAAATAAATTTTGTACATAGTGGTACATTATGTGGACAAAAAGGCCCCAATTCATTAAGACTAGTGTTGTTCATGGGCACGCATCCTGAATTCAGAGGCAACTTATTTAGTAAGAGACGGCTGCCTCTCAATAAATCAGATGCAACTGAAAGGTGGCAAGGGTATGTGCGTCTTGCCACAAGTCTTACTCCACTACTGAAATAAAATTTCTGGTGTAAAGTACACCATAGCTCCACCCCCATCCTGACCCACCTTCACCTATTTTAGTGGAGTTGGATGAAACTGATGAATACACCAAAAGTAGAGAAAACTTGAGTTGTGCAAAATATTTGTGACTTATCTACATGTTTTACACCAGATTTCTGGTGAAAATAATTAGATGAATTGGGGCAAATGGATTTGACAGAGTATTAAGAATTTGTGAATATATATTCCAGGAACTATCCAGCGTTATTTTTCACTTAACTTAAAGTAGGTCTATATACAGTCATGGCTGAAATTTTGACACCCTTGAAAATGTTACAGAAAATGAAGAATTTCTCCTAGAAAATTATTGCAATTACTCATGTTTTGTTATACACATGTTTGTTACCGCTATGTGTGTGTTTTGGAACAACAGAAAACACTGAGAACAAAAGGCAAATTGGACATCATTTCACACAAAACCCCCAAAATGGGCAGGACAAAATTGCTGGCACCCTGAACTTAATATTTGGTTGCACACCCTTTGTAATAAATAACTGCAATAAAACGCTTCCTATAACCATCAACAAGCTTCTTACACCTCTCGACTAGAATTTTGGAACACTCTTCTTTTGCAAACTGGTACACGTCTCTCATATTTGAAGGGTGCTTTCTCCCAACAGCAAGATCTCTCCACAGGTGTTTAATGAGATTTAGATCCGGACTCATTGCTGGCCACTTAATAGTGTTGAGCCACCGCCGTAGTGTTCGGTTCGGCGAACACCTGCATGTTCGCTGAACGGTTCGTTGAAAGGTTCGTCGAACACCGTCGAACATCGTTAAAACCAATGGCAGGCAAACAAAAACAGATAGAAAACACCTTCAAAAGGTGTCCAAAAGCTGACAAACTGCTCAGAAGACACAACTAACACATGGAAAAGTGACAAGTACATATAGTCTTGCGAAAAGAAAAGAGGTGGAGGAGTAAAAGGAGGAGGAGACACAGATATAGGCATGTTATGCCCTTCTAAAATCAAGAAAGGCTGGAGTAAAAATCTAAAATCAGCCTACCAACACCCAGACGTCGTGACAAGAAAATTAAAAAAAGAAATATCTTTAGGTAGAATGGCGGTTTCATTCAGAACACTATCCTTACAAGACGTAGTGGTATCCCCGTTGGGAGTCGTGCCAAAAACGGAACCCAATACATTCGGACTAATCCACCATTTGTCATATCCAAGGGGCAGGTCAGTAAACGACAACATCGACGCGGAACCAAGTACAGTAGTATATACTGTACTTCCTTTGACAAGGCAATCAGGCGGGTCAAGAAGTTGGGAAGGGGCACCCTAATGGCCAAAACAGACATTAAGGGGGCGATCCGGTTACTTACTACCTGTGCCTCCGAATAGTGTCCACCTATTGGGCTGCTCATGGGAAGGAGCATACTATATAGATCGCTGTTTACCCATGGGGTGCTCCACATTCTGCTCACTATTTGAAGCGTTAAGTAGCTTCCTCGAATGGGTCGTCATGGATGTTTCTAAGGGGGCACATATTATCCATTACCTCGACGACTTCTTATGCTTGGGCCCAAAAGATTTGCCACAGTAGGAATACACGCGGTAGTCCAACTGTGAGAAGGAGAGAGCTGGAGGTAGAGCGGACACCACAGAGCCGAGGAGTTAGATGGAGAACGGAAGAAGGAAAGAGGGTGAGGGAGGTAAGGGTGTATGGTGGAAGGCCGACCCGACCTGAGCTCCCCCACGTTCCTGCTGGGCGGGGAACAGCCCTGGGAAGAAAAGCCGCTTGTGCATCCCTTTGAGGTTACGGGCCCGAGCGGGCAGAGGGACTACGCTGGAGTGCGAAGCCGACACGGCCAGGCCGTTCCTGCCCGTGCGACCTCCGTCTCGCCGGGTTTGTGCCAGAGCCGCGGTGGACCCTGACGGCCAGCCCCCCTCTCTCAATACTGGTGCCTGTCCGCTGGTGGGTCGAGACCCCCCGTGATGGAGGCAGGTCTAAGCTCTGTAATTTAAATTGGCTCTGTAATTTGAATGAGTACACTTTAAATCCTTTTACAAGGATCTATTGGAGGGCAACTCTGGTGCCAGCAGCTGCGGTAATTACAGCTCCAGTAGCATCCACTAAAGCTGCAGCAGTTAAAAAGCTTTTATAAGGATCGAGCTTAGCACTCCGCCGCAAGGCGTGCTACCGCCAGTCCCAGCCGCTTTGCTTTGGGGCGTCTCCCCGATGCTCTTGACTGAGTGTCTCGGGGGCCCGAAGTGTTTCCTTTGAAAAAATTAAGTGTACAAAGCACAGGTGGTGTAGCTTGCTTAACAGCTGGGCTACTCCGCTGACTAGCAGACACTGCTACTAGGCCAAAAGTATTGCCTGAGCTAGATGCAGTTAAAAATTTGTTTTTAGATCTAAAGGCGGTGTAGCTTGCTTCAGATGGGCTATTCCGCTGACTATGAGACACTGCTACTAGCCCAAAAGGATTTCCTGTGTTAGATGCAGTAAAAAATTGTTATTAGATACACAGGTGGGGTAGCTTGCTTCAGATGGGCTACTCCGCTGACTACGAGACACTGCTACTAGCCCAAAATGATTGGCTGGGTTAGATGCAGTAAAAAAAATTATTAGATACACAGGTGGGGTAGCTAGTAGTGTTGAGCCACCCCCGTAGTGTTCGGGTTCGGTTCGGTTCGTCGAACACCGGGATGTTCGAGGAACTGTTCGTCGAACTGTTCGTCGAACACCTTAGAACACCGTCGAACACCGTTAAAACCAATGGCAGGCAAACAAAAACACATAGAAACACATAGAAAACACCTTCAAAGGTGTCCAAAAGCTGACAAACTGCTCAGAAGACGCTTTCTTTAAAAAAGCCGGCCGGCAATTCAGCAGCGGCATACACCGGTACCCGACAATTTAGACAAAAAGGAATAGAGCCTCACACATAGATTAGATAGATAGAAACATGTCAGTCACATATATATGAAGTACAGTGACAATGTTGCTTACTGTACTTGTCATTTAGTGTAAAGGATTTATTAAAAAAAGTAATAGTGTTTTCATGCACCGTCTCTTTAAAAAAGCCGGCCGGCAATTCAGCATCTGTACCCGACAATTTATAACAGACAGAATAGAGCTTCACACATAGATTAGATAGATAGAAACATGTCAGTCACATATATATGAAGTATAGTGATAGTGTTGGTTACTGTACTTGTCATTTAGTATTAAAATAAAGGATTTATTATTAAAAAAAATTGGCGTGGGGTTCCCCTTAATTTTAGGCTCTAGCGGAGGTTAAGCAGACAGCTGGGGCAGATGTTTGAAGCCTGGGAAGGGGGTAATACCCACGGAGCTTCCCAGGCTACTAATATGAGCCCCCAGCTGAATACATAGCCTTTACTAGCTATTAAAATGGGGGACCCCCCCAAGAAAATGACGTGGGGTCCCCCCTAATTTAATAGCTAGCAAAGGCTAGGCAGACAGCTGGGGGCTGATATTAATAGCCCAGGAAGGGTGCCATGAATATTGGCCCCCTCCCAGGCTAGAAACACCAGCCGTCAGCCGCCCCAGAAATGGCGCATTCATAGGATGCGCCAATTCTGGCACTTAGCCTCGCTCTTCCACGCTGCCCTGGTGCGGTGGCAGGGGGTAATAGGGCTGGGGTTGATGTCAGCTTATAATGCCAGCTGACATCAAGCCCAGGTTAGTAATGGAGAGGCGTCTATAAGACACCCCCATTACTAACCCCATAGTCAAAGTTAAAAGAAAACACAAACACCCAGAATAAAGTCCTTTAATTGAAATAAAGACACAATCCTTTATTGTTCTAAATTAAACCATACTTACCATCACGCCCATTCCAGCTGAAGCCAACGATCTCCTGCAATAAAAGAAAAATAATAAAGCAACATCATCCTTACCTTTCCATTGTTCCCACGACAGCTTCAGCTCTGCTACATCGAGATGACAGGCTGGACCGCAGCAGAACGCCGCCATCCAGCCTGTCATCCCGCAGACACTGAGAAGCGCAGGCTTGCTTGCGCTCTGCAGTGTCTGGCTGTGACGGCATAAAGATGAGACGAGTTCATGTCCAATGAACTCGGCGCACCTCATGCACGTCACTGACAGCGTGGGAAAATTCTCACGCTGAAGCGCTGAGTGCAGGAGAATTCTCCCACGCTGTCAGTGACGTGCATAAGGTGAGCTCATGTCCAATGAACTCAGCTCACCTCCTGCACGTCACTGACAGCGTGGGAGAATTCTCCTGCACTCAGCGCTTCAGCGTGAGAATTCTCGCACGCTGAAGCGCTGAGTGCAGGAGAATTTTCCCACGCTGTCAGTGACGTGCATAAGGTGAGCTCATGTCCAATGAACTCAGCTCACCTCCTGCACGTCACTGACAGCGTGGGAGAATTCTCCTGCACTCAGCGCTTCAGCGTGAGAATTCTCCCACGCTGAAGCGCTGAGTGCAGGAGAATTTTCCCACGCTGTCAGTGACGTGCATGAGGTGAGCCGAGTTCATTGGACATTAACTCGGCTCATCTGGATGCCCTCACAGAGAGACACTGTGGAGCGCAAGCAAGCCTGCGCTTCTCAGTGTCTGCGGGATGACAGGCTGGATGGCAGCGTTCTGCTGCGGTCCAGCCTGTCATCTCGATGTAGCAGAGCTGAAGCTGTCATGGGAACCACGGAAAGGTAAGGATGATGTTGCTTTATTATTTTTCTTTTATTTCAGGAGATCGTTGGCTTCAGCTGGAATGGGTGTGATGGTAAGTATGGTTTAATTTAGAACAATAAAGAATTGTGTGTTTATTTCAATTAAAGGACTTTTTTCTGGGTGTTGTGTTTTTTTTAAATACTTTACTAGAAATTCATGGTGGTCATGTCTAATATTGGTGTGACCCCATGAATTTTGGGCTTCGGGCCAGCTGATAATGCCAAGCTGGCCCTAACCCCTTTATTACCCAGTGAACCACCGCATCAGGGCCCTGGATGAGTTGGGTACAGCGCCAGAAGATGGCGCTTCTATGAACGCGCCATTTTCCGGGGTGGCTGCGGACTGCAATTTGCAGCGGGGGTGGCCCAGAAAGCTTGGGCCTCCCTGCGCTGCGGATTCCAGCCCCCAGCTGCATAGTTGTACCTGGCTGGACACAAAAACAGGGCGAAGCCCCACGTCAATTTTCTTTAAATTATTTCATGAAATAATTAAGAAAAAAAGGGCTTCCCTATATTGTTGTGTCCGGCCAGGTACAAATAGGCAGCTGGTGGTTGGGGGCAGCCCATTCCTGCCTGCTGCACCTGACTGGACACAAATATAGTGCGAAGCCCCACGTCAATTTTTTTTTAATTATTTCATGAATTTCCTGAAATAATTAAAAAAAATTGAAGTGGGGCTTCGCACTATATTTGTGTCCAGCCAGGTACAGCAGGCAGGAATGGGCTGCCCCCAACCACCAGCTGCCTATTTGTACCTGGCCGGACACAACAATATAGGGAAGGCCTTTTTTTCTTAATTATTTCATGAATTTCATGAAATAATTAAAAAAAAAATACGTGGGGCTTCGCCCTATTTTTGTGTCCAGCCAGGTACAACTAGGCAGCTGGGGGCTGGAATCTGCAGCGCAGGGAGGCCCAAGCTTTCTGGGGCCCCCCCGCTGCAAATTGCAGTCCGCAGCCACCCCGGAAAATGGCGCGTTCATAGAAGCGCCATCTTCTGGCGCTGTACCCAACTTATCCAGGGCCCTGGTGCGGTGGCTCACTGGGTAAAAAAGGGGTTAGGGCCAGCTTGGTATTATCAGCTGGCCCCAAGCCCAAAATTCATGGGGTCACGCCAGTATTAGACATGACCGCCATGAATTTCTAGTAAAGTATTTAAAAAAAACACAACACCCAGAATAAAGTCCTTTAATTGAAATAAACACACAATTCTTTATTGTTCTAAATTAAACTATACTTACCATCACGCCCATTCCAGCTGAAGCCAACGATCTCCTGCAATAAAAGAAAAATAATAAACCAACCTCATCCTTACCTTTCCATGGTTCCCACGACAGCTTCAGCTCTGCTACATCGAGATGACAGGCTGGACCGCAGCAGAACGCTGCCATCCAGCCTGTCATGCCGCAGACACTGAGAAGAGCAGGCATGCTTGCGCTCCTCAGTGTCTCGCTGTGACGGCATCCAGATGAGCCGAGTTCATGTCCAATGAACTCAGCTCACCTCATGCACGTCACTGACAGCGTGGGAAAATTCTCACGCTGAAGTGCTGAGTGCAGGAGAATTGTCCCACGCTGTCAGTGACGTGCATGAGGTGAGCTCATGTCCAATGAACTCAGCTCACCTCATGCATCTCACTGACAGCGTGGGAAAATTCTCCTGCACTCAGCGCTTCAGCGTGAGAATTCTCCCACGCTGTAAGTGACGTGCATGAGGTGCGCCGAGTTCATTGGACATGAACTCGTCTCATCTTTATGCCGTCACAGCCAGACACTGCAGAGCGCAAGCAAGCCTGCGCTTCTCAGTGTCTGCGGGATGACAGGCTGGATGGCGGCGTTCTGCTGCGGTCCAGCCTGTCATCTCGATGTAGCAGAGCTGAAGCTGTCGTGGGAACCATGGAAAGGTAAGGATGAGGTTGCTTTATTATTTTATTTTTATTACAGGAGATCGTTGGCTTCAGCTGGAATGGGCGTGACGGTAAGTATGGTTTAATTTAGAACAATAAAGAATTGTGTCTTTATTTCAATTAAAGGACTTTATTCTGGGTGTTTGTGTTTTTTTTAACTTTGACTATGGGGTTAGTAATGGGGGTGTCTTATAGACGCCTCACCATTACTAACCTGGGCTTGATGTCAGCTGGCATTATAAGCTGACATCAACCCCAGCCCTATTACCCCCTGCCACCGCACCAGGGCAGCGTGGAAGAGCGAGGCTAAGTGCCAGAATTGGCGCATCCTATGAATGCGCCATTTCTGGGGCGGCTGACGGCTGGTGTTTCTAGCCTGGGAGGGGGCCAATATTCATGGCTCCCTTCCTGGGCTATTAATATCAGCCCAGAGCTGTCTGCCTAGCCTTTGCTAGCTATTAAATTAGGGGGGACCCCACGTCATTTTTCATTTTTTTTGGGGGGTCCCCCATTTTAATAGCTAGTAAAGGCTATGTATTCAGCTGGGGGCTGATATTAGTATCCTGGGAAGCTCCGTGGGTATTACCCCCTTCCCAGGCTTCAAACATCTGCCCCAGCTGTCTGCTTAACCTCCGCTAGAGCCTAAAATTAAGGGGAACCCCACGCCAATTTTTTTAATAATAAATCCTTTATTTTAATACTAAATGACAAGTACAGTAACCAACACTGTCACTGTACTTCATATATATGTGACTGACATGTTTCTATCTATCTAATCTATGTGTGAAGCTCTATTCTGTCTGTTATAAATTGTCGGGTACAGATGCTGAATTGCCGGCCGGCTTTCTTAAAGAGACGGTGCATGAAAACACTAATATTTTTTTTAATAAATCCTTTACACTAAATGACAAGTACAGTAAGCAACACTGTCACTGTACTTCATATATATGTGACTGACATGTTTCTATCTATCTAATCTATGTGTGATTCTCTATTCCTTCTATTCTAAATTGTTGGGTACAGATGCTGAATTGCCGGCCGGCTTTTTTAAAGAGACGGTGCATGAAAACACTATTATTTTTTTTGATAAATCCTTTACACTAAATGACAAGTACAGTAATCAACACTGTCACTGTACTTCATATATATGTGACTGACATGTTTCTATCTATCTAATCTATGTGTGATTCTCTATTCCTTCTATTCTAAATTGTCGGGTACCGCTGCTGAATTGCCGGCCGGCTTTTTTAAAGAGACGGTGCATGAAAACACTATTATTTTTTTTGATAAATCCTTTACGCTAAATGACAAGTACAGTAAGCAGCACTTTCACTGTACTTCGTATATATGTGGCTGACATGTTTATATCTATCTAATCTATGTGTGAAGCTCTATTCTTTCGGTTCTAAATTGTCGGGTACCGGTGTATGCCGCTGCTGAATTGCCGGCTTTTCATGTTTCACTGTTGGCACTGTTCCCATCGATTTGGGCAATCACTGTAATGCCACAACCACCATGGCTGTGGCATTACAGTGAGTGGCAGACAATCCCTGCATGATTGGTGCTCTAAATAGCGCCAGACATGCAGGACACGCTTTTGGTGCACGAACAGTTATCGAACATAACCTCGAACAGCCGAATTTTTTGCAAATCGTTCGGGTTCGTCGAACAACTCGAACACCGCCCAAAACAGCTCGAATTTGAGATTGGCGAACAGTTCTAGTCGAACACCGCTCATCTCTAGTAGCTAGCTTCAGATGGGCTACTCCGCTGACTATGAGACACTGCTACTAGCCCAAAATGATTGGCTGGGTTAGATGCAGTAAGAAATTGTTATTAGATACACAGGCAGTGTAGCTTGCTTCACAGCTGGGCTACTACACTGACTAGCAGACACTGAAGCTTTAGAGCAGACCTCTGATTCCCAGGATATAGTATGAGTAAACAGCTATGCAGACTCAACCATCTGTGTTACCCCATACTCAGACGGGCAGCTGGAGACTTGGGAGCTGTGAGGAAGCAAGTGCGATTGAGGTGACACCTCTGAGAACTGGAGTATTTGTGATGTTGAAGTTGAGGTGGAGGAGAGCCCACTTGAAGGAGCACTTGATATCCGTTGAAGCACCTGCTGTTTTTGTGCCTCATCTGGAATTTGTAGCGATGGGCGAGTCCATAAGAAAGGGATCACATCACATTGTCCAAGAAGAGATGTAAACATCTTAGTTTTGCTGGAAGGTGGTCTTTCTTCTGCAGATGTTACTGTTGCTTTACCACCTACCCCACGGACACAAGCTTTTTTTCCCTTTCCAACATGCCTATTCCCATTTCCACCAGCAGCAGGCCTTTTGCCACTCAGTTTGGTGGTTAACTAATTGGCAACTCTGTAGTTGCTTGCACAAAAAATGATGGATGGAAACTGAGCAGAGCTGAGTGGCCAAACTGTGGAACTAGCCCAAAAGGATTTGGTGGGTTAGATGCAGTAAAACAATTTTATTAGATACACAGGCAGTGTAGCTTGCTTCACAGTTGGGCTACTCCAATGACTACGAGACACTGCTACTAGGCCCAAAAAGATTTCCTGGGTTAGATGCAGTAAAAAATTATTATTAGATACACAGGTGGTGTAGCTTGCTTCAGATGAGCTACTCCACTGACTACCAGACACTGCTACAGGCCCAAAAGGATTGGCAGAGCTACATTTCGCCAAATGCTGTGAAAAACACTTGCACAGCACTGGCACAGGCCTGCCTGGCAAAAAGTGCTATGAACTGCTGTAACATAGCCATCAAAAGGGCTGCAATTAGAACTAGTCCCTACTCCCTAAACCTCTCTCTCTATGTAACTGGAAATTCGCTCGCAATTCACACAGTTATACTGTATACCGCCCACAGCAGCAGCGGTGCCGTCAACACTCAGCTGCAACAGTGAGAAAATGGTGGCGACGGGGAAAATGGCTGGGTCTGATAGGGCAAGGACATGTGACATACACAGCCAATGACACATGACCTTGCTTGTGTGAAAAAAAGCACTTCGCTGCGTGCGTGCGCTGCTGAGAGGCTGATAGACTGCACCGCCCCACTGTAAATGTGAGAAAGAAAAAAAAAATGGAGATCGACATTATTTCTGCAGAGATCCATCCCCTGCCCCTCCACCCGCCCACTCTACACTGAAACTGTCTATTAACATTGATTAACAGTATTGATTAACAGTATTACTGTGAAAAATTCCAGTTACGCTTTTGGTGCACAGTTATCGAACATAACCTCGAGCAGCCAAATTTTTTGCAAATCGTTCGAGTTCGTCGAACGACTCGAACACCGCCCAAAACAGCTCGAATTTGAGATTGGCGAACAGTTTGAGTCGAACACCGCTCATCTCTACTTAAGAACTCTCCAGTGCTTTGTTTTCATCCATTTCTGGGTGCTTCTTGAAGTATGTTTCAAGTCATTTTCCTACTAGAAAACCCATGACCTAGGACAGAAATCCATCTTTCTGACACTGGGCACTACATTGCAATCCAAAATCCTTTGGCAATCTTCAGATTTCATGATGCCTTGCACAATCAAGGCACCCAGTACCAGAGGCAACAAAATAGCCCCAAAACACCTTTGAACCTCCCCCATACTTGACTGTAGGTACTGTGTTCTTTTCTTTGCATGCCTCATTTCATTTTCAGTAAAGAGTAGGATTGAGACCAAGCGCTATCTTGGTCTCATCTGTCCACAAGATGGTTTCCCAGAAGGATTTTAGCTTACTCATGTACATTTTGGCAAACTGAAGCATAGCTTTTTTATGTCTTTTTATCAGCAGTGGGGTCCTACTGGGTCACCTGCCATAATGTTTCTTTTCATTCAAATGTTGATAAATAGATCTCACTAACACTGATGCACCCTGAGCCTGCAGGACAGCTTGAATTTCTTTGGAACTTGATTGGGGCTGCATATCCACCATCTGGACTATCCTGCATTGCAACGTTTCATCAATTCTTATCTGCCACCCACATCCAGGGAGATTAACTACAGTGCCATGTGCAACCCATGGCATTGTAGCTAATCTCCCTGGATGTGGGCGGTAGAGAAGAGTTGATTAGCTACAGTGCCATGGGTTGTAACCTTCTTGATTATATTGCACATGTGGACAAAGTAATATATATTAGTTATTTTTTAACAATTTTGGTTCTCAAGTCCTCAGATAGTTCTCTTTTCCTCTTTTTTATTATAATAATTTATTTCCATTTATTTTGAATCCATGTTGCTGTACATAAGAAGGGGTTACATACCAAATACAGATATCACTTACAGTAAATGAACTAACAATGATAGGCTGGTACAGAAGTAAGAGGGCCCTGCCCTTGCAGGCTTCCATTCTACAGGATTTTACCTCTTTCTGTTCCTCATATTTAGTGTGGTACACAGACACACTATGCAAGGATTGAGTCAACTTTCCCCTTTTTATCTGATTTCAGGTGTAATTTTCAAATTGCACACACCTGTTACTTGCCACAGATGAGCTTGAACGAGCATCACATGCTTGAAACAAAGTTGCTTGCCCACAATTTTGGAAAAGTGCCAACAATTTTGAGACACTTCATTCTCTGGAACAATTGTAAGGGTGCCAACACTTTCAATCATGACTGTGTATATATATATATTACATGTCATGTGCCCTGTGTAACAACAGTATATGGGATCATTTCAGTCTAATAGCTCTTCATAATGGAAAATTCCACCTCTTTTAGATGCGGTAGTGGACCCCCTTGCCCCTTGGAGGAGCAGGTTGCATCAATAGTATATACACCCTCAATAAATATGTATGTACAGTACAGACCAAAAGTTGGGACACACCTTCTCATTTAAAGATTTTTCTGTATTTTCATAACTATGAAAATAGTACATTCACACTGAAGGCATCAAAACTATGAATTAACACATGTGGAATTATATACTTTACAAAAAAGTGTGAAACAACTGAAAATATGTCTTATATTCTAGGTTCTTCAAAGTAGCCACCTTTTGCTTTGATGATTGCTTAGCACACTCTTGGCATTCTCTTGATGAGCTTCAAGAGGTAGTCACCAGAAATGGTCTTCCAACAATCTTGAAGGAGTTCCCAGAGATGCTTAGCACTTGTTGGCCTTTTTGCCTTCACTCTGCGGTCCAGCTTACCCCAAACCATCTCGATTGTGTTCAGGACTGGTGACTGTGGAGGCCAGGTCATCTGGCGTAGCACCCCATCACTCTCCTTCTTGGTCAAATAACCCTTACACAGCCTGGAGGTGTGCTTGGGGTCATTGTCCTGTTGAAAAATAAATGATGGTCCAACTAAACGCAAACCGGATGGAATAGCATGCCGCTGCAAGATGCTGTGGTAGCCATGCTGGTTCAGTATGCCTTCAATTTTGAATAAATCCCCAACAGTGTCACCAGCAAAGCACCCCTACACCATCACACCTCCTCCTCCATGCTTCACGGTGGAAACCAGGCATGTAGAGTCCATCCGTTCACCTTTTCTGCGTCGCACAAAGACACGGTGGTTGGAACCAAAGATCTCAAATTAGGACTCATCAGACGAAAGCACAGATTTCCACTGGTCTAATGTCCATTCCTTGTGTTCTTTAGCCCAAACAAGTCTCTTCTGCTTGTTGCCTGTCCTTAGCCGTGGTTTCCTAGCAGCTATTTTACCATGAAGGCCTGCTGCACAAAGTCTCCTCTTAACAGTTGCTGAAGAGATGTGTCTGCTGCTAGAACTCTGTGTGGCATTGACCTGGTCTCTAATCTGAGCTGCTGTTAACCTGTGATTTCTGAGGCTGGTGACTCGGATAAACTTATCCTCAGAAGCAGAGGTGACTCTTGGTCTTCCTTTCCTGGGGCAGTCCTCATGTGAGCCAGTTTCTTTGTAGCGCTTGATGGTTTTTGCAACTGCACTTGGGGACACTTTCAAAGTTTTCCCAATTTTTCGGACTGACTGACCTTCATTTCTTAAAGTAATGATGGCCACTCGTTTTTCTTTACTTAGCTGCTTTTTTCTTGCCATAATACAAATTCTAACAGTCTATTCAGTAGGACTATCAGCTGTGTATCCTCCAGACTTCTGCACAACACAACTGATGGTCCCAACACCATTTATAAGGCAAGAAATCCCACTTATTAGACCTGACAGGGCACACGTGTGAAGTGAAAACCATTTCCGGTGACTACCTCTTGAAGCTCATCAAGAGAATGCCAAGAGTGTGCAAAGCAGTAATCAAAGCAAAAGGTGGCTACTTTGAAGAACCTAGAATATAAGACATATTTTCAGTTGTTTTACACTTTTTTGTTAAGTATATAATTCCACATGTGTTAATTCATAGTTTTGATGCCTTCAGTGTGAATGTACAATTTTCATAGTCATGAAAATACAGAAAAATCTTTAAATGATAAGTAGTGTTGAGCGAGCACTAAAATGCTCGGGTGCTCGAAGCTCGGGCCGAGATCGCCGTGATACTCGGGTGCTCGACCCGAGCAACGAGCCAAATGTTAGTCTTTGGGAGACTCGAGTATTTTTGCGGTGGCACCCCCGGCAGTCTTTTAAAAGCCTAACAAGTGCCCAAAACGATAGTGACAGTGCTCAAATGACATGGGGACAGCATGTGGATCGCCCCAGAAAGCATTTCTGACCCCCAGGTCACTGCTGTCAACAACGTGGTCAGAGGTATTAAGCCACTTTTATGGGCTCACAATAAAACGTTCAAAAACGAAAGTGAAACTTTTTTCCTGTGAAATATGTTAAGGAACATCCTTTCCAGGGAAAAGACTTGTGTATAAGTTAAAATAAATGACCAAAAACAAAAATACTCCTCCACACCTTCAGCTATGTTCACAAGTAGCATTTTTTATGCGTTTTTGCACTTTTGTATTGCTTTCAACTATGACAAATGCATTCACCGGGAAATGTCATTTTAACATTTTACAACCTTATCTGGCCATGTGCTGTGTGACACATGCATAAAGTGCTGAAAAGACATGGGAACAGCATGGGGAAAACCCCTGGAAACATCTCTGACTCCCAGGTCACTGTCTAAAAGTGTGCCCATCATAAGTGATCCTTGCCGCATCAGAAGATGCAGACTTGCAACTATCCCCATGCAAGTTCTAGTCCGAGGGCAGTGTTCAATTGTACCGCTCCCATTCCTTCCAATGCAAGCGCAAGTATGCAGCCTGCCACCCACCCACCCCCCTGGCTGCAATACCATACTGCTTGCTTGCTTGCACTTTAAATTGGGCCTTTTAGGCATGTGGAGGCGGAATCTGGCCACGACGTCATGGCTGTGTTGGCGGCCTGGAATCCATACTCAGTCCCCAGCCGCCCGGCGGCCGGGTGTCCATACTCGGTCCCCAGCCGCCTCGCGGCCGGGTGTCCACACACGGTCCCCAGCCGCCTGGGGGCAGCCGGGTGTCCATAAATGGTCCCCAGCCGCCCCTATTTCTCCTTTGAACATCCCCCCACACACTTTTCTTAGCCCGGCCTGCTTTAGGCAGCATTGGACGAGCCCACCAGAGAACCAGACTCCTCCAGTGGGCCCTGACTTCTCCATTGGTGGAGTTGAGAGTGCCAAGGTGAGGAGCATGATGATGATGACAGAAGTTAGCATGCTATGTTTTCTTTTAATGCAAGTGTAAGTGTGCAGCCTGCCACCCACCCACCCCCAGACTGCAATTCCATACTGCTAGCTTTCACTTGAAATGGGGCCTTTTAGTTTGGAGGAGGCCGAAGCTAGCCACTACCTCATGGCTGCTTCGGCAGCGAGGTATCCATACTCAGTCCCCAGCCGCCCCTATTTGTCCTGGTGTGCCTTATACATAAGATTAAGCGCGTATACCAAAACATTACCTGTGCCCTCCCCAGTGCATTTAGTGGGAAGGAGAGCCTATTCCACTGTAGTGTGTGCATGCCAAACCCCTGTTCATGGTACATGCGAAGATGCCTCCCACCTTGCACCTATCATTGCAGACTTGCAACTATCCCCATTCAAGTCCTTGTCCCAGGGCAGTGTTCAATTTTACCTCTAACATTCCTTGCAATGCAAGCGCAAGTATGCAGCCTGCCACCCACCCACCCCCAGGCTGCAATACCATACTTCTTGCTTGCTTGCACTTTAAATTGGTCCTTTTAGGCATGTGGAGGCGGAATCTGGCCACCACGCCATGGCTGTGTCGGTGGCCTGGTTTCCATACTCAGTCCCCAGCCGCCTGGTGGCCGGGTGTCCCCGCTTGCTCCCCAGCCTCCAGGGGGTGGCCGGGTGTCCATGCTCGGTCCCCAGCCACCCCTATTTGTCCCGGTAACCTTTCCCACACTTTTCTTAGCCTGGACTGCTTTAGGGCAGCATTGGCCGAGCCCACCGGACTATCAGACTCCTCCGGTGGGCCCTGGCTTCTCCATCAGGGGAGTTGAGAGTGCCAAGGTGAGGAGCATGATGAGGATGATAGAAGTTAGCATCTGCTTTGTTTTGTTGTAATGCAAGCGCATGTATGTAGTAGCGGCTAGGCCTGAGGTGGTCAACATTTTGGCGCATATCCTACCTCCTCCGAGGATTGCTGAATGTTTTCCTGCTACTATCCAAGTTCTATGACTCCCGTTAAAACAAAGCTTCAGGTGATAAATGATGGATGAAGTAGTGGCAAAGGAGAAAGAGCAGGAGGAACAGGGACCATTCACATCAATATCAGGCCAGTCAACCAGATATAGGATATGTAGGATATGTAGGATATGTTTCTGTAACAAAAGGAGCAGTTCAGCTACACAGTTATAGGGCATACAGTGAGTGCAATGCCTACCAAAAATTTCGAGGCACTCCAATGCCCCTTGGAAATGACATGGAGGTCAGAGGGCGTTAACTAAACCTTTTTTTCCATTTATAGCAACTGGGTCTCCTGTGCACTGTTGGCCTAAGCAGTGAATGGAAGGCTTTCCAAAAATTCTGAGGAACTGCAATGCCCCTTACAAGACCCATGTGTGGCACCCCAGGGGTCTGGTCACCACAGTAATAGAGATATTACGTCAGAGAGCAAGTGGGAGGTTTCCTGGTCAGGATCCCTTAAACATGCAACATCCTCCTGCCCCAGTCCTGGGAGGGGAGAATTCTGCCCTTATAAACTGGATCTGGGGCGGGGTTGAGTGAGTCAGAGAACAGAGAACAGTCAGAGTCAGAGTGAGAGCAAGGGAAAGTAACAGCAAGGAGCTCTGTAGGAGCTAGGAGCTAAAGACCAGGGGCTGGAAGCTGAGCAGAGCTCGCCCTGGCAGAAGACAATAGGAACTGGACACAGGAGTCCGAGGCTGTGAGGACTTATATATCCAGCAGCAGAAACCAGCCGGCAGGGGATTTCAGGTCCTCTGGCCATAGAAGTAGAGATGAGCGTTGTTCTACTCGAACTGTTCGCCAATCTCAAATTCGAGCTGTTTTGGGCGGTGTTCGAGCCGTTCGGCGAACACGAACAATTTGAGAAAAATTCGGCTGTTCGAGGTTATGTTCGATAACTGTTCGTGCACCAAAATCATAACTGGATTTTTTCTCAGTAATGATGAAAATTAATGTTAATACGCAGTTTGAGTGTACAGCGGGGTGGGGGGAGGGGCAGGGGATGGATCTCTGCAGGAACAATGAAGATCTCCATTTTTTTTTCTCTTTCCCGCATTTGCAATGGGGAGGTGCAATCTGTCAGCCTATCAGCAGCGCACACACGGAGCGAAGTGCTTTTTTTCACACAAGCAAGGGCATGTGTCATTGGCAGTATATGTCACATGTCCTTGCCCTATAAGACCAAGCCATTTTCCCCGTCGCCACCATTTTCTCACTGCTGCAGCTGCGTGTTAGACGGCACCGCTGTTGCTGTGTGCGCTATACCTTGTTAATTTCAAGCCAATTTTCGCACAAATCTACAGATAGCTTGGGAGTAGGGAATAGTTGTGATTGCAGTCCTTTTAAGGACTAGGTTACAGCATTTCCAACGACTTTTATCAGGCAGGTCTGTGCTCTTAAATAGATAGATTGTGGGAGTAAAGACTAATTGTAATTGGAGTCCTTTTCAGGACTAGGTTACATCAGTTCCTATCAGTTTTTGCCAGGCAGGTCTGTGCCAGTGCTGTGCAAGTTTTTTTCACAGCATTTGGCTGAATCAAGCAAAGCTAATCCTTTTTGGCCTATTGCAGAGTGTGTTAGTCAGTGGAGTAGCCTATCTGTGTTGCAAGATATACCACCTGTGTATAGAATGCCAATTTTTTTACTGCACCTAGTGAAGTAAAATCTTTTGGGCATAGCATCATTCTATTAGTCCATCTATACTGACCTCCATCAGGTTGCAAATTGAATATAATTTTTTTCTGCATCTAGCTCTGAAAAAATATTGGGCTTCTAGCTGTTTGTGGGACTTGTTCTATTAATCCATCTATACAGACCTCCATCAGGTTGCAAATTGAATATAATTTTTTTCTGCATCTAACCCAGCCAATAGTTTTGGCCTAATACCACAGTTTGGCCACTCAGCTCTGCTCGGTTCCCATCCATTGTTTTTTTGTGCAAACAACTCCAGAGTTGTGAATTAGTTAACCACCAAAATGAGTGGAAAAAGGCCTGCTGCTGGTGGAATGGGGAATAGGCGTGTTGGGAAGGGGAAAAAAGGTTGTGTCCGTGGGGTAGGTGTTAAAGCAACAGTAACATCTGCAGAAGAAAGACCATCTTCCAGCCAAACTAAAATGTCTACTTCTTTTAGCGGACAATGTGATAAGATCCCTTTCTTACGGCCACGCCAATCGCTACAAATTCCAGATGAGGCACAAAAACAGCAGGTGCTTCAACGGATATCAAGTGCTCCTTTGAGTGGGCTCTCCTCCACATCAACTTCAACATCACAAATACTCCAGTCCTCAAAGGTGTCACCCCAATTGCACTTGCTTCCTCACAGCTCCCAAATCTCCAGCTGCCCGTCTGAGTATGAGGTAGAACAGATGGTTGAGTCTGCAGAGCTGTTTACTCATACTATAGCCTGGGAATCAGAGGTCGACTCCAGCGCTTCTGTGAATCCAGATGAGGAAATGATCTGCACTGATGCCCAGAATCTTTATGAGTCGGATCCAGGACCAGACGCAGAAGGTTCTGACCATAATGTAGACCCTCATTCCCAAACTGTAACTCCTGTTGGTGGAGACAATGAGGAAGACGATGATAAGACTCAAATACCTGATTGGAGCGACAACTTTAGTTTTTTGTCAGGGCAGGAACAGGTTGGCTCTGAGGACGACGGGTGTGATAACGCACAGGGTGATGATGATGAGGTTGGAGATCCCACTTACTGTCAACCCACAGTCAGCCAAGAGATGAGGTCAGCAGAGGAGGTGGAGGAAGATGCTAGTGACGACGAGGTCAGGTTGCGCCTTCCTGGACAGAGACGTAGTACTGGAAGCACGTCAACAACTGCATCCTCAAACACAACTCTGCCTCTCACCACAAGTCGTGGTGGCTCTTCAGGTCGCATGGGTGCTAAGCCTTGCATAGCCTGGGCATTTTTTCAGATCGATAAAGATGACCCAACTCGTGTTATCTGTAACATTTGTCAGCAAAAGCTAAGTAGAGGACAAAAAATACATAGTTTGAGTACTTCATGCATGAACCGGCACATGGACATGAAGCATAAGTTGCAGTGGGAAGCTCAGTGTGCTACAATGCGGCCTAGCCGGCCGGGCCAACCACCGTCTGCCATATCTTGTGCATCCGCGGCCTCTTCATCCTCTGTGACAGGGGGGACTGCAGTCACACCTGTTTTGGGGCGTAGACCTGCCACCTCTTTACCCGCAACAGCCAGCGTGATTGGCAGGTCATCATTTTCTTTGGAGGTGGTAACACCAGCTGGTGTTGAGCGCTGTCCGACATCGATAGCACCACCTTTGCATCAAGGCAACCTAACATGTCCGCCTGCATCTTCCTCACAGACCGGCAGTTTGCCGGGGACACCCTTATCAACCCCGTCTAAGCACAATAGCCAGCCCTCGGTCCCTCAGATGTGGACAAGTAAAAGACCATTTCCTCCTAGCCATGAGAAAGCTAAGAGGTTGAATTTCACCATCTGCAAGCTCTTGGCTACAGAAATGCTGCCTTTCCGCCTGGTGGACACAGAGGATTTTCGAGACCTTATGTCCATCGCAGTGCCCCAGTACCAGATGCCCAGTCGGCACTACTTCTCAAAGAAAGGTGTGCCTGCGCTCCACCAGCATGTCGCACACAACATCACCGCTTCTTTGAGAAACTCTGTGTGTGATAGGGTGCATTTCACCACAGACACTTGGACGAGTAGGCATGGACAGGGGCGTTACTTATCGCTGTCTGGGCACTGGGTAACTATGGTGACAGCAGGACAAGGGGCTGCTGTCCAAGTCTTGCCGTCCCCACGAGTTGTGCGTCAATCCTCTTTATGTCAAAGTTCCTCCACTGCTTCTGCCTCCTCAACCTCCTCTCGGTCTTCCACCTGCACCCAAAGCCTGTCTGGTCATGCCACAAGCTTTCTAACTGCGCAGAAGGGATCCTGCACACCTCCTTACTATGCTGGCAGTAGGGCTCAACGTCATCAGGCAGTTTTTACATTGAAATGTCTGGGAAATGTGAGTCACACAGCTGAGGAGTTGTGGTCAGCTCTGGAGAACCAATTTCATGAATGGTTGTCTCCACTGGACCTGAAACCAGGGAAGGCCGTGTGCGACAATGCTGCAAACCTGGGTGCGGCCCTTCGCCGGGGCAATGTCACACACGTGCCTTGTATGGCTCACATGTTGAACCTGGTTGTCCAGCAATTTTTAGCCCACTATCCCAGACTAGATGGCCTTCTGCAGAGGGCACGGTCGCTGTGTGCTCACTTCCGCCGTTCGCATCCCGCAGCTCAGCGACTTACATCTCTACAGAAGTCGTTGGGCCTGCCACTTCACCGGATAAAATGCGATGTGCCTACCCGTTGGAATTCAACTCTGCACATGTTGCAGCGACTGTGGCAGCACCGACAAGCCCTGGTGCAATACATTCTGACGTATAGCCTGGGCTAACGAGATTCAGAGGTGGGGCAAATCACGCTGGAGGAGTGGTCTCAGATCAGGGACCTATGCACCCTTCTGCACAGTTTTGAAATGGCGACGAAGATGTTTAGTGCTGACGATGCCATTATCAGCATGACTATTCCGGTGATTTACATGCTGGAGCACATGTTAAACAGAATTCGGAGTCAGGTGGTGGCACAAGAGGAGGTGGAGGAAGTAGAGGAGGAGGAGTTGTATGCGGAAGGGCTAACATCTGCAAGGTCCAGACGGTCGGCAGCACCAAGGCGGCAGGCATGTGAGGGTGGGGGAGATGGTTTTACCAGGGCGCATGGTAGCAGCCAAACTAGTGAGGAAGGTGCAGGAGCCCAGGAAGAAGTGGAGGACGAATTGATGGAAGACTCATCAGATGAGGGAGACCTTGATCACATTTCTGTTGTGCGAGGTTGGGGGGAGAGGACAGAGGAAGAAAGCATGATTGTTACCTCGCCACCAACACAACAGGGACTTGGTGCTCCTGGATGCGCAACACACATGAGTGCCTTCTTGCTGCACTACCTGCAACATGACCCTCGAATTGTGAGAATTAGAAATAATCCTGACTACTGGGTTGCCACACTGTTAGATCCCCGGTACAAAAGTAAATTTGCAGAAATTATTCCTGCCATAGAAAGGGATGCACGCATGCAGGAGTATCAGCAGAGACTGTTGCAGAATCTTACATGTGCTTTTCCACAAAATACCAGTGGTGCACGTAGTGAATCTCACAGTTCCAACTTACCAACCGTGGGACCGTCAAGTGTTCAGCACTCAAACCGTAACAGAACCACAGTATCTGCTGGTAACATCAATTTTGCGGAATCATTTCACCACTTTTTTAGCCCATCCTTTGCAAGGCCACAGGAGACAAGAAGTCTGACACATGGTCAACGCCTAGAGACGATGGTACAGGAGTATCTCCAAGTAAACATTGAAGCCACGAATGTGTCACTGGACCCTTGCTCTTTTTGGGCTTCCAATCTGGATAAATGGCCGGAGCTAGCCACTTACGCCTTGGAGATCTTGTCATGCCCCGCAGCCAGCGTTCTGTCTGAACGTGTGTTCAGCGCTGCTGGTGGTGTGCTGACAGATAAGCGCACGCGGCTCTCCACTGATAATGTAGACAGACTCACGTTCATAAAGATGAACAAATCATGGATCCGAAACGACTTTTCTACCCCTGTGTCATCCTGCGGAGAGTAAAAGCTTGATGATTGGTTAAAATCACCCTACCAACCGTTTTAAGCTTTCAAATTACTAATCATGTTTATCTGTATCTTGGCTGGAAAATAATTTGGGCTTTGTAGCAGTGTGCAGCACTGATCCTATTAGGCCATCTATACTAAAGCTTCACCAGATTTAAAATTAATAATAATTTTTAGCTGCATCTAGCCCGGAAAATAATTTTGGGGCTCCGAGATGCGCAAGACACATAAGTGCCTTCTTGCTGCACTACCTGCAGCATGACCCTCATATTGTCAGAATTCGAAGTAATCATGACTACTGGGTTGCCACACTCTTAGATCCCCCAAACTTTTCGATCAACCTTTTCATTTTAATAAAGACCAAAAAAATGGTCATTTTTGAAGTTATAAGCATTAGCAGGTTGTTAGAAACTGAAATCAAACAGTTTTCAACTCAAAACTTTATTCTAGGTCATGTTACATTTTCACATAGGACCCCTTGTTCGAAAGGAGCTTCTGAACTCTCTCGTCCATTGAATTTGTCAGGTTTTGGATGGTTTCTGCTTCAATTGTTTTGCATGAGGACAGAATACCCTCCCAGAGCTGTTGCTTAGATGTGAACTGCCTCCCGCCATCATAGACACTCCTTTTAATGATGCTCCAAAGGTTCTGAATGGGGTAGAGGTCAGGGGAGCATGGGGGTCACACCATAAGTTTGTCCCCTTTTATGCCCATATCAGCCAGAGATGCAGATGTTTTATGTGCAGCATGAGATGGTGCATTATCATGCAGAAAAATGATCTTGCTGTGAAATACACGGTTCTTCTTCTTGAACCATGGCAGGAAGTGCTGTTTGAGAAAATCCACATACATTATGGAGTTCATCTTTAGCGCCTTCAGGGATCCTAAAGGGGCCGACAATCTCTCTCCCCATGATTCCAGCCCAAAACATTACTCCACCTCCTCCTTGTTGGCGCTGTAGCCGTGTTTGCGTGGGGTGTCCATCAACCAGCCATCCTCCACTCCATCCATCTGGACCATCGAGCGCTGCACGGCACTCATCCGTGAACAAAACAGTTTTGAAATCAGTCTTCATGTAATGTTTGGCCCACTGGAGCCGTTTCTGCTTGTGTGAAGTGGATAGAGGAGGTCGACAGGATGGCGTATGCACAGCTGCAAACCTCTGAAGGACCCTGCATCTTGTTGTTCGGGGGACGTTGGAGGCACAAGCAGCTTCAAAAACTTGTCTGCTGCTATGACAAGGCTTTTTTGCCGCTGCTCTTTCAACCTGACGTAATTGCCCGTAGGAAAGAGTCCTCAATTTGCCCTTATCAGCACGCACACGTGAATCAGCTACATACTTCTTGATTGCCAAGACACTTCATCCTGATCATCGCACAATGTTGATTGTAGTCATGCCTTGACCTAAACACTCCACAATTTGTTGCTTCTCAGCAGCCGACACATCCTTTTTCTTTCCCATTTTGGCAGAAAATGTAGGCTGCTTAATAATGTGAGACAGCCTTCTTAAGTAGTCTTGCCTTTCATTGGACACACCTGCCAAACTAATTAGCACAGGTGTCTGCAATTGCTTACAGTGATATAAAGAGCCCTGACACACATCACCATCAATGAGTTTAACTGACAAACAAACAAATTCTTCCCTTATCACTCCTAAACACTTTTTGCATAATAATTTGGAACGCAGTGTACATGTGCTTTTCCACAAAACACCAGTGGTTCACGTAGTGAATCTTACAGTTCTAACTTGCCAACCGTGATCTGTATGGAGTTGTTCAATAAAGGGCCCAAAATTAAGATAACATAGATGGGAGAGGTCTCTATGAATAGGAATTCCTAAGTATTTGATACCCTGTGTGGGCCAGGCAAAGGGAAAGTTAGACTGGATGGAATCCTATATGGATTTGGGGAGGGAGACATCGAGGGCCTCAGACTTCGCTGCATTGATTTTAAAATTTGACCATGTAACAAAGTGATCTATTTCAGCCATAACAGCATGGATGGATATATGTGATTGAGTGATATATACT
The DNA here is from genome assembly GCF_046119375.1 of Phyllobates terribilis. Classification (NCBI taxonomy): domain Eukaryota; kingdom Metazoa; phylum Chordata; class Amphibia; order Anura; family Dendrobatidae; genus Phyllobates; species Phyllobates terribilis. The sequence goes on along the minus strand of NW_027362765.1, from coordinate 474,930,101 downwards.
AGGACATCATCAGCAAATAGAGAGCACTTGTACTCGGTGCCTCCCACCTCAATCCACCTAATATTGGGGTTATGGCGAATTGATGAGAGCAGGTGCTCCGTCACTAGGATGTATAAGAGAGGGGACAGAGGACATCCCTGCCTTCTCCCATTGGTGATTGTGAAAGGTGATGAAAATGTTCTGATGCACCCCCTGGGCCTTGGGACACCCGGAGCCGGACCCTTTTTGGTGGATGCTGGTGGTTGTAGTCTTCGTGGCGGCGACCCGGTTCCGTGGCTCAGGGTGGTCAAACCAGTGGCGGAACTATTTATGTGGTTTTGATGTTTAAATGTCCGACTACGCCACCCGTGGATTGCGGTCAGAGTGAACCGCCGCTGCAGGGCAGACCGCTGAGGCTGGTGTTGTGGGTGCAGCAGAGCGTAGCATAACTCCCCACGGGAGGAGTATAGCCTCAGGGCAGTGTATGCGGAGGATGGGGGTGATGGTGCAGGGCAGCAGCAGTAACGACACGGAGTCAGTGTTGCAGTCCAGGGCCTTTACTCACAGTTCTTATTATCCAGACCACGTCTGCAGGTAACGGCTGCCCACGTCGTACTGTGCTCACCAGGTGAGGGGCTCAGACAACTCCCAGATAACTTTGGAGCGCTTCACAGGACCCCCTTTGTGTGTCCTTTGTCTGGCCTTTCTTACCAACCCTTCTGTCCGGCTGCCTCGGGCCTCCTCTTGGTAAACTTGGCGCCAGTTTCCCTGACCCTATGTGGTGCCTTCCTAGCGGGTGTAGCGAGGGGCTGCGAGACATAAAATGTCACAGCCTCCGGTTTCTAGCTGAGGGTCGTTTCCTGCCTCCACTAGTTTCGGGGACCGGTCTCCCCCTTTGGCCTGACCCCGCCACGCAGGTGGATTCGGGCGTGCGGTGGCGACTCGCCCGTCCGCACCCCTGGGATCCCTTCATTCCTCGTTCCTGGAGCCTTCTCCGCTCCTCTTCCTTCCTTCTCCCTCTTCCAGGCCTGGGCCTCTGTTACTAGGCCCGCCTCCGGAGCAGAGCTCATGCAGAGCCCCTGCTCCCTGCCACTTCTGCTCAGACTTCTCTGCACTGAACTAAGATGGTGCCCAACTTTTATACTCCCTTCTCAATGCACCCAGGAACTGCTTCCTCCCTGCTCCTGCACTACAGGGTTCCCCTTCCTCAGTGTTCCCTCCCCCCACTCCAGCCAGGGACAGGGACTGTCGTGCCCATCTCAGAGGCATATTGGTCGCCCTGCCCCACGGCAATGTGGTGTAATGCATGCAGGTGTCGGGTCCTGATCCACACTCCATCCTTACCTGAGAGTGAGATATCACACCTCTGGGTGAGGTGCAATACCTCTGTAGCAACCGAGCCCTCAGGGTGCTACAGTTCCATTTATCTTCAGCCTAGGTGACGTATTGTGATACAGGGCCGTGATTTTGGCTATAAAAGGGTCCCCTAGACCCCTACCCCAAGCTTTTTAAGAGAATCATATATGGCGTGCCAGGAGACTCTATGGAATGCTTTCTCAGCATCCAACGAGAGTATCTAATTAGAAATTTTTAACTGCATGTAGCCCAGGAAATACTTTGTGCCTAGTAGCAGTGTCTGCTAGTCAGCGGATTATCCCGGCTGTTAAGCAAGCTACACCACCTGTAGTTTAGACAGTTAATTTTTTCAAAGGAAATGCTTCGGGACCATGGGATACTCAGTGAAGAGCATCAGGAGGCACCCCAAGGCATAGGGGCTGGAACTGGCAGTAGGATGCCTTGCGGTGGACAGCCGAGCTCGATCCTTATAAAAGCTTTTTAACTGCAGCAGCTTTAGTGGACGCTACTGGAGCTGGAATTACGCGGCTGCTGGCATGAGACTTGCCCTCCAATAGATCCTTGTAAATGGATTTAAAGTGTATTCATTCAAATTAGAGAGACAATTTAAATTAAAAAGCTTAGAGCTGCCTCCACCACAGGGGGGCTCGCTCGACCCACCAGCGGACAGGCGCCAGTATTGGGAGAGGGGGGTTGGCCATCAGGGTTCACCGCGGCTCTGGCACAAACCAGGCGACACGGAGGTGGCCCGGGCAGGAGCGGACTGGCCGTGTCGGCTTCTCACTTTTTGGATTTTAGAAGGGCATGACATGCCTATATCTGTGTCTCCCCCTCCTTTTACTCCTCCACCTCTTTTATTTTCGCATGACTATATGTACTTGTCACTTTTCCATGTGTTAGTTATGTCTTCTGAGCAGTTTGTCAGCTTTTGGACACCTTTGAAGGTGTTTTCTATGTGTTTCTATGTGTTTTTGTTTGCCTGCCATTGGTTTTAACGGTGTTCGAAGGTGTTCGACGAACAGTTCAACGAACAGTTCGGCGAACACACGGGTGTTCGACGATCCGAACCGAACTCGAACACTACGGGGGTGGCTCAACACTACATAGAAGCCCTGAGGCTCAGTCACAAGCAAGGGACCAGCACCGCCGTCGTGGAGCGGAGGCTAACAGAAGGCCCCAAGTCACCAGCCATACGGGTGAGCACTACACAGTACACTCAGGGACGTGGGCTACTTCTACCCGCTTACAACAAGGTAGCCAGGAAGAGTGCAGACAGGCGGGGAGGCCTACAACTCCATCTGGCCAGGGGAACTCCTGCTTGCTCACAGACTGACCAAGCCTCTTATGCTAGCCAGTACTCCCGGGAGGGTTTACCTTATAATCATCAGTAAAGACCCTGAACTGCACTGCAAAGACTCTGAGTCGTTCCTGCTGCGCTCGTGCACCATCACCCCCATCATCCACACTCACTGCCCTGAGGCTATACTCCTCCCGTGGGGAGTTATCCCATTCTCTGCTGCGCACACAACACCAGCCTCAGCGGTCTGTCTCGCAGCGGTGGTACTCCCTGACCACAATCCACGGGTGGCGCAGTCGGACAATTAACCTCAAAACTTAAGAAAGACTGCCACTGGTTTGACCAGCCTGAGCCACGGGACCGGGTCACCGCCACGGAGACTACAGACCCCAGAGACCCGGCACCGGGTATCCCACACACGTGTAGACACGGCCAAGGGGGCGTGTCACATGCAGTACAGGATATTACAAACATAAGTCCCATTATTGGGGAGTGGGTGTCCCATAGTATTTGCTTATGCCTTGCAAGCAAAAGCTGCCAAAAATTAGGACGGAGCAACTTGCAATGCCCCTTACAAGAGCCATGCAGTACAGCATATTACAAACATAAGTCCCATTATTGGGGAGTGGGTCTCCCAAAGTATTTGCTTATGCTTTCCAAGCAAAAGCTGCCAAAAATTAGGACGGAGCAACTTGAAATGCCCCTTACAAGAGCCATGCAGTACAGCATATTACAAACATAAGTCCCATTATTGGGGAGTGGGTCTCCCATAGTATTTGCTTATGCTTTCCAAGCAAAAGCTGCCAAAAATTAGGACGGAGCAACTTGCAATGCCCCTTACAAGAGCCATGCAGTACAGCATATTACAAACATAAGTCCCATTATTGGGGAGTGGGTGTCTCATAGTATTTGCTTATGCCTTGCATGCAAAAGCTGCCAAAGATTAGGACGGAGCAACTTGCAATGCCCCTTACAAGAGCCATGCAGTACAGCATATTACAAACATAAGTCCCATTATTGGGGAGTGGGTGTCCCATAGTATTTGCTTATGCCTTGCAAGCAAAAGCTGCCAAAAATGTGGAAGGAGCAACTTGCAATGCCCCTTACAAGAGCCATGCAGTACAGCATATTACAAACATAAGTCCCATTATTGGGGAGTGGGTGTCCCATAGTATTTGCTTATGACTTGCAAGCAAAAGCTGCCAAAAATTAGGACGGAGCAACTTGCAATGCCCCTTAGAAGAGCCATGCAGTACAGCATATTACAAACATAAGTCCCATTATTGGGGAGTGGGTCTCCCATAGTATTTGCTTATGCTTTCCAAGCAAAAGCTGCCAAAATTAGGACTGAGCAACTTGCAATGCCCCTTACAAGAGCCATGCAGTACAGCATATTACAAACATAAGTCCCATTATTGGGGAGTGGGTGTCCCATAGTATTTGCTTATGCCTTGCAAGCAAAAGCTGCCAAAAATTAGGACGGAGCAACTTGCAATGCCCCTTACAAGAGCCATGCAGTACAGGATATTAAAAACATAAGTCCCATTATTGGGGAGTGGGTCTCCCATAGTATTTGCTTATGCTTTCCAAGCAAAAGCTGCCAAAAATTAGGACTGAGCAACGTGCAATGCCCCTTACAAGAGCCATGCAGTACAGCATATTACAAACATAAGTCCCATTATTGGGGAGTGGGTGTCCCATAGTATTTGCTTATGCCTTGCAAGCAAAAGCTGCTAAAAATTAGGACGGAGCAACTTGCAATGCCCCTTACAAGAGCCATGCAGTACAGCATATTAAAAACATAAGTCCCATTATTGGGGAGTGGGTCTCCCATAGTATTTGCTTATGCTTTCCAAGCTAAAGCTGCCAAAAATTATGATGGATCAACTTGCAATGCCCCTTACAAGAGCCATGCAGTACAGCATATTATAAACATAAGTCCCATTATTGGGGAGTGGGTGTCCCATAGTATTTGCTTATGCCTTGCATGTAAAATCTGCCAAAAATTAGGACGGAGCAACTTGCAATGCCCCTTACAAGAGCCATGCAGTACAGCATATTACAAACATAAGTCCCATTAATGGGGAGTGGGTGTCCCATAGTATTTGCTTGTGCCTTGCAAGCAAAAGCTGCCAAAAATTAGGACGGAGCAGCTTGCAATGCCCCTTACAAGAGTCATGCAGTACAGCATATTACAAACATAAGTCCCATTATTGGGGAGTGGGTGTCCCATAGTATTTGCTTATGCCTTGCAAGCAAAAGCTGCCAAAAATTAGGACGGAGCAACTTGCAATGCCCCTTACAAGAGTCATGCAGTACAGCATATTACAAACATAAGTCCCATTATTGGGGAGTGGGTGTCCCATAGTATTTGCTTATGCCTTGCAAGCAAAAGCTGCCAAAAATTAGGATGGAGCAACTTGCAATGCCCCTTACAAGAGTCATGCAGTATAGCATATTACAAACATAAGTCCTATTATTGGGGAGTGGGTCTCCTATAATATTTGCTTATGCTTTCCAAGCAAAAGCTGCCAAAAATGAGGACAGAGCAACTTGCAATGCCCCTTACAAGAGCCATGCAGTACAGCATATTACAAACATAAGTCCCATTATTGGGGAGTGGGTGTCCCATAGTATTTGCTTATGCCTTGCAAGCAAAAGCTGCCAAAAATAAGGACGGAGGAACTTGCAATGCTGGCACCCTGGTGGTATAGTGGTGGTGGAGGCTGAGGATAAGGAGAAGAAGATAAAACAGCTGAAACGAGGAAGCGTATATCCATGTGTGGGTGTGAAGCGGTGCATGTGAATACACCTCCCGAAATAACACAGTGGATTTGACTTTATGTTACTCTGCTGTCATTTGGTGGTGATGAGAAGTCTGGCCCAATCCAGCCCTTGTTCATTTTGATAAAGGTCAGCTTGTCAGCATTGTCAGTTGACAGGAGAGTGCGCTTATCAGTTATAATTCCCACAGCGGCACTAAAAACACGCTCCGATAACACGCTAGCGGCAGGGCAGGCCAGGACCTCCAAGGCGTGCAGAGCGAGTTCATTCCAAGTGTCCAGCTTGGATGCCCAATAATTAAAAGGCACAGAGGAATCACGGAGGACTCTGGTACGGTCGGCAAGGTACTCCCTCACCATCTTTTGAAACTTTCCACTCCTTGTGAGAATACCCTGCGCCTCATGGCCTGTAAGCTGGGCGGGTGTCAGAAAACTGTCCCAGAACGTTGACAGTGTTCCCCTGCCTCTGCTGGATTGGAGTTGCATCTCTCTCGCCTGTACGCCTTGGTTGGGCAACGAACTGTGACCTCTGCCGCTAGCGTGTTCAGATGGGAATTTTTTTAACAGTTCTGCAGCAAGGGCGTTCGGGTACTGCTACATTTTTGTAGACCTCTCCACCTCAGGAATAAGACAGTGAATGTTGTCCTTGTAGTGGGGGTCTAAAAGTGTCACCAACTAGTAATGACTGTCACCCAACATTTTGACAACGCGAGGGTCACGGTTAAGGCAACGTAACATAAAGTCAGCCATGCGTGCCAGACTGGTAACGGGCAAGATTTCCGTGTCCTCACCAAGATGACGACTGACCATGCTCTCCTCCTTCTCCTCCTCCTCCTCTTCCTCCTCCCCCCTGTCCTCAGGCCACCCACGCTGAACCGACGGTATGACAGTTGTACAGGTACTACCGTCTACAATGCATGATAGTGTAGCACCCTGAGGATTCGGCTGCTACAGGGGTATTGCACCTCAACCCAGAGGTGTGATATTCCACTCCCGGGTAAGGAAGGAGTGTGGAACTGAGCTCAGATAGACTGCATGCACTACATACATCCCATTCCAGAGGAGCAGGCCGACGGTACTCCCACTTAGAAATGTGCAGGTACAACCGAGCCTGTTCCTGGCTGGAGTGGGAGGGGGGTGGTACATCCCATGTAGTGTAGGGGCAGATAGGGGGAGCAGTCTGGGTAGTGATAGGAGCTCATTGGGTGCTGGTCACCTGAGCTCACACATAGAGGGATATATAAGGAGGGCACCAACTTAGATCAGGGTCAGACGCTGAGAACAAGTCAGTTGGAGAGGAGAGAGAAGGAAACAGCAGCCCTGGAGAGAGAGAGAGGAGAAAGAAAGAGAAAGACCCAGAGGGGGAAGACTGAAGGGACCCAAGAACCCAAATTAGAGCACCGGGTGAGGAGTCAGCAAGAGGGTACCGGAACCCAAGCTGGTGGGGGCAAAGACATTCCCCAGCCAGAGACCGGAGACCGTGGGCAGTGTCTGTCACGGTCACCTACCACATTCACCCCGAAGGCACACCACGTGAAGGGTCAGGGAACCCAGGGCCAAGGGTGTCCCAAAAGAAGGCCCGAGGGAGCTGGACCTAGGTGAATCACTGGTGGGGACGGCTGAAGAAAGGACAGAGGGAGAGCTCAGGGCCACGCTCTGGACTTGTTTGGGGGTTGGCCGGATCCAGGACCTGGTGGACGCAGCACGGCTCGGGTGGTCACTAGCAGCTGGAGTGACCGAAACATCAGCAGTAAGTAAACACCCTTAACTGCATAACCCGAGTCTGTCTTCATTGCCGGCTGCACCGCACCACCACAACCCCCATCCTCTGCGCCTGTCCCCTCTGAGGCTATACCCCTCCCGTTGGGGGTTATCTCACCAAGCTGCGCACCCACCATCAGCCTCAGCGGACCCTGCAGCAGCGGCGGCCACAGTGACCGCATCACAACGGGTGGCGTAGTCGACACAAAAGAACTTTAATAACATCTGTAGGACTGCCACATAACACTTAGCTTGACGCCCTGGGCACGGGACCGGGTCACAGCCGCTCGGAGACTACAAACCCCCATCTGATCCGGTGCCGGGTATTCCCCTCAAAAAGGAATATGTCCCAGGGGGTGCGTCAACTTTGGCGTAGTCGGCAGGATTACGTGCCCACAACAACCGGGTACTGCGTGCCTGAAGAAAAGTGCAAGTTTACCTCAGAAAGAAGTCTCCCGCCGGTTCCGGAGGGTCCACGCCATCGGACTCCATCACCAGTCGTTTCCCGCCGATTGTCCGCCATTTCCAACTTGTTCCCGCCATCTGCAGAGTTTCCCGCCACTGGGCGACGCTTCCCGCCAAAACCGCAGATTTCCCGCCTTGGAAGAGCAGCGGACGCCATTATGGGCGTGCCAAAGGAGGGCAGGAGGCCACCTCCCATCGTGGGCCAGGACAGAAAATGGCGCCAAAAGTGGAAACCGCCCCCACCAACAGAGACTGTGATGCTGGAGGTGTCTGTCAGCGTGAAAGAACTCCCCCTGGAGCTGACAGTCACCGAGTTGCCCCGGGACCGCCCTCGAAGTGGGAGGAGACGAAAGAGAAGAACAAAGATGGGTGTCGCTTGGAGCAGTCTGGAGCGAGCGCACCCGGAGGCAGGAAGCCTGGAAAGGAGCAGCAGAAAAGCTCACCCGGAGATGGAAAGAGAGCAGAACAGCACCGGCCCGCTGGCCAGGAGTCTGCTAGAGACCGAGGAAGGAGGGCAGAGCAGCACCGGCCCGCTGGCCAGGAGCCTGCCGAGAGCAGAGCAGAGCAGCATCGACCCGATGGTCAGGAGCCTGCTAGAGTCCACAACCCCGCTAGGTCTAGCGGAGATCCTAGCGCAGCTCCCCCGAGACCGGGAGTGTGCACAAACAGCCCTGGAGGGCCTCGCACGGAGGATGGCCCGGGTACAGCGGGAGATACTGGCGGAGTGGAGCCGGGAGATGGCTCAGCACGCAGAGACCAGTCAGCGGAGCACGCTACCCTGGAAGAGGAAGCAGACCGCCTCTGAGGATGGCGCAGGAGGACCCAAGGCCGGAGACGGCGCCGAGGAGGGAGCTGAACGCATGGAGGCAGGTAAAGGGGACGCCTATACCCCAAGCCGTGACACCGCTCACCTGCCCCAGCTCCCCGTCGCAGAGCCCGAAAGTCCCCCTGCTGTGCCCGTAACCGCCAGGTCACCGCCATGGACTAGGCCCCGACCGGAAGCCGCCGCAGCGACCCCTGTGACGTCACGCGCCCCGACCCGGAGCGTGACAAAGCAGGAAGTACCACCAGCCTGGTCGCAAGGCCTAGTACCTCCGGGCGCCGCACCACCAACAGCGCCCCCTACCTCCGCGGAGCCTCCGGCCTGGCCGCAAGGCCAGGTAGCCCAGGGCGCCGCCGTCCTAACGGTGCCCTTCACCTTCCAGGTGCCCCAGGCCTGGCCGCAAGGCCTGGGCAACCCGGGCGCCACCACCACCGCGCCCGCGCCCGCAATACCTAGGGTGCCACACCTGGGGGAGGACCTCTTCGGCCAGCTCACATGGCCGGACGGGCGGCCCTTCATCTGGCCCGAAGGGTACCCTGAGCTGGAGCGGCAGCAAAGACTAGGGCCCTTGTGTGAGCCCCTAATCCCGGCTCCGAAGCCCGTGGCTCGGGTCTCGCCTCCTCTAGCAGAAGCCCAATTCGTGTGGGACCCCACGGGAGAAGATTTGATGGGGTTCACCGGAGAAACTCGGGCAGCCGCAGCTGAACGTACAGAGTGTTGCCGTCAACAGCTGGCAGAGTTTAAGAGAGAACGGGAGGAGAGGCGGGTCAGAGAACAACAGGCCCAAATCCAGAGCGCGGAGCAGAAGAGCCGGACTAGGAGGAACCCCCGTGCAGCGCATTGTCCCCGCACCATCGGGACAGTGATAAAGTTCAACCCGCAGCATGGGTGGGGCTTTATTCGGGACCGTAACAACCGCGGTGACGTTTTTGTGACTCGCAGAGACGTCGAGTCCCACCTGCCGGAAGGTCACAAAGGCCGTGACCTCTACGTCGGAGACGAGGTCACTTTCACCCGGCACAAGTGTGCCAAAGGACCTTACGCCCTCCACGTACACCGCTTGACGGAGGAGGAGTTGCGGTACGGAGAGGAGGAGCAAGAGGACCCGGACGGGTCTGAAGTAACAACCAGCTATAAGCAAAGAGCAGGAGGAAGACGCCGTTGAGTGCGGCAGAGCAGGTGTTGTAAATAGTTACCCAAGCAGGGTATAAAGGAACTGGAACTGTTGTTGCTGCTAAAATAGTCCCCGTTGGGACCAGTGAACTGTTTTACCCGTTAACCCCTTCATCCTACAGGCTGAGGACTGTGAGCAGCCATTCCCTTCCCTCTACCTGGCCGAGGACTGAGAGCGGCCAACTTCCAACTTCCCTGTATATAGTTGCGCGTCCTAAAGCGCCCCCTACCGGTTTTATAAGAAAACCAGATTTTCTAAGAGACTGTCGCACTTTTCCCGGACACACGTTGCACAGTGTCCGGAGGAAGAACCAGAGACAAGAGAAGTCTACGAGAAAGTTTTATCTGATAAGATATGTTATATATATAATGTCTTATATGTTTTATATGTTTATATAAAAATTTTGTATGTTTTGGTGTTTTTGTCTTACAGCCCGAGGACGTGCTGTGATTTACCAGGGGGGAATGTAGCACCCTGAGGATTCGGCTGCTACAGGGGTATTGCACCTCAACCCAGAGGTGTGATATTCCACTCCCGGGTAAGGAAGGAGTGTGGAACTGAGCTCAGATAGACTGCATGCACTACATACATCCCATTCCAGAGGAGCAGGCCGACGGTACTCCCACTTAGAAATGTGCAGGTACAACCGAGCCTGTTCCTGGCTGGAGTGGGAGGGGGGTGGTACATCCCATGTAGTGTAGGGGCAGATAGGGGGAGCAGTCTGGGTAGTGATAGGAGCTCATTGGGTGCTGGTCACCTGAGCTCACACATAGAGGGATATATAAGGAGGGCACCAACTTAGATCAGGGTCAGACGCTGAGAACAAGTCAGTTGGAGAGGAGAGAGAAGGAAACAGCAGCCCTGGAGAGAGAGAGAGGAGAAAGAAAGAGAAAGACCCAGAGGGGGAAGACTGAAGGGACCCAAGAACCCAAATTAGAGCACCGGGTGAGGAGTCAGCAAGAGGGTACCGGAACCCAAGCTGGTGGGGGCAAAGACATTCCCCAGCCAGAGACCGGAGACCGTGGGCAGTGTCTGTCACGGTCACCTACCACATTCACCCCGAAGGCACACCACGTGAAGGGTCAGGGAACCCAGGGCCAAGGGTGTCCCAAAAGAAGGCCCGAGGGAGCTGGACCTAGGTGAATCACTGGTGGGGACGGCTGAAGAAAGGACAGAGGGAGAGCTCAGGGCCACGCTCTGGACTTGTTTGGGGGTTGGCCGGATCCAGGACCTGGTGGACGCAGCACGGCTCGGGTGGTCACTAGCAGCTGGAGTGACCGAAACATCAGCAGTAAGTAAACACCCTTAACTGCATAACCCGAGTCTGTCTTCATTGCCGGCTGCACCGCACCACCACAACCCCCATCCTCTGCGCCTGTCCCCTCTGAGGCTATACCCCTCCCGTTGGGGGTTATCTCACCAAGCTGCGCACCCACCATCAGCCTCAGCGGACCCTGCAGCAGCGGCGGCCACAGTGACCGCATCACAACGGGTGGCGTAGTCGACACAAAAGAACTTTAATAACATCTGTAGGACTGCCACATAACACTTAGCTTGACGCCCTGGGCACGGGACCGGGTCACAGCCGCTCGGAGACTACAAACCCCCATCTGATCCGGTGCCGGGTATTCCCCTCAAAAAGGAATATGTCCCAGGGGGTGCGTCAATAGCAGCTCCTGTTCTTCCTCCTCCTCCTCCTCCTCCTCTCCCTCATTGTCCCCCAATGCACGTTGGGATGAGATGAGGCTGGGCTGTTTGTAATCGCCCACTACGGCTTCTTAATCCATCTCATCATACTCTGGCTGCAATGCCTCCTCTTTAATTCTCTGCAGAGAGCGTTGCAAAAGACAGACAAGTGGAATGCTGACACTAATGATGGCGTCATCGCCACTCACCATCTTGGTGGCCTCCTCAAAGTTTGTCAGGATGGTACATATGTCAGACATCCAGGTCCACTCCTGAGGTCTTATGTGTGGAGTCTGACCTGAACATCGACGGCCTTGTTGCAGCTGGTATGCCACAACTGCTCTCTTCTGCTCCCAAATCCTTTGCAACATGTGGAGGGTAGAGTTCCAACGTGTGGGGACATCACACTCCAGTCGGTGTGCCGGAAGCTGCAAACGCTGCTGCAACACAGCAAGGGCGGCGGAAGCTGTAGCCGACTTGCGTAAATGAGCTGACAGGCGGCGTAGTTTCAGGAGCAGATCTGGCAACTCGGGGTACGATTTAAGAAACTGCTGAACCACGAAGTTAAGCACATGAGCCAGGCATGCTACGTGTGTGATCTCACCTCGCCTCAGAGCCGCCACCAGGTTACGGCCATTGTCACACACGACCATGCCAGGATGTAGGTTCAGCGGTCTCAGCCACAGATCTGCCTGCTCTTTCACAGCTGTCCACAACTCACAAGCAGTGTGATGTTTATCACCTAAGCTTATGAGTTTCAGCACAGCCTGTTGCCGCTTGGCAGAGGCAGTACTGCAATGCTTCCAGCTTGTAACTGATGTGGTGATATCTGAGATGGAGGCTGAACATGAGGAGGAGGAGGAGGATGCACAGGAGCTGTACACTGTGGGGGCACCTCTGACTGACATAGGGCCCGCAATCCTCGGTGTGGGGAGGATGTGTTCCGTCCCAAGGTCCGACTGGGTCCCGGCTTCCACTATGTTTACCCAGTGTGCCGTCAGAGAGATGTACCGTCCCTGGCCACAAGCACTTGTCCACGTGTCCGTTGTCAGGTGGACTCTCCCAGTAACTGCGTTGTTGAGGGCACGGCAGATGCTTTGGGACACGTGCTTGTGTAGTGCGGGGATGGCACACCGGGCAAAATAGTGTCGGCTGGGGACCGAGTACCGAGGGACGGCCACGCCATAAGATTGCAGAAGGATTCCGTCTCCACCCACCTAAAAGGCAGCATTTCCAATGCAAGCAGTCGTGAAATGTGCGAATTTAGGACTTTGGCCTGTGGGGCGTTAGCTGCGAATTTCCGCTTTCGTTCAAAGGTCTGGGATATGGACAATTGAACGCTGCGGTGGGACGTGGACGTGGACGTTGATGCTGTTTCTTGAGAAACTGCCACAACAAGTGAAGACTGAGAGGAGGGGGTATCTTTACGTGCAATATGGACAGGGGATTGCCTTGCACACACAGCAGGGGGTTCTATTGCACGCACAACAGCGGAAGAAGCAGTGGTGACACCCGCTGACACTGGTCGTGGACCCTGGGTTTCGCCGCACAAAGTCAGGTGCTTTGCTGCCATGTGCCTGATCATGCTGGTGGTGGTCACGCTGGTAGTTTTGTCACCCCTGCTGATGCTGGCATGGCAGGTGGAACATATGGCCTTTTTGGGGTTATCAGCAGAGTCTTTAAAAAAATTCCAGACTCTGGAAGACCTACCGCTTGTACTGGCAACGTCCCTCGTGTTGGTGTTACGGGGAACGGTTGCCTGCCTTCTGTCTGCGGCCACCACACTGCATCTTCCTGCCTGTTGGGGTACTCTGCCTCCCTCCCCCTGTGTGCTGCTGGCCTCACTCTGTATGTCCTCCTTCCATGTTGGGTCAGTTACTAGATCATCCACCACCTCCTCCTCTTCCACTTGCACACCACGATCCTCCTCCTCACTTCCTGGCAATTGTGTCTCGTCATCGTCCACCTCTTGTGACAGATTGCCAACGTCGACTTCCTGTGGCCGTGGCTGTTCAAATATTTGGGCATCGCAACATGGGATCTCCTCTTCCACCACTTCAAGCATATCAGGCGAGGGGCCCAAATATAGAAATGGACCAGTGTACAGCTCTTCAGAGTGTCCAAGTGTGGGATCACTTGCTGTCTGACGACACTCGGCATGGTGGGAGGAAGGAGCATCAGGGTGGGGTGAGGAGGAGTAAGCGGTCGAGACTCATGGCTACTAAGAGTTGACAGTGTGGAAGACAGACCAGAGATGGTGGTGCCCAGGTAACTGGAAGTATTATCTGCTATCCAATTAATAACCTGTTCACACTGATCAGTTCTCAATACTGGTGTTGTTCTGTGCTTCCCTAGTAATTCAGTCAAGAAGTGGGAGCGAGAAGATGTGGCTGTTGGTTGTGGCACATTTTCACCTTGGCCACGGCCCCGTCCTCTGCACGAACCATCACCAAAACGTCCACTTCCACGTCCCTTGCCACGCACCTTGCCCATTGTAAATGAAGTAAAATAGCTTACACTTGCACTATCAATGGAAAAAGCATAATAAATATTAGATTAGAACCGTGGAAGAGGAAAACCACAGTTTTTGTTTACTGGGGTATACCACACTTTTTTAAATAGAGATATTTGCGGCTGAACAGTGAGCGACACACTCAAACTGCTTTTTTTTTTAGATACCAAAGGCCCAAAACTGGATAGTACAGCGATTTGACCCGTGGAACTGCGAAACCACACTGGGTTGTCGGGCCTACACAAGACTATTTTCAACAGATATATTTTTGTGTCACAACAGTCAGGAGACACTACTGTTTTTCTTTACGGAAAATATACCAAAACCTGAATAATAGAGATTTTTTACCGTGGTATGGCAAAACCACAGTTATTGTTTACTGGGGTATACCACACTTTTTTAAATAGAGATATTTGCGGCTGAACAGAGAGCGACACACTCAAACTGCTTTTTTTTTAGATACCAAAGGCCCAAAACTGGACAGTACAGCAATTTGACCTGTGGAACTGCGAAACCACACTGGGATGTCGGGCCTACACAAGACTGTTTTCAACAGATATATTTTTGTGTCACAACAGTCAGGAGACACTACTGTTTTTCTTTACGGAAAAAACTACCAAAAGCTGAATAATAGAGATTTTTTACCGTGGGATGGCAAAACCACAGTTATTGTTTACTGGGGTATACCACACTTTTTTAAATAGAGATATTTGCGGCTGAACAGTGAGCGACACACTCAAACTGCTTTTTTTTTTAGATACCAAAGGCCCAAAACTGGATAGTACAGCGATTTGACCCGTGGAACTGCGAAACCACACTGGGATGTCGGGCCTACACAAGACTATTTTCAACAGATATATTTTTGTGTCACAACAGTCAGGAGACACTACTGTTTTTCTTTACGGAAAAAGCTACCAAAAGCTGAATAATAGAGATTTTTTACCGTGGGATGCCAAAACCACAGTTATTGTTTACTGGGGTATACCACACTTTTTTAAATAGAGATATTTGCGGCTGAACAGTGAGCGACACACTCAAACTGCTTTTGTTTTAGATACCAAAGGCCCAAAACTGGATAGTACAGCGATTTGACCCATGGAACTGCGAAACCACACTGGGATGTAGGGCCTAAACAAGACTATTTTCAACAGATATATTTTTGTGTCACAACAGTCAGGAGACACTACTGTTTTCTTTACGGAAAAAAACTGCCTAAAGCTGAATTATAGAGATTTTTTACCGTGGGATGGCAAAACCACAGTTATTGTTTACTGGGGTATACCACACTTTTTTAAATAGAGATATTTGCGGCTGAACAGTGAGCGACACACTCAAACTGCTTTTTTTTTAGATACCAAAGGCCCAAAACTGGATAGTACAGCGATTTGACCCATGGATCTGCAAAACCACACTGGGATGTCGGGCCTAAACAAGACTATTTTCAACAGATATATTTTTGTGTCACAACAGTCAGGAGACACTACTGTTTTCTTTACGGAAAAAAACCACCAAAAGCTGAATAATAGAGATTTTTTACCGTGGGATGGCAAAACCACAGTTATTGTTTACTGGGGTATACCACACTTTTTTAAATAGAGATATTTGCGGCTGAACAGTGAGTGACACACTCAAACTGCTTTTTTTTTAGATACCAAATGCCAAAAACTGGATAGTACAGCTATTTGACCCATGGAACTGCGAAACCACACTGGGATGTCGGGCCTACACAAGACTATTTTCAACAGATATATTTTTGTGTCACAACAGTCAGGAGACACTACTGTTTTTCTTTACGGAAAAAACTACCAAAAGCTGAATAAAAGAGATTTTTTACCGTGGGATGACAAAACCACAGTTATTGTTTACTGGGGTATACCACACTTTTTTAAATAGAGATATTTGCAGCTGAACAGTGAGCGACACACTCAAACTGCTTTTTTTTTAGATACCAAAGACCCAAAACTGGATAGTACAGCGATTTGACCCATGGAACTGCGAAACCACACTAGGATGTCGGGCCTACACAAGACTATTTTCAACAGATTTATTTTTGTGTCACAACAGTCAGGAGACACAACTGTTTATCTTTGCGGAAAATATACCAAAACCTGAATAATAGAGATTTTTTACCGTGGGATGGCAAAACCACAGTTATTGTTTACTGGGGTATACCAGACTTTTTTAAATATATAGATTTGTGGCTGAACAGTGAGCGACACACTCAAACAGTTTTTTTTTTAGATACAAATGGCCCAAAATGGATAATACAGAGGTTTGAACCGTGGAAGTGCAACACAACACTTCTGTTTCTCTAGCCTACACCAGACTATTTTCAACAGTTATATTTGTGTCTGAAAAATCAGAGACACGGTTTTTTTTTGGGGGGGGGGGGCACACCAAAAGGTTAATAAGACAGGTATTTGTACAGTGTGAAGGAGGAAAAAAAAAGGATTTATATTAGAAAAAAAGGATTTTTCCTGGCCTCCGACACCTGGTGCTAAGTCCAGCAATTTCAGCAACAGGAGCACACAGGACTGTAATGCAGCGTTTGCTGGTATAACCACTGTGTCTCCTATACAGCCTGCCTGCCTGGTATCTGGGATGGATTTTAGTCCTGAAAAGGACTGTTTGTTTGTTCTGGCAGCCTTTACAGACCCTACACTAACTATTTCGCAGTTTATATCTCTCCCTAAGTCAGCAGCACTGTCCCTACACTGTCTAATCCGGAGCGACTGTGTCCAAGATGGCGGCGCCGGTTTTAAATACTCGAGGTGACGCTGTGCGGCCAGCCAATCACTGTAATGCCCACAACCAACATGGCTGCAGCATTACAGTGACTGGCTGGCAATCCCTGCCTGTTCATTGGCTCTGTAAAGAGCGCCAAACATGCAGGGCGGAGACCCGAGCTCCCGCCCGAGTAACCCGGAAATGCTCGGTGCTCGCCGAACATCCCGAGTAGCGTGATGCTCGGGCGAGTACCGAGCAGTGTCTAGCATGTTCGCTCAACACTAATGAGAAGGTGTGTCCAAACTTTTGGTCTGTACTGTATATACTGCATCGCAGATCTCATACATGTTGATGAGGTACTTTAAATATATCCTAAGTCTGAATGTACTTTTGATAATAAAAAAATACATTTTATTAGTCTCCGCCTACCCAACCTGACTGATATATCTTGCTTGTGTTGAGCAGTGTGTGAGATTTCTGCAGCAGGAAATAGGGACACAAAGTAGCTGTCAATCACAGTAGGTAGGTGGAGATTTAGTGTAAACTTTTCAAAAAGTTTTATATAGCCACTCTGTAAAGAATTTTCAAAGTACATTGATTTTAATAGGAAATAAGAATGATAGAATTTTAGGGTTAGACATCCTGTGTTATTTAAAGGGAACCTTTCCTGTCTGATAATGCTATTAACCTGCAGCTATATGGTTAATCTGCTGGTTAATAGTGTTTTTAAGGTGGACTGCTGAGCCAGCTGTCAGCCAGGGCTGGGGCATGCTTGCACCTGCCACTCTCACTGCTTTGAGTGGTGACTGCAACTGCTTTAGGCAGGTCTGCATGACTGAAAGCCAAAGCTGCTGGTAGAAACAAAGCTAATTTCTCTTGGATGCATATAGTATTTATTATCTCTGCAGGAAAGGGAGAAAAGGTGGCATTTTGTGAGCACAGTAAGATGGGGATTAATGTGCCAATAAAAAGTCTCTCATCTGGCTCGGTTGTGCAAATTCTGTACAATTCCATAAGCATGTATATTGGGAGTAAGAGAGGGTGCCGCCAACCTGGTATGCTGATGGGGATATCTTCATGAAGATATTCCAGCACAGTGTGATTCAAGATGAAAAATCCAAGTGCCTGGCGTTCCCAACCAGTAAAGTTCCAAATATTTACCTAAAATGAACAAAAATTATTTAAAGCGATTAAAACCACAATGCTACTCGGCTGTGACCAGCCTTCTCAGGTGCCAGAAGAAGGCCGAGCACTTGGATTTTTCATCTTTTCGCCCATGTGCGGCACTTTCAGTATTGCAGCCTGGCACTTTCATAACACTTTTAGATGGCAGATTAACCCTGTATCTGCAGCTTAATAATAGGTTCCCTTTTAAACATTACCATGCCTTCATGTATCAATTCTTGTATCAATTACCTTCAATAGTTTTGCGGTAGGTTTCTATCACAGTTGTCCTGATTGATGCTGATGTGCAGGAATCTGCATGGATCTGCATTACCTGATCTACGGTGAGATTTGACAATATTTTGTTATCACATATCCATCTGATGGTATGTGCACATGGTCATGAGCAGCTGCAGGTTTGACGCTGCGTGTTATGCAGCATCAATCCCGCAGCGGCCAGATGTTACAACATAATGGATGGGATTTGTAGAAATCCCATGTCCACTATGTGTCTCCGTGCACCTGCGGATCACCCGCGGAAACTGATATGGGGCGCGTCTTTCCAGCCCGCAGCATGTCAATTTCACTCTCGGGTCTGCATGCGGGCTTTCCCCATAGACCTAACGTCTATGAGGAAAGTCCGCAGGAGAAAAATAAATATGGCACCACTCATTTGCATAATGAGCGGAAACCACGCGGCCATTGAGCAAATACCGTTATAGTCCAAAAAAAATTCTATTTCAGTGGCACTTTCAGATATCCCACAGACAGTCACAAGCAAAGAGATGATAATTCATGTTTTTATATATAAATCACCCACTTTATATTCTACACATCTGCTGCACCATTCTTAAAAGCCATACCCCAGACATTCCAGATGAATAACTAATAGTTTCAGTTTTTAGAAGTTATCAAGCATAATAGAAATTTACAGCTATGACCTATAATAGAAATTCATAGCTATGATTATATATTTTCATTTTTTCTATTCTTTATCTTTACTCTTTTATCATAGCAATTCCATTAAAATTAAAACAGTGAAGTCAACAATGAGTTGCCGCATATGAATTATTAATTCTTTTTTGTTTCAAAATTCTGCTCAGATGCATACTGAATTGTTAACCTTCTAATGATTAAGTTTAACTTTAGTTTCTCTAAATGTCTAACTTGCATTTTGGAATAAAATATGTAACTGTATAAAATATGTGACTGCTGTTAAATTTGGATTTGCATTTTTAAGGTAAACTTTATAAATGGAGTAAAAAAATAAATCCTTATTTGTCAATATTGTAGTTATTATTATCATAATTATTATTATTTTGAAATATTACACTAAACAGTAGAGGCCATGGTTTCTGTATCTTCAGCTGAATTTTATAGCATTCTACTCGTTAAGGAAAGCTTGAAATTGCTTCATGTAAGCTGGCATAAGCAAAACTCTATGCATAACATAGTATTACTTGTCTGGTGTAGAAAATGCTATGTTGATAGATGGAAATTTCTACAATCTGGATGCCCATAGAACGAACACAACAACAATAAGTAGCAACTAGAGTTCAGTGGATCAATCCACGGAGGATCGAGTTTGAATTGTATTTCCTGAAATACATGGTTCCACGTAAATTTGAAGTCTTTGAAATATGACTTACTATTCGCAAAAAAATAGATATGACCGAAAAGAGCCATGGCAAGGTAAAATAATACACATATCTAAGAAATTTGTAAACTTTATAAGGTACAAATTCTAACAAAAATTAAATACAGGTAGTTCCAGCAATACAGGGAACTACTAAAAATTGGTGGGTGAGCTATGGTGAGAGTCCAAAAGATAGTAGGCATAGATCACATAAATATGTTATAAATAATATAGCTTAATAGTACACATGAATTAGTATTCAATTGTATACAAACATAAATAGGTATTTATATAGGAAAAATGGCAAAATGTATGACAAATATCACAAGTAACAAATAAATATAAATAACTAGCTATTGAGCCCGTTCTACACCCGGCTGGAGAGCATTGTTATATGGTCTCCCATGCTGGTATGTGCTGCCCCCATCCTGGTATTTGTGCTGCCCCCATTATGTTCCTCCATCCTGTTATGTGCTGCCCTCATCCCTATCCTGGTATGCATGGCACGCCTCAGTCCTATCCTGGTATGCATGGCACCCCTCACCACTAATCTTGGTATGCATGGCACCCCTCATCCCCAATTCTGGTATGGATGGCACCCCCTCACCCCCAATTCTGGTATGCATGGCACCCCTCATCACGAATCCTGGTATGCATGGCACCCCATCTCTCATCCCGGTATGCATTGCCCTCTCATCCCATATTTGCTATACATGACACCCCTCATCCCAATCCTGGTATGTATGGCACCCCTCATCCCCCAATCCTGGTATGTATGGTACCCAATCCCTCATCCTGGTATGCATGGCTCTCCTCATCCCTATCCTGGTATGTATGGTACCACTCATCCTGGTATGTATGGTACCCCGCATCCTGGTATGCATGGTACCCCTCATCCCCAATCCTGGTATGCATGGCACCCCATCTCTCATCCTGGTATGCATTGCCCCCTCATCCCATATTTGATATACATGACACTCCTCATCCCAATCCTGGTATGTATGGCACCCCTCATCCCCCAATCCTGGTATGTATGGTACCCAATCCCTCATCCTGGTATGCATGGCACTCCTCATCCCTATCCTGGTAGGTATGGTACCCCTCATCCTGGTATGTATGGTACCCCACATCCTGGTATGCATGGTACCCCTCATCCCCTAATACTGTTATGCATGGTCCCCTCACCCCCAATCCTGGTATGCTTGGTTCCCTCGCCCCCAATCCTGGTATGCGTGGTCCCCTCACCCCTCAATCCTGGAATGCATGGTCCCCTCACCCCTCAATCCTGGAATGCATGGTCCCCTCACCCCTCAATCCTCGAATGCATGGTCCCCTCATCCCCCAATCCTGGTAAGTGTGGGCCCCTCATCCCCCCCATCCTGGTATGCCCCTCATCCCTTTCATG
This sequence comes from Phyllobates terribilis, assembly GCF_046119375.1. Taxonomy (NCBI): domain Eukaryota; kingdom Metazoa; phylum Chordata; class Amphibia; order Anura; family Dendrobatidae; genus Phyllobates; species Phyllobates terribilis. Next base: position 474,909,333 of record NW_027362765.1, on the reverse strand, counting down.
CTGCACACGTACAAAAAAAAACACTTATACTCACCTTTCTTCCCTGTGTTCCAGCGCTGCTGTGTCCTGTTCTGCCGGAGGCGGGGGGGAGGAGTGTGGCGCCGGAGTACGCGCGTGCCCATACCGCGCTGTTTGCAAATTTGTATTCAGTAAAATGCCGCCAGATAGCGCTATGCACATGCGCCGACTCCGACGCCTTCACTCTGGCGAGAAGAGAGGCACCGCGGCAACGTGCCTCCCAGTCAGGTAAGTATGTAAGTATGGCGCCGGAGATCGCGGTATGCAATCAGTGTCTACGCATACCGCGACTCCGGCGCCATACACTCCTCTTACTTGTGACGGCTCCATGCGTTCTTCTGTCTGGAGCCAGACTGCTCAGGCGTGTTGCGCTTGCGCAGTCTACAGAGGCTTCAGACAGAGGGGCGCTTGCAGCGTTATATTATAGATTTAACAAAGAAAGCTCACCCACCAAACACCCAATTGCATTTCACTGTTGATTTGCAGAAAAATTAAAAAGAAAAAAAAAACTTTCCCCGCTACTTTTCCTACATTTCTGAATCATCAGTAATTAGGCTAAGCTGATTTGGCTGGCTTTGCCATAATGACCTGCAGCCTGTAGATGTGAGATACTTTGTACCAATGTGGTACTTTGTATCAAATTATAATACCTTGTACATTGATGATCAGTATCTGAGTCATAAGAGATCAGTGGTTCTGAGTGGAGCATGATCAGGCGCAAGATTTGCAGATTGTTTGGAAGAGTAGATTTCCAACTCCAGAATCCACTGGGTAAGTGAAGCATACATTTCTCTCCCTTTCTCATTCTATCTCTATCTCTCTCTCCTTTCCAGTACTAAGACACTCGCAAATTTGTTCACAGCCAATTGAAATTTATGGGAAATATTGGCAAAGCCGATGAATTTGAATATAAAAAGATCTGCTCATCTCTCAATTTTTTCTTATTGTTCTTCAGACCCTGCAAACAAGATTGATCAATATCGCTCTGTCCTAATTTTGCAACTACAGAGTGGGCCATCTAAATGGATACACCAAAATTAAATGGGAATGGTTGGTGATATTAACTTCCTGTTTGTGGCACATTAGTATATGGGAGGGGGAAAACTTTTCCAGATGGGTGGTGACCATGGTGGCCATTTTGAAGTTGGCCATTTTGGATCCAACTTTATTTTTTTCAATGGGAAGAGGGTCATGTGACACATCAAACTCATTGAGAATTTCATTAGAAAAACAATGGTGTACTTGGTTTTAACATAACTTTATTCTTTCATTAGTTTCTTCCAAGTTTATAACCACTTATAAAATGTGTTCAAAGTGTGGCCCATTGTGATGGATTGTCAATGCAACCCTCTTCTCCCACTCTTGACACACTGAGAGCAACACCGCAGAAGAAATGCTAGCACAGGCTTCCAGTATCCATTTCAGAAGTGGAAGACGAGGTGGTGGATGATATAGTAACTGACCCAACCTGGCAGGAGGACATGCAGAGCGAGGACAGCAGCACACAGGGGAAGGGAGGCAGAGCACCCCAACAGGCAGGAAGTAGCAGTGTGGTGACTGCAGAAAGAAGGCATTCCCTGTAACACCAACACGAAGGAAGTTGCCAGTAAGACTGTCAGATCTTCCCGAGTCTGGTTGTTTTTTAAAGACTCTGCCGATAACTCCAAAAAGGCCATTTGCACCACCTGCCAGGCCAGCATCAGCAGGGGTGTCAAAACGACCACCACCAGCATGACCAGGCACATGGCAGCAAAGCACTCGACTTTGTGGGCCGAACCCCAGGGTGCAGGAACAGTGTCTGCGGGTGGCACCACTGCTTCTTCCGCTGTTGTGCATGCAAGCCAATCCCCTGTCCATGGTGCGTGTGAAGATGCCTCCTGCCTTGCACACTCAAGTAGCAGCATCAGGATGCATGTCCACGTCCTTGTCCCAGCACAACATTCAGTTGTTCATACCCCAGTCCTTGAAACGCAAGAGTAAATACGCAGCCAACGCCCCACAGGCCACACTACAATTACATAACATGGATAAGCGACATAACTTCTGTCAGGGAGTAGTGTTGAGCAAGCATGCTCGACACTGCTCGGTACTCGCCCGAGCATCTCGCTACTTGGGATGTTCGGCGAGCATCGAGCATTTCCGGGTTACTCGGGCGGGAGCTCGGGTCTCCGCCCTACACGTTTGGCGCTCTTTACAGAGCCAATGAACATGCAGGGATTGCCAGCCAGTCACTGTAATGCCACAGCCATGTTGTTTGCGGGCAATACAGTGATTGGCTGGCCGCACAGCGTCTTCTCGAGTATTTAAAACCGGGCACCGCCATCTTGGACACAGTCGCTCTGGATCAGACAGTGTAGGGAGAGTGCTGCTGAGTTAGGGAGAGATATAGAGTGCGAAATAGGCAGTGTAGGGTCTCTAAAGCCTGCAAAATCAAACAAACAGTCCTTCTCAGGACTAATATCCATCCCAGATATCAGGCAGGCAGGCAGGCAGGCTGTATAGGAGACGCTGTGGTTATACCAACAAACGCTGCATTACAGTCCTGTGGGATCCTGCTAGTCAAATTCCTAGACTTATTTTTTTCATCCCTCAGTCAGACTGTACAAATACGCATCTTATTAACCTTTTGGTATTCCCCCGCCCAAAAAAAAATAGAGTGTGTCTGTTTAATATATCCAATTTAATTTCATTAATTTAACCAATATACAGTTATATGAAAAAGTTTGGGCACCCCTATTAATCTTAAGCTTAATGTTTTATAAAAATTGGTGTTTTTGCAACAGCTATTTCAGTTTGATATATGTAATAACTGTTGGAGACAGTAATGTTTCTGCCTTGAAATGAGGTTTATTGTACTAACAGAAAATGTGCAATCTGCAATCAAACAAAATTTGACAGGTGCATAAGTATGGGCACCTCACCAGAAAAGTGACTTTAATATTTAGTAGATCCTCCTTTTTCAAAAATAACAGCCTCTAGTCGCTTCCTGTAGCTTTTAATGATTTCCTGGATCCTGGATGAAGGTATTTTTGACCATTCCTCTTTACAAAACAATTCCAGTTCAGTTAAGTTTGATGGTCGCCGAGCATGGACAGCCCTCTTCAAATGATCCCACAGATGTTCAATGATATTCAGGTCTGGGGACTGGGATGGCCATTCCAGAACATTGTAATTGTTCCTCTGCATGAATGCCTGAGTAGATTTGGAGCGGTGTTTTGGATCATTGTCTTGCTGAAAGATCCATCCCCTGCGTAACTTCAACTTTGTCACTGATTCTTGAACATTATTGTCAAGAATATGCTGATACTGAGTGGAATCCATGCGTCCCTCAACTTTAACAAGATTCCCGGTTCCGGCATTGGCCACACAGCCCCATAGCATGATGGAACCTCCACCAAATTTTACTGTGGGTAGCAAGTGTTTTTCTTGGAATGCTGTGTTTTTTTGCCGCCATGCATAACGCCTTTTTGTATGACCAAACAACTCAATCTTGGTTTCATCAGTCCACAGGACGTTCTTCCAAAAAGAAATTGGCTTCTCCAAATGTGCTTTTGCATACCTCAGCCGACTCTGTTTGTGGCGTGCTTGCAGAAACGACTTCTTTCGCATCACTCTCCCATACAGCTTCTCCTTGTGCAAAGTGCGTTGTATAGTTGACCGATGCACAGTGACACCATCTGCAGCAAGTTGATGCGCAGCTCTCTGGAGGTGGTCTGAGGATTGTCCTTGACTGATCTCACCATTCTTCTTCTCTGCCTTTCTGATGTTTTTCTTGGCCTGCCACTTCTGGCCTTAACAAGATCTGTCCCTGTGTTCTTCCATTTCCTTACTATGTTCCTCATAGTGGAAACTGATAGGTTAAATCTCTGAGACAGCTTTTTGTATCCTTCCCCTGAGCAACTATGTTGAATAATCTTTGTTTTCAGATCATTTGACAGTTGTTTTGAGGAGCCCATGATGCCACTCTTCAGAGGAGATTCAAACAGGAGAACAACTTGCAAGTGGCCACTTTAAGTAGCTTTTCTCATGATTGCATACACCAGGCTATGAAGTTCAAAGCTCAATGAGGTTACAAAACCAAAAAAAGTGCTTTAGTAAGTCAGTAAAAAGTAGGTAGGAGTATTTAAAACAAGAAAATGATAAGGGTGCCCATACTTATGCACCTGTCAAATTTTGTTTGAATGCAGATTGCACATTTTCTGTTAGTACAATAAACCTCATTTCAAGGCAGAAACATTACTGTGTCCAACAGTTATTACATATATCAAACTGAAATAGCTGTTGCAAAAACACCAATTTTTATAAAACATTAAGCTTAAGATTAATAGGGGTGCCCAAACTTTTTCATATAACTGTATCTGTTTAAAAGAGTCTGATGTAGGCCAGATAACTAGAATTGTGGTTTTGCAGTTCCACGGTTCAAATCTCTGTATTATCCACCTTTTTGCCTTTGTTACATAAAAAATAAAAAAATTGAGTGTATCGCTCAGTGTTCAGACACAAATATATCTGTTTAAAAGATTCTGTTGTAGGCCAGAGAAACAGAACTGTGGTTTTCCTCTTCCACAGTTCTAATCTCCTTTTTATTACCCTTTATCCATTGATAGTGCGAGTGTAAGCTATTTTACTTCATTTACAATGCGCAAGGTGCGTGGCAAGGGAATAGTGTTGAGCCACCCCCGTAGTGTTCGAGTTCGGTACGGTTTGTCGAACACCCGTGTGTTCGCCGAACTGTTCATCGAACTGTTCGTCGAACACCTTCGAACACCGTTAAAACCAATGGCAGGCAAACAAAAACACATAGAAACACATAGAAAACACCTTCAAAGGTGTCCAAAAGCTGACAAACTGCTCAGAAGACACAACTAACACATGGAAAAGTGACAAGTACATATAGTCATGCGAAAAGAAAAGAGGTGGAGGAGTAAAAGGAGGGGAGACACAGATATAGGCATGTCATGCCCTTCTAAAATCCAAAAAGTGAGAAGCCGACACGGCCAGTCCGCTCCTGCCCATGCCACCTCCGTGTCGCCGGGTTTATGCCAGAGCCACGGTGAACCCTGACGGCCAGCCCCCCTCTCCCAATACTGGTGCCTGTCCGCTGGTGGGTCGAGCGAGCCCTCCTGTGGTGGAGGCAGCTCTAAGCTTTTTAATTTAAATTGTCTCTCTAATTTGAATGAATACACTTTAAATCCATTTACAAGGATCTATTGGAGGGCAAGTCTCATGCCAGCAGCCGCGTAATTCCAGCTCCAGTAGCGTCCACTAAAGCTGCTGCAGTTAAAAAGCTTTTATAAGGATCGAGCTCGGCTGTCCACCGCAAGGCATCCTACTGCCAGTCCCAGCCCCTATGCCTTGGGGTGCCTCCTGATGCTCTTCACTGAGTATCCCGTGGTCCCGAAGCATTTCCTTTGAAAAAATTAAGTGTCCAAACTACAGGTGGTGTAGCTTGCTTAACAGCCGGGATAATCCGCTGACTAGCAGACACTGCTACTAGGCACAAAGTATTTCCTGGGCTAGATGCAGTTAAAAATTTGTAATTAGATACTCTCGTTGGATGCTGAGAAAGCATTCCATAGAGTCTCCTGGCACGCCATATATGATTCTCTTAAAAAGCTTGGGGTAGGGGTCTAGGGGACCCTTTTATAGCCAAAATCATGGCCCTGTATCGCAATACGTCACCTAGGCTGAAGATAAATGGAACTGTAGCACCCTGAGGGCTCGGTTGCTACAGAGGTATTGCACCTCACCCAGAGGTGTGATATCTCACTCTCAGGTAAGGATGGAGTGTGGATCAGGACCCGACACCTGCATGCATTACACCACATTTCCATGGGGCATGGCGACCAATATGCCCCTGAGATGGGCACGACAGTCCCTGTCCCTGGCTGGAGTGGGGGGAGGGAACACTGAGGAAGGGGAACCCTGTAGTGCTGGAGCAGGGAGGAAGCAGTTCCTGGGTGCATTGAGAAGGGAGTATAAAAGGTGGGCACCATCTTAGTTCAGTGCAGAGAAGTCTGAGCAGAAGTGACAGGGAGCAGGGGCTCTGCATGAGCTCTGCTCCGGAGGTGGGCCTAGTAACAGAGGCCCAGGCCTGGATGAGGGAGAAGGAAGGAAGAGGAGCGGAGAAGGCTCCAGGAACGAGGAATGAAGGGATCCCAGGGGTGCGGACGGGCGAGTCGCCACCGCACGCCCGAATCCACCTGCGTGGAGGGATCAGGCCAAAGGGGGAGACCGGTCCCCGAAACTAGTGGAGGCAGGAAACGACCCTCATCTAGAAACCGGAGGCTGTGACATTTTATGTGGCACAGCCCCTCGCTACACCTGCTAGGAAGACACCACAATGGGTCAGGGAAACTGGCGCCAAGTTTACCAAGAGGAGGCCCGAGGCAGCCGGACAGAAGGGTTGGTAAGAAAGGCCAGACAAAGGACACACAAAGGGGGTCCTGTGAAGCGCTCCAAAGTTATCTGGGAGTTGTCTGAGCCCCTCACCTGGTGAGCACAGTACGACGTGGGCAGCCGTTACCTGCAGACGTGGTCTGGATAATAAGAACTGTGAGTAAAGGCCCTGGACTGCATCACTGACTCCGTGTCGTTACTGCTGCTGCCCTGCACCATCACCCCCATCCTCCGCATACACTGCCCTGAGGCTATACTCCTCCCGTGGGAAGTTATGCTACGCTCTGCTGCACCCACAACACCAGCCTCAGCGGTCTGCCCTGCAGCGGCGGTTCACTCTGACCGCAATCCACGGGTGGCGTAGTTGGACATTTAAACATCAAAACCATATAAATAGTTCCGCCACTGGTTTGACTGCCCTGAGCCACGGAACCGGGTCGCCGCCACGGAGACTACAAACACCAGCATCCACCAAAAAGGGTTCGGCTCCGGGTGTCCCAAGGCCCAGGGGGCGCATCAGAACATTTTCATCACCTTTCACAATCACCAATGGGACAAGGCAGGGGTGTCCTCTGTCCCCTCTCTTATACATCCTAGTGACGAAGCACCTGCTCTCATCATTTCGCCATAGCCCCAATATTAGGTGGATTGAGGTGGGAGGCACCGAGTACAAGTGCTCTCTATTTGCTGATGACGTCCTAGTATATATCACTCAATCACATATATCCATCCATGCTGTTATGGCTGAAATAGATCACTTTGTTACATGGTCAAATTTTAAAATCAATGCAGCGAAGTCTGAGGCCCTCGATATCTCCTTCCCCAAATCCATACAGGATTCCATCCAGTCCAACTTTCCCTTTGCCTGGCCCTCACAGGGTATCAAATACTTAGGAATTCCTATTCATAGAGACCTCTCCCATCTATGTTATCTTAATTTTGGGCCCTTTATTGAACAACATCATACAGACCACGGTTGGCAAGTTAGAACTGTAAGATTCACTACGTGAACCACTGGTGTTTTTTGGAAAAGCACATGTACACTGTGTTCCAAATTATTATGCAAAAAGTGTTTAGGAGTGATAAGGGAAGAATTTGTTTGTTTGTCAGTTAAACTCATTGATGGTGATGTGGGTCAGGGCTCTTTATATCACTGTAAGCAATTGCAGACACCTGTGCTAATTAGTTTGGCAGGTGTGTCCAATGAAAGGCAAGACTACTTAAGAAGGCTGTCCCACATTATTAAGCAGCCTACATTTTCTGCCAAAATGGGAAAGAAAAAGGATGTGTCGGCTGCTGAGAAGCAACAAATTGTGGAGTGTTTAGGTCAAGGCATGACTACAATCAACATTGTGCGATTATCAGGATGAAGTGTCTTGGCAATCAAGAAGTATGTAGCTGATTCACAGTACACAAGTGTGCGTGCTGATAAGGGCAAATTGAGGACTCTTTGCTGCAGGCAATTACGTCAGGTTAAAAGAGCAGCGGCAAAAAAGCCTTGTCATAGCAGCAGACAAGTTTTTGAAGCTGCTGGTGCCTCCAACGTCCCCCGAACAACAAGATGCAGGGTCCTTCAGAGGTTTGCAGCTGTGCATACGCCATCCTGTCGACCTCCTCTATCCACTTCACACAAGCAGAAATGGCTCCAGTGGGCCAAACATTACATGAAGACTGATTTCAAAACTGTTTTGTTCACAGATGAGTGCCGTGCAACGCTCGATGGTCCAGATGGATGGAGTGGAGGAAGGCTGGTTGATGGACACCCCACGCAAACACGGCTACAGCGCCAACAAGGAGGAGGTGGAGTAATGTTTTGGGCTGGAATCATGGGGAGAGAGATTGTCGGCCCCTTTAGGATCCCTGAAGGGGTAAAGATGAACTCCATAATGAATGTGGAGTTTCTCAAACAGCACTTCCTGCCATGGTTCAAGAAGAAGAACCGTGTATTCCACAGCAAGATCATTTTTATGCATGATAATGCACCATCTCATGCTGCACATAAAACATCTGCATCTCTGGCTGATATGAGCATAAAAGGGGACAAACTTATGGTGTGACCCCCATGCTCCAATGACCTCTACCCCATTCAGAACCTCTGGAGCATCATCAAAAGTAGTGTCTATGATGGCGGGAGGCAGTTCACATCTAAGCAACAGCTCTGGGAGGGTATTCTGTCCTCGTGCAAAACAATTGAAGCAGAAACCATCCAAAACCTGACAAATTCAATGGACGAGAGAGTTCAGAAGCTCCTTTCGAACAAGGGGTCCTATGTGAAAATGTAACATCACCTAGAATAAAGTTTTGAGTTGAAAACTGTTTGATTTCAGTTTCTAATAACCTGCTAATGCTTATAATTTCAAAAATGACCATTCTTTTGGTCTTTATTAAAATGAAAAGGTTGATCGAAAATTTTGGGGGATCTAAGAGTGTGGCAGCCCAGTAGTCAGGATTACTTCGAATTCTGACAATATGAGGGTCATGTTGCAGGTAGTGCAGCAAGAAGGCACTTATGTGTCTTGTGCATCTCGGAGCCCCAAAATTATTTTAAGGGCTAGAAGCAGCTAAAAATTATTATTAATTTTAAATCTGGTGGAGCTTAGTATAGATGGCCTAATAGAATCAGTGCTGCACACTGCTACAAAGCCCAAATTATTTTCCAGCCAAGGTACAGATAAACATGATTAGTAATTTTAAATCTGGTGGAGCTTATTATAGATGGCCTAATAGAATCAGTGCTGCACACTGCTGCAAAGCCCAAATTATTTTCCAGCCAAGATACAGATAAACATGATTAGTAATTTGAAAGCTTAAAACGGTTGGTGAGGTGATTTTAACCAATCATCAAGCTTTTACTCTCCCCAGGATGACACAGGGGTAGAAAAGTCATTTTGGATCCATGATTTGTTCATCTTTATGAACGTGAGTCTGTCTACATTATCAGTGGAGAGCCGCGTGCGCTTATCTGTCAGCACACCACCAGCAGCGCTGAACACACGTTCAGACAGAACGCTGGCTGCGGGGCATGACAAGATCTCCAAGGCGTAAGTGGCTAGCTCCGGCCATTTATCCAGATTGGAAGCCCAAAAAGATCAAGGGTCCAGTGACACAGTCATGGCTTCAATGTTTACTTGGAGATACTCCTGTACCATCGTCTCTAGGCGTTGACTATGTGTCAGACTTCTTGTCTCCTGTGGCCTTGCAAAGGATGGGCTAAAAAAGTGGTGAAATGATTCCGCAAAATTGATGTTACCAGCAGATACTGTGGTTCTGTTACGGTTTGAGTGCTGAACACTCGACGGTCCCACGGTTGGCAAGTTGGAACTGTGAGATTCACTGCGTGCACCACTGGTGTTTTGAGGAAAAGCACATGTAAGATTCTGCAACAGTCTCTGCTGATACTCCTGCATGCGTGCATCCCTTTCTATGGCAGGAATAATTTCTGCAAATTTACTTTTGTACCGGGGATCTAACAGTGTGGCAACCCAGTAGTCAGGATTATTTCTAATTCTCACAATTCGAGGGTCATGTTGCAGGTAGTGCAGCAAGAAGGCACTCATGTGTGTTGCGCATCCAGGAGCACCAAGTCCCTGTTGTGTTGGTGGCGAGGTAACAATCATGCTTCCTTCCTCTATCCTCTCCCCCCAACCTCACACAACAGAAATGTGATCAAGGTCTCCCTCATCTGATGAGTCTTCCATCAGTTCATCCTCCACTTCTTCCTGGGCTCCTGCACCTTCCTCACTAGTTTGGCTGCTACCATGCGCCCTGGTAAAACCATCTCCCCCACCCTCACATGCCTGCCGCCTTGGTGCTGCCGACCGTCTGGACCTTGCAGATTTTAGCCCTTCCGCATACAACTCCTCCTCCTCTACTTCCTCCACCTCCTCTTGTGCCACCACCTGACTCCGAATTCTGTTTAACATGTGCTCCAGCATGTAAATCACCGGAATAGTCATGCTGATAATGGCATCATCAGCACTAAACATCTTCGTCGCCATTTCAAAATTGTGCAGAAGGGTGCATAGGTCCCTGATCTGAGACCACTCCTCCAGCGTGATTTGCCCCACCTCTGGATCTCATTGGCCCAGGCTATACGTCAGAACATATTGCACCAGGGCTTGTCGGTGCTGCCACAGTCGCTGCAACATGTGCAGAGTTGAATTCCACCGGGTAGGCACATCGCATTTTAGCCGGTGAAGTGGCAGGCCCAACGACTTCTGTAGAGATGTAAGTCGCTGAGCTGCGGGATGCGAACGGCGGAAGTGAGCACACAGCGACCGTGCCCTCTGCTGAAGGCCATCTAGTCCGGGATAGTGGGCTAAAAATTGCTGGACAACCAGGTTCAACACGTGAGCCATACAAGGCACGTGTGTGACATTGCCCCGGCGAAGGGCCCCACCCAGGTTTGCAGCATTGTCGCACACGGCCTTCCCTGGTTTCAGGTCCAGTGGAGACAACCATTCATGAAATTGGTTCTCCAGAGCTGACCACAACTCCTCAGCTGTGTGATTCACATTTCCCAGACATTTCAAAGTAAAAACCGCCTGATGACGTTGAGCCCTACTGTCAGCATAGTAAGGAGGTGTGTAGGATCCCTTCTGCGCAGTTAGAAAGCTTGTGGCATGACCAGACAGGCTTTGGGTGCAGGTGGAGGACCGAGAGGAGGTTGAGGAGGCAGAAGTAGTGGAGTAACTTTGAGATAAAGAGGATTGACGCACAACTCGTGGGGACGGCAAGACTTGGACAGCAGCCCCTTGTCCTGCTGTCACCATAGTTACCCAGTGCCCAGTCAGCGACATGTAACGCCCCTGTCCATGCCTACTCGTCCAAGTGTCTGTGGTGAAATTCACCCTGTCACACACAGAGTTTCTCAAAGAAGCGGTGATGTTGTGTGCGACATGCTGGTGGAGCGCAGGCACCTTTCTTTGAGAAGTAGTGCCGACTGGGCATCTGGTACTGGGGCACTGCGACGGACATAAGGTCTCGAAAATCCTCTGTGTCCACCAGGTGGAAAGGCAGCATTTCTGTAGCCAAAAGCTTGCAGATGGTGAAATTCAACCTCTTAGCTTTCTCATGGCTAGGAGGAAATGGTCTTTTACTTGTCCACATCTGAGGGACCAAGGGCTGGCCATTGTGCTTAGACGGGGTTGATAAGTTTGTCCTCGGCAAACTGCCAGTCTGTGAGGAAGATGCAGGCGGACATGTTAGGTTGCCTTGATCCAAAGGTGGTGCTATCAATGTCGGACAGCGCTCAACACCAGCTGGTGTTACCACCTCCAAAGAAAATGATGACCTGCCAATCATGCTGGCTGCTGCAGGAAAGAGGTGGCAGGTCTGCGCCCCAAAACAGGTGTGATTGCTGTCCCCCAGTCACAGAGGATGAAGAGGCCGCGGATGCACAAGATATGGCAGATGGTGGTTGGCCCGGCCGGGTAGGCCGCATTGTAGCACAGTGAGCTTCCCACTGCAACTTATGCTTCATGTCCATGTGCCGGTTCATGCATGAAGTACTCAAACTATGTATTTTTTGGCCTCTACTTAGCTTTTGCTGACAAATTTTACAGATAACACGAGTTGGGTCATCTTTATCGATCTGAAAAAATGCCCAGGCTATGCAAGGCTTAGCACCCATGCGACCTGAAGAGCCACCACGACTTGTGGTGAGCGGCAGAGTTGTGTTTGACGATGCAGTTGTTGACGTGCTTCCAGTACTATGTCTCTGTCCAGGAAGGCGCAACCTGACCTCGTCGTCACTAGCATCCTCCTCCACCTCCTCTGCTGACCTCATCTCTTGGCTGACTGTGGGTTGACAGTAAGTGTGATCTCCAACCTCATCATCACCCTGTGCGTTATCACACCCGTCGTCCTCAGAGCCAACCTGTTCCTGCCCTGACAAAAAACTAAAGTTGTCGCTCCAATCAGGTATTTGAATCTCATCATCGTCTTCCTCATTGTCTCCACCAACAGGAGTTACAGTTTGGGAATGAGGGTCTACATTATGGTCAGAACCTTCTGCGTCTGGTCCTGGATCCGACTCATAAAGATTCTGGGCATCAGTGCAGATCATTTCCTCGTCTGGATTCACAGAAACACTGGAGTCGACCTCTGATTCCCAGGCTATAGTATGAGTAAACAGCTCTGCAGACTCAACCATCTGTTCTACCTCATACTCAGACAGGCAGCTGGAGATTTGGGAGCTGTGAGGAAGCAAGTGCGATTGGGGTGACACCTTTGAGGACTGGAGTATTTGTGATGTTGAAGTTGATGTGGAGGAGAGCCCACTTAAAGGAACACTTGATATCCGTTGAAGCACCTGTTGTTTTTGTGCCTCATCTGGAATTTGTAGCGATTGGCGTGGCCGTAAGAAAGGGATCTTATCACATTGTCCGCTTAAAGAAGTAGACATTTTAGTTTGGCTGGAAGATGGTATTTCTTCTGCAGATGTTACTGTTGCTTTAACACCTACCCCACGGACACAACCTTTTTTCCCCTTCCCAACACGCCTATTCCCCTTTCCACCAGCAGCAGGCCTTTTTCCACTCATTTTGGTGGTTAACTAATTCACAAGTCTGGAGTTGTTTGCACAAAAAAAACAATGGATGGGAACCGAGCAGAGCTGAGTGGCCAAACTGTGGTATTAGGCCAAAACTATTGGCTGGGTTAGATGCAGAAAAAAATTATATTCAATTTGCAACCTGATGGAGGTCAGTATAGATGGACTAATAGAACAATTCCCACACACAGCTAGAAGCCCAAATATTTTTTCAGAGGTAGATGCAGAAAAAAAATATATTCAGTTTGCAACCTGAAGGAGGTCAGTATAGATGGACTAATAGAGAAAGTCCCACACACTGCTGAAGGCCAAATATTTTTTCAGAGCTAGATGGAGGCAAAAAGTTATTTTGAATTTGCAACGTGATGGAGGTCAGTATAGATGGACTAATAGAACAAGTCCCACACACTGCTAGAAGGCCAAATATTTTTTCAGAGCTAGATGCAGAAAAAAATTATATTCAGTTTGCAACCTGATGGAGGTCAGTATAGATGGACTAATAGAACAAGTCCCACACACTGCTAGAAGCCCAAATATTTTTTCAGAGCTAGATGCAGACAAAAAATTATTTTTAATTTGCAACGTGATGGAGGTCGGTATAGATGGACTAATAGAGAAAGTCCCACACACTGCTAGAAGGCCAAATATTTTTTCAGAGCTAGATGCAGATAAAAATTAATTTTAATTTGCAACCTGATGGAGGTCAGTATAGATGGACTAATAGAGAAAGTCCCACACACTGCTAGAAGGCCAAATATTTTTTCAGAGCTAGATGCAGATAAAAATTATTTTTAATTTGCAACCTGATGGAGGTCAGTATAGATGGACTAATAGAGAAAGTCCCACACACTGCTAGAAGGCCAAATATTTTTTCAGAGCTAGATGCAGACAAAAATTATTTTTAATTTGCAACCTGATGGAGGTCAGTATAGATGGACTAATAGAGATAGTCCCACACACTGCTAGAAGGCCAAATATTTTTTCAGAGCTAGATGCAGAAAAAAATTATATTCAGTTTGCAACCTGATGTAGGTCAGTATAGTTGGACTAATAGAACAAGTCCCACACACAGCTAGAAGCCCAAATATTTTTTCAGAGGTAGATGCAGATAAAAATTATTTTTAATTTGCAACCTGATGTAGGTCAGTATAGATGGACTAATAGAGAAAGTCCCACACACTGCTAGAAGGCCAAATATTTTTTCAGAGCTAGATAGAGACAAAAAGTTATTTTGAATTTGCAACGTGATGGAGGTCAGTATAGATGGACTAATAGAACAAGTCCCACACACTGCTAGAAGGCCAAATATTTTTTCAGAGCTAGATGCAGAAAAAAATTATATTCAGTTTGCAACCTGATGGAGGTCAGTATAAATCGACTAATAGAACAAGTCCCACACACTGCTAGAAGCCCAAATATTTTTTCAGAGCTAGATGCAGACAAAAAATTATTTTTACTTTGCAACCTGATGGAGGTCAGTATAGATGGACTAATAGAGAAAGTCCCACACACTGCTAGAAGGCCAAATATTTTTTCAGAGCTAGATGCAGATAAAAATTAATTTTAATTTGCAACCTGATGGAGGTCAGTATAGATGGACTAATAGAGAAAGTCCCACATACTGCTAGAAGGCCAAATATTTTTTCAGAGCTAGATGCAGATAAAAATTATTTTTAATTTGCAACCTGATGGAGGTCAGTATAGATGGACTAATAGAGAAAGTCCCACACACTGCTAGAAGGTCAAATATTTTTTCAGAGCTAGATGCAGACAAAAATTATTTTTAATTTGCAAACTGATGGAGGTCAGTATAGATGGACTAATAGAGAAAGTCCCACACACTGCTAGAAGGCCAAATATTTTTTCAGAGCTAGATGCAGAAAAAAATTATATTCAGTTTGCAACCTGATGGAGGTAAGTATAGATGGACTAATAGAACAAGTCCCACACACAGCTAGAAGCCCAAATATTTTTTCAGAGGTAGATGCAGATAAAAATTATTTTTAATTTGCAACCTGATGGAGGTCAGTATAGATGGACTAATAGAGAAAGTCCCACACACTGCTAGAAGCCCAAATATTTTTTCAGAGCTAGATGGAGACAAAAAGTTATTTTGAATTTGCAACGTGATGGAGGTCAGTAGAGATGGACTAATAGAACAAGACCCACACACTGCTAGAAGGCCAAATATTTTTTCAGAGCTAGATGCAGAAAAAAATTATATTCAGTTTGCAACCTGATGGAGGTCAGTATAGATGGACTAATAGAACAAGTCCCACACACTGCTAGAAGCCCAAATATTTTTTCAGAGCTAGATGCAGAAAAAAATTATATTCAATTTGCAACCTGATGGAGGTCAGTATAGATGGAATAATAGACCAAGTCCCACACACTGCTAGAAGGCCAAATATTTTTTCAGAGCTAGATGCAGACAAAAATTATTTTGAATTTGCAACCTGATGGAGGTCAGTATAGGTGGACTAATAGAACAAGTCCCACACACTGCTGGAAGGCCAAATATTTTTTCAGAGCTAGATTGAGAAAAAAATTATATTCAGTTTGCAACCTGATGGAGGTCAGTATAGATGGACTAATAGAACAAGTCCCACACACAGTTAGAAGCCCAAATATTTTTTCAGAGGGAGATGCAGATAAAAATTATTTTTAATTTGCAACCTGAAGGAGGTCAGTATAGATGGACTAATAGAGAAAGTCCCACACACTGCTAGAAGGCCAAATATTTTTTCAGAGCTAGATGCAGACAAAAAATTATTTTGAATTTGCAACGTGATGGAGGTCAGTATAGATGGACTAATAGAACAAGTCCCAGACACTGCTAGAAGGCCAAATATTTTTTCAGAGCTAGATGCAGAAAAAAATTATATTCAGTTTGCAACCTAATGGAGGTCAGTATAGATGGACTAATAGAACAAGTCCCACACACAACTACAAGCCCAAATATTTTTTCAGAGGTAGATGCAGATAAAAATTATTTTTAATTTGCAACCTGATGGAGTTCAGTATAGATGGACTAATAGAGAAAGTCCCACACACTGCTAGAAGGCCAAATATTTTTTCAGAGCTAGATGGAGACAAAAAGTTATTTTGAATTTGCAACGTGATGGAGGTCAGTATAGATGGACTAATAGAGAAAGTCCCACACACTGCTAGAAGGCCAAATATTTTTTCAGAGCTAGATGCATATAAAGATTATTTTTAATTTGCAACCTGATGGAGGTCAGTATAGATGGACTAATAGAGAAAGTCCCACACACTGCTAGAAGGCCAAATATTTTTTCAGAGCTAGATGCAGAAAAAAATTATATTCAGTTTGCAACCTGATGGAGGTCAATATAGATAGACTAATAGAACAAGTCCCACACACAACTAGAAGCCCAAATATTTTTTCAGAGGTAGATGCAGATAAAAATTATTTTTAATTTGCAACCTGATGGAGGTCAGTATAGATGGACTAATAGAGAAAGTCCCACACACTGCTAGAAGGCCAAATATTTTTTCAGAGCTAGATGCAGATAAAAATTAATTTTAATTTGCAACCTGATGGAGGTCAGTATAGATGGACTAATAGAACAAGTCCCACACACAGCTAGAAGCCCAAATATTTTTTCAGAGGTAGATGCAGATAAAAATTATTTTTAATTTGCAACCTGATGGAGGTCAGTATAGATGGACTAATAGGGAAAGTCCCACACACTGCTAGAAGGCCAAATATTTTTTCAGAGCTAGATAGAGACAAAAAGTTATTTTGAATTTGCAACGTGATGGAGGTCAGTATAGATGGACTAATAGAACAAGTCCCACACACTGCTAGAAGGCCAAATATTTTTTCAGAGCTAGATGCAGAAAAAAATTATATTCAGTTTGCAACCTGATGGAGGTCAGTATAGATGGACTAATAGAACAAGTCCCACACACTGCTAGAAGCCCAAATATTTTTTCAGAGCTAGATGCAGACAAAAAATTATTTTTAATTTGCAACCTGATGGAGGTCAGTATAGATGGACTAATAGAGAAAGTCCCACACACTGCTAGAAGGCCAAATATTTTTTCAGCGCTAGATGCAGATAGAAATTAATTTTAATTTGCAACCTGATGTAGGTCAGTATAGATGGACTAATAGAGAAAGTCCCACACACTGCTAGAAGGCCAAATATTTTTTCAGAGCTAGATACAGATAAAAATTATTTTTAATTTGCAACCTGATGGAGGTCAGTATAGATGGACTAATAGAGAAAGTCCCACACACTGCTAGAAGGCCAAATATTTTTTCAGAGCTAGATGCAGAAAAAAATTATATTCAGTTTGCAACCTGATGGAGGTCAGTATAGATAGACTAATAGAACAAGTCCCACACACAACTAGAAGCCCAAATATTTTTTCAGAGCTAGATGCAGACAAAAAATTATTTTTAATTAGCAACGTGATGGAGGTCGGTATAGATGGACTAATAGAGAAAGTCCCACACACTGCTAGAAGGCCAAATATTTTTTCAGAGCTAGATGCAGATAAAAATTAATTTTAATTTGCAACCTGATGGAGGTCAGTATAGATGGACTAATAGAGAAAGTCCCACACACTGCTAGAAGGCCAAATATTTTTTCAGAGCTAGATGCAGATAAAAATTATTTTTAATTTGCAACCTGATGGAGGTCAGTATAGATGGACTAATAGAGAAAGTCCCACACACTGCTAGAAGGCCAAATATTTTTTCAGAGCTAGATGCAGACAAAAATTATTTTTAATTTGCAACCTGATGGAGGTCAGTATAGATGGACTAATAGAGAAAGTCCCACACACTGCTAGAAGGCCAAATATTTTTTCAGAGCTAGATGCAGAAAAAAATTATATTCAGTTTGCAACCTGATGGAGGTCAGCATAGTTGGACTAATAGAACAAGTCCCACACACAGCTAGAAGCCCAAATATTTTTTCAGAGGTAGATGCAGATAAAAATTATTTTTAATTTGCAACCTGATGGAGGTCAGTATAGATGGACTAATAGAGAAAGTCCCACACACTGCTAGAAGGCCAAATATTTTTTCAGAGTTAGATAGAGACAAAAAGTTATTTTGAATTTGCAACGTGATGGAGGTCAGTATAGATGGACTAATAGAACAAGTCCCACACACTGCTAGAAGGCCAAATATTTTTTCAGAGCTAGATGCAGAAAAAAATTATATTCAGTTTGCAACCTGATGGAGGTCAGTATAGATGGACTAATAGAACAAGTCCCACACACTGCTAGAAGCCCAAATATTTTTTCAGAGCTAGATGCAGACAAAAAATTATTTTTACTTTGCAACCTGATGGAGGTCAGTATAGATGGACTAATAGAGAAAGTCCCACACACTGCTAGAAGGCCAAATATTTTTTCAGAGCTAGATGCAGATAAAAATTAATTTTAATTTGCAACCTGATGGAGGTCAGTATAGATGGACTAATAGAGAAAGTCCCACACACTGCTAGAAGGCCAAATATTTTTTCAGAGCTTGATGCAGACAAAAATTATTTTTAATTTGCAACCTGATGGAGGTCAGTATAGATGGACTAATAGAGAAAGTCCCACACACTGCTAGAAGGCCAAATATTTTTTCAGAGCTAGATGCAGAAAAAAATTATATTCAGTTTGCAACCTGATGGAGGTCAGCATAGTTGGACTAATAGAACAAGTCCCACACACAGCTAGAAGCCCAAATATTTTTTCAGAGGTAGATGCAGATAAAAATTATTTTTAATTTGCAACCTGATGGAGGTCAGTATAGATGGACTAATAGAGAAAGTCCCACACACTGCTAGAAGGCCAAATATTTTTTCAGAGCTAGATAGAGACAAAAAGTTATTTTGAATTTGCAACGTGATGGAGGTCAGTATAGATGGACTAATAGAACAAGTCCCACACACTGCTAGAAGCCCAAATATTTTTTCAGAGCTAGATGCAGAAAAAAATTATATTCAGTTTGCAACCTGATGGAGGTCAGTATAGATCGACTAATAGAACAAGTCCCACACACTGCTAGAAGCCCAAATGTTTTTTCAGAGCTAGATGCAGACAAAAAATTATTTTTACTTTGCAACCTGATGGAGGTCAGTATAGATGGACTAATAGAGAAAGTCCCACACACTGCTAGAAGGCCAAATATTTTTTCAGAGCTAGATGCAGATAAAAATTAATTTTAATTTGCAACCTGATGGAGGTCAGTATAGATGGACTAATAGAGAAAGTCCCACACACTGCTAGAAGGCCAAATATTTTTTCAGAGCTAGATGCAGATAAAAATTATTTTTAATTTGCAACCTGATGGAGGTCAGTATAGATGGACTAATAGAGAAAGTCCCACACACTGCTAGAAGGTCAAATATTTTTTCAGAGCTAGATGCAGACAAAAATTATTTTTAATTTGCAAACTGTTGGAGGTCAGTATAGATGGACTAATAGAGAAATTCCCACACACTGCTAGAAGGCCAAATTTTTTTTCAGAGCTAGATGCAGAAAAAAATTATATTCAGCTTGCAACCTGATGGAGGTCAGTATAGATGGACTAATAGAACAAGTCCCACACACAGTTAGAAGCCCAAATATATTTCAGAGGGAGATGCAGATAAAAATTATTTTTAATTTGCAACCTGATGGAGGTCAGTATAGATGGACTAATAGAGAAAGTCCCACACACTGCTAAAAGGCCAAATATTTTTTCAGAGCTAGATGCAGACAAAAAATTATTTTGAATTTGCAACGTGATGGAGGTCAGTATAGATGGACTAATAGAACAAGTCCCACACACTGCTAGAAGGCCAAATATTTTTTCAGAGCTAGATGCAGAAAAAAATTATATTCAGTTTGCAACCTGATGGAGGTCAGTATAGATGGACTAATAGAACAAGTCCCACACACAACTACAAGCCCAAATATTTTTTCAGAGGTAGATGCAGATAAAAATTATTTTTAATTTGCAACCTGATGGAGTTCAGTATAGATGGACTAATAGAGAAAGTCCCACACACTGCTAGAAGGCCAAATATTTTTTCAGAGCTAGATGGAGACAAAAAGTTATTTTGAATTTGCAACGTGATGGAGGTCAGTATAGATGGACTAATAGAGAAAGTCCCACACACTGCTAGAAGGCCAAATATTTTTTCAGAGCTAGATGCATATAAAGATTATTTTTAATTTGCAACCTGATGGAGGTCAGTATAGATGGACTAATAGAGAAAGTCCCACACACTGCTAGAAGGCCAAATATTTTTTCAGAGCTAGATGCAGAAAAAAATTATATTCAGTTTGCAACCTGATGGAGGTCAGTATAGATAGACTAATAGAACAAGTCCCACACACAACTAGAAGCCCAAATATTTTTTCAGAGGTAGATGTAGATAAAAATTATTTTTAATTTGCAACCTGATGGAGGTCAGTATAGATGGACTAATAGAGAAAGTCCCACACACTGCTAGAAGGCCAAATATTTTTTCAGAGCTAGATGGAGACAAAAAGTTATTTTGAATTTGCAACGTGATGGAGGTCAGTATAGATGGACTAATAGAACAAGTCCCACACACTGCTAGAAGGCCAAATATTTTTTCAGAGCTAGATGCAGAAAAAAATTATATTCAGTTTGCAACCTGATGGAGGTCAGTATAGATGGACTAATAGAACAAGTCCCACACACTGCTAGAAGCCCAAATATTTTTTCAGAGCTAGATGCAGACAAAAAATTATTTTTAATTTGCAACCTGATGGAGGTCAGTATAGATGGACTAATAGAGAAAGTCCCACACACTGCTAGAAGGCCAAATATTTTTTCAGAGCTAGATGCAGATAAAAATTATTTTTAATTTGCAACCTGATGGAGGTCAGTATAGATGGACTAATAGAGAAAGTCCCACACACTGCTAGAGGGCCAAATATTTTTTCAGAGCTAGATGCAGAGAAAAATTATTTTTAATTTGCAACCTGATGGAGGTCAGTATAGATGGACTAATAGAACAAGTCCCACACACAGCTAGAAGCCCAAATATTTTTTCAGAGGTAGATGCAGATAAAAATTATTTTTAATTTGCAACCTGATGGAGGTCAGTATAGATGGACTAATAGAGAAAGTCCCACACACTGCTAGAAAGCCAAATATTTTTTCAGAGCTAGATAGAGACAAAAAGTTATTTTGAATTTGCAACGTGATGGAGGTCAGTATAGATGGACTAATAGAACAAGTCCCACACACTGCTAGAAGGCCAAATATTTTTTCAGAGCTAGATGCAGAAAAAAATTATATTCAGTTTGCAACCTGATGGAGGTCAGTATAGATGGACTAATAGAACAAGTCCCACACACTGCTAGAAGCCCAAATATTTTTTCAGAGCTAGATGCAGACAAAAAATTATTTTTAATTTGCAACCTGATGGAGGTCAGTAGAGATGGACTAATAGAGAAAGTCCCACACACTGCTAGAAGGCCAAATATTTTTTCAGAGCTAGATGCAGATAAAAATTAATTTTAATTTGCAACCTGATGGAGGTCAGTATAGATGGACTAATAGAGAAAGTCCCACACACTGCTAGAAGGCCAAATATTTTTTCAGAGCTAGATGCAGATAAAAATTATTTTTAATTTGCAACCTGATGGAGGTCAGTATAGATGGACTAATAGAGAAAGTCCCACACACTGCTAGAAGGCCAAATATTTTTTCAGAGCTAGATGCAGACAAAAAATATTTTTAGTTTGCAAATTGATGGAGGTCAGTATAGATGGACTAATAGAGAAAGTCCCACACACTGCTAGAAGGCCAAATATTTTTTCAGAGCTAGATGCAGAAAAAAATTATATTTAGTTTGCAACCTGATGGAGGTCAGTATAGATGGACTAATCGAACAAGTCCCACACACTGCTAGAAGGCCAAATATTTTTTCAGAGCTAGATGCAGACAAAAAATTATTTTGAATTTGCAACCTGATGGAGGTCAGTAAAGGTGGACTAATAGAAAGAGTCCCACACACTGCTGGAAGGCCAAATATTTTTTCAGAGCTAGATTGAGAAAAAAATTATATTCAGTTTGCAACCTGATGGAGGTCAGTATAGATGGACTAATAGAACAAGTCCCACACACAGCTAGAAGCCCAAATATTTTTTCAGAGGGAGATGCAGATAAAAATTATTTTTAATTTGCAACCTGATGGAGGTCAGTAGAGATGGACTAATAGAGAAAGTCCCACACACTGCTAGAAGGCCAAATATTTTTTCAGAGCTAGATGCAGACAAAAAATTATTTTTAATTTGCAACGTGATGGAGGTCAGTATAGATGGACTAATAGAACTAGTCCCACACACAGCTAGAAGCCCAAATATTTTTTCAGAGGGAGATGCAGATAAAAATTATTTTTAATTTGCAACCTGATGGAGGTCAGTATAGATGGACTAATAGAGAAAGTCCCACACACTGCTAGAAGGCCAAATATTTTTTCAGAGCTAGATGCAGACAAAAAATTATTTTGAATTTGCAACGTGATGGAGGTCAGTATAGATGGACTAATAGAACAAGTCCCACACACTGCTAGAAGGCCAAATATTTTTTCAGAGCTAGATGCAGAAAAAAATTATATTCAGTTTGCAACCTGATGGAGGTCAGTATAGATGGACTAATAGAACAAGTCCCACACACAACTACAAGCCCAAATATTTTTTCAGAGGTAGATGCAGATAAAAATTATTTTTAATTTGCAACCTGATGGAGTTCAGTATAGATGGACTAATAGAGAAAGTCCCACACACTGCTAGAAGGCCAAATATTTTTTCAGAGCTAGATGGAGACAAAAAGTTATTTTGAATTTGCAACGTGATGGAGGTCAGTATAGATGGACTAATAGAGAAAGTCCCACACACTGCTAGAAGGCCAAATATTTTTTCAGAGCTAGATGCATATAAAGATTATTTTTAATTTGCAACCTGATGGAGGTCAGTATAGATGGACTAATAGAGAAAGTCCCACACACTGCTAGAAGGCCAAATATTTTTTCAGAGCTAGATGCAGAAAAAAATTATATTCAGTTTGCAACCTGATGGAGGTCAGTATAGATAGACTAATAGAACAAGTCCCACACACAACTAGAAGCCCAAATATTTTTTCAGAGGTAGATGTAGATAAAAATTATTTTTAATTTGCAACCTGATGGAGGTCAGTATAGATGGACTAATAGAGAAAGTCCCACACACTGCTAGAAGGCCAAATATTTTTTCAGAGCTAGATGGAGACAAAAAGTTATTTTGAATTTGCAACGTGATGGAGGTCAGTATAGATGGACTAATAGAACAAGTCCCAGACACTGCTAGAAGGCCAAATATTTTTTCAGAGCTAGATGCAGAAAAAAATTATATTCAGTTTGCAACCTGATGGAGGTCAGTATAGATGGACTAATAGAACAAGCCCCACACACTGCTAGAAGCCCAAATATTTTTTCAGAGCTAGATGCAGACAAAAAATTATTTTTAATTTGCAACCTGATGGAGGTCAGTATAGATGGACTAATAGAGAAAGTCCCACACACTGCTAGAAGGCCAAATATTTTTTCAGAGCTAGATGCAGATAAAAATTATTTTTAATTTGCAACCTGATGGAGGTCAGTATAGATGGACTAATAGAGAAAGTCCCACACACTGCTAGAGGGCCAAATATTTTTTCAGAGCTAGATGCAGACAAAAATTATTTTTAATTTGCAACCTGATGGAGGTCAGTATAGATGGACTAATAGAACAAGTCCCACACACAGCTAGAAGCCCAAATATTTTTTCAGAGGTAGATGCAGATAAAAATTATTTTTAATTTGCAACCTGATGGAGGTCAGTATAGATGGACTAATAGAGAAAGTCCCACACACTGCTAGAAAGCCAAATATTTTTTCAGAGCTAGATAGAGACAAAAAGTTATTTTGAATTTGCAACGTGATGGAGGTCAGTATAGATGGACTAATAGAACAAGTCCCACACACTGCTAGAAGGCCAAATATTTTTTCAGAGCTAGATGCAGAAAAAAATTATATTCAGTTTGCAACCTGATGGAGGTCAGTATAGATGGACTAATAGAACAAGTCCCACACACTGCTAGAAGCCCAAATATTTTTTCAGAGCTAGATGCAGACAAAAAATTATTTTTAATTTGCAACCTGATGGAGGTCAGTAGAGATGGACTAATAGAGAAAGTCCCACACACTGCTAGAAGGCCAAATATTTTTTCAGAGCTAGATGCAGATAAAAATTAATTTTAATTTGCAACCTGATGGAGGTCAGTATAGATGGACTAATAGAGAAAGTCCCACACACTGCTAGAAGGCCAAATATTTTTTCAGAGCTAGATGCAGATAAAAATTATTTTTAATTTGCAACCTGATGGAGGTCAGTATAGATGGACTAATAGAGAAAGTCCCACACACTGCTAGAAGGCCAAATATTTTTTCAGAGCTAGATGCAGACAAAAATTATTTTTAATTTGCAAATTGATGGAGGTCAGTATAGATGGACTAATAGAGAAAGTCCCACACACTGCTAGAAGGCCAAATATTTTTTCAGAGCTAGATGCAGAAAAAAATTATATTTAGTTTGCAACCTGATGGAGGTCAGTATAGATGGACTAATCGAACAAGTCCCACACACTGCTAGAAGGCCAAATATTTTTTCAGAGCTAGATGCAGACAAAAAATTATTTTGAATTTGCAACCTGATGGAGGTCAGTATAGGTGGACTAATAGAACAAGTCCCACACACTGCTGGAAGGCCAAATATTTTTTCAGAGCTAGATTGAGAAAAAAATTATATTCAGTTTGCAACCTGATGGAGGTCAGTATAGATGGACTAATAGAACAAGTCCCACACACAGCTAGAAGCCCAAATATTTTTTCAGAGGTAGATGCAGATAAAAATTATTTTTAATTTGCAACCTGATGGAGGTCAGTAGAGATGGACTAATAGAGAAAGTCCCACACACTGCTAGAAGGCCAAATATTTTTTCAGAGCTAGATGCAGACAAAAAATTATTTTTAATTTGCAACGTGATGGAGGTCAGTATAGATGGACTAATAGAACAAGTCCCACACACTGCTAGAAGGCCAAATATTTTTTCAGAGCTAGATGCAGAAAAAAATTATATTCAGTTTGCAACCTGATGGAGGTCAGTATAGATGGACTAATAGAACAAGTCCCACACACTGCTAGGAGCCCAAATATTTTTTCAGAGCTAGATGAAGAAAAAAATTATATTCAATTTGCAACCTGATGGAGGTCAGTATAGATGGACTAATAGAGAAAGTCCCACACACTGCTAGAAGGCCAAATATTTTTTCAGAGCTAGATGCAGACAAAAAATTATTTTGAATTTGCAACCTGATGGAGGTCAGTATAGGTGCACTAATAGAACAAGTCCCACACACTGCTAGAAGGCCAAATATTTTTTCAGAGCTAGATGCAGAAAAAAATTATATTCAGTTTGCAACCTGATGGAGGTCAGTATAGATGGACTAATAGAACAAGTCTCACACACAGCTAGAAGCCCAAATATTTTTTCAGAGGTAGATGCAGAAAAAAATTATATTCAGTTTGCAACCTGATGGAGGTCAGTATAGATGGACTAATAGAACAAGTCCCACACACATCTAGAAGCCCAAATATTTTTTCAGAGGTAGATGCAGAAAAAAAATATATTCAGTTTGTAACCTGATGGAGGTCAGTATAGATGGACTAATAGAGAAAGTCTCACACACTGCTAGAAGGCCAAATATTTTTTCAGAGCTAGTTGCAGACAAAAAATTATTTTTAACTTGCAACCTGATGGAGGTCAGTATAGATGGACTAATAGAGAAAGTCCCACACACTGCTAGAAGGCCAAATATTTTTTCAGAGCTAGATGCAGACAAAAAATTATTTTGAATTTGCAACGTAATGGAGGTCAGTATAGATGGACTAATAGAACAAGTCCCACACACTGCTAGAAGGCCAAATATTTTTTCAGAGCTAGATGCAGAAAAAAATTATATTCAGTTTGCAACCTGATGGAGGTCAGTATAGATGGACTAATAGAATGATGCTATGCCCAAAAGATTTTACTTCACTAGTTGCAGTAAAAAAATTGGTATTCTATACACAGGTGGTATATCTTGCAACACAGATAGGCTACTCCACTGACTAACACACTCTGCAATAGGCCATAAAGGATTAGCTTTGATAGATTCAGCCAAATGCTGTGAAAAAAACTTGCACAGCACTGGCACAGACCTGCCTGGCAAAAACTGATAGGAACTGATGTAACCTAGTCCTGAAAAGGACTGCAATTACAATTAGTCTTTACTCCCACAACCTATCTATTTAAGAGCACAGACCTGCCTGATAAAAGTCGTAGGAAATGCTGTAACCTAGTCCTTAAAAGAACTGCAATCACATCTATTCCCTACTCCCAAGCTATCTGTAGATTTGTGCGAAAATTGGCTTGAAATTAACAAGGTATAGCGCACACAGCAACAGCGGTGCCGTCTAACACGCAGCTGCAGCAGTGAGAAAATGGTGGCGATGGGGAAAATGGCTTGGTCTTATAGGGCAAGGACATGTGACATACACTGCCAATGACACATGCCCTTGCTTGTGTGAAAAAAAGCACTTCGCTCCGTGTGTGCGCTGCTGATAGGCTGACAGATTGCACCTCTCCACTGTAAATGAGGGAAAGAGAAAAAAAAATGGAGATCTTCATTATTCCTGCAGAGATCCATCCCCTGCCCCTCCCCCCACCCCGCTGTACACTCAAACTGCGTATTAACATTAATTTTCATCATTACTGAGAAAAAATCCAGTTATGATTTTGGTGCGTGAACAGTTATCGAACATAACCTCGAACAGCCGAATTTTTCTCAAATCGTTCGTGTTCGCCGAACGGCTCGAACACCGCCCAAAACAGCTCGAATTTGAGATTGGCGAACAGTTCGAGTCGAACAACGCTCATCTCTACAAGGGAAGTGAAACTGGATGTTCTGGTGATTGTGCGTGTAGAGGATTTGGCCATGGACAAGGTGAAAATGTGCCACAACCAACAGCCACATCTTCTCGCTCCCACTTCTTGACCGAATTACTAGGGAAGCACACTACAACACCAGTATTGCAAACTGATCAGTGTGAACAGGTTATTAATTGGATAGCAGATTATACTTCCAGTTACCTGGGCACCACCACCTCTGGTCTGTCATCCACACGGTCAAGTTTTAGTAGCCGTGAGTCTCTACCGCATAATCCTCCTCACTCTGATTCTCCTTCCTCCCACCGATGCTCCTTCCTCCCAACATGCCGAGTGTCATCAGACAGCAACAGATCCCACACTTGGACCAGTGAACAACTCTTCAGAGTGTCCATTTCCATATTTGTGCCCCTCGCCTCCTCCGCTTGAAGTAGTGGAAGAGGAGATCCCATGTAGCGATGCCCAAATATTTGAACAGCCACGGCCACAGGAAGTCGACGCTGGCAATTTGTCACAAGAGGTGGACGATGATGAGACACAATTGCCACGAAGTGAGGAGGAGGATCGTGGTGCACAAGTGGAAGAGGAGGAGGTGGTGGATGATCTAGTAACTGACCCAGCGTGGCAGGAGGACACACAGAGCAAGGCCATCAGCACACAGGGGGGGGAGGCAGAGTACCCCAACAGGCAGGAATAAGCAGTGTGGTGGCCGCACACAGAAGGCGGGCAACAGTTCCCCGTAACACCAACACGAGGGACTTTGCCAGTACCACCGGTAGGTCTTCCAGAGTCTGGCATTTTTTTAAAGACTCTGTTGATAACCCCAAAAAGGCCATTAGTACCACCTGCCATGCCAGCATCAGCAGGGGTGACAAAACTACCAGCCTGACCACCACCAGCATGATCAGTCACATGTCAGCAAAGCACTTGACTTTTTGGGGCGAACCCCAGGGTCCATGACCAGTGTCAGCGGGTGTCACCACTGCTTCTTCCACTGTTGTGCGTGTAAGAGTACCTCCTGTTGTGCGTGCAAGGCAATGCCCTGTCCATACTGCATGCAAAGATGCCCCCTCCTCTCAGTCCTCGTTTGTTATGGCAGTTTCTCAAGAAACAGCATCAACGTCCACATCCACATCCCACTGCAGTGTTCAAGTGTCCATATTCCTGAGCTTTGAGTGAAAGCGCAAATTCGCAGCCAACGCCCTACAGGCCACAGTCCTAAATTCGCACATTTCACGACTGCTTGCATTGGAAATGCTGCCTTTTAGGCTTGTGTAGACGGAATCCTTCCACAACCTTATGGCGGTGGCCGTCCTTTGGTACTCGGTCCCCAGCCGACACTATTTTGCCCGGTGTGTCATCCCCGCACTGAACAAGCACATGTCCCAAAACATCTGCCGTGCCCTCAACAATGCAGTTACTGGGAGAGTCCACCTGACAACGGTCACGTGGACAAGTGCTTGTGGCCAGGAATGGTACATCTCCCTGCCGACACACTGGGTAAACAAAGTAGAAGCCGGGACCCAGTCAGACCTTGGGACAGAACAGATCCTCCCCACACCGAGGATTGCGGGCACTATGTCAGTCAGAGTTGCCCCCACAGTGTACAGCTCCTGCTCATCATCCTCCTTCTCCTCATGTTCAGCCTCCATCTCAGATATCACCACATCAGTTACAAGCTGGAAGCACTGCAGTACTGCCTCAGCCAAGCGGCAACAGGCTGTGCTGAATCTCATAAGCTTAGGTCATAAACCTCACACTGCTTGTGAGTTGTGGACAGCTTTGAAAGAGCAGGCAGATCTGTGGCTGAGACCGCTGAACCTCCATCCAGGCATGGTCGTGTGTGACAATGGCCGTAACCTGGTGGCGGCTCTGAGGCGAGGCGAGATCACACACGTACCAAGCCTGGATCAAGTGCTTAACCTCGTGGTTCAGCGGTTTCTTAAATCATACCCCGAGTTGCCAGATCTGCTCGTTCAAAGTACGCCGCCTGTCAGCTCATTTTCGGAAGTCGGCAACAGCTTCCGCCGCCGTTGCTGTGTTGCAGCAGCGCTTGCAGCTTCCGGCACACCGACTGGTGTGTGATGTCCCCAAATGTTGGAACTCTACCCTCCACATGTTGCAAAGGATTTGTGAGCAGAAGAGAGCAGTTGTTGAGTACCAGATGCAACAAGGCAGTCGATATTCTTGTCAGACTCCACACATAAGACCTCAGGAGTGGACCTGGATGTCTGACAAGATGGTGAGTGGCCATCATTAGCGTCAGCATCCCACTTGTCTGTCTTTTGCAACGCTCTCTGCAGAGAATTAAAGAGGAGGCATTGCAGCCAGAGTATGATGAGATGGATCAAGAAGCCGTAACGGGCGATTACACACAGCCCAGTCTCATCTCATCCCAACTTGCATTGGGGGAGGGGGAAGAAGAGGAAGAGGACAGTCATCATCTTGGTGAGGGCACGGAAGTCTTGCCCGTTACCAGTCTGGCACGCATGGCTGACTATGTTACGCTGCCTTAACCGTGACCCTCGTGTTGCCAAAATGTTGGGTGACAGTCATTACTGGTTGGTGTCACTTTTAGACTACCGCTTCAAGGAGAACTTTCACTCTCTTATTCCTGAGGTGGAGAGGTCTACAAAAATGGGGCAGTACCAGAAGGCCCTTGCTGCAGAACTGTTAAAAAAATTCCCATTTGAACACGCTAGCGGCAGAGGTCACAGTTCGTTGCCCAACCATGGCATACAGGCGAAAGAGATGCAACTCCAATCCAGCAGAGGCAGGGGAACACTGTCAACATTCTGGGACAGTTTTCTGATACCCACCCAGCTTACAGGCCCTGAGACGTGGGGTACTCTCACAAGGAGTGGAAAGTTTCAAAAGATGGTGAGGGAGTACCTTGCCAACCGTACCAGCATCCTCCGTGTTTCCTCTGTGCCTTTTAGTTATTGGGTGTCTCTCTCTGTATGCATTGGAGGTCCTGGACTGCCCTGCCGCTAGTGTGTTATCGGAGCGTGTTTTTAGTGCCTCTAGGGGAATTATAACTGATAAGCGCACTCGCCTGTCAACTAACAATGCTGACAAGCTGACCCTTATCAAAATGAACAATTTGCTGGATTAAGCCAGACTTCTCATCACCACCAAATGACAGCAGAGTAACATAAAGTCAACTCCACTGTGTTGTTTTGGGAGGTGTATTCCCATGCACTGCTTCACACCCACACATGGGTGTACGCTTCCTCATTTCGGCTGTTTTTTGCTCTTCTCCTTATCCTCAGCCTCCACCACCACTATACCACCAGGGTGACCGTGGTTGATGTTGCCAGCATTGCAAGTTACTCCGTCCTAATTTTTGGCAGCTTTTGCTTGGAAGGCATAGGCAAAGACTATGGGAGACATACTCTTCAATAATTGGAATAATGTTTTTAATATGCTGTACTGCATGACTCTTGTAAGGGGCATTAAAACAGTCTTGATAAGCTACTGTGACCACCACCACTCTTCCAAGGGGCATTAGAACCATCTTGTTAAACCACTCTGACCTCCACGTCTCTTCCAAGGGGCATTAAAACCGTCTTCTTAAGCTCCTACGACCTCTACATCTCTTCCAAGGGGCATTAAAACCGTCTTGTTAAGCTTCTGCGACCTCCACGTCTCTTCCAAGGGGCATTAAAACCATCTTGTTATGCTACTGCGACCTCCACTGCTTATCCAAAGGGCATTAAAACTGTCTTTTTAAGCTACTGCGACCTCCACCGCTTTTGCAAGGGGCATTAAAACCATCTTGTTAAGCTACTGCGACCTCCACAGTTCTTCCAAGGGGCATTGAAATGTTGTTTAAATTAACTCTAACCTCCACGACTCTTCCAACGGGCATTGCATTTCCTCCTAATTTTAGTCAGCTTTTGCTTTTCAATGCATAAGCGAACACTAAGGGAGACCCACTCCCCAATAACGGGTAGAAGGTTTTTAGTATGCTGTAATCCATGTCTGTTTCAAGGTGCCTTGCAGATCCTCATAAATTTTGGAAAGCCTTCCATTCACTGCTTAGGCCAACAGTGTATAGGAGACCCAGTTGCTATAAATGGAAGTAACGGTTTAGTTAAAGCCCTCTGACCTCCATGTCACTTCCAAGGGGCATTTGAGTGCCTCAAAATTTTTGGTAGGCATTGCACTCACTGTATGCCCTATAACTGTGTAGCCGAACCGCTCCTTTTGGTACAGAAATATATCCTACAAGACATGTGTGGTTGACTGGCCTGATATTGATGTGAATGGTCCCTGTTCCTCCTGCTCTTTCTCCTTTTCCACCACCTCATCCATCATTCATCACCTGAAGCTTTGTTTTAACGGGAGTCATAGAACTGGGAAAGTAGCAGGAAAACATCCTACAATCCTCGGAGGAGGTAGGATATGCGCCAAAACGCTGACCACCTCAGGCCTAGCCACTACTACATACATGCACTTGCATTCCAAGGAACAGAAATCTAAAGAGATGTATGGCCTCATTATCATGAATAATTTACTCGTTGTGTAGGAGGCCAACCACTGCTGCGGTCTACCTTCAACTTTGTGTTGAAGCCTGATTGACCCAGGACCCGCAATTCTCTATGTCTGGAGGACGTGTTGCATCCCAGTGTCCAACTGTGTCCCGGCTTCCACAATATTAACCCAGTGTGAAGGCGTGAGATGGACCATCCCTGGCCACATTCACTTGTCCACGTGTTTGTGGTTAGACTGTCCTTCAAATAGGGGCGGCTGGGGACCGTTTATGGACACTCAGCCGCCCCCAGGCGGCTGGGGACCGTGTGTGGGCACCTGGCCGCGGGGCGGCTGGGGACCGAGTATGGACACCCGGCCGCCCCCTGGCAGCTGGGGACCAAGCGTGGACACCCGGCCGCCGGGCGGCTGTGGACTGAGTATGGATACCAGGCCGCCAACGCAGCCATAACATGGTGGCCGGCATCTGCCTCCACATGCCTAAAAGGCCCGATTTCAGGTGCAAGCAAGCTAGCAGAATGGTATTGCAGCCTGGGGGTGGGTGGGTGTCAGGCTGTATACTTGCACTTGCATTGCAAGGAATGGGGGAGGTGCAATTGAACACTGCCCTGGGACAAGGACTTGCACGTGGATAGTTGCAAGTCTGCATCTTCTGATGCGGCAAGGATCGCTTCTGATGGGCACACTTTTAGGCAGTGACCTGGGTGTCAAATGCTTCCAGGGGTCTTCCCAATGCTGTTCCCATGTCTTTTCAGCACTGTATGCATGTGTCACACAGCACATGGCCAGATAAGATTGTAAAATGTTAAAATGACATTTCCCGGTGAATGCATTTGTCATGGTTGAAAGCAATACAAAAGTGCAAAAACCCATAAAAAATGCTACTTGTGAACATAGCCCAAGGTGTGGAGGAGTATTTTTGTTTTTGGCTATTTATTTTACCTCATACACAAGTCTTTACCCTGGAAAGGAAGTTCCTTAACATATTGCACAGGAAAACCGTTTCAATTTCGTTTTTGAACGTTTTATTGTGAGCCCGTAAAAGTGGCTTAATACCTCTGACCACATTGTTGACAGCAGTGACCTGGGGGTCAGAAATGCTTCCTGAGGCGATGCCCATGCTGTCCCCATGTCTTTTGAGCACTGTCACTATCGTTTTGGGCACTTTTTAGGCTTTCTGCAGACTGCCGGGGGTGCCGCCACAAAAATGCTCGGGTTTCCCATAGACTAACATTGGGCTAGTTGCTCGGGTCGAGCACCCCGAGTATCACGGTGAACTCGGCCCGAGCTTTGAGCACCCGAGCATTTTAGTACTCGCTCAACACTATCAGGGAGTGTAATAAATTCCCACATTTCGCGACTGCTTGCTCTTGAAATGTTGCCTTTTAGGCTCGTGGAGATGGAAGCATTCCGCAAACTGATGGTGGCGGCCATTCCTCAGTACTCGATCCCCAGCCTCCACTATTTCTACTGGTGTGCTGTCCCCGCATTACACAAGCACGTGTCCCAAAACATTAGCTGTGCCCTCAACAATGCAGTTACCGGGAAACTCCACCTAACCACGGACATGTGGACAAGTGCTTGTGGGTAGGGACGGTACATCTCGCTGATGGCACACTGGGTTAACATAGTAGAAGCCGGGACCCAGTCGGACCTTGGAACGGAACACGTTCTCCCGACGCAAAGGATTGCGGGCCCTAAATCAATCAGGGTTGCCCCCACAGTCTACAACTCCTGCATCTCATCCTCATCAGCCTCGTTCTCCAAAATGACCACATCAGTCACAAGCTGGAAGCACTGCAGCACTGCTTTGGCCAAGAGGCAACAGGCTGTGCTGAAGCTAATATGCTTAGGTGACAAACCGCACAATGCTGAAGAGTTGTGGACAGCTCTGAAAGAGCAGGCAGATCTGTGGCTCACACCGCTGAACCTACAGCCAGGAATGGTCGTGTGTGACAATGGTCGGAAACTGGTAGCGGCTGAGGAGTGGCGAGCTCACAAACGTACCATGCCTGGCCCATTTGCTTAACCTCGTGGTTCAGCGGTTTCTCAAATCCTGCCCGGAGCTGCCAGATCTGCATGTTAAAGTACGCCGCCTGTGTGCTCATTTTAGAAAGTCAGCTACAGCTTCCGCCGCCTTTGCAGTGTTTCAGCAGCGTTTGCAGCTTCCAGCTCACAGACTAGTATGTGATGTCCTTATGCGTTGGAACTCTACACTGCAAATGTTGGGAAGGATTTGTGAGCAGAAGAGGGCAGTTGTTGAGTACCAGCATCAACAAGGCCGTCGGTATTCTGGTCAGACTCCACACATAAGACCTCAGGAGTGGACATGGATGTCAGACATATGTACCATCCTCCAAAACATTGAGGACTCCACCAAGATGGTGAGCAGTGATGATGCCATAATTAGCGTCACCATCCCACTTCTCTGTCTTCTGAAACGCTCTCTGCTCACAATGAAAGAGGATGCATTGCAGGCTGGGCACGATGAGATGGAGCAAGGAACCATAGAGGGTGATTATGCACAGCCAAGCCTCATGGAAGAGGAAGAGGAAGAACAGGAGCTAGTTTCATGCGCTATAGACGGTACTACCTGCACAACTGTCATACCGTCTGTTCAGCGTGGATGGCCAGAAAACAGGGAGGAGGAGGAGGAGAGCATGGTCTGTCATCCTCTTGCTGAGGACACGGAAGTCTTGCCTGTTAGCAGTCTGGCACGCATGGCTGAGTTTGTTACGCTGCCTTTCCCATGACCGTCGCGTTGTCAAAATTTTGGGTGACAGTTATTACTGGGTGGTTACACTTCTAAACCCACTCTACAAGGAGAACTTTATATTTCTTATTCCTGAGGCGGAAAGGTCTACAAAAATGGGGCAGGACCAGAAGGCCCTTGTTGCAGAACTATTAAAAAAATTCCCATCTGAAAACGCTGGCGGCAGAGGTCACACATCGTTGGACAACCAAGGAGTACAGGCGAGAGAGACACAGATGCAATCAAGCAGAGGCAGGGGAACACTGTCTAAGTTCTGGGAATTTTTTTTCAGACCTTCCCATTGCACAGGTCCTAAGATGCGAGGTACTCTTACAAGGAGGCAAAAGTGTGGGAAGATGCTGAGGGAGTACCTTGCCGATGGTACCAACATCCTCTGTGATACCTCTGTGCCTTATAATTATTGAATATCCAAGCTGGACACTTGGCATGAACTGGCTCTCTACGCCTTGGAGGTCCTGGCCTGCCCTGCCGCTAGCCTTTTGTCAGTGGGTTTTTAGTGCTGACGGTGGATTTATAACCGATAGGCGCATCCGCCTGTTAACTGAAAATACTGACAGGCTAACTCTTATAAAAATGAACAAGGGCTGGATTGGGCCAGACTTCTCAACACCACCGAATGATAGCAGCATAACAAACTCAAATACAGTAGTTTTCTTTTGGGAGGTCTAATTCTATTCCCATGCACCTCTGTCTACATACCAAGACATGGGTATACGCTTCCTGCTTTTGTCTATTTGCTCTTATCCTCCTCCTTCTCCTCATCCTCTTCCATATCACCACATCTACGTCTCTTGAAAGGGACATTGGAGTTCTTCCAAACTCTTGGCAGCCGTTGCACTCACTGCATAGGCAATCAGTATGGGAGACCCACTTCCTAATAATGGGAACATTGTTTTCAGGAGGCCCTCCTACCTCTGTCTTTTGCAAGGGACATTGGAGTTCCTCCACATTTTTGGCAGCCGTTGCATTCACTCCATAGGCAAACAGTATGGGAGACCAATTTCTTTTTAATGGGAACATGTCGTACTCGTTACTGTAGCCCAGCTCCATGTGTCTTTAAATTGTTAGTGGGGTTTTTCCTAAATTTGGTCAGACCCTCTCCTTTCTAATGGGAACATATCGTTACTGTGGCCAAGCTCTATGTCTGTTTAAATTGTTAGTCTGTTTTTTTCAAAATTTTGGCAGCTCTTGCAGTCACAGCATGGGCATTATCACTATAGGAGACCCACTCCTTTATAATGGGAACATTTGTTTTATTGAGACCCTTCTCTATGTCTCTTCAAAAGGGGTATTGGGCTGTGTCTAAATTTTTGGCAGCCCTTGCAGTCAACTTGCATATGCAATCACAGTATAGGAGACCAACTCTTTAATAATGGGAACAACAAAGCATACCCGACTGCAGGCCCTTTAAGAATAGTAAGGCTGTAAAAATAGTGTTTGTGACTTTCACATTCCCTCCTTCTTAAATGAAACAGGATGTGTCTGATGATGTTTCACACACCACAAGGCCAGAAAAGGTTGTAAGATGTTAAATTGACATTTCCTAGTGAATGCATTTTGTCTTTGTTGAAAACAATGCAAAAGTGCAAAAATGCATCAAAAACGCTACGTGTGAACATAGCCCAAGGTGTGAAGGAGTGTTTTTGCTTTTGGTTATTTAATTTGCCTTATATACAAGTCACTATCCTGGAAAGGATGTTCCTTAACATATTTCCCAGGAAAATCCATTTTGGTTTTGTTTTTGTATGTTTTATTGTGAGTCCATAAAAGTGTCGTAATACATCTGACAACATTGTTGACAGCATTGACCTGGGAGTCAGAAATGCTTCTAGGGGTCTTCCCCATGCTGTTCCCATGTTATTTGAGCACTATTCCCATTGATTTGGGCAATTTTTAGGCCCTCTGCAGACTGCCGGGGGGGGGTGCGGCAGAAAAATGCTTTAGTCTCCCATACACTTACATTGGGCTCGTTACTCGGATCGAGCACTCGAACATTCCAATTTGCTCAACCCGAACAACGAGTACCCAAGCATTTTATTGCTCGCTCATCATTAATAATAAGCAAATACCCTGAAATAAATAAAAAGCAATAGTGCATGAAAATATAGGGTACTTAGTTAACATATTTTGATCAAAATAATGAAAAAGCCATCCCACCACATCCTTTGATCAAAATAATGCAAAAGCCATCCCACCACATCATGGTGATCCTATTAGGGACAGTCCTAACTCTAACATTTAAAACCTTACCATTTTTCAAGTGACATGCATGTGGATAAGGGCTGAGAAAGACTGAGCCTGGATAGTAGACACACAGCCATGGGGAACTAAATGAATGGAGTTTCCAGCTCAAGGAAAAGGCAGACCACATTCTTATATTCATGAGATGCACACAAGCTAAAAAATAACTAGAAATATGAACTGGGATATAAATAGGCTTGCATGCAGCATGTAAGTGCATGTTCACACCTAGCCACTGGACAGAAAAAAACAAAGACAGAAGCATAATAAGCAAATCCCCTGCAATAAATAAATAGCAATAGTGCATGGAAATAATATAGGGTACTTAGTTAACATAATTTTGATCAAAATAATGCAAAAGCCATCCCAACATGTCACAGTGACGCTATTAGGGACAGTCCAAATGCTAATATTTACATACATGCATGGGGATAAAGTCTGAGAAAGGCTGACCCCGGATAGTAGACACACAGCCATGGGGAACTAGATGAATGGAGTTTCCAGCTAAAGGAAAAGGCAGGCCACTCCTTTAAAGTGTAATGCGGTGGAGTTCACACTGTGCGGTAATGAGGCAGTGACCCCAGGAAAGTCCAACTTAAATGACTTTATTTGCCAAAAACTGACAACTCAAAAACAAAAGCTGTCCTCCGGATCGCAGCCGGGATATCCACACAGTCCGTGTAAACCTGTTAACCGTGTGAGACTGCTGAGCCGTGTCACTTAGGGTGCATCAGATATGTTGCCTTCACAGGCCAGTGTTCAGCTTCACACAAGCTTTCAAATCTTCCTGATATGCTGCTAGCAATCCCAGCACTGACACACCCAAACCTTTGCTTCAGGTTTTTAAAAGGAATCTGTTGTCATGAGCCACGTGTAAGACCCAGGCTGGAGGGAGTGGACCGCCCCACTGCCATCCTGTAGTCCACTCCAAGAATAAAAGTCAATGCCGGTTTTCTTAAATCCAACTTAGCCAAATAGCTTGACCAAGTTCAATCTTTACTTTTACTCTGCACTGCAATGTGTGGTTGACTGGCCTGATATTGATGTGAATGGTCCCTGTTCCTCCTGCTCTTTCTCCTTTGCCACCACCTCATCCGTCATTCATCACCTGAAGCTTTGTTTTAACGGGAGTCATAGAACTGGGATAGTAGCAGGAAAACATCCAGCAATCCTCGGAGGAGGTAGGATATGTGCAAAAACGCTGACCACCTCAGGCCTAGACACTACTACATACATGCACTTGCATTCCAAGGAACAGAAAGCTAAGGAGATGGATGGCCTCATGATCATGAATAATTTACTCGTTGTGTAGGAGGCCGACCACTGCTGCTATCTACCTTCAACTTTGTGTTGAAGCCTGATTGACCCAGGACCCGCAATTCTCTATGTCTGGAGGACGTGTTGCATCCCAGTGTCCAACTGTGTCCCGGCTTCCACAATATTAACCCAGTGTGAAGGCGTGAGATGGACCATCCCTGGCCACATTCACTTGTCCACGTGTTTGTGGTTAGACTGTCCTTCAAATAGGGGCGGCTGGGGACCGTTTATGGACACCCGGCCGCCCCCTGGCGGCTGGGGACCGAGCGTGGACACCCGGCCGCCGGGCGGCTGTGGACTGAGTATGGATACCAGGCCGCCAACGCAGCCATAACATGGTGGCCGGCATATGCTTCCACATGTCTAAAAGGCCTGATTTCAGGTGCAACCAAGCTAGCAGAATGGTATTGCAGCCTGGGCGTGGGTGGGTGGCAGGCTGCATACTTGCGCTTGCATTGCAAGGAATGGGGGAGGTACAATTGAACACTGCCCTGGGACAAGGACTTGCACGGGGATAGTTGCAAGTCTGCATCTTCTGATGCGGCAAGGATCACTTCTGATGGGCACACTTTTAGGCAGTGACCTGGGTGTCAAATGCTTCCAGGGGTCTTCCCAATGCTGTTCCCATGTCTTTTCAGCACTGTATGCATGTGTCACACAGCACATGGCCAGATAAGATTGTAAAATGTTAAAATGACATTTCCCGGTGAATGCATTTGTCATGGTTGAAAGCAATACAAAAGTGCAAAAACCCATAAAAAATGCTACTTGTGAACATAGCCCAAGGTGTGGAGGAGTATTTTTGTTTTTGGCTATTTATTTTACCTTATACACAAGTCTTTACCCTGGAAAGGAAGTTACTTAACATATTGCACAGGAAAACTGCTATGTCTGTGATAGCAATGCACTCCAGCGGGTTCAATATGCCTCTATGCACATTAGGTGACACATACTGTCCCTCGCATATGATCCCTCTCACTACCTCACAGTAGGCACAAGATGCTCACTAACTAAAAAAAAATAGAAATATGAACTGGCATATAAATTGACGTGCATGCAGCATGTAAGTGCATCTTCACACCTGGCTACTAAACAGAAAAAAACAAGGACAGAAACATAAGAAGCAAATACCCTGCAATAAATAAATAAATAGCAATAGTGCATGAAAATAATATACAGTAGGGTACTTGGTTAACATAATTTTGATCATGTGCCCACAACAGCCGCAGATGGAATCGCGATCCACCCTCGGCTGTTAACTTGTTAAATGCCGCTGTCAATCTCTGACAGCGGCATTAAACATCGCCGCTCCGGAAGCACGTTAATGCGCCCATTAGTCACCCCGTCACATGATTGCGAATCACTGATAGGTTGACATGGCAACCCAGGGTCTGCAGGAGATCCCTGTGGTTGTCATGGCCAGATTGCTATGAGCGCCGCCCAGTGGTCGGCTCTCATAGCAAGTGAGCAAATCTGTTACATACAGGTGATCTGCTCATCGCCTGTATGTAGCAGAGCCGATCAGACAAGTGCTGCTTCTAGTCTCCCATGGAGACTATTGAAGCAAGCAAAAAGTAAAAAAAAAAGGGTTTTAAAATTATTAAAAAAATAAAAAAATATAAAAGTTTAAATCACCCCCCTTTTGCCCCATTCAAAATAAAACAATAAAAATAACCACACATACATATATTTGGTATGGCCCAATCTATCAATATAAAAAAATAATTAATCCAATCGGTAAACAGCATAATGAGAAAAAAACTCTAAACCCAAGAATTACCTTTCTTTTGGTTGCCGCAACATTGCAATAAAATGCAATAACGGGCGATCAAAACATTGTATCTACCCCAAAATGATATCTATAAAAATGTAAACTTGGCACGCAAATAATATGCCCTCACCCAGCCCTAGATCCTGAAAAATGGAGACGCTGCGAGTCTCGGAAAATGGCGCCTTTTTATTATTAGCAAACTTTGGAATTTTTTTCACCACTTAAATAAAAAAGAACCCATACATGTTTGGTGTCTATAAACTCATAATGACCTGGAGAATAATAATGGTCGGTCAATTTTAGCATTCAATGAACGTGGTTAAAAAAAAAAAAAAAAAGCAACTGTGGAATTGCACTTTTTTTGCAATTTCACCGCACTTGGAATTTTTTTCCCGTGTTCCAGTACATGATATGGCAAAACCAGTGATGTCGTGCAAAAGTACAACTCGTCCCGCAAAAAATAAGCCCTCACATACCCATATTTACAGAAAAATAAAAAAGTTATGGCTCTGGGAACAAGGGGAGCAAAAAACGAAAACGCAAAAATTAAAATGCTCTTGTCATGAAGGGGTTAAAGTGTAAGAGTATTAAAATACTTACCAATCGTCATCTTCGGTACCTTCCAGTGCTGCCTTGGTTGTCTTCTGGTTCACGTGACTGCTTTTCACCTTTACCAGCTCACATTGACTATTGAGGTGCTGCTTTTCCATTGTAAGTTTGAGACTGATAATAAGATTCCATAGACTTACATTAAAAAAGCATCTTATTTTCCAGAGATAAACCGCTTGTTGAGCCAGCTAGTCCAATTTCAGTTCACATGGGCCAGAAGAGGACTGGCGTATAGATAGGACCGGGGAATATGGCTACCAATAAGTATTTTAGTACACTTAAACTACATTACATAAATTTTTAGGAGGAATTAGGTAAAATAAAACCTGGGACATCTTTAGGTGATATATTTAATCTCTGAGGTAACTACTGTCTAATAACTCAAATTTTACATGGGAATCTAATATCTAGCTCTGTCCTTGGTCATTTTCTTTAGTAGAATTTGCTGGACTGCTTTGACCCCTCCATACTTCCCCAGTCTTATTCCCCAGGACCAAAAACTAGGGGTCATGTGTCACAAAGACTACACCTTCCAGCAGGGTAAATACTATGGGGCTAGACTCCACATCTTGAGGTACAACAGTCAACCCAACCATGAGGGTTCACCATCCAAAACTATTGCAGCAAAACCACATTGTTTTCTAATCCTAGCTTTTTATATTTATTTTTTTCCGAATACATATCTGAATCTTTGCAAAATACACTTTTTTTTCCTACTTTCAATACTAAAATTTCATTGAAATCCTGTAAAAAGTAATCCTTTAGTGAACACGGAACATTACATTATTATCTCCACCTCTTGGCGTTTCTGCATTAATGCATTGCTATCATGTTCGAATCTTGCCATATGACCTGGCCTAGATGTGCTTTAAAAACAATGCTCAGCAGTGTAGTGATTGATAGCAGAAATCTCCTGGGACACTTTTATTTAACAGGATGCTTCTGTATTTTGCACTGGAAGCTGAATGTCTGCAACAAAAGAAGTCAATTGTGGATTTTGGTGCTTGCTGTGAAGATGAAGCGTGAAAAACAGCACTGTTAAATCTCCAATATATTTGAAACAATATGTGTTTGATTATAATGCTTGGAGCAAGGATTTTTTTTCTCCGTGAAAAACACATAGAACACTTTCAGCTACATAGCAGAAAACAAAATCAATAGGAAGACGGGTACATTATTATGCTCTATGCTTCTTAATGGCCATCTTCTATCATTTCACATGAGGGTGGTTTTGTTGTACACAGGGAGATAGATATAACCTCTTTTGATTTAGCCTCTTGATCAGTCCTGTTTCCACATTGCGGATAATGATCTGGGACGAGGCAGACATATGAGGTAACATCTTATGTGGGGACATAAAAGATAAAGGGAGCTCAATCAAAAATAACAATTATATTAAAGCTGATTTACAGTCAAATAGTGTTCACTCTATATGGAAAATTTAGCTCTTGAATTTTTCGTTATGTTGCAATTACACCCCTATAATATTAAAATGTAATTAAAAAAATACATTTTTACAATTAATAAAATTTAGCAACTATGGTTATTTAACACTAGCTATTGAACCACCCGTTCTACGCCCGGGTGGCGAGCATTTTTATTGGTATATGGTCTCCCATGTTGGTATGTGCTGCCCCCCTCCTGGTATTTGTGCTGCCCCCACCATCCTATCCTGGTATGCGTGGCACCCCTCATCCCCAATCCCAGTTTACGCGGCTCCCCTCATCCCCAATCCCGGTATGCGTGGCTCCCCTTATCCCCAATCCCGGTATGCGTGGCTCCCCTCATCCCCAATCCTGGTATGCGTGGCACCCCTCATCCCTATTCTGGTATGCGTGGCACCCCTCATCCCCAATCCCGGTATGCATGGCACCCCTCATCCCTATACTGGTATGCGTGGCACCCCTCATCCCTATTCTGGTATGCGTGGCACCCCTCATCCCCAATCCCGGTATGCGTGGCACCCCTCATCCCCAATCCTGGTATGCGTGGCACCCCTCATCCCTATTCTGGTATGCGTGGCACCTTTCATCCCCAATCCTGGTATGCGTGGCACCCCTCATCCCCAATCCCGGTATGAGTGGCACCCCTCATCCCTATTCTGGTATGCGTGGCACCCCTCATCCCTGTTCTGGTATGCGTGGCACCCCTCATCCCTATTCTGGTATGCGTGGCACCTTTCATCCCCAATCCCGGTATGTGTGGCACCCCTCATACCTATTCTGGTTTGCGTGGCACCTTTCATCCCCAATCCTGGAATGCGTGGCACCCCTCATCCCCAATCCCGGTATGCGTGGCTCCCCTCATCCCCAATGCCATTATGCGTGGCACCCCTCATCTCCAATCCTGGTATGCATGTCACCCCTCATCCCCAATCCTGGTATGCGTGCCACCCCTCATCCCCAATCCTGGTATGCATGGCACCCCTCATCCCCAATCCCGGTATGCATGGCTCCCCTCATCCCCAATCCCATTATGCGTGGCACCGCTCATCCTCAATCCCGGTATGCGTGTCACCCCTCATCCCCAATCCCGGTATGCGTGGCACCCCTCATCCCCAATCCTGGTATGCGTGGCACTCCTCATCCCCAATCCTGGTATGCATGGCACCCCTCATCCCCAATCCCGGTATGCGTGGCACCCCTCTTCCCCAATCCTGGTATGCGTGTCACCCCTCATCCCCAATCCCGGTATGCGTGTCACCCCTCATCCCCAATCCCGGTATGCGTGGCTCCCCTCATGCCCAATCCCGGTATGCGTGGCTCCCCTCATCCCCATTCTGGTATGCGTGGCACCCCTCATCCCCAATCCCGTTATGCGTGTCACCCCTCACCACCAATCCCGGTATGCGTGTCACCCCTCATCCCCAATCCCGGTATGCGTGGCACCCCTAATCCCTATTTTGGTATGCGTGGCACCCCTCATCCCCAAACCTGGTATGCGTGGCACCCCTCATCCCCAATACTGGTATGTGTGTCACCCCTTATCCCCAATCCTGGTATGCGTGGCACCCCTCACCCCCAATCCTGGTATGCGTGGCACCCCTCATCCCTATTCTGGTATGTGTGGCACCCCTCACCCCCCCACTATACACACATCCCCCAAAAAATAAACAGTTATATTCACCTTTCTTCTCTGTACTCCAGCTCTGCTGCGTCCTCTTCTGCCGGAGGCCAGGGGAGGAGTGCGGCGACAGAGCACTGCCCTGTCCGGCGCCATTTTGCTGAAGACACATGCGCCGATCCGACGTCTCAATCTGCCCCCGGTCTCCGCTGAAGAGAGTCGCCGCAGCAACGTTCTTCCGGGTCAGGTAAGTGTGTAAGTATGGCTCCGGAGATCGCAGTGTGTGTTCAGTGCCTACGCATACCGCGCGATCTCCTGCTCCATACACCTCATCTTACCTGTAACGGCTGGATGCGGTCTTCTGTCTGGAGCCAGACTGCGCGTCACGCATGCGCAGTCTATCGAGGCTTCGGACAGAGACCCGCATCCCCGGTTATATTATAGATACCAAGACAATTATTTCACTCTGGTTTCAAAAATATATACTATACATTATAGGTTTTTGACACCTGAGGAAACTTCAACTACATGTTACTGATTATATATCAGAAGTTGACAAAATTAGACTCATGTGTATGACATCACTATTTACTCAACAGCTATTCGGTGAAGTTGTGGCACATTGACTTCTTGCTCTGCTTGCCCCAAACATGCACACTGCATGTCCATAATATAATTAAAACCTATAGCTCTTTCTTCATTCTAGCTAACTATTCCTACTTTCTGATCTATAAGAGATTAACAATTTATGACAAGTGATGAGCGAGCACTAAAATGCTCGGGTGCTCGTAGCTCGGGTCGAGCATATTGGAATACTCGGGTGCTCGACCCAAGCAACGAGCACAATGTAAGTCTATGGGAAACTCGAGCATTTCTCTGGTGGTCCCCCCGGCGGTCTGCAGAAGGTTGAAAATTGCACAAATCGAAGGGAACGGTGCTCAATTAAACATCAGGCAGAATATATAGGCAGACAGGCAGGCAGGGTATATAGGAGGGTGCATGAAAAACATAGCAGGGCACTTGGAACACACAAGTGCCCTCCGATTTTCATGCACCGGTCTCTTTAAAAAAGCCGGCCGGCAATTCATCAGCGGCATACACCGGTACCCGACAATTTAGAACAGAAAGAATAGAGCATCACACATAGATTAGATAGATAGAAACATGTCAGTCACATATATAATAAGTACAGTGACAGAGTTGGTTACTGTACTTGTTATTTAGTGTTAAAATAAAGGATTTATTTTAAAAAAATAATAGTGTTTTTGTCTCTTTAAAAAAGCCGGCCGGCAATTCTTCAGCAGCATACACCGGTACCAGACAATTTAGAACAGAAAGAATAGAGCATCACACATAGATTAGATAGATAGAAACATGTCAGTCACATATATAATAAGTACAGTGATAGTGTTGATTACTGTACTTGTCATTTAGTGTTAAAATAAAGGATTTATTGAAAAAAAAATTGGCCTGGGGTTCCCCGTAATTTTAGTCTCTAGCGGAGGTTAAGCTGACAGCTGGGGCAGATGTTTGAAGCCTGGGAATAGGGTAATACCCACAGAGCTTCCCAGGCTACTAATATCAGCCCCCAGCTGAATACTTATCCTTTACTAGCTATTAAAATGGAGGACCCACCAAAAAAAAATTACTTTGGGTCCCCCCTATTTTAATAGCTAGCAAAGGCTAGGCAGACAGCTGGGGGCTGATATTAATAGCCCAG
This sequence comes from Phyllobates terribilis, assembly GCF_046119375.1. Taxonomy (NCBI): domain Eukaryota; kingdom Metazoa; phylum Chordata; class Amphibia; order Anura; family Dendrobatidae; genus Phyllobates; species Phyllobates terribilis. The sequence goes on along the minus strand of NW_027362765.1, from coordinate 474,864,379 downwards.
GAAGGGTGCCATGAATATTGGCCCCCTCTCAGGCTATAAACAACAGCAGTCAGCCGCCCCAGAAATGGCGCATCCATAGGATGCGCCAATTCTAGCACTGAGCCTCGCTCTTCCCACTGCCCTGTAGCGGTGGCAGTGGGGTAATAGGGCTGGGGTTGATGTCAGCTTATACTGCCAGCTGACATGAAGCCCAGGTTAGTAATGGAGAGGCGTCTATAAGACACCCCCATTACTAATGCCATAGTCAAAGTTAAAAAAACCCATCCAGAATAAAGTCCTTTAATTGAAATAAACACACAATTCTTTAATGTTCTAAATTAAACCATACTTACCATCACGCCCATTCCAGCTGAAGCCAATGATCTCCTGCAATAAAAAAAAAATAATAAAACAACCTCATCCTTACCTTTCCATTGTTCCCAGGATGGCTCCAGCTCTACATTCACATGACAGGTTGGATCGCAGCCGAAAGCAGCCATCCAGCTTGCCATGCCGCAGACACTGAGAAGAACAGGCATGCTTGCGCTCCTCAGTGTCTGGCTGTGACGGCATCCAGATTAGCCGAGTTCATGTCCAATGAACTCAGCTCACCTCATGCACGTCACTGACAGCGTGGGAAAATTCTCCTGCGTTTGCCGCGAGCGCAGGAGAATTCTCTGACGCTCACCACAAGCGCAGGAGATTTTTCCCACGCTGTCAGAATTCTCCTACGCTTGCCGCATGCGCAGGAGAATTCTCTCACGCTCACTGCATGCACAGGAGAATTCTCCCACGCTGTCAGTGACGTGCATGAGGTGAGCTGAGTTCAATGGACATGAACTCGGCTCATCTGGATGCTGTCACAGCCAGACACTGAGGAGCGCAAGCATGCCTGCGCTTCTCAGTGTCTGCGGCATGGCTAGCTGGATGGCAGCTTTCGGCTGTGATCCAACCTGTCATGTGAATGTAGCAGAGCTGGAGCCTTCCTGGGAACCATGGAAAGGTAAGGATGAGGTTGGTTTATTATTTTATTTTTATTGAAGGAGATCGTTGGCTTCAGCTGGAATGGGCATGATGGTAAGAATGGTTTAATTTAGAACATTAAAGAATTGTGTGTTTATTTCAATTAAAGGACTTTATTCTGCGTGTTGTGTTTTTTTTTAAACTTTGACTATAGGGTAAGTAATGGGGGTGTCTTATAGATGCCTCGTCATTACTAACCTGGGCTTGATGTCAGCTGGCATTATAAGCTGACATCAACCCCAGCCCTATTACCCCACTGCCACCGCTACAGGGCAGTGGGAAGAGCGAGGCTAAGTGCCAGAATTGGCGCATCCTATGGATGTGCGATTTATGGGGCGGCTGACGGCTGGTGTTTCTAGCCTGGGAGGAGGCCAATATTCATGGCACCCTTCCTGGGCTATTAATATCAGCCCCCAGCTGTCTGCCTAGCCTTTGCTAGCTATAAAAATAGGGGGGACTTCACGTCATTTTTTTGGTGGGTCCCCCATTTTAATAGCTAGTAAAGGCTAGGTATTCAGCTGGGGGCTGATATTAGTAGCCTGGGAAGCTCTGTGGGTATTACCCCCTTCCCAGGCCTCAAACATCTGTCCCAGCCATCTGCTTAACCTCCGCTAGACGTAAAAATTAATTCATCGCACACTCATAGGAAGTTTTGCATTTTAGTGCCAATTTATTTATACAAATAAAATGTAGGAAAAATAACAGTGGTGAAGGCGACAATAGGTAGACGTTTCGGCAACACTGGCCTTATTCATTAAGTCGCTATTGTATCAAGTTTGTTTTAGTAGGAAGGCACCATAGAATGTAGAGAGAAGTTCCAGTCAGAAGCTTAACAAAAGACAGGGGTTCATCAGCCTGTGGAGAGCTGCAGATCCTGTATCAGGGGTGTCTCTAGATGGGGAGTCCCATAAATGGTAGAAGTGGAGGGTACAGGCAGCGTTCCCAGCCTAACCTGAGAACGCTGCCTGTACCCTCCACTTCTACCATTTATGGGACTCCCCATCTAGAGACACCCCTGATACAGGATCTGCAGCTCTCCACAGGCTGATGAACCCCTGTCTTTTGTTAAGCTTCTGACTGGAACTTCTCTCTACATTCTATGGTGCCTTCCTACTAAAACAAACTTGATACAATAGCGACTTAATGAATAAGGCCAGTGTGGCCGAAACGTCTACCTATTGTCGCCTTTACCACTGTTATTTTTCCTACATTTCATTTGTATAAATAAATTGGCACTAAAATGCAAAACTTCCTATGAGTGTGCGATGAATTAATTTTTACGTGATTTGAGGACATTTCCAGTCCATTGCATCTGCACCTCAACTCTATTTGACAGTGTGCACGCTAATTTTCTATTTACTAACCTCCGCTAGAGACTAAAATTACGGGGAACCCTACGCCAATTTTTTTTTTAATAAATCCTTTATTTTAACACTAAATGACAAGTACAGTAACCAACACTGTCACTGTACTTATTATATATGTCACTGACATGTTTCTATCTATCTAATCTATGTGTGATGCTCTATTCTTTCTGTTCTAAATTGTCTGGTACCGATGTATGCCGCTGAAAATTGCCGGCCGGCTTTTTTAAAGAGACGGGTGCATGAAAACACTATTATTTTTTTTTTAATAAATCCTTTATTTTAACACTAAATAACAAGTACAGTAACCTACACTGTCACTGTACTTATTATATATGTGACTGACATGTTTCTATCTATCTAATCTATGTGTGATGCTCTATTCCTTCTGTTCTAAATTGTCGGGTACCGGGGTATGCAGCTGATGAATTGCCGGCTTTTCATGTTTCACTGTGAGCACTGTTCCCATCGATTTGGGCAATCACTGTAATGCCACAACCACCATGACTGCGGCATTACAGTGAGTGGCAGACAATCCCTGCATGATTGGTGCTCTAAATAGCGCCAAACATGCAGGAAGGGGACCCGAGCTCCCGCCCGAGCATCTTGAAAGTATTCGGCGAGCTCTGAGCATCTCGAGTACTGAGATGCTCTGGCAAGCAGCGAGCAGTGGCGAGCATGCTCGCTCATCACTATAATTGACCCATCCTTATTATAGATTATTAATAGGACATCGGTGGGGGTGCAAGAACTCGAACCCCCACTGATCTGCTGCTGTAGCGGCAACCAAAACGAAGTGATGTAAAGCTGTCAATCTCTGACATCTGCAATTAAATAGCACTATCGCCAGTGGGTGCGATTTCCAGCTCACACCGGCCTACCCCAAGTTGATTGCAGAGAAAAGTTAGGCTGACATGGCAGCCATGAGTCTGCTTAAGCCTTGCGTAAATGCCATCCTGGACTCCCTGTGAAGCTCAACATGTGAGTGAACTGACAATTGGAGAATGTAGTTTTTACTATATACTAAAATACTTCTGTATTGCATTATATACAGCTATATATATATATATATGATCAAATGATCAGAAGTTCAAGTCCCATGAGGGAACTAAAAAGTGAAAAGAATAAAAAGTTTAAAAAATATTTAAAAAAAAAAAAAAAATAGAAAATATTAAATCACTTTCACTTTCCTATTTACAATAAAATAAACATATTTAGTAACACCACTTCCATAAAAGTCCAATTTATCAAGATATCAAATTATTTCTGCATTACCCACAAAAAATTTAATAAAAATGTATAAAAACATTGAATATATGCCAAAATGGTATCAATAAAATTGTATGCCCCAAGTACAAAAAAACAATTCCTCACACAGGTTTATTGACAGAAAAATAAAAAAGTCATGGGTCTCAGAATATGGGGACACAAACCAATTACTTTTATACAAAGTTCTGAAATTTTTTTCTACCACTAAAATGTAAAAAAGTAATATCTACTGTATAGTATCTCCATTCTTTAACTAATATAAAGAATAAAAAAACATGCCCTCATATGGCTATGTCAATGGAAAAATCAAAAAGTTATGACTTTTGGAAGAAAGGGAGAAAAAAATTAAAACTCTAAAACAGAAATTTCCTAATCATGAATGTGTTAAATAATTTAGTTTGATGCAATAAATAAATGTATTTTCATAAAATAATTCTGGATAATTTTTAAGCTAGTTTCCACGTGCTGTTGCGCCTTTATTCTTTTTAGAAATACAAATATAAATTGGCAGATGGATGCTAGCATTTCCCATGTGGGTTTCGTCCCTACAGATTGCCATTGTCCACTGATAACAGCTTTAGGTAGCATCTCATTGATAAGAAGAAGAGTAATGCTTAGTTGTCAATTTAGGGACAGTTCAGGAGAGCATAATTTTGGGCTGTGTTCTATTCCTATGCACAATTACAATTATTTTTCAGACTATAAGACGCACCCCAAATTTTTTGGTGGAAAATATGAAAAAAAAATTTTTTTTATAAGATGGGGGTCTGTCTTATAGTCTGAATAGGTATCTTACCTGGGGGGACGGTGGAGCAGGGGTCACAGGAATCAGGGTCCTTCAGGAAGCCGGCGGAAGTGGAAGAATGCTGCGGACCTTGGATGTGAGAAGCCGGTGCTCCAGCAGCGGGGAGTTGTGGTGGTGGAGCAAGATCGCAGGGCCCTCAGTTCCTTCCCTCGAGAACCTGGCGGCTGCAGCAGAAGAGGTGAGATGCTGTGGGGCCGGGGCCTGTGTCGGGGCCTGGGCCTGTGGTGGGGCCTGGGGCCTCTGGTGGGGCCTGGGCCTGTAGTGGGACCTGAGCCTGTTGTCTGGCTGGGGCCTGTGGTCTGGCTGGGGCCTGTGGTGGGGCCTGTGGTGGGGCCTGGGCCTGTAGTCTGGCTGGGGCCTGTGGCGGGGCCTGGGCCTGTGGTCTGGCTGGGACCTGTGGTGGGTCCTGGGCCTGTGGTGGGGCTGGAGCCTGGCTGGGTCCTGTGGTGGGGCTAGAGAGTGGCTGGGGCCTGTGGTCTGGATGGAGCCAGGGCCTGGGCCTGAGGTCTGGCTGAGGTTGGGCTTGCGGTCTGGCTGGGGCCTGGGTCTTTGGTGGGGCCTGAGGCCTGTGGTGGGGCCTGGGCCTGTAGTCTGGCTAGGGCCTGTGGTGGGGCCTGGGCCTGTAGTGGTGCTATGGCCTATGGTGGGGCTGGAGCCTGGCTGGGTCCTGTGGTAGGGCTGGAGCCTGGCAGGGGCCTGTGGTCTGGATGGGGTCGGGGCCCAGGCCTGAGGTCTGGCTGGGGCCCGGGCCTGTGGTCTGGCATCTAGATGGGGCTAGGGCCTGTGAGCGGCGTGCGCTGCTGTCCGGTGGCCGCGGCTGTGTAGCGGAGAGGCAAAGCGGTGGTGGGTGCAGTGGTGCGGCTTTCCGGTTTTCCGGTGACCGCGGCCATATTCATGAAGCTGTGATCCACAGGAAAATGGCTGCCCGAGCTCGCAGACGTCGCATGGCCAGCTTGGGAGACCATTTTCCTGTGGATCACGGTTTCATGAAGATGGCCACGGTCACTGGAAAATCGGAAAGCCGCAACACTGCACCCACCGCCGCTCTGCCTCTCCGCCGCACAGCCGCTCTGCCTCACCGTGGCACCCACCGCCGCTCTGCCTCACAGCTGCACTGGCGCTCTGCTGCATTGGCCCTGCGATCCCGCCACACCACCACTGCAAATATCAGGTAAGGTTCGGACCATAAGACGCACCCCCCATTTTTTCCCAAATTTGGGGGGACAAAAGTGCGTCTTATGGTCAAAAAAATACGGTAATTGCACATGGGCCAATGCAAGTCAATATGCTTGTTCACATGGGCATATCTGAACTCACTAGTCTTGTTCATTTTGCAGTTGCTAGTGCTAGTTTCAATTATGATAAATATGAAATAAATATTATGGTCAATCACGTGGGATATTTCCTGAAAATTAAGTCTTATTCATACAAATCCAAAACAAGTGACAGAGGAATGTTACAATGTAGTGTTTTAAGTTTTTACTGATATTGGCATGTCTAAGCTGAAAGGTCCTCTTTAAGAAACTGAGTCATGACATTTAAATAAATGTCTTTATAATATTCTGTCAGAGATTTTGATACTTACATGTCCTTGCTCCAGAGCTAAGCTTTGCTCCTTTCTCCTATGACTGGCTCTCTCTGTGCTAGTCTGTGTTGGGTTACTCTGGAAGCAAATATCTCTGATGTCATCCCCAAAGGCCTTTTAAGGCTTGCTCAGACATCCTTGAGTTGCCTGAGAATTCAGGAAAGTATAAGGCTATGTGCACACGTTCAGGATTTGAAGCAGAAATTTCTGCATCTCCTTGGCAGGAAAATTGCTGTGGAAAGCGCGTGTTTTCTGCGTTTTTGCCACATTTTTGATGCGTTTTTTGATGCGTTTTTTTAAGCGTTTTTTAATGCTTTTTTTAAGCATTTTTGTACATCAATGGATGCTTTTTGAAGCTAAATAAAGTTGTTTGAAAAGGAACGTGGGACATTGCTTTAACCCTTGGATTACCATCAGAACTGGGGTGAGTATGTTGGTTAATTTAAGAATGTGTCTGTTGTATTTCAAATAAAGTGTTTATTCTGTGTCTGTTTGTTCTTTACTTTAGCTAGATTTGGTGATGAAAGTGTCTGATTGACACCTTGTCATCACCAAACAAAAAAGCTAGATGTCAACTGATCCCATACACCCAATCTCATTAGCATTTCCATTCATGTAATTTCTGGGACAGCTGTGAGCTGCTATTTTAAGCCAAGGAAGGTGCCATTAGGAAAACATGATCTCTGGCTATTATTAACAGCTCACAGCTGTTTTGTTAGCCACTACGTCCCTCGATCAGCACTCAGCAGCGCTTTGGAAGTCACATATTTTTGTTGTGTCCAAAATGCGGTGTTCTAATGCCACACTTTTATTGTCAGTACATTTGAATCCACCGCATATAATGACACTTCAATTGGTCAAAATTTTCAGCAGAGACTAGTGTGTCCGCTACAGAAATTGACATGCTGCTTGTGAGTTCGGGTACGTGGCCATGATCAGGAGCCAGCGTCTAGATGTTACAGCATAGTGGATGGGATCGCTAGAAATCCCATGTCCACTATGTGTGCATCTGAGGCTGTGGATCACCGTGGACACTGACATGCAGTGCGTCTTTCAGGGCTGCAGCATGTCTTATTCTCTTGCGGAGTCGCTAGTCTCCGTAACAGAAATTTGACCATTAGAATGTATAGGATCATCTTTATTCTCATTTGCACAAGGAAAGACTAGAAGCAATGGGATGAAACTAAATGGGAGGAGACACAGATTAGATATTAGAAAAAACTTTTTGACAGTTAGGGTGATTAATGAGTGGAACAGGCTGCCACGAGAGGTGGTGAGTTCCCCTTCAATGGACGTCTTCAAACAGAGGCTGGACAGACATCTGTCTGAGATGATCTAGTGAATCCTGCTTTGAGCAGGGGGTTGGACCAGATGACCCAGGAGGTCCCTTCCAACTCAAACATTCTATGATTCTATGATTCTATAGAATGTGGTAAATCCACATGGTTCAGTGTACACATGTGGATTTACCCGCATTCAATAGAATGCAACTTTTTTGATGCAGCAAAAATATGCGTCCAAAGCACTGCTAAGTCTGATTCATGGGCACAGAGCCTAAAATTTAAAAAAAAATGGCGTGGGCTCCCACATCATTTTTATAACCAGCAGAGGGAAAGCTGACCGCTGGGGGCTGATATTAGTAACCGGGGAAGGGGCCATTAGCCAAAAATGTTCCCTTGCTATTGATAACAGCCCACAGCTGTTTGCTTATCCTTTACTGGCTAGATTACAGGGGGACCCCAGAAAAAAATTGATGTAGGGTCCCCATATAAAATATAACCAGAAAAGGCTAAACAGACAGCTGTGGGCTGATATTTATAGCCAGGGAAGGGGCCATGGATCCTGGTCCCCTCCGCAGCTAATAATATCACCCCTCAGCAGTCCCAGAAATGGCGCATCCATAAGATGCGCCAAATCTGGCGCTTAGCCTCTGCTCTTCCCATTGCACTGTAGCGGTGGCGAGTGGAGTAATGGGGCTGGGGTTCATGTCAGGGTTGTATTGGTGGCTGACGTGAAGCCCAGGTTAGTAATGAGGGCGCCTGTAAGACGCCCCCATTACTAACCACGTAGTAAAGTTTTCGCTGCTTTTTCAAAAAAAGAAGTGGTCAGAATAAAGTATTTTAATGAAATAAAAATACACACGGTTTTAATAATATTTTTTTTACACTCAGTCCCCGAGCCCTCGATCTTCTGTAAAAAAATAAAAATAGAAAACAACCATATCCCTCACCTGTCTGCCGTCATGACATAGTCCAGATTGTCGCTGGGCGATCCGGGTCACTTCTACAGTAGTGACATCAGCAATCACTGATGTCACTGCTGTAGAAGACAACAATGTACATTGACAGGGGTGTAATCACTCCTGTCAGTGTACATTGCTGCTGCAGGAGTGAGGTCACTTGGGTTCATCAGCTGAAGGTCAGCTGATCAGCCCCTGTGACCTTAGCATCAGTACTGATGGGAACATTTTTGAGAATGTTCCCACGCAGCATCAATGCCATAAAGTGAGGTCACGTGAGCTCTCAGTTGATCTTCAGCTGAGAGATCACGTGACCTCAGGTTCTGGCAGCGCAGCGATGTACACTGCCGGGAGCGAGCACACTCCCTACAGTGTACCGCCGGCCAACGGGCTTAAGACATCGTGAGGACCAGGAGAACACCGTGGGGCGCCGGACAGGTGACGATAGTGTTTTTTTTTAAAAAATGTTATTTATTTTTTTTACACAACGTGCAGCCCAGGCTCGGCTGAGCACACTACTACTTTTCCCCTCAGCCATGCCGCTCTTGCTGTTGAACCGCAGCAAATCCGCAGGTATAAATATTATACCTGCAGATTTTCTGTGGTTCAATTAAAGTCAATGGGCGGGAAACGCTGCAGAAATGCTGCATAGAAAAGACATGCTGCGTTTTTAAACGCAATGGCAATCCTGAGTGGAAATTTTCGCATCATGTGCACAGCACATTACGATTGCATTGCATTAGCTGGCAGACCAATTACCAAGCGTTTTTGATGCGTTTCCAAGCGGAAAAACTGCCTCGAAAACGCATCAAAAATGCTACCTATGCACTTAACCTTACACCTGACTGCTATGTCCTTATGCAGGTGTGGACCTCATCTTCTTCTCGAACATTGGTGAACAACCTTTACTGGTGTGATGGCAACATTGTCACATAAATATACAATAAGAAGGTCTGTAATAATACTGAAAGGTGTATTACATTTTGAGGGGTTTGTGGCATATCAAAAGTGTTTGCCATAATTCTCTGGGTGATGAAATTTCACTACATTCACTACATGGACTATCCCGTATCTCTAGTGATGAGTAAGCATACTCGCAAGTAATTGGTACTCGCTCGAGCATCTCAGTACTCGAGATGCTTGGAGCTCACCGAGTACTTGCGAGATGATCGGGCGGATGCTCGGGTCCCCACCCTGCATGTTTGGCGCTCTTTAGATTGCAGGGATTGCCTGCCACTCATTGTAATGCAACAGCCATGGTGATTGTGGCATTACAGTGATTGGCTGACTGCTGTACTCTTCACGGTCACTCCAGAATCAGGCAGAGTAGGGAGAGGTGCTGCTGCGTCAGGGAGAGATTTGCTTGTGTATTAGGTAGTGTAGGGTGAAAAAACGTACATTACACATATCCATCTTAACAAACAGTCCTTCTGAGGACTAATCCATCTGCAGACATATCAGGCAGGCAGGGTATATCGGCAGGCAGTGTATATAGCAGACTGCAGTGCATATAGCAGAAGCGGCTCCATTCCAATTCTGCCTTCTGCTGCTTTTAGATATTTCTAGACAAAGGCCCAGGTCTCAGGGGCCAGGAATACTTTTTTTTGGATCTTAATCCTCATTATTTGCTTAAAAAGCAATCCAGAGAACACCGTTTTTCTGTGCCATTTGCTTGTTGGCACTGCAGAATACAGCCAGGTCCTTTCCATATTACAGCGCTAGAAATCCAGCTATTTCAAGCTGTGTTTTCTCCGTCACACGGATGACATATACGTTGTCAAGACCTAACAGTTGTACTGGCAACTTCTTTCGTGTTGGTGTTACGGGGAACGGTTGCCTGCCTTCTGTCTGCGGCCACCACACTGCTTCTTCCTGCCTGTTGGGGTGCTCTGCCTCCCTCCCCCTGTGTGCTGCTTTCCTCGCTCTGTGTGTCCCCCTGCCAGGTTGGATCAGTTACTATATCATCCACCACCTCGTCTTTCACTTCCGCACCTTGGTCCTCCTCCTGACTTTCTGGCAATTGTGTCTCATCATCGTCCACCTCTTGTGACACTTTCCCACCATCGCCTTCATGTGACCGTGGCTGCTCAAATATTTGAGCATTGCTACATGCTATCTCCTCTTGTCCCACTTCAAGTGGACCAGGCGAGAGGCCCGAATCTATAAATGGAAAAGTGAACAGCTCTTCGGAGTGTCCAAGTGTGGGCTCAGTTGTCTCTGGGCACTCGGCATGGTGGGAGGAAGGAGGATCAGGGTGAAGAATATGCGGTCCAGACTCATGGCTACTGAGACTTGACCATGTGGAAGACAGGGTAGTGGTGGTGATGGCTAAGTGACTGGAAGCTTTATCTGCTATCCAACCAATAACCTTTTCACACTGCTCTGTGTTCAATAGTGGTGTGATGCGGTCCCCTATTATTTGGGACAGGAAGGTCGAGCAAGAACATGTAGATGTTTGTTGTGGCACAATTTCAGCTTGCCCATGGCCTCGGCCTCTGTATGTACCATCACCATCACATCCAGTTCCCCATCCCTTGTCACGTGCCCTGCCCATTTTAAATGGAGGACAATATCTTCCACACTCACTACAAATGACTGAATTTAGAGAGAACTTATATGTGATCCGATATAAGTTCACATTATATGTGATGGATAAACCACAGTTTTAAATAGCTGGCCTGTAGGTAACTATTTTTAACAGCACCAACCTCATGTCAATCAGTTCACTGACACACTGCAACAAAATTTAAATTGAGGCCAGAAATGGCAATATTTTCATCGCAAATATATATGATCCGTGTGACGTACAAACCACAGTATTAAATAGCTGGCCTGTAGGTAAATATTTTTAACAGCAAACTGGTGTCAATAGCTTCACTGACACACTGCAACAAAATTTAAATTGAGGCCAGAAATGGCAATATTTTCATCACAAATATATATGATCCGTGTGATGTACAAACCACAGTATTAAATAGCTGGCCTGTAGGTAATTATTTTTAACAGCAAACCGGTGTCAATAACTTCACTGACGCACAGAAACAAAATTTTAATGGAGACCAGAAATGGCAATATTTTGATCGCAATTATATGTGATCCCTGTGATGGACAAACCACAGTTTTAAATAGCTGGCCTGTAGGTAACTATTTTTAACAGCAAACACGTGTCAGTAACTTCACTGACACACTGAAACCAAATTTTAATGGGGGCAAGAAATGGCAATATTTTCAGTGCAATTATATATGATCTGTGTGATGGACAAACCACAGTTTTAAACAGCTGGCCTGTAGGTAACTATTTTTAACAGCAAACTGGTGTCAATAACTTCACTGACACACTGAAACAAAATTTTAATGGAGGCTAGAAATGGCAATATTTTCAGCGCAATTATATGTGATCTGTGTGATGGACAAACCACAGTTTTAAATAGCTGGCCTGTAGGTAACTATTTTTAACAGCGCCGACCGGGATCAATCGGTTCACTGACACACTGCAACAAAATTTAAATGGAGGCCAGAAATGGCAATATTTTCAGCGCAATTATATATGATCCGTGTGATGGACAAACCACAGTTTTAAATATATGGCCTGTAGGTAAATATTTTTAACAGCAAACTGGTGTCAATAGTAGTGTTGAGCCACCCCCGTAGTGTTCGAGTTCGGTTCGGTTCGTCGAACACCCGTGTGTTCGCCGAACTGTTCGTCGAACTGTTCGTCGAACACCTTCGAACACCGTTAAAACCAATGGCAGGCAAACAAAAACACATAGAAACACATAGAAAACACCTTCAAAGGTGTCCAAAAGCTGACAAACTGCTCAGAAGACACAACTAACACATGGAAAAGTGACAAGTACATATAGTCATGCGAAAATAAAAGAGGTGGAGGAATAAAAGGAGGGGGAGACACAGATATAGGCATGTCATGCCCTTCTAAAATCCAAAAAGTGAGAAGCCGACACGGCCAGTCCGCTCCTGCCCGTGCCACCTCCGTGTCGCCGGGTTTGTGCCAGAGCCGCGGTGAACCCTGATGGCCAGCCCCCCTCTCCCAATACTGGTGCCTGTCCGCTGGTGGGTCGAGCGAGCCCCCCTGTGGTGGAGGCAGCTCAAAGCTTTTTAATTTAAATTGTCTCTCTAATTTGAATGAATACACTTTAAATCCATTTACAAGGATCTATTGGAGGGCAAGTCTCATGCCAGCAGCCGCGTAATTCCAGCTCCAGTAGCGTCCACTAAAGCTGCTGCAGTTAAAAAGCTTTTATAAGGATCGAGCTCGGCTGTCCACCGCAAGGCATCCTACTGCCAGTCCCAGCCCCTATGCCTTGGGGTGCCTCCTGATGCTCTTCACTGAGTATCCCATGGTCCCGAAGCATTTCCTTTGAAAAAATTAAGTGTCTAAACTACAGGTGGTGTAGCTTGCTTAACAGCCGGGATAATCCGCTGACTAGCAGACACTGCTACTAGGCACAAAGTATTTCCTGGGCTAGATGCAGTTAAAAATTTGTAATTAGATACTCTCGTTGGATGCTGAGAAAGCATTCCATAGAGTCTCCTGGCACGCCATATATGATTCTCTTAAAAAGCTTGGGGTAGGGGTCTAGGGGACCCTTTTATAGCCAAAATCACGGCCCTGTATCGCAATACGTCACCTAGGCTGAAGATAAATGGAACTGTAGCACCCTGAGGGCTCGGTTGCTACAGACGTATTGCACCTCACCCAGAGGTGTGATATCTCACTCTCAGGTAAGGATGGAGTGTGGATCAGGACCCGAGACCTGCATGCATTACACCACATTGCCGTGGGGCATGGCGACCAATATGCCCCTGAGATGGGCACGACAGTCCCTGTCCCTGGCTGGAGTGGGGGAAGGGAACACTGAGGAAGGGGAACCCTGTAGTGCAGGAGCAGGGAGGAAGCAGTTCCTGGGTGCATTGAGAAGGGAGTATAAAAGGTGGGCACCATCTTAGTTCAGTGCAGAGAAGTCTGAGCAGAAGTGGCAGGGAGCAGGGGCTCTGCATGAGCTCTGCTCCGGAGGCGGGCCTATTAACAGAGGCCCAGGCCTGGAAGAGGGAGAAGGAAGGAAGAGGAGCGTAGAAGGCTCCAGGAACGAGGAATGAAGGGATCCCAGGGGTGCGGACGGGCGAGTCGCCACCGCACGCCCGAATCCACCTGCGTGGAGGGGTCAGGCCAAAGGGGGAGACCGGTCCCCGAACTAGTGGAGGCAGGAAACGACCCTCAGCTAGAAACCGGAGGCTCTGACATTTTATGTGGCGCAGCCCCTCGCTACACCCGCTAGGAAGGCACCACATAGGGTCAGGGAAACTGGCGCCAAGTTTACCAAGAGGAGACCCGAGGCAGCCGGACAGAAGTGTTGGTAAGAAAGGCCAGACAAAGGACACACAAAGGGGGTCCTGTGAAGTGCTCCAAAGTTATCTGGGAGTTGTCTGAGCCCCTCACCTGGTGAGCACAGTATGACGTGGGCAGCCGTTACCTGCAGACGTGGCCTGGATAATAAGAACTGTGAGTAAAGGCCCTGGACTGCAGCACTGACTCCGTGTCGTTACTGCTGCTGCCCTGCACCATCACCCCCATCCTCCGCATACACTGCCCTGAGGCTATACTCCTCCCGTGGGGAGTTATGCTACGCTCTGCTGCACCCACAACACCAGCCTCAGCGGTCTGCCCTGTAGCGGCGGTTCACTCTGACCGCAATCCACGGGTGGCGTAGTCGGACATTTAAACATCAAAACCACATAAATAGTTCCGCCACTGGTTTGACCGCCCTGAGCCACGGAACCGGGTCGCCGCCACGGAGACTACAACCACCAGCATCCACCAAAAAGGGTCCGGCTCCGGGTGTCCCAAGGCCCAGGGGGTGCGTCAGAACATTTTCATCACCTTTCACAATCACCAATGGGACAAGGCAGGGATGTCCTCTGTCCCCTCTCTTATACATCCTAGTGACGGAGCACCTGCTCTCATCAATTCGCCATAACCCCAATATTAGGTGGATTGAGGTGGGAGGCACCGAGTACAAGTGCTCTCTATTTGCTGATGATATCCTAGTATATATCACTCAATCACATATATCCATCCATGCTGTTATGGCTGAAATAGATCACTTTGTTACATGGTAAAATTTTAAAATCAATGCAGCGAAGTCTGAGGCCCTCGATGTCTCCCTCCCCAAATCCATATAGGATTCCATCCAGTCCAACTTTCCCTTTGCCTGGCCCTCACAGGGTATCAAATACTTAGGAATTCCTATTCATAGAGACCTCTCCCATCTATGTTATCTTAATTTTGGGCCCTTTATTGAACAATTCCATACAGACCACGGTTGGCAAGTTAGAACTGTAAGATTCACTACGTGAACCGCTGGTGTTTTGTGGAAAAGCACATGTACACCGCGTTCCAAATTATTATGCAAAAAGTGTTTAGGAGTGATAAAAGGGAAGAATTTGTTTGTTTGTCAGTTAAACTCATTGATAGTGATGTGTGTCAGGGCTCTTTATATCACTGTAAGCAATTGCAGACACCTGTGCTAATTAGTTTGGCAGGTGTGTCCAATGAAAGGCAAGACTACTTAAGAAGGCTCTCTCACATTATTAAGCAGCCTACATTTTCTGCCAAAATGGGAAAGAAAAAGGATGTGTCGGCTGCTGAGAAGCAACAAATTGTGGAGTGTTTAGGTCAAGGCATGACTACAATCAACATTGTGCGATGATCAGGATGAAGTGTCTTGGCAATCAAGAAGTATGTAGCTGATTCACAGTACACACGTGTGCGTGCTGATAAGGGCAAATTGAGGACTCTTTCCTACAGGCAATTACGTCAGGTTGAAAGAGCAGCGGCAAAAAAGCCTTGTCATAGCAGCAGACAAGTTTTTGAAGCTGCTTGTGCCTCCAACGTCCCCCGAACAACAAGATGCAGGGTCCTTCAGAGGTTTGCAGCTGTGCATACGCCATCCTGTCGACCTCCTCTATCCACTTCACACAAGCAGAAACGGCTCCAGTGGGCCAAACATTACATGAAGACTGATTTCAAAACTGTTTTGTTCACGGATGAGTGCCGTGCAGCGCTCGATGGTCCAGATGGATGGAGTGGAGGATGGCTGGTTGATGGACACCCCACGCAAACACGGCTACAGCGCCAACAAGGAGGAGGTGGAGTAATGTTTTGGGCTGGAATCATGGGGAGAGAGATTGTCGGCCCCTTTAGGATCCCTGAAGGCGCTAAAGATGAACTCCATAATGTATGTGGATTTTCTCAAACAGCACTTCCTGCCATGGTTCAAGAAGAAGAACCGTGTATTTCACAGCAAGGTCATTTTTCTGCATGATAATGCACCATCTCATGCTGCACATAAAACATCTGCATCTCTGGCTGATATGGGCATAAAAGGGGACAAACTTATGGTGTGACCCTCATGCTCCCCTGACCTCTACCCCATTCAGAACCTTTGGAGCATCATTAAAAGGAGTGTCTATGATGGCGGGAGGCAGTTCACATCTAAGCAACAGCTCTGGGAGGGTATTCTGTCCTCATGCAAAACAATTGAAGCAGAAACCATCCAAAACCTGACAAATTCAATGGACGAGAGAGTTCAGAAGCTCCTTTCGAACAAGGGGTCCTATGTGAAAATGTAACATCACCTAGAATAAAGTTTTGAGTTGAAAACTGTTTGATTTCGGTTTCTAACAACCTGCTAATGCTTATAATTTCAAAAATGACCATTTTTTTGGTCTTTATTAAAATGAAAAGGTTGATCGAAAAGTTTGGGGGATCTAAGAGTGTGGCAACCCAGTAGTCATGATTACTTCGAATTCTGACAATATGAGGGTCATGCTGCAGGTAGTGCAGCAAGAAGGCACTTATGTGTCTTGCGCATCTCGGAGCCCCAAAATTATTTTCCGGGCTAGATGCAGCTAAAAATTATTTTTAATTTTAAATCTGGTGGAGCTTATTATAGATGGCCTAATAGGATCAGTGCTGCACACTGCTACAAAGCCCAAATTATTTTCCAGTCAAGATACAGATAAACATGATTAGTAATTTGAAAGCTTAAAACGTTTGGTAGGGTGATTTTAACCAATCATCAAGCTTTTACTCTCCCCAGGATGACACAGGGGTAGAAAAGTCGTTTCGGATCCATGATTTGTTCATCTTTATGAACGTGAGTCTGTCTACATTATCAGTGGAGAGCCGCGTGCGCTTATCTGTCAGCACACCACCAGCAGCGCTAAACACACGTTCAGACAGAACGCTGGCTGCGGGGCATGACAAGATCTCCAAGGCGTAAGTGGCTAGCTCCGGCCATTTATCCAGATTGGAAGCCCAAAAAGAGCAAGGGTCCAGTGACACAGTCGTGGCTTCAATGTTTACTTGGAGATACTCCTGTACCATCGTCTCTAGGCGTTGACTATGTGTCAGACTTCTTGTCTCCTGTGGCCTTGCAAAGGATGGGCTAAAAAAGTGGTGAAATGATTCCGCAAAATTGATGTTACCAGCAGATACTGTGGTTCTGTTACGGTTTGAGTGCTGAACACTTGACGGTCCCATGGTTGGCAAGTTGGAACTGTGAGATTCACTACGTGCACCACTGGTATTTTGTGGAAAAGCACATGTAAGATTCTGCAACAGTCTCTGCTGATACTCCTGCATGTGTGCATCCCTTTCTATGGCAGGAATAATTTCTGCAAATTTACTTTTGTACCGGGGATCTAACAGTGTGGCAACCCAGTAGTCAGGATTATTTCTAATTCTCACAATTCGAGGGTCATGTTGCAGGTAGTGCAGCAAGAAGGCACTCATGTGTGTTGCGCATCCAGGAGCACCAAGTCCCTGTTGTGTTGGTGGCGAGGTAACAATCATGCTTCCTTCCTCTGACCTCTCCCCCCAACCTCGCACAACAGAAATGTGATCAAGGTCTCCCTCATCTGATGAGTCTTAGATCAGTTCGTCCTCCACTTCTTCCTGGGCTCCTGCACCTTCCTCACTAGTTTGGCTGCTACCATGCGCCCTGGTAAAACCATCTCCCCCACCCTCACATGCCTGCCGCCTTGGTGCTGCCGACCTTCTGGACCTTGCAGATGTTAGCCCTTCCGCATACAACTCCTCCTCCTCTACTTCCTCCACCTCCTCTTGTGCCACCACCTGACTCCGAATTCTGTTTAACATGTGCTCCAGCATGTAAATCACCGGAATAGTCATGCTGATAATGGCATCGTCAGCACTAAACATCTTCGTCGCCATTTCAAAACTGTGCAGAAGGGTGCATAGGTCCCTGATCTGAGACCACTCCTCCAGCGTGATTTGCCCCACCTCTGAATCTCGTTGGCCCAGGCTATACGTCAGAACGTATTGCACCAGGGCTTGTCGGTGCTGCCACAGTCGCTGCAACATGTGCAGAGTTGAATTCCACCGGGTAGGCACATCGCATTTTAGCCGGTGAAGTGGCAGGCCCAACGACTTCTGTAGAGATGTAAGTCGCTGAGCTGCGGGATGCGAACGGCGGAAGTGAGCACACAGCGACCGTGCCCTCTGCAGAAGGCCATCTAGTCTGGGATAGTGGGCTAAAAATTGCTGGACAACCAGGTTCAACACGTGAGCCATACAAGGCACGTGTGTGACATTGCCCCGGCGAAGGGCCGCACCCAGGTTTGCAGCATTGTCGCACACGGCCTTCCCTGGTTTCAGGTCCAGTGGAGACAACCATTCATGAAATTGGTTCTCCAGAGCTGACCACAACTCCTCAGCTGTGTGACTCACATTTCCCAGACATTTCAATGTAAAAACCGCCTGATGACGTTGAGCCCTACTGCCAGCATAGTAAGGAGGTGTGCAGGATCCCTTCTGCGCAGTTAGAAAGCTTGTGGCATGACCAGACAGGCTTTGGGTGCAGGTGGAAGACCGAGAGGAGGTTGAGGAGGCAGAAGCAGTGGAGGAACTTTGACATAAAGAGGATTGACGCACAACTCGTGGGGACGGCAAGACTTGGACAGCAGCCCCTTGTCCTGCTGTCACCATAGTTACCCTGTGCCCAGTCAGCGACATGTAACGCCCCTGTCCATGCCTACTCGTCCAAGTGTCTGTGGTGAAATGCACCCTGTCACACACAGAGTTTCTCAAAGAAGCGGTGATGTTGTGTGCGACATGCTGGTGGAGCACAGGCACACCTTTCTTTGAGAAGTAGTGCCGACTGGGCATCTGGTACTGGGGCACTGCGACGGACATAAGGTCTCGAAAATCCTCTGTGTCCACCAGGCGGAAAGGCAGCATTTCTGTAGCCAAGAGCTTGCAGATGGTGAAATTCAACCTCTTAGCTTTCTCATGGCTAGGAGGAAATGGTCTTTTACTTGTCCACATCTGAGGGACCGAGGGCTGGCTATTGTGCTTAGACGGGGTTGATAAGGGTGTCCCCGGCAAACTGCCGGTCCGTGAGGAAGATGCAGGCGGACATGTTAGGTTGCCTTGATCCAAAGGTGGTGCTATCGATGTCGGACAGCGCTCAACACCAGCTGGTGTTACCACCTCCAAAGAAAATGATGACCTGCCAATCACGCTGGCTGTTGCGGGTAAAGAGGTGGCAGGTCTGCGCCCCAAAACAGGTGTGACTGCTGTCCCCCCAGTCACAGAGGATGAAGAGGCCGCGGATGCACAAGATATGGCAGACGGTGGTTGGCCCGGCCGGCTAGGCCGCATTGTAGCACACTGAGCTTCCCACTGCAACTTATGCTTCATGTCCATGTGCCGGTTCATGCATGAAGTACTCAAACTATGTATTTTTTGGCCTCTACTTAGCTTTTGCTGACAAATGTTACAGATAACACGAGTTGGGTCATCTTTATCGATCTGAAAAAATGCCCAGGCTATGCAAGGCTTAGCACCCATGCGACCTGAAGAGCCACCACGACTTGTGGTGAGAGGCAGAGTTGTGTTTGAGGATGCAGTTGTTGACGTGCTTCCAGTACTACGTCTCTGTCCAGGAAGGCGCAACCTGACCTCGTCGTCACTAGCATCTTCCTCCACCTCCTCTGCTGACCTCATCTCTTGGCTGACTGTGGGTTGACAGTAAGTGGGATCTCCGACCTCATCATTATCACCCTGTGCGTTATCACACCCGTCGTCCTCAGAGCCAACCTGTTCCTGCCCTGACAAAAAACTAAAGTTGTCGCTCCAATCAGGTATTTGAGTCTTATCGTCGTCTTCCTCATTGTCTCCACCAACAGGAGTTACAGTTTGGGAATGAGGGTCTACATTATGGTCAGAACCTTCTGCGTCTGGTCCTGGATCTGACTCATTAAGATTCTGGGCATCAGTGCAGATCATTTCCTCGTCTGGATTCACAGAAGCGCTGGAGTCGACCTCTGATTCCCAGGCTATAGTATGAGTAAACAGCTCTGCAGACTCAACCATCTGTTCTACCTCATACTCAGACGGGCAGCTGGAGATTTGGGAGCTGTGAGGAAGCAAGTGCGATTTGGGTGACAACTTTGAGGACTGGAGTATTTGTGATGTTGAAGTTGATGTGGAGGAGAGCCCACTTAAAGGAGCACTTGATATCCGTTGAAGCACCTGCTGTTTTTGTGCCTCATCTGGAATTTGTAGCGATTGGCGTGGCCGTAAGAAAGGGATCTTATCACATTGTCCGCTAAAAGAAGTAGACATTTTAGTTTGGCTGGAAGATGGTCTTTCTTCTGCAGATGTTACTGTTGCTTTAACACCTACCCCACGGACACAACCTTTTTTCCCCTTCCCAACACGCCTATTCCTCTTTCCACCAGCAGCAGGCCTTTTTCCACTCATTTTGGTGGTTAACTAATTCACAACTCTGGAGTTGTTTGCACAAAAAAACAATGGATGGTAACCGAGCAGAGCTGAGTGGCCAAACTGTGGTATTAGGCCAAAACTATTGGCTGGGTTAGATGCAGAAAAAAATTATTTTGAATTTGCAACCTGATGGAGGTCAGTATAGATGGACTAATAGAGAAAGTCCGACACACTACTAGAAGGCCAAATATTTTTTCAGAGGTAGATGCAGAAAAAAATATATTCAGTTTGCAACCTGATGGAGGTCAGTATAGATGGATTAATAGAACAAGACCCACACACAGCTAGAAGCCCAATATTTTTTCAGAGGTAGATGCAGAAAAAAATATATTCAGTTTGCAACCTGATGGAGGTCAGTATAGATGGACTAATAGAACAAGTCCCACACACTGCTAGAAGCCCAAATATTTTTTCAGAGGTACTGTAGATGCAGATAAAAATTAGTTTTAATTTGCAACCTGATGGAGGTCAGTATAGATGGACTAATAGAGAAAGTCCGACACACTACTAGAAGGCCAAATATTTTTTCAGAGGTAGATGCAGAAAAAAATATATTCAGTTTGCAACCTGATGGAGTTCAGTATAGATGGATTAATAGAACAAGACCCACACACAGCTAGAAGCCCAATATTTTTTCAGAGGTAGATGCAGAAAAAAATATATTCAGTTTGCAACCTGATGGAGGTCAGTATAGATGGACTAATAGAACAAGTCCCACACACTGCTAGAAGCCCAAATATTTTTTCAGAGGTACTGTAGATGCAGATAAAAATTAGTTTTAATTTGCAACCTGATGGAGGTCAGTATAGATGGACTAATAGAGAAAGTCCGACACACTACTAGAAGGCCAAATATTTTTTCAGAGGTAGATGCAGAAAAAAATATATTCAGTTTGCAACCTGATGGAGGTCAGTATAGATGGATTAATAGAACAAGACCCACACACAGCTAGAAGCCCAATATTTTTTCAGAGGTAGAAGCAGAAAAAAATATATTCAGTTTGCAACCTGATGGAGGTCAGTATAGATGGACTAATAGAACAAGTCCCACACACTGCTAGAAGCCCAAATATTTTTTCAGAGGTACTGTAGATGCAGATAAAAATTAGTTTTAATTTGCAACCTGATGGAGGTCAGTATAGATGGACTAATAGAGAAAGTCCGACACACTACTAGAAGGCTAAATATTTTTTCAGAGGTAGATGCAGAAAAAAATATATTCAGTTTGCAACCTGATGGAGGTCAGTATAGATGGACTAATACAACAAGTCCCGCACACAGCTAGAAGCCCAAATATTTTTTCAGAGGTACTGTAGATGCAGATAAAAATTATTTTTAATTTGCAACCTGATGGAGGTCAGTATAGATGGACTAATAGAGAAAGTCCGACACACTACTAGAAGGCCAAATATTTTTTCAGAGGTAGATGCAGAAAAAAATATATTCAGTTTGCAACCTGATGGAGGTCAGTATAGATGGACTAATACAACAAGTCCCACACACAGCTAGAAGCCCAAATATTTTTTCAGAGGTACTGTAGATGCAGATAAAAATTAGTTTTAATTTGCAACCTGATGGAGGTCAGTATAGATGGACTAATAGAGAAAGTCCGACACACTACTAGAAGGCCAAATATTTTTTCAGAGCTAGATGCAGAAAAAAATTATATTCAGTTTGCAACCTGATGGAGGTCAGTATAGATGGATTAATAGAACAAGACCCACACACAGCTAGAAGCCCAATATTTTTTCAGAGGTAGATGCAGAAAAAAATATATTCAGTTTGCAACCTGATGGAGGTCAGTATAGATGGACTAATAGAACAAGTCCCACACACTGCTAGAAGCCCAAATATTTTTTCAGAGGTACTGTAGATGCAGATAAAAATTAGTTTTAATTTGCAACCTGATGGAGGTCAGTATAGATGGACTAATAGAGAAAGTACGACACACTACTAGAAGGCCAAATATTTTTTCAGAGCTAGATGCAGAAAAAAATTATATTCAGTTTGCAACCTGATGGAGGTCAGTATAGATGGACTAATAGAGAAAGTCCGACACACTACTAGAAGGCCAAATATTTTTTCAGAGGTAGATGCAGAAAAAAATATATTCAGTTTGCAACCTGATGGAGGTCAGTATAGATGGATTAATAGAACAAGACCCACACACAGCTAGAAGCCCAATATTTCTTCAGAGGTAGATGCAGAAAAAACTATATTCAGTTTGCAACCTGATGGAGGTCAGTATAGATGGACTAATAGAACAAGTCCCACACACTGCTAGAAGCCCAAATATTTTTTCAGAGGTACTGTAGATGCAGATAAAAATTAGTTTTAATTTGCAACCTGATGGAGGTCAGTATAGATGGACTAATAGAGAAAGTCCGACACACTACTAGAAGGCCAAATATTTTTTCAGAGGTAGATGCAGAAAAAAATATATTCAGTTTGCAACCTGATGGAGGTCAGTATAGATGGATTAATAGAACAAGACCCACACACAGCTAGAAGCCCAATATTTTTTCAGAGGTAGATGCAGAAAAAAATATATTCAGTTTGCAACCTGATGGAGGTCAGTATAGATGGACTAATAGAACAAGTCCCACACACTGCTAGAAGCCCAAATATTTTTCAGAGGTACTGTAGATGCAGATAAAAATTAGTTTTAGTTTGCAACCTGATGGAGGTCAGTATAGATGGACTAATAGAGAAAGTCCGACACACTACTAGAAGGCCAAATATTTTTTCAGAGGTAGATGCAGAAAAAAATATATTCAGTTTGCAACCTGATGGAGGTCAGTATAGATGGATTAATAGAACAAGACCCACACACAGCTAGAAGCCCAATATTTTTTCAGAGGTAGATGCAGAAAAAAATATATTCAGTTTGCAACCTGATGGAGGTCAGTATAGATGGACTAATAGAACAAATCCCACACACTGCTAGAAGCCCAAATATTTTTTCAGAGGTACTGTAGATGCAGATAAAAATTAGTTTTAATTTGCAACCTGATGGAGGTCAGTATAGATGGACTAATAGAATGATGCTATGCCCAAAAGATTTTACTTCACTAGGTGCAGTAAAAAAATTGGTATTCTATACACAGGTGGTATATCTTTCAACACAGATAGGCTACTCCACTGACTAACACACTCTGCAATAGGCCAAAAAGGATTAGCTTTGCTAGATTCAGCCAAATGCTGTGAAAAAAACTTGCACAGCACTGGCACAGACCTGCCTGGCAAAAACTGATAGGAACTCATGTAACCTAGTCCTGAAAAGGACTGCAATTACAATTAGTCTTTACTCCCACAACCGATCTATTTAAGAGCACAGACCTACCTGATAAAAGTCGTAGGAAATGCTGTAACCTAGTCCTTAAAAGGACTGCAATCACAACTATTCCCTACTCCCAAGCTATCTGTATATTTGTGCGAAAATTGGCTTGAAATTAACAAGGTATAGCGCACACAGCAACAGTGGTGCCGTCTAACACGCAGCTGCAGCAGTGAGAAAATGGTGGCGACGGGGAAAATGGCTTGGTCTTATAGGGCAAGGACATGTGACATACACTGCCAATGACACCTGCCCTTGCTTGTGTGAAAAAAAGCACTTCGCTCCGTGTGTGCGCTGCTGATAGGCTGACAGATTGCACCTCCCCACTGTAAATGCGGGAAAGAGAAAATAAAATGGAGATCTTCATTGTTCCTGCAGAGATCCATCCCCTGCCCCTCCCCCCACCCCGCTGTTCACTCAAACTGCGTATTAACATTAAGTTTCATCATTACTGAGAAAAAATCCAGTTATGATTTTGGTCCACGAACAGTTATCGAACATAACCTCGAACAGCCGAATTTTTCTCAAATTGTTCGTGTTCGCCGAACGGCTCGAACACCGCCCAAAACAGCTCGAATTTGAGATTGGCGAACAGTTCGAGTAGAACAACGCTCATCTCTAGTCAATAGCTTCACTGACACACTGCAACAAAATTTCAATGGAGGCCAAAATTGGCAATATTTTCAGCGCAATTATATGTGATCCGTGTGACGGACAAACCACAGTTTTAAATAGCTGGATTTTTAGCGCTGTAATATAGAAAGGACCTGGCTGTATTCTGCAATGTCAACAAGCAAATGGCACAGATAAACAGCGTTCTCTGGAATGCTTTTTAAGCAAATAATCAGGATTAAGACAAAAAAAATATTCCTGGCCCCTGATACCTGGGCCTATTTCTACAAATATCTGTAAAAGCACCAGCAGACAGAACTGGAATGGACCCTCTTGCTATGTGCACTGCAGTCTGCTATATACACTTCCTGCTTGCCTAGCACTGATATCTCTGCAGCTGGATTATTCCTCAGAAGGACTGTTAGTTGAGATGGATATGTGTCTAATATAGTCTGATATACCTACACTAACTAGAAACAAGCAAATCTCTCCCTAGCTCAGCAACAGCGCTTCCTACTCTGTCTTATTCCGGAGTGACTGTGACGAGCATGGCGGCGCCAGGTCTGATATAGACCTGATGACAATGTGCGGCCAGCCAATCACTGTAATGCCACAACCAACATGGCTGCGGCATTACAGTGTGTGGCAGACAATCCCTGCATGTTGATTGGCTCTCTAAAGAGCTCCAAACATGCAGGGAGGGGACCCGAGCAACCCCGGAAATACTCAGCGAGCACCGAGCATCTCGAGTAGTGAGATGTCAGGCAAGCACCGAGTAGTAGCGAGCATGCTCGCTCATCACTAATTAACATGGATAAAACAGAATGCATCATCTTTCCACCATCTAATTCACTCCCCCAACTGACCTACCTATCAAAGTGAATGGCTGCCCAATCTCCCTAGTCCTGCAAGCTTGACTCTGATCTGTCCTTCAAATGTCAGATCCAAGTCCTTTCCACTTGCTGCTGACTCCAACTCCAAACTATCTCAGGGATCAACCATGAATGTAGAAAAACATCAGTGCACGCCCTCATCATCTCCCGCATCGACTACTACAAGCTTCTGCTCTGTGGCCCCCCTTGTACCACTCTCACACCCCTCCAATCTATCCTAAACTGTGCTGGCCGATTAATCCACCTGTCACCCCACTATTCCTAGGCTTCTCAACTCTGTCATCCCTGCACTGGCTCCCTGTTACCCAGAGACTGCAGTTGAAAAGCCTAACTTTGGCATACCAAGCCATCGAAAACCTGTCTCCTCCATACATGTGTGACCTAGTCTCCCTTTTCTAGTTACCTATATGCAACTTCCCATCCTTCCAAGATCTCCTTCTCTACTTCCCTCTTATATCTTCTTGTCACAATCGCATACAAGATTTGTCCCGTGCATCTCCGCTACTGTGTATTGCTGTACCCCAACACATCAGACTCTCGCCTACCGTGCAAACCTTGAAAAGGAAGCTGAAGATCCACTTCTTGTGACAAGCGTACAATGTATGGTAAGCATCACTCCAGCATGCTGCTCACGACTAGCCATACCCTGACCTACTGTATCCTCACTCTTCCCTTGTAGGTTGTTTGTGTGCCCTCGCGGGCAGGGTCCTCTCTCCTCTTTTACAAGTCGGTGACCCTTTTGACATGTAAAGCGC
Organism: Phyllobates terribilis; assembly: GCF_046119375.1. Classification (NCBI taxonomy): domain Eukaryota; kingdom Metazoa; phylum Chordata; class Amphibia; order Anura; family Dendrobatidae; genus Phyllobates; species Phyllobates terribilis. The sequence goes on along the minus strand of NW_027362765.1, from coordinate 474,838,686 downwards.
CAAGGAATAAATGTTGCTGTAATAGTAATAATTATAGTACTTGTACTCTGGGTCAATTGATGGCACTTTCCAGGTGTCTAACCTTAATTTGATGTGTTTTGACAGCTTTTGAGCTGGTTTTAAGGTGTTGTGTATGCGTTTTTTTTGTCCCCCCATTGAATCCTATGGTGTTTGGTAACGTTCGACGATCATTCGACGAATAAATCGGCAAATATTGCAAATTTGACGATCGTAATCCGAATCAAATATTGAAACATTCACTCATCTCTACTCCTGACCTGCAAGTTGTGCACCACTGGTCTAGATTCTACATCAGTTATGAGGTTAATTACTGTATATTCCATGCAACGCCAGCCTGCTTTTCAGTATCTGACTACTACTTCCTAGCTCAGTCCATTGAGTCCTGTTGCTATTGCTCATTCAACCCTGCTGAATCATGCCACAACTTACAAGCTCATCTCTGATAATAAGCTTTGCTGAATCAAGCTACAAATTACATTCTCATTTCGGATATCAATTTACCTATTGCATATACGCCTCTGCTTTCTCTGTAGTTAAACATATTGCATACGTTTCTCATTGCTTATACTTCTCTGATGTTCTTGTATATAACAGCCATCCAACGGTATCCACCACTACAGATTTGTTTGCCTATGTGCCATCCTACATACACTACTATCTTGGTCCTCACTGATATCTTTTTATGCTGTGTCAACTCCTTTGGTCCGTGCTTATCATTTTGACTTATGGCTTAGAGAATCCACCTGTACCAGGTGAGCCCATAACAAATTTATAACAATGTGTATATCCAGTTTTCTAGATTCAGTTTTGGAGCTTAATAGTAAGGATGTTTATAACATTTACAAAGCACTCTAATACAATTTTAAATATTTAATAGTGTTAATCATCCATTTTGAATGTACTGTACACAACAGATTACATACATTTGCCTGTGTAGTAGTTCCTCATAAATTTCAGCTTGTGACTACACATTATTCATTGCATTATCATCCATTCTCTTTGTATTGAACAATGTAATTTGTTCATTGTATCTGTCTGGTTTGCATTCCCGATAATCACAGTATGACTCTGATGTTTCAAAGACACCAAGCAGTCTACCTTCATGTTTGCTGCTTCCATGCTCTAATCCATTTCGAGTTTGTCTTGCAGTCATTATTAATTCACATTTTGTTTATTTCAAATGTTGCTGATCAAATTGCTCTCTTGAGGCTATGGTTTTGTTTTTTGTGGTTACTCTAACGTATATTTGATCATACTGAAATCAGAAAAATAAAAGATAATCTGAATATTTAATTCAGAAAATATACCAAATAAAGCTAAGGATATATACCAAATCTGAAAAACATAAAGAATCACTGTTTTTCTCTGATTAGCAATGAAGATTAGAATTACATTTGTTTTTTTGTTTGGTTGTTTTTAAACTCAGGACAAAGTTCCAGTCTGCAGCTTCTGTCCAAAATAGGCTGACTTGTTTGCAGGCATGAGACATGCTCTTTTCACACTATAGGCAGCTGCTAATGGATCAGCCCACAACTATCAGTAATAAAAAAATACGTTTAAAGGCAGTGTTTTTAATCTATGAATTGCTCCTTCTTAGTGCACTATTAAAGGGTTATACTCAACATGTGTCTTCAGCAGCACACTGCTCCATAGCCTCCTTCACTTCATTGATGATGGAGGCATTGAGGCTCCTTGATGAGTGACAGTTATGGTTCAGTACCATCATCCTACTACTGAGCTTCTTCTTCCTATTGTGACATATTCATGGTCTATCGGGCAATCAGTTTTGGTTCTGAAGTCTACACTATTATTATTGTATTTAATTATAGAGATAACAAGGCTTTTGAACAAGCCCCAGTTAATGTGAGCAATTGATAGAACTGCATTGGAAACTGCTTATTTTGGTTGCAAGGGTACTGTAATTTTGCAGTATTGATAACAGCAACTCTGGATTAGGACCTGACAGGGAGGAAAAAGCAAAGACATGAACTGGAGCAAATACTGTATTAGTATAAGTGCAAAATGTTGGTGCACGTTCACACTGCAGCCACCAACAAACACAACCTAGGATAAAAACAAAATGAGCAAATACCCTGCACTAGGTAAATGAGTAAATAGTAATAGTACATGTAAATAAAATTGGGTGCTTGGGCAACACTATTTTGATCAATGAAGTGTAAAAGCCATGGCGATAAGGTGTACCCAATCAGGACCGTCCTATCTCTAGTGATTTATCTCTCTAAGGACCAGCAGGCCTCAATATATGCAGGCAGGGCAGGACCCTGGGGGGTGACATCCTGTATGGGGCATTATATGGGGGAAAGGTGACATCCTGCATGGGGCATTATATGGGGGGAGAGGTGATATCCTGCATAGGGCATTATATTGGGGGAGGTGACATCCTGCATGGGGCATTAAATGGGAGGGAGAGGTGACATCCTGCATGGGGCATTATATGGGGGGAGAGGTGACATCCTGCATGGGGCATTATATGGGGGGAAAGGTGACATCCTTCATGGGGCATTATATGGGATATGACATCCTGCATGGGGCATTATATGGGGGAGAGGTGACATCCTGCATGGGGCATTATATAAGGGGAGAGGTGACATCCTGCATAGGGCATTATATGGGGGCGAGAGATGACATCCTGCATAGAGCATTATACTGTGGGTTGACATCCTGCATGGGGCATTATATTGAGGGAATTGACATTATGCATGGGGCATTATATGGGGGGTAGGTGACATCCTGCATGGGGCATTATATGGGGGTGACATCCTGCATGGGGCATTATGTGGGGGGACATCCTGCATGGGGCATTATGTGGGGGGGGCATCCTGCATGGGGCATTATGTGGGGGGGACATCCTGCATGGAGCATTATATGGGGGGAGGTGACATCCTGCATGTGGCATGGATCATTATATGGGGGCCAGTATTCTTTATAGAGCGTTACATGGGGACCAGTATCCTGTATGGAGTGTTATATGATGGCCAGTATCCTGTATGGAGCGTTATATGGGGGCCAGTATTCTGCATGGAGCATTATATGGGGGCCAGTTTTTGCATGGAGCATTATATGGGGCCAGTATTCTGTTTGGAGCATTATATGGGGTCCAGTATTCTGTATGGAGCTATATATGGGTTCCATTATTCTGTATGGAGCATTATATGGGGTCCATTATTCTGTATGGAGCAATATATGGGGCCCATAATACTGTACGGAGGACTATACTGTCCGGTCTGCACTGTGCGCTGCGAGGATTCATTGGTTTCTGAGAGATTGTAGAATTTACAATAGATATCACTCATGTAATGTAGGAAGTGAAATCTTTGACATTGTACTATGTATATATTTCTCTGTGGTATCTGTGCATCATGAATCGTGGTATGTGTTAAAGGGGCACACTGAGACTCTGTCAACCAGTGCCCACAAAAACCTGGAGCCGGCCCTGCTGTGTGAAGTTCATACTGTATATATGGAGGCTATGTACGGCTCACACTGTATATATGGAGGCTGTGTGAGGCTCACACTGTGTATATGGAGGCTATGTGGTGCTCACACTGTATATATGGAGGCTCACACTCTATATAAGGAGGCTATGTGGGGCTTACACTGTATATATGGAGGTCACGGTCTCTCATGAGGCCCCTTGGGAAAATTAATTGCCCATCCCTGGCCTAACATAAAGAGTATTCAACACTTAGTGGTTTTTCTGTTTGTTTTACACTTACAACTAGTGATGAGCGTGCATACTCACAAGTACGTGGTTCTCGCCCAAGCATCTCAGTACTCGAGATGCTCGGAGCTCGCCGAGTACTTGCGAGATGCTCGGGCGGATGCTAGGGTCCCCTCCCTTCATGTTTGGCGCTCTTTAGAGTGCCAATGAACATGCAGGGATTGCCTGCCACTCACTGTAATGCCGCAGCCTTGTTGGTTGTGGCATTACAGTGATTGGCGGGCCGCACAGCGTCATCAGGTCTATATCAGACCTGGCACCGATGTGCTCGTCAGTCTACTCCACTATCGGGCAGTGTAGGGAGAGGTGCTGCTGAGCTAGGGAGAGATTTGGTTGTGTATTAGGTAGTGTAGGGAGAAAACAAGTACATTACACATATCCATCTCAACAAACAGCCCTTCTGAGGACTAATTCATCAGCAGAGATATCAGGCAGGCAGCGATATAGCAGACTGCAGTGCATATAGCACAAGAGGCTCCATTCCAGTTCTGCCTTCTGCTGCTGTTAGATATTTCTAGACAAAGGCTCAGGTCTTAGGGGCCAGGAATAAATTTTTTTGGATCTTAATCCTCATTATTTGCTTAAAAAGCAATCCACAGAACACCGTTTTTCTGCGCCATTTGCTTGTTGGCACTGCAGAATACACCCAGGTCCTTTCCATATTACAGCGATAAAAATCCAGCTTAAAACTGTGGTTTGTCCTTCACACGGATCACATATAATTGCGCTGAAAATACTGCCATTTTTGGCCTCCATTCAAATTTTTTTTCAGTGTATCAGCAAAGTTTTTGGCACTGTTTTGCTGTTCAAAATAATTACCTACAGACCAGATATTTAAAACTGTGGTTTGTCCAACACAAGGATCACATATACGTTTTCTGAAAATTCTGACATTTCTGGCATCCATTCTAATTTTTTTTCAGTGTGTTAGCAAAGTTTTTGGCACCGGTTTGCTGTTCAAAATAGTTACCTACCTATTTAAAACTGTGGTTTCTCCATCACATGGATTACATATAACTTCGCTCCAAATTCAGCCATTTGTAGTGAGCGTGAAAGATATTGTCCTTCATTTAAAATGGGTAAGGCGCATGGGAACATTATTTTCAGGAGGCCCTCTGACCTCCACGTCTCTTCATTCGAGTGCATCCAAATTTTTGGCAACCCTTGCATTCACTGCATAGGCAAACACAATGGGAGACCCACTTCCTAATAATGGGAACATTATTTTCAGGAGGCCCTCTGACGTCCACGTCTCTTCCAAGGGGCATTGGAATGCCTCCAAATTTTTGGCCAGCCCTGCCACTCACTGTATACGCAATAACAGTATAGGAGACCCACTCTTTAGTAAAGGGAACAATAAAACATAGCCGGCTAATGGCTCTCTAAGAATAGTGAGAGCCGACTGATGGCCCTTTAGGAATAGTAAAGGCAGCCTGATGGCCCTATAAAAATAGGCTTTGTGACTTTCAGAGTTCCTCCTTCATAAATGAAGCACGATGTGTCTGAAGATATCTCACACACAACATGGCCAGATAAGGTTGTAAAATGTTAAAATGACATTTCCTGGTGAATTCATTTGTCAAGGTTGAAAGCAATGCAAAAGTGAAGAAACGCATCAAAAACGCAACATGTGAACGTAGCCCAAGGTGTGGAGGAGCATTTTTGTTTTTGGTTATTTATTTTGCTTTATATACAAGTCATTACCCTGGAAAGGATGTTACTTAACATATTTCCCAGGAAAATCCATTTTGGATTTGTTTTTGTATGTTTTATTGTGAGTCCGTAAAAGTGGCGTCATACCTCTGACAACAATTTTAACAGAAGTGACCTGGGAATCAGAAATGCTTCCACCGGTCTTCCCCATGCTGTCCCCATGTCATTTGAGCACTGTTCCCATCGATTTGGGCAATTTTTAGGCCCTCTGCAGACCGCCGGGGGGAGCAGTCTGAAAAATGCTCGAGTTTCCCAAAGACTTATATTAGGCTTGTTGCTCAGGTCGAGCACCAGAGTATTCCAATGTGTTCGACCCAAGCATCGAGCACCTAAGCATTCTAGTGCTCGCCCATCACTATTTATAACCACTGAATTCCATGTTTCCAGTTCAGATCAAGTCGTACTGATACTTGACGCCTATAGAATAATGTTTACAAATTATTGTGTGTCCTATTGTCAAATATGCTATTCTGACTTTTATCACTCCAAATTGTATAAGATAATGTGTGTCATATTCTCTACTACTTCATACAACTGCAATTATCTCTATCGTATTTTGTGGACTATAAGACACACCCCAAATTTTGGGGTGGACAATAGTAAAAAAATAAATTTTAACTAAAATGGTGGTGTGTCCTATAGTCTGTTTTAACAGTAGCTTACTTTGGGGTCGGCGGCGATAGAATGGGGTCACAGGAGCCAGGGACGCTGCTTAAAGAGGCCAGCGACAGCAAGAGTGGGACGATACTGCGGATCCTGCGTTCTCAGAAGATGGCGGCGCCAGTGAATGTCAGCGCCAGTGAATGAAGTCTCCTTTGCTTGCACAGATTGAGATTTCGGGACACGAGGTCTCATCTCATGGCTCCTGTGACCCCGCTCACCAGCTGCCCCCTTCCTTCCCGGTAAGATACCTTTAGATTATAAAACACACCCTTTTTGTCTTCCCAAATTTGGGGGAAATAAGTACATCTTATAATCTGAAAAAAATGGTAATTTATTACTCGGGAAAGAGCTAATAATGTATTTTTCAATATTCTAAAAATGATCATATCTCAGATTTCCAACTTGTTAAACCAAGAATCTCGTAAATATAATGTTCAAATTTGTAACAAATTTGGAAAATGAAATTTTAATGAGGTGACAATTTCAAATTTTGGTTAAGCCTGTGAGTATTAACCCCATGACCTCCCAAGGCTGTTTGCACCTTAATGACCAGGACAATTTTTACAATTCTGACCAATGTCATTTTATGAGAGAATAAATCTGGTAAGCTTCAACGGATCCATATGAAATATAGAAGTCATTTTTACATAGAGGAATGTAGGGGTTAGAGATTAGTGATAATATTTCTGGTAATATCCGTACTAGTCTACAGTTATTTAAGGGTTAATAATATGGTTATTACAGGGTTAAAAATATGTGGTTCCCTAGAATGGTTATATGTAGTGATGTGCGAGCACTAAAATGCTCGGGTGCTCGAAGCTCGGGTCGAGCACATTGGAATACTCGGGTGCTCGACCTGAGCAACAAGCCCAATGTAAGTCTATGGGAAACTTGAGCATTTTTCTGGTGGTCCCCCCCGGTGGTCTGCAGAAGGTCAAAAATTGCCCAAATCGATGGGAACAGTGCTCAATTAAACGTCAAGCAGGCAGAATATATAGGCAGACAGGCAGGCAGGGTATATAGGAGGGTGCATGAAAAACATAGCAGGGCACTTGGAACACACTAGTGCCCTCCGATTATCATGCACCCTTCTCTTTAAAAAAGCTGGCCGGCAATTCATCAGCGGCATACACCGGTACCCGACAATTTAGAACAGAAAGAATAGAGCATCACACATAGGTTAGATAGATAGAAACATGTCAGTCACATATATAATAAGAACAGTGATAGTGTTGATTACTGTACTTGTCATTTAGTGATAACATAAAGGATTTATTAAAAAAAAAATTGGCGTGGGGTTCCCCGTAATTTTAGTCTCTAGCGGAGGTTAAGCAGACGGCTGGGGCAGATGTTTGAAGCCTGGGAAGGGAGTAATACCCATGGAGCTTCCCAGGCTACTAATATCAGCCCCCTGCTTAATACCTAGCCTTTACTAGCTATTAAAATGGGGGACCCAAAAAAAAAATGACGTGGGGTCCCCCCTATTTTAATAGCTAGCAAAGGCTAGGCAGACAGCTGGGGTCTGATATTAATAGCCCAGGAAGGGTGCCATGAATATTGGCCCCCTCCCTGGCTAGAAACACCAGCTGTCAGCCGCCCCAGAAATGGCGCATCCGTAGGATGCGCCAATTCTGGCACTTAGCCTCGCTCTTCCCACTGCCCTGTTGCGGTGGCAGTGGGGTAATAGGGCTGGGGTTGATGTCAGCTTATATTGCCAGCTGACATCAAGCCCTGGTTAGTAATGGAGAGGCGTCTATAAGACACCCCCATTACTATCCCCATTGTGTTTTTTTTTAACTTTGACTAACGCCCAGAATAAAGTCCTTTAGTTGAAATAAACACACAATTCTTTAATGTTCTAAATTAAACCATACTTACCGTATCGCCGATTCCAGCTGAAGTCAGTGTCTTCTGCAATAAAAGTAAAATAATGAACCAACCTCATCCTTACCTTTCCATGGTTCCGAGGACGGCTTCAGCTCTGCTACATTCACATGACAGGCTGGACCGCAGCCGGAAGCTGCTCAGTGTCTCGCTGTGAGACATGCTTGCGCTCCTCAGTGTCTCGCTGTGACAGAATCCAGATGAGCCGAGTTCATGTCTAATGAACTCCACTAACCTCATGCACGTCACTGACAGCGTGGGAGAATTCTCCTGCACTCAGCGCTTGAGCAGGAGAATTCTCCCTAGCTTGAATGGCATTGAGATGACCGGCTGGATAGCAGCTGAGCGCTGCCATCCAGCATGCCATCCTTCATAGACTCTGCAGAGCGCAAGCCGTCCTGGGAACCATGGAAAAGTAAGAATGAGGTTGGTTTATTATTTCACTATTATTGCAGGAGATCGTTGGCTTCAGCTGGAATGGGCGATACGGTATGTATGGTTTAATTTAGAACATTAAAGAATTGTGTGTTTATTTCAATTAAAGGACTTTATTCTGGGTGTTTGTGTTTTTTTTAACTTAGACTGTGGGGTTAGTAATGGGGGTTTCTTATAGACACTAGAGATGAGTGGTGTTCGACTCGAACTGTTCGCCAATCTCAAATTCGAGCTGTTTTCGGCAGTATTCGAGCCGTTCGGCGAACACGAACAATTTGAAAAAAATTCGGCTGTTTGAGGTTATGTTCGATAACTGTTCGTGCACCAAAATCATAACTGGATTTTTTCTCAGTAATGCTGAAAATTAATGTTAATACGCAGTTTGAGTGTACAGCGGGGCGGGGGGAGGGGCAGGGGATGGATCTCTGCATAAATAATGAAGATCTCCATTTTTTTTTCTCTTTCCCACATTTACAGTGGGGAGGTGCAATCTGTCAGCCTATCAGCAGCGCACACACGGAGCGAACTGCTTTTTTTCACACAAGCAAGGGCATGTGTCATTGGCAGTGTATGTCACATGTCCTTGCCCTATAAGACCCAGACATTTTCAACGTCGCCACCATTTTCTCACTGCTGCAGCTGCGTGTTAGACGGCACCGCTGTTGCTGTGTGCGCTATACTTTGTTAATTTCAAGCCAATTTTCGCACAAATCTACAGATAGCTTGGGAGTAGGGAATAGTTGTGATTGCAGTCCTAGGTTACATCATTTCCTACGACTTTTATCAGGCAGGTCTGTGCTCTTAAATAGATAGGTTGGGAGTAAAGACTAATTGTAATTGCAGTCCTTTTCAGGGCTAGGTTACATCAGTTCCTATCACATTTATCAGGCAGGTCTGTGCTCTTAAATAAATAGGTTGGGAGTAAAGACTAATTGTAATTGCAGTCCTTTTCAGGGCTAGGTTACATCAGTTCCTATCACTTTTATCAGGCAGGTCTGTGCTCTTAAATAGATAGGTTGGGAGTAAAGACTAATTGTAATTGCAGTCCTTTTGAGGGCTAGGTTACATTAGTTCCTATCACTTTTTGCCAGGCAGGTCTGTTTTAGTGCTGTGCAAGTTTTTTTCACAGCATTTGGCTAAATCTAGCAAAGCAAACCCTTTTTGGCCTCTTGCAGTGTGTGATAGTCAGTGGAGTAGCCTATCTGTGTAGCAAGCTACACCACCTGTGTATAGAATACCAATTTTTTTACTGCACCTGGTGAAGTAAAAACTTTTGGGCATAGCATCATTCTATTAGTCCATCTATACTAACCTCCACCAGGTTGCAAATTCAAAACAATTTTTATCTGCATCTAGCTCTGAAAAAATATTTCAGCTTGTAGCAGTGTGTGGGACTTGTTCTATTAGTCCATCTATACTAACCTCCACCAGGATGCAAATTCAATATAATTTTTATCTGCATCTAGCTCTGAAAAAATATTTCAGCTTGTAGCAGTGTGTGGGACTTGTTCTATTAGTCCATCTATACTAACCTCCACCAGGTTGCAAATTCAATAAAAAAATTTTCTGCATCTAGCTCTGAAAAAATATTTCGGCTTGTAGCAGTGTGTTTGACTTGTTCTATTAGTCCATCTATACTAACCTCCACCAGGTTGCAAATTCAATATAATTTTTATCTGCATCTAGCTCTGAAATAATATTTGGGCTTCGGCTTGTAGCAGTGTGTGGGACTTGTTCTATTAGTCCATCTATACTAACCTCCATCAGGTTGCAAATTCAAAATAATTTTTATCTGCATCTAACCCAGCCAATACATTTGAGCTAATACCACAGTTTGGCCACTCAGCTCTACTCGGTTCCCATCCATTGTTTTTTGTGCAAACAACTCAAGAGCTGTGAATTAATTAACCACCAAAATGAGTGGAAAAAGGCCTGCTGCTGGTGGAAAGGGGAATAGGTGTGTTGGGAAGGGAAAAAAAGGTTGTGTCCGTGGGGTAGGTGTTAAAGCAACAGTAACATCTGCAGAAGAAAGACCATCTTCCAGCCAAACTAAGATGTCTACTTCTTTTAGCGGACAATGTGATAAGATCCCTTTCTTCCGGCCACACCAATCGCTACAAATTCCAGATGTAGCACAAAAACAGCAGGTGCTTCAACGGATGTTAAGTGCTCCTTTAAGTGGGCTCTCCTCCACCTCAACTTCAACATCACAAATACTCCAGTCCTCAGAGGTGTCACCCCAATCGCACTTGCTTCCTCACAGCTCCCAAGTCTCCAGCTGCCCGTCTGAGTATGGGGTAGAACAGATGGTTGAGTCTGCAGAGCTGTTTACTCATACTATAGCCTGGGAATCAGAGGTCTGCTCCAGAGCTTCTGTGAATCCAGATGAGGAAATGATCTGCACTGATGCCCAGAATCTTTATGAGTCAGATCCAGGACCAGACGTACAAGGTTTTGACCTTAATGTCGACCCAAGTTCCCAAACTGTAACTTCTGTTGGTGGAGACAATGAGGAAGACGATGATGAGACTCAAATACCTGATTGAAGCGACAACTTGAGTTTTTTGTCAGGGCAGGAAGAGGTTGGCTCTGAGGACGACGGGTTTGATAACACACAGGGTGATGATGACGAGGTTGGAGATCCCACTTACTGTCAACCCACAGTCAGCCATTCGATGAGGTCAGCAGAGGAGGTGGAGGAGGATGCTAGTGACGACGAGGTCAGGTTGCGCCTTCCTGGACAGAGACTTAGTACTGGAAGCACGTCAACAACTGCATCCGCAAACACAACTCTGCCTCTGACCACAAGTCGTTGTGGCTCTTCAGGTCGCATGGGTGCTAAGCCTTGCATAGCCTGGGCATTTTTTCAAATCGACAAAGATGACCCAACTCGTGTTATCTGTAACATTTGTCAGCAAAAGCTAAGTATTGGCCAAAAAATACTTAGTTTGAGTACTTCATGCATGAACCGGCACATGGATATGAAGCATAAGTTGCAGTGGGAAGCTCACTGTGCTACAATGCGGCCTAGCTGGCTGGGCCAACCAGCATCTACCACATCTTGTGCATCCGCGGCCTCTTCATCCTCTGTGACTGGGGGGACAGCAGTCACACCTGTTTTGGGACGCAGACCTGCCACCTTTTTACCAACAACAGCCAGCGTGATAGGCAGGTCATCATTTTCTTTGGAGGTGGAAACACCAGCTGGTGTTCAGCGCTGTCCGACATCGATAGCACCTCCTTTGGATCAAGGCAACCTAACATGTCCGCCTGCATCTTCCTCACAGACCGGCAGTTTGACGGGGACACCGTTCTCAACCCCGTCTAAGCACAGCAGCCAGCCCTCGGTCCCTCAGATGTGGACAAGTAAAAGACCATTTCCTCCTAGCCATGAGAAAGCTAAGAGGTTGAATTTCACCATCTGCAAGCTCTTGGTTACAGAAATTCTGCCTTTCCGCCTGGTGGACACAGAGGTCTTTTGAGACCTTATGTCCGTCGCAGTGCCCCAGTACCAGATGCCCAGTCGGCACTACTTCTCAAAGAAAGGTGTGCCTGCGCTCCACCAGCATGGCGCACACAACATCACCGTTTATTTGAGAAACTCTGTGTGTGACAGGGTGCATTTCACCACAGACACTTGGACGAGTAGGCATGGACAAGGGCGTTATATGTCGCTGACTGGGCACTGGGTAACTATGGTGACAGCAGGACAAGGGGCTGCTGTCCAAGTCTTGCCGTCCCCACGAGTTGTGCGTCAATCCTCTTTATCTACTTCTGCCTCCTCAACCTCCTCTCGGTCCTCCACCTGCACCCAAAGCCTGTCTGGTCATGCCACAAGCTTTCTAACTGCGCAGAAGGGATTCTGCACACCTCCTTACTATGCTGGCAGCAGGGCCCAACGACATCAGGCAGTTTTTACTTTGAAATGTCTGGGAAATGTGCGTCACACAGCTGAGGAGTTGTGGTCAGCTCTGGAGAACCAGTTTCATGAATGGTTGTCTCCACTGGACCTGAAACCAGGGAAGGCCGTGTGAGACAATGCTGCAAACCTGGGTGTGGCCCTTCGCCAGGGCAATGTCACACACGTGCCTTGTATGGCTCACGTGTTGAACCTGGTTGTCCAGCAATTTTTAGCCCACTATCCCGGACTAGATGGCCTTCTGCAGAGGGCACGGTCGCTGTGTGCTCACTTTCGCCGTTCGCATCCCGCAGCTCAGCGACTTACATCTCTACAGAAGTCGTTGGGCCTGCCACTTCACCGGTTAAAATGCGATGTGTCTACCTGGTGGAATTCAACTCTGCACATGTTTCAGCGACTGTGGCAGCACCGACAAGCCCTGGTGCAATACGTTCTGACGTATAGCCTGGGCCAACGAGATCCAGAGGTGGGGCAAATCACGCTGGAGGAGTGGTCTCAGATCAGGGACCTATGCACCCTTCTGCAAAGTTTTGAAATGGCGACGAAGATGTTTAGTGCTGACGATGCCATTATCAGCATGACTATTCTGGTGATTTACATGCTGGAGCACATGTTAAACAGAATTCGGAGTCACGTGGTGGCACAAGAGGAGGTGGAGGAAGTAGAGCAGGAGGAGTTGTATGCGGAAGGGCTAACATCTGCAAGGTCCAGACGGTCGGCAGCACCAAGGTGGCAGGCATGTGAGGGTGGGGGAGATGGTTTTACCAGGGCACATGGTAGCAGCCAAACTAGTGAGGAAGGTGCAGGAGCCCAGGAAGAAGTGGAGGACGAACTGATGGAAGACTCATCAGATGAGGGAGACCTTAGTCACATTTCTGTTCTGCGAGGTTCGGGGGAGAGGGCAGAGGAAGGAAGCATGATTGTTACCTCGCCACCAACACAACAGGGACTTGGTGCTCCTGGATGTGCAAGACACATGAGTGCCTTTTTGCTGCACTACCTGCAACATGACCCTTGAATTGTGAGAATTAGAAATAATCCTGACTACTGGGTTGCCACACTGTTAGATCCCCGGTACAAAAGTAAATTTGCAGAAATTATTCCTGCCATAGAAAGAGATGCATGCATGCAGGAGTATCAGCAGAGACTTTTGCAGAATCTTACATGTGCTTTTCCACAAAACACTAGTGGTGCACGTAGTGTATCTCACAGTTCCAACTTGCCAACCGTGGGACCGTCAAGTGTTCAGCACTCAAAACGTAACAGAAACACAGTATCTGCTGGTACCATCAATTTTTCGGAATCATTTCACCACTTTTTTAGCGCATTCTTTGCAATGCCACAGGAGACAAGAAGTCTGACACATAGTAAATGCCTAGAGACGATGGTACTGGATTATCTCCAAGTAAACATTGAAGCCATGACTGTGTCACTGGACCCTTGCTCTTTTTGGTCTTCCAATCTGGATAAATGGCCGGAGCTCGCCATTAATGCCTTGGAGATCTTGTCATGCCCCGCAGCCAGCGTTCTGTCTGAACGTGTGTTCAGCGCTGCTGGTGGTGTGCTGACAGATAAGCGCACGCGGCTCTCCACTGATAATGTAGACAGACTCACGTTCATAAAGATGAACAAATCATGGATCCGAAACGACTTTTCTACCCCTATGTCATCCTGGGGAGAGTAAAAGCTTGATGATTTGTTAAAATCACCTCACCAACCATTTTAAGCTTTCAAATTACTAATCATGTTTATCTGTATCTTGGCTGGAAAATAATTTGGGCCTTGTAGCAGTGTGCAGTACTGATTCTATTAGGCCATCTATACTAAACTCCACCAGATTTAAAATTACTAATCATGTTTATCTGTATCTTGGCTGGAAAATAATTTGGGCCTTGTAGCAGTGTGCAGTACTTATTCTATTAGGCCATCTATACTAAACTCCACCAGTTTTAAAATTACAGATCATGTTTATCTGTATCTTGGCTGGAAAATAATTTGGGCCTTGTAGCAGTTTGCAGTACTGATTCTATTAGGCCATCCTTACTAAGCTCCACCAGCTTTCAAATTAATAATAATTTTTAGCTGCATCTAGCCTGGAAAATAGTTTTGGGGCTCCTAGATGAGCAAGACACATGAGTGCCTTCTTGCTGCACTACCTGCAACATGACCCTCAGATTGTCAGAATTCGAAATAATCCTGACTACTGGGTTGCCACACTCTTAGATCCCCCACACTCTTCAATCAACCTTTTCATTTTAATAAAGAACAAAAAAATTGTGATTTTTGAAATTATAAGCATTAGCAGGTTATTAGAAACTGAAATCAAACAGTTTTCAACTCAAAACTTTATTCTAGGTGATGTTATATTTGCACATAGGACCCCTTGTTCGAAATGAGCTTCTGAACTCTCTCGTCCATTGAATTTGTCATGTTTTGGATGGTTTCTGCTTCAATTGTTTTGCATGAGAACAGAATACCCTCCCAGAGCTGTTGCTTAGATGTGAACTGCCTCCTGCCATCATAGACACTCCTTTTGATGATGCTCCAGAGGTTCTCAATGGGATTGAGGTCAGGGGAGCATGGGGGTCACACCATAAGGTTGTCCCCTTTTATGCCCATATCAGCCAGAGATGCAGATGTGTTATGTGCAGCATGAGACGGTGCATTATCATGCATGAAAATGATCTTGCTGTGGAATACACGGTTCTTCTTCTTGAACAATGACAGGAAGTGCTGTTTGAGAAACTCCACATACATTATGGAGTTCATCTTTACCCCTTCAGGGATCCTAAAGGGGCCGACAATCTCTCTCCCCATGATTCCAGCCCAAAACATTACTCCACCTCCTCCTTGTTGGCGCCGTAGCCGTGTTTGCGTGGGGTGTTCATCAACCAGCCATCCTCCACTCCATCCATCTGGGCCATCGAGCGTTGCACGGCACTCATTCATGAACAAAACAGTTTTGAAGTCAGTCTTCATGTATTGTTTGGCCCACAGGAGCCGTTTCTGCTTGTGTACAGTGGATAGAGGAGGTCGACAGGATGGCTTACGCACAGCTTTAAACCTCTGAAGGACCCTGCATCTTGTTGTTCGGGGGACGTTGGAGGCACCAGCAGCTTCAAAAACTTGTCTGCTGCTATGACAAGGCTTTTTTGCCGCTGCTCTTTTAACCTGACGTATTTGCCTGTAGGAAAGAGTCCTCAATTTTCCCTTATGAGCACGCACACGTGTGTACTGTTAATCAGCTACATACTTCTTGATTGTGCGATGATCAGGATGAAGTGTCTTGGCAATTTTGATTGTAGTCATGCCTTGACCTAAACACTCCACAATTTGTTGCTTCTCAGCAGCCGACACATCCTTTTTCTTTCTCATTTTGGCAGAAAATATAGGCTGCTTAATAATGTGGGACAGCCTTCTTAAGTAGGCTTGCTTTTCATTGGACACACCTGCCAAACTAATTAGCACAGGTGTCTGCAATTGCTTACAGTGATATAAAGAGCCCTGACACACATCACCATCAATGAGTTTAACTGACAAACAAAAAAATTCTTCCCTTATCACTCCTAAACACTTTTTGCATAATAATTTGGAACACAGTGTACATGTGCTTTTCCACAAAACACCAGTCGTTCACGTAGTGAATCTTACAGTTCTAACTTGCCAACCGTGGTCTGTATGGAGTTGTTCAATAAAGGACCCAAAATTAAGATAACATAGACGGCAGAGGTCTCTATGAATAGGAATTCCTAAGTATTTGATACCCTGTGAGGGCCAGGCAAAGGAAAAGTTGGACTGGATGGAATCCTGTATGGATTTGGGAAGGGAGACATCGAGGGCCTCAGACTTCGCTGCATTGATTTTAAAATTTGACCATGTAACAAAGTGATCTATTTCAGCCATAACAGCAGGGATGGATATATGTGATTGAGACATATATACTAGGACATCATCAGCAAATGCAGAGCACTTGTACTCGGTGCCTCCCGCCTCAATCCACCTAATATTGGGGTTATGGCGAATTGATGTGAGCAGTAGCTCCGTCACTAGGATGTATAAGAGAGGGGACAGAGGACATCCCTGCCTTGTCCCATTGGTGATTATGAAAGTTGATGAAAATGTTCCATTTATCTTCAGCCTAGGTGAAGTATTGCAATACAGGGCCGTGATTTTGCCTATAAAAGGGTCCCCTTGACCCCTACCCCAAGCTTTTTAAGAGAATAATATATGGCGTGCCAGGAGACTCTATGGAATGCTTTCTCAGCATCCAACGAGAGTATCTAATTACAAATTTTTAACTGCATCTAGCCCAGGAAATACTTTGTGCCTAGTAGCAGTGTCTGCTAGTCTGCGGATTATCCCAGCTGTTAAGCTAGCTACACCACCTGTAGTTTGGACATTTAATTTTTTCAAAGGAAATGGTTCGGGCCCCCGGAACACTGAGTGAAGAGCATCGGCGAGGCACCCCAAGGCACAGGGGCTGGGACTGGCGGTAGGACGCCTTGCGGTGGACCGCAAAGCTCGATCCTTATAAAAGCTTTTTAACTGCAGCAGCTTTAATGGACGCTACTGGAGCTGGAATTACCTCGGCTGCTGGCATGAGACTTGCCCTTCAATAGATCCTTGTAAAAGGATTTAAAGTGTACTCATTCAAATTAGAGAGACAATTTAAATTAAAAAGATTAGACCTGCCTCCACCGCAGGGGGGCTCGCTCGACCCACCAGCGGACAGGCACCAGTATTGGGAGAGGGGGGCTGGCCGTCAGGGTCCACTGCGGCTCTGGCACAAACCCGGTGACATGGAGGTCGCACGGGCAGGAACGGACTGGCCGTGTCGGCTTCGTACTTTTTCGGTTTTAGAAGGGCATGACATGCCTATTTCTGTGTCTCCCCCTCCTTTTACTCCTCCACCTCTTTTCTTTTCGCATGACTATATGTACTTGTCACTTTTCCATGTGTTAGTTGTGTCTTCTGAGCAGTTTGTCAGCTTTTGGACACCTTTGAAGGTGTTTTCTATGTGTTTCTATGTGTTTTTGTTTGCCTGCCATTGGTTTTAATGGTGTTCGAAGGTGTTCGACGAACAGTTCGACGAACAGTTCGGCGAACATACGGGTGTTCGACGAACCGAACCGAACTCGAACACCACGGGGGAGGCTCAATACTAATAGACACCTCTCCATTGCTAACCTGGGCTTGATGTCAGCTGGCATTGTAAGTAGAGATGAGCGGTGTTCGACTAGAACTGTTCGCCAATCTCAAATTCGAGCTGTTTTGGGCGGTGTTCGAGTTGTTCCACGAACCCGAACGATTTGCAAAAAATTCGGCTGTTCGAGGTTATGTTCGATAACTGTTCGTGCACCAAAAGCGTGTCCTGCAAGTCTGGCGCTATTTAGAGCACCAATCATGCAGGGATTGTCTGCCACTCACTGTAATGCCACAGCCATGGTGGTTGTGGCATTACAGTGGTTGCCCAAATCGATGGGAACAGTGCCAACAGTGAAACATGAAAAGCCGGCAATTCAGCAGCGGCATACACCTGTACCCGACAATTTAGAACCGAAAGAATAGGGCATCACACATAGATTAGATAGATAGAAACATGTCAGCCACATATATACGAAGTACAGTGAAAGTGTTGCTTACTGTACTTGTCATTTAGCGTAAAGGATTTATCAAAAAAAATAATAGTGTTTTCATGCACCGTCTCTTTAAAAAAGCCGGCCGGCAATTCAGCAGCGGTACCCGACAATTTATAACAGACAGAATAGAGCTTCACACATAGATTAGATAGATAGAAACATGTCAGTCACATATATATGAAGTACAGTGATAGTGTTGGTTACTGTACTTGTCATTTAGTATTAAAATAAAGGATTTATTATTAAAAAAATTGGCGTGGGGTTCCCCTTAATTTTAGGCTCTAGCGGAGGTTAAGCAGACGGCTGGGGCAGATGTTTGAAGCCTGGGAAGGGGGTAATACCCACGGAGCTTCCCAGGCTACTAATATCAGCCCCCAGCTGAATACATAGCCTTTACTAGCTATTAAAATGGGGGACCCCCCCAAAAAAATGACGTGGGGTCCCCCCTAATTTAATAGCTAGCAAAGGCTAGGCAGACAGCTGGGGGCTGATATTAATAGCCCAGGAAGGGAGCCATGAATATTGGCCCCCTCCCAGGCTAGAAACACCAGCCGTCAGCCGCCCCAGAAATGGCGCATTCATAGGATGCGCCAATTCTGGCACTTAGCCTCGCTCTTCCACGCTGCCCTGGTGCGGTGGCAGGGGGTAATAGGGTTGGGGTTGATGTCAGCTTATAATGCCAGCTGACATCAAGCCCAGGTTAGTAATGGAGAGGCGTCTATAAGACACCCCCATTACTAACCCCATAGTCAAAGTTAAAAAAAACACAAACACCCAGAATAAAGTCCTTTAATTGAAATAAAGACACAATCCTTTATTGTTCTAAATTAAACCATACTTACTGTCACGCCCATTCCAGCTGAAGCCAACGATCTCCTGCAATAAAAGAAAAATAATAAAGCAACCTCATCCTTACCTTTCCATGGTTCCCACGACAGCTTCAGCTCTGCTACATCGAGATGACAGGCTGGACCGCAGCAGAACGCTGCCATCCAGCCTCTCATCCCGCAGACACTGAGAAGCGCAGGCTTGCTTGCGCTGCTCAGCGTCTCTCTGTGACGACATCCAGATGAGCCGAGTTCATGTCCAATGAACTCGGCTCACCTCATGCACGTCACTGACAGCGTGGGAAAATTCTCACGCTGAAGCGGTGAGTGCAGGAGAATTCTCCCACGCTGTCAGTGACGTGCATAAGGTGAGCTCATGTCCAATGAACTCAGCTCACCTCCTGCACGTCACTGACAGCGTGGGAGAATTCTCCTGCACTCAGCGCTTCAGCGTGAGAATTCTCCCACGCTGAAGCGCTGAGTGCAGGAGAATTTTCCCACGCTGTCAGTGACGTGCATAAGGTGAGCTCATGTCCAATGAACTCAGCTCACCTCCTGCACGTCACTGACAGCGTGGGAGAATTCTCCTGCACTCAGCGCTTCAGTGTGAGAATTCTCCCACGCTGAAGCGCTGAGTGCAGGAGAATTTTCCCACGCTGTCAGTGACGTGCATGAGGTGAGCCGAGTTCATTGGACATTAACTCGGCTCATCTGGATGTCCTCACAGAGAGACACTGTGGAGCGCAAGCAAGCCTGCGCTTCTCAGTGTCTGCGGGATGAGAGGCTGGATGGCAGCGTTCTGCTGCGGTCCAGCCTGTCATCTCGATGTAGCAGAGCTGAAGCTGTCATGGGAACCATGGAAAGGTAAGGATGAGGTTGCTTTATTATTTTTCTTTTATTTCAGGAGATCGTTGGCTTCAGCTGGAATGGGCGTGATGGTAAGTATGGTTTAATTTAGAACAATAAAGAATTGTGTGTTTATTTCAATTAAAGGACTTTTTTCTGGGTGTTGTGTTTTTTTTAAATACTTTACTCGAAATTCATGGTGGTCATGTCTAATATTGGCGTGACCTCATGAATTTCGGGCTTAGGGCCAGCTGATAATGCCAAGCTGGCCCTAACCCCTTTATTACCCAGTGAGCCACCGCACCAGGGCCCTGGATGAGTTGGGTACAGCGCCAGAAGATGGCGCTTCTATGAACGCGCCATTTTCCGGGGTGGCTGCGGACTGCAATTTGTAGCGGGGGGGGGCCCAGAAAGCTTGGGTCTCCCTGCGCTGCAGATTCCAGCCCCCAGCTGCCTAGTTGTACCTGGCTGGACACAAAAATAGGGCGAAGCTCCACGTACTTTTTTTTTAATTATTTCATGAATTTCATGAAATAATTAAGAAAAAAAGGCCTTCCCTATATTGTTGTGTCCGGCCAGGTACAAATAGGCAGCTGGTGGTTGGGGGCAGCCCGTTCCTGCCTGCTGTACCTGGCTGGACACAAATATAGTGCGAAGCCCCACGTCAATTTTTTTTAAATTATTTCATGAATTTCCTGAAATAATTTAAAAAAATTGAAGTGGGGCTTCGCACTATATTTGTGTCCAGCCAGGTACAGCAGGCAGGAACGGGCTGCCCCCATCCACCAGCTGCCTATTTGTACCTGGCCGGACACAACAATATAGGGAAGCCCTTTTTTTCTTAATTATTTCATGAATTTCATGAAATAATTAAAAAAAATTGAAGTGGAGCTTCGCACTATATTTGTGTCCAGCCAGGTACAGCAGGCAGGAACGGGCTGCCCCCAACCACGAGCTGCCTATTTGTACCTGGCCGGACACAACAATATAGGGAAGGCCTTTTTTTCTTAATTATTTCATGAAATTCATGAAATAATTAAAAAAAAAGTACGTGGGGCTTCGCCCTATTTTTGTGTCCAGCCAGGTACAACTAGGCAGCTGGGGGCTGGAATCTGCAGCGCAGGGAGGCCCAAGCTTTCTGGGCCCCCCCCCGCTACAAATTGCAGTCCGCAGCCACCCCGGAAAATGGCGCGTTCATAGAAGCGCCATCTTCTGGCGCTGTACCCAACTCATCCAGGGCCCTGGTGCGGTGGCTCACTGGGTAATAAAGGGGTTAGGGCCAGCTTGGTATTATCAGCTGGCCCCAAGCCCAAAATTCATGGGGTCACGCCAGTATTAGACATGACCGCCATGAATTTCTAGTAAAGTATTTAAAAAAAACACAACACCCAGAATAAAGTCCTTTAATTGAAATAAAGACACAATTCTTTATTGTTCTAAATTAAACCATACTTACCATCACACCCATTCCAGCTGAAGCCAACGATCTCCTGCAATAAAAGAAAAATAATAAAGCAACCTCATCCTTACCTTTCCATGGTTCCCACGACAGCTTCAGCTCTGCTACATCGAGATGACAGGCTGGACCGCAGCAGAACGCCGCCATCCAGCCTGTCATCCCGCAGACACTGAGAAGCGCAGGCTTGCTTGCGCTGCTCAGCGTCTCTCTGTGACGACATCCAGATGAGCCGAGTTCATGTCCAATGAACTCAGCTCACCTCCTGCACGTCACTGACAGCGTGGGAAAATTCTCCTGCAATCAGCGCTTCAGCGTGAGAATTTTCCCACGCTGTCAGTGACGTGCATGAGGTGAGCCGAGTTCATTGGACATGAACTCGGCTCATCTGGATGTCGTCACAGAGAGACGCTGAGCAGCGCAAGCAAGCCTGCGCTTCTCAGTGTCTGCGGGATGACAGGCTGGATGGCGGCGTTCTGCTGCGGTCCAGCCTGTCATCTCGATGTAGCAGAGCTGAAGCTGTCGTGGGAACCATGGAAAGGTAAGGATGAGGTTGCTTTATTATTTTTCTTTTATTGCAGGAGATCGTTGGCTTCAGCTGGAATGGGCGTGATGGTAGGTATGGTTTAATTTAGAACAATAAAGGATTGTGTCTTTATTTCAATTAAAGGACTTTATTCTGGGTGTTTGTGTTTTTTTTAACTTTGACTATGGGGTTAGTAATGGGGGTGTCTTATAGACGCCTCTCCATTACTAACCTGGGCTTGATGTCAGCTGGCATTATAAGCTGACATCAACCCCAACCCTATTACCCCCTGCCACCGCACCAGGGCAGCGTGGAAGAGCGAGGCTAAGTGCCAGAATTGGCGCATCCTATGAATGCGCCATTTCTGGGGCGGCTGACGGCTGGTGTTTCTAGCCTGGGAGGGGGTCAATATTCATGGCTCCCTTCCTGGGCTATTAATATCAGCCCCCAGCTGTCTGCCTAGCCTTTGCTAGCTATTAAATTAGGGGGGACCCCACGTCATTTTTTTTGGGGGGTCCCCCATTTTAATAGCTAGTAAAGGCTATGTATTCAGCTGGGGGCTGATATTAGTAGCCTGGGAAGCTCCGTGGGTATTACCCCCTTCCCAGGCTTCAAACATCTGCCCCAGCCGTCTGCTTAACCTCCGCTAGAGCCTAAAATTAAGGGGAACCCCACGCCAATTTTTTTAATAATAAATCCTTTATTTTAATACTAAATGACAAGTACAGTAACCAACACTATCACTGTACTTCATATATATGTGACTGACATGTTTCTATCTATCTAATCTATGTGTGATGCTCTATTCTTTCTGTTCTAAATTGTCGGGTACCGCTGCTGAATTGCCGGCCGGCTTTTTTAAAGAGACAGTGCATGAAAACACTATTATTTTTTTTGATAAATCCTTTACACTAAATGACAAGTACAGTAAGCAACACTGTCACTGTACTTCATATATATGTGACTGACATGTTTCTATCTATCTAATCTATGTGTGAAGCTCTATTCTTTCTGTTCTAAATTGTCGGGTACAGATGCTGAATTGCCAGCCGGCTTTTTTAAAGAGACGGTGCATGAAAACACTAATTTTTTTTTTAATAAATCCTTTACACTAAATGACAAATGCAGTAACCAACACTGTCACTGTGCTTCTTATATGTGTGACTGACATGTTTCTATCTATCTAATCTATGTGTGATGCTCTATTCCTTCTTGTCTAAATTGTCGGGTACCGGTGTATGCCGCTGCTGAATTTGCCGGCCGGCTTTTTTAAACAGAGTGTCTTCTGAGCAGTTTGTCAGCTTTTGGACACCTTTGCATGTGTTTTCTATGTGTTTCTATGTGTTTTTGTTTGCCTGCCATTGGTTTTAACGGTGTTCGACGGTGTTCTAAGGTGTTCGACGAACAGTTCGACGAACAGTTCCTCGAACATCCCGGTGTTCGACGAACCGAACCGAACCCGAACACTACGGGGTGGCTCAACACTAATTGTAAGTTGACATCAACCCCAGCCCTATTACCCCACTGCCACCACTACAGGGCAGTGGGAAGAGCGAGGCTAAGTCCAGAATTGGTGCATCCCATGGATGCGCCATTTAAGGGGCGGCTGACTGCTGGTATTTCTAGCCTAGGAGGGGGTTAATATTCATGGCACCCTTCTTGGGCTATTAATATCAGCCCCCAACTGTCTGCCTAGCCTTTGCTAGCTATTAAAATAGGGGTAACACTATTACTCTACTTATTATATATGTGACTGACATGTTTCTATCTGTCTAATCTATGTGTGTTGCTCTGTTCTTTCTGTTCTAAATTGTTGGGTTCCGATGCTGAATTGCCGACCGGCTTTTTTAAAGAGATGAGTGCATGAAAACACTATTATTTTTTTTTTTTATAAATCCTTTAACACTAAATGACAAGTACAGTAACCAACACTATCACTGTAATTCTTATACAGTTATATGAAAAAGTTTGGGCACCCCTATTAATCTTAAGCTTAATGTTTTATAAAAATTGGTGTTTTTGCAACAGCTATTTCAGTTTGATATATGTAATAACTGTTGGAGACAGTAATGTTTCTGCCTTGAAATGAGGTTTATTGTACTAACAGAAAATGTGCAATCTGCATTCAAACAAAATTTGACAGGTGCATAAGTATGGGCACCTCACCAGAAAAGTGACTTTAATATTTAGTAGATCCTCCTTTTGCAAAAATAACAGCCTCTAGTCGCTTCCTGTAGCTTTTAATGATTTCCTGGATCCTGGATGAAGGTATTTTTGACCATTCCTCTTTACAAAACAATTCCAGTTCAGTTAAGTTTGATGGTCGCCGAGCATGGACAGCCCTCTTCAAATGATCCCACAGATGTTCAATGATATTCAGGTCTGGGGACTGGGATGGCCATTCCAGAACATTGTAATTGTTCCTCTGCATGAATGCCTGAGTAGATTTGGAGCGGTGTTTTGGATCATTGTCTTGCTGAAAGATCCATCCCCTGCGTAACTTCAACTTTGTCACTGATTCTTGAACATTATTGTCAAGAATATGCTGATACTGAGTGGAATCCATGCGTCCCTCAACTTTAACAAGATTCCCGGTTCCGGCATTGGCCACACAGCCCCATAGCATGATGGAACCTCCACCAAATTTTACTGTGGGTAGCAAGTGTTTTTCTTGGAATGCTGTGTTTTTTTGCCGCCATGCATAACGCCTTTTTGTATGACCAAACAACTCAATCTTGGTTTCATCAGTCCACAGGACGTTCTTCCAAAAAGAAATTGGCTTCTCCAAATGTGCTTTTGCATACCTCAGCCGACTCTGTTTGTGGCGTGCTTGCAGAAACGGCTTCTTTCGCATCACTCTCCCATACAGCTTCTCCTTGTGCAAAGTGCGTTGTATAGTTGACCGATGCACAGTGACACCATCTGCAGCAAGTTGATGCGCAGCTCTCTGGAGGTGGTCTGAGGATTGTCCTTGACTGATCTCACCATTCTTCTTCTCTGCCTTTCTGATGTTTTTCTTGGCCTGCCACTTCTGGCCTTAACAAGATCTGTCCCTGTGTTCTTCCATTTCCTTACTATGTTCCTCATAGTGGAAACTGATAGGTTAAATCTCTGAGACAGCTTTTTGTATCCTTCCCCTGAGCAACTATGTTGAATAATCTTTGTTTTCAGATCATTTGACAGTTGTTTTGAGGAGCCCATGATGCCACTCTTCAGAGGAGATTCAAACAGGAGAACAACTTGCAAGTGGCCACTTTAAGTAGCTTTTCTCATGATTGCATACACCAGGCTATGAAGTTCAAAGCTCAATGAGGTTACAAAACCAAAAAAAGTGCTTTAGTAAGTCAGTAAAAAGTAGGTAGGAGTATTTAAAACAAGAAAATGATAAGGGTGCCCATACTTATGCACCTGTCAAATTTTGTTTGAATGCAGATTGCACATTTTCTGTTAGTACAATAAACCTCATTTCAAGGCAGAAACATTACTGTGTCCAACAGTTATTACATATATCAAACTGAAATAGCTGTTGCAAAAACACCAATTTTTATAAAACATTAAGCTTAAGATTAATAGGGGTGCCCAAACTTTTTCATATAACTGTATAT
The DNA here is from genome assembly GCF_046119375.1 of Phyllobates terribilis. Lineage (NCBI taxonomy): Eukaryota > Metazoa > Chordata > Amphibia > Anura > Dendrobatidae > Phyllobates > Phyllobates terribilis. The sequence goes on along the minus strand of NW_027362765.1, from coordinate 474,813,410 downwards.
GTGACTGACATGTTTCTATCTATCTAATCTATGTGTGATGCTCTATTCCTTCTGTTCTAAACTGTCGGGTACCTGCTATGTATGCCGTTGATGATTTGCGGATTTTCATGTTTCACTGTGAGCACTGTTCCCATCGATTTGGGCAATCACTGTAATGCCACAACCACCTTGGCTGTGGCATTACAGTGAGTGGCAGACAATCCCTCCATGATTGGTGCTCTAAATAGCGCCAGACATGCAGTGAGGGGACCCGAGCTCCCGCCCGAGCATCTCGAAAGTACTCGGCGAGCTCCGAGCATCTCGAGTACTGAGATGCTCGGGCGAGTACCGAGCAGTGGCGAGCATGCTCGCACTTCACTAGTTATATGTAAACTAAAACCTATTGTAATGGGGTAAAATAGGTTACAACTAGAGATGAATAAATCTGACAATGCTTGAATTTGCCATATTGCATTGATTATAACAGTGAAATTCGATTTGCAAAAAAGTTGTTCTCTTCAAATTGAAAATTCTTTATTATGCTTTTGAGTATGTTCAGGCCCCAGAGCATTATAAAAATAGAATGTAGAAGATAAAAATATAATACTCACCTCACTAGTGATGAGCGAGCATGTTTGCTACTGCTCGGTGCTTGCCCGAGCATCTCACTGCTCGAGATGCTCGGCGCTTGCCGAGTATTTCCGGGGTTGCTCGGCGGGAGCTCGGATCCCCTCCCTGCATGTTTGGCGCTCTTTAGAGCTCCAATCAACATGCAGGGATTGCTTGCCACTCAGTGTAATGCCGTAGCCATGTTGGTTGTGGCATTACAGTTATTGGCTGGCCGCAAAGCGTCATCAGGTCTATATCAGACCTGGCGCCGCCATGCTCGTCACAGTCACTCCGGAATCAGACAGTGTAGGGAGAGGTGCTGCTGCGTCAGGGAGAGATTTGCTTGTGTATTAGGTAGGGTAGGGAGAAAAACCGCACATTACACATATCCATCTTAACGAACAGTCCTTTTGAGGACTAACTAATCCATCTGCAGAGATATCAGGCGGGCGGTGTATATAGGCAGGCAGGCAGGGTATATAGCAGACTGCAGTGCATATAGCACAAGAGGCTCCATTCTAATTCTGCCTTCTGCTGCTGTTAGATATTTCTATATAAAGGCCCAGGTCTCAGGGGCCAGGAATTCTTTTTTTTGGATCTTAATCCTCATTATTTGCTTAAAAAGCAATCCAGAGAACACCGTTTTTCTGCGCCATTGCTTGTTGGCACTGCAGAATACAGCCAGGTCCTTTCCATATTACAGCGCTAAAAATCCAGCTATTTATAACGGTGTTTTCTCCGTCAAACGGATCACATATACTTTGTCAGAAAATACTGCCATTTCTGGCCTCCATGAAAAATTTCCTTTAGTGTGTCAGTGAAGCAATTCACAGCAGTTTGCTGTTCAAACTACTTACCTACAGGCCAGGTATTTAAAACTCTGTTTTCTCCATCACATGGATCACATATAAGTTCGCTCGAAACTCAGTCATTTGCAGTGAGCGTGGAAGATACTGTCCTCCATTTAAAATGGGTAAGGCACATGGCAAGGGGGGGAAACTGGACATGATTGTGATGGTGCAAGCAGAAGCCGAGGAAAAAGCCGTGGGCAAGCTGAAATTGTGCCACAACAAACATGCACATCTTCTCGCCCGACCTTCCTGTCCCAATTCCTTGGGGACCGCAGCACACCACTATTGAACCTAGAGCAGTGTCAAAAGGTTGTTGGTTGGATAGTGGATAATGCTTCCAGTCACTTAGCCACCACCACCACCACCACCCTGTCGTCCACACGGTCAAGTCTCAGTAGCTGTGAGTCTGGACTGCATATTCCTCACCCTGATCCTCCTTCCTCCCACCATGCCGAGTGCCCAGAGACAACTGATCCCACACTTGGACACTCCGAAGAGCTGTTCACTTATCCATTTATAGATTCGGGCCTCTCGCCCAGTCCACTTGAAGCAGGGCAAGAGGAGATTGCGTGTAGCAATGTCCAAATATTTGAGCAACCACGGTCATACGAAGGCGACGGTGGGAAAGTGTCACAAGAGGTGGAAGATGATGAGACACAATTGCCAGAAAGTCTGGAGGAAGACGAGGGTGCGAAAGTGGAAGACGAGGTGGTGGATGATAAAGTAACTGACCCAACATCGCAAGAGGATATGCAGAGCGAGGACAGCAGCACACAGGGGGAGGGAGGCAGAGCACCCCAACAGGCAGGAAGAAGCAGTGTGGTGGCCGCAGATAGAAGGCAGTCAACGGTTCCCCGTAACACCAACACAAAGGAAGTTGCCAGTACAACTGTTAGGTCTTCCCGAGTCTAGTTGTTTTTTAAAGAGTCTGCCGATAACCCCAAAAAGGCCATTAGCACCACCTACCAGGCCAGCATCAGCAGGGGTGGCAAAATGACCAGCCTGACCACCACCAGCATGATCAGGCACATGGCAGCAAAGCACTCGACTTTGTGTGCCGAACCCCAGGGTCAAGGAACAGTGTCTGCAGGTGGCACCATTGCTTCTTCGTCTGTTGTGCATGCAAGCCCTGCCCATGGTGCATGCGAAGATGCCTCCTGCCCTGCACCTGTCATTGGGCACTACAAATTCTCCAAATTTTGGGTGACAGTCACTACTGGTTTTTGACACTTCTAGACCCACTCTACAAGGAGAATTTAATATCTCTTATTCCTTGTTACTGTGGCCCTGCTCTATGTGTCTTTAAATTCTTAGTGGGGTTTTTCCTAAAATTGGTCATCCGTTGGAATCACTGCATACCCTATAACTGTATAGCAGACCCTCTTCTTTCTAATGGCAACATGTCATACTTGTTACTGTGGCCCTGCTCTGTGAGTCTTTAAACTTTTAGTGGGTTTTTTCCAAAAATTGGTCAGTCGTTGGACTCACTGCACACCATATAACAGTATAGCAGACTTTCTCCTTTCTAAATCAAATTTGTCGTTACTGTTGCCCTGCTCTATGTGTCTTTAATTTCTTTGTGGGTTTTTTCCTAAATTTGGTCAGCCGTTGGACTCACTGCATACCCTATAACTGTATAGCAGACCCTCTACTTTCTAATGGAAGCATGTCATACCTTGTTACTGTGGCCCTACTCTATGTGTCTTAAATTCTTAGTGGGGTTTTTCCTAAAATTGGTAACCAGTGGACTCACTGCATAAACTATAACTGTATAGCAGACCCTCTCCTTTCTAATGGGAACATGTCGTACTTGTTACTGTGGCCCTGCTCTATGTGTCTTTAAATTCTTAGTGGGGTTTTTCTTAAATTTGGTCAGCCATTGGACTCACTGCATACCCTATAACTATATAGTAGACGCTCTCCTTTCTAATGGGAACATGTCGTACCTTGTTACTGTGGCCCTGCTCTATGTGTCTTTAAATTCTTAGTGGAGTTTTTCTTAAAATTGGTCAGCCGTTGGACTCACTGCATACCCTTTAACTGTATAGCAGACTCTCTCCTTTCTAAATATAATTTGTCGTTACTGTGGCCCTGCTCTATGGGTCTTAAAATTCTTAGTGTGGTTTTTCCCAAATTTTGTCAGCCCCTGCAGTCACAGCATGGGCATTACCACTATAGGAGACCTGCTCCTTTATAATGGAAACATTCTTTTTTACTGAGACCCTCCTCAATGTCTCTTCAAAGGGGTATTGGGTTGCGTTCAATTTTTTAGCAGCTCTTGCAGTCACTGGATATGCAATAACAGTACAGGAGACCCACTTGTTAATAATGGGAACAAGAAAGCATAGACGGCTGATGGCTCTCTAACAATAGCGAGCGCCGACTGCTGGCCTTTTAAGAATAGTAAGGGCCGCCAGATGGCCCAATAAAAATAGGCTTTATGACTTTCAGAGTCCCTCCATCATAAATGAAACAGGATGTGTCTGATGATGTGTCACACACAACATTGCCAGATAATGTTGTAAAATGACATTTCCCGGTGAATGCATTTGTCTTAAAAAATAACGTAAACAAAACAAAACAATAGGATCTTTCTATAGTATAAAAAACAGCGTCACCAATTTAACCTCAATGTAATCACATTGTTCATCTCCTGCATACCCTCCTCCAGTTCGGCTTCCATCTCCAAAATGACCACATCAGTCACAAGCTGACAGCACTGCAGCACTGCCTTGGCCAAGCGGCAATAGGCTGTGCTGAAGATAACATGCTTAATGCTTAATTGACAAACCGCCCAGCGCTGCAGAGTTGTTGAAAGCTGTAACACAGCAGCCTGATCTGTGGCTCTCACCGCTGAACATACAGCCAGTCATGGTCGTGTGTGTCAATGGGCGGAACCTGGTGATGGAGAAATGACAGCCGAAGTAGATACGGTTTCCCTCTATGCCAGTCCTTTCACCGAGCTAAATTCAACTCTCAGGAAAAAAAGCTGTGGATTGGCTCCGTACTGTCCCTGGCCACATTCACCTGTCCACGTGTTTGTGGTTAGGTGGTCCTTCCCAGTAAGTGCACTGGGGAGGGCACGGGTAATGTTGTGTGACCGGTGCTTGTGGAAGGCGGAGACGATACCGGGAGAAATAGTGGCGGCTGGGGACTGAGTATGGACACCCGATCAAAGCCGGCATGAGGTCATGAAAAGCTTCCGCCTCCACGAGCCTAAAAGGCCACATTTCAAGTGAAAGCAGCTTTAGAGGACTTCCTGGGAGAAATGACAGCTGGGTAGATATTGTTTCCCAAGTCCTTTCACCAAGCTAAAGAATATGGCTGTGGTGAAATACAACTCACCAAAAAAAACTGTGGACTGGCTCCGTACCGTCCCGGGCCACATTCACCTGTCCACGTGTGTGTGGTTAGGTGGTCCTTCCCAGTAAGTGCACTGGGGAGGGCACGAGTAATGTTGTGGTACCTGTGCTTGTGGAAGGCGTAGACGACACCGGGAGAAACAGTGGTGGCTGTGGACCAAGTATGGACACCGGCATGAGGTTATGAAAAGCTACCGCATCCACGAGCCTAAAAGGCCACATTTCAAGTGCAAGCAGCTGTCAAAAATTTGGCAGTATAGTATTGCAGTCTGTGGGTGGGTGGGTGGCTGGCTGCATACTTGCGCTTGCATTCCAAGGAATGGGGTAGGAACAGCTGAACTTTGCACTGGGACAAGGACATGGACAGAGATTGTTGCAAGTCTGCAATGACAGGTGCATGGCAGGAGGCATCTTCGCATGCGCCAAGGATCACTTATGATGTGCAAACTTTTAGGCAGTGACCTGGGAGTCAGTAATGCTTCCAGAGGTTTTCCCCATGCTGTTCCCATGTCTTTTCAGCATTGTATGCATGTGTCTGATGATGTGTCACACACCACATGGCCAGATAAGGTTGTAAAATGTTAAAATGACATTTCCTGATGAATGCATTTGTCTTGGTTGAAAGCAATGCAAAAGTGCAAAAGCGCATCAAAAACGCTACGTGTGAACATAGCCCGAGGTGTGGAGGAGCATTTTTGTTTTTGGTTATTTATTTTGCCTTATATACAATTCATTACCCTTAAAATGATGTTTCTTAACATATTTTCCAGGAAAATCCATTTTGGTTTCATTTTTGTATGTTTTATTGTGAGTCCGTAAAAGTGGCGTAATATTCTGACAACGTTGTTAACAGCAGTGACCTGGGAAACTGAAATGCTTCCAGGGGTCTTCCCCATGCTGTCCCCATGTCATATGAGCACAGTTCCCATCGATTTGGGCAATTTTTAGGCCCTCTGCAGACCACCGGGGGGAGCCGCCTGAAAAATGCTCGGGTTTCCCATAGACTTACATTGGGCTCGCTGCTCGGGTCGAGCACCGGAGTATTTCAATATGCTCGACACGAGCAACAAGTACCCGAGCATATTAGTGCTCGCTCATCACTACACCTCACCGCTCACCTATCCCACCATCCCAAATCCCAACAGCCCACTCTTCGGTCATCTGCATCTCTTCTTTTTGCCTTCCTTAATAGTGTGTATTCTGTTTAGACTCTTCACTCTAGGCCACAGTTTCTGCCTTGACTAGACTTCGGTGTCACTGTGTGCCAGACCATCACATGGGCGATACTGTCATGACTAGTGTTGAGTGAGCACTAAAATGCTCGGGTGCTCGAAGCTCGGGCCGAGCTCACCGTGATAGCAACGAGCCCAATGTTAGTCTATGGGAGACCCAAGCATTTTTGCGGCGGCACCCCCGGCGGTCTTTTAAAAGCCTAACAAGTGCCCAAAACGATAGTGACAGTGCTCAAATGACATGGGGACAGCATGGGGATCGCCCCAGGAAGCATTTCTGACCCCCAGATCACTGCTGTCAACAACGTGCTCAGAGGTATTAAGACACTTTTAAGGGCTCACAGTAAAACGTTCAAAAACGAAACTGAAACTGCTTTCCTGTGAAATACAATAAGGAAGTTCCTTTCCAGGGTAAAGACTTGTGTATAAGGTAAAATAAATAACCCCCCAAAAAAATACTCCTCCACACCTTAGTCTATGCTCACAAGTAGCATTTTTTATGCGCTTTTGCACTTTTGTATTGCTTTCAACCGTGACAAATGCATTCACAGGGAAATGTCATTTTAACATTTTACAATCTTATCTGGCCATGTGCTGTGTGACACATGCATACAGTGCCGAAAAGACATGGGAACAGCATAGGGAAGACTCCTGGAAGCATCTCTGACACCAAGGTCACTGCCTAAAAGTGTGCCTTTCAGAAGTGATCCTTGACGTATCAGAAGATGCAGACTTGCAACTATCCCCATGCAAGTCCTTGTCCCAAGGCAGTGTTCAATTGTACCTCCCCCATTCCTTGCAATGCCAGCGCAAATATACAGCCAACCAACCACCCACCCACCTGCAGGCTGCAATACAATACTGCTAGCTTTCACTTGAAATGGAGCCTTTTAGTTTGGCGGAGGCCGAAGCTGGCCACTACCTCATGGCTGCTTCGGCAGCGAAGTATCAATACTCAGTCCCCAGCCACCCGGCGGCCGGGTGTCCATACTAGGTCAACAGCCACCCCACGGCCGGGTGTCTGCACACGGTCCCCAGACATCTGGGGGTCGATCGGGTGTCCATAAATGGTCCCCAGCCACCCCTATTTCTCCTGTTACCTTCCAACAAACTTTTCTTAGCCTGGCCTGCTTTAGGGCAGCATTGGACGAGCCCACCAGAGAACCAGACTCCTCCGGTGGGCCCTGGCTTCTCCATCAGGGGTGTTGAGAGTGCCAAGGTGAGGAGCATGATGATGATAGAAGTTAGCATCAGCTTTGTTTTCTTGGAATGCAAGCGCATGCATGTAGTAGTGGCTATGCCTGAGGTGGTTAGCATTTTGGCGCATATCCTACCTCCTCCAAGGATTGCTGGATGTTTTCCTGCTACTATCCAAGTTCTATGACTCCCGTTAAAACAAAGCTTCAGGTGATAAATGATGGATGAGATGGTGGCAAAGGAGAAAGAGGAGGAGGAACAGGGACTATTCACATCAATATCAGGCCAGTCAACCACACATGTCTTGTAAGATATGTTTCTGTTCCAAAAGGAGCGGTTCGGCTACACAGTTATAGGGCATACAGTGAGTTCAATGCCTACCAAAAATTTAGAGGCACTCCAATGCCCTTTGGAAGTGACATGGAGGTCAGGCCTTAACTAAACCATTTTTTCCATTTATAGCAACTCGGTCTCCTGTGCACTGCTGGCCTAAGCAGTGAAAGGAAGGCTTTCCAAAACTTATGAGGAACTGCAATGCCCCTTGAAACAGACGTGGATTACAGCATACTAAAAACCTTCTACCCATTATTGGGGAGTGGGTCTCCCTTAGTATTTGCCAATGCATTGAAAAGCAAAAGCTGACTAAAATTAGGAGGAAATGCAATGCCCATTGGAAGAGTCGTGGAGGTCGCAGTATCTTAACAAGACTGTTTTAATGCCCCTTGGAAAAGTGGTGGAGGTCACAGTAGCTTAACGAGACAGTTTTAATGCCCATTGGAAAAGTGGTGGATGTCACAGTAGCTTAACAAGACGGTTTTAACGCCCCTTGGAAAAGTGGTGGAGGTCACAGTAGCTTAACAAGATGGTTTTAATGCCCCTTGGAATAGTGGTGGAGGTCACAGTAGCTTAACAAGATCGTTTTAATGCCCCTCGGAAGAGACGTGGAGGTCGCAGTAGCTTAACAAGACGGTTTTAATGCCCCTCAAAAGAGACGTGGAGGTCGCAGTAGCATAACAAGACGGTTTTAATGCACCTTGGAAAATTGGTGGAGGTCGCAGTAGCTTAACAAGACGGTTTTAATGCCCATTGGAAAAGTGGCGGAGGTCACAGTAGCTTAACAAGACGGTTTTAATGCCCCTTGGAAAAGTGGCGGAGGTCACAGTAGCTTAGCAAGACGGTTTTAATGCCCCTTGAAAAAGTGGTGGAGGTCATAGTACCTTAACAAGACGGTTTTAATGCCCCTTGGAAAAGTGGTGGAGGTCGCAGTAGCTTAACAAGACGGTTTTAATGCCCCTTACAAGAGCCATACAGTACAGCATCTTAAAAACATTATTCCCATTATTGGGGAGTGGGTCTCCCATAGTCTTTGCTTATGCCTTCCAAGCAAAAGCTGCAAAAAATTAGGATGGAGGAACTTGCAATGCCCCTTTCAAGAGCCATGCAGTACAGCATATTACAAACATTATTCCCATTATTGGGGAGTGGGACTCCCATAGTCTTTGCCTATGCCTTCCATGCAAAAGCTGCCAAAAGTTAGGACGGAGGAACTTGCAATGCCCCTTACAAGAGCCATGCAGTACAGCATATTACAAACATTATTCCCATTATTGGGGAGTGGGTCTCCCATAGTCTTTGCCTATGCCTTCCAAGCAAAAGCAGCAAAAAATTATGAGGAAATGCAATGCCCGTTTGAAGAGTCGTGGAGGTTAAAGTTAATTAAAAACAACATTTCAATGCCCCTTGGAAGAGCTGTAGATTTCAGAGTGGTTAACAAGACGCTTTTAATGCCACTCGGAAGAGACGTGGAGGTCCCAGTAGCTTAACAAGATGGTTTTAATGCCCCTTGGAAAAGTGGTGGAGGTTGCAGTAGCTTAACAAGACGGTTTTAATGCCACTCGGAAGAGACGTGGAGGTCCCAGTAGCTTAACAAGATGGTTTTAATGCCCCACGGAAGAGACGTGGAGGTCGCAGTAGCATAACAAGATGGTTTTAATGCCCCTTGGAAAAGTGGTGGAGATCACAGTAGCTTAGCAAGACGGTTTTAATGCCCCTCGGAAGAGACGTGGAGGTCGCAGTAGCTTAACAAGATGGTTTTTATGCCCCTCGGAAGAGACGTGGAGGTCGCAGTAGCTTAACAAGACGGTTTTAATGCCCCTTGGAAAAGTGGTGGAGGTCGCAGTAGCCTAACAAGACGGTTTTAATGCCCCTCGGAAGAGACGTGGTGGTCCCAGTAGCTTAAAAAGACAGTTTTAATATCCCCTTGGAAAAGTGGTGGAGGTCGCAGTAGCTTAACAAGTCGGTTTTAATGCCCCTTACAAGAGCCATACAGTACAGCATCTTAAAAACATTATTCCCATTATTGGGGAGTGGGTCTCCCATAGTCTTTGCTTATGACTTCCAAGCAAAAGCAGCCAAAAATTAGGACGGAGGAACTTGCAATGCCCCTTACAAGAGCCATGCAGTACAGCTTATTACAAACATTATTCCCATTATTGGGGAGTGGGTCTCCTATAGTCTTTGGCTATGCCTTCCATGCAAAAGTTGCCAAAAATTAGGACGGAGGAACTTGCAATGCCCCTTACAAGAGCAATGAAGTACAGCATATTACAAACATTATTCCCATTATTGGGGAGTGGGTCTCTCATAGTCTTTGCCTATGCCTTCCAAGCAAAAGTTGCCAAAAATTAGGAGGAATTGCAATGACCGTTCGAAGAGTCGTGGAGGTTAGAGTTAATTAAAAACAATATGTCAATGCCCCTTGGAAGAGCTGTGGAGTTCAGAGTGGTTTAACAAGATGCTTTTAATGCCCCTCGGAAGAGACGTGGAGGTCCCAGTAGCTTAAAAAGATGGTTTTAATGCCCCTTGGAAAAGTGGTGGAGGTTGCAGAAGCTTACCAAGATAGTTTTAATGCCCCTTGGAAGAGACGTGGAGGTCCCAGTAGCTTAGCAAGATGGTTTTAATGCCCCACGGAAGAGACGTGGAGGTCGCAGTAGCTTAATAAGACGGTTTTAATGCCCCTTGGAAAAGTGGTGGAGGTCACAGTAGCTTTACAAGACAGTTTTAATGCCCCTCGGAAGAGACGTGGAGGTCGCAGTAGCTTAACAAGATGTTTTTAATGCCCCTCAGATGAGACGTGGAGGTCGCAGTTGCTTAACAAGACGGCTTTAATGCCCTTTGGAAAAGTGGTGGAGGTCGCAGTAGCTTAACATGATGCTTTTAATGCCCCTTGGAAGAGACGTGGAGGTCCCAGTAGCTTAACAAGACGGTTTTAATGCCCCTCGGAAGAGACGTGGAGGTCGCAGTAGCTTAACAAGACAGTTTTAATGCCCCTCGGAAGAGACGTGGAGGTCGCAGAAGCTTAACAAGATGGTTTTAATGCACCTCGGAAGACACGTGGAGGTCGCAGTAGCTTAACAAGACGGTTTTAATGCCCCTTGGAAAAGTGGTGGAGGTCGCAGTATCTTAACAAGATGCTTTTAATGCCCCTCGGAAGAGACGTGGAGGTCCCAGTAGCTTAACAAGACGGTTTTAATTCCCCTCGGAAGAGACGTGGAGGTCGCAGTAGCTTAACAAGATGGTTTTAATGCCCCTTGGAAAAGTGGTGGAGGTCGCAGTAGCTTAACAAGATGGTTTTAATGCCCCTTTCAAGAGCCAAACAGTACAGCATCTTAAAAATATTATTCCCATTATTGGGGAGTGGGTCTCCCACAGTCTTTGCTTATGCCTTCCAAGCAAAAGCTGACAAAAATAAGGACGGAGGAACTTTCAATAATGGCAACACGGACCACGGTCACCCTGGTGGTATATTGGTGGTGGAGGCTGAAGATAAGGAGAAGAACATAAAACAGCCAAAATGAGGAAGCGTATACCCATGTGTGGGTCGAAGCGGTGCATGTGAATACACCTCCCGAAATAACACAGTGGATTTGACTTTATGTTACTCTGCTGTCATTTGGTGGTGATGAGAAGTCTGGCTCACGCCAGCCCTTGATCATTTTGATAAGGGTCAGCTTGTCAGCATTGTCAGTTGACAGGCGAGTGTGCTTATCAGTTATAATTCCCCCAGCGGCACTAAAAACACGCTCCGATAACACGCTAGCGGCAGGGCAGGCCAGGACCTCCATGGCGTACAGAGCGAGGTCATTCCAAGAGTCCAGCTTGGATACCCAATAATTAAAAGGCACAGAGGAATCACGGAGGATGCTGGTACAGATGGCAACGTACTCCCTCACCATCTTTTGAAACTTTCTACTCCTTGTGAGAGTACCCCGTGCCTCAGGGTCTGTCAGAAGGGAGGGTCTGAGAAAACTGTCCCAGAATGTTGACAGTGTTCCCCTGCCTCTGCTGGATTGGAGTTGCATCTCTCTCGCATGTACACCTTTGTTGGGCAACGAACTGTGACCTCTGCCGCTAGCGTGTTTTTTAGCAATTCTGCAGCAAGGGCCTTCTGGTGCTGCCCCTTTTTTGTAGACCTCTCCACCTCAGGAATAAGAGAGTGAAAGTTCTCCTTGTAGCGTGGGTCTAAAAGTGTCACCAACCAGTAATGACTGTCATCCAACATTTTGACAACACGAGGGTCACGGTTAAGGCAGCGTAACATAAAGTCAGCCATGCGTGCCAGACTGTTAACGGGCAAGACTTCCGTGTCCTCTCCAAGATGATGACTGACCATGCTCTCCCCCTTCTCCTCCTCCCCCCTGTCCTCAGGCCACCCACGTTGAACCAACGGTATGACAGTTGTACAGGTACTACCATCTACAGCGCATGATACAAGCTCCTGTTCTTCCTCCTCCTCCTCCTCCTCCTCCTCCTCCTCTCATTGTCCCCCAATGCACGTTGGGATGAGATGAGGCTGGGCTGTGTGTAATTGACCGCTATGGCATCTTGATCCATCTCATCATACTCTGATTACAATGCCTCCTCTTTAATTCTCTGCAGAGAGAGTTGCAAAAGACAGACAAGTGGAATGCTGATGCTAATGATGGTGCCATCTCCACTCACCATCTTGGTGGACTCCTCAAAGTTTGTCAGGATGGTACATATGTCAGACATCCAGGTCCACTCCTGAGGTCTTATGTGTGGAGTCTGACCTGAATATCGATGGCCTTGTTGCAGCTGGTACTCCACAACTGCTCTCTTCTGCTCACAAATCCTTTGCAACATGTGGAGGGTAGAGTTCCAACGTGTGGGGACATCACACACCAGTCGGTGTGACGGAAGCTGTAAACGCTGCTGCAACACAGCAAGGGCGGCGGAAGCTGTAGCCGACTTGCGAAAATGAGCTGACTGGCGGCGTACTTTGACGAGCAGATCTGGAAACTCGGGGTACGATTTAAGAAACCGCTGAACCACGAGGTTAAGCACATGAGCCAGGCATGGTATGTGTGTGATCTCGCCTCGCCTCAGAGCCGCCACCAAGTTACAGCCATTGTCACACACGACCATGCCTGGATGTAGGTTAAGAGGTGTCAGCCACAGATCTGCCTGCTCTTTCACAGCTGTCCACAACTTACAAGCAGTGTGAGATTTCTCACCTAAGCTTATGAGTTTCAGCACAGGCTGTTGCTGCTTGGCGGAGGCAGTACTGCAGTGCTCCAAGCTTGTAACTGATGTGGTGATATCTGAGATGGAGCCTGAACATGAGGAGGAGGAGGAGGATGATGTGCAGGAGCTGTACACTGTGGGGGCAACTCTGACTGACATAGGGCCCGCAATCCTCGGTGTGGGGAGGATGTGTTCCATCCCAAGGTCCGACTGGTTCCCGGCTTCCACTATGTTTACCCAGTGTGCCATCAGGGAGATGTACCATCCCTGGCCACAAGCACTTGTCCATGTGTCCGTTGTCAGGTGGACTCTCCCAGCAACTGCGTTGTTGAGGGCACGGCAGATGTTTTGGGACACGTGCTTGTGTAGTGCGGGGATGGCACACCGGGCAAAATAGTGTCGGCTGAGTACCGAGGGACGGCCACCGCCATAAGGTTGCGGAAGGATTTCGTCTCCACCAGCCTAAAAGGCAGCATTTCCAATGCAAGCAGTCGTGAAATGTGCGAATTTAGGACTGTGGCCTGTGGGGCGTTAGCTGCGAATTTCCGCTTTCGTTCAAAGGTCTGGGATATGGACAATTGAATGCAGCCGTGCGACGTGAACGTGGATGTTGTTGCTGTTTCTTGAGAAACTGCCATAACAAGTGAAGACTGAGAGGAGAGGGCATCTTTGCATGCAGCATGGACAGGGGATTGCCTTGCACACACAAAAGGGGGTTCTATTGCACGCACAACAGCGGAAGAAGCAGTGGTGACACCCGCTGACACTGGTAGTGGACCCTGGGGTTCGCCACTCAAAGTCGGGTGCTTTGCTGCCATGTGCCTGATCATGCTGGTGGCAGTCAGGCTGGTAGTTTTGTCACCTCTGCTGATGCTGGCATGGCAGGTGGTACAAATGGCCTTTTTGGGGTTATCAACAGAGTTTTTAAAAAAATTCCAGACTCTGGAAGAACTACCGGTTGTACTGGCAACGTCCCTCGTGTTGGTGTTACGGGGAACTGTTGCCTGCCTTCTGTGTGCGGCCACCACACTGCTTCTTCCTGCTTGTTGGGGTGCTCTGCCTCCCTCACCCTGTGTGTTACTGGCCTTGCTCTGCATGTCCTCCTGCCATGTTGGGTCAGTTACTAGATCATCCACCACCTCCTCCTCTTCCACTTGTGCACCACGATCCTCCTCGTCACTTCCTGGCAATTGTGTCTCGTCATCGTCCACCTCTTGTGACAAATTGCCAGCGTCGACTTCCTGTGGCCGTGGCTGTTCAAATATTTGGGCATCGCTACATGGGATCTCCTCTTCCACCACTTTAAGCGAAGCAGGCGAGGGGCACAAATCTGGAAATGGACCAGTGAACAGCTCTTCAGAGTGTCCAAGTGTGGGATCAGTTGCTGTCTGACGACGCTCGGCATGTTGGGAGGAAGGAGCATCAGGGTGAGCAGGAGTATGCGGTCGACACTCACGGCTACTAAGATTTGACAGTGTGGAAGACAGACCGGAGGTGGTGGTGCCCAGGTAACTGGAAGTATTATCTGCTATCCAATTAATAACCTGTTCACACTGATCAGTTCGCAATACCGGTGTTGTTCTGTCCTTCCCTAGTAATTCGGTCAAGAAGTGGGAGCGAGAAGATGTGGCTGCTGGTTGTGGCACATTTTCACCTTGGCCACGGCCCCATCCTCTGCACGCACCATTACCAGAACGTCCAGTTCCCCGTCCCTTGCCACGCGCCTTGCCCATTGTAAAGGAATTAAAATAGCTTACACTCGCACTATCAATGGAAAAAGGGTAATAAAAAGTAGATTAGAACAGTGGAAGAGGAAAACCACAGTTCTATTTTTGTGGCCTACACCCGACTATTTTAAACAATCTGAACAATCAGGGAGAAACTATTACTGTTTTTCTTTACGGAAAAAATACCAAAAGCTGAATAATAGAGATTTTTTACCGTGGAATGGCAAAACCACAGTTATTGTTTACTGGGGTATTCCAGACAATTTTAAATAGATATATTTGCAGCTGAACAGTGAGCGACACACTCAAGCTGTTTTTTTTTTAGGTAAAAATGCCCCAAAAGTGAATAATACAGAGGTTTGAACCATGGAACTGCAAAACCACACTTCTATTTCTCTGGCCTTCATCAGACTATTTTCAACAGATATATTTGTGTCTGAACAATCAGGAGACACTATTACTGTTTTTCTTTACGGCAAAAAATGCCAAAAGAAGGATAATACAGAGATTTGAACCGTGGAACTGCAAAACCACAGTTCTATTTCTCGGGCCTACACCAGACTATTTTCAACAGATACATTTGTGTCTGAACAATCAGGAGACACTATTGCTGTTTTTCTTTACGGCAAAAAATGGCAAAAGCAGGATAATACAGAGATTTGACCCGTGGAACTGCAAAACCACACTTCTATTTCTCAGGCCTACACCAGACTATTTTCAACAGATATATTTGCGTCTGAACAATCAGGAGACACTATTACTGTTTTTATTTACGGCAAAAAATGCCAAAAGCAGGATAATGCAGAGATTTGAACCGTGGAACGGCAAAACCACAGTTATAAATTACTGGTGTATACCAAATTCTTTTAAACAGATATATTGGTTTCTGAACAATCAGGAGACACTATTACTGTTTTTCTTTACGGAAAAAATACCAAAAGCTGAATAATAGAGATTTTTTACCGTGGAATGGCAAAACCACAGTTATAATTTACTGGTGTATACCAGACTCTTTTAAACAGATATATTGGTGTCTGAACAATCAGGAGACACTATTACTGTCTTTTTTTACGTCTAAAAATGCCAAAAGCAGGATAATACAGAGATTTTTTACCGTGGAACAGCAAAACCACTATTATGATTTACTGGTGTATACCAGCCTTTTTTAAATATATATGTTTGCGGCTGCACAGTGAGCGACACACTCAACCTTTTTTTTTTTAGGTACAAATGGCCCAAAAGTGGATAATACAGAGGTTTGAATCGTGGAACTGCAAAACCACACTTCTGTTTCTCTGGCCTACACCAGACTATTTTAAACAGATATATTTGTGTCTGAACAATCAGGGAGACACTATTACAGTTTCTTTTTTTTACGGCAAAAAATGCCAAAAGCAGGATAATAGAGATTTTTTACCGTGGAACAGCAAAACCACAGTTATAATTTACTGGTGTATACCAGACTTTTTTCAATATACATATTTGCAGCTGAACAGTGAGCGACACACTCAAACTGATTTTTTTAGGTAAAAATGGCCCAAAAGTGGATAATACAGAGGTGTGAACCGTGGAACTGCAAAACCATACTTCTGTTTCTCTGTCCTACACCAAACTATTTTAACCAGATATATTTGTGTCTGAACTGTCACAGACACACTTCTTTTTTTTTTTTCTTGGGGGGGGGGGACACCAAAAGGTTAATAAGACAGGTATTTGTACAGGAGGAAAAAAAAAAGAGGATTTAGATGAAAAAAAAAGGATTTTTTCCTGGCCCCCCAGGACCTGGAGCAAAGTCCTGAAATTTCAGCAACAGGGGCACACAGGACTTTAATGCAGCGTTTGCTGGTATAACCACTGCGTCTCCTATACAGCCTGCCTGCCTGATATTTGGGATGGATATTAGTCCTGAGAAGGACTGTTTGTTTGATTTGGCAGCCTTTACAGACCCTACACTAACTATTTCGCAGTATAAATCTCTGCCTAGCTCAGCAGCGCTTTCCCTACACTAGCTGATCCGGAGCGACTGTGTCCAAGATGGCGGCGCCCGGTTTTAAATACTCAAGGTGACCCTGTGCGGCCAGCCAATCAATGTAATGCCCATAACCAACATGGCTGCGGCATTACAGTGACTGGCTGGCAATCCCTGCATGTTCATTGGCTCTGTAAAGAGCGCCAAACATGCAGGGCAGAGACCCGAGCTCCCGCCCGAGTAACCCGTAAATGCTCGGTGCTCGCCAAACATCCCGAGTAGCATGATGCTCAGGCGAGTACCGAGCAGTGTCGAGCATGTTCGCTCAACACTAGTCATGACATTACGATGTATGTCACAACAGCATGGCATGCAGTGACGTCTAAGACCTAATACAGAAGAAACCATGGTCTGGTGGGAAGATATTGTTCCAGACGGGGAAGGGGAAAAGAAGAGATGCTGAGGACCAGATGGTGGTCGGTAAGAGCGATTGTACATGTGAGCCGTGAGGTGAATATGAATTTTTTTAATAAATTTCCTGGCCCTCAAACACATGGGAATAGCATGGGGAAGACCCCTCGAAGAATTTCTGACTCCTAGGTCACTCCTGTGAACAATGTTGTCAGAGTTATTATGCCACTTTTACAGACTCAAAATAAAACATACAAAAACGAAACCAAAATTAATTTTCCTGTGAAATATGTTAAAGAACATCCTTTCCAGGGTAATGACTTGAATATAAGGGAAACAAATAACCAAAATCAAAAATACTTCTCCACATCTTGGGCTATGTTCACAAGTAATGTTTTTAATGCGTTTTTGCACTTTTGCATTTCTTTCAAGCAAGACAAATGCATTCACTTGGAAATTAAATTTTAACATTTTACAACCTTATCTGGCCATGTGGTGTGTGACACATCATCAGACACATGCATACAGTGCTGAAAAGACATGGGAACAGCATGGGGAGGACCCCTGGAAGTGTGCCCATCATAAGCTATCGTTGGCGCATGCGAAAATGCCTCCCACCATGCACCTGTCGATGCAGGCTTGCAACAGTCACCGTCCACATCCTTGTCCCATGCAGTGTTCAGTTATCCCTACCCCATTCCTTGCAATGCAAGTGCAAGTTTGCTGTCAGGCACCCACCCACCCACAGGCTGCAATACTATACTGCCACATTTTTGGACAGCTGCTTGCAGTTGAAATGTGGCCTTTTATTCTCTTGGAGGTGGAAGCTGTCCACAACCTAATGGCGATGACCGGGTGTCCATACTCAGTCCCCAGCTGCCACTATTTCTCCCAGTGTCATCTCCGCCTTCCACAAACACGGGTCCCAAAACATTACCCGTTCTCTTCCCAGCGGACTTACTGGGAAGGAACGCCAAACCACAAACACGTGGACAATTAAATGTGGCTAGGGATGGTACAGAAACAGTCCACAGCTTTTTTTGCTGAGAGTTGTATTTCACCACAGCCATATTCTTCAGCTTGGTGAAAGGACTTGGGAAACCGTATTTACTCCAGCTGTCATTTCTCCCAGGAAGTGCTCTAAAGCAGCTTGCACTTGAAATGTGGCCTTTTAGGCAAATGGAGGTGGAAGCTGTCCACAACCTCATGCCGGCGGAGGCCGGGTGTCCATACTCGGTCCCCAGCCGCCACTATTTCTCCCAGTGTTGTCTCCGCCTTCCACAAGCTTGGGTCTCACAACATTACCCGTGCCCTCCCCAGGGGACTTACTGAGAAGGACCGCCTAACCACAAAAATGTGGCCTTTTAGGCTCATGGAAGTGACTGCTGTGCACAGTCTCATTGCCGGCAGTGGCCGGGTGTTCATATTCAGTCCCCAGCCGCCACTATCTCTCCCGGTATCGTCTCTGCCTTCCAAAATCAAGAGTCCCTGAACATTACTGCTGGTACTTTTCTGTGGGAATCTGCTTGCTTCCTACCAGCCTGTAATATTTCCAGTGAACTATGGTACGACGCCATGGTATTAGCACTGCCTCCAGTACCAGTAGCGAAGTCATCCCCTATTTTCTTCTCAGGAATTATATTTGGGAGACTGAGTGGCTGCCCAAATACTTTAGTTTCTCACAAAGGAGCTGAATATACAGTGGCAGTAGGTGCAAGTTTCTCCAGCCTGTTAGATATCAGAGGGTGAACGGCAGCACATTGGCTCAGTGGTGAGCACTTAAGCCTTGCAGTGCTGGGATTCTGGGTTCAAATCCCAGCAAGGACAACAACTGCAAGGATTTTGTATGCTCTCCCTGTGTTTGCGTGGGTTTCCACCTCAGTAAAAAAGAAGCCATAGAGTGTCCGGGAACCTTCCCACACCCTTTTCTTTGCCAGAACTGCTTCTCGTCAGGGTTGGACAGTCCCACCAGAGACTCTTCAGGTGGTCCCTGGCTTCTCAATCAGGAGAGTTCATGATAGTGCAAACTTTACAGCAGCTATGGGGCTCTTGAGCGGGGGAGAAAGATGAGGCCTCAGAATCAAATCCTTTGGTGGGCCCAATGTTTTTCAGTTTGAAACTGCTTTGCAGTGGGAGTTGCATTTCACCACAGCCATATTCTTTAGCTTGGTGAAAGGACTGGCATAGAGGGAAATGGTATCTTCTCCGGCTGTCATTAATCCGTCACCAGGTTCCGCCCATTGTCACACACGACCATGCCTGGCTATATGTTCAGCAGTGAGAGCCACAGATCAGGCTGCTATGTTACTGCTTTCAACAACTCTGCAGCAGTGGGCAGTTTGTCACCGAAGCATTAAGCATGTTATCTTCAGCACAGCGTGTTGCCACTTGGCCAAGCCAGTGCTGCAGTGCTGTCAGATTGTGACTGACGTGGTCATTTTGGAGATAGAGGCCGAACTGGAGGAGGAGGTGTAGGAACTGAACAATGTGATTACATTGAGGTTACATTGGTGACTCTGGTTTTATACCAAAGAAAGATTCCACAGTGTTTATTTTTTTAAGTTATTTTTTAAGACAAATGCATTCACTGAGAAATGTCATTTTAACATTTTACAACCTTATCTGGCCATGTGGTGTGTGACACATCATAAGACACATCCTGTTTAATTTATGATGGAGGGACTCTGAAAGTCACAAAGCCTATTTTTATAGTGCCATCAGGTGGCCCTTACTATTCTTAAAGGGCCAGAAGTCGGCCCTTGCTATTGTTAGAGAGCCATCAGCCAGCTATCCTTTGTTGTTTCCATTATTAACTAGTGGGTCTCCTATACTGTTATTGCGTATGCAGTGACTGCAACGGCTGCCAAAAATTTGGACGCAACCCAATACCCCTTTGAAGAGACATAGAGGAGGGTCTCAGTAAAAAAAATGTTCCCATTATAAAGGAGCAGGCCTCCTATAGTGGTAATGCCCATCCTGTGACTGCAAGGGCTGACAAATTTTGGGAAAAACCCCACTAACAATTTAAAGAAACATAGAGCATGACACAATAACGATTACGACATGTTCCCAGTAGAAAGGAGAGGGTCTGCTATTAAGTTGCAGGGTATGCAGTAAGTCCAATGGCTGACAAAATTTAGGATATACCCCACTAAGAATTTAAAGACACATAGTGCAGGGCCACAGTAACGACATATTCCCATTAGAAAGGAGAGGGTCTCCCATATTGTTTGCCTATGCAGTGACTGCAACGGCTGTCAAAAATTTGGAGGCACTCCAATTCCCCTTGCAAGAGACGTAGAGCTTGGTGGGCCTCCTGAAAAACAATGTTCCCATTATTAGGAAAAGGGTCTCCCATAGTGTTTGCCTATGCAGTGAAGAAACGGCTGCCAAAAATTTGGAGGAACTTCAATGCCCTTTTCAAGAGATGTAGAGGTCAGAGAGCCTCCTTAAAACAATGTTCCCATTATTAGGAAGTGGGCCTACCATACTGTTTGCCTATGCAGTGAAGCAATGGCTGCCAAAAATTTGGAGGAACTGTAATGCCCCTTGCAAGAGACGTATATATGTTGATATGGTACATATGGTGGTGATATGGTGGTGGAGGATTAGGATGTGGAGGAGGAGGACAAGAGCAAATAGACAAAATAAGGAAGCGTGTACCCACGTCTGCGTGTGAAGACAGAGGTGCATGGAAATAGAGTTTGATCTCCCCAAAAAAGACACTGTATTTGAGTTCATGTTACGCTGCTATCATTCCGTGGCGTTGAGAAGTCTGGCCCAATCCAGCCCTTGTTCATTTTTTTAAGAGTCAGCCTGTCAGGATTTTCAGTTAACAGGAGGGTGCGCCTATCGGTTATAATTCCACCGGCGGCACTAAAAACCCGCTCTGACAAAACGCTAGCGGCTGAGCAGGCCACGACCTCCAAGGCATAGAGTGCCAGTTCATGCCACGTGTCCAGCTTGGATACCCAATAATTATAAGGCACGGAGGACGTTGGTACGGTCGACAAGGTACTCCCTCACCATCTTCCGAAACTTTGCATTCCTTGTGAGAGTACCCCACATCTCAGGGCCTGTGTGATGGGAGGGTCTGAGAAAACTGTCCCAGAACTTTGTCAATGTTCCCCTGCATCTGCTGGATTGCATTTGTGGCTCTCTTGCCTGTACTTCTTGGTTGTCCAACGAACTGTGACGTCTGCCGCCAGCATTTTCAGATGGGAATTTTTTCAATAATTCCGCAACAAGGGCCTTCTCGTACTGCCCATTTTATTAGGCCTGTCCTGCAAAGGAATAAGAGACATAATGTTCTCCCTCTATCGTGGGTCTAAAAGCGTCACCAACCGGTAATGGCTGTCACCCAAAATTTGGACAACACGAGGGTCACGGGAAGGACAGCGTAATATAAACTCAGCCTTTTGTGCCAGACTGCAAAGAGGCAAGACTTCCATGTCCTCACCAAGAGGGCGACTGACCATGCTATCCTCCTCATCCTCCTCTTCTTCCTCCTCCTCCCTGTCCTCTGGCCATCCACGCTGAATAGATGGTATGACAGTTGTGCAGGTAGTACAGTCTATAGCGCAGGAAACTAGCTCCTGTTCTTCCTCCTCCTCCTCTTCGTCATTGTCACCCAATCCACGCTGGTACGAGATGAGGCTGGGCTGTGTGTAATCACCCTCTATGGTTCCTTGCTCCATCTCATCATTCTCCGCTTGCAATGCATCCTCTTTAATTGAGAGCAGAGAGCTTTTCAGAAGACAGAGAAGCGGGATAGTGACGCTAAATATGGCATCATCGATGCTCACCATCTTGGTGGAGTCCTCAAAGTTTTGGAGGATGGTACATATGTCTGACATCTATATCTACTCCTGAGATCTTATGTGTGGAGTCTGACCTGAATACCAACGGCCTTGTTGATGATGGCAGTCAACAACTGCCCTCTTCTGCTCAGAAATCTTTCCCAACATCTGCAATGTAGAGTTCCAATGCGTGGGGACATCACACACCAATCGGTGAGCCAGAAGCTGTAAATTCTGCAGAAGCACAGCAAGGCCTCGGAAGCTGTAGCTGACTTTCTAAAATGGGCACACAGGCAGCGCACTTTGACAAGCCGATCTGGCAGATCCGTGAAGGATCCGGCCATTGCAAGGTTCCGGCCATTGTCACACACAACCATGAACCATGTAGGTTCAGCGGCGTCATCCACAGATCTGCCTGCTCTATCAGAGCTGTCCACAATTCTTCAGCATTGTGTGGTTTGTCACCTAAGCATATTAGCTTCAGCACAGCCTTTTGCCGCTTGGCTGAGGCAGTGCTGCAGTGCTTCCAGCTTGTGACTGATTTAGTTATTTTGGAGATGGAGGCTGAAGAGGAGGAGGATGAGGTGCAGGAGCAGTAGAATGTGGGGGCAACCCTGATTGACCTAGGGCCCGCAATCCTCGGTGTTGGGAGGATGTGTTCCTTCCCAAGGTCTGACTGGGTCCTGGCATCCACTATGTTAACCCAGCGTGCCATCAGCGAGATATACCATCCCTGCCCACAAGCACTTGTCCACGTGTGCGTGGTTAGGTGGAATTTCCCAGTAATTGCATTGTTGAGGGCACGGCGAGTGTTGTAGGACACCTGCTTGTGTAATGCAGGGATGGCACACTGGGAGAAATAGTGGCAGCTGGGGACCGAGTACCGAGGGATGGCCTTCACCATCAGGTTGCCAAAAGTGTTAGAATCTATTTTGTTTTACTATCGGCCATACTGTTGTGGTTTGCTGGCTTCTAGTCTTTTCCTTTGGTGCTGGGTTTCTTGGTCACGTGATCTCTGCACTCTTTATTACTCAGCACCTGGCTCCCATTCCCTGCTGGACATCAGTGTTGTTATGCTTGTGCTCTGGCTAAGTAGCCTTGTTTAGTTCTTTGTGCTTTGGACAATTGTTATCCTGGGATTTCTTGTTCCACCAGTTTTGTTCCCTTTAATCTTCGTTTCTGCCATCCACTTTTCTGCTAGGAGGTCTCCTGCTTTTGCTCCCAGTCCTTAGATCTTTTAAGGACCCCTTTCCCCTTCCTATAGGTCTTCATTTGAGTTCAGTGCAGGAGTTTCGGTGGGACTATTCGTAAGGAATAGGGCACCCACCCGAGTGTAGGGTTATGCTGAATCTCAGTGCAGGGACAGCTTGCAGAACATAACAGTATGTCCAGCCGAGTTTAAAAAAAAAAAAGTTATTTTTTTTTTCTTCTCCTCTCTTCTTCCTGGATTTTCTTCAGTATGAGTACCATCCAGGAGCTTTCTCAACGCTTGCAAGGGTTGACTCTGGAGGTTGCCAGTCTTCAGCAGTACGTGAGGACCGGCAACCTCCAGTGTACCGGTAATACCCCGCAGAACGCTATGAAGAACCTAAGGTAGGATTACGTGAGTGTTTCTCGGGGAAACGACAGAATTTTTTTTCATTTAAAATTGCTTGTTTGTTGTATTTTCGGCTCAGACCTAGATCTTCTGGGAGTGGACTACAGCGTGTAGGGATTATTATGTCTCTATTGCGTAAGGAGCCTCAAATCTGGGCGTTTTCCTTGTCTCCTTATGATCATTGTTTGAGGTCTGTGGAGGCATTTTTTGATGCCATGGGTTTGCTATATGATGATCCTGATTGGGTTACATCAGCTGAGGCAGAGCTCAGATGTCTCAAACAGGGTTCTCTTGATGCTGAGAGTTATTGAACCCTGTTCAGACGATGGTCTACAGAGGTCAGGTGGAAGGACCCTGCACTCAAGTTTCAGTTTCTGGTAGGGTTGAGTGAAAGGGTTAAAGATTTGTTCATTGCATTCCCTGCACCTGATACTCTGCAAGTTGGCATGCAGTTAGCTATCCTTGTGGATAGAAGGTTGAGGGCTAGACAAAATGAGAAGTTTCCTGTATTGCTGTATTCTGTTTCTCACGATATTCCTGCCGACACTGGGGAACCTATGCAGGTCGGGGAAATGTCATCCCGTTCCAAGGAGAGGGATGGGAGGTTCTCTGAGGTACTTTGTTTGTATTGCGGTAAGGCTGATCATTTTTTAAAGCAATGTGAGGTTTGCTTAAGGAAAGAAAAAAAAATGGTTAGTAGAAATAACACTCCCATTCGCATTGCGTTTTTACGTTCTTCTGGGGTGTTTTTTCCTGGTAATACCACCTGTCAGGGTCATTCGATTGAGTTTCAGGTTATGGTGTATTGTGGTTCTGCACTTAATTTGATTGATCAACAATTTCTTGAAAAGTATAAGTTTGATTCTGAACCTTTGTCGTCTCCTTTTCCTGTGGTGGCGATTGATAATACTCCCCTGGAGCATGGGAGCATTCTTCGAAAGGTCACTAGGTTTCCGCTTACTATGAATATGGAACATCAGGAGCAGATTGACATATTTGTACTTGCTAAGTTGCCTTCCCCGGTCGTCCTGGGGTTGCCCTGGTTAAAAGTGCATAATCCTTTGCTGGACTGGTCGTCTGGTTCCATAAGATCCTGGGGTCAGGGGTCTTATGGTAAGTGTAAGGTTCACATTGCGGCTGTTGTGAAGGGGGAGTTACCTGAACCCATTCAGGATTTTTGGAGGGTTTTTTCGGAGGTGGAGTCGAAAGCTTTACCTCCTCATAGAGATTACGATTGCGCTATTGACTTCGTCCCTGATGCTAAGCTCCCTAAGAGTCGGTTGTTTAATCTGACAATTCCCAAGAGGGAGGCTTTGAAGGAGTACCTTCAGACAAGTTTAGTTGAGGGTCACAAAAGACCCTCTAAGTCTCCTGTGGCGGTTGGGTTCTTTTTTGTCATGGCCATGTCTGGATTTTCAGGAGATTAATAAGATCACTGTGCGCAATCCTTACCCGTTACCACTTATTCCGGATTTGTTTAGCCAATTGACCGGAGCTAAATGGTTTTCTAAGATTGACCTTTGTTGGGCATATAATTTGCTGCGGGTGAAGGATGGAGATGAATGGAAGACAGCTTTTAACACCCCGGAAGGACATTTTGAGTGTTTGGTGATGCCTTTTGGGCTTACTAACGCTCCTGCATTTTTTCAAAATTTCATCAATGACATTCTGAGATCCTTGATCGGTAGGAGTGTTATTGTTTATCTGGATGACATTTTGATTTATTCATCAGATCTTGAGTCTCATTGGCAGAGAGTCCGCGAAGTTCTTCAGATACTGAGAGATAACACACTCTTTGCTAATTTGGAGAAGTGTCAGTTTGTTGTCCAGAAAATTAGATTTTTGGGTTACTTTATCTCTTGTGATGGTTTTGAGATGGACCCAGTGAAAGTTAAGGCTGTGCTAGAGTGGCCGAGGCCTGAGGGTTTGAAGTCCGTACAGAGGTTTTTGGGGTTTGCCAATTATTACAGGAAATTCATAAATAATTTCTCTGTCATCGCTAAACCCATTACTGATCTCACCAAGAAGGGTGCTGATACAGTCCTATGGTCCACTGAGGCTATTGGAGCTTTTGAGTATCTCAAGGAGAGGTTCAGCTCTGCTCCTGTTCTTATCTAGATGGATGAGACCAAGCCATTTTTGGTTGAGGTGGATGCCTCATCTATAGGCGTAGGGGCAGATTTGTCCCAGTAGGGTGAGGATGGGGTGCATCCCTGTGCTTTCTTTTCAAAAAAAAATTCTGAGACAGAGCTCAACTATGATGTTGGGAATCGTGAGTTGTTGGCTATTAAACTCGCGTTCGAGCATTGGCGAGATTTTTTGGAGGGGGCTCGACATCCTATACAGGTTTTCACTGATCATAAGAATTTGATTTATCCGGACGCAGCTAAAAGTTTGAACGCCCGTCAGGCTAGGTGGGCACTGTTTTTTGCCCGGTTCAATTTTTCTATAACCTTTGTCCTGGGGACAAAGAATGTGAAGGCTGACGCTTTGTCTCGTAGTTTCTCTCCAGCGGTGAATGCTGAGAGGGAGGAGTGTATTTTGCAGAGAGGGGTGGTGGTGGCCGCATTGGATTCTGAGTTGGAGAATAGCATCCTAGGAGCTCAGAGTGCGGCACCAACTAACACTCCGTGTGGTAAATTATTTGTGTCTAAAGCCTTGAGGAGAGCATTGTTTGTTGAATGTCATGAGTCTCGGTTGGTGGGTCACCCACGGATTTCAGAAACTAGGAAGTCTATCGGTCGGCGTTTCTGGTGGCAAGGGTGGCAAAGGGAAGTCATCAAGTGGGTGCGTCTGTGTTCTGTGTGTGCTAGGTCGAAGGCCCCTCATGCTCTGGCTGCGGGATTGCTTTGCCCCTTGGAAGTTCCTATCTCGCCATGGATGCTCCTTGCCATGGATTTTATCATCGATCTGCCTTTATCGGAGGGTTTTTCTGTCATCTGGGTTGTTGTGGACCGGTTTAGTAAAATGTGTCATCTGGTTCCGTTCAACAAGTTAGCTTGTGCCAAGACTCTTGCTAAGGCTTTTGTGAAGGAGATTGTAAGGCTCCATGGTGTTCCCATGGACATTGTTTCCAATAGAGGACCACAGTTTGTGGCTCGCTTTTGGCGTGCTTTTTGTGACAGATTGAAAATTCATCTGTCATTCTCATCGGGGTATCATCCAGAGTCCAATAGACAAACTGAAAGGAAAAACCTGGATGTCGAGCAGTTTTTGAGATGCTTTGTGGCAGACAATCAGGAAATGTGGTCAGCATTTCTACCACTTGCGGAGTTTGCCCTTAATAATCATACTTCTTCCTCGGTTGGTTGTTCCCCTTTTTTCTGTTGTACTGGCAGGTATCCATCTTTTGGTCCATTTTCCAAAGTTGGGGCTGCTGTATCGGAGGAGGACAATTTTCTGGTGATTTGGAGAGGGTTTGGACCAGTATATGCCTGAACCTTAAAGAGGCTAACAGGAGATCAAAAAGGTATTTTGACAAAAAAAGAAAGGAATCCTTGTTTGCTGTTGGGGATAAGGTTTGGTTGTCCTCTGGGAATCTTCGTTTGAAAATTCCTTCTAAAAAACTGGGGCCTAAATTTGTGGGTCCTTTCAAAGTGGTTCAGATTGTCAACTCGGCAGCGGTGAGGTTGGGCATTCCCTCGTCCTGGAGGATTAATTTTGTGTTTCATGTGTCGTTACTTAAGAAGGCGGACACGCCTGATAAGCAGGCGAAGCCTACTGTTCCTCATGCTGAGGATGGTGAATTTGAGATTTCTTGCATTTTGGATTTCAGGTGGCATAGAGGAAGATTACAGTATCTTGAGTCCTGGAGAGGTTTCGGCCCTGAGGATAATTCCTGGGTGAAGGCCGAGGACGTCTCGGCCTCAAGGCTAATTAAGGCTTTTCACAGGAGATTTCCTGGTAAGTTTCGGCCTAGAGGATCAGGAGGATCCTCGTAAAAGGGCAGGTACTGTTAGAATCTATTTTGTTTTACTATCGGCCATCTTGTTGTGGTTTGCTGGCTTCTAGTCTTTTCCTCTGGTGCTGGGTTTCTTGGTCACGTGATCTCTGCACTCTTTATTACTCAGCACCTGGCTCCCATTCCCTGCTGGACATCAGTGTTGTTACACTTGTGCTCTGGCTAAGTAGCCTTGTTTAGTTCTTTGTGCTTTGGACAATTGTTATCCTGGGACTTCTTGTTCTACCAGTTTTGTTCCCTTTAATCTTCGTTTCTGCAACTAACTTTTCTGTTACGAGGTCTCCTGCTTTTGCTCCCAGTCCTTATATCTTTTAGTGACCCCTTTCCCCTTCCTACAGGTCTTTGTTTGAGTTCAGTGCAGGAGTTTCGGTGGGGCTATTCAATAGGAATAGGGCACAAACCCCAGCATAGGGTTAAGCTGAGTCTCAGTGCAGGGACAGCTTTTCCCTCCTATTCCTTAGTTCTAAGTTGCAGAACATAATAGTATGTCCAGCCACGTTTAAAAAAAAAAAAAAAGTTTTTTGTTTTGTTTTTTCTTTTTCTCCTCTCCTCTTCCTGGATTTACTTTGTTATGAGTACCATCCAGGAGCTTGCTCAACACTTGCAAGGGTTGCCTAAAAGGCAACATTTTGAGTGCAAGCATTCGTGACATGTGTGAATTTAGTAGTGTTGCCTGTGGGGCATTAGCTGCGTATTTGCACTTGCATTCCAAGGACTGGGGGAAGACAACTGAACGCTGTACTAGGACAAGGACGTGGATGTGCTTGCTCATGGTGCTAGTTGAGAGTGTTCAATAACAGGTGCAGGACGGGAGGCATCTTGGCATGCACCATGGACAGGGGATTGACATGCACGTACAACAGCGGAACAAGCAGTGGTGTCACCCACAGACACTGTTGCTGGACCCTGGGGTTCAGCCCACAAAGTCAGGTGCTTTGCTGCCATGTGCCTGATCATGCTGGTGGTGGTCAGGCTCCTAGTTTTGCCACCCCTGCTGATGCTGGCCTGGCAGGTGGTGCAAATGGTCTTTTTGGGGTTATCGGTAGAGTCTTTTAAAAGCAACCAGACTCGGGAAGACCTGACAGTTGTACTAGCAACTTTCGTCGTGTTGATGTTACGGGGAACAGTTGCCTGTCTTCTTTCTGTGACCACCACACTGCTTCTTCTTGCCTGTTGTGGTATTACGCCTACCCTCCCCCCTATGTGCTGCTGTCCTCGCTCTGTGTGTCCCCCTGCCAGGTTGGATCAGTTACTATATCATCCACCACCTCGCCTTTCACTTCCGCACCCTGGTCCTGCTCCTGACTTTCTGGCAATTGTGTCTCATCATCATCCACGTCTTGTGACAGTTTCCCACCGTCGCCTTCTTGTGACCATTGCTGCTCAAATATTTGGGCATTGCTACATGCGATCTCCTCTTGCCCCACTTCAAGTGGACTGGGCAAGAGGCCCGGATCTATAAATGGAAAAGTGAACAGCTCTTCGGAGTGTCCAAGTGTGGGATCAGTTGTCTCTGGCACTCAGCATGGTGGGAGGAAGGAGGATCAGGGTGAGGAATATGCGGTCCAGACTCACAGCTACTGAGACTTGACCGTGTGGAAGACAGGGTGGTGGTAGAGCTGGCTAAGTGACTGGAAGCATTATCTGCTATCCAACCAATAACCTTTTGACACTGCTCTGTGTTCAATAGTGGTGTTCTGCGGTCTCCTAACAATTGGGACTGGAAGGTCGAGCGACAAGATGTGGGTGTTTGTTGTGGCACAATTTCAGCTTGCCCACGGCCTCGGCCTCGTCCTCTGCATGCATCATCACCATCACGTCCACTTCCACATCCCTTGCCACGCGCCTTGCAAATTTTAAATGGAGAACAATATTTTCCACATTCACTACAAATGACTGCATATGAACCTCAGAGATACGTGATACGTGTGATGGAGACCCACAATTTTAAATAGCTGGCCTGTAGGTTACTATTTTTCACAGCGACCTTGTGTCAATAACTTCACTGCCACACTGCAACAAAATTTAAATGAAGGCCAGAAATGGCTGAATTTGGATCTCAATTATATGTGATACGTGTGATGGAAAACCACAGTTTTAAATACCTGGCCTGTAGGTTACTATTTTTCACAGCAACCTTGTGTCAATAACTTCACTGCCACACTGCAACAAAATTTAAATGGAGGTCAATATTTTCAACGTTCACTACAAATTTCTGGATTTTTATTGCTTTAATATGGAAAGGATCTGGCTGTATTCTGCAGTGCCAACAAGCAAATGGAGCAAAAAAATGGTATACTCTGGATTGCTTTTTAAGCAAATAACCAGGATTAAGATAAAAAAATTTCCCTGGCCCCTGATATATGGGGCTATGTCTACAAATATCTGTAAGAACAGCAGCAGCAGGAAGGTTCAATGGACCTTCTTTGACTATATCCACTGCGGTCTTCCACATACAATGCCTGTCTGCCTAACACTGATTATATGCAGCTGGATTAGTCCTCAGAAGGACTGTTAGTTCAGATGGATATTATAGATATATGTTGTGGAATACCTATACTAATTCTAAACAATCAAATCTCTCCCTGATGCAGCAGCACCTCTCCTTACTCTGCCTGATTCCGGGGTAGACTGTGACGAGCATAGCGGCGCCCGGTCTTATATACACCTGATGATGCTGTGCGGCCAGCCAATCACTGTAATGCCCACAACAAACACGGCTAAGGAATTACAGTGCATGGCAGGCAATCTCTGCATGTTCATTGGCTCTCTAAAGAGCACTAAACATGCAGGGAGGAGACCCGAGCTCCCGCCCAAGCAATCCGGAAATACTCGTCGAGCGCCGAGCATCTCAAGCAGTGAGATGCTTGGGCGAGTACCGAGCAGTGGTGAGCATGTTCGCTCATGACTAATTATTAGCGGAACTAGGGGATGAAGGACATAGAGGCATAAGAGAAGGCCCATACTCTGATTTAAGAACTAAAAGTACCAAGATGCCCCCTTTTGGGGATTATGAAGGTATTGATATTTTTTCCAAGTTGGTCACAGAGGCTGTCACTAATATCTATCCCAGAGGTGGAACCCTCCCCAATTTATAGATGGTGGAGAGGGACGCAGTATCCGGTCTAGAAAGGAACACACAAATAGTTATTGAACCCTGGGACAAGGGTGGTAACATCGTTGTGATGGATAGTGATAAATACCTTGCTATGTGTGGTTCCATCCTATCTGATGTGACGACATATGAAGTCCTAAAAAAGGACCCAAAAATTGATTATGCTAAGGAACTGTTAAGTATTGTAAATGGGGCACTAAAATCAGGTCTTATCTCTAAGACGGAGTTTAACTTCTTGTATCCAAAACATCCGGTAACAGCTACCTTTTATTCCTTGTTGAAAATACATAAAGACCTAGACCCGCTTAAGGGTTGACCGATAGTGTCTGGCATTGAGGCTTTGTGCCAAAATTCCAGTGTGTATCTGGACCAGATATTGCGCCCCTTTATCACTGCTTTTCCCTCCCATCTGAGTGATACCATGGACCTGATTAATAAACTTGAGGGTATAGTTATTGAGGATGATGTTATCCTGGCCTCGATCGATGTGGAGTCACTTTATAGCAGTATACCGCAATGATCTGGCCTTGAAGCAGTGGAATATTATTTGAATACCAGGGGTGTGCATCATAGATCACACAGTAGGTTTGTTCTGGAATTGCTAGAATTGATCCTCAATCATAATTTTTTTACATTTAATGGTAAATACTTCCACCAGCTCAGGGGCATGGCAATGGGGAGCCCTTGTGCTCCCACCCACGCCAACTTGCTCCTGGGCTGGTGGGAAGATATCATTATCTTTAAGGATGGAGATGTGACTTGGTGCCCACAAATCATCTATTGGGGGAGGTACATAGATGACGTGTTTGTGATATGGGCAAGCACTGGAACATCATTCAAATCATTTGTATCTCATCTGAACATCAATGAGATTGGCCTATCATTTACTTATGAGATTGGGGTGATCGTTTGTCATTCTTAGACATCCTAATCAGTAAGGGTGTAAATGTCTCATTAAGTGCATCTATTTTTAGGAAGCCCACCTCCACAAACAACCTGTTACGGTGGGAGAGCCACCACCCGACGAGTTTGAAAAGGGGCATCCCTAAAGGGCAGTTGACTGTGACTGTATAGAAACTGATCAGACTTGGGGAATTTTAATACCAAAAATAGGGATTTGAGACATAGGTTTTTTGAAAGAGGCTACCCTCGCCAAATTATTGATACAGCTTATCATCAAGCATGAACTGAAAATAGGACAACCCTCTTGGTACCTAAACCAACAAATGAGTCTCTAACACGTTTGATTGGTACATAGGATGATAAAATGGATCAGGTGATGGATATCCTGAGAAAATACTGGGCCATCCTGAAGGCTGACCCGGAAATTAGTGAGATAATTTCTGATATACCATCGGTCACATACAGGAGAGGGAAATCGCTTAGAGACCATTTGGTTCACAGCCATTTTGAGGCTCCAAAATCAGGGGGGACTTGGCTGAACAGGGGTGTCACTGTCACATACAGGTGCAGCTCTTGCAGTTTCTGCAGGCATATTTCTGTGGGGAAAAAGTTTAGGAGCTCCTCAATAGAGATGAGCGTTGTTCTACTCGAACTGTTCGCCAATCTCAAATTCGAGCTGTTTTGGCGGTGTTCGAGCCGTTCGGCGAACACGAACAATTTGAGAAAAATTCGGCTGTTCGAGGTTATGTTCGATAACTGTTCGTGCACCAAAATCATAACTGGATTTTTTCTCAGTAATGATGAAAATTAATGTTAATACGCAGTTTGAGTGTACAGCGGGGTGGGGGGAGGTGCAGGGGATGGATCTCTGCAGGAACAATGAAGATCTCCATTTTTTTTTTCTCTTTCCCGCATTTACAGTGGGGAGGTGCAATCTGTCAGCCTATCAGCAGCGCACACACGGAGCGAAGTGCTTTTTTTCACACAAGCAAGGGCATGTGTCATTGGCAGTCTATGTCACATGTCTTTGCCCTATAAGACCAAGCCATTTTCCCCGTCGCCACCATTTTCTCACTGCTGCAGCTGCGTGTTAGACGGCACCGCTGTTGCTGTGTGCGCTATACCTTGTTAATTTCAAGCCAATTTTCGCACAAATCTACAGATAGCTTGGGAGTAGGGAATAGTTGTGATTGCAGTCTAAGGACTAGGTTACAGCATTTCCTACGACTTTTATCAGGCAGGTCTGTGCTCTTAAATAGATAGATTGTGGGAGTAAAGACTAATTGTAATTGGAGTCCTTTTCAGGACTAGGTTACATCAGTTCCTATCAGTTTTTGCCAGGCAGGTCTGTGCCAGTGCTGTGCAAGTTTTTTTCACAGCATTTGGCTGAATCTAGCAAAGCTAATCCTTTTTGGCCTATTGCAGAGTGTGTTAGTCAGTGGAGTAGCCTATCTGTGTTGCAAGATATACCACCTGTGTATAGAATACCAATTTTTTTACTGCACCTAGTGAAGTAAAATCTTTTGGGCATAGCATCATTCTATTAGTCCATCTATACTGACCTCCATCAGGTTGCAAATTGAATATAATTTTTTTCTGCATCTAGCTCTGAAAAAATATTGGGCTTCTAGCTGTGTGTGGGACTTGTTGTATTAGTCCATCTATACTGACCTCCATCAGGTTGCAAACTGCATATATTTTTTTCTTCATCTACCTCTGAAAAAATATTGGGCTTCTAGCTGTGTGTGGGACTTGTTCTATTAATCCATCTATACAGACCTCCATCAGGTTGCAAACTGAATATATTTTTTTCTGCATCTACCTCTGAAAAAATATTGGGCTTCTAGCTGTGTGTGGGACTTGTTGTATTAGTCCATCTATACAGACCTCCATCAGGTTGCAAACTGAATATATTTTTTTCTGCATCTACCTCTGAAAAAATATTGGGCTTCTAGCTGTGTGTGGGACTTGTTTTATTAGTCCATCTATACTGACCTCCATCAGGTTGCAAACTGAATATATTTTTTTCTGCATCTACCTCTGAAAAAATATTGGGCTTCTAGCTGTGTGTGGGACTTGTTGTATTAGTCCATCTATACTGACCTCCATCAGGTTGCAAACTGAATATATTTTTTTCTGCATCTACCTCTGAAAAAATATTGGGCTTCTAGCTGTGTGTGGGACTTGTTCTATTAATCCATCTATACAGACCTCCATCAGGTTGCAAACTGAATATATTTTTTTCTGCATCTACCTCTGAAAAAATATTGGGCTTCTAGCTGTGTGTGGGACTTGTTGTATTAATCCATCTATACTGACCTCCATCCGGTTGCAAACTGAATATATTTTTTTCTGCATCTACCTCTGAAAAAATATTGGGCTTCTAGCTGTGTGTGGGACTTGTTCTATTAATCCATCTATACAGACCTCCATCAGGTTGCAAACTGAATATATTTTTTTTCTGCATCTAACCCAGCCAATTGTTTTGGCCTAATACCACAGTTTGGCCACTCAGCTCTGCTCGGTTCCCATCCATTGTTTTTTTGTGCAAACAACTCCAGAGTTGTTAATTAGTTAACCACCAAAATGAGTGGAAAAAGGCCTGCTGCTGGTGGAAAGGGGAATAGGCATGTTGGGAAGGGGAAAAAAGGTTGTGTCCGTGGGGTAGGTGTTAAAGCAACAGTAACATCTGCAGAAGAAAGACCATCTTCCAGCCAAACTAAAATGTCTACTTCTTTTAGCGGACAATGTGATAAGATCCCTTTCTTACGGCCACGCCAATCGCTACAAATTCCAGATGAGGCACAAAAACAGCAGGTGCTTCAACGGATATCAAGTGCTCCTTTAAGTGGGCTCTCCTCCACATCAACTTCAACATCACAAATACTCCAGTCCTCAAAGGTGTCACCCCAATCGCACTTGCTTCCTCACAGCTCCCAAATCTCCAGCTGCCCATCTGAGTATGAGGTAGAACAGATGGTTGAGTCTGCAGAGTTGTTTACTCATACTATAGCCTGGGAATCAGAGGTCGACTCCAGCGCTTCTGTGAATCCAGACGAGGAAATGATCTGCACTGATGCCCAGAATCTTTATGAGTCGGATCCAGGACCAGACGCAGAAGGTTCTGACCATAATGTAGACCCTCATTCCCAAACTGTAACTCCTGTTGGTGGAGACAATGAGGAAGACGATGATAAGACTCAAATACCTGATTGGAGCGACAAATTTAGTTTTTTGTCAGGGCAGGAACAGGTTGGCTCTGAGGACGACGGGTGTGATAACGCACAGGGTGATGATGATGAGGTTGGAGATCCCACTTACTGTCAACCCACAGTCAGCCAAGAGATGAGGTCAGCAGAGGAGGTGGAGGAAGATGCTAGTGACGACGAGGTCAGGTTGCGCCTTCCTGGACAGAGACGTAGTACTGGAAGCACGTCAACAACTGCATCCTCAAACACAACTCTGCCTCTCACCACAAGTCGTGGTGGCTCTTCAGGTCGCATGGGTGCTAAGCCTTGCATAGCCTGGGCATTTTTTCAGATCGATAAAGATGACCCAACTCGTGTTATCTGTAACATTTGTCAGCAAAAGCTAAGTAGAGGCCAAAAAATACATAGTTTGAGTACTTCATGCATGAACCGGCACATGGACATGAAGCATAAGTTGCAGTGGGAAGCTCAGTGTGCTACAATGCGGCCTAGCCGGCCGGGCCAACCACCGTCTGCCATATCTTGTGCATCCGCGGCCTCTTCATCCTCTGTGACTGGGGGGACAGCAGTCACACCTGTTTTGGGGCGCAGACCTGCCACCTCTTTACCCGCAACAGCCAGCGTGATTGGCAGGTCATCATTTTCTTTGGAGGTGGTAACACCAGCTGGTGTTGAGCGCTGTCCGACATCGATAGCACCACCTTTGGATCAAGGCAACCTAACATGTCCGCCTGCATCTTCCTCACAGACCGGCAGTTTGCCGGGGACACCCTTATCAACCCCGTCTAAGCACAATAGCCAGCCCTCGGTCCCTCAGATGTGGACAAGTAAAAGACCATTTCCTCCTAGCCATGAGAAAGCTAAGAGGTTGAATTTCACCATCTGCAAGTTCTTGGCTACAGAAATGCTGCCTTTCCGCCTGGTGGACACAGAGGATTTTCAAGACCTTATGTCCGTCGCAGTGCCCCAGCACCAGATGCCCAGTCGGCACTACTTCTCAAAGAAACGTGTGCCTGCGCTCCACCAGCATGTCGCACACAACATCACCGCTTCTTTGAGAAACTCTGTATGTGACAGGGTGCATTTCACCACAGACACTTGGACGAGTAGGCATGGACAGGGGCGTTACATGTCGCTGACTGGGCACTGGGTAACTATGGTGACAGCAGGACAAGGGGCTGCTGTCCAAGTCTTACCGTCCCCACGAGTTGTGCGTCAATCCTCTTTATGTCAAAGTTCCTCCACTGCTTCTGCCTCCTCAACCTCCTCGCGGTCTTCCACCTGCACCCAAAGCCTGTCTGGTCATGCCACAAGCTTTCTAACTGCGCAGAAGGGATCCTGCACACCGCCTTACTATGCTGGCAGTAGGGCTCAACGTCATCAGGCGGTTTTTACATTGAAATGTCTGGGAAATGTGAGTCACACAGCTGAGGAGTTGTGGTCAGCTCTGGAGAACCAATTTCATGAATGGTTGTCTCCACTGGACCTGAAACCAGGGAAGGCCGTGTGCGACAATGCTGCAAACCTGGGTGCGGCCCTTCGCCGGGGCAATGTCACACACGTGCCTTGTATGGCTCACGTGTTGAACCTGGTTGTCCAGCAATTTTTAGCCCACTATCCCAGACTAGATGGCCTTCTGCAGAGGGCACGGTCGCTGTGTGCTCACTTTCGCCGTTCGCATCCCGCAGCTCAGCGACTTACATCTCTACAGAAGTCGTTGGGCCTGCCACTTCACCGGCTAAAATGCGATGTACCTACCCGGTGGAATTCAACTCTGCACATGTTGCAGCGACTGTGGCAGCACCGACAAGCCCTGGTGCAATACGTTCTGACGTATAGCCTGGGCCAACGAGATCCAGAGGTGGGGCAAATCACGCTGGAGGAGTGGTCTCAGATCAGGGACCTATGCACCCTTCTGCACAGTTTTGAAATGGCGACGAAGATGTTTAGTGCTGACGATGCCATTATCAGCATGACTATTCCGGTGATTTACATGCTGGAGCACATGTTAAACAGAATTCGGAGTCAGGTGGTGGCACAAGAGGAGGTGGAGGAAGTAGAGGAGGAGGAGTTGTATGCAGAAGGGCTAACATCTGCAAGGTCCAGACGGTCGGCAGCACCAAGGCGGCAGGCATGTGAGGGTGGGGGAGATGGTTTTACCAGGGCGCATGGTAGCAGCCAAACTAGTGAGGAAGGTGCAGGAGCCCAGGAAGAAGTGGAGGACGAACTGATGGAAGACTCATCAGATGAGGGAGACCTTGATCACATTTCTGTTGTGCGAGGTTGGGGGGAGAGGACAGAGGAAGGAAGCATGATTGTTACCTCGCCACCAACACAACAGGGACTTGGTGCTCCTGGATGCGCAACACACATGAGTGCCTTCTTGCTGCACTACCTGCAACATGACCCTCGAATTGTGAGAATTAGAAATAATCCTGACTACTGGGTTGCCACACTGTTAGATCCCCGGTACAAAAGTAAATTTGCAGAAATTATTCCTGCCATAGAAAGGGATGCACGCATGCAGGAGTATCAGCAGAGACTGTTGCAGAATCTTACATGTGCTTTTCCACAAAATACCAGTGGTGCACGTAGTGAATCTCACAGTTCCAACTTGCCAACCGTGGGACCGTCAAGTGTTCAGCACTCAAACCGTAACAGAACCACAGTATCTGCTGGTAACATCAATTTTGCGGAATCATTTCACCACTTTTTTAGCCCATCCTTTGCAAGGCCACAGGAGACAAGAAGTCTGACACATAGTCAACGCCTAGAGACGATGGTACAGGAGTATCTCCAAGTAAACATTGAAGCCACGACTGTGTCACTGGAGCCTTGCTCTTTTTGGGCTTCCAATCTGGATAAATGGCCGGAGCTAGCCACTTACGCCTTGGAGATCTTGTCATGCACCGCAGCCAGCGTTCTGTCTGAACGTGTGTTCAGCACTGCTGGTGGTGTGCTGACAGATAAGCGCACGCGGCTCTCCACTGATAATGTAGACAGACTCACGTTCATAAAGATGAACAAATCATGGATCCGAAACGACTTTTCTACCCCTGTGTCATCCTGGGGAGAGTAAAAGCTTGATGATTGGTTAAAATCACCCTACCAACCGTTTTAAGCTTTCAAATTACTAATCATGTTTATCTGTATCTTGGCTGGAAAATAATTTGGGCTTTGTAGCAGTGTGCACCACTTATTCTATTAGGCAATCTACAATAAGCTCCACCAGATTTAAAATTACTAATCATGTTTATCTGTATCTTGACTGGAAAATAATTTGGGCTTTGTAGCAGTGTGCAGCACTGATCCTATTAGGCCATCTATACTAAAGCTTCAACAGATTTAAAATTAATAATAATTTTTAGCTGCATCTAGCCCGGAAAATAATTTTGGGGCTCCGAGATGCGCAAGACA
This sequence comes from Phyllobates terribilis, assembly GCF_046119375.1. Classification (NCBI taxonomy): domain Eukaryota; kingdom Metazoa; phylum Chordata; class Amphibia; order Anura; family Dendrobatidae; genus Phyllobates; species Phyllobates terribilis. Next base: position 474,775,528 of record NW_027362765.1, on the reverse strand, counting down.
CATAAGTGCCTTCTTGCTGCACTGCCTGCAGCATGACCCTCATATTGTCAGAATTCGAAGTAATCATGACTACTGGGTTGCCACACTCTTAGATCCCCCAAACTTTTCGATCAACCTTTTCATTTTAATAAAGACCAAAAAAATGGTCATTTTTGAAATTATAAGCATTAGCAGGTTGTTAGAAACTGAAATCAAACAGTTTTCAACTCAAAACTTTATTCTAGGTGATGTTACATTTTCACATAGGACCCCTTGTTCGAAAGGAGCTTCTGAACTCTCTCGTCCATTGAATTTGTCAGGTTTTGGATGGTTTCTGCTTCAATTGTTTTGCATGAGGACAGAATACCCTCCCAAAGCTGTTGCTTAGATGTGAACTGCCTCCCGCCATCATAGACACTCCTTTTAATGATGCTCCAAAGGTTCTGAATGGGGTAGAGGTCAGGGGAGCATGGGGGTCACACCATAAGTTTGTCCCCTTTTATGCCCATATCAGCCAGAGATGCAGATGTTTTATGTGCAGCATGAGATGGTGCATTATCATGCAGAAAAATGATCTTGCTGTGAAATACACGGTTCTTCTTCTTGAATCATGGCAGGAAGTGCTGTTTGAGAAAATCCACATACATTATGGAGTTCATCTTTAGCGCCTTCAGGGATCCTAAAGGGGCCGACAATCTCTCTCCCCATGATTCCAGTCCAAAACATTACTCCACCTCCTCCTTGTTGGCGCTGTAGCCGTGTTTGCGTGGGGTGTCCATCAACCAGCCATCCTCCACTCCATCCATCTGGACCATCGAGCGCTGCACGGCACTCATCCGTGAACAAAACAGTTTTGAAATCAGTCTTCATGTAATGTTTGGCCCACTGGAGCCGTTTCTGCTTGTGTGAAGTGGATAGAGAAGGTCGACAGGATGGCGTATGCACAGCTGCAAACCTCTGAAGGACCCTGCATCTTGTTGTTCGGGGGACGTTGGAGGCACAAGCAGCTTCAAAAACTTGTCTGCTGCTATGACAAGGCTTTTTTGCCGCTGCTCTTTCAACCTGACGTAATTGCCTGTAGGAAAGAGTCCTCAATTTGCCCTTATCAGCACGCACACGTGTGTACTGTGAATCAGCTACATACTTCTTGATTGCCAAGACACTTCATCCTGATCATCGCACAATGTTGATTGTAGTCATGCCTTGACCTAAACACTCCACAATTTGTTGCTTCTCAGCAGCCGACACATCCTTTTTCTTTCCCATTTTGGCAGAAAATGTAGGCTGCTTAATAATGTGAGACAGCCTTCTTAAGTAGTCTTGCCTTTCATTGGACACACCTGCCAAACTAATTAGCACAGGTGTCTGCAATTGCTTACAGTGATATAAAGAGCCCTGACACACATCACCATCAATGAGTTTAACTGACAAACAAACAAATTCTTCCCTTATCACTCCTAAACACTTTTTGCATAATAATTTGGAACACAGTGTACATGTGCTTTTCCACAAAACACCAGTGGTTCACGTAGTGAATCTTACAGTTCTAACTTGCCAACCGTGGTCTGTATGGAGTTGTTCAATAAAGGGCCCAAAATTAAGATAACATAGATGGGAGAGGTCTCTATGAATAGGAATTCCTAAGTATTTGATACCCTGTGAGGGCCAGGCAAAGGGAAAGTTGGACTGGATGGAATCCTATATGGATTTGGGGAGGGAGACATCGAGGGCCTCAGACTTCGCTGCATTGATTTTAAAATTTGACCATGTAACAAAGTGATCTATTTCAGCCATAACAGCATGGATGGATATATGTGATTGAGTGATATATACTAGGACATCATCAGCAAATAGAGAGCACTTGTACTCGGTGCCTCCCACCTCAATCCACCTAATATTGGGGTTATGGCGAATTGATGAGAGCAGGTGCTCCGTCACTAGGATGTATAAGAGAGGGGACAGAGAACATCCCTGCCTTGTCCCATTGGTGATTGTGAAAGGTGATGAAAATGTTCTGACGCGCCCCCTGGGCCTTGGGACACCCGGAGCCGGACCCTTTTTGGTGGATGCTGGTGGTTGTAGTCTCCGTGGCGGCAACCCGGTTCCGTGGCTCAGGGCGGTCAAACCAGTGGCGGAACTATTTATGTGGTTTTGATGTTTAAATGTCCGACTACGCCACCCGTGGATTGCGGTCAGAGTGAACCGCCGCTCCAGGGCAGACCGCTGAGGCTGGTGTTGTGGGTGCAGCAGAGCGTAGCATAACTCCCCACGGGAGGAGTATAGCCTCAGGGCAGTGTATGCGGAGGATGGGGGTGATGGTGCAGGGCAGCAGCAGTAATGACACGGAGTCAGTGATGCAGTCCAGGGCCTTTACTCACAGTTCTTATTATCCAGACCACGTCTGCAGGTAACGGCTGCCCACGTCGTACTGTGCTCACCAGGTGAGGGGCTCAGACAACTCCCAGATAACTTTGGAGTGCTTCACAGGACCCCCTTTGTGTGTCCTTTGTCTGGCCTTTCTTACCAACTCTTCTGTCCGGCTGCCTCTGGCCTCCACTTGGTAAACTTGGCGCCAGTTTCCCTGACCCTATGTGGTGCCTTCCTAGTGGGTGTAGCGAGGGGCTGCGAGACATGAAATGTCACAGCCTCCTGTTTCTAGCTGAGGGTCATTTCCTGCCTCCACTAGTTTCGGGGACCGGTCTCCCCCTTTGGCCTGACCCCTCCACGCAGGTGGATTCGGGCATGCGGTGGTGACTCGCCCGTCCGCACCCCTGACATCCCTTCGTTCCTCGTTCCTGGAGCCTTCTCCGCTCCTCTTCCTTCCTTCTCCCTCTTCCAGGCCTGGGCCTCTGTTACTAGGCCCGCCTCCGGAGCAGAGCTCATGCAGAGCCCCTGCTCCCTGCCACTTCTGCTCAGACTTCTCTGCACTGAACTAAGATGGTGCCCACCTTTTATACTCCCTTCTCAATGCACCCAGGAACTGCTTCCTCCCTGCTCCTGCACTACAGTGTTCCCTTTCCTCAGTGTTCCCTCCCCCCACTCCAGCCAGGGACAGGGACTGTCGTGCCCATCTCAGGGGCATATTGGTCGCCCTGCCCCACGGCAATGTGGTGTAATGCATGCAGGTGTCGGGTCCTGATCCACACTAAGTCCTTACCTGAGAGTGAGATATCACACCTCTGGGTGAGGTGCAATACCTCTGTAGCAACTGAGCCCTCAGGGTGCTACAGTTCCATTTATCTTCAGCCTAGGTGACGTATTGCGATACAGGGCCGTGATTTTGGCTATAAAAGGGTCCCCTAGACCCCTACCCCAAGCTTTTTAAGAGAATCATATATGGCGTGCCAGGAGACTCTATGGAATGCTTTCTCAGCATCCAACGAGAGTATCTAATTACAAATTTTTAACTGCATCTAGCCCAGGAAATACTTTGTGCCTAGTAGCAGGGTCTGCTAGTCAGCGGATTATCCCGGCTGTTAAGCAAGCTACACCACCTGTAGTTTGGACACTTCATTTTTTCAAAGGAAATGCTTCGGGACCACGGGATACTCAGTGAAGAGCATCAGGAGGCACCCCAAGGCATAGGGGCTCGGACTGGCAGTAGGATGCCTTGCGGTGGACAGCCGAGCTCGATCCTTATAAAAGCTTTTTAACTGCAGCAGCTTTAGTGGACGCTACTGGAGCTGGAATTACGCGGCTGCTGGCATGAGACTTGCCCTCCAATAGATCCTTGTAAATGGATTTAAAGTGTATTTATTCAAATTAGAGAGACAATTTAAATTAAAAAGCTTAGAGCTGCCTCCACCACAGGGGGGCTCGCTCGACCCACCAGCGGACAGGCACCAGTATTGGGAGAGGGGGGCTGGCCGTCAGGGTTCACCGCGGCTCTGGCACAAACCCGGCGACACGGAGGTGGCACGGGCAGGAGCGGACTGAACGTGTCGGCTTCTCACTTTTTGGATTTTAGAAGGGCATGACATGCCTATATCTGTGTCTCCCCCTCCTTTTACTCCTCCACCTCTTTTCTTTTCGCATGACTATATGTACTTGTCACTTTTCCATGTGTTAGTTGTGTCTTCTGAGCAGTTTGTCAGCTTTTGGACACCTTTGAAGGTGTTTTCTATGTGTTTCTATGTGTTTTTGTTTGCCTGCTTTTGGACACCTTTGAAGGTGTTTTCTATGTGTTTCTATGTGTTTTTGTTTGCCTGCCATTGGTTTTAACGGTGTTCGAAGGTGTTCGACGAACAGTTCGACGGACAGTTCGGCGAACACACGGGTCTTTCGACGAACCGAACCGAACTCGAACACTACGGGGGTGGCTCAACACTACTCCTCAACAGGTAGGGAATATAATATGAGACACTTTGCCAACTGCAAAACGGCGGGAGTTGTGTACATATGCTCCTGTCTGTGTAATTCGGACTATGTGGATAAAACCAAAAGACAACTAAGAGTACGCATTAGTGAGCACCTTGGTGACATTAGGAACCAGAGGTACACTCCTCTGGTGCGTCATGTCATACAGAAACACGGAAGTGACCTGAATTGTATCTGTTTCTTGGTGATTGATGTTGTTCCTCCCTCAACGCGACTGGGAGACTGGGATAGAAAAATCCTGCAGAGAGAGGTAAGGTGGACTTATTGGCTTGATACTGTGTCCTCTAGGGGGCTTAATGATCATATTAGCTTTGCCAGCTTCATCTAAGGAATAACACTTCTTTAAATCATCTTTTTTCACTTGTATATAATTTTGATGTTTTAAGCTTCAGCGAGTAAGTCCGATTTTTGACCAACCAGGAACCCTGGTCGGGCTATTACGCCTTTGAGTCCGTTGCACATTAAAGAATTGCCATATCTGGATCAACACGTGATAGGTATGGTCCTTTTATATTGTAAATCTCCCAGTCGATATGATTACCCCTCGTACATGAAGTTCTTATTTTCACCCTTGCAAACGAAATTAGGGGAGTTGAAGTGAAAAAATTATCAATAAATTTGTGACTTATTATTCTATATATTTATATAGTTGCCATTTGTGACACGAGTATTTTCATTTTAGGCTTACAGCACAGACCAAAAGTTTGGACACACCTTCTCATTTAAAGATTTTTCTGTATTTTCATGACTATGAAAATTGTACATTCACACTGAAGGCATCAAAACTATGAATTAACACATGTGGAATTATATACTTAACAAAAAAGTGTGAAACAACTGAAAATATGTCTTATATTCTAGGTTCTTCAAAGTAGCCACCTTTTGCTTTGATGACTGCTTTGCACACTCTTGGCATTCTCTTGAAGAGCTTCAAGAGGTAGTCATCGAAAATGGTCTTCCAACAATCTTGAAGGAGTTCCCAGAGATGCTTAGCACTTGTTGGCCCTTTTGCCTTCACTCTGCGGTCCAGCTCACCCCAAAACATCTCAATTGGGTTCAGGTCTGGTGACTGTGGAGGCCTGGTCATCTGGCGTAGCACCCCATCACTCTCCTTCTTGGTCAAATAGCCCTTACACAGCCTGGAGGTGTGTTTGGGGTCATTGTCCTGTTGAAAAATAAATGATGGTCCAACTAAACGCAAACCGGATGGAATGGCATGCCGCTGCAAGATGCTGTGGTAGCCATGCTGGTTCAGTATGCCTTCAATTTTGAATAAATCCCCAACAGTGTCACCAGTAAAGCACCCCCACACCATCACACCTCCTCCTCCATGCTTCACGGTGGGAACAAGGCATGTAGAGTCCATCCGTCGCACAAAGACATGGTCGTTGGAACCAAAGATGTCAAATGTGGACTCATTAGACCAAAGCACTGATTTCCACTGGTCTAATGTCCATTCCTTGTGTTCTTTAGCCCAAACAAGTCTCTTCTGCTCTTTGCCTGTCCTTAGCAGTGGTTTCCTAGCAGCTATTTTACCATGAAGGCCTGCTGCACAAAGTCTTCTCTTAACAGTTGTTGTAGAGATGTGTCTGCTGGTAGAACTCTGTGTGGCATTGACCTGGTCTCTAATCTGAGCTGCTGTTAACCTGCGATTTCTGAGGCTGGTGACTCGGATAAACTTATCCTCAGAAGCAGAGGTGACTCTTGGTCTTCCTTTCCTGGGGCGGTCCTCATGTGAGCCAGTTTCTTTGTAGCGCTTGATGGTTTTTGCAACTGCACTTTCAAAGTTTGCACAATTTTTCGGACTGACTGACCTTCATTTCTTAAAGCAATGATGGCCACTTGTTTTTCTTTACTTAGCTGCTTTTTTCTTGCCATAATACAAATTCTAACAGTCTATTCAGTAGGACTATCAGCTGTGTATCCACCTGATTTCTGCACAACACAACTGATAGTCCCAACCCCATTTATAAGGCAAGAAATACCACTTATTAAACCTGACAGGGCTCACCTGTGACGTGAAAACCATTTCCGGTGAATACCTCTTGATGCTCATCAAGAGAATGCCAAGAGTGTGCAAAGCAGTCATCAAAGCAAAAAGGTGGCTACTTTGAAGAACCTAGAATATAAGACATATTTTCAGTTGTTTCACACTTTTTTGTTAAGTATATAATTCTACATGTGTTAATTCATAGTTTTGATGCCTTCAGTGTGAATGTACAATTTTCATAGTCATGAAAATACAGAAAAATCTTTAAATGAGAAGGTGTGTCCAAACTTTTGGTCTGTACTGTATGTTGAAGAATATGCTGTACATTTATCCCCATTGTGGAATATAAGAATTGCCCTGTTCTTAAGCTACTTTTATCTCTCTAATGACAGGCTGCGCTGGGCAACCTCTGAGTCTATGTTACTTGTCATGTGTTATATACATAAGTATGTCTCACTGTCGGTGGCATTAATCCTATATGCACGGGATACTAGTAAACAAGAGGCTGGTGGAGTGCATATGCGCTCCACAGATGCTCAAGTCATTTCTGGGGTGTGACCAGTGGGCTTGCCCGTTATGAGAGATTGTATGTACGTGATTAGCGCTTCTTCAGGCAAGATACGCATTGGTGGAACTGGTGCGCACTGTCCTCCCTTGATTGCTATCTTCCCCAAGCACTGTAGGGACTGATAGGGTAAGCCGACAATGAGCGGGGTACCAATATACAGCAGGGCTTTACATCCGCTGACAGGTAGGGACAGTGTCAGGGCAAAGATTAGGCCTTACAATACATATGATAACTGTCTCTACAAATTCACCTCCTATTTCTGTCTTAATAAGTAAGTGATTCACCAGTGGTTGACATCACAAATGTACCTTTTTCAGACAGAAGTTCATAAAGGGGGGAAATAGAGACCAATAGGGTCAGTCATCGCGTAGCGGGGGCACCTCTCTCAATTATTATTAGGGTCCAACCCCCGCGGTCAGGCAGGGGTAGCTATAGGATCCATATAGGGACCTAATAGATCTCTTCTTTCCCCACATTGGCATTATGTATTTAATCTAACACGTGTATGTCTATTTATGTGTTTATTTTTTGCTATTTTTAAAATAATTTTCAATAAAGAGTGATTTTATAGGGGTTATTTACAATTGGTTGAGTTGTTTAGTAGAATTTCATGTGTACAGGAAAACCTAGAAATGTCAGTGTAGCATATTATAATATTGCTATGAATGAGGATCTACATATCCGAAATGCGTAAGCCTCTGTACACTTTTATTTGCACTATGGTCTCATGGTTTTAATTTTTTCAAAATAAAGGCTATTTTTTAAGTCACTTTCACGAGTTGCTGGATAACTACCCTTTCCTCATAGCATATTATAATAGTACTAGCTATTGAACCCGTTCTACATCCGGGTGGCGAGCATTTTTATTGGTATATGGTCTCCCATGCTGGTATGTGCTGCCCCCCTCCTGGTATTTGTGCTGCCCCCAACCTGGTATTTGTGCTGCCCCCATCCTGTCCCCACCATCCAATCCTGGTATGCATGGCACTCCTCATCCCTATCCTGATATGCATGCCACCCCTCATCCCTATCTTGCTATGCATGGCACCCCTCATCCCTATCCTGGAATGCATGGCACTCCTCATCCCCATCCTGGTATTCATGGCACCCCTCATCCCCATCCTGGTATGCATGGCATCCCTCATCCCCAATCTTGGTATGCATGGCACCCTTCACCCCCAAATCCTGGAATGCATGGCACCCTTCACCCCCAATCCTGGTATGCATGGCACCCTTCACCCCCAATCCTGGTATGCATGGCACCCCTCACCCTCAATCCTGGTATTCATGGCACCCCTCGCCCCCAATCCTGGTATGCATGGCATCCCTCATCCTGGTATGCATGGCACCCCTCATCCCTCATCCTGTTATGCAAGGCTCCCTCATACCTATCCTTGTATGCATGGGCCCCTCATCCCCATTCTGGTATGCATGGAACTCCTCATCCCTATCCTGGTATGCATGGTACCCCATCCCTCATCCCTGTCCTGAAATGTATGGTACCCCTCATCCTGGTATGGATGGTACTTCTCATCCCTATCCTGGTATGCATGGCACCCCTCATCCCTATCCTGGTATACATGGTACCCTTCATCCCTATCCTGGTATGCAAGGCCCCTCATCCGAATCCTGGTATGAATGGCCCCCCCACATCCCTATCCTGGTATGCATGGCACCCCTCATCCCCAAACCTGGTATGCATGGCACCACTCACCCCCCAATCCTGGTATGCATGGCACCCCTCATTCCCTCATCCTGGTATGTATGGTACCCCTCATCCCTATCCTGGTATGTATGGTACCCACAATCCTGGTATGCATGTCACCCCATCCCTCATCCTGGTATGTATGGTACCCCTCATCCCTATCCTGGAATGTATGGTACCCCTCATACTGGTATGCATGGCACCCCATCTCTCAACCTGGTATGCATGGCACCCCTTATTTCAAATCTGGTATACATGGCACCCCTCATCCCAATCCTGGTATGTATGGCACCCCTCATCCCCCAATCCTGGTATGTATGGTACCCAATCCTGGTATGTATGGTACCCAATCACTCATACTGGTATGCATGGCACCACTCATCCCCCAATCCTGGTATGCATGGCACCCCATCCCTCCTCCTGGTATTAATGGTACACCTCATCCCTCTCCTGGTATGTATGGTTAAATTTAACGGAAAATCGGCTCAAATTGTTAGCGACACCATGTTGCGTTTGGAGAGCCGCTGTGTGCCCAAACATTGGAGCTCCCCCACAAGTGACCCCATTTTGGAAACTAGACCCCCCAAGGCACCTATCTAGATGCATTGTGAGCACTTGTAACCCTCAGGTGCTTCACAAATTGATTCATAAAAATGAAAAAGTGTTTTTTTTTTCACTTTTTCATTGTTACGAATCAATTTGTGAAGCACCTGGGGGTTCCAAGTGCTCACTATGAATCTAGATAGGTGCCTTGGGGGGTCTAGTTTCCAAAATGGGGTCACTTGTGGGGGAGTTCATGCATACCAGGATGATTTGTGAAGCACCTGAGGGTTCCAAGTGCTCACTATGCATCTAGATAGGTGCCTTGGGTGGTCTAGTTTCCAAAATGGGGTCACTTGTGGGGGAGCTCCAATGTTTGGGCACACAGCGGCTCTCCAAACGCAACATGGTGTCGCTAACAATTTGAGCCGATTTTCCGTTAAATTTGTTAGCGGACACCATGTTGCATTTGGAGAGCCGCTGTGTGCCTAAATATTGGAGCTCCCCCACAAGTTACCCCATTTTGGAAACTAGACCCCCCAAGGCACCTATTGAGATGCATAGTGAGCACTTGGAACCCCCAGGTGCTTCACAAATTGATCCATAAAAATAAAAAAGTGGTTTTTTTTCACTTATTCAATTTTACGAATCAATTTGTGAAGCACCTGGGGGTTCCAAGTGCTCATCTAGATAGGTGCCTTGGGGGGTCTAGTTTCCAAAATGGGGTCACTTGTGGGAAAGCTCCAATGTTTGGGCACACAGGGACTCTTCAAATGCAACATTGTATCCGCTAACAATTTGAGGCGACAATTTGTTAGCGGATACCATGTTGGGCGCATGTAAGGGCTCGGAAGGGAAGGAGTGATGCTTTTGAACGCAGACTTTGATGGAATGGTCTGTGGGCGTCATGTCATGTTCTCAGAGCCCTTGATGTGCCTAAACAGTGAAATGCCTAACAAGTGCCCCCTTTTTGGTAGTGTTAGTTGATTTTTGAATTTTGTAATGTAGTGTTATACATCAGTTGTGTAGGACAATCTGACGAACACTACACAACTGATGTATGACAACCTGACGAACACTACGTCAGCTGTGCAGTGTTCGTCAGGTTGTCATACTTCAGAAATTAATTCAATAGTCCATCGAAGTATGGTACCTTTTGAAGCAGTCTTTCATACACAGGCCAGGTTTGTCAGGGCAGGTGTCACATTGATAAATGGTGTCCTTGCGTATTCCACTTTTATAACACACTCTTTTGTGACTTTCCTTTTTTTCCGCTGTGAGGGATCTGCCCTGGGAAATGCTGGCCTGGTACAATTCTTGGTCCTTCAATTCCAGAAGTACTGGGGCCCTCTCTGTCACCGCTGCCAAATATCAGGGCCTTGATAACTGTTTCCTGAAACTGAAGGTACGACGCAGAAGTCTGGCCTGCACATAGGAGCACCGATCCTAGGCTGCAGATCACTGTTTCCGGCAATCACATTGCCGGAAACAGTGAGAAATGCTGTGATTGGCTGTTCAGATTTGAACAGCCAATCACAGCGATCGCTGGTGCGGGGGGGCGGCGACAGCCCCCGGGATGATGACGCCATCTACCAGGAGGTAAGATGGCACCGTAACTTTAATGCTGTCACCGCGACTTAAGTCGCGGTGCTGCATTAAAGATATGACGTACTAATACAGGTCTGGCTCTTAAGTCCCAGGGCACAGACGCGTATTAGTACGTCAGATGTTATTAAGGGGTTAAACACAGCTGGACTCCAGTGAAGGAGTAGAACCATCTCAAGGAGGATCACAAGGAAAGGGACAGCATGTGACTTAAATATGAGTGTCTGAGCAAAGGGTCTGAATACTTATGACCATGTGATATTTCAGTTTTTCTTTTTTAATACATTTGCAAAAATGTCTACATTTCTGTTTTTTTCAGTCAAGATGGGGTGCAGAGTGTCCTTTAATGAGAAAAAAATGAACTTTTTAGAATTTACCAAATGGCTGCAATGAAACAAAGAGTGAAAAATTTAAAAGGGTCTGAATACTTTCCGTACCCACTGTATGTAATATTGAACATTTCTATAGGGTTTTGGATAAACCACTTAGTGCATTGTAGAATCAGTGCTGGAGATATCTGCTCGACTGTTTTTTTAAATAAAGAATACAAAATTCTTCTATTCAAGACTACAAGCCTAATGTAGACCTAGAAAATTAGAGGTCCCATATGCTCCCAATTAGTTATTATCAGTGCTCATTAAAATCTGACAACACCCTTACTAATATTGTAATGTTCTCATAGTGTATGTTTAGGCAATGATATTCTTTGACCGGGACTGGTAATTGAAAGCCAATAAAAATGTTATGCTTTGCAATCTTTTTACAATTACTGACACATGAAAAGGAATGCATTTCTAAAGGTATGTAGGAGTAAAACAATAGCACTTAATCTTCGCCTTTTAACCCCTTCATCATTTAAAGTTTGCAAATACTTTCAGAAGAACATTAAGTTGTTAAATGAAGTAAAAATCTAATTGTCTCAAGCGCATTCACACTTGAAGGCTCCAGTATCTCTTCACACTACCTGTCTTCACTTTTCTCACTAAGGCTATCGAAGTTAGATAATTTTCTGCCATAACAAATTAACACTGTATGTTACATGCCACAAGATATGAACTAAAAACATACTTCATGCCAGTTGCTAGCAGTTTTTCTAACACAAAAGCTAACATTTCCAAAAATAGCTACTGTGTCTAAAAGTATAAGGCTATGTTCGCACAATACATTTTTGCTGCATTTTTTATGCAAATTAAAAACTGTTTTTTTATAGTACCTGCAAAAGCTATTAGATGTCAGAAATATCATGCACACTTGTTTTCTTTTCCTAACTGAACTGGAAAACTGCTTTTTTTAAAAACTATAGCTTGTCAATTCTTAAAGTGTTTTTGCAGTGCTTTTGCAGCTTTTTTTCAAGGATAGAAAGCAACATGTAAGTGCAAGGCGCAACGAAAAAGCAGCAAAAACACTGCTATAAGTTTTGCAGTGTTTTCGTGAAGAAAACGCAGGGACAGAAGGATGAAAAACCCATTTGTTTTGGGGATTTTCTTTCTCCTGACTTCAAGTACACTTTAAGTAACCACTTCCCGACCGCCCACTGTACATAAACGTCGGCGCTGCCTGGGCTCTGTGCAGCGCCGACGTTTATGTACGGTCGGTGGTCCCGCAGCCCTCAGGACCCCCAGGGTCCTGCAAGTGCTGCGGTTGCGGTTCAGAGCGACAGCTCTGACAGGGGACGTCATCGGGACCTGATTGGATCAGGTCCCAATGATGTTAACCCTTTGCTATCTTCTATATGCCGCGATCTATAGTGATCGCGGCATATAGAAGATAGTGAGAGGAGAGGGGGTCGTCCACTTACCTCTCCGACGGCCCCCTGATGCCTTCCAGGACCTGCCGTTGTTATGGCAGCTGGAGGTCACCTGACCGCCTCCAGATCTGCCATATATGGTGTCCTGCTGAGTTCAGGCTGCAGCTGAGTCCAGCAGGAGACAGACAGTGTGAAGCTGTCAGCAAACTTCTCATGCAATGCAATACATGTCTATTTCATTGCATGAGAACAGTGATTAGAAAAATAAAAATTAATGTCCCATACAGGGACTAAGTAAAATGTAAAAAAAGTCTAAAAAATGTTTTCAAACTGTTAAAAAAAAACACAAAATAAATAAAAATAAATAAATAAAATATTAAACCAATAAATCTGTATATTTATGCAAAAACAAAAAGAGTACACATATTTGGTATCGCCGGGTCCGAAAGAACCCGATCTATAAAACTGTCACATTAATTAACTCCTTCTGTGCACACCGTAATAAAAATAAGTAAAAAACGAAGCAAAAAAACTATGCTTTTTCATCATATATCGCCAAACAAAAAGTGGAAAAAAATGCGATCAAAAAGCAAAATGGAAATAAAAATGGTACCGCTGAAAACGTCATCTTGTTCCACAAAAAAACAGCCGCCATACAGCTCCGTCAGCCAAAAAATAAAAAAGTTATAGCTCTCAGAATAAAGCGATGCAAAAAAAAATATTTTTTCTATAAAATTGTTTTATTGTGTAAAAGCGCCAAAACATAAAAAAATATACAGTAAGTGTAGTATCGCTGTAAACGTACTGACCCGAAGAATAACGCTGCCTTATCACTTTTACCACACGCAGAATGGCATAAAAAAAATCAAAAAACAATTCCTGAATTGTTGGTTTTTGTTAATTTTACCTCCCAAAAAACGGAATAGAAAGCAATCAAAAAATGTCACGTACCCAAAAATGGTACCAATAAAAATGTAAAGTCGTCCCGCAAAAAACAAGCCATCACATGACTCTGTCGGCCGAAATATGGAAAAATTATAGCTCTCAAAATATGGCGATGCAAAAAATAGATTTTGCAAAAAAAAGCGTCTATTAGTGTGTGACAGCTGTCAGTCATAAAAACCCGATATAAATCTGGTATCTCAGTAATCGCACCGACCCGAAGAATAAAGTAATCTCATCACTTATACTGCATGAGGAACGGCGTAAAAAATAAATAAAACCAATTCTTCACCTGCTACTGATTTGTTTATTATGTCTCCCAAAGATCGCAGTAAGGCTCTGCTCAAATTTATCCTGCACTCTGCGCTGAGCACTTACACCAGAGTTTCCGTATAAATCTCTGAAATACGTGATTCAGACGGAACCCATGACGGAAGATTCCCTGTAATGAGGCAGATATAGGCCACTGTGGATGCCATCTGGCCTGTGATCCCACGGTGTCATTTCTTTTACGCGTGCATAAAAGTGCGGTTGACCACAGTTTTGTGCAATTCAGGAAAAAATGGACACCGCTAAACAGAGGCCATACGGAGTCCAGAGTAACTCTGCTGCCTCATTACAGTGAATGGATCCCGCAGGGGTTTCATCTGAATTACATCACTTGGAAATTTAGATGGAAACCCCGATGTAAGTGCTCAGCCTAGAGTGCCGGAAAATGTTCCCAATAAAAGCTTCAACTCAGTCCTCAATAAAAGCTAGTCCCCACGCAGGTCCGTCATCTGTTAAAAATATAAGGGACTTCCAAGTTACTGGCAGCAGAAAAGCTCTGGAAAGGCGAAATGGCCCTTGTCCCCCAAAAGAAATTCAGAAAATTTTGTGCTCCCAAATCCAAATGCCTAATCTACAATAATTTGTTCTCCAATTGTCAAATAGCGCTCCCTCCCTCCCAGATCTCGCCGTATGGCTAAGCGGTACAATACAGCCACATATGGGGTATTGCCACTTTTAAAAGAAATTGTGTGACACATTTCGGCACCATGTTTACCCATTGCCCTGTGTGAAAATGTAAAATCTGAGGGTAAAACATTTTTTTGTGGTAAAAATACAATTATGTTTTCTTCACTGCCCAATGGTATAAATTTAAAAATTAAAAAATACTCACTGCTTGCCTAGATGAATTCCTTGAGAGGTGTAGTTTACAAAATGGGGTCACTTGTGGGGGTTTCTGCTGTTTCGGCATGTCAGCGACTCTTCAAATGTGGCATGGTGTCTGCAACCTATTCCAGCCAACATAGCGCTCCTTTCTATTCCGAACCCTACCGTACACCAACGCAGTGGTTTTACCCCACATATGGGGTATCGGCGTACTCAGGAGAAATTGCACAATAAATTTCATGGTGCAATTTCTCCTGTTATCCTTATGATAATGCAAAATTTGGGGATGAAAAACATTTTTTGTGGGAAAAATTGGAAAATTTTATTTTTACAGCTCAATATTATATACTTCTGTGAAGCACCTGGGGGTGCAAGGTGCTCACCACACATCTAGATAAGTTCCCTAAGGGGTCTAGTTTCCAAAATGGTGTCACTTGTGGGGAGTTTCCTCTGTTTAGGCACATCAGGGGCTCCCCAAGAGCGTCCGCTAATTATTCAATCAAATTTTACATTCAAAAAGTCAAATGGCGCTCCTTCCCTTCCAAAGCCTGCCGTGCACCCAAACAGTGGTTTTCCTCCACGTATTGGGTACCAGTGTGTTCAGGAGAAATTGCACAACAAATTTCATGGTGCAATTTATCCTATTACCCTTATGATAATGGAAAATCAAGGGATGAAAAACGTTTTTGTGGGAAAAATGTGAAAATTTTATTTTTGCGGCTCAATATTATAAACTTCTGTGAAGCACCTTGAGGTTCAAGGTGCTCACCACACATCTAGATAAGCTCCCTAAGGGGTCTAGTTTCCTAATGGTGTCACTTGTGGGGGGTTTCTACTGTTTAGGCACATCAGGAGCTCTCCAAATGCAACATGGCGTCTGCTAATTATTCAAACAAATTTTACATTCAAAAAATCTAATGGTGCTCCTTCCCTTCCAAACCCTGCAGCTCGCCCAAACAGTGGTTTTCCCTCACATATGGGGCATCAGCGTGCTAAAGAGAAATTGCACTACAAATTGTGTATTCCATTTTTTCCTGTTACCCTTGTGAAAATAAAAAAATTGGGTCTAAAATAAAATTTTTGTGAAAAAAAGTTAAATGTTCATTGTTTTCTTCCACATTCCAAAAATTCCCGTGAAACACCTGAAGGGTTAATAATAGTGTTGAGCAAGCACTAAAATGCTCGGGTGCTCGAAGCTCGGGCCGAGCTCACCGTGATACCCGGGTGCTCGACCCAAGCAACGAGCCCAATGTTAGTCTATGGGAGACCCGAGCATTTTTGCGGCGGCATCACCGGCAGTCTTTTAAAAGCCTAACAAGTGCCCAAAACGATAGTGACAGTGCTCAAATGACATGGGGACAGCATGGGGATCGCCCCAGGAAGCATTTCTGACCCCCAGATCACTGCTGTCAACAACGTGGTCAGAGGTATTAAGCTACTTTTAAGGGATCACAATAAAACGTTCAAAAACTAAACTGAAACTGCTTTCCTGTGAAATATGTTAAGGAAGTTCCTTTCCAGGGTAAAGACTTGCGTATAAGGTAAAATAAATAACCCCCCAAAAAAATACTCTCCACACCTTGGGCTATGTTCACAAGCAGCGTTTTTTATGCGTTTTTGCACTTTTGTATTGCTTTCAACCGTGACAAATGCATTCACCGGGAAATGTCATTTTAACATTTTACAATCTTATCTGGCCATGTGCTGTGTGACACATGCATACAGTGCTGAAAAAAAATGGGAACAGCATAGTGAAAACCCCTGGAAGTATCTCTGACATACCGGTCACTGCCTAAAAGTGTGACCATCAGAAGTGATCCTTGCCGCATCAGAAGATGCAGACTTGCAACTATGCCCTTGCAAGTCCTTGTCCTAGGACAGTGTTCAATTGTACCTTCCCCCATTCCTTGCAAAGCAAGCGCAAATATGCAGCCAACCAGCCACCCACCCACCCGCAGGCTGCAATACCATACTGCTAGCTTTAACTTGAAATGGGGCCTTTTAGTTTGGAGGATGCTGAAGCTGGCCACTACCTCATGGCTGCTTCAGCAGCGAGGTATCCATACTCAGTCCCCAGCCGCCCGGTGGCCGGGTGTCCACGCTCGGTCCGCAGCCGCCCCGCGGCCGGGTGTCCATACACAGTCCCCAGCCGCCTGGGGGCGGCCGGGTGTCCATAAACGGTCCTCTGCCGCCCCTATTTCTCCTGCTACCTTCCCACACACTTTTATTAGCCTGGCCTGCTTTAGGGCAGCATTGGACGAGCACACCAGAGAACCATACTCCTCCGGTGGGCCCTGGCTTCTCCATCAGGGGAGTTGAGAGTGCCGAGGTGAGGAGCATGATGATGATAGAAGTTAGCATCTGCTTTGTTTTCTTGAAATGCAAGCGCATGTATGTAGTAGCGGCTAGGCCTGAGGTGGTCAGCGTTTTGGCACATATCCTACCTCCTACGAGGATTGCTGGATGTTTTCCTGCTACTATCCCTGTTCTATGACTCCCTTTAAAACAAAGCTTCAGGTGATAAATAATGGATGAGGTGGTGGCAAAGGAGAAAGAGCAGGAGGAGCAGGGACCATTCACATCAATATCAGGCAAGTCAACCACACATGTCTTGTAGGATATGTTTCTGTACCAAAAGGAGCGGTTCGGCTACACAGTTATAGGGCATACAGTGAGTGCAATGCCTGCCAAAAATTTAGAGGCACTCCAATGCCCCTTGGACGTGACATGGAGGTCGGAGGGCCTTAACTAAACCATTTTTCCATTCAAAGCAACTGGGTCTCCTGTGCACTGTTGGCCTAAGCAGTGAATGGAAGGCTTTCCAAAAATAATGAGGAACTGCAATGCCCCTTGAAACAGACGTGGATTACAGCGTACTAAAAGCCTTCTACCCATTATTGGGGAGAAGGTCTCCCTTAGTGTTCGCCTATGCATTGAAAAGCAAAAGCTGACTAAAATTAGGAGGAAATGCAATGCCCGTTGGAAGAGTCGTGGAGGTCGCAGTAGCTTAACAAGATGGTTTTAATGCCCCTTGGAAGAGACGTGGAGGTCTCAGTAGCTTAACAAGACGGTTTTAATGCCCCTTCTTAGAGACGTGGAGGTCGCAGTAGCTTAACAAGACGGTTTTAATGCCCCTTGGAAAAGTGGTGGAGGTCACAGTAGCTTAACAAGATGGTTTTAATGCATCTTGGAAAAGTGGAGGAGGTCGCAGTAGCTTAACAAGACGGTTTTAATGCCCCTTACAAGAGCCATACAGTACAGCATATTACAAACATTATTCCCATTATTGGGGAGTGGGTCTCCCATAGTCTTTGCCTATGCCTTTCAAGCAAAAGCTGCCAAAAATTAGGATGGAGGAACTTGCAATGCCCCTTACAAGAGCCATGCAGTACAGCATATTACAAACATTATTCCCATTATTGGGGAGTGGGTCTCCCATAGTCTTTGCCTATGCCTTACAAGCAAAAGCTGCAAAAAATTAGGATGGAGGATCTTGCAATGCCCCTTACAAGAGCCATGCAGTACAGCATAATTCAAACTTTATTCCCATTATTGGGGAGTGGGTCTCCCATAGTCTTTGCCTATGCCATCCAAGCAAAAGCTGCCAAAAATTAGGATGGAGGAATTTGCAATGCCCCTTACAAGAGCCATGCAGTACAGCATATTACAAACATTATTCCCATTATTGGGGAGTGGGTCTCAAAAAGTCTTTGCCTATGCCTTCCAAGCAAAAGCTGCAAAAAATTAGGATGGAGGAACTTGCAATGCCCCTTACAAGAGCCATGCAGTACAGCATAATTCAAACTTTATTCCCATTATTGGGGAGTGTGTCTCCCATAGTCTTTGCCTATGCCATCCAAGCAAAAGCTGCCAAAAATTAGGACGGAGGAACTTGCAATGCCCCTTACAAGAGCCATGCAGTACAGCATATTACAAACATTATTCCCATTATTGGGGAGTGGGTCTCCCATAGTCTTTGCCAATGTCTTCCAAGCAAAAGCTGCCAAAAATTAGGAGGAAATGCAATGCCCGTTTGAAGAGTCGTGGAGGTTAGTGTTAATAAAAAACAACATTTCAATTCCCCTTGGAAGAGCTGTGGAGTTCAGAGTAGTTTAACAAGATGCTTTTAATGCCCCTCGGAAGAGACATGGTGGTCCCAGCAGCTTAACAAGACGGCTTTAATGCCCCTTGGAAAAGTGTTGGAGGTTGCAGTAGCTTAACAAGACGTTTTTAATGCCCCTCGGAAGAGACGTGGAGGTCCCAGGAGCTTAACAAGATGGTTTTAATGCCCCACGGAAGAAACGTGGAGGTCGCAACAGCTTAACAAGACCGTTTTAATGCCCCTTGGAAAAGTGGTGGAGGTCACAATAGCTTTACAAGACGTTTTTAATGCCCCTCGGAAAAGACGGGGAGGTCCCAATAGCTCAACAAGACGGTTTTAATGCCCCTTGGAAAAGTGGTGGAGGTCGCAGTAGCTTAACAAGACAGTTTAATGCCCCTCAGTAGAGACGTGGAGGTCCCAGTAGCTTAACAAGGCAGTTTTAATGCCCCAGGGAAGAGACGTGGAGGTCGCAGAAGCTTAACAAGACGGTTTTAATGCCCCTCGGAAGAGACGTGGATGTCCCAGTAGCTTAACAAGACGGTTTTAATGCCCCACGGAAGAGACGTGGAGGTCGCAGTAGCTTAACGAGATGGTTTTAATGCCCCTTGGAAAAGTGGTGGAGGTCGCAGTAGCTTAACAAGACGGTTTTAATGCCCGTCGGAAGAGACGTGGAGGTCCCAGTAGCTTAACAAGACAGTTTTAATGCCCCAGGGAAGAGACGTGGAGGTCGCAGTAGCTTAACAAGACGGTTTTAATGCCCCTTGGAAAAGTGGTGGAGGTCACAGTAGCTTAACAAGACGTTTTTAATACCTCTCGGAAAAGACGTGGAGGTCCCAATAGCTTAACAAGACGGTTTTAATGCCCCTTGGAAAAGTGGTGGAGGTCGCAGTAGCTTAACAAGACAGTTTAATGCCCCTCAGAAGAGACGTGAAGGTTCCAGTAGCTTAATAAGACAGTTTTAATACCCCAGGGAAGAGACGTGGAGGTCGCAGTAGCTTAACAAGATGGTTTTAATGCCCCTCGGAAGAGACGTGGAGGTCCCAGTAGCTTAACAAGATGGTTTTAATGCCCCACGGAAGAGACGTGGAGGTCGCAGTAGCTTAAGATGGTTTTAATGCCCCTTGGAAAAGTGGTGGAGGTCGCAGTAGCTTAACAACACGGTTTTATTGCCCGTCGGAAGAGACGTGGAGGTCCCAGTAGCTTAACAAGACGGTTTTAATGACCCTTGGAAAAGTGGTGGAGGTCGCAGTGGCTTAACAAGATGGTTTTAATGCCCCTTACAAGAACCATACAGTACAGCATCTCAAAAATATTATTCCCATCGCTGGGGAGTGGGTCTCCCACAGTCTTTGCTTATGCCTTCCAAGCAAAAGCTGACAAAAATAAGGATGGAGGAACTTTCAATAATGCAACATGGACCACGGTCACCCTGGTGGTATAGTGGTGGTGGAGGCTCAGGATAAGGAGAAGACCATAAAACAGCGTATACCCATGTGTGGGTGTGAAGCGGTGCAAGTGAATACACCTTCCTAAATAACACAGTGGATTTGACTTTATGTTACTCTGCTGTCATTTGGTGGTGATGAGAAGTCTGGCCCAATCCAGCCCTTGTTCATTTTGATAAGGGTCAGCTTGTCAGCATTGTCAGTTGACAGGCGAGTGCGCTTATCAGTTATATTCCCCCAGCGGCACTAAAAACACGCTTCGATAACACGCTAGCAGCAGGGCAGGCCAGGACCTCCAAGGCGTACAGAGCGAGTTCATTCCAAGTGTCCAGCTTGGATACCCAATAATTAAAAGGCACAGAGGAATCACGGAGGATGCTGGTACGATCGGCAAGGTACTCCCTCACCATCTTTTGAAACTTTCCACTCCTTGTGAGAGTACCCCGCGCCTCAGGGTCTGTCCGAAGGGATGGTCAGAGAACACTGTCCCAGAACATTGAAAGTGTTCCCCTGCCTCTGCTGGATTGGAGTTGCGTCTCTCTCGCATGTACGCCTTGGTTGGGCAACTAACTGTGACATCTGCCGCTAGCGTGTTCAGATGGGAATTTTTTAACAGTTCTGCAACAAGGGCCTTCTGGTACTGCCCCATTTTTGTAGACCTCTCCACCTCAGGAAAAATAGAGTGAAAGTTCTCCTTGTAGGGGGGGTCTAAAAGTGTCACCAAATAGTTATGACTGTCACCCAACATTTTGACAACGCGAGGGTCACGGTTAAAGCAGCGTAACATAAAGTCAGCCATGCGTGCCAGACTGGTAACGGGCAAGACTTCCGTGTCCTCACCAAGATGACGACTGACCATGCTCTCCTCCTCCTCCTTCTCTTCCTCCCCTCTGTCCTCAGGTCACCCACGCTGAACCGACGGTATGACAGTTGTACAGGTACTAGAGTCCACAGCGCATGATACAAGCTCCAGTTCTTCCTCTTCCTCCTCCTCCTCTCCCTCATTGTCCCCCAATGCACGTTGGGATGAGATGAGGCTGGGCTGTGTGTAATCGACCGCTACGTCTTCTTGATCAATCTCATCATACTCTGGCTACAATGCCTCCTCTTTAATTCTCTGCAGAGAGCGTTGCAAAAGACAGACAAGTGGAATGCTGATGCTATTGATGGCATCATTGCCACTCGACATCTTGGTGGACTCCTCAATGTTTGTCAAGATGATACATATGTCAGACATCCAGGTCCACTCCTGAGGCCTTATGTGTGGAGTCTGACCTGAATATTGACGGCCTTGTTGCAGCTGGTACTCCACAAATGCTCTCTTCTGCTCACAAATCCTTTGCAAAATGTGGAGGGTAGAGTTACAACGTGTGGGGACTAGTGTTGAGCCACCCCCGTAGTGTTCGAGTTCGGTTCGGTTCGTCGAACACCCGTGTGTTCGCCTAACTGTTCGTCGAACTGTTCGTCGAACACCTTCGAACACCGTTAAAACCAATGGCAGGCAAACAAAAACACATAGAAACACATAGAAAACACCTTCAAAGGTGTCCAAAAGCTGACAAACTGCTCAGAAGACATAACTAACACATGGAAAAGTGACAAGTACATATAGTCATGCGAAAATAAAAGAGGTGGAGGAGTAAAAGGAGGGGGAGACACAGATATAGGCATGTCATGCCCTTCTAAAATCCAAAAAGTGAGAAGCCGACACAGCCAGTCCGCTCCTGCCCGTGCCACCTCCGTGTCGCCGGGTTTGTGCCAGAGCCGCGGTGAACCCTGATGGCCAGCCCCCCTCTCCCAATACTGGTGCCTGTCCGCTGGTGGGTCGAGCGAGTCCCCCTGTGGTGGAGGCAGCTCTAAGCTTTTTAATTTAAATTGTCTCTCTAATTTGAATGAATACACTTTAAATCCATTTACAAGGATCTATTGGAGGGCAAGTCTCATGCCAGCAGCCGCGTAATTCCAGCTCCAGTAGCGTCCACTAAAGCTGCTGCAGTTAAAAAGCTTTTATAAGGATCGAGCTCGGCTGTCCACCGCAAGGCATCCTACTGCCAGTCCCAGCCCCTATGCCTTGGGGTGCTTCCTGATGCTCTTCACTGAGTATCCCGTGGTCCCGAAGCATTTCCTTTGAAAAAATGAAGTGTCCAAACTACAGGTGGTGTAGCTTGCTTAACAGCCGGGATAATCCGCTGACTAGCAGACACTGCTACTAGGCACAAAGTATTTCCTGGGCTAGATGCAGTTAAAAATTTGTAATTAGATACTCTCGTTGGATGCTGAGAAAGCATTCCATAGAGTCTCCTGGCACGCCATATATGATTCTCTTAAAAAGCTTGGGGTAGGGGTCTAGGGGACCCTTTTATAGCCAAAATCACGGCCCTGTATCGCAATACGTCACCTAGGCTGAAGATAAATGGAACTGTAGCACCCTGAGGGCTCGGTTGCTACAGAGGTATTGCACCTCACCCAGAGGTGTGATATCTCACTCTCAGGTAAGGATGTAGTGTGGATCAGGACCCGACACCTGCATGCATTACACCACATTGCCGTGGGGCAGGGCGACCAATATGCCCCTGAGATGGGCGCGACAGTCCCTGTCCCTGGCTGGAGTGGGGGGAGGGAACACTGAGGAAGGGGAACCCTGTAGTGCAGGAGCAGGGAGGAAGCAGTTCCTGGGTGCATTGAGAAGGGAGTATAAAAGGTGGGCACCATCTTAGTTCAGTGCAGATAAGTCTGAGCAGAAGTGGCAGGGAGCAGGGGCTCTGCATGAGCTCTGCTCCGGAGGCGGGCCTAGTAACAGAGGCCCAGGCCTGGAAGAGGGAGAAGGAAGGAAGAGGAGCGGAGAAGGCTCCACGAACGAGGAACGAAGGGATCTCAGGGGTGCGGACGGGCGAGTCGCCACCGCACGCCAGAATCCACCTGCGTGGAGGGGTCAGGCCAAAGGGGGAGACCGGTCCCCGAAACTAGTGGAGGCAGGAAACGACCCTCAGCTAGAAACAGGAGGCTGTGACATTTTATGTGGCGCAGCCCCTCGCTACACCCGCTAGGAAGGCACCACATAGGGTCAGGGAAACTGGCGCCAAGTTTACCAAGAGGAGGCCCGAGGCAGCCGGACAGAAGGGTTGGTAAGAAAGGCCAGACAAAGGTCACACAAAGGGGGTCCTGTGAAGCACTCCAAAGTTATCTGGGAGTTGTCTGAGCCCCTCACCTGGTGAGCACAGTACGACGTAGGCAGCCGTTACCTGCAGACGTGGTCTGGATAATAAGAACTGTGAGTAAAGGCCCTGGACTGCATAACTGACTCCGTGTCATTACTGCTGCTGCCCTGCACCATCACCCCCATCCTCCGCATACACTGCCCTGAGGCTATACTCCTCCCGTGGGGAGTTATGCTACGCTCTGCTGCACCCACAACACCAGCCTCAGCGGTCTGCCCTGGAGCGGCGGTTCACTCTGACCGCAATCCACGGGTGGCGTAGTCGGACATTTAAACATCAAAACCACATAAATAGTTCCGCCACTGGTTTGACCGCTCTGAGCCACGGAACCGGGTTGCCGCCACGGAGACTACAACCACCAGCATCCACCAAAAAGGGTCCGGCTCCGGGTGTCCCAAGGCCCAGGGGGCGCGTCAGAACATTTTCATCACCTTTCACAATCACCAATGGGACAAGGCAGGGATGTTCTCTGTCCCCTCTCTTATACATCCTAGTGACGGAGCACCTGCTCTCATCAATTCGCCATAACCCCAATATTAGGTGGATTGAGGTGGGAGGCACCGAGTACAAGTGCTCTCTATTTGCTGATGATGTCCTAGTATATATCACTCAATCACATATATCCATCCATGCTGTTATGGCTGAAATAGATCACTTTGTTACATGGTCAAATTTTAAAATCAATGCAGCGAAGTCTGAGGCCCTCGATGTCTCCCTCCCCAAATCCATATAGGATTCCATCCAGTCCAACTTTCCCTTTGCCTGGCCCTCACAGGGTATCAAATACTTAGGAATTCCTATTCATAGAGACCTCTCCCATCTATGTTATCTTAATTTTGGGCCCTTTATTGAACAACTCCATACAGACAACGGTTGGCAAGTTAGAACTGTAAGATTCACTACGTGAACCACTGGTGTTTTGTGGAAAAGCACATGTACACTGTGTTCCAAATTATTATGCAAAAAGTGTTTAGGAGTGATAAGGGAAGAATTTGTTTGTTTGTCAGTTAAACTCATTGATGGTGATGTGTGTCAGGGCTCTTTATATCACTGTAAGCAATTGCAGACACCAGTGCTAATTAGTTTGGCAGGTGTGTCCAATGAAAGGCAAGACTACTTAAGAAGGCTCTCTCACATTATTCAGCAGCCTACATTTTCTGCCAAAATGGGAAAGAAAAAGGATGTGTCGGCTGCTGAGAAGCAACAAATTGTGGAGTGTTTAGGTCAAGGCATGACTACAATCAACATTGTGCGATGATCAGGATGAAGTGTCTTGGCAATCAAGAAGTATGTAGCTGATTCACAGTACACATGTGTGCGTGCTGATAAGGGCAAATTGAGGACTCTTTCCTACAGGCAATTACGTCAGGTTGAAAGAGCAGCGGCAAAAAAGCCTTGTCATAGCAGCAGACAAGTTTTTGAAGCTGATTGTGCCTCCAACGTCCCCCGAACAACAAGATGCAGGGTCCTTCAGAGGTTTGCAGCTGTGCATACGCCATCCTGTCGACCTCCTCTATCCACTTCACACAAGCAGAAACGGCTCCAGTGGGCCAAACATTACATGAAGACTGATTTCAAAACTGTTTTGTTCACGGATGAGTGCCGTGCAGCGCTCGATGGTCCAGATGGATGGAGTGGAGGATGGCTGGTTGATGGACACCCCACGCAAACACGGCTACAGCGCCAACAAGGAGGAGGTGGAGTAATGTTTTGGGCTGGAATCATGGGGAGAGAGATTGTCGGCCCCTTTAGAATCCCTGAAGGCGCTAAAGATGAACTCCATAATGTATGTGGATTTTCTCAAACAGCACTTCCTGCCATGGTTCAAGAAGAAGAACCGTGTATTTCACAGCAAGATCATTTTTCTGCATGATAATGCACCATCTCATGCTGCACATAAAACATCTGCATCTCTGGCTGATATGGGCATAAAAGGGGACAAACTTATGGTGTGACCCCCATGCTCCCCTGACCTCTACCCCATTCAGAACCTTTGGAGCATCATTAAAAGGAGTGTCTATGATGGCGGTAGACAGTTCACATCTAAGCAACAGCTCTGGGAGGGTATTCTGTCCTCATGCAAAACAATTGAAGCAGAAACCATCCAAAACCTGACAAATTCAATGGACGAGAGAGTTCAGAAGCTCCTTTCGAACAAGGGGTCCTATGTGAAAATGTAACATCACCTAGAATAAAGTTTTGAGTTGAAAACTGTTTGATTTCAGTTTCTAACAACCTGCTAATGCTTATAATTTCAAAAATGACCATTTTTTTGGTCTTTATTAAAATGAAAAGGTTGATCGAAAAGTTTGGGGGATCTAAGAGTGTGGCAACCCAGTAGTCATGATTACTTCGAATTCTGACAATATGAGGGTCATGCTGCAGGTAGTGCAGCAAGAAGGCACTTATGTGTCTTGCGCATCTCGGAGCCCCAAAATTATTTTCCGGGCTAGATGCAGCTAAAAATTATTTTTAATTTTAAATCTGGTGGAGCTTATTATAGATGGCCTAATAGGATCAGTGCTGCACACTGCTACAAAGCCCAAATTATTTTCCAGTCAAGATACAGATAAACATGATTAGTAATTTGAAAGCTTAAAACGGTTGGTAGGGTGATTTTAAACAATCATCAAGCTTTTACTCTCCCCAGGATGACACAGGGGTAGAAAAGTCGTTTCGGATCCATGATTTGTTCATCTTTATGAACGTGAGTCTGTCTACATTATCAGTGGAGAGCCGCGTGCGCTTATCTGTCAGCACACCACCAGCAGCGCTGAACACACGTTCAGACAGAACGCTGGCTGCGGGGCATGACAAGATCTCCAAGGCGTAAGTGGCTAGCTCCGGCCATTTATCCAGATTGGAAGCCCAAAAAGAGCAAGGGTCCAGTGACACAGTCGTGGCTTCAATGTTTACTTGGAGATACTCCTGTACCATCGTCTCTAGGCGTTGACTATGTGTCAGACTTCTTGTCTCCTGTGGCCTTGCAAAGGATGGGCTAAAAATGTGGTGAAATGATTCCGCAAAATTGATGTTAACACCAGATACTGTGGTTCTGTTACGGTTTAAGTGCTGAACACTTGACGGTCCCACGGTTGGCAAGTTGGAACTGTGAGATTCACTACGTGCACCACTGGTATTTTGTGGAAAAGCACACGTAAGATTCTGCAACAGTCTCTGCTGATACTCCTGCATGCGTGCATCCCTTTCTATGGCAGGAATAATTTCTGCAAATTTACTTTTGTACCGGGGATCTAACAGTGTGGCAACCCAGTAGTCAGGATTATTTCTAATTCTCACAATTCGAGGGTCATGTTGCAGGTAGTGCAGCAAGAAGGCACTCATGTGTGTTGCGCATCCAGGAGCACCAAGTCCCTGTTGTGTTGGTGGCGAGGTAACAATCATGCTTCCTTCCTCTGTCCTCTCCCCCCAACCTCGCACAACAGAAATGTGATCAAGGTCTCCCTCATCTGATGAGTCTTCCATCAGTTTGTCCTCCACTTCTTCCTGGGCTCCTGCACCTTCCTCACTAGTTTGGCTGCTACCATGCGCCCTGGTAAAACCATCTCCCCCACCCTCACATGCCTGCCGCCTTGGTGCTGCCGACCGTCTGGACCTTGCAGATGTTAGCCCTTCCGCATACAACTCCTCCTCCTCTACTTCCTCCACCTCCTCTTGTGCCACCACCTGACTCCGAATTCTGTTTAACATGTGCTCCAGCATGTAAATCACCGGAATAGTCATGCTGATAATGGCATCGTCAGCACTAAACATCTTCGTCGCCATTTCAAAACTGTGCAGAAGGGTGCATAGGTCCCTGATCTGAGACCACTCCTCCAGCGTGATTTGCCCCACCTCTGAATCTCGTTGGCCCAGGCTATACGTCAGAACGTATTGCACCAGGGCTTGTCGGTGCTGCCACAGTCGCTGCAACATGTGCAGAGTTGAATTCCACCGGGTAGGCACATCGCATTTTAGCCGGTGAAGTGGCAGGCCCAACGACTTCTGTAGAGATGTAAGTCGCTGAGCTGCGGGATGCGAACGGCGGAAGTGAGCACACAGCGACCGTGCCCTCTGCAGAAGACCATCTAGTCTGGGATAGTGGGCTAAAAATTGCTGGACAACCAGGTTCAACACGTGAGCCATACAAGGCACGTGTGTGACATTGCCCCGGCGAAGGGCCGCACCCAGGTTTGCAGCATTGTCGCACACGGCCTTCCCTGGTTTCAGGTCCAGTGGAGACAACCATTCATGAAATTGGTTCTCCAGAGCTGACCACAACTCCTCAGCTGTGTGACTCACATTTCCCAGACATTTCAATGTAAAAACCGCCTGATGACGTTGAGCCCTACTGCCAGCATAGTAAGGAGGTGTGCAGGATCCCTTCTGCGCAGTTAGAAAGCTTGTGGCATGACCAGACAGGCTTTGGGTGCAGGTGGAAGACCGAGAGGAGGTTGAGGAGGCAGAAGCAGTGGAGGAACTTTGACATAAAGAGGATTGACGCACAACTCGTGGGGACGGCAAGACTTGGACAGCAGCCCCTTGTCCTGCTGTCACCATAGTTACCCAGTGCCCAGTCAGCGACATGTAACGACCCTGTCCATGCCTACTCGTCCAAGTGTCTGTGGTGAAATGCACCCTGTCACACACAGAGTTTCTCAAAGAAGCGGTGATGTTGTGTGCGACATGCTGGTGGAGCGCAGGCACACCTTTCTTTGAGAAGTAGTGCCGACTGGGCATCTGGTACTGGGGCACTGCGACGGACATAAGGTCTCGAAAATCCTCTGTGTCCACCAGGCGGAAAGGCAGCATTTCTGTAGCCAAGAGCTTGCAGATGGTGAAATTCAACCTCTTAGCTTTCTCATGGCTAGGAGGAAATGGTCTTTTACTTGTCCACATCTGAGGGACCGAGGGCTGGCTATTGTGCTTAGACGGGGTTGATAAGGGTGTCCCCGGCAAACTGCCGGTCTGTGAGGAAGATGCAGGCGGACATGTTAGGTTGCCTTGATCCAAAGGTGGTGCTATCGATGTCGGACAGCGCTCAACACCAGCTGCTGTTACCACCTCCAAAGAAAATGATGACCTGCCAATCACGCTGGCTGTTGCGGGTAAAGAGGTGGCAGGTCTGCGCCCCAAAACAGGTGTGACTGCTGTCCCCCCAGTCACAGAGGATGAAGAGGCCGCGGATGCACAAGATATGACAGACGGTGGTTGGCCCGGCCGGCTAGGCCGCATTGTAGCACACTGAGCTTCCCACTGCAACTTATGCTTCATGTCCATGTGCCGGTTCATGCATGAAGTACTCAAACTATGTATTTTTTGGCCTCTACTTAGCTTTTGCTGACAAATGTTACAGATAACACGAGTTGGGTCATCTTTATCTATCTGAAAAAATGCCCAGGCTATGCAAGGCTTAGCACCCATGCGACCTGAAGAGCCACCACGACTTGTGGTGAGAGGCAGAGTTGTGTTTAAGGATGCAGTTGTTGACGTGCTTCCAGTATTACGTCTCTGTCCAGGAAGGCGCAACCTGACCTCGTCGTCACTAGCATCTTCCTCCACCTCCTCTGCTGACCTCATCTCTTGGCTGACTGTGGGTTGACATAAATGGGATCTCCAACCTCATCATCATCACCCTGTGTGTTATCACACCCGTCGTCCTCAGAGCCAACCTGTTCCTGCCCTGACAAAAAACTAAAGTTGTCGCTCCAATCAGGTATTTGAGTCTTATCATCGTCTTCCTCATTGTCTCCACCAACAGGAGTTACAGTTTGGGAATGAGGGTCTACATTATGGTCAGAACCTTCTGCGTCTGGTCCTGGATCCGACTCATAAAGATTCTGGGCATCAGTGCAGATCATTTCATCGTCTGGATTCACAGAAGCGGTGGAGTCGACCTCTGATTCCCAGGCTATAGTATGAGTAAACAGCTCTGCAGACTCAACCATCTGTTCTACCTCATACTCAGACGGGCAGCTGGAGATTTGGGAGCTGTGAGGAAGCAAGTGCGATTTGGGTGACACCTTTGAGGACTGGAGTATTTGTGATTTTGAAGTTGATGTGGAGGAGAGCCCACTTAAAGGAGCACTTGATATCCGTTGAAGCACCTGCTGTTTTTGTGCCTCATCTGGAATTTGTAGCGATTGGCGTGGCCGTAAGAAAGGGATCTTATCACATTGTCCGCTAAAAGAAGTAGACATTTTAGTTTGGCTGGAAGATGGTCTTTCTTCTGCAGATGTTACTGTTGCTTTAACACCTACCCCACGGACACAACCTTTTTCCCCTTCCCAACACGCCTATTCCCCTTTCCACCAGCAGCAGGCCTTTTTCCACTCATTTTGGTGGTTAACTAATTCACAACTCTGGAGTTGTTTGCACAAAAAAACAATGGATGGTAACCGAGCAGAGCTGAGTGGCCAAACTGTGGTATTAGGCCAAAACTATTGGCTGGGTTAGATGCAGAAAAAAATATATTCAGTTTGCAACCTGATGGAGGTCAGTATAGATGGACTAATACAACAAGTCCCACACACAGCTAGAAGCCCAAATATTTTTTCAGAGGTACTGTAGATGCAGATAAAAATTAGTTTTAATTTGCAACCTGATGGAGGTCAGTATAGATGGACTAATAGAGAAAGTCCGACACACTGCTAGAAGGCCAAATATTTTTTCAGAGCTAGATGCAGAAAAAAATTATATTCAGTTTGCAACCTGATGGAGGTCAGTATAGATGGATTAATAGAACAAGACCCACACACAGCTAGAAGCCCAATATTTTTTCAGAGGTAGATGCAGAAAAAAATATATTCAGTTTGCAACCTGATGGAGGTCAGTATAGATGGACTAATACAACAAGTCCCACACACAGCTAGAAGCCCAATATTTTTTCAGAGGTAGATGCAGAAAAAAATATATTCAGTTTGCAACCTGATGGAGGTCAGTATAGATGGACTAATACAACAAGTCCCACACACAGCTAGAAGCCCAAATATTTTTTCAGAGGTACTGTAGATGCAGATAAAAATTAGTTTTAATTTGCAACCTGATGGAGGTCAGTATAGATGGACTAATAGAGAAAGTCCGACACACTGCTAGAAGGCAAATATTTTTTCAGAGCTAGATGCAGAAAAAAATGATATTCAGTTTGCAAGCTGATGGAGATCAGTATAGATGGATTAATAGAACAAGACCCACACACAGCTAGAAGCCCAATATTTTTTCAGAGGTAGATGCAGAAAAAAATATATTCAGTTTGCAACCTGATGGAGGTCAGTATAGATGGACTAATACAACAAGTCCCACACACAGCTAGAAGCCCAAATATTTTTTCAGAGGTACTGTAGATGCAGATAAAAATTAGTTTTAATTTGCAACCTGATGGAGGTCAGTATAGATGGACTAATAGAATGATGCTATGCCCAAAAGATTTTACTTCACTAGGTGCAGTAAAACAATTGGTATTCTATACACAGGTGGTATATCTTGCAACACAGATAGGCTACTCCACTGACTAACACACTCTGCAATAGGCCAAAAAGGATTAGCTTTGCTAGATTCAGCCAAATGCTGTGAAAAAAACTTGCACAGCACTGGCACAGACCTGCCTGGCAAAAACTGATAGGAACTGATGTAACCTAGTCCTGAAAAGGACTCCAATTACAATTAGTCTTTACTCCCACAACCTATCTATTTAAGAGCACAGACCTCCCTGATAAAAGTCGTAGGAAATGCTGTAACCTAGTCCTTAAAAGGACTGCAATCACAACTATTCCCTACTCCCAAGCTATCTGTATATTTGTGCGAAAATTGGCTTGAAATTAACAAGGTATAGCGCACACAGCAACAGCGGTGCCGTCTAACACGCAGCTGCAGCAGTGAGAAAATGGTGGCGACGGGGAAAATGGCTTGGTCTTATAGGGCAAGGACATGTGACATACACTGCCAATGACACATGCCCTTGCTTGTGTGAAAAAAAGCACTTCGCTACGTGTGTGCGCTGCTGATAGGCTGACAGATTGCACCTCCCCACTGCAAATGCGGGAAAGAGAAAAAAAAATGGAGTTCTTCATTGTTCCTGCAGAGATCCATCCCCTGCCCCTCCCCCCACCCCGCTGTACACTCAAACTGCGTATTAACATTAATTTTCATCATTACTGAGAAAAAATCCAGTTATGATTTTGGTGCACGAACAGTTATCGAACATAACCTCGAACAGCCGAATTTTTATCAAATTGTTCGTGTTCGCCGAACGGCTCGAACACCGCCCAAAACAGCTCGAATTTGAGATTGGTGAACAGTTCGAGTAGAACATCTCTAGTGGGAACATCACACACCAGTCGGTGTGACGGAAGCTGCAAACGCTGCTGCAACACAGCAAGGGCGGCGGAAGCTGTAGCCGACTTGAGAAAGTGAGCTGACAGGCGGCGTACTTTGACGAGTTGATGTGGCAACTCGGGGTACGATTTAAGAAACCGCTGAACCATGAGGTTAAGCACAAGAGCCAGGCATTGTACGTGTGTGATCTTGCCTCGCCTCAGAGCCGCCACCAGGTTACGGCCATTGTCACACACGACCATGCCTGGATGTAGGTACAGCGGTATCAACTACAGATCTGCCTGCTCTTTCACAGCTGTCCACAACTCACAATCAGTGTGAGGTTTCTCACCTAAGCTTATGAGGTTCAGCACAGCCTGTTGCCGCTTGGCTGAGGCAGTACTGCAGTGCTTCCAGCTTGTAACTGATGTGGTGATATCTGAGATGGAGGCTGAACAGGAGGAGGATGATGTGCAGGAGCAGTACACTGTGGGGGCAACTCTGGCTAACATAGGGCCCGCAATCCTCAGTGTGGGAAGGATGTGTTCCGTCCCAAGGTCCGACTGGGTCCCGGCTTCCACTATGTTTACCCAGTGTGCTGTCAGGGAGATGTACCGTCCCTGGCTACAAGCACATGTGCACGTGTCCATTGTCAGGTGGACTATCCCAGTAACTGCGTTGTTGAGGGCACAGCAGATGTTTTGGGACATGTGCTTGTGTAGTGCGGGGATGGCACACCGGGCAAAATAGTGTCGGCTGGGGACCGTGTACCGAGGGATGGCCACCGCCATAAGGTTGTGGAAGGATTCCGTCTCCACCAGCCTAAAAGGCAGCATTTCCAACGCAAGCAGTCGTGAAATGTGCGAATTTAAGACTGTGGCCTGTGGGGTGTTAGCTGCGAATTTCCGCTTTCGTTCAAAGGTCTGGGATATGGTCAATTGAACGCAGCGGTGGGATGTGGACGTGGACGTTGATGCTGTTTCTTGAGAAACTGCCATAACAAGTGAAGACTGAGAGTAGGGGGCATCTTCGCATGCAGTATGGACAGGGGATTGTCTTGCACACACAACAGGGGGTTCTATTGCACGCACAACAGTGGAAGAAGCAGTGGTGACACCCGCTGGCACTGGTCGTGGACCCTGGGGTTCACCCCACAAATTTTGGTGCTTTGCTGCCATGTGCCTGATCAGGCTGGTAGTATTGTCACCCCTGCTGATGCTGGCATGGCAGGTGGTACAAATGGCCTTTTTGGGGTTATCAGCCGAGTCTTTAAAAAAATTCCAGACTCTGGAAGACCTACAGGTTGTACTGGCAACGTCACTCGTGTTGGTGTTACGGGGAACTGTTGCCTGCCTTCTGTGTGCGGCCACCACACTGCTTCTTCCTGCCTGTTGGAGTACTCTCCCTCCCTCACCCTGTGTGCTGCTGGCCTCACTCTGCATGTCCTCCTGCCACGTTGGGTCAGTTACTAGATCATACTCCACCTCCTCCTCTTCCACTTGCGCACCACTATCCTCCTCCTCACTTCGTGGCAATTGTGTCTCGTCATCATCCACCTCTTGTGCCAAATTGCCAGCGTTGACTTCCTGTGGCCGTGGCTGTTCAAATATTTGGGCATCGCTACATGGGATTTCCTCTTCCACCACTTCAAGCAGAGCAGGCGAGGGGCACAAATCAGGAAATGGACCAGTGAACAGCTCTTCAGAGTGTCCAAGTGTGGGATCAGTTGCTGTCTGATGACACTCAGCATGTTGGGAGGAAGGAGCATCAGGGTGAGGAGGAGTATGCGGTCGAGACTCACGGCTACTAAGATTTGACAGTGTGGAAGACAGACCGGAGGTGGTGGTGCCCAGGTAACAGGAAGTATTATCTGCTATCCAATTAATAACCTGTTCACACTGATCAGTTCGCAATACTGGTGTTGTTCTGTGCTTCCCTAGTAATTCAGTCAAGAAGTGGGAGCGAGAAGATGTGGCTGTTGGTTGTGACTAGTGTTGTGTTCGGGTTCGGTTCGGTTCGTCGAACACCGGGATGTTCGAGGAACAGTTCGTCGAACTGTTTGTCAAACACCTTAGAACACCGTCGAACACCGTTAAAACCAATGGCAGGCAAACAAAAACACATAGGAACACATAGAAAACACCTTCAAAGGTGTCCAAAAGCTCACAAACTGCTCAGAAGACGCTTTCTTTAAAAAAGCCGGCCGGCAATTCAGCAGCGGCATACACCGGTACCCGACAATTTAGACATGAAGCAATAGAGCATCACACATAGATTAGATAGATAGAAACATGTCAGTCACATATATATGAAGTACAGTGACAGTGTTGCTTACTGTACTTGTCATTTAGTGTAAAGGATTTATTAAAAAATATAATAGTGTTTTCGTGCACCGTCTCTTTAAAAAAGCCGGCCGGCAATTCAGCAGCGGTACCCGACAATTTATAACAGACAGAATAGAGCTTCACACATAGATTAGATAGATAGAAACATGTCAGTCACATATATATGAAGTACAGTGACAGTGTTGCTTACTGTACATGTCATTTACTGCAAAGGACTTATTTAAAAAAATAATAGTGTTTTCATGCACCGTCTCTTTAAAAAAGCCGGCTGGCAATTCAGCATCTGTACCCTACAATTTAGAAAAGAAGGAATAGAGAATCACACATAGATTAGATAGATAGAAACATGTCAGCCACATATATATGAAGTACAGTGACAGTGTTGCTTACTGTAATTGTCATTTAGTGTAAAGGATTTATCAAAAAAAATAATAGTGTTTTCATGCACCGTCTCTTTAAAAAAGCCGGCCGGCAATTCAGCATCTGTACCCGACAATTTATAACAGACAGAATAGAGCATCACACATAGATTAGATAGATAGAAACAAGTCAGTCACATATATAATAAGTACAGTGATAGTGTTGGTTACTGTACTTGTCATTTAGTATTAAAATAAAGGATTTATTATTAAAAAAAATTGGCGTGGGGTTCCCCGTAATTTTAGTCTCTAGCGGAGGTTAAGCAGACAGCTGGGGCAGATGTTTGAAGCCTGGGAAGGGGGTAATACCCATGGAGCTTCCCAGGCTACTAATATCAGCCCCCAGCTGAATACCTAGCCTTTACTAGCTATAAAAATGGAGGACCCCCCCAAAAAAAAATGACGTGGGGTCCCCCCTAATTTAATAGCTAGCAAAGGCTAGGCAGACAGCTGGGGGCTGATATTAATAGCCCAGGAAGGGAGCCATTAATATTGGCCCCCTCCCAGGCTAGAAACACCAGCCGTCAGTCGCCCCAGAAATGGCGCATCCATAGGATGCGCCAATTCTGGCACTTAGCCTCGCTCTTCCACGCTGCCCTGGTGCGGTGGCAGGGGGTAATAGGGTTGGGGTTGATGTCAGCTTATAATGCCAGCTGACATCAAGCCCAGGTTAGTAATGGAGAGGCGTCTATAAGACACCCCCATTACTAACCCCATAGTCAAAGTAAAAAAAAAAACACAAACACTCAGAATAAAGTCCTTTAATTGAAATAAAGACACAATTCTTTATTGTTCTAAACTAAACCATACTTACCATCACGCCCATTCCAGCTGAAGCCAACGATCTCCTGCAATAAAAGAAAAATAATAAAGCAACCTCATCCTTACCTTTCCATGGTTCCCAGGACAGCTTCAGCTCTGCTACATCGAGATGACAGGCTGGACCTGCAGAACGCTGCCATCCAGCCTGTCATCCCGCAGACACTGAGAAGCGCAGGCATGCTTGCGCTCCTCAGTGTCTGACTGTGACGGCATCCAGATGAGCCGACAATGAACTCGGCTCACCTCATGTACGTCACTGACAGCGTGGGAAAATTCTCCTGCACTCAGCGCTTCAGCGTGAGAATTTTCCCACGCTGTCAGTGACGTGCATGAGGTGCGCCGAGTTCATTGGACATGACCTCGGCTCATCTGGATGCTGTCACAGCCAGACACTGAGTAGCGCAAGCAAGCCTGCGCTTCTCACTGTCTGCGGGATGACAGGCTGGATGGCAGCGTTCTGCTGCGGTCCAGCCTGTCATCTCGATGTAGCAGAGCTGAAGCTGTCGTGGGAGCCATGGAAAGGTAAGGATGATGTTGCTTTATTATTTTACTTTAATTGCAGGAGATCATTGGCTTCAGCTGGAATGGGAGTGATGGTAAGTATGGTTTAATTTAGAACAATAAAGAATTGTGTGTTTATTTCAATTAAAGGACTTTTTTCTGGGTGTTGTGTTTTTTTTAAATACTTTACTAGAAATTCATGGTGGTCATGTCTAATATTGGCGTGACCCCATGAATTTCGGGCTTAGGGCCAGCTGATAATGCCAAGCTGGCCTTAACCCCTTTATTACCCAGTGAGCCACCGCACCAGGGCCCTGGATGAGTTGGGTACAGCGCCAGAAGATGGCGCTTCTATGAACGCGCCATTTTCCGGGGCGGTTGCGGACTGCAATTTGCAGCGGGTGGGGCCCAGAAAGCTTGGGCCTCCCTGCGCTGCAGATTCCAGCCCCCAGCTGCCTAGTTGTACCTGGCTGGACACAAAAATAGGGCGAAGCTCCACGTATTTTTTTTTTAAATTCATGAAATTCATGGAATAATTAAGAAAAAAAGGGCTTCCCTATATTGTTGTGTCCGGCTAGGTACAAATAGGCAGCTGGTGGTTGGGAGCAGCCCGTTCCTGCCTGCTGTACCTGACTGGACACAAATATAGGGCGAAGCCCCACATCAATTTTTTTTTCATAATTTCATGAATTTCCTGAAATAATTTAAAAAAAATTGACGTGGGGCTTCGCCCTATATTTGTGTCCAGTCAGGTACAGCAGGCAGGAACGGGCTGCCCCCAACCACCAGCTGCCTATTTGTACCTGGCCAGACACAACAATATAGGGAAGCCCTTTTTTAAAAAAATTATTTCATGAAATAATTAAAAAAAAATTGACGTGGGGCTTCGCACTATATTTGTGTCCAGCCAGGTACAGCAGGCAGGGACGGGCTGCCCCCAACCACCAGCTGCCTATTTGTACCTGGTTGGACACAACAATATAGGGAAGCCCTTTTTTTCTTAATTATTCCATGAATTTCATGAAATAATTAAAAAAAAAAAATGCGTGGGGCTTCGCCCTATTTTTGTGCCCAGCCAGGTACAACTAGGCAGCTGGGAGCTGGAATCCGCAGCGCAGGGAGGCCCAAGCTTTCTGGGCCCCACCCGCTGCAAATTGCAGTCCGTAGCCGCCCCAGGAAATGGCGCGTTAATAGAAGAGCCATCTTCTGGCGCTGTACCCAACTCATCCAGGGCCCTGGTGCGGTGGCTCACTGGGTAATAAAGGGGTTAAGGCCAGCTTGGCATTATCAGCTGGCCCTAAGCCCGAAATTCATGGGGTCACGCCAATATTAGACATGACCACCATGAATTTCTAGTAAAGTATTTAAAAAAACACAACACCCAGAATAAAGTCCTTTAATTGAAATAAACACACAATTCTTTATTGTTCTAAATTAAACCATACTTACCGTCACGCCCATTCCAGCTGAAGCCAATGTCTTCTGCAATAAAAGTAAAATAACTAAGCAACCTCATCCTTAACTTTCCATGGTTCCCACGACAGCTTCAGCTCTGCTACATCGAGATGACAGGCTGGACCGCAGCAGAACGCTGCCATCCAGCCTGTCATCCCGCAGACACTGAGAAGCGCAGGCATGCTTGCGCTCCTCAGTGTCTCGCTGTGACGGCATAAAGATGAGACAAGTTCATGTCCAGTGAACTCGGCGCACCTCATGCACGTCACTGACAGCGTGGGAGAATTCTCCTGCACTCAGCACTTCAGCGTGAAAATTCTCCCACGCTGTCAGTGACGTACATGAGGTCAGCTGAGTTCATTGGACATGAATGAGCTCACCTCATGCACGTCACTGACAGCGTGGGAAAATTCTCACGCTGAAGCGCTGAGTGCAGGAGAATTTTCCCACGCTGTCAGTGACGTGCATGAGGTGCGCCGAGTTCATTGGACATGACCTCGGCTCATCTGGATGCCGTCACAGCCAGACACTGCAGAGCGCAAGCATGCCTGCGCTTCTCAGTGTCTGAGGGATGACAGGCTGGATGGCAGCGTTCTGCTGCGGTCCAGCCTGTTATCTCGATGTAGCAGAGCTGATGCTGTCGTGGGAACCATGGAAAGGTAAGGATGAGGTTGCTTTATTATTTTTCTTTTATTGCAGGAGATCGTTGGCTTCAGCTGGAATGGGCGTGACGGTAAGTATGGTTTAATTTAGAACAATAAAGGAATGTGTCTTTATTTCAATTAAAGGACTTTATTCTGGGTGTTTGTGTTTTCTTTTAACTTTGACTATGGGGTTAGTAATGGGGGTGTCTTATAGACGCCTCTCCATTACTAACCTGGGCTTGATGTCAGCTGGCATTATAAGCTGACATCAACCCCAACCCTATTACCCCACTGCCACCGCTACAGGGTAGTGGGAAGAGCGAGGCTAAGTGCCAGAATTGGCGCATCCTAAGGATGCGCCGTTTCTGGGGCGGCTGACGGCTGGTGTTTCTAGCCTGGGAGGGGGCCAATATTCATGGAACCCTTCCTGGGCTATTAATATCAGCCCCCAGCTGT
This sequence comes from Phyllobates terribilis, assembly GCF_046119375.1. Lineage (NCBI taxonomy): Eukaryota > Metazoa > Chordata > Amphibia > Anura > Dendrobatidae > Phyllobates > Phyllobates terribilis. The sequence goes on along the minus strand of NW_027362765.1, from coordinate 474,737,200 downwards.
CTGCCTAGCCTTTGCTAGCTATTAAAATAGGGGGGACCCCACGTCATTTTTTTGGGGGGTCCCCCATTTTAATAGCTAGTAAAGGCTAGGTATTCCGCTGGGGGCTGATATTAGTAGCCTGGGAAGCTCCGTGGGTATTACCCCCTTCCCAGGCTTCAAACATCTGCCCCAGCCGTCTGGTTAACCTCCGCTAGAGCCTAAAATTATGGGGATCCCCACGCCAATTATTTTTTAACTAAATCCTTTATTTTAACACTAAATGACAAGTACAGTAATCAACACTGTCACTGTACTTCATATATATGTGACTGACATGTTTCTATCTATCTAATCTATGTGTGATTCTCTATTCCTTCTGTTCTAAATTGTCGGGTACAGATGCTGAATTGCCGGCCGGCTTTTTTAAAGAGACGGTGCATGAAAACACTATTATTTTTTTAAATAAATCCTTTACACTAAATGACAAGTACAGTAAGCAACACTGTCACTGTACTTCATATATATGTGACTGACATGTTTCTATCTATCTAATCTATGTGTGATTCTCTATTCCTTCTATTCTAAATTGTCGGGTACAGATGCTGAATTGCCTGCCGGCTTTTTTAAAGAGACGGTGCATGAAAACACTATTATTTTTTTTTAATAAATCCTTTACACTAAATGACAAGTACAGTAAGCAACACTGTCACTGTACTTCATATATATGTGACTGACCTGTTTCTATCTATCTAATCTATGTGTGATTCTCTATTCCTTCTATTCTAAATTGTCGGGTACAGATGCTGAATTGCCGGCCGGCTTTTTTAAAGAGACAGTGCATGAAAACACTATTATTTTTTTAATAAATCCTTTATACTAAATGACAAGTACAGTAAGCAACACTGTCACTGTACTTCATATATATGTGACTGACATGTTTCTATCTACCTAATCTATGTGTGATTCTCTATTCCTTCTATTCTAAATTGTTGGGTACAGATGCTGAATTGCCGGCTGGCTTTTTTAAAGAGACGGTGCATGAAAACACTATTATTTTTTTTAATAAATCCTTTACACTAAATGACAAGTACAGTAATCAACACTGTCACTGTACTTCATATATATGTGACTGACATGTTTCTATCTATCTAATCTATGTGTGAAGCTCTATTCTGTCTGTTATAAATTGTCGGGTACCGCTGCTGAATTGCCGGCCGGCTTTTTTAAAGAGACGGTGCATGAAAACACTATTATTTTTTTTGATAAATCCTTTACACTAAATGACAAGTACAGTAAGCAACACTGTCACTGTGCTTCTTATATGTGTGACTGACATGTTTCTATCTATCTAATCTATGTGTGAAGCTCTATTCTCTCGGTTCTAAATTGTCGGGTACCGGTGTATGCCGCTGATGAATTGCCTGCTTTTCATGTTTCACTGTTGGCACTGTTCCCATCGATTTGGGCAATCACTGTAATGCCACAACCACCATGGCTGTGGCATTACAGTGAGTGGCAGACAATCCCTGCATGATTGGTGCTCTAAATAGCTCCAGACATGCAGGACACGCTTTTGGTGCACGAACAGTTATCGAACATAACCTTGAACAGCCGAATTTTTTTCAAATCGTTCGCGTTCGTCGAACGACTCGAACACCGCCCAAAACAGCTCGAATTTGAGATTGGCGAACAGTTCTAGTCGAACACCGCTCATCTCTAGTTGTGACACATTTTCACCTCGGCCATGGCCCCGTCCTCTGCACGCACCATCACCAGAATGTCCAGTTCCACGTCCCTTACCACGCGCCTTGCCCATTATAAAAGAAGTAAAATAGCTTACACTTGCACTATCAATGGAAAAAGGGAAATAAAAAGTAGATTAGAGCCGTGGAAGAGGAAAACCACAGTTCTATTTCTCTGGCCTACACCAGACTCTTTTAAACAATCTGTACAATCAGGTAGAAACTATTACTGTTTTTCTTTACGGAAAAAATACCAAAAGCTGAATAATAGAGATTTTTTACCGTGGAATGGCAAAACCACAGTTATTGTTTACTGGGGTATACAAGACAATTTTAACCCTCCGTCACATACAATAGGCCTGACAGGCACATCTCTTTTACTTTCATTTCTCCTTCCTCACCAGATTGTGAGGAAATCCCCTCCCTCCAGGTAGTCTCCTGTCTCTAGCAGCTCTGTGAAACCTCATACCACAGTTGGATTGCAGAGCTTCAGGAGGACAGATATAACTGCTCTAATCTCTCAGGCTTATTGTATGTGAACGCGTCACACTAATAAGGTTGGTATTTTATGTTTTTATTCATCACAATTGTTTATTTAGCTTGTTTTATGAATGTATAGCACAAAGTGTGAGGATATTTCATAGAAATAAGGCAGATTAAAAAAGAAAGTGTGCTGCTCAGGCATATACAGAAGTTCCCTAACACATATTCCTTCTCTTGCTTCAGATTATCTGCTGATATGGAGAGGAAAATGTACAATTTATCAAAAAACCTTGATGTTGAGGAAGTAACAAACATGCTGTTAGATGATGCAGACCCCACACTGAATGAGGATTTAGGAGAGGAAAGTGAGATTGATTCTCATGATGAGGTGGAAGTATGTGAAATGGATTTTGAAACAGAGCAAGATGGTGACAGTGATGAGGATGAAGACGTAGAATCTTATTATATGAGAAAAGATAAAAAAAAACAATGGAACAAGAAGCCACTCCAGAAAAAATGTAGGGAACCTCAAAACATTATTACTCACCTTCCTGCAGTTCTAGGAACTGCAAGTAATGCAAAAACTGCAGTTGAATGCTGGAATAGTTTATTCACAGATGACATTCTGAACTCTATTGTCACATATACCAACCAATATATAGAAATTATAAAGGACAAGTTCATCTGCAACAGAACCATCAAGGCCACAGATGAAATCGAACTGCGTGCTTTTTTTGGATTATTATACCTTGCAGGAGCTTATAGGGCAAATAGACAAAGTTTGGAGGAACTTTGGAGTAAAGATGGGGATGTAGTTGAAAAATTTGGCCTTCTTATGTCCATAAACAGATTCAAGCTTCTAATTCGTTGCCTTCGGTTTGACGACAGAACTACCCGAACCGAACGTAAAACACATGACCGACTTGCTCCAATTCGTGATATATTCCAAAAATTTGTTGAAAACTGTAAAAAAAAGCTATTGCCCTGGGGAGAATCTCACTATTGACGAAATGCTCCCTGGTTTTCGTGGTAAATGTGCCTTTCATCAATATATTCCATCAAAGCCTAACAAATATGGAATAAAAATGTATGCCCTTGCTGATGCCAGTAAGACCTACACTTACAACTTGGAAGTTTATGCAGGAAAACAACCAGAAGGTCCTTACTGTGTCAGCAACAAACCCAGTGATGTTGTAAAAAGACTGGTTGAGCCCTTATTTGGATATAACAGCTGACAATTGGTTTTCAAATTGTGATCTGATTGATTATCTGAAAATGCAGAAGCTTTCATATGTCGGAACTGTAAGAAAAAATAAAAAAGAATTGCCTACACAGTTTGTAAGTGTGAAAGGGAGACAACAGTACAGCAGTATGTTTGCATTCCATAATGGAAATGTTTTGGTTTCCTATGTACCACAAAGCAAAAAAAATTGTACTTCTTCTATCAACACTTCATGATGATGATGCCATCGATCCTGGGACTGAGGCACAAAAAAACCCGGAGATAATTACATTTTATAATGCAACCAAAGGGGGTGTTGATACAGCTGATCAGATGTGCTCAACTTTCAACGTCAGCAGAAACACCAAACGCTGGCCAATGGTCATATTTTTTGCTATGTTGAATTTGAGTGGTATAAATTCACAAGTCATTTACCTTGAAAACAAGCTTGAACCACTCCGTAGATGATTCTATCTGAAAAAATTGTCCCATGAACTAGTGCTTGGAGAGCTACGCAGGAGAAGTATGAAAACAATCGGTATCACCTCTCGCCTTCAAGTTCAACTCAAAAGATTCCGCCCAGAAGATGATAGTGAAAATTCACCACCTGCACCACCTCCCAAAAGAAGGAGCTGCACCACCTGCACCACGGAAAGTGGAATCAGAAGGCTTTCTAATTATGAATGTCACAAATGTCATAATGCAATCTGCCTGACACATGCAAAAATGATGTGTAATTCTTGCTCTTTGCTCTGCAAGTGTAATTTTTCTGGGGAAACTTCAGGATCTAATTCTGATTGAATATGTGTTTAATAGTACTTAAGGTACCTTAAAATTAAGTTTGTTTCCATTAAATTTCTTTGTAGAGTTTTCTGACAGAGTCGAACTGGGGACTATTTGGCGGGAGTTTTGAAATGTTTGCATTTCAGAGTTATTAGTTTTATGTTAAGTAAATGGTTTTTTTTTGCACCTGATTATGTGTAGTCTCTTTTATTACATCCCTATGAAGGTCACTGATCACTTTTAGAGCACTGAAATTGCAAACATTAAATATTATAGGTATTTTTCTAGCCTGCGCCTGACAGTCACATTGTATGTGAACTCGTTAGAACCGATATTGTATGTGACGGAGGGTTAAAGAGATATATTTGCGGCTGAACAGTGAGCGACACACTCAAACTGTTTTTTTTAGGTAAAAATGGCCCAAAAGTGGATAATGCAGAGGTTTGAACCGTGGAACTGCAAAACCACACTTCTGTTTCTCTGGCCTACACCAGACTATTTTAAACAGATATATTTCTGTCTGAACAATCAGGAGACATTATTACTGTTTTTCTTTACGGCTAAAAATGCCAAAAGCAGGATAATACAGAGATTTTTTACCGTGGAACAGCAAAACCACAGTTATAATTTACTGGTGTATACCAGATTTTTTAAATATATATATTTGCAGCAGAACAGTGAGCGACACACTCAAACTGTTTTTTTTAGGTACAAATGGCCCAAAAGTGGATAATACAGAGGTTTGAACCGTGGAACTGCAAAACCACACTTCTGTTTCTCTGGCCTACACCAGACTATTTTAAGCAGATATATTTGTGTCTGAACAATCAGGGAGACACTATTACAGTTTTTTTCTTACGGTAAAAAATGCCAAAAGCAGGATAATAGAGAATTTTTACCATGGAACAGCAAAACCACAGTTATAATTTACTGGTTTATATCAGACTTTTTTCAATATATATATTTGCGGCTGAACAGTGAGCAACACACTCAAACTGGTTTTTTTTAGGTACAAATGGCCCAAAAGTGGATAATACAGAAGTTTGAACCTTGGAACGGCTAAACCACAGTTATAATTTACTGGTGTATACAAGACTCTTTTAAACAGATATATTGGTTTCTGAACAACCAGGAGACACTATTACTGTTTTTCTTTACGGAAAAAATACCAAAAGCTGGATAAAAGAGATTTTTTACCATGGAACGGCAAAACCACAGTTATAATTTACTGGTGTATACCAGACTCTTTTTAACAGATATATTTGTGTCTGAACAATCAGGAGATACTATTACTGTTTTTCTTTACGGAAAAAATACCAAAAGCTGGATAAAAGAGATTTTTTACCGTGGAACTGCAAAACCACACTTCTGTTTCTCTGGCCTACATCAGACTATTTTAAGCAGATATATTTGTGTCTGAACAATCAGGAGACACTATTACTGTTTTTCTTTACGGCTAGAAATGCCAAAAACAGGATAATACAGAGATTTTTTACAGTGGAACAGCAAAACCACAGTTATATTTACTGGTGTATACCAGACTTTTTTAAATATATATTTGCGGCTGAACAGTGAGCGACAAACTCAAACTGTTTTTTTTTAGGTACAAATGGCCAAAAAGTGGATAATACAGAGGTTTGAACCGTGGAACTGGAAAACCACACTTCTGTTTCTCTGGCCTACACGAGGCTATTTTAAACAGATATATTTGTGTCTGAACAATCAGGGAGACACTATTACAGTTTTTTTTTCCGGCAAAAAATGCCAAAAGTAGAATAATAGAGATTTTTCACCATGGAACAGCAAAACCACAGTTATAATTTGCTGGTGTATACCAGACTTTTTTCAATTTATATATTTGCGGCTGAACAGTGAGCGACACACTCAAACTGTTTATTTTAGGTAAAAATGGCCCAAAAGTGGATAATACAGAGGTTTTACCTGTGGAACTGCAAAACCACACTTCTGTTTCTCTGTCCTACACCAGACTATTTTAAACAGATATATTTGTGTCTGAACTGTCACAGACACACTTTTTTTAATTTTTTTTTTGGGGGGGGGACACCAAAAGGTTAATAAGACACGTATTTGTACAATGTGAAGGAGGGAAAAAAAAGAGGATTTAGATTAAAAAAAAGGATTTTTCCTGGCCCTCCAGGACCTGGAGCTAAGTCCAGAAATTTCAGCAACACAGGACTGTAATGCAGCGTTTGCAGGTATAACCACTGTGTCTCCTATACAGCCTGCCTGCCTGCCTGCCTGATATTTGGGATGGATACTAGTCCTGAGAAGGACTGTTTGTTTGATTTGGCAGCCTTTACAGACCCTACACTAACTATTTTGCAGTACAAATCTCTCCCTAGCTCAGCAGCGCTTTCCCTACACTAGCTGATCCGGAGCGACTGTGTCTAAAATGGCGGCGCCCGGTTTTTTGTGAACACACTTTAGGAAGGAAATCAGAGATCATCTCGCACATGTCTCACTTTTAACTCTTCTATTTGTGTTTACTCTAAATTTTCAAAATGTTAAAGGCAATTCTCTTTGGCAATTCTGCATTTTGAGAATGACAAACTGTTGAATATATGCATTGTTGAGGCACTGTAATACAATGGTTCCTACTCTGGAACTGACCTAATCTTCTTATGGATTTTATGGTCAATCATTTATTTGAACAAAATATCTTACCTAAAAATGTTTGACACCTCGAAGCTCAATGCTTTTTCAGGAACACATTGGCGATTTTGCATATTATCATAACATCTTATTTTTTAGCTGAAAAAATTACACACAAAATTCCAATGCATGTTTTGTGCAGTGAATTATTTGAGTGTTTTCTCCTGTTACAAAGGAAAATCTTATGGCCATACGTGAGATCACGAATGAGTCCTTGAATGGAATTGAGCTAAAGTAACCAGCCACAATGAGGAGACTTGACTAGCTATTCCTTTCTTCTCTTATTTGTAACCCCAGAAGTAAATCCTGAGATAAATAACCCTCCCTATACACCCGCATCTAACATAGGACAATGTACATGTAATAATATATAGAGATGAGCGAACCCAAACTTAAAAGTTTCGGGTTCGTACCGGACAGTTAGTGTCTGGTGCTAAACGCCGAACACGGACTTCTCCAGGAAATCTGTTGCAATGTTCGGAGTTCTGAGGGAAGTCTAAGATGAGAGAGAGAATATTTTCCCGATCAAAAGTTTCTGTCCACATTGTTTTCAATTGGGTTGTGGTTCTGTTTCAAGTTTGGGTTCAGTTCTGTTACCCAAACTGAACTTTGGAACAAAGTTCGGATCGGGTACCAGAGCCCGAACTTTCACGGGTCCGCTTATCCCTAGTAATATACTATATATCATCAAGGAAAAAGTAGATAAAATGGAATAGAATTCCCTTAAATTGCTCTGTGCATTGTATTCCACCTTTTGAACAGCAGAATCAGCAAAACAAGTTATTTTGGGGAGGTAAGTATAGCCGTGAAGATTTTTCTTAGATCACGCAATTACCCAACTTGTATTCAAATATGCACAGTTATATGTCGTAGTAAATTTAAAGGCAATTCACCATTCATTATAATTAAAATGTATTCTCTTCTTTTTGCAGGCAGGGTCAGAATATGTTGGTGATATATAAATAATAAAAAAAATAAAGTTAATAAAAATATTAATATAAAAAAAAACAATAATGAAAATAAAATCGAGGTTTTTATAGAATAAAGACATTATGTTGATTACAGGGTGTGAAGTCATTTCACGGGTTATCGTCAGCCAGCATTTTCAGCCTATTTCATTATAAACAATCTAATTTAATTTAGCAATTTCTGAGACTATTAATAGAAGCAGTAATAGTGCTGAATAGGCAGTGGGACTTCGTTTTAAAACATCTGTTACATTAGTTTGATATTAGGTGGGAAGACAAAAGCCAAACACTTGGAAAGGTATGGCTCTAAAAATGTCACAAAGCAAAGTCTCAGACTCATTTTATTCCTGGGAAAATACAGCAAGATGATAGACGTGTTGTGATACTTCAAGTAATGCAAATAGCAGACTCATTTTCAGTTATTTTACACTTCAAGTGATGCAAATAGTAGACTTATTTCCAGTTATTTTATTTATAAAGCTGTCAAACTCATACAATGCCATCCACACCGCCTCAATGCATTTCTTGTATCTTTTTCAGATCATATTGTTATTACCTATAATAGAATGCTTTATTACAAAAACAAAACTATATGACTGTGAGTTGTTAAAAATATGACAAAATAACTTTAACATTCTCCAGGCTCCCCATATTAAGGCGTCTTTACCTTATATATTATACTAGATGGTGGCCCGATTCTAACGCATCGGGTATTCTAGAATATGTATGCGGCCGACCGGGCGCGACTAATCAGTGAAGCAGTGTTTAAATGGGTTGTGCACTACTTTAAATTAACCCCCCAATGTATCCCCCAGGGGCCCCTAATGAATTTTTTAATTACGTCATGTTGTCAATACTGCTTGTGACAACATCGCTGACCACGCACAGCCAGCACGTAATTCCCCCGGCTGCAGCCGGCTCTTGCTTCCGCTTACATCACGACTATTTGTGGCTGCAGCCAGGGGTCTCCTGTTCCGCATACCACGGTGAATGACTGGCTGTGGGCAGGGTTATCCCCTGGCTGCATCACCGCTGACCTCCATGCGGCTACCGTCGGGAGATCAGCGGCTAGGGCAGCTGATCTCCCGACGGCAAGTGTGAAGGGAGGACCGGGGAGCGAGGCCACTGGTTGGGGTACTTCTGCTGTGAGCAGCCAGTAGATGACCGGCTGGCACCGATCATCCCCCGGCTGCGCCGCCGCTGATCTCCCGACGGTGGCCTGCGTGTTTCAAATCCGGCGCCAATTCGCGGCCGACGGCTGTGACCAATCTGCGAACCGTGTTAGTGAGGACCGGGGAGGGGCACTGCCTGTGCGGGTACTTCCGCTGCGAGCAGCCGGGAGATGACCGGCTAGTGCCAGTCATCTCCCGGCTACATCGCCGCTGGCCTCCATGCGGCTACCATAGGGAGATCAGTGGCTAGGGCCACTGATCTCCCGATGGCAAGTGTGCAGGGAGGACCGGGGAGCGGCGCCGCCTAGGCCGCCGGTCAGGGTACTTCTGCTGCATCGCCGCTGACCTCCGTGCGGCAGATGAGCTGCTAACGGCCGCCATCTTGTTCTGAAATCCCGCGTCGCTGATTGGCCACTGCCGGACCAATCAGAGATGCGGGATTTCCTGTACGGACAGACAGACGGGATAAGCCGATTATATAGTAGATTAGTGTTCATTTTCTAGTCATCTTCTTCATGTTAGAGGTAGTATAGTAATCTGTATGGTATCATCATACTACCCTTGGTGAAATAAAAATAATCTCTCCATACATTGACTTCCCAATGCTTCTGTAGTAATTAACTTGTGTACCTTTCACCAGTTTTAGCATGTTAAACTGGCCACATCATGGTATAGTGACTGAACAGCAGAATAAAATAAAGTTGTTGCTTTTTTTTTCATTTCTCCGCTTTATTGCAGAGATATAAGCTCATAAAATGTAGGTTATAATTTATGTTGAGTCCAAAGGGAAGTTACCAGAGATTTTTCAAAAATACTTAAACTATCCCTTTTGGGCAGATGAATGCTGTGCCAATGTTTATATACAGAGAATTGTAGGAAATAGAAGACATAGTTTTTGGGCAAGTGATGGAGGTTATTCCTGTTTTGAGAGTAGCAACAGTTTGTTAATTCTTAAATGAAGAAGCTATAGATTTTTAACAAGCCTTCCAATGAAATTTTCATTTTTTTGGGAGCAACAATAGGTTTTCTGTTTTGAAAGAGAAAAAGCAACAGCTTTTAAACAAGCTGTCTAAAAATTATTCCCTTCTTTTCAGAGCGGCAAAAGGTTTTCTGTTTAGAAAGTGAAGAAACAATGGCTTTTTAAAAAGTTGTCCAAAAATGATCTATTTTCGTGAACAGTTTCTGGTTCATTTAACCTGTATAGGGTAGGGTTTCCAGCAGTTGTACAATATAGCTATAAAACACAATGGATAATCAGGATATTTGTTGCGGTCTATACACAGTAGCCGCGAAAGTGGCAGCAGTAACAATTGCACAGTATCGAATATGATGGAACAGGCAAGGAGATGTGTGGCTGTGTAGTACCAGAACTGGCCGCTCTATAAGCAGCAGTAGAGTATAGCTATAGAACACAATGGACAGGCAGTAAAGGTGTGGTTGTCTATCAGCCGTGGCAGCTGAAGCAGTAGCAAACAAACAGTATAGATTATGATGGGGCAGAACAGGAGATGGCCGACTATGTAAGATCGGCATTGACAGTCATGGAAACCGTAGCACAGTGCATATTATATTATGGACAAGCAAGAAGATGTCTGGCTGCATACAGACCAGTATAGAATATAATGACAAGCACATTTTCTCTGAATTCTTCTTCAGTGCAGCAGTTGTACAACATTACTATCTGGCAACTTTGTACCATGTTTTATGGCTTTCTCTCCATGTCTCTATTATTGAGCTGTAGGCTCTGAAGTCCTCTCATTATCCTAAATCATCCTAAAGTGGCTGTAGCATTCCCTGTGTCAGGTCTTATACATGTCCCTCCTGATGATTGACTCCGCTATATAATAAGATAGCTGTAAGCAATTATAGAGAACTAATGTGGCTTCATCTAATGTTTTAGATTAGGTTTTCTTCATAATTTATACTAATAGGTTGATGATTTCCTATAAAATATCCCTTAGTATAAGCATGTTTCTGCATGAAATGTTATTCTGGGCAATGGTTACAACATTGGTACTGTGGTGTGGAATATGTGGGTGTTTTAAGCAAATAAAATTTTAAAGCAAATTATTCTAAAATAAGAAAAATCCTTTGAAGTAATAATAATGTACAATTCAACATGAATAATAATAAAAAAAATATGCATGGCTAGATCTGAAATTCAAAAAAATGTAGTAGATATTTCAGACAAATCATAGATGTATAAATGTTTGTGAACAACACTTATCTTCAGTGCTTCAGGATTCAATGTTTTACTCAATATGATTTTTATGACCATACATTTCTGCTCTGAGCAAGCAGAATCCCACAATGGAGTGTTAGAGAAATGCCCTTGCAGATAAGAAGTCTGTGATTTATTGATGTGTGCTAACTGAACAGTTTTCACAAAGAAATTGAAGGAAATATCATACAACAGCAGATTCGACCTCAGCAATTCCACAAGGAACAATAGTTGCAAATTGTCAAAAGCAGATTAAGATGCGGTATATCACAAAAGCCTTACTCCTTCAAGATGCACTTAAACAACATGAAACTGCTGTGTAACAAAGTACCATGATAAGGCTATGTGCCCACGATGCAGAAATGAAGCAGAAAATTTCTGCAACATTTCTGCATGTCCCTTGCCAGAAAATCGCGTGCGTTTTTTGGTCGCGTTTTTTACGCGTTTTTGACGCGTTTTTGTATGCGGTTTTTACATGCGTTTTTGTAAGCTTATTTCATGCGTTTTTGAGCACAAATAAAGTTATTGAAAAAAAAAAAAGAGGGAAATCCTGATGTCATTTCCTAGTTCAACCCCTCATCACCATTTTGTTTTTTGCAAAAGACAGTATGCCACAGGAATTGCAGCCCCTGCGGGTCAGCAGACCATGCCTAAACCTTCTGCTAATGACTTGCTTAAATCTCCTGCACTACAACGTTGAGCAGGTAATATAAACTAAGTTTTTTTGGGGTACATTATTTTTATGTAGTGTGTGTACTAACCTATTATTGTTCTATAGGAGCGTTTAAGGAGGAGAAGACGACCAAAAAAAATTTGGGTGCACCCTATCTTGCAGGAGCAGACGGATAAGGGCCACTTTAATGTTCTCTACCAGGATTTAAGGAGGTAAGATATATGTGAAGAAAGTATAATGTCACCCGTCTATGCTGTTTTTTTAAAGTTTTGTTTGTATACTATGTTACAAAATTATCTTTTAATATTTTTTTTTTCTCTGTTTACTATAGTTTTTATGAAAAATTTAAACAGTTCTGCCGTCTGAACATTATTGCATTTGATCGGCTGCTGAGCCTTATGTCTCCTGACCTGGACTTCCAAGACACTGTAATGCGAAGGGCCATCTCTGCTGAGGAAAGGCTGCTCATCACCTTGCGGTAAGTTGAATGTTGATTTATATGTACCTGGTTTTGTTCGCCACCCTGCGGTGATGGCTTCACTGTGTCTGTCGTTGTGTACATATTTTTGGCTTGACCATGAGATCACCATGCACAGAGATCAGATTGAAAAGGTCACTGATGTGTAAACTCTAGAGCAAACATCGTAGGCAAACACAGACACAAAGTCAAAACACATTATAAATTGATATGTGTGAACTCAAGAGAAAACAAAAGATGACCAAAAAAGATTGAAAATGTGGAGCCCCCCCCCCCCAAAAAAAAACGTGCCCATTGTTGGAATAGTTTTTTGTAATAAAGACCTTAATTTTTTAAAAGATGAATCAATAATGGATAATTACTGTTGGCTTGTATTTCTTTTTATGGCTTTTCTAATTATCTATTTTTCCTTTTCAGGTTTTTGGCCACAGGAGAGAGCTATACATCACTGCACCTCCAATTTAGGGTTGGTAAATCCACCATTTCCAGAATTGTGAGGTGCACATGTACCGTCATCTGGCAGAAGTTGCAGCCCATCGTGATGCCTTCTCCAACCGAGGAGACTTGGCTGCAAGTCGCAGCAGGCTTTCAAACTGTGGCCAATTTCCCAAACTGCATTGGTGCTGTCGATGGCAAACATGTGAGAGTTCAGCAGCCACCACGATCAGGATCACGCTTCTTTAATTATAAGAAATATTTTTCTGTGGTCCTGATGGCGGTGGCTGATGCACATTTCAAATTTGTTGCCATTGACGTTGGTGCTTATGGCAGTACTGGGGACTCTCGGGTGTTTAGATCATCACAGATTGGGCTGCAAATTCTTCAAGATGGCGTAACGCTCCCAGCCCCAAGACCTTTGCCGGGTTCCACACATCCAGTTCCTTTTGTGATGGTATCGGATGAGGCATTTCCCTTACAGACCAACCTGCTGCGCCCATACCCACGAAGGGCACTGAATGCCCGGCGGAGGATTTTCAATTATCGGCTGAGTCGTGCACGCAGATATGTGGAATGCACCTTCGGAATCATGTGTAGTCAGTGGAGGATCTTTCACACTGCCATCCAGTTGGATACGGAGACCGTTGACACTGTAATTAAGGCATGCTGTGTACTCCACAACTATGCTCGTGAGTACAGCACCGAGCAAGATGAGGAGTCACAGCTATCTGAATTAATTCCAGTTGTCAACTCCGGTCAGGGAAGGCCATCCAACTCTGGTGCCAGGGTGCGAGAAACCTTCGCTGACTACTTCATGAGTCCTGAAGGTGCCGTGCACTGGCAATACTCCTGTGCTGGTGTTGAGCAGCCTGACCAGCAGAGAAGATCTGATGAACAATAAAAGAAGAACTTCCTCCTTTTTTTTTAAATAAAAATGTAAAAAAAAATGTTTCTAAAAAAAATAAATTTTGGTTAAACTTAAATTTGTCTAAAATATTTCTTGAATTGCAACCTTCTACATTTTGTTTTCCGACAATACGTCAACGCAAAAGTGAACAACCCACAAAGACCAGAGCCTGTAAATTGGCATTACTACCTAGAGCGCTCTTCACAAGTACTGTCTGCTAAAGTCAACCCTCACCATTGTTATTTGCTTGCGCTAAGAACAGAACTAGCAAATAACAGTGTTGAGAGTAGTATTCATCCAAAAAATAGTTGTGGTCCAAAATATCAAAGTATATTTCTAATTTAAAAACGACTGTATACAGCCGACCACATACGTAGATTAGTTTGAACAAATTTCAAAAATGTAGAGTTCCTCTGACCTGCGCTATGGTGAGCGCAGATCAGGGGAACACTTTTTCATTACAACCCAATCCAACCACATATACACTTGAAAAGAAAAATTAACAGATAGTTTAAATAATTTTTTTAATACGTAATATAGAATAACTGTAAAAAACTTTGTAAAAACAAAAAACAACAAACTTCTATAAAATTTAATCGGACAAACATTGCCCATAACTTGGGAAGAAATTACACACTGTGTACAGCACACCTGTCCTGTAATCAGTTTTGGGCCCTAAAATACAGGCAGCACCTGTAGGTTGTTTAATTATATAAAAAGAAACACCTTTTCTTACAGTCCCCTACGCCTGAAGCCTGGTATAGGTGACCATAAGAAAAGGTCTTTGTTAATTGTCTGATTCTCTAAAACATTGTGTATCTATCGACCTACAGGTGCTGTCTGTATTTGCTAGGGTCCAAAAATGCTGACAGGGAGAGGTAAAATTATTTAACTACATGTTTTGAAGGTCTTCTTCAAAGCTGTACCCAGGAAACATTTCTTGAGAAAAAGTAGAGTTGGGGGATGGTCCTCTGACAAATGATGATGCACCATGAGCCATTTGGCGACCATAACTTGGTTGCATATCTTCTGGACGGTATGCTGCAGCAACCTGCCCAAAACGCTGGGTTGCAGCTGCTGGTCGTGGTGGAGGCACACTGGGTTTGAAACAATTAAATATTCCGCATACTACGGCTGGGGGCGAGGGCATAACTGCTGCCTCTTCAATTGCCATGACCATAGCGCCTGCTGCAGTCATGTACATGTTCTGCCTATCTCGTGGCAGAGATCTGATGCGGGCAGCTTGGGCTGAGCAAAATTTATCGATGGCATCTTCCTGGGATGCCCTTTCCACAAGGCTGAGGGTTCGATTTGTGAGTGCTTCAAGCACAATAGTCCCACCCCCGTGGCTTTTGGCCTTTTTTTTGCCCGCCCTTCTCGATGCCACGAGATGAGCAGAACCAGACCCCCTCCCAGTGGGCCTCAACACATCACCAGCAGAGCTTCCAGCGTCACTTGGAGCAAGAGCAGGAGAATCAGTCACCAAACCCGTCCCGATGTCCGCTGGATTGGACAAAGAATGTGAGGGACAACCAGATGCTGAAGATGCCGAAGCAGATGGATCCGGTGAGGAAAGCTGGAAAAAGTCCTCGGATTCCTCCTCTGCTTGCTCTGTGTTTGTGTCCTCTTCTGCTGTTGGGGCCATGATGTTTCCTTCAGTTCTGTATATAATAAAAGGTAAATCCCAATGTAAATACAACATTTTTGGAAACATTTCAATTAATATGTTTTGGGAATTTACCTCCGCAAACTCCTACTGGTTAGTATGAAGGCCAGCTCGTCCACAAAAGGAAATTTTCTTTTTTTTGGTGATGAGCCACTTTGCACCGACTGGTGATACTTCACCAGCCGGTCGGTGACCGATCTCCACCGATTTTTAATATCATACACTGCAATGACAAAACCAAAACAATTTATGAACTACTTTAACACCAAAAAGTGCAATTATAAATAGATATAAAAATAAATGTTAAAATCAAAACTTACTAATTTCCTCTTGGGCATCACATTCCACATTCACCCACTGGGGATACATTTGGCTCAACACAGAGGCCCAGGCGTCTTTTTTCTTCTGCTTGTCTTTGTAATCAGGACTAGCTCGGTCCCATATTTCGGGATATTTTTCAATCTACAGTGAATAATAACGTGTGTGAATATTATTTTAAAAACAAAATGGAGGAATAAAAGATTAACCCCCAAAAAATAATTAAATAAACATATGGAGATATGTACGCACACACACCAACACTAACCCCTCACCTATATTGTACGGTTCTTTCACACGTCAATCTCCGGGACGAGTGTTGATGCCATTTTCCACACACAGCGGAGACCCACACACAGACCCATTGCAAAGCATGCTCGGTCACACTTATCTGTACTAACGTGGATATGTGGACGTGAGAAATCAACCTTACAGCGTATGCAGGAGCTTTCAGTGAATGAACCTACATACACTGTACAATAATCTTTCACTTTAATAAAATCTTTTAACCAAAAAAAATAAGTGGGCTCACGCATAGTTTTAATAACTAGCAAAGGGAAAGCAGACGGTTGTTGGCTGATGTTATAGTCTGTGAAGTAGCCAATAACCATGGACCCTTCCTTTGCTATTAATACCAGGCCGCAGCAGTTAGCTTAGCCTTTACTGGCTACTATATAGGAAGCCCCCCCCCAAAAAAAGTGACATGGGGTCAGCCTATAAATTGTAGCCAGCAAAGGCTAGCCACTTTGCCTTTTCTGGCTACTATATAAGAAGACCCCCCCCCAAAAAAAGTGACATGGGATCCCCCTATAAATTGTAGCCAGCAAAGGCTAGCCACTTTGCCTTTTCTGGCTACTATATATGAAGACCCCCCCCCAAAAAAAGTGACATGGGGTCCCCCTATAAATTGTAGCCAGCAAAGGCTAGCCACTTTGCCTTTTCTGGCTACTATATATGAAGACCCCCCCCCAAAAAAGTGACATGGGGTCCCCCTAAAAATTGTAGCCAGCAAAGGCTAGCCACTTTGCCTTTTCTGGCTACTATATATGAAGACCCCCCCCCCAAAAAAGTGACATGGGGTCCCCCTATAAATTGTAGCCAGCAAAGGCTAGCCACTTTGCCTTTTCTGGCTACTATATATGAAGACCCCCCCCCAAAAAAAGTGACATGGGGTCCCCCTATAAATTGTAGCCAGCAAAGGCTAGCCACTTTGCCTTTTCTGGCTACTATATATGAAGACCCCCCCCCAAAAAAGTGACATGGGGCCCCCCTATAAATTGTAGCCAGCAAAGGCTAGCCACTTTGCCTTTTCTGGCTACTATATATGAAGACCCCCCCCCAAAAAAAGTGACATGGGGTCCCCCTATAAATTGTAGCCAGCAAAGGCTAGCCACTTTGCCTTTTCTGGCTACTATATATGAAGACCCCCCCCAAAAAAGTGACATGGGGTCCCCCTATAAATTGTAGCCAGCAAAGGCTAGCCACTTTGCCTTTTCTGGCTACTATATATGAAGACCCCACCCCAAAAAAGTGACATGGGGTCTCCCTATCAATTGTAGCCAGCAAAGGCTAGCCACTTTGCCTTTTCTGGTTACTATATATGAAGACCCCCCCAAAAAAAGTGACATGGGGTCCCCCTATAAATTGTAGCCAGCAAAGGCTAGCCGCTTTGCCTTTACTGGCTACTATATAAGAAGCCCCCCCCCAAAAAAAGTGACATGGGGTCCCTCTATAAATTGTAGCCAGCAAAGGCTAGCCACTTTGCCTTTTCTGGCTACTATATATGAAGACCCCCCCCAAAAAAAGTGACATGGGGTCCCCCTATAAATTGTAGCCAGCAAAGGCTAGCCACTTTGCCTTTTCTGGCTACTATATATGAAGACCCCCCCCCAAAAAAAAGGGACATGGGGTCCCCCTAAAAATTGTAGCCAGCAAAGGCTAGCCACTTTGCCTTTTCTGGCTACTATATATGAAGACCCCCCCCAAAAAAAAGTGACATGGGGTCCCCCTATAAATTGTAGCCAGCAAAGGCTAGCCACTTTGCCTTTTCTGGCTACTATATATGAAGACCCCCCCCAAAAAAAGTGACATGGGGTCCCCCTATAAATTGTAGCCAGCAAAGGCTAGCCACTTTGCCTTTTCTGGCTACTATATATGAAGACCCCCCCCCCAAAAAAAAGTGACATGGGGTCCCCCTATAAATTGTAGCCAGCAAAGGCTAGCCACTTTGCCTTTTCTGGCTACTATATATGAAGACCCCCCCCAAAAAATTGACATGGGGTCCCCCTATAAATTGTAGCCAGCAAAGGCTAGCCACTTTGCCTTTTCTGGCTACTATATATGAAGACCCCCCCCCAAAAAAGTGACATGGGGTCCCCCTATAAATTGTAGCCAGCAAAGGCTAGCCACTTTGCCTTTTCTGGCTACTATATATGAAAACCACCCCCCAAAAAAAGTGACATGGGGTCCCCCTATAAATTGTAGCCAGCAAAGGCTAGCCACTTTGCCTTTTCTGGCTACTATATATGAAGACCCCCCCCAAAAAAGGGACATGGGGTCCCCCTATAAATTGTAGCCAGCAAAGGCTAGCCACTTTGCCTTTTCTGGCTACTATATATGAAGACCCCCCCCCAAAAAAAGTGACATGGGGTCTCCCTATAAATTGTAGCCAGCAAAGGCTAGCCACTTTGCCTTTTCTGGCTACTATATATGAAGACCCCCCCAAAAAAAGTGACATGGGGTCCCCCTATAAATTGTAGCCAGCAAAGGCTAGCCGCTTTGCCTTTACTGGCTACTATATAAGAAGCCCCCCCCAAAAAAAGTGACATGGGGTCCCTCGATAAATTGTAGCCAGCAAAGGCTAGCCACTTTGCCTTTTCTGGCTACTATATATGAAGACCCCCCCCCCAAAAAAGTGACATGGGGTCCCCTTATAAATTGTAGCCAGCAAAGGCTAGCCACTTTGCCTTTTCTGGCTACTATATATGAAGACCCCCCCCCAAAAAAGTGACATGGGGTCCCCCTATAAATTGTAGCCAGCAAAGGCTAGCCACTTTGCCTTTTCTGGCTACTATATATGAAGACCCCCCCCCCCAAAAAAAGTGACATGGGGTCCTCCTATAAATTGTAGCCAGCAAAGGCTAGCCACTTTGCCTTTTCTGTCTACTATATATGAAGACCCCCCCCCCAAAAAAAGTGACATGGGGTCCCCCTATAAATTGTAGCCAGGAAAGGCTAGCCACTTTGCCTTTTCTGGCTACTATATATGAAGACCCCCCCCCAAAAAAAGTGACATGGGGTCTCCCTATAAATTGTAGCCAGCAAAGGCTAGCCACTTTGCCTTTTCTGGCTACTATATATGAAGACCCCCCCAAAAAAGTGACATGGGGTCCCCTTATAAATTGTAGCCAGCAAAGGCTAGCCGCTTTGCCTTTACTGGCTACTATATAAGAAGCCCCCCCCCAAAAAAAGTGACATGGGGTCCCTCTATAAATTGTAGCCAGCAAAGGCTAGCCACTTTGCCTTTTCTGGCTACTATATATGAAGACCCCCCCCCCCCAAAAAAGTGACATGGGGTCCCCCTATAAATTGTAGCCAGCAAAGGCTAGCCACTTTGCCTTTTCTGGCTACTATATATGAAGACCCCCCCCAAAAAAAAGGGACATGGGGTCCCCCTATAAATTGTAGCCAGCAAAGGCTAGCCACTTTGCCTTTTCTGGCTACTATATATGAAGACCCCCCCCAAAAAAAGGGACATGGGGTCCCCCTATAAATTGTAGCCAGCAAAGGCTAGCCACTTTGCCTTTTCTGGCTACTATATATGAAGACCCCCCCCCCAAAAAAGTGACATGGGGTCCCCCTATAAATTGTAGCCAGCAAAGGCTAGCCACTTTGCCTTTTCTGGCTACTATATATGAAGACCCCCCCCCCAAAAAAAAAGTGACATGGGGTCCCTCTATAAATTGTAGCCAGCAAAGGCTAGCCACTTTGCCTTTTCTGGCTACTATATATGAAGACCCCCCCTCCAAAAAAAAGTGACATGGGGTCCCCCTATAAATTGTAGCCAGCAAAGGCTAGCCACTTTGCCTTTTCTGGCTACTATATATGAAGACCCCCCCCCAAAAAAGTGACATGGGGTCCCCCTATAAATTGTAGCTAGCAAAGGCTAGCCACTTTGCCTTTTCTGGCTACTATATATGAAGACCCCCCCCCAAAAAAAGTGACATGGGGTCCCCCTATAAATTGTAGCCAGCAAAGGCTAGCCACTTTGCCTTTTCTGGCTACTATATATGAAGACCCCCCCAAAAAAAGTGACATGGGGTCCCCCTATAAATTGTAGCCAGCAAAGGCTAGCCACTTTGCCTTTTCTGGCTACTATATAAGAAGATCCCCCCCAAAAAAATGACATGGGGTCCCCCTATAAATTGTAGCCAGCAAAGGCTAGCCACTTTGCCTTTTCTGGCTACTATATATGAAGACCCCCACCCAAAAAAGTGACATGGGGCCCCCCTATAAATTGTAGCCAGCAAAGGCTAGCCACTTTGCCTTTTCTGGCTACTATATATGAAGACCCCCCCCCCAAAAAAGTGACATGGGGTCCCCCTATAAATTGTAGCCAGCAAAGGCTAGCCACTTTGCCTTTTCTGGCTACTATATATGAAGACCCCCCCCCCCAAAAAAGTGACATGGGGTCTCCCTATAAATTGTAGCCAGCAAAGGCTAGCCACTTTGCCTTTTCTGGCTACTATATATGAAGACCCCCCCCAAAAAAAGTGACATGGGGTCCCCCTATAAATTGTAGCCAGCAAAGGCTAGCCACTTTGCCTTTTCTGGCTACTATATATGAAGACCCCCCCCCCAAAAAAAGTGACATGGGGTCCCTCTATAAATTGTAGCCAGCAAAGGCTAGCCACTTTGCCTTTTCTGGCTACTATATAAGAAGACCCCCCCCCCAAAAAAAGTGACATGGGGTCCCCCTATAAATTGTAGCCAGCAAAGGCTAGCCACTTTGCCTTTTCTGGCTACTATATATGAAGACCCCCCCCCCAAAAAAAGTGACATGGGGTCCCCCTATAAATTGTAGCCAGCAAAGGCTAGCCACTTTGCCTTTTCTGGCTACTATATATGAAAACCACCCCCCAAAAAAAGTGACATGGGGTCCCCCTATAAATTGTAGCCTGCAAAGGCTAGCCACTTTGCCTTTTCTAGCTACTATATATGAAGACCCCCCAAAAAAAGGGACATGGGGTCCCCCTATAAATTGTAGCCAGCAAAGGCTAGCCACTTTGCCTTTTCTGGCTACTATATATGAAGACCCCCCCCCCAAAAAAGTGACATGGGGTCTCCCTATAAATTGTAGCCAGCAAAGGCTAGCCACTTTGCCTTTTTTGGCTACTATATATGAAGACCCCCCCCAAAAAAGTGACATGGGGTCCCCCTATAAATTGTAGCCAGCAAAGGCTAGCCGCTTTGCCTTTACTGGCTACTATATAAGAAGCCCCCCCCAAAAAAAGTGACATGGGGTCCCTCTATAAATTGTAGCCAGCAAAGGCTAGCCACTTTGCCTTTTCTGGCTACTATATATGAAGACCCCCCCCCAAAAAAGTGACATGGGGTCCCCCTATAAATTGTAGCCAGCAAAGGCTAGCCACTTTGCCTTTTCTGGCTACTATATATGAAGAACCCCCCCAAAAAAAAGGGACATGGGGTCCCCCTATAAATTGTAGCCAGCAAAGGCTAGCCACTTTGCCTTTTCTGGCTACTATATATGAAGACCCCCACCCCAAAAAAGTGACATGGGGTCCCCCTATAAATTGTAGCCAGCAAAGGCTAGCCACTTTGCCTTTTCTGGCTACTATATATGAAGACCCCCCCCCCAAAAAAGTGACATGGGGTCCCCCTATAAATTGTAGCCAGCAAAGGCTAGCCGCTTTGCCTTTACTGGCTACTATATAAGAAGCCCCCCCCAAAAAAAGTGACATGGGGTCCCTCTATAAATTGTAGCCAGCAAAGGCTAGCCACTTTGCCTTTTCTGGCTACTATATATGAAGACCCCCCCAAAAAAGTGACATGGGGTCCCCCTATAAATTGTAGCCAGCAAAGGCTAGCCACTTTGCCTTTTCTGGCTACTGTATATGAAGACCCCCCCGAAAAAAAGGGACATGGGGTCCCCCTATAAATTGTAGCCAGCAAAGGCTAGCCACTTTGCCTTTTCTGGCTACTATATATGAAGACCCCCCCCCCAAAAAAAGTGACATGGGGTCCCCCTATAAATTGTAGCCAGCAAAGGCTAGCCACTTTGCCTTTTCTGGCTACTATATATGAAGACCCCCCCCTAAAAAAAAGTGACATGGGGTCCCCCTATAAATTGTAGCCAGCAAAGGCTAGCCACTTTGCCTTTTCTGGCTACTATATATGAAGACCCCCCCCCCCAAAAAAGTGACATGGGGTCCCCCTATAAATTGTAGCCAGCAAAGGCTAGCCACTTTGCCTTTTCTGGCTACTATATATGAAGACCCCCCCCCCCAAAAAAAAAGTGACATGGGGTCCCCCTATAAATTGTAGCCAGCAAAGGCTAGCCGCTTTGCCTTTACTGGCTACTATATAGGAAGCCCCCCCCCAAAAAAAGTGACATGGGGTCCCTCTATAAATTGTAGCCAGCAAAGGCTAGCCACTTTGCCTTTTCTGGCTACTATATATGAAGACCCCCCCCCCCAAAAAAGTGACATGGGGTCCCCCTATAAATTGTAGCCAGCAAAGGCTAGCCACTTTGCCTTTTCTGGCTACTATATAAGAAGACCCCCCCAAAAAAAATGACATGGGGTCCCCCTATAAATTGTAGCCAGCAAAGGCTAGGCGGACAGCTGCGACCTGATATTAATAGCCTAGAAAGGGGCCATGGTTATAGGCCCCCTCCCAGGCTATAATATCAGCCCTCAGCTGCCCCAGATTTGGCGCATCATATTTGTGCGCCAAATCTGGCACTTAGCCTCGCTCTTCCACGCTGCCCTGGTGCGGTGGCAGGGGGTAATAGTGGTGGGGTTCATGTCAGCGCCAGCTGACATGAAGCCCAGGTTAGTAATGATGAGCGTCTATAAGACACCCCCATTACTAACCGACAAAGTGTTAAAAATAAAAAAGACAAACACTCAGAAAAAAATAATTTATTTGAAATAAAACACAATTTTATTTAATTATAATTTTACTAAAAAAAAAAATAGTTACCTGTCCACGTTCCTGCGCTGATCTGCCATGCACAGCTGTCACATCTGGAGATGGTGACAGCTGTGCATGGCTGCTGTAAGTTCACACTGCCGGGAACACGTCCGCTCCCAGCAGCATGAGCCCCTGACTGAGGTCACCGGAGTGCATTCAGGCAGCGCAGCTCCGGAGACCTCCTTTACAGCACTGCTGTACCGTGGGAATTTCTCACGATACAGCGGGGCCGTAAAGCAGCTAACCGGAGCAGCGCTGCCTGAACTCTGGCGAACCCGTTCATTCTAGCGGCGGCAGCGGTTCAGAGCGGTCACATTCTGTGTGGCTGCTCTGAACTGGAGATCATCGTGGGACACTCGTGGACTACCACGGAGGGGTAAGGATAAGGTTGTGGTTTATTATTTTATATTTTATTACAGGAGATCGGTGGCTTCGGGGAATTAGGTGTCTAGGTGAGTATAGGTGTAGTTTTTTATTTTTTACTTTATTTTAGGTGGCGATCGGCGGGGACAGGTAATGTATGAACTTTTTTTTAGGTAACCACTGGCCACCAATGAAAAAAAAGGGGGCAGTAGATTACATATTATTGGGGCCAATAAACAAAAAACTTTAATAATGATAGCACCCCCCCAAAAAAAAAAAAAAAAAAATAGGGGGGGGGGATAGGGTCAATAATATATGGAGGCACATATGGGGGCTATTAAATTTAATTTTGGGGCACATTTTACAGCAGGATCAGTCTGATGGAAACTACTGCTCCCATCGAGCTGATCCTGCTGGCATGAGTGGACCGGGGACAGACATAGGCCGATGGGAGTAGTAGTGTCACATCGGCCTATGTCTGCCTGCTGACACAGACCCCACACAGACCCCACACAGACCCCATATACACACCACACAGACACATACAGACCACATACACACCACACAGACACATACAGACACTTACCACACTAATCATGAATCCCACGTTGACATTCATCCGCTTGTACCATCCCACGTTAGCAGCCATGATCCTGAGAGACGGGAATATTATGGGATTCTCGTCTTCCTGGATTATGGGATGCTCATGGGATGGATGGATGGAACGCCCAATTGTGACTTCACTTCCTATTTGCTGCGGTTTTGAGGTACAAGACCGCAGCAAATGCGCTTCACTTCCGCAATTATTTTTACATATTTGCGGATTTGAAGCGGCCCAATGCA
The DNA here is from genome assembly GCF_046119375.1 of Phyllobates terribilis. Classification (NCBI taxonomy): domain Eukaryota; kingdom Metazoa; phylum Chordata; class Amphibia; order Anura; family Dendrobatidae; genus Phyllobates; species Phyllobates terribilis. The sequence goes on along the minus strand of NW_027362765.1, from coordinate 474,713,056 downwards.
AGTCAATGGCGGCGATTACGCCGCGCTTCCGCAAAATTAAATGACATGCTGCGGATTTTTCCGCGGAGCATAAACGCAGCGAAAAAAACCGCAGCGTGGGCATTGACAGTGCGGCTTCTCATTGAGGACCATGGGGGGCGGATTACCAAGCGTTTTTGGAGCGTTTATGCTGCGGAAATTCCGCAGCATAAACGCTTGTAAAACGCTACGTGGGCACACAGCCTAAGACCTTTAAATAGGTTAAACGTATTAATATACAATGTCTGTTCAGATGTCACAGACAATGAGAACACCAGTTTTTGAGTGGATATGGAAGTTGTAAGAGCATTCAAGTACCATTTACTAAAGGACATGGAAAATAATAAGCAATAGACCATTGACTAAATAGAATAAAAAGATCATGCTTCCAAGACTCTGGAATCCAAGCTGTGCATTTGTGATGTATCACATCTTTCCATGCAAATATAAGATTGCCTGCGTCAATGAAAATATGATAGTGCCCCCTATAAATCACTAGTTGTAACACAAGCCTATTATTAGAGGAGTTATCGCCAGTGAGAGAGCACTAAAATTCTAGTGTACTCACTACTCAGGTCGAGTAAATCGTAATGCTCGGGTGCTCGACATGAGTAACGAGTACAATGTAAGTCAATGGGAAACTCAAGCATTTTTCCAGCGGCCACCCCAGTGGTCTGGAGGGGGGCTAAAAATTGGTCAAGTCGATGGAAACAGTGCTGAAATTACATGGGAACAGCATGGGGTAGACCCCTGTGTAACGGGTCTGGGAGGCGGAACCTCTGAGCTACTATACAAGGGGGCGGTCCTTGTAAGGGAGCGGGTGGCGACCAGGGTAGACGGGCAGGCAGTCACGGCAGGTGACTGGGACAGTCTCTGAATGAACGGACAGGAGGTCACGGCAAGTGACCAGGGCAGTCTCTGGATGAACGGGCAGGAGGTCACGGCAAGTGACCGGGGCAGTCTCTGGATGAACGGGCAAGAGGTCACGGCAAGTGACCGGGGCAGTCTCTGGATGAACGGGCAGGAGGTCACGGCAAGTGACCGGGGCAGTCTCTGGAGGAATGGGCAGGAGGTCACGGCAAGTGACCGGGGCAGTCTCTGGATGAACGGGCAGGAGGTCACGGCAAGTGACCGGGGCAGTCTCTGGGTAAAGGATTGGTACGACATGTGGCGGCAGATGATAGACGTGAGCTCCCAGGTGAGCAGGCGAGAGTCTCTGGATAATCGGGTGGTCACAGCATGTGACGGCGGAGCCTCCAGGAAGACCAACAGACAGGTAGCAGATGAGCGCTCCCAGGTGAGCGGGCAAGAGTCTCTGGAATAGCAGGTGGTCACAGCACGTGACGGCGGAGCCTCCAGGTAGGCAAGCAGGCAGGTAGCGGAGGAGCGCTCCCAGGTGAGCGGGCAGGAGTCTCTGGAATAGCAGGTGGTCACAGCACGTGACGGCAGAGCCTCCAGGAAGGCTAGCAGGCAGGTAGCAGATGTGCGCTCCCAGGTGAGCGGCCAAGCTGGTCCATAGACAGACTGACAGGAGTAGGAAGGCAGACCGTCGGACCTCAGGCTAGCAAGCAGGTAGAAGGAATATCAGGCAGGAAACAGACAGCAAACTGGCAGGACTCTGGCAGGAATCAGGCAGGTAACTGGCAACGGGACCTGAGGGCTGAAGCAGAGTAGTGAACAGTGCAACAACATTGCTCGGGCACCTCCATTTTGGAGGAGGTGCCTTATATATGGTGAAGTCCTCCGGCCATTGGCCGGGGACTCCTTAGGACGGCGCGCGCGGCCCCTTTAAGAGGGAGGGAGCGCGAGCGCGCGCGCCCTAAGCACAGTGGCCGTGAAGGAGCGCGCGCTGCCAGCAGAGCGGGAGGAGGACGCCGGGCTCGGAGCAGAGTGGTGAGGGGAACAGCGTCCCTGCCTAGCAGAGGGCAGGACGCCGACGCTACAGTACCCCCCCTTTAGGCCCCCCCTTTTTTAGGCCAGACAGAAATTTAGCAAGGATGAGAGGGGCATTGATGTTCTCCCGGGGCTCCCACGTTCTCTCTTCAGGACCAAACCCCTTCCAATCTACTAGAAAAAAGGTCTTCCCTCTTACCCTTTTGGTGGCCAGAATGTTCTCTACCTCAAATTCGTTTTCAGCGGAAACCGGAGCAGGAGGCGTGCCTGTAGACTTGGAAAAAGAGTTAAGTACCACAGGTTTGAGGAGAGATACATGGAAGGAGTTAGGGATCCGCAAGTTGGCCGGGAGTTTCAATTTATAGGCCACCGGGTTGATCTGACTGATGACCTCCAGAGGACCGATGAACCGAGGCCCTAACTTATAGGAAGGAATCTTGAGCCGGACATACTTGGACGAGAGCCAGACCTTATCCCCTGGACGGAATTGAGGAGGATCCAGACGTTTTTTGTCAGCATGTCTTTTCATACGCTCGGATGACAGAAGGAGTGCGGACCGGATACTCTCCCATGTGGAGGAAAATTTGTTAACAAGAGATTCCGCAGCCGGATTGTCCACCGAGGTGGAGACGGGAAACGGGATCCGAGGATGCTGACCGAAGACTACAAAAAACGGGGATTTGGAGGAAGATTCGCTCTCGTGATTGTTGTACGAGAATTCGGCCCATGGCAGGAGATCCACCCAGTCAGAATGATGGACATTAACGAAGTGCCGGAGGTAACTGGTCAGGATCTGATTGATCCGCTCCACTTGACCATTAGACTGTGGGTGGTAAGCGGAGGAGAAGTCCAGGGTGACGTCTAGCAATTTACAAGTGGCTCTCCAGAAACGAGAAGTGAACTGTACCCCACGATCCGACACGATGTGACGGGGCAGGCCATGAAGACGGAAGATGTGGCGGATAAAGTCTTTAGCCAGCTCGGGTGCAGACGGGAGGCCTGGCAGGGGAATGAAGTGAGCCATCTTGGAAAAGCGGTCAGCGACCACCCAAATGACCGTACAACCGGCAGAGACGGGAAGATCAGTTATGAAGTCCATCGCTATATGCTGCCAGGGGGCAGCAGGTACTGGCAGAGGAAGAAGGCGACCGGCTGGCAGGTGTCTCGGAACTTTGTTGCGGGCACAGGACACACAGGCAGAAACAAAGTCTATTACATCCTTGCGCAGGTTAGGCCACCAGTAGTGCCGGGAAATAAGCTGGAGGGTCTTTTTCTGACCGGCGTGGCAAGCTAGTTTAGACGAATGACCCCAGTGTAGGATCTTCTCCCGATCAGGTACCGATACGAACGTCTTACCGGGAGGGAGACGATTTAGACTCACGGGAGCCACCTGCATTACTCTGGCGGGATCGATGATATGTTTAGGTTCTTCCTCGAGATCAGATACCAGAAAGGATCGGGACAAGGCGTCTGCTTTGATGTTCTTGTCAGCCGGGCGAAAATGTAGAACAAAATCAAAGCGAGCAAAAAACAAGGACCACCGGGCTTGGCGTGGATTAAGTCTCTGGGCATGCTGGAGATAAGCCAAGTTCTTGTGGTCAGTGTAAATTATTACCGGATGAAGAGCCCCCTCGAGTAGGTAACGCCACTCCTCCAATGCCAGCTTGATGGCCAATAACTCTCGGTCTCCTATGGAATAATTGCGCTCTGAGGAGGAGAAGAGTTTAGAGAAGAAGCCGCAAGTTACCATCCTCCCGGAAGAAGATTTTTGAGCAAGTACAGCTCCGGCTCCAGAGGAGGAGGCGTCAACCTCCAGAAAGAACTGCGTGTTGCCGTCCGGACGATGCAGCACCGGGGCGGACGAGAAGGCCTGTTTTAAGGAAAGAAAGGCCTCCTCTGCTTCGGGCGGCCACTCTTTGGGATTAGTACCCTTACGGGTGAGCGCGTAAATTGGGGCAGTCCGGGAAGAGAAGTGCGGTATGAAGAGGCGGTAGTAGTTGGCGAAGCCCAGGAACCACTGAATGGCCTTCAACCCCTCCGGTCGGGGCCATTTCTCGATGGCAGACAGTTTCTCTGGATCCATTCGTAGGCCGGTCTGAGAAATAATGTAGCCCAAAAACGGAAGCGAGGTCTGCTCAAAGAGGCACTTCTCATATTTAGCGAAGAGGTGGTTCTGCCTGAGCCTGAGCAGGACCTGACGAACGTCCCTCCGGTGAGTCTGGAGATCCGGAGAGAAGACCAAGATGTCGTCCAGGTACACCACAACGCAGGAGTAGAGAAGGTCCCGGAAGATGTCATTGACCAACTCTTGAAAGACGGCAGGAGCGTTACAGAGACCAAAGGGCATTACCAGATATTCATAGTGGCCGTCCCGGGTGTTGAATGCAGTCTTCCATTCATCCCCTTGACGGATACGGACCAGGTTGTACGCCCCACGGAGGTCCAGTTTGGTGAAGACTCTAGCCCCCCTCAGGCGATCAAATAATTCTGGAATGAGCGGAAGGGGGTACTTATTCTTCACCGTGATCTGGTTAAGGCCTCTATAGTCTATACAGGGACGGAGAGAGCCGTCCTTCTTTTTTACGAAGAAGAAGCCTGCTCCCGCCGGGTGAGATAGATTTCCGGATGAATCCCCTGGCCAAATTCTCCTCAATATATTCGGACATCGACCGGGTCTCAGCAGCGGACAATGGGTAAATACGCCCACGGGGAGGAGTAGTACCGGGTAACAGGTCGATAGGACAGTCGTATGGTCTATGAGGGGGTAATGTCTCTGCCTCCTTTTTATTAAAGACATCAGCGAATGACCAATAGGGAATCGGAAGTCCAGGTAGATTAGTTGGGGTAGGAGAAGGACGGACGGGATGAACAGGAACCAAACAAGTCTTATGACAGTCCTGTCCCCAGCGAAGGACTTCTCCGGTCTGCCAGTCAAGCACGGGTGCATGTCTCTGGAGCCAAGGTAGACCTAGTAAGAGGGCGTGAGAGAGTCCAGGCAGAACATGAAAAGAGATGCTCTCAGAATGCAGCATTCCCACCTGCAGAGTTACGGATTCGGTGATGAGTTGGATGGGACGTGTTAAGAGGCCCCCATCCACAGCAGCGACAGATATTGGTACAGCCAGAGGTTTGGTGGGAATGCGGTATTTTTCTACCAGGGACTGTGAGATAAGATTCCCGGCCGCTCCAGAGTCAAGTTGGGCTAGTTCGAAATAACGATTCTCCCCGCAGATAATAGAGACTGACAGTAGCAGAGATGGAGAGGATTTATTCTTGTCTAGGTTGACCTCTCTGAGCGAACCTAGACACAGGCGTTTCCCGACCTCTCCAGGCAGGTACGGATCCGGTGCTCCTTACTGCCACAGTAGAAGCAGCTCCCTTCGGCACGGCGTAAGTCCTGACGGGTTTTGACCATCTTGGTCTGGTCGACCTGCATAGGCTCAGGAGAGTGTACCTGGGGAGAGACGGATTTCTGAAAAGTAGGAGCTAGACGTGGAAACCTCCTCTTACGGGTGACCTCTTTGGCACGCTCCTGGAACCGTAGGTCAATCCGGGTGGCAAGAGTTATTAGGTCATCGAGAGTGGTAGGAATGTCCCAACCGGCAAGTTCATCTTTAATACGGCCGGACAGACCCTCCCAGAAGACGGATACCAGAGCGTCGTTATCCCAGGCCAGCTCCGAGGCAAGGGTACGGAACCGTATGGCATATTGGCCCACGGTGAGACTTCCCTGACGGAGGCGTAGCAGAGATGATGCGGATGAGGTCTTCCGTCCGGGTTCGTCGAAGACTTTCCGGAAAGCCATGAGAAAGGCAGGCAAGTCGGACACCAGGGGGTCTCCTCTCTCCCATAGAGGATTTAGCCAGGCCAGGGCCTCCCCGGTGAGATGGGACATGATGAAGGCAATTTTGGCCCGGTCGGAGTTAAACTGGTGGGACAGGAGTTCAAAGTGCAGGGTGCACTGATTTATGAAGCCCCGAGCCTGGGCGGAGTCGCCTCCGAAGCGAGGAGGTGCAGAAAGCCGGGGTCCGGGGTAGGATACCATGGTATTGGTGGGCAGCGGAGCTGCCGGGTTGCGAGTCATGGCACTGGCGGTGGTTGCTGGTGGAGCAGTCAGAGTGTCCAGATGAGAATTGACTAGAGATGAGCGTTGTTCTACTCGAACTGTTCGCCAATCTCAAATTCGAGCTGTTTTGGGCGGTGTTCGAGCCGGTCGGCGAACACGAACAATTTGAGAAAAATTCGGCTGTTCGAGGTTATGTTCGATAACTGTTCGTGCACCAAAATCATAACTGGATTTTTTCTCAGTAATGATGAAAATTAATGTTAATACGCAGTTTGAGTGTACAGCGGGGCGGGGGGAGGGGCAGGGGATGGATCTCTGCAGGAACAATGAAGATCTCCATTTTTTTTTCTCTTTCCCGCATTTGCAGTGGGGAGGTGCAATCTGTCAGCCTATCAGCAGCGCACACACGGAGCGAAGTGCTTTTTTTCACACAAGCAAGGGCATGTGTGATTGGCAGTGTATGTCACATGTCCTTGCCCTATAAGACCAAGCCATTTTCCCCGTCGCCACCATTTTCTCACTGCTGCAGCTGCGTGTTAGACGGCACCGCTGTTGCTGTGTGCGCTATACCTTATTAATTTCAAGATAATTTTCGCACAAATATACAGATAGCTTGGGAGTAGGGAATAGTTGTGATTGCAGTCCTTTTAAGGACTAGGTTACAGCATTTCCTACGACTTTTATCAAGCAGGTCTGTGCTCTTAAATAGATAGATTGTGGGAGTAAAGACTAATTGTAATTGGAGTCCTTTTCAGGATTAGGTTACATCAGTTCCTATCAGTTTTTGCCAGGCAGGTCTGTGCCAGTGCTGTGCAAGTTTTTTCACAGCATTTGGCTGAATCTAGCAAAGCTAATCCTTTTTGGCCTATTGCAGAGTGTGTTAGTCAGTGGAGTAGCCTATCTGTGTTGCAAGATATACCACCTGTGTATAGAATACCAATTTTTTACTGCACCTAGTGAAGTAAAATCTTTTGGGCATAGCATCATTCTATTAGTCCATCTATACTGACCTCCATCAGGTTGCAAATTAAAAATAATTTTTTTCTGCATCTAGCTCTGAAAAAATATTTGGGCTTCTAGCAGTGTGTGGGACTTGGTCTATTAGTCCATCTATACTGACCTCCATCAGGTTGCAAATTAAAAATAATTTTTTTCTTCATTTATCTCTGAAAAAATATTTGGGCTTCTAGCAGCGTGTGGGACTTGTTCTATTAGTCCATCTATACTGACCTCCATCAGGTTGCAAATTAAAAATAATTTTTTTCTGCATCTAGCTCTGAAAAAATATTTGGGCTTCTAGCAGTGTGTGGGACTTGGTCTATTAGTCCATCTATACTGACCTCCATCAGGTTGCAAATTGAATAAAAAAATTTTCTGCATCTAGCTCTGAAAAAATATTTGGGCTTCTAGCGGTGTGTGGGACTTGGTCTATTAGTCCATCTATACTGACCTTCATCAGGTTGCAAATTAAAAATAATTTTTTTCTGCATCTAGCTCTGAAAAAATATTTGGGCTTCTAGCAGTGTGTGGGACTTGGTCTATTAGTCCATCTATACTGACCTCCATCAGGTGGCAAATTAAAAATAATTTTTTTCTTCATTTAGCTCTGAAAAAATATTTGGGCTTCTAGCAGTGTGTGGGACTTGTTCTATTAGTCCTTCTATACTGACCTCCAGCAGGTTGCAAATTGAATATAATTTTTTTCTGCATCTAGCTCTGAAAAAATATTTGGGCTTCTAGCGGTGTGTGGGACTTGGTCTATTAGTCCATCTATACTGACCTCCATCAGGTTGCAAATTAAAAATAATTTTTTTCTGCATCTAGCTATGAAAAAATATTTGGGCTTCTAGCAGTGTGTGGGACTTGGTCTATTAGTCCATCTATACTGACCTCCATCAGGTTGCAAATTGAATAAAAAAATTTTCTGCATCTAGCTTTAAAAAAATATTTGGGCTTCTAGCGGTGTGTGGGACTTGGTCTATTAGTCCATCTATACTGACCTCCATCAGGTTGCAAATTAAAAATAATTTTTTTCTGCATCTAACCCAGCCAATAGTTTTGGCCTAATACCACAGTTTGGCCACTCAGCTCTGCTCGGTTACCATCCATTGTTTTTTTGTGCAAACAACTCCAGACTTGTGAATTAGTTAACCACCAAAATGAGTGGAAAAAGGCCTGCTGCTGGTGGAAAGGGGAATAGGCGTGTTGGGAAGGGGAAAAAAGGCTGTGTCCGTGGGGTAGGTGCAGAAGAAAGACCATCTTCCAGCCAAACTAAAATGTCTACTTCTTTTAGCGGACAATGTGATAAGATCCCTTTCTTACGGCCACGCCAATCGCTACAAATTCCAGATGAGGCACAAAAACAGCAGGTGCTTCAACGGATATCAAGTGCTCCTTTAAGTGGGCTCTCCTCCACATCAACTTCAACATCACAAATACTCCAGTCCTCAAAGGTGTCACCCAAATCGCACTTGCTTCCTCACAGCTCCCAAATCTCCAGCTGCCCGTCTGAGTATGAGGTAGAACAGATGGTTGAGTCTGCAGAGCTGTTTACTCATACTATAGCCTGGGAATCAGAGGTCGACTCCAGCGCTTCTGTGAATCCAGACGAGGAAATGATCTGCACTGATGCCCAGAATCTTTATGAGTCGGATCCAGGACCAGACGCAGAAGGTTCTGACCATAATGTAGACCCTCATTCCCAAACTGTAACTCCTGTTGGTGGAGACAATGAGGAAGACAATGATAAGACTCAAATACCTGATTGGAGCGACAACTTTAGTTTTTTGTCAGGGCAGGAACAGGTTGGCTCTGAGGACGACGGGTGTGATAACGCACAGGGTGATGATGATGAGGTCGGAGATCCCACTTACTGTCAACCCACAGTCAGCCAAGAGATGAGGTCAGCAGAGGAGGTGGAGGAAGATGCTAGTGACGACGAGGTCAGGTTGCGCCTTCCTGGACAGAGACGTAGTACTGGAAGCACGTCAACAACTGCATCCTCAAACACAACTCTGCCTCTCACCACAAGTCGTGGTGGCTCTTCAGGTCGCATGGGTGCTAAGCCTTGCATAGCCTGGGCATTTTTTCAGATCGATAAAGATGACCTAACTCGTGTTATCTGTAACATTTGTCAGCAAAAGCTAAGTAGAGGCCAAAAAATACATAGTTTGAGTACTTCATGCATGAACCGGCACATGGACATGAAGCATAAGTTGCAGTGGGAAGCTCAGTGTGCTACAATGCGGACTAGCCGGCCGGGCCAACCACCGTCTGCCATATCTTGTGCATCCGCGGCCTCTTCATCCTCTGTGACTGGGGGGACAGCAGTCACACCTGTTTTGGGGCGCAGACCTGCCACCTCTTTACCCGCAACAGCCAGCGTGATTGGCAGGTCATCATTTTCTTTGGAGGTGGTAACACCAGCTGGTCTTGAGCGCTGTCCGACATCGATAGCACCACCTTTGGATCAAGGCAACCTAACATGTCCGCCTGCATCTTCCTCACAGACCGGCAGTTTGCCGGGGACACCCTTATCAACCCCGTCTAAGCACAATAGCCAGCCCTCGGTCCCTCAGATGTGGACAAGTAAAAGACCATTTCCTCCTAGCCATGAGAAAGCTAAGAGGTTGAATTTCACCATCTGCAAGCTCTTGGCTACAGAAATGCTGCCTTTCCGCCTGGTGGACACAGAGGATTTTCGAGACCTTATGTCCGTCGCAGTGCCCCAGTACCAGATGCCCAGTCGGCACTACTTCTCAAAGAAAGGTGTGCCTGCGCTCCACCAGCATGTCGCACACAACATCACCGCTTCTTTGAGAAACTCTGTGTGTGACAGGGTGCATTTCACCACAGACACTTGGACGAGTAGGCATGGACAGGGGCGTTACATGTCGCTGACTGGGCACTGGGTAACTATGGTGACAGCAGGACAAGGGGCTGCTGTCCAAGTCTTGCCGTCCCCACGAGTTGTGCGTCAATCCTCTTTATGTCAAAGTTCCTCCACTGCTTCTGCCTCCTCAACCTCCTCTCGGTCTTCCACCTGCACCCAAAGCCTGTCTGGTCATGCCACAAGCTTTCTAACTGCGCAGAAGGGATCCTGCACACCTCCTTACTATGCTGGCAGTAGGGCTCAACGTCATCAGGCGGTTTTTACATTGAAATGTCTGGGAAATGTGAGTCACACAGCTGAGGAGTTGTGGTCAGCTCTGGAGAACCAATTTCATGAATGGTTGTCTCCACTGGACCTGAAACCAGGGAAGGCCGTGTGCGACAATGCTGCAAACCTGGGTGCGGCCCTTCGCCGGGGCAATGTCACACACGTGCCTTGTATGGCTCACGAGTTGAACCTGGTTGTCCAGCAATTTTTAGCCCACTATCCCAGACTAGATGGCCTTCTGCAGAGGGCACGGTCGCTGTGTGCTCACTTCCGCCGTTCGCATCCCGCAGCTCAGCGACTTACATCTCTACAGAAGTCGTTGGGCCTGCCACTTCACCGGCTAAAATGCGATGTGCCTACTCAGTGGAATTCAACTCTGCACATGTTGCAGCGACTGTGGCAGCACCGACAAGCCCTGGTGCAATACGTTCTGACGTATAGCCTGGGCCAACGAGATTCAGAGGTGGGGCAAATCACGCTGGAGGAGTGGTCTCAGATCAGGGACCTATGCACCCTTCTGCACAGTTTTGAAATGGCGACGAAGATGTTTAGTGCTGACGATGCCATTATCAGCATGACTATTCCGGTGATTTACATGCTGGAGCACATGTTAAACAGAATTCGGAGTCAGGTGGTGGCACAAAAGGAGGTGGAGGAAGTAGAGGAGGAGGAGTTGTATGCGGAAGGGCTAACATCTGCAAGGTCCAGACGGTCGGCAGCACCAAGGCGGCAGGCATGTGAGGGTGGGGGAGATGGTTTTACCAGGGCGCATGGTAGCAGCCAAACTAGTGAGGAAGGTGCAGGAGCCCAGGAAGAAGTGGAGGACGAACTGATGGAAGACTCATCAGATGAGGGAGACCTTGATCACATTTCTGTTGTGCGAGGTTGGGGGGAGAGGACAGAGGAAGGAAGCATGATTGTTACCTCGCCACCAACACAACAGGGACTTGGTGCTCCTGGATGCGCAACACACATGAGTGCCTTCTTGCTGCACTACCTGCAACATGACCCTCGAATTGTGAGAATTAGAAATAATCCTGACTACTGGGTTGCCACACTGTTAGATCCCCGGTACAAAAGTAAATTTTCAGAAATTATTCCTGCCATAGAAAGGGATGCACGCATGCAGGAGTATCAGCAGAGACTGTTGCAGAATCTTACATGTGCTTTTCCACAAAATACCAGTGGTGCACGTAGTGAATCTCACAGTTCCAACTTGCCAACCGTGGGACCGTCAAGTGTTCAGCACTCAAACCGTAACAGAACCACAGTATCTGCTGGTAACATCAATTTTGCGGAATCATTTCACCACTTTTTTAGCCCATCCTTTGCAAGGCCACAGGAGACAAGAAGTCTGACACATAGTCAACGCCTAGAGACGATGGTACAGGAGTATCTCCAAGTAAACATTGAAGCCACGACTGTGTCACTGGACCCTTGCTCTTTTTGGGCTTCCAATCTGGATAAATGGCCGGAGCTAGCCACTTACGCCTTGGAGATCTTGTCATGCCCCGCAGCCAGCGTTCTGTCTGAACGTGTGTTCAGCGCTGCTGGTGGTGTGCTGACAGATAAGCGCACGCGGCTCTCCACTATGTAGACAGACTCACGTTCATAAAGATGAACAAATCATGGATCCGAAACGACTTTTCTACCCCTGTGTCATCCTGGGGAGAGTAAAAGCTTGATGATTGGTTAAAATCACCCTACCAACCGTTTTAAGCTTTCAAATTACTAATCATGTTTATCTGTATCTTGACTGGAAAATAATTTGGGCTTTGTAGCAGTGTGCAGCACTGATCCTATTAGGCCATCTATAATAAGCTTCACAAGATTTAAAATTAAAAATAATTTTTAGCTGCATCTAGCCCGGAAAATAATTTTGGGGCTCCGAGATGCGCAAGACACATAAGTGCCTTCTTGCTGCACTACCTGCAGCATGACCCTCATATTGTCAGAATTCGAAGTAATCATGACTACTGGGTTGCCACACTCTTAGATCCCCCAAACTTTTCGATCAACCTTTTCATTTTAATAAAGACCAAAAAAATGGTCATTTTTGAAATTATAAGCATTAGCAGGTTGTTAGAAACTGAAATCAAACAGTTTTCAACTCAAAACTTTATTCTAGGTGATGTTACATTTTCACATAGGACCCCTTGTTCGAAAGGAGCTTCTGAACTCTCTCGTCCATTGAATTTGTCAGGTTTTGGATGGTTTCTGCTTCAATTGTTTTGCATGAGGACAGAATACCCTCCCAGAGCTGTTGCTTAGATGTGAACTGCCTCCCGCCATCATAGACACTCCTTTTAATGATGCTCCAAAGGTTCTGAATGGGGTAGAGGTCAGGGGAGCATGGGGGTCACACCATAAGTTTGTCCCCTTTTATGCCCATATCAGCCAGAGATGCAGATGTTTTATGTGCAGCATGAGATGGTGCATTATCATGCAGAAAAATGATCTTGCTGTGAAATACACGGTTCTTCTTCTTGAACCATGGCAGGAAGTGCTGTTTGAGAAAATCCACATACATTATGGAGTTCATCTTTAGCGCCTTCAGGGATCCTAAAGGGGCCGACAATCTCTCTCCCCATGATTCCAGCCCAAAACATTACTCCACCTCCTCCTTGTTGGCGCTGTAGCCGTGTTTGCGTGGGGTGTCCATCAACCAGCCATCCTCCACTCCATTCATCTGGACCATCGAGCGCTGCACGGCACTCATCCGTGAACAAAACAGTTTTGAAATCAGTCTTCATGTAATGTTTGGCCCACTGGAGCCGTTTCTGCTTGTGTGAAGTGGATAGAGGAGGTCGACAGGATGGCGTATGCACAGCTGCAAACCTCTGAAGGACCCTGCATCTTGTTGTTCGGGGGACGTTGGAGGCACAAGCAGCTTCAAAAACTTGTCTGCTGCTATGACAAGGCTTTTTTGCCGCTGCTCTTTCAACCTGACGTAATTGCCTGTAGGAAAGAGTCCTCAATTTGCCCTTATCAGCACGCACACGTGTGTACTGTGAATCAGCTACATACTTCTTGATTGCCAAGACACTTCATCCTGATCATCGCACAATGTTGATTGTAGTCATGCCTTGACCTAAACACTCCACAATTTGTTGCTTCTCAGCAGCCGACACATCCTTTTTCTTTCCCATTTTGGCAGAAAATGTAGGCTGCTTAATAATGTGAGAGAGCCTTCTTAAGTAGTCTTGCCTTTCATTGGACACACCTGCCAAACTAAGTAGCACAGGTGTCTGCAATTGCTTACAGTGATATAAAGAGCCCTGACACACATCACCATCAATGAGTTTAACTGACAAACAAACAAATTCTTCCCTTATCACTCCTAAACACTTTTTGCATAATAATTTGGAACGCGGTGTACATGTGCTTTTCCACAAAACACCAGTGGTTCACGTAGTGAATCTTACAGTTCTAACTTGCCAACCGTGGTCTGTATGGAATTGTTCAATAAAGGGCCCAAAATTAAGATAACATAGATGGGAGAGGTCTCTATGAATAGGAATTCCTAAGTATTTGATACCCTGTGAGGGCCAGGCAAAGGGAAAGTTGGACTGGATATAATCCTATATGGATTTAGGGAGGGAGACATCGAGGGCCTCAGACTTCGCTGCATTGATTTTAAAATTTTACCATGTAACAAAGTGATCTATTTCAGCCATAACAGCAGGGATGGATATATGTGATTGAGTGATATATACTAGGACATCATCAGCAAATAGAGAGCACTTGTACTCGGTGCCTCCCACCTCAATCCACCTAATATTGGGGTTATGGCGAATTGATGAGAGCAGGTGCTCCGTCACTAGGATGTATAATAGAGGGGACAGAGGACATCCCTGCCTTGTCCCATTGGTGATTGTGAAAGGTGATGAAAATGTTCTGACGCACCCCCTGGGCCTTGGGACACCCGGAGCCGGACCCTTTTTGGTGGATGCTGGTGGTTGTAGTCTTCGTGGCGGCGATCCGGTTCCGCGGCTCAGGGCGGTCAAACCAGTGGCGGAACTATTTATGTGGTTTTGATGTTTAAATGTCCGACTACGCCACCCGTGGATTGCGGTCAGAGTGAACCGCCGCTACAGGGCAGACCGCTAAGGCTGGTGTTGTGGGTGCAGCAGAGCGTAGCATAACTCCCCACGGGAGGAGTATAGCCTCAGGGCAGTGTATGCGGAGGATGGGGGTGATGGTGCAGGGCAGCAGCAGTAACGACACGGAGTCAGTGATGCAGTTCAGGGCCTTTACTCACAGTTCTTATTATCCAGACCACTTCTGCAGGTAACGGCTGCCCACGTCGTACTGTGCTCACCAGGTGAGGGGCTCAGACAACTCCCAGATAACTTTGGAGCACTTCACAGGACCCCCTTTGTGTGTCCTTTGTCTGGCCTTTCTTACCAACACTTCTGTCCGGCTGCCTCGGGCCTCCTGTTGGTAAACTTGGCGCCAGTTTCCCTGACCCTATGTGGTGCCTTCCTAGCGGGTGGAGCAAGGGGCTGCGCCACATAAAATGTCAGAGCCTCCGGTTTCTAGCTGAGGGTCGTTTCCTGCCTCCACTAGTTTCGGGGACCGGTCTCCCCCTTTGGCCTGACCCCTCCACGCAGGTGGATTCGGGCGTGCGGTGGCGACTCGCCCGTCCGCACCCCTGGGATCCCTTCATTCCTCGTTCCTGGAGCCTTCTCCGCTCCTCTTCCTTCCTTCTCCCTCTTGCAGGCCTGGGCCTCTGTTACTAGGCCCGCCTCCGGAGCAGAGCTCATGCAGAGCCCCTGCTCCCTGCCACTTCTGCTCAGACTTCTCTGCACTGAACTAAGATGGTGCCCACCTTTTATACTCCCTTCTCAATGCACCCAGGAACTGCTTCCTCCCTGCTCCTGCACTACAGGGTTCCCCTTCCTCAGTGTTCCCTCCCCCCACTCCAGCCAGGGACAGGGACTGTCGTGTCCATCTCAGGGGCATATTGGTCGCCCTGCCCCACGGCAATGTGGTGTAATGCATGCAGGTGTCGGGTCCTGATCCACACTCCATCCTTATCTGAGAGTGAGATATCACACCTCTGGGTGAGGTGCAATACGTCTGTAGCAACCGAGCCCTCGGTGCTACAGTTCCATTTATCTTCAGCCTAGGTGACGTATTGTGATACAGGGCCGTGATTTTGGCAAGCTTTTTAAGAGAATCATATATGGCGTGCCAGGAGACTCTATGGAATGCTTTCTCAGCATCCAACGAGAGTATCTACTTACAAATTTTTAACTGCATCTAGCCCAGGAAATACTTTGTGCCTAATAGCAGTTTCTGCTAGTCAGCGGATTATCCCGGCTGTTAAGCAAGCTACACCACCTGTAGTTTGGACACTTAATTTTTTCAAAGGAAATGCTTCGGGACCACGGGATACTCAGTGAAGAGCATCAGGAGGCACCCCAAGGCATAGGGGCTGGGACTGGCACTAGGATGCCTTGCGGTGGACAGCCGAGCTCGATCCTTATAAAAGCTTTTTAACTGCAGCAGCTTTAGTGGACGCTACTGGAACTGGAATTACGCGGCTGCTGGCATGAGACTTGCCCTCCAATAGATCCTTGTAAATGGATTTAAAGTGTATTCATTCAAATTAGAGGGACAATTTAAATTAAAAAGCTTAGAGCTGCCTCCACCACAGGGGGGCTCTCTCGACCCACCAGCGGACAGGCACCAGTATTGGGAGAGGGGGGCTGGCCGTCAGGGTTCACCGCGGCTCTGGCACAAACCCGGCGACACGGAGGTGGCACGGGCAGGAGCGGACTGGCCGTCTCGGCTTCTCACTTTTTGGATTTTAGAAGGGCATGACATGCCTATATCTGTGTCTCCCCCTCCTTTTACTCCTCCACCTCTTTTCTTTTCGCATGACTATATGTACTTGTCACTTTTCCATGTGTTAGTTGTGTCTTCTGAGCAGTTTGTCAGCTTTTGGACACCTTTGAAGGTGTTTTCTATGTGTTTCTATGTGTTTTTGTTTGCCTGCCATTGGTTTTAACGGTGTTCGAAGGTGTTCGACGAACAGTTCGACGAACAGTTCGGCGAACACACGGGTGTTCGACGAACCGAACCGAACTCGAACACTACGGGGGTGGCTCAACACTAGAATTGACATTCCGCAGGTGACCCAGGATGAACTCCTGTTGAGACCTCTGACGGGACAGTTCATGACAGAGGTCCGAGAGCGAGGGAGCTTGGGTGCCACCGGGTTCCATGGCCCGAGCAAACTGTAACGGGTCTGGGAGGCGGAACCTCTGAGCTACTATACAAGGGGGCGGTCCTTGTAAGGGAGCGGGTGGCGACCAGGGTAGACGGGCAGGCAGTCACGGCAGGTGACTGGGACAGTCTCTGAATGAACGGACAGGAGGTCACGGCAAGTGACCGGGGCAGTCTCTGGATGAACGGGCAGGAGGTCACGGCAAGTGACCGGGGCAGTCTCTGGATGAACGGGCAGGAGGTCACGGCAAGTGACCGGGGCAGTCCCTGGATGAACGGGCAGGAGGTCACGGCAAGTGACCGGGGCAGTCTCTGGATGAATGGGCAGGAGGTCATGGCAAGTGACCGGGGCAGTCTCTGGATGAACGGGCAGGAGGTCACGGCAAGTGGCCGGGGCAGTCTCTGGGTAAAGGATTGGTACGACCTGTGGCGGCAGATGATAGACGTGAGCTCCCAGGTGAGCAGGCGAGAGTCTCTGGATAATCGGGTGGTCACAGCATGTGACGGCGGAGCCTCCAGGAAGACCAACAGACAGGTAGCAGATGAGCACTCCCAGGTGAGCGGGCAAGAGTCTCTGGAATAGCAGGTGGTCACAGCACGTGACGGCGGAGCCTCCAGGTAGGCAAGCAGGCAGGTAGCGGAGGAGCGCTCCCAGGTGAGCGGGCAGGAGTCTCTGGAATAGCAGGTGGTCACAGCACGTGACGGCGGAGCCTCCAGGAAGGCTAGCAGGCAGGTAGCAGATGTGCCCTCCCAGGTGAGCGGCCAAGCTGGTCCATAGACAGACTGACAGGAGTAGGAAGGCAGACCGTCGGACCTAAGGCTAGCAAGCAGGTAGCAGGAATATCAGGCAGGAAACAGACAGCAAACTGGCAGGACTCTGGCAGGAATCAGGCAGGTAACTGGCAACGGGACCTGAGGGCTGAAGCAGAGTAGTGAACAGTGCAACAACATTGCTCGGGCACCTCCATTTTGGAGGAGGTGCCTTATATATGGTGAAGTCCTCCGGCCATTGGACGGGGACTCCTTAGGACGGCGCGCGCGGCCCCTTTAAGAGGGAGGGAGCGCGCGCGCGCCCTAAGCACAGTGGCCGGGAAGGAGCGCGCGCTGCCAGCAGAGCGGGAGGAGGACGCCGGGCTCGGAGCAGAGAGGTGAGGGGAACAGCGTCCCTGCCTAGCAGAGGGCAGGGACGCCCTGGAAGCATCTCTGAAACCCAGGTCACTGCTGTGAACAATGTTGTCAGAGTATTATGCCTCTTTTATGGACTCACAATAAAACATACAAAAACAAAGCCAAAATGGATTTTCCTCTAAAATTTTTTTTAGAAACATTCTTTCCAGAGTAATGACATGTATATAAGGCAAAATAAATAACCAAAAATAAAAATGCTCCTCCACACCTTTGGCTATGTTCACACATAGTATTTTTGATGCGTTTTTGCACTTTTGCATTGCTTTCAACTGTGAAAAACACATTCATCAGTAAATATAATTTTAACGTTTTACTACATTATCTGGCCATGTGGATCAAACACATCCTGTTTCATTTTTGAAAGAAGGACTCTGAAAGTCACAAAGCCTATTTTTACTGGGCAATCAGGCAGCCTTTACTATTGTTAAAGGGCCAGCAGTTGACCCTCACTTTTGTTAGCGGGTCATCAGCCGGCTATTCTTTGCATAGCCGTATATTGCTACTGCAATATAACATATCCAGCTGAGGTGGTGAAATTTTCTTTTTCTTATATATTCTGTAAGTTTGAAACATGGATGTCTAGCAGGCAGCCCTCATAATTTATAGAGTGCCAGCAGGCGACCTCCACTATTTTAGAGGGCTAGAAGGCGTCTTGGGGACAGATGAGACCAAGATAGAGCTTTTTGGTAACGCACGTAATTCAACTGTTTACTGTAAATGGAATGAGGACTACTAATAAAAGAACACAGTATTTACAGTCAAATATGGTGGAGGTTCAAAAATATTTAGGGGTTGTTGTGCAGCCTCTGGCACAGGGTGCCTTGACTGTGTGCAAGGCATCATGAAATGTGAATATTCCCAAAGGATTTTGGGTCGCAATGTAGTGCCCAGTGTCATAAAACTGGGTTTGAATCCTAGGTCATGGGTCTTCCAGCAGGACAATGACTCCAAACATACATCAAGAAGCACCCAGAAATGGATGGAAACAAAGCACTGGAGAGTTCTGAAATGGTAATTCCACCTTCAGTAGCGTCAAGTCTCCCACCACTACCTCGTACATTCGAAAGCTGCAGAGAAACTGTGAATGGACACATTAAATCAGGAAATTGCTTTAACTTTGATTATTTCTGTAAAATTTTAAATATTTCTGCCAACTTCGATGAATTTCTGTCAACTATGATAAATTTTTGTCAACTTTGATTAACTTCGGAGTACAGATCACCGTAAAAATGATGAATCGGTCAATGGGTGCATGGAAATTAATCAAGTTATGCACTGTGGAATATATTTATGTGACCAGAATGAACACTTATTTCCAGTTGATCATACCTAGCACCTGTCTTTATTTTAAAAGCAGCTAACAGTGGTATCAATAGGAAATAGAGGTTTTTTGCAGCATGGTGTATAATACAATAATCCCTGACGAGATGCCTGTAAAGCGCTATCCCTACTGCTATAGCTCACCAGTACATGAATTGCAGAAAACAGAGGTAACATTATAGAATATTTTTTTTTTTTAACCGGCTCCAAAGAGGTTTTTTTTGTATGTTGCTGCACCAAACTGTGGAGAAATGCAAGCAACCCTGCCTGCTTTGCTGAATTCCTGAGTGTAGATTGTATTAAAAAACATGAATCTGTCAATGATTTTTGGAAAAAAGCAATCAAGTTATAGACAGTGTTAGAGATGTATGCGACCAGAATGAACACTCATTTATGTAAAGCTGTCATCAGAGTAAAAGGGGGGGAATTTTAACACATAGTCTGGTTTTTTTTGCATGTGTTACTTTACTCATTGGTTTAATATGTGTTCCTTCATGGGATGTTTGCCTACTGAATCTACAATGTGCATATTCAAATAATAATAAGAAACTTCAATGCATGAATAGATGTGACCATACATTTGACTGGTACTGTATGTATAAAAATTAACTTTGGAAACTATTTTTTCACAAAGACTAGCATAGGGTTGTTAAATGTTCCATTATTCATTTGTTATGTATTATTTATATTCAACTGATTAAACATTTTACCCCTTAAATTCCAATATATGCTCGTGAGTTTGCGATAAATCTTTTTCATCTATTGTGGTGGTGTCCTAATATTAACTTCTTTTGAAGAACAGTGTCCAATTTGATTTTTAGCAATATGGGGCAATGGATATCAAATTAAGTTGAACTAATATATCTTACCTATCTTATATCTGAAAATCATTTTGATCTGTTCAAAATTTAGATAAGTAGTTTAAAGAATTTTTAAGATAGGCAGCAGTTAATTGGAAATCAACTAACGCTCCATAGATAGATAGAAGTAATATCACAGCTAAATTTGCATGATACTCAGTGCATTTCTATACAAAAGAACGTTCTGAATAGGTGATCTCCATGTTTAAAAAAATACTTTCTTCAGGCGTTACATCATGGTTTATCAGGTTTAATAATTCTAAGACCTCTTGGAGGGAGTCAAATTATTCTCTTTACCAAAGCAGGGGATATCTTCTTTTCTTTCTTTCTTTTCTTTTTCATATTACTTTTAATTATATCTCAATTTTTTATTGTACTTAATTTTATTATGATAGGCTGGGTAGAATTCACAACTTTTTATGTTAATAATTAACAAGGATATAAATGTTACAGCATATATTGATTATTTAATAAAACTTTATAAATCTTTATATCTTGAAAATTAAAAAAACCTGACCCTTAAGGCGAAGAAAAGCCTTATTGCTGTCATGTGAAGACTTGCATAAAGCCATTTCTGCCAGGTGCTGCCTTTTATAGGTTTCTCTATGAGCAGCATTTAGTCATACTGTAGGTTTTTCAGGTGTTGCAAATAATGTTACACCCATTTTCTGCAAGTCAGAAGAATTGTTAGTGCTACTGGTCCAACAATTACTGCTCTTGGTACCCAATACAGCTTGTTAATACTATTCTATTGTCTCAGGCTGTGTGCCCATGATGCGGATTTAATGCATTTCTGCGGCGGTATTTGCGCCTCGGAAAGGCAATAAAATCACTTGTTAATATGTGTGCCATGTTTCCCAATGATAATCCGCATGTCCTGTGCACATGCTGCGGAAATTTCCGTTGCGGATTATCATTGTGGGAAAATCCACAGCACAACCACTTATTGTGCGATTTCACGGCAAAATCGCCGCTATTGACTTGCATTGAACCACATAACATCCACGTGTATACATGTATACATGCGGACGTTATGCGGTTCAATGCGCGGATGGCACCCGGGTCTGGATAAGAGGAGACTATCCTCCAACCCGGGTACCATCGTACCTGCAAGTTAAAAAAGAATTATAAAGTTGTTCTGCCAGGACCTGCACTGACGTCATTTAGTAAGCCGATGGTCACGCGACCGCTGTCAGCGGTCAGGTGATGGTCGCGTGACCATCAGCTGACTAAATGACGTCATTGCAGGTCCTGCCAGTACACCGCGGGCAGCCAAGGAGAGAGGACGCCGCCGGGAGCAGACCGGGGGCCGCCGGAGAGGTGCGTATGAATATTTTTTTTTATTTTTTACTTTATCATTCTTTTTTTTTTACTATAGGTGCAATATTTTAAGCAGAAATCTCAGTCACACAATATAAATCCATGCCAGCTGCTTGGAATTATAATGCGTGACCAACTTGTCAAGCCCGTTTCCAAGTGATGCTCAAAATCGCTTGAAAAAGCACTTGAAAAAACGCATGTATAAACGCATGTAAAAACGCTTAAAAGACGCTTCTCCCTGGCAGAAAAAAAGCATGTAAAATCTGCATGCGTTTTTTCTGCCAGGGAGAGGAAAAAACGCTCAGGAAATTTCTGCTAAAAATCTGCATTGTGGGCACATACCCTCATTCTCTAATTGATATTTTAACTTGATCCTGGACTGATTTAATCCTTGTCTTGTCTTGCTGATTTTGTACCTGTAGCACCCTGAGGATTCGGCTGCTACAGGGGTATTGCACCTCAACCCAGAGGTGTGATATTCCACTCCCGGGTAAGGATGGAGTGTGGAACTGAGCTCGGTAGGCTGCATGCACTACACACATCCCATTTCCGAGGAGCAGACCGACGGTACTCCCACTTAGAAATGTGCAGGTACGACCGAGTCTGTTCCTGGCTGGAGTGGGAGGGGGGTGGTACATCCCAAGTAGTGTAGGGGCAGATAGGGGGAGCAGCCTGGGTAAAGATAGGAGCTCATTGGGTGCTGGTCACCTGAGCTCACACATAGAGGGTGTATATAAGGTGGGCACCATCAAAGAACAGGGTCAGTCAGTCTTTGCAGGTCAGTCAGTCTTTGCAGGTCAGTCAGTCTTTGCAGGTCAGTCAGTCTGTCAGCCTTTGCAGAGAAGTAAGAAGCAGAGGAGCAGAGCAGCCCCAGAGAGAGAGAGAGGAGAAAGCAAGAGAGACCCAGAGGGGGAAACAGAAGAGAGGACTCTGAGACCCCAAATCCAATCCACGGGTGAAGAGTCGGCATCAGGGTACCGGAACCCAAGCTGGTGGGGGCAAAAACACACCCCAGCCAGAGACCGGAGGCCGTGGGCAGCGTCTGCCACGGCCACCCACCACATCCACCCCGAAGGCATACCACGTGGAGGGTCAGGGAACCCAAGGCCAAGGGTCTCCCAACAGAAGGCCCGAGGGAGCTGGACCTGGGTGGATCACTAGTGGGGACGGCCAGAGAAAGGACAGAAGGAGAGCTCAGGGTCACGCTCCGGACTCGCTTGGGGGTTGGCTGGATCCAGGACCTGGTGGATGCAGCACGGCTCGGGAGGTCACTTGAAGCTGGAGTGACCGGAACATCAGCAGTGAGTAAATACCCTTAACTGCATAACCCGACTCTGTCTTCCTTTAACATCTATGCTGCACCACCACAACCCCCATCCTCTGCACCTGACCCCCTGAGGCTATACCCCACCCGTTGGGGGTTATACCATCAAAAGCTGCACCTACACCATCAGCCTCAGCGGACCCTGCTGCAGCGGCGGCCATAGTGACCGCAATACAACGGGTGGCGTAGTCGACATTAAGAACTTATTAACATCTGTAGGACTGCCACATACAACTGAGTTTGACACCCTGGGCACGGACCGGGTCACAGCCACTCGGAAGACTACAACTCCCATCTGATCCGGCTCCGGATATTCCCCCTAAAGAATATGGCCCAGGGGGCGCGTCAACTTTGGCGTAGTCGGCAGGATTACGTGCCCGCAACACCCGGGTACTGCGTGCCTGAAGAAAAGAACAAGTTTACCTCAAAAAGAAGTCTCCTGCCGGTTCCGGAGGGTCCCCGCCATCGGACCCCATCACCAGTCGATTCCAGCCGGTTGTCCGCCATTAACCGCGTTTTCCCGCCATCTGCAGAGTTTCCCGCCACTGGGAAGCGATTCCCGCCATTTCCAAAGGTTTCCCGCCTTGGAAGAGCGGACGCCATTATGGGCGTGCCAGAGGGTGGCGAGAGGCCACCTCCCATCGTGGGCCAGGACCGAAAATGGCGCCAAAAGTGGAAACCGCCCCCACCAACAGAGACTGTGATGCTAGAGGTGTCTGTCAGCGTGAAAGAACAGCGCCTGGAGCTGACAGTCACCAAGTGGCCCCGGGACCGCCCTCGAGGTGGGAGGAGACGAAAGGAGAGAAAAGATGGGTGCCGCCTGGAGCAGTCTAGAGCGAGCGCACCCGGAGGCAAGAAGCCTGGAGAAGAGTATCGGAAGAGCTTACCCGGAGATGGCGAGAAAGCAGAGCAGCACCGGCCCGCTGGCCAGGAGCCTGCTGGAGACGACTGTAGGAGAGCAGAGCAGCACCGACCCGTTGGTCAGGAGCCTGCTGGAAACAACGACCCCACTAGGCCTAGTGGAGGTCCTAGCACAGCTCCCCCGAGACCGGGAGTGTGCACAGACCGCTCTGGAGGGCCTCGCAAGGAGGATGGCCCGGGTGCAGCGAGAGACGTTGGCGGAGTGGAGCCGTGAGATGGCCCAGCGGACCGAGACCTGTGAGCGGAGCACTCCACCCGAGACGAGGAGACAGACCGCCTCTGAGGATGGCGCGGGAGGACTGAAGGCCGGAGACGGCGCCGAGAAGGGAGCCGAACGAGTGGAGGCAGGTAAAGGGGACGTCTATACCCCAGACCGGGAAACCGCGTACCTGCCCCAGCTCCCCGTCGCAGAGCCCGAAGTCTATCCTGCCGTGCCCGTCGCTGCAACGTCACCACCGCAGACTGGGCCTCAAACGGGAGCCGCGACCCCTGTGACGTCACACGCCTCGACCCCGAGCGTGACCAAGCAGGAAGTACCACCAGCCTGGTCGCAAGGCCTAGTACCCCCGGGCGCCGCAATACCAACAGCGCCCCCTACCTCCGCGGAGCCCCCGGCCTGGTCGCAGGGCCAAGTAGCCCAGGGCGCCGCCGTCCTTACGGTGCCCTTTACCTTCCAGATACCCCAGGCCTGGCCGCAAGGCCCGGGCAACCCGGGCGCTAACACCACCGTGCCCATAAGACCAAGAGTGCCGCATCTGGGAGAGGACCTGTACGCCCAGCATACGTGCCCGGATGGGCAGCCATTTATATGGCCACCGGAGTTCCACCATCCCCGACTCCGGAGAGAGAGACCCCTGGATGAACCCCTGATCCCGGCTCCAAAGCCCGTAAAGAGGATCTCGCCCCCGCTAGAGGAGGCACAGTTTGAGTGGGACCCCACCGGAGAAGATCTCATGGGGTTCACTCAGGAGACCCGGGCAGCTGCAGCGGAGCGTGCAGAGTGCTGCCGGCAACAGCTCGAGGTCTTCGAGAGGGAGCGGAGAGAGAGGCGGGTCCGGGAACAACAAGCCCAGATAAGGAGCGCGGAGCAGAAGAGCCGGGCCAGGAGGAGTCCCCGTGCAGCTCATGGTCCCCCTTCCACCGGGACTGTGATCAAGTTCAATATGCAGCACGGGTGGGGCTTCATCCGAGATCACCGCACCCCAGGCGACGTCTTCGTGACCAGAAGAGACGTTGAGTCCCACCTACCGGAGGGACACAGAGGTCGTGACCTTTACATCGGGGACGAGGTCACCTTCACTCGGCACAAGTGTGCCAAAGGTCCCTACGCCCTCCATGTGCATCGCCTGACGGAGGAAGAGCTGCGGTGTGAGGAGGAAGAGCAAGAGGACCCGGACGGGTCTGAAGCCAAAGGTAACCATAAAGCAAGAGCAGGAGGACGCCGTCGCTAAGGACAGCGAAGCAGAAGCTGTATATAGTTGCCCGTCGGGGCACCGTGAACTGAAACCGTGAACTGAAACTGAAACTGAAACTGAAACTGAAACTGTTGCTGTTGCTAATATAGTCCCCGTTGGGACCAGCATGTGTGAACTGTTACCCGTATTTCCCTTAATCCCACTGACCGAGGACTGAGAGCGGTCATTCCTCCCTAATACCTGGCCGAGGACTGAGAGCGGCCATATCCTTGTATATAGTTGCGCGTCCTAAAGCGCCCCCTACCGGTTTTATAGGAAAACCAGTTTTCTAGAGAGACTGTCGCACTTTACCCGGTCACACGTTGCACAGTGACCGGAGGAGGAGCCAGAGGCGACGAGAATGTTTTATATTGATATATATATATATATATAATGTTTTATATGTTTTATATGTTTATGCAAAAATTTGTATGTTTTGGTGTTATGTCTTACAGCCCGAGGACGTGCTGTGATTTACCAGGGGGGAATGTAGCACCCTGAGGATTCGGCTGCTACAGGGGTATTGCACCTCAACCCAGAGGTGTGATATTCCACTCCCGGGTAAGGATGGAGTGTGGAACTGAGCTCGGTAGGCTGCATGCACTACACACATCCCATTTCCGAGGAGCAGACCGACGGTACTCCCACTTAGAAATGTGCAGGTACGACCGAGTCTGTTCCTGGCTGGAGTGGGAGGGGGGTGGTACATCCCAAGTAGTGTAGGGGCAGATAGGGGGAGCAGCCTGGGTAAAGATAGGAGCTCATTGGGTGCTGGTCACCTGAGCTCACACATAGAGGGTGTATATAAGGTGGGCACCATCAAAGAACAGGGTCAGTCAGTCTTTGCAGGTCAGTCAGTCTTTGCAGGTCAGTCAGTCTTTGCAGGTCAGTCAGTCTGTCAGCCTTTGCAGAGAAGTAAGAAGCAGAGGAGCAGTGCAGCCCCAGAGAGAGAGAGAGGAGAAAGCAAGAGAGACCCAGAGGGGGAAACAGAAGAGAGGACTCTGAGACCCCAAATCCAATCCACGGGTGAAGAGTCGGCATCAGGGTACCGGAACCCAAGCTGGTGGGGGCAAAAACACACCCCAGCCAGAGACCGGAGGCCGTGGGCAGCGTCTGCCACGGCCACCCACCACATCCACCCCGAAGGCATACCACGTGGAGGGTCAGGGAACCCAAGGCCAAGGGTCTCCCAACAGAAGGCCCGAGGGAGCTGGACCTGGGTGGATCACTAGTGGGGACGGCCAGAGAAAGGACAGAAGGAGAGCTCAGGGTCACGCTCCGGACTCGCTTGGGGGTTGGCTGGATCCAGGACCTGGTGGATGCAGCACGGCTCGGGAGGTCACTTGAAGCTGGAGTGACCGGAACATCAGCAGTGAGTAAATACCCTTAACTGCATAACCCGACTCTGTCTTCCTTTAACATCTATGCTGCACCACCACAACCCCCATCCTCTGCACCTGACCCCCTGAGGCTATACCCCACCCGTTGGGGGTTATACCATCAAAAGCTGCACCTACACCATCAGCCTCAGCGGACCCTGCTGCAGCGGCGGCCATAGTGACCGCAATACAACGGGTGGCGTAGTCGACATTAAGAACTTATTAACATCTGTAGGACTGCCACATACAACTGAGTTTGACACCCTGGGCACGGACCGGGTCACAGCCACTCGGAAGACTACAACTCCCATCTGATCCGGCTCCGGATATTCCCCCTAAAGAATATGGCCCAGGGGGCGCGTCATACCTGGTTCCATACTTTTGGCATTTATGCCAGCTGTCCACCTGTACTTGTCACTGTGTACTGATTTTATCCTTGGTCCCATTCCTTTGGCTTTGACACGGATTTACAACTACTCTACTACCAACTCTCTCTACAAGCCAATATCTACTCATATCTAACCAAGGGGGATTTGCAGAGAATGTTGAGTTTCTTTTTAGCGGTGAAAGGCTAAATAATGTAGTTTTCCCTGGGACATGTTAAGTGAATTGTCTATTGCCAAGATAATCCACAGAAACAGGACTAAGAGGTGCCTTAACTTCACAATCAACATGTATGCTAGCTTTACTATTATGTTGCCTTCATCAGTGGTAGATTCTCTGTTCCCACAATCCATTTTTGCATTGGCTAAACCAGGTATAGCATGTAGAGGATTGTATGGCCTTTACCTTTGAACCCGCTCATTCAGTTTTTGACCTAACTGCTGTGAATACTCGTGTTCCTGGTGCTTGAATACTCGTGTTCCTGCAGTGTTCATTGTACTAGAGTATAGAAGTAGAGGTAGCATGGTCAAGTAAGCAGGGTTCAGCAAAAAGATCCCAGAAGAAAGAGGAACTAGAGCCGCAAGAAAAATAAATCCAATAAATTAGAAAAAGTCACAGTCGTAATACAAGTCACAGAAAGACAGGGGTGAATTAGAAGCAGAGCCCGTAAAAAATACAGAAATAAGTAACGGAGATCAAGCAGAAATAGCAGTAGTAAGCACAAACAAGGAATGCCTAAAATCAATGTTTGAAGGCTTTCATGATATCATCAGCAAGTGCTGGAAGACTGGTGCCACAACCTGTAAAATGTGGACCAGAGTCTGTGAAAGGTAAAGGAGTAGAAGCTCACAAAATGCCTGGCAACTGGACACTGACAATAAGACATTATTCACAGTTGTCATGTTCTTTCACTACAATGTAACAGTCTATCTTGTGATTTCAGATGGTGGCCATGTGGAAGCTCTAATGAACGATACCTCCTCCAAAAAACTAGACAAATACCTGCTGGGACAGGCTTATCTTTCAAAAGTTGCCACACTGAGTATGTCCTTGACAATTTGCTTTGCTGTGCAGTAGTGTTTGGAATTAGTTTTATGGAATTCTTAAATCTCTAAGGATGTAAGTAGATTGATTTTTTTATGTCCAAATAAATTTTCATGCCAAAGTTAAACATGTTTCTATAGTTGCTACCCCCTAACTGATACGTTTTCAGACAGTATCAAGGCCATAACTACCACTAGTAGAAATGCTCACTAGCTTTAACCTTGGACCTTCTTAATGCTTTCACTTCTGTTTGTTTTTTGGGCTAAAATCAGTCAAGTAGAGTATTTGGCTCTGAGCTTATTAGGGTACATCCCACAACTAACTGCAGTGCAGAAGGAAATGGCACAGCTAATAGTTTCTGTGCAAGCATATCCTCAGCAAGCATTGGTCTCAATTATCTCGATTTAGGAAAGTAGTTTTTCTTGATCTTCATGGCCAAGAGAGATGTTTACCGTGTCCTAAGAACAGTTCTGCAGATAATAAACAGCGTCAAGCCAAGAAATTCACAGCTCTCCTATCAATGATCTCTTGGGCTCCTCACAAGTTTGATAAGGTGGTGTTCACAATAGAAGAATAGCTGTGCAGATAAAAAGCAGCATCAAATACATGAAATTTACAGCTCTTCTGTTTGTGATCTCTTTGGCTTCTCTCACCTACTGTCATCTACACTTCATACAACTGTGCAGATAAAAAACAGGATCAAGCATCTGCAATTCACAACTTTTACTTCCAAGAACTTTTATTCCTCACACCTTTTACATAGTGATATCATCTAAAACTGCTTTGACAACACAGGGGATAGACGTAATTGCTTACCTGAATGACTAGCTAATGGAAGTTTCTTCAGTAGATATTCAGTTGCATCTTTATCATCAAGACTATTATTCTGGTACTCTATCTCTGTTGGATACTAATAGACACAATGTTCCATAGAACAATATCCTTTTAAATACATAAAAATATATTAACCCTACTCCTGTGCTACAGTTAAGAACCTTGAAGGCAGAGGGTTTCAGGCCTTATGCTAGCAACTAAAAATGCAATTCCATAGAGATTCATCCATTGCAGAATTCGAGTCATATAGCACTCTGCCAGGACCTGAAAACATTTAACTTCACATCCTGATGGTTTACAAGCCCTTTTGATAATCTGGTTGGCTCTTGCATAAGGTAAAGAGGTCCTTGTCAAAGTCCAAGTCAGAACCCACCAAGAAGGCTTACTCTGGGATGGAATCCTTATCAGATTTATAATGATGAATGAATAATGCCAACTTGCAGAATAAAAAGTTTGCAATCTTCATGTAAGAAGTATTTTTAAGAGGCATGAATTCAATGACCTTGAAGGTACAAACTTCTGCCCTGTCCACTTTTGAGTAGAACCTTGTCAAATTTTCTTGATATAAGTGACCTGCTGAATGAAGAACTTTCCATCATGAGACCTTTCATAAGCTGGTACTAGATATATATGTTCTCCTTCTTAACCTCTGGTTTAGGTCTGTTGGAAGTACAGTTGAAACCAGTAGTTTACATACACTATATAAAAAGACACATACTGTATGCATGTTTTTCTCGTGTTTTTTACAAGCTTCCGCCATAATCTTCACAAGGTCTTTTGCTTTTGTCCTTGGGTTGATATGCACATGTCAGTCCAAAGCACGGTAATCTCTGGGACACAGAACCCATCTCCTTCCTGAGCGTTATGATGGCTGGAGATTCCCATCTTGTTTGTAGTTGCATATAATTGCTTGTACAGATAAACGAGGCACCTTCAGGTATCTTGAAATTGTACCCAAGGATGAGCCAGACTTGTGTAAGTCCACTATTCTCTTCCTGATATCTTGGCTGATTTCTTTAGAGTTTCCCATGATGCTATACAAAGAAGCAGTGTGTTTCAGGTGTGCATTAAAATACATCCACAGGTGTGTCTTTAATTAACTCGGATGTTGTCAAAAAACAGAAGCTTCAAAACACATGATATCATCATATGAGCAGTCCAGAATTGTTTAAAGGCATTGTAATCTTAGTGTATGTAAACTTTTAACTTTGCAGTAAGTAATAAAAATGCCTTACAACATTCTTTCTCTCTCATTATTCTGGCATTTGTCAAATAATACAATTTATTGTAATACTAATTGACCTAAAACGGGAAAGGTTTATTCTGATTTCATGTCAGATATTGAGAAAAACATGCATAGGTGTCTTTTTATATAGTTTATGTAAACTTCTGGTTTCAACTGTACTTACCATAGTCAATCTTATGACAAAACAGATCTTATCATTAGAGCCCTTGATAAAACAAATGTTGAACTGTCTACTAAAAATAGGCTTATTTACCATCCTACGACCCAGTAAATTGGGACTTCAAGAGGTTTATGCTTCTCTTCTGCTCCTAAAGAAAAGGTCCTGCATAAATATCATTACAAGACTTTCTTCATGGCTATTTGCCTCATCATTAGTGGATTCATCATGAAATCATCCAACAAAGGCTGCTGCCATGTTTTTTTTTCCAACGCTCCCTAGTTTGTAATTGGAATGTATCTGCTCCATCCACCATTTTGATCTCCTCTTATGAGAAATGTAAACTAGATTTCTAGAACTATCCTATTGTATTGAGATCTGTTAACTTGTAGATAAGAGAGGATGAGACTTTATTAGCTTTGTGAATGAAATGCAATAGCGCTGTTGCCTTAAGGAATATGCTAATGAGTTAGCAAAAGAGCTGCAATCCTAAAGCACTATGTGCCCGGGTGCTAAGAAACAAAATGCTAATAAAGAATGCAAGGATGCGCTGCAATGCTACTCATATATATATGTATATATATATATATATATATATATATATATATATATATATATATAAAAATGCTAGACAAGTGGTCATACCTGTCACCCGAAATAGCTGTGCACAGAAAAAAATGATGAGCCTTCCAAACTTTGCAGTAAATGCTCCGGACAGCAGGGGAGTGCAACACAATGCTTGACACGGCCTGTCAGTGCACTATCCACCTGGATAGCTGCTCAGGACTGTGAGCATGCAGACGATACTGCCGTGGATAGGAGTAGCATTCAAGGTGCCGGCAGGAGATCTGGATCTGTGGCTGCTGGATGATGTGTGGATGTCCAGGGCCGATGAAGCAGCATCTGCTGTGTAATGTGAGCATGCACATCCTTCTTCTTATTTGCCACACAGGTGTGACCGACTGGCACTCCTCACTGGCTTTAGGTGGATACCTTCATCCCCTGGTGCAGATTGCTGATCAAACACTGGGCGGCACCCCTTGTCTTCATCTGACTTGAACTACACACCTACTATTCAGCTGTTACAGGAATATTGAGGCTTCTCCATTCTGGACTCCCTGTTGACTGCCTGGTCTCTACCGCTACACCGGCCTCACCAGCACGCAGCAAGGATCTGAACTGTACCTGCACATCAGCCTGACCGGCACACGAGATCCTGCTTCATCGGCCCTGGACATCCACACATCATCCAGCAGCCACAGATCCAGATCTCCTGCCAGCACCTTGAATGCTACTCCTATCCACGGCCTGAGCAGATATCCAGGTGGATAGTGCACTGACAGGCTGTGTCAAGCATCGTGTTGCACTCCCCTGCTGTCTGGAGCATTTACTGCTGAGTTTGGAAGGCTCATCATTTTTCCCTGTGCACAGCTATTTCGGGTGACAGGTAGGACCACATGTCTAGCACTTCATTAGCTTTGTTTCCTGGAGAGGCAAAGGCCAAAGTTTTCAATTTGCATTCATAGATAGTTGAATTAAATAAGACATTAGGCAATTTCTTTTCCTTCTGGATCCCTCTCTAGTATAGCATTCTCCACTTGGTTGAATTAAGTCTGATTTCAATGGATCAGGTTTGCTGTACAGCGTCTGCTCATAATATATTGATAAACCAGTATAGGCTTAATTCTCTTTTTCTCTTGGTTTTTTGTAATGACTAGAGATGAGCGTTGTTCGACTCGAACTGTTCGCCAATCTCAAATTCGAGCTATTTTGGGCGGTGTTCGAGCCGTTCGGCGAACACGAACGATTTGAAAAAAATTCGGCTGTTCGAGGTTATGTTCGATAACTGTTCGTGCACCAAAATCATAACTGGATTTTTTCTCAGTAATGATGAAAATTAATGCTAATACGCAGTTTGAGTGTACAGAGGGGCGGGGGGAGCGGCAGGGGATGGATCTCTGCAGGAATAATGAAGATCTCCATTTTTTTTTCTCTTTCCCGCATTTACAGTGGGGAGGTGCAATCTGTCAGCCTATCAGCAGCGCACACACGGAGCGAAGTGCTTTCTTTCACACAAGCAAGGGCATGTGTCATTGGCAGTGTATGTCACATGTCCTTGCCCTATAAGACCCAGCCATTTTCCCCGTCGCCACCATTTTCTCACTGCTGCAGCTGCGTGTTAGACGGCACCGCTGTTGCTGTGTGCGCTATACCTTGATAATTTCAGATAGCTTAGGAGTAGTGTTGAGCCACCCCCGTAGTGTTCGAGTTCGGTTCGGTTCGTCGAACACCCGTGTGTTCGCCGAACTGTTCGTCGAACTGTTCGTCGATCACCTTCGAACACCGTTAAAACCAATGGCAGGCAAACAAAAACACACAGAAACACATAGAAAACACTTCAAAGGTGTCCAAAAGCTGACAAACTGCTCAGAAGACAAAACTAACACATGGAAAAGTGACAAGTACATATAGTCATGCGAAAAGAAAAGAGGTGGAGGAGTAAAAGGAGGGGGAGACACAGATATAGGCATGTCATGCCCTTCTAAAATCCAAAAAGTGAGAAGCCGACACGGCCAGTCCGTTCCTGCCTGTGCCACCTCTGTGGGTTTGTGCCAGAGCCGCGGTGGACCCTGACGGCCAGCCCCCCTATCCCAATACTGGTGCCTGTCCGCCGGTGGGTCGAGGCCCCCCACGGTGGGGGGGGGAGTAACATCTGCAGAAGAAAGACCATCTTCCAGCCAAACTAAGATGTCGACTTCTTTTCGTGGACAATGTGATACGATCCCATTCTTACGGACACGCCCATCGCTACAAATTCTAGATGAGGCACAAAAACAGGAGGTGCTTCAACGGATATCAAGTGCTCCTTCAAGTGGGCTCTCCATCACCTCAATTTCAACATCACAAATACTCCAGTCCTCAGAGGTGTCACCCCAATCGCACTTGCTTCCTCACAGCTCCCAAGTCTCCAGCTGCCCGTCTGAGTATGGGGTAACACAGATGGCTGAGTCTGCCCAGCTGTTTACTCATACTATAGCCTGGGAAACGGAGGTCTGCTCCAGAGCTTCTGTTAATCCAGATGAGGAAATGATCTGATCCGATGCCCAGAATCTTTATAAGTTGGATCCAGGACCAGATGAAGAAGGTTCTGAGCATAATGTAGACCCTTGTTCCCAAACTGTAACTCCTGTTGGTGGAGACAATGATGAAGACGATGATGAGACTCAAATACCTGATTGGAGCGACAACTTGACTTTTCGGTCAGGGCAGGAAGAGGTTGGCTCTGAGGGCGACGGGTGTGATAACACACAGGGTTATGATGACGAGGTTGGAGATCACACTTACTGTCAACCCACATTCAGACAGTCGATGAGGTCAGCAGAGGAGGTGGAGGAGGATGTGACTAGCCCTGGGGATGGGGATGACTCGGTACCCGGGTATTTGCCTGGCCTTGGGGATGTCGCGGTGGTCGGCTCCCTGGCCCATACCCTGGGGTCTCTCTTTAAAAGGGTGGATAATTGTTAATTTTATAAGAGTTCATGACGCCACCTGTGGTATCTGGTGACAAGCACCAGCGCTGCAGCAGTCCACTGAGGCCGGTGATAAGGCAGCTCGATGGTATAGCTCCCCACAGGTGGAGCTAGGTCTCAGGGCAGCGTATGCAGGGGGAATGCAGGACAGGCGAGACCCAGCTGGGTCAGAGCAAGAACGGGAACGGACACGGTAGTCACTTCAGTACCTTTTACTGGTGGAAATTCAGGCACATCCCGGAGAACTGTAGGCTGAAGGGTGCATATCAGGATCCTCCCCAATGAGCGGGTGTAGGGCCTCCTGTTTCTTGCCTCTGCGTAGTAAGTTTCTGACCTGCCTGGAGCTAGGCCTAACTTTGTCTCTGTCCTGCGCTGGCTGACCTTGTGGTAGGGCCTTCTCTTGGAGTTCACGCTCCCAATATGCGGGGCCTAAGCGTCTCCTGGCTCTGTTACATATCAGCACCTTAGCGATCCTGGGACTTGTAGTTCTCCAGGGATTCCGGTTATGCCTTACTGGGTCATAGAGATACCGGTAAGCTCGGATCCTGTGTCTGGTAAATGCTTCGGGGTGAGCTGGTTAAACTCCTCTGCCCCTTATGTACTAACTCGCCACTCGCCTTCGGCCTACTCGGGCCCTCACTAGGCTATACACACTAACGGCAGCTTGCCGCGCTTCACTGATCTTACGGCACCGGCACACCTTAAGCTCTATCTGGGCTCCCTGAATCTAGCAAGCAGGAGCCTCGTGCTCCACTGCTGAACTATTAACTGCGTTCTCTAGACTAGACAGAGCTCCAATGCAGACTGACCTCTCTTAGGCTTCTCTACTGCAGGAACTCTTCAGAGGAACTGAACTGCCTAGCTCCACCTTCCCTATTTATAGCCCTAACGGGCTCCCTCTGCTGGTCTGAGGTGGAAGGTGGAGATGTGTGAATGTTTATGGGGGCCTCTTGTGGAGGATTCCATCAATGCACTCTTGTAGGATCTGTGATACCAAGGGCAGCGGGGCATCACAGATGCTATTGACGACGAGGTTAGGTTGCGCCTTCCTGAACAGAGACGTAGTACTGGAAGCACGTCAACAACTGCATCCTCAACCACAACTCTGCCTCTGACCACAAGTCGTAGTGGCTCTTCAGGTCACATGGGCTCTAAGCCTTGCATAGCCTGGGCATTTATTCAGATCGATAAGGATGACCCAACTCGTGTTATCTGTAATATTTGTCAGCAAAAGCTAAGTAGAGGCCAAAAAATACATAGTTTGAGTACTTCATGCATGTACCGTCACATGGATATGAAGCATAAGTTGCAGTGGGAAGCTCACTGTGCTACAATGCGGCCTAGCCGGCTGGGCCAACCACCGTCTGCCCCATCTTGTGCATCCGCAGCCTCTTCATCATCTGTGACTGGGGGGACAGCAGTCACACATGTTTTTGGACGCAGACCTGCCACCTCTTTACCCGCAACAGCCAGTGTGATTGGCAGGTCGTCAGTTCATTGGGAAGTGGAAACACCTGCTAGTGTTGAGCGCTCTCCGACATCGAGAGCACCACCTTTGGATCAAGGCAACCTAACATGTCCGCCTGCATCTTCCTCACAGACCGGCAGTTGCCGGGGACACCCTACTCAACACCGTCTAAGCACAACAGCCAGCCCTCGGTCCCTCAGATGTGGAAAAGTAAAAGACCATTTCCTCCTAACCATGAGAAAGCTAAGAGGTTGAATTTCACCATCTGCAAGCTGTTGGCTACAGAAATGTTGCCTTTCCACCTTGAGGACACAGAGGATTTTCAAGACCTTATGTCCGTCACAGTGCCCCAGTACCAGATGCCCAGTCGGCACTACTTCTCAAAGAAAGGTGTGCCTGCGCTCCACTAGCATGTCGCACACAACATCACCGCTTCTTTGAGAAACTCTGTGTGTGACAGGGTGCACTTCACCACAGACACTTGGACGAGAAGGCATGGACAGGGGCGTTACATGTTGCTGACTGGGCACTGGGTAACTATGGTGACAGCAGGACAAGGGGCTGCTGTCCAAGTCTTACCGTCCCCACGAGTTGTGTGTTAATCCTCTTTATCTCGAACTTCCTCCACTGCTTCTGCCTCCTCAACCTCCTCTCGGTCCTCCACCTGCACCCAAAGCCTGTCTGGTAATGCCACCTGCTTTCTAACTGCGCAGAAGGAATCCTGCACACCTCCTTACTATGCTGGCAGCAGGGCTCAACGCATCAGTGTTTACTTTGAAATGTCTGTGAAATGTGAGTCACACAGCTGAGGAGTTTTGGTCAGCTCTGGAGACCCAGTTTCATGAAAGGTTGTCTCCACTGGACCTACAACCAGGGAAGGCCATGTGCGACAATGCTGCAAACCTGGGTGCGGCACTTCGCCGGGGCAATGTCACACACGTGCCTTGTATGGCTCACGTGTTGAACCTGGTTGTCCAGCAATTTTTAGCCCACTATCCCGGACTAGATGGCCTTCTGCAGAGTGCACGGTCGCTGTGTGCTCACTTCCGCCGTTCGCATCCCGCAGTTCAACGACTTACATCTCTACAGAAGTCGTTGGGCCTGCCAGTTCACCGGCTGAAATGCGATGTGCCGACATGGTGGAATTCAACTCTGCACATGTTGCAGCGACTGTGGCAGCACCGACAAGCCCTGGTGCAATACGTTCTGACGTATAGCCTGGGCCAACGAGATCCAGAGGTGGGGCAAATCACGCTGGAGGAGTGGTCTCAGATCAGGGACCTATGCACCCTTCTGCACAGTCTTGAAATGGCGACGAAGATGTTTAGTGCTGACGATGCCATTATCAGCATGACTATTATGGTGATTTACATGCTGGAGCACATGTTAAACAGAATTCGGAGTCAGGTGGTGGGACAAGAGGAGGTGGAGGAAGTAGAGGAGGAGTCGTATGCGGAAGGGATAACATCTCCAAGGTCCAGACGGTTGGCAGCACCAAGGCGGCAGGCATGGGAGGGTGGGGGAGAGGGATTAACCAGGGCGCATGGTAGCAGCCAAACTGTTGAGGAAGGTGCAGGAGCCGAGGAAGAAGTGGAGGACGAACTGGCAATGGGCATGGAAGACTCATCAGATGAGGGAGACCTTGATCACTTTTCTGTTGTGCGAGGTTGGAGGGAGAGGGCAGAGGAAGGAAGCATGATTCTTACCTCGCTACCAACACAACAAGGACTTGGTCCTCCTGGATGCGCAAGACACATGAGTGCCTTCTTGCTGCACTACCTGCAACATGACCCCCGGATTGTCAGAATTTGAAGTAATCCCGACTACTGGGTTGCCACACTCTTAGATCCCCGGTACAAAAGAATATTTGCCGAAATAATTCCTGCCATAAAAAGGTATTGACGAATGCAGGAGTATCTGTTGCAGAATCTTACATGTGCTTTTCCACAAAACACCAGTGGTGCACGTAGTGAATCTCACAGTTCTAACTTGCCAACGGTGGGACTGTCGAGTCTTCATCACTCAAACAGTAACAGTAACACAGTATCTGCTGGTAACAGCAATTTTGTGGAATCGTTTCACCACTTTTTTAGACCATCCTTTGCAAGGCCACAGGAGACAAGAAGTCTGACACATAGTCAATGCCTAGAGAGGATGGTACAGGAGAATCTCCAAGTGAACATCGAAGCCATGACTGTGTCACTGGACCCTTGCTCATTTTGGTATTCCAATCTTGAAAAATCGCCGGAGCTCGCCACTCACGCCTTGGAGATCTTGTCATGCCATGCAGCCAGCGTTCTCTCTGAACATGTGTTCAGCGCTGCTGGTGGTGTGCTGACAGATAAGCGCACGCGGCTGTCCACTGAGAATGTAGACAGACTCACGTTCATAAAGATGATCAAATCATGGATTCGCAAGGACATTTCTACCCCTGTGTCATCCTTGGGAGACTAAAAGCTTGGGGATTTGGTAAAATCACCTCACCAACCGTTTTAAGCAACAGTGGGGCAATTGATGCCACTTAACCCTAGAACGCATGACCATAAAAATCTACACTTTCACATACCTGGGGCCCTTTAGGCCCGTGTGCAAATAACATGGAATAACTCAAACTCAAATGACAAACAACTATATACATGAAGAATACCTAGAGTTTCAAAATTCTAACTAAAGTAATCTTGCAGAAAATAGAAAACAATTAACTGGGCAGGCCTGCAAGGCCACAGGTATGCGTTCTAGGGTTAAGTGGTGTCTGTGCCACAATTTTGGGAGTCCCCTTGCTGTGTCTTACGTGACGTTGGCATCGTCAATTCCAGGTGGGTTGGGTCGCACCCCCCCCTTTTAACTGTAAGAAACTACATACACTATGGCTTGGGGTAACACAGATGGTTGAGTCTGAAGAGCTGTTTACTCAGAGGTCTGCTCCAAATCTTCAGTGTCTGCTAGTCAGCGTAGAATTTTTAACTGCATCTAGCCTAGGCAATACTTTGGGCATAGTATCCCAGCTGCGAAGCAAGCTGCACCGCCTGTGTATCTAATAAGAATTTTTAAATTAATCTAGCCTAGGCAGACTGTGGGGAAACCCAACCAAACCCAGATGCTCAGCCCCCCTACCGCCCCCCTTTCATGGACAACCCAATAATGTAACTCTTACAACTGGATGGGTGAGGATCGGTCACAGCTTTATTAACTCTTTATACTCATTCCATTAGAAAGGCATTTTATTTCTAAAATAATTCAGCTTGTTGCAGCATGCCCTGGGTCACCACTCCGGCAAGTTGGCCAACAAGTGTAACTCTCCAACATGTCCTTTGTATTTCCAGGCCACGGAGGATCCAGCATACTCGTATGCAGGACTCTGACCCCCACCCATCACTCTTAACGCTTGTTCCACTCCGTCCTGGAGTCCTGACAGGAATATGTCCAGTCCAATATCTATTAAGTGAACACCGTCGGGCCGTATGAGGCCTGCTTTATCTCCTTCCAGTTGTCGGTGTCGTATCACTACACCGCCTCTGTCTCTTCTAAATTTTGCCATCCGAATATTTATTACCCGCCTTGTCCATTCGATGGCCGTGATGTCTCGCGCACCTTGCCATACCGCTATCGGCACAATCTCTGACCATACTATAGCTAATTTTGTGAAAAATTCTCTGAAGCGCTCAGTGTCTAGTTTCATTATTGCCATTAGTTATGCGCTCTTGTGATGACCTAGGTTGTTTCCCCCGGCCTGTATAACTAAGATGACCGGACCTCTTGCCTCTCTCCCTACCTTGATTTCCTCCATTAGTACCTGTGGCCATAGCAGGCCTCTAATACCTCTCCAGTTGAAATATGTGTTATGAAACTCTAATTTCCTCCCGCCTGGGCGGACTTTCGCCCTTTTTTGTGCCCAATATATATACGAGTGGCCTATCACTCACACTGTTGGCTTAGCGTCACCTGTAAAAGAAACAAACCACGTTAGGATAACAAGTCCGGTCTTATGTATGTCGCCAAACACGTGGATCGCCATCTCCCTATCCTCTGAACTTCCGTTTCTGACAGTCCTGCTCTTGCTGCTTCCGTGGCCGCACCTATGCGGAATGAGTGTGTCCCGTAATCTTTGGGGTGGTTCCCTGCCGATGTTATGCATTTATTAAATATAGCTTGGAACAGGTATCTTGATAATGGCGTTCCATCAATGTGTGATACAAAGAAATTACTTTGTGATCTGATGGTTAGATATGTTTTTACTATTGTTGCCTGACTCAGTGTACCGTTTGTGGGTTGTAGAAGTACCCAAGTACCCCTGCCCGCTGGAACCGTTTTCGATTGGTGTATGCGTACACGTATTGCATTATTGGCTATGACTACTTCCTGGTGTAATAAGCGTCCACTGGTGGTAATTTTGGATTGAGGGACTAATTCGCTTATACATAGCGCCCCGAAGAAGGTGATCACAAATGCAGTAGACATTAGTGTTGCTTCAAATTGTGAGTGTCATGTTAATGGTGTTAGGGATAGTGTTGAGCCACCCCCGTAGTGTTCGGGTTCGGTTCGGTTCGTCGAACACCGGGATGTTCGAGGAACTGTTCGTCGAACTGTTCGTCGAACACCTTAGAACACCGTCGAACACCGTTAAAACCAATGGCAGGCAAACAAAAACACATAGAAACACATAGGAAACACCTGCAAAGGTGTCCAAAAGCTGACAAACTGCTCAGAAGACACTCTCTTTAAAAAAGCCGGCCGGCAAATTCAGCAGCGGCATACACCGGTACCCGACAATTTAGACAAGAAGGAATAGAGCATCACACATAGATTAGATAGATAGAAACATGTCAGTCACACATATAAGAAGCACAGTGACAGTGTTGGTTACTGCACTTGTCATTTAGTGTAAAGGATTTATTAAAAAAAATATTAGTGTTTTCATGCACCGTCTCTTTAAAAAAGCCGGCCGGCAATTCAGCATCTGTACCCGACAATTTAGAACAGAAAGAATAGAGCTTCACACATAGATTAGATAGATAGAAACATGTCAGTCACATATATAATAAGTACAGTAATAGTGTTGCTTACTGTACTTGTCATTTAGTGTAAAGGATTTATTTAAAAAAATAATAGTGTTTTCATGCACTGTCTCTT
Source organism: Phyllobates terribilis (assembly GCF_046119375.1). NCBI lineage: Eukaryota > Metazoa > Chordata > Amphibia > Anura > Dendrobatidae > Phyllobates > Phyllobates terribilis. Next base: position 474,673,127 of record NW_027362765.1, on the reverse strand, counting down.
TAAAAAAGCCGGCCGGCAATTCAGCAGCGGTACCCGACAATTTAGAACAGAAAGATAGAGCATCACACATAGATTAGATAGATAGAAACATGTCAGTCACATATATATGAAGTACAGTGATAGTGTTGGTTACTGTACTTGTCATTTAGTATTAAAATAAAGGATTTATTATTAAAAAAATTGGCGTGTGGTTCCCCTTAATTTTAGGCTCTAGCGGAGGTTAAGCAGACGGCTGGGGCAGATGTTTGAAGCCTGGGAAGGGGGTAATACCCACCGAGCTTCCCATGCTACTAATATCAGCCCCCAGCTGAATACATAGCCTTTACTAGCTATTAAAATGGGGGACCCCCCAAAAAAAATGACGTGGGGTCCCCCCTAATTTAATAGCTAGCAAAGGCTAGGCAGACAGCTGGGGGCTGATATTAATAGCCCAGGAAGGGAGCCATGAATATTGGCCCCCTCCCAGGCTAGAAACACCAGCCGTCAGCCGCCCCAGAAATGGCGCATTCATAGGATGCGCCAATTCTGGCACTTAGCCTCGCTCTTCCACGCTGCCCTGGTGCGGTGGCAGGGGGTAATAGGGTTGGGGTTGATGTCAGCTTATAATGCCAGCTGACATCAAGCCCAGGTTAGTAATGGAGAGGCGTCTATAAGACACCCCCATAACTAACTCCATAGTCAAAGTTAAAAAAAACACAAACACCCAGAATAAAGTCCTTTAATTGAAATAAAGACACAATCCTTTATTGTTCTAAATTAAACCATACTTACCATCACGCCCATTCCAGCTGAAGCCAACGATCTCCTGCAATAAAAGAAAAATAATAAAGCAACCTCATCCTTACCTTTCCATGGTTCCCACGACAGCTTCAGCTCTGCTACATCGAGATGACAGGCTGGACCGCAGCAGAACGCTGCCATCCAGCCTGTCATCCCGCAGACACTGAGAAGCGCAGGCATGCTTGCGCTGCTCAGCGTCTCTCTGTGACGACATCCAGATGAGCCGAGTTCATGTCCAATGAACTCGGCTCACCTCATGCACGTCACTGACAGCGTGGGAAAATTCTCACGCTGAAGCGCTGATTGCAGGAGAATTTTCCCACGCTGTCAGTGACGTGCAGGAGGTGAGCTGAGTTCATTGGACATGAGCTCACCTCATGCACATCACTGACAGCGTGGGAGAATTCTCCTGCACTCAGCACTTCAGCGTGAGAATTTTCCCACGCTGTCAGTGACGTGCATGAGGTGAGCCGAGTTCATTGGACATGACCTCGGCTCATCTGGATGCCGTCACAGAGAGACACTGAGGAGCGCAAGCATGCCTGCGCTTCTCAGTGTCTGCGGGATGACAGACTGGATGGCAGCGTTCTGCTGCGGTCCAGCCAGTCATCTCGATGTAGCAGAGCTGAAGCTGTCGTGGTAACCATGGAAAGGTAAGGATGAGGTTGGTTTATTATTTTTCTTTTATTGCAGGAGATCGTTGGCTTCAGCTGGAATGGGTGTGATGGTAAGTATGGTTTAATTTAGAACAATAAAGAATTGTGTCTTTATTTCAATTAAAGGACTTTTTTCTGGGTGTTGTGTTTTTTTTAAATACTTTACTAGAAATTCATGGCGGTCATGTCTAATACTGGCGTGACCCCATGAATTTTGGGCTTGGGGCCAGCTGATAATACCAAGCTGGCCCTAACCCCTTTATTACCCAGTGAGCCACCGCACCAGGGCCCTGGATGAGTTGGGTACAGCGCCAGAAGATGGCGCTTCTATGAACGCGCCATTTTCCGGGGTGGCTGCGGACTGCAATTTGTAGCGGGGGGGGCCCAGAAAGCTTGGGCCTCCCTGCGCTGCGGATTCCAGCCCCCAGCTGCCTAGTTGTACCTGGCTGGACACAAAAATAGGGCGAAGCCCAACGTACTTTTTTTTTAATTATTTCATGAAATTCATGAAATAATTAAGAAAAAAAGGCCTTCCCTATATTGTTGTGTCCGGCCAGGTACAAATAGGCAGCTGGTGGTTGGGGGCAGCCCGTTCCTGCCTGCTGTACCTGGCTGGACACAAATATAGTGCGAAGCCCCACTTCAATTTTTTTTAATTATTTCATGAAATTCATGAAATAATTAAGAAAAAAAGGGCTTCCCTATATTGATGTGTCCGGCCAGGTACAAATAGGCAGCTGGTGGATGGGGGCAGCCCGTTCCTGCCTGCTGTACCTGGCTGGACACAAATATAGTGCGAAGCCCCACTTCAATTTTTTTTAATTATTTCATGAAATTCATGAAATAATTAAGAAAAAAAGTGCTTCCCTATATTGTTGTGTCCGGCCAGGTACAAATTGGCAGCTGGTGGATGGGGGCAGCCCGTTCCTGCCTGCTGTACCTGGCTGGACACAAATATAGTGCGAAGCCCCACTTCAATTTTTTTAAATTATTTCAGGAAATTCATGAAATAATTTAAAAAAAATTGACGTGGGGCTTCGAACTATATTTGTGTCCAGCCAGGTACAGCAGGCAGGAACGGGCTGCCCCCAACCACCAGCTGCCTATTTGTACCTGGCCGGACACAACAATATAGGGAAGCCCTTTTTTTCTTAATTATTTCATGAAATAATTTAAAGAAAATTGACGTGGGGCTTCGCCCTGTTTTTGTGTCCAGCCAGGTACACCTAGGCAGCTGGGGGCTGGAATCCGCAGCGCAGGGAGGCCCAAGCTTTCTGGGCCACACCCGCTGCAAATTGCAGTCCGCAGCCACCCCGGAAAATGGCGCGTTCATAGAAGCGCCATCTTCTGGCGCTGTACCCAACTCATCCAGGGCCCTGATGCGGTGGCTCACTGGGTAATAAAGGGGTTAGGGCCAGCTTGGCATTATCAGCTTGCCCTAAGCCCGAAATTCATGGGGTCACGCCAATATTAGACATGACCACCATGAATTTCTAGTAAAGTATTTAAAAAAAACACAACACCCAGAAAAAAGTCCTTTAATTGAAATAAACACACAATTCTTTATTGTTCTAAATTAAACCATACTTACCATCAAGCCCATTCCAGCTGAAGCCAACGATCTCCTGAAATAAAAGAAAAATAATAAAGCAACATCATCCTTACCTTTCCATGGTTCCCATGACAGCTTCAGCTCTGCTACATCGAGATGACAGGCTGGACCGCAGCAGAACGCTGCCATCCATCCTGTCATCCCGCAGACACTGAGAAGCGCAGGCATGCTTGCGCTCCTCAGTGTCTCTTTGTGACGGCATAAAGATGAGCCGAGTTAATGTCCAATGAACTCGGCTCACCTCATGCACGTCACTGACAGCGTGGGAAAATTCTCCTGCACTCAGCGCTTCAGCGTGGGAGAATTCTCACACTGAAGCGCTGAGTGCAGGAGAATTCTCCCACGCTGTCAGTGACGTGCAGGAGGTGAGCTGAGTTCATTGGACATGAGCTCACCTTATGCACGTCACTGACAGCGTGGGAAAATTCTCCTGCACTCAGCGCTTCAGCGTGGGAGAATTCTCACGCTGAAGCGCTGAGTGCAGGAGAATTCTCCCACGCTGTCAGTGACGTGCAGGAGGTGAGCTGAGTTCATTGGACATGAGCTCACCTTATGCACGTCACTGACAGCGTGGGAGAATTCTCCTGCACTCACCGCTTCAGCGTGAGAATTTTCCCACGCTGTCAGTGACGTGCATGAGGTGAGCCAAGTTCATTGGACATGAACTCGGCTCATCTGGATGTCGTCACAGAGAGACGCTGAGCAGCGCAAGCAAGCCTGCGCTTCTCAGTGTCTGCGGGATGACAGGCTGGATGGCAGCGTTCTGCTGCGGTCCAGCCTGTCATCTCGATGTAGCAGAGCTGAAGCTGTCGTGGGAACCATGGAAAGGTAAGGATGAGGTTGCTTTATTATTTTTCTTTTATTGCAGGAGATCGTTGGCTTCAGCTGGAATGGGCGTGACGGTAAGTATGGTTTAATTTAGAACAATAAAGGATTGTGTCTTTATTTCAATTAAAGGACTTTATTCTGGGTGTTTGTGTTTTTTTTAACTTTGACTATGGGGTTAGTAATGGGGGTGTCTTATAGACGCCTCTCCATTACTAACCTGGGCTTGATGTCAGCTGGCATTATAAGCTGACATCAACCCCAACCCTATTACCCCCTGCCACCGCACCAGGGCAGCGTGGAAGAGCGAGGCTAAGTGCCAGAATTGGCGCATCCTATGAATGCGCCATTTCTGGGGCGGCTGAAGGCTGGTGTTTCTAGCCTGGGAGGGGGCCAATATTCATGGCTCCCTTCCTGGGCTATTAATATCAGCCCCCAGCTGTCTGCCTAGCCTTTGCTAGCTATTAAATTATGGGGGACCCCACGTCATTTTTTTTGGGGGGTCCCCCATTTTAATAGCTAGTAAAGGCTAGGTATTCAGCTGGGGGCTGATATTAGTAGCCTGGGAAGCTCCGTGGGTATTACCCCCTTCCCAGGCTTCAAACATCTGCCCCAGCCGTCTGCTTAACCTCCGCTAGAGCCTAAAATTAAGGGGAACCCAACGCCAATTTTTTTAATAATAAATCCTTTATTTTAATACTAAATGACAAGTACAGTAACCAACACTATCACTGTACTTCATATATATGTGACTGACATGTTTCTATCTATCTAATCTATGTGTGAAGCTCTATTCTGTCTGTTATAAATTGTCGGGTACCGCTGCTGAATTGCCGGCCGGCTTTTTTAAAGAGACGGTGCATGAAAACACTATTATTTTTTTTGATAAATCCTTTACGCTAAATAACAAGTACAGTAAGCAGCACTTTCACTGTACTTCGTATATATGTGGCTGACATGTTTATATCTATCTAATCTATGTGTGATTCTCCATTCTTTCGGTTCTAAATTGTCGGGTACCGGTGTATGCCGCTACTGAATTGCCGGCTTTTCATGTTTCACTGTGAGCACTGTTCCCATCGATTTGGGCAATCACTGTAATGCCACAACCACCATGGCTGTAGCATTAAAGTGAGTGGCAGACAATCCCTGCATGATTGGTGCTCTAAATAGCGCCAGACATGCAGGACACGCTTTTGGTGCACGAACAGTTATCGAACATAACCTCGAACAGCCAAATTTTTTGCAAATCGTTCGGGTTCGTCGAACAACTCGAACACCGCCCAAAACAGCTCGAATTTGAGATTGGCGAACAGTTCTAGTCGAACACCGCTCATCTCTAGTTAGGGATAAGATGTGAGAAATCAGTTTTAGTGACACGGGACGGGACGTCTACATTCCTGACTTGGCTGACCCCTTTTCCACCCTTTTATGGATTGTCTGATGATGAATCTTTGTCACATCTCCCCAATTCTGTAGTTGGAAGTGAAATGCTACTCCGGTCAGACACCGCTGCGCTGACGCCCCTGATATGCCCCTCATCATTAGCTGGTGGATAAATTCTATGGTGACTTGTGATCTGGCTTGTTCACATTGGTCAACCCGTCTGCCTGCTACTAGTCGTGTCCACTCTTCCCATGCCTTACCGTATGCTTGCCACGTTGACGGGGCAACTGACGCTCTGATTAATGGCATCAACTATTCGCCACTAGATCCCATAGGGAGGGTGGGCAACTGTTGCCCGATGGGTGGGCATTGTGGAAGAGCTCTGTGAAAATCTGCCAATTGAATTGTTATAAAGTGTTAGCAGCAGCTTTATACCCCTCAGCATAGTGGCTAGCGCGGACCCATACATTGTGTTTTAGGCACAGGAATACTAGCCTGCGTAGTAGGCCTAGCACTGGGAGAGACGATGATGCCATCTTATTAATGCAGTGCGCTAGTTTGGTGTTTTGTGTTATGAAGCGTATATTTTTGTTAGCCTGGCGCGCGCCCCATATTTCTATTGCTACCACTATTGGGAAAAATTATTTTCAGGGCTAGATGCAGCTAAAAATTATTATTAATTTCAAAGCTGGTGGAGCTTGGTATAGATGGCCTAATAAAATGAGTCCCACACACTGCTAGAAGCCCAAATATTTTTTCAGAGCTAGATGCAGATAAAAATTATATTCAATTTGCAACCTGATGGAGGTCAGTATAGATGGACTAATAGAGAAAGTCTCACACACTGCTAGAAGGCCAAATATTTTTTCAGAGCTAGATGCAGATAAAAATTATATTCAATTTGTAACCTGATGGAGGTCAGTATAGATGGACTAATAGAACAAGTCCCACACACAGCTAGAAGCCCAAATATTTTTTCAGAGGTACTGTAGATGCAGATAAAAATTATTTTTAATTTGTAACCTGATGGAGGTCAGTATAGATGGACTAATACAACAAGTCCCACACACAGCTAGAAGCCCAATATTTTTTCAGAGCTAGATGCAGACAAAAAATTATTTGGAATTTGCAACCTGATGGAGGTCAGTATAGATGGACTAATAGAGAAAGTCCCACACACTGCTAGAAGGCCCAATATTTTTTCAGAGGTAGATGCAGAAAAAAATATATTCAGTTTGCAACCTGATGGAGGTCAGTATAGATGGACTAATACAACAAGTCCCACACACAGCTAGAAGCCCAATATTTTTTCAGAGGTAGATGCAGAAAAAAATATATTCAGTTTGCAACCTGATGGAGGTCTGTATAGATGGATTAATAGAACAAGTCCCACACACAGCTAGAAGCCCAATATTTTTTCAGAGGTAGATGCAGAAAAAAATATATTCAGTTTGCAACCTGATGGAGGTCTGTATAGATGGATTAATAGAGCAAGTCCCACACACAGCTAGAAGCCCAATATTTTTTCAGAGGTAGATGCAGAAAAAAATATATTCAGTTTGCAACCTGATGGAGGTCTGTATAGATGGATTAATAGAACAAGTCCCACACACAGCTAGAAGCCCAATATTTTTTCAGAGGTAGATGCAGAAAAAAATATATTCTGTTTGCAACCTGATGGAGGTCTGTATAGATGGATTAATAGAACAAGTCCCACACACAGCTAGAAGCCCAATATTTTTTCAGAGGTAGATGCAGAAAAAAATATATTCTGTTTGCAACCTGATGGAGGTCTGTATAGATGGATTAATAGAACAAGTCCCACACACAGCTAGAAGCCCAATATTTTTTCAGAGGTAGATGCAGAAAAAAATATATTCAGTTTGCAACCTGATGGAGGTCAGTATAGATGGACTAATACAACCAGTCCCACACACAGCTAGAAGCCCAATATTTTTTCAGAGCTAGATGCAGACAAAAAATTATTTTGAATTTGCAACCTGATGGAGGTCAGTATAGATGGACTAATAGAGAAAGTTCCACACACTGCTAGAAGGCCAAATATTTTTTCAGAGCTAGATGCAGATAAAAATTATATTCAATTTGCAACCTGATGGAGGTCAGTATAGATGGACTAATAGAGAAAGTCCCACACACTGCTAGAAGGCCAAATATTTTTTCAGAGCTAGATGCGATAAAAATTATATTCAATTTGCAACCTGATGGAGGTCAGTATAGATGGACTAATAGAACACGTCCCACACACAGCTAGAAGCCCAATATTTTTTCAGAGGTACTGTAGATGCAGATAAAAATTATTTTTAATTTGCAACCTGATGGAGGTCAGTATAGATGGACTAATACAACAAGTCCCACACACAGCTAGAAGCCCAATATTTTTTCAGAGCTAGATGCAGACAAAAAATTATTTTGAATTTGCAACCTGATGGAGGTCAGTATAGATGGACTAATAGAGAAAGTCCCACACACTGCTAGAAGGCCCAATATTTTTTCAGAGGTAGATGCAGAAAAAAATATATTCAGTTTGCAACCTGATGGAGGTCAGTATAGATGGACTAATACAACAAGTCCACACACAGCTAGAAGCCCAATATTTTTTCAGAGGTAGATGCAGAAAAAAATATATTCAGTTTGCAACCTGATGGAGGTCAGTATAGATGGACTAATACAACAAGTCCCACATACAGCTAGAAGCCCAATATTTTTTCAGAGCTAGATGCAGACAAAAAATTATTTTGAATTTGCAACCTGATGGAGGTCAGTATAGATGGACTAATAGACCAAGTCCCACACACTGCTAGAAGGCCACATATTTTTTCAGAGGTAGATGCAGAAAAAAATATATTCAGTTTGCAACCTGAAGGAGGTCTGTATAGATGGATTAATAGAACAAGTCCCACACACAGCTAGAAGCCCAATATTTTTTCAGAGGTAGATGCAGAAAAAAATATATTCAGTTTGCAACCTGATGGAGGTCAGTATAGATGGACTAATACAACAAGTCCCACACACAGCTAAAAGCCCAATATTTTTTCAGAGGTAGATGCAGATAAAAATTATTTTTAATTTGCAACCTGATGGAGGTCAGTATAGATGGACTAATAGAGAAAGTCCCACACACTGCTAGAAGGCCAAATATTTTTTCAGAGCTAGATGCAGATAAAAATTATATTCAATTTTCAACCTGATGGAGGTCAGTATAGATGGACTAATAGAATAAGTCCCACACACAACTAGAAGCCCAAATATTTTTTCAGAGGTACTGTAGATGCAGATAAAAATTATTTTTAATTTGCAACCTGATGGAGGTCAGTATAGATGGACTAATACAACAAGTCCCACACACAGCTAGAAGCCCAATATTTTTTCAGAGCTAGATGCAGACAAAAAATTATTTTGAATTTGCAACCTGATGGAGGTCAGTATAGATGGACTAATAGAGAAAGTCCCACACACTGCTAGAAGGCCAAATATTTTTTCAGAGCTAGATGCAGAAAAAAATATATTCAGTTTGCAACCTGATGGAGGTCAGTATAGATGGACTAATAGAACAAGTCCCACACACAGCTAGAAGCCCAATATTTTTTCAGAGGTAGATGCAGAAAAAAATATATTCAGTTTGCAACCTGATGGAGGTCTGTATAGATGGATTAATAGAACAAGTCCCACACACAGCTAGAAGCCCAAATATTTTTTCAGAGGTAGATGCAGATAAAAGTTATTTTTAATTTGCAACCTGATGGAGGTCAGTATAGATGGACTAATAGAGAAAGTCCCACACACTGCTAGAAGGCCAAATATTTTTTCAGAGCTAGATGCAGATAAAAATTATATTCAATTTGCAACCTGATGGAGGTCAGTATAGATGGACTAATAGAACAAGTCCCACACACAGCTAGAAGCCCAAATATTTTTTCAGAGGTACTGTAGATGCAGATAAAAATTATTTTCAATTTGCAAACTGATGGAGGTCAGTATAGATGGACCAATACAACAAGTCCCACACACAGCTAGAAGCCCAATATTTTTTCAGAGGTAGATGCAGAAAAAAATATATTCAGTTTGCAACCTGATGGAGGTCTGTATAGATGGATTAATAGAACAAGTCCCACACACAGCTAGAAGCCCAATATTTTTTTAGAGGTAGATGCAGAAAAAAATATATTCAGTTTGCAACCTGATGGAGGTCAGTATAGATGGACTAATAGAACAAGTCCCACACACAGCTAAAAGCCCAATATTTTTTCAGAGGTAGATGCAGAAAAAAATATATTCAGTTTGCAACCTGATGGAGGTCTGTATAGATGGATTAATAGAACAAGTCCCACACACAGCTAGAAGCCCAAATATTTTTTCAGAGGTAGATGCAGATAAAAGTTATTTTTAATTTGCAACCTGATGGAGGTCAGTATAGATGGACTAATAGAGAAAGTCCCACACACTGCTAGAAGGCCAAATATTTTTTCAGAGCTAGATGCAGATAAAAATTATATTCAATTTGCAACCTGATGGAGGTCAGTATAGATGGACTAATAGAACAAGTCCCACACACAGCTAGAAGCCCAAATATTTTTTCAGAGGTACTGTAGATGCAGATAAAAATTATTTTCAATTTGCAAACTGATGGAGGTCAGTATAGATGGACCAATACAACAAGTCCCACACACAGCTAGAAGCCCAATATTTTTTCAGAGGTAGATGCAGAAAAAAATATATTCAGTTTGCAACCTGATGGAGGTCTGTATAGATGGATTAATAGAACAAGTCCCACACACAGCTAGAAGCCCAATATTTTTTTAGAGGTAGATGCAGAAAAAAATATATTCAGTTTGCAACCTGATGGAGGTCAGTATAGATGGACTAATAGAACAAGTCCCACACACAGCTAAAAGCCCAATATTTTTTCAGAGCTAGATGCAGAAAAAAAATATATTCAATTTGCAACCTGATGGAGGTCAGTATAGATGGACTAATAGAATGATGCTATGCCCAAAAGATTTTACTTCACTAGGTGCAGTAAAAAAATTGGTATTCTATACACAGGTGGTATATCTTGCAACACAGATAGGCTACTCCACTGACTAACACACTCTGCAATAGGCCAAAAAGGATTAGCTTTGCTAGATTCAGCCAAATGCTGTGAAAAAAACTTGCACAGCACTGGCACAGACCTGCCTGGCAAAAACTGATAGGAACTGATGTAACCTAGTCCTGAAAAGGACTCCAATTACAATTAGTCTTTACTCCCACAACCTATCTATTTAAGAGCACAGACCTGCCTGATAAAAGTCATAGGAAATGCTGTAACCTAGTCCTTAAAAGGACTGCAATCACAACTATTAGATATAGCAAATAAGTACATAAAATATAACTTTTATTGATGAAAAGTCTAAAAAGAAATTTATAACATGATGCCCATATGGTATATCATAAGTAAAAAGATATAAATATCTACGATATAGCTGGACAGAATATCATGCCCTATTAGGTCCAGCATAAGTAAGAATAATGAAGGTATTCAAGCTATGAAGTCCAAAAAGAGAACCCCACAGATACGCAAAAAAACAAGGTATATCTCACCAAATGCCCATATAGCAATATAGACGGTGATTATACCTATATCTGTGTATACCCATAGACAAAACCAGCCATTATTAAATGGTAAATAAGTATACAATCAAATAGAGCTATGAGGGGCCTTCTATTATCATCCAGGCACTCAATCCTCATAAAACATGGAAACATCTCACCCGGGGTCTTTTTATATATATCTGCTCCCCCTTTACATTCCAGGTGATGAGTTAATCCATGGAACATCCCAAGCCGAGGTATACCTCACCAAATACCCATATAGCAATATATACGGTGATCATACCTATATCTGCATATACCCATAGACATAACAAGCCATTATTAAATGGTAGGTATGTATACAGAAATAGAACTATGAGGAGCCTTCTATTACCATCCAGGCATTTAAATCCTCATAGAACATGGAAACATCTCACCCGGGGTCTTTTTATGTCTGCTCCCCCTTTACATTATAGGTGATCAGTTTGTCCACGGAACATCCCGACGCGTTTCAATCCTTCATCAGGGGTATATAGTTCCTCTTCATTAAGGGTATATCATTCCTCATTCCTGCATTGGTTCCTTAATCATATCCTAATGCCTCAAGTGGGTACACATTATGCCCTGCTTTATATGCTTGCGTTAAGCCGCGCTCCTTCATAATTACCGCGCTGACCGTGACGTGTTTCCGGTCCCAGAATACCACACTGCCGGAAGTAAACATCACGCGTTACCATGGGCATGGAACGCACTTCCGGTCCCAGAATACCCCGTTACCGGAAGTCAACGTCACGCGTTCCCATGGATATGGAACGCAAGCGTGCTGCTAGGAAACACGCATCACCTTACCAATACGTGTTGCCGCCTCACGCCATGCTGGAACCCACAGGTTCCTCCCCCATGCGATCCAGCAATCATATTAAGTGGGATAAAGGATTTTCAACAGCGGGAAAAGGCCACCCTCCGTTGTCCACATCTCTATCAAAACAAATACCCCAAATAATAATAATGTGTAAGAAGGCTCTATCTGTTAGTCACCAGAAAAACTGCCTAATTGTCTAAGTAAACACGTACAGTTCTCTCCATAAATTTATACAAATAGATCATGGATTAAAAAGGTTTTTATCGAGATAGAAAAGACCATATAAGTGCAATGCTTCGGTATGTTACATGGGGGTTCCCGTGGGACAAATAGTTTCAAAGAATAATATATTAATCAATCACCAAAGCCACAGCGGACCTCTCAAGAACAGATGAAAAAAGGGGGGGAGGCCCTAATGAAACAACTATAGTGATAACTAAACTGCTTACCCTACCTACGTGGAGGTTGGCACCCTACAAATCCTGCGCAAATGGCGCCCCCACTCTACGGTGGCTTTCCCTATCTACTTAACCCTATTCTGTCCCTATTCTGGAAGGAATGGGGCAAAGGAAAGAATCTCATTCATACCAAGTGGGGTAGTGGTGCCCAGGGTAAAGATCCAACGAGTTTCCTTTTGTAAAATGCGTAAATCCCAGTTTCCTCCTCTTATCGAAGGTGTCACCTTTTCAATGCCCATAAATTTAATGACATTGGCATCCCCCTGGTGCATAGTGTTTACATGATTAGCTATTGGGGTATCTTTCTTGTTTTTTATATCACGTAAGTGTTCTAATATCCTTTTCTTAAACTCCCTTCGTGTCTTCCCAACCTTCCCAATATTGGGAAGACACGAAGGGAGTTTAAGAAAAGGATATTAGAACACTTACGTGATATAAAAAACAAGAAAGATACCCCAATAGCTAATCATGTAAACACTATGCACCAGGGGGATGCCAATGTCATTAAATTTATGGGCATTGAAAAGGTGACACCTTCGATAAGAGGAGGAAACTGGGATTTACGCATTTTACAAATGGAAACTCGTTGGATCTTTACCCTGGGCACCACTACCCCACTTGGTATAAATGAGATTCTTTCCTTTGCCCCATTCCTTCCAGAATAGGGACAGAATAGGGTTAAGTAGATAGGGAAAGCCACCGTAGAGTGGGGGCGCCATTTGCGCAGGATTTGTAGGGTGCCAACCTCCACGTAGGTAGGGTAAGCAGATTAGTTATCACTATAGTTGTTTCATTAGGGCCTCCCCCCCTTTTTTCTTCTGTTCTTGAGAGGTCCGCTGTGGCTTTGGTGATTAATATATTATTCTTTGAAACTATTTGTCCCACGGGAACCCCCATGTAACATACCGAAGCATTGCACTTATATGGTCTTTTCTATCTCGATAAAAACCTTTTTAATCCATGATCTATTTGTATAAATTTATGGAGAGAACTGTACGTGTTTACTTAGACAATTAGGCAGTTTTTCTGGTGACTAACAGATAGAGCCTTCTTACACATTATTATTATTTGGGGTATTTGTTTTGATAGAGATGTGGACAACGGAGGGTGGCCTTTTCCCGCTGTTGAAAATCCTTTATCCCACTTAATATGATTGCTGGATCGCATGGGGGAGGAACCTGTGGGTTCCAGCATGGCGTGAGGCGGCACCACGTATTGGTAAGGTGATGCGTGTTTCCTAGCAGCACGCTTGCGTTCCATATCCATGGGAACGCGTGACGTTGACTTCCGGTAACGGGGTATTCTGGGATCGGAAGTGCGTTCCATGCCCATGGTAACGCGTGATGTTTACTTCCGGCAGTGTGGTATTCTGGGACCGGAAACACGTCACGGTCAGCGCGGTAATTATGAAGGAGCGCGGCTTAACGCACGCATATAAAGCAGGGCATAATGTGTACCCACTTGAGGCATTAGGATATGATTAAGGAACCAATGCAGGAATGAGGAATGATATACCCTTAATGAAGAGGAACTATATACCCCTGATGAAGGATTGAAACGCGTCGGGATGTTCCGTGGACAAACTGATCACCTATAATGTAAAGGGGGAGCAGACATAAAAAGACCCCGGGTGAGATGTTTCCATGTTCTATGAGGATTTAAATGCCTGGATGGTAATAGAAGGCTCCTCATAGTTCTATTTCTGTATACATACCTACCATTTAATAATGGCTTGTTATGTCTATGGGTATATGCAGATATAGGTATGATCACCGTATATATTGCTATATGGGTATTTGGTGAGGTATACCTCGGCTTGGGATGTTCCATGGATTAACTCATCACCTGGAATGTAAAGGGGGAGCAGATATATATAAAAAGACCCCGGGTGAGATGTTTCCATGTTTTATGAGGATTGAGTGCCTGGATGATAATAGAAGGCCCCTCATAGCTCTATTTGATTGTATACTTATTTACCATTTAATAATGGCTGGTTTTGTCTATGGGTATACACAGATATAGGTATAATCACCGTCTATATTGCTATATGGGCATTTGGTGAGATATACCTTGTTTTTTTGCGTATCTGTGGGGTTCTCTTTTTGGACTTCATAGCTTGAATACCTTCATTATTCTTACTTATGCTGGACCTAATAGGGCCTGATATTCTGTCCAGCTATATCGTAGATATTTATATCTTTTTACTTATGATATACCATATGGGCATCATGTTATAAATTTCTTTTTAGACTTTTCATCAATAAAAGTTATATTTTATGTACTTATTTGCTATATCTAGTTGATATCTTCATAATAAGTCTTTTGGTCTCTGCTGGATTATACAATCACAACTATTCCCTACTCCCAAGCTATCTGTAGATTTGTGCGAAAATTGGCTTGAAATTAACAAGGTATAGCGCACACAGCAACAGCGGTGCCGTCTAACACGCAGCTGCAGCAGTGAGAAAATGGTGGCGACGGGGAAAATGGCTTGTTCTTATAGGGCAAGGACATGTGACATACACTGCCAATGACACATGCCCTTGCTTGTGTGAAAAAAAGCACTTCGCTCCGTGTGTGCGCTGCTGATAGGCTGACAGATTGCACCTCCCCACTGTAAATGCGGGAAAGAGAAAAAAAAAATGGAGATCTTCATTGTTCCTGCAGAGATCCATCCCCTGCCCCTCCCCCCACCCCGCTGTACACTCAAACTGCGTATTAACATTAATTTTCATCATTACTGAGAAAAAATCCAGTTATGATTTTGGTGCACGAACAGTTATCGAACATAACCTCGAACAGCCGAATTTTTCTTAAATTGTTCGTGTTCGCCGAACGGCTCGAACACCGCCCAAAACAGCTCGAATTTGAGATTGGCGAACAGTTCGAGTAGAACAACGCTCATCTCTACTTATGAGTAGGGAATAGTTGTGATTGCAGTCCTTTAAAGGACTAGGTTACAGCATTTCCTACGACTTTTATCAGGTAGGTCTGTGCTCTTAAATAGATAGGTTGTGGGAGTAAAGACTAATTGTAATTGCAGTCCTTTTCAGGACTAAGTTACATCAGTTCCTATCAGTTTTTGCCAGGCTGGTCTGTGCCAGTGCTGTGCAAGTTTTTTTTCACAGCATTTGGCTAAATCTAGCAAAGCTAATCCTTGTTGGCCTATTGCAGAGTGTGTTAGTCAGTGGAGTAGCCTATCTGTGTTGCAAGCTACACCACCTGTGTATAGAATACCAATTTTTTTGCTGCACCTAGTGAAGTAAAACCATTTGGGCATAGCTTCATTCTATTAGTCCATCTATACTGACCTCCATAAGGTTGCAAATTGTATATAATTTTTTTCTGCATCTAGCTCTGAAAAAATATTTGGCCTTCTAACTGTGTGTGGGACTTGTTCTATTAGTCTATCTATACTGACCTCTATCAGGTTGCAAACTGAATATAATTTTTTTCTGCATCTACCTCTGAAAAAATATTTGGGCTTCTAGCTGTGTGTGGGACTTGTTCTATTAGTCCATCTATACTGACCTCCATCAGGTTGCAAATTGAATATAATATTTTCTGCATCTAGCTCTGAAAAAATATTTGGCCTTCTAGCAGTGAGTGGGACTTGTTCTATTAGTCCATCTATACTGACCTCCATCAGGTTGCAAATTGAATATAATATTTTTCTGCATCTAGCTCTGAAAAAATATTTGGCCTTCTAGCAGTGTGTGGGACTTGTTCTATTAGTCCATCTATACTGACCTCCATCAGGTTGCAAACTGAATATAATTTTTTTCTGCATCTACCTCTGAAAAAATATTTGGGCTTCTAGCTGTGTGTGGGACTTGTTCTATTAGTCCATCTATACTGACCTCCATCAGGTTGCAAATTGAATGTAATATTTTTCTGCATCTAGCTCTGAAAAAATATTTGGCCTTCTAGCTGTGTGTGGGACTTGTTCTATTAGTCCATCTATTCTGACCTCCATCAGGTTGCAAACTGAAGATAATTTTTTTCTGCATCTACCTCTGAAAAAATATTTGGCCTTCTAGCAGTGTGTGGGACTTGTTCTATTAGTCCATCTATACTGACCTCCATCAGGTTGCAAACTGAATATAATTTTTTTCTGCATCTACCTCTGAAAAAATATTTGGGCTTCTAGCTGTGTGTGGGACTTGTTCTATTAGTCCATCTATACTGACCTCCATCAGGTTGCAAATTGAATGTAATATTTTTCTGCATCTAGCTCTGAAAAAATATTTGGCCTTCTAGCTGTGTGTGGGACTTGTTCTATTAGTCCATCTATTCTGACCTCCATCAGGTTGCAAACTGAAGATAATTTTTTTCTGCATCTACCTCTGAAAAAATATTTGGGCTTCTAGCTGTGTGTGGGACTTGTTCTATTAGTCCATCTATACTGACCTCCATCAGGTTGCAAATTGAATATAATTTTTTTCTGCACCTAGCTCTGAAAAAATATTTGGCCTTCTAGCAGTGTGTGGGACTTGTTTTATTAGTCAATCTATACTGACCTCCATAAGGTTGCAAACTGAATATAATTTTTTTCTGCATCTACCTCTGAAAAAATATTTGGGCTTCTAGCTGTGTGTGGGACTTGTTCTATTAGTCCATCTATACTGACCTCCATCAGGTTTCAAATTGAATATAATTTTTTTCTGCATCTAGCTCTGAAAAAATATTTGGCCTTCTAGCAGTGTGTGGGACTTGTTCTATAAGTCCATCTATACTGACCTCCATCAGGTTGCAAATTCAAAATAATTTTTTGTCTGCATCTAGCTATGAAAAAATATTTGGCCTTCTAGCAGTGTGTGGGACTTGTTCTATTAGTCCATCTATACTGACCTCCATCAGGTTGCAAACTGAATATAATTTCATTCTGCATCTACCTCTGAAAAAAATATTTGGGCTTCTAGCTGTGTGTGGGACTTGTTCTATTAGTCCATCTATACTGACCTCCATCAGGTTGCAAATTGAATATATTTTTCTGCATCTAGCTCTGAAAAAATATTTGGCCTTCTAGCAGTGTGTGGGACTTGTTCTATTAGTCCATCTTTACTGACCTCCATCAGGTTGCAAACTGAATATAATTTTTCTCTGCATCTACCTCTGAAAAAATATTTGGGCTTCTGTAACGGGTCTGGGAGGCGGAACCTCTGAGCAACTATACAATGGGGCGATCCTTGTAAGGAAGCGGGTGGTGACCAGGGAAGACGGGCAGGTAGTCAGAGCAGGTGACCGGGACAGTCTCTGGGTAAACGGGCAGGAGGTCACGGCAAGTGACCGGGACAGTCTCTGGGTAAACGGGCAGGAGGTCACAGCAATTGACCGGGGCAGTCTCTGGGAGAATGGGCAGGGGGTCACAGCAAGTGACCGGGACAGTCTCTGGGTATAGGGTTGGTACGACCTGTGACGGCTGAGCCTCCAGGTAGGCTAGCAGGCGGATGGCAGGTGTGTGCTCCCAGGTGAGCAGGCGAGAGTCTCTGGATAAGCAGGTGGTCACAGCATGTGACGGCGGAGCCTCCAGGTAGGCTAACAGGCGGATGCAGATGAGTGCTCCCAGGTGAGCAGGCGAGAGTCTCTGGATAAGCAGGTGGTCACAGCTTGTGACGGCGGAGCCTCCAGGTAGGCTAACTGGCAGGTAGCAGATGAGCGCTCCCAGGTAAGCAGGCTAGAGTCTCTGGACTGGCAGATGGTCACAGCACGTGACGGCGGAGCCTCCAGGTAGGCTAACAGACAGGTAGCAGGTGAGCGCTCCCAGGTGAGCGGGCAAGCTGGTCCATAGACAGACTGACAGGTGTCAGAAGGCAGACCGTCGGACCTCAGGCTAGCAAGCAGGAAAGCGGATGACAGGCAGGAATCAGGCAGCAAACTGGCAGGAAACTGGCAGGCAACTGGCAGGTAACTGGCAGGTAACAGGCAACGGGACCAGAGGGCTGAAGCAGAGTAGTGAACAGTGCAACAACATTGCTCGGGCACCTCCATTTTGGAGGAGGTGCCTTATATATGGTGAAGTCCTCCGGCCATTGGCCGGGGACTCCTTAGAACGGTGCGCGCGGCCCCTTTAAGAGGGGGGGAGCGCGCGCGCGCCCGAAGCACAGTGGCCGGGAAGGAGCGCGCGCTGCCAGCAGAGCAGGAGGAGGACGCCGGGCTCGGAGAGGAGGGGAACAGCGTCCCTGCCTAGCAGGGGGCAGGGACGCCGACGCTACAGTACCCCCCCCTTTAGGCCCCCCCTTTTTTAGGCCAGACAGAAATTTAGCAAGTATGAGAGGGGCATGGATGCTCTCCCGGGGCTCCCACGTTCTCTCCTCAGGACCAAACCCCTTCCAATCTACTAGAAAAAAGGTCTTTCCTCTTACCCTTTTGGTGGCCAGAATGTTCTCTACCTCAAACTCGTCTTCAGCAGAAACCGGAGCAGGAGGCGTACCTGTAGACTTGGAAAAAGAGTTAAGTACCACGGGTTTGAGGAGAGATACATGGAAGGAGTTAGGGATCCGTAGGTTGGCCGGGAGTTTCAATTTATAGGCCACCGGGTTGATCTGACTGATGACCTCCAGAGGACCGATGAACCGAGGCCCTAACTTATAGGAAGGAATCTTGAGCCGGACATACTTGGACGAGAGCCAGACTTTATCCCCAGGACGGAATTGTGGAGGATCCAGACGTTTTTTGTCAGCGTGTCTTTTCTTCCGCTCGGACGACTGAAGGAGTGCGGATCGGGTACTCTCCCAAATGGAGGAAAATTTGTTAACGAGAGATTCCGCAGCCGGATTATCCACCGAGGTGGAGACGGGAAATGGGATCCGAGGATGCTGACCGAAGACTACAAAAAACGGGGATTTGGAGGAAGATTCGCTCTCGTGGTTATTGTACGAGAATTCAGCCCATGGCAGGAGATCCACCCAGTCAGAATGGTGGGCATTAACGAAGTGCCGGAGGTAACTGGTCAGGTTCTGATTGATCCACTCCACTTGACCATTAGACTGTGGGTGATAAGCGGAGGAGAAGTCCAGGGTGACGTCTAGCAGTTTACAAGTGGCTCTCCAGAAGCGTGAGGTGAACTGTACCCCACGATCCGACACGATGTGGAGGGGCAGGCCATGAAGACGAAAGATGTGGCGGATAAAATCTTTAGCCAGCTCGGGTGCAGACGGGAGGCCTGGCAGGGGAATGAAATGAGCCATCTTGGAAAAGCGGTCAGCGACCACCCAAATGACCGTACAACCAGCAGAGACGGGGAGATCAGTTATGAAGTCCATAGCTATATGCTGCCAGGGGACAGCAGGTACAGGAAGCGGAAGGAGGCGACCGGCTGGCAGATGTCTCGGAACCTTGTTGCGGGCGCAGGACACACAGGCAGAAACAAAGTCAATTACGTCCTTGTGCAGGGTAGGCCACCAGTAGTGCCGGGTAATAAGCTGGAGGGTCTTTTTCTGACCGGCGTGGCCAGCTAGTTTAGACGAGTGACCCCAGTGTAGGATCTTCTCCCGATCAGGTACTGATACGAACGTCTTACCGGGAGGGAGACGATTTAGACTTACGGGAGCCACCTGCATTACTCTGGCGGGATCGATGATGTGTTTAGGTTCCTCCTCGAGATCAGACACCAGAAAGGATCGGGACAAGGCGTCCGCCTTGATGTTTTTGTCAGCCGGGCGAAAATGAAGAACAAAATCAAAGCGAGCAAAAAACAACGACCACCGGGCTTGGCGCTGGTTAAGTCTCTGGGCATGCTGGAGGTAAGCCAAGTTCTTGTGGTCAGTGTAAATTATTACCGGGTGAAGAGCCCCTTCGAGCAGGTAACGCCACTCCTCCAATGCCAGCTTGATGGCCAATAACTCTCGATCTCCTATGGAATAGTTGCGCTTCGAAGGGGAGAAGAGTTTGGAGAAGAAGCCACAAGTTACCATTCTCCTGGAAGACGATTTTTGGGTAAGTACCGCTCCGGCTCCAGAGGAGGAGGCGTCAACTTCCAGGAAGAACTGCTTGTTGCCATCTGGGCGATGCAGCACCGGGGCGGAAGAGAAGGCCTGTTTTAAGGAAAGAAAGGCCTCCTCTGCTTCGGGCGGCCACTCTTTGGGATTAGTGCCCTTACGGGTGAGCGCAGAAATTGGGGCAGTCCGGGAAGAGAAGTGCGGTATGAAGAGGCGGTAGTAGTTGGCGAAGCCCAGGAACCACTGAATGGCCTTCAACCCCTCCGGTCAAGGCCACTTCTCGATGGCAGACAGTTTCTCAGGATCCATTCGTAGGCCGGTCTGAGAAATTATGTAGCCCAAAAACGGAAGCGAGGTCTGCTCAAAAAGGCACTTCTCATATTTAGCGAAGAGGTGGTTCTGCCTGAGCCTGAGCAGGACCTGACGAACATCCCTCCGGTGAGTCTGGAGATCCGAAGAGAAGACCAAGATGTCGTCCAGGTACACCACCACGCAGGAGTAGAGAAGGTCCCGGAAGATGTCATTGACCAACTCTTGAAAGACGGCGGGAGCGTTACAGAGACCAAAGGGCATTACGAGATATTCATAGTGGCCATCCCGGGTGTTGAATGCCGTCTTCCATTCATCCCCCTGACGGATACGGACCAGGTTGTACGCCCCACGAAGGTCCAGTTTGGTGAAGATTCTAGCCCCCCTCAGACAATCAAATAATTCCGGAATGAGCGGAAGGGGGTACTTATTCTTCACCGTGATCTGGTTTAGGCCTCTATAGTTTATGCAGGGACGGAGAGAGCCGTCCTTCTTTTTAACGAAGAAGAAGCCTGCTCCCGCCGGGGAGGTAGATTTCCGGATAAATCCCCGGGCCAGGTTCTCCTCAATATATTCGGACATAGACCGGGTCTCAGCAGTGGACAATGGGTAAATACGCCCACGGGGAGGAGTAGTACCGGGTGACAGGTCGATAGGGCAGTCGTATGGTCTATGAGGGGGTAGTGTCTCTGCCTCCTTTTTATTAAAGACATCAGCATATGACCAATAAGGAATCGGAAGTCCAGGTAGATTAGCTGGGGTAGGAGAAGGACGGACGGGATGGACGGGAACCAAACAAGTCTTATGGCAGTCCTGTCCCCAGCGAAGGACTTCTCCGGTCTGCCAGTCAAGCACGGGTGCATGTTTCTGGAGCCAATGTAGGCCTAGCAAGAGGGCATGAGAGAGTCCAGGCAGAACATGAAAGGAGATACTCTCAGAATGCAGCATTCCCACCTGCAGAGTAATGGATTCGGTGATGAGTTGGATGGGACGTGGTAAGAGGCCCCCATCCACAGCAGCGACAGATAAGGGTACAGCCAGAGGTTTGGTGGGGATGCGGTATTTCTCTACCAGGGACTGTGAAATAAGATTCCCGGCTGCTCCAGAGTCAAGTTGGGCTAGTTCGAAATAACGGTTCTCCCCGCAGACGGTTGAGACAGACAACAGCAGAGATGGAGAGGATTTATTCTTGTCTAGGACGACCTCTCTGAGCGATCCTAGACACAGGCGTTTCCCGTCCTCTCCGGGCAGGTACTGATCCGGTGCTCCTTATTGCCACAGTAGAAGCAGCTCCCCTCGGCACTGCGTAAGTCTTGACGGGTTTTGACCATCTTTGTCTGGTCGACCTGCATAGGCTCAGGAGAGTGTGCCTGGGGAGAAACGGAGGGAATAACGGGTTTCTGGAAGATGGGAGCTAGACGTGGAAACCTTCTCTCACGAGAGACCTCTTTGGTGCGCTCCTGGAACCGTAGGTCAATCCGGGTGGCAAGAGTTAT
Organism: Phyllobates terribilis; assembly: GCF_046119375.1. Lineage (NCBI taxonomy): Eukaryota > Metazoa > Chordata > Amphibia > Anura > Dendrobatidae > Phyllobates > Phyllobates terribilis. Next base: position 474,651,211 of record NW_027362765.1, on the reverse strand, counting down.
TAAGTCGTCGAGAGTGGTAGGAATGTCCCGACCAGCGAGTTCATCTTTAATACGGCCGGACAGACCCTCCCAGAAGACAGACACCAGAGCGTCGTTATCCCAGTCCAGCTCCGAGGCAAGGGTACGGAACCATATGGCATATTGGCCCACGGTGAGATCTCCCTGACGGAGGCGTAGCAGAGACGATGCGGATGAGGTCTTCCGTCCGGGTTCATCGAAGACTTTACGGAAAGCCGTGAGAAAGGCTGACAAGTCGGACACCAGAGGGTCTCCTCTCTCCCATAGAGGATTCAGCCAAGCCAGAGCCTCCCCCGTGAGGTGGGACATGATAAAGGCCACTTTGGACCGGTCGGAGATAAACTGGTGGGACAAGAGTTCGAAGTGCAGGGTGCACTGGTTTATGAAGCCCCGAGCTTGAGCGGAGTCATCTCCGTAGCGAGGAGGTGCAGAAAGCAGGGGTCCAGGGCAGGATACCATGGTATTGGTGGGCAGCGGCGCTGCCGGGTTGCAAGTCATGACACAAGCGGTGGTTGCTGGTGGAGCAGTCAGAGTGTCCAGGCGAGAGTTGACATTCCGCAGGTGACCCAGGATGGACTCCTGTTGGGACCTCTGACGGGACAGTTTATGACATAGGTCCGAGAGCGAGGGAGCTTGGGTACCACCGGGTTCCATGGCCCGAGCAAACTGTAACGGGTCTGGGAGGCGGAACCTCTGAGCAACTATACAAGGGGGCGATCCTTGTAAGGAAGCGGGTGGTGACCAGGGAAGATGGGCAGGTAGTCACAGCAGGTGACCGGGACAGTCTCTGGGTAAATGGGCAGGAGGTTACGGCAAGTGACCGGGACAGTCTCTGGGTAAACGGGCAGGAGGTCACAGCAAGTGACCGGGGCAGTCTCTGGGAGAACGGGCAGGGGGTCACAGCAAGTGACCGGGACAGTCTCTGGGTATAGGGTTGGTACGACCTGTGACGGCTGAGCCTCCAGGTAGGCTAGCAGGCGGATGGCAGGTGTGTGCTCCCAGGTGAGCAGGCGAGAGTCTCTGGATAAGCAGGTGGTCACAGCATGTGACGGCGGAGCCTCCAGGTAGGCTAACAGGCGGATGCAGATGAGTGCTCCCAGGTGAGCAGGCGAGAGTCTCTGGATAAGCAGGTGGTCACAGCTTGTGACGGCGGAGCCTCCAGGTAGGCTAACTGGCAGGTAGCAGATGAGCACTCCCAGGTGAGCAGGCTAGAGTCTCTGGACTGGCAGATGGTCACAGCACGTGACGGCGGAACCTCCAGGTAGGCTAACAGACAGGTAGCAGGTGAGCGCTCCCAGGTGAGCGGGCAAGCTGGTCCATAGACAGACTGACAGGTGTCGGAAGGCAGACCGTCGGACCTCAGGCTAGCAAGCAGGAAAGCGGATGACAGGCAGGAATCAGGCAGCAAACTGGCAGGAAACTGGCAGGCAACTGGCAGGTAACTGGCAGGTAACAGGCAACGGGACCTGAGGGCTGAAGCAGAGTAGTGAACAGTGCAACAACATTGCTCGGGCACCTCCATTTTGGAGGAGGAGCCTTATATATGGTGAAGTCCTCCGGCCATTGGCCGGGGACTCCTTAGAACGGCGCGCGCGGCCCCTTTAAGAGAGGGGGAGCGCGCGCGCGCCCGAAGCACCGTGGCCGGGAAGGAGCGCGTGCTGCCAGCAGAGCGGGAGGAGGACGCCGGGCTCGAAGCGGAGGGGTGAGGGGAACAGCGTCCCTGCCTAGCAGGGGGCAGGGACGCCGACGCTACAGCTTCTACCTGTGTGTGGGACTTGTTCTATTAGTCCATCTATACTGACCTCCATCTGGTTGCAAATTGAATATAATTTTTTTCTGCATCTAGCTCTGAAAAAATATTTGGCCTTCTAGCAGTGTGTGGGACTTGTTCTATTAGTCCATCTATACTGACTTCCATCAGGTTGCAAACTGAATATATTTTTTTTCTGCATCTACCTCTGAAAAAATATTTGGGCTTCTAGCAGTGTGTGGGACTTGTTCTATTAGTCCATCTATACTGACCTCCATCAGGTTGCAAATTCAAAATAATTTTTTGTCTGCATCTAGCTCTGAAAAAATATTTGGCCTTCTAGCAGTGTGTGGGACTTGTTCTATTAGTCCATCTATACTGACCTCCATCAGGTTGCAAGTGAAAAATAATTTTTATCTGCATCTAGCTCTGAAAAAATATTTGGCCTTCTAGCAGTGTGTGGGACTTGTTCTATTAGTCCATCTATACTGACCTCCATCAGGTTGCAAATTAAAAATAATTTTTATCTGCATCTAGCTCTGAAAAAATATTTGGCCTTCTAGCAGTGTGTGGGACTTGTTCTATTAGTCCATCTATACTGACCTCCATCAGGTTGCAAATTAAAAATAATTTTTATCTGCATCTAGCTCTGAAAAAATATTTGGCCTTCTAGCAGTGTGTGGGACTTGTTCTATTAGTCCATCTATACTGACCTCCATCAGGTTGCAAATTAAAAATAATTTTTATCTGCATCTAACGCTGAAAATATATTTGTCCTTCTAGCAGTGTGTGGGACTTGTTCTATTAGTCCATCTATACTGACCTCCATCAGGTTGCAAATTAAAAATAATTTTTATCTGCATCTAGCTCTGAAAAAATATTTGGCCTTCTAGCAGTGTGTGGGCCTTGTTCTATTAGTCCATCTATACTGACCTCCATCAGGTTGCAAACTGAATATAATTTTTTTCTGCATCTACCTCTGAAAAAATATTTGGCCTTCTAGCAGTGTGTGGGACTCATTGTATTAGGCCATCTATACCAAGCTCCACCAGCTTTTAAATTAATAATAATTTTTAGCTGCATCTAGCCCTGAAAATAATTTTTATTCCCAATAGTGGTAGCAATAGAAATATGGGGCGCGCTCCTGGCTTACAAAAATATACGCTTCATAACAAAAAACACCAGCCTAGCGCACTGCATTAATAAGATGGCATCATCGTCTCTCTCAGTGCTAGGCATACTACCCAGGCTAGCATTCCTGTGCCTAAAACACAATGTATGGGTCCACGCTAGCCGCTATGCTGAGGGGTCTATAGCTGCTGCTAACGCTTTATAACAATTCAATTGCCAGATTTTCACAGAGCTCTTCCACAATGCCCACCCATTGGGCAACAGTTGCCCACCTTCCCTATGGGATCTAGTGGCGAATAGTTGATGCCATTAATCAGAGCGTCAGTTGCCCCGTCGACGTGGCAAGCATACGGTAAGGCATGGGAAGAGTGGACATGACTAGTAGCAGGCAGACGGGTTGACCAATGTGAACAAGCCAGATCACAAGTCACCATAGAATTTCTCCACCAGCTAATGATGAGGGGCATATAAGGGGCGTCAGCGCAGCGGTGTCTGACCGGAGTAGCATTTCACTTCCAACTACTGAATTGGGGAGATGTGACAAAGATTCATCATCAGACAATCCATAAAAGGTTGGAAAAGGGGTCAGCCAAGTCAAGAGTGTAGACGTCCCGTCCCGTGTCACTAAAACTGATTTCTCACATCATATCCCTAACACCATTAACATGACACTCACAATTTGAAGCAACACTTCTGTCTACTGCATTTGTGATCGCCTTCTTCGGGGCGCTATGCATAAGCGAATTAGTCCCTCAATCCAAAATTACCACCAGTGGAGGCTTATTACACCAGGACGTAGTCATAGCCAATAATGCAATACGTCTATGCATACACAAATCGAAAACGTTTCCAGCGGGCAGGGGCACTTGGGTACTTCTACAACCCACAAACGGTACACTGAGTCGGGTAACAATAGTAAAAACATATCTAACCATCAGATCACAAAGTAATTTCTTCCTATCACACATTAATGGAATGCCATTATCAAGATATCAGTTCCAAGCTATATTTAATAAATGCATAACATCGGCAGGGAACCACCCCAAAGATTACAGGACACACTCATTCCGCATAGGCGCGGCCACGGAAGCAGCAAGAGCAGGACTGTCAGAAACGGAAGTTCAGAGGATAGGGAGATGGCGATCCATGTGTTTGGCAAGATACATAAGACCGGACTTGTTATCCTAACGTGGTTTGTTTCTTTTACAGGTGACGCTAAGCCAACAGTGTGGGTGATAGGCCACTCGCATATGTATTGGGCAGAAAAAAGGGCGAAAGTCCGCCCAGGCGGGAGGAAATTAGAGTTTCATAACACATATTTCAACTGGAGAGGTATTAGAGGCCTGCTATGGCCACAGGTACTAATGGAGGTAATCAAGGTAGGGAGAGAGGCAAGATGTCCGGTCATCTTAGTTATACAGGCCGGGGGAAACAACCTAGGTCATTACAAGAGCGCATAACTAATGGCAATAATGAAACTAGACACTGAGCGCTTCAGAGAATTTTTCACAAAACTAGCTATAGTATGGTCAGAGATTGTGCCGATAGCGGTATGGCAAGGTGCGCGAGACATCACGGCCATCGATCGGACAAGGCGGGTAATAAATATTCGGATGGCAAAATTTAGAAGAGACAGACGCGGTGTAGTGGTACGACACCGACAACTGGAAGGAGATAAAGCAGGCCTCATACGGCCCGACGGTGTTCACTTAATGGATATTGGACTGGACATATTCCTGTCACAATCCAGGATGGAGTGGAACAAGCGTTAAGAGTGATGGGTGGGGGTCAGAGTCCTGCATACGAGTACGCAGGATCCTCCGTGGCCTGGAAATATAAAGGACATGTTGGAGAGTTACACTTGTTGGCCAAGTTGCCGGAGTGGAGATCCAGGGCATGTTGCAACAAGCTGAATTATTTTAGAAATAAAATGCCTTTCTATTGGAATGAGCATAAAGAGTTAATAAACCTGTGACCGATCCTCACCCATCCAGTTGTAAGAGTTACATTATTGTATTGTCAAGGAAAGGGGGGCGGTAGGGGGGCTGAGCGTCTGGGTTTGGTTGCTGGTCCCCACAGTCTGCCTAGGCTAGATGCATTTAAAAATTCTTATTAGATACACAGTCGGTGCAGCTTGCTTCGCAGCTGGGCTACTACGCCCAATGTATTGCCTAGGCTAGATGCAGTTAAAAATTCTACGCTGACTAGCAGACACTGAAGATTTGGAGCAGACCTCTGAGTAAACAGCTCTTCAGACTCAACCATCTGTGTTACCCCAAGCCATAGTGTATGTAGTTTCTTACAGTTAAAAGGGGGGGGGGGGGCGACCCAACCCACCTGGAATTGACGATGCCAACGTCACGTAAGACACAGCAAGGGGACTCCAAAAAGAGTCTCCATTTTTTCCCAAAATTGTGGCACAGACACAATTAAAACGGTTGGTGAGGTGATATTACCAAATCCTCAAGCTTTTAGTCTCCCAAGGATAACACAGGGTTAGAAAAGTCCTTGCGAATCCATGATTTGTTCATCTTTATAAACGTGAGTCTGTCTACATTCTCAGTGGACAGCAGCATGCGCTTATCTGTCAGCACACCATCAGCAGCGCTGAACACATGTTCAGAGAGAACACTGGCTGCAGGGCATGACAAGATCTCCAAGGCGTGAATGGCGAGCTCCGGCCATTTTTCCAGATTGGAATACCAAAATGAGCAAGGGTCCAGTGACACAGTCATGGCTTCGATGTTCACTTGGAGATACTCCTGCACCATCCTCTCTAGGCATTGACTATGTGTCAGACTTCTTGTCTCCTGTGGCCTTGCAAAGGATGGTTTAAAAAAGTGGTGAAACGATTCCACAAAATTACTGTTACCAGCAGATACTGTGTTACTGTTGAGTGATGAAGACTCGACAGTCCCACGGTTGGCAAGTTAGAACTGTGAGATTCACTTCGTGCACCACTGGTGTTTTGTGGAAAAGCACATGTAAGATTCTGCAACAGCATCTGCAGATACTCCTGCATGCGTCAATCCCTTTTTATGGCAGGAATTATTTCGGCAAATTTACTTTTGTACCCGGGATCTAAGAGTGTGGCAACCCAGTAGTCGGGAATACTTCGAATTCTGCAATCTGAGGGTTATGTTGCAGGTAGTGCAGCAAGAAGGCACTCATGTGTCTTGCGCATCCAGGAGAACCAAGTCCTTGTTGTGTTGGTAGCGAGGTAAGAATCATGCTTCCTTCCTCTGCCCTCTCCCCCCAACCTCGCACAACAGAAATGTGATCAAGGTCTCCCTCATCTGATGAGTCTTCCATGCCCATCATCAGTTCATCCTCCACTTCTTCCTCGGCTCCTGCACCTTCCTCAACAGTTTGGCTGCTACCTTGCGCCCTGGTTAATCCCTCTCCCCCACCCTCCCATGCCTGCCGCCTTGGTGCTGCCAACCGTCTGGACCTTGGAGATGTTATCCCTTCCGCATACGACTCCTCCTCTACTTCCTCCACCTCCTCTTGTCCCACCACCTGACTCTGAATTCTGTTTAATGTGTGCTCCAGCATGTAAATCACCGGAATAGTCATGCTGATAATGGCATCGTCGTCAGCACTAAACATCTTCGTCGCCATTTCAAAACTGTACAGAAGGGTGTGTGGCGCCCCTGAGGGTTCAGTCGCCACAGAGTTACTGCATCTCACCCAGAGGTGTGGTATCTCACCCTCAGGTAAGGAAGGCGTATGGCTCGGGACCCTAACACCTGCATCCAACACATACCCGCAGTGGGGGTAGGTCGAGATTGCTCCTAAGGGAGAGCACAGTCCCAGGTCCCTAGCTGGTGGGAGGGTCCTATGTAGTGGGTGCTTAGGGGGGCAGCTTAGGGGAGCACATGACAGGGAGAGTATAAATAGGAAGCCATCTTAGAAAGAGCAAGCCAGTCAGAGGCGGAAAAGTGACAGGAGCAAAGGCTCGGCATGAGCTCTGCTCCGGAGGCGGGTCTAGCCTGGGAGGCCCAGGGCTGAAGGAGAGAAGAGAGGAGTGGGAACAGGAAGGCTCCAGGAACCGAAGCGACCCTAGGGCTACGGGACATGCAGAAGGCCACCCGTACTCCCGCTGCTACCAGGAGGTAGAGGGGTCAGGCCAGATAAGGGGAACCGGTCCCTCAACTAGAGGAGAAACAGCAAGGCTCAACTAGAAACCGGAGGCTGCAGCATTTCATGTACTGCAGGCAAAAGTCCACACCAGTCTCACTAAGAAGGTAGCCACATAGGACCCAGGGGACGGAACACAAGTCGCCCGCCAAGGCCCGAGGATACCGGATAGAAGTGTTAATGGGTGTGTGGTGAAGGGAGAAGGCCAGAGAAAGGACACACAGAAGGGGGTCCTGCTAAGTACTCTGGAGCTATCTGGGGGTGGACTGAGCCCCTCACTGAGTACGCACAGCATGACGAGTGAGATTGCTCTGGTACCTGTAATCTGGACTGCAACAACTGTGAGTAAAGATCTTGGGACGGCATCACACGGACTCTGTGTTCATTACTGACTCCCTGCACTACAACCACCATCATCCACCCACACTGCCCTGAAGCTACACTCTTCCTGTGGTGAGTAATAATACCATTGCTGCAAAACCACCAGCTTCAGAGGACTGTTCCGAGGCGGTGGCCCCTTTGGCCGCACTCCACAGGTGGCGTAGTCGGACATTATAAAATCCATATATACAAATTACCCTTGGATTGATCGCCCTGTGTCACGGACCGGGTCACCGCCACAGTGACTACAACCCCCAGCGTCTACCAGCCCGGCTCAGGGTACCCCACGGCCCAGGGGGCGCGTCAACTTCATAGGTCACTGATCTGAGACCACTCCTGCAGCGTGATTTGCCCCACCTCTGGATCTCGTTGGCCCAGGCTATACATCAGAACGTATTGCACCAGGGCTTGTCAGTGCTGCCACAGTCGATGCAACATGTGCAGAGTTGAATTCCACCGTGTCGGCACATCGCATTTCAGCCGGTGAACTGGCAGGCCCAACGACTTCTGTAGAGATGTAAGTCGTTGAGCTGCGGGATGCGAACGGCGGAAGTGAGCACACAGCGACCGTGCCCTCTGCAGAAGGCCATCTTATCCGGGATAGTGGTTCAACACGTGAGCCATACAAGGCACGTGTGTGACATTGCCCGGAGAAGGGCCGCACCCAGGTTTGCAGCATTGTCGCACACGGCCTTCCCTGGTTGCGGGTCCAGTGGAGACAACCATTCATGAAACTGGGTCTCCAGAGCTGACCACAAGTCCTCAGCTGTGTGACTCACATTTCCCAGACATTTCAAAGTAAACACTGATGCCGTTGAGCCCTGCTGCCAGCATAGTAAGGAGGTGTGCAGGATTCCTTCTGGGCAGATAGAAAGCAGGTGGCATTACCAGACAGGCTTTGGGTGCAGGTGGAGGACCGAGAGGAGGTTGAGGAGGCAGAAGCAGTGGAGGAACTTCGAGATAAAGAGGATTGACGCAAAACTCGTGGGGACGGCAAGACTTGGACAGCAGCCCCTTGTCCTGCTGTCACCATAGTTACCCAGTGCCCAGTCAGCGACATGTAACGCCCCTGTCCATGCCTACTTGTCCAAGTGTCTGTGGTGAAATGCACCCTGTCACACACAGAGTTTCTCAAAGAAGCGGTGATGTTGTGTGCGAAATGCTGGTGGAGTGCAGGCACACCTTTCTTTGAGAAGTAGTGCCGACTGGGCATCTGGTACTGGGGCACTGCGACGGACATAAGGTCTCGAAAATCCACTGTGTCCTCCAGGCGGAAAGGCAGCAGTTCAGTAGCCAACAGCTTGCAGATGGTGAAATTCAGCCTCTTAGCTTTCTCATGGCTAGGAGGAAATGGTCTTTTACTTTTCCACATCTGAGGGACCGAGGGTTGGCTGTTGTGCTTTGACGGGGTGGAGTAGGGTGTCCCCGGCAAACTGCCGGTCTGTGAGGAAAATGCAGGCGGACATGTTAGGTTGCCTTTATCCAAAGGTGGTGCTCTCGATGTCAGAGAGCGCTGAACACCAGCAGGTGTTTCCACTTCCCAATGAACTGATGACCTGCCAATCACACTGGCTGTTGCAGGTAAAGAGGTGGCAGGTCTGCGTCCAAAAACATGTGTGACTGCTGTCCCCCCAGTCACAGAGGATGAAGAGGCCGCGGATGCACAAGATGGGGCAGACGGTGGATGGCCTAGCCTGCTAGGCCGCATTGTAGCACAGTGAGCTTCCCACTGCAACTTATGCTTCATATCCATGTGACGGTACATGCATGAAGTACTCAAACTATGGATTTTTTGGCCTCTACTTAGCTATTGGTGACAAATATTACAGATAACACGAGTTGGGTCATCCTTATCGATCTGAATAAATGCCCAGGCTATGCAAGGCTTAGAGCCCATGTGACCTGAAGAGCCACTACGACTTGTGGTCAGAGGCAGAGTTGTGGTTGAGGATGCAGTTGTTGACGTGCTTCCCGTAGTCCGTCTCTGTCCAGGAAGGCGCAACCTAACCTCGTCGTCAATAGTATCTGTGACGCCCCGCTGCGCTTGGTATCACAGATCCTAGAAGAGTGTATTGATGGAATCCTCCACAAGAGGCCCCCATAAACATTCACACATCTCCACCTTCCACCTCAGACCAGCAGGGGGAGCCCGTTAGGGATATAAATAGGGAAGGTGGAGCTAGGCAGTTCAGTTCCTCTGAAGAGATCCTGCAGTAGAGAAGCCTAAGAGAGGTCAGTCTGCAGTGGAGCTCAGTCTAGTCTAGAGAACTCAGCTAATTGTTCAGCAGTGGAGCACGAGGCTCCTGCTAGCTAGATTCAGGGAGCCCAGATAGAGCTTAAGGTGTGCCGGCGCCATAAGATCGGTGAAGCGCGGCAAGCTGCCGTTAGTGTGTATAGCCTAGTGAGGGCCCGAGTAGGCCGAAGGCGAGTGGCGAGTTAGTACATAAGGCGCAGAGGAGCTTAACCAGCTCACCCCGAAGCATTTACCGGACACCGGATCCAAACTTACCGGGATCTCTATGACCCAGTAAGGCATAACCGGAATCCCTAGAGAACTACAAGTCCCAGGATCACTAAGGTGCTGATACGTAACAGAGCCAGGAGACGCTTAGGCACCGCATACTGGGAGCGTGAACTCCAAGAGAAGGCCCTACCACAAGGTCAGCCAGCGCAGGACAGAGACAAAGTTAGGCCTAGCTCCAGGCAGGTCAGAAACTTACTATGCAGAGGCAATAAACAGGAGGCCCTACACCCGCTCATTGGGGAGGATCCTGATATGCACCCTTCACACTACAGTGCTCCGGGATGTGCCTGAATTTCCTCCAGTAAAAGGTACTGAAGTGACTACCGTGTCCATTCCCGTTCCAGCTGGGTCTTGCCTGTCCTGCATTCCCCCTGCATACGCTGCCCTGAGACCTAGCTTCACCTGTGGGGAGCTATACCATCGAGCTGCCTTATTATGGGCCTCAGTGGACTGCTGCAGCGCTGGTGCTTCTCACCAGATACCACAGGTGGCGTCACGAACTCTTATAAAATTAACAATTATCCACCCTTTTAAAGAGTGACCCCAGGGTACGGGCCAGGGAGTCGACCACCGCGACATCCCCAAGGCCAGGCAAAGGCCCGGGAGACCTCATCGACTGGCTGACTGTGGGTTGACAGTAAGTGGGATCTCCAACCTTGTCATCATCACCCTGTGTGTTATCACAACCGTCGTCCTCAAAGCCAACCTCTTCCTGCCCTGACCGAAAAGTCAAGTTGTTGCTCCAATCAGGTATTTGAGTCTCATCATCGTCTTCATCATTGTCTCCACCAACAGGAGTTACAGTTTGGGAACGAGGGTCTACATTATGCTCAGAACCTTCTTCATCTGGTCCTGGATCCGACTTATAAAGATTCTGGGCATCAGTGCAGATCATTTCCTCATCTGGATTAACAGAAGCTCTGGAGCAAACCTCCATTTCCCAGGCTATAGTATGAGTAAACAGCTCTGCAGACTCACCCATCTGTGTTACCCCATACTCAGACGGGCAGCTGGAGACTTGGGAGCTGTGAGGAAGCAAGTGCGATTGGGGTAACACCTCTGAGGACTGGAGTATTTGTGATGTTGAAATTGAGGTGGAGGAGAGCCCACTTGAAGGAGCACTTGATATCCGCTGAAGCACCTGCTGTTTTTGTGCCTCATCTGGAATTTGTAGCGATGGGCGTGTCCGTAAAAAAGGGATCGTATCACATTGTCCACGAAAAGAAGTCGACATGTTAGTTTGGCTGGAAGATGGTCTTTCTTCTGCAGCTGTTACTCCCCCCCCACCGCGGGGGGGCTCGACTCACCAGCGGATAGGCACCAGTATTGGGAGAGGGGGGCTGGCCGTCAGGGTCCACCGCGGCTCTGGCACAAACCCGGCGACACGGAGGTGGCACGGGCAGGAAGGGACTGGCCGTGTCGGCTTCTCACTTTTTGGATTTTAGAAGGGCAAGACATGCCTTTATCTGTGTCTCCCCCTCCTTTTACTCCTCCACCTCTTTTCTTTTCGCATGACTATATGTACTTGTCACTTTTCCATGTGCTAGTTATGTCTTCTGAGCAGTTTGTCAGCTTTTGTACACCTTTGAAGGTGTTTTCTATGTGTTTCTATGTGTTTTTGTTTGCCTGCCATTGGTTTTAACGGTGTTCGAAGGTGTTCGACGAACAGTTCGACGAACAGTTCGGCGAACACACGGGTGTTCAACGAACCGAACCGAACTCGAACACTACGGGGGTGGCTCAACACTAGTAATGACACCTTTTTTTTGTAGTTAGTTTTGAGTTTCTCAAGTCAAAAGAACTCTCCCTATGGGCATTTCTGTTTGTTAATTACCCATTGTTTTGCTGCTGGTTAGTATGTAATGTAACAGCAGCACAAGTATCCCAACCTAGTTTATTCTGTATAATATACACAGGGAATGATGGACAAAGCAGCCTTTTTTAGTGTCGGAGGTACTAGCACATTGGTGTTTAATTTGTTTCATTAAATATTCCATCTGTCCTACTAGTCCACAGGGGAGGAATTACCCCATTGTTGTGCTGCTGGTAAGACAAAGGGAAAAAAGATTGACACAAAAATTCACACTTACCTCTCATGCAAGTGCTGGGTACTGGACTTTTTCATCCATTCTACCGAATAGGAGATAGAGTGCAGTACTTGGCAGAGGCAAGGAACCAATAAATGGAACTGTTGAGTTCTGTCCTGTACTTCCTTAATCACGACACACACATTATATGAATGTTGGCTGAACAAAGTTCAACTGATCGTTTCGCCTGCAACCATTTCGGCTGCCTCTCCCATACACAGTAACACAGGAGCACTCTTTCAGCCGAGTACTGCTGTGTTCTCTATGAGAAAGTCATTGCCACATACAGTGGGATGTAAAAGTTTGTGCAACCCAGGTCAAAATTATTATTATCATGAACAGTTAAGCAAGTTTAAGATTAAATGATTTCTAAAAGGCCTAAAAATAAAGATGACACATTTCCTTCGTATTTTAGGCAAGATATATATATATATATATATATATATATATATATATATTTATTTATTTTAATTTTTTTCATCTTTTACATTTAAAAAATTACAAAAACGGGCAGATGCAAAAGTTTGGGCACCCTGCATGGTTAGTACCTAGTAGCACCCCTTTTGAAAGTATCACAGCTTGTAAATGCTTTTTGTAGCCAGATAAGAGTCTTTCAATTCTTGTTTGAGGGATTTTCATCCATTCTTCCTTGGAAAATTCTTACAGTTCTATGAGATTCCTGGGTCGTCTTGCATGCACAGCTATTTTGAGGTCTAGCCACAGATTTTCAATGATGTTCAGATTAGGGGACTGTGTGGGCCATTGTAAAATCTTCAACTTGCACCCTTTGTGATTGTCTATTGTGGATTTTGACATGTCTTTAGGAACATTATCCATTTGTAGAAGCCATTCTCTTTTCAACTTCAGCTTTTTTACAGATGATGTTGTAACGACCGGAACGCCCGTCGAATGGATACGGCGCTGCTATGAATGACTCCGACCTCGCATAGTGGCAAATAACTTTCTTTATACTGGTCACACGAATGACAGGGTTAAACGATTCTACAAAACATGGGCCACAACAGCCACTAAAACAAAATACAAGTTATGCAGCCCAAGAGAGCCCAAGTGCCAATCTCGGGGGAATGAGCCAAACTACGACTGGGCTATGCTGCTCCCACCCTTATTCAGTACAGGGCCTACCCAGGATGTTGCTGCAGATGTGCCACGTAGTCCTCCCAGGAATATAACCTTACACCCCCCTCCCACACTAATACAATGGGATCTGGGTACCCTTGTTTTCCCCTTGGAGAACACTCATATATATATATTTAGCCAACGCATTACCTATACAGTGTGCAGTTTCTCTTCTTACAAGAGCAAAGAGAAATCTCTCAGACTTAATACATATACAAACAGTTAAAAAACTAAACCTTTTATTAAACCCTGATCTCCGGCCACAGGGTTTGATCAGTTTCTCCTTCTCACCAAGCTCTCCAGCACATCCAGGTGTAAGCAGGAATTAGAATCAATGTCAGTCTCAAAGTGTAGCTCACAACAGGGCTCCTTTATAGTATCCACGTACACAGAGTCTTAGTATACCATATCCTTCACAATCTCTGAATCAAGCCTGATCAGTCCATCAGCAGTGATATACACCAGGCAGTTCTCAGCACTACTGAAATCACTAAAAATCTTTCCCTAACTGACAACACAGTTGGTGACCGGTCACATATCTCATTTACTCACAAGGCACAGCTTCTTCTTGGACACCATCCGGCTCTAGTCTGTACAAGCTCCCAAACGTCCCTGGGCATCAGACATGTTTCATCTCCTCAGGGGACTTCCTGGTTCTGTGTTTCCCGGGCTTTTTTACAGATCCCCTGGCTTTTTCTTTACTTGTCTCTTGCTGGCCCCTAATGGCCAGACTAAGTCATTGCAGGAGAAATTAATACTGTCATTAATATGAACTCATTACTAGAAAGACATGTCAACATGTTACAATGTAACATTCTTCCATCAAGAATTTGTTGAAATTTCATTGAATCCATTCTTCCCTCTACCTGTGAAATGTTCCCCGTGCTATTGGCTGCAACATAACCCCAAAGCATTATTGATCCATCCCCATGCTTAATGGTTGGCGAAATGTTCTTTTCCTGAAATTCTGTACCCTTTTTTCTCCACACATACCTTTGATCACTGTGGCCAAAGAGTTCTATTTTTACTTTATCGGTCCACAGGACTTGTTTCCAAAATGTATCAGGCTGATTTAGATGTTTTTTTGCATACTTCTGATGCTGAATTTTATGGTGAGGACGCTGTTCAGGTTTTTTTCTGATGACTCTTCCATGAAGGCCATATTTGTGCAGGTGTCTCTGAACAGAAGAACAATGCACCACATCTCCAGAGTCTACTAAATCTTTCTGAAGGTCTTTTGCAGTCAAGAGGGGGTTTTGATTACCTCTCAAGCAATCATACGAGTAGCTTTCATTGCATTTTTGTCTGGCCCATTTTTGGGGTCTTGTGTGAAATGATGTCCAATTTGCCTTTTTTTTCTCTATATTTTGTGTTATTCCAATACAGACAAAGGAAATAAAGGAAATAAACATGTATATAAAAAACATGTGTAACTACAATAATTTTCTGGTAGAAATACTTCATTTTCTGAAACAATTTCAAGCGTGGCAAAACCTTTGGCTATGACTGTATGTCCACTCTTGGTTTATTAGGGAGGAGGGCTTTGTTTTGGCATCAGGTAGAGCAGTTCTCAGTTGGATAGATCATCAATAGTTGACGTCTGCACAACCCTTTAAGAATAATTTAAGGTTTTATGTACATAAACATGCATTATTGAGTGCAAAATACTTCTCATTTTGGGTCTACATTATGTTTTATATGACACTCCAAATATCTGTATCATCTAAAAAACAATGGAACAAATTTAATGTACATTGCCATAAAATATAGAATTGTGTTCATGCACCCATAGCAATATATCACTATATCATCATTATATTTGTATCACAACCATTTTAAGGGGTAACGTTTCTCCTTATGGAGAGTGACACACCAGCTCTGGCACATCAAGGTAAGGCGGCTTATTCGCCGTGCAATGCTACTCTGGGAAATTTAATATGCAAATTGCCTCTTCAGAGAAAAAGAGGACTTGTACTCTATAGCGCCACCTATTCCTATATTGGGTTGATTGTGACTTGTAGGATTGCTGCTTCCAATAGGTGGCGCTATAGAGTTCAAGTCCTCTTTTTCTCTGAAGAGGCAATTTGCATATTAAATTTCCCAGAGGAGCATTGCACGGCGAATAAGCATCCTTACATTGACGTGCCAGAGCTGGTGTGTCACTCTCCATAAGGAGAAACGTTACCCCTTAAACCTCAGTCCAGAGCCTCTCACCTAGCCAAATCAGTTCCCATACTCTGCACTGACGAGGGCCAACAGCCCGAAACACCGTGTCTACAAATTCTGATTTGGCTTTTATCTTAAGTCATATTGCACGATTCGTTAAAGGGTTGATTGTGACTTGTAGGATTGCTGCTTCCAATAGTTGGCGCTATAGAGTACAAGTCCTCTTTTTCTGTGAAGAGGCAATTTACAACCATTTTATTAACCTAACTGTGCATGAAGACATAATTTGCTAAAAACCAGTTGAGTTTATTGAAATGTTTTTGTAAAGATTAACCACTGTTTTATGTATTTATTTTTTTCATAAAACAATCGTACCCTTGACAATTAGAAGCTTTGTAATATATCTTATTAGGGAAAACTTCTTCTTCCTCCTCCTGAACTGATAGTTCATTTTCAAAGTTTCCAATTCTCAGGTAAAATCTGTCGTCAATGAATACAGATTTTCTCATTACTGAGATAGGAGATGGCATTTAGTGCCCATAAGCTTCTCTGGTGCACTGTAACTGATGTTTCATTACAACTTGCTGCAGAATGACTTTAATCTCCTATCTCTGTAATGTGAAAATCTGTCTTCAGAGAAGACAGATCTTAAAATTTTTACTTATGAAATGAAAGTGAAAAATTAATCCAGGAGGAGAAATAAGTACATTTCTCTGTTAAGATATATTACAAAGTTGCTTATCTTCATGTGTGCAATTGATTTATGAAGTAGAAATTAAAACAACTGTTACTCTTTAAATAACTACCCTGATTCCTTTTAGATTTTGATTTATCTTGCTATATATTTATTTTTGATTTATTAAGACTCATTATATCACCCTTTTTCATTCTAAACAAGCTTGCTGAAGTGAATTGTAAATTATTTCAAGGTACACCATCATTTCTGCTGGCCAGAATTTAACGCACAGACCTTTCAGATTAGGCATGCTAAATTGCTTTGCAGGTGCTTAATCAACATGACCAATTTATGACAATTATAGCAATGTTTATAAACAACCCCTTTGAGCACACATTTCTATAAAGTGGCCAGAAAACTACATTTATAAATCTAGATGTCTGCCTGATGTTCATAATACGTACAAATTCAAAAACATAGGTTATTACTAAATCACAAGCTGTTTGATATAAAATGAAACAATACAAATTGGAACTGGAAAGTTGCTCAGTGAACATTCCTGTATTACAGACAAAAATCTAATTTCAAAACAACAGTTGAAATTGATGTTAACACTAGTGTTGAGCCACCCCCGTAGTGTTCGAGTTCGGTTCGGTTCGTCGAACACCCGTGTGTTCGCCGAACTGTTCGTCGAACTGTTCGTTGAACACCTTCGAACACCGTTAAAACCAATGGCAGGCAAACAAAAACACATAGAAACACATAGAAAACACCTTCAAAGGTGTCCAAAAGCTGACAAACTGCTCAGAAGACACAACTAACACATGGAAAAGTGACAAGTACATATAGTCATGCGAAAATAAAAGAGGTGGAGGAGTAAAAGGAGGGGGAGACACAGATATAGGCATGTCATGCCCTTCTAAAATCCAAAAAGTGAGAAGCCGACACGGCCAGTCCGCTCCTGCCCGTGCCACCTCCGTGTCGCCGGGTTTGTGCCAGAGCCGCGGTGAACCCTGATGGCCAGCCCCCCTCTCCCAATACTGGTGCCTGTCCGCTGGTGGGTCAAGCGAGCCCCCCTGTGGTGGAGGCAGTTCTAAGCTTTTTAATTTAAATTGTCTCTCTAATTTGAATGAATACACTTTAAATCCATTTACAAGGATCTATTGGAGGGCAAGTCTCATGCCAGCAGCCGCGTAATTCCAGCTCCAGTAGCGTCCACTAAAGCTGCTGCAGTTAAAAAGCTTTTATAAGGATCGAGCTCGGCTGTCCACCGCAAGGCATCCTACTGCCAGTCCCAGCCCCTATGCCTTGGGGTGCCTCCTGATGCTCTTCACTGAGTATCCCATGGTCCCGAAGCATTTCCTTTGAAAAAATTAAGTGTCTAAACTACAGGTGGTGTAGCTTGCTTAACAGCCGGGATAATCCGCTGACTAGCAGACACTGCTATTAGGCACAAAGTATTTCCTGGGCTAGATGCAGTTTAAAATTTGTAATTAGATACTCTCGTTGGATGCTGAGAAAGCATTCCATAGAGTCTCCTGGCACGCCATATATGATTCTCTTAAAAAGCTTGGGGTAGGGGTCTAGGGGACCCTTTTATAGCCAAAATCACGGCCCTGTATCGCAATACGTCACCTAGGCTGAAGATAAATGGAACGGTAGCACCCTGAGGGCTCGGTTGCTACAGAGGTATTGCACCTCACCCAGAGGTGTGATATCTCACTCTCAGGTAAGGATGGAGTGTGGATCAGGACCCGACACCTGCATGCATTACACCACATTGCCGTGGGGCAGGGCGACCAATATGCCTCTGAGATGGGCACGACAGTCCCTGTCCCTGGCTGGAGTGGGGGGAGGGAACACTGAGGAAGGGGAACCCTGTAGTGCAGGAGCAGGGAGGAAGCAGTTCCTGGGTGCATTGAGTAGGGAGTATAAAAGGTGGGCACCATCTTAGTTCAGTGCAGAGAAGTCTGAGCAGAAGTGGCAGGGAGCAGGGGCTCTGCATGAGCTCTGCTCCGGAGGCGGGCCTAGTAACAGAGGCCCAGGCCTGGAAGAGGGAGAAGGAAGGAAGAGGAGCGGAGAAGGAAGGGAACGAGGAATGAAGGGATCCCAGGGGTACGGACGGGCGAGTCGCCACCGCACGCCCGAATCCACCTGCGTGGAGGGGTCAGGCCAAAGGGGGAGACCGGTCCCCGAAACTAGTGGAGGCAGGAAACGACCCTCAGCTAGAAACCGGAGGCTGTGACATTTTATGTGGCGCAGCCCCTCGCTACACCCGCTAGGAAGGCACCACATAGGGTCAGGGAAACTGGCGCCAAGTTTACCAAGAGGAGGCCCGAGGCAGCCGGACAGAAGAGTTGGTAAGAAAGGCCAGACAAAGGACACACAAAGGGGGTCCTGTAAAGCGCTCCAAAGTTATCTGGGAGTTGTCTGAGCCCCTCACCTGGTGAGCACAGTACGACGTGGGCAGCCGTTACCTGCAGACGTGGTCTGGATAATAAGAACTGTGAGTAAAGGCCCTGGACTGCATCACTGACTCCTTGTCGTTACTGCTGCTGCCCTGCACCATCACCCCCATCCTCCGCATACACTGACCTGAGGCTATACTCCTCCCATGGGGAGTTATGCTACGCTCTGCTGCACCCACAACACCAGCCTCAGCGGTCTGCCCTGCAGCGGCGGTTCACTCTGACCGCAATCCACGGGTGGCGTAGTCAGACATTTAAACATCAAAACCACATAAATAGTTCCGCCACTGGTTTGACCACCCTGAGCCACGGAACCGGGTCGCCGCCACGAAGACTACAACCACCAGCATCCACCATAAAGGGTCCGGCTCCGGGTGTCCCAAGGCCCAGGGGGTGCATCAGAACATTTTCATCACCTTTCACAATCACCAATGGGACAAGGCAGGGATGTCCTCTGTCCCCTCTCTTATACATCCTAGTGACGGAGCACCTGCTCTCATCAATTCGCCATAACCCCAATATTAGGTGGATTGAGGTGGGAGGCACCGAGTACAAGTGCTCTGTATTTGCTGATGATGTCCTAGTATATATCACTCAATCACATATATCCATCCATGCTGTTATGGCTGAAATAGATCACTTTGTTACATGGTCAAATTTTAAAATCAATGCAGCGAAGTCTGAGGCCCTCGATGTCTCCCTCCCCAAATCCATATAGGATTCCATCCAGTCCAACTTTCCCTTTGCCTGGCCCTCACAGGGTATCAAATACTTAGGAATTCCTATTCATAGAGACCTCTCCCATCTATGTTATCTTAATTTTTGGCCCTTTATTGAACAACTCCATACAGACCACGGTTGGCAAGTTAGAACTGTAAGATTCACTACGTGAACCACTGGTGTTTTGTGGAAAAGCACATGTACACTGCGTTCCAAATTATTATGCAAAAAGTGTTTAGGAGTGATAAGGGAAGAATTTGTTTGTTTGTCAGTTAAACTCATTGATGGTGATGTGTGTCAGGGCTCTTTATATCACTGTAAGCAATTGCAGACACCTGTGCTAATTAGTTTGGCAGGTGTGTCCAATGAAAGGCAAGACTACTTAAGAAGGCTGTCTCACATTATTAAGCAGCCTACATTTTCTGCCAAAATGGGAAAGAAAAAGGATGTGTCGGCTGCTGAGAAGCAACAAATTGTGGAGTGTTTAGGTCAAGGCATGACTACAATCAACATTGTGCGATGATCAGGATGAAGTGTCTTGGCAATCAAGAAGTATGTAGCTGATTCACAGTACACACGTGTGCGTGCTGATAAGGGCAAATTGAGGACTCTTTCCTACAGGCAATTACGTCAGGTTGAAAGAGCAGCGGCAAAAAAGCCTTGTCATAGCAGCAGACAAGTTTTTGAAGCTGCTTGTGCCTCCAACGTCCCCCAAACAACAAGATGCAGGGTCCTTCAGAGGTTTGCAGCTGTGCATACGCCATCCTGTCGACCTTCTCTATCCACTTCACACAAGCAGAAACGGCTCCAGTGGGCCAAACATTACATGAAGACTGATTTCAAAACTGTTTTGTTCACGGATGAGTGCCGTGCAGCGCTCGATGGTCCAGATGGATGGAGTGGAGGATGGCTGGTTGATGGACACCCCACGCAAACACGGCTACAGCGCCAACAAGGAGGAGGTGGAGTAATGTTTTGGGCTGGAATCATGGGGAGAGAGATTGTCGGCCCCTTTAGGATCCCTGAAGGCGCTAAAGATGAACTCCATAATGTATGTGGATTTTCTCAAACAGCACTTCCTGCCATGGTTCAAGAAGAAGAACCGTGTATTTCACAGCAAGATCATTTTTCTGCATGATAATGCACCATCTCATGCTGCACATAAAACATCTGCATCTCTGGCTGATATGGGCATAAAAGGGGACAAACTTATGGTGTGACCCCCATGCTCCCCTGACCTGTACCCCATTCAGAACCTTTGGAGCATCATTAAAAGGAGTGTCTATGATGGCGGGAGGCAGTTCACATCTAAGCAACAGCTCTGGGAGGGTATTCTGTCCTCATGCAAAACAATTGAAGCAGAAACCATCCAAAACCTGACAAATTCAATGGACGAGAGAGTTCAGAAGCTCCTTTCGAACAAGGGGTCCTATGTGAAAATGTAACATCACCTAGAATAAAGTTTTGAGTTGAAAACTGTTTGATTTCAGCTTCTAACAACCTGCTAATGCTTATAATTTCAAAAACGACCATTTTTTTGGTCTTTATTAAAATGAAAAGGTTGATCGAAAAGTTTGGGGGATCTAAGAGTGTGGCAACCCAGTAGTCATGATTACTTCGAATTCTAACAATATGAGGGTCATGCTGCAGGTAGTGCAGCAAGAAGGCACTTATGTGTCTTGCGCATCTCGGAGCCCCAAAATTATTTTCCGGGCTAGATGCAGCTAAAAATTATTATTAATTTTAAATCTGGTGAAGCTTTAGTATAGATGGCCTAATAGGATCAGTGCTGCACACTGCTACAAAGCCCAAATAATTTTCCAGCCAAGATACAGATAAACATGATTAGTAATTTGAAAGCTTAAAACGGTTGGTAGGGTGATTTTAACCAATCATCAAGCTTTTACTCTCCCCAGGATGACACAGGGGTAGAAAAGTCATTTCGGATCCATGATTTGTTCATCTTTATGAACGTGAGTCTGTCTACATTATCAGTGGAGAGCCGCGTGCGCTTATCTGTCAGCACACCACCAGCAGCGCTGAACACACGTTCAGACAGAATGCTGGCTGCGGGGCATGACAAGATCTCCAAGGCCTAAGTGGCTAGCTCCGGCCATTTATCCAGATTGGAAGCCCAAAAAGAGCAAGGGTCCAGTGACACAGTCGTGGCTTCAATGTTTACTTGGAGATACTCCTGTACCATCGTCTCTAGGCGTTGACTATGTGTCAGACTTCTTGTCTCCTGTGGCCTTGCAAAGGATGGGCTAAAAAAGTGGTGAAATGGTTCCGCAAAATTGATGTTACCAGCAGATACTGTGGTTCTGTTACGGTTTGAGTGCTGAACACTTGACGGTCCCACGGTTGGCAAGTTGGAACTGTGAGATTCACTACGTGCACCACTGGTATTTTGTGGAAAAGCACATGTAAGATTCTGCAACAGTCTCTGCTGATACTCCTGCATGCGTGCATCCCTTTCTATGGCAGGAATAATTTCTGCAAATTTACTTTTGTACCGGGGATCTAACAGTGTGGCAACCCAGTAGTCAGGATTATTTCTAATTCTCACAATTCGAGGGTCATGTTGCAGGTAGTGCAGCAAGAAGGCACTCATGTGTGTTGCGCATCCAGGAACACCAAGTCCCTGTTTTGTTGGTGGCGAGGTAACAATCATGCTTCCTTCCTCTGTCCTCTCCCCCCAACCTCGCACAACAGAAATGTGATCAAGGTCTCCCTCATCTGATGAGTCTTCCATCAGTTCGTCCTCCACTTCTTCCTGGGCTCCTGCACCTTCCTCACTAGTTTGGCTGCTACCATGCGCCCTGGTAAAACCATCTCCCCCACCCTCACATGCCTGCCGCCTTGGTGCTGCCGACCGTCTGGACCTTGCAGATGTTAGCCCTTCCGCATACAACTCCTCCTCCTCTACTTCCTCCACCTCCTCTTGTGCCACCACCTGACTCCGAATTCTGTTTAACATGTGCTCCAGCATGTAAATCACCGGAATAGTCATGCTGATAATGGCATCGTCAGCACTAAACATCTTCGTCGCCATTTCAAAACTGTGCAGAAGGGTGCATAGGTCCCTGATCTGAGACCACTCCTCCAGCGTGATTTGCCCCACCTCTGAATCTCGTTGACCCAGGCTATACGTCAGAACGTATTGCACCAGGGCTTGTCGGTGCTGCCACAGTCGCTGCAACATGTGCAGAGTTGAATTCCACCGGGTAGGCACATCGCATTTTAGCCGGTGAAGTGGCAGGCCCAACGACTTCTGTAGAGATGTAAGTCGCTGAGCTGCGGGATGCGAACGGCGGAAGTGAGCACACAGCGACCGTGCCCTCTGCAGAAGGCCATCTAGTCTGGGATAGTGGGCTAAAAATTGCTGGACAACCAG
The DNA here is from genome assembly GCF_046119375.1 of Phyllobates terribilis. Taxonomy (NCBI): domain Eukaryota; kingdom Metazoa; phylum Chordata; class Amphibia; order Anura; family Dendrobatidae; genus Phyllobates; species Phyllobates terribilis. The sequence continues at coordinate 474,628,619 of NW_027362765.1, read as the reverse complement.
GTTCAGCACGTGAGCCATACAAGGCACGTGTGTGACATTGCCCCGGCGAAGGGCCGCATCCAGGTTTGCAGCTTTGTCGCACACGGCCTTCCCTGGTTTCAGGTCCAGTGGAGACAACCATTCATGAAATTGGTTCTCCAGAGCTGACCACAACTCCTCAGCTGTGTGACTCACATTTCCCAGACATTTCAATGTAAAAACCGCCTGATGACGTTGAGCCCTACTGCCAGCATAGTAAGGAGGTGTGCAGGATCCCTTCTGCGCAGTTAGAAAGCTTGTGGCATGACCAGACAGGCTTTGGGTGCAGGTGGAAGACCGAGAGGAGGTTGAGGAGGCAGAAGCAGTGGAGGAACTTTGACATAAAGAGGATTGACGCACAACTCGTGGGGACGGCAAGACTTGGACAGCAGCCCCTTGTCCTGCTGTCACCATAGTTACCCAGTGCCCAGTCAGCGACATGTAACGCCCCTGTCCATGCCTACTCGTCCAAGTGTCTGTGGTGAAATGCACCCTGTAACACACAGAGTTTCTCAAAGAAGCGGTGATGTTGTGTGCGACATGCTGGTGGAGCGCAGGAACACCTTTCTTTGAGAAGTAGTGCCGACTGGGCATCTGGTACTGGGGCACTGCGACGGACATAAGGTCTCGAAAATCCTCTGTGTCCACCAGGCGGAAAGGCAGCATTTCTGTAGCCAAGAGCTTGCAGATGGTGAAATTCAACCTCTTAGCTTTCTCATGGCTAGGAGGAAATGGTCTTTTACTTGTCCACATCTGAGGGACCGAGGGCTGGCTATTGTGCTTAGACGGGGTTGATAAGGGTGGACATGTTAGGCGGACATGTTAGGTTGCCTTGATCCAAAGGTGGTGCTATCGATGTCGGACAGCGCTCAACACCAGCTGGTGTTACCACCTCCAAAGAAAATGATGACCTGCCAATCACGCTGGCTGTTGCGTGTAAAGAGGTGGCAGGTCTGCGCCCTAAAACAGGTGTGACTGCTGTCCCCCCAGTCACAGAGGATGAAGAGGCCGCGGATGCACAAGATATGGCGGACGGTGGTTGGCCCGGCCGGCTAGGCCGCATTGTAGCACACTGAGCTTCCCACTGCAACTTATGCTTCATGTCCATGTGCCGGTTCATGCATGAAGTACTCAAACTATGTATCTACTTAGCTTTTGCTGACAAATGTTACAGATAACACGAGTTGGGTCATCTTTATCGATCTGAAAAAATGCCCAGGCTATGCAAGGCTTAGCACCCATGCGACCTGAAGAGCCACCACGACTTGTGGTGAGAGGCAGAGTTGTGTTTGAGGATGCAGTTGTTAACGTGCTTCCAGTACTACGTCTCTGTCCAGGAAGGCGCAAGCTGACCTCGTCGTCACTAGCATCTTCCTCCACCTCCTCTGCTGACCTCATCTCTTGGCTGACTGTGGGTTGACAGTAAGTGGGATCTCCAACCTCATCATCATCACCCTGTGCGTTATCACACCCGTCGTCCTCAGAGCCAACCTGTTCCTGCCCTGACAAAAAACTAAAGTTATCGCTCCAATCAGGTATTTGAGTCTTATCATCGTCTTCCTCATTGTCTCCACCAACAGGAGTTACAGTTTGGGAATGAGGGTCTACATTATGGTCAGAACCTTCTGCGTCTGGTCCTGGATCCGACTCATAAAGATTCTGTGCATCAGTGCAGATCATTTCCTCGTCTGGATTCACAGAAGCGCTGGAGTCGACCTCTGATTCCCAGGCTATAGTATGAGTAAACAGCTCTGCAGACTCAACCATCTGTTCTACCTCATACTCAGAAGGGCAGCTGGAGATTTGGGAGCTGTGAGGAAGCAAGTGCGATTGGGGTGACACCTTTGAGGACTGGAGTATTTGTGATGTTGAAGTTGATGTGGAGGAGAGCCCACTTAAAGGAGCACTTGATATCCGTTGAAGCACCTGCTGCTTTTGTGCCTCATCTGGAATTTGTAGCGATTGGCGTGGCCGTAAAAAAGGGATCTTATCACATTGTCCGCTAAAAGAAGTAGACATTTTAGTTTGGCTGGAAGATGGTCTTTCTTCTGCAGATGTTACTGTTGCTTTAACACCTACCCCACGGACACAACCTTTTTTCCCCTTCCCAACACGCCTATTCCCCTTTCCACTAGCAGCAGGCCTTTTTCCACTCATTTTGGTGGTTAACTAATTCACAACTCTGGAGTTGTTTGCACAAAAAAACAATGGATGGGAACCGAGCAGAGCTGAGTGGCCAAACTGTGGTATTAGGCCAAAACTATTGGCTGGGTTAGATGCAGAAAAAAATTATATTCAATTTGCAACCTTATGGAAGTCTGTATAGATGGATTAATATAACAAGTCCCACACACAACTAGAAGCCCAATATATTTTCAGAGGTAGATGCAGAAAAAAATATATTCAGTTTGCAACCTGATGGAGGTCAGTATAGATGGACTAATACAACAAGTCCCACACACAGCTAGAAGCCCAATATTTTTTCAGAGGTAGATGCAGAAAAAAATATATTCAGTTTGCAACCTGATGGAGGTCTGTATAGATGGATTAATAGAACAAGTCCCACACACAGCTAGAAGCCCAATATTTTTTCAGAGGTAGATGCAGAAAAAAATATATTCAGTTTGCAACCTGATGGAGGTCTGTATAGATGGATTAATAGAACAAGTCCCACACACAGCTAGAAGCCCAATATTTTTTCAGAGGTAGATGCAGAAAAAAATATATTCAGTTTGCAACCTGATGGAGGTCTGTATAGATGGATTAATAGAACAAGTCCCACACACAGCTAGAAGCCCAATATTTTTTCAGAGGTAGATGCAGAAAAAAATATATTCAGTTTGCAACCTGATGGAGGTCTGTATAGATGGATTAATAGAATAAGTCCCACACACAGCTAGAAGCCCAATATTTTTTCAGAGGTAGATGCAGAAAAAAATATATTCAGTTTGCAACCTGATGGAGGTCTGTATAGATGGATTAATAGAACAAGTCCCACACACAGCTAGAAGCCCAATATTTTTTCAGAGGTAGATGCAGAAAAAAATATATTCAGTTTGCAACCTGATGGAGGTCTGTATAGATGGATTAATAGAACAAGTCCCACACACAGCTAGAAGCCCAATATTTTTTCAGAGGTAGATGCAGAAAAAAATATATTCAGTTTGCAACCTGATGGAGGTCAGTATAGATGGACTAATACAGCAAGTCCCAAACACCGCTAGAAGCCCAATATTTTTTCAGAGGTAGATGCAGAAAAAAATATATTCAGTTTGCAACCTGATGGAGGTCAGTATAGATGGACTAATACAACAAGTCCCACACACAGCTAGAAGCCCAATATTTTTTCAGCGGTAGATGCAGAAAAAAATATATTCAGTTTGCAACCTGATGGAGGTCTGTATAGATGGATTAATAGAACAAGTCCCACACACAGCTAGAAGCCCAATATTTTTTCAGAGGTAGATGCAGAAAAAAATATATTCAGTTTGCAACCTGATGGAGGTCTGTATAGATGGATTAATAGAACAAGTCCCACACACAGCTAGAAGCCCAATATTTTTTCAGAGGTAGATGCAGAAAAAAATATATTCAGTTTGCAACCTGATGGAGGTCTGTATAGATGGATTAATAGAACAAGTCCCACACACAGCTAGAAGCCCAATATTTTTTCAGAGGTAGATGCAGAAAAAAATATATTCAGTTTGCAACCTGATGGAGGTCTGTATAGATGGATTAATGGAACAAGTCCCACACACAGCTAGAAGCCCAATATTTTTTCAGAGCTAGATGCAGAAAAAAATTATATTCAATTTGCAACCTGATGGAGGTCAGTATAGATGGACTAATAGATTGATGCTATGCCCAAAAGATTTTACTTCACTAGGTGCAGTAAAAAAATTGGTATTCTATACACAGGTGGTATATCTTGCAACACAGATAGGCTACTCCACTGACTAACACACTCTGCAATAGGCCAAAAAGGATTAGCTTTGCTAGATTCAGCCAAATGCTGTGAAAAAAACTTGCACAGCACTGGCACAGACCTGCCTGGCAAAAACTGATAGGAACTGATGTAACCTAGTCCTGAAAAGGACTCCAATTACAATTAGTCTTTACTCCCACAATCTATCTATTTAAGAGCACAGACCTGCCTGATAAAAGTCGTAGGAAATGCTGTAACCTAGTCCTTAAAAGGACTGCAATCACAACTATTCCCTACTCCCAAGCTATCTGTAGATTTGTGCGAAAATTGGCTTGAAATTAACAAGGTATAGCGCACACAGCAACAGCGGTGCCGTCTAACACGCAGCTGCAGCAGTGAGAAAATGGTGGCGACGGGGAAAATGGCTTGGTCTTATAGGGCAAGGACATGTGACATACACTGCCAATGACACATGCCCTTGCTTGTGTGAAAAAAAGCACTTCGCTCCGTGTGTGCGCTGCTGATAGGCTGACAGATTGCACCTCCCCACTGCAAATGCGGGAAAGAGAAAAAAAAATGGAGATCTTCATTGTTCCTGCAGAGATCCATCCCCTGCCCCTCCCCCCACCCCGCTGTACACTCAAACTGCGTATTAACATTAATTTTCATCATTACTGAGAAAAAATCCAGTTATGATTTTGGTGCACGAACAGTTATCGAACATAACCTCGAACAGCCGAATTTTTCTCAAATTGTTCGTGTTCGCCGAACGGCTCGAACACCGCCCAAAACAGCTCGAATTTGAGATTGGCGAATAGTTCGAGTCGAACAACGCTCATCTCTAGTTAACACAATCCAATATTTTAAAGCAAAATACAATTGAACAGTTTACAATGTTATTAAACAGTGATGCCAGGATTAAATACAAACTAAGGCCAGGGTCACATGACCAATTAGAATCTGGTAATTGGTAAAAATGCTAATAACACTCTGATCATACTATTATCAGACTTTGATCAGAGTGTCAGCTTAGTGTGATCCGCTTGCCTCGGATAAGTTTACCATAGCACACTGTGAAGAGCAGATGGAAAACAAAATTTCTCCATCTTCTCCATTGTGTGAGACTGTGGAAATTGGACTGTACTTCCACCTATAGCAAAACCTCTCTATTAGACTACAGTCAGACAACCACATATTATTTCATCCAAGAGAATCAGGCCGATTATGCTAATGACAAACTCTTTGATCAGAGTGTCGGCCATAGTGTGATCCAATTCTCTCGGATGAGAGCACACTGTGAGAAGCAGTATGGAGAATAAAATTTTATCCAGCTTCTCCATTGTCTCCATAGTCTGAATCTGCAGAAATTGGACTGCACTTAGATGACATCCTAGTGCAGTCCGATGTTTTCTATGCACCCATAGACTTGAATGGGTGAGTGTCTTCCGATTTCAAAGTGAATTCATAACATGCTGCGATTTTTCTTCACAGTGAAAAAAATCTGTCATCTGCACTGCCCTGTTGAATAACTTGTTTCCTACTGCTATCCAATATAAAATCGGATAATACTCATCCAATTTATACGCTTGTGTGTCTAAGATCACAAAGGGAACAAGTTTAATTCAACCGCGAAATGACTACATATAAATCTTACTGTGCCCACCAAATAACAAGAAATAATTGCAAGAAACATGACCAAGTCATCATCTGACATTACTTATTATGATGAATTAGCTACCATTGCACCTTCCACCTACTAGGCAAACCGATCTTCTATATTATTTATACCCAGTTGTCATAAGAAAAAAGGATTTAAACTATTACAGAACACTCGGAAATAATGAATAGTATTCTTCTTACTGGACATGAGTCCATATAAAACCAACCTTCTTCCTTGCGCCATGACAAATTCAGGCTCACAGCTTTTCATCACTTACTGAACATCAGGAAGTATCGGGGTTTTGCTGGCATCTTACAAAACTTTAATAAATTTGTTTTGGCAAAAATTGGAGTCCTAAACCATATTTGGGCAAAAGGTAAGGGTGGATACATCTCTTCATAGTTCATAATTATTAACAGCATGATTAAAGCACCACTGCAGCATTTTTTTTTTCCATTTCAGCACTGGAGTGGTAATTCTAATCTTAGTTTCCTGACCCTAGTCTTATACTCACCAGGCGTCGCTTCATCTTTTATCTGCACCTCTTCAGTCCCACGCCGCCATCTGGTGACCGCAATTTCTGATTGGCTGGAGCTCAGAAGTAAATGTCACAAGCTTTCAATTTAGGTCTTACAGTGAGTAGTAACTTCCGGCTCGCCCAGCAAACACCGGAGCGATCCGGCAGGTCACCAACCACAGAAGAAGACCAAAGTGGTGCCAATAAAAGATGAATACAGCGGCTGGTAATTATAACACTAGGGGCAGGGAACTAAGATTAGTTGTATCACTCCAGTGCTGCTATAAAAAAAAATGGAGTGGTGCTTTAATAGTATCATTTAATACAGACATTAAGGGAGAGAAATAATTACACAACGTGATAGTGAAAGAAGCATTGCAGCTATTTAATTATTTGTTGTTGTTTTTTTTTACACATATAATGATTGCTCACCCTCAATATTCCCGCAATTTATTTATTTCATCCCACCACATTTATATCTGTAAATTCACCACTTAAATAAAGGAATTTGAGTCATGTGTAGAACTGGAGCGAATCAATTCGCAGGACCCAGCCCATTGGCTAAGTCAGTAATCTGTGGCCCCTGGACAATGGCACTGAGGCACATCTTTTACCTTGTAGCATATATGGCTCTTCTTTTGATTAGCCAGCTTGGCCCAATGTTATCATTGCAGCAAATTTCACATGTGACATCACACCCAGTTGGCTAATCAAAAGAAGAGCCTTCAAGTAATAGTCGGTTAGTGCTCCTGTCCATTGGCCTCATGTTAATGACAAAGCTGAAGAACTGGGTTCTGCAAATCGCTTCACACCAGCTCATGTCATGAGATCTCTGATCTGAGAACCAATCCAGTAGATATGGTAATATGAAGACAGGAAGTCAGTCTCTGACTTCCAGAGAACTACAGGATGACTTCTTCATCTATCAAATCTCACCTGTCAGCCCTCATATTCCACACTTTCGTACCAGCTGTGTTTTTCATGGAACTAAACATATGGGTAACAACAAAATAAAAGGCAACTTTAGTTTTTCTTTTAGCCCAGGGAAGTCAAACTCAAATACACAGAAGGCCAAAATTAAAAGCTTGGACAAAGTTGCGGGTCAACCTTGATATTTATTAAGAAAAATTCTACAATTGAGGAAGTTTTTCCTTATCAAATTTAACAATGAACTTTTTCATATGGAAACAAACTTAAAGGAGTTGTCCAATGAACAAAGTACATTTTAATTAAGAGATCCTAGAATAAAATATTGGAATAATATAATGTGTTATGTAAGAGCAGTAAAAAGTATATGGCCCAATGGTCTAATGTAAATATTTAATAACAAAGGATAAAAAAAACTTAAATAATACAGATAATAAAGTATGATCCAAACAAATGTGCCCTTAAAACACAGTAAGATACCCTCATAATAAATTCCTCCACAGAACCCTCTGTAACATACCTGGTGGCGAGCTTGCATAGTGCACCATCTCCCACTATGCAAGATCGCAAACTTGATCTTCAGTCCAGTCTGCTAGCCTGGCTTCTATTCATGCTGTCTGCTTGTCTCTGTTCTGACTGCTTAGGGCGGCGGCCCGGTTACTTCCTGTTTCTTGTAGCTGCTGTGGGCACACCCCTAATGCGTCCCCAGCCTATTGCTGTCTGTCACTTGATATTTAAACCAGCTCCACCTTGGAGCTGATGCCTGAGCAACTTTAACATTCAGTGTGCTCCTTTACTCTGAATGTGCCAGGTCCAATTCTGTTCTTGCCTGTCTGCCAACCTGGGGGCTGTATTCGCAGGCCTATCTGAACTATCTCCTAGCCTGTTGTCTGTCCGCCTTCCTGGAGGCTGTAGTTCCAGGCCAGTCTGAACACGCTCCTAGCCTGTTCGTCCCACTTTCTGGGGGCAGCATACCCAGACCCGCTCCTGTATCTCGCTGCAGTGTCAGTTCCTGTCTGAACACTCAGTTCCTGTCTGAACACTCTCCTAGTCTGTAACCTGTTTTTCTCTATGTCCGTACCTTCCCTTTTTCTGCAGAGTCTGAACCTGCACCTAACTCCTACTCGTTGTCGCTGTACTTCTGTTTGTGAGTTCAGAGTCCACTCGCTACTTCATTGCAAGTATCTTGTGTGTATCTGGTTCTGCCTTTCCCTTCCAGTCTGTTCCACTCCGGCGGTTTCTGCCCGCTCTGCCTTGCTCACCGCACCAGCGGTTTATCTCTGCTCTGCCTTGCTCACCGCTCCGGCGGTTCTTGCCCGCTCTGCCTTGCTCACCGCTCCGGCTGTTTCTGCCTGCTCTGCCTTGCTCACCGCTCCGGCGGTTCCTGCCTGCTCTGCCTTGCTCACCGCTCCGGCGGTTCCTGCCTGCTCTGCTTGTCTACCGCATCTGCGGTTCTGTTTCTGAATCCCAGTCTGTACTGGACCCTATCCAGCCTGTGCTCCAACCTGCTAGTACCTCCCCATCTGCACGCCAGCCGTTCTTGTCAGTACCCTCCTGTCTGCACTCCAACCGTGCCTGTCAGTACCCACCTGTTTGCATGCCAGCCATGCCTGCCAATACCCACCTGTCTGTGTGCCAGACTAACCTGCCTGTTTCTGTATTCCCCGGTGTGGGTCAACAGCCGTGTCTAGGGTCTGGCCTGGAGCAGCACCTGGTCTCTCTGCTCGGATCCTCCCTGGTGCACGGCGTCGTTAGCCGTCGTGCGACCTTGGTCGGATCGGGTAAATACTTAGTTACGCCCCTCCAGGCACTCTCCGGTTCATGGCACTGTGGAATCACTAAATCACGCACACGACAGTCAGCCCGGGCGTGTGCATAACACCCTCCACATGCAATGTATGATTATCCTACTGTAATCCCCTCTCTCAATCCACTCGGCAAAGTATGACGACCCCATCACAGTATGATTCCCCAACAGTAATCCTCACACAGCCCTCCATACAGTGTAATGGGCCCTACATTGTGCTCCAAATGGTATAATGGGCCCTACATAGTGCCCCATACAGTATAATGGTCCTACATAGTGCTCTGTACAGTATAACGGTCCCACATAGTGCTCCATAAAGTATAATGGCCACAAAAAGTGCTTCATACAGTATAAAGGCCCCACATAAAAAAAAAATACTCACCTCTCCCAGTTCCCCCACTGCACCAGTCTCTTCATGGCGTCTTCTGATCCTATGCACATCTTGGTGCAGTGGGAGCGTTGTAATGACATCATCGTATCTGCTGCTCTGAGGCGTCATACGCAGAGAGGGAATGATGGGAGAAGGAGCATCAGCTGACATTCTCTCCTCCATCATTGCTTTTAAATGTATCAGCATCCAGGATACCGATACAGTTGAAAGTTGAAAGTGCAATGATGGGCAGCTCCTGCCGGGCGGGGGACCCTCAGGCGTCATGGGCCAAATATAGTCATCCTGTGGGCCAAATTTGGCCAACGGGCAAGAGTTTAATATATGTGTTTTAGACAGTTTTATAAATCTGTTCTATTATTTCTGCTTTATATAAGAGAGTAGTTGTTATGATCTGCTACAAGAACTAAGGAAAGAAAGGGAATCTGTCCCTACAATAAGACTAAGCTGATTCCCTACATTGCAACGGGCGACCTGGTCCTTGTGAACAGACCCGCCTTAGTCCTCAGCTAGTCTGAACGCAGACCTATAGAATAAAGGGAGGGGTCCCTAAAAGAACTAAGGACTGGGACAAAATTGTACACCTCCTAGCAGATGTTGTAGCGGAGCAAAAATACAACCAGACAAAAAGTACTTAGAGGTCCAAATGACCAAATGAACTAGAGAGATAGGTACAAAAGCACCTGGCTAGATAGAGAGTCAAATAACACTGAAGTCCAGCAAAGCCAGAAGGGCGGAGCTGGAATAAATAGGCAGCAGGTCACGTGACCAAAATAGAAAAAAACTAACAGGAGAGTTCTAACAGTACCCCCTCTTCTATGATGATCCTCCATATCCTCCAGGCCCAGGCCTATCAGGAAACCTCCTGTGGAACGCTCTGACAAGTCTAGGGGCAGAGACATCATCCGCCCCTACCTAGGAGTTATCCTCGGGACCGAAACCTTTCCAAGCGACGAGATACTGCAATCTCCCTCTATGTCTTCTGGAATTCAGGATATGAGAAATTTCATATTCGCCGTCTTCCACCACCGGAGGTACTGTGACAGTAGCATCCCTATCCGATACATCAGCCTTTTTCAACAAGGAAACATGAAAACAGGATTAATCTTCCAGGAGGTGGGGACTTCCAACCTAACAGCAGACTGATTAACCACTTGAAGCACCTTAAATGGCCCCACAAACTTCAGACCCAATTTTTTAGAGGGAATCGTCAACTGCAGATTCTTTGAAGACAACCAAACCATGTCACCCACCATAAACAAAACGTCTTTACGTTTCCTGTTAAAATACTTCTTGGACTTTTTATTAGCCTCTTGAAGGTTACAATGTACGTCAGTCCAAACTATCTCCAAATCACCGGAAAAATTCTCCTCCTCCGGCACAGCCGACACCAATTTGGAGAACGAACCAAACGACGGATGTCTCCCAGTGCAACAAAAAAAAAGGAGAACACCCAGCAGAAGAAGATGTATGGTTGTTGAGAGCAAATTCAGCGAGTGGCAGAAACTCAGACCACCCCTCTTGATTGTCTGCCACAAAACAACGCAAAAACTGTTCCACATCCTGGTTCTTTCTTTCTGTCTGTCCATTAGACTCAGGATGATACCCAGATGAAAATGACCAATGATCTCCCAACCTGTCACAAAAAGCACGCCAACAGCGAGCCACAAACTGAGGTCCCCTATCAGAAACAATGTCGGTGGGAATGCCATGGAGTCTGACAATTTCCTTAACAAATGCCTTAGCGAGTGTCTTGGCGCAGGGTAGTTTAATGAAAGGAACCAAATCTAGCTAAAACGGTCCACGACCACCCAGATGACAGTGAAACCCTCAGACACAGGAAGGTCAGTAATAAAATCCATTGCCAGATGCGTCCAAGGCGCACTAGGACCCTCCAGAGGGCAAAGCAACCCCGCAGCAGTAGTATGCGAAGCCTTTGACCTAGCACACACCGTACATTGATGCACCCACTTGATGACTTCCTTCTGCCACCCAGGCCACCAAAAACTGCGACCTATAAGTCTATTAGTCTCAGAAATTCCTGGATGACCTGCCAACTCATGATATTCCACAAACAAATCTTTCCTAAAGGTTCTAGGCACAAACAACCTCCCATGGGGAGTGTTAGATGGGGCATCCTCCTTGGCTTTCAGAATCCCATCTTACAAAACGGAGTCCAATGCTGCTACCACAACTCCTTCCCATAAAATGCTCTCCTCCTCCTCGGTACCAACCATGGGAGAAAAACTGTGAGATAAAGCATCGGCTTTAACATTCTTGGTACCAGGGATGTAAGTAACAGAAAAGTTAAACCGAGAAAAAAAAAGTGCCCACCTAGCCTGACGGGCATTCAAGCGCTTGGCAGCATCCAGATAAATCAAATTTTTATGATCAGTGAAAACCTGAACCGGAAATTTAGCACCTTCCAAGAAATGCCGCCAATGTTCAAACACGAGTTTAATAGCCAGCAATTCCTGATTACCAACATCGTAATTAAGTTCGATTTCTGAAAATTTTTTCGAAAAAAAAGCACAGGGATGTACTCCATCCTTGTTCTCCTGAGACAAAACCGCACCGACCCCCACCGAAGAAGCATCAACCTCGACCAAAAAAGGCTTGGTCTCATCAGGCTGCATAAGGATAGGGACAGAACTGAACCTCTCCTTGAGATACACAAAAGCTTCAATGGCCTCAGTAGTCCACTGGACAGTATTCGCACCTTTCCTGGTGAGATCGGTCAGCGGCTTAACAATTATAGAAAAATCCTTAATGAATTTTCTGTAATAATTGGCGAAGCCCAAAAATCTCTGTATCGATTTCAAACCAATAGGCCTAGGCCATTCCTGCACAGCCTGAACCTTCACTGGGTTCATCTCAAAGCCCTCGCTGGAGATAATGTAGCCCAAAAAACTAATTCTCTGCACAGCGAACTCACATTTCTCCAGCTTAGCAAAAAGTGAATTGTCACTTAATAACTGCAAAACCTCACGTACGCTCTGCTAGTGAGACTCCAGATCTGGCGAATAAATCAAAATGTCATCCAAATACACAACCACATTCTTACCAATCAAAGGTCTCAGGATGTCATTAATAAGGTTCTGAAAAAACGCGGGTGCATTGGTAAGACCAAAAGGCATCACCAGATTCTCAAAATGACCTACCGGAGTGTTAAAAGCAGTTTTCCATTCATCCCCCTCCTTTATTCGCAACAAATTGTATGCCCCACGAGATCAATTTTAGAGAACCACTTGGCCCCCACTAACTGGTTAAACAAGTCAGGAATTAATGGCAATGGGTAGGAATTGCGTACGGTAATTTTATTAATTTCGCGAAAGTCCAGACATGGACGTAAACCGCAGTCCTTTTTTTTTACAAAAAAAAATCCAACAGCCACAGGTGACTTAGAAGGTCTAATGTGACCAGCAGCCAAGCTCGTCTGTATGTATTCCTCCAAGGCCTTTCTCTCAGGGATAGTCAGATTAAATAAGCGACTCTTGGGAAGAGTAGCTCCAGGAACAAACTCAATGGTGCAATCATAGTCCCTATGAGGAGGTAAAACTTGCGACTCCTCCTCTGAAAAAACCTTCCAAAAATCCTGAATAGGTACAGGTAATTCCCCTTTTTCCCCAGCCGCAATGCGACCGTTACAACACTTATCATAGCACTTAGGACTCCATGACTTAATCTCATTAGTAGACCAGTCAAGTAAAGGATTGTGCAGTTTTAAACAAGGCAAACCTAAAACTACTGGAGAAGGTAAATTATTTAATACCACCAAATCCAAATTTTCCTGGTGAATACCATTGATAGTGAGGGGAAATTCAGCAACCTTGAGAGTAATACATTTCAAAGGAGTGTTGTCAATAGCAATCAGAGAAATAGGTGATGACAAAGGTTTGGATTCCAATTTAAGTTTTTCCAAAAAACCCTTATCAATCACATTAAGTGTTGAACCACAATCCACAAATACCTGAAATTCAATCAAATCTTCCTGCAATAGGGTACTCCCTGAAAGAAATACTCCCTTAGAATTCAATCAAGCAATATGGGCGTAACTGACCTTTTTTTTTTCTTTGCTTAAACAAAGCTCACAGTTCTTAATTAAATGGTCAGATTTACCACAGTAAAAACACAATCCCTTGGAAAACCTGCAGTCTCTTTCCTGAGAGCGGAGTGACATCGCCCCAACCTCCATCGGTTCTCCGCCATCCGAGCAGACCCTCTGAGGACTTGGAGCTGCCATTGCAGGAATTTTCTCATCATTTACCCTGGCACGCAGTCTCCTGTCCACACGTATAGCTAATTGCATGGCCTCTTGCAGTGTCACAGGTGCAGGAAATGCAATCAGCAGATCTTTAACCCTTTCACTTAGACCGGCAAGAAAAGAACATTTTAACGCCGAATCATTCCATTTCACTTCTGAAGACCACCTTCTGAAGTGTGTACAATAATTTTCAACATCACCTGACCCCTGCTTCAAATGTCTCAGTTCTGTCTCAGCAGATGAGACTCGATCAGAATCATCATACAATAAACCCATAGCAGAAAAAAAATCCTCCACTGAACTAAAACACGGATCATTAGGTTGGAGAGTAAAGGCCCACCCCTGTGGTTCCTTGCGCAAAAGTGACATGATAAACCCAAAGCGCTGTGATTCATTCCCAGAGGACCTGGGTCTCAAACGAAAATATAATAAACAAGCATTTTTAAAGGAAAAAAAATCTTGTTGTTTACCATCAAAAATATCAGGCAGTCCTACCTTTGGTTCCACAAAATGCGCTCCATGACAGCTACTCACGTGTTGCTGGAGATCGGCCACCTCTAGAGACAATCCCTGCAGGCGTTGAGCCAACTCTTGAACAGACACCATACTGATCCCAGGATTTCTTTCCAAGTTTAGTTTTGGCTGGACTTACTGTTTTGATCTGCTACAATAACTAAGGAAAGAAAGGAAATCTGTCCCTACAATAAGACTAAGCTGATTCCCTACGTTGCAGCGAGCGACCTGTTCCTTGTGAACACACCCGCCTTAGTCCTCAGCTAGTCTGAACGCAGACCTATAGAATAAAGGGAGGGGTCCCTAAAAGAACTATGGACTGGGACAAAATTGGACACCTCCTAGCACATGTGGTAGCAGAGCAAAAATACAAACAGACAAAAAGTACTTAGAGGTCCAAAGGACCAAACGAACTAGAGAGATAGGTACAAAAGCACCTGGCTAGAGAGAGAGTCAAATAACACTGAAGTCCAGCAAAGCCAGAAGGGCGGAGCTCGAATAAATAGGCAGCCGGTCACGTGACCAAAATAGAAAAAAACTAACAGGAGAGTTCTAACAGTAGTAATATGTAGCAGGTAGGAGAGAGATGCTTAAAGGGGTTGTCTGGTCAAAAGTGATAAGTCTGCAGTCACTTTGTGTGACTCCAGACTTATGAATCCCCCAGCACAGACACTGTGTGCTAAGGGGATTCACCAGTATGAGACCCGGGACCTGAGGGTATGTATGTGTTATACACACCCCTGGCCAGTGGGCGTGGCCTCGCTCTCCATATACTTGTATTGAGCGAGGCTGCGCCTTCTAATTGGACGCGCCCACTGGCTGTCATGTCACTAGATGGGGCGTGGCCTCACTCCATACAAGAGCATACAATAACCTATACATAGCCTCCGGTCCCAGGTCTCATACCGGCGAATTCCCGCAGCACACAATGCCTGCACTGGGGGAATTCATATGTTTGCAGTCACCCAAAAGCGACTGCAGAGTTATCACTTTTGACCGGACAACCCCTTTAAGCTGCATAACAAAAGCTACACCAAGACTCAGTTCCATATCACTGATTTATCACTGGCAACTATTAGATAGGAACAAGAGAAATATGATGAGCCTCTGTCATAAGGGAGAATATAGTCGGCATTGGGAAAACCATATTAGAAGGGAAGAAGGAATGAAGATGTTTGTCAACACAGACATGGCACATCAACAAAAACAGGTATACACAAGGCATACACAAAGCCTCTTCTTTATTCTTGTATAATGCACTGGATAAAGAAAAAATAGCTAAAGTGCTTCTTTAGAACAATGGAAATATGACAAATATATAACCGATGTCAATCATAAATAGCCACAGATTAATGAAGATAACAGCATAATAAATGATTTGTCAACATCTGGATAGACATCTGCCTCTGAAATCAAACATGCACTTTGCTCTGTGCCAGGAATCCCCCTCCACTAGCTGTTACTGATTCCCAAGCTGTAATTTGCTCATTTTTCCTAGAAAAACAATAAGGCTCTTGGCTCAGGGTCCGCCAGCCTCCATTACCTAAGCACATGTTGATAATCATTTGAGGTGATGCTTGAATGTGTCTTGCTCACAGTTATTGAATACATTTACCTTTGTACAAATCTTGTAATGCACTGGATAATACATTGTAAACACAAACATATGTCAGCTCTACATCGTCAAGGCCGGAAAATAATGTCAACTAGAATTGCGCTTTTCATGCATAGTATATCCCTTTAAGCACTGGTTCATCTAAATTTTATAAATGACGAAATAGCAGCACAAATGTAATTTTTTTAAGTTTTTTGTATTAACCCCTTTTTGCATATGGGTGTAGATGTAAGTCCAGATTGCAAGTAATTTACTGCAATCAGCATACAATTATGGGATTGTTCTGGCTGTGGAATTGTGCATGTGTCTCCTGTAGAAGGAGCCAAATGTGACACAGATAAGCTCCTACTGCATGTGCTAGGACTGAAGCTAGCTGTAATCCCAGATCATTAACCCTTCACTTGCTCTGTTAAAAGTGAGGACTGTCAAAAGTTGGTTTCTATGGTGATCAGAAGCCTAACAATGGCCTCCATGTCTGCCATATACCTCAGACTGTCAGATCCCACCAGAGGTGAGGAGTATAAGGCTACCTTCCAGACAGAACCTAAGATATAAACAAAATAATGAAATATCTAGCAGTAAGTAAATAAAATAATAGTACATATAAATAACATAGGGTACTTTATTGACACTAATTTGATCAAAAAAGTGTCAAAGCCATCCCACCACCACAAGGTGTACCCAATTAGGATGGACCCTAACTCTTGTAGTTCTTCTCACTATATGTCAACAGACCTCAAAATAGATGTGGACAAAGCCGCACCCAGAGCTGACTGCTCAGACACCTGCCCATGGAAAGCTATATAGACAAAATGACCAGTCCAAAAAGCAGGATCCATGCCCCTGTTTGTATGAAGTACAAAAAACTAAAGCAAATCCATATAAATTAGCAGGAGCATATGTTGGCATAAGTGCAATGTGTAGGTGCAAAATAGATGGGAACAAAGCATAACCCAAACCCCACTGTTCAGACACCTGCTCATAGAAAGCTATATAGACAAAATGCCAAGACCAAAGAATCACGCCCCTGTTTGGATACCTGTCAATCGAATGCTGACAGGTTGGGCAATGCAGTGCACTATGTAGCGCCGGCGTCCCTGCCCTCTGCTAGGCAGGGACGCTGTTCCCCTCACCCCTCTGCTCCGAGCCCGGCGTCCTCCTCCCGCTCTGCTGGCAGCGCGCGCTCCTTCCCGGCCACTGTGCTTAGGGCGCGCGCGCGCTCCCTCCCTCTTAAAGGGGCCGCGCACGCCGTCCTAAGGAGTCCCCGGCCAATAGCCGGAGGACTTCACCATATATAAGGCACCTCCTCCAAAATGGAGGTGCCCGAGCAATGTTGTTGCACTGTTCACTACTCTGCTTCAGCCCTCAGGTCCCGTTGCCAGTTACCTGCCAGTTACCTGCCAGAAACCTGCCAGTTTGCTGTCTGTTTCCTGCCTGACATTCCTCCTACCTGCTTGCTAGCCTGAGGTCCGACGGTCTGCCTTCCTACTCCTGTCAGTCTGTCTATGGACCAGCTTGCCCGCTCACCTGGGAGCGCACATCTGCTACCTGCCTGCTAGCCTACCTGGAGGCTCCGCCGTCACGTGCTGTGACCACCTGCCATTCCAGAGACTCCTGCCCGCTCACCTGGGAACGCTCATCTGCTGCCTGTCTGTTGGCCTACCTGGAGGCTCCGCCGTCACGTGCTGTGACCACCTGCCATTCCAGAGACTCCTGCCCGCTCACCTGGGAGTGCTCATCTGCTGCCTGTCTGTTGGCCTACCTGGAGGCTCCGCCGTCACATGCTGTGACCACCCGTTTATCCAGAGACTCTCGCTTGCTCACCTGGGAGCACACATCTACCATCTGCCTGCTAGCCTACCTGGAGGCTCAGCCATCACAGGTCATACCAACCCTTTACCCAGAGACTGCCCCGGTCACTTGCCGTGACCTCCTGCCCCTTTACCCAGAGACTGCCCCGGTCACTTGCCGTGACCTCCTGCCCGTTCATCCAGAGACTGCCCCGGTCACTTGCCGTGACCTCCTGCCCGTTCATCCAGAGACTACCCAGGTGACTTGCCGTGACCTCCAGCCCGTTCACCCAGAGACTGTCCCGGTCACCTGCTGTGACTGCCTGCCCGTCTTCCCTGGTCGCCACCCGCTCCCTTACAAGGACCGCCCCCTTGTATAGTAGCTCAGAGGTTCCGCCTCCCAGACCCGTTACACACTACATAAGCATTGCAGTGTATTATCAATGCACTCAAAGGATTGCATGTTCAAGTCTTTGGGAATTAATAAGCATTATATAAAAAGGCTAAGTGCAATAAGATATTTAACAAAATTCCCCAAAATCCCAGTTTTAATAAAAGGAAAATGGTGTATTTGTGAAAAAATAAAAAACACACATATTTTGTGTTGCTGCATTCGTAACAATTCTTTCTATAAAACTATATTATTATTTATCCCATCAGAACAATTTGAACAATTTTAAAATCACTTCATGCAAATCGCATAAAATGGCCACTACGATTATACAAATTGCAGAAGATTGCATCAGCCAGAGAAGGCTCATATATCCTTGGCCGCAGCTGGGTTTTTTCCCTGTAATTCCTTGTA
This sequence comes from Phyllobates terribilis, assembly GCF_046119375.1. Taxonomy (NCBI): domain Eukaryota; kingdom Metazoa; phylum Chordata; class Amphibia; order Anura; family Dendrobatidae; genus Phyllobates; species Phyllobates terribilis. The sequence continues at coordinate 474,610,390 of NW_027362765.1, read as the reverse complement.
GATGTCACATCAGAGCCAATCAAGAGGGTAAAATACTGTACAGAGATTTAACTTGGTAACTGTCTGTCTTTCAAAGTGTGATTGTTTCAAACTACAATTTTTTGCACACTTAATATATTAGTCAAATTTGATGTACTTTTACATGCCATAACAATATGTTGACCTGTTGCCACTGTTTATTTTTTGCCATGTTTATAGTAGTTCTTGTTCTGTCATTTTCAGGAAGGGGGAATAATGTTAACATTTAAAAAAAAAAAAAAAAGAACAAAAATATATATTTATCTCTGTCAGCATCTTCCTTGAAAAGTTCACGTCACCAACCAATGATTTTTTGCACACTCATTTTAATAGTCAGATTTTTCATGTCTACATGTCACTCTAATACTGCAGCCTTTTTCCGCTGCTGTTTTTTAGACACATATTTATTATTTCTTGGTCGGTCATCAAAATGCAAAAATGAATTCTAGTGCAGAAAAAAAATGTATGGTGAAAAGAAAAAGTAGCAATTGCATTGGAGGGGAAAATGTAAAAGAAATATACCTGAATACCATATAGCATATGGCAATAAAAATGTGGCATCTGCAAGCAAAAGCCCCACCATTGGCACTCGCTGTCCAGGCAGTAGTATTACCGAACAGGTAACAACTATCTTCCTTTACCTCAGGAAAATGTATTACTAGAGACTAACCAGAGAACATTATAGACTATATATATATATATATATATATATATATATATATATATATTCACTTATATCAGCCTCCGCAGGGTAATGATACCTCTGACAGTGATACTGTCAAGGTAAGTCAGTTTTATGCACATTTCTTCTCTTCTGCTATTGTATCAGTTAATCGATTCAGTTGTGGATTTTCATTTCTATCAATGGCGTCTCTTTTTTTTTTACTTTTCCAAACAACAGCACTTCAGGTGTTAGGGAACATATTTCACAAAAATCTTTACAATTGATTTGCTGTATGACAACTGTTAGATCTTGGACTTGGATTAGATGGAGGCAGAGAATGTGGAGACAGGGACGATTGTAACTTTTCTGCCATCTAAGGCAAAAATTTAAATGACTACGCCTTCACCATCCAAAAAAAAACGATCCCACAAGGAATATACCCTACACACAAATATATATCAGCATTAAGAAATCGTTTACATAATACCAGCATCCAGCAATGAAAAAAGCATGCACACAAATATGTTAGCAGTGGAGAAACCATATAGATAAGTTAATAGAAGCATTGAGCATTGAAAGAAAACCTTATGCATACTGTAAATATATATCAGCAGAAATCAGGGAATAAACCGCATACATAATCACACTAAGCATTGCAATTATCTAGCATCATCTTTCCACATAATATGATCACTGTAATCATTACAGTTATTATACATTCCCAGCATAATCAGCAATTATGATTAGAGATGAGCGAACTTGTTCGGAAAACGTTCGCAAATCTCAAAGTCGGCATGAACATTGCACACTCGGATTCGTGTTCGGATTCCAGAGCAGTTTCCTCAAAATTGGTCAAAGTTCGGTAATGGATTAAGTTTCCACTAATGCTTTTGCTAGGACTTTGTCAAGGATAGTGGCGCTGTATGATGAGTGGGAGGGATGTGTTTATTGAGGGGGGGGAGAGGTCGGAGGAGCAGAGGACAATTATTCTTCTTTAACTTAATGTGTGGAGATTTAGGCAGCCAATCAAGATGCAGAAATCATCCACAACATCCCAACACAAGGGTTTGTGTCATTGACCGGAGTAATGTGTCCCTTTCCATATAAAAAGCAAACATTTTGTTTTGGTGCCATTTTGTCAGTATAACAGCACAAAAAGGTTGCTCCTGCTACTGCTGCACGTAGTCAGATTGTTAGCTAGGTTGTTTATTGTCAGCTAGTTCAGATAGATAGGATCCTGTGTTAAATCAACCTTTCATAATCTATATACTTTGTGGTAATAGTGTGGTGCAGACACCAGTCCCACATTTCAGAATGTAAATCCTTTGTGCTAATAGGGTGGTCCTGACACCAGTCCACATTTCAGAATCTAATCCTTTGTGTTGATAGGGTAGTCCAGACTCCAGTCCACATTTCAGAATCTAAATCCTTTGTGTTAATAGTGTAGTCCTTACATCAGTCCACATTTCAGAATCTAAACCCTTTGTGCTAATAGTGTGGTTCAGACACCAATCTACATTTCAGCATATACATTTTTTTGTGCTAATTGTGTGGTCCTGACACCAGTCCACATTTCATAATCTTTTCACATTTCAGGCGGATCCCCCCGGCGGACTGCAGAGGGCCTAAAAATTGACCAAATCAATGGGAACAGTAGTCAGATAGTTATCTAGGTTGTATATTGTCAGCTAGTTCAGATAGATAGAATCCTGCGTTAAATCAACCTTTCAAAATCTATATCCTTTGTGCTAATAGTGTGGTGCAGACACCAGTCCACATTTCAGAATCTTAATCCTTTGTGTTAATAGTGTAGTCCTGACATCAGTCCACATTTCAGAATCTAAACCCTTTGTGCTAATAGTGTGGTTCAGACACCAGTCTACATTTCAGCATATACATTTTTTGTGCTAATTGTGTGGTCCAGACACCAGTCCACATTTCATAATCTTTCCACATTTCAGGCGGCTCCCCCCAGTCGTCTGCAGAGGGCCTAAAATTGCCCAAATCGATGGGAACAGTGCTCAAATAACATGTGAACAGCATGGGGAAGACTCCTGGTAGCATCTCTGACTCCCAGATCACTGCTGTCAGCAACGTGGTCAGAGTATTATGCCTCTTTTACGGACTCACAATAAAGCATACAAAAACGATACCAAAATGGATTTTCCTGGGAAATATGTTAAGGAACATCCTTTCCAGGGTAGTGACTTGTATATAAGACAAAATAAATAACCAAAAACAAAAATACTCCTCCACAACTTGGGCTATGTTCAGACATAGCGTTTTTGATTTGAAGACAAATGCATTCACAAGGAAATGTCATTTTAACATTTTACAACCTTATCTGGCCATGCGGTGTGTGACACATAATCAGACACATGCATACAGTGCTGAAAAGACATGGGAACAGCATGGGGAAGACCTCTGGAAGCATCTCTGACTCCCAGGTCACTGCCTAAAAGTGTGCCCATCATAAGTGATCCTTGGCGCATGAGAAGATGCCTCCCGCCATGCACCTGTCGTTGCAGACTTGAAACAATCACAGTACACGTCCTTGTCCCACTGCAGTGTTCAGTTGTCCCTACCCCTTTCCTTGGAATGCAAGCGCAAGTATGCAGGCAGCCACCCACCCACCCACAGGCTGCAATACTATACTGCCAAATTTTTGACAGCTGCTTGCACATGAAATGTGGCCTTTTAGACTCATGGAGGCGGAAGCTTTTCATAACCTCATGCCGGCGGTGGCCGGGTGTTCATACTCGGTCCCCAGCCACCACTATATTTCCTGGTATCGCCTCCGCCTTCCACAAACACGGGTCCCACAACATTACCCGTGCCCTCCCCAGTGCACTTACTGGGAAGGACCACACAACCACAAACACATGGACAGGTGAATGTGGCCAGGGACGGTATGGAGCCAGTCCACAACTTTTTTTTGCTGAGAGTTGTATTTAGCTCGGTGAAAGGACTGGCATAGAGGGAAACTGTATCTACCCTGCGTGTCATTTCTCCCAGGAAGTCCTGTAATTGAGCGTGTTGCAGAAGCAATGGCAGCCCGCTCAACATCAACTCGCACTTGACGGTGGTGCTTTGACACACACACATCTTTCTTTGCGCATTTAATTTCTTGAATACAGAGTTGGACAATGGCCTGATCTGTAATGCGTTTTGAGAAATAACATGCATAAGCATGGTCGATCCACATTAAAAAAGCAGCCATAGAGTGTCCGAGAACCTTCCCCCACACTTTTCTTAGCCAGTGAAGCTTTTCGGCATGGTTGGACGGGCCCACCAAAGAATCGGAGACTCCTCCGGCGGGCCCGGGCTTCTCCTTCAGGAGAGTTCATAGTGCTGAGGTGAGGCCATGATGATGATAGAGTCCACCATCTGCTTAGTTTTCTGTTACTTGGAATGCAAGTGCAAGTATGCAGCCAGACACCCACCCACAGGCCACAACACTAAACTGCTAGATTTCTGGGCAGCTCTCTGCACTTGAAATATGGCCTTTTAAGCTCGTGGAGGCGGAAGCTTTTCACAACCTCATGCCGGCGGCGGCCGGGTGTCCATACTCGGTCCCCAGCCTCCACTATATTTCCCGGTATTGCCTCCCACAACATTACCCGTGCACTCCCCAGTGCACTTACTGGGAAGGACCGCCTAACCACAAACACGTGGACAGGTGAATGTGGCCAGGGATGGTACGGAGCCAGTCCACAACTCTGTTTGCTAAGAGTTGTATTTAGCTCGGTGAAAGGACTGGCATAGAGGGAAACCGTATCTACCCTGCATGTCATTTCTCCCAGGAAGTCCTCTAAAGCTTCTTGCACTTGAAATGTGACCTGAACATTACTGCTGGTACTTTTCTGTGGGCATTTGCTTGCCTCCTACCAGCCAGGAATATTTCCAGCAAACTATGGTACGACGCCATGGTATTAGCACTGCCCCCAGTACCAGTAGCAAAGCCATCCCCAATTTCCTTCTTAGGAATTTTATTTGGTAGACTGAGTGGCTGCCCAAATACATTTTCTCACAAAGGAGCTGAAGATAGAGTGGCAGTAGGTGCAAGTTTCTCCAACCTGTTAGATATTAGAGGGTGAACGGCAGCACAGCTGGACCTGGCTGTATTCTGCAGTGCCAACAAGCAAAAAATGCAAAAACTGTGTTCTCTGGATTGATTTTTAAGCAAATAATGAGGATTAAGATCCAAAGAAAAGTATTCCTCCCTTCTGAGTCCTGGGACTATTTCTAGAAATATCTAATAGCAGCAGAAGGTAGAAATGGAATGGAGCCTCTTGTGCTATATGCACTGCAGTCTGCTATATACACTGCCTGCCTATACACCCTACCTACCTGATAACTCTGCAGATGGATTAGTCCTCAGAAGGACTGTTTGTTAAGACGGATATGTGTAATGTATGGTTTTTCTCCCTACACTACCTATTACACAAGCAAATCTCTCCCTGACACAGCAGCAGCTCTCCCTACACTGTCTGATCCGGAGTGACTGTGACGAGCATAGCGGCGCCAGGTCTGATATAGACCTGATGACGCTGTGCGGCCAGCCAATCACTGTAATGCCCACAACCAACATGGCTACGGCATTACAGTGCATGGCAGGCAATCCCTGCATGTTCATTGGCTCTCTAAAGAGCGCCAAACATGCAGGGAGGGGACCCGAGTTCCCGCCCGAGCAACCCGTTAATACGCGGCGAGCGCCGAGCATCTCGAGCAGTGAGATGCTTGGGCGAGGACCGAGCAGCAGCGAGCATGCTCGCTCATCACTAATCATAATCTAAATCCTTTGTGCTAATTGGGTGGTCCTGACACCAGTCCACATTTCAGAATCTAAATCCTTTGTGCTAATAGTGTGGTCCTGACACCGGTCCACATTTCAGAATCTAAATTGTTTGTGCTAATTGTGTGGTTCAGATAACGGTCTACATTTCAGCATCTAAATCCTTTGCGCTAATTGTGTGGTCCAGCCACACTATCTCAGCAAATAAATACTGATTGTTAATTTAGTGACAGGTGACTGACAGATATGGTCCTAGAGTTGTTAAACAGCTGGTTAAAAGATTGGAAGGGTATGTTCAACATGAGTGGGAAAAAGCGAGGTCGTGGTGGAATGGGTTCAAGGTGTACATGGGGTAGGTAGTAATGTTACTGAAAGCTCTACTGAACAAACACCGTCTCGTCCTATCCAAAGACAACTGACAACTTCTGTTACAGGACGGGTTACTCAACTCCCTTTCTTTGGCAGCCACACAGTGGCATGCCTTGTATATAAGGGCCAGAAAGAGCACGTGCTCCAGTGTATGGCAAGCGCTGCCTCAAGTCACCTCTCCTCCTCTTCCTCCAACTAAACATCACACACAGTACAATCCTCAGAGATGGCACCCCAAGTACCCTTGTTTCCCTCTGCGTCACTACTCTCTAACCGCCCAACTGACTGTGAGGAACCACAGATGGGCAATTCTGCAGAGCTGTTCACACATTCCATTCCATGGCCATCAGAGGTTTGCTTCAAAGTTTTCACAGACTCAAGAGGAGGAAAGCATCTGCATTGACGCCCAAAAATTTTTTCAGTTTGTTCCAGGGCCAGACGAAGTAGAGTCTGAGCAGAATCCGGACCCTCGACACCAGACATTAACCCCCAGGGTTGGAGGTGATTCTGATGAGATTCAGATACCTGAGGTGCACGCTGACTTTTACTGTGCTGTCAGGGCAGAAAGAGGAGGAGGGTGACTCTCAGAGGGAGGAGTGGGAGAACAGAGAGGATAACGATGAGGTTGTAGATCCCACTTGGTGTGAACACAGCTGCACGCAGCTGAGTAGCTCAGCAGAGGAGGTGGAGGAAGATGACAAGGTTATGTTGCGGCTTCCCACACAGACACTGAGTGATGCAACCATGACAAGTACTGCATCATCAGCCACAACTCTGGCTGTGGCCAGCAGCCATCGCAGGTCAGCAGTTCACAGGGGCGGCAAGGGTTGCCTTGTCTGGGCCTTTTTTGAAGCCTCAAAGGATGACCCAACTCATGTTATCTGCCAACTTTGTAAAAAATGGCTCAGTAGAGGCAAAAATTCCAATAATTTGACTACTACAAGCAAAAACCTGCACATGCGCGATCAACATGCATTAGTCTGGGAATCTCACTGAGCTAAAATTCAGACTATCATGCATCACCTACCACCGGCCACCCCAATAACCGCATCTGCTGCTTCTTCCCTCTCTGTCACTGTGGCAAGTGTTCTCTCACAGGTCTCCGGCTGCAGAACCTCCACTTGTTTATCCGCTAGAGTCAGGGTGAGTTATGAAAGTGGACATGCCTGCTATTTTTGACTGATCTCAGACACTGAGCACACCACGTCTTTTTCAATCCACCATAACATCTTCACCTAAGCCTCATTCACAGTCTGGCAGTTTGCATGTTCACCCTACTCCACCCTTTCTCAGCACAGCAAGCTTATATCGGTCTCTCGCCCGCCTCATCTTAATTTTATCTTAAATTCAAAGCTGTAAATGCTGCCCCAGACCCTGTCACCTCATGCATGGTCCATGCCTGACTGATGCTTTGCCATTCTAAAATTTCTACTCTGGGTCAGTTGATAAGCCAACTACCTTAGAATCCTTACATTTTTCTACAAAGTCTACATAGTTGATATTTGTGCCACATGAGTGGGACTGAGCAGAAAAGCAGTTTGAGCTGTTGCATAAGTTATCAGGGCTCCCAGCACAGCAGGCCTACACTGGTCCCTCACCCACCTCATCTTAATTTGAACTTAAATTCAAAGCTTTAAATGCTGGCCAAGACCCTGATACCTCATGCCCATGCCTGACTGCTGCTGTGCCATTATAAAATTTCTACTGTGGGTCAATTGATGCCACTTTTCCTGGTGTCTGCCCCTAATTTTTGGAAATGTTTGGACTCCAAGTTGGGTCTTCTTCATGTGTGTTGCCTGAATTTGGCAGGGCTCTCAGAGCATCCGGCCTACACCTGTCACTCATCCAGCTGTTACTGATCAATGTGTAAGCTAGTAATGCTGGTCCAATCTCTTTCCCAGGCCCTGTCCCATGCATCTATGTTGCGCAATTATACTATTTGTACTCTGGGTCAATTGATGTCACTTTTGCTGGTGTCTGCCCCTAATTTGAACTGTTTTGGCAGCTTTTGGGCCCCCCTGAAGGTGTTGTCTATGCGTTTGGTTTTGCCTCCCATTAAATTCAATGGGGTTTGGATCTGTTCAACGAACCGTTCGACGAACTGTTTGGCGAACACCGGAATGTTCGCCGATCTGAACCGAACCTTGAAAGGTTGGCTCATCTCTAATTATGATCTATAATTTGCTATTTGCCATCTCCACTGACCCCTATTGTTTATTTTCAGACAGTAACCATGACAAGATGCACTAACTCCATCACAAACCTATGGTGTATTCACTGTACGTTAATTATTGTTTCCCAATTTTGTACACTATAAACAGACTGTCAATCACCAGATGAACAAGCAAAACAAGACTGACTTAATATCATCATTCTCAGCAGCACATAATGTTTTGTAAATAGGGCATGTGTTGTCGAGAAGATTGACAGTCTTTGGGCACTAAATGATTTATTACTGATCTACAGTGGTGGCCAAAAGTATTGGCACCCCTGCAATTCTGTCAGATAATACTCAGTTTCTTCCTGAAAATGATTGCAATCACAAATTCTTTGGTATTATTCTCTTCATTTAATTTGCTTTCAAGGAAAAAACACAAATGAGAATGAAGCAAAAATCAAATCATTGATCATTTCATACAAAACTCCAAAAAAGCGCTGGACAAAAGTATTGGCACCCTCAGCCTAATACTTGGTTGCACAACCTTTAGCCAAAATAACTGCGAACAAGCGCTTCCTGTAACCATCAATGAGTTTCTTACAATGCTCTGCTGGAATTGTAGACCATTCTTCTTTGGCAAACTGCTTCAGGTCCCTGATATTTGAAGGGTGCCTTCTCCAAACTGCCATTTTGAGATCTCTCCACAGGTGTTATATGGGATTCAGGTCTGGACTCATTGCTGGCCACCTTAGAAGTCTCCAGTGCTTTCTCTCAAACCATTTTATAGTGCTTTTGGAAGTGTGTTTTGGGTCATTGTCCTGCTGGAAGACCCATGACCTCTGAGGGAGACCCAGCTTTCTCACACTGGACCCTACATTATGTGGAAAATTTGTTGGTAGTCTTCAGACTTCATAATGCCATGCACACGGTCAAGCAGTCCAGTGCCAGAGGCAGCAAAACAACCCCAAAACATCAGGGAACTTCCGCCATGTTTGACTGTAGGGACCGTGTTCTTTTCTTTGAATGCCTCTTTTTTTTTCCTTTACACTCTATGTTGATGCTTTTTCCCAAAACGCTCTCCTTTTGTCTCATCTGACCAGAGAACATTCTTCCAAAACGTTTTAGGCTTTCTCAGGTAAGTTTTGGCAAACTCCAGCTTGGCTTTTTTATGTCTCGGGGTAAGAAGTGGGGTCTTCCTGGGTATCCTACCATACAGTCCCTTTTCATTCAGACACCGACAGATAGTACGGGTTGACACTGTTGTACCCTCGGACTGCAGGGCAGCTTGAACTTGTTTGGATGTTAGTCGAGGTTCTTTATCCACCATCCGCACAATCTTGCGTTGAAATCTCTCGTCAATTTTTCTTTTCCATCCACATCTAGGGAGGTTAGCCACAGTGCCATGGGCTTTAAACTTCTTGATGACACTGCGCACGGAAGACACAGGAACATTCAGGTCTTTGGAGATGGACTTGTAGCCTTGAGATTGCTCATACTTCCTCACAATTTGGTTTCTTAAGTCCTCAGACAGTACTTTGGTCTTCTTTCTTTTCTCCATGCTCAATGTGGTACACACAAGGACACAGGACAGAGGTTGAGTCAACTTTAATCCATGTTAACTGGCTGCAAGTGTGATTTAGTTATTGCCAACACCTGTTAGGTGCCACAGGTAAGTTACTGGTAAGTTACAGTTATCATTTTTAGGAAGAAGCTGAGTATTATCTGACAGAATTGCAGGGGTGCCAATACTTTTGGCCAGCACTGTATTACTGATCATTCTGTGCACATTATAAATTCAGACAGTCTGTCTAAAAAGACTATTTAATGACTATAGATTGGTAAAATTGAAGCAGAGAAGGTGGAGCCCACTGACGGTCATTTCATACCACAAGTCAGATAGTGTAGAATAAATGTATGCGTAGTGTTAGTGTAGAATGAATAAATACATTTCTATGTAAAAATGACTTGCTGTTCAAATATGCAGTCTTTTTAGTGAGTTGGCTATAACAGACTGGGTGGTGGAACCACTGTGCCATGTTCCAAGGAGAGCTTAGAAGGGTGTGACTAGGTACCTCACCAAGTCCGACCGTGGATACATGGCGGCTGATGATACTGTGATCCGAGGAGAGACAAGGGAGGTGGAACCAGGGGCTACACCAGGACTGACATCGAGTGATGGCAGCTGACCCTCACAGGGCTGGAAGCAGGAACAGCCATGATTGGTAGACTTGGCAAGTACTGGCTGGCATCGCTGGTATAGTGACTGGCAGGACTGACACCCAGGCAGGCAGGTAGTGGTAGACACAACTGGTATCCTGATAGACAGGTGCAGGCGGACACAACTGATAGACAGGGAGGCAGGCAGTAATGGCTGTTATACAGGCAGGCAGGTGTGCATGGCTGATAAACAAACAGGCAGGTGCTGGCGGGCATGGCTGATATACAGACAGACAGCTTCTGCGGGGCATGGCTAATATACAGACCGGCTGGTGGGCACAACTGATATACAGACAGGCATGCAGACACGGCTGTTATGCAAGCAGGTATACAAGATATGAGAGCTGCCACTTAAAAACTTACAAGTGTGTTAGAAATAGATTTACAACGCTGCACAGGCACCTCCCATTAGGGGGAGGTGCCTTAAATAATCAGTTTCTCCCAGCCATTGGCTGGGGACACTTTAGGATGGCACACACTGTCCCTTTAAGAGGATGGGGCTGCACACGTGTGCCCAAACCACAATGTCTGGGGATCTGCACACAATGCACGCAGCCCAAGCATCATCAGCCGGAGCAGGAAGTGTGGGATGGGGGTGTGTCATTGAGTGAGTCTCCACTGGGGGAGGGAGGCAGAAGGCAGAGACGTCGGCTCTACATTGACCATTCCTCAGGCGTAAAAAGGGTCCAGCCATCAATATAATAACGAGCCAACACTTGTACAAGTACAGGTACAGAGTGTTATTAAGTGCATGGAGGCTGTGTAAATAGATGCTAGAAGGGACCAAATCTGGAGGAAAATTTTGTAAGGGAAAAATGGGAATAGTTAGATAAGTAAGGTGAAGTGATAGGCCAGTCTAAAGAAGTGCACTTTTAGGCCACGCTTAAAATTGTGGGTGTTTTGGGAATTAATCAAATAGTCCTGGGTAGTGCATTGCAGAGAATTGGTGCATCGCTCGAGAAATCTTGGAGGCGGGTGTGGTAGGTTCGGATTATAGAGGATGTTAGTCTTAGGTCATTAGCGGAATGGAGTGCATGGGTAGGGTGATAAACAGAGATGAGGGAAGAGATGTAGGGTGGTTCAGAATTGTGGAGAGCTTTGTGGGTGAGAGTGCTAAGTTTATATTTGACTCTGTAGTGGATGGGCAACCAGTGCAATGACTGGCATAGAGGAGTAGAGGAGAAGTAGAGGCACCAGTGTAGTGGTTGTAGAAGAAAAGCAAAGAAAATGATCCACGTGATTAAAAAAAAAAAAAACTCAAGAAACAACCAAAAAGATGCAAAAAGGATGGTTCAGGAAAAAACTCCCATGTTTTCTGAAGCTCCTTCCACTTGAAAAACTCTGTGAGTTCACCTGCCTAAAAAAACTTCTTGTGTACATACCCCTAAAGAGTTTATCTATCTTTTACATTGATTATTCCCCCAAAACTGACACCAATCGGAACTACAAACGTACGTCGACAATCCTTTCATGGTAGCACAATCCAGGTGCAGCTGTGTCTATGAATGTAGCATAACCCTTCTCCAAAGTGCTGTTATTTGAGTCAAAGTAACCTTTGATAGATCTGTATGAAGATTAGAACATAAAAACTAAATTATGTTTAAAGTTGAAGTTCTACTTTGGACATAAAAAATACTTCAAAATAATTTTTACAGACAGCGCTGTAATCTCTAATCTTCACTTTGATTATTTTACCACAAAACCTACAAATCCAATTACTTCTATGTTTTGAATTATCAGTAGGATCCTTCTTTTGCTTTTTTAGCAGATTTCATTATTAAATGCTTTATTTTTCTCATAATATTGTGCTTGCATTGCATGCTGTGCAGTGTTATAAGCATACTGTGGTCTATCTATAAGTGGTTTTCTGATACTTTAATATAGATTAAATTATCCAATATTTACGTCAAATCTAGAAAACTCATTAGAGATTTTTACCATAAACGTTTCACTACCTGTGGAATATATAAGATAACCAGCTATCTTCCAGATGAGTATTAATGATGAAGCTCACAGGGGTTCTTGTTTGCTAAATCTTCTCAGTTTGACTCCCCATCTAACTTATCGAATTCTTGTTATCCCTATAGCAGGAGTCAGTGACTGATTTAACATCTGGTCTATGCTGATAAGCAGTTAGAAAAGGCATATTAGAATTTCTAACTAAAGTTTTTAGCAAACCTTCTTATAGATTATACATATCGGCAACCTTTACTTTGACAGAAGTACACAAGGTCCCTTAAATTTTAGGTTGAATACTCTAGAGATGGAAAATATAATACAAAAAGCATTAGTAGACATGCCACAGGAGGATTAATGTGGAATACATTTACAACTATTTAGGAAGTCAATATGGACATAAAACAGACTTGTGTACTTATTATATATACATAGGTCTGTAGTTATATCTTACATGTTGAAGTCAACTTTTTACAAAATAATATAATTAATACACATACTTGCTAAAAATATGACTTGAGAACACAAGCAGACTTCAAGGTCCATTTTTATGCCACTTGAAGTACATGAAAACCTTGCAGATATTGCCCATAGTAGGATTTGAAACTATCACTCCCACATAAAGCAACAGTGCTAACCACTGAGCCACCATGCTTCCCCTAATACAACATTGTGTAGTCTACCAATGTGGTAGTGTCTCACTAGTACCAACCAGCCTATACATTTTCCTCTTACACATGAATTTATTGTATGCAATTCTGTTTATATTTTTCTTACAATTTTCCTTGTTCTTATTTAACTTACCTGTGTTTACTTACAGGCTAGCCCATTCCTTTACAAGGTATACTGTTTTTCATCATTATAAATTTCCCATGTAAAAAGGATCCACTAGTTCTCAATAGGACTTAGGTCAGATGAGAAAGGGGACCATGCCATAATTCTTTCATTTTTAAGGCCTTTACTGGCTGCCAGGCAGTGGAGATTACGATGCATGCAATAGAGGATTGTCCTGCATAAAAATCAAGGTTTTGTTGAAAGATCATGCAGACGTTTTCCTGTACCATTGCTTGAAGAAAATGTCTTCTAAAAACTGTCAGTAGGTTTGGGAGTTGATTTTGAGTCCATCTTCAAACCCGAAAGGTCCAACTAACTTATCTTTAATAATGCCAGCTGATAGAAGTACGCCACCTCCACCTTGCTGGCATCTGAGTGGACTTGCAGGTCTGTGCCCACTACTGATTCAGCAATGGACCAATCCATCCAACTAGTCCACCAAGTGTCACTCTCATCTCATCAGTCCATGAAAAGTCTGTCTTCAGGTATTTCTTGGCCCAGTCTTGACATTTCCTGGTTGCTTCACATTTGGCCTAGGTTAGGTGATGATATAAGCACTGTAAGTCCATATAGGATGATAAAAGGAGGATATATTCGATTAATATGAACAATCAAGAGAATATCAAAGCAACTTCACAAAGTAATGCAAATATGGAAAAAATATATATCGGACACAGCAAGGATCCTAGGTGTCAGATAATTTTACTTTTAGACAGAAAGCTTAACCAGGCATAGCAGGGTAAGTACAAAGATAATTACTAAAAGCAAATCAGCTGTTGGACAATGTTTCCTTATGGAGTTGGTATGGCCATATATCAACTAGTCTGGAGTGTTCAAGTATTGGGAGGAGGTTAATTATAAAACCAAGCCTCAGTGTAAGATAGAAACGTCAGAATGAGTGTAACTTATATTAGGCAGATGGCGAAATCAAGCCTTGATCTGAGAAGTGATGCCTTCATGCAAAGCAGGTACACCCCCATATATATACTAATATGTATTATTCAAATATGGGGAACAGGCTAGTGATAAAGCAAAGCCTCTTTCTGAGATAGAAACATCAGAGTGGGGGTAACTTATGTTAGACAATTAGTGGAATCAAGCCTCGATCTGAAAAGTTGATGTATGTACAAAACTAGTCGCGCTGAGTGAGGAACGAAAATCAAAGCAAAACCAGTGTCATGCACATTTACCAAAATCAAGCAACAAAGGCTACCAGACGAGAGGTACATAAATATCATTGTGTTTGTGCAAGCAGAGAGTCATGTAAAAATTTTCATGTACTATGCATGCATGATACATATAATGGAAGAAACCAAAATATAACTGAGCTTGTGCTATTGGCATACATTTAGTGTAACAGTTTGATGTCATTACCAAAAATTGTATGAAGGTGCAAATACTACACAATAAAATAGCATGTTAGAAAATGTATAGAACCAGTAAATATCTGGAACTATCAAGAGTAGTAATAAACCACTATTTAAAGCTGTTGCATGTACAGACAGCAAAAACTGGATCTAGCCAGGGCTGCCACCAGGAAATTCGGGGCCCCATATTAGCCAAATTTTCGGGCCCCCTTGATACTCTGCCACCAGGCTCCACCCCAGCTCTGCCACCATCCCAGCTCCACCACCCCTCCTCGAACCTTCCACAGTGCCACCAACCACTCTTGGAAAAACTCTACTTTCTGCACCATGTCCTCACCAATCACACATTAACAGTTCCCATCAAACACCATATCACATACATAGCCAGCAGCTTTTATTTTGGCCAAAAGACTTTTTAAGCCACCACCAGGACAAGGCAGACTGCTCTAGCCGGGCCCTATTACACTCTAACCTATTAAAAATTCCTTATAATACCCAATACTCTTTTTAGGTATATTTTTATTTATTTTTATTTAAGGGAATGTGTCATATACATTTTTAAAATGACCAATAATATCACAAACAATGGACAAATATCATCACACCATTACCAGACCACATATTGCTACCACATAGAGACCAAATAATACCACATACAAGGAAAAAATACCACCACAGCATGACCAGACCACATATTACCACTACATAGTGACCGAATAATACCACATACAAGGGACAAATACCGCCACGCCGTGACCTGATAACATAGAACCACCACATAGTGACCAAACAATACCACATAGAAGGGACAAATACTGCCACACTGTGACCAGACCACATAATACCACCACATAGTGACCGAATACTACCATATTGATCATTAATAAAAAAACATAATACTAATATTACCATAAGTGATATTATACACAGGAGCTCTGTACATAGTATACAATGTATAGTGTAAGTGTACAGGTAACACATTGGCTCACCGGTGATGTCTTTAGTTGAAGTTCTTCATCTTTTCTTTTCCTCTTCATCCAGAGCAGACCGCCATCACTTCTGCCAGCCAGGACTCGTCTCTGGAGAAAATAACACAGTTATCTAGAGCATCGCTTCCAGAGCACATTCCCCAATTTTTCCCCAACTTCTGCACTACACCAGATAAAGAAAAAAAAGCAACATAGTGCCGCCTTTCACAGTAACAGGGCCCTCCTTCTTCACTGAAAACAGTATCAGATGTTATTAGATGTTATTTTACAGATGTAAAATAAAATACATCACAGCAGTAATAATATCCTTTAATTAGCCCCTACAATAATAATGTCCCACATCCTGCCGTCATGTCTTCATCCTGCCCCCAATTCTCCATCCTGCCCCCATTGTCCTCATAATTAGCCCCTACAGTAATAATGTCCCTCATTCTGCTGCCATCTCTCTATCCTGCCCCTATTGTCTCCATCATCGCCCATTGTCTCCATCCTGCTCCCATGTCTCCATTCTGCCCCCAATGTCTCCATTCTGCCCCAATGTCTCCATCATGCCCAATGTCTCAATTTATTTCCTTTCTGCCCCCATTGTCTCCATCCTGCCCCGTGTCTCAATTTGTCTCCATTCTGCCCCCAATGTCTCCATTCTGCCCCATTTCTTCATCCTGCCCCCATGTTTCCATTTGTCTCCATTATGACCCCCATGTATCCATTTGTCTTCATCCTGCTCCCATGTCTCCATTTGTCACCATCCTGTCCTCAATGTCTTCATCCTGTTCCCATGTCTCCATTCTGTCCCCAAATGTCTCCATTCTGCCCCCAATGTTTCCATCCTGCCCTATGTCTCAATTTGTCTCCATTCTGCCCCCAATGTCTCCATTCTGCCCCATGTTTTCAACCTGCCCCCATGTCTCCATTTGTCTCCATTCTGCCCCATGTATCCACTTGTCTCTATCCTTCCCCCATGTCTGCATTTGTCTCCACTCTGCCCCCTATTTGTCTCCATCCTGCCCCCATTTGTCTCCATCCTGCCCTCATTTGTCTCCATTCTGCCCCATTGTCTCATCCTGCCATCAAGTCTCCATTCTGCCCCCATGTCTCCATCCTGCCCCAAATGACTACATCATGCCCCCAATGTCTCCATCCTGCTCCCATTGTCTCCATCCTGCCCCATGTCTCAATTTGTCTCCATTCTTGCCCCAATGTCTCCATTCTTGCGCCAATGTCTCCATCCCACCCCCAATGTCTCTCCATCCCTCCCCATGCCTCTCCATTCTGCCACATGTTTCCATTCTGCTCCAATGTCCCCCATTCTGCCCCCATGTTTCCATCCTGCCCCCATGTTTCTCCATTCTTCCCCCATGCTTCCATTCCATCTGCCCCAATGTCTTTCCATTCTGCCCCCCATGTCTCTCCATCCTGCTCCCATATTGTGGCTTTACAAAAAAAAGTTAAAAAAAAAGCTTCTCCTTACCTTACAGCGCTCCAGCAGTGCCCGCCTCTCCCATAACCTGAAGCACAGTCATCAGTGCATGGCAGTGGCATCATATACCAGCGATGTGCATGCTGGCGTCAGCTGCCAGCCTGTGATTGGCTGGCGGGAAGCTTCACGCATGGCAATAGATTTCAAGTGACCGTGGATCTGAGGACACACATTCACAGTAACTGAATCAGCAGAATCCTGCCGCTGGGGCCCGGTGAGTAGAAGAACGTGCCCCCTCTGCTCACCAGGCCCCTTATGCCAGTAAAGGCAGTAATGCCCTAATGGTGGCCCTGGATTTAGCAGTGAAAGAATGATGAATGCAAAAGTGTCAATGAATAAGTGGATTTAGGAAAAACAATATGCTTTAGAGAAAAAGAAGATAAAAATATTTAATGAGATAGAAATGAAAGCCTGGGTATATACATTATTTCATGTTCTACCCGGTCATGAGTCAGAAGCAACTCTAGTAAGAAATGATGTAGAGTGTACAATTATACTAAAGGCGTCACAGGAAAATGCCCAACCCATGCACATGCACAGATATTGGACATTATAATCACTTGTCTCAGTGTAAATGTGTACACCCACTTCAAATAATAAGATTTTAATCAATATCTCACTGAGCACAAAAACAATTTTAAAAAGGTAAATAGTAGTGGTGTATGTACTTACATTGTGTACCCTATGTTACTTACATGAACTACAACTTTTCTGCCACACAACGAGGTGAGATACTATAGTTAGTGACTATCCTGATTGAGTACACCTTGTCACGGTGGGATTGTTTTTATGTTCATTTGATCAAAATAGTGTCAATCAAGTACCCTATATTATTTACATGTACTACTACTATTTATTTACTTACTGCATGGTATTTTCTCATTGTTTTTATTCTAGATTTTTACTTTTGCATGTATTTATTAATTATGTCCGCCTAGTGTCTATAATATATATTGCCATATATATTAGACATTCTTATTATTGTTATTTTTTTAGACATGTTATTAACTGTTTTTAAGATAATTTTCTTTTGGTATCTGTACAATTCATGTCATAAAAAATATTATACTTTTTTGCGATCCTAACACAGTTATGCTCAAACTTTCCTTCTATTGGTATATGATATTGATTGCAATGCTTATGTCACGTTGACACCAAGGCAGCCAATCACTGAGCTCTGCGGCTCTGAGACGGATGTGATGTCTACGTGAGCAGAGCCACTGTGCTCTGATGTGACATGGACACTGCAGCCAATATCAGACACCAGGAGGAGCAGCGGAGACTCAGCGATGGACTCCGGAAAGGTGTGTAAACAGTGTTTTTTTTATTTATAACAAATTGCGGATGGGGATTGGAATTTTCTGAAAGGGGAAAACGACACTTAACTTGCATTGATTGAGTAGTATGAGCACTATACAGTATAGTAATACACACAACAGGATATGTTATCTAGTGCTCTTGTTTTCTTACATCATCTTGTACTTTTATTCTACCCTTTGTCTTGTTACCTTATGTATCAGCAAATGGATTGAATATTCTTTTTTGAAGATTTTACTGAAATGTTACTCCATTTTAAATCGCAGTTTGTGAAGAAGTTATTATAATCAGATGGCTTAAAATTCATAAGAAGAATTAAGTTACTCTTTCCTTTAACATGCAGAGACACTTACATTGTAATGTTTTTTTTCTCTCAGAATTTAAGGAATGTCATTCTGTCTATGATACAGCTCTGCATAGACGTCATAATGTTCTACAGGTAATAGAAATATTATGCTGAAACATTTTTCTAATTTAGGGGTCGTCTCGAAGGTCATTACAGACTATTAAGAGACCTACATTCATTTTTCAAGATGAAAGTATTTATTGAGCTGCAATATGCAATAATATAGCAATTTGCAAGGTGCAGTATAAAGAGCTGAATGCAATCTCTTGTTTTTATTACCTGATATTAAAGTAGCTTTGCAAGTACAGATGTGATTTTCTGGTAAAATGAGAAATCTAAAAGAAACTCTAGTTGTCCAGTACTTACACCTTGTTTGGGCTTATCCAACCTGCATCTCATCAGTCATTACTGACATCTAGTGTCTAGAGATGAGCGGTGTTTGACTCAAACTGTTCGCCAATCTCAAATTTGAGCTGTTTTGGGCGGTGTTTGAGCCGTTCGGCGTACACGAACATTTTGAAAAAAATGAGTTTAACTGACAAACAAAAAAAGTCTTACCTTATCACTCCTAAACACTTTTTGCATAATAATTATGAACACAGTGTTCATGTGCTTTTCCACAAAACACCAGTGGTTCACGTAGTGAATCTTACAGTTCTAACTTGCCAACCGTGGTCTGTATGGAGTTGTTCAATAAAGGGCCCAAAATTAAGATAACATAGACGGGAGAGGTCTCTATGAACAGAAATTCCTAAGTATTTGATACCCTGTGAGGGCCAGGCAAAGGGAAAGTTGGACTGGATGGAATCCTGTATGGATTTGGGGAGGAAGACATCGAGGGTGTCAGACTTCGCTGCATTGATTTTAAAATTTGACCATGTAACAAAGTGATCTATTTCCGCCATAACAGCAGGGATGGATATATGTGATTTAGTGATATATACTAGGACATCATCAGAAAAAGCAGAGCACTTGTACTCGGTGCCTCCCACCTCAATCCACCTAATATTGGGGTTATGGCGAATTGATGAGAGCAGGTGCTCCATCACAAGGATATATAAGAGAGGGGACAGAGGACATCCCTGCCTTGTCCCATTGGTAATTATGAAAGGTGATGAAAATGTTCCATTTATCTTCAGCATAGGTGACGTATTGCGATACAGGGCTGTGATTTTGCCTATAAAAGGGTCCCCTAAACCCCTACCCCAAGCTTTTTAAGAGAATAATATATGGCGTGCCAGGAGACTCTATGGAATGCTTTCTCAGCATCCAACGAGAATATCTAATTACAATTTTTTAACTGCATCTAGCCCAGGAAATACTTTGTGCCTAGTAGCAGTGTCTGCTAGTCAGCGGGTTATCCCAGCTGTTAAGCAAGCTACACCACCTGTAGTTTGGACACTTTATTTTTTCAAAGTAAATGGTTCGGGCCCCAGGGACACTCAGTGAAGAGCATCGGGGAGGCACCCCAAGGCACAGGGGCTGGGACTGGCAGTAGGAGGCCTTGCGGTGGACGCCAAGCTCGATCCTTATAAAAGCTTTTTAACTGCAGCAGCTTTAGTGGATGCTACTGGAGCTTGAATTACCGCGGCTGCTGGCATGAGACTTGCCCTCTAATAGATCCTTGTAAAAGGATTTAAAGTGTACTCATTCAAATTACAGAGACAATTTAAATTAAAAAGATTAGACCTGCCTCCACCGCAGGGGGGCTCACTCGACCCACCAGCGGACAGACACCAGTATTGGGAGAGGGGGGCTGGCCGTCAGGGTCCACCCCGGCTCTGGCACAAACCCGGCGACACGGAGGTCGCACGGGCAGAAACGGACTGGCCGTGTCGGCTTCACACATTTTTGGTTTTAGAAGGGCATGACATGCCTATATCTGTGTCTCCCCCTCCTTTTACTCCTCCACTTCTTTTCGCATGACTATATGTACTTGTCTCTTTTCCATGTGTTAGTTGTGTCTTCTGAGCAGTTTGTCAGCTTTTGGACACCTTTGAAGGTGTTTTCTATGTGTTTCTATGTGTTTTTGTTTGCCTGTCATTGGTTTTAACGGTGTTCGAAGGTGTTCGACGAACAGTTCAGCGAACATACGGGTGTTCGACGAACCGAACCGAACTCGAACACTACGGGGGTGGCTCAACACTACTAGTGTCGTTCCATGACGGTTCTGTTTTTTTAATTGAAAGCTATACTTTAATTTGGAGGAAACTTTAGACCACAGATGTGCAATCTTCTTTGGTTTGAGGGCCACACTGTCAGATTGAACTAAGGCCATGGGCCACAATAAAACTAAAAGGAGTATTACCATCTGAGACAATTTTGCCATATATTGAAAGTATATGCCATAAGTCACTGACAGAAGTCCTAAAACTGGAAACACACATAGTGGAAGCTAAGAGCAGGAAGACGATTCAAGATTACTACTGTAGGCTAATCTCTTATGGTCAAACTGGTGCGCCAGGAGCAGGTGATTAAATGAACAGAGTAACTGATTGGGGTGTGTTTGACTATTCAGGGGGAAATTTCTTCGGGGAAGACCTTAATTTCTGCTGGGCAGCACGGTGGCTCAGTTGTTAGCACTTTTTCTAGTTCCTTTATACAGTGGGGAAAAAAAGTATTTAGTCAGCCACCAATTGTGCAAGTTCTCCCATTTAAAAAGATGAGAGAGGCCTGTAATTGACATCATAGGTAGACCTCAACTATGAGAGACAAAATGAGAAAACATCCTGAAAATCACATTGTCTGATTTGAAAATATATATTTTTTAAATTTTAGTGGAAAATAAGTATTTGGTCACCTACAAACAAGCAAGATTTCTGGCTCTTACAGACCTGTAACTTCTTCTTTAAGAGGCTCCTCTATCCTCCACTCATTACCTGTAGTACTGGCACCTGTTTGAACTTGTTCAGTATAAAAGACACCTGTCTGCAACCTCAAACATCACACTCCAAACTTCACTATGGTGAAGACCAAGGAGCTGTCGAAGGACACCAGAAACAAAATTCTAGCCCTGCACCAGGCTGCGAAGACTGAATCTGCAATAGGCAAGCAGCTTGGTGTGAAGAAGTCAACTGTGGGAGCAATAATTAGAAAATGGAAGACATACAAGACCACTGATAATCTCCTTCGATCTGGGGCTCCACACAAGATCTCACCCCGTGGGGTCAAAATGATCTTAAGAACGGTGAGCAAAAATCCCAGAACCACACGGGGGGACCTAGTGAATGACCTGCAGAGAGCTGGGGCCAATGTTACACAGGCTACCATCAGTAACACACTAC
This sequence comes from Phyllobates terribilis, assembly GCF_046119375.1. Lineage (NCBI taxonomy): Eukaryota > Metazoa > Chordata > Amphibia > Anura > Dendrobatidae > Phyllobates > Phyllobates terribilis. The sequence goes on along the minus strand of NW_027362765.1, from coordinate 474,588,596 downwards.
GCCGCCAGGGACTAAGATCCTGCAGTGCCAGACATGTCCCTCTGCTTAAGCCATTACATGTCCGAGTATTGGGAGAATGTCATATGGTGAGATGAAATCAAAGTAGAACTGTTTGGTAGAAACAAAACTCGTTGTGTTTGGAGGAGAAAGAATGCTGAGTTGCATCCAAAGAACACCATACCTACTGTGAAGCATGGGGGTGGCAACATCATGCTTTGGGGCTGTTTCTCTGCCAAGGGACCAGGATGACTGATCCGTGTACATGAAAGAATGAATGGGGCCATGTATCGTGAGATTTTGAGTGCAAACCTCCTTCCATCAGCAAGGGCATTGAATATGAAACGTGGCTGGGTCTTTCATCATGACAATGACCCCAAGCACACCACGAGGGCAATGAAGGAGCGCCTTCATTAGAAGCATTTCAAGGTCCTGGAGTGGCCTAGCCAGTCTCCAGATCTAAACCCTATAGAAAACCTTTGGAGGTAGTTGAAAATCCATATTGCCCAGCGACAGCCCCAAAACATCACTGCTCTAGACTCAGTCTAGAGGAGATCTGCATCGAGGAATGGGCCAACATACCAGCAACAGTGTGTGCCAACCTTGTGAAGAATTACAGAAAACCTTTGACCTCTGTCATTGCCAACAAAGGATATATAGCAAAGTATTGAGATCAACTTTTGTAGGTGACCAAATACTTATTTTCCACCAAAATTTGAAAAAAGTTTCTTTCAAAATCAGACAATGTGATTTTCAGGATTTGTTTTCTCATTTTGTCTCTCATAGTTGAGGTCTATTTATGATGTCAATTACAGGCTTCTCTCATCTTTTTAAGTGGGAGAACTTGCACAGTTGGTGGCTGACAAAATACTTTTTTTCCCCCACTGTATGCTCTTTCTGTGTTGTCATTGATTTCCTCTGGGTATTCTGTTCTCCTCCCACACTCTAAAAATATATGCTGATAGGGAATTTAGATTGTGAGTGATGACAATGTCTGTGAATTGCTAATGAATATGTTGATGCTATATAAGTAAGCATAATACTCTGTCTCTCTCCTGTCTCTCTGTCTCCTGGTTCACTCATCTCTGCTAGAAACACTTTATTACTTAATAATGTATTGGACAGGACTAAGCATAATTTCAAACACATACAGTATATGTTATGTAGTTAAAGTTGCATAGTTAGTAAGTTGAAAAAATGTCCATCAACTCCAACCAAAGGATGGGACAGGATAAAGGGAGGAGTTGCATGTACATTGACAACGCATAATTTAGACTGTTCTAAAAGAGCAAGTTTTTCCCTCCTGATCCCGAGTGTCAATCAACTGGATCAACATCCTGAACATGAATGTTACACATTAAGTATTTATGTTATTTTCTTCTAAGAACCATGTAAGCCCTTTTTGAAACCATCAATGGTCCAACTGTGACCAACTTTTGAGGTTGGCTGTTCCACAGATTAATAGTTCTCATGGTAAAGAAGCCCGACCTCCTTTGGAGATTGAACCTTTTTTTCCCAAACAATTGGAGTGCCCCCTTGTCTTTGGAGGGGGGTTTACATGAAACAACTTCTGACTATATTTTTGTATGGGTCATTTATGTACTTGTACAAGTTAATCATGTAGGCCCTTAGATACCTCTTCTCCCAATTAATTAAATGTGATACTTTATGTCTTTTCTCATGACTAAGATCCTTATGCCATTCATCAGTTTTTTCTAATTCCAAAACACCCAGTCTATGAACCGGTATCCAGAAATGAACTGCATATTTCAGATAAGGTGATATTAGTGTTTTGTAAAGTGGTAGTATTATGTCCCTGTCCAATCAGTCCATGCCTCTTTTATTACAGGACATCTTTCTGGCTTTAGAGTGACATTGAATCTTGTTATTTAATTTGTGATCTACAAATACTTCCAGATTCTTTTTTACAAGTGACTCTCCTAGTTTTAGTCCAACTAGGAAGTCTGCATAAAGTACCCAGATGCATGGCATTTAAATAAAAATATTGAGTACATTTTCCACTATCACAAATGAAACCCCTTATATGTGGTGCTGGGGTCCTTGGTTTAATTCAAACCAAGAGCTGCATCTGCATGAAATTTACAAGTTTGATCCACATTTGTACTGGTTTTCTTGGGTCACTTTGGTTTTCCCCCACAAACCAAAAACATACAAGCAGGAATTTAAAATTTGAGCGCTATTTGGAAAAAGGACTGTTCTGAGTGACATCAATTTCAACAGAGTCTTCATCATCATTTAAAATTGTCCTTAATTATATTTTCTTTATACCTACTGGTATATTTTCTCTTTAACGTTCCCCTATTAAATATATTGAATGTAGGACATAAGATTCTACATAGGTTGCATAAAGTATTTAGTTTGCTTGATAGTTTATTTAGCTCCAAAGCAGTCAGTGTTTTATTCTCCTCATGCAGTCAGTCGAGCTGTTTTTCCAAGGACTTGCACAGAATGTGTCCCATCCATCATGTGACAATATACAGTACATGTGATGAAATGTATTTTACAAGGACCTCAGGTTATTCTAGATTTTACACTAATACAACAACCAGTTTCACCTGCGACCTCTTTAAATGTGTGTAGTTCAGTGACTCGTAACTTGAGATGATAACAATGGAAAAATGTAGACCCTGGGACTTTGTAGAGTAAACAGGATAGGATGATGGATGATGGAATTTCTCATGTTTGTTGAGTCACTTCTTTTGCCATCTTCTTGGTCTCAGTTGATCATTGCATAATGCAGTTGTAGAGAGTATTGGGAATTATAGGTCATCTGGCGTTAATTATTTTTTATTATATTTTGTTCCTTAAAAAATAAACTAATCATTATTTACTGATTTTCAGATAACCCAACCGTGTCTCATATATCGATTTATCTTTACTACATTGATCAATGCTCATTTATCTTGCACATTAGAATACTTATTTTATACCTTAGTTTTGCAAAACTGCGAGCCACAAAGAGGTAGTCCCATTGCTCAAGTTGTTAGAACCTTGCTGTTAGGTTTTTTTTCCTTTGCTGGTCACATGACCTTGTTGGCCTATTTAATCCTGCTCCGCCCTTCTGGCTTTGCTGGACTTCATTGTATATCTACTTTCTAGCTAGCCTGTGCTCTGTATCTAACTCTGTTAGTTTGCTTGGTCTACGGACCTCTAGGTTCTATCTATTTTGTTTGTTCGTCTGTCTGCTGCTATTTCTGTTAGGAGGTGTCCCATATTCCTCCCAGTCCTTAGTACTTGTAGGGATTCCCTCCCCAAATCTATAGGTCTCCGTACAGACTAGATTAGGACTTTAGCAGGTCTGATCGCAGGATCAGGTTCCCTGTTACATCGTAGGGATTCAGCTGAGTCTTATAGTAGGGACAGATCTCCTCTCTTTCCTTAGCTTTGGTAGCAGAACATAACAGTAAGTCCAGCCTGTAAATTCTCTAAGGAAAGATTTTTTTTTTGTTGTTCTGGGAGACATCCGTCGTTTGGGTCGTTCTCCAAGTTGGGATCTGCCGTGCCTGAGGAGGAGAATTTTTCCGGTGATTTGGAAAGAGTTTGGACGGATGTGCGTGGTAATCTTCAGGAGGCCAACAGAAAATCTAAAGACTACTTTGATAGGAAACGACAGGAGGTTTTGTTCGCTGTTGGTGACATGGTTTGGTTGTCCTCTAGGAATCTGCGGTTGAGGATTCCTTCTAAGAAATTGGGTCCCAAGTTTGTAGGGCCCTTTAAGGTGCTTCAGGTTGTCAACCAATCTGCTGTTAGGTTGGAGGTTCCTACCTCCTGGAGAATTAATCCGGTCTTTCATGTCTCTCTGTTAAAAAAAGCTGTTGTGTCGGATGGTGACGCCTCTGCCTCTGTTCCTCCGGTGGTGGAGGACGGGGAATATGAAATTTCTCGCATCCTTGACTCTAGACGGTATAGAGGTAGTTTGCAGTATCTTGTGGCCTGGAAAGGTTTCGGACCCGAGGATAACTCTTGGGTGAGGTCAGATGATGTTTCCGCGTCCAGACTTATCAGAGCGTTTCACAGGAGATTTCCTGATAAGCCTGGTCCTAGGGGATCCGGAGGATCCTCTTAGAAGGGGGGGTACTGTTAGAACCTTGCTGTTAGGTTTTTTTTCCTTTGCTGGTCACATGACCTTGTTGGCCTATTTAATCCTGCTCCGCCCTTCTGGCTTTGCTGGACTTCATTGTATATCTACTTTCTAGCTAGCCTGTGCTCTGTATCTAACTCTGTTAGTTTGCTTGGTCTACGGACCTCTAGGTTCTATCTATTTTGTTTGTTCGTCTGTCTGCTGCTATTTCTGTTAGGAGGTGTCCCATATTCCTCCCAGTCCTTAGTACTTGTAGGGATTCCCTCCCCAAATCTATAGGTCTCCGTACAGACTAGATTAGGACTTTAGCAGGTCTGATCGCAGGATCAGGTTCCCTGTTACATCGTAGGGATTCAGCTGAGTCTTATAGTAGGGACAGATCTCCTCTCTTTCCTTAGCTTTGGTAGCAGAACATAACACAAGTCCAATTAGATGCTTTTGTAGACTTTTATTGAATTTCTAGAAAATCTCTTGGACCATTTAGTTATAAATACATTTTTAAGACTTTAGGTGTGCCTCCTTTGACAACTTCATCATTTCCTGTCCTGCCAAAGACAAAAACAGCAGCCTGTGCTGAAGACGTGGTGACTAAAGTTGGTGAGTAAAGCTTTTTTTTATTAATTTTTAACCATCCTTTTTTTCAGTAAAAAAAAAATTAAAGTTGGTTAATCATTTTAATCTAATTAAGTAAAAAATTATATAATAAAATGGGTTGTCTTCTGATCCTATCTTTAGGAACACAGTATTTCCCTGCTTATCGACTTCCTGCTTGTCGAGGGGGGACAGTGTGCTCCAGATGATTGACAATTCGGACAGCAGTATGCTCTGCAGTCTTTGTCTATGAAACCAGACAACACTAATTGGACTGCAGTGGTGGCTGGTAAGCTAAGCAAAAAAGCACAAATCTATAGAATTAAAAATCCTACTTTTCTTGAAAACAGACAAATTTTAAAAAGCGGTGAAGTGAGAGCAAAGTTGTTGTTTTTTTTTGTTTTTTTATTTTACCCATGAGGATGAGTTTTGACGTTTTCATCGTAATCCATGCAACATTTTGCATTACCAGGCCCCCTTTATGTCCTAAAAGCAGTATTACAGAGAACCTGTGACCAGGTTTTCCTTATACAATCTATATCTACCATACAGTATGTCAGTATGTCAGTGATCTTTAAAAGCACTCCTGCAGTCTGTTTATAAGAGTCCAACTGCCCCGCATACCTAAGAAAATGGCTTTTATAATTGTCCCACTGGTGTCCCGGACTGTGCTTATCACCTGTTCTGTCTCTACAGTCGCTATTCTCCAGACTTGATTGACATGGCTGACATTATCTATGTCATCCATAGTGTCTGTTCAAGTCTTGAGCCTGCACAAGAGATGAGCAGGTGAAACAGAATGTGTAGATGATGTCAGAAATGTCAATCAAAACAAGAAGATTATAGGCAAAGAGGAGGAACCAAGCACAGTTTGAAAACACCCATCGGACTGGATGGTGCTGATTAACATTAGCCATGGGATAATTATGAGAAGGCATCTTATGTGGGGCTGCTAGGCTCTTATGAACAGGTAGCAGGAGTGTTTTCAAAGATGACTGTAAGGCTGTGTGCCCACGATGCGTTTTCTAAGCGTTTCCGCAGCGGAAAAAACGCTGCATAAATGCTTAAAAAATGCATGGTAGAAGGCCTGCCATGTTCCCCAATAATAATCCGCATGTGCTGTGCACATGCTGCGAAAATTTCCGCTGCGGATTATCATTGCGGAAAAAAACGCAGCACCACCAATTATTTTGCGGAAGTGCTGCGTTTTCGCCGCCTTTGACTTGCATTAGACCGCATGGATTATGCATCACTGCATAAGTAGATGCGCATTCCATGCATTCTAATGTGCGGATGGTACCCAGGGTTAGAGAAGAGGAGACTCTCCTCCGGACCTGGGTACCATTGAAAACTGTACAAAAAAGAATAAAATAAAAAATAAATATATACTTACCTTTTGGCGGCCCGCGATGTGCTCCTCCTTGCTTGGCAGCAGTTCGCGATGGAATGAAGGACCTGCGCTGACGTCAGAGTCATGTGACGGGTCACGCGACACTGACGTCGGCAGGTCCTTCAGTGTACCACTGCCGGCAGCCGGGACGGTGAAGCAAGCCAGCGCGGGCCATCGGAGGGTAAGTATATAATTCTTTTTTTTTTTTCACATTCTCTCTCACAGCATATAAATCCATGTTGTTTGCATGGATTTATATAGTGTGACCAAGTTGACAAGCACTTTCCAAGTGATGCTAAAATCACTTGGAAAGCGCTTGTCAACCCGCATGCGGAAATGCATGTGAAGAACGCTTCACATCCGCATGTCCCTGGCAGGAAAACGCATGTACAATCCGCATGCGTTTTTTTCTGCCAGGGAGATGCAGAAACGCTCAGGAAAAAATCATGAGCATTTCTGCATCGTGGGCACATAGCCTAAAGGGGTTGATATAGTATACATGGGAAAAACTTGATTAATAATTATTTGCTCTAAAAATGCATCAGTAATTTTCATGGTAAAAGACCAAAGAGAACATTTCACATTCCAAAATGTGGCTTGCAAGCACAGCTACAGATACTAAAAAAATAGTAAGATCTACAACAATCTATATTATAACTGACTTATGAATTGGTCAATCTGACCCTGAAACATATTATGTTGACCAAATGAATTTAAGCAAACATAAGAAAATTATTATGCAGATGTGTCTATCCTTTGCTATATAAACTCAATACATTGTTGAAATATACAAGCAAATCCTTCATCAAGCTTCTATTACCATCACAGATACTAGGTAGACCCACAAAGACAAATATAGCATATTCGTCATATGTGAAAGTATCGCAAAATCACGTTTGTTTCAAAGCTGGTTATCTTGTGTCACTCATCTGCCGATATAATATTTGGAGCTTAAGGAAACAATAAGGAAGACCCAATTTCTATTTTCAATAACACTTGATAATTTGTATTTATTGATTTTTTTTGGCTAAAAAACTCTTACCAGATTTATAAATTTCCTTCTGCATGTCTTTAGTGCCTTAGAAACATCAATATAAGTGATAGCCTTAAAAACGCTAGGCTATGTGCCCACGTTGCATTTATGAAGCAGAAAATTTCTGCTGCATAAATGCAAGTCCTCTCCCGGAAAAACGCATGCGGAATTCCGCACGCGTTTATCGTGCATTTTTCGCGCGTTTATCACGCGTTTTCCACATGCGGAATTGCCTTGCGTTTTTTATGCATTGGACAAAGGCAATTCCGCTTGCGGAAACGCAAAATTAAATGACATGCTGCGGATTTTTGAACGCGGCATAAACGCTGCGGAAAAATCCGCAGCATGTGCATAGAACTTGCGGAATCCCATTGGGGACCATGGGGTGCGGATATACATGCGTTTTTCAAGCGTTTACGCTGCGGAAATTCCGCAGCATATACGCTTGAAAAATGCTACGTGGGCACACAGCCTAAGAGAAGAATTGTCCTACTTGTATATTCTGCAAATGCCTGTATTTCAGTGGGAAAAGTTTTGCCCGAGAGATATTTTGTTACTCAGACTGCTATACAATAGTAGTAGCAAGAAAACAATCTAAAAACATACCATTGATATATAAGATATCAGATGACATGGTAATGCAAATGCAGATAGAATACATTAGGGAAAAATACCATGTTGCCATCACACATAAACAACTCTGAATTTTAAGTAGAGTCTAAATGCATCAACTGGAAACTTATTCCCTTGTCACTTTGTATTATATCTGATGTGAAGTGCTCTCAGATAAAGTGAAAACAGCATTGGAAAGGATTGTATACTTAACAGTCACAATGTCCTATGATTTGCAGTAAAGTACTGTACTTGATTTACTATTCACTTCAAGTTTTAAATACCACAAACCTCAATACAATAAGCATAATGTTTCTGGCCACCCCGGAAATTTGTCTCACCTTTTCGGAGTGTACAATGAGCATTGCCAATGCTAAGAACCCTGCATTTTGAAGATAGAAGGTCTACATAAATCATAGGCTTTTGTTGCATTGAATTCTAATCCATTTTTGAAAAGCTTTGGAACTGCGATTTCCTTCATATTTAAATAAAAGCAAAAACTATGGAAACATCTAACTATTATTTAAAATAATATGTAAAAATGTTGCATAGTTAAAATATCTAAAGAAAAAGAATAGTCTGTCAGATTGAAGCTCTAAATACAAAATGATTTGTCTGTGAACAAATACTTTATAATCTTTATAAAACTTACCTCTATAATAAACATCTTTTTATAGTCAGTCCAAATGTGAAAAACAGTTAAAAATGTGAAAGTACAACACATTCTTAAAACAAATTCTAACTGCTTTACAGAAAAGTTTATTAACTCATAGGGTTACTTTGTCTCTTACCGACTGTAGCAATACATATTGGACTTTGGTGTTAGTTTGTTTTATATTTGTGTTCAGGCTATTTCTCAGCTATGCTTGATAAAGTGCCACATCATTTTCGAAACGCATCGCACGTTGAGTGTTACCGAACACCCGGACCATGTTTTTAATGAACCTCTTTAATAAAATAATTGGTATTTTTATTATGGATGTGCTAGACTTGAAAACTTTTTACTAGTATGTGAACTTGTGATGCTGACAAGAGGACCATGCAATATGACATATTAGAAAACCCACATGTCAAAAGTTGGTGAATATAATGCCAAACTTTGTTATCACTTCTGTAGAAAGCAGTAGGCCATTCTGTGGATGTCAGGCCTAGTAGTATCAACAGTGGGGTTATTACAATACATTTTGTTTTCCGCTATTTCCTATAAATCCTTGACTATCCAAACCTTTAAATCCTTGACTGAATGTAAAATTACATTCTCACATTCATACAATACAAATACGAAATGCCAATTTCATAAAATATTTCCAACAGTTTTAACCCCTTTATGACATCTGGTGCCACGGGAGGTGCGTTTCCTCAAACAGCTTTAGGCCAGAGTCCCATTAGTGTATGGCATCCCATGCGAGAGCATCAGATACGATATGCTAATGACACTCGGCTCCTGCTCTGCTGCGAGAGGGAGCAGAGTGTCAGTGCTTTGTGCCCCAATCCTCTCGCATGAGAGGTTCGCAGCACAGCTGTGGAGTAGATGGAGAAATTAAGTTAACCATATCCTCTGTTGCCAGCGTTGGTGGGAATAGCACTGCAAGCGCGTGATATCCAAGTGCAGTGCGATGTTTCAAATGCACCCATAGACTTGGGTGCGAATTCCGCATGCAATCGCAACATGCTGTGTTTTTTTTCCATCCAATCACAATCCGATCGGAGAAGGAAAAAAGACACCATTGAGAACACAAGCATAGGATTAAATTGGTATGAATGCAATCCGATTTTAAGCGGCTTGCATTCTTCTGATTTAATCGGAAGTGGGAGCGAGCTCTTACATATATGGCCCGACAATTGCATTGGCTCACCCACAGAGCCAGCACGATTGTCAGCGGGGGTCAGCTACATATTATACAGTTATATGAAAAAGTTTGGGCACCCCTACTAATCTTAAGCTTATTGTTTTATAAAAATTTGTGTTTTTGCAACAGCTATTTCAGTTTGATATATGTAATAACTGTTGGACACAGTAATGTTTCTGCCTTGAAATGAGGTTTATTGTACTAACAGAAAATGTGCAATCTGCATTCAAACAAAATTTGACAGGTGCATAAGTATGGGCACCTCACCAGAAAAGTGACATTAATATTTAGTAGATCCTCCCTTTGCAAAAATAACAGCCTCTAGTCGCTTCCTGTAGCTTTTAATGAGTTCCTGGATCCTGGATGAAGGTATTTTTGACCATTCCTCTTTACAAAACAATTCCAGTTCAGTTAAGTTTGATGGTCGCCGAGCATGGACAGTCCTCTTCAAATGATCCCACCGATGTTCAATGATATTCAGGTCTGGGGACTGGGATGGCCATTCCAGAACATTGTAATTGTTGCTCTGCATGAATGCCTGAGTAGATTTGGAGCGGTGTTTTGGATCATTGTCTTGCTGAAAGATCCATCCCCTGTGTAACTTCAACTTTATCACTGATTCTTGAACATCATTGTCAAGAATCTGCTGATACTGAGTGGAATCCATGCGTCCCTCAACTTTAACAAGATTCCCGGTGCCAGCATTGGCCACACAGCCCCAAAGCATGATGGAACCTCCACCAAATTTTACTGTGGGTAGCAAGTGTTTTTCTTGGAATGCTGTGTTTTTTTGCCGCCATGCATAACGCCTTTTTGTATGACCAAACAACTCAATCTTGGTTTCATCAGTCCACAGGACCTTCTTCCAAAAAGAAATTGGCTTCTCCAAATGTGCTTTTGCATACCTCAGCCGACTCGGTTTGTGGCGTGCTTGCAGAAACGGCTTCTTTTGCATCACTCTCCCATACAGCTTCTGCTTGTGCAAAGTGCATTGTATAGTTGACCGATGCACAGTGACACCATCTGCAGCAAGTTGATGCTGCAGCTCTCTGGAGGTGGTCTGAGGATTGTCCTTGACTGATCTCACCATTCTTCTTCTCTGCCTTTCTGATGTTTTTCTTGGCCTGCCACTTCTGGCCTTAACAAGAACTGTCCCTGTGTTCTTCCATTTCCTTACTATGTTCCACACAGTGGAAACTGACAGGTTAAATCTCTGAGACAGCTTTTTGTATCCTTCCCCTGAACAACTATGTTGAATAATCTTTGTTTTCAGATCATTTGACAGTTGTTTTGAGGAGCCCATGATGCCACTCTTCAGAGGAGATTCAAACAGGAGAACAACTTGCAAGTGGCCACTTTAAGTAGCTTTTCTCATGATTGCATACACCTGGCTATGAAGTTCAAAGCTCAATGAGGTTACAAAACCAAAAAAAGTGCTTTAGTAAGTCAGTAAAAAGTAGGTAGGAGTATTTAAAACAAGAAAATGATAAGGTTGCCCATACTTATGCACCTGTCAAATTTTGTTTGAATGCAGATTGCACATTTTCTGTTAGTACAATAAACCTCATTTCTAGGCAGAAACATTACTGTGTCCAACAGTTATTACATATATCAAACTGAAATAGCTGTTGCAAAAACACCAATTTTTATAAAACATTAAGCTTAAGATTAATAGGGGTGCCCAAACTTTTTCATATAACTGTAGCTGACACCTTGCAGAAAAGTCCGCCATCGGTGCTAGCACTGATTGCAGACATTTAATCCCTCTGTTGCCACTGTCAATAGATTGACTTAGAGAGGGAGGGAGCTCACTCTCTGCTCCGATTGGCACAACGACTCCAATCGCATTGTTCCAATGGTCTCCATGGTGAACTCGGGCCAAAAGATGGCCGCGGGGTCACCTAGGTATGGTGGCCTGTAAGCTTCAGCTCAGAGCCATATATATTTATATATTTATTATATATAATTTATATATATATTAATGTAAAAAAAAAATTAAAAAAGTACCCATATTTGATATTGCTATGCTCAGAATGACCTTACCTATAAAATTGTCATACTAATTAACCCCTTCTGTGAACACTGTAAAAAAAGTGTAAAAAAACTATACTTTTTCATCATACAATTGAACAAAAGTGGAATACAACATGATTAGTGTTGAGCGAGCACTAAAATGCTCGGGTGCTCGAAGCTCGGGCCTAACTCGCCGTGATACTCGGGTGCTCGACCCGAGCAACGAGCCCAATGTTAGTCTATGGGAGACCCGAGCATTTTTGCGGCGGCACCCCCGGCAGTCTTTTAAAAGCCTAACAAGGGCACAAAACGATAGTGACAGTGCTCAAATGACAGGGGGACAGCATGGGGATCGCCCCAGGAAGCATTTCTGACCCCCTGGTCACTGTTGTCAACTACGTGGTCAGAGGTATTAAGCCACTTTTACAGGCTCATAATAAAACGTTCAAAAACGAAAGTGAAACTTTTTTCCTTTAAAATATGTTAAGGAATTTCTTTTCCAGGGTAAATACTTGTGTATAAGGTAAAATAAATAACCATAAACAAAAATACTCCTCCACACCTTAGGCTATGTTCACAAGTAGCATTTTTTATGCGTTTTTGCACTTTTGTATTGCTTTCAACTGTGACAAATGCATTCACCGGGAAATGTCATTTTAACATTTTACAACCTTATCTGGCCATGTGCTGTGTGACACATGCATACAGTGCTGAAAAGACATGGGGACAGCATGGGGAAGACCCCTGGAAGCATCTCTGACTCCCAGGTCACTACCTAAAAGTGTGCCCATCAGATGTGATCCTTGCCGCATCAGAAGATGCAGACTTGCAACTATCCCCGTGCAAGTCCTTGCCCCAGAGCAGTGTTCAATTGTACCTCCCCCTTTCCTTGCAATGCAAGCGCAAATATGCAGCCAACCACCCACCCACCCACAGGCTGCAATACCATACTGCTAGCTTGCATTTGAAATGGTGCCTTTTAGTTTTGAGGAGGCCGAAGCTGGCCACTACCTCATGGCTGCTTCGGCAGCAAGGTATCCACACTCAGTCCCCAGCCGCCCGGCGGCCGGGAGTCCACTCTCGGTCCCCAGCCTCCAGGGGGCGGCCGGGTGTCCACACTCGGTCCCCAGCCGCCCCGCGGCCGCGTGTCCACACACAGTCCCCAGCCGCCTGGGGGCGGCCTGGTGTCCATAAATGGTCCCCTGCCGCCCCGATTTTTTCGCAGAACATCCCCACAAACTTTTCTTAGCCTGGCCTACTTTAGGGCAGCATTGGACGAGCCCACCAGAGAACCGGACTCCTCCGGTGGGCCCTGGCTTCTCCATCAGGGCAGTTGAGAGTGCCAAGGTGAGGAGCATGATGATGATGATAGAAGTTAGCATCTGCTTTGTTTTGTTGGAATGCAAGCGTATGTGTGCAACCTGCCACCCACCCACCCCCAGGCTGCAATACCATACTGCTAGCTTGCTTGCACCTGAAATTGGACCTTTTAGGCATGTGGAGGCAGACGCCGGCCACCATGTCATGGCTGCGTTGGCGGCCCTTTTATCCCTACTCAGTCCCCAGCCGCCCGGCTGCCGCGTTTCCACACTCGGTCCCCAGCCGCCACGCGGCTGGGTGTCCACACACGGTCCCCAGCTGCCTGGGGCGGCCGGGTGTCCATAAACGGTCTCTAGCTGCCCCAATTTCTCCTGTTACCGACCCACACACTTTTCTTAGACTGGCCTGCTTTAGGGCAGCATTGAACGAGCCCACCAGAGAACCAGACTCCTCCGGTGGGCCCTGGCTTCTCCATCAGGGGAGTTGAGAGTGCCAAGGTGAGGAGCATGATGATGATAGAAGTTAGCATCTGCTTTGTTTTCTTGGAATGCAAGCACATGTATGTAGTAGCGGCAAGGCCTTAGGTGGTCAGCGTTTTGGCGCATATCCTACCTCCTACGAGGATTGCTGGATGTTTTCCTGCTACTATCTCTGTTCTATGTCTCCTGTTAAAACAAAGCTTCAGGTGATAAATGATGGATGAGGTGGTGGCAAAGAAGAAAGAGCAGGAGGAACAGGGACCATTCACATCAATATCAGGCCAGTCAACCACACATGTCTTGTAGGATATGTTTCTGTACCAAAAAGAGTGGTTCTGCTACACAGTTATAGGTCATACAGTGAGTGCAATGCCTACCAAACATTTCGAGGCACTCCAATGCCGCTTGGAAGTGACATGGAGGTCAGAGGGCCTTAACTAAAACGTTTTTTCCATTTATAGCAACTGGGTCTCCTGTACACTGTTGGCCTAAGCAGTGAATGGAAGGCTTTCCAAAAATTATGAGGAACTGCAATGCCCCTTGAAACAGACGTGATTTACAGCGTACTAAAAACCTTCTACCCATTATTGGAGAGTGGGTCTCCATTAGTTTTCGCCTTTGCATTGAAAAGCAAAAGCTGACTAAAATTAGGAGGAATTGCAATGCCCGTTGGAAGAGTCGTGGAGGTTAGAGGTAATTAAAAACAACATTTCAATGCCCCTCGGAAGAGACGTGGAAGTCACAGTAGTTTAACAAGACGGTTTTAATGCCCCGTGGAACAGTGGTGGAGGTCGCAGTAGCTTAACAAGACGCTTTTAATGCCCCTTGGAAGAGACATGGAGGTTGCAGTAGCTTAACAAAACGGTTTTAATGCCCCTCTGAAGAGACGTGGAGGTCGCAGTAGCATAACAAGATGCTTTTAATGCCCCTTGGAATAGTGGTGGAGGTCGCAGTAGCTTAACAAGACAGTTTTAATGCCCCTCAGAAGAGACATGGAGGTCCCAGTAGCTTAACAAGATGCTTTTAATGCCCCTCGGAAAAGTGGTGGAGGTTGCAGTAGCTTAACAAGACGCTTTTAATGACCCTTACAAGAGCCATACAGTACAGCATCTTAAAAACATTATTCCCATTATTGGGGAGTGTGTCTCCCATAGTCTTTGCTTATGCCTTCCAAGCAAAAGCTGCCAAAAATTAGGACGGAGGAACTTGCAATGCCGCATACAAGAGCCATGCAGTACAGCATATTACAAACATTATTCCCATTATTGGGGAGTGGGTCTCCCATAGTCTTTGCTTATGCCTTCCAAGCAAAAGCTGCCAAAAATTAGGATGGAGAAACTTGCAATGCCCCTTACAAGAGACATACAGAACAGCATCTTAAAAATATTATTCCCATTATTGGGGAGTGGGTCTCCCACAGTCTTTGCTTATGCCTTCCAAGCAAAAGCTGACAAAATAAGGACGGAGGAACTTTCAATAACGGCAACATGGACCACGGTCACCCTGGTGGTATAGTGGCGGTGGAGGCTGAGCATAAGGAGAAGAACATAAAACAGCCGAAGTGAGGAAGCGTATACCCATGTGTGGGTGTGAAGTGGTGCATGTGATTACACCTCCTGAAAAAACACAGTGGATTTGACTTTATGTTACTCTGCTGTCATTTGGTGGTGATGAGAAGTCTCGACCAATCAAGCCCTTGTTCATTTTGATAAGGGTCAGCTTGTCAGCATTGTCAGTAGACAGACGACTGCACTTATCAGTTATAATTCCCCCAGCGGCACTAAAAACACGCTCCGATAACATGCTAGCGGCAGGGCAGGCCAGAACCTCCAAGGCGTACAGAGCGAGTTCATTCCAAGTGTCCAGCTTGGATACCCAATAATTAAAAGGCACAGAGGAATCACGGAGGATGCTGGTACGGTCGGAAAGGTACTCCCTCACCATCTTTCCACTCCTCTAGAGAGTACCCCGCGTCTCAGGGCCTGTAAGCTGGGCGGGTCTCAGAAATCTGTCCCAGAACGTTGACAGTGTTGCCCTGCCTCTGCTGGATTGGAGTTGCCTCTCTCTCGCTTGTATGCCTTGGTTGGTAAACGAACTGTGACCTCTGCTGATAGCTTGTTCAGATGGGAACTTTTTTAACAGTTCTGCAGCAAGGGCCTTCTGGTACTGCCCCATTTTTGTAGACCTCTCCACCTCATGAATAAGAGAGTGAAAGTTCTCCTTGTAGCGGGGGTCTTAAATTGTCACCAACCAGTAATGACTGTCATACAACATTTTGACAATGCGAGGGTCACGGTTAAGGCAGCAGTAACATAAAGTCAGCCATGCGTGCCAGACTGGTAATGGGCAAGACTTCCATGTCCTCACCAAGATGATGACTGACCATGCTCTCCTCCTCCTCCTCCTCCTCCCCCCCTGTCCTCAGGCCACCCACGCTGAACCGACGGTATGACAGTTGTACAAGTACTACCGTCTACAGCGCATGACACAAGCTCCTGTTCTTCTTCCTCCTCCTCCTCTCCCTCATGGTCCCCCAATGTACGTTGGGATGAGATAAGGCTGGGCTGTGTGTAATTGACTGCTACGGCTTCTTGACCCATCTCATCACACTCTGGCTGCAATGCCTCCTCTTTAATTCTCTGCAGAGAGCGTTGCAAAAGACAGTCAAGTGGAATGCTGACGCTAATGATGGCATCATCACCACTCATCATCTGGGTGGACTCCTCAAAGTTTGTCAAGATGTTACAGATGTCAGACATCCAGGTCCACTCCTGAGGTCTTATGTGTGGAGTCTGACCTGAATATCGATGGCCTTGTTGCAGCTGGTACTCCACAACTGCTCTCTTCTGCTCACAAATCCTTTGCAACATGTGGAGGGTAGAGTTCCAACGTGTGGGGACATAGCACACCAGTCGGTGTGACGAAAGCTGCAAACGCTGCTGCAACACAGCAAGTACGGTGGAAGCTGTAGCCGACTTGCGAAAATGAGCTGACAGGCGGCGTACTTTGACGAGCAGATCTGGCAACTTGGGGTACGATTTAAGAAACTGCTGAACCACGAGGTTAAGAACATGAGCCAGGCATGGCACGTGTGTGATCTCGCCTCGCCTCAGAGCCGCCACCAGGTTACGGCCATTGTCACACACGACCATGCCTGGATGTAGGTTCAGCGGTCTCAGCCATAGATCTGTCTGCTCTTTCACAGCTGTCCACAACTCACAAGCAGTGTGAGGTTTCTCACCTAAGCTTATGAGTTTCAGCACAGCCTGTTGCCGCTTGGCGGAGGCAGTACTACAGTGCTTCCAGCTTGTAACTGATGTGTTGATATCTAAGACGGAGGCTGAACATGAGGAGGAGGAGGAGGATGTTCAGGAGCTGTACCCTGTGGGGGCAACTCTGACTGACATAGGGCCCGCAATCCTCAGTGTGGGGAGGATGTGTTCCATCCCAAGGTCCGACTGGGTCCCGGCTTCCACTATGTTTACCCAGTGTGCCGTCAGGGAGATGTACCGTCCCTGGCCACAAGCACTTGTCCACGTGTCCGTTGTCAGGTGTACTCTCCCAGTAACTGCATTGTTGAGGGCATGGCAGATGTTTTGGGACACGTGCTTGTGTAGTGCGGGGATGGCACACGGAGCAAAATAGTGTCTGGTGACCGAGTACCATGGGACGGCCATCGCCATAAGGTTGCGGAAGGTTTCCGTCTCCACCAACCTAAAAGGCAGCATTTCCAACGCAAGCAGTCGTGAAATGTGCAAATTTAGGACTGTGGCCTGTGGGGCGTTAGCTGCGAATTTCCGCTTTCGTTCAAAGGTCTGGGATATGGACAATTGAACGCTGCGGTGGGACGTGGACGTGGACGTTTTTGCTGTTTCTTGAGAAACTGCTATAACAAGTGAAGACTGAGAGGAGGGGGCATCTTTGCATACAGTATGTACAGGGGATTGCCTTGCACACACAACAGGGGGTTCTATTGCACGCTCAACAGTGGAAGAAGCAGTGGTGACACCCGCTGACACTGGTCGTGGACCCTGGGGTTTGCACCACAAAGTCGGGTGCTTTGTTGCCATGTGCCTGATCATGCTAGTGGTGGTCAGGCTGGTAGTTTTGTCACCCCTGCTGATGCTGGCATGGCAGGTGGTACAAATGGCCTTTTTGGAGTTTTCTGCAGAGTTTTTAAAAAAATTCCAGACTCTAGAAGACCTACCGCTTGTACTGGCAACGTCCCTAGTGTTGGTGTTACGGGGAACGGTTGCCCGCCTTCTGTCTGCAGCCACCACACTGCTTCTTCCTGCCTGTTGGGGTACTCTGCCTCCCTCCCCCTGTATGCTGCTGGCCTCACTCTGCATGTCCTCCTGACACATTGGGACAGTTAGTAGATCATCCACCATCTCCTCCTCTTCCACTTGTGCACCACGATCCTCCTGCTCACTTCCTGGCAATTGTGTCTCGTCATCGTCCATCTCTTGTGACAAATTTCCAGCGTCGACTTCCTGTTGCCGTGGCTGTTCAAATATTTATGCATCGCTACATGGGATCTCCTCTTCCACCACTTCAAGCGAAGCAGGCGCGGGGCACAAATCTGGAAATGGACCAGTGAACAGCCCTTCAGAGTGTCCAAGTGTGGGATCAGCTGCTGTCTGACGACACTCGGCATGGTGGGAGGAAGGAGCATCAGGGTGAGGAGGAGTATGCGGTCGAGACTCACGGCTACTAAGACTTGACCGTGTGGAAGACAGACCGGAGGTGGTGGTGCCCAGGTAACTGGAAGTATTATCTGCTATCCAATTAATAACCTGTTCACACTGATCAGTTCGCAATACTGGTGTTGTTCTGTGCTTCCGTAGTAACTTGGTCAACAAGTGGGAGCGAGAAGATGTGGCTGTTGGTTGTGGCACATTTTCACCTTGGCCACGGCCCCGTCCACTGCACGCACCATCACCAGTACGTCCAGTTCCACGTCCCTTGCCACGCGCCTTGCCCATTATAAAGGAAGTAAAATAGCTTACACTCGCACTATCAATGGAAAAAGGGTAATAAAAAGTAGATTAGAACCCTGGAAGAGGAAAACCACAGTTCTATTTCTCTGGCCTACACCCGACTCTTTTAAACTATATGAACAATCAGGGAGAAAATATTACTGTTTTTCTTTACAGAAAAAATACCAAAAGCTGAATAATAGAGATTTTTTACCGTGGAACAGCAAAACCACAGTTATAATTTACTGGTGTATACCATACTTTTTAAAATACATATATAATTGCGGCTGAACAGTGAGCGACACACTCAAACAGTTTTTTTTTAGATAAAAAAGGCACAAAACTGGATAATACAGAGATTTCACCCGTGGAACTGTAAAACCACACTTCTGTTTCTGTGGCCTTTACCAGACTCTTTTTAACAGATATATTTGTGTCTGAAAAATCAGAGACACACTTCTTTTTTTGTTGGGGGGGTGACACCAATAGGTTAATAAGACGGGTATTTGTACAGTGTGAAGGAGGAAAAAAAAAGAGGATTTAGGTGAAAAAAGGGATTTTTCCTGGCCCCAGAGACCTGGAGCTAAGTCCAGCAATTTCAGAAACAGGAGCACACAGGACTGTAATGCAGCGTTTGCTGGTATAACCCCACTGCGTCTCCTTTACAGCCTGCCTGTCTGCCTGATATCTAGGATGGATATTAGTCCTGAGAAGGACTGTTCAATTGATCTGGCAGCCTTTACAGACCCTACACTAACTATTTCGCAGGATAAATCTCTCCCTAGCTCAGCAGCGCTGTCCCTACACTGTCTAATCCGGAGCGACTGTGTCCAAGATGGCGGCGCCCGGTTTTAAATACTCGAGGTGACGCTGTGCGGCCAGCCAATCACTGTAATGCCCACAAACAACATGGCTGCGGCATTACAGTGACTGGCTGGCAATCCCTGCATGTTCATTGGCTCTGTAAAGAGCGCCAAACATTCAGGGCAGAGACCCGAGCTCCCACCCATGTAACCCGGAAATGCTCGGTGCTCGCCGAACATCCCGAGTAGCGTGATGCTCGGGCGAGAACCGAGCAGTGTCGAGCATGCTCACTCAACACTAAACATGATCAAAAAGTCAAATGTAAATAAAAATGGTATTGGTGAAAACTTCATCTTGCCCCGCAAAAAACAAGGTGTCATACAGCTTCATAAGCAGAAAAAATAAAAAAAAGTTATAGCTCTGGGAATATAGCGATGCAAAAACAATTATTTTTTTATAAAACTTTTTCTTGTGTAATTGTGATATAACTGTAATTGTACTCACCTGAAGATCCTGTTTACCCTTGTGAAAGAGAAAAAAATTGGAGCTAAAGCAACATTACAAAATTATGTGAAGCACCTGAGGGTTCAAAGTGCTCACCATACCTCTAGATAATTTCTTGAGGTGTGTAGTTTTAAAAATGGGGTCACTTGTGGGGGGTTTCCATTGTTTAGTCACATTAGGGAGTCTAGAAACGCAACATGGCATCCCCTATTTATTCCAACCAAGTTTGCTGTCCAAAAGTTAAATGGTGCTGATATCCTGCCGTGTACCCAAACAGTAGCTTTCCACCACATATGGGCTGTCATCATAATCAGGAGAAATTGCACAAAAAATTGGATGGTCTATTTTCCTTGCCATCCTTGTGAAAATCAAAAAATTGGGGTTAAAGCAACATTTTTGTGGGAAAAATATTTTTTTTTATTCATTTTCATGGCTCAATGTTATCAAATTCTGTGAAGCTCCTGTGGGTTCAAGATGCTTACCATATACCAAACCTCTAGATAAATTCCTTGAGGGGTGTAGTTTTATAAATGGGGTCACTTGTGGTGGGTTTCCACTGTTTAGGCACATCAGGGGCTCTGCAAACGAGTAATGACGTGAGCTATCTATTCCAGCCAATTTTGTGCTTTAAATGTCAAATGGTGCTCCTTCCCTTCTGAGCCCTGCCATGTGTCCAAACAGTAATTTTCCACAACATATGGGGTATCGGCATACTCAGGAAAAATTGCTCAAGAAATTTTGGAGTACATTTTCTCCTGTTACTCTTGTGAAAATTAAAAAAGTGGGGCTAAACAACATTTTTGTGGGAAAATTTAATATTTTCATTGCTTTAATTCCTATGGAGCACCTAAAGGGTTAAAAAACTTCTTGAATGTGGTTTTGAGCACTTTGAAGGATCTCACATAGGGCCCTTAAGTCATTATAAAGTAGCAGAGTGCTACTTTGTTTATTAGTTGTATATCGAGGTAGCTGTTCCTAGTAAGCGCCTGTACACACCTAGTTCTTGTTTTGGATGTGCCGGTCATTTTTTTCTGTTCATGAAGTACAGTGTGTCACAAAAAATAATCTCAGAATCACTAGAGTATGTTGAAGCATTCTAGAGTTATTTACCTAATAAAGTGACACTGATCAGACTTGTAAAATTTGAGCTGGTCAGGAATTTGCAAACAGGCTTTGGGGTTAATCTCTCATCAAGGCACATTTGGTACACTCAGTGTAATATTATACTTTATTATTACAATTTTCTTCTGATAGAGATTAGTGATGAGCGAGCATGCTTGCTACTGCTCGGTGCTCGCCCGAGCATCTCACTGTTCGAGATGCTCGGCACTCGCCAAGTATTTCCGGGTTGCTCGGGCAGGAATTCGGGTCCCCTCCCTGCATGTTTGGCCCCCTATTAGCACAAACAATTTAGATTCTGAAATGTGGTCTGCTGTCTGCACCACACTATTAGCAGAAAAGATTTAAATTCTGAAATGTGGACTGGTGTCAGGACCACACTATTAACACAAGGATTTAAATTCTGAAATGTGGACTAGAGTCTGGACCACCCTATTAGAACAAACAATTTAGATTCTGAAATGTGGACCAGTGTCTGGACCACACTATTAGCAGAAAGTATTTAGATTCTGAAATGTGGACTGGTGTCAGGACCACCCTATTAGCACAAAGAATTTAGATTATGAAAAGTGACGAGCGAGCATGCTCACTACTGCTCGGTGCTCACCCGAGCATCTCACTGCTCGAGATGCTCGACGTGCGCCGAGTATTTCCGGTTGCTCGGGCGGGAACTCGGGTCCCCTCCCTGCATGTTTGGCGCTCTTTAGAGAGCCAATGAACATGCAGGGATTGCCTGCCATGCACTGTAATGCCGTAGTTATGTTGGTTGTGGGCATTAAAGTGATTAGCCGCACAGCGTCATCAGGTCTATATCAGACCTGGCGCCGCCATGCTCGTCACAGTCACTCCGGATCAGACAGTGTAGGGAGAGCTGCTGCTGTGTCAGGGAGAGATTTTCTTCTGTATTAGGTAGTGTAGGGAGAAAAAACGTATATTAAACATATCCATCTTAACAAACAGTCTTTCTGAGGACTAATCCATCTGCAGAGATATCAGGCAGGCAGGGTGTATAGGCAGGCAGTGTATATAGTAGACTGCAGTGAATATAGCACAAGAGGCTCCATTCCAAATCTGCCTTCTGCTGCTATTAGATATTTCTATACAAAGGCTCAGGTCTCAGGGGCCTGGAATACTTTTCTTTGGATCTTAATCCTCATTATTTGCCTAAAAAGCAATCCAGAGAACACCATTTTTTCTGCGCCAGTTGCTTTTTGGCGCTGTAGAATACAGCCAGGTCCTTTACAAATTAGAGCGCTAGAAATCCAGCTATTTAAAATTGTGTTTTCTCCGTCAAACAGATCACATATACGTTGTCAGAAAATACTGCCATTTCTGGCCTCCATTAAAAATAGTGTGTCATCGAAGCAATTCACCGCAGTTTGCTGTTCAAACTACTTACCTACAGGCCAGGTATTTAAAACTCTGTTTTCTGTATCACACGGATCACTTATAAGTTCGCTCCAAACTCAGTCATTTGTAGTGAGCGTGGAAGATACTGTCCTCCATTTAAAACGGGCAAGGCACGTGGCAAGGGATGGAAACTGGACGTGTTGGTAATGGTGCATGCAGAGGCCGAGGACAAGGCCGTGGGGAAGCTGAAATTGTGCCACAGCAAACACCCACATCTTCTCGCCTGACCTACCTGTCCCAATTTCTAGGGGACCGCAGCACACCACTATTGAACCCAGAGCAGTGTCAAAAGGTTGTTGGTTGGATAGCGGATAATGCTTCCAGTCATTTAGCCATCACCACCACCACCCTGTATTCCACACGGTCAAGTCTCAGTAGCCGTGAGTCTGGACTGCATATTCCTCACCCTGATCCTCCTTCCTCCCACCATGCCGAGCACCCAGGGACAACTGATCCCACACTTGGACACTCTGAAGAGCTGTTCACTTTTCCATTTATAGATTCGGGCCACTCGCCCGTTCCAAGAGGAGATTGCATGTAGCGATGCCCAAATATTTGAGCAGCCACCGTCACACGAAGGTGATGGTTAGAAAATGTCACAAGAGGTGGACGATGATGAGACACAATTGCCAGAAAGTCAGGAGGAGGACCAGGGAGCGGAAGTGGAAGACAAGGTGGTGGATGATCTAGTAACTGACCCAACCTGGCAGGAGGACATGCAGAGCGAGGACAGCACCACACAGGGGGAGGGAGGCAGAGCACCCCAAAAGGCAGGAAGAAGAATCAGAGTGGTGGCAGCAGACAGAAGGCAGGCAACCGTTCCCCGTAACACCAACATGAAGGAAGTTGCCAGTACAACTGTTAGGTCTTCCCGAGACTGGTTGTTTTTAAAGACTCTGCTGATAACCCAAAAAAGGCCATTTGCACGACCTGCCAGGCCAGCATCAGCAGGGGTGGCAAAACGAGCAGCCTGACCACCACCAGCATGATCAGGCACATGGCAGCAAAGCACCCGACTTTGTGGGCCGAACCCCAGGGTCCAGGAACAGTGTCTGCGGGTGGCACCATTGCTTCTTCTGCTGTTGGGCATGCAAGCCAATCCCCTGGCCATGGTGCATGCGAAGACGCCTCATGCGCTGCACCGGTCATTGCACACTCTCAAGTAGCAGCATCAGGAAGCACGTCCATGTCCTTGTCCCAGCGCAGAGTTCAGTTGTCCATACCCCAATCCTTGGAACGCAAATATGCAGCCAACGCCCCTCAGGCCACACTACTAAATTCTCACATTTCACGACTGCTTGAGCTCGAATTGTTGCCTTTTAGCCTCGTGGAGATAGAAGCATAGCCGACACTATTTCTCCCGGTGTGCCGTCCCCGCATTACACAAGCACGTGTCCCAAAACATTAGCCGTGCTTTCAATGTAATGCACACACCCGGGCTGAGTGGCGTGTGCGTGTATATGTAGTGATTCCACTGGACTGTGCCGGAGAGTGAATACCTGGAGGGGCGTAACTAAGTATCCACCCGATCCGACCAGGGTCGGACGACGGCATACGACGCCAGTGCACCAAGGAGGAACCGAGCAGAGGGACCAAGTGCTACTCCAGGACAGACCCCGGACACGGCTGTTGACCCACACAGGGGAATACAGGAACAGGCAGGTTAGGCTGGCACACAGACTGCTGGGTATAGGCAGACACGGGTGGTATGCAAACAGGTGGATGCTGGTAAGCACGACTGGTATGCAGGCAGGGAGGTACTGGCAGGTACGACAGGTTGGAGCACCGAGTGGATAGGACCCAGTACAGACTGGGACTCAGGAACAGAACCGCAGATGCGGTGGACAAACAGCAGAGTGAGGCCGCCCAGAGAGGCGAGCAAGAGCAGAACAAGACGAGACCGCCTGGAGTGGTGAGCGAGAGAAGAGCAGGACAAGGCCGCCTGGAGCGATGAGCGAGAGAGGAGCAGGACGAGACTGCCGAAGCAATGAGCGAGAGAGGAGCAGGATGAGACTGCCGAAGCAGCGAGCAAAGGGTCAGAGCAGAGCGAGACTGCTGGAGCAGCGAACAAAGGGTCAGAGCAAAGTGAGACTGCCGGAGCAGCGAGCAAAGGATCAGAGCAGAGCGAGACTGCTGGAGCAGCGAGCAAAGGGTCAGAGCAGAGTGAGACTGCCGGAGCAGCGAGCAAAGGGTCAGAGCAGAGCGAGACTCCCGAAGCAGCGAGCAAGGCAGAGCAGGCAAGAACCGCCGGAGCGGTGAGCAAGGCAGAGCAGATGGGACAGGGCTCTGTTCACATGGAACAGACTGGAAGGAAAGGCAGAACCAGGTACACACAGGATACTTGCAATGAAGTAGCGAGTGGACTCTAAACTCACAAACGGGAGTACAGGGACAATAAGTAGGAGTTAGGTACGGGATCAGATTCTGCAGGAAAAGGGAAGGTACAGACATAGAGAAAAACAGGTAACAGGCTAGGAGAGTATTCAGACAAGAACAGACACAGCAGCAAGATACAGGAGCGGGTCTAGGTATGCGGCCCCTAGAAGGCGGAACGAAAAGGCGAGAAGCGTGTTCAGACAGGAACAGGCAAGATACAGGAACGGGTCTAGGTATGCGGCCCCTAGAAGGCGAAAAGAACAGGCTAGGAGCGTGTTTACACTGGCCTGGAAATACAGCCTCCAGGATAGGCAGAAGACAACAGGCTAGAAGATAGTTCAGACAGGACACAGTTCAGACACGGGAATTGATACCGCAAGGCAGGAAGCATAGACAGGACCTGGCACATCAGTGACAGGAAGCCAACTGACAGAACACAATGCTCAGGCATGGATTCCAGGGAGGAACTGGGTTAAATACCAGGTGACAGACAGCAATAGGCTGAGGACGCACAAGGGGTGTGCCTGCAGCAGCTGCAAGAAGCAGGAAGTGATCAGACGCTGCCCTTAAGCAGCAGAAACAGAGGCAAGCAGACAGCATGAAGGGAAGCCAGGCTAGCAGACTGGACTAGAGATCAAGTGCGCGCTCTTGCACAGTGGGAGATGGAACACTATGCAAGGACGCCGCCAGGTATGTTACAGTACCCCCCCTTACGCCCCCTCTTCTTCAGGCCTGCCAGAATGTTCCGCAGGGAATTCGAGGGCCAATCCTTCACTGCAAGGAGATCACTTCCACTGTCCACAGGAAAAACTGGTCTCATCTGAGTAGCTAGGATGCTACCTCCTATCCAGCCATCCTCAGCAACAGACGAAAGGGGTGGAGCACCAGGAACAGCAGACAAGGAAGTCTCTCTCCACTTATTATCAGGTAGCACCCCAGAGGGTTCAGGAGACAACTGGAAGTCCTCCGCTGGGTTGGAGGGGTGCAGAGACTCGTGGGTAACCTCTGCTTCGGGGTACATCTTGTCAAGCTCACAGGATGAAATGGGCGAGGTATCAGGTACAAGGTGTAGAAAAGTCACTGTCTCTTTGTTATCTGGTGGTACCCCGGAGGATTCAGGAAACAACTGGGGGTCCTCCGCTGGGTTGGAAGAGTGCAGAGACTCGGGGGTAACCTCTGCTTCGGAGTACACTAGGTCGGACTCGCTGGAAGAAGCGGGCGAGGTATCAGGTACCGAGTATAGGAGAGTCACTGTCCATTCGCTATCAGGTAGCACCCCGAAGGGTTCAGGAGACAACTGGAGGTCCTCTGCCTGGTCGGAGGGGTGCAGAGACTCAGGGATAACCTCTGCTTTGGAGTACACTAGGTCGGACTCACTGGAAGAAGCGGCCGAGGTATCAGGTACCGAGTATAGGAGAGTCTCTGTCCATTCGCTATCAGGTAGCACCACGAAGGGTTCAGGAGACAACTGGAGGTCCTCCGCCTGGTCAGAGGGGTGTAGAGGCTCGGGGATAACCTCTGCTTCGGAGTACACTAGGTCGGACTCACTGGACGAAGCGGGCGAGGTATCAGGTACAGAGT
This sequence comes from Phyllobates terribilis, assembly GCF_046119375.1. Classification (NCBI taxonomy): domain Eukaryota; kingdom Metazoa; phylum Chordata; class Amphibia; order Anura; family Dendrobatidae; genus Phyllobates; species Phyllobates terribilis. The sequence continues at coordinate 474,562,436 of NW_027362765.1, read as the reverse complement.
ATAGGGAAGACTCTGTCCATTCGCTACCAGGTAGCACCCCGAAGGGTTCTGGAGACAACTGGAGGTCCTCCGCCTGGTCGGAGGGGTGTAGAGACTCGGGGTTAACTACCGCTTTGAGGTACCCATTGTCAGGCTCACAGGACGGAGCGGACGAAGTATCGGGTACCGGGTGTAGGGAAGTCTCTCTCTATTTGTCATCAGGTGGTATCCCGGAGGATTCAGGAGGCAACAGGGGGTACTCCGACAGGTAGTAGAGATGCACACACTCGGAGGTAATCACTGCTTCGGAGTACCCTTGGACAGGCTCACCGGTTAAAGTGGGTGAAGCATCAGATACAGGGTGCAGGAAGTCCTCCAGTGTGGATTCTAGGTGGGTAGAAGTCTCTTCGGGCAGGAGAACTGGTGCGCTACGCACGCACATTACCTGTCGGGGCTGCTCCGGGATACAGGGAAGTGAAGCTTCAGCAGAGACTTCAAGGTTGGGGTCAGGAGGTCTTTGGAAGGACAGACCCTGGCGTGATGGCTTGCCTCTACGCCTAGAACGTCTGGACTGCCTCTTGAGGTTGGGAGAAGTATTTCGGAGAGCGTAGTCATCCTGTGTGGATTCTGGGTGGGCAGTAGTCTCTTCAGGCAGGAGGACTAGTGCGCTACCCACACACATTACCCAACGGGGCTGCTCCGGTTATTGGGAAGTGAAGCTTCAGCAGGAGCCTCCGGATTAGGGTCATCGAAGACCATTGGAAAGGCCACCAGGAAGGTCATTATGTCCAGGACGATAGGATCCTGTGCGTCCCATAGGCGGGTGATCCAAGTCAAGGCATCACCCGCTAGGTAAGACATCATGAATCCCACCTTAGCCCGATCGGTGGGAAAACAAAGAGGGTAGAACTTCAAGTGTAGCATGCATTGCTCCACAAATGCACGACTCTGTCTTGGATCCCCATAGTACCGTGGCGGATCCGCAGGAACGGGTGCAGAAAGCTCCATCTGGATGGGTGCGAAATTCGCCTGGAACTCAGCTAGTAGCAAAAAAATAAAATAAATAAATTTCTTCTAGATGCACGTATTCCCTGGAAAAGGTCTCAGAGAGCGAAGGCCGTGGGGCTCAACGGGAACCATGGCCTGAGCATTCTGTAATGCACATGCCCGGGCTGAGTGGCGTGTGCGTGTATATGTAGTGATTCCACTGGACTGTGCAGGAGAGTGAATAACTGGAGGGGCGAAACTAAGTATCCACCCGATTCGACCAGGGTCGCACAACGGCATACGACGCCAGTGCACCAAGGAGGAACCGAGCAGAGGGACCAGGTGCTACTCCAGGACAGACCCCGGACACGGCTGTTGACCCTCACAGGGGAATACAGGAACAGGCAGGTTAGGCTGGCACACAGACTGCTGGGTATAGGCTGACACAGCTGGTATGCAGACAGGCGGATGCTGGTAAGCACGACTGGTATGCAGGCAGGGAGGTACTGGCAGGTACGACAGGTTGGAGCACCAAATGGATAGGACCCAGTACCGACTGGGACTCAGGAACAGAACCGCAGATGCGGTGGACAAACAGCAGAGTGAGGCCGCCCAGAGAGGCGAGCAAGAGCAGAACAAGATGAGACCACCTGGAGCGGTGAGCGAGAGAAGAGCAGGACAAGGCCGTCTGGAGCGGTGAGCGAGAGAGGAGCAGGACGAGACTGCCAAAGCAGTGAGCGAGAGAGGAGCAGGACGAGATGGCAGAAGCAGCGAGCAAAGGGTCAGAGCAGAGCGAGACTGCCGGAGCAGCGAGCAAAGGGTCAGAGCAGAGCGAGACTGCCGGAGCAGCGAGCAAAGGATCAGAGCAGAGCGAGACTGCTGGAGCAGCGAGCAAAGGGTCAGAGCAGAGCGAGACTGCCGGAGCAGCAAGCAAAGGGTCAGAGCAAAGCGAGACTGCCGAAGCAGCGAGCAAAGAGTCAGAGCAGAGCGAGACTGCCGGAGCAGCGAGCAAAGGGTCAGAGCAGAGCGAGACTGCCGAAGCAGCGTGCAAAGGGTCAGAGCAGAGCGAGACTGCCGGAGCAGCGAGCAAAGGGTCAGAGCAGAGCGAGACTGCTGGAGCAGCGAGCAAAGGGTCAGAGCAGAGCGAGACTGCCAGAGCAGCAAGCAAGGCAGAGCAGGCAAGAACCGCCGGAGCGGTGAGCAAGGCAGAGCAGAGGGGACAGAGCTCTGCTCACACGGAACAGACTGGAAGGGATAGGCAGAACCAGGTGCACACAGGATACTTGCAATGAAGTAGCGAGTGGACTCTAAACTCACAAACGGGAGTAAAGGGACAACGAGTAGGAGTTAGGTACGGGATCAGATTCTGCAGGAAAAGGGAAGGTACGGACATAGAGAAAAACAGGTAACAGGCTAGGAGAGTATTCAGACAAGAACAGACACAGCAGCAAGATACAGGAGCGTGTCTAGGTATGCGGCCCCTAGAAGGCGGAACGAAAAGGCTAGGAGCATGTTCAGACAGGAACAGGCAAGATACAGGAACAGGTCTAGGTATGCGGCCCCTAGAAGGCGGAAAGAACAGGCTAGGAACGTGTTCACACTGGTCTGGAAATACAGCCTCCAGGATAGGCAGAAGACAACAGGCTAGAAGATAGATCAGACAGGACACAGTTCAGACACGGGAACTGATACCGCAAGGCAGGAAGCATAGACAGGACCTGGAACATCAGTGACAGGAAGCCAACTGACAGAACACAATGCTCAGGCATGGATTCCAGGGAGGAGCTGGGTTAAATACCAGGTGACAGACAACAATAGGCTGAGGACGCACAAAGGGTGTGCCTGCAGCAGCTGCAAGAAGCAGGAAGTGATCGGGCGCCGCCCTTAAGCAGCAGAAACAGAGGCAAGCAGACAGCATGGAGGGAAGCCAGGCTAGCAGACTGGACTGGAGATCAAGTGCGCGCTCTTGCACATTGGGAGATAGACCACTATGCAAGGACGCCGCCAGGTATGTTACACTCAACAACGCAGTTACCGGTAAAGTCCACCTAACCACGAACAAGTGGACAAGTGCTTGTGGGCAGGGATGGTACATCTCGCTGATGGCACACAGGGTTAACATAGTGGAAGCCGTGACCCAGTCGGACCTTGAGACGGAACATGTCCTCCCGACACCAAGGATTGCGGGCCCTAGGTCAAACATGGTTGCCCCCACAGACTACAGCTCCTGCACCTCATCCTTCTCAGCCTCCTCCTCCTCTTCAACCTCCATCTCCGAAATGACCACATCAGTCACAAGCTGGAAGATCTGCAGCACTGCCTCGGCCAAGCGGCAACAGGCTGTGCTGAAGCTAATATGCTTAGGTGAAAAACCGCACAATGCAGAAGAGTTGTGGACAGCTCTGAAAGAGCAGGCAGATCTGTGGCTCACACCGCTGAACCTACAGCCAGGCATGGTCGTGTGTGAAAATGGCCGGAACCTGGTGGCGGCTCTGAGGCTAGGCGAGCTCACACATGTCCCATACCTGGCCAGGTGCTTAACCGCGTGGTTCAGCAGTTTCTCAAATCCTACCTGGAGCTGCCGGATCTGCTTGTAAAAGTACGCCACCTGTGTGCCCATTTTAGAAAGTCAGCTACAGCTTCCGCCGCCCTTGCAGTGATTCAGCAGCGTTTGCAGCTTCCGGCTCACAGACTGGTGTGTGATTTCCCCATGCGTTGGAACTCTACACTGCAGATGTTGGGAAGGATTTGTGAGCAGAAGAGGGAGTTGTTGATTACCAGCATCAACAAGGCCATCGGTATTCAGTTCAGACTCCACACATAAGACCTCAGGAGTGGACATGGTTGTCGGACATATGTACCATCCTCCAAAACATTGAGGACTCCACCAAGATGGCGAGCGGCGATGACGCCATAATTAGCATCATCATCCCGCTTCTCTGTCTTCTGAAACGCTCTCTGCTCACAATCAAAGAGGATGCATTGCAGGCTTTGCAGGCTGAGCACGATGAGATGGAGCAAGGAACCGTACAGGGTGATTACACACAGCCAAGCCTCATCTCATCTTATCATGGATTGGGTGACAATGAGGAAGAGGAGGAGGAGGAAGGACAGGAGCTAGTTTCAAGTACTATAGACGGTACTACCTGCACAGCTGTCATACCGTCTGTTCAGCGTGGATGGCACAAGGACAGAGAAGAGGAGGAGGAGAGCATGGTCAATCATACTTTTGGTGAGGACACGGAAGTCTTGCCTGTTAGTAGTCTCGCACGCATGGCTGAGTTTATGTTATGCTGCCTTTCCCATGACCCTCGCGTTCTCAAAATTTTTGGTGACAGTCATTACTGGTTGGTGACATTTCTAGACCCAAGCTACAAGGAGAACTTTATATCTGTTATTCCTGAGGCGGACAGGTGTACAAAAATGGGGGAGTAACAGAAGACCCTTGTTGCGGAACTATTAAAATAAATTCCCATCTGAAAACGCTGGCGACAGAGGGCACACATCATTGGACAACCAAGTAGTACAGGCGAGAGAGACACAACTTCAATCCAGCAGAGGCAGGGGAACACGGTCAAAGTTCTGGGAGAGTTTTCTCAGACCCTCCCATCGCACAGGCCCTGAGGTGTGGGGTACTCTCACAAGAAGTGCAAAGTTTGGGAATATGCTGAGGGAGTACCTTGCCGACCGTACAAACGTCCTCTGTGATTCTTCTGTGCCTTATAATTATTGGGTATCCAAGCTGGATATATGGAATGAACTGGCTCTCTATGCCTTGGAGGTCCTGGCCTGCCCTGCCGCAAGCGTTTTATCAGAGTGGTTTTAAGTGCCGCTGGTGGAATTATAACTGATAAGCGCATCCGCCTGTCAACTGAAAATGCTGACAGGCTGACTCTTATAAAAATGAACAAGGGCTGGATTGGGCCAGACTTCTCAACACCACGGAATGATAGCAGCGTAACATAAACTCAAATCCAGTATCTTTTCTTGGGAGGTGTATTCCCATGCAGCTTTTCACACCCACACACGGGTATACACTTCCTGATTTTGTCTATTTGCTCTTTTCCTCCTCCTTCTCCTCATCCTCCACCACCATATCACCAGGGTGACCGTGGTCTGTGATGCGACACCCACATATTTTTTTTTAAAGGGTGTTTATGATGCCCGTAAAAATTTTTTTTTTACACAGTATGTTCATGTATACCCCCCATGGGTAAATGTTTGTCAGCCCATACACTTAGTGCATGGGCATTACAAGTATAGGAGGCCCGCTCCTTTCTAATGGGAACATTTTTTTATGAGGCCCTCCTCCACGTCTCTTCCAAGGGCATTCAAGTGCCTCCAAATTTTTGGCAGCCCTTGCATTCACTGCATGGGCCAACATTATGTGAGACTCTCTCGTTTCTAATAGGAATTTGTCGTTACTGTGGCCCTGCTTTGTGTGCCTTTAACCCTTTCGCAACCTTGGGTTTTGTCGTTTTTGCTTTTTCGTTTTTTGCTCCCCTTGTTCCCAGAGCCTTAGCATTTTTATTTTTTAGTCAATATGGCCGTTTGAGGGCTTATTTTTTGCGGGACGAGTTGTACTTTTCAACGAAATTACTAGTTTTACCATATCTTGTACGAGAAAACGGGAAAAAAATTCCAAGTGCGGTAAAATTGCAAAAAAAGTGCAATACCACAGTTGCTTTTTATTTATTTTTTTTACCACGTTCACTGAATGCTAAAACTGACCTGCCATTCTTATTCTCCAGGTCATTACGAGTTCGTAGACACGAAACATGTATAGGTTCTTTTATATTTAAGTGGTGAAAAAAAATCCAAAATTTGGTAAAAAAAAAAAAAAAATAGCGCCATTTTCTGAGACCTGTAGCGTCTCTATTTTTCATGATCTGGGGCTGGCTGAGTGCTTATCTTTTGCGCACCGGGCTGACGTTTTTATTGATAACATTTTGGGGTAGATCCGATGTTTTGATCGCCCGTTATTGCATTTTATTGCAATTTTGCGGCGACCAAAAAACATAATTCTGGCGTTTAGAACTTTTTTCTCGTTGCACCGTTTACCAATCGGATTAATTCTTTTTTTATCTTGATAGATGAGGCGATTCTGAACGTGGTGATACCAAATATGTCTTTGTAGGTTTTTTTTTATATATATTTTATTTTGAATGGGGTGAAAGGGGGGTGATTTAAACTTTAATATTTTTTTAATTTTTTTTATATTTTTAAAAACTTTTTTTTTCACTTACTGCATGCTTCAATAGTCTCCATAGGAGACTAGAAGCAGCAGTTGTCTGATCGGCTCTGCTACATACAGGGGACCAGCAGATCCCCTGCATGCAGCAGAAATGGTCGTGTGCTATGAGCGCCGACCACTAGGTTGCGCTCATAGCGACCAGATAATGACAACCACAGGTGTCTGCTGCAGACCCTGGGTTGTCATGCCCATGCATCGGTGACCCGCGATCACGTTATGGGGTAGCCGATAGATGGGGCTTATGACGCGCAACCCGGAAGAGAGATTGACAGCGGCATTTAACATGTTAACAGCCGTGGGTGGATCGCGATTCCACCCGCGGCTGTTGCGGGCACATGTCAGCTGTAAGAATCAGCTCACATGTGCTCGGTTCAGTGAGCGCAGCAGCCCTCACTGAACGGGGGGTACGCAAATGTGCGTACTAAGATATCATGGGTTGTAAAGGGGTTAAATTCTTAGTGGGGATTTTCATAAAATTGGTCAGCCGTTGGACTCACTGCTTACCCTATAACTGTATAGCAGACCCTTTCCTTTCTAATGGGAAAATGTCGTACCTTGTTATTGTGGCCCTGCTCTGTGTGTCTTTAAATTCTTAGTGGGGTTTTTCCTAAAATTGGTCAGCTGTTGGACTCACTGCATACCTTATATCTGTATAGCAGACCCTCTCCTTTCTAATAGGAACATGTTGCACCTTGTTACTGTGGTCCTGCTCTATGTGTCTTTAAATTCTTAGTGGGGTTTTTCCTTAAATTGGTCTGCCGTTGGACTCACTGCATACCCTATAACTGTATAGCAGTCCCTCTCCTTTCTAATGGGAACATGTCGTACCTTGTTACTGTGGCCCTGCTCTATGTGTCTTTAAATTCTTAGTGGCGTTTTTCCTAAAATTGGTCAGCTGTTGGACTCACTGCATACCCTATAACTGTATAGCAGACCCTCTCCTTTCTAATGGGAACATGTCGTACCTTGTTACTTTGTCCCTGCTCTATGTGTCTTTAAATTCTTAGTGGGGTTTTTCCCAAATTTTGTCAGCCCTTGCAGTCACAGCCTGGGCATTACCACTATAGGAGACCCGCTCCTTTATAATGGGACCCTCCTCTATGTCTCTTCAAAGGGGTATTGGGTTGCATCCAAATTTTTGGCAGCCCTTGCAGTCACTGGATAAGCAATAACAGTATAGGAGACCAACTTGTTAATAATGGGAACAACAAAGCATAGCCGGCTGATGGTTCTCTAATAATAGCTAGGGCCGACTGCTGGCCTTTTAAAAACAGTAAGGGCCGTCTGATGTCCCTGTAAAAATAGGCTTTATGACTTTCAGAGTCCCTCCATCATAAATAAAAAAGGATGAGCCTGATGATGTGTCACAAACCACACTGCCAGATAAGGTTGTAAAATGTTAAAATGACATTTCCCGGTGAAGGCATTTGTCTTAAAAAAGAACGTAAAAAAAACCAAAACAATAGGATCTTTCTTTAGTATAAAAAACAGCGTCACCAATTTATCCTCAATGTAATCACATTGTTTAGCTCATGCACCTCCTCCTCCATCTCCGAAATGACCACATCAGTCACAAGCTGACAGCACTGCAGCACTGCCATGCCCAACGGCAACAGGCTGTGCTGAAGATAACATACTTAATGCTTAATTGACAAACCGCCCAGCGCTGCAGAGTTGTTGAAAGCTTTAACACAGCAGCCTGATCTGTGGCTCTCACCGCTGAACATACAGCCAGGCATAGTTGTGTGTGACAATGGGCAGAACCTGGTGACGGAGAAATGACAGCTGGGGTAGATACGGTTTCCCTCTATGCCAGTCCTTTCACTGAGCTAAAGAATATGGCTGTGGTGAAATACAACTCCCACTGAGAAGCTGTTTCAGATTGAAAAACATTGTGCCCACCAGAGGATTTGATTCTGAGGGCCAACCTTTCTCACCCGCACAAGAGCCCCATAGCAGCTGCAAAGTTAGCGCTATCATGAACTCTCCTGAGGTAGAAGCCAATGCACACCAGAGGATTCTCTTTTGGGACTGTCCAACCCTGCCAAGAAGCAGTCCTGGCTAAGAAAAGTGTGTGCTGCAAGGCTTCAGTGCTAACCACTGATCCAATGTGCTGCTGTTCACCCTCTAATATCAAACAAGCTGGAGAAACTTGCACCTACTGCCACTCTATCTTCAGCTCCTTTGTGAGAAAATGTATTTGGGCAGCCACTCAGTCTACCAAATAAAATTCCTGAGAAGGAAATTTGGGATGGCTTCGCTACTGGTACTGGGGGCAGTACTAATACCATGGCGTCGTACCATAGTTTGCTGGAAATATTCCAGGCTGGTAGGAGGCAAGCAAATTCCCAAAGAAAAGTACCAGCAGTAATGTTCAGGCCACATTTGAAGTGCAAGCAGCTTTAGAGGACTTCCTGGGAGAAATGACACGCAGTGCACATACGGTTTCCCTCTACGCCAGTCCTTTCACCGAGCTAAATACAACTCTTAGCAAAAAAAGTTGTGGACTGGCTCCGTACCGTCCATGGCCACATTCACCTGTTCACGTGTTTGTGGCTAGGTGGTCGCCAGAGGAGTCTCCGGTTCTCTGGTGAGCCCGTCCAACCCTGCTGAAAAGAAGCCCTGGCTAAGAAAAGTGTGGGGGAAGGCTCCCGGACACTCTATGGCTGCTTTTTTAATGTGGATCGGCCATGCTTATGCATTTTATTTCTCAAAATGCATTACAGATCAAGCCATTGTCCAACTCTGTATTCAAGAAATTAAATGCGCAAAGAAAGATGTGTGTAAGTCAAAGCACCACCGACAAGTGTGAGTTGATGTTGGACAGGCTGCCATTGCTTCTGCAACAAGCTCAATTACAGAACTTCCTGGGAGAAAGGGAAGATGCTTTTTCCCTCTATGCCAGTCCTTTCATCGAGCTAAATACAACTCTTAGCAAAAAAACGTTGTGGACTGGCTCCATACCTTCCCTGGTCACATTCACCTGTCCACGTATTTGTGGTTAGGCGGTCCTTCCCAGTAAGTGCACTCGGGAGGGCACGGGTAATGTTGTGGGACCCGTGCTTGTGGAAGGAGGCAATACCGGGAAATATAGTGATGGCTGGGGACCGAGTATGGACACCCGGCCGCTGCCGGCACGAGGTTGTGAAAATCTTTCGCCTCCAGGAGCCTAATAGTTCACATTTCATGTGCAAGCAGCTGTCAAAAATGTGGCAGTATAGTATTGCAGCCTGTGGGTAGGTGGGTGGCTGCCTGCATACTTGCGCTTGCATTCCAAGGAATGGGGTAGGGACAACTGAACGCTGCAGTGGGACAAGGACATGGACGGTGATTGTTGCAAGTCTGCAATGACAGGTGCATGGCGGGAGGCATCTTCACATGCGCCAAGGATCACTTATGATGGTCACACTTTTAGGCAGTGACCTGGGAATCAGAGATGCTTCCAGAGGTCTTCCCATGCTGTTTCCATGTCTTTTCAGCACTGTATGCATGTGTCTGATGATGTGTCACACACCACATGGCCAGATAAGATTGTAAAATGTTAAAATGACATTTCCTGGTGAATGCATATGTCTTGGTTGAAAGCAATTCAAAAGTGCAAAAACGCATCAAAAACACTACGTGTGAACATAGGCCAAGTTGTGGAGGTGTATTTTTGTTTTCGGTTATTTATTTTGCCTTATATACAAGACAAGTCATTAGCCTGGAAAGGATGTTCCTTAACATATTTCCCTGGAAAATCCATTTTGGTTTCGTTTTTGTATGTTTTATTGTGAGTTCCTAAAAGTGGCATAATACTCTGACCACGTTGCTGACAGCAGTGATCTGGGAGTCAGAGATGCTTCCAGGGGTCTTCCCCATGCTGTTCCCATGGGGAAGCACTGTTCCCATCGATTTGGGCAATTTTTAGGCCGTCTGCAGACCGCCGGGTGGAGCCACCTGAAAAATGCTCGAATTTCCTATAGACTTACATTGGGCTCATTGCTCAGGTCGAGCACCCGAGTATTCCAATTTGCTCGACCCGAGCAACGAGTATCCAAGCATTTTAGTGCTCGCTCATCACTAATAGAGATGTTTGCAGTATATAGCCTTCCCATATTATGAACTCCAAATATTAACTTCTTATACTAAAATTAGAACAAAATAAATCCCTCTTTAGATGTAAAAGTGGCCCTTAACAGTGGGGTAATAGTGTAGGAATATTTTCCCCCAGTATAAGAAAGAAACACCGGAATATTATAAGGTCCTCTGGTGGCCCCAACACAATTTTGTTCTCATAGTAATTCAAAATTTACCAATTCGAGAGATTACCCAGTACTCAGTCGTCACAGAGAGGCGTATAAGTCATCTTATCTAAAGACTAGTGTTGAGCGAGCACTAAAATGCTCGGGTGCTCAAAGCTCGGGCCGAGCTCGCCGTGATACTCGGGTGCTCGACCTGAGCAACGAGCCCAATGTTAGTCTATGGGAGACTCGAGCATTTTTGCGGTGGCACCCCCGGCAGTCTTTTAAAAGCTTAACAAGTGCCCAAAACGATAGTGACAGTGCTCAAATGACATGGGGACAGCATGGGGATCGCCCCAGGAAGCATTTCTGACCCCTAGGTCACTGCTGTCAACAACGTGGTCAGAGGTATTAAGCCACTTTTACAGGCTCACAATAAAACGTTCAAAAATGAAAGTGAAACTTTTTTCCTGTGAAATATGTTAAGGAACATCCTTTCCAGGGTAAAGACTTGTGTATAAGTTAAAATAAATGACCAGAAACAAAAATACTCCTCCACACCTTCGGCTATGTTCACAAGTAGCATTTTTTATGCGTTTTTACACTTTTGTATTGCTTTCAACTATGACAAATGCATTCACCGTGAAATGTCATTTTAACATTTTACAACCTTATCTGGCCATGTGCTGTATGACACATGCATAATGTGCTGAAAAGACAAGGGAACAGCATGGGGAAGACCCCTGGAAGCATCTCTGGCTCCCAGGTCACTGTCTAAAAGTGTGCCCATCATAAGTGATCCTTACCGCATGAGAAGATGCAGACTTGCAACTATCCCCATGCAAGTTCTAGTCCCAAGGCAGTGTTCAATTGTACATCCCCCATTCCTTGCAATACAAGCTCAAGTATGCAGCCTGCCACCCACCCACCCCCAGGCTGCAATACCATACTGCTTGCTTGCTTGAACTTGAAATTGGGCCTTTTAGGCATGTGGAGGCGGAATCTGGCCACCACGTCATGGCTGTGTTGGCGGCCTGGAATCCATACTCAGTCACCAGCCGCCCGGCGGCCGGGTGTCCATACTTGGTCCCCAGCCGCCCCGCGGCCGGGTGTCCACACACGGTCCCCAGCCGCCTGGGGGCAGCCGGGTGTCCATAAACGGTCCCCAGCCGCCCCTATTTCTCCTTGGAACATCCCCCCACACACTTTTCTTAGCCTGGCCTGCTTTAGGCAGCATTGGACGAGCCCACCAGAGAACCAGACTCCTCCGGTGGGCCCTGACTTCTCCATCGGTGGAGTTGAGAGTGCCAAGGTGAGGAGCATGATGATGATGACAGAAGTTAGCATCTGCTATGTTTTCTTTTAATGCAAGTGTAAGTGTGCAGCCTGCCACCCACCCACCCCCAGACTGCAATTCCATACTGCTAGCTTGCACTTGAAATGGGGCCTTTTAGATTGGAGGAGGCCGAAGCTGGCCACTACCTCATGGCTGCTTCGGCAGCGAGGTATCCATACTCAGTCCCCAGCAGCCCATATTTGTCCTGGTGTGCCTTATACATAAGATTAAGCGCGTATACCAAAACATTACCTGTGCCCTCCCCAGTGCATTTAGTGGGAAGGAGAGCCTATTCCGCTGTAGTGTGTGCATGCCAAACCCCTGTTCATGGTACATGCGAAGATGCCTCCCACTTTGGACCTGTCGTTGCAGACTTGCAACTATCCCCATTCAAGTCCTTGTCCCAGGGCAGTGTTCAATTGTACCTCTCCCATTCCTTGCAATGCAAGCGCAATTATGCAGCCTGCCACCCACCCACCCCCAGGCTGCAATAACATACTGCTTGCTTTCTTGCACTTTAAATTGGGCCTTTTAGGCATGTGGAGGTGGAATCTGGCCTCCACGCCATGGCTGTGTCGGCGGCCCGGTATCCATATTCAGTCCCCAGCCGCCTGTTAGCCGGGTGTCCCCGCTTGCTCCCCAGCCTCCAGGAGGTGGCCGGGTGTCCATACTCAGTCCCCAGCCACCCCTATTTGTCCCGGTAACCTTTCCCACACTTTTCTTAGCCTGGCCTGCTTTAGGGCAGCATTGGCCGAGCCCACCGGACTATCAGACTCCTCCGGTGGGCCCTGGCTTCTCCATCAGGGGAGTTGAGAGGGCCAAGGTGAGGAGCATGATGAGGATGATAGAAGTTAGCATCTGCTTTGTTTTGTTGTAATGCAAGCGCATGTATGTAGCAGCGGCTAGGCCTGAGGTGGTCAGCGTTTTGGCGCATATCCTACCTCCTCCGAGGATTGCTGGATGTTTTCCTGCTACTATCCAAGTTCTATGACTCCCGTTAAAACAAAGCTTCAGGTGATAAATGATGGATGAGGTAGTGGCAAAGGAGAAAGAGCAGGAGGAACAGGGACCATTCACATCAATATCAGGCCAGTCAACCAGATATGTCTTGTAGGATATGTTTCTGTAACAAATGGAGCGGTTTGGCTACACAGTTATAGGGCATACAGTGAGTGCAATGCCTACCAAAATTTTCGAGCCACTCCAATGCCCCTTGGAAATGACATGGAGGTCAGAGGGCGGTAACTAAACCTTTTTTTCCATTTATAGCAACTGGGTCTCCCGTGCACTGTTGGCCTAAGCAGTGAATGGAAGGCTTTCCAAAAATTATGAGAAACTGCAATGCCCCTTACAAGAGCCATGTGTGGCACCCCAGGGGTCTGGTCACCACAGTAATAGAAATATTACATCGGAGAGCAAGTGGGAGGTTTCCTGGTCAGGATCCCTTAAACATGCAACATCCTCCTGCCCCAATCCTTGGAGGGGAGAATTCTGCCCTTATAAACTGGATCTGGGGCGGGGTTGAGTGAGTCAGAGAACAGTCAGAGTGAGAGCAAGGGAAAGTAACAGCAAGGAGCTCTGTAGGAGCTAGGAGCTAAAGACCAGGGGCTGGAAGCTGAGCAGAGCTCGCCCTGGCAGAAGACAATAGGAACTGGACACAGGAGTCCGAAGCTGTGAGGACTTATATATCCAGCAGCAGAAACCAGCCAGCAGGGGATTTCAGGTCCTCTGGCCATAGAAGCCCGGAGGCTCAGTCACAAGCAAGGGACCAGCACCGCCGTCGTGGAGCGGAGGCTAACAAAAGGCCCCAAGTCACCAGCCATACGGGTGAGCACTACACGGTACACTCAGGGACGTGGGCTACTTCTACCCGCTTACAGCAAGGCAGCCAGGAAGAGTGCAGACAGACGGGGAGGCCTACAACTCCACCTGGCCATGGGAACTCCTGCTTGCTCACAGACTGACCAGGCCTCTTATGCTAGCCAGTACTCCCGGGAGGGTCTACCTTATAATCATCAGTAAAGACACTGAACTGCACAGCAAAGACTCTGAGTCATTCCTGCTGCGCTCGTGCACCATTACCCCCATCATCCACACTCACTGCCTGAGGCTATACTCCTCCCGAGGGGAGTTATCCCATTCTATGCTGAGCACACAACACCAGCCTCAGAGGTCTGCCTCGCAGCGGTGGTACTCCCTGACCGTAATCCATGGGTGGCGCAGTCGGACAATTAACCTCAAAACCTAAGAAAGACTGTCACTGGTTTGACCAGCCTGAGCCACGGGACCGGGTCACCGCCACGGAGACTACAGACCCCAGAGACCCGGCACCGGGTATCCCACACACGTGCACACACGGCCCAGGGGGCGCGTCACATACAGTACAGCATATTACAAACATAAGTCCCATTATTGGGAAGTGGGTGTCCCATGGTATTTGCTTATGCTTTCCAAGCAAAAGCTGCCAAAAATTAGGACGGACCAACTTGCAATGCCCCTTACAAGAGCCATGCAGTACAGCATATTACAAACATAAGTTCCATTATTGGGGAGTGGGTGTCCCATAGTATTTGCTTATGCTTTCCCAGCAAAAGCTGCCAAAAATTAGGACGGAGCAACTTGCAATGCCCCTTACAAGAGCCATGCAGTACAGCATATTACAAACATAAGTCCCATTATTGGGGAGTGGGTGTCCCATAGTATTTGCTTATGCTTTCCCAGCAAAAGCTGCCAAAAATTAGGACGGAGCAACTTGCAATGCCCCTTACAAGAGCCATGCAGTACAGCATGTTACAAACATAAGTCCCATTATTGGGGAGTGGGTGTCCCATGGTATTTGCTTATGCTTTCCAAGCAAAAGCTGCCAAAAATTAGGACGGAGCAACTTGCAATGCCCCTTACAAGAGCCATGCAGTACAGCAAATTACAAACAAAAGTCCCATTATTGGGGAGTGGGTGTCCCATAGTATTTGCTTATGCTTTCCCAGCAAAAGCTGCCAAAAATTAGGACGGAGCAACTTGCAATGCCCCTTACAAGAGCCATGCAGTACAGCATATTACAAACATAAGTCCCATTATTGGGGAGTGGGTGTCCCATAGTATTTGCTTATGCTTTCCAAGCAAAAGCTGCCAAAAATTAGTAAGGAGCAACTTGCAATGCCCCTTACAAGAGCCATGCAGTACAGCATATTACAAACATAAGTCCCATTATTGGGGAGTGGGTGTCCCATAGTATTTGCTTATGCTTTCCCAGCAAAAGCTGCCAAAAATTAGGACGGAGCAACTTGCAATGCCCCTTACAAGAGCCATGCAGTACAGCATATTACAAACATAAGTCCCATTATTCGGGAGTGGGTGTCCCATAGTATTTGCTTATGCTTTCCCAGCAAAAGCTGCCAAAAATTAGGACAGAGCAACTTGCAATGCCCCTTACAAGAGCCATGCAGTACAGCATATTACAAACATAAGTCCCATTATTGGGGAGTGGGTGTCCAATAGTATTTGCTTATGCTTTCCAAGCAAAAGCTGCCAAAAATTAGGACGGAGCAACTTGCAATGCCCCTTACAACAGCCATGCAGTACAGCATAATACAAATATAAGTCCCATTATTGGGGAGTGGGTGTCCCATAGTATTTGCTTATGCCTTGCAAGCAAAAGCTGCCAAAAATAAGGACGGAGGAACTTGCAATGCTGGCACCCTGGTGGTATAGTGGTGGTGGAGGCTGAGGATAAGGAGAAGAAGATTAAACAGCCGAAACGAGGAAGCGTATACCCATGTGTGGGTGTGAAGCGGTGCATGTGAATACACCTCTCGAAATAACACAGTGGATTTGACTTTATGTTACTGTGCTGTCATTTGGTGGTGATGAGAAGTCTGGCCCAATCCAGCCCTTTTTCATTTTGATAAGGGTCAGCTTGTCAGCATTGTCAGTTGACAGGCGAGTGCGCTTATCAGTTATAATTCCCCCAGCGGCACTAAAAACACGCTCTGATAACACGCTAGCGGCAGGGCAGGCCAGGACCTCCAAGGCGTACAGAGCGAGTTCATTCCAAGTGTCCAGCTTGGATACCCAATAATTAAAAGGCACAGAGGAATCACGGAGGACGCTGGTACGATCGGCAAGGTACTCCCTCACCATCTTTTGAAACTTTCCACTCCTTGTGAGAGTACCCCACGCCTCAGGGCCTGTAAGCTGGGCGGGTGTCAGAAAACTGTCCCAGAACGTTGACAGTGTTCCCCTGCCTCTGCTGGATTGGAGTTGCATCTCTCTCGCCTGTACGCCTTGGTTGGACAACGAACTGTGACCTCTGCCGCTAGCATGTTCAGATGGGAATTTTTTTAAGAGTTCTGCAGCAAGGGCCTTCTGGTATTGCCCCATTTTTGTAGACCTCTCCACCTCAGGAATAAGAGAGTGAAAGTTCTCCTTGTAGCGGGGGTCTACAAGTGTCAATAACCAGTAATGACTGTCACCCAACATTTTGACAACCCGAGGGTCACGGTTAAGGCAGCGTAACATAAAGTCAGCCATGCGTGCCAGACTGGTCACGGGCAAGATATCCGTGTCCTCACCAAGATGAAGACTGACCATGCTCTCCTCCTCCTCCTTCTCTTCCTCCTCCCCTCTGTCCTCAGGCCACCCACGCTGAACCGACGGTATGACACTTGTACAGGTACTACCGTCTACAACGCATGATAGCAGCTCCTGTTCTTCCTCCTCCTCCTCCTCCTCCTCTCCCTCATTGGCCCCCAATGCACGTTGGGATGAGATGAGGCTGGGCTGTGTGAAATCGCCCGCTACGGCTTCTTGATCCATCTCATCATACTCTGGCTTCAATGCCTCCTCTTTAATTCTCTGCAGAGAGAGTTGCAAAAGACAGACAAGTGGGATGCTGACACTAATGATGGCGTCATCGCCACTCACCATCTTGGTGGACCCCTCAAAGTTTGTCAGGATGGTACATATGTCAGACATCCAGGTCCACTCCTGAGGTCTTATGTGTGGAGTCAGACCTGAATATCGACGGCCTTGTTGCAGCTGGTACTCCACAACTGCTCTCTTCTGCTCACAAATCCTTTGCAACATGTGGAGGGTAGAGTTCCAACGTGTGGGGACATCTCACACCAGTCGGTGAGCCGGAAGCTGCAAAAGCTGCTGCAACACAGCAAGGGCGGCGG
This sequence comes from Phyllobates terribilis, assembly GCF_046119375.1. Classification (NCBI taxonomy): domain Eukaryota; kingdom Metazoa; phylum Chordata; class Amphibia; order Anura; family Dendrobatidae; genus Phyllobates; species Phyllobates terribilis. Next base: position 474,545,480 of record NW_027362765.1, on the reverse strand, counting down.
AAGCTGTAGCCGACTTGTGAAAATGAGCTGACAGGTGGCGTACTTTCACGAGCAGATCTGGCAACTCGGGGTACGATTTAAGAAACCGCTGAACCACGAGGTTAAGCACATGAGCCAGGCATGGTAGGTGTGTGATCTCACCTTGCCTCAGAGCCGCCACCAGGTTACGGCCATTGTCACACACGACCAGTCCGGGATGTAGGTTCAGCGGTCTCAGCCACAGATCTGCCTGCTCTTTCACAGCTGTCCACAACTCACAAGCAGTGTGAGGTTTATCACCTAAGCTTATGAGTTTCAGCACAGCCTGTTGCCGCTTGGCGGAGGCAGTACTGCAATGCTTCCAGCTTGTAACTGATGTGGTGATATCTGAGATGGAGGCTGAACATGAGGAGGAGGAGGAGGATGCGCAGGAGCTGTACACTGTGGGGGCAACTCTGACTGACATAGGGCCCGCAATCCTCGGTGTGGGGAGGATGTGTTCCGTCCCAAGGTCCGATTGGGTCCTGGCTTCCACTATGTTTACCCAGTGTGCCGTCAGATAGATTTACCGTCCCTGGCCACAAGCACTTGTCCACGTGTCCGTTGTCAGGTGGACTCTCCCAGTAACTGCGTTGTTGAGGGCACGGCAGATGCTTTGGGACACGTGCTTGTGTAGTGCGGGTATGGCACACCAGGCAAAATAGTGTCGGCTGGGGACCGAGTACCGAGGGACGGCCACGGCCATAAGATTGCGGAAGGATTCCGTCTCCACCAGCCTAAAAGCCAGCATTTCCAATGCAAGCAGCCGTGAAATGTGCGAATTTAGGACTGTGGCCTGTGGGGCGTTAGCTGCAAATTTCCGCTTTCATTCAAAGGTCTGGTATATGGACAATTGAACGCTGCGGTGGGACGTGGACGTGGACGTTGATGCTGTTTCTTGAGAAACTGCCATAGCAAGTGAAGACTGAGAGGAGGGGGCATCTTTACATGCAGTATGGACAGGGGATTGCCTTGCACACACAACAGGGGGTTCTATTGCATGCACAACAGTGGAAGAAGCAGTGGTGACACCCGCTGACACTGGTCGTGGACCCAGGGTTTCGCCCCACAAAGTCGGGTGCTTTGCTGCCATGTGCCTGATCATGCTGGTGGTGGTCAGGCTGATAATTTTGTCACCCCTGCTGATGCTGGCATGGCAGGTGGAACATATGGCCTTTTTGGGGTTATCAGCAGAGTCTTTAAAAAAATTCCAGGCTCTGGAAGACCTACCGCTTGTACTGGCAACGTCCCGTGTGTTGGTGTTACGGGGAACGGTTGCCTGCCTTCTGTCTGCGTCCACCACACTGCTTCTTCCTGCCTGTTGGGGTACTCTGCCTCCCTCCCCCTGTGTGCTGCTAGCCTCACTCTGCATGTCCTCCTTCCACGTTGGGTCAGCTACTAGATCATCCACCACCTCCTCCTCTTCCACTTGCGCACCACGATCCTCCTCCTCACTTCCTGGCAATTGTGTCTCGTCATCGTCCACCTCTTGTGACAGATTGCCAACGTCGACTTCCTGTGGCCGTGGCTGTTCAAATATTTGGGCATCGCAACATGGGATCTCCTCTTCCACCACTTCAAGCGTATCAGGCGAGGGGCCCAAATATGGAAATGGACCAGTGAACAGCTCTTCAGAGTGTCCAAGTGTGGGATCACTTGCTTTCTGACGACACTCGGCATGGTGGGAGGAAGGAGCATCAGGGTGAGGAGGAGTATGCGGTCGAGACTCACGGCTACTAAGAGTTGACCGTGTGGAAGACAGACCGGAGGTGGTGGTGCCCAGGTAACTGGAAGTATTATCTGCTATCCAATTAATAACCTGTTCACACTGATCAGTTCTCAATAATGGTGTTGTTCTGTGCTTCCCTAGTAATTCGGTCAAGAAGTGGGAGCGAGAAGATGTGGCTGTTGGTTGTGGCACATTTTCACCTTGGCCACTGCCCCGTCCTCTGCACGAACCATCACCAGAACGTCCACTTCCACGTCCCTTGCCACGCGCCTTGCCCATTGTAAATGAAGTAAAATAGCTTACACTTGCACTATCAATGGAAAAAGGGTAATAAAGAGTAGATTAGAACCGTGGAAGAGGAAAACCACAGTTATTGTTTACTGGTGTATACCACACTTTTTTAAATAGAGATATTTGCGACTGAACAGTGAGCGACACACCAAACTGCTTTTTTTTTAGATACCAAAGGCCCAAAACTGGATAGTACAGCGATTTGACCCATGGAACTGCGAAACCACACTGGGATGTCGGGCCTACTCAAGACTATTTTCAACAGATATATTTTTGTGTCACAACAGTCAGGAGACACTACTGTTTTTCTTTATGGAAAAAACTACCAAAAGCTGAATAATAGAGATTTTTTACCATGGGATGGCAAAACCACAGTTATTGTTTACTGGGGTATACCACACTTTTTTAAATAGAGATATTTGCGGCTTAACAGTGAGCGACACACTCAAACTGCTTTTTTTTTAGATACCAAAGGCCCAAAACTGGATAGTACAGCGATTTGACCCGTGGAACTGCGAAACCACACTGGGATGTCGGGCCTACACAAGACTATTTTCAACAGATATATTTTTGTGTCACAACAGTCAGGAGACACTACTGTTTTTCTTTACGGAAAAAACTACCAAAAGCTGAATAATAGAGATTTTTTACAGTGGGATAGCAAAACCACAGTTATTGTTTACTGGGGTATACCACACTTTTTTAAATAGAGATATTTGCGGCTGAACAGTGAGCGACACACTCAAACTGCTTTTTTTTTAGATACCAAAGGCCCAAAACTGGATAGTACAGCGATTTGACCCGTGGAACTGCGAAACCACACTGGGATGTCGAGCCTACACAAGACTATTTTCAACAGATATATTTTTGTGTCACAACAGTCAGGAGACACTACTGTTTTTCTTTACGGAAAAAACTACCAAAAGCTGAATAATAGAGATTCTTTACCGTGGGATGGCAAAACCACAGTTATTGTTTACTGGGGTATACCACACTTTTTTAAATAGTGATATTTGCGGCTGAACAGTGAGCGACACACTCAAACTGCTTTTTTTTTAGATACCAAAGGCCCAAAACTGGATAGTACAGCGATTTCACCCGTGGAACTGCGAAACCACACTGGGATGTCGGGCCTACACAAGACTATTTTGAACAGATATATTTTTGTGTCACAACAGTCAGGAGACACTACTGTTTTTCTTTACGGAAAAAACTACCAAAAGCTCAATAATAGAGATTTTTTACCGTGGGATGGCAAAACCACAGTTATTGTTTACTGGGGTATACCACACTTTTTTAAATAGAGATATTTGCGGCTGAACAGTGAGCGACACACTCAAACTGCTTTTTTTTTAGATACCAAATGCCCAAAACTGGATAGTACAGTGATTTGACCCGTGGAACTGCGAAACCACACTGGGATGTCGAGCCTACACAAGACTATTCTCAACAAATATATTTTTGTGTCACAACAGTCAGGAGACACTACTGTTTTTCTTTACGGAAAAAACTACCAAAACCTGAATAATAGAGATTTTTAACGTGGGATGGCAAAACCACAGTTATTGTTTACTGGGGTATACCGCACTTTTTTAAATAGAGATATTTGCGGCTGAACAGTGAGCAACACACTCAAACTGTTTTTTTTTTTAGATACAAATGGCCCAAAATGGATAATAGAGAGGTTTGACCCGTGGAAGTGCAAAACAACACTTCTGTTTCTCTAGCCTACACCAGACTATTTTCAACAGTTATATTTGTGTCTGAAAAATCAGAGACACGCTTTTTTTTGGGGGGGGGGGAAACACCAAAAGGTTAATAAGACGGGTATTTGTACAGTGTGAAGGAGGAAAAAAAAAAGGAGGCTTTAGATGAAAAAAAAAAAGGATTTTTCCTGGCCCCCGACACCTGGTGCTAAGTCCAGCAATTTCAGCAACAGGAGCACACAGGACTGTAATGCAGCGTTTGCTGGTATAACCACTGTGTCTCCTATACAGCCTGCCTGCCTGGTATCTGGGATGGATATTTGTCCTGAAAAGGACTGTTTGTTTGTTCTGGCAGCCTTTACAGACCCTACACTAACTATTTCGCAGTTTATATCTCTCCCTAAATCAGCAGCGCTGTCCCTACACTGTCTAATCTGGAGCGACTGTGTCCAAGATGGCGGCGCCCCGTTTTAAATACTGGAGGTGACGCTGTGCGGCCAGCCAATCACTGTAATGCCCACAACCAACATGGCTGCAGCATTACAGTGACTGGCTGGCAATCCCTGCATGTTCATTGGCTCTGTAAAGAGTGGCAAACATGCAGGGCGGAGACCCGAGCTCCCGCCCGAGTAACCCGGAAATGCTCGGTGCTCGCCGAACATCCCGAGTAGCCTGATGCTCGGGCGAGTACCGAGCAGTGTCGAGCATGTTTGCTCAACACTACTAAAGACTAATTTGAATTTAGTCTACTCAAAATAGTGTAACTTGTAGCCCCTAGTTTTAGACATCATGATTAGTGAAGAGCAAATTTGTTCAGCATTTCAAATTCGGGTTCGTGTTTCGGTTTGTTCGCGCCAAAAATCGGCTCCACCCACGAACATCCCTGATTTGCCGAGTTGTCATGCAGATAACAAGCTGGAACCCCAAACACGAACCCGAATTTGAAATACCGAACAAATTCGCTCAACACTAATCATGATTCATTAGTGGGTGTAGCGAGTGTGAGACATGTAATGACTGACAGTCTGCTCTCCTGATCTATAAGTCTCACACCAATAACTCCACTTTTCATTTAAAATATGCTCTGGGGGCAGATTCTCAGGGAGATTAGTGTCTGACCCATAGATCTTGGTAGCTCTTTTACATATTAAAAAAATGTAGATCGGTTCGATAAATTCCGGTTTGTATATCGCGGCGCTTCCAAATAGGGCCCAGTGGATATTTACATTCGGGATTTATTGATTAGAATATAAAATAGCAATGTACAACGCGTTTCTACTCATTACAGAGTCTTCATCAGGTACAATTTCGTAGTCATGCTTATGGAAAGTCTCTTCATTATATAAAGCACTGATCAGGTTCATCAGGGTCATGGACCGCCCAGTTAATTAATCATGTTAATTGAGTTGATTTATGCATGTGATTAGTTACGCAATCTAAGGTTGTCTCTACTAGAGTAAAATCAAATAAAAATACAACAACAACTACAATAAAAATGCAAAAAAAAAAAAAAAAAAAAAAACCACACAAAATACTTTCTTAAATGATTAAAAAGAAATAAAAACCTGTTTTTGGTTAAAATGTTTAAAAGAATGTTTTTCTCCCCTGCATGTAGATCCAGTAACACTATCGCTCACTATTGACAGATTGTATTTAAGAGGAAAATCAGATTCATAATAATATTATGTTGTTCTTACTGACCTTCAGTGTGGTTATTATTTCTCTATTTAATGACTAATAAATATATGTTTATTGTTAATATATTCAAGGTCCTCTATTGTAAAGTGAACTCAGTGTGGTTCTGCCTGTTCAACTTTGTTTTTCTATCAAATATATTCAATTCTGTCATTTAATCCCTCTGGCTGTAGACACCGCATGCGATAAATCCAGAAGGATTCCTTTCTATTCAATGTTTGAATTCTATTCTGGGTGGAAACTGGCATGGATTCTACGGGGGTTATTTGAACTTCAAATTTCCCCCCGTGATTCTGCAGTAGATGGCGTGATAGGCTATGTGTTAAAAGCCCTATTTTGGCATTGTGACGGTGTCCACTAAGGCGGTTTTGCACTTTTCTTATGGTACGACCGACGTATTCTAAACCGCATTTGCAAGTAATAACGTATATAACGTAGTCTGTTTGACAGGTGAGATACTGGCGAATTGGAAATTTTTCACCTGTACTATGACAGATAATCTCTTTGCAGCCGTGTGATATACATCTGCAACAGTTGCAAAGTTTCTTTCTGCATTTGAATACTCCCACTGATTTGGTTGTATTGAATCTTTTTCGCTCAGATAAAGTAGGGATGTTTTTAAGTCGGCTTGGAGCTATCAAATTCCTGATGGTTTTTCCTCTTCTAAAGGTGATCCCTGGTCTTTCAGGTAGGGATTCTCTTAGAAGAGGATCTTGTTGCAGAATATACCAATATTTACTGAGTATTTTTCTGACATTTAAATTTTCCTTATTATAGGCTGTGATGAAGTTAAATCTCCATTTATTAGGTTGTAAAGGATTTTTTGTGAACCTTGTACTGTCATTGGGGAATTTTAAGGTGGTATCTGTTTCTAATTTGTGTTCCTTGCTCTTTTCCTTAATTAGAAAAGCAAGGAACACAAATTAGAAACAGATACCACCTTAAAATTCCCCAATGACAGTACAAGGTTCACAAAAAATCCTTTACAACCTAATAAATGGAGATTTAACTTCATCACAGCCTATAATAAGGAAAATTTAAATGTCAGAAAAATACTCAGTAAATATTGGTATATTCTGCAACAAGATCCTCTTCTAAGAGAATCCCTACCTGAAAGACCAGGGATCACCTTTAGAAGAGGAAAAACCATCAGGAATTTGATAGCTCCAAGCCGACTTAAAAACATCCCTACTTTATCTGAGCGAAAAAGATTCAATACAACCAAATCAGTGGGAGTATTCAAATGCAGAAAGAAACTTTGCAACTGTTGCAGATGTATATCACACGGCTGCAAAGAGATTATCTGTCATAGTACAGGTGAAAAATTTCCAATTCGCCAGTATCTCACCTGTCAAACAGACTACGTTATATACGTTATTACTTGCAAATGCGGTTTACAATACGTCGGTCGTACCATAAGAAAAGTGCAAAACCGCCTTAGTGGACACCGTCACAATGCCAAAATAGGGCTTTTAACACATAGCCTATCACGCCATCTACTGCAGAATCACGGGGGGAAATTTGAAGTTTAAATAACCCCCGTAGAATCCATACCAGTTTCCACCCAGAATAGAAATCAAACATTGAATAGAAAGGAATCCTTCTGGATTTATCGCATGCGGTGTCTACAGCCAGAGGGATTAAATGACAGAATTGAATATATTTGATAGAAAAACAAAGTTGAACAGGCAGAACCACACTGAGTTCACTTTACATTAGAGGACCTTGAATATATTAACAATAAACATATATTTATTAGTCATTAAATAGAGAAATAATAACCACACTGAAGGTCAGTAAGAACAACATAATATTATTATGAATCTGATTTTCCTCTTAAATACAATCTGTCAATAGTGAGCGATAGTGTTACTGGATCTACATGCAGGGGAGAAAAACATTCTTTTAAACATTTTAACCAAAAACAGGTTTTTATTTCTTTTTAATCATTTAAGAAAGTATTTTGTGTGTTTTTTTTTTTGTTGTTTTTTTTTTTTTTTTTTTTTTGCATTTTTATTGTAGTTGTTGTTGTATTTTTATTTGATTTTACTCTAGTAGAGACAACCTTAGATTGCATAACTAATCACATGCATAAATCAACTCAATTAACATGATTAATTAACTGGGCGGTCCATGACCCTGATGAACCTGATCAGTGCTTTATATAATGAAGAGACTTTCCATAAGCATGACTACGAAATTGTACCTGATGAAGACTCTGTAATGAGTAGAAACGCGTTGTACATTGCTATTTTATATTCTAATCAATAAATCCCGAATGTAAATATCCACTGGGCCCTATTTGGAAGCGCCGCGATATACAAACCGGAATTTATCGAACCGATCTACTGAGCAAACAGGATCTTCCAACATGAGGACCTGATCCTTCCGGTAAAGCGTGCTGCAAGCCACAAGAGTCCACCACTACTAAACGTTAAACTTCAAGATTACTTAAAGGTGAGCAGTTTTCAGTTACCTCACCCTTATTTACAAATCCTAAAATATACTGCACTTAGATCTGCGCCGTTCCTTTTTCCATTTTGTCCCCTAGAAGCTGAGAGACAGCTTTACTAAATATTAAAAAAATGGATATGAAGGAAATAAGACATCTTTTTCATATTACAAAAATGGATATCTAGGAAATAAGACATCATATAGCAGATGTCAAGGTATCATTTTACTCAGCTTCCTATGACCTACATGTCCATCAAGAAGGCTTAGGAGAGTTAATCCTACTAAAAGATTCACTTGAATTTCAGGAGGCTAATAAACAGGTGTTGTTATATGCTGCTCTATCAACAACCATTGTTTGAGAAATACCTTTAAATAATTTAAAAAAATAAATAAAAAGAGTAGAAGTGGAAAAATTACAACGCTTAAAGAGGTTGTTCACTACTATATAAAATGCCCCCAATGTATGTAAACGGTGGAGATAAGTGTTTTTGTAAATATATTCTGCTGTGCATCTTGCCTGTGAGTGACGCTATTGCTGACCTCTCACAGGCATCACATGACTCCCCAGCTGCAGCCGGCTCTGCCATCCGCTGATGTCACGTCAAGTTCTGGCTGCATCCCACAGCCCATCAATCAGCGGGAAGAGCGTCACTGAGTCACGCTCGGCTGCAGCAGGACCTTGACAGGGTGGGGTTAGCTTTCTCAGCTCTGCTTCATTCTAAATCTAAAAGCTCTGATTGTGTCAAAACTGCTGCACCCATTAAACTAAGTGATACATCATTGGGTTCAGCTTCTCTTTTCCTACATTACACTGCTCTCAGATGAGGTAGCAAAAACCTGCTGACAGATTCCCTTTAACAGAAGAGTAAATTTCATTATTATTCTTTTTATCAATCAATTGATAAATCAATTAGAGATGAGCGAATCTTTTACAATTTGAATTCGTAGACTTCGCAGAATTTTCCTAAAAAATTTGATTTGTGGCAAATACATTTGTGGGAGTCTCAATACTTTAAAGCTTGTAATTGCTAGTAAAATACACGTGTGGGAGAGTAGCGACAAAGAGAACCCCTCTGACCATAAGAGCTTACATACTACAGGTGCGAGAACAAGATGACCGCACTGATTATAAGACCTTACACACTACAGGTGAGAGAGAGGGAAGATCCCACTGATCATAAGAGCTTACACTTTATAGAAGAGAGAGATAGAGGAACCCGCCGACCATAAGAGCTTGCACTCTGTAATAGAGAGAGGACCCTGCTGACCATAAGAGCTTACACTCTATAGGAGAGAGAGACTTACCCGTTTGACTCTGGAGATGGAAAAAAACTGTCATCTGCTGATCTGTGATGGCTCAGGTATTGACCATCACTATAGAAGGTATGATAATCTGTACAATGTCACAACTCAGGGCATTATGCGGAAGTCTGTGTGGCAACACAAAATGATAGTAGTCCACTCTCTTATGGTAGCTGTGTGGGAAATGGTACTGAGCAAGTTTTTTTGTCAATTGCGAATCGAACCTTAAAATGTTTGTGAAACAGCAAATTTATGAATTTATCGATCCTTTGCTGTTCGATCTAATCATCTCTAATATCAATCAATATCATGAACCCTACTGTACCATAGTAATACACATGACATTAGTCAGATAATAACAAATCAACAACTTACAGTTTCTTAATTGTATAGCTTCTCAAATGTAGATGAAAAAGATAAAGGCTTACTGACAAAGTAATCTGTTAACTATAAACATACAGCATAGTGTAAAAGCTGTGCTATTATTTCTTCAATTCTATAACATTGTGTTCCACAAACTTTTGAACTCTCACTGGTAGTTATCAACCTGCACACTTTACAATGAGACCTGAAGTTTCTCAACTGGAGATTTAACGCAACATAACAAAAAAAAGTGCTTTCGAGAGAATCAAGCAGATGTACATTGTCATTATAATTTCACCTCTTAGATATGTCAACAAACGATGACATATTCTAAATTGGAGGTATTCTATTCAAAGAAACTTTGTTCTGAAAAATGCAGTAAATTTATAAAAAAAAAGTGTTAACATTTTTTAACATTTAACATTTTTGAGATTATTTTTCTGTTTTAAAACCTGAATTACTAAATAAAAAAATATGGATTTGTATTTTCCAAAAAGCAATACCTGGCATATGTGAAAAATACCGCCCACCCATAGGATCCCATCCCACCTCACCTACAGACACTCGGTTCTTACCTATCTACTTCTGGATATTGTTTTGCTTTACTGTTTTTTTGGATGCAATTATAAATGGTGTAATTAGAAATTAGCAAATATATTTGATTGCAATTGAATTTTACTTGAATTTTTTTAAAAAAAAGCATTCTCCAAAATGTGCATTTTTTGCAATTTGCTTTCACGCTGATTCTGCAAAATGCCAACTCCTGTCTGCCATTTTGCTGAACCATTAGGAGCCATCAAAAGTTTAAAACAATTAAAAAAAAACACTGCTAACCTCTCGGGCCTTTCTGCTCCTCACCATCACTTGTCCAGTCCTCAATCATATTTTCAGATCACCGCCACAAGTACTGAATCCACAGATCACTTCATGCTAGGTCAGGGTTTTTGACACTGATGAGACCCAGGGAGGCTGTGCCCATGCGTACACAAGGTCATGGCACATGCTGTAATGTTATGACATTGTGGGCTTCTGTGCACCTGCGCAACGCTGTCCCAAGTCTCATCAGTGCCAGAAGTCCCAGCCTAGCATGAAGAAATTTGGAGATTCAGCACTCCTAGTGGTGATCAGAAGATGCGATAAGTACTAGACAGCTGACAGTGACAAAAGCAGGGGCCGGAGAGGTGAGAGTTAAGATATGTTTAAGTATTTTTATGTTTTTTAAAACTTACCTTTATTATGCTGTGGGGCCTGAATAGAACACAGAGTATAATTAGAGACATTCAATTTGCAGGGAATAACTTCTCTGCGAATCAAATTTCCCTTGAAAATCCATGCAAACAGAAAAATATTAATTTGTTTGCTTTATCCACTCATCTCTAGTATGTACATACTTTTGATTTAAATTATTTATTCAGTAATTTTATTCTGTATTTTGGGGTTAACATATCCGCAAATTGCTTTATTACATTTGTTGAATATATTTTTCAGGATATGTGTTACTGTGATCACTTTTACTTGTATTGTGGTAATTGGGTGGCCCTGGTGTATTATGACCATGTGCCTTGCTATTTCATTGTGGTGTTGTCATATGTTTTTAATGGATGTGTTGTATACAGTATAGTGTTGCTTGCTTGTTTACTAGTTTGTTTATAAATTATACATGTACTACTGGATATGCTCAGAAGTCGTGTGTCTTTTCTTGTTGCTTGAATTAGAGATGACAATTTCAGACTGTCTCCTTTCTTCCTGCTCTCATTTGCATCTCTTTCCTCCCCATTCTCTCTATCGTTAAATGAACCTAGAGCCAGAAAGCAAAAAATTTCATCCTGCAGAACTGATAATCAGTGCCATGATTTGCAAGCAGTGCTTTGATCCATGTATCATATGTAAGGTGGTATTTAAAATGATGTGGAAAGTAAAGCTCTAGCCATTATATTCTAGCTGTGAACATCATTCAAATTTATTAACATCGAATGTGTTAATATTCTAGTTAAATGTAGGACCGCTCACTTTCATTCCACAGTAGGAGATACAGTATGGCCTATATTAATTTCTGAGAATTCTATTCTGGTTGTCAAAAAATATAACTCTGATACTATACGGCTATGTCAGACCTCATTCAGATGTCTGTGAATCACTGATGCGTTTTAGCTTTGTTTTTCATGGATAGAAAACGTACCATTTATAGTCTGTGGTGCTGTTGACGTATCAGACTGAGTGGTCAAGAAAAACAGCCATAGATATATCCATTTTTGATCAGAGGCATGGATCAAAATTACCCATATAAGTCTTTAGGACTGTGAAAAATTACTGACAGCACACATTGTCATCTGTGTGCAATCCATGTGTTGTCCATTTCAGTGGTTGATAGGAGAAGCTTTGCAATTTATCTATTTTTTTATAAGAAAATCACTGATGAAACACTCATGGTAAAAATTTAAACACTGACCAAACTCTGATGAAAATCTGATCAAAACCTTTTTTGAAAATCGGTCTGATTTTTGTATACCAGAAAAATCACAATCATCTGAACGATGGACAATCCATGACTTTAGGCCAAATGATACTTCGGCAGGCAGCTATTTCTCCCGACCCACATACACGTGAGCACACGGCCAAGCATTAATGTGTTTTCAATTGGGAGAAAGGAAAAAGCTACTACCAGATTCCTTTAGCACCAGCTAAGAGCAAAATGATTGGTCTTTAAATTCCAATTGCTTGATCCTTCTCTCGTATAGTTGCAAGAAGTTTGGTCCAGTGCTGCTAGAAATTTTTCTTTTGAAGGCTTATAAAGAAAAGATCAGAAGGTTGAAACAAAAGTGTAAAGCAAAAAAAGGATTTGGTACCATGTTAGACAGTTGAAAAAAGATTGCTCTGAGTGGGAAAAACAAGATAATCATGCAGTTATGATACCTTTTAATGGTAACAAGAAAAAAATGCCTGAGGAAGAGGCCTTAGATGTCTTGAAAGATTGCCTTGTATCATCATTTATTTCATTTTTGTTAGCCATTAAAAAGTTTCATAACTACAAGACTATCTTGTTTTTCCCACTGAGAGCAAACAAAATTGTCAAACACCATAAACTATACATATGAAAATGGCAATGATAGCAGACTACAAACAAACCATGTATTTTGTCTAATTCTGCAGATACATGTCTATACAACCACAACAGGATGCTCAGAGCTGGTCTCTCTATATCCTGTTCAGGTTGTACAAACCTGTTACCACTGTAGCCAATAACTGACAGCAGCAATGAGGTTTCAGCACTGATGGAGCCAGCAGATGGTGGCATAAACCTGTCCCTGTCAAGAGTAGAAAAAGACCGTTAGGCAACCTGGGCAGCATTTTGGAGGTGCGACGGGGCTTCAGTGGGTGATTCGGAAACAAGACTAGACAATCCCTTTTATAAAACAGGGCAAAATAAAGAGTTATTCCTATTTTTTCATTATATTCGACAGTTATTTAAGGACAGTGATCTACAAAGCTTGCACCTATACATCAATAACGTCTTGACATTTTCTCCTATTATATTTATAATTTGAATGCCTTAGTAATATGGCAGGAGATACCATATAGTAGGAAAATTCCTTTTACGCTAAATACTGAATGTTCTTTGCAAACAATGGGTGTTTAGAAAATTAGATGTAGTCTTGGTATTTTGTTCCAGGTAGAAATGTACTTGGCACATATGATTCCAGAACTTTTTAGAGACTCGAAATTTCATTATACTTTTCAAAATGATTTACAATCTTATAGATTTTAGAACAATATGTATTTTTCATGAGGTACATCTTCTATATATGAACTAAAGCATGCACACAGTGTTCTATACAGTATTCCTCTATCCATTTACACATTCTATAATTATTCAAACACGATCAGTTACTCCCTAAGGTTTAACATTCAGCATGCAAGCTATCTGACTTTTATCTTTCCATCAGTGAGGCTGTACTATTTTCTAAAAGGGAAAAGTCAATTAAAATGATTTCTTTTTACTGCATAACAAGACTCCCTGTCCTGAAACTAAGTTACCTCTGTGAGATTTCCCATTCATTCCATTGAGGATTATTCCTGGCAGAATACTGAAGGTCTCATAATTGAAGCTCTTTCTATCTGCTTCTCGTTTTGCTGTCACAATACAAAACATCAAGAAATAATGCAAAATAAAAGAATAGGGAAGAATAAAAATAACACAGAATAGTCATAGGAAATAAAATAATTTGCAGAGAACCTATCAGCAAGTTTTAGTACAAGGGTGACCAGCTACCTTTTTTTTAAAACTGCAAACCCCTTGCATCAGTTACATCAGTTATTATCCCTGCCATAGGGACCCATTGAGGGCTGATGCAAAACCTTTTTTTCACTTAAAGCATAAAGCTAAAGCATACATGGTGATTAGGAACAATGTTTACCTATTATAAAAAAGGAAAAAAAATGTAAAAAATCTATTTTTAGTTTGATATTGGTCCCTAGGTTTATGGAGAATTTGAAAGCAATTACTAACATTAACATACACAGACCAATTCCTTACATTTAGCAAAAATGTGAACGTTTCTAAGGAAAGAAGTTATTTAGTTGACTTATGCATAATTCTCTGAATAAATTACGCAGGAAGTTTAAAGAGTTGTTCTAAAGTTTCCAGTCTCCCTACTTCCTGATTTTGGCAGGGTGTGCAGTTCCTCTTTGAGTGACAGTTCTAGTGAGTAGTAGAGCTGTAGTATTAGTAAAACTATAAAGCTCAGCACAAGTCTTACTGTAACAATTTCAGCTATCAATGGTTTGTTCTGGAGTGTATCGTACTATCATTATATATAAAAGTATAGAGATAAAAGTACATTTGAACTAGCACACAGCTAAGGACAGTGAGAGCAGTGATTAGGAGAACTGCTCTGGGAGAAGTTGATGTTGGTGTCATGTGATTTTTGCAAGATTTATAATAGCAGCTTGTCAGGAGCGGAGAGGGAGAGAGGTGAGCAGCTAACTGCTGTATGTAAATCAAAGTTTACTCCTTTCTTGGAATGTAGCTACTGCACTCAGCCATGGTCTGGGCAAGCACAGAGGCCAAGCTTCATAGAAACCAGCTATACACAATGAAAGATAAAAGCTTTCATTGCTGGAGAGTTAAAGCAGATAGGAAAAGTAAGTCAATTGCAAACATGCTTATTTTCATGCTGTTTGGCTAAAGAAATTTAATAACTTAAGAACACCCCTTTCCTGTATCTTTTTAAAACTTCAATGATTCTGAAACCAAGAAATGTTGCCTTTACAGTAGCAATCCCTCCGGCTGTTATAGGTTTTGGACAATGTGGGCTTACTGAAAGGTTAGCCACATTACATTTCACATGGGCAACATAATAATATAGATTACTTTCCACAAGTTTCACAAACTAAAAAAGAAAAAAAAGGGGGTATTATTTAGTCCTATAAGTGATGGAGGGGATTTTTCATCTAAACACCAAACCTTTCAGTCAGAGACTTGGGAATATAGTTGTGGTCTAGTGTAATAATACTTTAATATTAAGCTTATTTTAATTTTACTAATAGTCCTAAATCCTTAATATAACTGGTTTACTCTGACATGCAATCCATGGAAATTGACTTTGCATCAAATCTATACAAATATACTATTCTGCATATACACTAGTGGCCAAAATTAAGGCAATACCTTCAAGATTTATGAATTTTAGAATTTTGCCAATATAAATCCAAATTTCATGAATATTTTTGATTTCACAGTAAAGTTTTTATGTAGAAATAACAAAATCTCATATAGAAACACAATATAGCAGGAAATTTGTTCACTTGTCAACAAATTGGACACTATTGTCACTCAGATGACTGTGGGAGGGAATGGGATGGAGATCTGGGCTGTTTCCTGGCCAATTCAATAGCTGGACATTTTTGTCCTTGAACCAAGAGAGACATTTTTTTAGCTGTATGGCATGGGGCTCCATCTTGCTGAAAAATAAACGGTGTCCGTCACCTAATACATCACGTGCCGAAGGAATGAGTTTAGGCTGAAGGACTTCCTTGATGTACTTTTCAGCATTAACTCTTCCTTCAATTACCTGCAGCCTACCAACTGCATCTCTGGACATGCAGCCCCATACCATAACACACAGAGCATGCTTCATGGTGGGTACTGTACACTCTGGCAAGCAATCCTCTCCAGGTCGTCGTCGAACGTAGCGGACACCGTAGCTGCAAAAGATGGATATGCATGTCTCATCGCTCCATAAAGCATTTCTCCACTGTTCATGGTCCATTTAGAATGTTCTTTGGCCCACTGCAGACATTTCTGACGCTGTGAGGCATTCAAAAATGGTTTTTTACGTGGAATTCTGTCTCTTAACCCCGTGTTTACCAATCATCGTCGAACAGTCCGATTGGACACTGTCACTCCAGTGTTGACAAGCTCCTTGTTGATGTCAACAGCAGTTGATTTCCTGTTATTTAGGGCGATTCTAGCAATTCTTCTATCAGTCTGAGGAGTTGTAGCCTTCTTCCTTCCTCTACCTGGTTTATTGTTTATCGAACCAGTCTCTTGAAACCACTTATACACTTTGAGAATGCTGATAATGCCTGTGAGCGGCGCTATCTGTTGCCGCTCACAGACATCACGTGACCGTGTGCTGACGTCATTACAAGTGAGGCGTGACTCAGTGCTGGGGTCCCCACAGTGGCTGCTGGGTTGTGGGCGGTGGTTATTTCCTGCATCACACCCAGCATCCACCGCGCCCTTTTCCAATGAATGGGGAGAGGGAGAGCGCATGGTGGATGCCTGGTGTGACGCAGGGGAATAACCCCACCCACAACCCAACAGCCACCAGTGGAACGCGAAAAAGGGACCCTCGGCTGCAGCCTGTAATTGTCGTGACATCAGCAGATGTCAGTGCCGGCAGCAGCTGGGGGTCACGTGATTCCTGTGACCGGCTACTGATAGCGCCACTGAAAGGCATTATCTGCAACACAAGGTATTTACAGAGATACTTATGCCCATATGCTGAATACATTGGGCAACTTAAAAAAAGTACCAGACAAACCCTTTAATTTACATTATAAGTCCATGATAGAGACTTCTCTTGACAACTCTTGATTAGTGATGAGCGAATATGTTCGAAATCCGATCTCAAATGTGAAATGCGGCACGAATATGGCACATTCGTATTTGTGTTCGGGTAACCGAGCTTTTGCGCAAAAATCGTCAAAAGTCGGCCCTGAACTCGAACATCCGTGGTTTCCCGTGCTGTCATTTCTGTGACAGCGCGGGATTCAGGGGCTGTGACTGGTGGTAAGATCACTACTGCTGGTCACAGCACTGCGGGATCATGCTGACAGGTGTCAGCATGATCCGGCAGCTGTTGTAGTGACCCGAGGAAAGAAGCTTATCGTGAGTTACAGGCTCCGGCTGATGGGACTGCTAGCCCCATCATCCCGTGCATACTGTCACAGTACACAAGCTTCCCAAGTGCCGCTGATGGGAGAAGTAATCTGTCATTAGCAGCACTTGCACAGTAAAGGTGAAGTAAAACAAAAAGTTAAAAATAATAAACACATTATAGTCACCTACCACTTACCTACACCTTGACCCTGATGTTCTTGTTCCCTGTAAAGAATACAAAATAAAAAAACCACCATATACTCACCTTACAGCTAATCCCCAAAGCCATTGTCCCCTGCAATAAAAGTAAAATAATAAACCACCATATTCCTCACCTGTCCACCGTAGTCCATATAGCGAGTGTCCCACATCAATGTCACTGATAGCACAGCCACATCCGGAGATGTGACCGTGCTATCTGGCAGCCAGCGATACCCTGACAGGAGCACTATGGCTCCTGCAGTGTATCGCGAGAAGCTGCCGACACTGAGGTCATGGGAGTTCAAACAGCTGAAGATCAGCTGAGCACTTCGCGACCTCATTTATGGCTTTGGTGCTGCATGAGAATTTCCCACGCAACACTAATGCCATAAGTGAGATCACTTGAACTCCGTTCAACTCATTGACGTCAGCATGAGCGTGGGAAAGTTCTCACGCTCGTGGTGCCGGCAAATGATGTGAGCACATGCGCGGTGAGAACTTTCCCACACTCGCAATGATGTCAATGAGTTGAAAGGAGTTCATATGACATGGACCCCGCTTAACTTGATGCCGACACTGCGAGTCACTGAGGAGCGCAAGCATGTGCTCCTCACTGTTTCTGCAGGATGGCAGGCTGGATGGTCATATCAAGCTACTATGCAGCCTGCATTTAGATGTAGCAGAGCTGGACCTGTTGTGGGACACATGAATTATGTTCTTTACGTCGGAAAGGTAAGAATGAGGGTGGTTTATTATTTTATTTTTATTACAGGTGACAATGGATTCAGAGGGAATGGGTGTAATGGTAAGTAGGGTTTCATTTAGAATATTAAAGGAGTCTGTGTTTATTTCAAATAAAATATTTTATTCTTGCTGTGGGTGTTTTTTTTTTATTTCACTTATACTATGGAGTTAGTGATGGGGGTGTCTTATAGACGCCTCTCCATTACTAACCAGGGCTTGATGTCAGCTGTCAATATAAGCTGACATCAAACCCAGCCATACAACCCCACTCACCACTACTACAAGGCAATGGGCAGAGCGAGGCTAAGTGCCAAAATTGGTGGATCTTATGGATGTGCCATTTCTGGGGCAGCTGAGGGTGGGTGTTTGTAGTCTGGGAGGGGGCCAATATTCATGGCCCCTTCCTAGGCAATTATTATCAGCCCCCAGCTGTCTGCCTAGCCTTTGCTGGCTGTTAAAATAGGGGGACCCCACGTCAATTTTTTGAGGGGGTTCCCCCATTTTAATAGCCAGTAAAGGCTAAGTATACAGCTGGTGGCTTATATTAATAGCCTGGGAAGCTCCATGGGTATTTACCCTTCCCAGGCTAGAAACATCTGTCCATAGCTGTCCGCTTAACCTCTACTGGTGTGTAAAATTACGGGGGACCCCACGCCATTTTTTTTAATTTAGCAATAAATTACATGTAAAGTAAGCAACACAGTCACTGTACTAATTATATACGTCACTGACATCTTTCTATCTAACTATTCTATGTATTGCTATTCTCCCTATTCTATAATGTCGGGTACAGCTGTGATTTTACACTTTTGACACTTTTTTGCCACGATTTTACCGCAATTTTGATGCGTGTTATTGCCTGCATTTTTGCTGCAACTTTGTCTCGTTTTTGTCGCGCTTTTGCCTACGTTTTTTCAGTGCATTCAATGCACAGATAATTGACATGCTGAAGATTAATTTTAATTTCTATATTCGCTTTTGGTGTGTTTCGCCTGCATTTTTCATCCAATGAATGTAATGAAAACACGCAGGCAAAAAGTGCGGCAAAAATGCACAGAAAATTGACATACTGATGATTATTTTTTGCACCAAATCTGCAAATCAAAAAATGCTCAATGTGTGCATGACACTTAAAGTTTCTCATTCACTTTGCTGTTGAGTTTTTGGTGCTTTTTTTGCATGCGTTTTTGTACAGCAATGAATGCTTTTGGAGCTAAACATATTTGAAAAAGAAACGTGGGACATCACTTTAAGGGTATGCGCACACGATCAGGAGCCACTGTGGATTTGACTTTGGGTGCTTATGCAGCATCAAACTTGCAGTGCCAGATATTATAGCATAGTGGATCGGATTTGTAGAAATCCCATGTCCACTATGCGTTCATCTGTGGCTGTGGATTAGAGATGAGCATTGTTCGACTCGAACTGTTCGCCAATCTCAAATTCGAGCTGTTTTGAGCGGTGTTCGAGCCGTTCGGTGAACACGATTGATTTGAAAAAAATCCGGCTGTTCGAGGTTATGTTCGATAACTGTTCGTGCACCAAAATCATAACTGGATTTTTTTCACAGCAATGCTGATAATCAGTGTTAATACGCAGTTTGAGTGTACAGCGGGGCGGGGGGAGGGGCAGGGGATGGATCTCTGCAGAAATAATGAAGATCTCCATTTTTTTTCTCTTTCCCGCATTTACAGTGGGGAGGTGCAATCTGTCAGCCTATCAGCAGCGCACACACGGAGAGAACTGCTTTTTTTCACACAAGCAAGGGCTTGTGTCATTGGCTGTGTATGTCACATGTCCTTGCCCTATAAGACCCAACCATTTTCCCCGTTGCCACCATTTTCTCACTGCGGCAGCTGCTTGTTAGACGGCACCGCTGTTGCTGTGTGCACTATACTTTCAGTGTTAATTTCAAGCCAATTTTCTCTGAAATATACAGATAGCTTGGGAGTAGGGAATAGTTGTGATTGCAGTCCTTTTGAGGACTAAGTTACAGCATTTCCTACGACTTTTAGCAGGCAGGTCTGTGCTCTGAAATAGATAGGTTGGGAGTAGGGACTAATTGTAATTGCAGTCCTTTTGAGGACAATTTTACAGCATTTCCTAGGACTTTTTGCCAGGCAGGCCTGTGCCAGTGCTGTGCAAGTGTTTTTCACAGCATTTGGCTAAGTCTAGCTAAGAAAATTCTTTTGGCTTCTTGCAGTGTGTGTTAGTCAGTGGAGTAGCATATCTGTGTTGCAAGCTACACCACCTGTGTATAGAATACAATTGTTTTTACTGCACATAGCCAAGTAAAACCTTTTGGGCATAGCATCATTCTATTAGGCCATCTATACTAAGCTCCACCAGCTTGCAAATTAGTAATCATTTTTATCTGTATCTAGCTTGGAAAATAATTTTGGGCCTGTAGCAGTGTGTGGGACTTATTCTTAGTCCATCTATACTAAGCTCCTCCAACTTGCAAATTACAAATAATGTTTATCTGCATCTAGCTCGAAAAATAATTTTGGGCATAGTAGTAGTGTGTGGTACTCATTGTATTAAGCCATCTATACCAAGCTCCACCAGCTTTGAAATTAACAATAATTTTTAGCTGCATCTTGCCTGTAAAATAATTTTGGGCATAGTAGCAGTGTGTGGTACTCATTGTATTAGGCCATCTATACCAAGCTCCACCAGCTTTGAAATTAATAATAATTTTTAGCTGCATCTTGCCTGTAAAATAAGTTTGGGCATATTAGCAGTGTGTGGTACTCATTCTATTAGGCCATCTATACCAAGCTCCACCAGCTTTGAAATTAATAATAATTTTTAGCTGCATCTAGCCCGGAAAATAATTTTTCTTCCCAATAGTGGTAGCAATAGAAATATGGGGCATGCGCCTGGCTAACAAAAATATACGCTTCATAACAAAAAACACCAGCCTAGCGCACTGCATTAATAAGATGGCATCATCGTCTCTCCCAGTGCTAGACCTACTACGCCGGCTACCATTCCTGTGCCTAAAACACAATGTATGGGTCCGTGCTAGCCACGATGCTGAGGGGTCTAAAGCTGCTGCTAACGCTTTATCACAATTCAATTGGCAGATTTTCACAGAACTCCTCCCCAACGCCCACCCATCAGGCAACAGTTGCCCACCCTCCCTATGGGATCTAGTGGCGAATAGTTGATGCCATTAATCAGAGCGTCAGTTGCCCCGTCGACGTGGAAAGCATACGGTAAGGCATGGGAAGAGAGGACACGACTAGTAGCAGGCAGACGGGTTGACCAATGTGAACAAGCCAGATTACAAGTCACCATAGAATTTCTCCACCAGCTAATGATGAGGGGCATATCAGGGGCGTCATTGCAGCGGTGTCTGACCGAAGTAGTATTTCACTTCCAACTACTGAATTGGGTAGATGTGACAAAGAGATTCATCATCAGACAATCCATAAAAGGGTGGAAAAGGGATCAGCCAAGTCAGGAGTGTAGACGTCCGTCCCGTGTCACTAAAACTGATTTCTCACATCATATCCCTAACACCATAAACATGACACTCACAAATTGAAGCAACACTACTGTCTACTGCATTTGTGATCGCCTTCTTCGGGGCGCTATGCATAAGCGAATTAGTCCCTCAATCCAAAATTACCACCAGTGGAGGCTTATTACACCAGGACGTAGTCATAGCCAATAATGCAATACGTCTACGCATACGCCAATTGAAAATGGTTCCAGCCGGCAGGGGCACTTGGGTACTTCTGCAACCCACAAACGGTACACTTAGTCGGATAACAATAGTAAAAACATATATAACGATCAGATCACAAAGTAATTTCTTCCTATCACACATTGATGGAATGCCATTATCAAGATATCAGTTCCAAGCTATATTTAATAAATGCATAACATCGGCAGGGAACCACCCCAAAGATTACGGAACACACTCATTCCACATAGGCGCGGCCATGGAAGCAGCAAGAGCAGGACTGTCAGAAACGGAAGTTCAGAGGATAGGGAGATGGCGATCCACGTGTTTGGCAAGATACATAAGACCGGACTTGTTATCCTAGCGTGGTTTGTTTCTTTTACAGGTGACGCTAAGCCAACAGTGTGGTTGATAGGCCACTCGTATATATATTGGGCAGAAAAAAGGGCGAAAATCCACCCAGGCGGGAGGAAATTAGAGTTTCATAACACATATTTCAACTGGAGAGGTATTAGAGGCCTGCTATGGCCACAGGTACTAATGGAGGTAATCAAGGTAGGGAGAGAGGCAAGAGGTCCGGTCATCTTAGTTATACAGGACGAGGGAAACGACCTAGGTCATCACAAGAGCGCATAACTAATGGCAATAATGAAACTAGACACTGAGCGCTTCAGAGAATTTTTCAAAAAACTAACTATAGTATGGTCAGAGATTGTGCCGATAGCAGTATGGCAAGGTGCGCGAGACATCACGGCCAACGAACGGACAAGGCGGGTAATAAATATTCGGATGGCAAAATTTAGAAGAGACAGAGGCAGTGTAGTGATACAACACCGACAACTGGAAGGAGATAAAGCAGGCCTCATACGGCCCGACGTTGTTCACTTAATGGATATTGGCCTGGACATATTCCTGTCAGGACTCCAGGACGGAGTGGAACAAGCGTTAAGAGTGATGGATGGGGGTCAGAGTCCTGCATTCGAGTACGCAGGATCCTCCGTGGCCTGGAAATAGAAAGGACATGTTGGAGAGTTACACTTGTTGGCCAACTTGCCGGTGTGGAGACTCAGGGCATGCTGCAACAAGCTGAATTATTTTAGAAATAAAATGCCTTTCTAATGGAATGAGTATAAAGAGTTAATAAACCTGTGACCGATCCTCACCCATCCAGTTGTAAGAGTTACATTATTGTATTGTCAAGGAAAGGGGGGCAGTAGGGGGGCTGAGCGTCTGGGTTTGGTTGGAGGTCGCCACAGTCTGCCTAGGCTAGATGCATTTAAAAATTCTTATTAGATACACAGGCGGTGCAGCTTGCTTCGCAGCTGGGCTACTATGCCCAAAGTATTGCCTAGGCTAGATGCAGTTAAAAATTCTACGCTGAC
The DNA here is from genome assembly GCF_046119375.1 of Phyllobates terribilis. NCBI lineage: Eukaryota > Metazoa > Chordata > Amphibia > Anura > Dendrobatidae > Phyllobates > Phyllobates terribilis. The sequence continues at coordinate 474,522,517 of NW_027362765.1, read as the reverse complement.
TAGCAGACACTGAAGCTTTGGAGCAGACCTCTGAGTAAACAGCTCTTCAGACTCAACCATCTGTGTTACCCCAAGCCATAGTGTATGTAGTTTCTTACAGTTAAAAGGGGGGGGGGGGCGACCCAACCAACCTGAAATTGACGAAGCCAACGTCACGTAAAACACAGCAAGGGGACTCCAATTTTTTTCCAAAAATTGTGACACAGACACCACTTAAGTGACATCAATTGCCCCAGAGTTGCTTAAAATGGTTGGTGAGGTGATTTTACCAAATCCCCAAGCTTTTAGTCTCCCCAGGATGACTCAAGGGTAGAAAAGTCCTTGCGGATCCATGATTTGTTCATCTTTATGAACGTGAGCCTGTCTACATTCTCAGTGGACAGCTGCGTGCGCTTATCTGTCAGCACACCACCAGCAGCGCTGAACACACTTTCAGAGAGAACGCTGGCTGCAGGACATGACAAGATCTCCAAGGCGTGAGTGGCGAGCTCCGGACATTTTTCCAGATTGGAATCCCAAAATGAGCAAGGGTCCAGAGACACAGTCATGGCTTCGATGTTCACTTGGAGATACTCCTGTACCATCCTCTCTAGGCGTTGACTATGTGTCAGACTTCTTGTCTCCTGTGGCCTTGCAAAGGATGGGCTAAAAAAGTGCTGAAACGATTCCACAAAATTGCTGTTACCAGCAGATACTGTGTTACTGTTACGGTTTGAGTGATAAAGACTCGACAGTCCAACGGTTTGCAAGTTAGAACTGTGAGATTCACTATGTGCACCACTGGTGTTTTGTGGAAAAGCACATGTAAGATTCTGCAACAGCCTCTGCTGATACTCCTCCATGCGTGAATCCCTTTCTATGGCAGGAATTATTTCGGCAAATTTACTTTTATACCGGGGATCTAACAGTGTGGCAACCCAGTAGTCGGAATTACTTCGAATTCTGACAATCCAAGGGTCATGTTGCAGGTAGTGCAGCAAGAAGGCACTCATGTGTTTTGCGCATCCAGGAGGACCAAGTACTTGTTGTGTTGGTAGCGAGGTAAGAATCATGCTTCCTTCCTCTGAAACTCTCCCCCCAACCTCGCACAACAGAAATGTGATCAAGGTCTCCCTCATCTGATGAGTCTTACATGCCCATCGCCAGTTCGTCCTCCACTTCTTCCTCGGCTCCTGTACCTTCCTCAACAGTTTGGCTGCTACCATGCGCCCTGGTTAATCCCTCTCCCCCACCCTTCCATGCCTGCCGCCTTTGTGCTGCCGACCGTCTGGACCTTGGAGATGTTATCCCTTCCGCATACGACTCCTCCTCTACTTCCTCCACCTCCTCTTGTCCCACCACCTGACTCTGAATTCTGTTTAACGTGTGCTCCAGCATGTAAATCACCGGAATAGTCATGCTGATAATGGCATCGTCAGCACTAAACATCTTCGTCGCCATTTCAAAACTGTGCAGAAGGGCGCGTCAACTTCATTGGTCCCTGATCTGAGACCACTCTTGCAACTTGACTTGCCCCACCTCAGAACATATTGCACCAGGGCTTGTCGGTGCTGCCACAGTCGCTGCAACACGTGCAGAGTTGAATTCCACCATGTCGGCACATCGCATTTCAGCCAGTGAACTGGCAGGCCCAACGACTTCTGTAGAGATATAAGTCATTGAGCTGCGGGATGCGAATGGCGGAAGTGAGCACACAGCGACCGTGCCCTCTGCAGAAGGCCATCTAGTCCGGGATAGTGGGCTAAAAATTGCTGGACAAACAGGTTCAATACGTGAGCCATACAAGGCACGTGTGTGACACTGCACCGGCGAAGGGCCGCACCCAGGTTTGCAGCATTGTCGCACACGGCCTTCCCTGGTTGCAGATCCAGTGGAGACAACCATTCATGAAACTGGGTCTCCAGAGCTGACCACAACTCCTCAGCTGTGTGACTCACATTTCCCAGACATTTAAAAAGGAAACACCGCCTGATGCCGTTGAGCCGTGCTGCCAGCATAGTAAGGAGGTGTGCAAGATTCCTTCTGCACAGTTATAAAGTGGGTGGCATTACCAGACAGGCTTTAGGTGCAGGTGGAGGACCGAGAGGAGGTTGAGGAGGCAGAAGCAGTGGAGGACCTTCTAGATAAAGAGGATTGACGCAAAACTCGTGGGGACGGCAAGACTTGGACAGCAGCCCCTTGTCCTGCTGTCACCATAGTTACCCAGTGCCCAGTCAGCGACATGTAACGCCCCTGTCCATGCCTACTCGTCCAAGTGCCTGTGGTGAAATGCACCCAGTCACACACAGAGTTTCTCAAAGAAGCGGTGATGTTGTGTGCGACATGCTGGTGTAGCGCAGGCACACCTTTCTTTGAGAAGTAGTGCCGACTGGGCATCTGGTACTGGGGCACTGCGACGGACTTAAGGTCTCGAAAATCCTCTGTGTCCACCAGGTGGAAATGCAGCATTTCTGTAGCCAACAGCTTGCAGATGGTGAAATTCAACCTCAGCTTTGTCATGGCTAGGAGGAAATGGTATTTTACTTGTCCACATCTGAGGGACCGAGGGCTGGCTGTTGTGCTTAGACGGGGGTTGAGTAGGGTGTCTCCGGCAAACTGCCGGTCTGTGAGGAAAATGCAGGCGGAAAAGTTAGGTTGGCTTGATCCAAAGGTGGAGCTCTCGATGTCGGAGAGCGCTCAACACCAGCTGGTGTTTCCACTTCCAAATGAAATGATGACCTGCCAATCACACTGGCTGTTGCTGGTAAAGATGTGGCCGGTCTGCGTCCAAAAACATGTGTGACTGCTGTCCCCCCAGTCACAGAGGATGAAGAGGCCGCGGATGCACAAGATGGGGCAGACGGTGGTTGGCCCGGCCCGCTAGGCCGCAATGTAGCACAGTGAGCTTCCCACTGCAACTTATGCTTCATATCCATGTGACGGTACATGCATGAAGTACTCAAACTATGGATTTTTTGGCCTCTACTTAGCTTTTGGTGACAAATATTACAGATAACATGAGTTGGGTCATCCTTATCGATCTGAAAAAATGCCCAGGCTATGCAAGGCTTAGAGCCCATGCAACCTGAAGAGCCACTATGACTTGTGGTCAGAGGCAGAGTTGTGGTTGAGGATGCAGTTGTTGACGTGCTTCCAGTACTCCGTCTCTGTCCAGGAAGGTGCAACCTAACCTCGTCGTCAATAGCATCTGTGACGCCCAGCTGCGCATGGTATCACAGATCCCAGAAGAGTGCATTGATTGAATCCTCCACAAGAGGCCCCCATAAACATTCACACATCCCCACCTTCCACCTCAGCCCAGCAGAGGGAGCCCGTTAGGGATATAAATAGGGAGGGTGGAGCTAGGCAGTTCAGTTCCTCTGAAGAGTTCCTGCAGTAGAGAAGCCTAAGAGAGGTCAGTCTAGTCTAGAGAACTCAGTTAATAGTTCAGCAGTGGAGTACGAGGCTCCTGCTAGCTAGATTCAGGGAGCCCAGATAGAGCTTAAGGTGTGCTGGCGCCATAAGATCGGTGAAGCTCGGCAAGCTGCCGTTAGTGTGCATAGCCTAGCAAGGGGCCCGAGTAGGCCGAAGGCGAGTGGAGAGGTAGTACATAGGGGGCAGAAGAGCTTAACCAGCTCACCCCGAAGCATTTACCGGACACCGGATCCGAGCTTACCGGGATCTCTATGACCCAGTAAGGCACAACCGGAATCCCTGGAGAACTACAAGTCACAGGATCGCTAAGGTACTGATACGTAACAGAGCCAGGAGACGCTTAGGCCCCGCATACTGGGAGCGTGAACTCCAAGACAAGGCCCTACCACAAGGTCAGCCAGCGCAGGACAGAGACAAAGTTAGGCCTAGCTCCAGGCAGGTCAGAAACTTACTACGCAGAGGCAAGAAACAGGAGGCCTTACACCCGCTCATTGGGGAGGATCCTGATATGCACCCTTCACCCTACAGTGCTCCTGGATGTGCCTGAATTTCCACCAGTAAAAGGTACTGAAGTGACTACCGTGTCCGGTCCCGTTCTTGCTCTGACCCAGCTGGGTCTCGCCTGTCCTGCATTCCCCCTGCATATGCTTTTCTGAGGCCTAGCTCCACCTGTGGGGAGCTATACCATCGAGCTGCCTTATCACCGGCCTCAGTGGATTGCTGCAGCGCTGGTGCTTCTCAACAGATACCACAGGTGGCGTCACAAACTCTTATAAAATTAACAATTATCCACCCTTTTAAAGAGTGACTCCAGGGTACGGGCCCGAGAGCTGACCACCGTGACATCCCCAAGGCCAGGCAAAGGCCCGGGTACCGAGTCATCCCCATCCCCTTCACCTGGGCTGGTCACATCCTCCTCCACCTCCTCTGCTGACCTCATCGACTGGCTGACTGTGGGTTGACAGTAAGTGGGATCTCCAACCTCGTCATCATCACCCTGTGTGTTCTCACACCCGTCGTCCTCAGAGCCAACCTCTTCCTGCCCTGACCGAAAAGTCAAGTTGTCGCTCCAATCAGGTATTTGAGTCTCATCATCGTCTTCATCATTGTCTCCACCAACAGGAGTTACAGTTTGGGAACGAGGGTCTACATTATGCTCAGAACCTTCTTTATCTGGTCCTGGATCTGACTCATAAAGATTCTGGGCATCAGTACAGATCATTTCCTCATCTGGATTAAGAGAAGCTCTGGAGCAGACCTCCGTTTCCCAGGCTATATTATGAGTAAACAGCTGTGCAGACTCAACAATCTGTGTTACCCCATACTCAGATGGGCAGCTGGAGACTTGGGAGCTGTGAGGAAGCAAGTGTGATTGGGGTGACACCTCTGAGGACTGGAGTATTTGTGATGTTGAAGTTGAGGTGGAGGAGAGCCCACTTGAAGAAGCACTTGATATCCATTGAAGCACCTGCTGTTTTTGTGCCTCATCTGGAATTTGTAGCGAAGGGCGTGTCCGTAAGAAAGGGATCGTATCACGTTGCCCACGAAAAGAAGTAGACATCTTAGTTTGGCTGGAAGATGGTCTTTCTTCTGCAGATGTTACCCCCCCCCCACCGCGGGGGGACTCGACCCACCAGCGGACAGGCACCAGAATTGGGAGAGGGGGGCTGGCCGTCAGGGTCCACCGCGGCTCTGGCACAATCCCGGCAACACGGAGGTCGCACGGCAGGAACGGACTGGCCGTGTCGGCTTGGCACTCCAGCGTAGTCCCTCTGCTCGCTCGTGCCCGTAACCTCAAAGGGATGCGCAAGTGGCTTTTCTTCCCAGGGCTGTTCCCCGCACAGCAGGAACGTGGGGGAGCTCAGGTCGGCCTTCCACTGTACTCCCTCACCTCCCTCGCCCTCTTTCCTTCTTCCGTTCTCCATCTAACCCCTCGGCTCTGTGGTGTCCGCTCTCCCTCCAGCTCTCTCCTTCTCACAGGTGGACTACCGTGTGTATTCACACTGTGGTGAATCTTTTGGGCCCAGGCATAAGAAGTTGTCTAGGTAATGGATAATATGTGCCCCCTTAGAAACGTCCATTACAACCCATTCGAGGAAGCAACTAAACGCCTCAAATAGTGAGCAGGATCTGGACCACCCCATGGGAAAACAGCGATCTATCTAGTATGCTCCTTTCCAGAAGCAGCCCAATTGGTGGAAACTATTCGGAGGCACGGGTAGTAAGTAACCGGAACGCCGCATCAATGGCTGTTTTGGTCATTAGGGTGACCCTTCCCAACTTCTTGATCCGCCTGATTACCTTGTCAAAGGATGTACAGTATATACTACTGTACTTGGTTCCGCCTCGATGTTTTCGTTTACTGACCTGCCCCTTGGATATGATAAATGGTGGATTAGCCCGAATGTATTGGGTTCTGTTTTTGGCACAACTCACAACGTGGATACCACTACGTCTTGTAAGGAAAGTGTTCTGAATGGAACCGCCATTCTACCTAAAGATATTTCTTTTTTTAATTTTCTTGTCACGACGTCTGGGTGTTGGTAGGCTGATTTTAGATTTTTACTCCAGCCTTTCTTGACTTTAGAAGGGCATGACATGCCTATATCTGTGTCTCCCCCTCCTTTTACTCCTCCACCTCTTTTCTTTTCGCATGACTATATGTACTTGTCACTTTTCCATGTGTTAGTTGTGTCTTCTGAGCAGTTTTTCAGCTTTTGGACACCTTTGAAGTGTTTTCTGTGTGTTTTCTATGTGTTTCTATGTGTTTTTGTTTGCCTGCCATTGGTTTTAATGGTGTTCGAAGGTGTTCGATGAACAGTTCGACGAACAGTTCGGCGAACATACGGGTGTTCGACGAACCGAACCAAACTCGAACACTACGGGGGTGGCTCAACACTACTGTGAATCACCCCTGGACACAGACATGAGATGCGTCTTTCAAGACTGCACCATGTCAATTTCTCTTGCAGAGTCGCTTTTTTCCATAAGAGAAATCTGATCAGTACAATGTATTGAATGAGGTGAATCCACATGGTTCAATGAACACATGCAGATTCACCTGCGTGCAATAGGACGCAGCACTTTGGACACAGCATAAAGTATGCTGCGTCCAAAATGCTGCCTGTCTGGATCGTGTGCACATACCCTAACTCTTGTATTACCATTTGACCAGGGGTTAGTATTTTTGCTCAGTCCAAAATGTCACATTTAAATTTCGCACTATTTTTTTTTTCAATTATTTAATGAAATTCATGAAATAATTAAGAAAAAAAGGCCTTCCCTATATTGTTGTGTCCGGCCAGGTACAAATAGGCAGCTGGTGGTTGTAAAGGCTAGGTATTCAGCTGGGGGCTGATATAAGGAGCCTGGGAAGCTCCGTGGGTATTATCCCCTTCCCAGGCTTCAAACATCTGCCCCAGCCGTGTGCTTAACCTCCGCTAGAGACTAAAATTACTTGGAACCCGACGCCAATTTTTTTTTAAATAAATCCTTTATTTTAACACTAAATGACAAGTACAGTAATCAACACTATCACTGTACTTATTATATATGTGACTGACATGTTTCTATCTATCTAATCTATGTGTGATGCTCTATTCTTTCTGTTCTAAATTGTCGGGTACCGATGCTGAATTGCCGGCCGGCTTTTTTAAAGAGAGTGTCTTCTGAGCAGTTTGTCAGCTTTTGGACACCTTTGAAGGTGTTTTTTATGTGTTTTTGTTTGCCTGCCATTGGTTTCAACAATGTTCAACGGTGTAAGACGAACAGTTCCACGAACATCCCGGTGTTCGACGAACCGAACCGAACCTGAACACTATGGTGGTGGCTCAACACTAATCAGCAATCACTGATGTCACTGCTGTAGAAGACTGCAACGTATACACTGACAGGAGTGTAAACACTCCTGTCAGTGTATAGTGCTGCACTACTACTGGGGCTGAGGTCACTTGAGTTCAAACAGCTGAAGATCAGATGAGAGCTCCAGTGATCTCACTTGCGGTATTAGTGTTGTGAGGTCCCAGAGCGCTCAGCTGATCTTCAGCTGTTTGAACTCCGGTGACCTCAGCGTTGGCAGCTTCTCACAATACACTGTGGGAGCCAGAGCGCTTCTGTCAGTGTATCGCTGGCTGCCGGATAGCAAGGTCACATCTCTGGATGTGGCTGTGCTATCAGTGACATTGATGTGGGACACTCAGTATATGGACTACGGCGGACAGGTGAGGATTATGGTGGTTTATTATTTTATCTTTATTGCAGGGGACATGGGCATCGGGGAGTAGCTGTAAGGTGAGTACATGGTGTTTTTTTATTTTTTTACATGGGATAAGAACATCGGGGTCAAGGTGTAGGTAATTAGCAGGTGAGTATATTATGTTTATAATTTTTATTTAAATAACTGTTTATTTGAACTTTTTTTTTACTTTCACTATGCAAGCGCAGCTGATGAGAGATTACTTCTCCCATTAGTGGCACTTGGACACTGTGACAGCAGGCACTGGATGATAAGCTTTTTACCACAGGTCACTGTCACAGCAGTGGGATCATGCTGACACCTGTCAGCGTGATCCCGCAGCACTGTGACCGGCGGTAGCGATCTTACCGCCGGTGACAGCTCCTGATTCCAGGGATGTTCAGGACCCCATTTGGGTTTGGGTTTGTGATCGGGTGCCCGAACATGAACTTTTTTTGATGTTCGGGTTTATTCGCTGAACCTGAACATCACAACATTTGCTCATCTCTACTCTTGATATGTTAATCTTATGTTTCACAAGCGCCTTGAATTCACAGCGTTACATATACGTGAGTCCTGATAGAAGCAATCAATCATATATTGCTCCTGGCTGATGAATTTCTCCAGTGATTCTTTTAGACTACAGAGATTGAAAATGAATAAAAAGTTACATGCAATCAGGTGTTGATTTGCTGCTCATAAGTGATGTCCTATTATTGGAGTAGATAGCAATGCAAGATTGTAGAGAAAATAAATTGCTTGCATTATAAGGGAACTGTGATGGATAAGTCAGGAGGATCCAGCATTTTACAAGGTTTTGGCACACCACTAAATGTTCTGTATTATATTCAGTTTATGGACAGTCAGGTAGATTAAAGGGGTTGCATGGGACTTTTTTTTTACAATGTGCCTAAGAACTAAAATACAAGAAGTTGCTAACTACCGGCCTGTTCTGCCTGGGTCCAATATGTGCCTGCATAGAGTGGTCAATGACCGCTCCTGTCACTGATTCAGCGACTTTTAATGATGTCACACCAACATAGTAGCGGCTTAACTACAAGGAGCCGACTTTCAATCAGCATGATGTCGGCAGTCATGTCCCATCAACACATCATCTAAGAAGAAAAAAAGATGCTTTGTTGATGTGGAGCTGCTGAATTGCCCGCAGAAGCAGTCGATGACTGCTCTGAGCCAGAGTCGGGTACAACAGGCAGGTAGTTAGCATCTACCTGCCTGTTAGTTTTAGACCCATAGTTAAAAGAAAAGAAAGTCCTGGACAACCATTTGTCGTGACTGACATAGCTGTTTTTGTTCTGGCAAAAAAAGGCAAATTACGAGATCACCAGTGAATCCAAATTAAGGGACTAGGCCCTTACAATTACAACCTCTTGGAGAAAGGAAAGCACACACTATCTGTGATTAAATCAATTCTGTTTATTCTTCTGTGAGCAATTTTTCTTACACTATTTACAAACGTAGTTCCGATTAGAAATTTTTACTTGCCACCTCCTTCTGGCGAACATGTTGAGTTCTTTACTTTGTTATGCAAGAGATAAGAAAATATTAGACCAAATTTTAGACTTTAAGAAATTAGTAAACATAATATAAGACTACGAGACTGGTTAATGCTACATAAAATATAGAACTTAGAAAAAAATTAACCCTTCTGTATCACCACCTACAGACAAAAGGTAAGGAAGAAAATTACAGAGGACTTTAGACATATACAGTGGCATGCAAAAGTGTAGGCACCATTGGTCAAAATTACTGTTATTGTGAACAGTTAAGCAAGTTGAAGATGAAATGAGCTTTAAACGGGCTAAATTTAAAGATGACACATTTCCTTTGTATTTTAGGGGAAAAAAATATATATATAGTAATTTTTTACATTTTAAAAGTTACAAAAAGGAAAATGGGCCGATGCAAATCTAGAAATGGATTTAAAAGTAATGGAAATTTGAAATAAAAGATGTATATTTCCCCTTCCTGCAGGACTTACTTATGACTTTGACCTAAAAAACTCCCTCAGGAACTTCAGTAGCAAAAGCTGCATAGAATCTTCAAGTTTTTCAGGAGATTTAGGCTATGTTCACATGTTACGTTTTTGCTGCATTTTTTATGCAAATTAAAAGCTGCTTTTTACAGTACTAGCAAAAGTTATGAGATTTCAGAAATGTCATGCACATGCTTGTTTTTTTTTTCCTGACTGAATTGTAAATCTGCTGCGTTTTTGTACATTGTAGCATCTAAATTCTTTCAGCATTTTGTAGGATTTTTTACCCATAGGGTATTGAGATGGTAAGACATTGTTTACATTCACACATTGGTGGGACATTGAGTTGGTAGGGCATTATTTACTTTTATACATTGGTAGGGCATTGAATTAGTCAGGCATTTTTTTTTTTTTTTTTTACTTTAACACATATCACTAATTTAATTAAACTGTACTAATACTAACATCCATGCTCATACGAGGATACCAAGGCATTATGATTTAAATTTGAGAAAATCACAAAACTAAATTTGTTTTACTTACTGCAGGACCTGCATTTTTGATAGCAGCATTTTTGCTGTGTTATTGCACTTACTCATTGCTTTCTACGAGTTACAAAACGCTGCAAAAACGCTGAAAGAATTGACACCCTGCTGTTTTCAAAAACTGTAAAAAGCAGCTTTTAATTTACATAAAAAATTGAAATGTAGCAAAAACGTGTGAACATAGCTGAATGTTACCTAATCTTTAAACTTGTAAGAAATTTTTGCAGAAATATTAACTATGTAAGAAAAAAATAATAATATTTAAACATATGCTCTCCATCAGAAATGTACAGGCTACCTAAAAGGATATTGGGATTTGACATTACCAACTTATCTGTAGTTATTGATTTTATCTGATGTAAAATGCAGACATTTGGAACAAACATCAACACTCCCAAGAGTTAATAAATACAATTTTTCCACTTTAAAAACAAAAATTATTTTACAGTGTCAAAAATAAGCATTTTCTATAAAAATGCCTGGGACGGTAAACAATATTAGCACTATAAATGAAAAACATTTCCTTGCAGTTTCAAGATTCACGTAAACTCCCTCTCTCCCTCTCTTTAATTAGAATACTAAATTTCAGAATCCAGATATCAAGTAATTTTGCGTTTGGTAAGTTGATCAAAGCACTTTAGAACTGAGAAAATATGAGAACTATCTTTTACAAACTATTTTTTAATAAAACAACACAAAGGGACAGATGAAAACTACCTGTCTCTATCCTCCAGGCGATAAATTAATGTAGAAGAGAGAAGAAAACTTTTTTGATGAATTAGCAAAAACATATTTTTTGAACCTTGTCCTTTTTTTAAAAAAAAAAGCATCAAAGAAAATCAGGAGAATTTATGGAAAATACCCTCAAATGTGAATAAATATTAAATAAGTGAATACTAAATTTAAAGTCCATGTTGTAGTTAAATCATTAAAACTGATATGCAATTAAAAGTCAAAGGCCCTTATTCATGGTTACCCTTGCACCTTTTTTCTCGAGTAAAAATGGTTCAAATAGTTATTTTTATGTTTGTGCCTTACTCATTACTTAATATCCGCCTTTTTTTCAGTCAACTTTACTTGGTTTTGGTTTTGGAGAGGGGGTGACAGAGGGGTTGTGACAATGAGGGAGTGATTTTCTTCATCTAGATGTTTTAGCCTAATTCATCATTAATGACTTTTCAAAATATTACTAATTTCTTGCTCAATTTTACTCCAGTACCCTACTGAAGTACAGAGTTGTCAAATTTATTTTGCGCCATTGAAGACTAGCTTCTAACTTTTAAAGGCTTGTGCTGCTTTTGCTGTAATAAGGAACAAAAAAGGTAAAAGAACATAAAAGAGAATCTTTAATTTTGTGTAAAATTCATTAACTCGCATGCGCCATTTAGATAAATTTGGTGCATGAAACAGCAACGAATACCACAAGACAAAAAAGAAAAGACAAAAGAAAAACTAAAATGAGTCAAGGGGACAGTTTATTATAGTAACGGTATGGTCACAAAATACGCTGGACCTTTCTACTAGTGTTGAGCGAGCATGGTCGACACTGCTTGATACTCGCCCGAGCATCTCACTACTCGGGATGTTCGGCGAGCACCGAGCATTTCCGGGTTACTCGGACTGGAGCTCGGGTCTCCGCCCTGCACGTTAGGCGCTCTATACAGAGTCAATGAACATGCAGGGATGACCAGCCAGTCACTGTAATGCCGCAGCCATGTTGTTTGTGGGCATTAAAGTGATTGGCTGGCCGCACAGCGTCACCTCGAGTATTTAAAACCAGGCACAGCCATCTTGGACACAGTCGCTCCGGATCAACCAGTGTAGGGTCAGTGCAGCTGAACTAGGGAGAGACTCCAAAATAGTTAGTGTAGGGTCTGTAAAGGCTGCCAAATCAAACAAACAGTCCTTCTCAGGACTAATATGCATCCCAGATATCAGGCAGGCAGGCTGAATAGGAGACGCAGTGGTTATACAGTAATGGCCAAAAGTATTGGCACCCCTGCAATTCTGTCAGATAATACTCAGTTTCTTCCTGAAAATGAATGCAATCACAAATTCTTTAGTATTATTCTCTTCATTTAATTTGCATGCAAGGAAAAAACACAAAAGAGAATGAAGCAAAAATCAAATCATTGATCATTTCACACAAAACTCCAAAAAAGGGCCGGACAAAAGTATTGGCACCCTCAGCCTAATTCTTGGTTGCACAACCTTTAGCCAAAATAACTGCGAACAACCGCTTCTGGTAACCATCAATGAGTTTCTTACAATGCTCTTCTGGAATTGTAGACCATTCTTCTTTGGCAAACTGCTCCAGGTCCCTGATATTTGAAGGGTGCATTCTCCAAACTGCCATTTTGAGATCTCTCCACAGGTGTTCTATGGGATTCAGGTCTGGACTCATTGCTGGCCACCTTAGGAGTCTCCAGTGCTTTCTCTAAAACCATTTTATAGTGCTTTTGGAAGTGTGTTTTGGGTCATTGTCCTGATGGAAGACCCATGACCTCTGAGGGAGACCCAGCTTTCTCACACTGGGCACTACATTATGCTGCAAAATTTGTTGGTAGTGTTCAGACTTCATATTGCCATGCACACGGTCAAGCAGTCCAGTGCCAGAGGCAGCAAAGCAACCCCAAAACATCAGGGAACCTCCGCCTTGTTTGACTGTAGGGACTGTGTTCTTTTCTTTGAATGACTCTTTTTTTTTCCTGCACACTCTATGTTGATTCTTTTTCCCAAAAAGCTCTACTTTTGTCTCATCTGACCTGAGAACATTCTTCCAAAACGTTTTAAGCTTTTTCAGGTAAGTTTTGGCAAACTACAGCCTGGCTTTTTTATGTCTCGGGGTAAGAAGTGGGGTCTTCCTGGGTATCCTACCATACAGTCCCTTTTCATTCAGACGCCAACGGATAGTACGGGTTGACACTGTTGTACCCTCGGACTGCAGGGCAGCTTGAACTTGTTTGGATGTTAGTCGAGGTTCTGTATCCACCATCCGCACAATCTTGCGTTGAAATCTCTCGTCAATTTTTCTTTTCCGTCCACATCTAGGGAGGTTAGCCACAGATCCATGGGCTTTAAACTTCTTGATGACACTGCACACGGAAGACACAGGAACATTCAGGTCTTTGGAGATGGACTTGTAGCCTTGAGATTGCTCATGCTTCCTCACAATTTGGTTTCTCAAGTCCTCAGACAGTTCTTTGGTCTTCTTTCTTTTCTCCATGCTCAATGTGGTACACACAAGGACACAGGACAGAGGTTGAGTCAACTTTAATCCATGTTAACTGGCTGCAAGTGTGATTTAGTTATTGCCAACACCTGTTAGGTGCCACAGGTTAGTTACAGGTGCTGTTAATTAGACGAATTAGAGAAGCATCACATGATTTTTCAAAGGGTGCCAATACTTTTGTCCACCCCATTTTTTAGGTTTGGTGTGGAATTATATCCAATTTGGCTTTAGGACAATTCTTTTTGTGTTTTTTTTCATTGAAGACAAATTAAATGAAGAGAATAATACCAAAGAATTTGTGATTGCAATCATTTTCAGGAAGAAACTGAGTATTATCTGACAGAATTGCCGGGGTGCCAAAACTTTTGGCCAGCACTGTACCAGCAAACGCTGCATTACAGTCCTGTGTGCTCCTGTTGGTCAAATTGCTAGATTTATCCCCTGGTCTCAGTAGCCAGGAAAAATCCATTTTTTTCATCTAAATCCTTTTTTTTCCTCAGTCAGACTGTACAAATATGTGTCTTATTAACCTTTTGGTATTCCCCCCCAAAAAAAAAAATTGAGTGTGTCTGTGAATGTTCAGACACCAATATATCTGTTTAAAAGAGTCTGGTGAAGGCCAGAAAAATAAAACTGTGGTTTTGCAGTTCCACGGGTCAAACCTCTGTATTATCCTGCTTTTGGCATTTTTTGCCGTAAAAAAAACAGTAATAGTGTCTCCCTGACTGGTCAGACACCAATATATCTGTTTAAAAGATTCTGGTGTATGCCACATTACTATAACTGTGGTTTTGCAGTTCCACGGGTCAAATCTCTTTATTATCCTGCTTTTGGCATTTTTTCCCGTAAAAAAAACAGTAATAATGTCTCCCTTACTGGTCAGACACCAATATATCTGTTTAAAAGATTCTGGTTTACGCCACATAAGTATAACTGTGGTTTTGCAGTTTCACGGGTCAAATCTCTGTGTTATCCTGCTTTTGGCATTTTTTGCCGTAAAAAAAACTGTAATAGTGTCTCCCTGACTGGTCAGACACCAATATATCTGTTTAAAAAATTCTGGTGTACGCCACATAACTATAACTGTGGTTTTGCAGTTCCACGGGTCAAATCTCTGTGTTATCCTGCTTTTGGCATTTTTTGCCGTAAAAAAAACTGTAATAGTGTCTCCCTGACTGGTCAGACACCAATATATCTGTTTAAAAGATTCTGGTGCATGCCACATAACTATAACTGTGGTTTTGCAGTTCTATGGGTCAAATCTCTGCATTATCCTGCTTTTGGCATTTTTTGCTGTGAAAAAAAACTGTAATAGTGTTTCCCTAACTGGTCAGACATCAATATATCTGTTTAAAAGAATCTGGTGTAGGCCAGAGAAATAGAACTGTGGTTTTGCAGTTCTATGTGTGAAATCTCTGTATTAGCCTGCTTTTGGCATTTTTTGCCATAAAAAAAAAACTGTAATAGTGTCTCCCTGACTGGTCAGACACAAATATATCTGTTTAAAAGAATCTGGTGTAGGCCAGAGAAATAGAACTGTGGTTTTGCAGTTCCATAGGTCAAATCTTTGTATTATACTGCTTTTCGCATTTTTTGCTGTAAAAAAAATCTGTAACTGTGTCTCCCTGACTGGTCAGACACCAATATATCTGTTTAAAAGATTCTGGTGCATGCCACATAACTATAACTGTGGTTTTGCAGTTCTATGGGTCAAATCTCTGCATTATCCTGCTTTTGGCATTTTTTGCTGTGAAAAAAAACTGTAATAGTGTTTCCCTGACTGGTCAGACATCAATATATCTGTTTAAAAGAATCTGGTGTAGGCCAGAGAAATAGAACTGTGGTTTTGCAGTTCCACGTGTGAAATCTCTGTATTATCCTGCTTTTGGCATTTTTTGCCGTAAAAAAACTGTAATAGTGTCTCCCTGACTGGTCAGACATCAATATATC
The DNA here is from genome assembly GCF_046119375.1 of Phyllobates terribilis. Classification (NCBI taxonomy): domain Eukaryota; kingdom Metazoa; phylum Chordata; class Amphibia; order Anura; family Dendrobatidae; genus Phyllobates; species Phyllobates terribilis. The sequence goes on along the minus strand of NW_027362765.1, from coordinate 474,507,149 downwards.
AGTTTAAAAGATTCTGGTGTACGCCACATAACTATAACTGTGGTTTTGTAGTTCCACGGGTCAAATCTCTGTATTATCCTGCTTTTGGCATTTTTTGCCGTAAAAAAAAACTGTATTAGTGTCTCCCTGACTGGTCAGACACCAATATATCTGTTTAAAAGAGTCTGGTGTAGGCCAGAGAAATAGAACTGTGGTTTTGCAGTTCCACTGGTCAAATCTCTGTATTATCCTGCTTTTGGCCTGTTTTACGTAAAAAAAAAAAAGTAATAGTGTCTCCCTGTCTGTTCAGTCACAAATATATATGTTTAAAAGATTCAGGTGTAGGCCAGACAAATTGAACTGTGGTTTTCCTCTTCCACGGTTCTAATCTCCTTTTTATTACACTTTTTCCATTCATAATGCGAGTGTAAGCTATTTTACTTAATTTACAATGGGCAAGGCGCGTGGCAAGAGACGTGGAACTGGACGTTCTGGTGATGGTGCGTGCAGAGGATGGGGCCGTGGCCAAGGTGAAAATGTGCCACAACCAACAGCCACATCTTCTCGCTTCCACTTCTTGACCAAATTACTAGGGAAGCAAACTACAACAACAGTATTGCAAACTGATCAGTGTGAACAGGTTATTAATTGGATAGCAGATAATACGGTCAAGTTTCAGTAGCCGTGAGTCTCGACCGCATACTCCTCCTCACCCTGATGCTCCTTCCTCCCACCATGCCGAGTGTCGTCAGACAACAACTGATCCCACACTTGGACACTCTGAAGAGCTGTTCACTGGTCCATTTCCATATTTGTGCCAATCGCCTGCTCCGCTTGAAGTGGTGGAAGAGGAGATCCCATGTAGCGATGTCCAAATATTTGAACAGCCCTGGCCCGAGGAAGTCGACGCTGGCAATATGTCACAAGAGGTGGGTGATGACGAGACACAATTGCCACGAAGTGAGGAGGATGATCGTGGTGTGCAAGTGTAAGAGGAGGAGGTGGTGGATGATCTGGTAACTGACCCAACGTGGCAGGAGGACATGCAGAGTTAGGCCAGCAGCACACAGGGGGAGGGAGGCAGAGTACCCCAACAGGTAGGAAGAAGCAGTGTGGTGGCCGCACACAGAAGGCGGTCAACAGTTCCATTAACACCAACACGAGGGACATTGCCAGTACAACCTGTAGGTCTTCCAGAGTATGGATTTTGTTTAAAGACTCTGCTGATAACCCCAAAAAGGCCATTTGTATCACCTGCCATGCCAGCATCAGCAGGGGTGACAAAACTACCAGCCTGACCACCACCAGCATGATCAGGCACATGTCAGCAAAGCACCCGACTTTGTGGGGTGAACCCCAGTGTCCACAACCAGTGTCAGCGGGTGTCACCAATGCATCTTCCGCTGTTTTGCGTGTAATAGAGCCCCCTGTTATGCATGCAAGGCAATCCCTTGTCCATATTGCATGCAAAGATGCCCCCTCCTCTCGGTCTTCACTTGTTATGACGGTTTCTCAAGAAACAGCATCAACGTCCATGTCCACGTCCCACCGCAGCTTTCAATTGTCCATATCCCAGAGCTTTGAACGATAGCGGAAATTCGCAGCCAACGCCCCAGAGGTAACTGTCCTAAATTCGCACATTTCATGACTGCTTGCGTTGGAAATGCTGCCTTTTAGGCTGGTGGAGACAGAATGATTCCGCAACCTTATGGCTGCGGCCGTCCCTCGGTACTCGCCCCCCAGCAGACACTATGTTGCCCAGTGTGCCATCCCCGCACTACACAAGCACGTGTCCCAAAACATCTGCCGTGCCCTCCAGAATGCAGTTACTGGGAGAGTCCACCTGACAACGGACACGTGGACAAGTGCTTGTGGCCAGGGACGGTACATCTCCCTGATGACACACTGGGTAAACATAGTGGAAGATGGGACCCAGTCGTGCCTTGGGACGGAACACATCCTCCCCACACAGAGGATTGTGGGCCCTATGTCAGTCAGAGTTGCCCCCACAGTGTACAGCTCCTGCGCATCATCCTCCTCCCCCTCCTCATGTTCAGCCTCCATCTCAGATATCACCACATCAGTTACAAGCTGGAAGCACTGCAGTACTGCCTCAGCCAAGCGGCAACTGCCTGTGCGGAAACTCATAAGCTTAAGTGATAAACCTCACACTGCTTGTGAGTTGTGGACAGCTGTGAAAGAGCAGGCAGATCTGTGGCTGAGACCGCTGAACCTACATCCAGGCATGGTCATGTGTGACAATGGCCGTAACCTGGTGGCGGCTCTGAGGCGAGATCACACACTTACCATGCCTGGCTCATGTGCTTAACCTCGTGGTTCAGCGGTTTCTTAAATCGTACCCCGAGTTGCCAGATGTGCTCGTCAAAGTACGCCACCTGTCAGCTCATTTTCGCAAGTTGGCTACCGCTTCCGCTGCCCTTGCTGTGTTGCAGCAGCGTTTGCAGCTTCCGGCACACCGACTGGTGTGTGATGTCCCCAAATGTTGGAACTCTACCCTCCACATGTTGCAAAGGATTTGTGATCAGAAGAGAGCAGTTGTGGAGTACCAACTGCAACAAGGCCATTGATATTCAGGTCAGACTGCACACATAAGACCTCAGGAGTGGACCTGGATGTCTGACATATGTACCATCCTGACAAACTTTGAGGGGTCCACCAAGATGGTGAGAGGCGATGACACCATCATTAGCGTCAGCATCCCACTTGTCTGTCTTTTGCAACGCTCTCTGCAGAGAATTAAAGAGGAGGCATTGCAGCCAGAGTATGATGAGATGGATCAAGAACCCGCAATGGGCGGTTACACACAGCCCAGACTCATCTCATCCCAACGTGCATTGGGGGACAATGAGGGAGAGGAGGAGGAGGAAGAACAGGAGCTAGTATAATGCGCTGTAGACCGTAGTACCTGTACAACTGTCATACAGTCGGTTCATCGTGGGTTGCCTGGGGACAGGGAGGTTGAGGAGGCGGAGGAGAGCATGGTCAGTCGTCATCTTGGTGAGGACACGGAAGTCTTGCCCGTTACCAGTCTGGCACGCATGGCTGACTTTATGTTACGCTGCCTTAACCGTGACCCTCGCGTTGTCAAAATGTTTGGTAACAGTCATTACTGGCTGGTGACACTTTTAGACCCCCGCAACAAGGAGAACTTTCACTCTCTTTTTCCTGAGGTGGAGAGGTCTACAAAAATGGGGCTGTACCACAAGGCCCTTGCTGCAGAACTGTTAAAAGAATTCCCATCTGAACATGCTAGCGGCAGAGGTCGCAGTTCGTTGCCCAACCAAGGCGTACATGCGAGAGAGACGCAACTCCAATCCAGCAGAGGCAGGGGAACACTGTCAACGTTCTGGGACAGTTTTCTCAGACCCTCCCTTCGGACAGACCCTGAGGCGTGGGGAACTCTCACAAGGAGTGGAAAGTTTCAAAAGATGGTGAGGGAGTACCTTGCCGACAGTACCAGCATCCTCCGTTATTCCTTTGTGCCTTTTAATTATTGCGTATCCAAGCTGGACACTTGGAATGAACTCGCTTTGTACGCCTTGGAGTTCCTGGCCTGCCCTGCCGCTAGCGTGTTATCAGAGCGTGTTTTTAGTGCCGCTGGGGGAATTATAACTGATAAGCGCACTCGCCTGTCAACTAACAATGCTGATAAGCTGACCCTTATCAAAATGAACAAGGGCTGGATTGGGAAAGACTTCTTATCACCACCAAATAACAGCAGAGTAACATAAAGTCAAATCCACAGTGTTATTTCGGGAGGTGTATTCCCATGCACCGCTTCACACCCACAAATGGGTATACGCTTCCTCATTTCAGCTGTATTTTGCTCTTCTCCTTATCCTCAGCCTCCACCACCACTATACCACAAATGTGACCGTGGTCCGTGTTGCCAGCATTGCTAGTTCCTCCGTCCTAATTTTTGGCAGCTTTTGCTTGGAAGGCATAGGCAAAGACTATGGGAGACCCACTCCCTAATAATGGGAATAATGTTTTTAATATGCTGTACTGCATGGCTCTTCTAAGGGGCATGAAAACCGTCTTGTTTAGCTGCTGCGACCTCCACCACTTTTTCTAGGGGCATTGATATTGTCTTTTTATTCCACTGCGACCTCCACGTCTCTTCAAAGGGGCATTCAATCCGTCTTTTTGTTCCAATGCGACCTCCATGTCTCTTCCAAGGGTCATTAAAACTGTCTTGTTAAGCTAATGAGACCTCACCACTTTTCCCAGGGGTATTAAAACCATCTTGTTAAGCTACTGCGACCTCCACCATTCTTCCAAGGGGCATTCAAACCATCTTGTTAAGCTACTGCAACCTCCACCACTTTTCCCAGGGGCTGTCAACTCTATACTTTATACTTATGGAGATCGATAGCGTGGGTCGGAGTGAAGACAACACGATATATCGTATTAACAGGATATATTGAAGCAGGCAAGCATATATTACAGCAGGTAGGTATAGGCAATAAGCGATCAGTAAACAGTCTCTGGAAACGGTTGTGATGTCAGTACAAACCGATAGATGTCCCAGGTCCAGAAACGCACAGTCCACGAGATCCTGAGCCCGGACCAAGCTCCTTGCAGAGAGCAAGCTGAACTGCAGGTGGATGCAGAGTGGGTCTTTGCACACAGATGAAAGTCCGGATAAATGGCAGACAGGTAACAGGTGGGGAACCCCAATGTAGAGAAGCAACAGGCACGATGCAAGTCCTTCAAGCTTGGCAGCAGGTAAGATACAAGATACACAAGCAAAGTATAGTTGGCCAGAGTCTCTTTATATATATAGCAAACAGGAAACAGGAGATATCAGACAGGAAACAAGATGGCCCACGATGCTGTCAACTCCATTTTGGATAAGGGCAGAAACAAACAGAACAGGTACATGCAGCTCCATCTTGGATAAGGGCAGCACAGGTACATGCGGCTCCATTTTGTATAAGGGCAAAAACCGGACAGAACAGATACATGATTCAGATCCTTACATTACTCCCCCCTTAAAGGGTGTCCTCCGGACAACCTTGGTGCCGGTTTGTTGGGGTATCTGCTGTGGAACAGTTCAATCAAATGAGTATCGTGGATGTTCTCCCAAGGTTCCCAAGAATTCTCCTCCGATGGTTAGCATTGCCATTTCACCAGGTACTGGAGCCGTCCTCTATGAATCCGAGAATCGATGATCCCCTCCACGATGAATTCCTCTTGCCCGTCAATAAGAACTGGATCGGGTGGAGCAGATATGCGTCCGGGAAAAGGATTTGGTACTACCAGTTTGAGCAGAGAGACATGAAAAACAGGGTGTACTTTCAAGGATTTTGGCAACTTGAGTTGGCAGGCTACAGGGCTTACAAATTTACCGATTTTGTATGGCCCAACATACTTCTGCCCCAATTTAGATGTTGGAGTTCTTAGTTTTAAGTTCTTTGTTGAAAGCCAAACCATGTCTCCTACCTTGTATGTTGGTGCTGGCTTGCGGAACCTATCTGCCGCCTTCTTTCTTGAGCTGTGGACAGCATTTCTTTTAAGACCTCTAGATTCTGTTGAAGAAGCGTAATCCGATCGGCTACTGCGGGTACGGATGTGTCTATTGGAAACCGTGGAAGAATGCTGGGATGATACCCCTTGTTAGCAAAGAATGGAGACTGTTTGGTGGATGCATTCTGTGAATAGTGTTGAGCGATACCTTCCGATATCGGGAAATATCGGATCGGATCGGACCGATACCGAAAAAGTATCGGATATCGCCGATTCCGATACCGGAAACCAATGCAAGTCAATGGGACATAAATATCGGAATTAAAATAAACCCTTTCTTTCCTTGTAGGTTATTTCTACATGAAGGAAAACAACTAAGAATAATGTAGAATGTATTGGGGGAGGTGGGGGAGACAATAAAGGCATAGAGGTTTAGCCCAGTCAAATGGAATAGCAGGAATTAATATTTTTTTATTATGTTCTGAGTTACGGAAATATTAACTATGTTAAGTATTTTTATATTTTGTCAGATATTTATGTTTCACTACTTCCATGCTCTTCACCTTCTTTTTTACTTCTCCCACACTTTCTCCTTCATCATCCTCAGCATCTTTTTCATCCACTTCTTCTTCACCTTCTTCTTCTTCACCTTCTTCGTATTATTCTTTTTTTTACATTCTTCATATTCTACTTCTTCATCTTCTTCATATTCTTCTTCTTCATCATATTCTTATTTGTGACAGGCATTCCTGTAGTTGTTATCTATAAAAGGTTGGACATTACACCTTTCGTTCTGCCCGTCACAAAAGATTTACAACAGGATTTGTCCGCGTTCAGTTTGGCCTGCAGCAGCAGGTCTTTTCCAGGGGCACCACGAGGAGGAACGGACTCACCCCCATACACTGCTTAGTCATCTTCTGCTTATAATTTAGATATTATCTTTTGCTCTGATTTTTAGTCTTATGCTTAATGTTCTTCCGCTTTTTGTTCTGCAGCTTCTTGTATTTCTGCTTCTTGGTTTTCTGTCTCTTGTTTTTCTGTATCTTGGTGCTTGTCTTCTCTTCTTTGTCTTCTTGGTCAACTTCTTCAGGGTCATCTTCTTGGTCTTCTTCGGGGTGGTCTTCAGGGTCGTCGTCTTCGGGGGTCCTCGTCTTCGGGGTCCTCGTCTTCTTCGGGTTGGTCTTCTGGGTCCTCGTCTTCGGGGTCCTCGTCTTCTTCGGGGTGGTCTTCAGGGTCCTCGTCTTCTTCGGGGTGGTCTTCAGGGTCCTCGTCTTCTTCGGGGTGGTCTTCAGGGTCCTCGTCTTCAGGGTCATTGTCTTCGGGGTCCTCGTCTTCTTAGGGTTGGTCTTCAGGGTCCTCGTCTTCAGGGTCCTCGTCAGGGAGATCCAGAGTGATTACCAAGAACCATTTCAAAAAGCTTGAACTTGGAAATGTAGCAGAAGGTACAAGAAAGCTGAGGAACTACCGAGGACCAGCTGACGGTACTGGAACCCGGATGGATAGCAGAAGGTACAAGAGCCAATGGAACTACCGAGGACCAGCTGATGTTACTGGAACTCGGTTACTAAGCAGGAGGTACCTGTGCCAGAAAGCACTACCAAGGACCAGCAGACGTTGGTGGAACTTGGATACCGAGAAGGAGGCACCTAATCCAAAGGCACTGCCGAGAACCAGCTGACGGTACTGGAACCCGGATGGGTAGCAGAAGGTACAAGAGCCAATGGAACTACCGAGGACCAGCTGATGTTACTGGAACCCGGATGGGTAGCAGAAGGTACAAGAGCCAATGGAACTACCGAGGACCAGCTGATGTTACTGGAACTCGGTTACTAAGCAGGAGGTACCTGTGCCAGAAAGCACTACCAAGGACCAGCAGACGTTGGTGGAACTTGGATACCGAGAAGGAGGCACCTAATCCAAAGGCACTGCCGAGAACCAGCTGACGGTACTGGAACCCGGATGGGTAGCAGAAGGTACCCATGTAAAAAAAAAGTTCAAGGCCGCGAGCCGGCCGCAGTTACCAAAACCCACAGTCCTACAGAGGGTGCTTGTCCTATTGGCACTATGGAACCAGCCTTCATTGCCAGATCCCGCAGCCCACATAGGAGTCACCTAAACTGCAGGCACCATAGAGTCGGCTAACCCGACCGCAACACGACAGGACAACGCATTGGAGGCAAAGTGACGTTGACACTACCCGGAAACAGCTGGCGTGCTGGAACCAGGCTGGGCAGGAGGGAGTACCCGTGCCAAAGACACTGCCGAGAACCAGCTGACGGTACTGGAACCCGGATGGGTAGCAGAAGATACAAGAGCAAATGGAACTACCGAGGACCAGCTGATGTTACTGGAACCCGGATGGGTAGCAGAAGGTACAAGAGCCAATGGAACTGCCGAGAACCAGCTGGCGGTGCTGGAGCCCAGGGTAAATACTAAAAACAGAAGAGCCAGAGGTGTATTTGGAGGAGGTTTTAAATCCGTACTACAGTGGATGTGGACAAAGCAGGAGAATTTGCCGGACACACAGCTGGGGATCAGCTGACGTTACTGAATCCCAATAACACTGGAGCAAGCGTTGACTGTGCAGACGGCACTTCTGAGCAGCAACTAGCGGTATTGGAGCCCAGGGTAAATACTAAAAACGGAGGAGCCAGAGGTGTAATTGGAGCAAGTTTTAAATAAGTAGCACAGTGAATATGGACAGAGCAGGAGAAATTGCCGTGAACACAGCAGGGGAACAGCTGACGTTACCGAACCCCAATAACACCGCAGCAAGTGTTGACTGTGCAGACGGCACTTCCGAGCGCCAACTGGCGGTGCTGGAGCCCAGGGATAAGAATGAAAACAGAGGAGCCAGAGGTGTAATTGGAGCAACTTTAAAATCTGTAGTAGTGAGAATGTGGACAGAGCAGGAGAAATTGCCGTCCGCACAGCAGGGGAACAGCTGACGTTACTGAACCCCAATAACATGGTAGCAAGTGTTGACTGTGCAGACAGCACTTCCGAGCGCCAACTGGCGGTGCTGGAGCCCAGGGATAAGAATGAAAACAGAGGAGCCAGAGGTGTAATTCGAGCAACTTTAAAATGTGTAGTACAGTGGATGTGGACAAAGCAGGAGAAATTGCCGTCCGCACAGCAGGAGAACAGCTGACGTTACTGAACCCCAATAACACGGCAGCAAGTGTTGACTGTGCAGACGGCACTTCCGAGCGCCAACTGGCGGTGCTGGAGCCCAGGGATAAGAATGAAAACAGAGGAGCCAGAGGTGTAATTCGAGCAACTTTAAAATGTGTAGTACAGTGGATGTGGACAAAGCAGGAGAAATTGCCGTCCGCACAGCAGGAGAACAGCTGACGTTACTGAACCCCAATAACACGGCAGCAAGTGTTGACTGTGCAGACAGCACTTCCGAGCGCCAACTGGCGGTGTTGGAGCCCAGGGTAAATACTAAAAACGGAGGAGCCAGAGGTGTAATTGGAGCAAGTTTTAAATAAGTAGCACAGTGAATATGGACAGAGCAGGAGAAATTGCCGTGAACACAGCAGGGGAACAGCTGACGTTACCGAACCCCAATAACACCGCAGCAAGTGTTGACTGTGCAGACGGCACTTCCGAGCGCCAACTGGCGGTGCTGGAGCCCAGGGATAAGAATGAAAACAGAGGAGCCAGAGGTGTAATTGGAGCAACTTTAAAATCTGTAGTAGTGAGAATGTGGACAGAGCAGGAGAAATTGCCGTCCGCACAGCAGGGGAACAGCTGACGTTACTGAACCCCAATAACATGGTAGCAAGTGTTGACTGTGCAGACAGCACTTCCGAGCGCCAACTGGCGGTGCTGGAGCCCAGGGATAAGAATGAAAACAGAGGAGCCAGAGGAGTAATTGGAGCAACTTTAAAATGTGTAGTACAGTGGATGTGGACAAATCAGGAGAAATTGCCGTCCGCACAGCAGGAGAACAGCTGACGTTACTGAACCCCAATAACACGGCAGCAAGTGTTGACTGTGCAGACGGCACTTCCGAGCGCCAACTGGCGGTGCTGGAGCCCAGGGATAAGAATGAAAACAGAGGAGCCAGAGGTGTAATTGGAGCAACTTTAAAATCTGTAGTAGTGAGAATGTGGACAGAGCAGGAGAAATTGCCGTCCGCACAGCAGGGGAACAGCTGACGTTACTGAACCCCAATAACATGGTAGCAAGTGTTGACTGTGCAGACAGCACTTCCGAGCGCCAACTGGCGGTGCTGGAGCCCAGGGATAAGAATGAAAACAGAGGAGCCAGAGGTGTAATTCGAGCAACTTTAAAATGTGTAGTACAGTGGATGTGGACAAAGCAGGAGAAATTGCCGTCCGCACAGCAGGAGAACAGCTGACGTTACTGAACCCCAATAACACGGCAGCAAGTGTTGACTGTGCAGACAGCACTTCCGAGCGCCAACTGGCGGTGTTGGAGCCCAGGGTAAATACTAAAAACGGAGGAGCCAGAGGTGTAATTGGAGCAAGTTTTAAATAAGTAGCACAGTGAATATGGACAGAGCAGGAGAAATTGCCGTGAACACAGCAGGGGAACAGCTGACGTTACCGAACCCCAATAACACCGCAGCAAGTGTTGACTGTGCAGACGGCACTTCCGAGCGCCAACTGGCGGTGCTGGAGCCCAGGGATAAGAATGAAAACAGAGGAGCCAGAGGTGTAATTGGAGCAACTTTAAAATCTGTAGTAGTGAGAATGTGGACAGAGCAGGAGAAATTGCCGTCCGCACAGCAGGGGAACAGCTGACGTTACTGAACCCCAATAACATGGTAGCAAGTGTTGACTGTGCAGACAGCACTTCCGAGCGCCAACTGGCGGTGCTGGAGCCCAGGGATAAGAATGAAAACAGAGGAGCCAGAGGAGTAATTGGAGCAACTTTAAAATGTGTAGTACAGTGGATGTGGACAAATCAGGAGAAATTGCCGTCCGCACAGCAGGAGAACAGCTGACGTTACTGAACCCCAATAACACGGCAGCAAGTGTTGACTGTGCAGACGGCACTTCCGAGCGCCAACTGGCGGTGTTGGAGCTCAGGGATTACAGTTCAGGTGGTAGAAACATGAACAGAACAGGAGACCTGGATACTGTTGCCAACCAATTATTTATTCTGGAAGAGGACTGGCAAATTCATGAGAGATCCAGGCCTTGTTCATTTTGAGAAAAGTAAGCCGGTCAACGTTATCGGAGGATAGTCGCATGCGACGGTCTGTTAGTACACCACCTGCGGCACTAAAGACGCGTTCCGATAATACACTAGCAGCAGGGCAAGCTAGCACCTCCAGTGCATACTGACTAAGCTCTGGCCATGTATCCAGCTTACAGACCCAAAACTTGAAGGGAGAAGAGCCGTCTGGGAGTACACTAAGAGGGCAAGACATGTAGTCTGTCACCATCTGACGGAAACGTTGCCTCCTGCTGACTGGAGCTGTCTGTGATGGTGTAGACATTTGTGGCGGCGGGGACACAAAACTTTGCCACATTTCGGCCATACTGGTCTTGCCTTGTGCTGAGGCGCTGCTTCTGCTCCCTCTTTGTGCAGAGCTTCCTCCACTGCCTCGACGCACTGAGCTGCTTTGTAAAGCACTAGCAGCACTGCTCTCGGTTGGAATGGAGAACATGATGGAATGCACCAGTGCGTCTTGGTACTCCCGCATTTTACGCTCCCGGTTCAATGGTGTTATGAGGCTTTGTAAGTTGTCCCGGTAGCGAGGATCTAGGAGGGTGGACACCCAATAATCAGCCGTGTTGAGAATGTGGGCGATGCGGCGGTCGTTTCTGAGGCACTGCAGCATGAAATCAACCATGTGCTGCAGACTGCCAACTGGCCAAGAAACGCTGTCCCCTGCTTGAGGCGTGATCTCTGCCTGCTCTGCATCACCCCACCCTCGCTCTAGATACTGACTACTAGAGCATTGTGTACCTCCCTCCTCTGGACAGATGTCTTCCTCATCCATTGACTCCTCCTCATCCTCCTCACAAAGTGTCCCCTGCCTAGGCCTTTGTGAGGAACCACGTTGCGCAGACTGTAGAGAAGCAGATGGCATTTGTGACTCCTCATCCTCCACCTCTTCCAAAACCTCGTCCCTTAGTGCTTGCAGTGTTTTTTCAAGCAGGCAGATAAGGGGGATAGTCATGCTGACTAGTGCATCATCTGCACTCGCCATCCGCGTGGAATAATCGAAGGCACGCAAAACGTGGCAAATGTCCTTCATAGAGGCCCACTCAGTGGTGGTGAAGTGTGAACGGCGCGCACTGCGACTTGTTTGCGCCTGCTGCAGCTGGTACTCCATTACTGCTGCCTGCTGCTCACACAACCTCTCCAACATATGCAACGTTGAATTCCACCTGGTGGGTAGGTCACATATGATGCGATGTTCCGGAAGACATAATCGGCGCTGCAGAGCTGCAATGCGTGATCTTGCAAGTGAGCGCACTCTATGCGGACCTTGTGAAGCAGTGCATCAAGATCCGGATAGTCCCTCAAAAAACTCTGCACGACCAAGTTGAGCACATGTGCCAGACATGGGATGTGAGTGAGGTTGCCTAGGCCCAGAGCTGCCACCAGATTTCGGCCATTGTCACACACTACCATGCCTGGCTGGAGATTCGCTGGCACAAACCACACGTCACTCTGCTGCTTGATGGCATTCCAGAGCTCCTGCGCTGTGTGGCTTCGATTCCCCAAAGAAATTAATTTTAATACGGCCTGTTGACGTTTGGCCACGGCTGTGCTCATATCGGTCATCATAACAGGTAACCGTTCACGGGTCGATGTGGAGGTAGACCGTGACGGCTCCTGCAGCGCTGATTCAGAGGAACTGGAGTATGAGGAGGAGTCAATGTGTACAGACTGGATTCCTGCAATCCTTGGAGTTGGCAGAACACGTACAGCGCCACTCTCAAGATCTGTACCCGGCTCCACAACATTTACCCAATGGGCAGTGAGGGAAAGGTATCGTCCCTGTCCATGCTTACTGGTCCACGCATCAGTGGTCAGGTGGACCTTGCTACTGACGGCGTTTTGTAGCGCATGTTTAATTTTTCCCTCCACATGATGTTGCAGGGCAGGGACGGCTTGCCTGCTGAAATAAAAGCGGCTGGGCACGTTGTATTGTGGGACTGCCAATGCCATAAAGTTACGGAATGTGTCAGTCTCCACCAGCCTGAATGATAGCATTTCAAGGGCCAGTAGTTTAGCAATGCCAGCATTCAGAGCCTGTGCTCGGGGGTGGTTTGCCGAGTATGGGCGCCTTTTCTCCCATGCCTGTGCTAACGATGGCTGTAGACTGGCCTGGGAGTGTGAGGATGACTGGGAAAGTGGTGCTCTGGGTGGAATTACACTGTGTCTCTGTACAACAGTGCCAGAGATTCTTCCATGGCGATCCTGTGAGGAAGCCGAACCAGCTGTGTGTGAGCTGGAGGAAGAGGCTACAACACGAGCTGAAGAGGTGGTAGGTGGCGCTGTAGGTTGGCCTAGGTCTTCAGTGTGTTTGTGTAACTCCACCACGTGCTTGGTCCGCACATGTTTCCACATATTTGTGGTATTGAGGTTGCTGACACTTTTCCCTCTTTTCACCTTCTGATTACACAGCTTGCATTTGACAAAGCAAATGTCATCTGCAACTGTGTCAAAAAAGGACCAGGCACTGCAAGTCTTGGGAGCGCCCGCTTTGGATTTTGGAGAGCCATGCTCCTAATGGGTGCCGAAGTGGAGGCTGCAGGCAACCAAGTCTGCCCCCTCCCTCTCCCTCCTTTTTGGGCCGTTCGGGGAATCTCTTCCTCAGAGCTGCTCCCACCACCTTCCTGTCCCTCACGCCATGATGGGTCAAGGACCTCATCATCTACACCACCCTCTTCAAACAACTGCTTCTCCTGGGTAGTCTCGACAGCACAGTACGCACCAGAAAGTGGCACCTGAGTCTCATCATCAGATGCGTACTGAGGTGTGCTGCTGACCATAGGCACTGGCCCACCCGCCTCTTCAGATTCAGAGAGACAAAACGGTTGCGCATCACTGCATACTACCTCTTCTTCAAATTCTCGAATTCTGCTTGGCTGGCCCCCTCTTTCCAAGCCAAGAGATTCAGAGAACAGAAGTAGAGATGGCTCCTGTCCTGTCCCCTCTCTCTGACTGCCTGGGCAATTTGGCAGGTGGTGAAGAGACAGATGGGTGCTCTTCAGTGCTCAGGACCTGAGAGGATCTGGAACTAATTGAAGTCGATGCGTTAGCTGCCATCCATCCGACAACGGCTTCAATTTGGTCCTCGCGCAGCAGTGGGGTACGGCTAGCTCCTACAAAGCTGCGCATAAAGGACTGTTCCCTGGTAAAACTGGGGGATGCTGAGTCACTGGTGCCCGCAGCAGGCACAGAATCCCCACGTCCTCTCCCTGCAGGCACAGAATCCTCACGTCCTCTCCCTGCAGAAACTCCACGCCCACGCCCACGACCACGACCACATGCCTTACTCCCTGCCTTCTTCATCTTGGTAGACTGATAAAGATAGGCAGAAAAGTACTAAGGGCTTAGTGTGCTTATTCCTGAACAGCTGCTAACAGGTATAAGAAACACTAATTTTATAAAGTGTGGACTAGACTTTAATATGAGCTAATGTGGCCTACACAACTGTAAAGTGGAGTGTTTGGTGAACTTTATTTAGGTTTTTTTTGTCACAAAAAGACACTGGATGTGCCTAAAGATGTAATAACGATAGTATCACAAACTTTTTGTAGCTATTACAATGTAGGAAGGTAACCTACAATGCAATAGATGAGGCTGCAAAAAATAGGCTAATACTAATCTGGCTGGGGCTGCAGGGCCCAATGCTGCAGAAAGGCTCCTCTATCTACTCCTATATAGTGTGTTTGGAATCAATTTAGCTGAATATGGATGGAACCACCACACTAATAGGAGATATCAGGAAAAATTATGAATTGGCAATAAAGGAAAATGTATGAGGCAGTGACACACACTGAGTGCACTACAACCAGACGGGGTTGAAGCACACACTACAGGGTGAGCTGCACTCACACACCAGACCTTGCAGACAGCAGTGAACAGTACAGATGCAGAGCACTGTGCACTAGTGCTGCAAGACGGAAAAAAATTCTCTATCTACTCCTATATAGTGTGTTTGGAACCAATTTAGCTGAATACAGATGGAACCACCACACTAATAGGAGATATCAGGAAAAATTATGAATTGGCAATAAAGGACAATGTATGAGGCAGTGACACACACTGAGTGCACTACAACCAGACGGGGTTGAAGCACACACTACAGGGTGAGCTGCACTCACACACCAGACCTTGCAGACAGCGGTGAACAGTACAGATGCAGAGCACTGTGCACTAGTGCTGCAAGACGGAAAAAAATTTCTCTATCTACTCTTATATAGTGTGTTTGGAACCAATTTAGCTGAATACAGATGGAACCACCACACTAATAGGAGATATCAGGAAAAATTATGAATTGGCAAAAAAGGACAATGTATGAGGCAGTGACACACACTGAGTGCACTACAACCAGACTTGGCTGAAGCACACACTACAGGGTGAGCTGCACTCACACACACAGACCTTGCAGATAGCGGTGAACAGCACAGGGAACTGTGCACTAGCACTGCAAGGCACAGTGATTTAGAAAGTAGCTTGGGTAAAGCAGTATAGAGCAAATAGGTAGCTAAAACTGTCCCTCAGAACAACAGCGTCCTATCCCTAACTGAATTCACAGCAGAGTGAGCTCAAAATGGCGGCGGTGGCTTTTATAGTGCATCATGACATCATTTCAGCAGCCAATCACAGCCATGCCATTAGTTAAGATGCCTACATGCCTAACAGGATGTGCCCACACTTCTTAGGATCCTCATTGGCTGAATAAAATGAAAATGTCTCATTGCATTATGGGAACTTCCGATTCCGGTATACGATATTGCAATAGTATCGGAATTAAGTATCGGAATTCCGATACCGCGAATATCGGCCGATACCCGATATTTCAGTATCGGAATGCTCAACACTATCTGTGAATTATTATACGTAAATTCGGCCAACGGAAGTAAGTTTGCCCAATCATCCTGCAAATGACACACGTAACAATGCAGATACTGCTCCAAAGTCTGGTTTGTCCGTTCCGTTTGGCCGTTAGACTGCGGATGAAAAGCAGATGACAGATTTACCTTAATGTCCAGAGCAGCACAAAAGCTTCGCCAAAATCTTGAAGTAAATTGGTCCCCTCGATCTGATATTACTTCATCAGGAACTCCATGTAGGCGAAAAACCTCTTGCACAATAAGATCCGCTGTCTGTTTCGCTGTTGGTAAGCCGGTACAGGGAATGAAATGAGCAGCCTTGGTTAGGCAGTCAACTACTACTAGGATAGTGTTCTTTCCTTTTGACATAGGCAACTCTACAATAAAATCCATTGAAATAGACCCCCAGGGACGGGATGGAATAGAAAGGGGTTGCAACATTCCGGTAGGTGAGGAGCGAGGAACCTTTGATCTTGCACATACCTCACAAGATGAGACGTAATGCTGAACGTCTTTCGGATAAGTTGGCCACCTGAAGAAGAGAGACAAGAATTCCTGAGTCTTTTGAACTCCTCTATGACCAGCGATCTTAAAGTCATGCATTAATTTTAGCACCCTTAATGTAACCATTTCCAGAAATATACAGGCGTTGTCCCTCGAACCAATGTCTATTTTTCAAGGTTAGATTTACCTGGCTGGACGGTTGAATCTGGAACGGGTCTGCAGCGTTCGCCTCCCTGATAGCCGTTAATAGATCTTGATTGTGTAACAGACCTATAAAGTTGTTTTCCGAGAGTATGGTTCTTGGAGGTGCAGCCGGGTTTATAACAACCGAATGAATTCTAGATAATGCATCTGCTTTCCCATTACAAGAACCCGGCCTATAGGAGATAACAAAATCAAACTGATTAAGAAAAAGATTCCACCGAGCCTGTCTGGGTTTTAGACACCTTGCCGACCTCATGAATTCAAGGTTTCGATGGTCCGTAAGTACGACAATTTGTTGGGATGCCCCCTGTAGCAAGTGTCTCCATTCTTTGAATGCCATTATAATGGCCAACAATTCTTTGTTTACAACGTCGTAGTTCCTTTCTGCAGGTAATAACTTCTGTGAAAGAAAAGCACAGGGATGCAAAAGATCTTTCTCACCTGTTCTCTGCGAAAGTATAGCCCCTATAGCACAGTCCGAGGCAACCACTTCCACTATGAAGGCCCGATCTGGGTCCGGATGTATGAGAATGGGAGCTGACATGAATTTAGACTTCAACCTGTCAAATGCTGTCTGCGCTTGTGGCGACCAGACCAATGGCGTCTTTTTCCGTGTCAGTTGGGTAATGGGTGAGACAATCTCCAAGAAATTTTTAATGAACCGTCTGTAGAAATTGGCGAATCCAATAAATCGTTGCACCTCCTTTAGTGTGTTGGGAATTGGCCACTCCTGAATGGCTTACGTCTTGCTTGTATCCATATTGAGACCCTTGGGAGAAATAACATACCCCAAAAATTGAATTTCCGACTTGTGAAACTCGCATTTCTCCAACTTGGTGTACAACTGATTTTGCCGTAGACGATCCAACACCATTCTCACATGCCGCTGATGAGCCTCGAAGTTTCTGGAAAAAATTTAAAAGTCATCCAAATAAACCACAACAAAAATATCGAGTATGTCTCTAAATATATCGTTTTCCAAGTGTTGAAAAGTAGCCGGTGTGTTACGAAGTCCGAAAGGCATAACAAGATACTCAAAATGTCCGTAACATGACCGGAAAGCTGTTTTCCATCCATCACCAGGATGAATCCGTACTAAATTGTATGCTCCACGAAGGTCTAATTTTGTGAAGATTTTGGCATGTCGTATCCACTCAAGTAATTCAGGAATTACTGGAAGTGGATAAGAATTTCTAACCGTAATTTTGTTGAGCTCATGATAATCAATACATGGTCGAAGTGAGCCGTCCTTCTTTTTCACGAAGAAGATTGGGGCACCGGCTGGAGAGGAAGATGGTCTTATAAACCCCTTAGTTAAATTCTCATCGATATACTCTTTGAGAGCTTTAAGTTCAGGTCCGGCCAAAGGATAAATGCTACCGAACGGAATCGCGGCGCCAGGTAAGAGTTCTATGGGGCAATCATACTGCCGGTGTGGTGGCAGCTTGTCCGAGTTCTTTTTATCACATACATCTGCAAAATCTTGATATTCCATTGGTAGTTTTAGATCACTTACACATGCTGACCCGATTAAAGCTGATTCCCTGGAAGACATCTGCCGTTCTGGAAACTGCAATTCCTTTGTTGCCCATTTGATAGTAGGGTTTTGTAATTGTAGCTGTAGCACCCTGAGGATTCGGCTGCTACAGGGGTATTGCACCTCAACCCAGAGGTGTGATATTCCACTCCCGGGTAAGGATGGAGTGTGGAACTGAGCTAGTAGGCTGCATGCACTACATACATCCCATTTCCGGGGGACAGATCGATGGTACTCCCACCAGTTTATGTGCAGGTACGACATTGTCTGTCCCTGGCTGGAGTGGGAGGGGGGTGGAACATCCCAGTAGTGTAGGGGCAGATAGGGGGAGCAGCCTGGGTAAAGCTAGGAGCTCATTGGGTGCTGGTCACCTGAGCTCACACATAGAGGGAGTATATAAGGTGGGAACCATCTTAGATCAGGGTCAGTCTGTGAGACGTCAGTCTTTTGTAGAGGTTTGGTCAGTCTGAGAGAGCCTGAGAAGCAGAGAGAGAGGAGAAAGAAGGACCCAGAAGGGGGAGAAGAGGGAACTCCAAGAACCCAAAATTAGATCAGAGGGTGAAGAGTTGGCAACAGGGTACCGGATCCCAAGCTGGTGGAGGCTACAGCACACCTTAGCCAGAGACCGGAGGTCGTGGGCAGGATCTGCCACGACCACCCACTAAATCCACCCGGAAGGCAAACCAAGAATAGGGTCAGGGAACCCAGAGACAAGGGTTTACCAACAAGAGGCCCGAGGGAGCCGGACTTAGGTGGATCCCTGGTGGGAACGGCCAGAAGAAGGGAGAGTCAGAAAGGAGCTCAGGACCACACTCCGGAGTTGCCTGGGAGTTGACCGAGTCCAGGGCCTGGTGGACGCAGCACGGCTTGGGTGGTCACTGCTGTACACAGTGACCCGAGCAACACCAGTAAGTAAAACCCTGGAACTGCATTTTATGCCTCTGAGTCTCCTTGCTGCACCTTCACAATCACCATCCTCCACGGCTGACCCCCTGAGGCTATACCCCTCCCGTTGGGGGTTATACTACCAAAGCTGCACACATACCAACAGCCTCAGCGGACCCTGCTGCAGCGGCGGCCTTTTGACCGCAAATCAACGGGTGGCGTAGTCGACACAAAGAACTCTAATAACATCTGTAGGACTGCCACACACTGAGTTTGACACCCTGGGCACGGACCGGGTCACAGCCACTCGGAGACTACAACCCCCATTTGATCCGGCTCCGGGTATCCCCCCAAACAACACTGGCCCAGGGGGCGCGTCATAGCCATGGTAAGCTTAAGATTACAGGAAAGTGGGGAGAAGAGATCAGCAAAAATGACAGTCTTTCTGCATGGTCCGCCCCCATACGAACCTTCAATGCTGCTGTTTCAAGGTCAACAGGCCCGGATGCTAACGGGGACCCATCCACGGTCTCCATTAATACCGGTGCGATTCTCCTCTGTGGACGTATACTGTGTTTTTTAGCGAATGCGATGTCCATGAAATTACCACTGGCTCCAGAGTCAGCCATAGTAGAACTAGTAACCCAGCCGGACTGAATCTTTATCTTGAGAGGAATATAGCAGTGTGAATTTTTCTTTGAGCTCTCCGAGGCTGATGTAGTGGAGCCTACTGAACGAACGGCTGCATTCACGGGTGAAGATGTTTCTGAAGCACAGTCGGAGAAATCGTAATCCTGTTCGGTTTCTTTATTCCGAGGAGGAATTTGAAGAGAAATTACTGAGACTTCGTCTGAGACGTCGTATTCGATCACTGCAGCCATAGTCCTGCGAATTTTACTGGGACAATTTGAAATATAGTGACCAGATTTTCCGCAATAGAAGCATAAATTTTCTCTGAAGCGATGTTCCTTGCGTGTGTCAGGGCGAATTCTTTGAATTACATCCACCTGCATAGGTTCCGACTCCACCTGAAGAGAGGACTTATTCTGAGTTTCTCTGGAGGGAGGAGAAAAAGATAGCAAGTTGATACGATTAGCATCTGCCCATCTCTCTTTCCGGCGTTCTGTGAGGCGAACATCTATCCGAACACAATAGTTGAGAAAGTCTCCCAGGGCAACAGGTGACTCCCCTCGTGCCAGCTCATCCTTAATTGCAGCGGATAAACCCCTCCTAAACACTGCATACCTTGCCGAATCGCACCACGTAGTGTCCAGCACCCACCTCCGAAACTCCATTGCATATTCTACGACAGAGCGCTTTACCTGTTGGAGTGTCAATAGTGCGACTTCGGCTGTGGCACTCCGATTGGGGTCACCAAACATTTGACCCATTGCAGACATAAAGTCTTTCAGCGAATTTAAATACACATCATCGGTTTCAATCAGAGGATTTGCCCAGGCAAGAGCTTTGTTAGTTAACAGCATTATCATGGTTAATACTTTTGCTCATTCAGGTGGGAAGTGAGCTGCCTGTGTAGAAAAATACAGCTGACACTGATTTAAAAACCCATGGAATTTTTCTCTTTCTCCACCAAACCTGAATGGCGGGAGTTTAGGAAAAGCAAGAGCCGAAGTTGGCATTGATACTGGAACCGGTGCTGCGGCTGTAGTCTCTTGAGTTGACAGGTGATTTGCTAATGCGTGAATGGACGAGTCGGCCACATTAGCATTATGATGAATTTGAGTCTCTAATGCCTCTAGTTTTGTTTTCGTAGCCTGCAGGTCCCCATGAAGTCCTGTGATATATGTGCATATTTTCTTTAGACACACCTCCACAGTATCTGACCCAGCGAACTCCATTCTTTTGAGGCTTGTGTATTCTGTCAACTCTATACTTTACACTTATGGAGATCGATAGCGTGGGTCAGAGTGAAGACAACACGATATATCGTATTAACAGGATATATTGAAACAGGCAAGCATATATTATAGCAGGCAGGTATAGGCAATAAGCGATCAGTAAACAATCTCTGGAAACGGTTGTGATGTCAGTACAAACTGATAGATGTCCCAGGTCCAGAAACGCACAGTCCACGAGATCCTGAGCCCAGATCAGGCTCCTTGCAGAGAGCAAGCTGAACTGCAGGTGGATGCAGAGCGGGTCTTTGCACACTCATGAAAGTCCGGATAAACAGCAGGCAGGTAACAGGTGGGGAACCCCAATGTAGAGAAGCAACAGGCACGATGCAAGTCCTTCAAGCTTGGCAGCAGGTAAGATACAAGATACACAAGCAAAATATAGTTGGCCAGAGTCTCTTTATATATATAGCAAACAGGAAACAGGAGATATCAGACAGGAAACAAGATGGCCCCCGAGGCTGTCAACTCCATTTTGGATAAGGGCAGAACCAAACAGAACAGGTACATGCAGCTCCATCTTGGATAAGGGCAGCACAGATACATGTGGCTCCATTTTGGATAAGGGCAAAAACCGGACAGAACAGATATATGATTCAGATCCTTACAGGGGCATTGATATTGTCTTTTTATTCCTCTGCGACCTCCACGTCTCTTCCAAGGGGCATTAAAACCGTCTTTTTAAGCTACTGCGACCTCCACATCTCTTCTAAAGGGCATTAAAACCGTCTTGTTAAGCTACTGCGACCTCCCCGTCTCTTCCAAGGGGCATTAAAAGCGTCTTGTTAAGCTACTGCGACCTCCACCACTTTTCCCAGGGGCATTAAAACCGTCTTGCTAAGCTACTGCGACCTCCACCACTTTTCCCAGGGGCATTGATATTGTCTTTTTATTCCATTGCGACCTCCACATATCTTCCAAGGGGCATTAAAACCATCTTGTTAAGCTACTGCAACCTCCACCACTTTTCCCAGGGACATTAAAACCATCTTGTTAAGCTTCTGCGACCTCCACCATTCTTCCAAGGGGCACTAAAACCGTCTTGTTAAGCTACTGCGACCTCCATCACTTTTCCCAGGGGCATTAAAACCGTCTTGTTAAGCTACTGCGACCTCCACCATTCTTCCAAGGGGCATTAAAACCATCTTGTTAAGCTACTGCGACCTCCACCACTTTTCCCAGGGGCATTAAAACCGTCTTGTTAAGCTACTGCGACCTCCACCACTTTTCCCAGGGGCATTGATATTGTCTTTTTATTTCCCTGCGACCTCCACGTCTCTTCCAAGGGGCATTAAAACCATCTTGTTAAGCTACTGCGACCTCCACGTCTCTTCCAAGTGGCAAAATAAAACTGTCTTGTTAAGCTACTTCGACGTCAACCCATTCAAAATTGGTCCAGAACCTTCTGTGGTCTCCTATTCCGGTTCAGCCAGGGCTGATGCTGCTCAGCATCGTCATCAGTCCCAACGCCTAGCTGTTCCACGAGTTGTACAGGTTGTCTCTCGGGCATTTGTGCCTAGCAACTTGAAGCATAGGTTGCGGAGGGAGACAGGGCTACTGAAGCCTAAGTCCAGGATTCTCTGCACTGAGCATGCCCGTGACATAGCGGACCGTGATTGGTGGTTTGGGAGTCAGCTGATCCGGTGACCTGGCACCGCCTGATTGGTCACGGGCGACATCACCAATGGTGTGATTGTGGGCAGGGCTAATCTTTAAAAGGCCCGCCCACAAACATGGCAGCGCGCTCTGATCATTGAGCAGTGATGGTGCTGTGTGGACGCTTGGTCTCTTGGGCTCCGCGTGTGCTTTAGTTTCTGCAGGCAGGTTTAGTGAAAATAGGCAGGCTAGATGAAATAGGCAGGTAGCTTCATCTGACAGCCTGGCTCTGACAAAGGGGTCGCCTTACACCCCGAGCAGTCTGCAGACACCCTATTCCCGATACCTCCTGTAAGCCACGTGTAGTGATACTTCTCAGTCCGGTAGCACGCCGGCTGAGGGCACGTATTCGCCGGCGTGAGTCACACACGCATCCTAGCGCCAACTGTGTAGTCTCTCTGCCGCAACAGGACTACAGATATATTATTTATCGCACATCTCCCGTGCAGTTACCGAAAATAGAGCGAATTCCTATTCCCGCTCCGGTGTGCTTTAACACGGAGGGGATTGTTATTTAAGTTGGTTGTTTCCTTCTCTCCTGGAAGCTGTTTGGCCGCAGTCCACCAGGCTGCACCGCGGATCCCGGGTTCAGTTGCGTTCCATTATAATAAAGATGTTTGCAACCATCCCCTTAACAATTCTTCCAAGGGGCATTAAAACCATCTTGTTAAGCTACTGCGACATCCACCACTTTTCCCAGGGGCATTAAAACCATCTTGTAAAGCTACTGCGACCTCCACCATTCTTCCAAGGGGCAATAAAACCGTCTTGTTAAGCTACTGCGACCTCCACCACTTTCCCCAAGGGCATTAAAACCGTCTTTTTAAGCTACTGCGACCTCCACCATTCTTCCAAGGGGCAATAAACCATCTTGATAAGCTCCTGCGACCTCCACCACTTTTCCCAGGGGCATTGATATTGTCTTTTTATTCCACTGCGACTTCCACATCTCTTCCAAGGGGCATTGAAACCGTCTTGTTAAGCTACTGCGACCTCCACGTCTCTTCCAAGGGGCATTAAAATCGTCTTGTTAAGCTACTGCGACCTCCACCACTTTTCCCAGGGGCATTGATATTGTCTTTTTATTCCACTGCGATGTTCACGTCTCTTCCAAGGGGCATTAAAACCATCTTTTTAAGCTACTGTGACCTCCACCACTTTTCCCAGGGGCATTAAGACCATCTTGCTAAGCCACTGCGACCTCCACCATTCTTCCAAGGGGCATTAAAACCATCTTGTTAAGCTACTGCGACCTCCACATCTCTTCCAAGGAGCATTAAAACCATCTTGTTAAGCTGCTGCGACCTCCACCACTTTTTCAAGGGGCATTGATATTGTCTTTTTATTCTACTGTGACCACCACCATTCTTCCAAGGGGCATTGCATTTCCTCCTAATTTTAGTCAGCTTTTGCTTTTCAATGCATAGGCGAACACTAAGGGAGACCCACTCCCCAATAATGGGCAGAAAGTTTTTAGTATGCTGTAATCCACGTCTGTTTCAAGGGGCATTGCAGTTCCTCATAATTTTTGGAAAGCCTTCCATTCACTGCTTAGGCCAACAGTGCACAGGAGACCCAGTTGCTATGAATGGAAAAAACTGTTTAGTTAAGGCCCTCTGACCTCCATGTCACTTCCAAGGGGCATTGGAGTACCTCGAAATTTTTGGTAGGCATTGCACTCACTGCATGCCCTATAACTGTGTAGCCGAACCGCTCCTTTTTGTACAGAAACATATCCTACAAGACATATGTGGTTGACTGGCCTGATATTGATGTGAATGGTCCCTGTTCCTCCTGCTCTTTCTCCTTTGCCACCACCTCATCCATCATTCATCACCTGAAGCTTCGTTTTAACGGGAGTCATAGAACTGGG
Organism: Phyllobates terribilis; assembly: GCF_046119375.1. Classification (NCBI taxonomy): domain Eukaryota; kingdom Metazoa; phylum Chordata; class Amphibia; order Anura; family Dendrobatidae; genus Phyllobates; species Phyllobates terribilis. The sequence goes on along the minus strand of NW_027362765.1, from coordinate 474,483,047 downwards.
ATAGTAGCAGGAAAGCATCCATTAATCCTCGGAGGAGGTAGGATATGCTCCAAAACGCTGACCACCTCAGGCCTAGCTGCTACTACATACATGCACTTGCATTCCATGAAAAAAAGCAGACGCTAACTTCTATCATCATCATCATGCTCCTCACCTTGGCACTCTCAACTCCCCTGATGGAGAAGCCAGGGCCCACCGGAGGAGTATGGTTCTTTGGTGGGCTCCTCCAATGCTGCCCTAAAGCAGGCCAGGCTAAGAAAAGTGTGGGGGAAACTTCCAAGGAGAAATAGTGGCTGCTGGGGACCGTTTATGGACACCTGGCCGCCCCCAGGCGACTGGGGACCGTGTGTTGACACCCGGGCACAGGGCGGCTGGGGACCGAGTATGGAGACCAGGACGCCCCCTGGCAGCTGGGGTCCGAGCGTGAACACAAAACCGCTGGGCGTCTGGGGACTGAGTATGTATACCTCGCTGCCAAAGCAGCCATGAGGTAGTGGCCAGCTTCGGCCTCCTCCAAACTAAAAGGCCCCATTTCAAGTGCAACTAGCAGTATGGTATTGCAGCTTGGGGGTGGGTGGGTGGCAGGTTGCACACTTTCGCTTGCATTCCAAGAAAACAAAGCAGATGCTAACTTCTGTCACCATCATCATGCTCCTCACCTTGGCACTCTCAGCTCACCTGATGGAGAAGCCAGGGCCCACCGGTGCAGTCTGGTTCTCTGGTGGGCTCGTCCAATGCTGCCCTAAAGCAGGCTGGGCTAAGAAAAGTGTGGGGGGTACTTCCAAGGTGAAATAGGGGCGGCTGGGGGCCGTTTATGGACACCCGTCCGCCCCCAGGCAGTTGGGGCCGTGTGTGGACACCCGGCCGCGGGGCGACTGGGGACCGAGTATGGACACCCGGCCACCCCCTGGCGGCTGAGGACTGAGCATGGACACCCGGCCGCCGGGCGGCTGGGGACTGAGTATGGATACCTCGCTGCCAAAGCAGCCATGAGGTAGTGGCCAGCTTCGGCCTCCTCCAAACTAAAAGGCCCCATTTCAAGTACAAGCTAGCAGTATGGTATTGCAGCCTGGGGGTGGGTGGGTGGCAGGCTGCATACTTGCGCTCGCATTGCAAGGAATGGGGGAGGTACAATTGAACACTGCCCTGGGACAAGGACTTGCACGGGGATAGTTGCAAGTCTGTATCTTCCGATGCGGCAAGGATCACTTCTGATGGGCACACTTTTAGGCACTGACCTGTGTGTCAGAGATGCTTCCAGGGGTCTACCCCATGCTGTTCCCATGTCTTTTCAGCACTGTATGCATGTGTCACACAGCACATGGCCAGATAAGGTTGTAAAATGTTAAAATGACATTTCCCGGTGAATGCATTTGTCACGGTTGAAAGCAATACAAAAGTGCAAAAACGCATAAAAAATGCTACTTGTGAACATAGGTGTGGAGGAGTATTATTGTTTTTGGTTATTTATTTTACCTTATGCACAAGTCTTTACCCTGGAAAGGAAGTACCTTTACATATTTCACAGGAAAACCATTTCAGTTTCATTTTTGAACGGTTTATTGTGAGCCTGTAAAAGTGGCTTAATACCTCTGACCACGTTGTTGACAGCAGTGACCTGGGGGTCAGAAATGCTTCCTGGGGTGATGCACATGCTGTCCCCATGTCTTTTGAGCACTATCACTATCATTTTGGGCACTTTTTAGGCTTTGTACAGACTGCCGGGAGTGCCGCCGCAAAAATGCTCGGGTCTCCCATAGACTAACATTGGGCTTGTTGCTCGGGTCGAGCACCTGAGTATCACGTTGAGCTCGGCCCGAGCTTCGAGCACCCGAGCATTTTAGTGCTCGCTCAACACTACTCTCTACTCATCTTTTCAATGTAACCAAATTGCTTTTGATATTTCTCAGTTGCTTTGTGGCTAATGAAGTCCAACAAATACAGAATGTATGATAGAAGAATTTGCAAAATAGGGGAGTAAGTATAAATAGCTTTTTTATTAAAATTTAGTGGCCAAGTTTCATTAGTAGGCAAATTATCCTATTGACTATGTCTCAGCATATCTTGGTATAAACATCGACATAATAAGCTTTCTTAATTTAAAAAAATATATATTGCTTCACTGAAAATGTATCCTTGATGTCACGAGGCATTAGAAATCAGTAATGATTTACTTCAATTGTTTTTTTTAACACATTATTTCAGTGGAAGTTTTGTTGGGATATCAATCTTTGATGTCTATAGCCTGCATGCCTTAATATTGTGCTGACACATGTTTGATGGCCTTGTACTCCTGAAAACAGTTTGGATTAAAAAAAAAAGATTCTATTTTTTTTGTGGGAGGAACAGTGGCAATTTTAGGTTGTAAGTCATGGATTGCTTGGGACCCCTGTGCAAGAAATGTGTCCACCAGACACGCCACCATCCTCATCATTGCTCTAGTCATCACCACCATCCTCATCACTGCTCATCCCATCACCACCAGCCCAATCATTGCTCTCCGCATCGCCACCATACTAATTGTTGCTCTCCACATTGCCACCATCCCCATCATTGCCCTCCCCATTGCTACCAGCCCCATCATTGCTCTCCCCATCTTCACCATCTTTATCATTGCTCTCCCCATCGCCACCAGCGCCCTCACTGTTCTCACCATTGCCAGCATCCTCATTATTGTTCTCCCCATCGCCACCATCCTCATCATTGCTCTCCCCTTCACCACCAGCCCCATTATTGCTCTCCCCAATGCCACCAACCCCCTCATTGCTCTCCCCATCGCCAACCATCCTCATCTTTGCTCTCCCCATCGCCACCAGCCCTATCACTGCTGTCCCCATCACCACCATTCTCATTACTGTTCTCCCCATCGCCACCAGCCCCATAATTGCTCTTCCCATCGCTACCATCCTCATCATTCATCTCAACATTGCCACCATCCTCATCATTGCTCTTGTCATCGCCACCAGCCCCATCACTGCTCTTTGCATTGCCACCAGCCCCATGATTGCTCTTCCCATCACCACCAGCCCCATCATTGCTCTCTCCATCACCAACATCCCCATCATTGCATTCCCCATCTCCACCATCCTCATCGTTGCTCTTACCATCGCCACATCTTCATCATTGCTCTCCCCTTCGCCGCCAGCCCCTTCATTGCTGTACCCATTGCCACCATCCTTATTGTTGCTCTCCACATTGCTACCATCCTCATCATTGCTGTCCCCATAGCCACCAGCCCCATCACTGCTCTCACCATCGCCATTATCCTCATCGTTGTTCTCCCCATCGCCACCAGCCCCATCACTGCTTTCCCCTTCACCACCATTCTCCTCATTACTCTCCCCATCGCCACCAGCCCCATCATTGCTCTTCCCATCTCCACCATCCTCATCATTCGTCTCCCCATTGCCACCGTCTTCATCTTTGCTCTCCCCTTCGCCATCATCCCCATCATGGCTCTCCTCATCGCCACCAGCCCCATCATTGCCCTCCCCTTTGCCACCATCCTCATCATTACTCTCGTCACTGGCACCATCCTGATCAGTGCTCTCCCCATTGCCATCAGCTCCATCATTGTTCTCCCCATCCCCACCAGCCCCATCATTGCTCTCTCCATCACCACCAGCCCCATCATTGCTCTCAACATCTCCACCATCCTCATCATTGCTCTTTCCATTGCCACCATCCTCATCATTCGTCTCCCCATCGCCACCATCCTCATCATTACTCTCCCCTTCACACACCAGCTCAGTCATTGGTCTCCCTATCGCCACCACCCGCATCGTTACTCTCCCCATCAAGACCTGCCTAATCGTTGCTGTCCTCAATGCCAACATCCTTATTGTTTCTCTCCACATTGCTACCATCCTCATCATTGCTTTCCCCATCGCCACCAGCTGCATCACTGCTCTCACCATTGCCAGCATCATCATTGTTGCTCTCCCCATTGCCACCATCCTCATCATTGCTATCCCCTTCACCACCAGACCCATCATAGCTCCGCCATCGCCACCAGCCCCATCATTGCTCTCCCAATCACCACCATCCTCATCATTGCTCTCCCCATTGCCACCAGCCCCATCACTGCTTTCCCCATCATAACCATTCTCATCATTGCTCTCTCCATCACCACCAGCCCCATCATTGCTCTTCCCATCGCCGCTATCCTCACCATTCGTCTCCCCATCGCCACCATCCTCATCATTGCTCTTTCCTTTGCCACCAGTCCAATCATTGCTCTCCTCATCGCCACCAGCTCGATCATTGCTCTCCCCATTGCCAGCATCCTCATCATTGCTCTCGTCATCGCCAGTAGCCCCATCATTGCTCTCCTCATCGCCACCAGCTCCACCATTGCTCTCCCCTTTGCACCATCCTCGTCATTGCTCTCGTCATCACCATAAGCCCCATCACTGCTCTCCCCATAGTTACCAGCCCCATCACTGCTCTCCCCATCTCCACCATCCTCATCATTTCTCTCCCCTTTGCCAACAGCTTCATCATTGCTCTCCCCATCACCACCAGCCCCATCATTGCTCTCGACATCGCCAAAATCCTCATCACTGCTCATCCCATCGCCACCGGCTCAATCATTGCTTTCGGCATCGCCACCAACTCAATTGTTGCTCTCCCCATTGCCACCATCCTCATCATTGCTCTCCCCTTCGCCACCATCCCAATATTTGTTCTCCCATTCACCACCATCCCAATATTTGCTCTCCCCATCGCCACCATCCTCATCATTGTTCTCCCTCTCACCACTAGCCCCATCACTGCTCTGCCCATCGCAACCAGCCCCATCATTGCTCTCCTCATCGCCACCATCCTCATCATTTCTCTCCCCTTCGCCAACAGCTTCATCATTGCTCTCCCCATCACCACCAGCCCCATCATTGCTCTCGACATCGCCAAAATCCTCATCACTGCTCATCCCATCGCCACCGGCTCAATCATTGCTTTCGGCATCGCCACCAACTCAATTGTTGCTCTCCACATTGCCACCATCCTCATCATTGCTCTCCCCATCGCCACCAGCCCCATCATGGCTCTCCCCATTGCTACCAGCCCCATCATTGCTCTCCCCATCGCCACAATCCTCATCATTGCTCTCCCCATCGCCACCAGCCCCATCATTGCTCTCCCCAACTGCCACCAGCCCCATCATTGCTCTCCCCAACACAACCAGCCCCTTCTTGGCTCTCCCCATTGCAACCATCCTCATCATTGCTCTCCCCATCACTACCAGCCCTATCACTGCTTTCCCCATCACCACCATTCTCATTATTGCTATTCCCATCGCCACCAGCCCCATCATTGCTCTTCCCATTGCCACCATCCTCATCATTGGTCTCCCCATTGCCACCATCCTCATCATTGCTCTCGTCATTGCCACCATCCCCATCATTGCTCTCCCCATTGCCACCAGCCCCATCATTGCTCTCCCCATCACCAACAGCCCAATCATTGCTCTCCCCTTTGCCAACAACCCCATCATTTCTCTCCCCATCTCCACCATCCTCATCGTTGCTCTTACCATCGCCATCAGCCCCATCATTGCTGTACCCATTGCCACCATCCTTATTGTTGCTCTGCACATTGCTACCATCCTCATCATTGCTGTCCCCATAGCCACCAGCCCCATCACTGCTCTCACTATCACCAGTATTCTCATCGTTCTTCTCCCCATCGCCACCAGCCCAATCATTGCTCTCCCCATTGCCACCATCCTCATCATTGCTATCGTCATCGCCACCATCCTCATCACTACTCATCACATTTCCAACAGCCCAATCATTGCTCTCCCCATAGCCACCATCCTCATCATTGCTCTCATCATCGCCACCATCCTCATCACTGCTCATCACATTTCCAACAGCCCAATCATTGCTCTCCCCACATTGCCACCAGCCCCATCATTGCTTTCCCCATCACTATCAGTCTCATCATTGCTCTCACCATCGCCACCTTCCTCATCATTGCTCTCCCTATCACCATCAGCCAAATCATTGCTCTCCCCTTTGTAGCGTCGGCGTCCCTGCCTCCTCCTAGGCAGGGACGCCGTTCCCCTCACCTCTCCGCTCCATGCCCGGCGGCTTCCTCCCGCTCTGCTGGCAGCGCGCGCTGCTTCCCGGCCTCTGTGCTTAGGGCGCGCACGCGCGCGCTCCCCCTCTCTTAAAGGCGCCGTCCTAAGGAGTCCCCGGCCGGAGGACCTCACCATATATAAGGCACCTCCTCCAAAATGGAGGTGCCCGAGCAATGTTGTTGCAAAACCTTTCAACTCTGCTTCAGCCCTCAGGTCCCGTTATCAGTTACCTGCCAGTTACCTGCCAGTCACCTGCCAGTCACCTGCCAGATTCCTGCCTGTTACTTGTCTATCTGCGGTCCGACAGTCTGCCTACCAGCCCTGCCAGTCTGTCTATGGATCAGTCTGCCCGCTCACCTGGGAGAACTCACCTACTACCTGTCTTCTAGCCTACCTGGAGGCTCTGCTGTCACGTGCTGTGACCATCTGCCCATCCAGAGACTCTTGCCCGCTCACCTGGGAGCGCTCACCTGCTACCTGCCTGTTAGCCTACCTGGAGGCTCTGCCGTCACCTGCCGTGACCACCTGCCTGTCCAGAGACTCTTGCCCGCTCACCTGGGAGCGCTCCTCTGCTACCTGCCTGCTAGCCTACCTGGAGCCGTCACTTGCTGTGACCACCGGCCTGTCCAGAGACTCTTGCCCGCTCACCTGGGAGCGTCCACCTGCTACCTGCTTGCTAGCCTACCAGGAGGCTCTGCCGTCACTTGCCGTGACCACCCGCCTGTCAAGAGACTGTCCCCGTCACTTGCCGTAACCTCCTGCCCTTCTACCCAGAGACTGTCCCCGTCACTTGCCGTGACCTGCTGCCCTTCTACCCAGAGACTGTCCCCGTCATTAGCCGTGACTACCTGCCCGCCTTCCCTAGGAGCCACCCGCTTCCTTACAAGGACTGCCCCCTTGTATAGTTGCTCAGAGGTTTCACCTCCCAGACCCGTTACACCCTTCACTACCAGCCCCATCATTGCTCTCCCTATTGCCAACAGCATCATTATTGCTCACCCCATCACCAACTTCCTCATCTTTGCTCTCGTCATCGCCACCCTCCTCAACATTACTCTCCCCATCGCCACCAGCCACATCATTGCTCTCCCCTTCGCCAACATCCTCATCATTGATCTGATCATCGCCACTATCCTAATCATTGCTCTCCCCATTGCCAACATTATCTTCATTGCTCTCCCCTTCGCCACCAGCCCCATCTTTGCTTTCCTCATCGCCGCCAGCCTCATCATTGCTCTCCCCATCCCCATCACTGCTCTCATCATCTCCACAATCCTCATCATTGCTCTCCCCATCGCTACCAGACCCACCATTTCTCTCCCAATCGACACCAGAAGAATCATTGCTCTCCCCATCACTATGAGCCCCGTCATTTCTCTCCCCATCACCAAGAGCCCCATAATTTCTCTCCCCATCGCCACCAGCACCTTCATTGCTCTCCCCATCACCACCAGCCACATCACTGCTCTCCCTATCATCACCAGCCCCATCACTGTTCTCTCCATCGCCACCAGCCCCAACACTGCTCTCCCCATCGCCACCATCCTCATCATTGCTCTCCACATCGCCACCATCCTCATCGTTGCTCTCCCCATCGCCACCATCCTAATCATTGCTCTCCCCTTCACCACTAGCCCTATAATTGCTCTCCCCTTCGCCACCGTCCCCATCATTGTTCTCTCCATTGCCACCATTCCCATCATTACTCTAGTCACCGCCAACATCCTCATCATTGCTCTTCCAATCGCCACCAGCCCCATCATTGCTCTCCCCATTGCCACCATCCTCATCATATCTCTCCCCATCACTACCAGCCCTATCACTGCTTTCCCCATCACCACCATTCTCATTATTGCTATTCCCATCGCCACCAGCCCCATCATTGCTCTCCCCTTCGCCAACAACCCCATCATTTCTCTCCCCATCTCCACCATCCTCATCGTTGCTCTTACCATCGCCATCAGCCCCATCATTGCTGTACCCATTGCCACCATCCTTATTGTTGCTCTCCACATTGCTACCATCCTCATCATTGCTGTCCCCATATCCACCAGCCCGATCACTACTCTCACTATCGCCAGTATTCTCATCGTTGTTCTCCCCATCGCCACCAGCCCAATCATTGCTCTCCCCATTGCCACCATCCTCATCATTGCTCTCGTCATCACCACCATCCTCATCACTGCTCATCAGATTTCCAACAGCCCAATCATTGCTCTCCCCATAGCCACCACCCTAATTGTTGCACTCCACATTGCCACCAGCCCCATCATTGCTCTCCCCCTCACTACCAGCCTCATCATTGCTCTCCCCATCGTTACCATCCTCATCATTGCTCTCCCCATCGCCACCAGCCCCTTCATTGCTCTCCCCAATGCCACCATCCTTATCATTGCTCTCCCCATCGCCACTAGCCCCATCATTGCTCTCCCCATCGCCACTAGTCTCATCATTGCTCCCACCATCGTCAAAATCTTTGCTTTCCCCATCGACATCATCCCCATCATTGCTCTCCCCATCACCATTATTGCTCTCATCATCGCCACCATCACCATCATTTTTCTCCCCATCGCTAGCAGCACCATAATTTCTCCCACAATCGACACCAGCCCCATCATTGCTCTCCACATTGCCTCCAGCCCCATCATTTCTCTCCCCATTGACACCAACCCCATCATTTCTCTCCGCATTGCCACCAACTCCATCATTTCTCTCCCAATCGCCACAAGCCCCATCACTGCTCTCCCCATCGCCACCAGCCCCATCACTGTTCTCCCTATTGCCACCAGCCCCATCACTGCTTTCCCATTGCCTCCATCCTCATCATTGCTCTCCCCAACGCCACCATCCTCATCGTTGCTCTTCCCATCGCCACCATCCTAATCATTGCTCTCCCCTTCGCCACGAGCCCCCTAATTGCTCTCCCCATTGCAACCATCCTCAACATTGCCCTCCCCTTCACCACCAGCCCCATCATTGCTCTCCCCATCGCCACCATCCCCATCATTGCTATCTCCATCGCCAACATTACCATCATTACTCTAGTCACCGCCACCATCCTCATCACTGCACTCCCCATCGCCACCAGTCCCATCATTGCTCTTCCCATCACCACCAGCCCATCATTGCTCTCTCCATTACGACCAGCCACATAATTTCTCTTCCCATCTCCACCATTCTCATCGTTGCTCTCCACATTTCCACCATCCTCATCATTGCTCTCCCCATCGCCACCAGCCCCATCATTGCTCTCCCCATCACCTCAGCTCCATCATTGCTGTCCCCATCGCCACCATATTATTGTTGCTCTCCACATTGCTACCATCCTCATCATTGCTCTCCCCATCGCCACCAGCACCATCACTGCTCTCACCATCGCCAACATCCTCATCATTGCTCTCCCCATCGCCACCAGCCCCATCACTGCTTTCCCCATCACCACCATTCTCATCATTACTCTCCCCAATGCCACCAGCCCCATCATTGCTCTTCCCATCACCACCATCCTCATCATTCATCTCCCCATCGCCACCATTCTCATCTTTGCTCTCCCCTTCGCCACCAACCTCATCATTGCTCTCCTCATCACCACCAGCCCCATCAGTGCTCTCCCCTTTGCCACAATCCTCATCATTGCTATCGTCATCTCCACCAGCCCCATCATTGCTCTCCTCATTGGAAAAAGCTTAATCACTACACTCCCCTTTGCCATCATCCCCATCATTGCTCTCTCCATCGCCACCATTCCCATCAATACTCTAGTCACCACTGCCATCCTCATCATTGCTCTCTCCATTGCCACCAGCCCCATCATTGCTCTCTGTTCATCACCATCTGCCCCATCATTGCTCTCCCCATCGCCACGATCCTCATCGTTGCTCTCCCCATCGCTACCATCCTCAGCAGTGCTCTCCCCTTTGCCACCATCCTCAGCATTGCTCTCCCCATCACCACAGCCCCATTATTGCTGTCCCCATTGCCACCATCCTTATTGTTGCTCTACACATTGCTACCATCCTCATCATTGCTCTCCCCATCGCCACCAGCCCATTCATTGCTCTCACCATCGCCACCACCCTAATTGTTGCTCTCCATATTGCCACCATCCTCATCATTGCTCTCCCCATCGCTACCAGCCCAATCATTGCTCTACCAATCACCACCAGCCTCATTACTGCTCTCCCCATCGCCACCATCCTCATCATTGCTCTCCCCAACACCATTATCATCATCATTGCTCTCCCCTTCACCACCAGCCCCAACATTGGTCTCCCCATTGCCCCCACCATCATTACTGCTCTCCCCATCACCAGCATCCTCATCATTGCCCTCGTCATCGCCACACTACTCATAATTGCTCTCCCCATCGCCACCAGCCCTAACATTGCTCTCCAAATCACCACGATCCTCATTATTGCTCTCCCCATCGCCACCAGCACCATCACTGCTCTCACCATCTCAACCATCCTCATCATTGCTCTCACCATCGCCACCAGCCCCATCACTGCTTTCCCCATCACCACCATTCTCATCATTACTCTCCCCAATGCCACCAGCCCCATCATTGCTCATCCCATCACCATCATCGTCATCATTCATCTCCCCATCGCCACCATTCTCATCATTGCTCTCCCCTTCGCCACCAACCTCATCATTGCTCGCCACATCACCACCAGCCCCATCAGTGCTCTCCCCTTTGCCAAAATCCTCATCATTGCTATCGTCATCTCCACCAGCCCCATCAGCTTAATCACTACACTCCCCTTTGCCATCATCCCCATCATTGCTCTCTCCATCGCCACCATTCCCATCAATACTCTAGTCACCACTGCCATCCTCATCATTGCTCTCTCCATCGCCACCGGCCCCATCATTGGTCTCCCCATTGCCCCCACCATCATTATTGCTCTCCCCATCGCCAGCATCCTCATCATTGCCCTCGTCATCGTGACCCTCCTCATAATTGCTCTCCCCAGGCCACCAGCCCTAACATTGCTCTACAAATCACCACGATCCTCATCATTGATCTCCCCATCGCCACTAGCCCCATCATTGCTATCCCCATTGCCACTATCTTCATCATTGCTCTCCCGTCACCAAAATCCTAATCAATGCTCTTCCCTTAGCCACCAGCCCCAACTTTTCCCTCCCCATCACCACCAACCCCATCATTGCTCTCCCCATCGCCATTATTGCTCTCGTCATCGCCACAATCCTCATCATTGCTCTCCCCATCGCTACCAGCCCCATCATTTCTCTCCCAATCGACACCAGCCCCATCATTGCTCTCCCCTTCGCTACCAGCCCCATCATTTCTCTCCCCATCGCCACTAGCCCCATTATTTCTCTCCCCATCGCCACCAGCCCCATCATTGCTCTCCCCATCACCATCAGCCCCATCACTGCTCTCCCCATCGCCACTAGCCCCATCAGTTCTCCCCATCGCTACCAGCCCCATTAATGCTCTCCCCATCGCCACCATCCTCATCACTGCTCTCCCCATCGCCACTTTCCTCATCGTTGCTCTTCCCATCGCCACCATCCTAATCATTGCTCTCCCATACGCCATCAGCCCCATAATTGCTCTCCCCATCGCAACCATCCTCATCTTTGCTCTCCCATTCACCAACAGCCCCATAATTGCTCTCCCCATCGCCACCATCCTCATCATTACTCTCTCCATCGCCACAATTCCCATCATTAATCTAGTCACCGCCACCATCCTCATCATTGCTCTTCCCATCGCCACCAGCCCCATCATTGCTCTCCTTATCGCCACCAGCCTCATCATTGCTCTTTCCATTACCACCAGCCCCATCATTGCTCTCCCTATCGCCACCAGCCTCATCATTGCTCTTTCCATTACCACAAGCCCCATCATTGCTCTCCCTATCTCCACCATCCTCATCGCTGCCTTCCCCAATGCCACCATCCTCATCATTGCTCTCCCCTTCGCCACCAGCCCCATCATTGCTCTCCCCATCGCCGCAGCCCTATCATTGCTGTCCCCATCGCCATCATCCTTATTGTTGCTCTCCACATTGCTACCATCCTCATCATTGCTCTCCCCATCGCCACAAGCCCCATCACTGCTCTCACCATCACCACCATCCTCATCGTTGCTCTCCCCATCGCCACCAGCCCCATCACTGCTTTCCCCATCACCACTATTGTCGTCATTACTCTACCAATTGCCACCAGCCCCATCATTGCTCTTCCCATCACCACCATCCTCATCATTCATCTCCCCATCGCCACCATCCTCATCATTGCTCTCCCTTTCACCATCAGCCTCATCATTGCTCTCCTCATCACCACCAGCCCCATCACTGCTCTCCCTTTTGCCACCATCCTCATCATTGCTCTCATCATCGCCACCAGCCCCACCATTGCTCTCTCCATCACCACCAGCCCCATCATTGCTCTCCACATCACCATCATCCTCATTGTTGCTCTCCACATTGTCACCATCATCATCATTGCTCTCCCCATTGCCACCAGCCCCATCATTGCACTCCCCATCGTTACCAGCCCCATCATTGCTCCCCTCTTTGCCATCATCCTCATCATTGCTCTCGTTATCGCCACGAGCCCCATCACTGCTCTCCCCATCTCCACCATCCTCATCATTGCTCTCCCCATCGCCACCAGCCCTAACATTGCTCTCCCCATCGCCACCAGCCCCACCATTGCTCTCTCCATCATCACCAGCCCCATCATTGCTCTCCACTTTGCCATCATCCTCATTGTTGCTCTCCACATTGCCACCATGATCATCATTGCTCTGCCCTTCACCACGAGCCCTATCATTGCACTCCCCTTCATTACCAGCCCCATCATTGCTCTCTCCATTGCCATCAGCCAAATCTTTGCTCTCCCCATCGCCACCAGCCCCATCACTGCTCTCCCCTTCACCACCAGCCCCATAATTGCTCTCCCTATCGCCACCATCCCCATCATTGCTCTTGTCATCGCCACCATCCTTATCATTACTCACCCTATCACCACTAGCAACATCATTGATCTCCCCATCGCCATCATCCTTATCATTTCTCCCGCCATCGCCAAAATCCTCATCATTGCTCTCCCCCTCGCCACCAGCCCCATCATTGCTCTCTCCATCTCCACCATCCTCATCGTTGCTCTCCCCTTCGCCACCATCCCCATATTTGCTCTCCCCATCGCCACCAGCCAAATTATTGCTCTCCCTATCGCCACCAGTCCCATCACTGCTCTCCTCATCGCCACTATCCTCATCATTGCTCTCCCCTTCATCCACCAGCCCCATAATTGCACTACCAATCTCCACCAGACCCTTCATTGCTCTCCCCATCACCACCATCCCCATCATTGCTCGTCATCGCCACCATCCTTATTATGGCTCTCCCCATCACAACTAGCAACAACATTGCTCTTCCCATCGCCACCATCCTCATCATTGCTCTCCCCTTCGCCACCAGCCCCATCATTGCTCTCCCCAACGCCATCATTGCTCTCATCGCAAGCATCCTCATCATTGCTCTCCCCATCGCCAATGGACCCATCATTGCTCTCTCTCTATTGCCACCATCATTTTTATTGCTCTCCCCATTGCCACCATGTTCATCAATGCTCTCCCCTTCACCACCAGCCCCTTCATTGCTCTCCCCATCGTTACCAGCCCCCACATTGCTCTCCCCATCACCTCAGCCCCATCATTGCTGTCCCCATCGCCACCATCTTATTGTTGCTCTCCACATTGCTACCATCCTCATCATTGCTCTCCCCATCGCCACCAGCCCCATCACTGCTCTCACCATCGCCACCATCCTCATCATTGCTCTCCCTATCGCCACCAGCCCCATCACTGCTTTCCCCATCACCACCATTCTCATCATTACTCTCCCCATTGCCACCAGCCCCATCATTGCTTTTCCCATCACCACCATCCTCATCATTCATCTCCCCATCGCCACCATACTCATAATTGCTCTCCCCTTCGTCAACAACCTCATCATTGCTCTCCTCATCACCACCCGCCCCATCAGTGCTCTCCCCTTTGCCACAATCCTCATCATTGCTCTCGTCATCACCACCAGCCCCATCATTACTCTCCTCATTGCAAAAAGCTAAATCACTATACTCCCCTTTGCCATCATCCCCATCATTGCTCTCTCCATCGCCACCATTCCCATCGATACTCTAGTCACCACCGCCATCCTCATCATTGCTCTCTCCATCGCCACCAGCCCCATCATTGCTCTCCCCATTGCCACCAGCCCCATCATTGCTCTCTGTTCATCACCTTCAGCCCCATCATTGCTCTCCCCATCTCCACCATCCTCATCGTTGCTCTCCCAATCGCTACCATACTCATCAGTGCTCTCCCCTTTGCCACCATACTCAGCATTGCTCTCCCCATCGCCACAGCCCCATTATTGCTGTCCCCATTGCCACCATCCTTATTGTTGCTCTACACATTGCTACCATCCTCATCATTGCTCTCCCCATCGCCACCAGCCCATTCATTGCTCTCCCCATCGCCACCATCCTAATTGTTGCTCTCCACATTGCCACCATCCTCATCATTGCTCTCCCCATCGCTACCAGCCCAATCATTGCTCTCCCCATCACCACCAGCCTCATTATTGCTCTCCCCATCACCACCATCCTCCTCATGGCTCTCCCCAACACCATTATCATCATCATTGCTCTCCCCTACACCACCAGCCCCATCATTGCTTTCCCCACTGCCCCCAGCATCATTATTGCTCTCCCCATCGCCAGCATCCTCATCATTGCCCTCGTCATCGCCACCCTCCTCATAATTGCTCTCCCCATTGCCACCAGCCCAAACATTGCTCTCCTAATTGCCACCATCCTCACCATTGCTCTCCTCATCACCCCTAGCCCCGTCATTGCTCTCTCCATCGCCACTATCTTCATCATTGCTCTCCCGTTGCCAAAATCCTACTCAATGCTCTTCCCTTAGCCACCAGCCCCAACTTTTCTCTCCCCATCACCTCCATCCCCATCATTGCTCTCCCCATCGCCATTATTGCTCTCGTCATCGCCACCATCCTCATCATTGCTCTCCCCATCGCTACCAGCCCCATCATTTCTCTCCCAATCGACACCAGCCTCATCATTGCTCTCCCCATCGCTACCAGCCTCATCATTTCTCTCCCCATCGACACTAGCTCCATTATTTATCTCCCCATCGCCACCAGCCCCATCATTGCTCTCCCCATCGCCACGAGCCCCATCACTGCTCTCCCCATCGCCACTAGCCCCATCACTGTTCTCCCCATCGCCACTAGCCCTATCACTGTTCTCCCCATTGCCACCATCCTCATCATTGCTCTTCCCATCACCACCATCCTAATCATTGCTCTTCCCATCACCACCATCCTAATCATTGCTCTCCCATTCGCCATCAGCCCCATCATTCCTCTCCCCATCGCAGCCATCCTCATCATTGCTCTCCCATTCACCAACAGCCCCATAATTGCCCTCCCCATCGCCACCATCCTCATCATTGCTCTCTCCATCGCCACCATTCCCATCATTACTCAAGTCACCGCCCCCATCCTCATCATTGCTCTTGCCATCACCACCAGGCCCATCATTGCTCTCCCCTTCGCCACCAGCCCCATCATTGCTCTCTCCATTACCACAAGCCCCATCATTGCTCTCCCCATCTCCACCATCCTCATCGTTGCTTTCCCCAACGCCACCATCCTCATCATTGCTCTCCCCTTCGCCACCAGCCCCATCATTGCTCTCCCTATCGCCGCAGCCCTATCATTGCTGTCCCCAACGCCATCATCCTTATTGTTGCTCTCCACATTGCTAACATCCTCATCATTGCTCTCCTCATCGCCACCAGCCCCATCACTGCTCTCACCATCACCACCATCCTCATCGTTGCTCTCCCGATCACCACCAGCCCCATCACAGCTTTCCCCATCACCACCATTGTCGTCATTACTCTCCCAATTGCCACCAGCCCCATCATTGCTCTTCCCATCACCACCATCCTCATCATTCATCTCCCCATCGCCACCATCCTCATCATTGCTCTCCCTTTCGCCACCAGCCTCATCATTGCTCTCCTCATCACCACCAGCCCCATCACTGCTCTCCCTTTTGCCACCATCCTCATCATTGCTCTCATCATCGCCACCAGCCCCATCATTACTCTCCTCATCGCCACGAGCTAAATCATTGCTCTCCCTCTTGCCATCATCCTCATCATTGCTTTCATCATCACACCCAGCTTCATCACTGCTCTCCCCAATGCCTCCAACCCCATAATTTATCTCCCCATCACCACCATCATCATTATTGCTCTCCCCTTTGCCACCAGCCCCATGATTGCTCTCCCCATCGCCAACATTCTCATCATTGCTCTCGTCATCGTCACCCTCCTCATCATTGCTCTCCCCATCGCCAGCAGCCAAATCATTGCTTTCCCCATCGCCAGCAACCCCATCACTGTTTTCCCCATCGCCACCATCCTCATTATTGCTCTTCCTACCGCCACCATCCTCATCGTTGCTCTCCCCACTGCCACCATCCTCATCATTGCTCTCCCCTTCTCTACCAGCCCCAAATTTGTTCTTCCCATCGCCACCATCCCCATCATTGCTCTCATCATCGCCACCATCCTCATCATTGCTCTCCCCATGGCCATTACCCCATCATTGCTCTCTCCATCGCCACCATCCTCATCATTGCTCCCCCCATTGCCAACATTCTCATAGCTGCCCAAAGCAATGAAAAAAGAAAAAAGGATAGCACTCACCGGTCTTCTTGTTAAAAAGCCATAAATGTATTATTCCATTAAAAATGGTACCATACCTTAGGACCCGTTGAAGCGCAAGAAGACGCGAAATGGCCGTCGTCCGGAGGTTTCCTTCCATTCTCCCCCTGTAACATTTTTAATGGAATAATAAATTTATGGCTTTTTAACAAGAAGACCGGTGAGTGCTAAATTTTTTTCTTTTTTCATTGCTTTGGACATTTACTCTACTATTGGTAAGCACCTGGTCTTGCTGGAAGTTGTGGAGTCTCTTTGTCTCTCATTTGGATTGCGGTCCTGGGTATTTGTTCACCAGTTGCACAGGTGCGGACTTTTTCTTTTTGTACAGACATTCTTACAATTGTTCTCCCCATCGCCACCAGCCCCATCATTGCTCTCCCCATCGCCACCAGCCCCATCATTGCTCACCCAATCGCCATTATTGCTCTCGTCATCGCCACCATCCTTATCATTGTTCTCCCCTGCACCACCAGCCTATTAATTGTTCTCCCCATCGCCACCATCCTCATCATTGCTCTCTCCATCACCACCATTCCCATCATTACTCTAGTCAACGCCATCATCCTCATCATTGCTCTCCCCATTGCCACCAGCCCCATCATTGATCTCCACATCGCAACCAGCCCCATCATTGCACTCTCCATCACCACCAGCCCCATCATTGCTCTCTCCATCTTCACCATCCTCATCATTGCATTCCCCATCGCCACCATCCTCATCATTGCTCTCCCCTTCGCCACGAGCCCCATCATTGCTCTCCCGGTTGCCACAGCCCAATCATTACTGTCCCCATCGCCACCATCCTTATTGTTGCTCTCCACATTGCTAGCATCCTCATGATTGCTCTCCCCATCGCCACCAGCCCCATCACTGCTCTCACCATCACCACAATCCTCATCGTTGCGCTCCCCTTTGCCACCAGCCCCATCACTGCTTTCCCCATCACCACCATTCTCATCATTACTCTGCCCATCACCACCAGCCCCATCATTGCTCTTCCCATTGCCACCATCCTAATCATTCATTTCCCCATCGCCACCATCCTCATCATTGCTCTCATCATCGCCACCAGCATCATCATTGCTCTTCTCATCGCCACCAGCTCCATCATTGCTCTCCCATATGCCATCATCCTAATCATTGCTCCCGTCATCGCCACCAGCCCAATCACTGCTCTCCCCATCTCCACCATCCTCATCATTGCACTCCCCATCGTCAACAGCCCTATCATTGCTCTCCCCATTGCCACCAGCCCCATCATTGCTCTCTCCATCACCACCAGCCCCATCATTGCTCTCCCCATCTCCACCAATCTCATCTTTTCTCTCCACATCGTCATCATCCTCATCAATGCTCTCCCCTTCGCCACCAGCTCCAACATTGTTCTCCTCATCGCCACAGCCCCATCATTGCTGTCCCCATCGCCACCATCCTTATTGTTGCTCTACACATTGCTTCCATCCTCATAATTGCTCTCCCCATCGCCACCAGCCCGATCACTGCTCTAACCATCGCCATCATCCTCATCGTTGCTCTCCCCTTCGCCACTAGCGCCATCATTGCTCTACTCATTGTCGCTAGCCCCATCATTGCTCTCCCCTTTGCCACCATCCTCATCATTGCTCTCGTCATCGCCACCAGCCCCATCATTGCTGTCCTCATCGCAACCAGCTCCACCATTGCTCCCCCAATTTTCCATCATCCTCATCATTGCTCTCGTCATCGCCACCAGCCCCAATCACTGCTCTCCCCTTCGCCACCAGCCCCATGACTTCTCTACCCATCTCCACGATCTTCATCATTGCTCTCCCCATCGCCACCAGCCCCAACATTGCTCTGCCCATCACCACCAGCCCCACCATTGCTCTCTCCATCACCACCAGCCCCATCATTGCTCTCCACATCACCATCATCCTCATTGTTGCTCTCTACATTGCCACCATCATCATCATTGCTCTCCCCATCACCACCAGCCCCATCATTGCACTCCGCATCATTACCAGCCCCATCATAGCTCCCCTCTTTGCCATCATCCTCATCATTGCTCTCGTCATCGCCACCAGCCTCATCACTGCTCTCCCCATCTCCGCCATTCTCATCATTGCTCTCCCCATCGCCACCAGCACCAACATTGCAATCCCCTTCGCCACCAGCCCCACCATTGCTCTCTCCATCACCACCAGCCCCATCATTGCACTCCCCATCATTACCAGCCCCATCATTGCTCTCTCCATTGCCATCAGCCAAATCATTGCTCTCCCCATCGCCACCAGCCCCATCACTGCTCTCCTCTTCCCCACCAGCCCCATAATTGCTCTCCCGATCGCCACCATCCCCATCATTGCTCTTTTCATCGCCACCATCCTTATCATTGCTCCCACCATCGCCAACATCCTCATCATTGCTCTCCCCCTCGCCACCAGCCCCGTCATTGTTCTCCCCATCTCCACCATCCTCATCATTGCTCTCCACTTCGCCTCCATCCCCATATTTGCTCTCCCCATCGCCACCAGCCAAATTATTGCTCTCCCCATCGCCACCAGTCCCATCACTGCTCTCCCCATCGCCACTATCCTCATCATTGCTCTCCCCTTCACCACCAGCCCCATAATTGCTCTACCAATGTCCACCAGACCCTTCATTGCTCTCCGTATCGCCACCATCCCCATCATTGCTCGTCATCGCCACCATCCTTATTATGGCTCTCCCCATCACCAATAGCAAAAACATTGCTCTTCCCATCCTCATCATTGCTCCCTCCATTGCCAACATCCTCATCATTGCTCTCCCCTTCGCCACCAGCCCCATCATTGCTCTCCCCAATGCCATCATTACTCTCATCATCGCAAACTTCCTCATCATTGCTCTCCCCATCGCCAACGGCCCCATCATTGCTCTCTCTCTATTGCCACCATGCCTTTTATTGCTCTCCCCATTGCCACCATCATCATCATTGCTCTCCCCTTTGCCACCAGCTCA
Organism: Phyllobates terribilis; assembly: GCF_046119375.1. Taxonomy (NCBI): domain Eukaryota; kingdom Metazoa; phylum Chordata; class Amphibia; order Anura; family Dendrobatidae; genus Phyllobates; species Phyllobates terribilis. The sequence goes on along the minus strand of NW_027362765.1, from coordinate 474,463,182 downwards.
TTCATTGCTCTCCCCATCGTTACCAGCCCCAACATTGCTTTCCCCATCGCCAACATCCTCATCATTGCTCTCGCCATTGCCACCACCCTCATCATTGCTCTCCCCTTCACCACCTGCCCCATCCCCATAATTGCTCTCCCCATCACCACCAGCCCCATCATAACTCTCCCCATCCCCACCATCCCCATCATTGCTCTCCCCATTGCCACCATCCTTATCATTGCTCCCCCATCGCCAACATCCTCATCATTGCTCTCCCCTTCGCCACCAGCCCCATCATTGCTCTCTCCATCACCACCAGCCCCATCATTGCTCTCCCCATTGCCATCATTGCTCTTTTTATTGCCACCATTCTCATCATTGTTCTCCCCATCGCCACCAGCCCCACCATTGCTCTCTCCATCGCCACCAGCCCCATCACTTTTCTTCCCATTGCCACCATCCTCATCATTGCTCTCCCCTTCACCACCAGCCCCATAATTGCTCTCCCCATCACCACTTGCCCCTTCATTGCTCTCCCCATTGCCACCATCCCCATCATTGCTCTTGTCATCGCCGCCATCCTTATCATTGCTCTCCCTGTCACCACTAGCAACATCATTGCTCTCCCCATCGCCACCATCCTTATCATTGCTCTCTTTATCGCCATCATTGCTCTCATCATCACCACTATCCTCATCATTGCTCTCCCCATCGCCACCATCCTCATTTATGCACACCCCATTGCCACCATCCTCATCATTGCTCTCCCCACTGCCACCAGCCCCATCATTGTTCTTCCCATCGCCACCAGCCCCATCACTGCTCTCCCCATCACCACCAGCCCCATTACTGTTCTTCCCCATCGACACCAGCCCCATCATTGTTCTCTCCATCGCCACCAGCCCCATCACTGCTCTCCTCATCACCACCATTCTCATCACTGCTCTCCCCATCGCCACCATCCACATCATTGCTTTCCCCATTGCCACCATCCTCATCATTGCTCTCCCCATCACCACCGTCCTCATCATTGCTCTCCCCTTCGCCACCATCCTCATCATTGCTCTCTCCTTCGCCATCAGCCCCATAATTGCTCTCCTCATCGCCACTAGCCCCAACATTGCTCTCCACATTGCCACCATCCCCATCATTGCTCTCCCCATTGCCATCAGCCCCATCATTGCTCTATCCATCTCCATCATTGCTCTCCCCATCACCACCATCCTCATTTTTGCTCTCCACATTGCCACCATCCTCTTCATTGCCCTCCCCATCGCCACCAGACCCATCACTGCTCTCACCATCGCCAGCATCCCCATCACTGTTCTCCCCATTGCCACTAGCCCCATCACTGCTAGCCCCATTCCCACCATCCTCATCATTGCTTCTCCCATCGCCACTATCCTCATCGTTGCTCTCCCCATCACTACCATCCTCATAATTGCTCTCCCCATCGCCACCATCCTCATTATTACTCTCCCCATCGCCACCATCCCTATCACTCCTCTCCCCATCGCCACCAGCCCCACCACTGCTTTCTCCATCCCCTCCAGCCCCATCACTGCTCTGCCTATAGCCACCAGCCCCATTATTGCTCTCCCCACCATTGCTCTCCCCCACCTCCATTATTCTCCTTTTCCTCTACTTAGCCGTTTCAGTATAAAATGAAAAATAAAAGCGCAACTTACCTATCAGCATTCTCCCCCGTAGCATCCTCCTCCATTGCCGGCAACTTTCGCTCTGACACAGGCTCACGCTGCATGATGAAGTCATCAAACAGCGCGGGCCTGTGTCGGGGAAAAAGCGTCGGGCAGGAAGCAGAGGTGAGGACGGATCCCTTAGCTTCAAGCTCCGAGAAACAGGCCAGATTGCCCTCAATTTTACACGACAGGCAAGGGCACCCCTGCACCACTGGGCCCCGGTGCAGGTGCATGGCATGTTATGCATGGCATCCCTCATCCCCAATCCTGGTATGCATGGCACCCCTCATCCCAAATCCTGGTATGCATGGCACCCCCATCCCCAATCCTGCTATGCAGGGCACCCCTCATCCCAAATCCTGGTATGCATGGCACCCCCCAATCTCCAATCGTGGTATGCATGTTACCCCTAATCCCCCAATCCTGGAATGCATGGTATCCCTCATCCCCCAATCCTAGTATGCATGGTACCCCTCACCCCTGGTAAGCATGGTACCCCTCACCCCTCAATCCTGGTATGTGTGGTACCCCTCACCACCGAATCCTGGTATGCATGGCACCCCTCATTCCAAATCTGGTATACATGGTACCCCTCATCCCCCAATCCTGGTATGCATGGTACTCCTCATCCCCCAATCCTGGTATGCAGGGTATCCCTCATCCACCAATCCTGGTATGCATGGCCCCCTCACCCCTCAATCCTGGTATGTATGGTACCCCTCATCCCCCAATCCTGGTATGTGTGGCCCCCTCATCCCCCAATCCTGGTATGTGTGGCCCCCACATCCCCCAATCCTGGTATGTGTGACTCTTCACCCCCCCAATCCTAGTATGTGTTGCCCCCTCACCCCCCAATCCTGGTATGTGTGGCCCCCTCAACCCCCAATCCTGGTATGTGTGGCCCCCTCATCCCCCAATCCTGGTATGTGTGGCCCCCCACCCCAAATCCTGGTATGTGTGGCCCCCTCATCCCCAAATCCTGGTATGTGTGGCCCCCTCACCCCAAATCCTGGTATGTGTGGCCCCCTCATCCCCCAATCCTGGTATGTGTGGCCCCCTCATCCCCCAATCCTGGTATGTGTGGCCCCCTCATCCCCCAATCCCGGTATGTGTGACCCCCTCATCCCCCCCATCCTGGTATGTGTGCCCCCCTCATCCCTTTCAGGCTGCACACATACAAAAAAAACCACTTATACTCACCTTTCTTCCTTGTGCTCCAGCGCTGCTGTGTCCTGGTCTGCCGGGCTGGGGGAGGAGTGTGGCACCGGAGTATGCGTGTGCCCATACAGCGCTGTCCAGCGCCATTTTGCTGAAGACACACTGCAAATGTGTCTTCAGTTAAATGTCACCGGATAGCGCTATGCACATGTGCCAATTCCGACGGCACATTCATCTCCCGGCTACCGGCCCGAAGACACACCGTGGTCTCCCAGATTGTTGAGATGTTAGGAGGCCGGAGATCGCGGTATGCGTTCTGTGCTTACGCATACCGCTATCTCCGGGGCCACAATCCTCTTCCGAAACTCCTCGTTTAGGTTGTGGTTGCGTTCCTCTGTGGGGTCCAGACTGAGCAGGCGCGTCGCGCTTGCGCATTCTATAGAGGCTTCAGACAGAGGGACTCTTGTACGATTATATTATAAATTTATACGCACATCAACAAATCCCAAAAATGTCTACAAGACTCAAGTATTGTCTACTGTGAATAACAGCAGTCTCGCTGTATCTCAAATCCTGATGACACAGCTTCTGAAAGCCGGATCTCAATTTTGTTTAGCAAGGAAAGTATAGTAACCTGATGTGTCTTGCAGTTATTTATGTAACTCTTCCCATGGCATTGAAATTACACATGTGACCATTTACTTTAAATATTGCCAAATTTGAAAATGGATGTTGTGAACTGTCGCAGATCTCTTAGCAATATCATCATTTACTTATTCTCAAATACTGTAATCAAAAATAGTTATTCTCGTAGAAGACATATGCGGGTAACACATTCTTTAGTGGCACATTAAGATGCACTAACAGACGTCTTTAAATGACAGACTTATTGGTGATCACTTACTGGCCAATTTAGATAGGTCAACCACAATTCTTTGAGAACAGAATGATCATTAAAAGAATCCTTCTGTGAACATACAGTGAAGGAAATAATTATTTGATTCCATTCTGTTTTTGTAACTTTGCCCACTGACAAAGACATGAACAGTCTATCATTTTAAGGATAGGTTAATTTTAACATTGAGAGATAGAATATCCAAAAAAAAAATCAAGAAAATCACATTGTATAAATTAGATAAATTTATTTGCATTTTGCAATTAGAAATAAGTATTTGATTCCTCTGGCAAACAAGACTTAATACTTGGTGGCAAAACCCTTATTGGCAAGCGCAGCAGTCAGACATTTTTTGTAGTTGATGATGAGGGTTGCGCACATGTCAGGAAGAATTTTGGTCCACTCCTCTTTGCAGATCATCCATAAATCATTAAGATTTTGAGGCTGTCGCTTGGCAACTCGGAGCTTCAACTCCCTCCATAAGTTTTCTATGGGATTAAGGTCTGGAGACTGGCTAGGCCATTCCATGACCTTAATGTGCTTCTTTTTGAGCCACTCCTTTGTTGGCTTGGCTGTATGTTTTTGGTCATTGTCTTGCTGGAAGACCCAGCCATGACCCATTTTTAATGTCTTGGTGAAGAGATGGAGGTTGTCACTCAGGATTTTACAGTACATGGCTCCATCCATTCTCCCAATGATGCAGTGAAGTAATCCTGTGCCCTTAGCAGAGAAACACCCCCAAAACATAATGTTTTCACCTCCATGCTTGACAGTGGGCATGGTGTTCTTTGTGTCATAGGCAGCAATTCTCTTCCTCCAAACACGGCGAGTTGAGCTAATGCCAAAGAGCTCAATTTTTGTCTCATGTCGCCACAGCACCTTCTCCCAATAACTTACAGAATCATCCAGGTGTTCATTGGCAAACTTCAGACAGGCCTGCACATGTGCCTTCTTGAGTAGGGGGACTTTGCAGGCACTGCAGGATTTTAAACCTTTAAGGCGCAATGTGTTACCAATGATTTTCTTGGTGACTGTGGTCCCAGCTGTCTTGAGATCATTAACAAGTTCCCCCTGTGTAGTTTTAGGCTGATCTTTCACCTTCCTCATGATCAAGGATACCCCACAAGGTGAGATTATGCATGGTGCCCCAGATTGATTTCGATTGTCAGTCATTTTGTATTTCTTCCATTTTCTTACTATTGCACCAACAGTTGCCTCCTTCTCAACCAGCTTCTTACTTATGGTTTTGTAGCCCATTCCAGCTCTGTGCAGGTTTATGATCTTGTCTCTGACATCCTTAGAATGCATTTTGGTCTTGCCCATGTTGTAGAGGTTAGAGTCTGGCTGATTAATTGAGTCTGTGGTAAGGAGTCTTTTATACAGGTGACTATGTACAGTACAGACCAAAAGTTTGGACAAACCTTCTCATTTAAAGATTTTTCTGTATTTTCATGACTTTGAAAATTGTACATTCACTCTGAAGGCATCAAAACTATGAATTAACACAAGTGGAATTATATACTTAACAAAAAAGTGTGAAACAACTGAAAATATGTCTTATATTCTAGGTTCTTCAAAGTAGCCACCTTTTGCTTTGATGACTGCATTGCACACTTCTGGCATTCTCTTGATGAGCTTCAAGAGGTAGTCACCGGAAATGGTTTTCACTTCACAGGTGTGCCCTGTCAGGTTTAATAAGTGGGATTTCTTGCCTTATAAATGGGGTTGGGACCATCAGTTGTGTTGTGCAGAAGTCAGGTGGATACACAGCTGATAGTCCTACAGAATAGACTGTTAGAATTTGTATTATGGCAAGAAAAAAGCAGCTAAGTAAAGAAAAACGAGTGGCCATCATTACTTTAAGAAATGAAGGTCAGTCAGTCCAAAAATTTGGGCAAACTTTGAAAGTGTTCCCAAGTGCAGTTGCAAAAACCATCAAGTGCTACAAAGAAACTGGCTCACATGAGGACCGCCCCAGGAAAGAAAGACCAAGAGTCACCTCTGCTTCTGAGGATAAGATTAGCCGAGTCACCAGCCTCAGAAATCGCAGGTTAACAGCAGCTCAGATTAGAGACCAGGTCAATGCCACACAGAGTTCTAGCAGCAGACACATCTCTACAACAACTGTTAAGAGGAGACTTTGTGCAGTAGGCCTTCATAGTAAAATAGCTGCTAGGAAACCACTGCTTAGGACAGGCAACAAGCAGAAGAGACAAGTTTGGGCTAAAGAACACAATGAATGGACATTAGACCAGTGGAAATTCTGTGCTTTGGTCTGATGAGTCCAAATTTGAGATCTTTGGTTCCAACCACCATGTCTTTGTGTGACGCAGAAAAGGTGAACAGATGGACTCTACATGCCTGGTTCCCACCGTGAAGCATGGAGGAGGAGGTGTGATGGTGTGGGGTTGCTTTGCTTGTGACACTGGTGGGGATTTATTCAAAATTGAAGGCATACTGAACCAGCATGGCTACCACAGCATCGTGCAGCGGCATGCTATTCCATCCGGTTTGCGTTTAGTTGGACCATCATTTATTTTTCAACAGGACAATTACCCCAAACACACCTCCAGGCTGTGTAAGGGCTATTTGACCAAGACGGAAAGTGATGGGGTGCTACGCCAGATGACCTGGCCTCCACAGTCACCAGACCTGAACCCAATCGAGATGGTTTGGAGTGAGCTGGACGGCAGAGTGAATGCAAAAGGGCCAACAAGTGCTAAGCATCTCTGGGAACTCCTTCAAGATTGTTGGAAGACCATTTCCGGTGACTACCTCTTGAAGCTCATCAAGAGAATGTGCACATCAAGAGTGTGCAAAGCAGTCATCAAAGCAAAAGGTGGCTACTTTGAAGAACCTAGAATATAAGACATATTTTCAGTTGTTTCACACTTTTTTGTTAAGTATATAATTCCACATGTGGTAATTCATAGTTTTGATGCCTTCAGTGTGAATGTACAATTTTCAAAGTCATGAAAATACAGAAAAATCTTTAAATGAGAACGTGTGTCAAAACTTTTGGTCTGTACTGTACGACAGCTGTCTTTAATGCAAGTAGCGAGTTGATTAAGAGCGTCTAACTGGTTTGTAGGAGCCAGAACTCATAATGGTTTGTAGGGGATCAAATACTTATTTCTCACTGCAAAATGCAAATAAATTTATCTAATTTATACAATATGATATTCTTGATTTTTTTGGGGATATTCTATCTCTCAATGTTAAAATTAACCTACCCTTAAAATGATAGACTGTTCATGTCTTTGTCAGTGGGCAAACTTACAAAAACAGCAAGGGATCAAATAATTATTTCCTTCACTGTAGAATATCATGTTATCGGCAGCACATCACCTATTTAAATGGTGCAATATGCTGCCAATAATAGATTTATAAGCTTAGTTAAATTTCTTTTGCACCTGATGAAAGAGCATCTTGCTCATTTGTTGGGTGATTGCCAGCCTCTTTTAACTGGTTGAAAGTCAGGAACAAGCATTCCTAGCAACCCTTATCGCCAATAATTGACGTATCTAAATGTATTGTCTTTTTATTAGCAGAATCTCTATTAATCACTACATTATTTAGCATGTCCAGCTTCATTAATGTTATTAGCATTTTTTTTTTAAAGATTTGCACTTAAGTCTAAAGGCCCATTTAGACAAGCCAAAACTCAGGAAATGAGCCTTTCTAGGAACATGTGTTCTCAACTTTTTAAAATTGTATTAAAGAAGTTGTTCAAGCTTATCACAAAAGTCTGCGGTCACTCTCTATGAGTGCAGACTTGACAGTGAATCCTCACATCGCATAGTATACACTTTGAGGATTATTCTGTGCCGGCAGCAAGACCAAATGGACATGTGACCGCAAATATGCGATATGCACATTCCCATCCACATTCTGACTAGACGCGCGTGGTGTTACTCTATTCACTTGTATAGTATTGTAGTGACTGCAGTTTTTTATGATAAGCCTGGACATCCCCTTTAACGATTGTACTGTGTGCTGCAGATTTGTTCAACTTCAGCAGAAGTAACAGCAATCAGACATTTGTGGAAGAAACTATAGTTTACATCTGACATACAGGAATTGTACAAATAATCAACGGAGAGGAAAAACAACACTTATCCTAAGATGGCTGCTTTACTAGAGAGTGACAGTTTTAAGCAAGAGAAACAGTTAGATACACTACATATCAACAAATATAATAGCGCCATCTGCTGACACTGCAATGTAACTCCATCAACGTATAATAAGTCTATAGCTTCTTTCATGTATTTCAAAACCCTTTCTCAACAGCAAAGACTTATTCGATCAGTCCTAACTTATCAGCCTTTGATGAATTTCAGCAGTTAGTGTCTTTGTAAATATATCTGTAGTCGTGTCATCAGTTGGACAGTACTCCAGATTCAGAATACCTTGTTCTTGATGATCTTTCAGAAAGTGAAATTTAACATCAATATGCTTTGTTCTTGGGTTAGCTCTTTCCATTTGTGCTAGTGCAAGACATCCCTGGTTGTTTTCAAATATTTTTGTAGGTTTAAACTATTGTTGACCAAGATCTGTCAATAGTAGTCTCAGCCATATGACTTCTTTACTTGCCTGTGCTGTAGCTACATATTCCGCTTCTGTTGATGACAGTGCTACAGTAGATTGCTTTCTGCTAGCCCAACTAATGATGCCACCTGAAAGTAAAAATACATATTCACTGGTAGATTTTCTGTCAGAAGGATCTCCAGCCTAGTCAACATCAACATATCAAGCCAGATTGCAAGCTTCACTTGCTGGTAACTTGAGTTTAAAATAAGAGGTTCCTTTCAGGTGGCGTGTAATAGTCTTTATGGCATTCCAATCCATCTTAGTTAGCATTGATACTTTTCTGCATAAGATTCCCACTGCTGCTGCAATATCTGGTGTTGTGACAGTAGCAAGATATAGCAATTTTCCTATTGCTGTTATGTACTGTTCATTACTTGATAGCATATTCTGTTGGTGGTCCATTTCCTTTAGGTAGTTACTTTTCATTGAAGACTTTACTGGTTTTGCATCTTTCAATCCAAACATTTTAATTATCTCTTGTATCTTGTGGTTTTGATTAAGAAGGAAACTACCATCATAATCTCTTTCAATCTTCACACCTAAGTAATGGCTCTTTTTTCTAAGATCTTTGGTCTCAAAGTGGCGATTTAGAATTTTCAGTATTTGTTTCATCTATTTTTTGCTCAAAACAGATTAAAATGTCGTCCACATAAATGAATATGAAGATCCATCTGTCTGTCACCTTCTTAGTGCATAGACAAGGGTCAATTCTGCTTCTTTGGAAATTCTCATTTGTAAGCACTTCATTCAGTTTTACATTCCATGCTCTGGCAGTTTGCTTTAGACCATATATTCTTCAAGTGTTGTCATTGTGTTGTTGTTTAAATCCTCAATGAAAGTTACACTGTTACTTACAGTAATTCTGTCTGTTTTAGGATCGAGGATTCTGGACCCTTTGCAGTTTTCATTGTATCCAACAAAGATTCCTTCTATGGCTCTCTTTTGAAGTTTGGAGTGCTTCTATTGTGGAATAAATGCAAATGATTTGGAACCAAAAACTCTTAAGTATTTCACACTTGGTTTCTCACCATGCCACAATTCATATGGGATCTTCTCCACATTTCTTGAAAAGTGTCAGTTCTGTAGATAAGTAGCTGTTATTGCAGCTTTACCCCAATATTTTTCAGGTAGATTAGAATCTTTTAGCATAGATGTATGCTAATTATTTCAGTCAAGGTTCTATTATTTCTCTCTGCTACACCATTCAGTTCAGTTATGTATGGCACTGTTCTTTACAAATTCTAGTGTCAGGTCTCCCTGTTCTTTACAAATTCTAGTGTCAGGTCTCCCTCAGGTCTAGTCTCCATTGCATTAATTAGGGCAGTATATGAATCTGGTACATAACATCACGGCTGCTTACATGGCTTTCTGTAATATCTTCACCGACTGACCTCAGACTTGCAATCATTTCCAGCATTGCATTTATATGCTGTTGTATGTTCGTATCTTTACTACGTATCATTTTATACAGTTTCCTTAGCAGAAAGAACTTGCTATTTAAGCTGGATCTTTCATGCAGCCTTTTTAGTGCCTCCCACATTCCTTTTGCTGTGCCTTCAAGTCTTACATGGATTAGCTGGTCATCCTCCACTAGGAAGCTGATAGTAGCCCTTGCCTGTCTGTTTTTCTTCTCCCATTTCTGATCATTCTGTGGTCTGTCTGTAGTAATCACCTCCCACAGGTCATCTTTGGATAGCAACATCTCCACTTTAAACTTCCATTGCTGGTAGTTATCATTAATCAGTTTGGCCACTGTAAATTTCAACTCTGAACTGCCAGTCATTTTCCCTTGTGTAGGTTTCTTGGTTTTTGAAGAGATGAACCATTCTGATAGATTCCTTGTGTTCACCAAGTTCTGCAGTCGTCTATGCCTGGCCCCATAACCTGTTGCAGATTTGTTCAACTTCAGCAGAAGTAACAGCAATCATACATTTTGGGGAGATACCATAATTTACTTGTGACATAAAGGAACTGTACAAATCTTCAACGGAGAGGAAAAATGACAATTATCCTAAGATGGCTGCTATACTAGAGAGTGACAATTTTAAACAAGAGAAACAGATACACTACATATTATTGAGCATCAACAAATACAACAGCGCCATCTGCTGACACTGCAATGTAACTCCTCCAATATATAATAAGTCTGTAGCTTGTTGCATGTATTTCAACAATATGAACATAGAATTCTGGTCGGCATGTGCAAACAGGCACTTTCAACTGCTGATCAGCTTGCATGTAGCCAAACAATGGCCAGTTAACAGTCACGATCTTGTCATCTAAGTTTTGAATTAGTACTCAATTAATAAAGTATGTTTACCTCTGTAAATGGTAATCTGTCACAACATTTGACATTACTGTACTATTTTTCAGCTTGCATCTGTCTTTTAGTGGTCTCCAGCTCACCACTGTTAAAGGTCATCGCCAATCAGTAATGATTAAAAATTGAATTAACATATAAAACACTGAAAACAAACCATGAACCAGGATGTTTCTATAGTTACATGAGTTGCCAAGAACTATTAGATTTGAACAAGGATTCTGATCATTTGTAGTAACAGACATCTTTTGCTCCTTACGGATGACTTTTTCATTTATTAAAATTTGTACTGAGTTCATTTAATGAGGAAAAACGAATACTATATGAACAAATCTTGAAAAATAAGTCAATGAACCCTTAAAGTGGAGATAAGTGGCTTGTCATACTACTAATTTTATTTTCTACTTATTTTCGTTATTCACAAGCACTAGCACATTTCATACTGTGAATAGTATTAGACTATTTGGACATTTATTTGGAGTTAGCGAGCATTTTATTCTCATGTGATTTTCAAGTCAACCGCCTGGGTTTTGGCACAAACCATAATAAGAAGTCAATCTCAGCTCAATAACTACTAAGGCTAGATTCAAGTATGCCAATGAAGCAAAATTTAAATAGACAAATAACCCATCATCTTGTTAACTTGTCACAGAAGGTTGTCACTTTAAGAGGACTTAGAGGACCTTTTACCAGTTTGAAGATGTTACACTGGCCACATAACGGAGAAGTGGCTGGAGAGCTGAATATACAATAATGGCCAAAAGTATTGACACCCTTGAAATTGTTCCTAAAAAGTAAGTATTTTTCACAGAAAATTATTGCAATTGCACATTTTGTTATACACATGTTAATTGCTTTCTGTGTATTGAAACAACACAAAAAAAAACAAAGGAAAGAAAGGCAAATTGGACATAATGTCGCACTAAACCACCAAAATAGGCCATACAAAATTGTTGGCACCATCAACTTAATATTTGGTTGCACACCCTTTTTAAAAAATAACTGCAATCAATCACTTCTTATAACCATCAACAAGTTTCTTACACCTCTCAACTGGAATTTTGGACCACTCTTCTTTTGCAAACTGCTCTAGGTCTCAACAATTTCATGGGAGCCAACATTTTTGTCCATGACTGTAAGGTACTTTTGTTATTTCATTTCTCATCTCCATTGTCTAGATATTAGGTTTTAAATTTTAGAATTGAATCTACCCTACAACCAATGGTGCTACAGAGAAGGGGCAGAAGACTATGGTGTCTGGTTTCACGAACTTCTGCACTGGTTAGAAGAACCTCACCATCTTGTTAAACAGTGCATGTTTTTTACTTGCTAGCACTACCAGGGTTAATCTGTTCAGTTCATGCAACTGGAGCTTTCCTACCTGGATTAACTCAGCTGTTTAGTGTTGGCCACTCCCATCTGCTATACATACTAGCCTCTGGCACATATTGATTGCCAGTGTTAGTTCTTATTGCCTGGTTCTGAAGTTGGTGGTGTAGTTTGTAGTTGGAGTAGGCATTTTGGCAATTTATCAGGAGATTGTTGCTTGGAGTTTTTCTCCTTCCTTTAACCCCCCTCTATCCCACTCTCTTTTTTGGTGTGTGAATTTTGTATGGTTGGTATTCTCATTTATCCCTGTCTATCTTCCCTTGTTTGTCTGGTAAGTGTGTTCCTATACACTTCAGCTTCCCACTACGTTAGATGGGGAGAGTACAGCTTTCATCTCAAGGCAGTGAGTGTGGGGGAAGTAAAGCAGAAATATGTGTCATTAAAAACACTTCTGCAGCTTTCTTCTCAGTGCACAGTGAGCTCTGCTCTACCCACTCTCTCCCAACACTGACTTCTGTGAGAAGAAATTTGCAGAGGTGTTTGCAATGATACACAGCTCTGCTCTACTACTCTATACAGTAAGTGCTGAGTTCAAAGAGAAGAGTAGGTCTGTGTGTCATTATATGTCTCATACAATTAAAGCCTGCTGTAAGCTTCGCTACAAGTGTGTAATTTTTTTGCCTGCATTACGCCTCTTGCATATGATTGGTTAATGACATGCAGGGGAAAAAGTACACACCCACCAGAGACGAATCTCTGCTAACATCCTCTTGGTTGATGTGGAGATCAGAATCTAAACTTAACAAGATAATTTTCAGAAATGAGAAATTAAAAAATAAAACATATTTTATTCAGATCTGCAACCACTATTCCATGTTGTGGCCTATTTAACATGCTAAAAGTGGTAAAAAATAATCTTTAAGAGGATTAAGATACCATTGTACAAGCAATTGACTAATGACCAATTGGGCGTCAAATTACACTTTTTTGCAATATCTCACTGATGTTTTATGTAAATTAAGAAAAACATTGCTACTTTTGTAGAACAGTTTATAAATCAGCCTTACAGGGCCTCCTGTTTATCCTAGATTTGTCTAGCTTGCAGCAGCTTTACTCAGATAGTCATAGGATCCAAAGCCTCGCAGACACTAGCGTCAGCCCAGGTTTACCTTATGCTGACAAAAGGCAAAGGAGGAACAAAAACTATTATAAATAATAATTAAAAAATAAATTAAAAATGCAAAATATATCTCCGATATAGAAAAAAATCTAGAATATATTTACTCCTACTTGCTAATATTAGGGAATCATTTTATTGGGATTTTTTTTTAATTTTATTTGTACATAGTAGTAGCTACTCAAATGGAATAAAAAATGGGAATTAGTAGAAAAAATTTAAGCGTAGTTAGCAAAGCCAATGCATATGGTTGGTGTTGTTTTCCAGCAGCGCAATAAATCAATGTATTATTACATTTATTTTGTACATGCTTACTATGAAGATGTTGATTAAAAAATATGCTTTTCCCTGTACAACTGAATTCTATGTCTGAGTCAGCTAAAATTCAGCTTTGCAAGCAATTTAGAAATTGGAATGCATAATGGCCACAGGTAGAGGTATGCTGTTAACAATTTTAGTTTTATGCCTTTCTTTTCTTGCAAGAAAGCTAAGATTAATCCGAAAATATATGGACTTCAAACTGTACATAAACTGTATATATACAACTGTATATGTACATATATTGTACTTTTATTTTCTTTTAATATCAAAGGAAATCTAACAGGCCTTTTTTTGACACATCCCCTTTATAAAAATAAAAAAAATAAAAAATTGCCATAAGTACCAGATAGTTTATGCAGTTTCCAATGGTGTCATTTGTATACAATTTGATGTTATTTTGCAAAACATTAGAATTAATGCTAGCTTAATGCATGGTGTATATGAATGAATGGCATCCAGTCAAAGAGGTGGAGATACTGCCGAGTCAAGCTGTCCACACCATATTCTTTCTCTGTACGGCCTGACTGATGTCCCCGAGGACAGAACTTATGAATATGATGTTATTTGTCCACAGAGACATTGGCCAATCCATATAGAGCGGGGTTACAGCGTGAACAGCTTGATTTCCCTTTGCAGTGTTGCCAACTCCATGAATAGATACAATTACTAGATGACTAAAGAGGGCACTAAGCTGCATTTTTTTGCAAAATGACACAACAAATTGGGCTGTTAAATGATTAGTTTCAAGGAACATTACTAGTATTTAACCATTTATGTCCAGGCCATTTTCCATTTTTGCTTGTTTGCTTTTTCCCCTACTTTCCAGAGCCATAACTTGTTTTTGCATCAATAAAGAGGGATATTTTTTGTAGTTTTAAATTATAGCATTAATTTCACCATACAATGACTTAATTATACAGGCAACCAACATAAGATGTATCAATATGTGCTATGCCAGGTGTGGTTTCTTCACCAATGCTTTCTAGTACTTGGTATTCCTGCTTTGACTAACAATTTTGGCATTGGCATAACTTGATTCTCGACCCCAATGCAAAATCTCCAACATAGCCCCCTTCTAACACAGGTCTTAAATAATGGCAGTCTTTCCATGAGAAGCAAAGGGACTTTTTGAGTCCCCCAGTCTCTAGGGTCCGAGTGCATTTGAAACCCCTGAACCGATTATAATTACGCCCTTAAATACTGGAACAGGGAATCTGAATCCTTTGTTCCTATTGGCTGAATAGTATAGTATTGTAACTTTTAGCAAGAACTACTGATAAGTAACTCAGAACTGGAACAATATTGTCAAGTAGTTAGGCAGACATACAGGAATTTCTAAGTCGCATTTGTTTTAATGATAATAAATAAAAGATAACTTTTAAGGACCCTTTAAGTAATATTTTGCAGTTATAATAGTTCAGATCTTACTATAAGCTGTAGCTTTACATGGTATATAGACAGCATTGACTTGATTTAACTTTGGTTTTAGTACTGTATATGTGAATTGGGCTTGAAACTTGTACCTCTAGTTAGATATTGAGTCTAGTTCTCTTACTATTTTTATATAATAAGCTTGGTTCAGGTACCATATTATTTATGTATTTCGCTTGCTTTCTGAAATGGATTGATGTACTGAGTTTTGCACTAAGACTGTAATTTTGTTTTTAAGTGAATGTGTCATGTAAAATGACGCTATTAACCTTCACATATGGCGTTAATCGGCAGGTTAATAAATAGCGTTCTTGCACTGTGTGAGCCCCGCTTCCATCAGGAAATGTACTTTTTTCCTCCTGGCAGCGTTCCACATTCAGTCATAGGGGTGGTGCCGACATGGGTTCAGTTATCACTCATTGTATAGAGAGCTGTGAATGAAGCAGCACCAACGTCACTGACTGAGAGCTGACTTTAATGCTGAGGTTGGGTGGGATATCTACGCATTAAACTTGGAACTTATACACTGGCGATAAAAAGGGAACATTCTCCATCAGCAAAATTGTATGAAGCAGGAAAAGCCGAGCAAGTGAGCAGTATAAATTAGTGGAAAAAATCTGTATAATTTTATCAATTTTAATTCCTTCTCTTTTTATTCTGAAGAGCCCAGTGAACAGTCAAAAGTAGCACTTGTCAATCACTAAATAGGACTTCCTATTGGAGTCCTAAGCATGTAGTTCAATTTTTATGAATTTTTCCAAACGCACAAATCACAAGTAAAGCTGCTAAGCCTCTAATTGCCTTAAAAAGATGTATAACACTCTGAGGTCTCCAAGGATGGTATAGAACCTCTATTGAGCTCATTAATACAAGCATAATCTTAGAAAAGTTGAAGTGACCTCAACATTTCAAAGAATAGGTAAATGGATGACAAACAGTGGTAGCCAATGCCTATTTATCAACTCATTGCACAAACAGAATTTTTAGTCTTTTTACTTGTAAAAATAGTAAAAAAAAAACTATCCCTTTTAGGTAACAGATGACTGCCTTGCTGTTTTTTATATACATACTGTGCATATGAAAGAATCCGTGGCTTCATGGGTTTTTTTTGTGAATGAAGAAGCGATAGCTTTTTAATGGGCTGTCTAAAAATTAGATCTATTTTGTGATCAGCAACATGTTTGCTGTTTAGAAAGACAACACCTTAACAAGCCATGCAAAAACTATTCCTATTTTGGAATTGTTACATCTGTCAGAGAACACAAGCTCAAAAAGGCTCCCTCTGACAGACTTGGCACAAGCCACTCAATCTGAAGGATTCCAGAGAAACTCTGACCTTCACCCTTTCACTGCTGTACAGTAATGTGGTCTTACAATGGGGTGCAGTGAATTGCTTCCACTGAAGGGCTTCTGTCCAGAAGTACAAACTGGAGGCGAGTAGCAATGCCAAGCAGGGTCAAAGCCGAGAAGTCACGTCAAGGACAAAATCACCAGGCGAGCGGATAGTCAAAATACAAGCCGAAGCCAGGACACAGGAAATACAAAGCAGACCACAGAAGCTAAGTGAGAGAGACTAGGTCACTAGTTGAACACTACCTAATAACGGGCAGTTAGAGTAAGTCTGCTGGGGACTATATAGAATCTGAAACCTAAACACACCAAACAATACTAGCGTCAAGCAATAACTGTAGTGTAATGTAGTGGCACAGATATGACAGGTATCCTTCAAAGATTTACTGTTTGCAAACTGAAGAAACAATGGCATATTCTCAAGCCATGCAAAAATGATTTATTTATTTTGGGAGCAGAAACTGGTGTACTGTTTTGAAAGTGGAGAAGCAATGGCTTTTAACTTAATATTGAAATAAATATCCCCTAGTTTTGAATCCACAGTAGGTTTGCTTTTCACAAAATGAATATTTTTTATTGAGCTGTCCAAATCTCTCAAGCTGAAAAATCACTTTTCAATTCTTTGCCTTCCATGAAACAAAGAAAAAAGGACACATTCTGGAATTAATAATGTGCCATATGGTGGAGGTTTGGGAGGAGACATAGCTTCCAGTGGTGGAGGCTTCAACCCTTCCTCTGTTTGCGGTTGTGCATCGCTGTCAAGCAAAACATTCAAGCAGTGGGCCATGAAGCTCTTGTATTGTCCCTGTACATTTTTGCTGCTCCAGGTTTCTACAATGAAGTGCACCATGGAGCTCAAAGACAAGCCATGAGAATGGCCTATATTCTCCTGCATGCATGAGCAAATGGGCACTCCTTTCTGCAAGAAATAATGGAGGCTGGGTATCTTCTGGTGAGGCTGAGTGCACACCATTATTTATCGAAATGCAAGAAATGACACAAGGTGGTACGGCAGCAACTGCACCACCAGCAACTTGACCATGTGAGAGTTTAGTTGGCATGCTAGCGGGATGACTGAGATCAAAAACCTGTTTCCTCCACACAATAGGAGAGGGATATTTAATTGTGCAATTAAGAAGAAAAAGGCATAGTCAGAGTATGACAATTTGTAGTGGAAGCAAATTTTGCCATCTGTTTGGTACTGCTACTGCTAGGGTGGTACTGTTGCTGTTAGTGTCTATTGTTTTTTTTTCTCTCATATTACCATATACATTGCCCATGCCATGTTTTCATTTACCGTACATTTTGAGTGCAAGTATTAAGATTACAAAAATATTTCACCACATTTATCCAACCCTTAAAAAATATGGAATTAATCAGACATGCTCAGTAGTGTACACGTGATTGCCAAAAAGAATAATACAACAATATCTCATCACTGCCCCCTGAGGAAGTACGGAAACACGTGTTGGGGCCTCCCCTGACAATGTTGGTTATCTCCAACCTCTCACTAAGTATGTCATATTTAGCTTAATCCATGTGATATTTGCACATTTGTGTTGTTGTGTATGACTCATGGCCGTTTGTATTCACCTTATATATATGCTAGATTATATGATTAATGTTACTGTGACTTTATCAACACACATTCTGTTGTTACTAGTGATGAGCGAGCATACTCACAAGTACTCGGTACTCGCCCGAGCATCTCAGTACTCGAGATGCTCGGAGTTCGCCGAGTACTTGCGAGGTGCCCGGGCGGATGCTCGGGTCCCCTCCTTGCATGTTTGGCGCTCTTTAGAGCGCCAATCAACATGCAGGGATTGAATGCCACTCATTATAATGCCGCAGCCATGGTGGTTGTGGCATTACAGTGATTGGCTGGCCGCACAGCGTCATCAGGTCTATATCAGACCTAGCACTGCTGTGCTCGTCACAGTCACTCCGGAATCAGGCAGAGTAGGGAGAGGTGCTGCAGAGCTAGGGAGAGATTTGTTTGTTTATTAGGTAGTGTAGGGAGAAAAACTGTACATTACACATATCCATCTTAACAAACAGTCCTTCTGAGGACTAATCCATCTGCAGAGATATCAAGCAGGCAGGGTATATAGGCAGGCAGGCATTGTATATAGCAGACTGCAGTGCATATAGCACAGGAGGCTCCATTCCAATTCTGCCTTCTGCTGCTGTATTTCTATACAAAGGCCCAGGTCTCAGGGGCCAGGAATATTTTTTTTTGGATATTAATCCTCATTATTTGCTTAAAAAGCAATCCAGAGAACACAGTTTTTCTGCGCCATTTGCTTCTTGGCACTGCAGAATACAGCCAGGTGCATTCCATATTACAGCGCTAGAAATCCAGCTATTTAAAACTGTGTTTTCTCTGTCACACGGATCACATATATTTGCAATGAATATACTGCCATTTCTGGCCTCCATTAAAAATTTCTTTCAGTGGGTCAGTGAAGCAATTCACACCAGTTTGCTGTTCAAACGAGTTACCTACAGGCCAGGTATTTAAAACTCTGTTTTCTCCGTCACACGGATCACATGTACGTTGTCAGAAAAAACTGCCATTTCTGGCCTCCATTAAAAAATTTCTTTCAGTGTGTCAGTGAAGCAATTCACACCAGTTTGATGTTCAAACTAGCTACCTACAGGCCAGGTATTTAAAACTTTGTTTTCTACATCACACGGATCACATATACGTTGTCAGAAAATACTGCCATTTCTGGCCTCCATTAAAAATTTCTTTCAGTTTGTCAGTGAAGCAATTCACACCACTTTGTTGTTCAAACTAGCTACCTACAGGCCAGGTATTTAAAACTCTGTTTTCTCCGTCACACGGATCACATATAAGTTCTCTCCAAACTAGTGAGCGTGGAAGATACTGTCCTCCATTTAAAGTGGGCCAGGCATGTGGCAAGGGACAGGGAACTGGACATGATGGTGATGGTGCATGCAGAGGCCTAGGACAAGGCCGTGGACAAGCTGAAATTGTGCCACAACAAACACCCACATCTTCTCGCCCGACCTTCCTGTCCCAATTCCTAGGGGACCGCAGCACACCACTATTGAACCCAGAGCAGTGTCAAAAGGTTGTTGGTTGGAGAGCGGATAATGCTTCCAGTCACTTAGCCACCACCACCACCCTGTCTTCCACACGGTCAAGTCTCAGTAGCCGTGAGTCTGGACCGCATATTCCTCACCCTGATCCTCCTTCCTCCCACCATACCGAGTCCCCGGAGACAACTGCCCCCAAACTTGAACAGTCTGAAGAGGTGTTCACTTTTCCAATTATAGATTCAGGCCTCTCGCCCGGTCCACTTGACGTGGGGCAAGAGGAGATCCCATGTAGCGATGCCCACATATTTGAGCAGCCATGGTCACATGAAGGCAACGGTGGAAAAGTGTCACAAGAGGTGGACGATGATGAGACACAATTGCCATAAAGTCAGGAGGAGGACCAGGGTGTGGAAGTGGAAGACGAGGTGGTGGATGATATAGTGACTGACCCAACCTGGCAGGAGGACATGCAGAGTGAGGAGAGCAGCACACAGGGGGAGGGAGGCAGAGAACCCACACATGCAGGAAGAAGCAGTGTGGTGGCCGCAGACAGAAGGAAGGCAACCGTTCCCCGTAACACCAACATGAAGGAAGTTGCCAGTACAACTGTTAGGTCTTCCCGAGTCTGGTTGTTTTTTAAAGATTCTGCCGATAACCCCAAAAAGGCCATTTGCACCACCTGCCAGGCCAGCATCAGGGGTGGAAAAATGACCAGCCTGACCACCACCAGCATGATCAGGCACATGGCAGCAAAGCACCCGATTTTGCGGGCCGAACCCCAGGTTTCAGGAACAGTGTCTGCGGGTGACACCATTCATTCTTCCGCTGTTGTGCATGCAAGCCCTGTCCATGGTGCATGCGAAGATGCCTCCTGCCCTGCACCTGTCGTTGCACACTGTCAAGTTGCAACATCAGGAAGCACGTCCTTGTCCCAGCGCAGCGTTCAGTTGTCCATACCCCAGTACTTGGAACGCAAGCGCAAATACACAGCCAACGCCCCACAGGCCACACTAACTAAATTCTCACATTTCAGGATTGCTTGCGCTTAAAATGTTGCCTTTTAGGCTTGTGGAGATGGAAGCATTCCGCAACCTGATGGCGGCGGCCATCCCTCAGTACTCGGTCCCCAGCCGCCACTATTTCTCCCGGTGTGCCGTCCCCGCATTACACAAGCACGTGTCCCAAAACATTAGCAGTGCTCTCAACAACGCTGTTACCGGGAAAGTCCACCTAACCACGGACACGTGGACAAGTGCTTGTGGGCAGGGATGCTACATCTCGCTGACGGCACACTGGGTTAGCATAGTGGAAGCCGGGACCCAGCTGGACCTTGGGATGGAACATGTCCTCCCGATGCCAAGGATTGCGGCCCCTAGGTCAATCAGGATTGCCCCCATGGTCTACAGCTCCTGAACCTCATCCTCATCAGCCTCCTCCTCCTCTTCAGCCTCCATCTCCAAAATGACCACATCAATCACAAGCTGGAAGCACTGCAGCACTGCGTCAGTCAAGCGGCAACAGGCTGTGCTGAAGATAATATGCTTAGGTGACAAACCGCACTATGCTGAAGAGTTGTGGACAGCTCTGAGAGCAGGCTGATCTGTGGCTCACACTACAGAACCTACAGCCAGGCATGGTCGTGTGTGACAATGGAAGGAACCTGGTGGCGGCTCTGAGGCGAGGCGAGCTCACACACGTACCATGCCTGGCCCATGTGCTTAACCTCATGGTTCAGCGGTTTCTCAAATCCTACCCGGAGCTGCCGGATCTACTTGTTAAAGTACGCCGCCTATGTGCCCATTTTAGAAAGTCACCTACAGCTTCCGCCACCCTTGCCGTGTTTCAGCAGCGTTTGCAGCTTCCGGCTCACAGACTGGTGTGTGATGTCCCCAAGCATAGGAACTCTACACTGCAGATGTTGGGAAGAATTTGTGAGCAGAAGAGGGCAGTTATTGAGTACCAGCATTAACAAGGCCGTCGGTATTCAGTTCAGACTCCACACATAAGACCTCAGGAGTGGACATGGATGTCAGACATATGTACAATCCTCCAAAACTTTGAGGACTCCACCAAGATGGTGAGCGGCGATGATGCCATAATTAGCATCACCATCTCGCTTTTCTGTCTTCTGAAATGCTCTCTGCTCACAATCAAAGAGGATGCATTGCAGGCGGAGCACGATGAGATGGAGCAAGGAACCATACAGGGTGATTACACACAGCCCATCCTCATCTCATCCCAACGTGAATTGGGTGACAATGAGGAAGAGGAGGAGGAAGAAGGACAGGAACTAGTTTCATGCGCTATAGACAGTAGTACCTGCACAGCTGTCATACAGTTTGTTCAGCGTGGCTGGCCAGAGGACAGAGAGGAGGAGGAGGAGGAGAGCATGGTCAGTCATCTTCTTGGTGAGGACACGGAAGTCTTGCCTGTTAGTAGTCTGGCACGCATGGCTGAGTTTGTTACGCTACCTTTCCCATGACCCTCGTGTTCTCAAAATTTTGGGTGACAGTCATTACTGGTTGGTGACACTTCTAGACCCACGCTACAAGGAGAACTTTCTATCTCTTATTCCTGAGGCGGACAGGTCTCCTGGAGGAAAGGAGGTTCCTGCACCAGCATAGAAGGGGATTCTTTACGGTCAGAGCCGTGAGACTCTGGAACTCCCTGGGAGAGGAAGTGGTAATGTCCAACTCACTTAATGAGTTCAAGAGAGGCCTGGACGCCTTTCATGAGAACAATAAAATTACATCTTAAGCTTAGTGATAGTTAATTAATCCAGGGATTTAATCTGACTGCCAGATTGGAGTCGGGAAGTGAATTTTTGATCAATGAAGTAAATTGGCCAATACCGCATGGTTTTTTTTGCCTTCCCTTGGATCAACGCTGCGGAATAGCTGCAGTGCACAAGAAATAGGCTGAACTGGATGGACGCTTGTCTTTTTTCGGCCTTATAAACTATGTAACTATGTAACTATGTAAAAATGGGGCTGTACCAAAGGGCCCTTGTTGCGGAACTATTAAAAAAATTCCCATCTGAAAACACTGGCGGAAGAGGGCACACTACATTGGACAACCAAGGAGTACAGGCGAGAGAGACACAACTCCAATCCAGCAGATGCAGGGGAACACTGTCAAAGTTCTGGGAGAGTATTCTCAGACAATCCCATCGCACAAGCCCTGAGGCGTGGGGTACTATCACAAGGAATGCAAAGTTTGGGAAGATGCTGAGGGAGTACCTTGCCGACCGTACCAACGTCCTCCTTGATTCCTCTGTGCCTTATAACTATTGGGTATCCAAGCTGGATACGTGGAATGAACTGGCTCTCTATGCCTTGGAGGTCCTGGTCTTTCCTGCTGCCAGCGTTTTATCAGAGTGGGTTTTTGGTGCTGCTGGTGTAATTATAACTGATAAGCGCATCCGCCTGTAAACTGAAAATGCTGACAGGCTGACTCTTACAAAAATGAACAAGGGCTGCATTGGGCCACACTTCTCAACACCACCGAATGATAGCAGCGTAACATAAACTCAAATCCAGTGTCTTTTCTTGGGAGGTGAATTCTCATGCACCTTTTCACACCCAGACATGAGTATACGCTTCCTGATTTTGGCTATTTGCTCTTGTCCTCCTCCTTCTCCTCATCCTCCACCACCATATCACCAGGGTGACCGTGGTCCGTGATGCAACACCCACATAATTTTTTTAAAGGGTGTTTATGATGCCCGTAAAAAAAAAATTTATACAGTATGTTCATGTATACCCCCCAGGGGTAAATGTTTGCCAGCCCATACACTTAGTGCATGGGCATTACAAGTATAGGAGGCCCGTTCCTTTCTAATAGGAACTTTTTTTATGAGGCCCTCCTCCATTTCTCTTCCAAGGGGCATTGGAGTGCCTCCCAATTTTTGGCAGCCCTTGCATTCACTGCATAGCCCAACACTATGGGAGACCCACTTCCTAATAATGGGAATAATTTTTTATGAAGCCCTCTACTTCTCTTCCAAGAGGCATTGGAGTGCGTCCAAATTTTTGGCAACCCTTGCATACACTGCATAGGCAAACACAATGGGAGACCCACTTCCTAATAATGGGAACATTGTTTTCAGGAGGTCCTCTGACCTCCACTTGTCTTCCAAGGGGCATTGGAGTGCCTCCAAATTTTTGGCAACCTTTGCCTATGCAGAGAATGCAAACAAAATGGGAAATCCACTTCCTAATAATGGGAACATTGTTTTCAGGAGGCCCTCTGACCTCCACATCTCTTCCAATGGGCATTGGAGTGCCTCCAAATTTTTGGCAGCCCTTGCATTCACTGCATAGGCAAACACAATGGGAGACCTACTTCCTAATAATGGGAATATTGTTTTCAGGAGGCCCTCCTCTAAGTCTCTTCAAAGGTGTATTGGGGTGCATCCAAATTTTCAAAGTGGTATTGGGGTGCGTCCAAATTTTGGGCAGCCCTGGCACTCACTGCATACGCAATAACAGTATAGGAGACCCACTCTTTAGTAATGCAACAATAAACATAGCCGGCTGATGGCTCTCTAAGAATAGTGAGGGCCCACTGCTGGCCCTTTAAGAATAGTAAAGGCCGCCTGATGGCCCTATAAAAATAGGATTTGTGACTATCAGAGTCCCTCCTTCATAAATGAAACACGATGTGTCTGATGATATCTCACAAACCACATGGCCAGATAAGGTTGTAAAATGTTAAAATGACATTTCCTGGTGAATACATTTGTCACGGTTGAAAGCAATGCAAAAGTGAAAAAACGCATCAAAAACGCTACGTATGAACATAGCCCAAGGTGTGGAGGAGCATTTTTTGGGGGGTTATTTATTTTGCTTTATATACGTACAAGTCATTACCCTGGAAAGGATGTTCCTTAACATATTTCCCAGGAAATTCCATTTTGGTTTCGTTTTGGTATGTTTTATTGTGAGTCCGTAAAAGTGGCGTAATACCTCTGACAACGTTGTTGACAGAAGTGACCTGGGAGTCAGAAATGCTTCCAGGGGTCTTCCTCATGCTGTTCCCATGTCATTTGAGCACTGTTCTCATCGATTTGGGCAATTTTTAGGCCCTCTGCAGACCGCCAGGGGGAGCCACCTGAAAAATGCTCGAGTTTCCCATAGACTTTGGGCTCGTTGCTCAGGTCGAGCACCCGATTATTCCAATGTACTCGACCCAAGCATCAAGCACCCGAGCATTTTAGTGCTCGCTCATCACTAGTTGTTACCAATGAATTGTATTGGACAAGCTATGTGACCTTATGTGTTGTAGGTTTGGTCATAATTTGACACCATCTGTGTCTTTATCTACCCTCTTTTGCTTTACCTGCTCATGTTATATCTTATATTATATGGAATTCATACAATGTGTTTTTTTGAATATATTTAATAAATTATTAATTCTTTTTAGTCATCACATTGTGTCTAAATCATGTTGTATTTGGGGTGTTTGAAACACTTATGGCTTCCTTTTTTCTGAACAATAACTCATATGTTGCATTGGTGTGGTGTGTACATGTCTTAAACAGATGTGACGAAACAGACCTGCACAATTAAATATCTCAATTTAGTTTAATTTTCGTGTTACATATTTTTGTTAGGTAACTTAAACTCTCCTGAACAAAAAAGACAATGTAACAACAAGTGCCAAGTAGGTACATGATATGGCCAATAAGCCAAATTTGGCAACAGATAACAGTAAAGTTTTTGAGGTGTACGGTTGCCAAATTAGACTAGTAATTATTTTTCATTTGTTTTCTAATTTTAAACAATATTCTTTCTGTTTCTGACTAAAATCCAGAATTAATTGTGCTACATTGGAAGGTAGCTACATCCCTGAAAGAGGAAAATTGTTGTGAACTAGTAAAATTGGTATGTAAAATGTTGTAACCGAAAGTTTCAACCAACACAAAAATAGTTTTTTTTTATGTAGGTACACTCCCAAAGAGGAAAAATACATGGTTGCAAAATTGAAGTAATAAAACAGGTATGCAAAATGCTACTTTTTTAATTTTTGTTTTTAAATTCTACCCTTTTGTCACCAAAAAGGATATGAAAAGAAATGCTTGGTAGATGCATGTCTCAAAAGCCAGTACCTGTAACAAGGTGCAGTATTGGTGTGGAGTGTATAGGAGTAAAATTGGACTAATAAAACAGGTGTGCAAAAATATGTAATATTTTTGTAACATGAACAGTTCATGAGCTATTACATATAGAAATGCAAAAGAAATGCAAAAAAAAAGATGACGCTTATGGCTTGTCAGTTTCACAAGTTGGGAAGCATACTTTCTCAGACAGACTAACTTTGGTTTCAGAATTTTTCTTCAGCAGGAAAAACAGGACTGAGGTGTCTTCAAGGTGTGTAGTGCTTCAAAAAAGAAAACAAATGAAGTAATTCAATTTTCAGGCACCTCAAAATGGTGCCATAGAAGACTATATCACAGATCAATCAATTCACAATCACACAGAATAAAACACCACTCCCATCTCTATCTCCCCATTTATTTGAATATACTGTATGCATTATTACTCTTATTACTATAGACTAAGGGCTCAGTCAGACAGTCATATAACACAGAAGACGATTACATCTAGAGATGAGCGTTGTTCTACTCGAACTGTTCGCCAATCTCAAATTCGAGCTGTTTTGGGCGGTGTTCGAGCCGTTCGGCGAACACGAACAATTTGAGAAAAATTCGGCTGTTCGAGGTTATGTTCGATAACTGTTCGTGCACCAAAATCATAACTGGATTTTTTCTCAGTAATGATGAAAATTAATGTTAATACGCAGTTTGAGTATACAGCGGGGTGGGGGGAGGGGCAGGGGATGGATCTCTGCAGGAACAATGAAGATCTCCATTTTTTTTTCTCTTTCCCGCATTTACAGTGGGTGCAATCTGTCAGCCTATCAGCAGCGCACACACGGAGCGAAGTGCTTTTTTTCACACAAGCAAGGGCATGTGTCATTGGCAGTGTATGTCACATGTTCTTGCCCTATAAGACCAAGCCATTTTCCCTGTCGCCACCATTTTCTCACTGCTGCAGCTGCGTGTTAGACGGCACCGCTGTTGCTGTGTGCGCTATACCTTGTTAATTTCAAGCCAATTTTCGCACAAATCTACAGATAGCTTGGGAGTAGGGAATAGTTGTGATTGCAGTCCTTTTAAGGACTAGGTTACAGCATTTCCTATGACTTTTATCAGGCAGGTCTGTGCTCTTAAATAGATAGATTGTGGGAGTAAAGACTAATTGTAATTGGAGTCCTTTTCAGGACTAGGTTACATCAGTTCCTATCAGTTTTTGCCAGGCAGGTCTGTGCCAGTGCTGTGCAAGTTTTTTTCACAGCATTTGGCTGAATCTAGCAAAGCTAATCCTTTTTGGCCTATTGCAGAGTGTGTTAGTCAGTGGAGTAGCCTATCTGTGTTGCAAGATATACCACCTGTGTATAGAATACCAATTTTTTTACTGCACCTAGTGAAGTAAAATCTTTTGGGCATAGCATAATTCTATTAGTCCATCTATACTGACCTCCATCAGGTTGCAAATTGAATATAATTTTTTTCTGCATCTAGCTCTGAAAAAATATTGGGCTTCTAGCTGTGTGTGGGACTTGTTGTATTAGTCCATCTATACAGACCTCCATCAGGTTGCAAACTGAATATATTTTTTTCTGCATCTACCTCTGAAAAAATATTGGGCTTCTAGCTGTGTGTGGGACTTGTTGTATTAGTCCATCTATACAGACCTCCATCAGGTTGCAAACTGAATATATTTTTTTCTGCATCTACCTCTGAAAAAATATTTGGCCTTCTAGCAGTGTGTGGGACTTTCTCTATTAGTCCATCTATACTGACCTCCATCAGGTTGCAAATTAAAAATAATTTTTATCTGCATCTAGCTCTGAAAAAATATTTGGCCTTCTAGCAGTGTGTGGGACTTTCTCTATTAGTACATCTATACTGACCTCCATCAGGTTGCAAATTGAATATAATTTTTTTCTGCATCTAACCCAGCCAATAGTTTTGGCCTAATACCACAGTTTGGCCACTCAGCTCTGCTCGGTTCCCATCCATTGTTTTTTTGTGCAAACAACTCCAGAGTTGTTAATTAGTTAACCACCAAAATGAGTGGAAAAAGGCCTGCTGCTGGTGGAAAGGGGAATAGGCGTGTTGGGAAGGGGAAAAAAGGTTGTGTCCGTGGGGTAGGTGTTAAAGCAACAGTAACATCTGCAGAATAAAGACCATCTTCCAGCCAAACTAAAATGTCTAATTCTTTTAGCGGACAATGTGATAAGATCCCTTTCTTACGGCCAAGCCAATCGCTACAAATTCCAGATGAGGCACAAAAACAGCAGGTGCTTCAACGGATATCAAGTGCTCATTTAAGTGGGCTCTCCTCCACATCAACTTCAACATCACAAATACTCCAGTCCTCAAAGGTGTCACCCCAATCGCACTTGCTTCCTCACAGCTCCCAAATCTCCAGCTGCCCGTCTGAGTATGAGGTAGAACAGATGGTTGAGTCTGCAGAGCTGTTTACTCATACTATAGCCTGGGAATCAGAGGTCGACTCCAGTGCTTCTGTGAATCCAGACGAGGAAATGATCTGCACTGATGCCCAGAATCTTTATGAGTCGGATCCAGGACCAGACGCTGAAGGTTCTGACCATAATGTAGACCCTCATTCCCAAACTGTAACTCCTGTTGGTGGAGACAATGAGGAAGACGATGATAAGACTCAAATACCTGATTGGAGCGACAACTTTAGATTTTGTCAGGGCAGGAACAGGTTGGCTCTGAGGACGACGGGTGTGATAAAGCACAGGGTGATGATGATGAGGTTGGAGATCCCACTTACTGTCAACCCACAGTCAGCCAAGAGATGAGGTCAGCAGAGGAGGTGGAGGAGAATGCTAGTGATGACGAGGTCAGGTTGCGCCTTCCTGGACAGAGACGTAGTACTGGAAGCACGTCAACAACTGCATCCTCAAACACAACTCTGCCTCTCACCACAAGTCGTGGTGGCTCTTCAGGTCTCATGGGTGCTAAGCCTTGCATAGCCTGGGCATTTTTTCAGATCGATAAAGATGACCCAACTCGTGTTATCTGTAACATTTGTCAGCAAAAGCTAAGTAGAGGCCAAAAAATACATAGTTTGAGTACTTCATGCATGAACCGGCACATGGACATGAAGCATAAGTTGCAGTGGGAAGCTCAGTGTGCTACAATGCGGCCTAGCCGGCCGGGCCAACCACCGTCTGCCATATCTTGTGCATCCGTGGCCTCTTCATCCTCTGTGACTGGGGAGACAGCAGTCACACCTGTTTTGGGGCGCAGACCTGCCACCTCTTTACCCGCAACAGCCAGCGTGATTGGCAGGTCATCATTTTCTTTGGAGGTGGTAACACCAGCTGGTGTTGAGCGCTGTCCGACATCGATAGCACCACCTTTGGATCAAGGCAACCTAACATGTCCGCCTGCATCTTCCTCACAGACCGGCAGTTTGCCGGGGACACCCTTATCAACCCCGTCTAAGCACAATAGCCAGCCCTCGGTCCCTCAGATGTGGACAAGTAAAAGACCATTTCCTCCTAGCCATGAGAAAGCTAAGAGGTTGAATTTCACCATCTGCAAGTTCTTGGCTACAGAAATGCTGCCTTTCCGCCTGGTGGACACAGAGGATTTTCGAGACCTTATGTCCGTCGCAGTGCCCCAGTACCAGATGCCCAGTCGGCACTACTTCTCAAAGAAAGGTGTGCCTGCGCTCCACCAGCATGTCGCACACAACATCACCGCTTCTTTGAGAAACTCTGTGTGTGACAGGGTGCATTTCACCACAGACACTTGGACGAGTAGGCATGGACAGGGGCGTTACATGTCGTTGACTGGGCACTGGGTAACTATGGTGACAGCAGGACAAGGGGCTGCTGTCCAAGTCTTGCCGTCCCCACGAGTTGTGCGTCAATCCTCTTTATGTCAAAGTTCCTCCACTGCTTCTGCCTCCTCAACCTCCTCTCGGTCTTCCACCTGCACCCAACCAACCCTGTCTGGTCATGCCACAATCTTTCTAACTGCACAGAAGGGATCCTGCACACCTCCTTACTATGCTGGCAGTAGGGCTCAACGTCATCAGGCGGTTTTTACATTGAAATGTCTGGGAAATGTGAGTCACACAGCTGAGGAGTTGTGGTCAGCTCTGGAGAACCAATTTCATGAATGGTTGTCTCCACTGGACCTGAAACCAGGGAAGGCCGTGTGCGACAATGCTGCAAACCTGGGTGCGGCCCTTCACCGGGGCAATGTCACACACGTGCCTTGTATGGCTCACGTGTTGAACCTGGTTGTCCAGCAATTTTTAGCCCACTATCCCAGACTAGATGGCCTTCTGCAGAGGGCACGGTCGCTGTGTGCTCACTTTCGCCGTTCGCATCCCGCAGCTCAGCGACTTACATCTCTATAGAAGTCGTTGGGCCTGCCACTTCACCGGCTAAAATGCGATGTGCCTACCCGGTGGAATTCAACTCTGCACATGTTGCAGCGACTGTGGCAGCACCGACAAGCCCTGGTGCAATACGTTCTGACGTATAGCCTGGGCCAACGAGATCCAGAGGTGGGGCAAATCACGCTGGAGGAGTGGTCTCAGATCAGGGACCTATGCACCCTTCTGCACAGTTTTGAAATGGCGACGAAGATGTTTAGTGCTGACGATGCCATTATCAGCATGACTATTCCGGTGATTTACATGCTGGAGCACATGTTAAACAGAATTCGGAGTCAGGTGGTGGCACAAGAGGAGGTGGAGGAAGTAGAGGAGGAGGAGTTGTATGCGGAAGGGCTAACATCTGCAAGGTCCAGACGGTCGGCAGCACCAAGGTGGCAGGCATGTGAGGGTGGGGGAGATGGTTATACCAGGGTGCATGGTAGCAGCCAAACTACTGAGGAAGGTGCAGGAGCCCAGGAAGAAGTGGAGGACGAACTGATGGAAGACTCATCAGATGAGGGAGACCTTGATCACATTTCTGTTGTGCGAGGTTGGGTGGAGAGGACAGAGGAAGGAAGCATGATTGTTACCTCGCCACCAACACAACAGGGACTTGGTGCTCCTGGATGCGCAACACACATGAGTGCCTTCTTGCTGCACTACCTGCAACATGACCCTCGAATTGTGAGAATTAGAAATAATCCTGACTACTGGGTTGCCACACTGTTAGATCCCCGGTACAAAAGTAAATTTGCAGAAATTATTCCTGCCATAGAAAGGGATGCACGCATGCAGGAGTATCAGCAGAGACTGTTGCAGAATCTTACATGTGCTTTTCCACAAAATACCAGTGGTGCACGTAGTGAATCTCACAGTTCCAACTTGCCAACCGTGGGACCGTCAAGTGTTCAGCACTCAAACCGTAACAGAACCACAGTATCTGCTGGTAACATCAATTTTGCGGAATCATTTCACCACTTTTTTAGCCCATCCTTTGCAAGGCCACAGGAGACAAGAAGTCTGACACATAGTCAACGCCTAGAGACGATGGTACAGGAGTATCTCCAAGTAAACATTGAAGCCACGACTGTGTAACTGGACCCTTGCTCTTTTTGGGCTTCCAATCTGGATAAATGGCCGGAGCTAGCCACTTACGCCTTGGAGATCTTGTCATGCCCCGCAGCCAGCGTTCTGTCTGAACGTGTGTTCAGCGCTGCTGGTGGTGTGCTGACAGATAAGCGCACGCGGCTCTCCACTGATAATGTAGACTGACTCACGTTCATAAAGATGAACAAATCATGGATCCGAAACGACTTTTCTACCCCTGTGTCATCCTGGGGAGAGTAAAAGCTTGATGATTGGTTAAAATCACCCTACCAACCGTTTTAAGCTTTCAAATTACTAATCATGTTTATCTGTATCTTGACTGGAAAATAATTTGGGCTTTGTAGCAGTGTGCAGCACTGATCCTATTAGGCCATCTATACTAAAGCTTCACCAGATTTAAAATTAATAATAATTTTTAGCTGCATGTAGCCCGGAAAATAATTTTGGGGCTCCGAGATGCGCAAGACACATAAGTGCCTTTTTGCTGCACTACCTGCAGCATGACCCTCATATTGTCAGAATTCGAAGTAATCATGACTACTGGGTTGCCACACTCTTAGATCCCCCAAACTTTTCGATCAACCTTTTCATTTTAATAAAGACCAAAAAAATGGTCATTTTTGAAATTATAAGCATTAGCAGGTTGTTAGAAACTGAAATCAAACAGTTTTCAACTCAAAACTTTATTCTAGGTGATGTTACATTTTCACATAGGACCCCTTGTTCGAAAGGAGCTTCTGAACTCTCTCGTCCATTGAATTTGTCAGGTTTTGGATGGTTTCTGCTTCAATTGTTTTGCATGAGGACAGAATACCCTCCCAGAGCTGTTGCTTAGATGTGAACTGCCTCCCGCCATCATAGACACTCCTTTTAATGATGCTCCAAAGGTTCTGAATGGGGTAGAGGTCAGGGGAGCATGGGGGTCACACCATAAGTTTGTCCCCTTTTATGCCCATATCAGCCAGAGATGCAGATGTTTTATGTGCAGCATGAGATGGTGCATTATCATGCAGAAAAATGATCTTGCTGTGAAATACACGGTTCTTCTTCTTGAACCATGGCAGGAAGTGCTGTTTGAGAAAATCCACATACATTATGGAGTTCATCTTTAGCGCCTTCAGGGATCTTAAAGGGGCCGACAATCTCTCTCCCCATGATTTCAGCCCAAAACATTACTCCACCTCCTCCTTGTTGGCGCTGTAGCCGTGTTTGCGTGGGGTGTCCATCAACCAGCCATCCTCCACTCCATCCATCTGGACCATCGAGCGCTGCACGGCACTCATCCGTGAACAAAACAGTTTTGAAATCAGTCTTCATGTAATGTTTGGCCCACTTGGGCCGTTTCTGCTTGTGTGAAGTGGATAGAGGAGGTCGACAGGATGGCGTATGCACAGCTGCAAACCTCTGAAGGACCCTGCATCTTGTTGTTCGGGGGACGTTGGAGGCACAAGCAGCTTCAAAAACTTGTCTGCTGCTATGACAAGGCTTTTTTGCCGCTGCTCTTTTAACCTGACGTAATTGCCTGTAGGAAAGAGTCCTCAATTTGCCCTTATCAGCACGCACACGTGTGTACTGTGAATCAGCTACATACTTCTTGATTGCCAAGACACTTCATCCTGATCATCGCACAATGTTGATTGTAGTCATGCCTTGACCTAAACACTCCACAATTTGTTGCTTCTCAGCAGCCGACACATCCTTTTTCTTTCCCATTTTGGCAGAAAATGTAGGCTGCTTAATAATGTGAGACAGCCTTCTTAAGTAGTCTTGCCTTTCATTGGACACACCTGCCAAACTAATTAGCACAGGTGTCTGCATTTGCTTACAGTGATATAAAGAGCCCTGACACACATCACCATCAATGAGTTTAACTGACAAACAAACAAATTCTTCCCTTATCACTCCTAAACACTTTTTGCATAATAATTTGGAACACAGTGTACATGTTCTTTTCCACAAAACACCAGTGGTTCACGTAGTGAATCTTACAGTTCTAACTTGCCAACCGTGGTCTGTATGGAGTTGTTCAATAAAGGGCCCAAAATTAAGATAACATAGATGGGAGAGGTCTCTATGAATAGGAATTCCTAAGTATTTGATACCCTGTGAGGGCCAGGCAAAGGGAAAGTTGGACTGGATGGAATCCTATATGGATTTGGGGAGGGAGACAACGAGGGCCTCAGACTTCGCTGCATTGATTTTAAAATTTGACCATGTAACAAAGTGATCTATTTCAGCCATAACAGCATGGATGGATATATGTGATTGAGTGATATATACTAGGACATCATCAGCAAATAGAGAGCACTTGTACTCGGTGCCTCCCACCTCAATCCACCTAATATTGGGGTTATGGCGAATTGATGAGAGCAGGTGCTCCGTCACTAGGATGTATAAGAGAGGGGACAGAGAACATCCCTGCCTTGTCCCATTGGTGATTGTGAAAGGTGATGAAAATGTTCTGACGCGCCCCCTGGGCCTTGGGACACCCGGAGCCGGACCCTTTTTGGTGGATGCTGGTGGTTGTAGTCTCCGTGGCGGCAACCCGGTTCCGTGGCTCAGGGCGGTCAAACCAGTGGCGGAACTATTTATGTGGTTTTGATGTTTAAATGTCCGACTACGCCACCCGTGGATTGCGGTCAGAGTGAACTGCCGCTCCAGGGCAGACCGCTGAGGCTGGTGTTGTGGGTGCAGCAGAGCGTAGCATAACTCCCTACGGGAGGAGTATAGCCTCAGGGCAGTGTATGCGGAGGATGGGGGTGATGGTGCAGGGCAGCAGCAGTAATGACACGGAGTCAGTGATGCAGTCCAGGGCCTTTACTCACAGTTCTTATTATCCAGACCACGTCTGCAGGTAACGGCTGCCCACGTCGTACTGTGCTCACCAGGTGAGGGGCTCAGACAGCTCCCAGATAACTTTGGAGTGCTTCACAGGACCCCCTTTGTGTGTCCTTTGTCTGGCCTTTCTTACCAACCCTTCTGTCCGGCTGCCTCGGGCCTCCTCTTGGTAAACTTGGCGCCAGTTTCCCTGACCCTATGTGGTGCCTTCCTAGCGGGTGTAGCGAGGGGCTGCGCCACATAAAATGTCACAGCCTCCTGTTTCTAGCTGAGGGTCGTTTCCTGCCTCCACTAGTTTCGGGGACCGGTCTCCCCCTTTGGCCTGACCCCTCCACGCAGGTGGATTCGGGCGTGCGGTGGCGACTCGCCCGTCCACACCCCTGAGATCCCTTCGTTCCTCATTCCTGGAGCCTTCTCCGCTCCTCTTCCTTCCTTCTCCCTCTTCCAGGCCTGGGCCTCTGTTACTAGGCCCGCCTCCGGAGCAGAGCTCATGCAGAGCCCCTGCTCCCTGCCACTTCTGCTCAGACTTCTCTGCACTGAACTAAGATGGTGCCCACCTTTTATACTCCCTTCTCCATGCACCCAGGAACTGCTTCCTCCCTGCTCCTGCACTACAGGGTTCCCCTTCCTCAGTGTTCCCTCCCCCCACTCCAGCCAGGGACAGGGACTGTCGTGCCCATCTCAGGGGCATATTGGTCGCCATGCCCCACGGCAATGTGGTGTAATGCATGCAGGTGTCGGGTCCTGATCCACACTACATCCTTACCTGAGAGTGAGATATCACACCTCTGGGTGAGGTGCAATACCTCTGTAGCAGCCGAGCCCTCAGGGTGCTACAGTTCCATTTATCTTCAGCCTAGGTGACGTATTGCGATACAGGGCCGTGATTTTGGCTATAAAAGGGTCCCCTAGACCCCTACCCCAAGCTTTTTAAGAGAATCACATATGGCGTGCCAGGAGACTCTATGGAATGCTTTCTCAGCATCCAACGAGAGTATCTAATTACAAATTTTTAACTGCATCTAGTCCAGGAAATACTTTGTGCCTAGTAGCAGGGTCTGCTAGTCAGCGGATTATCCTGGCTGTTAAGCAAGCTACACCACCTGTAGTTTGGACACTTCATTTTTTCAAAGGAAATGCTTCGGGACCACGGGATACTCAGTGAAGAGCATCAGGAGGCACCCCAAGGCATAGGGGCTCGGACTGGCAGTAGGATGCCTTGCGGTGGACAGCCGAGCTCGATCCTTATAAAAGCTTTTTAACTGCAGCAGCTTTAGTGGACGCTACTGGAGCTGGAATTACGCGGCTGCTGGCATGAGACTTGCCCTCCAATAGATCCTTGTAAATGGATTTAAAGTGTATTTATTCAAATTAGAGAGACAATTTAAATTAAAAAGCTTAGAGCTGCCTCCACCACAGGGGGGCTCGCTCAACCCACCAGCGGACAGGCACCAGTATTGGGAGAGGGGGGCTGGCCGTCAGGGTTCACCGCGGCTCTGGCACAAACCCGGCGACACGGAGGTGGCACGGGCAGGAGCGGACTGAGCGTGTCGGCTTCTCACTTTTTGGATTTTAGAAGGGCATGACATGCCTATATCTGTGTCTCCCCCTCCTTTTACTCCTCCACCTCTTTTCTTTTCGCATGACTATATGTACTTGTCACTTTTCCATGTGTTAGTTGTGTCTTCTGAGCAGTTTGTCAGCTTTTGGACACCTTTGAAGGTGTTTTCTATGTGTTTCTATGTGTTTTTGTTTGCCTGCCATTGGTTTTAACGGTGTTCGAAGGTGTTCGACGAACAGTCCGACGAACAGTTCGGCGAACACACGGGTGTTCGACGAACCGAACCGAACTCGAACACTACGGGGGTGGCTCAACACTAATTACATCGCAGTACTCGGACTGGCCAGCGGCTCTCCTGACCCGAGCGTGACAGCATGTATTTCCATGCAGCTGTCACTCTTGGGTTGGGAGAGCCGCCGGCCAGTCTGTGCACGGCAATACGATCGTCATCCGTGTTATACAACTGTCTGACTGCGTCCTAGCGGTACCATTTTCTATGTTCATCAGAACTGCAGCAGTGCACTACACTCCATTCACAGTAGCTCTCCACTGTTTTAGGCCTTTTTCTACCTATCTCTAATTATGATCTGTGTGCTCTAACCTCCTATCCCTAAACTGTAAAATCCTAAAATGCCCACTACTTTCCCTGCCTCATTTTTTATAGTGGCTCTGATAGTCCCTCCTGACGGGCCTCACTAGACCATGTTATGTGATAGCTGTAAGGAATTATGGTGAATCCCACACTGTTGGGCCTGATATCATGTAAACCAGCGCTCTGGCTGATTCAATCTGTGTGAAATAGTGCTTGTCATTTTATGGAAAATTCACGCAAATTAGAATCACATATTGTTAGAATTGGCCAAAACCTGCAAATTTCATGAAATTGAACTCAAAGTCGGTTTGCATGGGATCAATTTGATCATCTCTATTAAGCATAAAAAGGTATTTAAATTGATAAAATACAAGTTATAGAGAATCTTTTCACTCACAGTTTATATTAATATGCTCTGCTAATCTTGCTCTTTATTGCTGCCTGCAGAGCAGTTACCATGTTCACTTTTGACAGGTTCCTTTTAACACTAAACTTCGCATTTAGGGCATGTGAAAAAGGACCTGGAAGCATATTGTGGTATATATGACACAGATCTCTTCTTCTCTTTTTTCCAGTTTAGTTCATCTGGACATGCGGTGAATGTTTATTAATGTGTGCATATAGATCTATAATTAAGTAGTGGAATAAATTAGCATAGTGAGTGCGAGCTGGTAGATACTGTATGTACATTTTATAGCTAAAGGTTGACAGATGTGCTTTTAAAATATGGACTGGGGGCACACAAATTTGGAAAATGTATAGATTATTATGTATGTATGTTAAGTTACATTTATATATGTACATATTTATATCACATCCAGTTTAATATAAAGTGTGTTTTTAATATTATATTTTGTTAAATATTACCAATATATCCCCATTACTTTCCCTCTTTACACAACATATTCCAGAATTAGTAGCGCAAGATGACAAGGTTTGAAAAGACAACAGTATTATATAGCTGTATCCAAACTCTTTTATGAACACTTTGGGGTTAGCGTGCGTCCACTGAGTCCTCTCGTTGACCCTTGTCTATCTCAAATGTTAAAAATGGCCACACCTTAAAATCAGTTTGCACAATTTATTTCTTCTCCATTTAATATATTACAAATTATGTTCAACACAAAGATGTATATTCATCAGAAGAAGACTTAAGAATAAGATAAGACTAACCCCAAGTGTTAGTTTCTGCTTTTTTGTAGTTTCCTTTTCATCAGTTCCATCAAGAGCCTGGTCACCAGCTTCCAAACGCAGGATAACAAACATTTTCGGGGATATACCCTTTCTTCAGACATCATGATGCCTGGCTCCCGGCAGCGTCTCCAACATTTGGGGTCAAAATGTATTTATTATGTCTTCTAGTGCTTGAAAATAAACCTTTGGATGATATGAAGTATAATATTAAATTGAGAAGACAAAAAATTGTGAAAAGCGATTCTATGGTGTGGACATTTTTGTTATTTCAACTTTGAAAAGAAACATTATTTTGCAATACTCTGCCTGGAGACGTTAATACCCTATTTATATGCATGTTTAGCGTAATTAAGTTGGATTGTAAATAAATTGCATCTTCAACAAAACAGCACAAAAGCAAGAGTGTACATCTAAATAGTAGGAATAACTTTCTCTGGTACAGTGTAGGGCAGAAAACCAATATGCTTCGAAGTGAACCATTTGAGTAAAACTTGAAATCTCATCTCTGACTCTAAGTCTTTCATTTAATTAGGGTCTTTTTTAAGTACATTTTTTTTATTAAGGGTTTTTCTGCAAATTGACATTAATACTTTTTAATTTGTGCCATGTGATGTTTTATTTTATGTTATTTTTTGCTTGTTTTTTTGGTGTTTTTTTAAGTTCAGGAATCTCCAGGAAAAAAAGTGCATGCTCACAGCCAGTAGCCACAACACAGTATACAGTGATAAATTGTTCTCCATATACTTATTCTGGCTGGAAGGAGATGTCAGGTCACTTAATGACTTTCATGAAAAATCAACACTAAATATAAGCCAATAAAATTAACCCTAAATTGCAACTTAACCGATATTGATTTGTTTTAAGGTTACACAGAAGAAATCAATAAGTATGTTGACAACATAAGTCTTGTAAAGAGCACGGATAAAGCAACCAACATGTAGTTTAAAAGCTTTCAGGCAACAATCACTGCAGGTGGCTTGTCATTGGACATACTGGATGACATGAGTGCTGAACATCAAGATTCCAATTGCAAAAAGCTATTAAACAGCAAAGAGATAAATTGTAGTCTCACAAGACAGTATGATGAGAAAAGGAAGAAGGAAAGACAGAACCAATAAGAGCACTCATTGTTTAAATATGGTTCTGAAATCCCACTTGGACAACTCTTGGTGAATATAATCTGAACAATTTCCTAATCTGTACACACAAATTTGAGCTATACTGTAGATTGAAAGTTTAAGTCCATCGTTTTGTTTCCTATCCAGTATGTGCTAAAAATTCACTGAAAAGAAACAGTAGATAATGTACATTACATTTTCAATGTATTATGTCCTCTATATACTTAAGGGTTATATATTTTTCATTTTCGAATTTATGTAGAAAGATTTTTGATAATGCTAATTTATTAAAACACTAAACCCTTTTATGATGGACTTAATAATTTAGCAATCAGGAATTGGCCACAGCAAAAAATACTGTAGTTTATGGCAGGTTTAGATGGTTTCTTTGGACAAATAACATTAATGTTTATGTAACTGTGTTGAATTCTTGTTTAAATGATGATCCAGTCTGATCATCACTTGGCAAGAATATTTTTTTCTTTAAGGGTGCATTGTCTCAGTCTTTTTATTACCTTTCTCGGGATCAACATAGTTCTAAAACAGTGTTTCCCAAACTCCATTCCCCACGGTCCTCAACATGTCATGTTTTCAGGATTTCCTTAGTATTGCACAAGTGATGGAATTATTATTAAGGCATCAGAAACTGCCACAGGTTTTCTCACCTATGTATTACTAAGGAAATCCTGAAAACATGATGTGTTGGGGGGTTTGTGAGGACTGGGTTTGGGAAACACTTTTCTAAAATGATCCCCTTTCCTTCATCGACATCTCCCATCCCTTAGTATAGTTTGATGCAGGTAGATATTGCCCCTCTGAAGACCTTGGCTTATCTGTGTATCACAAAAGTATTTAAATGACTGTGAGGGCCACTTTTTATGTTTAGAAAATTTTATGATTCATCTTGTATTTCAATTTGTTCAAACCCTAGTTTTACAAGAAATTTACAAGTGGAGAGAAAGGCAATAAAGTTGTACAAAACACTTTAGTTTGTATAACTAAGGCATATAAGACCCAAAGTAAATTAAACAAGATAAGATTCCTCTTCACCCATCAAACACACCTGAACTACGTTTCGCCAACAACTCTGTCAGGGGAGCAGGAGGTAAGTGAAGTGATTAATCAAGTTTTGAAGTAGAGCATTTAAGAGTCATTGAAGCTGCGAAGGGGTGGAATTGTGAGTCTTGTAAACTGAGAAAATATGGTGCATTTATGTGTAGTTGAACTTGTGTATTGATACTATAAGGGCACTACCGCATCTAAGGGCATCTTAATTATCTTACAAATGTACTGCATGAGTCAATGAACCTGTGATATGGTGTTCTTGTGAGGCATCTGATCAACAAAAAAAAACACTGGCACCGATCAATAAAGGATTATGATGGACAGAGCCACACACCCATAACTTCCCAAACTTTTCCATGGATTATGATGGACAGGAGTCACACACTTCCCACACAAGAAAGTGTGGGAAGAATACAGTGTTATACCAAGAGTAACATATGCTTTTGAGAGCCAGTGGAGATTTGTAAGTTGTGAAGAAGTTGATATCAGTGAATCATTATCATACAGTATGTGTTAGATTATATAATGGTGTTATTGCCCTTTTAGAAGAGGCAACAATCAGGGCTAAACAGGTCTGCAATCACTCGATGAACGAGCAAAGCACTCATTTGTCGGGTGCAATGATTTTTATGCCAGTTTAAAAATTATTTTTATCAGCAGTACAACCAACACTCATGGACAAAGGTGATAACATGCTATAACATGATAACATGACTGTTTTGTGTACATAGGTATATTATTGGTCTGTCTTAAAAGGCAAGTCAATGACCGCTGATTGGCCTGTGTGTAGCCGATCGACATTTAAGGGCCAGCAGGGGTATTTTATTATACCCTTACCACAATGAATCCTAAATTAATACCATTGATAATGTGTCTCCTAAAAAGCATGTTGTATCAGAATATGCATGTTTTTTATAAGCAATCTTAATCTATGTAAAATATCTTTAAATGAGCAGTACACATGATAAAAGTCAGGAAAGCGTATTGTACTTTACAAAGGTTGTGTCTGCAGAAAGAAGATTAGACTATTAAAACGATTAAAATAAGGTCTGTTTCTACTGACATTCTTTTCATATGAAAATGATTAGATGAGTGATCATCCAGCTCAAAATGTAGATTTATTTTTGCAGTACTTTAAGTAATTCATAGCACTGTGCCACAGGATAAATTAGTTCAGATGCACAAAAGGACAGTTTATCTTGAGCTATCCAAATACGTTTAATCCTCAGGTAGCAGCGCTTACTAATATAGGCATGTACCGTAGAGAGAGATGTAAAAACAGTAATTATGCAATTCATCATCCATTGTATCTCTTTTGACAGTTTAGTGAAGATGGAACTTCAAATAAAGTAAGTCGAATAAATGATCTTACTGTCTTACAGGTCTGCTTGGGTTTTTATGACTATAAATGACATTGCCTTCTTGTATGACTATCACATAAATACCTTCCACTGTTGGAAGGTCTGCTACTTTTACTTTGTAGTTCTCAGCCTGTTTCGCCTAATTGCCAGCATTTCTCTCCTGAATGGTGACAATGCTCATCAGCACTGATCCATAATAAACAGCTAAGTAATAATAACTCAACAATAACGACATGCTGGAACTCAGTACTCAATAGAATGAGGAGCACACCTTAATTAAACTTACATGACTTCAATATTTCAGAGTTTTTTGTGTGTATGAAGATTTTAAAATATATTAATTGAAAAAACTTTAGCAATATTCTCATATATTTTGGTCTCCAACCTAATATGCAGGTTTTTAATACAAAAGTTTAACATTATAGATGACTGAATCAATCCGCTGCTAATCGACTATGAGTCGAATTTCATGAAATTTGAAGGAACTCAGCGCATTTGAATATTTTACAATTCAATTAGTGTGAATCAACAACAAAATTACCAAAAATTGCATTAGCCAGAGAGTCGGCTTACATGAAATTCAGCATTGTTACATGGGTTTCCCATAGTACGTTACAACTATCACAGTACATCTTGTAGGGCAACCAACCAGGAGGGAACTTTTGAGCCACTATAAAAGATGAGATGAGAAAAGATGTCGTCATTTTAGGGTTTTACAGCACAGGGAGAGTAGATCAGAGCGCACAGTGGTGTACTAATTCAGAGCTGAAGAACCTAGAAAATGGGGATGGTAGTCTCTAATCTGTGAATTATAATGCATAGATTCAAGTGTAAGGGGGAAACAGAGATAGAAGATGTGCAAGGGCTTCATAGTATTTTCCCCACTATAGTAAAAAACTGAAACCAAGGCTAGATTGTCTGAGAAAGTGTGCTTACCGGCTTGTGAGATTGACAAGTTATAAGCAACATCCTCTTGCCTATTATGCATTTCTTTTTGCATTGGAGTTTTTCCTTTTTTTTTGCTGCAAAAGACAATAGAAAATTTCCAACATTCCAGTCATTTACAAGCAACAGCTTACCTTGAAAAGTATACATGTTACAAAAATTTTAAATTTTTTTTGCACACTTTTAATTAATTTCCAATTAAGTTTAACTTTTAAGTTCCAATTTTTCACTGATACATACATCACTATGCAACACAGTGCCCTTTTTAGATGCTGATATTTGAGACATGTACCTACCTAGCATTTCTATTTCTCATTAGGTCCTTTTTGGGAAAAAGGGGTTGCATTTTTTTTTTATAAATATACACATTTTATATACTACACTGCCTGGGTGTCCTAGTCAATAGTCATTGTCAGTAGTAGACCACTGTTATATTAAAAAGTAGAAAGAAACAAATATACTAGGATTAAACACACAAACACAATCAATCCATGAGACTAGTTCACTCAGTCCAATCTAGTAAACGTATACCCCGCGACTAGTGTTGAGCCACCCCCGTAGTGTTCGAGTTCGGTTCAGTTCGTCGAACACCTTCGAACACCGTTAAAACCAATGGCAGGCAAACAAAAACACATAGAAACACATAGAAAACACCTTCAAAGGTGTCCAAAAGCTGACAAACTGCTCAGAAGACATAACTAACACATGGAAAAGTGACAAGTACATATAGTCATGCGAAAAGAAAAGAGGTGGAGGAGTAAAAGGAGGGGGAGACACAGATATAGGCATGTCATGCCCTTCTAAAATCCAAAAAGTGAGAAGTCAACATGGCCAGTCCGCTCCTGCCCGGGCCACCTCTGTGTTGCCGGGTTTGTGCCAGAGCCGCGGTGAGCCCTGACGGCCAGCCCCCCTCTCCCAATACTGGTGCCTGTCCGCTGGTGGGTCAAGCGAGCCCCCTGTGGTGGAGGCAGCTCTAAGCTTTTTAATTTAAATTGTCTCTCTAATTTGAATGAATACACTTTAAATCCATTTACAAGGATCTATTGGAGGGCAAGTCTCATGCCAGCAGCCGCGTAATTCCAGCTCCAGTAGCGTCCCCTAAAGCTGCTGCAGTTAAAAAGCATTTATAAGGATCGAGCTCGGCTGTCCACCGCAAGGCATCCTACTGCCAGTCCCAGCCCCTATGCCTTGGGGTGCCTCCTGATGCTCTTCACTGAGTATCCCGTGGTCCCGAAGCATTTCCTTTGAAAAAATTAAGTGTCCAAACTACAGGTGGTGTAGCTTGCTTAACACCCGGGATAATCCGCTGACTAGCAGACACTTCTACTAGGCACAAAGTATTTCCTGGGCTAGATGCAGTTAAAAATTTGTAATTAGATACTCTCGTTGGATGCTGAGAAAGCATTCCATAGAGTCTCCTGGCACGCCATACATTATTCTCTTAAAAAGTTTGGGGTAGGGGTCTAGGGGACCCTTTTATAGCCAAATTCACGGCCCTATATCGCAATACGTCACCTAGGCTGAAGATAAATGGAACTGTAGCACCCTGAGGGCTCGGTTACTACAGAGGTATTGCACCTCACCCAGAGGTGTGATATCTCACTCTCAGGTAAGGATGGAGTGTGGATCAGGACCCGACACCTGCATGCATTACACCACATTGCCATGGGGCAGGGCGACCAATATGCCCCTGAGATGGGCACGACAGTCCTTGTCCCTGGCTGGAGTGGGGAGCAGGGGCTCTGCATGAGCTCTGCTCCGGAGGCGGGCCTAGTAACAGAGGCCCAGGCCTGGAAGAGGGAGAAGGAAGGAAGAGGAGCGGAGAAGGCTCCAGGAACGAGGAATGAAGGGATCCC
The DNA here is from genome assembly GCF_046119375.1 of Phyllobates terribilis. Lineage (NCBI taxonomy): Eukaryota > Metazoa > Chordata > Amphibia > Anura > Dendrobatidae > Phyllobates > Phyllobates terribilis. The sequence goes on along the minus strand of NW_027362765.1, from coordinate 474,419,733 downwards.
AGGGGTGCGGACGGGCGAGTCGCTACCGCACGCCCGAATCCACCTGCGTGGAGGGGTCAGGCCAAAGGGGGAGACCGGTCCCCGAAACTAGTAGAGGCGGGAAATGACCCTCAGCTAGAAACCGGAGGCTGTGACATTTTATGTGGCGCAGCCCCTCGCTACACCCGCTTGGAAGACACCACATAGGGTCAGGGAAATTGGCGCCAAGTTTACCAAGAGGAGGCCCGAGGCAGCCGGACAGAAGGGTTGGTAAGAAAGGCCAGACAAAGGACACACAAAGGGGGTCCTGTGAAGCGCTCCAAAGTTATCTGGGATTTGTCTGAGCCCCTCACCTTGTGAGCACAGTACGACGTGGGCAGCCGTTACCTGCAGACGTGGTCTGGATAGTAAGAACTGTGAGTAAAGGCCCTGGACTGCATCACTGACTGCTGCTGCCCTGCACCATCACCCCCATCCTCCGCATACACTGCCCTGAGGCTATACTCCTCCCGTGGGGAGTTATGCTACGCTCTGCTGCACCCACAACACCAGCCTCAGCGGTCTGCCCTGCAGCGGCGGTTCACTCTGACCACAATCCACGGGTGGCGTAGTCGGACATTTAAACATCAAAACCACATAAATAGTTCCGCCACTGGTTTGACCGCCCTGAGCCACGGAACCGGGTTGCCGCCACGGAGACTACAACCACCAGCATCCACCAAAAAGGGTCCGGCTCCAGGGGTCCCAAGGCCCAGGGGGCACGTCAGAACATTTTCATCACCTTTCATAATCACCAATGGGACAAGGCAGGGTGGTCCTCTGTCCCCTCTCTTATACATCCTAGTGACGGAGCACCTGCTCTCATCAATTCGCCATAACCCCAATATTAGGTGGATTGAGGTGGGAGGCACCGAGTACAAGTGCTCTCTATTTGCTGATGATGTCCTAGTATATATCACTCAATCACATATATCCATCCCTGCTGTTATGGCTGAAATAGATCACTTTGTTACATGGTCAAATTTTAAAATCAATGCAGCGAAGTCTGAGGCCCTCGATGTCTCCCTCCCCAAATCCATACAGGATTCCATCCAGTCCAACTTTCCCTTTGCCTGGCCCTCACAGGGTATCAAATACTTAGGAATTCCTATTCACAGAGACCTCTCCCATCTATGTTATCTTAATTTTGGGCCCTTTATTGAACAACTCCATACAGACCACGGTTGGCAAGTTAGAACTGTAAGATTCACTACGTGAACCACTGGTGTTTTGTGGAAAAGCACATGTACACTGTGTTCCAAATTATTATGCAAAAAGTGTTTAGGAGTGATAAGGGAAGAATTTGTTTGTTTGTCAGTTAAACTCATTGATGGTGATATGTGTCAGGGCTCTTTATATCACTGTAAGCAATTGCAGACACCTGTGCTAATTAGTTTGGCAGGTGTGTCCAATGAAAGGCAAGACTACTTAAGAAGGCTGTCCCACATTATTAACATTTTCTGCCAAAATGGGAAAGAAAAAGGATGTGTCGGCTGCTGAGAAGCAACAAATTGTGGAGTGTTTAGGTCAAGGCATGACTACAATCAACATTGTGCGATGATCAGGATGAAGTGTCTTGGCAATCAAGAAATATGTAGCTGATTCACAGTACACACGTGTGCGTGCTGATAAGGGCAAATTGAGGACTCTTTCCTACAGGCAATTACGTCAGGTTAAAAGAGCAGCGGCAAAAAAGCCTTGTCATAGCAGCAGACAAGTTTTTGAAGCTGCTGTTGCCTCCAACGTCCCCCGAACAACAAGATGCAGGGTCCTTCAGAGGTTTGCAGCTGTGCATACGCCATCCTGTCGACCTCCTCTATCCACTTCACACAAGCAGAAACGGCTCCAGTGGGCCAAACATTACATGAAGACTGATTTCAAAACTGTTTTGTTCACGAATGAGTGCCGTGCAGCGCTCGATGGTCCAGATGGATGGAGTGGAGGATGGCTGGTTGATGGACACCCCATGCAAACGCGGCTACAGCGCCAACAAGGAGGAGGTGGAGTAATGTTTTGGGCTGGAATCATGGGGAGAGAGATTGTCGGCCCCTTTAGGATCCCTGAAGGGGTAAAGATGAACTCCATAATGTATGTGGAGTTTCTCAAACAGCACTTCCTGCCATGGTTCAAGAAGAAGAACCGTGTATTCCACAGCAAGATCATTTTTATGCATGATAATGCACCGTCTCATGCTGCACATAACACATCTGCATCTCTGGCTGATATGGGCATAAAAGGGGACAAACTTATGGTGTGACCCCCATGCTCCCCTGACCTCTACCCCATTCAGAACCTCTGGAGCATCATCAAAAGGAGTGTCTATGATGGAGGGAGGCAGTTCACATCTAAGCAACAGCTCTGGGAGGGTATTCTGTCCTCATGCAAAACAATTAAAGCAGAAACCATCCAAAACCTGACAAATTCAATGGACGAGAGAGTTCAGAAGCTCCTTTCGAACAAGGGGTCCTATGTGCAAATGTAACATCACATAGAATAAAGTTTTGAGTTGAAAACTGTTTGATTTCAGTTTCTAATAACCTGCTAATGCTTATAATTTAAAAAATGACCATTTTTTTGGTCTTTATTAAAATGAAAAGGTTGATCGAAGAGTGTGGGAGATCTAAGAGTGTGGCAACCCAGTAGTCATGATTACTTCGAATTCTGACAATCTGAGGGTCATGTTGCAGGTAGTGCAGCAAGAAGGCACTTATGTGTCTTGCGCATCTCGGAGCCCCAAAATTATTTTCCGGGCTAGATGCAGCTAAAAGTTATTATTAATTTTAAATCTGGTGGAGCTTAGTATAGATGGCCTAATAGAATCAGTACTGCACACTGCTACAAAGCCCAAATTATTTTCCAGCCAAGATACAGATAAACATGATTAGTAATTTTAAATCTGGTGGAGCTTAGTATAGATGGCCTAATAGAATCAGTACTGCACACTGCTACAAAGCCCAAATAATTTTCCAGCCAAGATACAGATAAACATGATTAGTAATTTGAAAGCTTAAAATGGTTGGTGAGGTGATTTTAACCAATCATCAAGCTTTTGCTCTCCCCAGGATGACACAGGGGTAGAAAAGTCGTTTCGGATGCATGATTTGTTCATCTTTATAAACGTGAGTCTGTCTACATTATCAGTGGAGAGCCACGTGCGCTTATCTGTCAGCACACCACCAGCAGCGCTGAACTCTCGTTCAGACAGAACGCTGGCTGCGGAGCATGACAAGATCTCCAAGGCGTAAGTGGCGAGCTCCGGCCATTTATCCAGATTGGAAGCCCAAAAAGAGCAAGGGTCCAATGTTTACTTGGAGATACTCCTGTACCATCGTCTCTAGGCGTTGACTATGTGTCAGACTTCTTGTCTCCTGTGGCCTTGCAAAGGATGGGCTAAAAAAGTGGTGAAATGATTCCGCAAAATTGATGTTACCAGCAGATACTGTGTTTCTGTTACGGTTTGAGTGCTGAACACTCGACGGTCAAACAGTTGGCAAGTTGGAACTGTGAGATTCAATACGTGCACCACTGGTGTTTTGTGGAAAAGCACATGTAAGATTCTGCAACAGTCTCTGCTGATACTCCTGCATGCGTTTATCCCTTTCTATGGCAGGAATAATTTCTGCAAATTTACTTTTGTACCGGGGATCTAACAGTGTGGCAACCCAGTAGTCAGGATTATTTCTAATTCTCACAATTCAAGGGTCATGTTGCAGGTAGTGCAGCAAGAAGGCACTCATGTGTGTTGCGCATCCAGGAGCACCAAGTCCCTGTTGTGTTGGTGGCGAGGTAACAATCATGCTTCCTTCCTCTGTCCTCTCCCCCCAACCTCGCACAACAGAAATGTGATCAAGGTCTCCCTCATCTGATGAGTCTTCCATCATTTCGTCCTCCACTTCTTCCTGGGCTCCTGCACCTTCCTCACTAGTTTGGCCGCTACCATGCGCCCTGGTAAAACCATCTCCCCCACCCTCACATGCCTGCCGCCTTGGTGCTGTCGACCGTCTGGACCTTGCAGATGTTAGCCCTTCCGCATACAACTCCTCCTCCTCTACTTCCTCCACCTCCTCTTGTGCCACCACCTGACTCCGAATTCTGTTTAACATGTGCTCCAGCATGTAAATCAACGGAATAGTCATGCTGATAATGGCATCGTCAGCACTAAACATCTTCGTCGCCATTTCAAAACTGTGCAGAAGGGTGCATAGGTCCCTGATCTGAGACCACTCCTCCAGCGTGATTTGCCCCACCTCTGGATCCCGTTGGCCCAGGCTATACGTCAGAACGTATTGCACCAGGGCTTGTCGGTGCTGCCTCAGTTGCTGCAATATGTGCAGAGTTGAATTCCACTGGGTAGACACATCGCATTTTAGCCGGTGAAGTGGCAGGCCCAACGACTTCTGTAGAGATGTAAGTCGCTGAGCTGCGGGATGCGAACGGCGGAAGTGAGCACACAGCGACCGTGCCCTCTGCAGAAGGCCATCTAGTCCGGGATAGTGGGCTAAAAATTGATGGACAACCAGGTTCAACACGTGAGCCAAACAAGGCACGTGTGTGACATTGCCCCGGCGAAGGGCCGCACCCAGGTTTGCAGCATTGTCGCACACGGCCTTCCCTGGTTTCAGGTCCAGTGGAGACAACCATTCATGAAATTGGTTCTCCAGAGCTGACCACAACTCCTCAGCTGTGTGACTCACATTTCCCAGACATTTCAAAGTAAAAACCGCCTGATGACGTTGAGCCCTACTGCCAGCATAGTAAGGAGGTGTGCAGGATCCCTTCTGCGCAGTTCGAAAGCTTGTGGCTTGACCAGACAGGGTTTGGGTGCAGGTGGAGGACCGAGAGGAAGTTAAGGAGACAGAAGCAGTGGAGGAACTTTGAGATAAAGAGGATTGACGCACAACTCGTGGGGACGGCAAGACTTGGACAGCAGCCCCTTGTCCTGCTGTCACCATAGTTACCCAGTGCCCAGTCAGCGACATGTAACGCCCCTGTCCATGCCTACTCGTCCAAGTGTCTGTGGTGAAATGCACCCTGTCACACACAGAGTTTCTCAAAGAAGCGGTGATGTTGTGTGCGACATGCTGGTGGAGCGCAGGCACACCTTTCTTTGAGAAGTAGTGCCGACTGGGCATCTGGTACAGGGGCACTGCGACGGACATAAGGTCTCGAAAATCCTCTGTGTCCACCAGGCGCAAAGGCAGCATTTCTGTAGCCAAGAGCTTGCAGATGGTGAAATTCAACCTCTTAGCTTTCTCATGGCTAGGAGGAAATGGTCTTTTACTTGTCCACATCTGAGGGACCGAGGGCTGGCTATTGTGCTTAAACGGGATTGATAAGGGTTTCACCGGCAAACTGCCGGTCTGTGAGGAAGATGCAGGCGGACATGTTAGGTTGCCTTGATCCAAAGGTGGTGCTATCGATGTCGGACAGCGCTCAACACCAGCTGGTGTTACCACCTCCAAAGAAAATGATGACCTGCCAATTACGCTAGCTGTTGCGGGTAAAGAGGTGGCAGGTCTGCGCCCCAAAACAGGTGTGACTGCTGTCCCCCCAGTCACAGAGGATGAAGAGGCCGCGGATGCACAAGATATGGCAGATGGCGGTTGGCCCGGCCTGCTAGGCCGCATTGTAGCACAGTGAGCTTCCCACTGCAACTTATGCTTCATGTCCATGTGCCGGTTCATGCATGAAGTACTCAAACTATGTATTTTTTGGCCTCTACTTAGCTTTTGCTGACAAATGTTACAGATAACACGAGTTGGTTCATCTTTATCGATCTGAAAAAATGCCCAGGCTATGCAAGGCTTAGCACCCATGAGACCTGAAGAGCCACCACGACTTGTGGTGAGAGGCAGAGTTGTGTTTGAGGATGCAGTTGTTGACGTGCTTCCAGTACTACGTCTCTGTCCAGGAAGGCGCAACCTGACCTCGTCATCACTAGCATTCTCCTCCACCTCCTCTGCTGACCTCATCTCTTGGCTGACTGTGGGTTGACAGTAAGTGGGATCTCCAACCTCATCATCATCACCCTGTGCGTTATCACACCCGTCGTCCTCAGAGCCAACCTGTTCCAGCCCTGACAAAAAACTAAAGTTGTCGCTCCAATCAGGTATTTGAGTCTCATCATCGTCTTCCTCATTGTCTCCACCAACAGGAGTTACAGTTTGGGAATGAGGGTCTACATTATGGTCAGAACCTTCAGCGTCTGGTCCTGGATCCGACTCATAAAGATTCTGGGCATCAGTGCAGATCATTTCCTCGTCTGGATTCACAGAAGCGCTGGAGCCGACCTCTGATTCCCAGGCTATAGTATGAGTAAACAGCTCAGCAGACTCAACCATCTGTTCTACCTCATACTCAGACGGGCAGCTGGAGATTTTGGAGCTGTGAGGAAGCAAGTGCGATTGGGGTGACACCTTTGAGGACTTGAGTATTTGTGATGTTGAAGCTGATGTGGAGGAGAGCCCACTTAAAGGAACACTTGATATCTGTTGAAGCAGCTGCTGTTTTTGTGCCTCATCTGGAATTTGTAGCGATTGGCTGGCCGTAAGAAAGGGATCTTATCACATTGTCCGCTAAAAGAAGTAGACATTTTAGTTTGGCTGGAAGATGGTCTTTCTTCTGCAGATGTTACTGTTGCTTTAACACCTACCCCTCGGACACAACCTTTTTTCCCCTTCCCAACACGCCTATTCCCCTTTCCACCAGCAGCAGGCCTTTTTCCACTCATTTTGGTGGTTAACTAATTCACAACTCTGGAGTTGTTTGCACAAAAAAAATAATGGATGGGAACCGAGCAGAGCTGAGTGGCCAAACTGTGGTATTAGGCCAAAACTATTGGCTGGGTTAGATGCAGAAAAAAATTATATTCAATTTGCAACCTGATGGAGGTCAGTATAGATGGACTAATAGAACAAGTCCCACACACAGCTAGAAGCCCAAATATTTTTTCAGAGGTAGATGCAGAAAAAAATTATATTCAGTTTGCAACCTGATGGAGGTCAGTATAGATGGACTAATAGAACAAGTCCCACACACTGCTAGAAGGCCAAATATTTTTTCAGAGCTAGATGCAGACAAAAAATTATTTTGAATTTGCAACCTGATGGAGGTCAGTATAGATGGACTAGTAGAACAAGTCCCACACACTGCTAGAAGGACAAATATTTTTTCAGAGCTAGATGCAGAAAAAAATTATATTCAATTTGCAACCTGATGGAGGTCAGTATAGATGGACTAATAGAACAAGTCCCACACACTGCTAGAAGGCCAAATATTTTTTCAGAGCTAGATGCAGATAAAAATTATTTTTAATTTGAAACCTGATGGAGGTCAGTATAGATCGACTAATAGAACAAGTCCCACACACTGCTAGAAGCCCAAATATTTTTTCTGAGCTAGATGCAGATAAAAATTATTTTTAATTTGCAACCTGATGGAGGTCAGTATAGATGGACTAATAGAACAAGTCCCACACACTGCTAGAAGGCCAAATATTTTTTCAGAGCTAGATGCAGACAAAAAAATATTTTTAATTTGCAACCTGATGGAGGTCAGTATAGATGGACTATAACCGCGCGCCGTTAGCATTTTGAAGCATTTTTCACTGTTTTCAGAACATTAACAGTAAGAACATGGAAGAGTCCAGGAGCCATTTGGTGAGCTGCATATCCTGCTACATGTTCACAGACTTGCCAGTGGAAAAGCCAAACTTCACATGCCAGAAATGCAAGCTTGTGTCCCTGTTGGAGGAAAAGTTGCGAAATCTAGAAGAGAGGTTAACTACCTTGAAAATCATTAAGGAAGGTGAAGAGTTCTTAGACAGAGCAGAATTATCTCTTCATGATTCAGAAAGAGAAGAAATTCGAACTGCACCTGACGAAACAGAGGAATGGAAGCATGTGACCCACAGAAGCAGGAGGATCGAGAGGCAGTCAGCACCCATACTGCTCAGGAACCAGTACCAGGCTCTCACGCAGGAGAACCTTGAAGAAATACAGCAAGATAAGACTTTGCCAGCAATGAATAACCTTGTAAGTCCTCAGAATCCTCCTGGATGGAGAAAGAAGAATGTTGTGAAGAAAAAACGAAGAGTGGTGGTCATGGGGGATTCCCTGTTAAGAGGAACAGAGGCCGCTATCTGCAGACCAGACATAACCTCAAGAGAAATGTGCTGTCTTCCTGGAGCAAAAATTAAAGATGTGTCTGACAGGATATCAAGACTCTTCAGACCTACAGATCACTACCCATTCCTGCTAATACATGTGGGGACAAATGACACCGCAAGAAAGGACCTGGAAACCATCTGCAGTGACTTTGAAGACTTAGGCAAGAAAGTGAAAGAATTGGGAGCGCAGGTGGTCTTCTCATCCATCCTCCCAGTGGATGACCATGGAACAATGAGGTGGAATAAGATTCTACAGGTGAACAACTGGCTACGTCGATGGTGCCGTCAACAAGGATTTGGATTTCTGGATCACGGGATGAATTACCTATACGATGGACTACTTGCTAGAGATGGGGTGCACCTTACGAAGGCTGGAAATCATGTATTTGGAAGTCGCCTTGCTACACTCATCAGGAGAGCTTTAAACTAGAACAATGTGGGAAGGGAAGCAAAAGGCCAGAAAAAGCCATACAGCTGACAAATACTATTGAGATCTCTGCTACTGGAAGTGGAAAGAAAGAACAAAGACAAAACAATTTAAATAATAAAAATATGGGAGGAAGAGAAACCAATCACAAACTAAAATGTTTTTATACAAATGCACAAAGCATGGGCAACAAACAAGGAGAATTGGAACTACTAATGCAGGAAAAGAAATATGATGTCATTGGAATCACTGAAACTTGGTGGGACGATACATATGATTGGAATAAAAGGCTAAAAGGATACAACTTATTTGCAAGAAACAGAATTGATAAACGAGGAGGAGGTGTCGCATTGTATGTTAGAAAAGCGTATATCTGCACAGAGATTGAAGCTTCAGAGACTGGGAGTTCTGTGGAAACTGTTTGGGTAAGAATACAAGGAGAGAACAACGGAAAGGACACCATTGTAGGCATTTACTACAGGCCACCTGGGCAAGCTGAAGATATGGATGAACTCTTTATGTATCAAATGACCAAGTTCTCCAAAAAATATGACGTAGTGGTCATGGGAGATTTCAACTATCCAGACATTTGTTGGGAATCTCTCTCAAGTAAAACTAACAGGTCAAGCAAATTCTTATCCTCTCTTGCTGACAACTTTATCTTCCAAAAGGTAGGGGAGAAAACAAGGGGATCTGCTACTTTGGATCTAATCCTTATAAACAGGGAGGAAATGGTTGAGGAGGTAAAGGTGGCTGGGACCCTAGGAGGCAGCGATCATGCTATTATAGAATTTTGGATAACTAGAGGAGGAAGACATGTGAAGACTCAAACTTCAAGGTTAGATTTTAGAAAGGCAGATTTTAAGAGACTCAGAAAGAGAATAGGAGGGATCCAATGGCTGGATGTCCTTAAGGACAAAAATGTCCAGGAAGGATGGGAAATTTTTAAAAATGAGATTCTCAAAGCACAATCGTTAACAATCCCGAAAAGTAGGAAGAATGGGAAGCATTTAAGGAAACCAGGATGGATGAACACAGAACTTAAACACATGCTAAAAAGAAAGAAAGAAATGTTTATTAAATGGAAAGAGGGAGGCATATCTAAAGAAGATTATAATGCAGTCTGCAGATCCTGTAGGGCACGTATCAGGTTAGCTAAAGCTGACAATGAATTAAGGCTTGCAAGAGATGTCAAAAGCAATAAAAAAGGATTTTGGGGGTATGTCAAAAGTAAAAGAAAAGTCAAAGATGCTATAGGATTTTTACAGGATGAAAATAGAGAAATGGTAAGAGAGGATGTTGAGAAGGCCGAACTTTTTAATTCCTATTTTGCATCTGTTTTCTCTCAGAAAGAAAATGTAACATCAACTGATTTTCACTGTCCTTTTAAAGGAATAGAAGAATCCAAGTTATCTGTAAACAGAAAGATTGTGAGGGAATATTTAGCTAACATAAATGAGTTCAAGTCTCCAGGTCCAGATGAATTACACCCCAGAGTACTGAAGGAGATCGTAGAAGAAATTTTAGAACCACTCTCCATAATCTTTGAAAATTCTTGGAGAACAGGAGAAGTCCCAGAAGACTGGAGAAGAGCAAATGTTGTTCCTATCTTCAAAAAGGGGAAGAAGGTGGACCCAGGGAACTATAGGCCGGTGAGTCTGACTTCTATACCAGGAAAGATCTTTGAACAAATTATTAAACAACATGTATGTAAGTACCTGGATAAGAATGAAGTGATTAACCAGAGTCAGCATGGGTTTGTAACTAACAAGTCATGTCAGACTAACTTAATTTCCTTCTATGACAGAATCACTGACTGGGTGGATCAGGGAAATGCTGTAGATATATTATATCTTGACTTCAGCAAAGCATTTGACAAAGTATCTCACACCATCCTTATTGAAAAAATGACCAAGTATGCAATGGACCAGGCAACTGTTAGGTGGATTCATAACTGGCTTAGTGATCGGACTCAAAGGGTGGTTGTAAATGGCTTCACATCCAGCTGGATGAATGTCTCAAGTGGGATACCACAGGGCTCTGTCCTGGGACCTGTATTGTTCAACATCTTCATCAATGATTTAGATGAAGGAATTGAGGGTAAACTGATTAAATTTGCTGATGACACAAAGCTAGGAGGGATAGCTAATACTAGAGAAGAGAGAGAGAGGATTCAAAAAGACCTAAATAAACTGGAGCAGTGGGCAGCAACCAACAGAATGGTTTTTAACAGGGAAAAATGCAAAGTACTACATCTGGGCAATAAAAATGAAAAAAGCATATACAGAATGGGAGGAATAGAGCTAAGCAACAGTACATGTGAAAAAGACTTAGGTATACTAATAGATCATAGACTGAACATGAGTCAACAGTGTGATGCAGCAGCAAAAAAGGCAAATACAATTCTGGGATGTATTAACAGAAGCATACAGTCTAGATCACGTGAAGTCATTATCGGTCTTTACTCCTCTTTGGTCAGACCTCATCTGGAATACTGTGTACAGTTTTGGGCACCACATTTTAAAAAAGACATAGACAAACTGGAACAAGTTCAGAGAAGAGCGACCAGAATGGTGACTGGTCTGCAAACCATGTCCTATGAGGAACGGTTGCAGGATTTGGGAATGTTTAGCTTGCAAAAAAGAAGACTGAGAGGAGACTTAATAGCTGTCTACAAATATGTCAAGGGCTGTCACATTGTAGAAGGATCATCTTTATTCTCATTTGCACAGGGAAAGACTAGAAGCAACGGGATGAAACTAAATGGGAGGAGACACAGATTAGATATTAGAAAAAACTTTTTGACAGTTAGGGTGATTAATGAGTGGAACAGGCTGCCACGAGAGGTGGTGAGTTCCCCTTCAATGGACGTCTTAAACAGAGGCTGGACAGACATCTGTCTGAGATGATTTAGTGAATCCTGCTTTGAGCAGGGGGTTGGACCAGATGACCCAGGAGGTCCCTTCCAACTCTACAATTCTATGATTCTATGATTCTATGACTAATAGACCAAGTCCCACACACTGCTAGAAGGCCAAATATTTTTTCAGAGCTAGATGCAGACAAAAAAATATTTTTAATTTGCAACCTGATGGAGGTCAGTATAGATGGACTAATAGAACAAGTCCCACACACTGATAGAAGCCCAAGTATTTTTTCAGAGCTAGATGCAGAAAAAAATTATATTCAATTTGCAACCTGATGGAGGTCAGTATAGATGGACTAATAGAACAAGTCCCACACACTGCTAGAAGGCCACATATTTTTCAGAGCTAGATGCAGACAAAAAATTATTTTTAATTTGCAACCTGATGGAGGTCAGTATAGATGGACTAATAGAACAAGTCCCACACACTGCTAGAAGGCCAAATATTTTTTCAGAGCTAGATGCAGATAAAAATTATTTTTAATTTGAAACCTGATGGAGGTCAGTATAGATGGACTAATAGAACAAGTCCCACACACAGCTAGAAGCCCAAATATTTGTTTCAGAGCTAGATGCAGATAAAAATTATTTTAATTTGCAACCTGATGGAGGTCAGTATAGATGGACTAATAGAACAAGTCCCACACACTGCTAGAAGCCCAAATATTTTTTCAGAGCTAGATGCAGACAAAAAAATATTTTGAATTTGCAACCTGATGGAGGTCAGTATAGATGGACTAGTAGAACAAGTCTCACACACTGCTAGAAGGACAAATATTTTTTCAGAGCTAGATACAGAAAAAAATTATATTCAATTTGCAACCTGATGGAGGTCAGTATAGATGGACTAATAGAATGATGCTATGCCCAAAAGGTTTTACTTCACTAGGTGCAGTAAAAAAATTGGTATTCTATACACAGGTGGTGTATCTTGCAACACAGATAGGCTACTACACTGACTAACACACTCTGCAATAGGCCAAAAAGGATTAGCTTTGCTAGATTCAGACAAATGCTGTGAAAAAAACTTGCACAGCACTGGCACAGACCTGCCTGGCAAAAACTGATAGGAACTGATGTAACTTAGTCCTGAAAAGGACTGCAATTACAATTAGTCTTTACTCCCACAACCTATCTATTTAAGAGCACAAACCAGCCTGATAAAAGTCGTAGGAAATGCTGTAACCTAGTCCTTAAAAGGACTGCATTCACAACTATTCCCTACTCCCAAGCTATCTGTAGATTTGTGCGAAAATTGGCTTGAAATTAACAAGGTATAGCGCACACAGCAACAGCGGTGCCGTCTAACACGCAGCTGCAGCAGTGAGAAAATGGTGGCGACGGGGAAAATGGCTGGTCTTATAGGGCAAGGACATGTGACATACACTGCCAATGACACATGCCCTTGCTTGTGTGAAAAAAAGCACTTCGCTCCGTGTGTGCGCTGCTGATAGGCTGACAGATTGCACCTCCCCACTTTAAATGCGGGAAAGAGAAAAAAAAAGGGAGATCTTCATTATTCCTGCAGAGATCCATCCCCTGCCCCTCCCCCCGCCCCGCTGTACACTCAAACTGCGTATTAACATTAATTTTCAGCATTACTGAGAAAAAATCCAGTTATGATTTTGGTGCACGAACAGTTATCGAACATAACCTCGAACAGCCGAATTTTTCTCAAATCGTTCGTGTTCGCCGAACGGCTCGAACACCGCCCAAAACAGCTCGAATTTGAGATTGGCGAACAGTTCGAGTCGAACAACGCTCATCTCTACCCGCGACAATACTGAGTGCTATTGCCATATACTCCTTTATTGGCGTGTACCTACCTAGCAATGTATCAATTTGGTTGCAGATTTTTTTGACAAGGGAGATATTATTAAATAAAAGAAAAATCAATTAATTAAACAAAAAAAGTTTAACTCATTGCACACCTATGTTATTATCCCAATTTACCAATCATATACAGAACAATACTGAGTGCTGTTGCCACATTCTCCCTTCTGGATGTCTATCTAGCAAACAATGTAGAATTCTTAGTTATATTTGCATAATAGTGTTTAAAAAAATGCACTTTTTTCACACCTGCTTACTTTTTGCACACCTGGTGTCCAATTTGGAAACCATACACCCCACAACTATACAGGGTGGGCAATTTATATGGATACACCTAAATTAAATGGGAATGGTTGGTGACATCAACTTCCTGTTTGTGGCACATTAGTATATGGGAGGGGGAAAACTTTTCTAGATGGGTGGTGACTATGGTGGCCATTTTGAAGTCTGCCATTTTGGATCCAACTTTATTTTTTTCAATGGGAAGAGGCTCATGTGACACATCAAACTTATTTAAAACAGTGGTGTACTTGGTTTTAATGTAACTTTATTCTTTCATGTTTTTTTACAAGTTTATGACCACTTATAAAATGTGTTCAAAGTGCTGCCTATTGTGTTGGATTGTCAATGCAACCCTCTTCTCCCACTCTTGACACACTGATAGCAACACCGCAGAAGAAATGCTGGCACAGGCTTCCAGTATCCGTTGTTACAGATGCTGCACATCTAGTATCTTGATGGTATGGTGTGGTATATGGGGTGCAAAGATAGTGGGGCCATTCTTCATCAATGGAAACCTCAATGCCACTGGATATCTGAAATTGCTACATGATGATGTGTTGCCCTCTTTATGCACTGAAGATGGCACGTTCACTGAGTTTTTCCAACAAGATGGTGCACCACCACATTATGGGTGTCAGGTCCGAGCATTCCTACATGAACAGTTTCCTGGAAAGTGGATTTGTCATCGTGGGCCTGTTGAATGGCCACCTAGGTCTCCCGGTCTGACCCCCTTAGACTTTTATCTTTGGGGTCATCTGAAGGCAATTGTTTATGCTGTGAAGATACTAGATGTGCAGCATCTTAAACAACGGATACTGGAAGCCTGTGCTGGCATTTCTTCTGCGGTGTTGCTATCAGTGTGTCAAGAGTGGGAGAAGAGTGTTGCATTGACAATCCAACACAATGAGCAGCACTTTGAACACATTTTATAAGTGGTCATAAACTTGTAAAAAATCATGAAAGAATAAAGTTACGTTAAAACCAAGCACACCATTGTTTTAAATAAGTTTTATGTGTCACATGACCCTCTTCCCATTGAAAAAAATAAAGTTGGATCCAAAATGGCCGACTTAAAAATGGCCGCCATGGTCACCACCCATCTGGAAAAGTTTTCCCCCTCCCATGTACTAATGTGCCACCAACAGGAAGTTGATATCACCAACCATTCCCATTTAATTTAGGGGTATCCATATAAATGGCCCACCCAGTACTATAAGCTGTAGCTGTATTTGTAAGCCATGTACCTACCAGGCAGTAGTTGTTACATTGTCCATGTCAGGCAGGCAGGGAGATTTAATTTGCTTAACAAAAAATATAGAAAGAAACTACACTACATCCAGACATTCAAGTGTGCAGGTCTGTTTAGACACACCTGATTAAATTCTCAAATTGAAGACACAGACAGAACATCTATACTATGGCCAAACTGTTTTGCTTTTGCCTTGTTAGCCTACCTAGCATTTCTAGTTAAGTCCACATTTTAACAGGGTTGGAAAAGTTTGGATAAACATTTAAGTAAACTTTATACTTGTATACAAAATGTATGGTAATCATAATGAGGCACTGCAAATGGACATGGTAGTATAAGAGAAAAGCAATCCATACCATGGAAATGAGGATGCCGCTGGCAGCAGCAACGCCATCGGCACTGTTGGTACCAGCGGTCCTGGCACTATTAGTACCAAATGCAGGTGACAATAGCCCTCCTTTGCCCTTGGCAAACATATTAGTTGACGGGAAGCTGAGGACATAATGGAATAAATATCACATCACTCGTCTCAGTCACAGTAGGATGATGGTACCTCTCTTAGCGTCACCATTAGTTTGAGTCCATGTTCTGCTCAGAAAACCTCCTTCATTGCCAGTACACTTAAAAGGGTTTTCAAATTTCGGAAAACCTAATGTCTCCTGGCTGCAATTTGTTTCAAATTAAAAACTTGTGTCTTACTCACCCTCCACCGCTGCTTAAGATGTCTGATATTAGTTAGTGAGTTCAGCGGTAGTGAGCAGCTCATGCCGTCAACTTGTGTTGAGCCGCTGAGCTCAATTAATGGCTGCAGTGTTGTCAACGTCATGCCAGCTCTGCAGACAATAACAGACACCAAAACAATGGTGAAGACTTAATGCTTGACCTGAGTAAGGTGTTTTTTCTAAATAAACTGCAGACAGAGGTTTCCCTCAGCCAGAAAACCCATTTAATGTTTACATTACAGACTTTGAATTCCATCAATGATACCTGTATCTATTCTGCCCCTTAGGCCATGTCCCCACTATCAGTATTTGGTCAGTATTCAGTGAGTATTTTTTCTCAGGAGTGGGAGTCAAAACCAGGTGAGGAACAATCAGAGAAAAGGTATAATAGAAACAAGTCACCAATTCTCCATTTATCACCCACTCCTGGTTTTGGCTCCCACTCCTGAGAAAAAATACTGACCAAATACTGATAGTGGGGCCATGTCCTTAGTCTCCAAACTCACAACACTCAAGGGGCTAAGAAAGATATATCTAATGAAAAAATATGTCTGTAAAGTTCTATGGAATTAATGGTGCTATATATAAGTGAGGAAAATTAATGAATAAACATTTTACACTTGAATTATTGAAATAAATGAACAATCAGCCCTTGTATTCTGATGAAATGGGGCCGGAGAAGATGGAGGAGACAAATCAATCTAATTTGTTGCTAAATTAAAGTCGTGTTGATACTGAGCATAGTAGCCACAGCAAATCTCAAGCTGGGAATCAGGTAGTGCAAGGAGGTTTTCCATATAGAGTCAACTGTCAGCCAAGTCATCGATGATGATGGTGATGATGATTCTGTGGTGGACAAAACCTGGGAACCAGATAGGGGTGCCAAGAGGGTCATGTCATCAGAAAAGGAGACAATCCAAATGCCAAAATTTACATTTTCTTTCACAATTGTACAATGAGTTGTATTTACAGTTGTTGCAAAACAAAGCAGAAGAAAAACTATTTCCAGCTCAATGAATAACTGCTCCTGTGCAGATTCACTAAATTCATCCCTTAGTGATTTGGTAAAATGTTTATAAAGCGCTCTGATCTATCAGAGAAAAAGAAATTGAGTGCCTAAGAAAGTTGCATTGATTAGTTCACCAAAAGAGTTCAGAAGGAGCCGGTTTGCTTGTAAATGTAAAGCTATAGTAGATTTTTGAAAATGTATAGCTAATCATGAGATTTATTCAGAAATTACATTTTTTCTTTTAGATGAAGAAAAAATGGCATTTTACTCATAAGTATTTTTTAATTCAACTAGATTATCATTGCAGGAAAATAGACTGACCTGCAATGAAACTGATTATTGCTTTTTTTTGTCTTATAAACTATGTTGCTGTTTTACTGCCTTACACCACCAGAGATGCTAAAATTAACATCTTCAACAACCCTGAATAAATATATTAATTAATATCTTGCCCTAGATCACCAGGGATGAAGACATCTTTTTATTTTGTATTATACTATTCAACTGGATGCTATGTGATCCTGTACATCTGTCTGTTTCTGAATGCTGTTCTTTTAATGCTTAAAGATAAGGGTTCCTAAAGCCCCTGTCTCACATAGCGAGATCGCTAGCGAGATCGCTGCTGTGTCACGGTTTTGGTGACGCAACAGCGACCTCACCAGCGATGATTCTATGTGTGACACTTTGCAGCGATCAGGCCCCTGCTGTGAGGTCGCTGATCGCTGCAAAGTGTCCTGGACCATTTTTTGGTCGCTGCCCTCCCGCTGGTCAGCACACATCACTGTGTGTGACCAGCGGGAGCAGCGATCAGGCTGGTAACCATGATAAACATCGGGTTACTAGGGTCACACGCGCACCTAGTAACCCGTTGTTTATCATGGTTACGAGCCTGATAAAGTGAGCGGTAACCTCCCGCTCACCGTAGCAGAGTGGTAACCATGATAAACAATGGGTTACTTGGTGCGCGTGTGCCCCTAGTAACCCGATGTTTATCATGGTTACCAGCCTGCTCCTGCTTCAGCAGGCTGGTAACCAGGAGCAGGACATCGTGGAAAGATTCTTTCCACGATGTCGCTGCTCCCCTGATTGTTGGTGAGCCTGCCTGTTTGACAGCTCACCAGCGACCACATAGCGACGCAGCAACAATCCCTGACAGGTCGTATCGTTGTCGGGATCGTTGCAGCGTCGCTAAGTGTGACCTTAAGTCTCTATCTGACTCGCATTGGTTACAAAGTTGGCATATCGATTGCTATGTGTTTCCTACAATATCTGTTATGCACTGTGCTTGGAAATCCACAAGTTTTTAAGAGGGCTTCCTTGGTCAATTTTTGCACTTAGCTACTTTGTTTTAAAGGTCTTAGGAAAAGCTTTGCTTTTACCATTTCACCTCTGAACATGGAGTTGTGTCCACAGAAAAAATGCTGACCAGTAGAGCGAGATGGCAGAAGAGTAGTTTTATTGCTAGGTTAGAATCATATATATTATGGTAAGAATAAAATAAACAGGCAGGGACATTGTCAAGAGAATCCAAGACATAATCGTCAGGCAATGGAAGGAAAAAAATTGTTTTGTGTCAGCAGTGGGTGGAATATCAAAAAAAAGACATAAATGGTAGGAATTAGAGTCAGATTTCAGGAGCAAGACACAAACAAAATGTACCAGAAACCTAAAATTGGCAAGGACTAAGTGTCAGGGTAAAATTTTAATAAGAAAACCAATACAACCAAACGGAGGTTTTTTTTTTTAATTTAACAACTCTTTATTTCATACATAAAAACAACAACAATAAAAAAGCATGAAATATTGCAGTAATGGGCATCAAGTGGCATGACCAATAAACACTATGTCTTTATGTACATACAGGACACATAACATATATATCTAAAGTGCATAGTGCTGGGAAAATACTAAAATTTCGCCACCTAGTGGTAATAGTTATACAAAACAGGCAACCAATGTTTAAATAAATCACACAGGAATCAATGTTTTTACCACAGATTTTTATGCACTATTGCCGTCCTGTCACCTGTCATACTGGTGTCATACTGATGTGTAACATGGGCATTGGAAAAATACAAAATCTAGAAGCATATTAGTAACATAGTAAATCTATGCCCAGGGAGCACCATCAGAACGCACAGATGCTCATGCATAATCTATTACCCAAGTAAGGGAGAAATGGTCAGCCACACAGAAATGTCCCCCTTAATGCGCGTTTTGCACTAGTTTCTTCAAGAAGGGCCCCATTTCTCCCTTACTTGGGTAATTATGCTATAGATTATGCATGAGGATCTGTGCGTTTTAATGGTGCTCCCTTGGCATAGATTTACTATGTTACTACTATACTTCTAGATTTTGTGTTTTTCCAATGCCCATGTTACACCATCAGTATGACAGGTGACAGGACGGCAATAGTGCATAAAAATCTGTGGTAAAAACATTGATTCCTGTGTGATTTATTTAAATAAACATTGGTTGCCTGATTTGTATAACTATTACCACTAGGTGGCAACAGGTTAGTATTTTCCCAGCACTATGCACTTTAGATATATATGTGATGTGTCCTGTATGTAAATAAAGACATGGTGTTTAATAGTCACACCACTTGATGCCCATTACTGCAATATTTCATGCTTTTTTATTGTTGATTTTTAATTATGTATGAAATAAAGAGTTGTTAAATTTAAAAAAAAAACCTCCGCTTGGTTGTATTGGTTTTCTTGTTGAATTGGAGAGGTTATTATAGATTTGGCCTATTTATTGGTTTCTAAGATTTTAATAAGGTGCTATGGTCAGGAATTCGTCTGCTGACCAGCCCTGCCATTGGCTATACAGTAGAGATGAGCGGTGTTCGACTCGAACTGTTCGCCAATCTCAAATTCGAGCTGTTTTGGGCGGTGTTCGAGCCGTTCAGCGAACACGAACAATTTGAAAAAAATTAGGCTGTTCGAGGTTATGTTCGATAACTGTTCGTGCACCAAAATCATAACTGGATTTTTTCTCAGTAATGCTGAAAATTAATGTTAATGCGCAGTTTGAGTGTACAGCGGGGCGGGGGGAGGAACAGGGGATGGAGCTCAGCAGAAATAATGAAGATCTCCATTTTTTTTCTCTTTCCCGCATTTACAGTGGGGAGGTGCAATCTGTCAGCCTATCTGCAGTGCACACACGGAGCGAACTGCTTTTTTTCACACAAGCAAGGGCATGTGTCATTGGCAGTGTATGTCACATGTCCTTGCCCTATAAGACCCAGACATTTTACCTGTCGCCACCATTTTCTCACTGCTGCAGCTGCGTGTTAGATGGCACCGCTGTTGCTGTGTGCGCTATACTTTGTTAATTTCAAGCCAATTTTCGCACAAATCTACAGATAGCTTGGGAGTAGGGAATAGTTGTGATTGCAGTCCTTTTAAGGACTAGGTTACATCATTTCCTACGACTTTTATCAGGCAGGTCTGTGCTCTTAAATAGATAGGTTGGGAGTAAAGACTAATTGTAATTGCAGTCCTTTTCAGGGCTAGGTTACATCAGTTCCTATCACTTTTATCAGGCAGGTCTGTGCTCTTAAATAGACAGGTTGGGAGTAACGACTAATTGTAATTGCAGTCCTTTTCAGGGCTAGGTTACATCAGTTCCTATCACTTTTTGCAAGGCAGGTCTGTGCCAGTGGTGTGCAAGTTTTTTTCACAGCATTTGGCTAAATCTAGCAAAGCTAATCATTTTTGTCCTCTTGCAGTGTGTGTTAGTCAGTGGAGAAGCCTATCTGTGTTGCAAGAAACACCACCTGTGTATAGAATACAATTTTTTTTACTGCACCTTGTGAAGTAAAACCATTTGGGCATAGCATCATTCTATTAGTCCATCTATACTAACCTCCATCAGGTTGCAAATTCAATACAATTTTTTTCTGCATCTAGCTCTGAAAAACTATTTCGGCTTCTAGCAGTGTGTGGGACTTGTTCTATTAGTCCATCTATACTAACCTCCATCAGGTTGCAAATTCAATAAAAAAATTTTCTGCATCTAGCTCTGAAAAACTATTTCGGCTTCTAGCAGTGTGTGGGACTTGTTCTATTAGTCCATCTATACTAACCTCCATCAGGTTTCAAATTCAATATATTTTTTTTCTGCATCTAGCTCTGAAAAACTATTTCGGCTTCTAGCAGTGTGTGGGACTTGTTCTATTAGTCCATCTATACTAACCTCCAGCAGGTTGCAAATTCAAAATAATTTTTTTCTGCATCTTGCTCTGAAAAAATATTTGGGCTTTGGCTTGTAGCAGTGTGTGGGACTTGTTCTATTAGTCCATCTATACTAACCTCCACCAGGTTGCAAATTCAATATAATTTTTTCTGCATCTAGCTCTGAAAAACTATTTCGGCTTCTAGCAGTGTGTGGGACTTGTTCTATTAGTCCATCTATACTCACCTCCATCGGATTGCAAATTCAAAATAATTTTTATCTGCATCTAGCTCTGAAAAAATATTTGGGCTTCGGCTTGTAGCAGTGTGTGGGACTTGTTTTATTAGTCCATCTATACTAACCTCCACCAGGTTGCAAATTCAATCTAATTTTTTTCTGCATCTAGCTCTGAAAAAATATTTCGGCTTGTAGCAGTGTGTGGGACTTGTTCTATTAGTCCATCTATACTAACCTCCACCAGGTTGCAAATTCAATCTAATTTTTTTCTGCATCTAGCTCTGAAAAAATATTTCGGCTTGTAGCAGTGTGTGGGACTTGCTCTATTAGTCCATCTATACTAACCTCCATCAGGTTGCAAATTCAATCTAATTTTTTTCTGCATCTAGATCGGAAAAAATATTTCGGCTTGTAGCAGTGTGTGAGACTTGTTCTATTAGTCCATCTATGCTAACCTCCATCAGGTTGCAAATTCAATCAAATTTTTTTCTGCATCTAGCTCTGAAAAACTATTTTGGCTTCTAGCAGTGTATGGGACTTGTTCTAATAGTCCATCTATACTAACCTCCATCAGTTTGCAAATTCAATATAATTTTTTTCTGCATCTAGCTCTGAAAAACTATTTCGGCTTCTAGCAGTGTGTGGGACTTGTTCTATTAGTCCATCTATACTAACCTCCAGCAGGTTGCAAATTCAATATAATTTTTTTCTGCATTTAACTCTGAAAAACTATTTTGGCTTCTAGCAGTGTGTGGGACTTGTTCTTTTAGTCCATCTATACTAACCTCCAGCAGGTTGCAAATTCAAAATAATTTTTATCTGCATCTAACCCAGCCAACACTTTTGGGCTAATACCACAGTTTGGCCACTCAGCTCTGCTCGGTTCCCATCCATTATTTTTTGTGCAAACAACTCCAGAGTTGTGAATTAGTTAACCACCAAAATGAGTGGAAAAAGGCCTGCTGCTGGTGAAAAGGAGAATAGGCATGTTGGGAAGGGAAAAAAAGGTTGTGTCCATGGGGTAGGTGTTAAAGCAACAGTAACATCTGCAGAAGAAAGACCATCTTCCAGCCAAACTAAGATGTCTACTTCTTTTAGCAGACAATGTGATAAGATCCCTTTCTTACGGCCAGCCAATTGCTACAAATTCCAGATGAGGCACAAAAACAGCATGTGCTTCAACGGATATCAAGTGCTCCCTAAAGTGGGCTCTCCTCTACCTCAACTTCAACATCACAAATACTCCAGTCCTCAGAGGTGTCACCCCAATCGAACTTGCTTCCTCACAGCTCCCAAGTCTCCAGCTGCCCGTCTGAGTATGGGGTAAAACAGATGGTTGAGTCTGCAGAGCTGATTACTCATACTATAGCCTGGGAATCAGAGGTCGGCTCCAGAGCTTCTGTGAATCCAGACGAGGAAATGATCTGCACTGATGCCCAGAATCTTTATGAGTCGGATCCAGGACCAGACGCAGAAGGTTCTGACCATAATGTAGACCCTCGTTCCCAAACTGTAACTCCTGTTGGTGGAGACAATGAGGAAGACGATGATGAGACTCAAATACCTGATTGGAGCGAAAACATTAGTTTTTTGTCAGGGCAGGAAGAGGTTGGCTCTGAGGACGACCGGTGTGATAACACACAGGGTGATGATGATGAGGATGGAGATCCCACTTACTGTCAACCCACAGTCAGCCAAGAGATGAGGTCAGCAGAGGAGGTGGAGGAGGATGCTAGTGACGACGAGGTCAGGTTGCGCCTTCCTGGACAGAGACGTAGTACTAGAAGCACGTCAACAACTGCATCCTCAAACACAACTCTGCCTCTGACCACAAGTCGTGGTGGCTCTTCAGGTCGCATGGGTGCTAAGCCTTGCATAGCCTGGGCATTTTTTCAGATCGATAAAGATGACCCAACTCGTGTTATCTGTAACACTAGTCAGCAAAAGCTAAGTAGAGGCCAAAAAATACATAGTTTGAGTACTTCATGCATGAACCGGCACATGGATATGAAGCATAAGTTGCAGTGGGACTCTCACTGTGCTACAATGCGGCCTAGCCAGCTGGGCCAACCACCGTCTACCACATCTTGTGCATCCGCTGCCTCTTCATCCTCTGTGACTGGGGGGGACAGCAGTCACACCTGTTTTGGGACGCAGACCGGCCACCTCTTTACCCGCGACAACCAGCGTGATTGGCAGGTCATCATTTTCTATGGAGGTGGAAACACCAGCTGGTGTTCAGCGCTGTCCGACATCGATAGCACCTCCTTTGGATCAAGGCAACCTTACTATGCTGGCAGCAGGGCTCAACGTCATCAGGCGGTTTTTACTTTGAAATGTCTGGGAAATGTGAGTCACACAGCTGAGGAGTTGTGGTCTGCTCTGGAGAACCAGTTTCATGAATGGTTTTCTCCACTGGACCTGAAACCAGGGAAGGCCGTGTGTGACAATGCTGCAAACCAGGGTGCGGCCCTTCGCCGGGGCATTGTCACACACGTGCCGTGTATGGCTCACGTGTTGAACCTGGTTGTCCCGCAATTTTTAGCCCACTATCCTGGACTAGATGGCCTTCTGCAGAGGGCACGGTCGCTGTCTGCTCACTTCTGCCGTTCGCATCCCGCAGCTCAGCGACTTACATCTCTACAGAAGTCGTTGGGCCTGCCACTTCACCGGCTAAAATGCGATGTGCCTACCCGGTGGAGTTCAATTCTGCACATGTTACAGCGACTGTGGCAGCACCGACAAGCCCTGGTGCAATACGTTGTGACATATTGCATGGGCCAACGAGATCCAGAGCTGGGGCAAATCACGCTGGAGGAGTGGTCTCAGATCAGGGACCTATGCACCCTTCTGCACAGCTTTGAAATGGCGACGAAGATGTTTAGTGCTGACGATGCCATTATCAGCATGACTATTCTGGTGATTTACATGCTGGAGCACATGTTAAACAGAATTCGGAGTCAGGTGGTGGCACAAGAGGAGGTGGAGGAAGTAGAGGAGGAGGAGTTGTATGCGGAAGGGCTAACATCTGCAAGGTCCAGACAGTCGGCAGCACCCAGGCGGCAGGCATGTTCTGGTGGGGTAGATGGTTTTACCAGGGCGCATGGTAGCAGCCAAACTAGTGAGGAAGGTGCAGGAGCCCAGGAAGAAGTGGAGGATGAACTGATGGAAGACTCATCAGATGAGGGAGACCTTGATCACATTTCTGTTGTGCGAGGTTGGGGGGAGAGGGCAGAGGAAGGAAGCATGATTGTTACCTCGCCACCATCACAACAGGGACTTGGTGCTCCTGGATGCGCAAGACACATGAGTGCCTTCTTGCTGCACTACCTGCAACATGACCCTCGAATTGTGAGAATTAGAAATAATCCTGACTACTGGGTTGCCACACTGTTAGATCCCCGGAACAAAAGTAAATTTGCAGAAATTATTCCTGCCATAGAAAGAGATGCACGCATGCAGGAGTATCAGCAGAGACTGTTGTAGAATCTTACATGTGCTTTTCCCCAAAACACTAGTGGTGCACGTAGTGAATCTCACAGTTACTGTTATGTTCTGCTACCAGAGCTAAGGAAAGAGAGGAGATCTGTCCCTACGATAGAACTCAGCTGAATCCCTACGATGTAACAGGGAACCTGATCCTGCGATCAGACCTGCTAAAGTCCTAAGCTAGTCTGTACGGAGACCTATAGATGTGGGGAAGGAATCCCTACAAGTACTAAGGACTGGGAGGAATATGGGACACCTCCTAACAGAAATAGTAGCAGACAGACGAACAAACAAAAAATATAGAACATAGAGGTCCGCAGACCAAGCAAACTAACAGAGTAAGATACAGAGCACAGGCTAGCTAGAAAGTAGTTATACAATGAAGTCCAGCAAAGCCAGAAGGGCGGAGCAGGCTTAAATAGGCCAACAAGGTCATGTGACCAGCAAAGGAAAAAAAACCTAAGAGCAAGGTTCTAACAGTTACAACTTGCCAACCGTGGGACCATCGAGTGTTCAGCTCTCAATGCGTAACAGAAACACAGTATCTGCTGGTAACATCAATTTTGCGGAATCATTTCACCACTTTTTTAGCCCGTCCTTTGCAAGGCCACAGGAGACAAGAAGTCTGACACATAGTCAATGCCTAGAGACAATGGTACAGGAGTATCTCCAAGTAAACACTGAAGCCATGACTGTGTCACTGGACCCTTGTTCTTTTTGGGCTTCCAATCTGGATAAATGGCCGGAGCTCGCCACTTACGCCTTGGAGATCTTGTCATGCCCCGCAGCCAGCAATCTGTCTGAACGTGTGTTCAGCGCTGCTGGTGGTGTGCTGACAGATAAGCGCACGCGGCTCTCCACTGATAATGTAGACAGACTCACGTTCATAAAGATGAACAAATCATGGATCCAAAACGACTTTTCTACCCCTGTGTCATCCTGGGGAGAGTAAAAGCTTGATGATTTGTTAAAATCACCTCACCAACAGTTTTAAGCTTTAAAATTACTAATCATGTTTATCTGTATCTTGGCTGGGAAATTATTTGGGCCTTGTAGCAGTGTGCAGTACTGATTCTATTAGGCCATCTATACTAAGCTCCACCAGATTTAAAATTACTAATCATGGTTATCAGTATCTTGGCTGGAAAATAATTTGGGCCTTCCAGCAGTGTGCAGTACTGATTCTATTAAGCCATCTATACTAAACTCCACCAGATTTAAAATTACTAATCACGTTTATCTGTATCTTGGCTGGAAAATAATTTGGGCTTTGTTGCAGTGTGCAGTACTAATTCTATTAGGCCATCTATACTAAGCTCCACCAGCTATCAAATTAATAATAATTTTTAGCTGCATCTAGCCCGGAAAATAATTTTGGGGCTCCTAGATGCGCAAGACACATGAGTGCCTTCTTGCTGCACTACCTGCAACATGACCCTCAGATTGTCAGAATTCGAAGTAATCCTGACTACTGGGTTGCCATACTCTTAGATACCCCACACTCTTCGATCAACCTTTTCATTTTAATAAAGAACAAAAAAATGTTCATTTTTGAAATTATAAGCATTAGCAGGTTATTAGAAACTGAAATCAAACAGTTTTCAACTCAAAACTTTATTCTAGGTGATGTTACAATTGCACATAGGTCCCCTTGTTCGAAAGGAGCTTCTCAACTCTCTCGTCCATTGAATTTGTCAGGTTTTGGATGGTTTCTGCTTCAATTGTTTTGCATGAGGACAGAATACCCTCTCAGAGCTGTTGCTTAGATGTGAACTGCCTCCCGCCATCATAGACACTCCTTTTGATGATGCTCCAGAGGTACTGAATGGGGTTGAGGTCACGGGAGCATGGGGGTCACACCATAAGTTTGTCCCCTTTTATGCCCATATCAGCAAGAGATGCAGATGTGTTATGTGCAGCATGAGACGGTGCATTATCATGCATGAAAATGATCTTGCTGCGGAATACACGGTTCTTCTTCTTGAACCATGGCAGGAAGTGCTGTTTGAGAAACTCCACATACATTATGGAGTTCATCTTTACCCCTTCAGGGATCCTAAAGGGGCTGACAATCTCTCTCCCCATGATTCCAGCCCAAAACATTACTCCACCTTCTCCTTGTTGGCGCCGTAGCCGTGTTTGCGTGGGGTGTCCATCAACCAGCCATCCTCCACTCCATCCATCTGGATCATCGAGCGTTGCACGGCACTCATCGGTGAACAAAACAGTTTTGAAGTCAGTCTTCATGTATTGTTTGGCCCACTGGAGCCTTTTCTGCTTGTGTGCAGTGATAGAGGAGGTCGACCGGATGGCTTACGCACAGCTGCAAACCTCTGAAGGACTCTGCATCTTGTTGTTCGGGGGACGTTGGAGGCACCAGCAGCTTCAAAAACTTGTCTGCTGCTATGACAAGGCTTTTTTGCTGCTGCTCTTTTAACCTGATGTAATTGCCTGTAGGAAAGAGTCCTCAATTTTCCCTTATCAGCACTAGAGATGAGCGGTGTTCGACTAGAACTGTTTGCCAATCTCAAATTCAAGCTGTTTTGGGCGGTGTTCGAGTCGTTCGACGAACGCGAACGATTTGCAAAAAATCCGGCCAATCGAGGTTATGTTCGATAACTGTTCGTGTCCCCAAAGCGTGTCCTGCATGTCTGGAGCTATTAAGAGCACCAATCATGCAGGGATTGTATGCCACTCACTGTAATGCCACAGCCATGGTGGTTGTGGCATTACAGTGGTTGCCCAAATCGATGGTAACAGTGCTCACAATGAAACATGAAAAGCCGGCAATTCAGCAGCGGCATACACTGGTACCCGACAATTTAGAACAGAAAGAATAGAGTATCACACATAGATTAGATAGATAGAAACATGTCAGTCACATATATAATAAGTATAGTGACAGTGTTGGTTACTGTACATGTCATTTAGTGTTAAAGGATTTATTAAAAAAAATATTAGTGTTTTCTTGCACCGTCTCTTTAAAAAAGCCTGCCGGCAATTCAGCATCGGTACCCGACAATTTATAACAGAAAGAATAGAGCATCACACATAGATTAGATACATAGAAACATGTCAGTCACATATATAAGAAGGACAGTGACACTGTTGATTACTGTACTTGTCATTTAGTGTTAAAATAAAGGATTTATTAAAAAAAAAATTGGCGTGGGGTTCCCCGTAATTTTAGTCTCTAGCGGAGGTTAAGCAGACGGCTGGGGCAGATGTTTCAAGCCTGGGAAGGGAGTAATACCCACGGAGCTTCCCAGGCTACTAATATCAGCCCCCAGCTGAATACCTAGCCTTTACTAGCTATTAAAATGGGGGACCCCCAAAAAAATGACGTGGGGTCACCCTATTTTAATAGCTAGCAAAGGCTAGGCAGACAGCTGGGGGCTGATATTAATAGCCCAGGAAGGGTGCCATGAATATTGGCCCCCTCCCAGGCTAGAAACACCAGCCGTCAGCCGCCCCAGAAATGGCACATCCATTGGATGCGCCAATTCTGGCACTTAGCCTCGCTCTTCCCACTGCCCTGTAGCGGTGGCAGTGGGGTAATAGGGCTGGGGTTGAAGTCAGCTTATAATGCCAGCTGACATCAAGCCCAGGTTAGTAATGGAGAGGCGTCTATAAGACACCCCCATTACTAACCCCATAGTCAAAGTTAAAAAAAAACACAAACACCCAGAATAAAGTCCTTTAATTGAAATAAAGACACAATTCTTTATTGTTCTAAATTAAACCGTACTTACGATCACGCCCATTCCTACTGAAGCCAACGATCTCCTGCAATAAAAGTAAAATAATAAAGCAACATCATCCTTACCTTTCCATGGTTCCCACGACAGCTTCAGCTCTGCTACATTCACATGACAAGCTGGATCGCAGCCGAAAGTTGCCATCCAGCTTGCCATGCCGCAGACACTGAGAAGTGCAGGCATGCTTGCGCTCTGCAGTGTCTGGCTGTGACGGCATAAAGATGAGCCGAGGTCATGTCCAATGAACTCAGCTCACCTCATGCACGTCACTGACAGCGTGGGAAAATTCTCCTGCGCATGCGGTGAGTGCAGGAGAATTTTCCCACGTTGTCAGTGACGTGCATGAGGTGAGCTCATGTCCAATGAACTCAGCTCACCCCATGCACGTCACTGACAGCGTGGGAAAATTCTCATCGCTTCAGCAGGAGAATTCTCCCACGCTGGTATGGCATTGAGATGACAGGCTGGATGGCAGCTAAGCGCTGCCATCCAGCATGCCATTCTTCATAGACACTGCAGAGCGCAAGCATGCTTGCGCTCTGCAGTGTCTCTGAAGGATGACAAGCTGGATGGCAGCGCTCAGCTGCCATCCAGCCTGTCATCTCAATGCCATCTCAGCGTGGGAGAATTCTCCTGCTGAAGCGCTGAGCGCTGAGAATTTTCCCACACTGTCAGTGACGTGCATGAGGTGAGCTGAGTTCATTGGACATGAGCTCACCTCATGCACGTCACTGACAGCGTGGGAAAATTCTCCTGCACTCACCGCATGCGCAGGAGAATTTTCCCACGCTGTCAGTGACATGCATGAGGTGAGCTGAGTTCATTGGACATGACCTCGGCTCATCTTTATGCCGTCACAGCCAGACACTGCAGAGCGCAAGCATGCCTGCGCTCCTCAGTGTGTGCGGCATGGCAAGCTGGATGGCAGCTTTAGGCTGCCATCCAGCTTGTCATGTGAATGTAGCAGAGCTGAAGCTGTCGTGGGATCCATGGAAAGGTAAGGATGAGGTTGCTTTATTATTTTTCTTTTATTGAAGGAGATCGTTGGCTTCAGCTGGAATGGGCGAGACGGTAAGTATGGTTTAATTTAGAACAATAAAGAATTGTGTCTTTATTTCAATTAAAGGACTTTATTCTGGGTGTTTGTGGTTTTTTTTAACTTTGACTATGGGGTTAGTAATGGGGGTGTCTTATAGACGCCTCTCCATTACTAACCTGGGCTTGATGTCAGCTGGCATTATAAGCTGACATCAACCCCAGCCCTATTACCCCACTGCCACCGCTACAGGGCAGTGGGAAGAGCGAGGCTAAGTGCCAGAATTGGCGCATCCAATGGATGTGCCATTTCTGGGGCGGCTGACGGCTGGTGTTTCTAGCCTGGGAGGGGGCCAGTATTCATGGCACCCTTCCTGGGCTATTAATATCAGCCCACAGCTGTCTGCCTAGCCTTTGCTATGTATTAAAATAGGGGGGACCCCACGTCATTTTTTTGGGGGTCCCCCATTTTAATAGCTAGTAAAGGCTAGGTATTCAGCTGGGGGCTGATATTAGTAGCCTGGGGAGCTCCGTGGGTATTACCTCCTTCCCAGGCTTTAAACATCTGCCCCAGGTGTCTGCTTAACCTCCGCTAGAGACTAAAATTATGGGGAACCCCTCGCCAATTTTTTTTTTAATAAATCCTTTATTTTAACACTAAATGACAAGTACAGTAATCAACAATATCACTGTACTTCTTATATATGTGACTGACATGTTTCTATGCATCTAATCTATGTTTGATGCTCTATTCTTTCTGTTATAAATTGTCGGGTACAGATGCTGAATTGCCGGCCGGCTTTTTTTAAAGAGACGGTGCATGAAAACACTATTATTTTTTTAATAAATCCTTTAACACTAAATGACATGTACAGTAAGCAACACTGTCACTGTACTTCTTATATATGTGACTTCTTGTCTAAATTGTCGGGTACCGGTGTATGCCGCTGCTGAATTGCTGGCCGGCTTTTTTAAAGAGAGTATCTTCTGAGCAGTTTGTCAGCTTTTGGACACCTTTGAAGGTGGTTTCTATGTGTTTCTATGTGTTTTTGTTTGCCTACCATTGGTTTTAACGGTGTTCAATGGTGTTCGACGGTGTTCGATGGTGTTCGACGAACAGTTCCACGAACATCCCGGTGTTCAACGAACCGAACCGAACCCGAACACTAAGGGGGTGGCTCAACACTAATCAGCATGCACACGTGTGTACTGTGAATCAGCTACATACTTCTTGATTGTGCGATGATCAGGATGAAGTGTCTTGGCAATGTTGATTGTAGTCATGCCTTGACCTAAACACTCCACAATTTGCTGCTTCTCAGCAGCCGACACATCCTTTTTCTTTCCCATTTTGGCAGAAAATGTAGGCTGCTTAATAATGTGGGACAGCCTTCTTAAGTAGTCTTGCCTTTCATTGGACACACCTGCCAAACTAATTTGCACAGGTGTCTGCAATTGCTTACAGTGATATAAAGAGCCCTGACACACATCACCATCAATGAGTTTAACTGACAAACAAAAAAATTCTTCCCTTATCACTCCTAAACACTTTTTGCATAATAATTTGGAATACAGTGTACATGTGCTTTTCCACAAAACACCAGTGGTTCACGTAGTGAATCTTACAGTTCTAACTTGCCAACGGTGGTCTGTATGGAGTTGTTCAATAAAGGGCCCAAAATTAAGATAACATAGACGGGAGAGGTCTCTATGAATAGGAATTCCTAAGTATTTGATACCCTGTGAGGGCCAGGCAAAGGGAAAGTTGGACTGGATGGAATCCTGTATGGATTTGGGGAGGGAGACATAGAGGGCCTCAGACTTCGCTGCATTGATTTTAAAATTTGGCCATGTAACAAAGTGATCTATTTCAGCCATAACAGCAGGGATGGATATATGTGATTGAGTGATATATACTAGGACATCATCAGCAAATGCAGAGCACTTGTACTCGGTGCCTCCCACCTCAATCCACCTAATATTGGGGTTATGGCGAATTGATGAGAGCAGGTGCTCCGTCACTAGGATGTATAAGAGAGGGGACAGAGGACATCCCTGCCTTGTCCCATTGGTGATTATGAAAGGTGATGAAAATGTTCCATTTATCTTCAGCCTAGGTGATGTATTGCGATACAGGGCCGTGATTTTGCCTATAAATGGGTCCCCTAGACCCCTACCCCAAGCTTTTTAAGGGAATAATATATGGCGTGCCAGGAGACTCTATGGAGTGCTTTCTCAGCATCCAACGAGAGTATCTAATTACAAATTTTTTACTGCATCTAGCCCAGGAAATACTTTGTGCCTAGTAGCAGTGTCTGCTAGTCAGCAGATTATCCCAGCTGTTAAGCAAGCTACACCACCTGTAGTTTGGACACTTAATTTTTTCAAAGGAAATGGTTCGGGCCCCCGGGACACTCAGTGAAGAGCATCGGAGAGGCACCCCAAGGCATAGGGCCTGGGACTGGCGGTAGGACGCCTTGCGGTGGACCGCCGAGCTCGATCTTATAAAAGCTTTTTAACTGCAGCAGCTTTAGTGGACGCTACTGGAGCTGGAATTATGCGGCTGTTGGCATGAGACTTGCCCTCCAATAGATCCTTGTAAAAGGATTTAAAGTGTATTCATTCAAATTAGAGAGACAATTTAAATTAAAAAGCTTAGACCTGCCTCCACCGCAGGGGGGCTCGCTCGACCCACCAGCAGACAGGCACCAGTATTGCGAGAGGGGGGCTGGCCGTCAGGGTCCACCGCAGCTCTGGCACAAATCCGGTGACACGGAGGTCGCACGGGCAGGAATAGACTGGCCGTGTCGGCTTCGCACTTGTTTGGTTTTAGAAGGGCATGACATGCCTATATCTGTGTCTCCCCCTCCTTTTACTTCTCCACCTCTTTTCTTTTCGCATGACTATATGTACTTGTCACTTTTCCATGTGTTAGTTGTGTCTTCTGAGCAGTTTGTCAGCTTTTGGACACCTTTGAAGGTGTTTTCTATGTGTTTCTATGTGTTTCTGTTTGCCTGACATTGGTTTTAACGGTGTTCGACGGTGTTCGACGAACAGTTCGATGAACAGTTTGGCGAACATACGGGTGTTCGACGAACCGAACCGAACTCGAACACTACGGGGGTGGCTCAATACTACTATACAGTAAGATCTAATGAATGCAATTAAACAGATGATCATCTTGGCAGCAGTAGAGACTACACAGCACATGAATCAAAAATTATACTGATATTTTAGCAGATGGTTCATGTCCCACAAATGGACCACCAGCGATTATGTCAGAATCACCAATCCCACTGTAAGCACCCCTGGCAGAGTCTAAGCCCCCTAATAGTGGAAACAGATAAAGCTGGATCATACCCAAAATTATTTAAAAAAAATTATACATAAATGCTGCATTGGCAAACTTAAAATATATGAAATCCTTTTTTGTGAAACTATGAAATTGACCAGGTAAATATTGTATTCCAGTAGAGTTCTACTTGACATGTATTGACTTTACTGTCGAATAAAATCAGACGGCTTGTCTATCTGTAAACTTTTACCCACTACGGTATTATATAACACCAATAATTTGAGAGAAAACTTACTAACAAGTTTTAGTTGCAGTGTATCTCCTAGGGGTCGAAACTGATATCCCTTTTCAAAATCAAATGGTTTTTTTTTAGAACCAGACAAGTGGAACAGGTGTCAAAATCATTTTATTTCATTCATGTGGAAAAAGACAGAGCATGGTATTATATTCAGAAAGCAGGTCCCACAACAACATACTGTACATTGTAAAACTACAAAAAAAGTTACTCTTTGTGAAATTTTAAAATATTTGTATTATTATTATTTCAAGGGAAATGTATTATTATTATTACATACAAATCCAAGCAAGACGTAATATAATTATTTATTTTTGTTAAGTTTGAAATCCCATTTAATAGAAAGGGTTTTGTGTGTTCTTTACTTTTTACTTATGCCTTTGGTAAGTTTTGCCTAGCTTTTCCAGTCCATATCATTGTCAATTGTTCAGACTGATTAGCTGTGTTTTCTCCATCTCTCTCTCTGTCTCTCTCTCTGTCTCTCTCTCTGTCTATTTCTCTGTCTCGCTTTCTCTCTGGACTCCAAACACTGCGACGGACTTCCAGAGAAAGACCGCGTTCTGCCATAGACAATCAATGGCCGGTGCGAACTTCGAACAGTTCTGGTCGAGTTCGCCCATCTCTACTCCTGACCCAGCTGCTCCGCTTCTCATCACTGCCAGTGACTTTGCAATGATGTAGAATTGTAGTTCTAATGCTGATTCATGCAGGAAAAAGAGACTTCCTATTTCTACATAGAGCTTAGAAGGATTAAGCTAGTCCGTTTTTAATCACATCATGTCATAGTCCTAACGGAAAAGAGAAGAATTAATTGGGAGATGAGGAAAATGAACATCTGTAAGTACACAGTATATAGCATATATATATATATATATATATATATATATATATATATATATATATATACATATAATATGATGCTTGTGATATATTAAGATGCTAAAAGCTTTGATGGGAGTACCGTATTTTTCGGACTATAAGACGCAGCGGACAATAAGACGCACCCCAAATTTTGGGGTGGAAAACAGGAAAAAAAATATTTTTTATAAGATGGGGTCCGTCTTATAGTCTGAATAGGTATGGCATCTTACCTGGGGGGTGGTGGAGCGGCAGTCACAGGAGGCAGGGTCCTTCAGGAAACCGGCCCGGCGGAAGTGGAGGAATGCTGCGGACCCTGGATACATGAAGCCGGTGCTCCAGCAGCTGTGTGTTGCGGTGGTAGTGCAGCAGGATCGCAGGTCCCTCTGTTCCCTACCTTAAGAACTCGGCGGCGACAGCAGAAGAGGTGAAATGCTGCGGGGCCAGTGTCTGACTGGGGCCTGTCTGGGGCCTGTCACCTGCTGGAGTCCTGTCAGAAGTCTGGGGCCCTGTCATCTACTGGGGCCCTGTCTCCTGCTGGGGCCCTGTCACCTGCTGGGGCCCTGTCTCCTGCTGGGGTCCTGTCACCTGCTGGGGCCCTGTCTCCTGCTGGGGCCCTGTTGCCTGCTGGGGCTTGTCAGAAGACTGGGGCCCTGTCACCTGCTGGGGCCCTGTCACCTGCTGGGACTTGTCAGAAGTAAGGGGCCCTGTCACCTGCTGGGGCCCTGTCTCCTGCTGAGGCCCTGTCACCTGCTGGGGCCTGTCAGAAGTCTGGGGCCCTGTCACCTGCTGGGGCCCTGTCTCCTGCTGGGGCCTTGTCTCCTGCTGGGGCCTTGTCTCCTGCTGGGGCCCTTTAGGAGTCTGGGGTCTTGTCTACTGCTGGGGCCCCTCAGAAGTCTGGGGCCCTGTCACCTGCTGGGGCCCTGTCTCCTGGCTGTAAGCGGCATCTGGCGGTGAGGCAGAGGAGCTGGGGCCTGTGCCGGGCTGTGAGCAGCATCCGGCGGTGAAGCAAAGGAGCCGGGGCCTGTGGCGGGCTGTGAGCGGCGTCCGGCGGTGCGGCAGAGGAGCTTTGGCGGCCATTTTCCTGTAGATCATGGCCACAGGAAGATGGCAGCGGCCACCAGGAGCTGCACACACTCCTCTGTCTCACTGCCGGACGCCGCTCACAGCCCAATTTTGCTAGCTGTGGTGACCCGGATGTCATCATGATGACATCGGGTCACCATGGCAACGATCGGGCCCTGCGATGAAATCTCGGGGTCTCCGATTCAAGGGCAGAGGGGCTTTCTTCCTTCTACCTTCACGCTAGATGCTGTGACCGCAGCGATTGCAGCATTTAGCGGGTTAAAGTGCAAGGAGCGGTGACTCCCGGGTGTCATAATCAGCCCCCTGTGCGCGGGCGATCGCCATGAAGTATACATATACTACATCGGTTGGGAAGTCCTTCCCGACGATGACGTATATATACTGCAAATGTCGGGAAGGGGTTCAAAAGCTTAGACGTAATTATAAACCATCATACTAATTTTTATGAGAAAAGCATTCAGCCCTTTTTTAAATGTTGGTCATCTGATAATCAAATCTGTCATTACTTCCTCTTGCAAGAATGGTTAATTTCTATTCTTTTACTAGACTGCTGTGTCAGATCCTGAGTACGCATCAGACATAGGGACTCAACATGGGATGTACAATGTCACGAATGGGTTAAGAATGTTTTGTATAACGTAGTGACAAGTGCATTTGTATGAGGTGAATGAATTTGCTTCAAGTTTTTCCTAAAATTTTGATTCTCCTGTTTCTGAAATTTTCTTGCAATATACTTTGTACCTCTTGCACCCAGTAGGTCTCTGGTGTCTCTTCAGTATTTTGTAGCTGTGTTGCCTCCATCTTTATTATATGGATTTGCTGCATCCTAATAGTGCATTAGTTCTGTGACCTGGGTAAATACTGTTCCTGTGTAAATTCTTGAATTTTGGGGGGAATTCTAATTCCTCTTTCTGTCGCCTTGCTTTTAATACTTTTATTAGAAAGCTCAGCAAGATCTTTGTGTATCTCCCACTCTATGTTTTCTCACTCTGCTCCTCACTCCTCTTCCCTCCTCCGACCCCTTTGCAGAAAGTATAATTGGAGGGGCAACCTGACATCTCACTTTGCTGGTAGTCCACCTTGCCATGAGCAAGACAGAGTTGAGCTGTTTTTTCAGAGTATATATTGTGTTCAGAATGCAGGGGGAGAGGAAGAAGAAGATCATAAGCGGAAAAATTCTCTGCTAAAAAATATTAGAGAGTTTCTTGTATTTGCCTGTACTATTGATTAGTGCAAAGTTTATTGAAAGTATGGTTCCCTTTTAAGAATGGACACATTTGTATGTGTGCCAAGATTGTCTTCCTTTTTAATTATTACATGTTACTGAATCAGCAAGTAAATAGCTATATTTAATTTATCCACTCATTTCTTATGTTTGTCTAAGGTTTATGCGGTGTCTACCTAAGTAACTATATGTCCTTTAACAGTAAGGTATAGCAGTCACCAAGATTAGTAAAACAATACTTCTTAAAATTGATTTTAATCACTTATTCCTATTTTAATAATAATTGGGTCAAAATCAAGAGGTCTGTACTGCAATTTATACTTTTCATTCTGGTTCTCCTCTAAAGTATTTCATATTTTTTAATGACCTTCTTATTTTATTAACTTGTTTGCTGTTTGTGCTTACAGAAGCATACTGCATCAGCATTTGACTTGTTACTTTTTACCTTAAGCAATCTTAAACTATACAGTAAATGGGAAACATGATTAGGAATGGTGTTCACTGCAGCCAGCACTTTCTATAAGAAAATATAATTTTATTACTGTTAAAAGGCCATATAGTTAATTCCTTAAAAGTAGTTCTCAGCAGCAAAAAGCTTTTTCACCAGTTATCTTAACATTTCAAGATTTGCTTATCAAAGCTATAATATCATGTGAGGTGTGATTTACTGTAGAGATCCGGAACCCAACCTAAACACAATCAAATTATGTGGCTTAAAGCATAAACCGAGACAAGTGTTAACAACCAGGACATGCTTTGTTAATACAGATTTGTAAGAAAAGGCAAGACAAATGATATTTTAAAAGGGTTCTATGAGATTAGAATAACATGACCGTTTTTACTCTGAAATCCATGGAAAGTGTTTGCTATTGAATCTCAGGCTCTATTATTTGTATAGGGTTCAGCTTTTATAATAGTCAAAGTCCAAGGTCCAGCTTGGCTCTAGAACAGAAGCAAGAAGAAACAAGCCACATTTTCTAAATTTATCATTTGAGAAATTATATAACTGAATTAATATTTAATAAAGCAAATTTTGATTAAAATACACATGAACCAGTGGACTGGTAAATGTTGTTGCCTGTGACCAAGCTATGACAATATACAATGATGACCTTTACAAAATGGCAATATTGTCCATGTTGTCATTCAGTTAAAAGATTCCAGCGCTGCTCAAACACAAAATAGCCACCCTTATCACCTCAAGCAGAAAAAATAATTGCAATAAAAATGCTGTCTTAAAAGATAAAAAAAATAACTACACAGATTTCTTTAAAAGAAAATAATCTCTTCTTTTTTAAAAAAAAAATTCAGTCCCTACCTCTCAAAAAGGAGAACATTGTCTCTTTTAAAAAT
This sequence comes from Phyllobates terribilis, assembly GCF_046119375.1. Taxonomy (NCBI): domain Eukaryota; kingdom Metazoa; phylum Chordata; class Amphibia; order Anura; family Dendrobatidae; genus Phyllobates; species Phyllobates terribilis. The sequence continues at coordinate 474,382,287 of NW_027362765.1, read as the reverse complement.
TTTACTAAGTACCTCTCCTTAACCCCTTCATGCCCAACTGTTTTCACCTTCCTGACCAGACCAAAATTTTCAATTCTGACCAGTGTCACTTTATGTGTGTAATACCTCTGGAGTGCGTCAAAGTATCATAGTGATTCTGAGAGTGTTTTTTCGTGACACATTGTATTTCATGTTTGTGGTCAGTTTAGGTCGATATGATTTGCATTTATTTATGAAAATATAGAAAATTTGGCAAAAAAATTAAAAATTTTCCAATTTTCAAACTTTTAATTTTTATGCCCTTAAACCAGATAGCTGTACCACACTGCTTGTCCACACTTACCACTTTCTACTTTACATCAGCATCATTTCTGAGACATAATCTTGTTAGGAAGTTAAAATGGTTAAAAGTTTATCAGCAATTTTTCATTTTTCCAAAACAATTTACAAAGCTATTTTTTTTAGGGACCACAACACATTTGAAGTTACTTTGAGGGGCATATGTAACAGAAAATGCCCCAAAGTGACACCGTTTTAAAAACAGCAAACTTCAAAGTGCTCCAAACCACTTTTAAGAAGTTTATTAACCCTTTAGGTGCTTCACAGGAAATAAAGCAATGCGGAAGAAAAAAAAACTAAATTTTTAATTTTTCTCACAAAAATATTACTTTAGCCTCAAATTTTTCATTTCACAAGGATAACAGGAGTAGAGATGAGCGTTGTTCTACTCGAACTGTTCGCCAATCTCAAATTCGAGCTGTTTTGGGCGGTGTTCGAGCCGTTCGGCGAACACGAACAATTTGATAAAAATTCGGCTGTTCGAGGTTATGTTCGATAACTGTTCGTGCACCAAAATCATAACTGGATTTTTTCTCAGTAATGATGAAAATTAATGTTAATACGCAGTTTGAGTGTATAGCGGGGTGGGGGGAGGGGCAGGGGATGGATCTCTGCAGGAACAATGAAGATCTCCATTTTTTTTTCTCTTTCCCGCATTTGCAGTGGGGAGGTGCAATCTGTCAGCCTATCAGCAGCGCACACACGGAGCGAAGTGCTTTTTTTCACACAAGCAAGGGCATGTGTCATTGGCAGTGTATGTCACATGTCCTTGCCCTATAAGACCAAGCCATTTTCCCCGTCACCACCATTTTCTCACTGCTGCAGCTGCGTGTTAGACGGCACCGCTGTTGCTGTGTGCGCTATACCTTGTTAATTTCAAGCCAATTTTCGCACAAATATACAGATAGCTTGGGAGTAGGGAATAGTTGTGATTGCAGTCCTTTTAAGGACTAGGTTACAGCATTTCCTACGACTTTTATCAGGGAGGTCTGTGCTCTTAAATAGATAGATTGTGGGAGTAAAGACTAATTGTAATTGGAGTCCTTTTCAGGACTAGGTTACATCAGTTCCTATCAGTTTTTGCCAGGCAGGTCTGTGCCAGTGCTGTGCAAGTTTTTTTCACAGCATTTGGCTGAATCTAGCAAAGCTAATCCTTTTTGGCCTATTGCAGAGTGTGTTAGTCAGTGGAGTAGCCTATCTGTGCTGCAAGATATACCACCTGTGTATAGAATACCAATTTTTTTACTGCACCTAGTGAAGTAAAATCTTTTGGGCATAGCATCATTCTATTAGTCCATCTATACTGACCTCCATCAGGTTGCAAATTAAAAATAATTTTTATCTGCATCTACAGTACCTCTGAAAAAATATTTGGGCTTCTAGCTGTGTGTGGGACTTGTTGTATTAGTCCATCTATACTGACCTCCATCAGGTTGCAAACTGAATATATTTTTTTCTGCATCAACCTCTGAAAAAATATTTGGGCTTCTAGCTGTGTGTGGGTCTTGTTCTATTAATCCATCTATACTGACCTCCATCAGGTTGCAAACTGAATAGAATTTTTTTCTGCATCTAGCTCTGAAAAAATATTTGGCCTTCTAGCAGTGTGTCGGACTTTCTCTATTAGTCCATCTATACTGACCTCCATCAGGTTGCAAATTAAAAATAATTTTTATCTGCATCTACAGTACCTCTGAAAAAATATTTGGGCTTCTAGCTGTGTGTGGGTCTTGTTGTATTAGTCCATCTATACTGACCTCCATCAGGTTGCAAACTGAATATATTTTTTTCTGCATCTACCTCTGAAAAAATATTTGGGCTTCTAGCTGTGTGTGGGACTTGTTGTATTAGTCCATCTATACTGACCTCCATCAGGTTGCAAATTAAAAATAATTTGTATCTGCATCTACAGTACCTCTGAAAAAATATTTGGGCTTCTAGCTGTGTGTGGGACTTGTTGTATTAGTCCATCTATACTGACCTCCATCAGGTTGCAAATTAAAAATAATTTTTATCTGCATCTACAGTACCTCTGAAAAAATATTTGGGCTTCTAGCTGTGTGTGGGACTTGTTGTATTAGTCCATCTATACTGACCTCCATCAGGTTGCAAACTGAATATATTTTTTTCTGCATCTACCTCTGAAATAATTTTGGGCTTCTAGCTGTGTGTGGGTCTTGTTCTATTAATCCATCTATACTGACCTCCATCAGGTTGCAAACTGAATATAATTTTTTTCTGCATCTAGCTCTGAAAAAATATGTGGCCTTCTAGCAGTGTGTCGGACTTTCTCTATTAGTCCATCTATACTGACCTCCATCAGGTTGCAAATTAAAAATAATTTTTATCTGCATCTACAGTACCTCTGAAAAAATATTTGGGCTTCTAGCTGTGTGTGGGACTTGTTGTATTAGTCCATCTATACTGACCTCCATCAGGTTGCAAATTAAAAATAATTTGTATCTGCATCTACAGTACCTCTGAAAAATATTTGGGCTTCTAGCTGTGTGTGGGACTTGTTGTATTAGTCCATCTATACTGACCTCCATCAGGTTGCAAATTAAAAATAATTTTTATCTGCATCTACAGTACCTCTGAAAAAATATTTGGGCTTCAAGCTGTGTGTGGGACTTGTTGTATTAGTCCATCTATACTGACCTCCATCAGGTTGCAAACTGAATATATTTTTTTCTGCATCTACCTCTGAAAAAATTTTGGGCTTCTAGCTGTGTGTGGGTCTTGTTCTATTAATCCATCTATACTGACCTCCATCAGGTTGCAAACTGAATATAATTTTTTTCTGCATCTAGCTCTGAAAAAATATTTGGCCTTCTAGCAGTGTGTCGGACTTTCTCTATTAGTCCATCTATACTGACCTCCATCAGGTTGCAAATTAAAAATAATTTTTATCTGCATCTACAGTACCTCTGAAAAAATATTTGGGCTTCTAGCTGTGTGTGGGACTTGTTGTATTAGTCCATCTATACTGACCTCCATCAGGTTTCAAATTAAAAATAATTTGTATCTGCATCTACAGTACCTCTGAAAAAATATTTGGGCATCTAGCTGTGTGTGGGACTTGTTGTATTAGTCCATCTATACAGACCTCCATCAGGTTGCAAACTGAATATATTTTTTTCTGCATCTACCTCTGAAAAAATATTTGGGCTTCTAGCTGTGTGTGGTACTTGTTGTATTAGTCCATCTATACTGACCTCCATCAGGTTGCAAATTAAAAATAATTTGTATCTGCATCTACAGTACCTCTGAAAAAATATTTGGGCTTCTAGCTGTGTGTGGGACTTGTTGTATTAGTCCATCTATACTGACCTCCATCAGGTTGCAAATTAAAAATAATTTTTATCTGCATCTACAGTACCTCTGAAAAAATATTTGGGCTTCTAGCTGTGTGTGGGACTTGTTGTATTAGTCCATCTATACTGACCTCCATCAGGTTGCAAACTGAATATATTTTTTTCTGCATCTACCTCTGAAAAAATATTGGGCTTCTAGCTGTGTGTGGGTCTTGTTCTATTAATCCATCTATACTGACCTCCATCAGGTTGCAAACTGAATATAATTTTTTTCTGCATCTAGCTCTGAAAAAATATTTGGCCTTCTAGCAGTGTGTCGGACTTTCTCTATTAGTCCATCTATACTGACCTCCATCAGGTTGCAAATTAAAAATAATTTTTATCTGCATCTACAGTACCTCTGAAAAAATATTTGGGCTTCTAGCTGTGTGTGGGACTTGTTGTATTAGTCCATCTATACTGACCTCCATCAGGTTGCAAATTAAAAATAATTTGTATCTGCATCTACAGTACCTCTGAAAAAATATTTGGGCTTCTAGCTGTGTGTGGGACTTGTTGTATTAGTCCATCTATACTGACCTCCATCAGGTTGCAAACTGAATATATTTTTTTCTGCATCTACCTCTGAAAAAATATTTGGGCTTCTAGCTGTGTGTGGGACTTGTTGTATTAGTCCATCTATACTGACCTCCATCAGGTTGCAAATTAAAAATTATTTGTATCTGCATCTACAGTACCTCTGAAAAAATATTTGGGCTTCTAGCTGTGTGTGGGACTTGTTGTATTAGTCCATCTATACTGACCTCCATCAGGTTGCAAATTAAAAATAATTTTTATCTGCATCTACAGTACCTCTGAAAAAATATTTGGGCTTCTAGCTGTGTGTGGGACTTGTTGTATTAGTCCATCTATACTGACCTCCATCAGGTTGCAAACTGAATATATTTTTTTCTGCATCTACCTCTGAAAAAATTTTGGGCTTCTAGCTGTGTGTGGGTCTTGTTCTATTAATCCATCTATACTGACCTCCATCAGGTTGCAAACTGAATATAATTTTTTTCTGCATCTAGCTCTGAAAAAATATGTGGCCTTCTAGCAGTGTGTCGGACTTTCTCTATTAGTCCATCTATACTGACCTCCATCAGGTTGCAAATTAAAAATAATTTTTATCTGCATCTACAGTACCTCTGAAAAAATATTTGGGCTTCTAGCTGTGTGTGGGACTTGTTGTATTAGTCCATCTATACTGACCTCCATCAGGTTGCAAATTAAAAATAATTTGTATCTGCATCTACAGTACCTCTGAAAAAATATTTGGGCTTCTAGCTGTGTGTGGGACTTGTTGTATTAGTCCATCTATACTGACCTCCATCAGGTTGCAAATTAAAAATAATTTTTATCTGCATCTACAGTACCTCTGAAAAAATATTTGGGCTTCAAGCTGTGTGTGGGACTTGTTGTATTAGTCCATCTATACTGACCTCCATCAGGTTGCAAACTGAATATATTTTTTTCTGCATCTACCTCTGAAAAAATTTTGGGCTTCTAGCTGTGTGTGGGACTTGTTCTATTAATCCATCTATACTGACCTCCATCAGGTTGCAAACTGAATATAATTATTTTCTGCATCTAGCTCTGAAAAAATATTTGGCCTTCTAGCAGTGTGTCGGACTTTCTCTATTAGTCCATCTATACTGACCTCCATCAGGTTGCAAATTAAAAATAATTTTTATCTGCATCTACAGTACCTCTGAAAAAATATTTGGGCTTCTAGCTGTGTGTGGGACTTGTTGTTTTAGTCCATCTATACTGACCTCCATCAGGTTTCAAATTAAAAATAATTTGTATCTGCATCTACAGTACCTCTGAAAAAATATTTGGGCTTCTAGCTGTGTGTGGGACTTGTTGTATTAGTCCATCTATACAGACCTCCATCAGGTTGCAAACTGAATATATTTTTTTCTGCATCTACCTCTGAAAAAATATTTGGGCTTCTAGCTGTGTGTGGTACTTGTTGTATTAGTCCATCTATACTGACCTCCATCAGGTTGCAAATTAAAAATAATTTGTATCTGCATCTACAGTACCTCTGAAAAAATATTTGGGCTTCTAGCTGTGTGTGGGACTTGTTGTATTAGTCCATCTATACTGACCTCCATCAGGTTGCAAATTAAAAATAATTTTTATCTGCATCTACAGTACCTCTGAAAAAATATTTGGGCTTCTAGCTGTGTGTGGGACTTGTTGTATTAGTCCATCTATACTGACCTCCATCAGGTTGCAAACTGAATATATTTTTTTCTGCATCTACCTCTGAAAAAATATTGGGCTTCTAGCTGTGTGTGGGTCTTGTTCTATTAATCCATCTATACTGACCTCCATCAGGTTGCAAACTGAATATAATTTTTTTCTGCATCTAGCTCTGAAAAAATATTTGGCCTTCTAGCAGTGTGTCGGACTTTCTCTATTAGTCCATCTATACTGACCTCCATCAGGTTGCAAATTAAAAATAATTTTTATCTGCATCTACAGTACCTCTGAAAAAATATTTGGGCTTCTAGCTGTGTGTGGGTCTTGTTGTATTAGTCCATCTATACTGACCTCCATCAGGTTGCAAACTGAATATATTTTTTTCTGCATCTACCTCTGAAAAAATATTTGGGCTTCTAGCTGTGTGTGGGACTTGTTGTATTAGTCCATCTATACTGACCTCCATCAGGTTGCAAATTAAAAATAATTTGTATCTGCATCTACAGTACCTCTGAAAAAATATTTGGGCTTCTAGCTGTGTGTGGGACTTGTTGTATTAGTCCATCTATACTGACCTCCATCAGGTTGCAAATTAAAAATAATTTTTATCTGCATCTACAGTACCTCTGAAAAAATATTTGGGCTTCTAGCTGTGTGTGGGACTTGTTGTATTAGTCCATCTATACTGACCTCCATCAGGTTGCAAACTGAATATATTTTTTTCTGCATCTACCTCTGAAAAAATTTTGGGCTTCTAGCTGTGTGTGGGTCTTGTTCTATTAATCCATCTATACTGACCTCCATCAGGTTGCAAACTGAATATAATTTTTTTCTGCATCTAGCTCTGAAAAAATATGTGGCCTTCTAGCAGTGTGTCGGACTTTCTCTATTAGTCCATCTATACTGACCTCCATCAGGTTGCAAATTAAAAATAATTTTTATCTGCATCTACAGTACCTCTGAAAAAATATTTGGGCTTCTAGCTGTGTGTGGGACTTGTTGTATTAGTCCATCTATACTGACCTCCATCAGGTTGCAAATTAAAAATAATTTGTATCTGCATCTACAGTACCTCTGAAAAATATTTGGGCTTCTAGCTGTGTGTGGGACTTGTTGTATTAGTCCATCTATACTGACCTCCATCAGGTTGCAAATTAAAAATAATTTTTATCTGCATCTACAGTACCTCTGAAAAAATATTTGGGCTTCAAGCTGTGTGTGGGACTTGTTGTATTAGTCCATCTATACTGACCTCCATCAGGTTGCAAACTGAATATATTTTTTTCTGCATCTACCTCTGAAAAAATTTTGGGCTCCTAGCTGTGTGTGGGTCTTGTTCTATTAATCCATCTATACTGACCTCCATCAGGTTGCAAACTGAATATAATTTTTTTCTGCATCTAGCTCTGAAAAAATATTTGGCCTTCTAGCAGTGTGTCGGACTTTCTCTATTAGTCCATCTATACTGACCTCCATCAGGTTGCAAATTAAAAATAATTTTTATCTGCATCTACAGTACCTCTGAAAAAATATTTGGGCTTCTAGCTGTGTGTGGGACTTGTTGTATTAGTCCATCTATACTGACCTCCATCAGGTTTCAAATTAAAAATAATTTGTATCTGCATCTACAGTACCTCTGAAAAAATATTTGGGCTTCTAGCTGTGTGTGGGACTTGTTGTATTAGTCCATCTATACAGACCTCCATCAGGTTGCAAACTGAATATATTTTTTTCTGCATCTACCTCTGAAAAAATATTTGGGCTTCTAGCTGTGTGTGGTACTTGTTGTATTAGTCCATCTATACTGACCTCCATCAGGTTGCAAATTAAAAATAATTTGTATCTGCATCTACAGTACCTCTGAAAAAATATTTGGGCTTCTAGCTGTGTGTGGGACTTGTTGTATTAGTCCATCTATACTGACCTCCATCAGGTTGCAAATTAAAAATAATTTTTATCTGCATCTACAGTACCTCTGAAAAAATATTTGGGCTTCTAGCTGTGTGTGGGACTTGTTGTATTAGTCCATCTATACTGACCTCCATCAGGTTGCAAACTGAATATATTTTTTTCTGCATCTACCTCTGAAAAAATATTGGGCTTCTAGCTGTGTGTGGGTCTTGTTCTATTAATCCATCTATACTGACCTCCATCAGGTTGCAAACTGAATATAATTTTTTTCTGCATCTAGCTCTGAAAAAATATTTGGCCTTCTAGCAGTGTGTCGGACTTTCTCTATTAGTCCATCTATACTGACCTCCATCAGGTTGCAAATTAAAAATAATTTTTATCTGCATCTACAGTACCTCTGAAAAAATATTTGGGCTTCTAGCTGTGTGTGGGACTTGTTGTATTAGTCCATCTATACTGACCTCCATCAGGTTGCAAATTAAAAATAATTTGTATCTGCATCTACAGTACCTCTGAAAAAATATTTGGGCTTCTAGCTGTGTGTGGGACTTGTTGTATTAGTCCATCTATACTGACCTCCATCAGGTTGCAAACTGAATATATTTTTTTCTGCATCTACCTCTGAAAAAATATTTGGGCTTCTAGCTGTGTGTGGGACTTGTTGTATTAGTCCATCTATACTGACCTCCATCAGGTTGCAAATTAAAAATTATTTGTATCTGCATCTACAGTACCTCTGAAAAAATATTTGGGCTTCTAGCTGTGTGTGGGACTTGTTGTATTAGTCCATCTATACTGACCTCCATCAGGTTGCAAATTAAAAATAATTTTTATCTGCATCTACAGTACCTCTGAAAAAATATTTGGGCTTCTAGCTGTGTGTGGGACTTGTTGTATTAGTCCATCTATACTGACCTCCATCAGGTTGCAAACTGAATATATTTTTTTCTGCATCTACCTCTGAAAAAATTTTGGGCTTCTAGCTGTGTGTGGGTCTTGTTCTATTAATCCATCTATACTGACCTCCATCAGGTTGCAAACTGAATATAATTTTTTTCTGCATCTAGCTCTGAAAAAATATGTGGCCTTCTAGCAGTGTGTCGGACTTTCTCTATTAGTCCATCTATACTGACCTCCATCAGGTTGCAAATTAAAAATAATTTTTATCTGCATCTACAGTACCTCTGAAAAAATATTTGGGCTTCTAGCTGTGTGTGGGACTTGTTGTATTAGTCCATCTATACTGACCTCCATCAGGTTGCAAATTAAAAATAATTTGTATCTGCATCTACAGTACCTCTGAAAAAATATTTGGGCTTCTAGCTGTGTGTGGGACTTGTTGTATTAGTCCATCTATACTGACCTCCATCAGGTTGCAAATTAAAAATAATTTTTATCTGCATCTACAGTACCTCTGAAAAAATATTTGGGCTTCAAGCTGTGTGTGGGACTTGTTGTATTAGTCCATCTATACTGACCTCCATCAGGTTGCAAACTGAATATATTTTTTTCTGCATCTACCTCTGAAAAAATTTTGGGCTTCTAGCTGTGTGGGACTTGTTCTATTAATCCATCTATACTGACCTCCATCAGGTTGCAAACTGAATATAATTTTTTTCTGCATCTAGCTCTGAAAAAATATTTGGCCTTCTAGCAGTGTGTCGGACTTTCTCTATTAGTCCATCTATACTGACCTCCATCAGGTTGCAAATTAAAAACAATTTTTATCTGCATCTACAGTACCTCTGAAAAAATATTTGGGCTTCTAGCTGTGTGTGGGACTTGTTGTTCTAGTCCATCTATACTGACCTCCATCAGGTTTCAAATTAAAAATAATTTGTATCTGCATCTACAGTACCTCTGAAAAAATATTTGGGCTTCTAGCTGTGTGTGGGACTTGTTGTATTAGTCCATCTATACAGACCTCCATCAGGTTGCAAACTGAATATATTTTTTTCTGCATCTACCTCTGAAAAAATATTTGGGCTTCTAGCTGTGTGTGGTACTTGTTGTATTAGTCCATCTATACTGACCTCCATCAGGTTGCAAATTAAAAATAATTTGTATCTGCATCTACAGTACCTCTGAAAAAATATTTGGGCTTCTAGCTGTGTGTGGGACTTGTTGTATTAGTCCATCTATACTGACCTCCATCAGGTTGCAAATTAAAAATAATTTTTATCTGCATCTACAGTACCTCTGAAAAAATATTTGGGCTTCTAGCTGTGTGTGGGACTTGTTGTATTAGTCCATCTATACTGACCTCCATCAGGTTGCAAACTGAATATATTTTTTTCTGCATCTACCTCTGAAAAAATATTGGGCTTCTAGCTGTGTGTGGGTCTTGTTCTATTAATCCATCTATACTGACCTCCATCAGGTTGCAAACTGAATATAATTTTTTTCTGCATCTAGCTCTGAAAAAATATTTGGCCTTCTAGCAGTGTGTCGGACTTTCTCTATTAGTCCATCTATACTGACCTCCATCAGGTTGCAAATTAAAAATAATTTTTATCTGCATCTACAGTACCTCTGAAAAAATATTTGGGCTTCTAGCTGTGTGTGGGACTTGTTGTATTAGTCCATCTATACTGACCTCCATCAGGTTGCAAATTAAAAATAATTTGTATCTGCATCTACAGTACCTCTGAAAAAATATTTGGGCTTCTAGCTGTGTGTGGGACTTGTTGTATTAGTCCATCTATACTGACCTCCATCAGGTTGCAAACTGAATATATTTTTTTCTGCATCTACCTCTGAAAAAATATTTGGGCTTCTAGCTGTGTGTGGGACTTGTTGTATTAGTCCATCTATACTGACCTCCATCAGGTTGCAAATTAAAAATTATTTGTATCTGCATCTACAGTACCTCTGAAAAAATATTTGGGCTTCTAGCTGTGTGTGGGACTTGTTGTATTAGTCCATCTATACTGACCTCCATCAGGTTGCAAATTAAAAATAATTTTTATCTGCATCTACAGTACCTCTGAAAAAATATTTGGGCTTCTAGCTGTGTGTGGGACTTGTTGTATTAGTCCATCTATACTGACCTCCATCAGGTTGCAAATTAAAAATAATTTGTATCTGCATCTACAGTACCTCTGAAAAAATATTTGGGCTTCTAGCTGTGTGTGGGACTTGTTGTATTAGTCCATCTATACTGACCTCCATCAGGTTGCAAACTGAATATATTTTTTTCTGCATCTACCTCTGAAAAAATATTTGGGCTTCTAGCTGTGTGTGGGACTTGTTGTATTAGTCCATCTATACTGACCTCCATCAGGTTGCAAATTAAAAATAATTTGTATCTGCATCTACAGTACCTCTGAAAAAATATTTGGGCTTCTAGCTGTGTGTGGGACTTGTTGTATTAGTCCATCTATACTGACCTCCATCAGGTTGCAAATTAAAAATAATTTTTATCTGCATCTACAGTACCTCTGAAAAAATATTTGGGCTTCTAGCTGTGTGTGGGACTTGTTGTATTAGTCCATCTATACTGACCTCCATCAGGTTGCAAACTGAATATATTTTTTTCTGCATCTACCTCTGAAAAAATATTGGGCTTCTAGCTGTGTGTGGGACTTGTTGTATTAGTCCATCTATACTGACCTCCATCAGGTTGCAAACTGAATATATTTTTTTCTGCATCTACCTCTGAAAAAATATTGGGCTTCTAGCTGTGTGTGGGACTTGTTGTATTAGTCCATCTATACTGACCTCCATCAGGTTGCAAACTGAATATATTTTTTTCTGCATCTACCTCTGAAAAAATATTGGGCTTCTAGCTGTGTGTGGGTCTTGTTCTATTAATCCATCTATACTGACCTCCATCAGGTTGCAAACTGAATATAATTTTTTTCTGCATCTACCTCTGAAAAAATATTTGGCCTTGTAGCAGTGTGTCGGACTTTCTCTATTAGTCCATCTATACTGACCTCCATCAGGTTGCAAACTGAATATATTTTTTTCTGCATCTAACCCAGCCAATAGTTTTGGCCTAAAGCCACAGTTTGGCCACTCAGCTCTGCTCGGTTACCATCCATTGTTTTTTTGTGCAAACAACTCCAGAGTTGTGAATTAGTTAACCACCAAAATGAGTGGAAAAAGGCCTGCTGCTGGTGGAAAGGGGAATAGGCGTGTTGGGAAGGGGAAAAATGGTTGTGTCCGTGGGGTAGGTGTTAAAGTAACAGTAACATCTGCAGAAGAAAGACCATCTTCCAGCCAAACTAAAATGTCTACTTCTTTTAGCGGACAATGTGATAAGATCCCTTTCTTACGGCCACGCCAATCGCTACAAATTCCAGATGAGGCACAAAAACAGCAGGTGCTTCAACGGATATCAAGTGCTCCTTTAAGTGGGCTCTCCTCCACATCAACTTCAACATCACAAATACTCCAGTCCTCAAAGGTGTCACCCAAATCGCACTTGCTTCCTCACAGCTCCCAAATCTCCAGCTGCCCGTCTGAGTATGAGGTAGAACAGATGGTTGAGTCTGCAGAGCTGTTTACTCATACTATAGCCTGGGAATCAGAGGTCGACTCCAGCGCTTCTGTGAATCCATATGAGGAAATGATCTGCACTGATGCCCAGAATCTTTATGAGTCGGATCCAGGACCAGACGCAGAAGGTTCTGACCATAATGTAGACCCTCATTCCCAAACTGTAACTCCTGTTGGTGGAGACAATGAGGAAGATGATGATAAGACTCAAATACCTGATTGGAGCGACAACTTTAGTGTTTTGTCAGGGCAGGAACAGGTTGGCTCTGAGGACGACGGGTGTGATAACACACAGGGTGATGATGATGAGGTTGGAGATCCCACTTACTGTCAACCCACAGTCAGCCAAGAGATGAGGTCAGCAGAGGAGGTGGAGGAAGATGCTAGTGACGACGAGGTCAGGTTGCGCCTTCCTGGATAGAGACATAGTACTGGAAGCACGTCAACAACTGCATCCTCAAACACAACTCTGCCTCTCACCACAAGTCGTGGTGGCTCTTCAGGTCGCATGGGTGCTAAGCCTTGCATAGCCTGGGCATTTTTTCAGATCGATAAAGATGACCCAACTCGTGTTATCTGTAACATTTGTCAGCAAAAGCTAAGTAGAGGCCAAAAAATACATAGTTTGAGTACTTCATGCATGAACCGGAACATGGACATGAAGCATAAGTTGCAGTGGGAAGCTCAGTGTGCTACAATGCGGCCTAGCCGGCCGGGCCAACCACCGTCTGCCATATCTTGTGCATCCGCGGCCTCTTCATCCTCTGTGACTGGGGGGACAGCAGTCACACCTGTTTTGGGGCGCAGACCTCCCACCTCTTTACCCGCAACAGCCAGCGTGATTGGCAGGTCATCATTTTCTTTGGAGATGGTAACAGCAGCTGGTGTTGAGCGCTGTCCGACATCGATAGCACCACCTTTGGATCAAGGCAACCTAACATGTCCGCCTGCATCTTCCTCACAGACCGGCAGTTTGCCGGGGACACCCTTATCAACCCCGTCTAAGCACAATAGCCAGCCCTCGGTCCCTCAGATGTGGACAAGTAAAAGACCATTTCCTCCTAGCCATGAGAAAGCTAAGAGGTTGAATTTCACCATCTGCAAGCTCTTGGCTACAGAAATGCTGCCTTTCCGCCTGGTGGACACAGAGGATTTTCGAGACCTTATGTCCGTCGCAGTGCCCCAGTACCAGATGCCCAGTCGGCACTACTTCTCAAAGAAAGGTGTGCCTGCGCTCCACCAGCATGTCGCACACAACATCACCGCTTCTTTGAGAAACTCTGTGTGTGACAGGGTGCATTTCACCACAGACACTTGGACGAGTAGGCATGGACAGGGGCGTTACATGTCGCTGACTGGGCACTGGGTAACTATGGTGACAGCAGGACAAGCGGCTGCTGTCCAAGTCTTGCCGTCCCCACGAGTTGTGCGTCAATCCTCTTTATGTCAAAGTTCCTCCACTGCTTCTGCCTCCTCAACCTCCTCTCGGTCTTCCACCTGCACCCAAAGCCTGTCTGGTCATGCCACAAGCTTTCTAACTGCGCAGAAGGGATCCTGCACACCTCCTTACTATGCTGGCAGTAGGGCTCAACGTCATCAGGCGGTTTTTACATTGAAATGTCTGGGAAATGTGAGTCACACAGCTGAGGAGTTGTGGTCAGCTCTGGAGAACCAATTTCATGAATGGTTGTCTCCACTGGACCTGAAACCAGGGAAGGCCGTGTGCGACAATGCTGCAAACCTGGGTGCGGCCCTTCGCCGGGGCAATGTCACACACGTGCCTTGTATGGCTCACGTGTTGAACCTGGTTGTCCAGCAATTTTTAGCCCACTATCCCAGACTAGATGGCCTTCTGCAGAGGGCACGGTCGCTGTGTGCTCACTTCCGCCGTTCGCATCCCGCAGCTCAGCGACTTACATCTCTACAGAAGTCGTTGGGCCTGCCACTTCACCGGCTAAAATGCGATGTGCCTACCCGGTGGAATTCAACTCTGCACATGTTGCAGCGACTGTGGCAGCACCGACAAGCCCTGGTGCAATACGTTCTGACGTATAGCCTGGGCCAACGAGATTCAGAGGTGGGGCAAATCACGCTGGAGGAGTGGTCTCAGATCAGGGACCTATGCACCCTTCTGCACAGTTTTGAAATGGCGACGAAGATGTTTAGTGCTGACGATGCCATTATCAGCATGACTATTCCGGTGATTTACATGCTGGAGCACATGTTAAACAGAATTTGGAGTCAGGTGGTGGCACAAGAGGAGGTGGAGGAAGTAGAGGAGGAGGAGTTGTATGCGGAAGGGCTAACATCTGCAAGGTCCAGACGGTCGGCAGCACCAAAGCGGCAGGCATGTGAGGGTGGGGGAGATGGTTTTACCAGGGCGCATGGTAGCAGCCAAACTAGTGAGGAAGGTGCAGGAGCTCAGGAAGAAGTGGAGGACGAACTGATGGAAGACTCATCAGATGAGGGAGACCTTGATCACATTTCTGTTGTGCGAGGTTGGGGGGAGAGGACAGAGGAAGGAAGCATGATTGTTACCTCGCCACCAACACAACAGGGTAAAGTAAATTTGCAGAAATTATTCCTGCCATAGAAAGGGATGCACGCATGCAGGAGTATCAGCAGAGACTGTTGCAGAATCTTACATGTGCTTTTCCACAAAATACCAGTCGTGCACGTAGTGAATCTCACAGTTCCAACTTGCCAACCGAGGGACCGTCAAGTGTTCACCACTCAAACCGTAACAGAACCACAGTATCTGGTGGTAACATCAATTTTGCGGAATCATTTCACCACTTTTTTAGCCCATCCTTTGCAAGGCCACAGGAGACAAGAAGTCTGACACATAGTCAACGCCTAGAGACGATGGTACAGGAGTATCTCCAAGTAAACATTGAAGCCATGACTGTGTCACTGGACCCTTGCTCTTTTTGGGCTTCCAATCTGGATAAATGGCCGGAGCTAGCCACTTACGCCTTGGAGATCTTGTCATGCCCCGCAGCCAGCGTTCTGTCTGAACGTGTGTTCAGCGCTGCTGGTGGTGTGCTGACAGATAAGCGCACGCGGCTCTCCACTGATAATGAAGACAGACTCACGTTCATAAAGATGAACAAATCATGGATCCGAAACGACTTTTCTACCCCTGTGTCATCCTGGGGAGAGTAAAAGCTTGATGATTGTTTAAAATCACCCTACCAACCATTTTAAGCTTTCAAATTACTAATCATGTTTATCTGTATCTTGACTGGAAAATAATTTGGGCTTTGTAGCAGTGTGCAGCACTGATCCTATTAGGCCATCTATAATAAGCTCCACCAGATTTAAAATTAAAAATAATTTTTAGCTGCATCTAGCCCGGAAAATAATTTTGGGGCTCCGAGATGCGCAAGACACATAAGTGCCTTCTTGCTGCACTACCTGCAGCATGACCCTCATATTGTCAGAATTCGAAGTAATCATGACTACTGGGTTGCCACACTCTTAGATCCCCCAAACTTTTCGATCAACCTTTTCATTTTAATAAAGACCAAAAAAATGGTCATTTTTGAAATTATAAGCATTAGCAGGTTGTTAGAAACTGAAATCAAACAGTTTTCAACTCAAAACTTTATTCTAGGTGATGTTACATTTTCACATAGGACCCCTTGTTCGAAAGGAGCTTCTGAACTCTCTCGTCCATTGAATTTGTCAGGTTTTGGATGGTTTCTGCTTCAATTGTTTTGCATGAGGACAGAATACCCTCCCAGAGCTGTTGCTTAGATGTGAACTACCTCCCGCCATCATAGACACTCCTTTTAATGATGCTCCAAAGGTTCTGAATGGGGTAGAGGTCAGGGGAGCATGGGGGTCACACCATAAGTTTGTCCCCTTTTATGCCCATATCAGCCAGAGATGCAGATGTTTTATGTGCAGCATGAGATGTTGCATTATCATGCAGAAAAATGATCTTGCTGTGAAATACACGGTTCTTCTTCTTGAACCATGGCAGATAGTGCTGTTTGAGAAAATCCACATACATTATGGAGTTCATCTTTAGCGCCTTCAGGGATCCTAAAGGGGCCGACAATCTCTCTCCCCATGATTCCAGCCCAAAACATTACTCCACCTCCTCCTTGTTGGCGCTGTAGCCGTGTTTGCGTGTGGTGTCCATCAACCAGCCATCCTCCACTCCATCCATCTGGACCATCGAGCGCTGCACGGCACTCATCCGTAAACAAAACAGTTTTGAAATCAGTCTTCATGTAATGTTTGGCCCACTGGAGCCGTTTCTGCTTGTGTGAAGTGGATAGAGGAGGTCGACAGGATGGCGTATGCACAGCTGCAAACCTCTGAAGGACCCTGCATCTTGTTGTTCGGGGGACGTTGGAGGCACAAGCAGCTTCAAAAACTTGTCTGCTGCTATGACAAGGCTTTTTTGCCGCTGCTCTTTCAACCTGACGTAATTGCCTGTAGGAAAGAGTCCTCAATTTGCCCTTATCAGCACGCACACGTGTGTACTGTGAATCAGCTACATACTTCTTGATTGCCAAGACACTTCATCCTGATCATCGCACAATGTTGATTGTAGTCATGCCTTGACCTAAACACTCCACAATTTGTTGCTTCTCAGCAGCCGACACATCCTTTTTCTTTCCCATTTTGGCAGAAAATGTAGGCTGCTGAATAATGTGAGAGAGCCTTCTTAAGTAGTCTTGCCTTTCATTGGACACACCTGCCAAACTAATTAGCACTGGTGTCTGCAATTGCTTACAGTGATATAAAGAGCCCTGACACACATCACCATCAATGAGTTTAACTGACAAACAAACAAATTCTTCCCTTATCACTCCTAAACACTTTTTGCATAATAATTTGGAACACAGTGTACATGTGCTTTTCCACAAAACACCAGTGGTTCACGTAGTGAATCTTACAGTTCTAACTTGCCAACCGTGGTCTGTATGGAGTTGTTCAATAAAGGGCCCAAAATTAAGATAACATAGATGGGAGAGGTCTCTATGAATAGGAATTCCTAAGTATTTGATACCCTGTGAGGGCCAGGCAAAGGGAAAGTTGGACTGGATGGAATCCTATATGGATTTGGGGAGGGAGACATCGAGGGCCTCAGACTTCGCTGCATTGATTTTAAAATTTGACCATGTAACAAAGTGATCTATTTCAGCCATAACAGCATGGATGGATATATGTGATTGAGTGATATATACTAGGACATCATCAGCAAATAGAGAGCACTTGTACTCGGTGCCTCCCACCTCAATCCACCTAATATTGGGGTTATGGCGAATTGATGAGAGCAGGTGCTCCGTCACTAGGATGTATAAGAGAGGGGACAGAGAACATCCCTGCCTTGTCCCATTGGTGATTGTGAAAGGTGATGAAAATGTTCTGACGCGCCCCCTGGGCCTTGGGACACCCGGAGCTGGACCCTTTTTGGTGGATGCTGGTGGTTGTAGTCTCCGTGGCGGCAACCCGGTTCCGTGGCTCAGGGCGGTCAAACCAGTGGCGGAACTATTTATGTGGTTTTGATGTTTAAATGTCCGACTACGCCACCCGTGGATTGCGGTCAGAGTGAACCGCCGCTCCAGGGCAGACCGCTGAGGCTGGTGTTGTGGGTGCAGCAGAGCGTAGCATAACTCCCCACGGGAGGAGTATAGCCTCAGGGCAGTGTATGCGGAGGATGGGGGTGATGGTGCAGGGCAGCAGCAGTAATGACACGGAGTCAGTGATGCAGTCCAGGGCCTTTACTCACAGTTCTTATTATCCAGACCACGTCTGCAGGTAACGGCTGCCCACGTTGTACTGTGCTCACCAGGTGAGGGGCTCAGACAACTCCCAGATAACTTTGGAGCGCTTCACAGGACCCCCTTTGTGTGTCCTTTGTCTGGCCTTTCTTACCAACCCTTCTGTCCGGCTGCCTCGGGCCTCCTCTTGGTAAACTTGGCGCCAGTTTCCCTGACCCTATGTGGTGCCTTCCTAGCGGGTGTAAAATGTCACAGCCTCCTGTTTCTAGCTGAGGGTCGTTTCCTGCCTCCACTAGTTTCGGGGACCGGTCTCCCCCTTTGGCCTGACCCCTCCACGCAGGTGGATTCTGGCGTGCGGTGGTGACTCGCCCGTCCGCACCCCTGAGATCCCTTCGTTCCTCGTTCCTGGAGCCTTCTCCGCTCCTCTTCCTTCCTTCTCCCTCTTCCAGGCCTGGGCCTCTGTTACTAGACCCGCCTCCGGAGCAGAGCTCATGCAGAGCCCCTGCTCCCTGCCACTTCTGCTCAGACTTCTCTGCACTGAACTAAGATGGTGCCCACCTTTTATACTCCCTTCTCAATGCACCCAGGAACTGCTTCCTCCCTGCTCCTGCACTACAGGGTTCCCCTTCCTCAGTGTTCCCTCCCCCCACTCCAGCCAGGGACAGGGACTGTCGTGCCCATCTCAGGGGCATATTGGTCGCCCTGCCCCACGGCAATGTGGTGTAATGCATGCAGGTGTCGGGTCCTGATCCACACTACATCCTTACCTGAGAGTGAGATATCACACCTCTGGGTGAGGTGCAATACCTCTGTAGCAACCGAGCCCTCAGGGTGCTACAGTTCCATTTATCTTCAGCCTAGGTGACGTATTGCAATACAGGGCCGTGATTTTGGCTATAAAAGGGTCCCCTAGACCCCTACCCCAAGCATTTTAAGAGAATCATATATGGCGTGCCAGGAGACTCTATGGAATGCTTTCTCAGCATCCAACGAGAGTATCTAATTACAAATTTTTAACTGCATCTAGCCCAGGAAATACTTTGTGCCTAGTAGCAGGGTCTGCTAGTCAGCGGATTATCCCGGCTGTTAAGCAAGCTACACCACCTGTAGTTTGGACACTTAATTTTTTCAAAGGAAATGCTTCGGGACCACGGGATACTCAGTGAAGAGCATCAGGAGGCACCCCAAGGCATAGGGGCTGGGACTGGCAGTAGGATGCCTTGCGGTGGACAGCCGAGCTTGATCCTTATAAAAGCTTTTTAACTGCAGCAGCTTTAGTGGACGCTACTGGAGCTGGAATTACGCGGCTGCTGGCATGAGACTTGCCCTCCAATAGATCCTTGTAAATGGATTTAAAGTGTATTCATTCAAATTAGAGAGACAATTTAAATTAAAAAGCTTAGAGCTGCCTCCACCACAGGGGGGCTCGCTCGACCCACCAGCGGACAGGCACCAGTATTGGGAGAGGGGGGCTGGCCGTCAGGGTCCACCGCGGCTCTGGCACAAACCCGGCAACACGGAGGTGGCACGGGCAGGAACGGACTGGCCGTCTCGGCTTCTCACTTTTTGGATTTTAGAAGGGCATGACATGCCTATATCTGTGTCTCCCCCTCCTTTTACTCCTCCACCTCTTTTCTTTTCGCATGACTATATGTACTTGTCACTTTTCCATGTGTTAGTTATGTCTTCTGAGCAGTTTGTCAGCTTCTGGACACCTTTGAAGGTGTTTTCTATGTGTTTCTATGTGTTTTTGTTTGCCTGCCATTGGTTTTAACGGTGTTCGAAGGTGTTCGACGAACAGTTCGATGAACAGTTCGGCGAACACACGGGTGTTCGACGAACCGAACCGAACTCGAACACTACGGGGGTGGCTCAACACTAAACAGGAGAAAATAGACCTAAAAAATTGTTGTGCAATTTCTCCTGAGTACACCGATACCCTATACGTGGTGGAAAATGACTTTTTGGGCTCAGAAGGGAAGAAGCACCATTTGACTTTTGAAGTGCAAAATTGGCTGAAATATATAGAGGATGTCATGTTGCGTTTGCAGAGCCCATGATGTACCTAAACAGTGGAAACCCCCCACAAGTGATGCCATTTTGAAAATTCACCCCTGAAGGAAATTATCTAGAGGTGTGGTGAGCACCTTGAACCCATAGGTGGTTCACAGAATTCTATACTGTTGAGCTATGAAAATGATTAATTACATTTTTCCCGCTAAAAATGTTGCTTTAGCCCCAAATTTTTCATTTTCACAAGGGTAGCAGGAGAAAATGGAACCAAAAATGTATTGTTCAATTTCTCCTGAGTACGCCGATACCCCTTGTGTGGTCAGAAACTACTACTTAGGCACACTGTCAATATCCTAGGAAGGAGTGATGTTTGGAAACGCAGACTTTGATGGAATGGTCTACAGGCGCCATGTCGCATTTCCAGAGCCTTTGACATGTTAAAATAGCATAGACATCCCACAAGTGACCCCATTCTTAAAACTACAACCCAAGGAATTTATGTAGGGGTATGGTGAGAATCTTAAACCTACAGTTGCTTCAAATAATTTTATAACATTGGGGCGTGAAAATAATAAATTGTGTTTTTTTGTTTTTTCCAAAAATGTTGTTTGAGGCCTGGGTATGAGGATACCCAATTTAGGGACAGAAACTACTGTTTGGGCATGTGGCGAAGCTTGGAATGGAAAGGATGCTATTTGAATTTTGGATTACAATTTTGGCTGGAAAAGATTGAGGACACCATGTTGTGATTGAAGAGCCCCTGGAATGTGAAAACAGCAGAAACCCCCCACAGGTGACCCAATTTTAGATACTACACCCCACAAGGAATTCATCTAGGAGCATAATTATTATAATAATAATGCATGTGGTTTTACTGGTGTATGAATTTATAATGTGGCGGTATGTGTAAGTTGTGCGGAGTACATCAGGATATAAAAGGGTGTTGTGTTGACCGGGTAAAACCAAATTTTAACATTTCATGGATGTGTGGTACAATTTGAAGCAATCCTTAATTCAAGGCCAGGTTTGTCAGGACAGGTTGCACATTGGCAAATTATGCCCTTCGTATTCCAATTTTGGAGCATACTCTGCATCTTTTATGTATTCTTCCATTCCTCACAATTTGAGGAGCCTCACTGGGATCATAGGGATCATATAGAGGAGGACACTGCTTATTACCATTATAATGCAAACATTGCTGGATTGCTTCAAATAGTGTCCTTTTCATGGTTATACAAAAAACTGGTGTGCTGTATAAAATATCAAAACATCCCTTGGTAGATGTGCACTTTTACAACATGACAATGATCCAAAACACATACCTGTTACATTTCTGAAGAAGAACAGGGTGATTCAACAGCCAAGTGTCTCCTGATCTGAACCAAGCGAAACACCTATGGGGGATTCTGAAGAGATAAGCTGAGCATCACTCTCCATCCAGTATCCAGGCTCTAAAAGAGATCGTTCTCGAAGAAAGGAAAAAGAGATATACTTTGCAAATACTCGTATGTCTCCAGTTTGTTCATTCCCTGCCCAGAAGACTTGATGCTTTCATTAAAAATCATGGAGGTCATACAAAATACTAGATGTAGTAGTTTTTGATATGGGGTGTATTCATTTTTTGCAGCAATTAAAGTAAAACTGAAGATTTTGTAATGAAAGTTATATTATTACTTATATATTACTTATATACTTGTAACTCACCCCGACTCTGTCCTCTTGGTCTGCAGCCGTCAGCTCTCTCTGCTCTTCTGTGCATCGGATTGTCATTGCAAACCAGCCCACTGATGTCACTTGGCTGAGCCATGTAGCCTGGCGTGGTGTAATTCCAGAAAATAATTCAGATAGTTGGACTCTATTGATATAGCCTCACTGTCACAATGAGCCACTAGTCCTGTTCTGCCCTGCTCTCTAGCATTAGTCAGCCGCCATGCATACACAGTCCCATTCTCCAGTGTCAGGGAGTCACCTGACATATACCTTTCTGTTTTTCTGGTTCTGTGAGCCATCTGTTATAAACAAACTCAGCTCTTCTGCTTCTGTGAGTCACTTGACCTATACAGCTTTTCAATTCAGGTATAGTGAGCCTCCGGACAATCTCAACTCTGCTAGACTGCTGGGCTCTGCTACTTTGTTCTTGCATGCCCTTCCTTTTAACATCTCCCATCCCTTAATTGAACTTAAATTAATATGTGTCTTTTTTAAACAGTGCCATCTATGTAACTATGATTTGGATTTACCTAGCTCAGTTATATTGCCCCAGCAAGTCTTCTGATTTTCCATACTCAGTCATTGCTCTCTACTCTGCTACATTGTGACTTCTTGTCATCTGATCTACTCAACTCTGTTATATTTCTGGATTCTGCTTCATTGCTTAAGTGAAACTCCTGTTTTACTTTTCTCAGTCATTTCTGCTCTACATCTCCAGCATTCGGACATTTTTCAAGTTCCGACAATACCGCCTACCTGCACCCACTTCTTCAGTCCATGCAGCTTACCACCTGCTATTCCAGATGGAGAACTTAGAATATCTACCTTACCCAGTGAAATATAACAATATTTTATTATTAATTATGTTCCACTTTTTAGTGCTCACAATCACAATTAGCAATTATTTTACTATATTACAGATTCAAACACTTTCTGACGTACTGAACTGTGGTATGGCATCCATAGAATGCTACCGGCACGAGAACAACCTCTATATGCCTCGAATTTCATATTGATGCACATTTGTATGAAATGATTAAAGAGCATATTTCTTGCTAGATACTAACTAAATATTCTTCAAAATAAACATTACTTCTGGTTGTACTGCATTAATACCCCATATGGCTGCTCATTGAGTGCCTATTATTGTAGACCATAGGGTCTATATGTACCAACATACAGGACCCATGTACATGAAGCAACATAATAAAATGATGAACATGAGATTAGTGTCACTATGAATGATCTATATAGTCTCCATTTTAGGACATGATCAGATATCAAAATCAAACATTACAATAATGTCAGTTTGAGGCTAAATACCCTGTCTGACAAGTGATCCTGACAAGTGATTCTGACAAGTGACTTTTACAACTGTAATAATAATAATAAAAAAAAAATTCTCTGTTCTCCAATCTCCAATGGGACTTGAACACCAAGTTCTGTTTCCAGAAGCCAGAACACTAACCACTGAGCTATAAACTCAATTGAAGAACCCTCAAAGTTCTATTTGGTTTTGTGATTTTCAGTGCATACCTGTCTGAAACTCATTGGGACTTATGCATAGACTGCAAGCAAGCCAAATTCAAACGATGTTTGATTTTGATGTGTGAGTCTGATGTGTGACTTTCTTCAAACATCAGAATCAGAATCACAATGACTTTTAGTCAACCTGAGTATTTTCATGGTTGATCTCCTAAGACAAGGAAAGCTGCCAGTTACTATCGCTTGACTGGACAGCTCAATGGTAATGCATCACTTTCTGAATCTGCAGTGTCAGAGTTCAAATCCCAATTGGAATTTGGAATTCTATTTTTTTTAATTATGCCTATTTAGCACACAAACTACAATGCTGTTTTACTTTTAATATCTGACATTCTGATTGTCATCCGACGTGTTAAGAGTTTCAGACATACTGTCTATTTGCATGGTAAATTACATAGCCAAAGTAAATTGGGAGGCACTAATTTACTACATATCCATTTCCAAGTGACTGTATATTTGCATAATTTCTTAAAGGGGTCTAATGATAGCATTTCTTTATTGTAAATTTTTCTTTCCATCCGCCCAAGAACTGGCTGCAAACTCCCAATTTACTTTTGCTATGTAATTATTATTATATGTCACTACTAGTGTAGAGCATTCCGATACTGAAATATCGGGTATCAACCGATATTCGCTGTATCGGAGTTCCGATACTGAGTTCTCATACTTTGAGAATATTGAATACCGGAATCGGAAGTTCCCATAATGCAATGAGCCAGTTTGATTTTATTCAGCCAATGAGGATCCTAAGAAGTGTGGGCACATCCTGTTAGGCATGTTAGGCATGTTAACTAATGGCATGGCTGTGATTGGCTGCTGAAATGATGTCATGATGCACTATAAAAGCCGCCGCCGCCATTTTGGGTTCACTCTCCTGTGAATTCAGTTAGGGACAGGACGCTGCTGTTCTGAGGGACAGTTTGAGCTAGCGATTTGCTTTATTATGCTTTACCCAGGCTACTTTATAAACCACTGTGCGAGAAGCTTTCTTTTGCCGTGCAGCGCTAGTGCACAGTTCTCTGCCCTGTTCACGGCTGTCTGCGAGGTCTCTGTGTGTGAGTGCAGCTCATGCTGTACTGTGTTCTGCAGCCACGTCCGGTTATAGTCCGCTCAGCATGCGTCACTGCCTCATACATTGTCCTTTTTTGCTTTAGTGCTGCTCATTTTTCCTGATTTCTCCTATTAGTGTGGTTCCATCCGTATCCAGCTAGATTGCTTGCAAACAAACTATATAGGAGTAGATAGAGGAGCCTTTCTACAGCCTTGTGCCCTGCAGCCCCAGCCAGATTAGTATTAGCCTACTTTTTGTAGCCTCACCTATTGCATTGTAGGTTACCTTCCTGCATTGTAATAGCTACAAAAAGTTTGCGATACTTTCGGTTTTACATCTTTGGGCACATCCAGTGTCTTTTTGTGAAAAAAAAAAAACGTAAATAAAGTTCACCAAACACTCCACTTTACAGTTGTGTAGGCCACATTAGCTCATATTAAAGTCTAGTCCACACTTTATAAAATTTGTGTTTCTTATACCTGTTAGCAGCTGTTCAGGAATAAGCACACTAAGCCCTTAGTACTTTTCTGCCTATCTTTATCAGTTTACCAAGATGAAGAAGGCAGGGAGTAAGGCATGTGGTCGTGGGCGTGGAGTTTCTGCAGGGAGAGGACGTGGGGATTCTGTGCCTGCTGCGGGCACCAGTGACTCAGCATCCCCCAGTTTTACCAGGGAACAGTCCTTTATGCGCAGCTTTGTAGGAGCTCGCCGTACCCCACTGCTGCAGGAGGACCAAAGTGAAGCCGTTGTCGAATGGATGGCAGCTAATGCATCGACTTCAATTAGTTCCAGATCCTCTCAGGTCCTGAGCACTGAAGAGCACCCATCTGTCTCTTCACCACCTGCCAAATTGCCCAGGCAGTCAGAGAGCCCTGGACAGGAGCCATCTCTACTTCTGTTCTCTGAATCTCTTGGCTTGGAAAGAGGGGGCCAGCCAAGCAGAATTCTAGAATTTGAAGAAGAGGTAGTATGCAGTGATGCACAACCGCTTTGTCTCTCTGAATCTGAAGAGGCGGGTGGGCCAGTGCCTATGGTCAGCACACCTCAGTACGCATCTGATGATGAGACTCAGGTGCCACTTTCTGGTGCGTACTGTGCTCTTGAGACTGCCCACGAGAAGCAGTTGTTTGAAGAGGGCAGTGTAGATGATGAGGTCCTTGACCCATCATGGCGTGAGGTACAGGAAGGTGGTGGGAGCAGCTCTGAGGAAGAGATTCCCCGAACGGCCCAAAAAGGAGGGAGGGGGAGGGGGCAGGCTTGGTTGCCTGTAGCCTCAACTTCGGCACCCATTAGGAGCATGCATCTTCCAAAACCCAAAATGGGCGCTCCCAAGACTTGCAGTGCCTGATCCTTTTTTGACACAGTTGCAGATGACATTTGCTTTGTCAAATGCAAGCTGTGTAATCAGAAAGTGAAAAGAGGGAAAAGTGTCAGCGACCTCAATACCACAAATATGTGGAAACATGTGTGGACCAAGCACGTGGTGGAGTTACAAAGACACACTGAAGACCTAAGCCAACCTAAAGCGCCACCTACAACCTCTTCAGCTCGTGTTGTAGCCTCTTCCTCCAGCTCACACACAGCTGGTTAGGCTTCCTCACAAGATTGCCATGGAAGAACCTCTGGCACTGTTGTACAGAGACACAGTGTCATTCCACCCACAGCACCATGTTCCCTGTCATCCTCACACTCCCAGGCCAGTCTATAACCATCATTAGCACAGGAATGAGAGAAAAGGCGCCCATACTAGGCAAACCACCCCCGAGCAAAGGCTCTGAATGCTGGCATTGCAAAACTACTGTCCCTTGAAATGCTATCATTCAGGCTGGTGGAGACTGACACCTTCAGTAATTTGATGGCATTGGCAGTCCCACAATACAACGTGCCCAGCCACTTTTATTTCAGCAGGCAAGCCATCCCTGCCCTGCAACAGCACGTGGAGGGAAAAATTAAACATGTGCTACAAAACGCCTCAGTAGCAAGGTCCACCTGACCACCGATGCGTGGACCAGTAAGCATGGACAGGGACGATACCTTTCCCTCACTGTCCATTGGGTAAATGTTGTGGAGCCGGGTACAGATCTTGAGAGTGGCGCTGTACGTGTTCTGCCAACTCCAAGGATAGTAGGAATCCAGTCTGTACACATTGGCTCCTCCTCATACTCCAGTTCCTCTGAATCAGTGCTGCAGGAGCCTTCACGGTCTTCCTCCACATTGACCCGTGAACGGTTACCTGTTACGACCGATATGAGCACAGCCGTGGCCAAACGTCAACAGGCCGTATTGAAATTAATTTCTTTGGGGAATTGAAGCCACACAGCGCAGGAGCTCTGGAATGCCATCAAGCAGCAGAGCGACGTGTGGTTTGTGCCAGTGAATCTCCAGCCAGGCATGGTAGTGTGTGACAATAGCCGAAATCTGGTGGCAGCTCTGGGCCTAGGCAACCTCACTCACATCCCATGTCTGGCACATGTGCTCAACTTGGTCGTGCAGAGTTTTTTAAGGGACTATCCGGATAATGCACTACTGCACTAGGTCCGAATAGAGTGCGCTCACTTTCGGCGTTCCAGCATCGCAAGATCGTGCATTGCAGCTCTGCAGCGCCGATTACGCCTTCCGGAACATCACATCATATGTGACCTACCCACCAGGTGGAATTCAACGTTACATATGTTGGAGAGGTTGTATGAGCAGCAGGCAGCAGTAATGGAGTACCAGCTGCAGCAGGCGCAAACAAGTTGCACTGCGCGCCGTTCACACTTCACCACCACTGAGTGAGCCTCTATGAAGGACATCTGCCATGTTTTGCATGCCTTCGATTATTCCACGCGGATGGCGAGTGCAGATGATGCACTAGTCAGCATGACTATCCCCCTTATCTGCCTGCTTGAAAAAACACTGCAAGCACTAAGGGAGGAGGTTTTGGAAGAGGTGGAGGATGAGGAGTCACAAATGCCATCTGCTTCTGTACAGTCTGCGCAACGTGGTTCCTCACAAAGGCCTAGGCAGGGGACACTTCGTGAGGAGGATGAGGAGGAGTCAATGGAGGAGGAAGACATCTGTCCAGAGGAGGGAGGTACACAATGCTGTAGTAGTCAGTATCTAGAGGGAGGGTGGGGTGATGCAGAGCAGGCAGAGATCACGCCTCAAGCAGGGGACAGCGTTTCTTGGCCAGTTGGCAGTCTGCAGCACATGGTTGATTTCATGCTGCAGTGCCTGAGAAACGACCGCCACATCGCCCACATTCTTAACACAGCTGATTATTGGGTGTCCACCCTCCTAGATCCTCGCTACTGGGACAACTTACAAAGCCTCATTACACTGTTGAATCGGGAGCATAAAATGCGGGAGTACCAAGACACACTGGTGCATTCCATCATGTTCTCCATTCCACCCGAGAGCAGTGCTGCTAGTGCTTTACAAAGCAGCTCAGTGCGTCGAAGCAGTGGGGGAAGCTCTGCACAAAGAGTGAGCAGAAGCAGCGCCTCAGCACAAGGCAAGACCAGTATGGCCCAAATGTGGCAAAGTTTTGTGTCCCCGCCACAAATGTCTACACCATCATAGAGGGCTCCAGTCAGCAGGAGGCAACGTCAGATGGTGACAAACTACATGTCTTGCCCTCTCAGTGTACTCCCAGACAGCTCTTCCCCCTTCAAGTTTTGGGTCTCTAAGCTGGATACATGGCCAGAGCTTAGCCAGTATGCATTGGAGGTGCTGGCTTGCCCTGCTGCTAGTGTATTATCGGAACGCGTATTTAGTGCCGCAGTTGGTGTACTAACAGACCGTCGCATCCGACTATCCTCCGATAACGTTGACCGGCTTACTTTTCTGAAAATGAACAAGGCCTGGATCTCGCATGAATTTGCCAGTCCTCTTCCAGAATAAATAATTGTTGTCAACAGTATCCAGGTCTCCTGTTGTGTTCATGTTTCTACCACCTGAACAGTAATCCCTGGGCTCCAACACCGCCAGTTGCTGCTCAGAAGTGCCGTCTGCACAGTCAACACTTGCTCCAATGTTATTGGGGTTCAGTAACGTCAGCTGATCCCCTGCTGTGTGTCCGGCAATTTCTCCAGCTCTGTCCACATTCACACTACTACTGATTTTAAACTTGCTCCAATTAGGCCTCTGGCTCCTCTCTGTTTTCAGTATTTACCCTGGGCTC
The DNA here is from genome assembly GCF_046119375.1 of Phyllobates terribilis. Taxonomy (NCBI): domain Eukaryota; kingdom Metazoa; phylum Chordata; class Amphibia; order Anura; family Dendrobatidae; genus Phyllobates; species Phyllobates terribilis. The sequence goes on along the minus strand of NW_027362765.1, from coordinate 474,353,766 downwards.
CAACACTGCCAGTTGCTGCTCAGAAGTGCCGTCTTCACAGTCAACACTTGCTCCAGTGTTATTGGGGTTCAGTAACGTCAGCTGATACCTTGCTGTGTGTCCGGCAATTTCTCTTGCTCTGTCCACATTCACACTACTACTGATTTTAAACTTGCTCCAATTTCGCCTCTGGCTCCTCTCTGTTTTCAGTATTTACCCTGGGCTCCAACACCGCCAGTTGCTGCTCAGACATGCCGTCTGCACAGTCAACATTTGCTCCAGTGTTATTGGGGTTCAGTAACGTCAGCTGATCCCCTGCTGTGTGTCCGGCAATTTCTCCTTCTCTGTTCACATTCACACTACTACTGATTTTAAACTTGCTCCAATTAGGCCTCTGGCTCCACTCTGTTTTTACTATTTACCCTGGGTTCCAGCACCACGAGCTGTTTCCCAGCAGTGTCTTTGGCACGGGTACTCCCTCCTGCCCAGCCTGGTTCCAGCACGCCAGCTGTTTCCGGGTAGTGTCAACGTCACTTTGCCTCCAATACGTTGTCCTGTCGTGTTGCGGTCGGGTTAGCCGACTCTATGGTGCCTGCAGTTTAGGTGACTCCTATGTGGGCTGCGGGATCTGGCAATGAAGGCTGGTTCCATAGTGCCAATAGGACAAGCACCCCCTGTAGGACTGTGGGTTTTGGTAACTCCGGCCGGCTCGCAGCCTTGCAACTTTTTTTTCACGTGCACCTTCTTCTGCCTATCTGAGTTCCAGTACCATTAGCTGGTTCTTTGGAAGTCAATCTTGAATATGTCCCCCTGGGTTTCAGTAACATCAGCTGGTTCCAGGCTGTGCCTTTGGCTTAGGTGCCTCCTTCTCGGTATCCGAGTTCCACCAACGTCTGCTGGTCCTTGGTAGTGCTTTCTGGCACAGGTACCTCCTGCTTAGTAACCAGGTTCCAGTACCATCAGCTGGTCATCGGTAGTTCCATTGGCTCTTGTACCTTCTGCTACCCATCCGGGTTCCAGTACCGTCAGCTGATTCTCGGCAGTTCCTCAGCCTTCTTGTACCTTCTGCTACATTTCCAAGTACAAGCTTTTTGAAATCGTTTTTGGTAATCACTCTGGATCTCCCTGACGACGACCCTGAAGACGACGACCCTGAAGGCCACCCCGAAGAAGACGAGGACCCCGAAGACGAGGACCCTGAAGACGATGACCCTGAAGACCTCCCCGAAGAAGACGAGAACCCCGAATACGACGACCCTGAAGACGACGACCCTGAAGACCACCCCGAAAAAGACGAGGACCCCGAAGCCAACGACCCTGAAGACGACGACCCTGAAGACCACCCCGAAAAAGACGGGGACCCCGAAGATGACGACCCTGAAGACCACCCCGAAGAAGATGAGGACCCCAAAGATGACAACCCTGAAGACAACGACCCTGAAGACCACCCCGAAGAAGACGAGGACCCCGAAGACGATGACCCTGAAGATCACCCTGATGAAGACGACGACCCCGAAGACGACGACCCTGAAGCCGACGACCCTGAAGACCACCCCAAAGAAGACCAAGAAGATGACCCTGAAGAAGATGACCAAGAGGACAAAGAACAAGAAGACAACCACCAAGATACAGAAGAACAAGAGACAGAAGACCAAGAAGCAGAAGAACAAGAAGCTGCAGAACAAAAAGCAGAAGAACATTAAGCATAAGACTCAAAATCAGAGCAAAAGATATTATCTTAATTATAAGCAGAAGAAGACTAAGCAGTGTATGGGGGTGAGTCCGTTCCTCCTCGTGGTGCCCCTGGAAAATACCTGCTGCTGCAGGCCAAACTGAACACGGACAAATCCTATTGTAAATCTTTTGTGACACATTTGATTGGGCTAGGACGTGGGGAGCAGTGACTTCCGGCAGCTGATCTCTCCATGTGAGCCGCGCATGGCAGTGATGTCATGCGCGGCTCACATCGAGAGATCAGTGCAGGCAGACAAGACGCAGCGCTGGAGGAGAGAAGAAATGTGAGTAGGAGTGTTTATTTTTCTTTATGTGCAGCATGATCGGGATTAGGGGGACCATGCATACCAGGATAGGGATTAGGGGGACCATGCATACCAGGATAGGGATTAGGGGTACCATGCATACCAGGATGGGGATTAGGGGTGCCATGCATACCAGAACAGGGATGAGGGGTGCCATGCATACCAGGACAGGGATTAGGGGTGCCATGCATACCAGGACAGGAATGAGGGGTGCCTTGCATACCAGGATGGGGATTGCGGTGCCATGCATAACAGGATGGGGATTGCTGTGCCATGCATACCAGGATGGGGATTGCTGTGCCATGCATAACAGGATGGGGATTAAGGATGTCATGCATACCAGGATAGGGATGAGGGGTGCCATGCATACCAGGACAGGGATGAGGGGTGCCATGCATACCAGGAAAGGGATGAGGGGTGCCATGCATACCAGGATAAGGATGAGGGGTGCCATGCATACCAGGATGGAGGGGTTCAATGCATACCAGGATGAGGGATGCCAGGCATACCAGGATGGGGGATAAATGGAAGGGGGGGCATATATACCAGGATGCGGGATATTGTCAGAATTGGGGGACATTACCCCAATACCAGTGTCAGCAGAAGACCCCCTCCCCCTTAAAAGTGCATAATGACCACATTTTTTGCTTACATTTTTTTTTCATTTTCCTCCTCTAAAACCTAGGTGCGTCTTATGGTCCGGTGAGTCAGAAAAATACGGTAGATATACACTCATTAAAGAAAAGTAGGCATTCTACTTGGTTATGTTATTTCTAGTGATGAGCGAGCACTAAAATGCTCGGGTACTCGTTGCTCGGCTCGAGCAAATTGAAATACTCGGGTGCTCGACCAGAGCAACAAGCCCAAAGTAAGTGTATGGGAAACTCGAGGCGGTCTGCAGAGGGCTTAAAAATTGCCCAAATCGATGGGACCAGTGCTCAAATGACATGGGAACAGCATGGGGAAGACCCCTGGAAGCATCTCTGACTCCCAGATCACTGCTGTCAACAACGTGGTCAGAATATTATGCCACTTTTACGGACTCACAGTAAAACATACAAAAACGAAACCAAAATGGATTTTCCTGGGAAATATGTTAAGGAACATCCTTCCAGGGTAATGACTTGTATAGAAGGCAAAATAAATAACCAAAAACAAAAATACTCCTTCACACCTTGGGCTATGTTCACACGTAGCGTTTTTGATGCATTTTTGCACTTTTGCATTATTTTCAACCAAGACAAATGCATTCACCAGGAAATTTCATTTTAACATTTTACAACCTTATTTGGCCATGTGGTGTGTGACACATCATCAGACACATGCATACAGTGCTGAAAAGACATGGGATCAGCATGCGGAAGACCTCTGGAAGCATCTCTGACTCCCAGGTCACTGCCTAAAAGTGTGCCCATCATAAGTGATCATTGGCGCATGTGAAGATGCCTCCCGCCATGCACCTGTCATTGCAGGCTTGCAACAATCACCATCCACGTCCTTGTCCCACTGCAGCGTTCAGTTGTCCCTACCCCATTCCTTGGAATGCAAGTGCAAGTATGCAGGCAGCCACCCACCCACCCACAGGCTGCAATACTATACTGCCAAATTTTTTGACAGCTGCTTGCAGTTGAAATGTGGCCTTTTAGGTTCGTGGAGGCGGAAGCTTTTCATGCCGGCGGCGGCCTTGTGTCCATACTCGGTCCCCAGCCGCCACTATATCTCCCGGTATCGCCTCCGCCTTCCACAAGCACGGGTCCTGCCACATTACCCGTGCCCTCCTCAGTGCACTTACTGGGAAGGACTGCCTAACCACAAACACGTGGACAGGTGAATGTGGCCAGGGACATTACGGAGCCAGTCCACAACTTTTTTTGCTGAGAATTGTATTTAGCTCGGTAAAAGGACTGACATAGAGGGAAACTGTATCTACTCTGTGTGTCATTTCTCCCAGGAAGTCCTCTAAAGCTGCTTGCACTTGAAATGTGGCCTGAACATAACTGCTGGTACTTTTCTGTGGGAATTTGCTTGCCTCCTACCAGCCTGGAATATTTCCAGAAAACTATAGTACGACGCCATGGTATTACCACTGCCCCCAGTACCAGTAGCGAAGCCATCCCCAATTTCCTTCTCAGGAATTTTATTTGGTAGACTGAGTGGCTGCCCAAATACATTTTCTCACAAAGGAGCTGAAGATAGAGTGGCAGTAGGTGCAAGTTTCTCCAGCCTGTTAGATATTAGAGGGTGAACGGCAGAACATTGAATCAGTGGTTAGTAGTGTTGAGCATTCCGATACTGAAATATCGAGTATCGGCCGATATTTGCGGTATCGGAATTCCGATAATTAATTCCGATACTTTTAGAATATCGAATACCGGAATCGGAAGTTCCCATAATGCCTGCTCTCTGCAGTGTCTCTGAAGGATGACAAGCTGGATGGCAGCGCTCAGCTGCGATCCAGCCTGTCATCAGAATGCCATCCCAGCGTGGGAGAATTCTCCTGATTGTTTAAAAGCCGGCGGGCGGTAAAAAGCCGCCAGCTTTTAAACAATAACACAGCCCCATACTGCTTCCCCGCAGCCTCTCACCCCGATCCTCCGCTCCCCCATCCTGATCGTAAGTTAGGACAGCTGAGGTATCAGATGATGCCGATCAGCTGTTCATTTGAAGTAGCCGCGGTGCCCTCAGAGGGTTCATGTGAGTTCATGCTTGACTGCATGAACTCACATGAACTTTCCCACGGCCGCACAGGTCAGCCTCACCTCCCAGACCCGTCATGATTAGTGTGTGCGCGGTGTCTGTGCGATGTCTGCGAGTGTGTGCGGGGTGTCTGTGCGATGTCTGCGGGTGTGTGCGATGTCTGCGGGTGTGTGCGGTGTCTGTGGGATGTCTGCGGGTGTGTGCGTGCAGGCAGACATAGGCCGATGTGACACTACTACTCCCATCGGCCTATGTCTGTCCCCCATCCACTCGTGCCAGCAGGATCAGCTTGATGGGAGCAGTAGTTCCCATCAGCCTGATCCTGTTATACATCTTTTATTCTTTTAGGCCCACATATATATTTGTTTTTGGTTCCCAATAAATTTTAAATACATGTCATTGGTGGCCAGTGGTTACCTAAAATAAATTAGTTTATACATTACCTGTCCCCGCCAATCGCCACCTAAAATAAAGAAAAAAATAAAAAAACTACACCTATACTCACCTAGACACCTGATTCCTCGAAGCCATCGATCTCCTGTAATAAAATATAAAATAATAAACCACAACCTTATCCTTACCCCTCCGTAGTAGTCCACGAGTGTCCCACGAAGATCTCCAGTTTAGAGCAGCCACATAGAATGTGACCGCTCTAAACCGCTGCCGCCGCTAGAATGACAGGGCCGTAAAGCAGCCCCGTCATTGCATAAGCGGGTTCGCCGGAGTTCAGGCAGCGGTGCTCCGGTTAGCTCCTTTACGGCCCTGCTGTACCGTGAGAAATTCCCACGGTACAGCAGTGCCGTAAAGGAGGTCTCCGGAGCTGCGCTGACTGAATGCACTCCGGTGACCTCAGTCAGTGGCTCCCGCTGCCGGGAGTGGACGTGTTCCCGGCAGTGTGAGCTTACAGCAGCCATGCACAGCTGTCACCATCTCCAGATGTGACAGCTGTGCATGGGAGATCAGAGCAGGAACGTGGACAGGTAACTATTTTTTTTTAGTAAACTAAGAATTAAATAAAATGGTGGGTTTTATTTCAAATAAATTATTTTTTTCTGGGTGTAGTGTGTGTTTTTTCTTTTTAACACTTTGTAGGTTAGTAATGGGGGTGTCTTATAGACGCCCATCATTACTAACCTGGGCTTCATGGCAGCTGGTGCTGACATGAACTCCAACCCTATTATCCCCTGCCACCGCACCAGGGCAGCGTGGAAGAGCGAGGCTAAGTGCCAGAATTGGCGCATCCTATGGATGCGCCATTTCTGGGGCGGCTGATGGCTGGTGTTTCTAGCCTGGGAGGGGGCCAATATTCATGGCACCCTTCCTGGGCTATTAATATCAGCCCCCAGCTGTCTGCCTAGCCTTTGCTAGCTATTAAAATAGGGGGGACCCCACATCATTTTTTGGGGGGGTCTCCCATTTTAATAGCTAGTAAAGGCTAGGTATTCAGCTGGGGGCTGATATTAGTAGCCTGGGAAGCTCCGTGGGTATTACCCCCTTCCCAGGCTTCAAACATCCGCCCCAGGTGTCTGCTTAACCTCCGCTAGAGACTAAAATTACGGGGAACCCCACGCCAATATTTTTTTTAATACATCCTTTATTTTAACACTAAATGACAAGTACAGTAATCAACACTGTCACTGTACTTATTATATATGTGACTGACATGTTTCTATCTATCTAATCTATGTGTGATGCTCTATTCTTTCTGTTATAAATTGTCGGGTACCCCTGCTGAATTGCCGGCCGGCTTTTTTAAAGAGACGGTGCATGAAAACACTAATATTTTTTTTAAATAAATCCTTTACACTAAATGACAAGTACAGTAAGCAACACTGTCACTGTACTTCATATATATGTGACTGACATGTTTCTATCTATCTAATCTGTGTGTGAAGCTCTATTCTTTCTGTTATAAATTGTCGGGTACCGGTGTATGCCGCTGCTGAATTGCCGGCTTTTCATGTTTCACTGTGAGCACTGTTCCCATCGATTTGGGCAACCGCCTCCCCCAATACATTCTACATTATTGTTAGTTGTTTTCCTTCATGTAGAATTAACCTACAAGGAAAGAAAGGGTTTATTTTCATTCCGATATTTGTGTCCCATTGACTTGCATTGGTTTCCGGTATCGGAATCGGCGATATCTGATACTTTTTGGGTATCGGCCCGATCCAATCCGATCCGATATTTCCTGATATCGGAAGGTATCGCTCAACACTAGTGGTTAGCACAGAAGCCTTGCAGCGCTGGGATCCTGGGTTGAAATCCCAGCAAGGACAACATCTACAAGGACTTTGTATGTTCTCCCCATGTTTGCATGTGTTTCCTTCTCAGTAAAAAAGTAGCCATAGAGTGTCCGGGAACCTTCTCACACACTTTTCCTAGCCAGGACTGCTTCTCGGCAGGGTTTGACGGTCCCACCAGAGAATCCTCTGGTGTACCTTGGCCTCTACCTCAGGAGAGTTCATGATAGCGCTAACTTTGCAGCTGCTATGGGGCTCTTGAGCAGGTGAGAAAGGTGAGCCCTCAGAATCAAATACTCTGGTGGATGTTATCTTCAGCATAGCCTGTTGCTGCTTGGCCAAGGCAGTGCTGCAGTGCTGTTAGTTTGTGACTGATGTGGTCATTTTGGAGATGGAGGAGGAGGTGCATGAGCTGAACAATGTGATTACATTGAGGTTAAATTGGTGACGCTGTTTTTTATATTAAATAAAGATCCTATTGTTTTCTTTTTTTTTACGTTATTTTTTAAGACAAATGCATTCACAGGGAAATGTCATTTTAACATTTTACAACCTTATCTAGCAATGTGGTTTGTGACACATCATCAGACACATCCTGTTTTATTAATGATGGAGGGACTCTGAAAGTCATAAAGCCTATTTTTATAGGGACATCAGATGGCCCTTACTATTCTTTAAAGGCCAGCAGTCGGCCCTAGCTATTGTTAGAGAGCCATCAGCCGGCTATGCTTTGTTGTTCCCATTATTAACAAGTTTGTCTCCTATACTGTTATTGCATATCCAGTGACTGCAAGGGCTACCAAAAATTTGGACGCAACCCAATACCCCTTTGAAGAGACATAGAGGAGGGTCTCAGTAAAAAAATGTCCCCATTATAAAGGAGCGGGTCTCCTATAGTGGTAATGCCCATGCTGTGACTGCAAGGGCTGCCAAAATTTGGGAAAAACCACACTAAGAATTTAAAGACTCATAGAGCAGGGCCACAGTAACAAGGTACGACATGTTCCCATTAGAAAGGAGAGGGTCTGCTACACAGTTATAGGGTATGCAGTGAGTCCAACGGCTGACCAGTTTTAGGAAAAACCCCACTAAGAATTTAAAGACACATAGAGTAGGGCCACAGTAATGACAAATTCCCATTAGAAAGGAGAGAGTCTCCCATAGTGTTGGCCTATGCAGTGAATTCAAGGGCTGTCAAAAATTTGGAGGCACTTCAATGACCCTTCGAAGAGACGTGGAGAAGGGCCTCATAAAAAAATGTTCCCATTAGAAAGGAGCGGGCCTCCTATACTTGTAATGCCCATGCACTAAGTGTATGGACTGACAAACATTTACCGCTGGGGGGTATACATGAACAATACTGTATAAAAAATGTTTTTTTATGGGCATCATAAAGACCCTTTAAAAAAATTATTCACGGTGACTAAAAGTCATTGTGATTCTGATTCTGATGTTTGAAGAAAGTTACACATTAGGCTCACACATCAAAATCAAACATCATTTGAATTTGGCTTGCTTGCAGTCTGTGCATAAGTCCCAATGAGTTTCAGACAGGTTTGCACTGAAAATCATATAACCAAATAGAACTCCAAGGCTTCTTTAACTGAGTTTATAGCTCAGTGGTTAGTGCATTGGCTTCTGAACACAGAATTTTGGGTTCAAGTCCCATCAGCGAACAGTGACTTTTTTTTTTATTATTATTACAACTGTAAAAGTCACTTATCAAAGTCACTTGTCAGAATTACTTGTCAGGATCACTTGTCAGAATCATTTGTCAAAATCACTTGTCAGGATCACTTGTCAGAATCTCTTGTCAAAATCACTTATCAGGATCATTTGTCAGGGTCAGTTGTTAGGGTATTTAGCCTCAAACTGACATCATTATGATGTTTGATTTTGATACAGTATCTGATCATATCCTAAAATGGACACTGTAGATTTATTAATAAATCATTTCTTAAAGAGATAAATGGCAGCATGTCAATGTAGTGTAATTTATAAGGTTATTATAACAGGGAGGCTTTAATATTTGCAATTTTTAACATCGCTTTCTAATCATATCTCTTAGGCTAAGTGCCCACGTTGCGGAACTGAAGCATATTTTTTACGCTTCTCCCTGGCGGGACAATCGCATGCGGATATTACATGCGGTTTTCCCGCCAGGTAGAAGCGTTTGTGAGGCGTCTTTGCAGCGTCTTTGCATGCATTTCTGCATGCGGGTTATCAAGCACTTCTCCAAGTGATTTACGCATCACTTGGAAAAGTGCTTGACAACTTGTTCACACTATATAAATCCATGCAACCGGCATGGATTTATATAGTGTGACCAAGAAATAGTTAAAAAAAAAAGAACCAGAATGGTAAAAAATAAAAAAATAAAGTTTATACTCACTTTCCGATGCATTCTCTGCCCCGCCCGGAGTCTTGAGCGGCTCACGCTGTTGTGTGCAGGACCTGCGGTGACGTCATTGAGTCATGTGATGGGTCACATGACTCAATGACGTGGCAGGTCCTTCACACAACCGGGAAGACATCAGAAGATAAGTATAAACTTTATTTTTTCTTTTTTTTACAGGTTCTTTGGTACCCAGGTCTGGATGAGAGTCTCCTCTCATCCAGACTTGGGTACCATCCGCACATTGATTCCACTGCGCTTCCGTAAAATTAATGAACATGCTGCGGATTTTTGACCGCAGCATATACGCTGCGGAAAAATCCGCAGCATGGGCATTGACATTGCGGAATGCCATTGGGGACCATGGGGTGCGAATATACATGCGTTTTACAAGCGTTTACGCTGCGGAAATTCCGCAGCATAAACGCCTGTAATATGCAACGTGGGCACGCAGCCTTATGCAACACTGTAAAACGACCGAAACAAATTAAAAACTATTATTTTGTCTATGAAAAAGCTTAACAGATAATTATATGCCTATTAAGCTGCTGTATTAAATGCTTAGTTTCCCGTATCTCATTTAAAAAATGACAAAAGAAATAAACTTATTAAAGTCAGGATGTTCAGGGGCGAGTTCCAGATGTACGTGTAACACTTCAGTATACTTTATGAGATCATATCATCAGCTATATTTCATTGGCGCATTGGTGATATGTAGAGCACTTGCAACGGTTTGATTTTACTGTGTGGTCTCTCTTCATTACTTTAGTGGTGTGTCTTCTCTAAGTCAATCTGTGTTCATTTCTGTTGCTCCATTTCTTTTGCTAATTGTATTATTTTTCTTTTAGACTGATGGCGGGATGCTGTCCTATAGCAGTGATTGATCTTGTCAAACCAAGCACTGTAAAAGGAGTAAAAATTGATTGTAATCCGTGGTGATTCATCATGTCACACTGAGCATTAGGAAAAACAGATTTACAAATCTATTATTATATTGTGAACATCATTGGCTACATACAAGTGTGACATTTTGTTCAATTGATTTTACAAAGGTAAGCTTGTTAGACCTGAGACATGCTGAGCTTTCCATGTCCATTTTTTATATAAATATAATATGCCTGAGTCGTAATTATATTGTCAGAAAAACACCACTTACCCATCATACTGTAATATGTAACATAACATATTTGTAGCATAATAATAATGTTTTCTTTACTATTGTATAATGCAATGGAATAATACGCACAGTCTACTCAGGGCAATATGAGTTATATATGCTAATATAAAATACCATGTATTGATTGCAACGCTGTATAGTTAAAATTTATATTTTTCATCTGTTAGACTGGTTGCTGCACATTTGTTTTGGCCTTACAGACTTTTACATACATACTAATATTATCACCAGTTCTTTTTAGGATGACTTACCAAGTAATACAATTAGAGATGAGTGAAATATGCAGTTTCATGAGAATTCGAACATTTTGCGATTTGATTCATTGTTGGCAAAAAAAAAACTTGCCCGGCTCCATTTCCCACACTGCTGAAGCATTAGAGAGTGGGTTTACATCCTTTTGTGTTGGCTCCACTTAATACTATGCAGCTTTGACGTCTTACGGATTGTCATACCTTGAGCAGTGGTGGTCAGTACCTGGGCCATCGCAAATCAGCAGTTCACAGCAGAGCAGAGATTGTATGGCAGAGTTGTTTTCCATCTCCAAAGTACTGGGTAAGTCTCTCTCCTGTAGAGTGTGAGCTCTTATGGCCAGTGAGGTCCTTTCTCTCTCTTACGCCTATGAAGTATAATCTTTTATGGTCAACGGATTCCTCTCTCTCTCAACTGGAGAGTGTAAGCTCTTATGGTCAGCGGAGTCCTCTCCCTTCTGTAGATTGTAGGCCCTTATGGTCAGTGGGTTCCTTTCTCTCATTTGGAGAGTGTAATTTCTTATGGTCAGCGGAGTCCAGTGTAAGTTCTTATGGTAACTGTGTAATCCTCACCCTCCTGATTCTTCTCTTTCTTCTATAGAGTGTAAGCTCTTATGGTCAGCGGGGTCCTCTCTTTTTTCTGTAGTGTGTAAGCTCTTATGAACAATGGGGTTCTCTCTCTTTATATCCTCTCCACCATGTTTATTAACGAGCAATTGAAAGCTGTGCAGTATTGAAATTCACACAAATTTATTCGCCACAGATGGAATTTTTGGGGAAAATTCAATGAAGTTGGTGAATTCAAATTTCAAAAGATCCACTCATCTCTAAATATATTTTATGCAGTGACAGATTTATTGGCTTACTTTGATATTAGTGAAGACTGTCTGAACCTTTTTAAATAAGATTTTACAGTTACTTCATACATCTACCAGTTGCCATTCCCAATACCTAATGATGCATATTAATTCCCTGGCAGGGAGAAATTTGGGCGCTAAAAGACACTTTTGTCACTTTATGTTATGTCATGAGCAAGGAATCTGTAGTATATGTTAGTAATCAGGTATTTGTTTCTAGTTGATTGAACCATATCAATTAACTATGGTTTATGGATTTATTGAGTATCTATGCAGACAATTACGTTTACCTTCAATACATTCAATTACTATAATATATTATAGATTTTTTTACTTAAATTGGTTTTGCATATATTAATTTAGACATTTTGGATGTTGAATAAATGGATTTCTCTGCATATTAATTCTATAGGCCAGATATCTAGATTTGTGCAAATATGTTATTATAACTTTTCAGAGCAAACAGTTTATTACATATAAAACTACAACAATTTTCTGGAAGGTCTAGCAATAAATATTTGATTTATGCTGGTCTAGCGATTTTTAGACCTTCGGACCCTAAAGACACAAAATTAGTGAAGATGCCAAGAAGGCTCTTTTCAAGATATATGAAGCACTCTTAAGCCATCAAATGTCCTATAAAATTCTATAAATCAGTCACTGAAGTAAAACCTTTCCACTGTGCCACAAATACAATGGATGGAAGCTCTAAAATAAAATGTTTTTTTTTATGATGTATGACTTCACATATTTATACTTTGATATTCTATATGTGGATTTTATTAAATGTACACATCAATTTTCTGCAACATGTAGATGAGATTTTTAAAATTGTATTAATTTAGGTGGAATGGCATACTTTGCTATAGATTTTCCCCATGCAGATCCGGGTGGAAAATCTATGATAAATCAACAACTTGTGTTTTTACCATTAGGGGACTTTCACATTTAACATGAAAATATTGAAAAATGTATAATTTTTGCAAAATCCTTTATTTTCTTTAGAAGCTTTTTTTTTTATTAATGTCACAGTTTTTATTTCAATGTGAACAAACTGGCAAACCAGCTACAAAATTGCTAGGATGTACTGTTGATAACAACTGCAGAATGTTATGAAAGCACATTTTGTAAATTCAAATTTTTTAAAATATTTATGTAACACTGACAATGAGGTCCTAAATAATGCAAACTAAATTAAAATACCGATGGCATGTAGAGAACAATGGCCGCGCAAAAATAGGCAAAAACAACATTCTTATCTAAACATGTTTTGTACCCTGCACGGCAGGGCCTAGAAAGCAATAGGTGTGCCAGAATGACTATGCTAGTCACAAAAGAAAAATGCCAGCTGCAACAGAGGATGAACCAGAGGAGCTGAGCACCACATATCTTTTTGCTCTTCTCTACTCATTAGAATAATTAGGTCCAGCGCTGCTGTTTTTGAGGTCCCTGGTGATCTTTGCTGCAACTGATCATGTAATTTGCACCCACTCATAACCTAGGGCAATTATTGGCTTCAGGTGTGATGTCTTGTGGTTGCAGCGGTCATATGTGGGTATGTTGCACATGATCAGCAGCCACAAAATAAATGTTCAATAGATCTGTAATTTTTTATTTTAATAATAATTTTAAAGCTTCCTTGATGTTAGAAAAATATATCCCTAGAACTCTCCTTCAATAGCCATGTGAACATTTTTACATTGGTCACCTTTATTTTCAAACTCCTTCATGCTGGCACCATGTGAAATATTATTACCTTCTGGGTACCTATAGTTAATAATAATTAAATTTATACTTATTATAATAATCAGTGTGGTAGTGTGTTCACAGTGCAGCCAGGATCTTCTTAGCTGCAGAACTTAGCTTGCAGATAATACATTGATGGCTCAGTGCAGTGGTGCATGTCAGTGCAGTGGTGCCAGTTAGTACAGGGTGGAACCTGCTTTGCAGCTCCCTGGCAGATGGTATCACTTACAGTACATGGAGGGCTCTGGGTGTTGTTTCTCTCCCTCACTAACAAAACACAATAGTGCATGAAATGGAGTTACAAGCGATGGATAAGATTCTGCGAACACTAAGATGTGTGGAAGAAATGTCTAGGGTAAGGGCTCTGACTTTTCAATAAACCTTGGTGAGGTTGCTTTACTTTACTCTTAATAGCAGATATGCTAAATATTATCATGTATAATTGGTATTATAATTGTACTTACTTTTGTATGTAGGTCTTAGGTCATCCAGTGTGTCTTTTTTTGAAAAACTACAATTCCCAGAATGAATAGCCTGAAGTAAACAGTACTTGCTCTCCTTGTAGTTCCTCAACAGAAAGAGTAAAGACATGTCTTGACCATAGGTTGCAAATGACTGGAAATAACTCATCTTGCGCCACATTCTAATAGAACTGTGTGGTAAAGGTACATTACCTATAGATGTGATGGATGAACTATGACCTAGGCATATGGAGGATTACTGTATAGTCTGGTCTGCAGTATGAAATTAAGAAGAACTCCCCCCCCAAAAAATGTATTTGCTAAACTTGTATAAATACATGAGTTGTGTAGTGTAAGTGCAATTAAATGCTTACCGAGTCCCATCGTCTCCCATTTCTAGTGCTTCTCACTGACATGACTGAAATTCTGTCTGGCCAGATCAGTCTGGAATTTATGTGTGGAAATTGAAATTGCTTTTACAATGTAAGTCTGTGAAGCCTCATTCTAATGGGGAAAACGGGAAAAGAACAGCGGGTACGGAAAGTATTCAGACCCCTTTAAATTTTTCACTCTTTGTTTCATTGCAGACATTTGGTAAATTCTAAAAAGTTCATTTTTTTTCTCATTAAAGTACACTCTGCACCCCATCTTGACTGAAAAAAACAGAAATGTAGAAATTTTTGCAAATTTACTAAAAAATAAAAACTGAGATACCACATGGTCATAAGTATTCAGACCCTTTGCTCAGACACTCATATTTAAGTCACATGCTGTCCATTTCCTCGTGATCCTCCTTGAGATGGTTCTACACCTTCATTGGAGTCCAGCTATGTTTAATTAAGCTGATAGGATTTGATTTGGAAAGACAAACCTGTCTATATAAGACCTCACAGCTCACAGTGCATGTCAGACCAAATGAGAATCATGAGCTCAGGAACTGCCCAAGGAGCTCAGAGACAGAATTCTGTCAAGGCACAGATCTGGCCAAGGTTACAAAATAATTTCTGCATTACTCAAGGTTCATAAGAGCACAGTTGCCTCCATAAACCTTAAATGGAAGAAGTTTGGGACCAGCAGAAGTCTTCCTAGACCTGGCCGTCCAGCCAAACTGAGCAATCGTGGGAGAAGAGCCTTGGTGAGAGAGGTAAAGAAGAACTCCAAGATCACTGTGGCTGAGCTCCAGATATGCAGTAGGGAGATGGGAGAAAGTTCCACAAAGTCAACTATCAGTGCAGCCCTCCACCAGTCAGGCCTTTATTGCAGAGTGGCTTGACGGAAGCCTCTCCTCAGTGCAAGACATATGTAAGCCTGCATAGAGTTTGCTCAAAAACACAAAAAGGACTCCCAGACTATGAGAAATAAGATTCTCTGGTCTGATGAGACGAAGATAGAACTTTTTGGTGATAATTCTAATTGGTATGTGTGGAGAAAACCAGGCACTGCTCATCATCTGCCCAATACAATCCCAACAGTGAAGCATGGTAGTGGCAGCATCATGCTATGGGGCTGTTTTTCAGCTGCAGGGACAGGATGACTTGTTGCAATTGAAGGAAACATGAATGCGGCCAAGTACAGAGATATCCTGGATGAAAACCTCTTCCATAGTGCTCTGGACCTCAGACTTGGCCAAAGGTTCACCTTCAAACAAAACAATGACTCTAAGCACACAGCTAAAATAACAAAGGAGTGGCTTCAGAACAACTCTGTGACTATTCTTGACTGGCATTTCTGGAGAGACCTGAAAATGGCTGTCCACCAATGTTCACCATCCAACTTGACGGAACTGGAGAGGATTTGCAAGGAAGAATGGCAGAGGATCCCCAAATCCAGGTGTGAAAAACTTGTTGCATCATTCCCAAGAAGACTCATGGCTGTACTAGCTCAAAAGGGTGCTTCTACTCAATACTGAGCAAAGGGTCTGAATACTTATGACCATGTGATATTTCCGTTTTTCTTTTTTAATAAATTTGCAAAAATTTCTACATTACTGTTTTTTTCAGTCAAGATGGGTTGCAGAGTGTACGTTAATGAGAAAAAAAATGAACTTTATAGAATTTACCAAATGTCTGCAATGAATCAAAGAGTGAAATATTTAAAGGGGTCTGAATACTGTTAGTGACACGCCCCCTGGGCCGTGTGGGGAACCCGGAACCGGGCCTTTTGTGGGATGCTGGGGGTTGTAGTCTCCGCGTGGTGGTGACCCGATCCTCCTCTGGTCCCACTCGATCTGGACCTCTTCCTCCGGGAGCTAGGGGATGGTGACTGACTGTGGCACGGGCAGGAGTGGAGCAAGCGGGGCCTCAGCCTCTGCGGACAGGCTCTCTCGCTGACTAGGATGAACCAATCCCTCTGGCACAGGGACCGGCTCTCCATCTGGTCCGGCGAGCTGGCTGTACAGGCCGGTCCCAAGGGGTGGTGGCTTCGGGACCTGGGGCGCACGTGGTTCGGAGGCGCCTGGGGAGGTCAGGCCTTGCGACTGGGCCTGGAGCGGGCCACCTCCGACCGCACCCGGGGTCAGGGGGCACGGCCTAGGGCTTGATCCGGTGACAGGGCTCACAGCTTGGGGCCTGCGTGCCGGCGGTGGGAGAGGGGGAGGCGCAGCGACGCCCGGGACGTCTGGCTCCGTGACAGGGTCCAGAGGCAGGTTGGTGGCATCAGGGCTGGTGGCAGGGGTGTCCCCCTTAGCTGCTTCCAGGGCTGCGCTGCTCTCAGCTTCCGGCCTTCGCTCATAGTCCGCAGAGGCTGGCTCGCTGGCCGGTGCTGGCGGCGTCCTGTGCTGCTGGGCAGCGACCCGCTGGGCCATCTCTTCTCTCCACTCTGTTACAGCTTCTCGCTGCGCCTGGACCATCCTCCGGTCCAAATCCTCCAACGCCGTTCGGAGGAACTCCGAGTCTTCTCCAGGGAGCTGCGCCATCAGCTCCCTGAGGCTGTACGGGGCCACGATGGCCTGCAGCAAGCTACCCGTCAGGGTGCTGGAGTCGGTGCTGCTCGCCATCTCCGGGTGTGGTCTGCCGAGACTGATCCAAACCACACCCTGCCCCCCGGTTTTCTTCTCTTTCCGCCCCTGTTGGGGGTGGTCCTGGGGCCATCTTCTGACAATCACTCTCAGGGGCAGCCCCCCCACGTTGATGGACATCTCTGCAGCCGCACTCATGGCTGTTGGGGGTGGGCTCCATCTTTGGCGCCATTCTGGGACCTCACCCACGATGGGAAGTGGTTTCCTGTTGTCTTTTGGCACGCACATTATGGCGTCCGTTCTGTTGGGGCGGGCGCCATTTTTAATACAGTGAAACAGTCCCTTTTCAGGCACGCAGTACCCGTTGGTAGCGGGCACGAAATCCTGCCGACTACGCCAAAGTTGACGCGCCCCCTGGGCCGTGTGGGGAACCCGGAACCGGGCCTTTTGTGGGATGCTGGGGGTTGTAGTCTCCGCGTGGCGGTGACCCAGTCCGTGGCTCAGGGTGGTCAAACTAAATGGCAGTCTGTTTGTTGCAGTTTTGTGATATTAAATGTCCGACTACGCCACCCGTTGATTGCGGTCAGGATGAACCGCCGCTGCAGGGTAGACCGCTGAGGCTGGTGTTGTGGGTGCAGCAGAGTGTAGTACAACTCCCCACGGGAGGAGTGTAGCCTCAGGGCTGTGTATGCGGAGGATGGGGGTGATGGTGCAGGAGTAGCAGTGACGACACAGAGTCAGTGATGCAGTCCAGGGTCTTTACTCACAGTTCTTATTATCCAGACCACTTCTGCAGGTATCGGCTGCCCACGTCGTACTGTGCTCACCAGGTGAGGGGCTCGACCGACTCACAGGTATCTCCGGAGCATTTCACAGGACCCCCTTTGTGTGTCCTTTCTCTGGCCTGTCATACCCCGTTAGTGACCTCGCTTCTGTCCGGCTGCCTCGGACCTTCTCTTGGTAAACTTGGCGCCAGTTTCCCTGACCCTATATGGTGCCTTCCTAGTGGGTGTAGCGAGGGGCTGCGCCACGTGAAATGTCACAGCCTCCGGTTTCTAACTGAGGGTAGTTCCCCACCTCCTCTAGTTTCGGGGACCGGTCTCCCCCTTTGGCCTGACCCTTCTACGCAGGTAGATTCGGGTGTGCAGTGGCGACTCGCCGGTCCACACCCCTGGGGTCCCTTCTTTCCTTGTTCCTGGAGCCTCCTCCGCTCCTCTTTCTTCCTTCTCCTTCCTTCTCCTTCCTTCTGCTTCCTCCAGGCTCGGCTTCTCTCTTAGGCCTGCCTGCGGAGCAGAGCCCATGCAGAGCCTCTGCTCCCTGTCTTCTCCTCTCACTCTGAGCACTGAACTAAGATGGTGCCCACCTTTTATACCTCCCTCTAGGTACACCCAGGAACTGCTCTCTCCCTCCTGTGCACTACAGGGTTCCCCCTTCCTCGGTGTTCCCTCCCCCCACTCCAGCCAGGGACAGGGACTGTCGTGCCCTACTTGGAGCATATTGGTCGCCCTGCCCCCTGGAAATGTGGTGTAATGCATGCAGGTGTCGGGGTCCTGATCCACACTCCATCCTTACCTGGAAGTGAGATATCGCACATCTGGATGAGATGCAATACCTCTGTAGCAACCGAGCCCTCAGGGTGCTACATAAGTATTTTATTGCACTTGCATTGCACAACTCACATATTTAAACAGATTTAGCTAATAAAAAATCATTGGGAGTGCTTCTTTAAGTTAGGGGTCTTTAATATAAGCCATTCCCTTTAAATAAAGTCACTCCCAATTCTGCAGTAACCTCCATCTCGTGCATCTTTCTGTGAATAGCTCTCAGTAGATGACATCCATCTTACTAAGTTTTACTGCCTCTTGTCGATTTTTCTACTCAGTTTTATTATGCTTTATTCTTAGAAGCACTCTGAGTACGAATGTTGGTTGTGAATAGCTATTTGTGATTCTTGCAGTGGCTGCTGCTGTGAGAAAAAAAGATGACAACCAGATCCAAGCACTCGATGTGAGGCACTTAATTTATTACAGAGCAGTATTTTAAACCAATACCAAGAAATAGTTCCCTAAGGGTATGTGCACACGATGCAGAAATGAAGCAGAAAATTTCTGCATCATTTCTGCATCTCCCTGGCAGAATAAACACATGCAGATTGTGCATGCGTTTTTCCTGCAGAATACATGCGGATTCACATGCGTTTCCGCATGCAGATTGACAAGCGCTTTCCAGGCGATTTTAGCATCACCTGGAAAGTGCTTGACAACTAGGTCACACTATATAAATCCATGCAAACAGCATGGATTTATATAGTGTGACCCGAGAGAGTGTATATACTTACCTCCGATGGCCCGCGCTGTCCTGCTTTACACTCCGTTCTCCCGGCAACTTTGAATTGAAAGACCTGCCGACGTCAGCGTCACGTGACCCGTCACATGAGTCTGACGTCAGCGCAGGTCCTTCAACTCACTGCAAGTGCCGGGAAACAAGCAGGAGCGGTGCGCGGGCCGACAGATGGTAAGTATATATATATTTTTTATTTTATTCTTGTTTTACAGCTTTTTAATGGTACCTGGGTGTGGATGAGACTCTCCTCTCCTCCACACCCGGGTACCATCCGCACATTAGAACGCGCCAATAACGCAAGTACAGATGCAGTCTTGCGGAATTGGCGCGTTCTAATGCAAGTCAATGGCGGCGAAAACGCCGCGTTTAAGCAAAATTAATTGACATGCTGCGGATTTTTGAGCGCAGTGTTTACGCTGCGGAAAAATCCGCATCATGGGCACAGCACATGTGGATTTCAATTGGGGAACATTGCTGCCCTTCTACCATGCGTTTTTCATGCGTTTCCGCGGCGTTTACGTAACTGCAAAAACGCCGCGGAAACGCATTAAATACGCATCGTGTGAACTCAGCCTTAGCCTTAGATTCAGAGAATCTCAATATTTACTTTAATCTGTTAGATCTGTTTTAGGGCTCGTACACATGACCGTATTTTCAGTCCGAGTGTGTTCCGACAAAACATCAGATTGCTCTTGGACCAATGTTATTCTATGGGGCCATGCAAGTCAATGAGTTGGTGGAAAACTTCGGACTGCACTTGGATGACATATTAGTGCAGTCCGATTTCAATGGAATTACAGAATGGAGAAGATGGAGAAATTTCTGTTTTCCATCTACTCTTCATCCGAGAAAAACAGATGACACTTGATCACACTCTACTCAAACTCTGATCAGAGTATGATTAACATAATCATTCCAATTCTTTTGGATGAGAGAATATATGCTGCCTTAGACTGACTTGTGGCATTTTCCATCACAGATTATGTAGCTAATCCACACCCAGTGGCGTACCGCCAATGGCGGCAGGCCACGCGACCGCTATGGGGCCCGGCTGGCGAGGGGGCCCGGCGGGTGAGGGGGCCTGCGACGGCCGCTGCCGTCCGGCGGCTGTGCTGTGCTGACAGTGCTGTACGTTCCTCTAATCTTCCTTTCTGGGTCCTGGTCTGCAGCTGGCTGAATGCTCTGGCTGGATTTGCATAAGAACGTCACGCCTCCTGGCTGACGTAGCTTTCCAGCCAGAGAGCAGCAGTGTGCAGGGCCCGGGCCAAAAGCAGGAAGCAGGAAGTCAGCACATGAGGATGTGCTGTGTGCACGGAGAGAGTGAGACGGTGAGCAGGGCCGGCAGTGTGTTGTTTTTTTTTTTTAATGTGTCCCCTCACTGTGCTGGGCTGGCGCTGCACTTTGCTGACTCCTGACTGGGTGGAGGTGAGGGACCCCTGGCTGCACGCAATGTGGAGGGTGGGTAGAGGTGGGGGGCCCACTTAATTGTGCTTGTGTGTTGCCCCGGCTACGTTATTACTAGCAGGCACAGCGCAGTGCACGCCGCCTTGTTTCTTGAAGTGACCACATTCACACAGTGCTAGTTGTCCTGCTGGGGGAGCGGCCCAGGCCCTGACGGCGAGTGGGTCCCTCTGATGGTCCAGGGCCGTGTCTGTGGCGGCCCTGCACTACCACATGGCTAAGGAGCTGGATGGGGCACAGGCTGGGAGCAAGTGAGCGAGGCTTGTTACCGGCTTCCCCATTCCCCATATTAAAAATATTTCTAATGTCTGTGCATGCATGATGCTAATATCTGTGCATGACTGTGTTCAAATATGTATGTATGTGTACGTATCTGTGTATATGTTTGTGTATGGATGCGAAAATATGAAGACAGCACTCTTTGAAAAAACTCATTTATTAGTCTATAAGGGCTGATGTGACGTTTCAGCTCCAAATGTGAGCCTTTCTCAAGCATGTTTGTGTATGTGTGCACAGTGTGTACCATGCCTGTTATGTGTGTCTGTGTTTGCGTAGTGTGTGCCTGTGTCTGCATATGTAAAGGATGAGGGGGCAGACTGGGCCCTGTCTTGTATATCTATATTTCTCCACCATAAGTCACGTGCAGCATGAATCACAGTTGGCAGCACAATTGCAGCACAGGTATAATATCCTCTGAAACGTTCCATAAATAATGTACTTTGAATAGTTAGCCAGGCAGCTACCATAGCTTGAGAGTTCAGCACTGCACCTGATAGGCTCTTCCCAGTACCACAACAAGTGATTGACAGATCTCTCCTTATGTTCATGTGAGGGAGAGACCTGACAATCTCTAGCAGAAGAGTTGGACGAAGACAGCCAGGTGCAGTGCTGGACTAGTCTCGTCTCTGGCTATGGTTCCTGTTTAGATCTACAAAGTACATAATGTACCTTGCTGCAATTGTTCTACAAGACTGCAGTTCATGCTGCCATTACCATACATTGGGCAGTGTGAATCAGCTAACAGGTTTCCTGTAGAAGTAAATGAGATTTATAATGTCCAGCCAGCTTTGTATGGGGGACATGGCACATGTCATTATTAGTGTTGAGCGAACATGCTCGACACTGCTCGGTACTCACCCGAGCATCACGCTACTCGGGATGTTTGGCGAGCACCGAGCATTTCCGGGTTACTCGGGCGGGAGCTCGGGTCTCCGTCCTGCATGTTTGGCGCTCTTTACAGAGCCAATGAACATGCAGGGATTGCCAGCCAGTCACTGTAATGCCGCAGCCATGTTGTTTGTGGGCATTACAGTGATTGGCTGGCCGCACAGCGTCAAATCGAGTATTTAAAACCGGGCGCCGCCATCTTGGACACAGTCGCTCCGGATCAGATAGTGTAGGGACAGCGCTGCTGATTTAGGGAGAGATATATCCTGCAAAATAGTTAGTGTAGGGTCTGTAAAGGCTGCCAGATCAAACAAACAGTCCTTCTCAGGACTAATATCTATCCCAGGTATATCAGGCAGGCAGGCAGGCTGTATAGGAGACGCAGTGGTTATACCAGCAAACGCTGCATTACAGTCCTGTGTGCTGCTCCTGTTGCTGAAATTGCTGGACTTAGCTCCAGGTCCCGGGGGCCAGGAAAAATCTTTTTTTTTTATCTAAATCCTCTTTTTTTTTTCCTCCTTCACAATGTACAGATACCCATCTTATTAACCTTTTGGTGCCCCCCCCCCCCCAAAAAAAAAGTGTGCCTCTGATTTTTGAGACACAAATATATCTGTTGAAAATAGTCTGGTGCAGGCTAGAGAAATAGAAGTGTGGTTTTGCAGTTCTATGGGCCATTTGTATCTAAAAAAACAGTTTGAGTGTGTCGCTCACTGTTCAGATGCAAATATATATATATTTTAAAAAGCCTGGTATACACCAGTAAATTATTACTGTGGTTTTGATGTTCCACGGTAAAACATCTCTATTATCCTGTTTTTGACATTTTTTGCTGTATAAAAAAGTGTCTCCCTGATTTTTCAGACACAAATACATCTGTTGAAAATAGTCTGGTGTAGGCCAGAGAGACAGAAGTGTGCTTTTGCTGTTCCACGGTAAAAAATCTCTATTATCCTGCTTTTTGCATTTTTTGCTGTAAAAAAAAAAAAATAGTGTCTCCCTGATTTTTCAGACACAAATATATCTGTTGAAAATAGTCTCGTGTAGGCCCGAGAAATACAAGTGTGGTTTTGCAGTTCCACGGTACAAACCTCTATATTATCCACTTTTGGGCCATTTGTATCTAAAAAAAACAGTTTGAGTGTGTGTGTCGCTCACTGTTCAGATGCAAATATATATATATTTTAAAAAGCCTGGTATACACCAGTAAATTATTACTGTGGTTTTGATGTTCCACGGTAAAACATCTCTATTATCCTGTTTTTGACATTTTTTGCTGTATAAAAATAATAAGTGTCTCCCTGATTTTTCAGAGTGTGTGTGTCGCTCACTGTTCAGATGCAAATATATATATATTTTAAAAAGCCTGGTATACACCAGTAAATTATAACTGTGGTTTTGCTGTTCCACGGTAAAAAATCCCTACTATTCAGGTTTTGGTAGTTTTTTCCATAAAGAAAAACAGTAGTGTCTCCTGACTGTTGTGACACAAAAATATATCTGTTGAAAATAATCTTGTGTAGGCCCGACATCCTAGTTTGGTTTCGCAGTTCCACGTGTCAAATCGCTGTACTATCCAGTTTTGGGCCTTTGGTATCTAAAAAAAAAGCAGTTTGAGTGTGTCGCTCACAGTTCAGCCGCAAATATCTCTATTTAAAAAAGTGTGGTATACCCCAGTAAACAATAACTGTGGTTTTCCTCTTCCACGGTTCTAATCTACTCTTTATTACCCTTTTTCCATTGATAGTGCAAGTGTAAGCTATTTTACTTCATTTCAATGGGCTAGGCGCTTGGCAAGGGACGTGGAAGTGGACGTTCTGGTGATGGTTCGTGCAGAGAACGGGGCCGTGGCCAAGGTGAAAATGTACCACAACCAACAGCCACATCTTCTCGCTCCCACTTCTTGACCGAATTACTAGGGAAGCACAGAACAACACTGGTATTGAGAACTGATCAGTGTGAACAGGTTATTAATTGGATAGCAGACAATACTTCCAGTTACCTGGGCACCACCACCTCCGGTCTGTCTTCCACACGGTCAACTCTTAGTAGCCGTGAGTCTCGACCGCATACTCCTCCTCACCCTGATGCTCCTTCCTCCCACCATGCCGAGTGTCGTCAGACAGCAAGTGATCCCACACTTGGACACTCTGAAGAGCTGTTCACTGGTCCATTTCCATATTTGGGCCCCTCGCCTGATACGCTTGAAGTGGTGGAAGAGGAGATCCCATGTTGCGATGCCCAAATATTTGAACAGCCACGGCCACAGGAAGTCGACGTTGGCAATCTGTCACAAGAGGTGGACGATGACGAGACACAATTGCCAGGAAGTGAGGAGGAGGATCGTGGTGCGCAAGTGGAAGAGGAGGAGGTGGTGGATGATCTAGTAACTGACCCAACGTGGAAGGAGGACATGCAGAGTGAGGCCAGCAGCACACAGGGGGAGGGAGGCAGAGTACCCCAACAGGCAGGAAGAAGCAGTGTGGTGGCCGCAGACAGAAGGCAGGCAACCGTTCCCCGTAACACCAACACGAGGGACGTTGCCAGTACAAGGGGTAGGTCTTCCAGAGTCTGGAATTTTTTTATAGACTCTGCTGATAACCCCAAAAAGGCCATATGTTCCACGTGCCATGCCAGCATCAGCAGGGGTGACAAAACTACCAGCCTGACCACCACCAGCATGATCAGGCACATGGCAGCAAAGCACCCGACTTTGTGGGGCGAAACCCAGGGTCCACGACCAGTGTCAGCGAGTTTCACCACTGCTTCTTCCACTGTTGTGCGTGCAATAGAACCCCCTGTTGTGTGTGCAAGGCAATCCCCTGTCCATACTGCATGTAAAGATGCCCCCTCCTCTCAGTCTTCACTTGTTATGGCAGTTTCTCAAGAAACAGCATCAACGTCCACGTCCACGTCCCACCGCAGCGTTCAATTGTCCATATCCCAGACCTTTGAACGAAAGCGGAAATTCACAGCTAACGCCCCACAGGCCACAGTCCTAAATTCGCACATTTCACCACTGCTTGCATTGGAAATGCTGCCTTTTAGGCTGGTGGAGATGGAATCCTTCTGCAATCTTATGGCGGTGGCCGTCCCTCGGTACTCGGTCCCCAGCCGACACTATTTTGCCCGGTGTGTTATCCCCGCACTACACAAGCACGTGTTCCAAAGCATCTGCCGTGCCCTCAACAACGCAGTTACTGGGAGAGTCCACCTGACAACGGACACGTGGACAAGTGCTTGTGGCCAGGGACGGTACATCTCTCTGACGGCACACTGGGCAAACATAGTGGAAGCCGGGACCCAGTCGGATCTTGGGACGGAACACATCCTCCCCACACCGAGGATTGCGGGCCCTATGTCAGTCAGAGTTGCCCCTACAGTGTACAGCTCCTGCACATCCTCCTCCTCCTCCTCATGTTCTGTCTCCATCTCATATATCACCACATCAGTTACAAGCTGGAAGCATTGCAGTACTGCCTCCGCCAAGCGGCAACAGGCTGTGCTGAAACTCATAAGCTTAGGTGATAAACCTCACACTGCTTGTGAGTTGTGGACAGCTGTGAAAGAGCAGGCAGATCTGTGGCTGAGACCGCTAAACCTACATCCCGGCATGGTCGTGTGTGACAATGGCTGTAACCTGGTGGTGG
Source organism: Phyllobates terribilis (assembly GCF_046119375.1). Classification (NCBI taxonomy): domain Eukaryota; kingdom Metazoa; phylum Chordata; class Amphibia; order Anura; family Dendrobatidae; genus Phyllobates; species Phyllobates terribilis. The sequence continues at coordinate 474,328,347 of NW_027362765.1, read as the reverse complement.
CTCTTAGGCGAGGTGAGATCACACACGTACCATGCCTGGCTCATGTGCTTAACCTCGTGGTTCAGCGGTTTCTTAAATCGTACCCCGAGTTGCCAGATCTGCTTATGAAAGTACGCCGCCTGTCAGCTCATTTTCGCAAGTCGGCTACAGCTTCCGCCGCCCTTGCTGTGTTGCAGAAGCGTTTGCAGCTTCCGGCACACCGACTGGTGTGTGATGTCCCCACACGTTGGAACTCTACCCTCCACATGTTGCAAAGGATTTGTGAGCAGAAGAGAGCAGTTGTGGAGTACCAGCTGCAACAAGGCCGTCGATATTTAGGTCAGACTCCACACATAAGACCTCAGGAGTGGACCTGGATGTCTGACATATGTACCATCCTGACACACTTTGAGGAGGCCACCAAGATGGTGAGTGGCGATGACGCCATCATTAGTGTCAGCATCCCACTTGTCTGTCTTTTGCAACGCTCTCTGCAGAGAATTAAAGAGGAGGCATTGCAGCCAGAGTATGATGAGATGGATCAAGAAGCCGTAGCGGGCGATTACACACAGCCCAGCGTCATCTCATCCCAACATGCATTGGGGGACAATGAGGGAGAGGAGGAGGAGGAGGAGGAGGAGGAGGAAGAACAGGAGCTGCTATCATGCGTTGTAGACGGTAGTACCTGTACAAGTGTCATACCGTCGGTTCAGCGTGGGTGGCCTGAGGACAGCGGGGAGGAGGAAGAGGAGGAGGAGGAGGAGAGCATGGTCAGTCGTCATCTTGGTGAGGACACGGAAATCTTGCCCGTTACCAGTCTGGCACGCATGGCTGACTTTATGTTACGCTGCCTTAACCGTGACCCTCGCGTTGTCAAAATGTTGGGTGACAGTCATTACTGGTTGGTGACACTTTTAGACCCCCGCTACAAGGAGAACTTTCACTCTCTTATTCCTGAGGTGGAGAGATCTACAAAAATGGGGCAATACCAGAAGGCCCTTGCTGCAGAACTCTTAAAAAAATTCCCATCTGAACACGCTAGCGGCAGAGGTCACAGTTCATTGCCCAACCAAGGCGTACAGGCGAGAGAGATGCAACTCCAATCCAGCAGAGGCAGGGGAACACTGTCAACGTTCTGGGACAGTTTTCTGACACCTGCCCAGCTTACAGGCCCTGAGGCACGGGGTACTCTCACAAGGAGTGGAAAGTTTCAAAAGATGGTGAGGGAGTACCTTGCCGATCGTACCAGCGTCCTCCGTGATTCCTCTGTGCCTTTTAATTATTGGGTATCCAAGCTGGACACTTGGAATGAACTTGCTCTGTACTCCTTGGAGGTCCTGGCCTGCCCTGCCGCTAGCGTGTTATCGGAGCGTGTTTTTAGTGCCGCTGGGGGAATTATAACTGATAAGCGCACTCGCCTGTCAACTGACAATGCTGACAAGCTGACCCTTATCAAAATGAACAAGGGCTGGATTGGGCCAGACTTCTCATCACCACCAAATGACAGCAGAGTAACATAAAGTCAAATCCACTGTGTTTTTTCGGAAGGTGTATTCCCATGCATCGCTTCACACCCACACATGGGTATACGCTTCCTCATTTCGGCTGTTTTTTGCTCTTCTCCTTATCCTCAGCCTCCACGACCACTATACCACCAGGGTGACCGTGGTCCATGTTGCCAGCATTGCAAGTTCCTCTGTCCTAATTTTTGGCAGCTTTTGCTTGGAAGGCATAGGCAAAGACTATTGGAGACCCACTCCCCAATAATGGGAATAATGTATTTAATATGCTGTACTGCATGGCTCTTGTAAGGGGCATTGAAATCGTCTTGTTAAGCTACTGTGACCTCCACGTCTCTTCCAAGGGCGTTGATATTGTCTTTTTATTCCACTGTAACCTCCACCACTCTTCCAAGGGGCATTCATATTGTCTTTTTATTCCACTACGACCTCCACCACTCTTCCAAGGGGCATTAAAACCAGCTTGTTAAGCTACTGTGACCTCCACGTCTCTTCCACGGGGCATTGATATTGTCTTTTTATTCCACTGTAACCTCCACCACTCTTCCAAGGGGCATTAAAACTGTCTTGTTAAACCACTCTGAACTCCACGTCTCTTCCAAGGGGCATTAAAACCATCTTGTTGCGCTACTGTGACCTCCACATCTCTTCCAAGGGGCATTAAAACTGTCTTGTTAAACCACTCTGAACTCCACGTCTCTTCTAAGTGGCATTAAAACCATCTTGTTAAACCACTCTGAACTCCACAGCTCTTCCAAGGGGCATTGACATGTTGTTTTTAATTACCTCTAACCTCCACGACTCTTGCAACGGGCATTGCATTTCCTCCTGGAGACCCAGTTGCTGTAAATGGAAAAAACGGTTTAGTTAAGGTCCTCTGACCTCCATGTCACTTCCAAGGGGTATTGGAGTGCCTCAAAATTTTTGGTAGGCATTGCATTCACTGTTTGCCTTATAACTGTGTAGCTGAACCACTCCTTTTGGTACAGAAACATATCCTACAAGACATGTGTGGTTGGCTGGCCTGATATTGATGTGAATGGTCCCTGTTCCTCCTGCTCTTTCTCCTTTGCCACCACCTCATCCATCATTCATCACCTGAAGCTTTGTTTTAACGGGAGTCATAGAACTGGGATAGTAGCAGGAAAACATCCAGCAATCCTCGAAGGAGGTAGAATATGCGCCAAAACGCTGACCACCTCAGGCCTAGCTGCTACTACATACATGAGCTTGCATTCCAAGGAACAGAAAGCTAAGGAGGTGGATGGCCTCATGATCATGAATAATTTACTCGTTGTGTAGGAGGCCGACCACTGCTGCTGTCTTCCTTCTGAACTTTGTGTTGAAGCCTGATTGACCCAGGACCCGCAATCCTCTATGTCTGGAGGACGTGTTGCATCAAAGTGTCCAACTGTGTCCCGGCTTCCACAATATTAACCCAGTGTGAAGGCGTCAGTGAGATGGACCATTCCTGGCCACATTCACTTGTCCACGTGTTTGTGGTTAGGCTGTCCTTCCCACTAAATGCACTGGGGAGGGCATAGGTAATGTTTTGGTATGCGTGCTTGTGTATAAGGCGCACCGGGACAAATAGGGGCGGCTGGGGACCGTTTATGGACACCCGGCCACCCCCACGTGGCTGGGGACTGTGTGTGGGCACCCGGCCGCGGGGCGGCTGGGGACTGAGTATGGACACCCGGCCGCCCCCTGGCGGCTGGGGACCAAGCGTGGACACCCGGCCGCCGGGCGGCTGGGGACTGAGTATCAATACCAGGCTACCGACGCAGCCATGACCTGGTGGCCAGATTCCACCTCCACATGCCTAAAAGGCCCAATTTCAAGTGCAAGCAAGCTAGCAGCCTGGGGGTGGGTGGGTGGCAGGCTGCATACTTGCGCTTGTATTGCAAGTTATGGGGGAGGTACAATTGAACACTGCCCTGGGACAAGGACTTGCACGGGGATAGTTGCAAGTCTGCATCTTCTGATGCGGCAAGGATCACTTCTGATGGGCACACTTTTAGGCAGTGACCTGGGTGTCAGAGATGCTTCCAGGGGTCTTCCCCATGCTGTTCCCATGTCTTTTTAGCACTGTATGCATGTGTCACACAGCACATGGCCAGATAAGGTTGTAAAATGTTAAAATGACATTTCCCGGTGAATGCATTTGTCACGGTTGAAAGCAATACAAACGTGCAAAAACGCATAAAAAATGCTACTTGTGTACATAGCCCAAGGTGTGGAGGAGTATTTTTGTTTTGGGTTATTTATTTTACCTTATACACAAGTCTTTACCCTGGAAAGGATGTTCCTTAACCCCTTTCCGACCTGGTCAGTAATAGTACGCACCAGGTCGGGAAGGCCGGTTCAGCGGGGGCTCCGGCGGTGAGCCCGCACTGAAGCGAGCACATGTCAGCTGATTATTGGAATCGCTATCCACCCGCGGCTGTTAACATGTTAAATCTCTGACAGTGGCATTTAACTCGCGCTTCCGGGAGTCCTAAGCCCCGCCCATCAGTGACCCCGTCACGTGATCGCGGGTCACAAATGGGTGGGCATGACAACTCAGGGTCTGCAGCAGACGCCTGTGGTTGTCATGTCTCAATTGCTATGAGCGCCACCTAGTGGTCAGCGCTCATAGCAAGTGAGCATTTCTCCTGCATACAAGCGATCTGCTCATCGCTTGTATGCAGTAGAAGCAATCAGACAACTGCTGCTTCTAGTCTCCTCTGGAGACTATAGAAGCAAGCAGAAAGTGTAAAAAAAAAGTTTTTTTAAAAAAAAAATAAATAAAAAATATATAAAAGTTTAAGTCACCCCCCTTTCGCCCCATTCAAAATAAAATATATATATATATATATATATATATAAAAAAAAAATAAAAACACATACACATATTTGGTATCGCCGCGTTCAGAATCGCCCGATCTATCAAAATAAAAGAAGAATTAATACAATCAGTAAACGGCGTAACGAGAAAAAAATTTTAAACGCCAGAATTAAGTTTTTTTGGTCGCTACAACTTTGCAATAAAATGCAATAACGGGCGATCAAAACATCGGATCTACCCCAAAATGGTATCAATAAAAACGTCAGCCCGGCACGCAAAAAATAAGCCCTCACCTGGCCCCAGATCCCGAAAAATGGAGAAGCTAAGGGTCTCGGAAAATGGCGTCATTTTTTTTTGTTTTTTTAGCAAGCTTTGGATTTTTTTTTCACCACTTAAATGAAAAAGAACCTATACATGTTTGGTGTCTATGAACTCGTAACGACCTGGAAAATAATGATGGCCGGTCAGTTTTAGCAATCTGTGAACGTGGTAAAAAAAGGACCCAAAAAACAACTGTGGAATTGCATTTTTTTTGCAGTTTCACTGCACTTGGATTTTTTTTCCCATTTTCCAGCACACAATATGGTAAAACCAGTGATGTTGTTTAAAAGTACAACTCGTCCCGCAAAAAATAAGCCCTCACATGGCCATATTGAACGAAAATTAAAAAAGTTCTGGCTCTGGGAAGAAGGGGAGCAAAAAAGGAAAACACAAAAACAGAAAGACCCATGGTCGTTAAGGGGTTAACATATTTCACAGGAAAGCACTTTCACTTTCATTTTTGAACGTTTTATTGTGAGCCTGTAAAAGTGGCTTAATACCTCTGACCACGTTGTTGACAGCAGTGACCTGGGGGTCAGAAATGCTTCCTGGGGCGATCCCCATGCTGTCCCCATGTCATTTGAGCACTGTCACTATCGTTTTGGGCACTTTTTAGGCTCTCTACAGACTGCCGGGGGAGCCGCCGCAAAAATGTTCGGGTCTCCCATAGACTAACATTGGGCTCGTTGCTCGGGTCGAGCACCCGAGTATCACAGTGAGCTCGGCCCGAGCTTCGAGCACCCGAGCATTTTAGTGCTCGCTCAACACTAGTCATTATGTTTCATGTATTCTGGCATAAAATTTTTTTTCATTGCCTTCAGACCTTAATCCTGAATCTGCCTTGTCAAGGACCAAATCTCAACAGGGAAATCGGCTAACAGCTTTAATAAGCTGAGACGGTCCTGCTTAATCTTCCATTTTGACTTTTATAAGGAATATATCAAGTTGGATGTAAGTGTTTTTCCTTTTTTTTTTTTACTCAAATGAGAAAAAATGAAAGACTAGCTATAATATTTTAATTGTCTTCTATTTCAAGGCAATCTCTTTCTTGGACAATGTTTGGTCTATATAACATGCATGCTTGGAGTTAAGAGCACTTGTTGATCCTTTTTTTTTTTTTTTTGGGCGGGGGGGGGGGGCCCCATTCAGACTTTTGCTATGGGGCCCCATGATTTCTATGTACGCCCCTGACCACACCAACTCTGTATGTGCTCCAAATCTTGGCCAAATCTGCAACAAAATCCAAAGTATTTCCTTCATTCCACAAAGATTTTGTTACACTACATGTGGATGGGATTATTATAACATGATCTAAAAATATATTGATATCAATAACAGCGAATTTCCAAGCCCTAAAAATCCAAAGCATGTAAATTCACCAAAGGAACAATTAGATGGAAGAATTAAGGCTAGTGTTGAGCGAGCATGCTTAACACTGCTCGGTACTCGCCCGAGCATCTCGCTACTCAAGATGTTCGGTGAGCACCGAACATTTCTGGGTTTATCGGGCGGGAGCTCGGGTCTCCGCCCTGCATGTTTGGCGCTCTTTACAGAGCCAATGAACATGCAGGGATTGCCCGCCAATCACTGCTATGCCGCAGCCATGTTGTTTGTGGGCATTACAGTGATTGACTGGCCGCACAGCGTCACCTCGAGTATTTAAAACCGGGCGCCGCCATCTTGGACACAGTCGCCCGGGATAAGACAGTGTAGGGTCAGTGCTGCTGAGTTAGGGAGAGATTTATCCTGTGAAATAGGTAGTGTAGGGTCTGTAAAGACTGCCAGAACAAACAAACAGTCCTTCTCAGGACTAATATCCATCCCAGATATCAGGCAGGCAGGCAGGCTGTATAGGAGATGCAGTTGTTATGCCAACAAACAGTGCATTACAGTCCTGTGTGCTCCTGCTGTTAAAATTGCTAAACTTATCCCCCGGTCTCAGGGGCCAGGAAAAATCCTTTTTTTTTTATCTAAATCCTGTATTTTTTTTCCCTAAGTCAGACTGTACAAATCCACTTTTTATTAACCTTTTGGTATTTACCCCCCCCCCAAAAAAAAAATTGAGTGTGTCTGTGACTGTTCAGACACAAATATATCTGTTTAAAAGATTCTGGTGTAGGCCACATAACTATAACTGTGGTTTTGCAGTTCCACGGGAGAAATCTCTGTATTATCCAGCTTTTGGCCTTTTTTCCGTAAAATAAAACAGTAATAGTGTCTCGCTGACTGTTCAGACACAAATATATCTGTTTAAAAGATCTGGTGTAGGCCACATAACTATAACTGTGGTTTTGCAGTTCCACGGTTCAAATCTCTGTATTATCCAGCTTTTGGCCTTTTTTCCATACAAAAAACAGTAATAGACTCTCCCTGACTGTTCAGACACAAATATATCTGTTTAAAAGATTCTGGTGTAGGCCACATAACTATAACTGTAGTTTTGCAGTTCCACAGTTCAAATCTCTGTATTATCCAGCTTTTGGCCTTTTTTCCATAAAAAAAAAAACAGTAATGTGTCTCCCTGACTGTTCAGACACAAATATATCTGTTTAAAAGATTCTGGTGTAGGCCACATAACTATAACTGTGGTTTTGCAGTTCCACGGTTCAAATATCTGTATTATCCAGCTTTTGGCCTTTTTTCTGTAAAAAAAACATTAATAGTGTCTCCCTGACTGTTCAGACACAAATATATCTGTTTAAAAGATTCTGGTGTAGGCCACATAACTATAACTGTGGTTTAGAAGTTCCACAGTTTAAATCTCAGTATTATCCAGCTTTTGGCCTTTTTTCCATAAAAAAAAAGTAATAGTGTCTCCCTGACTGTTCAGACACAAATATATTTGTTTAAAAGATGATGGTGTAGGCCACATAACTATAACTGGTTTTGCAGTTCCACGGTTCAAATTTCTGTATTATCCACCTTTTCACCTTTTTTCCATAAAAAAAACACAGTAATAGTGTCTCCCTGACTGTTCAGACACAAATATATCTGTTTAAAAGATTCTGGTGTAGGCCAAATAACTATAACTGTGGTTTTGCAGTTCCACGGTTCAAATCTCTTTATTATCCACCCTTTTGTCTTTTTTACATAAAAAAAACAGGTTGAGAGTCTCGCCCAGTGTTCAGACACAAATATATCTGTTTAAAAGATTCTGGTGTAGGCCAGAGAAATAGAACTGTGGTTATCCTCTTCCATGGTTCTAATCTACTTTTTATTACCCTTTTTCCATTGATAGTGCGAGTGTAAGCTATTTTACTTCATTTACAATGGGCAAGGTGCGTGGCAAGGGACGTGGAACTGGACATTGTGGTGATGGTGCATGTAGAGGACGGGGCTGTGGCCAAGGTGAAAATGTACCACAACCAACAGCCACATCTTCTCGCTCCCACTTCTAGACCGAATTACTAGGGAAGCACAGAACAACACCAGTATTGCGAACTGATCAGTGTGAACAGGTTATTATTTGGATAGCAGATAATATTTCCAGTTACCTGGGCACCACCACCTCCGGTCTGTCTTCACACGGTCAAGTTTTAGTAGCCGAGAGTCTCGACTGCATACTCCTCCTCACCCTGATGCTCCTTCCTCCCACCATGCCGAGTGTCGTCAGACAGCAACTGATCCCACAGTTGGACACTCTGAAGAGCTGTTCACTGGTCCATTTCCATATTTTGGCCCCTCGTCTCCTCTGCTTAAAGTGGTGGAAGAGGAGATCCCATTTAGCGATGTCCAAATATTTGAACAGCCACGGCCACAGGAAGTCGACGCTGGCAATCTGTCACAAGAGGTGGACGATGACGAGACACAATTGCCAGAAAGTGAGGAGGAGGATCGTGGTGCGCAAGTGGAAGAGGAGGAGGTGGTGGATGATCTAGTAACTGACCCAACGTGGTAGGCGGACACGCAGAGCGAGGCCAGCAGCACACAAGGGGAGGGAGGCAGAGTACCCCAACAGACAGGAAGAAGCAGTGTGGTGGCCGCACACAGAAGGCGGTCGACCGTTCCCCATAACACCAACACGAGGGACGCTGCCAGTACAACCGGTAGGTCTTCCAGAGTCTGGAATTTTTTTAAAGACTCTGCTGATAACCCCAAAAAGGCCATTTGTACCACCTGCCATGCCAACATCAGCAGGGGTGACAAAACTACCTGCTTGACCACCACCAGCATGATCAGGCACATGTCAGCAAAGCACCCGACTTTGTGGGGTGAACCCCTGGGTCCACGCCAGTGTCAGCGGGTGTCACCACTGATTCTTCCACTGTTGTGCATGTAAAAGAACCCCCTGTTGTATGTGCAAGGCAATCCCCTGTCCATACTGCATGCAAAGATGCCCCCTCCTCTCAGTCTTCACTTGTTATGGCAGTTTCACAAGAAACAACATCAACGTCCACGTCCAAATCCCACCGCAGCGTTCAATTGTCCATATCCCAGACCTTTGAATGAAAGCGCAAATTCGCAGCCAACGCCCCACAGGCCACAGTCCTAAATTCACACATTTCACGACTGCTTGCGTTGGAAATGCTGCCTTTTAGGCTGGTAGAGATGGAATCCTTCTGCAACCTTATGGCGGTGGCCGTACCTCGGTACTCGGTCCCCAGCCGACAATATTTTGCCTGGTGTGCCATCCCCGCACTACACAAGCACGTGTCCCAAAACATCTGCCGTGCCCTCAAGAATGCAGTTACTGGGAGAGTCCACCTGACAACGGACACGTGGACAAGTGCTTGTGGCCAGGGACGGTACATCTCCCTGACGGCACACTGGGTAAACATAGTGGAAGCCGGGACCCAGTCGGACGTCGGGACGGAACACATCCTCCCCACACCGAGGATTGCGGGCCCTATGTCAGTCATAGTTGCCCCCACAGTGTACAGCTCCTGCCCATCATCCTCCTCCTCTTCATGCTCAGCCTCCATCTCAGATATCACCACATCAGTTACAAGCTGGAAGCACTGCAGTACTGCCTCAGCCAAGCGGCAACAGGCTGTGCTGAAACTCATAAGCTTAGATGATAAACCTCACACTGCTTGTGAGTTGTGGACAGCTATGAAAGAGCAGGCAGATCTGTGGCTGAGACCGCTGAACCTACAACCAGGCATGGTCATGTGTGACAATGGCCGTAACCTGGTGGCGGCTCTGAGGCGAGGCAAGATCACACACTTACCATGCCTGGCTCATGTGCTTAACCTCATGGTTCAGCAGTTTCTTAAATCGTACCCCGAGTTGCCAGATCTGCTCGTCAAAGTACGCTGCCTGTCAGCTCATTTTCGGAAGTTGGCTACAGCTTCCGCCGCCCTTGCTGTGTTGCAGAAGCGTTTGCAGCTTCCGGCACACCGACTGGTGTGTGATGTCCCCACACGTTGGAACTCTACCCTCCACATGTTGCAAAGGATTTGTGAGCAGAAGAGAGCAGTTGTGGAGTACCAGCTGCAACAAGGCCGTCATTATTCAGGTCAGACTCCACACATAAGACCTCAGGAGTGGACCTGGATGTCTGACATATGTACCATCCTGACAAACTATGAGGAGTCCACCAAGATGGTGAGTGGTGATGACGCCATCATTAGCGTCAGCATCCCACTTGTCTGTCTTTTGCAACGCTCTCTGCAGAGAATTCAAGAGGAGGCATTGCAGCCAGAGTATGATGAGATGGATCAAGACGCCGTAACGGGCGATTACACACAGCCCAGCTTCATCTCATCCCAACGTGCATTGGGGGACAGGAACAGGAGCTGGTATCATGCGCTGTAGATGGTAGTACCTGTAAAACTCTCATACAGTCGGTTCAGCGTGGGTAGCCTGAGGACGGGGGAGGAGGAGGAGGAGGAGGAGAGCAAGGTCTGTCATCATCTTGGTGAGCACACGGATGTCTTGCCCATTACCAGTCTGGTACGCATGGCTGACTTTATTTTACGCTGCCTTAACTATGACCCTCGCGTTGTCAAAATGTTGGGTGACAGTCATTACTGATTGGTGACACTTTTAGACCCCCACTACAAGGAGAACTTTCACTCTCTTATTCCTGAGGTTGAGAGGTCTACAAAAATGTGGCAGTATCAGAAGGCCCTTGCTGCAGAACTGTTAAAAAAATTTTCATCTGAACACTCTAGCGGCAGAGGTCACAGTTCGTTTCCAAACCAAGGCGTACAGGCGAGAGAGATGCAACTCCAATGCAGCAGAGGCAGGGGAACACTGTCAACGTTCTGGGACAGTTTTCTGAGATCCACCCAGCTTACAGGCCCTGAGGCGCGGGGTACTCTCACAAGGAGTGGAAAGTTCAAAAGATGGTGAGGGAGTACCTTGCCGATCGTACCAGCGTCCTCCGTGATTCCTCTGTGCCTTTTAATTATTGGGTATCCAAGCTGGACACTTGGAATGAACTCGCTCTGTACGCCTTGGAGGTCCTGGCCTGCCCTGCTGCTAGCGTATTATCGGAGCGTGTTTTTAGTGCCGCTGGGGGAATTATAACTGATAAGCGCACTCGCTTGTCATCTGACAATGCTGACGAGCTGACCCTTATCAAAATGAACAAGGGCTGGATTGGGCCAGACTTCTTATCACCACCAAATGACAGCAGAGTAGCATAAAGTCAAATCCACTGTGTTATTTTTGGAGGTGTATTCCAATGCACCACTTCACACCCACACATGGGTATACACTTCCTTATTTCAGCTGTATTTTGCTCTTCTTCTTATCCTCAGCCTCCACCACCACTATACCACCAGGGTGACCGTGGTCCATGTTGCCAGCATTGCTAGTTCCTCCGTCCTAATTTTTGGCAGCTTTTGCTTGGAAGGCATAGGCAAAGACTATGGGAGAACCACTCCCCAATAATGGGAATGATGCTTTTAAAATGCTGTACTGCATGGCTCTTGTAAGGGGCATTGCAAGTTCCTCCGTCCTAATTTTTGGCAGCTTTTGCTTGGAAGGTATAGGCAAAAACTATGGGAGACCCACTCCCCAATAATGGGAATGATGTTTTAATATGCTGTACTCCATGGCTCTTGTAAGGGGCATTGTGAGTACCTCCATCCTAATTTTTGGCAGCTTTTGCTTGGAAGGCATATGTAAAAACTATAGGAGACCCATTCCCCAATAATGGGAATAATGTTTTTAATACGCTGTAGTGCATGGCTCTTGTAAGGGGCATTGCAAGTTCCTCCGTCCTAATTTTTGGCAGATTTTGCTTGGAAGGCATAGGCAAACACTATGGGAGACCCACTCCCCAATAATGGGAATAATGTTTTTAATATGCTGTACTGCATGGCTCTTGTTTGCCAGCATTGCAAGTTCGTCCTTCCTAATTTTTGGCAGCTTTTGCTAGGAAGGCATAGGCAAAGACTATGGGAAACCCACTCCCCACTAATGCGAATAATGTTTTTAATATGCTGTACTGCATAGCTCTTATAAGCGGCATGAAAACCGTCTTGTTAAACTCCTCTGAACTCCACAACTTCTCCAAGGGGCATGGAAACCGTCTTGTTAAGCTACTGTGACCTTCACGTCTCTTCCAAGGGGCATTAAAACCGTCTTGTTAAGCTACTGTGACCTCCACGTCTCTTCCAAGGGGCATTACAACTGTCTTGTTAAACCACTCTGTACTCCACAGCTCTTCCAAGGGGCATGAATACAATCTTGCTAAGTTGCTGTGACCTCCACGTCTCTTCCAAGGGGCATTAAAACCATCTTGTTAAACCACCCTGAACTCCACAGCTCTTCCAAGGGCCATTTAAACCGTCTTGTTAAGCTACTGTGACCTCCACATCTCTTCCAAGGGGCATTAAAGCGGTCTTGTTAAAACACTCTGAACTACACAGCTCTTCCAAGGGGCATGAAACCATCTTGTTAAACCACTCTGAACTCCACAGCTCTTCCACGGGGCATTAAAACCATCTTGTTAAACCACTGTGACCTCCACCACTCTTCCAAGGGGCATTTATTTTGTCTTTTTATTTCGCTGTGACCTCCACGTCTCTTCCAAGGGGCATTAAAACCGTCTTGTTAAACCACTCTGTACTCCACAGCTCTTCCAAGGGGCATGAAAACCATCTTGTTAAGCTACTGTGACCACCACGTCTCTTCCAAGGGGCATTAAAACCGTCTTGTTTAACCACTCTGAATTCCACCACTCTTCCAAGGGGCATTAAAACTGTTTTGTTAAGCTACTGTCACCTCCACGTCTCTTCCAATGGGCATTAAAACCGTCTTGATAAACCACTCTGAACTCCACAGCTCTTCCAAGGGGACATGAAAACCGACTTGTTAAACCACTCTGAACTCCACAGCTCTTCCAAGGGGCATTAAAACCGTCTTGTTAAGCTACTGTGACCTTCACCATTTTTCCAAGTGGCATTGACATTGTCTTATTCCACTGCGACCTCCACCACTCTTCCAAGGGGCATTAAACTGTCTTGTTAAGCTACTGTGACCTCCACGTCTCTTCCAAGGGTTATTAAAACCGTCTTGCTAAACCACTCTGAACTCCACAGCTCTCCCAAGAGGCATTAAAAACGTCTTGTTAAGCTACTGTGACCGCCACATCTCTTCCAAGGGGCATTAAAACCGTCTTGTTAAACCACTCTGAATTCCACCACTCTTCCTAGGGGCATTAAATCTCTTTCATTAAGCTGCTGTGACCTCCACGTCTCTTCCAAGGAGCATTAAAACCTTCTTGTTAAACCACTCTGAACTCCACAGCTCTTCTAAGGGGGATGAAAACCGTCTTGTTAAACCACTCTGAACTCCACAGCTCTACCAAGGGGCATTAAAACCGTCTTGTTAATCTACTGTGACGTCCACCACTATTCCAAGGGGCATTGATATTGTCTTTATATTCCACTGCGACCTCCACCACTCTTACAAGGGGCATTAAAACTGTCTTTTTAAGCTACTGTGACCTCCACTTCTCTTCCAAGGCGCATTAAAACCATCTTGTTAAACCACTCTGAACTCCACAACTGTTCCAAGGGGCATGAAAACCCTCTTATTAAGCTACTGTGACCTCAACGTCTCTTCCAAAGGGCATTAAAACCGTCTTGGTAAACCACTCAGAATTCCCCAGCTCTTCCAAGGGGCATGAAAACCATCTTGTTAAGCTACTGTGACCTCCACGTCTCTTCTACGGGGCAATAATATTGTCTTTTTATTCCACTGCAACCTACACCACTCTTCCAAGGGGCATTAAAACTGTCTTGTTAAGCTACTGTGACCTCCACGTCTCTTCCAAGGGGCATGAAACCGTCTTGTTAAACCACTCTGAACTCCACAGCTCTTCCAAGGGGCATTAAAACCGTCTTGTTAATCTACTGTGACCTCCACCACTCTTCCAAGGGACATTGATATTGTCTTCTTATTCCACTGCGACCTCCACCACTGTTCCAAGGGGCATGAAAACCATCTTGTTAAGCTACTGTGACCTCCACGTCTCTTCCAAGGGGCATTAAAACCGTCTGGTTAAACCACTCTGAACTCTACAGCGCTTCCAAGGGGCATGAAAACTGTCTTGTAAGCTACTATGACCTCCACGTCTCTTCCAAGGGACATTAAAACTGTCCTGTTAAACCACTCTGAACTCCACAGCTCTTCCAAGGGGCATGAAAATATTCTTGTTCATCTACTGTGACCTCCATGTCTCTTTCAAGGGGCATTAAAACCGTCTTGTTAAACCACTCTGAACTCCACAGCTCTTCCAAGAGGCATCAAAACCGTCTTGTTAAGCTACTGTGACCTCCACGTCTCTTCCAAGGGGCATTAAAACCGTCTTGTTAAATCACTCTGAACTCCACAGCTCTTCCAAGGGGCATGAAAACCATTTTGATAAGCTACTGTGACCTCCACATCTCTTCCAAGGGGCATTAAAACCTTCTTGTTTAACCACTCTGGACTCCACAGCTCTTCCAAGGGGCATGAAAACCGTCTTGTTAAACCACTCTGAACTCCACAGCTCTTCCAAGGGGCATTAAAACCATCTTGTTTAGCTACTGTGACCTCCACCACTCTTCCAAGGGGCATTGATATTGTCTTTAAATTCAATTGCGACCTCCACCACTCTTACAAGGGGCATTAAAACAGTCTTGTTAAGCTACTGTGACCTCCACGTCTCTTCCAAGTGGCATTAAAACCATCTTGTTAAACCACTCTGAACTCCACAGCTCTTCTAAGTGGCATTAAAAGCATCTTGTTAAGCTACTGTGACCTCCACGTCTCTTCCAAGGGGCATTAAAACCGTCTTGTTAAACTACTCTAAACTCCACAGCTCTTCCATGGGGCATGAAAACTGTCTTGTAAAGCTACTGTGACCTCCACGTCTCTTCCAAGGGGCATTAAAACCGTCTTGTTAAACCACTCTGAACTCCACAGCTCTTCCAAGGGGCATAAAAACCGTCTTGTTAAACCACTCTGAACTCCACAGCTCCACCAAGGGGCTTTAAAACTGTCTTGTTAATCTACTGTGACCTCCACATCTCTTTCAAGGGACATTAAAACCGTCTTGTTAAAACACTCTGAACTTCTCAGCTCTTCCAAGAGGCATTAAAACTGTCTTGTTATGCTACTGTGACCTCCACGTCTCTTCCAAGGGGCATTAAAACTGTCTTATTAAACCACTCTGATCTCCACAGCTCTTCCATGGGGCATGAAAATGGTCTTGTTCATCTACTGTGACCTCCACGTCTCTTTCGAGGGACATTAAAACCGTCTTGTTAAACCACTCTGAACTTCTCACTCTTCCAAGAGGCATTAAAACTGTCTTGTTAAGCCACTGTGACCTCCACGTCTCTTCCAAGGGGCAGTAAAACCGTCTTGTTAAACCTCTCTGAACTCCACAGCTCATCCAAGGGGCATGAAAACCGCCTCTTTAAGCTACTGTGACCTCCCCGTCTCTTCCACGGGGCATTGATATTGCCTTTTTATTCCACTGCGACCTCCACCAATCTTCCAAGGGGCATTAAAACTGTCTTGTTAAACTACTGTGACCTCCACGTCTCTTCCAACGGGCATTAAAACCGTCTTGTTAAACCACTCTGAACTCCACTACTCTTCCAAGGGGCATTAAAACCGTCTTGTTAAGCTACTGTGACCTCCACGTCTCTTCCAAGGGGCATTAAAACCGTCTTGTTAAACCACTCTGAACTCCACAGCTCTTCCAAGGGGCATTAAAACCGTCTTTTAAGCTACTGTGACCTCCACCACTCTTCCAAGGGGCATTGATATTGTCTTTATATTCCACTGCGACCTCCACCATTCTTCCAAGGGGCATTAAAACTCTCTTGTTAAGCTACTGTGACCTCCACATCTCTTCCAAGGGGCATTAAAACCTTCTTGTTAAACCACTCTGAACTCCACAACTGTTCCAAGGGGCATGAAAACCCTCTTATTAAGCTACTGTGACCTCCACGTCTCTTCCAAAGGGCATTAATTCCTTCTTGTTAAACCACTCTGAATTCCACAGCTCTTCCAAGGGGCATGAAAACCATCTTGTTAAGCTACTGTGACCTCCATGTCTCTTCGACGGGGCAATAATATTGTCTTTTTATTCCACTGCAACCTCCCCCACTCTTCCAAGGGGCATTAAAACTGTCTTGTTAAGCTACTGTGACCTCCATGTCTCTTCCAAGTGGCATTAAAACCGTCTTTTTAAACCACTCTGAACTCTACAGCTCTTCCAAGGGGCATGAAAATCATCTTGCTAAGCTACTGTGACCTCCATGTCTCTTCCAAGGGGCATTAAAACCGTCTTGTTTAACCACTCTGAACTCCACAGCTCTTCCAAGGGGCATAAAACCCATCTTGTTAAACTACTCTGAACTCCACAGCTCTTCCAAGGGGCATTAAAACCGTCTTGTTAAGCTACTGTGACCTCCACCACTCTTCCAAAGGACATTGATATTGTCTTCTTATTCCACTGCGACCTCCACCACTGTTCCAAGGGGCATTAAAACTGTATTGTTAAGCTACTGTGACCTCCACGTCTCTTCCAAGGGGCATTAAAACCATCTTGTTAAACCACTCTGAACTCTATAGCTCTTCCAAGGGGCATGAAAACCATCTTGTTAAGCTACTGTGACCTCCACGTCTCTTCCAAGGGGCATTAAAACCGTCTTGTTAAACCACTCTGAACTCCACAGCTCTTCCAAGGGGCATGAAAACCATCTTGTTAAGCTACTGTGACCTCCAGGTTTCTTCCACGGGGCATTAATTTTGTCTTTTTATTCCACTGCGACCTCCACCATTCTTCCAAGGGGCATTAAAACCGTCTTGTTAAACCACTCTGAACTCCACAGCTCTTCCAAGGGGCATTAAAACCGTCTTGTTAAGCTACTGTGACCTCCACATCTCTTCCAAGTGGCATGAAAACCGTCTTGTTAAACCACTCTGAACTCCACAGCTCTTCAAATGGGCATTGAAATTTTTTTTTATTTACCTCTAACATCCACGACACTTCCAATGGGCATTGCATTTCCTCCTAATTTTAGTCAGCTTTTGCTTTTCAATGCATAGGCAAAAACTAAGGGAGACCCACTCCCCAATAATGGGTAGAAGGTTTTTAGTACGCTGTATTCCACGTCTATTTCAAGGGGCATTGCAGTTCCTCATAATTTTTGGAAAGCCTTCCATTCACTGCTTATGCCAACAGTGTACAAGAGACCCAGTTGCTATAAATGGAAAAAACGGTTTAGTAAAGGCCCTCTGACCTCCATGTCACTTCCAAGGGGCATTGGAGTGCCTCGAAATTTTTGGTAGGCATTGCACTCACTGTATGGCCTAATACTGTGTAGCCGAACCGCTCCTTTTAGTACAGAAACATATCCTACAAGACATGTGTGGTTGACTGGGCTGATATTGATGTGAATTATCCCTGTTCCTCCTGCATTTTCTCCTTTGCCACCACCTCATCCATCATTCATCACCTGAAGCTTTGTTTTAACGGGATTCATAGAACTGGGATAGTAGCAGGAGGAGGTAGGATATGCGCCAAAACGCTGACCACCTCAGGCCTAGCCGCTACTACATATATGCGCTTGCATTCCAAGGAACAGAAAGCTAAGGAGATGGATGGCCTCATGTTCATGAATAATTTACTCGTTGTGTAGGAGGCCGACCACTGCTGCTGTCTACCTTCTGAACTATGTGTTGAAGCCTGATTGATCCAGGACCTGCAATCCTCTTTGTCTGGAGGACGTGTTACATCCCAGTGTCCAACTGTGTCCCAGCTTCCACAATATTAACCCAGTGTGAAGGCGTCAGTGAGATGGACTATCCCTGGCCACATTCACTTGTCCATGTGTTTGTGGTTAGGCTGTCCTTCAAATAGGGTGGCTGGGGACCGTTTATGGACACCCGGCCGCCCCCAGGTGGCTGGGGACCATGTGTGGGCACCCGGCCACGGGGAAGCTGGGGACCGAGTATGGACACCTGGCCGCCCCCTGGTGGCTGGGGACTAAGCGTGGACACCCAGCCGCCGGGCGGCTGGGGACTGAGTATGGATACCAGGCCGCCGACGCAGCCATGACGTGGTGGACAGATTCCGCCTCCACATGCCTAAAAGGCCCAATTTCAGGTGCAAGAAAGCAAGCTGTATGGTATTGCAGCCTGGGGGTGGGTGGGTGGCAGGCTGCATACTTGCGCTTGCATTGCAAGGAATGGGGGAGGTACAATTGAACACTGCCCTGGGACAAGGACTCGCACGGGGATAGTTGTAAGTCTGAATCTTCTGATGCGGCAAGGATCACTTCTGATGGGCACGCTTTTAGGCAGTGACCTGGGTGTCAGAGATGCTTCCAGGGGTCTGAATGCATTTGTCACAGTTGAATGCAATACAAAAGTGCAAAAATGCATAAAAAATTCTGCTTGTGATCATAGCCCAAGGTGTGGAGGAGTATTTTTGTTTTTGGTTATTTATTTTACCTTATACACAAGTCTTTACCCTGGAAAGGAAGTTCCTTAACATATTTCGCAGGAAAACCATTTCAGTTTCGTTTTAGAACGTTTTATTGTGAGCCCGTAAAAGTGGCTTAATACCTCTGACCATGTTGTTGACAGCAGTGACCAGTGCTTCCTGGGGCGATCCCCATGCTGTCCCCATGTCATTTGATCACTTTCACTATCGTTTTGGGCACTTTTTAGGCTTTCTACAGACTGCCAGGGGTGCCGCCGCAGAAATGCTCGGGTCTCCCATAGACTAACATTGGGCTCGTTGCTCGGGTTGAGCACCCGAATATCACGGTGAGCTCGGCCCAAGCTTCGAGCACCTGAGCATTTTAGTGCTCGCTCAACACTAATTAAGGCTCATTCAGATATCCATTCAAATCAGTCCCAGATCGGATTACCACACAAGGACTAGCCACAGCTCTCCCAACCCGAGCGGGACGGTTATAGGAAGTTTCGCCCCCAGCAGTTCGCCCCAAGCAATTTGCCCCCTGCAGCTTGCCCCCAGGTACATTTTGCCCCTATCATTTCGCCCCCAGGAAGATTCGACCCCGCACATTTCGTCCCCGCACATTTCGCCCCCGGACCTGGGTGAACTGGGGGCGATATGTGCGGGGGTGAAATGTGCGGGGGCAAAACATCCAGTTGGCCAAATGCTGGGGATGAAATGTGCGGGACGAAATGTACCCGGGGGCGAATTGCTGGGGGCGAACTGCTGGGGGCGAAACATCCAATTCCCGAGCGGTACAGCCTCATAAAAATACATGAAGCTGACATGCTACGGTGGGGAGACCCGCGGACAGTCAATGCATTAGCAGTCCCATCTTGGACCGAAATGCACAGACATCTGAATGAGCCTTCAAAGTTTTTGTTCTAGGAAGGGGTTGACTGAGATAGAAAAAACAAACAGTGCCACACTTGTTCAGAGACTGTTTTGGTATTGTAGTTTAGCCTTAATTACATCAATGGAGCAGATCTGCAATACAAAACAACTCATGTTCAAGTGTGGTGCTGTTTCTGAAAAAAAACAGCAAGCAAACCCTTTTTTTAATTTAGTACAACCCTTTTAAAATCTTAAAAGCTTACATATCAAACATATCAACTTTCCTAACTAACATTTCTTATTATCATACTTAGCATTCATTGGTGATTGACCCTCACAAATTCCAAAAAATGTGTTATGTAAGTTTTCTTGAATCAGATATTTTACCTTTTTGCAGAATCAGTTTCCCAAAGCTCTGCTGCATAGCTATTAAGGGATTTAAAATAGTAATATATATATTATTATTAATCTATATACAAAAGGTCCCAACATTTAGCCTTCATCGTGGAAAAAAGTTGATTTTGCTGCAGTGAGAACATTGGTGCCATAAAATAATAATTGGTTGTGGCATATTATCAGTGCCCCACAGATCAAAATATTCATATTTTTTTTAGTCTAATGGTGGAAAAGACACGCATTAAACTCTTAAGGTGATGTGTTATCATTAAAGTTTTATAGAGAAGAAAATGATTTAATCTGTGTACCAGATCAAACTTTATGTTCTCTTGTGAAGATAATTGTGGAAGATAGAATTTAAATGCTGCCTCAAGGTCAGTTCGTTCTGTAAAACTCTACTTTGTAGTTGTGGGATTACAAATTCATCCTAGTTAGATTTAATTGTAACCTAATCTATACCAATCTACTTACAAAACTATTACTCATTTGATTTCGCCAATGCATTTAAGCAATAAGTACTAATTTCATTTTGCTCATTTTGGAGGAATGCTTTCATTTAAATGAATGCAACAAAATCCCTTTTTTTTCAATTCCGATGATTGCTAAGTTCAAGACTAAAAGGAATTCAAAAATCTAAGTCTACTATTTATTGAGTACAGAAACATTTTTAATATTGGATTGTAATGGTGGTGACCATTAGTAGAGTAAACTTTAGGGCAGAGTCATACGGCAGTGTAAAATCGGAGTGAGATTGGAATGCAGTGTGTGGACTGGCTGGCAGCTCTCCCGACATGAGCATTACAGCTGCATGAAAATACTTGCAGCTGTTGCACTTGGGTCAGTAGCACACTCTATTCCAATCTCGCTTCAATTTTTATGGCCATCTGACTCTACCCTTATAGATAAGCTTTCATCTGGCTAGTTTCTACCCCAGATGGGCACAACTCTATTTACAGCTATAAGAACAGAAATGCTTAAAGCCGAAATTGTGTGTGACCAAAAACTTTCCAACCAGGGAATCAGACTGTATTCAGGAATGTAGAGATGACTATTGCCTTGACTATGTTTGCAAAGTAGCAGTACCTTGAATTTAATCATGAGATGTTTAATTTCAGTGAAACTAAATGTGGCAAGAAAAGATGAGCAGAGCTGACAAAATTCAAATTCGTCAAAACACGTTGATTTTTCAGAGAATTTCAATTTGCAACAAAGTTGTTATCCACGAATTGAATATCCCTTTTTATGCTCTGGGATCTACAGAGACCCCAGAGCATAAAAAACATATTATAAAAAACAAATTATATTCATCTGACGGCACACCTGTCCAGCTCTTCCATTGCTTGATGCTTGCCATCCAGTTCTCAGTGCCTCGTCTTCTTTCCCCCATCATGAGACACATACCCTTTTTACTCTAGGCTGGGACTTCTATTAGCAACTTTGGGAGTCACCGCACATTGCACATTGTAACATCACAGAAGTGTGACATGCAGTGAGTTCTGAGGCCAGGTCATGGCTGAAAGACCCAGCCTAAAGTGAAGAGGCGGATGCTACAATGACAGAATGTAGAGACCCAAAGGACTGGATGGCGGGTAGCAAACAGTGCTGTCCAATGTTTGGTCCTCTTCTTTCAGCTGTCGCATCTTCAACCTGTTCACTTTAGGTCTGAGATTTAAGGCCGTGACAAGGCTTGAGAGTTCATTGCACATTACACATCTGTGACATCACATCATGCAGCATGCAGTGACTTCCGAAGCCTGGTCACAACTGGAAATCCCCAAATATAGTGAGCAGGCTGTGAGATGTGGCTTACAATGGAAAAAAGCTGAGGCAACTTTGAGGGCAAAAAAATTCCAATTTGCCCCTTTATGATGGTGTGATAAGGTGTGTGGGTTATCATTTTGTTTATGTTCATATTTTTACTATTTTAGAAATTTTGACTTTTTAATGTATGTTTTTTCTTTGGTTGGTCAAGAAACAAAGACTATTGTTTGTGTGAGCCTGGATATTGACTCATGAGTTGCTGTTTTCTGCAACCCATTGTTCTGCTATCTTTGCACAAGACTTTAACATAAGCTAATTGAACAATAGATGTTTGTTAATATGTTGATTACACATTGTACCAGGCTAGCTAGTTTGTTGACCTGAAAAACAGAGGAGGACACACTAGGCCTATTGATTAAATACTCAAACAATGAGAGTTAAACTCCTCCCACCTTCCCTCTGACCTGTGGATGATGACCTGGACCACAAATGTGGGTATAAATTGGGATTTTTCTATCCTTCTAAAAACTTAGAGACCAGTAAGATAGATCCTTTGTGGGTTGCTGATGCCAAGGACAGCACCCCAGAGAGACTTGGAGAAACTCTGATTACATTGGAAAATACTGCTGGAGGAGCCTATACAGATACGTATCTGGAGCCACACTGCCATATTGATCTCTAAGCGGAGGATTGTCACTCTCATCTTCCAGGGCATTTATTACGTTACTGGACTCTATCCGAATTTCAAGACTATTTTATCCTCTGTGTGGTGAATTGTTTATGGATCTTTTGGTTTGCATGTAATAAAGGTTCTTGGAACTGTTCACTCATCTCTCGCTCTGTTTATTGTGTGATAATGGAGAAGGACCCCGTGACACCCTCCAACCTTGCACTTCTCACGTCAGCACTAAGGACCTGACTCTTACTATATAACACAGCACCAGCATGTGACACGGGAACTGCACTGCTCCATATTTAACTGAACAATTGCCTCTTTGCTAATATGAATGGTTCTACCCTGCTCTCCAGATCGGTGCATGTGAACAAGTCTCCAGACAGTGGTTTTGCTTTTCTTTATGTGACCATCCACACTGCAGGCCCACTCACTCCTCTGGGTCTGGCCACAGTCATTTTGTCTGCAACTGCAATCAGTATGCTCCCCTAATAGAACACATGTTCACATTGTTCCAGATTTTAATTTACATCTCTGACATATACATGCACTGCAATGACTGATAAAAAATGTTCTAACAAACACATACATGCAAAGAGACAAAATAGCTAAAAATAGGTTTACTAATTAATTAAAATCAGTTACAATGTATAAAAAGTGTAGTAGAGATTTACAAATAAAGAAAATAAATGTAGACAAGTACAATAAATCATATCACAAAACACATCATGTAAGTACATGGTACAATTATGCAAATACATTTAATTGAATTACAATCATTGTAACATATTAAAAACAGAGAACTTGACCTAATAAAAAGCCCTTCTGTGTGCACTCTCCAGAACTCAACAACCTTATCCACTAGTGATGAGCGAGCATACTCGCAAGTACTCGGTACTCGCCTGAGAATCTCAGTACTCAAGATGCTCGGAACCTGCATATTTTATTATTACAATTTTCTTCTGATAGAGATTAGTGATGAGCGAGCATGCTTGCTACCGCTCGGTGCTCGCCCAAGCATCTCACTGCTCGAGATGCTCGACGCTCGCCGAGTACTTCCGAGATGCTCGGGCGGATGCTCGGGTCCCCTCCCTACATGTTTGGCGCTCTTTAGAGCGCCAATCAACATGCAGGGATTGTCTGCTACACACTGTAATGCCACAGCCATGTTGGTTGGGGGCATTACAGTGATTGGCTGGCCGCACAGCGTCATCAGGTCTACATCAGACCTGGTGCCGTCGTGCTCGTCACAGTCTACTCCGCAATCAGGCAGTGTAGGGAGAGGTGCCGTTTAGCTAGGGAGGGATTTGGTTATTAGTTAGTGTAAGTATTCCACAAGATTCTCTACATATCCATCTCAACTAACAGACCTTCTGAGGACTAATCCAGCTGCAGAGATATCAGTGCTAGGCAGGCAGGCAGGGTATATAGCAGACTGCAGTGCATATAGCAAGAGAATCCATTCCAGCTCTGTCTGCTGGTGTTTTAACAGATATTTGTAGAAATAGAACCAGGTATCAGGGGCCAGGAATCATTTTTTTTTTATCTTAATCGCTTAAAAAGCAATCCAGAGAACACCATTTTTCTGCGCCATTTGCTTGTTGGCACTGCAGAATACAACAAGGTCCTTTCCATATTACAGCGCTAAAAATCCAGCTATTTAAAACTGTGGTTTGTCCGTCACATGAATCACATATAATTGCACGGAAAATTCTACCATTTCTGGCCTCCACTAAAATTTTATTTCAGTGTGTCAGCGTAGTTATTGACACCAGTTTGCTGTTAAAAATAGTTACCTACTGGCCAGCTATTTAAAACTGTGGTTTGTCCGTCACACAGATCACATATAAGTTCGCTTAAAATTCTGCCATTTCTGGCCTCCATTAAAATTTTGTTTCAGTGTGTCAGCAAAGTTATTGAGACCAGTTTGCTGTTAAAAAATAGTTACCTACAGGTCAGCTATTTAAAACTGTGGTTTGTCTGACACACAGATCACATAAAAGTTCTCTCCAATTCAGCCATTTGTAGTGATCGTGGAAGATATTGTCCTCCATTTAAAATGGGCAAGGCACGTGGCAAGAGACGGGGAACTGGATGTGATGGTGATGGTGATAGAGCATGCAGAGGCTGAGGCTGCAGGCAAGCTGAAATTGTGCCACAACAAACACCCACATATTTTCTCACCTGACTTTCTGGGCCGAACCCCAGGGTCCAGGAACAGTGTCTGTGAGTGACACTACTTCTTCTTCCACTGTTGTGTGTGCAAGTCCATCCCCTGTCCATAGTGTATGCGAAGATGCCTCCTGCCCTGCACCTTTCGTTGCACCCTCTCAACTAGCATCATCAGGAAGCACGTCCTTGCCCCAGCGCAGCTTTCAGTTGTCCATACCCCAGTCCTTGGAACGCAAGCGCAAATACGCAGCCAACGCCCCACAGGCCACACTACTAAATTCCCACATTTCATGACTGATTGCGCTTGAAATGTTGCTTTTTAGGCTTGTGGAGATGGAAGATTTCCACAACCTAATGGTTGCGTCCGTCCTTCAGTACTCAGTCCCCAGCTGCCACTATTTCTCCCGGTGTGCCATTCCCGCATTACACAAGCACGTGTCCCACAACATTAGTCGTGCCCTCAACAGAGCAGTTACCGGGAAAGTCCACCTAACCACGGACACATGGACAAGTGCTTGTGGGCAGGGACGGTACACCTCGCTGACGGCACACTGGGTTAACATATTGGAAGCCGGGACCAAGTCGAACAATGGGACGGAACACATTCTCCCGATGCCTGGTATTGCGGCCTTAGTCAATCAGGGTTGCCCCCACAGTCTACAGATCCTGCACCTCATCCTCCTCAGCCTCCTCCTCCTCTTCAGCCTCCATCTCCGAAATGACCACATCAGTCACAAGTTGGAAGCACTGCAGCACTGCCTCAGCTAAGCGGTAACAGGCTGTGCTGAAGCTAATATGCTTAGGTGACAAACCACACAATGCTGAAGAGTTGTGGACAGCTCTAAAAGAGCATGCAGATCTGTGGCTAACACTGCTGAACCTACAGCCAGGCATGGTCATGTGTGACAATGGCTGGAACCTGGTAGCGGCTCTGTGGTGAGGCGAGCTCACATATGTACCATGCCTGGCCCATGTGCTTAACCTCGTGGTTCAGCGGTTTCT
Source organism: Phyllobates terribilis (assembly GCF_046119375.1). Lineage (NCBI taxonomy): Eukaryota > Metazoa > Chordata > Amphibia > Anura > Dendrobatidae > Phyllobates > Phyllobates terribilis. Next base: position 474,302,941 of record NW_027362765.1, on the reverse strand, counting down.
CAAAACCTACCCTGAGCTGCCGGATCTGCTTGTCAAAGTACACTGCCTGTGTGCCATTTTAGAAAATCAGCTACAGCTTCCAGGGCCCTTGCAGTGCTTCAGCAACGTTTACTGCTTCTGGCTCCCCGACTGGTGTGTGATTTTCCCACGCATTGGAACTCTACACTGCAGATGATGGGAAGGATTTATGAGCAGAAGAGGGCAGTTGTTGACTATCAGCATCAATAAGGCCGTCGGTATTCTGTTCAGACTCTACACATAAGACCTCAGGAGTGGACATGGATGTCAGACATATTTGCCATCCTCCAAAACTTTGAGGACTCCACCAAGATGGTGAGCGGCAATGATGCCATAATTAGCGTCACCATCCCGCTTCTCTGACTTCTGAAATGCTCTCTGTTCACAATCAAAAAGGATACGTTGCAGGCGGAGCATGATGAGATAGAGCAAGGAACCATAGAGGGTGATTACACATAACCCAGCCTAATCTGATCCCAATGTGGATTGGGTGACAATCAGTAAGAGGAGGAGTTAGAACAGGAGCTAGTTTCATGCGCTACCTGCACAACTGTTATACCGTCTGTTCAGCGTGGATGGCCTGAGGACAGGGAGGAGGAGGAGGAGAGCATGGTCAGTCATCCTCTTGGTGAGGACATGGAAGTCTTGCCTGTTAGCAGTCTGTCACGCATGGCTGAGTTTATGTTACGCTGCCTTTCCCTTGACCCTCACGTTCTCAAAATTTTGGGTGACAGTCATTACTGGTTGGTGACACTTCAAGACCCACGCTACAAGGAGAACTTTCTATTTCTTATTCCTAAGGCAGACAGGTCTACAAAAATGGGGCTGTACCAAAAGGCCCTTGTTGCAGAACTATTAAAAAAATTCCCATCTGAAAACTATGGCGGCAGAGGTCACACTTCATTGGACAACCAAGAGTACAGGTGAGAGAGACACAACTCCAATCCAGCAGAGGCAGGGGAACACTGTCAAAGTTCTGGGAGAGTTTTCTCTGCCCCTTCCATCGCACAGGCCCTGAGGCACGGGGTACTCTCACAAGGAGTGCAAAGTTTGGGAAGATGCTGAGGGAGCACCTTGCCGGCCGTACCAAAGTCCTCCTTGATTCCCCTGTGCCTTATAATTATTGGGTATCCAAGCTGGATACGTGGAATGAACTGACTTTCTACGCCTAGGAGGTCCTGGCCTCCCTTGCCTCTAGCATTTTATCAGAGCGAGTTTTTAGTGCCGCTGGTGGAATTATAACAGATAAGTGCATCCGCCTGTTAACTGAAAATGCTGACAGGCTGACTCTTATAAAAATGAACAAAGGCTGGATTGTGCCAGACTTTTCAACACCACCGAATGATAGCAGCGTAACATAAACTCAAATCCAGTGTCTTTTTTTGGGTGGTTCATTCCCATGCATCTCTTCATCCCACACATGAGTATATCCTTCCTTATTTTGGCTATTTGCTCTTGTCCTCCTTCTTCTCCTCATCCTCTACCACCATATCACCAGGGTGAGCGTGGTCCGTGATGCAACACCCACATCATTTTTTTTAAAGGGTGTTTATGATGTCCGTAAAAAAAAAAAATTATATAGTATGTTTATGCATACCCCCCTAGGCGTACATTTTTGTCAGCCCATACACTTAGTGCATGGGCATTACAAGTATAGGAGACCCGCTCCTTTCTAATGGGAATATTTTTTTATGAGGCCCTCTTCCACTTCTCTTCCATGGGGCATTGGAGTGCCTCCCAATTTATGGCAGTCCTTGCATTCACTGTATAGGCCAACACTATGGGAGACCAACTTCCAAATAATGAGAACATTTTTTCATGAGGCCCTCTAAGTCTCTGTGGCGCCCCTGAGGGTTCAGTCGCCATAGGGGTACTGCACCTCAGACCGAGGTGTGGTATCTCCTCTCCGAGATAAGGAAGGAGCACCTCTCAGGACTCATCCATCCATCCAACACTACACCTCTCCCAACTGAGGGGGGCTTATAGGCACCATAGTGCTGCCCCAGCCGGGATAAGAGGAGATGGGGGGAACCAAAAGTTAGGGGGAACCATGTAGTGGGTGAGGGTGGAGGACGCACTTTAGGTTACACTACAATATTCATATTTAATAAGCGGCCATCTTGGGCTTACGGTCTTTGATTGTAATCTTCATCACTGAACGTGGCTTTCTGTGTGAACCTGCAGCTGATTGAGGATACACGGTCCTCGTGCTCTGGCCTTGAGGCGAGGAGCGGGCTAGAGTTAACGGTTGTCCCTACCCGGTCAAGGTCCCTACCCAAGAAGGCCTGGAGGGGAGCAGAGGAGAAAAGCTCCACAGGCAAAAGGATCCCAGGGGGATGCAGACGGAGTGGTATACGCCACCTGTCCTCAATATTCTGGCCTAGTCAGAGGGATTCCTGCTGCAAAAGGGGTACCGGCCCCCGATATCTGACTCTGTCACTTCATGTCTTAGTTGGAGAAGCCCGGAGGCTCAGCTCAGTGGATCCCACCGGGTAACGGGCAGAGTGGAGACACCACCCGTACCCTTGTTCTGTGCATAGTCCAGAGGGAGACCCAGCCTTGTAACATGCACCACATACAGACAGGAGAGGACCTAGTGGGAAATTCTAGGAACACTCTGGTGCAGGGGGGTCCTGATTGATACACCCGAGCTACCTGGAGTGTGCTGAACCCCTTCCTGGTGGCCGCAGCGCACCGTGAGGAGCAAGGAGAAGCCTTGCAGCTGACACCTAACATCGTGAGTAAAGCTTGGAAGACTGCATCTATTGCCTCCGGTTCCTTATTGCAACACGGCACCGCACTACACCGCACGACAACCACCCACTATGACCCCCCTGATCTGTCTTCTCTGCCCTGAGGCCCTGCTCCGCCTGTGGGGAGTAGTACCATCTTCTGCTGCCACTACATCCCGCCTCAGAGGACTGCCGCAGTGCTGGTGGCGAATCACCAGAAACCACAGGTGGCGTAGTCATTTAATCCACTCGATTAACACCAAAAAAACTCTGAAAGCCCATTAAATCTTTTATGTGACGGCCCTGGGCACGGAACGGGTCCAGGCCACGGCTGCAACCCCCAACATCTGACCCGGCTCTGAGTACCCCCTTCTCCCAGGGTGGGCTGTGAGCGTCACATACTTGGCGTAGTCGGCAGGATTGCGTGCCCGCAGCAACGGAAAAGAAGATCCCCATTGCTACCGGGTACTGTGTGCCTTTACAGAAAGACTGTCGTTTCATATTTCATGTGGTGTCCACCCAAGAAGAACGGACACCATTATGTGTAAAAAGGACAGCGACTTAGCACCTCCCATCATGGGCCAGGCTTCCCAATGGCGCCAAAAATGCAGACCGCCCCTTCCAGCAGAGACAGTCCGCAAGGTAATGTCCGTCAAAGCGGATAGGATGTCCCTGGGAGTGCCCGTCAGCCATCTGCCATGGAGCCGCCCCGAAAATAGGAGGAGACGAAGGCAACAACAAGGTGTGGCCGCAACAATCCTAGACACTCCGCACCCTGCAGCAGCGATGGACGCCGCCGAGGAGAGTTCCGCTGAGTCCTCCAGAGCTGGTCCACGAGCTGCCACCTTCCTAAGAGTGAAGGGAATATGTCTAACCCAGGAGGAGGTCGAGTTCCTCCGAGGAGAAACCCCGGACTTGACCCGGAGGGTCGAGGAGGCCCAGAGACTGGTCGCCGCGGAGTGAAGGGAGTCGGTGCTGCAGAGGATCCAGGCCCACCGCCAAAGTTCCTCATGTTGGTCTGTGGAGGCCGCAGCCCAGGCAGAGGAGACCCAAGAGGCCGTGCGTGACCCAGGAGCGGGTAAGATGGAAGTCCCCAGCCCGCGCGAGGAGCACACCGAATCCCTCGTTGGTGTCCTGCCAGCACCCCCGTCCCCGGCCGCCATCATATGGGAGCAGCTATCGGCTCTGGAGGCTGAGGCCCAAGCCACCGCCGTCACCGGAAACCTGCTGTGCCTCCCGACTCCTGTCCCAGGGAGTCCTGAGTTTCACGGGGAATCCACCTGCCCCAACCCGGACTGGTCCGTGCTTACAGAGGACCTGCAGCAACCTCTGATGTTGCCGCTTCCTGCGCCCCCGGTTGCCTGCCCGGCAGCGGAAGAGATGGCCTGGGACTACCAGGGGAGGGGGACCTGATGGGCTTCCCCCAGCAGACCCGGGCTGATGCGCAGAGGAAGGAGTTCTGTAGAAAGCAGCTCCTCCAATGCGACAAGGAGCGGCGAGAGAGGAGGATCTGCTGTGAATACCTGGAGGTACGCTCCAAAGCTGCGAAGTTCAAGACCCGCCAGGCAGAGGCTGCCCGTCTAAGCCCTCGGGAGGAAGGGCTGATAGTCTGCTTTCACCAGGAGGCGGGATGGGGCTTCATACGGAGTCCCCAATTTGGGCAGGACGTCTTCGTCAGCCGGCGGGACGTCGAGCCACAACTGAAGGAGGGACACCCTGGTCGGAACCTCTACCCGGGCGATTTGGTATCGTACACTCGCCATCATGGAGTGCAGGGCTGGTACGCCCTGGACGTCCACAGGGTGTTCAGCGGTGACGCCCCCACGCGCCTGCCAGTAGAGGACCGGTCGGGCTCTGTTGGGAGAAACGAGCCTTTTCCCAAGTGGGGATACCTGGACTAAGCAGCCCCGGAGGTTGCACATCCCTGTTGTCTAGTTAACTGTTGCACGTTATTATGTTATTATTTGTCCTTGCGGACTGCCAGTAGGCAGACTCTTCTACTACTTGTATATAGTTTGCATCTTTTTAGGTGCTCCCTATTGGTTTTATGCAAAACCGCTTTACTACTACCTCAGACCTCAGAAGCAAAACCTGTCTGGAGTGGATCTACTGGAGGTCCAACTCGGGATCTTCATGCCCTAAAGCCACCCCAGGGCCCACGTTGAGGGTTTGGGACAGGTCCCTCAAGCTGCTGAACTGACTATTTTTCTACTGTATTTTCTAACAGTCTGTCTATATGCATAATGTCTCTATGATGTTTTATACTTTTGTACTATTTAAAGTTTGTAACATTTAAGAAAAAGTGCCTCCCATAATGAGAAGATGGTTATATTGTTATGCAAAAATTTAAAAAGTCTGTACCATGTTTTGCTCTATTCCAGCCTGCGGACGTGCTGTGTTTCACCAGGGGGGAATGTGGCGCCCCTGAGGGTTCTGTCACCACAGGGGTACTGCACCTCAGACCGAGTTGTGTTATCTACTCTCCGAGGTAAGGGAGGAGCACCTCTCAGGTCTCAGCCATCCATCCAACACTACACCTCTCCCAACTGAGGGGGGCTTATAGGCACCATAGTGCTGCCCAAGCCGGGATAAGAGGAGATGGGGGGGAACCAAAAGTTAGGGGGAACCATGTAGTGGGTGAGGGTGGAGGACGCACTTTAGGTTACACTACAATATTCATATTTAATAAGCGGCCATCTTGGGCTTACGGTCTTTGATTGTGAACTTCATCACTGAACGTGGCTTTCTGTGTGAACCTGCAGCTGATTGAGGATACACGGTCCTCGTGCTCTGGTTTTGAGGCGAGGAGCGGGCTAGAGTTAACGGTTGTCTCTACCCGGTCAAGGTCCCTACCCAAGTAGGCCTGGAGGGGAGCAGAGGAGACAAGCTCCACAGGCAAAAGGATCCCAGGGGGATGCAGACGGAGTGGTATACGCCACCTGTCCTCACTATTCTGGCCTAGTCAGAGGGATTCCTGCTGCAAAAGGGATACCGGCCCCCGATATCTGTCTCTGTCACTTCAAGTCTTAGTTGGAGAAGCCCGGAGGCTCAGTGGATCCCACCGGGTAACGGGCGGAGGGGAGACACCACCCGTACCCTTGTTCTTTGCATAGTCCAGAGGGAGACCCAGCCTTGTAACACGCACCACATACGGACAGGAGAGGACCTAGTGAGAAATTCTAGGAACACTCTGGTGCAGGGGGTCCTGATTGATACACCCGAACTACCAGGAGTGTGCTGAACCCCTTCCTGGTGGCTGCAGCTCACCGTGAGGAGCAAGGAGAAGCCTTGCAGCTGACACCTAACATCGTGAGTAAAGCTTGGAAGACTGCATCTATTGCCTCCGGTTCCTTATTGCAATGCGGCACCGCACTACACCGCACGACAACCACCCACTACGACCCCCCTGATCTGTCTTCTCTGCCCTGAGGCCCTGCTCCACCTGTGGGGAGTAGTACCATCTTCTGCTGCCACTACATCCTCAGAGGACTGCCGCAGCGCTGGTGGTGGATCACCAGAAACCACAGGTGGCGTAGTCATTTAATCCACTCTATTAACACCAAAAAATTCTGAAAGCCCATTAAATCTTTTATGTGATGGCCCTGGGCACGGAACGGGTCCAGGCCACGGCTGAAACCCCCAACATCTGACCCGGCTCCGAGTACCCCCATTTCCCAGGGTGGGCTGTGAGCGTCACATCTCTTCCAAGGGGCATTGGAGTGCCTCGCAATTTTTGGCAACCCTTGCTTTCACTGCATAGGCCAACACTATGGGAGACACACCTCGTAATAATGAGAACATTTTTTCATGAGGCCCTCTAAGTCTCTTCCAAGGGGCATTGGAGTGCCTCCAAATTTTTGGCAGCCCTTGCATTCACTGCATAGGCCAACACTATGGTAGACCCACTTCCTAATAATGGGAACATTGTTTTCAGGAGGCCCTCTGACCTCCACGTCTCCTCCAAGGGGCATTGGAGTGCCTCCAAATTTTTGCCAACCCTTGCATTCACTGCATAGGCAAACACAATGGGTGACCCACTTCCTAATAATGGGAAATTTGTTTTCAGGAGGCCCTCTGACCTCCACGTCTCTTTCAAGGGACCTTGGAGTGCCTCCAAATTTTTGGCAACCCTTGCATTCACTGCATAGGCAAACACAATGGGAGACCCACTTCCTAATAATGGGAAATTTTTTTTTCAGGAGGCCCTCCTCTACGTCTCTTCCAAGGGACATTGGAGTAGGTACAAATGTTTGGCAGCCATTGCATTCACTCCATAGGCAAACAGTATGGGAGGCCCACTTCCTAATAATGGGAATATTGTTTTCAGGACGCCCTCCTCTAAGTCTCTTCAAAGGGGTATTGTAGTGCGTCCAAATTTTCAAAGGGGTATTGGGGTGCATCCAAATTTTGGGCAGCCCTGCCACTCACTGCATATGCAATAATAGTATTGGAGACCCACTCTTTAGTAATGGGAACAGCAAAGCATAGGCGGTTGATGGCTCTCTAAGAATAGTGAGGGCTGACTGCTGGCCCTTTAAAAATAGTAAAGGCCGCCTGATGGCCCTATAAAAATACGCTTTGTGACTTTCAGAGTCCCTCCTTCATAAATGAAACAGGATATGTCTGATCATATCTCAAACATCACATGGCCAGATAAGGTTGTAAAATGTTAAAATGACATTTCCTGGTGAATATATTTGTCATGGTTGAAAGCAATGCAAAAGTGCAAAAACGCATCAAAAACACTACTTGTGAACATAGCCCAAGGTGTGGAGAAGTGTTTTTGGTTTTGGCTATTTATTTTGCCTTATATACAACTCATTACCCTGGAAAGGATGTTCCTTAACATATTTCCTAGGAAAATCCATTTCGGTTTCGTTTTTGTATGTTTTATTGTGAGTCCGTGAAAGTGGCTTAATGCATCAGACAACATTGTTGAGAGCAGTGACCAGGCAGTCAGAAATGCTTTCAGGGGTCTTCCCCATGCTGTTTCCATGTCATTTGAGCACGGTTCCCATCGATTTGGGCAATTTTTAGGCCCTCTGCAGACCGCCGGGGGGAGCCGCCTGAAAAATGCTCTAGTTTCCCTTAGACTTACATTCGGCTCGTTGCTCTGGTCGAGCACCCGAGTATTCCAATGTGCTCAACCCGAGCAACGAGCACCTGAGCATTTTATTGCCCGCCCATCACTATTACCCACCCATCTTTCCCATGCAAGGTTTTAATTGTGAGCCACACCTGGTTTCCTTTTCACTCCCCAATCAGAAGAGGCCTGATTTGGCACATGGAGAGGCAGCTCATTAGTGTTTAGGGACCATCTTTAGATTAATCTTGACACGATTGGATGACCTTTGCCCTCTTTGATCAAAAAACATTAAGTACCGTACATTTTTAATGTTGATATGAATATTAGAGTTCATGTATTTATTAATCAAAGTGTGCTTATGCACCGTGCATGTACATGGACTTATTATCATGTCCATGGTCTGTAGTACCTATTTGTGTAATTTTTGAACTCTGAACATTTCTCCTTTCTCGCTTTGTAAAACTGGACATGACATATGATGCTCTACTATTCCCTCTTCTGTCAGTTCCTGTGTCTGGAAGGATTGTGTTTCACAAGCTGATCAGCAAATCATGTAGTGTAAGTAGCAGATCTGAACTGTGTGTAAAGGCAGTGAGTAACTAAAGTACTACCTTATCTTACCTTTGTAACAGAAGGCCATAGGGGTCTGTGAGCAGAGGAAAAAGATCATTGGAACTGTCGTCCTTTAGATTGGCAATACTTCCCAAGCAAATTACTATGTGGAGTTGAGCGATTTATAATGAAAATTAAAAAAATAAACTGCTTCAGACCTAAAGTGACATTGCTTGATGAGCATTTAAACACATATACTTTAGGTCGTTTTCTGTGTTTTCCAATGGCTTGCATCATTTATTTTTTTTATTACAGACCTTCTGATAAAATTCCAAGTGCATAGCTTTTTAAATGTTTAAAAATTATAACTGCCTTAATAATTACCCATTTCCATATCACATCCTGAATGTTCATCACGTTTCTGTGGTTCTGAATACATTATAGAAGTGTCAGACCTTGAATAAAATATCGACATGCTTTAATTACATTTGATATAAACCCTGTTAACGCTATCCATTCCTGACACATCATATTATAAATCTAAATTTACAGCTATAACTGAACCTTAATTCAAAATATTTTCATGAACCATTTATGTCACTGGGTATAATTGTTGTTTTTATGGCTTAGTACACATAAAAACAATTCAGCTGCATGGAGAAAATTATTTCCACTTTGTGTTTTATTGGCAACATCTGTTGAATTTCAGTGTAATATGGGAAAAACAAATGTATATGAGACACTCATTATATGAAGCTTAGGTAATTTAGATGAGATCAATATAAAAACACCAAGGTCATCTATTAAAGGGAATGTGTCTTTTGAAAATCTATTTGTGTAAATCGTTTTATCTTTGTAGCTTTTGCCTATTAATGACCTCCATATAGTGTTTTTATATGAGCCGATGAGAGGTTTTTATATGAAGTGCCATGATTCAGAAGTCTGATGCTTTATTATGGCATGTGTCACTCAATGGCCCCCGGGTCTGCAATGAGCATCAGCCTATTCGAAAAAAAAACTATTTTTTTTTTCAAGAAGTTCAACATAAAAATGAATACCGCAGCAATTATACCTACCTGTAGAGTAAATAACCTGGTATTTTTCCAAACAGCAAAGAAAAAAGCTAAATTTCTCTACCCCATAAAAAAAAAATTAATTAATAAATTGTAACTACCTCTGTTATAATGAAGTTGTGCATCTCGGAATGCTGCTACATAAAAATGCCCTGTACTTATTTTGGTTACTTAGTTTTGTAATGCTTTGTTTGTACTGAGTCATAGAATAAAGTTTACTTGTTGTTTTACCCAAACAAAAAAGTGTAATGAAAAATTACAAAAGAATGATAGAAATGCTATTTTTTAACATTTGCCTTGACCAAAAAAAAGTTACTACAAACTGATCAATAAATTATATAGACCTCAAAACAGTATAGTTGAAAAAAAAGTTATGTGAATAAAAAAAATAGTTATGGATCTTGAGGAGAAACATTTAAAAAATGCTGGTTTTCAAGGTCCAAAGCACATGTGGTTTTAAGAGATTAACTATTTTATTTTCTATGTTAATATTCTAAAAAAGTCATAAAGTATTTCATTAACATAAAATAATACTTAGTAAACAAAACTAAAGTGATGCAATCCTTTAAGAACATAAGCCAACAATCAAATTGTAAACCCACAAAATCAGTTTAATCTGAAGATGATATTTATTCATAATATGGTGGATCTAACAACTTCTCTCTCGTGAGTAAGTTAGCTTTATTTCTAATTGAAAGTTGCATAATTATGGATAACAATTCAATTTTCACCGTTAAAGTAAATCCCCACCTTTTAACATTGTGTCCAAGATTTTTTTTCTGATTAATTTCTTATTATATTTTCTAAAAGACATAACTTTGTTTCTCTGAAAATACCTTGCTTAAAAGTTAAGTTAAATTAAGTAAAAGAGTAACTGTCATTTTAATTTTTACTTCTTAAGTCATTAGTACACATGAAAATAGGGAAAGGGATAATACATTTTATCAAACAAATGTGCTTTTTATCTCCTCCTGAATTGATCTTTCTCTCGCAATTCATGGATAAATTCTAGAAAATCTGTATTCAGATGAATTGAGAATTTTTTTATGAATGACGAGTACAGGAGGGAATGGCAGCAGATTTATTTATTACTATATATTACAATGTTTTATATTTTCATGTGTACTATTGATTTCTGAAAAAAAAATTATGATTAAATTTTAAAACATAACATTCTGACTACCTGCAGCCACCACTAGAGGGAACATGAGAGCTTATTGCATACTGTGTTCTGCTACTCTAGTGGTGACAACATGCAAAGATTTAAATAGGGAATTAAAGCTACAATAATATGAGCAATGGCACTCCAAATACAAGATATAAACACAGACACAGACTTCATTCAAGTCTATATACCGAAGCGATCCATAATAAAAAAAATGATTTTATTTTATATTATTAAAATACAATAAAAATAAACAAAAAAACAGAATGTCCAACAGGGGACACTGTGGTGACAACAATAAGGCAATAACAAAAAAACACCTATGTAAGAGCACAAAAAGATAGGTGGATTTGTATAGTCTTATAACTAGTGTTGAGCGATACCTTCCGATATCAGGAAATATCGTATCGGATTGGATCGGGCCGATACCGAAAAAGTATCGGATATCGCCGATTCCGATACCGGAAACCAATGCAAGTCAATGGGACACAAATATCGGAATGAAAATAAACCCTTTCTTTCCTTGTAGGTTAATTCTACATGAAGTAAAACAACTAAGAATAATGTAGAATGACATGAAAAGCCGGCAATTCATCAGCGGCATTCACCGGTACCCGACAATTTACAACAGAAAGAATAGAGCTTCACACATAGATTAGGTAGATAGAACCATGTCAGTCACATATATATGAAGTACTGTGACAGTGTTGCTTACTGTACTTGTCATTTAGTGTAAAGGATTTATTTTAAAAAATATTAGTGTTTTCGTGCACCGTCTCTTTAAGAAAGCCGGCCGGCAATTCAGCATCTGTACCCGACAATTTATAATAGACAGAATAGAGCTTCACACATAGATTAGATAGATAGAAACATGTCAGTCACATATATATGAAGTACTGTGACAGTGTTGCTTACTGTACTTGTCATTTAGTGTAAAGGATTTATTTAAAAAAATATTAGTGTTTTCGTGCACCGTCTCTTTAAGAAAGCCGGCCGGCAATTCAGCATCTGTACCCGACAATTTATAATAGACAGAATAGAGCTTCACACATAGATTAGATAGATAGAAACATGTCAGTCACATATATATGAAGTACAGTGACAGTGTTGCTTACTGTACTTGTCATTTAGTGTAAAGGATTTATTTAAAAAAATATTAGTGTTTTCGTGCACCGTCTCTTTAAGAAAGCCGGCCGGCAATTCAGCATCTGTACCCGACAATTTATAATAGACAGAATAGAGCTTCACACATAGATTAGATAGATAGAAACATGTCAGTCACATATATATGAAGTACAGTAATAGTGTTGATTACTGTACTTGTCATTTAGTGTTAAAATAAAGGATTTATTTAAAAAAAAAATGGCGTGGGGTTCCCCTTAATTTTAGGCTCTAGCGGAGGTTAAGCAGACAGCTGGGGCAAATGTTTGAAGCCTGGGAAGGGGGTAATACCCACGGAGCTTCCCAGGCTACTAATATCAGCCCCCAGCTGAATACCTAGCCTTTACTAGCTATTAAAATGGGGGAACCCCCCAAAAAAAATAACGTGGGGTCCCCCCTAATTTAATAGCTAGCACAGGCTAGGCAGACAGCTGGGGGCTGATATTAATAGCCCAGGAAGGGTGCCATGAATATTGGCCCCCTCCCAGGCTAGAAACACCAGCCGTCAGCCGCCCCAGAAATGGCGCATCCATAGGATGCGCCAATTCTGGCACTTAGCCTCGCTCTTCCCACTGCCCTGTAGCGGTGGCAGTGGGGTAATAGGGCTGGGGTTGATGTCAGCTTATAATGCCAGATGACATCAAGCCCAGGTTAGTAATGGAGAGGCGTCTATAAGACACCCCCATTACCAACCCCATAGTCAAAGTTAAAGAAAAACACAAACACCCAGAATAAAGTCCTTTAATTGAAATAAACACACAATTCTTTATTGTTCTAAATTAAACCATACTTATCATCACGCCCATTCCAGCTGAAGACAACGATCTCCTGCAATAAAAGAAAAATAATAAAGCAACATCATCCTTACCTTTCAATGGTTCCCAGGACAGCTCCAGCTCTGCTACATCGAGATGACAGGCTGGACCGCAGCAGAACGCTGCCATCCAGCCTGTCATCCCGCAGACACTGAGAAGCGCAGGCATGCTTGCGCTCCTCAGTGTCTCTCTGTGACGTCATCCAGATGAGCCGAGTTCATGTCCAATGAACTCAGCTCACCTCATGCACGTCACTGACAGCGTGGGAAAATTCTCCTGCACTCAGCGCTTCAGCGTGAGAATTCTCCCACGCTGTCAGTGACATACATGAGGTGAGGTCATGTCCAATGAGCTCAGCTCACATCATGCACGTCACTGACAGCGTGGGAAAATTCTCACGCTGAAGTGCTGAGTGCAGGAGAATATTCCCACGCTGTCAGTGACGTACATGAGGTGAGCTGAGTTCATTGGACATGACCTCGGCTCATCTGGATGCCGTCACAGCCAGACACTGAGGAGTGGAAGTATGCCTGCGCTTCTCAGTGTCTGCGGGATGACAGGATGGATGGCAGCGTTCTGCTGCGGTCCAGCCTGTCATCTCGATGTAGCAGAGCTGAAGCTGTCGTGGGAGCCATGGAAAGGTAAGGATGAGGTTGCTTTATTATTTTACTTTTATTGCAGGAGATCGTTGGCTTCAGCTGGAATGGGCGTGATGGTAAGTATGGTTTAATTTAGAACAATAAAGAATTGTGTGTTTATTTCAATTAAAGGACTTTATTCTGGGTGTTGTGTTTTTTTAAATACTTTACTAGAAATTCATGGTGGTCATGTCTAATATTGGCGTGACCCCATGAATTTCGGGCTTAGGGCCAGCTGATAATGCCAAGCTGGCCTGAACCCCTTTATTACCCAGTGAGCCACCGCACCAGGGCCCTGGATGAGTTGGGTACAGCGCCAGAAGATGGCGCTTCTATGAACGCGCCATTTTCTGGGGTGGCTGCGGACTGCAATTTGCAGCGGGGGTGGCCCAGAAAGATTGGGTCTCCCTGCGCTGCGGATTCCAGCCCCCAGCTGCCTAGTTGTATCTGGCTGGGCACAAAAATAGGGCGAAGCCCCACGCATTTTTTTTTTTAATTATTTCATGAAATTCATGGAATAATTAAGAAAAAAAGGGCTTCCCTATATTGTTGTGTCCGGCTAGGTACAAATAGGCAGCTGGTGGTTGGGGGCAGCCCGTTCCTGCCTGCTGTACCTGACTGGACACAAATATAGGGCGAAGCCCCACATAATTTTTTTTAAATTATTTCATGAATTTCCTGAAATAATTAAAAAAAAATTGACGTGGGGCTTTGCACTATATTTGTGTCCAGCCAGGTACAGCAGGCAGGAACGGGCTGCCCCCAACCACCAGCTGCCTATTTGTACCTGGTTGGACACAACAATATAGGGAAGCCCTTTTTTTCTTAATTATTCCATGAATTTCATGAAATAATTAAAAAAAACAAAACGTGGAGCTTCTCCCTATTTTTGTGTCCAGCCAGGTACAACTAGACAGCTGGGGGATGGAATCTGCAGCGCAGGGAGGCCCAAGCTTTCTGCCCCCCCGCTGAAAATTGCAGTCTGCAGCCGCCCCGGAAAATGGCGCGTTCATAGAAGCTGGATGCTGTACCTGGCTGGCATACAAAAATATGGCGAAGCCCACGTCAAAAGTTTTGGGAAAAATTAATTAAAAAATAAATAATAATTTAGGGACTGCATCTTTATTAACTCCTCAAATGTCATTTAGTGTTAAAATAAAGGATTTATTTAAAAAAAAAATGGCGTGGGATCCCCCATAATTTTAGTCTCTAGCGGAGGTTAAGCAGACGGCTGGGGCAGATGTTTGAAGCCTGGGAAGGGGGTAAAACCCACGGAGCTTCCCAGGCTACTAATATCAGCCCCCAGCTGAATACCTAGCCTTTACTAGCTATTAAAATTGGGGACCCCCCCAAAAAAATGACGTGGGGTCCCCCCTATTTTAATAGCTAGCAAAGGCTAGGCAGACAGCTGGGGGCTGATATTAATAGCCCAGGAAGGGTGCCATGAATATTGGCCCCCTCCCAGGCTAGAAACACCAGCCGTCAGCCGCCCCAGAAATGGCGCATCCATAGGATGCGCCAATTCTGGCACTTAGCCTCGCTCTTCCACGCTGCCCTGGTGCGGTGGCAGGGGGTAATAGTGGTGGGGTTCATGTCAGCGCCAGCTGCCATGAAGCCCAGGTTAGTAATGATGGGCGTCTATAAGACACCCCCATTACTAACCTACAAAGTGTTAAAAAGAAAAAACACACACTACACCAAGAAAAAAATAATTTATTTGAAATAAAACACACAATTTTATTTAATTCTTAGTTTACTAAAAATAATAGTTACCTGTCCACGTTCCTGCGCTGATCTCCCATGCACAGCTGTCACATCTGGAGATGGTGACAGCTGTCATGGCTGCTGTAAGCTCACGCTGCCGGGAACACGTCCGCTCCCGGCAGCGGGAGCCACTGACTGAGGTCACCGGAGTGCATTCAGTCAGCGCAGCTCCGGAGACCTCCTTTACGGCACTGCTGTACCGTGGGAATTTCTCACGATACAGCAGGGCCGTAAAGGAGCTAACCGGAGCACCGCTGCCTGAACTCCGGTGAACCCTTACGGCCCCGTCATTCTAGCGGCGGCAGCGGTTCAGAGCGGTCACATTCTATGTGGCTGCTCTGAACTGGAGATCTTCGTGGGACACTCGTGGACTACTACGGAGGGGTAAGGATAAGGTTGTGGTTTATTATTTTATATTTTATTACATGAGATCGATGGCTTCGGGGAATTAGGTGTCTAGGTGAGTATAGGTGTAGTTTTTTATTTTTTACTTTATTTTAGGTGGCGATCGGCGGGGACAGGTAATGTATGAACTAATTTCTTTTAGGTAACCACTGGCCACCAATGACATGTATTTAACATTTATTGGGGACACAGTAGGGCAATTTAAATAGCAGGATCAGGCTGATGGGAACTACTGCTCCCATCGAGCTGATCCTGCTGGCAGGAGTGGACGGGGGACAGACATAGGCCGATGGGAGTAGTAGTGTCACATCGGCCTATGTCTGCCTGCACGCACAGACACCGCGCACACCCGCACAAACATCGCACAGACACCCCGCACACACACCCCGCACACACACCCCGCACACATCGCACAGACACCGCACACACCCGCACAAACATCGCACACACACCCCGCACACACACCCCGCACACACACCCCGCACACACACTAATCATGACGGGTCTGGGAGGTGAGGCTGACCTGTGCGGCCGTGGGAAAGTTCATGTGAGTTCATGCAATGCAGTCAAGCATGAACTCACATGAACCCTCTGAGGGCACCGCGGCGACTTCAAATGAACAGCTGATCAGCATCACCTGATACCTCAGCTGTTCATTTGAAATAACCGGCGGGAAAGCGCAGCACAGAACGGGAAAGCCGGCGGTGAAGTCTTTTCACTGCCGGCTTCCCCGCCCGGGTCCTTCGCTCCTTGGTGCTGCGCTCCCCGCCCGGTCCTAATTTACGATTGGGATTGGAGGTGGCGAGGGGAGTGGAGGATCGGGGTGGGAGGCTGCGGGGAAGCAGTATGGGGCTGTGTGATTGTTTAAAAGCCGGCGGCTTTTTACCGCGCGCCGGCTTTTAAACAATCAGGAGAATTCTCCCCCGCTGGGATGGCATTCTGATGACAGGCTGGATCTCAGCTGCCATCCAGCTTGTCATCCTTCACAGACACTGCAGAGCGCAGGCATTATGGGAACTTCCGATTCCGGTATCCGATATTGTAAAAGTATCGGAATTAAGTATCGGAATTCCGATACCGCGAATATCGGCCGATACCCGATATTACAGTATCGGAATGCTCAACACTACTTATAATACTACCACAGGACTACATATGCCATAACCAATATTAATCAGTAATCAGTGGTAATATACATATGAAATTCCTCTGCTCATAACTAGCAAAAATGCTGGAAAAAGTAAGGAGATGCTAATGCCCACTATGATTTTAAGTGAAGCAATAATACTAGTGTGAGGAAATGGCAGCAGAGAGACCCTGCAGAATCTCACTGCTGCCACTGCTTGTGATGGATCCACACCCCACCAACCGCCTGACGTCACTATTACGTCAGACGGATCACATGATGCGGATCTGTCCTTTGCACTAACGTGACGTTCCGCACCCCCTAGAGGACGCTTAAGGTCAAATTGGTACAGTTCTACACAGACACCCCCTGTCCAATCGGGTACAGGAAGGCACCAGGGAGTGAGAAGAGATGGCCTACTCTGTCAATGACATGGCACCACACTCGCTCACACCCCTGACAGGCTGAGAGTCTCCTTCATTAGCTCCAGAGAAGCAGAGCCTAGTCGGCCTGGGAGAGCTACCACCAGTTTCTATTAAATATAACGGAATTATATCAGGCTAGAAACTAGTCCAGTAGCATGTTCGTTGGACCGAACAACATACGTGAGAGTTCGTGGATCGAGATAAAAGAGCAGCCCAAGGTTAAATTATATATTTAATTGCCGTAAGGGCACACTAGACAATACACTATATACATAAAGGTTATACATACACTATGGTCAGAGTTGCAAACACACTAGTAGGGATACAAAAGATATATACAGTGGGTACGGAAAGTATTCAGACGCCTTTAAATTTTTCACTCTGTTTCATTTTTTTTCTCATTAAAGTACACTCTGCACCCCATCTTGACTGAAAGAAAACAGAAATGTAGAAATTTTTGCAAATTTATTAAAAAAGAAGAATTGAAATATCACATGGTCATAAGTATTCAGACCCTTTGCTCAGACACTCATATTTAAGTAACATGCTGTCCATTTCCTTGTGATCCTCCTTGAGATGGTTCTACTCCTTCATTGGAGTCCAGCTGTGTTTAATTAAATTGATAGGACTTGATTTGGAAAGGCACACATATGTCTATATAAGACCTCACAGCTCACAGTGCATGTCAGACCAAATGAGAATCATGAGTTCAAAGAAACTGCCCAAGGAGCTCAGAGACAGAATTGTGGCAAGGCACAGATCTGGCCAAGGTTACAAAATAATTTCTGCATTACTCAAGGTTCCTAAGAGCAAAGTGGCCTCCATAATCCTTAAATGGAAGAAGTTTGGGACCACCAGAAGTCTTCAAAGACCTGGCCATCCAGCCAAACTGAGCAATCATGGGAGAAGCGCCTTGGTGAAAGAGGTAAAGAAGAACCCCAAGATCACTGAGGCTGAGCTCCAGAGATGCAGTAGGGAGATGGAAAAAGTTCCACAAAGTCAACTATCACTGCAGCCCTCCACCAGTCGGGCCTTTATAGCAGAATGGCCCGACAGAAGCCTCTCCTCAGTGCAAGACATATGAAAGCCTGCATAGAGTTTGCTCAAAAACACATGAAGGACTCCCAAACTATGAGAAATAAGATTCTCTGGTCTGAGGAGATGAAGATAGAACTTTTTGGTGATAATTCTAAGCGGTATGTGTGGAGAAAACCAGGCACTGCTCATCACCTGCCCAATACAATCCCAACAGTGTAACATGGTGGTGGCAGCATCATGCTATGGGGGTGTTTTTCAGCTGCAGGGACAGGACGACTGGTTACAATTGAAGGAAACATGAATGCGGCCAAGTACACAGATATCCTGGGTGAAAACCTCTTCCAGAGTGCTGTGGACCTCAGACTTGGCTGAAGGTTCACCTTCCAACAAGACAATGACCCTAAGCACACAGCTAAAATAACAAAAGAGTGGCTATAGAACAACTCTGTGACCATTCTTGACTGGAACAGCCAGAGCCCTGACCTAAACCCAATTGAGCATCTCTGGAGAGACCTGAAAATGGCTGTCCACCAACGTTCACCATCCAACCTGACGGAACTGGAGAGGATCTGCAAGGAAGAATGGCAGAGGATCCCCAAATCCAGGTGTGAAAAACTTGTTGCATCATTCCCAAGAAGACTCATGGCTATACTAGCTCAAAAGGGTGCTTCTACTCAATACTGAGCAAAGGGTCTGAATACTTATGACCATGTGATATTTCAGTTTTTCTTTTTCAGTAAATTTTCAAAAATTTCTACATTTCTGTTTTTTTTCAGTCATGATGGGGTGCAGAGTGTACTTTAATGAGAAAAAAATTAAGTTTTTAGAATTTACCAAATGGTTGCAATGAAACAGAGTGAAAAATTTAAAGGGGCCTGAATACTTTCCATACCCACTGTAAGCAGAACTGAAGAATCAGTTACCAGTGAAATGGATGACTGGACTTTCGGGGGAATGGCTGCCACATGGGAGACTTGTGGGGCCCTTTCTCTTTGTTGCAGGACTTCTCCCACATGACGTGAAGTCACAACCTCCAAAGGAAAAAGACAATGGAGCTAGGGCAGCTGGGCTTTTATCCTCTCTGGGTCACTCCCCTCATTGCCCCCTGGTTGGACTTAAATTTCCACCCCTGATCTCTCTCAGATACCAACTCTAAAAACTAAAATGGGCTATACGTCCTTACTGGACGGTCCTAGGGAGCCAGTTCTGGTGTCATCGGATCCAGTAAGCCCCTGCTATGTGTGGATACCAAGCACCGGGGACCTAGGGGCCCCAGCAACGCTGTGCTTTGTATATCCCTTTCCCTACATGCTGGACTGTGCTGAAAGCCAGGGTGGCATTCCCCATTCTCTTGGGTTTCCAAAAATGTATTTCGTGTATCACTGGGATGTATCGTATTCCCATAACTCAGTGATGAATTATAGAATTGGGCACAAAGAAAGCCGCATGGCTTGGAAGTCCACAGGGGGTCGTCTTGTGCAGCTCACAGCTGCTGTGAGGTATGTCACTCCCTGCCTCTCGCCCCCCCCTTGCCGGAGTGTCAAACTACACTGTACATTGAAGTTCTCTATAATCACAAACAGGGCACAATGATTGACATGGGATTATCTTCAAAATTCTTCACACTTAACACCTCCCCCCTTTAGATGGCCCTAGGGGGAAGCACCACCTGGTTTTCGACCGCGCGCCCATCCGCAACTTCCCCTTGTCGGGATAAGCCGTCGGCATTGCCATGGTCACGGCCCTTTTTGTGGCGAATGGCGAAGCAGTAATGCTGGAGCACAAGACTCCAGCGCAGCAATCTCCCATTCGTTCTGGATGCGTCATGCAACCAGAAGAGGGGTTGTGGTCTGTTTCCACGGTGAATTTGGCATTCATACAAGTATGGCTGCAGATGCTGCAGGGCCCACACAAATGCCATACATTCCTTCTCCATTGTGTGTAATAGGCCATCTCCCTCGGCAGGAGCTTGCAGCTCAGGTACAAAATGGGGTGTTCATGGCCCCAAGTGTCGACCTGGCTGAGCACAGCACCGA
This sequence comes from Phyllobates terribilis, assembly GCF_046119375.1. Taxonomy (NCBI): domain Eukaryota; kingdom Metazoa; phylum Chordata; class Amphibia; order Anura; family Dendrobatidae; genus Phyllobates; species Phyllobates terribilis. Next base: position 474,282,907 of record NW_027362765.1, on the reverse strand, counting down.
GGCCAAAGTCACTGGCATCGGTCTGCACTACGAACGGCCTCGTAAAGTCGACTGCCTGTATTACCGGGGAGCTAGAAAGGGCGGTCATCAGCGCCCAGAAGGCCGTCTCACAGTCGTTTGTCCAATTGTCTGCGGAGGGCAGCTTCTTCTTGGTGAGGTCCGTCAGGGGCTTCACCAGGCTACTATAGTGAGGGACAAACCTCCTGTAGTACCCGATGGTGCCCAGGAAGGACATCACCTGTTTCTTGGTCTTGGGGGTGGGCCAGGATGTGATGGCAGCCACCTTCCCAGGCTCTGGCTTCAGAGCTCCCCCTTCTACCTGGTGTCTCTAGTAGTGGACCTCACTCATACCCAGCTGGCACTTTTCCGGCTTAATAGTCAAGCCTGCCCGTAGGATCCACCCGAGCACCTGCGCCAGATACTTCAGGTGATCCTTCCAGGTGGGCCTGAAGATGCCATCCAGGTACGCAGCTGCGTACACCTTGAGGGGCAGAAGCATTCTTCATGCTGAATGGCATCATCGTGGACTCGTACAGTCCAAATGGGGTGATAAAGACAGAGCGTTCCTGTGCTTCGGGGGTCAGTTGAATCTGCCAATATCCCCGGCTCAGATCCATGATGGTCAGGTACTTGGCCCCGGCAAACTGTTCAAGCAGGTCATCGATGCGCGGCATTGGGTACGCACCATTGCCTGTGACAGCATTGAGCCCCCTGTAGTCCACTCAGAACCGGGATGTCCTGACCTTCTTTGGGACAAGTACCACAGGGAAGGCCCAAGCGCTGCTGGATGGTTGGATAACACCTAGCTTCAGCATCTTGTCAATCTGGCGCATGTGCTGCTGTACCTCCAGGGAGACCCGATATGCTGAACGCTGGATTGGGGGGTGATCCCCGGTGTCCACGTGATGGACGGCCAACTCTCTCCTTCCGGGCTTGTTGCTAAACATATCCCGGGAAGGGGTGTAGGGTTGCCCACAGCTGGGACCCTTTGTGCGACAACAGCTGGTGGCAAACCTCAAAGTCCTCAATGGTCCCACAGCGTGGTCTCACTGGGCAGGTACCTAAAGATTTCCAGGGCCTTACCCTTGAGGCGAGGGGTTAAGAACCGGACCCACTGGTCCTCAGGCAGATGGTATTGATGGCAGGTTTTCTAAAATGCCATCAAGAAATTGTCCAAGTCTCCTCCTTTGTCCAGCAGGGGGAAGTCCTCCGCCCGTAGCTGTGGGACTTGGATCTCAGGGCACTCGTGGCTGGCTGGGGCCTGCAGTCAGAGCTGAATAATTTTTTCCTGGTGATCGTGCTCTCACTGAAGTTCCGCCATGAGGGTCTCAAAGGTGGCCTTGTCCTCAGCCTGGAGACTCACCAGGGCAACTTGTATGAGGGCATCAGAGCCTGCCCAGATGGTCAAGTGGTGGTGGCCCACTGCGGGACCGACCGCCAGCGACTCTCTCTTTTGGAAGCCTAGGCGGGACTCCCCTTCTTCTGGAGCGACATCATCTTCCACCTCCTCCCTACAATCTGGAACACAGGACATCTCCTTGGTTCTGCCCCTGGTGCCACTGGCCATCCTTGCACTCTATGGTCACTGACACCAAACTGCAACCTGATGCACCCACACACCTTACAGTATTTGCACTCAGACTGTCTAGTGCTAATCTTAAGACTCCAGCAGCAAAAGTTACTACTGGCAGTCTTTAGTATCTGTGAGTATGCGTTCCACACTCACACACTATTATCTCGATCCCACAATGCTTGCCACCAATGTGAGGAAATGGCAGCAGAGAGACCCCGCATAATCCCACCGCTGCCACCAATGTGAATAAATGGCAGCAGAGAGACCCCGCAGAATCCCATTGTTGCCACCAATGTGAAGAAATGGCAGCAGAGAGACCCCGCAGAATCCCACCACTGCCACCGCTTGTGATGGATCCACACCCCACCACCCGCCTGACGTCACTATTACGTCAGAGGGATCACATGATACGGATCTGCCCTTTGCACCAATGTGACGTTCCGCACCCCCTGAAGGATGCGTAAGGTCAGATTGGCACAGTTCTACACAGACACCCCCTGTCCACACGGGTACAGGAAGGCACCAGGGAGTGAGAAGTCACTGATGTGGCACCACACTTGCTCACACCCCTGACAGGCTTAGAGGCTCCTTCACTAGCTCCAGTGAAGCAGAGCCTGGTCGGCCTGGGAGAGCTGCAACCAGTTTCTATCAGATACAATAGAATTATATCAGGCTAGAAACCAGCATAGTAGCGTGTTCGTCAGACCGAACAATGGACGTGAGAGTTCGTGGATCGAGATAAAAGACCAGCCTAAGGTTAAATTATAAATTTAATCACCGTAAGGACACATTAGACAATACACTATATACAGTGAAGTAAATAATTTTTGATCCCTTGCTGTTTTAGTAAACAAAGACATGAACAGTCTATAATTTTAAGGGTAGGTTAATTTTAACATTGAGAGATAGAATATCCAAATAAAAATCAAGAAAATCACATTGTATAAATTAGATACATTTATTTGTATTTTGCAGTGAGAAATAAGTATTTGATCCCCTACAAACCATTATGAGTTCTGGCTCCTACAGACCAGTTAGATGATCCTAATCAACTCATTACCTGCATTAAAGACAGCTGTCATACATAGTCACCTGTATTAAAGACTCCTGTCCACAGACTCAATTAATCAGTCAGACTCTAACCTCTACAATATGGGCAAGACCAAAGAGCTTTCTAAGGATGTCAGGGACAAGATCTAAGACCTGCACAAAGCTGTAATTGGCTATAAAACCATAAGTAAGATGCTGGGTGAGAAGAAGACAACTGTTGGTGCAATAGTAAGAAAATGGGAGAAATACAAAATGACTGTCAATCTTTGGCACCATGCAAAATCTCCCCTCGTGTGGTATCCTTGATCATAAGGAATGTGAGAGATCAGCCTAAAACTACGCTGGGGGAACTTGTTAATGATCTCGAGGCAGCTGAGACCACAGTCACCAAGAAAACCATTGGTAACACATTACACCTTAAAGGTTTAAAATCCTGCAGTGCCCGCAAGCTCCCCCTGCTCAAGAAGGCACAGGTGCAGGCCCGTCTGAAGTTTGCCAATGAACACCAGGATGATTCTGTGAGTTATTGGGAGAAGGTGCTGTGGTCAGATGAGACAAAACTTGAGCTCTTTGGCATTAACTCAACTCGCCGTGTTACCGTTACCGTCACCGTCCCCACTGTCAAGCATGGAGGTGGAAACATTATGTTTTGTGGGTGTTTCTCTGCTAAGGGCACAGGACTACTCTACCACATGAATTGGAGAATCGATGGAGCCATGTACCATAAAATCCTGAGTGACAACCTCCTTCCCTCAGCCAGGACATTAAAAATGTGTCGTGGCTGGGTCTTCCAGCAAGACAATGACCCAAAACATACAGCCAAGGCAAAAAAGGAGTGGCTCAAAAAGAAGCACATTGAGGTCATGGAGTGGTCGAGCCAGTCTCCAGACCTTAATCCCATAGAAAACTTACAGAGGGAGTTGAAGCTCCAAGTTGCCAAGGGTTTTGCCACCAAGTATTAAGTGTTGTTTGCCAGAGGAATCAAATACTTATTTCTCACTGCAAAATGCAAATAAATGTATCTAATTTATGCAATGTGATTATCTTGATTTTTTTTTTTTAGATTCTATCTCTCAATGTTAAAATTAACTTATCCTTAAAATTATAGATTGTTTATGTCTTTGTCAGTGGGCAAACTTACAAAAACAGCAAGGGATCAAATAATTATTTCCTACACTGTACATAAAGGTTATACATACACAATGTCAGAGTTGCAAACACACTAGTAGGGATAGAAAAGATATAAGCTGAATTTAAGAGTCAGTTACCAGTCAGATGGATGACCGGGCCTTTGGGGAAGGGCTGCCACATGGGAGGCTTTTGGGGCCCTCACCCTTTGTTGCAGTACTTCTCCCACATGACATGACATCACAACCTCCAAAGGAAAAAGACAATGGAGCTCGGGCAGCTGGGCTCTTATCCTCTCTGGGTCACTCCCCTTACTTCCCCCTGGTTGGACTTAAATCTCCACCCTTGATCTCTCTCAGCTACCAACTTTAAAAACTAAAAACTAAAAATGGGCTATATGTCCTTACTGGACGGTCCTGGTGTTCCGGTTCTGGTGTCATTGGATCCAGCCAGGCCCCTGAGACACATGGATACCAAGCACCAGGGCGCTAGGGGCCCCTGCAATGCTGTGCTGTGTATCTCTCTTTCCACATGCACTGGATTGAGCTGAAAGCCAGGGTGGCATTCTCCATTCTTTTGGGTTTCAAAAAATCTATTTCATGCATCATTGGGATTTATCGTATTCCCATAACTCGGTGTTGAATTAATATCGGACACAAAGGAAGCCACATGGCTTGGAAGTCCACAGGGGGTCGTCCTGTGCAGCTCACAGCTACTTTGAGGTATGTCACTCCTTGCCTCTCGGCCCCCTCCCTTGCTGGAGTGCCGAATTACACTGTACATTGAAGTTCTCTATAATCACCGCCAAACAGGGCACAATGATTGACATGGGATTATATTGAATATTCTTCACAGCTAGTGAGAAAATACAGTGTCCACATATACGGCAAGTGAAACATATACAGCAAGCATGATTATGATAAAAGCAGAAGGATAACTGACAACAGCCAGCAATGTGATAAGGATATAATACCTGTTAGAACCACTCATATGCAGAAGGCCTGAGGAGGAATGGGTGGTCACCATTACGTCACCTCACCCCGACTCGCGTTTCGCCGCCAGCTTCTTCCGGGGAGATTCTGCTTTTTTATTGTATTTTAATAATAGAAAATATAATAATGTTTTTATTATGGATCACTTCGGTATATACACTTTGAATGAAGTCTGTGTCTGTGTTTATAATGATTTAAATATGTCTAAAAACTAAGTTAGCTCTCTCTTTCAATCCATCAGAACTCTTCTACATGTTTACCATGGTAACCTTTGTCCAAATAGTACTGTTATCCATTGATAAATGCAACAAAAATAAAAACAATTACTTAGTTTCCATAATTTGAAACATACAATAATTTCAATGAGTTTTATTTACAATGTCTAAAGAAATGCAAATTCTTTCTAGTCTTATATGTTTGGTTATACTCCATCTTTTAATTTACATTTTCTAGTCATTTGAGACAGGCCATATTTTTTTGCATAAAAGTACTCAGTGTCAGATTATATAATGTAAAATGTCATCTTCCAAAAAGTGATTATATTTTATTCTAAAAAAATATTTTTATTATAATAAAAGCAATAATAATAATATATATTTATATCATAAAATACAGTTTGCAACTAAAACTTTGCTTCCCATAGCAACCAGATTATACACATTTACTTCTTCCAATGCAGGTTGGAAAATAAAAAGCAGTATTTTGATTATTATTATTTATTTTTAGAACAACATTGATTCTCTGGTGCTGTACATGTGAAAAGGCTTTACATACAAAATACAAATATAAAATGACAATGAACAAAATTACATTGTTAGAGTAGTTATGCGGGGATAGGACCCTGCCCTTGCAGGCTTACAGTCTAAAGAGTAAGGGGGAAGAAGACAGTAAGTTGAGAGGTTGCAGCAGCTCTGGTGGTGTTGAGGTGACAGCAGCATCATTGCAGTCTGTAAGATTTCTAGAAGAAATGTTTTTCTTACTTTCTTTATGAAGGTTATGAATGTTGGAGTCAATCAGATGTATTGGGGCATGGAATTTTCAGAGGAAGGGGATGCTTAGGTGAAGTTTTGGATGTGATTCGGTGAGGAAGTTATGAGTGTGGAGGAGAGAAGGAGATTTTGTGAGGACTTAGTTGAGATAAATATGAAGGAGACAGTTTATGGATGGCCTTGTAGGTCAGTGTTAGTAACTTAAACTGTAGCTGTGGGAAGTTGGGAACCAATGAAGAGATTTGCAGAGCAGAGAGGCAGAGGAGTACTGAGGAGAGAGGAGGATTAATTGGGCAGTAAAGTTAATGATGGACTGGACAGGTGCGAGACTGTTAGCAGGGAGGCCACAGAGGAGAATATTGCAGTAGTGAGGTAGTAGATGATAAAGTCATGCAGTAACATTTTAGTAGATTGAGGGGAAGGGATGAATTTTGGAAACGTTTTTTAGTTGAAGGCGGCAGGAGGTGGTAAGAGCTTGGATGTGCGGTATTAAAGACAAGGCAAAATGAAGGGCTACACCGAGGCAGCAGACTTCCGGTACAGGGGAAAGAGTGATATAATTTATAGTCATAGATAGATCTGGGAAGAGATTTAAGTAGGATGGTGGAGTGATGATTAGTTTGGTTTGATTAGTTTATATAAGCAGTAATTTTTATGCGACTCAGTTTAAAACAAACTTGCTGATATTCCTGAAACCTGAGATGTCCATGAGACTTCCAGAAAAGATGAGATCATATAGACTAATGGAGAAGGAGAGAGTTCTTTTGGGCAATACTGTACTGGCCACTGTGGAAAGGCAGATCTTCTGATGGGCCAGTTTCCTTAATGCACATACTTCCAGTTGGGACCCTGTATGATATGCTGCTACAATATTGTAGATATTTTTAGTTTACGTATGCTATTGCAGCAGCTTTTAAAGTGAGGAGGAGCAAAGTAGTTGTTTGCTCTTTCAAGGGGCAGAGGCACAGTCCACTAATCCCTGCACTATTTGGGCTGGTTGCTCTATGCTTCTAGTTTTGATGCTTTCCTCTACCCAAACCTAGGCCAATCTTCTAATAACACAATGTTGTTGTTGGAGATTGTTTAGATAAACTCCTTGCGTACCACCCCCAGCCATTTTCCCTTTCACATAAGGGGGTAATCTAACATTTAAAACAAAAATGGCTGCAAAGAATAATATATTGGCCCAATAGTTAATAGTGAACCCTTTTTTGTGCTACTTTGGAAGAGGAATGGACCCTTTTACCTCTTGGGCCTCTGTGTGATTGTATGGCGCCCTGCTGCGCATTGGTGCCACAGATCCCAGAGGGGTGCATGGACGGACTTCTCCACAAGAGGCCCTCATAGCATTCACACACCTCCACCCTACCACCTCAGACCACCAGAGGGAGCCCGGATAGGGATATATATACTGGAGGGTGGAGTTAGGCAGTCAGTCTGCAGTCGACAGTCTGTGAGAAGTTCAGTCTAGAGAACAGTCTGTTGAGAGGAGCTCCTGCAGAAGCTAGCCTGCAGTGGAGCTCAGTCAGTCCAGTCCAAACTCAGAGAGCTCAGATTAGTGAGCCAGGAGCGTGCCGACGCTCAGAGAGCGGCGAAGAGTAGCGAGGCCTACTGCCAGTGTGAAGCCTAGTGAGGGCCCCCAGCGTGGCCGAAGGCGAGTGGAAAGAGAGTAACATAGGGGGCAGAGGAGCTTTACTCGCTCACCCTAGGAACATATACCGGACACTGGGTCCGCGTCTGCAGGGATTCCTTACACCCAGCAGAAACAACCGGAACCCCTGGCGAACTATATGTCCCAGGAACACCAAAAGCTGATTACGTACCAGGGTCAGGAGTCACGGAGGCCCAAAAGACCAGGGAGTGTGATCTCCAACAGAAGGCACTACCACCAGGTCAGCAGGTGCAAGACAGAGACCAAGTTAGGCCTAGCTGCAGGCAGGTCAGAAACTTATCAAGGAAAGGCAAAGAACAGGAGGCCTCACACCCGCTCACTGGGGAGAGTCCTCATATGCATCCTTCACCCTGAAGTACCCTGGACCGTGCCAGAAACACCACCAGTAAAGGTACTGAAGTGAACTGTTGTGTGTGTGCCTATTCTTCCTCCGACTCGGCTGGGTCCCCTCTGTCCTGCATCCTACACTTACGCTGCCCTGAGGCCCCACTCCACCTGTGGGGAGCCGCACCAACTAAGCTGCCTGAACACTGGCCTCAGAGGACTGTCGCAGCGCTGGTGATCCTCACCAGACACCACGGGTGGCGTCACGAACATCCCTATCCCATACAACTTCCCCCCTTCTTTTAAGAGTGACCCCAGGGTATGGGCCCGGGAGCCAACCACCGCGACATACCCCAAGGTCAGGCAACAACAAGGCCCGGGCGCCGAGTCGTCCCCATCCCCTGGGCACATCATCTTTTCCTGGCGTCACGAACAGGATTCCGTGCCCGCTGCGACGACGGAGTGTTGTGCCCGTTGCCACCGGGTACTGTGCGCCTTTAATCAGAACTGTGTAATTAACTGTGGCGAAGATCGCCGCCATTGTTGTGCCGCCGAGCGGGCAGAAGGGGGCAACCACGGGAAACTGAGAGGCGTACCTGCTGAAGTGCGCGAAGCCCCGGACACGCCCCACGCCTCGACGTCAAACCAGGAAGCGCCAGGTCCTGGAAGGAGCCCCAGTGAGCGTTCTGACGTAGGACGCAAGCGACGCAAGGTCCTGAAGGAAGACCGTCACCTGCGGAGCTGCGTCCTACCGGAAGAAAAAAAAAGAAGGTAGGACACGGTTCGCTAGGGAGGCGCCAGAATATCCGAAGAACAGCACAACGCCGGAGTACCGGTTAACAGCCCTGATGATCAACCCGCGCTCGGCGCCGAGCAGGCCGAAGCAGCCGCTCCACCAGCAGGACTTGTAACCCCAGTCATACCCATGGCCCTACCGTACATCCCTGGATCGAAGTGGCTCCCCCAGTACAGCGGCAAACCAGATACCCTGTCTGGATTCAAAAGGAAAATATGCGGTATACTGGACATGTACTCTATGACAGGCAAGCAAAGAGCCGCTGTTGTATTGGGACAATTGACTGGTGCTGCGGAGCGAGAAGTAGAAACCTGGTCGGCCGCAGACCAGGAGTCAGTGTCCGCTATCTTTAAAAATTTACAGACTGAGGATCGTACTGAGACAGACCTCCGGTTGAGGTTCTACAACTGCTCTCAGCAACCAGAGGACAGTGTTCGGGACTATGGCTGGCGTTTACAAGGGGCCCTGCGAGCTCTGAAACAGGTTAGTCCAACCAGCATCAATAATGAAAATAAAATGCTGAAGGAACAGTTGATCCGGGGACTGAGGTCTCAACAGGAGAGCAGGACTGTGCGTTGGTGGTCCCTGGATCATCCAGATGCCACCTTTGACACCCTTAAGGACATGGCTATAAAAGGACTGCAGCCCCTGGAAACAACTGCTATCCAATGTTACCAGGGTGGAGCCACCCCAATGCCTGCAGTGTCCACCTTTTCCCCGGTGGCTGCTGAAGCCAAGGTTCCAGCAACGTCCCCTAGTGAGCTGGACAGCCTGTGCTCTGAAGTGCGTCAGTTGAGCAAAACCCTGACCACTGTACTGAGTGCCCTGCAGCTCCTGACAGAGTCCGAGGAGGAAGGAAGGATCCTGCTAGCCGACAGCCCTGAGGATGTCCCCTGGATGAGAAGGAGGAGGAGGACAACGCTACCCCCTGGGAGAACCAGCGACCAACGCCGCCCGTCGAAGGACCCTGTCTGCCACCGCTGCCACAAGACAGGTCACGCCGTCCAAAGCTGTCCTTTAAACAAGCAAACCCTGGGGCCGAGTGCCGACACCCAGGAGTAGACCCCTCAGGCCCATCAAACTGGTACCACAGGTTCGTGGGAGGAAGACCTTTCCTGTCCATCATGCTGGACGGCATCGCGACACCCGCTCTGCTGGACACAGGATCTCAGGTAACCAACATGCCTGATGTCCTCTACAAAAGGTTCTGGTCCATAGACGAACTTCACCCACCAGATCCAAATCTTTACGTGTATGCCTCAAACGGCCTCCTCCTTAACCTAGTTGGGGTTAAGAATGTGGCAGTAAAGGTGGGAAGAGTGGAACTGAAGGACCAGGGACTAATTGTAGTAGAGACTAATCCTGATGATACTGACTTGTATAAGGCACTTGGCACAAATATTGGTAGTAACTGTTTGGGAGAAGTGTTGTTCTTGCTCCAACAGATAGCTGACACTGCCAGACCAGGGCAGAGAAGGGCGCTCCAGAAAGAGATCCAAGCCCTTATGTACCAGCAACAGGTAAAGCTAACAGGCGGTTAAATTGGTAATGTACGGGTGACAGACCCGGTACCCATTGTGATTCCCCCGATGAGTGAAATGCTGATTTGGCGAAGAGCAGCAATAAGTCTCAAAGGATGGAGCTACCAGGCGGTAGTAGAGCCCCTTAGCTCGGAGCATAGACCTACACTCTTGACTGTCAGAGGGGTAGTGGATGTACGCAATGGGAGGGTGCCTGTACGCCTCCTAAACTATGGGGAGGACGAGGTTAGATTACCACGCTATGCCACTGTTGCCAAATTGTACACAGTAGATAACAACTCCATACACACGGCGGAGTCCTTAACCTCACCAGACGAAGTAGAGGATAATGACCCGGCAACCCAGGTGGAGGATTGGTGTCAACAGCTCCATGTTGGGACAGAAACCACTCCTGCCCATAAGAAGCAGGGGGTACACCGTGTGGTTCAGGAATAGGTGCAGGTATTCAGTAAGCACCCACTTTACTTTGGGAGGATTAAGGGGGTTCAACACCATATCCCCACAGGTGACCATCCACCCATCAAATAACGTTACAAGCCTATACCACCAGCGCTCTACCAGAAGGCGAAGGAGATGTTGCACGACATGAAGAAGGCAGGGGTAGTAAGGGATAGTTGTAGTCCCTGGGCAGCTCCCCTAGTTCTAGTCAGAAAAAAGGACGGAAGCATGAGAATGTGTGTAGATTACAGACAAGTAAATCACATTACACATAAAGATGCATACCCACTACCATGTATAGAGGAATCCCTGGCTGCCTTAAAGTCTGCAAATTACATCTCCACCCTTGACCTCACTAGTGGGTATTGGCAAGTAGCTGTTGCTGAGGAGGATCGGGAGAAGACGGCCTTCACCACCCCGATGGGACTCTGCGAGTTCAATAGTATGCCGTTTGGACTCTGCAACGCCCCCGGAACATTCCAGAGATTGATGGAGTGCTGCCTGGGACACCGCAACTTTGAGACTGTACTACTATACCTGGACGACGTGATAGTGTACTCCAAAACGTATGAGGACCACTTGAAGCACCTGGCAGAGGTATTTGAGTCGCTGTCCCGGTATGGGATGAAGCTGAAGCCCTCAAAGTGCCACCTGCTCAAACGAAGGGTACAGTACCTGGGGCACATCGTGAGTCCTGAGGGAGTAGCACCAGACCCGGAGAAGGTCACTGCCATCCAGAAATGGCCAGAACTGAAGAGCCTCCAGGAGGTACGTCAGTTCCTGGGACCAGTCGGGTATTACTGGAGGTTTGTGAAGGACTATACCAAGAAAGCGGCACCTTTGCAAGTTCTCCTGGTAGGACAGTCCGGGAGAGGCAGAAACCCCCCGTTCCAGTGGGGTAAGGAGCAAGCTGAATCCTTTGAGGTGATGAAGGGGATCCTGACTGGCGAAGAGATCCTAGCCTACTCTGACTACAGCCAACCATTCCTGCTGTACACTGATGCCAGCAATGAAGGATTAGGAGCTGTACTGAGTCAGAAGCAGGATGGCCAAGAGAAGGTGATCGCCTATGCAAGCAGGAAGTTCTGCCCGACCGAGAGGAACCCAAAGAACTATAGCAGCTTCAAGCTGGAGTTCCTGGTCTGGGCCATCACCGAGCGGTTCAAGCACTACCTAGCCTCCAGTAAGTTCACTGCCTTCACTGATAATAACCCCTTGACTCATCTGGAAACAGCCAAGCTAGGAGCCATGGATGGCTCGGCTGTCAAACTACAAATTCACTATTAAGTACCGGGTGGGCAACTAGAACGCCAACGCCGATGCCCTGTCCAGGATGCCTCACCAGTCGGACACTGAAGAAGTGGATGACCTGGAGGAGATTGAACTGCCTGCCTTTCATCGGAATGGAATGGTGCACGAGCAACGAGCCTCCTGGAGGCATCGCGGTAAGACGTTAAACCCCCTGCCTCACCACAGCTGGAAGGAGACCCAGGACAGCGACCCGGTTGTCAGCCGTATCAAAGAGCTGATAACCCAAGAAGGTTCCTCCCTGGAGAAGGACGTGTCTCTACAAGCCAAACAGCTGTGGAATAAAGAGAGCCGGCTGTTCATCTATAGAGAGAAACTGTGCCGGAGGTACGTCAACCCAAAAACCCATGAGATGGTATGGTAGATAGTGGTGCCCAAGACAGACATCCAGATGGTGTTGAAAGCTTACCACGATCAGGCGTGGCACTTTGCCTGGGAGAAGCTAGAAACCCTGCTGAAGTGTCGGTTTTATTGGGTAGGAATGCGCAGTTCCATTGAGAGGTGGTGCCGGAATTGTGGACCCTGTAGCCTCAAAAGAAAAGACTACAGCAGCCAGAAGGCACCCCTGCAACCCATCAAGACAACTCGACCTTTGAAGATCGTGGCCCTGGATCATGTCAAACTGTCACCCAGCAGGTCAGGATATTCTTATGCCATGACCATGGTGGATCACGACTCCCGGTTCCTGGTGGTCACCCCCGTCAAGGATCTGACGGCAGAAACTGCGGCGAAGACATTTCAGGCGTACTTCTGCAGGCCCCATGGATACCCAGAGCAGGTGCTGACAGATCAAGGCTCAGCCTTTGAAGCCGAATTGTTCAAGGAGTTCTGCCATCTATAAGGGTGTAAAAAGATCCGGACTACACTGTACCACCCCCAAACCAACGGTCTCTGTGAAAAGATGAATAACATTGTCATCGACCTGCTGAAGACCTTACCAGTAGAGCAGAGAAATCAGTGGCCAGAACTACTACCTGACCTGGTAGATCTGTACAACCACATACCTGTGAGTTCCACCAATTGTACTCCAGCATATCTCATGTGAGCAAGACCCGGTAAGGTGCCCATGGACCTGGAGCTTGGTGTAGTAGAACCAGAAGCAGATATGTCCACTGAGGACTGGGACATGACCAGACAGGAGCAGTACAGAAGAGTACAGGCCTGTGTTGAAGACAGTCTCACTCGGGTAAGAGACAAGCAGGAAGCCCACTACAATAAAAGTGCGCCCGCAGAACCCTTCACACCAGGAGAAGTGGTGTTAAAGAGGAAAAGGAGAAACCACAAACTTGATGACCAGTGGGAGAGAGAACCCTACGCTGTGTTAAATTCAAGATTTGATAACAAGAAGACTTGCTTCATTAGCAAAGACGGAGGAATAACGACTGCAACGGTATCTAGAGACCATCTGAAGTTGTGTCCAGACCTGCTAAAGCCCCAAGAAGAAGTGCCTCTCACCATACCAGAGGAGCCTAAAGAAGCAGTACTCCATACTGACTTAGGAGATTTCCAGGCAGATTGGCCTCAACAAGAAGGAACAGTAATAATACCTGTGATCCACTTCTTTCAACAGCCAGAAGACCCTCCATAGCAAGTAGAACCTGTAAGTGCTTCAGAAGAGCCTGCTCAAGAAGAATCCCAGGAAGAAGGATTCCCAGTTGGAGCAGAGCAAGAAGGCCCAGCCAATACTTGCCAGTCCCGTAGAGAGGTTAAGGCAACCCTGCAGTCCCCCAACACTTAGAACTGACAGAATGGGAGGTAGTGCAAACACTAGTGCCTCACGCATCGCAGTACCATGTAGGTCAACACGTAGCACATGAGGTCAGACCCCTGTCAGATACAGAGAATAGAGAAGGAAACTCTGACAGTGTAGATAGTTGCCCCTGGAGTATTGTCTTGTGTAATTTTCATGTATGTGTATCTTGATACTGTATGTGCTTTCCCTTACTAATGGACAATTTAAGTGATATGGACACTTCCCTTATTATCTCTAGTTACCCATAAGGGGTACATAAAGAACTTTGTGGCTGAGGACTGTGTGCAGCCCAAAAACTGTTTGCTGTAAATAATTGCACTCCCTGGAGTGCCCCTTTAGGTGACCTCAGAACAAAAACCTGTCTGGCGTGGCAGAAGTGGAGGTCCAACTCAGGATCGCCATGCCCTGCAGCCACCCCAGGGCCTACGTTGATGGTTTGCTTTGGACAGGTCCCTCAAGCTACCTTGTACTTTACCCGTGAGATGGACACTCTGTCAGGGGACCTCACCGGAACAGACTTAAATTTTGAGGTTGCTTATTTTATGTATGTATATATTTATTATTTATAATGTTTTATTATGCAACGTTCAAGCAAAGTGCCTCCCATAAAGCGAAGAGTTATTGTTGTTACCTGTTATAAAAATTACTTCAGTCCAGGAGTACTGAGCTTTGCTAGGGGGGAATGTGGCGCCCTGCTGCGCATTGGTGCCACTGATCCCAGAGGGGTGCATGGATGGACTTCTCCACAAGAGGCCGTCATAGCATTCACACACCTCCACCCTACCACCTCAGACCACCAGAGGGAGCCCGGATAGGTATATATATACTGGAGGGTGGAGTTAGGCAGTCAGTCTGCAGTCGACAGTCTGTGAGAAGTTCAGTCTAGAGAACAGTCTGTTGAGAGGAGCTCCTGCAGAAACTAGCCTGCAGTGGAGCTCAGTCAGACCAGTCCAGACTCAGAGAGCTCAGATTAGTGAGCCAGGAGCGTGCCGACGCTCAGAGAGCGGCGAAGAGTAGCGAGGCCTACTGCCATTGTGAAGCCTAGTGAGGGCCCCGAGCGTGGCTGAAAGCGAGTGGAAAGAGAGTAACATAGGGGGCAGAGGAGCTTTACCCGCTCACCCTAGGAACATATACCGGACACCGGGTCAATGTCGGCAGGGATTCCAACAACCCAGCAGAAACAACCAGAACCCCTGGCGAACTATATGTCCCAGGAACACCAAAAGCTGATTACGTACCAGGGTCAGGAGTCACGGAGGCCCAAGAGACCAGGGACTGTGATCTCCAACAGAAGGCACTACCACCAGGTCAGCAGGTGCAAGACAGAGACCAAGTTAGGCCTAGCTCCAGGCAGGTCAGAAAATTATCAAGGAAAGGCAAAGAACAGGAGGCCCAACACCCGCTCACTGGGGAGAGTCCTGATATGCACCCTTCACCCTGAAGTACCCTGGACCGTGCCAGAAACACAACCAGTAAATGTACTGAAGTGAACTGTTGTGTGTGTGCCTATTCTTCCTCTGACCCGGCTGGGTCCCCTCTGTCCTGCATCCTACACTTACGCTGCACTGAGGCCCTGAGGCCCCGCTCCACCTGTGGGGAGCCGCACCAACTAAGCTGCCTGAACACTGGCCTCAGAGGACTGTCGCAACGCTGGTGATCCTCACCAGACACCACGTGTGGTGTCACAAACATCCCCATCCCATACAACTTCCCACCTTCTTTTAAGAGTGACCCCAGGATACGGGCCTGGGAGCCGACCACCGCGACATCCCCCAAGTTCAGGCAACAACAAGGCCCGGGCGCCGAGTCGTCCCCATCCCCTGGGCGCGTCAATTGCATACTCAGAAATATGCTTTTTTTGGAATGGCTGCTTCTCGCCTCTCCCAGGCAGTTATCGCCTTGTGCCTTACAGTTAGAGATAATTCTCTCCGCTCCCCTCAACTGTAGTGAACATTACATGCAATGATTTTGGCTTCTCTTATGCAAATTGTTTTGTCTCCTGCACACAGATAAACCTCATGTGCAGCAGTCCGAACTGCAGCTGTTAATACTCCTCACTGACCTTATTGATGGCCTAATCTATCAGAATAGAGCTAGGGAAAGGAGTGACCTAAACATACCTAAACAAAGGAATGCTAAGAATGTCTTGAGAGGACATTTACCACAAGATAACAAGGGTGCCTGGAATCTAATAAAGGGGTTCCATTAATGTTAGTGGGAAGACGCTATAATACCAATAACAGCTAGATGTGAGCAAGTAATGTAGACACAGAAGAGACAGCCACTTTCGCACAAGCATCGCAGCCCCTTCGGTCTTCGGAGTTTTGATTGCAGGGGGTAATGTGAGCTAGACATCCATCAATATTACAATCCCGTAAAACTACATTAAGCTTTCCAGTCTTCAGGAGAAAGCTAATGACACAAGCTGTACTGTATTACAGTGTAGCTAAGGAGAAAAGCATAAATGGGAAGGGTAAGAATAGGCTGTGTCTCTGTGCATAAAATGTGATTTGTCCACTTACCAATTTCCTTAAAGTATTCAAAACTCCTTTTAACTTAATGATAATCTTTTGGTCTTCCATAAGATGAATCAATATTAAATGTAATGGGTGGATTAATGAATGGCTAGTCTGAGAAGGGCAAATGACTTCATGCTTAAATGGTAGTCCACTTCTGGAGAACCCCAGCTTAATCACTTCAGTGCCTTATATAAAATAAAAACAATCGATATTCACCGCCTGTAGCAGCGTGGTTCCTTAAATTGTTTGTGCTACTATTTTCAGTGAGTCACATGCCATTATTGTGTAAGAAAGTGGACAATAGAGGAGATGAGTATAGTTGATGCCTAGCTGAGTAACTGCAAGCGAATACTGCCATCTGCTGGTCGAAGGCAAAAGTGAAAGTAAAGGAAGAATTACAGTAGTAGGAACTTAATAGTGAGAACCTATTTTCCGACAGGAAGAGTTTAAGGACGACACCAGGTCAGGTGATACCTGTGTCACAATTACTAATTATAAAAGGCCTGGCTGGGCCAAGAAGAGGCAGTTGGCACCAGAACCTGTACCATGACATGTCATGTGGCTGTTAGGTGTGCTTACAGCCACCATTACCTCAGAAGGGTCCGAAGATGCTGGAGATGGCCTGAGTTGTGAGGAAGTCTGTGACCAGCGCCAGTAGGAGTCTGTGATCAGCACCAGTAGAAGTCTGTAAGCAGCACCAGAAGAAGCCCGTGACCAGATTTGGACCAAGCTCGGAAAACGATCCGGCTATAGCAGAGGACCGTTCTTGTGGGCCGTTACTTCCAGCAAAGACTGTACAATGTAAGGGGTGGGCTTGTGCTTCACGGAACAGAGACGACCAGTGCGACAAGCACACTGTACACAGTGACTCGTCTATCTAGGACTTTGTGGCCTAGTGGAAAATACCGATGACCCCCACTAGGGCCAGTGTAACAATCAGAGGTGTTTATAGAGACTGCATCGAGGACCGGCCTAGTGCTAAGAGTGACGCCCGTGAAGTTGAGACATAAAGGCATTAACAGACGTTTAACTGCTAGATAACAAGAACAGTATATGTAATAGAACATTGCATAGATATTGTATTTAGTTGTATTTCTGTGTCATAATATACTGTATTAACTCTGTTACTGTTACCGGCAATATAGTGCTTACTTCTATATATATACTGTACTTATAAATAGATTTTCCTTGTTGTGTTAGGTAAATAAATAGTGTTGGTTAAATACCACTGTCTCCTCATTGTCAGCACTGCTGCATCCAAGCAACCTGCTTACAATTGTTTCACATAACTGCTGCAGCCAATCAGCTTCACCCTTTCATTATTCCACCAGAGCAGAATACTCTGCAGCCGATCAGCGGCCATCAATTGTCACATGACCTGCCGAATAATGCTAACATTGCAGGAATGGTAGCACTGCAGGATATGATTGTTTTTATTTTACATAGGGAACTGAAGTGTTTAAACAGAGTGGACTACCCCTTTAAGGGATTAATATTCTAAAAAATAAAGCTTGAATTATGTATTTGCAGTAAAATTACCAATATGCATAGCAATTTAGTAAAGCACACCTCTGTATGACTCTTATACAACATATAAAAGCGTAAATGTATACATAATTCATTACTTTACCTTGCATTTTGTGACCTATTAACTGGCATTTAAATGAGTCTGTTTTGAATGCTACAAACAAACTTCCAATAAAATTTGCATTGCCAAGATTACAACACTTCACAGAGCCCAGACTATGCTCATCTGCAATTCTATTGCCACATTAACACATGTGAACAAGCTCGCTCAAAGTAATTTTATGATAACTGTTGCATAACATTGAAAGCAGCCGTCACAGTGATATCACTTTCAGGGTTCGGAGAACTATCTTTTTTAGCTTTCTTTTTCAACACTTGTTATTTACTCCCTTTTCTTATAATAAAGCTGCAGAGCAAACCTGCATTTTTCCTGTAATCTCGAGCAGCCAGAGTCACCGAAACAGAGCTACGTGTGCTCTGAAGAGTAAATGAAGTAACAATTACTAGCATCATTCTTTCTAAAAGCCTCATTCTAGCAGCAAAGCATAAAGTAAACATTGATTTGTAAAATAACCTTTTAAGCCTTACAATACAGAGGAATAGGCTTTTGATATTTACCAGAGACATCATTTGAAGGTTATGGATAGGATGAGCGGACCCCTAGAAGTTCAGGTTTTGTTACCCGACCCAAACTTCAGTCCAAAGTTCGGTTTGGTTACCAGAACTATACCCAAACTTGAACCAGAATCCGAAAAAGAATGGAGACCTCAGCTTTGGATCTGGAGAAAAAAAAATTCTCTCTTTCTCCTTCTCTCTCTTTCTTTCCCCGTAACTCCGAGCAGTGCAACAGACTTCCAGGACAGTAACTGTCTGGTACAAGAATCAAACTTTTAACTTCGGTTTTGCTCATCTCTAGTTATGGAACCTAATAAAAGATCTGCAACATGGCCCCCAACGTATTCATTTTTTTATTGTAATATTAGTGTCTTCTTATGTGGCTTGGGGATCTTTAGGCACCAAGACTTGGGTGCTGGTGCTATTTTCGTGACCCCTTATAACTACACCACAACAACTGTTCTCACCCAGTTGACTTCCTGCTCACTCCTAATGACATTATTATACCATTCTTGGATGATGAGTTGAATTAATTTTGCTAATTACCCACAGACTTTCATTCCTTATACTTAACAGCTGCATGACTGTATATTTTCTTGCTACTGTGTTCATTGTCCTTTAACTTTGCATTAGTGAGAACTGTATCTGCCAAAATTCGAATTTGGCAGTTCATTCAAACTGGGCAAGGAAATTAAATTTGCATTTAAGTTATTCAATGCGATTCAAGTGTTTCTTATGATGCTCTGGGGTCTCTCAGGACCCCAAAGCATAATAAACATGGGGTAAAAATAGAAAAAAATATCTTGATATTACCCTGTCCCACTAGCGCAACCCTAGCCAAGTTCACTGTGAGTCTAATCCTTTGCGCATCCACTACAGATCTTCCATTTCTGAGTGAAGATGACAGAAGAGTAGTGTTGAGCATTCCGATACTGAAATATCGGGTATCGGCCGATATTCGCGGTATCGGAATTCCGATACTTAATTCCGATACTATTGCAATATCGTATACCGGAATCGGAAGTTCCCATAATGCAATGAGACATTTTCATTTTATTCAGCCAATGAGGATCCTAAGAAGTGTGGGCACATCCTGTTAGGCATGTAGGCATCTTAACTAATGGCATGGCTGTGATTGGCTGCTGAAATGATGTCATGATGCACTATAAAAGCCACCGCCGCCATTTTGAGCTCACTCTGCTGTGAATTCAGTTAGGGATAGGACGCTGTTGTTCTGAGGGACAGTTTTAGCTACCTATTTGCTCTATACTGCTTTACCCAAGCTACTTTCTAAATCACTGTGCCTTGCAGTGCTAGTGCACAGTTCCCTGTGCTGTTCACCGCTATCTGCAAGGTCTGTGTGTGTGAGTGCAGCTCACCCTGTAGTGTGTGCTTCAGCCAAGTCTGGTTGTAGTGCACTCAGTGTGTGTCACTGCCTCATACATTGTCCTTTTTTGCCAATTCATAATTTTTCCTGATATCTCCTATTAGTGTGGTGGTTCCATCTGTATTCAGCTAAATTGGTTCCAAACACACTATATAGGAGTAGATAGAGAATTTTTTTTCCGTCTTGCAGCACTAGTGCACAGTGCTCTGCATCTGTACTGTTCACCGCTGTCTGCAAGGTCTGGTGTGTGAGTGCAGCTCACCCTGTAGTGTGTGCTTCAACCCCGTCTGGTTGTAGTGCACTCAGTGTGTGTCACTGCCTCATACATTGTCCTTTATTGCCAATTCATAATTTTTCCTGATATCTCCTATTAGTGTGGTGGTTCCATCTGTATTCAGCTAAATTGGTTCCAAACACACTATATAGGAGTAGATAGAGAAATTTTTTTCCGTCTTGCAGCACTAGTGCACAGTGCTCTGCATCTGTACTGTTCACCGCTGTCTGCAAGGTCTGGTGTGTGAGTGCAGCTCACCCTGTAGTGTGTGCTTCAACCCCGTCTGGTTGTAGTGCACTCAGTGTGTGTCACTGCCTCATACATTGTCCTTTATTGCCAATTCATAATTTTTCCTGATATCTCCTATTAGTGTGGTGGTTCCATCTGTATTCAGCTAAATTGGTTCCAAACACACTATATAGGAGTAGATAGAGAATTTTTTTTCCGTCTTGCAGCACTAGTGCACAGTGCTCTGCATCTGTACTGTTCACCGCTGTCTGCAAGGTCTGGTGTGTGAGTGCAGCTCACCCTGTAGTGTGTGCTTCAACCCCGTCTGGTTGTAGTGCACTCAGTGTGTGTCACTGCCTCATACATTGTCCTTTATTGCCAATTCATAATTTTTCCTGATATCTCCTATTAGTGTGGTGGTTCCATCCATATTCAGCTAAATTGATTCCAAACACACTATATAGGAGTAGATAGAGGAGCCTTTCTGCAGCATTGGGCCCTGCAGCCCCAGCCAGATTAGTATTAGCCTATTTTTTGCAGCCTCATCTATTGCATTGTAGGTTACCTTCCTACATTGTAATAGCTACAAAAAGTTTGTGATACTATCGTTATTACATCTTTAGGCACATCCAGTGTCTTTTTGTGACAAAAAAAACCTAAATAAAGTTCACCAAACACTCCACTTTACAGTTGTGTAGGCCACATTAGCTCATATTAAAGTCTAGTCCACACTTTATAAAATTAGTGTTTCTTATACCTGTTAGCAGCTGTTCAGGAATAAGCACACTAAGCCCTTAGTACTTTTCTGCCTATCTTTATCAGTCTACCAAGATGAAGAAGGCAGGGAGTAAGGCATGTGGTCGTGGTCGTGGGCGTGGGCGTGGAGTTTCTGCAGGGAGAGGACGTGAGGATTCTGTGCCTGCAGGGAGAGGACGTGGGGATTCTGTGCCTGCTGCGGGCACCAGTGACTCAGCATCCCCCAGTTTTACCAGGGAACAGTCCTTTATGCGCAGCTTTGTAGGAGCTAGCCGTACCCCACTGCTGCGCGAGGACCAAATTGAAGCCGTTGTCGGATGGATGGCAGCTAACGCATCGACTTCAATTAGTTCCAGATCCTCTCAGGTCCTGAGCACTGAAGAGCACCCATCTGTCTCTTCACCACCTGCCAAATTGCCCAGGCAGTCAGAGAGCCCTGGACAGGAGCCATCTCTACTTCTGTTCTCTGAATCTCTTGGCTTGGAAAGAGGGGGCCAGCCAAGCAGAATTCGAGAATTTGAAGAAGAGGTAGTATGCAGTGATGCGCAACCGTTTTGTCTCTCTGAATCTGAAGAGGCGGGTGGGCCAGTGCCTATGGTCAGCAGCACACCTCAGTACGCATCTGATGATGAGACTCAGGTGCCACTTTCTGGTGCGTACTGTGCTGTCGAGACTACCCAGGAGAAGCAGTTGTTTGAAGAGGGTGGTGTAGATGATGAGGTCCTTGACCCATCATGGCGTGAGGGACAGGAAGGTGGTGGGAGCAGCTCTGAGGAAGAGATTCCCCGAACGGCCCAAAAAGGAGGGAGAGGGAGGGGGCAGACTTGGTTGCCTGTAGCCTCCACTTCGGCACCCATTAGGAGCATGGCTCTTCCAAAATCCAAAGCGGGCGCTCCCAAGACTTGCAGTGCCTGGTCCTTTTTTGACACAGTTGCAGATGACATTTGCTTTGTCAAATGCAAGCTGTGTAATCAGAAAGTGAAAAGAGGGAAAAGTGTCAGCAACCTCAATACCACAAATATGTGGAAACATGTGCGGACCAAGCACGTGGTGGAGTTACACAAACACACTGAAGACCTAGGCCAACCTACAGCGCCACCTACCACCTCTTCAGCTCGTGTTGTAGCCTCTTCCTCCAGCTCACACACAGCTGGTTCGGCTTCCTCACAGGATCGCCATGGAAGAATCTCTGGCACTGTTGTACAGAGACACAGTGTAATTCCACCCACAGCACCACTTTCCCAGTCATCCTCACACTCCCAGGCCAGTCTACAGCCATCGTTAGCACAGGCATGGGAGAAAAGGCGCCCATACTCGGCAAACCACCCCCGAGCACAGGCTCTGAATGCTGGCATTGCTAAACTACTGGCCCTTGAAATGCTATCATTCAGGCTGGTGGAGACTGACACATTCCGTAACTTTATGGCATTGGCAGTCCCACAATACAACGTGCCCAGCCGCTTTTATTTCAGCAGGCAAGCCGTCCCTGCCCTGCAACATCATGTGGAGGGAAAAATTAAACATGCGCTACAAAACGCCGTCAGTAGCAAGGTCCACCTGACCACTGATGCGTGGACCAGTAAGCATGGACAGGGACGATACCTTTCCCTCACTGCCCATTGGGTAAATGTTGTGGAGCCGGGTACAGATCTTGAGAGTGGCGCTGTACGTGTTCTGCCAACTCCAAGGATTGCAGGAATCCAGTCTGTACACATTGACTCCTCCTCATACTCCAGTTCCTCTGAATCAGCGCTGCAGGAGCCGTCACGGTCTACCTCCACATCGACCCGTGAACGGTTACCTGTTATGATGACCGATATGAGCACAGCCGTGGCCAAACGTCAACAGGCCGTATTAAAATTAATTTCTTTGGGGAATCGAAGCCACACAGCGCAGGAGCTCTGGAATGCCATCAAGCAGCAGAGTGACGTGTGGTTTGTGCCAGCGAATCTCCAGCCAGGCATGGTAGTGTGTGACAATGGCCGAAATCTGGTGGCAGCTCTGGGCCTAGGCAACCTCACTCACATCCCATGTCTGGCACATGTGCTCAACTTGGTCGTGCAGAGTTTTTTGAGGGACTATCCGGATCTTGATGCACTGCTTCACAAGGTCCGCATAGAGTGCGCTCACTTGCGGCGTTCCAGCAATGCAAGATCACGCATTGCAGCTCTGCAGCGCCGATTATGTCTTCCGGAACATCGCATCATATGTGACCTACCCACCAGGTGGAATTCAACGTTACATATGTTGGAGAGGTTGTGTGAGCAGCAGGCAGCAGTAATGGAGTACCAGCTGCAGCAGGCGCAAACAAGTCGCAGTGCGCGCCGTTCACACTTCACCACCACTGAGTGGGCCTCTATGAAGGACATTTGCCACGTTTTGCGTGCCTTCGATTATTCCACGCGGATGGCGAGTGCAGATGATGCACTAGTCAGCATGACTATCCCCCTTATCTGCCTGCTTGAAAAAACACTGCAAGCACTAAGGGACGAGGTTTTGGAAGAGGTGGAGGATGAGGAGTCACAAATGCCATCTGCTTCTCTACAGTCTGCGCAACGTGGTTCCTCACAAAGGCCTAGGCAGGGGACACTTTGTGAGGAGGATGAGGAGGAGTCAATGGATGAGGAAGACATCTGTCCAGAGGAGGGAGGTACACAATGCTCTAGTAGTCAGTATCTAGAGCGAGGGTGGGGTGATGCAGAGCAGGCAGAGATCACGCCTCAAGCAGGGGACAGCGTTTCTTGGCCAGTTGGCAGTCTGCAGCACATGGTTGATTTCATGCTGCAGTGCCTCAGAAACGACCGCCGCATCGCCCACATTCTCAACACGGCTGATTATTGGGTGTCCACCCTCCTAGATCCTCGCTACCGGGACAACTTACAAAGCCTCATAACACCATTGAACCGGGAGCGTAAAATGCGGGAGTACCAAGACGCACTGGTGCATTCCATCATGTTCTCCATTCCAACCGAGAGCAGTGCTGCTAGTGCTTTACAAAGCAGCTCAGTGCGTCGAGGCAGTGGAGGAAGCTCTGCACAAAGAGGGAGCAGAAGCAGCGCCTCAGCACAAGGCAAGACCAGTATGGCCGAAATGTGGCAAAGTTTTGTGTCCCCGCCGCCACAAATGTCTACACCATCACAGACAGCTCCAGTCAGCAGGAGGCAACGTTTCCGTCAGATGGTGACAGACTACATGTCTTGCCCTCTTAGTGTACTCCCAGACGGCTCTTCTCCCTTCAAGTTTTGGGTCTGTAAGCTGGATACATGGCCAGAGCTTAGTCAGTATGCACTGGAGGTGCTAGCTTGCCCTGCTGCTAGTGTATTATCGGAACGCGTCTTTAGTGCCGCAGGTGGTGTACTAACAGACCGTCGCATGCGACTATCCTCCGATAACGTTGACCGGCTTACTTTTCTCAAAATGAACAAGGCCTGGATCTCTCATGAATTTGCCAGTCCTCTTCCAGAATAAATAATTGGTTGGCAACAGTATCCAGGTCTCCTGTTCTGTTCATGTTTCTACCACCTGAACTGTAATCCCTGAGCTCCAACACCGCCAGTTGGCGCTCGGAAGTGCCGTCTGCACAGTCAACACTTGCTGCCGTGTTATTGGGGTTCAGTAACGTCAGCTGTTCTCCTGCTGTGCGGACGGCAATTTCTCCTGATTTGTCCACATCCACTGTACTACACATTTTAAAGTTGCTCCAATTACTCCTCTGGCTCCTCTGTTTTCATTCTTATCCCTGGGCTCCAGCACCGCCAGTTGGCGCTCGGAAGTGCTGTCTGCACAGTCAACACTTGCTACCATGTTATTGGGGTTCAGTAACGTCAGCTGTTCCCCTGCTGTGCGGACGGCAATTTCTCCTGCTCTGTCCACATTCTCACTACTACAGATTTTAAAGTTGCTCCAATTACACCTCTGGCTCCTCTGTTTTCAGTATTATCCCTGAGCTCCAACACCGCCAGTTGGCGCACGGAAGTGCCGTCTGCACAGTCAACACTTGCTGCCGTGTTATTGGGGTTCAGTAACGTCAGCTGTTCTCCTGCTGTGCGGACGGCAATTTCTCCTGCTTTGTCCAAATCCACTGTACTACACATTTTAAAGTTGCTCGAATTACACCTCTGGCTCCTCTGTTTTCATTCTTATCCCTGGGCTCCAGCACCGCCAGTTGGCGCTCGGAAGTGCCGTCTGCACAGTCAACACTTGCTGCCGTGTTATTGGGGTTCAGTAACGTCAGCTGTTCTCCTGCTGTGCGGACGGCAATTTCTCCTGCTTTGTCCACATCCACTGTACTACACATTTTAAAGTTGCTCGAATTACACCTCTGGCTCCTCTGTTTTCATTCTTATCCCTGGGCTCCAGCACCGCCAGTTGGCGCTCGGAAGTGCCGTCTGCACAGTCAACACTTGCTACCATGTTATTGGGGTTCAGTAACGTCAGCTGTTCCCCTGCTGTGTTAAACTTGCTCCAATTACACCTCTGGCTCCTCCGTTTTTAGTATTTACCCTGGGCTCCAACACCGCCAGTTGGCGCTCGGAAGTGCTGTCTGCACAGTCAACACTTGCTGCCGTGTTATTGGGGTTCAGTAACGTCAGCTGTTCCCCTGCTGTGCGGACGGCAATTTCTCCTGCTCTGTCCACATTCTCACTACTACAGATTTTAAAGTTGCTCGAATTACACCTCTGGCTCCTCTGTTTTCATTCTTATCCCTGGGCTCCAGCACCGCCAGTTGGCGCTCGGAAGTGCTGTCTGCACAGTCAACACTTGCTACCATGTTATTGGGGTTCAGTAACGTCAGCTGTTCCCCTGCTGTGCGGACGGCAATTTCTCCTGCTCTGTCCACATTCTCACTACTACAGATTTTAAAGTTGCTCCAATTACACCTCTGGCTCCTCTGTTTTCATTCTTATCCCTGGGCTCCAGCACCGCCAGTTGGCGCTCGGAAGTGCCGTCTGCACAGTCAACACTTGCTGCCGTGTTATTGGGGTTCAGTAACGTCAGCTGTTCTCCTGCTGTGCGGACGGCAATTTCTCCTGATTTGTCCACATCCACTGTACTACACATTTTAAAGTTGCTCCAATTACTCCTCTGGCTCCTCTGTTTTCATTCTTATCCCTGGGCTCCAGCACCGCCAGTTGGCGCTCGGAAGTGCCGTCTGCACAGTCAACACTTGCTACCATGTTATTGGGGTTCAGTAACGTCAGCTGTTCCCCTGCTGTGTTCACGGCAATTTCTCCTGCTCTGTCCATATTCACTGTGCTACTTATTTAAAACTTGCTCCAATTACACCTCTGGCTCCTCCGTTTTTAGTATTTACCCTGGGCTCCAACACCGCCAGTTGGCGCTCGGAAGTGCTGTCTGCACAGTCAACACTTGCTGCCGTGTTATTGGGGTTCAGTAACGTCAGCTGTTCCCCTGCTGTGCGGACGGCAATTTCTCCTGCTCTGTCCACATTCTCACTACTACAGATTTTAAAGTTGCTCGAATTACACCTCTGGCTCCTCTGTTTTCATTCTTATCCCTGGGCTCCAGCACCGCCAGTTGGCGCTCGGAAGTGCTGTCTGCACAGTCAACACTTGTTACCATGTTATTGGGGTTCAGTAACGTCAGCTGTTCCTCTGCTGTGCGGACGGCAATTTCTCCTGCTCTGTCCACATTCTCACTACTACAGATTTTAAAGTTGCTCCAATTACACCTCTGGCTCCTCTGTTTTCATTCTTATCCCTGGGCTCCAGCACCGCCAGTTGGCGCTCGGAAGTGCCGTCTGCACAGTCAACACTTGCTGCCGTGTTATTGGGGTTCAGTAACGTCAGCTGTACTCCTGCTGTGCGGACGGCAATTTCTCCTGATTTGTCCACATCCACTGTACTACACATTTTAAAGTTGCTCCAATTACTCCTCTGGCTCCTCTGTTTTCATTCTTATCCCTGGGCTCCAGCACCGCCAGTTGGCGCTCGGAAGTGCCGTCTGCACAGTCAACACTTGCTGCTGTGTTATTGGGGTTCAGTAACGTCAGCTGTTCTCCTGCTGTGCGGACGGCAATTTCTCCTGCTTTGTCCACATCCACTGTACTACACATTTTAAAGTTGCTCGAATTACACCTCTGGCTCCTCTGTTTTCATTCTTATCCCTGGGCTCCAGCACCGCCAGTTGGCGCTCGGAAGTGCCGTCTGCACAGTCAACACTTGCTACCATGTTATTGGGGTTCAGTAACGTCAGCTGTTCCCCTGCTGTGTTAAACTTGCTCCAATTACACCTCTGGCTCCTCCGTTTTTAGTATTTACCCTGGGCTCCAACACCGCCAGTTGGCGCTCGGAAGTGCTGTCTGCACAGTCAACACTTGCTGCCGTGTTATTGGGGTTCAGTAACGTCAGCTGTTCCCCTGCTGTGCGGACGGCAATTTCTCCTGCTCTGTCCACATTCTCACTACTACAGATTTTAAAGTTGCTCGAATTACACCTCTGGCTCCTCTGTTTTCATTCTTATCCCTGGGCTCCAGCACCGCCAGTTGGCGCTCGGAAGTGCTGTCTGCACAGTCAACACTTGCTACCATGTTATTGGGGTTCAGTAACGTCAGCTGTTCCCCTGCTGTGCGGACGGCAATTTCTCCTGCTCTGTCCACATTCTCACTACTACAGATTTTAAAGTTGCTCCAATTACACCTCTGGCTCCTCTGTTTTCATTCTTATCCCTGGGCTCCAGCACCGCCAGTTGGCGCTCGGAAGTGCCGTCTGCACAGTCAACACTTGCTGCCGTGTTATTGGGGTTCAGTAACGTCAGCTGTTCTCCTGCTGTGCGGACGGCAATTTCTCCTGATTTGTCCACATCCACTGTACTACACATTTTAAAGTTGCTCCAATTACTCCTCTGGCTCCTCTGTTTTCATTCTTATCCCTGGGCTCCAGCACCGCCAGTTGGCGCTCGGAAGTGCCGTCTGCACAGTCAACACTTGCTACCATGTTATTGGGGTTCAGTAACGTCAGCTGTTCCCCTGCTGTGTTCACGGCAATTTCTCCTGCTCTGTCCATATTCACTGTGCTACTTATTTAAAACTTGCTCCAATTACACCTCTGGCTCCTCCGTTTTTAGTATTTACCCTGGGCTCCAACACCGCCAGTTGGCGCTCGGAAGTGCTGTCTGCACAGTCAACACTTGCTGCCGTGTTATTGGGGTTCAGTAACGTCAGCTGTTCCCCTGCTGTGCGGACGGCAATTTCTCCTGCTCTGTCCACATTCTCACTACTACAGATTTTAAAGTTGCTCGAATTACACCTCTGGCTCCTCTGTTTTCATTCTTATCCCTGGGCTCCAGCACCGCCAGTTGGCGCTCGGAAGTGCTGTCTGCACAGTCAACACTTGTTACCATGTTATTGGGGTTCAGTAACGTCAGCTGTTCCTCTGCTGTGCGGACGGCAATTTCTCCTGCTCTGTCCACATTCTCACTACTACAGATTTTAAAGTTGCTCCAATTACACCTCTGGCTCCTCTGTTTTCATTCTTATCCCTGGGCTCCAGCACCGCCAGTTGGCGCTCGGAAGTGCCGTCTGCACAGTCAACACTTGCTGCCGTGTTATTGGGGTTCAGTAACGTCAGCTGTACTCCTGCTGTGCGGACGGCAATTTCTCCTGATTTGTCCACATCCACTGTACTACACATTTTAAAGTTGCTCCAATTACTCCTCTGGCTCCTCTGTTTTCATTCTTATCCCTGGGCTCCAGCACCGCCAGTTGGCGCTCGGAAGTGCCGTCTGCACAGTCAACACTTGCTGCTGTGTTATTGGGGTTCAGTAACGTCAGCTGTTCTCCTGCTGTGCGGACGGCAATTTCTCCTGATTTGTCCACATCCACTGTACTACACATTTTAAAGTTGCTCCAATTACTCCTCTGGCTCCTCTGTTTTCATTCTTATCCCTGGGCTCCAGCACCGCCAGTTGGCGCTCGGAAGTGCTGTCTGCACAGTCAACACTTGCTACCATGTTATTGGGGTTCAGTAACGTCAGCTGTTCCCCTGCTGTGCGGACGGCAATTTCTCCTGCTCTGTCCACATTCTCACTACTACAGATTTTAAAGTTGCTCCAATTACACCTCTGGCTCCTCTGTTTTCATTCTTATCCCTGGGCTCCAGCACCGCCAGTTGGCGCTCGGAAGTGCCGTCTGCACAGTCAACACTTGCTGCGGTGTTATTGGGGTTCGGTAACGTCAGCTGTTCCCCTGCTGTGTTCACGGCAATTTCTCCTGCTCTGTCCATATTCACTGTGCTACTTATTTAAAACTTGCTCCAATTACACCTCTGGCTCCTCCATTTTTAGTATTTACCCTGGGCTCCAACACCGCCAGTTGGCGCTCGGAAGTGCTGTCTGCACAGTCAACACTTGCTGCCGTGTTATTGGGGTTCAGTAACGTCAGCTGTTCTCCTGCTGTGCGGACGGCAATTTCTCCTGCTTTGTCCACATCCACTGTACTACACATTTTAAAGTTGCTCGAATTACACCTCTGGCTCCTCTGTTTTCATTCTTATCCCTGGGCTCCAGCACCGCCAGTTGGCGCTCGGAAGTGCCGTCTGCACAGTCAACACTTGCTGCGGTGTTATTGGGGTTCGGTAACGTCAGCTGTTCCCCTGCTGTGTTCACGGCAATTTCTCCTGCTCTGTCCATATTCACTGTGCTACTTATTTAAAACTTGCTCCAATTACACCTCTGGCTCCTCCGTTTTTAGTATTTACCCTGGGCTCCAATACCGCTAGTTGCTGCTCAGAAGTGCCGTCTGCACAGTCAACGCTTGCTCCAGTGTTATTGGGATTCAGTAACGTCAGCTGATCCCCAGCTGTGTGTCCGGCAAATTCTCCTGCTTTGTCCACATCCACTGTAGTACGGATTTAAAACCTCCTCCAAATACACCTCTGGCTCTTCTGTTTTTAGTATTTACCCTGGGCTCCAGCACCGCCAGCTGGTTCTCGGCAGTTCCATTGGCTCTTGTACCTTCTGCTACCCATCCGGGTTCCAGTACCGTCAGCTGGTTCTCGGCAGTGTCTTTGGCACGGGTACTCCCTCCTGCCCAGCCTGGTTCCAGCACGCCAGCTGTTTCCGGGTAGTGTCAACGTCACTTTGCCTCCAATGCGTTGTCCTGTCGTGTTGCGGTCGGGTTAGCCGACTCTATGGTGCCTGCAGTTTAGGTGACTCCTATGTGGGCTGCGGGATCTGGCAATGAAGGCTGGTTCCATAGTGCCAATAGGACAAGCACCCTCTGTAGGACTGTGGGTTTTGGTAACTGCGGCCGGCTCGCGGCCTTGAACTTTTTTTTTACATGGGTACCTTCTGCTACCCATCCGGGTTCCAGTACCGTCAGCTGGTTCTCGGCAGTGCCTTTGGATTAGGTGCCTCCTTCTCGGTATCCAAGTTCCACCAATGTCTGCTGGTCCTTGGTAGTGCTTTCTGGCACAGGTACCTCCTGCTTAGTAACCGAGTTCCAGTAACATCAGCTGGTCCTCGGTAGTTCCATTGGCTCTTGTACCTTCTGCTACCCATCCGGGTTCCAGTACCGTCAGCTGGTCCTCGGTAGTTCCATTTGCTCTTGTATCTTCTGCTACCCATCCGGGTTCCAGTACCGTCAGCTGGTTCTCGGCAGTGTCTTTGGCACGGGTACTCCCTCCTGCCCAGCCTGGTTCCAGCACGCCAGCTGTTTCCGGGTAGTGTCAACGTCACTTTGCCTCCAATGCGTTGTCCTGTCGTGTTGCGGTCGGGTTAGCCGACTCTATGGTGCCTGCAGTTTAGGTGACTCCTATGTGGGCTGCGGGATCTGGCAATGAAGGCTGGTTCCATAGTGCCAATAGGACAAGCACCCTCTGTAGGACTGTGGGTTTTGGTAACTGCGGCCGGCTCGCGGCCTTGAACTTTTTTTTTACATGGGTACCTTCTGCTACCCATCCGGGTTCCAGTACCGTCAGCTGGTTCTCGGCAGTGCCTTTGGATTAGGTGCCTCCTTCTCGGTATCCAAGTTCCACCAACGTCTGCTGGTCCTTGGTAGTGCTTTCTGGCACAGGTACCTCCTGCTTAGTAACCGAGTTCCAGTAACATCAGCTGGTCCTCGGTAGTTCCATTGGCTCTTGTACCTTCTGCTACCCATCCGGGTTCCAGTACCGTCAGCTGGTCCTCGGTAGTTTCATTTGCTCTTGTATCTTCTGCTACCCATCCGGGTTCCAGTACCGTCAGCTGGTTCTCGGCAGTGTCTTTGGCACGGGTACTCCCTCCTGCCCAGCCTGGTTCCAGCACGCCAGCTGTTTCCGGGTAGTGTCAACGTCACTTTGCCTCCAATGCGTTGTCCTGTCGTGTTGCGGTCGGGTTAGCCGACTCTATGGTGCCTGCAGTTTAGGTGACTCCTATGTGGGCTGCGGGATCTGGCAATGAAGGCTGGTTCCATAGTGCCAATAGGACAAGCACCCTCTGTAGGACTGTGGGTTTTGGTAACTGCGGCCGGCTCGCGGCCTTGAACTTTTTTTTTACATGGGTACCTTCTGCTACCCATCCGGGTTCCAGTACCGTCAGCTGGTTCTCGGCAGTGCCTTTGGATTAGGTGCCTCCTTCTCGGTATCCAAGTTCCACCAACGTCTGCTGGTCCTTGGTAGTGCTTTCTGGCACAGGTACCTCCTGCTTAGTAACCGAGTTCCAGTAACATCAGCTGGTCCTCGGTAGTTCCATTGGCTCTTGTACCTTCTGCTACCCATCCGGGTTCCAGTAACATCAGCTGGTCCTCGGTAGTTCCATTGGCTCTTGTACCTTCTGCTACCCATCCGGGTTCCAGTACCGTCAGCTGGTTCTCGGCAGTGCCTTTGGATTAGGTGCCTCCTTCTCGGTATCCAAGTTCCACCAACGTCTGCTGGTCCTTGGTAGTGCTTTCTGGCACAGGTACCTCCTGCTTAGTAACCGAGTTCCAGTAACATCAGCTGGTCCTCGGTAGTTCCATTGGCTCTTGTACCTTCTGCTATCCATCCGGGTTCCAGTACCGTCAGCTGGTCCTCGGTAGTTCCTCAGCTTTCTTGTACCTTCTGCTACATTTCCAAGTTCAAGCTTTTTGAAATGGTTCTTGGTAATCACTCTGGATCTCCCTGACGAGGACCCTGAAGACGAGGACCCTGAAGACCAACCCTAAGAAGACGAGGACCCCGAAGACAATGACCCTGAAGACGAGGACCCTGAAGACCACCCCGAAGAAGACGAGGACCCTGAAGACCACCCCGAAGAAGACGAGGACCCTGAAGACCACCCCGAAGAAGACGAGGACCCCGAAGACGAGGACCCAGAAGACCAACCCGAAGAAGATGAGGACCCCGAAGACGAGGACCCCCGAAGACGACGACCCTGAAGACCACCCCGAAGAAGACCAAGAAGATGACCCTGAAGAAGTTGACCAAGAAGACAAAGAAGAGAAGACAAGCACCAAGATACAGAAAAACAAGAGACAGAAAACCAAGAAGCAGAAATACAAGAAGCTGCAGAACAAAAAGCGGAAGAACATTAAGCATAAGACTAAAAATCAGAGCAAAAGATAATATCTAAATTATAAGCAGAAGATGACTAAGCAGTGTATGGGGGTGAGTCCGTTCCTCCTCGTGGTGCCCCTGGAAAAGACCTGCTGCTGCAGGCCAAACTGAACGCGGACAAATCCTGTTGTAAATCTTTTGTGACGGGCAGAACGAAAGGTGTAATGTCCAACCTTTTATAGATAACAACTACAGGAATGCCTGTCACAAATAAGAATATGATGAAGAAGAAGAATATGAAGAAGATGAAGAAGTAGAATATGAAGAATGTAAAAAAAAGAATAATACGAAGAAGGTGAAGAAGAAGAAGGTGAAGAAGAAGTGGATGAAAAAGATGCTGAGGATGATGAAGGAGAAAGTGTGGGAGAAGTAAAAAAGAAGGTGAAGAGCATGGAAGTAGTGAAACATAAATATCTGACAAAATATAAAAATACTTAACATAGTTAATATTTCCGTAACTCAGAACATAATAAAAAAATATTAATTCCTGCTATTCCATTTGACTGGGCTAAACCTCTATGCCTTTATTGTCTCCCCCACCTCCCCCAATACATTCTACATTATTCTTAGTTGTTTTCCTTCATGTAGAAATAACCTACAAGGAAAGAAAGGGTTTATTTTAATTCCGATATTTATGTCCCATTGACTTGCATTGGTTTCCGGTATCGGAATCGGCGATATCCGATACTTTTTCGGTATCGGTCCGATCCAATCCGATCCGATATTTCCCGATATCGGAAGGTATCGCTCAACACTACAGAAGAGCCCTGGCTAAACGGAGGACTGTACAGAGGCTGCATTAGTAGAACATGTGAGCAGAATTTTTTTTTTTTCCCTGGCTCTTTACAATTCAGAAAAATCATGGCCAGCCATCATTTTGCTGAATTTTCACAAAGTAAATTGCAAGAAATTCAGATTCAGAAGTAACCAAATTTGTTTGTACAATTTGAGACAACTTCAGCCTTAAATAGATTTGCTTATCTCTACTTTGCACTAGCTAGGTATGCAGTTCTTACTTTCCACTTAGGACAGCATCCTTGATTGTTGGTCATCTAGACTTAAAGGGGTTGTTTGGTCTTAAAGTACAAGCCTGCAATCAATGTATGTGACTGCGGACTTTTGAATCCTCACATAACGCACACTGTGAGCTATGAGAATTCTTTGGTGCTGGTGCCAGAAGAGGCGAACATGTGACCGCAAGTATGTGATATGCAAAAATCATGTCCCTCTTCAACTCCTGACCCAGCTTCTCTGCTCCTTTCCCCACCGAAAGGACTTTTGTAGTGACTCATGAGTCATACAGGGAATATTGACCTCCTGTTTCTACATAGCGCTTAGAAGGATTCAGCTAGTCAGTTTTTAATAATGTGATGTCATAGACCTAATGGAAAACAGAAGAATTAACTGGGTAGAAAGGCAAAATTAGCAATTATGTACACAGCGCTATAAAATATGATGGTTGCAATATATTAAGAGAATAAAAACTTTGATGGAAGTGCTTCTTTAAATCAATTATTAAAAAACAACAAAAAAAATATTAAATAGATTCCTCCTTCTACCATGTGAAATAAGTATAATTGGTGTTCCTTTAACTTTCAACTTGCAAACTCTGCTTCCAGATTTATCTCTAGGGACAATCAATTTTCAGAGGTCAACCTGGAGGATTGTGCAGTCTCTTGACTTGAACCTCAGTGAAAATCTTTGGAGAAATTTGAAGAAGGCAATTAGAGAAACAACTTCTAGTATCAGTTGTTTTTAGTTAATTGCTCTTGTTTGATTGGTTTATTGCAAACAGTAGAAAGATTGTACAGTTAAAATTTTTCTACTAAAGTGAATTCACGTTGAGTGTTGAAGTACTGTGATTGCAAATGCTTTCGCAGGCATAACACTGTTGCTTATAGATTATCTGTCACCAGAAAAATGCTATTAACCTGCAGATATGGAGTTAATCTGCAGGTTAAAAGCTTTACTAACATGCTGGTGGCCCGCACTTAGCCGAACACTGTGTGGGATAATTAACTTTATTTTCTACAGCAGCTTTCTGGATTCAGTCACAGGGGGCGGTGCCAACACGGGTTCAGTCACAGCTCTGAGAATGCAAAGCGGCGGCTGTAACTGCAACCCCCGACCTTGACTGTAATGCTGAGCAAGTATCAATCAGGACCTGTGGTGCAGTTACAGCCGCCACTCTGTATACTAAGAGCGGTGACTGAACTAGCGCTGGTGCCGCCCCGGTGACTGAAACCGAATGCTGCCAGGGAGAATACAGTTCATTTTCTCCCCTCACCGTTCGGCTACGCGAAGGCAACGGGCAGGTTAGTAACGCTATTATGAAGGCGCCATATCTGCAGGTTAATACTGTTTTATTCTGGTGACAGGTTACGTTCACACCAACAAAATGTATTCAAAACCAGACAAAAATATCAAAGAAGAAAAGTATTTTTTTATTGATTAAAAAAATTGACATGTTAAAAAACATATAGAACACAAAAGACAAGATAAAAAGAAAGGTTTTATAAGATGGGGGAAGATGTGCCATGGTGAAAAAAGATCAGTGAAGTGCACTGTGCATAAACAATTTACAGATCCCTGTAAATATGAGAAAGGGACATGTAAGATTGACTTTGAAAGCTGTAAAACTCAATTTTTGGTTGTTGTATGATGGATTTTTGTTTGGCAACCTTATGTTGCAATTTCTTATTATTTCTACACATCTGTTACAACTAGAGATGAGCGTTGTTCTACTCGAACTGTTCGCCAATCTCAAATTTGAGCTGTTTTGGGCAGTGTTCGAGCCGTTCGGCGAACACGAACAATTTGAGAAAAATTCGGCTGTTCGAGGTTATGTTCGATAACTGTTCGTGCACCAAAATCATAACTGGATTTTTTCTCAGTAATGATGAAAATTAATGTTAATACGCAGTTTGAGTGTACAGCGGGGTGGGGGGAGGGGCAGGGGATGGATCTCTGCAGGAACAATGAAGATCTCCATTTTTTTTTCTCTTTCCCGCATTTACAGTGGGGAGGTGCAATCTGTCAGCCTATCAGCAGCGCACACACGGAGCGAAGTGCTTTTTTTCACACAAGCAAGGGCATGTGTCATTGGCAGTGTATGTCACATGTCCTTGCCCTATAAGACCAAGCCATTTTCCCCGTCGCCACCATTTTCTCACTGCTGCAGCTGCGTGTTAGACGGCACCGCTGTTGCTGTGTGCGCTATACCTTGTTAATTTCAAGCCAATTTTCGCACAAATCTACAGATAGCTTGGGAGTAGGGAATAGTTGTGATTGCAGTCCTTTTAAGGACTAGGTTACAGCATTTCCTACGACTTTTATCAGGCAGGTCTGTGCTCTTAAATAGATAGATTGTGGGAGTAATGACTAATTGTAATTGGAGTCCTTTTCAGGACTAGGTTACATCAGTTCCTATCAGTTTTTGCCAGGCAGGTCTGTGCCAGTGCTGTGCAAGTTTTTTTCACAGCATTTGGCTGAATCTAGCAAAGCTAATCCTTTTTGGCCTATTGCAGAGTGTGTTAGTCAGTGGAGTAGCCTATCTGTGTTGCAAGATATACCACCTGTGTATAGAATACCAATTTTTTTACTGCACCTAGTGAAGTAGAATCTTTTGGGCATAGCATCATTCTATTAGTCCATCTATACTGACCTCCATCAGGTTGCAAATTGAATATAATTTTTTTCTGCATCTAGCTCTGAAAAAATATTGGGCTTCTAGCTGTGTGTGGGACTTGTTGTATTAGTCCATCTATACTGACCTCCATCAGGTTGCAAACTGCATATATTTTTTTCTTCATCTACCTCTGAAAAAATATTGGGCTTCTAGCTGTGTGTGGGACTTGTTCTATTAATCCATCTATACAGACCTCCATCAGGTTGCAAACTGAATATATTTTTTTCTGCATCTACCACTGAAAAAATATTGGGCTTCTAGCTGTGTGTGGGACTTGTTGTATTAGTCCATCTATACTGACCTCCATCAGGTTGCAAACTGAATATATTTTTTTCTGCATCTACCTCTGAAAAAATATTGGGCTTCTAGCTGTGTGTGGGACTTGTTGTATTAGTCCATCTATACAGACCTCCATCAGGTTGCAAACTGAATATATTTTTTTCTGCATCTACCTCTGAAAAAATATTGGGCTTCTAGCTGTGTGTGGGACTTGTTGTATTAGTCCATCTATACTGACCTCCATCAGGTTGCAAACTGAATATATTTTTTTCTGCATCTACCTCTGAAAAAATATTGGGCTTCTAGCTGTGTGTGAGACTTGTTCTATTAATCCATCTATACAGACCTCCATCAGGTTGCAAACTGAATATATTTTTTTCTGCATCTACCT
Source organism: Phyllobates terribilis (assembly GCF_046119375.1). NCBI lineage: Eukaryota > Metazoa > Chordata > Amphibia > Anura > Dendrobatidae > Phyllobates > Phyllobates terribilis. The sequence continues at coordinate 474,246,148 of NW_027362765.1, read as the reverse complement.
CTGAAAAAATATTGGGCTTCTAGCTGTGTGTGGGACTTGTTGTATTAGTCCATCTATACTGACCTCCATCAGGTTGCAAACTGAATATATTTTTTTCTGCATCGACCTCTGAAAAAATATTGGGCTTCTAGCTGTGTGTGGGACTTGTTCTATTAATCCATCTATACAGACCTCCATCAGGTTGCAAACTGAATATATTTTTTTCTGCATCTACCTCTGAAAAAATATTGGGCTTCTAGCTGTGTGTGGAACTTGTTGTATTAGTCCATCTATACTGACCTCCATCAGGTTGCAAACTGAATATATTTTTTTCTGCATCTACCTCTGACAAAATATTGGGCTTCTAGCTGTGTGTGGGACTTGTTGTATTAGTCCATCTATACAGACCTCCATCAGGTTGCAAACTGAATATATTTTTTTCTGCATCTACCTCTGAAAAAATATTGGGCTTCTATCTGTGTGTGGGACTTGTTGTATTAGTCCATCTATACTGACCTCCATCAGGTTGCAAACTGAATATATTTTTTTCTGCTTCTACCTCTGAAAAAATATTGGGCTTCTAGCTGTGTGTGGGACTTGTTCTATTAATCCATCTATACAGACCTCCATCAGGTGGCAAACTCAATATATTTTTTTCTGCATCTACCTCTGAAAAAATATTGGGCTTCTAGCTGTGTGTGGGACTTGTTGTATTAGTCCATCTATACTGACCTCCATCAGGTTGCAAACTGAATATATTTTTTTCTGCATCTACCTCTGAAAAAATATTGGGCTTCTAGCTGTGTGTGGGACTTGTTCTATTAATCCATCTATACAGACCTCCATCAGGTGGCAAACTCAATATATTTTTTTCTGCATCTACCTCTGAAAAAATATTGGGCTTCTAGCTGTGTGTGGGACTTGTTCTATTAATCCATCTATACAGACCTCCATCAGGTTGCAAACTGAATATATTTTTTTCTGCATCTACCTCTGAAAAAATATTTGGCCTTCTAGCAGTGTGTGGGACTTTCTCTATTAGTCCATCTATACTGACCTCCATCAGGTTGCAAATTAAAAATAATTTTTATCTGCATCTAGCTCTGAAAAAATATTTGGCCTTCTAGCAGTGTGCGGGACTTTCTCTATTAGTCCATCTATACTGACCTCCATCAGGTTGCAAATTAAAAATAATTTTTATCTGCATCTAGCTCTGAAAAAATATTTGGCCTTCTAGCAGTGTGTGGGACTTTCTCTATTAGTCCATCTATACTGACCTCCATCAGGTTGCAAATTGAATATAATTTTTTTCTGCATCTAACCCAGCCAATAGTTTTGGCCTAATACCACAGTTTGGCCACTCAGCTCTGCTCGGTTCCCATCCATTGTTTTTTTGTGCAAACAACTCCAGAGTTGTTAATTAGTTAACCACCAAAATGAGTGGAAAAAGGCCTGCTGCTGGTGGAAAGGGGAATAGGCGTGTTGGGAAGGGGAAAAAAGGTTGTGTCCGTGGGGTAGGTGTTAAAGCAACAGTAACATCTGCAGAAGAAAGACCATCTTCCAGCCAAACTAAAATGTCTACTTCTTTAAACGGACAATGTGATAAGATCCCTTTCTTACGGCCATGCCAATCGCTACAAATTCCAGATGAGGCACAAAAACAGCAGGTGCTTCAACGGATATCAAGTGCTCCTTTAAGTGGGCTCTCCTCCACATCAACTTCAACATCACAAATACTCCAGTCCTCAAAGGTGTCACCCCAATCGCACTTGCTTCCTCACAGCTCCCAAATCTCCAGCTGCCCGTCTGAGTATGAGGTAGAACAGATGGTTGAGTCTGCAGAGCTGTTTACTCATACTATAGCCTGGGAATCAGAGGTCGACTCCAGCGCTTCTGTGAATCCAGACGAGGAAATGATCTGCACTGATGCCCAGAATCTTTATGAGTCGGATCCAGGACCAGACGCAGAAGGTTCTGACCATAATGTAGACCCTCATTCCCAAACTGTAACTCCTGTTGGTGGAGACAATGAGGAAGACGATGATAAGACTCAAATACCTGATTGGAGCGACAACTTTAGTTTTTTGTCAGGGCAGGAACAGGTTGGCTCTGAGGACGACGGGTGTGATAACGCACAGGGTGATGATGATGAGGTTGGAGATCCCACTTACTGTCAACCCACAGTCAGCCAAGAGATGAGGTCAGCAGAGGAGGTGGAGGAAGATGCTAGTGACGACGAGGTCAGGTTGCGCCTTCCTGGACAGAGACGTAGTACTGGAAGCATGTCAACAACTGCATCCTCAAAAACAACTCTGCCTCTCACCACAAGTCGTGGTGGCTCTTCAGGTCGCATGGGTGCTAAGCCTTGCATAGCCTGGGCATTTTTTCAGATCGATAAAGATGACCCAACTCGTGTTATCTGTAACATTTGTCAGCAAAAGCTAAGTAGAGGCCAAAAAATACATAGTTTGAGTACTTCATGCATGAACCGGCACATGGACATGAAGCATAAGTTGCAGTCGGAAGCTCAGTGTGCTACAATGCGGCCTAGCCGGCCGGGCCAACCACCGTCTGCCATATCTTGTGCATCCGCGGCCTCTTCATCCTCTGTGACTGGGGGGACAGCAGTCACACCTGTTTTGGGGCACAGACCTGCCACCTCTTTACCCGCAACAGCCAGCGTGATTGGCAGGTCATCATTTTCTTTGGAGGTGGTAACACAAGCTGGTGTTGAGCGCTGTCCGACATCGATAGCACCACCTTTGGATTAAGGCAACCTAACATGTCCGCCTGCATCTTCCTCACAGACCGGCAGTTTGCCGGGGACACCCTTATCAACCCCGTCTAAGCACAATAGCCAGCCCTCGGTCCCTCAGATGTGGACAAGTAAAAGACCATTTCCTCCTAGCCATGAGAAAGCTAAGAGGTTGAATTTCACCATCTGTAAGCTCTTGGCTACAGAAATGCTGCCTTTCCGCCTGGTGGACACAGAGGATTTTCGAGACCTTATGTCCGTCGCAGTGCCCCAGTACCACATGCCCAGTCTGCACTACTTCTCAAAGAAAGGTGTGCCTGCGCTCCACCAGCATGTCGCACACAACATCACCGCTTCTTTGAGAAACTCTGTGTGTGACAGGGTGCATTTCACCACAGACACTTGGACGAGTAGGCATGGACAGGGGCGTTACATGTCGCTGACTGGGCACTGGGTAACTATGGTGACAGCAGGACAAGGGGCTGCTGTCCAAGTCTTGCCGCCCCCACGAGTTGTGCATCAATCCTCTTTATCTCAAAGTTCCTCCACTGCTTCTGCCTCCTCAACCTCCTCTCGGTCTTCCACCTGCACCCAAAGCCTGTGTGGTCATGCCACAAGCTTTCTAACTGCGCAGAAGGGATCCTGCACACCTCCTTACTATGCTGGCAGTAGGGCTCAACGTCATCAGGCGGTTTTTACATTGAAATGTCTGGGAAATGTGAGTCACACAGCTGAGGAGTTGTGGTCAGCTCTGGAGAACCAATTTCATGAATGGTTGTCTCCACTGGACCTGAAACCAGGGAAGGCCGTGTGCGACAATGCTGCAAACCTGGGTGCGGCCTTTCGCCGGGGCAATGTCACACACGTGCCTTGTATGGCTCACGTGTTGAACCTGGTTGTCCAGCAATTTTTAGCCCACTATCCCAGACTAGATGGCCTTCTGCAGAGGGCACGGTCGCTGTGTGCTCACTTCCGCCGTTCGCATCCCGCAGCTCAGCGACTTACATCTCTACAGAAGTCGTTGGGCCTGCCACTTCACCGGCTAAAATGCGATGTGCCTACCCGGTGGAATTCAACTCTGCACATGTTGCAGCGACTGTGGCAGCACCGACAAGCCCTGGTGCAATATGTTCTGACGTATAGCCTGGGCCAACGAGATCCAGAGGTGGGGCAAATCACGCTGGAGGAGTGGTCTCAGATCAGGGACCTATGCACCCTTCTGCACAGTTTTGAAATGGCGACGAAGATGTTTAGTGCTGACGATGCCATTATCAGCATGACTATTCCGGTGATTTACATGCTGGAGCACATGTTAAACAGAATTCGGAGTCAGGTGGTGGCACAAGAGGAGGTGGAGGAAGTAGAGGAGGAGGAGTTGTATGCGGAAGGGCTAACATCTGCAAGGTCCAGACGGTCGGCAGCACCAAGGCGGCAGGCATGTGAGGGTGGGGGAGATGGTTTTACCAGGGCGCATGGTAGCAGCCAAACTAGTGAGGAAGGTGCAGGAGCCCAGGAAGAAGTGGAGGACGAACTGATGGAAGACTCATCAGATGAGGGAGACCTTGATCACATTTCTGTTGTGCGAGGTTGGGGGGAGAGGACAGAGGAAGGAAGCATGATTGTTACCTCGCCACCAACACAACAGGGACTTGGTGCTCCTGGATGCGCAACACACATGAGTGCCTTCTTGCTGCACTACCTGCAACATGACCCTCGAATTGTGAGAATTAGAAATAATCCTGACTACTGGGTTGCCACACTGTTAGATCCCCGGTACAAAAGTAAATTTGCAGAAATTATTCCTGCCATAGAAAGGGATGCACGCATGCAGGAGTATCAGCAGAGACTGTTGCAGAATCTTACATGTGCTTTTCCACAAAATACCAGTGGTGCACGTAGTGAATCTCACAGTTCCAACTTGCCAACCGTGGGACCGTCAAGTGTTCAGCACTCAAACCGTAACAGAACCACAGTATCTGCTGGTAACATCAATTTTGCGGAATCATTTCACCACTTTTTTAGCCCATCCTTTGCAAGGCCACAGGAGACAAGAAGTCTGACACATAGTCAACGCCTAGAGACGATGGTACAGGAGTATCTCCAAGTAAACATTGAAGCCATGATTGTGTCACTGGACCCTTGCTCTTTTTGGCTTCCAATCTGGATAAATGGCCGGAGCTAGCCACTTACGCCTTGGAGATCTTGTCATGCCCCGCAGCCAGCGTTCTGTCTGAACGTGTGTTCAGCGCTGCTGGTGGTGTGCTGACAGATAAGCGCACGCGGCTCTCCACTGATAATGTAGACAGACTCACGTTCATAAAGATGAACAAATCATGGATCCGAAACGACTTTTCTACCCCTGTGTCATCCTGGGGAGAGTAAAAGCTTGATGATTGGTTAAAATCACCCTACCAGCCGTTTTAAGCTTTCAAATTACTAATCATGTTTATCTGTATCTTGGCTGGAAAATAATTTGGGCTTTGTAGCAGTGTGCAGCACTGATCCTATTAGGCCATCTATACTAAAGCTTCACCAGATTTAAAATTAATAATAATTTTTAGCTGCATCTAGCCCGGAAAATAATTTTGGGGCTCCGAGATGCGCAAGACACATAAGTGCCTTCTTGCTGCACTACCTGCAGCATGACCCTCATATTGTCAGAATTCGAAGTAATCATGACTACTGGGTTGCCACACTCTTAGATCCCCCAAACTTTTCGAACAAACCTTTTCATTTTAATAAAGACCAAAAAAATGGTCATTTTTTGAAATTATAAGCATTAGCAGGTTGTTAGAAACTGAAATCAAACAGTTTTCAACTCAAAACTTTATTCTAGGTGATGTTACATTTTCACATAGGACCCCTTGTTCGAAAGGAGCTTCTGAACTCTCTCGTCCATTGAATTTGTCAGGTTTTGGATGGTTTCTGCTTCAATTGTTTTGCATGAGGACAGAATACCCTCCCAGAGCTGTTGCTTAGATGTCAACTGCCTCCCGCCATCATAGACACTCCTTTTAATGATGCTCCAAAGGTTCTGAATGGGGTAGAGGTCAGGGGAGCATGGGGGTCACACCATAAGTTTGTCCCCTTTTATGCCCATATCAGCCAGAGATGCAGATGTTTTATGTGCAGCATGAGATGGTGCATTATCATGCAGAAAAATGATCTTGCTGTGAAATACACGGTTCTTCTTCTTGAACCATGGCAGGAAGTGCTGTTTGAGAAAATCCACATACATTATGGAGTTCATCTTTAGCGCCTTCAGGGATCCTAAAGGGGCCGACAATCTCTCTCCCCATGATTCCAGACCAAAACATTACTCCACCTCCTCCTTGTTGGCGCTGTAGCCGTGTTTGCGTGGGGTGTCCATCAACCAGCCATCCTCCACTCCATCCATCTGGACCATCGAGCGCTGCACGGCACTCATCCGTGAACAAAACAGTTTTGAAATCAGTCTTCATGTAATGTTTGGCCCACTGGAGCCGTTTCTGCTTGTGTGAAGTGGATAGAGGAGGTCGACAGGATGGCGTATGCACAGCTGCAAACCTCTGAAGGACCCTGCATCTTGTTGTTCGGGGGACGTTGGAGGCACAAGCAGCTTCAAAAACTTGTCTGCTGCTATGACAAGGCTTTTTTGCCGCTGCTCTTTCAACCTGACGTAATTGCCTGTAGGAAAGAGTCCTCAATTTGCCCTTATCAGCACTAGAGATGAGCGTTGTTCTACTCGAACTGTTCGCCAATCTCAAATTCGAGCTGTTTTGGGCGGTGTTCGAGCCGTTCGGCGAACACGAACAATTTGAGAAAAATTCGGCTGTTCGAGGTTATGTTCGATAACTGTTCGTGCACCAAAATCATAACTGGATTTTTTCTCAGTAATGATGAAAATTAATGTTAATACGCAGTTTGAGTGTACAGCGGGGCGGGGGGAGGGGCAGGGGATGGATCTCTGCAGGAACAATGAAGATCTCCATTTTTTTTTCTCTTTCCCGCATTTGCAGTGGGGAGGTGCAATCTGTCAGCCTATCAGCAGCGCACACACGGAGCGAAGTGCTTTTTTTCACACAAGCAAGGGCATGTGTGATTGGCAGTGTATGTCACATGTCCTTGCCCTATAAGACCAAGCCATTTTCCCCGTCGCCACCATTTTCTCACTGCTGCAGCTGCGTGTTAGACGGCACCGCTGTTGCTGTGTGCGCTATACCTTGTTAATTTCAAGCCAATTTTCGCACAAATATACAGATAGCTTGGGAGTAGGGAATAGTTGTGATTGCAGTCCTTTTAAGGACTAGGTTACAGCATTTCCTACGACTTTTATCAGGCAGGTCTGTGCTCTTAAATAGATAGATTGTGGGAGTAAAGACTAATTGTAATTGGAGTCCTTTTCAGGACTAGGTTACATCAGTTCCTATCAGTTTTTGCCAGGCAGGTCTGTGCCAGTGCTGTGCAAGTTTTTTTCACAGCATTTGGCTGAATCTAGCAAAGCTAATCCTTTTTGGCCTATTGCAGAGTGTGTTAGTCAGTGGAGTAGCCTATCTGTGTTGCAAGATATACCACCTGTGTATAGAATACCAATTTTTTTACTGCACCTAGTGAAGTAAAATCTTTTGGGCATAGCATCATTCTATTAGTCCATCTATACTGACCTCCATCAGGTTGCAAACTGAATATAATTTTTTTCTGCATCTACCTCTGAAAAAATATTTGGGCTTCTAGCAGTGTGTGGGACTTGGTCTATTAGTCCATCTATACTGACCTCCATCAGGTTGCAAATTAAAAATAATTTTTTTCTTCATTTAGCTCTGAAAAAATATTTGGGCTTCTAGCAGTGTGTGGGACTTGTTCTCTTAGTCCTTCTATACTGACCTCCAGCAGGTTGCAAATTGAATATAATTTTTTTCTGCATCTAGCTCTGAAAAAATATTTGGGCTTCTAGCGGTGTGTGGGACTTGGTCTATTAGTCCATCTATACTGACCTCCATCAGGTTGCAAATTAAAAATAATTTTTTTCTGCATCTAGCTCTGAAAAAATATTTGGGCTTCTAGCAGTGTGTGGGACTTGGTCTATTAGTCCATCTATACTGACCTCCATCAGGTTGCAAATTAAAAATAATTTATTTCTTCATTTATCTCTGAAAAAATATTTGGGCTTCTAGCAGCATGTGGGACTTGTTCTATTAGTCCATCTATACTGACCTCCATCAGGTTGCAAATTAAAAATAATTTTTTTCTGCATCTAGCTCTGAAAAAATATTTGGGCTTCTAGCAGTGTGTGGGACTTGGTCTATTAGTCCATCTATACTGACCTCCATCAGGTTGCAAATTAAAAATAATTTTTTTCTGCATCTAGCTCTGAAAAAATATTTGGGCTTCTAGCAGTGTGTGGGACTTGGTCTATTAGTCCATCTATACTGACCTCCATCAGGTTGCAAATTGAATAAAAAAATTTTCTGCATCTAGCTCTGAAAAAATATTTGGGCTTCTAGCGGTGTGTGGGACTTGGTCTATTAGTCCATCTATACTAACCTCCATCAGGTTGCAAATTAAAAATAATTTTTTTCTGCATCTAGCTCTGAAAAAATATTTGGGCTTCTAGCAGTGTGTGGGACTTGGTCTATTAGTCCATCTATACTGACCTCCATCAGGTTGCAAATTAAAAATAATTTTTTTCTTCATTTAGCTCTGAAAAAATATTTGGGCTTCTAGCAGTGTGTGGGACTTGTTCTATTAGTCCTTCTATACTGACGTCCAGCAGGTTGCAAATTAAAAATAATTTTTTTCTGCATCTAGCTCTGAAAAAATATTTGGGCTTCTAGCAGTGTGTGGGACTTGGTCTATTAGTCCATCTATACTGACCTCCATCAGGTTGCAAATTAAAAATAATTTTTTTCTGCATCTAGCTCTGAAAAAATATTTGGGCTTCTAGCAGTGTGTGGGACTTGGTCTATTAGTCTATCTATACTGACCTCCATCAGGTTGCAAATTAAAAATATTTTTTTTCTTCATTTAGCTCTGAAAAAATATTTGGGCTTCTAGCAGTGTGTGGGACTTGTTCTATTAGTCCTTCTATACTGACCTCCAGCAGGTTGCAAATTGAATATAATTTTTTTCTGCATCTAGCTCTGAAAAAATATTTGGGCTTCTAGCGGTGTGTGGGACTTGGTTTATTAGTCCATCTATACTGACCTCCATCAGGTTGCAAATTAAAAATAATTTTTTTCTGCATCTAGCTCTGAAAAAATATTTGGGCTTCTAGCAGTGTGTGGGACTTGGTCTATTAGTCCATCTATACTGACCTCCATCAGGTTGCAAATTGAATAAAAAAATTTTCTGCATCTAGCTCTGAAAAAATATTTGGGCTTCTAGCGGTGTGTGGGACTTGGTCTATTAGTCCATCTATACTGACCTCCATCAGGTTGCAAATTAAAAATAATTTTTTTCTGCATCTAACCCAGCCAATAGTTTTGGCCTAATACCACAGTTTGGCCACTCAGCTCTGCTCGGTTACCATCCATTGTATTTTTGTGCAAACAACTCCAGAGTTGTGAATTAGTTAACCACCAAAATGAGTGGAAAAAGGCCTGCTGGTGGTGGAAAGGGGAATAGGCGTGTTGGGAAGGGGAAAAAAGGTTGTGTCCGTGGGGTAGGTGCAGAAGAAAGACCATCTTCCAGCCAAACTAAAATGTCTACTTCTTTTAGCGGACAATGTGATAAGATCCCTTTCTTACGGCCACGCCAATCGCTACAAATTCCAGATGAGGCACAAAAACAGCAGGTGCTTCAACGGATATCAAGTGCTCCTTTAAGTGGGCTCTCCTCCACATCAACTTCAACATCACAAATACTCCAGTCCTCAAAGGTGTCACCCAAATCGCACTTGCTTCCTCACAGCTCCCAAATCTCCAGCTGCCCGTCTGAGTATGAGGTAGAACAGATGGTTGAGTCTGCAGAGCTGTTTACTCATACTATAGCCTGGGAATCAGAGGTCAACTCCAGCGCTTCTGTGAATCCAGACGAGGAAATGATCTGCACTGATGCCCAGAATCTTTATGAGTCGGATCCAGGACCAGACGCAGAAGGTTCTGACCATAATGTAGACCCTCATTCCCAAACTGTAACTCCTGTTGGTGGAGACAATGAGGAAGACGATGATAAGACTCAAATACCTGATTGGAGCGACAACTTTAGTTTTTTGTCAGGGCAGGAACAGGTTGGCTCTGAGGACGACGGGTGTGATAACGCACAGGGTGATGATGATGAGGTCGGAGATCCCACTTACTGTCAACCCACAGTCAGCCAAGAGATGAGGTCAGCAGAGGAGGTGGAGGAAGATGCTAGTGACGACGAGGTCAGGTTGCGCCTTCCTGGACAGAGACGTAGTACTGGAAGCACGTCAACAACTGCATCCTCAAACACAACTCTGCCTCTCACCACAAGTCGTGGTGGCTCTTCAGGTCGCATGGGTGCTAAGCCTTGCATAGCCTGGGCATTTTTTCAGATCGATAAAGATGACCCAACTCGTGTTATCTGTAACATTTGTCAGCAAAAGCTAAGTAGAGGCCAAAAAATACATAGTTTGAGTACTTCATGCATGAACCGGCACATGGACATGAAGCATAAGTTGCAGTGGGAAGCTCAGTGTGCTACAATGCGGTCTAGCCGGCCGGGCCAACCACCGTCTGCCATATCTTGTGCATCCGCGGCCTCTTCATCCTCTGTGACTGGGGGGACAGCAGTCACACCTGTTTTGGGGCGCAGACCTGCCACCTCTTTACCCGCAACAGCCAGCGTGATTGGCAGGTCATCATTTTCTTTGGAGGTGGTAACACCAGCTGGTCTTGAGCGCTGTCCGACATCGATAGCACCACCTTTGGATCAAGGCAACCTAACATGTCCGCCTGCATCTTCCTCACAGACCGGCAGTTTGCCGGGGACACCCTTATCAACCCCGTCTAAGCACAATAGCCAGCCCTCGGTCCCTCAGATGTGGACAAGTAAAAGACCATTTCCTCCTAGCCATGAGAAAGCTAAGAGGTTGAATTTCACCATCTGCAAGCTCTTGGCTACAGAAATGCTGCCTTTCCGCCTGGTGGACACAGAGGATTTTCGAGACCTTATGTCCGTCGCAGTGCCCCAGTACCAGATGCCCAGTCGGCACTACTTCTCAAAGAAAGGTGTGCCTGCGCTCCACCAGCATGTCGCACACAACATCACCGCTTCTTTGAGAAACTCTGTGTGTGACAGGGTGCATTTCACCACAGACACTTGGACGAGTAGGCATGGACAGGGGCGTTACATGTCGCTGACTGGGCACTGGGTAACTATGGTGACAGCAGGACAAGGGGCTGCTGTCCAAGTCTTGCCGTCCCCACGAGTTGTGCGTCAATCCTCTTTATGTCATTTTTCCTCCACTGCTTCTGCCTCCTCAACCTCCTCTCGGTCTTCCACCTGCACCCAAAGCCTGTCTGGTCATGCCACAAGCTTTCTAACTGCACAGAAGGGATCCTGCACACCTCCTTACTATGCTGGCAGTAGGGCTCAACGTCATCAGGCGGTTTTTACATTGAAATGTCTGGGAAATGTGAGTCACACAGCTGAGGAGTTGTGGTCAGCTCTGGAGAACCAATTTCATGAATGGTTGTCTCCACTGGACCTGAAACCAGGGAAGGCCGTGTGCGACAATGCTGCAAACCTGGGTGCGGCCCTTCGCCGGGGCAATGTCACACATGTGCCTTGTATGGCTCACGTGTTGAACCTGGTTGTCCAGCAATTTTTAGCCCACTATCCCAGACTAGATGGCCTTCTGCAGAGGGCACGGTCGCTGTGTGCTCACTTCCGCCGTTCGCATCCCGCAGCTCAGCGACTTACATCTCTACAGAAGTCGTTGGGCCTGCCACTTCACCGGCTAAAATGCGATGTGCCTACCCGGTGGAATTCAACTCTGCACATGTTGCAGCGACTGTGGCAGCATCGACAAGCCCTGGTGCAATACGTTCTGACGTATAGCCTGGGCCAACGAGATTCAGAGGTGGGGCAAATCACGCTGGAGGAGTGGTCTCAGATCAGGGACCTATGCACCCTTCTGCACAGTTTTGAAATGGCGACGAAGATGTTTAGTGCTGACGATGCCATTATCAGCATGACTATTCCGGTGATTTACATGCTGGAGCACATGTTAAACAGAATTCGGAGTCAGGTGGTGGCACAAGAGGAGGTGGAGGAAGTAGAGGAGGAGGAGTTGTATGCGGAAGGGCTAACATCTGCAAGGTCCAGACGGTCGGCAGCACCAGGGCGGCAGGCATGTGAGGGTGGGGGAGATGATTTTACCAATGCGCATGGTAGCAGCCAAACTAGTGAGGAAGGTGCAGGAGCCCAGGAAGAAGTGGAGGACGAACTGATGGAAGACTCATCAGATGAGGGAGACCTTGATCACATTTCTGTTGTGCGAGGTTGGGGGGAGAGGACAGAGGAAGGAAGCATGATTGTTACCTCGCCACCAACACAACAGGGACTTGGTGCTCCTGGATGCGCAACACACATGAGTGCCTTCTTGCTGCACTACCTGCAACATGACCCTCGAATTGTGAGAATTAGAAATAATCCTGACTACTGGGTTGCCACACTGTTAGATCCCCGGTACAAAAGTAAATTTGCAGAAATTATTCCTGCCATAGAAAGGGATGCACGCATGCAGGACTATCAGCAGAGACTGTTGCAGAATCTTACATGTGCTTTTCCACAAAATACCAGTGGTGCACGTAGTGAATCTCACAGTTCCAACTTGCCAACCGTGGGACCGTCAAGTGTTCAGCACTCAAACCGTAACAGAACCACAGTATCTGCTGGTAACATCAATTTTGCGGAATCATTTCACCACTTTTTTAGCCCATCCTTTGCAAGGCCACAGGAGACAAGAAGTCTGACACATAGTCAACGCCTAGAGACGATGGTACAGGAGTATCTCCAAGTAAACATTGAAGCCACGACTGTGTCACTGGACCCTTGCTCTTTTTGGGCTTCCAATCTGGATAAATGGCCGGAGCTAGCCACTTACGCCTTGGAGATCTTGTCATGCCCCGCAGCCAGCGTTCTGTCTGAACGTGTGTTCAGCGCTGCTGGTGGTGTGCTGACAGATAAGCGCACGCGGCTCTCCACTGATAATGTAGACAGACTCACGTTCATAAAGATGAACAAATCATGGATCCGAAACGACTTTTCTACCCCTGTGTCATCCTGGGGAGAGTAAAAGCTTGATGATTGGTTAAAATCACCCTACCAACCGTTTTAAGCTTTCAAATTACTAATCATGTTTATCTGTATCTTGACTGGAAAATAATTTGGGCTTTGTAGCAGTGTGCAGCACTGATCCTATTAGGCCATCTATAATAAGCTTCACCAGATTTAAAATTAAAAATAATTTTTAGCTGCATCTAGCCCGGAAAATAATTTTGGGGCTCCGAGATGCGCAAGACACATAAGTGCCTTCTTGCTGCACTACCTGCAGCATGACCCTCATATTGTCAGAATTCGAAGTAATCATGACTACTGGGTTGCCACACTCTTAGATCCCCCAAACTTTTCGATCAACCTTTTCATTTTAATAAAGACCAAAAAAATGGTCATTTTTGAAATTATAAGCATTAGCAGGTTGTTAGAAACTGAAATCAAACAGTTTTCAACTCAAAACTTTATTCTAGGTGATGTTACATTTTCACATAGGACCCCTTGTTCGAAAGAAGCTTCTGAACTCTCTCGTCCATTGAATTTGTCAGGTTTTGGATGGTTTCTGCTTCAATTGTTTTGCATGAGGACAGAATACCCTCCCAGAGCTGTTGCTTAGATGTGAACTGCCTCCCGCCATCATAGACACTCCTTTTAATGATGCTCCAAAGGTTCTGAATGGGGTAGAGGTCAGGGGAGCATGGGGGTCACACCATAAGTTTGTCCCCTTTTATGCCCATATCAGCCAGAGATGCAGATGTTTTATGTGCAGCATGAGATGGTGCATTATCATGCAGAAAAATGATCTTGCTGTGAAATACACGGTTCTTCTTCTTGAACCATGGCAGGAAGTGCTGTTTGAGAAAATCCACATACATTATGGAGTTCATCTTTAGCGCCTTCAGGGATCCTAAAGGGGCCGACAATCTCTCTCCCCATGATTCCAGCCCAAAACATTACTCCACCTCCTCCTTGTTGGCGCTGTAGCCGTGTTTGCGTGGGGTGTCCATCAACCAGCCATCCTCCACTCCATTCATCTGGACCATCGAGCGCTGCACGGCACTCATCCGTGAACAAAACAGTTTTGAAATCAGTCTTCATGTAATGTTTGGCCCACTGGAGCCGTTTCTGCTTGTGTGAAGTGGATAGAGGAGGTCGACAGGATGGCGTATGCACAGCTGCAAACCTCTGAAGGACCCTGCATCTTGTTGTTCGGGGGACGTTGGAGGCACAAGCAGCTTCAAAAACTTGTCTGCTGCTATGACAAGGCTTTTTTGCCGCTGCTCTTTCAACCTGACGTAATTGCCTGTAGGAAAAAGTCCTCAATTTGCCCTTATCAGCACACACACGTGTGTACTGTGAATCAGCTACATACTTCTTGATTGCCAAGACACTTCATCCTGATCATCGCACAATGTTGATTGTAGTCATGCCTTGACCTAAACACTCCACAATTTGTTGCTTCTCAGCAGCCGACACATCCTTTTTCTTTCCCATTTTGGCAGAAAATGTAGGCTGCTTAATAATGTGAGACAGCCTTCTTAAGTAGTCTTGCCTTTCATTGGACACACCTGCCAAACTAATTAGCACAGGTGTCTGCAATTGCTTACAGTGATATAAAGAGCCCTGACACACATCACCATCAATGAGTTTAACTGACAAACAAACAAATTCTTCTCTTATCACTCCTAAACACTTTTTGCATAATAATTTGGAACGCGGTGTACATGTGCTTTTCCACAAAACACCAGTGGTTCACGTAGTGAATCTTACAGTTCTAACTTGCCAACCGTGGTCTGTATGGAATTGTTCAATAAAGGGCCCAAAATTAAGATAACATAGATGGGAGAGGTCTCTATGAATAGGAATTCCTAAGTATTTGATACCCTGTGAGGGCCAGGCAAAGGGAAAGTTGGACTGGATGGAATCCTATATGGATTTAGGGAGGGAGACATCGAGGGCCTCAGACTTCGCTGCATTGATTTTAAAATTTTACCATGTAACAAAGTGATCTATTTCAGCCATAACAGCAGGGATGGATATATGTGATTGAGTGATATATACTAGGACATCATCAGCAAATAGAGATCACTTGTACTCGGTGCCTCCCACCTCAATCCACCTAATATTGGGGTTATGGCGAATTGATGAGAGCAGGTGCTCCATCACTAGGATGTATAAGAGAGGGGACAGAGGACATCCCTGCCTTGTCCCATTGGTGATTGTGAAAGGTGATGAAAATGTTCTGACGCACCCCCTGGGCCTTTGGACACCCGGAGCCGGACCCTTTTTGGTGGATGCTGGTGGTTGTAGTCTTCGTGGCGGCGATCCGGTTCCGTGGCTCAGGGTGGTCAAACCAGTGGCGGAACTAATTATGTGGTTTTGATGTTTAAATGTCCGACTACGCCACCCGTGGATTGCGGTCAGAGTGAACCGCCGCTACAGGGCAGACCGCTAAGGCTGGTGTTGTGGGTGCAGCAGAGCGTAGCATAACTCTCCACGGGAGGAGTATAGCCTCAGGGCAGTGTATGCGGAGGATGGGGGTGATGGTGCAGGGCAGCAGCAGTAACGACATGGAGTCAGTGATGCAGTTCAGGGCCTTTACTCACAGTTCTTATTATCCAGACCACGTCTGCAGGTAACGGCTGCCCACGTCGTACTGTGCTCACCAGGTGAGGGGCTCAGACAACTCCCAGATAACTTTGGAGCGCTTCACAGGACCCCCTTTGTGTGTCCTTTGTCTGGCCTTTCTTACCAACACTTCTGTCCGGCTGCCTCGGGCCTCCTCTTGGTAAACTTGGCGCCAGTTTCCCTGACCCTATGTGGTGCCTTCCTAGCGGGTGGAGCAAGGGGCTGCGCCACATAAAATGTCAGAGCCTCCGGTTTCTAGCTGAGGGTCGTTTCCTGCCTCCACTAGCTCGGGGACCGGTCTCCCCCTTTGGCCTGACCCCTCCACGCAGGTGGATTCGGGCGTGCGGTGGCGACTCGCCCGTCCGCACCCCTGGGATCCCTTCATTCCTCGTTCCTGGAGCCTTCTCCGCTCCTCTTCCTTCCTTCTCCCTCTTGCAGGCCTGGGCCTCTGTTACTAGGCCCGCCTCCGGAGCAGAGCTCATGCAGAGCCCCTGCTCCCTGCCACTTCTGCTCAGACTTCTCTGCACTGAACTAAGATGGTGCCCACCTTTTATACTCCCTTCTCAATGCACCCAGGAACTGCTTCCTCCCTGCTCCTGCACTGCAGGGTTCCCCTTCCTCAGTGTTCCCTCCTCCCACTCCAGCCAGGGACAGGGACAGTCGTGCCCATCTCAGGGGCATATTGGTCGCCCTGCCCCACGGCAATGTGGTGTAATGCATGCAGGTGTCGGGTCCTGATCCACACTCCATCCTTACCTGAGAGTGAGATATCACACCTCTGGGTGAGGTGCAATACGTCTGTAGCAACCGAGCCCTCGGTGCTACAGTTCCATTTATCTTCAGCCTAGGTGACGTATTGTGATACAGGGCCGTGATTTTGGCTATAAAAGGGTCCCCTAGACCCCTACCCCAAGCTTTTTAAGAGAATCATATATGGCGTGCCAGGAGACTCTATGGAATGCTTTCTCAGCATCCAACGAGAGTATCTACTTACAAATTTTTAACTGCATCTAGCCCAGGAAATACTTTGTGCCTAGTAGCAGTGTCTGCTAGTCAGCGGATTATCCCGGCTGTTAAGCAAGCTACACCACCTGTAGTTTGGACACTTCATTTTTTCAAAGGAAATGCTTCGGGACCACGGGATACTTAGTGAAGAGCATCAGGAGGCACCCCAAGGCATAGGGGCTGGGACTGGCACTAGGATGCCTTGCGATGGACAGCCGAGCTCGATCCTTATAAAAGCTTTTTAACTGCAGCAGCTTTAGTGGACGCTACTGGAGCTGGAATTACGCGGCTGCTGGCATGAGACTTGCCCTCCAATAGATCCTTGTAAATGGATTTAAAGTGTATTCATTCAAATTAGAGGGACAATTTAAATTAAAAAGCTTAGAGCTGCCTCCACCACAGGGGGGCTCTCTCGACCCACCAGCGGACAGGCACCAGTATTGGGAGAGGGGGGCTGGCCGTCAGGGTTCACCGCGGCTCTGGCACAAACCCGGCGACACGGAGGTGGCACGGGCAGGAGCGGACTGGCCGTCTCGGCTTCTCACTTTTTGGATTTTAGAAGGGCATGACATGCCTATATCTGTGTCTCCCCCTCCTTTTACTCCTCCACCTCTTTTCTTTTCGCATGACTATATGTACTTGTCACTTTTCCATGTGTTAGTTGTGTCTTCTGAGCAGTTTGTCAGCTTTTGGACACCTTTGAAGGTGTTTTCTATGTGTTTCTATGTGTTTTTGTTTGCCTGCCATTGGTTTTAACGGTGTTCGAAGGTGTTCGACGAACAGTTCGACGAACAGTTCGGCGAACACACGGGTGTTCGACGAACCGAACCGAACTCGAACACTACGGGGGTGGCTCAACACTAATCAGCACGCACACGTGTGTACTGTGAATCAGCTACATACTTCTTGATTGCCAAGACACTTCATCCTGATCATCGCACAATGTTGATTGTAGTCATGCCTTGACCTAAACACTCCACAATTTGTTGCTTCTCAGCAGCCGACACATCCTTTTTCTTTCCCATTTTGGCAGAAAATGTAGGCTGCTTAATAATGTGAGACAGCCTTCTTAAGTAGTCTTGCCTTTCATTGGACACACCTGCCAAACTAATTAGCACAGGTGTCTGCAATTGCTTACAGTGATATAAAGAGCCCTGACACACATCACCATCAATGAGTTTAACTGACAAACAAACAAATTCTTCCATTATCACTCCTAAACACTTTTTGCATAATAATTTGGAACACAGTGTACATGTGCTTTTCCACAAAACACCAGTGGTTCACGTAGTGAATCTTACAGTTCTAACTTGCCAACCGTGGTCTGTATGGAGTTGTTCAATAAAGGGCCCAAAATTAAGATAACATAGATGGGAGAGGTCTCTATGAATAGGAATTCCTAAGTATTTGATACCCTGTGAGGGCCAGGCAAAGGGAAAGTTGGACTGGATGGAATCCTATATGGATTTGGGGAGGGAGACATCGAGGGCCTCAGACTTCGCTGCATTGATTTTAAAATTTGACCATGTAACAAAGTGATCTATTTCAGCCATAACAGCATGGATGGATATATGTGATTGAGTGATATATACTAGGACATCATCAGCAAATAGAGAGCACTTGTACTCGGTGCCTCCCACCTCAATCCACCTAATATTTGGGTTATGGCGAATTGATGAGAGCAGGTGCTCCGTCACTAGGATGTATAAGAGAGGGGACAGAGAACATCCCTGCCTTGTCCCATTGGTGATTTTGAAAGGTGATGAAAATGTTCTGACGCGCCCCCTGGGCCTTGGGACACCCGGAGCCGGACCCTTTTTGGTGGATGCTGGTGGTTGTAGTCTCCGTGGCGGCAACCCGGTTCCGTGGCTCAGGGCGGTCAATACAGTGGCGGAACTATTTATGTGGTTTTGATGTTTAAATGTCCGACTACGCCACCCGTGGATTGCGGTCAGAGTGAACCGCCGCTCCAGGGCAGACCGCTGAGGCTGGTGTTGTGGGTGCAGCAGAGCGTAGCATAACTCCCCACGGGAGGAGTATAGCCTCAGGGCAGTGTATGCGGAGGATGGGGGTGATGGTGCAGGGCAGCAGCAGTAATGACACGGAGTCAGTGATGCAGTCCAGGGCCTTTACTCACAGTTCTTAATATCCAGACCACGTCTGCAGGTAACAGCTGCCCACGTCGTACTGTGCTCACCAGGTGAGGGGCTCAGACAACTCCCAGATAACTTTGGAGTGCTTCACAGGACCCCCTTTGTGTGTCCTTTGTCTGGCCTTTCTTACCAACCCTTCTGTCCGGCTGCCTCGGGCCTCCTCTTGGTAAACTTGGCGCCAGTTTCCCTGACCCTATGTGGTGCCTTCCTAGCGGGTGTAGCGAGGGGCTGCGCCACATAAAATGTCACAGCCTCCTGTTTCTAGCTGAGGGTCGTTTCCTGCCTCCACTAGTTTCGGGGACCGGTCTCCCCCTTTGGCCTGACCCCTCCACGCAGGTGGATTCGGGCGTGCGGTGGTGACTCTCCCGTCCGCACCCCAGAGATCCCTTCATTCCTGGTTCCTGGAGCCTTCTCCGCTCCTCTTCCTTCCTTCTCCCTCTTCCAGGCCTGGGCCTCTGTTACTAGGCCCGCCTCCGGAGCAGAGCTCATGCAGAGCCCCTGCTCCCTGCCACTTCTGCTCAGACTGCTCTGCACTGAACTAAGATGGTGCCCACCTTTTATACTCCCTTCTCAATGCACCCAGGAACTGCTTCCTCCCTGCTCCTGCACTACAGGGTTCCCCTTCCTCAGTGTTCCCTCCCCCCACTCCAGCCAGGGACAGGGACTGTCGTGCCCATCTCAGGGGCATATTGGTCGCCCTGCCCCACGGCAATGTGGTGTAATGCATGCAGGTGTCGGGTCCTGATCCACACTACATCCTTACCTGAGAGTGAGATATCACACCTCTGGGTGAGGTGCAATACCTCTGTAGCAACTGAGCCCTCAGGGTGCTACAGTTCCATTTATCTTCAGCCTAGGTGACGTATTGCGATACAGGGCCGTGATTTTGGCTATAAATGGGTCCCCTAGACCCCTACCCCAAGCTTTTTAAGAGAATCATATATGGCGTGCCAGGAGACTCTATGGAATGCTTTCTCAGCATCCAACGAGAGTATCTAATTACAAATTTTTAACTGCATCTAGCCCAGGAAATACTTTGTGCCTAGTAGCAGGGTCTGCTAGTCAGCGGATTATCCCGGCTGTTAAGCAAGCTACACCACCTGTAGTTTGGACACTTCATTTTTTCAAAGGAAATGCTTCGGGACCAAGGGATACTCAGTGAAGAGCATCAGGAGGCACCCCAAGGCATAGGGGCTGGGACTAGCAGTAGGATGCCTTGCGGTGGACAGCCGAGCTCGATCCTTATAAAAGCTTTTTAACTGCAGCAGCTTTAGTGGACGCTACTGGAGCTGGAATTACGCGGCTGCTGGCATGAGACTTGCCCTCCAATAGATCCTTGTAAATGGATTTAAAGTGTATTTATTCAAATTAGAGAGACAATTTAAATTAAAAAGCTTAGAGCTGCCTCCACCACAGGGGGGCTCGCTCGACCCACCAGCGGACAGGCACCAGTATTGGGAGAGGGGGGCTGGCCGTCAGGGTTCACCGCGGCTCTGGCACAAACCCGGCGACACGGAGGTGGCACGGGCAGGAGCGGACTGAACGTGTCAGCTTCTCACTTTTTGGATTTTAGAAGGGCATGACATGCCTATATCTGTGTCTCCCCCTCCTTTTACTCCTCCACCTCTTTTCTTTTCGCATGACTATATGTACTTGTCACTTTTCCATGTGTTAGTTGTGTCTTCTGAGCAGTTTGTCAGCTTTTGGACACCTTTGAAGGTGTTTTCTATGTGTTTCTATGTGTTTTTGTTTGCCTGCCATTGGTTTTAACGGTGTTCGAAGGTGTTCGACGAACAGTTCGACCAACAGTTCGGCGAACACACGGGTGTTCGACGAACCGAACCGAACTCGAACACTACGGGGGTGGCTCAACACTAGTTACAACCTTGATGTTCTATACAGTAATATAGTAACAATAGTCTTTATTACTCATATGAAAAGTATTCATTGGCTATATTTCCAAGGCAAGGCATTTTTCTTACCATCCCTCTTATCGACATTTGTGCATCTGACTTTCCTATCTCTGCTTTTATTTCTTTGACTGATGTGTATACTGTATACATTAAAATTCCTTATCATATGATGTGTGCGCTTTTGAACTAACTCTTGACATGATACACTGTGTGAAGGAAATCGTGCAAGCATGCTCATTTCATGCATGAATAATACAGTGCCATTCATCTAGCATACATTCTATTATGGGAATGTAATTTATTTTCTGAAAATAAAAAAGCAACATTTTCTGCAATGGAAAATTACACATATTAAACCAGATTAAGCTCATATACTTTCCTGTCCCCACCAGCCTGTGTTTCACTGTCCTATCCTTGACACACCACCAGTACTGGTCTGAAATGCCCACTCGGACAAATATTGGAAAATGATTGCCAAAGATTTGTTGTAAGGGCATTTCCATTCATTTCTGGTGTAACATGTCAAGGGACAGGTTAGTGCCAGGAACCAGCTAAGTGCCAGAAGTGGGATTGTGGGAATCTATCTCTGAAATACACCGATATATTGGGTTGGCCATAATTTAAAAAAAAAATTAGCTTTTTTTCCCCATCAAAAACAGTGATCTCAGCAGTGTCTCTAGTATTGCAGTTTATTACCATTCAAGAGGATGAGATTGAGCTGAAGTACAGACACAATCCATGGACAAGTGTGTTGCTTCTCTACAGACTTTTTTATTTTATACAGGATACCCTTAAATCACTGTATAGATTACATACCAAAATAGCCATTTTGTTCCATATAAAATAGTTTTATTACTATTACAATAGTCAATACAACACAAAAGAACAAAAAAAGAAAGTGAGGTTGCTCCTAAGATCTCCCAGCTTTGTATTCTATATACACAAGAAACTACAGGGTGGGCCATTTATATGGATACACCTAAATTAAATGGGAATGGTTGGTGATATCAACTTCCTGTTTGTGGCACATTAGTATATGGGAGGGGGAAAACTTTTCCAGATGGGTAGTGACCATGGCGGCCATTTTGAAGTTGTCCATTTTGGATCCAACTTTATTTTTTTCAATGGGAAGAGGGTCATTTGACACATCAGACTTATTGAGAATTTTATAAGAAAAACAATGGTGTGCTTGCTTTTAACGTAACTTTATTCTTTCATGAGTTTTTTACAAGTTTATGACCACTTATAAAATGTGTTCAAAGTGCGGCCCATTGTTTTGGATTGTCAATGCAACCACTCTTGACACACTGATAGCAACACCGAAGAAGAAATGCTAGCACAGGCTTCCAGTATTCGTTGTTTTAGATGCTGCACATCTAGTATCTTGATGGTATGGTGTGGTATATGGGGTAGATTATATGGGTTAGATTATCAAAAGGTCTATGGGGTGACAGTTGGAAAAAATCTTCACACACCATCTTAACAAACACCTTAATGGACGGACTCAGAGTAAATGGTGGGAAAGATTTAGATTTCTTCTTGATAAAGTCAGGAAATTTACCTGTGGGTTCCAATTGTTCAGCCAAAAGTGCTTCTAACGCCTGTAACACCTCCAATTCTTTCTCTGTAGACAATTTCCTTGCAAACAGAAAAATATCCTTGATGGCAGTGAATTGGTCAAATTTCGCCATGGGACTAAAGCCCAACCCCAAAGATAACACAAAAATCTGATCAGTAGTAAACTCAAACTGAGATAAATGGGAGGAGACACAGATTAGATATTAGAAAAAACTTTTTCACAGTTAGGGTGATTAATGAGTGGAACAGGCTGCCACGAGAGGTGGTGAGTTCCCCTTCAATGGACGTCTTCAAACAGAGGCTGGACAGACATCTGTCTGAGATGATCTAGTGAATCCTGCTTTGAGCAGGGGGTTGGACCAGATGACCCAGGAGGTCCCTTCCAACTCTACCATTCTATGATTCTATGGTTCTATGATTCTATGATTCTATGATAAATTGATTACCTTTAAAGTGCCCTCATTTGCAGGTTCCAAGTCCTTGTTGGCAGTAAATTTACGTTTACTTGCTGAATGGCTGGTATTATATCGGCCCGTGATACCAAAGGATTCATATGATTTATCAGTGGCTGATGAATTTAAGCTAGAGATGGAAGTTGATGACTCAGATTTCTTCATCACAGGATTTCTACGCCACTTGCAAATTCTGTTAGATTGAAAATCCTGTAAATCACACAGAAACTTAGTAAGCTTTACTTGTTGGATCTCAGATTCCCATTTTGAAAATAATCCATTCAGCTCTTCATCAAAGCGTGACATCTGTTCACCCACAAGATTATGTTGTATTTTTGTTTGTAGAGTCTTGATTTCTTCTTCTAAGATGGCTAAATTGCCATTATCCACATCTACCAAAATCTCCAAAAATGTACGTGAGCATACGCCACAAGCGTCCTCCCACCTTTTAAGAAGATTCTCATCTTGTATGGGAAAGGATGGAAATACATGTATACGTAAACCCCGAGGTATCAAATTACGTTGTAAATATTGTTCCAAGAAAATCTTGTTCCACCAAATCCTAGTCCTTTTATGGAGTTTTTCAATCAACAAATTTTTATCTTGCAACAAAGTATCAGAGATATTAGCAGCATCCACTTGTCCAGCATCTTTAAAAATAGATGACAGTTGTGACAACAAATTAGAGTCACGATTTTTATAATCCATATTAGTGGTCCTTTCTCAAAAGACAAGCAGAAAACCTATACAAAAAGGAAATACCACAAATAAACCATATATAATTGCCAAAGAATACAAAAATCAAAGGAACACCAAAAAATACATTCTGAGACCAGACTATTATAGATGAGAGATCAATTTTTTAATACAAGATTACACAACACAAAATAAAACCACAATGATAAAAACACAAAATATAAAAATAGAGGAGATCTGGGTGTATCCATAAATCTCATAATTATAGGCCAACAACATGCAAAAACCAGCACATAATAATATTACATAAGTCCTTGTTGAAGTACAATGTGCAAAAATAGATAATTAATTAATTATGCAAAAAATAAATGCAATATAAATAACTATACACAATGCATGATCTTATAATACATTAATTTAATAAATCATGATAATAGATAATGTAATCAAAAAGTGCAAGATGCTTTAGCAACCAAGGTAGGTCTATGGATCATAAATAAATATAAATGCATAATATTATAATAAATAAATTGCTACAAAGTGCAAAGTGCTTTATGTGACAATAAATGAGTTTACGGACCATAAATATATAATTATATAATACATGGGTGTATGTGGTCAACAATAAAATATATAAATATATTCCAAGTGGAAGTTATACTACAAATTGCATGTAGAGATGATGGCCAATCAAAAGAATAATGGAGAGTACAACATACCCAAAACTGGACACACCACAGATCCCCTCACACCACTCCAACGCGCGTTTCGCTCTCGCTTAGTCAGGGAGTGAAGTGGAGGGGATCTGGGAAGGAATATAAAGGCCCCACACAGCTGAACATACTTTACAATTAGGCAGTGATATAGTTACATGGCGCCGCAACTATCACAAGCGCGCCGCCAGTCCGTGTACCGGAAGTTCGGGAACCACGTCACCAAGTGCGACGCTGGTCACAGAATGCATTTATAATTAGAGATGAGCGTTGTTCTACTCGAACTGTTCGCCAATCTCAAATTCGAGCTGTTTTGGGCGGTGTTCGAGCCGTTCGGCGAACACGAACGATTTGAGAAAAATTCGGCTGTTCGAGGTTATGTTCGATAACTGTTCGTGCACCAAAATCATAACTGGATTTTTTCTCAGTAATGATGAAAATTAATGTTAATACGCAGTTTGAGTGTACAGCGGGGTGGGAGGAGGGGCAGGGGATGGATCTCTGCAGGAATAATGAAGAACTCCATTTTTTTTATTCCCGCATTTACAGTGGGGAGGTGCAATCTGTCAGCCTATCAGCAGCGCACACACGGAGCGAAGTGCTTTTTTTCACACAAGCAAGGGCATGTGTCATTGGCAGTGTATGTCACATGTCCTTGCCCTATAATACCCAGCCATTTTCCCTGTCGCCACCATTTTCTCACTGCTGCAGCTGCGTGTTAGATGGCACCGCTGTTGCTGTGTGCGCTACACCTTGTTAATTTCAAGCCAATTTTCGCACAAATCTACAGATAGCTTGGGAGTAGGGAATAGTTGTGATTGCAGTCCTTTTAAGGACTAGGTTACAGCATTTCCTACGACTTTTATCAGGCAGGTCTGTGCTCTTAAATAGATAGATTGTGGGAGTAAAGACTAATTGTAATTGCAGTCCTTTTCAGGACTAGGTTACATCAGTACCTATCAGTTTTTGCCAGGCAGGTCTGTGCCAGTGCTGTGCAAGTTTTTTTCACAGCATTTGGCTGAATCTAGCAAAGCTAATCCTTTTTGGCCTATTGCAGAGTGTGTTAGTCAGTGGAGTAGCCTATCTGTGTTGCAAGACATACCACCTGTGTATAGAATACCAATTTTTTTACTGCACCTAGTGAAGTAAAATCTTTTGGGCATAGCATCATTCTATTAGTCCATCTATACTGACCTCCATCAGGTTGCAAATTGAATATAATTTTTTTCTCCATCTACTTCTGAAAAAATGTTTGGGCTTCTAGCAGTGTGTGGGACTTGGTCTATTAGTCCATCTATACTGATCTCCATCAGGTTGCAAATTAAAAATAATTTTTATCTGCATCTAGCTCTGAAAAAATATTTGGGCTTCTAGCTGTGTGTGGGACTTGTTCTATTAGTCCATCTATACTGACCTCCATCAGGTTGCAAACTGAATATAATTTTTTTCTGCATCTAGCTCTGAAAAAATATTTGGCCTTCTAGCAGTGTGTCGGACTTTCTCTATTAGTCCATCTATACTGACCTCCATCAGGTTGCAAATTAAAAATAATTTATGTCTGCATCTAGCTCTGAAAAAATATTTGGCCTTCTAGCAGTGTGTGGGACTTTTTCTATTAGGCCATCTATACTGACCTCCATCAGGTTGCAAATTAAAAATAATTTTTTGTCTGCATCTAGCTCTGAAAAAATATTTGGCCTTCTAGCAGTGTGTGGGACTTTCTCTATTAGTCCATCTATACTGACCTCCATCACGCTGCAAATTAAAAATAATTTTTATCTGCATCTACCTCTGAAAAAATATTTGGCCTTCTAGCAGTGTGTGGGACTTGTTCTATTAGTCCATCTATACTGACCTCCATCAGGTTGGAAATTGAATATCATTTTTTTCTGCATCTACTTCTGAAAAAATGTTTGGGATTCTAGCAGTGTGTGGGACTTGGTCTATTAGTCCATCTATACTGATCTCCATCAGGTTGCAAATTAAAAAGAATTTTTATCTGCATCTAGCTCTGAAAAAATATTTGGCCTTCTAGCAGTGTGTGGGACTTGTTCTATTAGTCCATCTATACTGACCTCCATCAGGTTGCAAACTGAATATCATTTTTTTCTGCATCTACCTCAGAAAAAAAATTTGGGCTTCTAGCAGTGTGTGAGACTTGTTCTATTAGTCCATCTATACTGACCTCCATCAGGTTGCAAATTGAATATAATTTTTTTCTGCATCTACTTCTGAAAAAATATTTGGGCTTCTAGCAGTGTGTGGGACTTGGTCTATTAGTCCATCTACACTGACCTCCACCAGGTTGCAAATTAAAAATAATTTTTATCTGCATCTAGCTCTGAAAAAATATTTGGGCTTCTAGCAGTGTGTGGTTCTTGGTCTATTAGTCCATCTATACTGATCTCCATCAGGTTGCAAATTAAAAATAATTTTTATCTGCATCTAGCTCTGAAAAAGTATTTGGGCTTCTAGCAGTGTGTGGGACTTGGTCTATTAGTCCATCTATACTGACCTCCATCAGGTTGCAAATTGAATATCATTTTTTTCTGCATCTAGCTCTGAAAAAATATTTGGGCTTCTAGCAGTGAGTGGGACTTGTTCTATTAGTCCATCTATACTGAGCTCCATCAGGCTGCAAATTAAATATAATTTTTTTCTGCATCTAGCTCTGAAAAAATATTTGGGCTTCTAGCAGTGTGTGGGACTGGGTCTATTAGTTCATCTATACTGACCTCCATCAGGTTGCAAATTAAAAATAATTTTTATCTGCATCTAGCTCTGAAAAAATATTTGGGCTTCTAGCAGTGTGTGGGACTCATTGCATTAGGCCATCTATACCAAGCTCCACCAGCTTTGAAATTAATAATAATTTTTAGCTGCATCTAGCCCTGAAAATAATTTTTCCCAATAGTGGTAGCAATAGAAATATGGGGCGCGCGCCTGGCTAACAAAAATATACGCTTCATAACACAAAACACCAGCCTAGCGCACTGCATTAATAAGATGGCATCATCGTCTCTCCCAGTGCTAGGCCTACTACGCAGGCTAGCATTCCTGTGCCTAAAACACAATGTATGGGTCCGCGCTAGCCACTATGCTGAGGGGTATAAAGCTGCTGCTAATGCTTTATAACAATTCAATTGGCAGATTTTCACAGAGCTCTTCCACAACGCCCACCCATCGGGCAACAGTTGCCCACCCTCCCTATGGGATCTAGTGGCGAATAGTTGATGCCATTAATCAGAGCGTCAGTTGCCCCGTCAACGTGGCAAGCATACGGTAAGGCATGGGAAGAGTGGACACGACTAGTAGCAGGCAGACGGGTTGACCAATGTGAACAAGCCAGATCACAAGTCACCATAGAATTTCTCCACCAGCTAATGATGAAGGGCATATCAGGAGCATCAGCGCAGCGGTGTCTGACAGGAGTAGCATTTCACTTCCAACTACTGAATTGGGGAGATGTGACAAAGATTCATCATCAGACAATCCATAAAAGGGTGGAAAAGGGGTCAGCCAAGTCAGGAATGTAGACGTCCCGTCCCGTGTCACTAAAACTGATTTCTCACATCATATCCCTAACACCATTAACATGACACTCACAATTTGAAGCAACACTAATGTCTACTGCATTTGTGATCGCCTTCTTCGGGGCGCTATGTATATGCGAATTATTCCCTCAATCCAAAATTACCACCAGTGGAGGCTTATTACACCAGGACGTAGTCATAGCCAATAATGCAATACGTCTACGCATACACCAATCGAAAACGGTTCCAGCGGGCAGGGGTACTTGGGTACTTCTACAACCCACAAACGGTACTCTGAGTCGGGTAACAATAGTAAAAACATATCTAACCATCAGATCACAAAGTAATTTCTTCCTATCACACATTGATGGAACGCCATTATCAAGATACCTGTTCCAAGCTATATTTAATAAATGCATAACATCGGCAGGGAACCACCCCAAAGATTACGGGACACACTCATTCCGCATAGGTGCGGCCACGGAAGCAGCAAGAGCAGGACTGTCAGAAACGGAAGTTCAGAGGATAGGGAGATGGCGATCCACGTGTTTGGCGAGATACATAAGACCGGACTTGTTATCCTAACATGGTTTGTTTCTTTTACAGGTGACGCTAAGCCAACAGTGTGAGTGATAGGCCACTCGTATATATATTGGGCACAAAAAAGGGTGAAAGTCCGCCCAGGCGGGAGGAAATTAGAGTTTCATAACACATATTTCAACTGGAGAGGTATTAGAGGCCTGCTATGGCCACAGGTACTAATGGGGGTAATCAAGGTAGGGAGAGAGGCAAGAGATCCGGTCATCTTAGTTATACAGGCCGGGGGAAACAACCTAGGTCATCACAAGAGCGCATAACTAATGGCAATAATGAAACTAGACACTGAGCGCTTCAGAGAATTTTTCACAAAATTAGCTATAGTATGGTCAGAGATTGTGCCGATAGCGGTATGGCAAGGTGCGCGAGACATCACGGCCATCGAATGGACAAGGCGGGTAATAAATATTCGGATGGCAAAATTTAGAAGAGACAGAGGCGGTGTAGTGATACGACACCGACAACTGGAAGGAGATAAAGCAGGCCTCATACGGCCCGACGGTGTTCACTTAATAGATATTGGACTGGACATATTCCTGTCAGGACTCCAGGACGGAGTGGAACAAGCGTTAAGAGTGATGGGTGGGGGTCAGAGTCCTGCATACGAGTACGCTGGATCCTCCGTGGCCTGGAAATAGAAAGGACATGTTGGAGAGTTACACTTGTTAGCCAACTTGCCGGAGTGGGGACCCAGGGCATGCTGCAACAAGCTGAATAATTTTAGAAATAAAATGCCTTTCTAATGGAATGAGTATAAAGAGTTAATAAAGCTGTGACCGATCCTCACCCATCCAGTTGTAAGAGTTACATTATTGTATTGTCAATGAAAGGGGGGCGGTAGGGGGGCTGAGCATCTGGGTTTGGTTGGGGGTCCCCACAGTCTGCCTAGGCTAGATTCATTTAAAAATTCTTATTAGATACACAGGCGGTGCAGCTTGCTTCGCAGCTGGGCTACTACGCCCAAAGTATTGCCTAGGCTAGATGCAGTTAAAAATTCTACGCTGACTAGCAGACACTGAAGATTTGGAGCAGACCTCTGAGTAAACAGCTCTTCAGACTCAACCACCTGTGTTACCCCAAGCCATAGTGTATGTAGTTTCTTACAGTTAAAAGGGGGGGGGTGCGACCCAACCCACCTGGAATTGACGATGCCAACGTCACGTAAGACACAGCAAGGGGACTCCCAAAATTGTGGCACAGACACCACTTAACCCTAGAACGCATACCTGTGGCCTTGCAGGCCCGCCCAGTTAATTGTTTTCTATTTTCTGCAAGATTACTTTAGTTAGAATTTTGAAACTCTAGGTATTCTTCATGTATATAGTTGTTTGTCATTTGAGTTTGAGTTATTCCATGTTATTTGCACACGGGCCTAAAGGGCCCCAGGTATGTGAAAGTGTAGATTTTTATGGTCATGCGTTCTAGGGTTAAGTGGCATCAATTGCCCCACTGTTGCTTAAAACGGTTGGTGAGGTGATTTTACCAAATCCCCAAGCTTTTAGTCTCCCAAGGATGACACAGGGGTAGAAATGTCCTTGCGAATCCATGATTTGTTCATCTTTATGAACTTGAGTCTGTCTACATTCTCAGTGGACAGCCGCGTGCGCTTATCTGTCAGCACACCACCAGCAGCGCTGAACACACGTTCAGAGAGAACGCTGGCTGCATGGCATGACAAGATCTCCAAGGCGTGAGTGGCGAGCTCCGGCGATTATTCCAGATTGGAATACCAAAATGAGCAAGGGTCCAGTGACACAGTCATGGCTTTGATGTTCACTTGGAGATTCTCCTGTACCATCCTCTCTAGGCATTGACTATGTGTCAGACTTCTTGTCTCCTGTGGCCTTGCAAAGGATGGTCTAAAAAAGTGGTGAAACGATTCCACAAAATTGCTGTTACCAGCAGATACTGTGTTACTGTTACTGTTTGAGTGATGAAGACTCGACAGTCCCACCGTTGGCAAGTTAGAACTGTGAGATTCACTACGTGCACCACTGGTGTTTTGTGGAAAAGCACATGTAAGATTCTGCAACACCGTCTGCAGATACTCCTGCATTCGTCAATACCTTTTTATGGCAGGAATTATTTCGGCAAATATACTTTTGTACCGGGGATCTAAGAGTGTGGCAACCCAGTAGTCGGGATTACTTCGAATTCTGACAATCCGGGGGTCATGTTGCAGGTAGTGCAGCAAGAAGGCACTCATGTGTCTTGAGCATCCAGAAGTACCAAGTCCTTGTTGTGTTGGTAGCGAGGTAAGAATCATGCTTCCTTCCTCTGCCCTCTCCCTCCAACCTCGCACAACAGAAATGTGATCAAGGTCTCCCTCATCTGATGAGTCTTCCATGCCTATCGCCAGTTCGTCCTCCACTTCTTCCTCGATTCCTGCACCTTCCTCAACAGTTTGGCTGCTACCCTGTGCCCTGGTTAATCCCTCTCCCCCACCCTCCCATGCCTGCCGCCTTGGTGCTGCCAACCGTCTGGACCTTGGAGATGTTATCCCTTCCGCATACGACTCCTCCTCTACTTCCTCCACCTCCTCTTGTCCCACCACCTGACTCTGAATTCTGTTTAATGTGTGCTCCATCATGTAAATCACCGGAATAGTCATGCTGATAATGGCATCGTCGTAAGCACTAAACATCTTCGTCGCCATTTCAAAACTGTGCAGAAGGGTGTGTGGCGCCCCTGAGGGTTCAGTCACCACAGAGTTACTGCATCTCACCCAGAGGTGTGGTATCTCACCCTCAGGTAAGGAAGGCGTATGGCTCGGGACCCTGATTCCTGCATCCAACACATACCCGCAGTGGGGGTAGGGCGAGATTGCTCCTAAGGGAGAGCACAGTCCCAGGCCCCTAGCTGGTTTGAGGGTCCTATGTAGTGGTTGCTTAGGGGAGCAGCTTAGGGGAGCACATGACAAGGAAAGTATAAATAGGAAGCCATCTTAGAAAGAGCAAGCCAGACAGAGGAGGAAAAGTGACAGGAGCAGAGACTAGGCATGAGCTCTGCTCCGGAGGCGGGCCTAGCCTGGGAGGCCCAGGACTGAAGGAGAGAAGAGAGGAGTGGGAGCTGGAAGGCTCCAGGAACCGAAGGGACCCTACGGCTACGGGCCGTGCAGAAGGCCACCCGTACTCCCGCTGCTACCAGGAGGTAGAGGGGTCAGGCCAGATAAGGGGAATCGGTCCCTCAACTAGCGGAGAAACAGCAAGGCTCAACTAGAAACCGGAGGCTGCTGCATTTCATGTACTGCAGGCCAAAGTCCACACCAGTCTCACTAAGAAGGTAGCCACATAGGACCCAGGGGACGGAACACACGTCACCCGCCAAGGCCCGAGGATACCGGATAGAAGTGTCACTGAGTGTGAGGTGCAGGGAGAAGGCCAGAGAAAGGACTCACAGAAGGGGGTCCTGCTAAGTACTCCGGAGCTATCTGGGGGTGGACTGAGCCCCTCACTGAGTATGCACAGCACGACGGGGGAGATTGCTCTGGTACCTGTAATCTGGACTACAACAACTGTGAGTAATATCTTGAGACGGCATCACACGGACTCTGTGTTCATTACTGACTCCCTGCCCTACAACCACCATCATCCACCCACACTGCCCTGAAGCTACACTCTTCCTGTGGTGAGTAATAATACCGTTGCTGCAAAACCACCAGCTTCAGAGGACTGTTCCGCAGCGACGACCCCTTTGGCCGCACTCCACAGGTGGCGGAGTCAGACATTATAAAATCCATATATACAAATTACCCTTGGATTGACCACCCTGGGTCACGGACTGGGTCACCGCCACAGTGACTACAACCCCCAGCGTCTACCGGCCCGACTCAGGGTACCCCATGGCCCAGGGGGCGCGTCAACTTCATAGGTCCCTGATCTGAGACCACTCCTGCAGCGTGATTTGCCCCACCTCTGGATCTCGTTGGCCCAGGCTATACGTCAGAACGTATTGCACCAGGGCTTGTCGGTGCTGCCACAGTCGCTGCAACATGTGCAGAGTTGAATTCCACCATGTCGGCACATCGCATTTCAGCCGGTGAACTGGCAGGCCCAACGACTTCTGTAGAGATGTAAGTCGTTGAACTGCGGGATGCGAACGGCGGAAGTGAGCACACAGCGACCGTGCCCTCTGCAGAAGGCCATCTAGTCCGGGATAGTGGGCTAAAAATTGCTGGACAACCAGGTTCAACACGTGAGCCATACAAGGCACGCGTGTGACATTGCCCCGGCGAAGTGCCGCACCCAGGTTTGCAGCATTGTCGCACATGGCCTTCCCTGGTTGCAGGTCCAGTGGAGACAACCTTTCATGAAACTGGGTCTCCAGAGCTGACCACAACTCCTCAGCTGTGTGACTCACATTTCCCAGACATTTCAAAGTAAACACTGATGCTGTTGAGCCCTGCTGCCAGCATAGTAAGGAGGTGTGCAGGATTCCTTCTGCCCAGTTAGAAAGCAGGTGGCATTACCAGACAGGCTTTGGGTGCAGGTGGAGGACCGAGAGGAGGTTGAGGAGGCAGAAGCAGTGGAGGAACTTCGAGATAAAGAGGATTGACGCACAACTCGTGGGGACGGTAAGACTTGGACAGCAGCCCCTTGTCCTGCTGTCACCATAGTTACCCAGTGCCCAGTCAGCGACATGTAACGCCCCTGTCCATGCCTTCTCGTCCAAGTGTCTGTGGTGAAGTGCACCCTGTCACACACAGAGTTTCTCAAAGAAGCGGTGATGTTGTATGCGACATGCTAGTGGACCGCAGGCACACCTTTCTTTGAGAAGTAGTGCCGACTGGGCATCAGGTACTGGGGCACTGTGACGGACATAAGGTCTTGAAAATCCTCTGTGTCCTCCAGGTGGAAAGGCAGCATTACTGTAGCCAACAGCTTGCAGATGGTGAAATTCAACCTCTTAGCTTTCTCATGGCTAGGAGGAAATGGTCTTTTACTTTTCCACATCTGAGGGACCGAGGGCTGGCTGTTGTGCTTAGACGGTGTTGAGTAGGGTGTCCCCGGCAAGCTGCCGGTCTGTGAGGAAGACGCAGGCGGACATGTTAGGTTGCCTTGATCCAAAGGTGGTGCTCTCGATGTCGGAGAGCGCTCAACACTAGCAGGTGTTTCCACTTCCCAATGAACTGACGACCTGCCAATCACACTGGCTGTTGCGGGTAAAGAGGTGGCAGGTCTGCATCCAAAAACATGTGTGACTGCTGTCCCCCCAGTCACAGAGGATGAAGAGGCTGCGGATGCACAAGATGGGGCAGATGGTGGTTGGCCCAGCCGGCTACGCCGCATTGTAGCACAGTGAGCTTCCCACTGCAACTTATGCTTCATATCCATGTGACGGTAGATGCATGAAGTACTCAAACTATGGATTTTTTGGCCTCTACTTAGCTTTTGCTGACAAATATTACAGATAACACGAGTTGGGTCATCCTTATCGATCTGAATAAATGCCCAGGCTATGCAAGGCTTAGAGCCCATGTGACCTGAAGAGCCACTGCGACTTGTGGTCAGAGGCAGAGTTGTGGTTGAGGATGCAGTTGTTGACGTGCTTCCAGTACTCCGTCTCTGTTCAGGAAGGCGCAACCTAACCTCGTCGTCAATAGCATCTGTGATGCCCCACTGCGCTTGGTATCACAGATCCTAGAAGAGTGCATTGATGGAATCCTCCACAAGAGGCCCCCATAAACATTCACACATCTCCACCTTCCACCTCAGACCAGCAGAGGGAGCCCGTTAGGGATATAAATAGGGAAGGTAGAGCTAGTCAGTTCAGTTCCTCTGAAGAGTTTCTGCAGTAGAGAAGCCTAAGAGAGGTCAGTCTGCAGTGGAGCTCAGTCTAGTCTAGAGAACGCAGTTAATAGTTCAGCAGTGGAGCACGAGGCTCCTGCTTGCTAGATTCAGGGAGCCCAGATAGAGCTTAAGGTGTGCCGTTGCCGTAAGATCAGTGAAGCGCGGCAAGCTGCCGTTAGTGTGTATAGCCTAGTGGGGGCCCGAGTAGGCCGAAGGCGAGTGGCGAGTTAGTACATAAGGGGCAGAGGAGCTTAACCAGCTCACCCCGAAGCATTTACCGGACACAGGATCCGAGCTTACCGGTATCTCTATGACCCAGTAAGGCATAACCGGAATCCCTGTAGAACTACAAGTCCCAGGATCGCTAAGGTGCTGCTATGTAACAGAGCCAGGAGACGCTTAGGCCCCACATACTGGGAGCGTGAACTCCAAGAGAAGGCCCTACCACAAGGTCAGCCAGCGCAGGACAGAGACAAAGTTAGGCCTAGCTCCAGGCAGGTCAGAAACTTACTACGCAGAGGCAAGAAACAGGAGGCCCTACACCCGCTCATTGGGGAGGATCCTGATATGCACCCTTCACCCTACAGTGCTCCGGGATGTGCCTGAATTTCCACCAGTAAAAGGTACTGAAGTGACTACCGTGTCCGTTCCCGTTCTTGCTCTGACCCAGCTGGGTCTCGCCTGTCCTGCATTCCCCCTGCATACGCTGCCCTGAGACCTAGGTCCACCTGTGGGGAGCTATACCATCGAGCTGCCTTATCACCGGCCTCAGTGGACTGCTGCAGCGCTGGTGCTTGTCACCAGATACCACAGGTGGCATCATGAACTCTTATAAAATTAACAATTATCCACCCTTTTAAAGAGAGACCCCAGGGTACGGGCCAGGGAGCCGACCACCGCGACATCCCCAAGGCCAGGCAAATGCCCGGGTACCGAGTCATCCCCATCCCCAGGGCTAGTCACATCCTCCTCCACCTCCTCTGCTGACCTCATCGACTGGCTGACTGTGGGTTGACAGTAAGTGGGATCTCCAACCTCGTCATCATCACCCTGTGTGTTATCACACCCGTCGTCCTCAGAGCCAACCTCTTCCTGCCCTGACCGAAAAGTCAAGCTGTCGCTCCAATCAGGTATTTGAGTCTCATCATCATCTTCATCATTGTCTCCACCAACAGGAGTTACCGTTTGGGAACAAGGGTCTACATTATGCTCAGAACCTTCTTCATCTGGTCCTGGATCCGACTTATAAAGATTCTGGGCATCAGATCAGATCATTTCCTCATCTGGATTAACAGAAGCTCTGGAGCAGACCTCCGTTTCCCAGGCTATAGTATGAGTAAACAGCTGTGCAGACTCAACCATCTGTGCTACCCCATACTCAGACGGGCAGCTGGAGACTTGGGAGCTGTGAGGAAGCAAGTGCGATTGGGGTGACACCTCTGAGGACTGGAGTATTTGTGATGTTGAAATTGAGGTGATGGAGAGCCCACTTGAAGGAGCACTTGATATCCGTTGAAGCACCTGCTGTTTTTGTGCCTCATTTAGAATTTGTAGCGATGGGCGTGTCCGTAAGAATGGGATCGTATCACATTGTCCACGAAAAGAAGTCGACATCTTAGTTTGGCTGGAAGATGGTCTTTCTTCTGCAGATGTTACTCCCCCCCCACCGTGGGGGGCCTCGACCCACCGGCGGACAGGCACCAGTATTGGGATAGGGGGGCTGCCCGTCAGGGTCCACCGCGGCTCTGGCACAAACCCGGCGACACAGAGGTGGCACGGGCAGGAACGGACTGGCCGTGTCGGCTTCTCACTTTTTGGATTTTAGAAGGGCATGACATGCCTATATCTGTGTCTCCCCCTCCTTTTACTCCTCCACCTCTTTTCTTTTCGCATGACTATATGTACTTGTCACTTTTCCATGTGTTAGTTGTGTCTTCTGAGCAGTTTGTCAGCTTTTGGACACCTTTGAAGGTGTTTTCTATGTGTTTCTATGTGTTTTTGTTTGCCTGCCATTGGTTTTAACGGTGTTCGAAGGTGTTCGACGAACAGTTCGACGAACAGTTCGGCGAACACACGGGTGTTCGACGAACCGAACCGAACTCGAACACTACGGGTGTGGCTCAACACTATTTATAATATATATATTATAATAGTCTGGTCTCAGAATGCATTTTTTGGTGTTTCTTTGATTTTTGTATTCTTTGGCAATTATATATGGTTTATTAGTGGTATTTCCTTTTTGTATAGGTTTTCTACTTCTCAATTTAAGACTATGAGTAGTGAGTTAACTAGAGTCCTAAAGACCTCAGGGCAAAATTACCAGCTTTCCAATTCACTAACATGATGCTAAGTGGCGTGGACCCTGGTAGGGTTGATAGTGTCTGTGATAGCCCCTTATAAAAAAATAACACAATTACAATTTATAAATATGAAAGAAAAATACGCACGAAACAAGGACAGGCATTTGGAATACTGCTCAGAGGCAGTAATTAAAGAGGTTAACTACTTTTTCATTGATGACCTATTCTTAGGATTGTACATCAATGTCTGAT
The DNA here is from genome assembly GCF_046119375.1 of Phyllobates terribilis. Lineage (NCBI taxonomy): Eukaryota > Metazoa > Chordata > Amphibia > Anura > Dendrobatidae > Phyllobates > Phyllobates terribilis. The sequence goes on along the minus strand of NW_027362765.1, from coordinate 474,209,584 downwards.
TGGTCGGGGTCTGACACTCACGCCAATCAGTTGTTATCGGTGGCAGCCGGAAGTACTTACTTCTGGAGCTTGGCCGTCTACTTGTGGTGACCTGGGCTTATTATTACATATCTGCCTCCAATTCAATTTAATAGGAGGCGAATATGCAGTACCCTGCGGCAGCCACTATAATTAGACGGCCAGCTCCTCCTTTCAGCCAGTGGGTGTCGGACCCCGGCCGATCAGATATTGATGACCTATCCTAAGGATAGGACATCAATGTAAAAGTAGTGGACAACCTCTTTAATTAAGTGATGTTGCTACCCTGAATGAAGGTTTTTTAATACATAATAATACAGGGCAAATAAAAAAAAAAATCATTGAGGTTTTGATATTTGAGAACTTTTTGGATAATTATAATTACTGGAATTGATTTTTGTTGAACATACATTACTGGGTAAAATAAAAATAAAATGCTGGAGTGGTACTTTAAACCAATCACAGAGAATAAACATCTGCAGAGTAAACTGTATCATTGGTGTCTATGGTAGCAGCAAGACACCACGACCCAGGTGACTCTTAATAATTGAAAAACTTATGAATGAGCTGAATAAAAGACCCCCCCATGATTAACTTAGAATATGGTTTTCTAGACTTAACAACCCCTCTGAAGATTTTACTAAATAATTCCTACAAAAACTGTTTTTAGAATTTCAGTAGAGAAAATAAAACAATTGGACAAAATAACATTTTCAAGTCCAATTTGTTACCACTATTTACAGCAATGTAAGACGAAATGAGTGACAGCCTCTATAGGAAGCAAAAAAGGTTCTATTTTTTAATAGCTTTTCTCAAACCCCTGAGAGATTGGTCATTTTCTTCTAGAAATAATACCTACCATGTTGTTCAAATTGTACAGAATTAACATAAAATTTCAAGTGTAGTTCCCCCTAAAACTATTACTATATTACTGCAGTTCTCTAAGGCCAACAGTATTTTCTGCTGAAGTCTCCAGTAAGTAAAATTTTGTTGTCCAAAGAACGCAAAACCTGATCAGGTACATGAAGATTACATATTGTCTAGAGATGAGAGGATCTTTTGAAATTCGAATTTGCGGATTTCAACGAAATCTCCCCAAAAATTTGATTCACACTGAGTTAATTTGTGTGAATGTCAATACTATAAAGCTTGAAATGCTTGGAAAATGCACGTGGAGGAGAGGAAGAAGAGAGGATCCTGTTGATCATAAGAGCTAACACTCTACAGGAGAGAGATTGGAATTTGCTGACCATAAGAGCTTACACTCTACAGCAGAGAGAGACTTACCCAGTGACTCTGGAGATCTAAAATGACTCTGCTGTATAAACTGTGCTCTGCTGGGAACCGCTGATCTCTGATGCCCCCGAGTACTGACCACCACTGTACAAGGTATGATAATCCGCTAGATGTCATAGCTGCAGGGCATTATGGGGAGACTTGCGTGGCAATGCAAAAATACATTATTCCGCTCTCTAATTTTTCAGTAGCGTGGGAAATGATGCCGGGCAAACAATTTTTATTTTTTGGCAAACTGTACATCCAATCTGAAAATGTTTGAACTCATGTGAAATTTCAGGAAATTCGAATCGAACTCGCTCCTCTGCGGATTGGTCTGCTCATCTCAAATATTGACAGTTGTTGACCATCGATATGCAGTAATTTGAAAATTTCTCAGTTGATCACAAATGCTATAAAAGAATACGAAACAGATATGTCCAGTCCCCAAATTTCCAGTCCACTAATCTACTATGGATAAAATGAATAAAAGGCAAGTAAAGAGTCAGGAGAACATATTGTAAAACATGATATGTGGATGGATCAGTGATATTGGCATTTTAGAATTAATTTCCTTGTGATATTTTCTGTATTTATTATGCACAGTTCTGACACATAGCACCTCATATCAGAAACACTTTTGCACATTTTTTGCACATTGCTAATTATATACAATATTATAATATTTTACTGGCAGGAACCTCTGGATATAACAGCTTAATTAATTTTCTGCCTGAAACTGATGCTCAAGTTGCTCACAAATGAGTAACACATCACGGGAGCCTGCTTGGGGATGTAAATACCCTGTAGAGGGATCACTTCACACCTGAAGGTTTTCAAGGCTATTACACTAAGTTTTCTAACATATATTTATTTATCCACAACAATATTCATATAGCACAATATAGTTCTATGGATTAGGAACATAGCTACATCACACAGTTCCTCCCATCAAGGAAACAGGAAATCTAAAAGATAGAGTATACAGGGTGGAGTACTCCCATAAAATATATTGTCTACAAAAAGTTACAAAAGGTGTAATTGAAGACCACCAATCAAAATGAATAAAATAACAAATTATTTGTTTAAGAATATTAAGAACTAGGCAGGTGATTCAAAGAGGAAAAAAAAGTAAAAGAGGGACAAAAATAGTCAGCAAATGCACAGATAACCTCCATTGTGGTATATATAGATATATTGTATTTGCCACTTTCAAGTAAGTTTAATCATAGTACACCATCTGAATCAACCTAGAGGTCAAAATCTCAGCTCAAGTAATCAGATAATAAAAGAAATTGTAAAGTGCAATGTTTACCCATATAAGTGACAATTGTTCAGCTGTTCATACAGCCCAGACGCACATATGTCATTCTTAATCATCATGCGAAACGAATGTCGGGGTTGTGTGGACGGCTCAGTAATTGTCACTTAAATGGGTAAGCACTACACTTCACAATTCCTTCTATTATCTGATTACCTGAGCTGAGATTTGGACCTCTAGGTTGATTCAGATGTTGTACTATAATTAAACCTACTTGACAGTGGCATGTATAAAATACCTATACCAATAATTGAGAACAAGCATTCCTGCAAACATTTTTTGACGATTATCTACTCAGAAAAAAGCACAATGTGAGTAGTAGTAGAGATACTTTCTATGCAGACTGTAGTACATACAGCGGCATGTAAAAGTTTGGGCACCCCTGGTCAAAATTACTCTTATTGTGAACAGTTAAGCAAATTGAAGAAGAAATATTTTGTAAAAGGCCTAAAGTTAAACATGACACAGTTCCTTTGTATTTTAAGCAAAAAAATATAACTTGTCATCTTTTTACGTTTGAAAAATTACAAAAAGGATAATGGGCCGATGCAAAAGTTTGGCACCCTGCATGGTTAATACCTAGTAGCATCCCCTTTTGAAAGTATCACAGCTTGAAAATGCTTTTTGTTGCCAACCAAGAGTCTTTCAATTCTTGTTTGAGGGATTTTCATGCATTCTTCCTTGGAAAAGTCTTCCAGTTCTGTGAGATTATTGGGTCATCTTGCATGCACTGCTATTTGGAGGTCTAGACACAGATTTTCAATGAGGTTCGGATCCGGGGACAGTGAGGGCCATTGTAAAACCTTCAGCTTGCGCCTTTTGAAGTAGTCTATTGTGGATTTTGACATGTGTTTAGGATCATTATCCATTTGTAGAAGGCATCCTCTTTTCAACTTCATCTTTATTATAGATGATGTTATGTTTGTATCAAAAATGTATTGAAATTTCATTGAATCCATTCTTCCCTCTACCCGTGAAATGTTCCCCGTACCATTGGCTGCAACATAACCCCAAAGGATGATTGATTCACCTGCATGCTTATTAGTTGGCGAGATGTTCTTTTCCTGAAATTTTGTGCCATTTTGTTCTCCACACATACCTTTGATCATTTTGGCTAAAGAGTTCTATTTTAACCTTATTGGTCCACAATACTTGTTTAGAATCTGCATCAGTTTTGTTTACATATTCTTTTGCATATTTTTGATGCTTAATTTTATGGTGGTGAGGACGCAGGAGAGGTTTTCTTCTGGTAACTCTTTTATGAAGGTCATATTTATGCAGGTGTCTCTGAACAGTAGAACAATGTACCACAACTCCAGAGTCTACTAAATCTTTCTTAAGGTCTTTTGCAGTCAAGCAGGGGTTCTAATTTGCCTCTCTAGCAATCCTATGAACAGCTCTCACTGAAATTTTGCTTGGTCTTCCAGACCTTAACTGTTAACTGCCATTCCTTAATTACATTTCGAACTGAGGAAATGGCAACTTGAAAACGCTTTGCTATCTTCTTATAGCCTTCTCCTGCTTTGTGAGACGACACCATTTTCATTTTCACAGTGCTAGGAAGCTGCTTAGAAGAACCCATGGCTGCTGGTTTTTTTGGCCCAAGGTTAGGGGAGGCTGGATTTTTATAAATCTGGGAAATTTGCATCACCTGGCCTTTCCTACCTATGATAGTGAACAAGCCATAACCCTGACAGGCTAATTAAGGTCTGAAACCTCGGTCAAAGTTATCTGAGCATACAAATCTCACCAAAATTTTGCATCGGCCCATTTTCTTTTTTGTAAATTTTAAAATGTAAAAGATGACAATAAATATTTTTGTTGCCTAAAATACAAAGGAAATGTGTCATCTTTAACTTTAGGCCTTTTATAGATCATTTAATCTTTAACTTGCTTAACTTTTCATAATAACAGTAATTTTGACCAGGGGTGACCAAACTTTTACATGCCACTGTATTGATAAAATGGTTTTATTGTAAAACTATCAATTTACTTTGTCGACGAAACCACAAGGAAGCCAAGATTGCTTACAATTGAGAGTTCTTACAGACTGACAATAACTTCTGAGAATTTATGAGACAATTAATTCTGATTAATTATTATTTTGACATCCCAATGTTTTAACTTTACAACCTATAGTAGGAATATTCCATACTATAATATTACTAAATATAAAAATATTGAACATATATAGTATAATTTAGCCAAATGACCCTCTGGACCCTAATCCAGTGGTCACAGTGGCTGCTGGACCAGAGCCCGGTGAATTATCACATACCTTCCATTGTCCCCAGAATGTCTTATACTTAGTGGTCCTAATACGACTCTGTGCTGCAACCATGCCGTTGCACCAGATCTATTATTTGTAAGAGGTGCCTGGGATGTCGACAGGTAGGAGGACTACCAATGTGGCCACTGGACCAAGGTTCTGCAAATCTTTTTCCTCAACGTTAATATATATTATTTTGTAACTTAACATTTTCACTATTAGTGTTGAGCCACCCCCGTAGTGTTCGAGTTCGGTTCGGTTCGTCGAACACCCGTGTGTTCGCCGAACTGTTCGTCGAACTGTTCGTCGAACACCTTCGAACACCGTTAAAACCAATGGCAGGCAAAAAAAAACACATAGAAACACATAGAAAACACCTTCAAAGGTGTCCAAAAGCTGACAAACTGCTCAGAAGACACAATTAACACATGGAAAAGTGACAAGTACATATAGTCATGCGAAAAGAAAAGAGGTGGAGGAGTAAAAGGAGGGGGAGACACAGATATAGGCATGTCATGCCCTTCTAAAATCCAAAAAGTGAGAAGCCGACACGTTCAGTCCGCTCCTGCCCGTGCCACCTCCGTGTCGCCGGGTTTGTGCCAGAGCCGCGGTGAACCCTGACGGCCAGCCCCCCTCTCCCAATACTGGTTCCTGTCCGCTGGTGGGTCGAGCGAGCCCCCTGTAGTGGAGGCAGCTCTAAGCTTTTTAATTTAAATTGTCTCTCTAATTTGAATGAATACACTTTAAATCCATTTACAAGGATCTATTGGAGGGCAAGTCTGATGCCAGCAGCCGCGTAATTCCAGCTCCAGTAGCGTCCACTAAAGCTACGGCAGTTAAAAAGCTTTTATAAGGATCGAGCTCGTCTGTCCACCGCAAGGCATCCTACTGCCAGTCCCAGCCCCTATGCCTTGGGGTGCCTCCTGATGCTCTTCACTGAGTATCCCATGGTCCCGAAGCATTTCCTTTGAAAAAATTAAGTGTCCAAACTACAGGTGGTGTAGCTTGCTTAACAGCCGGGATAATCCGCTGACTAGCAGACACTGCTACTAGGCACAAAGTATTTCCTGGGCTAGATGCAGTTAAAAATTTGTAATTAGATACTCTCGTTGGATGCTGAGAAAGCATTCCATAGAGTCTCCTGGCACGCCATATATGATTCTCTTAAAAAGCTTGGGGTAGGGGTCTAGGGGACCCTTTTATAGCCAAAATCACGGCCCTGTATCACAATACGTCACCTAGGCTGAAGATAAATGGAACTGTAGCACACTGAGGGCTCGGTTGCTACAGAGGTATTGCACCTCACCCAGAGGTGTGATATCTCACTCTCAGGTAAGGATGGAGTGTGGATCAGGACCCGACACCTGCATGCATTACACCACATTGCCGTGGGGCAGGGCGACCAATATGCCTCTGAGATGGGCACGACAGTCCCTGTCCCTGGCTGGAGTGGGGGGAGGGAACACTGAGGAAGGGGAACCCTGTAGTGCAGGAGCAGGGAGGAAGCAGTTCCTGGGTGCATTGAGAAGGGAGTATAAAAGGTGGGCACCATCTTAGTTCAGTGCAGAGAAGTCTGAGCAGAAGTGGCAGGGAGCAGGGGCTCTGCATGAGCTCTGCTCCGGAGGCGGGCCTAGTAACAGAGGCCCAGGCCTGGAAGAGGGAGAAGGAAGGAAGAGGAGCGGAGAAGGCTCCAGGAACGAGGAATGAAGGGATCCCAGGGGTGCGGACGGGCGAGTCGCCACCGCACGCCCGAATCCACCTGTGTGGAGGGGTCAGGCCAAAGGGGGAGACCGGTCCCCGAAACTAGTGGAGGCAGGAAACGACCCTCAGCTGGAAACCGGAGGCTGTGACATTTTATGTGGCGCAGCCCCTCACTACACCCGCTAGGAAGGCACCACATAGGGTCAGGGAAACTGGCGCCAAGTTTACCAAGAGGAGGCCCGAGGCAGCCGGACAGAAGGGTTGGTAAGAAAGGCCAGACAAAGGACACACAAAGGGGGTCCTGTGAAGCGCTCCAAAGTTATCTGGGAGTTGTCTGAGCCCCTCACCTGGTGAGCACAGTACGACGTGGGCACCCGTTACCTGCAGACGTGGTCTGGATAATAAGAACTGTGAGTAATGGCCCTGGACTGCATCACTGACTCCGTGTCGTTACTGCTGCTGCCCTGCACCATCACCCCCATCCTCCGCATACACTGCCCTGAGGCTATACTCCTCCCGTGGGGAGTTATGCTACGCTCTGCTGCACCCACAACACCAGCCTCAGCGGTCTGCCCTGCAGCGGCGGTTCACTCTGACCGCAATCCACGGGTGGCGTAGTCGGACATTTAAACATCAAAACCACATAAATAGTTCCGCCACTGGTTTGACCACCCTGAGCCACGGAACCGGGTCGCCGCCACGAAGACTACAACCACCAGCATCCGCCAAAAAGGGTCGGGCTCCGGGTGTCCCAAGGCCCAGGGGGTGCATCAGAACATTTTCATCACCTTTCACAATCACCAATGGGACAAGGCAGGGATGTCCTCTGTCCCCTCTCTTATACATCCTAGTGACGGAGCACCTGCTCTCATCAATTCGCCATAACCCCAATATTAGGTGGATTGAGGTGGGAGGCACCGAGTACAAGTGCTCTCTATTTGCTGATGATGTCCTAGTATATATCACTCAATCACATATATCCATCCATGCTGTTATGGCTGAAATAGATCACTTTGTTACATGGTCAAATTTTAAAATCAATGCAGTGAAGTCTGAGGCCCTCAATGTCTCCCTCCCCAAATCCATATAGGATTCCATCCAGTCCAACTTTCCCTTTGCCTGGCCCTCACAGGGTATCCAATACTTAGGAATTCCTATTCATAGAGACCTCTCCCATCTATGTTATCTTAATTTTGGGCCCTTTATTGAACAACTCCATACAGACCACGGTTGGCAAGTTAGAACTGTAAGATTCACTACGTGAACCACTGGTGTTTTGTGGAAAAGCACATGTACACTGTGTTCCAAATTATTATGCAAAAAGTGTTTAGGAGTGATAAGGGAAGAATTTGTTTGTTTGTCAGTTAAACTCATTGATGGTGATGTGTGTCAGGGCTCTTTATATCACTGTAAGCAATTGCAGACACCTGTGCTAATTAGTTTGGCAGGTGTGTCCAATGAAAGGCAAGACTACTTAAGAAGGCTGTCTCACATTATTAAGCAGCCTACATTTTCTGCCAAAATGGGAAAGAAAAATGATGTGTCGGCTGCTGAGAAGCAACAAATTGTGGAGTGTTTAGGTCAAGGCATGACTAGAATCAACATTGTGCGATGATCAGGATGAAGTGTCTTGGCAATCAAGAAGTATGTAGCTGATTCACAGTACACACGTGTGCGTGCTGATAAGGGCAAATTGAGGACTCTTTCCTACAGGCAATTACGTCAGGTTAAAAGAGCAGCGGCAAAAAAGCCTTGTCATAGAAGCAGACAAGTTTTTGAAGCTGCTGGTGCCTCCAACGTCCCCCGAACAACAAGATGCAGGGTCCTTCAGAGGTTTGCAGCTGTGCATACGCCATCCTGTCGACCTCCTCTATCCACTTCACACAAGCAGAAACGGCTCCAGTGGGCAAAACATTACATGAAGACTGATTTCAAAACTGTTTTGTTCACGGATGAGTGCCGTGCAGCGCTCAATGGTCCAGATGGATGGAGTGGAGGATGGCTGGTTGATGGACACCCCACGCAAACATGGCTACAGCGCCAACAAGGAGGAGGTGGAGTAATGTTTTGGGCTGGAATCATGGGGAGAGAGATTGTCGGCCCCTTTAGGATCCCTGAAGGCGCTAAAGATGAACTCCATAATGTATGTGGATTTTCTCAAACAGCACTTCCTGACATGGTTCAAGAAGAAGAACCGTGTATTTCACAGCAAGATCATTTTTTTGCATGATAATGCACCATCTCATGCTGCACATAAAACATCTGCATCTCTGGCTGATATGGGAATAAAAGGGGACAAACTTATGGTGTGACCCCCATGCTCCCCTGACCTCTACCCCATTCAGAACCTCTGGAGCATCATCAAAAGGAGTGTCTATGATGGCGGGAGGCAGTTCACATCTAAGCAACAGCTCTAGGAGGGTATTCTGTCCTCATGCAAAACAATTGAAGCAGAAACAATCCAAAACCTGACAAATTCAATGGACGAGAGAGTTCAGAAGCTCCTTTCGAACAAGGGGTCCTATGTGCAAATGTAACATCACCTAGAATAAAGTTTTGAGTTGAAAACTGTTTGATTTCAGTTTCTAATAACCTGCTAATGCTTATAATTTCAAAAATGACCATTTTTTTGGTCTTTATTAAAATGAAAAGGTTGATCGAAAAGTTTGGGGGATCTAAGAGTGTGGCAACCCAGTAGTCATGATTACTTCGAATTCTGACAATATGAGGGTCATGTTGCAGGTAGTGCAGCAAGAAGGCACTTATGTGTCTTGCGCATCTCGGAGCCCCAAATTTATTTTCCGGGCTAGATGCAGCTAAAAATTATTATTAATTTTAAATCTGGTGGAGCTTAGTATAGATGGCCTAATAGAATCAGTGCTGCACACTGCTACAAAGCCCAAATTATTTTCCAGTCAAGATACAGATAAACATGATTAGTAATTTTAAATCTGGTGGAGCTTATTATAGATGGCCTAATAGAATCAGTGCTGCACACTGCTACAAAGCCCAAATTATTTTCCAGCCAAGATACAGATAAACATGATTAGTAATTTGAAAGCTTAAAACGGTTGGTAGGGTGATTTTAACCAATCATCAAGCTTTTACTCTCCCCAGGATGACACAGTGGTAGAAAAGTCGTTTCGGATCCATGATTTGTTCATCTTTATGAACGTGAGTCTGTCTACATTATCAGTGGAGAGCCGCGTGCGCTTATCTGTCAGCACACCACCAGCAGCGCTGAACACACGTTCAGACAGAACGCTGGCTGCGGGGCATGACAAGATCTCCAAGGCGTAAGTGGCTAGCTCCGGCCATTTATCCAGATTGGAAGCCCAAAAAGAGCAAGGGTCCAGTGACACAGTCATGGCTTCAATGTTTACTTGGAGATACTCCTGTACCATCGTCTCTAGGCGTTGACTATGTGTCAGACTTCTTGTCTCCTGTGGCCTTGCAAAGGATGGGCTAAAAAAGTGGTGAAATGATTCCGCAAAATTGATGTTACCAGCAGATACTGTGGTTCTGTTACGGTTTGAGTGCTGAACACTTGACGGTCCCACGGTTGGCAAGTTGGAACTGTGAGATTCACTACGTGCACCACTGGTGTTTTGTGAAAAGCACATGTAAGATTCTGCAACAGTCTCTGCTGATACTCCCGCATGCCTGCATCCCTTTCTATGGCAGGAATAATTTCTGCAAATTTACTTTTGTACCGGGGATCTAACAGTGTGGCAACCCAGTAGTCAGGATTATTTCTAATTCTCACAATTCGAGGGTCATGTTGCAGGTAGTGCAGCAAGAAGGCACTCATGTGTGTTGCGCATCCAGGAGCACCAAGTCCCTGTTGTGTTGGTGGCGAGGTAACAATCATGCTTCCTTCCTCTGTCCTCTCCCCCCAACCTCGCACAACAGAAATGTGATCAAGGTCTCCCTCATCTGATGAGTCTTCCATCAGTTCGTCCTCCACTTCTTCCTGGGCTCCTGCACCTTCCTCACTAGTTTGGCTGCTACCATGCGCCCTGGTAAAACCATCTCCCCCATCCTCACATGCCTGCCGCCTTGGTGCTGCCGACCGTCTGGACCTTGCAGATGTTAGCCCTTCCGCATACAACCCCTCCTCCTCTACTTCCTCCACCTCCTCTTGTGCCACCACCTGACTCCGAATTCTGTTTAACATGTGCTCCAGCATGTAAATCACTGGAATAGTCATGCTGATAATGGCATCGTCAGCACTAAACATCTTCGTCGCCATTTCAAAACTGTGCAGAAGGGTGCATAGGTCCCTGATCTGAGACCACTCCTCCAGCGTAATTTGCCCCACCTCTGGATCTCGTTGGCCCAGGCTATACGTCAGAACGTATTGCACCAGGGCTTGTCGGTGCTGCCACAGTAGCTGCAACATGTGCAGAGTTGAATTCCACCGGGTAGGCACATCGCATTTTAGCCGGTGAAGTGGCAGGCCCAACGACTTCTGTAGAGATGTAAGTCGCTGAGCTGCGGGATGCGAACGGCGGAAGTGAGCACACAGCGACCGTGCCCTCTGCAGAAGGCCATCTAGTCTGGGATAGTGGGCTAAAAATTGCTGGACAACCAGGTTCAACACGTGAGCCATACAAGGCACGTGTGTGACATTTCCCCGGCGAAGGGCCGCACCCAGGTTTGCAGCATTGTCGCACACGGCCTTCCCTGGTTTCAGGTCCAGTGGAGACAACCATTCATGAAATTGGTTCTCCAGAGCTGACCACAACTCCTCAGCTGTGTGACTCACATTTCCCAGACATTTCAAAGTAAAAACCGCCTGATGACATTGAGCCCTACTGCCAGCATAGTAAGGAGGTGTGCAGGATCCCTTCTGCGCAGTTAGAAAGCTTGTGGCATGACCAGACAGGCTTTGGGTGCAGGTGGAAGACCGAGAGGAGGTTGAGGAGGCAGAAGCAGTGGAGAAACTTTGAGATAAATAGGATTGACGCACAACTCGTGGGGACGGCAAGACTTGGACAGCAGCCCCTTGTCCTGCTGTCACCATAGTTACCCAGTGCCCAGTCAGCGACATGTAACGCCCCTGTCCATGCCTACTCGTACAAGTGTCTGTGGTGAAATGCACCCTGTCACACACAGAGTTTCTCAAAGAAGCGGTGATGTTGTGTGCGACATGCTGGTGGAGCGCAGGCACACCTTTCTTTGAGAAGTAGTGCCGACTGGGCATCTGGTACTGGGGCACTGCGACGGACATAAGGTCTCGAAAATCCTCTGTGTCCACCAGGCGGAAAGGCAGCATTTCTGTAGCCAAGAGCTTGCAGATGGTGAAATTCAACCTCTTAGCTTTCTCATGGCTAGGAGGAAATGGTCTTTTACTTGTCCACATCTGAGGGACCGAGGGCTGGCTATTGTGCTTAGACGGGGTTGATAAGGGTGTCCCCGGCAAACTGCCGGTCTGTGAGGAAGATGCAGGCGGACATGTTAGGTTGCCTTGATCCAAATGTGGTGCTATCGATGTCGGACAGCGCTCAACACCAGCTGGTGTTACCACCTCCAAAGAAAATGATGACCTGCCAATCACGCTGGCTGTTGCGGGTAAAGAGGTGGCAGGTCTGCGCCCCAAAACAGGTGTGACTGCTGTCCCCCCAGTCATAGAGGATGAAGAGGCCGCGGATGCACAAGATATGGCAGACGGTGGTTGGCCCGGCCGGCTAGGCCACATTGTAGCACACTGAGCTTCCCACTGCAACTTATGCTTCATGTCCATGTGCCGGTTCATGCATGAAGTACTCAAACTATGTATTTTTTGGCCTCTACTTAGCTTTTGCTGACAAATGTTACAGATAACACGAGTTGGGTCATCTTTATCAATCTGAAAAAATGCCCAGGCTATGCAAGGCTTAGCACCCATGCGACCTGAAGAGCCACCACGACTTGTGGTGAGAGGCAGAGTTGTGTTTGAGGATGCAGTTGTTGACGTGCTTCCAGTACTACGTCTCTGTCCAGGAAGGCGCAACCTGACCTCGTCGTCACTAGCATCTTCCTCCACCTCCTCTGCTGACCTGATCTCTTGGCTGACTGTGGGTTGACAGTAAGTGGGATCTCCAACCTCATCATCATCACCCTGTGCGTTATCACACCCGTCGTCCTCAGAGCCAACCTGTTCCTGCCCTGACAAAAAACTAAAGTTGTCGCTCCAATCAGGTATTTGAGTCTCATCATCATCTTCCTCATTGTCTCCACCAACAGGAGTTACAGTTTGGGAATGAGGGTCTACATTATGGTCAGAACCTTCTGCGTCTGGTCCTGGATCCGACTCATAAAGATTCTGGGCATCAGTGCAGATCATTTCCTCGTCTGGATTCACAGAAGCGCTGGAGTCGACCTCTGATTCCCAGGCTATAGTATGAGTAAACAGCTCTGCAGACTCAACCATCTGTTCTACCTCATACTCAGACGGGCAGCTGGAGATTTAGGAGCTGTGAGAAAGCAAGTGCGATTGGGGTGACACCTTTGAGGACTGGAGTATTTGTGATGTTGAAGTTGATGTGGAGGAGAGCCCACTTAAAGGAGCACTTGATATCCATTGAAGCACCTGCTGTTTTTGTGCCTCATCTGGAATTTGTAGCGATTGGCGTGGCCGTAAGAAAGGGATCTTATCACATTGTCCGCTAAAAGAAGTAGACATTTTAGTTTGGCTGGAAGATGGTCTTTCTTCTGCAGATGTTACTGTTGCTTTAACACCTACCCCATGGACACAACCTTTTTTCCCCTTCCCAAAACGCCTATTCCCCTTTCCACCAGCAGCAGGCCTTTTTCCAGTCATTTTGGTGGTTAACTAATTCACAACTCTGGAGTTGTTTGCACAAAAAAACAATGGATGGGAACCGAGCAGAGCTGAGTGGCAAAACTGTGGTATTAGGCCAAAACTATTGGCTGGGTTAGATGCAGAAAAAAATTATATTCAATTTGCAACCTGATGGAGGTCAGTATAGATGGACTAATAGAACAAGTCCCACACACAGCTAGAAGCCCAAATATTTTTTCAGAGGTAGATGCAGAAAAAAATTGTATTCAGTTTGCAACCTGATGGAGGTCAGTATAGATGGACTAATAGAACAAGTCCTACACACAGGTAGAAGCCCAAATATTTTTTCAGAGGTAGATGCAGAAAAAAATTATTTTCAGTTTGCAACCTGATGGAGGTCAGTATAGATGGACTAATAGAGAAAGTCCCACACACTGCTAGAAGGCCAAATATTTTTTCAGAGCTAGATGCAGAAAAAAATTATATTCAGTGTGCAACCTGATGGAGGTCAGTATAGATGGACTAATAGAACAAGTCCCACACACAGCTAGAATCCCAAATATTTTTTCAGAGGTAGATGCAGAAAAAAATTATATTCAGTTTGCAACCTGATGGAGGTCTGTATAGATGGATTAATAGAACAAGTCCCACACACAGCTAGAAGCCCAAATATTTTTTCAGAGGTAGATGCAGAAAAAAATTATATTCAGTTTGCAACCTGATGGAGGTCTGTATAGATGGATTAATAGAACAAGTCCCACACACAGCTAGAAGCCCAATATTTTTTCAGAGGTAGATGCAGAAAAAAAATATATTCAGTTTGCAATCTGATGGAGGTCAGTATAGATGGACTAATAGAGAAAGTCCCACACACTGCTAGAAGGCCAAATATTTTTTCAGAGCTAGATGCAGACAAAAAATTATTTTTAATTGCAACCTGATGGAGGTCAGTATAGATGGACTAATAGAGAAAGTCCCACACACTGCTAGAAGGCCAAATATTTTTTCAGAGCTAGATGCAGACAAAAAATTATTTTTAATTTGCAACCTGATGGAGGTCAGTATAGATGGACTAATAGAGAATGTCCCACACACCGCTAGAAGGCCAAATATTTTTTCAGAGCTAGATGCAGATATAAATTATTTTTAATTTGCAACCTGATGGAGGTCAGTATAGATGGACTAATAGAGAAAGTCCCACACATTGCTAGAAGGCCAAATATTTTTTCAGAGCTAGATGCAGAAAAAAATTATATTCAGTTTGCAACCTGATGGAGGTTAGTATAGATGGACTAATAGACCAAGTCCCACACATAGCTAGAAGCCCAAATATTTTTTCAGAGGTAGATGCAGAAAAAAATTATATTCAGTTTGCAACCTGATGGAGGTCTGTATAGATGGATTAATAGAACAAGTCCCAAACACAGCTAGAAGCCCAATATTTTTTCAGAGGTAGATGCAGAAAAAATATATATTCAGTTTGCAACCTGATGGAGGTCAGTATAGATGGACTAATAGAGAAAGTCCCACACACTGCTAGAAGGCCAAATAATTTTTCAGAGCTAGATGCAGACAAAAAATTTTTTTTAATTTGCAACCTGATGGAGGTCAGTATAGATGGACTAATAGAGAAAGTCCCACACACTGCTAGAAGGCCAAATATTTTTTCAGAGCTAGATGCAGAAAAAAATTATATTCAGTTTGCAACCTGATGGAGGTCAGTATAAATGGACTAATAGAGCAAGTCCCGCACACAGCTAGAAGCCCAAATATTTTTTCAGAGGTAGATGCAGAAAAAAATTATATTCAGTTTGCAACCTGGTGGAGGTCTGTATAGATGGATTAATAGAACAAGTCCCACACACAGCTAGAAACCCAATATTTTTTCAGAGGTAGATGCAGAAAAAAAATATATTCAGTTTGCAACCTGATGGAGGTCAGTATAGATGGACTAAGAGAAAGTCCCACACACTGCTAGAAGGCCAAATATTTTTTCAGAGCTAGATGCAGACAAAAAATTATTTTTAATTTGCAACCTGATGGAGGTCAGTATAGATGGACTAATAGAGAAAGTCCCACACACTGCTAGAAGGCCAAATATTTTTTCAGAGCTAGATGCAGATATAAATTATTTTTAATTTGCAACCTGATGGAGGTCAGTATAGATTGACTAATAGAGAAAGACCCACACACTGCTAGAAGGCCAAATATTTTTTCAGAGCTAGATGCAGAAAAAAATTGTATTCAGTTTGCAACCTGATGGAGGTCAGTATAGATGGACTAATTGAAAAAGTCCCACACACAGCTAGAAGGCCAAATATTTTTTCAGAGGTAGATG
Organism: Phyllobates terribilis; assembly: GCF_046119375.1. Classification (NCBI taxonomy): domain Eukaryota; kingdom Metazoa; phylum Chordata; class Amphibia; order Anura; family Dendrobatidae; genus Phyllobates; species Phyllobates terribilis. Next base: position 474,193,875 of record NW_027362765.1, on the reverse strand, counting down.
CAGATAAAAATTATTTTTAATTTGCAGCCTGATGGAGGTCAGTATAGATGGACTAATAGAGAAAGTCCCACACACTGCTAGAAGGCCAAATATTTTTTCAGAGCTAGATGCAGACAAAAAATTATTTTGAATTTGCAACCTGATGGAGGTCAGTATAGATGGACTAATAGAGAAAGTCCCACACACTGCTAGAAGGCCAAATATTTTTTCAGAGCTAGATGCAGACAAAAAATTATTTTTAATTTGCAACCTGATGGAGGTCAGTATAGATTGACTAATAGAGAAAGTCCCACACACTGCTAGAAGGCCAAATATTTTTTCAGAGCTAGATGCAGATAAAAATTATTTTTAATTTGCAACCTGATGGAGGTCAGTATAGATGGACTAATAGAGAAAGTCCCACACACTGCTAGAAGGCCAAATATTTTTTCAGAGCTAGATGCAGATAAAAATTATTTTTAATTTGCAACCTGATGGAGGTCAGTATAGATGGACTAATAGAACAAGTCCCACACACTACTAGAAGGCCAAATATTTTTTCAGAGCTAGATGCAGAAAAAAATTATATTCAGTTTGCAACCTGATGGAGGTCAGTATAGATGGACTAATAGAACAAGTCCCACACACTGCTAGAAGCCCAAATATTTTTTCAGAGCTAGATGCAGAAAAAAATTATATTCAATTTGCAACCTGATGGAGGTCAGTATACATGGACTAATAGAATGATGCTATGCCCAAAAGATTTTACTTCACTAAGTGCAGTAAAAAAATTGGTATTCTATACACAGGTGGTATATCTTGCAACACAGATAGGCTACTCCACTGACTAACACACTCTGCAATAGGCCAAAAAGGATTAGCTTTGCTAGATTCAGCCAAATGCTGTGAAAAAAACTTGCACAGCACTGGCACAGACCTGCCTGGCAAAAACTGATAGGAACTGATGTAACCTAGTGCTGAAAAGGACTCCAATTACAATTATTCTTTACTCCCACAACCTATCTATTTAAGAGCACAGACCTGCCTGATAAAAGTCATAGGAAATGCTGTAACCTAGTCCTTAAAAGGACTGCAATCACAACTATTCCCTACTCCCAAGCTATCTGTAGATTTGTGCGAAAATTGGCTTAAAATTAACAAGGTATAGCGCACACAGCAACAGCGGTGCCGTCTAACACGCAGCTGCAGCAGTGAGAAAATGGTGGCGACGGGGAAAATGGCTTGGTCTTATAGGGCAAGGACATGTGACATACACTGCCAATGACACATGCCCTTGCTTGTGTGAAAAAAAGCACTTCGCTCCGTGTGTGCGCTGCTGATAGGCTGACAGATTGCACCTCCCCACTGTAAATGCGGGAAAGAGAAAAAAAAATGGAGATCTTCATTATTCCTGCAGAGATCCATCCCCTGCCCCTCCCCCCACCCCGCTGTACACTCAAACTTCGTATTAACATTAATTTTCATCATTACTGAGAAAAAATCCAGTTATGATTTTGGTGCACGAACAGTTATCGAACATAACCTCGGACAGCCGAATTTTTCTCAAATCGTTCGTGTTCGCCGAACGGCTCGAACACCGCCCAAAACAGCTCGAATTTGAGATTGGCGAACAGTTCGAGTCGAACAACGCTCATCTCTATTCACTATATAAACTACATGTATTTTTTCACTAAGTATGGTTTCAATTGAACTTACATAAATGTAGAAAAGGTGTTTTAAGTAGAAAGGCAAAAGTGATATTTTCCTATGAAAACAAATCATTAAATGCAAGCGCCTTTAAAAGATACATATTTCTCTTGTTGCCTGCAGTGTGACTATGAAAAATGGAACCACTTGTCCTTAAATCCAATGTATTTTCACCGGTGCCAACCATTCTCCCATATAAATCTATTAGATTTAATCACAGCCACTCTGTTCCCACTTACAGGCTAACTTTGTTTTTCAAACTAAGTACATTACTGACAGAATCGTTTTCAACTGTAAGATAAGTTGCTAAGCTGCTATCATTATTTACCAGAACTGATACTACACAACTCGGGGACTTAGGACTCAGTTGATGAAAGTTTAAACTTCAAATCTGATTCAGAGTTCAGAATTTACTTGAATATTCGTTCTCAGAAGAGGAAAAGCTGTTTATGAAAATGGTAAGTGTAGCAAGAAGAATATAAATATCCTTTAAAGCGATTGTCCATTTCAAAAATTTGTCTTTTGATGTTTTGGAAATATACAGTAAATGAAAAAAAGCAGAAAACAGACAAAACTCATGACCATGTGCACACCTGTATTAAGATATTAAATATTAATTATAAATATGAATGGAAAAAATATTGGACAACCTTTAAAAACAAACAACAGAAACGAAAGCCTATCCACCATGGCATAAAATAGATACAAGAATAATCAGATGCAAAGATTACACATTATATAGAAAACATATCTATGTAATGATTAATAAGATGTCTGAAACATAAAGTGCATTCAATGAGGTTAGGACATAAACATGATAAAATAGAAACAATGGACAAGATATAAAATACAGTACCAATACCCAGTATAGTCAAATATGATATACAAGGTAGAATATAACAATCAAATAAATCAAACATAGTAAGGTAATGTTGGTGACCTGAACCTATAATAGATGAATGATAAAATGTAATAAACTGTGAAGTATCAATACCAAAATATATTAAAAAAAAAAGTATACAAACCCATAATGTGATGTCCAGAACCTCTGGGAGAAAATAAAAATGTAGGCATCAAGGAGCCAGATTATAATGAAATGTATGTGGACCCCACACTTATCGTTGATAGTAGCAGCTTCATAAGGGGAAATATACAGTAAAGGCATTCTTCTGAAAATTCTTTTACGAGAACAAGTGTCAATTACCAATATATCATAGATATGTTGATCAACATACAGATCTAGCAACGGTTATCTTGCCTTAGGTAACACAGCACTAGGACATATCGGAACAAAAAAGTGTATTTCGACTCTTAACCTGACATTGCGCTATGGCTTGTTTGATGTTAAATTACCTTAATCTTTTTAACTGTGATAATCGTCTGTGACAAGATATCAGGTTGTTGCTTGAAGAGACATGATAACTCTTGCTACAGATGTTCATTTAAAGTCCCTTTTATCCTAACCAATGAAAACTGTATGTGATTGGACGATTGTTTATACCGCTGTTTACTATGCAGGAGACCTTTTTGAGTGAAGAAAATCCACAATTATACATATCCATTGTTTTGAACTCTCCATCAATCAGCAAGTAGGAAGCACACACATTTCCATACGTATCAACATTACTGATGGTAGTATATGAATGATTATGTTATACCCCCCAAGTCCCATCAGGAAGGTACCTACTAGTGATGAGCGAGCACGCTCGCCACTGCTCGGTACTCGCCCGAGCATCTCAGTACTCGAGATGCTCGGAGCTCATCGAGTACTTTCGAGATGCTCGGGCGGGAGCTCGGGTCCCCATTCTGCATGTTTGGCGCTATATAGAGCACCAATCATGCAGGGATTGTCTGCCACTCACAGTAATGTCACAGCCATGGTGGTTGTGGCATTACAGTGATTGCACAAATCGATGGGAACAGTGCTCACAGTGAAACATGAAAAGCCGGCAATTCATCAGCGGCATACACCGGTACCGACAATTTAGAACAGAAAGAATAGAGCATCACACATAGATTAGATAGATAGAAACATGTCAGTCACATATATAATAAGTACAGAGACAGTGTTTGTTACTGTACTTGTTATTTAGTGTTAAAATAAAGGATTTATTAAAAAAGAAAATAAAATTGCTTTCATGCACCCGTCTCTTTAAAAAAAGCCGGCCGGCAATTCTTCAGCGGCATACATCGGTACCCGACAATTTAGAACAGAAAGAATAGAGCATCACACATAGATTAGACAGATAGAAACATGTCAGTCACATATATAATAAGTAGAGTGACAGTGTTGATTACTGTACTTGTCATTTAGTGTTAAAATAAAGGATTTATTAAAAAAAAAATTGGCGTAGGGTTCCCCGTAATTTTAGTCTCTAGCGGAGGTTAAGCAGACAGCTGGGGCAGATGTTTGAAGCCTGGGAAGGGGGTAATACCCACGAAGCTTCCCAGGCTACTAATATCAGCCCCCAGCTGAATACCTAGCCTTTTCCACCTATTAAAATGGGGGACCCCCCAAAAAAATGATGTGGGGTCTCCCCTATTTTAATAGCTAGCAAAGGCTAGGCAGACAGCTGGGGGCTGATATTAATAGCCCAGGAAGGGTGCCATGAATATTGGCCCCCTCCCAGACTAGAAACACTAGCCGTCAGCCGCCCCAGAAATGGCGCATCCAGCCAGATACAACTAGGCAGCTGGGGGCTGGAATCCGCAGCGCAGGGAGGCCCAAGCTTTCTGGGCCCCCCCCCACTGCAAATTGCAGTTCTCAGCCACTCCAGAAAATGGCGCGTTCATAGAAGCGCCATCTTCTGGCGTTGTACCCAACTCATCCAGGGCCCTGGTGCGGTGGCTCACTGGGAAATAAAGGGGTTAGGGCCAGCTTGAAATTCATGAAATAATTGAAAAAAAATTGACGTGGGGCTTGCCCTATTTTTGTGTCCAGCCAGGTACAGCATCCAGAAACGGGCTGCCCCCAACCACCAGCTGCCTATTTGTACCTGGCCGGACACAACAATATAGGGAAGCCCTTTTTTTTATTATTTCATGAATTTCTCTCACTGATTGCCAAAATGGTGGAGTTCTGTCCTCCATTGGAATGGAACTGTGGTTTACCAAACACATGACCATTCTTTTAATTCTCTATAGAACTCCCAGTGATCTAAAAGTTGTAGGTAGGTGTAGGGCAATATTTGGCATTCTTACTGCCCTAGGCATTTTAATTTGCCATGCCCCCTACTGGTAAGTCATACTCTGGATATGTGAACACTGTGACGGGGTGTGTGAAAGAGCAGGCAAGGACAGCAGGCCAGTGAACAATCCAACAACCTTTATTGGGACTGGGAGAATATAACACCAAATGTAGTTATGGTCCCTTAGAGTCTGCATGGTGGCCACACAAAAGAAACAAATCCAGGGACGTCACACCAAGTAAAATACAACAGTCCTTAGACTAATTCCTAAAATCCAGCAGGGTGGGCAAGACATAACAATCCCACGTGACAACTGATCTCCAATTTCTTATAGTCCATACAAGGGCACCAGGACCTGGCTGCAAGCAACAGATTCTAGCCCTTCACAAGACACCGCACCAACTACTGAACCAAACATGCATCTTATTGTTCTACCTCTCTTGGGAGCAGCTCACTGATTGGGCAGAGGTACCCACTCCCACCCCCTTAAATATCTGCTACAGGTAGCTCAAAGTATGAAGAATGTTCCAGAAGTTCAGTCTCCAGCCACTCTGAAAAGTTGTATGATACCGAGGCCCTCTGCAGAGAGGAACAAAGACACACAAGCCCCCCACCAGATGCAGGGCAGGAAATTCTAATGTAGGCATGATTACAGTATGGTCCATGAAAGCAGGCTGGAGGTGACACTCTGTTACAAACACAATGTTTTTTTCCTGGTAGATTTCCGCTCCCACTATTATATTATATATGGAATAAAAAAATTCTGCAAAAGACGTCCTAAAATACCACAGAAAAGACGCTTCAGAGAACGCACTGCTGGTTCTTTCATTACGCGACTTTTGTTTTAAAAATGACGCAGATTCGTCGGGGTATACCTAAGCGTATGTGTGATGTGTTTTACAGGTGGGTACTCTCTCTAATGCAGCTAAAAATGTGCTAAATAAACGCTAAAAAGAATGTGCATATGCACTGTATGGTAAAAATTACTTGCTATTCATGTTTAGTCTTTTGAGCTTATTTTAACAACTTCAGGTTTCCAAAGATGCAGAATAGTTAAAATAAGTTACCGGTGCATTCTTCAGAAGGCTTATACTTGGAAACCGCTCACTACTTTATTCAATATAATTTAATTGAAAAGTGAACAGTCAAGAAAAAATGACCGAAAAGACAACATGTCCAGAATTGTCTCCGCCTAAAAATTTGCTGGGTTTACAGAGGTCTAAAAGACGTCATACGCACATTCCACAGGAGTGCACATACCCACTGGATAGTAGTCAAAGTACTTATACAAATTAGACTAACAGCGTCCGAATCCACCAATATTGATGGGTTCGGCCGACTTTAATGTGTATTAGAGCCTCTGACTGTTGATGTCTATGGAAATAATGATCTCACGTGTCCTATTTTGGATAGCAGATGCTTTTCTTTCTAAGATAGAAGACACTAGAGATCTCTCATAGAAAACACAAGAGCGTTCAGTATAATTGGGCAACGTAGCTGCTGGCCGAATGATTGGACAGCTGTCTAAAGGGTATGGGGGGGCACTTGTTCAGCTGACATATATGGCCTCATTCAGAGAGCTGTATTTTCAGTCTATGCATTCCACATGTGTGCAATAGACAGTGCTCTGATAAATTTTAAGCCTAATAAATGAAAGATGACTACATCTATATTAATACAGGATCAGTACCACCAACATGTCATGCATGCATCACCAAAACCACCATCAATACAAGAATATAACATTAGAATCATCATTCATTAGTAAATGAATACAGCACTGGAAAGCTTAGTACAATGTTGACCTAAGTCAAGTGATAATTTGCAATGTTACATCATCCCTTGGCATACACAATTGCAGACCATGCAGAAGCCACAGTACTGATTAGATGCAGGCAGTAGCACTATTAAACATTTAAAAGAAACGTAACTTATTGGAAATATCTTATATGTTTTTTAGGCCCTTTATTTCTCAGCAGATTAGTGCGGGTCTCGATCGTGATACTCTTGCCCTTCGCTCAAATTCCTAGAAGTGCACAGATCAAGTGATAGTAGCCTATAACCTTCTACTACATCTTTGTGTTTTCACTCTTGTCTTATGAGATGCGCACTTGTAAGAGGTCTTTTGAGCAATTGGTGGGGTCTCAAGACCGGGCACTACACTCATCTGCTCAAAGTTAAAGAGCTAAAATTTTAGTCACAGTATAATGTGCATTTACACTGGGCGATAATCGAAGATCAAATATTGGTCTCTCTATACGGGCTGTCAATCAAAGTAAAATGTTAGTTCTTCATGTAAAATGATTTATAACCTTGCTTAAATTTCAATGTTCTCAGCAGCAGGTCATACAAGGCTAAACATGCTGCCAAGAAAAATGTTTTTCTATGCACACAGATCAATCATGTTAATGAGTGTCCTTTGCCTATGAAAGTGCTATGAAATTAATTGTGATCGACTTAAATGTACCTATTTTTTTTAAAGCCTGTAATTTTAAAGTGTAAAGCACCCTAAACCCCCCATGCTGCCTCACTTTACACAGCGAGCCCTCATGCTGCCCTTTCTCCATATTAAGTCCACCATCCTACCCCCTCTCCACACTGAGCCCCCCATGCTGCCCTTTCTCCATACTGAGATTTCCATGCTGCCCCTTCTCCATAATGAGCCCACCACACTACCTGACTCTCTATACTGAACCTGTCACAATGCCACACTGTCTATTCTGTGTCCCCCATGCTGAGCCTCTCCATGTTGAGCCCACTAAGCTACCCCTTCTCCATATTTAGCCCCCATTCACTCCTTCTCCATACTGAGCCCTCCACTTCCGAACTCTGCATACTTACCCCCATGCTGTGCCTCTCTATACTGAGCTCCGCCCATGCTTTCACTTCTCCTAACTGAGCCCTTCCCACACTGCCTCTTCTCACTACTGAGCCCCTCACACTGTCACGCATCCATTTTGTCTTTGGCACTATCCCTCTTTCTGTAAGTGCCCCTAATAGTTGAAAAAGATTGGTCCAGCTATAAGTTTGAGGAATGGATAGTTAAAATCCATTATGTATTGGTTGCGATTAAAACCTGGTCATACATTGAATATTTTGTGCATTGCATTATGTTTTAATTGCAACCAATAAATAAAATTTGAAATTGGACCAGGTGAGCTGGTCTCCTTTTTCACTAGAAGTCCCACAACCCCCAGTCTATAGTAATACTCCCCCTAAACTCCAGTCTACAGTAAATGCCCCGTTGAAATTTTGGCTTTATATGCTTACCTTCTCCCTGCTCTAGTTTATTTTCCTTCTGTGTTGGATTCTTCAGTTACTTCTCCAGCGTGAGGAGGTGACCTCATCATGCTGCAGCGATGTCAGTAGCTTGAGTACGCCGCCACATTAGAGCAGGGAACTGATTGGAGCATCTCTGACCCCGGCAGTGTCGGCACGCTCAGTGTTTCATTTGTATTTATGTCTTGCATCCTGGTGCAGCTCCCCACAATCTGCCGCCCTAGGCATTGGGCCTCTGGTGCCTAGGGCCTGAATAGGGGATAACTTCTTAGCAAAATGCACTATTAGTTAAAAAGAAAATGAAAGTAAATTCCCTTTGTAATTATTTGAGACTTAGTTGTCAGATTGTCTAATAGGTTTCCTTTTACTTTTCTCACCAGACTGTGCCAAAAATAGTGTCAGACAGATTCTGAATCTCAGAAATCTCAAGTACCTGAGGATAGCCACTGAATATGGGAGTAGGAAGTAAGGAGATACATAGGAATACATATATTCTTTGTTTTTATTTGGGGCTGGGGTGACAGAGGAGAATATATTTTTACATGGTATAGAAGGGTTTAGGTATTGGGTACATTTGGAATAAACTTTGTAAGGTTTACTTGTTCTTTTTGCTAATTTTATTTATTTATTACAACATTTTCTCAGCACACTCTTCCTTCTCTACTGCAGTAGACCATCGATTGGTATCATTAGTTGGTCTTCCGGGCTATATGAGGACTCTTGCAGACAACTCTCCCTTAGGACATAAATTCACAGGAGGCATAGTCTCCGCTTGGAGAAGTCATGTTGTCCACCATGTACATAGCCTTCAGAATAACATGCAGGCCGTGAACTGGATTTTTTGTTTTGGAAGAAGAGGTAAATCCTTGGTCATACTCTGTGAATATGAATAATAGGAATGACTTGTTAAAACAATAATAAGCTTATTTTACATATTAAGGACACATAACTTTATGAATATGATCATGTTTGCACTCCCATGTCTACTAAATTATTGCATAAAATTTCCTTTGCTCACTTGTTATTTCTTTTAATACTGCCTGTAATCTTAATCTGCCATTCCGTCTGATGCTGTGAGTAGATAAGACCATGTTTCTATATGATATGTGTTTCATGACATGTACTGGACACTGACAATTGTATAAATGTTCTGTATACTGTTACTATACAACTTTACCTTAAAAAAGATATATACTTACATTTGGTTATGGAATCAATAGATCGCATCCACTTAATAGTACAGCCTGGATTGAGTTTCTGCAGGTTTTGTTGGATTATTCCAGATTCTGATCCAATATCTGAAATCTGGATTACAGTTCTACCTTAGCGTCTGTGTGGATAGAGTATGATGACTGAGATAAATGGTCCTCGTCTTGGGTGGTGTTCAGTATTAGCCGTCTATCTCTCCATTTTTGGCAATATGCTCTATCATCATCAATACTTCTCTATGGAGAGAGACAGAAAAGACATTAACCGAAAAGAATGAACTGGAGTATAAATTGGTATGCATGCAAAATTTAGGAGCATGTTCACATTGGCCATAAAACATGATAAAAAAAAAAGTGGAAAAGCCATCCCAGCATCAAGGTGTACCCAAATCGGGATGGTCCTAACCTCTAGTATTAAAATCTTACCATGTGTCAAAGTAGCGTCAATGTGAATAAGGGCTGAGCAGGACCGTATCCAGAATATAGACACCCAGCAATGGAAAGCTATGTAAATGCAATGTTTATATTATTTGACGCTGGTGGGATGGCTTTTACGCTTTTTTTTTTTTATCAAAAACGGTGTTTACTAAGTACTTGATGTTATTTATAACAACCATTGCTTTTACTTATTTACTGAATAGTAAAGCGCTGCGGAATATGTTGGCGCTATATAAATAAAGATTATTGTTATTATTACTTACAGCAGGATATATGTTCATTTTGTTTCTATCTTAACAATAGACATTAGTAGATAGAAAAAGGCAGGAATATCAGTTATTAGAGGAAGGGCATGGATTATTAGTGGAATATTTGATCCTTGTCTTCAGTGGTCTCTTGGTGTCATGAAAATAAAATATCTTCTTTCCTGTTTTCACACCTTGCACACATGTAGTTGTCGTCAATTGTGTGATATATGCTCACTGGTGGAAGCCCAGGGTGAACACAGGAGACCTATTGAGTGTAGGACATCCGCAGTGGACCGTGTCCATCATTTTGCATTTTGTCAAAACGCAAGCAGGTGGCATGGTATATTTCTGTGCTAATGTGTCTCTAAGGCACTCTAAAGATAGAAAATATGCAATTAATATTAGTTGGAAAGATACTTTACATTATTAAGTGCCAATCTGCTAGGCTGAAGAGATAATTGCCCTGGAGCTTTGGAGTTTTCACCAACTATATGACGTAAAGTAACTCCATCACCCAGGCTGACTCTTCTGATCTATTGACCTAGCAATTAGTTACACCTCTGGAACAAGGGAAAAAGGTGTACCTGAAGGCTTTTAAGGATCCTATTTGGCCATGCATGTGTGTGTTTCTCCCATTTGGAAGCTATAAAAGTTGCAGTAACTTCAGTCCTGCCCTAACAACCTATTACTTCTATCAAAATGTCATATTTTTGCCAAATGCTTGTCATGTGAAGTTACCTGTGGAGTCACATACTTTTTCAGACTGCTCATCCTGGCAAATCAACCCAGATTCTGACAGATATGGATACAAGATGCATATGTTGCCCTCAGTCTTTCATTCCATGCTACTTGTATGGAAGCAGGAACCTAAAGATGAGAAATGAAAAATCTAAATTTCTTAAAACTGTTGTTCCATCAACCACAGCAGAAAATGCAGGCCCTTCTAGGACACTACAAAAAGGAGGTATAACTTGTGACTACTGGTCCTAAAGACTTCCTTAGGCACCAGGTCCCGGGGTGACTGTGACCTCTGCACCTCTATAATTGTGCGTTTACATAGAGGAATAGTAAAGGTTATTGATGATTTATTACACAGATATTTACAGGAGGAGTTACAGATAGCAGAATATAGATGAGAATGTACAACCCGGGGATTATAATATTTTACCTTTTTATCAAACATGGTGCTGTTGTAGAGCTTGAACAGTCGTGTTACCAGCTCAAGTTTTGTCTCCTGGAAATCCATCATGTAAGGAGATGTGGACAATGTGATATCTTGTAGGGAGCAGCCGTGGATGTTACACAAGTTCTGCAAATAATGGAAGATCATATAGTAAGCCTGGGATAATGTCTCAGAACACACCGAACATGTGAGGGTGCAGGACAGGTGCAGTATGAACTAGGCTAATGGCTGAGGGTGTGTACCAGCAAATTTCATAGCTATGGTCCCGACCCAAATTTTTGTTAAAAATGTATAGCATTATATAATTTGCTGCTCCTCTGAAGTGGCTCTTTGCAGAAATTCAGATGATTCTGTGCTTATATAGAAATATGGAGAAGTGAAAATTTTTTTTTATCGTTAACCACTTCATGATATTCTTATAGAGATGAGCAGAATCTACAGCCTAGAACCGGCCCTTAAAGGGAGTGAAGATTCAGCAGATGGTTGTGACCATTACTCAAAAGGTAAAAAAAAAATTGTTGAGGACAAATTTCAAAATGTATGGTGCATTAGTTATCAAAGTCCTAGCAGGTCTTAGCATCTCCATCAAAGCAACCAGGAGTAGGCAGATCTGGAGAAGTTCCCCAATTAAAACTCCTGAATGTATCCTGCCTGCCTGCGGTCTCCTGGATGTCATCAGTCTGCCTGCGGTTCCCAGCATCCCGCTTGCCTGCAGTTTCCAGCATTCTAACTGCCTTTTTGAGGTTGTCTGGACATCTCTTGCCTAGCTACGGCTTCCAGTCTCTCGACTGTCCATGTCCAGTGTGCCCAGTCTATCTGCTGCACTGATGCTCGTGTGCCCACCTGGACCTTGCGCTTGGAGAATCCATCTCACCTGTTGAGTCTAATACTGTAATCTTAAACTACCATCCTTTCTAATGCTGTAAGTTTATAAAACTTTGTTTCTGTAGGATATGTTTCCTGACATGTACTGGACACTGACTATTGTATAAATGCTGTGTTTACTGTTACTATACAATTTAAAGAACATATATACTTACATTTGATAATGGAAGCAATAAATCACTTCTGTTTAGTAGTACAGCCCTGATTTCCAGATTCAGGTCTTATATCTGGACTACGGGTCTCCCTGAGGTGTGGATGGCCCTCCCTGAGATGGGTGGTCCTCATCTTAGGTGGTGATTTGAATGAGAAGTCTGCATCCACATTTTTGGCAAAGTGCCTTCTCTTCACTGATCTTTGTGAAGCGGCCGACCCTAAGTTGTAAGAAAGAACAGGGATTAGCAGACAAGAAAGGGCAGGAATATCAGTTATTAGAGGAGGGGAATGGATTATTCGAGGAAAATTGGATCTCAGTCTTCAGTGACCTCCTGATATAATATTAGTTGCATTAATGTAGTTTTTTTATAATTATATAAAAATGAAATATTTCCTTACCTGCGTACACACCCTGCACACACATAGTTGTATGTGTATTTGATGTCATACGTGTGATAGATGCTCACTGGTGGTAATTCGGGGTGGACACGTGCGACCTGTTCAGTGTAACCTACCCAAAATGGACCATGTCCATCAACTTGTACACCATTCAAATGTCAGCATACGGCATGGCACATTTCATGCAATAATGTGTCTCTAAGGCGCTCTAAAGATAGAAATAATACAATTACATCAAGTTATAAAGATACTTTACATCACAAGTGCTAGCCTGCTAGGCCATATTATCAGGAAGGTTCAAGTGACCTCTGCCCTAGAGCTTTGGAGATTTCACCAACTCTTCTGACTCTTCTGATTCATCCTCTCAGTAATTTCTAGTTACAAGCCTGGCAGTTACTATTTATGTGTATTTTATCCACCGTTCACCTCTGGATCCCCCATACTTAGGGAAAAAGGGGCCCCTGAAGGTTTTTCAATGATCCTATCCAGTTAAGATCTTATAGCCATCCATGTGTGTTTCTCTGGTTTGCAAGCTATGAAAGTTTCAGTAACTTCAGTCCTGCCCTAACAACCTGTTACTTATATCAAAATGTCAAATTTTGCCATATGATTGTCATATCTCACTTACCTGCGGAGTCACACACTTTTTTAGTCAGTTCAATTGTGGATTGTAGATCTCCATCCATAAAGTTGTTAATTCAGTGTGCAGCGGCAACCATCAGTCTTTTACTCCACTTTATTTCTATATTTGACTCAGGAAGCTAAAAATGAGGAATGAAGAAATAAAATACATTATATCTGCAATTCAATGACAAACTGTGGAAAATGCAGTCCCTTCTAGGACACTACAAAAGGGAGGTAAAACTTGTGACTACTAGTCCTAAAGACTCCCTTAGGCACCAGGTCCCGGGGTGACTGCTACCTCCTCCGCACCAGTATAACTGTGCATTTACATGGAGGAATAGTAAAGATTATTGATGATTTATTACACAGACAATTACATGAAGAGTTACAGATAGCAGAATATAGATGAGGATGTACAACCCGGGGGTTATAATATTTTACCTCACTCTCAAACACTGTGCTGTTGTAGAGCTTGAACAGCAGCGTTACCAACTCGTGTTTGGACTTCTGAAAATCCTTCACATACGGAGATTCAGGGGATGTGATGTCCTCTACGAAGCAGCCCTGGATGGTACAAATAGGCCTGGAAGGAACAGAAGATCATACATGAAGCCTTAGGTTATATCTCAGAACATGCAGAACATTTACCAAGTCATTCCTTTCCCTACAATTTAGAAGAGATTTCCTGATTAAGGATCAAGTCACTCCAATGGTAGAAAATCAGGGGTACATATATAATAGGGGGAACCAGCAATAGACTTTGAGTCCGGGCAGGTGGAAGTATCAGCACTGACATAAATCTCCCAAAAATGGCAATGCAAGAATCCAATATCATTGCTATGTGAGCGGAGCTGGAAGGTTTCATTGGGTGCCAGGAGTTATACAGGGCAGAGAGGGGGGATTAAATAAACCCTGACATGGATTGGGGTTTAAAAAAATCAAAGGGATGCAAGAGTGCTGGATTTTGTGAACAGAGCTTATGGCTGAGGTTGTCCACCAATGGGGGCACCATGTCTTAGTTTATATCTTATAACTTTATATAACTTACTGCTCCTCTGAGGTGCATCTCTCCAGGTATCCAGATGATTCTGTATCTGGAAGGAAACATGGAGCAGTGAAAATCTTTTCATCTTTGGTAATTTTTACACTAGGGCATCAATATAATTAGTGTTGAGCCACCCCCGTAGTGTTCGAATTCGGTTCGGTTCGTCGAACACCCGTATGCTCGAAGAACTGTTCGTCGAACTGTTCGACGAACACCTTCGAACACTATTAAAACCAATGGCAGGCAAACAAAAACACATAGCAACACATAGAAAACACATAGAAAACACTTCAAAGGTGTCCAAAACCTGACAAACTGCTCAGAAGACACAACTAACACATGGAAAAGTGACAAGTACATATAGTCATGCGAAAAGAAAAGAGTTGGAGGAGTAAAAGGAGGGGGAGACACAGATATAGGCATGTCATGCCCTTCTAAAACCAAAAAAGTGCGAAGCCGACACGGCCAGTCCGTTCCTGCCCGTGCGACCTCCGTGTCGCTGGGTTTGTGCCAGAGCTGCGGTTGACCCTGACGGCCAGCCCCCCTCTCCCAATACTGGTGCCTGTCAGCTGGTGGGTCGAGCGAGCCCCCCTGCGGTGGAGGCAGGTCTAAGCTTTTTCATTTAAATTGTCTCTCTAATTTGAATGAGTACACTTTAAATCCTTTTACAAGGCTCTATTGGAGGGCAAGTCTGATGCCAGCAGCTGCGGGAATTCCAGCTCCAGTAGCGTCCACTAAAGCTGCTGCAGTTAAAAAGCTTTTATAAGGATCGAGCTTGGCGGTCCACCGCAAGGCGTCCTACCGCCAGTCCCAGCCCCTGTGCCTTGGGGTGCCTCCCGATGCTCTTCACTGAGTATCCCGGGGGCCCGAAGCATTTCCTTTGAAAATATTAAGTGTCCAAACTACAGGTGGTGTAGCTTGCTTAACAGCTGGGATAATCCGCTGACTAGCAGACACTGCTACTAGGCACAAAGTATTTCCTGGGCTAGATGCAGTTAAAAATTTGTAATTAGATACTCTCGTTGGATGCTGAGAAAGCATTCCATAGAGTCTCCTGGCACGCCATATATTATTCTCTTAAAAAGCTTGGGGTAGGGGTCTAGGGGACCCTTTTATAGCCAAAATCACGGCCCTGTATCGCAATACGTCACCTAGGCTGAAGATAAATGGAACTGTAGCACCCCGAGGGCTTGGTTGCTACAGAGGTATTGCACCTCACCCAGAGGTGTGATATCTCACTCTCAGGTAAGGATGGAGTGTGGATCAGTACCCCAACACCTGCATGCATTACACCACATTGCCGTGGGGCAGGGCAACCAATACGCCCCTGAGATGGGCACGACAGTCCCTGTCCCTGGCTGGAGTGGGGGGAGGGAACACCGAGGAAGGGGAAGCCTGTAGTGCAGGAGCAGGGAGGAAGCAGTTCCTGGGTGCATTGTGAAGGGAGTATAAAAGATGGGCACCATCTTAGTTCAGTGCAGTCTGAGCAGAAGTGACAGGGAGCAGGGGCTCTGCATGAGCTTTGCTCCGGAGGCGGGACTAGTAACAGAGGCCCAGGCCTGGAAGAGGGAGAAGGAAGGAAGAGGAGCGGAGAAGGCTCCAGGAATGAGGAACGATGGGATCCCAGGGGTGCGGACGGGCGAGTCGCCACCGCACGCCAGAATCCACCTGCGTGGAGGGATCAGGCCAAAGGGGGAGACCGGTCCCCGAAACTAGTGGAGGCGCGAAACGACCCTCAGCTAGAAACCGGAGGCTGTGACATTTTATGTGGCGCAGCCCCTCGCTACACGCACTAGGAAGGCACCACATAAGGTCAGGGAAACTGGCGCCAAGTTTACCAAGAGGAGGCCCAAGGCAGCTGGACAGAAGCGTGGTCACTGGTGGGGTAAGAAAGGCCAGAAAAAGGACACACAAAGGGGGTCCTGTGAAGCGCTCCAAAGTTATCTGGGAGTTGGCAGAGCCCCTCACCTGGTGAGCACAATACGACGTGGGCAGCCGTTACCTGCAGAAGTGGTCTGGATAATAAGAACTGTGAGTAAAGGCCCTGGACTGCATCACTGACTTTGTGTCGTTACTGCTGCTGCCCTGCACCATCACCTCCATCCTCCGCATACACTGCCCTGAGGCTATACTCCTCCCGTGGGGAGTTATACTACGCTCTGCTGCACCCACAACACCAGCCTCAGTGGTCTGCCCTGCAGCGGCGGTTCACTCTGACTGCAATCCACGGGTGGCGTAGTCGGACATTTAAACATCAAAACCACATAATTAGTTCCGCCACTGGATTGACCGCCCTGAGCCACGGAACCGGGTCGCCGCCACGGAGACTACAACCCCCAACATCCACCAAAAAGGGTCCGGCTACGGGAGTCCCAAGGCCCAGGGGGCGCGTCAGAACATTTTCATCACCTTTCATAATCACCAATGGGACAAGGCAGGGATGTCCTCTGTCCCCTCTCTTATACATCCTAGTGACGGAGCACCTGCTCTCATCAATTCGCCATAACCCCAATATTAGGTGGATTGAGGTGGGAGGCACCGAGTACAAGAGCTCTGCATTTGCTGATGATGTCCTGGTATATATCACTCAATCACATATATCCATCCCTGCTGTTATGGCTGAAATAGATCACTTTGTTACATGGTCAAATTTTAAAATCAATGCAGCGAAGTCTGAGGCCCTCGATGTTTCCCTCCCCAAATCCATACAGGATTCCATCCAGTCCAACTTTTCCTTTGCCTGGCCCTCACAGGGTATCAAATACTTAGGAATTCAAATTCTTAGAGACCTCTCCCGTCTATGTTATCTTAATTTTGGCCCTTTATTGAACAACTCCATACAGACCACGGTTGGCAAGTTAGAACTGTAAGATTCACTACGTGAACCACTGGTGTTTTGTGGAAAACCACATGTACACTGTGTTCCTAATTATTATGCAAAAAGTGTTTAGGACTGATAAGGTAAGAATTTTTTTGTTTGTCAGTTAAACACATTGATGGTGATGTGTGTCAGGGCTCTTTATATCACTGTAAGCAATTGCAGACACCTGTGCTAATTAGTTTGGCAGGTGTGTACAATGAAAGGCAAGACTACTTAAGAAGGCTGTCCTACATTATTAAGCAGCCTACATTTTCTGCCAAAATGGGAAAGAAAAAGGATGTGTCGGCTGCTGAGAAGCAACAAATTGTGGAGTGTTTAGGTCAAGGCATGACTACAATCAACATTGCCAAGACACTTCATCCTGATCATCGCACAATCAAGAAGTATGTAGCTGATTCACAGTACACACGTGTGCGTGCTGATAAGGGAAAATTGAGGACTCTTTCCTAGAGGTAATTACGTCAGGTTAAAAGAGCAGCGGCAAAAAAGCCTTGTCATAGCAGCAGACAAGTTTTTGAAGCTGCTGGTGCCTCCAACGTCCCCCGAACAACAAGATGCAGGGTCCTTCAGAGGTTTGCAGCTGTGCGTAAGCCATCCTGTCGACCTCCTCTATCCACTGTACACAAGCAGAAACTGCTCCAGTGGGCCAAACAATACATGAAGACTGATTCAAAACTGTTTTGTTCACCGATGAGTGCCGTGCAACGCTCGATGGTCCAGATGGATGGAGTGGAGGATGGCTGGTTGATGGACACTCCATGCAATCACGGCTACGGCGCCAACAAGGAGGAGGTGGAGTAATGTTTTGGGCTGGAATCATGGGGAGAGAAATTGTCGGCCCCTTTAGGATCCCTGAAGGGGTAAAGATGAACTCCATAATGTATGTGGAGTTTCTCAAACAGCACTTCCTGCCATGGTTCAAGAAGAAGAACCATGTATTCCGCAGCAAGATCATTTTCATGCATGATAATGCACCGGCTCATGCTGCACATAACACATCTGCATCTCTGGCTGATATGGGCATAAAAGGGGACAAACTTATGGTGATATGGGCATAAAAGGGGACAAACTTATGGGGTTGAGGTCATGCTCCCCTGACCTCAACCCCATTGAGAACCTCTGGAGCATCATCAAAAGGAGTGTCTATGATGGCGGGAGGCAGCTGACATCTAAGCAACAGCTCTGGGAGGGTATTCTGTCCTCAAGCAAAACAATTAAAGCAGAAACCATCCAAAACCTGACAAATTCAATGGACGAGAGAGTTCAGAAGCTCCTTTCGAACAAGGGGTCCTATGTGCAAATGTAACATCACCTAGAATAAAGTTTTGAGTTGAAAACTGTTTGATTTCAGTTTCTAATAACCTGCTAATGCTTATAATTTCAAAAATGACCATTTTTTTGTTCTTTATTAAAATGAAAAGGTTGATCGAAGAGTGTGCGGGATCTAAGAGTGTGGCAACCCAGTAGTCAGGATTACTTCGAATTCTGACAATCTGAGGGTCATGTTGCAGGTAGTGCAGCAAGAAGGCACTCATGTGTCTTGCGCATCTAGGAGCCCCAAAATTATTTTCCGGGCTAGATGCATCTTAAAATTATTATTAATTTGAAAGCTGGTGGAGCTTAGTATAGATGGCCTAATAGAATAAGCACTGCAAACTGCTACAAGGCCCAAATTATTTTCCAGCCAAGATACAGATAAACATGATTCGTAATTTGAAAGCTTAAAACGGTTGGTGAGGTGATTTTAACAAATCATCAAGCTTTTACTCTCCCCAGGATGACACAGGGGTAGAAAAGTCCTTTCAGATCCATGATTTGTTCATCTTTATGAACGTGAGTCTGTCTACATTATCAGTGGAGAGCCTCGTGCGCTTATCTGTCAGCACACCACCAGCAGCGCTGAACACACGTTCAGACAGAACGCTGGCTGCGGGGCATGACAAGATTTCCAAGGCATAAGTGGCGAGCTCCGGCCATTTATCCAGATTGGAAGCCCAAAAAGAGCAAGGGTCCAGCAACACAAATCATGGCTTCAATGATACTCCTGTACCATCGTCTCTAGGCGTTGACTATGTGTCAGACTTCTTGTCTTCTGTGGCCTTGCAAAGGATGGGCTAAAAAAGTGGTGAAATGATTCCGCAAAATTGATGTTACCAGCAGATACTGTGTTTCTGTTACGTTTTGAGTGCTGAACACTTGACAGTCCCACGGTTGGCAAGTTGGAACTGTGAGATTCACTACGTGCACCACTAGTGTTTTGTGGAAAAGCACATGTAAGATTCTGCAACAATCTCTGCTGATACTCCTGCATGCGTGCATCTCTTTCTATGGCAGGAATAATTTCTGGAAACTTACTTTTGTACCGGGGATCTAACAGTGTGGCAACCCAGTTGTCAGGATTATTTCTAATTCTCACAATTCGAGGGTCATGTTGCAGGTAGTGCAGCAAGAAGGCACTCATGTGTCTTGCGCATCCAGGAGCACCAAGTCCCTGTTGTGTTGGTGGCGACGTAACAATCATGCTTCCTTCCTCTGCCCTCTCCCCCCAACCTCGCACAACAGAAATGTGATCAAGGTCTCCCTCATCTGATGAGTCTTCCATCAGTTCGTCCTCCACTCCTTCCTGGGCTCCTGCACCTTCCTCACTAGTTTGGCTGCTACCATGCGCCCTGGTAAAACCATCTCCCCCACACTCACATGCCTGCCGCCTTGGTGCTGCCGACCGTCTGGACCTTGCAGATGTTAGCCCTTCCGCATACAACTCCTCCTCTACTTCCTCCACCTCCTCTTGTGCCACCACCTGACTCCGAATTCTGTTTAACATGTGCTCCAGCATGTAAATCACCGGAGTAGTCATGCTGATAATGGCATCGTCAGCACTAAACATCTTCGTCGCCATTTTAAAACTGTGCAGAAGGGTGCATAGGTCCCTGATCTGTGACCACTCCTCCAGCGTGATTTGCCCCACCTCTGGATCTCGTTGGCCCAGGCTATACGTCAGAACGTATTGCACAAGGGCTTGTCGGTGCTGCCACAGTCGCTGCAACATGTGTAGAGTTGAATTCCACCGGGTAGGCACATCGCATTTTAGCCGGTGAAGTGGCAGGCCCAATGACTTCTGTAGAGATGTAAGTCGCTGAGCTGCGGGATGCGAACGGCGGAAGTGAGCACACAGCGACCGTGCCCTCTGCAGAAGGCCATCTAGTCCGGGATAGTGGGCTAAAAATTGCTTGACAACCAGGTTTAACACGTGAGCCATACAAGGCACGTGTGTGACATTGCCCCAGCGAAAGGCCGCACCCAGGTTTGCAGCATTGTCGCACACTTCCTTCCCTGGTTTCAGATCCAGTGGAGACAACCATTCATGAAACTGGTTCTCCAGAGCTGACCACAACTCCTCAGCTGTGTGACTCACATTTCCCAGACATTTCAAATTAAAAACTGCCTGATGACGTTGAGCCCTGCTGCCAGCATAGTAAGGAGGTGTGCAGGATCCCTTCTGCGCAGTTAGAAAGCTTGTGGCATGACCAGACAGGCTTTGGGTGCAGGTGGAGGACCGAGAGGAGGTTGAGGAGGCAGAAGCAGTGGAGGAACTTTGAGATAAAGAGGATTGACGCACAACTTGTGGGGACGGCAAGACTTGGACAGCAGCCCCTTGTCCTGCTGTCACCATAGTTACCCAGTGCCCAGTCAGCGACATGTAACGCCCCTGCCCATGCCTACTTGTCCAAGTGTCTGTGGTGAAATGCACCCTGTCACACACAGAGTTTCTCAAAGAAGCGGTGATGTTGTGTGCGACATGCTGGTGGAGCGCAGGCACACCTTTCTTTGAGAAGTAGTGCCGACTGGGCATCTGGTACTGGGGCACTGCGATGGACATAAGGTCTCAAAAATCCTCTGTGTCCACCAGGCGGAAAGGCAGCATTTCTGTAGCCAAGAGCTTGCAGATGGTGAAATTCAACCTCTTAGCTTTCTCATAGCTAGTAGGAAATGGTCTTTTACTTGTCCACATCTGAGGGACCGAGGGCTGGCTGTTGTGCTTAGACGGGGTTGAGAAGGGTGTCCCAGGCAAACTGCCGGTCTGTGAGGAAGATGCAGGCGGACATGTTAGGTTGCCTTGATCCAAAGGTGGTGCTATCGATGTCGGACAGCGCTGAACACCAGCTGGTGTTTCCACCTCCAAAGAAAATGACGACATGCCAATCACGCTGGCTGTTGCGGGTAAAGAGGTTGCAGGTCTGCGTCCCAAAACAGGTGTGACTGCTGTCCCCCCAGTCACAGAGGATGAAGAGGCCGCGGATGCACAAGATGTGGCAGACGGTGGTTGGCCCGGCCGGCTAGGCCGCATTGTAGCACACTGAGCTTCCCACTGCAACTTATGCTTCATATTCTTGTGCCGGTTCATGCATGAAGTACTCAAACTATGTATTTTTTGGCCTCTACTTAGCTTTTGCTGACAAATGTTACAGATAACACGAGTTGGGTCATCTTTATCGATCTGAAAAAATGCCCAGGCTATTCAAGGCTTAGCACCCATGCGACCTGAAGAGCCAGAGTTGTGTTTGAGGATGCAGTTGTTGACGTGCTTCCAGTACTACGTCTCTGTCCAGGAAGGCGCAACCTGACCTCGTCGTCACTAGCATCCTCCTCCACCTCCTCTGCTGACCTCATCGACTGCCTGACTGTGGGTTGACAGTAAGTGGGATCTCCAACCTCGTCATTATCGCCCAGTGTGTTATCACACCCGTCGTCCTCAGAGCCAACCTCTTCCTGCCCTGACATAAAACTAAATTTGTCACTCCAATCAGGTATTTGAGTCTCATTATCATCTTCCTCATTGTCTCCACAAACAGGAGTTGCAGTTTGGGGACGAGGGTCGACATTATGGTCAGAACCTTCTGCCTTTGGTCCTGGATCCGACTCATAAAGATTCTGGGCATCAGTGCAGATCATTTCCTCGTCTGGATTCACAGAAGCTCTGGAGTCGACCTCTGATTCCCAGGCTATAGTATGAGTAAACAGCTCTGCAGACTCAACCATCTGTTCTACCCCATACTCAGACGGGCAGCTGGAGACTTGGGAGCTCTGAGGAAGCAAGTGCGATTGGGGTGACTCCTCTGAGGACTGGAGTATTTGTGATGTTGCAGTTGAGGTGGAGGAGAGCCCACTTAAAGGAGCACTTGATATCCATTAAAGCACCTGCTGTTTTTGTGCCTCATCTGGAATTTGTAACGATTGGTGTGGCCGTAAGAAAGGGATCTTATCACATTGTCCGCTAAAAGAAGTAGACATCTTAGTTTGGCTGGAAGATGGTCTTTCTTCTGCAGATGTTACTGTTGCTTTAACACCTACCACACGGACACAACCTTTTTTTCCCTTCCCAACACGCCTATTCCCCTTTCCACCAGCAGCAGGACTTTTTCCACTCATTTTGGTGGTTAACTAATTCACAACTCTGGAGTTGTTTGCACAAAAAACAATAGATGGGAACCGAGCAGAGCTGAGTGGCCAAACTGTGGTATTTGCCCAAAAGTATTGGCTGGGTTAGAAACAGATAAAAATTATTTTGAATTTGTAACCTGTTGGAGGTTAAAACCTGAAGGTGTGAACTGGAACATAAATTGATGTGCATGCAAAATGTAAATGCATGTTCACACAAGGCCATTAAACAGAGAGAAACCAAAGACAAGAAAAATGCCCAAATAATTAAAAGTAAATATATAAAAATCGCACAGTGCAAAAATAATAATAAATAATAAAGGGTATTTAGTTAACATAATTTTGATCAAAATAATGTAAAAGCTGTCCCGCCACTTCACGGCATCCCTTGTGGGACAGTCCTAACTCTAATATTAAAAACCTTACCATTTGTCAAGTGACATACATATGGACAAGGGCAGAGAGACTGGATCCCTGGTGCAAGCATAAAACCGAGGCAGGATCAGCGTCCCAGCCCAGACAAAGGGCGGCCACACCCTTTTATATGCACTAAAGCATACTAACTGCAAAGAAAAAACCTGAAGGTGTGAACTGGAACATAAATTGATGTGCATGCAAAATATAAATGCATGTTCACACAAGGCCATTAAACAGAGAGAAACCAAAGACAAGAAAAATACCCAAATAATTAAAAGTAAATATATAAAAATCGCACAGTGCAAAAATAATAATAAATAATAAAGGGTATTTAGTTAACATAATTTTGATCAAAATAATGTAAAAGCTGTCCCGCCACTTCACGGCATCCCTTGTGGGACAGTCCTAACTCTAATATTAAAAACCTTACCATTTGTCAAGTGACATACATATGGACAAGGGCAGAGAGACTGGATCCCTGGTGCAAGCATAAAACCGAGGCAGGATCAGCGTCCCAGCCCAGACAAAGGGCGGCCACACCCTTTTATATGCACTAAAGCATACTAACTGCAAAGAAAAAACCTGAAGGTGTGAACTGTTGGAGGTTAGTATAGATGGACTAATAGAACAAGTCCCACACACTGCTACAAGCCGAAATATTTTTTCAGAACTAGATGCAAAAAAAAATTATATTGAATTTGCAACCTGGTGGAGGTTAGTTTAGATGGACTAATAGAAAAAGTCCAACACACTGCTACAAGCCGAAGCCCAAATATATTTTCAGAGTTGGATGCAGATAAAAATGATATTGAATTTGCAACCTGGTGGAGGTTAGTATAGATGGACTAATAGAACAAGTCTCACACACTGCTACAAGCCGAAATATTTTTTCAGAGCTAGATGCAGAAAAAAATTATATTGAATTTTCAACCTGGTGGAGGTTAGTATAGATGGACTAATAGAATAAGTCCCACACACTGCTACAAGCCGAAATATTTTTTCAGAGCTAGATGCAGAAAAAAAATATATTGAATTTGCAACCTGGTAGAGGTTAGTATAGATGGACTAATAGAACAAGTCGCACACACTTCTACAAGCCGAAGCCCAAATATTTTTTCAGAGCTAGATGCAGATAAAAATTATATTGATTTTTCAACCTGGTGGAGGTTAGTATAGATGGACTAATAGAACAAGTCCCACACACTGATACAAGCCGAAATATTTTTTCAGAGCTAGATGCAGAAAAAAATTATATTGAATTTGCAACCTGGTGGAGGTTAGTATAGATGTACTAATAGAACAAGTCCCACACACTGCTACAAGCCAAAACATTTTTTCAGAGCTAGATGCAGAAAAAAATTATATTGAATTTGCAACCTGGTGGAGGTTAGTATAGATGAACTAATCGAACAAGTCCCACACACTGATACAAGCCGAAATATTTTTTCAGAGCTGGATGCAGAAAAAAATTATATTGAATTTGCAACCTGGTGGAGGTTAGTTTAGATGGACTAATAGAACAAGTCCCACACACTGCTACAAGCCGAAATATTTTTTCAGAGCTAGATGCAGAAAAAAATTATATTGAATTTGCAACCTGGTGGAGGTTAGTATAGATGGGCTAATAGAAAAAGTCTCACACACTGTTAGAAGCCGAAATATTTTTTCAGAGCTAGATGCAAAAAAAATTATATTGAATTTGCAACCTGGTGGAGGTTAGTATAGATGGACTAATAGAACAAGTCCCACACATTGCTACAAGCCGATGCCAAATTAATTTTTCAGAGCTAGATGCAGATGAAAATTATATTGAATTTGCAACCTGGTGGAGGATAGTATAGATGGACTAATAGAACAAGTCCCACACACTGCTACAAGCCGAAATATTTTTTCAGAGCTAGATGCAGATAAAAATTATATTGAATTTGCAACCTGGTGGAGGTTAGTATAGATGGACTAATAGAATGATGCTATGTGGAGATGAACGGTGTTCGATTAGAACTGTTTGCCAATCTCAAATTCGAGCTGTTTTGGGCGGTGTTCGAGTTGTTCGACGAACCCAAACGATTTGCAAAAAATTCGGCTGTTCGAGGTTATGTTCGATAACTGTTCGTGCACCAAAAGCGTGTCCTGCATGTCTGGCGCTATTTAGAGCACCAATCAAGCAGGGATTGTCTGCCACTCACTGTAATGCCACAGCCATGGTGGTTGTGGCATTAGAGTGATTGCCCAAATCGATGGGAACAGTGTCCACAGTGAAACATGAAAAGCCGGCAATTCAGCAGCGGCATACACCGGTACCCGACAAATTAGAACCGAAAGAATAGAGCTTCACACATAGATTAGATAGATAGAAACATGTCAGTCACATATATAAGAAGTACAGTGACAGTGTTGATTATTGTACTTGTCATTTAGTGTAAAGGATTTATTAAAAAAAATATTAGTGTTTTCATGCACTGTCTCTTTAAAAAAGCCGGCCGGCAATTCAGCAGCGGTACCCGAGAATTTAGAATGGAAGGAATAGAGAATCACACATAGATTAGATAGATAGAAACATGTCAGTCACATATATATGAAGTACAGTGACAGTGTTGATTACTGTACTTGTCATTTAGTGTTAAAATAAAGGATTTATTTTAAAAAAAATTGGCGTGGGGTTCCCCATAATTTTAGGCTCTAGCGGAGGTTAAGCAGACAGCTGGGGCAGATGTTTGATGCCTGGGAAGGGGTAATACTCACGGAGCTTCCCAGGCTACTAATATCAGCCCCCAGCTGAATGCCTAGCCTTTACTAGCTATTAAAATGGGGGACCCCCCAAAAAATTGACGTGGGGTCCCCCCTATTTTAATAGCTAGCAAAGGCTAGGCAGACAGCTGGGGGCTGATATTAATAGCCCAGGAAGGGTGCCATGAATATTGGCCCCCTCCCAGGCTAGAAACACCAGCCGTCAGCCACCCCAGAAATGGCACATCCATAGGATGCCTCGCTCTTCCCACTGCCCTGTAGCGGTGGCAGTGGGGTAATAGGGCTGGGGTTGATGTCAGCTTATAATGCCAGCTGACATCAAGCCCAGGTTAGTAATGGAGAGGCGTCTATAAGACACCCCCATTACTAACCCCATAGTCAAAGTTAAAAAAAAAACACAAACACCCAGAATAAAGTCCTTTAATTGAAATAAAGACACAATTCTTTATTGTTCTAAATTAAACCATACTTACAATCACGCCCATTCCAGCTGAAGCCAACGATCCCCAGCATTAAAAGAAAAATAATAAAGCAACATAATCCTTACCTTTCCATGGTTCCCACGACAGCTTCATCGAGATGACAGGCTGGACCGCAGCAGAAAGCTGCCATCCAGCCTGTCATCCCGCAGACACTGAGAAGAGCAGGCTTGCTTGCGCTCCTCAACATCTCTCTGTGACGGCATCCAGATGAGCCGAGTTCATGTCCAATGAACTCGGCTCACCTCATGCACGTCACTGACAGCGTGGGCAAATTCTCACGCTGAAGCGCTGAGTGCAGGAGAATTCTCCCACGCTGTCAGTGACGTGCATGAGGTGAGCTCATGTCCAATGAACTCAGCTCACCTCATGCACGTCACTGACAGCGTGGGAAAATTCTCCTGCACTCAGCGCTTCAGCGTGAGAATTCTCCCACGCTGAAGCGCTGAGTGCAGGATAATTTTCCCACGCTGTCAGTGACGTGCATGAGGTGAGCCGAGTTCATTGGACATTAGCTCGGCTCATCTGGATGCCCTCACAGAGAGACACTGTGGAGCGCAAGCAAGCCTACGCTTCTCAGTGTCTGCGGGATGACAGGCTGGATGGCAGCGTTCTGCTGCGGTCCAGCCTGTCATCTCGATGTAGCAGAGCTGAAGCTGTCATGGGAACCATGGAAAGGTAAGAATGATGTTGCTTTATTATTTTTCTTTTATTTCAGGAGATCGTTGGCTTCAGCTGGAATGGGCGTGACGGTAAGTATGGTTTAATTTCGAACAATAAAGAATTGTGTGTTTATTTCAATTAAAGGACTTTTTTCTGGGTGTTGTGTTTTTTTTAAATGCTTTACTAGAAATTCATGGTGGTCATGTCTAATATTGGCATGACCCCATGAATTTCGGGCTTAGGGCCAGTTGATAATGCCAAGCTGGCCCTAACCCCTTTATTACCCAGTGAGCCACCGCATCAGGGCCCTGGATGAGTTGGGTACAGCGCCAGAAGACGGCGCTTCTATGAACGCACCATTTTCCGGGGTGGCTGCGGACTGCAATTTGCAGCGGGGGTGGCCCAGAAAGCTTGGGCCTCCCTGCGCTGCGGATTCCAGCCCCCAGCTGCCTAGTTGTACCTGGCTGGACACGAAAACAGGGCGCAGCCCCACGTAAATTTTCTTTCAATTATTTCATGAAATAATTAAGAAAAAAAGGGCTTCCCTATATTGTTGTGTCCGGCCAGGTACAAATAGGCAGCTGTTGGTTGTGGGCAGCCCATTCCTGCCTGCTGTATGGATGCGCCATTTCTGGGGCGGCTGACGGCTGGTGTTTCTAGCCTGGGAGGGGGCCAATATTCATGGTACCCTTCCTGAGCTATTAATATCAGCCCCCAGCTGTCTGCCTAGCCTTTGCTAGCTATTAAAATAGGGGGGACCCCACGTCAATTTTTTGGGGGGGTCCCCCATTTTAATAGCTAGTAAAGGCTAGGTATTCAGCTGGGGGCTGATATTAGTAGCCTGGGAAGCTCCATGGGTATTACCCCCTTCCGAGGCTTCAAACATCTGCCCCAGCCGTCTGCTTAACCTCCGCTAGAGACTAAAATTACGATGAACCCCAAGCTAATTTTTTTTTTAATAAATCCTTTATTTTAACACTAAATGACAAGTACAGTAACCAACACTATCACTGTACTTATTATATATCTGACTGACATGTTTCTATCTATCTAATCTATGTGTGATGCTCTATCTTTCTGTTCTAAATTGTCGGGTACAGATGCTGAATTGCCGGCCGGCTTTTTTAAAGAGACGGTGCATGAAAACACTATTATTTTTTTAAATAAATCCTTTACACTAAATGACAAGTTCAGTAAGCAACACTGTCACTGTACTTCATATATATGTGACTGACATGTTTCTATCTATCTAATCTATGTGTGAAGCTCTATTCTTTCTGTTCTAAATTGTCGGGTACCGCTGCTGAATTGCCGGCCGGCTTTTTTAAAGAGACGGTGCATGAAAACACTAATATTTTTTTTAATAAATCCTTCACACTAAATGACAAGTGCAGTAACCAACACTGTGACTGTGCTTCTTATATGTGTGACTGACATGTTTCTATCTATCTAATCTATGTGTGATGCTCTATTCCTTCTTGTCTAAATTGTCGGGTACCGGTGTGTGCCTCTGCTGAATTTGCCGGCCGGCTTTTTTAAAGAGAGTGTCTTCTGAGCAGTTTGTCAGCTTTTGGACACCTTTGAAGGTGTTTTCTATGTGTTTCTATGTGTTTTTGTTTGCCTGCCATTGGTTTTAACGGTGTTCGACGGTGTTCTAAGGTGTTCGACGAACAGTTCGACGAACAGTTCCTCGAACATCCCGGTGTTCGACGAACCGAACCGAACCCGAACACTACGGGGGTGGCTCAACACTAATGTTATGCCAAAAAGGTTTTACTTCACTAGGTGCAGTAAAAAAATGGTATTCTATACACAGGTGGTGTAGCTTGCAACACAGATAGGCTACTCCACTGACTAACACACACTGCAAGAGGCCAAAAAGGATTTGCTTTGCTAGATTTAGCCAAATGCTGTGAAAAAAACGTGCACAGCACTAAAACAGACCTGCCTGGCAAAAAGTGATAGGAACTGATGTAACCTAGCCCTCAAAAGGACTGCAATTACAATTAGTCTTTACTCCCAACCTATCTATTTAAGAGCACAGACCTGCCTGATAAAAGTGATAGGAACTGATGTAACCTAGCCCTGTAAAGGACTGCAATTACAATTAGTCTTTACTCCCAACCTATCTATTTAAGATCACAGACCTGCCTGATAAAAGTCATAGGAAATGATGTAGCCTAGTCCTTAACCCCTTTCTAACCCTTGCAGTTTTAGTACGAACATTTGCGTACCCCCGGTTCAGTGAGGGCTCCGGCGCTGAGCCCGCACTGAACAGAGCACATGTCAGCTGATTCTTACAGCTGACATGTGCCCGCAACAGCCGCGGGTGGAATCGCGATCCACCCGCGGCTGTTAACATGTTAAATGCCACTGTCAATCTCCGACAGCGACATTTAACGCGCGCTTCCGGGTTGCGCGTCATAAGCCCCGCCCACCTGCGACCCCGTCACGTGATCGCGGGTCACCGATGAGCGTGCATGACAACCCAGGGTCTGCAGCAGATGTCTGTGGTTTTCATGATCTCGTCGCTATGAGCGCCACCTAGTGGTCTGCGCTCATAGCACCGGACCATTTCTGCTATATGCTGGGGATCTGCTGGTCCCCTGTATGTAGCAGAGACGATCAGACAACTGTTGCTTCTAGTCTCCTATGGAGACTATTGAAGCATGCAGTAAGTGAAAAAAAAATGTTTTTAAAAATATAAAAAAAATAAAAAAAATATAAAAGTTTAAATCACCCCCCTTTCACCCCATTCAAAATAAAATATAAAAAAAAAACCACACATACGCATATTTGGTATCGCCGCGTTCAGAATCACCCCATCTATCAATATAAAAAAAGAATTAATCCAATCGGTAAACGGTGTAACGAGAAAAAAATTCTAAACGCCAGAATTACGTTTTTTGGTCGCCGCAAAATTGCAATAAAATGCAATAACAGGCGATCGAAACATCGGATCTACCCCAAAATGATATTAATAAAAACATCAGCACGGCGCACAAAAAATAAGCCCTCACCCAGCCCCAGATCCCGAAAAATAGAGACGCTACAGGTCTCGGAAAATGGCGCTATTTTTTTTTTTTTTTTTTTACCAAATTTTGGAATTTTTTTTCACCACTTAAATATAAAATAACCTATACATGTTTGGTGTCTACGAACTCGTAATGACCTGGAGAATAAGAATGGCAAGTCAGTTTTAGCATTCAGTGAACGTGGTAAAAAAAATAAATAAAAAACAACTGTGGTATTGCACTTTTTTTGCAATTTTACCGCACTTGGAATTTTTTTACCGTTTTCCCGTACACGATATGGTAAAACTAGTAGGGACGTTGAAAAGTAAAACTTGTCCCGCAAAAAATAAGCCCTCACTCGGCCATATTGTCCAAAAAGTAAAGACGCTATGGCTCTGGGAACAAGGGGAGCAAAAAACGAAAAAGCAAAAACGACAAAACCCAAGGTTGCGAAGGGGTTAAAAGGACTGCAATCACAACTATTCCCTTCTCCCAAGCTATCTGTAGATTTGTGCGAAAATTGGCTTGAAATTAACAAAGTATAGCGCGCACAGCAACAGCAGTGCCGTCTAACACGCAGCTAAAGCAGTGAGAAAATGGTGGCGACGGGGAAAATGGCTGGGTCTTATAGGGCAAGGACATGTGACATACACTGCCAATGACACATGCCCTTGCTTGTGTGAAAAAAAGCAGTTCGCTCCGTGTGTACGCTGCTGATAGGCTGACAGATTGCACCACCCCACTGTAAATGCGGGAAAGAGAAAAAAAAATGGAGATCTTCATTATTTATGCAGAGATCCATCCCCTGCCCCTCCCCCAGCCCCGCTGTACACTCAAACTGCGTATTAACATTAATTTTCAGCATTACTAAGAAAAAATCCAGTTATGATTTTGGTGCACGAACAGTTATCGAACATAACCTGGAACTGCCAAATTTTTTTCAAATCGTTCGTGTTAGCCGAACGGCTCGAACACCGCCCAAAACAGCTCGAATTTGAGATTGGCGAACAGTTCGATTCGAACACAACTCATCTCTAAATATAATATTCTTATAGAGATTAGCAAAATCTGCAGCCCTTGATTGAAAGGGAGTGAAGAGGCAGCAGATTCATGGCCACTACTCCTCTTTACTCTAAAGCGCCATGCTGAGGCCACTTGTAGGCTATTTCGGTCAAGGTGCACCTGTCTATTGTTAGATTATGCTTAGGGGAAATATATCTAATCTTTATAGATTGTGATATAACCCATAGTTTAGGTCACTGACCAGTGACAGGAGATGATGGTGTTGTTATAATATAGTCGTCACCATCACTGTCGATAAATTTCTCTGGAGATCTGCGCTGCTCAGGTTCAGGGTCAGCTTCGATGTTACAAGTCCTGATTACTGTTAATAACATAGAACAGAACAGTGAAAGAAAGGGACGGAGGCAGTCCGATGCAGTCATCCAAGGTTTACTCACAGTTCTTAGACAATACACAGGTGAACTGTACTGGTGCAAGCCTCCCACGTCGCACTGTGTTCACCGGGCAGGGGTTCAATCCTTCCTCAGGCAGCTTAGGAATGCCTGGCAGAACCCCAGTTCATATGTACCTAATTTGACCGTCTTCACACTTGGTCCTTCTCCCTGCTGCCCTGCCCTGCCCAATCTCAATCCCGCTCGGGTATGCTGAAGTCCTTCATGTACGTCAGATCCGGGACCAACCTGACCCCCTGGGGATTAGATCGCGGAAACCGATCCCTCTGACACCTGGCAGATTCAGGGCGTACGAGTGCAATCCTGCACGCGCCGTACCCCCTGGGATCCCTTTGTATAATGGAGCCTACTCCCTGCTCCCCTCCTGGGCCTCTCCGGCTAGGCCCGCCTCTGGAGCAGAGCTCTTGCAGAGCCTCTGCTCCTCTCACTTTCCTCCTCAAACTGATCTGACTGAACCAAAGATGGCTTCTCTATTTATATCTCCTTCTACAAGTGCTCCCTCTAACTCCTTCCTCCACCCACACCGACTACTGGTTCCCCTTACCTTTGGGTTCCCCCCCCTCCAGCCAGGGTCAGGGCTCAGCAGCTGCGTTCTGCATGTTGTCGCTCCAGCCGGCCTGGAGCAGAGTAGTGTTGGATGCAGGTGTTTAAGCTCTGTGCAGCACTCCCTCCTTACCTGAGTGAAGGGAGGCACCACACCTCGGGGTGAGGTGCAGTACCTCTGTGGCAACTGAACCCTCAGGGGCGCTACATTCCCCCCTAGTAAAACACAGCACATCCGGGGGCTGGAACAAAGCAAAACATGGTATACATGACATGCAAATTTTTAGAATGCATTATATACAAGACAATAAAACATTTCTTCCCTTTATGGGAGGCATTTCACTTAAATGTTGCATGTTACATTTATCAGACATTATAAGTTTCTGGCTGTTCACAGTCCCCAGCCTGGAGTCTATATACCCTGACGGGTAATTATGCACACAAAATGTTCAGCAGTTCAATAATGGTTCTCCCTCCGGGGAAGCACCTGTCCACAATATGCTGGCCCAGCTGGGTCATCAGCTCTAGATGGCGAGGGTTTGCTCTCCTTCACCACCCTGTGGACATTCAGGGCATACCAGCACCTTTCACCTCTATGCATGGTGTAGGTGACGTAGCCACCAGGGTAGAGATTCCGGTAGGGAGCGTTATCCGGTGCTCCGGCGTCTTGCAGATCGTCGGCAATGGTTGCGCCCCCCTAGTGAACCGGAGCCTACCTTCTTCAACAGGTAGACCGCAGCTCCGCGGGCGATGGTCTTCTTTCACGACCATGCGTTGCACGCGTCTGACGTCAGAGCATCCTCTGGCTCCTTCCAGGACCTGTCTCTTCCTGGTATGATGTCAGGGACTGGGCGTGTCCTAGGCTTCGTGCACTTCCAGTGGTTATGCCCCTCTTCTTCCCGCGCGGTAACAGAAAAAATGGCGGATATGGCGGGAAAACCTCAGGAATGGCGGGAAAACTTCAGGAATGGCGGGAAAACTTCACCACAGTCAGGGTTACAGTCTCTTAAGGCGCACAGTACCCGGTGGCAACGGGCACGCAATCCTGTTCGTGATGCCAAAATTCTGACTCGCCCCCAGGGCCGTGGGGTGCTCGGCAGCCGGGCCATATGGCTGCTTGAGGTGGATATCACGGTGGCTGGCCCGGTCCGTGACCCAGGGCGGTCAGTGCAATGAAAGGGGATTATTTACAGGGGATTTGTCTTGACGCCACCTGTGGTGTCTGGTGAGGATCATCAGTGCTGCAACAGTCCTCTGAGGCAGATGATAGGGCAGCTAGAGATGGAACGGCTCCCCACAGGTGGAGCAGGCCTCAGGGCAGTGTAAAATGAATATATGGAGGTGCGCTGGGCATTGTAGTGCAGGGAGGGAAATGGCGCTGGTGAAAGAAAGGGACGGAGGCAGTCCAATGCAGTCATCCAAGGTTTACTCACAGTTCTTAGACAATCCACATGTGCACTGTACTGGTGCAAGCCTTCCACGTCGCACTGTGTTCACCGGGCAGGGGTTCAATCCTTCCTCAGGCAGCTTAGGAATGCCTGGCAGAACCCCACTTTCATAGATAGCTAATTTGACCGTCTTCACACTTGGTCCTTCTCCCTGCTGCCCTGCGCTGCCCGATCTCAATCCAGCTCGGGTATTCTGAAGTCTTTCCTGTACGTCAGATCCGGGGCCAACCTGACCCCCTGGGGATTAGAACGAGGCAACCGATCCCTCTGACACCTGGCAGATTCGGGGCGTACGGGTGCCGTCCTGCACGCACCGTACCCCCTGGGATCCCTTTGTATAAGGGAGCCTACTCCCTGCTCCCCTCCTGGGCCTCTCCGCCTAGGCCTGCTTCTTGAGCAGAGCTCTTGCGGAGCCTCTGCTCCTCTCACTTTCCTCCTCAGACTGATCTGACTGAACCCAAGATGGCTTCTCTATTTATACCTCCTTCTACAAGTGCTTCCTCTAACTCCTTCCTCCACCCACATCCACTACTGGTTCCCCTACTTTTGGGTTCCCTCCACTCCAGCCAGGGTCAGGGCTCAGCAGCTGCGTTCTGCATGTTGCCCCTCCAGCCGTCCTGGAGCAGTGTAGTGTTGGGTGAAGATGTTTGGGGCTCTGTGCAGCATTCCCTCCTTACCTGAGTGAAGGGAGGCACCACACCTTGTGGTGAGGTGCAGTACCTCTGTGGCGACTGAACCCTCAGGGGCGCCACATTCCCCCCTAGTAAAACACTGCACGTCCGTGGGCTGGAACTAAGCAAAACATGGTATGCATGACATGCAAATTTTTAGAATGCATTATATACAAGACAATAAAACATTTCTTCCCTTTATGGGAGGCATTTCACTTAAACGTTGCAGGTTACATTTATCAGACATTATAAGTTTCTGGCTGTTCACAGTCCCCAGCCTGGAGTCTATATACCCTGACGGGTAATTATGCACACAAAATGTTCAGCAGTTCAATAATGGTGCTCCCTCCAGGGAAGCACCTGTCCACAATATGCTGGCCCAGCCGGGTCATCAGCTCTAGATGGCGAGGATTTGCTCTCCTCCACCACCCTGTGGACATTCAGGGCATACCAGCTCCTTTCACCTCTATGCCTGGTGTAGGTGACGTAGCCACCAGGGTAGAGATTCCGGTATGGAGTGTTATCCGGTGCTCCGGCGTCTTGCTGGTCATCGGCCATGGTTGCGCCCCCCTAGTGAACCGGAGCCTACCTTCTTCAACAGGTAGGCCGCAGCTCCGCGGCGATGGTCTTCTTTCAGGACCTTGCGTCGCACGCGTCTAACGTCAGAGCATCCTCTGGCTCCTTCCAGGACCTGACTCTTCCTGGTATGACGTCAGGGGCGGGGCGTGTCCTAGGCTTAGCGTACTTCCAGCGGTTATGCCCCTCTTCTTCCCGCGCGGCAACAGAAAAAATGGCGGATATGGCGGGAAAACCTCAGGAATGGCGGGAAAACTTCAGAAATGGCGGGATAACTTCACCACAGTAAGGGTTACAGTCTCTTAAGGCGCACAGTACCCGGTGGCAACGGGCACGCAATCCTGTTTGTGACGCCAAAATTCTCACTCTCCCCCAGGGCCGTGGGGTACTTGGCATCCGGGCCTTATGGCTGTTTGCGGTGGATATCACGGTGGCTGGCCCGGTCCGTGACCCAGGGTGGTCAGTGCAATGAAAGGGGATTATTTACAGGGGATTTGTCATGACGCCACCTGTGGTATCTGGTGAGGATCACCAGCATTGCAACAGTCCTCTGAGGCAGATGATAGGGCAGCTAGAGATGGAACGGCTCCCCACAGGTGGAGCAGGCCTCAGGGCAGTGTAAAATGAATATATGGAGGTGCGCTGGGCGTTGTAGTGCAGGGAGGGAAATGGCGCTGGTGAAAGAAAGGGACGGAGGCAGTCCGATGCAGTCATCCAAGGTTTACTCACAGTTCTTAGACAATACACAGGTGCACTGTACTGGTGCAAGCCTCCCACGTCGCACTGTGTTCACCGGGCAGGGGTTCAATCCTTCCTCAGGCAGCTTAGGAATGCCTGGCAGAACCTCACTTTCATATGTACCTAATTTGACCGTCTTCACGCTTGGTCCTTCTCCCTGTTGCCCTGCTGCCCTGCGCTGCCCAATTTCAATACCGCTCGGGTATTCTGAAGTCCTTCCTGTACGTCGGATCCGGAACCAACCTGACCCCCTGGGGATTAGAACGCGTAAACCGAACCCTCTGACACCTGGCAGATTCGGGGCGTACGAGTGCCATCCTGCACGCGCCGTACCCCCTGGGATCCCTTTATATAACGAAGCCTACTCCCTGCTCCCCTCCTGGGCCTCTGCGGCTCGGCCTGCCTTGGGAGCAGAGCTCTTGCAGAGCCTCTTCTCCTCTCACTTTCCTCCTCAGACAGATCTGACTGAACCCAAGATGGCTTCTCTATTTATACCTCCTTCTACAAGTGCTCCCTCTAACTCCTTCCTCCACCCACACCTACTACTGGTTCCCCCTACCTTTGGCTTCCCCCCACTCCAACCAGGGTCAGGGCTCAGCAGCTGCTCTCTGCATGTTGCCCCTCCAGCCGGCCTGGAGCATTGTAGTGTTGGATGCAGGTGTTGGAGGCTGTGTGCAGCACTCCCTCCTTATCTGAGTGAAGGGAGGCACCACACATCGGGGTGAATTGCTGTACCTCTGTGGCGACTGAACCCTCAGGGGTGCCACATTCCTCCCAAGTAAAACACAGCACGTCCCCGGGCTGGAGCAAAGCAAAACACGGTATACATGACATGCAAATTTTTAGAATGCATTATATACAAGACAATAAAACATTTCTTCCCTTTATGGGAGGCATTTCACTTAAACGTTGCAGGTTATATTTATCAAACATTATAAGTTTCTGGCTGTTCACAGTCCCCAGCCTGGAGTCTATATACCCTGACGGGTAATTATGCACACAAAATGTTCAGCAGTTCAATAATGGTGCTCACTCCGGGGAAGCACCTGTCCACAATATGCTGGCCCAGCCGGGTCATCAGCTCTAGATGGCGAGGATTTGCTCTCCTCCACCACCCTGTGGACATTCAGGGCATACCAGCTCCTTTCACCTCTATGCCTGGTGTAGGTGACGTAGCCACCAGGGTAGATTCCTGTAGGGAGTGTTATCCGGTGCTCCGGCGTCTTGCTGGTCGTCAGCCATGGTTGCGCCCCCCTAGTGAACCGGAGCCTACCTTCTTCAACAGGTAGGCCGCAGCTCCGCGGCGATGGTCTTCTTTCAGGACCTTGCGTCGCACACGTCTGACGTCAGAGCATCCTCTGGCTCCTTCCAGGACCTGACTCTTCCTGGTATGACGTCAGGGGCGGGGCGTGTCCTAGGCTTAGCGCACTTCCAGCGGTTACGCCCCTCTTCTTCCCGCGCGGCAACAGAAAAAATGGCGGATATGGCGGGAAAACCTCAGGAATGGCGGGAAAACTTCAGAAATGGCGGGATAACTTCACCACAGTAAGGGTTACAGTCTCATAAGGCGCACAGTACCCGGTGGCAACGGGCACGCAATCCTGTTTGTGACGCCAAAATTCTCACTCTCCCCCAGGGCCGTGGGGTACTTGGCATCCGGGCCTTATGGCTGTTTGCGGTGGATATCACGGTGGCTGGCCCGGTCCGTGACCCAGGGTGGTCAGTGCAATGAAAGGGGATTATTTACAGGGGATTTGTCATGACGCCACCTGTGGTATCTGGTGAGGATCACCAGCGTTGCAACAGTCCTCTGAGGCAGATGATAGGGCAGCTAGAGATGGAACGGCTCCCCACAAGTGGAGCAGGCCTCAGGGCAGTGTAAAATGAATATATGGAGGTGCGCTGGGCATTGTAGTGCAGGGAGGGAAATGGCGCTGGTGAAAGAAAGGGACGGAGGCAGTCCGATGCAGTCATCCAAGGTTTACTCACAGTTCTTAGACAATACACAGGTGCACTGTACTGGTGCAAGCCTCCCACGTCGCACTGTGTTCACCGAGCAGGGGTTCAATCCTTCCTCAGGCAGCTTAGGAATGCCTGGCAGAACCTCACTTTCATATGTACCTAATTTGACCGTCTTCACGCTTGGTCCTTCTCCCTGCTGCCCTGCGCTGCCCAATTTCAATACCGCTTGGGTATTCTGAAGTCCTTCCTGTACGTCGGATCCGGAACCAACCTGACCCCCTGGGGATTAGAACGCGTAAACCGAACCCTCTGACACCTGGCAGATTCGGGGCGTACGAGTGCCATCCTGCACGCGCCGTACCCCCTGGGATCCCTTTATATAACGAAGCCTACTCCCTGCTCCCCTCCTGGGCCTCTGCGGCTCGGCCTGCCTTGGGAGCAGAGCTCTTGCAGAGCCTCTGCTCCTCTCACTTTCCTCCTCAGACAGATCTGACTGAACCCAAGATGGCTTCTCTATTTATACCTCCTTCTACAAGTGCTCCCTCTAACTCCTTCCTCCACCCACACCTACTACTGGTTCCCCCCACTCCAACCAGGGTCAGGGCTCAGCAGCTGCTCTCTGCATGTTGCCCCTCCAGCCGGCCTGGAGCATTGTAGTGTTGGATGCAGGTGTTTGAGGCTGTGTGCAGCACTCCCTCCTTATCTGAGTGAAGGGAGGCACCACACATCGGGGTAAATTGCTGTACCTCTGTGGCAACTGAACCCTCAGGGGTGCCACATTCCTCCCAAGTAAAACACAGCACGTCCCCGGGCTGGATCAAAGCAAAACATGGTATACATGACATGCAAATTTTTAGAATGCATTATATACAAGACAATAAAACATTTCTTCCCTTTATGGGAGGCATTTCACTTAAACGTTGCAGGTTACATTTATCAAACATTATAAGTTTCTGGCTGTTCACAGTCCCCAGCCTGGAGTCTATATACCCTGACGGGTAATTCTGCACACAAAATGTTCAGCAGATCAATAATGGTACTCCCTCCGGGAAAGCACCTGTCCACAATATGCTGGCCCAGCCGGGTCATCAGCTCTAGATGGTGAGGGTTTGCTCTCCTCCACCACCCTGTGGACATTCAGGGCATACCAGCCCCTTTCACCTCTATGCCTGGTGTAGGTGACGTAGCCACCAGGGTAGAGATTCCGGTAGGGAGTGTTATCCGGTGCTCCGGCGTCTTGCTGGTCGTCGGCCATGGTTGCGCCCCCCTAGTGAACCGGAGCCTACCTTCTTCAACAGGTAGGCCGCAGCTCCGCGGCGATGGTCTTCTTTCAGGACCTTGCGTCGCACGCGTCTGACGTCAAAGCATCCTCTGGCTCCTTCCAGGACCTGACTCTTCCTGGTATGATGTCAGGGGCGGGGCGTGTCCTAGTCTTAGCGCACTTCCAGCGGTTACGCCCCTCTTCTTCCCGAGCCGCAACAGAAAAAATGGCGGATATGGCGGGAAAACCTCAGGAATGGCGGGAAAACTTCAGGAATGGCGGGAAAACTTCACCACAGTCAGGGTTACAGTCTCTTAAGGCGCACAGTACCCGGTGGCAACGGTCGCGCAATCCTGTTCGTGATGCCAAAATTCTGACTCGCCCCCAGGGCCGTGGGTGCTCAGCAGCTGGGCCTTATGGCTGCTTGAGGTGGATATCATGGTGGCTGGCCCGGTCCGTGACTCAGGGCGGTCAGTGCAATGAAAGGGGATTATTTACAGGGGATTTGTCATGACGCCACCTGTGGTGTCTGGTGAGGATCACCAGCGCTAAAACAGTCCTCTGAGGCAGATGATAGGGCAGCTAGAGATGGAACGGCTTCCCACAGGTGGAGCAGGCCTCAGGGCAGTGTAAATTGAATATATGGAGGTGCGCTGGGCGCTGTAGTGCAGGGAGGGAAATGGCGCTGGTGAAAGAAAGGGACAGAGGCAGTCCGATGCAGTCATCCAAGTTTACTCACAGTTCTTAGACAATCCACATGTGCACTGTCCTGGTGCAAGCCTCCCACGTCGCACTGTGTTCACCGGGCAGGGGTTCAATCCTTCCTCAGGCAGCTTAGGAATGCCTGGCAGAACCCCACTTTCATATGTACCTAATTTGACCATCTTCACACTTGGTCCTTCTCCCTGCTGCCCTGCGCTGCCCGAACTCATTCCCACTCGGGTATTCTGAAGTCCTTCCTGTACGTCGGATCCGGGACCAACCTGACCCCCTGGGGATTAGAACGCGGCAACCGAACCCTCTGACACCTGGCAGATTCGGGGCGTACGGGTGCCGTCCTGCACGCGCCGTACCCCTTGGGATCCCTTTGTATAACGGAGCCTACACCCTGCTCCCCTCCTGGGCCTCTCCGGCTAGGCCTGCTTCTGGAGCAGAGCTCTTGCAGAGCCTCTACTCCTCTCACTTTCCTCCTCAGACTGATCTGACTGAACCCAAGATGGCTTCTCTTTTTATACCTCCTTCTACAAGTGCTCCCTCTAACTACTTCCTCCACCCACACCCACTACTGGTTCCCCCTACCTTTGGGTTCCCCCCACTCCAGCCAGGGTCAGGGTTCAGCAGCTGCGCTCTGCATGTTGCCCCTCCAGCCGGCCTGGAGCAGTGTAGTGTTGGATGCAGATGTTTGGGGCTCTGTGCAGCACTCCCTCCTTACCTGAGTGAAGGGAGGCACCACACCTCGGGGTGAGGTGAAGTACCTCTGTGGCGACTGGACCGTCCGGGGTGCCACATTCCCCCCTAGTAAAACACCGCACGTCCGCGGGCTGGAACAAAGCAAAACATGGTATGCATGACATGCAAATTTTTAGAATGCATTATATACAAGACAATAAAACATTTCTTCCCTTTATGGGAGGCATTTCACTTAAATGTTGCATGTTACATTTATCAGACATTATAAGTTTCTGGCTGTTCACAGTCACCAGCCTGGAGTCTATATACCCTGACGGGTAATTATGCACACAAAATGTTCAGCAGTTCAATAATGGTGCTCCCTCCGGGGAAGCACCTGTCCACAATATGCTGGCCCAGCTGGGTCATCAGCTCTAGATGGCGAGGGTTTGCTCTCCTCCTCCACCCTGTGGACATTCAGAGCATACCAGCCCCTTTCACGTCTATGCCTGGTGTAGGTGACGTAGCCACCAGGGTAGAGATTCTGGTAGGGAGCGTTATCCGGTGCTCTGGCGTCTTGCTGGTCCTTGGCCATGGTTACGCCCCCCTAGTGAACCAGAGCCTACCTTCTTAACAGGTAGGCCGCAGCTCCGCGGACGATGGTCTTCTTTCAGGACCTTGCGTCGCACGCGTCTGACGTCAGAGTATCCTCTTGCTCCTTCCAGGACCTGACTCTTCCTGGTATGACGTCAGGGGCGGGGCGTGTCCTAGGCTTCACGCACTTCCAGCGGTTTCGCCCCTCTTCTTCCCGTGCGGCAACAGAAAAAATGGCGGATATGGCGGGAAAACCTCAGGAATGGCGGGAAAACTTCAGGAATGGCGGGAAAACTTCATCACAGTAAGGGTTACAGTCTCTAAAGGCGCACAGTACCCGGTGGCAACGGGCACGCAATCCTGTTCGTGACGCCAAAATTTTGACTCGCCCCCAGGGCCGTGGGGTACTCGGCAGCCGGGCCTTATGGCTGTTTGCGGTGGATATCACGGTGGCTGGCCCGGTCCGTGACCCAGGGTGGTCAGTGCAATGAAAGGGGATTATTTACAGGGGATTTGTCATGACGCCACATGTGGTGTCTGGTGAGGATCACCAGCGTTGCAACAGTCCTCTGAGGCAGATGATAGGGCAGCTAGAGATGGAACGGCTTCCCTCAGTTGGAGCAGGCCTCAAGGCAGTATAAAATGAATATATGGAGGTGCGCTGAACGTTGTAGTGCAGGGAGGGAAATGGCGCTGGTGAAAGAAAGGGACGGGGGCAGTCCGATGCAGTCATCCAAGGTTTACTCACAGTTCTTAGACAATCCACAGGTGCACTGTACTGGTGCAAGCCTCCCACGTCGCACTGTGTTCACCGGGCAGGGGTTCAATCCTTCCTCAGGCAGCTTAGGAATGCCTGGCAGAAACCCACTTTCATATGTACCTAATTTGACCGTCTTCACACTTGGTCCTTCTTCCTGCTGCCCTGAGCTGCCCAATTTCAATACCGCTCGGGTATTCTAAAGTCCTTCCTGTACGTCTGATCCGGAACCAACCTGACCCCCTGGGGATTAGAACGCGGCAACCGATCCCTCTGACACCTGGCAGATTCGGGGCGTACGGGTGCCGTCCTGCACGCGCCGTACCCCCTGGGATCCCTTTGTATAACGAAGCCTACTCCCTGCTCCCCTCCTGGGCCTCTCCAGCTCGGCCTGCCTCGGGAGCTGAGCTCTTGCAGAGCCTCTGCTCCTCTCACTTTCCTCCTCAGACTGATCTGACTGAACCC
This sequence comes from Phyllobates terribilis, assembly GCF_046119375.1. Lineage (NCBI taxonomy): Eukaryota > Metazoa > Chordata > Amphibia > Anura > Dendrobatidae > Phyllobates > Phyllobates terribilis. Next base: position 474,152,019 of record NW_027362765.1, on the reverse strand, counting down.
AAGATGGCTTCTCTATTTATACCTCCTTCTACAAGTGCTCCCTCTAACTCCTTCCTCCACCCACACCCACTACTGGTTCCCCCTACCTTTGGGTTCCCCCCACTCCAACCAGGGTGAGGGCTCAGCAGCTGCGCTCTGCATGTTGCCCCTCCTGCCGGCCTGGAGCAGTGTAGTGTTGGATGCAGGTGTTTGGGGCTCTGTGCAGCACTCCCTCCTTACCTGAGTGAAGGGAGGCACCACACCTCGGGGTGAGGTGCAGTACCTCTGTGGCGACTGAACCCTCAGGGGCGCCACGTTCCCCCCTAGTAAAACACAGCACGTCCGCGGGCTGAAACAAAGCAAAACATGGTATACATGACATGCAAATTTTTAGAATGCATTATATACAAGACAATAAAACATTTCTTCCCTTTATGGGAGGCATTTCACTTAAACGTTGCAGGTTACATTTATCAACATTATAAGTTTCTGGCTGTTCACAGTCCCCAGCCTCGAGTCTATATACCCTGACGGGTAATTATGCACACAAAATGTTCAGCAGATCAATAATGGTGCTCTCTCCGGGGAAGCACCTGTCCACAATATGCTGGCCCAGCTGGGTCATCAGCTCTAGATGGTGAGGGTTTGCTCTCCTCCACCACCCTGTGGACATTCAGGGCATACCAGACCCTTTCACCTCTATGCATGGTGTAGGTGACATAGCCACTAGGGTAGAGATTCTGGTAGGGAGCGTTATCCGGTGCTCCGGCGTCTTGCTGGTCGTCGGCAATGGCTGCGCCCCCCTAGTGAACCGGAGCCTACCTTCTTCAACAGGTAGGCCGCAGCTCCGTGTGGGATGGTCTTCTTTCAGGACCTTGCGTCGCACGCGTCTGACGTTAGAGCGTCCTCTGGCTCCTTCCAGGACCTGACGCTTCCTGGTATGACGTCAGGGGCGGGGCGTATCCTAGGCTTCACGCGCTTCCAGCGGTTACGCCCCTCTTCTTCCCACGCGGCAACAGGAAAAATGGCGGATATGGCGGGAAAACCTCAGGAATGGCGGGAAAACTTCAGGAATGGCGGGAAAACTTCACCACAGTAAGGGTTACAGTCTCTTAAGGCGCACAGTACCCGGTGGCAACGGTCACGCAATCCTGTACGTGACGGCAAAATTCTGACTCTCCCCCAGGGCCGTGGGGTACTTGGCATCGGGGCCTTATGGCTGCTTGCGGGGGATATCACGGTGGCTGGCCTGGTCCGTGACCCAGGGCAGTCAGTGCAATGAAAGGGGATTATTTACAGGGGATTTGTCATGACGCCACCTGTGGTATCTGGTGAGGATCACCAGCGTTGCAACAGTCCTCTGAGGCAGATGATAGGGCATCTAGAGATGGAACGGCTCCCCACAGGTGGAGCAGGCCTCAGGACAGTGTAAAATGAATATATGGAGGTGCGCTGGGCGTTGTAGTGCAGGGAGGGAAATGGCGCTGGTGAAAGAAAGGGATGGAGTCAGTCCGATGCAGTCATCCAAGGTTTACTCACAGTTCTTAGACAATCCACTGGTGCACTGTACTGGTGAAAGCCTCTCACGTCGCACTGTGTTCACTGGGCAGTTGTTCAATCCTTCCTCAGGCAGCTTAGGAATGCCTGGCAGAACCTCATTTTCATATGTACCTAATTTGACCGTCTTCACACTTGGTCCTTCTCCCTGCTGCCCTGCGCTGCCCGATCTCAATCCCGCTCAGGTATGCTGAAGTCCTTCCTGTACGTCGGATCCGGGACCAACCTGACCCCTGGGGATTAGAACGCGGCAACCGATCCCTCTGACACCTTGCAGATTCGGGGCGTACGGGTGCCGTCCTGCACGCGCCATACCCCCTAGTATCCCTTTGTATAATGGAGCCTACTCCCTGCTCCCCTCCTGGGCCTCTCCGGCTTGGCCCGCCTCGGGAGCAGAGCTCTTGCAGAGCCTCTGCTCTTCTCTCTTTCCTCCTCAGACTGATCTGACAGAACTCAAGATGGCTTCTCTATTTATACCTCCTTCTACAAGTGCTCCCTCTATCTCCTTCCTCCACCCACACCCACTACTGGTTCCCCCTACCTTTGGGTTCCCCCCACTCCAGCCAGGGTCAGGGCTCAGCAGCTGCGCTCTGCATGTTGCCCCTCCAGCCAGCCTAGAGCAGTGTAGTGTTGGATGCAGATGTTTGGGGCTCTGTGCAGCACTCCCTCCTTACCTGAGTGAAGGGAGGCACCACACCTCGGGGTGAGGTGCAGTACCTCTGTGGCGACTGAACCCTGAGGAGCGCTGCAGCATCATCACACATACAATTATAGGCAGCTAAATATGTATAGATGGGAGGCTACATTAATATCCCAAATAGTTATTCTAATAACATGGACTAATAATGGTTTGGTTATTATACTCTATTGGTGGAGCTGCATTATACTCTATGATGGGGATTGCATTAATACTCCCAAATAGTTATTCTAATAACATGGAGTAATAATGTTGCGGTTATTTTCAAGGAGGTCTGTGTGTAAAAATAAATGTTTTGTATTGGTGAAAATAGTCCAGATTTTCTCCTTTTATTTTCCTCCCTTGTCTCCCCTTGATGTTCCCCATTTTATCATTGCTATTATTTCTAATAACTTATACGTTTCCATGTCTGTTTTGCAAAACTTATTGTGCTTTTTACCTTTTTCTGGAACTTCAATAAAAATATAAAGTTTAAAAAAAAAAATAGCATAGATTTATCAAATAAGACGAATATTCCTCTATATGACACAAAGGTATACAGGACATTGGCACAAGTAATTTACTGTGTATGTCTTAGGAACCTGGTTGAACCCCATGGCCAAGAAGGGGAATAACTGTTGTAGCTACAATAGCTGTGACGCACCCCCTGGGCCGTGGGGTACTCGGTAGCCGGGCCGGTCGGTGCTGGGGGATGTCACGGTGGCAGTGACCCAGTCTGTGACCCAGGGCGGTCAATTAAAGGAAAGTAAAAGGGAATAAAGTTTTTAGAGATAATGTTCGTGACGCCACCTGTGGTATGCGGCTATAAGGGGCCGCCGCTGCGGTGCAGATCCACTGAAGCTGATGGTGATGCAGCAGAGTTGGTTCAGCTCTCCATAGGCAGAACTAAGCTCCAGGGCAGTGTAGATGATTTGAAGAGTAGATGTTGTCGGTGCAGTGTAGTGCAGGACTGGTGGCGCAGTAATGAGTCAAGGACACAGTGGGGTGCAGTCTTCAGGCTTTACTCACAGTTCTAGGCAGTTCCAGGTCACCGCTGAAGCCGGTAATGACCACCCACGTCGTACTGTGTCCTCCAGGATAGGGATCCAGCAATCTCTCAGGTACCTCAGGAGCACTTAAACGGGACCCTGTTCTATGTACCTTTCCCGGTCGTCTCACTGCGCTGGCTCACACCCTCCTGCCCTGCGCCTCACAATCAGTGTCCCAAGCCAGTGGCCTTGTGCCTTGTCGGGTGACATGCTCTCAGTACCCTGGACCCTATGCGGCCACCTTTTCGGTGATATAATTGTGTATTTTGGCTGCAACACCTTGCAAATGCTGCAGCCTCTCGTTGGCTAGCTGAGCCTGGTTGTTCTCCTCTAGTCTGGGGCCGGTCCCCTTCTGTGGCCTGATCCCTCCACGTCGGCGTGGATTCGGGTGCACGGGTGGCCTCTGCACTCGCCGTGCCCCTGGGAGCCCTTCTGTCTTCCTGGAGCCTGTCCCATTGCTCCTCTCTCCTCTCTCTCCACTCTCCTCCTGGGCCTCTCTCACTAGGCCCGACTCTTCTCTCCCAACTGAACTCCTGCTCCAAGCACTGGAGCCAGGAGCATGGACCCTTCTGCACTGCTCTCCTGAGCAGGACTGGACTCTGGACCCTTCTGGATGTTTCTCTCTTCCTTATATACCCTTTCTGTCTGTGCTCCCCTGAATTTCTTCCTCCACCCACATTCTCTACCTAGTTCCACCCTCCAGCTAGGGACCAGGGACTGTGCTCTCCCTTAGGAGCAATCTCGCCCTTCCCTACTGTAGTGGAGTGTATTGCATGTGGGTATGTGGGTCCCGGGTAGTACTCTTTCCTTACCTGAAAGTGGGGTACCACACCTCTGGGTGAGATGCAGTACCTCTGTGGCGACTGGACCCGCAGGGGTGCCACAGCTGCAAAGGGGCTCATTAGGACAGGGGGAGCCCAGGACTTCAGACAAACATAAAAACAGTGGTAGAGGTGCCACACACACTGTCAGAAGAGGGGTGATGCTCTGCCCCTGTCTTCAGAAATTGGAGCAGTAGAGCAGTGCTTCTTGTCTCCCCAATGAGGAGATCGTAAAATGTTCACTTCACTAGGTTCCAAATTACGGATAAACAAGAAACATCCTGTTGGCAGTCTCAAGCATCCTGGGCCCCCCCCCCCCTGCAGTTGACATCCCACCATTTTCTGACCATAGGTTGTCTTTTAGAAGATTGTTAATAAGGTGAATGGCTAGCACTCAAGAATGTCTATTCTGGTGCGCGTGAACGGATCATAGGATCCACTTATACGTCAGAAGTAGTAATCACTGCACACGGTACTGAATAGTTTTGCTTCAAGTGAAAATAATTTATTCCAATACAATATAGTCAAAATGTGAAATAAAGGACAAGGTAGAAGCTGACGTTTCGGCCACCACGTGGCCTTGATCACAGTGTCGCTGTTAGGTATTGCATCATGGTGGTCATAAACGTCTCCTTATGACTGCAAAATGGTACAAAGACCCCAAAGAGGAGAAGACGGGTCTCAGGTTAAACCTATGGTTCCTTCTGGCAGAGTGGGTTCCCCTGTGCCAAGTAAGCTTTGTATATAATGGATTGCTCCTTATCCTGGGTATCAAACATATGGTTCATGAAAAACTTAGGGTAAAATTAATGAAAGGGAAGAATGCTTTCCAGCTACTGGTCACTAATTTACTACAGAGAGTATTGATAATTATATTGAGGGTGTCGATTGTTGAATCTGCAGCCAACACGGTCCGTGCCCTGGCGGTGTGTAGTCTTTTAGAAGATTGTCACAGTGATCCCTTTTGTGACAAGCGAATCAGAAGTGGGATAAAGTGAACTCAAAAGTTCACTTTAGGTTCCTGGATCTTTTCGTTACCCTCTTATATAGGTCCTTGCTGCATAAGTAGACTTTATGCTTAAATAGACTTTATGCGTAATCTATTGTTATTAAAGATGTTCATATTGTAAAGGTTTCATTAAAGGAGAATATAAGGAAGAACATGCAATGAAGTAAGCAATATTCAGTCTCGCAAATAACATATAAGGTATAATGAGTTTACTTTACACCCAAAAGGTCTGACTTTCAAATATTCAGCATTCCCATTATACAGTATACAGTATAATTTAGTTTGAAAACAAGATCACAACTCAATGAGCTAAAGTAGCAGAAAGGGAGAATAAAAAGGTATGGTCCATATCTTGAGACATTACGACACAGATAAAGCTAGCAAAAAAAGCATCAAGAGAAGAAAATATAAAAAATGTGGGAGGTGTGGAGAGGGTACATATAGAAATCATGTAAGGGGCTCTCTAGTGCTGTCTGCTGGGGTGTCAGTGAATAGTTACTAATTCTCAGGAGAATCCAAAAAGAGAATTATGTAAAAACTTGACAATTTGGCCAATAAATTCAGCAGTTAAAGACGTTGTCCACTACTTTAACCATTTAGAAAAGTGGTTAGATTATTAAATGAAATAGCTGGACATATAGTATAGTAAGAAATTCAATGTTAGTTTTCTACAAGCCTTTTAAGGAGAGAGTTACCGCTTGGGTAGAGTTGATTGGAATGAACAGAGAAGGAAAGTAAGACAAGAAGTTAGCCACATACTGAGCGTCTGTCCAAAAGAAGACATTTCTGAGGGAGCAAACCTACAACAGAAACTGGATGAGTGGCAGTCTGGATTTTGATAAAATATCTAGTAGACCCTAGGACACCGACAGCCAGAAGGAGAACTCAGCTGCACTCGTTACTGCCAATAGAGCTGTGGGTTTGTGGGGACCCTGGGCAGCTATGGAAGTGGAGCTGAAGAGGCATTGTGTAGGTTGGACCTGTAGGTATTACTGAAAGAAGTCTAGGCCAGTCAGGCAGGGCACAGGTATCGCACAGAATTGGGCTGTGGTTAATGAAGATCTGAAGCAGAATGGAGTATCTAAGTCATATGTAAGAAGGTGTGACATAAGAGACAAGAATCCCCAGCACTGTGCAGCATTTATGCATGAAGACTGCCATCTACAGTCCAAACAAAACCCTGTGGAACCAACCAAAGGAGGGAGAGTTTCAGGGAGGAAGAGTTCTAATGGAGCACCGGGTCATTGTAACCTTGATGATGCAGTTCCCCCATATAAAAGGTCAGCATACCAAAACAGAAAGAGATTTGGCGCAAAGTAAAGGACCAGGCAGTATGTGTATCAAGGAAGATGCTGAGGCCGAGGTAACAGGCTGTGGCAGAAGTCCCAAGGCAGTGACTTGTGACGCGCCTGTAAGCAGAACCCAGGGGGTGCCAATTGAGTCACAAAAACCAGACGATGCCAGTCAAGAGCTGAAGACGCAAATCCAAATCTTGCACCAGGGCCCATTACACTCTACAGTAGTTACACCACAGCTGAAATGTATGTGGCTCTGTGTAAGAAGATGTAGGAAGAGTCAAGTTTTATATCTGCTACCTTCTGTACATATGTTCCATCAGTAACGTTCAATTTATTGCTGTGTAATGTATTGTTTCCTTCCCTATAAATACTTCACATCTGGGGTTCCCATTACATCTAAGAGTATGTGGCCTCAGAGCAGAAAATCATCAGCAATTAACATCTCACACACTCTCAGAAGAACTGGTGTTTAGGATCACGACAGCACATCTCGGCCAATGTACAGTATATACACACACTTGTGAGTATTAATAATTAATTGGGAATGGGTTGTTGTATATCTGTGTATAGATATATATTTACTAGTAATGAGCGAGCACTATAATACATGAGTACTCGTTGCTCGGGTGGAGCAAATTGGAATGCTCGAGTAATGAGCCCAATGTTAGTCTATGGGAAACTCAAGCATTTTTCTGGTGGCCCCTCCCCTTCCCCCGGCGGTCTGCAGAGGGCCTAAAAATTGACCAAATCGATGGGAACTGTGCTCAAATTACATGGGAACAGCATGGGGAAGACCCCTGGAAGCATTTCTGATTCCCAGGTCACTGCTGTCAACCATGTTGTCAGAGGTATTACACCACTTATACGGACTCACAATAAAACATACAAAAACAAAAACAAAATGGATTTTCCTGGGAAATATGTTAAGGAACATCCTTTCCAGGGTAATGACTTGTATATAAGGCAAAATAAATACACATAAACAAAAATGCTCCTCCACAGCTTGGGCTATGTTCGCATGTAGCTATTTTGATGCGTTTTTGCACTTTTGCATTGCTTTCAACAATGAAAAATGCATTCATCGGGAAATGTCATTTTAACATTTTACAACCGTATCTGGCCATGTGGTGTGTGAAACATCATCAGACACATCCTGTTCCATTTATGCAGGAGGGACAAACACTATTTTTACAGCCTTACTATTCTTAAAGGGCCAGCAGTTGGCTATGCTTTGTTGTTCCCATTATTAAAGAGTAGGTATACTATACTGTTATTGCATATGCAGCAACTGCAAGGGCTGCCAAAATTTGGACGCAACCCAATACCCCTTTGAAGAGACATAGAGGAGGATCTCAGTAAAAAAAATGTTCCCATTATAAAGGAGTGGGTCTCCTATAGTGGTTATGCCCATGCAGTGACTGCAAGGGCTGCCAAAATTGGGAAAAACCCCAATAACAATTTAAAGACACATAGAGCTGGGCCACAGTAATAACATGTTGCCATTACAAAGGAGAGGGTCTGCTATACAGTTATAGGGTATGCAGTGAGTCCAACGGCTGCCAAAATATAGGAAAAATCTCACTAACAATTTAAAGACACATAGAGCTAGGCCACAGTAACGACATGTTCTCATTAGAAAGGAGAGGGTCTGCTACATAGTTATAGAGTATACAGTGAGTCCTACGGCTGCCAAAATTTAGGAAAAAACCCATTAACAATTTAAACACACATACAGCTGGGCCACAGTAATGAGTACGACATGTTCCCATTAGAAAGGAAAGGGTCTGCTATACAGTTATAGAGTATGCAGTAAGTCCAACGGATGCCAAAATTTAGGAAGAACCCGACTAACAATTTAAAGACACGTAGAGCTGGGCCACAGTAATGACATGTTCCCATTAGAAAGGAGAGGGTCTGCTTTTCAGTTATAGGATATGCAGTGAGTCCAACGGCTGCCAAAATTTAGGAAAAACCCCATTAACAATTTAAAGACACATAGAGCTGGGCTACAGTAATGAGTACCACATGTTCCCATTAAAAATGAGTGGGTCTCCCATACTGTTTGCCTATGGAGTGAATGCAACGGCTGCCAACAATTTGGAGGAACTCCAATGCCCCTTGCAAGAGACGTAGAGGTAGGTGGGCCTCTTGAAAAAAATGCTCCCATTATTAGGAAGTGGGTCTCCCATACTGTTTGCCTATGCAATGAATGCAATGGCTGCCAAAAATTTAGAGGCACTCCAATGCCCCTTGCAAGAGACGTAGAGGTCGGAGGGCCTCCTGGAAACAATGTTCCCATTATTAGGAAGTGTGTCTCCCATACTGTTTGCTTATGCAGTGAATGCAATGGCTGCCAAAAATTTGGAGGAACTCCAATGCCCCTTGCAAGAGACATAGAGGTCAGAGGGCCTCCTTGAAAAAATGCTCCCATTATTGGGAAGTGGGTCTCCCATACTGTTTGCCTATGCAGTGAAGCAATGGCTGCCATAAATTTAGAGGCACTCCAATGCCCCTTGCAAGAGATGTAGAGGTCGGAGGGCCTCCTGAAAACAATGTTCCCATTATTAGGAAATGTGTCTCACATACTGTTTGCCTATGCAATGAATGCAACGGCTGCTAAAAATTTGGAGGAACTTCAGTGTCCCTTGCAAGAGACGTAGATTTCGGAGGGCCTCCTGAAAACAATGATCTCATTATTAGGAAGTGGTTCTCCCATACTGTTTGCTTATGTAGTGAATGCAACGGCTGCCAAAAATGTGGAGGAACTCCAATGTCTCTTGTAAGAGACGTAGAGGTCGAAGGGCCTCCTGAAAAAATGTTCCCATTATTAAGAAGTGGGTCTCCCATACTGTTTGCCTATGCAGTGCATGCAATGGCTGCCAAGAATTTGGAGGCACTCCAATGTCCCTTGCAAGAGTCATAGATATGGTGATATAGTAGATTTTGTGGTGATATGGTGGTGGAGGAAGAAAATGAGGAGAAGGAGGAGGACAAGAGCAAATAGACAAAATCAGGAAGCATATACACATGTCTGGGTGTGAAGACAGAGGTGCATGGGAATAGAGTTAGACCTCCCAAAAAAAGACACTGTATTTGAGTTTATGTTACCCTGCTATCATTCGGTGGTGTTGAGAAGTCTGGTCCAATCCAGCCCTTGTTCACTTTTACAAGTGTCAGCCTGTCATCATTTTCAGTTTACAGGCAGATGCGCCTATTGGTTATAATTTCACCAGCGGCACTAAAAACCCGCTCTGAATAAACGCTAATGGCAGGGCAGGCCAGGACCTCCAAGGCGTAGAGAGACAATTTATGCCACGTGTCCAGCTTGAATATCCAATAATTATAAGGCACAGAGGAATCACGGAAGACGTTGGTATGGTCGGCAAGGTACTCCTTCAGCATCCTTCCCTAACTTGTCCCTCCTTGTGAGAGTACCCCACGCATCAGGGCCTGTGCAACGGGAGGGTCTAAGAAAGCTGTCCCAGAACTTTGACAGTGTTCCCCAGTCTCTTCTGGATTGGATTTGTGTCTCTCTCGCTACTACTCCTTGGGTGTCTAACCAACTGTGACCTCTGCCGCCAGCGTTTTCAGATGGGATTTTTTTAAATATTTCCACAACAAGGGACTTCTCATTCTGGCCCATTTTATTAAGCCTGTCCGGCACGGGAATAAGAGACAAAAAGTTCTTGTAGCATGGGTCTAGAAGTGTCACCAACCAGTAATGACTGTCACCCAAAATTTGGACAATGCGAGGGTCACGGGAAAGGCAGCGTAACATAAACTCAGTCATGTGTGCCAGACTGCTAACAGGCAACACTTCCATGTCCTCACCAAAAGGACGACTTACCATGATCTCCTCCTCCTCCTCTTTGTCCTCAGGGCATCCACGCTGAACAGACAGTATGACAGTTGTGCAGGTAGTACCATTTATAACGCAGGAAACTAGCCCCTGTTCTTCCTCCTCCTCCTCCTCTTCCACATTGTCACCCGATCCACATTGGGATGAGATGAAGCTGGGCTGTGTGGAATCACCCTGTATGGTTCCTTGCTCCATCTCATCGTGCTCTGCCTGCAATGCATCCTCTTTAACTGTGAGCAGAGAGCATTTCAGAAGACAGAGAAGTGGGATGGTGATGCTAATTATGGCATCATCGCCGCTCACCATCTTGGTGGAGTCCTCAAAGTTTTGTAGGATGGTACATATGTCTGACATCCATGTCCACTCCTGAGGTCTTATGTGTGAAGTTTGACCTGAATACCGATGGCCTTTTTGATGCTGGTAGTCAACAACTGCCATCTTCTAGTCACAAATCCTTCCCAACATCTGCAGTATAGATCTCCAATGAGTTGGAACATCACACACCAATCAGTGAGCTGGAAGCTGCAAACGCTGCTGAAGCACAGCAAGAGCGGCGGAAGCTGTAGCTGACTTTCTAAAATGGGCACACAGGCAGTGTACTTTGACAAGCAGATCCAGCATATCCGGGTAGGTTTTGAGAAACCACTGAACCACGATGTTAAGCACATGGGCCAGGCATGATACGTGTGTGAGCTCACCTTGCTTCAGTGCCACCTCCAGGTTCCGGCCATTGTCACACATGACCATGCCTGGCTGTAGGGTCATCGGTGTCAGCCACAGATCTGCCTGCTGTTTCAGAGCTGTCCACAACTCTTCAGCATTGTGTGGTGTGTCACCTAAGCATATTAGCTTCAGCACAGCCTGTTGCCGCTTGGCTGAGGCAGTGATACATTGCTTCCAGCATCTGACTAATGGGGTCATTTCGGAGATGAAGGCTGAAGAGGAGGAGGACGAGGTGCAGGAGCTGTAGAATGTGAGGGCAACCCTGATTGACCAAGGGCCTGTGATCCTCGGCGTCGGGAGGAAGTGTTCCATCCCAAGGTCCGACTGGGTCCCGGCTTTCGCTATATTAACCCAGTGTGCCATCAGCGAGATGTATCATCCCTGCCCACAAGCACTTGTCCACGTGTCCGTGGTTAGGTGGACTTTCCAAGTAACTGCGTTGTTGAGGGCACTGCTAATGTTGCGGGACACGTACTCGGGTAATGCAGGGATGGCACACCGGAAGAAATAGTGGCAGCTGGGGACCAAGTACCGAGGTACGGCCGCTGCCATCAGATTGCGGAAAGCTTCCATCTCCATCAGCCTAAAAGGCAACATTTTGAGAGCAAGCATTCGCGAAATGTGTGAATTTAGTAGTGTGGCCTGTGGGGCATTGGCTGCGTATTTTGCGCTTGCGTTCCAAGGAATTGGGTAGGGACAACTGAACGCTGTGCGGGGACAAGGACGTGAACGTGCTAGCTGATGGTGCTAGTTGAGAGTGTGCAACAACATGTGCAGGGCTGGAGGCATCTTCACATACGCCATGGACAGGGGATAGGCGTGCACGCACAACAGTGGAAGAAGCAGTGGTGTCACCCGCAGATAATGTTTCAGGACCCTGAGGTTCGGCCCACTTAGTCGGGTGCTTTGCTGCCATGTGCCTGATCATGCTGGTGGTGGTCAGGCTGCTAGTTTTGCTACCTCTGCTGATGCTGGCCTGGCAAGTGGTGCAAATGGCCTTTTCGGGGTTATCTGCAGAGTCTTTAAAAAAACAACCAGACTCGGGAAGACCTAACAGTTGTATTGGCAACTTTCCCGCCTTGTGTCTGCAGCCACCACACTGCTTCTTTCTGCCTGTTGTGGTGCTACGCCCCCCTCCCCCTGTGTACTGCTGTCCTCACTCTGCATGTTCCCCTGCCAGGTTGGGTCAGTTACTATATCATCCACCACCTCGTCTTCCACTTCCGCACCCTGGTCCTCCTCTTGACTTTCTGGCAATTGTGTATCATCATCATCCACCTCTTGCGACAGTTTCCCACCATTGCCTTTGTGTTACCGTGGCTGCTCAAATATTTCGGCATAGCTACACGCTTTCTCCTCTTGACTCGCTTGTAACTGGCCGGGTGAGAGGCCCGAATCTACAAATTGGAAAAGTGAACAGCTTATCTGAGTGTCCAAGTGTGGGATCAGTTGTATCTGGGCACTCGGCATGGTGAGAGGAAGGAGGATCAGGGTGAGGAATATGTGGTCCAGACTCACGCCTACTGAGACTTGACCATGTGGAAGACAGGTTGGTGGCGGTGATGACAAAGTGATTGGAAGCGTTATCTGATATCCATCCAACAACCTTTTGACACTTCTCTGGGTTCAATAGTGGTGTGCTGCGGTTCCCTAGTAATTGGGACAGGACGGTCGAGCGACAAGATGTGAGTGTTTGTTGTGGCAAAATTTCAGCTTGCCCACGGCCATGTTCTTGGCCTCAGCCTCTGCATGCACTATTACCATCACGTCCACTTCCCCGTCCCCTGCCACGCGCCTTGCCCATTTTAAATGGAGGACAATATTTTCCACATTCACAAGAAATGGCTGATTTTGGAATGCAGTTGTATGTGATTTGTCTGACAGAGAACCACGGTTTTAAATAGCAGGCCTATAGTTTACTAATACTATTCTTCACAGAGACCTTGTGTGAATAGCTTGACCAGCACACTGCAATGAAATGGAAGGCAGAAATGGCTGATTTTGGAACGCTGTTATATGTGATATGTCTGACAGAGAACCACAGTTTTAAATAGCAGGCTTGTAATTTACTAATATTATTCTTCACAGAGACCTAGTGTGAATAGCTTGACCAAAACACTGCAATGAAATGGAAGCCAGAAATGTCTGATTTTGTAGCACTGTTATATGTGATATGTCTGACAGAGAACCACGGTTTTAAATAGCAGGCCTGTAATTTACTAATACCATTCTTCACAGAGACCTAGTGTTAATAGCTTGACCGACACATTGCAACGAAATGGAAGGCAGAAAGGGCTGATTTTGGATCGCTATTATATGTGATATGTCTGACAAAGAACCACGGTTTTAAATTGCATGTTTGTAATTTACTAATACTATTCTACACAGACACCTAGTGTGAATAGCTTGACCGACACATTGCAACTGAATGGAAAAGGAGGCCAATATTTTCCATGTTCCGTTCAAATGCCTGGATTTTTATCGCTGAAATATGGAACTGTATTCTGCATTGCTAACAAGCAAATGGAGCTGAACAATGGTGTACTCTGGATTGCTTTTTAATCAAATAACCAGAATTAAGATAAAAAAATTGCTCTGGCCCCTGATATATGGGGCTATGTCTACAAATATATGTAAAAACAGCAGCAGCAGGAATGTGCTATGGCCCTCTTGCACTATATGCACTGCAGTCTGCCACATACACTGCCTGCCTGCCTAATTCCTGCTATCAACACTGAATATATGCAGCTGGATTAGTCCTCAGAAGGACTGTTAGCATAGATGGACATATACATATATATATATATATATATATATATATATAGTGTATATGTATATACAGTACAGACCAAAAATTTGGACACACCTTCTCATTTAAAGATTTTTCTGTATTTTCATGACTATGAAAATTGTACATTCACACTGAAGGCATCAAAACTATGAATTAACACATGTGGAATCATATGCTTAACAAAAAAGTGTGAAACAACTGAAAATATGTCTAATATTCTAGGTTCTTCAAAGTAGCCACCTTTTGCTTTGATGACTGTTTTTCACACTCTTGGCATTCTCTTGATGAGCTTCAAGAGGTAGTCACCGGAAATGGTTTTCACTTTACAGGTGTGACCTGTCAGGTTTAATAAGTGGGATTTCTTGCCTTATAAATAGGGTTGGGACCATCAGTTGTGTTGTGCAGAAGTCAGGTGGATACACAGCTGATAGTCCTACTGAATAGACTGTTAGAATTTGTATTATGGCAAGAAAAAAGCAGCTATGTAAAGAAAAACGAGTGGCCATCATTACATTAAGAAATGAAGGTCAGTCAGTCCGAAAAATTGGGAAAACTTTGAAAGTGTCCCCAAGTGCAGTTGCAAAAACCATCAAGCGATACAAAGAAACTGGCTCACATGAGGACCGCCCCAGGAAAGGAAGACCAAGAGTCACCTCTGCTTCTGAGGATAAGTTTATCCGAGTCACCAGTCTCAGAAATCGCAGGTTAACAGCAGCTCAGATTAGAGACCAGGTCAATGCCACACAGAGTTCTAGCAGCAGACAAAACTTTTCAACAACTGTTAAGAGGAGACTTTGTGCAGCAGGCCTTCATGGTAAAATAGCTGCTAGGAAACCACTGCTAAGGACAGGCAACAAGCAGAAGAGACTTGTTTAGTCTAAAGAACACAAGGAATGGACATTAGACCAGTGGAAATCTGTGCTTTGGTCTGATGAGTCAAAATTTGAGATCTTTGGTTCCAACCACCGTGTCTTTGTGCGACGCCGAAAAGGTGAACGGATGGACTCTACATGCCTGGTTCCCACTGTGAAGCATGGAGGAGGAGGTGAGATGGTGTGGGGGTACTTTTCTGGTGGCACTGTTGGGGATTTATTCAAAATTGAAGGCATACTGAACCAGCATGGCTACCACAGCATCTTGCTGCGGCATGCTATTCCATCCAGTTTGCGTTTAGTTGGACCATCATTTAGTTTTCAACAGGACAATGACCCCAAACACACCTCCAGGCTGTGTAAGGGCTATTTGACCAAGAAGGAGAGTGATGGGGTGCTACGCCAGATGACCTGGCCTCCACAGTCACCAGACCTGAACCCAATCGAGATAGTTTGGGGTGAGCTGGACCGCAGAGTGAAGGCAAAAGGGCCAACAAGTGGTAAGCATCTCAGGGAACTCCTTCAAGATTGTTGGAAGACCATTTCCGGTGACTACCTCTTGAAGCTCATGAAGAGAATGCCAAGAGTGTGCAAAGCAGTTGTAGTGTCTGCGTCCCTGCCTCCTGCTAGGCAGGGACGCCGTTCCCCTCACCTCTCCGCTCCGTGCCCGGCGGCTTCTTCCCGCTCTGCTGGCAGCGCGCGCTGCTTCCCGGCCTCTGTGCTTAGGGCGCGTGCGCGCGTGCACCCCCACTCTTAAAGGGGCCTCGCGCGCCGTCCTAGGGAGTCCCCGGCCAATGGCCGGAGGACCTCACCATATATAGGGCACCTTCTCCAAAATGGAGGTGCCCGAGCAATGTTGTTGCAAAGCCTTTCAACTCTGCTTCAGCCCTCAGGTCCCGTTACCAGTTACCTGCCAGTTACCTGCCAGATCTCTGCTTGATACCTACCTGATTCCTGTCTATCTGCTTGCATTCCTGCGGTCCGACAGTCTGCCTTCCAACACCTGTCAGTCTGTCTATGGATCTGCCCGCCTGCTCACCTGGGAGCGCTCACCTGCTACCTGCCTGCTAGCCTACCTGGAGGCTCTGCCGTCACTTGCCTTGACCACCTGCCTGCCCAGAGACTCTTGCCCGCTCACCTGGGAGCGCTCACCTGCTACCTGCCTACAAGCCTACCTGGAGGCTCTGCCGTCACTTGCCGTGGCCACCTGCCTGCCCAGAGACTCTTGCCCGCTCACCTGGGAGCGCTCACCTGCTACCTGCCTGCTAGCCTACCTGGAGGCTCTGCCGTCACTTGCCGTGACCACCTGCCTGTCCAGAGACTCTTGCCCACTCACCTGGGAGCGCTCACCTGCTACCTGCTTGCTAGCCTACCTGGAGGCCCTGCCGTCACTTGCTGTGACCATCTGCCTGTCCAGAGACTCTTGCCAGCTCACCTGGGAGCGCTCACCTGCTACCTGCTTGCTAGCCTACCTGGAGGCCCTGCCGTCACTTGCCGTGACCTTCTGCCTGTCCAGAGACTCTTGCCCGCTCACCTGGGAGCGCTCACCTGCTACCTGCCTGCTAGCCTATCTAGAGACTCTTTCCCTGCTGTCACTTGCCGTGACCCCCTGCCTGTCTAGAGACTCTTATCCTGCTGTCACTTGCCGTGACCTTCCGCCTGTCAAGAGACTGTCCCCGTCACTTGCTGTGACCTCCTGCCCTTCTACCCAGAGACTGTCCCTGTCACTTGCCGTGACTACCTGCCCGCCTTCCCTGGGAGCCACCTGCTTCCTTACAAGGACTGCCCCTTTGTATAGTTGCTCAGAGGTTCCACCTCCCAGACCCGTTACAGTTTGCTCGGGCCGTGGAACCCGGTGGCACCCAAGCTCCCTCGCTCTCGGACCTATGTCATGAACTCTCCCGTCAGAGGTCCCAACAGAACTCCATCCTGAGTCACCTGCGTAGTGTTAACTCCCACCTGGACACTTTGACTGCCTCATCGGGAGCGGCCTCCACTCGCACACTTACTACCCCGGCGCCACTGCTGCCCATCAATACCATGGCATCTCTTCCCGGTCCCCGCCTCTCCGCTCCGCCTCGTTTGGTGGAGATCCCGGCCAGGCACGGGGCTTCATTAACCAGTGCACTCTGCACTTCGAACTGTTGGCACCCCAGTTTTCCACCGACCGAGCCAAAGCAGCCTTCATCATGTCCCATCTCACGGGGGAGGCGCTGGCTTGGCTAAATCCTCTATGGGAGAGAGGAGACCCCCTGGTGTCCAACCTGCCAGCCTTTCTCACGGCTTTCCGGAAAGTCTTCGACGAACCAGGACGGAAGACCTCATCCGCCTCATCCCTGCTACGCCTCCGTCAAGGAAGTCTCACCGTGGGCCAATATGCCATACGGTTCCGTACCCTTGCCTCGGAGCTTGCCTGAGATAACGACGCCCTGGTGTCCATCTTATGGGAAGGTCTGTCCGGCCGTATTAAAGATGAATTCGCCGGTCGGGACATTCCTACCACTCTCGATGACTTAATAACACTTGCTACCCGGATTGACATCCGGTTCCAGGAGCACACCAAAGAGGTCACCCATGAGAGGAGGTTTTCACACCTTGCCCCTACCTTCCAGAAACCCGTCACTTCCTCCGTTACTCCCCAGGCGCACTCACCCGAGCCTATGCAGGTCGACCAGACCAAGATGGTCAAAACCCGTCAAGAATTACGCCGTGCCGAGGGCAGCTGCTTCTACTGTGGCAGTAAGGAGCACCGGATCCGTTCCTGCCCGGAGAGGTCGGGAAACGCCTGTGTCTTTGATCGCTCAGAGAGGTCGTCCTAGACAAGAGTAAACCCTCTCCATCTCTGATGCTGTCGGTCTCTATCATCTGCGGGAAGAAACGCTATTTTGAACTGGCTCAACTTGACTCTGGAGCTGCCGGAAATCTCATTTCTCAGTCCCTGGTAGAGAAATACCGCATTCCCACCAAACTTCTGGCTGTACCCTTATCTGTCGCCGCCGTGGATGGGGGCCTCTTTCCACATCCCATCCAACTCATCACCGAATCCATAACTCTGCAGGTGGGAATGCTGCACTCTGAGAGCATCTTCTTTCATGTTCTGCCTGGACTCTCTCACGCCCTCTTGCTAGGCCTACCTTGGCTTCAGAAACATGCACCCGGGCTTGATTGGCAGACCGGAGAAGTCCTTCGCTGGGGACAGGACTGCCATAAGACTTGTTTAGTTCCCGTTCATCCTGCCCGTCCTTCTCCAACCCCAACCAATCTACTCGGCCTACCGGTTCCCTATTGGTCTTATGCGGACGTCTTTAATAAAAAAGAAGCAGAAACATTACCCCCTCATAGACCATACGACTGCCCAATCGACCTGATACCCGGTGCCACTCCTCCCCATGGGCGTATTTACCCTTTGTCCGCTGCTGAGACCCGGTCCATGTCTGAATATATTGAGGAGAATCTGGCCCGGGGATTTATCTGGAAATCTACCTCCCCGGCGGGAGCAGGCTTCTTCTTCGTCAAAAAGAAGGACGGCTCACTCCGTCCCTGTATAGACTATAGAGGCCTTAACCAGATCACGGTGAAAAATAAATACCCCCTTCCGCTCATTCCTGAATTATATGACCGTTTAAGGGGGGCTAGAATCTTCACCAAGCTGGACCTCCGTGGGGCGTATAACCTGGTCCGTATCCGTCAGGGGGATGAATGGAAGACGGCATTCAACACCCGGGACGGCCACTATGAATACCTTGTAATGCCCTTCGGTCTCTGTAACGCTCCCGCCGTCTTTCAAGAGTTGGTCAAGGACATCTTCCGTGACCTTCTCTACTCCTGCGTGGTGGTGTACCTGGACGACATCTTGGTCTTCTCTCCGGATCTCCTCACTCACCGGAAGGACGTTCGTCAGGTCCTACTCAGGCTCAGGCAGAACCACCTCTACGCTAAATATGAGAAGTGCCTCTTTGAGCAGACCTCGCTCCCGTTTCTGGGCTACATAATCTCTCAGACCGGCCTACGAATGGATCCTGAGAAACTGCCTGCCATCCAGAAATGGCCCCGACCAGAGGGGTTGAAAGCTATTCAGCGGTTCCTGGGCTTTGCCAATTACTACCGCCTCTTTATTCCGCACTTCTCTTCCCGGACTGCCCCTATCTCGGCGCTCACCAGTAAGGGCGCTAATCCCAGAGAATGGCCGCCCGAAGCAGAGGAAGCCTTCCTTTCCTTAAAACAAGCTTTTTCCTCCGCCCCTGTGCTGCATCGTCCGGACGGCAACAAACAATTCTTCCTAGAAGTCGATGCTTCCTCCTCCGGAGCCGGAGTGGTACTTACCCAAAAGTCGTCTTCCGGAAGAATGGTAACCTGCGGCTTCTTCTCCAAACTCTTCTCCTCTTCTGAGCGCAATTATTCTATAGGAGACCAAGAATTGTTGGCCTCTAAGCTGGCACTGGAGGAGTGGCGTTACCTGCTCGAGGGGGCTCTTCACCCGGTAATAATTTACACGGACCACAAGAACTTGGCTTACCTCCAGAGTGCCCAGAGACTTAACCCACGCCAAGCCCGGTGGTCCTTGTTCTTCGCCCGCTTTAATTTCATTCTTCATTTTCGCCCGGCTGACAAAAACATCAAAGCTGATGCCTTGTCCCGATCCTTTTTCGTCTCTGATCTTGAGGAGGAGCCTAAACACATCATCGACCCCGCCAAAGTAATACAGGTGGCCCCCGTGAATCTAAATCATCTTCCACCCGGTAACTGTACCTGATCGTGAGAAGGTTCTACACTGGGGACACTCGTCCAAGCTAGCTGGCCACGCTGGTCAGAAAAAGACCCTCCAGCTTATTATCCGGCATTACTGGTGGCCTACCCTGCACAAGGACGTAATAGACTTTGTTTCAGCCTGTGTGTCCTGCGCCCGCAACAAGGTTCCGAGACATCTGCCTGCCGGCCGTCTCCTTCCTCTTCCTGTACCTGCTGCCCCATGGCAGCATATAGCTATGGACTTTATAACGGACCTCCCTGTCTCTGCCGGTTGTACGGTCATTTGGGTGGTCGCTGACCGCTTTTCCAAGACGGCTCACTTTATTCCCCTGCCGGGTCTCCCGTCTGCATCAGAGTTAGCTAAAGACTTTATCCATCATGTCTTCCGTCTTCATGGTCTTCCTCTCCACATCGTATCCGACCGAGGGGTTCAGTTCACCTCTCGCTTTTGGCGAGCCATGTGTAAACTGCTGGGGGTCACCTTGGACTTTTCTTCTGCTTATCACTCACAGTCCAATGGCCAAGTAGAACGGATCAACCAAATTTTAACCTGTTTTCTCCGGCACTTTGTTAATGCTCAACATTCCGACTGGGTGGATCTTTTACCGTGGGCCGAATTTTCTTACAATAATCACGAGAGCGAATCTTCCTCCAAATCCCCGTTTTCTGTAGTCTTCGGTCAGCATCCTTGGATCCCGTTTCCCATCTCCACCTCGGTGGACAATCCGGCTGCGGAATCTCTCGTTAACGAATTTTCCTCCATTTGGGAAAGTACCAGATCCGCACTTCTTCAGTCATCCGAGCGGATGGAAAAACAGGCTGACAAAAGACGTCTGGATCCACCACAATTCCGTCCTGGAGATAAGGTCTGGCTCTCGTCCAAATATGTCCGGCTCAAGATTCCTTCCTACAAGTTAGGGCCTCGGTTCATCGGTCCACTGGAAGTTATCAAACAAATCAACCCAGTGGCCTATAAATTGAAACTCCCGGCCAATTTGCGGATTCCTAACTCTTTCCATGTATCTCTACTCAAACCCATGGTACTTAACTCTTTTTCCAAGTCTACAGGTACTCCTCCTGCTCCGGTTTCCGCTGAAAACGAGTTTGAGGTAGAGAACATTCTGGCCACCAAAAGGGTAAGAGGAAAGTCCTTTTTTCTAGTGGATTGGAAGGGGTTTGGTCCTGAGGAGAGAGCATGGGAGCACCAGGAGAACATCCATGCCCCTCTCATCCTTGATAAATTTCTCTCTGGCCTAAAAAAGGGGGGTCTAAAGCGGGGGGTACTGTAGCGTCGGCGTCCCTGCCTTCTGCTAGGCAGGGACGCCGTTCCCCTCACCTCTCCGCTCCGTGCCCGGCGGCTTCTTCCCGCTCTGCTGGCAGCGCGCGCTGCTTCCCGGCCTCTGTGCTTAGGGCGCGCGCGCGCTCCCCCTCTCTTAAAGGGGCCGCGCGCGCCGTCCTAAGGAGTCCCCGGCCAATGGCCGGAGGACCTCACCATATATAAGGCACCTCCTCCAAAATGGAGGTGCCCGAGCAATGTTGTTGCAAAGCCTTTCAACTCTGCTTCAGCCCTCAGGTCCCGTTACCAGTTACCTGCCAGTTACCTGCCAAATCTCTGCTTGATACCTACCTGATTCCTGCTTGCATTCCTGCGGTCCGACAGTCTGCCTTCCAACACCTGTCAGTCTGTCTATGGATCTGCCCGCCTGCTCACCTGGGAGCGCTCACCTGCTACCTGCCTGCTAGCCTACCTGGAGGCTCTGCCGTCACTTGCCATGACCACCTGCCTGCCCAGAGACTCTTGCCCACTCACCTGGGAGCGCTCACCTGCTACCTGCCTGCTAGCCTACCTGGAGGCTCTGCTGTCAATTGCCGTGACCACCTGCCTGCCCAGAGACTCTTGCCCTCTCACCTGGGAGCACTCACCTGCTACCTGCCTGCTAGCCTACCTGGAGGCTCTGCCGTCACTTGCCATGACCACCTGCCTGTCCAGAGACTCTTGCCCGCTCACCTGGGAGCGCTCACCTGCTACCTGCTTGCTAGCCTACCTGGAGGCCCTGCCGTCACTTGCCGTGACCATCTGCCTGTCCAGAGACTCTTGCCCGCTCACCTTGGAGCGCTCACCTGCTACCTGCTTGCTAGCCTACCTGGAGGCCCTGCCGTCACTTGCCGTGACCATCTGCCTGTCCAGAGACTCTTGCCCGCTCACCTGGGAGCGCTCACCTGCTACCTGCCTGCTAGCCTATCTAGAAACTCTTTCCCTGCTGTCACTTGCCGTGACCACCTGCCTGTCTAGAGACTCTTATCCTGCTGTCACTTGCCGTGACCATCCGCCTGTCAAGAGACTGTCCCCGTCACTTGCCGTGACCTCCTGCCCTTCTACCCTGAGACTGTCCCTGTCACTTGCCGTGACTACCTGCCCGCCTTCCCTGGGAGCCACCCACTTCCTTACAAGGACTGCCCCTTTGTATAGTTGCTCAGAGGTTCCACCTCCCAGACCCGTTACAGCAGTCATCAAAGCAAAAGGTGGCAACTTTGAAGAACCTAGAATATAAGAAATGTTTTCAGTTGTTTCACACTTTTTTGTTAAGTATATAATTCCACATGTCTTAATGCATAGTTTTGATGCCTTCAGTGTGAATGTACAATTTTCATAGTCATGAAAATACAGAAAAATCTTTAAATGAGAAGGTGTGTTCAAATTTTTGGTCTGTACTGTATATATATATATATATATATATATATATATATATATATATGTTGTGGAATACCTATACTAACTATAAACAAGCAAATCTCTCCCTGACTCAGCAGCACCTCTCCCGAATCTGCCTGTTTCCGGGGTATACTGTGACAAGCTTAGCGGCGCCAGGTCTTATATACACTTGATGATGCTGTGCAGCCAGCCAATCACTGTAATGCCCACAACTAACATGGCCACGACAATACAGTGCGTGGCAAGCAATCCCTGCATGTTCATTGGCTCTCTAAAGAGCGCCAAACATGCAGGGCGGGGACGCGAGTTCCCACCCGAGCAACCTGGAAATACTCACAGAGCGCCGAACTTGTCGAGCACCGTGATGCTCGGGCGAGTACTGAGCAGTGGCGAGCACATTCTTGCCTCGCTAATATTTACCAGACAGACTAATCTGTAAAGTAACACGAGAACCAATAAAATAACAGAGACCATTCAAGTACTGTAGACAATGAGTCAATGGATCACATAGTTGTAGAAAATACAAAACTTTAATCAAAAATTTGTTGGACAAACAATCAGCAGATTCGGGTTTTCAATACCATTTCTATGCTGATGACACCCAATTATACACCTCTTCTCCGAACATCACCCCTGCATTTTTACAAAATACCAGTGATTGTCTTTCCACTGTCTCTAATATTATGTCCTCCCTCTATCTAAAATTGAATCTGTCAAAAACTGAGCTACTCGTATTTCCTCCCTCCACTAACCTACCTATGCCCTATATTGTCATCTCAGTTTGTGGCTCCACCATTACTCCCCAGCAACATGCGCGCTGTCTTGGAGTCATACTTGATTCAGATCTTTCCTTCACTCCTCACATCAAATCACTCACTCACTCGTGTCAGCTACACCTCAAAAACATCTCTAGAATCAGAACTTTTCTTACCATTGACTCGGCAAAAACTGTTACTGTAGTTCTTATTCATTCTCGTCTGGACTATTGCAACTCTTTACTAATTGGTCTCCCTCTTTCTAAACTTTCCCCTCTCCAATCCATCCTGAACGCAGCAGCCAGGATCATATTCCTCATCAGCTGATACACCGATGTCTCTTCCCTGTGCCAGTCATTGCACTGATTGCCCATCCAATACAGAATTCAATATAAACTTATCACTCTTACCCACAAAGCTCTCCATGATTCAGCACCAGTCTACATCTCCTCCCTCATCTCAGTCTACTACCCTAACCGTGCCTTCTGCTAATGACTTAAAACTAAAATCCTCCATAATCCGAACCTCCCACTCCTGTCTCCAAGATTTCTTGCGTGCTGCGCCAATTCTTTGGAATGCACCACCCAGGAAATTTTGATTAATTCCCAATACCCACAGTTTTAAGTGTGCCCTAAAAATCCATTTCTTTAGACTGGCCTATCAACTCAACATGCTTATATATAACTGACCAAGTTTGGCCCATATTTTCTTCAAAATCATGTTCATACCATCCATGCACTGATTAGCCTCTGTCTGTACTATACACATACTGGCTGGCGACCAGTTCATGTAGCCTTATGTACTTACTGCATTTAGAATATTATGGCTGTATTATACAATATATGTACATTTTACCTTTTGTGTCTCCCCTATTTCCTTATAGACGGTAAGCTTGCGAGCAGAGCCCTCTCTCCTTTTAATATCTGAGTTATGCTTTTTCTGTAACGTCTTTTTGTCTGTACAAGCCCCCCCCCTAAAATTGTAAAGTGCTGCGGAATATGTTGCCACTATAAAAATATAAATTATTATTATTATTATGGTGAGCAGTGGTTGTACAGGAAAAAAAGAAAAGTAGCACAGACCCTAACATGTATAAAAATATATAAGACCTCAAGTGTCAAAAGGGAGACTTACAATGCATGTGAATAACAGCAAAAACAATAATAGGCTGGAGCCTTTAATCCAGGGGTGGGGAACCTCGGGCCTGAGGGCCATTTACGGCCTTCAATGACCTTTTTTCTAGCCCCTGGGCAGATTCCTAGGGACCACAGTGTTTGGGTCAGCAAATGTGTTTTCATGGCCCCCGGCCTTTTAATTTCTTCTTACTCTGTGAGCACATGCATGCAGCGTTCACTACTGAATGCTGTAGTGTGTGAAATGAAAGATTACGTCCTGACACCAGTGCCATCATCAAGACTTACTTTATGCGCTAACTCCACCCACAGTCTGTACGGCCCCAGAAGGATGGCTTAAATATCCAAATGGCCCTTGGCAGAAAGAAAGTTCCTCACCCCTGATCTAACCAATCTTTCATACTCTCCTTATCAACATAGGTAATTTACATTCAACCTGGAGAGATTAAATCTCTTATTTTCTTACTTTCTAGCCTGAGACCATGCGCGCTACAATACTTTGCTCTGCCCTCGGCAGGGTAGAGAGAAGTGCGCCTGCGCTGGAGCGTCGTGTCGAGGACACTGTGTGGATGACGTAGAACACGTCATCTACACGAAGCAAGAAGAGAGGAGGTGCCAGATCAAGAACAGCGACACCAATCAGACTGGACCGCTCCATAGATGAGTATAATAAAAGCTATTTTTTATTTATGGAGAGTACATTGAGGATATATAGACAGCATTCTAGAATGCTGTCACATAAGGCTTACAGGTGCTGATCCTACTTTAGGAAAAAAATCTGGTGACAGGTTCCCATTAAGTGTCTGATTTGTACAGATACATTGCCATTATTAAACTTGGAAACTGTATTTGGCCACGTACATTTTAAAATGTCGGTGTGTAAACTCAAATTTCAAATGAATATTAAAAATGGATGATAATTTTCAGAGTTTTCTTGATGAAGTTTGGGTGTTTTTTAATAGGTTTGCCTGACCCATCTGTAGACTTTGGTTTTATTCCATGCAGAGGCATATTCTAGGTTCTTATAATATCAATGAATATGAATTTTCGTATATTTTTGATACTTCAAGTCAAGGTCTAAAGAAGAAGTGATGTTTTTAATTGTTATCCATATAAATATATTGAGTCTTTATGGCGCCCATTTAGGGTTACTTTAGTCAAGATATACATATTGTATAAAAAAAAAACAATGTCTGCTAGTTGCAAGCTGTCTGACAACTCCATTAAAAAGTTGGTAGGTGGTAAATCGCTAGATGCCCATCTGTGTAAGATCAAAGATGGATTGGCATTGTCCTGTAAGCATGGAGGGGAAAAGTAGATTGGGAACAAAGATTTCTGTAAAAATACAAAACTGCTTGTAAAAAGTGCTAAATAGCTCTGCTTCAAAAGGAAGAAAAATGTCTAGTGCCACCTACAGTGCCTTAGGTACCTTAGGTATACAGTGCCTTAGGTATTCATACCCCGTGAACTTTTCCATATGCACGTCACAATTTTCAGATTTAAATTTTTAAAATAATTAGTAAATCATTTATCATTTAATTTACACTTCACAAATTCTTGCTACTTAGTGTTAGTGTAGCCTATAAAATCTCAATAAAATAGATTTTAGTTTGTGGGTGTATTGTGAAAAAATGTGGAAAAGTTCACGTGGAGTGAATACGTTTTCAAGGCACTGTATATGTAAGTCAGTATCTGACACTTGAACAGGAACTTGGCAAATCTAAAACTCAATTTATTCTGTTTGCACCATGTTATAAAGTGAGAGAAGCTGAATATAATAGATTGAGATGAGATGTAAATTGAGACGTCAATTTGTGGGGAGAGATTCAGTATAGCTTGTAATTTATTGATCTTAGAGATGAGCAAACCTGAACTTAAAAGTTCAGGGTTCGTACTGGACAGTTAGTATCCGGTGATAAAAATGTCAAACACGGACTTCTCCCAGAATATTTTCCAACTCAAAAGTTCGGGTCCCCATTGCTTTCAAAGGGGTTCTGGTTCAAGCTCAGGTACAGCTCTTGTACCCAAACCAAACTTTGGAATAAAGTTCAGATAGGGTGGCAGAACCCTGACTTCCACATGTCCGCTCATCTCTAATCTTAATCCTTGCCCTTTTGTGACCTTATGAGTCCTGCAATATGTCCATCCCTCAGATGAACTTGGTGGACATGTCTTTTTTCAGCTTTATTAACTATGTACCTACTGTATGTCCTAATCTGTGAAAGGCAGCTCTTTGCATATGTAATGTCATACAATTTGCAGGAAAAACTGTCAATCATTGAGTGGGACTGCCCACTGGACTCCTAAACCAAATATGAGTAAGAAATTAAAGGCGTTGTCCATGACTAAGTTATTTTTACCTATCCTCAGAAGAGGCCTTCAATATCAGATCCCTGGGGTCTGAAGCCTGATACCTCCACAGATCAGCTATCACCAGGTTTTGTGGTCACTGGAAGCATACAGTATCTGGAAGTGAGAACCACACAGCTCCATATACTATGTAGCAGCTGATCGCATTCACTTCAATAGGACAGCAGCTGAGCTGCAGTACCCAAGAACAGCCACTATGCAGTGTACAGAGCTGTGTTGTTTGGCTCCATACACTGTGTAATTTGGACAGTTGCGGGAACTGGGGACAGTTGTTTAGTAAGTGTGTTGGACTCCCACTGATCTTGAAAATCCTTTTAATGAATAAAATACTAGCTATACTGAATCATTTCCCACAAAACTATAGATCAATCTACTTAGCGCTGTAAAAGAATGATCTGGATTTACAATGTGACAAGTTCCCTTTAAAGAGCCTTGGGACTACTCATATCTGAAGTTAAACTAATAGGCCAGTAATCACTGTCTTATGACCATGGCTTTTTGTGAACATTTTTTTTTTCATTTTGAAATGATCAAGTTAAGGACATACCAAGGGATCCAGCAGCTTCACTTTTAGACACCTAATTGTTTTATTAGCATCTATCCAGGGAACATATTAAACTAAATAACATAAGACAACTTGCCTATAAGCAACAGTGTCATCAGCTGCTTTAAGTCACTTTGCACCCATTTAATGCTTTTAAATGCTCAGCGAGCTGACATATCTACTGGCATGCCAAACATTGACACTTCACATCTATTAACAGTTTTACTTATGCCAGTTTTCTTATGGCAGGCTTGTGTAATGATTTTGCTTGGCAGGGTATATTATCTTGAGCCAGTTCAGTCACAAAACTATCAATACTTAGTAAAAATGGACTCAAAGTAAGGAATAAATAGCTCATCTTGTCAGATGAGCTGAACTGACAAGAATTGTGTGCATTTTACTGAGATATTCAATTTGTATCAAATGTATTATCTGCGAATTGAATGTCCCTTATTATGCTCTGTTCTCTGAATTTACCCCGAGCATACTAAAAGTAATATGTAAAAAAAAACAACTAATAATCACCTCACTGCTCAACTTTCCGGCCACCCCCACTGCTTACTGTGCCCTGTACTTAATCAGATTATTTTTTACTACTGGCGAGTGCTGAAACTCCTGACCTCTTCATATTAGGTCAGGACTTCCAGCCCCGACCAAGCAGCAGACTTTTCTGCGCATTCACCTTGTAAGGTTGTCGAGCACATCGTGACTTCATGATGTTGCAACCATACGACTTGCATGTGCAAGGACGTCCCGAGCCTAATCACCACCTGAACTCCCAGCCTAGAATACACATCCTAAGGCTGCGGTGTAATCTTGTGAGGCTCTTGAGCAGAGATGTCCTGGGTCTGGTTGTGACCGGAAGTCCTGGCTTAGCTTGAAGAGGCCTGGCGTTTTAGCGGACTGTTGTGGTAGCAAGAGGACCACATGGGGGACAGCGAGCAGTAGAGGTGGCCAAAGAGATGAACAGTGAGGCAGGCATTAGCATTTTTTATTTTATTCTTTAACTTTCTCTGACCCTCTACAGTTCAGCACTTTGCTGTATCCATGTGGAGAGAATTACAAAAGATCCATATTCTGGAGAATATGGGTTTTTGTAAAATTTGAGTAGCATTCAGTCCCTATTGAATAAATTTGCCCATCACTATCTGCCATCATTGTTAAAGCACTATTCCAGCTTTTGTTTTTATTTTATCACAGGAGTAGTGCCACTAATCTAAGTTACTTGCCCCTGGTATTATACTTACCAGCCGCCATTTCATCTTTTATCGGCACTCTGGTCGGTCTTCTCCAGGTTGCTAACAGCTGGATTGCTTCAGTGTTTCCTCAGCAAACCGGAAGTAACAACTCAATGTATGTCTATGAGAGCCAGAATGAGGATCTCATAGACTTACATTGGGAGCTTGTGACCGTTACCTCTGACTTCCGGTCAGTCAGAAGTTGCGATCACAAGATGGAAGTGTGTCACCCTGGCCTGGATGCCACAAAATGTATTAAAGCTGTGTCTGAGAGCAAGGGGGAGGTTCTCTAGTCAGGGGAACATTAGCATGCAATGCCTCCTGTCTCAGGCCAGTAGGGGGAGCAGGCTGCCCCTATAAAAGCTGGTGCTGGGGGCAGGGTTAGAGAGAACTTGATGGCCTGTCTCAGCACTGAGACTGGTCCCAGAGCAGAGCAGGGACAGACAGTTGCACTGCACCTAAGAGGAAGGGTGGCAGGAGGAGAGCCACAAGCCAGAGACAAGAGGCGAAGAGAGCCTATCTTGGCAGATAAAAGACTTACTTTACCAGACTTTGGTGTCTGAGGCAGGGAGGATTCTACATCCTCCAGCAGATAACCAGTTCGCAAGGGACTGTATATTCCTTGGCCTAAGAAGCCTGGAGGCCCTGCCACAACCGAAGGGACCAGTAAAGCCGTACAAGGCTGGGAGCAGAAAGAAACCCACGTCGCAGGCCATACAGGCGAGAATACACGGAAAGCTCGGAAACGTGGGCTGTTACCCTATAACAAGGAGATAGCCAGAAGGAGCGCAGAAAGCACGGTAGGCCTACACCCTCACCCTGACCAGGGCCAATTTCCCCGTTGCTCTCAGACATCCAGGTCCCCCTCCTAGCCGGGACTGTTTATGGGTCAATTTACCTGTTCTAGTAAAGACCCTGGACTGCAACCTGTTGTCTGTGTGCTCCTTGCTTCTCCAGCACTATCAGTACTCGGACCCTCACTACCATCACTCTCACCATCCACTATACTGCCCTGGGGCCGCACTCTTCCCGTGGGGAGTCACACTACCCTAGCTGCACACCTCATCAGCCCCAGCGGTCTGCATGCAGCGGCGGTTCCTAATAACCGCAAATCCACGGGTGGCGTAGTCGGACATAAACATCAGCACATAACGGACTACCACTGGCCTGACCACCCTGAGCCACGGAACCGGGTTGCCACTACTACTCCCATCGTTCCCCTACTGCCCGGATCCGAGTGCCCCACGGCCCAGGGGGCGAGTCAGCTTTGGCGTAGTCGGCAGGATTTCGTGCCCGCAACCACCGGGTACTGTGTGCCTGAAAAAGACTTTTGTAACTTACCTATGGCGAAGTTTCCCGCCTTCCGGAGTCGTTTCCCGCCATCCGGAGCCGATTCCCGCCATCAGACGCCATCTTGGACCGTTTCCCGCCGTCTTCTGCCGTCTTCCCGCCATCCACAGCTGTTTCCCGCCATCGGACACCATCTTCAGGACGCCGCGCGGGAAGAAGAGGGGCGTGGACGTCAAAACCGCGCGAGATCCGAAGCTAAGCCCCACGCACCGACGCTGCGCAAAGTCCTGGAAGGGAGAGAGAGCGACGCTGACGTCATCAGGACGCGACGCCAGGTCCTCGTCCATAGCAGCAGCAGCGGAGCCGCGGCCTACAGAAGAGGATCGTCGGAAGGTAGGCCACGCTTGACTAGGGGGGAGGAAGATGTCGGACACAGAGGCGCCCACTACCACCAACGCAGCTGCAGCAGCGGTGATGCCCTTTTCCCTGCCCTACATCCCTGGAGCGGCCTGGCTGCCCAAGTACTCAGGGGAGCCCCATGCCCTAACTGACTTTAAGGAAAAGCTGTACAGTTTGTTCCAAGTCTACCACTTGACAGAGGAACAGAAGGTCAGCATACTAACAGGGCAGTTAACTGGCGCAGCCCAAAGGGAGGTAAAATCATGGCCCACTGAGGAGAAAAGAACTGTAAAGGGTATTCTGGCCCGGCTGCGGGGTACCTTTGACACACGTACCTCCGCTGAGATTAAAATGAGGTTCTATGGATGTAAGCAGTGGGCACAGGACAGCATCAGAGACTATGCCCTAAATCTGCAGGAAGCCTTGAGGGCTATTCAACAAACTGACCCTGGCAGTGTGCAGGAAACGGATAAGCTGCTAACAGAACAATTCATAGAAGGTCTGCTGTCTAGCGCCCACAGGGCCCAACTGCGTCTCATGTTCTTTCAGAACCCCGACCTGACCTTTGCCCAATTTAAGGACAGGGCCATAAGGGTGCTCCGTGAATCTGCAACCAGTGGCGCTATAAACCCCCGGCGCCCTATTCTCACCTACCACCAGGAGGCGGCGCCCTCCTCTATGGACCCCGTGGGGGCTGATGCACAGGCCCTGAACCAAACCCCGTCGAAAGACCTGCACCACCAAGTCCAGGAGCTGACCAGGAGCGTCGCGGCGTTGACCAGGACCGTCCAGGCGTTGCAAGTGGACCCGTCAAGACCCATCGAGCTGGCTTCAAGTCCGGAGGATGTCCCGTGGCGTCGACAGAGGAGGATCCCGTCGTTCCGAGGGAGGCCCACAGACCGCTACGCAGAGGATGGACAGCCCATTTGCCGTCGATGCAACCAGCCCGGACACATTTCCAGGTACTGTAATTTAAACGGGTCCAACCTGGGGCAGAGGGCCAACCCCCAGGCAAAAGATCACCAGGCCCTTACAATTGGCGTAATAAGTACGTTGGGGGGCGCCCGGTTTTACCCGTGGTGCTGGACGGTATCCCCAAGAGCGCCTTGCTGGATACTGGGTCACAAGTAACCACTATCCCTTATGTACTTTTTAAGCAGTATTGGACTGATGCTGACATCACACGGTATCCAGACAGTAACTTGAGCATCATCGCCAGTAATGGCTTACCCGTGCCGCAGATGGGGTTCAAGGAGATGACCATTAAAATTGGTAAAGTTGAACTGCCGGCACAGGGAGTGATTATTGTGGACATTGACCGTCGTGAAAGTCACCCTAAAATAACTGTGGGTACTAACGTAATTGAAAATTGTCTTTCAGAGGTAATTGTAATCTTACAACAGGTGGCAGTGAATGCTAGTTCCAGCCAACAGAGAGTCCTCAACAAGGAGATAAAAGCCCTGATGAGACGGCAGCAGGTAGAACTGTCTGGTGGTGAGATCGGTAGCGTAAGACTGAGTGACTCATTCCCCATTTCCATGCCTCCCAAAAGTGAAATGATGATCTGGTGTCGGACTGCAATCGGGTTGAGAGGTAGAGACTACCAAGCCATGGTAGAACCCGTGTACTCGGACAGCAGGCCCACCATTTTGACAGCCCGGGGGGTGGTTGATGTCCGTCATGGGAGGGTGCCCGTCCGCATCCTCAACATTGGGGAGAGGGAAGTACACTTACCCAGGTACGCTACACTCGCCAAACTGTTTGTTGTCGAACACCAAGCTATCAGGGCCGTGGAACCCTTGCCTCCATCTCCACAGGCGGAGGGTAATGGCTCCCAAGAAACAAAAGGAGGACTGGTGCCAGAAACTCCATGTGGGTGCTGACTCCACTCCCCTGCACCAAAAACAAGGAGTCTACCGGGTGGTACAGGAGTACGAGAGAGTCTTTAGTAAGCACCCGCTAGACTTTGGCAGAGTAAAGGGGATAGAACACCACATCCCCACAGGGAGCCACCCACCGATAAAAGAAAGATACAGACCTGTACCCCCTGCACATTATCAGAACGCAAAGGGCATGCTAAAAGAAATGAAAGAAGCTGGGGTCATTAGAGATAGCTGTAGCCCCTGGGCAGCCCCCTTGGTTCTGGTAAAAAAGAAAGACGGCACCATGAGAATGTGCGTGGACTATAGACAAATCAACCGTATCACCCACAAAGACGCATACCCGCTGCCTAGAATAGAGGAGTCTTTAGCCGCACTAAAATCAGCTAACTTCTTTTCTACTTTGGACCTTACTAGCGGGTACTGGCAGGTTCCTGTGGCAGAGGCTGACAAGGAGAAGACCGCCTTCACCACCCCGATGGGACTGAGCGAATTCAACTGTATGCCTTTCGGGCTCTGCAACGCACCAGGGACCTTCCAGCGGCTGATGGAATGCTGTCTAGGGCACCGAAACTTCGAGACGGTCCTCCTTTACCTGGACGACGTGATCGTCTATTCGAAGACCTACGAGGACCACCTCAAGCACCTGGCCGAGGTGTTCGAACCCCTGGCAGGCTATGGCCTGAAGGTGAAACCATCGACGTGTCACCTGCTGAAACCAAAGGTCCAGTACCTAGGGCACGTGGTAAGGGCGGAAGGAGTGGCCCCCGACCCTGACAAGGTCAGGGCAATCAAGAGCTGGCCAAGCCCCTCGAACATCAAAGAGGTGAGACAGTTTCTCGGATTGGTAGGCTACTACCGAAGGTTCATCCCCGGGTTCACCAAGATGGCAGCTCCTATGCAGGACCTCCTAATCGGACAATCTAAGTCCAGGAGTCAAAAGCCACCCTTCAAGTGGGATAAACCGGAAGAGGAGTCCTTCCGCCAGCTAAAGATGGCCCTCACGGGGGATGAGATCCTGGCCTACCCTGATTATGGCCAGCCTTTTATTCTCCACACCGATGCCAGTAATGTGGGACTGGGAGCCGTGCTGTCCCAAAACCAACAGGGCAGAGAAAGGGTGATCGCATACGCCAGCCGGAAGCTGAGGCCCACCGAGAGGAACCCGGAGAATTACAGTTCCTTCAAGCTAGAATTCTTGGCGGTGGTGTGGGCCGTGACAGAACGCTTCAAGCATTACCTGGCCTCCGCAAAGTTCACCGTGTACACGGACAACAACCCGTTGACACACCTGGACAATGCAAGACTGGGTGCCCTAGAACAGCGGTGGATGGCCCGTCTCTCCAACTATGACTTCGTGATCAAGTACCGGGCCAGTAAAACCAATGCCAACGCTGACGCCCTATCGAGGATGCCTCACTTACCTGAAGGTGACGAAGATCCAGAAGAGCTGGAGGAGGTAGAACTCCCCGCGTTTCACCGGTATGGAACTGCTCAACACTCCCACCGTGTGAAGGAGGAAGATCTAACAACCGTGATGATCAATCCCCTACCTCACCACAGCTGGGCCGAGACCCAAGATAGTGACCCTGCAGTCCGCCTGGTGAAAGATCTGCTGACCCGGGAAGACGCCCGCTTAGATCAAGATGCCCCAGAGGAAGCCGAGCAGCTATGGAAGGAGAAGAGCAAGCTGTTCCTCTACGAAGGCAAGTTGTGCAGAAGGATTGTCAACCACCGGACGCACGAGCTGACCTGGCAAGTCGTGGTCCCAAGGCGGGATGCAGCTATGGTCCTGGGGGCTTACCATGACAGAGCGGGGCACTTCGGTTGGAAGAAACTGGAGTTCCTGCTAAGAGGAAGATTATTTTGGGTTGGCATGAGAGGAGCTGTAGAAAAATGGTGCAGAGACTGTGGCCCTTGTCACATGAGGAGGAAGGACCGCACCAGCCAGAAGACACCCTTGAGGCCCATCGTCACCACGCAGCCTCTTGAGCTGGTAGCTCTGGACCACGTCAAATTGGCTCCAAGCCGGTCTGGATACATCTATGCCCTGACAATCGTGGACCACTATTCCCGTTTTCTAGTGGTGGTCCCGGTAAAGGACTTGACAGCCCAAACAGCGGCCAGAGCCTTCCAGCAATATTTCTGCCGTCCACACAGGTATCCGGAACATGTCCTGACAGACCAGGGTCCAGCGTTCGAGGCTGAAATCTTCCAGGAGTTCTGCAACCTCTATGGCTGTAAGAAGATTCGTACAACGCCTTACCACCCCCAAACCAACGGGATGTGTGAGAAGATGAACAATATAGTCATTGATCTCCTGATGACGTTGCCCCTGGAGGAACGCAGCCTGTGGCCAGAAAAACTGCCGGACCTGATAGACCTATACAACAATATCCCGGTGAATGCTACAAACTGCACCCCGGCTTACCTGATGCGAGCTAGACCAGGTAAGCTGCCCGTAGACCTGGAGATGGGAGTCCTAATACCTGAAGAAACCTCCCCAGATGCGGACTGGGATACGGAAAGGCAACTGCAGTACAAGAAGGTACAGGAGAGTGTGGAGAAGAGCCTGGCCCAGGTGAGAGAGAGGCAAGAAAAACTCTTCAATCAACACACCCCTGCTGGTCCCCTAGAACCTGGTGAGCAAGTCCTGAAGCGGAAGAGAAGGCTACATAAGTTGGATGACCAGTGGGAAAGGGAACCCTACACCGTACTGCAGTCTGACCACGACAACCCAAAGGTGTGCGTAATCACCAAGTACGGAGGAGAAACCTCTAGTGTCGTCTCCAGAGACCACCTCAAAAGGTGCCCCGAGCAACTCCGTAGTGCAGAAGAGGATCAGAGTGATCTTGAACCCGCAGAGGACAAGGAAGAAATGATCAGCACCGTTCTCGGAGAGTTCCCTCAGTCCTGGACTCGCATAAATGATGCCATAGTGGTACCTGTCCTGCATTTCCTGCAACCGGCACAGCAACAACCAACACCAGAGCCGGAAGGTGAAGAGGAGCAAGCGGTTCCAGAGGCAGAAGAGCCTGTACCAGCAGCCCAGGAGAGTCAACCCTCTGCTGACAGTGAGCCTGCCATGCCTGCGGTAAGCCAAAGGACCCGCAGACAGCTGCCTGCCCTACCTGTACACCCAGCTGGTAGCTGTACCCCTAACGCTAGTGGGGAAAGCCAGGTTGGTCCACCACCAGACAGTGGGCTACGTAGGTCAACCAGGAGCACAAAGGGGCAGATACCCGCTCGCTGGAAAATATAGAGAGCGCTAAAATTGTAAATAACCCTGTTGCCAAATGTTGAATTATTTGCCAAGTTACATGCATGTTTGGTAATTCTGTGTTTCAGTTTCTTGCAGTTACCGTAAGGACTCACAGGTTATGGACTTTTTATAACCAGGACCTTGTATGGACTATGTTTGGAGCCTAACCAAGGAATGAACTAAGAGTGTGAAGGACTTGGGGTAGGACAGACCCCCACCTGGTTAAGGCTCCCCGTTGTATTGGTGATATGGACACCCGGTCACAGACCACACTGTGACCTAAAGAACTCAATTTGTGCGTCACTTTCCTGATAATGTTTTATGGTTATGCATGTTATTCTTTATTTACTGTTTAGTCCCGGAGTACTAAATTTTACTAGGGGGGAATGTGTCACCCTGGCCTGGATGCCACAAAATGTATTAAAGCTGTGTCTGAGAGCAAGGGGGAGGTTCTCTAGTCAGGGGAACATTAGCATGCAATGCCTCCTGTCTCAGGCCAGTAGGGGGAGCAGGCTGCCCCTATAAAAGCTGGTGCTGGGGTCAGGGTTAGAGAGAACTTGATGGCCTGTCTCAGCACTGAGACTGGTCCCAGAGCAGAGCAGGGACAGACAGTTGCACTGCACCTAAGAGGAAGGGTGGCAGGAGGAGAGCCACAAGCCAGAGACAAGAGGCGAAGAGAGCCTGTCTTGGCAGATAAAAGACTTACTTTACCAGACTTTGGTGTCTGAGGCTGGGAGGATTCTACATCCTCCAGCAGATAACCAGTTCGCAAGGGACTGTATATTCCTTGGCCTAAGAAGCCTGGAGGCCCTGCCACAACCAAAGGGACCAGTAAAGCCATACAAGGCTGGGAGCAGAAAGGAACCCACGTCGCAGGCCATACAGGCGAGAATACACGGAAAGCTCGGAAACGTGGGCTGTTACCCTATAACGAGGAGATAGCCAGAAGGAGCGCAGAAAGCACGGTAGGCCTACACCCTCACCCTGACCAGGGCCAATTTCCCCGTTGCTCTCAGACATCCAGGTCCCCCTCCTAGCCGGGACTGTTTATGGGTCAATTTACCTGTTCTAGTAAAGACTAGTGTTGAGCCACCCCCGTAGTGTTCGGGTTCGGTTCGGTTCGTCGAACACCGGGATGTTCGAGGAACTGTTCGTCGAACTGTTCGTCGAACACCTTAGAACACCGTCGAAC
The DNA here is from genome assembly GCF_046119375.1 of Phyllobates terribilis. Classification (NCBI taxonomy): domain Eukaryota; kingdom Metazoa; phylum Chordata; class Amphibia; order Anura; family Dendrobatidae; genus Phyllobates; species Phyllobates terribilis. The sequence goes on along the minus strand of NW_027362765.1, from coordinate 474,115,860 downwards.
ACCGTTAAAACCAATGGCAGGCAAACAAAAACACATAGAAACACATAGAAAACACCTGCAAAGGTGTCCAAAAGCTGACAAACTGCTCAGAAGACACTCTCTTTAAAAAAGCCGGCCGGCAAATTCAGCAGCGGCATACACCGGTACCCGACAATTTAGACAAGAAGGAATAGAGCATCACACATAGATTAGATAGATAGAAACATGTCAGTCACACATATAAGAAGAACAGTGACAGTGTTGGTTACTGCACTTGTCATTTAGTGTAAAGGATTTATTAAAAAAAATATTAGTGTTTTCATGCACCGTCTCTTTAAAAAAGCCGGCCGGCAATTCAGCATCTGTACCCGACAATTTATAACAGACAGAATAGAGCTTCACACATAGATTAGATAGATAGAAACATGTCAGTCACATATATAATAAGTACAGTGATAGTGTTGCTTACTGTACTTGTCATTTAGTGTAAAGGATTTATTTAAAAAAATAATAGTGTTTTCATGCACTGTCTCTTTAAAAAAGCCGGCCGGCAATTCAGCAGCGGTACCCGACAATTTAGAACAGAAAGATAGAGCATCACACATAGATTAGATAGATAGAAACATGTCAGTCACATATATATGAAGTACAGTGATAGTGTTGGTTACTGTACTTGTCATTTAGTATTAAAATAAAGGATTTATTATTAAAAAAATTGGCGTGGGGTTCCCCTTAATTTTAGGCTCTAGCGGAGGTTAAGCAGACGGCTGGGGCAGATGTTTGAAGCCTGGGAAGGGGGTAATACCCACGGAGCTTCCCAGGCTACTAATATCAGCCCCCAGCTGAATACATAGCCTTTACTAGCTATTAAAATGGGGGACCCCCCAAAAAAAATGACATGGGGTCCCCCCTAATTTAATAGCTAGCAAAGGCTAGGCAGACAGCTGGGGGCTGATATTAATAGCCCAGGAAGGGAGCCATGAATATTGGCCCCCTCCCAGGCTAGAAACACCAGCCGTCAGCCGCCCCAGAAATGGCGCATTCATAGGATGCGCCAATTCTGGCACTTAGCCTCGCTCTTCCACGCTGCCCTGGTGCGGTGGCAGGGGGTAATAGGGTTGGGGTTGATGTCAGCTTATAATGCCAGCTGACATCAAGCCCAGGTTAGTAATGGAGAGGCGTCTATAAGACACCCCCAATACTAACCCCATAGTCAAAGTTAAAAAAAACACAAACACCCAGAATAAAGTCCTTTAATTGAAATAAAGACACAATCCTTTATTGTTCTAAATTAAACCATACTTACCATCACGCCCATTCCAGCTGAAGCCAACGATCTCCTGCAATAAAAGAAAAATAATAAAGCAACCTCATCCTTACCTTTCCATGGTTCCCACGACAGCTTCAGCTCTGCTACATCGAGATGACAGGCTGGACCGCAGCAGAACGCTGCCATCCAGCCTGTCATCCCTCAGACACTGAGAAGCGCAGGCTTGCTTGCGCTGCTCAGCGTCTCTCTGTGACGACATCCAGATGAGCCGAGTTCATGTCCAATGAACTCGGCTCACCTCATGCACGTCACTGACAGCGTGGGAAAATTCTCACGCTGAAGCGCTGATTGCAGGAGAATTTTCCCACGCTGTCAGTGACGTGCAGGAGGTGAGCTGAGTTCATTGGACATGAGCTTACCTCATGCACATCACTGACAGCGTGGGAGAATTCTCCTGCACTCAGCACTTCAGCGTAAGAATTTTCCCACGCTGTCAGTGACGTGCATGAGGTGAGCCGAGTTCATTGGACATGACCTCGGCTCATCTGGATGCCGTCACAGCGAGACAGTGAGGAGCGCAAGCATGCCTGCGCTTCTCAGTGTCTGCGGGATGACAGACTGGATGGCAGCGTTCTGCTGCGGTCCAGCCAGTCATCTCGATGTAGCAGAGCTGAAGCTGTCGTGGGAACCATGGAAAGGTAAGGATGAGGTTGGTTTATTATTTTTCTTTTATTGCAGGAGATCGTTGGCTTCAGCTGGAATGGGTGTGATGGTAAGTATGGTTTAATTTAGAACAATAAAGAATTTTGTCTTTATTTCAATTAAAGGACTTTATTCTGGGTGTTGTGTTTTTTTTAAATACTTTACTAGAAATTCATGGCGGTCATGTCTAATACTGGCGTGACCCCATGAATTTTGGGCTTGGGGCCAGCTGATAATACCAAGCTGGCCTTAACCCCTTTATTAACCAGTGAGCCACCGCACCAGGGCCCTGGATGAGTTGGGTACAGCGCCAGAAGATGGCGCTTCTATGAACGCGCCATTTTCCGGGGTGGCTGCGGACTGCAATTTGTAGCGGGGGGGGGCCCAGAAAGCTTGGGCCTCCCTGCGCTGCAGATTCCAGCCCCCAGCTGCCTAGTTGTACCTGGCTGGACACAAAAATAGGGCGAAGCCCCACGTACTTTTTTTTTAATTATTTCATGAAATTCATGAAATAATTAAGAAAAAAAGGCCTTCCCTATATTGTTGTGTCCGGCCAGGTACAAATAGGCAGCTGGTGGTTGGGGGCAGCCCGTTCCTGCCTGCTGTACCTGGCTGGACACAAATACATTGCGAAGCCCCACTTCAATTTTTTTTAATTATTTCATGAAATTCATGAAATAATTAAGAAAAAAAGGGCTTCCCTATATTGTTGTGTCCGGCCAGGTACAAATAGGCAGCTGGTGGTTGGGGACAGCCCGTTCCTGCCTGCTGTACCTGGCTGGACACAAATATAGTGCGAAGCCCCACTTCAATTTTTTTTAATTATTTCATGAAATTCATGAAATAATTAAGAAAAAAAGGGCTTCCCTATATTGTTGTGTCCGGCCAGGTACAAATAGGCAGCTGGTGGATGGGGGCAGCCCGTTCCTGCCTGCTGTACCTGGCTGGACACAAATATAGTGCGAAGCCCCACTTCAATTTTTTTAAATTATTTCAGGAAATTCATGAAATAATTTAAAAAAAATTGACGTGTGGCTTCGCACTATATTTGTGTCCAGCCAGGTACAGCAGGCAGGAACGGGCTGCCCCCAACCACCAGCTGCCTATATGTACCTGGCTGGACACAACAATATAGGGAAGCCCTTTTTTTCTTAATTATTTCATGAAATAATTTAAAGAAAATTGACGTGGGGCTTCGCCCTGTTTTTGTGTCCAGCCAGGTACAACTAGGCAGCTGGGGGCTGGAATCCGCAGTGCAGGGAGGCCCAAGCTTTCTGGGCCACCCCCGCTGCAAATTGCAGTCCGCAGCCACCACGGAAAATGGCGCGTTCATAGAAGCGCCATCTTCTGGCGCTGTACCCAACTCATCCAGGGCCCTGATGCGGTGGCTCACTGGGTAATAAAGGGGTTAGGGCCAGCTTGGCATTATCAGCTGGCCCTAAGCCCGAAATTCATGGGGTCACGCCAATATTAGACATGACCACCATGAATTTCTAGTAAAGTATTTAAAAAAAACACAACACCCAGAAAAAAGTCCTTTAATTGAAATAAACACACAATTCTTTATTGTTCTAAATTAAACCATACTTACCATCACGCCCATTCCAGCTGAAGCCAACGATCTCCTGAAATAAAAGAAAAATAATAAAGCAACATCATCCTTACCTTTCCATGGTTCCCATGACAGCTTCAGCTCTGCTACATCGAGATGACAGGCTGGACCGCAGCAGAACGCTGCCATCCAGCCTGTCATCCCGCAGACACTGAGAAGCGCAGGCTTGCTTGCGCTCCACAGTGTCTCTCTGTGAGGGCATCCAGATGAGCCGAGTTAATGTCCAATGAACTCGGCTCACCTCATGCACGTCACTGACAGCGTGGGAAAATTCTCCTGCACTCAGCGCTTCAGCGTGGGAGAATTCTCACACTGAAGCGCTGAGTGCAGGAGAATTCTCCCACGCTGTCAGTGACGTGCAGGAGGTGAGCTGAGTTCATTGGACATGAGCTCACCTTGTGCACGTCACTGACAGCGTGGGAGAATTCTCCTGCACTCACCGCTTCAGCGTGAGAATTTTCCCACGCTGTCAGTGACGTGCATGAGGTGAGCCGAGTTCATTGGACATGAACTCGGCTCATCTGGATGTCGTCACAGAGAGACGCTGAGCAGCGCAAGCAAGCCTGCGCTTCTCAGTGTCTGCGGGATGAGAGGCTGGATGGCAGCGTTCTGCTGCGGTCCAGCCTGTCATCTCGATGTAGCAGAGCTGAAGCTGTCGTGGGAACCATGGAAAGGTAAGGATGAGGTTGCTTTATTATTTTTCTTTTATTGCAGGAGATCGTTGGCTTCAGCTGGAATGGGCGTGACGGTAAGTATGGTTTAATTTAGAACAATAAAGGATTGTGTCTTTATTTCAATTAAAGGACTTTATTCTGGGTGTTTGTGTTTTTTTTAACTTTGACTATGGGGTTAGTAATGGGGGTGACTTATAGACGCCTCTCCATTACTAACCTGGGCTTGATGTCAGCTGGCATTATAAGCTGACATCAACCCCAACCCTATTACCCCCTGCCACCGCACCAGGGCAGCGTGGAAGAGCGAGGCTAAGTGCCAGAATTGGCGCATCCTATGAATGCGCCATTTCTGGGGCGGCTGACGGCTGGTGTTTCTAGCCTGGGAGGGGGCCAATATTCATGGCTCCCTTCCTGGGCTATTAATATCAGCCCCCAGCTGTCTGCCTAGCCTTTGCTAGCTATTAAATTAGGGGGGACCCCACGTCATTTTTTTTGGGAGGTCCCCCATTTTAATAGCTCGTAAAGGCTATGTGTTCAGCTGGGGGCTGATATTAGTAGCCTGGGAAGCTCCGTGGGTATTACCCCCTTCCCAGGCTTCAAACATCTGCCCCAGCCGTCTGCTTAACCTCCGCTAGAGCCTAAAATTAAGGGGAACCCCACGCCAATTTTTTTAATAATAAATCCTTTATTTTAATACTAAATGACAAGTACAGTAACCAACACTATCACTGTACTTCATATATATGTGACTGACATGTTTCTATCTATCTAATCTATGTGTGAAGCTCTATTCTGTCTGTTATAAATTGTCGGGTACAGATGCTGAATTGCCGGCCGGCTTTTTTAAAGAGACGGTGCATGAAAACACTATTATTTTTTTTGATAAATCCTTTACGCTAAATGACAAGTACAGTAAGCAACACTGTCACTGTACTTCGTATATATGTGACTGACATGTTTCTATCTATCTAATCTATGTATGATGCTCTATTCTGTCTGTTATAAATTGTCGGGTACCGCTGCTGAATTGCCGGCCGGCTTTTTTAAAGAGACAGTGCATGAAAACACTATTATTTTTTTTGATAAATCCTTTACGCTAAATGACAAGTACAGTAAGCAGCACTTTCACTGTACTTCGTATATATGTGGCTGACATATTTATATCTATCTAATCTATGTGTGAAGCTCTATTCTTTCGGTTCTAAATTGTCGGGTACAGGTGTATGCCGCTGCTGAATTGCCGGCTTTTCATGTTTCACTGTTGGCACTGTTCCCATCGATTTGGGCAATCACTGTAATGCCACAACCACCATGGCTGTGGCATTACAGTGAGTGGCAGACAATCCCTGCATGATTGGTGCTCTAAATAGCGCCAGACATGCAGGACACGCTTTTGGTGCACGAACAGTTATCGAACATAACCTCGAACAGCCGAATTTTTTGCAAATCGTTCGGGTTCGTCGAACAACTCGAACACCCCCCAAAACAGCTCGAATTTGAGATTGGCGAACAGTTCTAGTCGAACACCGCTCATCTCTAGTAAAGACCCTGGACTGCAACCTGTTGTCTGTGTGCTCCTTGCTTCTCCAGCACTATCAGTACTGGGACCCTCACTACCATCACTCCCACCATCCACTATACTGCCCTGGGGCCGCACTCTTCCCGTGGGGAGTCACACTACCCTAGCTGCACACCTCATCAGCCCCAGCGGTCTGCATGCAGCGGCGGTTCCTAATAACAGCAATCCACGGGTGGCGTAGTCGGACATAAACATCAGCACATAACGGACTACCACTGGCCTGACCACCCTGAGCCACGGAACCGGGTTGCCACTACTACTCCCATCGTTCCCCTACTGCCCGGATCCGAGTGCCCCATGGCCCAGGGGGCGAGTCAGAAGCATGGGGAAGAGCTGAACACGGCATATGGTAAGTATAAGACTAGAATCAGGGAATTTAGATTAGCAGCACTACTCCAGTGCTGGAGTGGTGCTTTAATTAAATTTAAAAAAAAATGATTTCTGGTGCATCAGATACTGGATTAAAGGAATTTTCCTATGTATGCAATAAACTCATCACATGGTACCTAGCACACAAGTACAGTTGATGTACCTATAATTTAGTGTATCACTGTCAGTTATAATAGGTCTTACTGTTAAAAAATGTCATCTTTGCCCACCTAAATTAAATCTATACCTATGATTTAAAATCAAAGGCAACGTGCACGTAAAATTGAAACCAATTGCTCTTACTGTAATGACATATTCCATGCTGGATTTGATATGTTGAGTTATTTTATCCCTAATTAGCTATTCCAATAACAATTCAATGATTTACAAAGCAGGCGAGCCATTCATGACATCTAAATGTTCCTGTGAAAACCCCTAACATAAAATGAAATTACATTTAATATTGATGAATGGTAAATTTTACAGGACAATGTTTGGGATGATATGGAATATGAATTGGTTTTAGGTTTTTAATGAGACATTAGGAAGGTACTTGAGTGCCATGGTTGAGCTCTTGTCAGTGCATGTTCAGAGTGCATGCAATATTGTCATTTGATGTAGTATGAAGTGATAATGCTTTACTGCTCTCATCCATAAGCCCAAGACGCCTCACGTATCAATTTATTTAATCACAAAACCACCTACACATGTCAACATAGTACAGTAACTGTACAATATGCCGAGAAGATTTCATCTGCATTCATCGGATCGAGCATTTTTCGCAAGCTCCGTTCAACAGAAACTACAGTAATTCTTCAGGCTGTCATATCTAAACATATCACTCCAATTTTTTATGGCCAATTAAAGGATGGTTCTTTTTTTAGTAGACTGTAGAAAGAAATAAAAAATGAATTTTTTTTTTGTGTACAGATGAGCAACTTGATTTGAAGCTAATCAGATTTGTTTGGAATTTTGGCCTAACATTTTTTCTATTTATTATAGGGCCGGAAGGGGGTTAAAAAATAAATATAACATATATATTTATATGAAGTAACATTTCTGGGAAGTCACTCACCACTAATAAGATGCATCAAATTCATTAAATGCCTGTTAATGAATGTGACACACCTTACTCTTGCACATCCTTCATTAAAGAAGCACTCCTCCCATCAAAATTTTTATCCTCTTAATGTATTGCAGTCATCATATTATATAGCTCTGTGTATGTACAATTGCTCATTTTGCCCTTCTACCCAGCTAATTCTTCTCTTTTCCATTAGGGCTATGACATCACGAGATTAAAAACTGACTAGCTGAATCCTTCTAAATTCTATGTAGAAAAAGGAAGTCTCTTTTCCCTGCACGAGTTATCACTTCAAAAGTGACTGGCATGGAGGAGGAGCAGAGCAGCTGGGTTACAAGTTGAAGAGGGGGGTGACTTGTGCAATTAAAAGAGGATTCCTCTTTCTACAGAGAGCAAAGAGAATAATTAGCTGAGTAGAAAGGAAAAATAAGCAATTGTAAATACACAGTGCTATAAAATAGGACTGCAATATATTAAGAGGACGAAAACTGTTATGGGAGTGCTTCTTTAAGACTAGCATACAAAACGCCAGTCTTTACTAGTCAGTAGTGTTGAGCCACCCCCGTAGTGTTCGAGTTCGGTTCGGTTCGTCGAACACCCGTGTGTTCGCCGAACTGTTCGTCGAACTGTTCGTCGAACACCTTCGAACACCGTTAAAACCAATGGCAGGCAAACAAAAACACATAGAAACACATAGAAAACACCTTCAAAGGTGTCCAAAAGCTGACAAACTGCTCAGAAGACACAACTAACACATGGAAAAGTGACAAGTGCATATAGTCATGCGAAAAGAAAAGAGGTGGAGGAGTAAAAGGAGGGGGAGACACAGATATAGGCATGTCATGCCCTTCTAAAATCCAAAAAGTGAGAAGCCGACACGGCCAGTCCGTTCCTGCCCGTGCCACCTCTGTGTCGCCGGGTTTGTGCCAGAGCCGCGGTGGACCCTGACGGCCAGCCCCCCTATCCCAATACTGGTGCCTGTCCGCCGGTGGGTCGAGGCCCCCCACAGTGGGGGGGGAGTAACATCTGCAGAAGAAAGACCATCTTCCAGCCAAACTAAGATGTCGACTTCTTTTCGTGGACAATGTGATACGATCCCATTCTTACGGACACGCCCATCGCTACAAATTCTAAATGAGGCACAAAAACAGCAGGTGCTTCAACGGATATCAAGTGCTCCTTCAAGTGGGCACTCCATCACCTCAATTTCAACATCACAAATACTCCAGTCCTCAGAGGTGTCACCCCAATCGCACTTGCTTCCTCACAGCTCCCAAGTCTCCAGCTGCCCGTCTGAGTATGGGGTAGCACAGATGGTTGAGTCTGCACAGCTGTTTACTCATACTATAGCCTGGGAAACGGAGGTCTGCTCCAGAGCTTCTGTTAATCCAGATGAGGAAATGATCTGATCTGATGCCCAGAATCTTTATAAGTCGGATCCAGGACCAGATGAAGAAGGTTCTGAGCATAATGTAGACCCTTGTTCCCAAACTGTAACTCCTGTTGGTGGAGACAATGATGAAGACGATGATGAGACTCAAATACCTGATTGGAGTGACAACTTGACTTTTCGGTCAGGGCAGGAAGAGGTTGGCTCTGAGGACGACGGGTGTGATAACACACAGGGTGATGATGACGAGGTTGGAGATCCCACTTACTGTCAACCCACAGTCAGCCAGTCGATGAGGTCAGCAGAGGAGGTGGAGGAGGATGTGACTAGCACTGGGGATGGGGATGACTCGGTACCCGGGCATTTGCCTGGCCTTGGGGATGTCGCGGTGGTCGGCTCCCTGGCCCGTACCCTGGGGTCTCTCTTTAAAAGGGTGGATAATTGTTAATTTTATAAAAGTTCATGACGCCACCTGTGGTATCTGGTGACAAGCACCAGCGCTGCAGCAGTCCACTGAGACCGGTGATAAGGCAGCTCGATGGTATAGGTCCCCACAGGTGGACCTAGGTCTCAGGGCAGCGTATGCAGGGGGAATGCAGGACAGGCGAGACCCAGCTGGGTCAGAGCAAGAACGGGAACAGACACGGTAGTCACTTCAGTTCCTTTTACTGGTGGAAATTCAGGCACATCCCGGAGCACTGTAGGGTGAAGGGTGCATATCAGGATCCTCCCCAATGAGCGGGTGTAGGGCCTCCTGTTTCTTGCCTCTGCGTAGTAAGTTTCTGACCTGCCTGGAGCTAGGCCTAACTTTGTCTCTGTCCTGCGCTGGCTGACCTTGTGGTAGGGCCTTCTCTTGGAGTTCACGCTCCCAGTATGCGGGGCCTAAGCGTCTCCTGGCTCTGTTACATATCAGCACCTTAGCGATCCTGGGACTTGTAGTTCTCCAGGGATTCCGGTTATGCCTTACCGGGTCATAGAGATACCGGTAAGCTCGGATCCTGTGTCCGGTAAATGCTTTGGGGTGAGCTGGTTAAGCTCCTCTGCCCCTTATGTACTAACTCGCCACTCGCCTTCGGCCTACTCGGGCCCTCACTAGGCTATACACACTAACGGCAGCTTGCCGCGCTTCACTGATCTTACGGCACCGGCACACCTTAAGCTCTATCTGGGCTCCCTGAATCTAGCAAGCAGGAGCCTCGTGCTCCACTGCTGAACTATTAACTGCGTTCTCTAGACTAGACTGAGCTCCACTGCAGACTGACCTCTCTTAGGCTTCTCTACTGCAGAAACTCTTCAGAGGAACTGAACTGCCTAGCTCCACCTTCCCTATTTATATCCCTAGCGGGCTCCCTCTGCTTGTCTGAGGTGGAAGGTGGAGATGTGTGAATGTTTATGGGGGCCTCTTGTGGAGGATTCCATCAATGCACTCTTCTAGGATCTGTGATACCAAGCGCAGCGGGGCATCACAGATGCTATTGACGATGAGGTTAGGTTGCGCCTTCCTGAACAGAGATGGAGTACTGGAAGCACGTCAACAACTGCATCCTCAACCACAACTCTGCCTCTGACCACAAGTCGTAGTGGCTCTTCAGGTCACATGGGCTCTAAGCCTTGCATAGCCTGGGCATTTATTCAGATCAATAAGGATGACCCAACTCGTGTTATCTGTAATATTTGTCAGCAAAAGCTAAGTAGGGGCCAAAAAAATCCATAGTTTGAGTATTTCATGCATGTACCGTCACATGGATATGAAGCATAAGTTGCAGTGGGAAGCTCACTGTGCTACAATGCGGCCTAGCCGGCTGGGCCAACCACCGTCTGCCCCATCTTGTGCATCCGCAGCCTCTTCATCCTCTGTGACTGGGGGGGCAGCAGTCACACATGTTTTTGGACGCAGACCTGCCACCTCTTTACCCGCAACAGCCAGTGTGATTGGCAGGTCGTCAGTTCATTGGGAAGTGGAAACACCTGCTAGTGTTGAGCGCTCTCCGACATCGAGAGCACCACCTTTGGATCAAGGCAACCTAACATGTCCGCCTGCATCTTCCTCACAGACCGGCAGTTTGCCGGGGACACCCTACTCAACACCGTCTAAGCACAACAGCCAGCCCTCGGTCCCTCAGATGTGGAAAAGTAAAAGACCATTTCCTCCTAGCCATGAGAAAGCTAAGAGGTTGAATTTCACCATCTGCAAGCTGTTGGCTACAGAAATGCTGCCTTTCCACCTGGAGGACACAGAGGATTTTCAAGACCTTATGTCCGGCACAGTGCCCCAGTACCAGATGCCCAGTCGGCACTACTTCTCAAAGAAAGGTGTGCCTGCGCTCCACTAGCATGTCGCACACAACATCACCGCTTCTTTGAGAAACTCTGTGTGTGACAGGGTGCACTTCACCACAGACACTTGGACGAGAAGGCATGGACAGGGGCGTTACATGTCGCTGACTGGGCACTGGGTAACTATGGTGACAGCAGGACAAGGGGCTGCTGTCCAAGTCTTACCGTCCCCACGAGTTGTGCGTCAATCCTCTTTATCTCGAAGTTCCTCCACTGCTTCTGCCTCCTCAACCTCCTCTCGGTCCTCCACCTGCACCCAAAGCCTGTCTGGTAATGCCACCTGCTTTCTAACTGCGCAAAAGGAATCCTGCACACCTCCTTACTATGCTGGCAGCAGGGCTCAACGGCATCAGTGTTTACTTTGAAATGTCTGGGAAATGTGAGTCGCACAGCTGAGGAGTTGTGGTCAGATCTGGAGACCCAGTTTCATGAAAGGTTGTCTCCACTGGACCTGCAACCAGGGAAGGCCATGTGCGACAATGCTGCAAACCTGGGTGCGGCACTTCGCCGGGACAATGTCACACACGTGCCTTGTATGGCTCACGTGTTGAACCTGGTTGTCCAGCAATTTTTAGCCCACTATCTCGGACTAGATGGCCTTCTGCAGAGGGCACGGTCGCTGTGTGCTCACTTCCGCCGTTCGCATCCCGCAGTTCAACGACTTACATCTCTACAGAAGTCGTTGGGCCTGCCAGTTCACCGGCTGAAATGCGATGTGCCGACACGGTGGAATTCAACTCTGCACATGTTGCAGCGACTGTGGCAGCACCGACAAGCCCTGGTGCAATACGTTCTGACGTATAGCCTGGGCCAACGAGATCCAGAGGTGGGGCAAATCACGCTGCAGGAGTGGTCTCAGATCAGGGACCTATGAAGTTGACGCGCCCCCTGGGCCATGGGGTACCCTGAGCCGGGCCGGTAGACGCTGGGGGTTGTAGTCACTGTGGCGGTGACCCAGTCCGTGACCCAGGGCGGTCAATCCAAGGGTAATTTGTATATATGGATATTATAATGTCTGACTACGCCACCTGTGGAGTGCGGCCAAAGGGGCCGTCGCTGCGGAACAGTCCTCTGAAGCTGGTGGTTTTGCTGCAACGGTATTATTACTCACCACAGGAAGAGTGTAGCTTCAGGGCAGTGTGGGTGGATGATGGTGGTTGTAGTGCAGGGAGTCAGTAATGAACACAGAGTCCGTGTGATGCCGTTTCAAGATATTACTCACAGTTGTTGTAGTCCAGATTACAGGTACCAGAGCAATCTCCCCCGTCGTGCTGTGCATACTCAGTGAGGGGCTCAGTCCACCCCCAGATAGCTCCGGAGTACTTAGCAGGACCCCCTTCTGTGTGTCCTTTCTCTGGCCTTCTCCCTGCACCTCACACTCAGTGACACTTCTATCTGGTATCCTCGGGCCTTGGCGGGTGACGTGTGTTCCGTCCCCTGGGTCCTATGTGGCTACCTTCTTAGTGAGACTGGTGTGGACTTTGGCCTGCAGTACATGAAATGCAGCAGCCTCCGGTTTCTAGTTGAGCCTTGCTGTTTCTCCGCTAGTTGAGGGACCGGTTCCCCTTATCTGACCTGACCCCTCTACCTCCTGGTAGCAGCCGGAGTACGGGTGGCCTTTTGCACGGCCCGTAGCCGTAGGGTCCCTTCGGTTCCTGGAGCCTTCCAGCTCCCACTCCTCTCTTCTCTCCTTCAGTCCTGGGCCTCCCAGGCTAGGCCCGCCTCCGGTGCAGAGCTCATGCCTAGTCTCTGCTCCTGTCACTTTTCCTCCTCTGTCTGGCTTGCTCTTTCTAAGATGGCTTCCTATTTATACTCTCCTTGTCATGTGCTCCCCTAAGCTGCTCCCCTAAGCACCCACTACATAGGACCCTCAAACCAGCTAGGGACCTGGGACTGTGCTCTCCCTTAGGAGCAATCTCGCCCTACCCCCACTGCGGGTATGTGTTGGATGCAGGAGTCAGGGTCCCGAGCCATACGCCTTCCTTACCTGAGGGTGAGATACCACACCTCTGGGTGAGATGCAGTAACTCTGTGGCGACTGAACCCTCAGGGGCGCCACACACCCTTCTGTACAGTTTTGAAATGGCGACGAAGATGTTTAGTGCTGACGACGATGCCATTATCAGCATGACTATTCCGGTGATTTACATGCTGGAGCACACATTAAACAGAATTCAGAGTCAGGTGGTGGGACAAGAGGAGGTGGAAGAAGTAGAGGAGGAGTCGTATGCGGAAGGGATAACATCTCCAAGGTCCAGACGGTTGGCAGCACCAAGGCGGCAGGCATGGGAGGGTGGGGGAGAGGGATTAACCAGGGCGCATGGTAGCAGCCAAACTGTTGAGGAAGGTGCAGGAGCCGAGGAAGAAGTGGAGGACGAACTGGCGATGGGCATGGAAGACTCATCAGATGAGGGAGACCTTGATCACATTTCTGTTGTGCGAGGTTGGAGGGAGAGGGCAGAGGAAGGAAGCATGATTCTTACCTCGCTACCAACACAACAAGGACTTGGTACTTCTGGATGCGCAAGACACATGAGTGCCTTCTTGCTGCACTACCTGCAACATGACCCCCGGATTGTCAGAATTCGAAGTAATCCCGACTACTGGGTTGCCACACTCTTAGATCCCCGGTACAAAAGTATATTTGCCGAAATAATTCCTGCCATAAAAAGGTATTGACGAATGCAGGAGTATCTGCAGATGCTGTTGCAGAATCTTACATGTGCTTTACCACAAAACACCAGTGGTGCACGTAGTGAATCTCACAGTTCTAACTTGCCTACGGTGGGACTGTCGAGTCTTCATCACTCAAACAGTAACAGTAACACAGTATCTGCTGGTAACAGCAATTTTGTGGAATCGTTTCACCACTTTTTTAGACCATCCTTTGCAAGGCCACAGGAGACAAGAAGTCTGACACATAGTCAATGCCTAGAGAGGATGGTACAGGAGAATCTCCAAGTGAACATCGAAGCCATGACTGTGTCACTGGACCCTTGCTCATTTTGGTATTCCAATCTGGAATAATCGCCGGAGCTCGCCACTCACGCCTTGGAGATCTTGTCATGCCATGCAGCCAGCGTTCTCTCTGAACGTGTGTTCAGCGCTGCTGGTGGTGTGCTGACAGATAAGCGCACGCGGCTGTCCACTGAGAATGTAGACAGACTCACGTTCATAAAGATGAACAAATCATGGATTCGCAAGGACATTTCTACCCCTGTGTCATCCTTGGGAGACTAAAAGCTTGGGGATATGGTAAAATCACCTCACCAACCGTTTTAAGCAACAGTGGGGCAATTGATGTCACTTAACCCTAGAACGCATGACCATAAAAATCTACACTTTCACATACCTGGGGCCCTTTAGGCTCATGTGCAAATAACATGGAATAACTCAAACTCAAATGACAAACAACTATATACATGAAGAATACCTAGAGTTTCAAAATTCTAACTAAAGTAATCTTGCAGAAAATAGAAAACAATTAACTGGGCGGGCCTGCAAGGCCACAGGTATGCGTTCTAGGGTTAAGTGGTGTCTGTGCCACAATTTTGGGAGTCCCCTTGCTGTGTCTTACGTGACGTTGGCATCGTCAATTCCAGGTGGGTTGGGTCGCACCCCCCCTTTTAACTGTAAGAAACTACATACACTATGGCTTGGGGTAACACAGATGGTTGAGTCTGAAGAGCTGTTTACTCAGAGGTCTGCTCCAAATCTTCAGTGTCTGCTAGTCAGCGTAGAATTTTTAACTGCATCTAGCCTAGGCAATACTTTGGGCGTAGTAGCCCAGCTGTGAAGCAAGCTGCACCGCCTGTGTATCTAATAAGAATTTTTAAATGAATCTAGCCTAGGCAGACTGTGGGGACCCCCAACCAAACCCAGACGCTCAGCCCCCCTACCGCCCCCCTTTCATGGACAATACAATAATGTAACTCTTACAACTGGATGGGTGAGGATCGGTCACAGCTTTATTAACTCTTTATACTCATTCCATTAGAAAAGCATTTTATTTCTAAAATAATTCAGCTTGTTGCAGCATGCCCTGGGTCCCCACTCCGGCAAGTTGGCCAACAAGTGTAACTCTCCAACATGTCCTTTCTATTTCCAGGCCACGGAGGATCCAGCGTACTCGTATGCAGGACTCTGACCCCCACCCATCACTCTTAACGCTTGTTCCACTCCGTCCTGGAGTCCTGACAGGAATATGTCCAGTCCAATATCTATTAAGTGAACACCGTCGGGCCGTATGAGGCCTGCTTTATCTCCTTCCAGTTGTCGGTGTCGTATCACTACACCGCCTCTGTCTCTTCTAAATTTTGCCATCCGAATATTTATTACCCGCCTTGTCCATTCGATGGCCGTGATGTCTCGCGCACCTTGCCATACCGCTATCGGTACAATCTCTGACCATACTATAGCTAATTTTGTGAAAAATTCTCTGAAGCGCTCAGTGTCTAGTTTCATTATTGCCATTAGTTATGCGCTCTTGTGATGACCTAGGTTGTTTCCCCCGGCCTGTATAACTAAGATGACCGGACCTCTTACCTCTCTCCCTACCTTGATTACCTCCATTAGTACCTGTGGCCATAGCAGGCCTCTAATACCTCTCCAGTTGAAATATGTGTTATGAAACTCTAATTTCCTCCCGCCTGGGCGGACTTTCGCCCTTTTTTGTGCCCAATATATATACGAGTGGCCTATCACTCACACTGTTGGCTTAGCGTCACCTGTAAAAGAAACAAACCACGTTAGGATAACAAGTCCGGTATTATGTATCTCGCCAAACACGTGGATCGCCATCTCCCTATCCTCTGAACTTCCGTTTCTGACAGTCCTGCTCTTGCTGCTTCCGTGGCCGCACCTATGTGGAATGAGTGTGTCCCGTAATCTTTGGGGTGGTTCCCTGCCGATGTAATGCATTTATTAAATATAGCTTGGAACAGGTATCTTGATAATGGTGTTCCATCAATGTGTGATAGGAAGAAATTACTTTGTGATCTGATGGTTAGATATGTTTTTACTATTGTTACCCGACTCAGTGTACCGTTTGTGGGTTGTAGAAGTACCCAAGTACCCCTGCCCGCTGGAACCGTTTTCGATTGGTGTATGCGTAGACGTATTGCATTATTGGCTATGACTACGTCCTGGTGTAATAAGCCTCCACTGGTGGTAATTTTGGATTGAGGGACTAATTCGCTTATACATAGCGCCCCGAAGAAGGCGATCACAAATGCAGTAGACATTAGTGTTGCTTCAAATTGTGAGTGTCATGTTAATGGTGTTAGGGATATGATGTGAGAAATCAGTTTTAGTGACACGGGACGGGACGTCTACATTCCTGACTTGGCTGACCCCTTTTCCACCCTTTTATGGATTGTCTGATGATGAATCTTTGTCACATCTCCCCAATTCAGTAGTTGGAAGTGAAATGCTACTCCGGTCAGACACCGCTGCGCTGACGCTCCTGATATGCCCCTCATCATTAGCTGGTGGAGAAATTCTATGGTGACTTGTGATCTGGCTTGTTCACATTGGTCAACCCGTCTGCCTGCTACTAGTCGTGTCCACTCTTCCCATGCCTTACCGTATGCTTGCCACGTTGACGGCGCAACTGACGCTCTGATTAATGGCATCAACTATTCGCCACTAGATCCCATAGGGAGGGTGGGCAACTGTTGCCCGATGGGTGGGCGTTGTGGAAGAGCTCTGTGAAAATCTGCCAATTGAATTGTTATAAAACGTTAGCAGCAGCTTTATACCCCTCAGCATAGTGGCTAGTGCGGACCCATACATTGTGTTTTAGGCACAGGAATGCTAGCCTGCGTAGTAGGCCTAGCACTGGGAGAGACGATGATGCCATCTTATTAATGCAGTGTGCTAGGCTGGTGTTTTGTGTTATGAAGCGTATATTTTTGTTAGCCAGGCGCGCGCCCCATATTTCTATTGCTACCACTATTGGGAAAAATTATTTTCAGGGCTAGATGCAGCTAAAAATTATTATTAATTTCAAAGCTGGTGGAGCTTGGTATAGATGGCCTAATACAATGAGTCCCACACACTGCTAGAAGCCCAAATATTTTTTCAGAGCTAGATGCAGATAAAAATTATTTTTAATTTGCAACCTGATGGAGATCAGTATAGATGGACTAATAGACCAAGTCCCACACACTGCTAGAAGCCCAAACATTTTTTCAGAAGTAGATGCAGAAAAAAATGATATTCAATTTGCAACCTGATGGAGGTCAGTATAGATGGACTAATAGAACAAGTCCCACACACTGCTAGAAGGCCAAATATTTTTTCAGAGGTAGATGCAGATAAAAATTATTTTTAATTTGCAGCCTGATGGAGGTCAGTATAGATGGACTAATAGAGAAAGTCCCACACACTGCTAGAAGGCCAAATATTTTTTCAGAGCTAGATGCAGACAAAAAATTATTTTTAATTT
This sequence comes from Phyllobates terribilis, assembly GCF_046119375.1. Lineage (NCBI taxonomy): Eukaryota > Metazoa > Chordata > Amphibia > Anura > Dendrobatidae > Phyllobates > Phyllobates terribilis. Next base: position 474,098,416 of record NW_027362765.1, on the reverse strand, counting down.
GCAACCTGATGGAGGTCAGTATAGATGGACTAATAGAGAAAGTCCCACACACTGCTAGAAGGCCAAATATTTTTTCAGAGCTAGATGCAGATATAAATTATTTTTAATTTGCAACCTGATGGAGGTCAGTATAGATGGACTAATAGAGAAAGTCCCACACACTGCTAGAAGGCCAAATATTTTTTCAGAGCTAGATGCAGAAAAAAATTATATTCGGTTTGCAACCTGATGGAGGTCAGTATAGATGGACTAATAGAACAAGTCCCACACACAGCTAGAAGGCCAAATATTTTTTCAGAGGTAGATGCAGATAAAAATTATTTTTAATTTGCAGCCTGATGGAGGTCAGTATAGATGGACTAATAGAGAAAGTCCCACACACTGCTAGAAGGCCAAATATTTTTTCAGAGCTAGATGCAGACAAAAAATAATTTTGAATTTGCAACGTGATGGAGGTCAGTATATATGGACTAATAGAACAAGTCCCACACACTGCTAGAAGCCCAAATATTTTTTCAGAGCTAGATGCAGAAAAAAATTATATTCAGTTTGCAACCTGATGGAGGTCAGTATAGATGGACCAATAGAACAAGTCCCACACACTGCTAGAAGCCCAAATATTTTTTCAGAGCTAGATGCAGAAAAAAATTATATTCAATTTGCAACCTGATGGAGGTCAGTATAGATGGACTAATAGAATGATGCTATGCCCAAAAGATTTTACTTCACTAGGTGCAGTAAAAAAATTGGTATTCTATACACAGGTGGTATGTCTTGCAACACAGATAGGCTACTCCACTGACTAACACACTCTGCAATAGGCCAAAAAGGATTAGCTTTGCTAGATTCAGCCAAATGCTGTGAAAAAAACTTGCACAGCACTGGCACAGACCTGCCTGGCAAAAACTGATAGGAACTGATGTAACCTAGTCCTGAAAAGGACTGCAATTACAATTAGTCTTTACTCCCACAATCTATCTATTTAAGAGCACAGACCTGCCTGATAAAAGTCGTAGGAAATGCTGTAACCTAGTCCTTAAAAGGACTGCAATCACAACTATTCCCTACTCCCAAGCTATCTGTAGATTTGTGCGAAAATTGGCTTGAAATTAACAAGGTATAGCGCACACTGCAACAGCGGTGCCGTCTAACACGCAGCTGCAGCAGTGAGAAAATGGTGGCGACAGGGAAAATGGCTGGGTCTTATAGGGCAAGGACATGTGACATACACTGCCAATGACACATGCCCTTGCTTGTGTGAAAAAAGCACTTCGCTCCGTGTGTGCGCTGCTGATAGGCTGACAGATTGCACCTCCCCACTGCAAATGCGGGAAAGAGAAAAAAAATGGAGTTCTTCATTATTCCTGCAGAGATCCATCCCCTGCCCCTCCCCCCACCCCGCTGTACACTCAAACTGCGTATTAACATTAATTTTCATCATTACTGAGAAAAAATCCAGTTATGATTTTGGTGCACGAACAGTTATCGAACATAACCTCGAACAGCCGAATTTTTCTCAAATCGTTCGTGTTCGCCGAACGGCTCGAACACCGCCCAAAACAGCTCGAATTTGAGATTGGCGAACAGTTCGAGTAGAACAACACTCATCTCTATTAGTCAGGACCTGGGGAGGCTGAGTCCAGAATGTCAGGCAATTACAACAAAGAGAAGAGTCAGGCATTCCAAGGATCAATCCAAAAAGTAATCCGCAGGTTAAATGGAGGAGTTTTTAGGAACACAGCTCAAAAATCCATCTTTCAGTTGCACAGCTGGGTAGTAATAAAACAAATCCTGGCACTGTAGAAAATGTACTGAGGAATTACACTGTGTAGACAATTATTAGGTAAGTGAGCATTTTGATAATGTCATCTTTTTATGCAGATTTTCCAACTCCAAGCTGTATAAACCTAAATACTTACTGAATGAAGCAGATCAGGTGATGTGTATTTGTTTAATGAGGGGGTCTGGCCTATAGATATCAATGCCCTTTATCAAAGTGAGCAAAATTATTCGACAGCTTGTTTCCTTCAGGCAAAATGGGCCAAAAAAAGAGATTTAACTGACAATGTTGAGTTAAAAATTGTTAAGTATTAAAAAAGGGATGCAGCACACTTGAAATTGAGAAAGAAATTTGGGTATGATCACACAGAACCATCAAAAGTTTTGTTGCAAATAATCAATAAGGTCACAAAAAATGTGTTGAGAAAAAAAGAATCAAGTTAACTGACAAATTTTTGAGGAAGATCAAACGTGAAGCGACCAGCAACCCATTATCCACCAGTGCAGTCATTTTCCAGACCTGCCGCCTCCCTGGAGTGCCCAGAAGTACAAATTGTTCAGTGCTCAGAGACATGGTCGAGGTAAGGAAAGCCCGACCAGTACTGAACAAGACACAGAAGGTGAAATGTCATGGCAAGTCCAAGAAATATTTGAAGACAGATTTTTCAAAGGTTTTCTGGACTGATGAGATGAGAGTGACTCTTGACGAAGCAGATGGAGCCCATTGCTGAATCAGTAACGAGCACAGACCTTCACTTCTTTACTTTGACTCAGACACCGGCAAGGAGGTGGGATACTGTAATGGGCTGGTATTATTAAATATGAGCCAGTTGGACATTTTTGAGTTGAAGATGGACTCAAAATCAACTCCCAACTAGTGATGAGCGAGCACTAAAATGCTCGGGTACTCGTTGCTCAGGTCGAGCACATTGGAATACTTGGGTGCTCGACCCGAGCAAAGAGCCCAATGTAAGTCTAAGGGAAACTCGAGCATTTTTCAGGCGGCTCCCCCCGGCGGTCTGCAGAGAGCCTAAAAATTGCCCAAATCGATGGGAACAGTGCTCAAATTACATGGGAACAGCATGGGGAAGAGCCCTGGAAGCATCTTTGGCTCCCAGATCACTGCTGTCAACAACGTTGCCAGAGTATTACGCCACTTTTATGGACTCACAATAAAACATACAAAAACGAAACCAAAATGGAATATGTTAAGGAACATCCTTTCCAGGGTAATGACTTGTATATAAGGCAAAATAAATAACCAAAAACAAAAATGCTCCTCCACACCTTCGGCTATGTTCACACGCAGCGTTTTTGATGCGTTTTTGCACTTTTGCATTGCTTTCAACCAAGACAAATGCCTTCACCAGGAAATGTCATTTTAACATTTTACAACCTTACCTGGCCATGTGGTGTGTGACATATCATCAGACACATGCATACGGTGCTGAAAAGACAAGGGAACAGCATGGGGAAGACCTCTGGAAGCATCTCTGACTCCCAGGTCACTGCCTAAAAGTTTGCCCATCATAAGTGATCCTTGGCGCATGTGAAGATGCCTCCCTCCATGCACCTGTCATTGCAGACTTGCAACAATCACCATCCACGTCCTGGTCCCAGTGCAGCGTTCGGTTGTCCCTACCCCATTCCTTGGAATGCAAGCGCAAGTATGCAGCCAGCCACCCACCAACCCACAGGCTGCAATACTATACTGCCAAATTTTTGACAGCTGCTTGCACTTGAAATGTGGCCTTTTAGGCTCGTGGAGGTGGAAACTTTTCATAACCTCATGCCGGTGGCGGCCAGGAGTACATACTCGGTCCCCAGCCGCCACTGTTTCTCCCGATGTCATCTCCGCCTTCCACAAGCACGGGTCCCACAACATTACCCGTGCCCTCCCCAGTGCACTTACTGGGAAGGACCGCCTAACCACAACCCCGTGGACAGGTGAACGTGGCCAGGGACGGTACGGAGCCAGTCCACAGCTATTTTTGCTGAGTTGTATTTCACCACAGCCATATTCTTTAGCTTGGTGAAAGGACTTGGGAAACCATATCTACCCAGCTGTCATTTCTCCCAGGAAGTCCTCTAAAGCTGCTTTCACTTGAAATGTGGCCTTTTAGGCTCGTGGAGGCGGAAGCTTTTCATAACCTCGTGCCGGCAGCAGCCAGGTCTCCATACTCGGTCCCTAGCCGCCACTGTTTTTCCCGGTGTCGTCTCCGCCTTCCACAAGCACGGTTCCCACAACATTACCCGTGCCCTCCCCAGTGCACTTACTGGGAAGGACCGCCTAACCACAAACACGTGGACAGGTGAATGTGGCCAGGGAGCCAGTCCACAGCTTTTTTTGCTGAGAGTTGTATTTCACCACAGCCATATTCTTTAGCTCGGTGAGAGGACTGGCATAGAGGGAAACAGTATCTACTCTCTGGTTGTCATTTCTCCCAGGAAGTCGTCTAAAGCAGCTTTTGAAGAAGCAATGGCAGCCCATCCAACATCAACTCGCACTTCTTTGCGCATTTAATTTCATGACTACAGAGTTGGGCAATGGCATGATCTGCAATCCAGTTTGAGAAATAACATGCATAATCACATCCGATCCACATTAAAGAAACAGCCATAGAGTGTCCGGGAACCTTCCCCCACACTTTTCTTAGGCAGGGCTGCTTCGCGTCAGGGTTGACCCACCAGAAAACCGGAGATTCCTCCTGTGGGCCCTGGCTTCTCCTTCAGGAGAGTTCATAGTGCCGAGGTGAGGCCATGATGATGATAGAGGCCACCATCTGCTTAGTTTTCTGTTACTTGGAATGCAAGTGCAAGTATGCAGCCAGCCACCCACCCACAGGCTGCAATACTAAACTGCCAGATTTCTGGGCTGCTGCTTGCACTTGAAATGTGGCCTTTTAGGCTCATGGAGGCGGAAGCTTTTCACAACCTCATGCCTCATGCCTCGTGTCCATACTCGGTGGCCAGCCGTCACTATTTCTCCCGGCGTTGTCTCCGCCTCCTACAAGCGCGGGTCCCTGAACATTACTGCTGGTACTTTTCTGTGGGAATTTGCTCGCCTCCTACCAGCCTGGAATATTTCCAGTAAACTATGGTACGACGCCATGGTATTAGCACTGCCCCCAGTAACAGTAGTGAAGCCATCCACAATTTCCTTCTCAGGAATTTTATTTGGTAGACTGAGTGGCTGCGCAAATACATTATTTTCTCACAAAGGAGCTGAAGGTAGAAAGGCAGTAGGTGCAAGTTTCTCCAGCCTTTTAGATATTAGAGGGTAAACGGCAGCACATTGGATCAGTGGTTAGCACTGAAGCCTTGCAGCTCTGGGATCCTGGGTTCGAATCCCAGCAAGGACAACATCTGCAAGGAATTTGCATGTTCTCCCCATGTTTGAGTGGGTTTCCACCTCAGTAAAAAAGCAGCCATAGAGTGTCCTGGAACCTTCCCACACACTTTTCTTAGCCAGGACTGCTTCTCGGCAGGGTTGGACGGTCCCACCAGAGAATCCTCTGGTGTGCCCTGGCTTCTACATCAGGAGAGTTCATGATAGCGCTAACTTTGCAGCTGCCATGGGGCTCTTGAGCGGGGAAGAAAGGTGAGCCCTCAGAATCAAATCCTCTGGTGGGCACAATGTTTTACAATCTGAAACAGCTTCTCAGTGGCATAGAGGGAAACCGTATCTACTCCGGCTGTTATTTCTCCGTCACCAGGTTCTGCCCATTGTCACACACGACCATGTCTAGCTGTATGTTCAGCGGTGAGCCACAGATCAAGCTGCTGTGTTACAGCTTTCAACAACTCTGCAGCGCTGGGCGGTTTGTCACTTAAGCATTAAGGATCTTATCTTCGGCACAGCCTGTTGCCGCTTGGCCAAGACAGTGCTGCAGTGCTTTCAGCCTGTGACTGATGTGGTCATTTCGGAGATGGAGGAGGAGGTGCAGGAGCTGAGCAATGTGATTACATTGAGGTTACATTGGCTACTTTTATACTAAAGAAAGATCCTACTGTGGTTTTTTTTTTACGCTTTTATTTAAGGCAAATGCATTCAACGGGAAATGTCATTAACATTTTACAAACTTATCTGGCAATTTGGTGTGTGACACATCATCAGACACATCCTGTTTCATTGATGATGGAGGTACTCTGAAAGACACATAGAAAGGGTCACAGTAACGAGAACGACATGTTTCCATTAGAAAGGAGAGAGTCTGCTATACAGTTATAGGGTATGCAGTCCAACGGCTGACCAAATTTAGGAAAAACCCCTCTAAGAAATTAAAGACTCATAGAGCAGGGCCACAGTAACAACAAATTCCCATTAGAAAGGAAAGAGTCTGCTGTATAGTTATAGTTATAGGGTATGCAGTGAGTCTAACGGCTGACCAAATTTAGGAAAAACCCCACTAACAATTTAAAGAGACATAGAGCAGGGCCACAGTAACTACAAATTCCCATTAAAAAGGAGAGAGTCTGCTTTACAGTTATAGTGTATGCAGTGAGTCCAGCGGCTGACCAAATTTAGGAAAAACCCCACTAAGAAATAGAAGACACATAGAGCAGGGCCACAGTAACTGTTAGAACCCTTCTGTTTGTTTCTTCCATCTTGTGTTTTGTGGTCACGTGACCATCTGCCTTTATATTCCAGCTCCGCCCTTTTGGCTGTGCTGGACTTCAGTGTTTGACTGTTTCTCTAGCCAGGTGCTTCTGTGCCTTTCTCTGTCAGTTCGCTTGGTCCTACTGGGACTTCTAGTACCTTTTTGTCAGTTTGTCTTTTTGTGTTCTGCAACTACTTCTCTGTTTAGGAGGTGTCCCATTTTTTGTCCCAGTCCTTAGTTCTTTTAGGGACCCCTCCCTTTATGCTATAGGTCTTCATTCAGACTATCTGAGGACTAAGGCGGGTCTGTTCGCTAGGAACAGGCAGGCCGCTACATCGTAGGAATTCAGCTTAGTCTTACTGTAGGGACAGTCTTCCCCTATCTTTCCTTAGTTCATGTTGCAGATCATAACAGTAAGTTCAGCCCAAAAAACTAAAAGGATAGAAATTCGGGGATCAGTATGGTTTCCGTCCAGGATTTGGCTCAATGCCTGCAGGGATTGTCTCTGGAGTTGGCCGAGCTTCAGCAACACGTGAGTAGCTGTTCTGGAGCGCATTTTGTCGAATGCAATGTAGGACTGCCTGATGTTTTTATGGTAAACAGCATGATTTTTTTCCTTTAAAAATGCTTGTTTGTTATATTTTCATTTGAGACCAAGGTCCTCTGGGAATGAATCACACCGCATTGGTTTTATTATGTCACTTTTGCGCAATGAACCACAGGGGTGGGCCTTTTCTCTCCAACCTAATGATCCGTGTTTAAGGTCTGTTGAAGAATTTTTTTCTGCTATGGGGCTATTATATGATGATCCTGATAGAATATCATCTGCTGAGGCAGAACTCAGGCGTTTGAATCAGGGGTCAGGGGATGTTGAAAATTATTGCACACACTTCAGGAGATGGGCCTCAGAAGTTAAATGGAATGATCCTGCACTGAAATGTTTATTTCTTGCTGGCCTGAGTGAAAGGGTTAAGGATCTGCTAATTGCATTCCCTGCACCTGAGACTTTGCAGGATGCCATGCAATTAGCTGTTCGTGTGGACAGGAGGCTGAGGTTCAGGCTGAATGAGGTAAAGACTCCCCTAATGTCAGTTCCTAGTCCCCAGAAAATCTGCTCAGACGGCGGAGAACGGATGGAGGTTGGGGCAATGTCACTGCGCTCTCAGGAAAGAGACCGGAGGTTCGCCAAGGGATTGTGTCTTTATTGTGGTAAAGCTGACCATTTGATTAAGTATTGTAAGCTTCGTTTAAATAAAGAAAAAAAAAGGTCAGTTACGCCCGTATAGTTTGTTTACGCTCTGCAGGAGTATTTCTTTCTCGGAGTTCTACTTTGCAGGGAGATTTGATTTAATTTCAGGTATTTGTGGATTGTGGTTCAACACTTAATGTGATTGATAAAGGGTTTTTGGAAAACCTCAAATTGAAATCCAAACCTTTGTCAACACCTATTTCTGTGATTGCAATTGAAAACACTCCCTTGAAATGTATTACTCACAAGGTTGCTGGATTTCCCCTCACTATCAATGGAGTTCACCAAGAAATTTTGGACTTGGTTGTTTTAGATAATTTACCCTCTCCGGTTGTTCTATGATTGCCTTGGTTAAAACTGCACAATCCATTACTGGACTGGTCTACTAATGTGATTAAGTCTTGGAGTCCGAAGTGCTATGATAAATGTTGTAATAGTGGCATAGCGGTGGTGGAAAAAGGGGAATTACCTGTACCTATTCAAGATTTTTGGAGGGTTTTTTCGGAGGAGGAGTCACAAGTTTTACCTCCTCATAGGGATTATGATTGCGCCATTGAGTTTGTTCCGGGAGCTACTCTTCCCAAGAGCCGCTTGTTTAATCTCACTATCCCTGAAAGAAAGGCCTTGGAGGAATACATACAGACTAGCCTGGCTGCTGGACACATTAGACCTTCTAAGTCGCCTGTGGCAGTTGGATTTTTCTTTGTTAAAAGAAAAGGACGGGGGTTTACATCCATGTCTGGATTTTCGTGAAATTAATAAGATTACTGTATGCAATTCCTACGCATTGCCGTTAATTCCTGACTTGTTTAACCAGTTAGTGGGGGCCAAGTGGTTCTGTAAAATTGATCTCCGGGGGGCATACAATTTGTTACGAGTGAAGGAGGGTGATGAATGGAAAACTGCTTTTAACACTCCAGTAGGTCATTTTGAGAATCTGGTGATGCCTTTTGGTCTTACCAATGCACCTGCATTTTTTCAGAACCTTATTAATGACATCCTGATACCTTTGATTGGTAAGAATGTGGTTGTGTATTTGGATGACATTTTGATTTATTCACCAGATCTAGAGTCCCATTGGCAGAGTATACGTGAAGTTTTGCAGTTATTGAGTGATAATTCACTCTTTGCTAAGCTGGAGAAATGTGAGTTTGCTGTGCAGAAAATTTGTTTTTTGGGCTACATTGTCTCCAGCGAGGGTTTTGAGATGGACCCTGTGATGGTTCAGGCTGTGCGGGAATGGCCTAAGCCTATTGGTTTGAAATCTATACAGAGATTTTTGGGTTTTGCCAATTATTACAGGAAATTCATTAAGAATTTTTCTGTAAATGTTAAACCTCTAACCGATCTCACCAGGAAAGGTGCGAATACGACCCAGTGGACTACTGAGGCCATTGAAGCGTTTGAGTATCTCAAAGAGAGGTTCAGTTCTGCCCCTATCCTTTTGCGGCCTGATGAGACCAAGCCTTTTTTGGTCGAGGTCGATGCTTCATCAGTGGGGGTCGGAGCAGTTTTGTCTCAGGAGAACAAGGGTGGAGTACATCCTTGTGCCTTCTTTTCGAAAAAAATTTCGGAAACCGAACTGAATTATGATGTTGGAAATCGGGAGTTGCTGGCTATTAAACTCGCGTTTCAACATTGGTGTAATTTTTTGGAAGGCGCTAGATTTTCTATTCAGGTTTTCATAGATCATAAGAATTTGATCTATCTGGATGCTGCCAAGCGCTTAAATGCCAGTCAAGCTAGGTGGGCACTTTTTTTTTCTCTGTTTTATTTTTCTGGTACCTATATCCCTGGTACTAAGAATGTTAAAGCCGAGCTTTATCTTGCAGCTTCTCTCCTACGGTCGGTGCCGAGGAGGAGGAGAGCATTTTACAGAAAGGAGTTGTGGTGGTGGTATTGGACTCCGTGTTGGAGAATGGGATTCTGAAAGCTCAAGATGATGCTCCATCTAACACTCTTCAAGGGAGGTTGTTCATGCCTAGAGCCTTTAGGAGAGATTCGTTTGTGGAGTGTCATGAGTCTCAGTTGGCAGGTCATCCAGGAATTTCGGAGACTAAGAGACTTATCAGTCGCAGTTTTTGGTGGCCTGGATGGCAGAAGGAAGTCATCAAGTGGGTGCGTCAATGTACTGTGTGTGCTAGGTCAAAGGCTTCACATACTCCTGCTGCGGGGTTGCGTTGCCCTCTGGAGGTTCCTAGTGTGCCATGGATGCATCTCACAATGGATTTTATTACTGATCTTCCTGTGTCCGAGGGTTTTACTGTCATCTGGGTGGTCGTGGACCGTTTTAGTAAGATGTGTCATTTGGTTCCATTCATTAAGCTGCCCTGCGCCAAGACACTCGCTAAGGCGTTTGTTAAGGAGATTGTCAAGCTCCATGCCGTTCCCACGGATATTGTTTCTGATAGAGGACCTCAGTTTGTGGCTCGCTTTTGGCGTGCTTTTTGTGACAGGTTGGGAGTCCATTTGTCATTTTCGTCTGGTTATCATCCTGAGTCTAATGGACAGACTGAAAGAAAGAACCATGATGTTGAACAGTTTTTGCGTTGTTTTGTGGCAGACAATCAAGAGGTGTGGTCTGAGTTTCTGCCTCTCCCAGAATTTGCTCTTAACAATCATAGATCCTCCTCTGCTGGGTGTTCTCCTTTTTTTTGTTGTACTGGGAGACATCCGTCTTTTGGTTCGTTCTCCAAATTGGGGTCAGCGGTGCTGGAGAAGGAGAATTTTTCCGGTGATTTGGAGAGAGTTTGGACAAATGTACATTGCAACCTTCAAGAGGCTAACAAGAAGTCCAAGAAGTATTTTGACAGGAAACGTAAGGAGGCTTTGTTTACTTTGGGTGACATGGTTTGGTTGTCCTCGAAGAACCTGCTGTTGTGCATTCCCTCTAAAAAACTGGGTCCTAAGTTTGTGGGTCCATTTAGGCTATGTGCCCACGTTGCGGAAATGAAGCATATTTTTTATGCTTCTCCCTGGCGGGAAAATCGCATGCGGATTTTACATGCGGTTTTCCCGCCAGGTAGAAGCGTATGTGAGGCGCCTTTGCAGCGTCTTTGCATGCATTTCCGCATGTGGGTTATCAAGCACTTCTCCAAGTGATTTAAGCATCACTTGGAAAAGTGCTTGACAACTTGTTCACACTATATAAATCCATGCAACCGGCATGGATTTATATAGTGTGACCAAGTAATAGTTAAAAAAAAAGAATCAGAATGGTAAAAAATAAAAAAATAAAGTTTATACTCACCTACCGATGCATTCTGTGCCCCGTCCGGAGTCTTGAGCGGCTCACGCTGTTGTGTGCAGGACCTTCGGTGACGTCATTGAGTCATGTGATGGGTCATATGACTCAATGACGTGGCAGGTCCTTCACACACCTAGCGACGGCGGGAAAACACTGGGAAGACATCAGAAGATAAGTATAAACTTTATTTTATTCTTTTTTTTACAGGTTCTTTGGTACCCAGGTCTGGATGAGAGTCTACTCTCCTCCAGACTTGGGTACCATCCGCATGCGGAAACGCAAAATTAATGAACATGCTGCGGATTTTTCACCGCAGCATATACGCTGCGGAAAAATCCGCAGCATGGGCATTGACATTGCGGAATGCCATTGGGGACCATGGGGTGCGGATATACATGCGTTTTACAAGCGTTTATGCTGCGGAAATTCCGCAGCATATACGCTTGTAATACGCAACGTGGGCACGCAGCCTTAAAGTGCTTCAGGTTGTTAACCCGTCTGCTGTTAGGTTGGATGTCCCTACTTCCTGGAAGATTAATCCTGTGTTTTATGTTTCCTTGTTGAAAAAGGCTGATGTATCTGATAGGGACACCACTGTCACAGTTCCTCCTGTGGTGGAAGATGGCGAATATGAAATTTCTCGTATCTTGAATTCTAGATGGCATAGAGGGAGATTACAGTATCTAGTCTCCTGGAAGGGTTTCGGTCCCGAAGATAATTCCTGGGTAAGGACGGATGATGTCTCTGCTCCTAGGCTTGTTAAAGCTTTCCACAAGAGGCTTCCAGATAGGCCTGGGCCTGGAGGATCCGGAGGATCCTCATAAAAGAGGGGGTACTGTTAGAACCCTCCTGTTTGTTTTTTCCATCTTGTGTTTTGCGGTCACGTGACCATCTGCCTTTATATTCCAGTTCCGCCCTTTTGGCTGTGCTGGACTTCAGTGTTTGACTGTTTCTCTAGCCAAGTGCTTCTGTGCCTTTCTCTGTCAGTTCACTTGGTCCTTCTGGGACCTCTAGTACCTTTTTGTCAGTTTGTCTTTTTGTGTTCTGCAACTACTTCTCTGTTTAGGAGGTGTCCCATTTTTTGTCCCAGTTCTTAGTTCTTTAAGGGACCCCTCCCTTTATGCTCTAGGTCTTCATTCAGACTATCTGAGGACTAAGACGCATCTGTTCGCTAGGATCAGGCAGCCCACTACATCGTAGGGATTCAGCTTAGTCTTACTGTAGGGACAGCCTTCCCCTATCTTTCCTTAGTTCATGTTGCAGATCATTACAGTAACGACAAATTCCTATTAGAAAGGAGAGAGTCTGCTATACAGTTATAGGGTAGGCAGTGAGTCCAACGGCTGACCAAATTTAGGAAACACCCCACTAAGAAAATAAAGACACATAAAGCAGGGCCACAGTAGAGAAAAATTCCCATTAGAAAGGAGAGAGTCTGCTATACAGTTTATAGGGTATGCAGTGAGTCTAACGGCTGACCAAATTTAGGAAAAACCCCAATAAGAATTTAAAGACACATAGAGCAAGGCCACGGTAACAAGTATGACAGGTTCCCATTAGAAAGGAGAGGGTCTGCTTTACAGTTATAGGGTATGCAATGAGTCCAATGGCTGACCAAATTTAGGAATACCCCTCTAACAATTTAAAGAGACATAGAGCAGGGCCACAGTAATGACAAATTCCCATTCGAAAGGAGAGAGTCTGCTACACAGTTATAAGGTATGCAGTGTGTCTAACGGTTGACCAAATTTAGGAAAAACCCCACTAACAATTTAAAGAGAGATGAAGCAGGGCCACATAACTACAAATTCCCATTAGAAAGGAGAGAGTCTCCTATACAGTTATAGGGTATGCAGTGAGTCCAACGACTGACCAAATTTAGGACAAACCCACTAAGAAATTAAAGACACATAGAGCAGGGCCACATTAACGACAAATTCCCATTAGAAAGGAGAGTCTGCTATACAGTTATAGGGTATGCAGTGAGTCCAACGGCTGACCAAATTTAGGAAAAACCCCACTAAGAAATTAAAGACACATAGAGCAGGGCCACAGTAACGACAAATTCCCATTGGAAAGGAGAGAGTCTGCTATACAGTTTTAGGGTATGCAGTGAGTCTAACAGCTGAAAAAATTTAGGAAAACCCCCACTAAGAAATTAAAGATACATAGAGCAGGGCCACAGTAACAAGTACGACATGTTCCCATTAGAAAGGAGCGGGTCTGCTATACAGTTAGAGGGTATGTGTGGCGCCCCTGAGGGTTCGGTTACCACAGAGGTGTTGCATCTCATCCAGAGGTGTGGTACCTCACTATCAGGTAAGGAAGGAGTATGGCTCGGGACCCTAACACCTGCATTCACTACACCACATTTCCGAGGGACAGGGTGAGATTGCTACTATAGGGGAGCACAGTCCCTGGTCCCTGGCTGGAGTGGGGGGAACCACCTAGAGAGAGGGAACTATGTAGTGGATGGGGTGGAGGACGTAGATTCTGGGAGCACATGTGTAGGAGGTATAAAAACTAGACACCCTCTTAGATCAGTGTTCAGAGAGTTCAATCAGAAGTGACAGGAGCAGAGGCTCTGTATGAGCTCTGCTCCGGAGGCGGGCCTAGCACTGAGGCCCAAGTCTGGGGAGAGAAGGAGAGGGAGCAGGACAGCTCCAGGAATGAGGAGAGAAGGGACCCTAGGGGTACGGGCCGTGCAGCAAGCCACCCGTACGCCTGCCGCTACTAGGAGGTAGGGGGGGTCAGGCCAGAAGAAGGGAACCGGTCCCTCAACTAGCACAGAGCTACAAGGCCCAACTAGGAAACCGGAGGCTGCAGCATTTCAAGTACTGCAGGCCACAAGTCCACACCAGTACACTAAGAAGCTAGCCGCATAAGACCCAGGGGACGGAACACACGTCGCCCGCCAAGGCCCGAGGACACCGGATAGAAGTGCCACTGGGTGTGAGGTGCAGGGAGCAGGCCAGAGAGAGGACATACAGAAGGGGGTCCTGCAAAATACTCCAGAGTTACATGAGGGTCGGCCGAGCCCCTCACTGCGTGAACACAGGACGCCATGGGCCCATACACTGGCCCTGTATCTGGAACTGCTACAATTGTGAGCAAAAGACCTGGGACTGCACTATCTGACTCCGTGTCATTACTGACTACCTGCACCATAACCACCATCATCCATACACACTGCCCTGAAGCTCCACTCTTCCTGTGGGGAGTTACATCACCTTGCTGCACATACCACCAGCTTCAGCGGACTGCTCCGCAGCGGCGGTTCCCAATAACCGCATTCCACAGGTTGCATAGTCAGACTATACATAACAGACACACATAGACTACCCTGGTTTGACCGCCCTGGGTCACGGACCGGGTCGCCACCACGGTGACTACAGCCCCCAGCATCTACAGGCCCGGCTCCAGGTACCCCACAGCCCAGGGGGCGCGTCATATGCAGTGAGTCTAACGACTGACCAAATTTAGGAAAAACCCCACAAAGGAATTAAAGACACATAGAGCAGGGCCACAGTAACGACAAATTCCCATTAGAAAGGAGAGAGTCTGCTATACAGTTATAGGGTATGCAGTGAGGCTAACGGCTGATCAAATTTAGGAAAAACCCCACTAAGAATTTAAAGACAAATAGAGCAATGCCACAGTAACAAGAACGACATGTTCCATTGAGAAAGGAGAGAGTCTGCTTTACAGTTATAGGGTATGTAGTGAGTCCAACGGCTGACCAAATTTAGGAAAAACCCCACTAAGAAATTAAAGACAAATAGAGCAGGGCCACAGTAACGACAAATTCCCATTGGAAAGGAGAGAGTCTGCTATACAGTTATATGGTATGCAGTGAGTCTAACGGCTGAACAAATTTAGGAAAAGCCCACTAAGAATTTAAAAACACATAGAGCAGGGCCACAGTTAACAAGTGCGACATGTATGTTCCCATTAGGAAGGAAAGGGTCTGCTATAAAGTTATAGGGTATGCAGTCAGTCCAACGACTGACCAAATTTAGGAAAAACCCCACTAAGAAATTAAAGACATATGGAGAAGGGCCACAGTAACAAGTACGACATGTTCCCATTAGAAAGGAGAGGGTCTGCTATAAAGTTATAGGGTATGCAGTGAGTCCAACGGCTGACCAAATTTAGGAAAAACCCCACTAAGAAATTAAAGACACATAGAGCAGGGCCACAGTAATGACAAATTCCCATTAGAAAGGAGAGAGTCTGCTATACAGTCATAGGGTATGCAGTGGGTTCAACAGCTGACCAAATTTAGGAAAAACCCCACTAAGAAATTAAAGACATATGGAGAATGACCACAGTAACAAGTACGACATGTTCCCATTAGAAAGGAGAGGGTCTGCTATACAGTTATAGGGTATGCAGTAAGTCCAACGGCTGACCAAATTTAGGAAAAACCCCACTAAGAAATTAAAGAGACATAGAGCAGGGTCACAGTAACGACAAATTCCCATTAGAAAGGAGAGAGTCTGCTATACAGTCATAGGGTATGCAGTGAGTCTAACGGCTGACCAAATTTAGGAAAAACCCCACTAACAATTTAAAGACACATAGAGCAGGGCCACAGTAACAAGTACAACATGTTCCCATTAGAAAGGAGAGAGTCTGCTATACAGTTATAGGGTATGCAGTGAGTCTAACGGCTGACCAAATTTAGGAAAAACCCCATGAACATTTTAAAGAGACATAGAGCAGGGCCACAGTAACGACAAATTCCCATTAGAAAGGATAAAGTCTGCTATACAGTTATAGGGTATGCAGTGAGTCTAACGGCTGACCAAATTTAGGAAAAACCCCACTAACAATTTAAAGAGATATAGAGCAGTGCCACCGTAACGACAAATTCCCATTAGAAAGGAGAGAGTCTCCCATAGTGTTGGCCTATGCAGTGAATGCAAGGGCTGCCAAAATTTTTGAAGCACTTCAATGCCCCTTGGAAGAGACGTGGAGGAGGGCCTCATAAAAAAATATTCCCATTAGAAAGGAGCGGGCCTCCTATACTTGTAATGGCCAGGCACTAAGTGTATGAGCTGACAAACATTTACCCCTGAGGGGTATGCATGAACATACTGTATACATTTTTTTTTTACGAGCATCATAAACACCTTTTAAAAAAATTATGTGTGTGTTGCATCACGGACCACGATCACCCTAGTGATATGGTGGTGGAGGATGAGGAGAAGGAGGAGGACAAGAGCAAATAGCCAAAATTAGGAAGCATATACCCATGTCTGGGTGTGAAAAGGTGCATGGGAATATACCTCCCAAGAAAAGACACTGTATTTGAGTTCATGCTACGCTGCTATCATTCGGTGGTGTTGAGAAGTCTGGCCCAATCCAGCCCTTGTTCATTTTTATAAGAGTCAGCCTGTCAGCATTTTCAGTTGACAGGCGGATGCGCTTATCAGTTATAATTCCAACAGCGGCAATAAATACCCGCTCTGATAAAACACTGGCGGCAGGGCAAGCCAGGACCTCCAAGGCATAGAGAGCCAGTTCATTCCACGTATCCACCTTGGATATCCAATAATTATAAGGCACAGAGGAATCACGGAGTACGTTGGTACAGTCGGCAAGGAACTCCCTCAGCATCTTCCCAAACTTTTCACTCCTTGTGAGAGTACCCCACGCCTCAGGGCATGTGGGATGGGAGGGGCTGAGAAAACTCTCCCAGAACTTTGACAGTGTTCCCCTGCCTCTGCTGGATTGAAGTTGTGTCTCTCTCGCCTGTACTCCTTGGTTGTCCAACGAAGTGTACCCAGCTTTTTCAGATGGGATTTTTTTAATAGTTCCACAACAAGGGCCTTCTGGTACAGCCCCATTTTTGTAGACTTGTCTGCCTCAGGAATAAGAGATATAAAGTTCTCCTTGTAGCGTGGGTCTAGAAGTGTCACCAACCAGTAATGACCGTCACCCAAAATTTTGAGAATGCGAGGGTTATGGGAAAGGCACCATAACATAAACTCAGCCATGCGTGTCAGACTACTAACAGGCAAGACTTCCGTGTCCTCACCAAGAGGATGACAGACCATGCTCTCCTCCTCTTGCTCCTCTTTGTCCTCTGGCCATCCACGCTGAACAGACAGTATGACAGCTGTGCAGGTAGTAAAATCTATAGTGCATGAAACTAGCTCCTGTCCTTCCTCCTCCTCGACTTTCTCATTGTCACCCAATCCACGTTTGGATGAGATGAGGCTGGGCTGTTTGTAATCACCCTGTATGGTTCCTTGCTCCATCTCATCATTCTCCACCTGCAATGCATCCTCTTTGATTGTGAGCAGAGAGCGTTTCAGAAGACAGAGTAGCGGGATGGTGACGCTAATTATGGCGTCATCGCCGCTCACCATCTTGGTGGAGTCCTCAAAGTTTTGGAGGATGGTACATATGTCTGACATCCATGTCCACTCCTGAGGTCTTATGTGTGGAGACTGAACTGAATACCGACGGCCTTGTTGATGCTGGTACTCAACCACTGCCCTCTTCTGCTCACAAATCCTTGCCAACATCTGCAGTGTAGAGTTTCAAGGCGAGGGGACATCATACACCAGTCTGTGAGCCAGAAGCTGCAAACGCTGCTGAAACACGGCAAGGGCGGCGGAAGCAGCGTGCTTTAACACAGGCAGAGTGCTTTAACAAGCAGATCTGGCAGCTCCGGGTAGCATTTGGGAAACCGCTGAACCACGAGGGTAAGCTCATGCACCAGGCATGGTACGTGTGTGAGCTCGCCTCGCATCAGAGCCACCACCAGGTTCCGGCCATTGTCATACACAACCATGCCTGGCTGTATGTTCAGCGGTGTGAGCCATAGATCTGCCTGCTCTTTCAGAGCTGTCCACAACTCTTCAGCATTGTGCGGTTTGTCACCTAAGCATATTAGTTTCAGCACAGCCTGTTGCTGCTTGGCCGAGGCAGTGCTGCAGTGCTTCCAGCTTGTGACTGATGTGGTCATTTCGGAGATGGAGGCTGAAGTGGAGGAGGCTGAGGAGGATCAGGTGCAGGAGCTGTAGACAATGGGGGCAACCCTGATTGACCTAGGGCCCGCAATTCTTGGCATCGGGAGGACGTGTTCAGTCCCATTGTCCGACTGGGTCCCGGCTTCCACTATGTTAACCCAGTGTGCCGTCAGCAAGATGTACCATCCCTGCCCACAAGCACTTGTCCATGTGTCCGTGGTTAGGTGGACTTTACCGGTAACTGTGCTGTTGAGGGCACGCCTAATGTTTTGGAACACGTGCTTGTGTAATGCGGGGACGTCACACCGGGAAACATAGTGGCGGCTGGGGACCGAGTAACAAGGGACGGCCGCCACCATCAGGTTTCGGAATGCTTCCATCTCCACGAGCCTAAAAGGCAACATTTCGACCGCAAGCAGTCATGTAATGTGAGAATTTAGTAGTGTGGCCTGTGGGGCGTTGGCTGCATATTTGCGCTTGCGTTCCAAGGACTGGGGTATGGACAACTGAATGCTGCGCTGGGAAAAGGACATGGACGAGCTTCCTGATGCTGCTACTTGAGAGTGCGCAACGACAGGTGCAGGGCATGAAGCATCTTCGCATGCACCATGGACAGAGGATTGGCTTGCATGCACAACAGCAGAAGAAGCAATGGTGCCACCTGCAGACACTGTTCCTGGACCCTGGGGTTTGGCCCACAGAGTCGGGTGCTTTGCTGCCATGTGCCTGATCATGCTGGTAGTGGTCAGGCTGGTAGTTTTGCCACCCCTGCTGATGCTGGCCTGGCAGGTGGTGCAAATGGCCTTTTTCGGGTTATCGGCAGAGTCTTTTAAAAACAACCAGACTCGGGAAGACCTAACAGTTGTACTGGCATCTTCCTTCGTGTTGGTGTTACGGGGAAAGGTTGCCTGCCTTTTGTCTGCAGCCACCACACTGCTTCTTCCTGCCTGTTGGGGTGCTCTGCCTCCCTCCCCCTGTGTGCTGCTGTCCTCGCTCTGTATGTCCTCCTGCCAAGTTGGGTCAGTTACTATATCATCCACCCCCTCGTCTTCCACTTCCGCACCCTGGTCCTCCTCCTGACTTTCTGGCAATTGTGTCTCATCATCGTCCACCTCTTGTGACACTTTCCCACCGTCGCCTTTGTGTGACCGTGGCTGCTCAAATATTTGGGCATCGCTACACGCAATCTCCTCTTGCTCCGCTTCAAGAGGACCGGGCGAGAGTCCCAAATCTATAAATGGAAAAGTGAACAGCTCTTCAGAGTGTCCAAGTGTGGGATCCGTTGTCTCTGGGCACTCGGCATGGTGGGAGGAAGGAGGATCAGGGTGAGGAATATGTGGTCCAGACTCACGGCTACTGAGACTTGACCGTGTGGAAGACAGGGTGGTGGTGGTGGCTAAGTGACTGAAAGCATTATCCGCTATCCAACCGACAACCTTTTGATACTGCTCTGGGTTCAATAGTAGTATGCTGCGGTCCCCTAGGATTTGGGACAGGAAGTTCGGGCGATAAGATATGGGTGTTTGTTGTGGCACAATTTCAGCTTGCCTACGGCCTTGTCCTCGGCCTCTGCATGCACCATCACCATCACGTCCAGTTCCCCGTCCCTTGCCACGTGCCTTGCCTATTTTAAATGGAGTATCTTCCATGCTCACTACAAATGACTGAGTTTGGAGCGAACTTATATGTGATCCGTGTGATGGAGAAAATAGAGTTTTAAATACCTGGCCTGTTGGTAAGTAGTTTGAACAGCAAACTGGTGTGAATTGCTTCACTGACACACTGAAAGAAATTTTTAATGGAGGCCAGAAATCGCAGTATTTTCTGACAACGTACATGTGATCCGTGTGACGAAGAAAACAGGGTTTTAAATACCTGGCCTGTAGGTAACTAGTTTGAACAGCAAACTGGTGTGAATTGCTTCACTTACACACTAAAGGAAATTTTTTAATGGAGGCCAGAAATGGCAGTATTTTTTGACAACGTATATGTGATCCGTGTGACGGGTAAAACAGAGTTTTAAATACCTGACCTGTAGGTAAAACATTTGAATAGCAAATTGGTGTGAATTGCTTCACTGACACACCAAAGGAAACTTTTAATGGAGGCCAGAAATGACAGTATTTTCTGACAACATATATGTGATCCATGTGACAGGGAAAACAGCGTTTTAAATACCTGGCCTGTAGGTAACTAGTTTGAACAGAAAACTGGTGTGAATTGCTTCACTGACACATTAAAGGAAATTTTAAATGGAGGCCAGAAATGTCAGTATTTTCTGACAACGTATATGTGATCCGTGTGGCGGAGAAAACAAAGTTTTAAATACCTATCCTGTAGGTAAGTAGTTTGAACAGCAAACTGGTGTGAATTGCTTCACTGACGCACTAAAGGAAATTTTTAATGGAGGCCAGAAATGGCAGTATTTTCGGACAACGTATATGTGATCCGTGTGACGGAGAAAACAGAGTTTTGAATACCTGGCCTGTAGGTAACTAGTTTGATCAGGAAACCGGTGTCAAAAATGTTGCTGACACAGTGAAAAAAAATTGGAATGGAGGCCAGAAATGGCAGTATTTTCTGACAACTTATATGTAATCCGTGTGACGGAGAAAACTCACTTTTAAATAGCAGGATTTCTAGCGCTGTAATATGGAAAGGACCTAGCTGCATTCTGCAGTGCCAACAAGCAAATGTCGCAGAAAAACTGTGTTCTCTGGATTGCTTTTTAAGCAAATAATGAGGATTAAGATCCAAAAAAAAATATTCCTGGCCCCTGACACCTGGTCCTTTATATAAAAATATCTAACAGCAGCAGAAGGCAGAATTGGAATGGAGCCTCTTGTGCTATATGCACTGCAGTCTGCTCTACACCCTGCCTGCCTGCCTATATACACTGCCTGCCTGATATCTCTGCAGATGGATTAGTTAGTCCTCAAAGGACTGTTTGTTATGATGGATATGTGTAATGTACGGTTTTTCTCCCTACACTACCTAATACACAAGCTAATCTCTCCCTGACGCAGCAGCACCTCTACCTACTCTGCCTGATTCTGGAGTGACTATGACGAGCACACCGGCGCCAGGTCTGATATAGACCTGATGACGCTGTGCGGCCATCCAATTACTGTAATGCCACAAGCACCATGGCTGCGGCATTACAATGAGTGGCAGGCAATCCCTGCATGTTGATTGGAGCTCTAAAGAGCGCCAAACATGCAGGAAGGGGACCCGAGCTCCCGCCGAGCAAGCCCGGAAATACTCTGCGAGCGCCGAGCATCTCGAGCAGTGAGATGCTCGGGCGAGCACCAAGCAGTACCGAGCATGCTCGCTCATTACTACTCCCAACCTTACTTGCAGTTTTTAGAAGAAATTTTCTTCAAGCAGTGGTACAGGAAAAAGTCAGCATCTTTCAAATAAACCAATATTTTTATGCAAGACAATGCTTCATTGTATGCATTTAAGTCTCTGCTGCTTTGGAGAATACTAAAGAATAAAGAAAAATTACATGACCCCTTCTTTATTTGATTTAAAGTTTCTAAACCTTTTTGAGAACTTTTGGGTCCTTATTAAACTGGAAATGCACAGTGAAGGAAAACAGCCACCTCTCTAAACATTGTCTGGCAGGCTGTGGTTGGTGTTCCCCAAAAAGTTGTTCGTCAACAGATTAAGAAACTGACAGGCTCCATGGATGGAGTTTTTGACTTTTATAGAAAAGAAGGGTAATCAGGTTTATTTGCGTTTTGGATTGACAGACAGCATTGCAGTTGTTCAATAATAAAAGTAATCATCAAATATATAAAATTGCCTAATAATTGTGCACACAGTGTAAATCGAGCACTGGCTGTAGACAGCTGAACTTACACTATGATTGGAACACTTAGTAACCTTAGTGATTGGCTGGCCAGCAGGACCATCTCTGGCACACAGCGCCACCCCTATTACCATCCATGTCACAACTAGGGACTGAGCAGGAGCTTCTCCTAGCAGTGACTGGCATTAATGTTAGGGTAATTATGTTATATTATGGCACTTCTATGTGTGCTTTTTTATGTAAGAGAAGAATTCAGACACTGCATAATTTATTCCACCGCTTGACAATTGCGATTGTAACAAGATAATCAATTTCATTGACTTCAACAGTCAGTGGCTTTAATGTTACAGCTGTTTGATATATGCACATATCCACGTACCTTAAAATACAGGTTTTAACATAATAATACAGAATAAGACAAAAACAAAAACCTTTCCTGCATTCTAGTTTTTTTTAACAAGATCCCTTGAGATTCAATTATGCGATTTGTATTATGAATCATATCACCGTAAATTTGATTCTTTATCGAGAATGTCCATTATTGTTTTGTATATTTGTTTCAGCAAATATAGCATAGGATGGTATAAAGGGTGTCAAGGGCCCCCAGGCCCTGATCTAGCATCCAATTTCCCACGTGTTAATAGAAATAAATATTTGTTTCACAGCTTATGCTGAATGTCTTTCTTTTAGATCCTTGTTGTTTTAATACTGCACATTGTTTTTACAGAACATTAAACTTTGTAATACTACAATATACATTAAAAGGGTTATATACGCGCTGATATTTTACATTAAAAAAGATTTCAAAATGAAAGAATAAAATAAGTAATAACACAGCCTGGTCCCCCACAGGTAGCTGTACATCCTATTTGGTCTGGACAGACCTGTGACCACTGCAGCCAATCATTGACTACAGCAGTCACATGCTCATTGGGACAGAGCAAGAAGTACAGTGATCACGGAGCTCTTACTTTTTATTATTTTACAGCATTATTATATTGTTTCTTTCTGTTTTCAGTGCATGGACAACTCTTTTGGGCTCCTAAACTTTCTCTAATAGTTGGTCATTTTTTTATATCAAATCTATGTAAATGAGTTTTATCTTTATATGTAAAAAAAGATTTGTTTTAACCCCTATAAAGTCACAAACCCTTTAGCACATCCTGACGTAATTGTATGCCACAGCCAGGATGAGTGTGTATTCAACAGGCTCGGGAATTGAGCCCACTACATACTAGGCAAATGCCAGCTGTATTAAACAGCTGGCATCTTCCAGTAACAGCAGTGACCATTTTGCTCCCATCACTGCTGTTTAACCATTGGGATGCCTCTATCAATCGCATACATTTGCTCCCATGTTCCTCCATGCATCATGATCATGGAGTGCCAGTTGGTTAATATATTAAAGGCCCCTATCAATGCCATGTTGGTTTTCCTATGGAGCTCAGCTTGAAGTATACAGTGTAAGCAAATGGTGAGAGGTCCTCTATGGGGGCTAGAAAGTAAAGTGAAAAAAAAGTTTTAAAAAAGATACAGTATAAAAATATATATACTATAAAAGTTCTAATCACTCCCCTTATCCCAGTACAAAAAGGAAAAAATAACGTAAAAAATATATATATTTGGTATTACCACAATTTTAAAAGTCCAATCTATCAAACTATTACACTATAAATCTAGACATAAAAAAAGAAAAGAAAGAAAATTGTAGAATTATTTTTTCTGTTATTGCACTCCTACCCAAAAAATGCAATAACATGCAATCAAATTATCATATGTACTCAAAATAGGTATAAATAAAAATGACAGTTTACTACATAATAAAATAAGAGCAAAAACAGCTCCATCAACAGAAAAGTAAAAAAAAGTTCTGGGTCTCAGAAAATGGTGAAACAAACCAACTTTTTTTCAGATTTCTGATTTTTTTTTTAACCATTAAAACATTTAAAAAAAACCTATGTTTATATCATCATAACTCATTCAACGCTTTACAAGCAAATCCCAATAAACAATTGTATTTTTTTCATCATTTCACCTCAGTTGTAATTTCTTCTTATTTTCCGGCACATTACATTGTGAAATGAATGGTGTCATTTCAAACAACATCTCAACCCCCAAGTTACAAGCTCTCATACAACTATGTTGATGACAAAATAAATCGACATCTTCAGTTGAAATTCTCTGCAGCAAGTTCGACATAAAATCTCATACATAATGTAAAGCAATGTGGTACTTTGAACTTCACGTGAACTAACCCTTATTATTTTTTAACATTTTTCACCATGCAGTAGAAATGCTATATTATCTTTATTCTGCGCTTCAGTACAATTATGGTTCTGTATCATTACAATGATACTGCATGTATACATATTTTTAATATTTTGATACTTTGACACAATACAAGTAAAAAAATTAGTACTGTTGCATAATATTCTGGTAGATATAACCAAAATTTTTCTTTCAGCAGATTGTTTTTTTTTTGTTTTTTTTTTGCAGAATGAACTGTAGTTTTTATAGTTAAAATTTCCTTTGTACGACAGGTTAATATGGTTTAGGCATACCAATTATATGTTCTTTAAAAAATAATATTTTTACATAATATTGCATTTTTGGAGCCCTCATTAAACTTCCATCAGAGCTTAAAAATTAGGTTGCTATTGATCCCAACATCTTGAGGTTTAAACAGTCCCATCTAGTGCAATGGGGTGTAAGCTATATGTTACAACTGACAAGCAGAGTGGTGATGGTGCAAATTCCATACATTATTTAACCATTAGAGATGAGGAAATGAGGCAAATCGGAATTTTGGGCAAATCATTTTGTGTGAATCCCTGATATTGCTGGTCAGAAGGAAGTTAAAAATTTTTAAAAAATGTAATCACCTTGCCCTGGTACTAACCTGTCCAGCCATGCAGTTCCACTGCACTCCGGTCTTCAGATGTCCAGTCCAGTCTGCTACATCCCCGCATCATCTCATCACACATGTCAGTAGAGACATTGAAAAATAATAAAAGCATATTCGATTCTCAGAAAATACATTCGATGCAAATCTAATTTCTTTGACAGCTCTTTGGCCACGTTTTCCTGCCAAGAGATGCAGAAATGGTGCAGAAATTTCTTCACACAAAATACTCAACGTGTCCACATACTCTAACTCCTGTCCTCATTCCCCAAAAACATTGTTCTGCATATTTCTTTTTTAAGGTTATGTGCACACTAAGCGTTTTTGATGGTTTTCGCAACGTTTTTTTCCGCTGCGTAAACACTTGTTAATAGGTGTGCCAGCTATAGCAATAGTAATCCTAAAGTGCTGTGCACATAATGCGGAAATTTCTGCTCAGGATTACCATTGCGGAAAAAAACGCAGCATTGCCATTATTCGGGCGTTTCTGCTGCAAATTACCGCCTATTGACTTGAAATGAACTGCAGCAAAACAGCAGGTATAATATTTATACCTGCAGATTTGCTGCATTTCAATTAAAGCCAATAGGGGCGAATCCACGTCGGAAACGTGGTGCGGGTGGTACCCGGGTCAGGAGAGGAGGACTACAACACCTCTCATCCGACCACTGCTCGGCGTGGCTGGGGGCAGCAGTTCTACTCAGCCAAGACAGCTACCAAGCAGTTAAAAAAAAAAAAAAAAAAAACTTTTATACTCACCTGTCCGGCAGCCCCCAGTGTCCTTGTCGCCCCAGCGATCCTCTCCTCCCTCCGGCCGGAGGTATACTGCTGGGAGCATGCTCGCTCCCAGCAGTATACTTTGCTGCCAGGACCTGCGGTCATGGGAGCGATCAGCTGATCGCTCATGTGACCTCACCAAGGGAACATTCTCAAGAGCATTCCCATGGTGGTAAGTTCACCGGAGATGATCAGCTGATCTTCAGTTGATGAACCCCAGTGACCTCCTGCAGCAACATGTATACTGACAGGGGTGATTATACACCCCTGTCAGTATTAGAGATGAGCGGTGTTCGACTAGAACTGTTCGCCAATCTCAAATTTGAGCTGTTTTGGGCGGTGTTCGAGTCGTTCCACGGACGCGAGCGATTTGCAAAAAATTTGGCTGTTCGAGGTTATGTTCGATAACTGTTTGTGCACCAAAAGCGTTTCCTGCATGTCTGGCGCTATTTAGAGCACCAATCATGCAGGGATTGTCTGCCACTCACTGTAATGCCACAGCCATGGTGGTTGAGGCATTACAGTGGTTGCCCAAATCGATGGGAAGAGTGCTCACAGTGAAACATGAAAAGCCGGCAATTCAACAGCGGCATACACAGGTACCCGACAATTTAGAACAGAAAGAATAGAGTATCACACATAGATTAGATAGATAGAAACATGTCAGTCACATATATAAGAAGTACAGTGACAGTGTTGGTTACTGTACTTGTCATTTAGTGTTAAAGGATTTATTGAAAAAAAATATTAGTGTTTTCATGCACCGTCTCTTTAAAAAAGCCGGCCGGCAATTCAGCATCGGTACCCGACAATTTATAACAGAAAGAATAAAGCATCACACATAGATTAGATACATAGAAACATGTCAGTCACATATATAAGAAGTACAGTGATAGTGTTTATTACTGTACTTGTCATTTAGTGTTAAAATAAAGGATTTAATAAAAAAAATTGGCGTGGGGTTCCCCGTAATTTTAGGCTCTAGCGGAGGTTAAGCAGATGGCTGGGGCAGACGTTTGAAGCCTGGGAAGGGGTTAATACCCACGGAGCTTCCCAGGCTACTAATATCAGCCCCCGACTGAATACCTAGCCTTTACTAGCTATTAAAATGGGGGACCACCAAAAAAATGACGTGGGGTCCCCCCTATTTTAATAGCTAGCAAAGGCTAGGCAGACAGCTTGGGGCTGATATTAATAGCCCAGGAAGGGTGCCATGAATATTGGCCCCCTCCCAGGCTAGAAACACCAGCCATCAGCCGCCTCAGAAATGTCGCATCCATAGGATGCGCCAATTCTGGCACTTAGCTTCGCTCTTCCCACTGCCCTGTAGCGGTGGCAGTGGGGTAATAGGGCTGGGGTTGATGTCAGCTTATAATGCCAGCTGACATCAAGCCCAGGTTAGTAATGGAGAGGCGTCTATAAGACACCCCCATTACTAACCCCATAGTCAATGTTAAAAAAAAACACAAACACCCAGAATAAAGTCCTTTAATTGAAATAAACACACAATTCTTTCTTGTTCTAAATTAAACCATACTTACCATCACGCCCATTCCAGTTGAAGCCAATGTCTTCTGCAATAAAAGTAAAATAATAAAGCAACATCATCCTTACCTTTCCATGGTTCCACGACAGCTTCAGCTCTGCTACATTCACATGACAGGCTGGATCGCAGCCGAAAGCTGCCATCCAGCTTGCCATGCTGCAGACACTGAGAAGCGCAGGCATGCATGTGCTCCTCAGTGTCTCGCTGTGACGGCATAAAGATGAGTCGAGGTCATGTCTAGTGTTGAGCCACCCCCGTAGTGTTCGGGTTCGGTTCGGTTCGTCGAACACCGGGATGTTCGAGGAACTGTTCGTCGAACTGTTCGTCGAACACCTTAGAACACCGTCGAACACCGTTAAAACCAATGGCAGGCAAACAAAAACACATAGAAACACATAGAAAACACCTGCAAAGGTGTCCAAAAGCTGACAAACTGCTCAGAAGACACTCTCTTTAAAAAAGCCGGCCGGCAAATTCAGCAGCGGCATACACCGGTACCCGACAATTTAGACAAGAAGGAATAGAGCATCACACATAGATTAGATAGATAGAAACATGTCAGTCACACATATAAGAAGCACAGTGACAGTGTTGGTTACTGCACTTGTCATTTAGTGTAAAGGATTTATTAAAAAAAATATTAGTGTTTTCGTGCACCGTCTCTTTAAAAAAGCCGGCCGGCAATTCAGCATCTGTACCCGACAATGTAGAACAGAAAGAATAGAGCTTCACACATAGATTAGATAGATAGAAACATGTCAGTCACATATATAATAAGTACAGTGATAGTGTTGCTTACTGTACTTGTCATTTAGTGTAAAGGATTTATTTAAAAAAATAATAGTGTTTTCATGCACTGTCTCTTTAAAAAAGCCGGCCGGCAATTCAGCAGCGGTACCCGACAATTTAGAACAGAAAGATAGAGCATCACACATAGATTAGATAGATAGAAACATGTCAGTCACATATATATGAAGTACAGTGATAGTGTTGGTTACTGTACTTGTCATGTAGTATTAAAATAAAGGATTTATTATTAAAAAAATTGGCGTGGGGTTCCCCTTAATTTTAGTCTCTAGCGGAGGTTAAGCAGACGGCTGGGGCAGATGTTTGAAGCCTGGGAAGGGGGTAATACCCACGGAGCTTCCCAGGCTACTAATATCAGCCCCCAGCTGAATACATAGCCTTTACTAGCTATTAAAATGGGGGACCCCCCCAAAAAAAATGACGTGGGGTCCCCCCTAATTTAATAGCTAGCAAAGGCTAGGCAGACAGCTGGGGGCTGATATTAATAGCCCAGGAAGGGAGCCATGAATATTGGCCCCCTCCCAGGCTAGAAACACCAGCCGTCAGCCGCCCCAGAAATGGCGCATTCATAAGATGCACCAATTCTGGCACTTAGCCTCGCTCTTCCACGCTGCCCTGGTGCGGTGGCAGGGGGTAATAGGGTTGGGGTTGATGTCAGCTTATAATGCCAGCTGACATCAAGCCCAGGTTAGTAATGGAGAGGCGTCTATAAGACACCCCCATTACTAACCCCATAGTCAAAGTTAAAAAAAACACAAACACCCAGAATAAAGTCCTTTAATTGAAATAAAGACACAATCCTTTATTGTTCTAAATTAAACCATACTTACCATCACGCCCATTCCAGCTGAAGCCAACGATCTCCTGCAATAAAAGAAAAATAATAAAGCAACCTCATCCTTACCTTTCCATGGTTCCCACGACAGCTTCAGCTCTGCTACATCGAGATGACAGGCTGGACCGCAGCAGAACGCTGCCATCCAGCCTGTCATCCCGCAGACACTGAGAAGCGCAGGCTTGCTTGCGCTGCTCAGCGTCTCTCTGTGACGACATCCAGATGAGCCGTGTTCATGTCCAATGAACTCGGCTCACCTCATGCACGTCACTGACAGCGTGGGAAAATTCTCACACTGAAGCGCTGATTGCAGGAGAATTTTCCCACGCTGTCAGTGACGTGCAGGAGGTGAGCTGAGTTCATTGGACATGAGCTCACCTCATGCACATCACTGACAGCGTGGGAGAATTCTCCTGCACTCAGCACTTCAGCGTGAGAATTTTCCCACGCTGTCAGTGACGTGCATGAGGTGAGCCGAGTTCATTGGACATGACCTCGGCTCATCTGGATGCCGTCACAGCGAGACAGTGAGGAGCGCAAGCATGCCTGCGCTTCTCAGTGTCTGCGGGATGACAGACTGGATGGCAGCGTTCTGCTGCGGTCCAGCCAGTCATCTCGATGTAGCAGAGCTGAAGCTGTCGTGGGAACCATGGAAAGGTAAGGATGAGGTTGGTTTATTATTTTTCTTTTATTGCAGGAGATCGTTGGCTTCAGCTGGAATGGGTGTGATGGTAAGTATGGTTTAATTTAGAACAATAAAGAATTGTGTCTTTATTTCAATTAAAGGACTTTATTCTGGGTGTTGTGTTTTTTTTATATACTTTACTAGAAATTCATGGCGGTCATGTCTAATACTGGCGTGACCCCATGAATTTTGGGCTTGGGGCCAGCTGATAATACCAAGCTGGCCCTAACCCCTTTATTACCCAGTGAGCCACCGCACCAGGGCCCTGGATGAGTTGGGTACAGCGCCAGAAGATGGCGCTTCTATGAACGCGCCATTTTCCGGGGTGGCTGCGGACTGCAATTTGTAGCGGGGGGGGGCCCAGAAAGCTTGGGCCTCCCTGCGCTGCAGATTCCAGCCCCCAGCTGCCTAGTTGTACCTGGCTGGACACAAAAATAGGGCGAAGCCCCACGTACTTTTTTTTTAATTATTTCATGAAATTCATGAAATAATTAAGAAAAAAAGGCCTTCCCTATATTGTTGTGTCCGGCCAGGTACAAATAGGCAGCTGGTGGTTGGGGGCAGCCCGTTCCTGCCTGCTGTACCTGGCTGGACACAAATATAGTGCGAAGCCCCACTTCAATTTTTTTTAATTATTTCATGAAATTCATGAAATAATTAAGAAAAAAAGGGCTTCCCTATATTGTTGTGTCCGGCCAGGTACAAATAGGCAGCTGGTGGATGGGGGCAGCCCGTTCCTGCCTGCTGTACCTGGCTGGACACAAATATAGTGCGAAGCCCCACTTCAATTTTTTTTAATTATTTCATGAAATTCATGAAATAATTAAGAAAAAAAGGGCTTCCCTATATTGTTGTGTCCGGCCAGGTACAAATAGGCAGCTGGTGGATGGGGGCAGCCCGTTCCTGCCTGCTGTACCTGGCTGGACACAAATATAGTGCGAAGCCCCACTTCAATTTTTTTAAATTATTTCAGGAAATTCATGAAATAATTTAAAAAAAATTGACGTGGGGCTTCGCACTATATTTGTGTCCAGCCAGGTACAGCAGGCAGGAACGGGCTGCCCCCAACCACCAGCTGCCTATTTGTACCTGGCCGGACACAACAATATAGGGAAGCCCTTTTTTTCTTAATTATTTCATGAAATAATTTAAAGAAAATTGACGTGGGGCTTCGCCCTGTTTTTGTGTCCAGCCAGGTACAACTAGGCAGCTGGGGGCTGGAATACGCAGCGCAAGGAGGCCCAAGCTTTCTGGGCCACCCCCGCTGCAAATTGCAGTCCGCAGCCACCCCGGAAAATGGCGCGTTCATAGAAGCGCCATCTTCTGGCGCTGTACCCAACTCATCCAGGGCCCTGATGCGGTGGCTCACTGGGTAATAAAGGGGTTAGGGCCAGCTTGGCATTATCAGCTGGCCCTAAGCCCGAAATTCATGGGGTCACGCCAATATTAGACATGACCACCATGAATTTCTAGTAAAGTATTTAAAAAAAACACAACACCCAGAAAAAAGTCCTTTAATTGAAATAAACACACAATTCTTTATTGTTCTAAATTAAACCATACTTACCATCACGCCCATTCCAGCTGAAGCCAACGATCTCCTGAAATAAAAAAAAAATAATAAAGCAACATCATCCTTACCTTTCCATGGTTCCCATGACAGCTTCAGCTCTGCTACATCGAGATGACAGGCTGGACCGCAGCAGAACGCTGCCATCCAGCCTGTCATCCCGCAGACACTGAGAAGCGCAGGCTTGCTTGCGCTCCACAGTGTCTCTCTGTGAGGGCATCCAGATGAGCCGAGTTAATGTCCAATGAACTCGGCTCACCTCATGCACGTCACTGACAGCGTGGGAAAATTCTCCTGCACTCAGCGCTTCAGCGTGGGAGAATTCTCACACTGAAGCGCTGAGTGCAGGAGAATTCTCCCACGCTGTCAGTGACGTGCAGGAGGTGAGCTGAGTTCATTGGACATGAGCTCACCTTATGCACGTCACTGACAGCGTGGGAGAATTCTCCTGCACTCACCGCTTCAGCGTGAGAATTTTCCCACGCTGTCAGTGACGTGCATGAGGTGAGCCGAGTTCATTGGACATGAACTCGGCTCATCTGGATGTCGTCACAGAGAGACGCTGAGCAGCGCAAGCAAGCCTGCGCTTCTCAGTGTCTGCGGGATGAGAGGCTGGATGGCAGCGTTCTGCTGCGGTCCAGCCTGTCATCTCGATGTAGCAGAGCTGAAGCTGTCGTGGGAACCATGGAAAGGTAAGGATGAGGTTGCTTTATTATTTTTCTTTTATTGCAGGAGATCGTTGGCTTCAGCTGGAATGGGCGTGACGATAAGTATGGTTTAATTTAGAACAATAAAGGATTGTGTCTTTATTTCAATTAAAGGACTTTATTCTGGGTGTTTGTGTTTTTTTTAACTTTGACTATGGGGTTAGTAATGGGGGTGTCTTATAGACGCCTCTCCATTACTAACCTGGGCTTGATGTCAGCTGGCATTATAAGCTGACATCAACCCCAACCCTATTACCCCCTGCCACCGCACCAGGGCAGCGTGGAAGAGCGAGGCTAAGTGCCAGAATTGGCGCATCCTATGAATGCGCCATTTCTGGGGCGGCTAACGGCTGGTGTTTCTAGCCTGGGAGGGGGCCAATATTCATGGCTCCCTTCCTGGGCTATTAATATCAGCCCCCAGCTGTCTGCCTAGCCTTTGCTAGCTATTAAATTAGGGGGGACCCCACGTCATTTTTTTGGGGGGGTCCCCCATTTTAATAGCTAGTAAAGGCTATGTATTCAGCTGGGGGCTGATATTAGTAGCCTGGGAAGCTCCGTGGGTATTACCCCCTTCCCAGGCTTCAAACATCTGCCCCAGCCGTCTGCTTAACCTCCGCTAGAGCCTAAAATTAAGGGGAACCCCACGCCAATTTTTTTAATAATAAATCCTTTATTTTAATACTAAATGACAAGTACAGTAAGCAACACTATCACTGTACTTCATATATATGTGACTGACATGTTTCTATCTATCTAATCTATGTGTGAAGCTCTATTCTGTCTGTTATAAATTGTCGGGTACCGCTGCTGAATTGCCGGCCGGCTTTTTTAAAGAGACGGTGCATGAAAACACTATTATTTTTTTTGATAAATCCTTTACGCTAAATGACAAGTACAGTAAGCAACACTGTCACTGTACTTCGTATATATGTGGCTGACATGTTTCTATCTATCTAATCTATGTGTGAAGCTCTATTCTGTCTGTTACAAATTGTCGGGTACCGCTGCTGAATTGCCGGCCGGCTTTTTTAAAGAGACGGTGCATGAAAACACTATTATTTTTTTTGATAAATCCTTTACGCTAAATGACAAGTACAGTAACCAACACTGTCACTGCACTTCTTATATATGTGACTGACATGTTTATATCTATCTAATCTATGTGTGAAGCTCTATTCTTTCGGTTCTAAATTGTCGGGTACAGGTGTATGCCGCTGCTGAGTTGCCGGCTTTTCATGTTTCACTGTTGGCACTGTTCCCATCGATTTGGGCAATCACTGTAATGCCACAACCACCATGGCTGTGGCATTACAGTGAGTGGCGGACAATCCCTGCATGATTGGTGCTCTAAATAGCGCCAGACATGCAGGACACGCTTTTGGTGCACGAACAGTTATCGAACATAACCTCGAACAGCCGAATTTTTTGCAAATCGTTCGGGTTCGTCGAACAACTCGAACACCGCCCAAAACAGCTCGAATTTGAGATTGGCGAACAGTTCTAGTCGAACACCGCTCATCTCTAGTCATGTCCAATGAACTCAGCTCACCTCATGTACGTCACTGACAGCGTGGGAGAATTCTCCTGCGCTCAGCGCTTGAGCAGGAGAATTCTCCCAGGCTGGGATGGCATTGAGATGACAGGCTGGATCACAGCTGAGCTCTGCAGTGTCTATGAAGGATGGAATGCTGGATGGCAGCACTCAGTTGCCATCTAGCCTGTCATCTCAATGCCATCCCAGCGTGGGAGAATTCTCCTGCTGAAGCGCTGAGCGCAGGAGAATTTTCCCACGCTGTGAGTGACGTGCGTGAGGTGAGTTCATGTCCAATGAACTCAGCTCACCTCATGTACGTCACTGACAGCGTGGGAGAATTTTCCTGCGCTCAGCGCTTGAGCAGGAGAATTCTCCCAGGCTGGGATGGCATTGAGATGACAGGCTGGATCACAGCTGAGCTCTGCAGTGTCTATGAAGGATGGAATGCTGGATGGCAGCACTCAGTTGCCATCTAGCCTGTCATCTCAATGCCATCCCAGCGTGGGAGAATTCTCCTGCTGAAGCGCTGAGCGCAGGAGAATTTTCCCACGCTGTGAGTGACGTGCGTGAGGTGAGCTCATGTCCAATGAACTCAGCTCACCTCATGCACATCACTGACAGCGTGGGAGAGTCGCCTGCGCTCTGCAGTGTCTATGAAGGATGGCATGCTGGATGGCAGCACTCAGCTGCCATCCAGCCTGTCATCTCAATGCCATCCCAGCGTGGGAGAATTCTCCTGCTCAAGCGCTGAGCGCAGGAGAATTTTCCCACGCTGTCAATGACGTGCATGAGGTGAGCCGAGTTCATTGGACATGACCTCGGCTCATCTGGATGCCGTCACAGCGAGACACTGAGGAGCACAAGCATGCCTGCGCTTCTCAGTGTCTGCGGCATGGCAAGCTGGATGGCAGCTTTCAGCTGCGATCCAGCCTGTCATGTCAATGTAGCAGAGCTGAAGCTGTCGTGGGAACCATGGAAAGGTAAAGATGATGTTGCTTTATTATTTTACTTTTATTGCAGAAGACATTGGCTTCAGCTGGAATGGGCATGATGGTAAGTATGGTTTAATTTAGAACATTAAAAAATTGTGTGTTTATTTCAGTTAAAGGACTTTATTCTGGGTGTTGTGTTTTTTTAAATACTTTACTAGAAATTCATGGCGGTCATGTCTAATATTGGCGTGACCCCATGAATTTCGGGCTTAGAGCCAGCTGATAATGCCTAGCTGGCCCTAACCCCTTTATTACCCAGTGAGCCACCGAACCAGGGCCCTGGATGAGTTGGGTACAGCGCCAGAAGATGGCGCTTCTATGAACGCACCATTTTCTGGGGTGGCTGCGGACTGCAATTTGCAGCGGAGGGGAGCCAGAAAGCTTGGGCCTCCCTGCGCTGCAGATTCCAGCCCCCAGCTGCCTAGTTGTACCTGGCCGGACACAAAAATAGGGCGAAGCCCCACGTATTTTTTTTTTTCATTATTTCATGAAATTCATGAAATAATAATAAAAAAAAAGGGATTCCCTATATTGTTGTGTCCGGCCAGGTACAAATAGGCATCTGGTGGTTGGGGGCAGCCCGTTCCTGGATGCTGTATCTGGCTGGCATACAAAAATATGGCGAAGCCCACGTCAAAATTTTTTGGAAAAATTAATTAAAATATAATTTAAAAAAATATTAATTTAGGGACTGCATCTTTATTAACCCCTCACGTGGAGGGGTTAATAAAGATGCAGTCCCTAAATGTGTTTTTTTTTTTTAATTTTATTGAAGTTTTCACCAAAAATTTGACGTGGCCTTCGCAATATTTTTGTGTCCAGCCAGGTACAGCAGGCAGGAATGGGCTGCCCTAAACCCCCAGATGCCTATTTGTACCTGGCTAGAAACAAAAATACAGGGAAGCCCTTTTTATAATTATTTCATGAATTTCATGAAATAATTTAAAAAAAATTGCCGTGGGGCTTCGCCCTATTTTTGTGTTCAGCCAGGTACAGCAGGCAGGAACGGGCTGCCCCCAACCACCAGCTGCCTATTTGTACCTGGCCGGACGCAACAAAATAGGGAAGCCCTTTTTTTTTAAATTATTTCATGAATTTCATGAAATAATTAAAAAAAAAATACGTGGGGCTTCGCCCTATTTTTGTGTCCAGCCAAGTACATCTAGGCAGCTGGGGGCTGGAATCCGCAGCGCAGGGAGACCCAAGCTTTCTGGGCCCCCCCCACGTTGCAAATTGCAGTCCGCAGCCACACCAGAAAATGGTGCGCTCATAGAAGCGCCATCTTCTGGCGCTGTACCCAACTCATCCATGGCCCTGGTGAGGTGGCTCACTGGGTAATAAAGGGGTTAGGGCCAGCTTGGCTTTATCAGCTGGCCCTAAGCCCGAAATTCATGGGGTCACGTCAATATTAGACATGACCGCCATGAATTTCTAGTAAAGTATTTAAAAAAACACAACACCCAGAATAAAGTCCTTTAATTGAAATAAACACACAATTTTTCAATGTTCTAAATTAAATCATACTTACCATCACGCCCATTCCAGCTGAAGCCAACGATCTCCTGAAATAAAAGTAAAATAATAAAGCAACCTCATCCTTACCTTTCCATGGTTCCCACGACAGCTTCAGCTCTGCTACTGTTATGTTCTGCTACCAGAGCTAAGGAAAGAGAGGAGATCTGTCCCTATGATAGAACTCAGCTGAATCCCTACGATGTAACAGGGAACCTGATCCTGCGATCAGACCTGCTAAAGTCCTAAGCTAGTCTGTACGGAGACCTATAGATGTGGGGAAGGAATCCCTACAAGTACTAAGGACTGGGGGGAAAATGGGACACCTCCTAACAGAAATAGTAGCAGACAGACGAACAAACAAAATATATAGAACATAGAGGTTCGTAGACCAAGCAAACTAACAGAGTTAGATACAGAGCACAGGCTAGCTAGAAAGTAGTTATACAATGAAGTCCAGCAAAGCCAGAAGGGCGGAGCAGGATTAAATAGGCCAACAAGGTCATGTGACCAGCAAAGGAAAAAACCTAAGAGCAAGGTTCTAACAGTACCCCCCCTTCTAAGAGGATCCTCCGGATCCCCTAGGACCAGGCTTATCAGGAAATCTCCTGTGAAACGCTCTGATAAGTCTGGACGCGGAAACATCATCTGACCTCACTCAAGAGTTATCCTCGGGTCCGAAACCTTTCCAGGCCACAAGATACTGCAAACTACCTCTATACCGTCTAGAGTTAAGGATGCGAGAAATTTCATATTCCCCGTCCTCCACCACCGGAGGAACAGAGGCAGAGGCGTCACCATCCGACACAACAGCTTTTTTTAACAGAGAGACATGAAATACCGGATTAATTCTCCAGGAGGTAGGAACCTCCAACCTAACAGCAGATTGGTTGACAACCTGAAGCACCTTAAAGGGCCCTACAAACTTGGGACCCAATTTCTTAGAAGGAATCCTCAACCGCAGATTCCTAGAGGACAACCAAACCATGTCACCAACAGCGAACAAAACCTCCTGTCGTTTCCTATCAAAGTAGTCTTTAGATTTTCTGTTGGCCTCCTGAAGATTACCACGCACATCCGTCCAAACTCTCTCCAAATCACCGGAAAAATTCTCCTCCTCAGGCACGGCAGATCCCAACTTGGAGAACGACCCAAACGACGGATGTCTCCCAGAACAACAAAAAAAAGTCGAACAACCAGCAGAAGAAGATGTATGATTGTTCAGAGCAAATTCAGCAAGTGGCAGAAACTCAGACCACCCCTCTTGATTGTCTGCCACAAAACAACGCAAAAACTGCTCAACATCCTGGTTTTTCCTTTCTATCTGGCCATTAGATTCAGGATGATATCCGGACGAGAACGACAAATGAACTCCCAACCTGTCACAAAAGGCACGCCAAAAACGAGCCACGAACTGAGGACCCCTATCAGAAACAATGTCAGTAGGAACGCCATGAAGTCTGACAATTTCCTTGACAAAGGCCTTAGCGAGAGTTTTAGCGCAGGGCAGTTTGACGAAGGGAACCAAGTGACACATCTTGCTAAAACGGTCCACGACCACCCAGATGACAGTAAAACCCTCAGAGGGGGGAAGGTCAGTTATAAAGTCCATAGCCAAATGTGTCCAAGGAGCACTGGGAACCTCCAAAGGACAAAGCAACCCCGCAGCAGGAGTATGTGAGGACTTAGATCTAGCACATATAGTACATTGACGCACCCACTTAATGACTTCCTTCTGCCACCCAGGCCACCAAAAACTGCGACCCACCAGTCTCTTGGTCTCAGAGAATCCGGGATGACCTGCCAACCGAGATTTGTGACACTCAACAAACAAATCTCTCCTAAAGGTCCCAGGCACAAACAAACTCCCATGAGGAGTGTTAGATGGGGCATTCTCCTGTGCTTTAAGAATCTCATCTTCCAAAACGGAGTCCAAAGCAGCTATCACAACACCTTCTTGTAAAATGTTCTCCTCTTTCTCAGCACCGACTATGGGAGAAAAACTGCGAGACAAGGCATCCGCCTTAACATTCTTAGTACCAGGGATGTAAGTAACGGAGAAATTAAACCGCGAGAAAAACAGTGCCCACCTAGCCTGACGGGCATTCAGGCGCTTGGCAGCATCAAGATATATCAGATTTTTATGATCCGTAAGAACCTGAACGGGAAATTCCGCACCTTCCAAGAAGTGGCGCCAGTGTTCAAATGCGAGTTTAATAGCCAATAATTCCCGATTACCAATATCGTAATTCAGTTCAGTCTCCGAAATTTTTTTTTAAAAAAAGGCACA
This sequence comes from Phyllobates terribilis, assembly GCF_046119375.1. NCBI lineage: Eukaryota > Metazoa > Chordata > Amphibia > Anura > Dendrobatidae > Phyllobates > Phyllobates terribilis. The sequence continues at coordinate 474,060,586 of NW_027362765.1, read as the reverse complement.
GGGATGTAATCCATCCCCGTTATCCTGAGACAATACTGCGCCAACCCCCACAGAGGAAGCATCAACCTCAACCAAAAACGGCTTAGTCACATCAGGCTGCATAAGGATGGGAGCAGAGGTGAACCTCTCCTTGAGATACACAAAAGCTTCAATGGCCTCAGAAGACCACTGAACCGCATCAGCACCTTTCCTGGTGAGATCGGTCAGAGGTTTGACAATACTAGAAATTTTTTTTATGAATTTTCTGTAATAATTGGCGAAACCCAAAAACCTCTGTATCGATTTCAAACCAATAGGCCTAGGCCATTCCTGTACAGCTTGAACTTTAACCGGGTCCATCTCAAAACCTTCGCTGGAGATAATGTAACCCAAAAAACTAATTCTCTGTACAGCGAACTCACATTTCTCCAGCTTAGCAAAAAGCGAATTGTCCATTAATAACTGTAATACCTCACGTACGCTCCGCCAATGAGACTCCAGATCCGACGAATAAATCAAAATGTCATCCAAATACACAACCACATTTTTGCCGATCAAAGGTCTAAGGATGTCATTAATAAGATTCTGAAAAAATGCAGGAGCATTAGTAAGACCAAAAGGCATAACCAGGTTCTCAAAATGACCCACAGGAGTGTTAAAAGCAGTCTTCCATTCATCACCCTCCTTCATGCGCAACAGATTGTATGCCCCCTTAAGGTCAATTTTAGAGAACCACTTGGCCCCCATTAACTGGTTAAACAGATCAGGAATCAATGGCAGTGGGTAAGGATTGCGTACAGTAATTTTGTTAATCTCACGAAAATCCAGACAAGGACGTAAACCGCCGTCCTTTTTTTTTACAAAAAAAAATCCAACCGCCACAGGAGACTTAGAGGGCCTAATGTGACCGGCGGCCAAACTTGTCTGTATGTATTCCTCCAAAGCCTTCCTCTCAGGAATAGTAAGGTTAAATAAACGACTTTTAGGAAGAGTCGCTCCAGGGACAAATTCAATAGAACAATCATAGTCTCTATGGGGAGGCAAAACCTGCGATTCCTTCTCAGAAAAAACTCTCCAAAAATCCGGAATAGGAACAGGCAATTCTCCCCTATCCAAAGCTGCAATACGCCCGTTACAACACTTGTCATAACATTTATGGCTCCAGGATTTAATTTCACTGGTAGACCAATCCAGTACAGGATTGTGAAATTTTAACCAGGGCAATCCCAATATTACTGGAGAAGGCAAGTTATTCAAAACTACCAAATCCAATTTCTCATGGTGAACACCATTAATAGTGAGAGGAAATTCACAGACCTTGAGAGTAATATTCTTCAAAGGGGAACCATCCACAGAAACCACAGCAATGGGGGATGATAAAGGTTCGGGTTTTAAATTGAGTCTTTCCAAGAATCCCCCATCAATTACATTCAGAGTAGACCCACAATCAACAAACACCCGAAATTCCATTAATTTTTCCTGAGCAATCGTGGAAGCAGCTAAAAATACACCCTTGGAATTTAAACAGGCAATACGGGCATGACTGACCATTATTTTTTCTTTCTTCATACGAAGCTCACAGCCTTTAATCAAATGACCAGATTTTCCGCAATAGAAACACAAGCCTTCAGAAAATCGACGGTCTTTTTCTTGAGAGCGAGGTGCCACCGATCCAATCTCCATCGGTTCACCACTGTTAGTACACACATTCTCATAACCAGAAACTGACATAGCAGAGGATTTGCTCTCATTAACCCTTGCACGCAGTCTCCTATCCACCCGTATAGCTAATTGCATAGCCTGTTGCAAATCTTCAGGTGTAGGATAAGCAATTAGCAGGTCTTTAACCCTTTCATTGAGCCCAGCAAGAAATAGACTTTTCAGAGCAGAATCGTTCCACCCTGTTTGAGTAGACCATCGACGGAAATGAGTACAATATTTTTCCACATTACCTGATCCCTGTTTCAAACGTCTCAACTCAGTCTCAGCTGATGCGACACGGTCAGGATCATCATATAATAGTCCCAAAGCAGAAAAAAAACTATCCACTGATCTGAAGCATGTATCACTAGGTTGCAAAGAAAATGCCCACTCCTGAGGCTCTTTGCGCAAAAGTGACATTATGAACCCTATGCGCTGGGATTCATCCCCAGAGGACTTGGGTCTCAAACGAAAATACAATAAGCAAGCATTTTTAAATGAAAAAAATTCTCGGTGTTCACCAAAAAATAAATCCGGCAAACATACCTTAGGCTCCAAGAAATGTGCTCCAGGACAGTTACTCACGTGCTGACGGAGCTCGGCCACCTCCAGAGAGAGTCCCTGCAGGCGATGAGCCAAATCCTGAACCGACACCATGATGGAACAGAAAAATCTTTCCTTAGAGAATTTGCAGGCTGGACTTACTGTTATGTTCTGCTACCAGAGCTAAGGAAAGAGAGGAGATCTGTCCCTACGATAGAACTCAGCTGAATCCCTACGATGTAACAGGGAACCTGATCCTGCGATCAGACCTGCTAAAGTCCTAAGCTAGTCTGTACGGAGACCTATAGTTGTGGGGAAGGAATCCCTACAAGTACTAGGGACTGGGAGGAAAATGGGACACCTCCTAACAGAAATAGTAGCAGACAGACGAACAAACAAAATATATAGAACATAGAGGTCCATAGACCAAGCAAACTAACAGAGTTAGATACAGAGCACAGGCTAGCTAGAAAGTAGTTATACAATGAAGTCCAGCAAAGCCAGAAGGGCGGAGCAGGATTAAATAGGCCAACAAGGTCATGTGACCAGCAAAGGAAAAAACCTAAGAGCAAGGTTCTAACAGCTACATTGACATGACAGGCTGGATCACAGCCGAAAGCTGCCATCCAGCTTGCCATGCCACAGACACTGAGAAGCGCAAGCATGCTTGCACTCCTCAGTGTCTCGCTGTGACGGCATCCAGATGAGCCTAGGTCATGTCCAATGAACTCGGCTCACCTCATGCACGTCACTGACAGCGTGGGAAAATTCTCCTGCGCTCAGCACTTCAGCAGGAGAATTCTCGCACGCTGGGATGGCATTGAGATGACAGGCTGGATGGCAGCTGAGCACTGCCATCCAGCATGCCATCCTTCATAGACACTTCAGAGCGCAGGCATGCTTGCGCTCTGCAGTGTCTCTGAAGGATGACAAGCTGGTTGGCAGCGCTCAGCTGTTATCCAGCCTGTCATCTCAATGCCATCCCAGCATGGGAGAATTCTCCTGCTCAAGCGCTTCAGCAGGAGAATTCTCCCACTCTGTCAGTGACGAACATGAGGTGAGCTGAGTTCATTGGACATGAGCTCACCTCATGCACGTCACTGACAGCGTGGGAAAATTCTCCTGCGCTCAGCGCTTCAGCAGGAGAATTCTCTAACGCTGACTGCAAGCGCAGGTGAATTTTCCCACGCTGTCAGTGACATGCATGAGGTGAGCTGAGTTCATTGGACATGACCTCGGCTCATCTTTATGCCGTCACAGCCAGACACTGAGGAGCACAAGCATGCCTGCGCTTCTCAGTGTCTGCGGCATGGCAAGCTGGATGGCAGCTTTCGGCTGCGATCCAGCCTGTCATGTGAATGTAGCAGAGCTGAAGCTGTCGTGGGAACCATGGAAAGGTAAGGATGATGTTGCTTTATTATTTTACTTTTATTGCAGAAGACATTGGCTTCAGCTGGAATGGGCGTGATGGTAAGTGTGTTTATTTCAATTAAAGGACTTTATTCTGGGTGTTTGTGTTTTTTTTAACTTTGACTATGGGGTTAGTAATGAGGGTGTCTTATAGATGCTTCTCCATTACTATCCTGGGCTTGATGTCAGCTGGCATTATAAGCTGACATCAACCCCAGCCCTATTACCCCACTGCCACCGCTACAGGGCAGTGGGAAGAGCGAGGCTAAGTGCCAGAATTGGCGCATCCTATGGATGCGCCATTTCTGGGGCAGCTAACGGCTGCTGTTTCTAGCCTGGGAGGGGGCCAATATTCATGGCACCCTTCCTGGGCTATTAATATCAGCCCCCAGCTGTCTGCCTAGCCTTTGCTAGCTATTAAAATAGGGGGACCCCACGTCATTTTTTGGGGGTCCCCCATTTTAATAGCTAGTAAAGGCTAGGTATTCAGCTGGGGGCTGATATTAGTAGCCTGGGAAGCTCCGTGGGTATTAACCCCTTCCCAGGCTTCAAACATCTGCCCCAGCCGTCTGCTTAACCTCCGGTAGAGACTAAAATTATGGGGAACCCCACGCCAATTTTTTTTTAATAAATCCTTTATTTTAACACTAAATGACAAGTACAGTAATAAATACTATCACTGTACTTCTTATATATGTGACTGACATGTTTCTATGTATCTAATCTATGTGTGATGCTCTATTCTTTCTGTTATAAATTGTGGGGTACCGATGCTGAATTGCCGGCCGGCTTTTTTAAAGAGACGGTGCATGAAAACACTATTATTTTTTTAAATAAATTCTTTAACACTAAATGACAAGTACAGCAAGCAACACTGTCACTGTACTTATTATATATGTGACTGACATGTTTCTATCTATCTAATCTATGTGTGATGCTTTATTCTTTCTGTTCTAAATTGTCGGGTACCAGTGTATGCCGCTGCTGAATTGCCGGCCGGCTTTTTTAAAGAGAGTGTCTTCTGAGCAGTTTGTCAGCTTTTGGACACCTTTGAAGGTGTTTTCTATGTGTTTCTATGTGTTTTTGTTTGCCTACCATTGGTTTTAACTGTGTTTGACGGTGTTCTAAGGTGTTCAACGAACAGTTCCACGAACATCCCGGTGTTCGACGAACCGAAACGAACCCGAACACTATGGGGGTGGCTCAACACTAGTCAGTATACACTGCTGTCTTCTACAGCAGTGACATCAATGATTGCTGATGTCACTGCTGTAGGAGTGACCCAGATCGCCGTGGGACAATCGCTAGCGGTATGTGGACTGCGTCATTGACAGCGGACAGGTGAAGGATATGGTTGTTTGTTATTTTAAGTTTTTTTCTGGAGATCTAGGGACTCGAGGACTGAGAGGGTAATAAAAAAAATTGTAGAACCGTGTGTTATTTATTTTATTAAAATACTTTATTCTGGCAGTGTCTTTTATTGAAAAAGTGGCGACCATTTTACTACGCAAATAGTAATGGAGGCGTCTTATAGCCACCTCTATTACTAACCTGGGCTTCACGTCAGCTGCCAATACAGGCTGATGTGAATCCCAACCCCATTACCCCACTCGCCACTGCTACAGAGCAGTGGGAAGAGCGGAGACTAAGCGCCAGATTTGGCGCATCTTATGGATGCACCATTTCTGGGACTGCTGAGTGGTGATAATGATAGCAGTGGAGAGGGCTAGTATTCATGGCCCTTTCCCTGGCTACTAACATCAGCCCGCAGCTTTCTAGTTTAGTCTTTTTTGGTTAGATTTTATAGGGGCATCCTACGTCAATTTTTTTCTGGGGTCCACCTGTAATCTAGCCAGTAAAGGCTAAACAAACAGCTGTTGGCTGATATTAATAGCCAGGGAACGTTGTTGGCTAATGGCCCCTTCCCCGGCTACTAATATCAGTCCCCAGTGGTCAGCTTTCCCTCGGCTGGTTATAAAATTGACGCAGGAGCCCACGCCATTTTTTTTTTTTATTTTAGGCTCTGTGCCCACGATCCAGCTTTGGAAGCATATTTTTGCTGCGTCAAAAATGTTGCATTCTATTGACCACAGGTAAATCCACATGTGTTCACTGAACCATGTGGATTTACCCCATTCAATACATTCTAGTGGTCAAATTTCTGTTGCGGAGACTAGCGACTCCGCAAGACGCGCTGCATGTCAGTGTCCGCAGGTGATTCGCAGCCTCTGATACACGCATAATGGACATGGGATTTCTAGAGATCCCATCTACTATACTGTAACATCTGGATGCTGCGTGTTTGACGCTGTATAAACATTCAGCATCAAACCTGCAGCGGCTCCTGACCTTGGCCACGTACTCAAACTCACCCGCAGCATGTCAATTTCTGTAGCGGACACACTAGTCTCCGCTGCAGATTTTGACCGATTGAAGTGTCATTATATGCGGTGGATTCACATGTACCGACAACAAAAGTGTGGCATTAGAACACCACGTTTTGAATGCAGCAAAAATATACTGCGTCCAAAGTGCTGCTGAGTGCTGATCCAGGGGATGTAGGGGCTAATGAAACAGCTGTGAGCTGTTAATTATAGCCAGAGACCATGTTTGCAAATGGCTCCTTCCTAGGCTAAAAATAGCTCACAGCTGCAGCATAAATTACGGCAAAATTGCGGCAAAACGCACATTTTTTTTCCCAGAGTTTTTTCTGCCATGGAGATACAGAAATGCTCAGGAAATTTCTGCTACAAATCCTGATCGTGCTCACATAGCCATATAGTTATCCCCAATGCTTTTATTATATAATGTGTGCCTGAAACAGTGAAATAAAAAATATCTGGTAGCTGACAGCTTTGCTGATGCATATTTCTTTTTTGCTGGTCAGAGGAGGCTTTTGTGCTTGCTCCACAGCTCCGCAGTAATATAGAGGATGCTGTAGTGCTAAATATTCTTTTTATCTATATAGGAGATGGCTCTGAGCTGAATTTATGCAAAGACAGGATTAAAAGTTGGAATGTGTGTCCATCTCTAAATCTGGTATCATATACAGAATATTTTTAAAAGAAATGCTACATGAAATAGCCATATTTTTTCCAGATTTTGGTACAGACTTAAAAGAAAAACAATATTTTTCATCAGACAATCCCTTTAAGTGAACAGTATGATTTAAAATTGTATCATCATAAAATATGTATGACTATGGTTGGGGACATGACAAAGCTAATTATGGCGCAGCATACAAATTCTGTTTAGTACAAGTCTAGCTGGTGAAAATGTCCAGGGAATGGGATTTGTTCTTCTAGACTTGCATTTATATATGTAGATTAATGACCATAGAGCTTACATAGCTGAGAAATGCTTACATTTGCTGAATATATAAAATATGTTTGGAATCTTTACAAAATACATAGTAGACTTAGATAAATTAGCAGTATTTGATGAAAGGCTCAGTATATTACTTTAAAAAAATATCACATAAAACTTTGAAACTCACTGACAGCAATATCAAACTAGGTACATTTTTGCAGGACTCAGCTATGCTGTTCATTTTACTTTTAGAAAGACACGTATTTAAAACATTTCAGGCAATGAATAATTAATTGATTACTGAGGGGACCTCACATTTAAAGGTTTTGATTTTAAGGTAGAATTACTGCTGAACAACACAAGATTTAAAGTTATTTTGTCATTAAAAAGCTTGAATAAGTTTCCCACTGCAATGTAATTGATGTCCTGTTGACACCAAGTATACTCAACTAATCAGCGTCAGCACCCAGATATAATAAGTTGACGGAGCAGAACACCACTGCTGCATCACGCTATGGAATGACCATAAAACTGGCATAGAAAGCTTGGAGAAATCTCAAAATTGTTGTGCAAAGCGAGAGTGCAAACATTTTACAACTTTTGACATTTTCACACCATTTACGCCCAGCTTTGACAAAGTGGCTGGAGCTGGTGGGACAGGGACATGACAGGGCGTGCCACCCCCCCCCCCCTCATCAAATTCACTATGAGAGGTGGTGCTCCTTATATGGCAAATCTTACTCCAGACTCTGGAATAAGATTAGTGGAGCGGCGCATACGGAGGTGCACACCACTTCGAGTCTCACCTGAATCATTAAGAGACGTGCACCTATTAATGAATCAGGCGCCTCACACTCCCCACTCCCGCCTCACACGCCCCGTGGTCGGTGTTCATAGCAGGTGATCATTTCTGCTACACATAACAGGGCTGAAGCCCTGCTATGCGGAGCACAAGCAATCAGAAGATCGCAGCTTTTAGTCTGCTTAATAGACAAGTAAATAGCAAGTAAAAAGTGAAAAAATGTTTTTAAAAATATAAAAAAATGTTAAAAGTTCAAATCACCCCACACTTGCCCTATTCAAAATAAAACGATAAAAAAATGCAAATATGTGGTATTGCTGTGTTCAGAAATGCCCGATCTTTCAAAATCTAAAATCAATTATTCCGATTGGTAAATGACGTAACAATAAAAAAAATCAAAACATCAAAATTACGTCTTTTGGTCGCCGCAACATTGCAATAAAATGCAATAACAGGTGATCAAAACATTGTATCTACTCCAAAATGGTATGAGTAAAAAAACAGCTCAGTGCGCAAAAAATAAGTCCTCACCCGGCCCCAGATCCCACAAAATGGAGATGCTACGGGTCTCGGAAAATGGCGTCTTTTTTTCTTCTTTTTTTTACAAACTTTGGATTTTCACTACTTTAATAAAAACGAACTTATACAAGTTTGGTATCTACAAACTCTTAATGACATGAGGAATCAAAATGACAGGTCAGTTTTAGCATTTTGTGAACATGGTAAAAAAAACAAATGTGGAATTTCACTTTTTTGCAATTTCACCCCACTTAGAATTTTTTTTTATCATTTTCCAGTACACTATATGGTAAAATCAATGGTGTCGTTAAAAGTACAACTCGTCCCACAAAAAAACAAGCCCTCAAACGGCCATATTGACAAAAAAATAAAAAGTTATGGCTCTGGGAAGAAGGGGAGCAAAAAAATAAAACTGAAAAACCCAAGGTGGTGAAGGGTTTAAATTTCTCTTCATTCATCATTTCATAGAGAACATCACCATATTTTTAAATTAACATATTCCTTTACACCTTCTTACAACATTTAGCCTAATTCTACTGTACATTCACAAAACATTTGACTCTACTATAGGTGAGAATTATACAATCTCTTACACTGAAAATAACACTTAATCCTCATTTTATTCTCTCAAGGCCTATTTACACTACAGATGTCCTAAAAACAAACCTCAATAATTTTGCTATTTAAAGAGGCTACTGATCTATATACAGCACATGCAGGACAGCGTGGTAAATAAATGAAGTTTCTCATAGGAGCAAAACCTTATATATAGACCCTTTATATTGTGCAGCAAAGCAGTTTAATAACATACAGTCCACATCTCCATTGCAACAAAAAATGTCTATTGCAGCATATGCATAGAGATGGCAGTAAGGAAGAAACTCTGAACTGTGTATGGGTTACAAAAATAATGAAGTTAGTGTACATCCAATTCTTATAAAATAATCCACAGGAAAGTAAGAATAAAGTGCTAAGTGCAACAATAAAGGGTATTAAATATACTCCATTAATTATTTAATTACTCCCAAAGAAATAAATAAATTGGGACTTCACAAAAATAATTTAAAAAATAATCGTCCTCTAGTGGTCGATATAACTAGAATATCAAGAAATAGTGAGACAAAGTTCCAATTGCATGCTGCCTTATGTGTAAATGCTGTAAATTAATATTATTTCTTTAATAGTCAAAAGGTTTAATCTACATAGACAAAATTTAGATATCTATTAGTGATGAGTGAGAACTAAAATGCTCGGGTACTCGTTGTTCGAGTCGAGCAAATTGGAATGCATTTTTCTGTCGCCCCCCCCAGCGGTCTGCAAAGGGCCTAAAAATTGCCAAAACTGATGGAAACAATGCTCGAATTACATGGGAACAGCATGGGGAAGACCCCTGGAAGCATTTCTGGCTCCAAGGTCACTGCTGTCAACAACATTGTCAGAGGTATTATACCACTTTTATGGACTCACAATAAAACATACAAAAACCAAAATAGATTTTCCTGGGAAATATGTTAAGGAACTTCCTTTCCAGGGTAAAGACTTGTGTATAAGGTAAAATAAATAACCAAAAACAAAAATGCTCCTCCCCACCTTGGGCTATGTTCACACGCAGCGTTTTTGATGCGTTTTTGCACTTTTGCATTGCTTTCAACCAAGACAAATGCATTCACAGGTAAATGCCATTTTAACATTTTACAACCTTATTTGGCCATTTGGTGTGTGAAACATCATAGGACACATCCTGTTTCATTTATGAAGTAGGGATTGTGAAAGTCACAAACACTATTTTTACAGCCTTACTATTCTTAAAGGGTCAGCAGTCGGCCCGCTCTATTATTAGAGAGCTATGACGCTCGCAAGCCCTGCCCTGGGAAGATGGGGTACTTGGAGCCGGGTCCGACGTTGAGAACGGGGATGCAGTCGTGGCCCAGACCCGTTCCGTGCCCAGGGCCGTCACATTGAAAATGATGTTAGGGCTTTCCGGGTTGAGTGGTAATTGTCGACTACGCCACCTGTGGTGTCTGGTGATGCGCCACCAGCGCCGCTACAGTCCGCTGAGGCCCGATGTCATGGCGGCTAAAGTTCTCGCTGCTCCCCACAGGCGGAGCGCGGCCTCAGGGCAGGCAAGGCAGGATAAAGGGGGGTAGTAGTGTGGGAGTGCGGGCACCGTGTCGCGTGGTATGGCGCGTAAAGAGCAGTCCGGAGGACATAGGGATGAATTTCCAAGGCTTTACTCACAGTTCTCATAAGCAGCGCAAGGCTTCTCCCTGCTCCTCGCGGAGTCCTGCGGCCACCAGGGACGGGGGTCCGACTACCTCCGAGGAAGTCCAGTGTGAGGTAGCATCCCTACACCAGAGTGTTCCTGCACTACAGACTTTACCCCTTCCCGTCTGTGCGTGTGTAGATAGGCCGGGTCTCCCTCTGAGCTCCTCTCAGGTGTAGGGCTCGGGTGGCAATTCCTCTCCATCCGAAGCCCGCCGGGATCCTCAGGGCCTAACCGGGCTTTCCCGTCCTGGACATAGAGTATGAGGTCGGGTGTCGGGGGCCGGTACCCCTCTTGCAGCCGGAATCCCTCTGAATAGATCAGGTAGGAGAGGACAGGTGGCGTGCTCTGCTCCGTCTGCATCCTCCCCAGGACCCATTTGCTAGGGAGCCACACTCTAAAGCTCCCGGGCCTTCTTGATCTTGGTCCTTGGCCAAGTTGAGACATTCCTTGTCTGCAACCTACCTCTCGTCCCATAGATCAGGGTACGAGGGCTGTGTCCCATGCCGGTGCAGGCCCACACAGGATCTGCGCTCCCGGAGGGAAGTCACATTACACACAGTTAATGACAGCACAGTACGACCACTTGACAGACACACTGTCAGAGACCAGAGAACAGACCAACGAAGAACCAGCAGAAAAGACCAAGATCAAAGATGGCATTCTATTAAATATGAAATTAGAAGTGTCACTAACTAACTGTTCCTCCACCCACACCCACTAACTGGTTCCTACTACTTTGTGTTCCCCAGTCTCCCGGTAACCAGGGGAGCAGCACTAGTGCATACCAGCTCCCTCTGGTGGAAATGTGGTGTTGGATGCAAAAGGCTGGAACACTACCATCACACCAGGCTTACCTCAGAGGAGGAACACCACACTCCATTAAAGAAGTGCAGCATTCCTGTGGCGGTCGAACCCTCAGGGGCGCCATAGAGCCATCAGCCGGCTATGCTTTGCTATTCCCATTATTAACAAGTGGGTCTTATATACTGTTACTGCATATGCAGTGACTGCATGGGCTACCAAAAATTTGGACACAGCCTAATACCCCTTTGAAGAGACATAGAGCAGGGTCTCAGTAAAAAAAAATGTTTCCATTATAAATGAGCGGGTCTCCTATAATGGTAATGCCCATTCTGTGACTGCAAGGGCTTGTAAAATTTAGGAAAAACCCCACTAACAATTTAAAGACACATAGAGTTGGGCCACAGTAACGAGTACAACATGTTCCCATTAGAAAGGAGAGGGTCTGCTATTCAGTTATAGGGTATGCAGTGAGTGCAACGGCTGCCAAAATTTAGGAAAAATCCTACTAACAATTTAAAGACACATAGATAGTGTTGAGCGAGCACTAAAATGCTCGGGTGCTCGAAGCTCGGGCCGAGCTCGCCGTGATACTCGGGTGCTCGACCCGAGCAACGAGCCCAATGTTAGTCTATGGGAGACTCGAGCATTTTTGCGGTGGCACCCCCGGCAGTCTTTTAAAAGCCTAACAAGTGCCCAAAACGATAGTGACAGTGCTCAAATGACATGGGGACAGCATGGGGATTGCCCCAGGAAGCATTTCTGGCCCCAAGGTCACTGCTGTCAACAACGTGGTCAGAGGTATTAAGCCACTTTTACGGGCTCACAATAAAGCGTTCAAAAATGAAAGTGAAACTTTTTTCCTGTGAAATATGTTAAGGAACATCCTTTCCAGGGAAAAGACTTGTGTATAAGTTAAAATAAATGACCAAAAACAAAAATACTCCTCCACACCTTCGGCTATGTTCACAAGTAGCATTTTTTATGCGTTTTTGCACTTTTGTATTGCTTTCAACTATGACAAATGCATTCACCGGGAAATGTCATTTTAACATTTTACAACCTTATCTGGCCATGTGCTGTGTGACACATGCATAAAGTGCTGAAAAGACATGGGAACAGCATGGGGAAGACCCCTGGAAGCATCTCTGACTCCCAGGTCACTGTCTAAAAGTGTGCCCATCATAAGTGATCCTTGCCGCATCACAAGATGCAGACTTGCAACTATCCCCATGCAAGTTATAGTCCCAGGGCAGTGTTCAATTGTACCTCCCCCATTCCTTGCAATGCAAGCGCAAGTATGCAGCCTGCCACCCACCCACCCCCAGGCTGCAATACCATACTGCTTGCTTGCACTTTAAATTGGGCCTTTTAGGCATGTGGAGGCGGAATCTCGCCACCACGTCATGGCTGTGTTGGCGGCCTGGAATCCATACTCAGTCCCCAGCTGCCTGGCGGCCGGGTGTCCATACTTGGTCCCCAGCCGCACCGTGGCCGGGTGTCCACACACGGTCCCCTGCCGCCTGGGGGCAGCCGGGTGTCCATAAACGGTCCCCAGCCGCCCCTATTTCTCCTTGGAACATCCCCGGACACACTTTTCTTAGCCCGGCCTGCTTTAGGCAGCATTGGACGATCCCACCAGAGAACCAGACTCCTCCGGTGGGCCCTGACTTCTCCATCGGTGGAGTTGAGAGTGCCAAGGTGAGGAGCATGATGATGATGACAGAAGTTAGCATCTGCTATGTTTTCTTTTAATGCAAGTGTAAGTGTGCAGCCTGCCGCCCACCCACCCCCAGACTGCAATTCCATACTGCTAGCTTGCACTTGAAATGGGGCCTTTTAGTTTGGAGTAGGCCGAAGCTGGCCACTACGTCATGGCTGCTTCAGCAGCGAGGTATCCATACTCAGTCCCCAGCCGCCCCTATTTGTCCTGGTGTGCCTTATACATAAGATTAAGCGCGTATACCAAAACATTACCTGTGCCCTCCCCAGTGCATTTAGTGGGAAGGAGAGCCTATTCCGCTGTAGTGTGTGCATGCCAAACCCCTGTTCATGATACATGCGAAGATGCCTCCCACCTTGCACCTGTCGTTGCAGACTTGCAACTATCCCCATTCAAGTCCTTGTCCCAGGGCAGTGTTCAATTGTACCTCTCCCATTCGTTGCAATGCAAGTGCAAGTATGCAGCCTGCCACCCACCCACCCCCAGGCTGCAATACCATACTGCTTGCTTGCTTGCTCTTTAAATTGGGCCATTTAGGCATGTGGAGGCGGAATCTGGCCAACACGCCATGGCTGTGTCGTCGGCCTGGTATCCATACTCAGTCCCCAGCCGCCTGGTGGCCGGGTGTCCCCGCTTGCTCCCCAGCCTCCGTGTGGTGGCCGGGTGTCCATACTCGGTCCACAGCCACCCCTATTTGTCCCGGTAACTTTTCCCACACTTTTCTTAGCCTGACCTGTTTAGGGCAGCATTGGCCGAGCCCACCGGACTATCAGACTCCTCCGGTGGGCCCTGGCTTCTCCATCAGGGGAGTTGAGAGTGCCAAGGTGAGGAGCATGATGAGGATGTTAGAAGTTAGCATCTGCTTTGTTTTGTTGTAATGCAAGCGCATGTATGTAGTAGCGGCTAGGCCTGAGGTGGTCAGCGTTTTGACGCATATCCTACCTCCTCAAAGGATTGCTGGATGTTTTCCTGCTACTATCCAAGTTCTATGACTCCCGTTAAAACAAAGCTTCAGGTGATAAATGATGGATGAGGTAGTGGCAAAGGAGAAAGAGCAGGAGGAACAGGGACCATTCACATTAATATCAAGCCAGTCAACCAGATATGTCTTGTAGGATATGTTTCTGTAACAAAAGGAGCGGTTCGGCTACACAGTTATAGGGCATACAGTGAGTGCAATGCCTACCAAAAATTTCGAGGCACTCCAATGCCCCTTGGAAATGACATGGAGGTCAGAGGGCGTTAACTAAACCTTTTTTTCCATTTATAGCAACTGGGTCTCCTGTGCACTGTTGGCCTAAGCAGTGAATGGAAGGCTTTCCAAAAATTATGAGGAACTGCAATGCCCCTTACAAGAGCCATGTGTGGCACCCCAGGGGTCTGGTCACCACAGTAATAGAGATATTACGTCAGAGAGCAAGTGGGAGGTGTCCTGGTCAGGATCCCTTAAACATGCAACATCCTCCTGCCACAGTCCTGGGAGGGGAGAATATTGCCCTTATAAACTGGATCTGGTGCGGGGTTGAGTGAGTCAGAGAACAGAGAACAGTCAGAGTCAGAGTGAGAGCAAGGGAAAGTAACAGCAAGGAGCTCTGTAGGAGCTAGGAGCTAAAGACCAGGGGCTGGAAGCTGAGCAGAGCTCGCCCTGGCAGAAGACAATAGGAACTGGACACAGGAGCAGAAACCAGCCGGCAGGGGATTTAAGGTCCTCTGGCCATAGAAGCCCGGAGGCTCAGTCACAAGCAAGGGACCAGCACCGCCGGCGTGGAGCGGAGGCTAACAGAAGGCCCCAAGTCACCAGCCATACGGGTGAGCACTACACGGTACACTCAGGGACGTGGGCTACTTCTACCCGCTTACAGCAAATTAGCCAGGAAGAGTACAGACAGACGGGGAGGCCTACAACTCCACCTGGCCAGGGGAACTGGCTTGCTCACAGACTGACCAGGCCTCTTATGCTAGCCAGTACTCCCGGGAGGGTCTACCTTATAATCATCAGTAAAGACCCTGAACTGCACTGCAAAGACTCTGAGTCGTTCCTGCTGCGCTCGTGCACCATCACCCCCATCATCCACACTCACTGCCCTGAGGCTATACTCCTCCCGTGGGGAGTTATCCCATTCTCTGCTGCGCACACAATACCAGCCTCAGTGGTCTGCCTTGCAGCGGTGGTACTCCCTGACCGCAATCCACGGGTGGCGCAGTCGGAAATTAACCTCAAAACCTAAGAAAGACTGCCACTGGTTTGACCAGCCTGAGCCACGGCACCGGGTCACCGCCACGGAGACTACAGACCCCAGAGACCCGGCACCAGGTATCCCACACACGTGTACACACGGCCCAGGGGGCGCGTCACATGCAGTACAGCATATTACAAACATAAGTCCCATTATTGGGGAGTGGGTGTCCCATAGTATTTGCTTATGCCTTGCAAGCAAAAGTTGCCAAAAATTGGGACGGAGCAACTTGCAATGCCCCTTACAAGAGCCATGCAGTACAGCATATTACAAACATAAGTCCCATTATTGGGGAGTGGGTGTCCCATAGTATTTGCATATGCCTTGCAAGCAAAAGCTGCCAAAAAAAGGACGGAGGAACTTGCAATGCTGGCACCCTGGTGGTATAGTGGTGGTGGAGGCTGAGGATAAGGAGAAGAAGATAAAACAGCTGAAATGAGGAAGCGTATACCCATGTGTGGGTGTGAAGCGGTGCATGTGAATACACCTCCCGAAATAACACAGTGGATTTGACTTTATGTTACTCTGCTGTCATTTGGTGGTGATGAGAAGTATGGCCCAATCCAGCCCTTGTTCATTTTGATAAGGGTCAGCTTGTCAGCATTGTCAGTTGACAGGCGAGTGCGCTTATCAGTTATAATTCCCCCAGCGGCACTAAAAACATGCTCCGATAACACGCTAGCGGCAGGGCAGGCCAGGACCTCCAAGGCGTACAGAGCGAGTTCATTTCAAGTGTCCAGCTTGGATACCCAATAATTAAAAGGCACAGAGGAATCACGGAGGACGCTGGTACGGTCGGCAAGGTACTCCCTCACCATCTTTTGAAACTTTCCACTCCTTGTGAGAGTACCCCGCGCCTCAGGGCCTGTAAGCTGGGCGGGTGTCAGAAAACTGTCCCAGAACGTTCACAGTGTTCCCCTGCCTCTGCTGGATTGGAGTTGCATCTCTCTCGCCTGTACGCCTTGGTTGGGCAACGAACTGTGACCTCTGCCGCTAGCGTGTTCAGATGGGAATTTTTTCAAGAGTTCTGCAGCAAGGGACTTCTGGTACTGCCCCATTTTTGTAGACCTCTCCACCTCAGGAATAAGAGAGTGAAAGTTCTCCTTGTAGCGGTGGTCTACAAGTGTCACCAACCAGTAATGACTGTCACCCTACATTTTGACAACGCGAGGGTCACGGTTAAGGCAGCGTAACATAAAGTCAGCCATGCATGCCAGACTGGTAACGGGCAAGATTTACGTGTCCTCACCAAGATGACGACTGACCATGCTCTCCTCCTCCTCCTCCTCCTCCTCTTCCTCCTCCACCCTGTCCTCAGGCCACCCATGCTGAACCGACGGTATGACACTTGTACAGGTACTACCGTGTACAACGCATGATAGCAGCTCCTGTCCTTCCTCCTCCTCCTCCTCCTCTCCCTCATTGTCCCCCAATGCACGTTGGAATGAGACGAGGCTGGGCTGTGTGTAATCGCCCGCTACGGCTTCTTGATCCACCTCATCATACTCTGGCTGCAATGCCTCCTCTTTAATTCTCTGCAGAGAGCATTGCAAAAGACAGACAAGTGGGATGCTGACAATAATGATGGCGTCATCGCCACTCACCATCTTGGTGGCCTCCTCAAAGTTTGTCAGGATGGTACATATGTCAGACATCCAGGTCCACTCCTGAGGTCTTATGTGTGGAGTCTGACCTGAATATCGACGGCCTTGTTGCAGCTGGTACTTCACAACTGCTCTCTTCTGCTCAGAAATCCTTTGCAACATGTGGAGGGTAGAGTTCCAACGTGTGGGGACATCACTCACCAGTCGGTGTGCCGGAAGCTGCAAACGCTGCTGCAACACAGCAAGGGCGGCGGAATCTGTAGCCGACTTGCGAAAATGAGCTGACAGGCGGCGTACTTTCACGTGCAGATCTGGCAACTCGGGGTACGATTTAAGAAACCGCTGAACCACGAGGTTAAGCACATGAGCCAGGCATGGTACGTGTGTGATCTCACCTCGCCTCAGAGCCGCCACCAGGTTACGGCCATTGTCACACACGACCATGCCTGGATGTAGGTTCAGCGGTCTCAGCCACAGATCTGCCTGCTCTTTCACAGCTGTCCACAACTCACAAGCAGTGTGAGGTTTATCACCTAAGCTTATGAGTTTCAGCACAGCCTGTTGCCGCTTGGCGGAGGCAGTACTGCTATGCTTCCAGCTTGTAACTGATGTGGTGATATCTGAGATGGAGGCTGAACATGAGGAGGAGGAGGAGGAGGAAGATGCGCAGGAGCTGTACACTGTGGGGGCAACTCTGACTGACATAGGGCCCGCAATCCTCGGTGTGGGGAGGATGTGTTCCGTTCCAAGGTCCGACAGGGTCCCGGCTTCCACTATGTTTACCCAGTGTGCCATCAGAGAGATGTACCATCCCTGGCCCCACCACTTGTCCATGTGTCCGTTGTCAGGTGGACTCTCCCAGTAACTGCGTTGTTGAGGGCACGGCAGATGCTTTGGGACACGTGCTTGTGTAGTTCGGGTATGGCACACCGGGCTAAATAGTGTCAGCTGGGGACCGAGTACCGAGGGACGGCCACCGCCATAAGATTGCGGAAGGATTCCGTCTCCACCAGCCTAAAAGGCAGCATTTCCAACGCAAGCAGTCGTGAAATGTGCGAATTTAGGACTGTGGCCTGTGGGGCGTTAGCTGCGAATTTCCGCTTTCGTTCGAAGGTCTGGGATATGGACAATTGAATGCTGCGGTGAGACGTGGACGTGGACGTTGATGCTGTTTCTTGAGAAACTGCCATAACAAGTGAAGACTGAGAGGAGGGGGCATCTTTACATGCAGTATGGACAGGGGATTGCCTTGCACACACAACAGGGGGTTCTATTGCACGCACAACAGTGGAAGAAGCAGTGGTGACACCCGCTGACACTGGTCGTGGACCCTGGGTTTTGCCCCACAAAGTCGGGTGCTTTGCTGCCATGTGCCTGATCATGCTGGTGGTGGTCAGGCTGGTAGTTTTGTCACCCCTGCTGATGCTGGCATGGCAGGTGGAACATATGGCCTTTTTGGGGTTATCAGCAGAGTCTTTAAAAAAATTCCAGACTCTGGAAGACCTACCCCTTGTACTGGCAACGTCCCTCGTGTTGGTGTTACGGGGAACGGTTGCCTGCCTTCTGTCTGCGGCCACCACACTGCTTCTTCCTGCCCGTTGGGGTACTCTGCCTCCCTCCCTGTGTGTGCTGCTGGCCTCACTCTGCATGTCCTCCTTCCACGTTGGGTCAGTTACTAGATCATCCACCACCTCCTCCTCTTCCACTTGCGCACCACGATCCTCCTCCTCACTTCCTGGCAATTGTGTCTCGTCATCGTCCACCTCTTGTGACAGATTGCCAACGTCGACTTCCTGTGGCCGTGGCTGTTCAAATATTTGGGCATCGCAACATGGGATCTCCTCTTCCACCTCTTCAAGCGTATCAGGCGAGGGGCCCAAATATGGAAATGGACCAGTGAACAGCTCTTCAGAGTGTCCAAGTGTGGGATCACTTGCTGTCTGACGACACTCGGCATGGTGGGAGGAAGGAGCATCAGGGTGAGGAGGAGTATGCGGTCGAGACTCACGGCTACTAAGAGTTGACCGTGTGGAAGACAGACCGGAGGTGGTGGTGCCCAGGTAACTGGAAGTATTGTCTGCTATCCAATTAATAACCTGTTCACACTGATCAGTTCTCAATATTGGTGTTGTTCTGTGCTTCCCTAGTAATTCGGTCAAGAAGTGGGAGTGAGAAGATGTGGCTGTTGGTTGTGGCACATTTTCACCTTGGTCACGGCCCCGTCCTGTGCACGAACCATCACCAGCCTTTACAGACCCTACACTAACTATTTTGCAGTTTATATCTGTCCCTAAATCAGCAGCGCTGTCCCTACACTGTCTAATCCGGAGCGACTGTGTCCAAGATGGCGGCGCCCGGTTTAAAATACTCGAGGTGACGCTGTGCGGCCAGCCAATCACTGTAATGCCTACAACCAACATGGCTGCAGCATTACAGTGACTGGCTGGCAATCCCTGCATGTTCATTGGCTCTGTAAAGAGCGCCAAACATGCAGGGCGGAGACCCAAGCTCCCGCCCGAGTAACCCGGAAATACTCGGTGCTCGCCGAACATCCCGAGTAGCGTGATGCTCGGGCGAGTACCGAGCAGTGTCGAGCATGTTCGCTCAACACTACACATAGAGCTTAGCCAGAGTAACGACATGTTCCCATTAGAAAGGATAGGGTCTCTATACAGTTATAGGGTATGCAGTGAGTCCAACGGCTGCCAAAATGCCAAAATTTAGGAAAAACTCCACTAACAATTTAAAGACACATACAGCTTGGCCACAGTAACGAGTACGACATGTTCCCATTAGAAAGGAGCTGGTCTGCTATTCAGTTATAGGGTATGCAGTGAGTCCAACGGCTGCTAAAATTTAGGAAAAACCCTACTAACAATTTGAAGACACATAAAGGTGGGCCTCAGTAACAACATATTCCCATTAGAAAGTAGATGGTCTCCCATACTGTTTGCCTATGCAGTGACAGCAATGGCTGTCTAAAATTTGGAGGCACTGCAATGCCCCTTGCAAGAGAAGTAGAGGTCAGAGGGCCTCCTGAATACAATGTTCCCATTATTAGGAAGTGGGTCTCCCATACTGTTTGCCTATGCAGTGAAGCAATGGCTGCCAAAAATTTGGAGGAACTGCAATGCCCCTTGCAAGAGACGTAGAGTTCGATGGGCCTCCTGAAAACAATGTTTCCATTATTAGGAAGTGGGTCTCCTGTACTGATACTGCGTATGCAGTGACTGCAAGGGCTACCAAATATTTGGAAGCAGCCCAATACACCTTTGAAGAGACATAGAGCAGGGTCTCAGTAAAAAAAATGTTCCCATTATAAAGGAGCTGGTCTCCTATAATGGTAATGCCCATGCTGTGACTGCAAGGACTGGTAACATTTAGGAAAAACCCCACTAACAATTTAAAGACACATAGAGCTGGGCCACAGTAACGAGTACAACATGTTCCCATTAGAAAGGAGGGAGTCTGCTATTCAGTTATAGGGTATGCAGTGAGTGCAACGGCTGCCAAAATTTAGGAAAAATCCTACTAACAATTTAAAGACACATAGAGCTTGGCCAGAGTAACGACATGTTCCCATTAGAAAGGAGAGTGTCTGCTATACAGTTAAAGTGTATGCAGTGAGTCCAACGGCTGCCAAAATGCCAAAATTTAGGAAAAACTCCACTAACAATTTAAAGACACATACAGCTTGGTCACAGTAACGAGTACGACATGTTCCCATTAGACAGGAGCTAGTCTGCTATTCAGTTATAGGGTATGCAGTAAGTCCAACGGCTGCCAAAATTTAGGAAAAACCCTACTAACAATTTGAAGACACATAGATGTGGGCCTCAGTAACAACATATTCCCATTAGAAAGTAGAGGGTCTCCCATACTGTTTGCCTATGCAGTGACTGCAATGGCTGTCAAAAATTTGGAGGCACTCCAATGCCCCTTGCAAGAGAAGTAGAGGTCAGAGGGCCTCCTGAAAACAATGTTCCCATTATTAGGAAGGGGTCTCCCATACTGTTTGCCTATGCAGTGAAGCAATGGCTGCCAACAATTTGGAGGAACTCCAGTGCCCCTTAAAAGAGACGTAGAGGTCGGAGGGCCTCCTGAAAACAATGTTCCCATTATTAGGAAGTGGGTCTCTCATACTGTTTGCCTATGCACTGAAAGAACAGCTGCCAAAAATTTGGAGGAACTCCAATTCCCCTTGCAAGAGACGCAGAGGTCAGAGGGCTTCCTGAAAACAATGTTCCGATTATTCGGAAGTGGATGTTCCATATTGTTTGCCTATGCATTGAGGCAACAGCTGACAAAAATTTGGAGGAATTCCAACATCCCTTGCAAGAGACTTAGATATGTTGATATGGTACATATGGTGTTGATATGATGATGGAGAATGAGGATATGGAGAAGGAGAAGAGCAAAAAGACAAAATCATGAAGCGTATACCCATGTCTGGGTGTGAAGACAGAGGTGCATGGGAATAGAGTTAGACCTCCCAAAAAAAAGACACTGTATTTGAGTTTATGTTACGCTGCTATCATTCGGTGGTGTTTAGAAGTCTGGCCCAATCCAGCCCTTGTTCATTTTTATAAGAGTCAGTCTGTCAGCATTTTCAGTTGACAGGAGAATGCGCCTATTGGTTATAATTCCACCGGAGGCACTAAAAACCCGCTCTGACAAAAAGATAGCGCCAGGACCTCCAAGGCATAGAGAGCCAATTCATGCCACGTGTCCAGCTTGGATACCCAATAATTATAAGACACAGAGGAATCACGGAGGACGTTGGTACGGTCGGCAAGGTACTCCCTCAGCATCTTCCGCAACTTTTCCCTCCTTGGGAGAGTACCCCGCGCATCAGGGCTTGTGCGATGGGAGAGTCTGAGAAAACTGTTCCAGAACTTTTACAGTGTTCCCATGCCTCTGCTGGATTGCATTTGTGTCTCTCTCGCCTGTACTCCTTGGTTGTCCAACGAACAGTGACCTCTTCCGCCAGCGTTTTCAGATGGGAATTTTTTTAATAATTCCGCAACAAGGGCCTTCTCGTACTGCCCCATTTCATTAGGCCTGTCCTGCGCCCGTATAAGGGACAGAAAGTTCTCCTTGTAGCTCACCAACCAATAATAACTGTCACCCAAAATTTGGACAACACAAGGGTCACAGGAAAGGCAACGTAACATAAACTCAACCATGTGTGCCAGACTGCATAGAGGCAAGATTTCAATGTCCTCACCAAGAGGACGACTGACAATGCTCTCCTCCTCATCCTCCTCCTCTTCCTCCTCCTCCCTGTGCTCAGGCCATCCACACTGAACAGACTGTCAATAGCGCAGGAAACTAGATCCTGTTCTTCCTCCTCTTCCTAATTGTCACCCAATTCACGCTGGGATGGGATGAGGCTGGGCTGTGTGGAATCACCCTGTATGATTCCTTGCTCCATCTCATCATGCTCCACCTGCAATGAATCCTCTTTAATTGTGAGCAGAGAGCATTTCAGAAGACAGAGAAGTGGGATGGTGACGCAAATCATGGCGTCATCACCGCTCACCATCTTGGTGGAGTTTTGGAGGATGGTACAAATATCTGACATCCATGTCCACTTCTGAGGTTTTATGTGTGGAGTCTGACCTGAATAACGACGGCCTTGTTGATGCTGGTAGTCAACAATTGCCCTTTTCTGCTCACAAATCCTTCCCAACATCTGCAATGTAGCGTTCCAATGCATGGGGGCATCGCAGATCAGTCGGTGAGCTGAAAGCTGCAAATGCTGCTGAAGCACGGCAAGGGCGGCGGAAGTTGTAGCTGACTTTCAAAATGGGCACACAGGCGGCTTTACTTTGACAAGCAGATACAACAGATCTGGATATGTTTTGAGAAACCGCTGAACCACGAGGTTAAGCACATGGGCCAGGCATGGTATATGTGTGAGCTCACCTCGCCTCAGAGCCGCCACCTGGTTCCGGCCATTGTCACACACAACCATGCCTGGCTGAAGGATCAGCTGTGTCAGACTCAGATCTGCCTGCTCTTTCAGAACTGTCCACAACTCTTCAGCTGTGTGCGGTTTGTCACCTAAGCATATTAGCTTCAGCACAGCCTGTTGCCACTTTGCCGAGGCAGTGCTCCAGTGATTTCAGCTTCTGACTGATGTGATCATTTCAGAGATGGAGGCTGAAGAGGAGGAGGAGGAAGTGCAGGAGCTGTAGAATGTGGAGGCAACCCTGATAGACCCAGGGCCCGCAATCCTCGGAGTCGGGAGGACGTGTTCCATCCCAAGGTCCGACTGGGTCCCGGCTTCTACTATATTAACAGCGAGATGTATCATCCCTGCCAACAAGCACTTGTCCACGTGTCCCGTGTCCGTGGTTAGGTGGACTTTCCCAGAACCTACGCTGTTGAGGGCACAGCTAATGTTGTGGGAAACAAGCTCGTGTAATGCAGGGACAGCACACCGGGAGAAATAGTGGCGGCTGGAGACCAAGTACCAAGGGATGGCTGCCGTCATCAGGTTGCAGAAAGCTTTTGTGTCCACGAACCTAAAAGGCAACATTTCAAGCTCAAGCATTCACGAAATGTGTGAATTTAGTAGTGTGATCTGTGAGGCGTTGGCTGAGTATTTGCGCAGGATTGGGGTAGGGACAACTGAATGTTGTGCTGGGACAAGGACGTGGACGCGCTTGCTGATGGTGCTAGTTGAGAGTGTTCAACGACAGGTGCAGGGCGGGAGGCATCTTGGCATGTGCCATGGACAGGGGATTGGCGTGTATGCACAACAGCAGCTGAAGCAGTGGTGTCACCCGCAGACACTGTTCCTGGACCCTGGGATTCGGCCCACTTTGTCAGGTGCTTTGCTGCCATGTGCCTGATCATGCTGGTGGTGGTAAGGCTGCTAGTTTTGCTACCCCTGCTGATGCTGGCCAGGCAGGTGGTGCAAATGGCCTTTTTGTGGTTATCTGCAGAGTCTTTAAAAAATAACCTTACTTGGGAAGACCTAACAGTTGTACTGTCAACTTCCATCGTGTTGGCATTACGAGGAACGCTTTCTTGCTTTGTGTCTGTAGCTACCACACTGCTTCTTCCTGCCTGTTGTAGTGCTATGCCTAACTCCCCTGTGTGCTGCTGTCTTTGCCAGGTTGGGTCAGTTACTATATCATCCACCACCTTGTCTTCCACTTCCGCACCCTGGTCCTCTTCCAGACTTTCTGGCAATTGTGTCTCATCATCATCATCATCCACCTCTTGCGACAGTAATTGCACTTTCACACCGTCGCATTCATTTGACTGTGGCTGCTCTAATATTTGGGCATTGCTACATGCGTTCTCCTCTTGACTAGCTTGAAGCTGGCCAGACGAGAGGCCCGAATCTACAAATGGAAAAGTGAACAGCTCTTCAGAGTGTCCAAGTGTGGGATCAGTTGTCTGCGGGCACTCGGCATGGTGGGAGGAAGGAGGATCAGGGTGAGGAATATGCGATCCAGACTCACGGCTACTGAGACTTGACCATGTGGAAGACAGGGTGGTGGTGGTGGCAAAGTGACTGGAAGCATTATCTGTTATCCAACTAACAACCTTTTGACACTGCTCTGGGTTCAATAGCGGTGTACTGCGTTCCCCTAGCAATTGGGACAGGAAGGTCGAGCAACAAGATGTGGGTGTTTGTTGTGGCACAATTTCAGCTTGCCCACGGCCATGTCTTTGGCATCGGCCTCTGCATGCACCATCACCTTGCCCATTTTTAATGGAGAACAATATTTTCCACGTTCATGAGAAATGGCTGATTTTGGAATGCAGTTATATGAGATACGTCTGACAGAGTACCACAATTTTAAATATACAGACCTGTAGTTTACTAATATTATTCCACACAGAGACCTAGTGTGAATAGGTTGACTGACACACTGCAACAGAATGGAAATGGAAGAAATGGCTGATTTTGGAACACTCGTATAGGTGTTATGTCTGACAGACAAATAGCAGGCCTGTAATTTGCTAATACTTTTCTTCACCGACACCTAGTGTGAATAGCTTGACCGACACACTGCAACAGAATGGAAATGGAAGAAATGTCTGATTTTGGAACAGTCTTATAGGTGATATGTCTGACAGAGAACCACGGTTTTAAATAGCAGGCCTGTAATTTACTAATACTATTGTTCACAAACACCTAGGTTGAATAGCTTGACTAACACACTGCAACAGAGTGGAAAAGTAGACCAATATTTTCCACATTCAGTTTAAATTTCTGGATTTTTTTCGCTGAAATATGAAACAGATCTGGCTTTATTCTGCAGTGAGAACAAGCAAATGGAGCATTTAGTCAGCTGACAGGTCACGCGACCGTTGACGTCAGCAGTCGCGTGACCATCACATGACTAAATGATGTCCATGCAGGTCCTTTCAGAACACCGTGGGATGCCGAGAACAGAGCACGCCACTGGAGAGGATACTGGGGGCTGCCGGAGAGGTAAGTATAATGTTTTTTTATATTTTACGTTTTAATTCTTTTTTTAGTAATGGTACCCGGGTCAGGAGGAGAGTCTCCTCTTCTCCAGACCCGGGTACCATCCACGAATTGAACCGCATAACATCTGCATGCATACATGTATACATGCGGATGTTATGTGGTTCAGTGCAAGTCAATGGCGGTGATTTTGCCACGATTACGCACAATTAATAGTTGTGTGGCAGATTTTTCCGCAATGATAATCCGCAGAGGAAACTTCCACAGCATGTGCACAGCACATGCGGATTTTCATTGAGAAACATGGCAGACAACTTAACAAGCATTTTTAATATGTTTTCAGGACTGAAACGCCGCTGCAGAAATGCATTAAATCCGCATCGTGGGCACACAGCCTAAGTTCAGATGGATATATACTGAATATATGTTGTGGAATACCTATACTAACTATAAAGAAGCAAATCTCTCCCTGACGCAGCAGCACCTCTCCCTACTCTGCATGATTCCGGAGTACACTGTGGCGAGCATAGCGGCGCCAGGTCTTATATAGACCTGATGATGCTGTACGGCCAGCCAATTACTGTAATGCCCACAACCAACATGGCTACGGAATTACAGTGCGTGACAGGCAATGCCTGCATGTTCATTGGCTCTCTGAAGAGCGCCAAACATGCAGGGAGGGGATCCGAGTTCCCGCCCGAGCAACCCAGAAATACTCGCCGAGCTTGTCAAGCACAGTGATGCTCGGGCAAGTACCGAGCAGTGGTGAGCACGTTCGCTCATCACTAGTGATGAGCGAGCACTAAAATGCTCGGGTACTCGTTGCTCGGGTCGAGCAAATTGGAATACTCGGGTGCTCGACCCGAGCAACGAGCCCAATGTAAGTCTATGGGAAACTCGAGCACCCCCCGGTGATCTGCAGAGGGCCTAAAAATTGCCCAAATCAATGGGAACAGTGCTCAAATGAGATGGGAACAGCATGGGGAAGACCCCTGGAAGCATCTCTGACACCCAGATCACTGCTGTCAACAACGTGGTCAGAGTATTACGCCACTTTTACGGACTCACAATAAAACATACAAAAACTAAACCAAAATGGATTTTCCTGTGAACTATGTTAAGGAACATCCTTTTCAGGGTAATGACTCGTATATAAGGCAAAACAAATAACCAAAAATAAAAATACTCCTACACAACTTGGGCTTTGTTCACACTTAGCGTTTTGATGCGTTTTTGCACTTTTGCATTGCTTTCAACTAAGACTAATGCATTCACCAGGAAATGTAATTTTAACATTTTACAACCTTATCTGGCCATGTGGTGTGTGACACATCATCAGACACATGCATAGAGTGCTGAAAAGACATGGGAACAGAATGGGAAAGACCTCTGGAAGCATCTCTGACTCCCAGGTCACTGATTAAAAGTGTGCCCATCATAAGTGATCCTTGGAGCATGCGATCATGCCTCCCGCCATGCACCTGTCGTTTCAGACTTGCAACAATCACCGTCCACGTCCTTGTCCCACTGCAGCGTTCAGTTGTCCCTACCCCATTCCTTGGAATGCAAGTGCAAGTATGCAGGCAGCCACCCACCCACCCACAGGCTGCTATACTATACTGCCAAATTGTTGACAGCTGATTGCACTTGAAATGTGGCCTTTTAGGCTCGTGGAGGCGGAAGATTTTCATAACCTCATGCCAGCGGCGACCGGTTGTCCATACTCGGTCCCCAGCCGCCACTATATTTCCCGGTATCACCTCCACCTTCCACAAGCACGGGTCCCACAACATTACCCGTGCCCTCCCCAGTGTACTTACTGGGTTGGACCGACCCACCAGAAAACCGGAGACTCCTCCGGTGGGCCCTGGCTTCTCCTTCAGGAGAGTTCATAGAGCGGAGGTGAGGCCATGATGATGATAGAGGCCACCATCTGCTTTGTTTTCTATCACTTGGAATGCAAGTGCAAGTATGCAGCCAGCCACCCACCCACAGGCCGCAACACTAAACTGCCAGATTTCTGGGCAGCTCTTTGCAATTAAAATATGGCCTTTTAAGCTCGTGGAGGTGGCAGCTTTTCACAACCTCATGCCGGCGGCGGCCGGTTGTCCATACTCGGTCCCCAGCCGCCACTATATTTCCCGGTATCACCTCCACCTTCCACAAGCACGGGTCCCACAACATTACCCGTGCCCTCCCCAGTGCACTTACTGGGAAGGACCGCCTAACCACAAACACGTGGACAGGTGAATGTGGCCAGGGACGGTACGGAGCCAGTTCACAACTTTTTTTGCTGAGAGTTTTATTTAGCTCGGTGAAAGGACTGACAGAGGGAAACCGTATCTACCCTGCATGTCATTTCTCCCAGGAAGTCCTGTAATTGAGCTTGTTGCAGAAGCAATGGCAGCCCGTCCAACATCAACTCGCACTTGTCAGTGGTGCTTTGACACACACACATCTTTCTTTGCGCATTTAATTTCTTGAATGCAGAGTTGGACAATGGCCTGATCTGTAATGCGTTTTGAGAAATAACATGCATAAGCATGGCCGATCCGCATTAAAAAAGCAGCCATAGAGTGTCCGGGAACCTTCCCCCACACTTTTCTTAGCCAGGGCTGCTTTTCGGGAGGGTTGGACGGGCCCACCAGAGAACCGGAGACTCCTTCGGCGGGCCCTGGCTTCTCCTTCAGGAGAGTTCATAGTGCCGAGGTGAGGCCATGATGATGATAGAGACCTCCATCTGCATAGTTTTCTGTTACTTGGAATGCAAGTGCAAGTATGCAGCCAGCCAGCCACCCACCCAGAGGCCGCAACACTAAACTGCCAGATTTCTGGGCAGCTCTTTGCACTTGAAATATGGCCTTTTAAGCTCTTGGAGGCGGAAGCTTTTCACAACCTTATGCCAGCGGCGGCCGGGTGTCCATACTCGGTCCCCAGCCGTCAATGTTTCTCCCGGTGTCGCCTCCGCCTTCCACAAGCACGGGTCCCACAACATTACCCATGCCCTCCCCAGTGCACTTACTGGGAAGGACTGCCTAATCACAAACACGTGGGCAGGTGAATGTGGCCAGGGACGGTACGGAGCCAGTCCACAACTTTTTTTGCTGAGTTGTATTTCACCACAGCCATATTCTTTAGCTTGATGAAAGGACTTGGGAAACCATATCTACCCAGCTGTCATTTCTCCCAGGAAGTCCTCTAAAGCTGCTTTCTTTGAAATGTGGCCTTTTAGGCTCGTGGAGGCGGAAGCTTTTCATAACCTCGTGCCGGCAGCAGCCAGGTGTCCATACTCAGTCTCCAGCCGCCACTAAATTTCCCGGTATCGCCTCCGCCTTCCACAAGCACGGGTCCCACAACATTACCCGTGCCCTCCCCAGTGCACTTACTGGGAAGGACCGCCTAACCACAAACACGTGGACAGGTGAATGTGGCCAGGGACAGTACGGAACCAGTCCACAACTTTTTTTGCTGAGAGTTGTATTTAGCTCTGTGAAAGGACTGGCATAGAGGCAAATCGTATCTACCCTGTGTGTCATACTATGCCTGATGAAGAGACCTGAGTAGTCTCGAAAGCTTGCAATTTGTTACCATCTTTTCAGTTAGCCATTAAAGGGTATCAACCACTGAGGACTCTCAAATCTAAATATTTTTCTATCTACTGGCTAACACGGTACAAGAATATATATTTTCCCTATACTAAGAAATTAAAGACAAATAGAGCAGGGCCACAGTAACGGCAAATTCCCATTAGAAAGGAGAGAGTCTCCCATAGTGTTGGCCTATGCAGTGAATGCAAGGGCTGCCAAAATTTGGAGTCACTTCAATGACCGTTGGAAGAGATGTGGAGGAGGGCCTCATAAAAAATGTTACCATTAGAAAGGAGCGGGCCTCCTATACTTGTAATGCCCATGCACTAAGTGTATGGGCTAACAAACAATTACCCCTGGGGGGTATACATGAACATACTGTATAAAAAAAAAAATTTATGGGCATCATAAACACCCTTTAAAAAAATTACGTGGGTGTTGCATCACGGACCACGGTCACCCTCATGATATGGTGGTGGAGGATGAGGAGAAAGAGGATGACAAGAGCAAATAGCCAAAATCAGGAAGTATATACCCATGTGTGGGTGTGAAAAGGTGCATGAGAATACACTTACCAAGAAAAGACACTGGATTTGAGTTTATGTTATGCTGCTATCATTCGGTGGTGTTGAGAAGTCTGGCCCAATCCAGCCCTTGTTCATTTTTATAAAAGTCAGCCGGTCAGCATTTTCAGCTGACAGGTGGATGCGCTTATCAGTTATAATTCCACCAGAGGCACTAAAAACCCGCTCTGATAAAACGCTGGCAGCAGGGCAGGCCAGGACCTCCAAGGCATAGAGAGCCTGTTCATTCCACATATCTAGATTGGATACCCAATAATTATAAGGCACAGAGGCATCACGGAGGACGTTGGTACAGTCGGCAAAGTATTCCCTCAGCATCTTCCCAAACTTTGCACTCCTTGTGAGAGTACACCGCGCCTCAGGGCCTGTGCGATGGGAGGGTCTGAGAAAACTCTCCCAGAACTTTGACAGTGTTCCCCTGCCTCTGCTGGATTGAAGTTGTGTCTCTCTCGCCTGTACTCCTTGGTTGTCCAACGAAGTGTACCCTCTGCCGCCAGCGTTTTCAGATGGGAATTTTTTTAATAGTTCCGCAACAAGGGCCTTCTGGTACAGCCCCATTTTTGTATACCTGTCCGTCTCAGGAATAAGAGATATAAAGTTCTCCTTGTAGCATGGGTCTAGAAGTGTCACCAACCAGTAATGACTGTCACCCAAAATTTTGAGAATGCGAGGGTTATGGGAAATGCAGCGTAACATAAACTCAGCCATGCGTGCCAGACTATTAACAGGCAAGACTTCCGTGCCCTCACCAAGAGGATGACTGACCATGATCTCCTCCTCCTCTCTGTCCTCTGGCCATCCACGCTGAACAGAAGGTATGACAGCTGTGCAGGTAGTACCATCTATAGTGCATGAAACTAGTTCCTGTCCTTCCTACTTCTCCTCCTCTTCCTCATTGTCACACAATCCATGTTGGGATGAGATAAGGCTTGGCTGTGTGTAATCACTAGTGTTGAGCCACCCCCGTAGTGTTCGGGTTCGGTTCGGTTCGTCGAACACCGGGATGTTCGAGGAACTGTTCGTCGAACTGTTCGTCGAACACCTTAGAACACCGTCGAACACCGTTAAAACCAATGGCAGGCAAACAAAAACACATAGAAACACATAGAAAACACCTTCAAAGGTGTCCAAAAGCTGACAAACTGCTCAGAAGACACTCTCTTTAAAAAAGCCGGCCGGCAAATTCAGCAGCGGCATACACCGGTACCCGACAATTTAGACAAGAAGGAATAGAGCATCACACATAGATTAGATAGATAGAAACATGTCAGTCACACATATAAGAAGCACAGTCACAGTGTTGGTTACTGCACTTGTCATTTAGTGTAAAGGATTTATTAAAAAAAATATTAGTGTTTTCATGCACCGTCTCTTTAAAAAAGCCGGCCGGCAATTCAGCAGCGGTACCCGACAATTTAGAACAGAAAGAATAGAGCTTCACACATAGATTAGATAGATAGAAACATGTCAGTCACATATATATGAAGTAAAGTGACAGTGTTGCTTACTGTACTTGTCATTTAGTGTAAAGGATTTATTTAAAAAAATAATAGTGTTTTCATGCACCGTCTCTTTAAAAAAGCCGGCCGGCAATTCAGCAGCGGTACCCGACAATTTAGAACAGAAAGAATAGAGCATCACACATAGATTAGATAGATAGAAACATGTCAGTCAGATATATAATAAGTACAGTGATAGTGTTGGTTACTGTACTTGTCATTTAGTGTTAAAATAAAGGATTTATTAAAAAAAAAATTAGCGTGGGGTTCCCCGTAATTTTAGTCTCTAGCGGAGGTTAAGCAGACGGCTGGGGCAGATGTTTGAAGCCTGGGAAGGGGGTAATACCCATGGAGCTTCCCAGGCTACTAATATCAGCCCCCAGCTGAATACCTAGCCTTTACTAGCTATTAAAATGGGGGACCCCCCCAAAAAAATGACGTGGGGTCCCCCCTATTTTAATAGCTAGCAAAGGCTAGACAGACAGCTGGGGGCTGATATTAATAGCTCAGGAAGGGTGCCATGAATATTGGCCCCCTCCCAGGCTAGAAACACCAGCCGTCAGCCGCCCCAGAAATGGCACATCCATAGGATGCGCCAATTCTGGCACTTAGCCTCGCTCTTCCCACTGCCCTGTAGCGGTGGCAGTGGGGTAATAGGGCTGGGGTTGATGTCAGCTTATAATGCCAGCTGACATCAAGCCCAGGTTAGTAATGGAGAGGCGTCTATAAGACACCCCCATTACTAACCCGATAGTCAAAGTTAAAAAAAACACAAACACCCAGAATAAAATCCTTTAATTGAAATAAACACACACTTCTTTATTGTTCTAAATTAAACCATACTTACCGTCACGCCGATTCCAGCTGAAGCCAACGATCTCGTGCAATAAAAATAAAATAATAAACCAACATCATCTTTACCTTTCGATGGTTCCCAGGACAGCTCCAGCTCTGCTACATCGAGATGACAGGCTGGACCACAGCAGAACGCTGCCATCCAGCCTGTCAACCCGCAGACACTGAGAAGAGCAGGCTTTCTTGCGCTCCTCAGTGTCTCGCTGTGACGGCATCCAGATGAGCCGAGGTCATGTCCAATGAACTCGGCTCACCTCATGCACGTCACTGACAGCGTGGGAAAATTCTCCTGCACTCAGCGCTTCAGCGTGGGAGAATTCTCAGGCTGAAGTGCTGAGTGCAGGAGAATTTTCCCACGCTGTCAGTGACGTGCATGAGGTGAGCTGAGATCATTGGACATTAACTCACCTCATGCACGTCACTGACAGCGTGGGAAAATTCTCACGCTGAAGCGCTGAGTGCAGGAGAATTCTCCCACGCTGTCAGTGACGTGCATAAGTTGAGCTCATGTCCAATGAACTCAGCTCACCTCATGCACGTCACTGACAGCGTGGGAAAATTCTCCTGCACTCAGCGCTTCAGCGTGAGAATTTTCCCACGCTGTCAGTGACGTGCATGAGGTGAGTTCATGTCCAATGATCTCAGCTCACCTCATGCACGTCACTTACAGCGTGGGAGAATTCTCACGCTGAAGCGCTGAGTGCAGGAGAATTTTCCCACGCTGTCAGTGACGTGCATGAGGTGAGCTGAGTTCATTGGACATGAGCTCACCTCATGCACGTCACTGACAGCGTGGGAGAATTCTCCTGCACTCAGCGCTTCAGCGTGAGAATTTTCCCACGCTGTCAGTGACGTGCATGAGGTGAGCCGAGTTCATTGGACATGACCTCGGCTCATCTGGATGCCGTCACACCGAGACACTGAGGAGCGCAAGAAAGCCTGCTCTTCTCAGTGTCTGCGGGATGACAGGCTGGATGGCAGCGTTCTGCTGCGGTCCAGCCAGTCATCTCGATGTAGCAGAGCTGAAGCTGTCGTGGGAACCATGGAAAGGTAAGGATGATGTTGGTTTATTATTTTTCTTTTATTGCAGGAGATCGTTGGCTTCAGCTGGAATGGGCGTGATGGTAAGTATGGTTTAATTTAGAACAATAAAGAATTGTGTGTTTATTTCAATTAAAGGACTTTATTATGGGTGTTGTGTTTTTTTTAAATACTTTACTAGAAATTCATGGCGGTCATGTCTAATACTGGCGTGACCCCATGAATTTTGGGCTTAGGGCCAGCTCATAATACCAAGCTGGCCCTAACCCCTTTATTACCCAGTGAGCCACCGCACCAGGGTCCTGGATGAGTTGGGTACAGCGCCAGAAGATGGCGCTTCTATGAACGCGCCATTTTCCGGGGTGGCTGCGGACTGCAATTTGCAGCGGGGGGGGGGGGGGGGGCCCAGAAAGTTGGGCTCCCTGCGCTGCAGATTCCAGCCCCCAGCTGCCTAGTTGTACCTGGCTGGACACAAAAATAGGGCGGAGCCCCACGTATTTTTTTTTTAATTATTTCATTAAATTCATGAAATAATTAAGAAAAAAAGGCCTTCCCTATATTGTTGTGTCCGGCCAGGTACAAATAGTCAGCTGGTGGTTGGGGGCTGCCCGTTCCTGCCTGCTGTACCTGGCTGGACACAAATATAGTGCGAAGCCCCACTTCAATTTTTTTTAATTATTTCAGGAAATTCATGAAATAATTAAGAAAAAAAGGCCTTCCCTATATTGTTGTGTCCGGCCAGGTACAAATAGGCAGCTGGTGGTTGGGGGCAGCCCGTTCCTGCCTGCTGTACCTGGCTGGACACAAATATAGTGCGAAGCCCCACTTCAATTTTTTTTAATTATTTCAGGAAATTCATGAAATAATTTAAAAAAAATTGACGTGGGGCTTCGCACTATATTTGTGTCCAGTCAGGTGCAGCAGGCAGGAACGGGCTGCCCCCAACCACCAGCTGCCTATTTGTACCTGGCCGGACACAACAATATAGGGAAGCCCTTTTTGTTTTAAATTATTTCATGAAATAATTAAAAAAAAATTGACGTGAGGCTTCGCACTATATTTGTGTCCAGCCAGGTACAGCAGGCAGGAACGGGCTGCCCCCAACCAACAGCTGCCTATTTGTACCTGGCCGGACACAACAATATAGGGAAGCCCTTTTTTTCTTAATTATTTCATGAAATAATTTAAAGAAAATTGACGTCGGGCTTCGCCCTGTTTTCGTGTCCAGCCAGGTACAACTAGGCAGCTGGGGGCTGGAATCCGCAGCGCAGGGAGGCCCAAGCTTTCTGGGCCACCCCCGCTGCAAATTGCAGTCCGCAGCCACCCCGGAAAATGGTGCGTTCATAGAAGCGCCATCTTCTGGCGCTGTACCCAACTCATCCAGGGCCCTGATGCGGTGGCTAACTGGGTAATAAAGGGGTTAGGGCCAGCTTGGCATTATCAGCTGGCCCTAAGCCCGAAATTCATGGGGTCATGCCAATATTAGACATGACCACCATGAATTTCTAGTAAAGTATTTAAAAAAAACACAACACCCAGAAAAAGTCCTTTAATTGAAATAAAGACACAATTCTTTATTGTTCTAAATTAAACCATACTTACCGTCACGCCCATTCCAGCTGAAGCCAACGATCTCCTGAAATATAAGAAAAATAATAAAGCAACATCATCCTTACCTTTCCATGGTTCCCATGACAGCTTCAGCTTTGCTACATCGAGATGACAGGCTGGACCGCAGCAGAACGTTGCCATCCAGCCTGTCATCCTGCAGACACTGAGAAGCGCAGGCTTGCTTGCGCTCCACAGTGTCTCTCTGTGAGGGCATCCAGATGAGCCGAGTTAATGTCCAATGAACTCGGCTCACCTCATGCACGTCACTGACAGCGTGGGAAAATTCTCCTGCACTCAGCGTTCAGCGTGGGAGAATTCTCACGCTGAAGCGCTGAGTGCAGGAGATTTTTCCCACGCTGTCAGTGACGTGCATGAGGTGAGCTGAGTTCATTGGACATGAGCTCACCTCATGCACGTCACTGACAGCGTGGGAGAATTCTCCTGCACTCAGCGCTTCAGCGTGAGAATTTTCCCACGCTGTCAGTGACGTGCATGAGGTGAGCCGAGTTCATTGGACATGAACTCGGCTCATCTGGATGCCGTCACAGAGAGACGCTGAGGAGCGCAAGCAAGCCTGCGCTTCTCAG
The DNA here is from genome assembly GCF_046119375.1 of Phyllobates terribilis. NCBI lineage: Eukaryota > Metazoa > Chordata > Amphibia > Anura > Dendrobatidae > Phyllobates > Phyllobates terribilis. The sequence continues at coordinate 474,025,473 of NW_027362765.1, read as the reverse complement.
TGTCTGCGGGATGACAGGCTGGAAGGCAGCTTTCTGCTGCGGTCCAGCCTGTCATCTCGATGTAGCAGAGCTGAAGCTGTCGTGGGAACCATGGAAATGTAAGGATTATGTTGCTTTATTATTTTTCTTTTATTGCAGGGGATCGTTGGCTTCAGCTGGAATGGGCGTGATTGTAAGTATGGTTTAATTTAGAACAATAAAGAATTGTGTCTTTATTTCAATTAAAGGACTTTATTCTGGGTGTTTGTGTTTTTTTTTAACTTTGACTATTTGGTTAGTAATGGGGGTGTCTTATAGACGCCTCTCCATTACTAACCTGGGCTTGATGTCAGCTGGCATTATAAGCTGACATCAACCCCAGCCCTATTACCCCACTGCCACCGCTACACGGCAGTGGGAAGAGCGAGGCTAAGTGCCAGAATTGGCGCATCCTATGGATGTGCCATTTCTGGGGCGGCTGACGGCTGGTGTTTCTAGCCTGGGAGGGGGCCAATATTCATGGCACCCTTCCTGAGCTATTAATATCAGCCCCCAGCTGTCTGCCTAGCCTTTGCTAGCTATTAAAATAGGGGGGACCCCACGTCAATTTTTTGGGGGGTCCCCCATTTTAATAGCTAGTAAAGGCTAGGCATTCAGCTGGGGGCTGATATTAGTAGCCTGGGAAGCTCCGTGGGTATAACCCCTTCCCAGGCATCAAACATCTGCCCCAGCTGTCTGCTTAACCTCCGCTAGAGCCTAAAATTATGGGGAACCCCACGCCAATTTTTTTTTAAATAAATCCTTTATTTTAACACTAAATGACAAGTACAGTAATCAACACTGTCACTGTACTTCATATATATGTGACTGACATGTTTCTATCTATATAATCTATGTGTGATTCTCTATTCCTTCCATTCTAAATTGTCGGGTACCGCTGCTGAATTGCCAGCCGGCTTTTTTAAAGAGACGGTGCATGAAAACACTAATATTTTTTTTAATAAATCCTTTACACTAAATGGCAAGTACAGTAATCAACACTGTCACTGTACTTCTTATATATGTGACTGACATGTTTCTATCTATCTAATCTATGTGTGATTCTCTATTCCTTCCATTCTAAATTGTCGGGTACAGCTGCTGAATTGCCGGCCGGCTTTTTTAAAGAGACAGTGCATGAAAACACTAATATTTTTTTTAATAAATCCTTTACACTAAATGACAAGTACAGTAATCAACACTGTCACTGTACTTCTTATATATGTGACTGACATGTTTCTATCTATCTAATCTATGTGCGAAGCTCTATTCTTTCGGTTCTAAATTGTCGGGTACCGGTGTATGCCGCTGCTGAATTGCCGGCTTTTCATGTTTCACTGTGAGCACTGTTCCCATCGATTTGGGCAATCACTCTAATGCCACAACCACCATGGCTGTGGCATTACAGTGAGTGGCAGACAATCCCTGCATGATTAGTGCTCTAAATAGCGCCAGACATGCAGGACACGCTTTTGGTGCACGAACAGTTATCGAACATAACCTCGAACAGCCGAATTTTTTGCAAATCGTTCGGGTTCGTCGAACAACTCGAACACCGCCCAAAACAGCTCGAATTTGAGATTGGCGAACAGTTCTAGTCGAACACCGCTCATCTCTAGTAATCACCCTGCATGGTTCCTTGCTCCATCTCATCGTGCTCCGCCTGCAATGCATGCTTTTTGATTGTGAGCACAGAGTATTTCAGAAGACAGAGAAGCGGGATGGTTATGCTAATTATGGCATCATCGCCGCTCACCATCTTGGTGGAGTTCTCAAAGCTTTGTAGGATAGTACATATGTCTGACATCCATGTCCACTCCTTAGGTCTTATGTGTGGAGTCTGAACTGAATACCAATGGCCTTGTTGATGCTGGTACTCAACAACTGCCCTCTTCTGCTCACAAATCCTTCCCAACATCTGCAGTGCAGAGTTCCAACGAGTGGGGACATCAAACACCAGTCTGTGAGCCGGAAGCTGCAAAAGCTGCTGAAACACGGCAAGGGCGGCAGTAGCTGTAGCTGACTTTCTAAAATGGGCACACAGACGGCGTACTTTAACAAGCAGGTCTGGCAGCTCCGGGTAGGATTTGAGAAACCGCTGAACCACGAGGTTAAGCACATGGGCCAGGCATGGTACGTGTGTGAGATCGCCTCGTCTCAGAGCCGCCACCAGGTTCCGGCCATTGTCACACATGACCATACCTGGCTGTAGGTTCAGCAGTGTGAGCCACAGATCTGCCTGCTCTTTCAAAGCTGTCCATAACTACTCAGATTTGTTCGGTTTTTCACCTAAGCATATCAGCTTCAGCACAGTCTGTTGCCGCTTGGCCGAGGCTGTGCTGCAGTGCTTCCAGCTTGAGACTGCTGTGGTCATTTCGGAAATGAAGGCTGAAGAGGAGGGGGAGGCTGAGGAGGATGAGGTGCAGGAGCTGTAGACCGTGGGGGCAACCCTGATTGACCTAGGACACGCAATCCTTGGCGTTGGGAGGATGTGTTCCGTCCCAAGGTCCGACTGGGTCCCGGCTTCCACTATGTTAACCCAGTGTGCCGTCAGCGAGATGTACCGTCCCTGCACACAAGTACTTGTCCACGTGTTCGTGGTTATGTGGACTTTCCAAGTAACTGCGTTGTTGAGAGCACGGCTAATGTTTTGGGACACGTGCTTTTGTAATGTGGGGACAGCACACCGGGAGAAATAGTGGCGGCTGGGGACCGAGTACCAAGGGATGGCCGCCGCCATCAGGTTTTGGAATGCTTCTGTCTGCATGAGTCTAAAAGGCAACATTTCGAGCGCAAGCACTCGTGAAATGTGAGAATTTAGTAGTGTGGCCTGTGGGGCATTGGCTGCATATTTGCGCTTGTGTTCCAAGGACTGGGGTATGGACAACTGAACGCTGTGCTGGGACAAGGACATGGACGTGCTTCCTGATGCTGCTACTTGAGAGTGTGCAATGACAGGTGCAGAGCAGGAGGCGTCTTCGCATGAACCATAGACAGGTAATTGGCTTGCATGCACAACAGCGAAAGAAGCAATGGTGCCACCCGCAGAATTGGTTCCTGGACCCTTGGGTTCGGCCCACAAAGTCGGGTGCTTTGCTGCCATGTGCCTGATCTTGTTTTTTGTGGTCAGTCTGGTCGTTTTGCCACCCCTGCTGATGCTGGCCTGGCCGCTGGTGCAAATGGCCTTATTGGGGTTATCGGCAGAGTCTTTAAAAAACAACCAGACTCGGGAAGACCTAACAGTTGTACTGGCAACTTCCTTCGTGTTGGTGTTACGGGGAATAGTTGCCTGCCTTCTGTCTGCGGGCCACCACACTGCTTTTTCCTGCCTGTTGGGGTGCTCTGCCTCCCTCACCTTGTGTGCTGCTGTCCTCACTCTGCATGTCCTCCTGCCAGGTTGGGTCAGTTACTATATCATCCACCACCTCGTCTTCCACTTCTGCACCCTGGTCCCCCTCCTGACTTTCTGGCAATTGTGTCTCATCATCGTCCATCTCTTGTGACACTTTCCAACCGTCGCCTTCGTGTGACCGTGGCTACTGAAATATTTGGGCAACGCTACATGCGATCTCCTCTTGCCCCGCTTCAAGTGGACCGGGCGTGAGGCCCGAATCTATAAATGGGAAAGTGAACAGCTCTTCAGAGTGTCCAAGTGAGGGATCAGTTGTCTCTGGGTTCTCGGCATGGTGGGAGGAAGGAGGATCAGGGTGAGGAATATGCGGTCCAGACTCATGGCTACTGATACTTGACCGTGTGGAAGACAGGGTGGTGGTGGTGGTGGCTAAGTGACTGGAAGCATTATCGCTATCCAACCAACAACCTTTTGACACTGCTCTGGGTTCAATAGTGGTGTGATGCGGTCCCCTAGAAATTGGGACAGAAAGGTCAGGCAAGAAGATGTTGGTGTTTGTTGTGGCACAATTTCGGCTTGCCCATGGCCTTGTCCTCGGCCTCTGCATGCAGCATTACCATGACGTCCAGTTCCCCGTCCTTTGCCACGTGCCTTGCCCATTTTAAATGGAAGACAGTATCTTCCACGCTCACTACAAATGACTGAGTGGAGAGAACTTATATGTGATCCGTGTAACGGAGAAAACAGAGTTTTAAATACCTGGCCTGTAGGTAAGTAGTTTGAACAGCAAACTGCGGTGAATTGCTTCACTGACACACTAAAGGAAATTTTTAATGGAGGCCAGAAATGGCAGTATTCTCTGACAACGTATATGTGATCCGTGTGATGTACAAAACAGAGTTTTAAATACCTGGCCAGTAGGTAAGTAGTTAGAACAGCAACGTGCAGTGAATTGCTTCAATGACACACTAAAGTAAATTTTTAATGGAGGCCAGAAATGGCAGTATTTTCTGACAACGTATATGTGATCCGTTTGACGGAGAAAACAGAGTTTTAAATACCTGACCTGTAGGTAACTAGTTTGAACAGCAAACTGCGGTGAATAGCTTCACTGACACACTAAAGGAAATTTTTAATGGAGGCCAGAAATGGCAGTATTTTCTAATAACGTATATGTGATCCGTTTGACGGAGAAAACACAGTTTTAAGTAGCTGGATTTCAAGCGCTGTAATATGGAAAGGACCTGGCTGTGTTCCGCAGTGCCAACAAGCAAATGGTGCAGAAAAAATGGTGTTCTCTGGATTGCTTTTTAAGCAAATAATGGGGATTATGATCCAAAGAAAAGTATTCCTGGCCACTGAGACCTGGGCCTTTGTATAGAATTATGTAACAACAGCAGAAAGCAGAAATGGAATGGAGCCTCTTGTGCTATATGCACTGCAGTCTGCTATATATACTGCCTGCCTGTACACCCTGCCTGCCTGATATCTCTGCAGATGGATTAGTCCTCAGAAGGACTGTTTGTTAAGATATATATGTGTAATGTACGGTTTTTCTCCCTACACTACCTAATACACAAGCAAATGTGTCCCTGACGCAGCAGCACCTCTCCCTACACAAGCATATGGTGCAGAAAAACGGTGTTCTCTGGATGGCTTTTTAAGCAAATAATGAGAATTAAGATCCAAAGAAAAGTATTCCTGGCCCCTGAGACCTGGGCCTTTGTATAGAAATATGTAACAGCAGCAGAAGGCAGAATTGGAATGGAGCCGCTTGTGCTATATGCACTGCAGTCTGCTATATACACTGCCTGCCTATACACCCTGCCTGCCTGATATCTCTGTGTAGCGCTGGCGTCCCTGCCCTCTGCTAGGCAGGGACGCTGTTCCCCTCACCTCCCTGCTCCGTGCCCGGCGTCCTCCTCCCGCTCTGCTGGCAGCGCGCGCTCCTTCCCGTCCACTGTGCTTAGGGCGTGCGCGCGCGCTCTCCCTCCCTCTTAAAGGGGCCGCGCGCGCCGTCCTAAGGAGTCCCCGGCCAATGGCCAGAGGACTTCACCATATATAAGGCACCTCCTCCAAAATGGAGGTGCCCGAGCAATGTTGTTGCACTGTTTACTACTCTGCTTCAGCCCTCAGGTCCCGTTGCCAGTTACCTGCCAGTTGCCTGCCAGTTACCTGCCAGATTCCTGCCTGATTATCTGCTACCTGCCTGCTAGTCTGAGGTCTGACGGTCTGCCTTACTACTCCTGTCAGTCTGTCTAAGGACCAGTCTGCCCGCTCACCTGGGAGCGCACATCAGCCACCTGCCTGCTTGCCCGAGGTCCGACGGTCTGCCTTCCAACTCCTGTCAGTCTGTCTATGGACCAGCTTGCCCGCTCACCTGGGAGCACACACCTGCTACCTGCCTGCTAGTCTACCTGGAGGCTCCGCCGTCACGTGCTGTGACCACCTGCCTGTCCAGTGACTCCTGCTCGCTCACCTGGGAGCGCTCATCTGCTGCCTGTCCGCTAGCCTACCTGGAGGCTCTGCCGTCACGTGCTGTGACCACCCGCCTGTCCAGAGTCTTCTGCCCGCTCACCTGGGAGCGCTCATCTGCCGCCTGTCTGTTGGTCTTCCTGGAGTCTCCGCCGTCACATGCTGTGACCACCCGTTCTTCCAGAGACTCTCGCCTGCTCACCTGGGAGCTCACGTCTATCATCAGCCGCCACAGGTCGTACCAACCCTTTACCTAGATACTGCCCCGGTCACTTGCCGTGACCATCTGCCCGTTCATCCAGAGACTGCCCCGGTCACTTGCTGTGACCATCTGCCCGTTTATTCAGAGACTGCCCCGGTCACTTGCCGTGACCATCAGCCCGTTCATCCAGAGACTGCCCCGGTCACTTGCTGTGACCATCTGCCCGTTTATTCAGAGACTGCCCCGGTCACTTGCCGTGACCATCAGCCCGTTCATCCAGAGACTGCCCCGGTCACTTGCCGTGACCTCCAGCCCGTTCACTCAGAGACTGTCCCGGTCACCTGCTGTGACCTCCTGCCCGTCTTCCCTGGTCGCCACCCGCTCCCTTACAAGGACTGCCCCCTTGTATAGTAGCTCAGAGGTTCCGCCTCCCAGACCCGTTACAGTTTGCTCGGGCCATGGAACCCGGTGGCACCCAAGCTCCCTCGCTCTCGGACCTGTGTCATGAACTGTCCCGTCAAAGGTCCCAACAGGAGTCCATCCTGGGTCACCTGCGGAATGTCAATACTCGCCTGGACACTCTGACTGCTCCACCAGCAACCTCCGCCAGTGCCATGTCTCGCAATCCGGCAGCTCCGCTGCCCACTAATACCATGGTATCCTACCCCGGACCCCGGCTTTCTGCACCTCCTCGCTTCGGAGGCGACTCCGCCCAGGCTCGGGGCTTCATAAATCAGTGCACCCTGCACTTTGAACTATTGTCCCACCAGTTTAACTCCGACCGGGCCAAAATTGCATTCATCATGTCCCATCTCACCGGGGAGGCCCTGGCCTGGCTAAATCCTCTATGGGAGAGAGGAGACCCCCTGGTGTCCAACTTGCCTGCTTTTCTCACGGCTTTCCGGAAAGTCTTCGACGAACCCGGACGGAAGACCTCATCCGCATCATCACTGCTACGCCTCCGTCAGGGAAGTCTCACCGTGGGCCAATATGCCATACGGTTCCGTACTCTTGCCTCGGAGCTGGCCTGGGATAACGACGCTCTGGTATCCGTCTTCTGGGAGGGTCTGTCCGGCCGTATTAAAGATGAACTTGCCGGTCGGGACATTCCTACCACTCTCGATGACCTAATAACTCTTGCCACCCGGATTGACCTACGGTTCCAGGAGCGTGCCAAAGAGGTCACCCGTGAGAGGAGGTTACCATGTCTAGCTCCTACTTTTCAGAAACCCGTCACTCCCTCCGTCTCTACCCAGGTACACTCTCCTGAGTCTATGCAGGTTGACCAGACCAAGATGGTCAAAACCCGTCAGGACTTACGCCGTGCCGAAGGGAGCTGCTTCTACTGTGGCAGTAAGGAGCACCGGATCCGTGCCTGCCCGGAGAGGTCGGGAAACGCCTGTGTCTAGGTTCGCTCAGAGAGGTCAACCTAGACAAGAATAAATCCTCTCCATCTCTGCTGCTGTCAGTCTCAATCGTCTGCGGGGAGAACCGTTATTTTGAACTAGCCCAACTTGACTCTGGAGCAGCCGGGAATCTTATTTCACAGTCCCTGGTAGAGAAATACCGCATCCCCACCAAACCTCTGGCTGTACCCTTGTCTGTTGCTGCCGTGGATGGGGGCCTCTTACCACGCCCCATCCAACTCATCACCGAATCCATTACTCTGCAGGTGGGAATGCTGCATTCTGAGAGTATCTCCTTTCATGTTCTGCCTGGACTCTCTCACGCCCTCTTGCTAGGCCTACCTTGGCTCCAGAGACATGCACCCGTGCTTGACTGGCAGACCGGAGAAGTCCTTCGCTGGGGACAGGACTGCCATAATACCTGTCTGGTTCCCGTCCATCCCGTCCGTCCTTCTCCTACCCCAGCTAATCTACCTGGACTTCCGATTCCTTATTGGTCTTATGCTGATGTCTTTAATAAAAAGGAAGCAGAGACACTACCTCCTCATAGACCATACGACTGCCCTATCGACCTGTTACCTGGTACTACTCTTCCCCGTGGGCGTATTTATCCTTTATCCGCTGCTGAAACCCGGTCGATGTCCGAATATATTGAGGAGAATCTGGCCAGGGGATTCATCCAGAAATCTACCTCCCCGGCGGGAGCAGGCTTCTTTTTCGTCAAAAAGAAGGACGGCTCTCTCCGTCCCTGTATAGACTATAGAGGCCTTAACCAGATCACGGTGAAGAATAAGTACCCCCTTCCGCTCATTCCGGAGTTATTTGATCGTCTGAGGGGGGCTAGAATCTTCACCAAACTGGACCTCCGTGGGGCGTATAACCTGGTTCGTATCCGTCAGGGGGATGAATGGAAGACGGCATTCAACACCCGGGACGGCCACTATGAATATCTGGTAATGCCCTTTGGTCTCTGTAACGCTCCTGCCGTCTTTCAAGAGTTGGTCAATGACATCTTCCGGGACCTTCTCTACTCCTGCGTAGTGGTGTACCTGGACGACATCTTGGTCTTCTCTCCGGATCTCCAGACTCACCGGAGGGACGTTCGTCAGGTCCTGCTCAGGCTCAGGCAGAATCACCTCTTCGCTAAATACGAGAAATGCCTCTTTGAGCAGACCTCGCTTCCGTTTTTGGGCTACATTATTTCTCAGACCGGCCTACGAATGGATCCAGAGAAACTGTCTGCCATCGAGAAATGGCCTCGACCGGAGGGGTTGAAGGCCATTCAGCGATTCCTGGGCTTCGCCAACTACTACCGCCTCTTCATACCACACTTCTCTTACCGGACTGCCCCAATTTCCGCGCTCACCCGTAAGGGTACTAATCCCAAAGAGTGGCCGCCCGAAGCAGAGGAGGCCTTTCTTTCCCTAAAACAGGCCTTCTCTTCCGCCGCGGTGCTGCATCGCCCGGACGGCAACAAGCAGTTCTTCCTGGAAGTTGATGCCTCCTCCTCTGGAGCCGGAGCGGTTCTTACTCAAAAATCATCTTCCGGGAGAATGGTAACTTGTGACTTCTTCTCCAAACTCTTCTCCTCTTCTGAGCGCAACTATTCCATAGGAGACCGAGAGTTATTGGCCATCAAACTGGCATTGGAGGAATGGCGTTACCTACTCGAGGGGGCTCTTCACCCGGTAATAATTTACACTGACCACAAGAACTTGGCTTACCTCCAGCATGCCCAGAGACTTAACCCGCGCCAAGCCCGGTGGTCCTTGTTTTTTGCTCGCTTTGATTTTGTTCTTCATTTTCGCCCGGCTGACAAAAACGTCAAAGCAGATGCCTTGTCCCGATACTTTCTGGTGTCCGATCTCGAGGAAGAACCTAAACATATCATCGATCCCGCCAGAGTAATGCAGGTGGCTCCCGTGAGCCTTAATCGTCTCCCTCCCGGTAAGACGTTCGTATCAGTACCTGATCGGGAGAAGATCCTACACTGGGGTCACTCGTCTAAACTAGCTGGCCACGCCGGTCAGAAAAAGACCCTCCAGCTTATTGCCCGGCACTACTGGTGGCCTACCCTGCACAAGGACGTAATAGACTTTGTTTCTGCCTGTGTGTCCTGCGCCCGCAACAAAGTCCCGAGACACCTGCCAGCCTGTCGCCTTCTTCCGCTTCCTGTGCCTGCTGCCCCCTGGCAGCATATTGCTATGGACTTCATAACTGATCTCCCCGTCTCTGCCGGTTGTACGGTCATTTGGGTGGTCGCTGACCGCTTTTCCAAGATGGCTCACTTTATTCCCCTGCCTGGTCTCCCGTCTGCACCCGAGCTGGCTAAAGACTTTATCCGCCACATCTTCCGTCTTCATGGCCTGCCCCTCCACATCGTGTCGGATCGTGGGGTACAGTTCACCTCACGTTTCTGGAGAGCCACTTGTAAACTGCTAGACGTCACCCTGGACTTCTCTTCCGCTTACCACCCACAGTCTAATGGTCAAGTGGAGCGGATCAATCAGAACCTGACCAGTTACCTCCGGCACTTCGTTAATGCCCATCATTCTGACTGGGTGGATCTCCTACCATGGGCCGAGTTCTCCTATAACAATCACGAGAGCGAATCCTCTTCCAAATCCCCGTTTTTTGTAGCCTTCGGTCAGCATCCTCGGATTCCTTTTCCTGTCTCCACCTCTGTGGACAACCCGGCTGCGGAATCTCTCGTTAGCAAATTTTCCTCCATTTGGGAGAGTACCCGATCCGCACTCCTCCAGTCGTCCGAACGGATGAAAAGACACGCTGACAAAAAACGCCTGGATCCTCCACAATTTCGTCCTGGAGATAAAGTCTGGCTCTCGTCTAAATATGTCCGACTCAAGATACCTTCTTACAAGTTAGGGCCTCGGTTCATCGGTCCTCTGGAGGTCATCAGTCAGATCAACCCGGTGGCCTATAAATTAAAACTCCCGGCCAACTTACGGATCCCTAACTCCTTCCATGTATCTCTGCTCAAACCTGTGGTACTTAACTCTTTTTCCAAGTCTACAGGTACGCCTCCTGCTCCGGTTTCTGCTGAGGACGAGTTTGAGGTAGAGAACATTCTTGCCACCAAAAGGGTAAGAGGAAAGACCTTTTTTCTAGTAGATTGGAGGGGGTTTGGTCCTGAGGAGAGAACGTGGGAGCCCCGGGAGAACATCCATGCCCCTCTTATCCTAGCTAAATTTCTGTCTGGCCTAAAAAAGGGGGGCCTAAAGGGGGGGGTACTGTAGCGCCGGCGTCCCTGCCCTCTGCTAGGCAGGGACGCTGTTCCCCTCACCTCCCTGCTCCGTGCCCGGCGTCCTCCTCCCGCTCTGCTGGCAGCGCGCGCTCCTTCCCGTCCACTGTGCTTAGGGCGCGCGCGCGCGCTCTCCCTCCCTCTTAAAGGGGCCGCGCGCGCCGTCCTAAGGAGTCCCCGGCCAATGGCCAGAGGACTTCACCATATATAAGGCACCTCCTCCAAAATGGAGGTGCCCGAGCAATGTTGTTGCACTGTTTACTACTCTGCTTCAGCCCTCAGGTCCCGTTGCCAGTTACCTGCCAGTTGCCTGCCAGTTACCTGCCAGATTCCTGCCTGATTATCTGCTACCTGCCTGCTAGTCTGAGGTCCGACGGTCTGCCTTACTACTCCTGTCAGTCTGTCTAAGGACCAGTCTGCCCGCTCACCTGGGAGCACACACCTGCTACCTGCCTGCTAGTCTACCTGGAGGCTCCGCCGTCACGTGCTGTGACCACCTGCCTGTCCAGAGACTCCTGCTCGCTCACCTGGGAGCGCTCATCTGCTGCCTGTCCGCTAGCCTACCTGGAGGCTCTGCCGTCACGTGCTGTGACCACCCGCCTGTCCAGAGTCTTCTGCCCGCTCACCTGGGAGCGCTCATCTGCCGCCTGTCTGTTGGTCTTCCTGGAGGCTCCGCCGTCACATGCTGTGACCACCCGTTCTTCCAGAGACTCTCGCCTGCTCACCTGGGAGCTCACGTCTATCATCAGCCGCCACAGGTCGTACCAACCCTTTACCTAGAGACTGCCCCGGTCACTTGCCGTGACCATCTGCCCGTTCATCCAGAGACTGCCCCGGTCACTTCCCGTGACCATCTGCCCGTTCATCCAGAGACTGCCCCGGTCACTTGCTGTGACCATCTGCCCGTTTATTCAGAGACTGCCCCGGTCACTTGCCGTGACCATCAGCCCGTTCATCCAGAGACTGCCCCGGTCACTTGTCGTGACCTCCAGCCCGTTCACTCAGAGACTGTCCTGGTCACCTGCTGTGACCTCCTGCCCGTCTTCCCTGGTCGCCACCCGCTCCCTTACAAGGACTGCCCCCTTGTATAGTAGCTCAGAGGTTCCGCCTCCCAGACCCGTTACACTCTGCAGATGGATGAGTCCTCAGAAGGACTGTTTGTTAAGATGGATATGTGTAATGTATGGTTTTTCTCCCTACACTACCTAATACACAATCAAATCTCTCCCTGATGCAGCAGCACCTCTCCCTACACTGTCTGATCCGGAGTGACTGTGACGAGCATGGCGGCGCCAGGTCTGATATAGACCTGATGACGCTGTTCGGCCAGCCAGTCACTGTAATGCCCACAATCAACATGGCTACGGCATTCCAGTGCATGGCAGGCAATCCCTGCATGTTCATTTTCTCTCTAAAGAGCGCCAAAGATGCAGGGAGGGGATCCGAGTTCCCACCCAAGCAACCCTGAAATACTCGGCGAGTGCAGAGCATCTCGAGCAGTGAGATGCTCGGGCGAGCACCAAGTAGTAGCGAGCATGCTCGCTCATCACTACTCATCACTAATATCTATCAATCCACAGCTCCTTAAAATAAATCAAAAAGTACCTAGTGCAATAAATGTGTACCTTACTAAATAGGGAATTCCCAATAAATAGTACTATGTGAACAATACTTGTAGCGTCGGCGTCCCTGCCTCCTGCTAGGCAGGGACGCTGTTCCCCTCACCTCTCCACTCCGTGCCCGGCGTCCTCCTCCCGCTCTGCTGGCAGTGCGCGCTGCTTCCCGGCCACTGTGCTTAGGGCGCGCGCACTCCCCCTCTCTTAAAGGGGCCGCGCGCGCCGTCCTAAGGAGTCCCCGGCCAATGGCCGGAGGACCTCACCATATATAAGGCACCTCCTCCAAAATGGAGGTGCCCGAGCAATGTTGTTGCAAAGCCTTCACTCTGCTTCAGCCCTCAGGTCCCGTTACCAGTTACCTGCCAGTCACCTGCCAGATTCCTGCCTGTTACCTGCCAGTCACCTACCAGATTCCTGCTTGAGACCTGCCTGATATCCGTTTACCTGCTTGCAAGCCTGCGGTCCGACGGTCTGCCTTCCGACACCTGTCAGTCTGTCTATGGACCAGCCTGCCCGCTCACCTGGGAGCGCTCATCTGCTACCTGCCTGCTAGCCTACCTGGAGGCTCCGCCGTCACTTGCCGTGACCACCTGCCTGTCCAGAGACTCTTGCCTGCTCACCTGGGAGCGCTCACCTGCTACCTGTCTGCTAGCCTACCAGGAGGCTCTGCCGTCACTTGCCGTGACCACCTGCCCATCCAGAGACTCTTGCCCGCTCACCTGGGAGCGCTCATCTGCTACCTGCCTGCTAGCCTACCTGGAGGCTCTGCCGTCACTTGCCGTGACCACCTGCCTGTCCAGAGACTCTTGCCTGCTCACCTGGGAGCGCTCACCTGCTACCTGTCTGCTAGCCTACCTGGAGGCTCTGCCGTCACTTGCCGTGACCACCTGCCCATCCAGAGACTCTTGCCCGCTCACCTGGGAACGCTCACCAGCCACCTGCCTGCTGTCCTTCTACCCAGAGACTGTCCCTGTCACTTGCCGTGACTACCTGCCCTTCTACCCAGAGACTGTCCCTGTCACTTGCCGTGACTACCTGCCCTTCTACCCAGAGACTGTCCCTGTCACTTGCCGTGACTACCTGCCCTTCTACCCAGAGACTGTCCCTGTCACTTGCCATGACTACCTGCCCGTCTTCCCTGGGAGCCACCCGCTTTCTTACAAGGACCGCCCCCTTGTATAGTTGCTCAGAGGTTCCGCCTCCCAGACCCGTTACAGTTTGCTCGGGCCATGGAACCCGGTGGCACCCAAGCTCCCTCGCTCTCGGACCTATGTCATGAACTGTCCCGTCAGAGGTCCCAACAGGAGTCCATCCTGAGTCATCTGCGGAATGTCAACTCTCGCCTGGACACTCTGACTGCTCCACCAGCAACCACCGCTAGTGTCATGACTCGCAGCCCGGCAGCGCCGCTGCCCACCAATACCATGGCATCCTGCCCCGGACCCCGGCTTTCTGCACCTCCTCGCTTCGGAGGCGACCCCGCTCAAGCTCGGGGCTTCATAAACCAGTGCACCCTGCACTTTGAACTCCTGTCCCACCAGTTTATCTCCGACCGGGCCAAAGTAGCCTTCATCATGTCCCATCTCACGGGGGAGGCACTGGCTTGGCTAAATCCTCTATGGGAGAGAGGAGACCCCCTGGTGTCCAACCTGCCAGCCTTTCTCACGGCTTTCCGGAAAGTCTTCGACGAACCCGGACGGAAGACCTCATCCGCATCATCTCTGCTACGCCTCCATCAAGGAAATCTCACCGTGGGCCAATATGCCATACGGTTCGGTACCCTTGCTTCGGAGCTGGCCTGGGATAACAACGCCCTGGTGTCTGTCTTTTGGGAGGGTCTGTCCGGCCGTATTAAAGATGAACTCGCCGGTCGGGACATACCTACCACTCTCGACGACTTAATAACTCTTGCCACCCGGATTGACATCCGGTTCCAGGAACGCGCCAAAGAGGTCACCCGTGAGAGGAGGTTTCCACGTCTAGCCCCGACCTTTCAGAAACCTGTCACTTCTCCCGCTACTCCCCAGGCGCACTCACCCAAGCCTATGCAGGTCGACCAGACCAAGATGGTCAAAACCCGTCAAGAGTTACGCCGTGCCGAGGGGAGCTGCTTCTACTGTGGCAGTAAGGAGCACCGGATCCGTTCCTGCCGGAGAGGTCGGGAAACGCCTGTGTCTAGGATCGCTCAGAGAGGTCGTCCTCGACAAGAGTAAACCCTCTCCATCTCTGTTGCTGTCGGTCTCTATCATCTGCGGGGAGAACCGTTATTTTGAACTAGCCCAACTTGACTCTGGAGCTGCCGGAAATCTCATTTCTCAGTCTCTGGTAGAGAAATACCGCATTCCCACCAAACCTCTAGCTGTACCCTTATCTGTCGCTGCCGTGGATGGGGGCCTCTTACCACATCCCATCCAACTCATCACCGAATCCATAACCCTGCAGGTGGGAATGCTGCACTCTGAGAGCATCTTCTTTCATGTTCTGCCTGGACTCTCTCACGCCCTCTTACTAGGCCTACCTTGGCTTCAGAGACATGCACCCGTGCTTGATTGGCAGACCGGAGAAGTCCTTCGCTGGGGACAGGACTGCCATAAGACTTGTTTAGTTCCCGTCCATCCTGTCCGTCCTTCTCTTACTCCAGCCAATCTACCTGGTCTTCCGGCTCCTTATTGGTCGTATGCGGACGTCTTTAATAAAAAGGAGGCAGAGACATTACCCCCTCATAGACCATACGACTGCCCAATCGACCTGATGCCCGGCACTACTCCTCCCCGTGGGCGCATTTACCCTTTGTCCGCTGCTGAGACCCGATCCATGTCAGAATATATTGAGGAGAATCTGGCCCGGGGGTTCATCCGGAAATCTACTTCCCCGGCGGGAGCAGGCTTCTTCTTCGTCAAAAAGAAGGACGGCTCACTCCGTCCCTGTATAGACTATAGAGGCCTTAACCAGATCACGGTGAAGAATAAATACCCCCTTCCGTTCATTCCGGAATTATTTGATCGTCTGAGGGGGGCTAGAATCTTCACCAAGCTGGACCTCCGTGGGGCGTATAACCTGGTCCGTATCCGTCAGGGGGATGAATGGAAGACGGCATTCAACACCCGGGAGGCCACTATGAATACCTGGTAATGCCCTTCGGTCTCTGTAACGCTCCTGCTGTCTTTCAAGAGTTGGTCAATGACATCTTCCGGGACCTTCTCTACTCCTGCGTAGTGGTGTACCTGGACGACATCTTGGTCTTCTCTCCGGATCTCCCCACACACCGGAGGGATGTTCGTCAGGTTCTGCTCAGGCTCAGGCAGAACCACCTCTACTCTAAATATGAGAAGTGCCTCTTTGAGCAGACCTCGCTTCCATTTTTGGGCTACATAATTTCTAAGACCGGCCTACGAATGGATCCTGAGAAGCTGTCTGCCATCGAGAAGTGGCCTCGACCAGAGGGGTTGAAGGCTATTCAGCGGTTCCTGGGCTTCACCAACTACTACCGCCTCTTCATACTGCACTTCTCTTCCCGGACTGCCCCTATCTCTGCGCTCACCCGTAAGGGCACTAATCCCAGAGAATGGTCGCCCGAAGCAGAGGAAGCCTTTCTTTCCTTAAAACAGGCTTTCTCTTCCGCCCCGGTGCTGCATCGCCCGGACGGCAACAAGCAATTCTTCCTGGAAGTTGACGCCTCCTCCTCTGGAGCCGGAGCGGTACTTACCCAAAAATCGTCTTCCGGGAGAATGGTAACTTGCGGCTTCTTCTTCAAACTCTTCTCCTCTTCCGAGCGTAACTATTCTATAGGAGACCGAGAGTTATTGGCCATTAAGCTGGTATTGGAGGAGTGGCGTTACCTGCTCGAGGGGGCTCTTCACCCGGTAATAATTTACACGGACCACAAGAACTTGGCTTACCTCCAGAGTGCCCAGAGAGTTAACCCGCGCCAAGCCCGGTGGTCCTTGTTTTTTGCTCGCTTTGATTTTGTTCTTCATTTTCACCCGGCTGACAAAAACATCAAAGCTGATGCCTTGTCCCGATCCTTCCTGGTGTCTGATCTTGAGGAGGAACCTAAACACATCATCGATCCCGCCAGAGTAATGCAGGTGGCCCCCGTGAGTCTAAATCGTCTCCCTCCCGGTAAGACGTTCGTAACGGTACCTGATTGGGAGAAGATCCTACACTGGGGTCACTCGTCTAAGCTTGCTGGCCACGCCAGTCAGAAAAAGACCCTCCAGCTTATCACCCGGCACTACTGGTGGCCTACCCTGCACAAGGACGTAATAGACTTTGTTTCTGCCTGTGTGTCCTGCGCCCGCAACAAGGTTCCGAGACACCTGCCAGCCGGTCGCCTCCTTCCTCTTCCAGTACCGGCTGCCCCCTGGCAGTATATAGCTATGGACTTCATAACAGATCTCCCTGTCTCTGCCGGTTGTACGGTCATTTGGGTGATCGCTGACCGCTTTTCCAAAATGGCTCATTTCATTCCCCTGCCAGGCCTCCCGTCTGCACCCGAGCTGGCTAAAGACTTTATCCGCCACATCTTCCGTCTCCATGGCCTGCCCCTCCACATCGTGTCGGATCGTGGGGTCCAGTTCACCTCACGCTGCTGGAGAGCCACATGCAAGCTGCTAGACGTCACCCTGGACTTCTCCTCCGCATACCACCCACAGTCCAATGGTCAAGTGGAGCGGATCAATCAGATCCTGACCAGTTACCTCCGGCACTTCGTTAATGCCCACCATTCAGACTGGGTGGATCTCCTGCCATGGGCCGAATTCTCTTACAATAATCACAAGAGCGAATCTTCCTCCAAATCCCCGTTTTTTGTAGTCTTCGGTCAGCATCCTCGGATCCCATTTCCCGTCTCCACCTCGGTGGACAATCCGGCTGCGGAATCTCTCGTTAGCAAATTTTCCTCCATTTGGGAGAGTACCCGATCCGCACTCCTTCAGTCGTCCGAGCGGATGAAAAAACACGCTGCCAAAAAACGCCTGGATCCTCCACAATTCCGTCCTGGAGATAAAGTCTGGCTCTCGTCCAAGTATGTCCGGCTCAAGATTCCTTCCTACAAGTTAGGGCCTCGGTTCATCGGCCCACTGGAAGTTATCAAACAAATCAACCCAGTGGCCTATAAATTGAAACTCCCGGCCAACTTGCGGATCCCTAACTCCTTCCATGTATCTCTCCTCAAACCCGTGGTACTTAACTCTTTTTCCAAGTCTACAGGTACGCCTCCTGCTCCGATTTCCGCTGAAAACGAGTTTGAGGTAGAGAACATTCTGGCCACCAAAAGGGTAAGAGGAAAAACCTTTTTTCTGGTAGATTGGAAGGGGTTTGGTCCTGAGGAGAGAACGTGGGAGCCCCGGGAGAACATCCATGCCCCTCTCAACCTTGATAAATTTCTGTCTGGCCTAAAAAAGGGGGGGCCTAAAGGGGGGGGTACTGTAGCGTCGGCATCCCTGCCTCCTGCTAGGCAGGGACGCTGTTCCCCTCACCTCTCCACTCCGTGCCCGGTGTCCTCCTCCCGCTCTGCTGGCAGTGCGCGCTGCTTCCCGGCCACTGTGCTTAGGGCGCGCGCGCGCGCTCTCCCCCTCTCTTAAAGGGGCTGCGCGCGCCGTCCTAAGGAGTCCCCGGCCAATGGCCGGAGGACCTCACCATATATAAGGCACCTCCTCCAAAATGGAGGTGCCCGAGCAATGTTGTTGCAAAGCCTTCACTCTGCTTCAGCCCTCAGGTCCCGTTACCAGTTACCTGCCAGTCACCTGCCAGATTCCTGCCTGTTA
Organism: Phyllobates terribilis; assembly: GCF_046119375.1. Taxonomy (NCBI): domain Eukaryota; kingdom Metazoa; phylum Chordata; class Amphibia; order Anura; family Dendrobatidae; genus Phyllobates; species Phyllobates terribilis. The sequence goes on along the minus strand of NW_027362765.1, from coordinate 474,007,374 downwards.
CCTGCCAGTCACCTGCCAGATTCCTGCTTGAGACCTGCCTGATATCCGTTTACCTGCTTGCAAGCCTGCGGTCCGACGGTCTGCCTTCTGACACCTGTCAGTCTGTCTATGGACCAGCCTGCCCGCTCACCTGGGAGCGCTCACCTGCTACCTGTCTGCTAGCCTACCTGGAGGCTCTGCCGTCACTTGCCGTGACCACCTGCCCGTCCAGAGACTCTTGCCCGCTCACCTGGGAGCGCTCATCTGCTACCTGCCTGCTAGCCTACCTGGAGGCTCTGCCGTCACTTGCCGTGACCACCTGCCTGTCCAGAGACTCTTGCCTGCTCACCTGGGAGCGCTCACCTGCTACCTGTCTGCTAGCCTACCTGGAGGCTCTGCCGTCACTTGCCGTGACCACCTGCCCGTCCAGAGACTCTTGCCCGCTCACCTGGGAGCGCTCACCAGCCACCTGCCTGCTGTCCTTCTACCCAGAGATTGTCCCTGTCACTTGCCGTGAGTACCCGTCCTTCTACTCAGAGACTGTCCCTGTCACTTGCCGTGACTACCTGCCCTTCTACCCAGAGACTGTCCCTGTCACTTGCAGTGACTACCTGCCCTTCTACCCAGAGACTGTCCCTGTCACTTGACGTGACTACCTGCCCTTCTACCCAGAGACTGTCCCTGTCACTTGCCGTGACTACCTGCCCGTCTTCCCTGGGAGCCACCCGCTTCCATACAAGGACCGCCCCCTTGCATAGTTGCTCAGAGGTTCCGCCTCCCAGACCCGTTACAATACTATTGTGATAAATGATTATAGTTGAGCCACCCCCGTAGTGTTCGAGTTCGGTTCGGTTCGTCGAACACCCATATGTTCGTCGAACTGTTCGTCGAACTGTTCGTCGAACACCGTTAAAACCAATGGCAGGCAAACAAAAACACATAGAAACACATAGAAAACATCTTCAAAGGTGTCCAAAAGCTGACAAACTGCTCAGAAGACACAACTAACACATGGAAAAGTGACAAGTACATATAGTCATGCGAAAAGAAAAGAGGTGGAGGAGTAAAAGGAGGGGGAGACACAGATATAGGCATGTCATGCCCTTCTAAAACCAAAAAAGTGCGATGCTGACACGGCCAGTCCGTTCCTGCCCGTGCGACCTCCGTGTCGTCGGGTTTGTGCCAGAGCTGCGGTGGACCCTGACGGCCAGCCCCCCTCTCCCAATACTGGTGCCTGTCCGCTGGTGGGTCGAGCGAGCCCCCCTGCGGTGGAGGCAGGTCTAAGCTTTTTAATTTAAATTGTCTCTGTAATTTGAATGAGTACACTTTAAATCCTTTTACAAGGATCTATTGGAGGGAAAGTCTGATGCCAGCAGCCGCGGGAATTCCAGCTCCAGTAGCGTCCACTAAAGCTGCTGCAGTTAAAAAGCTTTTATAAGGATCGAGCTTGGCCGTCCACCGCAAGGCGTACTACTGCCAGTCCCAGCCCCTGTGCCTTGGGGTGCCTCCCCGATGCTCTTCACTGAGTGTCCCGGGGGCCCGAAGTATTTCCTTTGAAAAAATTAAGTGTCCAAACTACAGGTGGTGTAGCTTGCTTAACAGGTGGGATAATCCGCTGACTAGCAGACACTGCTACTAGGTCCAAATTACTTCCTGGGCTAGATGCAGATAAAATTTGTAATTAGATCTACAGGCGGTGGCTACTCCGCTGACTAGCAGACACTGCTACTAGGCCCAAAGTATTGCCTGGGCTAGATGCAGTTAAAAATTTGTAATTAGATACTCTCGTTGGATGCTGAGAAAGCATTCCATAGAGTCTCCTGGCACGCCATATATTATTCTCTTAAAAAGCTTGGGATAGGGGTCTAGGCGACCCTTTTATAGCCAAAATCATGGCCCTGTATCGCACTCCGTCAGCTAGGCTGAAGATAAATGGAACATTTTCATCACCTTTCATAATCACCAATGGGACAAGGCAGGGATGTCCTCTGTCCCCTCTCTTATACATCCTAGTGATGGAGCACCTGCTCTCATCAATTCGCGATAACCCCAATATTGGGTGGATTGAGGTGGGAGGTACCGAGTACAAGTGCCCTGCATTTGCTAATGATGTCTAGTATATATCACTCAATCACATATATCCATCCCTGCTGTTATGGCTGAAATAGATCACTTTGTTACATGGTCAAATTTTAAAATCAATGCAGCGAAGTCTGAGGCCCTCGATGTCTCCCTCCCCAAATCCATACAGGATTCCATCCAGTCCAACTTTCCCTTTGCCTGGCCCTCACAGGGTATCAAATACTTAGGAATTCGTATTCATAGAGACCTCTCCCGTCTATTTTATCTTAATTTTGGGCCCTTTATTGAACAACTCCATAAAGATCTTACTTCTTGGACGGTGAAGGATTTTTCCTGGTTCAGCAGAAAAAGTATACTAAAAATGAACGTCCTACCTAAACTCTTATACCTCTTCCAAACCATTCCCGTGGTAATTCCCTCAAATTTTTGGAAAAGACTACGCAGTAGCTTTTAGTCTCCTCAGGATGACACAGGTGGGGCAGATGGTGGTTGTCTCGGCCCGCTAGGCCGCATTGTAGCACAGTGAGCTTCGCACTGCAACTTATGCTTCATATCCATGTGACGGTTCATGCATGAAGTGCTCAAACTATGGATTTTTTGGCCTCTACTTAGCTTTTGGTGAGAAATATTACAGATAACACGAGTTGGGTCATCTTTAGCAATCTGAAAAAATGCACAGGCTATGCAAGGTTTAGAGCCCATGCGACTCTGCTACTAGCAATACTATCAAATGATTGGCTGGGTTAGATGCAGAGCGTCTGGGTTTGGTTGGGGGTCCTCACAGTCTGCCTAGGCTAGATGCAGTTAAAAATTCTCATTAGATACGCAGGCGATGCAGCTTGCTTCACAGCTGGGCTAATACGCCCAAAGTATTGGTAGACTCTATACTAAATAAGGAAGGATTCGCTGACTGTGGTGGCCCCTCCGTGGGCCGTGGTGATTGGTGGAGATTTGGTGGATGATTATAGGAGAAAGCTCCTTAATAGAGAAAGTTGGTGGATTTATACTTTAAATACATGTGTACCAGCGCGTTTAAGCAACAGACATGATTTGATGTATCATTATGAGTGATCATTTATAGATTATTATTATCTATGTTCCTTTTTTCTTCTTTTCTTTTCTTTTTGATTATTTATATTTATATGCATTGTTTCTATGCTATACGATTTTAACATGATATGTGTGTTTAAATTTCTGATTAACTCAGCCTTGAACAGGTGTATAGCAGGACATGACATATAAATACCACTTCCTTGCTGTTTTTTGCTATGCAATGATTAAGAACTCGTATATATATTGTGCAGAAAGAAGGGTGAAAGTCCGCCCAGGCAGGAGGAAATTGGAGTTTCATAACACATATTTGAACTGGAGAGGTATTAGAGGCCTGCAATGGCCACAGGTACTAATGGAGGCAATCAAGGTAGGGAGAGAGGCAAGAGGTCCGGTCATCTTAGTTATACAGGCCGGAGGAAACTACATAGCTTATCACAAGAGCTCATAACTAATGGAAATAATGAAACTAGACACTGAGCTCTTCAGAGAATTTTTCACAAAACTAACTATAGTATGGTCAGAGATTGTGCCGAGAACGGTATGGCAAGGTGCGTGAGACATCACGGCCATCGAACGGACAAGGCAGGTAATAAATATTCGGATGGCAAAATTTATAAGAGACAGAGGCTGTGTAGTGATAAGACACCGACAACTGGAAGGAGATAAAGCAGGCCTCATACGGCCCGACGGTGTTCACTTAATGGATATTGGACTGGACATATTCCTGTCAGGACTCCAGGACGGAGTGGAACAAGTGTTAAGAGTGATGGATGGGGGTCAGAGTCCTGCATACGAGTACGCAGGATCCTCCGTGGCCTGGAAATAGAAAGGACATGTTGGAGAGTTACACTTGTTGGCCAACTTGCCGGTGTGGAGACCCAGGGCATGCTGCAACAAGCTGAATTATTTTAGAAATAAAATGCCTTTCTAATGGAATGAGTATAAAGAGTTAATAAAGCTGTGACCGATCCTCACCCATCCAGTAGTAAGAGTTACATGATTGTATTGTCAATGAAAGGGGGGCGTTAGGGGGCTGAGCGTCTGGGTTTGGTTAGGGGTCCCCACAGTCTGCCTAGGCTAGATGCATTTCTAAATCATTATTAGATACACAGGCGGTGCAGCTTGCTTCGCAGCTGGGTTACTACGCTGACTAGCAGACACTGAAGCTTTGGAGCAGACCTCTGAGTAAACAGCTCTCCAGACTCAACCATCTGTGTTACTCCAAGCCATAGTGTATGTATTTTCTTACGGTTAAAAGGGGGGGGGGGACCCAAAACAAAGCAAGGGGACTCCAAAAAGAGTCTCCATTTTTTCCAAAAATTTGTGCCACAGACACCACTTAATTGGCATCAATTGCCCCAGAGCTGCTTAAAACGGTTGGTTAGAATGACAGAAGGGTAGAAAAGTCCTTGTGGTTCCATGATTTGTTCATCTTTATGAACGTGAGTCTGTCTACATTCTCAGTGGACAGCCGAGTGCGCTTATCTGACAGCAAACCACCAGCAGCGCTGAACACACGTTCAGAGAGAACGCTGGCTGCGGGGCATGACAAGATCTCCAAGGCGTAAGTGGCGATCTCCGGCCATTTATCCAGATTGGAAGCCCAAAAAGATCAAGGGTCCAGTGACACAGTCATGGCTTCGATGTTTACTTGGAGATACTCCTGTACCATCGTCTCTAGGTGTTGACTATGTGTCAGACTTCTTGTCTCCTGTGGCCTTGCAAAGGATGGGCTAAAAAAGCTGTGAAATGATCCCGCAAAATTGCTGTTACCAGCAGACACTGTGTTTCTGTTACGGTTTGAGTGCTGAACACTCGACAGTCCCACGGTTGGCAAGTTAGAACTGTGAGATTCACTACATGCACCACTGGTGTTTTGTGGAAAAGCACATGTAAGATTCTGCAACAGTCTCTGCTGATACTCCTGCATGCGTGAATCCCTTTCTATGGCAGGAATTATTTCGGCAAATTTAATTTTGTACCGGGGATCTAAGAGTGTGGAAACCCAGTAGCCAGGATTATTTTGAATTCTGACAATTCGAGGGTCATATTGCAGGTAGTGCAGAAAGAAGGCACTCATGTGTCTTGCGCATCCAGGAGCACTAAGTCCCTGTTGTGTTGGTGGCGAGGTAACAATCATGCTTCCTTCCTCTGCCCTCTCCCCCCAACCTCGCACAACAAAAATGTGATCAAGATCTCCCTCATCTGATGAGTCTTCCATCAGTTTGTCCTCCACTTCTTCCTGGGCTCCTGCACCTTCTTCACTAGTTTGGCTGCTACCATGCGCCCTGGTAAATCCATCTCCCCCACCCTCACATGCCTGCCGCCTTGGTGCTGCCGACTGTCTGGACCTTGCAGATGTTAGCCCTTCCGCATACAACTCCTCCTCCTCTACTTCCTCCACCTCCTCTTGTCGCACCACCTGACTCCGAATTCTGTTTAACATGTGCTCCAGCATGTAAATCACCGGAATAGTCATGCTGATAATGGCATCGTCAGCACTAAACATCTTCGTCGCCATTTCAAAACTGTGCAGAAGGTTGCATAGGTCCCTGATCTGAGACCACTCCTCCAGCGTGATTTGCCCCACCTCTGAATCCCGTTGGCCCAGGCTATACGTCAGAACATATTGCACCAGGGCTTGTCGGTGCTGCCACAGTCGCTGCAACATAGCAGAGTTGAATTCCACCGGGTAGGAACATCGCATTTTAGCCGGTGAAGTGGCAGGCCCAACGACTTCTGTAGAGATGTAAGTCGCTGAGCTGCGGAATGCGAACGGCGGAATGAGCACACAGCGACCGTGTCCTCTGTAGAAGGCCATCTAGTCCGGGATAGTGGGCTAAAAATTGCTTGACAACCAGTTTCAACACGTTAGCCATACAAGGCACGTGTGTGACATTGCCCCGGCGAAGGGCCGCACCGAGGTTTGCAGTATTGTCGCACACGGCCTTCCCTGGTTTCAGGTCCAGTGGAGACAACCATTCATGAAACTGGTTCTCCAGAGCTGACCACAACTCCTCAGCTGTGTGACTCACATTTCCCAGACATTTCAAAGTTAAAACCGCCTGATGAAGTTGAGCCCTGCTGCCAGCATAGTAAGGAGGTGTGCAGGATCCCTTCTGCGCAGTTAGAAAGCGTGTGGCATGACCAGACAGGCTTTGGGTGCAGGTTGAGGACCGAGAGGAGGCAGAAGCAGTGGAGGAACTTTGAGATAAAGAGGATTGACGCACAACTCGTGGGGACAGCAAGACTTGGACACCAGCCCCTTGTCCTGCTGTCACCATAGTTACCCAGTGCCCAGTCAGCGACATGTAACGCCCCTGTCCATGCCTACTCATCCAAGTGTATGTGGTGAAATGCACCCTGTCACACACAGAGTTTCTCAAAGAAGCTGTGATGTTGTGTGCGACATGCTGGTGGAGCGCAGGCACACCTTTCTTTGAGAAGTAGTGCTGACTGGGCATCTGGTACTGGGGCACTGCGACGGACATAAGGTCTCGAAAATCCTCTGTGTCCACCAGGCGGAAAGGCAGCATTTCAGTAGCCAAGAGCTTGCAGATGGTGAAATTCAACCTCTTAGCTTTCTCATGGCTAGGAGGAAATGGTCTTTTACTTGTCCACATCTGAGGGACCGAGGGCTGGCTGTTGTGCTTAGACGGGGTTGAGAAGGGTGTCCCCGGCAAACTGCCGGTCTGTGAGGAAGATGCAGGCGGACATGCTAGGTTGCCTTGATCCAAAGGTGGTGCTCTCAATGTCGGAGAGCACTCAAAACCAGCTGGTATTTCCACCTCCAAAGAGGTGGCAGGTCTGCATCCCAAAACAGGTGTGACTGCTGTCCCCCCAGTCACAGAGGATGAAGAGGCCGCGGATGCACAACATGGGGCAGACAGTGGTTGGCCCGGCCCGCTAGGCCGCATTGTAGCACAGTGAGCTTCCCACTGCAAATTATGCTTCATACCCATGTGACCGTTCATGCATGAAGTACTCAAACTATGGATTTTTTGGCCTTTACTTAGCTTTTGGTGACAAATGTTACAGATAACACGAGTTGAGTCATCCTTATCGATCTGAAAAAATGCCCAGGCAATGCAAGGCTTAGCACCCATGCGACCTGAAGAGCCACCTCGACTTGTGGTCAGAGGCAGAGTTGTGCTTGAGGATGCAGTTGTTGACGTGCTTCCAGTACTACGTCTCTGTCCAGGAAGGCACAACCTGACCTCGTCGTCACTAGCATCCTCCTCAATCTCCTCTGCTGACCTCATCGACTGGCTGACTGTGGGTTGACAGTAAGTGGGATCTGCAACCTCATCATCATCACCCTGTGTGTTCTCACACCCGTCGTCCTTAGAGCCAACCTCTTCCTGCCCTGTCAAAAAACTCAAGTTGTCGCTCCAATCAGGTATTTGAGTCTCATCATCGTCTTCCTCATTGTATCCACCAACAGGAGTTACAGCTTGGGAATGAGGGTCTACATTATGGTCAGAACCTTCGGCGTCTGGTCCTGGATCTGACTCATAAAGATTCTGGGCATCAGTGCAGATCATTTCCTCGTCTGGATTCACAGAAGCTCTGGAGCCGACCTCTGATTCCCAGGCTATAGTATGAGTAAACAGCTCTGCAGACTTAACCATCTGTTCTACACCATACTCAGACGGGCAGCTGGAGACTAGGGAGCTGTGAGGAAGCAAGTGCAATTGGGGTGACACCTCTGAGGACTGGAGTATTTGTGATGTTGAAGTTGAGGTGGAGGAGAGCCCACTTAAAGAAGCACTTGATATCCGTTGAAGCACCTGCTGTTTTTTTGCCTCATCTCGAATTTGTAGCGATTGGCGTGGCCGTAAGATAGGGATCGTATCACATTGTCCGCTAAAAGAAGTAGACATCTTAGTTTGGCTGGAAGATGGTCTTTCTTCTGCAGATGTTACGGTTGCTTTAACACCTACCCCACGGACACAACCTTTTTTTCCCTTCCCAACACGCCTATTCCCCTTTCCACCAGCAGCAGGCCTTTTTCCACTCATTTTGCTGGTTAACTAATTGACAACTCTGGAGTTGTTTGCACAAAAAACGATGGATGGGAACCGAGCAGAGCTGAGTGGCCATAATGTAGTATTAGCCCAAAAGGATTGGCTGGGTTAGATGCAGTAAAACAATTTTATTACATATACAGGTGGTGGAGCTTAGTATAGATGGACTAATAGAATGAGTCCCACACACTGCTACAAGCCCAAAATTATTTTCCGAGCTAGATGCAGATAAAAATTATTTGTAATTTGCAAGCTGGAGGAGCTTAGTATAGATGGACAAAGAATAAGTCCCACACACTGCTACAAGCCCAAAATTATTTTCCGAGCTAGATGCAGATAAAAATTATTACTAATTTGCAACCTGGTGGAGCTTAGTATAGATGGCCTAATAGAATGAGTACCACACACTGCCAATATGCCCAAAATTATTTTACAGGCAAGATGCAGCTAAAAATTATTATTAATTTCAAAGCTGGTGGAGCTTTGTATAGATGGCCTAATACAATGAGTACCACACACTGCTACTATGCCCAAAATTATTTTCCAGGCAAGATGCAGCTAAAAATTATTAGTAATTTGAAAGCTGGTGGAGCTTAGTATAGATGGCCTAATAGAATGAGTACCACACACTGCTAATATGCCCAAAATTATTTTACCGGCAAGATGCAGCTAAAAATTATTATTAATTTCAAAGCTGGTGGAGCTTGGTATAGATGGCCTAATACAATGAGTGCCACACACTGCTACTATGCCCAAAATTATTTTCCAGGCAAGATGCAGCTAAAAATTATTAGTAATTTGAAAGCTGGTGGAGCTTAGTATAGATGGCCTAATAGAATGAGTACCACACACTGCTAATATGCCCAAAATTATTTTACAGGCAAGATGCAGCTAAAAATTATTATTAATTTCAAGGCTGGTGGAGCTTGGTATAGATGGCCTAATACAATGAGTACCACACACTACTACTATGCCCAAAATTATTTTCCAGGCAAGATGCAGCTAAAAATTATTATTAATTTCAAAATTGGTGGAGCTTGGCATAGATGGCCTAATACAATGAGTACCACACACTGCTACTATGCCCAAAATTATTTTCCGAGCTAGATGCAGAAGAAATTATTTGTAATTTGCAAGCTGGAGGAGCTTAGAATAGATGGACTAAGAATAAGTTCCACACACTGCTACAAGCCCAAAATTATTTTCCGAGCTAGATGCAGATAAAAATTATTTGTAATTTGCAAGCTGGTGGAGCTTAGTATAGATGGCCTAATAGAATGATGCTATGCAGAAAAAGGTTTTACTTGGCTAGGTGCAGTAAAAAAAATTGTATTCTATACACAGGTGGTGTAGCTTGCAACACAGATACGCTACTCCACTGACTAACACACACTGCAAGAGGCCAAAAAGGATTTGCTTAGCTAGATTTAGCCAAATGCTGTGAAAAACACTTGCACAGCACTGGCACAGACCTGCCTGGCAAAAAGTGCTAGGAAATGCTGTAAAATAGTCCTCAAAAGAACTTCAATTACAATTAGTCCCTACTCCCAACCTATCTTTTTAAGAGCACAGACCTGCCTGCTAAAAGTCGTAGGAAATGCTGTTACCTAGTCCTCAAAGGACTGCAATCACAACTATTCCCTACTTCCAAGCTATCTGTATATTTCAGAGAAAATTGGCTTGAAATTAACACTGAAAGTATAGCGAACACAGCAACAGCGGTGCCGTCTAACACGCAGCTGCAGCAGTGAGAAAATGGTGGCGACGGGGAAAATGGCTGGGTCTTATAGGGCAAGGATATGTGACATACACAGCCAATGACACATGCCCTAGCTTGTGTGAAAAAAAGCAATTCGCTCAGTGTGTGCGCTGCTGATAGGCTGACAGATTGCACTGTAAATGCGGGAAAGAGAAAAAAAAATTGAGATCTTCATTATTTCTGCAGAGATCCATCCCCTGCCCCTCCCCCGCCCCGCTGTACACTCAAACTGCGCATTAACATTGATTATCAGCATTACTGTGAAAAAATCCAGTTATGATTTTGGTGCACGAACAGTTATCGAACATAACCTCGAACAGCCGGATTTTTTTCAAATCGTTCGTGTTCGCCGAACGGCTCGAACACCACACAAAACAGCTCGAATTTGAGATTGGCGAACAGTTCGAGTCGAACAACGCTCATCTCTATAAATGATTCACTATATAAAGTGCTAAATGCAAGAAACACCTTTCAGGGTATATTCAATGTATCAAAATGGGTCATTCCATTTAGTATATGCATGGAAATGGTAAGTGTGGAGAAAACAGAGAGTTCTCTAATAGTCCCATACAATGGAACAAAGTCAGCACTTGATATAGTTACCAGCTGTAGTTGGCTAAATGCACACAAGAAGTGCGTTTCGAGTGAGTTTCTTCCTGAGGATTTAGCCAAACTACTGTACAGCTGGCAACTACAGTGTATCAAGTGCTGACTGTGTTATATTGTATGGGGCTATTAGAGAACTCTCTGAAGGGACCTTCACTCTCCATTGTGCAAGCAAAAAAACTATACATGGTACCTTTGCAATCTTCTCTCTTTACACATTGCACTTCAAATACATCTATTACTATAATTAACTTATTTTTTTATCTTCTCAAAACAAACCTAACCCAAAAGAGCTAATAAATTCCTTGTTCTGAGTCTAAGAACACCATATATTCTGTTTCTCTTAACCTCTTAATAATACGTCTCTTGTAACTTCTTGCCAGCTACAAGCCTGGATAAAGTTCTTCATTGTCTCACAAACAGCTCCTCTTTACAACTTTTACTGCTTAAGAGATTTCAATGAACAACAATTTGCCAAGCTCTTGCAAACTGCTGTTACTCACATTCCATTTTATAGATGCTCAGAGTCCAGAACTAAATTAATTCCATCTATGAAAGTTGCTGGGATTCAGAACAGCAAAACACATTCGTATCCAATAGATGGTCTGAATCTAAACTAACTCAGAAAAAAAGGTGTTAGACCAAAGCTACCTTTTCCCATTTTGCAATGATTTATTCATGAATCCCATCACTGCCACCAAATGTTTTATAATCAATACAAAGATGCAAGACTAAATGGATTAACACATAATGGGTAAATGACATAACACTGTTTACTGAAATGTTAATAAAAACTCATGTAAAAGAAGATAAAAAGATACAAGATAGCAAAAGAAATATCTAAATATATTATTGTTAACCCCTTTATCCCCGAGGGTGGTTTGCACATTAATGACAGGGCCAATTTTTACAAATCTGACCACTGTCACTTTATGAGGTAATATCTCTAGAATGCTTAAATGGATCCCGCTAATTCTGTGATTGTTTTTTCGTGACATATTGTACTTCATGATAGTGGTTACATTTCTTTGATATCACTTGCGTTTATTTGTGAAAAAATCAGAAATTTGGCCAAAATTTTGAAAATTTCACAATTTTCAAAATTTGAATTTTTATGCCCTTAAATCAGAGAGATATATCAAACAAAATAGTTAATAAATAACATTTTCCACATGTCTACTTTACATCAGCACAATTTTGGAACCAATTTTTTTTTTATTAGGGAACCAGCGATTTCTCATTTTTACAACAAAATTTGCAAAACCATTTTTTTAAGGACAACAGTTGAAGTGACTTTGAGGGGCCTTTATGACAGAAAATACCCAAAAGTGACACCATTCTAAAAACTACACCCCTCAAGGTGCTCAAAACCACATTCAAGAAGTTTCTTAACCCTTCAGGTGCTTCACAGGAATTTTTGGAATGAGGAAGAAAAAAATGAACATTTAACTTTTTTCACAAGAATGTTATTTTAGACCCAAATCTTTTTATTTTTGCAGGGGTAACAGGAAAAAATGGACCCCAAAATTTGTTGTGCAATTTCCCCTGAGAACGTAGATACCCCATACATGGGGAAAAAACACTGCTTGGGTGCACTGCAGGGCTCAGAAGGGAAGGAGCGCCATTTGACTTTTTGAATGTAAAATTTCCTTGAATAATTAGCGGACGCCATGTTGCGTTTAGAGAGCCCCTGATGTGTCTAAACAGTGGAAACCCCCCATAAGTGATACCATTTTGGAAACTAGACCCCTCAGGGAACTTATCTAGATGTGTGGTGACAGGTGCTTCACAGAAGTTTATAACATGGAGCCATGGAAATAAAAATTCACATTTTTCTAACAAAAATGTTTTTCAGCCCCCAGTTTTGCATTTTTATAAGGGTAACAGGAGAAATTGCACCATGAAACTTGTTGTGCAATCTCTCCTGAGTAAGCCGATACACCATATGTGGGGGAAAACCACTGCTTGGCCGCACAGCAGGGTTTGGAAGAGAAGGAGTGCCATTTGACTTTTTGAATGTAAAATTTGCTTGAATAATTAGCGGATGTGCCCCTGATGTGCCTAAACACTGGAAACCCACCAAAAGTGACACCATTTTGGAAACTAGACCCATCAGGGAACTTATCTAGATGTGTGGTAAGCACCTTGAACCCACAGGTGCTTCATAGAAGTTTATAACATGGAGCCGTGAAAATAAAATTTTCACATTTTTCCCACAAAAATGTTTTTCAGCCCCCAGTTTTGCATTTTCATAAGGGTATCAGGAGAAATTGCACCATGAAACTTGTTGTGCAATCTCTCCTGAGTAAGCCGATACCCCATATGTGGGGGAAAACTACTGCTTGGGCGCACGGCAGGGTTCAAAAGAGATGGAGTGCCATTTGAATTTTTGAATATAAAATTTGCTTGAATAATTTTCGGATCTGCCTACTAGAGATGAGCGGTGTTCGAATCGAACTGTTCGCCAATCTCAAATTTGAGCTGTCTTGGGCGGTGTTATAGCTGTTCGGCGAACACGAACAATTTGAAAAAAATTCGGCTGTTCGAGGTTATGTTCGATAACTGTTTGTGCACCAAAATCATAACTGGATTTTTTCTCAGTAATGCTGAAAATTAATGTTAATACGCAGTTTGAGTGTACAGCGGGGTGGGGGAGGGGCAGCGGATGGATCTCTGCATAAATAATGAAGTTCTCCATTTTTTTTTCTCTTTCCCGCATTTACAGTGGGGAGGTGCAATCTGTCAGCCTATCAGCAGCGCACACACGGAGCGAACTGCTTTTATTCACACAAGCAAAGGCATGTGTCATTGGCAGTGTATGTCACATGTCCTTGCCCTATAAGACCCAGCCATTTTCCCCGTCGCCACCATTTTCTCACTGCTGCAGCTGCGTGTTAGACGGCACCGCTGTTGCTGTGTGCGCTATACTTTGTTAATTTCAAGCCAATTTTAGCACAAATCTACAGATAGCTTGGGAGTAGGGAATAGTTGTGATTGCAGTCCTTTTAAGGACTAGGTTACATCATTTCCTATGACTTTTATCAGGCAGGTCTGTGCTCTTAAATAGATAGGTTGGGAGTAAAGACTAATTGTGATTGCAGTCGTTTTCAGGGCTATGTTACATCAGTTCCTATCACTTTTATCAGGCAGGTCTGTGCTCTTAAATAGATAGGTTGGGAGTAAAGAGTAATTGTAATTGCAGTCCTTCTGAGGGCTAGGTTACATCAGTTACCATCACTTTTTGCCAGGCAAGTCTGTGCCAGTGCTGTGCAAGTTTTTTTTACTGCATTTGGCTAAATCTAGCAAAGCAAATCCTTTTTGTCCTCTTGCAGTGTGTGTTAGTCAGTGGAGAAGGCTATCTGTGTTGCAAGCTACACCACCTGTGTATAGAATACAAATTTTTTTACTGCACCTAGTGAAGTAAAACCTTTTGGGCATAGCATCATTCTATTAGTCCATCTATACTAACCTCCACCAGGTTGCAAATTCAATATAATTTTTATCTGCATCTAGCTCTGAAAAATATTTCGGCTTGTAGCAGTGTGTGGGACTTGTTCTATTAGTCCATCTATACTAACCTCCACCAGGTTGCAAATTCAATATAATTTTTATCAGCATCTTGCTCTGAAAAAATATTTCGGCTTGTAGCAGTGTGTGAGACTTGTTCTATTAGTCCATCTATACCAACCTCCAACAGGTCGCAAATTCAATATAATTTTTATCTGCATCTAACCCAGCCCATACTTTTGGGCTAATACCACAGTTTGGCCACTCAGCTCTGCTCGGTTCCCATCCATTGTTTTTTGTGCAAACAACTCCAGAGTTGTGAATTAGTTAACCACCAAAATGAGTGGAAAAAGGCCTGCTGCTGGTGGAAAGGGGAATAGGCGTGTTGGGAAGGGAAAAAAAGGTTGCGTCCGTGGGGTAGGTGTTAAAGCAACAGTAACATCTGCAGAAGAAAGACCATCTTCCAGCCAAACTAAGATGTCTACTTCTTTTAGCTGACAATGTGATAAAATCCCTTTCTTACAGCCACGCCAATCGCTACAAATTCCAGATGAGGCACAAAAACAGCAGGTGCTTCAACAGATATCAAGTTCGCCTTTAAGTGGGCTCTCCTCCACCTCAACTTCAACATCACAAATACTCCAGTCCTCAGAGGTGGCACCCCAATCGCACTTGCTTCCTCACAGCTCCCAAGTCTCCAGCTGCCCGTCTGAGTATGGGGTAGAAAAGATGGTTGAGTCTGCAGAGCTGTTTACTCATACTATAGCCTGGGAATCAGAGGTCGGCTCCAGAGCTTCTGTGAATCCAGACAAGGAAATGATCTGCACTGATGCCCAGAATCTTTATGAGTCAGATCCAGGACCAGACGCAGAAGGTTCTGACCCTCGTTCCCAAACTGTAACTCCTGTTGGTGGCGACAATGAGGAAGACGATGAAGAGACTCAAATACCTGATTGAAGCGACAACATAAGTTTTTTGTCAGGGCAGGAAGAGGTTGGCTCTGAGGACGACGGGTGAGATAACACACAGGGTGATGATGACGAGGTTGGAGATCCCACTTACTGTCAAACCACAGTCAGCCAGTCGATGAGGTCAGCAGAGGAGGTGGAGGAGGATGCTAGTGACGACAAGGTCAGGTTGCGCCTTCCTGGACAGAGTAGTACTGGAAGCACGTCAACAACTGCATTCTCAAAACACAACTCTGCCTCTGACCACAAGTCGTGGTAGCTCTTCAGGTCGCATGGGTGCTTAGCCTTGCATAGCCTGGGCATTTTTTCAGATCGATAAAGATGACCCAACTGGTGTTATCTGTAACATTTGCCAGCAAAAGCTAAGTAGAGGCCAAAAAATACATAGTTTGAGTACTTCATGCATGAACCGGCACATGGATATGAAGCATAAGTTACAGTGGGACGCTCAATGTGCTACAATGCGGCCTAGCCGGCCGGGCCAACCGCCGTCTGCCACATATTGTGCATCTGTGGCCTTTTCATCCTCTGTGACTGGGGGGACAGCAGTCACACCTGTTTTGGGATGCAGACCAGCCACCTCTTTACCCGCAACAGCCAGCGTGATTGGCAGGTCATCATTTTCTTTGGAGGTGGAAACACCAGCTGGTGTTCAGCGCTTTCCGACATCGATAGCACCACCTTTGGATCAAGGCAACCTAACATGTCCACCTGCATCTTCCTCACAGACCGGCAGTTTGCCGGGGACACCCTTCTCAACCCCGTCTAAGCACAACAGCCAGCCCTCGGTCCCTCAGATGTGGACAAGTAAAAGACCATTTCCTCCTAGCCATGAGAAAGCTAAGAGGTTGAATTTCACCATCTGCAAGCTCTTGGCTACAGAAATGCTGCCTTTCCACCTGGTGGACACAAAGGTTTTTCGAGACCTTATGTCCGTCGCAGTGCCCCAGTACCAGATGCCCAGTTGGCACTACTTCTCAAAGAAAGGTGTGCCTGCGCTCCACCAACATGTCGCACTCAACATCACCGCTTCTTTGAGAAACTCTGTGTGTGACAGGGTGCATTTCACCACAGACACTTGGACGAGTAGGCAGGGACAGGGGTGATACATGTCGCTGACTGGGCACTGGGCAACTATGGTGACAGCAGGACAAGGGGCTGCTGTCCAAGTCTTGCCGTCCCCAGGAGTTGTGCGTCAATCTCTTTATCTCGAAGTTCCTCCACTGCTTCTGCCTCCTCAATCTCCTCTCGGTCCTCCACCAGCACCCAAAGCCTGTCTGGTCATGCCACAAGCTTTCTAACTGCGCAGAAGGGATCCTGCACACCTCCTTACTATGCTGGCAGCAGGGCTCAACATCATCAGGCGGTTTTTACTTTGAAATGTCTGGGAAATGTGAGTCACACAGCTGAGGAGTTGTGGTCAGCTCTGGAGAACCAGTTTCATGAATGGTTGTCTCCACTGGACCTGAAACCAGGGAAGGCCATGTGCGACAATGCTGCAAACCTCGGTGCGGCCCTTCGCCGGGGCAATGTCACACATGTGCCTTGTATGGCTCACGTGTTGAACCTGGTTGTCCAGCAATTTTTAGCCCACTATCCCAGACTAGATGGCCTTCTGCAGAGGTCACGGTCGCTGTGTGCTCACTTCCGCCGTTCGCATCCCGCAGCTCAGCGACTTACATCTCTACAGAAGTCGTTGGGCCTGCCACTTCACCGGCTAAAATGCGATGTGCCTACCCGGTGGAATTCAACTCTGCACATGTTGCAGCGACTGTGGCAGCACCGACAAGCCCTGGTGCAATATGTTCTGATGTATAGCCTGGGCCAAAGGGATCCAGAGGTGGGGCAAATCTCGCTGGAGGAGTGGTCTCAGATCAGGGACCTATGCACCCTTCTGCACAGTTTTGAAATGGCGAAGAAGATGTTTAGTGCTGACGATGCCATTATCAGCATGACTATTCCGGTGATTTACATGCTGGAGCACATGTTAAACAGAATTCGGAGTCAGCTGGTGGCACAAGAGAAGGTGGAGGAAGTAGAGGAGGAGTTGTATGCGGAAGGGCTAATATCTGCAAGGTCCAGACGGTCGGCAGCACCAAGGCGGCAGGCATGTGAGGGTGGGGGAGATAGTTTTACCAGGGCGCATGGTAGCAGCCAAACTAGTGAAGAAGGTGCAGGAGCCCAGGAAGAAGTGGAGGATGAACTGATGGAAGACTCATCAGATGAGGGAGACCTTGATCACATTTCTGTTGTGCGAGGTTGGGGGGAGAGGGCAGAGGAAGGAAGCATCATTGTTACCTCGCCACCAACACAACAGGGACTTGGTGCTCCTGGATAAGCAAGACACACAAGTGCCTTCTTGCTGCACTACCTGCAACATGACCCTCGAATTGTGAGAATTAGAAATAATCCTGACTACTGGGTTGCCACACTCTTAGATCCCCGGTACAAAAGTAAATTTGCAGAAATTATTCATGCCATAGAAAGAGATGCATTCATGCAGGAGTATCAGCAGAGACTGTTGCAGAATCTTACATGTGCTTTTCCCCAAAACACTAGTGGTGCACGTAGTGAGTCTCACAGTTCCAACTTGCCAACCGTGGGTCCGTCGAGTGTTCAGCACTCAAAACGTAACAGAAACACAGTATCTGCTGGTAACATCAATTTTGCGGAATAATTTCACCACTTTTTTAGCCCATCCTTTGCAAGGCCACAGGAGACATGAAGTCTGACACATAGTCAACGCCTAGAGACGATGGTACAGGAGTATCTCCAAGTAAACATTGAAGCCATTACTGTGTCACTGGACCCTTGATCTTTTTGGGCTTCCAATCTGGATAAATGGCCGGAGCTTGCCAATTACGCCTTGGAGATCTTGTCATGCCCCGCAGCCAGTGTTCTGTCTGAACGTGTGTTCAGCGCTGCTGGTGGTGTGCTGACAGATAAGCGCACGTGGCTCTCCACTGATAATGTAGACAGTCTCACGTTCATAAACATGAACAAATCATGGATCCGAAACGACTTTTCTACCCCTGTGTCATCTTGGGGAGAGTAAAAGCTTGATGATTTGTTAAAATCACCTCACCAACCGTTTTAAGCTTTCAAATTACTAATAATGCTTATCTGTATCTTGGCTGGAAAATAATTTGGGCCTTGTAGCAGTGTGCAGTGCTGATTCTATTAGGCCATCTATACTAAACTCCACCAGATTTAAAATTACTAATCATGTTTATCTGTATCTTGGCTGGAAAATAATTTGGGCCTTGTAGCAGTGTGCAGTATTGATTCTATTAGACCATCTATATTAAACTCCACCAGATTTAAAATTACTAATCATGTTTATCTGTATCTTGGCTGTAAAATAATTTGGGCTTTGTAGCAGTTTGCAGTACTGATTCTATTAGGCCATCTATACTAAGCTCCACCAGCTTTCAAATTAGTAATAATTTTTAGCTGCATCTAGCCCGGAAAATAATTTTGGGGCTCCGAGATGCGCAAGACTCATGAGTGCCTTCTTGCTGCACTATCTGCAACATGACCCTTAGATTGTCAGAATTCGAAATAATCCTGACAACTGGGTTGACACACTCTTAGATCTCCCACACTCTTCGATCAACCTTTTCATTTTAATAAAGAACAAAAAAATTGTCATTTTTGAAATTATAAGCATTAGCAGGTTATTAGAAACTGAAATCAAACAGTTTTCAACTCAAAACTTTATTCTAGGTGATGTTTCATTTGCACATAGGACCCCTTGTTCGAAAGGAGCTTCTGAACTCTCTTGTCCTTTGAATTTGTCAGGTTTTGGATGGTTTCTGCTTCAATTGTTTTGCATGAGGACAGAATACCCTCCCAGAGCTGTAGCTTAGATGTGAACTGCCTCCCGCCATCATAGACACTACTTTTGATGATGCTCCAGAGGTTCTCAATGGAGTTGAGGTCAGGGGAGCATGGGGGTCACACCATAAGTTTGTCCCCTTTAATGCCCATATCAGCCAGAGATGCAGATGTGTTATGTGCAGCATGAGACGGTGCATTATCATGCATGAAAATTATCTTGCTGCGGAATACACGGTTCTTCTTCTTGAACCATGGCAGGAAGTGCTGTTTGATAAACTCCACATACATTATGGAGTTCATCTTTACCCCTTCAGGGATCCTAAAGGGGCCGACAATCTCTCTCCCCATGATTCCAGCCCAAAACATTACTCCACCTCCTCCTTGTTGGCGCCGTAGCCTTGTTTGCGTGGGGTGTCCATCAACCAGCCATCCTCCACTCCATCCATCTGGACCATCGAGCGTTGCACGGTACTCATCGGTGAACAAAATAGTTTTGAAGTCAGTCTTCATGTATTGTTTGGCCCACTGGAGCCGTTTCTGCTTGTTTACAGTGGATAGAGGAGGTCTACAGGATGGCTTACCCACAGCTGCAAACCTCTGAAGGACCCTGCATCTTGTTGTTCGGGGGACGTTGGAGGCACCAGCAGCTTCAAAAACTTGTCTGCCGCTATGACAAGGCTTTTTTGCCGCTGCTCTTTTAACCTGACGTAATTGCCCGTAGGAAAGAGTCCTCAATTTTCCCTTTTCAGCACACACACGTGCGTACTGTGAATCAGCTACATGCTTCTTGATTGTGCGATGATCAGGATGAAGTGTCTCGGCAATGTTGATTGTAGTCATGCCTTGACCTAAACCTTCCACAATTTGTTGCTTCTCAGCAGCCGACACATCCTTTTTCTTTCCCATTTTGGCAGAAAATGTAGGCTGCTTAATAATGTGTGACAGCCTTCTTAAGTAGTCTTGCCTTTCATTGGACACCCTGCCAAACTAATTAGCACAGGTGTCTGCAATTGCTTACAGTGATATAAAGAGCCCTGACACACATCACCATCAATGAGTTTAGCTGACAAACAAAAAATTCTTCCCTTATCACTCCTAAACACTTTTTGCATAATAATTTGGAAAACAGTGTACATGTGCTTTTCCACAAAACACCAGTGGTTCACGTAGTGAATCTTACAGTTCTAACTTGCCAACCGTGGTCTGTATGGAGTTGTTCAATAAAGGGCCCAAAATTAAGATAACATAGATGGGAGAGGTCTCTATGAATATGAATTCCTAAGTATTTGATACCCTGTGAGGGCCAGGCAAAGGGAAAGTTGGACTGGATGGAATCCTGTATGGAATTGAGGAGGGAGACATCGAGGGCCTCAGACTTCGCTGCATTGATTTTAAAATTTGACCATCTAACAAAGTGATCTATTTCAGCCATAACAGCAGGGATGGATATATGTGATTGAGTGATATATACTAGGACATCATCAGCAAATGCAGAGCACTTGTACTCGGTGCCTCCCACCTCAATCCACCTAATATTGGGGTTATGGCGAATTGATGAGAGCAGGTGCTCCGTCACTAGGATGTATAAGAGAGGGGACAGAGGACATCCCTGCCTTGTCCCATTGGTGATTATGAAAGGTGATGAAAATTTTCCATTTATCTTCAGCCTAGGTGACGTATTGCGATACAGGGCTGTGATTTTGCCTATAAAAGGGTCCCCTAGACCCCTACCCCAAGCTTTTTAAGAGAATAATATATGGCGTGCCAGGAGTCTCTACGGAATGCTTTCTCAGCATCCAATGAGAGTATCTAATTACAAATTTTTAGCTGCATCTAGCCCAGGAAATACTTTGTGCCTAGTAGCAGTGTCTGCTAGTCAGCGGATTATCCCAGCTGTTAAGCAAGCTGCACCACCTGTAGTTTGGACACTTCATTTTTTCAAAGGAAATGCTTCGGGCCCCGGGACACTCAGTGAAGAGCATCGGGAGGCACCCCAAGGCACAGGGGCTGGGACTGGCGTTAGGACGCCTTGCGGTGGACCGCCAAGCTCGATCCTTATAAAAGCTTTTTAACTGCAGCAGCTTTAGTGGACACTGCTGGAGCTGGAATTCCCGCAGCTGCTGGCATCAGACTTGCCCTCCAATAGATCCATGTAAAAGGATTTAAAGTGTACTCATTCAAATTAGAGAGACAATTTAAATTAAAAAGCTTAGACCTGCCTCCACTGCAGGGGGGCTCACTCGACCCACCTGCGGACAGGCCCCAATACTGGTGGGGGGGCTGGCCGTCAGGATCCACCGCAGCTCTGGCACAAACCCGGCGACATGGAGGTCGCATGGGCAGGAACGGACTGGCCGTGTCGGCTTTGCACTTTTTTGGTTTTAGAAGGGCATGACATGCCTATATCTGTGTCTCCCCCTCATTTTACTCCTCCACCTCTTTTCTTTTCACATGACTATATGTACTTGTCACTTTTCCATGTGTTAGTTGTGTCTTCTGAGCAGTTTGTCAGGTTTTGGACACCTTTGAAGGTGTTTTCTATGTGTTTCTATGTGTTTTTGTTTGCCTGTCATTGGTTTTAACGGTGTTCGAAGGTGTTCGTCGAACAGTTCGACGAACAGTTCGGCGAACATACGGGTGGTCGACGAACTGAACCAAACTCGAACACTACGGGGGTGGCTCAACACTAGTGCCTTCACAGTGGAAAACCCCCACAAATGACACGATTTTGGAAAGTAGACCCCTCAGGGAACTTATCTAGATGTGTTGTGAGCACCCTTAACCCGCAGGTGCTTCACAGAAGTTTATAACATGGAGCTGTGAAAATAAAAAAATCTAACTTTTTCCACAAAAATGATCTTTTAGCCCCAAATTTTTTATTTTTACAAGGGTATGAGGAGAAAATGGAACCTAAAAACTGTTGTGCAATTTCTCCTGAGTGTGCCAATACCCCATATGTTCGGAAAATACACTGTTTGGGCGCACGTCAGGGTTCAGAAGGGAAGGAGCACTGTGTGACTTTTTGAGCGCAAAATTGGCTGTAATCAAGAGCGGACGCCATGTTGCATTTCGTGAGCCCCTGATGTGCCTAAATAGTGGAACCCCCCCCACAATTAACTCCATTTTGGAAACTATACCCCTGAAGGATTTTATCAATGGGTATAGTGTACATTTTGAACCCAGAGGTATGACAGAATTTGATAACATTAGGTCATCATATCGAATAAGTTGTCATTAGTTTTGAGCGCAAGTGCTCGCTACTTGAGTTTACATCAGGTACTCGGGTATACACCATGTATCACGGGTAGTGTTGAGCATTCCGATACTGAAATATCGGGTATCGGCCGATATTCACTGTATCGGAATTCCGATACTTAATTCCGATACTTTTATAATATCAAATACCGGAATCGGAAGTTCCCATAATGCCTGCGCTCTGCAGTGTCTGTGAAGGATGACAAGCTGGATGGCAGCGCTCAGCTGCGATCCAGCTTGTCATCAGAATGCCATCCCAGCGTGGGAGAATTCTCCTGATTGTTTAAAAGCCGGCGGGCGGTAAAAAGCCGCCGGCTTTTAAACAATCACACAGCCCCATACTGCTTCCCCGCAGCCTCCCACCCCGATCCTCCGCTCCCCTCGCCACCTCCCATCCCGATCGTAAGTTAGGACCGGGCGGGGAGCGCAGCACCAAGGAGCGAAGGACCCGGGCGGGGAAGCCGGCAGTGAAAAGACTTCACCGCCGGCTTTCCCGTTCTGTGCTGCGCTTTCCCGCCGGTTATTTCAAATGAACAGCTGAGGTATCAGGTGATGCCGATCAGCTGTTCATTTGAAGTAGCCGCGGTGCCCTCAGAGGGTTCATGTGAGTTCATGCTTGACTGCATGAACTCACATCAACTTTCCCACGGCCGCACAGGTCAGCCTCACCTCCCAGACCCGTCATGATTAGTGTGTGCGGGGTGTGTGTGCGCGGGGTGTGTGTGTGTGCGGGGTGTGTGTGTGTGCGGGGTGTGTGTGTGTGCGGGGTGTCTGTGCGTGCAGGCAGACATAGGCCGATGTGACACTACTACTCCCATCGGCCTATGTCTGTCCCCCGTCCACTCGTGCCAGCAGGATCAGCTTGATGGGAGCAGTAGTTCCCATCAGACTGATCCTGCTATATAAATTGCCCTACTGTGTCCCCAATAAATGTTAGATACATGTCATTGGTGGCCAGTGGTTACCTACAATAAATTAGTTCATACATTACCTGTCCCCGCCGATCGCCACCTAAAATAAAGTAAAAAATAAAAAACTACACCTATACTCACCTAGACACCTAATTCCCCAAAGCCATCGATCTCCTGTAATAAAATATAAAATAATAAACCACAACCTTATCCTTACCCCTACGTAGCAGTCCACGAGTGTCCCACGAAGATCTCCAGTTCAGAGCAGCCACATAGAATGTGACCGCTCTGAACCGCTGCCGCCGCTAGAATGACGGGGCCGTAAGGGTTCACCGGAGTTCAGGCAGCGCTGCTCCGGTTAGCTCCTTTACGGCACTGCTGTATCGTGAGAAATTCCCACGGTACAGCACTGCCGTAAAGGGGGTCTCCGGAGCTGCGCTGCCTGAATGCACTCCGGTAACCTCAGTCAGTGGCTCCCGCTGCCGGGAGCGGACGTGTTCCCGGCAGCGTGAGCTTACAGCAGCCATGCACAGCTGTCACCATCTCCAGATGTGACAGCTGTGCATGGGAGATCAGCGCAGGAACGTGGACAGGTAACTATTTTTTTTTAGTAAACTAAGAATTAAATAAAATGGTGTTTTATTTCAAATAAATTATTTTTTTCTGGGTGTAGTGTGTTTTTTCTTTTTAACCCTTTGTAGGTTAGTAATGGGGGTGTCTTATAGACGCCCATCATTACTAACCTGGGCTTCATGGCAGCTGGCGCTGACATGAACCCCACCACTATTACCCCCTGCCACCGCACCAGGACAGTGTGGAAGAGCGAGGCTAAGTGCCAGAATTGGCGCATCCTATGGATGCGCCATTTCTGGGGCGGCTGACGGCTGGTGTTTCTAGCCTGGGAGGGGGCCAATATTCATGGCACCCTTCCTGAGCTATTAATATCAGCCCCCAGCTGTCTGCCTAGCCTTTGCTAGCTATTAAAATAGGGGGGACCCCACGTCATTTTTTTGGGGGGGGTCCCCCATTTTAATAGCTAGTAAAGGCTAGGTATTCAGCTGGGGGCTGATATTAGTAGCCTGGGAAGCTCCGTGGGTTTTACCCCCTTCCCAGGCTTCAAACATCTGCCCCACCCGTCTGCTTAACCTCCGCTAGAGACTAAAATTATGGGGGATCCCACGCCATTTTTTTTTTAAATAAATCCTTTATTTTAACACTAAATGACATTTGAGGACTTAATAAAGATGCAGTCTCTAAATTATTATTTATTTTTTAATAAATTTTTCCCAAAACTTTTGACGAGGGCTTCGCCATATTTTTGTATGCCAGCCAGGTACAGCATCCAGCTTCTATGAACGCGCCATTTTCCGGGGCGGCCGCGGACTGCAATTTTCAGTGGGGGGGGGGGCAGAAAGCTTGGGCCTCCCTGCGCTGCAGATTCCATCCCCCAGCTGCCTAGTTGTACCTGGCTGGACACAAAAAAAGGGAGAAGCTCCACGTTTTTTTTTTTTTAATTATTTCATGAAATTCATGGAATAATTAAGAAAAAAAGGGCTTCCCTATATTGTTGTGTCTGGCCAGGTACAAATATGCAGCTGGTGGTTGGGGGCAGCCCGTTCCTGCCTGCTGTACCTTGCTGGACACAAATATAGTGTGAAGCCCCACGTTAATTTTTTTTTAATTATTTCAGGAAATTCATGAAATAATTAAAAAAAAATTATGTGGGGCTTCGCCCTATATTTGTGTCCAGTCAGGTACAGCAGGCAGGAACGGGCTGCCCCCAACCACCAGCTGCCTATTTGTACCTGGCCGGACACAACAATATAGGGAAGCCCTTTTTTTTAAATTATTTCATGAAATAATTAAAAAAAAATTGACGTGGGGCTTCGCACTATATTTGTGTCCAGCCAGGTACAGCAGGCAGGAACGGGCTGCCCCCAACCACCAGCTGCCTATTTGTACCTAGCCGGACACAACAATATAGGGAAGCCCTTTTTTTCTTAATTATTCCATGAATTTCATGAAATAATTAAAAAAAAAAATGTGTGGCGCTTCGCCCTATTTTTGTGTCCAGCCAGGTACAACTAGGCAGCTGGGGGCTGGAATCTGCAGCGCAGGGAGACCCAAGCTTTCTGGGCCCCACCCGCTGCAAATTGCAGTCCGCAGCCGCCCCGGAAAATGGCGCGTTCATAGAAGCGCCATCTTCTGGCGCTGTACCCAACTCATCCAGGGCCCTGGTGCGGTGGCTCACTGGGTAATAAAGGGGTTAAGGCCAGCTTGGCATTATCAGCTGGCCCTAAGCCCGAAATTCATGGGGTCACGCCAATATTAGACATGACCGCCATGAATTTCTAGTAAAGTATTTAAAAAAAACACAAACACCCAGAAAAAGTCCTTTAATTGAAATAAAGACACAATTCTTTATTGTTCTAAATTAAACCATACTTACAGTCATGCCCATTCCAGCTGAAGCCAACGATCTCCTGCAATAAAAGTAAAATAATAAAGCAACCTCATCCTTACCTTTCCATGGTTTCCAGGACAGCTTCAGCTCTGCTACATCGAGATGACAGGCTGGACCGCAGCAGAACGCTGCCATCCAGCCTGTCATCCCGCAGACACTGAGAAGCGCAGGCATGCTTGCGCTCCTCAGTGTCTCGCTGTGACGGCATCCAGATGAGCCGAGGTCATGTCCAATGAACTCAGCTCACCTCATGCACGTCACTGACAGCGTGGGAAAATTCTCCTGCACTCAGCGCTTCAGCGTGAGAATTCTCCCACGCTGTCAGTGACGTGCATGAGGTGCGCCGAGTTCATTGGACATGACCTCACCTCATGCACGTCACTGACAGCGTGGGAAAATTCTCACGCTGAAGCACTGAGTTCAGGAGAATTCTCCCACGCTGTCAGTGACGTACATGAGGTGAGCCGAGTTCATTGTCGGCTCATCTGGATGCCGTCACAGCCAGACACTGAGGAGTGGAAGTATGCCTGCGCTTCTCAGTGTCTGTGGGATGACAGGCTGGATGGCAGCGTTCTGCTGCGGTCCAGCCTGTCATCTCGATGTAGCAGAGCTGGAGCCGTCGTGGGAGCCATGGAAAGGTAAGGATGAGGTTGCTTTATTATTTTTCTTTTATTGCAGGAGATCGTTGGCTTCAGCTGGAATGGGCGTGATGGTAAGTATGGTTTAATTTAGAACAATAAAGAATTGTGTGTTTATTTCAATTAAAGGACTTTTTTCTGGGTGTTTGTGTTTTTTTTAAATACTTTACTAGAAATTCATGGTGGTCATGTCTAATATTGGCGTGACCCCATGAATTTCGGGCTTAGGGCCAGCTGATAATGCCAAGCTGGCCTTAACCCCTTTATTACCCAGTGAGCCACCGCACCAGGGCCCTGGATGAGTTGGGTACAGCGCCAGAAGATGGCGCTTCTATGAACGCGCCATTTTCCGGGGCGGCTGCGGACTGCAATTTGCAGCGGGTGGGGCCCAGAAAGCTTGGGCCTCCCTGCGCTGCAGATTCCAGCCCCCAGCTGCCTAGTTGTACCTGGCTGGACACAAAAATAGGGCGAAGCTCCACGTTTTTTTTTTTTAAATTCATGAAATTCATGGAATAATTAAGAAAAAAAGGGCTTCCCTATATTGTTGTGTCCGGCTAGGTACAAATAGGCAGCTGGTGGTTGGGGGCAGCCCGTTCCTGCCTGCTGTACCTGACTGGACACAAATATAGGGCGAAGCCCCACATCAATTTTTTTTAATTATTTCATGAATTTCCTGAAATGATTTAAAAAAAATTGACGTGGGGCTTCGCACTATATTTGTGTCCAGCCAGGTACAGCAGGCAGGAACGGGCTGCCCCCAACCACCAGCTGCCTATTTGTACCTGGTTGGACACAACAATATAGGGAAGCCCTTTTTTTCTTAATTATTTCATGAATTTCATGAAATAATTAAAAAAAAAAAATACGTGAAGCTTCTCCCTATTTTTGTGTCCAGCCAGGTACAACTAGGCAGCTGGGGGATGGAATCTGCAGCGCAGGGAGGCCCAAGCTTTCTGCCCCCCCCCCCCCGCTCAAAATTGCAGTCCGCAGCCACCCCGGAAAATGGCGCGTTCATAGAAGCTGGATGCTGTACCTGGCTGGCATACAAAAATATGGCGAAGCCCACGTCAAAAGTTTTGGGAAAAATTAATTAAAAAATAAATAATAATTTAGGGACTGCATCTTTATTAACTCCTCAAATGTCATTTAGTGTTAAAATAAAGGATTTATTTTAAAAAAAATTGACGTGGGGCTTCGCCCTATATTTGTGTCCAGCCAGGTACAGCAGGCAGGAACTGGCTGCCCCCAACCAAGAGCTGCCTATTTGTACCTGGCCGGACACAACAATATAGGGAAGCCCTTTTTTAAAAAAATTATTTCATGAAATAATTAAAAAAAAATTGACGTGGGGCTTCGCACTATATTTGTGTCCAGCCAGGTACAGCAGGCAGGAATGGGCTGCCCCCAACCATCAGCTGCCTATTTGTACCTGGTTGGACACAACAATATAGGGAAGCCCTTTTTTTCTTAATTATTCCATGAATTTCATGAAATAATTTAAAAAAAAAATGCGTGGGGCTTCGCCCTATTTTTGTGCCCAGCCAGATACAACTAGGCAGCTGGGGGCTGGAATCCGCAGCGCAGGGAGACCCAAGCTTTCTGGGCCACCCCCGCTGCAAATTGCAGTCCGCAGCCACCCCAGAAAATGGCGCGTTCATTGAAGCGCCATCTTCTGGTGCTGTACCCAACTCATCCAGGGCCCTGGTGCGGTGGCTCACTGGGTAATAAAGGGGTTAAGGCCAGCTTGGCATTATCAGCTGGCCCTAAGCCCAAAATTCATGGGGTCACGCCAATATTAGACATGACCACCATGAATTTCTAGTAAAGTATTTAAAAAAACACAACACCCAGAAAAAAGTCCTTTAATTGAAATAAACACACAATTCTTTATTGTTCTAAATTAAACCATACTTACCGTCACGCCCATTCCAGCTGAAGCCAACGATCTCCTGCAATAAAAGTAAAATAATAAAGCAACATCATCCTTACCTTTCCATGGCTCCCACGACAGCTTCAGCTCTGCTACATCGAGATGACAGGCTGGACCGCAGCAGAACGCTGCCATCCATCCTGTCATCCCGCAGACACTGAGAAGCGCAGGCATACTTCCACTCCTCAGTGTCTGGCTGTGACGGCATCCAGATGAGCCGAGGTCATGTCCAATGAACTCAGCTCACCTCATGTACGTCACTGACAGCGTGGGAAAATTCTCCTGCACTCAGCACTTCAGCGTGAGAATTTTCCCACACTGTCAGTGACGTGCATGAGGTGAGCTGAGTTCATTGGACATGACCTCACCTCATGTACGTCACTGACAGCGTGGGAGAATTCTCACGCTGAAGCGCTGAGTGCAGGAGAATTTTCCCACGCTGTCAGTGACGTGCATGAGGTGAGCTGAGTTCATTGGACATGAACTCGGCTCATCTGGATGACGTCACAGAGAGACACTGAGGAGCGCAAGCATGCCTGCGCTTCTCAGTGTCTGCGGGATGACAGGCTGGATGGCAGCTTTCTGCTGCGGTCCAGCCTGTCATCTCGATGTAGCAGAGCTGGAGCTGTCCTGGGAACCATGGAAAGGTAAGGATGAGGTTGCTTTATTATTTTTCTTTTATTGCAGGAGATCGTTGGCTTCAGCTGGAATGGGCGTGATGGTAAGTATGGTTTAATTTAGAACAATAAAGAATTGTGTCTTTATTTCAATTAAAGGACTTTACTCTGGGTGTTTGTGTTTTCTTTTAACTTTGACTATGGGGTTAGTAATGGGGGTGTCTTATAGACGCCTCTCCATTACTAACCTGGGCTTGATGTCAGCTGGCATTATAAGCTGACATCAACCCCAACCCTATTACCCCCTGCACCGCACCAGGGCAGCGTGGAAGAGCGAGGCTAAGTGCCAGAATTGGCGCATCCTATGGATGCGCCATTTCTGGGGCGGCTGACGGCTGGTGTTTCTAGCCTGGGAGGGGGCCAATATTCATGGCACCCTTCCTGGGCTATTAATATCAGCCCCCAGCTGTCTGCCTAGCCTGTGCTAGCTATTAAATTAGGGGGGACCCCACGTTATTTTTTTGGGGGGGTTCCCCCATTTTAATAGCTAGTAAAGGCTAGGTATTCAGCTGGGGGCTGATATTAGTAGCCTGGGAAGCTCCGTGGGTATTACCCCCTTCCCAGGCTTCAAACATTTGCCCCAGCTGTCTGCTTAACCTCCGCTAGAGCCTAAAATTAAGGGGAACCCCACGCCAATTTTTTTTTAAATAAATCCTTTATTTTAACACTAAATGACAAGTACAGTAATCAACACTGTCACTGTACTTCATATATATGTGACTGACATGTTTCTATCTATCTAATCTATGTGTGATTCTCTATTCTTTCTGTTCTAAATTGTCGGGTACAGATGCTGAATTGCCGGCCGGCTTTCTTAAAGAGACGGTGCATGAAAACACTATTATTTTTTTAAATAAATCCTTTACACTAAATGACAAGTACAGTAAGCAACACTGTCACTGTACTTCATATATATGTGACTGACATGTTTCTATCTATCTAATCTATGTGTGAAGCTCTATTCTTTCTGTTATAAATTGTCGGGTACAGATGCTGAATTGCCGGCCGGCTTTTTTAAAGAGACGGTGCACGAAAACACTAATATTTTTTTTAATAAATCCTTTACACTAAATGACAAGTACAGTAAGCAACACTGTCACTGTACTTCATATATATGTGACTGACATGTTTCTATCTATCTAATCTATGTGTGAAGCTCTATTCTTTCTGTTGTAAATTGTCGGGTACCGGTGTATGCCGCTGATGAATTGCCGGCTTTTCATGTCATTCTACATTATTCTTAGTTGTTTTACTTCATGTAGAATTAACCTACAAGGAAAGAAAGGGTTTATTTTCATTCCGATATTTGTGTCCCATTGACTTGCATTGGTTTCCGGTATCGGAATCGGCGATATCCGATACTTTTTGGGTATCGGCCCGATCCAATCCGATACGATATTTCCTGATATCGGAAGGTATCGCTCAACACTAATCACGGGTGATCGAATGACATACTCGAGTCCCTGCCCCGCATGTTTCATGGTTGTTAGACACCCAAAAAAAAACATGCGGGGATCGCTCGTGCATGGCAGGCGATCCCAGCAATGTGTTCTTTTGGCCACGAAGCATATGGAGCAGAGACTCGAACACCCATGATACCCAGTGCATACCCGAGCACCCGGTGCAAACTCAAATATCGAGCACTTGTACTCAACACTGGTTTCCATATCGTCATCATTTTTTTTTCCTTTTCTTTTGAAAAAATCCCAACCCCAACCCTAATACAACACCAACCCTAGCCCAACCTTAACCCTAGCCCAACCCTAACCCTAGCCCAACCCTAACCCCAACCCCAACCCTAACCCTAGCCCAACCCTAACCCTAGCACAACCCTAACCCCAATCCTAACCCTAGCCCAACAATAACCCTAGCACAACCCTAACCCTAGCATAACCCTAACACCAACCCTAATACAACACTAACCCTAACCCTAGCACAACCCTAACCCTAGAGTTTATTTATTTACACCGTTCTTTGTGTGGTATAAGTGATTAGACGACTTTATTCTTCAAGTCGGTGCGATTACAGAGATACCGGATTCATATCGGGCTTTTATGATTGACAGCTGTCACACACTAAAAGACGCTTTTTTTTGCAAAGACTAGTTTTTGCATCGTCATATTTTGAGAGCTATAATTTTTCCATATTTTGGAGTCATGTGTCAGCTTGTTTTTTGCGGTACAAGTTAACGCTTTTATTGGTACCATTTTCGGGCATGTGACATTTTTTGATCGCTTTCTATTCCGATTTTTGGAAGGCAGAATAAACAAAAAACAGCAATTCTGGAATTATTTTTATGTTTTTTTTTATGCCGCTCCGCGTGTGGTAAAATTGATAAGGCAGATTTATTCTTCGGGTCAGTACATTTACAGTGGTACTACATTTATATCTTTTTTTATGTTTTGGCGCTTTTACACAATAAAAAAGTTTTTCTAGAAAAAAGAATTTTCTTGTATCGCCTTATTCTGAAAGCTATAACTTTTTTATTTTTCGGATGATGGAGCTGTATGGTGGCTTGTTTTTTGCAGGACAAGATGTCGTTTTCAACGGTACCATTTTTATTTACATTCGTCTTTTTGATCGCGTGTTATTCCATTTTTTGTTTGGCAGTATAATGATAAAGCATTGTTTTTTGCTTAGTTTTTTATTTTTATTTTTTACCGTGTTCACCAAAGGGGTTAACTAGAGGGAAAATTTTATAGGTCAGGTCGTTCCTGACGCGGCAATACCAAATATGTGTACTTTTATTGTTTGTTTTTTTCAAAATAAAAAAATCGCAGCATTGCGGGGATTAATGTGCAGAGAACGGTGCGGGACCACATAGCACATAGCACCCGGTGGCGGTCACCCCGCACCTCTTTTGTGGTGGGGTTCAAGATCACAGCTGGGGGGTTTACGCAGATCTGCCAGCTGTTACTTTTTTAGCTCGAAAAGCCATCTGCTGCCCCTTATCGTCAGGACAATTACGCAATTGACCAATGATTAACAGAGAAGTCCGCGTCTGTTTCCACTACTTGGACGATTATTGGGGAACTCACAGCGAGCGTATTGTATATATAATATCGATTCCAACGCATGAAGAATATACAGTACAGACCAAAAGTTTGGCCACACCTTCTCATTTAAACATTTTTCTGTATTTTCATGACTTTGAAAATTGTACATTCACACTGAAGGCATCAAAACTATGAATTAACACATGTGGAATTATATACTTAACAAAAAAGTGTGAAACAACTGAAAATATGTCTTATATTCTAGGTTCTTCAAAGTAGCCACCTTTGCTTTGATGACTGCTTTGCACACTCTTGGCATTCTCTTGATGAGCTTCAAGAGGTAGTCACCGGAAATGGTTTTCACTTCACAGGTGTGCCCTGTCAGGTTTAATAAGTGGGATTTCTTGCCTTATAAATGGGGTTGGGACCATCAGTTGTGTTGTGTAGAAGTCTGGGCGATACACAGCTGACAGTCCTACTGAATAGACTGTTAGAATTTGTATTATGGCAAGAAAAAAGCAGCTAAGTAAAGAAAAACGAGTGGTCATCATTACTTTAAGAAATGAAGGTCAGTCAGTGCAAAAAATTGGGAAAACTTTGAAAGTGTCCCCAAGTGCAGTTGTAAAAACCATCAAGCGCTACAAAGAAACTGGCTCACATTAGGACCGCCCCAGAAAAGGAAGACCAAGAGTCACCTCTGCTTCTGAGAATAAGTTTATCCGAGTCACCAGCCTCAGAAATCACAGGTTAACAGCAGCTCAGATTAGAGACCCGAGTTGCCACACTGAGTTCTAGCAGCAGACACATCTCTTCAACAACTGTTAAGAGGAGACTTTGTACAGCATGCCTTCATGGTAAAATAGCTGCTAGGAAACCACTGCTAAGGACAGGCAACAAGCAAAAGAGACTTGTTTGGGCTAAAGAACACAAGGAATGGACATTAGACCAGTGGAAATCTGTACTTTGGTCGGATGAGTCCAAATTTGAGATCTTTGGTTCCAACCACCGTGTCTTTGTGCGACGCAGAAAAGGTGAACGGATGGACTCTACATGCCTTGTTCCCACTGTGAAGCATGGAAGAGGAGGTATGATGGTGTGGGGGTGATTTGCTGGTGACACTGTTGGGGATTTATTCAAAATTGAAGGCATACTGAACCAGCATGGCTACCACAGCATCTTGCAGCGGCATGCTATTCCATCCAGTTTGCGTTTAGTTGGACCATCATTTATTTTTCAACAGGACAATGGCCCCCAACACACCTCCAGGCTGTGTAAGGGCTATTTGACCAAGAAGGAGAATGATGGGGTGCTATGCCAGATGACCTGGCCTCCACAGTCACCAGACCTGAACCCAATCGAGATGGTTTGGGGTGAGCAGGACCGCAGAGTGAAGGCAAAAGGGTCAACAAGGGCTAAGCATCTCTGGGAACTCCTTCAAGATTGTTGGAAGACCATTTCCGGTGACTACCTCTTGAAGCTCATCAAGAGAATGCCAAGAGTGTGCAAAGCAGTCATCAAAGCAAAAAGGGGCTACTTTGAAGAACCAAGAATATAAGACATATTTTCAGTTGTTTCACACTTTTTTGTTAAGTATATAATTCCACATGTGTTAATTCATAGTTTTGATGCCTTCAGTTTGAATGTACAATTTTCATAGTCATGAATATACAGAAAAATCTTTAAATGAGAAGGTGTGTCAAAACTTTTGGTCTGTACTGTATATACCACGGTACAGTCACTGCCAACTCCACACTAACCCAAGAAAGATTATTAGCTGCCACCATCAATAGGTTTACAGGTCGATTGGACACCTGTTACAGGTAGCATATGGCTTTGGGGTGCGGTTTACAGAGCAAGAGGAACAGAACTATTACATTTTATATTTAATCCAGAAAGATAGGCAGTGGTTTATAAAGATATACAAATGATTTTACAAAGGGGACAAAACAATGCAGCATATACAATTACATAAAGTAAAAAGGATTATCAAAAGAAACTTACTAAACACTGGTCACAGAAATGGCTCAGAGTTTAGTGAAGGGAAGCACTTTGATCAAGAAACGTCCGGTGAAACGTGGGTCAAGCCTATACAGCTATGTGTCTTTCGGCATTGAACACAGATCATAATTGGTATTGGCTTCCTGGGATATTCTCAGCTCTTCAGGATTTTATGAAGTCCCCAACTTACGAGATATCTTCGCCTATGAAGTCCCCGGCGTTAAGCATTAGCGTCATATTTTTTAGAGTGATTTTACCTTTACAAAGAACCTAATTATGACAGGTATAGCCCCATCTATTCAATTGGAGGGATTCTAGTGGCCCTACACTGATTTGAGTTAATGTGTCATGTCCGTCCCTTCGCTATGACGTTGAAAATTTGTGTCCCATAAATATTGGATCGACAAAAACCACAGTATTCATATCTGACCAAAGGAAATACCATGGCTGAAGAGATTGTTTCATCATAGAAGCTTCTGCCTCTTGAATCTATAAATCTTAGACTCTATATCTGTTTTCCAAAATAGATATGTTGTTTCAATCACCTGGACACTGCAGGGAGTCACTGCTTCAAAGGGGATTTTAATTAGTTTTCCTCTCTTCTTAGCAATACATAATTTACTCTCTTCCCATATGTTAAACATGTGGTCCTACTTCCAAAAGGGGTTTGGATTGTCAGCTTTTTCTCTTGTAGATTTTATGAATCTTACTTTTTCTATGACAATTATCAATAGCTACATAATAATAAACATAACCCAAAAAAATAACTGTATTATAAGTTGGCAAACAAAATTAACATTCAGTCCTGTTCATTGTTATTGGCACCCATGAAATTTAAGTACATAATGTGGAATATCTCCTGAAAAAAATGAATCAAGTGAAACAGTTTTTTTGTATAGAGCACTCATGTTAAATACAAAAGAGCAAATGATAAACAATAATTTAAAACAAAAAACAATGTGAGGGAAAAATAGAGAAACCTAAAGCTTGCTGTGTCACTGGTATTGGCACCCTTTACATTAATTTAGTATGGAAACATATTTTAACTTGCCTGTGGCAAATTACAAAAGAGATTCACCTGTGATTAATTATCAGTGCCCATGTGACATGAATTAGCCAAAGAATGATGATTTCAGTGTTTTAAAAAGCCACATGGTAGGCCCTGTTTCTTTGTCACAATGATGAAGACAAATAAGCTGTCTGAGGACATCAAAACTGCTATTATTAGCAAACACAAGATTTCCAAAAGGTATAAGGCCATATCCAAAGACCTTGGCATCATGGGTTACAACAGTGCGCAATGTTATTAAGAAGTTTGCCAAGCATGGAGCCATCAAGAACCTCCCTAGTCTTCGAAGTTTGGTGCGAATGGTGGAAAAAACACCACGTGAAACATCCAAAGACCTGAAGGCCAATCTGGAATAGTCTGGAGTCATGATTTCAACAAGTAGCAAACACCACACGCTAAACCAAGCAGAGCTTTATGGGCGAAGGCCAAGGAAGAAACCATTGTTGAAGAAAAGACAAAAAAAGAAATGACTGATCGTTGCCAAAGAGTACCTTTAAAAACCACAATCCTTCTGGGAAAATGTTCTGTGGTCAGATGAAACAAAAATAGAGCTTTTTAGCAATGCAAAGCAACAGTTTGTGTACAGACGGAGCAATGAAGCTTATAAGGAAAAGAACACCTTACCAACAGTTAAGCATTGTGGAGGATCCATAATGCTGTGGGGTTGCTTTTCTGTGTCTGGTACTGGAGGCCTTTATCTTATCACAGGAATCATGAAATCAGATAATTATCAAGAGATTTTAGAGCAAAATGTCCTACCCAGTGTAAGAAAACTTGATTTGAGTCAAAGATCATGGGTCCTCCCGTAAGACAATGACCCAAAGCACATATTCAAAAGTACATAGGAATGGTTGAAAAAGAAAAAATGGACTATTTTAAAATGGCCAGCAATGAATCCTGACCTCAATCGCATTGAAAATCTTTGGGGTGAGCTGAAATCTGCCATTGGGAAAAATAACCATTTAATCATTCAAGAGCTTGAACAAACTGCAAAGTAAGAATGTGAGAAAACTCCAGCTGAGAAGTGCAAGAAGCTTGTGGATGGCATTGGCTACAAGAAACGTTTGGAGGCTGTCAGCAATGCCAAAGGATGTGCAACCAAGTATTAATTAGGGGTGCCTTTATTGCTGCACATGCTGTTTATTCTGTTTCTTCTTTGAAATTGCAACATGGAAGTTGAAAAACAATTTTTTATTGTTGTGTTACTTTGACCACTAATTAAAAAATCATGATAATGTTACTTGGTACATTTCCATTTATTTCTGAAGATATTATACAGTCTATGAATAAAATGAAGGGGTGCCAGCAATGATGAGCAGCACTATATCCTGCTGTAAGTAACGTAAAAGCAATAACAATGAGTACTTAGTAAACACAGTTTTTGATCAAAAAAAGAGTAAAAGCCATCCCACCAGCGTCAAGTTGTACCCAAATCGGCATGGTCCTAACCTCTAGTATTAAAGCCTTACCATGTGTCAAAGTGATATCATTGTGAATAAGGGTCAAGCAGAACCAGGACTTGAATATGGATAGCCAGCAATTGGCAAGTTATATAAATGTAATGTCCAGATCAATGAAAGGGAGGCCACACCTTTACATGCACTAAGTGCAGAAACCTGAAATTTAACTGAAAAAAATTAACTGGAGTATAAGATCAAAAACGGTGTTTACTAAGTACCCTATGTCATTTATATGCACTATTGCTTTTACTTATTTACTTACAGCAGGGTATATGTTCATTTTGTTTTTTTCTTAGGTTTTTCATAATAATAAACATGAATTATACTCGGCCACCTCCATGCTTTTAACTCGGAGTTTCCCAGTCTTTTAGGCCCATATGAGAACATACTTTTCATTCTGGATTTTTATTTGGACTCAATTGTTCTTTATCTAACCTTAACTTTTATATCCCTCTCCTAGTCCCACTAAGGTCTCCGGGCAGAAAACAGAGTTGCGCATAGATCTTTCTGGAATCAAAACCGGTGTCTGTGTAATGTGAATGTCCTAAAGCAACAAGCTTGGAATGTGACTTTGTACCTGGCATTTTCTGATACCCCCTTTTTCAAAAGCTAATTCAAAGCTGAAACTAAGAATAATAAAGTGGTGGAGTCAAACTGAAACATTAAATTAACCCGTTCCCAAAAAATTTCATGATGAACCTAAAATTTTTAGAATTACTAAACCTTTGCAATGAGATGCAGTAATGTTTGGCTTGACTGCACATATTACTAGACTTCTTGTTGATGTGCGCTATCCATGAATAAAGATTGGTTACAGTCTGAAACGCATAGGAAAAAGGATTGAATTATTACACTGGATTATACTCTTAATCATGCTGGAATAATGTTTACTTTTAACCTGGAACAAGGCTGGAGGATTTTTCTTCTATGGACTTTGTTGTATCACGCGGAGCAGATATGGTTTCCTCCGTGCCTAGACTTCTACAATAGCCTCTACGAGGGTGAGCTGGTTTCCTCTACATTAATGTTGCACTATAGGAAGCCTTTTTACCTGTTATTGCAGATAAAAAAAATTATTTTTTTAAAGAAGATGTCACCTATAGAACCTTCTTTTCCTCTGACTTCTATTTGGGTTTTGTTATTCATCTATCCCCAGAACTCAAGGAGCATGGTAGTCATGTGGCAATTAATTCCCTAATTAACGTTGGTAGAAGAAGCCAAACATAATATAGTGTGCAATAGAGATACAGTATGTCAACTCTTAAAATGGTTTTAAGGGACAAATCTGGTACAAGACAAATATGAGGTAAACAATATAAAAGGACAGTCACAAAAGGACAGTATCAACCACAATAATTGGCAGAAAGAAAGAGCTCATGACAATTTCATATATACGTGTTCACTTCTTAGCTTGCCAAAGGCTGTGTGCACTGTGCATGCACTGTCATATATCCTTGTTGACCTTGCTACAGAGAAGAGAGCAGGGAGTATCACTTACAAATTACATTGGATTGTAGTAAGATGAGTTTCTGACAGTGCAATTCAACCAGTGAGTTTCATAAGTCCCCAAAGTTTATTTTAACAGAGTAGTGCAGTTACATGAATTCCCTATTATCACTTACTAGACTGTAGCTAAACGCTATTCTGATATAACAATGGATCATCACTGTCATGAGCCAAAAAAAGCAATTCTCAAACAGCTCTGTCAATATGCAGAATATGTTGACACAAAAACATGTAAAAGTAGTAAAACCAAAAATAACTAAATATTTGGTATCATTATAATCATACTTGCCATAAAAAAAAGAAAATGGAAAAACATCCAGCTTCCTCGATCCAATAACACACAAGATGGCTTTATTATGTAGCACCCTGAGGACTCGGCTGCTACAGGGGTATTACACCTCAAGCCAGAGGTGTGGTATTCCACTCCAGGGTAAGGATGGAGTATGGAACTGAGCTCAGATAGCTGCATACACTACATACATCCCATTTCCGGGGGACAGATCGACGGTACTCCCACCAATATATGTGCAGGTACGATAGTGTCTGTCCCTGGCTGGAGTGGGAGGGGGGTGGAACATCCCAGTAGTGTAGGGGCAGATAGGGGGAGCAGTCTGGGTAATGCTAGGAGCTCATTGGGTGCTGGTCACCTGAGCTCACACATAGAGGGAGTATATAAGGTGGGCACCATCTTAGGACAGGGTCTTTTGTAGAGTGAGTCAGTCTGTAGCAGAGCAGAGAAGCTCAGCCAGAAGGGCTGACAGGGAGTTGTGGTTCCGGCTGGGCCCAGCTCCAAGGCCAAGTCTGAGAGAGAGAGAGGAGTCAGAAGGACCCAGAGAGAAGAAGAAGGAACCCCAAGACCCCAGAATACAAACAGCAGGGTGAAGGGTTGGCACCCAGGGTACCGGATCCCAAGCTGGCAGAGAGAAAAGCACACCTTAGCCAGAGACCGGAGGTCGTGGGCAGGATCTGCCACGACCCTCACTAAATCCACTAGGAAGGCATACCAAGTATAGGGTCAGGGAACCCAGGAGAGGTGTACCCACCAAGAGACCCGAGGGAGCCGGACATAAGTGGATCCCTAGTGAGAATGGCCAGAAGAGAGGGAAAGTCAGACAGGAGCTCAGGACCACGCTCCAGAATTGCTTGGGGGTTGGCCGAGTCCAGGACCTGGTGGACGCAGCACGGCTCGGGTGGTCGCTTCAGGCCAGAGTGACCATAAGAACACCCGTAAGTAAAAACCCCTGAACTGCACAGCCCGACTCTGAGTCTTCTTGCTGGATCATCCTGCACCTTCACAACCACCATCCTCTACATCTGACCCCCTGAGGCTAATACCCCTCCCGTTGGGGGTTATACTATCACAGCTGCACACACACCACCAGCCTCAGCGGACCCTTCTGCAGCGGCGGCCTTTTGACCGCAAATCAACGGGTGGCGTAGTCGACACTAAAGAACATTTAACAACATCTGTAAAGACTGCCACACACTGAGTTTGACACCCTGGGCACGGACCGGGTCGCCGCCACTCGGAGACTACAACCCCCATCTGATCCGGCTCCGGGTAATCCCCAAACAGCACTGGCCCAGGGGGCGCGTCAACTTTGGCGTAGTCGGCAGGATTTCGTGCCCACAACCACCGGGTACTGCGTGCCTGAAGAGAAGTTCAAATTTACCTTAAGAAGAAGTCTCCCGCCGGTTCCAGAGGGTCCCCGCCATGGGACGCCATCACGGATCGTTTCCCGCCGGTTGCCCGCCATCTGCAGCTTTTTCCCGCCATCCACGGAGTTTCCCGCCACTGGGAGACGATTCCCGCCATTTCCAGAAGATTTCCCGCCTTGGAAGAGCGGACGCCATTATGGGCGTGCCAGAGGGTGGCAAGAGGTCACCTCCCATCGTGGGCCAGGTCAAGGAATGGCGCCAAAAGCGGAAACCGCCCCCACCAACAGAGACTGTGATGCTGGAGATGTCCATCAGCGTGAGAGAACTGCCCCTGGAACTGACAATCAAAAAGTTGCCCCGGGACCACCTTCAATGTGGGCGGAGACAGAACAAAACAGAGAAGATGGGTGCAGCCTGGAGGAGTCTGGAGAGAGCGCACCCGGAGACAAGAAGTCTGGAGAGGACTCCGGAGAAGCCGTACCCGGAGATGGAGGGAGAGGCAGGCAGCACCGACCCAGTGGTCAGGAGCCTGTTGCAAGCGACAACCCCAGAAGGCCTGGTGGAGATCCTGGCACAGCTCCCCCGAGACCGGGAGCGTGCACAGACCGCACTGGAGGGCTTGGCTCAGAGGATGGCCCGAGTGCAGCGGGACGTACTGGCCGCATGGAGCAGAGGGATGGCCCAGCAGGCAAGAACCCGCCAGCGAAGCACGCCACCTGAGACGAGGAGACAGACCGCCTCTGAGGATGGTGCAGGAGGAGTGAAGGCCGGAGACGGCGCCGAGGAGGGAGCTGAACAGATGGAGGCAGGTAAAGGGGACGTCACTACCCCGAGCCGAGAAACCGCGTGCCTGCCCCAGCTCCCCGTCGCAGAGCCCGAAATTCCCCCTGCCGTGCCCGTCGCTGCATCATCACCGCTCCAGACAAGGCCTCAAGCAGAAGCCGCGGCCGCGACCCCTGTGACGTCACGCGCCTCAACCCTGAGCGCGGAAAAGCAGGAAACACCACCGGCCTGGTCACAAGGTCTAGTACCCCCGGGCGCCGCAGTACCAACAGCGCCCTCTACCTCCACTGAGCCACCGGCCTGGTCGTTGGGCCAAGTAACCCCGGGCGCCGCCGTCTTCACGGTGCCCTTTACGTTCAGGGTACCCCAGGCCTGGTCGCAAGGCCTGGCGAACCCGGGCGCCGCCACCACCACCGCGCCCTCAAAATCTAGAGTGCCGCACATGGGTGAAGATTTGTTTGCCCAGCACACGTGCCCGGATGGGCAGCCCTTTGTGTGGCCACCGGAGTTCCACCATCCCCGACTCCGGAAAGAAAGGCCCCTGTGCGAGCCCCTGATTCCGGCTCCGAAGCCCGTTAAGAGGACCCCGCTCCCGCTGGAAGAAGCGCAGTTCGAGTGGGACCCCACCGGAGGAGACCTCATGGGGTTCACTCAGGAAACTCGGGCAGCCGCAGCGGAGCGTGCGGAGTGCTGCCGCCAGCAGTTGGCAGTCTTCGAGCAAGAACGGAGAGAGAGGCGGGTCCGTGAGCAGCGGCTGCAGGAACAGAGCGCAGGGCAGAATTGCAGGACCAGGAGAGACCCCCGTGCAGCTCATGGTCCCCGTGCCACCGGGACTGTAATTAAATTCCAACTGCAGCATGGTTGGGGTTTCATCAGGGATCATCACACCCCCGGCGACGTCTTTGTCACCCGCAGAGACGTGGAGTCCCATCTGCCGGAGGGACACAGAGGTCGTGACCTATATGTAGGGGACGAGGTCACGTTCACCCGGCACAAGTGTGCCAAAGGACCCTACGCCCTCCATGTACACCGGCTGACGGAGGAGGAGCTACGGTGTGAAGAGGAGCAAGAGGATCCGGCGGGTCTGAAGGAGGAGCAGGAGTACGCCGTCATTAAAGTACGGTAAAGAGACTGTACATAGTTACCCGTCAGGGTATATGCCATGCTGCTAACTTAAAATAAGGTCCCCGTTGGGACAAGTGTGAACTGTTCCAGTGTGTCCCATCTCCCCACAGGCCGAGGACTGAGAGCGGCCATACCTTCCCTTGTATATAGTTGCGCTTTCTAAGGCGCCCCCTACCGGTTTTATAGGAAACTGTTGTTTTTCTTGAAGAGACTGTTGCACTTTACCCGGTCACAAGTTGCACCGTGGCCGGAGGAACAAGAATGTTTATATGAAAAAGTTTTATGCTGATAATATATATATTGTTTTATATGTTTATGGATGTTTATTCTTTTACAGCCCGAGGACGTGCTGTGATTTACCAGGGGGGAATGAAGCACCCTGAGGACTCGGCTGCTACAGGGGTATTACACCTCAAGCCAGAGGTGTGGTATTCCACTCCCGGGTAAGGATGGAGTATGGAACTGAGCTCAGATAGCTGCATACACTACATACATCCCATTTCCGGGGGACAGATCGACGGTACTCCCACCAATATATGTGCAGGTACGATAGTGTCTGTCCCTTGCTGGTGTGGGAGGGGGGTGGAACATCCCAGTAGTGTAGGGGCAGATAGGGGGAGCAGTCTGGGTAATGCTAGGAGCTCATTGGGTGCTGGTCACCTGAGCTCACACATAGAGGGAGTATATAAGGTGGGCACCATCTTAGGACAGGGTCTTTTGTAGAGTGAGTCAGTCTGTAGCAGAGCAGAGAAGCTCAGCCAGAAGGGCTGACAGGGAGTTGTGGTTCCGGCTGGGCCCAGCTCCAAGGCCAAGTCTGAGAGAGAGAGAGAGGAGTCAGAAGGACCCAGAGAGAAGAAGAAGGAACCCCAAGACCCCAGAATACAAACAGCAGGGTGAAGGGTTGGCACCCAGGGTACCGGATCCCAAGCTGGCAGAGAGAAAAGCACACCTTAGCCAGAGACCGGAGGTCGTGGGCAGGATCTGCCACGACCCTCACTAAATCCACTAGGAAGGCATACCAAGTATAGGGTCAGGGAACCCAGAAGAGGTGTACCCACCAAGAGACCCGAGGGAGCCGGACATAAGTGGATCCCTAGTGAGAACGGCCAGAAGAGAGGGAAAGTCAGACAGGAGCTCAGGACCACGCTCCAGAATTGCTTGGGGGTTGGCCGAGTCCAGGACCTGGTGGACGCAGCACGGCTCGGGTGGTCGCTTCAGGCCAGAGTGACCATAAGAACACCCGTAAGTAAAAACCCCTGAACTGCACAGCCCGACTCTGAGTCTTCTTGCTGGATCATCCTGCACCTTCACAACCACCATGCTCTACATCTGACCCCCTGAGGCTAATACCCCTCCCGTTGGGGGTTATACTATCACAGCTGCACACACACCACCAGCCTCAGCGGACCCTTCTGCAGCGGCGGCCTTTTGACCGCAATCAACGGGTGGCGTAGTCGACACTAAAGAACATTTAACAACATCTGTAAAGACTGCCACACACTGAGTTTGACACCCTGGGCACGGACCGGGTCGCCGCCACTCGGAGACTACAACCCCCATCTGATCCGGCTCCGGGTAATCCCCAAACAGCACTGGCCCAGGGGGCGCGTCAACTTAGTATTCCACAAGAATGAACAAGACTAGTGTTGAGCCACCCCGGTAGTGTTCGGGTTCGGTTCGGTTCGTCGAACACCGGGATGTTCGTGGAACTGTTCGTCGAACATCTTAGAACACTGTCGAACACCGTCGAACACCGTTAAAACCAATGGCAGGCAAATAAAAACACATAGAAAACACCTTCAAAGTTGTCCCAAAGCTGACAAACTGCTCAGAAGACACTCTCTTTAAAAAAGCCGGCCGGCAATTCAGCATCGGTACCCGACAATTTAGACAAGAAGGAATAGAGCATCACACATAGATTAGATAGATAGAAACATGTCAGTCACATATATAATAAGCACAGTGATAGTGTTGATTACTGTACTTGTCATTTAGCGTTAAAATAAAGGATTTATTAAAAAAAAAATTGGCGTAGGGTTCCCCGTAAATTTAGTCTCTAGCGGAGGTTAAGCAGACGGCTGGGGCAGATGTTTGAAGCCTGCGAAGGGGGTAATACCCACGGAGCTTCCCAGGCTACTAATATCAGCCCCCAGCTTAATACCTAGCCTTTACTAGCTATTAAAATGGGGGACCCCCCAAATAAAATGACGTGGGGGTCCCCCCTATTTTATATTAATAGCCCAGGAAGGGTGCCATGAATATTGGCCCCCTCCCAGGCTAGAAACACCAGCCGTCAGCCGCCCCACAACAATATAGGGAAGCCCTTTTTTTTTAATTATTTCATGAATTTCATGAAATAATTTAAAAAAAGATACGTGGGGCTTCGCC
This sequence comes from Phyllobates terribilis, assembly GCF_046119375.1. Lineage (NCBI taxonomy): Eukaryota > Metazoa > Chordata > Amphibia > Anura > Dendrobatidae > Phyllobates > Phyllobates terribilis. The sequence continues at coordinate 473,963,694 of NW_027362765.1, read as the reverse complement.
CTATTTTTGTGTCCAGCCAGGTACAACTAGGCAGCAGGGGGCTGGAATCCGCAGGGCAGGGAGGCCCAAGCTTTCTGGGCCCCCCCGCTGCAAATTACAGTCCGCAGCCACCTCAGAAAATGGCGCGTTCATAGAAGCGCCATCTTCTGGCGCTGTACCCAATTCATCCAGGGCCCTGGTGCGGTGGCTCACTGGGTAATAAAGGGGTTAGGGCCAGCTTGGTATTATCAGCTGGCCCTAAGCCTGAAATTCATGGGGTCACGCCAATATTAGACATGACCGCCATGAATTTCTAGTAAAGTATTTAAAAAAAACACAAACACCCAGAATAAAGTCCTTTAATTTAAATAAACACACAATTTTTTTATGTTCTAAATTAAACCATACTTACCATCACGCCCATTCCAGCTGAAGCTAATGTCTTCTGCAATAAAAGTAAAATAATAAACCAACATCATCCTTACCTTTCCATGGTTCCCAGGACTGCTCCAGCTCTGCTACATTCACATGACAGGCTGGATCACAGCCGAAAGCTGCCATCCAACTTGCCATGCCGCAGACACTGAGAAGCGCAGGCATGCTTGTGCTCCTCGGTGTCTGACTGTGACGGCATCAAGATGAGCTGAGTTCATGTCCAATGAACTCGGCTCACCTCATGCACATCACTGACAGCGTGGGAAAATTCTCCTGCGCTTGCCGTGAGCACAGGACAATTTTCCCACGCTGTCAGTGACGTGCATCAGGTGAGCCCCTGCACTTGGGGCACCGTAATATTTTTGCAAGATAATTTCTAGCTAGTGTTGATATCGCTTTAGCATATCTTGCGGGTTGTATCATTGATATGTTTGTGTCATTTATTGATTGAATGTAGTTTGGGGGGCTGGATCTGCATGATCCACAAACATCAGATATGAGTATGTACCCTCTAGCTACGTTTTCCTGCTGTTTTTAAGAATAAATAACTTGGTGCTTACAAGGTGTTTTTTGATTAACCCCATACTAACATATTGTATATCCAGTGGCAAAAATTTCTTCTATCGCCTCTGGTGTGTGTGGGGGGAGGTGACCATATAGGGCCAATATCTGTGTACCTACCTGCACTAAGTCACTTTTTTATGGGCACTTTATTCGTGTTGTATGTGTCATGTTGTGATTATTAAAGATTATCTTTAATGTAAAAGGGTTTTTCTTGTCAGACGTTAGATTATTTTTCCTTTATTTTCAATCAAGACCGTGTGATCCCATCTTTTTTATTTTGGGGTTAAAGAGAACCTGTCATCAGAGTTATACATATTAAAATAAATGCACTGCCATAAGGGGGCTGTTATTCTGATTTAATACATACTTGCACTTTCAGTGAAGAAAGCCTGGTTTTTACAAAATCACCATTACAAGTTTTGGTCTCCGTGCACCAAGGCGGGCCTTTGTTGCGGGGCTGTGGGTAAGGTCTTTGGCCCTGCCATAGCCCCTCTGCTGCCTATCTTCTTTCTTTTCTTATTTAAATTCCATACCGTCATTGTCCTAGTTGAGTTGCGCAGATTGATCTCTGGATGGGATTCATGAAAATGGTGCATGCGCAGCTCATGCGCATATTGATCTTCAGGCAGTCTTCTGGAAAATGGTGAAAGTTGTGGCACATGCTCAGATTGAGATCTCGGTCATAATTTAAATATTGAAGAAGAAAGGCAGCGGAGGGGACACCTCAGAGCCAAAGACCCTACCCAAACTTCCATCACACAGGCCCGCCCCAATGCACGGAGACAAAAAATTCTAATGATGATTTTATAAAAGCCAGGCTACTGATTTCTTCACTGAAATGTATTAAATCAGTATTCCTGCGCCATTATGGTAATGCCTTTAGTTTAACATGTATAACCCTGATGACAGGTTCTTTTTAATGTAGTGGCAATTATACAGTTTGGGGGCTAATGCAAAAGCAATTATACAGTTTGGGGGCTAATATGAGGGCCATTAAAAAGTTTGGAAGCTAAAGCGGGGCCATTATACAGCATGGAAGCTAATGTAGGGGCCATTATACAATTTGGAAGCAAATGCAGGACAATTATACAGTTTGGGGGCTAATATGAGTACCACTATGCTGTTTGGGGCTTACTGTGGGGACCATTATATAGTATGGGAGCTAATGCAGGGGCCTTTATGCAGTTTGAAGGTTACTGTGGGGACTACTGTGGGGGCCATTATACAGTGTGGGTTATACTATGGGGGCCATTATACAGGGTGAAGGCTTCTGTGGGGGTCATTATACTGTGTTTTGGGGCAGCAGTGGGGACATCATACCATGTAAAGAGAAGCTGTGGGGGCATTATATTGTGTATAGGGGAGCTGTGGGCCCAACATACTCTGTATAGGGGATCTGTGGGGACATCATACTCTGTAGAAAGGAGCTGTGGGCCCACCATACTGTAAATAGAGGAGCTTTACATTGAGGGACTCAGTGGACACTATTACATATTAAGTGGGCACTTAAGAAGGATTATTGTTATAGGGGCACTCGGAGTATTATGGACATCAAAGGGGCAAAATGTGGACACTGTTTTCTAGGGCACTTGCATAGGGCAATAATATTTTCTTGGGGGCAATTTTACCATCTAGAGGGCACAAAGAAAGCATTATTATTATGTAGGGGGCATAGTGATGGCATTGCTATGTAGGACAGTAAGAGGAGCGCTGTTATTGTGCCAAACAGTAGGTGCAGTAATAGAGACACATACGGCAGCAGTAGCTCAGTATTGGGGTATCAGCAGGATAAGGCATTTGTACAGTTTGGGAATAGATGGGGACGGTGCTGGAAATGTGAGAAGTCAAATGTGTCTTTATTGCAATCTCTGCAGATGAGTCATGGCTTGAAGTTGTCATGTGGGTCTGGGCCAGATGGAAAAGAAAGGAAAAGTGAATGACTCCATAAGAAATAACATCAGCAGTAAATTAATATATTACTGTACTTTAATTACTTGTACGTTTGGCAGGACTGGTATCTACCACTATATGTCACCATATGGCGGTAATATAAATGTGTCTTGTTCACTCTGTGGAATATTAGAACAAGGGATCTGGATGTTGGTTCGCTTTCTCTTATTACACATAGACCATGTGATCTGTGCACCTAGTGGTGAGTTAGCTGGACTTTTCTTTATTTTTGGACCACAAAATAAAGTTATCATGTAATTGCTACCATCCAGGGAATATTATGAGAACGCAACCCCTAAAAATGTAGGATTGTTTTTTTTTCTATCTCTGCCCAAAACTAATAAAAGTTTTTTAATACATTATACAATATGTACCCTAATTTGTTGGAGTTAATAAATGCAACTTCTAATGCTCAAAACAATCCCTGACAAAAAATCGAGACGTTATAGCTCTCAAAATGCAGTGATAACAAGCAAAAAAATAAAAAAAAAGTATCACTGTGTACTCAAGGACCTAAATAGCTGAATCCTTAAAGAGAACCTGACATTAGATTTATGTTTCCTGAACCATGGGCAGCATGAATCAGAGTCTGGCTGCGTGATGGCACACAGGTGTATTTTACCCTTAAACTTTGCCACATTTCAAAGAAAACATAGTTTGAACAGCCGACTAGGGACTATAGAAGAGACCAAACTAGTACGATGATGTCCCTGGCCGTCTTCTCCCCACCCCAGTCTAGTTAACTGGCAGGTCTCTCCCTATGTACAAGGAAGAGATCTGTCAATCATTTGGAGTGGGGTGGGGTGAAGCCATCTGGGAATGTTATCACACTAGTCAGTTCTTTTTCTCATTGGCTTTCTAACCTATGTTTTCTCTGAAACTAAACATCATTTCAGAGCAAAACATACCTGGGAGCAATCAAGTAACCAGTTTTTGACTCATGCTGCCCTTGGTTCGGACTGTATGAATTTAATCATAGGTTCCCTTTAATGGGTTAAAATACCGTATCACTTTAAGCAGTGAACAGCTTAAACAGCAGAGACGAATGCATCCTGTATGCACTCCTAAATATATAATGAACTTCTCTGGCGTTAAGGAGCAATATTTCCTGACTTGTGCATCGCAGTCTCACTGAAAAGAAATATTTTATGCTTTATACGGCAAGCAATATTTTTTTTTAATTTATCAAAGCATTTGTGAAGTTACTTTCTCCTATTTTTATTTGGCCAGTATATACACTTAGAACACTGTATAATCACCGAGCTGGAAAAAGAGCAGCTCATTGCTATTTTTTTAGTTACCAAGAATGGGAAGATTGATAAGCTGCCTTCTGCATATAAATAATTGATGATGACTACTGCACAGAGAGCTAAAAATGCAATATGAGCCCACCAAATAAATGTCAGACTGAAATCAAGTCTAAGTAGCAAAAAAATAATGCACACTTTTTGGTTGTAAAATAAATTTGAAAGGCATGCTGGGAATGTGTTAACAGCCTTAAGAATGCAGTGTTGCCAAGAAGTATGGTTTAGAGAACAGTACGTAGGCTAAAATTTTATTACTAAAAATAAGATTTTGTATATATTCGAAGATATATACATTTTAGTTATGTATATATTTACAAAGTATTGATATCAGTAAATAACACTTTTCACATTGATATTCGAACAAAACAATACACCAGCACTCTGTAAGTAAGATGAAGGCATATATTTAATATATGAAATTTGAACATTTGAATATATAGAATATACTTATAATATGAAGATACTGAGTGCACAAATTGGCCAATTCATGAGTGCCCATCAGCCTCGACAAGGTGTACCTTCCTTTGATGGGACCTAATCCTAAAAGTTTCTTAGCACTTGCAGTGTGCTACTGTACTATTTTATTTGTATATTATGCAGTTATAACAGCTTGCACCTGTTCACACTTGCTTTATTCTGCTCGGAGATTCTGGTCAGTTCCCTGTTTTTTTAAGTATACTTTGTATATTGATGTAATTTTTTGCAATTGATGCTTCTTTTGAGTATCCCAGCATGCACTGAATTTTCAATCGAAACATCATCAAAAAGGAAGTAGTAAAAAAAGCAATTAAAGCAGTTAAATAGTGTAGTGAGGGAATGGTAGAGAATTTTTAATTAAGTATATTAGAAAATAGATTAGATTTATGGCATTAAATAGATAATTTAAAATGAAAATTAATTTGTGTTTCAGACCAGCCCTTTAAAATCTGTTTGCTGTGAACCACTCCTACTGAATATTGAAACAGCATTATATTTTATATAATATGTGAAAAAAATGTGTTTCTTTTGTCTGTCTGATAACATGGAAGAAAAGTATTGTGTATACCGTGGGTACGGAAAGTATTCAGACCCCTTTAAATTTTTCACTCTTTGTTTCATTGCAGCCATTTGGTAAATTCTAAAAAGTTCACTAAAAAGTTCATTTGTTTTCTCATTAAAGTACACTCTGCACCCCATCTTGACTGAAAAAAAACAGAAATGTAGAAATTTTTGCAAATTTATTAAAAAATAAAAACTGAAATATCACATGGTCATAAGTATTCAGACCCTTTGCTCAGTATTGAGTAGAAGCACCTTTTGAACTAGTACAGCCATGAGTCTTCTTGGGAATGATACAACAAGTTTTTCACACCTGGATATGGGGATCCTCTGCCATTCTTCCTTGCAGATCCTCTCCAGTTCCATCAGGTTGGATGGTGAACGTTGGTGGACAGCCATTTTCAGGTCTCTCTAGAGATGCTCAATTGGGTTTAAGTTAGGGCTCTGGCTGGGCCAGTCAAGAATGGTCACAGAGTTGTTCTGAAGCCACTCCTTTGTTATTTTAGCTGTGTGCTTAGGGTCATTGTCTTGTTGGAAGGTGAACCTTCGGACAAGTCTGAGGTCCAGAGCACTCTGGAAAAGGTTTTCATCCAGGATATCTCTGTACTTGGCCGCATTCATGTTTCCTTCAATTGCAACCAGTCGTCCTGTACCTGCAGCTGAAAAACACCCCCATAGCATGATGCTGCCACCACCATGTTTCACTGTTGGGATTGAATTGGGCAGATGTTAAGCAGTGCCTGGTTTTCTCCACACATACCGCTTAGAATTATCACCAAAAAGTTCTATCTGCGTCGCATCAGACCAGAGAATCTTATTTCTCATAGTCTGGGAGTCCTTCGTGTGTTTTTGAGCAAACTCTATGTGAGCTTTCATATGTCTTGCACTGAGGAGAAGCTTCCGTCGGGCCACTCTGCCATAAAGGCCCGACTGGTGGAGGGCTGCGGTGATAGTTGACTTTGTGGAACTTTCTCCCATCTCCCTACTGCATCTCTGGAGCTCACCCACAGTGATCTTGGGGTTCTTCTTTACCTCTCTCACCAAGGCTCTTCTACCATGATTGCTCAGTTTGGCTGGACGGCCAGGTCTAGGAAGACTTCTGGTGGTACCAAACTTCTTCCATTTAAGGATTATAGAGGCCACTGTGTTCTTAGGAACCTTGAGTAATGCAGAAATTCTTTTGTAACCGTGGCCAGATCTGTGCCTTGCCACAATTCTGTCTCTGAGCTCCTTGGGCAGTTCCTTTGAGCTCATGATTCTCATTTGGTCTGACTTGCACTGTGAGCTGTGAGGTCTTATATAGACAGGTGTGTGCCTTTCCAAATCAAGTCCAATCAGTTTAATTAAACACAGCTGGACTCCAATGAAGGAGTAGAACCATCTCAAGGAGGATCACAAGGAAATGGACAGCATGTGACTTAAATATGAGTGTCTGAGCAAAGGGTCTGAATACTTATGACCATGTGATATTTTGGTTCTTCTTTTTTAATAAATTTGTAAAAATTTCTACATTTCTGTTTTTTTAGTCAAGATGGGGTGCAAAGTGTACTTTAATGAGAAAAAAATGAACTTTTAAGAATTTACCAAATGGCTATAATGAAACAAAGAGTGAAAAATTTAAAGGGGTCTGAATACTTTCCGTACCCACTGCATAAACATGATGAAATTCTGCACCTCACTCCCTTTTATTGTTTTCAAGGGGAAATTTGCATTCCTATTCATACATAAAAATTACAAAAGAAGGAGATGAATTTAGTAAGAGTGAGTGGTTTATAGTGTTTTTTTTAGTGTACAGCCTCGATAGGCAATTAGTAGAGGGGCTCTACTGGGAGATCTTTACAAGGTCTTGAGTAGATTGCAATGGCATTGCTAGAAAACTCAATTTTCCAACTACTTGGTTTCATGGTCAGCCATTCAGGATGTAATGTCATACCTTATAAGACAAATTGACAAACTAGACTTCGACTTTAATCTGTGACCTGGACTTCTAGTGAAGGTGTAAATCTGTTGTATCGCGAACCACTGCAACAAGCAATAACGGAAAAAAAGTCAAAAATTTTGTATCACATACAAAGAGGGATGACAGCTATAAGTGGTCAAAATCAGTGATAATGGACGACAAAAGACCCTAGTATATGGCATCATTAGATAAACTGAGGTCTCACTGGGAGCTTCTTTTCTCTCTCTGCTGTCAAATTGAGTGACACAATCTTTCCTCCTCTTTCCAATGAATAAGTTATTTTATGATAAGATGTTCTTATGCTTCTTATGCTGCAAAACATATCTAAGCTCCTTTTACAATATATATGTGCCCAAAAATCCTGTAAAAATCACGTTTTTGTTAAACTAAAATAATTTTCAAATCATGAGTACCTTGTATAATACTGTGACCTGAATATGATCACTTGTCTTATGTGTGAAAACGGGACATTTTCTAAGTAGATCTTTAGTAACCTCCGGTTAGTACAGTAGATTTCTGCCTCAGGCCTAAAGTATATTGAGTATATGTGTATCTGGTGTGTATAGTGTGTGAATAGTCTGTACAGTGTGTTTAGTGTGCCTGTGGTGTATGCTGTGTGCATAGTGTATGTAATCAGTGTACACATTGTATGCTGTCTACAGTGCAAACAGTATATGCATAGTCTATGTTGTGTATATAGTATGGCTGTAATGTATAGGGTGGGCCATATTTATGGATACACCTAAATTAAATGGGAATGGTTGGTGATGTCAACTTCCTGTTTGTGGCACATTAGTATATGGGAGGGGGAAACTTTTCCAGATGGGTGGTGACCATGGCGGCCTTTTTGAAGTTGGCCATTTTGGATCCAACTTTATTTTTTTCAATGGCAAGAGAGTCATGTGACACATCAAACTTATTGAGAATTTCATAAGAAAAACAATGGTGTGCTTGGTTTTAACGTAACTTTATTCTTTCATGAGTTATTAACAAGTTTCTCTTTGTTTACAGCCATTCAAATTTCTTGAAGAAACATTAGTGGCTATCCTAGCTTCATTCAGCAAGAGCCCACAGCGTAGCACTCGTGCCTTTTGTGAGTAGCTAATATCCGCCGAAGGGATGTTTGACTGATGCCTCCCTCCAGTGACATGCGGCGAGTGCTAGGCTGTGGGCTCTTGCTGAATGAAGCAAGGATAGCCACTGATGTTTCTTCATTAGTGACAATTTTCTTGCGTCCACATTTTGGCAAATCCAACACTGAACCTGTTTCAAGAAATTTGGCAAGCAGTTTGCTAACTGTAGCATGGGAGATGGGTGGTCTCGTAGGGTGTCTTGCATTGAAATCTGCTGCAATGACCCGGGTACTGCGTTCACCAGACATCAACACAATTTCTATCCGCTCCTCACGTGTTAACCTCTGCGACATATCAATGGCTGTAAACAAAGAGAAACTTGTAAATAACTCATGAAAGAATAACGTTACGTTAAAACCAAGCACACCATTGTTTTTCTTATGAAATTCTCAATAAGTTTGATGTGTCACATGACCCTCTTCCCATTGAAAAAAATAAAGTTGGATCCAAAATGGCCGACTTCAAAATGGTCTCCATGGTCACCACCCATCTGGAAAAGTTTTCCCCCTCCCATATACTAATGTGCCACAAACAGGAAGTTAATATCACCAACCATTCCCATTTTATTTAGGTGTATCCATATAAATGGCCCACCCTGTATATTGTGCCTGTATTGTATGCTGTTTGTATAGTGCATGTAATATGTGTGCAGTGTATGCTTTGTATTTGTCGCATATAAACGATATACATGTAGCTCATGCTGTCTGTGTAGCGTTCCTGTAATGTATGTTGTGCCTTTAGTGTATGCTGTGTATAGTGAGTGTAATATGTGTGCAGTATATGCTAGGTGTATGTAGCATGCAAACAATATAAGTGCAGCTCATGCTGTTTATGCAGTGTTCCTGTAATGTATGTTGTGCCTGTAGTGTATTTTGTAGATATAGTGCATGTAATATGTGTGTAGTGTATGCTTCATATATGTAGCATGCAAACAATGTAATGTGTTGCTCATGCTGTTTGTGTAGTGTTCCTGTAATGTATGTTGTGCCTGTTGTATATGTTTATGGTGTATGCAGTGTCCTTATGGTATATATCTAGTCTATGTTGTTTGTATAATGTGCCTGAAGTATATGTTATATATGTGTTTTGTAGTGTGTATGTGTGTGTGTGCAGTATGTGCGTGCACATATGGAGTGTATATTGGACATGTGTAGCCTATGTTTAGCATTATAGAATTTATATTACTAAGCTGTATTTACCTGGTGGCTTGTTGGACGCTACATGATATAACAAATATAATTTGCCCTGTGGCTGTGAGGTAAGGGTATAGGCATAACTAATGCAATTCGAGAAAACAATAGTTATATTTTTGATATGAACGAACAAAAGTCCTAGGAACATGGTGGTACATTCAACACATAACTATGTGACCCCATTGATTTTTAAATAATGTGTGTTTTTGTGTTTAGTTCTTATATTACAATGGATTTTAATCTAAATTGATTTATGTGGTATTTCCATGATGATGGAGGTGAAATCACATGGAGGAGAAAGAAGGAGCGACCCATCTGTGTCCCATGATAATTAACACTGCTTGTGTCTACTTTTGTTTGTGCATGATATTGTGATAATATATGGCATGATAAAGGCTGTATGTGGCTGAAAAGTTGAGTTTTTGAATGCTTTAAACCAATAAAGGAATTCAATGAGGGTCATATCCCATGGCTTGGATACTTTTCATAGGCAATATTGGTGGAGAGTTGACCCAAAAAAGCACAGATTTAGAAGAAGTGGTGCACTGGAATTCCACACAATAGGATATTTGTACACAGATATAGCAAATATTAGTCTAACTAACTAGCAAGGAAGAGTTCGGTGTTAATGTAAGCGGTCACCTACTTTGTGTTCCAGCATCTATATTACCTAAATGGAGTAAATGTATTTGTGGAAAACCACCAACCACCGCTGACGATGCATTTGTGAAACGCGCGTCAGGTGTGCAGGTGAGTCTACATACTATGGCTGTCAATATGCATTTTACTATATCTTATTTCTGACCTCTTAAAAATTATTCATCTTCCTTTTGGTATGCCATTGTGTTTCTATTATGTACGGTACATTTACTATTTACTGTTCATGTTTTATATTACTTATTAGGATCACTTTGTGTCTATTTTAGGTGTTTTTTCTTCTTGGTTCACCCACCAACATGTTTTTATTGTGCTTACTGTGTTAGAACATATACTGTATATACTTGTTTTTTAAGAATTTTTTCAAGAAAAGTTGTTCATTTTATTCCTTGTTATTTTTGTGCTGCACTTCATTCATCATTAGGTCTCTGCTTTGTGACAGCACTTTTGGAACTTTTTATTCTATTTTGGATTATGGTTATTGGTTTATATCTGCCAAAAGTGCAACTCTGCATTCTCTTCCCTCCCACACTTCATGTAGCTCACTTTCTGTCTTTGAACAAATGTCATGTAAGAAGAAGTTACCAGGCTCCTCACATCTTCTCACCCTATTTCCTATCACCTATTCCAATCCCTCTCCCAGGCTGTCACCACTCACCTAACTAAAATATTTAACCTCTCTGTCATCTGGTATCTTTTCCTCCTCCTTCAAACACGCCAGCATACACCCATTACTTAAAAAAGAATCCCTCAACTAGAACTGCGCTGCTAACTACAGACCTGTCTCTATAACCTGTCTCTAATCTCCCCTTCATTTCTAAACGTCTGAAAAACTTGGTCTACTCCCATCTAATCCGCTATCTCTCAGACAATGCTCTTCTTGATCCTTTACAATCTGGTTATCGCGCTTTACACTTTTCAGAACCTGCCTTTACTAAAGTATTTAACGATCTTCTAAAGATGACAGCTAACTAATATCTAATGGCCATTACTCCCTGCTGATTTTCCTGGACCTCTCTGCAGCATTTAGCACTGTGGATCACCAGCTTCTCCTCACTGTGTTCCACTCTATTGGTTTCAAGGATATTGCTCTCTCTTGGTTCTCATCCTACCTTTCTTAGCCGCTCCTGCACTGTAGCTTTTGCTGGCTCCTTTCCCTCGCCTCTTCCTCTTACAGTCAGGGTTCCTCAAGGCTCAGTCCTAGGCCCCCTCCTCTTCTCTCTATACACCACTCCTATTGGACAAACCATCAGTAGATTTTGTTTTCAGTAACATCTCTATGCAAAATATCTAACATCATGTCCTCCCTCTATCTAAAACTAAATATGTAAAAAACGGTTGTGTTTCCTCCCTCTACTAACCTTACTAAACCCAAGCAGCACGCCCGCTGACTCGGGGTTATATTTGAGTCAGATCTTTCTTTCACTCCCTACATCCGATCACTCGCTCACCTACACCTCAAAAACATCTCTAGAATTTGACCTTTTTTTTAACGTTGACTCTGCAAAAACTCTTACTGCTGCTCTTATTCATTCTCGTCTGGACTATTGCAATTCTCTTTCCTAATCGTTCTCCCTCTTATTAAACTCTCCCCTTTCCAATCCATCCTGAATGCACCAGCAGAATTATATTCCAGTACAACCACTTCATCGATGCCTCTACCCTGTGCCAGTCATTGAACTGGTTGCCAATCCATTACAGAGTCCAATATCAACTTATTGCTCTCACACACAAAGCTCTCTTTAGTTCTGCACCATCCTACATCTCCTCCCTCATCTCTGTCTACCACCTTACTCGTGCCCTCCATTCCTCTAATGACCTAGGACTAAGATCCTCAATAGTCTGTATCTCCCACTCCCATTTCCAAGAATTCTCGCATGCTACACCAGTTCTCTGGAATGCACTAGCCTTGACAATTTGATAAATTCCCAATAGCCACAGTTTTAAGCGTGCCCTAAAACCACATTTCTTTAGACTGGCCTATCGCCTCCCATCACTTATCTAACTATTCCGGCTTTGCCCTCCCAAAATTTTCCTCCAAACCTGGTCCCTGCTAATATGTGTTTACACACCCTCCATGCACGTAATAGTCCTCAAGGTGTGTACTTGTATACCCACTGGTGATGACTGGTTAAAGCAGCATTATTTTAATACCCTTTGTGAGGGTTCGTCTCTGTGGTAGATTCTGGTTCACACACAGGGATGCAGTTCGCAGGTTCAAACAAACTGGTGATTTATTAAATGTCCATAAACCAATCAGGAAAAAATATATAACAGCTAGTGATGAGCGAGCACTAAAATGCTCGGGTACTGGTTGCTCGGATCGAGCAAATTGGAATGCTCAAGTGCTCAGTCCGAGTAACGAGCCCAATGTAAGTCTATGGGAAACTCAAGCATTTTTTTGGCGGCTCCCCCGGCGGTCTGCAGAGGGCCTAACAATTGCCCAAATCAACGGAAACAGTGCTCAAATGACATGGGAACAGCATGGGGAAGACCCCCTGGAAGCATCTCTAACTTCCAGGTCACTGCTGTGAGCAACGTTGTAAGAGGTATTATGCCACTTTTACATACAAAAAAACATGCAAAAACAAAACCAAAATGGATTTTCTTGGGAAATATGTTAAATAACCTCCTTTCCAGGGTAATGACTTGTACATAAGGCAAAATAAATAACCAAAAACAAAAATGCTCCTCCACACCTTGTGGTGTTCACCTATGTTCACACGTAGCGTTTTTGATGTGTTTTTGCACTTTTGCATTGCTTTCAACCGTGACTTATGCATTCACCAGGAAATGTCATTTTAACATTTTACAACCTTATCTGGCCATGTGGTGTGTGAGATATCATCAGACACATCGTGATTCATTTATGAAGGAGGGACTCTGAAAGTCACAAAGGCTATTTTTATAGGGCCATCAGGCAGCCTATGCTATTCTTAAAGGGCCAGCAGTCAGCCCTCACTATTCTTAGAGAGCCATCAGCCGGCTATGTTTTATTGTTCCCATTACTAAAGAGTGGGTATTCTATACTGTTATTGTGTATGCAGTGAGTGGCAGGGCTACCCAAAATTTGGACGCTCCTCAATACCACTTTGAAAATTTGGACACACCCCAATACCCCTTTTAAGAGACTTAGAGGAGGGCCTCCTGAAAACAATGTTCCCATTATTAGGAAGTAGATCTCCCATTGTGTTTGCCTATGCAGTGAATGCAAGGGTTGCCAAAAATTTGAAGGCACTCTAATGCCCCTTAGAAGAGACGTGGAGGTCAGAGGGCCTCCTGAAAACTATGTTCCCATTATTAAAAAGTGGGTCTCCCATTATGTTTGCCTATGCAGTGAATGCAAGAGTTGCCAAAAATTTGGAGGCACTCCAAAGCCCCTTAGAAGAGACGTAGAGGAGGGCCTCCTGAAAAAAAATGTTCCCATTATTACGAAGTGGGTCTCCCATTATGTTTGCCTATGCAGTGAATGCAAGGGCTGGCAAAAATTGGAAGGCACTCCAATGCCCCTTGAAAGAGACCTGGAGGAGGGCCTCATTAAAATGTTCCCATTAAAATGGAGCGGGCCTCCTATACTTGTCATGCCCATGCACTAAGTGTATGGGCTGACAAACATTCACCTCTGGGGGGTATACATGAACATACTGTATGAAAATTTTTTTTACTAGCATCATAAACACCCTATAAAAAATGATGTGGGTTTTGCATCACGGACCACGGTCATCCTGGTGATATGATGGTGGAGGATGAGGATGAGGAGAAGGAGGAGGACAAGATCAAATAGCCAAAATCAGAAAGCGTATACCCAAGTGTGGGTGTGAAGAGGTGCATGGGAATACAACTCCCAAAAAAGACACTGAATTTGAGTTTATGTTACACAGTAATCATTTGGTGGTGTTCAGAAGTCAGGCCCAATCCAGCCCTTGTTCACTTTTATAAGAGTCAGCCAGTCAGTATTTTCAGTTGACAGGTGGATGGGCTTATCAGTTATAATTCCGCCAACGGCACTAAAAACTCGCTCTGATAAAATGCTGGCAGCAGGGCAGGCCAGGACCTCCAAGGCATAGAGAGCCAGTTCATTCCACATATCCAGCTTGGACACCCAATAATTATAAGGCACAGAGGAATCACGGAGGACATTGGTATGGTCGGCAAGGTACTCCCTCAGCATCTTCCCAAACTTTGCACTCCTTGTGAGAGTACCCCGTGACTCAGGGCCTGTGCGATGGGAGGAGCTGAGAAAATTCTCCCAGAACTTTGACAGTGTTCCCCTGCCTCTGCTGGATTGAAGTTGTGTCTCTCTCACCTGTACTCCTTGGTTGTCCAACGAACTGTGCCCTCTGCCGCCAGCGTTTTCAGATGGGAATTTTTTTAATAGTTCCGCAACAAGGGCCTTCTGGTACAGCCCCATTTTTGTAGACCTGTCCACCTCAGGAATAAGAGATATAAAGTTCTCCTTGTAGCATGGGTCTAGAAGTGTCACCAACCAGTAATGACTGTCACACAAAATTTTGAGAACGCGAGGGTCATGGGAAAGGCAGCGTAACATAAACTCAGCCATGCATGCCAGACTGCAAACAGGCAAGACTTCCGTGTCCTCACCAAGAGGATGACTGACCATGCTCTCCTCCTCCTCTCTGTCCTCTGGTCATCCACGCTGAACAGACAGTATGACAGTTGTGCAGGTAGTACCGTCTATAGAGCATGAAACTAGCTCCTGTTCTTCCTCCTCCTCCTTCTCTTTCTCATTGTCACCCAATCTAAGTTGGTAACCCATGAGGCTGGGCTGTGTGTAATCACCCTCGATGGTTCCTTGCTCCATCTCATCGTGCTCCGCCTGCAATGCATCCTTTTTGATTGTGAGCAGAGAGCATTTCAGAAGACAGAGAAGCGGGATGGTGACGCTAATCATGGTGTCATTGCCGCTCACCATCTTGGTGGAGTCCTCAAAGTTTTGGAGGATGGCACATATGTCTGACATCCATGTCCTCTCCTAAGGTCATATGTGTGGAGTCAGAACTGAATACCAACGGCATTGTTGATGCTGGTAATCAACAACTGCCCTCTTCTGCTGACAAATCCTTCCCATCATCTGCAGAGTTCCAACGCGTGGAGACAGCACACACCAGTCTGTTAGCCGGAAGCTGCAAACGCTGCTGAAACATGACAAGGGCGGCGGAAGCTGTAGGTGACTTTCTAAAATGGGCATACAGGCGGCGTACTTTAACAAGCAGATCAGGCAGCTGCGGGTAGGGTTTGAGAAACTGCTGAACCACGAGGTTAAGCACATGGGCCAGGCTGTAGGTTCATGGGGTGTGAGCCACAGATCTGCCTGCTCTTTCAGAGCTGTCCACAACTCTTCAGCATTGTGTGGTTTGTCACCTAAGCATATTAGCTTCAGCACAGTCTGTTGCCGCTTGCAACTTTTGACTGATGTGGTCATTTCGGAGATCGAGGCTGAAAAGGAGGAGGGGGCTGCCGAGGATGACATGCAGGAGCTGTAGACTGTGGGGGAAACCCTGATTGGCCTAGGGCCCGTAATCCTTGGCGTCGGGAGGATGTGTTCCGTCCCAAGGTCCGACTGGGTCATGGCTTCCACTATGTTAACCCAGTGTGTCTTCAGTGAAATGTACCATCCCTGCCCACAAGCATTTGTCCGCGTGTCTGTGCTTAGGTTACCTTTTTCAACTGCGTTGTTAAGGGCACGGCTATTATTTTGGGACACATGCTTGTGTAATGCGGTGACGACACACCGGGAGTAATAGTGGCATCTGGGGACCGAGTACCGAGGGACGGCCGCCACCATCAGGTTGCGAAATGCTGCTGTCTCCATGAGCCTAAAAGGCAACATTTTGAGCGCAAGCAGTCGTGAAATATGGGAATTTAGTAGTGTGGCCTGTGGGGCATTGGCTGCGTATTTGTGCTTGCGCTCCAAGGACTTGGGTATGGACAACTGAACGCTGCGCTGGGACAAGGACGTGGACGTGCTTCCTGATGCTGCTAATTGAGAGTGTGCAACGACAGGTGCAGGGCAGAAGGCATCTTCGCATGCACCAAGGACAAGGGATTGGCTTGCTTGCACAAGAGCGGAAGAAGCAATGGTGCCACCTGCAGACACTGTTGCTGGACCCTGCGGTTCGGCCCACAAAGTCGGGTGCTTTACAGCCATGTGCCTGATCATGCTGGTGGTGGTCAGGCTGGTCGTTTTGCCACCCCTGCTGATGCTGGCCTGGCAGGTGGTGCAAATGGCCTTTTTGGGGTTATCGGCAGAGTCTTTAAAAAACAACCAGACTTGGGAAGACCTAACAGTTGTACTGGCCACTTCCCTGTCCCTTGCCATGCGCCTTGCCTATTTTAAATGGATGACAATATTTTCCACGATCACTGCAAATGGCTGTATTTGAACCGCAGTAATATGTGATACATGTGACAGAAAACCACAGTTTTAAATAGCTGGCCTGTAGGTTACTATTTTTCACAGCAACCTGGTGTCAATAACTTCACTGACACACTGCAACAAAATTTACATGGAGCCCAGAAATAGCTGAATTTGGAGCGAACTTGTATGTGATACGTGTGACGCAAAACCACAGGTTTAAATAGCTGGCCTGTAGGTTACTATTTTTCAGAGCAACCTGGCGTCAATAACTTCACTGACACACTGCAACAAAATTTAAATGGAGGTCAATATCTTCCACGTTCACTACAAATTTCTGGATTTTTATCGCCGTAATATGGAGAGAATATGGCTTATTCTGCTGTGGCAACAAGCAAATGGAGCAGAAAAAGTGTGTTTTCTGGATCGCTTTTTAACCAAATAATCAGAATTAAAATAAAAAAAATAATTATCCCTGGCCCCTGATACCTGCGGCTATTTGTAGAAATATCTGTAACAGAAGCAGCAGACAGAACTGGAAAGGAGCCTCTTGTGATGTATTATACACTGCAGTCTGCCACATACACTGCCTGCCTGCCTAACTCTGATATACAGTGGTGGCCAAAAGTATTGGCACCCCTGCAATTCTGTCAGATAATACTCAGTTTCTTCCTGAAAATGATTGCAATCACAAATTCTTTGGTATTATTCTCTTCGTTTAATTTGCTTGCAAGGAAAAAAACACAAAAGAGACTGAAGCAAAAATCAAATCATTGATCATTTCACTCAAAACTCCAAAAATGGGCCAGACAAAAGTATTGGCACCCTCAGCCTAATACTTGGTTGCACAACCTTTAGCCAAAATAACTGCGAACAACCGCTTCCGGTAACCATCAATGAGTTTCTTACAATGCTCTGCTGGAATTGTAGACCATTCTTCTTTGGCAAACTGCTCCAGGTCCCTGATATTTGAAGGGTGCCTTCTCCAAACTGCCATTTTGAGATCTCTCCATAGGTGTTCTATGGGATTCAGGTCTGGACTCATTGCTGGCCACCTTAGAAGTCTCCAGTGCTTTCTCTCAAATCATTTTATAGTGCTTTTGGAAGTGTGTTTTGGGTCATTGTCCTGCTGGAAGACCCATGACCTCTGAGGGAGACCCAGCTTTCTCACACTGGGCCCTACATTATGCTGCAAAATTTGTTGGTAGTCTTCAGACTTCATAATGCCATGCACACGGTCAAGCAGTCCAGTGCCAGAGGCAGCAAAGCAACCCCAAAACATCAGGGAACCTCCACCATGTTTGACTGTAGGGACTGTGTTCTTTTCTTTGAATGCCTCTTTTTTTTCCTGTACACTCTATGTTGATGCTTTTTCCCAAAAAGCTCTACTTTTGTCTCATCTGACCAGAGAACATTCTTCCAAAATGTTTTAGGCTTTCTCAGGTAAGTTTTGGCAAACTCCAGCCTGGCTTTTTTATGTCTCGGGGTAAGAAGTGGGGTCTTCCTTGGTATCCTACCATACAGTCCCTTTTCATTCAGACGCCGACGGATAGTACGGGTTGACACTGTTGTACCCTCGGACTGCAGGGCAGCTTGAACTTGTTTGGATGTTAGTCGAGGTTCTTTATCCACCATCCGCACAATCTTGCGTTGAAATCTCTCGTCAATTTTTATTTTCCTTCCACATCTAGGGAGGTTAGCCACAGTGCCATGGGCTTTAAACTTTTTGATGACACTGCGCACGGAAGACACAGGAACATTCAGGTCTTTGGAGAAGGACTTGTAGCCTTGAGATTGCTCATGCTTCCTCACAATTTGGTTTCTCAAGTCCTCAGACAGTTCTTTGGTCTTCTTTCTTTTCTCCATGCTCAATGTGGTACACACAAGGACACAGGATAGAGGTTGAGTCAACTTTAATCCATGTTAACTGGCTGCAAGTGTGATTTAGTTATTGCCAACACCTGTTGCCACAAGTAAGTTACAGGTGCTGTTAATTACACGAATTAGAGAAGCATCACATGATTTTTCAAACAGTGCCAATACTTTTGTCCACCCCCTTTTCTAGGTTTGGTGTGGAATTGTATCCAATTTGGCTTTAGGACAATTCTTTTTGTGTTTTTTCATTGAAGACAAATTAAATGAAGATAATAATACCAAAGAATTTGTGATTGCAATCATTTTCAGGAAGAAACTGAGTATTATCTGACAGAATTGCAGGGGTGCCAATACTTTTGTCCACCACTGTATATATACAGTATATGCTGTGGAATACCTAGACTAACAGGACATTCAATGGACCCCCTTGCTATATGCACTGCAGTCTGCCACATACACTGCCTGCCTGCCTAATTCCTGCTATCACCACTGATTATATGCAGCTGGATTGGTCCTCAGAAGGACTGTTAGTTCAGATGAATATTATAGATATATGTTGTGGAATACCTATACTAACTCTAAAGAAGCAAAGCTCTCCCTGACGCAGCACCACCTCTCCCTACTCTGCCTGATTCCGGGGTAGACTGTGATGAGCATGGCGGCACCCGGTCTTATGTACACCTGATGATGCTGTGCGGCCAGCCAATCACTGTAATGCCACAACCAACATGGCTACGGCATTACAGTGTGGCAGGAAATCCCTGCATGTTCATTGGCTGTCTAAAGAGCGCTAAACATGCAGGGAGGGGACCCGAGCTCGCGCCCGAGCAACCAGGAAATACTCGCAGAGTGCCGAGCGTCTCGAGCAGTGAGATGCTCTGGCGAGTACCGAGCAGTGGCGAGCACATTCGCTCATCACTAATAACAGCCTCTTTCTGGTTCAAAAATGTATAACTGAGCAAAAGCTCAAAAGAATCAGTCCATATACAGCACGGCCTCAGCCGTTTAAATTAAGTGCTTTTCTCGGCCTTCAGTAGGGTCTGAGCAGTACATGCAAGGCCTGCTCACCTTGAAAAACACACAGACAGACTGGGACAGACCCAGCTGCCTTAAATCAGGACATTCCAAGACCTGGACTGGAGGTAAGTGAGCAGTCGATCCCATCCAGCTCTTTCAGCTGCTCGAAAAACCCGGACCAATAATCCGGGCCCATTAAATACCTCTCATCACTGTGTGTACTGGAGCCTGCTTCTCCGGGTCTTACATCACCGAGACTTGGTACATCAGGGACACATACCTCTTGTCCATGATCTGTCCATCTACAACCTTACATACCCCTCCTCTGCCCAAAACTGGGGGGCTTGGCACCTTCCGCCAACATACAATAGACCCTTGATAGGGCATCTGCATTTCCATGTTGTTTCCCAGGCCTATGCTCAACCTGAAAACTAAAATTCTGTAGGGCTAGGAACCCCCTAGTTACTCAGGCATTGTTCCCCTTCATCTCTCGTATCCACCTCAGTGGGGCATGGTCCAAAACTAACCTGAACCTTCTAGTGCCCACTTGATGACCAAACATTCTTTTTCCACTATGGAGTGGTTCTTCTCACACGTGGACAGCTTCCGACTGAGATACATTATAGGGTGTTCCTCTCTGTTAATCTCCTGGGACAAGACTGCTCCCAGCTCGACATCTGAGGCATCCCATCTGGACCACAAACTCTTTGGAGAAGTTGGGTGCCACCAAGACTGGCTGTTTACAGAGAGCCAGTTTTAGTTTCTGTTTCTGGAAGGCCGCCTCAGCTTCCGGGGACCATTTAGCCATAGCCTACTTCGTCCCTTTCAGAAGATCCGTCAGTGGGGCTGCTATCAGGGCAAAGTTAGGGACAAATCTTCAATATTAACTAAGATGCCTAAAAATGCCCTGACCTGCTTCTTCGAGATGGGCTGTGGCCAGTTCTGGATCGCATCCACCTTATTTATTTGTGGCTTTATTTCACCTTACCAACCATGTAGCCCAGATACTTAGCTTCCTCCATCCCCATAGCACATTTCATTGGGTTGATGGTAAAATTCACCTTCTTTAGGGCATCAAGTATGGCTTGCACTTTGTTAAGATGATTTCCCCAGTCCTGGCTTAATATGACGATGTCATCTAAGTAGGCCGCTTCATACTCTTTATGGGGTGCTAAGATCCATGGCTCTCTGGAAAGTGGCCATAGCTCCCTGCAACCCAAACGGCATCCTGACATACTGATAAATTCCGTCTGGCATTGAGAAGGCCGTTTTCTCCTTGGCCTCTTTAGACAGGGGAATTTGCAGGTATACTTTAGTGAAGTCCAGGGTGGTGATGTACCAAGCGGGTCCTAACCTTTCAATAAGCTCATCTACCCTAGTCATTGGGTAAGTGTCGAACTTTGAGACCTCATTCAGTTTAATATAGTCATTGCAAAACCGCCATTCTCCATCTTGTTTCGGCAGTAAGACTATGGGACTGGACCAGCCACTCTTGGACTCCTCAATGACTCCCAGGCTAAGCATCCGCTTCAACTCTTTCGAGATCACCTCTCGGTGGGCTTCAGGAATCCGACGCGACTTCAAGGTTACCCGAACATGAGACTCCGTAAGAACCTCATGCTCTATGTTCTGAGTACAACCGGGCAGCTCTGAGAACAGGCCCACCAGGTCATCTGCATTTTGGGGATCTCCCTGGGCAACCCAGGATTGAATCGGCTTGGGCTGTGAGTGGATAAACCGATCCATGACCACTCTCTTGACCATCTGGGCTGGGGAGCAAGTCTCTGGCTGCAGCCACTTCTGTACTAGTTGCAGAAGATCAAACATTTGTGACCGGGGAGGTGTGTCCCTGTGAAAGTCCCAGAGGTGGACTCGTTGTGCCCTGACTGCCAGGGTTATGCCCAGCCAATCCAGGATCTCAGCCTTAAGTTTGTTATACTCCTTATCATCTTGAAGGGCCAAATCAAAGTACGCCTTCTGTGGTTCCCTGGTCAGGTATGGAGCTAGCACCTCCGCCCATTGCTCTGGTGGTAGTCTCTTACTGTCCGCCACCCTCTCAAACACGGCCAGGAACACCTTGATGTCATCCCCCGGAGTCATCTTTTGCAACGCCCCTCTCACGGTTTTCCTCACCTGGGTCTTGTCGCTTCGGCCTGGAGTTGGTGCGGCTTCTCTGATACGGATGGTCTCTGCCAGGAGTATCATCTGTTCCTGCTGCTGTCGCTGCTGCTGCATTTTTTGCTGTTGAAGCTGGAATTGTTGTATTAGCAATTTGTTGATCTCCTGCTGAGCTTGCTGCTGATGTAGATTCACCTGTACCAGCTGTTTAATCAGCTCATCCATGGTTGCCGACTGCACTTCTACTGCTACAGCTGCCTTGACCCAGGACATGCAGTTTCCAGACAGCAATCACCTGTCCTCTGGGACTTCTGCCCGCATTTGAAGCACCAATTTGTGAGGGATCAGCTCTGTGGTAGACGCTGGTTCACACACAGGGATGCAGTTTGCAGGTTCAAACAAACTGGTGGCTCTTTCAGCTGCTCGTAAAACCCGGCCCCATAATCCGGGCCCATTAAATACCTCTCAGCACTATGTGTGCTGAAGCCTGCTTAACCAGGTCCTACATCACCGAGGCTTGGTACCTCGGGTACACAAACCTCCCATCCATGACCTGTCCAGCTGCAACCTTACACCTATTTATTATATTGATGGTTGGACCATACAATATAAGCACTTTTTACCATTTACTTTTTGTGACTCCCCTATTTCCTCATAGATTGTAACCTTGCAAGCTGGGTCCTCACTCCTCTTGGTATCTGTTGAATTATATGTTTCTCTGTAATATCTGATATTGTCTGTACAAGTTCCCTCTGAATTGTAAAATGCTGTGGAATATGTTGGCACTATAAAAATAAAAATTATTATTATTTTTCACTATTTTTAATAGGCTGCCTCCTTTTTTTGGATTATTATACGTTTAATCCAAATGTGTGTCTGTGCACTCTAGAATCTCTAAACATCATGCTCTCGATACAATATATAAACATTAATGACCTAACCTCAATTAATTATTCAACACCTGTAGGATGACAAGCCCCCATTGGCCATCATCAACAAATAATTAGGGGCCAACTGAATATGATTTCAAAATAAAAAAAAAAACCTTCATGGAGGATTAGAGGCAAATGATTGATCTTCTACATCAGCATTCACCCATCAGTATAGAATGAAAAATCAGGTATGGAGTTTATTATTTTACTTGCTTTTATAGCACCTTTAATTTCCACAGCACTTTACATACATCATCATCATCACAATGCAAATTCCATATCAGTATGTCTTTGGAGTTTAGAAGGAAACCAGAGTAAGGCTACTTTCACACGTTCAGTATTTGGTCAGTATTTTACATCAGTATTTGTAAGCCAAAACCAGGAAAGTGTAATAGAAATACATGCACCACTTCTGTATTTTTCATCCACTCCTGATTTTGGCTTACAAATACTGATGCAAAATACTGACCAAATACTGAATGCGGCCTTAACTGGTGGAAACTTGTGCAAACAATTAGAGAACATACAAACTCCTTGCAGGTGTTGTCCTTGTTGGGATTTAAATCCAGGACCCCAGTGCTGTAAGGCCACCATACTGCCTAAATGTAGATGTATTGTTCTAGAAGTGTTGACAATAATTTGAAAACCTGGCTACTTTCTACTAAAACTTGTCCTCAGATTGCAAGTGTTAGTATCTGCTACAATATAACTGAGATGCAATACTACATACAACGCAGACAAGTGTAGTTGTGTTTTAAAAGAAAGTAGTCTGGATTTTCTAATCCTGGATAACTCTTCTAGGTGTATTTTCTCCCCTACGTAAACCTTCTGGCCCTTTTTTTTAATGAATGAATGCCAATGGCACTAACTTCATCTGACAAATACATTAAATAGCCATCCAGACTTTAGAGTTTTCTCTGTTCTTTTCTTCTAGTTGTACTTTTTCTGCAGTTTATTTTCTCCAGAACCTCCAGGGTTTGGTGATAAAACAAGGTTTATGTCACAGCATGAGAATTCATGCACACTCAGTTTTCATATTATGTAGCCCCAATCTAATCAACTGATAAAAAGTAACTACCTGTACACCGCAGCAGGCTTTTACAAAATTTAGTGATGCTCACTTGACATCATGTGATGTATAAGGTAATATTGCAATGCAGGTGGAAAACATTAATGCTTAGGAAACATTCCTTATTTCACAACCCATTGCACACAATTGAAATTGCTATTGTAAAAAAAGCACTTTTATCTAATTTCGTATAAATCATTTCCGTGTATATTTGTTGTCTGTCATTTCACAAGTATCATTGATAATAATGGAATACACAGGTGTGAACTTACACTTATCTAGATTAATGAGATGAGAAAAATAATTCACATTAATTCATGTTGCATAAATAAAAATTTCTTTGGTCAGTCCAACTGTTCCAAGTGCTCACTATGAATCTAGATAGGTGCCTTGGGGGGTCTAGTTTCCAAAATGGGGTCACTTGTGGGGGAGCTCCAAAGTTTGGGCACAGAGGGGCTTTCCAAACGCAATGAGGTGTCCGCTAACAATTTGAGCCGATTTTCCATTCAATTTGTTAGCGGATACCATGTTGCATTTAGAGAGTCCCTGTGTGCCCAAACATTGGAGCTCCCCCACAAGTGACCCTATTTTGGAAACTAGACCCCCCAAGGCACCTATCTAGATTCATAGTGAGCACTTGGAACCCCTAGGTGCTTCACAAATTGATTCGTAAAAATGAAAAAGTGTTTTTTTTTTCACTTTTTCATTATTACGAATCAATTTGTGAAGCACCTGGGGGTTCCAAGTGCTCACTATGCATCTATAAAGGTGCCTTGGGGGGTCTAGTTTCCAAAATGGGGTCACTTGTGGGGGAGCTCCAAAGTTTGGGCACAGAGGGTCTCTCCAAACGCAATGTGGTGTCCGCTAACAATTTGAGCCGATTTTCCATTCAATTTGTTAGCGGATACCATGTTGCATTTAGAGAGTCCCTGTGTGCCCAAACATTGGAGATCCCCCACAAGTGACCCTATTTTGGAAACTAGACCCCCCAAGGCACCTATCTAGATTCATAGTGAGCACTTGGAACCCCTAGGTGCTTCACAAATTGATTCGTAAAAATGAAAAAGTGTTTTTTTTTTCACTTTTTCATTATTACGAATCAATTTGTGAAGCACCTGGGGGTTCCAAGTGCTCACTATGCATCTAGAAAGGTGCCTTGGGGGGTATAGTTTCCAAAATGGGGTCACTTGTGGGGGAGCTCCAAAGTTTGGGCACAGAGGGGCTTTCCAAACGCAATGTGGTGTCCGCTAACAATTTGAGCCGATTTTCCATTCAATTTGTTAGCGGATACCATGTTGCATTTAGAGAGTCCCTGTGTGCCCAAACATTGGAGCTCCCCCACAAGTGACCCCATTTTGGAAACTAGACCCCCCAAGGCACCTATCTAGATGCATAGTGAGCACTTGGAACCCCTAGGTGCTTCACAAATTGATTCGTAAAAATGAAAAAGTGTTTTTTTTTTTCACTTTTTCATTATTACGAATCAATTTGTGAAGCACCTGGGGGTTCCAAGTGCTCACTATGCATCTATAAAGGTGCCTTGGGGGGTCTAGTTTCCAAAATGGGGTCACTTGTGGGGGAGCTCCAATGTTTGGGCACACAGGGGCTCTCTAAACGCAACATGGTGTCCGCTAATTATTCAAGCAAATTTTACAATCAAAAAGTCAAATGGCGCTCCTTCCCTTCCGAGCCCTACAGTGCGCCCAAACAGTGTTTTTTCCCCAAATATTGGGTATCTGCGTGCCCAGGGGAAATTGCACAACAAATTTTGTGGTCTATTTTTTCTTGTTACCCCTGTGAAAATAAAAAAAATTGGGTCTAAAGTAACATTTTTGTGAAAAAAGTTAAATGTTCATTTTTTTCTTCCACATTCAAAAAATTCCTATGAAGCACCTGAAGGGTTAATAAAGTTCTTGAATGTGGTTTTGAGCACCTTGAGGGGTGCAGTTTTTAGAATGGTGTCACTTTTGGGTATTTTCTGTCACAAAGACCTCTCAAAGTGACTTCAAATGTGATGTGGTCCCTAAAAAAATGGTTTTGTAAATTTTGTTGGAAAAATGAGAAATCACTGGTCAACTTTTAACCCTTGTAGCTCCCTAACAAAAAAAAATTTTGGTTCCAAAATTGTGCTGATGTAAAGTAGACATGTGGGAAATGTTATTTATTAACTCTTTTGTGTGACATATCACTCTGATTTCAGGGATTAAAAATTCAAATTTTGAAAATTGCAAAATTTTCAAAATTTTCGCCAAATTTCCATTTTTTTCACAAATAAACGCAAGTGATATCGAAGAAATTTTTCCACAATCATGAAGTACAATATGTCACGAAAAAACAATCTCAGAATCAGGGGGATCCGTTGAAGCGTTCCAGAGTAATTACCTCATAAAGTGACAGTGGTCAGAATTGTAAAAATTGGCCCGGTCATTAACGTGCAAACCACCCGCGGGGCTTAAGGGGTTAAAGAAACCTGTCACCAGGTTTCCCCAATAGACACTACAGCCACTACCTTTAATACCTCTTTTACAGTATTGTAAAAGATTTATATAAGTCCCACACACCCTGCACATAGCCCAAAAATACCTTTTAGAATCTTCGCATATGGTGCTGTCTGCTCTGATGGGCATCACTGGTCTTGCTTCAGCGTCTCCTTTCTCGTCACAATTGCCATCCTCCTGGTTGCTTCATGTTAATGATGAGTCCTATATCATCCACACCGTGTCCCCCATCACACTTCTGCGCAAATGTACTTCGCAGGGCATGGCAAAGGACTGTAATGAGGAATGCGCCGGTTTGACTTCCGGGTCATTGACGCTCTTAGATTTTTCTTGGCCCATGTCCTTTAGCGTACCTTGCTCTGACCGCAGCAAAGAAACGTGATTAGGGACACTGTGTATGATGTAGGATGTGTCATCCACATCAAGCAAGCAGGAGGATGGTGATTGCGAAGAGATCGTAGGCATCGAAGCAAGACCAGCAATGGGTATTGGACCGGACAGGGCCATATGGGAAGATTATAAAAGGCTATGTAGAGGGTGCGTAGGACTTATAAACATCTTGCTAGAATACTGTAAAAAAGAGGCATTAAAGGTGGTGCCCATAGTCTGTATTGGGGAAACCTCATGACAGGTTCCCTGTAATAATGACTTGTCTGGTGCATTTATGTTGTTTTCACTGAGATCATGTCTTGTTAAATTTTATTTTCAACAAAATATATTTATTATATCTGATTTTGTTAATTTCATTATTGTTGGGTTCTTTTTATATGGTACTATTCAATATACCAAACAGGAAGAGTTATTGTACGGGCATGTGCAGACGAGCTTATTTTCGGTCCGAGAGCGATCTGACAAATCATCAGATCACACTCAGACCAATGTTAGTCTATGGGGATGTGCACATTTTTTCTTTGGACAGAGCCGGTCCAAGGAAATGATCGCTGCATGCCCGAGTTTGAGCCGGAATTTCTGATCACACTTGGCCATGCAAGTCAATGAGGGCGTGGAAACATGAAACTGCACTCGGATGATATCTATGCGCAGTCTGATTTCCGCACACTAACAGAATGGAGAAGATGGAGACATTTTTTTCTCCATTTACTCCTCTTCTGTCACAATCGGAGCACACTGAGAGCACACTCTGATCGCACTCTTAGATGACAGAGTCTATGGCAGTGTGCATGAGCCCTATGTCTGACCAACTAAAAGAAAACTGCAGAAAAAAAATAAAATAGTTAATATATATATAAAATAGTGGTATAACTCTACAAAACTTTCTCATGTATGTTTCCTCCCACGTGTACCTTTAATTGAGTAACAAAATATAAAATGTAGAACCAATTTTTAAGAAACTGGGACAAACTCTGTAAACAATGTTGTGTTTTTTTCCCAACATACTTAAAAAAAAAAAAAAAACATTTTGTTTTCTGAGACAACGTGACTTATGTAAAAGAAAAAGTTCTAGGTGTACAGCATTTGTTCGCAATAACATATTACAACTGTCAGACTTCATTCAGTATCCTTCAGCATTTAGTTCACAGCCACTCAAACTGTCATAAACTAGCAACATCTCCTATAAGGAAAACAAATTTATAGACATACTGCTACAAGTAGGTCACATATCTAATCCCGGAGGGATGACACTAGCAAAGACAGTAAGGAGCTAAGCTCTGACAAAGTAAAGCTTGATTTTTGAGAACATTCACCTCTACCTTTGATTGCTTATTCTTTCTGATGGTTTCTAGTAGCAAATTTGGACTTACAGTTTGATCGCTAAGTTATTGTTTTGCTGTCTCTCAATTATGAATGTTTATGATAATACTGGAATAACTAGTTTGTGTCAGCAGTCAAAACAATACAAAATTTATCTATTTAAGAATTTAAGGGATTTTCATTATTAAAAATAATGGCACTGGTTTATTTCCCCTAAAAACAAAAGGGTGAGTGGTACAAAGTCCAAGTTTCTTTTTGCTTCTGACACTATCTGTTGGGGGGGGGGGATCAGTAGGCCCATGTACACATTATACGGTTGGCTGATGCCACCAAAATCAGTGGGTTTGGCTTACATTCATCTAATGGGTCTTGGATTATCTTGATTTTACAGATCGCTCAATGCTCATCATTAAGCGCTGTCTGTCTGTGCAACTATGCAATTAAATGACTGGCGATCAGTCAATTTTTACCAATCAGTGATCATTTAACGCTACAAAATCAGGTAGTGTAAATCCACCTTAACTCATACCATACAGATCAGAATGCCCTCATTGATTAACATAATCAAGATAGAAGATACAGATTAGATATTAGAGAAAACGTTTTGACAGTGAGATGATCAATGAGTGGACCAGGCGGCCACGAGATTTGGTGAGTTCTCTTTCAATGGAAGTCTTCAAACAGAGGCTGGACAGACATCTGTCTGAGATGGTTTAGTGAATCCTGCTTTGAGCAGGGGGCTGGACACGATGACCCAGGAGGTCCCTTCCAACTCTAACATTCTATGATTCTATGGTTCTATGATAACAAAGGCTTGTTGGCACACTATATAGGACTGTAGTTTCTGCAATGTACGGTTTGTTCAGTACAACTGTAGTAACTTAAATGGAGCTATAGTATCAGGCATAGCCTCACCTATGGTAGGGTCGCTGTGCAAGAATAAACTTTTGAAGGGGCTGCAACTATCCAGAGATAGAACGTCAGAGCCATAGAGATACAGACAGTTATAGACATGAAAAAGAAAAAAGCAGCGTAGCAACATGAATGAAGGCACGGAACACAATATACTTAACCATTATGCTGTGACAAGCAGACTATCTGTCTATGTTTATATACTAAAAGTAATATTTTGCACTGTTCATTATATGCACGGTGATGCTTGTATGCTTTGATATAATCTCCATTGAACCTATGTATTATGATATTTGGATTTTACATGGTTTTATGATAATGTTTCATAATCATGATCATGATTGTTGTATACAGTATATGAATAAATCTAGATGTCGGGAACCCAAATAGGGTGATATGATACCCTATGGAGGGAGAGTCGGTAAGTGCTTGGTCAACACTGTGATAGGCAAAACTTCTATGTAGGCATAAATAAAAAACATCTGCCCCGTGACTGGTGGATAGATCCTCCAGGAAATATTGGTTCCAGTTGGATGAAGCATGGTAGGTGGGCTGCGCTGGTGGAGTAAAGTGATTCTTCAGCAATAATGATAATAAGGTTTTTTTATTCACAATGCCTTTCAAAGCTATTCTGGTGTCTTTATCAAGTGACAAAAACAAATGTCTTGTATACAGTATACTGTAATATAGATAGATAGATAGATAGATAGATAGATAGATAGATAGATAGATAGATAGAAAGAGAGCGCAGCAGCACTCCATTATGGCCAAAATACATAAAGACAATAAAAACGTCTGATTTAAACTGTGTTATTACTCAATGAACTTTACTTACAAAAAACGGAGGTTCTTAGCGCATAAATTGGCCAATTCATGTGTGCCCATCAACCGCTGCAAGGTGACCTCCCATCTGATGGGTACTACTCTGCCTACATGCCTCTCTTGGGCTACAAGCCTATAACTCTGGACAGAACATGTCACTTCTGGGCTGAAACACCTACAATTTAAATGGGCTGGTAGAATAGAATATACATCACCTGCTGGTTAAATGGGGGAGTGCAAGGTCAAACAGGAAGCAGTTCCCACCTCCTATAGTAATATGTAAAAAGAAAACTGACCAGCACATCCTAAATGTGAAAAGGTGCAAGCTGCACAAACTGAATAAAATATATAAAAAGATAGCGCAGCAGCACTCCATTATGGCCAAAATACATAAAGACAATAAAAACGTTTGGTTTAAACTGTGTTATTACTCAATGAACTTTACTTACAAAAAACGGAGGTTCTGAGCGCATAAATTGGCCAATTCATGTGTGCCCATCAACCGCTGCAAGGTGACCTAGATAGATAGATAGATAGAGCTGAAGAGATACAGTGTTAATGGTTGAAGAGTACCTTTGAGACACCATATTTTGGGGTTTATATACAGTATGTGGTGCCAGATATCATTGAATTTACTTCACTAATTTTTATGGCAATCACAGTTAAGAATTAATGTTGAGCGAGTATGTTCTGTTCCGAGTATGCTCGGGCCGAGCTCCGAGTATTTACAGCTGCTCGGTGATATATTTGAATCGCTCCCGTGTGCATGATTTTCAACTGTTTGACAGCTTTATTACATGTGAGGAATGTGTAAGAAATAGACATTCCTCACATGTAATAAAGCTGTCAAACAGTTGCAATTTAACCTATCACTGAGCAGCTGTAAATACTCAGAGCTCGGCCAGAGCATACTCGGCGAAAGGGTTAATAGAACATACTCGCTCAACACTATTAAGAATCTGAAATTTTTTTAACAACTTTAGAATTTACGCCTTGTGAAATACTTTCATATTTTTATTATTTTATTACTTACCAATATTACCAGTATAGCATTACACGAGCTGCTTTTAAATACTGTATGTGAAATAGAAAATGCTATGATATTTTCCATCCCGCTGAGATACAAAAGAAGCAGAATTCTCCCATGATGTTGTTTGATGCTGGCATTGACTTATTTATTACATGTTTATTATTAAAGGATTAAGAACGTTGATACTTTGAAATAAATCTTTTACTGACTAAACAATCAATAATCTGACCTTTAAAGTGTCAATAATGCACCTTTCAACTCCCTATAATTTGACCCTTATTGACTTCAAACACCCAAAATAAAAAGGATAAGGTTTTGTATCCTACAGACAAATATAACTCCATTTAATAATGCAGTTCAACATTCCTAGGGATTTTTAGATATAATATAAAAATGAAGAAAAATGTAATTTTATTCCCCTAGATACATTCCAATTGTGACACATACAAAAACTCCACTTTTCGAAATTGTAATTATAATTAGTGATGGTACAAACTCAAAGATGCTGCCAAAATATTTCAAGTCAAATTTGCTACTACCAAACTTATTTTAGTCTTTTTTAAAGAATTTTATATCAATAAAATAGTAATTAATGAAATCTTGATTTTTCTCGCACAGAAAAATAACTGTAAATTATTTTAGGTACTAGAGATAAGCAAATATTTACCAGGTACAATTTTTACATTTTGGTTTAAGTAGCTGTGTCGTATTCTGTGCGTGCTATATATAAGGGTTATTCAAATGTTCTTTTAATAGTAAAACTACAGAGGGCTTGTAACGGGAAGCAACTTTGCAATTCACTTGTTATTAAAAATCCTCACCATTCTGAAGAACAGAGTGGTATTTAATTTACTGCTTATTGCTTAGGTTATGGGCCATTGCTGTAGTCTAGCAGTGATGGCTGAACATGTGCAGTGCTTGCAAGTTCTTTTCAATAGAGCTTGAAAACACTGCACTAAAGCTGGCAGGATGCCTGGAGAGTTCTGTTAGCTCTCAATCCTGCTGGTTTCTTTACCACACTGCTCATTTGATACTGTTTTATGAGGCTACCTTGTCATTGCAGCATTGGAGGAGTGCTCAGCTTGGGCTAGCAGTGCAACATTGCCACTGGTCCAAATCGTCAATGAAGCAGACAGATGCCATCCCCAGGAAGCAGGAAGCCATGAGCCTGAAGAAGCGCTCTGCTCCTGAGACGAGACAAACCCTCTAAGAACAGAAATGATAGATCTAGTACTTCTATAAAATGCAATTATTTTTTAATCCGGACTTGCTAACAAAGCAAATATGTAATTTTCCAGTCAGTGTGCATGATTCCTAGAAGAGTCATGCTATGTGAACTATGACAACTTTGTGGTAAATCATTCAAGCTTAGTTATTGGCTACAGCAGTGATGCTCACTGTCAATGTATCTGCTTTATTTGTTATTTTAGCTATTTTAATGCGTCTGGAGTTGACTTTCCTGAAAGAGGAAAACCACTTTAAGTGCTGTACTTGATCTGAAACATTATTTAGCTATATTGTACATGCCAAGGCAACATCAAGATGAATATTGAGACACAGGTTTTCTAGCAAAACCTTGCCTAGCGCATTACCATGAAACTATTAACTTCCATTCTTCCCATGGGGCATCTTAGTGTTAGATTTTCCTTATTTAAGCAGTGCACTCTTAATAAGTCATACACATACAGTGGGGAAAAAAATATTTAGTCAGCCACCAATTGCGCAAGTTCTTCCACTTAAAAAGACGAGAGAGGCCTGTAATTGACATCATAGGTAGACCTCAACTATGAGAGACAAAATGAGAAAACAAATCTTGAAAATCACATTGTCTGATTTGGAAAGAATTTTTTTTCAAATTTTGGTGGAAAATAAGTATTTGGTCAATTACAAAAGTTCATCTCAATACTTTGTTATATATCCTTTGTTGGCAATGACAGAGGTCAAATGTTTTCTGTAAGTCTTCACAAGGTTGGCACACACTGTTGCTGGTATGTTGACCCATTCATCTATGCAGATCTTCTCTAGAGCAGTGATGTTTTGGGGCTGTCGCTGGGCAACACGGACTTTCAACTCCCTCCAAAGGTTTTCTATAGGGTTTAGTGCTGGAGACAGGACTTTGAAATGCTTCTTACGAAGCCACTCCTTCGTTGCCCTGACGGTGTGCTTGGGATCATTCTCATGCTGAAAGACCCAGCCATGTTTCATTTTCAATGCCCTTGCTGATGGAAGGAGGTTTACACTCAAAATCTCACGATACATGGCCCCATTCATTCTTTCATGTACACGGATCAGTTGTCCTGGTCCCTTGGCAGAGAAAAAGCCCCAAAGCATGATGTTGCCACCCCCATGCTTCACAGTAGGTATGGTGTTCTTTGGATGCAACTCAGAATTCTTTCTCCTCCAAACACGACGAGTTGTGTTTCTACCAAATAGTTCAACCTTGGTTTCATCTGACATTTTCCCAATACTCTTCTGGATCATCCAAATGTTCTCTTGCAAACTTCAGATGGGCCCGGAGATGTAATGGCTTAAGCACGGGGACACGTCTGGCACTGCAGGATCTGAGTCCCTGGCGGCATAGTGTGTTACTGAAGGTAGCCTGTGTAACATTGGTCCCAGCTCTCAGCAGGTCATTCACTAGGTCCCCCGTGTGGTTCTGGGATTTTTGCTCATCGATCTTGAGATCATTTTGATCCCACGGGGTGAGATCTTGTGTGAAGCCCCAGATTGAGGGAGATTTTCAGTGGTCTTGTATGTCTTCCATTTTCTAATTATTGATCAAAATGTTTGGCCCTGATAAAATAAAAAAGCTTATACTCACCTCTCATGCTGGCGCCATTCCAGTGGTGTCGGCACTCGCAGTTCCGGGGCTCCCCTGCTGCTGTTATGACATGAGACACCAGCTCCTACAGCTGATTTTTTTCACACCAAGCTGCTTGCCTATTGCAGATTCAGTCTTCCCAGCCTGGTGCAGGGCTACAATTTTGTTTCTGGTGTCCATCGACAGCTCTTTGGTCTTCACCATAGTGGAGTTTAGAGTGTGACTGTTTGAGGTTTCGGACTGGTGTCTTTTATACTGATGACAAGTTCAAACAGGTGCCAGTACTACAGGTAATGAGTGGAGGACAGAGGAGACTCTTAAAGAAGAAGTTACAAGGTTACAGGTCTGTGAGAGCCCGAAATCTTGCTTGTTTGTATTTGACCAAATACTTATTTTCCACCAAAATTTGAAAAAAAAATTCTTTCCAAATCGAGCAATGTGATTTTAAGGATTTGTTTTCTCATTTTGTCTCTCATAGTTGAGGTCTACCTATGATGTCAATTACAGGCCTCTCTCATTCTATTAAGTGGGAGAACTTGCACAATTGGTGGCTGACTAAATACTTTTTTTCCCCACTGTATTATCAAAGAAAACGTTAGTCATCAGACCAGACCATAATGATCCATTGATCCAAGGTCCAATTTTGATGCTTAGGTGCCTATTGTTGGTGGTTTAGGTGGTGGACAAGGGTCAGCATGTACACACTGACCGATCTGCATTGAGCTTTTTTTTTATTATTATTCTAGAAATTTTTTACGATAAGCAAAACAACATATCTACTAACAACTGCAAAGAAAACATATAACTAAGAAAAGGCAAAAAAAAAGAGGAAAAAGGGAAAGGAAAGGGAGAAACACTATGTTATATATTTAAACTTAGCACAGTAATGTAGTTTGATCATGAACTAAAATTTTTCTATGAAAGGCAGTATTGACTTGTATAGCAATTTGTGCTACAAAACCTCATATATGTAGTGACAGACCAGACAGGCTTGGCTATGCTCGTCATACATACAGTATTAATGAGCCGTTGATGCTAATGACCCTATCTCCAATTTATCAGTTGTTTCTCCCTGGTCCACTTTAAGTTGGTTCGTACTAACCACTATACTAAAAAAAAACCTATTTAGATGGAGATTAGTGTTGAGCGAGTATGTCTGATTAACCCTTTCGGCGAGCACGCTTGGGTGCTCGCCGAGTATTTTGGCGTTCTCTGCATTTCTGTTACTGTCACCGCTGCTGCAAGTTGGATGTTAGACAGCTATATCACTCCAATTTTCAAAAAGTGTGTGCCATCAGCACAAAAGTAGCACACCAAAATCGCATTGGACCTTTATGTATCCCTATCCAGTGTGCTCTGAGCGCTACTATCACTACATAGTACATACAATTGAGTTCAATGGCCAGCCCCTATGTTTTATACTGCCTGTGATAGCTCCCCTGATTAGCTATGCTGCAACACGTGACTGGATTGCTGCAGGGCATTATGGGGATCTTGCGCAGCACACTATTAGCCCACTCACTGAGTGTGCAGCATGATTTTTCAAATTCACGTGAAACTGTGGATTTCAGGAAATTTGACTCGAACTAGTGTAGCACCCTGAGGATTCGGCTGCTACAGGGGTATTGCACCTCAACCCAGAGGTGTGATATTCCACTCCCGGGTAAGGATGGAGTGTGGAGCTGAGCTCAGAAGGCTGCATGCACTACACACATCCCATTTCCAGAGGGCAGACCAACGGTACTCCCACTTAGAAATGTGCAGGTACGACCGAGTCTGTCCTTGGCTGGAGTGGGAGGGGGGTGGTACATCCCAGTAGTGTAGGGGCAGATAGGGGGAGCAGCCTGGGTAAAGTTAGGAGCTCATTGGGTGCTGGTCACCTGAGCTCACACATAGAGGGAGTATTTAAGGTGGGCACCATCTAAGATCAGGGTCAGTCAGTCTTTGCAGTGGAGGAAAGCAGAGGAGCAGAGCAGCCCCAGCCCAAGAGTGAGAGAGGAGAGCAAGAAAGACCCAGAGGGGGAGAAAGAAGGAACTCTGAGACCCCAAATACAACCACAGGGTGAAGAGTTGGCAACAGGGTACCGGATCCCAAACTGGTGGGGGCTACAGCATACCTCAGCCAGAGACCGGAGGCCGTGGGCAGCATCTGCCACGGCCACCCACCATATCCACCTGGAAGGCAGACCACGCATAGGGTCAGGGAACCCAGTGACAAGGGTTCGCCAACAAGAGGCCCGAGGGAGCCGGACATAGGTGGATCCCTGGTGGGGAAGGCCAGAGACGAGGACAGGACAGAACGGGAGCTCAGAACCACGCTCCAGAACTACTTGGGGGTTGGCCGAGTCCAGGACCTGGTGGACGCAGCACGGCTCGGGTGGTCACTCAAGGCCGGAGTGACCGGAACATCTGCAGTAAGTAAAGAACCCTGAACTGCACAACCCGACTCTGACTCTCATTACCATCATCCCTGCACCTCCACAACCACCATCCTCTGCACCTGACCCCCTGAGGCTATACCCCTCCCGTTGGGGGTTATACTACCTAAGCTGCACACACACCATCAGCCTCAGCGGACCCTGCTGCAGCGGCGGCCGTAGTGACCGCAATTCAACGGGTGGCGTAGTCGACATAAAGAACTTTAGTAACATCAGTAAGGACTGCCACACACTGAGCTTGACACCCTGGGCACGGACCGGGTCACAGCCACTCGGAGACTACAACCCCCATCTGATCCGGCTCCGGGTATTCCCCTAAAGAATATGGCCCAGGGGGCGCGTCAACTTTGGCGTAGCCGGCAGGATTACGTGCCCGCAACAACCGGGTACTGCGTGCCTGAAGAAAAGAACAAGTTTACCTCAAAAAGAAGTCTCCTGCCGGTTCCGGAGGGTCCCCGCCATCGGACTCCATCGCAGATCGATTCCCGCCGGTTGTCCGCCATTAACAGCTTTTTCCCGCCATCTGCAGAGTTTCCCGCCACTGGGAGACTATTCCCGCCATTTCCAAAGGTTTCCCGCCTTGGAAGAGCGGACGCCATTATGGGCGTGCCAGAGGGTGGCAAGAGGCCGCCTCCCATCGTGGGCCAGGACCGAACATGGCGCCAAAAGTGGAAACCGCCCCCACCAACAGAGACTGTGATGCTAGAGGTGTCTGTCAGCGTGAAAGAACTGCCCCTGGAGCTGACAATCACCAAGTGGCCCCGGGACCGCCCTCGGAGTGGGAGGACTGAGAACAAGAGAGCAAAGATGGGTGTCGCCTGGAGCAGTCTGGAGAGAGCGCACCCGGAGACAAGAAGCCTGGAGGAGAGTCCAGAAAGAGCCTACCCGGAGATGGAGGGAGAGCCAGGCAGCACCGACCCGTTGGTCAGGAGCCTGATGCGGGCCGCCACTCCAGGCAGCACCGACCCAGTGGTCAGGAGCCTGTTGCCGGTCGCCACTCCAGAAGGCCTGCTGGAGACAGCGGGAGGAGAGCAGAGCAGCACCGACCCGTTGGTCAGGAGCCTGCTAGAAGCAACGACCCCATTAGGCTTAGTGGAGGTCTTGGCACAGCTTCCCCGAGATCGGGAGTGTGCACAGACTGCGCTGGAGGGCCTCGCACGGAGGATGGCCCGGGTGCAGCGAGAGGCGTTAGCAGAATGGAGCCGTGAGATGGCCCAGCAGACAAGAACTCGTCAGCGGAGCACGCCACCCGAGACGAGGAGACAGACCGCCTCTGAGGATGGCGCAGGAGGACTGAAGGCCGGAGACGGCGCCGAGAAGGGAGCCGAACGAAAGGAGGCAGGTAAAGGGGACGTCTCTACCCCAAACCGGGAAACCGCGTACCTGCACCAGCTCCCCGTCGCAGAGCCCGAAGTACCCCCTGCCGTGCCCGTAACCGCAACGTCACCGCCACAGACTAGGCCTCAACCGGAAGCCGCAGCCGCGACCCCTGTGACGTCACACGCCTCGACCCCGAGCGTGACCAAGCAGGAAGTACCACCAGCCTGGTCGCAAGGCCTAGTACCCCCGGGCGCCGCAATACCAACAGCGCCCCCTACCTCCGCGGAGCCACCGGCCTGGTCGCAGGGCCAAGTAGCCCAGGGCGCCGCCGTCCTTACGGTGCCCTTCACTTTCCAGGTGCCCCAGGCCTGGCCGCAAGGCCTGGGCAACCCGGGCGCCACCACCATCGCGCCCATAAAACCAAGAGTGCCGCATCTGGGAGAAGATCTGTTCGCCCAACATACGTGCCCGGATGGGCAGCCCTTTATATGGCCACCGGAGTTTCACCATCCCCGACTCCGGAAAGAGAGACCCCTAGACGAACCCCTGATTCCGGTTCCAAAGCCCGTAAAAAGGACCTCGCCCCCGCTAGAGGAGGCACAGTTTGAGTGGGACCCCACCGGAGAAGATCTCATGGGGTTCACTCAGGAGACTCGGGCAGCCGCAGCGGAGCGTGCAGAGTGCTGCCGCCAGCAGCTCGAGGTCTTTGAGAGGGAGCGGAGAGAGAGGCGGGTCCGGGAACAACAAGCCCAAATAAAGAGCGCGGAGCAGAAGAGCCGGGCCAGGAGGAGTCCCCGTGCAGCTCATGGTCCCCCTTCCACCGGGACTGTGATCAAGTTTAATATGCAGCACGGGTGGGGCTTCATCCGAGATCACCGCACCCCAGGCGACGTCTTCGTGACAAGAAGAGACGTTGAGTCCCACCTACCGGAGGGACACAGAGGTCGTGACCTTTATATAGGGGACAAGGTCACCTTCACCCGGCACAAGTGTGCCAAAGAACCCTACGCCCTCCATGTGCATCGCCTAACGGAGGAGGAGCTGCGGTGTGAGGAGGAGCAAGAGGACCCGGACGGGTCTGAAGTTAAAGTTAATCACAAAGAAAGAGCAGGAGGACGTCGTCGTTGAGTACAGCAGAGTAGAAGCTGTATATAGTTGCCCGTCGGGGCACAGTGAACCGTTGCTGCTAATATAGTCCCCGTTGGGACCAGAGAACTGAACTGTTCCAGTGTGTCCCATTTCCCCACTGACCGAGGACTCAGAGCGGTCGTTCCTTCCTAATACCTGGCCGAGGACTGAGAGCGGCCACACCTTCCCTTTGTATATAGTTGCGCTTCCTAAAGCGCCCCCTACTGGTTTTATAGAAGAACTGATTTTTCTTCAAGAGACTGTCGCACTTTACCCGGTCACAAGTTGCACCGTGACCGGAGGTACCAGAAGACAAGAAAGTTTTATATGAAAAGTTTTATATGATGTTTTATTATGTTGTTTATGCAAAAATTGTATGTTTTGGTGTTTTTTATATCTTACAGCCCGAGGACGTGCTGTGATTTACCAGGGGGGAATGTAGCACCCTGAGGATTCGGCTGCTACAGGGGTATTGCACCTCAACCCAGAGGTGTGATATTCCACTCCCGGGTAAGGATGGAGTGTGGAGCTGAGCTCAGAAGGCTGCATGCACTACACACATCCCATTTCCGGAGGGCAGACCAACGGTACTCCCACTTAGAAATGTGCAGGTACGACCGAGTCTGTCCTTGGCTGGAGTGGGAGGGGGGTGGTACATCCCAGTAGTGTAGGGGCAGATAGGGGGAGCAGCCTGGGTAAAGTTAGGAGCTCATTGGGTGCTGGTCACCTGAGCTCACACATAGAGGGAGTATTTAAGGTGGGCACCATCTAAGATCAGGGTCAGTCAGTCTTTGCAGTGGAGGAAAGCAGAGGAGCAGAGCAGCCCCAGCCCAAGAGTGAGAGAGGAGAGCAAGAAAGACCCAGAGGGGGAGAAAGAAGGAACTCTGAGACCCCAAATACAACCACAGGATGAAGAGTTGGCAACAGGGTACCGGATCCCAAACTGGTGGGGGCTACAGCATACCTCAGCCAGAGACCGGAGGCCGTGGGCAGCATCTGCCACGGCCACCCACCATATCCACCTGGAAGGCAGACCACGCATAGGGTCAGGGAACCCAGTGACAAGGGTTCGCCAACAAGAGGCCCGAGGGAGCCGGACATAGGTGGATCCCTGGTGGGGAAGGCCAGAGACGAGGACAGGACAGAACGGGAGCTCAGAACCACGCTCCAGAACTACTTGGGGGTTGGCCGAGTCCAGGACCTGGTGGACGCAGCACGGCTCGGGTGGTCACTCAAGGCCGGAGTGACCGGAACATCTGCAGTAAGTAAAGAACCCTGAACTGCACAACCCGACTCTGACTCTCATTACCATCATCCCTGCACCTCCACAACCACCATCCTCTGCACCTGACCCCCTGAGGCTATACCCCTCCCGTTGGGGGTTATACTACCTAAGCTGCACACACACCATCAGCCTCAGCGGACCCTGCTGCAGCGGCGGCCGTAGTGACTGCAATTCAACGGGTGGCGTAGTCGACATAAAGAACTTTAGTAACATCAGTAAGGACTGCCACACACTGAGCTTGACACCCTGGGCACGGACCGGGTCACAGCCACTCGGAGACTACAACCCCCATCTGATCCGGCTCCGGGTATTCCCCTAAAGAATATGGCCCAGGGGGCGCGTCACTAGATCCTCCATGTATTGATCTGTTCATCTATAATATACTCCACACACTATATAGATATATATAGTATATGGTGTAAAACATGTATGTGTGCCCTATCCTCCTTTCAATAGTTAAAGGTGTTGTCCGCTACTAGGACAACCCCTTATTGATCAAAATGTTTGGCCCTGATAAAATAAAAAAGCTTATACTCACCTCTCATGCTGGCGCCATTCCAGTGGTGTCGGCACTCGCAGTTCCGGGGCTCCCCTGCTGCTGTTATGACATGAGAAACCAGCACCCAATCAACGCTGGCATCACTGTCTCCACCTTCAGACAAATCAAATATGAAGAGGAAGTCCGGGCTGCAGCTGATCTCAGACTTTCTCTTCATGCTCAATTCGACAGGAGGCAGAGACAGTTACGCCAGCGTTGATTGGGCGCCGGCGTCACGTGTCACACCAACTGCATGGGAGCCCCGGGGAGAGCGAGTGTGACACTGCCGGAACAGCGCCAGCACGGAAGGCGAGTATTAAGCTTCATTATTTTATCGGGGCCAAGCGAGAGGTATGAACAGGGGTCATCCAAGTAGCGGACAACTTCTTGAGTATTATTCTACAGGCTCCATAGTGGAGATTACTTTTCTGTGTTGTACTGTTTCAATACATTTTTCTCTATTTTCTGTGCCTGAAATAAAGTTCTTTTGAAAGTAAAGATGTAAAAACTGCATTAGCTGTCTTACTGATCAGTATTTAATTGTCTCAATACAATAAAAGAAAGTGTTGATTCTACTGAATACTGAGGTTAGTTGCTGAAAGTTTCTGAAGTCAAATAATAAGAAAAGTTGTCATGCTAAAAACAAAGAGACATATAATTTCATATACAAGTGCAGAACGGGAATCAAAAGTTTCTTTGGAACTATTATTTTTCGACTTATTTTTTTATTTAGAGAACGTAAGCGTATTATGCATACTATGAAACCTTTTATTGTATTTTTACATTGTGCAAAAGTACAAATGAAAAAGATGATTTTGTCTGTACATGGATCTGCTTAATTGTAAAGAACTGCTAAATATGTTGCCACTATAAAAGTTAGGATTTTATTATTACTTTCTCTGTGGTTTTGTGACTATAGAAGTCTTTACCTCAGAATTACCCTCCAGGTGAGAATTCACTTGATAGCATCAGCCTTTGGTATAATGAGGTTTTGGCGCTTGTGGGGGTCTCTGTGACCACTAAGCCAAACAATTCTAGAATTACTCCTAGCCACAAACACTGTTTGCTTAAAACTACCACACTGTGGACAGAGCTGTTTCTGTTATTATTAGGATCCCACAATAATAGACTGATCACGGGGCATCCCACTGCTGTGCAAAAATCTGCCAGTTAGTTTTATTTTTCCACCAGTACCATTGCATAAGAAATTAAGCATTACAGAATTCCAATTAATATCAATGGGTAGTCCATATAAGACATGAGTATTGCAACCTCGGGGAAGTCCTTTCATCTTATCCACTTTTCTGAATTCCTCTATTATAAGGCTATGTGCCCACGATGCAGAAATGCTCAGGATTTTTTCCTGAGCGTTTCTGCATTTCTCTGGCAGAAAAAACGAATGCGGATTGTACATGCGGATTGTACATGCGTTTTTCCTGCCAGGGACATGTGGATGTGAAGCGTTCTTCACATGCATTTCCGCAAGCGGGTTGTCAAGCGCTTTCCAAGCGATTTTAGCA
The DNA here is from genome assembly GCF_046119375.1 of Phyllobates terribilis. NCBI lineage: Eukaryota > Metazoa > Chordata > Amphibia > Anura > Dendrobatidae > Phyllobates > Phyllobates terribilis. The sequence goes on along the minus strand of NW_027362765.1, from coordinate 473,922,066 downwards.
TCACTTGGAAAGTGCTTGTCAACTTGGTCACACTATATAAATCCATGCAATTGGCATGGATTTATATAGTGTGACCTTAAAGAATGGTAAAAAAGAAAAAAAATAAATCTATACTTACCTTCTGATGGCCCCCGGAGTCTTGCTTCGCTCCGTCCTGGCTTGCCGGCAGCTCGCGGTACACTACACTGAAGGACTTGCCGTCACATGACTATGACATCAGCTCAGGTCCTTCAGTCCACCGCGATCTGCCGGCAAGCGAGGACAAGGAAACCGGGGGCCATCACAAGGTAAATATAATATTTATTTTATTCTTTTTTTTACAGGTTCTATGGTACCCGGGTCCGGAGGAGAGTCTCCTCTCCTCCACACCCGGGTACCATCCGCACATTGAAACACTTGGATTCCACATGTTCAGATGCAGTGATGTGTAATCCAAGCGTTCCAATGCAAGTCAATGGTGGCGAAAACGCAGCGCTTCCGCAAAATAATTGGTAGTGCTGCGTTTTTTTTCCGGAATGATAACCCGCAGTGGAAATTTCCACAGCATGTGCACAGCACATGCGGATTATCATTGGGGAACATGGTAGACCTTCTACCATGTGTTTTTTAAGTGTTTCTGCAGCGTTTTTGCTGCTGCGGAAACGCTTAAGAAACGCATCGTGGGCACACAGCCTTAAGGGAATTACTACATGGCATCAAATTGATGTGGCCTTTTCATTCAATGCAATTCCAGGCCACTTAAACCTCCACACAGATCAAAAAATCATGTTATATTCTGGTGACCACTTTTTTGGCAACACAACTTATTGCAAATTATGCCCACTTACATGCCCAGTTCTCACTCATACATCATATGCAATGGTAACCATAATTAAAGGTATATTATCCAGCCACCTGCAGTCCTATGTAGCACCATAGATAACACACAATGATAGCTCTCTGAGCACAGATAATGTATTTCTATATAACACTATTTTTACCACTAAGCAGTGACCATGATACCAGTTTTTACACAGATGCTCAGCAAACCTTATAATTCTATAATGCACAAATAAATCCAGTAATTCAGCAGTGACGTTCTCTATGAAGTCATTCATTTTATTTTTTGTTGTCAATCTGATCCAGACCTTCATGGCAACTTCTTCCATTCCCAACTCATCTCTGGAGAATGTAACACACAGACATCTTTTGTCAATCTACCTTTAAGCTTACCAATGCACAGAGAGCCCTGGGCAGTAATAACGTTCTCTACACAATAATAGTGCCTCCAACAGTAAGAGTGTCTCTTCTATGCCTACACGGAGTAATAATGCCACTTCTGTGATCCACACAGTTATAATGAACCCACTATGTTATCATATGGTAATGGTGCCTTGTTATTGCCTTTATATAATAATTGTGCCCTCACATAGTAATTTTACTCATTTGTGCCCCCGCAAAAATAATAATGCCCCAGCACAGTAAAGTACCCAATTAGTGTCTCTACAATAGTAATACTATTCAACCACATATTAACAGTGCCCCAAATTATTATGAATGCCTCCCTACAATACTATTAGTGTACCCACAAATAGTATTAGTACCCCAACAGTATTGTCAATGTCTCCTCTAAATAGTAATAGAGCCCCCCATAGTAGTAATACTACCCTCTCCTCAATAGTAACAGTGCCTCCACAGCATTATTAATGCCTTTCTACAATACTAATAGTGTACTCACAAAGAGTATTAGTACCCGCAATATTAATTATGCTTCCCCTAAATAGTAATAGAGCCCCATAGTAGTAATACTGCCCTCTCTTCAATAGTAATAGTGCCCCCACAGCATTATAAATGCCTTTCTACAATAATAATAGTGTCCCTCCATAGCAGTAATAGTGACCCATCAACAATATCTACATCTACAATAACAATATTACCCCCATGCTAGACAAGTAGTCTATTTTGAAAAAGAGTTTAGTATAAACTTGAAACACGTAATAAAGCTACTATTAAATACTACCACGACGTGGAATGACTACATTTCCAGCAACAGAGCCTTCAACCAGAAACGTCAATCGTCCTTTATTCCTCAAAATACAATTCCTCAACATACCAGCAACAGTGTGTGCCAACCTTGTGAAGACTTACAGAAAACGTTTGATCTCTGTCATTGCCAACAAAGGATATATAACAAAGTACTGAGATGAACTTTTGTAATTGACCCAATACTTATTTTCCACCATAATTTGAAAAAAAATTCTTTCCAAATCAGACAATGTGATTTTCAGGATTTGTTTTCTCATTCTGTCTACCTATGATGTCAATTACAGGTCTCTCTCATCTTTTTAAGTGGGAGAACTTGCACAATTGGTGGCTGATTAAATACTTTTTTTCCCCACTGTATATGCAGATGAATTTCTCATTCTATCCGCAGAAGTGACTGTGGCAGCTGTATACTCTATAGGCATACTATGGGGCTGTGACATTCACAACCTGGTCAGGTGAACACCACCACATCTCCCCCTAATTTCCTCTATCCTATACTCTATCACCCTTTGTGCACTCATCTCTCTTTTTTCTCTCCCAAGCTAGTATTAGCGCATCTCTACAAAAGTAAGTTTCCCCCACAATAGTAATAGTGCCCTCGAGATATTAACAGTGGCCCCCGCAACATAACTGTTTCCTCAATGTGCGGTGGTGTGCTCTGTCACCTTCCCTCTTCCAGTCTCTGTCATATGAATCTGGTACAAAGATGTGACACCATCAAGCTACAAGACATCACCCAGCACTCCAGACCTTCAGCATCCTGTGGTTTACCGTAGTAAGTGAAGGGCTAGGGATCCGATAGCTATTAGCTTCACCTTACAGCTTACGTCTTGGAGATTTCCGAAATTCTCCTGTGTGTTTGGGCAGTCTCCTTGATTTTCTGGGATAGTTGGTGTTTTACAATGGATTCAAAGATACAACACCAAATGGATTCATGCACAATGGCTAAATGAAATAATACAGTTTACTGAAATAATAATGAGAAATACATACAAGAGAATCCAAAAAAATACATGAACATATTAAAATATCTTAAAAACAGCTAACAAGGTAATACCAATAAACATGTATTATACTCAGCCTCAATATCTGGGGCAGTCACCTGGCTATACAGCAGAGGTGCAGAGTCGAGAGTAGTCTTCTCATCCTCATGTTTTATTTGAATTCAACTGTTTTTGTCTAATAATAAACTTTATGTATCCCTCATAAACCGTTAGATGTTGCAGAGAACTAACGTAGGCATAAACTAGACATGAAATCAATTTGATATGAGTGAAATCTGTGTTTATTTTTAGGAATTTGTTGATTTTATAAGCCAAAGAAGATTCACATGGCTTTGGTAATTAATGCGTGGACTTCTCCATGATGACTTGCAGCAATCATATCACATAGTATTACATAGTATAGCGCAGCCAATCAAGAAGGGTCTATCACAGTCTATATAAAAAGCAGTGACAAGGAATGCAGCAGCCATTTCACAGTGATTCAGGATAGTGAGAGAATATCAAAGTTCACAGCTTAGCAATAAAGAAAAATAGGGAAAACATAAAACCCTGAATAAACATTTCAGATTGTGTGTTGGGACAGCAGTGAAGAACAATTACTATCTATCTACCCATAGCATGTATGTTGTCAATTTGACATTATTCAGTCGGCATTTGCAATTATAATCTTGAAAGGAGTTGAATCATAGGAGATCTCAGGGCATCTTTTCAGGGCAACTAAAGCATTTGTGATTTGCCACAAATCCAATTTTTGGAAAAATTAAAGAAACTTTCAAATTCGAATTTCAAAATATCTGCTCATAGAGCTTTAAAGAATCAAAAAATGTATCTCTGTAGTGCACACATCCTAAAGTGACTAATTAGGAATGTGACCTTGTATCTAGTATTTCATGATATCTATCTCCATGAATCAAAGCTGAAAATAAAAGTATTAAAGTGGTAGAATCAACCATTAAATTAACCCTTTCCAATTTAGTTGGCAAGTATGACATTATATATGGATATATTTAGTAAGCTGCTGCAAAATCAATAGGCATGCAAGATGTCAGGGTGACCAACTATTCAGCGCCGGGCAAGCCACAAGTAGTAGGAGGTTTACAGGGCTGTTAGCCACAGGCTAACATGCTTCTATTGGAGGGAAACCCCTAAGTCATCTAAAATCTTTAAGTTATAGTTGTTTATATACTATTTGATCTTGGAAAATCAGGTATTAGGCCATGAATGGGCAGTTGGTAATTATGTACTTAGTGGAGACACAGCCCATAGTAAAATCTGTTGAACATTTTTTATGAAACTGCTATCTTGTCAAGATGACTACAGGGCAAATGGTAATCACAGGGGATGTTTCTCCTTAAAGAAATATTCTCATCAACTTAAATTTGAAAAATTGCAAAGTGCTTGAAAACCAAGCGAATTACTTGTTAAAAATCATCTCAGTTCTTAAGACAAATTTTAAAGATTATTGCTTACCATTAGTGTTGAGCGAGCATGCTCGACACTGCTCAGTACTCGCCCAAGCATCTTACTACTCGGGATGTTCGGCGAGCATCAAGCATTTCCGGGTTACTCGGGTGGGAGCTCGGGTCTCCGCTCTGCACATTTGGCACTCTTTACAGAGCCAATGAACATGCAGGGATTGCCAGACAGTCACTGGAATGCCGCAGCCATGTTATTTGTGGGCATTACAGTGATTGGGTAGCCGCTCAACGTCACCTCGAGTATTTAAAACCGGGCGCCGCCATCTTGGACACAGTCGCTCCGGATCAGACAGTGTAGGGAGAGAGCTGCTGAGTTAGGGAGAGATATATAGTGTGAAATAGGTACTGTAGGGTCTCTAAAGCCTGCCAAATCAAATAAACAGTCCTTCTCAGGACTAATATCCATCCCAGATATCAGGCAGGCAGGCTGTATGGGAGACGCAGTGGTTATACCAGCAAACGCTGCATTACAGTCCTGTGTGCTCCTGTAGGTCAAATTGCTAGACTTATGCCCCGGTCTCAGGGGCCAGGATAAATTCTCTTTTTTTTCATCTAAATCCTGTATTTTTTTTTTCTCAGTCAGACTGTACAAATACGCATCTTATTAACCTTTTGGTATCCCCCCCCAAAAAAAATAAATTGAGTGTGTCTGTGACTGTTCAGACACCAATATATCTGTTTAAAATAGTCTGGTGTAGGCCAGAGAAATAGAACTGTGGTTTTGCAGTTCCACGGGTCAAATCTCTGTATTATCCTGCTTTTGGCATTTTTTGCCGTAAAAAAAACAGTAATAGTGTCTCCCTGACTGGTCAGACACCAATATATCTGTTTAAAAGAGTCTGGTGTAGGCCAGAGAAATAGAACTGTGGTTTTGCAGTTCCACGGGTCAAATCTCTGTATTATCCTGCTTTTAGCATTTCTTGCCACAAAATTTTTTTTAATAGTGTCTCCCTGACTGGTCAGACACCAATATATCTGTTTAAAAGAGTCTGGTGTAGGCCAGAGAAATAGAACTGTGGTTTTGCATTTCAGCGGGTCAAATCTCTATATTATCCTGCTTTTGGCATTTCTTGCCGGAAAAAAAAATGTAATAGTGTCTCCTTGACTGGTCAGACACCAATATATCTGTTTAAAAGAGTCTGGTGTAGGCCAGAGAAATAGAACTGTGGTTTTGCAGTTCTACGGGTCAAATCTCTGTATTATCCTGCTTTTGGAATTTTTTGCCGTAAAAAAACCTGTAATAGTTTCTCCCTGACTGGTCAGACATCAATATATCTGTTTTAAAGAGTCTGGTGTAGGTCAGAGAAATAGAACTGTGGTTTTGCTGTTCCACGGGTCAAATCTCTGTATTATCCTGCTTTTAGCATTTCTTGCCGTAAAAAAAAATGTAATAGTGTCTCCCTGACTGGTCAGACACCAATATATCTGTTTAATAGAGTCTGGTGTAGGCCAGAGAAATAGAACTGTGCTTTTGCAGTTCCACTGGTCAAATCTCTGTATTATCCTGCTTTTGGCATTTTTTGCCGTAAAAAAAAACTGTAATAGTGTCTCCCTGACTGGTCAGACACCAATATATCTGTTTAAAAAAGTCTGATTTAGGCCAGAGAAAAAGAACTGTGGTTTTCCTCTTCCACGGTTCTAGTCTCCTTTTTATTACCCTTTTTCCATTGATAGTGCGAGTGTAAGCTATTTTACATCCTTTACAATTGGCAAGGCGCGTGGCAAGGGACGTGGAACTGGACATTCTGGTGATGGTGCGTGTAGAGGACGGGGCCGTGGCCAAGGTGAAAATGTGCCACAACCAACAGCCACATCTTCTTGCTCTCACTTCTTGACCAAATTACTAGGGAAGCACACTACAACACCAGTATTGCGAACTGATCAGTGTGAACAGGTTATTAATTGAATAGCAGATAATACTTCCAGTTACCTGGGCACCACCACTTCCGGTCTGTCTTCCACACGGTCAAGTTTTAGTAGCCGTGAGTCTCGACCGCATACTCCTCCTTACCCTGATGCTCCTTCCTCCCACCATGCCGAGTGTCGTCAGGCAGCAACTTATCCCACACTTGGACACTCTGAAGAGCTGTTCACTGGTCCATTTCCATATTTGTGCCCCTCGCCTGCTCCGCTTGAAGTGGTGGAAGAGGAGATCCCATGTAGCAATGCCCAAATATTTGAACAGCCACGGCCACAGGAAGTCGACGCTGGTAATTTGTCACAAGAGGTGGACGATGACGAGACACAATTGCCACGAAGTGAGGAGGAGGATCGTGGTGCGCAAGTGGAAGAGGAGGAGGTGGTGGATGATCTAGTAACTGACCCAACGTGGCAGGAGGACATGCAGAGCGAGGCCAGCAGCACACAGGGGGACGGAGGCAGAGTACCCCAACAGGCAGGAAGAAGCAGTGTGGTGGCCGCACACAGAAGGCAGGCAACAGTTCCCCGTAACACCAACACGAGGGACGTTGCCAGTACAAGGGGTAGGTCTTCCAGAGTCTGGAATTTTTTTAAAGACTCTGCTGATAACCCCAAAAAGGCTATTTGTACCACCTGCCATGCCATCATCAGCAGGGGTGACAAAACTACCAGCCTGACCACCACCATCATGATCAGGCACATGTCAGCAAAGCACCTGACTTTGTGGGGCGAACCCCAGGGTCCACGACCAGTGTCAGCGGGTGTCACCACTGCTTCTTCCGCTGTTGTGCGTGTAATAGAACCCCCTGTTGTGCGTGCAAGGCAGTCCCCTGTCCATACTGCATGAAAAGATGCCCCCTCCTCTCAGTCTTCACTTGTTATGGCAGTTTCTCAAGAAACAGCATCAACGTCCATGTCCACGTCTCACCGCAGCGTTCAATTGTCCATATCCCAGAGCTTTGAACGAAAGCGCAAATTCGCAGCCAACGCCCCACAGGTCACAGTCCTAAATTCGCACATTTCACAACTGCTTGCGTTGGAAACGCTGCATTTTAGGCTGGTGGAGGCGGAATCCTTCCGCAACATTATGGCGGTGGCCGACCCTCGGTACTCGGTCCCCAGCCGACACTATTTTGCCCGGTGTGCCATCCCCGCACTACACAAGCACGTGTCCCAAAACATCTGCTCTGCCCTCAACAACGCAGTTACTGGGAGAGTCCACCTGACAACGGACACGTGGACAAGTGCTTGTGGCCAGGGACGGTACATATCCCTGACGGCACACTGGGTAAACATAGTGGAAGCCGGGACCCAGTCGGACCTTGGGACGGAACACATCCTCCCCACACCGAGGATTGCGCGCCCTATGTCAGTCATAATTGCCCCCACAGTGTACAGCTCCTGCGCATCATCCTCCTCCTCCTCATGTTCAGCCTCCATCTCAGATATCACCACATCAGTTACAAGCTGGAAGCACTGCAGTACTGCCTCAGAAAAACGGCAACAGGCTGTGCTGAAACTCATAAGCTTAGGTGATAAACCTCACACTGCTTGTGAGTTGTGGACAGCTGTGAAAGAGCAGGCAGATCTGTGGCTGACACCGCGGAACCTACATCCAGGCATGGTTGTGTGTGACAATGGCAGTAACCTGGTGGCGGCTCTGAGGCGAGGCGAGATCACACACGTACCATGCATGGCTCATGTGCTTAACCTCGTGGTTCAGCGGTTTCTTAAATTGTACCCCGAGTTGCCAGATCTGCTTGTCAAAGTACGCCGCCTGTCAGCTTATTTTCGGAAGTCGGCTACAGCTTCCGCCGCCCTTGCTGTGTTTCTGCAGCATTTGCAGCTTCCGGCACACCGACTGGTGTGTGATGTCCCCACACGTTGGAACTCTACCCTCCACATGTTGCAAACGATTTGTGAGCAGAAGAGAGCACTTGTGGAGTACCAGCTGCAACAAGGCCATCGATATTCAGGTCAGACTCCACACATAAGACCTCCGGAGTGGACCTGGATGTCTGACATATGTACCATCCTGACAAACTTTGAGGAGTCCACCAAGATGGTGAGTGGCGATGACGCCATCGTTAGCGTCAGCATCCCACTTGTCTGTCTTTTGCAACACTCTCTGCAGAGAATTAAAGAGGAGGCATTGCAGCCAGACTAAGATGAGAGGGATCAAGAAGCCGTAGCGAGCGATTACACACAGCCCAGCCTCATCTCATCCCAACGTGCATTGGGAGACAATGAGGGAGAGCAGCAGGAGGAGGAGGAGGAAGAACAGGAGCTGGTATCATGCGCTGTGAACGGTAGTACCTGTACAACTGTCATACCGTCGGTTCAGCGTGGGTGGCCTGAGGACAGGGGGGAGGAGGAGGAGGAGGAGAGCATGGTCAGTCATCATCTTGGTGAGGACACGGCAGTCTTGCCCATTACCAGTCTGGCACGCATGGCTGACTTTATGTTATGCTGCCTTAACCGTGACCCTCGTGTTGTCAAAATGTTGGTTGACAATCATTACTGGTTAGTGAAACTTTTGGACCCCCACTACAAGGATAACTTTCACTCTCTTATTCCTGAGGTGGAGAGGTCTACAAAAATGTGGCAGTACCAGAAGGCCCTTGCTGCAGAACTGTTAAAAAAATTCCCATCTGAACACACTAGCGGCAGAGGTCACAGTTCGTTGACCAACCAAGGCGTACAGGCGAGAGAGACGCAACTCCAATCCAGCAGAGGCAGGGGAACACTGTCAACAATCTGGGACAGTTTTCTCAGACCCTCCCTTCGGACAGACCTCACAAGGAGTGGAAAGTTTCAAAAGATGGTGAGGTTGTACCTTGCCGACCATACCAGCGTCCTCCATGATTCCTCTGTGCCTTTTAATTATTGGGTATCCAAGCTGGACACTTGGAATGAACTTTCTCTGTACGCCTTGGAGGTCCTGGCCTGCCCTGCCACTAGCGTGTTATCGGAGCGTGTTTTTAGTGCCGCTGGGGGAATTATAACTGATAAGCGCACTCGCCTGTCAACTGACAATGCTGACAAGCTGACTCTTATCAAAATGAACAAGGACTGGATTGTGCCAGACTTCTCATCACCACCAAATGACAGCAGAGTAACATAAAGTCAAATCCACTGTGTTATTTCGGGAGGTGTATTCCCATGCACCGCTTCACTCCCACACATGGGTATACGCTTCCTCATTTCGGCTGTATTTTGCTCTTCTCCTTATCCTCAGCCTCCACCACCACTATACCACCAGGGTGACCGTGGTCCGTGTTGCCAGCATTGCAAGTTCCTCCGTCCTAATTTTTGGCAGCTTATGCTTGGAAGGCTTAGGCAAAGACTATGGGAGACCCACTCCCCAATAATGGAAATAATGTTTTTAATATGCTGTACTGCATAGCTCTTGTTTGCCAGCATTGCAAGTTCCTCCGTCCTAATTTTTGGCAGCTTTTGTTTGGAAGGCATAGGCAAAGACTATGGGAGACCCATTCCCCAATGATGGGAATAATGTTTTAAATATGCTGTACTGCATGGCTCTTGTAAGGGGCATGAAAACCGTCTTGTTAAGCTACTGCGACCTCCACCATTTTTCCAAGGGGCATTGATATTGTCTTTTTATTCCACTGCAACCTCCACTATTCTGCCAAGGGGCATTAAAACCGTCTTGTTAAGCTACTGCAACCTCCATGTCTCTTCCAAGGGGCATTAAAATCGTCTTGTTAAGCTACTGCGACCTCCACATCTCTTCAAAGGGGCATTAAAACCATCTTGTTAAGCTACTGCGACCTCCACCACTTTTCCAAGGGGCATTAAAACCATCTTGTTATGCTACTGCGACCTCCACGTCTCTTCCAAGGGGCATGAAAACTATCTTGTTAAGCTACTTCACCTCCACCACTTTTCCAAGGGGCATTGATATTGTCTTTTTGTTCCACTGCGACCTCCACCATTCATCCAAGGGGCATTAAAACCGTCTTGGTAAGCTACTGCGACCTCCACGTCTCTTCCAAGGGGCATTAAAACCATCTTGTTAAGCTACTGCGACCTCCACGTCTCTTCCAAGGGGCATTAAAACTGTCTTGTTAAGCTACTGCAACCTCCACGTCTCTTCCAAGGGGCATGAAAACCATCTTGTTAAGCTACTGGACCTCCACCACTTTTCCAAGGGGTATTGATATTGTCTTTTTGTTCCACTGCGACCGCCACCATTCTTCCAAGGTGCATTAAAACCATCTTGTTAAGCTACTGCAACCTCCACGTCTCTTCCAAGGGGCATTAAAACTGTCTTGTTAAGCTACTGCGACCTCCACCACTTTTCCAAGGGGCATTGATATTGTCTTTTTATTCCACTGCGACCTCCACCATTCTTCCAACGGGCATTGCATTTCCTCCTAATTTTAGTCAGCTTTTGCTTTTCAATGCATAGGCGAACACTAAGGGAGACCCACTCCCCAATAATGGGTAGAAGGTTTTTAGTATGCTGTAATCCACGTCTGTTTCAAGGGGCATTGCAGTTCCTCAGAATTTTTGGAAAGCCTTCCATTCACTGCTTAGGCCAACAGTGCACAGGAGACCCAGTTGCTATAAATGGAAAAAACGGTTTAGTTAAGGCCCTCTGACCTCCATGTCACTTCCAAGGGGCATTGGAGTGCCTCAAAATTTTTGGTAGGCATTGCACTCACTGCATGCCCTATAACTGTGTAGCTGAACCGCTCCTTTTGGTACAGAAACATATCCTACAAGACATGTGTGGTTGACTGGCCTGATATTGATGTGAATGGTCCCTGTTCCTCCTGCTCTTTCTCCTTTGCCACCACCTCATCCATCATTCATCACCTGAAGCTTTGTTTTAACGGGAGTCATAGAACTGGGATAGTAGCAGGAAATCATCCAGCAATCCTCGGAGGAGGTAGGAAATGCGCCAAAATGCTGACCACCTGACGCCTAGCCGCTACTACATACATGCGCTTGCATTCCAAGAAAACAAAGCAGACGCTAACTTCTATCATCATCATCATGCTCCTCACCTTGGCACTCTCAACTTCCCTGATGGAGAAGCCAGGGCCCACCGGAGGAGTCTGGTTCTCTGGTGGGCTCGTCCAATGCTGCCCTAAAGAAGGCCAGGCTAAGAAAAGTGTGGGGGAAGGTCACAGGAGAAATAGGGGCTGGGGACCGTTTATGGACACCCGGCCGCCCCCAGGCAGCTGGGGATCATGTGTGGACACCCAGCCATGGGGCGGCTGGGGACCGAGTATGGACACCTTGCCGCCCCCTGGCGGCTGGGGACCGAGCGTGGACACGTGGCCGCCAGGCGGCTGGGGACTGAGTATGGATACCTCGCTGCCGAAGCAGCCATGAGGTAGTGGCCAGCTTCGGCCTCCTCCAAACTAAAAGGCCCCATTTCAAGTGCAAGCTAGCAGTATGGTATTGAAGCCTGGGGGTGGGTGTGTGGCAGGATGCACACTTATGCTTGCATTCCAAGAAAACAAAGCAGATGCTAACTTCTATCATCATCATCACTCTCCTCACCTTGGCACTCTCAACTCCCCTGATGGAGAAGCCAGGGCCCACCGGAGGAGTCTGGTTCTCTGGTGGGCTCATCCAATGCTGCCCTAAAGCAGGCCAGGCTAAGAAAAGTGTGGGGGAAGTTGACAGGAGAAATAGGGGTGGCTGGGGACCGTTTATGGACATCTGGCCGCCCCCAGGCGGCTGGGGTCCGTGTGTGGACACCTGGCCGTGGGTTCGGCTGGGGACCAAGTATGGACACCTGGCCGCCCCGTGGTGGCTGGGCACCGAGCGTGGACACCCTGCCGCCGGGCGGCTGTGGACTGAGTATGGATACCAGGCCGCCGACGCAGCCATGACATTGTGGCCGGAGTCTGCCTCCTCATGCCTAAAAGGCCAAATTTCAAGTACAAGCAAGCTAGCAGTATGGTATTACAGCCTGGGTGTGGGTGGGTGGCAGGTTGCACACTTACGCTTGCATTGCAAGGAATGGGGGAGGTACAATTAACACTGCCCTGGGACAAGGACTTGCACGGGGATAGTTGCAAGTCTGCATCTTCTGATGTGGCAAGGATCACTTCTGATGGGCACACTTTTAGGCAGTGACCTGGGTGTCAGAGATGCTTCCAGGGGTCTTCCCCATGCTGTTCCCATGTCTTTTCAGCACTGTATGCATGTGTCACACAGCACATTGCCAGATAAGGTTGTAAAATGTTAAAATGACATTTCCAGGTGAATGCATTTGTCACGGTTGAAAGCAATGCAAAAGTGCAAAAACGCATAAAAAATGCTACTTGTGAACATAGCCCAAGGTGTGGAGGAGTATTTTTGTTTTGGGTTATTTATTTTACCCTATACACAAGTCTTTACCCTGGAAAGGAAGTTCCTTAACATATTTCACAGGAAAACCGTTTCAGTTTCATTTTTGAACGTTTTATTGTGAGCCTGTAAAAGTGGCTTAATACCTCTGACCACGTTGTTGAAAGCAGTGACCTGGGGGTCAGAAATGCTTCCTGGGGCGATGCCCATGCTGTCCCCATGTCTTTTGAGCACTGTCACTATCGTTTTGGGCACTTTTTAGGCTTTCTACAGACTGCCGGGGGTGTCACCGCAAAAATGCTCGGGTCTCCCATAGACTAACATTGGGCTCGTTGCTCGGGTCAAGCATCCGAGTATCACGGTGAGCTCGGCCCAAGCTGCGAGCACCCGAGCATTTTAGTGCTCGCTCAACACTACTTACCATTCATTACCTAAATTACTAACAACATCCGCAGTCTAGTAGTGGAGGAAAAAGATGTGAAGTGCTTTCAAGCTCTTTCCAATAGAGCTTATAAGCACCACTGTGAAGTTAGTGAGATGTCTGAATCTGGCCAGCTGCTGTGGCACTGCACTGAGGCTTTGCCCAGTGGCGGACATACAGTCATGACCAAAAGTGTTGGCACCCTTGACATTTTTGAGAAAAGAAAGTATTTCTCCCAGAAAATTATTGCAATTACACATATTTTGTTATACACATATACAGTACAGACCAAAAGTTTGGACACACCTTCTCATTTAAAGATTTTGCAGAGTGAAGGCAAAAGGGCCAACAAGTGCTAAGCATCTCTGGGAACTCCTTCAAGATTGTTGGAAGACCATTTCCGGTGACTACCTCTTGAAGCTCATCAAGAGAATGCCAGGAGTGTGCAAAGCAGTCATCAAAGCAAAAGGTGGCTACTTTGAAGAACCTAGAATATAAGACATATTTTCAGTTGCTTCACACTTTTTTGTTAAGTATATAATTCCACATGTGTTAATTCATAGTTTTGATGCCTTCAGTGTGAATGTACAATTTTCAAAGTCATGAAAATACAGAAAAATCTTTAAATGAGAAGGTGTGTCCAAACTTTTGGTCTGTACTGTATATTTCCTTTGTGTGCATTGGAACAACACATATAAACAAAGATGAAAATGCAAATCGGATTTAATTTCAAACAAAACCCCAAAAATGGGCTGGACAAAGTTATAATATTAATAATAATTTTTATTTTTATAGTCCCAACATATTCCACAGCATTTTTCAATTTTAGGGGGGCTTGAACAGACAAAAAGACGTTACAGAATAAGCATAACTCACATATTAACAGGAGTGAAGGCACTACTCGCAAGCTTACAGTCTATAAGGAAATAGAGGAGACACAAAAGGTAAAATGTACATATATTGTATAATATAGCTGCTATGGGTCCGGGTGGTGGAACATCTGTGCTTCGGCGCAAGGAGGGACCAGAGGGGCGTAGCTTAGTGCCTACTCGGACTGAAGCAGGTCACACGGCGGCTTAGTTGGCTCCGTGAACTAGGGAGGGACCTGGCAGGTGGACCAGGTGCCACTCTGGGACCGACCTTGTGTGAGAGCAGGTGACTCCCATGGGTCAGATGGCAGGAACTGACCGGTACAGCGGATGAGCATGGCAGGAAGGCTGACGGGTGGTCCGGGTAGATAAGCAGGCTGGTTCGGCAGATAGCCAGACGGGTGCTCCGGGTAGGCAAGCAGGCGGGCACAGCAGGTAACTGGCAGGAGCACTGGGTAGGCAGGCTGGTGGACACGGCAGGTAACTGGCAGGTGCTCCTGGTTAGGCAGGTTGGCGGGCACGGCAGGTTACTGGCAGGTGCTCCAGGTAGGCTGGCTGGTGGACACGACAGGTAACAGGCAGATGCTCCAGGTAGGCTGGCTGGCAGGCATGACAGGTAACTGACAGGTAGGCGGGCTGACTGTAAGACAGACTGGCGGGCTGGACTGTTAGATAGACTGGTGGGCTGGACTGATAGACAGACTGGTGGGACCTGAGGGCTGAAGCAAGTGTTAGCACACGGAACAACAACCTTGCACAGGCACCTCCATTTTGTAGAAGGTGCCTTATATAGAAGTCCTCGGACCATTGGCTGGGGTCTCTATAGGATGGCACGCGCAGCCCCTTTAAGAGGGAGGGAGCGCGCGCCCTAAGCACAGTGCTCTAGAAACTGCGAGCGGTGCACGCCACAGCAGCAGGGGAGAAGGAAGATGCCGGACCAGGACCACGGCAGAGAGGGAAATGGCACCTCTGCCTGGCAGGAGGCAGAAACGCCGATGCTACAATAGCCTTAATATACTAAATAGGGTAAGTACATAACACTACATGAACTGGTCGCCAGCCAGTATGTGTACAGTACAGACAGAGGCTATTCAGTGCATGGATGGTATAAACATGATTTTGAAGAAAATTTTAATATGGGTTAAACTGGGACAGTTAGATAAGTGTGTTTAGGTGATAGGCCAACCTAAAGAAATGGGTTTTTAGGGCACCTTTAAAACTATCAATATTGGGAATTAATCGAATTGTCCTGGGTAGTGCATTCCAAAGAATTGGCACAGCATGTGAGAAATCTTGGAGACAGGAGTGGGAAGTTCGGATTATGGAGAATTTTAGTTTTAAGTCATTAGCGGAATGGAGGGCACGGGTAGGATGGTAGGCTGAGATGAGGGAGGAGATGTAGAGTGGTGCTGAATGATGGAGAGCTTTGTGGGTGAGAGTGATAAGTTTATATTGAACTCTGTATTGGATGGGCAACCAGTACAATGACTGGCACAGGGAAGAGTTATCAGTGTAGCAGTTGGTGAGGAATATGATTATGGCTGCTGCATTCAGGATGGATTGGAGAGGGGAAAGTATAAAAAGAGGGAGACAGATTAGTAAAGAGTTGCAATAGTCTAGACGAGAATGAATAAGAGCTACAGTAAGAGTTTTTGCCGAGTCACTGGTAAGAAAAGTTCTAACTCTAGAGATGTTTTTAGGTGTGAAATGAGCGAGTGAGTGATTTGATGTGAGGAGTAAAGGAAAGATCTGAATCAAGTATGACCCCAAGACAGCAGGTGTGCTGTTGGGGAGTAATGATGGAGCCAAAAACGGAGATAGCAATATTGGGCATAGGTAGGTTAGTGGAGGGAGGAAATACGAGTAGTTCAGTTTTTGACACATTCAATTTTAGATAGAGGGAGGACATAGTGTTAGAGACAGTGGAAAGACAATCACTGCTATTTTGTAATAATGCAGGGGTGATGTCCGGAGAAGAGGTGTATAATTGGGTGTCATCAGCATAGAGATGGTACGGAAAACCGAATCTGCTGATTGTTTGTCCAATAGGAGCGGTGTATAAGGAGAAAAGAAGGGGTTCTAGGACTGACCCTTGAGGAACCCTGACAATAAGGGGAAGGGGAGAGAAAGAGGAGCCAGCAAAAGACACAGTAAAGGAGCCGTAAGAGAGGTAGGAGGAGAACCCTGAGAGAGCAGTGTCCTTGAGGCCAATAGAGCGGTGCATAGTGAGCAGGAGCTGGTGATCCACAGTGTTGAATGCTGCAGAGAGATCTAGGAGAATCATCAGGGAGTAGTGACCATTAGATTTGACAGTTAGTAGATCAATAGAGACTTTAGTAAGGGCAATTTCAGTAGAATGTAAAGAGCGGAAACCAGATTGTAAAGGGTCAAGAAGAGAGTTATCTGAGAGATAGCGGATTAGAAGGGAGTGGACCAGGCATTCCAGGAGTTTAGAGATAAAGGGAAGATTGGAAAAAGGTCTGTAGTTAGCAGCACAGTTCTCGTTGAGGGATGGTTTTATGAAGTTGTAGGCACCTTTCCAAAATTGTAAGTAAACAACTTTTTTTCAAGCATGTGGTGCTTGCTCAAACTCACCTGTGGCAAGAAACAGATGTGGTCAATATGAAAATAACATCTGAAACTAGATAAAAAGGGGAAACGTTGACTCAATCTTTAAATTGTGTGTCTGTGTGTGCCACATTAAGCATTGACAACAGAGAAATGAGAAAAGAACTGTCTGAAGACTTGAGAACCAAAATTGTTAGAAAATATCAACAATCTCAAAATTGAAAGTCCATCTGTAGAGATCTTGATATTCTTTTGTCCATGATCCTCTTTATACTCAAGACGCTTACAACCCATGGCACTGTAGCTAATCTCCATGGACAAGGATGGCACAGAAAAATTGATGAAAAGTTGCAAAGCAAGATAGTCTTGATGGTGGATGAGCAGCCCCAATCAAGTTCCAAAGCAATTCAAGCTGTCCTCTGATCAATATAGAGCTTTTTGGTAAACATATCATTGTGCTGTTTACTGAAAACGGAAAGCCTGCAAAGAAAAAAACACAGTACCTACAGTCAAATATGGTGGAGGTACAAAGATGTTTTGTGGTTGTTTTGCTGCATCTGGCACTAGGTGCCTTGACTGTGTGCAAGGCATCATGAAGATTTACCAAAGGATGTTGGGCCACAATGTAGTGACCAGTGTCAGAAAGCTGGGTTTGCATCCTAGCTCATGGGTCTTTCAGGAGGACAATGACTACAAACATACTTCAAGAAGTATCCAGAAATGGATGGAAACAAAGCGCTGGAGAGTTCTGAAGTGGCCAGCAATAAGTCTAGATCTAAATCCCATTGAAGAATTGTGAAGCGATCTTAAAATTGCTGTTGGGAGAAGGCACCCTTCAAATATGAGAGACCTGGAGCAGTTTACAAAAGAAGAGAGGTCCAAAATTCCAACTGAGAGTTGTAAGAAGCTTGTTGATGGTTATAGAAAGTGATTGATTGCGGCTATTTATTCCAAAGGGTGTGCAGCAAAATATTCAGTCAACGGTGCCAACAATTTTGTCCTGCCCATTTTGGGGGTTTTGTGTAAAATTATGTCCAATTTGTCTTTTTTTCTCTTTTTTTGTGTTGTTCCAATACACACAAAGGAAATAAACATATGTATAACAAAACATGCATAATTGCAATAATTTTCTGGAAAATATACTTCATCTTCTGGAACAATTTCAAGGGTGCCAACACTTTCGGCCATGACTGTATGTGTGGAAATACAAGAAAAAGAAGTGTAGTACTCACCATATCCAAAAAACAGTCCTTTATTGCAATACTCGGGACATGAACCTGCATGTCCCGAGTATTGCAATAAAGAGCTGTTTTAGGATATGGTGACGAGTGCTGCACTTCTTTTTCTTGTATTTCCATGAATTACTATTTTTTCCTGAACATCACCAAACTCCTTGGATTATACCACATAGGTTTACAGCAGAGTGATTTATTGAGCAATTGTAAATAGGGATGGTTCCGAAGACCAACTTTCCTTGCATATGTGTATCTACCTGTAAACATAAACTGAGAAGTAGCAGAGAAACATAACTGGACTGTTATGATCTGCAACATATACTAAGGAAAGATAGGGGAAAGCTGTCCCTACAGTAAGACTAAGCTGAATCCCTACGATGTAGCGGGCTGCCTGTTCCTAGCGAACAGACCCGCCTTAGTCCTCGGCTAGTCTGAACGAAGACCTATAGCATTAAGGGAGGGGTCCCTAAAAGAACTAAGGACTGGGTCAAAATGGGACACCTCCTAAACAGAGAAGTTGTTGCAGAACACAAAAAGACAAACTGACAAAAAGGTACTAGTGGTCCCAGAAGGACCAAGCGAACTGACAGAGAAAGGCACAGAAGCATCTGGCTAGAGAAACAGTCAAACACTGAAGTCCAGCACAGCCAGAAGGGCAGAGCTGGAATATAAAGGCAGATGGTCACGTGACTGCAAAACACAAGATGGAAAAAACAAACAGGAGGGTTCTAACATGGACCTGAAGAGGGTGAGTTACTCTGTCTTTATTTTTTCTTAAGCGCAAGCCAATCAGCACAAAAACAAGTTAAAGTAGAACACCCCTTTAACAGAGGGAGGCCCAGTCACAATTCTTGCACAGGGGCACTTTGCTCTCAGTGTCCATCCGTGGCTTTGCCATAGCACGTCTCCAATGCTGCAGAGGCAAAACTGCTCCCGTTAGCATCATTGGAGAATGCACAGTTTGGACCTGATGAGTAGTGTTGAGCCACCCCCGTAGTGTTCGAGTTCGGTTCGGTTCGTCGAACACCCGTGTGTTCGCCGAACTGTTCGTCGAACTGTTCGTCGAACACCTTCGAACACCGTTAAAACCAATGGCAGGCAAACAAAAACACATAGAAACACATAGAAAACACCTTCAAAGGTGTCCAAAAGCTGACAAACTGCTCAGAAGACATAACTAACACATGGAAAAGTGACAAGTACATATAGTCATGCGAAAATAAAAGAGGTGGAGGAGTAAAAGGAGGGGGAGACACAGATATAGGCATGTCATGCCCTTCTAAAATCCAAAAAGTGAGAAGCCGAAACGGCCAGTCCGCTCCTGCCCGTGCCACCTCCGTGTCGCCGGGTTTGTGCCAGAGCCGCGGTGAACCCTGACGGCCAGCCCCCCTCTCCCAATACTGGTGCCTGTCCGCTGGTGGGTCGAGCGAGCCCCCCTGTGGTGGAGGCAGCTCTAAGCTTTTTAATTTAAATTGTCTCTCTAATTTGAATGAATACACTTTAAATCCATTTACAAGGATCTATTGGAGGGCAAGTCTCATGCCAGCAGCCGCGGTAATTCCAGCTCCAGTAGCGTCCACTAAAGCTGCTGCAGTTAAAAAGCTTTTATAAGGATCGAGCTCGGCTGTCCACCGCAAGGCATCCTACTGCCAGTCCCAGCCCCTATGCCTTGGGGTGCCTCCTGATGCTCTTCACTAAGTATCCCGTGGTCCCGAAGCATTTCCTTTGAAAAAATTAAGTGTCTAAACTACAGGTGGTGTAGCTTGCTTAACAGCCGGGATAATCCGCTGACTAGCAGACACTGCTACTAGGCACAAAGTATTTCCTGGGCTAGATGCAGTTAAAAATTTGTAATTAGATACTCTCGTTGGATGCTGAGAAAGCATTCCATAGAGTCTCCTGGCACGCCATATATGATTCTCTTAAAGAGCTTGGGGTAGGGGTCTAGGGGACCCTTTTATAGCCAAAATCACGGCCCTGTATCGCAATACGTCACCTAGGCTGAAGATAAATGGAACTGTAGCACCCTGAGGGCTCGGTTGCTACAGACGTATTGCACCTCACCCAGAGGTGTGATATCTCACTCTCAGGTAAGGATGGAGTGTGGATCAGGACCCGACACCTGCATGCATTACACCACATTGCCGTGGGGCAGGGCGACCAATATGCCCCTGAGATGGGCACAACAGTCCCTGTCCCTGGCTGGTGTGGGGGGAGGGAACACTGAGGAAGAGGAACCCTGTAGTGCAGGAGCAGGGAGGAAGCAGTTCCTGGGTGCATTGAGAAGGGAGTATAAAAGGTGGGCACCATCTTAGTTCAGTGCAGAGAAGTCTGAGCAGAAGTGGCAGGGAGCAGGGGCTCTGCATGAGCTCTGCTCCGGAGGCGGGCCTAGTAACAGAGGCCCAGGCCTGCAAGAGGGAGAAGGAAGGAAGAGGAGCGGAGAAGGCTCCAGGAACGAGGAATGAAGGGATCCCAGGGGTGCGGACGGGCGAGTCGCCACCGCACGCCCGAATCCACCTGCGTGGAGGGGTCAGGCCAAAGGGGGAGACCGGTCCCCGAACTAGTGGAGGCAGGAAACGACCCTCAGCTAGAAACCGGAGGCTCTGACATTTTATGTGGCGCAGCCCCTTGCTCCACCCGCTAGGAAGGCACCACATAGGGTCAGGGAAACTGGCGCCAAGTTTACCAAGAGGAGGCCCGAGGCAGCCGGACAGAAGTGTTGGTAAGAAAGGCCAGACAAAGGACACACAAAGGGGGTCCTGTGAAGCGCTCCAAAGTTATCTGGGAGTTGTCTGAGCCTCTCACCTGGTGAGCACAGTACGACGTGGGCAGCCGTTACCTGCAGACGTGGTCTGGATAATAAGAACTGTGAGTAAAGGCCCTGAACTGCATCACTGACTCCGTGTCGTTACTGCTGCTGCCCTGCACCATCACCCCCATCCTCCGCATACACTGCCCTGAGGCTATACTCCTCCCGTGGGGAGTTATGCTATGCTCTGCTGCACCCACAACACCAGCCTTAGCGGTCTGCCCTGTAGCGGCGGTTCACTCTGACCGCAATCCACGGGTGGCGTAGTCGGACATTTAAACATCAAAACCACATAAATAGTTCCGCCACTGGTTTGACCGCCCTGAGCCACGGAACCGGATCGCCGCCACGAAGACTACAACCACCAGCATCCACCAAAAAGGGTCCGGCTCCGGGTGTCCCAAGGCCCAGGGGGTGCGTCAGAACATTTTCATCACCTTTCACAATCACCAATGGGACAAGGCAGGGATGTCCTCTGTCCCCTCTCTTATACATCCTAGTGACGGAGCACCTGCTCTCATCAATTCGCCATAACCCCAATATTAGGTGGATTGAGGTGGGAGGCACCGAGTACAAGTGCTCTCTATTTGCTGATGATGTCCTAGTATATATCACTCAATCACATATATCCATCCCTGCTGTTATGGCTGAAATAGATCACTTTGTTACATGGTAAAATTTTAAAATCAATGCAGCAAAGTCTGAGGCCCTCGATGTCTCCCTCCCTAAATCCATATAGGATTCCATCCAGTCCAACTTTCCCTTTGCCTGGCCCTCACAGGGTATCAAATACTTAGGAATTCCTATTCATAGAGACCTCTCCCATCTATGTTATCTTAATTTTGGGCCCTTTATTGAACAATTCCATACAGACCACGGTTGGCAAGTTAGAACTGTAAGATTCACTACATGAACCACTGGTGTTTTGTGGAGAAGCACATGTACACCGCGTTCCAAATTATTATGCAAAAAGTGTTTAGGAGTGATAAGGGAAGAATTTGTTTGTTTGTCAGTTAAACTCATTGATGGTGATGTGTGTCAGGGCTCTTTATATCACTGTAAGCAATTGCAGACACCTGTGCTAATTAGTTTGGCAGGTGTGTCCAATGAAAGGCAAGACTACTTAAGAAGGCTCTCTCACATTATTAAGCAGCCTACATTTTCTGCCAAAATGGGAAAGAAAAAGGATGTGTCGGCTGCTGAGAAGCAACAAATTGTGGAGTGTTTAGGTCAAGGCATGACTACAATCAACATTGTGCGATGATCAGGATGAAGTGTCTTGGCAATCAAGAAGTATGTAGCTGATTCACAGTACACACGTGTGCGTGCTGATAAGGGCAAATTGAGGACTCTTTCCTACAGGAAATTACGTCAGGTTGAAAGAGCAGCGGCAAAAAAGCCTTGTCATAGCAGCAGACAAGTTTTTGAAGCTGCTTGTGCCTCCAACGTCCCCCGAACAACAAGATGCAGGGTCCTTCAGAGGTTTGCAGCTGTGCATACGCCATCCTGTCGACCTCCTCTATCCACTTCACACAAGCAGAAACGGCTCCAGTGGGCCAAACATTACATGAAGACTGATTTCAAAACTGTTTTGTTCACGGATGAGTGCCGTGCAGCGCTCGATGGTCCAGATGAATGGAGTGGAGGATGGCTGGTTGATGGACACCCCACGCAAACACGGCTACAGCGCCAACAAGGAGGAGGTGGAGTAATGTTTTGGGCTGGAATCATGGGGAGAGAGATTGTCGGCCCCTTTAGGATCCCTGAAGGCGCTAAAGATGAACTCCATAATGTATGTGGATTTTCTCAAACAGCACTTCCTGCCATGGTTCAAGAAGAAGAACCGTGTATTTCACAGCAAGATCATTTTTCTGCATGATAATGCACCATCTCATGCTGCACATAAAACATCTGCATCTCTGGCTGATATGGGCATAAAAGGGGACAAACGTATGGTGTGACCCCCATGCTCCCCTGACCTCTACCCCATTCAGAACCTTTGGAGCATCATTAAAAGGAGTGTCTATGATGGCGGGAGGCAGTTCACATCTAAGCAACAGCTCTGGGAGGGTATTCTGTCCTCATGCAAAACAATTGAAGCAGAAACCATCCAAAACCTGACAAATTCAATGGACGAGAGAGTTCAGAAGCTCCTTTCGAACAAGGGGTCCTATGTGAAAATGTAACATCACCTAGAATAAAGTTTTGAGTTGAAAACTGTTTGATTTCAGTTTCTAACAACCTGCTAATGCTTATAATTTCAAAAATGACCATTTTTTTGGTCTTTATTAAAATGAAAAGGTTGATCGAAAAGTTTGGGGGATCTAAGAGTGTGGCAACCCAGTAGTCATGATTACTTCGAATTCTGACAATATGAGGGTCATGCTGCAGGTAGTGCAGCAAGAAGGCACTTATGTGTCTTGCGCATCTCGGAGCCCCAAAATTATTTTCCGGGCTAGATGCAGCTAAAAATTATTTTTAATTTTAAATCTGGTGAAGCTTATTATAGATGGCCTAATAGGATCAGTGCTGCACACTGCTACAAAGCCCAAATTATTTTCCAGTCAAGATACAGATAAACATGATTAGTAATTTGAAAGCTTAAAACGGTTGGTAGGGTGATTTTAACCAATCATCAAGCTTTTACTCTCCCCAGGATGACACAGGGGTAGAAAAGTCGTTTCGGATCCATGATTTGTTCATCTTTATGAACGTGAGTCTGTCTACATTATCAGTGGAGAGCCGCGTGCGCTTATCTGTCAGCACACCACCAGCAGCGCTGAACACACGTTCAGACAGAACGCTGGCTGCGGGGCATGACAAGATCTCCAAGGCGTAAGTGGCTAGCTCCGGCCATTTATCCAGATTGGAAGCCCAAAAAGAGTAAGGGTCCAGTCACACAGTCGTGGCTTCAATGTTTACTTGGAGATACTCCTGTACCATCGTCTCTAGGCATTGACTATGTGTCAGACTTCTTGTCTGCTGTGGCCTTGCAAAGGATGGGCTAAAAAAGTGGTGAAATGATTCCGCAAAATTGATGTTACCAGCAGATACTGTGGTTCTGTTACGGTTTGAGTGCTGAACACTTGACGGTCCCACGGTTGGCAAGTTGGAACTGTGAGATTCACTACGTGCACCACTGGTATTTTGTGGAAAAGCACATGTAAGATTCTGCAACAGTCTCTGCTGATACTCCTGCATGCGTGCATCCCTTTCTATGGCAGGAATAATTTCTGCAAATTTACTTTTGTACCGGGGATCTAACAGTGTGGCAACCCAGTAGTCAGGATTATTTCTAATTCTCACAATTCGAGGGTCATGTTGCAGGTAGTGCAGCAAGAAGGCACTCATGTGTGTTGCGCATCCAGGAGCACCAAGTCCCTGTTGTGTTGGTGGCGAGGTAACAATCATGCTTCCTTCCTCTGTCCTCTCCCCCCAACCTCGCACAACAGAAATGTGATCAAGGTCTCCCTCATCTGATGAGTCTTCCATCAGTTCGTCCTCCACTTCTTCCTGGGCTCCTGCACCTTCCTCACTAGTTTGGCTGCTACCATGCGCCCTGGAAAAATCATCTCCCCCACCCTCACATGCCTGCCGCCTTGGTGCTGCCGACCGTCTGGACCTTGCAGATGTTAGCCCTTCCGCATACAACTCCTCCTCCTCTACTTCCTCCACCTCCTCTTGTGCCACCACCTGACTCCGAATTCTGTTTAACATGTGCTCCAGCATGTAAATCACCGGAATAGTCATGCTGATAATGGCATCGTCAGCACTAAACATCTTCGTCGCCATTTCAAAACTGTGCAGAAGGGTGCATAGGTCCCTGATCTGAGACCACTCCTCCAGCGTGATTTGCCCCACCTCTGAATCTCGTTGGCCCAGGCTATACGTCAGAACGTATTGCACCAGGGCTTGTCGGTGCTGCCACAGTCGCTGCAACATGTGCAGAGTTGAATTCCACCGGGTAGGCACATCGCATTTTAGTCGGTGAAGTGGCAGGCCCAACGACTTCTGCAGAGATGTAAGTCGCTGATCTGCGGGATGCGAACGGCGGAAGTGAGCACACAGCGACCGTGCCCTCTGCAGAAGGCCATCTAGTCTGGGATAGTGGGCTAAAAATTGCTGGAAAACCAGGTTCAACACGTGAGCCATACAAGGCACGTGTGTGACATTGCCCCGGCGAAGGGCCGCACCCAGGTTTGCAGCATTGTCGCACACGGCCTTCCCTGGTTTCAGGTCCAGTGGAGACAACCATTCATGAAATTGGTTCTCCAGAGCTGACCACAACTCCTCAGCTGTGTGACTCACATTTCCCAGACATTTCAATGTAAAAACCGCCTGATGACGTTGAGCCCTACTGCCAGCATAGTAAGGAGGTGTGCAGGATCCCTTCTGCGCAGTTAGAAAGCTTGTGGCATGACCAGACAGGCTTTGGGTGCAGGTGGAAGACCGAGAGGAGGTTGAGGAGGCAGAAGCAGTGGAGGAACTTTGACATAAAGAGGATTGACGCACAACTCGTGGGGACGGCAAGACTTGGACAGCAGCCCCTTGTCCTGCTGTCACCATAGTTACCCAGTGCCCAGTCAGCGACATGTAACGCCCCTGTCCATGCCTACTCGTCCAAGTGTCTGTGGTGAAATGCACCCTGTCACACACAGAGTTTCTCAAAGAAGCGGTGATGTTGTGTGCGACATGCTGGTGGAGCGCAGGCACACCTTTCTTTGAGAAGTAGTGCCGACTGGGCATCTGGTACTGGGGCACTGCGACGGACATAAGGTCTCGAAAATCCTCTGTGTCCACCAGGCGGAAAGGCAGCATTTCTGTAGCCAAGAGCTTGCAGATGGTGAAATTCAACCTCTTAGCTTTCTCATGGCTAGGAGGAAATGGTCTTTTACTTGTCCACATCTGAGGGACCGAGGGCTGGCTATTGTGCTTAGACGGGGTTGATAAGGGTGTCCCCGGCAAACTGCCGGACTGTGAGGAAGATGCAGGCGGACATGTTAGGTTGCCTTGATCCAAAGGTGGTGCTATCGATGTCGGACAGCGCTCAAGACCAGCTGGTGTTACCACCTCCAAAGAAAATGATGACCTGCCAATCACGCTGGCTGTTGCGGGTAAAGAGGTGGCAGGTCTGCGCCCCAAAACAGGTGTGACTGCTGTCCCCCCAGTCACAGAGGATGAAGAGGCCGCGGATGCACAAGATATGGCAGACGGTGGTTGGCCCGGCCGGCTAGGCCGCATTGTAGCACACTGAGCTTCCCACTGCAACTTATTCTTCATGTCCATGTGCCGGTTCATGCATGAAGTACTCAAACTATGTATTTTTTGGCCTCTACTTAGCTTTTGCTGACAAATGTTACAGATAACACGAGTTGGGTCATCTTTATCGATCTGAAAAAATGCCCAGGCTATGCAAGGCTTAGCACCCATGCGACCTGAAGAGCCACCACGACTTGTGGTGAGAGGCAGAGTTGTGTTTGAGGATGCAGTTGTTGACGTGCTTCCAGTACTACGTCTCTGTCCAGGAAGGCGCAACCTGACCTCGTCGTCACTAGCATCTTCCTCCACCTCCTCTGCTGACCTCATCTCTTGGCTGACTGTGGGTTGACAGTAAGTGGGATCTCCGACCTCATCATCATCACCCTGTGCGTTATCACACCCGTCGTCCTCAGAGCCAACCTGTTCCTGCCCTGACAAAAAACTAAAGTTGTCGCTCCAATCAGGTATTTGAGTCTTATCATCGTCTTCCTCATTGTCTCCACCAACAGGAGTTACAGTTTGGGAATGAGGGTCTACATTATGGTCAGAACCTTCTGCGTCTGGTCCTGGATCCGACTCATAAAGATTCTGGGCATCAGTGCAGATCATTTCCTCGTCTGGATTCACAGAAGCGCTGGAGTCGACCTCTGATTCCCAGGCTATAGTATGAGTAAACAGCTCTGCAGACTCAACCATCTGTTCTACCTCATACTCAGACGGGCAGCTGGAGATTTGGGAGCTGTGAGGAAGCAAGTGCGATTTGGGTGACACCTTTGAGGACTGGAGTATTTGTGATGTTGAAGTTGATGTGGAGGAGAGCCCACTTAAAGGAGCACTTGATATCCGTTGAAGCACCTGCTGTTTTTGTGCCTCATCTGGAATTTGTAGCGATTGGCGTGGCCGTAAGAAAGGGATCTTATCACATTGTCCGCTAAAAGAAGTAGACATTTTAGTTTGGCTGGAAGATGGTCTTTCTTCTGCACCTACCCCACGGACACAACCTTTTTTCCCCTTCCCAACACGCCTATTCCCCTTTCCACCAGCAGCAGGCCTTTTTCCACTCATTTTGGTGGTTAACTAATTCACAACTCTGGAGTTGTTTGCACAAAAAAACAATGGATGGTAACCGAGCAGAGCTGAGTGGCCAAACTGTGGTATTAGGCCAAAACTATTGGCTGGGTTAGATGCAGAAAAAAATTATTTTTAATTTGCAACCTGATGGAGGTCAGTATAGATGGACTAATAGACCAAGTCCCACACACTGCTAGAAGCCCAAATATTTTTTCAGAGCTAGATGCAGAAAATTTTTTTATTCAGTTTGCAACCTGATGGAGGTCAGTATAGATGGACTAATAGACCAAGTCCCACACACTGCTAGAAGCCCAAATATTTTTTCAGAGCTAGATGCAGAAAAAAATTATTTTTAATTTGCAACCTGATGGAGGTCAGTATAGATGGACTAATAGACCAAGTCCCACACACCGCTAGAAGCCCAAATATTTTTTCAGAGCTAGATGCAGAAAAATTTTTTATTCAATTTGGAACCTGATGGAGGTCAGTATAGATGGACTAATAGACCAAGTCCCACACACTGCTAGAAGCCCAAATATTTTTTCAGAGCTAGATGCAGAAAAAAATTATTTTTAATTTGCAACCTGATGGAGGTCAGTATAGATGGACTAATAGACCAAGTCCCACACACTGCTAGAAGCCCAAATATTTTTTCAGAGCTAGATGCAGAAAAAAATTATTTTTAATTTGCAACCTGATGGAGGTCAGTATAGATGGACTAATAGACCAAGTCCCACACACCGCTAGAAGCCCAACTATTTTTTCAGAGCTAGATGCAGAAAAAAATTATATTCAATTTGCAACCTGCTGGAGGTCAGTATAGAAGGACTAATAGAACAAGTCCCACACATTGCTAGAAGCCCAAATATTTTTTCAGAGCTGAATGAAGAAAAAAATTATTTTTAATTTGCAACCTGATGGAGGTCAGTATAGATGGACTAATAGACCAAGTCCCACACACCGCTAGAAGCCCAAATATTTTTTCAGAGCTAGATGCAGAAAATTTTTTTATTCAATTTGCAACCTGATGGAGGTCAGTATAGATGGACTAATAGACCAAGTCCCACACACTGCTAGAAGCCCAAATATTTTTTCAGAGCTAGATGCAGAAAAAAATTATTTTTAATTTGCAACCTGATGGAGGTCAGTATAGATGGACTAATAGACCAAGTCCCACACACCGCTAGAAGCCCAAATATTTTTTCAGAGCTAGATGCAGAAATTTTTTTTATTCAATTTGCAACCTGATGGAGGTCAGTATAGATGGACTAATAGACCAAGTCCCACACACTGCTAGAAGCCCAAATATTTTTTCAGAGCTAGATGCAGAAAAAAATTATTTTTAATTTGCAACCTGATGGCGGTCAGTATAGATGGACTAATAGACCAAGTCCCACACACTGCTAGAAGCCCAAATATTTTTTCAGAGCTAGATGCAGAAAAAAATTATTTTTAATTTGCAACCTGATGGAGGTCAGTATAGATGGACTAATAGACCAAGTCCCACACACCGCTAGAAGCCCAAATATTTTTTCAGAGCTAGATGCAGAAAAAAATTATATTCAATTTGCAACCTGCTGGAGGTCAGTATAGAAGGACTAATAGAACAAGTCCCACACACTGCTAGAAGCCCAAATATTTTTTCAGAGCTAAATGATGAAAAAAATTATTTTTAATTTGCAACCTGATGGAGGTCAGTATAGATGGACTAATAGACCAAGTCCCACACACTGCTAGAAGCCCAAATATTTTTTCAGAGCTAGATGCAGAAAAAAATTATATTCAATTTGCAACCTGATGGAGGTCAGTATAGATGGACTAATAGAATGATGCTACGCCCAAAAGATTTTACTTCACTAGGTGCAGTAAAAAAATTGGTATTCTATACACAGGTGGTATATCTTGCAACACAGATAGGCTACTCCACTGACTAACACACTCTGCAATAGGCCAAAAAGGATTAGCTTTGCTAGATTCAGCCAAATGCTGTGAAAAAAACTTGCACAGCACTGGCACAGACCTGCCTGGCAAAAACTGATAGGAACTGATGTAACCTAGTCCTGAAAAGGACTCCAATTACAATTAGTCTTTACTCCCACAATCTATCTATTTAAGAGCACAGACCTGCTTGATAAAAGTCGTAGGAAATGCTGTAACCTAGTCCTTAAAAGGACTGCAATCACAACTATTCCCTACTCCCAAGCTATCTGTATATTTGTGCGAAAATTGGCTTGAAATTAACAAGGTATAGCGCACACAGCAACAGTGGTGCCGTCTAACACGCAGCTGCAGCAGTGAGAAAATGGTGGCGACAGGGAAAATGGCTTGGTCTTATAGGGCAAGGACATGTGACATACACTGCCAATCACACATGCCCTTGCTTGTGTGAAAAAAAGCACTTCGCTCCGTGTGTGCGCTGCTGATAGGCTGACAGATTGCACCTCCCCACTGCAAATGCGGGAAAGAGAAAAAAAAATGGAGATCTTCATTGTTCCTGCAGAGATCCATCCCCTGCCCCTCCCCCCGCCCCGCTGTACACTCAAACTGCGTATTAACATTAATTTTCATCATTACTGAGAAAAAATCCAGTTATGATTTTGGTGCACGAACAGTTATCGAACATAACCTCGAACAGCCGAATTTTTCTCAAATTGTTCGTGTTCGCCGACCGGCTCGAACACCGCCCAAAACAGCTCGAATTTGAGATTGGCGAACAGTTCGAGTAAAACAACGCTCATCTCTACTGATGAGCAATGATGCAGCTGCTCCAAACTGTCTGTCAAGTAGGCGCCCATTCCTATCCCACCCATCCAGGGCAAGCAGAAAGCCAGAAGGCTGGAGAGTGGTGCATGCCTAAACAACAAAACTCAAATGAACCCTTTAAATCTACCAGGAGCTCTCCAGCTTTCCCAGGTTGAGCTTATATGAACATACAGTGTTATACAATCATCCTCTGCTGAAATAAAAATAATACTTTTGTAAGAGATTATGTTTTGTCCTTGTGAAGTCTAATTCCTGTAGAGTTAGAAGCTTTTCAATAGACTGTAAACTTTCTGTAAAT
This sequence comes from Phyllobates terribilis, assembly GCF_046119375.1. Lineage (NCBI taxonomy): Eukaryota > Metazoa > Chordata > Amphibia > Anura > Dendrobatidae > Phyllobates > Phyllobates terribilis. Next base: position 473,892,016 of record NW_027362765.1, on the reverse strand, counting down.
GAAGCTATTTAGTCATGAAAAAATGAAAAGAAGCAACTTTGTAATATACATGTTTTACTATTGTGCATTATTTGCAGTTCTCCGAGTATAATCAGCAGTATAAGCAATAGAGGCTTTTGTTGTATTTGCAGGGCTATGTACAGTGACATATATGTGATTATTACAATTACTCTTCAATTCAATCCAACAAAAATTTTACCAAGCACAATACAAATAAGAATAATGTTTATTTACATAGTGGCAACATTTTCCACTCTACTGTACAATTTTGAGTGGTTTTGATTGAAAAGCAACAATTTAAAAACTTTCTACTCAAACAAGAGACACAAGGGTCCATCTTGTAAGAGCTTGCAATTTAAAGGGGTTGTCCACTATTCGGACAGCCCTTCTGAATCCCTATGTTTCCCCTTTGTAAATTAATAACACCTATACACACCTCCGGTGCTTGCTCCATTCCAGTTGTGTCAGCACTGGCTCTTCAAGGGACTTAATGTCACGCGATTCCTGCGGTCAACCAATACTGATTTCACTCTCACCGCCTTGAGATAAATCACATACATCCGGAGGAATTGATCAGTGCATGTGATAGGTCCAAAAGTTGGGTGAATGAAGCCAACGATTAATGGATGCAGGGTCTGGTGACATAAAAATATCACGCAATTCCCGGGAGAGCCAGTGCCAACACCGGAGGTGAGTATAAGTGTTATTATTTTGCAAGAGAGAAACTTAGGAACTCAGAAGGGGTTGTTCGAGTAGTGGACAACCACTTTAAAGCAAATCTGTCAGTAAGATAAACTAAGCCATCTACATGGGTATGCAGGTCATAGAAAGGTGAATAAAATAATACTTTGATATCTGCGATCTGATGTCTTTTTTCAGAGAATCCATGTTTTTCATAATATGTAAAGGAGCTCTTAAGATCTATGGGCCGGACATAGATCTCCCCCGAGAATCTGCCTCCAGAGGGTATTTTAAATGAAAGGGGGTCTAACCAGTGTGAGACATGTGATAACTGACAATCTGCTCTCCTATTCTACATGTCTCACACTGGTAACACTCCCTTCCATTTAAACTAAGCTCTGGAGACAGATTCTCAGGAAGATCTGTGTCCTGCCCATAGATCTTAACAGCTCAGCTTCCATTTAAGGCTTTGCTCATATAAGTGATGCCTTAGTTCTTAGGGCTTTGGAAATTATCCAGGGACATAACTGATGTTGTCACCTATAAAACTTATTCTATAGGAAACTATAAGATCAGTTTTGTTATTATATTCCAAGTGTGTGAGATATTGTTAAACGAAGGGATCAGATTCTGAAGAATGTAATGTAAGGAGTAAAACAAAAGGTAGTGCTTTAGTAATAGATGCTGAGTTTCCGAATATGATGTCTCCACAAAAAGATTTGGTTAAAAGCATGTTCAAAACCATGGATTTTGGATTTTAAGAATTAATTTGATTGCTCGGAGTATCACAAATTAGAGAACTGATGTACAAGTAAATTCATGTCGATAAGAGTGAGAGTTTTGCAATAGAACACAGAACCAGTAAAAAAGTATGGCACAGCTTTTGGAAGGTGTACACTGTACCAATCCAGCTGCTCAAAGTGGGACTCCAAAGTAAAGCTTAGCACTCTCTATTTTTCACTTTTTAACCCTACACAGTGATCTTGCCTGCACTGCAGGGGCCTCGAGGTTGTGTTTGTAGAGTCGCTGCTAAATGGAGGAGCAATCTGAGGGGAAAAACATGAAACAAGCCAAGGTAAGAACCAGAGATCCAGTAACATGGACAGATCCAATTCCAAAAGTGTAATTGGGTCAGAACCCAGGAGGTCAGCCATAAAAAAAGACAAGCAAAAGTGATCAGGCAGTACTAGGTCAAACCAGCATATGGGCATCCAGTAGTCCAAAAGAGTGTTTAAATAAAATCCTGGTCATGCCACAAGAGTCCAGTAAGTGGAACAGTTTAGAAATAGAATAGTAGCTGGCATAGAGTAACATGTGGGATCACTCTAAAACCCCAGTCAAATTGTGTGTGTGTATGTTTACATATGCATACAGTACAGACGAAAGGTTTGGACACACCTTCTCATTTAAAGATTTTTCTGTATTTTCATGACTTTGAAAATTGTACATTCACACTGAAGGCATCAAAACTATGAATTAACACATGTGGAATTATGTACTTAACAAAAAAGTGTGAAACAACTGAAAATATGTCTTATATTCTAGGTTCTTCAAAGTAGCCACCTTTTGCTTTGATGACTGCTTTGCACACTCTTGGCATTCTCTTGATGAACTTCAAGAGGTAGTCACCGGAAATGGTTTTCACTTTACAGGTGTGCCCTGTCAGTTTTAATAAGTGGGATTTCTTGCCTTATAAATGGGGTTGGGACTATCAGTTGTGTTGTGCAGAAGTCAGGTGGATACAGAGCTGATAGTCCTACTGAATAGACTGTTAGAATTTGTATTATGGCAAGAAAAAAGCAGCTAAGTAAAGAAAAACGAGTGGCCATCATTACTTTAAGAAATGAAGGTTAGTCAGTCTAAAAAATTGGGCAAGCTTTGAATGTGTCACCAAGTGCAGTTGCAAAAACCATCAAGCGCTACAAAGAAACTGGCTCACATGAGGACCGCCCCAGGAAAGGAAGACCAAGAGTCACCTCTGCTTCTGAGGATAAGTTTATCCGAGTCACCAGCCTCAGAAATAGCAGGTTAACAGCAGCTCACATTAGAGACCAGGTCAATGCCACACAGAGTTCTAGCAGCAGACACATCTCTTCAACAACTGTTAAGAGGAGACTTTGTGCAGCAGGCCTTCATGGTAAAGTGGCTGCTAGGAAACCACTGCTAAGGACAGGCAACAAGCAGAAGAGTTTTGTTTGGGCTAAAGAACACAAGGAATGGACATTAGACCAGTGGAAATCTGTGCTTTGGTCTGATGAGTCCAAATTTGAGATCTTTGGTTCCAACCACGGTGCCGATTTCTTACACATTCCTCACATGTAATAAAGCTGTCAAACAGTTGCAAATCATGCACACGGGAGCGATTTAACCTTATCACCAAGCAGCTGTAAATACTCGGAGCTCGGCCCGAGCATACTCGGACAGAACATACTCACTCAACCCTAGTGATATATACTCAGATGACTTCAAGTCAGAGGACAAACTTATGTCAAAGTGTGGGGGATACATCATTACCATAAGGAATATTATGGACATTATGTTAAGTTTCACGTGCGGGTAGTGGGTCTTGCACCTTAGTAGCTAAGAAGGAGCTAATGTGTTTAACTGAGACCAGATGGCTGAAGATTCCTTTTTATTTTTTTGTACAGTCATGCACTTAATTTGCTGTGTAATGTCTTAATAAAGCTGATTTAATATGGTTTTGAACAAAACTCACTGTGCTGGTGTAAAGTGGCGCATAGCGGTAGTCGTGACCGAGCTGTTGTCCGGTTATTCTCCGTCACTTTACAGACAAACGGTGTCCCAGTCCCAGTGTGCTGTATGGTATGGGGGGCATCCCACTCAATTTTAGGCTGCAAGCCACCATTACCACCAGGCCTCCGTCCTCAGGGGCTACCGCACACAACTCAGGGGACACCAAATTCTTTACAAAATGTAAATGTTTACTGGTTAGTTCAAGTTCATCAGGTGGTGACAAGGGATAGGGCACAGCATTTCACGTTTCCTTCCTCCTTAGCACTGCAACTCTTCAGCCCTGCCACTCGTTCGGCTTGGATTACCCCCAAGCAGCTTACTCCATCAGCCTCAGGGATTTCCTGTCCACTTTAGCAGTGCACCTGGGACTGGCCAGCTGCCCCTAAAGTAATTCCACATCCACCGACCTTGAGATGTGAGAATACCAGGCCCACTCCTTGGTACCTGGCCCGAGCCCTAGACTCAAGACATTACAGGAATGTCCATAAGGCATTTCAGTACGTCCTCCCACTACCTCAAATGATTGGCCCATGCTGCCTCTAGCAGCCCACTGCACCTTAACACTGCACTACTCTAACCATCACTATCAGGAAGTGCCCCCCCCACTTTTATCAACACCAGTTCTTACCCACTGGGCTAGTTCTATCATGAACTATTTCCTATCTTATACAGTAGAATAAACATATTGTTCCTATCCTATGTCCTATACTGTTGCTAAACCGTACTATATAAACCGTACTGATGCTATCCTAAAGTTAATCCTATATTTACCCTACAAGATACATTACTCACATTATACATTAATGCTTTACATGAGACGCACATCACTATTACATATAAAACCACATGACACTATACACACAGCGCAGTTATTGTCTTCAGTGGCAGGAACAGGGCAAGACAGTCCACATCCCTACACTGGAATGAATATTCATCCAACCATCTTGCCCAAAAGATGGAGATCCCTTGAGGTAATATGCTCTATTTTTTCATTGTACATGTATAACTGGGGAAAAAACATTGATACTTTTCTACCAATGTGTCCATGTATAAAATGAGTGTTCGCATGTTACGCAGACAGTAGCAAAGTAATCTGTAGTGGTGCACATTGATTCCAGGGAGACATAATGCACTCTAATCTCATGTGGCATGTGTGATTAATGTTAATGTCTATTGTTAATTCTGTTGAGAAATACACATCCTCCTTGGACCACTAAACCTGTGAATAATTTATAAGGACTGCTAAGCACAATATATTTGTAAAGAAATGGAACCATTGTTATAAAAAAAGCATTCATAGACAGGTAAAAGTCATTCAATGATCACTGTTTTATTCATGGATATATTATACAATGTAGTATTTGCAAAGGAGAATAATAAATGTTTCTAAGTTGTAAAGATACTCATGCCATATTGTATAAGCATGTATCAAATATAACAAAAGATTATCTCAGGTGAAAGGCTCTAATTGCATGTCAATCAGGCATGTCATGTTCACATTAAAGAAGTTGTCCACTACTTTGACATTGATGCCCTATCCATAGGATAGGACAGCAATGTATGATCGCCCGGGGTCCCGCATGTGGCACTCCCGTCGACCAGCTGTTATCGGTACCGGCGGCAGCGGCCGCCGGCCGGAAGTCCTTACCTGCGGTGCTTGGCCGTCAAGTTGTAGTGGCCACCGCTTGTAACTCCACATCCGCCTCCCATTCATTTGAATGGGAGGCGGATGTGGAGTTACAAGCGGTGGCCACTACAACTTGACGGCCAAGCACCGGAGGTAAGCACTTCCGGCACCGATAACAGCTGATCAGCGGGGATGCCGCGTGCGAGACCCCGCCGATCATACATTGATGCCCTATGTTATGGATAGGGCATCAATGTCAAAGTAGTGGACAACCTCTTTAATAGGAGTTTGCAGCTTAGACCCCACTAATGTAGACAATTAGAGGATGCCTTCCAGAAGGTGTATGTCCTGCACTAGCCACAGTTTAGTGGGATTCCTAGTCATCCTTCTATCTTAGAGATCCTTTAAAATATTACACTGATGAGCAAAAGGATAGCAATGTTTTGAACTTTTGACTTTCAGGCTCCGTATCTCACCATCCACTACTGCTTTGAAAGTGAGACTTCCATAATTTTATGGACAATCATCTTGGCTAACTCATCCATAAATTTGACTTGCAACTATTTAGCATATGATTAGTTATGCATATTATTGTCATGTCACTGCATTGTTACTGTTTTGCTACTAAAAATCTAAATTTTAATTTTTATTATTTTGCAGTATTTTTTAAAACCACCTTTGGCTTTCAGCACTCCCTGAATCCTTTTTGGCATGCTGTCAATCAGATTCAAACATGTCTTGGCCGAAATCTCTTCTACACATTCTTAAAGTTGGTGCATACTGGTCACTTGGATATGTATACAGTTTTTTCTTCAACTCTATCCACAAGTTTTCAATTGGGTTGTGGTCTGGGGACTGTGGGGGTCAATTCAGCACCTCTGCTTCATTGTCATTGAACCATTTCTTTGCCAATCTTGATGTATGCTTCTGGTCATTGTCCGGCTATAATGCTATGTCATCCTTTTCATACCCATAGTACTCGAGTGTACGAGTAACTCGTCTTGTAGGATACTCACATATAGCTCAGAATTGAGACCACCATAGATCCTGGTCAAGTATCTGAAGCGCCCCCTGGCCCATGGGGTACTCGGTAGCCGGGCCGGTCCTGTATTGGGGTAGTCACGGTGGCAGTGACCCGGTCCATGGCCCAGGGCGGTCAAATAAAGAACAGTCAATTGGGGAAATAAAGATTTGGGGACAATGTTCGTAACGCCACCCGTGGTATGCGGCCATATGGGGGCCGCCGCTGCGGTGCAGATCCACTGGGGCTGAGAGTGACGCAGCAAAGATAATTCAGCTCTCCATGGGCAGAGCTAGGCCCCAGGGCAGTATATAGTCGATTTTAGAGGTAGATGTTGCTGGTGTAGTGCAAGGCAGGTGATGGCGCAGCAATTATTCAAGGACACAGTGGTGTGCAGTCTTCAGGTTTTACTCACAGTTGTTAAGTTCTCCAGGTTACAGTTACCAGTCTGTAACCGCCCACGTCGTCCTGTGTTCTCCGGGGAAGTGAAGCAGCCAACTCTCAGATATTTTGGAAGCACTTGAACGGGACCCCTTTCTTATGTACCTTCCCAGGTCGTCTCTCTGCGCTGGCTCTCACCCTCCTGCCCTGCGCCTCACACACAGTGTCCCGAGCCAATGGCCGCGGGCCTTGTGGGGCGACGTTCTCTGAGTCCCCTTGGTCCTATATGGCCACCTTTTCAGCGATTATGTGTGAATTGTGGCTACGGCACTTGAAGATGCCGCAACCTCCAGTTTGCTAGCTGAGACTTGAAGTACTCCAGTAGTCTGGGGCCAGTCCCCTACTGTGGCCTGATCCCTCCACGGTCAGCGTGAACTCGGGCGCATGGGTGGACTCTGCACTCGCCGTGCCCCTAGGATCCCCTCTATATCTGGAGCCTTTCCCACTGCTTCTGTCTTCTCTCCTCACTCTCCTCCTGGGCCTATCTCACTGGGTCCCACTCCTCTGCTCTCCTGAGCAGGACTGAACTGAACTGCTCCCCTGAGCAGAACTGTCTTCAACTGCTCCCCTGAGCAGAACTCCTTCTAGATCTTTCCACCCTTCCTTATATACTCCTCTCTCAGTGCTCCCCTGAACTTCTTCCTCCACCCACACCCACTACATGGTTTCCTCTCTCTTGGTTCCCCCCCTTCCAGCCAGGGACAGGGCTCAGCAGTGACCAAGTGCATCTTGCCCCGTCTGCTGGTCTGGAGTGGTGTAGTGTTGAATGTAGGTGTGTGGGTCCCGGGTAGTGCTCCCTCCTTACCTGAGAGTGGGGTACCACACCTCTGGCTGAGATGCAGTACCTCTGTGGCAACTGGACCTGCAGGGGTGCCACATATCCAACGCCTCCAATGCCTCTGGCTGTGAAACAACCCCATACCATCAGGCTATCTCCACTAAACTTGATGCTTCCTTCAATTTCTCGATCCGATAGTATCGTTTTCCCTTGTTTCTTCCAGAACCATTTGCACCCATCAGAGCCTAGTCTATTGTTTTTCATCTCATCGCACCAAATTGCCTGTTACTTTTTTGTGAACTCAAGCCAACGCTACTTATGACAATATTGCAGTTGAGGCTTCTTCAACTTTTGTTGAGCCACCATTCCAGACTTGTGTAATGTCACACTGTGCTTGCATGGATGTCTGTGATCTCACTATTAAGAAGCATACAAGCCAACTCCACTGCTATGTTTGTTGTGCCAAAACTGAAAGACATTGTGATGAGCTGACTTGTTGACTTCAATATTTTGCCTGGACATCCACCTCTTAGGCTATGTGCCCACGATGCAGAAATGCTCCAGATTTTTGCTGAGCGTTTCTGCATCTCCCTGGCAGAAAAAACGCATGCGGATTTTACATGTGTTTTTCCTGCCAGGGACAAGCAGAATTGAAGCGAATTTCACATGCATTTCCGCATGCGGGTTGTCAAGCGCTTTCGGTGACTACCTCTTGGAGCTCATCAAGAGAATGCCAAGAGTGTGCAAAGCAGTCATCAATGCAAAAGGTGGCTACTTTGAAGAACCTAGAATATAAGACATATTTTCAGTTGTTTCACACTTTTTTGTTAAGTACATAATTCCACATGTGTTAATTCATAGTTTTGATGCCTTCAGTGTGAATGTACAATTTTCATAGTCATGAAAATACAGACAAATCTTTAAATGAGAAGGTGTGTCCAAACTTATGGTCTGTACTGTATGTATGAGATAGCCAAGATGATTGTCTTTAAAAAGATGGTTGTCTCACATTCCCAGCAGTAGTGGATGTGAGATAGGGAGCCTGAAATTCAAAGCTTCAAAACATTGTTACACGTTTGTTCATCAGTGTATATAGCACAAGGTGTACATACACCGTGTGCAGAATTATTAGGCAAATGAGTATTTTGATCACATGATACTTTTTATACATGTTGTCCTACTCCAAGCTGCATAGGCTTGAGAGCCAACTACCAATTAAGTAAATCTGGTGATGTGCATCTCTGTAATGAGGAGGGGTGTTGACTAATGACATCAACACCCTATATAAGGTGTCCTTAATTATTAGGCAACTTCCTTTCCTTTGGCAAAATGGGTCAGAAGAGAGACTTGACGGGCTCTGAAAAGTCCAAAATTGTGAGATGTCTTGCAGAGGGATTCAGCAGTCTTGAAATTTCCAAACTTTTGAAGCTTGATCACCGAACAATCAAGAGTTTCATGGTAAATACCCAACAGGGTCGCAAGAAGCGTGTTGGCCAAAAAATTTGCAAAATAACTGCCCATGAATTGAGGAAAATCAAGCGTGAAGCTGCCAAGATGCCATTCGCCACCAGTTTTGCCATATTTCAGAGCTGCAACGTTACTGGAGTATCAAAAAGCACAAGGTGTGCCATACTCAGGGACATGGCCAAGGTAAGGAAGGCTGAAAAACGACCACCTATGAACAAGAAACATAAGATAAAACGTCGAGAATGGGCCAAGAAATATCTTAAGACTGATTTTCAAAGGTTTTATGGACTGATGAAATGAGAGTGACTCTTGATGGGCCAGATGGATGGGCCAGAGGCTGGATCAGTAAAGGGCAGAGAGCTCCACTCCGACTCAGATGCCAGCAAGGTGGAGGTGGGGTACTGGTATGGGTTGGTATCATCAAAGATGAACTTGTGGGACCTTTTCGGATTGAGGATGGAGTGAAGCTCAACTCCCAGACCTACTGCCAGTTTCTGGAAGACAATTTCTTCAAGCAGTGGTACAGGAAGAAGTCGGTATCGTTCAAGAAAAACATGATTTTCATGCAGGACAATGCTCCATCACATGCATCCAACTACTCCACAGTGTGGCTGGCCAGTAAAGGTCTAAAAGAAGAAAAAATAATGACATGACTCCCTTGTTCACCTGATCTGAACCCCATAGAGAACCTGAGGTCCATCATAAAATGTGAGATTTACAGGGAGGGAAAACAGTACACCTCTCGGAATAGTGTCTGGGAGGCTATGGTGGCTGCTGCACGCAATGTTGATCGAAAACAGATAAAGCAACTGACAGAATCTATAGATGGAAGGCTGTTGAGTGTCATCATAAATAATGTTGAGCCACCCCCGTAGTGTTCGAGTTCGGTTCGGTTCGTCGAACACCCGTATTTTCGCCGAACTGTTCGTCGAACTGTTCGTCGAACACCTTCGAACACCGTTAAAACCAATGGCAGGAAAAGAAAAAAACACATAGAAACACATAGAAAACACATTCAAAGGTGTCCAAAAGCTGACAAACTGCTCAGAAGACACAATTAACACATGGAAAAGTGACAAGTACATATAGTCATGCGAAAAGAAAAGAGGTGGTGGAGTAAAAGGAGGGGGAGACACAGATATAGGCATGTCATGCCCTTCTAAAACCCAAAAAGTGCGAAGCCGACACGGCCAGTTCGTTCCTGCCCGTGCGACCTCCGTGTCGCCGGGTTTGTGCCAGAGCCGCGGTGGACGCTGACGGCCAGCCCCCCTCTCCCAATACTGGTGCCTGTCCGCTGGTGGGTCGAGCGAGCCCCCCTGCGGTGGAGGCAGGTCTAATCTTTTTAATTTAAATTGTCTCTCTAATTTGAATGAGTACACTTTAAATCCTTTTACAAGGATCTATTGGAGGGCAAGTCTCATGCCAGCAGCCGCATAATTCCAGCTCCAGTAGCGTCCACTAAAGCTGCTGCAGTTAAAAAGCTTTTATAAGGATCGAGCTCGGCGGTCCACTGCAAGGCGTCCTACCACCAGTCCCAGCCCCTATGCCTTGGGGTGCCTCCCCGATGCTCTTCACTGAGTGTCCCGGGGGCCCGAACCATTTCCTTTGAAAAAATTAAGTGTCCAAATTACAGGTGGTGTAGCTTGCTTAACAGCTGGGATAATCCGCTGACTAGCAGACACTGCTACTAGGCACAAAGTATTTCCTGGGCTAGATGCAGTTAAAAATTTGTAATTAGATACTCTCGTTGGATGCTGAGAAAGCATTCCATAGAGTCTCCTGGCACGCCATATATTATTCTCTTAAAAAGCTTGGGGTAGGGGTCTAGGGGACCCTTTTATAGCCAAAATCACAGCCCTGTATCGCAATACGTCACCTAGGCTGAAGATAAATGGAACATTTTCATCACCTTTCATAATCACCAATGGGACAAGGCAGGGATGTCCTCTGTCCCCTCTCTTATACATCCTAGTGACGGAGCACCTGCTCTCATCAATTCGCCATAACCACAATATTAGGTGGATTGAGGTGGGAGGCACCGAGTACAAGTGCTCTGCATTTGCTGATGATGTCCTAGTATACATCACTCAATCACATATATCCATCCCTGCTGTTATGGCTGAAATAGATCACTTTGTTACATGGTCAAATTTTAAAATCAATGCAGTGAAGTCTGAGGCCTTCGATGTCTCCATCCCCAAATCCATACAGGATTCCATCCAGTCCAACTTTCCCTTTGCCTGGCCCTCACAGGGTATCAAATACTTAGGAATTCGTATTCATAGAGACCTCTCCCGTCTATGTTATCTTAATTTTGGGCCCTTTATTGAACAACTCCATACAGACCACGGTTGGCAAGTTAGAACTGTAAGATTCACTACGTGAACCACTGGTGTTTTGTGGAAAAGCACATGTACACTGTGTTCCAAATTATTATGCAAAAAGTGTTTAGGAGTGATAAGGTAAGATTTTTTTTGTTTGTCAGTTAAATTCATTGATGGTGATGTGTGTCAGGGCTCTTTCTATCACTGTAAGCAATTGCAGATACCTGTGCTAATTAGTTTGGCAAGTGTGTCCAATGAAAGGCAAGACTACTTAAGAAGGCTGTCCCACATTATTAAGCAGCCTACATTTTCTGCCAAAATGGGAAAGAAAAAGGATGTGTCGGCTGCTGAGAAGCAACAAATTGTGGTGTGTTTAGGTCAAGGCATGACTACAAAAAACATTGCCAAGACACTTCATCCTGATCATCGCACAATCAAGAAGTATGTAGCTGATTCACAGTACACACGTGTGCGTGCTGATAAGGGAAAATTGAGGACTCTTTCCTACAGGCAATTACGTCAGGTTAAAAGAGCAGCGGCAAAAAAGCCTTGTCACAGCAGCAGACAAGTTTTTGAAGCTGCTGGTGCCTCCAACGTCCCCTGAACAACAAGATGCAGAGTCCTTCAGAGGTTTTCAGCTGTGCGCAAGCCATCCTGTCGACCTCCTCTATCCACTGCATACAAGCAGAAAAGGCTCCAGTGGGCCAAACAATACATGAAGACTGACTTCAAAACTGTTTTGTTCACCGATGAGTGCCGTGCAACGCTCGATGGTCCAGATGGATGGAGTGGAGGATGGCTTGTTGATGGACACCCCATGCAAACACGGCTACGGTGCCAACAAGTAGGAGGTGGAGTAATGTTTTGGGCTGGAATCAAGGGGAGAGATATTGTCGGCCCCTTTAGGATCCTTGAAGGGGTAAAGATGAACTCCATAATGTATGCGGAGTTTCTCAAACAGCACTTCCTGCCATGGTTCAAGAAGAAGAAGCATGTATTCCGCAGCAAGATCATTTTCATGCATGATAATGCACCGTCTCATGCTGCACATAACACATCTGCATCTCTGGCTGATATGGGCATAAAAGGGGACAAACTTATGGTGTAACCCCCATGCTCCCTGACCTCAACCCCATTCAGAACCTCTGGAGCATCATCAAAAGGAGTGTCTATGATGGCGGGAGGCAGTTCACATCTAAGCAACAGCTCTGGGAGGGTATTCTGTCCTCATGCAAAACAATTGAAGCAGAAACCATCCAAAACCAGACAAATTCAATGGACGAGAGAGGTCAGAAGCTCCTTTCGAACAAGGGGTCCTATGAGCAAATGTAACATCACCTAGAATAAAGTTTTGAGTTGAAAACTGTTTGATTTCAGTTTCTAATAACCTGCTAATGCTTATAATTTCAAAAATGACCATTTTTTTTTTCTTTATTAAGATGAAAAGGTTGATCGAAGAGTGTGGGGGATCTAAGAGTGTGGCAACCCAGTAGTCAGGATTATTTTGAATTCTGACAATCTGAGGGTCATGTTGCAGGTAGTGCAGCAAGAAGGCACTCATGTGTCTTGCGCATCTAGGAGCCCCAAAATTATTTTCCGGGCTAGATGCAGCTAAAAATTATTATTAATTTGAAAGCTGGTGGAGCTTAGCATAGATGGCCTAATAGAATCAGTACTACGAACTGCTACAAAGCCCAAATTATTTTCCAGCCAAGATACAGATAAACATGATTAGTAATTTTAAATCTGGTGGAAATTAGTATAGATGGCCTAATAGAATCAGTACTGCACACTGCTACAAGGCCAAAATTATTTTCCAGCCAAGGTACAGATAAACATGATTAGTAATTTGAAAGCTTAAAACAGTTGGTGAGGTGATTTTAACAAATCATCAAGCTTTTACTCTCCCCAGGATGACACAGGGATAGAAAAGTCGGTTCGGATCCATGATTTGTTCATCTTTATGAACGTGAGTCTATCTACATTAAAGATCAAGGGTCCCGTGACACAGTCATGGCTTCAATGTTTACTTGGAGATACTCCTGTACCATCGTCTCTAGGCGTTGACTATGTGTCAGACTTCTTGTCTCCTGTGCCCTTGCAAAGGATGGGCGAAAAAAGTGGTGAAATTATTCCGCAAAATTGATGTTACCAGCAGATACTGTGTTTCTGTTACGTTTTGAGTGCTGATCACTCGACGGTCCCACGCTTGGCAAGTTGGAACTGTGAGATTCACTACGTGCACCACTAGTGTTTTGGGGAAAAGCACATGTAAGATTCTGCAACAGTCTCTGCTGATACTCCTGGATGCGTGCATCTCTTTCTATGGCAGGAATAATTTCTGCAAATTTACTTTTGTACCGGGGATCTAACAGTGTGGCAACCCAGTATTCAGGATTATTTCTAATTCTCACAATTCGAGGGTCATGTTGCAGGTAGTGCAGCAAGAAGGCACTCATGTGTCTTGCGCATCCAGGAGCACCAAGTCCCTGTTGTGTTGGTGGCGAGGTAACAATCATGCTTCCTTCCTCTGCCCTCTCCCCCCAACCTCGCACAACAGAAATGTGATCAAGGTCTCCCTCATCTGATGAGTCTTCCATCAGTTCGTCTTCCACTTCTTCCTGGGCTCCTGCACCTTCCTCACTAGTTTGGCTGCTACCATGTGCCCTGGTAAAACCATCTCCCCCACCCTCACATGCCTGCCGCCTTGGGGCTGCTGACCGTCTGGACCTTGCAGATGTTAGCCCTTCCGCATACAACTCCTCCTCCTCTACTTCCTCCACCTCCTCTTTTGCCACCACCTGACTCCGAATTCTGTTTAACATGTGCTCCAGCATGTATATCACCGGAATAGTCATGCTGATAATGGCATCGTCAGCACTAAACATCTTCGTCGCCATTTCAAAACTGTGCAGAAGGGTGCATAGGTCCCTGATCTGAGACCACTCCTCCAGCGTGATTTGCCCCACCTCTGGATCTCGTTGGCCCAGGCTATACGTCAGAACGTATTGCACCAGGGCTTGTCGGTGCTGCCACAGTCGCTGCAACATGTGCAGAGTTGAATTCCACTGGGTAGGCACATCGCATTTTAGCCGGTGAAGTGGCAGGCCCAACGACTTCTGTAGAGATGTAAGTCGCTGAGCTGTGGGATGCGAACGGTGGAAGTGAGCACACAGCGACCATGACCTCTGCAGAAGGCCATCTAGTCCAGGATAGTGGGCTAAAAATTGCTGGACAACCAGGTTCAACACGTGAGCCATACAAGGCAAGTGTGTGACATTGCCCCGGTGAAGGGCCGCACCCAGGTTTGCAGCATTGTCGCACACGGCCTTCCCTGGTTTCAGGCCCAGTGGAGACAACCATTCATGAAACTGGTTCTCCAGAGCAGACCACAACTCCTCAGCTTTGTGAGTCACATTTCCCAGACATTTCAAAGTAAAAACCGCCTGATGACGTTGAGCCCTGCTGCCAGCATAGTAAGGAGGTGTGCAGGATCCCTTCTGCGCAGTTAGAAAGCTTGTGGCATGACCAGACAGGCTTTGGGTGCAGGTGGAGGACCGAGAGGAGGTTGAGGAGGCAGAAGCAGTGGAGGAACTTTGAGATAAAGAGGATTGACGCACAACTCGTGGGGACGGCAAGACTTGGACAGCAGCCCCTTGTCCTGCTGTCACCATAGTAACCCAGTGCCCAGTCAGCGACGTGTAACGCCCCTGTCCATGCCTACTCGTCCAAGTGTCTGTGGTGAAATGCACTCTGTCACACACAGAGTTTCTCAAAGAAGCGGTGATGTTGTGTGCGACATGCTGTTGGAGCGCAGGCACACCTTTCTTTGAGAAGTAGTGCCGACTGGGCATCTGGTACTGGGGCACTGCGACGGACATAAGGTCTCGAAAATCCTCTGTGTCCACCAGGCGGAAAGGCAGCATTTCTGTAGCCAAGAGCTTGCAGATGGTGAAATTCAACCTCTTAGCTTTCTCATTGCTAGGAGGAAATGGTCTTTTACTTGTCCACATCTGAGGGACCGAGGGCTGGCTGTTGTACTTAGACGAGGTTGAGAAGGGTGTCCCCGGCAAACTGCCGGTCTGTGAGGAAGATGCAGGCGGACATGTTAGGTTGCCTTGATCCAAAGGTGGTGCTATCGATGTCGGACAGCGCTGAACACCAGCTGGTGTTTCCACCTCCAAAGAAAATGATGACCTGCCAATCACGCTGGCTGTTGCGGGTAAAGAGGTGGCAGGTCTGCGTCCCAAAACAGGTGTGACTGCTGTCCCCCCAGTCACAGAGGATGAAGAGGTCGCGGTTGCACAAGATGTGTCAGAAGGTGTTTGGCCCGGCCGGCTAGGCCGCATTGTAGCACAGTGAGCTTCCCACTGCAACTTATGCTTCATATTCATGTGCCGGTTCATGCATGAAGTACTCAAACTATGTATTTTTTGGCCTCTACTTAGCTTTTGCTGACAAATGTTACAGATAACACGAGTTGGGTCATCTTTATCGATCTGAAAAAATGCCCAGGCTATGCAAGGCTTAGCACCCATGCGACCTGAAGAGCCACCACGACTTGTGGTCAGAGGCAGAGTTGTGTTTGAGGATGCAGTTGTTGACGTGCTTCCAGTACTACGTCTCTGTCCAGGAAGGCGCAACCTGACCTCGTCATCACTAGCATCCTCCACCACCTCCTCTGCTGACCTCATCTCTTGGCTGACTGTGGGTTGACAGTAAGTGGGATCTCCAACCTCGTCATCATCACCCGGTGTGTTATCACACCCGTCGTCCTCAGAGTCAACCTCTTCCTGCCCTGACAAAAAACTAAAGTTGTCGCTCCAATCAGGTATTTGAGTCTCATCATCATCTTCCTCATTGTCTCCACCAACAGGAGTTACAGTTTGGGAACGAGGGTCTACATTATGGTCAGAACCTTCTGCGTCTTGTCCTGGATCCGACTCATAAAGATTCTGGGCATCAGTGCAGATCATTTCCTCGTCTGGATTCACAGAAGCTCTGGAGCCGACCTCTGATTCCCAGGCTATAGTATGAGTAAACAGCTCTGCAGACTCAACCATCTGTTCTACTCCATACTCAGACGGGCATTTGGAGACTTGGGAGCTGTGAGGAAGCAAGTGCAATTGGGGTGACACCTCTGAGGACTGGAGTATTTGTGATGTTGAAGTTGAGGTGGAGGAGAGCCCACTTAAAGGAGCACTTGATATCCGTTGAAGCACCTGCTGTTTTTGTGCCTCATCTGGAATTTGTAGCGATTGGCGTGGCCGTAAGAAAGGGATCTTATCACATTGTCCGCTAAAAGAAGTAGACATCTTAGTTTGGCTGGAAGATGGTCTTTCATCTGCAGATGTTACTGGTGCTTTAACACCTACCCCACGGACACAACCTTTTTTTCACTTCCCAACACGCCTATTCCCCTTTCCACCAGCAGCAGGCCTTTTTCCACTCATTTTGGTGGTTAACTAATTCACAACTCTGGAGTTGTTTGCACAAAAATCAATGGATGGGAACCGAGCAGAGCTGAGTGGCCAAACTGTGGTATTAGCCCAAAAGTATTGGCTGGGTTAGATGCAGATAAAAATAATATTGAATTTGCAACCTGGTGGAGGTTTGTATAGATGGACTAATAGAACAAGTCCCACACACTGCTACAAGCCGAAATATTTTTTCAGAGCTAAATGCAGAAAAAAATTATATTGAATTTGCAACCTGGTGGAGGTTAGTATAGATGGACTAATAGAACAAGTCCCACACACTGCTACAAGCCGAAATATTTTTTCAGAGCTAGATGCAGAAAAAAATTATATTGAATTTTCAACCTGGTGGAGGTTAGTATAGATGGACTAATAGAACAAGTCCCACACACTGCTACAAGCCGAAATATTTTTTCAGAGCTAGATGCAGAAAAAAATTAGATTGAATTTGCAATCTGGTGGAAGTTAGTATAGATGGACTAATAGAAGAAGTCCCACACACTGTTACAAGCCGAAATATTTTTTTCAGAGCTAGATGAGGAAAAAAATTAGATTGAATTTGCAACCTGGTGAAGGTTAGTATAGATGGACTAATAGAACAAGTCCCACACACTGCTACAAGCCGAAATATTTTTTCTGAGCTAGATGCAGAAAAAAATTATATTGAATTTTCAACCTGGTGGAGTTTAGTATAGATGGACTAATAGAACAAGTCCCACACACTGCTACAAGCTGAAGCCCAAATATTTTTTCAGAGCTAGATGCAGAAAAAAATTATATTGAATTTGCAACCTGGTGGAGGTTAGTATAGATGGACTAATAGAACAAGTCCCATACACTGTTACAAGCCGAAATATTTTTTCAGAGCTAGATGCAGAAAAAAATTATATTGAATTTTCAACCTGGTGGAGGTTAGTATAGATGGAATAATAGAACAAGTCCCACACACTGCTACAAGCCGAAATATTTTTTCAGAGCTAGATGCAGAAAAAAATTAGATTGAATTTGCAACCTGGTTGAGGTTAGTATAGATGGACTAATAGAATGATGCTATGCCCAAAAGGTTTTACTACACTAGGTGCAGTAAAAAAATTGTATTCTATACACAGGTGGTGTAGCTTGCAACACAGATAGGCTTCTCCACTGACAAACACACACTGCAAGAGGACAAAAAGGATTTGCTTTGCTAGATTTAGCCAAATGCTGTGAAAAAAACTTGCACAGCACTGGCACAGACCTGCCTGGCAAAAAGTGATAGGAACTGATGTAACCTAGCCCTGTAAAGGACTGCAATTACAATTAGTCTTTACTCCCAACCTATCTATTTAAGAGCACAGACCTGCCTGATAAAAGTGATAGGAACTGATGTAACCTAGCCCTGTAAAGGACTGCAATTACAATTAGTCTTTACTCCCAACCTATCTATTTAAGAGCACAGACCTGCCTGATAAAAGTCGTAGGAAATGATGTAACCTAGTCCTTAAAAGGACTGCAATCACAACTATTCCCTACTCCCAAGCTATCTGTAGATTTGTGCGAAAATTGTCTTGAAATTAACAAAGTATAGCGCACACAACAACAGCAGTGCTGTCTAACACGCAGCTGCAGCAGTGAGAAAATGGTGGCGACGGGGAAAATGGCTGGGTCTTATAAGGCAAGGACATGTGACATACACTGCCCATGACACATGCCCTTGCTTGTGTGAAAAAAAGCAGTTCGCTCCATGTGTGCGCTGCTGATAGGCTGACAGACTGCACCTCCCCACTGTAAATGCGGGAAAGAGAAAAAAAAATGGAGATCTTCATTATTTCTGCAGAGATCCATCCCCTGCCCCTCCCCCCACCCCGCTGTACACTCAAACTGCGTATTAACATTCATTTTCAGCATTACTGAGAAAAAATCCAGTTATGATTTTGGCGCACGAACAGTTATCGAACATAACCTCGAACAGCCGAATTTTTTTCAAATCGTTCGGGTTCGCCGAACGGCTCGAACACCGCCCAAAACAGCTCGAATTTGAGATTGGCGAACAGTTCAAGTCGAACACCACTCATCTCTAATCATAAAGAAAGGTGGCTATATTCATCACTAATTCTTTTTCTTGTTGTTTTTGCATGTCAGAAATGTTTATTTCTAAATTTTGTGCACTGATATTGGTTTACCTGGTGAAAATAAACAAGTGAGATGGGATTATATTTGGTTTTTATTAAGTTGCCTAAGTCTCCACACATACCGCTTAGAATTAACACTAAAATGTTCTATCTTCATCTCATCAGACCAGAGAATCTTAATTCTCATAGTCTGGGAGTCTTTCATGTGTTCTACAGCAAACTCTATGCGGGCTTTCATATGTCTTGCACTGAGGAGAGGCTTCCGTCGGGCCACTCTGCCATAAAGGCCCGACTGGTGGAGTGCTGCAGTGATAGTTGAATTTGTGGAACTTTCTCCCATCTCCATACTGTATCTCTGGAGCTCAGCCACAGTGATCTTGGAGTTCTCCTTTACCTCTCTCACCAAGGTTCTTCTCTCACGACTGCTCAGTTTGGCTGGACAGCCAAGTCTAGGAAGACCTCTGGTGGTCCCAAACTTCTTCCATTTAAGGATTATGAAGGCCACCGTGCTCTTAGGAAACTTGAGTAATGCAGAAATTCTTTTATAACCTTGGCCAGATCAGTAAATTGCCACAATTCTGTCTCTGAGCTTCTTGGGCAGTTTCTTTGAACTCATGATTCTCATTTGGTCTGACATGCACTGTGAGCTGGGAGGTCTTATATAGACAAGTATGTGCCTTTCCAAATCAAGTCCTATCAGTTGAACCATCTCAAGGAGGATCACAAGGAAATGGACAGCAAGTGACTTAAATATGAGTGTCTGAGCAAAGGGTTTGAATACTTATGACCATGTGATGTTTCAGTTTTTATTTTTTAATAAATTTGCAAAAAGTTTCTACATTTCTGTTTTTTTTCGGTCAAGATGGGTGCATGGTGTACTTTGCTGAGAAAAAAATGAACTTTTTAGAATTTACCAAATGGCTGCAATGAAACAAAGAGTGAAAAATTTAAAGGGGTCTGAATACTTTCCATACCCACTGTATATACACATGTATATATATATATACATACCCACTGCACATACATACCAGCCTGTCTCCTCTTCAGCTCTGGACTCCTGCAGTTAAGAGATCTTTGGTGACATCATGGTCACATGACTGTGATGTCACCAAAGGTCCTTCAGCAGTCTTATCCTCGGAATAGAAATGCTGGGGGCCCTTAAGAGGGTGGGGGCTCTGAGAAATTTCCAAGTTTTCTCTCCCTTCCCTCTAATGCCGGCCCTGCATACCAGTCTGTTTCCTGTTCAGTTCCTCTAGACTAAAGCAGTTAAGTGACTTTGGTGACATCTTGATGACATCTTGGTGACATGACTGTGAAGTCACCAAAGGTCCTTAAACAGTCTTAACCTCGGAATAGAAATGTTGGGGTCCCCAAGAGAATGGGGGCTCTGGGCAATTTCCCAGTTTGAATCCCCCTAATGCCAGCCCTGACTGTTAGTAGGGCTTATTTTTGGAGTAGGTCTTATATATCAAGCATACTCCAAAAACCCTGTAAAATCATGCTTGGGCTTATTTTTGGTGTAGGTCTTTTTTTCACAGAAGTCTCGTACTGCTTGTTGTACTTCGAAAACTACACCTACTTCTAATCCATCACACCATCAAATCTCCATACCTGATTGTGTGGCCAGGAACCAACAATAGTCTTCAGCTTGTGTGCCAACTCAACTCCCATCTGGTCAAGTTGCTCAAGGTGAAGTTGCTAATATACCATTTAGTAGATTCACCTGCCTTTTAGGAAATTATTGCATGCACTCAGATTTGTTGGAAGATAACCGGCCATCATTATTTCTCGCAAAAAGGCGTGCATGCTCCGCATTCTCAAATGCATATGCAGTTATACAGGAGAACAAGGGCCACTTCCTGGACTTGTAATTGAGCTTGAAAGTGCATTGTACTGTAGACCCACAAAGCAGAAATTATTTATAGGTACAGTACGTATCTTTCACAATCCAAGTAAGTCTATGTATTTGAGCTGCAGTATTGACCACAGCAACCAGGAGAGGTGGACAAAACTCTATGGTTGGGAACTAGGTCTGGTACTAACACTAGTTGGTGTTTATCTACCTCCTTCTACACCTCCTCTAAATCAATGGACATAACCCCATACTCTACAGCAATGGGGCAGAATGTTTTATCCCATCCCCACCCTTATTATTTTTTGTTCTTGAAAGCTTAAATAAGTTGTCCACTACTTTGACATTGATGCCTTATCCACAGGACAGGGCATCAATGTATGATCGGCCGGGGTTCCGCACCCAGCACCTTCGCCGATCAGCTGCTATCGGTGACGGCGGCGGCAGTCGGTCGGAAGTCCTTAGCTGTGGTGCCTGGCCGTCAAGTTGTAGTTGCCACCACGGGGTACTGCACATCCGCCTCCCATTAAATTGAATTGGAATCGGATGTGCAGTTACAAGTGGTGGCCACAACAACTTGACGGCGAGGTACCGCAGGTAAGAACTTCCGGCCAGTGGCCGCCGCTGGCACCAGTAACAGCCGATCATACATTGATGCCCTATCCTGTGGATAAGGCATCAATGTCAAAGTAGTGGACAACCCCTTTAAGTGCTACAAAGCTGTTTTATAGCTTGTGAAGAAAGGTGACAAAACTTATACAGCTGGACTTGTTATAGATTTTACATTGAGGTCCAATACTTTAAAATTATGCTTCTATACTATACTATTTACTGTGTGAAGCTATACATAGCACTTAAAGGGGTATTCCCATCTCAAAGATCCTGTCGTCCCAATATGTAGTAGGTATAATAATAATAATAATATTTGCAAATACCTTCAATTAGAAATGTAATAGATTATTTTTGATTTGCTATGCCACTTACCTCATGTGCAGGCAATACAGGACCTTAGGTATCCAAGGTTATGACCACTAGCAGCTAGCTAACTAACTTACACTTTATCAGTGGACGTAACAATGGATACCTAAGGTCCTGCAACACCTGCATGAGGAAAGAGGCATAGAGAATCAGAAATACTATGCTACATTTCTAATTGTAGTTATTGGCTAATATTATTATTATTACACCTACTACATATTGGAATAGGATCTTGGAGATGGGAATACCCCTTTAACTATAGTGATCACTCTTTGGAGCAAAGACACTTTTCAGCATTAGTTAGCTTCTGTAAAAGCTATATGTATTCAATTTTATTTGCTGAATACATATTAATAATTTATTTGCTCTGTTTCTGTTTAGAAAGATAATGTTATTTATTTACTAAAAAACTATCTGTGATGAGTAGCCATTTTAAAAAGTAACCATCATGTAACATTTCTTACAACTTTTTAAATGTTGTGCTCCCAATTAGATATTGTCAAAACTTGGAAATGGGCTTAAGAGAGTAAATGAAGGGAAAACATTCAGATGTTCATCAGAGGTCATACCTGTGATAGAGGTGAAACGTATTTACTGCTTCAGTGAACCAAGTCAAATTTACTGAAGTTGACAGAGCGAATGGGTGCTGAAAAATTTATGTTTGAACAAACTTTTTTTTTTTTTATTGAAGCAGCTCATTTCATTTTGCATTGGCTATAAACCTGAGTAGGTGAGAATGAAAAAAAGTGCCAGCTGTAGAGATTTCCAGCTAATTGAAGGTACTTGACTGTGGTTAGGAAATTTGAAGGCAACTGGCTAATTCAAAGCCTCACACTTGTATTATATTCAAGAAAGTGTTTTAAAAGAGTTTTGTTGGAAACACCTACAGTAATTATATTTTTTATTGTAAGTTTTTTTGTTCATATTACTTGGGTATTGCTTGCATAACACAGTAATTATAGTAAACAAAAATTATTTCCATCTTAGGCATTTATCTACTGTGTATGTGACAGATGCAGATCAGAGTTCTTGAGGATTAGCTTTCAAACAATTGGATATTGTCAATTCCATACTGTAACTTTCATAGACTTCAATAAAGAGGGCAGCATAAAAGTGTAGTCATTAGAGATGAGTGAATCGTTTTGCCGAAAATTAAATTTGTGTTGAATTTTAATAAATGCACTAAACCTGTCAAATTCCAGCAATTTGCAACTCAATTCACAAGAATCACAAAAATATGCCACCACCATTATACACATTGCAGAAGATTGCATGAGTCAGTGAAGGCTCACTTGACCTTAGGCCAACGTTTCCATAATGTGTTGCAGCTATCACAACACATGGTGTAGCACAATCAATCTGGAAGTACTATCATAGCCTGAATAAAAGCAGAGGCAGGGAATGCATCAGCCTTTTTAAAGTGAATTTGGATAGGAAGATGATGTTGCAGTTCACAACCTAACTAATTTACATTTTAAAAGATTTGTTTATCTTCACTGAAGTGTATGGCTAATGAAACTGCATTTATGGCATATCCTGTGGGATAATAAATATATTTAAATGTATGTGGACATTTGTCATGTTTAAAATATATATGATTTCAGATGTATGACTTCGCTTTCTGAATGACCAGCTTTCTCTGACATTGTAAAGCAGCATGTTCCCACTGTAAGGTGGCCGCCAGACACATTCTTGATGGTAGTTATGTATCACGGAAGTGGTTGTCCTCTGTGATGTAAACCTGGGGTAATGCTCTTGTGCACATAGTACTAAGAAGTTGTTTTGTGCATCTGGGCAAGGTGTTGCAGGCAGCCTGAGGGATGGGCGGGTCTGGCTGCCCATATACCCACCTCTTGGCGTGGCTCGCAAGGTAAAATGAAATCTGTTTGTTTGACACATGGTTCTATGTGTATGGAGGTAAGAAGGCCTTATGTATGCTGTCTCCAGCCGGTATACTGGATGCTATCCAGCCTGTGTGTCCTGGACTGTCTCTAAAGTCTTTGTTAAGAACTGTTTACTTTGTCTTGCCTGCACTGAAAGGCCATTTATTTTTCTTTGCTTTTGGCATAGTTTATGAAGCACCAATAAACCAGCATGGACATTTAAATGGAAACGGTTCCTGTCTTACTTCACCACGCACCCAAGTGAGTAAAATTCCCACATCACCTTGAATAGTAATGCTCAGTGTTCCCTCTTAGATGAGAATTCTAGAAAAAAAAAGAATTAAAATAACATACTAGTGAGATCAAGGAGAACAATTACAGATATGTATGTATGTAGAATGTGGAGTTTTTTAACTCTATAATTTCCATAGTGCACAGCCTTTAAGGAACAGTGGTTTCTGTTTTATCATATATTTGGCCATTTTTTTATGTAAGATGATCAGTCGATTCGATTTTGCTGATCACTGTATGGTAGTGAACAGGCTGGGAACACTTATCCATTTAATTTTTACTTTTAGTATTATTCTGCTGATTATTATGTTACACATATGTCCATACTATAGTTGTCAACATTTATGGGGTGTTTATGTCCCACCCCAAACCACCAACCTGCCCCTCAGGATAAGGCCCAACTTTACCCCACACCCCACTTTTGGGCAGGGTTTAAAAGTTTACATAAAACCTGACCTTTATAAGCCCAGGTGTTCCAGGAAATCAGGATAGTTGACATCCACTGTATGCCATAGACTAGGGGTGACCAATTAATTTTCCCAAGGGACCACATAAGCAACTGGGACTGTTGTGGAGGGCCGAACCAACCGTCCCAACTTAATTCATCTAAATATTAATTTTAATGCTTTATAAAAAGCAGTAAATCATATGACTACTGATGTCTGTAAAGCACCATGAAATGAATGGCACTATATAAGTAAAATAAATAAATATGGTTTTGATTCGTTGCCACAGGTAAATTTTAGCCCTATGTGAGCTGTTTTTAATTTTAGTGTTAGGATTTGAAAGTATGAGGACATTTGATGTGGGTTGCGAAATTACGTATTTTTGACAAAATATCGACCAATACCTCATGTAATGTATTTTATCTTATACATTATTTTCCTTCTTTATGCAGGATGCAGCAAGGCTCTTTAGTATTGGTTGGGTGTACTGAGGTGTCTGACCTTGTGGGGTGCACTTATATAGTACTGGGCAGCCCGCCTGATCTAATAGCATGGGCGTCATAAGTAGGCTCCAAGCCAGACACTGTGCATTACACGTATTTGTGTGACTGGCGTCTTATACAAGCCTGATTTGTGTTGATTTTAAATACTAGGCAGTCAGCCACTCCATAAATTGGTAGGTTTGTGAGTGGTTGTTTTATTAGTATTTTGCACCTGTGCTGCCCCTGCCTTTATCAACTAGTCTGCTATATCCTGCTAGTGCATTTGTAATATAAATTGATATTGGTAAGACTGTATGTTTTCTGTGATGTTTTAAGAATACAGGCTGCAATAAGCCCTATTGTAACTTATATTTGAAGTAGCAGCAAGTCAGCATGTTTGCCATATTGCGAAACATACCACTGGTCAGCAAACACAAGTGCAGTGACGGAGATATATCACTGGAGCATGGAAAGGTGAGTAACTGATCCTCACACTAACATTAAAAACATAAGGTACTTAGTTAACATTTTTTGATCAAAAAGCAAAAAAGGCATCCAACCACTTCATATTAATTAAAAGGAATCTGTCACCCCCTGGGACTTTTCAGACCTCTAATATGGGCATACAGGTGATATAAATGTAAATTTATACATACCTGTATGGCCCACATTAGAGGTCTGCTTGTTTTTATATATCTTTTTATAAAACACATTTTACTAGGTTGGCGACCAGGGGATGCCAAAAAATGCCCACCTACCTACTTAATTTAAATAATAGGGCTCTGTAAAGTGCACTCTAGATCTGCACATCCCGCGCATGCGCAATGCTCCTATAACTTAAGTAGCTTTTTTTTTCTCTCTGCCTTATTTTACTGCTGTGCTCTAGTGTGCAGGCGCCGGGGAGTCACTGTGACTTCCGCTCCAGTGACCTCCGGCGTGCGCAACAATAAGGTTTGTTCCCCACTTCCTCCCGGATATTTGCTAACTATCAGGATGCCGGGAGGAAGTGGGGACCAAACCTCATTGTTACGGTCAACTGTATGCCCATATTAGAGGTCTGAAAAGTCCCAGGGGGTGACAGATTCCCTTTAAGTATCTTATGGTTTTAATGTTTACAGCAATGTTTACAGCAATATTTAAGTTCATATATTCATTAATCACAGTGTGCTGACGCATCATGTATTTATATGTCTGCATATTGGCTACATAGCGCATGTCATAGATGTAATGGTAAAATCTAGAAAGCCATCTCTTAAGAATGGTCATGTCACCCTCATATTGAGGATTGAAGCATGGCTTAATCATAACTTGGAAAAGCAACAAGAGCTAGCACTTCATCTTCTTTAGGACATCCTGTTGTGAACAGGTAGTTGAAGTAGGTTATCTTCTGAAGAGCAGACAAGAAGTCTAGGGCTCAGTGTATACATGGGGGGGTGACTTTTCCCGCCTGGGTAAATAAGTTTCCTCTTTACAAAACTAGCTTTAGGGCACCGAAGTCTAGTTATGAATATTGTTTATTTTGTGAACGCTACAAATTAACATTGGACAGATGGATAACGATATATGTGCCATGTTTCTTATGTACGGAAAGCTAAAATCATGATAGGAAATATGGCAATAATATCTCCTGCCTGAGACTTCCAGGTGTGGAAATATCTTGAAAATTGGGGATTTCATAATTTTGTGGGACGTAGCCACATCTTATTGACCAGCCCCAACCTGAGGTCATCAAGGGTAAATATGTGACATGACTTTTATCTGATCAATAACATATTTTGAATTATAATCAGTCAGTCTTGGAAGACACATTTTGTCGTAGTTCTGTACCATTTTCCTAAAAGGAGACCTTCCCTTCGCTAAGATCTGCAAGGTTTCCGTGACAAAGGTTTAGTACTTTTCTTTGTTATCCTTATTTTTTCCATTTTCTACTATCTTTTGTATATTTTTATAAACACTGCCTACTTTTTCAGATTAAATCTTTAAAATGTTATACCTTCGTTCCTCTTGCTCTATAAACCATGCCCCCGAAGTCATACACTATCTGTTATGGGTGTCCAATCGGCCTACATAAAAGATTGGTGGTGGCAGCTGGTTTTCTGAAATATACACCGTATGTATACATTCCACATGTTGGAATCAGAGGTGTATATACTATACGTTCACTATGAGCTGCCTAATATCCTGTCTAGTAGAGAAAGCAGCCGTCCATCAATCAACAGTTAATTGCGTAATTGTCCTGATGAATGCTGTTCGTGACAACTTGGTAATAGCGGGGGAGATATTTGCGGGATATCCGGGCTGTTCCCATGACAACTTATTTGTGCACCTGTATATTAATTTAATACTAAAGGTATATAGACCCTATTTCTTTTTGCTTGCTGTTTTCTGGTTGTAGGTTTCTGACCTCAAATTCAAATAATATAATCAGATGTTATTCCCCCCCTTAGTCTAGCTCTATATTTCCACCATTTTTTCAGTCTTTTTAATGACTGCAGCAGCAACATCATAACTACAGCTAAATTCACCCCTGCAACCAGTTACTGACCTGACCAGCTCTCGCAGAGCCGCTGAGTTCAATGATTGTCAGCACAATGATATGAGTTGTATTTGTGACGTCAACACTACAGCCAGTAAACAGAGACTGTAGCAGTGGAGGAGAGTAAGCTACATACAATTTATTATTATAACCAGGTGCTGGGCATTGGAGGCCAGAAACCTATAACCAGAAAACATCATTAAAAAAAAGTATATGTAACTCCTGCACCAGCGCCGTTTGGCTGCTCTGAGTCCTGTGTCCCACATGATAGAAACCATGTGACATGACAGCTGGAGTGATCAGTGATCACTCTCACCAGGGGTTAAGAGTGGCCGAACGGTGCAAGTGCAGAAGGTAAGGCTTATAGTAGTGGACAGTCTCTCTAAGAGTGGGGGCTTACACATTGTAAATATGTAATTAATATGCAGGAACATTATTCATTATTTGGGCCTCATGCACATGAGACACACGGATCCTTCCAAGTGGTAAATATGCTATACATACCACATGCATGGATGCACATTTCCCATGTGCATGAGGCCCAAATATTTTTTAACCAGGCCCAAAGTATGATTCTGGCACAAAATGAAGCTTATTCTTTCAAAATCACACTTTGGGCAGGGGGAAAACATATTTATCCCATTTACTATTTTGAAATGGCTTCTTACCAGGGACATGTCACGAGGTCCTAATAGGTTTTAAATCAGGTGGCAGTTGAAATTTTATCATCTCCTCAACTATGTGTTGCTCTTTTTGTGCAACACTGAGGCGGTTAGTGCACTCACTGAGCACTGGCAGACAGGCTATATACGGTGTGTACCTGACCTCTACCTGTCTAGTAACTCAGGTGCACTCGGCAGCAAGAGCCATCCCAGAACATCCAGCGCCACCTCCAGATGGCCTGTACGACCTTCGGGTAGTCCATCGACACCCCACACCGCAATCTGGTTATCCAGCCCTACCTACCACTGCCTTTAGGTTGTCAAGCTCCACCCTTCACCACCCTCATGTTGTCCAGCGCCACCCAGCACCACCCTAGGGATGTCCAATGCTGCCCTAGGATTGCCTGCACAACCAGAACATTTGATTCTGGTCTCTTTTTCTGTCCCTATCTCCGGGCCACACAGGGACAGCAGAAGGGCCGCAACTTGCCCAGCCCTATTGACAGTTGAAATAAATAACATTAATTATCTCATTACAATGGTTTCATATTGCGTATGTATATAAATATAGAGTATATATACCTCAGAAAGAACAATGCAATCGACAGTTCAAAATCAGACATTTGTAATCAACATCTCTCCCGCTCATCAGTCAGCTGGTGCCCCCATTAGCCTAATGTGTCTATGTACTGAAACCCACACCCCTTAAAATAAGAATTGAGAGTGCTATTTTGAAAGTTAAACGAACTGCTGTCATTTACCTAGGTATGCGGTCCCAGTAATCCAAGAAATAATTCTGTTACTACTACTACTGCTGATACTGCTGATACTGACCATTGATGATGTATGAGTCATCAGAATATCCCTTTAACTTATGTCAGACTGGCCATTTAGCTTTTATTACACTTGTAGAAAAACGACAGCTTGACTATCAGCCAGTCATCATTCTCAGGAATATTAGGATTCCATTATAATTAAATAGATTAAATAGATTAAGTGCAAAGGGCCATTCACACATGCATCCTATCCTGACCTTCTTTTTTTGATGCCAGGCATGCATATGCTGGGGTAAAAATATCACAAGCATTCCGTATGAACAGTGGATGTTCAAAAGTCAGAAGTCACATTACCTTAACGTTAGCATTATGCCAGCTTTAGATCCATATAGATTACTAACATGCCAAATGCCCTGTCGGCCCCCGCAGAGCTCATCTGCAGCTCCAACTTCTCAATGCCCTATGTTAGTTAAAACTTACAAGGGATATAAACATATTGGCCACTGTCTCTATCCAGAGGCAACAGTGAAAACTTAGTTCAGATTATGTCAAAAATTTGGAAAAATTTCTACATTTGTTTTTTTCAGTCAAGATGGGGTGCAGAGTGTACTTTAATGAGAAAAAAATGAACTTTTTAGAATTTACCAAATGGCTGCAATGAAACAAAGAGTGAAAATTTAAAGGGGTCTGAATACTTTCCGTACCCACGGTATAATGAATTGGGGGCTATGTGACTAATGAATTGGGGGTATGTAACTATAATGAATTGGGGTATGTGACTATAATGAATTGGGGGGTATGTAACTATAATGAATTGGGGGGTATGCGACTATAATGAATTGGGGGGTATGCGACTATAATGAATTGGGGGGTATGCAACTATAATGAATTGGGGGTATGTAATTTTAATTTTGAGATAGACAATTAGAATGATTTGGGGAGCAGGTGGAAAACAGTGGGGCGTTGAAGATGCAGGTGAGTCGTAATCAATTGGGGAAAAGAGCACAGGGGCTAATTAATTAATATTTTTATTAGGTGTGAAAAAGTGACTATTTATAGTTAGTGGGGGTCAAAGTGGTGGTGTATTAATTTATATTTTGAATGGTGGGTTGCACAATGGCAAATTATATATGGGTGCATGTCTGTATTCAGCAGGCAATGTGTGGTGGATTCTTTTTTCAGGAAACAGATGTGTATATGTATGTATGTATATATATGTATCTATATAATGATGGACATATAAATATGACGTTTTTATTTTCAGAGGCGCTGTGAACAGGGCGGCAAACTCTGCAGTGGCCACATCATGGCTTTAGGATGTCGACAAGAAGGTTTGACAAGATGGAGAAGAAACAAAGAAAATTGCTGTAATCAGACAAGACATCAGCGGTAAGTTACTGACTGCAAATATTTATTCTGCATCTGCACCATTCAAAGGTTTACACGGGTAATCAGTGGCACTAAACGACCACTGATCGATAAACCATGATCATTGCTCTCGGCAGTGCGAGTCCTGGTTACAGAGGACGATGATCTTTTTGTGCTGCACAAAAAGTAATTTCACCTGTTGAACGAGCGTTTTGCTCATTCATCAGGTGATTGGCAGCCTGTTCACACTGAAAGGATATATCATAAGAATGCTTCTTCAATGAATATTTTTCAGTGAAAATGCATCTTTATTTGCAGAGAGATGATTGGAGTAATACTGTAATATGCAAAAGAAACACCCTTATTATGTAAAGCACTGTCCCTTAGTATATAGGGTCTTCCCTTGTTATGTTAGTGCTGTACGTAAGGGGAAAAAATTTCCCTTCTTCCATAGCATACCCTCTTGTTATGTATAGCCCGGGCCCTTACTACAAAACATTCCCTCTTGTCATGTATAGCCCTGTCCCTTATTAATTGGTATCCTCTATTGTTATGTTTAGCGCTGTACATAAGGGAAAAAAAGTCGTTCACAAATGTACACCAGAGCACCTGTGTCTTTATCACGTGGCCTGTCATATGACATCCCAAAAATAACATGTGACATGTCACGTGATACATCGGGTGATGGGAGCCCATGCACGCTAAACTGCCCGGGGCCCTGGCTACTCTTAATCCGCCCCTTTGTGTGTGTATATAATGCTCAGTCTACATTATACACCCACACACAGAATCTACGCTCTATATATATAATCTACACCATATACACATTGTTTACACTGGAATATTGTAGCTTGCTCATCAGTCTCTCTCCTCCTCTTCAGTTCGTTAACAGGGTGAAAGGTCACCAAATGTCATTAAACCCTTCTGTACTCAGAAACTACACTGATATTGCAGGCCAGGCATTATCAGTGCAGTTTCAAAGCAGGAAGCCCCCCATAACTGCAGCTGTGTTTAGTCCATCAGCGCAGGGTTGTCGAACTCCGCTCCAATTTTTTTCTGGAAAATTGAATCAAAAATTACAGACAGCCCAAATTTTTTATGAACATACACTCTACCCTTTTTTATATGTCACACTCGCCTTAATCATTCCCTTTTAGGTTGAATTCACGTGTGCATTTTTTTATGCAGTTTGAGTTAAAGTCAAAAGTGTATGTAAAAGGAAAGAAAAAAAAGGCAAGAACTTATACTCCTCCATCCGTATAACTTTGACTTAGAACAATAGGTTATTGTAAAAAAAAAATGGTATAATCTGTCAGAATGCTGACATATAATGTCTGGAAAACCAAACGGTATATGTGTATGTCTCCATAAAACCATGGGGAATATAGTGGAAATGAAGAGTGCTAAACTCCTAGGCTTAAATCTACATTGGAGCCTCTGTTGAGTATAATGCCTTTATTAAAATAATTCAGCCATTATCTGCCGGGAAAGGTGCGGGCTCGGCGTGTGAGCACACATAAAAGGCAGAGAGACGACCTATGATGTAACTGTGCGTCATATGTTGGGATGTGGTTAAAGGGAACATCTCAGCAGGTTTAGCCTATATAAACTATAACCACCACCTTTCAGCTGCACTTAAAATCCAACCTGAAAAAATCCCAGCCACCTCGCACACCTAAGAAAATATATTGTATTGTTCTTTCATGCCATAAGCTAATCAGCAGCATCCAGTCTGATGAGCATCGCACCATACTCAGTGCCTCCTCTGACCCCACAATAGCCGTCCTCCTGTCTTTATTGATGTGGCTGACTTCTACTATGTCATCCACAGTCTGTTGTGCTTGCACAGCTCCTGTTCTCTCCTGTTCAGACGCGAGAGTTTAACAGACTGTGCATGACAAAGGAGACAGTGAATCATGTCCATAGAGAGCAACTATTGAAGACACACAACCCCTATATCCAGGGATTAGTGATAAGCAAACATGTTCGCCACTGCTCGGTACTTGCCCGAGCATCACTGTGCTCAACAAGTTCAGCGAATATTTTCAGGTTGCTCGGGCAGGAACTCGGGTCACCTCCCAACATGTTTGGCGCTCATTAGAGAGCCAATGAGCATGCAGGAATTGCCTGCCATGCACTGTAATGCCAGAGCCATGTTGGTTGTGGGCATTACAGTGATTGGCTGGCTGCACAGCATCATCAGATGTATATAAGACCGGGCATTGCCATGCTCGTCACAGTCTACTCCGGAACCATGCAGAGTAGGGAGAGCTGCTGCTGCGTCAGGGAGAGATTTGCTTCTTCATAGTTAGTACAGGCATTCCACAACATATATATATCCAACTGAACTAACAGTCCTGAGGACTAATCCAGCTGCATATATTCAGTGGTGATAGCAGGAGTTAGGCAGGCAGGCAGTGTATGTGGCAGACTGCAGTGCATGATACAGCACAAGAGGGTCCATTGGACATCCTGTTAGTATAGGTATTCCACAACATATATATATATGTCCACTAACAGTCCTTCTGAGGACTAATCCAGCTGCATATATTCAGTAGTGATAGCAGGAATTGTATGGCAGACTGTAGTGCATATAGTGCAAGAGGGTCCATTAAACGTTCATGCTGCTGCTGTTCTTACAGATATTTGTAGACATAGCCCCATATATCAGGGGCCATGGGAAAAAAAAATTGATCTTAATCCTGGTTATTTGCTTCAAAAACAATCCAGAGTACACCATTTTTCTGCTACATTTGCTTGATCTCACTGCAGAATAAAGCCAGATATGTTCTATATTTCAGCGATAAAAATCCAGAAATTTAAAATGAACATGGAAAATATTGGCCTCCTTTTCCATTCTGTTGCAGTGTGTCGGTCAAGCTATTCACACTAGGTGTCTTGTGAAGAATAGTATTAGTAAATTACAGGCCTGTTATCAAAAACTGTAGTTCCCTGTCAGACATAACACCTATAAGAGTGTTCCAAAATCAGACATTTCTTCCATTTTCATTCCGCTGCAGTGTGTCGGTCAAGCTATTCACACTAGGTGTCTGTGAAGGATAGTATTAGCAAATTACATGCCTGCTATTTAAAACTGTGGTTCTCTTTCAGACATATCACCTATAAGAGTGTTCCAA
Organism: Phyllobates terribilis; assembly: GCF_046119375.1. Taxonomy (NCBI): domain Eukaryota; kingdom Metazoa; phylum Chordata; class Amphibia; order Anura; family Dendrobatidae; genus Phyllobates; species Phyllobates terribilis. The sequence continues at coordinate 473,858,924 of NW_027362765.1, read as the reverse complement.
AATCAGACATTTCTTCCATTTTCATTTTGTTGCACTGTGTCGGTCAAGCTATTCACACTAGGTGTCTGTGAAGGTTAGTATTAGCAAACTACAGGCCTGCTTTTTAAAACCGTGGTTCTCTGTCAGACATAACACCTATAAGAGTGTTCCAAAATCTGACATTTCTTCCGTTTTCATTCCGTTGCAGTGTGTCGGTCAAGCTATTCAAACTTGGTGTCTGTGAAGGACAGTTTTAGCAAATTATAGGCCTGCTATTTGAAATTGTGGTTCTCTGTCAGACGTATCACAAAACTGTGTTCCAAAATCAGCCATTTCTCGTGAACGTGGAAAATATTGTCCTCAATTTAAAATGGGCAAGGTGCGTGGCAAGGGACGGGGAAGTGGACGTGACGGTGATGGTGCATGCAGAGGCTGAAGGACGTGGCTGTGGGCAAGCTGAAATTGTGCCACAACAAACACCCACATATTGTCACTCGACCTGCCTATTCCAATTACTAGGGGGATCGTAGAAAACCACAATTGAACATAAAGCAGTGTCAAAAGGTTATTGGCTGAATAGCAGATAATACCTCTAGTCACTTAGCCACCACCACCACCACCCTGTCTTTCACACGGTCAAGTCTCAATAGCCGTGAGTCTGAATCGCATATTCCTCACCCTGATCCTCCTTCCTCCCACCATGCCGAGTGCCCGGAGACAACTGAACCCACACTTGGACACTCAGAAGAGCTGTTCACTTTTCCATTTGTAGATTCGGACCTCTCGCCCGGCCAGCTTCAAGCGAGTCAAGAGGAGAACGCATGAAGCGAAGCCCAAATATTGGAGCAGCCACGGTCACACGAAGGAGATGGTGGGAAAGTGCAATTACTGTTGCAAGAGGTGGATGATGATGATGATGAGACACAATTGCCAGAAAGTCAGGAGGAGGACCAGGGTGCGGAAGTGGAAGACCAGGTAGTAGATGATATAGTAACTGACCCAACCTGGCAGAGGGACATACAGAGCGAGGACAGCAGCACACAGGGGGAGGGAGGGGTAGCACCACGACAGGCAGGAAGAAGCAGTGTGGTGGCCACGGACACAAGGTGGGAAAGCATTCCTCGTAACTCCAAAACGACGGAAGTTGCTAGTACAACTGTTAGGTCTTCCCAAGTCTGATTATTTTTTAAAGACTCTGCAGATAACCCCAAAAAGGCCATTTGCACCACCGGCCAGGCCAGCATCAGCAGGGGTAGCAAAACTAGCAGCCTGACCACCAGCATCATCAGCATGATCAGGGACATGGGAGCAAAGCACCTGACTAAGTGGGCTAAACACCATAGTACAGCAACAGTGTCTGCAGGTGACACCACTGCTTGTTCCGCTGTTGTGCATGCATGCCAATCCCCTCTCCATGGCGTATGCCAAGATGCCTCCCGCACTGCACCTGTCATTGCACACTCTCAACTAGCACCATCAGCAAGCACATCCACGTCCATGTCCCAGCGCAGCGTTCAAGTGTCCCTACCCCAGTCCTTAGAATGTAAATGCAAATACGCAGCCAACGCCTTACAGGCCACTCTACTAAATTCACACATTTCACAAATGCTTGCACTCGAAATGTTGCCTTTTAGGCTCGTGGAGACAGAAGCTTTCCACAACCTGATGGAGCGGCCGTCCCTCTGTACTCGGTCCCCAGCCGCCACTATTTCTCCTAGTGTGCCGTACCCGCATTACACGAGCACATGTCCCACAACATTAGATGTGCCCTCAACAACGCAGTTACTGGGAAAGTCCACCTAACCACAGACACGTGGACAAGTGCTTGTGGACTGGGACGGTACATCTTGCTGACGGCATACTGGGATAACATAGTGGAAGCCGGGACCCAGTCGGAACTTGGGCGGAACAAGTCCTCCCGATACCGAGGATTGTGGGATCTGGGTCAATCAAGGTTGCCCCCATGTAGGGCCCCGAGGGTTCGGTTGCTACAGGGGTATTGCACCTCAACCAGAGGTGTGATATTCCACTCCCAGGAAAGGATGGAGTGTGGACCAGGGCTCAGTTAGCTGCACACGCATATACTCCCCATTTCCGGGGGACAGCTCGACGGTGCACCCAGATGCAGGCACAACTGACGATGTCCCTGGCTGGAGTGGGGAGGGGGGATAGACCCCAGTGGTGTAGGAGCAGAAAGGGGACGGTTTCTGGAGCACAGGAAGGAGCTCATTGGGTGCAGGTCACCTGAGCTCAGACACAAAGAAGTAGATAAAAGGTGGGAGCCATCTTGTTCAGAGTAGAGTAAGGAGAAAGAGAGAAGTAGTTCAGTCAGAGCTGACAGGGAGCCGCGGCTCAGCTTGAGCTCAGATCCACGAGGCAGACCTAGAGAGAAGGCTGGGGCCAGGAAGGAGAAGGAAGGAAGAAGAAAAGACAGAGGAGTAGAAAGGCTCCAGAAACAAGAAGGCAGAAGGGACCCTAAGAGAGCAGAACGGACAGCAACTGTTGCAAACCCGCGTTATATCGGGTGAAGGGTCAGGCTGTGGAAGGGTACCGGATTCCCAAGTTGGTGGAGGTAAATTATCCCTCAGCCAAGAACCAGAGGTCGTGATCATTTATTGGTGCGACCCCCCGCCAAACCTGCTAGGAAGGCGCCATATAGGATAGCGGGAAGCGGAGGTCAACGCTTTCCCGACACGGTCCGCGGTAGCTAAACAGAAGTTTGGTCACTGGTGGGGCACGAGAGGCCAGAGAAAGGACAGAAGGGGGTCCTGTGCCATGCTACTGAGTTGCCTGGGGGTTGACCGAGCCCCTCACCTGGTGTACACAGCACGGCTTGGGCAGTCATTGCTGACAGAAGTGACTTGGATAACAACTGTGAGTAAAAGACCCTGGACTGCATCATTGGACTCTGTGTGATTTCTGCTGCGCCGGCACCATCACCCCCAACATCCACCTACACTGCCCTGAGGTTACACTCTTCCCGTGGGGAGTTATCCTACCCCTGTGCTGCACACCAACACCAGCCTCAGCGGTCTGCCTCGCAACGGCGGTTATCTCGGACCGCAATCCACGGGTGGCGTAGTCGGACATTCAAAACACTGATAAATAGACCGCCACAATTTGGTCTGACCACCCTGAGCCACGGGATTGGGTTGCCACTACTACCCCCATCATCGTACAGAAGCCCGGTCTCGAGTGCCCCACGGCCCAGGGGGCGAGTCACCCACATCCTACAGCTCCTGCACCTCCTCCTCCTCTTCAGTCTCCATCTCCGAAATGACCACATCAGTCGCAAGCTGGAAGCACTGCAGGACTGCCTCGGCCAAGCGGCAACAGGCTGTGCTGAAGCTAATATGCTTAGGTGAAAAACCGCACACCGCTGAAGAGTTGTAGACAGCTCTGAAAGAGCAGGCAGATCTGTGGCTCACACCGTTGAACCTACAGCCAGGTATGGTCATGTTTGACAATGGCCGGAACCTGGTGGTGGCTCTGAGGCGAGGCGAGCTCACTCACATACCATGCCTGGCCCATGTGCTTAACCTCGTGGTTCAGCGGTTTCTCAAAACCTGCCCAGATCTGTCGGATCTGCTTGTCAAAGTACGCCACCTATGTGCCCATTTTACAAAGTCAGCTACAGCTTCCGCCGGCCTTGCCGTGCTTCAGCAGCATTTGCAGCTTCCAGCTCACTGACTCATCTGCGATGTCCCCATGCGTTGGAACTCTACATTGTATATGTTGGGAAGAATTTGGGAGCAGAAGAGGGCAGTTGTTGACTACCAGCATCAACAGGGCCATCGGTATTGAGGTCGGACTCCACACATAAAATCTCAGGAGTGGACATGGATGTCAGATATTTGTACCATCCTCCAAAACTTTGAGGACTCCACCAAAATGGTGAGAGGCGATGACGCCATAATTAGCATCACCATCCCGCTTCTCTGTTTTCTTAAACACTCTCTGCTCACAATCAAAGAGGATGCATTGCAGGCGAAGCACGATGAGATGGAGCAAGGAACCATACAGGGTGATTCCACACAGCCAAGTCTCATCTCATCCCAACGTGAATTGGGTGACAATGAGGAAGAGGAGAAGGAGGAGGAAGAACAGGAGCTAGTTTCCTGCGCTATAGACGGAACTACCTGCACAACTGTCATACCGTCTGTTCAGCGTAGATGGCCTGAGGATAGGGAGGAGGTAAAAGAGAAGGAGGATGAGGAAGAGAGCATGGTCAGTCTTCCTATTGGTGAGGACACAGAAGTCTTGCCTCTTTGCAGTCTAGCACACATGGCTGAGTTTATGTTACGCTGCCTTTCCCGTGACCATCACGTTGTCCAAATTTTGGGTGACAGTCATTACTGGTTGGAGACACTTCTAGACCCACGCTACAAGGAGAACTTTCTTTCTCTTATTCCCTTGCAGGACAGGCCTAATAAAATAGGGCACTACGAGAAGGACCTTGTTGCGGAATTATTTAAAAAATTCCCATCTGAAAACGCTGGCGGTAGAGGTCACAGTTCGTTGGACAACCAAGAAGTACAGGCAAGAGAGACCCAAATGCAATTCAGCAGAGGCAGGGGAACACTGTAAAAGTTCTGGGACAGTTTTCTCAGACCCTCCAATCGCACAGACCATGAGGCGCGGGGTATTCTCCCAAGGAAGGAAAAGTTTCGGAAGATGGTGAGGGAGTACCTTGCAGACCATACCAACGTCCTCCGTGATTCCTCTGTGCCTTATAATTATTGGGTATCCAAGCAGGACACGTGGCATGAACTGGCTCTTTATGCCTTGGAGGTCCTGGCCTGCCTTGCCGCTAGCATTTTGTCAGAGCGGGTTTTTAGTGTCACTGATGGAATTATAATCGATAGGCGCATCCGTCTGTCAACAGAAAATGCTGACAGACATGACTCTTAGAAAATTGAACAAGGGCTGGATTTGGCCAGACTTCTCAAGACCAGTGAATCATAGCAGCGTAACATAAACTCAATTACAGTGTATTTTTTTGGTGAGGTCTAACTCTATTCCCATGCACCTCTGTCTTCACACCCAGACATGGGTATACGCCTCCTGATTTTGTCTATTTGCTCTTGACCTCCTCCTTCTCAACATCCTCATTCTCCACCCCCTTATCACCACTATATGTACCATATCAACATATCTATGTCTCTTGCAAGGGGCATTGGAGTTCCTCCAAATTTTTACCAGCCATTGCTTCACTGCATAGGCAAACAGTATGGGAGACATACTTCCTAATAATTGGAGCATTTTTTGCAGGATGCCCACCAATCTCTACGTCTCTTGCAAGGGGCATTGGAGTTCCTCCAAATTTTTAGCAGCCATTGCTTCACTGCATAGGCAAACAGTATGGGAGACATACTTCCTAATAATTGGAGCATTTTTTGCAGGAGGCCCTCCAACCTCTATGTGTCTTGCAAGGGGCATTGGCGTTCCTCCAAATTTTTGGCAGCCGTTGCTTCACTGCATAGGCAAACAGTATGGGAGACACACTTCCTAATAATGGGAGCATTTTTTGCAGGAGGCCCTCCGACCTCTACGTCTCTTGCAAGGGGCATTGGAGTTCCTCCAATTTGGCAGCCATTGCAGTCACTGCATACGCAATAACAGTATAGGAGACCCACTCGTTAATGATGGGAACAACAAAGCATAGCCGACTGCTGGCCCTTTAAGAATAGTAAGGGCCGCCTGATGACCTTATAAAAATAGGCTTTGTGACTTTCAGAGTCCCTCCATCATAAATGAATCAGGATGTGTCTGATGATGTGTCACACACCACATGGCCAGATAAGGTTGTAAAATGTTAAAATGACATTTTCCGGTGAATGAATTTGTCTTGGTTGAAAGCAATGCAAAAGTGCAAAAAAGCATCAAAAACATTGCGTGTGAACATAGCCCAAGGTGTGGAGGAGCATTTTTGTTTTTGTATATTTATTTTGCCTTATATACAAGTCATTACCCTGGAAAGGATGTTCCTTAACATATTTTCCAGGAAAATCCATTCTGGTTTCGTTTTTGTATGTTTTATTGTGAGTCTGTAAAGGTGGTGTAATACCTCTGACAACGTTGTTGATAGAAGTGACCTGGGAATCAGAAATGCTTCCAGGGGTCTTCCCCATGTTGTCCCCATTTCATTTAAGCACCGTTCCCATCGATTTGGGCAATTTTAGTCCTTCTGCAGACAGCCGAAGGGAGGCGCTGGAAAAATGCTCGAGTTTCCCATAGACTTACATTGGGCTCGTTATTCGGTCTGAGCACTGGAGCATTCCAATTTGCTCGACTCGAACAACGAGTACCCGAGCATTTTAGTGCTCACTCATCACTACCAGGGAGCAAGCTCAGCCTCTCTTTCTCCACTTTCTATGTTACTGCCCTCTGTTATTAGCTTCTCATTTTTGCCATATTGTCCATTTTTATATTTATTTCTTCATTCAGTGATCTCGTCTTCTTCTTTCTCTGTGCTAACATCCTCTGTCTTATTCTGTGAGCTATTATCTTCTGTTGTCTGACTCCAAACGCTTGTGCTTGTGTGCTAGGGTTCTCTGTTACCAGCCTGTCCCTTTTTGTTTGGGTTCTGTGTTATTTGCTTGTTACCACTTGTGCCTGTGTTATCTGCCTGTCACTCCCGGTGTTCCTGTTCTCTCAGTTATCAGCTTGTCAATCGGTGTGTTCCTGTGCTCTCTATTATCAGCCTGTCACTCCCTGTGTCTGTCTTCCTTGTGTTCCAGCACTTGTTCCTGGCTCTGTTCTAGTGTATTCTGTTATCCTGCTTGTCCGCTATGTTGTTTACATACCTTTATGTCTTCTGGTCCTGGCTGCTGCTCCTTGGCTGTGTCAGTTTCCTCCCAGTCAGAGGCAGACAAGTGTAGTCAATGATGTGAGCTCAAAGTCAGAGGCAGGGCCCCGCTGTGTCCTGGCTGCTGCAGCAGCTGAAGGCTTCACCGATGGGAAGTTTGAAGAACAGTGTACTCAGTCAGGATTGGCTAAGTGAATTCCCTTCCCCCTCTCCTCCACAAACTGCAGAAGTGCGGTCACATGACTCACTCCCTGCACTCTGATTGGAGGCCTGTCCTCCCTTCTTTCGTTCTTTCTCACTCCCTTCCCTGTGATCGCATTTATACTTTACCTCTTAGTTTAGACATATGCACAGTAGAAACTCAGAGGAAATAACACAGAATCATTGCCGGATGTCAACTCGGAGGCAGAGGCCCCTTAGGGGATGAAGACTCTGTGCAATTGCCCCATTTGCCCCTCCGCTCCCCCTTAACACTAAGGGGCTGAAGACTCTGGGCATTTGCCCCATTTGCCCCTCCGCTCCCCCTTAACACGGGCCCTGATGTCAAACCCAGAACGTGATCTAAATCGCTCTACAGCTCAGATGATGGGGAATAGATGTTTTTCTTGTCACTCAGGCTAAACAGGATTATATCTGTGTAAAGTGAAATCCATGATTTTACTTTTGTTCTATAAATAATACAAAAAATATCAAAGAGTGAGACATACGCCAAAGGGGCCATTGACTATAATAGTGCAGAAAGTGTGCTCTCTCTGGTGCACGAGAGAGCACTGAGTGCTGTGTACAGAAGAACCTAGTGCATGCTGCAATTTTTTTTATCATGGTCATTCAGTCAGTGTGAAAAAAACTGTTATCTGAACAGGCCTATTGGATAACATTGGTCCTACAGCAGTCCATGTGATTTCATTTTTTTCCACAGGTAGCACTTGGACTGAAAATATGTTTGTGTGAATGTAGCATTACTGTTATTAGTGCCCCTGGATAGCAAGAATGACTGGGAAAAGTTTCTGTTAATGTTATTTTTTTGCAACGAATGTGCATTTAGCTGCTGTCATTTCCAGACTGCGTCACTCCACATGTTGGCGTGGTTTTCAGCCAAATTGGTACCAAACCTGTACTGTAATTTGGCTGCAGAGTATGATCCATTAAGCCCTTCACCCAAATTAAACTACAGTTGAAATCAAGCAGTAAACTATCTACTCAGAATTCTACACACAGAGTTATACATTATGCATTCAAGTTTTTTTATCAAACTGTAATTCATATCTTCTTTTCCTGTGAGATATTAAGCAATAACAATGCTGAAACTATATTATGTTGCTGTTATAAATCTATAATTTGTTTTTCAATTAAAAAATAATTGTCCTTTAACAAACAATTGACTGATCACAGAAGCGACAGGGTCTTGTTATCTGCTCTAGGTAGAAAAGCTGGAATTGTGCTTTTTATAAATATGTATGCACGGAATATATATACCACATTAGGTTACTAATGAAGCACTTTCACGCCAGATTGACTGACTACGTAGAGTAAAGCTTGCTAGAAGAACCTGGGAGAATGTTGCTAGAAGATCACCTATGCTATTATCCTTCCATTACATCATTATTTACTCATGGGTTTTTATGCTTTTTTTTTCATTTATAAATGTTCTTAATAAAACTTTGGTAACCAATCTCCCTTTTCATTTCCTCACACAAGGTCAATTTTATGAAGCAATGTCAGTTCAAATCATTGTAATAAATGGGGCACATATAGCTTTTTTCACAGTCCATAAATTATTCAATAGACAAAAAGCAAACATATGGCACACACACACGATTCAGCAAAATAAAAGTCTAAACAACCTCCTGGAGGACCTAAAAAGCTGCTTTAATGATATTCATTACCATGAAAACTCATACTATTTTCTCAGAATCTTGATCTTTTCCACCTACTATGAGAGATACACATAATAAATAATACACGAGTGTTACATTTCCAAACAAATACCAAGCTCAATTTTTCACATTTTTTGTTCAGTAGAAAAGCTGATTTTTAAAGTGTACCTATCATTTCAGATAACGTTTCAGAATAAGCTGTTGTGTGTGTACATGAGGAATAACACCATTTCTGGCCATTACATGATTTGTATCCTGCCTTTTCCTCAGTTTTCTCCCCTGCAGGTTCTAGTTCTATTTTAAGTTCACTCTGAGTTGGTGAGTGAAAATTATGTGCTATGATGTCTCCCATACACATTACACACATAGAGACAGATTTCTGGTTATCTTTCTATGCAGCACACAACGGAAGCTCCAGTAGTATAGATTATATTATATGGCAGTATTGAGAAGTGTGGCTGTGAATCCAGCAATGAAATAAAAATTTGCTGGATGCTATATCTTGAATTGCCTGAGTCTGCCTAGTCTCTAACTCTGCTGAGTGCGCCTCACTTCTCCTTACCCCACGTCTCTCCTTATATTTCAATATGCTATGTATCATTGTGCTAGTAGTCTGTCTTGCTTTGACCGAAGTGGAATTGAGCTGATTTTGAAGTGCATGATGAGTTTAGGGAGCAGGAGGAAAGGGAAGAAGTGCCACATATATTAAGAAGGAAGCAGATTTTTCCAAGACAATGACTATTTCATGACTTTTGGATATGGGATGGACCCCCACTCCATCTTAAACCAACTATGACTACAGTAAATCTCGACACTGGATTAAATACACAACACATTCTTTTGGCTGTCAAAATGGCCACAACTTTATTTAAAGCACGGAATTAAACAATCACATTAGGAGTCAGGTGGAGTACAAGTACATTGGGATTCACCAGTATTGTGATATCTCCAGCTGTCTGACATACAGCACCAGAACAGACAGCCTTAAAGGGGCGGCACGCACTGGCTTGCCATTCAAGCAGAGCCAGTAACTTTTCAGGGCACCAATGACCCTATTATCCTCACTCCTCTGCTTAATCATCATGCCCACCCCTTATAGATGTTACCATTACAACATCTTTCAGGCCGGCCCCCCATAGCCGAGCCTGTTCAACACTATGAGGTTTGCATCATCAAGTATAGGGGACTAAGCTTGGCAAACCTCCGACTCACAAAGAGTCATCCTACAGCACTCAAGAGAGGAAAAGCCCCCTTTGGAGGTAACCTCTAGGGAACCATGGCTGAAGAATTGCCCTTCCCTTGGGCTTAGAATGTTAATGCTAACTTAACTCTTTATAACAATAAAGCATTCATCATTATACAAGTAACGGTTAAAATGGATAATTAAATACAATAAAGCGTTCATCATTATACAAGTAACGGTTGAATAAAGCGTTGCAGAACAGTGATTATAACAGGGCGGGAGGGCGGGTGATGCATCCTCCATCTCGTCCACAGATAAAAAGACAGATCACACAAGGAGAGAAAGTTACCTCCCCCCTCCCTGCAAGCCGAGCCTCCTTACACTAAGCCCCCCAGGCACAGCCCCCTTCTATGATCCTCCCAGAGCAGAATCACTCCTTAAAAATCTACACAGCTCTACAAGCAAAGCTGCTGGCGTTAAAGGCACAACCCTTCCAAAGTCATGTTCCCTCTGCTTAGGGCTCTGGGATTTCTTTACTGAATTTAAAGGCTAGAATCTCATTTAAGGTTGTTCAAAGTAAAAAAACAAATATACATTGAAAAAGACACGTGGCACCAAAGAGACAGTTTTCTTTCACCTGAAGAATAGCTAATTTGAATATGTTTCTTCTATGGATCATTGCCTTTAAGAATCCATTCGCTAGCTGGAATTTCCTCAGTGAATACTAACAAGCCCCCAAAATGTTAGGCTTGATGAATGAGACAAAGCTGTACATAAGAAGTTGTACAAAAGTACACGAAGTTTCACTGATGTTAGGGGTTCCATATATCCAAAATTCGGATTTATTTATTAGTGATGAGCGAGCACTAAAATGCTTGGGTACTCGTTGCTCGGGTCGAGCAAATTGGAATACTCGGGTGCTCGACCCGAGCAACGAGCCCAATGTAAGTCTATGGGAAACTCGAGCATTTTTCAGGTGGCTCTCCCCGGCGGTCTGCAGAGGGCCTAAAAATTGCCCAAATCGATGGGAACAGTGCTCAAATGACATGGGAACAGCATGGGGAAGACCCCTGGAAGCATTTCTGACTCACAGGTCACTGCTGTCAACAATGTTGTCAGAGTATTACGCCACTTTTATGAACTCACAATAAAACATACAAAAACAAAACCAAAATGGAATTTCCTGGGAAATATATTAAGGAACATCCTTTCCAGGGTAATGACTTGTATAAAAGGCAAAATAAATAACCAAACCAAAAATACTCCTCCACACCTTGGGCTATGTTTACACGTAGCATTTTTGATGCGTTTTTGCACTTTTGCATTGCTTTCAACAAAGAGAAATGCATTCACTGGGAAATGTCATTTTAACATTTTACAACCTTATCTGGTCATCTGGTATGTGACACATCATCAGACACATGCATATGATGCGCCCCCTGAGCCGTGGGGTACCCGTTGCCAGGCCTGTAGATGCTGGGGGATTGTAGTCACTGTGGTGGTGACCCGGTCCGTGACCCAGGGCGGTCAATCCAAGGGTAGTAGATGTATATAGGTTATATAATGTCTGACTACGCCACCTGCGGAGTGCGGGTAATGAGGCCGCCGCTGCGGAACAGTCCTCTGAAGCTGATGGTTTGGCAGCTTGGGTGGTATAACTCCCCACAGGAAGAGTGTAGCTTCAGGGCAGTGTGTGCGGATGATGGTGGTTGTAGTGCAGGGAGTCCGTGTGATGCACTCCCAAGATCTTTACTCACAGTTGTTGCAGTTCTTGTTACAGGGACCCATGTAATGGCCCTCATCATTCTGTGCTCACTCAGTGAGGGGTTCAGCCGGCCCCCAGTTAACTCCGGAGTATTTAGCAGGACACCCTTCTGTGTGTCCTTTCTCTGGCCTTCTCCCTGCACCTCACACCCAGTGACACTTCTATCCGGTACCCTCGGGTCTTGGCGGGCGACGTGTGTTCCGTCCCCTGGGTCCTATATGGCTACCTTCTTAGTGGGACTGGTGTGGACTCTTGGCTTACGGTACTTAAAGTGCTGCAGCCTCTGGTTTCCAGTTAAGCCTTGCTGTTTCTCCGCTAGTTGAGGGACCGGTTCCCCTTATCTGGCCTGACCCCTCTACCTCCTGGTAGCAGCGGGTGTACGGGAAGCCTTCTGCACGGCCCATACCCCTGGGGTCCCTTCGGTTCCTGGAGCCTTCCTGCTCCCACTCCTCTCTTCTTTCCCTCAGTCCTGGGCCTCACAGGCTAGGCCCGCCTCAGGAGTAGTGTTGAGCCACCCCCGTAGTGTTCGAGTTCGGTTCGTCGAACACCCGTGTGTTCACCGAACTGTTCGTCGAACTGTTCGTCGAACACCTTCGAACACCGTTAAAACCAATGGCAGGCAAACAAAAACACATAGAAACACATAGAAAACAACTTCAAAGGTATCCAAAAGCTGACAAACTGCTCAGAAGACACAACTAACACATGGAAAAGTGACAAGTACATATAGTCATGCGAAAAGAAAAGAGGTGGAGGAGTAAAAGGAGGGGGAGACACAGATATAGGCATGTCATGCCCTTCTAAAATCCAAAAAGTGAGAAGCCGACACGGCCAGTCCGCTCCTGCCCGTGCCACCTCCGTGTCGCCGGGTTTGTGCCAGAGCCGCGGTGAACCCTGACGGCCAGCCCCCCTCTCCCAATACTGGTGCCTGTCCGCTGGTGGGTCGAGCGAGCCCCCCTGTGGTGGAGGCAGCTCTAAGCTTTTTAATTTAAACTGTCTCTCTAATTTGAATGAATACACTTTAAATCCATTTACAAGGATCTATTGGAGGGCAAGTCTCATGCCAGCAGCCGCGTAATTCCAGCTCCAGTAGCGTCCACTAAAGCTGCTGCAGTTAAAAAGCTTTTATAAGGATCGAGCTCGGCTGTCCACCGCAAGGCATCCTACTGCCAGTCCCAGCCCCTATGCCTTGGGGTGCCTACTGATGCTCTTCACTGAGTATCCCGTGGTCCCGAAGCATTTCCTTTGAAAAAATTAAGTGTCCAAACTACAGGTGGTGTAGCTTGCTTAACAGCCGGGATAATCCGCTGACTAGCAGACACTGCTACTAGGCACAAAGTATTTCCTGGGCTAGATGCAGTTAAAAATTTGTAATTAGATACTCTCGTTGGATGCTGAGAAAGTATTCCATAGAGTCTCCTGGCACGCCATATATGATTCTCTTAAAAAGCTTGGGGTAGGGGTCTAGGGGACCCTTTTATAGCCAAAATCACGGCACTGTATCGCAATACGTCACCTAGGCTGAAGATAAATGGAACTGTAGCACCCTGAGGGCTCGGTTGCTACAGAGGTATTGCACCTCACCCAGAGGTGTGATATCTCACTCTCAGGTAAGGATGGAGTGTGGATCAGGACCCGACACCTGCATGCATTACACCACATTGCCGTGGGGCAGGGTGACCAATATGCCCCTGAGATGGGCACGACAGTCCCTGTCCCTGGCTGGAGTGGGGGGAGGGAACACTGAGGAAGGGGAACCCTGTAGTGCAGTAGCATGGAGGAAGCAGTTCCTGGGTGCATTGAGAAGGGAGTATAAAAGGTGGGCACCATCTTAGTTCAGTGCAGAGAAGTCTGAGCAGAAGTGACAGGGAGCAGGGGCTCTGCATGAGCTCTGCTCCGGAGGCGGGCCTAGTAACAGAGGCCCAGGCCTGGAAGAGGGAGAAGGAAGGAAGAGGGGCGGAGAAGGCTCCAGGAACGAGGAACGAAGGGATCCCAGGGGTGCGGACGGGCGAGTCGCCACCGCACGCCCGAATCCACCTGCGTGGAGGGGTCAGGCCAAAGGGGGAGACCGGTCCCCGAAACTAGTGGAGGCAGGAAACGACCCTCAGCTAGAAACCGGAGGCTGTGACATTTTATGTGGCGCAGCCCCTCGCTACACCCGCTAGGAAGGCACCACATAGGGTCAGGGAAACTGGCGCCAAGTTTACCAAGAGGAGGCCCAAGGCAGCCAGACAGAAGGGTTGGTAAGAAAGGCCAGAAAAAGGACACACAAAGGGGGTCCTGTGAAGCGCTCCAAAGTTATCTGGGAGTTGTCTGAGCCCCTCACCTGGTGAGCACAGTACGACGTGGGCAGCCGTTACCTGCAGACGTGGTCTGGATAATAAGAACTGTGAGTAAAGGCCCTGGACTGCATCACTGACTCCGTGTCATTACTGCTGCTGCCCTGCACCATCACCACCATCCTCCGCATACACTGCCCTGAGGCTATACTCCTCCCATGGGGAGTTATGCTACGCTCTGCTGCACCCACAACACCAGCCTCAGCGGTCTGCCCTGCAGCGGCGGTTCACTCTGACCGCAATCCACGGGTGGCGTAGTCGGACATTTAAACATCAAAACCACATAAATAGTTCCGCCACTGGTTTGACCGCCCTGAGCAACGGAACCGGGTCACCGCCACGGAGACTACAACCACCAGCATCCACAAAAAAGGGTCCAGCTCCGGGTGTCCCAAGGCCCAGGGGGTGCATCAGAACATTTTCAGCACCTTTCACAATCACCAATGGGACAAGGCAGGGATGTCCTCTGTCCCCTCTCTTATACATCCTAGTGACGGAGCACCTGCTCTCATCAATTCGCCATAACCCCAATATTAGGTGGATTGAGGTGGAAGGCACCGAGTACAAGTGCTCTCTATTTGCTGATGATGTCCTAGTATATATCACTCAATCACATATATCCATCCATGCTGTTATGGCTGAAATAGATCACTTTGTTACATGGTCAAATTTTAAAATCAATGCAGCGAAGTCTGAGGCCCTCGATGTCTCCCTCCCCAAATCCATACAGGATTCCATCCAGTCCAACTTTCCCTTTGCCTGGCCCTCACAGGGTATCAAATACTTAGGAATTCCTATTCATAGAGACTTCTCCCATCTATGTTATCTTAATTTTGGGCCCTTTATTGAACAACTCCATACAGACCACGGTTGGCAAGTTAGAACTATAAGATTCACTACGTGAACCACTGGTGTTTTGTGGAAAAGCACATGTACACTGTGTTCCAAATTATTATGCAAAAAGTGTTTAGGAGTGATAAGGGAAGAATTTGTTTGTTTGTCAGTTAAACTCATTGATGGTGATGTGTGTCAGGGCTCTTTATATCACTGTAAGCAATTGCAGACACCTGTGCTAATTAGTTTGGCAGGTGTGTCCAATGAAAGGCAAGACTACTTAAGAAGGCTGTCCCACATTATTAAGCAGCCTACATATTCTGCCAAAATGGGAAAGAAAAAGGATGTGTCGGCTGCTGAGAAGCAACAAATTGTGGAGTGTTTAGGTCAAGGCATGACTACAATCAACATTGTGCGATGATCAGGATGAAGTGTCTTGGCAATCAAGAAGTATGTAGCTGATTCACAGTACACACGTGTGCGTGCTGATAAGGGCAAATTGAGGACTCTTTCCTACAGGCAATTACGTCAGGTTAAAAGAGCAGCGGCAAAAAAGCCTTGTCATAGCAGCAGACAAGTTTTTGAAGCTGCTGGTGCCTCCAACGTCCCCCAAACAACAAGATGCAGGGTCCTTCAGAGGTTTGCAGCTGTGCATACGCCATCCTGTCGACTTCCTCTATCCACTTCACAAAATCAGAAACGGCTCCAGTGGGCCAAACATTACATGAAGACTGATTTCAAAACTGTTTTGTTCACGGATGAGTGCCGTGCAATGCTCGATGGTCCAGATGGATGGAGTGGAGGATGGCTGGTTGATGGACACCCCACGCAAACACGGCTACAGCGCCAACAAGGAGGAGGTAGAGTCATGTTTTGGGCTGGAATCATGGGGAGAGAGATTGTCGGCCCCTTTAGGATCCCTGAAGGGGTAAAGATGAACTCCATAATGTATGTGGAGTTTCTCAAACAGCACTTCCTGCCATGGTTCAAGAAGAAGAACCGTGTATTCCACAGCAAGATCATTTTTATGCATGATAATGCACCATCTCATGCTGCACATAAAACATCTGCATCTCTGGCTGATATGGGCATAAAAGGGGACAAACTTATGGTGTGACACCCATGCTCCCCTGACCTCTACCCCATTCAGAACCTCTGGAGCATCATCAAAAGGAGTGTCTATGATGGCGGGAGGCAGTTCACATCTAAGCAACAGCTCTGGGAGGGTATTCTGTCCTCATGCAAAACAATTGAAGCAGAAACCATCCAAAACCTGACAAATTCAATGGACGAGAGAGTTCAGAAGCTCCTTTCGAACAAGGGGTCCTATGTGAAAATGTAACATCACCTAGAATAAAGTTTTGAGTTGAAAACTGTTTGATTTCAGTTTCTAATAACCTGCTAATGCTTATAATTTCAAAAATTACCATTTTTTTTGTCTTTATTAAAATGAAAAGGTTGATCGAAAAGTTTGGGGGATCTAAGAGTGTGGCAACCCAGTAGTCAGGATTACTTCGAATTCTGACAATATGAGGGTCATGTTGCAGGTAGTGCAGCAAGAAGGCACTTATGTGTCTTGCGCATCTCGGAGCCCCAAAATTATTTTCCGGGCTAGATGCAGCTAGAAATTATTATTAATTTTAAATCTGGTGGAGCTTAGTATAGATGGCCTAATAGAATCAGTGCTGCACACTGCTACAAAGCCCAAATTATTTTCCAGCCAAGGTACAGATAAACATAATTAGTAATTTTAAATGTGGTGGAGCTTAGTATAGATGGCCTAATAGAATCAGTACTGCACACTGCTACAAAGCCCAAATTATTTTCCAGCCAAGATACAGATAAACATGATTAGTAATTTGAAAGCTTAAAACGGTTGGTGAGGTGATTTTAACCAATCATCAAGCTTTTACTCTCCCCAGCATGACACAGGGGTAGAAAAGTCATTTCGGATCCATGATTTGTTCATCTTTATGAACGTGAGTCTGTCTACATTATCAGTGGAGAGCCGCGTGCGCTTATCTGTCAGCACACCACCAGCAGCGCTGAACACACGTTCAGACAGAACGCTGGCTGCGGGGCATGACAAGATCTCCAAGGCGTAAGTGGTTAGCTCCGGCCATTTATCCAGATTGGTAGCCCAAAAAGAGCAAGGGTCCAGTGACACAGTCATGGCTTCAATGTTTACTTGGAGATACTCCTGTACCATCGTCTCTAGGCGTTGACTATGTGTCAGACTTCTTGTCTCCTGTGGCCTTGCAAAGGATGGGCTAAAAAAGTGGTGAAATGATTCCGCAAAATTGATGTTACCAGCAGATACTGTGGTTCTGTTACGGTTTGAGTGCTGAACACTCGACGGTCCCACGGTTGGCAAGTTGGAACTGTGAGATTCACTACGTGCACCACTGGTGTTTTGTGGAAAAGCACATGTAAGATTCTGCAACAGTCTCTGCTGATACTCCTGCATGCGTGCATCCCTTTCTATGGCAGGAATAATTTCTGCAAATTTACTTTTGTACCGGGGATCTAACAGTGTGGCAACCCAGTAGTCAGGATTATTTCTAATTCTCACAATTCAAGGGTCATGTTGCAGGTAGTGCAGCAAGAAGGCACTCATGTGTGTTGCGCATCCAGGAGCACCAAGTCCCTGTTGTGTTGGTGGCGAGGTAACAATCATGCTTCCTTCCTCTGTCCTCTCCCCCCAACCTCGCACAACAGAAATGTGATCAAGGTCTCCCTCATCTGATGAGTCTTCCATCAGTTCGTCCTCCACTTCTTCCTGGGCTCCTGCACCTTCCTCACTAGTTTGACTGCTACCATGCACCCTTGTAAAACCATCTCCCCCACCGTCACATGCCTGCCGCCTTGGTGCTGCCGACCGTCTGGACCTTGCAGATGTTAGCCCTTCCGCATACAACTCCTCCTCCTCTACTTCCTCCACCTCCTCTTGTGCCACCACCTGACTCCGAATTCTGTTTAACATGTGCTCCAGCATGTAAATCACCGGAATAGTCATGCTGATAATGGCATCATCAGCACCAAACATCATCGTCGCCATTTCAAAACTGTGCAGAAGGGTGCATAGGTCCCTGATCTGAGACCACTCCTCCAGCGTGATTTGCCCCACCTCTGGATCTCGTTGGCCCAGGCTATATGTCAGAACGTATTGCACCAGGGCTTGTCGGTGCTGCCACAGTCGCTGCAACATGTGCAGAGTTGAATTCCACCGGGTAGGCACATCGCATTTTAGCCGGTGAAGTGGCAGGCCCAACGACTTCTGTAGAGATGTAAGTCGCTGAGCTGCGGGATGCGAACGGCGGAAGTGAGAACACAGCGACCGTGCCCTCTGCAGAAGGCCATCTAGTCCGGGATAGTGGGCTAAAAATTGCTGGACAACCAGGTTCAACACGTGAGCCATACAAGGCACGTGTGTGACATTGCCCCGGCGAAGGGCCCCACCCAGGTTTGCAGCATTGTCGCACACGGCCTTCCCTGGTTTCAGGTCCAGTGGAGACAACCATTCATGAAATTGGTTCTCCAGAGCTGACCACAACTCCTCAGCTGTGTGACTCACATTTCCCAGACATTTCAAAGTAAAAACCGCCTGATGACGTTGAGCCCTACTGCCAGCATAGTAAGGAGGTGTGCAGGATCCCTTCTGCGCAGTTAGAAAGCTTGTGGCATGACCAGACAGGCTTTGGGTGCAGGTGGAGGACCGAGAGGAGGTTGAGGAGGCAGAAGCAGTGGAGGAACTTTGAGATAAAGAGGATTGACGCACAACTCGTGGGGATGGCAAGACTTGGACAGCAGCCCCTTGTCCTGCTGTCACCATAGTTACCCAGTGCCCAGTCAGCGACATGTAACGCCCCTGTCCATGCCTACTCGTCCAAGTGTCTGTGGTGAAATGCACCCTGTCACACACAGAGTTTCTCAAAGAAGCGGTGATGTTGTGTGCGACATGCTGGTGGAGCGCAGACACACCTTTCTTTGAGAAGTAGTGCCGACTGGGCATCTGGTACTGGGGCACTGCGACGGACATAAGGTCTCGAAAATCCTCTGTGTCCACCAGGCGGAAAGGCAGCATTTCTGTAGCCAAGAGCTTGCAGATGGTGAAATTCAACCTCTTAGCTTTCTCATGGCTAGGAGGAAATGGTCTTTTACTTGTCCACATCTGAGGGACCGAGGGCTGGCTATTGTGCTTAGACGGGGTTGATAAGGGTGTCCCCGGCAAACTGCCGGTCTGTGAGGAAGATGCTGGCGGACATGTTAGGTTGCCTTGATGCAAAGTTGGTGCTATCAATGTCGGACAGCGCTCAACACCAGCTGGTGTTACCACCTCCAAAGAAAATGATGACCTGCCAATCACGCTGGCTGTTGCGGGTAAAGAGGTGGCAGGTCTGCGCCCCAAAACAGGTGTGACTGCTGTCCCCCCTGTCACAGAGGATGAAGAGGCCGCAGATGCACAAGATATGGCAGACGGTGGTTGGCCCGGCCGGCTAGGCCGCATTGTAGCACAGTGAGCTTCCCACTGCAACTTATGCTTCATGTCCATGTGCCGGTTCATGCATGAAGTACTCAAACTATGTATTTTTTGGCCTCTACTTAGCTTTTGCTGACAAATGTTACAGATAACACGAGTTGGGTCATCTTTATCGATCTGAAAAAATGCCCAGGCTATGCAAGGCTTAGCACCCATGCGACCTGAAGAGCCACCACGACTTGTGGTCAGAGGCAGAGTTGTGTTTGAGGATGCAGTTGTTGACGTGCTTCCAGTACTACGTCTCTGTGCAGGAAGGCGCAACCTGACCTCGTCGTCACTAGCATCCTCCTCCACCTCCTCTGCTGACCTCATCTCTTGGCTGACTGTGGGTTGACAGTAAGTGGGATCTCCAACCTCATCATCATCACCCTGTGCGTTATCACTAGAGATGAGCGTTGTTCTACTCGAACTGTTCGCCAATCTCAAATTCGAGCTGTTTTGGGCGGTGTTCGAGCCGTTCGGCGAACACGAACAATTTGAGAAAAATTCGGCTGTTCGAGGTTATGTTCGATAACTGTTCGTGCACCAAAATCATAACTGGATTTTTTCTCAGTAATGATGAAAATTAATGTTAATACGCAGTTTGAGTGTACAGCGGGGTGGGGGGAGGGGCAGGGGATGGATCTCTGCAGGAACAATGAAGATCTCCATTTTTTTTCTCTTTCCCGCATTTGCAGTGGGGAGGTGCAATCTGTCAGCCTATCAGCAGCGCACACACGGAGCGAAGTGCTTTTTTTCACACAAGCAAGGGCATGTGTCATTGGCAGTGTATGTCACATGTCCTTGCCCTATAAGACCAAGCCATTTTCCCCGTCGCCACCATTTTCTCACTGCTGCAGCTGCGTGTTAGACGGCACCGCTGTTGCTGTGTGCGCTATACCTTGTTAATTTCAAGCCAATTTTCGCACAAATATACAGATAGCTTGGGAGTAGGGAATAGTTGTGATTGCAGTCCTTTTAAGGACTAGGTTACAGCATTTCCTACGACTTTTATCAGGGAGGTCTGTGCTCTTAAATAGATAGGTTGTGGGAGTAAAGACTAATTGTAATTGGAGTCCTTTTCAGGACTAGGTTACATGAGTTCCTATCAGTTTTTGCCAGGCAGGTCTGTGTCAGTGCTGTGCAAGTTTTTTTCACAGCATTTGGCTGAATCTAGCAAAGCTAATCCTTTTTGGCCTATTGCAGAGTGTGTTAGTCAGTGGAGTAGCCTATCTGTGTTGCAAGATATAACACCTGTGTATAGAATACCAATTTTTTTACTGCACCTAGTGAAGTAAAATCTTTTGGGCATAGCATCATTCTATTAGTCCATCTATACTGACCTCCATCAGGTTGCAAACTGAATATAATTTTTTTCTGCATCTAGCTCTGAAAAAATATTTGGGCTTCTAGCAGTGTGTGGGACTTGGTCTATTAGTCCATCTATACTGACCTCCATCAGGTTGCAAATTAAAAATAATTTTTTTCTTCATTTAGCTCTGAAAAAATATTTGGGCTTCTAGCAGTGTGTGGGACTTGTTCTATTAGTCCTTCTATACTGACCTCCAGCAGGTTGCAAATTGAATATAATTTTTTTCTGCATCTAGCTCTGAAAAAATAGTTGGGCTTCTAGCGGTGTGTGGGACTTGGTCTATTAGTCCATCTATACTGACCTCCATCAGGTTGCAAATTAAAAATAATTTTTTTCTGCATCTAGCTCTGAAAAAATATTTGGGCTTCTAGCAGTGTGTGGGACTTGGTCTATTAGTCCATCTATACTGACCTCCATCAGGTTGCAAATTAAAAATAATTTTTTTCTGCATCTAGCTCTGAAAAAATATTTGGGCTTCTAGCAGTGTGTGGGACTTGGTCTATTAGTCCATCTATACTGACCTCCATCAGGTTGCAAATTTAAAATAATTTTTTTCTGCATCTAGCTCTGTAAAAATATTTGGGCTTCTAGCAGTGTGTGGGACTTGGTCTATTAGTCCATCTATACTGACCTCCATCAGGTTGCAAATTAAAAATAATTTTTTTCTTCATTTAGCTCTGAAAAAATATTTGGGCTTCTAGCAGTGTGTGGGACTTGTTCTATTAGTCCTTCTATACTGACCTCCAGCAGGTTGCAAATTGAATATAATTTTTTTCTGCATCTAGCTCTGAAAAAATAGTTGGGCTTCTAGCGGTGTGTGGGACTTGGTCTATTAGTCCATCTATACTGACCTCCATCAGGTTGCAAATTAAAAATAATTTTTTTCTGCATCTAGCTCTGAAAAAATATTTGGGCTTCTAGCAGTGTGTGGGACTTGGTCTATTAGTCCATCTATACTGACCTCCATCAGGTTGCAAATTTTAAATAATTTTTTTCTGCATCTAGCTCTGAAAAAATATTTGGGCTTCTAGCAGTGTGTGGGACTTGTTCTATTAGTCCTTCTATACTGACCTCCAGCAGGTTGCAAATTGAATATAATTTTTTTCTGCATCTAGCTCTGAAAAAATAGTTGGGCTTCTAGCGGTGTGTGGGACTTGGTCTATTAGTCCATCTATACTGACCTCCATCAGGTTGCAAATTAAAAATAATTTTTTTCTGCATCTAGCTCTGAAAAAATATTTGGGCTTCTAGCAGTGTGTGGGACTTGGTCTATTAGTCCATCTATACTGACCTCCATCAGGTTGCAAATTAAAAATAATTTTTTTCTTCATTTAGCTCTGAAAAAATATTTGGGCTTCTAGCAGTGTGTGGGACTTGTTCTATTAGTCCTTCTATACTGACCTCCAGCAGGTTGCAAATTGAATATAATTTTTTTCTGCATCTAGCTCTGAAAAAATAGTTGGGCTTCTAGCGGTGTGTGGGACTTGGTCTATTAGTCCATCTATACTGACCTCCATCAGGTTGCAAATTAAAAATATTTTTTTTCTGCATCTAGCTCTGAAAAAATATTTGGGCTTCTAGCAGTGTGTGGGACTTGGTCTATTAGTCCATCTATACTGACCTCCATCAGGTTGCAAATTTAAAATAATTTTTTTCTGCATCTAGCTCTGAAAAAATATTTGGGCTTCTAGCAGTGTGTGGGACTTGTTCTATTAGTCCTTCTATACTGACCTCCAGCAGGTTGCAAATTGAATATAATTTTTTTCTGCATCTAGCTCTGAAAAAATAGTTGGGCTTCTAGCGGTGTGTGGGACTTGGTCTATTAGTCCATCTATACTGACCTCCATCAGGTTGCAAATTAAAAATAATTTTTTTCTGCATCTAGCTCTGAAAAAATATTTGGGCTTCTAGCAGTGTGTGGGACTTGGTCTATTAGTCCTTCTATACTGACCTCCAGCAGGTTGTAAATTGAATATAATTTTTTTCTGCATCTAGCTCTGAAAAAATAGTTGGGCTTCTAGCGGTGTGTGCGACGTGGTCTATTAGTCCATCTATACTGACCTCCATCAGGTTGCAAATTAAAAATAATTTTTTTCTTCATTTAGCTCTGAAAAAATATTTGGGCTTCTAGCAGTGTGTGGGACTTGTTCTATTAGTCCTTCTATACTGACCTCCAGCAGGTTGCAAATTGAATATAATTTTTTTCTGCATCTAGCTCTGAAAAAATATTTGGGCTTCTAGCAGTGTGTGGGACTTGGTCTATTAGTCCATCTATACTGATCTCCATCAGGTTGCAAATTAAAAATAATTTTTTTCTGCATCTAGCTCTGAAAAAATATTTGGGCTTCTAGCGGTGTGTGGGACTTGGTCTATTAGTCCATCTATACTGACCTCCATCAGGTTGCAAATTAAAAATAATTTTTTTCTGCATCTAGCTCTGAAAAAATATTTGGGCTTCTAGCAGTGTGTGGGACTTGGTCTATTAGTCCATCTATACTGACCTCCATCAGGTTGCAAATTAAAAATAATTTTTTTCTTCATTTAGCTCTGAAAAAATATTTGGGCTTCTAGCAGTGTGTGGGACTTGTTCTATTAGTCCTTCTATACTGACCTCCAGCAGGTTGCAAATTGAATATATTTTTTTTCTGCATCTAGCTCTGAAAAAATAGTTGGGCTTCTAGCGGTGTGTGGGACTTGGTCTATTAGTCCATCTATACTGACCTCCATCAGGTTGCAAATTAAAAATAATTTTTTTCTGCATCTAGCTCTGAAAAAATATTTGGGCTTCTAGCAGTGTGTGGGACTTGGTCTATTAGTCCATCTATACTGACCTCCATCAGGTTGCAAATTTAAAATAATTTTTTTCTGCATCTAGCTCTGAAAAAATATTTGGGCTTCTAGCAGTGTGTGGGACTTGTTCTATTAGTCCTTCTATACTGACCTCCAGCAGGTTGCAAATTGAATATAATTTTTTTCTGCATCTAGCTCTGAAAAAATAGTTGGGCTTCTAGCGGTGTGTGGGACTTGGTCTATTAGTCCATCTATACTGACCTCCATCAGGTTGCAAATTAAAAATAATTTTTTTCTGCATCTAGCTCTGAAAAAATATTTGGGCTTCTAGCAGTGTGTGGGACTTGGTCTATTAGTCCCTCTATACTGACCTCCAGCAGGTTGCAAATTGAATATAATTTTTTTCTGCATCTAGCTCTGAAAAAATAGTTGGGCTTCTAGCGGTGTGTGGGACTTGGTCTATTAGTCCATCTATACTGACCTCCATCAGGTTGCAAATTAAAAATAATTTTTTTCTTCATTTAGCTCTGAAAAAATATTTGGGCTTCTAGCAGTGTGTGGGACTTGTTCTATTAGTCCTTCTATACTGACCTCCAGCAGGTTGCAAATTGAATATAATTTTTTTCTGCATCTAGCTCTGAAAAAATATTTGGGCTTCTAGCAGTGTGTGGGACTTGGTCTATTAGTCCATCTATACTGATCTCCATCAGGTTGCAAATTAAAAATAATTTTTTTCTGCATCTAGCTCTGAAAAAATATTTGGGCTTCTAGCGGTGTGTGGGACTTGGTCTATTAGTCCATCTATACTGACCTCCATCAGGTTGCAAATTAAAAATAATTTTTTTCTGCATCTAGCTCTGAAAAAATATTTGGGCTTCTAGCAGTGTGTGGGACTTGGTCTATTAGTCCATCTATACTGACCTCCATCAGGTTGCAAATTAAAAATAATTTTTTTCTTCATTTAGCTCTGAAAAAATATTTGGGCTTCTAGCAGTGTGTGGGACTTGTTCTATTAGTCCTTCTATACTGACCTCCAGCAGGTTGCAAATTGAATATATTTTTTTTCTGCATCTAGCTCTGAAAAAATAGTTGGGCTTCTAGCGGTGTGTGGGACTTGGTCTATTAGTCCATCTATACTGACCTCCATCAGGTTGCAAATTAAAAATAATTTTTTTCTGCATCTAGCTCTGAAAAAATATTTGGGCTTCTAGCAGTGTGTGGGACTTGGTCTATTAGTCCATCTATACTGACCTCCATCAGGTTGCAAATTTAAAATAATTTTTTTCTGCATCTAGCTCTGAAAAAATATTTGGGCTTCTAGCAGTGTGTGGGACTTGTTCTATTAGTCCTTCTATACTGACCTCCAGCAGGTTGCAAATTGAATATAATTTTTTTCTGCATCTAGCTCTGAAAAAATATTTGGGCTTCTAGCGGTGTGTGGGACTTGGTCTATTAGTCCATCTATACTGACCTCCATCAGGTTGCAAATTAAAAATAATTTTTTTCTGCATCTAGCTCTGAAAAAATATTTGGGCTTCTAGCAGTGTGTGGGACTTGGTCTATTAGTCCTTCTATACTGACCTCCAGCAGGTTGCAAATTGAATATAATTTTTTTCTGCATCTAGCTCTGAAAAAATAGTTGGGCTTCTAGCGGTGTGTGGGACTTGGTCTATTAGTCCATCTATACTGACCTCCATCAGGTTGCAAATTAAAAATAATTTTTTTCTTCATTTAGCTCTGAAAAAATATTTGGGCTTCTAGCAGTGTGTGGGACTTGTTCTATTAGTCCTTCTATACTGACCTCCAGCAGGTTGCAAATTGAATATAATTTTTTTCTGCATCTAGCTCTGAAAAAATATTTGGGCTTCTAGCAGTGTGTGGGACTTGGTCTATTAGTCCATCTATACTGATCTCCATCAGGTTGCAAATTAAAAATAATTTTTTTCTGCATCTAGCTCTGAAAAAATATTTGGGCTTCTAGCGGTGTGTGGGACTTGGTCTATTAGTCCATCTATGCTGACCTCCATCAGGTTGCAAATTAAAAATATTTTTTTTCTGCATCTAGCTCTGAAAAAATATTTGGGCTTCTAGCAGTGTGTGGGACTTGGTCTATTAGTCCATCTATACTGACCTCCATCAGGTTGCAAATTAAAAATAATTTTTTTCTTCATTTAGCTCTGAAAAAATATTTGGGCTTCTAGCAGTGTTTGGGACTTGTTCTATTAGTCCTTCTATACTGACCTCCAGCAGGTTGCAAATTGAATATATTTTTTTTCTGCATCTAGCTCTGAAAAAATAGTTTTGCTTCTAGCGGTGTGTGGGACTTGGTCTATTAGTCCATCTATACTGACCTCCATCAGGTTGCAAATTAAAAATAATTTTTTTCTGCATCTAGCTCTGAAAAAATATTTGGGCTTCTAGCAGTGTGTGGGACTTGGTCTATTAGTCCATCTATACTGACCTCCATCAGGTTGCAAATTAAAAATAATTTTTATCTGCATCTACAGTACCTCTGAAAAAATATTTGGGCTTCTAGCAGTGTGTGGGACTATTTGTATTAGTCCATCTATACTGACCTCCATCAGGTTGCAAATTCAAAATAATTTTTTTCTGCATCTAACCCAGCCAATAGTTTTGGCCTAATACCACAGTTTGGCCACTCAGCTCTGCTCGGTTACCATCCATTGTTTTTTTGTGCAAACAACTCCAGAGTTGTGAATTAGTTAACCACCAAAATGAGTGGAAAAAGGCCTGCTGCTGGTGGAAAGGGGAATAGGCGTGTTGGGAAGGGGAAAAAAGGTTGTGTCCGTGGGGTAGGTGTTAAAGCAACAGTAACATCTGCAGAAGAAAGACCATCTTCCAGCCAAACTAAAATGTCTACTTCTTTTAGCGGACAATGTGATAAGATCCCTTTCTTACGGCCACGCCAATTGCTACAAATTCCAGATGAGGCACAAAAACAGCAGGTGCTTCAACGGATATCAAGTGCTCCTTTAAGTGGGCTCTCCTCCACATCAACTTCAACATCACAAATACTCCAGTCCTCAAAGGTGTCACCCAAATCGCTCTTGCTTCCTCACAGCTCCCAAATCTCCAGCTGCCCGTCTGAGTATGAGGTAGAACAGATGGTTGAGTCTGCAGAGCTGTTTACTCATACTATAGCCTGGGAATCAGAGGTCGACTCCAGCGCTTCTGTGCATCCAGACGAGGAAATGATCTGCACTGATGCCCAGAATCTTTATGAGTCGGATCCAGGACCAGACGCAGAATGTTCTGACCATAATGTAGACCCTCATTCCCAAACTGTAACTCCTGTTGGTGGAGACAATGAGGAAGACGATGATAAGACTCAAATACCTGATTGGAGCGACAACTTTAGTTTTTTGTCAGGGCAGGAACAGGTTGGCTCTGAGGACGACGGGTGTGATAACGCACAGGGTGATGATGATGAGGTCGGAGATCCCACTTACTGTCAACCCACAGTCAGCCAAGAGATGAGGTCAGCAGAGGAGGTGGAGGAAGATGCTAGTGACGACGAGGTCAGGTTGCGCCTTCCTGGACAGAGACGTAGTACTGGAAGCACGTCAACAACTGCATCCTCAAACACAACTCTGCCTCTCACCACAAGTCGTGGTGGCTCTTCAGGTCGCATGGGTGCTAAGCCTTGCATAGCCTGGGCATTTTTTCAGATCGATAAAGATGACCCAACTCGTGTTATCTGTAACATTTGTCAGCAAAAGCTAAGTAGAGGCCAAAAAATACATAGTTTGAGTACTTCATGCATGAACCGGCACATGGACATGAAGCATAAGTTGCAGTGGGAAGCTCAGTGTGCTACAATGCGGCCTAGCCGGCCGGGCCAATCACCGTCTGCCATATCTTGTGCATCCGCGGCCTCTTCATCCTCTGTGACTGGGGGGACAGCAGTCACACCTGTTTTGGGGCGCAGACCTGCCACCTCTTTACCCGCAACAGCCAGCGTGATTGGCAGGTCATCATTTTCTTTGGAGGTGGTAACACCAGCTGGTGTTGAGCGCTGTCCGACATCGATAGCACCACCTTTGGATCAAGGCAACCTAACATGTCCGCCTGCATTTTCCTCACAGACCGGCAGTTTGCCGGGGACACCCTTATCAACCCCGTCTAAGCACAATAGCCAGCCCTCGGTCCCTCAGATGTGGACAAGTAAAAGACCATTTCCTCCTAGCCATGAGAAAGCTAAGAGGTTGAATTTCACCATCTGCAAGCTCTTGGCTACAGAAATGCTGCCTTTCCGCCTGGTGGACACAGAGGATTTTCGAGACCTTATGTCCGTCGCAGTGCCCCAGTACCAGATGCCCAGTCGGCACTACTTCTCAAAGAAAGGTGTGCCTGCGCTCCACCAGCATGTCGCACACAACATCACCGCTTCTTTGAGAAACTCTGTGTGTGACAGGGTGCATTTCACCACAGACACTTGGACGAGTAGGCATGGACAGGGGCGTTACATGTCGCTGACTGGGCACTGGGTAACTATGGTGACAGCAGGACAAGGGGCTGCTGTCCAAGTCTTGCCGTCCCCACGAGTTGTGCGTCAATCCTCTTTATGTCAAAGTTCCTCCACTGCTTCTGCCTCCTCAACCTCCTCTCGGTCTTCCACCTGCACCCAAAGCCTGTCTGGTCATGCCACAAGCTTTCTAACTGCGCAGAAGGGATCCTGCACACCTCCTTACTATGCTGGCAGTAGGGCTCAACGTCATCAGGCGGTTTTTACATTGAAATGTCTGGGAAATGTGAGTCACACAGCTGAGGAGTTGTGGTCAGCTCTGGAGAACCAATTTCATGAATGGTTGTCTCCACTGGACCTGAAACCAGGGAAGGCCGTGTGCGACAATGCTGCAAACCTGGGTGCGGCCCTTCGCCGGGGCAATGTCACACACGTGCCTTGTATGGCTCACGTGTTGAACCTGGTTGTCCAGCAATTTTTAGCCCACTATCCCAGACTAGATGGCCTTCTGCAGAGGGCACGGTCGCTGTGTGCTCACTTCCGCCGTTCGCATCCCGCAGCTCAGCGACTTACATCTCTACAGAAGTCGTTGGGCCTGCCACTTCACCGGCTAAAATCCGATGTGCCTACCCGGTGGAATTCAACTCTGCACATGTTGCAGCGACTGTGGCAGCACCGACAAGCCCTGGTGCAATACGTTCTGACGTATAGCCTGGGCCAACGAGATTCAGAGGTGGGGCAAATCACGCTGGAGGAGTGGTCTCAGATCAGGGACCTATGCACCCTTCTGCACAGTTTTGAAATGGCGACGAAGATGTTTAGTGCTGACGATGCCATTATCAGCATGACTATTCCGGTGATTTACATGCTGGAGCACATGTTAAACAGAATTCGGAGTCAGGTGGTGGCACAAGAGGAGGTGGAGGAAGTAGAGGAGGAGGAGTTGTATGCGGAAGGGCTAACATCTGCAAGGTCCAGACGGTCGGCAGCACCAAGGCGGCAGGCATGTGAGGGTGGGGGAGATGGTTTTACCAGGGCGCATGGTAGCAGCCAAACTAGTGAGGAAGGTGCAGGAGCCCAGGAAGAAGTGGAGGACGAACTGATGGAAGACTCATCAGATGAGGGAGACCTTGATCACATTTCTGTTGTGCGAGGTTGGGGGGAGAGGACAGAGGAAGGAAGCATGATTGTTACCTCGCCACCAACACAACAGGGACTTGGTGTTCCTGAATGCGCAACACACATGAGTGCCTTCTTGCTGCACTACCTGCAACATGACCCTCGAATTGTGAGAATTAGAAATAATCCTGACTACTGGGTTGCCACACTGTTAGATCCCCGGTACAAAAGTAAATTTGCCGAAATTATTCCTGCCATAGAAAGGGATGCACGCATGCAGGAGTATCAGCAGAGACTGTTGCAGAATCTTACATGTGCTTTTCCACAAAATACCAGTGGTGCACGTAGTGAATCTCACAGTTCCAACTTGCCAACCGTGGGACTGTCAAGTGTTCAGCACTCAAACCGTAACAGAACCACAGTATCTGCTGGTAACATCAATTTTGCGGAATCATTTCACCACTTTTTTAGCCCATCCTTTGCAAGGCCACAGGAGACAAGAAGTCTGACACATAGTCAACGCCTAGAGACGATGGTACAGGAGTATCTCCAAGTAAACATTGAAGCCACGACTGTGTCACTGGACCCTTGCTCTTTTTGGGCTTCCAATCTGGATAAATGGCCGGAGCTAGCCACTTACGCCTTGAAGATCTTGTCATGCCCCGCAGCCAGCATTCTGTCTGAACGTGTGTTCAGCGCTGCTGGTGGTGTGCTGACAGATAAGCGCACGCGGCTCTCCACTGATAATGTAGACAGACTCACGTTCATAAAGATGAACAAATCATGGATCCGAAACGACTTTTCTACCCCTGTGTCATCCTGGGGAGAGTAAAAGCTTGATGATTGGTTAAAATCACCCTACCAACCGTTTTAAGCTTTCAAATTACTAATCATGTTTATCTGTATCTTGACTGGAAAATAATTTGGGCTTTGTAGCAGTGTGCAGCACTGATCCTATTAGGCCATCTATACTAAAGCTTCACCAGATTTAAAATTAAAAATAATTTTTAGCTGCATCTAGCCCGGAAAATAATTTTGGGGCTCCGAGATGCGCAAGGCACATAAGTGCCTTCTTGCTGCACTACCTGCAGCAAGACCCTCATATTGTCAGAATTCGAAGTAATCATGACTACTGGGTTGCCACACTCTTAGATCCCCCAAACTTTTCGATCAACCTTTTCATTTTAATAAAGACCAAAAAAATGGTCATTTTTGAAATTATAAGCATTAGCAGGTTGTTAGAAACTGAAATCAAACAGTTTTCAACTCAAAACTTTATTCTAGGTGATGTTACATTTTCACATAGGACCCCTTGTTCGAAAGGAGCTTCTGAACTCTCTCGTCCATTGAATTTGTCAGGTTTTGGATGGTTTCTGCTTCAATTGTTTTGCATGAGGACAGAATACCCTCCCAGAGCTGTTGCTTAGATGTGAACTGCCTCCCGCCATCATAGACACTCCTTTTAATGATGCTCCAAAGGTTCTGAATGGGGTAGAGGTCAGGGGAGCATGGGGGTCACACCATAAGTTTGTCCCCTTTTATGCCCATATCAGCCAGAGATGCAGATGTTTTATGTGCAGCATGAGATGGTGCATTATCATGCAGAAAAATGATCTTGCTGTGAAATACACGGTTCTTCTTCTTGAACCATGGCAGGAAGTGCTGTTTGAGAAAATCCACATACATTATGGAGTTCATCTTTAGCGCCTTCAGGGATCCTAAAGGGGCCGACAATCTCTCTCCCCATGATTCCAGCCCAAAACATTACTCCACCTCCTCCTTGTTGGCGCTGTAGCCGTGTTTGCGTGGGGTGTCCATCAACCAGCCATCCTCCACTCCATCCATCTGGACCATCGAGCGCTGCACGGCACTCATCCGTGAACAAAACAGTTTTGAAATCAGTCTTCATGTAATGTTTGGCCCACTGGAGCCGTTTCTGCTTGTGTGAAGTGGATAGAGGAGGTCGACAGGATGGCGCATGCACAGCTGCAAACCTCTGAAGGACCCTGCATCTTGTTGTTCGGGGGACGTTGGAGGCACAAGCAGCTTCAAAAACTTGTCTGCTGCTATGACAAGGCTTTTTTGCCGCTGCTCTTTCAACCTGACGTAATTGCCTGTAGGAAAGAGTCCTCAATTTGCCCTTATCAGCACGCACACGTGTGTACTGTGAATCAGCTACATACTTCTTGATTGCCAAGACACTTCATCCTGATCATCGCACAATGTTGATTGTAGTCATGCCTTGACCTAAACACTCCACAATTTGTTGCTTCTCAGCAGCCGACACATCCTTTTTCTTTCCCATTTTGGCAGAAAATGCAGGCTGCTTAATAATGTGAGAGAGCCTTCTTAAGTAGTCTTGCCTTTCATTGGACACACCTGCCAAACTAATTAGCACAGGTGTCTGCAATTGCTTACAGTGATATAAAGAGCCCTGACACACATCACCATCAATGAGTTTAACTGACAAACAAACAAATTCTTCCCTTATCACTCCTAAACACTTTTTGTATAATAATTTGGAACGCAGTGTACATGTGCTTTTCCACAAAACACCAGTGGTTCACGTAGTGAATCTTACAGTTCTAACTTGCCAACCGTGGTCTGTATGGAGTTGTTCAATAAAGGGCCCAAAATTAAGATAACATAGATGGGAGAGGTCTCTATGAATAGGAATTCCTAAGTATTTGATACCCTGTGAGGGCCAGGCAAAGGGAAAGTTGGACTGGATGGAATCCTATATGGATTTGGGGAGGGAGACATCGAGGGCCTCAGACTTCGCTGCATTGATTTTAAAATTTTACCATGTAACAAAGTGATCTATTTCAGCCATAACAGCATGGATGGATATATGTGATTGAGTGATATATACTAGGACATCATCAGCAAATAGAGAGCACTTGTACTCGGTGCCTCCCACCTCAATCCACCTAATATTGGGGTTATGGCGAATTGATGAGAGCAGGTGCTCCGTCACTAGGATGTATAAGAGAGGGGACAGAGGACATCACTGCCTTGTCCCATTGGTGATTGTGAAAGGTGCTGAAAATGTTCTGACGCACCCCCTGGGCCTTGGGACACCCGGAGCCGGACCCTTTTTGGTGGATGCTGGTGGTTGTAGTCTTCGTGGCGGCGACCCAGTTCCGTGGCTCAGAGCGGTCAAACCAGTGGCGGAACTATTTATGTGGTTTTCATGTTTAAATGTCCGACTACGCCACCCGTGGATTGCGGTCAGAGTGAACCGCCGCTACAGGGCAGACCACTGAGGCTGGTGTTGTGGGTGCAGCAGAGCGTAGCATAACTCCCCACGGGAGGAGTATAGCCTCAGGGCAGTGTATGCGGAGGATGGGGGTGATGGTGCAGGGCAGCAGCAGTAACGACACGGAGTCAGTGATGCAGTTCAGGGCTAGTGTTGAGCCACCCCCGTAGTGTTCGAGTTCGGTTCGGTTCGTCGAACACCCGTGTGTTAGCCGAACTGTTCGTCGAACTGTTCGTCGAACACCTTCGAACACCGTTAAAACCAATGGCAGGCAAACAAAAACACATAGAAACACATAGAAAACACCTTCAAAGGTGTCCAAAAGCTGACAAACTGCTGAGAAGACACAACTAACGCATGGAAAAGTGACAAGTACATATAGTCATGCGAAAAGAAAAGAGGTGGAGGAGTAAAAGGAGGGGGAGACACAGATATAGGCATGTCATGCCCTTCTAAAATCCAAAAAGTGAGAAGCCGAGACGGCCAGTCCGCTCCTGCCCGTGCCACCTCCGTGTCACCGGGTTTGTGCCAGAGCCGCGGTGAACCCTGACGGCCAGCCCCCCTCTCCCAATACTGGTGCCTGTCCGCTGGTGGGTCGAGAGAGCCCCCCTGTGGTGGAGGCAGCTCTAAGCTTTTTAATTTAAATTGTCCCTCTAATTTGAATGAATACACTTTAAATCCATTTACAAGGATCTATTGGAGGGCAAGTCTCATGCCAGCAGCCGCGTAATTCCAGCTCCAGTAGCGTCCACTAAAGCTGCTGCAGTTAAAAAGCTTTTATAAGGATCGAGCTCGGCTGTCCACCGCAAGGCATCCTAGTGCCAGTCCCAGCCCCTATGCCTTGGGGTGCCTCCTGATGCTCTTCACTAAGTATCCCGTGGTTCCGAAGCATTTCCTTTGAAAAAATTAAGTTTCCAAACTACAGGTGGTGTAGCTTGCTTAACAGCCGGGATAATCCGCTGACTAGCAGACACTGCTACTAGGCACAAAGTATTTCCTGGGCTAGATGCAGTTAAAAATTTGTAAGTAGATACTCTCGTTGGATGCTGAGAAAGCATTCCATAGAGTCTCCTGGCACGCCATATATGATTCTCTTAAAAAGCTTGGGGTAGGGGTCTAGGGGACCCTTTTATAGCCAAAATCACGGCCCTGTATCACAATACGTCACCTAGGCTGAAGATAAATGGAACTGTAGCACCGAGGGCTCGGTTGCTACAGACGTATTGCACCTCACCCAGAGGTGTGATATCTCACTCTCAGATAAGGATGGAGTGTGGATCAGGACCCGACACCTGCATGCATTACACCACATTGCCGTGGGGCAGGGCGACCAATATGCCCCTGAGATGGGCACGACAGTCCCTGTCCCTGGCTGGAGTGGGGGGAGGGAACACTGAGGAAGGGGAACCCTGCAGTGCAGGAGCAGGGAGGAAGCAGTTCCTGGGTGCATTGAGAAGGGAGTATAAAAGGTGGGCACCATCTTAGTTCAGTGCAGAGAAGTCTGAGCAGAAGTGGCAGGGAGCAGGGGCTCTGCATGAGCTCTGCTCCGGAGGCGGGCCTAGTAACAGAGGCCCAGGCCTGCAAGAGGGAGAAGGAAGGAAGAGGAGCGGAGAAGGCTCCAGGAACGAGGAATGAAGGGATCCCAGGGGTGCGGACGGGCGAGTCGCCACCGCACGCCCGAATCCACCTGCGTGGAGGGGTCAGGCCAAAGGGGGAGACCGGTCCCCGAACTAGTGGAGACAGGAAACGACCCTCAGCTAGAAACCGGAGGCTCTGACATTTTATGTGGCGCAGCCCCTTGCTCCACCCGCTAGGAAGGCACCACATAGGGTCAGGGAAACAGGCGCCAAGTTTACCAAGAGGAGGCCCGAGGCAGCCGGACAGAAGTGTTGGTAAGAAAGGCCAGACAAAGGACACACAAAGGGGGTCCTGTGAAGCGCTCCAAAGTTATCTGGGAGTTGTCTGAGCCCCTCACCTGGTGAGCACAGTACGACGTGGGCAGCCATTACCTGCAGATGTGGTCTGGATAATAAGAACTGTGAGTAAAGGCCCTGAACTGCATCACTGACTCCGTGTCGTTACTGCTGCTGCCCTGCACCATCACCCCCATCCTCCGCATACACTGCCCTGAGGCTATACTCCTCCCGTGGGGAGTTATGCTACGCTCTGCTGCACCCACAACACCAGCCTTAGCGGTCTGCCCTGTAGCGGCGGTTCACTCTGACCGCAATCCACGGGTGGCGTAGTCGGACATTTAAACATCAAAACCACATAAATAGTTCCGCCACTGGTTTGACCGCCCTGAGCCACGGAACCGGATCGCCGCCACGAAGACTACAACCACCAGCATCCACCAAAAAGTGTCCGGCTCCGGGTGTCCCAAGGCCCAGGGGGTGCGTCAGAACATTTTCATCACCTTTCACAATCACCAATGGGACAAGGCAGGGATGTCCTCTGTCCCCTCTCTTATACATCCTAGTGACGGAGCACCTGCTCTCATCAATTCGCCATAACCCCAATATTAGGTGGATTGAGGTGGGAGGCACCGAGTACAAGTGCTCTCTATTTGCTGATGATGTCCTAGTATATATCACTCAATCACATATATCCATCCCTGCTGTTATGGCTGAAATAGATCACTTTGTTACATGGTAAAATTTTAAAATCAATGCAGCGAAGTCTGAGGCCCTCGATGTCTCCCTCCCTAAATCCATATAGGATTCCATCCAGTCCAACTTTCCCTTTGCCTGGCCCTCACAGGGTATCAAATACTTAGGAATTCCTATTCATAGAGACCTCTCCCATCTATGTTATCTTAATTTTGGGCCCTTTATTGAACAACTCCATACAGACCACGGTTGGCAAGTTAGAACTGTAAGATTCACTACGTGAACCACTGGTGTTTTGTGGAAAAGCACATGTACAATGCGTTCCAAATTATTATACAAAAAGTGTTTAGGAGTGATAAGGGAAGAATTTGTTTGTTTGTCAGTTAAACTCATTGATGGTGATGTGTGTCAGGGCTCTTTATATCACTGTAAGCAATTGCAGACACCTGTGCTAATTAGTTTGGCAGGTGTGTCCAATGAAAGGCAAGACTACTTAAGAAGGCTCTCTCACATTATTAAGCAGCCTACATTTTCTGCCAAAATGGGAAAGAAAAAGGATGTGTCGGCTGCTGAGAAGCAACAAATTGTGGAGTGTTTAGGTCAAGGCATGACTACAATCAACATTGTGCGATGATCAGGATGAAGTGTCTTGGCAATCAAGAAGTATGTAGCTGATTCACAGTACACACGTGTGCGTGCTGATAAGGGCAAATTGAGGACTCTTTCCTACAGGCAATTACGTCAGGTTGAAAGAGCAGCGGCAAAAAAGCCTTGTCATAGCAGCAGACAAGTTTTTGAAGCTGCTTGTGCCTCCAACGTCCCCCGAACAACAAGATGCAGGGTCCTTCAGAGGTTTGCAGCTGTGCATACGCCATCCTGTCGACCTCCTCTATCCACTTCACACAAGCAGAAACGGCTCCAGTGGGCCAAACATTACATGAAGACTGATTTCAAAACTGTTTTGTTCACGGATGAGTGCCGTGCAGCGCTCGATGGTCCAGATGGATGGAGTGGAGGATGGCTGGTTGATGGACACCCCACGCAAACACGGCTACAGCGCCAACAAGGAGGAGGTGGAGTAATGTTTTGGGCTGGAATCATGGGGAGAGAGATTGTCGGCCCCTTTAGGATCCCTGAAGGTGCTAAAGATGAACTCCATAATGTATGTGGATTTTCTCAAACAGCACTTCCTGCCATGGTTCAAGAAGAAGAACCGTGTATTTCACAGCAAGATCATTTTTCTGCATGATAATGCACCATCTCATGCTGCACATAAAACATCTGCATCTCTGGCTGATATGGGCATAAAAGGGGACAAACTTATGGTGTGACCCCCATGCTCCCCTGACCTCTACCCCATTCAGAACCTTTGGAGCATCATTAAAAGGAGTGTCTATGATGGCGGGAGGCAGTTCACATCTAAGCAACAGCTCTGGGAGGGTATTCTGTCCTCATGCAAAACAATTGAAGCAGAAACCATCCAAAACCTGACAAATTCAATGGACGAGAGAGTTCAGAAGCTCCTTTCGAACAAGGGGTCCTATGTGAAAATGTAACATCACCTAGAATAAAGTTTTGAGTTGAAAACTGTTTGATTTCAGTTTCTAACAACCTGCTAATTCTTATAATTTCAAAAATGACCATTTTTTTGGTCTTTATTAAAATGAAAAGGTTGATCGAAAAGTTTGGGGGATCTAAGAGTGTGGCAACCCAGTAGTCATGATTACTTCGAATTCTGACAATATGAGGGTCATGCTGCAGGTAGTGCAGCAAGAAGGCACTTATGTGCCTTGCGCATCTCGGAGCCCCAAAATTATTTTCCGGGCTAGATGCAGCTAAAAATTATTTTTAATTTTAAATCTGGTGAAGCTTTAGTATAGATGGCCTAATAGGATCAGTGCTGCACACTGCTACAAAGCCCAAATTATTTTCCAGTCAAGATACAGATAAACATGATTAGTAATTTGAAAGCTTAAAACGGTTGGTAGGGTGATTTTAACCAATCATCAAGCTTTTACTCTCCCCAGGATGACACAGGGGTAGAAAAGTCGTTTCGGATCCATGATTTGTTCATCTTTATGAACGTGAGTCTGTCTACATTATCAGTGGAGAGCCGCGTGCGCTTATCTGTCAGCACACCACCAGCAGCGCTGAACACACGTTCAGACAGAACACTGGCTGCGGGGCATGACAAGATCTCCAAGGCGTAAGTGGCTAGCTCCGGCCATTTATCCAGATTGGAAGCCCAAAAAGAGCAAGGGTCCAGTGACACAGTCGTGGCTTCAATGTTTACTTGGAGATACTCCTGTACCATCGTCTCTAGGCGTTGACTATGTGTCAGACTTCTTGTCTCCTGTGGCCTTGCAAAGGATGGGCTAAAAAAGTGGTGAAATGATTCCGCAAAATTGATGTTACCAGCAGATACTGTGGTTCTGTTACGGTTTGAGTGCTGAACACTTGACGGTCCCACGGTTGGCAAGTTGGAACTGTGAGATTCACTACGTGCACCACTGGTATTTTGTGGAAAAGCACATGTAAGATTCTGCAACAGTCTCTGCTGATACTCCTGCATGCGTGCATCCCTTTCTATGGCAGGAATAATTTCTGCAAATTTACTTTTGTACCGGGGATCTAACAGTGTGGCAACCCAGTAGTCAGGATTATTTCTAATTCTCACAATTCGAGGGTCATGTTGCAGGTAGTGCAGCAAGAAGGCACTCATGTGTGTTGCGCATCCAGGAGCACCAAGTCCCTGTTGTGTTGGTGGCGAGGTAACAATCATGCTTCCTTCCTCTGTCCTCTCCCCCCAACTTCGCACAACAGAAATGTGATCAAGGTCTCCCTCATCTGATGAGTCTTCCATCAGTTCGTCCTCCACTTCTTCCTGGGCTCCTGCACCTTCCTCACTAGTTTGGCTGCTACCATGCGCCCTGGTAAAACCATCTCCCCCACCCTCACATGCCTGCCGCCTTGGTGCTGCCGACCGTCTGGACCTTGCAGATGTTAGCCCTTCCGCATACAACTCCTCCTCCTCTACTTCCTCCACCTCCTCTTGTGCCACCACCTGACTCCGAATTCTGTTTACCATGTGCTCCAGCATGTAAATCACCGGAATAGTCATGCTGATAATGGCATCGTCAGCACTAAACATCTTCGTCGCCATTTCAAAACTGTGCAGAAGGGTGCATAGGTTCCTGATCTGAGACCACTCCTCCAGCGTGATTTGCCCCACCTCTGAATCTCGTTGGCCCAGGCTATACGTCAGAATGTATTGCGCCAGGGCTTGTCGGTGCTGCCACAGTCGCTGCAACATGTGCAGAGTTGAATTCCACCGGGTAGGCACATCGCATTTTAGCCGGTGAAGTGGCAGGCCCAACGACTTCTGTAGAGATGTAAGTCGCTGAGCTGCGGGATGCGAACGGCGGAAGTGAGCACACAGCGACCGTGCCCTCTGCAGAAGGCCATCTAGTCTGGGATAGTGGGCTAAAAATTGCTGGACAACCAGGTTCAACACGTGAGCCATACAAGGCACGTGTGTGACATTGCCCCGGCGAAGGGCCGCACCCAGGTTTGCAGCATTGTCGCACACGGCCTTCCCTGGTTTCAGGTCCAGTGGAGACAACCATTCATGAAATTGGTTCTCCAGAGCTGACCACAACTCCTCAGCTGTGTGACTCACATTTCCCAGACATTTCAATGTAAAAACCGCCTGATGACGTTGAGCCCTACTGCCAGCATAGTAAGGAGGTGTGCAGGATCCCTTCTGCGCAGTTAGAAAGCTTGTGGCATGACCAGACAGGCTTTGGGTGCAGGTGGAAGACCGAGAGGAGGTTGAGGAGGCAGAAGCAGTGGAGGAACTTTGACATAAAGAGGATTGACGCACAACTCGTGGGGACGGCAAAACTTGGACAGCAGCCCCTTGTCCTGCTGTCACCATAGTTACCCAGTGCCCAGTCAGCGACATGTAACGCCCCTGTCCATGCCTACTCGTCCAAGTGTCTGTGGTGAAATGCACCCTGTCACACACAGAGTTTCTCAAAGAAGCGGTGATGTTGTGTGCGACATGCTGGTGGAGCGCAGGCACACCTTTCTTTGAGAAGTAGTGCCGACTGGGCATCTGGTACTGGGGCACTGCGACGGACATAAGGTCTCGAAAATCCTCTGTGTCCACCAGGCGGAAAGGCAGCATTTCTGTAGCCAAGAGCTTGCAGATGGTGAAATTCAACCTCTTAGCTTTCTCATGGCTAGGAGGAAATGGTCTTTTACTTGTCCACATCTGAGGGACCGAGGGCTGGCTATTGTGCTTAGACGGGGTTGATAAGGGTGTCCCCGGCAAACTGCCGGTCTGTGAGGAAGATGCAGGCGGACATGTTAGGTTGCCTTGATCCAAAGGTGGTGCTATCGATGTCGGACAGCGCTCAACACCAGCTGGTGTTACCACCTCCAAAGAAAATGATGACCTGCCAATCACGCTGGCTGTTGCGGGTAAAGAGGTGGCAGGTCTGCGCCCCAAAACAGGTGTGACTGCTGTCCCCCCAGTCACAAAGGATGAAGAGGCCGCGGATGCACAAGATATGGCAGACGGTGATTGGCCCGGCCGGCTAGGCCGCATTGTAGCACACTGAGCTTCCCACTGCAACTTATGCTTCATGTCCATGTGCCGGTTCATGCATGAAGTACTCAAACTATGTATTTTTTGGCCTCTACTTAGCTTTTGCTGACAAATGTTACAGATAACACGAGTTGGGTCATCTTTATCGATCTGAAAAAATGCCCAGGCTATGCAAGGCTTAGCACCCATGCGACCTGAAGAGCCACCACAACTTGTGGTGAGAGGCAGAGTTGTGTTTGAGGATGCAGTTGTTGACGTGCTTCCAGTACTACGTCTCTGTCCAGGAAGGCGCAACCTGACCTCGTCGTCACTAGCATCTTCCTCCACCTCCTCTGCTGACCTCATCTCTTGGCTGACTGTGGGTTGACAGTAAGTGGGATCTCCGACCTCATCATCATCACCCTGTGCGTTATCACACCCGTCGTCCTCAGAGCCAACCTGTTCCTGCCCTGACAAAAAACTAAAGTTGTCGCTCCAATCAGGTATTTGAGTCTTATCATCGTCTTCCTCATTGTCTCCACCAACAGGAGTTACAGTTTGGGAATGAGGGTCTACATTATGGTCAGAACCTTCTGCGTCTGGTCCTGGATCCGACTCATAAAGATTCTGGGCATCAGTGCAGATCATTTCCTCGTCTGGATTCACAGAAGCGCTGGAGTCGACCTCTGATTCCCAGGCTATAGTATGAGTAAACAGCTCTGCAGACTCAACCATCTGTTCTACCTCATACTCAGACGGGCAGCTGGAGATTTGGGAGCTGTGAGGAAGCAAGTGCGATTTGGGTGACACCTTTGAGGACTGGAGTATTTGTGATGTTGAAGTTGATGTGGAGGAGAGCCCACTTAAAGGAGCACTTGATATCCGTTGAAGCACCTGCTGTTTTTGTGCCTCATCTGGAATTTGTAGCGATTGGCGTGGCCGTAAGAAAGGGATCTTATCACATTGTCCGCTAAAAGAAGTAGACATTTTAGTTTGGCTGGAAGATGGTCTTTCTTCTGCACCTACCCCACGGACACAACCTTTTTTCCCCTTCCCAACACGCCTATTCCCCTTTCCACCAGCAGCAGGCCTTTTTCCACTCATTTTGGTGGTTATCTAATTCACAACTCTGGAGTTGTTTGCACAAAAAAACAATGGATGGTAACCGAGCAGAGCTGAGTGGCCAAACTGTGGTATTAGGCCAAAACTATTGGCTGGGCTAGATGCAGAAAAAAATTATTTTTAATTTGCAACCTGATGGTGGTCAGTATAGATGGACTAATAGACCAAGTCCCACACACCGCTAGAAGCCCAAATATTTTTTCAGAGCTAGATGCAGAAAAAAATTATTTTTAATTTGCAACCTGATGGAGGTCAGTATAGATGGACTAATAGACCAAGTCCCACACACTGCTAGAAGCCCAAATATTTTTTCAGAGCTAGATGCAGAAAAAAATTATTTTTAATTTGCAACCTGATGGAGGTCAGTATAGATGGACTAATAGAACAAGTACCACACGCTGCTAGAAGCCCAAATATTTTTTCAGAGATAAATGAAGAAAAAAAATATTTTTAATTTGCAACCTGATGGAGGTCAGTATAGATGGACTAATAGACCAAGTCCCACACACCGCTAGAAGCCCAAATATTTTTTCAGAGCTAGATGCAGAAAAAAATTATTTTTAATTTGCAACCTGATGGAGGTCAGTATAGATGGACTAATAGACCAAGTCCCACACACTGCTAGAAGCCCAAATATTTTTTCAGAGCTAGATGCAGAAAAAAATTATTTTTAATTTGCAACCTGATGGAGGTCAGTATAGATGGACTAATAGACCAAGTCCCACACACCGCTAGAAGCCCAAATATTTTTTCAGAGCTAGATGCAGAAAATTTTTTTATTCAATTTGCAACCTGATGGAGGTCAGTATAGATGGACTAATAGACCAAGTCCCACACACTGCTAGAAGCCCAAATATTTTTTCAGTGTTCCCTCCCCCCACTCCAGCCAGGGACAGGGACTGTCATGCCCATCTCAGGGGCATATTGGTCGCCCTGCCCCACGGCAATGTGGTGTAATGCATGCAGGTGTCGGGTCCTGATCCACACTCCATCCTTACCTGAGAGTGAGATATCACACCTCTGGGTGAGGTGCAATACGTCTGTAGCAACCGAGCCCTCAGGGTGCTACAGTTCCATTTATCTTCAGCCTAGGTGACGTATTGCGATACAGGGCCGTGATTTTGGCTATAAAAGGGTCCCCTAGACCCCTACCCCAAGCTTTTTAAGAGAATCATATATGGCGTGCCAGGAGACTCTATGGAATGCTTTCTCAGCATCCAACGAGAGTATCTAATTACAAATTTTTAACTGCATCTAGCCCAGGAAATACTTTGTGCCTAGTAGCAGTGTCTGCTAGTGAGCGGA
This sequence comes from Phyllobates terribilis, assembly GCF_046119375.1. NCBI lineage: Eukaryota > Metazoa > Chordata > Amphibia > Anura > Dendrobatidae > Phyllobates > Phyllobates terribilis. The sequence goes on along the minus strand of NW_027362765.1, from coordinate 473,816,967 downwards.
TTATCCCGGCTGTTAAGCAAGCTGCACCACCTGTAGTTTAGACACTTAATTTTTTCAAAGGAAATGCTTCGGGACCATGGGATACTTAGTGAAGAGCATCAGGAGGCACCCCAAGGCATAGGGGCTGGGACTGGCAGTAGGATGCCTTGCGGTGGACAGCCGAGCTCGATCCTTATAAAAGCTTTTTAACTGCAGCAGCTTTAGTGGACGCTACTGGAGCTGGAATTACCGCGGCTGCTGTCATGAGACTTGCCCTCCAATAGATCCTTGTAAATGGATTTAAAGTGTATTCATTCAAATTAGAGAGACAATTTAAATTAAAAAGCTTAGAGCTGCCTCCACCACAGGGGGGCTCGCTCGACCCACCAGCGGACAGGCACCAGTATTGGGAGAGGGGGGCTGGCCGTCAGGGTTCACCGCGGCTCTGGCACAAACCCGGCGACACGGAGGTGGCACGGGCAGGAGCGGACTGGCCGTGTCGGCTTCTCACTTTTTGGATTTTAGAAGGGCATGACATGCCTATATCTGTGTCTCCCCCTCCTTTTACTCCTCCACCTCTTTTATTTTCGCATGACTATATGTACTTGTCACTTTTCCATGTGTTAGTTATGTCTTCTGAGCAGTTTGTCAGCTTTTGGACACCTTTGAAGGTGTTTTCTATGTGTTTCTATGTGTTTTTGTTTGCCTGCCATTGGTTTTAACGGTGTTCGAAGGTGTTCGACGAACAGTTCGACGAACAGTTCGGCGAACACACGGGTGTTCGACGAACCGAACTCGAACACTACGGGGGTGGCTCAACACTAGTTATCACACCCGTCGTCCTCAGAGCCAACCTGTTCCTGCCCTGACAAAAAACTAAAGTTGTCGCTCCAATCAGGTATTTGAGTCTCATCATCGTCTTCCTCATTGTCTCCACCAAAAGGAGTTACAGTTTGGGAATGAGGGTCTACATTATGGTCAGAACCTTCTGCGTCTGGTCCTGGATCCGACTCATAAAGATTCTGGGCATCAGTGCAGATCATTTCCTCGTCTGGATTCACAGAAGCGCTGGAGTCGACCTCTGATTCCCAGGCTATAGTATGAGTAAACAGCTCTGCAGACTCAACCATCTGTTCTACCTCATACTCAGACGGGCAGCTGGAGATTTGGGAGCTGTGAGGAAGCAAGTGCGATTGGGGTGACACCTTTGAGGACTGGAGTATTTGTGATGTTGAAGTTGATGTGGAGCAGAGCCCACTTAAAGGAACACTTGATATCCGTTGAAGCACCTGCTGTTTTTGTGCCTCATCTGGAATTTGTAGTGATTGGCGTGGCCATAAGAAAGGGATCTTATCACATTGTCCGCTAAAAGAAGTAGACATTTTAGTTTGGCTGGAAAATGGTCTTTCTTCTGCAGATGTTACTGTTGCTTTAACACCTACCCCACGGACACAACCTTTTTTCCCCTTCCCAACACGCCTATTCCCCTTTCCACCAGCAGCAGGCCTTTTTCCACTCATTTTGGTGGTTAACTAATTCACAACTCTGGAGTTGTTTGCACAAAAAAACAATGGATGGGAACCGAGCAGAGCTGAGTGGCCAAACTGTGGTATTAGGCCAAAACTATTGGCTGGGTTAGATGCAGAAAAAAATTATATTCAATTTGCAACCTGATGGAGGTCAGTATAGATGGACTAATAGAACAAGTCCCACACACAGCTAGAAGCCCAAATATTTTTTCAGAGGTAGATGCAGAAAAAAATTGTATTCAGATTGCAACCTGATGGAGGTCAGTATAGATGGACTAATAGACCAAGTCCCACACACAGCTAGAAGCCCAAATATTTTTTCAGAGGTAGATGCAGAAAAAAATTATATTCAGTTTGCAACCTGATGGAGGTCAGTATAGATGGACTTATAGAACAAGTCCCACACACTGCTAGAAGGCCAAATATTTTTTCAGAGCTAGATGCAGAAAAAAATTATATTCAGTTTGCAACCTGATGGAGGTCAGTATAGATGGACTAATAGAACAAGTCCCACACACAGCTAGAAGCCCAAATATTTTTTCAGAGGTAGATGCAGAAAAAAAATATATTCAGTTTGCAACCTGATGGAGGTCAGTATAGCTGGACTAATAGAGAAACTCCCACACACTGCTAGAAGGCCAAATATTTTTTTCAGAGCTAGATGCAGACAAAAAAATATTTTTAATTTGCAACCTGATGGAGGTGAGTATAGATGGACTAATAGAGAAAGTCCCACACACTGCTAGAAGGCCAAATATTTTTTCAGAGGTAGATGCAGAAAAAAATTGTATTCAGTTTGCAACCTGATGGAGGTCAGTATAGATGGACTAATAGAACAAGTCCCACACACAGCTAGAAGCCCAAATATTTTTTCAGAGGTAGATGCAGAAAAAAATTATATTCAGTTTGCAACCTGATGGAGGTCAGTATAGATGGACTAATAGAACAAGTCCCACACACAGCTAGAAGCCCAAATATTTTTTCAGAGGTAGATGCAGAAAAAAAATTTATTCAGTTTGCAACCTGATGGAGGTCAGTATAGATGGACTAATAGAGAAAGTCCCACACACTGCTAGAAGGCCAAATATTTTTTCAGAGCTAGATGCAGACAAAAAAATATTTTTAATTTGCAACCTGATGGAGGTCAGTATAGATGGACTAATAGAGAAAGTCCCACACACTGCTAGAAGGCCAAATATTTTTTCAGAGCTAGATTCAGACAAAAAATTATTTTGAATTTGCAACGTGATGGAGGTCAGTATAGATTGACTAATAGAACAAGTCCCACACACTGCTAGAAGGCCAAATATTTTTTCAGAGCTAGATGCAGAAAAAAATTATATTCAGTTTGCAACCTGATGGAGGTCAGTATAGATGGACTAATAGAACAAGTCCCACACACTGCTAGAAGGCCAAATATTTTTTCAGAGCTAGATGCAGACAAAAAAATATTTTTAATTTGCAACCTGATGGAGGTCAGTATAGATGGACTAATAGAGAAAGTCCCACACACTGCTAGAAGGCCAAATATTTTTTCAGAGCTAGATGCAGGTAAAAATTATTTTTAATTTGCAACCTGATGGAGGTCAGTATAGATGGACTAATAGAGAAAGTCCCACACACTGCTAGAAGGCCAAATATTTTTTCAGAGCTAGATGCAGATAAAAAATTATTTTGAATTTGCAACGTGATGGAGGTCAGTATAGATGGACTAATAGAACAAGTCTCACACACTGCTAGAAGGCCAATTATTTTTTCAGAGCTAGATGCAGAAAAAAATTATATTCAGTTTGCAACCTGATGGAGGTCAGTATAGATGGACTAATAGAACAAGTCCCACACACAGCTAGAAGCCCAAATATTTTTTCAGAGGTAGATGCAGAAAAAAATTATATTCAGTTTGCAACCTGATGGAGGTCAGTATAGATGGACTAATAGAACAAGTCCCACACACAGCTAGAAGCCCAAATATTTTTTCAGAGGTAGATGCAGAAAAAAAATTTATTCAGTTTGCAACCTGATGGAGGTCAGTATAGATGGACTAATAGAGAAAGTCCCACACACTGCTAGAAGGCCAAATATTTTTTCAGAGCTAGATGCAGACAAAAAATTATTTTTAATTTGCAACCTGATGGAGGTCAGTATAGATGGACTAATAGAGAAAGTCCCACACACTGCTAGAAGGCCAAATATTTTTTCAGAGCTAGATTCAGACAAAAAATTATTTTGAATTTGCAACGTGATGGAGGTCAGTATAGATTGACTAATAGAACAAGTCCCACACACTGCTAGAAGGCCAAATATTTTTTCAGAGCTAGATGCAGAAAAAAATTATATTCAGTTTGCAACCTGATGGAGGTCAGTATAGATGGACTAATAGAACAAGTCCCACACACTGCTAGAAGGCCAAATATTTTTTCAGAGCTAGATGCAGACAAAAAAATATTTTTAATTTGCAACCTGATGGAGGTCAGTATAGATGGACTAATAGAGAAAGTCCCACACACTGCTAGAAGGCCAAATATTTTTTCAGAGCTAGATGCAGGTAAAAATTATTTTTAATTTGCAACCTGATGGAGGTCAGTATAGATGGACTAATAGAGAAAGTCCCACACACTGCTAGAAGGCCAAATATTTTTTCAGAGCTAGATGCAGATAAAAAATTATTTTGAATTTGCAACGTGATGGAGGTCAGTATAGATGGACTAATAGAACAAGTCTCACACACTGCTAGAAGGCCAATTATTTTTTCAGAGCTAGATGCAGAAAAAAATTATATTCAGTTTGCAACCTGATGGAGGTCAGTATAGATGGACTAATAGAACAAGTCCCACACACAGCTAGAAGCCCAAATATTTTTTCAGAGGTAGATGCAGAAAAAAATTATATTCAGTTTGCAACCTGATGGAGGTCAGTATAGATGGACTAATAGAACAAGTCCCACACACAGCTAGAAGCCCAAATATTTTTTCAGAGGTAGATGCAGAAAAAAAATTTATTCAGTTTGCAACCTGATGGAGGTCAGTATAGATGGACTAATAGAGAAAGTCCCACACACTGCTAGAAGGCCAAATATTTTTTCAGAGCTAGATGCAGACAAAAAATTATTTTTAATTTGCAACCTGATGGAGGTCAGTATAGATGGACTAATAGAGAAAGTCCCACACACTGCTAGAAGGCCAAATATTTTTTCAGAGCTAGATTCAGACAAAAAATTATTTTGAATTTGCAACGTGATGGAGGTCAGTATAGATTGACTAATAGAACAAGTCCCACACACTGCTAGAAGGCCAAATATTTTTTCAGAGCTAGATGCAGAAAAAAATTATATTCAGTTTGCAACCTGATGGAGGTCAGTATAGATGGACTAATAGAACAAGTCCCACACACTGCTAGAAGGCCAAATATTTTTTCAGAGCTAGATGCAGACAAAAAAATATTTTTAATTTGCAACCTGATGGAGGTCAGTATAGATGGACTAATAGAGAAAGTCCCACACACTGCTAGAAGGCCAAATATTTTTTCAGAGCTAGATGCAGGTAAAAATTATTTTTAATTTGCAACCTGATGGAGGTCAGTATAGATGGACTAATAGAGAAAGTCCCACACACTGCTAGAAGGCCAAATATTTTTTCAGAGCTAGATGCAGATAAAAAATTATTTTGAATTTGCAACGTGATGGAGGTCAGTATAGATGGACTAATAGAACAAGTCTCACACACTGCTAGAAGGCCAATTATTTTTTCAGAGCTAGATGCAGAAAAAAATTATATTCAGTTTGCAACCTGATGGAGGTCAGTATAGATGGACTAATAGAACAAGTCCCACACACAGCTAGAAGCCCAAATATTTTTTCAGAGGTAGATGCAGAAAAAAATTATATTCAGTTTGCAACCTGATGGAGGTCAGTATAGATGGACTAATAGAACAAGTCCCACACACAGCTAGAAGCCCAAATATTTTTTCAGAGCTAGATGCAGAAAAAAATTATATTCAATTTGCAACCTGATGGAGGTCAGTATAGATGGACTAATAGAATGATGCTATGCCCAAAAGATTTTACTTCACTAGGTGCAGTAATAAAATTGGTATTTTATACACAGGTGGTATATCTTGCAACACAGATAGGCTCCTCCACTGACTAACACACTCTGCAATAGGCCAAAAAGGATTAGCTTTGCTAGATTCAGCCAAATGCTGTGAAAAAAACTTGCACAGCACTGGCACAGACCTGCCTGGCAAAAACTGATAGGAACTGATGTAACCTAGTCCTGAAAAGGACTGCAATTACAATTAGTCTTTACTCCCACAACCTATCTCTTTAAGAGCACAGACCTGCCTGATAAAAGTCGTAGGAAATGCTGTAACCTAGTCCTTAAAAGGACTGCAATCACAACTATTCCCTACTCCCAAGCTATCTGTAGATTTGTGCGAAAATTGGCTTGAAATTAACAAGGTATAGCGCACACAGCAACAGCGGGCCGTCTAACACGCAGCTGCAGCAGTGAGAAAATGGTGGCGACGGGGAAAATGGCTTGGTGTTATAGGGCAAGGACATGTGACATACACTGCCAATGACACATGCCCTTGCTTGTGTGAAAAAAAGCACTTCGCTCCGTGTGTGCGCTGCTGATAGGCTGACAGATTGCACCTCCCCACTGTAAATGCGGGAAAGAGAAAAAAAAATGGAGATCTTCATTATTCCTGCAGAGATCCATCCCCTGCCACTCCCCCCGCCCCGCTGTACACTCAAACTGCGTATTAACATTAATTTTCATCATTACTGAGAAAAAATCCAGTTATGATTTTGGTGCACGAACAGTTATCGAACAAAACCTCGAACAGCCGAATTTTTCTCAAATCGTTCGTGTTCGCCAAACGGCTCGAACACCGCCCAAAACAGCTCGAATTTGAGATTGGCGAACAGTTCGAGTCGAACAACGCTCATCTCTACTCAGGAGCAGAGCTCCTTCACTTCTCCTCCTCTGACTGGACTGACTGAACTCTCTCCCTCGACCCAAGATGGTGTCCCTATTTTATGTTCTCTCTGTCATGTGCTCCCAGGATCTACTTCCTCCACCCCATCCACTACATGGTTCCCCATCTCTAGGTGGTTCCCCCCACTCCAGCCGTTGATCAGAGACTGTGCTCTCCCGTAGGAGCAATCTCGCCCTCTCCCCCGGAAATGTGGTGTAGTGAATGCTGGTGTTAGGATCCTGAGCCATACTCCTTTCTTACCTGAGAGTGAGGTACCACACCTCAGGATGAGATGCAATACCTCTGTGGCGACCGAACCCTCAGGGGTGCCACACCCCCCCTGGTAAAACACAGCACGTCCGCGGGCTGGAACAGAGTAGAAACAATTTTAAAGACATGCAAAAACTTTTAGGATGCATCCGCATATAAGAGCATAAACTACATTGCTTCCCTTTATGGGAGGTAGACTTCTTTTAACGTTACTGGTTACATTTTTTTTTTTTATCAAAACATTACGAGACCTTTTAAAAAACATTATAAGACTTCTTCACACATACAAACACTTCTTTTGCATACAAAACATTTTTTCATTTAAACATTCTATCAGGTCACAGCATAATCTGCAACCAGGTGTCCATTTCATTAATAAAGTGCAAACTGGTAAACACAAACATGAGTGACCCATCCAAAACCCTCAATGTAGGCCCTGGGGTGGCTACAGGGCATAGATGATCCAGGTGTTGGACCACGTCTACGGCCACCTCCAACGGGTTTTTGTTCTGAGGTCATAGGTTGCATTAATATAAAACCAATAGGAGGCACTTTAAGAAGTGCAACTATTTACAAGGAAGTGGCTGCTCCCAGTCCTCAGCCGGTTAGTCTTTGGACCCGTTCCAGGTAACTAAGTAGACGGGTTAAATGTTCACACTAACTTTAACTTGCAGTGTCCATTCTGCATGGGTACGGGTGACTATTTGCAGTCTTCAATAGGAGTGCTCCCTCTGGGGAGGTTCTTGACCACAATAAGCTGACCCAGCCGGGACTTCAGCTTCACAGAGGTAGAAGTCGCTCTCTTCCTCCACCTTGTGGACATTGAGGGCATACCAGCCCCTTACTCCTCGGTGACGGGTGTAAGTCACCGTGTCTCCAGGATAGAGGTCCCAATCAGGGTGACCCACTTTTAGGTGAGACTCCACGTCCCTCCTGTTAACAAACAAGTCAATGTCTGTGTGCGGGTTCCGGATGAACCCCCTCCGGACTCTAAATTGAATTTTACTACGGTCCCTTCTTCCCTGGGACCGTGGGTGGCTTTGTTGGCCTGGCGGGCCCAGGTCTTTTCCTCCAAGTTCTGGGCCTCTAATTTCTCCCAGCGGACGTGCCAGAGGCGTCGCTACTTTTCCAACTGGAACAGCTGTTGGTGGCAGAACTCTTTGCGGCGGGCTGCGGCTGCATTTGTCTCCTGGGAGAACCCCATCACGTCCTCCCCAGAGTGATCCCACTCAAACTGGGCCTTGTCTTCCGGCAACTGGGAGAGGGCGGCGGGCTTGCGAAGCGGGTAGGAGCTAGGGCCGTGGGTCCTCCACCTCGGCAGACCAATCCCACCGGTGACGTCTGTACACCCACTCGGCTGGCAGGGGAGTTGGTTCCTGCAGGGGACCCAGAAGCTGGCTGGTTGTGTCGGTGCCCGGAGTTAGTGGTGTCTGGGCCTGCGGGGTGTGCAGGGCGGGCACGCCCGGGATTTGTGGGCCTTGCGGCGGGGTCAGGAGCGGGCCGCCGCTGGTGGCGCCCGGGGTTGGAGGGCTTGGCTGTGGGCCTAGGAGCGGGCTGCCGCTGGTGGCGCCTGGGGTCGGAGGGCTTGGTTGTGGGCCTTGCTGCGGGGTCAGGAGCGGGCTGGTGTTGGTAGCGCCCGGGGTCAGCGGCTCCACCAGAGGGCCCAGGAGCAGGTCGACGCTGGCAGCGCCCGGGACAGGGAAACTCCTCCTACCTGCTCCCACAGCCGCTCCTGTGTCACGTGTCACCTCCTGGTGCTGGTCGGGATCCGCCAAGGCTGGGGTACCGCCGATGCTTGGCACCGTCATCGGCTGCCGGTTCGCCATCCGCTGTTCCATCTCCCGTCTCCACCCGGTGATGGCGTCTCGCTGGGCCCTCTCCATCCTCCGGCCCAGGTCTTCCATCCCAGAGCGGAGGAACTCCGAGTCTTCCTGGGGCAGCTTAGCCACTAGCTCCTCCAGGGTGTAGGGTGCTGCAGCCTGCAGCAGGCAGCTGACGGGGGCTCTGGTGCTGCCGTCCTCCATCTTCCCTATCGGGTGCGGTCTGTCTACACTGATCCAGACCACGCCCTGTCTCCCCATTTTCTTCTCTCCTCTCCCCTTTGGGGGTGGTCCCAGGGCAGTTTGTTGCGGTCCCATGGCAATCTGCTGTCGGTCACGTTCAGGGTCAGCCCCCCCACCTTGATGGACACACTTGCATACATGACCACTGCTGTTTGGGGCGGGCTCCGCTTCTGGCACCATTCTGGGACCTGGCCCACGATGGGAGGTGGTTTCTTATCATCATTTAGCACGCACATAATGGCGCCCGTTCTTCTGGGGCGGGTGCCACATTTAGTAGAAAACACAGTCTTTAGGCGCACAATAACCGGTGAAAACGGGTGGGCTCATATCCTGCCGACTACGCCAAAGTTGACCTGCCCCCTGGGCCATGGGGTACCCGGTGCCATGCCTGTAGATGCTGGGGGATTGTAGTCACTGTGGCGGTGACCCGGTCCGTGAACAGGGCGGTCAATCCAAGGGTAGTAGATGTATATAGGATATATAATGTCCGACTACGCCACCTGTGGAGTGCGACTAATGAGGCCACCGCTGCGGAACAGTCCTCTGAAGCTGATGGTTTGGCAGCACGGTTGGTATAGCTCCCCACAGGAAGAGTGTAGCTTCAGGGCAGTGTGTGTGGATGATGGTGGTTGTAGTGCAGGGAGTCAGTAATGAACACAGAGTCAGTGTGATGCAGTCCCAAGATCTTTACTCTCAATTGTTGCAGTTCTTGTTACAGGGACCCATGTAACGGCCCTCATCATTCTGTGCTCACTCAGTAAGGGGTTCAGCCGACCCCCAGGTAACTCCCGAGTATTTAGCAGGACCCGCTTCTGTGTGTCCTTTCTCTGGCCTTCTCCCTGCACCTCACACCCAGTGACACTTCTATCCGGTACCCTCGGATCTTGGCGGGCGACGTGTGTTCCATCCCCTGGGTCCTATATGGCTACCTTCTTAGTGGGACTGGTGTGGACTCTTGGCTTATGGTACTTAAAGTGCTGCAGCCTCCGGTTTCTAGTTGAGCCTTGCTGTTTCTCTGCTAGTTGATGGACCGGTTCCCCTTATCTGGCCTGACCCCTCTACCTCCTGGTAGCAGCGGGCGTACGGGTGTCCTTCTGCATGGCCCATACCCCTGGGGTCCCTTCAGTTCCTGGAGCCTTCCTGCTCCCACTCCTCTCTTCTTTCCCTCAGTCCTGGGCCTCACAGGCTAGGCCCGCCTCTGGAGCAGAGCTCATACAGAGCCTCTGCTCCTTCACTTCTCCTCCTCTGACTGGACTGACTGAACTCTCTCCCTCGACCCAAGATGGTGTCCCTATTTTATACTCTCTCTGTCATGTGCTCCCAGGATCTACTTCCTCCACCCCATCCACTACATGGTTCCCCCTCTCTAGGTGGTTCCCCCCACTCCAGCCAGGGATCAGGGACTGTGCTCTCCCGTAGGAGCAATCTCGCCCTGTCCCCCGGAAATGTGGTGTAGTGAATGCTGGTGTTAGGATCCTGAGCCATGCTCCTTCCTTACCCGAGAGTGAGGTACCACACCTCTGGATGAGATGCAATACCTCTGTGGCGACCGAACCCTCAGGGGCGCCACACATACAGTGCTGAAAAGACATGGGAACAGCATGGGGAAGACCTTTGGAAGCATTTCTGACTCCCAGGTCACTGCCTAAAAGTGTGCCCATCATAAGTGATCCTTGGCTCATGCAAAGATGCCTCCCACCATGCACCTGTCGTTGCAGACTTGCAACAATCCATGTCCACGTCCTTGTCCCAGTGCAGCGTTCAGTTGTCCCTACCCCATCCTTGGAATGCAAGCGCAAGTATGCAGCCAGCCACCAACCAACCAACAGGCTTCAAGACTATACTGCCAAATTTTTGACAGCTGCTTGCACTTGAAATGTGGCCTTTTAGGCTCGTGGAAGTGGAAGTTTTTCATAACCTCATGCCGGCGGCGCCCGGGTGTTCATACTCGGTCCCCTGCCGCCACTGTTTCTCCTGGTGTCGTCTCCGCCTTCCACAAGCATGGGTCCCACAACATTACCTGTGCCCTCCCCAGTGCACTTACTGGGAAGGACCGCCTAACCACAAACACGTGGACAGGTGAACGTGGCCAGGGACGGTACGGAGCCAGTCCACAGCTTTTTTTGCTGAGAGTTGTATTTAGCTCGGTGAAAGGACTGGCATAGAGGGAAACCATATCTACCCTGGGTGTTATTTCTCCCAGGAAGTCCTCTAATGCAGCTTGTTGCAGAAGCAATGGCAGCCCATCCAACATCAACTCGCACTTGTCGGTGGTGCTTGGACACACAAACATCTTTCTTTGTGCATTTACTTTTATGAATACAGAGTTGGACAATGACCTGATCTTCAATGCGGTTTAAGAAATAACATGCATAAGCATGTCCGTTCACATTAAAAAACAGCCATAGAGTGTCCGGGAATCTTCCCCTATACTTTTCTTAGCCATGGATGCTTCTCGGCAAGATTGGACGGTCCCACCATAGAACTGGAGACTCCTCTGGTGGGCCCTGGCTTCTCTTTCAGGAGAGTTCATAGTGCCGAGGTGAGGCCATGATGATGATAGAGGCCACCATCTGCTTAGTTTTCTGTTACTTGGAATGCAAGCGCAAGTATGCAGCCAGCCACCCACCCAAAGGCCGCAACACTAAACTGCCAGATTTCTGGGCAGCTGCTTGCACTTGAAATGTGGCCTTTTAGGCTCGTGGAGGCAGAAGCTTTTCACAACCTCATGCCGGCGGCGGATGGGTGTCCATACTCAGTCCCCAGCCGCCACTATTTCTCCCAGTATCGTCTCCGCCTTCCACAAGCATGGCTCCCACAACATTACCCATGCCCTCCCCAGTGCACTTACTGGGATGGACCGCCTAACCACAAATACGTGGACAGGTGAATGTGGCCAGGGACGGTACGAAGCCAGTCCACAGCTTTTTTTTGCTGAGAATTGTATTTAGCTCTGTGAAAGGACTGGCATAGAGGGAAACCGTATGTACCCTGGATGTCATTTTTCCCAGGAATTCCTCTAATGCAGCTTGTTGCAGAAGCAATGGCAGCCCGTCCAACATCAACTTGCACTTGTCGGTGGTGCTTTGGCACACAAACATCTTTCTTTGCGCATTTAATTTCATGAATACAGAGTTGGACAATGGCCTGATCTGCAATGTGGTTTAAGAAATAACATGCCTAAGAATGTCCGATCCACATTAAAAAAAGGCCGCAACACTAAACTGCCAGATTTCAGGGCAGCTGCTTGCATTTGAAATCTGTCCTTTTAGGCTCGTGGAGGCGGAAGCTGTCCACAATCTTATGGCGGCAGCGACCGGGTATCCATACTAAGTCCCCAGCTGCCATTATTTTTCCTGATATCATCTCCGCCTTCCACAACATTACCCGTGATCTCCCCACTACACTTACTGAGAAGGACCGCCTAACCACAAACACGTGGACAGGTGAATGTGGCCAGGGACGGTACTGAGCCAGTCCACAGTTTTTTTTGCTGAGAGTTGCATTTAGCTCGGTGACAGGACTGGCATAGAGGGAAACCCTATCAACTCGCACTTGTCGGTGGTACTTTGACACACACACACACATCTTTCTTTGCGCATTTAATTTCATGACTACAGAGTTGGACAATGGCCTGATCTGCAATGCGGTTTGAGAAACAACATGCATAAGCACGTCCAATCCACATTAAAAAAACAGCCATAGAGTGTCCGGGAACCTTCCCCCACACTTTTCTTAGCCAGGACTGCTTCTCGGCAGGGTTGGACGGTCCCAGCAGAGAATCCTCTGGTGTGCCTTGGCTTCTACCTCAGGAGAGTTCACGATAGCACTAACTTTGCAGCTGCTATCATGAAAAACATTGTGCCCACCAAAGGATTTGATTCTGAGGGCTCTTAAGCAGGGGAGAAAGGTGAGCCCTCAGAATCAAATCCTCTGGTGGGCTCAATGTTTTTCAATCTGAAGCAGCTTCTCAGTGGAAGTTGTATTTCACCACAGCCATATTCTTTAGCTCGGTGAAAGGACTGGCAAAGAAGGAAACTGTATCTACTCCGGCTGTCATTTCTCCGTCACCATGTTCCACCCATTGTCACACACGACCATGCCTGGCTGTATGTCCAGCGGTGAGAGCCACAGATCAAGCTGCTGTGTTACAGCTTTCAACAACTCTGCAGCGCTGGGCGGTTTGTCAATTAAGCATGTTATCTTCAGCACAGCCTGTTGCCGCATGGCCAAGGCAGTGCTGTCAGCTTGTGACTGATGTGGTCATTTCGGAGATGGAGGAAGAGGTGCAGGACTGTGTGATTACATTGAGGTTAAATTGGTGACGCTGTTTTTTATACTAAAGAAAGATCCTATTGTTTTGGTTTTTTTATGTTATTTTTTAAGACAAACGCATTCACCGGGAAATGTCATTTTAACATTTTACAACCTTATCTGGCAATGTGGTGTGTGACACATCATCAGACACATCCTGTTTTATTCATGATGGAGGGACTCTGAAAGTCATAAAGCCTATTTTTATAGGGCCATCAGACTGCCATTACTATTCTTAAAAGGCCAGCAGTCGGCCCTCGCTATTGTTAGAGAGCCATCAGCCGGCTATGTTTTGTTGTTCCCATAATTAACAAGTGGGTCTCCAATTCTGTTATTGCGTATCCAGTGACTGCAAGGGCTGCCAAAAATTTGGACGCAACCCAATACCCCTTTGAAGAGACATAGAGGAGGGTCTCAGCAAAAAAAATGTTCCCATTATAAAGGAGCTGTTCTCCTATAATGTTAATGCCCATGCTGTGACTGCAAGGGCTGCCAAAATTTGGGAAAAACCCCACTAAGAATTTAAAGACACAGAGCAGGGCCACACTAACGACAAATTCCCATTAGAAAGGAGAGAGTCTGCTATACAGTTATAGGGTATGCAGTGAGTCCAACAGCTGAACAATTTTAGGAAAAGCCCCACTAAGAATTTAAAGACACATTGAGCAGGGCCACAGTAACAAGTACGACATGTACCCATTAGAAAGGAGAGGGTCTGCCATACAGTTATAGGGTATGCAGTGAGTCCAACGGTTCACCAAATTTAGGAAAAACCCCACTAAGAAATTAAAGACACATAGAGCAGGGCCACAGTAACGACAAATTTCCATTAGAAATGAGAGAGTCTGCAATGCAGTTATAGGGTATGCAGTGAGTCCAACAGCTAACCAAATTTAAGAAAAACCCCACTAACAATTTAAAGAGACAAAGAGCAGGGCCACAGTAACAACAAATTCCCATTAGAAAGGAGAGAGTCTCCCAATAGTGTTGGCCTATGCAGTGAATGCAAGGGCTGCCAAAAATTTGGAGGCACTTCAATGCCCCTTGGAAGAGACGTGGAGAAAGGCCTCATAAAAAAAATGTTCCCATTAGAAAGGAGCAGGCCTCCTATACTTGTAATGCCCTAATGCCCATGCACAAGTGTATGGGCTGACAAACAGTTACCCCTAGGGTGTATACATGAACATATTGTATAAAAAAAAAATTTTTTACGGGCATCATAAACACCCATTAAAAAAATTATGAGGCTGTTGTATCACGGACCACAGTAACCCTGGTCATATGGTGGTGGAGGAAGAGGAGAAGGAGGAGGACAAGAGCAAATAGCCAAAATCAGGAAGCGTATACCCATGTGTGGGTGTGAAAAGGTGTATGAGAATACACCTCCCAAGAAAAGACACTGGATTTGAGTTTATGTTACGCTACTATTGTGACGCCCAGCTGTGCTTGGTATCACAAATCCTAGAAGGGTGTATTGAAGGATTCCTCCACAAGAGGCCCCCATAACCATTCACACATCTCCACCTTCCACCTCAGACCACCAGAGGGAGCCCGTTAGGGAGATATAAGAGGGAAGGTGGAGCCAGGCAGCAGGCAGTCTGTTGATGAGTTCCTGCAGAGCGAGACATACAAACAAGTCAGTCTGCAGTGGAGCTCAGTGACTCAGCAATTCCTCTGAGAGTTCAGTTGGTGCAAGCCTGAATACAGAGTGGAGTCCAGACTCGGTTGTAGCTCAGAGAGGTGAGCTTTAGGTGTGCCGGCGCCATAAGATCGGTGAAGTACAGCACGCTGCCGTTAGTGTGAGTAGCCTATTGAGGGTCCGAGTAGGCCGAAGGCGAAAGAATAGAGAGAGTTAGTTCATAGGGGGGCAGAGGAGCTTAACTAGCTCTCCCCGAAGAAGCAGTTACCGGACACCGGGTCCGAAGCTTACCGGGATCTCCATGACCCAGTAAGATAAACCGGAATCCCTGGAGAACTACAGGTCCCAGGATCGCTAAAGTGCTGATACGTACCAGAGCCAGGAGACACATAGGCCCCGTAAGTCGGGAGCGTGCACTCCAAGAGAAGGCCCTACCACAAGGTCAGCCAGCACAGGACAGAGACAAAGTTAGGCCTAGCTCCAGGCAGGTCAGAAACTTATTACGCAGCAGCAAGAACCAGGAGGCCCAAAGCCTGCTCATTGGGTAGGATCCGGACATACACCCTTCACCCTACAGTGCCTGAAATTCCACCAGTAAAAGGTACTGAAGTGACTATCGTGTCCGTCCCTGTTCTTGCTCTGGCCCGGCGTAGTCTCTTTGTCCTGCATCCCCATTCCTATACTGCCCTGAGGCCCAGCTCTACCTGTGGAGAGCAATACCATCAAGCTGCCCTATCATCAGCCTCAGTGGACTGCGCAGCGCTGGTGATCCTCACCAGAAACCACAGGTGGCGTCACAAACTCTTTCTTTTATAAACTTAACATCGATTAACGCCCTTTTAAAGAGAGACCCCAGAGTACGGGCCCGGGAGCTGACCACCACAACCTCCTTAAGGCTAAAGGCCCGGGTAACCGAGTCATCCCCCATCCCCTGGGCTTGTCATCTTTTTCTGGCGTCACGAACAGGATTGCGTGCCCGCTGCAACGATGAAGTGTTTTGCCCGTTGCCACCGGGTACTGTGCGCCTTTATTTGAACTGTGTACGTAAAGTTGTGGTGAAGGTAGCCGCCATTGTAGGGCTGTTGAGTGAGAAGAAGGGCGTAACCACGGGAAAATAAGGGGCGTACCTGCAAAAGAGCGCGAAGTCCCGGACACGCCCCACGCCTCGACGTCAAATCAGGAAGCGCCAGGTCCTGTACGGAGCATCGCTGAACGCTCTGACGTAGGACACAAGCGACGCAAGGTCCTGAGGGTCCTGGAGCTGCGGCCTACCGGAAGAAAAACCAGAAGGTAGGTGACGGTTAACTAGGGGGGCGCTAAGATGTCCGTCGAGCAGCAAAACGCCGACCTACCGGTCAACGTCCCTGGAGCCCAGCCCGCGCCTGATAATGGGCAGGCCAAAGCCGCCGTTCCACCAGAAGCGCCTGTAACACCTGTGATTCCTATGACTTTACCGTACATCCCAGGAGCAAAGTGGCTCCCCCAGTACAACGGCAAACCAGATACCCTGTCTGGATTTAAGCGGAAGATATGTGGTATCTTAGACATGTACTCTATGACCGGCAAACAAAGAGCTGCCGTTGTATTAGGACAACTGACCGGTGCTGCGGAGCGGGAAGTGGAAACATGGTCGGCCGCAGACCGGGAGACAGTGTCCGCGATATTCCAAAAATTACAGACTGTCTTTGAGGACCATACTGAGGCGGACCTCCGGATGAGGTTCAACAGCTGCTCCCAACAACCAGAGGACAATGTTCGGGACTACGCCTGGCGTCTCCAAGGGGCCCTGCGGGTTCTGAACCAGGTTAGTCCAACCAGCTTTGAGAATGAGAACCGAATGCTGAAGGAACAGTTTGTCCGGGGACTGAGGTCTCCAGAGGAGAGCAGGACTGTGCGTTGGTGGTCCCTGGATCATCCAGATGCCACATTTGACAATCTTAAGGACATGGCTATAAAAGGATTGCAGCCCCTGGAAGCAAATGCCATCCAGCGTTACCAGGGTGGGGCTACCCCAGAGCCTGCAACACCCACCTTTTCTCCAGTGGCAGCTGAAGCTAAAGTTCCAGCAACGTCCCCTAAAGAACTGGACAGTCTGCGCTCTGAGGTGCGTCAGTTGAGCAAAACCCTGACCACTGTGCTGAGTGCTCTGCAGCTGCGGACGGAGCCCGAGGAAGGAGGGAAGATCCTGCTAGCCGATAGCCCTGAGGATGTCCCCTGGATGCGGAGGAGGAGGAGGCCAACACCACCCTCGCCGAGGACCAGTGACCAACGCCGTCCACTAAGGGAACCAATCTGCTACCGATGCCGTAAGACAGGACACATCGCTCAGAATTGTCCTTTAAACGGGAAAACCCTGGGTCCGAGGGCCGCCACCCAGGAGTAGACTCACCAGGCCCATCAGACTGGTACAACAGGTTCGTCGGAGGAAGACCTTTCCTGTCCATTGTGTTAGACGGGATCCCGACGCATGCCCTGCTGGACACAGGATCTCAGGTAACCATCATGCCTGAAGTCCTCTACAAGAGGTACTGGTCCATGGACGATCTACGTCTGCCAGCTCCAAATTTGTCTGTATATGCCTCAAATGGTCTCCCCCTTAACCTACTCGGGGTTAAGAACGTGACTGTAAAGGTGGGGAGAGTGGAGCTGAAGGACCAGGGACTAATTGTAGTAGAGACTAACCCTGATGACAGCAACCCATATATGGTACTAGGCACTAATGTTGTTGGTAACTGTTTGGGAGAGGTTGTGTTCTTGCTCCAACAGATCGCTGACACTGCCAGACCGAGACAGAGGAGGGCGCTGCAGAGAGAGATCCGTGTCCTGATGTATCAACAGCAAGTAAAGTTAACAGACGGTGAAATCGGTAACGTGAGGGTAACAGACCCCATACCCATTGTCATCCCCCAATGAGTGAAATGCTCATCTGGTGTAGAGCGGCCATAGGTCTTAGCGGACAGAGCTACCAGGCGGTAGTAGAACCCCTTTGCTCCGAGCATAGACCCACGCTCTTAACCGCCAGGGGAGTGGTAGATGTACGTAATGGGAGGGTGCCTGTCCGTCTTCTTAACTTAGGGGAAGATGAGGTCAAACTGCCACGTTATGCCACTGTTGCTAAATTACATGCTGTCAACAACAACTGTATCCATGAGGCGGAGTCCTTAACTTCACCAGAAGAGGTGGAGGATAAAGACTCTGCAACCCAGGTGGAGGATTGGTGTCAGCAGCTCCATGTTGGGACAGACACCGCTCCTGCCCATCAAAAACAGGGTGTACACCGGGTGGTTCAAGAATACTTGCAGGTGTTCAGCAAACATCCACTAGACTTCGGGAGGGTTAAGGGGGTTCAACATCATATCCCCACAGGCAACCATTCCCCAATTAAAGAACGTTATCGGCCTATACCCCCAGCGCACTACCAGAAGGCAAAAGAAATGCTGCATGACATGAGGAAGGCGGGAGTGATAAGGGATAGTTGTAGTCCCTGGGCGGCTCCCCTAGTGCTGGTTAGGAAAAAGGACGGGAGCATGAGAATGTGTGTAGATTACCGTCAAGTAAATCGCATTACACATAAAGATGCATACCCTTTGCCACGCATAGAGGAGTCCCTAGCTGCCTTAAAGTCTGCAAATTACTTTTCTACCCTTGACCTCACTAGTGGTTACTGGCAGGTAGCTGTGGCTGAGGAGGATCGGGAGAAGACGGCCTTCACCACCCCGATGGGACTCTGCGAGTTCAACAGTATGCCGTTTGGACTCTGCAATGCCCCCGGAACGTTCCAGAGATTGATGGAGTGCTGCCTGGGACACCGCAACTTCGAGACTGTGTTACTTTACCTGGATGACATAATTGTGTACTCCAGAACGTACGAGGAACACCTGAAAAACCTGGCAGAGGTATTTGAGTCACTGTCCCGGTACCAATGAAAAAACAAGGGGAAAGGGAAAGGGAAAACGTATGTCAGCTCACCATGTAATAGCCAGACTCATCCAGTCCCAACGAAGTCTTGCAGCGGAGACGCCCAGGTCATGGGCTACCAAGGTTCAAGTAATGAGAATGCAAGCAAAGTGTAGCGCTGGCGTCCCTGCCCTCTGCTAGGCAGGGACGCTGCTCCCCTCACCGCTCTGCTCCGTGCCCGGCGTCCTCTCCCCGCTCTGCTGTCAGCGCGCGCTCCGTCCCGGCGTCCTCCTCCTGCTCTGCTGTCAGCGCGCGCTCCTTCCCGGCGTCCTCCTCCCGCTCTGCTCTCAGCGCGCGCTCCTTCCCGGCCCCTGTGCTTAGGGCGCGCGCGCGCTCCCCTCCTCTTAAAGGGACCGCGCGCGCCGTCCTAAGGAGTCCCCGGCCAATGGCCGGAGGACTTCATCATATATAAGGCACCTCCTCCAAGATGGAGGTGCCCGAGCAATGTTGTTTGCACCTGTGTCTCACCTGTGCTTCAGCCCTCAGGTCCCGTTGCCAGTTACCTGCCAGTTACCTGCCAGTTTCCTGCCAGTTTCCTGCTAGTTACCTGCCTGATTCCTGCCTGAATACTTGTTACCTGTCTGCCAGTCTGAGGTCCGACGGTCTGCCTTACTACTCCTGTCAGTCTGTCTAAAGGACCAGCCTGCCCGCTCACCTGGGAGCGCATATCAGCTACCTGCCTGCTTGCCTGAGGTCCGACGGTCTGCCTTACTACTCCGGTCAGTCTGTCTATGGACCAGCTTGCCCGCTCACCTGGGAGCGCTTCTCCGTTATCTGCCTGCTTGCCAGCCCGGAGGCTCCGTTGTCACGTGCTGTGACCACCAGCTATCTCAGAGACTCTTGCCCGCTCACCTGGGAGCGCATCTCCGTTACCTGCCTACTTGCCAGCCCGGAGGTCCCGTTGTCACGTGCGGTGACCACCAGCTATTCCAGAGACTCTTGCCCGCTCACCTGGGAGCGCTTCTCCGTTACCTACCTGCCTGCCAGCCCGGAGGTTCCGCCGTCACGTGCCGTGACCACCTGCTATTCCAGAGACTCTCGCTTGCTCACCTGGGAGCACACATCTACCATCTGCCTGCTAGCCTACCCGGAGGCTCTGCCATCACAGGTCGTACCTACCCCTTACCCAGAGACTGCCCTGATCACTTGCCGTAACTCCCTGTCCGTTCACCCAGAGACTGCCACCCGCTCCCTTACAAGGGCCGCCCCCTTGTATAATAGCTCAGAGGTTCCGCCTCCCGGACCCGTTACAGTTTGCTCGGGCCATGGAACCCGGTGGCACCCAAGCTCCCTCGCTCTCGGACCTCTGTCTTGAACTGTCCCGTCAGAAGTCCCAACAGGAGGCCATCCTGGGTCATCTGCGGAATGTTAATACTCGCCTGAACACCCTGTCTGATCCACCAACAACCTCCGCCAGTGCCATATCTTGCAATCCGGCAGCTCCGCTGCCCACTAATACTATGGTATCCTACCCCGGACCCCGGCTTTCTGCACCTCCTCGCTTCGGAGGCGACCCCGTCCAGGCTCGGGGCTTCATAAATCAGTGCACCCTGCACTTTGAACTTTTGTCCCATCAGTTTAATTCCGACCGGGCCAAAATTGCCTTTATCATGTCCCATCTCACCGGGGAGGCCCTGGCCTGGCTAAATCCTCTATGGGAGAGAGGAGACCCCCTGGTGTCCAACTTGCCTGCTTTTCTCTCGGCTTTCCGGAAAGTCTTCGACGAACCCGGACGGAAGACCTCATCCGCATCCTCTCTGCTACGCCTCCGTCAGGAGGGTCTCACCGTGGGCCAATATGCCATACGGTTCCGCACCCTTGCCTCGGAGCTGGCCTGGGATAACGACGCTCTGGTATCCGTCTTCTGGGAGGGTCTGTCCGGTCGTATTAAAGATGAACTTGCTGGTCGGGACATTCCTACCTCTCTCGATGATCTAATAACCCTTGCCACCCGGATTGACCTACGGTTCCAGGAGCGTGCCAAAGAGGTCACCCGTGAGAGAAGGATTCCACGTTTAGCTCCTACTTTCCAGAAACCCGTCATTCCCTCCATCTCTCCCCAGGTACACTCTCCTGAGCCTATGCAGGTCGACCAGACCAAGATGGTCAAAACCCGTCAGGACTCACGCCGTGCCGAGGGGAGCTGCTTCTACTGTGGCAGTAAGGAGCACCGGATCCGTGCCTGCCCGGAGAGGTCGGAAAACGCCTGTGTCTAGGTTCGCTCAGAGAGGTCCACCTAGACAAGAATAAATCCTCTCCATCCCTGCTGTTGTCAGTTTCGATCATCTACGGGGAGAACCGTTATTTCGAACTAGCCCAACTTGACTCTGGAGCAGCCGGGAACCTTATTTCACAGTCCCTGGTTGAGAAATACCGCATCCCTACCAAACCTCTGGCTGTACCCTTGTCTGTCGCTGCCGTGGATGGGGGCCTCTTACCTCGCCCCATTCAACTCATCACCGAATCCATTACCCTGCAGGTGGGAATGCTGCATTCTGAAAGTATCTCCTTTCATGTTCTGCCTGGACTCTCTCACGCCCTCTTGCTAGGTCTGCCCTGGCTCCAGAGACATGCACCCGTGCTAGACTGGCAAACCGGAGAGGTCCTTCGCTGGGGACAAGACTGTCATAAAACCTGCCTGGTTCCCGTCCATCCCGTCCGTCCCTCTCCTACCCCAGCTAATCTACCTGGACTTCCGATTCCTTATTGGTCTTATGCAGATGTCTTTAATAAAAAGGAGGCAGAGACATTACCACCACATAGACCATACGACTGTCCCATCGATCTGCTACCCGGTACTACTCCTCCCCGTGGGCGTATCTATCCTTTATCCGCTGCTGAGACCCGGTCAATGTCCGAATATATTGAGGAGAATCTGGCCAGAGGATTCATCCGGAAATCTACCTCCCCGGCGGGAGCAGGCTTCTTTTTCGTCAAAAAGAAGGACGGCTCTCTCCGTCCCTGTATAGACTATAGAGGCCTAAACCTGATCACGGTGAAGAATAAGTACCCCCTTCCGCTCATTCCAGAATTATTTGATCGCCTGAGGGGGGCTAGGATCTTCACCAAACTGGACCTTCGTGGGGCGTACAACCTGGTTCGTATTCGTCAGGGGGATGAATGGAAGACGGCATTCAACACCCGGGACGGCCACTATGAATACCTGGTAATGCCCTTTGGTCTCTGTAACGCTCCTGCCGTCTTTCAAGAGTTGGTCAATGACATCTTCCGGGACCTTCTCTACTCCTGCGTAGTGGTGTACCTGGACGACATCTTGGTCTTCTCTCCGGATCTCCAGACTCACCGGAGGGACGTTCGTCAGGTCCTGCTCAGGCTAAGGCAGAACCATCTCTACGCTAAATTTGAGAAGTGCCTCTTTGAGCAGACCTCGCTTCCGTTTCTGGGCTACATTATCTCTCAGACCGGCCTACAAATGGATCCTGAGAAACTGTCTGCCATCGAGAAATGGCCCCGACCGGAGGGGTTGAAGGCCATTCAGCGATTCCTGGGCTTCGCCAACTACTACCGCCTCTTCATACCACACTTCTCTTCCCGGACGGCCCCAATTTCTGCGCTCACCCGTAAAGGTACTAATCCCAAAGAGTGGCCACCCGAAGCAGAGGAGGCCTTTCTTTCCCTTAAACAGGCCTTCTCTTCCGCCCCGGTGCTGCATCGCCCAGATGGCAACAAACAGTTCTTCCTGGAAGTTGACGCCTCCTCCTCTGGAGCCGGAGCGGTACTTACTCAAAAATCATCTTCCGGGAGGATGGTAACTTGTGGCTTCTTCTCTAAACTCTTCTCCTCCTCTGAGCGCAACTATTCCATAGGAGACCGAGAGTTATTGGCCATCAAACTGGCATTGGAGGAGTGGCGTTACCTGCTCGAGGGGGCTCTTCACCCGGTAATAATTTACACTGACCACAAGAACTTGGCTTACCTCCAGCATGCCCAGAGACTTAACCCGCGCCAAGCCCGGTGGTCCTTGTTTTTTGCTCGTTTTGATTTTGTCCTTCATTTTCGCCCGGCTGACAAAAACGTCAAGGCGGACGCCTTGTCTCGGTCCTTTCTGGTGTCTGATCTCGAGGAGGATCCGAAACATATCATCGATCCCGCCAGAGTAATGCAGGTGGCTCCCGTGAGTCTAAATCGTCTTCCTCCTGGTAAGACGTTCGTACCAGTACCTGATCGGGAGAAGATCCTACACTGGGGTCATTCGTCTAAACTAGCTGGCCACGCCGGTCAGAAAAAGACCCTCCAGCTTATTACCCGGCACTACTGGTGGCCTAACCTGCACAAGGATGTAATAGACTTTGTTTCTGCCTGTGTGTCCTGCGCCCGCAACAAAGTTCCGAGACACCTGCCAGCCGGCCGCCTCCTACCTCTGCCAGTACCTGCTGCCCCCTGGCAGCATATAGCGATGGACTTCATTACTGATCTACCCGTCTCTGCCGGTTGTACGGTCATTTGGGTGGTCGCTGACCGCTTCTCCAAGATGGCTCACTTCATTCCACTGCCAGGTCTTCCGTCTGCACCCGAGCTGGCTAAAGACTTTATCCACCACATCTTCCGTCTTCATGGCCTGCCCCGTCACATCGTGTCGGATCGTGGGGTACAGTTCACTTCCCGTTTCTGGAGAGCCACTTGTAAATTGCTGGACGTCACCCTGGACTTCTCCTCCGCTTACCACCCACAGCCTAATGGTCAAGTGGAGCGGATCAATCAGAACCTGACCAGTTACCTTCGGCACTTCGTTAATGCCCACCATTCTGACTGGGTGGATCTCCTGCCATGGGCCGAATTCTCGTACAACAATCACGAGAGCGAGTCTTCCTCCAAATCCCCGTTTTTTATAGTCTACGGTCAGCATCCTCGGATCCCGCTTCCCGTCTCCACCTCGGCGGACAATCCGGCTGCGGAATCTCTTGTTAACAAATTTTCCTCCATATGGGAGAGTACCCGGTCCGCACTCCTTCTGTCATCCGAGCGTATGAAAAGACACGCTGACAAAGAACGTCTGGACCCTCCTCAATTCCGCCCTGGGGATAAAGTCTGGCTCTCGTCCAAATATGTCCGGCTCAAGATCCCTTCCTATAAGTTAGGGCCTCGGTTCATCGGCCCACTGGAGGTCATCAGTCAGATCAACCCGGTGGCCTATAAATTGAAACTCCCGGCCAACTTACGGATCCCTAACTCCTTCCATGTGTCTCTCCTCAAACCTGTAGTGCTTAACTCTTTTTCCAAGTCTACAGGTACGCCTCCTGCTCCGGTTTCTGCTGAGGACGAGTTTGAGGTAGAGAACATTCTTGCCACCAAAAGGGTAAGAGGAAAGACCTTTTTTTCTGGTAGATTGGAAGGGGTTTGGTCCTGAGGAGAGAACGTGGGAGCCCCGGGAGAACATCCATGCCCCTCTCATCCTAGCTAAATTTCTGTCTGGCCTAAAAAAGGGGGGGCCTAAAGGGGGGGGTACTGTAGCGCTGGCGTCCCTGCCCTCTGCTAGGCAGGGACGCTGCTCCCCTCACCGCTCTGCTCCGTGCCCGGCGTCCTCTCCCCGCTCTGCTGTCAGCGTGCGCTCCGTCCCGGCGTCCTCCTCCTGCTCTGCTGTCAGCGCGCGCTCCTTCCCGGCGTCCTCCTCCCGTTCTGCTCTCAGCGCGCGCTCCTTCCCGGCCCCTGTGCTTAGGGCGCGCGCGCGCGCGCTCCCCTCCTCTTAAAGGGACCGCGCGCGCCGTCCTAAGGAGTCCCCGGCCAATGGCCGGAGGACTTCATCATATATAAGGCACCTCCTCCAAGATGGAGGTGCCCGAGCAATGTTGTTTGCACCTGTGTCTCACCTGTGCTTCAGCCCTCAGGTCCCGTTGCCAGTTACCTGCCAGTTACCTGCCAGTTTCCTGCCAGTTTCCTGCTAGTTACCTGCCTGATTCCTGCCTGAATACTTGTTACCTGTCTGCCAGTCTGAGGTCCGACGGTCTGCCTTACTACTCCTGTCAGTCTGTCTAAAGGACCAGCCTGCCCGCTCACCTGGGAGCGCATATCAGCTACCTGCCTGCTTGCCTGAGGTCCGACGGTCTGCCTTACTACTCCGGTCAGTCTGTCTATGGACCAGCTTGCCCGCTCACCTGGGAGCGCTTCTCCGTTATCTGCCTGCTTGCCAGCCCGGAGGCTCCGTTGTCACGTGCTGTGACCACCAGCTATCTCAGAGACTCTTGCCCGCTCACCTGGGAGCGCATCTCCGTTACCTGCCTACTTGCCAGCCCGGAGGTCCCGTTGTCACGTGCGGTGACCACCAGCTATTCCAGAGACTCTTGCCCGCTCACCTGGGAGCGCTTCTCCGTTACCTACCTGCCTGCCAGCCCGGAGGTTCCGCCGTCACGTGCCGTGACCACCTGCTATTCCAGAGACTCTCGCTTGCTCACCTGGGAGCACACATCTACCATCTGCCTGCTAGCCTACCCGGAGGCTCTGCCATCACAGGTCGTACCTACCCCTTACCCAGAGACTGCCCTGATCACTTGCCGTAACTCCCTGTCCGTTCACC
Source organism: Phyllobates terribilis (assembly GCF_046119375.1). Taxonomy (NCBI): domain Eukaryota; kingdom Metazoa; phylum Chordata; class Amphibia; order Anura; family Dendrobatidae; genus Phyllobates; species Phyllobates terribilis. The sequence goes on along the minus strand of NW_027362765.1, from coordinate 473,791,707 downwards.
CAGAGACTGCCACCCGCTCCCTTACAAGGGCCGCCCCCTTGTATAATAGCTCAGAGGTTCCGCCTCCCGGACCCGTTACACAAAGATGTCTCCAGCAGGACCAGGGTTGTATATATCTTGTTAAAACTTCACTTTTAATTTCAAATTGTAAAAGCCAAGGATGAGTTACAAAATGAGCAATATAGCGGCTCTTAGGTACAGCACATTCCAACGCGTTTCGGCTAAACCTTATTCATGGAATAATGTGAGAACTAAGCCTACTAGCTGAAGTTAAATAAAACACACTTCTTGATGATTGCTTCAGGTGTTGGACCACAGCCCAGAGGAGAATTAACCCATTATTGGCAGCTAAAATTAACTACAGCAAAAAAGCACAAAAACTACATAAAATTGGACATGAGATAGAATGGAATACAAAATTAGTGGAAATACAAAATGAGTGAGGGATACATGTAGAAACAAAAACAAAAAGATATTTTATGCCGTGGAGCAGTAAATCACATAATAATGATCATAATAATCACTAAGCATCCCTTATGTCTGGTGTGCATGATTGTTTAGACACCATTAGAGTATAAATATAGTTAGTATATGTAGTCCTATAAAAAAAAAAAAAAAAAAAAAAATCGAGAAAAAAAATAAATATATATTTGAGAAAGAAGAAAAAAAAAAAATGTTTATGGAAAAAGGATGCAAAAGTCATAAATATAAGCATTGAACAATAAAGCAGTTAAACAGTTAGACAGTGCATTCTATTATGACCACAAAGGATATATATTATCAAAGTACTGTCGAACATAAATACGTGAGACTAAGTGTATTGTAAAATGAGATCCTGTCTCACATTCAGACCTTGCGGAAATCTAGTACACAAGAGAAAAATCCAGAATGATTCTCGGTTCAGGATTTTTCTCCTGTGGTCACCACCTCTCTCCGGCTTAAAAACTTTTTCTATTGCTTTAAATCTGAAGTTATTTAGATCTCCATGGTGGACATTTGCAAAGTGTTTTGAAACTGCCGATTTGTTTAGGCTGTTAGGATTACATGCATCCGACATATGACGACGGATGCGTATTTTTAAAGGTCCTGTGGTACAGCCTACATACTGTAGATTACAAGCAATACATTCTGCAAGGTATATAACCCCTTCTGAATTGCAGTTTAAGAAGGTGCTGATTTTGTATATTTTTTTGGTGATTTCAGACTGAAAGGAAACACTTTTGTGTGTGTATTTGCAAGAAATGCACCTACTATGGCCACAATTATAAAACCCTTTTAAAGTGAGCCAGGTTTCTGATGAAAAATGAGAATTTTTTGTACAAAAAAGGCTCGGAGAAACCAGTGAACCTATAGTGGGAGCTTTTTTAGCTATATATTTTATGGAGCAATTGTCCATGATTTTCACTAGAGTAGGGTCCTGATTTAGCATGGGTATATATTATTTTATGATGTTGACAATACTGTTGAACTGTGGGCTAAATTGTGTAGTAAACACAACCGTATTTTTCGTATTTTTAAATCTGCTTGGTACTTTTTTGGATCGATTTTTCAATAAATCCTTTCTGTCTATATTAGCTACTATTTTTCTGCTCTGTTTAGAATGCCTTTAGAGTATCCTCTTAAAGCTAGTCTGTTTTTAGTGCTGGAGGCTGCCTCTTGATAGCTCTTTTCTGTTGAGGAGTTCCTCTTTAACCAGATCATTTCTCCCACTGGGATATTTTTGATATTGTGGGGAGGATGGCAAGAACTTGCTTGCAGGATGCTATTACCTGCCGTTTTTTTCCAAAATGGTGAGATCAAAACTCGCTTCATATCATCATTACCTTCAAGTGTTACATCTAAAAAGTTAATAGATTCTTTGTCAGTGTGAGATGTGAATTTAAGATAATAATTGTTTTTATTGATATATTTGAACAAAATCTGTGATAAGATGGGGAGAGCCTGTCCAAACAAGAAGTAAATCATCTATATATCGCCCATACCAAGCAATATATTTCAAAAACGGGTTTGAATCTGAAAAAACATTGGTCTCCTCCCAGGTGGCCATGACAATATTAGCCAATGATGGGGAGAATTTTCCCCCCATGCTGACTCCCCGTTTTTGCAGATAATAGCGACCATCAAAGGTGAAAAAATTATTATTCAACAAAAATCCTACTGCTGAAATAAGGAAATTTTGTATATTGGTTTCATAAGAGCTATGTTTTTCAAGGAACTTATCTAGACAGCGAATGGCAATATCGTGCAGTATAGAGGGGTATAACCCCTCTACATCGCATGTAAACCATTGAAAATCCCTGTTCCACTCAAATCCATCAAAAGTATTGGCGATAGTTTTAGTATCTCTAATATATCTTGGTATATCAACAACCAAAGGTTGAAAGTAATGATCCACCCATTCTCCAAGTCTCTCACCAAGAGAGCCAATTCCTGAGATGATGGGTCTAAGCGGAGGGGGAAAGACAACTTTATGTATTTTAAGAAGTGAGTGGAGAATGGGAACAACAGGATGTTCTATAGCAAGATATTCAAAGATTCTTTTATCCAGTGCTCCCAAACCTAGGCCTTCATTCAATAAAGAAAAAAAATTTTTTTGAATAATACTAGTTGGATTAGTTGTCAAATTTTGGTAAATGGTGTTATCATTAAGCATATTTAAATTAAGTTTTTTATAAAGACCTGCATTTAATGCCACTATTGCCCCTCCTTTATCAGCTCTTTTAATTACTAAATCCTTGTTCTCTTTGATTTCCTCTAAGGCTTTTTGCTCTTCTTTTCTCAAATTCTGCAGAGCAAAGGTATTGTTATTATTCAGATTGACCAAGTCTCTTTCAATTAGTTCTTGAAAGTTGTCTAATACCGCTGGTCTAGATTTAAGCGGATAAAACAAGGGATTATGTGTTTTGAAAGACTTATTTAGTGAAATTTCTGGTGTTCTAGAGTCTGATTGTAGATTTCTTAAGAGTGTTAGATTACATAAATCTTTAAATGGTGGAATCAATTCTTGTGCTTCATGCAAAGGATCCTCAGGAAAAAGTAAATCACGTGTCTCTCTTTCATTATAAAAATGACATTTGATCGTAAGATTTCTAGCCAGTTTGTTGACATCAAGAATAGTTTTAAACAGATCAAATTCCGATGTTGGTGCAAAATTCAGTCCTTTTGATAAGACATTTATCTGATTTTCTGATAGGATGTAGGAAGAAAGGTTCCATATCTCTGAAGTTAATACTAATGGTGAAGATGTTGTTTTTTTGTTTGTTTTCTTTTTATGTTTCTTGCCCCCTCTCCTTGATCGTTTTTTGAAGTCAAGAAATGTTTATCACTGCTTGATCTTAAACTGTATGATGAGCTGGCTTCTGAATTTAGTGAGGTATCTGACCCATTTTCCCTTGACATTGACAGTGAGGAGTTAACAGAGGTGTTGTAGCTGGCAAAGCTGACCGATCTGTTTCTGTACCTGTCTTTTCCTCAGGTTAACCGTCTATTAACTTTCCAGGAGTAAACTTCATTAGTTTCATAATCCTGTAGGTCTCTGTTGAACTTAGATTTTTTATTTTCAATCAGTTCATTTTCCAGTTTTTCAATTTTTTGAAGGATTTCTTTGTTTAATGCTGTAATTTCTTCATTGTGCCCATAAGAATTTATTGAGCCACGTACAGAATTAATTTCCTCCTTTATATTTATAAGTTCCATATCTTCATATTTAATAATCAAAGACATCAGATTTAACCAACATGTAGAGAGTATTTCATCCCACTCCTTTTTGAAATTTTCTGGATAAGGAAAAGTACAGGATTTTTTTATCCTTAATCCCCGCGGGATCATGTTTCTAGAGACGTAGGATTTTAAAAAAGTGCAAGCCCACCACATTTTTGTTTCTTTTCTCATTTTTGATTCCAATTCTTTAAAAAGAGATTTAAAATCGCAGTTTGAAGAGCCGCTAGTTGTGGGTGCACTGGCTTCTGTATTTACAGAAAAAATGGAGGCTAATTTCTGTTTTCGTTTGTTTTCATCATTATAGTTCTCCATTTCAATATAAGGAGAATAGAATATATTAGACAACAAAAATAGGGAGCAAGACTAATAGGACCATCCAAGTAACAATGAAAAAACAAGGGGAAAGGGAAAGGGAAAACGTATGTCAGCTCACCATGTAATAGCCAGACTCATCCAGTCCCAACGAAGTCTTGCAGCGGAGACGCCCAGGTCATTGGCTACCAAGGTTCAAGTAATGAGAAAGCAAGCAAAGATGTCTCCAGCAGGACCAGGGTTGTATATATCTTGTTAAAACTTCACTTTTAATTTCAAATTGTAAAAGCCAAGGATGAGTTACAAAATGAGCAATATAGCGGCTCTTAGGTACAGCACATTCCAACGCGTTTCGGCTAAACCTTATTCATGGAATAATGTGAGAACTAAGCCTACTAGCTGAAGTTAAATAAAACACACTTCTTGGTGATTGCTTCAGGTGTTGGACCACAGCCCAGAGGAGAATTAACCCATTATTGGCAGCTAAAATTAACTACAGCAAAAAAGCACAAAAACTACATAAAATTGGACATGAGATAGAATGGAATACAAAATTAGTGGAAATACAAAATGAGTGAGGGATACATGCAGAAACAAAAACAAAAAGATCTTTTATGCCGTGGAGCAGTAAAACACATAATAATGATCATAATAATCACTAAGCATCCCTTATGTCTGGTGTGCATGACTGTTTAGACACCATTAGAGTATAAATATAGTTAGTATATGTAGTCCTATAAAAAAAAAAAAAAAAAAAATCCGGTATGGGATGAAGCTGAAGCCCTCAAAGTGCCACCTGCTCAAGAGGAAGGTACAGTACCTGGGGCACATTGTCAGTCCGGAAGGGGTAGCACCAGACCCAGAGAAGGTCACAGCCATCCAGAAGTGGCCGGAGCCGAAGAACCTCAAGGAGGTGTGTCAGTTCTTGGGACTAGTCGGATACTACCGGAGGTTCGTAAAGGACTACACTAAAAAGGCAGCTCCTCTGCAAGACCTCCTGGTAGGGCAGTCCCCCAAAGGCAAAAACCCTCCATTCCACTGGGGTAAAGAACAGGCTGAATAATTTCAAGAAATGAAGGAGATCCTGACAGGTGACGAAATCATAGCCTACCCTGACTACAGCCAACCATTCCTGCTGTATACAGATGCCAGCAACGAAGGTCTGGGAGCTGTCTTGAGTCAGAAGCAGAATGGGCAAGAGAAAGTCATCGCGTACGCAAGCAGGACGCTCCGTCCGACTGAGAGGAACCCAGAGAACTATAGCAGTTTTAAGTTAGAGTTCCTGGCCTTGGTCTGGGCCATCACTGAACGGTTCAAGCACTATCTAGCCTCCAGCAAGTTCATTGCCTTTACTGATAACAACCCCTTGACCCATCTTGAAACAGCTAAGTTGGGGGCTCTGGAATAACGATGGATGGCTCGGCTGTCAAACTACCAATTTACAATCAAATACCGGGCTGGCCGCAAGAACGCCAACGCCGATGCCCTGTCTAGGATGCCTCACCAGTCAGACACAGAGGAAGAAGTGGATGACCTGGAAGAGATTGAGCTACCTGCCTTTCATCGGAATGGGATGATCCATGAGCAGAGAGACTCCAACAAGCAGCGTGGAAAGACGTTAAACCCCCTGCCTCACCACAGCTGGAAAGAGACCCAGGACAGCGACCCAGTTGTCAGCCGCATTAAACAGCTGATAACCCAAGAAGGTGCCTCCCTGGAGAAAGATGCGTCTCTGCAAACAAAACAGCTGTGGAACGAGAGAAGCCGGCTGTTTATTTACCGTGAGAAGCTGTGCCGGAGGTATGCTAATCCAAGAACCCACGAGATGGTATGGCAGATAGTGGTCCCGAAGACGGACATCCAGATGGTATTAGAAGCTTACCACGATCAGGCAGGGCACTTTGGCTGGAAAAAGCTAGAGACCCTGCTGAAGTGTCAATTCTACTGGGTAGGAATGCGCAGCTCCATAGAAAGGTGGTGCCGGGACTGTGGACCCTGCGGCCTAAGAAGGAAAGACTTCAGCAGCCAGAAGGCACCCCTGCAACCCATCAAGATGACTCGTCCCCTGGAGATCGTGGCCCTGGACCATGTCCAGCTGTCCCCCAGCAGGTCAGGGTACTCCTATGCTCTGACTATGGTGGATCATTACTCACGTTTCCTGGTGGTCGCCCCTGTCAAAGACCTGACAGCAGAGACAGCAGCGAAGACGTTCCCAGCGTACTTCTGCAGACCCCATGGATACCCTGAGCAGGTACTGACTGACCAAGGCCCGGCCTTTGAGGCTGAATTGTTCAAAGAGTTCTGCCATCTGTGCGGGTGTAAAAAGATAAGAACTACACCGTACAACCCACAAACTAACGGTCTCTGTGAAAAGATGAACAACATCATCATCGACCTGCTAAAGACCATACCACTTGAGGAGAGAAACCAGTGGCCAGACCTACTACCAGACCTAGTGGATCTGTATAATCATATACCAGTAAGTTCCACCAATTGCACTCCGGCATATCTCATGCGGGCAAGGCCAGGAAAGCTGCCCATGGATTTGGAGCTTGGTGTTGTTGAACCTGAAGCTGATATGACCACTGAGGACTGGGACACCACAAGACAAGAGCGGTACAGAAGGGTACAAGCTTGGGTCAAGGACAGTCTTACTCGGGTGAGAGAAAAGCAGGAAATGCACTACAACAAAAAGGCACCCGCAGAACCTTTCACACCAGGTGAAACAGTACTAAAAAGGAAAAGACGCAACCACAAACTCGACGACCAGTGGGAAAAAGACCCCTACACTGTGTTACCATCAAAATTTGACAACAAAAAGACATGCATAATTAGTCGTGATGGAGGAAAAACTTCTGCTACAGTGTCCAGGGACCACTTAAAGTTGAGTCCAGATGTACTGAAACCCCAAGATGAAGTGTCTTTCACAACCCAGGAAGGACCTAAAGAAACAGTGATCCACACTGACCTAGAAGACTTCCCAGCGGATTGGCCTCAGATCGGAGGTGCAGTAATCATTCCAGTACTCCAATTCTATGAACAGCCAGAAAACCCTCCACAGCAAGTTGTACCTGTAAGTGCTGTAGAAGACCCAGGTCAAGAAGTATCCCCGGATGAAGGATCCCCGGCAGGAGTGGAGCAAGAGGGCCCAGCCAATGGTAGACTTGCCAGTCCAAGAGAGAGGTTAAGGCAGTATTACAACATGGTTACATGTAGAACTGATAGAGTAACTGAGGATACAGATACTGACACTCCACCAACCACAGCACTACGCAGATCAGTACGCAGCACAAGAGGCAAACCTCCAGTTAGGTACACTCAGTAAATAGTCAAAGTTTCTGAAATATATATAGTTACCCCTGGGGTATTGTGCATTAAATTGTAATGTACTGCATAATTATGTGTTGTCATGCATGCTAATTAATTTGTGCTTTTTCCTATTTGAATAATGAACTGCGTGGCTGAGGACTGTGTGCAGCCCAAAAACTCTTATTGTATACAATTGCGCTCCCTGGAGTGCCCCTTTAGGTGACCTCAGAAGGAAAACCTGTCTGGAGTGGCACGTGTGGAGGTCCAACACGGGATCTTCATGCCCTGCAGCCACCCCAGGGCCTACGTAGAGGGTTTAGGACAGGTCCCTCAAAAACCACCAAAGTACTCTACCTTGTGAGATGGACATCCTTCTTGGGAACCTCACCACCAGAGACTTGGATTCTGAGGACGCTTTGCATTTGTTATTGTTATGCAACGTTTTAAGAATTATGCCTCCATAAAGGGAAGATTGTTTTAGTATTGCTTATATTTCCTATTGTTACTGTGTTTTTATAAAATGTACTTCAGCCCGGGAGTGCTGAGCTTAACTAGGGGGGAATGTGACGCCCAGCTGTGTTTGGTATCACAAATCCTAGAAGAGTGTATTGAAGGATTCCTCCACAAGAGACCCCCATAACCATTCACACATCTCCACCTTCCACCTCAGACCACCAGAGGGAGCCCGTTAGGGAGATATAAGAGGGAAGGTGGAGCCAGGCAGCAGGCAGTCTGTTGATGAGTTCCTGCAGAGCGAGACATACAAACAGGTCAGTATGCAGTGGAGCTCAGTGACTCAGCAATTCCTCTGAGAGTTCAGTTGGTGCAAGCCTGAATACAGAGTGGAGTCCAGACTCGGTTGTAGCTCAGAGAGGTGAGCTTTAGGTGTGCCGGCGCCATAAGATCGGTGAAGTACGGCACGCTGCCGTTAGTGTGAGTAGCCTATTGAGGGTCCGAGTAGGCCGAAGGCGAAAGAGTAGAGAGAGTTAGTTCATAGGGGGCAGAGGAGCTTAACTAGCTCAGCCCGAAGAAGCAGTTACCGGACACCGGGTCCGAAGCTTACCGGGATCTCCATGACCCAGTAAGATAAACCGGAATCCCTGGAGAACTACAGGTCCCAGGATCGCTAAAGTGCTGATACGTACCAGAGCCAGGAGACACATAGGCCCCGTAAGTCGGGAGCGTGCACTCCAAGAGAAGGCCCTACCACAAGGTCAGCCAGCGCAGGACAGAGACAAAGTTAGGCCTAGCTCCAGGCAGGTCAGAAACTTATTGCGCAGAAGCAAGAACCAGGAGGCCCAAAGCCTGCTCATTGGGGAGGATCCGGACATACACCCTTCACCCTACAGTGCTCCGGGGAGTGCCTGAAATTCCACCAGTAAAAGGTACTGAAGTGACTATCGTGTCCGTCCCTGTTCTTGCTCTGGCCCGGCGTAGTCTCTTTGTCCTGCATCCCCGTTCCTATACTGCCCTGAGGCCCAGCTCTACCTGTGGAGAGCAATACCATCAAGCTGCCCTATCATCAGCCTCAGTGGACTGCGCAGCACTGGTGATCCTCACCAGAAACCACAGGTGGCGTCACGAACTCTTTCTTTTATAAACTTAACATCGATTAACGCCCTTTTAAAGAGAGACCCCAGAGTACGGGCCCGGGAGCCGACCACCACGACCTCCTTAAGGCTAAAGGCCCGGGTAACCGAGTCATCCCCCTTCCCCTGGGCTTGTCACTATCATTTGGTGGTGCTGAGAAGTCTGGCCCAATCCAGCCCTTGTTCATTTTTATAAGAGTCAGCCTGTCAGCATTTTCAGTTGACAAGCGGATGCGCTTATCAGTTATAATTCCACCAGCGGCACTAAAAACCCTCTCTGATAAAACACTGGCGGCAGGGCAGGCCAGGACCTCCAAGGCATAGAGAGCCAGTTGTACAGGGGCGGAACTACCGCCCGTGCAGCCGGTTCATTGAACGGGGGCCCCGAGGGAGAGGGGGCCCCTCCAGCCTCCAGCAGGGCCGCCATCAGGGCATGACTGCCCTGACTCCAGTATGGGGCCCGGCCGATAGGGGCCCCCTCGGGGGGCCCCCCTCTCGTGCGCCTCTCTCCTCATGGGGCCCCCGGCCCCATGCTAAGCGCCGGGTCCGGGACATCTCAGCGCTGCGCTGTTGCAGCAGCGCCTTCATGATTCCCCTGACTTCCGGTCATGTGACGGCGCCGTCACATGGCCGGAAGTCAGGAGAACTAGCTGTCAGCGATTTGGACGAGCGCCAGGATTCTGCAGGGATCGCATGGGGGTAAGTATAACAAGTTTTATTTTTTTTAAAATACAATTAACTAGGAGTGGAGAGATGGGAGATGCACATGTGTGTGTGTGTGGGGGGGGGAGATGGGAGATGCACATGTGTGGGGGGGTGGGAGATGCACATGTGGGGGGGATGGGAGATGCACATGTGTGTGTGGGGGGATGCACATGTGTGGGGGGGGAGATGCACATGTGGGGGGGATGGGAGATGCACATGTGGGGGGGGAGATGGGAGATGCACATGTGGGGGGGAGATGGGAGATGCACATGTGGGGGGGGAGATGGGAGATGCACATGTGGGGGGGGAGATGGGAGATGCACATGTGGGGGGGAGATGGGAGATGCACATGTGGGGGGGGAGATGGGAGATGCACATGTGGGTGGGGAGATGGGAGATGCACATGTGGGGGGGGAGATGAGAGATGCACATGGGGGGAGATGAGAGATGCACATGTGGGGGGGATGAGAGATGCACATGTGGGAGGGGGGATGAGAGATGTGCACATGTGGGGGGATGATAGGTGCACATGTGGTGGAGGGGGATGAGAGAGGTGCACATGTGGTGGAGGGGGATGAGAGAGGGGCACATGTGGGGGAGGGGGACGAGAGAGGGGCACATGTGGGGGAGGGGGACGAGAGAGGGGCACATGTGGGGGAGGGGGACGAGAGAGGGGCACATGTGGGGGAGGGGGTGAGAGATGTGCACATGGGGGGGGATGAGAGCTGCACATGGGGGGGTTTGAGAGCTGCACATGGGGGGGTTTGAGAGCTGCACATGGGGGGGTTTGAGAGTAGGGGGATAATGAGCTGCACATAACGAATGTGGGGTGAGGGAGAGTAAATGATAAATGATGATGGGGTTGGGAGAGCACGGACATGATATAATGAATTGGGGCAGGGGGTGCATGTAAATATTTAATGCGGGGAGCAGGAAGTATAGAGTAGGGGGCGTTGCAGATGCAGGAGTGTGACTGGTAACAAATTGGCGGAAAGAGTAGAGGTTCTAATTAAATTATATATTAAGTGCCTATTTACAGTTAATGGGGGCACCGTGGTGGATTACAATTTATATTTGGAATGGTAGGTTGCATAATAACTAACCATATATTGATGGTGGATGCACGTCTGTATTCAGCTGCGTAATGTAGAAGTTGGGGAATGTGCTCTAGATAACTGTGTTATTTTATGCAGAGACGAGTCCTGGCTGGAAGACGTGATGGAGGTCTGTGCTGGATGAAGGAGAAAAGCGAAGATGAAGGACTTCACCTAGAGACGTCACCGGTGAGTCAGTGTATTACATGTACACTTACACTATATACTATGTACCGGGCTCCTGTGTATAATGTCACTGGTGATCACTGTATTACCTGTACACTGACACTATATACAGAGCTCCTGTGTATAATTTCACTGGTGATCACTAGATTACCTGGACACTTACGTTATACATACCATGTATAGAGCTCCCGTGTATAATGACACTTATGGTAATATTAGTAATGTGGTGGTAATATTAGTAATGTGGTGGTAATATTAGTAATGTGGTGGTAATATGTGGTCTGGTCATGGTGTGGCAGTTTTTCTCCCTTCTGTGTGGTATTATTCGGTCACTATGTTGTGGTAATATGTGGTCTGGTCATGGTGTGGCGGCATTCCCTGTATGTGGTATTACTGGTCATTTTAAAAAAAAATGTATATGACACATTCCCTTAAAGAAAACTAAATAAAAATATATCTAAAAAGAGTATTGGATATTTTAAGAAAATTTTAATAGGTTAGAGTAGGGCCCGCCCAGAAGAGTCTACCTTATCGTGGTGGCGGCTTTAAAAATCTTTTGGCCAAAACAAAAGCTGATGGCTATGTATGTGGCGCCGTCACATGGCCGAACGTCAGGAGAACCTGGTGGCAGCGACGTGGACGAGCGCCAGGATTCTGCAGGGATCGCATGAGGGTAAGTATAACAAGTTTTATTTTTTTTAAATACAATTAATTAACTAGGAGTGGGGGGAATCAGAGATGCACGGGGGGGATGAGAGATGCACATGGGGGGGATGAGAGATGCACATGGGGGGGATGAGAGATGCACATGGGGGGGATGAGAGATGCACATGGGGGGGGGATGAGAGATGCACATGGGGGGGATGAGAGATGCACGGGGGGGGATGAGAGATGCACGGGGGGTGAGAGCTGCACATGGGTGGGATGAGAGCTGCACATGGGGGGGTGAGAGATGCACATGGGGGGTTATGTTTACATAACTTTGTTGCCTTATGAAGGGCAGTGGGGGGCCCCCAAAATTTCTTGCACAGGGGCCCAGTACAGTCTGTGTCCGCCCCTGCAGTTGTAATACTATTGTAGGAACTCGAGGATTCTGGTAGCGTGGGGCAATGAACAATCAGAGACGGGTTTCTTTAATGCAAATAGTGTATTTGTGCAACAGCAATAACACCCAAAAACAATATACAGATAACCCGTAGTGACATGCAATGAAAAGTCCAGCGATATTAAGTCTTTGGAACCTATATAGCAAAGTCGGCAAGGTTCTTATGACGGAGTCCTCACACAAATGTGATCAAAAGGTAAGTCTCACAAGTAAACAATGGTGCAGCGGTCTCAGGGAGCGCCAAAGGAATACTGGACAATTTGATAGATGGCAACCGACTTTTATTCTTCCTCCAATACCACTGCCACAACGCGTTTCAACGGTCTAAGCCGTCTTCATCAGGTGGGGTAAAGGAGAATGTTACAATGACAGCTTTATAAAGGGGTGGTATTTTACATAATTTAGACCACGTGTTGTAATTAATTAACCCTTTCATTGAAAAACTCCATATAATGCATTCTTAACCAATTAACCTCTTATTTCCCCTGGAAACAGCATTGTGCACTAAAAAATACCTACATGGATTCATAAAATCACAATTCTTAGTAAAAACTTCCTATTTGTGTTTAAAAAAATAAATAACTTTTTTTTTTTTTTTAAATATTTGTTACCAACTATTAAGAATTATTAAAATCACCCTGGGGACCTTCTTGGGGTGTCTTTACAGTGTTATACTGCAGTTCCAGCCCCCAATTCAAAAGTTGAGTTTCTTAAAGAGACAGTACACTTTCATATAAAATGGCCGAAAATAACCATGTACAATTGCCCACTACTATTATAAAGCTCATAAAACCCAATGCTATCCATTAACACGATCGGAACTTATGCTTCCAGTAAACTAAGTAACTGACGACAATAGGAAAAATTAACTAAATACCAACCCGAAAGGGCAAGCAAATCTCCTGCTATGCTACGTCATACCATACCTTTAATCCTGTGCAGGTAACCCCGCAAGCCATCATTAAACGGCTGATGACAACCCGGGAAAGATATGAGAGGGACAACATTAAACCTTCTCAGATTTAATGGTTTGATGTGTTTTCAATCGTAAGGTTCAAACCCTCAGGGTACAAAGTACCCATTTTGTATATCCAAAAACTTTCTTTCTTTATAAGTGTACTCAATCGTTCTGGTCCATTATCCACAATGTGGTCAATAATGGTTATTTTCATCTTACTCGGGTCTTTGTGGTGATGGTTTGCATAGTGTCTAGAGACACTATGTAATTGATATCCTGCCCTTATATTAGATCTGTGTTTATTTAATTGGGCATGGGCGGTCTGAATTGTCCGGCCGATGTATTGCAAGCCACAAGGGCACTCCAACAGGTATACTACACAGGTGGATTGGTATGTTAATCTCTGTTTGATCTGGAAAACCATAATGAGGTTTTCAAAAAGGAAGTAGGGCACACAAGAACAGCAAACTCCATTTTAACAAAGGGCAAAATCATTCACAAGGTTACCTAGAAAACCCGGAATACTGACACCAGTTCATTCCACATATCCAGCTTGGATTCCCAATAATTATAAGGCACAGAGGAATCACGGAGGATGTTGGTACGGTCGGCAAGGTACTCCTTCAGCATCTTCCAAAACTTTGCACTCCTTGTGAGAGTACCCTGCGCCTCAGGGCCTGTGCGATGGGAGGATCTGAGAAAACGCTCCCAGAACTTTGACAGTGTTCCCCTGTCTCTGCTGGATTCAAATTGTGTCTCTCTCGCCTGTATTCTTTGGTTGTCCAACGAATTGTGCCCTCTGCCGCCAGCGTTTTCAGATGGAAATTTTTTTAATAGTTCCGCAACAAGGGCCTTCTGGTACAGCCCCATTTTTGTAGACCTGTCCGCCTCAGGAATAAGAGATATAAAGTTCTCCTTGTAGCATGGGTCTAGAAGTGTCACCAACCAGTAATGACTGTCACCCAAAATTTTGAGAATGCGAGGGTCATGGGAAAGGCAGCGTAACATAAACTCAGCCATGCGTGCCAGACTACTAACAGCCAAGACTTCCGTGTCCTCACCAAGGGGATGACTGACCATGCTCCCATCCTCCTCATCCTCCTCCTCCTCTCTGTCCTCTGGCCATCCATGCTGGACAGACGGTATGACAGCTGTGCAGGTAGTACCGTCTATAGTGCATGAAACTAGCTCCTGTCCTTCCTCCACCTCCTCTTCCTCATTGTCACCCAATCCACATTGGGATGAGATGAGGCTTGGCTGTGTGTAATCACCCTGTATGGTTCCTTGCTCCATCTCATCGTGCTTCGCCTGCAATGTATCCTCTTTGATTGTGAGCAGAGAGTGTTTCAGAAGACAGAGAAGAGGGATGGTGTCGCTAATTATGGCGTCATCGCTGCTCACCATCTTGGTGGAGTCCTCAAAGTTTTGGGGGATGGTACATATGTCTGACATCCATGTCCACTCCTGAGGTCTTATGTGTGGAGTCTGAACTGAATACTGACGGCCTTGTTGATGCTGGTACTCAAAAACTGCCCTCTTCTGCCCACAAATCCTTCGAAACATCTGCAGTGTAGAGTTCCAACATGTGGGGACATCACACACCAGTCTAAGAGCCGGAAGCTGCTGAAACACAGCAAGGGCGGCGGAAACTGTAGATGACTTTCTAAAATGGGCACACAGGCAGTGTACTTTAACAAGCTGATCCGGCAGCTCTTGGTAGGATTTGAGAAACCGCTGAACCACTAGGTTAAGCACATGGGCTAGGCATGGTATGTGTGTGAGTTCGCCTCGCCTCAGAGCCGCCACCTGGTTCCGGCCATTTTCACACACGACCATGCCTGGCTGTTGGTTCAGCGGTGTGAGCCACAGATCTGCCTGCTCTTTTAGAGCTGTCCACAACTCTTCAGCATTGTGCGGTTTGTCACCTAAGCATATTAGCTTCAGCACAGGCTGTTGCCGCTTGGCCAAGGCAGTGCTGCAGTGCTTCCAGCTTCTGACTGATGTGGTCATTTCGGAGCTGGAGGCTGAAGAGGAGGAGGAGGCTGAGGAGGATGAGGAGCAGGAGCTGTAGACCATGGGGGCAACCCTGATTGACCTAGGGCCCGCAATCCTTGGCGTTGGGAGGACGTGTTCCGTCCCAAGGTCCAACTGGGTCCTGGCTTCCACTATGTTAACCCAGTGTGCCGTCAGCGAGATGTACCGTCCCTGCCCACAAGCACTTGTCTACGTGTCTGTGGTTAGGTGAACTTTCCCTGTAACTGCGTTGTTGAGGGCACGGCTAATGTTTTGGGACATGTGCTTGTGTAATGCTGGGACGGCACACTGGGAGAAATAGTGGCGGCTGGGGACCGAGTACCGAGGGACGGCCACCGCCATCAGGTTGCGAAATGCTTCCGTCTCCACGAGCCTAAAAGGCAACATTTCTAGCGCAAGCAGTCATGAAATGTGAGAATTTAGTAGTGTGGCCTGTGGGGCGTTGGCTGCATATTTGCGCTTGCGTTCCAAGAACTGGGGTATGGACAACTGAATGCTGCGCTGGGACAGGGACATGGATGTGCTTCCTGATGCTGCTACTTGAGAGTGCGCAACGACAGGTGCAGGGCAGGAGGCATCTTCACATGCACCATGGACAGGGGATTGGCTTGCATGCACAACAGTGGAAGAAGCAATGGTGCCACCTGCAGACACTGTTCCTGGACCCTGGGGTTCGGCCCCCAAAGTCGGGTGCTTTGCTGCCATGTGCCTGATCATGCTGGTGGTGGTCAGGCTGATCGTTTTGCCACCCCTGCTGATGCTGGCCTGGCAGGTGGTGCAAATGGCCTTTTTGGGGTTATCGGCAGAGTCTTTCAAAAACAACCAGACTCCGGAAGACCTAACAGTTGTACTGGCAACTTCCTTCGTGTTGGTGTTACGGGGAACGGTTGCCTGCCTTCTGTCTGCAGCCACCACACTGCTTCTTCCTGCCTGTTGGGGTGTTCTGCCTCCCTCCCCCTGTGTGCTGCTGTCCTTGCTCTGCATGTCCTCCTGCCAGGTTGGGTCAGTTACTATATCATCCACCACCTCGTCTTCCATTTCCGCACCCTGGTCCTCTTCCTGACTTTCTGGCAATTGTGTCTCATCATCGTCCACCTCTTGTGACACTTTCCCACCGTTGCCTTGTGTGACCGTGGCTGCTCAAATATTTGGGCATCACTACACGCGATCTCCTCTTGCCCCGCTTCAAGTGGACCGGGCGAGAGGCCCAAATCTATAAATGGAAAAGTGAACAGCTCTTCAGAGTGTCCAAGTGTGGGATCAGTTGTCTCTGGGCACTCGGCATGGTGGGAGGAAGAAGGAATAGGGTGAGGAATATGCGGTCCAGACTCATGGCTACTGAGGCTTGACCGTGTGGAAGACACGGTGGTGGTGGTGGCTAAGTGACTGGAATCATTATCCGCTATCCAACCAACAACCTTTTGACACTGCTCTGGGTTCAATAGTGGTGTGCTGCAGTCCCCTAGAAATTGGGACAGCAAGGTCAGGCGAGAAGATGTGGGTGTTTGTTGTGGCACAATTTCAGCCTGCCCACGGTCTTGTCCTTGGCCTCTGCATGCACCATCACCATCAAGTCCAGTTCCCCGTCCCTTGCCACGTGCCTTGCCCATTTTAAATGGAGGACAGTATCTTCCAGGCTCACTACAAATGACTGAGTTTGGAGCGAACTTATATGTGATCTGTGTGATGGAGAAAACAGAATTTTGGTGTGAATTGCTTCACTGACACACTGAAAGAAATTTTTAATGGAGGCCAGAAATGGCAGCATTTTCTGACAACGTATATGTGATCCGTGTGACGGAGAAAACAGAGTTTTAAATACATGGCCTGTAGGTAACTAGTTTTAACAGCAAACTGGTGTGAATTGCTTCACTGACACGCTAAGTGTATTTTCTGACAACATATATGTGATCCGTTTGACGGAGAAAACACGGTTTTAAATAGCTGGATTTCTAGCGCTGTAATATGGAAAGGACCTGGCTGTATTCCAACAAGCAAATGGCGCAGAAAAACGGTACTGCTTTTTAAGCAAATAATGAGGATTAAGATCCAAAGAAAAGTATTCCTGGCCCCTGAGACCTGGGCCTTTGTATAGAAATATGTAACAGCAGCAGAAGGCAGAATTGGAATGGAGTCTCTTGTGCTATATACCCTGCCTGCTTGACTATATACACTGCCTGCCTGATATCTCTGCAGATGGATTAGTTAGTCCTCAAAAGGACTGTTTGTTAAGATGGATATGTGTAATGTACAGTTTTTCTCCCTACACTACCTAATACACAAGCAAATCTCTCCCTGACCCAGCAGCACCTCTCCCTACTCTGCCTGATTCCGGAGTGACTGTGACGAGAATGGCGGCGCCAGGTCTGATATAGACCTGATGACGCTGTGCGGCCTTACAATCACTGTAATGCCACAACCAACATGGCTACGGCATTACAGTGAGTGGCAGGAAATCCCTGCATGTTGATTGGCGCTCTAAAGAGCGCCAAACATGCAGTGAGGGGACCCGAGGTCCCGCCGAGCAACCCCAGAAATACTCGGCGAGCGTCGAGCATCTCGAGCAGTGAGATGCTCGGGCAAGCACCGAGCAGTAGCGAGCATGCTCGCTCATCACTAATGCTTCTAGGGATGAATAGCTTTACAGGGGTTAAAATAAAGCAATTTTTTTTCTGAAAAAACTTCAGGCATATATTATGGTTCATGTTGATTTTCATGTAGATACGCCAAAGAATCGCTGTGGATTTCAAAGTTTGCAATTTTTTACCTATCTGTCATAAACTCTTGCTCTTCCACTGCTATTAATGTGTTAACCCTCCGTCACATACAATAGGCCTGACAGGCACATCTCTTTTACTTTCACCAGATTGTGAGGAAATCCCCTCCCTCCAGGTAGTCTCCTGTCTCTAGCAGCTCTGTGAAACCTCATACCACAGTTGGATTGCAGAGCTTCAGGAGGACAGATATAACTGCGCTAATCTCTCAGGCTCATTGTATGTGAACACGTCACACTCAATAAGGTTGGTATTTTATGTTTTTATTCATCACAATTGTTTATTTAGCTTGTTTTATGAATGTATAGCACAAAGTGTGAGGATATTTCATAGAAATAAGGCAGATTAAAAAAGAAAGTGTGCTGCTCAGGCATATACAGTAATTCCCTAACACATATTCCTTCTCTTGCTTCAGATTATCTGCTGAAATGGAGAGGAAAATGTACAATTTATCAAAAAATCTTGATGTTGAGGAAGTAACAAACATGCTGTTAGATGATGCAGACCCCACACTGAATGAGGATTTAGGAGAGGAAAGTGAGATTGATTCTCATGATGAGGTGGAAGTATGTGAAGTGGATTCTGAAACAGAGCAAGATGGTGACAGTGATGAAGATGAAGATGTAGAATCTTATTATATGGGAAAAGATAAAAAAAAACAATGGAACAAGAAGCCACTCCAGAAAAAACGTAGGGAACCTCAAAACATTATTACTCACCTTCCTGCAGTTCTAGGAACTGCAAGTAATGCAAAAACTGCAGTTGAATGCTGGAATAGTTTATTCACAGATGACATTCTGGACTCTATTGTCACATATACCAACCAATATATAGACATTATAAAGGACAAGTTCATCTGCAACAGAACCATCAAGGCCACAGATGAAATAGAACTGCATGCTTTTTTTGGATTATTATACCTTGCAGGAGCTTATAGGGCAAATAGACAAAGTTTGGAGGAACTTTGGAGTAAAGATGGGGATGTAGTTGAAAAATTTGGCCTTGTTATGTCCATAAACAGATTCAAGCTTCTAATTCGTTGCCTTCGGTTTGACGACAGAACTACCCGAACCGAACGTAAAACACATGACCGACTTGCTCCAATTCGTGATATATTCCAAAAATTTGTTGAAAACTGTAAAAAAAGGTATTGCCCTGGGGAGAATCTCACTATTGACGAAATGCTCCCTGGTTTTCGTGGTAAATGTGCCTTTCGTCAATATATTCCATCAAAGCCTAACAAATATGGAATAAAAATGTATGCCCTTGTTGATGCCAGTAAGACCTACACTTACAACCTGGAAGTTTATGCAGGAAAACAACCAGAAGGTCCTTACTGTGTCAGCAACAAACCCAGTGATGTTGTAAAAAAGACTGGCTGAGCCCTTATTTGGATCGGGTCGCAATATAACAGCTGACAATTGGTTTTCAAATTGTGATCTGATTGATTATCTGAAAATGCAGAAGCTTTCATATGTCGGAACTGTAAGAAAAAATGAAAAGAATTGCTTACACAGTTTGTAAGTGTGAAAGGGAGACAACAGTACAGCAGTATGTTTGCATTCCATAAAGGAAAGGTTTTGGTTTCCTATGTACCACAAGCAAAAAAAATTGTACTTCTTCTATCAACACTTCATGATGATGATGCCATCGATCCTGGGACTGAGGCACAAAAAAACCCGGAGATAATTACATTTTATAATGCAACCAAAGGGGGTGTTGATACAGCTGATCAGATGTGCTCAACTTTCAATGTCAGCAGAAACACCAAACGCTGGCCAATGGTCATATTTTTTGCTATGTTGAATTTGGGTGGTATAAATTCACAAGTCATTTACCTTGAAAACAAGCTTGAACCACTCCGTAGATGATTCTATCTGAAAAAATTGGCCCATGAACTAGTGCTTGGAGAGCTACGCAGGAGAAGTATGCAAACAATCGGTATCCCCTCTCGCCTTCAAGTTCAGCTCAAAAGATTCCGCCCAGAAGATGATAGTGAAAATTCACCACCTGCACCACCTCCCAAAAGCAGGAGATGCACCACCTGCACCACGGAAAGCGGAATCAGAAGGCTTTCTAATTATGAATGTCACAAATGTCCTAATGCAATCCGCCTGACACATGCAAAAATGATGTGTAATTTTTCTGGGGAAACTTCAGGATCTAATTCTGATTGAATATGTGTTTAATAGTACTTAAGGTACCTTAAAATTAAGTTTGTTTCCATAAATTTTCTTTGTAGAGTTTTTTGAACTGGGGACTATTTGGCGGGAGTTTTGAAATGTTTGTATTTCAGAGTTATTAGTTTTATGATAAGTAAATGGGTTTTTTTTTGCACCTGATTATGTGTAGTCTCTTTTATTACATCCCTATGAAGGTCACTGATCACTTTTAGAGCACTGAAATTGCAAACATTAGATATTATAGGTATTTTTCTAGCCTGCGCCTGACAGTCACATTGTATGTGAACTCGTTAGAACCGATATTGTATGTGACAGAGGGTTAACACCTCAAAACAATTAGTAATTATTTGATTTCTGGGCTACTTGAAGTTCTATAAAATCACATGGTAGACTACAAAATTTACATTACTGAATAAATGATATCTCCATTATGAAGGTATATTGAATCTTATTTTTGATAGACTTGGAAGGAAGGTAATTCTCAGCACAACCGTCCTAATAAAATCCAATCTTTTATTGTAGACGTAGTTGAAACATATTTAACCACTTCGCGCCAGAGCCTGTTTTTGCCTTCGTGACCGGGCCAATTTTTTCAATTCTGACCACTGTCACTTTATGAAGTAATTACTCTGGAACGCTTCAACATATTCCCCTGATTCTGAGATGTTTTTTTCGTGACATATTGTACTTCATGATAGTGGTAAAATTTCTTCGATATCACTTGCGTTTATTTGTGAAAAAATCGGAAGTTTGTCGAAATTTAGCAATTTTCCAAATTTTAATTTTCATGCCCTTAAATCAGAGAGATATGTCACACAAAATAGTTAATAAATAACATTTCTCACAGGTATACTTTACATCCGCACAATTTTGGAACCAAAATTTTTTTTTGTTAGGAAGCTATAAGGGTTAAAAGTTGACCAGCGATTTCTCATTTTTCCAACAAAATTTACAAAAACATTTTTTTTAGGGACCACATCTTATTTGAAGTGACTTTGAGGGGCCTTTATGACAGAAAATACCCAAAAGTGACACGATTCTAAAAACTGCACCCCTCAAGGTGCTCAAAACCACATTCAAGAAGTTTATTAACCCTTCAGGTGTTTCACAGGAATTTTTGGAACGTGGAAGAAAACAATGAACATTTAACTTTTTTTCACAAAAATGTTATTTTAGACCCAATTTTTTTATTTTCACAAGGGTAACAGGAAAAAATGGAATACACAATTTGTAGTGCAATTTCTCATGAGCGCTCTGATACCCCATATGTGAGGGAAAACCAATATTTGGGCGCACTGCAGGGTTTGAAATGGAAGGAGCGCCATTTGACTTTTTGAATGTAAAATTTGTTTGAATAATTAGCAGACGCCATGTCGCATTTGGGGAGCCCCTAATGTGCCTAAACAGTGGAAACCCCCCACAAGTGCCACCACTTTGGAAACTAGACCCCTTAGGGAACTTATCTAGATGTGTGGTGAGCACCTTGCACCCCCAGGTGCTTCACAGAATTTTATTTTATTGAGCCGTAAAAATAAAATGTTCACATTTTTCCCACAAAAAAATGTTTTTCATTCCCTAATTTTGCATTATCATAAGGGTAACAGGAGAAATTGCACCATGAAATTTGTTGTGCAATTTCTCCTGAGTACGCTGATACCCCATATGTGGGGGGAAAACCACTGTTTTGGTGTACGGCAGGGTTCGGAAGAGAAAGGAGCGCTATGTTGGCAGGGATAGGATGCAGACACCATGTCACATTTGAAGAGTCGCTGACATGCCAAAACAGCAGAAACCCCCACAAGTGACCCCATTTTGTAAACTACACCTCTCAAGGAATTCATCTAGGGAAGTAGTGAGTATTTTTTAATTTTTTAATTTATACCATTGGGCAGTGAAAAAAGCATAATTATATTTTTAACACAAAAAAATGTTTTACCCTCAAATTTTACATTTTCACACAGGGCAATGGATAAAAATGGTGCCGAAATGTGTCACACAATTTCTTCTAAAAGTGGCAATACCCCATTTGTGGCTGTATCGTATCGCTTAGCCATACGGCGAGATCTGGGCGGGACGGAGCGCTATTTGACAATTGGAGAACAAATTATTGTAGAATAGGCATTTGGATTTGGGATCACAAAATTTTCTGAATTTCTTTTGGGGGGCAAGGGCCATTTTGCTTTTCCAGAGCCTTTCTGCTACCAGTAACTTGGAAGTCCCTTATATTTTTAACAGATGACGGACCTGAGTGGGGACTAGCTTTTTTTGAAGACTGAGTTGAAGCTTTTATTGGGAACATTTTACGTAACATTTATCCGGCGCTCTAGGCTGAGAGCACTTACATCGGGGTTTCCATCTAAATTTCCAAGTGATGTAATTCAGATGAAACCCCTGCGGGATCCATTCACTGTAATGAGGCAGCAGAGTTACTCTGGACTCCGTGTGGCCTCTGTTTAGCGGTGTCCTTTTTTTCAGAAGTGCACAAAACTGTGGCCAACCACACTTTTATGCACGCCTAAAACAAATGACACCGTGGGATCACAGGCCAGATGGCATCCACAGTGGCCTATATCTGCCTCATTACAGGGAATCTTCCGTCATGGGTTCTGTCTGAATCACGTATTTCAGAGATTTACACGGAAACTCTGGTGTAAGTGCTCAGCGCAGAGCGCAGGATAAATGTGAGCAGAGCCTTACTGCGATCTTTGGGAGACATAATAAACAAATCAGTAGCAGGTGAAGAATTGGTTTTATTTATTTTTTACGCCGTTCCTCGTGTGATATAACTGATTAGATTACTTTATTTTTCGGGTCGGTGTGATTACAGAGATACCAGATTTATATCGGGTTTTTATGACTGACAGCTGTCACACACTAAGACGCTTTTTTTTGCAAAATCTAGTTTTTGCATCGCCATATTTTGAGAGCTATAATTTTTTCCGTATTTCAGCCGACAGTCATGTGATGGCTTGTTTTTTGCGGGACGAGTTGACATTTTTATTGGTACCATATTTGGGTATGTGACATTTTTTGATCGCTTTCTATTCCGTTTTTTGGGAGGTAAAATTAACAAAAACCAACAATTCTGGAATTGTTTTTTGAGGTTTTTTTTTATGCCGTTCTGCGTGTGGTAAAAGTGATCAGGCAGCATTATTCTTCGGGTCAGTACATTTACAGCGATACTGCACTTACTGTATTTTTTTTTATGTTTTGGCGCTTTTACACAATAAAACAATTTTATAGAAAAAATATTTTTTTTGCATCGCTTTATTTCTTTTCTGATAACTAGGCACACTGTAATTTATTCATCCATGTATCTTTTGACCTTAGTAACGCCTTAGGAATTCCAATGGGAGGGGGTGAGTTCTTCTCTCAGTGCCATCTTTGCCAACTCGAAATGAATCTCTCTGTTATCAGCCATGCACATGCATACATCATTCCCAGGAAATCATTTAGTTGTTCATGTCTACAAATTAGAACAGAAGCTGTTAGTTATATATTCATTAACTATTAACATAATCCATGGGCATATACACATTTGCATACATACATACACATAGATTATTCCATCATCTCTATATTGATTCACACTGATTAGGTAATCTATTAAAATAAAGTAATTGATTTTCTATAATATATATATTTTACCTTGACAGACCCCCCTAAAATCAATTATTTGCTTTTAATATCCATATGCTAAAAATCAGAGGAGGAGAATTATTGACCCTATGTTAAGGCTATTCTGGAACCCTACGATGTGATGGGCGCCCCGTCCCTTTTGGACGGACCACCGACGTTCCTAAATCTAACTCATACGAAGACCTACAGGAAAGGGATGGAGACCCTAAAAGATCTAGTGACTGGGTAATCAAGGGCCACCCCTAACACAGAAATATGGATATTAACTTTACAAACTCATTTACTTTCGGTAATCTCTCTGGTACAACACTTTTGTTCTAAGGAGAATTGTTTGTTCATACATTTTGAGAGCCTTATTAACTTTCCCTGTGGGGCCGGTATTGTCTGGGATATAAGTACAACAATGCTCACCTATCATTTTGCATACCCCTCCTTTTTCTGCAAGTAACATATCCCGAGCTATTCTGTTTTGGAAGGCCATGGTAGATGTGGGTGCTAGTTGGTCAGTTATCCCTTGTAAGGCATCTTTTGTGTAATTGACAAATCTTTGTTGGTTATAATGTATGTAATTTATCCAATCTATGTTCTTGTTAACGGTTATTATGGGTATTATGGACTCAAATCCCACCTTCACTTGGTCTCGTGCCTTGAATTCGTCTGGCACCCCCCTAAGCATTCCGAGAACATAAATATATACAGTATAGACCAAAAGTTTGGACACACCTTCTCATTTAAAGATTTTTCTGTATTTTCATGGCTTTGAAAGTTACACATTTACACTGAAGGCATCAAAACTATGAATTAACACATGTGGAATTATATACTGTACTTAACAAAAAAGTGTGAAACAACTGAAAATATGTCTTATATTCTAGGTTCTTCAAAGTAGCCACCTTCTGCTTTGCACACTCTTGGCATTCTCTTGATCAGCTTCAAGAGGTAGTCACCGGAAATGGTTTTCACTTCACAGGTGTGCCCTGTCAGGTTTAATAAGTGGGATTTCTTGCCTTATAAATGGGAATGGGACCATCAGTTGTGTTGTGCAGAAGTCAGGTGGATACACAGCTGATAGTCCTACTGAATAGACTGTTAGCTGCTTTTTTCTTGCCATAATACAAATTCTAAGTAAAGAAAAACGAGTGGCCATCATTACTTTAAGAAATGAAGGTCAGTTAGTCTGAAAAATTGGGAAAACTTTGAAAGTGTCCCCAAGTGCAGTTGCAAAAACCATCAATCGCTACAAAGAAACTGGCTCACATGAGGACCGCCCCAGGAAAGGAAGACCAAGAGTCACCTCTGCTTCTGAGGATAAGTTTATCTGAGTCACCAGCCTCAGAAATTGCAGGTTAACAGCAGCTCAGATTAGAGACCAGGTCAATGCCACACAGAGTTCTAGCAGCAGACACATCTCTACAACAACTGTAAAGAGGAGACTTTGTGCAGCAGGCCTTCATGGTAAAATAGCTGCTAGGAAACCAGTGCTAAGGACAGGCAACAAGCAGAAGAGACAAGTTTATGCTAAAGAACACAAGGAATGGACATTAGACCAGTGGAAATCTGTGCTTTGGCCTGATGAGTCCAAATTTGAGATCTTTGGTTCCAACCACCGTGTCTTTGTGCGACCCAGAAAAGGTGAACGGGTGGACTCTACATGCCTGGTTCCCACCGTGAAGTATGGAGGAGGAGATGTGATGGTGTGGGGGTGATTTGCTGGTGACACTGTGGGGGATTTATTCAAAATTAAGGCATACTGAACCAGCATGGCTACCACAGAATCTTGCAGCGGCATGCTATTCCATCCGGTTTGCGTTTAGTTGGACCATCATTTATTTTTCAACAGGACAATGACCCCAAACACACCTCCAGTCTGTGTAAGGGCTATTTGACCAAGAAGGAGAGTTATGGGGTGCTACGCCAGATGACCTGGCCTCCACAGTCACCAGACCTGAACCCAATCGAGATGGTTTGGGGTGAGCTGGACCGCAGAGTGAAGGCAAAAGGGCCAACAAATGCTAAGCATCTCTGGGAACTCCTTCAAGATTGTTGGAAGACCATTTGTGGTGACTACCTCTTGAAGCTCATCAAGAGAATGGCAAGAGTGTGCAAAGCAGTCATCAAAGCAAAAGGTGGCTACTTTGAAGAACCTAGAATATAAGACATATTTTCAGTTGTTTCACACTTTTTTGTTAAGTATATAATTCCACATGTGTTAATTCATAGTTCTGATGCCTTCAGTGTGAATGTACAATTTTCATAGTCATGAAAATCCAGAAAAATCTTTAAATGAGAAGGTGTGTCCAAACTTTTGGTCTGTACTGTGCATGTGGGTCAAAACTGACTTTGGGGTTAACTTCTCTCTTGGCAATGTATGTACCAGAAAGCTGGAATATCATTCTCTTTAGTAATAATTGCTTGGAATGCACATGTTACCATAACAAAGGCTTCCCCCATAGCTACTGTCATCAGAAAAAGGAGCATCAGGATTGTGGGTCAGAGACCGCCTTCTTGCAATGGGATGCATGGACCCTTGATGTTCGGCCTTCGACCTTGATGTAAGCTACACTTGGTAGGGCCCTTCAAATCCGGCATCCAGTGTGCCTCGCACGTGATTCTTTATCCAGACAAAATCTCCAGGCTGGATGCTGTGAGTACCTGGTTCAAGATCTGAGTCTGGAATAGAAGAGTACACTGTAGCATGTGTTAGTTTTCACTCTTTATCAAGTCCGACAACAAAATTCACAAGCTTATCATTCCCTGAACTAAGCTGCTCTGGGTAATATCGACCCATTCTATGTGGCCCCCCAAACAAGAACTCATATGTAGTGTTGAGCCACCCCCGTAGTGTTCGAGTTCGGTTCGGTTCGTTGAACACCCGTATGTTCGCCGAACTGTTCGTCGAACACCGTTAAAACCAATGGCAGGCAAACAAAAACACATAGAAACACATAGAAAACACTTCAAAGGTGTCCAAAAGCTGACAAACTGCTCAGAAGACACAACTAACACATGGAAAAGTGACAAGTACATATAGTCATGCGAAAAGAAAAGAGGTGGAGGAGTAAAAGGAGGGGGAGACACAGATATAGGCATGTCATACCCTTCTAAAATCAAGAAAGGCTGGAGTAAAAATCTAAAATCAGCCTACCAATACCCAGACGTCGTGACAAGAAAATTAAACAAAGAAATATCTTTAGATAGAATGGCGGTTCCATTCAGAACACTTTCCTTACAAGACGCAGTGGTATCCCCGTTGTGAGTTGTGCCAAAAATGGAACCCAATACATTCGGACTAATCCACCATTTGTCATATCCAAGGCATTCCGGTTACTTACTACCTGTGCCTCCGAATAGTGTCCACCTATTGGGCTGCTTCTGGGAAGGAGCATACTATATAGATCGCTGTTTGCCCATGGGGTGGTCCAGATCCTGCTCACTATTTGAGGCGTTTAGTTGCTTCGTCGAATGGGTTGTAATGGACATTTCTAAGGGGGCACATATTATCCATTACCTCGACAACTTCTTATGCCTGGGCCCAAAAGATTCGCCACAGTGTGAATACACGCGGTAGTCCACCTGTGAGAAGGAGAGAGCTGGAGGGAGAGCGGACACCATAGAGCCAAAGGGTTAGATGTAGAACGGAAGAAAGAAAGAGGGCAAGGGAGGTAAGGGAGTACAGTGGAAGGCCGACCTGAGCTCCCCCACGTTCCTGCTGGATGGGGAACTGCCCTGGGAAGAAAAGCCGCTTGCGCATCCCTTTGAGGTTACGGGCGCGAGCGGGCAGAGGGACTACGCTAGAGTGTGAAGCCGACACGGTCAGTCCGTTCCTGCCCATGCGACCTCCGTGTCGCCGGGTTTGTGCTAGAGCCTGACGGCCAGCCCCCCTCTCCCAATACTGGTGCCTGTCCTCTGGTGGGTTGAGCCCCCCTCGCGGTGGTGGGGGGGTAACATCTGCAAAAGAAAGACCATCTTCCAGCCAAACTAAGATGTCTACTTCTTTTCGTGGACAATGTGATACGATCCCTTTCTTACGGACACGCCCATGACTACAAAATCCAGATGAGGCACAAAAACAGCAGGTGCTTCAACCGATATCAAGTGCTCCTTCAAGTGGGCTCTCCTCCACCTCAACTTCAACATCACAAATACTTCAGTCCTCAGGGGTGTCGCCCCAATCGCACTTGCTTCTTCACAGCTCCCAAGTCTCCAGCTGCCCGTCTGAGTATGGGGTAACACAGATGGTTGAGTCTGCACAGCAGTTTACTCATACTATAGCCTGGGAAACAGAGGTCTGCTCCAGAGCTTCTGTTAATCCAGATGAGGAAATGATCTGCACTGATGCCCAGAATCTTTATGAGTTGGATCCAGGACCAGATGAAGAATGTTCTGAGCATAATGTAGACCCTTGTTCCCAAACTGTAACTCCTGTTGGTGGAGACAATGATGAAGACGATGTTGAGACTCGAATACCTGATTGGAGCGACAACTTGACTTTTCGGTCAGGGCAGGAAGAGGTTGGCTCTGAGGACGACGGGTGTGAGAACACACAGGGTGATGATGACGAGGTTGGAGATCCCACTTACTGTCAACCCACAGTCAGCCAGTCGATGAGGTCAGCAGAGGAGGTGGAGGAGGATGTGACTAGCCCAGGGGATGGGGATGACTTGGTACCCGGGCCTTTGCCTGGCCTTGGGGGATGTCGCGGTGGTCGGCTCCCGGGCCCGTACCCTGGGGTCACTCTTTAAAAGGGTGGATAATTGTTAATTTTATAAGATTTCGTGACGCCACCTGTGGTATCTGGTGAGAAGCACCAGCGCTGCAGCAGTTCACTGAGTCCGGTGATAAGGCAGCTCGATGGTATAGCTCCCCACAGGTGGAGCTAGGCCTCAGGGCAGTTTGTGCAGGGGGAATGCAGGACAGGCGAGACCCAGCTGGGTCAGAGCAAGAACGGGAACGGACACAGTAGTCACTTCAGTACCTTTTACTGGTGGAAATTCAGGCACATCCTGGAGCACTGTAGGGTGAAGGGTGCATATCAGGATCCTCCCCAATGAATGGGTGTAGGGCCTCCTGTTTCTTGCCTCTGCGTAGTAAGTTTCTGACCTGCCTGGAGCTAGGCCTAACTTTGTCTCTGTCCTGCGCTGGCTGACCTTTTGGTAGGGCCTTGTCTTGGAGTTCACGCTCCCAGTATGCGGGGCCTAAGCGTCTCCTGGCTCTGTTACATATCAGCACCTTAGCGATCCTGGAACTTGTAGTTCTCCAGGGATTCCGGTTATGCCTTACTGGGTCATAGGGATCCCGGTAATCTCGGATCCGGTGTCCGGTAAATGCTTTGGGGTGAGCTGGTTAAGCTCCTCTGCCCCCTATGTACTAACTCTTCACTCGCCTTCGGCCTACTCGGGCCATCACTAGGCTATACACACTAACGGCAGCTTGCCGCGCTTCACCGATCTTATGGCGCCGGCACACCTTAAGCTCTAACTGGGCTCCCTGAATCTAGCTAGCAGGAGCCTCGTGCTCCACTGCTGAACTATCAACTGAGTTCTCTAGACTAGACTGAGCTCCACTGCAGACTGATCTCTCTTAGGCTTCTCTACTACAGGAACTCTTCAGAGGAATTGAACTGCCTACCTCCAACTTCCCTATTTATATCCCTAACGGGCTCCCTCTGCTGGTCTGAGGTGGAAGGTGGAGATGTGTGAATGTTTATGGGGGCCTCTTGTGGAGGATTCCATCAATGCACTCTTCTAGGATCTGTGCTACCAAGAGCAGCTGGGCGTCACAGATGCTATTGACGACGAGGTGAGGTTGCGCCTTCCTTTACAGAGATGGAGTACTGGAAGCACGTCAACAACAGCATCCTCAACCACAACTTTGCCTCTGACCACAAGTCGTGGTGGCTCTTCAGGTCGCATGGGCTCTAAGCCTTGCATAGCCTGGGCATTTTTTCAGATCGATAAGAATGACCCAACTCGTGTTATCTGTAATATTTGTCACCAAAAGCTAAGTAGAGGCCAAAAAATCCATAGTTTGAGTACTTCATGCATGAACCGTCACATGGATATGAAGCATAAGTTGCAGTGGGAAGCTCATTGTGCTACAATGCGGCCTAGCGGGCCGGGCCAACCACCGTCTGCCCCATGTTGTGCATCTGCGGCCTCTTCATCCTCTGTGACAGGGGGGACAGCAGTCACACATGTTTTTGGACGCAGACCTGCCACCTCTTTACCCGCAACAGCCAGTGTGATTGGCAGGTCATCAGTTCATTAGGAAGTGGAAACACCAGCTGGTGTTGAGCGCTCTCCGACATCGAGAGCACCACCTTTGGATCAAGGCAACCTAACTTTTCCGCCAGCATATTCCTCACAGACCGGCAGTTTGCCGGGGACACCCTACTCAACCCCGTCTAAGCACAACAGCCAGCCCTCGGTCCCTCAGATGTGGACAAGTAAAAGACCATTTCCTCCTAGCCATGACAAAGCTAGGAGGTTGAATTTCACCATCTGCAAGCTGTTGGCTACAGAAATGCTGCCTTTCCGCCTGGTGGACACAGAGGATTTTCGAGACCTTATGTCCGTCGCAGTGCGCCTGTACCAGATGCCCAGTCGGCACTACTTCTCAAAGAAAGGTGTGCCTGCGCTACACCAGCATGTCGCACACAACATCACCGCTTCTTTGAGAAACTCTGTGTGTGACAGGGTGAATTTCACCACAGACACTTGGACGAGTAGGCATGGACAGGGGCGTTACATGTCGCTGACTGGGCACTGGGTAACTATGGTGACAGCAGGACAAGGGGCTGCTGTCTAAGTCTTGCCGTCCCCACGAGTTGTGCGTCAATCCTCTTTATCTAGAAGTTCCTCCACTGCTTCTGCCTCCTCAACCTCCTCTCGGTCCTCCACCTGCACCCAAAGCCTGTCTGGTAATGCCATCCGCTTTCTAACTGCGCCGAAGGAATCATGCACACCTCCTTACTATGCTGGCAGCAGGGCTCAACGGCATCAGGCGGTATTTACTTTGAAATGTCTGGGAAATGTGAGTCACACAGCTGAGGAGTTGTGGTCAGCTCTGTAGACCCAGTTTCGCGAATGGTTGTCTCCACTAGACCAGCAACCAGGGAAGGCCGTGTGCGACAATGCTGCAAACCTGGGTGCGGCCCTTCGCCGGGGCAAAGTCACACACGTGCCTTGTATGGCTCACGTGTTGAACCTGGTTGTCCAGCAATTTTTAGCCCACTATCCCGGACTAGATGGCCTTCTGCAGAGGGCACGGTCGCTGTGTACTCACTTCCGCCGTTCGCATCCCGCAGCTCAACGACTTACATCTCTACAGAAGTCGTTGGGCCTGCCAGTTCACCAGCTGAAATGCGACGTGTCGCCACGGTGGAATTCAACTCTGCACGTGTTGCAGCGACTGTGGCAGCACCGACAAGCCCTGGTGCAATACGTTCTGACGTATAGCCGGGGCCAAGGGGATCCAATCACGCTGCAGGAGTGGTCTCAGATCAGGGACCTATGAAGTTGACGCGCCCCCTGGGCCGTGGGGTACCAGGAGCCGGGCCGGTAGACGCTCGGGGTTGTAGTCATTGTGGCAGTGACCCGGTCCGTGACCCAGGGCGGTCAATCCAAGGGTAATTTGTAAATATGGGTTTTATAATGTTCGACTACGCCACCTGTGGAGTGCGGCCAAAGGGGCCGCCGCTGCGGAACAGTCCTCTGAAGCTGGTGGTTTTGTAGCAATGGTATTATTCCTCCCTACAGGAAAAGCGTAGCTTCAGGGCAGTG
Organism: Phyllobates terribilis; assembly: GCF_046119375.1. Taxonomy (NCBI): domain Eukaryota; kingdom Metazoa; phylum Chordata; class Amphibia; order Anura; family Dendrobatidae; genus Phyllobates; species Phyllobates terribilis. The sequence goes on along the minus strand of NW_027362765.1, from coordinate 473,760,318 downwards.
TGGGTGGATGATGGTGGTTGTAGTGCAGGGAGTCAGTAATGAACACAGTCCATGTGATACAGTTCCAAGATCTTTACTCACAGTTGTTGCAGTCCAGATTACAGGTACCAGAGCAATCTCCCCCGTCGTGCTGTGCGTACTCAGTGAGGGGCTCAGTCTACCCCCAGATAGCTCCAGAGTACTTAGCAAGACCCCCTTCTGTGTGTCCTTTCTCTGGCCTTCTCCCTGCACCTCACACCCAGTGACACTTCTATCCGGTATCCTCGGGCCTTGGCGGGCGACGTGTGTTCCGTCCCCTGGGTCCTATGTGGCTACCTTCTTAGTGAGACTGGTGTGGACTTTGGCCTGCAGTACATGAAATGCTGCAGCCTCCGGTTTCTAGTTTAGCCTTGCTGTTTCTCCGCTAGTTGAGAGACCGGTTCCCCTTATCGGGCCTGACCCCTCTACCTCCTGGTAGCAGCGGGCGTACGGGTGGCCTTCTGCACGGCCCGTTCCCCTAGGGTCCCTTTGGTTCCTGGAGCCTTCCTGCTCCCACTCCTCTCTTCTCTCCTTCAGTCCTGGGCCTCCCAGGCTAGGTCCGCCTCCGGAGCAGAGCTCATGCAGAGCCTATGCTCCTGTCACTTCTCCCCCTCTGACTGGCTTGCTCTTTCTAAGATGGCTTCCTATTTATACTCTCCCTGTCATGTGCTCCCCTAAGCTGCTTTCTCCACCCACACCCACTACATAGGACCCTCCTGCCAACTAGGGACCTGGGACTGTGCTCTCCCTTAGGAGCAATCTCGCCCTACCCCCACTGCGGGTATGTGTTGGATGCAGGTGTTAGGGTCCCGAGCCATACTCCTTCCTTACCTGAGGGTGAGATACCACACCTCTGGGTGAGATGCAGTACCTCTGTGCAACTGAACCCTCAGGGGCGCCACACACCCTTCTGCACAGTTTTGAAATGGCGATGAAGCTGTTTAGTGCTGACGATGCCATTATCAGCATGACTATTTCGGTGATGTACATGCTGGAGCACACGTTAAACAGAATTCAGAGTCAGGTGGTGGGAAAAGAGGAGGTGGAAGAAGTAGAGGAGGAGTCGTATGCAGAATGGATAACATTTCCAAGGTCCAGACAGTCGGCAGCACCAAGGCGGCAGGCATGGGAGGGTGGGGGAGAGGGATTAACCAGGGCGCAAGATAGCAGCAAAACTGTTGAGGAAGGTGCAGGAGCCGAGGAAGAAGTGGAGGACGAACTGGCGATGGGCATGGATGACTCATCAGATGAGGGAGACCTTGATCACATTTCTGTTGTGTGAGGTTGGGGGGAGAGGGCAGAGGAAGGAAGCATGATTCTTACCTCGCTACCAACACAACAAGGACTTGGTCCTCCTGGATGCGCAAGACACATGAGTGCCTTCTTGCTGCACTACCTGCAACATGACCCTCGGAATGTCAGAATTCGAAGTAATACCGACTACTGGGTTGCCACACTCTTAGATCCCCGGTACAAAAGCAAATTTGCCGAAATAATTCCTGCCATAAAAAGGGATTCACGCATGCAGGAGTATCAGCAGTAGTTGTTGCAGAATCTTACATGTGCTTTTCCACAAAACACCAGTGGTGCACGTAGTGAATCTCACAGTTCCAACTTGCCAACCGTGGGACTGTCGAGTCTTCATCACTCAAACCGTTACAGTAACACAGTATCTGCTGGTAACAGCAATTGTGTGGAATCGTTTCACCACTTTTTTAGACCATCCTTTGCAAGGCCACAGGAGACAAGAGGTCTGACACATAGTCAACGCCTAGAGAGGATGGTACAGGAGTATCTCCAAGTGAACATCGAAGCCATGACTGTGTCACTGGACCCTTGCTCATTTTGGGATTCCAATCCGGAAAAATGGCCAGAGCTCGCCACTTACGCCTTGGAGATCTTGTCATGCCCTGCAGCCAGCGTTCTCTCTGAATGTGTGTTCAGCGCTGCTGGTGGTGTGCTGACAGATAAGCGCACGCGGCTGTCCACTGAGAATGTAGACAGACTCACATTCATAAAGATGAACAAATCATGGATCCGCAAGGACTTTTCTACCCCTTTGTCATCCTGGGGAGACTAAAAGCTTGAGGATTTGGTAAAATCACCTCACCAACCGTTTTAAGCAACTCTGGGGCAATTGATGCCACTTAAGTGGTGTCTGTGCCACAATTTTTGGAAAAATGGAGACTCTTTTTGGAGTCCCCTTGCTGTGTTTTACGTGACGTTGGCATCGTCAATTCCAGGTGGGTTGGGTCGCTCCCCCTCCCTTTTAACCGTAAGAAACTACATACACTATGGCTTGGGGTAACACAGATGGTTGAGTCTGAAGAGCTGTTTACTCAGAGGTCTGCTCCAAAGCTTCAGTGTCTGCTAGTCAGCGTAGAATTTAACTGCATCTAGCCTAGGCAATACTTTTGGCGTAGTAGCCCGGCTGTGAAGCAAGCTGCACCGCCTGTGTATCTAATAAGAATTTTTAACTGCATCTAGCCTAGGCAGACTGTGGGGACCCCCAACCAAACCCAGACGCTCAGCCCCCCTACCGCCCCCCTTTCCTTGACAATACAATAATGTAACTCTTACAACTGGATGGGTGAGGATTGGTCACAGCTTTATTAACTCTTTATACTCATGTCATTAGAAAGGCATTTTATTTCTAAAATAATTCAGCTTGTTACAGCATGCACTTGGTCTCCACACCGGCAAGTTGGCCAACAAGTGTAACTCTCCAATATGTCCTTTCCATTTCCAGGCCATGGAGGATCCTGCGTACTCATATGCAGGACTCTGACCCCCATCCATCACTCTTAACACTTGTTCCGCTCCGTCCTGGAGTCCTGACAGTATTATGTCCAGTCCAATATCCATTAAGTGAACACCGTCGGGCCGTATGAGGCCTGCTTTATCTCCTTCCAGTTATCGGTGTTGTATCACTACACCGCCTCTGTATCTTCTAAATTTTGCCATCCGAATATTTATTACCCGCCTTGTCCGTTCGATGGCCGTGATGTCTCGCGCACCTTGCCATACCGCTATCGGCACAATCTCTGACCATACTATAGTTAGTTTTGTGAAAAATTCTCTGAAGCGCTCAGTGTCTAGTTTCATTATTGCCATTAGTTATGCGCTCTTGTGATGACCTAGGTCGTTTCCCCCGGCCTGTATAACTAAGATTTACAAGAATGAAGTTGTGCTCAACCGATTTTAAATTGGTGCTCCGGGAAAAAATGGGTTCTAGTATATAAAAATGTAATCCCAGCACACAAAGAGAGAAGACCAGAGGGTAGTATGCAAATAAAAATTCTTTTTATTTAGACAGATCCTCAAAAAAATCCAACGATCATTTCAATCAAAGAGTGATTTTCATCAGGGACAAGGATCTCAAATCAGAGAGTATTTGAACAAGGCCATAAATGTAGACCAATAAAGGAACCCGCAACTTGGGTCCCAGAGATATCCAAAAGGATACATAACCTGGAGTTCTATTGTATCTGAATATTCTCACTTATGCATGTCCATGAGGGGCCAAAAAGAAGTCTCTTTACGTGAAACAGGTAGGCAACACACACAGTGTGAGAGGAATATGCAGTAGTCCCCTGGGGAAAGGTATATGCCAGATAGAGGGCTTAGTGGTGTGCCTAATGAAATCTACGGCCGGATCAACCGTGACGATCGTTTCAATCAAAGAGTGATTTTCATAAGGGACAAGGATCTATTATAGAAAACAATAACATACTACATGACATAGGTATATGTGATTGTATTACAACATTAATAGAAAATAAAGGAGGAGACATTGTACAATCGATGTATTGGATAACATGATAGATGGTAAATAGCAAAAAATGTAAGTGTACATATGAAAAGAAATGAACAAATCTTGTATATACCTCAAATCAGAGAGTATTTGGACAAGGCCATAAATGTAGACCAATAAAGGAACCCGCAACTTGGGTCCTGTAATCAAAGAAAAATATCAAAAATATGTATCAAACACATAGAAGCATAAACCAGGGAATCAATGCAAGGAATATTAAGTAGTTACCCAGAGGTATCCAAAAGGATACATGAACTGGAGTTCTATTGTATCTGAATATTCTAACTTATGCATGTCCATGAGGGGCCAAAAAGAAGTCTCTTTACGTGAAACAGGTAGGCCACACACACAGTGTGAGAGGAATATGCAGTAGTCCCCCGGGGAAAGGTATATGCCAGATAGAGGGCTGCAGTGAACGAGAGAAGAGAAACCAATATAGTGATACTCTATATGAATACATTGATAGTGGAACAGGGGAACCATTATTTCCTACCTTAGTGCTGTGCCTAATGAAATATACGGCCGGATCAACCGTCGGGTGTACCATGCTCGTCGCTTGCCGCGGTTAAATACACCATAGCGATGAAGAGAGGAAGTGAAAAGAGCACGTGACTTCCGGTTTCCGGTGCGTAGAACGCAGATGTGGAGCGCAGGACGGCGCACGCGCGGAAGCATTTACTCATGAAAGTATAGGCAGCATGGACAATCGGTAGTGGAGGTGCCCCCTGGTGGGTTTTGGCGATTCTCCGGGTACATCAAGGACCACCTATGGACCATCAAGCAGCAGCAGTGAATATGGTTCAGACAACTCATCCAATTTTTTAGGCCAACGACCAGCCAGAAAAGGAAGACGAGGCAGCGGCAGAGGCGATCGCCCGAGACAATACTGGGTCAAAAAATGATCACAGGTGGGTCAAACCTGGTATACAACATCTCATCCCATATCCTCTCACCGAGCGAACTTGGGGTCCTTCAGAAGGGCCTCACGTTCTGCCCCACCCCCAATTTCAGCACATTTACCCTGGACCAGGAACTCAGACGTTTCTTTAGGACACTGTGTCTGAAAGCTCACTTTTTTACACATACTAAATCTCAAAGGGAAATATTCCCTACGAATGATAATTTTCCCTTTTCCCTTAACAAATTGAATTTACGTATTCCAAGTGACTTCTGTCCCCCACGTTGTTATCACCCAATAGAAACATATGTCAGCCTAGTCTCAACAGAAACCAATGAGGTTCTATCCTCTATTTCACAGGGCATTTTTCCCCTTAAACATAATTTGAGCCGAGTGGAGTCGCAGGCACTAAAGTCTCTTCAGTCCAATAAGGACATAATCATAAAACCTGCTGACAAAGGGGGTGCACTGGTGGTACTTGATAGGACATACTATGTGAATGAAATTCTGTCTCAATTGGCTGATGCCAGTACGTATTCTGCTATCTCTAGCAATCCCACGGCCTCCATTCAGACCCTGATCAAGGCATTCATAGACAAGCCCCTAGCATTGGGCACTATTAATACCAAACTTGCCCAGTTTTTGGTTAAAAGATATCCCATTACCCCAGTGTTTTATACACTGCCCAAAGTACACAAGAACTTGTGGAAGCCACCAGGAAGTCCCATTGTGGCCTCAACAGAATCCATCTTATCACCATTAGCTATAACACTGGAAAGAATTTGGAGTCCTTTGATACTGTCTATTACGTCTTATATTAAAGATACGAATGATTTTCTGCGGCAGATTAAACAGGTGACTATTCCGTCCAATCAATGTATTCTGGTCACATTGGACGTTAATAGTCTGTACACCAGCATTGACCATAACCAGGGACTCCAGGCAGTCTCTTGGTCTTTGGATAGGTGTGGCCGATTCGATTTTAATCAGTCCACATTTTGCCTAGAAGCCCTAAAAATTGTTCTGGAACAAAATTTCTTCCTATTTGGTGACCAATTTTATTTGCAATCTAAAGGGACTGCGATGGGCTCAAACGTCGCACCTCCCTATGCAAATATATTCATGTCCTACTTTGAAGAAATATTCGTCTATGTACATCATGCTTTTCAATCACATGTTGTCACATGGAAACGGTACATAGACGACATTTTTCTGATTTGGCACGGTGATATAGCATCCATGCACATCTTTTTTTCGGATTTGAATGAGATGACCAGCAGTCTTACTTTCACATTACACACTAGTGAAAGTGAGATCAATTTTCTCGACACTATTATTAGGCTGGACGACACTGGTAATATCTCCACTGATCTCTATAGAAAGCCAATCGATAGAAATAGTCTCCTCCATTATTCCAGCGCACATCCGAAACACGTTAAACTAGCCTTACCCAAATCCCAGCAAATGCGGGTGACTAGGATTGTCTCCGATCAAGATACCAGGGCCCTTCGCCATCAAGAAATGGCTCAGCGTTTTGTAGAGCGAGGTTATCCACATTCACTGAGTAAGCCAGTTTTGGCCACTGGGACTATTCAACACCCCAAATCAGCTCGTATTCCTTTTATCAATACGTATCACCCATACCAGACTTTGATATGTAATATCATACGTAAGCAGTGGCCCTTGCTCAAACAGGCTTATCCCTCTATTCCAGAGTTCAAGTTACCACTAGAGATGAGCGGTGTTCGACTAGAACTGTTCGCCAATCTCAAATTCGAGCTGTTTTGGGCGGTGTTCGAGTTGTTCGACGAACCCGAACGATTTGCAAAAAATTCGGCTGTTCGAGGTTATGTTCGATAACTGTTCGTGCACCAAAAGCTTGTCCTGCATGACTGCAGCTATTTAGAGCACCAATCATGCAGGGATTGTCTGCCACTCACTGTAATGCCACAGCCATGGTAGTTGTGGCATTACAGTGATTGCCCAAATCGATGGGAACAGTGCCAACAGTGAAACATGAAAAGCCGGCAATTCAGCAGCGGCATACACCGGTACCCGACAATTTAGAACCGAAAGAATAGAGCTTCACACATAGATTAGATAGATAGAAACATGTCAGTCACATATATATGAAGTACAGTGATAGTGTTGATTACTGTACTTGTCATTTAGTGTTAAAATAAAGGATTTATTTTAAAAAAAATTGGCGTGGGGTTCCCCGTAATTTTAGGCTCTAGCGGAGGTTAAGCAGACGGCTGGGGCAGATGTTTGAAGCCTGGGAAGGGGGTAATACCCACGGAGCTTCCCAGGCTACTAATATCAGCCCCCAGCGGAATACCTAGCCTTTACTAGGTATTAAAATGGGTGACCCCCCCGAAAAAAATGACGTGGGGTCCCCCCTATTTTAATAGCTAGCAAAGGCTAGGCAGACAGCTGGGGGCTGATATTAATAGCCCAGGAAGGGTGCCATGAATATTGGCCCCCTCCCAGGCTAGAAACACCAGCCGTCAGCCGCCCCAGAAATGGCGCATCCATTGGATGCGCCAATTCGGGCACTTAGCCTCGCTCTTCCCACTGCCCTGTAGCGGTGGCAGTGGGGTAATAGAGTTGGGGTTGATGTCAGCTTATAATGCCAGCTGACATCAAGCCCAGGTTAGTAATGGAGAGGCGTCTATAAGACACCCCCATTACTAACCCCATAGTCAAAGTTAAATGAAAACACAAACACCCAGAATAAAGTCCTTTAATTGAAATAAAGACACAATCCTTTATTGTTCTAAATTAAACCATACTTACCACCACGCCCATTCCAGCTGAAGCCAACGATCTCCTGCAATAAAAGTAAAATAATAAAGCAACCTCATCCTTACCTTTCCATGGTTCCCAGGACAGCTTCAGCTCTGCTACATCGAGATGACAGGCTGGACCGCAGCAGAACGCTGCCATCCAGCCTGTCATCCCGCGGACACTGAGAAGCGCAGGCATGCTTGCGCTCCTCAGTGTCTCGCTGTGACGGCATCCAGATGAGCCGACAATGAACTCGGCTCACCTCATGCACGTCACTGACAGCGTGGGAGAATTCTCCTGCACTCAGCGCTTCAGCCTGAGCATTTTTCCACGCTGTCAGTGACGTGCATGAGGTGAGCCGAGTTCATTGAACATGAATGAGCTCACCTCATGCACGTCACTGACAGCGTGGGAAAATTCTCACGCTGAAGCGCTGAGTGCAGGAGAATTTTCCCACGCTGTCAGTGATGTGCATGAGGTGAGCTCATTCATGTCCATTGAACTCAGCTGACCTCATGTACGTCACTGACAGCGTGGGAGAATTCTCACACTGAAGCGCTGAGTGCAGGAGAATTCTTCCACGCTGTCAGTGACGTACATGAGGTGAGCTGAGTTCATTGGACATGACCTCGGCTCATCTGGATGCCGTCACAGCCAGACACTGAGGAGCGTAAGCAAGCCTGCGCTTCTCAGTGTCTGCGGGATGACAGGCTGGATGGCAGCGTTCTGCTGCGGTCCAGCCTGTCATCTCGATGTAGCAGAGCTGAAGCTGTCGTGGGAACCATGGAAAGGTAAGGATGAGGTTGCTTTATTATTTAACTTTTATTGCAGGAGATCGTTGGCTTCAGCTGGAATGGGCGTGACGGTAAGTATGGTTTAATTTAGAACAATAAAGAATTGTGTGTTTATTTCAATTAAAGGACTTTTTTCTGGGTGTTGTGTTTTTTTTAAATACTTTACTAGAAATTCATAGTGGTCATGTCTAATATTGGCGTGACCCCATGAATTTCGGGCTTAGGGCCAGCTGATAATGCCAAGCTGGCCCTAACCCCTTTATTACCCAGTGAGCCACCGCACCAGGGCCCTGGATGAGTTGGGTACAGCGCCAGAAGATGGCGCTTCTATGAATGCGCCATTTTCCGGGGTGGCTGCGGACTGCAATTTGCAGCTGGGGGGACCCAGAAAGCTTGGGCCTCCCTGCGCTGCAAATTCCAGCCCCCAGCTGCCTAGTTGTACCTGGCTGGACACAAAAATAGGGCGAAGCCCCACGTATTTTTTTTTTTAATTATTTCATGAAATTCATGAAATAATAAAGAAAAAAAGGGCTTCCCTATATTGTTGTGTCCGGCCAGGTACAAATAGGCAGCTGGTGGTTGGGGGCAGCCCGTTCCTGCCTGCTGTACCTGGCTGGACACAAATATAGTGCGAAGCCCCACGTCAATTTTTTTTTAAAATTATTTCATGAAACTAGATGGTGGCCCGATTCTAACGCATCGGGTATTCTAGAATATGTATGCGGCAGACCCGGCGCAATCAGCAGAGCGGTGTTTAAATTTGGCGTCAAAATCGCTGATTGGTCGCGGCCGGCAACCGTGACCTATCAGCCGAGAAGGGTTTAAATTTGGCGCCAATACTACTGATTGGTCGCGGACGGCATCCGCGACCAATTAGCAGAGCGGGGTTTAAATTTGGCGCCAAGCTCGCTGATTGGTCGCGGCCTCTATTTAAATGTGGCGCCCAAATCGGTGATTGGTCGCGGGCAGCGTCCGCGACCAATCAGCAGAGCGGTGTTTAACTTTAGCGCCAAGATCACTGATTGGTCGCGCTCTCCGCACGCGACCAATCAGCTAATCGTATTGGTGAGGACTGGGGAGCGCCGCTGCCTGGTCGGATACTTCCGTTGCGAGAAGCCGGGAGATGAGCGACTGCTCGCAGCAGAAGTATCTCGACCCGCAGCGCCGCTCCCCGGTCCTCCCTTGACACCCTAGCCGCTGATGTCCCCACAGTATCCACATGGTGTTACAAAGATCCGGACATTTGTGTTAAAAATCGCTGATTGGTCGCTGGCGCTGCCCGCGACCAATCACCGATTTGGGCGCCAAATTTAAGTATCAGCCGCAACCAATCACCAATCTTGGCTCCACATTTAAACACCGCTGTGCTGTGCCACATTTAAATAGCGTCCGCGACCAATCAGTACAGCGGTGTTTAAAAGTGGAGCCAAGATGGGTGATTGGTCGCGGAGGATATTTAAATTTGGCGCCCAAATCGATGATTGGTCGCGGGCAGCGCCAGCGACCAATCAGCGATTTTTAACACAAATGTCCGGACCTTTGTAACACCATGTGGATACTGTGGGGACATCAGCGGCTAGGGTGTGAAGGGAGGACCGGGGAGCGGCGCTGACATCCAATTGGTCGCGGCCGCTATTTAAATGTGCCGCACAAATCGGTGATTGGTCGCCGTCTTGACCGCGACCAATCACTGATCTTGCCGCCAAAGTTAAACACTACTGTGCTGATTGGTCGCGGACGCTGCCCGCGACCAATCACAGATTTGTGCGCCAAATTTAAATATCGGCCGCGACCAATCACCGATCTTGGATCCACATTTAAACAACGCTGTGCTGATTGGTCGCGGCCGATATTTAAATGTGGCGCCCAAATCGGTGATTGGTCGCGGTCTTTGCGCGCGACCAATCACTGATCTTGCCGCCAAAGTTAAACACTACCGTGCTGATTGGTCGCGGACGCTGCCCGCGACCAATCACCGATTTGTGCGCCAAATTTAAATATCAGCCTCATGCACGTCACTGACAGCGTGGGAAAATTCTCCTGCACTCAGCGCTTCAGCGTGAGAATTCTCCCACGCTGTCAGTGACGTACATCAGGTGAGCTGAGTTCATTGGACATGACCTCACCTCATGTACGTCACTGACAGCGTGGGAAAATTCTCACGCTGAAGCGCTGAGTGCAGGAGAATTCTCCCACGCTGTCAGTGACGTGCATGAGATGCGCCGAGTTCATTGGACATGAACTCGGCTCATCTTTATGCCGTCACAGAGAGACACTGAGGAGCGCAAGCATGCCTGTGCTTCTCAGTGTCTGCGGGATGACAGGCTGGATGGCAGCGTTCTGCTGCGGTCCAGCCTGTCATCTCGATGTAGCAGAGCTGGAGCCATCGTGGGAACCATGGAAAGGTAAGGATGAGGTTGCTTTATTATTTTTCTTTTATTGCAGGAGATCGTTGGCTTCAGCTGGAATGGGCGTGATGGTAAGTAGAGTTTAATTTAGAACAATAAAGAATTGTGTGTTTATTTCAATTAAAGGACTTTATTCTGGGTGTTTGTGTTTTTTTTTTTAACTTTGACTATGGGGTTAGTAATGGGGGTGTCTTATAGACGCCTCTCCATTACTAACCTGGGCTTGATGTCAGCTGGCATTATAAGCTGACATCAACCCCAGCCCTATTACCCCCTGCCACCGCACCAGGGCAGCGTGGAAGAGCGATGCTAAGTGCCAGAATTGGCGCATCCTATGGATGCGCCATTTCTGGGGCGGCTGACGGCTGGTGTTTCTAGCCTGGGAGGGGGCCAATATTCATGGTACCCTTCCTGGGCTATTAATATCAGCCCCCAGCTGTCTGCCTAGCCTTTGCTAGCTATTAAAAAAGGGGGGACCCCACGTCATTTTTTTGGGGGGGTCCACCATTTAAATAGCTAGTAAAGGCTAGGTATTCAGCTGGGGGCTGATATTAGTAGCCTGGGAAGCTCAGTGGGTATTACCCCCTTCCCAGGCTTCAAACATCTGCCCCAGCCGTCTGCTTAACCTCCGCTAGAGCCTAAAATTACGGGGACCCCCACGCCAATTTTTTTTTTAATAAATCCTTTATTTTAACACTAAATGACAAGTACAGTAACCAACACTATCACTGTACTTATTATATATGTGATTGGCATGTTTATATCTATCTATGTGTGAAGCTCTATTCTGTCTGTTATAAATTGTCGGGTACCGCTGCTGAATTGCCGGCCGGCTTTTTTAAAGAGACGGTGCACGAAAACACTATTATTTTTTTAAATAAATCCTTTACACTAAATGACAAGTACAGTAAGCAACACTGTCACTGTGCTTCTTATATGTGTGACTGACATGTTTCTATCTATCTAATCTATGTGTGATGCTCTATTCCTTCTTGTCTAAATTGTCGGGTACCGGTGTATGCCGCTGCTGAATTGCCGGTCGGCTTTTTTAAAGAGAGCGTCTTCTGAGCAGTTTGTCAGCTTTTGGACACCTTTGAAGGTGTTTTCTATGTGTTTCTATGTGTTTTTGTTTGCCTGCCATTGGTTTTAACGGTGTTCTAAGGTGTTCGACGAACAGTTCGACGAACAGTTCCTCGAACATCCCGGTGTTCGACGAACCGAACCGAACCCGAACACTACGGGGGTGGCTCAACACTAGTTACCACCACTAATATGTCACAAAAGAGCTCGTAATCTCAGGGATACCTTGGTTAGGGCGGATATAGGTTCTCTCTCTACTTCACCCAAACAGACGTATTTGACTACCACACGTAAAGGGAATGTTCCTTGTCTACATTGTCTTCAGTGCTCACACATAATTAAAGGCATGTATTTCTCACATCCACGTACCGGTAGACTATTTCCTGTACAAGTGTACTTTACGCGTGAGTCGTCGTTTGTAATTTATTTAATTAAATGCCCGTGCGGTCTCGGATATGTTGGAGAAACGACCCAGCATATCCGAGACCGTATATCAAAACATAAATCTACTATTAGGTGCAAACAGATTGCTCTTCCTATCCCTCATCACTTCGTAACCATGGGACATAACATTTCACAGTTACGTTTCCAGGTCTTAGAACATGTACCACCAGGAAGGAGAGGGGGTAATAGGATCTTGAGACTACGTCAAAGGGAAGCATATTGGATTCATTCTTTACAGACATTAGAACCTATGGGTCTTAATAGGGAATACGATGCAACACCTCAAGGGTCGTGACGTGTTTTGACCTCAATAGTAATGTGCTTCTTTTTGCCATTTGCATTATAGAGCTCCTATTACTTGTTTCTTAATTTGTCTCACGGTGTTTTGCATTTCCCTCTGCTGTAGAATTAAGATTTTCCTCATGTCATACAAGATGTTACCACCAGGGGGCATCTCCGCTACCGATTGTCCATGATGCCTATACCTTCATGAGTAAATGCTTCCGCGCGTGCGCCGTCCTGTGTTCCACATCTGCGTTCCACGCACCGGAAACTGGAAGTCACGTGCTCTTTTCACTTCCTCTCTTCATTGCTATGGTGTATTTAACCGCGGCAAGCGACGATCATGGTACACCCGACGGTTGATCCGGCCATATATTTCATTAGGCACAGCACTAAGGTAGGAAATAATGGTTCCCCTGTTCCATTATCAATGTATTCATATAGAGTATCACTATATTGGTTTCTCTTCTCTCGTTCCCTGCAGCCCTCTATCTGGCATATACCTTTCCCCGGGGGACTACTGCATATTCCTCTCACACTGTGTGTGTGGCCTACCTGTTTCACGTAAAGAGACTTCTTTTTGGCCCCTCATGGACATGCATAAGTGAGAATATTCAGATACAATAGAACTCCAGGTTAAGTATCCTTTTGGATATCTCTGGGACCCAAGTTGCGGGTTCCTTTATTGGTCTACATTTATGGCCTTGTCCAAATACTCTCTGATTTGAGATCCTTGTCACTGATAAAAATCACTGTTTGATTGAAACGATCGTCGGATTTTTTTGATGATCTGTCTAAATAAAAATAATTTTTATTTGCATACTACCCTCTGGTCTTCTCTCTTTGTGTGCCAGGATTACATTTTTATGTATAACTAAGATGACCAGACCTCTTGCCTCTCTCCCTACCTTGATTACCTCCATTAGTACCTGTGGCCATAGCAGGCCTCTAATACCTCTCCAGTTGAAATATGTGTTATGAAACTCTAATTTCCTCCCGCCTGGGCGGACTTTCGCCCTTTTTTCTGCCCAATATATATACGAGTGGCCTATCACCCACACTGTTGGCTTAGCGTCACCTGTAACAGAAACAAACCACGTTAGGATAACAAGTCCGGTCTTATGTATCTCGCCAAACACGTGGATCGCCATCTCCCTATCCTCTGAACTTCCGTTTCTGACAGTCCTGCTTTTGCTGCTTCCGTGGCCGCGCCTATGCGGAATGAGTGTGTCCCGTAATCTTTGGGGTGGTTCCCTGCAGATGTTAGGCATTTATTAAATATAGCTTGGAAATGGTATCTTGATAATGGCGTTTCATCAATGTGTGATAGGAAGAAATTACTTTGTGATCTGATGGTTATATATGTTTTTACTATTGTTACCCGACTCATTGTAGAGGGTTGTAGAAGTACCCAAGTGCCCCTGCCCGCTGGAACCGTTTTCAATTTGCGTATGCGCAGACGTATTGCATTATTGGCTATGACTACGTCCTGGTGTAATAAGCCTCCACTGGTGGTAATTTTGGATTGAGGAACTAATTCGCTTATGCATAGCGTCCCGAAGAAGGCAATCGCAAATGCAGTAGACAGTAGTGTTGCTTCAAATTGTGAGTGTCATGTTAATGGTGTTAGGGATATGATGTGAGAAATCAGTTTTAGTGACACGGGACGGCACGTCTACACTCCTGACTTGGCTGACCCCTTTTCCACCCCTTTATGAATCTCTTTGTCACATCTCCCCAATTCAGTAGTTGGAAGTGAAATGCTACTCCGGTCTGACACCGCTGATATGCCCCTCCGCATTAGCTGGTGGAGAAATTCTATGGTGACTTGTAATCTGGCTTGTTCACATTGGTCAACCCGTCTGCCTGCTACTAGTCGTGTCCACTCTTCCCATGCCTTACCGTATGCTTGCCACGTCGACGGGCAACTGACGCTCTAATTAATGGCATCAACTATTCGCCACTAGATCCCATAGGGAGGTTGGGCAACTGTTGCCCGATGGGTGGGCGTTGGGGAGGAGCTCTGTGAAAATCTGCCAATTTAATTGTGATAAAGCGTTAGCAGCAGCGTTAGACCCCTCAGCATCGTGGCTAGCGCGGACCCATACATTGTGTTTTAGGCACAAGAATGCTAGCCGGCGTAGTAGGCCTAGCACTGGGAGAGACGATGATGCCATCTTATTAATGCAGTGCGCTAGGCTGGTGTTTTTTGTTATGAAGCGTATATTTTTGTTAGCCAGGCGCACGCCCCATATTTCTATTGCTACCACTATTGGGAAGAAAAATTATTTTCCGGGCTAGATGCAGCTAAAAATTATTAGTAATTTGAAAGCTGGTGGAGCTTAGTATAGATGGCCTAATAGAATGAGTACCACACACTGCTAATATGCCCAAAATTATTTTACAGGCAAGATAAAGCTAAAAATTATTAGTAATTTGAAAGCTGGTGGAGCTTAGTATAGATGGCCTAATAGAATGAGTACCACACACTGCTAGTATGCCCAAAAGGTTTTACTTGGCTAGGTGCAGTAAAACAATTGTATTACATACACAGGTGGTGTAGCTTGCAACACAGATAGGCTACTCCACTGACTAACACACACTGCAAGAGGCCCAAAAGGATTTGCTTAGCTAGATTTAGCCAAATACTGTGAAAAACACTTGCACAGCACTAAAACAGACCTGCCTGGCAAAAAGTGATAGGAACTGATGTAACCTAGCCCTCAAAAGGACTGCAATTAGAACTAGTCACTACTCCCAACCTATCTGTCTATTTAAGAGCACAGACCTGCCTGCTAAAAGTCGTAGGAAATGCTGTAACCTAGCCCTCAAAAGGGCTGCAATTAGAACTAGTCACTACTCCCAAGCTATCTGTCTATTTCAGATAAAATTCGCTTGCAATTCACACAGTTATACTGTATAGCGCGCACACAGCAGCAGCGGTGCCGTCTAACACTCAGCTGCAGCAGTGAGAAAATGGTGGCGACGGGGAAAATGGCTGGGACTTATAGGGCAAGGACATGTGACATACACAGCCAATGACACATGCCCTTGCTTGTGTGAAAAAAAGCACTTCGCTCCGTGTGTGCGCTGCTGATAGCCTGACAGACTGCACCTCCCCACTGTAAATGCGGGAAAGAGAAAAAAAATGGAGATCTTCATTATTTCTGCAGAGATCCATCCCATGCCCCTCCCCCCGCCCCGCTGTAAACTCAAACTGTGTATTAACATTGATTATCAGCATTACTGTGAAAAAATCCAGTTACGATTTTGGTGCACGAACAGTTATCGAATATAACCTCGAACAGCCGGATTTTTTTCAAATCGTTCGGGTTCGTCGAACGGCTCGAACACCGCCCAAAACAGCTCGAATTTGAAATTGGCGAACAGTTCGATTCGAACACTGCTCATCTCTACTCAGATGGTGTGAGCCCTGTGGGCTGTCTCGGGGTATTTCGGACTGAGTATAGGGAAATAGGCAGCACCTCCGGCCATGGAAGTGACAATTCTTTACTGGCTTTAAGAATTTTGTTTTTCAAAGTGCCATTGATCCTTTCAACTTTGCCGCTACTTTGAGGATGATAAGGAGTATGCAGGCCCAAATCCGCCCCAATCATCTCCCAGATTGATTTGGTAACTTCTGCAGTGAAGGCGGGTCCTTGATCACTTTCAATCACTTCTGGAATCCCGAATCTATAGATAAGTTCTGCCAGAAGCCTTTTCACTGTAGTTCTAGCAGTCATGTTGGCTACTAGGTATGCTTCTGTCCAGCCGGAAAACATATCCACCACCACCAGAACATATTCATATCTTCCACTCTTGGGTAAATACATATGATGAATTTGGATTCTCTGGATAAGATACTGTGACTTTGCAAGTTTCTTCTTTGGCACATGTTCTGTTCTTCCGGGATTACAAGTGTTACAAATCTCACAGCTCCTAGTATAGTTTGTAGCAAGAACTGAGATCTCGGGTGCAATATAGAGTTTATTGATAGCTGAAATCATCTGATTCTTCCCTCTATGTACCTTTCCATGAGCCCACTGAACCACTGCAGGATACAGTGCTCTTGGCAGACATATTCTTCTTCCCACTCTCCAGATTCCGTCATTACAAAACGTTCCTCCCCGTCCGATCCATCCTTGTTTTTCTTCTTCTGTTACCGCATTCTGACGGTCCACTAAAGTCCTGTGTGTCGGATTCTCTTCCAGTCTTTGCTCCTCTTCATCTTCCTCCTCTTCTTCCAACCCCAAATTTCTCATTCCCATTTCTTCCTCATCCCCTCATTGCCTCTAACTTCTGGCAAGCACAAACACCTCCGTACCCCCCGACACCTCTGCTTCCTCTGGAAATATTGATTCCATAACTGCTGCTATTGCTGTAATGTCAGCCAGATGATTCCCCTTGGCTTCCTCTGAATTCAGTTTCCTATGAGCCTTAATTTTGATCACAGCCACTTGCCGAGGTAACTTCAGAGCTTCTAGCAGACTTCTCACTGCCGCTGCATTCCGGATTGGAGCTCCACTGGCTGTCTTGTAGCCCCTCGGGGCCCATATCAGGCCAAAGTCGTGGGCAATCCTGAATCCGTACCTCGAGTCCATGTAGATATTGGCCACTCGACTCTGCGCACTTGCAGGCTTCGGTCAGAGCATACAGTTCAGCCTCTTGAGCTGACATACTGTATAAGAAGGCAGTGGTCCAGCAGAAACAACCATTGGTGGGGACACCATCGCATATCTGGTATGGTACGTTCCATATTCATCTGCGTATCTGGACCCATTAGTATACAGTATCAGATCCACTTCAGGCAGTGGCTGCTCAAGGACAGTAGGTAGGTGAGAGGTTTCTGCCTCGATGACCTCAAGGCAATCATGGTCACTCGAATCAGGGTATTCATGGTCTTCTGAGGTCCCCCCTAAGTCTTCAGAGCAGTCCCCCCTTGACAGAAGAAGCAGAGTGGAGGGGTTCAAGACAGTACATCACCGAAGAGCTATATTTTCTAGTAAAAGGAGCTCACATTGGATTCTGACACTATGTTGAATGGATAGATGGTTGTGCTGGGTTTGTGCAAGGATAGCTTTCAAATCATGAGGGGCTAATATAGTTGTAGGATGGCCAAGTACAACATCTGCTGTTCTGTCGAGGAGTTCTGTAGCTGCCAGCACTGCTTTGAGACATGTTGGAGCTGTTTGCACCACTGGATCCAATTTACTGGAATAATATCCGATGGGTCTCATGCGGCCTCCATGTTTCTGTGCCAGAACTCCTGAGGCCTGGCCACACGCTTCAGAGACAAACAGAAAGAATGGAAATTCATAGTTGGGAATCTCCAGTGCAGGGGCTGAAATGATGAGTTCTTTCAACTGGTCCATTGCATCTTTAGCTTGGTCAAAATGCTGGTCAAGCTCAGAAGAGTGGACCCGATCATATAGAGGTTTCATGAGAGCTGATGCGTTAGGGATCCACTGCCTGAAGTATGTGACCATTCCCAGGAATGCTTGGAGTTGTTTGACAGTTCTCGGGTACGGGATGTCACGGATGGTAGCTTTCCGCTCTTCAGTGAGATGCTTGGTACCTTGGAATATGCAATGACCCAAAATTACAACTTTGGTATAACACCATTGTAGCTTTCACAGAGAAACTTTGCATCCGATGGTGGCCAGAAATTGGAGCAAAGAATAGCTGAACCTGTGGCAAGTTTGGTCGTCGGGACAACAGAGGAGTAGATCATTGACATATTGTATCAATTTGACTTCAGGGTTCTCACTCTTCCAGGGTTGGAGGCAGGTAGTTAAGGCCAGTGTGAAGTGATGAGGGGAGTTCTGAGCTCCTTGAGGTCCAGGTGTACTGTACTCCTCTGTGTGTAAAAGCAAAAAGATACTGACAGTCTGGATGCAGAGGCACACTGAAGAAGGCATTTGCCAAGTCGATTACTGTAAAATGCGTTGCCTCAGGGGGAATTTCACTGAGTAATGTATGTGAATTTGGCACCACTGGGGTCTCCAGGATTGTAACTGCGTTCACAGCTCTCAGATCTAGCACCATTCTCCTCTTGCAGTTTTCTTCTTGAATGGAAACAATGGAGTATTAGCAGGAGAAACACAGGGAATTAATGCTCCTTCCTTGATTACTTCTTGGATCTGGGCATCTAATGACGTTTCTTGGGCTGCTTTCATTGGGTACTGTGGAAGTCTGGGAATCCATGCACCTTCTTTCAGGAAAACTTGGACTGGTGAGACAGTATCATCAGGACCTTGAGACCAGAGTTCAGGTGGTATGCAGTCAAGGTAATGCTGTGGTATGGCGGTTGTTGCAAATTGGATGACACACAATTGGAGGGCATGTACCTTTGTTTGTTCCTCTAATGATAACGGAGTAGAGACATAGAGATGCATTCCATTCTTATCATATGATATCTGAGCATTTAACTTCTGGAGTAGATCTGTTCCCAACAAATTAAGCGGGCAGGTGTCTGAAACGAGCAATCTGGCCAGCAGCTTCTGTTCTTTCCCAATAGGCAATGGAAATGTTAGTCGGGATGAGTGTGGTTTTCGATCCACTCCCACAGATGAAAGGAAATCGTCGGATATAAGCGATTCATAGGGTAAATCTCTTGACTGTATTACTGATCTGGCTGCACCTGTGTCTACTAGGAAAGCTAAAGTTCTGTCCTCTACATCAATTTTGACAGTAGAAATCAGTCCAGATTTAGTGGGGACGTTTTCAACTGAGGTCAAGTTGAGCACGGGTTTGCCACTGTACTATGCGGGGTAATTCTGGTCTTCCCCTGCAAACCGGCGTGGTGGGTCCCTGTTATTTTGGTACATCTGTTGCGGTGGCTGGTCTCTGTAATTCTGCACAGGTTGTCTTGGCGTTATCTCATACTCTCTCTGTGGTGGCTGCCGTGATGGCTGTCTATACTCTTGGCAGGAGTACAGTGGCTTTCCTTGGTAGCGTGGAGAATCTCTTCTTTTAAATTGCGGGATGTAGGAGAGTGGCATCGAGGCATAGAAAGGATTCCCTCTTTCTCTGGACATCCTCTTCTGAAATGACCCAGTTGGTTACAACGGTAACAGATTGGTTCCCTTAGTCTTAAACTCGGTCCTGTGTACATTTGTTTCTCTATAGCCTTAGCAATGAGGAGTACCTTTCGCGGGGACATGTCCACATATTCTGGTCTGGAGTCTGTAAGCTTCGCTGAGATTTCCTCTCTGAGTAACCTAACAAATGAAGTGACTAGCAGATTCTGTTGGATCCTCTGACCTTCATCGAACCCTTGATCCTTGAACAGAGTATGGATTCTGGTGTAAAAATTTTTGGACATTCTCCCCTGATTATTGAGTACAGTCCGATACACTGGTAGATGTGTCTGTGAGCCGCTCCTTGGCCAATTGCTGAAGTTGTTGACAAAAAGCTCCTCCTGATTGGTATGTCTCCTTGTCTGTCACTTGGCTGTCATTCAGAGCTACTTGAATTATTGGCCAGAAGGCATCTCCCGCTTTAATGCGAGTGATTTCATGAAGATCTTACCAAGTGGCTGAATAAGTTTGTTGAATTTGCCTGATTCTTCTGTAGAACGCCATAGGGTGTCTGTCTGGGTCAGGTAGTTGTCTAATCACTCGATAAACTTGCGAAAGTGTGAATGCCACATATCTATTATGGTAATCTGGCACTGGAGATTCTTACTGAGAAGATGTTGAGGGAGATACTGGCAACATAGCAACAGGAAGTGGGCTAGTTTGTCCAGGAAATAGTTCATTTGGGTTATCTTCTGAGGTCATCTGGCGGCTGAGTGAGTCTGATCTACCTGTGGCACTTTCCACAGCTCGGGTGAGAATTTGAGATTTATGATAGTCATTGCTGATTAGTCTTATCTCCTCCAACATAGTTAGTCCAAGCTATACGGGAGTATAGAAGATTATCGCTTGGGCACAGGCTTGCATAGGAAATCCATACATTCCAGAACTTATAGCAAGAAGAGCAATAGAAGTAAGGTTCTTTGTTCCAAAATAGTTCAGAATATTGTTGATTGCAGCTCTAAGTTGTGTCACACACTGATCATGATGATCTTCATCATACACATTCCGGGTGTAGTGTGTATTGCGGCCTGTATTCCGGGTGTGCCAAGGAAGCACACTACAGGAAGGGTGCGCCAAGATGGCCGCCACCAGAAGGAAGCACACTACAGGAAGGGTGCATTCCACTGGGAAGGAGCACACCCACTGACATCTGGTCAGAGGCCGGAGGTGATGCAATGGATGTAGTAACATGGCCTCTGCAGGATGAGGATGGGGCACTAGGAGTGGCTTGGGTAGTAGCGAGGGGTGGGCCTCTTGGACGGGGAGCATGACATGCAACACAATAATCTGCTGACAATGGATTCTGCTGGCCACAATTAGAACACACCCAACAACAATTCATTGCGCCGCCATTATAGGGCGGTGGCGGAGGCATGGTGGGGAGGGGAGGAACAGTGTGAGGTCTGGGACGTGGTGCCCTGCATGCAAGACAAGTATCTCTATTATCAGGATTATGCTGACTGCAATTTGTACAGGTCCATCCCCCCTCGTCCGCCATTATCGGGCAGTGGCTGGAGAGCAGTATCTTTGTAATACACATAACATGGCGTCTTTCCCTTATTGTCTGTATTTTCTTCCTCCACCCACCCTTCTTTTGACAAATTCTCTGCTGTTCTATATCAAGCCAAAGCTGTTTGTAACAATCCTTTATCGTTTAGCTTGCCCTTTTTCTTCTTCATAATTTCTTGCTATTTTCTAGCAGCTGTAACCGGCCATTATCTGGTACCTCGCATATTTTAGTTAACTGTTTTAAGTTTCTGCACATACTTTTACCCTTCTTTAGATAAACTCAGCGCAGCCTTTTTCCACATATATTCACTTTGCAACAACCCATTATCTTCCAGTTTTCCCGTTTTCACAAATTGCTGCATTCAACATCTCATACTGTAATCTACCCCCCCGGGTACAACCCACACAATGACATTACTCTTTTGGTTTTCTCTACATATTTCCTTCCTTCTCTTCTAGCAACTATATCTTTGGGGTCCTGTAGCTCCTGATCGAGTGACCCCTGCGACACAATGTCTTTAGTTTTTTCATGATTTTGGCTCCAGGAGTCCCGTCCCCTTAGACTTATGATCAGACCAGGCAGCTGATACACAAGTAGAATTGTAACAAGTCCCTACACTCCCTACCAAGGACTGAATTGATTCTTTTACGACTTAATGAAGCACTGAACACCCCGCACACCTGCGTCCTAGTGACGTCTTAATATATGACTTAACAATGCAGTTGGCTCCCCGCATATTCCACGTCTTAATAGAGGATTGGTTAACCCCACGTGCCCACGTCCTAATGACGTCTTAATACACCACTTATCAGTAACTTCACTCCCCGCATGTCCCACGACTTAATACACGACTTAATAGAGGATTGGCTGGCCCCGCGTATTCTCCTTCTAGGTGGCATTAGTAAAATTTATTGCTCTTTTCTGATAACTCGTCACACTGTAATTTGTTCATCCGTGTATCTTTTGACCTTAGTAACGCCTTAGGAATTCCGATGGGAGGGGTGAGTTCGTCTCCCAGCGCCATCTTTGCCAACTCGACATGAATCTCTCTGTTATCAGCCATGTACATGCATACATCATTCCCAGGAAATCATTTAGTTGTTCATGTCTACAAATTAGAACAGAAGCTGTTAGTTATATATTCATTAACTATTAACATAATCCATGGGCATATACACATTTGCATACATACATACACACACATAGATTATTCCATCATCTCTATATTGATTCACACTAATTAGGTAATCTATTAAAAGAAACTAATTGATTTTCTATAATATATATATTTTACCTTGACAATACCATCATACAGAATGTGACCTGAAAAAGGGATACCAGAGTCAAACCATAACACACACCTAGAGGAACCCATTGTACAGATGTCTGGGGTCGCAGCATTACTTGTTAATCTATGCAACCCTTACATTTGGCTATAGACTGTCTTAAAGTAATCTGTAGCTAGTTAAGACTAGAGAAGGGAATTTTTATTTACTGTTTTGTTTCTTCTGTATCATCAGACCATCAGGTGGATGTACTAGGCAGTACTTAATAAATTAGTCTGTGCACTCCAAAAAAATGTTGTTTAACTGAAGTATCTGTGCTTAATCATAATGTGTCTAAATACACATTGTATAACATTATATCGTACCATTCTTTTCACCTCATAAATATTCATTTCATTTTTTAGCAAATAGAGTATTTAGTGTACAGTATAATATAAATTACAATATATATAATATATAAATATATAATCTAAATATACATTTCACATTTACTACATATATATATTAGACACATATACAAGTTCTGCAATTTTCATTTTTTTTTTTTTTAAGTATACTATGTTAGTAATTTTCTTGTGGTTTTCACAGTCTCTGCTCCAGTCATTAATTAGGAACATTAACTGTTACAGGTGCATAGCTACAGTTATCCAAGCTCTTTGTGACAATAGGTCATCTGCGTGTGCAGCACATAACCAGGACAGATTTCAGGCTTCTACTGTAAGTAAACAATAAAATATCTAATTTACTGACAAAAAACAGAGATTCTAAAAGCCATATAAATTGCATTACTTCCTATAGAACTATAAGTAATAGTGATGAGCTAGTATGTATCGTTAACCCTTTTGACGTGCACGAGGATTTGCGGCATGCTCGGCATTTCCGTTACTGTCGTGGCGGCTGCAAGTGTCACGGCTGTTAGACACCTGTGACACATGCAGGGATTGGCTGTTCGACACTTCCAGCCGAGGCGACAGTAACAGAAATGCCGAGCACGCCGCAAATACTCGGCGAGCACCTGAGCGTGCTCGCCGAAAGGGTTAACGATGCGTACTCGCTCATCACTAATAAGTAATCTTTAATTTACTTTATTGAACTCAATAGTTGTAGGAAAAATTCTGGGGACACAGCAAAGAGAATTTCTTATTATGCAATGGTGGCTATAATCACGGAATTACTGTTTTAATACCATATTGGAATTGAGCAAAAATTTTGCAAATATCTACAAACAATGAACAACAGGCTCTAAAATATGTAGTCATTGGCAGTGCTAATATAAGGGTATCCACTGTGAAAGTTATTAAATCGATGCTGCTATGTGACTTCAGAAATGAAAGCTTAACTGCAATGATACGCTCAGTGAGTTTAAATTAAACTTACAAAGCCTAATTATGTGGTAGTTAGCTCAGTCCAGTTGCAAACATGAAATGAGTAAGTAATATGACTTTTTTTCCAATGGAACTAACTGTTCTCTTGTGAGGAAATGGTTTAGATAAAATGTTGAACAACATATTTTGTTAATGTGACATACTGATTTTGTTAGGAAACATGGGTAATAGTTTTGTACAACACTTATGGTAATAGTGTGGAACATAAACGGCTTTTACTTTGTTGCTTTTGCAAATCTGCTGTTATAGTCTGATACTGGAAAAAGTTAGAGTGCATCTTGAGTGCTGAATCAGTGATACAAGAACTACTGGGAATCTGAATCCCCTGAGCCACTTCTATTGTGCGATGTCCTATTATATTTCATTCAGCCATTTTTCCATAACCATTAAGGATAACTTAAAGTGGCTTGTCATGATGCTTTCCACAGATCTTCAAATTTATGCAGTACTAAATACATTTTAGTTTTGGGGTAAATTCTCATTTATTATAGATATTTGTCCACAAATATCATCATGCTGCAGCAGGGTTAGATTAAAGGGGTTTTCTGGGCACACAAAAAAATGGCCAATCTGGCTGTCCCCAATGGATCACCAAACACCTCGCTACCTTCATTTTTGTTTTTTAAGTTCCTCTTCAGTCTCCTGCAGTCACATAGTTACATAGTTACATAGTTTATAAGGCCGAAAAAAGACAAGCGTCCATCCAGTTCAGCCTATTTCTTGTGCACTGCAGCTATTCCGCAGCGTTGATCCAGGGGAAGGCAACAAAAAACCATGAGGTATAGGCCAATTTACATCACTGAGGAAAAATTCACTTCCCGACACCAATCTGGCAGTAAGATTAAATCCCTGGATTAATTAACTAAGCATAAGATGTAATTTTATTGTTCTCAAGAAAGGCGTCCAGGCCTCTCTTGAACTCTTTAAGTGAGTTGGACATCCTTGAGGTCTGTTATTTTTTACATCCTGAACATCTTATCAAATCCCCTACTGTGCCTTTAGACCATATTTCCTAAGAGGTAGTGCTGAATTTGTTCCACAGCTCACGCACTCCCACCCTCAGTGCCTGCCCACTCCAACTACAAAGCACCATGCTGGCACTTCAATACAGTCTTAAAATGTACAAATCTCAGCACAGTTTCTTCTTCCTAACATTCCTCTCACTTCACCTAGTATGCATTGTCTAGACCAGGGATCCCAAACTCAAATACACAGTGATCCAAAATTAAAATCTTGGACAAAATCGTGGGTTAACCTTGAAATTGATAACATTAATTGCAACAAAAAAAAGAGGGGGGGTCAGGAAGGGGAAAAATAGGTTGGGGGAATCTGCCTAAGGTAGGAAGAACCTCAATACAGCAGGATAAGTTGGGGGTATGGTAGATAGCATCAGGGGCGGACACACCACCGGTTCAGCCGGTGCAGCTGCACCGGGGCCCAGAGGCTGAGGGGGGCCCATGCAGGCAGGGGCGTACTGCTCAAAGCAGTAGACCACACAGCTACAGTCAAGGAGCCTGATGCTGCTTGACCCGCCCACTCCCACCTGTAATCATTCCTGATGCCCTGGGCAGAGTGCAGGCATTGAGAAAGGGGGCATGTCATGCAGGAGAGAGACCGCTGGCCAATGAACGCTTCCTCATCAGACTGATGAAAGCACTC
The DNA here is from genome assembly GCF_046119375.1 of Phyllobates terribilis. Lineage (NCBI taxonomy): Eukaryota > Metazoa > Chordata > Amphibia > Anura > Dendrobatidae > Phyllobates > Phyllobates terribilis. The sequence continues at coordinate 473,734,874 of NW_027362765.1, read as the reverse complement.
ATTGGCTGCTGGATCTGTCCTCCTGCCTTGCGCGCATTCAATTCAGGGAGCCCGGCTGCACAGTACAGGGACAATAGTGGAGGGAGAGCAGATGGACTTACGGTGAGTCTTCTGCCTCCAGCACTGATCCCATTCCAGCAGCATCTCCTCGGTGCTGAGGGTGGGGGAGGAGAGTCCCCAACACAAGACAGCATATGAGCAAGAAGCTGAAATCAGTCCTGATGTGTCCCCTCCTTCACAGTGGTCTCTGCAGCCCTCTCCAGAAGATCCTGATATCATAAAAGATTAGTATATGAGTGTATCTATGTGTATATGGGTGTATATGTGTGTGTATGTATGTATATGTACATGTGTATATGTGTGTGTGTATGTATGTACAGTACAGACCAAAAGTTTGGACACACCTTCTCATTTAGATTTTTCTGTATTTTCATGACTATGAAAATTGTAGATTCACACTGAAGGCATCAAAACTATGAATTAACACATGTGGAATTATATACTTTACAAAAAAGTGTGAAACAACTGAAAATATGTCTTATATTCTAGGTTCTTCAAAGAAGCCACCTTTTGCTTTGATGACTGCTTTGCACACTATTGGCATTCTCTTGATGAGCTTCAAGAGGTAGTCACCACAAATGGTCTTCCAACAATCTTGAAGGAGTTCCCAGAGATGCTTAGCACTTGTTGGCCCTTTTGCCTTCACTCTGCGGTCCAGCTCACCCCAAACCATCTCGATTGGGTTCAGGTCTGATGACTGTGGAGGCCAGGTCATCTGGCGTAGCACCCCATCACTCTCCCTCTTGGTCAAATAGCCCTTACACAGCCTGCAGGTGTGTTTGGGGTCATTGTCCTGTTGAAAAATAAATGATGGTCCAACTAAACGCAAACCGGTTGGAATAGCATGCCACTGCAAGATGCTGTGGTAGCCATGCTGGTTCAGTATGCCTTCAATTTTGAATAAATCCCCAACAGCGTCACCAGCAAAGCACCCCCACACCATCACACCTCCTCCTCCATGCTTCACGGTAGGAACCAAGCATGTAGAGTCCATCCGTTCACCTTTTCTGCGTCACACAAAGACAAGGTGGTTAGAACCAAAGATCTCAAATTTGGACTCATCAGACCAAAGCACAGATTTCCACTGGTCTAATGTCCATTCCTTGTGTTCTTTAGCCTAAACAAGTCTCTTCTGCTTGTTGCCTGTCCTTAGCAGTGGTTTCCTAGCCGCTATTTTACCATGAAGGCCTGCTGCACAAAGTCTCCTCTTAACAGTTGTTGAAGAGATGTGCCTGCTGCTAGAACTCTGTGTGGCATTGACCTGGTCTCTAATCTGAGCTGCTTTTAACCTGCGATTTCTGAGGCTAGTGATTCGGATAAACTTATCCTCAGAAGAGGTGACTCTTGGTCTTCCTTTTCTGGGGCGGTACTCATGTGAGCCAGTTTCTTTGTAGCGCTTGATGGTTTTTGCAACTGCACTTGGGGACACTTTCAAAGTTTGCCCAATTTTTCAGACTGACTGACCTTCATTTCTTAAAGTAATGATGGCCACTCGTTTTTCTTTACTTAGCTGCTTTTTTCTTCCCATAATTCAAATTCTAACAGTTTATTCAGTAGGACTATCAGCTGTGTATCCACCTGACTTCTGCACAACACAACTGATGGTCCCAACCCCATTTATAAGGCAAGAAATCCCACTTATTAAACCTGACAGGGCACACCTGTGAAGTGAAAACCATTTCCGGTGACTACCTCTTGAAGCTCATCAAGAGAATGCCAAGAGTGTGCAAAGCAGTCATCAAAGCAAAAGGTGGCTACTTTGAAGAACCTAAAATATAAGACATATTTTCAGTTGTTTCACACTTTTTTGTTAAGCATATAATTCCACATGTGTTAATTCATAGTTTTGATGCCTTCTGTGTGAATGTACAATTTTCAAAGTCATGAAAATACAGAAAAATCTTTAAATGAGAAGATGTGTCCAAACTTTTGGTCTGTACTGTATATATGTATATGGGTGTATTTATGTACAGTATATGTGTGTGTGTATATGTATGTATATGGGTGTATATGTGTGTATATATGTGTGTGTGTACAGTATATGTATATATATAGATGTATATGGATAAATGTGTATATATGTGTGTAAGTATGTAGCATCGGCGTCTCTTCCCCTTGCTAGGCAGAGACGCCGTCCCTCTAACCTCCCCACTCCTGGCGCGGTGTCCTCTAGCGCTTCTCTCCCCGCTGCTTCCGGCACGCGCTCCCTCCCCGGCTGTGTGCTTAGGGCGCGCGCGCGCTCCCCCTCTCTTAATGGGACCGCGTGCGCCGTCCAAAGGAGTCCCCGGCCAATTGCCGGAGGACCTACCATATATAAGGCACCTCCTCCAAAATGGAGGTGCCCGAGCAAAGTTGTTTGCACTGTGTCTGTTCTGTGTTTCAGCCCTCAGGTCCCGCTGCTAGCCTGACTTCTCGTCCTGCCTGCCAGCCTATTAGCTGCCCGTTACCTGCCAGCCTGCTCACCTGGAGCGCTCACCTGGAGCGCTCACCTGTTACCTGCCGGTTACCTGCCTTGGCTATCTGTCCGCTCACCTGGGAGCATCCGCCTGCCTTGTCTGTTAGACCGCTCACCTGGGAGCGCCCGCCTGTTGCCTGCCTCGTCTGTCTACCCGCTCACCTGGGAGCGCCCACCTGTTACCTGCCAATTAACTGCCTCGTCTGTCTGCCCGCTCACCTGGGAGCACCCACCAGTTACCTGCCAGTTCCCCGCCTCGTCTGTCTGCCCGCTCACCTGGGAGCACCTGCCTGTTTCCTGCCAGCCTGCCTGGAGACCCTGCCGTCACTTGCTGTGACCACCTTCCTGGTAAACCTAAAGACTGCTACTTGTCCTACTTTCTCGAACTGTGACCACCTGTCTGCAACCAGAGACTTCCGCCTGCTTGCCGTGTCCATCCGCCATACCGGTCAGTCCCAGCCATCTGACCCGTGGGAGCCACCTGCTCTCTTACAGGGTCGTCCCCAGAGTAGCACCTGGTCCCTCAGCCCAGATCCTCCCTGGTCACGGTGTCGTTAGCTGCCGTACGACCAGGGTCGGTTCGGGTGGATACTTAGTCACGCCCCTCTGGGTCCCTCCTTGTACCTCAGCACTGAGGTTCCACCACCCAGACCCGTAACAGTTTGCTCGGGCCATAGAACTCGGTGGGACCCAAGCTCCCTCGCTCTCTGACCTATACCAGGAAGTCTCCCGTCAGAGATCCCAGCAGGAGTCCATCCTGAACCACCTGCGGAATGTCAACTCCCGCCTGGACACACTGACTGCTCCACCTGCAACCACCTCAAGTCGCACGACTCGCACCCCGGCAGCGCCGCTGCCCACCAATGCCATGGCTTCCTTCCCCAGACCCCGGCTTTCTGCACCTCTTCGTTTCGGAGGCAACCCCGCTCAAGCTCGGGGCTTCATAAACCAGTGCACCCTGCACTTTGAACTCTTGGCTCACCAGTTTATCTCCGACTGGGCCAAAGTGGCATTCATCATGTCCGATCTCACTGGGGAGGCACTGGCATGGCTTAATCCCCTGTGGGAGAGAGGGGACCCCCTGGTGTCCGACCTGTCGTCTTTCCTCACTGCTTTCCGGAGGGTGTTCGATGAACCGGGACAAAAGACCTCATCTGGCTCCTCTCTGCTACGTTTCCGCCAAGGGAGTCTCACCGTGGGCCAATATGCCATACGGTTCCGCACCCTCGCTTCTGAGCTTGCCTGGGATAACGAGGCCCTGTTGTCCGTCTTCTGGGAGGGTCTTTCCGGTCGGATTAAAGATGAGCTCGCCGGTCGGGACATTCCTACCACCCTGGATGACCTGGTGTCGCTGGCTACCCGGATTGACATCCGGTTTCAAGAACGCACCAAAGAGACCACCCGTGAGAGAAGGTTTCCCCGCCTAGCTCCTACTTTCCAGAGACCTGTCTCCTCTTCTGTCACTCCCCGGGCGCACTCACCCGAGCCCATGCAGATCGACCAGACCAAGATGGTCAAATCTCGCCAAGACTCACGCCGAGCTGAGGGGAGCTGTTTCTATTGTGGCAGTAAGGAGCACCTGATCCGTTCCTGCCCGGAGAGGCCGGGAAACTCCAGTGTCTAGGACCGCTTGGAGAGGTCGCCCTAGACAAAAGTAAGTCCTCTCCAACCCTGACTTTGTCTGTATCTATCTCCTGGGGAGAGAACCGTCACTTTGAACTCACCCACCTGGATTCTGGATCTGCTGGAATCCTCATCTCCCAATCCCTGGTTGAGAAATATCGTATTCCCACCAAGTCTCTGGCTGAACCTTTGTCAGTTGCCTCCGTGGATGGAGGACTCCTTCTGGTGACCATCCTGCTCGTCACGGAACCCATAACCCTGAAGGTGGGAATGCGGCACTCTGAGGTAATCTCCTTCCATGTGTTGCCCGGACTCTCCCACTCCCTATTGCTAGGTCTACCATGGCTCCAGACACATGAACCCGTGTTGAACTGGCATTCCGGTGAAGTACTCCGGTGGGGGCCGCTCTGCCATAAGACCTGCCTGGTTCAGGTTCGTCCGGTTCGTCCTCCACCTACCCCAGCTAATTTACCCGGTCTTCCGGCTCCTTACTGGCCCTATGCTGACGTCTTCGGTAAAAAGGATGCAGAGACATTGCCACCTCATAGGCCATATGATTGCCCGATCAGCCTGGTACTGGCGCCACTCCACCCCGTGGGCGTATTTATCCGTTGTCTGCGGCTGAAACCCGGGCCATATCTGAGTACATAGAGGAGAATCTGGCCAGGGGATTCATCTGGAAGTCTACTTCCCCGGCTGGAGCCGGATTCTTCTTTGTCAAAAAAAAGGATGGCTCGCTACGCCCCTGTATTGACTATAGAGGACTCAATCAGATCACGGTTAAAAATAAATACACCCTTCCGCTCATCTCTGAGTTATTTGATCGCCTTAAAGGCGCCAGGATCTTTTCCAAGCTGGATCTACGTGGAGCGTATAACCTGGTCCGTATCCGTCAAGGAGACGAGTGGAAAACGGTATTTAATACCCGGGACGGACACTATGAGTACCGTGTGATGCCCTTCGGCCTCTGCAATGCTCCCGCCGTCTTCCAAGAACTGGTCAACGACATCTTCCGTGACCTTCTTTACTCCTGCGTGGTGGTATACCTGGATGACATCATGGTCTTCTCTCCGGATCTTCCCACACACCGGAGGGATGTTCGTCAGGTCCTGCTTAGGCTCAGGCAGAACCACCTCTATGCTAAAGACGAGAAGTACCTTTTTGAGCAGACCTCTCTTCCATTTCTAAGCTATGTTATCTCCCAGACAGGCTTGCAAATGGATCCCGAGAAGCTCTCTACTGTCCTAAAGTGGCCCCGTCCAGAGGGCTTGAAGGCGATACAGCGATTCCTGGGCTTCGCTAATTACTATCGTCTCTTCATTCCTCACTTCTCGTCTCGGACTGCTCCCATATCTGCACTCACCCATAAGGGAGAGAATCCCAAGGTATGGCCACCCGAAGCTGAGGAGGCCTTCCTTTCCCTGAAGCAAGCCTTCTCCTCTGCCCCTGTGCTTCATCGTCCGGACTGCAACAAACAGTTCTACCTGGAGGTTGATGCTTCCTCCTCTGGAGCCGGAGCGGTGCTCATCCAAAAGTCTTCATCTGGGAGAATGGTAACCTGCGGCTTTTTCTCCAAAATCTTCTCCTCCTCTGAGAGCAATTACTCCATAGGAGACCGAGAACTGCTGGCCGTCAAATTGGCGCTGGAAGAGTGGCGCTATCTGCTTGAAGGGGCTCTATACCCAGTGATCATCTACACGGATCACAAAAACCTGGCATATCTCCAAAATGCCCAGAGACTTAATCCACGTCAGGCCCGGTGGTCTTTGTTTTTTGCCCGCTTCGATTTCATCCTTCATTTCCGCCCGGCGGACAAGAATGTCAAAGCTGATGCCTTGTCCCGATCCTTCCTGTCCTCCGACCAAGAGGAGGAGCCTATGCACATTATCGACCCCTCCAAGGTGATGGATGTGGCCCCCTTGGATTTGACTCGTCTACCACCCGGCAAGACATTCGTGGCGGCTCCTGACCATGAGAAGGTTCTTCGCTGGGGTCATTCTTCTAAACTAGCTGGCCATGTCGGCCAAAAGAAGACCTTCCTACTCATTTCCCGGCATTACTGGTGGTCTACCCTGCGTAAGGATGTGGTAGACTTTGTCTCTGCCTGTTCATCTTGTGGCCGCAACAAAGTTCCCAGACACTTACCAGCTGGTCATCTCCTGCCGCTTCCCATACCTGTTGCCCCGTGGCAACACATCGCTATGGACTTCATTACCGATCTCCCTGTTTTTGCCGGGTGTACTGTCACTTGGGTGGTCGCGGACCGCTTTTCTAAAATGGCCCACTTCATTCCCCTGCCTGGTCTCCCGTCTGCACCTGAGCTGGCTAAGGACTTTATCCGCCATATCTTCCGTCTCCATGGCCTACCCCTCTACATCGTGTCGAATCGAGGGGTTCAGTTCACCTCACGCTTCTGGAGAGCCACATGTAAACTGCTGGATGTCACCCTGGATTTCTCCTCCGCTTACCACCCTCAGTCCAATGGTCAAGTGGAGCGGATCAATCAGATCCTTACCAGCTATCTCCGGCACTTTGTTAATGCCCACAATTCTGATTGGGTGGACCTCCTTCCTTGGGCCGAATTCTCTTATAATAACCACGAGAGCGAATCCTCTTCCAAGTCCCCGTTCTTTATTGTCTATGGCCAGCACCCCCGGATTCCGTTTCCCGTCTCCGCCTCTGTGGACAACCCTGCCGCGCAGTCTCTTGTCAGCGAGTTTTCTACTATTTGGGAGAGCACTAGGTCCGCACTTCTTCTGTCCTCCGAGCGGATGAAGAGATATGCTGATAAGAGACGTCTGGATCCGCCTCAATTCTGTCCGGGAGACAAGGTTTGGCTCTCCTCCAAACATGTATGGCTCAAGATACCCTCCTACAAGTTAGGTCCTCGCTTCATCGGCCCTTTCGAAATCCTCAGGCAAATTAATCCAGTGGCCTACAAATTAAAACTCCCGGCCACCTTACGGATTCACAACTCCTTCCACGCATCTCTCCTCAAACCCGTTGTCTTTAACTCTTTTTCCAACAATCCAGGTACTCCCCCTGCTCTGGTTTCCGCTGAAGACATCTTTGAGGTAGAGAGTATTCTGGCCACCAAGAGGGTAAGAGGAAAAACATTTTTTCTGGTAGATTGGAAGGGGTTTGGTCCTGAGGAAAGAACTTGGGAACCCAGGGAGAACATCAACGCCCCGCTTCTCCTTGAAAAATTTCTTTCTGGCCTAAAAAAGAGGGGGCCTAAAGGGGGGGGGTACTGTAGCATCGGCGTCTCTGCCCCTTGCTAGGCAGAGACGCCGTCCCTCTAATTTCCCCGCTCCTGGTGCGGCGTCCTCTAGCGCTTCTCTCCCCGCTGCTTCCGGCACGCGCTCCTTCCCCGGCTGTGTGCTTAGGGCGCGCGCGCGCTCCCCCTCTCTTAAAGGGACCGCGCGCGCCATCCTAAGGAGTCCCCGGCCAATTTCCCTCCCATATATAAGGCACCTCCTCCAAAATGGAGGTGCCCGAGCAAAGTTGTTTGCACTGTGTCTGTTCTGTGCTTCAGCCCTCAGGTCCCGCTGCTAGCCTGACTTCTCGTCCTGCCTGCCAGCCTATTATCTGCCCGTTACCTGCCAGCCTGCTCACCTGGAGCGCTCACCTGTTGCCTGCCGGTTACCTGCCTTGGCTATCTGTCCGCTCACCTGGGAGCATCCGCCTGCCTTGTCTGTCAGACCACTCCCCTGGGAGCGCCCACCAGTTACCTGCCAGTTACCTGCCTCGTCTGTCTGGCCGCTCACCTGGGAGCACCCGCCTGTTACCTGCCTTGTCTGTCTGCCCGCTCACCTGGGAGCGCCCACCTGTTACCTGCCAATTACCTGCCTCGTCTGTCTGCCGGCTCACCTGGGAGCGTCCACCTGTTACCTGCCAGTTACCTGCCTCGTCTGTCTGCCGGCTCACCTGGGAGCACCCACCAGTTACCTGCCAGTTACCCGCCTCGTCTGTCTGCCCCCTCACCTGGGAGCACCTGCCTGTTTCCTGCCAGCCTGCCTGGAGACCCTGCCGTCACTTGCTGTGACCACCTTCCTGGTAAACCTAAAGACTGCTACTTGTCCTACTTTCTCGAACTGTGACCACCTGTCTGCTACCAGAGACTTCCGCCTGCTTGCCGTGTCCATCCGCCATACCGGTCAGTCCCAGCCATCTGACCCGTGGGAGCCACCTGCTCTCTTACAAGGTCGTCCCCAGAGTAGCACCTGGTCCCTCAGCCCGGATCCTCCCTGGTCACGGTGTCGTTAGCTGCCGTACGACTAGGGTCGGTTCGGGTGGATACTTAGTCACGCCCCTCTGGGTTCCTCCTTGCAACTCGGCACTGAGGTTCCACCACCCGGACCCGTAACAATGTATATGTATAGGATCAGGGATAAGTTGCTAATAACTGGGTATCCCACCGCTGGGCCCCCCACAGATTCTGAGTACAGGGCTCTGCAGTCTTGCCCTGAATTGGGCAGAGTTGTGCATATTTGGCCTCTGCTCTACTCAGTATCTATAAAGCTATTTCCATCAGTTCTATAGACAATCAATAGAGCAGAAGTCAATAATGGGCCCCCAAACCATCTATGGCTGAGTTGCAGAGTCCTGTTGTCAGGATTGTTGGGGTCCCAGTAGTCAGTCCCCCAACAATTAGCAACTTATCCCTTATCGGGATATGGACTCTGTTCAGCATATTCACCATGATGCATATGTTGAACAGTTGCCTCCTATGGATGCCATACAGTGGTTTCAAAGTCAATGTTTTAAGTACGTGTTTTACTTCATACCATTGTATGGAATAGTGCAGTCTACTAAAATATTTCATACTTTTATTTGTAGAATTCTACCAGATACCAGACAATATGGAGACCAGACATATAATGTAATATAATATATATTTGGGCTCTGCCGGTTCCAGCAGTTATCACATAACCACAATTATGCACTTTGCACACTTGCTGTCATGTGTCATCTAGAGAGTCTCGGCCACGTCTGCAGTGTTCTAGTGAGTGACATAGTTGACACTCGAGCTGTCACTTGACTGCAAGTATGACTGCGCTGGAACCAGCAGAACCAAATCCTAACAGAGATATACAGTATATATCTATCTCCATCTCTTTAAAAAATATATATATTTTTTTACTGATTTATGGGGCTCAAATAGAACTTTTGCTATGTGGCCCTGTGATTTCGATGTATGCCCCTGCTTGCAGGGCGGTAATTATGAGGGCAATCTGGCCTGTTGCTCGGATCCCAAGGCTCTAGGCGTCCCATCGCCAGATTGCCCTCATCATCATCGGCATGCCGGACAGGAAGAAGGGCCCAGACACATTTCTTGCACAGGGGCCCCAAGCTGTCAGTGTCCGCCCCTGGATGGCAGTATACAGGGGAATGCAAAGGGTGTGGTGACTCTCATATAGAAGGAAATATAGGGAAGTAGAGAACATCAGAAGTGCTTAAACAGCACTGAAACAATAATAGTTGCAGAGTTAAGATGGTAAGGAGTGAACAAAAAGGGTAAGATCTCAATACATAGGGAAAGGATAATAATGTACAAAAAAAACTAAATGGAGAATACATGCCCACATAGGGCAATGAAATACATCATGGCATGAATGCACCGCTCACTAGCATACCTGTACCCAGCTTAAGGAGGAAATAGAGAGTAGTAGTCGCTATGAGAGCTGAGATGTATGGGAGAGCACAAGGGGAGTGCGCTCTGACGTAGGGATAAGGGGAGAGAACCTTCGGCTCAGATGAATGCCAGTCAGTAAGTGCGTCATAGCCGAGGGGCGCTTTACTACGGGGCGTGTGACCAGAAACACGGGATTTGTAGCATTAGTGACTCGCCCCCTGGGCCTGTGCTGTGAGGGGGATAGCCGGAGCCGGATCGCTGGGATGCTGGGGGTTGTAGTCTCCGTGTGGAGGTGACCCGGTCCGTGCCCAGGGTGGTCAAACCAGTGGCAGTCTTAATGTATAGCAAATGTCCGACTACGCCACCCGTGGATTGCGGTCAGTGGGGACCGCCGCTGCGCTGCCGACTGCTGAGGCTGATGTTGTCTGCGCAGCCGAGTATGGGATAACTCCCCACGGGAGAAGTATTGCCTCAGGGCAGCTAATGTGAGAGATGATGGGAGTGATGGTGTGAGGGTCCCAGTGCTAATGGTGCTGGTGCGGCAAGGAATCACAGAGACGTGAGGTGCAGTTCAGGGTCTTTACTGATGGTACAAGGCAGACCCTCCCGGGAGTACTGGCTAGTATAAGGGGCCTGGTCAGTCTGCGAGCAAGCAGGAGTTCCCCTGGCCAGGTGGAGTTGTAGGCCTCCCCGTTTATCTGCACTCTTCCTGGCTACCTTGCTGTCAGCGGTTACAAGTAGCCCATGTCCCTGAGTATACCGTGTGGTGCTCACCCGTATGGCTGGTGACTTGGGGCCTTCTGTTAGCCTCCGCTCCTGGATGGCGGCGCTGGTCCCTTCTTTGTGACTGAGCCTCCGGGCTTCTATGGCCAGAGGACCTGGAATCCCCTGCCGGTTGGTTTCTGCTGCTGGGTATATATCAGTCCCCACAGCCTCGGACTCCTGTGTCCGGTTTTAGTAACTTCAGCCAGGGCGAGCTATATCTCTGCTCACAGCCCCTGGTCTTCTGCCTCTGCTCCTACAGAGCTCCTGTTCTCACTTTCCCTCTCCAGGCTCTGACTGCTCTGCTTGTTCTGCAGGCTCTGTCTCCGTCTGCAGCTTCACTCACTAATCCCGCCCCAGACCCAGTTTATAAGGGCAGATTCCTCCCCTCCCAGGTCTGGGTGGGCCGTGTTGCATGTTTAGGGCTCCTGACCAGAGAAACCTCCCACTTGCTCTCAGACATAATATCTCTATTACTGTGGCAACCAGACCCCTGGGGTGTCACATTAGCAGTGCTTGAAATGTCTACCAGCTCTGGCAGAGATTTGGTATTTTCTTGCAGGCCAAATATAATTAAACTGTGGGCCTGATTTGGCCAGATTTGGGCTATAGGCTATGGTCTAGACATTCTCATGTAGTCAGTAATGTTACAGGTGCTGAGACTGCCACAATACAGGATAGCATGAGTCATATAATATATTCATGTATTAAAATGTTGTAAAAGAGTGAGAAAATGGCCAACTGTAAGGAAAATTATAACATCAGTCAAATGAGGTTAGTTTAAGTTTGCCATTCACAAGATCAATGCTACACAAAGAGCAAAACCTCTATGAGGAATGAACTCTTATTACTGGACCTCGGAACAAAGCGGGGTCTCCCAGAGACTAAAAGGGTGTCACTCCTGACATGTCAGTCCGGTGAGCCTAAGCTTCAAAGCAAGGGCAGATGGTCCTTTGTTGCCAAGCAGGACATTTCCTATTTCCTAGGGAGGGGGTGGAAGAAACAAGGAATTTAATATGCAAGATTGTCACCTCTAAATTAGCCCGTGGTCCATTTTCAGACCTGCAAATTCAATATTACAATCTAGGTCATCCTGGAAACTTGAGCCTAGGACCAAGTATATTAAAGATGGGTTACATAATGAAAAGGTGTTCTCATGTTAGCTTCAGATCCAAGTTAGCTTCAGATCCATAAACCTTTTCTTTTACCCTAAAGGAAACAGAAGAATAAGTTTAGATTGTAGCGTTCAGGTATTTCTGTTATTTCTCCATTTTTACTTTATAACTGTTTTGCTTTTTTCTGTGTCGCTCTATTTTTATCTTTTTATACCTTGTCTTGTAAGCACTGTATTTTCTATATTAAAGCTTAAAATTTTAGACTATGTTGGGGTGTGATTTATGCTCACTTTGCAGCCATTTAACAGAGATTGGGAGCAAGATTGAGTGAGAGGAGATGAATTAACTCTTGCAGTCAAAACCCACATTTCATGCTGAGAAGTGCGTATGTAGCACCCTGAGGATTCGGCTGCTACAGGGGTATTGCACCTCAACCCAGAGGTGTGATATTCCACTCCCGGGTAAGGATGGAGTGTGGAACTGAGCTCAGATAGACTGCGTGCACTACATACATCCCATTCCAGAGGAGCAGGCCGACGGTACTCCCACTTGGAAATGTGCAGGTACAACCGAGCCTGTTCCTGGCTGGAGTGGGAGGGGGGTGGTACATCCCATGTAGTGTAGGGGCAGATAGGGGGAGCAGTCTGGGTAGTGTTAGGAGCTCATTGGGTGCTGGTCACCTGAGCTCACACATAGAGGGTGTATATAAGGTGGGCACCAACTGAGATCAGGGTCAGTCTGTCAGAATCAGGAAGAGGAGCAGAGCAGAGCCCTGGAGAGAGAGAGTGGAGCAGAGAAAGACCCAGAGGGGGAAGACTGAAGGGACCCAAGAACCCAAATTAGAACACCGGGTGAGGAGTCAGCATCAGGGTACCGGAACCCAAGCTGGTGGGGGTAAAGACATTCCCCAGCCAGAGACCGGAGACCGTGGGCAGTGTCTGTCACGGTCACCCACTACATTCACCCCGAAGGCACACCACATGCAGGGTCAGGGAACCCAGGGCCAAGGGTGTCCCAAAAGAAGGCCCGAGGGAGCTGGACCTAGGTGAATCCCTGGTGGGGACGGCTGAAGAAAGGACAGAGGGAGAGCTCAGGGCCACGCTCCGGACTTGTTTGGGGGTTGGCTGGATCCAGGACCTGGTGGACGCAGCACGGCTCGGGTGGTCACTAGCAGCTGGAGTGACCGAAACATCAGCAGTAAGTAAACTCCCTTAACTGCACAACCCGAGTCTGTCTTCATTGCCGGCTGCACCGCACCACCACAACCCCCATCCTCTGCACCTGACCCCCTGAGGCTATACCCCTCCCGTTGGGGGTTATCCCACCAAGCTGCGCACCCACCATCAGCCTCAGCGGACCCTGCTGCAGCGGCGGCCACAGTGACCGCATCCCAACGGGTGGCGTAGTCGACACAAAAGAACTTTAGTAACATCTGTAGAACTGCCACATCACACTGAGCTTGACGCCCTGGGCACGGGACCGGGTCACAGCCGCTCGGAGACTACAACCCCCCATCTGATCCGGTGCCGGGTATTCCCCTCAAAAAGGAATATGTCCCAGGGGGCGCGTCAACTTTGGCGTAGTCGGCAGGATTACGTGCCCGCAACACCCGGGTACTGCGTGCCTGAAGAAAAGTGCAAGTTTACCTCAGGAAGAAGTCTCCCGCCGGTTCCGGAGGGTCCACGCCATCGGACTCCATCACCAGTCGTTTCCCGCCGATTGTCCGCCATTTCCAGCTTGTTCCCGCCATCTGCAGAGTTTCCCGCCACTGGGCGACGCTTCCCGCCAAAACCGCAGATTTCCCGCCTTGGAAGAGCAGCGGACGCCATTATGGGCGTGCCAAAGGAGGGCAAGAGGCCACCTCCCATCGTGGGCCGGGACAGAAAATGGCGCCAAAAGTGGAAACCGCCCCCACCAACAGAGACTGTGATGCTGGAGGTGTCTGTCAGCGTGAAAGAACTACCCCTGGAGCTGACAGTCACCGAGTTGCCCCGGGACCGCCCTCTAAGTGGGAGGAGACGAAAGAGAAGAGAAAAGATGGGTGTCGCTTGGAGCAGTCTGGAGCGAGCGCACCCGGAGGCAGGAGGTCTAACAAGGAGTAGCGGAGGAGCTTACCCGGAGATGGAGAGGAAGCAGAACAGCACCGGCCCGCTGGCCAGGAGTCTGCTAGAGACCGAGGAAGGAGGGCAGAGCAGCACCGGCCCGCTGGCCAGGAGCCTGCCGGAAGCCGAGCAGAGCAGCACCGACCCGATGGTCAGGAGCCTGCTAGAGTCCACAACCCCGCTAGGTCTAGCGGAGATCCTAGCGCAGCTCCCCCGAGACCGGGAGTGTGCACAAACTGCCCTGGAGGGCCTCGCAAGGAGGATGGCCCGGGTACAGCGGGAGATACTGGCGGAGTGGAGCCGAGAGATGGCCCAGCAAGCAGAGACCAGTCAACGGACCACGCTACCCTGGAAGAGGAAGCAGACCGCCTCTGAGGATGGCGCGGGAGGACCCAAGGCCGGAGACGGCGCCGAAGAGGGAGCCGAACGCATGGAGGCAGGTAAAGGGGACGCCTATACCCCAAGCCGTGACACCGCTCACCTGCCCCAGCTCCCCGTCGCAGAGCCCGAAAGTCCCCCTGCTGTGCCCGTAGCCGCCATGTCACCGCTATGGACTAGGCCCCGACCGGAAGCCGCCGCAGCGACCCCTGTGACGTCACGCGCCTCGACCCGGAGCGTGACAAAGCAGGAATTACCACCAGCCTGGTCGCAAGGCCTAGTACCCCCGGGCGCCGCACCACCAACAGCGCCCCCTACCTCCGCGGAGCCTCCGGCCTGGCCGCAAGGCCAGGTAGCCCAGGGCGCCGCCGTCCTAACGGTGCCCTTCACCTTCCAGGTGCCCCAGGCCTGGCCGCAAGGCCTGGGCAACCCGGGCGCCATCACCACCGCGCCCGCGCCCGCAATACCAAGGGTGCCACACCTGGGGGAGGACCTCTTCAGCCAGCTCACATGGCCGGACGGGCAGCCCTTCATCTGGCCCGAAGGATACCATGAGCTGGGGCGGCAACAGAGACGAGGGCCCTTGTGTGAGCCCCTGATCCCGGCTCCGAAGCCCGTGACTCGGGTCTCGCCTCCTTTGGAAGACGCACAGTTTGAGTGGGACCCCACCGGAGAAGATCTAATGGGGTTCACTCAGGAAACTCGGGCAGTCGCCGCTGAGCGGACTGAGTGTTGTCGTCAGCAGCTAGCAGAGTTTACGAGAGAACGGGAGGAGAGGCGGGCCAGAGAACAACAGGCCCAAATCCGGAGCGCGGAGCAGAAGAGCCGGACTAGGAGGAACCCCCGTGCAGCGCATTGTCCCCGCACCATCGGGACAGTGATAAAGTTCAACCCGCAGCATGGGTGGGGCTTTATTCGGGACCATAACAACCGCGGTGACGTTTTTGTGACTCGCAGAGACGTCGAGTCCCACCTGCCGGAAGGTCACAAAGGCCGTGACCTCTACGTCGGAGACGAGGTCACCTTCACCCGGCACAAGTGTGCCAAAGGACCTTACGCCCTCCACGTACACCGCTTGACGGAGGAGGAGTTGCGGTACGGAGAGGAGGAGCCAGAGGACCCGGACGGGTCTGAAGCAACACAATATCAAGAAAGAGCAGGAGGAAGACGCCGTTGAGTGCGGCCGAGTAGTGCTGTAAATAAGTTACCCAATCGGGGTATAAAGGAACTGAAACTGGAACTGTTGCTGCTGCTAAAATAGTCCCCGTTGGGACCAGTGAACTGTTTACCCGTTAACCCCTTCATCCTACAGGCTGAGGACTGTGAGCAGCCATTCCCTTCCCTCTACCTGGCCGAGGGCTGAGAGCGGCCAACTTCCAACTTTCCCTGTATATAGTTGCGCGTCCTAAAGCGCCCCCTACCGGTTTTATAGAAAACCAGATTTTCTAAGAGACTGTCGTACTTTTCCCGGACACACGTTGCACAGTGTCCGGAGGAGGAACCAGAGACAAGAGAAGTCTACGAGAATGTTTAATATAAAAAGTTTTATATATATATAATGTTTTATATGTTTATATGAAAAATTTGTATGTTTTGGTGTTTTATGTCTTACAGCCCGAGGACGTGCTGTGATTTACCAGGGGGGAATGTAGCACCCTGAGGATTCGGCTGCTACAGGGGTATTGCACCTCAACCCAGAGGTGTGATATTCCACTCCCGGGTAAGGATGGAGTGTGGAACTGAGCTCAGATAGACTGCGTGCACTACATACATCCCATTCCAGAGGAGCAGGCCGACGGTACTCCCACTTGGAAATGTGCAGGTACAACCGAGCCTGTTCCTGGCTGGAGTGGGAGGGGGGTGGTACATCCCATGTAGTGTAGGGGCAGATAGGGGGAGCAGTCTGGGTAGTGTTAGGAGCTCATTGGGTGCTGGTCACCTGAGCTCACACATAGAGGGTGTATATAAGGTGGGCACCAACTGAGATCAGGGTCAGTCTGTCAGAATCAGGAAGAGGAGCAGAGCAGAGCCCTGGAGAGAGAGAGTGGAGCAGAGAAAGACCCAGAGGGGGAAGACTGAAGGGACCCAAGAACCCAAATTAGAACACCGGGTGAGGAGTCAGCATCAGGGTACCGGAACCCAAGCTGGTGGGGGTAAAGACATTCCCCAGCCAGAGACCGGAGACCGTGGGCAGTGTCTGTCACGGTCACCCACTACATTCACCCCGAAGGCACACCACATGCAGGGTCAGGGAACCCAGGGCCAAGGGTGTCCCAAAAGAAGGCCCGAGGGAGCTGGACCTAGGTGAATCCCTGGTGGGGACGGCTGAAGAAAGGACAGAGGGAGAGCTCAGGGCCACGCTCCGGACTTGTTTGGGGGTTGGCTGGATCCAGGACCTGGTGGACGCAGCACGGCTCGGGTGGTCACTAGCAGCTGGAGTGACCGAAACATCAGCAGTAAGTAAACTCCCTTAACTGCACAACCCGAGTCTGTCTTCATTGCCGGCTGCACCGCACCACCACAACCCCCATCCTCTGCACCTGACCCCCTGAGGCTATACCCCTCCCGTTGGGGGTTATCCCACCAAGCTGCGCACCCACCATCAGCCTCAGCGGACCCTGCTGCAGCGGCGGCCACAGTGACCGCATCCCAACGGGTGGCGTAGTCGACACAAAAGAACTTTAGTAACATCTGTAGAACTGCCACATCACACTGAGCTTGACGCCCTGGGCACGGGACCGGGTCACAGCCGCTCGGAGACTACAACCCCCCATCTGATCCGGTGCCGGGTATTCCCCTCAAAAAGGAATATGTCCCAGGGGGCGCGTCACGTACATGACACTGACACTACCTGAAGACATTGCTGTTGTGATTTCTTATATGATGATATGTTATACTGATATATTTTTGTATGTTGGTGTTTGAAGCACCTGTTTAATTTTGATTAATGCCTCCTAATACACGTGTGGTGAAAGAGAAAGTAATCTTCCAGGCACAGGATAAAGAAAGAGTTAAGCTATGTTCACACTAGGCATTTTTTCAGAATTTTTTCTGCAGCAAAACATGATCTCTTGGCAGGAAAGAAGTTGCATCAAAAACGCAGGTTTTGGTGCATTTTTTGGTGCGTTTTCATTGCGTTTTTGCTGCGTTTTTCAGGATCCCAAAGTTAAGCTTTGCTTCCACCACAGAAGCATGAACACAGATCACGATGCAAGACATGTGAAACCATATTAACCAGAATTACAAATGTAACAGTGGGGAGGTGAATTGTTCAGGAATAGTTTTTCTAGGACATTAGCAGCCCATTGAGTTTGTAGGACACTATTTTCACACTATGGCCAGCCATTGAGTTTCTCAGAGATTGTTCAATTTCACACCTCCGTGGGCCACACGTACTGTTCAATCTCACACCTAGGTTAGCCAATGTTTACATTGTACACATCACTAATTTAATTAAACTGTCCAAATCCAAACTGCCATCTCAGGTGACAAAGACAAGATGGTAAAATCACAAAAATAAATGAGTTTCACATACTGATGTACTTGCTTTTTTTCATTAAAAACGCAGCAAAACCTGATAGCTATGTTCACACTAGCATTTCTTCAGCGTTTTTTCACCACCCATTACTTTCAATGAGTGAAAAACACTGAAAAAACACAGAAAAAGCGCTGAAAGAAGTGACATGCTCTATTGTGCAAAAAAACATGCAAAGAACAAAATACTGATGACACAAAAACCAATGTGTGTGCATGAGATTTGCTGGTACTGTAAAATGCAGCTGAAAATTTGCATAAAAAAAGCATCCAAAAAACACTGAAAAAACACCTAGTGTGAACATAGCCTTCTAGTTAGCCAGCCATTCAGGTGGGAGGATTTTTTGCTAGTAAGAAGAGAGCTACTTCCTGGTTAAAGGAGTCAGCAGTTAGTAATGAAGTAAAGAGAGCAAAGCCAGTCTCAAGGAGTGTCACAAATTAGCCGGCTATTGGGTGTGAGTGCAAAAAGGAGATTTTCTGAGATAATAAGCCCTGTAACTGTACTGGATGAAGAAATACTGTAGTTTGGATCTTAATACGGCTAGAACATCCTGGGGTAGAACAGACAGAAGGAGAGCTCAGGTGCAGTGGGTTCAGTCAGGTTGCCCAAGGTGGTATAACTGTGGCTTGTGGGTAACCCTGACACAACACAGACAAAGTGGTGCTGAAAAGACAATGTGAAGCTCAGATCTGTCAGTCTTAATGAAGAAATACTGAACTGGTCCATAGGTACAGGTGAAAGTGGGCTATGGTCAGAGAAGGACAGTTACAGATGATATGGCGTATTCAAGTAACCTAGGCCATGTTGTTGAAATGCTGTTGCTAACAAGTGAAGTGACGTCACATGTGACCATTATTCCTGTACCTCTGTGTAAAACAAAGGATGCGAAAGCTAAGCTTTGTACCTGCTAACTAATGTATATTTATTTCACCTGTCATAAAAGTAAAATTCACTGTAATTTTTGTAAAAGGGACTGAATTCTTATTTTCTTTAGCTTTAAGGTTCGGCTTCCTATGTCATCCAAGGGTATGCAGCCTGAGTGGGAAACATCTAAAGGGAATAACATTACACACACCCAAGGGAACCATGTCACTAGTGCCTCAAGTTGCGACAGAACACCTCGGCCCATGTGACCCTTATGCAATCTAGTGCTCTTGAATACCCAGCTCCATCCCCTCTGTCTAAAGTCACAAGCTGATAAGATTTCTTGATCTGTGTGAGGACTGCAATGGGCTGCTCTCCCTCTCTCCCAGTGAATATCCCCTGTCACTCTAAACTTGCTGAGAATCACAGTTCACACTCCCATGACATCAATGTTTAGCGCACACTGAAGAGCTGCTTTCTAAGCCATTCAAAGTACAGACAGGAAACCTCTGTGCTTTTTCCTTTGAACAGACTGTAGCAGGAAATAAGGATCTGGAGGTGACATCACCACATGTGACAGCTCAGGAGGAGAGAAGAATTTTATCTGCTAGTAAATTTTGTAATTCTGAAAGGCTTTACAATGCTTTAATAGTCTGTGTGCAGTGTAAGGCGGCGGTATTCACACCATGCAGTAACTGAGGCAGTGACCCAACCTAGTCCAACATAAGCAGCTTTTATTCAGCAACTCACAGGTAAAATAGAAAGTCCTCCGGTTCGCAGCCGGGTTAACACAAGTCCATAAACAATGGTTGCCGGGGGGCAACGGCTGCGCCGGGCCTCTCAGAGCCTGACGGGTGCAGAGCCTTCCCCGGTGTGGGTTCAGCTACTCACAGGCCCGCTGAGCTTTCCTGCTATTCTCCTAGCAGGTCCCAACACTGAACAACACTAATCCTTAATGGAGGGTTTTTAAAGGACCTGTGGCAAGAGCCACTGGAAAACCCGGGTTGGAGGGAGGAGGCCACCCCACTGCCTTCCTGTAGCCTCCTCCAAGAAATGAAGGCCCTGCCGGGTTTTACTTACTCTGCCTTAGCCAGATATCCTGACCGGGTCAATGCTCACCCTCATTCCTGCATTGCAGCCGCAGCTGTGTCTGTGACTGCAATGCACTCCAACGGGTTTAATAGGTCTCTGTACACATTCTGGGGGATATATAACGTCCCTCGCATACGATCCCAGTCACTGCCTCACATGTGGGCTTGAACATTTATCACCATACAGGGTGCGACTTCCCAGCGCGATGTTCTACAGAGAAACTGAAATTTTACAGTGGCAGAAACCACCTGGTAACTCGCGCATTCCTCTCCTTGGCGTTCCTCATCCATATCAAGGGTGAGTGGTCCGTCACCAAGCAGAGCTGATGCCCGAGCAAATAATAACATAGCGATTCCACGGTCCACTTAATAGCCAAACACTCCTCCTCTACCACGCTATAGTTTTTCTCTGCGGGGGTAAGCTTTCTACTCAAGTAGGTGACCGGGTGCTATTCACCATTCACTTTTTGTGGCAAAACCTCCCCTAGGCCTACCTCTGAGGCATCTGTCTGTACAATGAAGGTTTCCTTGAAGTTGGGGCTAATGAGGACCGGCTTTACACATAGGGCCAATTTCATGGACTGAAATGCATCTTCTGCCTGAGGGTTCCACCGAATCATTACCGATTTTTTTCCTTTCAAGAGATCGGTCAGGGCCACCGTTCTCCCAGCAAAATTAGATATAAACCGGCGGTAATACCCAAGGATGCCAAGGAACACCCTCACCTGCTTTGTGCTTGACGGTTTAGGCCAGTTTTTAATGGCCTCAACTCTATTAATTTGGGGCTTGATAACTCCTTGGCCAATCACATACCCCAAATATCGGGCTTCCTCTAGCCCTATGGCATATTTTTGGGGGTTTGCCATTAACCCCATGGCTCTGAGAGAATCCAGCACCACTTATAACTGGGATAGCTGCGTATGTTGAAGGTGCTAAAGATGATAATTAGTGTTGAGCATTCCGATACTGAAATATCGGGTATCGGCCGATATTCGCGGTATCGGAATTCCGATACTTAATTCCGATACTATTGCAATATCGTATACCGGAATCGGAAGTTCCCATAATGCAATGAGACATTTTCATTTTATTCAGCCAATGAGGATCCTAAGAAGTGTGGGCACATCCTGTTAGGCATGTAGGCATCTTAACTAATGGCATGGCTGTGATTGGCTGCTGAAATGATGTCATGATGCACTATAAAAGCCACCGCCGCCATTTTGAGCTCACTCTGCTGTGAATTCAGTTAGGGATAGGACGCTGTTGTTCTGAGGGACAGTTTTAGCTACCTATTTGCTCTATACTGCTTTACCCAAGCTACTTTCTAAATCACTGTGCCTTGCAGTGCTAGTGCACAGTTCCCTGTGCTGTTCACCGCTATCTGCAAGGTCTGTGTGTGTGAGTGCAGCTCACCCTGTAGTGTGTGCTTCAGCCAAGTCTGGTTGTAGTGCACTCAGTGTGTGTCACTGCCTCATACATTGTCCTTTTTTGCCAATTCATAATTTTTCCTGATATCTCCTATTAGTGTGGTGGTTCCATCTGTATTCAGCTAAATTGGTTCCAAACACACTATATAGGAGTAGATAGAGAAATTTTTTTCCGTCTTGCAGCACTAGTGCACAGTGCTCTGCATCTGTACTGTTCACCGCTGTCTGCAAGGTCTGGTGTGTGAGTGCAGCTCACCCTGTAGTGTGTGCTTCAACCCCGTCTGGTTGTAGTGCACTCAGTGTGTGTCACTGCCTCATACATTGTCCTTTATTGCCAATTCATAATTTTTCCTGATATCTCCTATTAGTGTGGTGGTTCCATCTGTATTCAGCTAAATTGGTTCCAAACACACTATATAGGAGTAGATAGAGAAATTTTTTTCCGTCTTGCAGCACTAGTGCACAGTGCTCTGCATCTGTACTGTTCACCGCTGTCTGCAAGGTCTGGTGTGTGAGTGCAGCTCACCCTGTAGTGTGTGCTTCAACCCCGTCTGGTTGTAGTGCACTCAGTGTGTGTCACTGCCTCATACATTGTCCTTTATTGCCAATTCATAATTTTTCCTGATATCTCCTATTAGTGTGGTGGTTCCATCTGTATTCAGCTAAATTGGTTCCAAACACACTATATAGGAGTAGATAGAGAATTTTTTTTCCGTCTTGCAGCACTAGTGCACAGTGCTCTGCATCTGTACTGTTCACCGCTGTCTGCAAGGTCTGGTGTGTGAGTGCAGCTCACCCTGTAGTGTGTGCTTCAACCCCGTCTGGTTGTAGTGCACTCAGTGTGTGTCACTGCCTCATACATTGTCCTTTATTGCCAATTCATAATTTTTCCTGATATCTCCTATTAGTGTGGTGGTTCCATCCATATTCAGCTAAATTGATTCCAAACACACTATATAGGAGTAGATAGAGGAGCCTTTCTGCAGCATTGGGCCCTGCAGCCCCAGCCAGATTAGTATTAGCCTATTTTTTGCAGCCTCATCTATTGCATTGTAGGTTACCTTCCTACATTGTAATAGCTACAAAAAGTTTGTGATACTATCGTTATTACATCTTTAGGCACATCCAGTGTCTTTTTGTGACAAAAAAAACCTAAATAAAGTTCACCAAACACTCCACTTTACAGTTGTGTAGGCCACATTAGCTCATATTAAAGTCTAGTCCACACTTTATAAAATTAGTGTTTCTTATACCTGTTAGCAGCTGTTCAGGAATAAGCACACTAAGCCCTTAGTACTTTTCTGCCTATCTTTATCAGTCTACCAAGATGAAGAAGGCAGGGAGTAAGGCATGTGGTCGTGGTCGTGGGCGTGGGCGTGGAGTTTCTGCAGGGAGAGGACGTGAGGATTCTGTGCCTGCAGGGAGAGGACGTGGGGATTCTGTGCCTGCTGCGGGCACCAGTGACTCAGCATCCCCCAGTTTTACCAGGGAACAGTCCTTTATGCGCAGCTTTGTAGGAGCTAGCCGTACCCCACTGCTGCGCGAGGACCAAATTGAAGCCGTTGTCGGATGGATGGCAGCTAACGCATCGACTTCAATTAGTTCCAGATCCTCTCAGGTCCTGAGCACTGAAGAGCACCCATCTGTCTCTTCACCACCTGCCAAATTGCCCAGGCAGTCAGAGAGCCCTGGACAGGAGCCATCTCTACTTCTGTTCTCTGAATCTCTTGGCTTGGAAAGAGGGGGCCAGCCAAGCAGAATTCGAGAATTTGAAGAAGAGGTAGTATGCAGTGATGCGCAACCGTTTTGTCTCTCTGAATCTGAAGAGGCGGGTGGGCCAGTGCCTATGGTCAGCAGCACACCTCAGTACGCATCTGATGATGAGACTCAGGTGCCACTTTCTGGTGCGTACTGTGCTGTCGAGACTACCCAGGAGAAGCAGTTGTTTGAAGAGGGTGGTGTAGATGATGAGGTCCTTGACCCATCATGGCGTGAGGGACAGGAAGGTGGTGGGAGCAGCTCTGAGGAAGAGATTCCCCGAACGGCCCAAAAAGGAGGGAGAGGGAGGGGGCAGACTTGGTTGCCTGTAGCCTCCACTTCGGCACCCATTAGGAGCATGGCTCTTCCAAAATCCAAAGCGGGCGCTCCCAAGACTTGCAGTGCCTGGTCCTTTTTTGACACAGTTGCAGATGACATTTGCTTTGTCAAATGCAAGCTGTGTAATCAGAAGGTGAAAAGAGGGAAAAGTGTCAGCAACCTCAATACCACAAATATGTGGAAACATGTGCGGACCAAGCACGTGGTGGAGTTACACAAACACACTGAAGACCTAGGCCAACCTACAGCGCCACCTACCACCTCTTCAGCTCGTGTTGTAGCCTCTTCCTCCAGCTCACACACAGCTGGTTCGGCTTCCTCACAGGATCGCCATGGAAGAATCTCTGGCACTGTTGTACAGAGACACAGTGTAATTCCACCCACAGCACCACTTTCCCAGTCATCCTCACACTCCCAGGCCAGTCTACAGCCATCGTTAGCACAGGCATGGGAGAAAAGGCGCCCATACTCGGCAAACCACCCCCGAGCACAGGCTCTGAATGCTGGCATTGCTAAACTACTGGCCCTTGAAATGCTATCATTCAGGCTGGTGGAGACTGACACATTCCGTAACTTTATGGCATTGGCAGTCCCACAATACAACGTGCCCAGCCGCTTTTATTTCAGCAGGCAAGCCGTCCCTGCCCTGCAACATCATGTGGAGGGAAAAATTAAACATGCGCTACAAAACGCCGTCAGTAGCAAGGTCCACCTGACCACTGATGCGTGGACCAGTAAGCATGGACAGGGACGATACCTTTCCCTCACTGCCCATTGGGTAAATGTTGTGGAGCCGGGTACAGATCTTGAGAGTGGCGCTGTACGTGTTCTGCCAACTCCAAGGATTGCAGGAATCCAGTCTGTACACATTGACTCCTCCTCATACTCCAGTTCCTCTGAATCAGCGCTGCAGGAGCCGTCACGGTCTACCTCCACATCGACCCGTGAACGGTTACCTGTTATGATGACCGATATGAGCACAGCCGTGGCCAAACGTCAACAGGCCGTATTAAAATTAATTTCTTTGGGGAATCGAAGCCACACAGCGCAGGAGCTCTGGAATGCCATCAAGCAGCAGAGTGACGTGTGGTTTGTGCCAGCGAATCTCCAGCCAGGCATGGTAGTGTGTGACAATGGCCGAAATCTGGTGGCAGCTCTGGGCCTAGGCAACCTCACTCACATCCCATGTCTGGCACATGTGCTCAACTTGGTCGTGCAGAGTTTTTTGAGGGACTATCCGGATCTTGATGCACTGCTTCACAAGGTCCGCATAGAGTGCGCTCACTTGCGGCGTTCCAGCAATGCAAGATCACGCATTGCAGCTCTGCAGCGCCGATTATGTCTTCCGGAACATCGCATCATATGTGACCTACCCACCAGGTGGAATTCAACGTTACATATGTTGGAGAGGTTGTGTGAGCAGCAGGCAGCAGTAATGGAGTACCAGCTGCAGCAGGCGCAAACAAGTCGCAGTGCGCGCCGTTCACACTTCACCACCACTGAGTGGGCCTCTATGAAGGACATTTGCCACGTTTTGCGTGCCTTCGATTATTCCACGCGGATGGCGAGTGCAGATGATGCACTAGTCAGCATGACTATCCCCCTTATCTGCCTGCTTGAAAAAACACTGCAAGCACTAAGGGACGAGGTTTTGGAAGAGGTGGAGGATGAGGAGTCACAAATGCCATCTGCTTCTCTACAGTCTGCGCAACGTGGTTCCTCACAAAGGCCTAGGCAGGGGACACTTTGTGAGGAGGATGAGGAGGAGTCAATGGATGAGGAAGACATCTGTCCAGAGGAGGGAGGTACACAATGCTCTAGTAGTCAGTATCTAGAGCGAGGGTGGGGTGATGCAGAGCAGGCAGAGATCACGCCTCAAGCAGGGGACAGCGTTTCTTGGCCAGTTGGCAGTCTGCAGCACATGGTTGATTTCATGCTGCAGTGCCTCAGAAACGACCGCCGCATCGCCCACATTCTCAACACGGCTGATTATTGGGTGTCCACCCTCCTAGATCCTCGCTACCGGGACAACTTACAAAGCCTCATAACACCATTGAACCGGGAGCGTAAAATGCGGGAGTACCAAGACGCACTGGTGCATTCCATCATGTTCTCCATTCCAACCGAGAGCAGTGCTGCTAGTGCTTTACAAAGCAGCTCAGTGCGTCGAGGCAGTGGAGGAAGCTCTGCACAAAGAGGGAGCAGAAGCAGCGCCTCAGCACAAGGCAAGACCAGTATGGCCGAAATGTGGCAAAGTTTTGTGTCCCCGCCGCCACAAATGTCTACACCATCACAGACAGCTCCAGTCAGCAGGAGGCAACGTTTCCGTCAGATGGTGACAGACTACATGTCTTGCCCTCTTAGTGTACTCCCAGACGGCTCTTCTCCCTTCAAGTTTTGGGTCTGTAAGCTGGATACATGGCCAGAGCTTAGTCAGTATGCACTGGAGGTGCTAGCTTGCCCTGCTGCTAGTGTATTATCGGAACGCGTCTTTAGTGCCGCAGGTGGTGTACTAACAGACCGTCGCATGCGACTATCCTCCGATAACGTTGACCGGCTTACTTTTCTCAAAATGAACAAGGCCTGGATCTCTCATGAATTTGCCAGTCCTCTTCCAGAATAAATAATTGGTTGGCAACAGTATCCAGGTCTCCTGTTCTGTTCATGTTTCTACCACCTGAACTGTAATCCCTGAGCTCCAACACCGCCAGTTGGCGCTCGGAAGTGCCGTCTGCACAGTCAACACTTGCTGCCGTGTTATTGGGGTTCAGTAACGTCAGCTGTTCTCCTGCTGTGCGGACGGCAATTTCTCCTGATTTGTCCACATCCACTGTACTACACATTTTAAAGTTGCTCCAATTACTCCTCTGGCTCCTCTGTTTTCATTCTTATCCCTGGGCTCCAGCACCGCCAGTTGGCGCTCGGAAGTGCTGTCTGCACAGTCAACACTTGCTACCATGTTATTGGGGTTCAGTAACGTCAGCTGTTCCCCTGCTGTGCGGACGGCAATTTCTCCTGCTCTGTCCACATTCTCACTACTACAGATTTTAAAGTTGCTCCAATTACACCTCTGGCTCCTCTGTTTTCATTCTTATCCCTGGGCTCCAGCACCGCCAGTTGGCGCTCGGAAGTGCCGTCTGCACAGTCAACACTTGCTGCGGTGTTATTGGGGTTCGGTAACGTCAGCTGTTCCCCTGCTGTGTTCACGGCAATTTCTCCTGCTCTGTCCATATTCACTGTGCTACTTATTTAAAACTTGCTCCAATTACACCTCTGGCTCCTCCGTTTTTAGTATTTACCCTGGGCTCCAACACCGCCAGTTGGCGCTCGGAAGTGCTGTCTGCACAGTCAACACTTGCTGCCGTGTTATTGGGGTTCAGTAACGTCAGCTGTTCTCCTGCTGTGCGGACGGCAATTTCTCCTGCTTTGTCCACATCCACTGTACTACACATTTTAAAGTTGCTCGAATTACACCTCTGGCTCCTCTGTTTTCATTCTTATCCCTGGGCTCCAGCACCGCCAGTTGGCGCTCGGAAGTGCCGTCTGCACAGTCAACACTTGCTGCCGTGTTATTGGGGTTCAGTAACGTCAGCTGTTCTCCTGCTGTGCGGACGGCAATTTCTCCTGCTTTGTCCACATCCACTGTACTACACATTTTAAAGTTGCTCGAATTACACCTCTGGCTCCTCTGTTTTCATTCTTATCCCTGGGCTCCAGCACCGCCAGTTGGCGCTCGGAAGTGCCGTCTGCACAGTCAACACTTGCTACCATGTTATTGGGGTTCAGTAACGTCAGCTGTTCCCCTGCTGTGTTCACGGCAATTTCTCCTGCTCTGTCCATATTCACTGTGCTACTTATTTAAAACTTGCTCCAATTACACCTCTGGCTCCTCCGTTTTTAGTATTTACCCTGGGCTCCAACACCGCCAGTTGGCGCTCGGAAGTGCTGTCTGCACAGTCAACACTTGCTGCCGTGTTATTGGGGTTCAGTAACGTCAGCTGTTCCCCTGCTGTGCGGACGGCAATTTCTCCTGCTCTGTCCACATTCTCACTACTACAGATTTTAAAGTTGCTCCAATTACACCTCTGGCTCCTCTGTTTTCATTCTTATCCCTGGGCTCCAGCACCGCCAGTTGGCGCTCGGAAGTGCTGTCTGCACAGTCAACACTTGCTACCATGTTATTGGGGTTCAGTAACGTCAGCTGTTCCCCTGCTGTGCGGACGGCAATTTCTCCTGCTCTGTCCACATTCTCACTACTACAGATTTTAAAGTTGCTCCAATTACACCTCTGGCTCCTCTGTTTTCATTCTTATCCCTGGGCTCCAGCACCGCCAGTTGGCGCTCGGAAGTGCCGTCTGCACAGTCAACACTTGCTGCGGTGTTATTGGGGTTCGGTAACGTCAGCTGTTCCCCTGCTGTGTTCACGGCAATTTCTCCTGCTCTGTCCATATTCACTGTGCTACTTATTTAAAACTTGCTCCAATTACACCTCTGGCTCCTCCGTTTTTAGTATTTACCCTGGGCTCCAATACCGCTAGTTGCTGCTCAGAAGTGCCGTCTGCACAGTCAACGCTTGCTCCAGTGTTATTGGGATTCAGTAACGTCAGCTGATCCCCAGCTGTGTGTCCGGCAAATTCTCCTGCTTTGTCCACATCCACTGTAGTACGGATTTAAAACCTCCTCCAAATACACCTCTGGCTCTTCTGTTTTTAGTATTTACCCTGGGCTCCAGCACCGCCAGCTGGTTCTCGGCAGTTCCATTGGCTCTTGTACCTTCTGCTACCCATCCGGGTTCCAGTACCGTCAGCTGGTTCTCGGCAGTGTCTTTGGCACGGGTACTCCCTCCTGCCCAGCCTGGTTCCAGCACGCCAGCTGTTTCCGGGTAGTGTCAACGTCACTTTGCCTCCAATGCGTTGTCCTGTCGTGTTGCGGTCGGGTTAGCCGACTCTATGGTGCCTGCAGTTTAGGTGACTCCTATGTGGGCTGCGGGATCTGGCAATGAAGGCTGGTTCCATAGTGCCAATAGGACAAGCACCCTTTGTAGGACTGTGGGTTTTGGTAACTGCGGCCGGCTCGCGGCCTTGAACTTTTTTTTTACATGGGTACCTTCTGCTACCCATCCGGGTTCCAGTACCGTCAGCTGGTTCTCGGCAGTGCCTTTGGATTAGGTGCCTCCTTCTCGGTATCCAAGTTCCACCAACGTCTGCTGGTCCTTGGTAGTGCTTTCTGGCACAGGTACCTCCTGCTTAGTAACCGAGTTCCAGTAACATCAGCTGGTCCTCGGTAGTTCCATTGGCTCTTGTACCTTCTGCTACCCATCCGGGTTCCAGTACCGTCAGCTGGTCCTCGGTAGTTCCATTTGCTCTTGTATCTTCTGCTACCCATCCGGGTTCCAGTACCGTCAGCTGGTCCTCGGTAGTTCCATTTGCTCTTGTATCTTCTGCTACCCATCCGGGTTCCAGTACCGTCAGCTGGTTCTCGGCAGTGCCTTTGGATTAGGTGCCTCCTTCTCGGTATCCAAGTTCCACCAACGTCTGCTGGTCCTTGGTAGTGCTTTCTGGCACAGGTACCTCCTGCTTAGTAACCGAGTTCCAGTAACATCAGCTGGTCCTCGGTAGTTCCATTGGCTCTTGTACCTTCTGCTACCCATCCGGGTTCCAGTACCGTCAGCTGGTCCTCGGTAGTTCCATTTGCTCTTGTATCTTCTGCTACCCATCCGGGTTCCAGTACCGTCAGCTGGTTCTCGGCAGTGCCTTTGGATTAGGTGCCTCCTTCTCGGTATCCAAGTTCCACCAACGTCTGCTGGTCCTTGGTAGTGCTTTCTGGCACAGGTACCTCCTGCTTAGTAACCGAGTTCCAGTAACATCAGCTGGTCCTCGGTAGTTCCATTGGCTCTTGTACCTTCTGCTACCCATCCGGGTTCCAGTACCGTCAGCTGGTCCTCGGTAGTTCCATTTGCTCTTGTATCTTCTGCTACCCATCCGGGTTCCAGTACCGTCAGCTGGTCCTCGGTAGTTCCATTTGCTCTTGTATCTTCTGCTACCCATCCGGGTTCCAGTACCGTCAGCTGGTTCTCGGCAGTGCCTTTGGATTAGGTGCCTCCTTCTCGGTATCCAAGTTCCACCAACGTCTGCTGGTCCTTGGTAGTGCTTTCTGGCACAGGTACCTCCTGCTTAGTAACCGAGTTCCAGTAACATCAGCTGGTCCTCGGTAGTTCCATTGGCTCTTGTACCTTCTGCTACCCATCCGGGTTCCAGTACCGTCAGCTGGTCCTCGGTAGTTCCATTTGCTCTTGTATCTTCTGCTACCCATCCGGGTTCCAGTACCGTCAGCTGGTCCTCGGTAGTTCCATTTGCTCTTGTATCTTCTGCTACCCATCCGGGTTCCAGTACCGTCAGCTGGTTCTCGGCAGTGCCTTTGGATTAGGTGCCTCCTTCTCGGTATCCAAGTTCCACCAACGTCTGCTGGTCCTTGGTAGTGCTTTCTGGCACAGGTACCTCCTGCTTAGTAACCGAGTTCCAGTAACATCAGCTGGTCCTCAGTAGTTCCATTGGCTCTTGTACCTTCTGCTACCCATCCGGGTTCCAGTACCGTCAGCTGGTCCTCGGTAGTTCCATTTGCTCTTGTATCTTCTGCTACCCATCCGGGTTCCAGTACCGTCAGCTGGTTCTCGGCAGTGTCTTTGGCACGGGTACTCCCTCCTGCCCAGCCTGGTTCCAGCACGCCAGCTGTTTCCGGGTAGTGTCAACGTCACTTTGCCTCCAATGCGTTGTCCTGTCGTGTTGCGGTCGGGTTAGCCGACTCTATGGTGCCTGCAGTTTAGGTGACTCCTATGTGGGCTGCGGGATCTGGCAATGAAGGCTGGTTCCATAGTGCCAATAGGACAAGCACCCTCTGTAGGACTGTGGGTTTTGGTAACTGCGGCCGGCTCGCGGCCTTGAACTTTTTTTTTACATGGGTACCTTCTGCTACCCATCCGGGTTCCAGTACCGTCAGCTGGTTCTCGGCAGTGCCTTTGGATTAGGTGCCTCCTTCTCGGTATCCAAGTTCCACCAACGTCTGCTGGTCCTTGGTAGTGCTTTCTGGCACAGGTACCTCCTGCTTAGTAACCGAGTTCCAGTAACATCAGCTGGTCCTCGGTAGTTCCATTGGCTCTTGTACCTTCTGCTACCCATCCGGGTTCCAGTACCGTCAGCTGGTCCTCGGTAGTTCCATTTGCTCTTGTATCTTCTGCTACCCATCCGGGTTCCAGTACCGTCAGCTGGTTCTCGGCAGTGTCTTTGGCACGGGTACTCCCTCCTGCCCAGCCTGGTTCCAGCACGCCAGCTGTTTCCGGGTAGTGTCAACGTCACTTTGCCTCCAATGCGTTGTCCTGTCGTGTTGCGGTCGGGTTAGCCGACTCTATGGTGCCTGCAGTTTAGGTGACTCCTATGTGGGCTGCGGGATCTGGCAATGAAGGCTGGTTCCATAGTGCCAATAGGACAAGCACCCTCTGTAGGACTGTGGGTTTTGGTAACTGCGGCCGGCTCGCGGCCTTGAACTTTTTTTTTACATGGGTACCTTCTGCTACCCATCCGGGTTCCAGTACCGTCAGCTGGTTCTCGGCAGTGCCTTTGGATTAGGTGCCTCCTTCTCGGTATCCAAGTTCCACCAACGTCTGCTGGTCCTTGGTAGTGCTTTCTGGCACAGGTACCTCCTGCTTAGTAACCGAGTTCCAGTAACATCAGCTGGTCCTCGGTAGTTCCATTGGCTCTTGTACCTTCTGCTACCCATCCGGGTTCCAGTACCGTCAGCTGGTCCTCGGTAGTTCCATTTGCTCTTGTATCTTCTGCTACCCATCCGGGTTCCAGTACCGTCAGCTGGTTCTCGGCAGTGTCTTTGGCACGGGTACTCCCTCCTGCCCAGCCTGGTTCCAGCACGCCAGCTGTTTCCGGGTAGTGTCAACGTCACTTTGCCTCCAATGCGTTGTCCTGTCGTGTTGCGGTCGGGTTAGCCGACTCTATGGTGCCTGCAGTTTAGGTGACTCCTATGTGGGCTGCGGGATCTGGCAATGAAGGCTGGTTCCATAGTGCCAATAGGACAAGCACCCTCTGTAGGACTGTGGGTTTTGGTAACTGCGGCCGGCTCGCGGCCTTGAACTTTTTTTTTACATGGGTACCTTCTGCTACCCATCCGGGTTCCAGTACCGTCAGCTGGTTCTCGGCAGTGCCTTTGGATTAGGTGCCTCCTTCTCGGTATCCAAGTTCCACCAACGTCTGCTGGTCCTTGGTAGTGCTTTCTGGCACAGGTACCTCCTGCTTAGTAACCGAGTTCCAGTAACATCAGCTGGTCCTCGGTAGTTCCATTGGCTCTTGTACCTTCTGCTACCCATCCGGGTTCCAGTACCGTCAGCTGGTCCTCGGTAGTTCCATTTGCTCTTGTATCTTCTGCTACCCATCCGGGTTCCAGTACCGTCAGCTGGTTCTCGGCAGTGTCTTTGGCACGGGTACTCCCTCCTGCCCAGCCTGGTTCCAGCACGCCAGCTGTTTCCGGGTAGTGTCAACGTCACTTTGCCTCCAATGCATTGTCCTGTCGTGTTGCGGTCGGGTTAGCCGACTCTATGGTGCCTGCAGTTTAGGTGACTCCTATGTGGGCTGCGGGATCTGGCAATGAAGGCTGGTTCCATAGTGCCAATAGGACAAGCACCCTCTGTAGGACTGTGGGTTTTGGTAACTGCGGCCGGCTCGCGGCCTTGAACTTTTTTTTTACATGGGTACCTTCTGCTACCCATCCGGGTTCCAGTACCGTCAGCTGGTTCTCGGCAGTGCCTTTGGATTAGGTGCCTCCTTCTCGGTATCCAAGTTCCACCAACGTCTGCTGGTCCTTGGTAGTGCTTTCTGGCACAGGTACCTCCTGCTTAGTAACCGAGTTCCAGTAACATCAGCTGGTCCTCGGTAGTTCCATTGGCTCTTGTACCTTCTGCTACCCATCCGGGTTCCAGTACCGTCAGCTGGTCCTCGGTAGTTCCATTTGCTCTTGTATCTTCTGCTACCCATCCGGGTTCCAGTACCGTCAGCTGGTTCTCGGCAGTGTCTTTGGCACGGGTACTCCCTCCTGCCCAGCCTGGTTCCAGCACGCCAGCTGTTTCCGGGTAGTGTCAACGTCACTTTGCCTCCAATGCGTTGTCCTGTCGTGTTGCGGTCGGGTTAGCCGACTCTATGGTGCCTGCAGTTTAGGTGACTCCTATGTGGGCTGCGGGATCTGGCAATGAAGGCTGGTTCCATAGTGCCAATAGGACAAGCACCCTCTGTAGGACTGTGGGTTTTGGTAACTGCGGCCGGCTCGCGGCCTTGAACTTTTTTTTTACATGGGTACCTTCTGCTACCCATCCGGGTTCCAGTACCGTCAGCTGGTTCTCGGCAGTGCCTTTGGATTAGGTGCCTCCTTCTCGGTATCCAAGTTCCACCAACGTCTGCTGGTCCTTGGTAGTGCTTTCTGGCACAGGTACCTCCTGCTTAGTAACCGAGTTCCAGTAACATCAGCTGGTCCTCGGTAGTTCCATTGGCTCTTGTACCTTCTGCTACCCATCCGGGTTCCAGTAACATCAGCTGGTCCTCGGTAGTTCCATTGGCTCTTGTACCTTCTGCTACCCATCCGGGTTCCAGTACCGTCAGCTGGTTCTCGGCAGTGCCTTTGGATTAGGTGCCTCCTTCTCGGTATCCAAGTTCCACCAACGTCTGCTGGTCCTTGGTAGTGCTTTCTGGCACAGGTACCTCCTGCTTAGTAACCGAGTTCCAGTAACATCAGCTGGTCCTCGGTAGTTCCATTGGCTCTTGTACCTTCTGCTATCCATCCGGGTTCCAGTACCGTCAGCTGGTCCTCGGTAGTTCCTCAGCTTTCTTGTACCTTCTGCTACATTTCCAAGTTCAAGCTTTTTGAAATGGTTCTTGGTAATCACTCTGGATCTCCCTGACGAGGACCCTGAAGACGAGGACCCTGAAGACCAACCCTAAGAAGACGAGGACCCCGAAGACAATGACCCTGAAGACGAGGACCCTGAAGACCACCCCGAAGAAGACGAGGACCCTGAAGACCACCCCGAAGAAGACGAGGACCCTGAAGACCACCCCGAAGAAGACGAGGACCCCGAAGACGAGGACCCAGAAGACCAACCCGAAGAAGACGAGGACCCCGAAGACGAGGACCCCCGAAGACGACGACCCTGAAGACCACCCCGAAGAAGACCAAGAAGATGACCCTGAAGAAGTTGACCAAGAAGACAAAGAAGAGAAGACAAGCACCAAGATACAGAAAAACAAGAGACAGAAAACCAAGAAGCAGAAATACAAGAAGCTGCAGAACAAAAAGCGGAAGAACATTAAGCATAAGACTAAAAATCAGAGCAAAAGATAATATCTAAATTATAAGCAGAAGATGACTAAGCAGTGTATGGGGGTGAGTCCGTTCCTCCTCGTGGTGCCCCTGGAAAAGACCTGCTGCTGCAGGCCAAACTGAACGCGGACAAATCCTGTTGTAAATCTTTTGTGACGGGCAGAACGAAAGGTGTAATGTCCAACCTTTTATAGATAACAACTACAGGAATGCCTGTCACAAATAAGAATATGATGAAGAAGAAGAATATGAAGAAGATGAAGAAGTAGAATATGAAGAATGTAAAAAAAAGAATAATACGAAGAAGGTGAAGAAGAAGAAGGTGAAGAAGAAGTGGATGAAAAAGATGCTGAGGATGATGAAGGAGAAAGTGTGGGAGAAGTAAAAAAGAAGGTGAAGAGCATGGAAGTAGTGAAACATAAATATCTGACAAAATATAAAAATACTTAACATAGTTAATATTTCCGTAACTCAGAACATAATAAAAAAATATTAATTCCTGCTATTCCATTTGACTGGGCTAAACCTCTATGCCTTTATTGTCTCCCCCACCTCCCCCAATACATTCTACATTATTCTTAGTTGTTTTCCTTCATGTAGAAATAACCTACAAGGAAAGAAAGGGTTTATTTTAATTCCGATATTTATGTCCCATTGACTTGCATTGGTTTCCGGTATCGGAATCGGCGATATCCGATACTTTTTCGGTATCGGTCCGATCCAATCCGATCCGATATTTCCCGATATCGGAAGGTATCGCTCAACACTAATGATAATATCATCTAGATACGCAGACGAGAACTCCTGATGGGGTTTGAGCACTATGTCCATCAGCCTCTGGAATGTAGCCAGGGCGCCATGTAACCCAAAAGGTAAGACCACATAGTGATATAGACCCTTCGGAGTTATAAAGGCGGTCTTTTCCTGCGCCAATTTCGTGATACGTACCTGCCAGTAACCCTTGGTGAGATCGAGCGTGGTAAAGTACTGGGCCTGCCCCAGTCTCTCAATCAGCTCATCCACCTTGGGCAGTGGATAAAGGTCCAACTTCGACACTTCATTTAATTTCCAGAAATCGTTACAGAAGCGTAATGATTAGTGTTGAGCCACCCCCGTAGTGTTCGGGTTCGGTTCGGTTCGTCGAACACCGGGATGTTCGAGGAACTGTTCGTCGAACTGTTCGTCGAACACCTTAGAACACCGTCGAACACCGTTAAAACCAATGGCAGGCAAACAAAAACACATAGAAACACATAGAAAACACCTTCAAAGGTGTCCAAAAGCTGACAAACTGCTCAGAAGACGCTTTCTTTAAAAAAGCCGGCCGGCAATTCAGCAGCGGCATACACCGGTACCCGACAATTTAGACAAAAAGGAATAGAGCCTCACACATAGATTAGATAGATAGAAACATGTCAGTCACATATATATGAAGTACAGTGACAGTGTTGCTTACTGTACTTGTCATTTAGTGTAAAGGATTTATTAAAAAATATAATAGTGTTTTCATGCACTGTCTCTTTAAAAAAGCCGGCCGGCAATTCAGCAGCGGTATCCGACAATTTATAACAGACAGAATAGAGCTTCACACATAGATTAGATAGATAGAAACATGTCAGTCACATATATATGAAGTACAGTGACAATGTTGCTTACTGTACTTGTCATTTAGTGTAAAGGATTTATTAAAAAAAGTAATAGTGTTTTCATGCACCGTCTCTTTAAAAAAGCCGGCCGGCAATTCAGCATCTGTACCCGACAATTTATAACAGACAGAATAGAGCTTCTCACATAGATTAGATAGATAGAAACATGTCAGTCACATATATATGAAGTACAGTGACAGTGTTGCTTACTGTACTTGTCATTTAGTGTAAAGGATTATTTAAAAAAATAATAGTGTTTTCATGCACCGTCTTTTTAAAAAAGCAGGCCGGCAATTCAGCATCTGTACCCGACAATTTATAACAGAAATAATAGAGCATCACACATAGATTAGATAGATAGAAACATGTCAGTCACATGTATAATAAGTACAGTGATAGTGTTGGTTACTGTACTTGTCATTTAGTATTAAAATAAAGGATTTATTATTAAAAAAAAATGGCGTGGGGTTCCCCTTAATTTTAGTCTCTAGCGGAGGTTAAGCAGACAGCTGGGGCAGATGTTTGAAGCCTGGGAAGGGGGTAGTTCTCAGTGTCTGCGGGATGACAGGCTGGATGGCAGCGTTCTGCTGCGGTCCAGCCTGTCATCTCGATGTAGCAGAGCTGAAGCTGTCATGGGAACCACGGAAAGGTAAGGATGATGTTGCTTTATTATTTTTCTTTTATTTCAGGAGATCGTTGGCTTCAGCTGGAATGGGTGTGATGGTAAGTATGGTTTAATTTAGAACAATAAAGAATTGTGTGTTTATTTCAATTAAAGGACTTTTTTCTGGGTGTTGTGTTTTTTTTAAATACTTTACTAGAAATTCATGGTGGTCATGTCTAATATTGGCGTGACCCCATGAATTTTGGGCTTAGGGCCAGCTGATAATGCCAAGCTGGCCCTAACCCCTTTATTACCCAGTGAGCCACCGCATCAGGGCCCTGGATGAGTTGGGTACAGCGCCAGAAGATGGCGCTTCTATGAACGCGCCATTTTCCGGGGTGGCTGCGGACTGCAATTTGCAGCGGGGGTGGCCCAGAAAACTTGGGCCTCCCTGCGCTGCGGATTCCAGCCCCCAGCTGCATAGTTGTACCTGGCTGGACACAAAAACAGGGCGAAGCCCCACGTCAATTTTCTTTAAATTATTTCATGAAATAATTAAGAAAAAAAGGGCTTCCCTATATTGTTGTGTCCGGCCAGGTACAAATAGGCAGCTGGTGGTTGGGGGCAGCCCGTTCCTGCCTGCTGCACCTGACTGGACACAAATATAGTGCGAAGCTCCACGTCAATTTTTTTTTAATTATTTCATGAATTTCCTGAAATAATTTAAAAAAATTGAAGTGGGGCTTCGCACTATATTTGTGTCCAGCCAGGTACAGCAGGCAGGAATGGGCTGCCCCCAACCACCAGCTGCCTATTTGTACCTGGCCGGACACAACAATATAGGGAAGGCCTTTTTTTCTTAATTATTTCATGAATTTCATGAAATAATTAAAAAAAATTGAAGTGGGGCTTCGCACTATATTTGTGTCCAGCCAGGTACAGCAGGCAGGAACGGGCTGCCCCCAACCACCAGCTGACTATTTGTACCTGGCCGGACACAACAATATAGGGAAGGCCTTTTTTTCTTAATTATTTCATGAATTTCATGAAATAATTAAAAAAAAAATACGTGGGGCTTCGCCCTATTTTTGTGTCCAGCCAGGTACAACTAGGCAGCTGGGGGCTGGAATCTGCAGCGCAGGGAGGCCCAAGCTTTCTGGGCCCCCCCCGCTGCAAATTGCAGTCCGCAGCCACCCCGGAAAATGGCGCGTTCATAGAAGCGCCATCTTCTGGCGCTGTACCCAACTCATCCAGGGCCCTGGTGCGGTGGCTCACTGGGTAATAAAGGGGTTAGGGCCAGCTTGGTATTATCAGCTGGCCCCAAGCCCAAAATTCATGGGGTCACGCCAGTATTAGACATGACCGCCATGAATTTCTAGTAAAGTATTTAAAAAAAACACAACACCCAGAATAAAGTCCTTTAATTGAAATAAACACACAATTCTTTATTGTTCTAAATTAAACTATACTTACCATCACGCCCATTCCAGCTGAAGCCAACGATCTCCTGCAATAAAAGAAAAATAATAAACCAACCTCATCCTTACCTTTCCATGGTTCCCACGACAGCTTCAGCTCTGCTACATCGAGATGACAGGCTGGACCGCAGCAGAACGCAGCCATCCAGCCTGTCATGCCGCAGACACTGAGAAGAGCAGGCATGCTTGCGCTCCTCAGTGTCTCGCTGTGACGGCATCCAGATGAGCCGAGTTCATGTCCAATGAACTCAGCTCACCTCATGCACGTCACTGACAGCGTGGGAAAATTCTCACGCTGAAGTGCTGAGTGCAGGAGAATTGTCCCACGCTGTCAGTGACGTGCATGAGGTGAGCTCATGTCCAATGAACTCAGCTCACCTCATGCACCTCACTGACAGCGTGGGAAAATTCTCCTGCACTCAGCGCTTCAGCGTGAGAATTCTCCCACGCTGTAAGTGACGTGCATGAGGTGCGCCGAGTTCATTGGACATGAACTCGTCTCATCTTTATGCCGTCACAGCCAGACACTGCAGAGCGCAAGCAAGCCTGCGCTTCTCAGTGTCTGCGGGATGACAGGCTGGATGGCGGCGTTCTGCTGCGGTCCAGCCTGTCATCTCGATGTAGCAGAGCTGAAGCTGTCGTGGGAACCATGGAAAGGTAAGGATGAGGTTGCTTTATTATTTTATTTTTATTACAGGAGATCGTTGGCTTCAGCTGGAATGGGCGTGATGGTAAGTATGGTTTAATTTAGAACAATAAAGAATTGTGTCTTTATTTCAATTAAAGGACTTTATTCTGGGTGTTTGTGTTTTTTTTAACTTTGACTATGGGGTTAGTAATGGGGGTGTCTTATAGACGCCTCTCCATTACTAACCTGGGCTTGATGTCAGCTGGCATTATAAGCTGACATCAACCCCAGCCCTATTACCCCCTGTCACCGCACCAGGGCAGCGTGGAAGAGCGAGGCTAAGTGCCAGAATTGGCGCATCCTATGAATGCGCCATTTCTGGGGCGGCTGACGGCTGGTGTTTCTAGCCTGGGAGGGGGCCAATATTCATGGCTCCCTTCCTGGGCTATTAATATCAGCCCCCAGCTGTCTGCCTAGCCTTTGCTAGCTATTAAATTAGGGGGGACCCCACGTCATTTTTTTTGGGGTTCCCCCATTTTAATAGCTAGTAAAGGCTATGTATTCAGCTGGGGGCTGATATTAGTAGCCTGGGAAGCTCCGTGGGTATTACCCCCTTCCCAGGCTTCAAACATCTGCCCCAGCTGTCTGCTTAACCTCCGCTAGAGCCTAAAATTAAGGGGAACCCCACGCCAATTTTTTTAATAATAAATCCTTTATTTTAATACTAAATGACAAGTACAGTAACCAACACTGTCACTGTACTTCATATATATGTGACTGACATGTTTCTATCTATCTAATCTATGTGTGAAGCTCTATTCTGTCTGTTATAAATTGTCGGGTACAGATGCTGAATTGCCGGCCGGCTTTCTTAAAGAGACGGTGCATGAAAACACTATTATTTTTTTTAATAAATCCTTTACACTAAATGACAAGTACAGTAAGCAACACTGTCACTGTACTTCATATATATGTGACTGACATGTTTCTATCTATCTAATCTATGTGTGATTCTCTATTCCTTCTATTCTAAATTGTTGGGTACAGATGCTGAATTGCCGGCCGGCTTTTTTAAAGAGACGGTGCATGAAAACACTATTATTTTTTTTGATAAATCCTTTACACTAAATGACAAGTACAGTAATCAACACTGTCACTGTACTTCATATATATGTGACTGACATGTTTCTATCTAATCTATGTGTGATTCTCTATTCCTTCTATTCTAAATTGTCGGGTACCGCTGCTGAATTGCCGGCCGGCTTTTTTAAAGAGACGGTGCATGAAAACACTATTATTTTTTTTGATAAATCCTTTACGCTAAATGACAAGTACAGTAAGCAGCACTTTCACTGTACTTCGTATATATGTGGCTGACATGTTTATATCTATCTAATCTATGTGTGAAGCTCTATTCTTTCGGTTCTAAATTGTCGGGTACCGGTGTATGCCGCTGCTGAATTGCCGGCTTTTCATGTTTCACTGTTGGCACTGTTCCCATCGATTTGGGCAATCACTGTAATGCCACAATCACCATGGCTGTGGCATTACAGTGAGTGGCAGACAATCCCTGCATGATTGGTGCTCTAAATAGCACCAGACATGCAGGACACGCTTTTGGTGCACGAACAGTTATCGAACATAACCTCGAACAGCCGAATTTTTTGCAAATCGTTCGGGTTCGTCGAACAACTCGAACACCGCCCAAAACAGCTCGAATTTGAGATTGGCGAACAGTTCTAGTCGAACACCGCTCATCTCTAGTAATGATCCGTCTGGTTTCGGGATCAGTGTGATGGGGCTAGCCCACTCGCTCCGTAATTCCTCGATGACACCTAACTGGGGCATTTGTTTTACCTCAGCCGTGATGGCTTGCCTCCGGGCTTCAGGTACCCGGTACGGTCTCATTCGTACCCTTACCCCAGGTACGGTGACAATGTCATGTTGGAGAACCATAGTCCTACCCGGTAGCTCTGAGAACACGTGGGTATTCTGCTGCACCAGCGAGCGAGCCTCCCGTTGCTGCTGTTTAGTGAGAGCATCACTTATCTTGACCTCTCCCCCGGACGCATCCCTGGCTGAAGGTAGAGAACTCTCTGACGGCATGCCCGAAGTGACGTCTGTAACTAAACACTCTTGATGATTCCAAGGTTTTAGCAGGCTTACATGATAAAGCTGCTCAGGTTTCCTCCTTCCGGGCTGATACACCCGGTAATTTACCTCCCCCACCTTTTCTCAAACTTCATATGGCCCTTGTCACTTGGCCATGAGCTTACTCTCGCCTGTGGATACAAATACTAACACCCGATCACCCTTGTTAAAAGACCTGACCATGGCTTTTTTATTATATGTGCTCCTCTGTGCTGCCTGGACCTCTAACAGATGTTCTTTCACGATGGGCATGACCACCGCGATCCGGTCTTGCATACTAGCCACATGTTCAATTATACTCCTATGTGGAGTCGGCTCTTGTTCCCACGTCTCTTTGGCTATGTCCAACAGACCCCTAGGGTGTTTGTCGTACATTAACTCAAAGGGAGAGAACCCTGTGGAAGCCTAGGGTACCTCACGGATGGCGAACATCAAATAGGGTAGCAACATGTCCCAATCCCTTCCGTCCTTAGAAACCACCTTTTTTAACATGGTCTTGAGGGTTTTATTGAACCATTCTACTAGCCCTTCGGTTTGAGAGTGGTACACTGAGGTGCTCAATTGTTTAATTTTTAGCAGTTTGCACAGTTCCCTCATCACCTTGGACATAAAAGGGGTCCCTTGATCCATCAGGATCTCCTTAGGTAGCCCAAGGTGACAAAACATGGCAAACAGCTCCCATGCAATCAGTTTCGCCGAGGTGTGGCGTAGCGGTATAGCCTCGGGGTACTGGGTGGCATAGTCAACGACCTCAAGTATATGTTGGTGGCCACGAGCAAATTTTACAATGGGCCCTACCAAGTCCATTGCAATCCGTTCAAAAGGTACCTCTATCACTGGCAGAGGTACCAATGGGCTACAGAAACTTGCGGTGGGTGTGGTCAGCTGACATTCGAGGCAGGATTCTCAGTACTTTTGGACCTCCGCGTAAATCCCAGGCCAAAAGAACCGCTGAAAGATACGCTCTTGCATCTTTTTTAACCCCTAAGTGTCCACCCAGCAGGTGTGTGTGTGCCATCTCCAGAACCGCCCGACGGTACGACTGAAATGCCACTAACTGTTCCACGACCTCGTCCATGATTTTGTCTACCCTACAGAGCAACTCACCGATTACCACCATGCGTGGAAACACAGCATCTGCACCGGGCTGTTGAGCTACGCCATTTACCTTTAACACCCTTTACCGCGCCCGAGTCAGGGTGGGATCCTGTAGCTGAGCTGTCCCAAACGTGCCCCTTCCAGCTCGGAAATTGATGGGGTCTCCTTGACCTCTCCTGCCAGCACCTCTAGGGGAAACCTTTTGAGGTCACACTCTGTCCCTAGGTTCTTCGGGTACAGCGCTTGTAATAAATTTTACCGGGGGAGAGTAGATTTTGTTTTCCAGAACAGGGTCAAGTCTCTTCCCAACACAGTTCCATAGGGAAGAGTTTTTACCACCCCCACCACATGTCTCATGTTGCCACATGGCGTGGACAAAACTACCTCCCCAGTTGGGTACTCTCAGAGGTCCCCATGGATACACACAACCCCGACTGTCCATCCACTGGGGTTGTCTCCTGCCACCAGCGACCCATGTACCAAAGTCACTAGGCTCCCAGAGTCTAGGAGGGCCTCTGTGGGGTACCCATTAACCAGTACCTAGCACATTTGGGGTTCTCTGTCTGGGGGGTCGGCACTCACAGTGCAGATGGTCTGGGCGTATATTGAGACCCGGCGGTTATACCCACAGTCCATGGGCTGTGTAGTCAGGGGGCAGTTAGCAACCACATGTCCCGGCACCTGACACCGCCAGCACCTAATGGTGGAGGTACTGTTAGTTCTTATGACCATTTGGGAGGGAACCGGTCTCCTGCTACTCTCACTCCGGGGTACCCCTTCAGCACGGGTATGGTGCTGACTGTCCTCAGCAGAGAGACGCGACCTCTTTCCCGGTTCCTGGGTTGGCAGGGTCTGGCGTGACAGCCGCAAGGGGGCAGAGTCCCGTATAAAGTCCTGAGTGGCCAAGTACCGCTCGATCAGGCTGACCTCCTGGTCGAGGGTGCCAGGGTCCCCTTGCCCCACCTAACGTTGGATAGCGGCTGGCAGAGTCCTCACCAGCCGGTCGACCACCACCCACTCCACCATCTGGGCTGGAGTCAAAGTCTCAGGCTGGAGCCACCTCTTTACCAGGTACAGAAGGTCA
This sequence comes from Phyllobates terribilis, assembly GCF_046119375.1. Classification (NCBI taxonomy): domain Eukaryota; kingdom Metazoa; phylum Chordata; class Amphibia; order Anura; family Dendrobatidae; genus Phyllobates; species Phyllobates terribilis. Next base: position 473,692,670 of record NW_027362765.1, on the reverse strand, counting down.
TAAGCCTGAGACCGGGTGGGTCGGATCTCCACAAAGGCCCATGAAAATACGTGCTGAGCCCTCACGTATGTTTTGACCCCCAGTAAGGCAAGGATCTCACCTTTGAGCCTCTAGTAGTCCTGGGCGTCCTCCGGACTGAGATCGAAGTAAGCCTTCTGGGCATCGCCGACCAAAAACGGAGCCACCACTTCCACCCACTGGCCGGCTGCTAGGTCTTCCCGCTCTGCTGTGCATTCATAGATGTTAAGGAAGGCTTCCACTTCGTCCTCCAGTCCCATCTAACTCAACGCTGAGCGAACCTTGTCCCGGGCCTCTCGACGTTCCGGGGCTGTTGCCGTCGGTGTCTCCCGCAGAGCTGTGAGCTGCTGCACGATCATTGGTGTGCTGCTGCTGCTTGAACTGCTGCTGCTGCGTGAGGACCAATAACAGCTCCTCCATTTTGTCCATGGGGTTGGGCTCAAAGGTGGCAGGCCGGATTGTGGTCATGCAGCTGCCGGTGGGGTATGCCTTAGTCACAATGCCCCCATTCTCCACCAAACTGTAAGGCGGCAGTGATAAATGTTTTACCTCACAGAAAGAATCATGTGTAATCACCTGCTGTCCAGTCTGTATACTCTCCTCTGCATCTTCCCCTGGCCAGTAGATGTGGTATGATCAGACCATGTGCGGTCAGACACAGACATTACACAGTACATTTATGAGGGGCAAGTTTAAAAGATTATCTCGGCACAGGAACATTTTTTAACACTTTCAATTGTAGAACTTAATATTATTCCAAGATCTGTTGATTAAAATGTACTTTGTTCATGGGAAAACTCCTTTAAAGATAAAATAGCTGATTGTTTATCCAAACACTGCTATTAGTAATTCAACAGTCACTTTTTAACTTGGAGCCCTGGTATGTTCCACTATGTGCTAGTGTTTTTTGAATCACTATATTATTTACTAGGAGCAATGCTTCTAGGGTGAATATCTTCATGATACAACGTTCTGTATTTTTTCTTATAGATTCACACTGAATCAATGAAGCACAACCCTGAAGGTCAATAGACATTTATATATATTTGTTCTAAGGGCAGGATGTTCTCCGCCAAGACAAGAGAATGCAACTATGCATGGTGCACTTTTTTTCTGTGAAGTAGACAAGAAGACTATGTAAATAACATGGCTTCATCAAAGCAAAGTATTAGCTCATAGCTCCAAAAAGGAGCCTGTCAAACTAGATGATAGGTGCATGCTTCACTACTGTTTAATGTAGTGGGTAGATGCAGTTATCATCAGACACACAAATATAGCTTCTCTACCGTTAACAGTAATGTGTTATCTCGCATAGTATTTCCATTTATTCATAATATGTTTGGTGGGATAACCCATTCAAAATATGCAACTTTTTTCCAGTTTTTACAGACTTCTTGGTTTGTAGTAATTTACCAACCAATTATTAAATTTTTTACAACACAAATTTTTTCTTTTTCTAAGTCTATACATCTCTCTATCTCACTGCGTTGTCTGTTTCTTACTCATCAGCATTTTGTCTTAGACTTTTCATGTACAAGCAGAGACTGACTCAACCCAGGTCATGTTTATATATTGGAAGAATAAGTAGTATGGTTGAGCGAGTATGTTCTGTCCGAGTATGCTCGGGCCAAGCTCCGAGTATTTATAGCTGCTCGGTGATAAGGTTAAATCGCTCCCGTGTGCATGATTTGCAACTGTTTGACAGCTTTATTACATGTGAGGAATGTGTAAGAAATAGACATTCCTCACATGTAATAAAGCTGTCAAACAGTTGTAAATCATGCACACGGGAGCGATTTAACCTTATCACCGAGCAGCTGTAAATACTCGGAGCTCGGCCCGAGCGTACTCGGCAAAAGGGTTAATAGAACATACTCGCTCAACACTATCTTTTATCAGTATAAGTGCTGCTTCAATCTCCATACTATTGTACATATTTAGGGCTTATCCATTACCTCTTGTTTATCTTTTTCTTCTTTTTTTTCCTACCCCAACTCTAAGCCTCTCCCCCTTAAATGTAGTTTTTCATTACTCTAATAATAATAATAACAACCTATCTTTATGATAGGTCATCAATATCAGATCGGGGGGGATTCAACATCAAGGGACTCTCACTTTCCATCTTGACACTTTATAATAAGTCTTTCATTCCATCTACGCTTGTTGCTATCAATGTTCTGCCTCCTATCTCAAGCAAATTCATATTTACAGGAGTTTCCATGGAGAAAACACATTTGATAATTTTTGATTTAGTGAAAGTAATTTAATTATATGTGCAATTCTACAAAAATCCTCAAGACATGACCTGCTAAAGTTTCTTAACGATTGGATTGGGAAACAATGTCTTAAGCAATCAACGATACATTCATGTGAATGATGCATCGTGAATTGCATACCTAAATCGGCAAATGCATGTTGTCATGAGAAAATACAGTGGTTTTTACTTACCATGAAAAAAAGTTATTTGTATGCAAAACAATACCAAACATTTTCTCTAGAATTGGATTTTGCAGTTATTAGAGTACTTATCATTTTGTTGTCTTCAAGAGATGCATTGTCTAACAATTGGTTATTACCGCTAACATATGCTTTTGCAGCTTATTATCAGACTATTGATATATGACAAGTTGTATGTGACAGTTTTCATTTGCTTTTTTATCAGCTAATTAAAATGTTCTGCATTTGAAAGCCATCCAGATGTATTCAAGTTTCTGAAATGATGGATGCTTTTTATGTCACACAAAATTTTGAAATGAATGACAGAGTGACAATTTTTTCAGATTTCTTGATAAAGTCCGTTGTTCTAGCTGTAAGTGTAGCATGAAGTTATGTTTGCAATTTGAGTTTGGTTATACCTGCATTTTTAACTCCTTTAGGACAAGTCAACATTTACCCTAAGTTTTATGAATATATTAGAAATCATTTCAGTCATTTATTTACGTATTTATTTTTTACTGGTCACTATAGACCAGCTATAATAAGTTAGTTTGATATATTAAATATGTATTATTATTGTTTATTATTATAGCGCCATTTATTCCATGGCGCTTTACATGTGAAAAAGGGGTATATATACAAAAACAATTACAAATTGAGACAAACGGATTCTGGAGGCGCTCCCGTGGAAGAAAGAGTAACCAAAAAATTGTTGAATCTTCCAAATGTGGTGCAATCACATGGAGGATATTCCACAAGGGATTAATATTTGTAGGTTTATTAAAAAATCATAAAACCGTGAATACACATGAGGGACATGGATGTACAAAAAAGGGAAGGGAGAAGGGGGTCTTTAAAAAGGATCACACAACGCGTTTCTGCTCATAGAGCCTTCATCAGGTGTGTATGAGACCTTAGGTTTGACTGAACTCTTATACCAAGCATCTTTACTTGTGGGTGGGGTCACCCTCAGAGGTCACACCCAACTCAAAACTACTCTCTCCGTTGTGGAATCTGGAGTCTAATTAATGAATATAGGTGGACTTTTGTATACATACAGTACAGACCAAAAGTTTGGACACACCTTCTCATTTAGATTTTTCTGTATTTTCATGACAATGAAAATTGTAGATTCACACTGAAGGCATCAAAACTATGAATTAACACATGTGGAATTATATACTTTACAAAAAAGTGTGAAACAACTGAAAATATGTCTTATATTCTAGGTTCTTCAAAGTAGCCACCTTTTGCTTTGATGACTGCTTTGCACACTCTTGGCATTCTCTTGATGAGCTTCAAGAGGTAGTCACCGGAAATAGTCTTCCAACCATCTTGAAGGAGTTCCCAGAGATACTTAGCACTTGTTGGCCCTTTTGACTTCACTCTGCGGTCCAGCTC